>NC_084523.1:1548101-6485601 GCF_024500385.1 Phyllopteryx taeniolatus
GGGCTAGGGGGCCGGCTTCCGCATACAAAATTTCTCCAATTATGTTGTGTGGAAAGAATAACACGTGAAAGACAAGACCTGAGCTTGTTTGAAGAAATTATTTGAGGGGTGCTCTTCATGCAACCAACCTACGTCAGACTTATAACAGGATAAATACTGTACAGTAATAAACCATAAAGACTAGACAAAAATAACAGACGTTCATGCGGAGTGGTCGGAAATCTGCAATCAGCTCCTAATACTGTCTACTTTGGAGATGTGATGGGTTGCATATGGTTTTATGGTACTGTTTGGCAAAACACATTTCCCCTATGAAAATAATGTGGCCCATTTAAAAACAGGAGAGGACTCAATCTTGAGATCAGCTTGGGACAGGACGTCATTGGTCCATCAACTCTTGCTCCAATTTGCTCACACTATCAGACCCAAAAACCTCATTAAATCCCCATATGGAATTTCCAAAAGTTCTTTTCTAAAAGTGTGAAGACAAAACAGTGGATCATACAGAATAGGCAGGAGATCCTTGGGAATGAGTGAAGGAAAGAAGGGAGAGGGAACCTTTGATGAGTAAGAGTTTTTGTTAAGCGAGGGAGCTTAACTTTAAAATATTCCATGTGGTGGTGAATGGGGGATTGACCAGTGGTCCTGATCTGAGCCACACACTGGGGCACTGGGGTTAATGGTGGATAAAGATAAAAAAGGAGGGTTGCTTTGCTGATCTCCATCCTCCCCCACTCGCTACCTTCAAGTTTCACCTCCTGCACCAATCCCAAATCAGCTAGACAATGGAGGCTGCCAATGGGGAATCATCGGGAGTCCTTTTGATTTCTCCCTTTACCCCCTCGACGGGTCTGAGTGGCCAGGGTAAAGATCCAATGAGGTTCGCCCACAGAGAGCGTCGACACTTAGAGAAACCATTTGAGGATTGGAAATGAAATGACAAGAGCTCTCTGATCTATGACAAGAAATCAATTTCAGACTGGAAATGTGAGCAGAGGGTTGCTCAGTCTGAACTGCAGTTGCTTTAAAGCTGCCAAGATATACTTAATTGATGGAGATTTTGTTAAATCACTATAAGTACAGCAATTGAGATTTTTTTTTTTTTTTTTTTTGCAATGATTAAAAGGAGTTTTCAGGCCAGTCAGTGTGTATCTGCAGGCCGAAAAAGAAGGAGTTCATCTTTGAAGCTATAACTGAGCGCTTGACAAATTAGTAGGGGCTGGTTTTCAAATCTGTTTAAGGCAGGAAGAGTGTCTGGACACTGCTCAGGAGAGATACGACTCATAGGAGAGTGGACCTGGCAGGTTGGTGGCCAACGTTAAAAGCCACTGCACTAGATGTTGGATGTTCTTTCATATTTTAGGTATCCAAAAATCCAGTGACACTGATACAATGATGATTGAAACGATGGGGAATAAATCAGGTTTTACAGTTTAATGATGACTGTATGACAAGTGCAGACTAAATTAGTCAGTTCAACTAAATGTTAAAAATGTTGCAGAATCAGTTTTGTCTCAAATGTACCAAATGCGTATTCACATGGTAAAAAGAGGCCCATTGTGTTCAAGCTAAATCTTTATATCTAATATGTTCCGAATTCCCTCTCTCTCTCTCTCTCTCTCTCTCTCTCTCTCTCTCTCAAAGAAGCTAACATGTTCCTGACTATGTAAACTTGCAAAAAAATATTGTTTTTCCAACTATAACTCACCCTTTTGTGGTTTCAGCAGCTTGGACCCGGCCAAACCCATCACACTTCGTATGACTGATGTGCCTCATTATAGTGTACATGCTAAAACACAACACACGCCGGCATGCAGCAACAACAACAATGGAAGAGGGAAAAAAAAAAAAAAAAAAAAGTACTTCACTTACCACTTTGGACTTTACAGCGTGCGTCTTTTCAGGTTGTTTCTATAGGCGCACAGTAGGCATATTTCAGCCTAAAAACACAAGTGGGGAAAATACATAGATGTTTGGATTAAAAGCAAAAGAGCAGTGCAGCTAACAAGACTGTGTTGGCCTTCTTGTCTCTGTGTGCAGACATCTGATTTACTCTATCACTTAAAGCTCATATAAGCCTGGTCCGCTACAAATCTCAATCAAGACGTCAACAGAATAAATAAAAAAACACCAAAGCGTGCTCACATTTGTCCGCATATCATAACTTCTAAGCAAGAGTAGATTGAAAAGCTTTGGGGTGTGAAACAGGCACAACTGGAGGGGCAATTCTATCAAGGTGGACAAGATTTGTTACATTTGAGAGAGCGTAATAATAGGCTCCTCTTGACCTCAACTAGCCACTACAATCAATCTACAGAGCTTACAGAACTGCACCAGAGTAGAAAGAAAAGGTCCATGAGAAAGTTTTAAGTTCATTTGAACACTGATGGACATCAAATCATACTTACTCTAAAGGGATAGAACTTGCGTTGCCCGTCACGAGGGAGGAGGAGTCCCACAATGGCAGCAATCTGTGACATGAGGTGTATCATTAGTCCACATTTATTTTATATCATCTTTATACTTAATGCTTCCACAAGGTGCATTTTGAAGTGCGGCTGCATGCATGTGCGGGCTCGATTGGGTCTTGCATAACTATTTTGTTTCTGTATGGCTTGTAGGTGAAGGCAATAAACTGTGGAACAACAAAGTGCACCTGGATTTTGCTGTGAAACAGGAGAATGTGTGTGTGCTTATAGTCAGACATACACACACACATACAAACACACACACACAGACAGACACATTACTCTCTCTGAAGTTAAAAGGTACAACGCCTGAAGGCACACAATCTCAACACCAAATAAATCATTGCGTTACTCTGATAGACAATTGATTCCTCATCCATTTCCATTAAGCAGACTATACAGTCAGTGTAAACGATATGGGATCTATCGACTTCAGATATCATTAGAAAAAGTATACAAAAACAAAAATCCAGGAGCAAAGTACTATGCAGCATTCACTAAGAAATTCAATTCATGTGATGGAAGCATGCCAGAGGTGGCATGAGGGGCACAAAGTGGCCCGGATGTTCCTCTCAGAGATTCTCTCTCTCTTAATCTCCCAGAATTCCAATGACCCCTACAGGCAACCGGGAACTGCTGAATCCTGAGGAATGTGCTCTGTGAACTGTACCAAAAAAAAAAAAAAACGACAAAAAAGCCTGAAGCTCGAAGAGCACAGCTGAAAACAAAACATGCCAACTGCTATAATTTCTCACTGTTTTGAGTTTGCGGAAAATGCTAGACAGATTGCTCGTTCAGTACTGAGCCATAGTGGCGTGCGTGCATGTGGAAAGAAAAATAAAAAGGTTTTATGTTTAAAATCAAACCCCTCGTGAATGTTATGTGTCCAGCAGTAAAATCTACCAATCAATTTGTGGACTTTGATGGCAAAAGCTGGCATGTGCTACTGACTTTAAATTATTTACCACTAAATTGACTTTAATGCAGCTACATCACTTGGCCATGCATGTCGTATTTTATTGAGTCTCAAAAAAAAAAAAAAAAAAAAAAAAACAACCATTAGGAACAACCATTAGGAAATATTAAGTCTACATGACCTCCAATTGGCAGGGATTTACAAATTCCACACATACAGTATCTGGATACCAAAAATTAAAATCCATTGGTAAATTCTATCTACTTATAAACATTGCAGTGCATGAAAGTATTCATGAAGGCCTAATAATGCTATAGGCTGATATTTACATACAGTATTTGAACACTAAGTGAAGATAAACTATTCGAGTAGGGGCCATAAATACCTCCACGGTACAGAAAAAAGGAGGGTCCAGTGATGAAAGAGGACATTATGCTAACAAGTAAGATTACAGTACACAATAAGTTTATCTTAAAAGTAAATACGGTGTTGGAAGAGGAGGAGGGGTGTGGTGTGCATTATGGAAAGTCGTCTGCAATATTTCTGTAAAGACCAAATGCTCCTTATCAGTGCTCGTCGAGCAATTCAGGGCCGCTCAAGGAAAGACGAGTCTGGGAACTGATTCTATTCATGGTCAGACGTGTAATTACCCTCAGCTCACAGTCTAGACCCGGGCCGCTTTCACAGTATTTAAGACCCTCTGTGCAACGTGCCCACGCCGGCTCCCAGCGCCGAGCCGCGCGCGTTAAATCTGCAGGCAGATAAATTAGTAAAGAATGCAATAAAATGGACACAATGAGGGGAACTTCATCCTTCTCGCTCTTAAATGAGATTTCTTTGAAATGCAGATCAGCGGCTCCAGATTAGCGAATTTTAGCTGCTGTCAACATCATAACAAAATACAAATGCGATTGTTCGCCGACGCCTTATCTCCTTGCTTCCATCTGCTGGCTGGTTATTTACTCCCCCCTGATTTAGTATGCAGATCTAAATAAGTCGCATCAAAAGGAGGGCTTACTGCACAATGGCTTCTTAAGCTTCTACATCAAGGTATTTGAGGAACCGGTAGTCACATGAAAAGGCTGCCCATCAAAGACCCATCTCTAATGAACTCTCCCCGTATCAGAGGGGGCTTGTGGCTTTAATGCCTGTGTCTGTACGGGGGGAGTACAAATCACCAAGCCAAGGCAGAAAGGCTGGAGGGGGCTCGCGGTGGTCCTCGGTTATCAAATGAGATTAGCTCGGCACAGGCGTTAGTCAGGTTTTTCCATCGTCCATTCAACGGAGCTAAGTGGGCACTCGCGAAAAGTACTAGACGACGAAGGACAACCAAACATAGCTACAGGTTGGTAACTTATGATACGAGGAGCAGTCAATAAGTAATGAGCCCAATTTAATTAAACCCACTAATAATTGATTTTTTTCTGAAATGTTCACAGTTTGTAGTTTACATATTTGTTGGAAGGTTTATTTGAAAAGGTTGCGTTTAAACCTGTACTCTTCCTGTCAGCCATTTTGGAAATGACGTCATTGTTGGACACATAAGAAGCAGAGAGCTGTGACTGAATTCCTTGCTTTGGACGGGGAATCGCCACTAACGTTTTTCTATAGGTTGACAAATTGTGCGAATGGGGTAAAGGTTATGACATCAATGATGACATATGATGGGGATGTCATCAATGGTGACTCTAAGATCTTCTCTGATCAGTACCTCGACCGTAGAACTATTCTCACGATTAACCACTGAAGATGATGTGCCGCTCCTTTCCTTGTCACAGAGGTCACTCAAAGCAGGGTCTTGTTCTTTGCCTTTGATCCTGGACACCCACCATTTGACTGTAGTGTAGCCTGTTGCAGCTTCCCCGTACACAATTTGCAACCTTTTGAAAATGTTTAGTGGTGGTTTCCCTTCCAAAGCCAGAAATTCAATCACAGCTCTGTGCTTTTGACAGGCATCCAATGATTACATCATTACCAAAATGCCTGACAGGAAGAGGACAAGTTTAAACAACACTTTTTTTTTTTTTTTTTTATAAACCATCAACCAAACAAGTATTTAAACTACAAACTGTGAAAAAAAAATCTCAATTCGGAGTGGGTTACATGACATTGGGCTCATTGCTTTTTGTCTGCCCCTCGTAACAAGCTAATGGCTACATGCTAGTGCAACAGCTTTAAAATCAAACCACCTCATTGGACACTTATTTTATATATCAGAACAACCTAATGGGATTCAACATGAAAGCAGCACCAGAAAATATAAAGAACACTACATGCAATACAATACAGAAAATAATAAGGCTCAGAAAGGAAATGCTATAACGTAGAAGTGCAAAGAATTACACCAAGAGGTGTTTCTACTATTTTCGGTGACTTATTTGGAGAGAGTCGACAGACAAAATGCTGTATGAGAATGACTTCTTGATGTAGGTCTTGTATTGGATCTAATTGGACTTGCATGTGTACCTAATGTTGAGACGAGATTTAATTAAGGGAGATAAAAAGGCTCGATTATTCCTCCGTTTTTCTCTGGAGGCTTGCAAAAAGCACTTTTTTTGGGGGGCAGTGCTCTTGCAATAACCTTTAATTTTATGGTGTAGGCCGGATTACAAGTGACAATCACCAGACTTAGAATAGGGGAACTGCGTGGCAAGACTGCACGATCTGCTCCTCCCACCCTCCTCCTCTTCATCGCCATCATCATCACTGCCGACACCATCCAGCTTTGTGTGCATGAGGCCCCCACTAACATGCACGGCGTTTACCAGCGAACAATTAGCCCTAAAGCAAAAGCAGGGCCCAGTGCTAGCACATGTGGTTAAGAAGCGAGCACTGCGGGAGAGCACCAGATGATGAAGGGATGAGGATGGGAGGAGCAGCTGGAGGAGGAGGAGCACGAGGAGGGAGCAAGTCGTGTGCCAGACACGCGTATACCACTTTTTTTTTTTGGGGACTACTTCCTTTAACATTCACTCAAAGAAAGAGAAGATGCTAATCACATAAAAGTGCCCATAATTAGCCACATTTTAGGAAGCCAGCCAGATTGAACCACGAGGGCATCTCCTGGCTGAGTCACCCCTGACACCCCCCCCCCCCCCCATCCCTTCCACTTCTCCTCACCCCCGCCTCCAGCGTCTCGTGTGCAGCATGCCAACTGGGCTCGGTGCCAGTCGCGTTCGCAACCACGAGGGACCCTTGTCGTGGCGCCTTGTTTAATGAAATGACAAAACAACAGATTTGCATATGCAGAAACAGGTGTTGAAACACGTTTGACTCGACCCCCCCACCCTCAGAAAAAAAAAAAAAAAAAAAAAAAAAAAAAAAGAATGAAAAAGTTTTTGTGCAACAACAGCTGCTTGGAGGTATTTAGGCTCTGATGGGCACTCAAGTTGGCACCATCTGCCCTGCTGCTCACCAGAAGTGACCGTCTAAATAAAAAGACTCATCACATATCATGAAAATATACCATTGTTTTAAAGCAACCACTCGATTTGTGAAAAGTGTGTCCGAAAAGCCTAGAGCTGTGATCCACTAGTAGCCTGTAATTACGCTCCCACCGATACGCTGCCTTCAAACCAGAGCCATGCGTCATCTTAAACTTTATACACTCCCCGCACGGACGAAGCCAAACCCCAGCAAAGCCGCTGTGGTGGAAACACAGCCATTGTTTAGAGTAGGATTAGGGCTTGTCGTCCAACAGCCCGAGATGCCTTCAGATGGTGAAAGAAGATAAAATCCCTCCACTACGGTGGCAAACGCCAGCTAAAAATGAACATTTGTGAGAATGTCAAATGTCCCCCTCCACATTTCATATAGACAAAAATCTTGGCCAAAAGGGAGGGCAGACTTAAAACATCCCCTTTGTCCTTTCATGAAAGACACTGTACGGCACTCCAGACCAACAAATACCCTCATCATCACCTCCCATCCCCCAGCTTCAATCCTACCCATCCTTGTTTTATTTGGCCCAACGAGACAGAAGGAACAAACCTGAGACAGTCGTGACCCTGCGCGAGCGCTCTAGCTTGGTCTAGAGCGACGCCAGCAGAAGGCAGCACCATATGCCCTCAGCCCCGAGCTGGATGCTCTTTCTGCGGCCTAATGTGCCTGTCAAAAAGTGTTACTGTCACAAACCAGCCCCTGTACACCCTCTACCACTCTCTGCTTTATTTGCTCCTCTCACAACATACTTTCCTTTTGGGTCCTAAGTGAAAAGGTACCAGTAAATGCCATTTGTTTACAACTCATCCGAAATTAAATTTAATCGGCGACCAGAGTAGTGCGGCTAAAATAACAAGACATTTGACAGCTGCCGCTCTCAAATGACCAAACTTTCGCTCTTCCCAACATCAAAACAGATGAGGTAAGGACTAGCGCAATAGGCACAACTGTTAGCCTCGAGTGCTGACTACAAGTGACAGGCTCGCCGTCACATGTGGTTAGGAGCTCTGAGATGACCTTGCCTTTTGCCACAAGTGACCTCTTATCTTTAATTCGGAACAAACACCCCAAAACCAACACCCTTTTTTTCCACCCTGAAGAGAAAGCCATTCATCAGACCATGACCACAGCATGTAAACACTTGATTGTTAAATGAATGGAGGGGAATATAACAGTCTGTTACTGAGGGCGGTGATGGAAAAGAGAAGGCTACCGGTCCGCTAGTGTTTTGCAAGCACGTTTCACACAGTCCGTGTGAAGTTCTCCCACCCTGTTAAGTCGAAAACAAATGTCGTCACGCATCTAAAGAGGGAGGAATAAGTATGTGAACCCTTGGGAATTTCTGGATAAATTGGTCGTAAAATGTAGTCTCCATTTCTAGAAAATTTGTCTAACTGTGGACTGATGAACGTAAAGATTCTTAGAGATATTTTTATAACCTTTTCCAGCTTTATACAAGTAAAGAATTCTTAATCCAAGATCTTCTGAGAGCTCCTTTGACAAGAGGCAATTCTAAACTGGTGTGTGTTTTCTCGTAGCCAGAGCAGCTTTAAGCCACACCTCCAATCTTGTCTCATTGATTGGCATCCAGGTAGGCTCACACCTGACTGATTAACTGATCCATAGCCTAGAGGTTCACTTCCTTTTTCCCCCCTGTCCTTTGAATGTTTACATTTTATTTTCTTTAAAAATATGAAAACATAATGGTTTGTGAGGTATTCATTTAACCAGACTGTTTGTTTATGCTTGTGATTCAGATGAAGATCATACTACATTTTATGACCACTTTATGCAGAAACTTCATAAATTCCAAAGGGTTCAAATACTTTTTCCTGCCACTGTAATTATCTGACTGAATTATACTGTTTCTCTGTGTGAAAAGGGCTACTCTACTCAACTGAGAAGCATAGGAACAAGGTGCTAAAATTATAAAACATTACATTAAAAAATATTTTATAAATTACCGTACTCACATCCAAATGTTATGTTCTTTCTCCAAGACAGACGTTTGCCAAAAACTAGACTTTTGACACATTAGATTGAGTTTAGAAAGCTAGCGTCACAACGTCAAAAACATTTAGCACGAACCAGTCCACAGTCTCCTTGCTAATCCTCGTACCCTGACTGCCTAACCCAGCCCTGACCAAGAAGCTGTGGCGATCCAGTTTGGCTTAAGTGACCCGGAGCAGAAGTAAAAAAGTCTGAGCTGTCCCAAGACCCTTAGCAACTGGGCACACAAAACATCATTACAGTGATGTGGATAATTATGGTGCAAAAGGGTGGCCTCTTAAGCACGTAATACACTCTTTTATCTCCAGAAGTAAATCTTTCCGAGGCTGACAGCTTGCAGCGTATGATCCCCGTAAACAAATACTTTTGTGCGGCACAAAAGTGCCATTAAAGGCCAAAACTGTCAACACAAATTCCATTCTTACTTTGTGAGAGAAGGGGGCAGGGGGGACTCAACGTGATCACTTCTGGTTGCCTTAACATGCATGGAGGTTGTCATAGAAACATTGGTGGGAAGTTAAAAGGGATAAAAGCCGAAGATCTTTCATTTAATTGCCTTTCTGGATTAGCAACAGGGTTGAGTTAGCTTTATTTTTTGTCGATTTTTACAGCTAATGCGCACATGACAGACGTGTTAGGGCAGGGCTGAGCAACCTACGGAGCATGAACTCCAGAGCATATGATCCGGATAACTGTTATTCTAAAAACAAATACGACTGCAGAGGAATTGTTCTAAATAGGCCTAATTAGTATTTGTATATTAGTATGGGCATTGAAGGACTTTTATTTTTAAAAAGTGTCGGTTCCTTCCCCTTGAGTTAAAGGGATGGATAAGTAAATGCATAACTGACCATTTCATCAACTAAACTAGATGTAGCTGATTTTTGGCCATGTCTCTGCTTTTTTGTGTTGTATCTGGCCATTGTCCATCTAAGCTTCCGTGCGCAAAGTTTCCAGGAATGACAAATAAATTGCACGTCTACCTCAGCTCAGTTCGGAAGCAGTGATTCCGACCTTTGAAGATTTTTTTTTTTTTTTTTTTTTTAAACACACGCACACACTCACATCCGGCAGCATTCACAGAGCTTAAAACTGAGACTTGATTTTGATAAATGATTGAAACTTATGACAGGTTACACACATTAATCCAGTGGAGGACATTCATTTTCCTATTACCATAATGTAGAGCACGACCACCCGATGATGAATGCAGCAATCAAAAAATGGATGCCGAGCGGGGAGAGTGGCTTTAATAAGTGCTCCCAACAATGGTCAGGAGACTAATGGCAAATCTTTTTTTTTTTTTTTTTTTTTTTAATATAAAATGAAGTGACCTTTTTTTTTGTGGCACAACAGAGCATAATAAACAAGGGCTGTTTTAAAACTGCTTGAAGAAATGATTACAGGGCCACTCCAACAAAGGGGCTGATTGTGCACTGTCACCGACATATTTCACGAGGGCCGTTTATTGCCGCCTGCACCTTTGAAGCGCCAGAGCTGCTGAGTGAGGCGGGAACGCCGTGGTGCACACCTGCATAACTCGGGAGGGAACACCTGTGCACCCTGCGGCTCCCGCGAGGTGGGTCGCTGCGGCTAACCTCGGGGTGGCGTGGTCACCAAAGAGAAATATTGATTTGTGCCGTACTTGCTAAGGGCGGGACAGTATCGATACAATACAGATGCTACAGTATCGACACAAACGGATAATATGTCGATACTGCCTCATTTTACATGATGCATTTCTGTATTGTAAATTATTGGCCGTCGGAAGCTTTATTGTAAAATTATGAGAGAAAGATGTTTCCTTAACTTTTAGTATGTTTAATGTGAAAGGCATGTTAGTAAGTTCTCCCTTTCATAGTTCAATACCATAATACCATTGACATCACTGGAAAAAAATATTGATAATATCATAGTGTGAGTGATTGCAACCCATGAGAACAGTAACAGGATATCTTACTATCATTTATGACATTTTCATATTTAGTCCAGATTTTAAAAATGTGTCATAGGACTGAGCGGGAGGATCAAACATGGTATTGTTAATTGTGACAGTGATCATGCATACATTCGTGTTGATTCCACATAAAAGAGTGCACTTGTGAGTTTATGGCCAGAATCAATCTTTTCTTAGGAATCCTGTCAAACAAAATACTCTCAAATGTGGACCATTGATTGCAAATGAGATTTGCCATTGCGCACACACAAGTGTCATTTCTCTCACAAATGTAATGTTGCAAAAATGTGTACATAATGATGAATTATTACAATTGTGGCAATTGTTCATTGTGTTCACTGAGAAAATAATTTTTTTAAAAAGATTATTTTTCATTTTTGTTGAGCACTGTTTATGCAGCTTAAATGTAAGATAGACTGTACATAATTCCTACTTTTAATTATACTCTATTTATCGTGGCAAATTGGTAAAATAAATGAGAATACGAGTTGGTCTACAGGTAATAACTATCATTAAAAACAATTTTTGTTCTATTTTAAATATCATCTTGACTTACGTCATTAAACGAAGGTCAAATGTACATTAAGAGTAATAATCCTAATAAAGATTAGAGAAAAAAAAGTGTAAAAAAAATGACAGACACAAATACGAAGCAAACTCAATTTACCAGAGTTAGCTTAATTTAAACATTTTCACCTATGCTACAATAAGCAAAGTGAGGTATCTTTACGTAAACAAACTAAGTCGGACGCGAGTTAGGTCCACTTCCTAAGTTTAAAAACGAAATTAAACGTTTAGCAACTTACCAAAAACAAGTGTCAGGTATATTTTCCTCGCGGTGAAGTTAGCAAAACAAACAAACAAACAAAAGCAAAAAAAAGGGGGGCAGGTAGGTGAATGGGGGAAGTCCTCTGTTGTGGCCAAGCTCTTCACTTGTGACAGTCCGAGCTAGCTGACCATGGCGAGACGAAACGCAACAACAAGCTGCGGCTGAGTAAATAAAGTACAAATTAAAAAAGAAAGAAAAAAAAGAAAGAAAAGAGAGAGAGAAGAGAAAGAGAGAGAAGCACAAATATTCCTGTGTGGGCACCACTGTCTCATACACTCTCGCCAGCCAACGCCGCTGTTATTAGGCTTGCTAGTGCAACCCAGAAGGGGTAAGCGAGTACAACCGAGTCCCGTTTGAATGACGCGTAGTGCGGGCAGCAGGAGAGCGGAGAGAAGGAGAAGGGGAAAAAAAAAAAAAAAAAAAAAACAAGAGGCTGCGTGTGTGCATGTGTGTGTGCGTGTGTGTGTGTGTGTATTTTCTTCGCGTTTCCATTCAAACACACACATCAAGATGTATCCACGCCACGCAATTTGGGACTACACACTAACCTCCTCCTCCTCATCATCATCTTCCTCGTGGCTCCCTTCAGCGCGGAGGTGCGTGTTGTTATTTTTGGGCGTACTGCGACCCCGTGTGACGTCACAGGCCACCTGCTACATAAACCAACAAAATTTGTCAATTTAAAAAAAAAAAAGATTTCGAGTTAAACTGTTGCTCACTTCGCGTAATCAACCTAATAAAACAAAATGGTAACATAAATACAAATAACTAAAATGACAGTGAATATATAACTAAAGAGAGCACTCATTGTCTTTATTTTACAATATACCACGTGTATGTTTATTTTCATACACTGCAGATATAAAAACAACAATTATGCAAATGGATACATCGGGGGGGGGGGGGGGGCAGGAACCAATATTTCATATTGAACACAATTCAAGTCGACGTTATTTAGAATTACTTATTGCAATAGAATTGCAGTGACATATGCAGGTAAGTCACCTATTGCTGCAAAATGATGGCTATATAAAGGTGGGGGGGGGGGGAATTTGATGTCATGAGATACACCGTTTGATTTTTCATAAGATAATTCGGCTTGTTCAATAATTAATAGAAGGCATTTCTGCATAGAGCAGACATAACGGTTCACTTTTTTCCCCCTTGTTCAACCTGTGGAGATGACGAAAATATCACTATTATTCACTGAAATGGAGGAGGAATGACATGCTACCATTCTTTAAATTTAAATATTTCAATTTATACGTGTTACTTTTGCGTGGGTGAGTGTGAACAATTGAATTTGTGAAGCAATCCGCAACAATTTATACTAAACCTCAGTCTTTTAAAAATAATCACGGTACAAGATTTTTAGAGAAAAGGTGTGGTGGTCATGCACAGAACTGACCTGCAGCATCGCTATGCAAATATAGACACAAATATATTCATGATTGATTTGGATTTTTTTTTTTACCATAAACATGTTTGAAAATGTGCTGTAACTTTCTTACTCTGCTTTTAATGGTACAAAAAAATGTTAAAAATGTTAAGGGGAATATTTCAATTAAAAAGTGGAAAACTGCATCCACGAGGGCTGACTCGCTCGTCTTAAAATGTGGTATTTTGCTGCCACCAAGTGGCCATTTGTCAAATAACAGTCAGTAGTGGCCCAAACGTTTCTATTGGAAGTTTCCATTTTCTTGCAACAATCAGCTCAATGATTTCATACCACACCAATCGTTGGAGATTATTATGAAATCCATGCCCGGTGTCATGTTTTGTTTGATTCGACTATTTATATGACGTCAAAATAAAAAAATAACCTTCGTGATTTTGTATTGTAGCACCCCTGGAACAGACTGTATTGCATTGTGATCAAACAGCGCCATCTATGCATCGTGCAATGCAATTACAAGCCGTGTGGATTCAATGGGACAAGATGGAAAACGTCCTTTTCTTAATTAAAACGGCACATTCTCGACATAAGTAGTGATTTCAGACCACTTTCACTCGGGTAGTGAACATTGGTGGCTATATTAGTCCACTCAAGGGAAAAAGGAATGATGATGCCTAATAATAGCTGAAGTGCAAATAGGCCATTAAAAGTCATTAGAGGGAAACATTTGGCTCCAGAACAAAGTCTTCTTTTGTGGACAGAGGCCACCTGTGAGGGATTGTGTGACTCGCATTGAAGTCAACTGACAAGATTTACTGTAACCCTAAAGGTGGGGGGGATGACGGTCGCACTGCATATCGAGGATTAGTTGAATTAAACTTCACATGGTTGAACGCGTTCGGGACTTAATCTGGTGTACAAAGAACAAAACTAATCTCTCCTTTTTGGTCCAAAAAGGAGGTGATGCACTGTCACTCGAGAGAAGAACAGTAAAGTGTGTGCATTTGTAGTTTGAAGGCTACCCTGCCATACAAATAATGCATCATGGGAAATGTAGGATCTTGTGATTTGGGGTGACTCGAGGACAAAAATGTCTTACTAATAATAGGACGGAAAGTTGTCATTTTGTTTGGATTTTAATGGAATGCTCGCATCAGCCCCGCGGGCGTCAGCTTTGTCACGTCCAGAGCGGCGTTATATAAGATGTGTTCGGATTTATTTATTCTTGTCGCTAGCAAAACACATTGTGACGGGATAAAGGAGCGAATGGCCAATGGGGGCCCCGGGTCGGCTTGAGCTGCATGTGTCCTATTAATAGGCCTGGCCCGGACTCAGCTGCAACCCAACTCCATCTGTCCAGTCACGTCCCCTCTCCTTTGCTCGCCCCTTCTCCAGCGTCCCCTGCGCCACCCTCCAAGGCAGACGGACGGCGGGACAGGCCGACAACCGGCTCCCAGACACTCGCGCGCCATGGAGGCTCTGTCCATTCAACTCCTGGAGGAGGACAGGGTGTCTTTAGGAAGGCAGGAACGCAAAGAAGAGGCCAGGATGGAGGCCTTCTCTCCTTGGGGCTGCACAACGGATGAGGAAGAACCCGAATGGGAACCCCCGCCCGTTGTCCGGAGGAAGGTGTCGTTCGCGGACGCGTTCGGCCTTGACCTGGTGTCCGTCAAGGAGTACGACGAGGTCAACGCCGCCGAGGACGGGGAGGACACCGTGAGTGAGGCTCCACCGCTTGAGGAGTTCTACCTGTCGTGTCTCTTTGCGGCACCTTCGTCCGAGGAGGAGCTGGAGAGGCGGTTGGAGACGCAGATGGTGGAGCTGGAGAAAGTGGAGCTCCTCCCGGGAACCACCACACTCCGAGGCAGCGTCCGGGTCATCAACCTCTGCTTCAGCAAATCCGTCTATGCCAGGATCACCCTGGACCGCTGGAAAAGCTACTTTGACCTGCTGGCCGACTACGTACCTGGATCGAGTGATAGGAAAACAGATCGGTTTACGTTCCGGTACACCGTGGTTCCTCCATTGGAGAAAGAGGGGACCAGAGTGGAGCTTTGCCTGCGCTACGAGACGTCGGCGGGAACATTTTGGGCTAACAACCAGGAGATGAACTATGTCGTGTTCTGCCACCAGAAGAGTCCTGTGAAGCAACAAGTGCAGGAGGACAACGGCGGCCTGAAGGTGAAGAGGAGCTGCTTCAGAGCCAACAGGTAACACACAAAAGTTTGGGATCGTCCACTTTGGGTGGGCACATTTCAGGAGGAACACATTTTCGAGGTCATTACTGTCAAGTTCCGCTTCATCCCGAAATTTCACCTCAAAGCCGAATATCCCTCACTTTTGGCGTGTCATGTATACGTCTTTACTCGACTTACTGCTTGTGTTTAAAAACGCTTTTTGGGCTAAAAGCCGCAGCTTTTTTTCTGCCTGTCAACTCAAATGCAGTTATATAACTTTGCAGTGGGGGATTATTTTGCCCATATATGGCGTTGTTGTCAGACTCTCTTGACTGTGGATAGAGACAGACATGCACTTCCTGTGTCTACGTGTTAATCCGGACGTATGCAATAAATACAAGTAATAAAAATGGGATCATATGGGGCCATCTTTTTTTTTTTTTTTTTTTGTGCCTGTGACATAACCAGAGCCACTTTATTTAAGTCCTGAAATGTCATCATTGGTGGTTGTCTTCTGTGTTATACCGGAGGAGAAGATGAATACAGAAGGTCATAAACAGCAGACGAACATGTGTGCATGTTTGTGCTATTACAGGAGGGTGAGCGCACAGGAAAAGGAGAGTATGGGCACAGCGACACGTGCCGCAGGTGCGTTTGCATGTGTCACGTTTATAATGCATTTGTCAAAGGACAACCCCCCCCCCCCCCCCCCCCACCGCTAAACTTTGACCCTTGTCGCCCCGCAGAGGTCGAGGCCGCGAGTGAAGCGGAGGAGACGAGGGCAGAGAGTCAGTGGTTATTCTCCCCCGCCGAATGTAAACCTTTGGTAAGTTTAATTTCTGGATTTATGATGAGTTTATGTCTAAATAAACTGTGTTTAATAAAAAAAAAAAAAAAATGATGAACTGGTAAGTTTAGAACTAGTTATACAGAGAAAACAGGCTTAAACACTCACCAAAAGATTAGTTTGACGTTTGCAATATCGTGAGACCAGATAATGTTTTATTAAATTCATGATAAACATGATCTGTGTAAGAGTATTAATCTAACAATACGTTTAGAGGTTAATCAAAATAAGACATTTACAAACATCGGCATTTACTTTGGGAAATAACGATCAACATTTCTGTTATGGACAAAACAAGTAACTGATTCATAATCAAGTTGTATTTTTGCTTTTTCTCCACTGTGATAATAATGTCCTAGTTTTTAATAAAGGGATGGAAATTAAAATGTATTTCATCCGAAACATCAATTTATTGAAAAAAAAAAAAATAATAATAATCCAAAAATTGACCGACTATTAAAACAATGGTTTGTTGCAGCCCTAAATAGGTCCATTTTTGAGAGTGTAGTTTGCAGTGGTTAAAACAGTACTGCATTGTGTACTAACTGAAGAAACCGGATTGTTCATTTAATTTTATTTATGTTATTAAATATATTGTAAATAAATAAATAAATAACAAGCAGTACATCACTGCAAAGTACCACAGCGATGACAGACATATTGTTGTAATAAAAACACGACAACATTGTCAATCGATACAGCATTATTTTTTTGTATGTATTGTGTAGGTGTACCTACAATTGGAAGTATGTTAAGAATAATAAATGGGACATTCATTCCTATAGTAATGTCAAATTCCCCTTGACCCTCACGAGCAAAACAAATCACACGCTGTTGAACTCTTTTGCAGTGCTTGGAGCGTACATGTTTTGCTTAAACTCTGAACTTGTGGCCTCGCCGACAGGTGGCGAGCCTAAAAAGCCGGCAGAGAGCGGCGCGCTTGGCGCACGTGAAGGAAATCTTCTCCCAGAGTTGGGGGCAAGCTTCCTCGTGTGACCCCATGAGCACCCTCCAGCCCTCGGGGGAATTCTTGCTTAAACGGCAAAGGAAACAAGTACTCACCTATCACCAAATTCCACTGATTACACTGGACTGGGACAATGATAAGCAGCAGCAGTGGGTGAGCTCGAACATGGACAATATCTGGAGCGGAAGAGCCAAAGTGACCTTGTCAAAGGCATCAGAGGAAAATGTAAAAGGTGCGCTGTCTGTTAATGATATTTGGGGAACCTTTCTTAATGGGAAAGGTCCTAGCCCTGATAACGAAAGCTCTGTATGTGACGTATGGCAAGCGTTTATTCACGGGCCTCGCTACGAGGACAACTGTGGCGTTCCCGAGTCCGAATGGCTGCAGAACGCGGCCTCGGTCCCCCCGACGAGCGAGAAGCGGCAGGTACCCGCGAATGCACGGCCGGCCACCTCGGCGGCCTCAGCTGTCGGTCAGGCGCCGTCACACGCTTCGCCGGCTCACGTTTCCTCATACGCCGAGGATCGCCAGCCCTCGGAGACACGCGGTGGGAGATCGAGAGGTGAAAACCGAGTCGCTGCCACTCTCGGGGAATGCGGTTCTGCGGGGGCAGTGCTCGCGCCCTGTGGCTCTGTTGACAGTTTAAGTGAGTGTCACAAGCACGGAGAAGAACGGAAAAAAGGAGGAATACAAGGAGACGAAGCCGTAGCAACAAGCCCGAGGGAGTCGACGACAACGGGCATGACAGCAGAGGCTGAGAATGCCGGTCGCGACGGTGATAGGATCTCACGGGAAGACACGGGTGGCGCGCACAATGCGACGGATGACTCGGTGGCATTTTGGGACACGATCGGACACGGCGCAAAGGACGCTGCCAGACGAGGAGCCGAGGACGGAATCATAATGAACTGTATGCGTGCTGTCACATCTACGGAAGAGGAGGAAGTCAAGCCTCAGGAAAACGACGCGAGTGCAAATCAAACGGCGAAGAGCCCAGTTGAGTCAAACGAAAGCCGCGGAATAAAACCTGCAGATGAAATCAATCCAAACCAAATAGGAAGTGTGGAATCAAAGACTGAAGGCGTGGCGTCACGTATGCGCCACAAGGACATTAAACTGGAAGAAACTTTTTATCGCAGTCAAGAATTTGGCCACCTTCCCGAGGAAAAGGCCGCGCTTGGTGACCGTGTCGTCTTGTCCAACTGTTTAGGAGATGACACGAGCTCAATCATTAGAGAAAATCACGAAGGCCTCATAGATCCATCAGCAAAAAAGGTCGATGACAATCTTTTATTGACACATTCGCAAAAACAAGGCTTCAACCCCACAATGGAGAACATCTCAGTAGAGCTTTGGAACCAACCTGAGTCATCAGAGAGAGGCCAAAAGGAGCAAAGTAGCGTGGACATAGTGAACTTCCCTTTAGTGGTAGACCATAATGTGGCGGACACCTGTCTAAGGAGCACTGAATCAGAGCCTATTGTGGCGGAAGCCCTCGCCGTGATTGAGTCTAGATCGGATGGAGGACAAATTGGAGACGATTTGGTCAGGAGGGTTCACGGTCAAACTGGCCGTGATCCAGCAGGAAGCAATCAAATCTCCACAGAAGAAACCGGGCAGCCCACCCGCAGTCCCGCCAGGGGGTCCGGCGCGTTCCTGTGGTGGAGCGTGTTGTACATCCTGAGTCACATCACCAGAATCGTCACCTGCAGCCTGCTCGTCTCCGGGTTCTTCGTCGTCGTCGTCCTGTACGAGTTCCAGGCGTTCTTCGTGCTCTACATGTTTTCAATGGCCTGGTGGTTTTACAAGTGGAGGAGCCCTCGGGGGGCAACAAACAAGGCGATCGTCAGCTAGGTTGGAATAGCGACATAAGATACAGTGTGTGTGAGAATGTGTGTGTGTGAAATATAACACTACAATATATTAATGGTACTTGATCTTCATAGTGTATGATCACACAGCCACATAGTGAAGTAGGAGTAGGTGCAAAAACTCAAAATCTGACCAAGAATATTTGTCTTATTGCTAGGTAAAACTAATCTGATTACACTTAAAATAAGACTCAACACCTAAATAATAACTTTTTTTTTTAAGATGATTTTCACTTGTTTCAAGCTGTTTTACTTGAAATAAAGTAGAACAAAAATTGTCAGCGCGGTACGGTTTTTTTCTTGTTACAATGAAAAAATTTTCTACTTACAGTATTTCAAGTGAAATTTTGCTCAAGTGAAAGTTGTTTAAAAACAAGTTACTTTTTAGGTGTTGGGTCTTATTGAAACTAACTAGAAATAAGACAAAGATTCTCGGTAAGATTTTTGCAGTGGTAGGTGCAATAACACCAATGTTACTATTTGTAACATTTTCTGTGATTTTTATATCTGTATTTTGGTCTTTCCTACTTTTCAACTATTGTAGTGGTTGTCTGGCTTTCCTGAATAAAGTAAATTATTGGTCACACCAACTTTTTGAACCGTTTATAGCCACAACATCCAACACTAAAACCACACTGATGGCAATCAAAACAAATCAAGGATGGACTGAACACTTGAAACTCATTCACTGCCAGCCTTCCCAGTTAACATGGATATTTGACTTCTCAAGCTGTCAATGGCAGTGAATGTGTTTTAATGACACACTAACCGCCATTGACGGCTGTGTTCCGTCTTTGAATGCAGGTTTGCTGATTTACATTTAACCGGCAATTAAGTTTCCCTTGCAACAAAGAAAGGAACATCTTGTGTTCACAACATTGCTGCCCCCCCACCCTCCCGCATTTCACATGAAATAAACTCTATGAACCTCAGTGGCTCACAGAATGAGAAAGCCACTTTCCCTCCTCGCCTTCTGTCCCTGAGGAGCCATCCATCGCTTCGCTTTAAGTGCCTGTCGACGAGACTTGGAAGGAAGTAAAACTTCCCCAGCAAACAGCAGATCATTTTATCACGGCTTCTCGTGGGAGACTCTGCGGATGACACATCGCAGGGCTTAATGACAAAATTGCTTAGAGGTTGCACTTTCCGTTTAATGTCAAAGCACTCCTTTAGCACACCGCGCAAATATTTAGGTTGTCATATTTATAGGAAAACAATTTCTGTCAAACGGATTATAAATGGGCTTAAGCCTCTGTGTCATTTATATATAATAGTGGTAGTGATCAATCTATCTACCTATTTATCAACCTACCTGTCTATGTTTCGTTATGACATCACACACTCAAAATGGACTTGTGTTGCAACTAGTGCGCCATTCCACGACACCGTGGGTGGTAAAGCAGTTGAGCAGCAGTCACTTGATCCAATCTGGGGTATGGGGGCCTTTTGTAAAACGGGCGCCGATCCCACGCTTGGCAGCCTCAAAGCAGCAGATGGCCGCTCGCCAGCGTTGGCACGGATGGCAGAAGGCCACTCCTGAAAGCGCCCGCTCCTGTTTTTCCACAAATCACACGGTATGATGTGCTAGGAGCAGATGTGACAGAGTCCACCACCACATTGGGATTCGAAACTGAGTGATGTCATGATGAAAATCGAACTTATCACGAGCATGGCGAAGTGTGCCAGCGCATGCAAGTGCATTTATACTGGAGTGCTTTGGCATGACGTTTGGTGTTAAAATAGCGGAACAGTATATCAAGGATCACTTAGGTCTCAGAAGTGCAGCTAATGCTTTCAGTATATGCACTGCCCTGACTATAAAATCCAGAATAGAAAAAAACTTTTTTTTTTGGCATGGCTATCAAAATCTGCTAAACTCGATATAAAAAAAATACTTTACGAGCTGATGAAACCAGGGCTGAACTTTTTGGCGGTTTTTCCAAAAGTTATATTTGGTGCAAACACAACACTGCTCATCCCCAATACGGAAGAACAACATTCCTCAAGACCTCCGTTTCAATGGGTTTTTAATTTCTGGCAAAATAAAGGTTTTGATTGCTACTGAGAGTGAAGTATGGTGGTGGCAGCATCATGCTTTGGGGCTGTTTTATTTTAGTCACGATGAAGGGAATTATGAACAGTTCCAGAAACCAGTTAGTGTTAGAACGAGAACTTCAGGCTTCTGCTTCAAAAAAAAAATAAAATGAAATTCCAGACAAGCCTTCTAGAACATCTTTAATTCATTTTCAGTTGCAAAATGACATGTGCAAATAGAGACATTTGCAAATGCTGAACTGCAAATATGAGAGCGTCCACTGTATTATAACTAATAATGTTAAAAAAAGGGGGGTGTTACAACTTCTAGGATCCAGGATCCCTTTATATAGGAGACAATTTTACAAGGAACCCTTAAAATCCTCACGCCAATGCAAAAAGTTGCAATGAGAAGGAAGTCAAGTGGGAAAAAAAAAAAAAAGTTTCAATCTTAACAAAAACAAGGTGTATTTTGTCAGGATAAAAAAAAAAAATGTCATAATCTTACGAGAATTAACATTTTCCAAAATAAGGTAGTACTATTGTGATATCAAAGTCAAAGTTTAACAAGGGAAGTCATTTTTAAGTGAATTTGCAACTGAAATGCAACTTTGCTTTGGTAATATTACGCCTTTTATTCCTTTACTCGCACATCCCCGATAAAAAAAAAAAATATATATATAGGGTTTTTGTTCAAAAGGATTAAAAACGTTGCAACGCCACTATCTTCCTGCAGATGTCCCCGCAGCCTCACTTATCACCCGTCCCACTCAAAGCGAAATGATTTCGAGTGATACAAACAAAAAGCACCTCAAGCAAATATTTGACTCCATCTGCATAATCCTGGATTTGAGATGTCATTTTAAATAATAAACTGTCTTGTGACGCAAAGAGCGACACACGGATAAACAATCTAGTCGCCGCTCCCCCTCCCCTCCGACTCTCGCCCCCTGTGGCTCGGATGGATGGATGGATGGAATCTTCCCCTCACCTGACTGGACTATACTTGGCCGCTCAACGTTGCCCGGATGTCCTCTGGTTCTTTTGCCAGGCAAGCTTCCAGCTGCTGGTGCTCCTGACACTTGGCATTCGGAGGGTGGGACGTAGGTGGGACACCGACACCTCCCAACCAACACTAATTGCAGCCTGTTTGGGGATTTATCAGTGTGCTGCCATATGGCTGCAAATGGCACTACTATGACGTACACTCAGATGCCACAATATTAGTTAGGTACAACCAGTGGCGCTTTTATAAACCAAATAGCGACATAAAGTATCCAGGCTGCATACTAGGAAAATTACAGTAATCTCTCCTAGTGTCTAATATGCTAAATCTATTTTATTACCATGATAAAACATTACAATGGATTTTTTTTTGTCATCAACAGGATGTCACACAAATGGCCAGAATTTATGGGTGCACATTATAAAAATAAATAAATTGATGTACTGTGGTAAGTACCAACTGTCTAAGTTTAAAGGTATCACTGCCTGCCTAACACAAACAAAAAAAGGACAGCAAGGCTCAGCAAAAACAGGAAGGAACAAACACGGACACCTAAATAAATGTTTGAAAACAAACCGTTCTAAACGATTAATTTCAAATATATTGAACTAAAAAGTTCAATACAACTTAAGTGTACTTAACAGATGTACTGTAGACTACTGGATAAAAACCAAACAAAAACAAAAAGTTTAAGCTACTGTAACATTTTGCACAGTTTGAACACTTCATTCAGTGATTCTTTCACATACCACTAGAGGGAGTCTGCGTACCACACTTTGAGAATCACTGAACAAAGGAATTCACTCCGAGCAACTCGTGACAACTGATAGCACCCGCTAAAAACAAACATACAAAAACAAACTACCTAATTATTCATTCAAAAACTGCATACAAATTATGGTTTTTATTTTCTTATTATTTGTATTTGTTGCTTCCTTTGTCTTTTATTGACCTGTGAAAATCCAATTGTAACTACGTATCTAACTTATGGCAGAGGTTACCGCTGCCTCACACGGATTTTTATTTATTTATTGTTTTTTTTGTGTTTTTTTGGGGTGATTCATTGGGGGGGGAGTCTGCTGCCAAGTAAGTGTGTCATGTTCGGTGCGCCATATGCGCACGTGCGCTTGTGACGCCTCGATTCACATGTTGCGAAGTGTAACGAGGCCATGTGGGGGAGGAACACGGCGGTGGAGGGTTATATACAGTACAGTACGTACAGAGGCGTACTGCGTTCTGACACGGAACATATTAGATAAGGAGCAAGAAGTGGAACTGCCTTTCGCTCTCATCTATAAACAAATGCAGTGTGGCTCAGCCTCTGTTCCAGCGGACGTCATGGGTAGTGTGTTATGCTTTGGAACATCATCGACACGAAACATGAATGCAGATGCAGCAGTTGCACTTTCTTAAAAACAAAAGATGTCAGCCGTTTCATGTCATTTATTATTTCCTATTTTATTGGACACATTAGTTCATTTGAGATTCTTATTGGACAATTGCAGTTTAGGATTATTTTCAACATTAATATATCTGCTCCTGCTTTCACAAATGAGAAGCATTTTCCTAGAAAGAAAAACTCTAATCCTCTACAGAATATCTTGTTTTATTAGAATGTATTGCTAGAAACTGAGAAACCTTTTTAAAAATGTGATTTAAATGTTTTTTTTGGGGTTTTTTTTTCATCAGTGATACAATTATCCATTTTATGCCATTTTTATACCCACACACCTAAATTTGGGAGTCCCTGCTGTACACCAATAATGAAATCCGCCATATTGCTGGCAGCTCATAAAGCTTCCTCTCCCTTCCCGTCTGTTTTGCAGCAAAAAGGTCACGCATGGAGCAGATTGTGTCTATCTCATCCGATTCTACTTTCATCTTTTTTTCCCTCGCCTCAACTTGCCTTTTTTCCCCTCTTCCCCTCCTCTTCTCTGTCTCTTGAGTTTCCTCTTCCTTCCAACGTTATCCTCACTTTGCTGTGATGATCTGCATGCTTTTTAAATACGTGTCTTTTTAAAAAAAAATGTTGTTTTTTTTGAGGTGTCAAAACAAATCAAAATGCATTTTAAATCAGGCGCTGATGTTGCTCTCACGTCTGATGAAGAACACAGTCAGTCAGCATTTTAATTAGGAGACGGACCACCGTGGGTACTTATTATTGCATCTATTGGGAACTTAATTCAACTTGTAAAGAGTATGTGCCTCTTTCGTGGCCGTGTTTGCCCACCTTGCAACAGACAATGGATGAGCGGTTATAAAAGGAGGCAAATGGGTGAATGCAAAGCACAAAAGTGCTTGGGGAGCAGATGGACGTCTGCAAAAGACAATGTAAAGAAAAGAAGGAAGACACAGACGAGGTAGCTACACCGCGTGCCTGTGTACGAAGGTGACCTGAATTTAATCGATTTTTACAGCCGTGCCCCTGCAAATCAACAAGTTCATTTCTGCGTTTGTGTGTCTTTGTATGACAAGTATAAATACACACACACACACACACATGATTTTTGCTACTTGAATCAAAGCTTAATGCAACTCCAATGACCTGCATAGAAGCACTCTCCATCCCATCTATGAAAAAAACATGATTACCTTGAATTGAATAGCTTCTTCGTCAATGCTAGGGGGGAGCGGCATTATGCCTTAAGTCCACCTTAAAATATCATTTGGATGCGATGCAAGCTTGTAATAAGAGAAATTGGGTTCCTATTGTGGCAATGGATTACCTACTTTTGCAGTCTCTGAATAATAATAACAATAATAATACTAAGAGTGGATTTGGCCTGCGTGTTTGTTTAGTAAATTACACTCTATGACTGTAGGGGGCGCGCTAGGGCAGAAAAGACAGACATAGCGAGGGAGAGCCAGCAAGTAAGTCGATTGCGAGGTGGTCTCGCATGTACCGTGAGTGAAGTTTCATTGATGGAGGGCAGTTTGTCCGATGTCCTTGACATCAAGTTTGTGGTCTATGTACTGCTGTACCCTTTGTCCTCACTGTTAAGGCAAACTAGCACACTAGTAGAATGAATACGGTGCACTTGTGGCATTATACTTGATGGTGCTTAAGGATCTATCAAATGTGTTCCTTCAACACATCACATCAAAAAATATGCAAAATTACATGATAAAGAAAGTACAAACCTTTCCTAGAGAGTATCACGGGTCACAGTAATGTTCTCTGCGGGACTCCAAAATAGAGCGATACACAGACGGGGACAAACAGCATGGTGGCTGTCAACAGTGTAGCTGCCTCTGGAGCTAACAGGACGACTGGAGAGGACATATGTTACCTCATCAGTGAGCGCGAGAGAGGTTGCACAGCAAGTCATAATGTAGTGTTCTCGAAAGGAATCTTGTCTTTCACCCCCTCAAATGCAATTTCTCAGCTGCTGCATTCGACACTGTATGATACAAGAAAAGAAGAGCATTTGAGACAGAACAGTTGTAATGCGCCACTGGAATGATTTCCTCTCCTTCAGTGTGTCGGTGGCATATGCCGTGCAGAGGTTTGTCTTTCCATGACAGCCCATCTGGCTCCTTCACCATACCCCCATATATATCATATATATATATATATATATATATATATATGTGTGTGTGTATACACCATCCCTGCTAGCTTCTCTTTTTCTCTGCGCTAACAAGGAGAGTGTGAGGGGAGACAGGCCCGTTATGGTACACTGCCTACAAGGCTGGTGAAATGTGAAGACCAGCGTGCGATGTGCTGTAATTGTGTGTCAATGCGTGACAGTAAGTTAGGCTGCGTGTGTGTGTGTGTGTGTGTGTGTGTGATAGACAGAGCAAGTCTACAGTAAGTCCAGTGGCTTGACTTTGAGTGACAGGTGAGGGGAAACAGCACCTCGGCTTGCTGTTGTCAGCTTATGGGAATACTGTTAAGTGCTTCACTACTCTCGCTGACTCTTTATACTAATCTTTTTTTAAACACATCACACTCCAGCTGAACCCCAAACACCCTTTACACATGCTTCCTCTGGTTCATAAGGGAGATTAGAACGATTAAAAGGACAGAAGATAAAGAGGAGTGTCTATTAAAAAGCTCTGAAAGCAGGCAGGTAAAATTTGTGTGCGCTTGAGCGAATTTAGGAGCAATTTATGTGAAAAGTTGAGCACTATTTTATGACTTTTCCTGTTCCTCCAAGCTCAAATGTTGACTGCTGACATTCTCATGTATGTATAAAATTCCTCAATAATATATTTTTATGAATTTGTTTGAAGTCTTGCCAGAATATGCTCTGAAATAATAGTCATACAATTAATTAAAAAATGAAAATCATCTTCATGGCAAACCAACACGTTTGTTTACTTCTATTCCTTTTTTTTTTTATACGCGATTCAACAAAATTCTGTAGTGAATCAGCTCTGAGATTATGCCATAAAACTAATAAAAAAATAAAACTAAAAAAATATGTCCACGTTCTACTAATCACAGTCCAGGTTTTGTAGCAAAGCTAAATACATTCTGGTGACTGCCAACCACTCGGAGACGACAAATTATAATAACTGAGTCTCGGGGGTGGCTGCCTGTATACCTTGTTGGCAAGCAGAGCAGGCAAAGAGAAGGCGTAGAGGGAAAGGCACCTACAGTGGGACTGCTGTGTTGCCATGGCGACTGTCTTTGCATCTCAACCATAGAGAAGAGATGCTGGCATTTTTATATCCTCTTCCTTCCTTCTTTTGTCTGTTTTTCTTTCTACTTTCCACTTGATGTTTTTCTTCCCTGTTTTGGTGACCAAAAGCCCCCCCCCACCCCCCACCCCCGTCTGCGAAACATACACAAACACAACTGCAAGGGTGTGACGTAAATCAGGTGCACCGATCTAAGCAGAATGCTGATGAAGGCACGGCAAGGCGGTGATGATTATTCAACGCCTCGCATCGCAATCATCAAAGACCCCCAGTTCCCTCTCATTTACCGTTCCCGTGAGGAGATAACAAATGTCTCCAAAGATGTGTCAGTCAGTCCAGTTACGCTGTAATCAAATGTGCCTGGGAAACAGAACTAGAATGAATAGATCTCATGATGACTATCAGCTTCCATCGCCCGGGAATGTTTTGTGTGTGTGAACGGCACCCGGAGGCCGTCTCCCATCACTATCAACACAACTTGGCGAAGTCAAACCTTTCGCCATGGTAACGAATCATACCCACTACTTATAACTGTACGCCTATTTCCATGGCAACACTGCGTAACACTCAGTAATTCTGTCTTGCAGTCATTATACAGCATAGTGGTGCCTCTAGATACGAGTGACTAAACTTGCTAGCTTAATGCTAATTAGCATCAATGTTGCGGTGCTATAACCTTTTAAACAATGGCTTGAACACACAAAGTGCAGCAACACATGTAGAAAGACAATATAATAGTACTCACAGTCATATAGTCTTTATCCTCTGTGAAGAAGGACTAATATTAGAGCTGCACTGAAGAGCTGAAGGAGTTAAGATAATAAACAGTATAGCTGTCTGTGCCTTTTTTTTCGGAGTGGGGGCTGCAACGGATGAATGACATTTCAATGGGAAAAATCGATTTGTGATTTTCGTGATCTACAACTGAGCTTCAGTCTTGACATATTTGAGTGGGTTCAAATGAGTGCAGGCGGCAACTGTGTCAGTGGAAATAGAGGGCGAGTGATCACAAGCCTGCACGTTAACACGGGGGCGGGGGGCGGGGTATAAGATGAAACGCCCATTTATTTTCACCACACAGACAAAATTAAATATATTCATATCCCATATCTGTCCCTCCCTCATCTTTCTGTGTGCCCTCATTTAAGAAAAGCAGGGAGGGGGTGAGGGAGAGAGAAGGGGGAGTGTGAGGGGGGCGGGGGGGGGTGGGGGTGAGGGGGGATTCCATTTGAGCACAAGAACATGCGAGGTTTGCATGTCTTCCGCACAGCAAGATGATGAAATCCTTGGCAAGAACACGGTGAGCCAGATGCATTCCAGGGGTTTGCACGGCTACCCCCAACCTTCCTCCCTTCCTCGTCCTCAAACGTAAATGTCAAATGGTTAATGAGCACCAAGGTGGATCAATTTGTTAGCATTTGCCACACAGCGAGGAAAAGAAAATAGCCTATCACTGAAGTCGCGATAGCTGAATAACGATGAAAACCGATTGGCTTTTTTGGTACAAATGTAGAGCAGCGTGGATTACATATTGTGCTGAAAAGGTCCTTAAAATGTCATTCAAGTGCGTTTACGCTGTGTTATGTCAGACTGGCCCGCTGCACTGTTGGACTGAGGCCATCCCACTCCCCCACCATTTTGCTCTCCAGCTGCACCCGCCAAGTCAATGCTCCTGACTCAAAGGGATTGGATGCTCACTGTCTTCTGTCATTAGGCAGCATTTGCGGCCGCATAATGAATTCTGGAAATACCTCTCAGTAAACAATTCATCTAATTGAAATGAAAATCAATTGAGTCTTTTTTTTTTTTTTTTTTTTGCCAGCTCACTGTCTCTGTCCTTGGTGCTGAATTCCAGTTTATTCGAATGGCAACGAGCGAGCGTGAGAGCAATCAAAGCAAACGTTATGCGAACATATGTCAAACGTGACGGGCCCGAGGCAGCACATCCCTGCATGCGATGGCTCGATGGAGCTACCATTCGCACGTATTCCTTGTCCTCACTCGTAAGACAATTCAGCACCTAGTAGAATGACGAAGGTGCACTAGTAGAATGACTGTCTTCCACTACTGAATCACTTTTCAGCACACGAGTAGGACAACTTTGTCATACTAGTAGAACAAAGACATGTTATTAGTGAAGCAAAACCACAAGTGGGCATTTTTGTACTAGTAGTAGGATCCAGAAGGCTACCCAGTGTGACACTTATTTGTTAGGCCTGGTAGTGTTGCTAGTGCAGCGCAATAGTTTCATAATGAGGTTTAATTACATCCTGGTAGGCCAAAGGTGGCAGCGTAAAAAAAATCATTACGAGTAATGTGCAGTCATTCTCCTAGTGCGACCTAGTCATTCTACTCGACAAGAGCGTACTATGCCCCGAAAGCTGAATATGAAAGATATCTAATAAATGCTCAAACAGGTTTCCATATGCGTCATTTATCACCAAATTTCAGCACACTAACATTATTTCTTCTCCTTTTAATTTTTTCTTTTTTCAAAACATCATTTGCTGCATTGATTTCTTTCAGTCAGAGCCAAAATTGAGATTTTTACCTTGATGTTAGAGCAGGCAGGCGGGCCCACTCGGCTGCCACGAGAAGTGGTGCGCTCAGATCATTAATCAGGCTCGACGGCACAGCGGGTAACGGGCGAGCCACGGGAGAGCGCTAATGCATGCAAATGTATACTCGTTTTGGGGGCAGGTTGAGCCAAGGACAGGACCTAGCCGGCAACACGGAGAGTGAGAGCATATCACATCCCGCCACGGTCCAATACACCTGAAGCAGGAGTTGGCTCTACATCAACGTGGCAGTGGAGAAAAAGATTGCAGGATGTGCAACTATGCTATACCGTCCACTGGGGAGTGTTCCATTTTCTTGATCAGATGCCCTACTTAAAGCTAGGATTGTCAAACAAGCTTCTTAAGCGGCAGCAAATGTAGGAGTCGGAGCTGATTTGCTGCCAAATGAGGGTTCAGCTTAAGCCCGCCATCCCTTCTTATTCCGAGGCTCATTACGGCTGGGATTGTGGCTCGCCGGTGATAACCTCGCATGGCTTTCTGAGATGAACCCACCTGTAAAAGGAGCTTAGGAGGTTATGATGTCGATGCTGATGTGCATCGGCATCATCGAACTATCAGCGGTGCTGTTGGAGCCGTCTCGCGGTAGCCTCACTTAAGTTTATAAAACACGCTCGCATTTACGTCCCATATACATGTGTAAAATCCCAATAAAGCAGTTATTCACACCTGCTTGCTTTTATCAGTTGCGCTAAATAATGCAAGTCCTCTATATTGTGTTATGTTAAACACAAGCTATGGTTTAAATAGTTATTATATGACAGTAAACATCTTGAATAGGGTGTTCCTGTCCGCACCACAAACGGAAACAAGGCTGTTATTGGCATTTACTAGCTTGCTGTAACGCCAGTACCCTTTTGGTCATCCTATATATTCAAGCACAATTTGCTTGCAGTGGTAACAATGGGTTGATGTAAATAAATAAATAAATAAATAAATAAATGTAGCCAATTGTTCTATTTGCAGCCATCTTTTATCTATGTCCACGTGAGCATTGAAATCGCGCTCCAAGAGCCAGCTTCTGTAGCCGGGGATCAGATCGCCAAGGTCCCGGCCTTCGGCCACCGCCCAGCTCGCACTGCACCCGACCCCTATGGCCCCTCCCACAGGTGGTGAGCCAATGGGAAGTTATCTATGTCCATATTGGTTTATTCACAAGACTGCAGTTGTACCTAGGGCTGTGAAAGATAAATAAATAAATAACTCGGCTAAGTCGACTTCGAAAAATAGTTTGATGCAGAATGTCTGCCACGAAGCTGTGCTAGGACCAAAAAGAAAAAAAAATGGTTACGTCTGGAACCATGTTTGCACCACCAATGCTTCACACGGACATTTATTGCAGATGGACGCAGTGATGGGTCACTGATAAACTTAGCCAAAAACGACAGAGGAGCACCTGTAAGTGATTTTTAAGACACTTTTAGATGGGTCATGTACATATAACATGATTTATGAATGAGCTGAATGGTAGTTAGCGTTTTTTTTTTTTTAACAATAAAGTGGTAATCGCTGGCACGCTAATGCTAATCACGAATGCTAACCATTTAGTAATGGCTGATTTTGTTGCCTCAAATTCGGTATAGATTATACCATACATCATTATACCATCAGTACCAACATATGCAGTTTAAGGATAGAAGTCCCACCCTCAAAAATGAGAATAAAATGCATGTTAGTAGTTTAAAAAAAAAAAACTAAAATTCATGAATGAATATATATATATATATTATTATTTTATTTTTTTATTTTAATTTTTTTTTGGGTGGGGGTGGCGAATGCTCAACAAAATATCTATAGGATAATCGACTCGAAAAAGATTTGATCGTACTGGTTTGTCTTATCAGCAAAAATAGAGACCAATATTGGTTAGTCAGGAAATGGCTGGGGTTATCAATAATGATCACGAGGACTAAAAGGGAAACACAAAGCCTGACCTCACTCACTCTCTCACCATCACGAACGGCCAACATGGCAGACTAAATGGCTCGTGAACAAACGTTGCTTCCCCCCCCCCCCCCCCCCCTCTACGCAGAGAAAGCAATGAGTGAATGAACGGGCCATTTAGGGAAACCCCCCAAGGGGAACGTGGGGGGTTTTCAAGGTTGAGTCCTCCTCCATTGGCTACTGCTATGTGTGTGATAGAGAAAGAGAGAGAGAGATTGTGTGCGCATGTCGTCCTCCGGGTCTCAGTAACATTCAGGCAGGCCGATATCCCCCCTCACGCTGGGAATTAAAAAAAAGAAAAACATGCTTGAATGTGTGTGTGTGCTGACACTGCCCGAGCGCCGGCGGCTCTCACAAGTCTCTCAGGTCAGATGGGAAGGGGGGATGAGGGAAGGAAAAGAGTAGCGGTGGGGGGGGGGGGGGGGGGCTGTGGTCAACAGCTGTTGGTGAAGAACGTTCTCTGCATAGCTTGGCGTGCGAGCCGAAAGAAGGAAATACATATCATTATTGTTATTTGTGCTTTTATTGTGCAGAAATACAATCTGGTGATTTTGACGCAAACATCCCAAGGTTGTATGCATTCACGCTGTCTGATACCCAAACGAGCCAAGGCTGCTTTTCCGCGATAACTCACTGAAGCTCGGCCACGTTTAATAACTTTTCTTCCCTTTTCTATTCAATTTTCACCACAGCTTTTCCAATTACAAATCTGCAAAGTGCTCCAGTCTCAATTGAGCTTAAAGCAATTTTCCGCCGAGTAATAGCAATCATTTCCAGCGCTGCCATAAGTTAAAAAAAAAAAAAAAGAACAAAAAAACATACAATAAGAGCGACGCAGCAGCAGCTGTGTTAAGACAAATAATTTAGGCAGAGAGGTTAATGCCGAGGACTTGTTTCCAATCCACTCTTCCTCTGCGTGAACAAAACAAAAACAGCCCCTCCCTGACTTGTTTTTATTGCGCAGAACGCCACTCTAATTGAAAAACAAAAATGATTTAAAAGGTTAGTAAATTGCATGCCTAATCAATGCTCCGACTGCAAAGATCAGAATTGTCAAGGCAACAGACCACGCACACACAAAAAAGGTAAGAGCCGTGATTTGCTGATGTTGTTGTCGTTGGACATCTGAGGCGACCTTATGCAGCAGCGTCTTGAGCCAGACCATGTCCACACATCCCCAAGCGAGCGCATTAGCACGCACATGAATTAACACAAAACACACACACCCAGACGACTGCACAAGACCAGTGCGTCCGACGGAGGAACAATTATGTAATCTCTCAGTGAGACTCGTTAACGCAAGGCAGTGACCCTCAATCAATGTTTTTTTTTCATTTTCAGGAAAGAGCGCTACGGTTGCAGCAGTCGGCTTTGTCTACTGCCACGACTTGTTGGGAGCAAAGTCGACAACCATTACGTGCATTGAAAGCGCGCCTCAGAATGTTGTGTCAATTTATAGACTGTAAATGTAAACAAACTCATTTCAACTCAAGCTATGCTTCCATATGCACAATAAGGTCTGTAGAATGGATTTTTAGAATGATTAGGGTCATGATTAGTTGAATGTGTTGATTATTCTTTCTATTAATCGATGAATCAGATTTTAAAAAAACATTCTTTAATTCCCTTCCCTTTATTAAAAAACAGGACATTATTTGAAACTGACATAGTGCTTCTACTAATGATCAAATGGACAATAGATTTCAGTGGAGACCCTAAAACTCACCGTGACCCAAGATGAAAAATCTTACTGGTAGGAAACCAGATTAGCCCTTACGCCAGCTGGTTTTAGGTATCAGTTGCCAAAGCCACTTGACCTAGAAACCTCCAAAAGAAAAAACTTTCAGAGTTGGGGATTGGTTCACGGTTGGTCCAACCCTAAGGCCAATGCCCAAGGGTGACAGATCTTCCAAGGTAAAGACTGGAGTTACTATTCCCATGGATTTGAAGTAGGGGCTAAGTAGAAGGTTGTGGGTACAGCCAGTCGAACCAGAAATCTGAACGACTTCCCTGGTAACGACAACAATCCCTTTTCTGGATTTGAGGTTGGGATTGGTTGACATTTTGTCTCCGTTACCCCAACCCTAAGGCTATGCCTGATGACAATTTTTCCTGGGGGTATTGCTCCAGTGATCTACCGTGGATTTGGGGATTAGTTCAAGGTTGGGTTCGGTTTACTTAACCCTAAACCTCTCTCGGCCTTGAGTCAATACATATTTCCAGGTAATCACCGCAATTCTGCTACTTGAAATGGATTTGGGGATGGGGTTTTGTTGGAGGTTGGGGCTCAAATACCTCAAACCCAAATCTTCCCATCTAAGGACACTCTTCCTCATATCTGCCTTGTATTCCGGGACATAGAGAACCTAAACCTCCCTTTTCCCATCAACTGGGGCAATGGAGAGAGTCCCTAACCATAAACTCTTACACTTTCTCCCTCTAACTATAGTAAACCCTATTGCTAAAACAAATAATCATGCCTGTTGTCACTTCGAATGGGAGCTGACTGTCATGACAAAGTCAAGCGTTCTCCATTGGGCACTAAGTTTTTCGCATAAAGAAGATCAATTGTGTTTTTATGCATGCTAGGAGAACAGGGGACTTGGCTCTTTTCCCTACACTTTCCTCTAAATTGGATTGATGCCGGCTCATTGGTATGTGCGATCGGTCAGCTGGCGGGACGCGAGAGCCGACTTGGCTTCTGTCGTGATGGTTTTACACAACTTCTGGCACAATGTAGGACTAATTTGCAAGAGGTAACTCTTATCTGTATCCACTGTGTGGCCAGCAGAGAGAGCGTCCTCTGCTGAGAATTCCTTGACCTGGCTGAGGGGAAGAAAATATGGACGCAAGCTCGAAAATATCTCCAAGGCTTGACAGCGCACCTCCTGCTGCAATCTGTAATTACCAACAGTGCAATCAGCGGCCTCGTTAATTTCTCCTGACTGGCAGCAGCTGACGGCTCAATTGCAGAGAATGCACTGGTACAACTTCCTAGTTAAATGGAACTGACGTCGTGGAGCAGTCTTTGGCCTCAGACACTGCACAGAGAAAAGGGCATCATCTACTTATTATACGTGCTTTCGATGCACTGTCTGGCATTATCCAAATGTTCAGGACTTGTCCTTGATGGGTCTGTGGAAGCTCAAGAAAAGACAAAAGCCAATGGGCCATCCCCGACAAAAATGGCCCAGATAGTTACTTAATAGGTTGTTTACATCATATATAGAGTTACAGTACATGACACAAAGTTGCCCTTTGCCCTAAGAGTCCAAATCCACTGCGGGTTCTCCTTTCGAAAGATTTCACTTCCACCCAAAAGTTTCCTCATACTACACGATTCATACACGATTGACAGGCTAAATGAAAAGGACGACGAGCACACTCGTGGTAAAGCGCTTGAAATCACAGCGCAGGCGAAACGAGGGCTTTTAGTACCACCGGTGAGGTTAACATCTATCTTATCCTATTTACGGAAATAATACGGTCTAGGCAACGCTGAAAATATCAAGCAACTGTATGTATAGTGTGGCGCGATAGCCACCGCAGCACATACACAAAGCCCACATACGCAAAGAAGAAAAAAGGCATCTCGCATCCTATCTGTAAAAGTGAAATTGCTTTCCATTTATTTTTTATTTTTTTACCTGTGACCTTTGGATGGGTGTGTGTGTGTTGCGCAATTCCATAGAACTGTGCAGTGCAGATGATAAACCGACCACATGATTGTGTTCATCATAGCAAGGCACAGGGGTGACATTTACACTATGAAATGAAATGTGATGAGCTATCAATCTCCCGTTGCATATATTGTGCACACACACACACACACACACATGGGCGTAAGTCGCTGTGATGCACTTTGCTGTCAGCTAAACTTGATGCAGGGTACGCATCAGAGTGCATCTGAAGAAAACTTGATCACCTTGAGTAAACGCTCGTTTAGGTCGACTCCGCGGGCGCCCATCAGTTTTGGAAACGCTCCACCGTGAGAGCGGGGCGGCCTAAATGAAATGGAAAAAAAAAAAAAAAAAAAAAAATGGCTGAACCATCACACTTGGAATGCGATGCAAGGAGAGGTAAGTGTATTCTGTGATGAATGGAGGTATGTCCGCACACGCCATAATTACAAATATTACGACCTTGTTCGTGCAAGACAATTGACAATTTCTCGTGAAATGGACGGTAGACAACAGCTGCACAATATTGCCCTACGCAGGGTTACAGTCCCACCAGACGCCCTCATTAAATTTGAGGGATTTAATGACAACATAGTTGCTCTTGAAGTAAACACACCCAGATGGACGGTTACGACTCTGCTGTGCAACACAATGACTTCAAGCACTGATGAGTCACTGCGTGAAATTGTCTTCAAAGTCACATTTAAACAATGAACTGATTAGCATTGGAAGAATCAGACAGCATGCATGCTTGTCAAGCATCCACCTCCAAAACTAGCTCTCTCTGCCTCCGAAATGAACACATAATTACACTGCGAGCACTTTTAACATTGAAAAGCTTGACTATCGGGAATTAACAACGTCATTCTGAGCAGTTGTACATTACATTTTGAACAGTTGACATTTTCATTCAAGATATCCGCAACATAATTGTGACTGGTCAAAACGACAGATAGAAATATCTATAATTCAGTTTTGCCAAGTCAAATCTGGATCACAGATAATCTGCAACGTCAATTGTCCTTGTTGCCATTCACATGTGTAGGGTTTGTCATTACAGCGAGTACAATTCAGCTCTCCAATTCAGTTGCAAATGAATTACGGTTATCTGCAACTGAATTGTAGATATCTGCACTGAAAAAAAAAAAGTCCTATGAAATAATTTAATTCCAACATGTACATTGGTTGCACATGATTAAAATGCGTTGAACTAACATTATTTCATGATTATTTTTGAGAGAAAGAGGTGAAAATTATGTCAGTTTACCATATTTTATTCGCGTGCAACCGAAAACGAAGTGCTTTTTTTTTCAGTGTGCAATTCCAGTTGCAGACACCTGCAACGTCATTTCGCCTGGTTATAACTTTATTTAAAATGTCTGAAATGGGACATGTCGAGTTCTTGAATTGAGATGAATTAAAGTCAAACTGGAGGTACAGATATCAACAGTTCAGTTACACGTGTACTATATCGCACTGATTTACAGTTATATTACTATTTGCAGTCCAGGATTGTCTAAATATATAGTATTCATTTTAGGCATTCATTAAAGCGTGTTACAGAAATGCTACATTGCTATTGGCTGACTCCTACCGGAAGTCCCACCCCTTCTTTGACGCTGCACGCACGGCAGCTTTCCCGGAAGCAGACGTCGCAGCAACTCGAGAGCTCGAAACATGACTCCCAAGCAGCAACTTCCACGCGTTGCGGCGGTGCTTAGCAGCCTGACCTTCCTCCAGACGATCCCCCCCGCGGCCGCGTACGATGCGGGCGACGCGGTGGCTCTGCTGCTGGGAACTGTCGTCGCCATGGTGGGGTTCTGCGCCTGCCTGGGCTGGTACGCACGGAAGCGGAACAGACTGCTTTGAGGAAAGAGCGACCGCGTGCTCCTACGCTTGTCCTTTCTCTTTACCAGTCAACACATTGCTGGGAATACTTTATACATATATGCGACTATAACCTCCGTCCTTTGTGGATGTTTTGGGACAATGTTTGGCTGAAACTGACAGATAAACTCATGAACGGTAGTGAGCACGTGACCGGAAACACGTCGCGGAGAAGAAGCGTAAGTCCGGAAGTAGGACTTAATAACAAGCTGCGCTGCTGTTTAAAAAGGGGACAATCACTGTCGTTGCTTCTATATAAATACATGTATTCTGCTCAAGATGTTTATTTTATATTTTCCTCATCTCCGTTGCTAAATGCTTGGCCAATTGTGAGGACTATCACTAGTCCGGTCAAAATAAAAACATTCAAAAACATGGCGTTCTGACTAAACAACGTTGCGGTGATTGTTTCCAAAGTTACCTGATTTGGAGTTCATGTCAAATGAAAATGCAAACTTTTGAATGTAGCAATCAATATCATAGCATAAAATGGTAAGAAATATGGTGAGGAAGGTCATTGAAGATATTAGAGAGGAAGATATAAGGCAAGCACTCACATTCACAACCTATGGACAGTTTAGTCTTCAATTAACCCAACATAAATGTTTATTTTTTTTTGGGGGGGGGGGGGATGCAGGAGGAAGCTGGAAAAAGATGCAAACTCTACATAAGAAGGACGGGATTGAGATTCAGCGTGCCACCCTGAAGAACTTGCATGTCATAAAATGCGAATGAAGAAAGTCCATTGAAAAATGCCATCGCCCCGCCAACAGTAACACGTTTCACAGTCGAGGTACAAAGAAAAAGCACATTGTCCTACACGCTTGCGACATGACTGCCGCATGCTTGAGAAAACCCAATTCTATGAATTTGTCATGCTCCCAAGGACGACTGAACAACAGTGAGCAAAGTGCTTGTCAATTATGCATTTGCCGTACATGGGATGCCTTCTACCTCAAGTGAACTTGTCGGCCTCACTTAACCCACATAAGTGCCACAGCTACCAACACTATTGTACCATATTTAGTGTCGCTCTTAATAGCAGTAACGTCAATATAATTTTACCATTTTTCACCTTTTTTGTGGATAAATACTGTGTGTATATCTATACAGTGTTGGGGAGTAACATGTAATGAGATCATGTCATTTAATTATAAAATCTATGTAATTGTAGTCCGTTACATTACTTGGAGAAATTGTGTAAGTGTAGCTGCTTTTGGAAATTTCCATTACAAATTTTGTGACATTTGAAACATCGCTTGTGATTGGCTCTTTCTGGTCATGTGCCATTCTGCTGTCGTCTCAAACATGACTTACTTTTCCAAATATGGCCTTGAAGCGCCATCTTGTGGTGCAATGGATTAGTTTGAGATTTTGAAAGGCTCATCGTTACACTTTTGAACATATATATATATATTATATATATAAAAGAATATTGACTTTTGAACAGTTTTATATTTTTAATTTTGGACTTTTTTATGGAACATTCGCTGATCTGGTTTGTCATATGAAGTGATATTGTCTAAATTATGCACTTTTGCCATTAGGTTAACATGGTATCGTGTTCTCCACATGGTGTATATGTATAAATATATGTATAATGCAAACATTTTTGATTATGCATTTATGTTTTATCATGTTTTTATGTCAGTTCATTATTTGTGTAAAGAACAAATATGTGATTGATTCCAAAATAATGGGTAACTGCAAAGCATTCTTCCCAACACTGTTTGTATATACTGTATATATAATACTTTGATTTAAATACATGTTACCGTTTATATTTATCGATGAACTATGTGATGATATTTATGGGTAACATATTAATTAACTGTATGATGTGTGTGTATTTTTTTAAAGCACTTTGAATCCTCTCTGTGAAAAATGCTTTCTTAATAATATGTATTTACTATATTGAATACCAGTAGAATAGTAAATAAGAACATTTGCTCAATAATGACAGTATATTTGATCATTTTAGAGATGTAAATAAACTTTTGTTTTTTTTGCTATCAATTGACTGTAAAAAAAAAAAAAAAAGAAAGTGAATTGTCTGATTATTAACAGGTAGATATCTGTACCTTCATTACAAACACTAACCAAAGATAAACTGGATAATGCAGCTTTTTTAAAATTGAATATACTGCGGGTATGTGTTGTTTTGACGCCCGAATCAGTGTCCAGTATGCATGGCAATGTAATATTTAAGCAGTGGCATGTGCAATGGTTTGTACAGGGCAGCAGAGCCACAGTGTAGTGGATGAGAGCTGCTGCTGCTGCAACAAGAGACAGGACGCGTCTTGGATCACAAATAGGGATGCAGGGCGCATGCGCACTGCTCCCCGTTTACTGTATGATATTCGCCGTGGTGGAAAAAAGGGGAGCAGGCAACAATCGGGATTTTTTTTTTTTTTTTTTTTTTTAAACCAGCGTGGGGCAAAAAACACGACGAAATAATCTCCAGTGGATGTGAAAACGGACCCTTACCAACAGGTACGGTTTGGATCGATCGCCTGTGATCGCCCTCTTTTATTTATTTCTTTTTTCTGCATTTTTTTTTTTCCCTCCTTGGAAGATTTTGACATGATTCTGGTCTCGTCGACGCTGTTGTATTTGATCTAAGCAGTGACAAAACACTGGGATTGCTTCATCGTCCGCTACTGCTGCGTTGCTTCATTTGACAATCGAAGGAGGCTTTTTTTTTTTTGGGGGGGGGTTTTTTTGTTTTGTTTTGTTTGTTTTTTCAATATAAATAAACCGTAAGTACACCGCTCGACAAACGCAACATTGTTATTGAAAACACCGTACGTACATAGAAATACGCAATTATGAGACAACAGACGTGCTTGGTGTGTTTTTGTTGATGCCAGTGATGCTTTTCTCGAGCATTTTTGTGCAAATTGTGTGAAATATGCGCAGGTTGATTTGGGTAATTAAGCAAGATATATGCGTGTCAACACAAACGCAGGTAAAAAGGGAACAAAAACACGAATGCTTCGTGCGACTTTTTATTTTCTGTTTGATTTTTTGATTTTTTGAATCCAGCTTGTGTCTACTGTGCATGCTGTAGCTAGGGTGTGATCGAGAGCATCTTAGTTTATTTGGAGAGGAAGAGGGGGCTTTAAAACGCTCTTGCGTGAATAATATGAATAATAATAATAATAAGGTCGCTTTTGAAGCATTTCCTTCATTGTGCATTCACCTGAAGTGGAAAAAGGATGCATGTAATAGACAAAAGTGTGGCTGTTTAAACGAAATGAATGTGAGACAGTTAAATAGAATGGGACAGTGCTGTTGGAGACATTGCGGTGGATGAGTGGATGATAGGCGGATGATTTTTTTTTTCTTCCCCTCATTTTGCTTTCTTTAGGTGTGATGAGACAAAGGAACAAAGGATGCCTTAGAGGAGAGGTTGCCTACATGCCCGGAATCCTCCTCAAAGCCCACTGCCGCAGCCAAATGGATCTAATGCCTCCTCCCGCCGCCGCCGCCGCTGCCTCCTCCTCCAGATCATGATACTAGGCTGAAGCTATCCCCGCTTATCTTTATGATCCCTCCTCCATCTATGGCGAACTATAGCCATGCAGGGGACCACACCATCTTGCAGAATGTCTCTCCTCTCGCCACCTTCCTCAAATTGACCTCCCTGGGCTTCATCATCGGCGTCGGCGTGGTCGGGAACCTCCTGATCTCCATCCTGCTGGTCAAAGACAAGAGCCTGCACCGAGCGCCTTACTACTTCCTGCTGGACCTGTGCGCCTCCGACATCCTGCGCTCGGCCATCTGCTTCCCCTTCGTTTTCACCTCGGTCAAGAATGGCTCGGCGTGGAGCTACGGCACGCTGACGTGCAAGGTGATCGCCTTCCTGGGCGTGCTCTCCTGTTTCCACACGGCGTTCATGCTCTTCTGCGTGAGCGTCACGCGCTACCTGGCCATCGCTCACCACCGCTTCTACACCAAAAGGCTGACCTTCTGGACGTGCCTGGCCGTCATCTGCATGGTGTGGACGCTGTCGGTGGCCATGGCGTTCCCGCCCGTGCTCGACGTGGGCACGTACTCGTTCATCCAGGAGGAGGACCAGTGCACCTTCCAGCACCGCTCCTTCCGGGCCAATGACTCGCTGGGCTTCATGCTCCTCCTGGCACTCATCCTCCTGGCCACGCAGCTGGTTTACCTCAAGCTCATCTTCTTCGTCCACGACCGGCGAAAAATGAAGCCGGTCCAGTTCGTGCCCGCCGTCAGCCAGAACTGGACCTTCCACGGGCCCGGGGCCAGCGGGCAGGCGGCCGCCAACTGGCTGGCCGGATTCGGTCGGGGCCCGACTCCGCCCACTTTGCTGGGCATCCGGCAGAACAGCAACGCGGCGGGCCGCAGGCGTCTCCTGGTGTTGGACGAGTTCAAAACGGAGAAGAGGATTAGTAGGATGTTCTACATCATGACCTTTTTCTTCCTGGCGCTCTGGGGGCCTTATCTGGTGGCCTGCTACTGGCGGGTGTTCGCCAGGGGCACCGTGGTGCCCGCCGGCTACCTGACGGCCGCCGTATGGATGAGCTTTGCCCAGGCCGGGGTCAACCCGTTCATCTGCATCTTCTCCAACAGGGAGCTGCGGCGCTGCTTCAGCACGACGCTCCTCTACTGCCGAAAATCCAGGTTACCGAGGGAACCCTACTGCGTTATATGAAGGTTTTTACCGCCCCCCCCCCCTCACCTTCACTTTCCCCCCTCGATTGATCACATCAATCTGGGCTTTTTCCTCATGTACAGCTCTCTTTCTCTCTCTCTCTCTCTCTGCTAGCTTTCCTTCTTCTCATCCCTCCTTTCCAATCACTGTTGGCGATCGCATCCGAAAAAAAAGGAGGCCGCAGGAGTACAACAGGGCGGTGTTGATCGCCCCTTGTTGTTTCGTACCGCGTGGAAGGCCATGCCCGTGCAGAGAAGCAAAAATTAAATAAAAACGACAACGCTTTGGATTTTTTTCAAGATGCATTATTCTGTGAGGTGTGAAATACAAGAAAACGAGAAAAAAAGAATACAACAAAGAAATGATACCTCTCAAGGAATCACTGGAAATGTTTTGCATTTTTCAGAGTTGCACTACTAAAAAGAAGATGTAAAGATTTTGGTTGCAAAGACAACACTCTTTTCCCCTCCTTTTTCTCCAAACGAAACGATGAATGCTTTAATTGGCAACAGACTACACACACAAAAATCGCTGTAAGTAAGGCAAACGTGTTGGAATTACACCATCACCAGTGTAATGTAAGTGGTAACTTTTTTTTCATTTACCAAGGGGTGGGATGGGGGTCTTAAAATGGGGGCGGGAGGATTTTTCTGACGTGTGATTTTTTGACGTTTCAACTAGAATGGATTTCTCGTAGTTTTCTCGATACGTCCCTTAATAGTGTCTGCCATTGTTATTTTCTTATCACCTTTTACAGCGGGGAGGGGAAGAAAATGCTGATTTTTCTTTGAAAAGAAGCTTTTGGGAACAAACGTGTGCTTAAAAAAAAAAAAAGACATTTGAAGATAAATGTGTCATCATATCCATGTACCCTCAACACTACCATATTGTTACCGATGCCACTCCGGATGTTCTTGCCTTAATGGTTACAATGCTATTGTCATCTTGGTTCATTCAATGCACTCCGTGTCCTTCCTTGGATGCAAGGGTGAATTTATTTATTTTGAATCACATGAAGTGCATGTCGATTTTTTAAAAAGCTGGTCCACTTTTTTTTTTTTTTTTTTAATTTGTTTGATTTTTTTTACTCTGCAACAGTTTTCTGTGCTCAGAGCACAGGCAATGAGTGTGTGTGTTTGTGTTTGTGTGTGTGAGCACGTGCGTGCGTGTGAGAGTGCATCAAACAGTCACTTCAAGACCAGAGCCTTAGTATGATATCTTGCACAATTTGTAAAAAAGTCAAAACAAAACAACACAAAACAAAAAAAAGAAAAAGACAAAAAAAAAGGGGGACATTTAAGGCACACAGTCTTGTTTCTACTTTCCCTACATTTGCTCTCGAATGATTGTTTTCAATTATTTTTTCTCTCTCTTCTCTATCTCTTGTGGCCATTTTTTTTGAAAACAATTACTCTGTTCCTTTTTGTAAATTATAGATGGTGTGTAAGTATGTGAGTCTTTTATTTACTTTTTGGAGTCCCGAATGTGAGTACGGTTTCAGTTAGGATTGCATTTTGCTGAAAGTTAACTGTGTAACCTGTTGCTTTTTTTTTTTTTCCAAAAATAATAATAATAAAAAAAAAGAAAGTTTCCATTTTTTTCCCCCACTATGGTTCATTTGATACCCATGATATATATGGGGAAACATGCTCAATTTACTTATGTCTTTTGTCATAATGTGTTTCTGTAACTTGGATTTATTACTATCGGGCTGGTCGGTGGAATAGTGGTTAATATGTCTGCCTCAAAGTCAGGAGAACCAGGTTTGAATCTCCTTTGTGGAGTCAGCATGTGCAAAAAAAAGGGGCTTTAAAGGGAAGGAGAACATGAAAAACAAAGGTGTATTTTAAACATGGATTGATAAAAATGTATTTAAGTTAGGAGAAAATGTGAAATTTGTCAACACCCTAGACTAGAGAGAGTGATTTCAGACTGCATCTGCTTTTCAATAATTAAAAAAAAAACATTTTCATGATGGAATCCCTTGGGACAACATTTGCTTGTCATCGAATGTGAAGCGTGATTGATGTTTTAACGCCAACAGCTACTAGCAGCTAACAGTCAGTAGCTAGTAGCCGCGAGCTAACGAACTAGCAAGCTAACGAGCTAGCGAGACGCGCTGCAGGCATGTAATCCGTTACCACCTCGCTCGGTGTTGTCGTGTGTGTGTGTGTCTCCACATAACAGAGACATTTTAAGGAAAGTTAACTGTTTATTACGTTCGCTAGCCCTCGAGCTAACGAGTTAGCCAGCTCACGAGACCACAGTGGGATTGTCGGATACGTCAGAGGATCGTTCGGTGTTGTGTGTGGGTCCCCTCTGAAGAGAGAAAGAATCAATATTCAGCCACAATACTGCACAACCGAACATATGATTGACAGGTGAATGTCGAACGGGGTGTGTTTCCTGTGCCTTCAGTGGACGCGCCCACAGCTGGAAGGCAAGCTCTATTTTTCATGATTTTAGAGCCTTATTTTATACAGTATACTTTGCGATTCCCCCCCCCCCCCCCCCCCCCATTTTTTATTATTCCTTCAAATTTGGCGGGCTTGTTCACAACACTCTTCTCTGTGGTGTGTAAAATTAACAGGACCTTTTAAGGTTTTTGTTGTGTTCGTTTCTGTACATTTTATCCTAAAGTGAGTGTTATTTTTCTGGGGGTGCTAATTTGACTTGTATTTCCTCCCTGCCCCCCAAAAGCATTTCATTAAGTAAAGCTCTTTTGCCGGAATGCACGAGTCCACAAGAACATAATGGCAAAAGGGGTTGTAAACACTCCAGGTAATTGCACGGCAGGCTGCAGGTTCCACTGATGAGAAACGCCTATTAGGGATCCATTCTCATTATGAGTTTGGCAATTACTGTTTTGTTTAAGACATTGCTCATTCTATGGTTCCACGCAGATGATGTGCAAGCCTTTTATTGCCGTTTAAGTGAGCGCCAAGATGGGCTGGGTTGCTGATGGTGGGGTTTTGAATATCCTGTTTCTGGGCACCATGAGGAAGGGAGCTGTTCGAAGGACATTAGGGCGAGTCTGCTTTTAAAGTAGGACCGGGAACGTATCAAGGATTAGCATTTCACCCAACAGCATCACGCTTCCTTCGAGGAGATGACAGGCAGAAGAACGTTGTGGAGCATATTGTTCCTCATTGTAATGAGACGACGGCCGACTTCCTTTTCGTGCTAGACTGTAATGTTTAATTCAAGCCTGTCCGCGTCAAGTGAACATTTCTTATACCACGGTGCAGTTCTTATACCCCCCCCCCCCCACCATATCATTACATCTCCTGTACAATCACACCAAAATAACAAATCAAAATGCGATTAGATAATTGCTACAAATTCATTGGTGCAAATTCAGTGTCGCGGCACTGTGGACGACTGGTTAGAGTGTCTGCCTCACAGTTCTGAGGACTGGGGTTCAATCCCTGGCCCCGCCTGTGTGGAGTTTTCATGTTCTCCCCGTGCCTGTGTGGGTTTTCTCCAGGCACTCCGGTTTCCTCCCACATCCCCAAAAACATGCGTGGCTTTTTTATTCATCATGTATAATTTGAGTAAAATAGCATCTGTTGACTGGGTAACATCTAATGGCGTTCTGTACTCGCAAAGCATAATTAAAAGGGCAGTTGTCCTTTGTGTGGAAAGCCTGCCTGGAGTGGAATGGTGCTGACGAGATAAAGAATGGCTTTTTTTGTACGTGCTTGGCATATTTGTTTGGATTGCATAAGGGGGCCATGGAAGTACAACATGGTTTTCAATATCCGTAGGGCATTGCTTTGATTTTTTTTGTGACATCCTGTACATATATTCAGTGTTTGCTGTGCAGAACTGCTTGTGAGGTTGTGGTGACAGTCCATAACAGCTTGATGCTAACTAGTGGATTTTTAGCTAATGCTGCTACGGTTTATGATGCATTATTTCCAGTTTAAAGCAGCTTGCTAATTAGCAGTGAGTGGTGACAACAGTACAATCTAAAATACATACACTGAACAAAATTAAACAGTTGATAACTTGAAAAAAATGGAACCCATCACAGTTAATATTTTATCTTTCATTTAATAAAAATGATTCATTAAGTGTATCCTGAAAGTTTTAATTTTATGTAAACTGTTTTTGAATGCTGTAAAAAAACAAACATTACCTGTCTTAGCCAAAACGTTAGCTCTTGCTAATTTAGCTTAGTTTATTTTAGAAACACATAGCAGCGAGACTCAGTGCTCATTTATATGCAAGCACTCATACTAGCGTCACACGAGGCACGGAGATTACGCTATTTGATGTTTAGGCTTTGTTTCATGTTGACATACATCATATCATATTTGTATTATAAAGCATATGCCGTAATTTCTTGTGTATAATGTGCATTTTTGTCCCCCCAAAAATTGTCAAAAGTCAATAGTGCGCATTATACATAGGTATAGGGGAAAGTGGGGGGAAAAAACATTCACATTTTATAAATGTATGCCGCCATCTAGAGGTTATGAGAAAGGTGTACACTTTCATTCCAATATGCCACCGCCACCTAGAGATTTTTAAAGGTGTAGCCTAAACTTTCATTTCAATATGACAGGGGTATGTATGACTGCATATATGTACAGTTGTGCTCATAAGTTTACATAAAAAATGCTCGTTTCAATATGTTCACCCTCGCTCAGTGTGCAGAATGTGAACATGTGCCCAACACCTCACGCTTTGTCTGCTGATATGCAGCCACGATAATGAAGGACAACATCACATTAGGCAAAGATGCACAACGACAGAAGGGCCAATAAAAAGATTGTAATGACCATTTTGGGGGTTGATTGCATCTGGGAAGAATGAAGGAGAAGAGGAAGAAAAGGAAAAAAAAAAAAACGCTGCATCATTGATTGTCAGACAACCTTATACAAACCGAACAGGGTTTGGAATACCAATGATTCAGACCTCCCACTCCTTCTGCGAAAAGAAAAAGAATACCCGTGCTTTAAATGATTAAAGTACTGGTGTTTCTTCAAAATATAACAGTGGCTCCGAGTAAGATGAGGACTGGAGTAAGATGAGGACTGATCCAATTTTTGAGGCTATGATGAGTTTTGTTGACACAATCTAATGTAACATATTACACTCTTGGTTCTGCCTGGTCAAAAATAGTACATAAATAGTACAATTTGCGGTCCACTTAGAACAAAAGCAGGACCGGTGTTGCCGTGGTAACCAAAACAAATGTTACTCGGCGCTTAGATAATCAGGGATTATCGACTGGGGTAGACTTTTCATGTCAACATGCGTGAGGAGGCCTTTGGTCATCGGGAGTTGTGGTCGATTGTGTCTCTCTAAAACACTGTATGGACAAATGTTATTGATTTTGGATACGATTTTCATCCCGTCAGTTGAGAGAAAAAAAAAAAAAAAAAGAAAAAAAAATCCCTGGTTTAACTGTACAAAATTCCAGCTCATCCAAGTAGCTGTTTGCAAAATGTTGCAGGCTTGAGATGAAGTCTCATATGTTTGTTTATTTCTCTCAGCATGGAGGAACTCCGATGCTTTTTGTTTGGACAGTTGGTGCAAGTAGCTTTATACCAACCTTCCAGGAGTGCACTGTTTTTTTTTTTTTTTTTGGTTTTTGTTTATGTTTTTGTATTTTATGCCAACAGAATTACATAAATGCACACTGCGGGTTGTTTTTGATGAGTGGGTCGTAGCATTTGCTTACATTGGGTCTGGTAAATCCTCACAGTGCTGGCTGGGGAGTAAACATGTCCTTGATGCTGCTAAATCTCAGGATAAGTGATGGCGCTGGGGAAAAAATGTGATTGGTGGCCGGGCGAGTATTTACGACAAAGTTGTAATATGTGAAGAGATACAACCGGTGGGGCGTAATCCCACCCCACCACCGATGAGGATTACCCATGATAGATTAAAGCATCCCATGATACCCATGAGAGTCCTGATGCACAATGCTGTGGAGGATTTTATTTTTTATTTTTTGCGTGTCAAAATCTTTTGTCCTCTCTAATCTGGGATTTAGGAAGCAGCGCCAATGTTAAAATGCTGCAGACAAAATACACAGAAACATCCAGAGGTGAACAAAGTCCATCCCGTGACCCTGGTGTTGAATTTGTTTAATAATATTAGCATATGCTGACTAAAATCATATGTTTGTTTTCTATGGACAATCAGTGCTATCTGTGATGGTATCACAAATAACACACACAAATCTAATTTAAAAAAATAATAAAATTACTCAACCTTTGACGACACATGACAGAGACTTCATGGAAATTAATTTCGACAAGCATTTTTTTTTTCTTTCCACCTAATCCCTTTTAGACATAAATTGAACACAAGTTGGACAGTGTTTACATATTTGGTTGTTACTATTTTCCATAACTTCTGATTTCAAATACAATTTGTTGTTAAAATATATGGAACAATAATCAAATGCTGAATGAATTTTCTTTTGTCTTTACCGTTAACACCCTTGGAGAGAGCCACAATTATGTTGTTGCGATACACCACAGGGACCTGTGAGCTGAAGTGCCAGGATGAGACAGCCATTTTGCATTCACACAATAGCAGAAATGGTGCGGTTTCTGAGATACGAATGAATATGGATGAATTTGTGAAAGTGTCGCAACCACTGCATGTCTTCACGGTTATTGCAAGAGTGTAACCAGTTTAATGAGCAGTTCGGATCATTTAGACCCTTTTATCTGCAGGGTTTGTTGATCAAATGACATGAAAATGACCATTACATGCTTTTCACAGTCATAACTACTCTGTGGCCCTCAATGAAAATGACTTTGACATCTCTGCTTTAGAAGTCTCATGTCATGTCATGCAAGAAAATAGATTTGTGTCACCCGAGGAGTTACGCCCTAAAAGATTTCGGCTGCAGATGGTCGCTGCTCCCTTTAACGTCTCAAACTGGCACGTGGAATCACTTGCCCAACATGCTAAAATATTCAAAAGATGCTATTTGGCTTATACGGGGGCCGGAGGGGGGTGGGGGGAGTGCTTTAAAAGCATGATACTGCAGCGAGGAGACGGAAGCCAGCACGCTCTCCATCGCACATGCTGCATTTGCGGAGGACAATCTGTCATGGACGGAAAAGCTAAGCGTGTACACGACAGAGCCTATTTACAACACAGAGCCGGGGGCTTGCATCTGCTCACAGTATGGCGCAAGAAATACCCTCGTATTCGCCGCCTGGTCTCTTATTGACTTATTATTGCGGCATTACTTGATTATTTATCCCATATTCGCATCATTACAGCCAGGGGAGGGTAGGCGGGGGTCGTTTATACGGCTGATTTGTTCGCGCGAATTTGGCTTGTTTTGATGAATGGACTTTTGGAGGAAGGGGAAGGAGTTAATCCACTTGTTTCTTGTGTTCCAGCCTATTCAGCACTCGCGTACCCTACCCCACCCCCATCTCCTCCTCGCTTTATTTTTGGAAACATCTCTTTCTTGTGAGTCAGGCCTCATATCCTGCAGCTCCTCGCTGCTGTTTGCGCTTCGAGAACAGAAGAAACCGTGCTCTCTTTCCGAGTGCAATAGTTAATGTTTCGTGACCAGTCATGTTATGGATAGATGTTCCGCTCCCAAAAGGTGACAAGTAGCAATTCCTCATATGAATTGTGCAAAAACTTGTGCCGGTTGAACGAGTAGCTACGTGACACAAACACATTTTTTGCATTTTTCAATCAATCGATCCATCACAAGCCTTCAGCCAGCAATGGAGATTGATAACTTCTATATTCATTTTCTTATCAAAAAGGGAAAAATGTGTTTGTTTGAATTACAATGGCATTTTTAGCAAATGTTTTCTGATGACTACTGGTTCGCTACAATAAACACTGGTTTCAATTGCTGTGATTTATTTATATTTAATAAGATTCTTGTCTAAACCAGTTAGAAGGAGAAAACCCTTTTTTTGGTATGAATTACCTTTTAATGTTACCTTACAATGCTTCATTCTGTCGTTTTCCCCAATTGTGTTTCTTTGGGTGTCGTTCTGCAAAAAAAAAATAGCTTTTCACTGCAGTGGGAAAATCAAGAAGCATTTTTAAAAAAATTTTTGCATTTTGCATAAACAATCCAGAACTATTTTTTGTGTGTGTGCTTCTGCATAATCTTTAGTCTCTTTTTTTTTCATTTTTAATCTAAATCCCCCCGCCCCCCAAACACACAAATTGAATGGAACCATACACTTGTGTGAGTGTTGCAAAAACAATTGTTGTTGTTCGTCACGATTAGTCTTGCGCCACATTAAACCAAACAACGAGACGGACTAAAAAGGGTTGTCGTGCATCCTTCAGAACGGAGCGTAGCAGCATGGAGGGAATGCATCTTTAAAACAATCACATCGCTGCTCCGCAATTAAGCATTTATGGCACTGCAAGTGCTTCCGGAAATGTGCACCCATAGCCAATTATCCGCTTGGTATTCCATCCACTATGGGCCGCAGCCTCCCAACCTAAAAATTGTACATAGAAGAGACATTTTCATAAGTCATTTGTTATTTTAATAAAGAGAAGCAGGCTATTTCTGATGGATTATGTCAGGAGATACAAAGAGTTCAGTTTCTTTTAGTTTTATTCCTGCCATTGTCTTTCGCCTTTTCTCCAAATAGCCGTTTGTAAGCGCGGCCCCGTTGCGGGAATGTTCCGGGAACGGGAAGCGAATTGTCCTGTTGTTGTTTTTTTTCTCACACGAGATCTCATTTTTAAAATCCAAATGTATTCCTTGTTTTGAATTGATAGCTGGGCTTTGTCTATGGTGTGCACGGAGGACTTAAATATGCGCAAGAGCTGTTAAATCTCGACACTCGTGAATTCTTTCTCGTTGGATTCTGCCGACAAATTCCCGTAATGTCGGTCAATGAGCTGGCGCCTACGCATGAAATCGGTGTGGGAACAGGTCGTAAAATCCTCGAAAGAACAAAGGTGTTTTTTTTACGACGACCTCCATTGCTCGGCTGCTAAAGGCTGCGGCGTGTCACGGATATGATTACGAGCTCATAGAGGTGGCTGGCCTCCTCATGGGAAAATTGAGTTCCTGATTGATTTCAATAAGCAATATTTCCACACTTTTCACTTGAGGAACATTTTCTTCCTTATGGGGTTATTGTTTTAACGTTAACTGTTCCAAATAGGGGCAATGCCGCTCTCCGCTCATGCGGTTGCCTAGCAACAACCAGCAAGGCAGTTTGATGAAGCCTGACATTTTTATTTATTTTTTTTATTTTTTTTCCCCTCAGAAATGTGAAATATTTTTATCTTCAAAGCTTGCCACTGGTCCGCGGGGAAATGCACGACGGCACCTCTTTTATATGTGGAAAACAAAAGAGGTCAGGGCGGCGCATTCATCGGTTGAAGTGGAAAACTTGATTGCGTCGCATGGTGAGCGCTTGTCGACTGCATTTACATAAACTTTCACCAATACTGCACGCGTGCCAACAAGCTAGGAATATTATAGCCTTTTAAAGGCCTGAATGAATTTAATTTACAGTTGATTTCCAGGCAAGGAAATTCGGTACAAACTATTTATTGGATACGAAGTTGAGGGCGGTTGAGTGTGCTAAGCTTACAAAATTTGAGTGTATTTTTGGTTTTATGAAAAAAAAAAAAAGTGAATTTTTCAAGGTTCTGCAGCAGGGTCGCATCATTAGCAGTACAGTAGCTATTAATAAATGCTTTCATTAAGTCATCTCATTCTCGCAGACTAAAGATCTTTAAGGTCTTTTTTTCAGTCAATAGGGAAACTTTTGTCTTATTCACACAACTGAGCAGTAGGGCGGCGCCCTAGCGCCCTCTATTGACCGGCCACCATTCTTAGGCAAAAAAAACCCAAAAACAAGTATTTATACTGGTCCCAATTAGGACCCAAAAAGGACCCGATGTGTGAAGAGCTGCCCAGGGATATGCCTGTCCCTTCACCAATCCACTTTAAAATATATCACCCTTCTCAAGGCAAATATAGTCAGTTGTTTTTCATGCTAGGTTGTTTTTTTTGTTTTCGTATGCTGTTGCGGGTCCGTTGCATGACGTCATCAGGAGAAGTGAATAAGAATGACATTTTCAGCCCATCAGTAAGTCATTGTTGTTTAATTAGAATGGCAAGTGCACCGCCTCTGCTAGTTGGATTAGTCAATTTGGGATTTCACTTTTCATTTTATCCAAATAATGTGCAATAACATAATTGGATCAATTTGGCTTTAGTTTCTGCATACAGAGCCAGTGCTGGACAACTGTACTTTTCCCTGTATACTGGAATACAAAGAAACTTTAAATGACAAGGAAATTCTTCCCTTGGGCATCACTTGTTTCTGAGGTGTCAGCATTGTCACTGCCTTGGATCGTTTTTAGATTTACATACTTCAATATTTAGTTGTGTTTTGACGATCAAATAGACTGGTTAATAAACGCAACATTATTTATCATCTGCAATATTTGGATAATGGGTAAACATTTACAATAAAGCACGTCCTGGTGACTTGCACATAAATGTCATATTGATAAGAAATAATTAGATTTGTGCTCAATATTACATGAAAACACCACATTTTGCCAAATTTGTGATAGTCAAAGTGTTGACTTACTGATTGACGACACTTGTGATGTTCTTTGTATTGTGTATCCTTCACATAACAATACCATTTTATTTCTTCAAAAAAACAAACAAACAAAAAAATTCAGAAATCCAATCCATTGCAATCCAATTTTGTTTACAGAGCTTTTAAACAACAACGCAGATTACCAAATTGCTTAACACAGCATAACCTAAACAAATAAAAACAGAAAAACTGCAAGGAACAGTAAATACATGTAAATAGATAAAATACGAGGGATATAAGACCGTTGTAAAACCAACATAAACACGGTAAAAACACCAATTTAAAAATATATTTTTTAAAAAGACAATGAGAAAAATCAAAACTAAAATCAACATCTCAAACTGAGACAAAAGCAGTGAAAATAAGCACGATTTAAGCAAGGACTTTAACATCGGACTATGTGTTTGTTTGTTTGTGCAGTGCAGAAATCAACATATAGCACAAATGTGATGTTAGGTTGACACGGTTGAACTAAATTGATTCAGTACAGCTGCAAGACAGGTAGTCCCTGATTTCAAGGCCCTAGGTCTGTGATTGTATTGAACCCTTCGCCCCCGCGTGGCTCAGAACTCAAGTAGATGCTACCTGCGGGCCCTGCAAGGAAACAAACAGCCTGCGATCTTATTGACATTTCAAAGCCTGTCTCCCACGGCGCACCATCCTCATCACATCCATCGAGCGCACAGAGGAAGCCGTTTGATAGCCAAGCGCAGCCCCCCCCCCCTCCCCCATCTGTTCCCACCCTGACCGCAGACACGCAGGTTACAGCGTCCGTGTCCGCCTTATCTCCCGCAGCACCGGCTCGGCTTCGAGACCCGCAGCTCGGGCCCCGGCTTGCGTTGGAGATAAAGCCCAAAATAGAGCGCGCTCGCTGACAGCGAGGCGGCGCTAGATAAGAAGAAGATAAGAAGACTGTTGTGTTCACGGCTTGGAGCTAGAAATGGGAGAGAGGAGGGGATGCTGCTCATGAAAGGGAGATGAAATGATTCTGATTCGGATTCGGATTCCGATTTGATCAATAACGGTCAAGACACTCATTTAGCTTTTTTTTTTTTTTTTATGCCACCTTGGAGTTATATGGTTAAATGTCTCCCATGCTGAAACAACCACACTTAAAGTCCTATTTTCAAAAAGTTACCGATAAATTTGAATTTTAGCCATTCATAGTAAAGGCAATCGTTATTGACAGGGCAAATGGTGGTGCTCCATTGAAATATACTTGTTTTTAGCACAATAAAGATATGGAAAGTAGGACACTGCCAATAATTCAAATACTCATATCAGTAAAATTGAATTGATTTTAAAAAGGAAATTCAGTTGGCCATGTTTTTGATCAAATGATATGAAAATGCTCCATAAAGGGATGGAAAAATTGTCCCCCCCCCCCCCCCCCACGCAGCCTTGTTTCTCAGAGTGGTCCATTGATTGCGTTCATTGACCCGTGTCATTGATGCCCCAGCCAATTTGCGGGCCGTGGCCCACAGCGATAAGAAAACGCCGGCGCACCTGCGTGCGTCCGTGCCTCTGAATGTCAATGAACAGCCTTCCCCGCATCACATTATTCAGCCCGTGTCGCCGGGGCACGCCACAAAAGTGCATGTGAAAAGGTTTTTCCAACGCTGGCATGCGGAAGGCGATCAATAAGTGTGCGTCTTTGTAAATAAGATCATGTAGACAAGAGGCGGTCGTCAGCACCGGCGTCCCGACGTAAGCCCTCGCCTGCTTAGTTCATTCTCCATTAGACGACGCCCTGCGGTAATTGAATTGGCCTGTACATGCTCAGGGCTCGCCCTTCTCGTTTTTGCCTCTGACTGCATACATCAAGCTCTGGTAACTTAATAGCCCAGAGCCGGTGAATGAGACATAACGTTGAGGGTTAAGCCGTTTTTACTCCTCATCGGAGACGGGGACGGATGCCAGAGCGTAACCCAAATAAGCAACTCTGGGGGCGATCGGATTTAACATGCGGCGCCAATCCCGACGTGTTATTTGGCGGCAGATAAGCGAGTCGCGCCGATAAGATCCGAGCTAATTAGCCCTTCCGAACCAATCGACGATTGGGACACGCAGCTGCGCGCAGGCAAAACATGAGCGAAACACACGGGAAGTAGCTTGTGCGGAACATTACGGACTTTTCTCACGGACTTACAGAAAAGCAGCACGGTGGTGGATTTGTTTTGTGGTACTGGGTTCACATTTTGGCTGTGGCCTTCATATGTGAAGTTTAAAATAATCTGGCAAAACATGGATGTTAATGTTCATTGTGGACTCTAAAGTCAGGGTGTATCCTGCCTCAAAACAAGTACTTTACTGTAGTTTGAGGGTTACACTGGCTTTTCCCCTCAAAGGTTCTACAGTACCTACATTGGCAGAGACGGGGACTTGAGTCATTGTGACTTGGACTCGAGTCGACCTGAGTCACTGGTTTGACTTCTTGTGACTTAATTAACAGAAAAACTAAAAGGCTTGAGACTTGATTTGGGAGTTAATTTGTATCGACAGTTAGATACATGGGCCAATATATCATTATCTGACCTTCCTTCTAAGCCTTCTTTCTTTTTGAAGACCAGATACTGCATCTAAGACTGCATTCATAAGGTGACTAGACTTGGGACTTGACCTCTCTTATGACTTGACTTGACTTGACACTTGCATGATACTTGAAGGTTGGGACTTTCACATGTGTAAATTGAACCCACTTCTGCCTTTTGCGTTGTTGGAGTGCAATAATTTAACCGATGGGGTACACTATGTTATTGGAGATGACAATCGTTTGTCAACGGGTACCAATGGTACCATTTGCCTTTATACCCTTGACAGTTGACAGTTTTACATCTTGGTGTGTCCATTTGGCAAGAAAGACTCCAAACTTAGCTTTGAATTCGTATACATTGTAACATTCTTTCTAGTATGCGTTTGAAGCATACAGTGGCTATTTGGGAGCAGTTGTTTATATGTTGTTATTGTCCGATACTCCATGCAAGCTTGTTTGAGATTCAACCTATAGTCCACATGCGATGTTTGTTTTCCCCACACGTACAACTTGCCGTGCACTTGTAGTTAGCTATGTCCGATGCCAGCTGAGATGGAAAACCTGGGATTGTGTTGTGGGGAGAAAGCCTGATGAAGTATTCAGAACCAGTTCCCCACCTAACCCCCACCTCATTCCCTCGCAGTGCAAGGCAACGGCTCCAGTCGTAGTGCACCGATGTTATTTTTGCAAATGCACAGCACCTCTTGCTTCACTTTGAGAGGTTTTTAAATTATGTAAAAGGAATGTCTGCGGCTAATGAGCGCGTCAAAGTCCTGCAAATGTGCGACCCGGCGGTCGAGTGAGAACAACATACACCGCTGCCTCAACATGCAAAGCAGGCAGAGTCATTTTCGAGTGTCTTCCCGCGACAAAAACATCAACGGGTGAATGCGGCCATAATTCCATGTGACGCGGGCAGTCAAGGGGAATTGAATCGGAGGACTTGGAAGAAAAAAGGGAGAATGGCTACACTGAAAGACACTGAAAGAAGTGGACGCTCATGTCCGATCCAGCTTCCTTGAAAAGACCCATGAAAGGACGAACAAGGGGACCCCATTCACCACACAGGCAAGGAAATTTGGACTCCCTGCGTTTCTGGTGCTTGGAAACATTCATTGGATTCATTCCCCTCATTTGAGCAAATGCTACCTGAGCTTGTAGAGACAGCCAGCCAAAGGCAGATTAAAGCGAAGCGCCACAAGGGAACGCGGCTAATGCCGCAAAATCTCTTGGTCTGCTTCAGTGTGTTCAGGCAGCAACAAGATGAAGACGCAATTGAAGAAAAACAATCAAGTTAGTTATGTATAGTGGAATTTCTGCAATGGAGAAATAATTTGTCTGTCATCCTTAATCTCTAAGCAAAGCAAAAAGAATAATAAAAAAACCTGTGATAAGGTTTCACACCTAAGTAAGATCGAGCTTTGGTTCACAGGCAACGATTCATACAGTCCCAAATGAAGTCATGACAATTACATTCCTGGGGCTCTATTTTTGGAGAGGACTCAGCTGCGCTTCAGTGTAAAAATGAGCGTGTCTTGACTTTCGTGCCACTTTGGCACACCATCTGCTTGACAGTGCAGTGAGGGTTTGACCTTGGAGATGCGCTTGGCGTAGTGAGATTTTTGTCCGTCTCAATCTCCGCCTACTGAGACCACGTCTAAGTTTTGGCGTCGGTGATCTAATGCGATTTTGGTGAATTTGGTCGGGGCACATACTCGGACATGTGTGGGTGATGACTCACTCATTCCAACAGCCAACTTCTAACCCTCTTAATCATTGTGGAAATCAATTCATTGAACATATTATTATCATCATTATGATATTTTTTTAAATCATCCCACATACTGGCCGGCATGCACCTACTGGGGTCAGGGGGGGTGGAAACGAACGATCATTGGAGGTGATGTGGATACACGAAGTCCTGACTTGTATTTAAGTCGCCGGATGTTTTCACCAGCTCGTTCTGTATTTAATAAGGGTACCCGCTAACGTCCAATGCGCTGTCGCCATTCAAGACTATTGCGCTGCATTTAAAGGGGATGAGAGGAGCCGCTTTGATGTGAACACGCCCACACCAGTGCAGATGTCCCACGTTTAAACGCACCCGTGACCTCTAAACCGTGAGGTGGATGTGCTAACCAGTCAGCCACCGTGTGTTTTGTTATGTTTGCCTTATTTAAGCAACATACTTTATCGTGCTAAACCTTCTATGTAATTTTCATAGGCCTTTATTATACTGCATTGCAAGATGCATTACAGTACCTATTTTTTTCTTCCATTCCACGCCTTCGATCCATCTATCTTCGGTTTCTGTCATTCCTCATTCCCAAGCTGCCCTTTTGTTTACCCCATCCACCCTCCTCCATTTTTTCTCTTATCATGGCCGCTATCCATTCCAGGTAACGGAATGAGTGCTGGATTGAATCAGGCTACGGATGAGCCAGCCCCGTAGGTGTCTTGAGTAGGCGTCGTTTAAATGGATTCGGAGAAGACGGCCCAGAATAACACACTTTGTCACCGCTGGCTTTGTCTTCGTCTTTCATGTTGGCTGTCAGTCAACAGCCCAAAGCATAAAGACTATTTAAAAAGAAAACTGCATGATAAATCCAAAGTGGTGCTTTACAGCACTCCATCATACCTGCAGTGGTGCTCAATATTGAAACTCGAAAGGCTCAACCATCTTAAATCAATCAGTCAGGCGAACCTGTTGCACTCCAGCCTTGGAGATGCACAAATAGGGTTGCCAATTGCCACACACAGCAACCTTCCTTCACCGCAGCGACATCTGCTGGATCTAGTGGGTCATTGCGTAACCTGACCCCAAATGCAAGTGGACCGTAACAGTGGGGAAAAAACGAGAATAAATGTATGTTTAAACTGCAATCTTCCTTGGACCCAGGCATACATGCACATTTAAATGTACACCATACAAGGCATATTTGGTTTGCAATTGTCTTACCAAATGTCACAAACTCTCCATGTTTTTTTTCCCCCCCACCTACAAGTTCACACTTGCACATAACAATCTGTTGTGTACCACGGATAAGATATCAGCTCAACAGTGTGTGTTTGAGTGGAGGTAGTAAAGTGAGAAATTTAAAAAAGCAGTGCACATGCTGTGTTCACACATGCTGCCACAAAACACACCTTGAAAAGGAACTGCGGAAAAAAATGCTACCGCTAAACCGTTTCCTAAAATAGCATACAATAGAGAAATCCCGTGAAGATTAGTGAAATACTCTTGAAAAAAGAATAGCTTGTAAACTCCCGTTTTAACAATAATACAGTTCCATTCCAGTTATGGAGGGGGCAGAATACAATCAATCTTATGACCAAATGCCAAACCAATTAGACAAAAATACGTTCACCATCTTTGTATTTTCCACATTAATACGAGAGTCAGTCAAAGGGTAATGAGCCCAATTTTCCTCTAGCTTTATTTATTGCAATAGATGCATAGAAATGAAGCACAAACCATTTTGACTTCATCGCTACTTTCCCTTTCTCTCAGCACCGACTGTCCATCGATGAACAAGGGCATGAATGCCAGCCTCGTAGAATTCAGTAGGCTGCACTTTTAACCTTTTTTTTTTTTTACAGTTTTGATTAACTTTTTTGTCATCAGAGACATGCGGATCCCCCTAATTCCTTTTTTTAAAGTTCCAAAAAGGTGATAATCTGATGGTGCCAGATTAGGTAAATATGGGTGATGGGTTATGGTTGGCCAAAAGACAAAAGAACTGATGACTTCTCCTTCTGCTCCTATGCTTGTCACAAAGGTCACTCAACGCAGGCTCTTGTTCTTTGCCTTTGATCCTGGACACCCACTTTTTGACTCCGCTGTAGCCTATTGCAGCTTTCCCATACACATTTTGCAACCTTTTGAAAATGTTCAGTGGTGGTTCCCCTTCCAAAGCAAGAATTCCAATCACAGGTCTCTGCTTCTGATGGGCATCCAACAATGACATCATTTCCAAAATGGCTGACTGTACGAGGACAGGCTTCAACAAAACGTCTTTAAAAATAAACCTTCAAACAGGAACATTTCCGAAAACATTTTCAATTATTAGCAGTTTAAATGAAATTGGGCTCATCACTTTTTCACAGCCCCTTGTAGATTAAAAACTCACATTTTCACCCAGGTCTACACTAGACTGCTCCCCCTCCCCCCTTCTGTTGTTTAGTTGTACCATATTTAAAATCCAAGGTGTCTACCGAGCTACATAAATTTCAGTTATACTGTAGATTTAAAAGCTCCAGCTCCTTGCATTAAAAAAAAAAAAAAAAAAAGTATTTGAATTTGAATGTTAGGTTTCAGTAAATTGCATCACCCACCGTTTTCACCCCCATATGCCCTAATTGCACTCCCCTTAGACTTGGCACCCCATCGCCGTCTGATTGAGGATTAAAAAAAAAATAAATAAAAAAGATACCTGGGAAGAAAATGCATATGCACCACGTCTGGCTGCTGCTGAATTATGGATGGGAATAAAAATGCATGTAAACAGCTGCTTCGCTCTACAGGGGCTGGTACTTACACACGTTTCCCATCAGGAACCTTGAGATGTGACGCGTTACACACCAGGGGTGGAACACATCAAAGACAACAATTAAAAAAAAAAAGCAGAAATATGTAAAAAAAATAAACCAATACATGTTGAACCAAAGTCACTAATGGTATAGTGGTGCATTCGCCTGATGTCAGTGGAGGCATCATGGTTACAGTCCCATCTTTGTAACTGCATGAATGTGAAAGTGATTGGTTGTCTGTCGAAATAATTGCCCTGCGATTGGATGTTGGAACAAAACACTCCAGTCCAACCGAGCTGTTTATTTATGTTTTTTAATTGAAGCTGTTAGAATAACCCGCTAGTAATTTATGGGCCCCCCCAAAAAGCTTATGACAACAAATTTGCATAAAATGTCGCTGCCCCAGTTTCAGTGGCATATGGGAGTTTGTAGGTCTTCGATGACTGTCTGGACGCAGTGTTGGGAAGAAAACACCGGCTGCGAGGCCAGACACCTGCTTTACCTCCCCAAAATTAATTATGAAATGCTGCCAAGCACGCGTAGTACACCGCACAGCTGAATGCGGAAGCCGAGGCCAAAGAGCTGCGGAACAAACAAGAAGATATCCGGCATAAGAAAGCATGAAGGTTATGAGTCCTTATTAATTTTAATGGACTTCCTTCAATAGAGAATGGAATCCTAATAGGCTTTTGTGCTTTGCGGGTGAAAAACTCAATTAAAATAGCGGCAAGACCCACTTAAGCGCGATGAAATATTCAGCGTTTATCGGCCCGTCACTGTATGTTGAGGCAACATTAAATCTAAAAAGGAAGCTTGTCCTTATAATATATATCATGAGTCATGTGTGCTAAACACACCCCCATTTGCTTTCCTCATCAGCCTCTACCCACACGTCAATGTGATCGCACTTACACAAAGCATTATGGGGGGGGGGGGAAGCAGACAAGCAGATAGATGTGAAGCTTTAAATTAGTCTAGATTGTCCTTTGTGTGACAAGAATAGACTCCAAACATGCCCTTATTTATCTATAATTTTTTTATAGGACACAAAACGGAGATCTCACGTGGCTGTGGCATCATACGTGTGTTAAAACAGTATTTTTGTCATAAATGAATGCCAGATAGATGCAGTCAATGCCTTGTATACTGTAATTTCTCATGTATAATATGCATTTTCTTCCAAAAAACATAAACAATCGATTGTGCATATTATTCATAGGTAGAAGGATGTGTCAAACAATTTTGACACATTGTAATGACAGTGGTACCTAGGGTCTGTGAAATATGTGTACTTTCATTCCAATATGATATGTAATGTCTAATGTTACCTATTTATATATAATACGGTACATTTTCTCTGCTCAGCCGAGAATCATGACGTCCTCACTGGCGGTGCCATATCATATCATATCTTATCTTTCTACCGCGTCCGTTCCACGGCATTGGATTTAACATCTTAGTTTACTTGACAGTAGATTTATTTCTTGTACCGTCACTTCACAGAGCACGTCTCCCAAGTTAAAAAATGTTAAATGAAAGAATACGTTGTTAGCAAGAAAACACGGAAGACAACTGGAAGTCCAGCACTCCAGAAACTAATGTCTAGAACACATTAACCAGACCTTAGTTCCACATAGGAATTACGTCAACTCACCACCACAGTACTTTCATTCCAATATGATATGTAATGTCTAACTTTACAAATGTATATCGAATACGGTAAATCATGACGGCTTAACGGGCGCTGCCATATCATGCTACTCATTGCCCTACTGCAGTAGTAGGGTGACTCCAGTAAAGGGTTGCTAATTTCAAAACATTTAGGACATTTTTGTGCTCATCAGTAATCTACCAAAGTGTTTCCCTGACTTTTTAAACCACGCACCCCCCTGCCCACAAAGCTTTGAAAAATATCTGAATTTCTGGAGAGAAAAAAAAAAATAAATCACAAAAGTAAATGTGTAAATTGGACCACATTTTGGGTGTGCGCGCCACAGTTTGGCAATCCCCCTTGCAGCAGATCTGCAGTGAGTTCAGCGGAATGTCTGATGAATGATGATACATTGGCTCCATGCTTGGGGGTCAGGAACAATCACAATGTGACAGCCGCCTGCGAGAAAAGTGGATTACATGAGAGGTTTTATCTCCAAGTCTCTAGTCCCCCCCTTTTGTCAGTCCTCTGACAAGCCCCCCCGTCAGTGAGTTTCTCCTCCATCTTGTAACATTTGCTCCAGCCCGGGGTAGGAACGAGGAGAGACTCGTCCCTGTAAATATCATCATTCACACCTGAAGGTCACCGCTTTGGCACTGTCTCCTCGGAGCACGTCAGGAGGCGAGACACCGGCTCAAAATACCATTAGCATTTCATCATTAAGTCTATTATATGCGCTCCAAATGTCAATTTGCATAGCGTGTCATGCCCGGCCGAAGGGCGGTGGCCTGTCTTGCGTGTCTCCCCTAGTTTTTGTCCAAAGACAAGAAAGGCTTGACAGGAGGTGTGAATTTTCCACCCATGATTAATTTAGCTCTTCCTGTGGCAGCGGCACGTCACGAGCATTTGCCATCCCGATGATGCTGCAACGGAAAACCAGACTGGCAGCAATGCCAAAACCCATTTCGCAGTCTCCCTACGGCGCTCGGAGTTTGTGTTTGGAGTCACACGGCTGAAATTCGATCAGCTTCACAGCATCTCACCTGAAGGTTCTCTATCATGCCAGTCAGGCTGGATTGGAGCTGTGGCCAAGCAAAGCCCCCTCGAGTCTATTTTCGCTCTTCGTGATTCTGCCTTTGTCAGGCGACACCCAACCTCCAACCCCTCAAGCCATCAACTCCCATCCTTTGCGTGATATTGTTTTCTTTCGATATTGTTTAATCAACTGGTGAGGATTTGCTTTCCAGGCATGAAAAAATGTTCTTCTACGAACCACAAAACCTCATTGAAGATAATCTGTCACTCGGAAATCATCTTCTTGGTAACAAATAACTTCAGGGAGAATATGTTTTGCTGTAGTAATGAAAAACTAGACTGTCTCTCTAAGGTTTGGCCATGCATGGCAGACTCCACCGCCTTGCATGCACGGGCTAAAACCTATGTTTAATTTCCACTCTTGTGCTGCACTGGGTACCCCATGAATTATTAATGTCCATCAGAAGCGAAGGCGGCAGTTCATTTTGGAAGCTTTGTATTTGTGTCGGATGGGAATAAGGAGTGAATTGAGATAAGATTCCGAGGAGGGAGGGTCTCAAACCACGGGTAGCTTAGTGGGGTCACAGACGTTTTCAAAGAACCAACCACTTGGGGAAGCGTTAGACAGGGAGTACTATAGTCTCTTGTCTGATGAGCTCTTTATCCAGAAGATTCAGCTATGTTGATCGACAGAATATCATGGTGCGTCAAACGCTGAAAGTGGATTTCCAAAGCAAACAAACGCAACTAAGCAGTTTATTTAAACCAAAAAGAGCACGCAAGCGTGAGAAAATCACAAGTAACAAAAGACGACATTGACAAAAGGTTGACATGGAAAAGTGAAATAGAGTAAGGAGAACAAACAAAAACAGGAGGATGAGGACAACCGCTACCAAACAAAACACAAAATCAAAAACATACCCGAGGCTGAAAACTAGAAACAGAAAATCACCGTAGTACTTACGAACAAAGACTGGATGGAGGTTGACACACCCTAAAAACAATTTGGGAATTCATTTATGTACACTGCGAAATGTAGTGAACCTAAAATGGATCCCTGTGGTACCCCAAGGACGGAGATTGGAGCTCACCCCGTTAAACTTCAGACATTGTTGTCTTCCTTCTCGGTAAGATTTAAACCATAACATTTTAAAATGTCATCTGCAGGAAATATTTTCTTTCTTTCATATTCTTTAATTGTCTGCACCCCTTCCCCTTCTCACCAAGACGCAACGGAGACATGGTATGTCAAGGCAACAATTCACCTGTTCTAATCTGTCTCTGATTCATCGCAGGCGCAACAAAGCGCTTGTGACAGGTGACAGGGAGTTGCTCATTTGGCACAAATGCACCACGTTATAAAAGAGAGCAAATGTGTTAGTGACCTATATTCTCCGCCTGCATATAGAAAGCAATCCGGCAAAGCAGATCCCTCCTGTATCGGCCGACCCATCTGCTGCGACTCTCCTTCCCGGGAGGCCAGTGGGAGGTAACGCTGCTTCTCTGCTGTGACAGGCGCAGCCAGACTGGGAAGGTTGATTCATGGATAAATTGTCACAAAGCGATCCTTTTTGTGCCTACCCACACTTCCCACAGGTACTGTGTCACACAGGTGCAGTCGACGTGCTAAGGGCTTTGTTTGACACATATATCATCGGTGTAATTACTGTACATTTGGTTCTGAACAATGCCAGACCCAATTAGAGCACTGAGTGAGGTTTAAAATGAGATGGAGGTCAAATATGACTCATTCACACAAACAGGTGCAATAACTTCAAAGTGGGTCAGAAGTCTTGTTTATTCTTTAGCCCACGTCTCAACTCCTTTGGGAAATTTAATGGGAATTGTTGTTTTTGTGTAAGCCTTCTAACAAACATGCAAAACACACAAACTTTTACCTGCTTGGATTGTGACAGCAAAGTCTTCTCTGTTGCTCTTAACACTATCAGAAGCACTGACATGCATTTAAAACCTAGATTCTAATATTTGCTTCCAATACATTACTTTGGTCAATCAGATTGCAACCGCTATGTGCTGCCATGTCACTCTTCTCTGACCAGGGCCGTCAGGATCAGTAGTGTTGCCAGATCTACTTTCAACTACATTAACAATGGGACTGTTTCTATAACCAATCCGATTTCAAATTCGTCCGTTCCGGTTCAGAGTGCTAGCCCTCGATGACATCGCATTTTTCTGTCCTCTGACTGATTGGTCAAAGAAAGCCAAGTTGGACTAGCAAATCACATCTGGAGCAATCTAATCAGCATTTCTGGTGAGTATGACGTATTTCATTTTAACGTTACATCTTTTTAGATAAATATTGATTATGAACTGCTCTAGATGACGTACATGGCAGGGTTGCATGCTGTTATAGTGTATTTAATTTTAGTATAATGGTTTCTGTAATTGCAATGTGATAGTGGTACGTGTAAGTCCACACTGAAGGCCAAGGGACCAGCTTCACCGGTCACCGCTGGATTGATGTGATAGGAATTAATTAATGATGATATGATTGATGATCATATGTGTAATGGTATGTCACTTCAAATACAACTAAATGATCACAAAATGAGTGCGGGGCACTACTTCTGCAATCATTTGATGCCAAACTGCTCTAAAAATCTATTGGGTTTTTGCTCTGACACAGAATAATCCCTCACAGTTAGAAGCAGATCAGTTCCAAATTATTATTGGCGGTACGGATTTGACCTGTCTCGGCACATCTTTGTTCCGATTTTCAACATTGATAGGGTTCTTGTTATGATATGGAGAAAGTTAGCTGTTGAAAGTACACGTATTGGAGTCAAATATATATATTTTTAAAAGCATGATTTTGCACCAATGGGGTCCTTGGTGATGTGACTTAATAAGGGCGAATGATCTGGACATCACAACCAATGGAAAACAAGAAAGGTGCTTATTTTCACACATTATTTTAATGTTAACCACAGAACCAGTCAGAAAGCGGTATTCCAACATATTACAATGAATATTGAGTTGTTCAGGCTAAGTATTTGGACCTTAGCCCAGCGGGCATGTACCAGAAAAACATCAAACGCGCGATGTTAATGAATAAACTCCTCAAATGTTTCCCTTTCTTTGTCTTCATTTGCATTCCAGCAAAACGCTACCACCGCTGGTCCCTAATGACACTGAAGGGAAATAAATGTTTACAACAAGAGACTGATTGCTTACTGCTCACAAAGTGCACGGAACATGCATTACACAGATGCCGAGGCAGCCATCCGTGCACACAGCAGCAACAACAACAACAACATTCAAGTGAGTTCCAAAAGCCATCAGACGAATGCAGAGGATGAATTGGTTACAGCAGCCCATCTAACAGAAAACAAACAGAAACACTTTCCTGAATTATTAAGTTGGCTTTTATTTGATTTTAGTTTAAAAATCTCCTGTGAGCATTCTTTTTTTTTAAACGACATTTTCAGCATCTTTATTTTCATTATTGATGGAGACAACAATTATAGTTCAATCCATGCATCCATTGTGTTCCAGGCTCCTTTCAACCGGCTCAAAAGGTCTCCGCCTAAACATGCTTATCGGAGTCAACAGGCTGTGACACATTGCTTTTGTCTCAAAGGATATCTTACGCTCCTTTTGCTTCCATTACCACGCGTGTTCCCGTAACAAAACGACCGTTGCGCGCTATCCAGCTACGACGTCTGTTTGCTACAAGATATATGCACTTTGTCCAAGTGACAAGAAAGGATTGCCCGACAGCATATGTAGAGCATTACCACCATCGCACTGCAGCCCACACTGCTCCGACATTGGCAAGTCTGAGACTCAATTGTACAAATCTGAGGGCATCCATACGGTTTTGGGTGGACATCTAACCCCTTCACCCACGTCAACGAATGAATTTGGTTCTGGGGGAAAATGACATTCGAAACATCAACACTATTTGCGTTTTAAATCTAACTGCTAATTGCATTGCATCATATTATTTTTCATATTGTGAAATGGAACACTCAATATACACAGCTAATCGTGGCTGGGACTTTATAATAACCTCTACTCCATATTGATTGATGAGCACTTGCCAACCTGACGCTGCTTCTGCATTGTAGCTGACTTGCCATTGCATTTGCCATTCACGCTGCACACAGGCCGGGGTTGTTAATGATGAACGGCTGGTACAGCACCACACGGTATATTGTCATAAAAGCAGATCCACATTGCTGTTGTTTCAATTAAAAAAATGTCCAGTTCTCAAAAACTGTCTGCCATATACATGCGATTCAATCAAACACGCAAATGCTTCTACGTATATCATTTTAAAACTCTTCAAGGCTTGTCTGCCGCATTTAATCACCACATATGGAAACTACCGTGTCGTAAATTATGAGTGAGACTTGCCAGCGCCCGCCCTGCTCCACAGCATCTAAATTATCTGATTTCAATATTATACCACAAGAAAGAGCATAGTTTAACAGCCTCTTTACTGGGAAGTGGGGCACTGCAGGGGAAGAAAAAGTGCATTTAGCCAATCTATCTGTGGGTGAGTCATGACCAGAGTGCATTACAGATGAAAATGTCATTATCAAACAGCGGCCTTGCGGCAGAGGAGGAGAAATGAGGGGTGGAAGCCAGGGAAGGAGGGAAGGGGAGAACAACCTGTATGGTAAGGACAGAAGTAAAATGTTTTTAAGGAGTGATGCAGGTGTTCTGACATTTATGATCAATGAGCCATACAGTGTATGAGTTTTTATGCTAATACCAAAATGATTTGACTCTACTTGCTTGAAAGGTTAGTTGAAAAAGTGTAATTTAACAGAGTAGACAAATTTACTTGTAAAACACCTTCGTTTTTGGCAGAGAAAAAAAATACCCCAGCAACCCCAGAGGGAATCAACCTCATCACTAAAGCTCCAAACAAAAGAGGTGAAAAAACCCAATTAAAATCTATGGTGACAGGTTGATTTATCTTGTTGCAAGTGCTGTCTTCTAGTTAATTGCTCTTTGACTGAGACATTCTTCACAAGAACTTGAGTATAACGTCGTTTGCAACTAATTTGTGTAATGCCTTCATTTGAGAGTAGCAGAGGGCTAACAATTGAGCCTTGGGGAACTCCGCATGTCGGAAAAGAAGTAAATACTGATGAAGTGTTGTCCTTCATAAAACAGTTGTAAGGGCAGAATTTTAACAAAGCAACGGTGGAACTCACACTGTTATCTATCGAACGTAAAATGTATACAGTACAATAATAAATAGGTAATGGGGTAGGATATATACGTAGGAGTGTGTGTGTAGGCAAGTGTATGTGTTCAACTCATAACCTTCACTTAACTGGCACTAGAAAATGGGGGAATAAACGATAAAATAATACATAAATAAATGTCCTTAGGTGTGAATGTGAGTGGGAATGGTTGCTTGTCCGTAAGTGCCCTGTAATTGGCTGGCAACCTGTCTAGGGTGCACCCTTTCACCCCAAGTAAACGGGGACCCCGATTGAGGATAGCTGGTATTGAAAATGGATGGCTGGAAGTACACGTGTTGGGAGTTTAAGCTTGTCCGGAGTCGCCACAGCGAATTCCTCGTATGATTTGTTTGGCACAGTTTTTACACCAGATGCCCTTCCTGATGCAACCCACCCATTTTTCAGCCAGGCTACAGTAGGACTACATGTCATGTACCCATGTTTACAGTATCTAAAAAGGGTTAACCAAGGCTAATGTATCCCATCGGGATCTTTTGTCAATTTAAGGTGGCTTTTGTACCTTTTCTAAGAAGTAGGAGCTAAGTATTTTGATAGACAAAAGACAAGGTAACATAATCCTTGCATTTAAATATACAGTATACTGTATAGTACATGGTCCTAAAACCAGAATACTTGTCTTAATTACCTATTCTAAATGGTGGCTTTTAGATTAAATTAATTGAAAATGTTGTTCACGTTGCAGTATCTTATTGCTTTAATGGGGTTCACATAAACATATCGAGTGGCTTCAACAATTCAGCCAAGTGGTATCATCGACCAACATAATGAGCACATATTTACGCCAAAGAGCTTCAATTCCTCCCAAGAATTGTCTTGGATGAGAGACAGACTTTTTCTCTGGGGAAGAAAACACTTGAGCGTTTTTATTCTTATCATTTGCTTTGTGTCTCACAAATGCTGTCTTGATATTACTCCTCTCCCAGTGTGATGTTATTGCCTACCTGCAATGTAACACTGAGCAAATGGGTTAAAGATTTGGGCTGGTCAGTGAGGGTGGAAGGAATGCAAAATATGCAAAATATAGAATAGCGTCACTCTATCAGATTTTTGTACAGGTTAACATCTAGATACAAAAACAACCTTACATTAAGTGTGGGTGGCCTTGACATTAATGGAGAATAAGGTTTGTTTCCACTCTTGACTATATTCCTGTGGCATTAGTTATGATGATTTGACTGGTTAAAGACTCAATAATAAATCCGTTGTACATATAATCCAGTGCAAACAAAAGCCAACCAAAATGGCTTGGTTCATAGTTTAGAACACGCCAATGAAAGTTTGTCAGTATTAGAGTAGATTTATATTTCCCTGCCAAATTAGTCATTCACCTCTCATCTAAAAAACAACATGGTTACATGCATGAAATATGCACAGAAAATGAGCTGGTAAAATGCATATGTTTTCATTAGGTCTACACATTATTATGGACAGCAAAATTCACAGTTTCTCAAGTCATGTACTGCAGCATACTCACAAATAGAACCATTCCCCCAGTAAAACTATATTGAAGCAAATGTATTGTAAAAGACACTGTGTGCTCAATCGGGTGTTTCTCCTTTTATGTCTGTGCTTTTATCTGTGCTCTAATGATCCGTGAAAGTGCTGACTGAACTTGCCTAGCTTGACTTTGCATGAGTATACTGCATGTGCCGCACCAAGGATGAAGAGTTAAGAGATTGAGAGAGCGAGACAGACAGAGGACAGAAGTATGCACAAACGATTTGCGGGTGCAAGTTGGAGAAGAAGTGACAACGAAAAAGGGGAGTGATTGGCACATTGGAAGAGAGTGACGGTGATAGCGAGAGGCAGTGAGATGAAGAACTCAAACGCTGCACAGAAGGTGCGCTCGCGTTAAATCTGCCCAAGTTGTGGACGGCACAGTCACAGCTACATTGTAGTCACATTCAGAACGACAGTCCGTGTCTCTATCGTTTGGATCTTGTTATTAGTCATTTGTTCTCCGAATATACTATGTTCCACTGGCTTACTTTCGCCTTGGCACCACATTCTTCACACCAATACCGATCCTGCCTGTGTGCCCACACATAGTCAGCTCTCGGCTCCTGTTTATGAGTCACCGCCTTCTTCTTGCTCACACATTGGACCATCAGACAAACAGTGTTTCCTGTTGAGGTTTGTGTAACTACAAATCCAAGGGCTCATGGGTTTTGCATTAAAACGGCTGCCTTTGACCCTGGGAAGGTAAAGTACTCCACATATCTGGCCGAGGGGCTTCACGAAAAAGCTATACACTGCAAGCATGGTAGCGATGTCATACTGAGGGCTCTATGATGTAAATCTGGTGCAGCGGGTGGCGTAAATCTGCCCGAAAGCGGGTTAGATTCGGTTTTTGGTAATTTCGCAGATGAGCGCAAGCCCACGTATTTAAAAGAGGGAGGTCTGCGCCTCTGTGGGAGTGAACGCAGCTGTTTTCAATCATGTCCAATCAAAGTGGCTCCTCTCATTCCCTTTAAATGTCCCGTATTTTACCAAACCAAATTTTTCTATAATTTGGGTTGTTATATTGGGTCTATGGTGCCTCTGTAAACATGTGAAATATGAATTATAATCGTCCACGCGTCACGCACAAACTCCAGACGTTTTTCTGCCAAGAAGCCTGAAATCAGGTCATTTGACTTTCTCGAGCTTATCTACGTCACTAGCGAAGATCTCCACCTCCCTTTCCGCTCCCAAGCCAGCGCTGTCAACATTACAAAAACGTGTGCTCTCACAAGTGGGTCTTCTACACAGAGGCAACCAATCAGAGGAAAGGGAGCGGTCTTAGCCAAATATGGACAAAGCGGGTAGGAAACTGGGTCAAACAGAAGTAGCTGTCAGAGGGGCCTTTTCTGGACACCTATGACAAAACCAATATGTTTTTTAAAATGATATTGACACTTTTATACTAAGTCCATGTTAGGGAGTTACTCTATGGAGGTCTAAATAGTAATGAATAAGTAACACACCTCTCAGACATGTATGCATGGATGTATGGACATGCTAAGCTATAGGCACGATACCCTCCACAAACATGACTTACATGCTTTGCTAGAAAAAAGCAACACACTCCACAAAGATTGGGCGATATGCTTTCTTTAAAAGGCAGCCTGCTCCACAAACATGGCTACTCTGAAAATGAATGCACTTCACAAAAATGGCCATCATCCAGAGAAACTGACTGCACAAAAACTCATTGCTAGAGACTGCTGATGAAGACCGAGTCAAAGAAAACTAATGAGGGCTGCTATTTCCGAAGCCAAAGATAGTTTTTCATTTTGAGTGACTGTCAGACTCATTTCCCTCTCACCCATTTTAATTCTGCACCTGAGAACTCCCAATTAAAAAACATCTCAGCACTTCCATGTGTCCTCTCTCTATTATCGATGTTGGACTCGGTTGGGGTTTTTGGCTTGCAGACAGGCCAACAGATGCTGATTTGTCAAACCTGAGAAAGCACAGCGAGAATCCATATTTTCCCTCCACGAGGCAACGCATGTATAGCGCAGCAAAACAGAGCGCAGGGAAATCAAGTGGCCAAATCTTTATCTCCTATCCATCTGGCGAGGGGAGCCTGAACGCAACCAGGCGGCGTTCACACTTTGACAAAACGCTGACTAATCCGGGCCAATTACGAGATGAGCGCATTGAAGGTCCGATGGTGGCGCATATCAAATTGCTCGTTTGTGAAACGGTGTGTTTAATGAACAGTGCTGTCATCATCGGCGCAGTTGATCACAGGACGAAGCTCCATTAGGTGGCGTCGCACCGTTGGCTTTAAGCGCGTGTACGGCACTTCACGCGGGGGGCGCAAACAAATTAACTATTTGGATGAGAATTTCCCTCCTGTCAGCACTATTGAAGTTCATCAAGAAGTTTGTCTCGTTCATAAATTTAAGGTCACGGAAAAGCAGTCTAACGGAAAGCACTTTTTGCACAATCAATCAATATTATGGTTACCTTAGCACAGTGAAAAACACCATCAATCTACCAAAATAACATACTGATTCTATACCGCTTTTCTTCATTCGGGTTGTGGGTAACTGGAACCTATCCCAGCTGATTTCTGCCAAGACATCTTTTCTCCATTTGAATACATTTGTCAAGGGGGGTGGGCGGGCTGCTGATAGAAATCTTTCCTGATCTAAATACATTTGTCAATACAACCCGCCAAAGTGATTTGTGGGAATGGAGGTGTTACCCGCAAGAGCTGAAATTCCCCCACTTTTGTTGGCTTGGCGGGTGTTAATATCAAGCCTTGGTCGCCAGTCAACAATTTAGAAAAATGGACAATTTAGAGTCTTCAGTTTGCCTAACATGGATGTTTTTAGAACGTGGAGCACCTGAAGAAAACTCATTCAAGCACGAAGAGTAGGGGGTTGTACATACTAGTCGCCTCGCTGATTTTAGTACTCCGCAATCCACAATGATGCTTTTTTTTTTTTTTTTTTTTTTAAATTATCATAGACGTCCACTCGATTTTCATCACATTAGTGTTGAATTTAAAAATCTGAAGTATTTCAAACCTGAACAGGGAGTACATGGGAACTACACACAGGAAGGTCTGAGCCGAGGTTGAACTGAACCTCAGAACTGTAAGGTAGATACAGGATATTCTTCAGTTTTCATACAAATTTTCCATCAAAATGTAATGTTATCATTTATCCCCATTAGAAACTTGTGATTTCATTGACTTGCATGTTGGAAATTATAAGTAAATCCCACAAATGATGTGTGATATAGTTTGTTCGTCCAAAACAATTTATTTCAATGAAGCTTGTACCTAAGTTGCACCTAACAAATAATAGTTTCAATTTCATACAGAGCTTTCCAGTAATAAAAGATGGCACCATCTCCAAATCAAAGGTGATTGCAGACATTTCTTATCTTGTTTATTGTTTCTTTCATTCCCATTCTCTTGCTTCCAGCATCTCTTTCATTTTCTTCCTAAGAGACAAATAAAAGTCAAGACTCTTACCCTGTTTTTTTTCTCCATTCAAACCAAACGCATTTTCTCTTTTGATTCTGACTTCATCATCTTCTCATTGTAACATCCTCTCAGACTGGCGTCTGTGAAGATGAGACCAATGATTGGACAGACCTCTCCAGGCAGGCTGATGGCCGCCGCGTTGACGGCGGCATGTGAAGAAGGCCACCGAGGCCAGCCAATCACCTGCCAGATTTTTGCCGCTCGTCAGTGAACCGGCACTTTCTCTATCAACTGCCTACAAATGACTCTTTCATGTATAATTAGTTCTATCTCACTTCCCCTGAACCAAACTGCGTGGCCATGACAAGCGCATAATAGCTTTATGTCTCGCGCATTTACACAGTGCGATGGATCAAGTCACCCAAAATAGAATGTATTTGGTCATTTGTTTAATTGTGTTTTTTGATTGCATACAGCGTGGATGCTTTGACCCCTAAAAAAAAAAAAAAAAAAAAAAAAACACATTTCGGACAATGGTGATTGGTGAAAATAATCAAAACAGGCAAAATGGGAAGTATGGCAAGTGATAATGACCATGTGAGTACAATGGCCACTGATTGGACTGATTTATTTCTTCACTAAACTCATCCAACCCTCTTTTTTTTTTTTTTTTAACAATGTTGGATACTGGCAGGACCAAGCACAGCCATCTGCGGCAGTCCCAATACTTTTGTCTATACAACGTTTCACCTCCAGTGTCCTTGATGCCCAAGTTCTGAATTTACTCCTCATTTAAACCTGACATCCCTAAATCACAATCCCACTTGGCAAAGTACTGACTTGACAATAAAGTGTGAGGCAGTGTCGGGTGAGCCTCAGTCCGTGTTTGTGTCTATGCCAATGGTTTGTGTAGTGAAGCACATGCAAGGAGTGCTGGAGGTATGTCTGACATTAGAATGAAGGTACCTTCTGCATAATTCAGGTGGACCTGTCTCCTTTTTTTCCACCACATCCCTATCCTTCCTTCTCTCTTTCTCTTGCTCTGTCACGCTCTCTCTCTCTCTCTCTCTCGCACTTTCAGTCCTATATCCTCGCGCAACCTTTAAAATCTCTCAAATCTCTCTCACCAACATTTTTCAGTGCTTTAACCTTGAGAGGAAAAACCAACATATCATTTTTACAAGCTCTGATAAGGAGCCACGATGATTCCCTTCACTTTGGAAGGTGTATGTCTGTACTGACATTGCACACACACAGACTACAAAATGATTTCATCACCACATGGGTTAATTATTCAGAGATGTCACATTAAGGGTCTAAGTGGATAAATTTAATGACTCCTTCATTGTGTTCGCGATCTTGTTACTCACCCAGATGTGAATGGAGATGATGAATTAGGATGAATAGGAGTCTTAATGATATATATATATTTTTTAGCAGGAGTGCCTTATCTTTATGAAAAAGAAATCTGGATTTTTGTCTAGTCAAATTGAGTAAGTCACGGAGAAGGTTGCTTAGTTCATTTTACAATTGGAAATATATTTTTTTAAATCATGCAAATAAACTATCTCTTATACAGTAGTGGAATAGTGTGGTTTATTTATTGAATGTATAGTACCACTGACTTTGGCCTTCAGTAGGGACTTACCTGACTCAATTTCCCTTTTAGTACCACAATTCACCACCACTACGTCACAATTATAGAAACCATCAATACTATGCCAATGACCTATGGGGTCCCTCAAGGGTCAGTTCTTGGACCCCTCCTGTTCATTCTGTATATCCTACCCTTGGGTCAAATTGTTCAGAAATTTAATTTTGACTATCATAGCTATCCAGATGACACACAGTTATATGTAGCAATGTCTCCAGATGACTACAGTCCAATTGAGGTGCTGTGTCACTGATAAATAACTGGATGAGCCAAAATTTTCTTCAATTGAACAACAACAACATGGAGATGATTGTTTTTGGCAAGAAAGAAAAGAGGATTGCTGTTAGTAAATACCTGGAGTCACTCTCTTTAAAAACCAAAGACCATGTCCGAAACCTTGGTGTTCTGATAGATTCCGACCTGACTTTAAACAGTCATATCGAATCAATTACAAAAACTGCCTTCTACCATCTGAAGAACATATCCAGAGTGAAGCTTTGCATGTGCCAAGCAGACCAGGAGAAGCTCATGCATGCTTTTATCTCAAGTAGACCTGACTATTGTAATGGTCTTCTGACTGGACTCCCCCAAAACAGCATTAAACAGCTGCAGCTCATTCAGAATGCTGCAGCTCGGGTTCTGACCAGAACAAAGAAGTAAGAGCATATTACTCCAATTCTAAAGTCTTTACACTGGCTCCCAGTCAGCTTTAGAATAGATTTTAAAGTTCTGCTACTGGTCTATAAATCACTAAATGTTTTAGGTCTTGAATATATGAAAGAAACGCTAAAGGAATATAAACCCAGGGCTCTAAGATGAACAGACTCAGGTCAAATAGTGGAGCACAAGAGTCCAAAGCAAACATGGTGAAGCAGCATTTAGCTATCATGCTGCACACAAATGGAATACGTTGCCAACAGAAGTGACGCCAGTTTTTAAGTCCAGGTAAAAACTTATTTTTTCTCATGTTTTTTAGCGCATTTCCACTTTTAAATGATATTTCTTGCTTTGTACGCTGTTTTAATTGTACTCTCTTTTTTTCCCCTCTTTGTTTTCATTGTTTATAAGCTGTTTTTTTCTTTCTTTTTAAATGCTTTTAATCATATAAAGCACATTGCGTTACCTTGTGTATGAAATGCGCTCTATAAATACATTTGCTATGCAAAAACGCAATGGAGAGCAACAGCAAGCATCTGTGCCACCTTCATCATCGGGAGCAGTGCAGAATCATTCATTAGCTAACAACATGCCAATAACATAACAAATCTAAATAAAATACAACATACCTACCAGAGGCCCTGATTATAACGTGTGCCGATTGCAAGAGACATCTTTTGCTTGTCAAACTTGGCTTGCTCTGAACAACCGATTAAATGACTGAAAAAGTATTGGGCTACTAAATGGAGAGAATAGACTGTCAGGAGTAAATATATACAATTTCATGGAGCAACTATAAGAATGTAGGTTGTAAACGTAGGTCAGTGCGAGTATTTAGGCCAGCGGAGAAGTCCTTGTGTGGCCCTGACAGCTCACCACTGAATAATACAATATACCAGAAAACAAAATGTTTGAGGCACAACGTCATGGTATGATTATGTCAAATATCAATGACTGTATTTATATAAATTGTCATGAATTATCAGAAAGTATACTATTTTTCATAAACTATAAGGAAATTGCACCCTTTTAAGCTGGCTATTACTGTGTGTTCTTACTGAGACGTTTGAAATAAAACCAACTGTTGTATAAAAGATGTTAAAATAGTTTTTGATGTATATGGTAGTCCCGCCTGCAAAAAAAACCCCCAAAACAAACGAACAAAAAAGGCGATTACCGAAGCTTGGGCTATTTTACCCTCGCGACTTGCTGTAGTTTGGAATCCGGAAGTACAATTGCTTTCATTTATTCAACAAAATGTAAGTTTGATTTTATCGATAAATATTCTACAAAACTAAGCTCTAATACTTGAAGGGGTTTACACGTTCATGTTTCCGAACGCGTCTTATCCTGTAAAAAGAAAAAAAGAAACGAGTTAGCTCACTGTGGAAGGAATGGCATCGGTTAAGCTAACGTTAGTTAGCATTGAGCTTCCCTGCTGAACTGCCACATCGCCAGAAAACTGTCAGCAGCACCGCAGCCGCTTGCCAACAAAACGTGGAACTTTTCCAGAACTATAGTTCTTCAACACGGGTATACGGTGTTATCTGCTTGTTGTCACATTGTTTTAGTGTCAGCACTCGTAGCAAATCATGTCGCAGCACTTTCTCTGATATGAGGGTTTGTAATGTAAACAAAGTCGAGATTTCAGGGCAGGGGTGATGCAACCACTTAAAATGAGCATGGATTTAAAAAAACAACATTTTATTTGTTCTCAGGGGCTGATGTCTTCATTTATAATTACGCAAGAAGTTTGCTAGTCTTTTCTGCATTTGGATCAAGTGCTGTCAGCCATGGCTCACGACGAAGAGGAAGAGGAGCTGACCGTCGAGGGGCCCAAGGAGGTGGACATGATCACATCAATACGTTGCCTTGGTTACCTGTCAAGCCTGAACCTCATGGTGGCGGTGTGCGTCGGTATGTACTTGCGCTGGGAGGTGACGAGCGAGCCGATGATCCTCGTCATCTTCATCCTGGGTCTTTTCGTCCTCGGGATTGCGAGCATCCTCCACTATTACTTTGGCATGGAGCAAGCCAGCCTGAGCCTGTTCCATCTGTGGTTTGGCTTCCTGCTCGGTCTCCTGTGCTTCCTCAGCAGTCCTGCCTTAGATTCCAACGTCAAGGAAGTCGTTGCCAACTATCTCCTCCTGGCCAGCGTGGTCATGAAGGCAATATGGGCCGCGACGGAGAGAATATGCCGCTCCATCCGCTACAAAGCCGTCTTGCTGAAGTCCACCGAATTCCTAGAGCTGCTCGGTTTTGCCATCGCCAGCACCACCATGCTTCTCAACAAGTCAGTCGCCATCGTCGGCCTTGTGGTGGCTCTGGGCGCGCTCATCGTGGACTTGAGGATGAAGTCCCTCCTGGCTTTACCCAACTTGGTCAGCTTCGCCCTGGTCACCTCACTGGTGTTTTTCCAAGCCTTGGGCATTGCGGCCAACCCCTTCGCCTTAGGGTGCTACCTGGGTCGGCTGCTGTGCGAGCCCGTGTTGGACGTGTACTTCAGCCCGCTGGGCGCCACCGAGCGCTGGATGCCTGTGCTCACCTTGGGGAACATGTGGAGGCGGCTGTCGCTCCTGCCCTTGAGCCTGCTGGAGTTGACCTTCATCATCCTGGCTGCCTTTAAGGTACAACCAAGGGGGGCAGGAATTTTTATGATTGTTTTTTATGTGGGTGAATCTACGGCCCAAATACAGCCCACCATGCAATTCATAAAACCAATAATACACCACCCCAATACATGATTTAACCTTCAAATGCTAAAAGGATATATAGTTTGATGAACATTTGTTCCATTGTAGCATTTATTTTTCATAAACATATGGAATGGCCGCTGAATGGACAAGCCTATGTCTAACCAAAAAAAAGTACAAATATGCAAGCATATTGAGCATACTGTCAGGCATGTGCGCAGATATTCACAGATACTCAAATAAATGCCCATCAGATATGAAAACACTGGATGGAATTAATGACTGAGGGTAATTTGTAGTTGTATTTATTTTTTTATATTGACAAATTGCCCATCCAGGGCAAAAGTGCAGGTGCTTGAGCACAGATTCTGTAATGTGATGAGTTTGGAAACCTGATTGAAATTTGTAAAGCCTGCAAAATGCACATGGACTGGTGTTTTTAAAAAAATAGCCCTGTACATTTAATGACCTTTCTCTTACGCAGCTCAGCCACTTGGAGCTGTGGTACTTGGTGATCCCAGGCTTCTGCCTCTTTGGCGTCTTCTGGTGCATCTGCCACGTCGTCCTCCTCATCACGATCTGGGGCTTCCATACCAAGCTGAGCGAGTGCCAGAAAGCCTGGCGGGCGCAGCGTTCCAGCAGCCGTGGCCTGGACCAGGTCATGGCCTCCAGGGGCATCCGGCACTTTTGCCTCATTTCGGAGCGGCTGATGTTCTTCAGCCTGCTGTCCACGGTCATTCTGGGTGCCGTGTCCTGGCAGGTAGGAGACTACCAGCAAGTTTTATTGTCAACATCAGCTAGTCAAGTGTCAAGTGTCTTCCGTCTATTTGTGGAATCTTCTATTAAAAAAAAAACAACAGGGAATGATTACTTCAAACGCCTTTAAAATCCTCCATAAGAAATAGTAACGAAAAGACGATTACTAAAGTAGACGACCGACGTTTCATTTGTGCTATTTAATTCAGGTTTTTAGGGCAGGTGACGCCATTTGAAATTTTGACGTGTTGACTTGGAGAACCCCTCCAAATTTCGGCCCGTACATATATATATATATATATATATATATATATATATATATATATATAAAAATCTGGTTGTATTCTAATTTTAAGGCGATTTTTGAACAGATTTTCTGTTGGCGATATCACACACAAAAAAAAAAAAAAAAAAAATCCCCAAAAAGGCCTTTTTTTTTCTAAAACAAAAACCCAAAACCCATAACCAGATTTCTTGGTGTGTTGTCTTCAGGTTGAAGTGGAGATTCCAGCCAGACATTTAGACAGACTGTAATTTTGGGGGAAATCTCGTCACGTTCCTATGTTCAGTGTTTTTGCCACTTCCACTTTTAGAAATTGATGAGCATTCTCAGAAAGAGCAGCAGGCATGCGGTGAAATCAACACATCTGCAGGAGAATGCTAAATGAGACTTCGTGCCAGTGACTCATGAAATTGATTTTACTTACATCGTAGTCCAAAGTTTTCTGTGTCTTTACTTTATCATTTTCATTCTGAAAGTGTTTGGTTTTGGATGTTTACTAATGTTGAGACAGTCTTAACAGCGCATTGTGTCTCTTCGAGCATGATCCTGCAGTCGGTCCCGTGTTGCGTAACTATCTTGCAAACTGTCGGCACCAATTAAGCGCCTGTGGTTGCTTCTGCGCAAAATGCAAGTGACAAATGGAAGGAAGTGACTTTTTGCGGTGCTCTGTCTTGTCCGTGTAGCCTGCCAACGGTCTCTTCCTCAGCGCGCTGCTGGTGGTGCTACCGTTGGAGTCGCTGGCCCACGGGCTATTCCACGAGCTGGGCAGCTGTCTGGGGGGCACCTGCGTTGGCTACGCCCTGGTCATCCCTACGACATACTGCAGGTAGGACTTTGTGTTAACAAAATTAAGTTTACACACTGCTGGAGCATTTCACATGCTTTTGTAAATATGATATCCCATCTCAACTCCCCTCCCTTAATACAAAACCAACTGGATAAATAAGCCAATAACGATGCATAAACATGCCGCTAATGTTCGGCCCCTAAAGGGATCATTCTGTTGCTCCCCGTGCAGCATACTAAGTCGTGCAGCGTTTAGCCATTAGCCACTGCCCCTCCCATCACCTCCCCCAGTTTCCTCTCAGATGGCTTGGCATCTTTTTTTAATAGGCCAGTTACTTTTGATGATCTCCTCCCTCAATGTAAGCGTGGAAGCTAGCCGTCATTTATAAATGACTATCTCCATCACCAAACAAGTCAGTGATGCTCACTCATGTGCCGTGCCTCCTTTATGTGGAACCTTTCCGTGTTGAACTCCCGTCCCGTCGCCACCGCCTCTCTGTATTCGACGCTGCACGTGGCCAGGCCCACAGGGACGATTGAGGGCATGATGAGAATGCAGTGGTGTGTAATAGGCTGTTTGATGGCTGCAGATCATGTTGCCACTGACAAAAGCTCCACAGGGAGATTACAGCGATCGGGGTGAGAAGGGGAGGCCAAAAAAAAAAAAAAACACAGGTGGGTGTGACTGCAGGGAGGAAAAAACAAGGAGAGGCTGTAAAGGAAGTGAGGGAGAAGTGAGAAGGGACAGCATTTTGACAGAAGGGAGGGGTTCAGAGCGAGGATGAAAGAGAGAGACGGAAGATGCAGCGTGAATCTCAAACTACGAGCCTTTCTTCCCCTGGGTGCCATGAGATCTGAAAAGATTAGATGAGCTTGCCAAGCCACACCGAGGATGAAGCATGTCATTTTTCTTATTAAAATCATTGTGTGTGTGTGTGTGTGTGTGTGTGAATGTGTGGCTGGAAGGCTCCGTCTTTGCATCTACAGTAGCTATCAGTGCAGATGTGACACAAATTTCCAATCTGTAGTTGTGAAGGTCACCAACATGATAAAATTTGGCAGCCCTCTCTAGCGGCATCTCCTGGGGATGGTGCTAGACAGTGCACTCCATTGACTAGCTGCGCAAATTGACACAAACAGCCAGTTTTGAAAAAAAAAATGAATAAATAAATAAATACAATACTGTAGGATCTGCAAACAGTGGTGCCTTGAGATACAAATGTGTTTCGTTCTGTGATTACGCTGCTAACTCAAAACACTCATCTCTCAAATCATATTTTTCCATTGAAATGAATGGAAATGCTATTAATTTGTTCCAGCCTTCCCCGCAAAGAAACATGTTGTAATGTACGTGTATGAAAAACAAAACAAATCAACACAAGATATTCTATTGAGAAAATGGCAAAAAGCAACAATAAACAAGGAATGTAAGGTATATTTTAATGAGGACAAATAACACTCCACAATATTGTAATTTATAAAAACATGCAGTAATGACATAATTAAATACAACACCAATTCCAATGAAGTTGGGATGTTGTGCTAAACATTAATAAAAACAGAATACAATGATTTGCAAATCATGTTCAACCTATATTTAATTGAATACACTACAAAGGCAAGATATTTAATGTTCAAACTGATAAACTTCTTTGTTTTTAGCAAATCATTAACTTAGGATTTTATGGCTGCAACACATTCCCAAAAAGCTGGGACAGGGTCGTGTTTACCACTGTGTTACATCACCTTTTCTTTTAACAACATTCAATAAACATTTGGGAACTGAGGACACTAATTGTTGAAGCTTTGGAGGTGGAATTTTTTTCCATTCTTGCTTGATGTACAGCTTCAGCTGTTCAACAGTCCGGGGTCTCCGTTGTCGTATTTTACGCTTCATAATGTGCCACACATTTTCAATGGTCTGGACTGCAGGCAGGCCAGTCTAGTACCCACACTCTTTTACTACGAAGAAACGCTGTTGTAACACGTTCAGAATGTGGTTTGGCATTGCTTGCTGAAATATGCAAGGGCGTCCGTGAAAAAGACGTTGCTTGGATGGCAGCATATGTTTCTCCAAAACCTGTATGTACCTTTCAGCATTAATGGTGCCTTCACAGATGTGTAAGTTACCCATGCCTTTGGCACTAACACAGCCTCATACCATCACAGATGCTGGCTTTTGAACTTTGTGTCCATAACAGTCCGGATGGTTGTTTTCCTCTTTGGCCCGCAGGACACGACGTCCATAATTTGAAATGTGGACTTGTTGGACCACAGAACACTTTTCCACTTTGCATCAGTTCATCTTAGATGAGCTCGGGCCCAGAGAAGCCGGCGGAGTTTCTGGCTGTTGTTGATAAATGGCTTTTGTTTAGCATAGTAGAGTTTCAAGTTGCACTTACGGATGTAGCACCGAACTGTATTTACTGACATTGGTTTTCTAAAGTGTTCCTGAGCCCATGTGGTGATATCCTTTACACATTGATGTCGGGTCTTGATGCAGTGCCGCCTGAGGGATCGAAGGTCACGGGCATTTTTGAAATTTTATTAAATTTTTTATTTTTTGAATAGTTTTCCCACTTTAATGTTTTGAGATCATCAATCATATGTAAATATCAGACAACGATAACCCAAGTATACTCTGCCATGGATGCCATTTTCCTCCATCCATCCATCCATTTTCTGAGCCGCTTCTTCCTCAGTAGGGTCGCGGGCGTGCTGGAGCCTATCCCAGCTGTCATCGGGCAGGAGGCGGGGTACACCTTGAACTGGTTGCCAGCCAATCGCAGGGCACAGTGAAACAAACAACCATTCGCACTCACAGTCATGCCGACGGGCAATTTAGAGTCTCCAATTAATGCATGTTTTTGGGATGTGGGAGGAAACCGGAGTGCCCGGAGAAAACCCACGCAGGCACGGGGAGAACATGCAAACCATTTTCCTCCAGTCTTTTCGTTATGGTTGAATCTTAACTGAGGCAAGGGAGGCCTGCAGTTCTTAAGATGTTATCCTGGGTTCCTTTGTGACATCCTGGAAAAATCGTCGCTGTGCTCTTGGAGTATTTTTTGTAAGCCGGCTACACCTGGGGAATTTCACCGCTGTTCCATGTTTTCTCCATTTCAGGATAATGGCTCTCACTGTGGTTTGCTGGAATCCTAAAGCTTTAGAACTGATTTTGTAGCCCTTTACAGACTGATAAATGTCCATTACTTTATTTCTCATCTGTTCTTGAATTTCTTTGGATTGTGGCTTTTTGTTGCAGCTTTTTTGAGATATTTTGTCCAAACTTCATTTTGTCTAACAGGTTCTGTTTAAGTCATTTCTTTATTGAGATGTTTTGGAGGTAATCAAGCTTGGATGTGGTCATTGAAAATGAACTCAGCTTTCCAAAAAAATTTGATTAGCTACAGTTGATTCATGATTTAACAAGGGGGGCATTTACTTTTTTCACACAGGGCCAGGTCGCTTTGAATAGATTTTTAACCCTTAATAAATAAAATAATCAATGATTTATGATATTTACATTTGTTTCAACATTAAAATGAAAGAAGAAGAAACATTAAAGTGGCAATCCATTGCTTAAATGGTTATAACTAGGGCTCAATGTGAATTTAACAAATAAAACAGTCGACTTGTCTAAAAAAAGAAAAACAATTGGTCATTAATTTTTAAGCGAAATGGGTTATTCTTTCTCGTGTATTCATAATTGGTCTTCAACTAAGCAAACATATCATTTATCCGAAGACTCGATTATTTGATAAAATATTTAGTAGGAAACATGGCTTAATCCCTTCAAAGGACAGAAAATGTAAAACCCTTGCTCTAAGCAAGTGAAATATTCAATATGAATGAATGACTCTAAAAATCATGTCATCACACTGCACATGCGATGAGTTGAAGCCAGAAGGACTCCATCCCATGTACTGCAAACCCAACATTCACCTGTCCTTGTCATGGTGATGTCGAAGGTGATAACGGGGGCACCAGGCGTAATATAACGACACCCGTTATGCAGATGTCTGGAGTGAGGGCGTGAGGTATGACTCCCATCTGCTTGGCCATGAATAACATCAAGCCCGCAGATTGAAGGGGAATGTATGGCCGTGTGATTTGCAGCCAGCCTTGACTTTGTGTGTGTGAGATTGTGTGTGCGCGTTGCCCCCCCCCCCCCCATACGACCACACAGTTTTTCATAAAATCACTTTGCCCTCGACTTGGCTTTTTAATATCAATCGTCGTCAACCTACTCGCCTCAGCCTTTGCTATCATTCCCAAATCTGTGATCCACTCCCCGCAAAGCCACTTCAGTGTTTTTATGCTAGCCACTCTCTTTTCCCCATTCCCCGTTCAGCGCTGATGGCCAGCCCGCCCTGCTGCCCCCGGAGCAGGCCCAACAGTTGAACCTGCGCTCCACGGGTATGCTGAACAACGTACAGCGTCTCTTCTCTCACCACATGATCCGGACGTTCGGCTGCGACTACTCGGCCAGCGGCGTCAGCCTGGAGACGCTGCACGGCAAGCTGCGCAACTTCCTGGAGCTGCGGACGGCGGACGGGCCGCGCCACGACACCTACCTGATCTTCTACAGCGGGCACACACACAAAGGAAGCGGAGCCTGGGCGCTAGCTGGTGAGACACATCATGATGTGCTTCAGTGGTTTTTTGGCATAGGGTTGATGAAACTGGTGAACAAGTGGTTCGCCTATCTTTCTTACAGTTCTGCACAGTTCTGAGGTTTTGGGTGGGCGTAATGCCTTCCTGTGTGGAGTTTGCATGTTGGTTTACTTGCATGGGTTTTCAAAATTATATATCGTATTACATGTGAGCAGTTGTAGAACAAAAAACTTCAGATTTCTCAGTCATAACGGCCCTTTGACGGAAACAAAATCGACAGTGACCCCTCTTGACACCTCTTTTCTAAATTGTTCGTAGTGTGAATTGTCTATATGTGCCGTAGGCCATTTACCAGTCCAATGTTGTGATACTGTGAAACCACAATGTTTTTATGGTTATCATACCAGCAGAATCCAATACTCACCGATGCTAACCTGTGATCCCAATGAGGACAAGCTGTATAAGAAAATGGCTGCGATGGTTGATATAACTAGTTTCCCAGCAACCACACTCATTGTGCTCTCATCCCCTTTTGTACTAGAATGCCAGAGAAAATAGTGGCATACATGGTGATTGTCACAATAGTTCTGTTTGTATAGAAAATGGACGGATGGAGCTGATATACTCTATATATTCATCAAGTAATGTTTTTATAGACACCAAAAGTATCACAATGTACTTTATAAATATCCGTTAAGCACCTTTATTTCTTCAGAAAACCAAAAAGAACAAACCACTTATTTTGCGATTGCATTCGCCCTGCAAGCATCATTTGCATCCCACTCTCCACTTTGCATTCTTCCCCTCCTCCCTCAGTCATTCACAGGCTGATTAGTCACAGTCCAGACAAGTGTGCCAAAGGAGTTAAAATTGCTGTGAAGGACAGAAGCCGAGCAGAGAATTCTGGGAAAGTGTTGGACGCTCTTGCTGCAACACCAATGATGACTTGACACACTGTCTTTGGGGGAAGAAAAGTAAAATAAAAATGCCCGCAAAAGTTCTCTTTATGTCAGCATCCTAACTAACACTTCAAGCTGTAATTTTCCGACATGGCACTGCAGATCATGCCCTGAACTCACGCAACTGATTTCACATTTGTTGGCAGGGAAACACTGCTCTGTACATTTTAGCGCCCCCCCCCCCCCCCCCCGCTTCTGTTACAGCCGGACATTTTTGTGCGGTTTGTGTATCTGTTGTGGTTAGATGGACAGTCGGGCAAGTGGAAGCTGACAGGTTTGATCCATGCACAGACACTCTGTCCATCAAGAGTGTCACGCTGAAATGTCCTTGAACCACTAACACCACGACAGTTAATCCCCGCTATTCGTGGGGGATACGGACGGAGCCCTGCCACGAATAGCAGTGAGTAATCAACACCTGCCCTCCCACCCCCCCCAAAAAATATGATTGCCTATATTAATAGTTTAAACTACACAGTGGGTACAGAAAATATTCAGACCCGCTTACATTTTTCACTCTTTGTTATATTGCAGCCATTTGCTAAAATCATTTAAGTTAATTGTTCTCCTCATTAATGTACACACAGCGCCCTAAATTGACAGAAAGAAAAATGTAATGGTTGACATTTTTGCAGGTTTATTAAAAAAGAAAAACTGAAATGTCACACAGCCGTAAGTGTTCAGTCCCTTTGCTCAGTAGTTAGTAGAAGCACCCTTTTGAGCTAATACAGCCATGAGTCTTTTTGGGAATGATGCAACAAGTTTTTCACAAATGGATTTGGGGATCCTCTGCCATTCCTCTTTGCAGATCCTCTCCAGTTCTGTCAGGTTGGATGGTGAACGTTGATGGACAGCCATTTGCAGGTCTCTCCAGACATGCTCAATTGGTTTTAAATCAGGGCTCTGGGCCATTCAAGAACAGTCATGGAGTTGTTCTGAAGCCACTCCTTTGTTATTTTAGCTGTGTGCTTAGGGTCATTGTCTTGTTGGAAGGTGAACCTTTGGCCCAGTCTGAGGTCCTGAGCCCTCCGGAGTTGGTTTTCATCCAGGATATCCCTTGCAACCAGTTGTCCTGTCCCCGCAGCTGAAAAACACCCCCACAGCATGATGCTGCCACCACCATGCTTCACTGTTAGGACTGCCCTTGTCACCATGTCTAAGTGTCGTTGAGCAAGATACTGAACCCCAAAGTTAGAAAAGCGCTATTAAAGTGAAAGGCCCAAAAGAATTGCACCGGAAGTGAGCGTTGCAATATGTAAAAAACGCCAATTGTCAAGCAATAATCTGTAAGCAGTCCGTCGTTTGTGAGCTTGAGCCTTTTAACAGCCGCATAGCACAGCAAATACAAACATAACTTCCGCTAACAACATCCTGACATAAAAATATCTTAGAACAGTCCAGATGTATCACTTCAATGCTTCCATGTCACCACTTACTACTTTCCTATTGGCCAGGGCTTTGGCGCTGTATTAGAGCGTTACAGTTCGAGCACAAAATATGTAAACAGGTGAGTTTTTCAGTGAAAAGGGGGGGGTGGGCTCCACAAAATCCAAACGTGAAGAAACGAATTCATAACTGCAAATAAAGCAGGTGGGGGTTCACTGTACTTAGTTTGGTGCATTACTTTAAATTAGCCCTGCGTAATCTAATACTTGATGGAATTATCACTATTATTTTCATAGGAGGGGAGAGTCTTCATCTGGCCCAGCTGCTGGAGTTGTGGAAGGAGAAGAACGCAGGTCACTGCTCGCGTCTCATCCTGGTCCTGGACACAGAAAACTCCCTCCATTGGGTCAAAGAGGTACGTAGGGTCGATGGGGTATACATAGCGGTACAAACGGCCGAGCTGTCCGCCGCCGGGCCCGACCCAGAGGTGGGCGAGGCCCCCGTACTCGGGGACTTCACGTCCGAATGGGTGGAGTTCAACTGCAACCCAAACAGCGACACGCAGTGGTCCGAGAAGGGACGTAGCGTGGCGGCGGTCTACGGCGTGTCAAAACGCTGGAGCGACTACACGCTGCACCTCCCGACGGGCAGCGACGTGGCCAAGCATTGGAAGACCCACTTTCCCACGGTGACGTATCCCATGGTGCACCTCTCCAACTGGTGCTGTGGCCTCAACCTGTTTTGGTTGTGCAGCGTGTGTCTGCACTGCTTCAGGAGGTGCAAACTCGCGTGGTTCCCACCTGCTGTTTTGGACACAGGACAGGGCCTTAAACTGGTGCACTCCTAGATGTGCTCCATGGACACTTGGACTAGTTGAACAAATTAGCACATATGTTTCGATGCAGACATAATGGAGTCACATTGTAAGACTAAATGTCTGTTTAACAAGAGATGGGATTTAAGGCACATTCCCCCCCCCCCCCCCCCCCATGTATTTAACATATTCAAATTATAGTAAGATTCCATAGCAATTATTTTTTATTTATATTTTCTTCTGACTAATTTTGCTAATTGTGGCTTACCAATGTATAGGTTTTCTTTAGCACTATATTGACATTTGCTTTGCACATAAGGGTCATTTCCATGTAATTAAATAACAGATCAATCATGCTTATTAAAAGTAAAAAAAAATCTAATTTAGCAAATTGTTTTATTCCGCCTTGGTTTTATATGGCTAAGTTTTCCATGCTGAAACAGCCATGCTTTAAGTCCTGTTTTCAAGAAGTTATTGATGATTTCCAATTTTAGGCATTCATAGTAAAGGCAATCCTTATTGACAGAGCAAATGGTGGTGGCCTATTGAAATACACTTCTTGCATAACGGCAAAGACATAAGTGCATAACGGGAGTGACAAACAGTTTCATAACAATCAAGTGAGTTGCATAATTTACATGTGTTGCCCTTCAAACTCTGTGGATACACGTGCATAATTAATTAGATAAATGATAAACTCCTCATTAAACCCATTACACTCTTTATGCAGTCATAGTAATGAGAACAGTAAAGACAGCTTGAGTGACAAAAAAAGGACTATTTTTAAATGAACCAAAAAAAAAAAAAAGGAACTTTGAAGACACTAGGATGCATTTGTGTTAGTTTTCATTGAAAATGAAAATTAAGCAATAGGAGAAAATTTTTTTATTAGCATGTTCAGAAAACATTGCAAATCATGAAACTTCATTTTGGGCAGTCAAGACATTTTGGCAGTAAAGTTTGAAAAATGTTACGATGGAAATGTTTTTCTTTTCATTGAAACAATTAACCTTTTGAAGGATAACAATGACTGCCAACAATTCAAATACTCATATCAGTAAAAATAATTATTTAAAAAACAAAAAAAAAGAAACTCAGTGGGCCATGTCTTTACCGTGATCAAACTAATTGAAAATGACCCATAGACACTTTTGATTTAATTAGGTCCTGCATTATACTTCTCAATATTAGTAACAACTTGCAAACGTCAGCTTCACTAACCGTGCAGAATTTATGGCAATAGAGGCCTCTAATGCACAAAATGACACGTGCTTTGAAATATGTAACCACTTAGCCGACCCCGCATTCTGTGCTGTGCGTGGGGTCCTTTGCTGTCACTTTCCATCCAAAACGCTGAGATGCTCATTTTCCCTTCGTTGTGGTGACTTAGAAGAATGAAGCTGTTCTCCCTGGAAACGCAAAAAGTGAGACAAGCGACCGACTTGATATCATGCGAAAGAAAAGCATCACTGTTCGTAGTTTTAATACCACTTATAATGTTAAGTAAAATAAAAAATAATTACAATACTAAATTCTAGGAGGAGAAGGCATAAATATGCCCACAATTCTTTGTTCTGTTGCCTTAAAAAGACCCGCTATAAACTGTATATAATGTAGATATAAGCCTCTTAGGCAAATTCCTTGTATGCCGCCTTAATTTCACTGCGATGTGCTCCTTCCATGATTGAATGGTGTCTTTCACAATGCAAATCCCCCCCATGTGCTTTACTGGAGTTATGTCGGAACAAAATGTAATAAAGTTATTTTAACAGTCATATTCATTGTGGTTCCAATGTGGAGTGTGCCTGGGAGGGAAGTGCGCAATAAATTGATTGAAGGGAAACATTTAAAGCTTATGAAATGGAGAAAAGGGTGTCAATAGAATACTTCCGAATAATGTAAAAAAAAAAATGTGCTACCTTGCGTGCACGAAGGCTGTCCTTTTTCATTCTCTCCCCTGCAAGCTGCAGCCTCAGCGAAGGCTATCAAAACATACAGAACAATCACGGATACACCAGCAGTCATTCACCACAATATTAGATTACAGGCCAGATTCATCTCCCAAACTGGATTAGGTAATAAAAAGAGCCGACCCCCCTCTTGAGGCCCAATGAGGATGTGCTGAGTCAGAGGCGCCTGGTCTCGCACACACACATACACACACACACACACACACACACACATTCTCCAAGCATGTAAACACACACTGCTGCACACATCGTCTGCAGCTAATCACTTGTCACGCAGCGTTAGCTTCCAATACCGGGAAAGTGACGCAACGCTTCACTGCAGTTGTTAGAGGAAATAAATGTCCTTTTATGGGCTTTCTTTTTTTTTTCTCTGACAGAGAACATTTCTCTGAAGGCAGAGCGAGGGTGGAGGGCAGTTTTATGCCCTTTAACACAATTCTCGCTTGTGAGTTTTGCTCCAGTAATTTGGTACATTATCGCAGGTCCATTCATTAAAATTGCAAAGGGTGTATGAACTCGGTAAAGGAAAACTTGGTTCCGTGGTGATAATTGCTTTTTAATGCCTATGAATTAACCTGGTGAGAGCTCAGCGTTATGGCTTTTTGTGTTTGACTCTTTTTGCCACCATTTTCACACATGAGCTAAGCTAAATGTACCAGAAATGCACATGAAGATAAATGCTGTCTTCCTTATTTTATTTCCACCTCCTGTCAGACTAGAGGGAAGCGATTACTGGCGTGTCCCAATGTTCTGTGGGCATTGCTGGTCTCAGTAGGCTCCTACAATCCCCGACAATGAAATGTCAAAGCCATAACCTTAAATCAGTAACGGATGGATGGATGGATGAGAGGATGCATTCACTGGTTGGCAAGCCTCTTTGTATTACAGCTATGTCGCCATCTCTAGAATTTGATACGATATTGACAAAAACGCCTGCAAATCTGGTGTTATTTGAAAATCAATATTCCTTAACACTATGAATTAACCATGAGCTGTGACTAAGACCAAGCTTTCAGACACTACGCAGTATATTTCTCTCCAGAATGCCTTATATAGTCTTGGGATTTTATTGTAGACCGCACAAATTCAAGAGACCCAATGCGAGATGTAGAGAAGCACCCCCAGATCTCATCACTGAGCCTCCTCCACGTTTCACAGTAGGGACAGTGTTTTTTTTCTTGGTATGCTTAATTTTTGAGTCTATGAATAAGTTCCAGTTTTGTCTCATCTGTCCAAAGGACATTCTCCCAGACACTTTTTGGCTTGTTTGTCACACTTAAATGTTTCCCATCATCAAACAAATCGAAATATTAGTCAAAGAACAAAACACAAAATGCAATTTTTAAATGAAGGTTTTTATTATTGAGGGGAAAAAAATCCAAACCGACATGGCCCTGTGTGAAAAAGTGATTGCCGCCTAAACCTAATCTCTGGTTGGGCCACCCTTAGCAGCAACAACTGGAAGCAAACGTTTGCGATAACTTGCAATGAGTCTCTTCCAGCGCTGTGGAGGAATCTTTGCCCACTCACTTTTGCAGAATTGTTGTAATGCAGCCATATTGGAGGGTTTTCGAGCATGAACTGCCTTTTTAAGGTCATGCTACAGCATCATAATAGGATTTAGGTCAGGACTTTGACTAGACCACTCCAAAGTCTTCATTTTGTTTTTCTTCAGCCATTCACAGGTAGACTTGGTGGCATGTGTTTTGGATCATAGTCCTGCTGCAGAGCCCAAGTTCATTAAAGCTTGAGATCATGAACAGATGGCCGGACATTGTCCTTCAGGATTTTTTGGTAGAGAGCAGAATTCATGATTCCATTTATCACAGCAAGTTCTCCGGGTCCTGAAGCAACAAAACAGCCCGAAAGCATCACACTATCAGCCCAATATTTTACTGTTGGTATGATCTTTTTCTGAAATGCGGTGTTACTTTTACGCCAGATATAATGGGACACACACCTTCCAAAAACTTCAACTTTTGTCTCGTCAGACAGAGTATTTTACCAAAATTTTAGGAGATCATCAAGATCAAAATTGAGACGAGCCTTAATGTTCTTTTTACTCAGCAGGGGTTTTCGTCTTGGAGCTCTCCCATGCAGGCCATTTTTGCCCAGTCTCTTTCTTATGGTGGAGTCATAACACCGACCTTAACTGAGTGAAGTGGGGCCTGCAGGTCTTTGGATGTTGTTGTGGGGTGTTTTGTAACGTCTTGGATGAGTCGTTGCTGCGCTGTTGGGGTAATTTCCGTCAGCCGGCCACTCCTGGGAAGAATCACCACTGTTCTTTGTTTTCACCATTTGTGGATAATGGCTCTCACTGTGATTCGCTGGAGTGTCAAAGCTTTAGAAATGGCTTTATAACCTTTTCCACACTAATAGCTCTCAATTACTTTCTTCGTCATTAGTTCCTGACTTTCTTTAGATCTTGGCATGATGTCTAGCTTTTGAGGATCTTCTGCCCTACTTCACTTTGTCAGGTAGGTCCTATTTACGTAATTTCTTGATTGAGAACAGGTGTGGCAGTATCAGGCCTGGGTGTGGCTAGAGAAAGGGAACTTGGGTAAGATAAACCACAGTTATGTTTTTACACAGTTATTACAGTGACTATATCACCCTTTTAATAGGCAGACTGGCTGATTACATGTTTGAAGGACACATGATTTTACATGATTCCGTTGAACCCCAATTCAAAAGCAGTGTCTGATTTTCATTGATTAATTTTCAGAAAATGTTTTGTTTCTTATTACTTTTGTCATTTTCAAGTTATTTCAGTGATCATTATGGTTTTTTTTCTTTCTTCTTGCGTTAACAGACAGGTACCAGCAATTTTGTTCATGTGTAGAGGAGACTCTTTTCGTCAAGGATTTATGAGAAGTGGAGCCTTACTAGTGAAGTCAAGGTCAAAATTATTGACGATAAAGGAATTATTGAGTCTGTATAAATCCAAGTCATTTCAAATGGGGGGGGGAAGAACACGGCCTGTATTAAATTAGGTCGGAATTAGTTCGAAAATGGACAGATTATCTTGTTAATAGGTGCTGTAAATGTCGTTTTACAGGTGTCAGTGTAACTAGATTAGTCGTTCTTAATCAAAGATATTGTAAGTACGCTTTGGATGAGGCAGACAAGGCAAGAGCTCGCCTGATCGCATTAAAAGTGTAAATGGAAAACTAACAAGACATTGCGCTCGGCGGGATCTGACTGCTTGGTAATTAGTGGCAGTGTCACAGTCGGGTTGAGGCGAGATTCCCGTTGTGTTTCTGCATCTGGAGTTGACGATGAGTCAGAGGGAAATGTGGTTTGCTTTGCTGTTGTTCTGGAAGCCTCAAGGTAATTTAGTAGGATTTTACACCCAAAAATAAGTAATGGTAATTAGTGGAAATCTGTCAGATACCTTTACTACTGAAAGTGTCGTAGGGTTGTGTGTCAGGCTTACACAACATACTGTCAACCCTTTGGCTGTATCTGGTGCAATTTTCATTCCATCCGTTTGTGAAATGTCAAAAAGAAGAAAACTAAATCTAAATGTCTAATCAAGGTAGCCAGTGACTGCTGACTCTATTGAATATTGTATTAATAATACAAATATGAGCATTCGACAAAAACATTTCCACTTGTTAGTATTCATGGTTTTACACACCCAACCTTTTTTCTGTCAAGCTAAACTGAAGGAGTACTGCATAGCCTGACAGCTCCCAACATTCCCCCTCTACACATTGTCTCCAAATGCTCCCTGCATCGAATGCAACACTATGTGTGACTCACATACATACGAGCAATACCCGACCTATCTGCAGCTTGTCAGACAGGGACACAATGGTAACGGGGGTGTCATCTCAACCGTGACACAACAAGGCACTCAGGCATCGACTAGCAGGGACTTTTATATTTACTTCCTGGAAAACAAGCAAGCTCCAGTATTAAGAGCGCTTGACTTGACAGGTACCAAACGTAGGCAGTGATTTGATTTATTCCACATGATTTCAACTGGGAATTTGTAGTTCATATTCCTCTCTTTTGTGTGCGTGCACACTGTCAGTCGGACCTCACGGGGTCCATCGGGGGCTTGTTTGATTGCCACGTTGGAGCTGGCTCCAACTGAGGAGAAGGCGCAAACAAGGCAGAATTTAGACACTTAAAAAAGGAATTATGTGTGTGTGAATTGCAGATGAATTAAGGATGGCTCATCTGCAGCTATGTTTTAATTAAGTCAGACTGTCGAGCTGAAAACAGTAGCAAGTATTCCAATATGTCATTGTATATGTTTTATTTTCTCTATTTGGAACATTCATTCCAAACCAGGCCCTTTTCCCCTGATGCCGAGCTGTTTCGAGCTGTTTGACCGCTGTTGGGGTTCAGTTGGTCTTTCAGTAAGTCAGGATGATGGTTTTAGACCTGCTCCATGCGTAATGTTGTGATTGGGGCTATGTAGATCAAACTGATCGTACTCTGAACTTAAGCAGCATTAGTAGTCATGACTTAATGCAAATTCAACAAATGGAGCAGCTGCGCTGGAAAATTTTGGCAGGAATGCCCTCCACTTTGGCTAATTTGCATATTTTCTTCTTTTATATTGCTCTTATTATATTCACATTCTTTTATTTACGTCATATTTAGGGCCCGAGCGGTATGGATTTTTTTAGGCTGGTGCCGATTCCGATACAGGAAGTCCTCGAGTTACGACGTACTCGACCTACGATATTACGACTTTACAACGCCCGTGCCTCGTCCGCCATTTTGTCCCCGGCACCATAGTGTTTCTGCTTAGCTAGTGCATAGTGCTTGTCTGTCTTTGTGCGCAGGAAATATATCTTTGCCTTTTTCACCCTCCTTTTTTCATACTCTCCTCAGTAATGGTAAGTATAGCATTGTGTTTTTTTTTTATTTGAATGTATTTTAGTTTCTTTATACGAAGTGTTAACCTTTCCTGCTACGGTCACCTGACCGTGGTCGGGAGACGCCTTCTCCAGTGCCGAGGTTGTCCTCCTCGGGGTTAACTCCCTTCTCTCGTTGCACAGCTGAGCTGGGTGGCGGCAACAATAAAGGCACGAAGCACCGATTTGCTGCTTTAATGGCTTTATTAGCCCCTCTGCACATTCAATGGGTCCTCCGCTAATCGCTACTCTTCCCCGGTCGCCGTCACTACACTTGCCACGGTACACACTCGCACCTGCGCGCACACTCCTTCCTCCTGCACAGTCCCGCCGGACGACACCTGCGCAGTCCCGTCCCACTCACACATCGACGCACACGTCCACACACACTAAGCTTGCTGTCACAATTACGTGGGACAATACCCGTAACAGAAGTATTTCGACGTAAATTTCGACTTTAACGGTGAAATCCGACTTGCGCGGAAATTCGGGTTACATCGCCAGCGTAGGAGCGGAACTCGTTTGTAAATCGAGGAGTTCCTATATTTGGCCGAATAAAATTCAGATAACCGATTAATCGGCCAATTAATTTCAAAAATTTCAAAAATATACAATGAATACAATTATTTTTGGTATTTTTACAATATTTTTACAACAAAGACAAATCTGGCCATTTTAAAAAAGGGCTAATATCGGCCAATTAAATTGTCCGGCCAATTAATCTGTCGGACCCCAGTCATAATATTACTAGGAAATATGTTTTGTTTTCCCCCCAAAAATTATTTATTTTCCAAGAAAAGCAGACATTTTAGGTTTTCCGTCAAAGATAAACTTGTGCAATAGAACTTTGTGATTGCTGCCAAATTTGAAACGTGTACTAGACAGATGTGTATATGTGTGTTTATACGAGCTACAAATATTGCCTTGCCTTATGCAACATTGTTTATTTTGAAGTTACAATAGAGGCCTACCTCACATGACAAATGGAGAGTTGGCTTGCCATGAGCACGGCTGCACAACTGTGACACTCGACCTCCATTTAATGTCAGCCCAAGGTCAGGCTGCCATCTTTTTTATTGTTATTTATTTTTTAATCAGCGGAAGATAAATGAAATCCGAATTTGGACCCGGCGAGACGAGCGTTTGCCCGCGAGGGTCCCCAACCCTTCATGTTTTCTTCATTTCCTCATCAATGATGTTTACTTGAGGCCTGGAGATTGGAGGTGCGACATCGGGGACTGACTTTTATCACTTCTCCCCCCCCCATGTTTGCGGGTAGCCACGATGTGGAATAAAAGCTTTTTATTGATTGTCTCCGAGCGGAGTTTGACACGGCAGTGATTGCATTCTCTGCAGAGTGCATCAGTGGCGAAATAACTTAAAAACAACATTTTATCTTCTCTTGCTTGTTTATTCATTATGGCTGCGTGGCTCTGGTCTTCCAGATGTACACACACGGCGACTCTCACTGTGCTAATTAAAACAGCTTGTAGTCGCACACATGGCCCCCACCACTGCCGGACTGTAATTAATTTGCCTGTTTTAGACACGTACACTGCCCATGTCAAAACAGCCCGTGCTGCCTTAAGTACCGTCCCGAAAACATTGTGATTAATTAACGTAGAACTACGCCTAAATTATCACATTGCCCTGTCAATACCACGACAGGCTAAGTGTTTATTGTTCCCCTCTGCTAATCACTGACAGTTTCCCCTGATTCAACATCCCCCTCTCCCAGAGCAGTTGCCTCATCCAGAACTTGCATCCAATTCCCACGCATGACAGTTGCCAGCACGGCATAGCTGCCCGGATCCCCGTTATCAGTCGATAATGAATGGAGACAACCCGATATGAATGGGCTAACACTTGAGTATACAATTGCTGTAACTCAATACAGGGTACATTCGTGATTTGGCATTTGCAAATTCACCTATTCCCAGATTTTTTTTGAAGGAGTCTATCCCCTTCTATTATTTTTTTTAAGTCAGATTTTTCTCTCTTTGGCAACCTGCTTCTTCCTTAACTATTACTCTCTAATGTGTTTATGGTTTAATAAATGCAATTAAGTACAATATGCTGTATGTGCGGCATCAAAAGCCTATAGAGGCTCGCTGTTCATGACGTCCATATATCCAATCGCTCAATGTGCAGGTGTGAGTCGCCAACTGTAATTTTTTTTGCGATAGTCCGGTGCAGTCAGGTTCGACCGCACCGCCAGTGTGCTGCGTGCCTGACAAACCAACCTACAAACTACGAGCCAAACAGTATCTGTTGTTTTTTTTTGCTCGGTAGAGGCTTAAAACAAATCAGCATGCATGTATTGTATCTGAGCACTGGAGCAGCATGTGACTATCGGCTAACATTTGACCCAGAAAGTAGTTGTAGCAAAGTGAAGTATTACCTGTCGCCCTCTGCACACCGACATTCATTTCCATCACGCCTCGGAAACGTTGGGGCTGAAATTACTTTTACGCAGGACGGCGGAAGGTGTTTCTGTGTAAGCGCAGTGTTGGTTTGGAGACGAGACCCTGTGGTCAGCCACCATGCTACTTTCATGTTAGCCAGTTGATTTATATGTGTGGACGTGCCAGGCGGTCCTTGTAATGGAGGCTTATGACAGCATGACCGAGTGGCTTCTGGCTTGACTCCATTTCTAACTTTTTTTTTTTTTTTTTTTTTTTTTTTTTAACCCTCCTTTCTGTTGCCATGAGACCAGCCCTACATTCTCAACAGGAACCCATAAATATTGCTATTCTACATTCAACCCGTGAGATGTAGCCCGAATAGCCACCACTGCTAACTTTCAAAATAACACTGATTGACCCACGGCGAGTTACGATCAATCACACCAATTTATGCAAAGAACTTTCAAGTAACACAGTGGGACCCTTTAAATATTCCTCCTACACTGTTTTGGCTCTTGAGGCGTGATTTAAATTACACTTTTAATTAATTTTTTTTTTTGTGTGAGTATGGTGTGACAGTTCCAGCAGGTGATTAAGCAGCAGCCAATTTTCCTCTGCTTCCTTATAGTCCACGTTGGTCAACATGCTGCATCAGCTCTTAATATAGCAAAATTGTGATCCATCAGGACCCAAGATGCCCTGGCATTGCACTTTAACTGCCCATCCATTTTTAAGGTGAGCTCATTCAACAGGTGAACAAATTTGCTTTGTCATTTAGGGGACGTTTTCCCCCCCCCCCCCCCTTCCTGTTCTGTTGGCTTCAATCACTTTTCGATCACGAATTGCATGTTTTTTCCAAAAAGTAATGTAGAATAATAGCAAAAAAAAAGTGAGAAAATTTGAGGGTCACTTGAAAGAGGTTGTCATTATGACTATCATATTGAGCTTCAGATTTTACATGATTCAAAATTCATATCTTTTGCTAATCTGAGCACAAATAAAAATAAGAGCAATCAAGCAGTGATATATTTGGGAAGCTAGTATGTTCGCCGGGATTTTTTCCATGTAACATTTGAGTCACCCCAGTCTGAGGTCCTGAGCACTCTGGAGAAGGTTTTCGTCCAGGATATCCGTGTACTTGGCCGCATTCATCTTTCCTTGGATTGCGACCAGTCGTCCTGTCCCTGCAGCTGAAAAACACCCCCACAGGATGATGCTGACACCACCATGCTTCACTGTTGGGACTCTATTGGACAGGTGATGAGCAGTGTCTGGTTTTCTCCACACGTACCGCTTAGAATTAAGGCCGAAAAGATCGATTTTGGTCTCATCAGACCAGAGAGTCTTATTTCTCACCATCTTGGAGTCCTTCAAGTGTTTTTTTTTTAAGCAAACTCCATGCAGGCTTTCATGTGTCTTGCACTGAGGAGAGGCTTCCGTCGGGCCATTCTGTCATAAAGCCCCAAATGGTGGAGGACTGCATTGATGGTTGACTTTCTAGAACTTTCTCCCATGTCCCGACTGCATCTCTGGAGCTCAGCCACAGTGATCTTTGGGTTCTTCTTTACCTCTCTCACGTAGGCTCCCCCCCCCGATTGCTCAGTTTGGCCGGGCGGCCAGCTCTAGCAAGGGTTCTGGTCGTCCCAAACGTCTTCCATTTAAGGATTATGGAGGTCACCGTGCTCTTAGGAACCTTAAGTGCAGCAGAAATGTTTTTGTAACCTTGGCCAAATCTGTGCCTTGCCACAATTCTGTCTCTAAGCTCTTCAGGCACTTCCTTTGACCTCATGATTCTCCTTTGCTCTGACATGCACTGTGAGCTGTAACATCTTATATAGACAGGTGTGTGGCTTTCCTAATCAAGTCCATTCAGTATAATCAAACACAGCGAGACCTCAATGAAGGTGTCGAACCATCTCAAGGATGATCAGAAGAAATGGACAGCACCCGAATTAAATATATGAGTGTCACAGCAAAGGGTCTGCATACTTACGGCTGTGTGATATTACATAAATAAATAAATAAAACGAACTTAAAAGATTTTAGCAAATGGCTGCAATATAACAAAGAGTGAAAAATTTAAGGGAGTCTGAAACTTTCCGTACCCACTGTATGAATCCACGAGAGTCCATTCCTTTTTTTTTTTTTTTTTTTTTTTTTTGCACCACTCTCGCTATTGACGTTCTGATGAGTGCTGCATGCTTGTCTTACGTTTTGCTTTTAAAAAAAGCGCATCCCTGCAGAGGCTGCTCGAGATGTCCACGAGCCGTCGGGAGTACATTGCCTGTTTGTTGCATCAGTGCTTTAGTGGATGCAAAGCCCTGGAGGAAGCGTCAGACTCAGCACTTTCTGGCAACGATTATTGGCTTCACAATGTGGCTCTGTCTCACAAAGACATGTTGACACAAAAGAACACAAAGACACAAAAGAACATTGATTGGGAGCGTAATACTTTCTTCATGCTCGTGTGTTTTGTACAGAAATGAGCATTCTTTCTGCTCACTGGTGATTTATGACGCCCCACCAAATCCAGCAGATCATAAAAAGAATTTTCTCAGGTGCATGTGCCATAATCTTGTTATTGGCATGTCTTCCACATACATGACACATTTCTGCCAACTTGCTGCTGCCAAGGAAACCACAATGTGAGCTCTTGTGCCATTTTCTTTTTTTTAATGAAATACTTTTTGACTAGCAACAAGGGAACATTAAAACCATTTTTTATATCTATGCCACACTATAAAGAATACAGTTCATTGAAACATCTAACTCCTCTCTCAGCTTATCAGTGCAGCACGAATATCTGTCATTCTGCGCATTGGATAGGGACGATATGACTGTGAATACCATTACATTGTCTGTCTACATGTGTTGCTGCGCTGTTTGTGTTCAGTCCATTGCTTAAAGTGTGAACGCACCACGACATGGATGCTACTTAGCATTAGCATTAAGATAGCACCGTAAATCGTCTCACAAGTATCTCAAGGCACCACTGTATTGGCTAACATTAGCATAACTTTCCATTATATTGCAGCACAAGTAGCATATTTGTATGTTTTACCTTCCAGTGAAATTGACATTGTTAGAGTGGGTATCAACTTGTTACTCCATGTTATCGCATCTATTTTTTATTTGCTATATTTGCCACGCTCCGTGTCCTTTCTCTGCCGTTTGTGGCAGCTGTTGCCAAAACAAATAGCATAGTGAACTCTAATGCCTAGATTCCTCTTTCGTGTATTCTGCCCAGCAAAGCAACAAGTGCAAAAGCCATTTGAGCAATTCTGTCAATCTCTGCAGCTTTTATTTCATATCATTGATAATGAATTGCATAGACTAATGCATGTGGACAAAAAGTGGCATTTTGCTCTATTGCTTAAGTGACTGGTGCCCCACCAATTTTTCTATATATAAACGCCACTATATTTGTTCATTAATTCTCCTTTTAAGTACATGTTTTAAGAGCCTCTATAAATTCCTGAGCACTGACTATTGATTAAGATTCTGTGTGTATCCACACAAGTGATTAAGTGCTGATGCTTGTGGGAGTTCTGGCAGCAGGTGCGGGCATGTCGCCAGCTCTCGTCCATACTGCGGCCACACAAAATCTAATACGGATGACTTCATCATTTTTTTTTGCCTAGTGACCTTTCTGGCATTCCTATTCCTGCTCCGCACGCTTCCTCAATCACCACCTAGCCAACGCTGTTCAAATCCCATCCGTGTCCTCCCTTCCCAAGGGCGTTCCTGGTACGAGCCATTCAAGGTTAAGTGGCGCGTGCAGAGCAAAACTCTGCTGAGTCGCGTCCGGGCTCGCTGTGATCACATCTCATTCCCAAACTGGTGCCCCCCACCCCACCCACCCACCTGCCTCAGCAGGCGATCAATAGGATCCAATATGCCTCTGCTGGCGACTGTCAGCCAAACTCAATTTTATTTTGGAAGATGTGTGCATTTTATTAGATGAACACATATTGATGGCTGTATTGGCAGGCTGCTCGTCTGCATCACACACACGTATGCACGCACACAAGAGGGATTTGATTAAACAGCAAAGGCTGTAATTCAACTATAGTTGCTGTTAAAAGGACAATAGCACTCTACTTGATCAAGGCCTTTTTATTTTGTTTGGTTTTATTGTCATATTAATGGATAGGATAACATTGTTGCTGTAGCAATAAACAGTATATGATTAATAATGATGTCTCAGCACAATAAATGAGGTTACTTTTGTTATTAGTGTTGTACCATTACACATTTGGGCAGTTTTCTTTAAATTTAACCAACTTTTTGACCAACTTTCTCAGAGTGTTTACGTCCAAATCAGATGAACGGTGTAGGAATTGTTTGTAAGCTGTGTATGCCTCTCATTTACAAGACTTGCAGGGACGTGACGAAACATAAAGCTGCAGCTTAAACACTGTATGTGTTTCTGTTTTGTATGTGAAAAGTGACATAAAAATACAAATAATGCAAATCTGGGTTACAATATGAACACAATGAAATAAGGCAGTACAGACATTTAGTGTTTGTGTAGCTGAGTAATCATTACTTTTGTAGAGGAGACCTCGTCCCATTCACTCAATACCTCTTGCCCTTCACACACACACACACAATCACTTCTCTTGTACGAACCCTTCTGGTGTTCTTTGCCTCCACCCTCCTTCATCTTGTGCCCTTCATCATCTTCCGCCCAGTGATAAGGTCGGGCACTTCCAAGGTGTTTGGGAGCAAATTGCCCATGTTTGCTTTCTTTGTGCGGCGGTTTCAAGGCTTTACACATGTCCTGAGGCGGATGCCGGCTTGTTGGAGGTATCTAAGGAGTGATGTGCAGAGGTTAAATAAAGCAAGGAAAAGCGGAAGCAACATAAATGCACGTCACGGCGGTCACGTACAAAATCAGATCACGAACTGCTCAGTGATATTGCTGCAGTTCCTTTTATGTTGACGTGCATTGATGGGATTTAAAAACTTTCAGTTGCAATATGTCATTCATCTTTTCTCGCAAAGCAGACATTCATTTGTGACTAACTTTTCTTTGTTTTTTGTTTTCATTTGTCTTGCTCAAGAGTTTCAACTGTTATCCAACAGCCATCTGTCCGTAGCTGGGATCAATTTTATTGAACCTCATATTCCGACGCTATATTTGAGATTGCCACGTTTCAGAGGCTCTAAAGTACATCGTCAGCTGTGAATTGAGTTATGACTTTTCATATGTAGGAGGAGGAGGAGGTGAGATGAGTTGAGTTACAGACCAGAACTCTCCTTCCTGTCCCTGCTCATTTTCATTTCCAAATTACCTTGCTGGCAAGAACTGTAAATCACAGCATGGGAAGGAATGATTTTGCTATTTGCAAAGGGCAAAGAAGTCAAGGCGGTGAATAACAAGATGGGGGATCAAAGTGAAGCTAAAGACTAATTAGAGAGCATCAATAGGGAGGTGGTCCTGCTGGGGGGCTGGGGGCTCAGGTTGTAGACCACCTGTCCAGAGGTTAATAGATGAAGGGAAGTGACAGTGCATCCCATTGACACTGACACCCATTGTGAGGGAATATGCAATGAGCTTGTTATTTATAATGGCTCCCGAACGGCGCCACCATTCTGCAGAGGGTCGGTAGGAGTCAGGCAGCCGTCTCTTCAGGATTTTATGCATGCTGATTTGTCGAGAGCGGTTGTCATAGTGACTTAGAAGAGGCGCAGTAGTGCTCACTGTCACTGAAGGCACCTAAATGTGGGACAGTGTTAACCTACTTTTCTTTTATTTCCTAATTTGATTGATTTCAATGTATCTGATGGCTCAAATGTATTTGTTTTTCAAAAAATGTTGTTTGATTTATTTATTTATTATTCTTTTTTTTTTTCTTTCTTCTTAGTCGGTTTCAGTCCGACAGGTTTTTAATGTGATCCCGACCCCACCTGTGTGGAGTTTGCATGTTCTAACTCTAAATTGCCCGTAGGTATGAATGTGCGCACGAATGATAGTTTGTTTCTATGTGCCCTGTGATTGGCTGGCGACCAGTTCAGGGTGTACCCCGCCTCTCGCCCGAAGATGGCTGGGATAGGCTCCAGCACGCCCGCGAGCCTTGTGAGGGTAAAGTGGGATGGAAAATGGATGGATGGATGATTTCAATGTTTCTAAAAGATCCAATTAATTTGTAATTTTAATATATTTTGTTCAAATTCTTACTTTTATTTGTAGTCATTAATTTTTCTTTATTTTTTACTCAGTTTGAGTCAGCAATGTTTACATGATTATTTGTTTGAATTATTAAATTTATTTTGGTATTTTATTAGATTTCTTTAAAGTATACTTTATTTTATTTACCTTTACATGTCGAACAGTTGCAGTCAGGCATGTTTTGTATCTTGATTTATTTATTTTTTATTTTTTTAATCGAAAATAATTGTTTAACTTTTTGTGCTTCTTTCTTTCAAGCATGCGTTTTTATTCGCTATTATTTTTATTTAAGATTTTTACTTGTCAGTGAGGCATGCTGTTTTGTTTATGCGATACATTTCGATTTGTCTGAAGTATCCAATTTATTATTTTTAGCTTTAATTTTTTTGGGTGTGTTCCATATCCAGCAAGCATTCAACTACGTTGAAAGGTTTCATAAAAAGGCACATGAAATAATAATTACACTGCAAAGTAATATGCCACTGTTTGTGTTCCATAGCTGTAATGAAAGTGTCGTTTCTCATCATTGTAGCACGTTGATATCTGTTTTGTCCGCCGGGTTAGCGCTGCACAGTTACCATAGTAACAGCAGCAGTAAAGCAGGGACAGCAAAGATTCCTTCATATAGACTACTTTATTACAGCAGGCTTCCTTTATTTTCTTTATGGTTTGACAGCAAGTCATGGTGTCATCTTTGTGCAAAGTGTGGATGTGTTATTTGGTACTGACATGGACACCACTGCTTGTTAGTCTGTAAAGGTTCCAGTGAGTTTCGGCGTGTATCATCTCTGCCTAATGAGCTGTGAAACGAACCACTGGCCTTATTTCCCTATATGCAGATACAAGCTGCTGTACATGTTTCATTTTCCATTGTGGCCCAGTATCTGTCACAGGGAATGGAGTGTAAACAAAAACAACAGTGCATAAATACACCAGTGTGTGTTTATTACATGCTGAAGGCTAACATGTTCTTCCGAGTGTTCATCCTTAGATGTTAGGTGAACCAGAAAAAAAGTGACAGAACTGTACAATTGTTTTCTCTTCCTTTTCCAGGGGTGACTTGTCGAAGCATTTGATTTGTTAATATGGCCAAGGGTTTGTAGCGCCACATTTCTTTTCCCTCTTTACAGGAGACATATTATTGGAAAATTGACTTTTTGATCGCATATACAGTCCCCCCTTGCTATATTGCGCTTCACTGATTGCGAGTTCAGTGCATCACAGAATTTATTCTAATTTTTTTTTTTTGTATTGTACAGTACAGTTACTCAACTGCACACCTCAGGTAAACATTGTTAGCTAATTTAATATAGCCTACCACAGCTATTTAGAATGAATTATAATCCATAACAGGGAGGATGGAAACAGCTGCTGGTGCTCTTTCTATTTCTTTATTAAGCAAACAGTAAAAGCACATTCTCAGCACACCTGCTGCTAGCCTCAGCTGACACCGTCACTGTACACCACAGTGGCTAATGCTAGAGCCAGGAAATAGTCGAACAATCGTACGTTCTCATACGACCAATTCCTTGTCGCTCAACCGAGTAGACCTGCCTTTAAAAGGCATGGCACACGTTCACAGAATGTGTACACAGTGGACAAAATAATACCTGCGCAGCTTGTATTGTTTATTGGTGATGACGAATATGCATGAAACTTACGAATATACGTAAATAATACCATAAATACTTGGTTGCTACCTCGTGGATTTTGTTGATTGCGTGGGTGGTCTGGAACGTAAACCCCATGATAAATATAATCGACTGCTATCCATCCATCCATTTTCCTTACCGCTCATCCTCACTAGAGTCGCGGGAGTGCTGGAGCCTATCCCAGCTATCTTCGGGCGAGAGGCAGGTTAAACCCTGAACTGGTCGCCAGCCAATCGCAGGGCACATATAAATAAGCACATCTACATCAAACTGACCCCACATGGAATTTCTCAGCCCATGACTTGGAAGCTAGGCTCACAGATTTGCCTTATTCAATAGACAGCCGGACAACATGAAATCACTGCTTTATCAAAGTCAAAAGCTAAGCAGAGCTGCAGTTTTGGCAGCCCAATATTGCCTTCTGATACGCAGTACATATTGTGGAAAAATAAAAAAAAAGGCACAATACATCTCCTCTAATGTTATGCAAATAAAGGATAAGAACAACATAAGGTCAGTCCCTTGCTAAATGCTTCAAATAATCAAAGACAGTGTGTAAGGGATTTAACAAAATGTTATTCTAATGAAAATATGAATTAGTCATCTCCCAAACATAACACACAGACAGGATATGTGATGAATTCAACCATTTTTGCATCCAATACATTTCTCGTCCTGATTGAGACGATTGCCGGCGTTTTTATCTCTCCGGCGAGGACCGGGGTTTATTGTTGTGACAGACGAGAATTTATCACCAAGATCAGTGGCAGCTGCGGCCCCTTACGAGGAGACAAAAGCCATCACGAAATCCTGCGGAGAGAAAAGTGTCGAGGCTGAGAGAGAAGTTGGGTGATTCATGGCTGAGGCATTCAGATTAAGATTCAGAAAACTTTATGTATCGGTATTTGCGGGCTTGTTGACAACAACAAAAAACTGTAGGAATTTGCCATTCATCATTTTTACACAAACAGTTAATGTCAATAGTAGCGCCTTTGTATTTGTCATTTTATTCCTTTTGTTGTTTTATTTTATATATTTAATTGCATCTTATTTTTTATTCCGGTGGTGCTACAGCTATCTAAAACCCAAGTCCCCGTTTTTTGCCCAACAACCAATTCTATTTACTGTTAATATGGAGATCTCATAAGGTCAACTGAAGGCCTTGAAATGGTGTGATTGGGCATATACTTTATCATTTTCATTTCATATCATTTTTACATAAGCCCTTCTCGAGCCCCCTTAACAGGCGCAATGTTAATGTTATATCGTCTAGCTCCGGGAAGTGCGAAGATCAGTATACAATGTATTTAAAATTAATATGTCGATTTTTTTAAAAGGTCGCTTGGTGGCCTAGAAGTGCTAGATTGAAGGGACAAAGATAAGCGAATCTCTCCTCAAGTCATATAAATCTCTCACAGAGCTTCTCAGCTTGCAGCCTGGGTTACCATGGCGACATGGCCTGGCAAAAAGTGAACCAGATTCGTGACACTGACTTGAACCTTTCTTCTTTCAGTCAGGTCACAAAAATGATGTCATCATTAAACTCTACTTCGTGTTGCTTGGAAATAACATCCTAGCATTGCTATACCCTTGTAAAAAAACAAAACAAAAAAAACAAAAACAAGGCGATGCCATACATTTGAAGCCTGAGTAGCTTGTAAAATGAGTGACAGCTATACAGTGACAATAATTTGCCTCCTTCTTAGCATGTACTCTTTTTCACAGAAGAGCGCAATAAAGATAAGCTTGCTGCTAAGAGGGGGTGAATGATGGTCAATTCCGGCGGGTGGGTTAGGAACATCCATCACATAGTAGCCACTCCACTTAGTATTCTTTATTGGTGGTGTCGGCAGTCAACCTGCATGCATGGAAAAAAAAACTGGTCGTTATATACCCTATTTATGTATTTTTAAATATGACGTGCAGTACTTAACGTTCACCTTTTGATTTATTTTGTCAATTTTTATGCATGTTAATTTAAATTTTTTGTCATTTTTACAAAAGTTTTTATTCTAATTTTTTGTATTCAGTTATTTATTGAGGTAGATAACAATTTCTACTTCTATGCATTTTATTCTCATATATATATATATATATATATATATATATATATATATATATTTATGTATGTGTGTGTGTGTATGTATGTATATATATATGTATGTATGTATATATATGTATGTATGTATATGTATGTATGTATATATATGTATGTATATATATGTATGTATATATATGTGTGTGTATATTTATATATATGTGTGTGTGTGTGTGTATGTATATATATATATATATATATATATATACACTTATACACACATTTTGTTTTGCACATATTTTTTCTTGATGTGCTAACACTAGCCTTTTTTTTTTTGTAAATTTTTTTTAATTTTTTAATTTTATTTTTTTTTAATCACACTAGTACCATGTGCTCTACTTCTTAGTTTTTTTAAATTTTAGTAAAATTTGTACCCAACATTTTTTTCCTGTACTGGCCGACTGGTTAGCACATCTGCTTCACAGTTCTGGGGACTGGGCTTCAAATCCCGGCCCCGCCTGTGTGGAGTTTGCATGTTCTCCCCGTGCCTGGGTGGGTTTACTCCGGGTACTCCGGTTTCCTCCCACATCCCAAAAACATGCGTGGTAGGTTAATTGAAGACTCTAAATTACCCGTAGGTGTGAATGTGAGTGCGAATGGTTGTTTGTTTTGCGATTGGCTGGCGACCAGTTCAGGGTGTACCCCGCCTCTCGCCCGAAGATAGCTGGGATAGGCTCGAGCAGCCCGCGACCCGCGTGAGGATGAGCGGTAAAAAAAATGGATGGATGGATGGATGGATTATTTTCCTGATGCACTAACGCTACCATAATTTTTTGTGTGAATAGATTTAACAAATATTTTATTATTTCATATTATTATTGAGTTTGCGTCCTGTTGTTTGCAAACCAGCTGCATTTACTTGTTTGTGAAGTGACTGCCCTCATGTTTGTGCGTGCACAGCCTGCTCCGAGTGACCTTGTTTAATTCGGCGCATGCAATGCAGCGCTCAGTCTCGCACGCAGCCGGCGGCCCGGGCCTCGTGCACGCCCGTGCTAACCAGCGAGCGTGCTCACCTTGAGGCCCAGGACTTGTTTTGACTTGTTTATCAACGGCTATCAAGTGCAGTCGGGGAAAAGGCCGCTTAGGAAGTGCATCCATGATTATATCACTCCCACTGTTCTACAGTAAACCTCATCTGCATGAGTCTTTCTAGATGGTTGCCTTGTTTTTAATTTACGTACGAAAGACATGATAAAGGGAGTACGTAGATGCGCTAATTTGAAGCCCGAGCTAATTAAATCGCATGAGCAGCATATTGTGATAATGAGATAGCAAAAGCATCTTGAGGAGCTTCCTTTATTGGAGCGGCCAATCCTACTGGCGAGTTCCCACACTGATGAGCCCGGTCGACCAATCAAGTCGCTCATTCCGAGCCTTGGCAACAACCTCCGCGGCAAAGCAGAAACAGCAGTGTGATGTGTGGGAAGAGAGGGAGGGTGTCTTTGCACGAGTGTGTGTTTGTGTAGTGTGTTTAGCTTGTAGCGTCTCCTCCAAAATGTGTCTGGACTGTATTCAGCTCTGGTATGTGTGTGTGTGTGTATGTGTGTATGAGCTGACTTGCTGCACACACACTTTACACACAATACTAAGTCTTATTCCAATCTCTCGCTGGTGGCATATTACTGAATTACCTCATGAAGTCCTTACCACAATCGATAGGCTGCAAAAACACACACACACATACTCAGGTGTGCGCTTGTTTTAGGATTGAGCGAAAGATTCATCCAAGTCAGGAACGGGAGGAAAATTGATTGTTACAACAACTGATGTACAGATAAATGTCCCCCCTGGCTTATAAAAAATGCAATTCAATTCTAGTTTTGATTGAGCCAGACAGTGAAAATAATTCAAATGAGCAAAGGAAATGTGAAAATTGGCCCCACATATTAAAAGTCAGTGACATGCTTCGGTCAAAGTATGCCAAGAATTAAGAATTCCGACATTTGTATGAAGTAGGCTTTCTTTGCTCCTGAAACTTGCCGTGTTTTAGCCTTCACAAGTGCATCAATATCAGGCGTCAAATTCTGAGTAAAAGACAATTTCGGAATGTTATTTTAGTGGTGAGTGGTTCGTCAGTGCGACCTCCAGTGTAAAAAAAAAAAAAATTGCAACAACAGTTACTTTTACTTAGAAATTGCAGTTAATGTGTTCTCTATCCCCATGGGACGGATTGGACTCCCTGATGGGCCAGTTGTGGCCCACTGGCCATACATTTGACACCCCCGTGTGTAGTAACCCATTTAGAGCATGTGTATTCATCTAAAATAACAGTCTAAATTTCTAATGCCCTCAAAGGACCTTTTATGATTTTACACATCCACACTATAGCCTGAAAAGAACATAAAACTGGACCTTTATGAATTATTGAAGTGCTTATAAAAATGGTGCATACTGCTTTTATTTGGCAGCATAATAATGCACCTGCCACTGCATGTGGTCGAATTATATGTATAATAACTTGTAATTATATTATTAAAAGTCATATAATGTACGCCACAACTTGCCTCTGGCTGAATTCCTGTATTTTGAAATTACTTTTTTGCTCCATCGTGATTCTGATTAGTATATGCCGATCTTAGTTAGCATAAAAGAGTGACAGCACGTCCAGAGCTCGCTGGTCATATTTTACAGTTTGTACTTTTTGTTCACTTGTTGGCTGGGCGCTGGTGACTCCATGCTGGTTTCCTGGCAACCCGAGAGACATGATGTACCAAAGGAATCTTGCAAGTCAGAACTGTTTACGAGTGATAAAAAAAAAAAAAAAAAAAAAACCTGAGCACTTGGTACAACCAACGCCAAAATGTTTCCATGAAGAAGATAAAAATCCTCCGTTTTGGCTAGGCACTTATTTGACAACAGACTTGTGTGCATACTGAGAGGTGAATTTCATTTCGGTGTGCGCTAAATGACATCATTTATTATATGCTATCACATGATATGATATCACATGCTAGTAAGAATCAAACAGACATTTCATTCATATTTGTGCAAAGGCTTAAAATTTGTGTAGCCTCACTTCACTTGTTTAACCAAACAAACGTCCCCTTACTGACGTGCACAAGCGCCATTCTCAAACGCTATTAACAATAGCATGCAATTATAAAAGTGAGTATACTTGCGATAAACAGAGAACGCGGATCCAGGTTCAATTAAATAGCAGCACTAACAATATTATAATTAGATCACATTCACGGCCATTGACGGCTTTAGAAGTCAAATATCCATGTTAACTGGGAAGGCTGGCAGTGAATGAATTTTAAGCTACCATTAGCACGATAAACAAGCCGACATTAGCCATGGCGAGTAGCCTACGTTAGTAGCGTGACTTGGTAGTAGTGTTACTGGAATGCTAAATGTTATCGGTTTGGTTTTATTTTTGGGAATGTACAATCAAGTCAAAATAAAAAATGAGGTGATAAATGTATCTGTCCGGCAGAAATGTCACCGATCCCCTGTCGATTTTGAATCCTCAGCTGCCTGAGGTCCTTTGCTCTGTTTCTGTTTTCTAGTCTTATACCCTGTTATTAGCAAACGAGAGTTGGGCATTTTTTTTTTTCTGGAGGCAGATATTCCAGCATAGCAAAGCTCCTGAAGCCCAAGGCTGGCGTGAGGCTGCGCCCGCTATTATAAAACTGCGTTCTTAGCGTGCCTGTGAGTCCACGGCTAATTATTGGATTTATTTATTTTTTGGCACAGGTTTTACTGATTGAACCTACGAATGTCAGGATTACACTGAGAGGTTCAACAAATATGTGTGTTTGTTACTTCCCCTTTAAGTACAGTGATGGCATTTTTACTTGATTACTTCCCACCGCTGGTGGCAAATGTATTCCTCCTCACTCCACTCACAACATCCCCCCCCCATCCTCAATGACTCCGGCCTCATCCGGAGAACAGTTGTCGGCCCTGATGGGGGTCCGCCATCATCAGTGGCCCACATCACGGCGAGGAGGGATGCAAAGGAAGGAGGGTTGAGTTGACGGAGGGGGCTGGGGGGTTTATGGAGAGGCAGGAGTGGGAGGTATGATGTGTGCGCGTGTGTGTGTGCGTGTAGGTGTGTGTGTGTGTGCGTGCGTGTGTGTGGTTGCGCGTGCGCGCGCATAACAGCAATGAGTCACAGTATGGGGGCTGCAATGCATCTGCGCCCGGCACGACAAAATGTGCATCGCTCCACTGTGTTTCAAGGCTGCGAGCACCTTCCATATGGTTTGTTTCCACTCAAGCATCCTCACTGAAATACATGTGCCCATGCGCTCATATTACTGTATTATTATTCCTATTATTATTATTTGCAACATATGTGCTTGCTTAGTCAAGGCAGTGTCGGGGATTGCGATTAAGGGAGGGAATGATGCAATCTAAGAATTGTTTAATGGAATCCTTTTGATCCTCCAAACTCGGTGCTCAGTATCATCACTCCTGCTCACTTTCAAGTGGAGACATGATTAGTGTCAATGCGAGCGACACTGCAGCAGTCAAGCAGATGGAGGGACAGCGCCACCACTTGGCGAGGAAAGGAATGATTACTTACAGTGCACGCTAATTAACTGTATTTCTATGTTTACGCAAAGAGATTTTTGTGCATGTGTTTGTTCTATTTTAGGGACACATTACAAGCCAAGGGCCAATTGTTGTATGAATAATATTAATTTGTTCAAATAGCTATTGGTTAGTTTTTACATGCATGTTGTCTTATTACAGATGGTTTAGGATCCCATACGTTACTTAATTTCCTTCACAGGATGAATAATGTTCCTGTCTGGCTGTCTAGCTCGCTATCTAAGCCAAATTGTAAAATTGTTAGAATGAATACCCCTGCGGTTTTCAAACCTTTTACACCAGTAAGCACCTAAAATAAAAAATACATAGCTCTCCAAGTATCAACCACCATGGGCAATATTGAATTACAGTAGTGTAGAAGGCTAAAGTGTTAATTAAAAAAATGAGATAGCGGTTTAGATCCTAAAAAGTATATTTAATATTATTGTGAGCCACTGGAATGTTATGTAGAGTTTAGAGGGGCGGGGGTGGGAATCTGTTCTTAGATGTTTCAATTTACAAAGGTCAATACAAATATCTTTTATTATCTTTTATACTTTAAATATCTCAAAAGTGAAGACTATTTGCAATTTTGGTATTTCAGCAAGAAACATGAAGTCGACGCACACGATTTGCTTTCTCGGGCCACGTGAAATGAGGTGGCGGGCCGGATCTGGCCCCCCCCCCCCCCCTCACAATTATCCTCTCCCACCAAATCAGTTGAGATAGGCTCCTGCTCAACGGATAGTTGGGAAACTCTTGTTAGCGAGTTCAATTAAGTTTGCTATTGATTAGTTTTGTGTGTCATCTTTAATTACATGCAGTCCACCAAGGGATGACTTCCCTTAATACAGTATATTAATGCTCAACATTGATAGCACAGCTTTTAATGACTGTTTCATGCCTATTTTATGCTTATTTGCATAATCAAATCTAGAATGAGTAACAGCAGCTCAATTAGCAATTCTTCACAATTTTCTCTTTGAAAATCCAATCAAAATGATGTAACAGAATAGCCGCAGCTAATTGTTGATAACACGCTTCATGGTTACTCTTTGTGCACCTCGATTATTAGCAGCACCTTTGACGAACTTGCAATAACAATAACCTTGGGGATTTCACGGGATAGAGGGGGGGGGGGGCACAACGTTCTGCTGGGTACCCTTTATGGGCAGATTCCTCACTCTGATACCAAATCGTAAAAAATAGATTCACGCACAAGCCGGTGGCTCACAATGACCTTCTCTCTGTGAATGAGAAGAAGTTTCTGCTCTTTTAACGTGCCAAGCAAAAATATATATTCTACTAATCCAGGAGAAATTGATTTGACACCCCTGTTCATAGATATAGGGCCTGAGGTTTTGCTCATTGGGGCAACAATTATCAGTTTTATTCCCAAGAAAAAAAAAGGCTTAAATGTTAAAGGGTTGCAGAATTTGTTTAAGAATAAAGGTATTTTAAGGAATAAATTAACTATATTTTCTATAAGATTAAGTGTTAAATCTCATGTAAAATGTCTTGATTCATACACTTTCAGTGATTAAACAACTGATATCCTTTTGTTAGCACTTTATTATCCCGCAATAGTTTTCTTCAGATTATACACCCAATACAATACATTAAACAAGTTTTTAGACAATTAAACTTTCCAGGGTTCGCTGGGTAGTGCAATGTAACGAGACGAATGAAAAGTGGAAAGGAGCAAAAAAAAAAAAAAAATACAAATAGTCAATGCTACCTAGAATTTAACGTAACATAACTTAGGTCAAAATGGAATATTCAACAACAAGGCTTTAACAAACGCACTATGTACAACCTCGAGATTAGCGTGAACAGGCTTAAATTACAAATATGTAGTGTATTAAAAGATGTACTGTGTAGATGTTAACCAAATGCTACACAAAGTGTATTAGGACTTTGAGCGCAAAAAAACAAAACGGTTGTTCTCATAAGCAAGGAATCTTCAAAAATAGGTTGTTCCAAAAACTCAGAAGTCGCCCACGTCTGATCTCTTGTCCCTGAACTTGTTTCTGGCCTTGGTCCGAGCTTTGAAGGCGGCAGAGTTGTGAAGATGCTGTCAAAAGGGAGGTGGCTTTTAATTGCAACGTTTGGTTTCGGTACAATTGAAAAAGGAAGAGACTTGTTCCTTACCCTCTCAAAGCGGGAGATCTTCATGGCCTTTATCGTGGCTGAGTCGACCAGCATGGGAGGTCCAAGTTGGAACACATCTCGGATGAATTCATTGGCCTGCGAGGACAAAGTTCAACCATCGGGTCTTAATTTATGACACAGTGACGTGACGGTGGTTATAAATAAACATACCTGCAAGTGGTAGTTCATTCCAGAGCCCACAAACTCCCTGAAGGCGTCATACGTCCTCTTCCTGAGCCAGCTGTCGATGGTCATGCGTTCTGTCGCGAAGCGAATGCTCTCCGACTGGAAGTCGCCCTCCTGAAATAGAAGATGATTAGACTCAAGAAGCCGTGGGAAAGCTAAATAAATCGGGTTCAGACTCACCTCAACAGCCTTGAGCACGTCCCTAAACACAGAGCGCTGCTTCTTTTTGTCCGTCTTGGCCCGGTGCTTGTTGCAGTCGGTAGCCAGCGCGTTCAGTTTGTCACACAGCTCGTCCCAGCCATCAAACTCAAACTCCTGGAAGACAACGGCGACAATGAATGACATTTAAGGTTACAAAAGGGGTGGAGAATTTCTGTAAATTTGCTGGGTAATTTGGCAAATACTCCAAATTGGAAACATCCCACTGTAAATTTTCCTGGGCAAGCTTTGTTAATTCGCACCCAAAAACATCAATCGGCCCCCCCCTCCAAGTCATACTCACAGGGTCCATGTCTCTGGCCAGCTCGAAAAGCAGCGCGATGGTCTCGCCTGCTGCGATTCTCATGTTGACGTCGTCGCTCTCCAGCAACCTCGGAAGCTTGGGCAGATGTCTGAACAAAAAAATAACCTTTTTTAACCTATTCAGTATTAGATCGTAGAGAGCTGCTGTAAATTACTTGTGCAAGATTTCTTTGAGCTGGCTGCTGGTGCAGATGGTGAGCAGCAGGGCCCAGGACAGAAGGGCGTTAGTGTGGAGCTGGCTTGTAGGAGCGCTGATGGAGGCGCACGTGCCGTCTGCCCTGCTGTAGGAGCGGGTGAAGAGGTTCTCGAAGCAATCCATGGTGGTGCGCACGTCCTGGAGAAAGCAAGGGTGGAGGTCACTCGAAGAACATGTGATACTTAAAAAAAAAAAAAAAAACGAACTTACCAAAACGTCATCTTCTGCAACTAAAGTGCAGAGACCCAGACTTGTCGCCACCTAAAACGTGAGCTGTATATGAGCTTCTTTTCAAAAGTTCTTTCACAGTGACAGCACTATCAGCGACTCACCACTTGTCTCCCTTGCATGTTGGCAGAGCCGTCGGCTAGGATGTTTTTGAAAACCGGCTTGAGAGTCTTGAACACTTCCTCGCTCTCGATGCCCGAGCCCAGCTGGATGCACAGCAGGCAGGCTAAAGACGCCGCTGCCCGCTGCTCCTCGCCTTTACCTGACAAAGGCAACCCGTTTAGGCAGTCATCAGAAAGAGTCAAATTTTACTTGACATATCTTGAATTCCACAAGATTGTCAAAATCATCATCTACCTTTCTTCAAGCTGCGTTCAATGCTGTCAGTGATGGTCATCCTTCGCTCCGAGATGAACTCGTACAGAATGCGCGTGGCCATTGCAGTCTTAAGCCCGTCCAGTGCCCCCTGTCTGGTCTTAGCGCTGAGGAAACATAGCAGAAATGTTCATTCTGGCCCATTTCTTTGCAGCAAGAATAAAATCACAAGGTATAGAAATACCTCTTGTCCACAGAGCTGTCTATGAACCCCTTAAGCTTGTACTGGAAATCCTCCTGGGCTGCATCCTCGCAGGCCTCGCCACCTTAAAAAAAAAATAAAGCAATCTTGGTACTTTACCGCAAATGCTTAAATAATAGAACATCAGAAGAGAGGCCCCACCTTCGTCCGCTACACTGGTGACATCACTGAAGCTGCTGCAATTACTGAGCGTCTCAACGGAGGCGTCCTCGTCGCTGAAAGGCTGCACGTTTCCATGCTGCGCCCCTGAAGAAGAAGAAAATAAATAAAGTAATAAAAAAAATACAGTACATACATGAACTCTGCTATGACTATGTTATGTAATATTGGCACAGCACAGGTAATGGCGCAAACGCCAGTTATCTAATCTGTTCCTGTATCCTGCTGGTTTGCAGATTACGTGTCAGGGTGATTCGGGTTTATTTAAGAGGCTGTGCAAACACAGAATAAAGCAGTGACCGGGCACGACAACCTGACTTTTTTTGTTTTTTGTTTTTTTAACCCTCCACCCCTTTATTTTTACAAAAAAATCGGTGTTTAATAATAAAAGGCAACAAGCGCGGTGTGGGGATTACAGCACACTCAGCTGGGTTAGACGTGCAGAGGCCATTTGAGTTCATGTGTTGACGTGGACTGAACAGCTGATACAATGCTGCATGTGGGGAACCAGAGAACCAGCACCGCCTTCTACACGCCCAAAACAATCAGAGAAGAATCTCCGCATTCAGTTCCGCCACGTTGTTGTGACTTTTAGCACACAACAGGGCGGAACGGCCTTACACGTCACCAATTAGTAAAATAAGACCACTACGTTCTTTTTACAGGAGATAATCAAGCTAACGTTTGAGCTAACGTCAACTAACCGACGCTAGGTTAACGGACGTTGGGAGAACGATACAGAGGGGTGAAAGTAGCGTGCCCCGAAGTTAACGCCTTGCTAGTGTCCTAACATAAACGTTCCCTGGCCATTAACAGTAATAGGAATGTGAAAACAAAAAGACATATCGTCGTGTGTTAGCACGTTTTTACTGCATTGTGTTAGCTGCTACGTTAGCCTCAAGCTATGGGTTCGACCAATACAACCCCATGTTTGTAGTCCGCGCGCGGGACACGTTCAACGCTTCTCAAGAACCCGGCGCCTCCTCAAAGGACTACAATTACCATAACGCCACGCGAGGCAAAACAAGGCCCCACCCGCCGAAGGCCCGCTCGCGGACTCACCTCTGCCACTCTTCTTCTTGGACTTTCGCATTTTCTTTGCCAAAAATCTCTCGAGTTTGATCCAAAATCAGCCAATACACGACCAGCTTTTACTGTGTTGTCTCGCAAAATGAAAATACCCCCGCGGCACTGTGAAGAAAAAGGAATTGAAAGCGATCTGGGAGGTACACTGTCGTCCGAGACGATACATTTTCCCTCATACACACCAATACTGCGCGTATCACGCGACATCGCCGCTTTTTGCCGGCAACGCTGACCAATCCGGGAACAGGAGCTCACTCGCATGTGTACAACGCGTGACGCGTTTCTGCATATTTTGTGGGCGTCTCACGTTTTATCTACAGCTCTTTTTGCGCACTCTTCTTGAAAATGTTTAACAATATGTCAATCTTGTTGCAGTTTGCCGGGCTGTAAAACTGCATTGCATCGTGCTGGTGAGAAATGCTTCTTGTGGACTATAAGCGAAGCAAAGCAAATTTATTTATAGAGCACATTTCATACACATGGTAACTCAAGGTGCTTTACATGATTAAAAGCATTTTTTTTTTAAACTGCTTATAAACATTTAATACGAAGAGGAAAAAAATAAAAGTACAATTACAACAGCTTACAGTGCAAGAAATATCATTTAAAAGTGTAAATGTGCTAAAAGAGTTTTTAACCTGGACTTAAAAACATGCACACTTGGGGCTGACGTCACTTCTGTTGGCAACTTATTCCATTAGTGTGCAGCATAATAGCTAAATACTGCTTCACCGTGTTTGCTTTGGACTCTGTGCTCCACTACTTGACCCGAGTCTGTCAATCTCAGAGCCCTACTGGGTTTATATTCCATTAGCATTTCTTTCATGTATTCAGGACCTAAACCGTTTAGTGATTTATAGACCAGTAGTAGATCTTTAAAATCTATTTTAAAGCTGACTGGAAGCCAGTGTAAAGACTTTAGAATTGGAGTAATATGCTTTGACCTCTTTGTTCTGGTCAGAACCCGAGCTGCAGCATTCTGAATGAGCTGCAGATGTTTCGTGCTCTTTTTGGGGAGTCCAGTGAGAAGACCATTACAATAGTCAAGTCTACTTGCGAAAAAACCATGGATGAGCTTCTCCTGGTCTGCTTGACACATGCAGGCCTTCACACTGGATATGTTCTTCAGATGGGAGAACGCAGTTGTAGTAATTTACTTTTTACTTTTACTATAAGGCTACATTAGAAGGCCAAAATAGTATTAACACCATCTATATGCTGCATTGCAATGTTTTGTGGTGCCACATGCAGGAAACAATAAGTACGCCAATCCGTATCGAGTAAGCTGTATTGCAATTATTTTTCAAACTCTGCACTGCTTTATGATTTCTTGGAGACTATAAAAGATAATATGGGCTCTCCCCAGTCTTAACATTTTTGGGTTGAGATTCCACTTCCTGTATAGTTTGTAGCAGTCATGACGAAATGCACTATATGCAAATCCACACCCTCAAGTACAAAGTCTGAAGTGCGTGTCAGTATTCATTGCATTAGTGTGATACAGTCAACCTTAAATATCCAGTGTATGAATGACACAATAGAGCGTACAGTGTAAAATGGACATAAGTTAATATAGTTGATTATTTTGGGGTAAGTGCAACTGCAATATCTGTTGAGTGAAAGCGCAAAAAAAGAAAGAATGGTAGGTCAATTCATTTTATCGCATGTCACTGTACTATGCCTAACATAGTCTGCTTTATTGCTTCTAAGTGTTGCAGTGATTCAAATGAAGCAGTTAACGTGCTTGATGATACCACTTTTTTTTGTTTAAAGTAGGGTGGCAGGCCTAACCTAAACCTGCACGAGGACTCTCCGAAACCGTATTTGGCACACTAGGGGGAGCCATTCTGTTTGAAATTCAAATGGACGTGCCTCACAGCCGAGCTCCAATTGAAATGGAGCGAGTGAAATTCCCATATAGTTTCTGTGATGCATAATTTACTTTCACTGCACTCACAGGCGTGTGCACTGCAATCCTGTTGGATTGCAAAAGTTGCATTTTTTTGAATGTGGACTGTCGCGAGTGTGAGCTGTTTATTTTGTTATTTAGTTTGATTTCAACAGTAGAAGAAGTGAGTGGATAATCACCCGGCCGAAGAAAGAGGCGAGACAGAGAAGCCCAGTGTGATCGCCACTCGGCATGCTGTGCACGTTGCGTCAGTGGGCGCAGGCCCCGATCAACTTAATGCCGCACGAATACAGATGATCACACCAAGGTAGCAGAGAAAGATGGCAGGGAGAGGCGCCTGCCTGGCTGACAGCAGACGATAGAAATGGTGGGAATATTAATCGCCGTGCTCCCTCATTTTTAAATAATGTATAAACGAGGAGTCCCGTGGTGACCTGACGGGGCTGCATGGGTTGTCAGGGACTGAATACTGAGGCCTAAAGGCGGACTGAGGCTCAGCATGTTGAATTAAAGTGACTCACTTGTTCTATTTTATAATGATAAGCATTTAAGACATCTACAAGCAATTTATGTCACCGTCTCCACGCTGAACAGTACACACGGTTAGTTACAGGACAAACTTAAAGGAGCAGTAATGAATTATTGTTTTCCTTGCTCCCCCTGCAGTGGTGTACTTTACTGTTAAACAACAATGGTTAGTGCAAATGAACAGTGTTAAATACACATTTGATAGCCAATTGAAGACAAGACGCTAAATGTTTTTATTTTTAATTTTTTTTTAAACATCCATTTCGCCACCAAAAAGATGTAGTGGGCCCGATCTGGGCCATGTGCCTCAAGTTTAACACCAGACAGAGTAGGTGTGCTATTCAAATGAATTGTTTCAAACTAAAATCAATTCATAAAATTGCTTTAATGTGTATTCTATCCAGTGTTGGAAAGATTACTTTGTAAATGTAGTTGGTTACAATTACACGTTAGCCTGTTGAAAATGTGATAGTTGTGTAACTAATTACATTTTCATTACTTTTCTTAATTTTGAATAAATGCATCTACAGGACCCTTGGAGGTTTCCTCTAAAAAGCGGATCTCATCATTATTTTGCAATTGACCACATAGTTGTTTTTTAAACAAATAGTAATCTGATAACGAAACATGATGAAATATCAATACATAATTAAAAAAATGTTGCATTATACATATACATATGTGTACAGCATGTGGTAAACATGATACCATGTGGACCTAATGACAAATGTGCACAATTTAGACAATATTGCTTCATATGACAATCCAGATAAATCACAGTTCGATAAAAAAAAGTAAAACATTATGAAGATGAAACTGTTCAAAGTCTAACCTTTTCCAAATCTCAGACAAACTAATAGATTGCGTCACAAGATAGTGCGTCAAGGTCAAAATTGGAAAAGTATGTCATGTTTGAGACTACAGTACAATGGCACATGACCAGAGAGAGCCAATGACACCTCCTTCCCAATGAGCCTGTTCACCTGTGGGATGTTCCAAACAGGTGTTTGATGAGCATTCCTCAACTTTCTCAGTCTTTTTTATTTTCCACCTGTCCCAGCTTTTTTGGAACGTGTTGCAGCCATAAAATTCGAAGTTCATGATTATTTGCTAAAAACAATGACATTGATCAGTTTGAACATGAAATATGTTGTCTTTGTAGTGTATTCAATGAAATATAGGTTGAACATGATTTGCAAATCATTGTATTCTGTTTTTATTTATGTTTAACTTCATTGGAATCGGGTTGTAGTTACACCCCAACACTGCCTCTACCTGATAACTACATACAGTAATATTGTTCTTATATCGTATTATCCCATACTGTAAGTAACAACGCAACTTGAATGAAATTTTGACTACCACTGACCGTGAACTACAGAAATCCAGTCCAAAATGTACAGCCCCTTTAATTCCTAATTGCATCAGGTTATGATCCGAATCGAATATAATTACATCTATGCAGTAGTTTAATTATGTTATTTGTCTTTGCCTGCGACTTTCTGTCTTTTGTTTTCGATAGCCTTGCCCTTACTTTGCATAGTCAATCTCCCATCTATTCATCTTTTCAGGGTGATGGAGACGTTTGTCCGCAACACACCCTTCCCCGCGATTCGCGACGTGGATTTTAATTGATCAAAGCAACTAAAGTGAGACACGGAGGCAGTCGAGCGGCGGGGGAGGGAGCGCAAGGTCGGTCAAAAAGTCCCAACCCTGCTCCGCCTTTTCATCTCAGACTTCAAAACCCATCGCGCTCCCAGAGCACTAAGTCCCTGCTTCTCTTTGCATAGCTATTTGCTAACCGTTTTTTCTTTCTTTCAAAGTTTACAAGTTAAAAGGTCATCAATTTCCTGCAGAATATACAAAACTCTGAATTTAAGGCTTTTTATGCTCACTGACAGTATCTTGGGCCTGCGAAAAATCCATGAAGCCCTCGAGGTGCGCATACAAAGCTGATAAGGTATTGTCACCCATCCATCTGATTAAGTAGATTAAACACACATTGGTAGTCACTTGTGACCTCATTACCGAGAACTTTCTCATCAAGCGTGACAAACAAACCCGTTTTAATTGTCCCCTTCTGCGTATTTGGCCCCCGTTGTGGAAGCGAAGCGAAGCAGCCAGTTGGATGTGAGTCCCATTTTGCCTACTTTCAAAGACAGATGGGTTTCGAATCGGTCGTCAGCCAAGCTACTGGGTAGCTGGTTCGGTTCCATTTCCTCCCCCCCAAAAAAGTCCCTTTCCTATTGAAGGAATGTCCTCTATTTTCTCCCCTTCCTCTTCTGTGGCCGATAAATCTTTGCCGCTTGACACATGTTCAGAAGTCCTCTAAAAGGATGCACATAGGGCAGCCAAAGAAGCTTACACTTCAACTAAGGGTGATAATGAAATGATCTGGAGGATCATTTTCACCCTTCTTGTGTCCAAAACAATTGTAGTAAAATGTGTAGAAATACAAATTGTATGGAGACAAGGCATGTGGGGTGAATCCATGGGCTTTGTGTGAGGTTATAAGGGCAGCCTCTGTGCACTACAGCTGCATTTAACATACAGAAGAAGGCCAGTGTGAGTTTATTTTGGCACGCGAGGGGCGGCACACTGCGCGGATTGTTTCCCCTCGCGGGGTGGAAAGTCACATTTTACAGAAGGAAATGTGAAAGCAGCTCTTTTGCAAAGCTCGGTTTCGCCACTTTGGCGGCGGCGGCGGCGATCCCCCTCGTCGCAAATCACGTCGCGTCCGAGCGGCAGCAGGGCATTCAAATAGGCTGCCGTTTGACACGTTCGAGGATGTGTGGCTAAAATAGGACAGAACGCAGACAATATGGCTCCAGGTTTGGTGGTGAGGCGGACTCTACTACTTTCGGGCAGCGTCACGAGGCTCAGTAAACACAAATGTCAGAACTAAAAGTTGCTGACCTGCCACTAATTTAACCAATTTGTCGTCATACTCCCGATTATTTAGCTACTTGACAGCCAAATGATAGAAAGCCCTCTCAATGGGATCCAATGTAGTAGAAGTAATCCCTCGTTTATCGCCACCTTATTATTAATTATATTTTAAAGCTGTATGAACCTCCCAAGACTCTTTAAACATCTTTTAAACTCTTAAGCATACGGTAACGCACAGTAGTACTGTACTCTATTAACATTTTATTCCTTGTAATATGTAACTTTTCTTCTTTTGCAGTTTTGTTTTGGGCGAGGAAGCATCAATTTTACCACAAAAATATTACAGCGCCGACTCAAAATCTCGCAACATGGCAAATTATGCGTGATACGATGGAAAAAAAACCCAAACTGCAATGTACTTACCTCAATAGGTGAACCGCGATATAGCGAGGGAACATTGTACGTGTGTGTGCGTGTGTGTGTCTTTGGCACAAAAAGTTGCAGGGACACCAGTAAGTAGACCTTGTTGGAGTTGCCTGGCAACCCTCTAGGCCACAAAGAGGGGGAAGTTTGGCACTGATTAATATCTTACGTAAGCACAGGTTGCATAAGGCTACAAGTAATACAAACTACATTCAAATCAGGCAGGTAATACATTAAAAATGTTTTTTTGTACACTGGCGAACCTACTAAATCCATCAGTATTCACCTCACTGTTCCTCTTCAAACACAAACGGGCCATCCAAGCCGATGCTAACTGCCCTCACCCATGGTGATGTTTTGGTTGCAATAGGTCACCACCCACTGTGCTCTGCGGGGCTGCAACCCACTGAAGCCATGGGAACCTCCTGTGAACCTGCAGTGAGGCATGGTGGGAGGATTCGACACTCCCCTCGGCAGTCCGTCTTTCGGGCTCAGAGCGGGATTTACCTGTGGCAAGTTGATCAATAGATGAGAGCGGAAGAATATTTGAAACGGCTCTGATTGTGCAAGTGTACCTAATGGTGTGTCTGGGGAATCTATGTTAGAAAAAAAAAACTGATCCAGTATCAGAAAGTGATGGATGGAATCTGAATTGAATAGCGAATATAGATGGCCTCAAAACAGCAGGAGACCACCAAAAAAAAAGTCAGTTGCCTGCGCATGGATTATACATGACGGCACCCTGTGGATGGTCATTCACTATTCAGCAGCTATGCCCATACAGTACTTGTTCGCAATATTGATGTGGCTTATGCGAAACTCTACTGGGGGGAGTTGGGGGGGGGGGGGGGGGGGGGGGGGGGGTTGTGTGGGGAGTGCCAATCTAGCCAATCAGAAGCCCGAAAACAAAATATTCCCAGAAAAGGCACACTAACAATAACCGTGAATCAAGGTAAATGGGATTCGTATGTGGTTACTACTATGGAAAACAATACAGAAATAAAGAAAACTATCACAATAACATAGCGGAACACGTGTGGACAAAGCCCAAGTGAGAGCAGAGGCACTCATAATGCCAAAAGCGTAACATTGTAGTCACGGCTGTGGGCAGGATGTAAATGAGCGTGTGCAACGACTGTATATGAATTATTATTATTATATATTACCACTGCGTGCTGCTTGGGGTGCCAGGCTAGTGGGAAGCCTCTAATTCACAGAGAAAGGCACAAAGAACTGAGGGCAGACACCCAGACAACTTTGGAAGACGGATGTATAATTTCCTTTGCATGTATTGTTTCACGTAACAGCATTTTTCTGAATTTAGTGTAACAAAACCACATTTTATGGGTGCCATATTGGTGCACAAACAATCAAGTCCACCCCCAACCTGCCTTCAGAGACTTCCTCCAGAATTTGTAATTTTGCTTCTTTTTTTTTTTTCCTCCCCTCCCTCGTGATTCCACACTGGTAATGTATGCAGGCGTGATCAAAGATACATAGAGCGCATTTTGGTGCGCGCACATGTATGTGAAGCTGCTAACAGTCTTCGAAAGCCCCCGTGAATAGACTGGAAAGCAGAGGGCGTTGCCGATTCCTGAATGTTAGATGCCTCCAAATGCATGTTTGGCTGCAGCATGAAGGTGAATCACTACAACACATAATATGTACATTGATTATTTAAATAATAACCTGTCTTTGTTATGAGGCCTACCGCTGAATCTTGGACCCCGCAACAGTCTCGACACCATAGAATTTTAACAGAACGTAATTAACCAAAGGGAGATGATGACAAAAGGTCAACGTGGGGAAAAAGGAAACTGCAAATGAGTGCAGAAACTAAACTAAAGTGGTGGTCGGAGCCACATTAAAAAGACAATGCCAGGAACTGGAATCGTAAACGGAATCTATATCCTACACAAGATGAGACACTTTTGAGAACACAGAAGTACTTACTTTCACAATGACTTCACTTCAAGTACAACAGATTCCGGCGAACAAAAAAAATAACAAATAAAAATGAGGAATAGATACTCATCGGGAAACGAAATAAGACAATGGAAGAAAGCTATTCAAAACAGAATCACCTAAATACCTGATGAATTGTCATGGAGAACAGCTGCCAGCAGCAAATTTGGTGTCTACTTCGATTTTGGCGATGCGAAATGGGCATCCCCCCAGGGCAAGTAGTTATTTACCCATTGCTTCAAAACGCTTCGTTTTTTTTTCCAGCATGTAGATCTGGTTAATTGTTTGTCTCCGTGTTGCCTCAAATCAATCCATCTCCGTGCGGCCTCTTGCTGGACTTCCGATCTGTCAGTATCATAATCCCTTTCCTCTTTCTCTCTTTTTTTTTTAACCCCCCTCCTGCTTTCCATCCCAAGTTTGCATTTTTTATTTTTTTTTATCTGTGGATATCACAGGGTTACACCGCTGTCAGATGTGAGTGGATCTTCTCTCCACACACACACAGAAAAACCATTTCACCTCGCTGTGGGGGGTTATCAGAGTCAAGCCTGGTGCGTCTCCCACTAAGCACGCGCATTCGCTCTACTGGCTTGCATCTTAAGCGAGAACGCCACCACTACTCATTGCCAGCGGTCCCACTGCAACACACTGAATTTCCATCCACTTGTCAACCTAATTCTAAGGACACGCTCATGTAGAACAGACGTGGTGACTTATTCGACGTAAACAAATTATGTCCACAGGGTTGGGAAAAACGCCCAACGTGCTCCGAGCTCTGTTAAATATGTATGTTGCTTTATTTTCACAAGACATCATCTGGTGACGCGCTGTTATTTGTCATGTCATCCAGTTGATTTATCTAACCAGAGCAACACACATTCATCAACATCCTCATCAGCATAATAATAATGACAAAGCTAATCGCACAAGGAAGGAAATCACAGATTGCGATCACCAGCGGGATTTAATTAAGCCAATTTGGCTTGTCTGTTCGCCAAACAAAATTAAATTAAAAACAGTGCATCATACTGAGAGCTGTTCCTAATATTTTGGCTCTCTCATGAACAACCCCAATTCAAGTTGGGACGTTGTGGTAAACATAAATAAAAACAGAATACAATGATTTGCAAATCATGTTCAACCTATATTTAATTGAATACACTACAAAGACAAGATACTTAATGTTCAAACTGATCAACTTTATTGTTTTTAGCAAATAATCATTAACTTAGAATTTTATGGCTGCAACACATTCCAAAAAAGCTGGGACAGGTGGAAAAAAAAAAGACTGAGAAAATTGAGGAATGCTCATCAAACACCTGTTTGGAAGATCCCACAGGTGAACAGGCTCATTGGGAACAGGTGGGTGCCATGATTGGGTATAAAAGGATCTTCCCTGCTTCACAAGTAAAGATGGGGCGAGGTTCACCTCTTTGTGAACAAGTGCGTGAGAAAATAGTCGAACAGTTTAAGGACAATGTTCCGCAACGTACAATTGCAAAGAATTTAGGGATTTCATCATCACCGGTCCATAATATCATCAAAAGGGTCAGAGAATCTGGAGAAATCACTGCATCTATGCGGCAAGGCCAAAAACCAACATTGAATGCCCGTGACCTTTGATCTCTCAGGCGGCACTGCATCAAAAAACAACATCAATGTGTAAAGGATATCACCACGTGGGCTCAGGAACACTTCAGAAAACCAATGTCGGTAAATACAGTTCGGTGCTACATCCGTAAGTGCAACTTGAAACTCTACTATGCTAAGCAAAAGCCATTTATCAAGAACAGCCAGAAACGCCGCCGGCTTCTCTGGGCCCGAGCTCATCTAAGATGGACTGATGCAAAGTGGAAAAGTGTTCTGTGGTCTGACGAGTCCACATTTCAAATTGTTTTTGGAATTTGTGGACATTGTGTCCTGCGGGCCAAAGAGGAAAAGAACCATCCGGACTGTTATGGACGCAAAGTTCAAAAGCCAGCATCTGTAATGGTATGGAGGTGTGTTAGTGCCAATGGCATGGTTAACTTACACATCTGTGAAGGCACCATTAACGCTGAAAAGTACATACAGGTCTTGGAGAAACATATGCTGCCATCCAAGCAACGTCTTTTTCATGGAAGCCTCTGCTTATTTCTGCAAGACAATGCCAAACCACATTCTGCACGTGTTACAACAGCGTGGCTTTGTAGTAAAAAGTGCCGGTACTAGACTGGCCTGCCTGCAGTCCAGACCTGTCTCCCATTGAAAATGTGTGGCGCATTAAGAAGCGTAAAATACGACAACGGAGACCCCGGACTTTTGAACAGCTGAAGCTGTACATCAAGCAAGAATGGGAAAGAATTCCACCTACAAAGCTTCAACAATTAGTGTCCTCAGTTCCCAAACGTTTATTGAATGTTGTTAAAAGAAAAGGTGATGTCACACAATGGTAAACATGACCCTGTCCCAGCTTTTTTGGAATGTGTTGAAGCCATAAAATTAGTTAATGATTATTTGCTAAAAACAATAAAGTTGATCAGTTTGAACATTAAATATCTTGTCTTTGTAGTGTATTCAATTAAATACAGGTTGAACATGATTTGCAAATCATTGTATTCTGTTTTTATTTATGTTTAACACAACGTCCCAACTTCATTGGAATTGGGGTTGTAGAAAAAGGAATACTTCTCAGGCAGAAAGCTTTTCTTTTATACTGTATCCAATTAGATTGTACAGCTGTACCTAATGTTATGACCGCTAAGTGAAAACACTGAATGCATAAATCATCCTTCATGTCGTCTTCTTGCCAAACTGCTGACTTGAATCTAAGCCTCAGCAATTACAGTTTATGTTTGTTCGGGCAGCAAAAGATGACACCACAGCAGTCAAAGGCAATAGTTATTAGTTGTTTTTTTTTTTAAATAAAAAAAAAAATTGTATTAGTGAGGGCTGAGATGCTAAAAACAGGTCTCAAAACAGCAACTCACACCAGCCTGTAGGTGGGGTGAATAGTGACACTCACACCAACACCCACAGGCCGGCGTGCCAGTGGAACAGCCTCGGCAGATAAAGAGCAAGTGTGCCACGGAGAGCAGCTCGGGTCTCGCCACTCTCTGTGGTTTTTACACGTATGAGTTAGACGCGTGACTAAGTCCAAGAAACAAAACTTCGCCTGTCTGCGCTGCTCGCAACACTCATTCCACAAATACATTGAAAAAACAGAAAAAGATTCTTTAGATACACTTTAGTCCACTTATATAGGAGCTAATCTAAAAGAAAAGAAAAATCCCTGAGCTGAAAACATTGTGTTTCCCCCTCACACACTCTACTGTATTTGCCATTATTTAAAAGCCAAAATGTTTCAATAAAAATTATGATATTTCGAATTCATATAAACAAAAGTTTCACGGACACAATGTTAGTGTGTACTTTTTTATTATTATAAAATGCTACTAAATTCTACCATAACCTCAAAACAAAGGTTAGGGTTCATAGCCTTAGTTTTATAAACCTTCTTTACTAATCTAAAAGAGTAAACTTTCCTTCCATTTGTTATTTTCGTTTGGACATAATCCTACAAATTTAGTAGGATTTTGTCCAAAAAGTACAAATGTTGCCACAGCCAACGTAAAGGAGTTAAGGACAGTCATGCTTTAAAAATCCCCAAAACATCAAATATGTCAGATAATGGTATATATATATATATATATATATATATATATATATATATATATATATTATATCAGAATCAGGGTCAATATATGGGTCACTGGTTCAGTAGGTGTAGGGAGGGGACTTACAATGTGATAAAGCAAAGCCATTTATGACTGCCATCTGTCCAGCATGTGCGTATGGTAATACACTTGTGGGCACAATCGTGTTTTTCGTAGGTGGGTGTTGGGGGGGTGGGGGGGGTCCAGGTGGTTGTATACTGTAATTTTGCACCCACAGAGTGCAACAGCACGGAGCATGTGAGTCATAAAAAAAGACTCTCAAATTGGACCTGCATGTCACGAACCAAACCATGTTACCGTAGCAAAAGCAGGCTTCTGGTTTTTATGACTTTTTAAGTGGTAATATGACACGAGTGAAAGCACTTGACCGGTCCGGCCGCAGTTTCTCATTACCCCATTTGTGACATACTGTAAATGCTCACGATGAACAGGCAAACCACAAATCTAACATGGACTGCTCATTTGTTCCTGTTGTTCCCAGAAAAAGCCCCATGTTGGTGTTTTTTTTTCCACCACGTGATGACCGTGACAACCGGGAAAACTGTACCTGTATCTTTTTGACACTAAAACACATGATCCAGAAATCTTTTCATATGTTTTAATAGCTTAAAAGCTTAACGGGGAATGCACATAATCCGACATGAGCTGCAGCACTCACACTGTTTAGACCTAACATCATCTCGGCGTGTCAATGGAGATCGGAATGGACCCTTTAGAACCGTAAAGTGGGGCAAGGTTTTCAAAGTAGAATTGCAAAGACCTTAGAGCGGGTCTGTGTTTTCTTGTTGTTTTGTTTTGTTTTTTTACTCATTTTACGATTTTAGGGAAGGATGTTATAGTAGACTTTACACATGATATAGTCGACTTTTTAGCATAACTATAAAAAGAAAATCCTTTTAACATACATAAACGTGACCTTGTGAAGCACAGTCTTAATATAGCCTGTTGCTTTTGTAGGTGAGGATGTTGCCTGCTGCGTCCAAGCTGGGGGATGTTTTTCCTTTACTCCCCCACACTTTACTGACCCACACTTCCTGCTTTGTAGCCGATCGACAGGCAGATCAGCAAGCGACTTCTTACTTTCTCAGTAAATCAATAGAATCAGTAAAGAAAAAAAAAAAATGACCTTTTTGGATTAATGTTTGCTGAATGATGGAGATGCAGCTGAATCTTTAACTCCCATCTGGACGGATGGAAGCAGCTCCTGCTGTTGAAGCCCTGCAGGAAGCGTCACGATGTTCTGAGTAAATGGAGCAGACATAAAAACTGGAAGTGGACTCCGAGGAATATGGGAGCTGGTGACGTTATATCGTGAATAGAGGCACAAGGCCAACCATTCTGCATTTGCTCTGTTCTACGTTCCTATTCAAAACATAATCATATTTCTCAGATTAGTTCTGAACTATTATGTGCTATGATTCCTTACCTACAGGAAACTGCTACAATGTCGGCAGGCATCCCTCAAGATACAATCTAAAGTACTCATTGTATTGTATTTTTGTTGCTCTAACCACACAGTTGGGGAAAAAAGTCTTTGAATCAAACATAACTTTTCATTCCCATTTCTCAGCAGTACCATGTCCTGCTTCTTTTTCCTTGTTTATATTTGTTTCCCAGTTGCACACTCATTATGTTGACAGCGCATTGATTCACAGATGCAAAACATTGTTTGGCACTTGCTGGAAACGAGACCACCTCTGGTCCTCCAAGGGATAAATCTGCGGGGTTCCCGTTTTACTCTGCTATCAACCCCCCCTTCCGTTTATGATTTATTCATATGCAGAGTGGAACATTCTACAATCCAACAATTTACCCCCACTGCTCCAATCACAATGACTGAAACTAGGCAACATGTACTGTACTACTAATCCCACTCAGTTGTCTCCTAATTAAAAATTCCCAGTGGCATCTTTCTGTGCAAGAAATATGTACCGTCAAAGACAGTGGGGTGAAAAGCAAACTGTGATGCTCCGAGGGTCCACGCGCTCATTTTTTCATTGCATATTCATTCATAATTCACCATCAAAACTACAAGGTAGATGGGTAAAGTGGACATGCAAAGCACTGACGGGACAGAGAGCCACATTTGACACTCTCAACGCATCGCAATGTGCCGTTCACAGCGTTAGGAATGAGCTTTAGAACATTTTTCAACCAAAATGCTTTGTACTCCAACACATATTCAAACAGATGATGAGCGTGCGTGTGCGTGCATGTGATTGAAATTGGGTGTATTCGCGAGTGGAGACGCAGCCTGCGCATAAAAAATGTGTGACATTTGGTGCACATGCACTCACCCACGCTGACACACACGCGCATGTGGAAACGCACTTTGTTATGCACACACACACACACACACACACAATTCTGTGTGCGCGCGTCTACATCCACGCTTTCATTGGGGCTTTGCTACTCCCTCCAGTTTTCAGCTTCCTTCTTCATACAGACTCATGCATTTTATTTTCTGCAGCAAGTTGTCACACTTGACGCCGCGTGTATGTGTGTGCATCTCTGGCTGTCCACGACCCTGGTCAAGGTCGCGCTGTGCACCTCGAGCATAAAATTAGAGGTCTGTACTCGCAGTGCATCACCATGTTTATCAAGAAATATGTGCTGGCATCTTTCTTTTTCTTTCCATCTTTCTTTCGATATTTCTTTTTCTTTCTCTCTTTCTTTCTTCCCTTCCTTACAGCGTCCTCTCTCAACCAATACGATGGGCCTTGTAAGTGAACTATGACTATAAAGACCACTTCCTAACCACATTGACGTCACCCGGTGCTACTACAACCCCCACAATGCAACGCGGGCGTTTCTGGCTGTGTTGGCCGTGCAGTAGCGTTCAATGACAACTCGGACATTTTCATATCCGATTGTTGGAGAGCCCACGTTTTCGCGTTAACGTAAATGAAATAGCTTCTGGTTTGTTACAGACTAAAAAAAAAAAAAAGTACAACTATATTGAAATAATAACGTCGTGAGGGTTGAAGGTCTTGCATTGTTTAAAAACGGTAAATGTGTTATAAGCAGCGCCTTGAACAATATTGACTCGCTACTCGTTATTTTAGACATGAAAATAATTTTCAGTACATTTTTTTTTTTAGAACGAATTTAAAACGTACTAAGCAGTAAGTTGTCTCCTTTCGAATTCCACTGTCAAATCACGTTGGAGTGGTGGCAACATTTCCGCTGACACGTGAACGCAGCACATCTCAGTACCGCTACCAGCTGCGGCGGCCGTAGCAGCGGCGCATTCTCGCCGTGTAAATCCAAACAATGACTCCTACTACGGAGCGGAGGAACACGCCAGTAGAATGCCTCTGACGGCACCGATTTCGCCGTTATCCCGACGCCAAACTTGAATGCACCCGCCGTGAACATGTGGATGCCTACGGAACAGGAAAAATACGGCGTCGGTAAGTTTATTGCCGTTTTTTTGTTTTTGTTTCGTGTGTGAAAGTGCAATGCGCGTGGTGCGTTCACAGGCACAGTGTTGTTGGTCTTTCCGGAATTCAGCTGCCTCGGATTGTTTACTATAAGGAGGATGTTTTTGTCCCCCCCCCCCCCCGAACAACAATGGGGAGCATCCGAGCTGATGATGAGACTGCCACATTGCAAAGCATAGTGATGACCCCCCACCCCCCAACAAATGCCAAATGAACAGCCACTATGCGACTGCTTGCATATTTAAATATTTCTTGCCCCCGCATTGTCATTTGACATTTTTATTTATTTATTTTCAATTTTTTAAAATCACTTAGTTTTGCACGAAATCTGTGAAAAAAGGGAAAATATGGGCATCCTTAGTGCATGCATTCTTGCAGGTTGTCGATGGTTGTGAATCAAACAGTAAAGTGAGACAAACAAGGCACAACAAACCAAATTTAGGAAGCAAGAGACGGGGGTGGGGGGTGGTGTTGGAACACAGTCTTTTATTCCTGCTTGTGTGGTGAGAATTCCTATTTGCTGCCCCCATCAACTCCACCACCTCCTCCTCCTCCTCCTCCTCCTCATCACAATGACATGATCATTGAGATGTGAGGGTGTTAAATGTCTCATAATAATATTCCGTAGAGATACTAATCTGCAGTGTGAGAGTGATGCTCCAGTCCCATAAAATCCTCTATAATCAATTTCTTTATTTTTTTTCAGGGAAGGTGTCACGTCAACATATTTTATTACCTCTTCCAAATGCACCATCCTGTCCTTACCACCGTGACCTAAAATCAGTGAAGCACAGTGGACTAGGAAGTAGCCCCTGGCCTCTTCTTGTCACGGACCCCCCCCCCACAAAAGCATCAACTTTGCAAAACGGCACCAAAAACCTGTCCCGTGTTACCGTGTCACATTATTCTTGATCCGGTCTGTAGGATCCACATTTTAATTGCAGACTATCCAATTTCAAAGTCCACTCGGGCTGGATTAAGGGGAGGGTATTTATTTTAAAGGCTTAACAGACGCCATTGCCCCCTTCCCAAATTGCTGTTAATTGGATTAAAAGTCTTTCCCCTCAATAACTGCAATAACATTTTTAAGACGTTCTTTGGCAGCTTAGCACATCTTCTGCTGTATGGGCCCCCTTCTTTCTTTCTTTCTTTTTTTTTTTTTTTTTTTTTGAGGAAGGAACTGGTGTGTTTTCCTGTTGTGAAACGCCAAACCACAAAGAGACCTCATTGGGGTTGTGCAGGAATTCACGATGTCACTGCGCGCAGGTGACGTGACGGCAGGCAGGTTACGAGTGATGAGGGCCCGCAAGTTGTGCCGTTGATCGGTGCAAACGGATTTGAAATGATTCCGTAAATCCTCCGGTTGGTTTTGTGTCCAACTTGACTCACTGTTGTGCTGATGTTAAGATTTAAAGCAACAATATGGAGTGATGATTGTTACTTTAACCTACAAAATCCACGTAGATTTTGACCGTAGAACACTGTTTTGTCATCGAATACCATCTGGATTGTCATATCAATGGACCAACATTACACGTTGTGTGAACATGAAGACATCTAGTTTGTGTTATCATGCATTGTCTTGTTGCTGAACACATTTATTTACCTCGGTATTGTGTATTTGTAGTAGTGTGTTCCTGAGTAAGTTGCACTTTACAAGTGTGCAGGGGAGCCTTGAAGCAAAACAAAACCCACGTATTGCATTCCACACCTTTTAAGTTTGAAAGTTGGCAAGCAAATTTACCAGAAAATGACAGATTATTATTTTTTTTTTTACAAAATGTTGTGAATCATTGCGGTGTAAGTTTGTGACAATACTCAAACTCATTAACAGGTCCTCAAATTCTGGTTCTCGCATGTGGGAAGTGGTTCAACAATCCTGAATTGAGTTTTGATCCGAGGGTTCAGGGGTCAAAGAATAACAAGTAATCCCAAATTGTTCAGATGTTGGCCTGCCAAGAATTTGCATACATTTCCTGGTATGGGATTAAAAAAAACATCTCAATTGAATTACCATCATTGTTCCTCATGACTGTATCGACGCATTAGTACAAGTTAGCCATTTTATAATGTTGCTCTGAGGTTTTGATCCTCTTTTGACCGTAAGGTTTGGTAATGGGAAGCGACTCGGAACGCCTCGGGTTTCATTTGACGTCGGACCAGTTAGATAAAGATCAAAATGGCTCTCCGCTTAATTGGACGGCCGCGGTTGTGTTTGATGTCGATTCATCTCACCGATTTAGCTGCACTCATTCAGGACGGACCGGGCCGCTGCCGTTGATGAAATATGAATGGACTCAAGGCGAGTTGGTATTAAGGCGCCCATTAGCCCACCAGTTGAGTGATTTCTGGTTTTTAACCTGGAGCAAGACGCTTGGAAGCCCGATGAGGCGAAGTTCCTATCCGATCCCTGAAGTGGCTTAAGCCAAGGGTGGGAATCGTATACGTCGTGCTTCTGAATGCAAATACTGTCACCAGATTAATTTATTTGATCAGATAAAAGATAAAAATAATAGTCTGCTCCATAAATCACTCAATGCTACATAGCGTCACATTATGCTGCAGACAGAGTGCTCCCCTCCTTATTAAGACCCTTTGATCAAAGCAATCAAGCGTGTCATTGCCCATCGCAATGTAGACACATAATCCAACTATTTTAACGAGCTGGTTTGCATCAGAGCGCGTGCGAGTTTTGAACAATGATTGATAGGAGTGGCCGCGTTCAATTCTCCAAATGGAAAGAGAGCTTTGTACGCCGGCGGCCTGGCTGGGATGGAGGCCAATGTCAAGACCCCCACCTTCCCTCACGTGGCTGTCATGGCCCCCTTCTGTGGGTGCTGGCGCGTGTCAGGGGCGGGTTCCTTGTCGCGGGGCACCCGCCCTGCCCTGTTACCCCCAAACTCTCCCACATGGCCTCACTCCACAGGGGATTAGCAGGTTGTTTGCAGCCCATTCCACCATTATAGCCGTGATTCCGTCATGCAGCAAACCCCAAAGCGAGGTTCGGATAGAGGTCTGCGGGGGGAGGGGGTGTGTCGAGGTGAAGCCCACCAGCTTGTAATTGCGTCCTCGCCTGCTGCCTCGTCTCCATCTGCAAAGATGGCGCCCCTTCACCGACGCAGTCGTTGTCAACATGGACCATGACCATGTAGGCGGCTCCCTTGTGAATTGAACAGATGTGGAGGAAAATGGAGCCAAAAAACAAATCAACTAATACAGTAAGTGAGAGTTAATCACCTTGCCCGCTCCTGTTCACTAGCTGTCCCTTGGTTTGTACAGTTGATGTGGACATTATGGGATGCAAACTGGCGCAAATAGTAGGCATTGTTGCACAAACATCACCCCTGCGGTTGGGAAAATGCCATTGCCGGTTCGTTGTTCAATTAAGCCACGCTCTATTTATTTCAGCCTTCAATTTCAATGATAGCAGCAAAAAGTTCCGTTATTTAAACGGGACAACACAGAGATGTAAAGAGAAGGAGATGAATGGATTGTGGGAATTAGATTGTCCTCTTTGCCACTTCTGGCTAGCTTATCCCATTGTTGGTGGTGACACAGACAATCTCGCATGCGGCATTAGTCCACAGCCATGCATAATGTTATGAGAGGCCACCAGGGGTGGGGGGCAGGGGTACATTGGTGGCGGCGGCCCGGGCTTTCCTGCTTTTCCACTCCACTGGCATCCCAGCTTGCTTTGCAGTCGGGAGCCTCTCCCATTAGTTTTCCCCGGCTATATTTACAGCCCAGACTGTGTTCCGCATTTGCTTTGACATGAATTGCTGGTTTCATGTGCGTGTCGCTTTTTTAAAGGCTCAAGACAAATAGGCCTAGATAACAATTATAAAATGTGCGAAGACATTTCAAAGCGGCCTGGTGTGGTGCTGCTTCTTGATACCAATGTGTGATGTCTGCATGTGAGAGGTTAATGGGATGTGTCCTATTAGGAATTCAGCGGCTTAACTGATCTGTAATCCTCTTGCCAGCAGAAGTGTTTGTCATCTGTGTGGGCCGAGAGGGAAACTATGACTGACATAAAAAAAACACCCCAAAAAAATAGGGGTCCCTGCCGATGACAATCACTGTGATTGGCAGGTGAGAGGCGATGTTAATGCGCCAGGAGACACTTGTTTTTTGTGCTCATTCATTGTAGAAAAAAGTGATTACCCACGCTGGTGTAGTGTCAGTCATCTGTTCCCTGTGGTTTTAATCCCGGCGAGCTCGTATTGACCATAAAGGAAGTGTAGATTGATTTGTGCGGGCGCTAATCGGAATGACCTCAAGGCTTCCATTTCCCCATAAAGCTCGCTTTAGTCAAAGCTACTGTAATGCGAATGCACACGACATTCCTTCGAGGTTTTTGTGGCATCAACTTGGGTTAGGCGTTGTAATTTACTTCATAACCTTATTTGTTTTGTTGCTGAGTCATTTAAAATACCATCTCTGGAGTTGAAATAGTGGTTTAAAAGCAGCTTGTTCCCACAAGAGTTTCATTTACTGTACTTGAAAAAGCTTTTGGTTGTTTTTATTGATTTTCAATTCTAAGTTGTCCTCTAGGCTAACCTCAACCCGTGAATGCTTTAAATTGTTGGCAAAAGGTAGCAAAAATAGCCACTATCTTGTCTTGCATTAGGACTACTGCTAACTCCTTCTCCAGATTAGTAATTGAGAAAGCAAGAGTTGCGCATGCCTATGAACTGAACGGGACACAACGGAACCGATTGTACGGTTTTCAAAAACCGTTCCACCCCTCGTAGGTCTGTATCAGCGACTTCCGGGTGAATTGGTCGTCATGTTGTCTGGAGATTTCTCCCAGACGTCATCCTGGTGAGAGCGCAAGCAATATTTTGGTGTCCCGGAGTCGCCGCGACTGATCAGCTTCGGCAGTCTCGGTGACGTCTCTGCCAGTGAGATGGACTCTTCTACAAACCTAAAATTTTCATTTTTTTTAAAGCTTTCCTGAAAAGTAATGGATTTGGAGATGTGAGGTTTCCGCGCGACGCCAGCGATATGTGATTTCCTACCAAATTGTATTGCTAGAGGTAGAAAGGGTTGCTGTTTTATGATTGATTATCCATGACTATATTGAAACACGCAAAGGTTTATGCAACTCACAAGCAAGTCAGCATCCTTTAAAGCCCTATACGTACCTACTCTGAGTCTTTCTCGATGATCAAATTGGGTTATATACAGTACATCACCTACTTATAGTGCATTTGGATAACTACTGCTGCAGAATTGTAAACCTGCTTTAGTGGATGCGACCTAAATGGACACTTTCAGCAAATAATGCCAATAGGAAAGGGCATGAGCTCAGCGTGGAAGTTCAGTTTCACTATCAAGCCCTCCGGTGCAGCTCAGGTCAGATCAGTTTGTCAGGATTAATTCCGGGGTAAGACAGACTGAGGAAAGGCATGAAAGGTCTTTAAACTGATAGCTCTGAAGAAACCCGCCGACCTTGACCTGTCAATCAACCCGTAATTCTGTCGCCACCTTCCATCGGTGGAGGAGGTTGTCAGAACTTTTACGTAAAAGAGAAAACACAGGGGAATGTCTGCAAAGACGGGGTGCCAAGGCATTGTTGGATGAATTTGGTGTATGGACAGAAATCCAAAATGTTCCCAGAAGAGTGCTTTGATCTTGTATCCTTTCACGTCAACATACAGTAGTAGAGCATGAAAAGATACTAGTCTCAAATCTGTTCCTTTTTTTTGCTTCTTGTTTCCCCCTGTCCCTTTTCCTGCCTCTATCTTGTGTGTTCCAAGCTAGCAGGCTACACCAGCACGACCCTAATCTCACATTCTGCCTTTTTTCACCCCTCATCTGACACCCCTGACTTACCCCTCCAATGTGTTCCATTCTCAAGGCTCATCCTTCTTTATCTCTCCCTGCATTCCTTCAAATCCATACTCATCTGTCCCAGATATTCCAGTGTAACGTGTCTGTTTGCTTCTGCATAATGTGTTTATTTGTAGCCCGCGTGCATGTGCAGGAGGCACCCTCGGTGGAGCTCACGTCTTGGAGATGATAAAGCACTACAGATGCTCGGGAGGCTTAGGAGAGCAGCCCTAACCGCAGAGGATCTTTGGTGTGCGACTTGCTCTGCCTCCTGTCAAATCTTACAAAACATGTTATGCTTTCTTTGGAGGTGTGTTATACGCTGCAATGAGATTTGAAAAGGCTGGAAAATGCTTTTTTTTTCTTCTTCTTCTTCTCTCCCACGCCTCTTCTGATGCTGCTGAATGAGCATAGCAATGGTCGAACCTTAGCTATTTTTTCAACTTGCATATTTATCCTTTTATGCTTTCAGTGGGTTTCTTTTTATTGGAATCATAGTCTTGCGACACCAAACGTATTGTTTTGAACTTCGTTAAGCTACAGTTGTATTTTAAGAATATTCTTGGACCCTCGTTGGGATGCATGTTAAATTGTCGGTGGGCTAATTGTAGGATTCTCATAGCTACAACGAGAGCTGACATTTCAAGAAGCAATTTGTATTTTTCCATGTAACAAATTAATACGCACGTGTTTTAGAAAATGGTTGAACCAAATTGTGGTTGCTTTTATTGGTCAACAGGGTGTTGGAATGTACCAATAAATCCATATTTCTTTACACTCGTGGCCTCTTAAATGTAGGGAGGGGCTTTAACATTGGCTGATTGCAGATTAAGTACATCCTTGGTTGAGCTCTCCGTCCTGCCCCTGCACACATCCACTAAATGGCTCGCATACCGACTGTGTACATTGACTGTAAGTTCAAGAGCTGTGACGACGTTATTGATTGGTCCAAATCACGTTTCCATCACGGCTGAGATTTGGCAGCCTCCTCGTCTCTATCACAGCTTGCACACCAGCAGTTTTTCTGACCTTTGCCTGCTCCCCTATGTTGATGATGGTCGATCTCTGCTTGGCTTTCTGCCTGCCTTCCTCACCTCCCGTTTCCTTTCCTCTGCTCGCTGCATTCACTTCCTCCCCAAACCTTTGCACAAGAAGACCTTGTCACGCCTCATTTCCCCCCCCCCCCCTCCCCCCCCTCAGGCAATCTGAGGAATGTTCAGCCCAATTGCAATTGATTTTTGTTACACGCAAGTGCTCGACTTGACTTCGACTCCATAGACGAACAAGGCGGTCGGGCTTTCCGTATCTTGCCAGCACTGATTTTTTTCCGATTGAGTTTAAAGGACAGAGGACTCTGAAATGTGATTAAACTCAAATCTCCAAAATATGATTGGAAACAACCCTATGCTGAATAATTCATTCATATTTTCCAAATTAATTGAGTGGGTTTTGTTAAGTGCTATTGCCCCAGAGAGTGTTTAATTGATCAGGTTGACTAAACCTCCTACCGCGACCCACTTTGCTTGCTCAGCCCAACCTGTCTGCAGGGATTGCCCCCTTTTTAAAGTGTTTATCTAGTGAAAAACAAAGCCTTCAAACTACATAGAGATAAAGAGAGATTTTTTTTGCTTAAATATTTGCATTAATAAGCCCACGGCTGGTTTATTTGAAGTTTTGTTTGTCTGTGGGAAGAAGCGTCTTCGAGCATCTCGCGTCAGATGCTTGATTGAATGGGGCTTTGTATTTATTTTTGAAATTAATTAATTATTTTTTATTAATTAATTTTTTTAAGGAGCCTCACAGCTACACCACAGTTTGTATTCCCTAATTTTCTTTCAAACATTGACTTGGTTGAAATCCATGTCATGATAAAACACCATGGCAGATAAAGATAGTGTTTGAAGGCTTGTGAACTTTGTTGACTCACCAATTGTCTGAAAGTTGAAGTCATGATTGGTCCGTGTAATAAAGTAGCGTATTTCCCTTATTTCATTTCAAAGATAAACTGAATCAGATGTTATGAAAAGCGATATTCCAAAAACTTGCAAACTCCCAGATAGTATATCAATCCAGTGGCGATCTCACTGCAGGCAATGGTATCAGTACCCCGTTTCTCCACTTAGTGTTTACTGAAAAATCCATCCACTTTGGCTTGAAGTGTCCCCTGCTCACAACAAGCCAAACCTCACCAAGCGTCCACCTGGCGTCTTTAATTTCCGACTTCAATCACTCTCCACCGACAGGGGAGGGAGTCTGAGGATCTTAAAGCGTCAAGTGTTGCTTCTAAAAGTAGATGAAACGTATCCCCTTTGTGTGAGCGGCAGGGGAAGGAAACTACCGTGGGAGGGTTTGTTTGGCCAGTGCATGGCGCATGGGGACTTCAATATGGCAGAAAATATGCTATATTTGCTATATTCCCAACACCAGCTCGATTTGGGAATCCACTGCGTCGGATGTTTCTCATTCTCTGTGAGGCCCCATGGCTATTCTTGCTAACAAGCAATTTGTGTCGAGAGCTGGCTCCAGATAATATACATCCAGACACTAGCATGGAAATAATCCAGCATGTGCCACTTAGCAAACGTCCACGTTTCACTGGGATTCATGGCCAGATTCTGTTTGACGACAGATGGCTTTGTTGATCAAGTGAGAGAGATCCTGTTGTGGGGGTTTCTTTCCCGAGGGGACTGGAAATTTAAAAATAGCACTTCTGAACAGTGAGTAATCTTTACTGTTAATGGATCAATAATGGAAATCTTTTTAGCTCATGTAGCCCACTACCTATTTATCTAGTGCATAATGGCCTGTCAGGGGGTCCACTCTGACCTTGATGGTGGCAAATATCTGTATCATCTTTCAGTCTTTGAGCTTTGCTTTCATGCTCACTTCAAGAGCAGAAAAGAGCATAAAGTCCGTGATTTGTGCCTTATCTCTTTGAAACTGGACACCTTCCCTTGTGGACATTGTTCACACCTTAAGAGCTCGCTGGTTCAAAGCTATGACGTGCAATGAGACCCATTTGTTTCCCGTCACCCTTTGAAATAATAAGCTAAACGCACCTATTGTTCATAGCACATTGGTCAGGACATATGTTAGTTCAGGCTGATATGCTGGAGCTGATGCTCCCGTTCCTTTACCTTCTTTATGCTCACTTGGACCAGTTTGGGCCTTCTGCTGAGCCGTGCTGACCTAATGAGCGTGGCGGAGCTATAAATAGTGACCCGCAAATGGATCATGCTGCACTTCTTGCACATTGTCGGATTATGCATGGCATGCATGTATCCTGAAGCAAAACATGAAAGGTTACTGTTACATTTCGCCGACTGCATCGCATCTCCCCAGATCGAACGTAATGGGCATGATTGAAATAGCCGGGAAGCGGCCATTGATTTGGAGGGGGAATGTTTCCAGACATCATCGGTGATGACGTGTCACCCATAAACTCCCCCGGGACCCTCATCTGGACGCCAGCCATAATCCTCTTTGCCCTAATGCACCAGTAACCTCGCCATCACCACCGCCACCTAGGAATACAGACTCTGAGCCAGTGAGCCACGTTTGTGGATGATTATATTGATTTCATTTATTTATTTATTTTCTTTGTCTGAAGATTTTATGAAGTGAGACATTTGTTAAATGTACTCATGAGTGGACAAGTCTGTGTCGCTCTTTGCTCCTTGTATAGCTTTTATCTGGGCTGCTCGTTTAAGAAACTTAACCTGGGTTTAAATCACACAGTTCCTTTTCCCCAGTGATGAGCCTGACAAATCCTCCCTTCAACGCTGAGACGGGCAGTCGGCGAACCCCTTACACCGACTCTTAGCTTTCTGTAAACATCATCAGTGGATATGTGAACCTTCTAATGGGGGTGGTGATCCCTTCGGGCTTACTGCCATTGCTTGTAGATCATAGTCAAAATGCTTGAGAACCAGAGCTCATGTCTTGAACTCAACCTTAATGCAGCTATCCATGGGATGTTGCACTATTTGAGTTATTTTGCTTAGGATACCTGCCGTTGCAAGAAATGGTGAATGGAAAAACATGTGGCTAGAACAGCTTCCACTCTGCTGGGAATGCTTCCGACAAGATTTTGGAGTGTGTCTAGTCTACTGTCTGTTGGGATTTTTATTTTATGGGGTTGAGATCAGGACTGTGCGGGTCACTCAAGTTGCCATAAAACTGAAATGAGACTATTGTCTTGCCAGTCTGTGGAATTAAGATTCAGTGGGCGTTAAAGGGTTTTAGCCAACTAGTTATTGATTGATTACATTTTTTTCCTGATCGTATGTTATTAAAAATTAGTCTGCTGGTTTACTAACAATCCACGAGTTTTGTTGCGTAGCCAGACAGGATCACAGCATCTGGATGGAACAAGGTTGTAAATGATTCCATGCAAATAAAGAAAAGACAAAAAGGGAAGGAGGTCTGTGGAGACAGTCATGTGATGGACTGTCCACGGATGTCCCACAAATTCCTTTGAGCTGGACGGCCAAGCAGCATCCCAATGTTTATGTTTTTCCGCAGCTCATTAGAGTGTTTTATACTTTCTTTCCTCCAGCTAGCACCAGGCGTCGAATGGGCACACAAATGAGGTTACCTTTTCTGCTTTGTACAACGGTGGGAGGAGAAAAACAAAGAGGAAATTAATCACTCCAGCCTTGCCCATCCCTCCCCCGCATCTACATCTCCCTCCTGAAGACTTTTTTTTGAAATAGTTTTATTTAATTACCGACAGCCTTGGTGCGAGCACACAACTGCCACTGACCCAAATCGAGAAACTGGGACAGTTGTTTTTTTCCTCACCCCTCCAACTGTCTTACTCAACCACATTGATTTTGTCTGTGTTGGACCTTAGCAAGAGAAAATTAGCTGAGCAGAGGTATCAGCTTAACAACCACCCAGCCCGCTGCTCTGTCTTGCTTCTGATGCTGCATTAGCCTAGTTTAGCCGGCGCGGAGCTGTGAGCTACTTCCTCCAATTTAATCTGCCGGACGTGCCGGGGAATTGGGATTCTGTAGCATTCGTGGTGCCCGACAGGAAGAGAGCCATTATGAAGCAAATTGGAGAGCAGCCTCTTTTGTTCCCGCATATGTGGACTCATTAATGGGCAAGATTAAGTGTGGAGCGGCTCCTCGAGTCGGCGAAAAATTCAAAGTAGACACGGGGGATGTTGCCATGTGACAGTTGAGTAATGGTTAATTATTTTTACGTCGTGAGAGGGCTTGAGTGGCACCTCTCAGTCGCTCTGGGTTGTTTGATTTGCGCCATGTTCCACAATCCAGTGGGATTCTTGGAAGAAGCTTTCCAATACCTCATTGTCTCTGATAATCATCCATCCCGCCATGCCAGAAGTTCCTCGCCCCCGTGGAACAATCCTCCACCATCCACCAGTGGCATGCCGGGTACAGCAAAATAGCCCAGACGACAGCTGAACCCCCTTTATCCTGTTGGAATGCGAGACTACGTGCACACGTGAAGGCCATACATTCAAACATACAAACAGTGGTTCACTCTGTAGGTTTGCTGTTCAGTAATCAGTCAGCGGCTTGAGCGGTTGAGCTGAACATGCTTGAAAGTTTGCGTTCCTTTTTAGGTCTACCATTTCCTGACAGCAAACAAGCAAGCAAGGTAACTAATGAACTGAGCGGTAAGGGTGCACATTGCCACTTATAGATGCATTAGACACTGCAACTGGTGATTGGAAATCATTGTATTGTAGTGCACTCTCAGTGTTAAGTCTATTGATCTCCATTTCTTGCAGATGTGGGTTGACAACAAACCACAGAATCCAACCCGTGAGGCTCCTTTTTATAGGAAAGAATGAGAATCAGTGCCAACATAGACAGAGTCGCACACTCACTCATTCATTTTCCATATGTTGTGGCTCATGAAAAGGCGAATGCATATCACATGAAAACGTTTTATTTTTATTCTGAGGCTTGGTTCTGGCTGACAGATCGGTCTTGCTGCGGTCATCCGTCTCCTCTGGCACTGCTTTGTCATCTCTCCATTGTTGTCTTGACGAGAAATAGCCCTCGTGAGCTCGGAAGGAGTCACAGTGTTCCCAAATGAGAGGCACTGCAGTGGAAATATTTGAGAACTCCGGCTATTGCTTGATTGTTGCCCGGCGGAACACTCATTGCTTCTCAATACATTTGCTGAATACCTCGGGCAGGTCAGGTCTTCTAGGTAATAAACTATTTGGGGAGTTTTTTTTCCCAGATTATGACACGCTGCCGTACTTCCTTAATTACTTCTTGACATAAAAATGTGACCTTACAGATACATAAGACATAAAACAGAAAAGCACTAAATCCTGTGTAAAGTGGAGCCAATTAATATTTGATGATCCAGGTTGACTAACCATTTAAGGGGTTTGACCTCTTGAAGGTGGTTTCACACATCGCCACAAACACGCACTGCAGTCCATTCCAGGGCCTTGCTGCTATTTCCACCACCCGTCAGTATTTTTCATTTCAAAATGGGGTTAGAGGATTTCAAAGCAGTTGGAGTTTGTGCATTGTATTTTTCTTTTCTTAAAAATAAAAAGTAACTCAAAAGAAAAGTTTTACTTTTTGTGCCAAATTCCACTTAATCCTCACATTAAGAGGCTCTCAAGGGAGCTCTTGTTTTCAAGGGTACAGATAAATTGAGAATTGTGACTTTGTTGCAGTTATTTGTTCTCTGTTTCATGTTTGGCATTGAGCGCCCTGCTAACTTTCTCCCTTCAAAGGGATACTGCAAGTTTCTAGCACGTCCCTGTGAGCTCACTGGCCGATGGGCCTCGCCGATAATGAAGTACGCTCCACTGGCTTGTATTTGTGAAGCACCTGCCATCTGCGTGTCCTTGAGTGGAGCCCCTGTTTGTGTGTCTGTGTGTGTAGGTGAAGCGTCTTCAACGGTTCTGGCTGTGCTCTGAGGCTACCGCCGTCTGTCAAAGCGAGCGTGCGCTTATCGCTTTGCGTTTGGTCGTTTCAATCGGCACATCCTCCCGCGTCTCGGCCTCCCATGGCGAATCCGAGTACGCATCTAACATCGGAACCTGCACCCAGTGGCCCCTCCAGCTCAATGCGGAGCGCCAACACTGCAGTCCTTTCATTCACTGTCTCTAAAACACACACACTCAATTATATTCACTGAGCGCCTTGCTTTATCTCTTCGGGAAGAGCGCTCAGTGAAGGCTACTGGGCCGGGATGTGAAGCAAATGTACGGGATAACGACTACACAGAATTTGGGATTCTCATCCGCCGGCGCTCTGTCTCTCTCAACTGTTTATGATGCTTCTTTCATCCTCCCCTTTTTGTGTTTGAGCTTGTTTGCGGCAAACTAGGCTAAATAGGATTCTTGGTGGTTGGTGGCGGATGTGCCAAATTTGACGAGACGTGGAGACATGTAATAAACAAATTTGGCAATGGCTGTCTTCCTCTCATTTCAATTCCCAGCCACTTCTGTCTGTCTTGGTCGTTGCACTCTTGTAGAACTTGTAGGAGGCTTCACAGCATTTGTCCTTGACTTAAAGCAAAAGGACGCAAGTTTATTGGTCCATGTTTCCCAACCTTAGAACTACCAGAGACGCATGGAGACCCACATTATCAAACACATAAGCTCCAGGATGTGTTTGTGGTCTAGCTCATTTTGTGGGCTTTTTTTGTTTTGTTTTGTTTTGTTTTGTTTTACCTCCCAACCCACAATTGAGAGTGCGGCGGCGATGTTAGAACGGCACGTCGCTGTAAAAATCAGCCGGTGAGCTCAAAACAACCTGCATCCTCGTGTGATAAAACATGCAACTTCGAACTTGGGAATCACCTACATATGGACGCTAATGGCTCAGCTTGGACGGTCCATGTTAAGATGCTGCACACGACGACATACCGGAATGGGGCAGGGATGGATTTATAATGAGGTGATAAGCACCAGCTGTCCACAAAGATCTGATATAATGGCATGTTACCAGCCCATTAATGCACAGTATATGTCTAAATGACAACCATTATTCCACCGTTTTATTCTATTGTTTTTCGTTGTGTCTCATTATAAACAATTGTAGGCTGCTTGATTGCATTTCAAGTGCTTGACCTTAGTTTTTAAATTTTTAAATGTGTTTTATTATTATTATTGTGCTGTAATGTTTGTTGAATTTGTTTCATCATTTTCTCATCACCACTTGCATCATTCTGACTTGTGTTGCTGTGGGCTGAAGCCATGGAAACATGAGTGGCTGTGTTTGCCCCCACTGGTGACGGGCAGAGTGATGTCGACTCGGCGAGACGGGACGTAAGGAAACCCGTTCGACGGTCCCGCCGACGGCGAAATATGCAAATATGCAGCCTGTCAGATTGCATCCTCCCCCACCCAACTCCCCCGGATCGTGTGTGTGCGTGCGCTGACAAAGGAAGGTCACGCACTCTAAGGTGGCTTCCGTTCAGGATTTAGGTTGTGTGAGTGTTTATATTTGCATGCGGCATAATTTGTTTTAATTTGATTCAAGAGAGCCTGAAGTGCAGATGGAGGTCGGTGCCACCTACCTGCAAAAGGAAGTGGTGAGGCTTCTGTGAGTCAGAATGCGGCGGGTTTGGATCAACACGCCTCCTTTTAACAGTCGGGTGGGAGAGCGAGGCAGATGTTTAGTTGTCTGCGTACGTTTTTTTCCTTTCTGAAAGCCTCCCCATTCTTCCATCTTATCTCCTTTCTCCCTTCTGTATATTTTAGCCTCTCTGCCTCCATCACTCTCTGTAGGCAGTAGGCACCGGTGTCAGCGTGACCTCGGCCGATAACTGGAAGCTGCTGCTCCCCAGTTGGAGCATCTGGAAGCGTACGAGTGGGAGGCAACAGATGCTCATGATGTGCCTTTTGATTGATTTAGCATTAATCCAGACTCAATTATTGGATCACACTTCCTTTTGGATGTTTTTCTCCACAGAAATGTGAGAATAACTTGATAATGATGTCACGCAACGGGGGTAAATGACACATTGATTGAGGTGAGATTAATCCTCCACCAAGCGGATTAAGAATCTGGAAAACTTAAACGATCTAGTGCAGGCTTTTAGCACAAATACATGATCAGATTAAATTCACTTCCAGCCTGCCCAGTTAACATTGATATTTGACTTCTAAAGCCGTCAATGGCAGTGAATGTGTTAATTTAACCTGACCTACATATTTCTGTATGTTGCAATGTTCGGCTTGCCCCATCTACTGTAGGGTCACCACAGTGAGTCATTCACATGGTTTGTTTTTACACCGAAATGGTATGCCGCTTGAAATTTACAATCCTACACTTGTAGTGGCTGTCTATTGGGGCACTGGCTGGCAATCAAACCCTTGGCAGCTGCATGGAACACTACCCCACCAGTGCACCTATATTTTTAAATAATCTCACTTATGATATTTAACCATTTTATGTAAAGTGAGTCCTGAGTCCTCCATCAGTAAAATAACTAAAGCGTCAAATCTTTTGGCGAGTAAAAGAAAATAAGTGTAGCAGTTGCTGGAATGCTGTTTTCAGCAATCTCCCAAAAAGTAATAACAGTCTTCGCACCACTCTGCAAAGGTTGTTCTCCCGCGGTGGGATTTAACAGTTGTTGTTCGAGTGCCTGGTGCGACGGCAGCCATGTCGCCATCTTACCACGCAGAGGCGAGGTGAAAAGATCCCAGCGGCTGCCAATGAAGAAGGCCAGATGAAAGCCTCGTTCCACTCCTTGCGTCCGCCGGTGTCGCTTTTGTACGTGCTGCCTGCCGCACATCCCCCGCCGGTGGATTGGTTTATCTTGCGTGTGCCAAATTGAACGGCCTTCAAGGTCTTTGCCGCGCCAGCGTCGCCCTCCGCTTTTCTCCTACCGCCAAGCAAAGCTCGCTCCCGACCTTCTGTAACCTGCACGCATGTCATATGGCTAATTAGATTGTGGAAGGGTTAGAAATTTATCGACAAATTGGTTTCTTTTTAGGGTGTATCGTCTATAGTAATGTTTTCGAAGTGAATCTGCGAAAAGGTTGGCAGTTTTAGCAGAACTGGACACAAAAAAACAATAAGAACATAAAAAAATGGTGCTTTTCTCCCAAGTGATACAGTGACTGCTTGACCGTCAAGATATCGCTATCTCGTTCTTTTTTGTCACCACTTCCCTCTCAATTAACATCAAAAATGTCCTTTGCAATGTGCCTACACCCATCCCAATCTTAAAAAAAAAATAAAAAAAAAAGTGTTACTTTTGTCTTCAAGAGTGTGTCACACAGTTTGGATTTTGAAGTCGAAGTCCTTGTGCCACTAACCGCAGTCCCTGACTTACTGCCTCAAATCCATGAGGCGATTACACTTGTGGGATGTATTTAAGGCCATTTTTTTCCACTCCACCACAGAGTGCGAGATAAATGTGCCAGGGCCCTTTGATTTGGGAAACAGTGTTCGCAGTGTTGGCGAAGGCAAAGCATAGCTCAGCTAGTCTTGGTTTTAGTCGGAATGTTTTCATGTCACATCGCTGGACTAAAAGTACCCTTCTGGTGGTTTGCCTGGTTTACGTGTCAGGTCGGAGCGAGAATGTGGCCAGTGAACATGCATAGAACTCAGCAGGCAGCACATGAGGAAGTGAAGATATATATATATATTTTTTAAATTTGTTTTATTTCAGTTCCGTTTGTTTGCTATAGAAAACCAAATCCTGTAAAATGGTGTGAAAGAAGCGCTTGCTTCCCTTTTTTTTTTTTTTTTTTTGGGCATTTCATGGTAATTTTAAAAGCGTCAACGCAAGTGATTATTAGCCTGTTTCGTAATGCTCACACGTACTGTATATTCCCAGATACTAGTTGAATATTCATGAAGTGTGTGTTTGGCAGCAATGCTGTGGAGCCGAGTGCCACCAGTTGCCGCGTTAACAAATTAGCATATTAATGATATAAATGCTGTATAATGAACACGTGGGAGTGGATTACACACGTGATTCATTGTCAGATCCGTCAGGGAGAAGAAAGAGTCAAGCTAATAAGGTTACAATGGGCCTCAATCGGCTTTTGGAGTGGAATATCGCCATTAATAAAAAAATAATCCCTGTGTAAAATTAAGTCGCGCAGCAGTACAATATTGAGGTTTTATCGGGTTCTCATACCTGCCAAATGTGCTTTGAAGGTGACGAAGGAGCGCTGCTGTCGTTGAGTTGCTGCTGTGTTTGTTCTCCTAAGGAGCGTCAACGCCGCTGCGAACGAGCCAAACTTAATGCGGTTCGACCAGCCTTGCGCGCCGAGCGGAAGCGGAGAACACCTGTTAGGCCCGTCTGAGAGAGGAGGCCTCGTCGCCATCGCCACAGCCCTCCGCGGAGTTGTGAGCGCATTCACGGGATCAAAATGCAATCACAGTTTAAATAGTCAGTTTAAATTCTGCGTGTTTTTGTCTGGGATGGCCCGAGAGTTAACGACTATTTTCATTATTTATGATTATATTTATATAAGCATTGGCACCAGCATGTGCTAAAAGAAATGTTTGTAAAGTGTTTCCATTTCTATTAGAATATAAAAGTTTTACAAAGTGATACGGCCACGTTTATGCTAAATCTTAACATTAAGTTGTGTGCAGCTGCATCAGACTATCAATATACATTTGTTATGATACCTAGTAGGTAATTGTGCATTAATCTTTGGAATGATGAGGTATGTTTAGGCTGCAAAAATAAAACCAACCACAGGTACATAAGCTACCACTTGGCACACACGTTCTATATATAAACTACCAAACTCTACTGGCGCTTGAGGTGTTAGTGCATACATTGACACCTACCGTGCATATTTAATGAGCTGGGACCTAGATTTGTGCTAACGGCGCATAAACCGGCGGTGTCTCGATAGACTGTCCTTTTCTTCAAATCCACAAGTTCGGTATAGCTCTTATCACAGCCTTGACGTGAGCGGCCAAAGTGAAAGTGTCACGCCTCGTGATGGAGATGAGTGTCGACACGTTAACCTTGCGCGCACCCCTTGTGACACACTGCGTCCGTGTCAGACCACCGTCTCCCTCCTTCGTTGTGAGCCATCCGGTTTTATTTATTTATTTTCTGTTGACGCCTTTATCAGCCTCGATTGCTTCACTTGTCCCCAAGAGAGTGTACAGTCTCTTTGGCGTGTGCTGATTTTATCCACGTGGATGCATTTTTGGTCAAGAATGGAAACGTCCTTTCAATGATTCAAGACATATCAACATGCAACATCACAGTTCTGTAGTGGTTTAACGTGCATATTTGACCTGTTTATATGATTTTCCTTTTTTTTTTTTTTTTTTTGTTTTTTTTGTAAAAAGCTGGCTTGGTGCGTCACCTGATGCTGAGCAGTCGATTAAGGATATGGTGCAGATGGCTCGTGGATTGACATCCAGCAGACTTTCAAAAAAGGGACTCAAAACTGAATAATTCACTGCGATGTGGTTAATTCATACATTGGGCATACTTAGCGAGTCAATGCATTTTACTGTGTGTATGTGTGCTTTGTGACGAGCGCTTGAGGTTAACAAGGAAGCTGGAGAAGCAGAAGGAAAAAAAAATCAGGGCAACACGTTAACACAAATATGAAGAACACACAGACGGAGTGTGGCTGTCAAAAAAAGAAAAAAAAAAAAAGTCTAGTTATTCAAAAGATATTTGAGAGTCTGTTACTAGTGTGCCCGCAAGTGCAAAATTGCTAACTCCCCGTTATTAGTGTTACGCTACTGTGAAATTCAAACCAGATGTTTGTGAAAATTAATCCATTGTCCCAAATTTGTCATTGAACTCAAAAGCTTGCCGCCTCTTTCAACGGAAGCAAAGCAAAAATGGTCAAAATATGCAAATCATGATGTATTTTACTTATTTTGTTTACTTATGACACTTACTTAAAAGGCTTATCCAACCTCATTTGACCATTTTTGTCCTGTAACACTGCTTTGGCTTTTTGTACCACCGTATTTGAAAACCACTACATTGGGTCTAACAGTGAATTCATACCAAGAAAATAGCCCTGCGCATTATCTTTACAACAAAGGATGTACCCTCATGAATGCATGATCATGACCTACTCGTGCACATTTACATCCCATTAGCTGCTATTGTTTCCGCAGTCCCTGGAGATTAATGACTACAACACTGCTCCTTAAGCGTATAGTCTCTTGAGTGTCTTTTTCAATTATGCTGCATGATAAAGGATGCATATATTTAAGACATGTTTTTTTTGTTGTTGTTGTTGTTGTTCTCAGTGCTGGCCAGTTTCCGAGGCACCGTCCAGCACGGCCTCCCGCTGGAAATTGGCGACACGGTGCAGATCCTGGAGAAATGTGAAGGTATGTAATAAAACAGACTTCTTAATAAATAAAGACTCTATTGAGTCTTAGCCTGGATTTTATTTTGTTTTCTCATCTGGATGAATGGATACCAATTCGCACACATGCACATCTTCTCATTTTCACTTCCTCTATGCGTGATTGTCATATAGCGTCGCCTGTGCCTGTTGCCCCATATGTCGTATCTCTCTGCGGGTATGATGTGAGAAGTAACTCAGGAAGGAAAATAAATTGGTTCCACTTGGGCAGTGATGCACGGCCCCACGCGAATACCGCATACACCAAATGTCCTCAAATGAAATGAAATGAATGAGCACTTGAAGGATCACACGGCCGATGATAACATGCACGCGCGTGACCCGGGCACTTCTTGAGGGACTCGCTGGTGGTGCCGTTAAAAATCTGCGTGTTGGCTATGAAGATCGTTAGAGAAACGTAGCAGAGTGCATACATTATACCTGCATTTGCGCATGCGTACATTTTATTTTTGAAATGTAGTGGCGTAAAAGTCAAAGGTGCCAGAAATATAAATTATGAAGTCAAGTACAGATATGGGAAAATGCGACTGAAGCACGGTGTATTTGTTTGTAAGACTGGCAGTGATGTACTCAAGTACATTTTTCAAGTATCTTTACGTCACTTGAGTATTTATTCTTCTGATAACGTTTTACCTAGTACATAGCTAGTAAATGTCAGTCTGTACGTTTTTACATCTGCTACAGTAAAGAAGTCGAATCGTTACTTCTACTTTTTCTTCTTTTTTTTTATTTAGTATCCGTACTTCTGCTTAAATACAGAGTGTGAGTACTTTTGCCACCTGTGGTTGTCAGGTTAACCAAGCCAACTGAAACGCACACATTGGTACACCGAGACAGCCAGCCAGTCGGAGGGATGCGGAATTGCACTAAGACATCCGTAGGAAGTTGACAATAGCCCAGCCAGTGGAAGTCTGCGCCCAGAAGGGAGGCGCAAGATCAGCAGCAACGGCGTGGGATGCTGAGTGACGTGCAGCGCGACACTTACAGAGACGGGCTTAATGGCTCTGCCTCATGTCGACGACGGCGTCGCCACTTCAAAACATCGTAAAACGAAGTGTTGACGCTGATGTGTGCACCGTGTCAGCAGTGTGATTTTGGCTCTCTTGCTGCGTTTTTGTACAGCGGCGATGGAGTTGTGAATTGTCAGCTGTCGCTTGCAGATGTGACGCTATCCCTTGTTGTGAAGTTACGAGAGAGTTGAATACGAGGCACATTTAGCGCTAAAGGCAGTTGTGAAAAGAGCAATAGAGTAATCCCTCGTTTATAACCGGGGTTAGGTCATCCACGCAATAGGTGAAATCCGCGAAGTAGCAATCACATGTCCTTTTGACTATTTATAGCTCTACACCTGTACGAACCTCCCCAGACACGTATTAATCTTTATCGCACTCCTATTAAACTCTACCTTACTCTTCTAATCACTTTCTATACTGTTAAACACCTTTTAAACTTAAACATACAGTAATGCACAATAGTGCTGTCCTCTATTTACATTTTAGTCCTTGTAATATGTTTTAATTATTTTTTTCTTTCTTTTTTTTTTCACCACACAAAAATTACAGCATACCCTCGAAATCCTGAGATATGGCTAATTGTGGTATGTGCGATATGAATATGGGGGGACAAAAAGAAATCTGCAACGCGCTGGATCCACAATCGGTGAACCGCAACATAATAATATTGTCTGGAGAGTGGGGGTGCACTGTGAACGCTCGATTGACAGGCTCACTTCACTGTTATTTTACATATAAAGCCTAGGTATCAAACTCAAGGCCCCGGGGTCAGATCTGGCCCACGTCATCATTTCACATGGCCCGCTAGAGCAAATCATGTGCTTGTTTCTAGCTAAACTCTGGAGCAAAATTGCAAATGGTTACTATATTGCAGGCATTTTTCTTTAGGTTACCAAACCCATTTTTAAAATAAATTAAACATTCGGTGAAAAAAGTCATATTATTCTAAAGTAACAGTACTGTGACTTGAGTACAATTTTTGGCGGCTCTGCTCACCTCTGCCTGATACACAGAGTTGAAATTTACAGTGAACTTTCCTTAACAGGAGTCTTATGACGGCTATGAGCATGTACTTAAAAAAAACATAAAATAATAATAATACAAAATCAGCAGCTCGTCTCCATTGCTACACAAAATGTATCATTATATCACATTTGTTATAGTCCACAAGGTTTTGATGACTGCAGTTTGAAAAACGTGTCGCATTTCCGTGTAATCGAGTGTCAAAAGTATACTGGCTTGAATTTACAGAACGCACTCTCTAACGCACTGTAATTTGTAGAAATGAGATTCATATTCTTAGGGTTGCGACACATGCTGTGCCGAGTGTGTTGTAGGAAACGTAACATGACGCTAAGCATGTTGTACTACGATTTTATTGCCGAACGAGAAAATAACAAATCCCACTTGGTCTCTGCAGGCTGGTACCGAGGATTCATCTTGAAGAATCCAAACGTCAAGGTAGGTAATCTTTGGACAGGTATTTTTGTGGCTGACATTGAACGACCACTTGACATGGCTGCTAATTGAGCTTTGTAAACCTGTGTTTTGTGCCCACAGGGTATATTCCCAACCGGTTACATCCACCTGAAGAACGCCCATGTCAAGAATAAAGGGCAATTCGAGACCGTCATCCCCGTCGAGGACTCGGTCATCACCGAGATGACTTCGACGCTGCGAGACTGGGGGGCCATGTGGAAGCAGCTCTACGTGGTAACAATTCTTTTCAAACGCACACATGCGTAGCTTTTGCTTCAGCATTCCCACAAAGAAAGCTTGCATTTGACCCTGTTTATTTCAATCACCAAAAGTGATTTTACGCGCGTTCATTAGACGGATTGATTATGTTTGTGACCCATTAAGTTATCTGGGGCGCTGATTAAACTGAGTTGATGAATACTTACACATCAGAGTGCATACATTTGCGGCTGAAACGCAGCAGGACACTGAGGCTAATTTGCACAACTCCTTTCAAAGTTGGAGACTGGGATTCAGTCACTCGCACGCATGAAAAGATTCATATTTTATGCCGGCTTGTTTCCCACGATCTGACATCTCTCTTGTGTAACAAGCGTTCTCGCTTCTAATCCCGTCCCGCAGAAGAACGAGGGGGATTTGTTTCACCGGCTTTGGCATGTGATGAATGAAATCTTGGACCTGAGGAGGCAGGTGCTGGTGGGCCACCTCACCCACGACCGCATGAGGGACGTCAAACAGCACATCACGGCCCGATTGGACTGGGGTAACGAGTGAGTTCAAAAGACAGGAGCTCTGCCTTTTCTTTGTCTTTGTTGTCACGTAACCTCCTTGGGGTGCGCACTCCCATCTTCCTGCTGTCTATTTTTTCATGTTTTATTTTTCTTAAATCGCCCAGCCCCTCAGTGCCACAGGGTGCTAAATAAATGATAGACAAAAAAAAACTTCTGTCGCTCTCTTTGGCGACCCTTCACGCTATATTTAGCGACAACTCTTCTGGGTCTTTCTGGGACATTTGTGGATAAAGGGTAAGGTGAGAACATGGAAGAGCAGCAAACAGGACAAACAGTAGAATTCAGGCAAACATATTTGCAGGCTGCCAAGAGTGGGGCTGTATTGTCATGCCATTTTAGCCAATCAGATGCTTGAAGAAAGTAATTTCAGGAAAAGGCGTAAGAACAGCAATCATGATTTGGGGTGATTCAGCCAATTAACATTCCCACTCACCACCTACTGTATAGTAATCGGCCCACTGTTTTTATTTGTTTTATTGTATTTTATTTTGACTTGGTCTCTTTGCAGACAACTGGGTTTGGACCTAGTCCCAAGACAGGAGTTCAGCATGGTGGACCCCGATGAAATCAGTGTGACGGAACTCTACAGACTGGTGAGTGCCTCCTGAGTCAGCCTTTCACAAGCCTTTCCCCATTCCACCTCGATTTTCCATTGTACGCCATATTCACTGGAATAAGTAGTTGTTATGCTGCGAGAAATGCGTTTCGGTCAAGCTCCCACTCTCGTTTATAAATAAACGGCAAGCAGACAGTGTACAAAAAATGTAAGCGTGCTGACAGGGTGGACATTTTGCGTTAGCAAGCTGACTGTGTGCTGTTTAACAAATACATTTCAAAGTTCCAAGGTTTTTGCTATCGGTTGGTGTTTGACAGCGACAGAGTGGACATGTGAAGCTTGACAACATCCAGCTCCGTACAAAGCGATAGTCCTCTGCTCACGCCCGTGGCCACCGCCGCCCCGTGCTAATGTTTTCTCTTGAGAGTGGGTGCCATATGCTGTCGTCACTAGAGGCTTTCCTGTCAGCTGCGGGTCAAGATCAAAGCCACGTCCTTGAAAATTCCAGAACTCTTCCAACGGCGCTTGAATTGAAAAGTCAAATGAGTGCGTGTTTTTCGTCAAAAAGCCAGAGCTTTATTGATTTTGAAACCTATCCTCCATTTACTTCTGTGTGATCCCCCTGCTTCTCTTTCACATCTTCTGAGAGCACTGTTACCATGACAACCCCCTCTCAAATACAGTGTAGGGAAAATTGTATCTTACACACACACAGAGTAGATGACTTTCCTCTCACAGGGGTAATTGAAGCGCTTAATCCATCTGTTTCTTTGTTGTTGTTGTTGTTGTTGTTGTTGTCGGGGCAAACAAAAGCAGGCACAGCAGGATGCGAGCTCCAACGGACCTCCCGCGAAATTGGAATTTGCAAAACGAGCGCTTTTGACTAAGGCGGGACGAGACAGAGAGACGGGGCATTCACCCGCGGAGAAATGCGGACACGGCGGTCCCCACCCAGGCATGGCGCAGGATGTCCAGCTTGTTTTGGAGAGCAATTCTGCTGTGGACCTTGCCACAGTGGAGTGGATGAATTCAATTGAGATGGGGATCACGTGTAGCCTAGAAAGGGCTGTAGGGGGGTGTTCTTGTAGGAACATGATGGCTATATTGCTTCTAGGAGTGATTAGAGGTTACTGAAGAGAGCATAAAAGCAAGGAAGGGGCATGAATATTGGCAATGTCGGCAATATTTTCGATTGAAAAAAGTCAATGGTACTTTCTGCTCCTCCTTGGAGATTGGGCCAAATTGGATGAGGAAATGACATATTCCAGACTAACAAATGTCCCCAGTGACCTCAGATGACCATGTTTCCATGCGCCCACACGACAAGGAGACGATGCCAGCTTCACTCGTGAGTTCCAGGTCCTCAAGCCGATCCCTCTAGAAGGTTTCAACTTGACCATTCCCACCTTTCACAAGCTTGTACTCAATTAATAGTGACATGGTTAGGCAGGCACACACATGCCATCTTTCTTTCATCATGCGTGTTGTCCGCGTATGCCCAGTCATCCCGAAACTGCATTCTTGCTCCTTACATGAAACACTAAAAATACACAACGCAATCAAATCTGGCATTATAATAAGTCTTTGGGCGTCTACTGAGAAGCTGAGCCTTGTCGTTTCAAGAAAAGCTTTTCATTTATTGAAAGAAAGCATACAAACAATCACAGCTCTCACTTGACAATTTGTTTTCACCAGGGCTCTCCATGTTTTCATGTTTCTATTTACGATTAGCACTTTAAGTATCGCTATAACGGCGCAGCTCAGTGTACATGTAATGTATTTTGCCATTACTTATTGAAAATGGCAACAAGACAAAAACCAACACAAAGAATCATTTGTTTCCAAAAAAAACCCCGACAAAATTAAATAACATAGACTAAAGTAAAATGGATTAAATCCTTAGATTAAAGGGAAAGATTAAATCCTTAACAACAATCATGTTACTAATGGATACGAACAAGTCTTAAAAAGTCCTACAGTTTCAGATATTGCTCACAACAACAACAAAAAGATCTCGATTTGTTTGTCAAGTATGTCAAGTTGAAAGTCATACAACAAGAATGTTGATTTAACAGATCGCACAGAAGAAATAATCTGGTCTGTAAACAAGACAAGAAAAGAGCAATAAAGCCGAGGGTCATTTTTTCAAGGTTATATACACCTTTATTAAAAAAAAAAAAAAATCTCTCTAGTCAATTTCTTGCTTCTTGTCTGCTTCCTTCTCCCTCTCACCATATCTACGCATCCTGTTATACAACTGAACGCGGAATACAAATTTGGCAGCAAATCTATGAAGCCATCTGGTGCTTTGTGTGTGTGTGTGTGTGTGTGTGTGTGTGTTGTGTGCGCCCAGAATGGGATGAACCTCAGAAACAGTTGTGTGTGGCAGTGTTAACCAAGTTGGTGTTACATCACCTTGTGAATGATGTGAGAGGCTTCCGTGTTGATCTTTGATATATAAGAATGTCTTCCAATAGCACATGCGGAGGATTAGATTCATCCAATAATTCAGCGTCAATTTTTTCAACCGCCGTAGAATTGTGTCCGTTGGGGCAAGAGTGGCGCATATTCCGTTCAGGTGATTACAAAAAAAAAGCAGAACACCTCCCTTTAGTGTGGGAATATGTATTATACTTAGTCATTTGTTAAATACAACATTTCTCAAACGTGATTGGAAAGATTGTTCTGTCAATCGGATTAACGCCGTTTGATTTGCTCTCCTCCTGTATTTGAGGCTTTACAGCTTATGGATTTAGCTTTGTTACCCTCTCCAAATCCATCCTTTTGTACACTTAGATGGTTTTTTTTTTTTTGGTTTTTTTTTCACGCCTGTCTCGGAAATTGATTTCGCTTTCCCTCGCTTTCCTTTTAACGCTCCGTCGCAGATGGAGCATCGGCATCGCAAGAAGGAAACGCCGACACCTGCCAGCACCCATCACTTGTTCGTCCACGTCAAGAGTCTGATGAGTGCAAATCTGGGGGAGGAGCTTGAGGTCTTCTTCCACATATATGACGGGCGGGAGAATCGACCACTTAGGTATGGACTGACACATAAGGGCGCGATTATGAGCTATTTTTGTTGTTGTATTATATTTGTGCAAACAGATGTACCTTTAGTTGCACCAGGCATTACAACTGAAAAAGAAACTGAAGAAACAAGGGTGGTGTCATATTGGTTTGGGGTAAAATTACCTGTGGAAAAACTAAATATAACATTTACATATATTTTGAAGTGCTGTAGATTGCCAAGTTTGTGTGTTAGACATAGTTTTGTTAGACATTTTTCGAGAAATTTTCCAAAGGATGTTGATCTTTTTGGTTGTTGATTTACATGTGATTTGGACTAGAATCAGTTTCTTTCATGGAACAACAACAAAAAACGTTAGTCCTTTGTAAATTCCCATAATTTGCGTCTATGCGACGGTTGCATCAGTTGGGGCGGGTGGAAATCCAACCATGGCATCTCGCCAACGTTGTCTCTCACTGTCTGGCGGCGCTAGTAAACAGACACACACATTTACACTGGCCGCCTTGGCTAAGAGCCATTTCGCTGCTTGACTCCAGAGCTGGAGCTTTCTGCGTGTCACCGACCAGATGGGGGTCCGACCCGTTGTCTCGGTACCATGCCAACACCACCCGTTCCTTTGCACCACGCCATTTTCTTTGTGTTCACCGAGGCCTTTGGAGCACAGCGCTGTACTGTTTACACACAAGTGTGACCTTTTCTCATTTTAATAGCAACTTCTTCCACCATATTACGTTTCTGCTCCCGGGTGGTTTACTTGAGCCAACATGGCCAGCTAATAGAACCAACCGGTCCCATCCCCCTCCTCCATCGGGCGAGCGCACGGCTCCAAATGCAATTATCAATATCAGGAGAGGCAACGCCGCGTGCTCAGTGGGCCCAGAGGGGAGGTAACCCGGCCATTCATGTTGTGTTAATAAGAGCGCTGATAGAGCGAGATAAGGTCCCACCGGGGGGGTAAACACCGGTCCTCTTAGCTCGGGTGATCAACACGCTGCAGTTGTGAGGGAGGGCCGGCAAGGGAAGGGGAGAAGACGCGTGCGTGCGTGCGTGCGCATGAGTAGCTGTTAATTGACGGTCTTAACAATGGAGTGATAATTAAGGTGGAGAAAAGCAGGCTCGCGTCTGATGGCAAGGAATCTATATCCGGTCGGATAAATGGCGTGGAAAGTTACAGGGAGCCGCTAACGAGGAGCGACCGCATCCACGTTTAGGGTTAAAGGAAGGAATATATTCCACTTAAGTGTGAAAACATACATATAAATGCTTGAACTTTTCGAAGCTCAAGAAGCTAATAAAAGCTAAGCTAAAAAGCTCGCTTGGACAAATTCAAGTCTAAGTTTTTTTGTTTTTTGTTTTTTTTTCAAATTGTATTTAATAAATCATCTGAAGGCTAATTACTTCAAACGCCTGTGCCAACCTAACCTAAAAACACCAGCTGGTTTGTTTCCCCAAAGAACTGGTTCTAAAAATCCATCTGGGAATGAGCTGGAAGAAAGCGAAACAAAGGCGGGCACTCTTAAACGAACCTTCTGTTCATCATATGCAGTCCCTATAAAAGCTGCATAGCGCAACAAGCGCATTGCTTTGAAATTTGGTGAGATTTTTGCATTATTGACCTGAAACGTGAGCATTGCTAGGAAAGCCAGGAGCACGCAAAGCAGATAGTCTTTTTTTTAGCCCTTGTGCGAGTCGCTCGGACCGCGAGCCTTGTCAGCAAGTTGGCTCATTGTCAGGCGCTATGGCGCATTACAAGGGGTTTCTCTCCGCTTATCGCGCCAACTGTGAAAGTCACCTAACTGGATTAGCCCCCCCCCCGGCCTCGCCAAGGCCCAGCAGGATGCCTCCGTTGCTTCTTCTTTTTTTTTTTTTTCCGGGCGGGAGTGCAAATGTGAGCCGTCCTTTCTGGTTTTGCCCGTCATGCGTTTAATTTCCTGGTCATTTGTACTGATTTTGTATGTGATCCCGTGCGCTTTCCCAGCATGAAGTTAGCATTTTCCAGCAGTGTCACAGCGAGTTTGGCACTTTTTGTTGGACACCATTGTTAGTTTCTTCCAAAATGTGGACACATTCTGTTTCATAGAGGTTCTCCATTGGCACTCTCGTCGTCTTGGATTCTTTTCACATTAACAAGTCACTTCTTTGCGCTTAACAGGCACTTAAAACTTCACAGTGACAATTGCTGATCCCATTTGTCTCTGCTCTCTTTTACTGGTACAGTGAAAGGTTCTTTGTCAGGCTGAATAAAAGTGGCTTGCCCAAGTCGCCAGAGAAGACTGAGAGACAGTGCACGCTGTTTGTGGTAAGTGGTGAATGCGAGCCGTTGTCATCAATCCGTAAGCAAATGTGTCAAAAGGATCTCGGGCATTCCCATCAGGACCTGGGGAGCAGCGATCTACGAAAAGATGTCTACATTGTTGTGCACATCATAAGAATAGGTGGGCTTGCACAGTCTTTTTAGGATGGTTTGTACAGAAACCGTGCAAACGGCTTTCCGTGTCCTCGTTCTTGTGCAGGGAGAATGGCCGCCGGAGAGAAGAAGAACCAGTGTAGCGTTCAGTACCGGCGTCCGTTCGGCTGCGCTGTCGTCAGCATCGCCGATTTGCTCACGGCCGACTCCAAGGACGACCACCTGCTCAAGGTTTATGCGTAAGTAAACAGTCGACTTGAAACTTGTACTACAACAGACTTCTAAGCCCAAGTGAGAACATTTTGCAACCGCATTTTACTTCACGATTTATAATATTTTATTATTGTATCGATATAGATGTAACACGGAAAGCGAGTGGTACCAAATCCACGAAAACATCATCAAAAAGGCCAATTCCAGATATAACCTGTCCGGATCCAACACAGGTAATTTCACTGTCTTGACAGCAACATGGAGTACATCGTTTTTTTGCCCAAACAACATGCTTTATAACGTAAAACTATACTTGTAGCCTTTGAAACATCCCCCTTTTAAACCTACGAATGGTGTTAGGATTCATTTTATTAGCCTTTCACCAAATTATGCTGTGCTGCATCCCGGTGGCATCATCAAGTCTGGTGCCGTGAGATCAGCCGGTTTCCGGTCAGTCTGAGTCACAGTGTTTTATTTATTTATTTTTGTGTGGGCATCAAGTTCTTCTTTCCGGGGGAGCAATTTAAAAGCCTTACAGGGCTGTCTCCACAGGAAGCCCGCGAGTGGTTGCAAAACGCATGCACACGATTGGTATAAATAGCCGCATACGCAGGCACAGCGAACAACAACATCAGCAGTTTCCCATGGCAACAGGTTGGCCAGAGACGTCAAAAAAAAAAAAAAAAAAGCAGCCTGAATTGCGAAGAGTCACACAGATTCTACCTGAGATTGCATCTGAGCCTCAAACACGAGGACATTGTCACATTGTTGTCACGCTGGAGATGTTTGCAAACTGTGAGGCGAGGATGCATTCCGAATCCACCAGACGAACTTGCTTAGTCAGCATCTCTTTCCACGTTCCCCCAGAAGGCGAACAATTACTTCACAAGAACACAGGAGTGGTGCTTTATCAAGAGCCGTCCCTCCAATGCATCCGAGGGATGCAGCAATTATCCTCAAAGTCACGGTCTGACCGTTATCTGATGTTCTAGAACGGCAGCATATGGCCTGACTCGTTCATAATATAAACGGTGCATTGTAAATCGGGATGGGTTGATTTACTTACAGATGAATAACAAATAAGGTGGGTTATCATCTCTTATCACGCGTCTCCAAATACGAACCACAGATTGTCGTGTTTGCGTCAGACTTTCGCGAGGCAGCCTTGTTCCCCACGCATGCTGATCGCACACCAGTTAATTATTTTACCGCATTGGTGAGGGTTGCGATCACAGTTATTAAAGCGGCAGAGAACTTATTAAAGAAGCTGTCTAATTAAGTCGTGTCAAGCAGCCGAGAGGCTTCGATTTGCAGTGCTCTACCTTTTTTAAAGTATTCCAACAGAATCACAAATTCATCCATCCATCCATCCATTTTCTGAGCCGCTTCTCCTCACTAGGGTCGCGGGCGTGCTGGAGCCAATCCCGGCTATCATCGGGCAGGAGGCGGGGTACACCCTGAACTGGTTGCCAGCCAATCGCAGGGCACATACAAACAAACAACCATTCGCACTCACCTTCATGGAATCTGCATATTACTATGATATGCATTAACTCTTTCACTGCCAGCCTTCCCAGTTAACATGGATATTTGACTTCTAAAGCCGTCAATGGCAGTGCATTAATATAATTGGAGATGGCAATTTTTAGCCCTGAAATGCTTTGTAGAATGGCAAAAATCCTTTCAGTCTCTCTCCACGCAGAGACTCCATAACAGACCTGCACACCTCCGTGCATAATTTAAGACCCTTGATTTATAGCATTTAATGTCAAGGAGACAATTAAGCAGGTCGCAGTGGTGTGAGAAAATGTTGCCCGCGTGTGTGTCATCTTTGTTTTGGTTGGAACAGACATGGCAGAGCACCAAGTCTCTTATTAGCGGCCAATTAGAAGGGCTTTAAAATAGAGAAAAGGTTGTTGAGGATGTTAAAAGGCGAGGGGTGATGTTCCCATGTCCTGAACACTTATTTGGGGGTCTTCACATTGAAAAGATGGCATCTTCCAGTGCACCGAAAGGGGTTTCATAAGAGTTTTTTATTTTTTTTTGCAAGCGATGAGTCAGGCCAGGTAGTTACCAAAGCTCTCACTTCCGTGCGAGCGTGGGCACAGGCAAGCAGGCCATTCTGCGACGGCGCTGCTGTTTTGTTTTGGACTTTTTTTGACACGATCGTGTTTGTGCGACGAGGTGGCAGGCCGGGTGGGTTGAGGCCGGCGGAGGTTGACGACGCTTATATAGGCCGCCAGTAGCTTTTCGAGATCAATGTGTGGCGGAGAAATCATAACTTCACCCTTTAGTTTGAATTCCCATCATGCCTCTGTGCCACAGAGGAAACTATTAGATATACTCGTACGTAAACCTGATGACTTGTGTGTCGACTTGAGGCGCAAGCTGCAGAAAAATGAGTCACAACTACATTCAAAATACAAGTCCTGTCAACACATTCTGGAGTTGTGCTAGAAATGCTGTATTTTGCAATAAAACAATGATTACCAACATTTTCAAGTTCTACATTGACACAATAACCACTAAAACATTTTCGGAAAACTCCCAAAATACTGCAGCACTGCATGCAGTGCATTAATTTTTCATCAAAAACCTACTGAATTGTCATAAAATAAGCACATTTTTTGTATATAAGCTATCAGCCCACTTGCATTTATAACACAATAACCGTCCACATTAGGCCTAAAGTATGTTTCAATATGTATGATGTATCAACTTACTTCGTAGCTCTCTGATTTTTTTACTGCTCTCTTTTTATATTGCCGACATCACGACTTCAGAGGCCGCTCACAACGTGGCCGTTTTCGTCTCGCCAAAAACAAAAACAAAAAAAAACTCAAGCGTGACCTTTTTTGCACGTACTGTTATTCATGCTGACATTCTAAGCTATCCCATAAGGGTAGCTTCTTGTGATTTATATATATATATATATATATATATATATATATGTATATGTTCATAGGTGGTTTTTTTTGGGTTTTTTTTTTTTTTTGCTGTTCATGTGTGCAGTGGGTGTTTGTTCGCCCAAACACAGCCGCAGCACCTTGTGGTTATTAATGGAGGTGTCAGGTTTGCCAACACTTGTTTTTATTTTTTAAATTCTATAGCATGACAGCTTGAATATATAAGACAGTTGTTAAATATTTTGTAGAAGTTATCATTTATTTGCTCAGCTTGCATTAGTATTATGGACGATTTTGAGAAAGGAAGATGTCTCGCCTTCAAGAAGATGACTCAGCAGGAATCATCCGATAGAAGGGCGCCTTGACCAAGGACGTGGCCGGGGACGTGGCAGGTGTTGGTCTCATGTCTTCACCTTGAAACCCTCCCCTTAGTGTGTTGTGTCTTGTAGCTTAGTATGTTATGTCTTGTAACTCAGAAACCTCCCTATTTCAAATAAATACAGGAGCGACGGGAGAGATTGTTTAGAGCGTGATGAGAGGCAGTAGTCTGAACAATCTCCTATACGCCCTCCTCCTGAGCAAAAGAAACCAGCGTCTTCATTCCTTTTGTGTCTATTTTTATAAGTGTTGGGTGAGATAGATCCAACATTAAATTGGTCCTTCGAGCCGGATGTCAATACACCCGAGGATTCCAGTTGTGGAGCCGACTTCCAGTTAAGAGACCGTGGCCACGGCAAGTAAGACCCTTTCCGGGACTGGTCTTCGTTCTCCTCAGCTGGGATCTGAAGGTTGACGACAATCCACAGGATTGAAGACGACTTTGGTGAGTTAAATAAAAAAAAAAAAAAAAAAAGGATTAAAGAGTGAGTGAATTGCGCGACAAAGAAGTCTGCGGCAGAATAAACCTTGTGTAATACTAGTCACTGGCAAATAAAAGAGGGACGGCGCAGTCTGACAAATTCCGCAAAATTATAAGTGTTGGGTGAGATCGATCCAACAACGGTGAAATCCATGTGTTTAAACATGACGGGTGGTTGTGTTTCTGTTTTATTTAAATTAAAAAAACATTTTTTTTTTTTTTTTTTAGGGCTGGCAGTGGCTCTGCAGCTCCTCCACGGGGACATCGATCAGCTGAGACGGGAGTACATGGTGCTCTTCACGCGTGGCGTGTCCATCACAAGGAAACTGGGCTTCTCCGATGTCATCATGCCAGGTGGGATACCAGGAAGTTATGTGGTCAAGGTCTGTTTTCAAGCATCACAATATGTCCGTGCGGTCAGGAAAAGGCTACTGTGGATGAACGTTTTTTTCCCCTTCTGCATGTCCGCTTCTCTGCATTGGTATTCACTACCACTGCTAAGTGCTGCACGCCACTGCCTCTTAAATAAACTTAAAGTGACTTACCACATGACTTGAGGTTTGAACGGCAGCCAAAAACCCACAATTTTGTGAAAATACCAAGAGCCCCATGCAGTAAAAGGAGAACATTGAGCTCTTTTTATCATATAGTATACTACATCATGTTTATAGTGCGCAAAATCAAATGTTGATACTATTTAGTGCGCAGGCTTTCCAAAGCACATTTAAAAAATATTATCTTTTATATTGCTTTATTATATATTATACTAGAAATCTGACTCCTGAGGTACCAAGTGATATTATGACATGACCTCAACGTTGGCTACATAATCAATGCAGAAAAGCTCCATAAAGGTATGGATGTATTCTGCATAACTACAATTGAAGTTTTCTACCACATCATTCACTTGCGGAGTCATTACAGTACAACATTGCGTATTGCATATGTTAACCTGTCTTTTAATATCCACAGCAGTTGCCTTGGTAACGTCCTCACCCACTGCTTGAGAGCAAATTGCACACACTTGATAAAATATTCATATATTTTCCTCAGGTGCACACTGTGTGTAGATAGGTGCCTGTCAAATGATGCGAATGCCTCCCGGGCCTCAACAGTATGGCACCCTATTGTCATGCACCACATGAATACTATATGAAAAAAAATTGCGATATCTTGAATAGCAGTTTTTTTTTTTTTTTTTTTTTTTTGAGTTTTATTTAGTTTTTTTTCCAGCATGGCTGGACATGAGGGTCAAATCTTTTTCGTGTGAAATCCTCAGTAAAGCTCGTCTTCGACGTAAGCGAGGTGCACTGTCTGGTCACGCAGATAAAGAGCAAGCGCAGACCGTGGGTCCCCCAGCGCCTCGCTAACATAGATTTATGTTCGCTGTCTTTGTCTCCGTCTGACTACAAACCCTTTACACTCGCTCTCTCTCGTTCTCCATTTCTGACCAAGAAAGTCTGCCCCTGGGCAAAGGAAAGTGTCTCGCTCGCTCCTTTGTGAATGACTGCATCATTCTTTTTTTTTTTTTTTTTTTTTTTTTGCTCGTCTCCTAAACAACCCCCCCCCCCCTCCAACCACACCTTCCCGACTTCCCTTTTTACCCATTGTACACAAGGAAATTGACTCTCTACTTAATGTTGGGTACAGTACGGGAGTTTATAGTATGCTCTCTGTTGCTATGGTTACCGCTGTCAAGAACAGGAAATCAATGTTGACCCTAGAGATCCATGCACCCCGATAGTGGAGTGGAGCTAGTCAGTATACCTTCAACTGTGTATATATATATATATATATATATAAAGATGTTTCAATACAGAGGTTACATCAACACTTAGATTTTGGTGTTTTTTTCCAGTAAAGGTCAGTATGATTTACTCCTTTTCCCCCCCCAATCATTTTTCTTAGTATCTGAGTCCAACTAATCGCGTTAAACATTGACCTCACTTGCCTTGGAGGCAATTAGCGTTATTTGTTAGCCGGTTGGAGTGGCCGCGGTAGGCCATCGACATCGACAAAAGGCTTGACCTTGAAAATAAACTTGACTTCATCAGCTCTGCTATTTGATGAGTGCCCCCCCCATGTTATGATAAACTACGAAAGGGGGGGGGGGGGGGGGAATACAGTAAATTGATTATTTTTTTGGGTGTGCTGGATCAAGTGACATCAAAGTTCAAATGCACATAATAACAGTTAAATGCCAGGTCACTGGCTTTGATTTCATGACAGCACATAATGTATCATTCAATGCTACTAATGTAAACGCTGTCCACACGCACACAAATGTCTTCAAGCTGTTGGGAGGTCATTCTTTAACACTGTGCTTATTAGCATAATCAATGCCATTTTTTTTTCTACCTTGTAGGAGAGATGAGGAATGACCTTTACGTCATACTGGAGAAAGGAGAGTTTGAAAAGGGTGGGAAGAGCGTTGCCAGGAATGTGGAGATCACCATCTACGTGTTGGACATTGATGGACAAATCCTCAAGGTACAAAGACATTTTAGCCCTCTTACATGCTGAATCATGGTCGAATAACACCCACACACGTGTACAAATTGGGGTTTTATCCACTGAAAGTCTGGAAGATGGTTGATAGCTGTCTATGACTATTTGTAATTTTCAATGGGAAATACACTGTTCTCAGCACTAAACACCTATTTAAATCCTTAGTTAACTCAGTTTGCCCCTTAATGGCTTTTTATTTTTAGATGCATCTTGTTATAGAACTGAACTCTTCATTTAAATATGGCTGACCCAGATGAGAGCTACACCTCCAGCGTGTTTGCTCATTGCTAGCACTTCTGCTTCTGTGGTTTCCATAACGGACAGAAAATAGACACACATGGAAACCATGTAATCCCATTTGAATGCAGTTTTCTTTTTTCTTCTCTACCTCGCAGAGTTACGTGGCCGCCGGCTCTGGTGAACCCGGCGGGGACGAGTACCACTCTTTGGTTCTGTACCACAACAACAGCCCACGCTGGGGGGAGCAGATCAAGCTGCCCATCCCCGTGGACATGTTCCGGGGTTCGCACGTTCGCTTCGAGTTCCGACATTGCTCCAGTAAGTAGCGACGGAAATGTCCGTTCACTTAATTAGGGAAAGAACTGTCGCCCACATTCAGCCTGACATGCCAGATGGTTTGTGTGACAAGAGCTGATAGAAACCTTTCTCGAAGGGCAGCTATCATGCTCACAAGCATGAGCTGACCGATTAATCGACCGGCTGATTTAATCAGCCGATATTAGCACACAGCAAAAATCTACAAAATATTGGTAGATTTTTGCTGTTTTTACATATGAACATATAATAAGACAAAGATAGTGACATTCAAACTAACTCTCCCCTCCAAAAATCGTCAACAAATCAGATGATTTTTACCAATTTTTCTCTCTGTTCTATTGTTAAATACATACAAAATGTGCGCCCCCACACAAGGGCTTCTCTTCAGGAGCCCAATTTAGGACTGTGTTGACACCAAACTGCCAAGTGCAAAACGTGAACACCTTTATCCTACTGTCAAATATAGTGGTAAACATATTGTCAACAAATGACAAAAGAAATTGCGTTAAAGGCAGATTCGTTTGCTGTGTTTTGGCAAAATTTGGGTGATTGTGGTGTGTTCACTGCCCCCTGATGTCTTAGTTTCCACCTCCTGCAGTGATGCTGCGTTAAATGCTTGCAAATTTACTCTGCACAACGCCAAGAGAATACTTAATAATGCTTTGGTTTATTGAGCCCGTTCATTTTGGCCTCTCCGCAGCTAAAGAGAAGGGAGAGAAGAAGCTGTTCGGCTACTCCTTTGTGCCCCTCATGCAGGAGGACGGAAGGACCCTGCCAGATGGCACCCATGAGCTCATTATCCATAAGGTACAGCCTGCTTGCCCTCTTTTTGAAAAGGAGAGACCCAACAGATAAAAAGAATTCTAGACCCATCTCTATCATCTTTGTAATTGCAAAAATATTTGAAAAACGCATTTTTGGTCAATTATCTCATTACATCACCTTATCTTTTTCTACTACTACAGTGCCTCTTAAATTCACAAATGACTTATTTTCACCTTTTGACTTGACAACTTACTGGTGCAATTTTCATTGATCGTTCAAAAGTGTTCGATTTGGTTGGCCATTAGCTTCTCCTTGACATTGGATTAAATCGAAATGCTGTCCTCTGGTTCAACTCTTAGTTTCACAATAGGCGCCAATATGTATGTCAGTGGTTGTAAATCTGGTCGAATGTTAGTTGATACAAGTGTTCCACAAGGTTCCATATTAGGTACACTTCTTTTTTTTTTTTTATTTCATTAATGATTTTTCTCCATTGTGGTCCACCTGTCTTTTTATCTTTATCTTTTTGCTGACGACACTGTTTTTTGCATTGCATTTATTATTCCAATCCTGACATATCACAAATCGAATATAAACTGCAACACAATTTTAATCCTGTCCAACACTGGTTCAATAACACCAGGCTTGTTCTCTATATGAAAAAATCATGTTCCATGGTATTTGGTCCAAAATATTGTTTGTCACATTTACCTCAGTTGTTTATAAATTTTAGGGATGTAACTCCATTTGAGAGAGTTGATTTTGATTGGTTTGCAATGTGGTCCTGTGTATGTGTGTGAACACTATTTTATATATATATTTTTATTTGAGCTGGTGATTTGATGGGGTGGGCTCTGTGGGTTGTTAGAGTGGTAACATAAAATTGAATTGAATTGAGTTGACAAAGCATCTATATTTGTCTTGGATGTAGTTGTAATTTCATTTTCCACTGCATTTTGGTTCCAGCCACTTAAGCCTTCCTATTTATGCACACAAGCTATTTGTGTGCTTCTCACAGGTTTCCTCCCAAATGGGATCACAAAGTGTATGATTATGTGATTCACGGCTTCTAAAGTGCATCCGTGTTGTCCTCTCACCATTTGGCGCCACGGGCTGTCAGAAAGCCAAGTAATGTCCACATATGTGACTCTTAAAACTGTGATAGTGTGTATAATTCGCACTGTCAGTGCTTTTAAAAAGCTGACCCGGTGTGCCCTGTCTGTATCTGGCATGCCCATATTACAGACCTGCAAAGACGCACTCTCATCGCTTCAAACCTTTTGGTTCCGACACATCAAAAGCTCGGGCAAATAAACCATCCGAAATCATCTTTTAAAAATGTCCTGCTCGGCTGTAATTGCAGACTGTGTCCTCAGCTGCAGGCAAAGGGTGTGTGCACAAACCTCAGGCTCCGTGCACAATGACGCGCACAGTGCATTGATTCATTTGTCAGCTGCGGGCCGTAACAGTCACCCAACGTCTGATTTTTAATTTATTTTTACCCTCCTGCTCGCTGGAGGCCATCAGTAGCATTGTCAGATCATTTCCTTGCCTTCCTTGGTTGGTGGGGGATGGGGTGTGGTTGGGATGGAGGGTTGGGGGGTTTGGGAGTTGGGGCCTGCTAACGTCAGATGAAAGTTGCTGAAGAGCTCAATGAAAACTTGTATGGCCTAGTTTCTCCTTCAGACCCAAAATAGATGCCTAAACAGCAGTCCAAAGTGTGCGCGAGCTTTGGAGCTCAAGCAGCCTCAGCCGAGCGTTAAGGCGGCACGCTAAATCAATAAAACAACATCAGCCCCCTTCTGTGATTGTATAACTCCAACTGGCAACATTCAACACCCCAAAAAAGCCGTGGAAGGATGATATAACCAGTTAAAAATGTGAATAACCACATGATTGACATCCACTCGTGTTACGAAAAGATAATTATTTTAATAATGGCATATTGACACTCTATAGTAGAAGACAAAATTTGATTTCTTCAAACTAGCTAAACAACACCCAAAAGAATCAATTCCCAAACATATTGTGTATTCGTGTATATATGTGTGTGTGTGTGTGTGTGTGTGTGTGTATATATATATATATATATATATATATATATAAATTTTATGTTACCACTCTAACAATATATATACAATCCCAATTCCAATGAAGTTGGGATGTTGTGTTAAACATAAATAAAAACAGAATACAATGATTTGCAAATCATGTTCAACCTATATTTCATTGAATACACTACAAAGACAAGATATTTAATGTTCAAACTGATAAACTTTATTGTTTTTAGCAAACAATCATCCATCCATCCATCCATTTTCTGAGCCGCTTCTCCTCACTAGGGTCGCGGGCGTGCTGGAGCCTATCCCAGCTGTCATCGGGCAGGAGGCAGGGTACACCCTGAACTGGTTGCCAGCCAATCGCAGGGCACATAGGAACAAACAACCATTCGCACTCACAGTCATGCCTACGGGCAATTTAGAGTCTCCAATTCATGCATGTTTTTGGGATGTGGGAGGAAACCGGAGTACCCGGAGAAAACCCACGCAGGCACGGGGAGAACATGCAAACTCCACACAGGCGGGGCCGGGGATTGAACCCGGGTCCTCAGAACTGTGAGGCTGACGCTCTAACCAGTCGGCCACCGTGCCGCCCAAACAATCATTAACTTGGAATTTTATGGAAGGGTGGTCCATATTTTCAGGGTCAAAACTAGCAAGGTGACCGGAACTATTCAATAGTAGCCATTGAGTGAGACCTACAAGTAGAATTTGGACTTTTGTCGTTTTCAATTGAGCAGGTCAAGCAATGTTTTTTTTTTTTTTTTTTTTTTTTTTTTTTTTTTTTTGGCAAGTGACTAAATAATAAATATATAATTCTTTTCTTTTGTGTCCAGTGTGAGGAGAACACCAGCTTGGCAGACTGCACACGCTATCTGAAGCTGCCTTTCTCCAAGGCCAACATCCCATCCAACAACCAGACGCTGAAAGGCACCAAGGAGTCTTTCTGGATCACCAGCTTCCTGTGCTCCACCAAGCTCACACAAAACGGTAAAAAGTCCTCTTTTTTTTTCTAGGGATTAGCATTTTTTTTTCCTCCATCTTGGACACATGCCTGATGAATTGTGGTAATCCTCAGTCTGGACTGAACTGAATAGTCACAAACAAAATCATAAAGACTGGAAGGGAAATAATATCACTGAGTTTGAATTTGTTCTCCAAACTGGGAAAGTGTGGGGGAAAAAAATCCTACATTTTGGTTAGATGTTTCCTATCTTGGCAGAGCAAACTGAACCCTGAAATTAATTTGAAAATGCCCACAAGAATATAAAAAAAATGTTTTGTGATAAAATCAGAATTGAGTAAGAATTGAATTTTCCCTCTCATCCATCCATCCATTTTCTACCGCTTATCCAAGGTCGGGTCACGGGGACAGTAGCTTTAGCAGGGACGCCCAGACTTCCCTCTCCCCAGCCACTTCATCCAGCTCTTCCGCGGGGATCCCGAGGCGTTCCCAGGCCAGCTGAAAGACATAGTCTCTCCTGCCTGTCCTGGGTCATCCTGGGTCTCCTCCCGGTGGGACATGCCCGGAACAGCTCACCAGGGAGGCGTCCGGTAGGCATCCGAATCAGATGCCCCAGCCACTTCATCTGGCTCCTCTCGATGTGGAGGAGCAGCGACTCTAGTCTGAGATCCTCCCGGATGACAGAGCTTCTCACCCTATCTCTAAGGGAGAGCCCGGACACCCTGCGGAGGAAACTCATTTCGGCCGCTTGTATCCGGGATCTTGTTCTTTCGGTCACGACCCACAGCTCGTGACCATGGGTGAGGGTAGAAAGACCCCAAGATACTTGATCTCCTCCACTTGGGGCAGGATCTCAACCCCGACCTGGATAGGGCACGCCACCCTTTTCCGACTGAGGACCATGGTCTCAGATTTGGAGGTGCTGATTCTCATCCCAGCCGCTTCACACTCAGCTGCGAACTGCTCCAGTGAGAGTTGGAGATCACGGATCGATGAAGCCAACAGAAACACATCTGGAAAAAGCAGAGATGCAATACTGATGCAATACCAAACCGGACCCCCTCTACGCCTCGGCTGCGCCTTGAAATTCTGTCCATAAAAGTTATGAACAGAATCGGTGACAAAGGGCAGCCTTGGCGGATCCGACTTACTGCCAGATATGCGAACCAAACTCTGACTCCGGTTGTACAGGGACCGAACAGCCCGTTCGGTGTTCGGTACCCCATACTTCCGAAACACCCCCCACAAGACTCCCATGCACCCTCGAGGACCCTGCCGAGGGTGTAGAGCTGGTCCACTGTTCCACGGCCAGGACAAAAACCACACTGCTTCTCCTGAATCTGAGATTCGACTTCCCGACGGACCCTCCTCTCCAGCACCCCTGAATAGGGAAGGCTGAGGAGTGGGATCCCCCTGTAGTTGGAACACACCCTCCGGTCTCCCTTCTTAAAAAGGGGGATCACCACCCCATTCTGCCAATCCAGAGGCGCTGTCCCCGATGTCCACGCGATGTTGCAGAGGCGTGTCAACCAGGACAGCCCCACAACATCCAGAGCCTTGAGGAACTCCGGGCGAATCTCATCCACCCCTGGGGCCTTGCCACCGAGGAGCTTTTTAACCACCTCGGTGACCTCAACCCCAGAGATAGGAGAGCCCGCCTTAGAGAACCCTGACTCTCATGGGAAGGCGTGTCGGTGACATTTAGGGGGTCTTTGAAGTATTCTCCCCACCGCCTCACAAAGTCCCGAGTCGAGGTCAGCAGCGCCCCATCCCCACTATACACAGTGTTGGTGGTGCACTGCTTTCCTTTCCTGAGACGCTGGATGGCGGACCAGAATTTTCTCGAAGTCTTTCTCCATGACCTCACCGAACTCCACTCATACCCGAGTCTTTGCTTCAGCGACCACCAAAGCTGTATTCCGCTTGGCCAGCCGGTACCCATCAGCTGCCTCAGGAGTCCCACAGGCCCGATAGGACTCCTTCTTCAGCTTGACGGCATCCCTCACTGTTGGTGTCCACTGACGGGTTCGGGGATTGTCACCACCGACCGCCTTACGGCCACAGCTCCGGTCGGCCGCCTCAGCAATGGAGGCGCGGACCCTCTAGTCCAGTCCTTTGTCACGTCTAATGTCCAGTGGTGCCTTGAGAAACAAATGGACCGACTTAAGAGATTTTCGAGCTACAAGCTATCACTCTGCCTTAGGAAAGTCCATTTAGTCCATGCTAACAAACAATGCAAAACAAATAGCATTGGTGTTGCGGTGTTAAAACCCTTTCAGCAACAGATTTGAACACAAATGGTGGAGCAACTCATGTAGACAAATATTATACTCACAGGCACATATTCTTTATCCTCTGCGAAGAACTACTGCTATTACTGTGGCAAATCCTCGTTAATTCTTTACATTATTTAATTACAGTGTATCATGACTTATTGCTTTTATAACATTTAGTATTATAGAGTGATATTTGAATATCTGAACACATTACTTTTTTCGGGGGCGGGGGGCAGCTGGAACAGATGAATGGCATTTCCGTTCATTTCAATGGGGAAAGATGATATGAGTAGTCGTGAGTCACCACTGTATTTGTCGACACTAAAGGAACTTTCAGGGAGAATGGCATTTCCACTATGCTCCAGTGCACTGAACTCTGAACAAAAAACACGAGCCCCACTGCTTCAAGAGGAGAAGGGACCTGGCTGGTCCACTCATAACAAGCGAGTGATGCGACATCGCAAAGTCGCTAGGCTCCTCGCTACAAGCCAAACACACATGAAGCTGTCAAATTTCTACATACCGTTGCTTTGACGGAGGCACAGGGTTTGGTGACTGCTTTGGACAGATTATAGACATCAACTGTTCAGGCACAGAAGAACGCTTATGTGCGACAACAACAACAAAATAAAACAAAAGTTGCTTCAGGTTAACCCGAATCTGAAGAGACAGCTAAAAGACTCAAGCGGGATGATGTTTTATTCATGCTTACATCTGGGGACGCTGGGAAATTACTTCTTATCTCTCTTATGCGGCTCAACTTGAAAATGTCAGCTTTTGTTTGGACGCGCCTACGTTTGGATGCCGTAATTGAAGCCGGCGGTGTTTTTTCGCTCGCTTTCATCACGCCGCCTTTGCTTTTCAGAACCACTTCTTCTTGTCACTTGTAGCTTTTTAGCAACTCGCGTTTAACTGTATATATATTCCCTCAGGCGATATGCTGGACCTGTTGAAGTGGAGAGCGCACCCGGAGCGGATCAACGACAGCCTCTCCAAGCTGAAGGAGATCGACGGCTCGGAGATTGTCAAAGTAAGCCGGCAATCACAACCGATTGATCGTTGATGTTGTGACAAGGAATAGCAACATTTTTCTCCCTTTTATTTATTTGTTTATTTTTTGTAGTTTCTACAGGACACATTGGACACACTTTTTGGTATTCTGGATGAAAGCTCCCAAAGATACGGGCTCAAAGTGTTTGACTCACTGGTAAGGGTTTTCTTTAAAATAACCCTCGACACAAACACAAGAATAAAAAGCCACCTGCTGTCGGAAGATCGAGAGACGTAACGCACGAGAGCCCCGGGAAGCAATCTCGCCGCGGTCACGCCACGCCGCGCTGATTGATCTTCGTCTTAGAGCACGTGTTCCGTGCTCCAAGATGAAGCGCTCAGAGTGATGAAAAGATCTGTCATTGTGACGCGTTTGTCAAGTTTCAGTTTATTTTTTTTTTTTTTTTTAGCTTCACCCAACAGGTATTGGCAAAATTATGGGAAACTACTTCATGCTATCTAATTTATACTTGTCATACTGTATCACTTGGTAGCCAGAATGATTGATTTAAAAAAAAAAAGCACTGTAAATATTGTTAATTTCCTTCTCAAGTCCTCGCTCTGTATTGACTATAAATCACATAGCAATACAATGTCCTTTCTGTGTTCTTTCCTCCCAGGTCCACATCATCAACCTTCTCCAAGACAGCAAATTTCAGCACTTCAAGCCGGTCATGGACACTTACATCGAGAGCCACTTCGCAGGAGCTCTGTCATACAGGTGGGTACTGCGACACCAGTCACAAATTGGATTCCAATGACAGAACTCGTCACAGGCAGGCAGCATAAGAGCGGCTCTGAGAATCAATGTGTGCAAAAATGCTTTGGCGCCCCTTTGTGGCTACACTGAGGTGGGCGGGGGGGGGGGAAATAAAAAAAAAAAAAAAAAAGGTGCTAACTACTTACGCGCACGTTTTCATTGCCTGCTGTTCCGTCTGGCTGTCGACTTCACACTTGGTGTACCTGCTAAGATTGAGCGCTGATGCTGTGATCTGACACACGTTCACACACAGACACACACACACACACACACATAATGCTGCTATTGTGCCTATGACAAACGTCTCCAGTGCAAGGACACCTATTGCACAAATAAACTCTGACGAAACAACCCACAAGACAGTAAAGTAAACATTAAAGGTACTGTGATGTGTTTCAAAGGGACCTGATCAAAGTTCTGAAGTGGTACGTGGACCGCATTGTGGATGCCGAACATCAGGAACACATTCAGCAGGTGCTCAAGGTGAGAGAACATCTAGTGGTCGACACTTTGAATGACGACATTATTATTGTGGGTATAGTACGCTTTGGTAGAGACCTGTGCTGCCTCACATTGAGAGGTGTCATATTTTAAAAGGGAACTAAACCCCCCTTGTCCTGTACGTGCCAGCACTAGTCAAAACAGAGTACTCTGGTAAATAAGGCTGAAGGATACAAAGGGAATGCCCAGAGAGTCATTCTTTAAAACACAAGCCGCAGTCAGAGTTGTATGAAATAAATTCAGAAATGCTAACCTTAGCCTGACGAATATTGAATGCATACACTCATGACAATATCGACAGGAACAAATGCAAGTAAAGAGGAATGTTTAGCTTGAGTTTCTACAACTACAACTACTACTACTACAACTGCTGTAGTTAAAAACATCACCGCAATAAATGATGGCTTCCCATAATGCTTTTAGCCAACTACATTGGCAGGAGAGACAGCGTGAGGAACGGCGCAAATGGTTAAGGCAGGAAATCGCCTGTTCTTGTGTTAGCCACATCATTCAAGCCTTCAGCGGGTATGTGCTTGTGTAGAGTGTGTTGCTGGTGACCTCAACTGGACAAATTAGATACCTGAACGTCTCTGTAGCATAACATATTAGTATGACTTTATGAAACTACCTAGATGCGATGTTTCAATGTATTTTTTATAATTATTTTTTTTTTTAAATAAATGCCATTTAGATTTCAGTAAACATCAGCTGATGAATGATGTATGCACTTTTAAAAATATGAATTTCTTTTCATCCTGGGTCTAGTTCCTCTTCAAAACATTGATTAAGATTTAGGCAAACATCAGAAACAGCTCACAGTGTGATCCGGTGCAGTTGTACACAAGTTGTAACCACGATGATAAACTTTACGCTGGATTTCCTGGCTGTCAGTTGCCTGATAGAAATGTTTCCTTGCTGTTCTCCAGGCCAGCGAGTACATCTTCAAGTACATCATCCAGTCTCGCCGCCTCTTCTCCTTGGCAACAGGAGGCCAGAATGAGGAGGAGTTTCGCGTGTGCATCCACGAGCTCTTCATGTCCATCCGCTTCTTCCTCTCGCAGGAAAGCAAGGGCACCAGTCCGGTGGCGCAAACGCAGGCACGCTCATATCTGTGTTCAAACATTTAAATATGTCTGCGCGTGTCCATTCCCCGCAAACACACACATTTCCTCCCTCAAAGACTAGCCCTCGATGCAGTTGTAATTGAATAATTTCATGCTCCCAGAGGGTCTGGAGTCCAACTGCGCTGCGTATTCTTTTCTTTTCCCTGGTGGGAGATGTGGGAGTAAAGGTAGAGCCGCCTTGACGGATTTCAAGAAAGAGCAAAACAAACGAGACGAGGACGCCAGCAATAATGGAAATTACACACTCGCAGCCGCTCTCTGAGTGGGGAAATACCCCATGATTGCCTGTGTGTGTTACTGTCATCCTCCTTCCACTCTTTCGGTGTGGCCAAAATCATCCCTTTGCGGTTGAGATACCATGAGAATATGATTGGCACTGAAATAATCATCATTATTCCAGTAGTGCCCGCTTTCTGGCCTGACTGGAAAAGCGCTACATCGTCCCTTAACTGGTCTAGACTCATCAAAACTAGTTGTTATTCTCCACTTTGGAAGGATGCTGCTCCGTCTAATTATAATGCGTGCAGCGTCAATGTGTGCACATTTGTACCATGATAAATATTGTCTTTGAACAGAGGTGTCAAACTCAAGGCGCAGAGGGCGGAGTTGGCCCGCTGTATCACTGCGTGCGGCCCACGAACGCAACGTTTCTTGGCTCATGGGTTTGTTGTCTTCATTTTGTCAGAAAATCTGTGCCGAAATTTGTCTTCATTTTTACAAACAAACATTTAAATCGCTGAACATCAATTAAATTGTGGTATACTTAACTACTTGAATGCCACAATTTTCCATGGCTTCTGATTTGAAATTTTATTTATAGCAATAAATAATACAAGTAGAGGTGACTATTAGGACCCAACCGATTAATTGGCTGGCTGATTTAATTGGCAGTTATTAGCCCTTTTCAAATCGGCAAAAATCAAGTGACTTATTGACGATTTTATTTATTCAGTTATTTTACACATTAACACTTCACAAAATAAGACAAAGAATTACATTCAAACAAACATTAAAAAAAAGGGCAAAATAGTCGGCCGATTTTTGCTGATTTTTCTCTCTTTTGTAAAGATAAAGATAAACAAACACGAAAGGACAAAGTATTGCCTGTAATTCATATCTTTATTGTTGTCAGCATTAAGGAACCAAAAAATACATATATTTTAATTAATCAGCCGATTAATCTGTTATCAGAATTTTACTCTGCCAAAGTTCAGCCTCAAAAAACTCGGTCGGTCGGTCGGGCCCAAGTGAATTTCCATCTATATACGGCCATGACTACCAAGTGGCCCATGACATAAATGAGTTTGACACCCCTGTTTCAGAATTTGCGAGCAACATTTGGACAGCTGGATGAGGCAAGCACCAAGCAATAATCGGAAAAAAAATATTGGGATTAAATTCCTTTTTTTTTTTCACGGTCCTACATTCTGATTATGCATAAGTCACTTTTCCAATTTTACAAAATTTCAGTTGAAGGAAGAACTTATCAAAATGAATCATCTTCTTTTCCTTTTGGATAAGTAGATAAAATAGTGGTATCTGAGTCAGTCTACTTTTTTTTTTCTAACTAATGTGCATTTGTGCACTTAAATACCTATTACAGGCTAATTTACAGCTTGAGCGCTTCCGGCTGCTGAAAGTCAAGAAAAGCATTTCAGTCTTTAGGGAAGGTTTGTCTTCTTTTTTTTTTCTTTTTCATTGTGCATTTATAATTAAACATTGCATGGTTCTGTACACAGGCAGTGTTCCTGCGAACGTTTCCGGCAGTTTACGGCGAGCTCCTGAAGATCTTCACGATGCGCGAGGTGGCCGGCTTCGTCCGGGAGACGCTGGGCAGCCTGCCCGCCATCGTCCACGTGGACTGCCCGTTGGAGACCGTCAAGCTGCAGTGCCTTGCCAAAACGGTGGAAAGCCAGCTGTACATTAACCCAGGTGAACACGTTCGAGTATTCGTCTTCACACTGCGTACCTTTCGGCCAGAGCAGGAATCTGATTTAGTTTGTCCTGGTTGTAGAATCGAGGTGCATCCTGCTGCCGGTGGTGCTGCGCATCTTGCAAGCTCACATGCAGGAGCAGAGAGACCTCGTCATGTGCGCACGCATCCTCACTAGCATGCTGTCGCTCATCAAGAAGGAGGAGAACGGCACCTCTGTGAGTATTACACGTTCCAAATGACGTTGGATGGGAGTATTTACTGCTCACTTTTCAGTGACTGTAGCTGGCATATATATATATATATATATATATATATATATTATATACTGACATACCCTTTTTTTAATTATCATTATACTGTCATACCCTTTTTTGACTTGTTTCAGCTGTTTGAGTCCATAAATTATAATTGAGTCCATATTCGGGTTTTGGGTGCAAGTTCCAGGATAAACCTAAAAAAAAGTTTGATTTGTATGTTTACCTGGAAACTTTGTGTGCGTTTAGTTTTCTATACAGGAAAAAAGAACACACATACAATAAATCTGCAGCGAATTGCCTCTGCTGTTCAGTTCATAGAGTGCACAAGTGAATTATGGCCATCATAACCTGGGGGGAAAAAAAAAATAACCTTAAAGCTGCAGGAATTAGTCTTACAGCAATTTCCCGACCAATAGGGTGCAGGAGCAGATTACTTTGTTTTGTACGTTTACGGTCAGTTTGTCAGCGCGACACTGCCCGCCGTGCACTCCGCTCATGAGAATCATCAATTGAGCAAGTGGGCGCTGTGCCGCTTGAGATGCTCGTGTGTGTGTGTGTGTGTGTGTGTGTGTGTGTGTGTGTGTGTGTGTGTGTTCGTGTGTGTGTGTGTCGTGTGTGTTCGTGCGTGTCGTGTGTGCGCGCGAGGCGTTGAAATCCACGGAGGGGCAGCGAGTGGTGAAGGGGACACACGCACCAGTCCACCCAGAGCAGACGGGCACCAGATCTAAAGAGACGTGACAGCGGCGATAGTCAGTGTGCCAGCCCGGAGCTCCTTCTCATTATCGCTCTGTCCAAAGGCCGTCAGCTGTCTGTCTAGCAGACACGCACACACTCACACCAGTTTATTTTGCAGTCTTATTTAAGACTTTTCACCTTCTCAGCTTAGTTTGAACCAAATATTTCCTCAGGAATCAGCCCATCAGTCTGCAAAATGTCCCAAAAAAAATGCAAATAACACTCATGTTTACGTGTGTTTACTTTGCAGGAGCCGGTGTTCTCGGAAGAAGTGGACCTGATAGTGGCAAGCCTGCTGGGAGTTCTGCTCAGGACCATCCTGGAAATCAGCAACCGACCGCAGCCTGCCGGGCCTGCCATGAGACTTCAATTCCAGGATGTCACTGTATGTACAGTATGCGTGCGTTTCTCTGCGTGCGCGTGTGTCGGTGTCCTCTCCTTTTGGCAAGTAATTATAGATTTTAAATTGAGTTGCTGCGGTGGCGGCTGTAATTGTGCCAACATCATTACACAAATGGCAGTAATTAAGATTTATAATGCAACACACACTCGGGGGTTGCGATGAGTAACGATGAGCTCATCGTCACTCGGTCCGATTCCTGAAGGATACTTGAGGAGGGGAGGGACGATAATAGCTCCACGTCTGTTGCAGCTGCCCAACAAAGGTAATTAAGGGCACACATTTGATAAATAGTTCATTTACTTTGGCGACTCAGTAGCAAAACACCAGCAGATTTTTCTGAACAACAACAACAGAATACAACATTGACGCTTGACGATCACGCTTTCCTCTGTGTGTGTGCCGTCCCGCCAGGGGGAGTTCGTGGCATGTTTGTTGGCGCTCCTGCGACAGATGAGTGACAGACACTACCAGCAGCTGCTGCAGGCGTTCGGCAGCAAAGACGACTTGAGGGTACAGGCGCTCACTCCTCGTCCCTGACTTGACTAACCGAGGCAGTAGTGCTGCAGTAAATGGAGAATGCTGAGAAACACGCACTCACACGTGTACTGTTGTGCCGCAGAATATTTATTACTTCAATACTGACTGGTTTAGTCATTGTGTCTAAAAAAAATATATATTATTATTATTTCGATTCACATTGTATTGTATTGTAAATGTATTGACCGCAGAACAGACAATTTCATTTGCGGGTTCCAATTGCATATTCAGCCTTAGCAAACACTTAATAAGAGAAGGTCATAGAAGAAATGATAAGCAGGCTATGGGACACGTTGCAATAAATAAATAAAGCAAACAATTGACAAAGCAAGTAACACAACAGAAACGTGCCTTTTAAACAACTTCAAAATAACAGAAAAACAGTTCATTTAAAACGAGTGGTGGCAGTGTAGTGTTCGTTTCTCTGAACTCAAATCAAATAGCAAAATACGAACAATGGCATACATGAGCTCTCATTATTATTATTTTTAATTGGCCCGCTAGCTTAATGTTACCATATGTTGGGAAACGCCATGCTAATGGTTAGCATTGATAATTGCTGTTTTAGAATCCTTTAACACATTCACTGCCATTGACGGCTTTAGAAGTCAAACATCCATGTTAACTGGAAGGGCTGGCAGTGAATGAGTTAAGCAACAGATGTTTGAACACAAATGGTGGCGCAACACATGTAAACAGATAACATAACAATACTTACAGGCATATATTCTTTATCAGCTACAAAAAAAATTACTAATATTACAGCATATTATTGATTCACTTACAGGAGTAGAAGTACTATTCTTCGTCTGTGTCTAGCTGACTAGCGTACTGCCTCCAGCGCAATGAATTGAATTGTGGCATTAAATCTGCTGCCACACCAAAAAAATAAATAAATAGTTCCATCAGCTTCCATAATTTAATTCCTTCCGTTCTATTTAATTTTCAAGGCAGTGAATCGATCGTAACTGAACTTCGCCCTGAGAATGAAATGACCTAGATGACTGAGAATATTCACAGGCATACTATTTAATTGTCATCATTCTATGTTTTCATCTCATGGCAGCACTGTACTATGATCATGAGAGTAATTAATGACTGGAATGTGTTCTTCGGCTTTGCCCAGGACTTCCTCCTCCAGATCTTTACCGTCTTCAGGATCCTCATCCGACCGGAGATGTTCCCTAAAGACTGGACCGTCATGCGACTTGTCACCAACAAGTAAGCGCACCCTCCTTGTGGCTCCTTGTAGTCCACTTTTTGTTTTGTTCATTTATTTATTTATTTTTTGTATGAGGTTGCGCGTGTAGATGCATTTTACTCCGCGGTGACACGTTGTTGTAAGTGACTCTCTGCGGTGGTGCTTCACAGCGTCATTATCACCACCGTCCTCTACCTCTCTGACGCCCTAAGGAAAAACTTTCTCAATGACAAGTTTGACTACAAGGTAAGGAAGAAACAAAAAAAGCCCACAAGCAGAGAAGCAACAATCTAAGAAGCTTTTTATTGGTCTTAAATCAAACTGTTGAGTTTTTTGGTGTTTTTCAGGTGTGGGATTCGTATTTCTACCTGTCAGTATTGTTTATCAACCAGCCCTGCCTTCAGCTGGAGTCATTCTCGCCCTCGAAGCGGAAGAAGACTTTGGAAAAGTAAGTCTCACTTGACAAGTTGCACATCACGTCACACTACCACTATGTTCTTGTATGGCGCAGGTATGGAGACATGAGGGTGATGATGGGCTGTGAGATCTTCAGCATGTGGCAGAATTTAGGTGAGCTGCGTGGATTATTCCCATCATGATGGCTACAGAACAAACAAACAAGTGTGGATATTGTTTTTTAATTTTTTTTATTAGTATTTTTTTTGTTTCTGTGAAATTGAATCGCTGCACGTTCTCCAGGGGAGCACAAGTTGAACTTCATCCCGGCGATGATTGGTCCGTTCCTGGAGGTGACGCTGGTGCCGCAGCCCGACCTGAGGAATGTCATGATCCCCATCTTCCACGACATGATGGACTGGGAGCAGAGGCGCAGCGGAAATTTTAAACAGGTACGCTCCGGCTGATGGGGAGGGGGAAACATCCCCCCGCCTCAAAAGCGTTTACTTGGAGACATATTTCAAAACTGAACTTGAACCAACAAATGCAAGTTTGGAGCGTTTAAGCCGTCGTATGTTTAATAGGTGGAGGCAAAGCTAATTGACAAGCTGGACAGCCTGATGTCGGAAGGCAAAGGAGATGAGACGTACAGGGAGCTCTTCAACAGCATGTGAGTTGGAGCAAAACAAAACAAAAACAAAAATCTCAGAAGCAGCTGCTTCAAATAAACCTTTACGACAGATTAACATGCACCTTTTCATTTGAGGAGGAACAAAATACATGCTCCAAAAAAGGATTGAAACTTTTTTTTTTTTTTTTTTTTTCGATTTAATGAGCATTTATTTGATCATCCGTAACAACTCATTCACTGCCAATGGCGGCTTTTGAAGTCAAATATCCATGTTAACCGTGACCGGGCTGGTAATGATTCATATCAAGCTTAAGGTCCATGTACAAGTATGCTCTTTGTCCTCTGTAATAAGACAATTCAGCACACTAGTAGTTTTTTGACACTTTTTTGGTCTTATTTTTTTTGTTTTATTTTTTATTCACAATAAAACATTCCTAGTAAATTACTCTGCTGCACGAGTAAGCATGTGTCACGCACTGCTAAAAATGCTAAATATGCTAAATATAATTCTACTAGTTACCACTCACAACAACAACAAAAAGGAATGAAATCATTGGTTATCAAATGGAGTGCACATTTAATATTTACAGTGCACACCTGCACACCGCTTGTCTATAGAGCTGTTTCTGTTCAACGAAGGGATGTGGGAAAATGGCTTTGGTATCCTAGCAACAATAAGCCTTACTGGGAACGAGGGTGTGGGTGCCACCACAGTAAACAAACACACTCTTTGTTAGGTTTGAATTACTTTCAAATGTATTGATTATTGGATTCATAATACAAAGGTGAGTGTGGGTCAGCATTCATCGTCGGTCACTTTGCATATTCACACGCGTCTGTGTCCAGTCTTGGTCAACTCCGTCCTTGTCTTTCCAGGTTTGTGCTTCTGCATGTTTAATTTGGCCAAGCTCCTGTGTGTGTGCGTGTGTGCATACATCCCATTTCTTTTTATATGTTGTCCTTTAGCAGGTTTCAGTATAGCGTCGGTGTCATTTCCCAAAAAATTTGCGTCATGTACACGTGTCATCGCAAGTCCTTCGTCTTCCATAGTCAGTCCTCATTAGTGAGCCATTTACACATTCATGTTAAAAACTATAGTGAAATGCAATGTGATAAGTTATATGGATGCCGATTCTAAAATTCCGACAACCTATTAATCAGCCGATTAACTTCAAAAATATGTAATCAATGAAATAACTGCCTTAATGCTTACAACAATAAAGATATGAATTACAGGAAGTACATTTGATGGTTTTACAATACTTTGTCCTTTACTATTTGTTTAATTTTACAACAGAGAAAAATCGACAAAAATCGGCTGCTCTTTTTTTTTGTGCCGATTTTTGCAAATTTATTTATTTTCCTCAGTTTTGTTTGGATGCCATTATCTGTAGTCTGTGCTGTAAAAAAAAAAAAAAAGCTATCGGCCAATTAAATCGGCCGGCCGATAAGACATAAAAACCTTCAGTTTGCTCTCATTTTAGCCTGGCTCCAGTTGCAGCTCATATTTACCAGCGCTTTCTGTTTTCCTAATTGTGGAGATGTATTATTTAGACAACAAGCTTATTTTCTCCTTCTCGCGCCACTAACCCCCAACTAACCTGTATGCGTGTGCTGATATTAATCGTATTAATCTATCCCGCCTATGCTTTCCCGCCTGGAGTAGAATTCCTCTGTTTGGTCCGTACCCTAGGTAAGACACTTTTCTCTTTGTTCTCTCGGTGTCGTCTTTGTGAGGATTGGGGATTTGGAGTCCTTTGCTGTTGGGTATAGTGGATTTGTATTACCTCGTTATCATCATCTCCTTTTCTTAGCGCATTTGTTTTACTTCCTGCAGCCTGCTGAAGAAGATCGAGCGAGAGACGTGGCGGGAGAGCGGCATCTCCCTCATCGCCACTGTCACCCGATTAATGGAGAGGCTGCTGGACTACAGGTGAAAGGGCCTCGTCGGTTCAAATGGTTTTCCAAGTAAACCAAGGATTTGTTTCGTTTTCACACCTCCCTGCTTTGGCGCTTTTCTCATAGGGACTGCATGAAGCTGGGGGAAGTAGATGGCAAGAAAATAGGATGCACCGTCAGTTTATTGGTGAGTACATGCAAATGGCGAAACTCGGAAATGGAGATTTCTGTGATTTCCAGCGCTCTGGCGGTGTGTCCCCTCCGCTCAGAATTTCTACAAAACGGAATTGAACAAGGAGGAAATGTACATCCGTTACATCCACAAGCTGTACGACCTACATCTCAAGGCGCAGAACTACACGGGTAAGGGAAACCACCTTCACACGCGCATTGACAAATATTCTAATACCTGTCACCGCTACTCGATGCAGAGGCGTCGTACACCCTGCTGCTGTACGACGAGCTCCTAGAGTGGTCGGACAGGCCTCTGCGAGAGTTCCTCAACTACCCCATGCAGAGCGAGTGGCAGAGGAAGGAGTTCCTGCATCTCACAATCGTTCAGAACTTTGACAGAGGCAAGGTGAGCATTGGAACCCTTCATTATTATTATTTTTTTAAAGTCCTTTTATGGTATTTATACTGTACAGCTGCACTGAAAATTCTTCAACTCGACCTCTTCAACCCGTGCACACAGACAAAATAAATCCTGTTCACTTCACTGATGGAAAACCATACATTAGCTCGATGTCGTCTGCCCGCGTGCAGGGATTAGTCAGCGTCGGGCAAGGAAGGGCTTTCCATTTAGTAATTAGCAAGATGGCCGTTTGAACCTGCACGGAGCGTTGGGCTTCCCTGCTTTGTAGTCGACCCTGCAACGCCACCCAGTGCACCCAGTTCAGCTGTGCAGCAAAGTGAGCTTCGATGACGTTTGTGTTTTGTCGTCATCAGTGTTGGGAAAACGGCATCATCCTGTGCCGAGAGCTGGCCGACCAGTACGAGTCCTACTATGACTACAGGAACCTCAGCAAGATGAGGGTGAGAAACCCATGCCAAATATCATCCTATATATATTTTTTTTGTTTTGTTTTTATTAACCTTTTTCTTTTTTTTTTTTTGTCATTCACGTGTTTGTATTTGTGTGTTGCTAGATGATGGAAGCGTCGCTATATGACAAGATCATGGACCAGCAACGACTTGAGCCAGAATTCTTCAGGGTGGGATTCTACGGAAAGAAGTTCCCCTTTTTCTTACGGGTAAAAAAAAAATTAAATATTATATTCCCAACCTCTGTGCCGCGACATATTAGTATGAGATGAGAGATAATCAGGTGTGGTGCGGGTAATTATCCCATTTTGCTCAATTGGGCTGAAAATGAATATTTGCTAGATGACAGAAGGTACAATGAACCTGTTCAGCCACCTGTTGCTATTCATACAACAGAATAATAACTGTGTTCAGCTAAACAGGTCCAGGTTTCACACTTAGTTAGTACATTTGGCAGTAAATAGAAGTGAGATCATGATTATTTCATGATATACTGAAGGGGTTGTGTGATTTAAAAAGCTTTAAACGGAGATTCATGCCTTGCATTTTGATCAACGATTACGTAACATTCAATTTACAGGTACTGACTTTCATCAGTGTCTACTATTCAATTTAGAGTAGCCAGGTTGTAACATTTGATAAATAAACTGTTAACAACTTGGCATAAAAACCTGACCCGAACAAGAGAAACCAATGTCATTTTCAGATTCAGTGATGCAAAATTGTCCTAAATCAGTTGGAAAAAAAAAAAAAAAACATAAGACAACTTACAAATAAAAACCTTTTTTTGTAACCCAATCAATGAATCAATGATCAATAATCAATGAATGGGACGGACTAATTTCATTCAGCTCACTCTGCCTCCTTTTCAAGCCGAAAACGTGATTAGCGACTAGTTGACGTCAAGCTGTGAATGTCATTGTGGGAACAATTGGGGGAATCGAAGCAACAATCAATATCTAGTTGAAATTGTTTTATCCACGGTTTACTTGACATAATTGAAACGGGTTATTCAAAGAGCAATTCTATCTTTTTTGAGGTGATGAAGTAAAAGGTCGACCTTGAAAAAGGTGTACACACCATAAACTCTTCATTTATTTATCCTCCTGAGTCCACAAAGAAGTCATGGGCCCAAAGGGAGAAATCTGTTTTCTAATACAAGCGTCCTTGAGTGTGAGGTGATGTTCACTGTCCCTGCTGTGCAGTAGCAGTGTTCCTCCACCAGATGTCAAACTAACCCTACGCTGCCTGCCCCCGTCAGAACAAGGAGTTTGTTTGCCGTGGCCACGACTACGAGAGGCTGGAGGCCTTCCAGCAGCGGATGCTCAACGAGTTCCCCCACGCCATCGCCATGCAGCACGTCAACCAGCCGGACCAGACCATCTACCAGGCGGACGCGCAGTGTATCCTTTTGAATTCTCTCTTTTGCCTTCACGTGTCAGGGTAGTCCGCAAAGGTTGAATTAAGGCAACTGGACTGTTCTAGTTCGTTGAAGACATTTCACTTTTAATCCTAAAGGCTTCCTTAGTTCTGAATTTTCACTGTGGAGTCCTTCCCTTTATGCCTCAGTGGCTGTGTTTCCTTGAGGGTGGTTATCAGTAGGGTGTTGTTGTTGCCCAGTGTGGTTAGTGAAACAACTGTCTTGCATGCCAATTAGTCATTCATTTTTCTTGTGGCAAAACTGCTCGTTAGGGCCACTCTTCCCGCTGAATGAGGCAATCTTTGTGGGGAGAGATGTCAAGACATTGTTATAGGCCGACCTCTGTTTAGAGATGGCTTTTCTAGTATAACATAGATGTTTTTTTTTTGTTTTTTTTTTACGCCGTTTTCAAATCGGTGGTCCTCCCTATCCAGAATTTGGATGTGGTTATCCTCAAAGAATGTCCCTTGTTCTTGAGATACAAATAAACCGCTGATTCTGGACCTGAAGAAGCCTCCCGCCGACGCTGCGCCATACGCCTGTGTAGCGGCTGCTTAGTCTCTTCAATGTAGAGGTCATTGCACGGCTTACTGCGCTGCATTACATGGCTGAGTTTGTTTCTTGGGATTTTGTCCTTGGGCTAAACCAGCTTTTATCTGAGGGTGTTGATGGCTTTACAAGTCATTTATATGTTATGTCTCTCTGACAAACTAGTACCATAATTCACCGTGCTTCAACCTTTGTGGAATGTTGTGTAACCCTGTTCCTCTCTTGTAGTGTGTCCCATAAGAGAAGAAACAAGTAGGTATTATATATCAAGAAATTACTACCTTGCTGTGTTGTTCTCATGCGCAAAACTCATCAATGGAGTGTGTGTGTGTGTGTGTGTGTGTGTGTATCGTTGTCATAAGCACTCATACATATGAGAGGATGTTGGCCGCATTACCTCACAAAAACAAAAGGTTGCGATAGGTTCCAGTTCAACCATATCCAAATGAGGACAAGTGCTATGGAAAATGGATGAATGGGTGAACTTGTAGAAGGTAGGCACAATTCCATCCGTCATTTTGTGAACGCTTGGGTGACATCAGAGCAATACGGAAGTGCAATGATCTTCTAGCAATGATTCCATTGCTTCGTTTCTTGACTTTTTTTTCCCCCTTAACATGAGACGCTTGCAGACTTGCAGATCTACGCCGTGACGCCGATCCCCGAGAGCCAGGATGTGCTGCAGCGCGACGGCGTGCCCGACAACATCAAGAGCTTCTACAAGTTCAATCACATCTGGAGGTTCCGATACGATCGGCCCTTTCACAAGGGAACCAAAGACAAGGAGAACGAGTTCAAGGTAGACTAAGACAGTCTCAAATTAAACAGGCCCAGATTTCACTCTAAATTTGTGAATACATTGAGACAAGACAAATTGTTCTTCACTATATATACCGTCATTTCTTGTGTATAATTCACATTTCCCCCCCAAAAAATTGTCAAAAATCAATACTGCCCATTTTACATAGGTATAGGGGAAAATGGAAAAAACCTTCACATTTTATATATTTATGCCGCCATCTAGAGGTTATGAAAAAGCTGTACACTTTCATTCCAATATGAGACCGCCACCTAGAGGTTATGAGAAAGGTGTACGCTTTCATTCTAATCTGCCACCGCTACCTAGTGGTTATGAAAAAGTTGTCGCCTACACTTTCATTCCAATATGACACGGGTACGTATGACTGCATATATGTACAGTTGTGCTCATAAATTTACATACCCTGGCAAAATTTGTGAAACGTTTTTTTTTAAATATGACTGATGACTGAAAAATAACTATCCTTAATTTCTTTATGGTTATGTATTGTTTAATGATAATGCTTTACCGTTGAATTTTATTCCCATTAAAATAAAATTAAATGTGTTTCGCCTGGCCCATCATATTTTCTTTTAAGTATTGTACAGATCTTACAAATTCTGCCTGGGTAATCAAACATATGAGCAGAATTGTATGTTTTCTCTGTGACTAAATAGTAGTAGGGCTGTGAATTTCAAAATAAGACCAAGTAAATAAAAATAAAGTATTACGTGTTCAAATAAAGTGCTTAACTTCAGAATAATTCTTTGAAAAAAAACCTAACAAAATACAGATAATACTTCATGTTTTGATCATATGGGTAAAAGCAAAATCATGCATTGTAAAAATGCTTTATACATAGGTAGAAGGGTTTTCCAGAATTTTGAGGTCAAATTTGAAGGTACATATTAAACATGGGTGCGCATTATACACAAGAAATTACAGTAATTGTTGTGAGATTTTTCTTTGGTGGTGTGCCATGAGATTTCTCTCATCGAAATGTGCCTTAGCTAAAAAAAAAATAAAAAAAAAAGATCGGGAAACAATGATTATGAGAAGTGAGACAGATATACAATATATATATGAAATTAACTTGTATCTGAAGAAAAATACGTCATTTTTTGTGTTGCCCACTGATGTGAAACAGCTTTCTTCATCAGCGAAAGTAATGAATGTGCGCACAGAGGTATTAGTGAATGTGTATATTGCACATGCATTATTCATCCGGACTCTTTGTAGAACTAATTATAGTTAGGAACGGTCATGCACAGCTTCGCAGTGACAAGCACAAGCATGCAGCTGCACACGCTTTGAGTTAACACACACACCATATCCACGCATGTCATCTTATTTTGCATCTATCCAAAGCTACTCACGTGCATTATATGTGGTTCCATCAGCCTTAATTAAGCTAAGATGGTTCAATCTATGATGAAAACATGCCCAAAGGTCACGTTTTAACCTGTTAGTCATATTGTATTACATGTTATTTTCATGTGGTGTTCATATTGAGGTTTCATGGTCTTAAAAAGCACAGAATCAACATGGGTTGCTGTCCAGTGACTCCAGAAGAGCCGCCTTCATCATCGATCCACAGCGCTCGCTACTGGAGTGTCCTTGAGCAAGACGCGCTCCGCTCAATTAAGCTTCAAACCAATAACAGACATTGCGCGACCTCTCTGTGGAGAAGTAAACAAAAAAATGTGTAAAATATAGTATCCTGGCATAACCAAGTATGTTCATTTTAAGATGCAAATCTGAAATATTTCTGTCTTTAAATTTACTGTCTTAATTTTCGGGACGGGTAAGTCAGCCGCTGCGGCGGTTTGACGAATCGGCGAATCATCAAAAAAAGAAAGAAAGAGCTTTGTTCACAATATCTGTCGTCGTGTTCACTGAAATTATATGTATCAAAAGGAGTAGTATCAGTGAGTACTCGCGTGAATACTCGTATTAGTATGTCTGAAAAAAAGTGCTATGAAACATCCCTACTTTAAAAAAAATGCTTGTGTGCTTATACAATATACAAATATGTGAATAAATAAAATATTTTTTAACTGTTATTATAAGTGATTTATTGTCCAGTTAATTTATTATTTACTGTTCCCATTTGCCATTATTTTCAGGCATTTTATGATCGCCATGATTATTAATGCTTTTATAGCCACTGTTGCTTTTATAGCCCTCGCACAGTTATCGGTGCTGTCAAAGCGACCTTGTCGGATGTCGGCGTATTGACGAGCACGCTAGCCGACGAGCTGAGCGGCGTGACATCACTTGAAGCTCACAGAAATAAGACGTAGGACGTGACCTACTCCTTTAAGTGGACACTTGGCCTGCGAGAAGTGTTTTTCCTCATGCTGTGTGTGTGTGTGTGTGTGTGTGTGTGTGTGCGTGTGTGTGTGCGTGCGTGTGTGTGTGCGTGTGTAAATGTTGCATTCACTGCTTAGAAGCACATGTGCCAATCATAGTGATGATTGTGTGTGCAGAGCCTGTGGGTGGAGAGAACGACCCTGACTCTAGTCCAGAGTCTTCCTGGCATCTCGCGGTGGTTCGAGGTGGATAAACGAGAGCTGGTGAGCTTTAAAGACAACAACAGTGTTCTCATTCAGAGGACAGCCATAATCCACTTTTATGTTTTCAGGGTTGCAATTACAGTAATGGCCTCGGTCAGGAGTTGGGTCCTATTGGCTCCATCTAATCCTCTCAACCTCTATTGGATGTCGTGCTAAACATTTACCGTAATTTCTCGTGTATCATGCGCATTCCCCCCCCCCCCCAAAAAATTGTCAAAAGTCAATACTGCGCACTATACATAGGTATAGTAGAAAATGGGAGGGGAAAAAAACGTTCACATTTTACAAATGTATGCTGCTATCTAGAGGTTATGATAAACCTGTACACTTGCATTCCAATATGCTAATAAGCAAAATCATGCATTGTAAAAATGCATTATACATAGGTTTTCCAGAATTTTCAGCTCAACTTTGGGGGTGCGTATTATACATGGGTGCGCATTATACACGACAAATTACAGTAATTGCTTTGGTTTCATGACAAATGTCCAATTTTTGTGAGGAAGGGACTTTTTTTTTCTTCTCTGAAAAGCTTTTTGTGTGTGTGTGTGTGTGTGTCCAGCATGTGTAAAGAATAATATATTGTCTGCCTGTGTTGACATATACACATGCTCGTTTAAGAGCGCAGTGTGAAATTGTGGATTATAAAAGCAGCTATGACAGCTCCATGGTGCAATAGCATATGAAATATGGCACTGGCAAAAGCTCTATTAAAGAAGATTAAGGCATCGGGTGCAAGAGGGGAAGAAGAAAAAAATAAATGCACCGTGAGTGTGGCTTTTAAAAAAAGCATCACATTCAAGGATGACCCAATACTAATTAGCTCTTACAAATATTGTACTTCATCCTCAAAGCTGCTGTACTTTTCATCCACACAATAAATATAAAGATTATGAAGGAGAAAGGTGATGAAAGGCATTTTATCGTCTTTAAGCACATTTTGTCGGTTTCGTGGCCTGCACATGACTCCTCTGTTAACAGTACATGCAGGCAGTTGGCTTTTTTTTTTTTTTTTAATTGAAACGACATTAATCACTCTGCAACGTGCAACTGCACAGCACCACATTTAAAGTAAGCACCCACTATTGCCCAATGCTTAAAACCACAAAATGTGCAAAAAATGGAGCCCAGGTTTAAAAACACTACTGCTTCGAGGACATATTAGCAATTAGCCGTGAGCATAAGGCGTAGTGAGCGCAAATTGGAAATTAGCAACGTGAATACACATTAAAGAACCTCAAGTAATTGCTGACTTCAATTTGCAGAGTTTAAGTAGTTGTTTGCCACCTAAAAGGCCACATTAAGGATATTAATAGCTTCCATCTACTGCACCCAAGTGGCCCAAAAAAGAATTTTAGTCTAACTGCTGGCATATAAAAATAGTAGAGGTGGGCGACACGAGTCAGACGAGTCAGATTTAAGTCGGAAATTTTATAAGCCTTTCTTGGCTAAAACTCAAAAAGACTCAACATGTTTGACGACATGACTTGACAAGTCTTGCCTGTTTCTATTTGAAAATCTGCATTTGCGAAATGTTTTGGCTTTTAAACGAATTGTTTGGGCCATGCCCGTTAACTAACGCAAGTACAGATACTAAACAAGTCGTAAGTATAGTATAGTAATGAGAAAAAAATGAGAACAAGATGCTAAAGCTTTTTCCACCATTAATGTGACCTTTATCCTGTACAACTCAATTAAATTCTTGTGAACATTTTGAAAATAAACTAACATAATGTGTTTGCACAAGTGTGCACACCCTCATGTAACTGGAAATGTGGCTTTGTTCAGAATTAACCAATCACGAATAAGCATGCCACTATTTAAAGTGCCTCTGAGTAACCCCAAATAAAGTTCAGCTGTTCCATCAGGAGTTTCCTGATATTTTTGCAGTCACTATGTGTCATGTTTTAAATATGATATTCGTTGTGGTTTACAGGTGGAGGTGAGCCCGCTGGAGAACGCCATCGAGGTGATCGAGAACAAGAACTTGCAGCTGCGCACGCTGATCGCGCAGTGTCAGAGCAGGCAGATGCAGAACGTCAACCCCCTCACCATGTGCCTCAACGGGGTCATCGATGCCGCCGTCAACGGGGGGCTGGCCCGCTACCAAGAGGTATGGCGGGAAGATAAAAGGGATGGAGGGATGAAGGTTGGATGGATGGATGTGGCCAGAGAGGAATCCAGCGAAGGATAACATTTGTACTGCATCAGCCTGCCGGGGGGAACGTTGTCTTTTAAGAAGGCGGATGAGGGGAGAAAAGAAGGGGGGAAAAAAAAGACCATCTTGAAAATGTTTTTTCATCCTCAACTCCGCGAGTGGACTCGCGCACCGTGTCGCATAGCAACCGGCTTTTCCATTGAGAGAGGGCACACGTCTGCGTGTGTGGCCTCCGTGCCGATGTTGACAGGGAGGGAAGTGCTTTTATAATCAACGGCGTTTTCCTTTTCGGCTGCAGGAACTCGGATCGACCCACGCGGCGAGCGCCGCTGAAAAAAAACCAAACTGTTAATTTCCCAGCGTAATTCCGATTGACAGCTGTGGAGGTTCGTTCCGCGACAAATTAAGGCAAAGTTGTGGTTATTAATATTCAGATTTATTGCTTTCATTTGAGCCGAAGCGCCTTTTGGGAGGCCGCGGAAGGGATGCTGTCTGATTTATTTCACCTCCTCCCCGTTCTCATTCCATATCTAATTGGACTTTTTCTAATGATCAACTGAGCTACTCACTCACTCTTCGGAATTTCCATTGAACTTCAACGCCTATTGATTATTTTTGCGGCCTCTTTTCATGTATTTTTTTGTGTTGGACCTCCATACTTCCTGGGCGCATCGTGAACTATCTTTAATGAGTGACATGTACGACCAAATTAGCTCAATTCAAGAGCTCTTTTTTTTTTTTAACTGGCACTTCTTTTATTCTGATCCATATTAATAATAGATTAGAAGAAAAAAACACTGGACTATTGTTCTCCATTTGATTTGGTATGTTTGTTTCTTTTGTCCGTTTGCTCATAAAACCATATTTTTGTATTTTATTATTTTTTTAATATTTTTTTTTTTCCATGGAGTTTTTCAGCCCAGTGGGGATTCAGGTAACAAAGCAAAGGAGGGGGAAAAAAAAAAAAAAAAAAACTCCTGCTGTTCCATGTTTGTGCATAACAGATGTTTTGTCTTCACACAGGCCTTTTTTGTGAAGGACTACATGATGAATCACCCCGAGGATGGGGAGAAGATCGGGCGCCTGAGAGAACTCATGTTTGAACAGGTTGGTAACAGTAGATTAAAGCCACGGGAAGGTATTTTTTTTGCTTATTTATTTATGCGGCATCCCCCCTGACACTAACACAACAGTTTGAAAAAGGAGCAAACTGACTTTCTCACATGCATTGCCCACAACTCTGAACAATGACATTAATGCTGATGCTAATGCAATGTGTCCACGCTGGCTCACCAATATTATAAACCGCAAAAGCAAGCAAACAAACATTGAGAGAACACTGACGGCTGAATTTTCGTATTACACTAAACATAAACAAAGAGAATTACATGTGTTTTTAAAACAACCCCATAGTTTGGCCTTGGGAGAGTCTGCTTAGCTTAATGCTAGCCAACAATGCAAAACACCATTGACATGCTAACGGTTGGCATCGATAGTTGCGGTTTTGGAAGCGACGGATATTTGAAAACAAAAGGTGGAGCAACATATATAGACATAACAGTAGGCTACAATACTCAACTGGAATATATATTTTTTCCCTTTACAAAAAATGTATATAAAACATATGACTAAGTCACTTACGGCAATAAGTACTATTATTCTTCGTTTGTGTCTGCATGACTGTATTATACTGCCTCACAGTGGCCAAGCACACCATAAATTAGAATTGCGACATTCAATTATGATGCACAAACTGTTACATTTTTTCAGTTTATTTAATTATGGTATGACTCTGTTTTTTTCTTTAAAAAGAGTAATTAAATGTTAAAGTAAAATGTAAAAAATAAAATTAATAATAATGCAAATCAGTACAGTAAATAAAAGCACTAAACAGTTTAATATTAAACAATTTTAGTTAATTTTTAAAATGTAAAGGATTTTTTTTTATTTACATCAGAATTTTAATACAATGATTTATTCTAGATTTATTTAGTCTGGACTTGGACTTTTAAAATGACCATTTGTTTACAGTAATTAAAATGTTATGTTTATTGGACTGATTTAGCAGTTTCTCGATGATATTTAAACAAATCAGAGGTCGATAACAAGAGGGAGAGGGAGAAATTTAAATCAAACCTGAAACTGCAGTTGAAATTAATAGCAGCATAGTGATACGCTATGGCATAACTGCTGTGCAGAAATGGCGCTAACACATGGACAGCCATGTTGGACACGATCCAAAAAAAAACAAGCCAATTGGATTGCATAAGTGCCACCATTTCGGATCTCGGACTACTCTAATAAAGGTGAATTAAACCGAGCCGAAGTACAATAAAAATAGGACACATCTGTTTGCATGTTGACGGGCAAGCGGCATATGTTAAAAATGAATATTGAAATATATTCGGCTGACAAGGGCAGAAGACGTCTTTGAAGAACGGCCACGGGGGAGAACGGCTAGGTCACATAGAAAAGAAAACAAACGAGGCAGGGAGGAGGAGAAAGGAAGCGGCGCGGCGCTCGCCGTGCTTGACTGAGCATCATCATGACCTCTTTGGCAGAAACTTTTTGAAAAAAAAAATAAAACTTGAATAAAGTGAACGCTGAAACACCTGAGTGCTTGCTGCTGCCACTCTGTCGCTTTTATTTGATGAACATGTAACTATCCGGAGATACAAAGCAGCCGCTGCTTGTCTTGTAGGCGCATATTCTGGAATACGGACTGGCTGTGCACGAGAAGGTCGTACCTCAGGACATGAGGCCCCTGCACAAGAAGCTGGTGGACCAGTTCCATTTGATGAAATCCAGTCTGGGCATACAGGTTGGTGGTGCCTCACTTATTCATGAGCATGACTCATTTTATTCGCAAGATTCAAGTGTGACATTTATACTTCCGCTTGAATTATTCTTTTTTCTCCCCCCCCCCCTGCCCCCAAACCTCAGGAGTTTCCAGCTTATGTGCGCGCAAGCCCGGTGCACTTCACCAACGGAAGCCCGCGCACGTGCAGGAACTCGGTGCCCAGCATCATCAGCCCGGACGGTGGCAGAGGGGTCGCCAGACGAAGGTGAACATCTGACCCCCATAATGACTTTGAACATACATTTGCATTGTCCATGATATGTTAAATTTTAAACTGTTAAAGTGCAGCGCGGTTCATTTTGCATAAAAAAAAGGACCACAAACATACTTAAATCCTTTTTTTTTAACTTAGTTTTTATTTTATTCACATTTAATGTAAAATAATTATTGAATTATTTAAATGAATTATTAAATTAATTAAATATAAAAATGAATGTATCTAATTTATTAAAATGAATGTATATATAATACATTTTAGGGAAATATACAATGCATGAAAATAAATATTTTTGGATGAGAATTTTAATTTAAAAAAAAATGTAAACAAAAGCTTATTTAAATTAATTTCAATTTATATTTTAAATGTATTTATACATCAAGAGTATAATTTGATTATAAATATGTAATGTCAAATTTTGAATTGCAATTAACATTTTAATGATTTTAATTTATTGGGAAAAAAATCATTTGGGGAGAGATATTTCTTCCAATCGCGATATGATTAAAAAATATCTATATATTTTTGACTACCTTTGATGGTAATAACTACATTGGTTATTTGCTTTTAACTGGTCTAATTTGAAATGTTTTTGTATTTTATTTTATTTTTTGCATTGTTCTGTTCCATTTTTTTTTTTTTTTTGTGCTTTTTTTGTTGTTGTTGACACAGGGTCACGACTTGACTAATCATCTTTGTCTACAATAATGGCAACCGCCGCAAAAATGGATGAGCCATTTCAGCTTTTGATAATGGAAGGACTGAGGGGGGGGAAAAAAATGGTGAACTGAAGTGCTTGGTGGAAACGTGGCTTTAATAATGAATCGGCCTTTTGTGACAATGTCACTTCATCTTCCCTCTTTGATTTGAAAGTTTTCCACGTCCTCATTTCCCCTCAAACGGCACTTTTGTGCCTTTGTGCTCTTCTTGCCTTCCGCCGAGGCTCCACCTGAGCGTGAAGTAGGCCGCGGCGGGGTCGGCCGGCGAGTGTGTGAGCAGCAAGTCACATATAGTGTGTGCGCACGCTGATGTGTTCACTGACCCTGCCACGCTGTCTCTATGTGGCATTCTGGCTCCACAGTTTGATCCCGGGGGGCAGCGGCACACAGGAAGATACTGCCTGCGTCGCATCCGCTTCCCTCTTGACATTTCCCTTTTCGTCTCTTTGAGTTTTGAGTTTCAGATTCAGGTTTTTGGAAGATTTCAAGCAACCCTTTTTGTGATTCCTCTTTCGTCATCGGAAGCGGTCACTATCTTTAAATCTAACATTTTCCTCCCATTTATGTCTCTGTTTGTCCTCCTTCTCTTTCCCGCTCTCCACGTGGCTCTTGCTGCATCCTGGTGAGTCTCAACGATAGCGAAACATTTTATTTTATTTAATATTATTGCTTTTTAAAAAATTATTTTTTACAATTTTGCATCCTCCTACAGTCTCCTCAGCTACCCAGCGGTGAACCGCTACTCCTCGTCTTCGCTGTCCTCTCAGGCGTCCAACGAGGTCAGCAACATCACGGGGCAGTCGGAGAGCTCAGATGAAGTCTTCAACATGCAGGTACTTGAACGCAGCGCACGAAGAGTTCGCATCTCGAGATTCAGGGTTCCCATAAGTGCTGGAAACCCCTGGAGTTTAAATCCTGTCATGGTTTGAAATGCAAAGCGACTTGCGTGAGCCTATCAAATGAGCGCATTATGCAATAAATGCAATTGCTGCATCAAACTCCTGATAGCTCTGCACCTAGAGCTTAAAAAAAAAAGAAAACAATCAAAACTTTAAATTCATGGGTGTATATCATGACAGCGGAGAGACACATCTGAGAGAATAAGACAGCAAAAAGAATGTTCTTTGTTTTTATGCCGCTTGGAAAAAAAGAATGAAAAAACTTGAAAAATTGATGGTGTTTTTTTTTTTTTTTTTTAAACTGTTGCCATGGATGCGCATATACTGTAGCAATTGTAGGCTCATGTTGCACCATAGCTTGGGTGGAGGCGTACATTCACCATAGGGTTTTTAATTTGACCTTTGAGCCTTATTTAGCTGTTTTAATGCTTACGATGAATCGCGCTAGAAGTTTCCGTGCGACACCGTTGCGCTAATACAATTTACCGCTTTTGTTGCGATTTTCTTCAACCGAATGCAGTTGCGGCTGAGTCCTGCAGTCCTCTTTTGAAAGCGAAGCCCTTGTCGGGAAGGAGGCGAGGAACTCAAGTGGAACTCAGCAGCCATTAAAGCCTCTTGAGCCATTTTGACTTTGTAGTTTCGGGAGAACACGAGGCGAGATGTCCTCGTTTGACGTCGGGCTCGCTCTCTCCCTCGTCATCAATCATGGAGACATAAGAACACCGGTTTTAATGGTTTGTTTCTCATCTCGCCTTACAGCCCAGTCCGTCTACCTCGAGCCTGAGCTCCAACCACTCCGCCTCGCCTAATGTCACCAGCTCAGCGCCCTCCAGTGCCCGAGGTGAGAGTCACGTCCTTTGTACCGAGCGTGTTTGCGGGATTTCAAGTGCCTACCAAGGCAATACGTCAGCTTCTAACTCAGCGTTGTCCAAACTTTCTTTTCCGACGGCCACATACATCAAAATTTCCCATTCTTGCTTGATGTACAACTTCAGCCATTCAACAGTCCGGGGTCTCCGTTGTCGTATTTTACGCTTCATAACGTGCCACGCATTTTCAATGAGAGACAGGTCTGGACTGCAGACAGGTCAGTCTAGTACCCGCACTCTTTTACTACGAAGAAACGCTGTTGTAACACGTGCAGAATGTGGTTTGGCATTGTCTTGCTGAAATAAGCAGGGGCGTCTATGAAAAAGACGTTGCTTGGATGGCAGCATATGTTTCTCCAAAGACCTGTATGTACCTTTCAGCATTAATGGTGCCTTCACAGATGTGTAAGTCACCCATGCCATTGGCACTAACACAACCCCATACCATCACAGAAGCTGGCTTTTGAACTTAGCGTCCATAACAGTCCAGATGGTTCTTGCCCGGAGGACACGACGTCCACAATTTCCAAAAACAATTTGAAATGTGGACTTGTCGGACCACAGAACACTTTTCCACTTTGCATCAGTCCATCTTAGATGAGCTCGGGCCCAGAGAAGCCAGCGGCGTTTCTGGATGTTGTTGATAAATGGCTTTTGCTTTGCATACTAGAGTTTCACGTTGCACTTACGGATGCCTTTTTGCCACCTGTCCCAGCTTTTTTGGAACGTGTTGCAGCCATAAAATTCTAAGTTAACGATTTAACATTAAATATCTTGTCTTTGTAGTGTATTCAATTAAATATAGGTTGAACATGATTTGCAAATCATTGTATTCTTTTTTTTAAATTTATGTTTAACACAACATCCCAACTTCATTGGAATTGGGGTTGTATATAAATAATAGAAAAGTGAAATAAAGTTGCATACATATAATACAATAATACAGTGGACCCCCGGATATTCGCGGTCCAGGGAGTGTTTTTTTTTTTTTTTTTTTTTTCCATTTTTCTTTGTCTGGAGAGTACCAACCCTGAAAATATTTGATTGTCCCAGTTTATTCAAGAATCTTTGGGATTAAAAAAAAAAATATATATATATATATATATATATATATATATATATATATATATATATATATATATACAGCCCTGTCCCTATCCCCCTGCGAATAATGGGTTCCACTGTACATTGTATTGTTTCAAGGTGAGTGTATTTTACATAATCAGTACAAACAAAGCACTTTGTCCATCTGTATTGTGATGTTGCTTTACTAAAAAGATATTTTAATGTTTCGTGCTGGAAACGGAAAGCAATTTTCTGCATCAGCGCAATGCATCATGGGATATATTAGTTTTTGTCGTGACCGTTGGGATACATTGAAGGAAATAACCTACAGCCTACGCACTACGCATTTGAACAGGATTACAAAAAGCAAGCTTTATATCGTGGAGAACACGGCATCAGATAATGACTTGTATTGAATTGAATGAGTTATTAGTCAAAGAGACGCTTGTAAACGACTATTTGAGCTGTTGAGACGAGATGGACAGCTCGGGACGCACGTAGCACATTGAGTTCGGTGAATGAAAAGTTAGGAACTGAGAAATTGAGAGAATACAAAGTGTCCTGAGCATCATGGAGTCCACGGGGGCAACTCCGAGCTAAACCTCTTGGACCTCATTACAGTCTCTGCTGAATATCTAAGCTCTTCTCTAGCCCTTACTCTTATCGCGCTATATTTCTGCCTGATCCAAATCATAAAAAGACCGAATATACGGCGACGTTTATGGACGAGTATACGCTCCCCTTTGGCGAGCAGCTGGCGGCGGGCGGCGCTCTTATAAACGTGTCCTGTGGCTTACCATAAAGCCTGCGGTGACTTATTGGTTGTGTGCTCGTATCTGCCAGCGACGCACCCTCGCATGCGCGCACAGTCTCAGGAGAAATGCTGAGAAATGTTGCACCGTCCGCCGCGGTTGTCCACCCTAGGAGAACACGGGCTATACAGTATATCATGTTGCGAAGGCTCGCAGTAGGGGAATTGGCCTTCGCCAATTGCCAGGTTTCGGCGGGTAACAGTCTAACGCCTCCCCCGCCGCTCTGTGTGTGTGTTCCCGTTCTGACTCACGGCTGCCCACTGCAGGTTCACCGCAGATGGCCGAGAAACACAAGCACTCCAGAGAGAACGCCTGCCTGTCTCCGAGAGAGAGGCCCGTCAGTGCCATCTTCCCCAACCCTCTGGACCCTGCGCAGGTTAACGCACGCGCACAAAAAACGGCTACTTTTGAATGCTTCAGATGTGGATTTACTGACTAGCGTGGCATAGCAAAGAAACATTCCGGCATTATTTATCCACGGCAAAGCAAGAACCCCGCAGATTTTTGAAGGAAATGTCTTTGCAATGTAATTTTTGTAGGCGCATCGAATGATATCTGACATAAGATTGGGGAATAACAACAAAAGCAAAGAACAAGGCTCGAGCACTATTGCCAGGATTAACCACTGAAGAGGGGAGGTCACTCCAAGCAGGCTCTTGTTCTTCGCCTTTGATCCTGGACACCCACTTTTTGACTGTGCTGTAGCCTATTGCAGCTTCTCCATACACATTTTGCAACCTTTTGCAAATGGTTAGTGATGGTTGTCCTTCCAAAGCAAGAAATTCAATCACAACTCAGACGTAATGTAAAAACTGCAAATTGTGAACATTTCTGGGAAAAAAAAACAAAAATCAATTAATATTAAGTTCAATTAAATTGGGCTCATTATTTCTTGACTGAGCCTTGTACAAAAGCAAAAAAAAACAAAGAACTCTTGGTTTTTGTTATGTCACAAAAGCTAGCCTAAAGATTGCTGATTGCGTGCTGCTTGTTTTTAATATCTTACCCAAAATGCCAGAGATAATCAGCATGTTTTTTTTTGGATTGATCTTTTGGTAATGTCTTCTTTTTAAACATTTAATTGCGAATATGGATATTAAGGGCATTTATCGGTACACTTTGTCAAATACGTAGCAACACGAGCGTTATTGATATTTTATTCAGAAGAGTCCTCACCAAAGGCTGTTGAAAAGAGACAGCAAATATTGCTTTTCCAACCGAAGGCCAACGTGTGCACATTTCAGCCTCGATGGCGGATTTCGTTGAAAGAGAAGAAGTAGGGGGGGGGGGGGGGGGGATAAAACATATGTTTGCTTCTCAAGGCTGTTCAACTCACCCCTCTCTGCACACAAGATGTGTGGAAGAAAAAAAAAAAAAAAGTTGGCTAAGCCATCATGTTCTTGCTTTCTGGCTACTAATGGAATATTGATTATTATTATTTCAGTGTTTTTGTTTTAATAATCACAGTTTAATGTAATTATGGTAAACTTTTTGGAAGGTTGTGGCATGCCCAATGCTTCTTTATGTGTGTGTTTGCAGAGGGCTGCTTCTCATCAGATTGGTGACACCACATTACCCCGCAGTGACCCCAACCTATCAGCTCCGGACAAAGGTAAAAAAAAAAAAAAAAAAAAAAGATTCTGCACTTAAGGCACAACTTCACAGAAACACGCCAGTGAATGTTTCTTGGAATGCTGCACCAGAGTGTGCAATTAATTGCTCTCTGACTGTATCAAGCACATCGCAGCGGTTGTGTTTGAAGCCAGATAGCTCGTGAGAGTGGGCATTTGCGGGAGTTATACAATCTCAGGCTTTGCTGATTGATGTGTGTGATATTCATAAACACGAATGCATATCTATCAGCAAAGGCCCAGCTTGTCCTTTTTTTCCCCCTTTTAAGCACCGCAGGAACATTCACATCTTTTGTGTTTTCTGAGGCAAAAAAACAAACAAAAAAATCTGTGCATAGGTTTCACAAAGCTAGCTCCGCAATTTTCCTTTCATGAGCTCCGTAACGAACAAAACAACAGCGGAATTGCGAGCAGCCTGTGAAATAATTAGCGGCAAAAGCGGAAGCGACGTCTCGAGATGAGGCTGGGACGCTTCCACGCCTCTCGCATGCGTACCTTTGCGGCGACGCGACTGCGATATGATAACTCGACACATTTAGGTCTGCAATTACGACGAACAAACACGTGTGACAATTTTTCAGAAAACCCGTGATCACATCTACTGCGTGAAATGACACCTTCTAATTGTGGATACCAAATGTATACTGTTATTCTGTGTTGTTCACAGAAATGCCTAGAAAGAAAAATATGGAATGTATTATTCTTCAAGCAATGAGCTTTACATGGTTTCCATAGGATGGAATTAAAACAAGCCTATCACTGTGATGATACAGTATATGTTACATATTATTACACGTTATACATTTTTAGCAGACTCAATTTTGCAGAACAACCAATACAAAAACTAATGTCAAATACATTTCAAGTATCAATATACTGTACTGTATACTAATATGGTCAAATCAAATTTAGATGATTTTTGTACACAAAAATAACATTTTAAACAACATTTGTTAAAGGACAAATAATATATTATACGTGCGGTAAAAGGCCTCAGGTATTACTGCAGTTAGTCATTTTTTTCTTTTATTATACTAGTGTAATTATCTTTTCTATTTTTTTATCATTGTATTATTAGTTTACTTAACTTTTCTATTTTCTTACAAATGTATTTCTACTTAAATGTTCTAATAATTATTATTATTATTACGTTTTATTATAAGCATGTCATTTTACTTCAATTTTCGAGTACTTCTATTTTATTTTACTACACGTATGTAATTCCACTTCCATTTTCTACTATTATTTTATGAAATGCATGTCATTTTACTTCAATTTTATATTATTATTATTAGTAGTAGTAGTACAATGTTATTATTTTGTGTAGTATTGAATTATTTTGTATAAATGTACTTGTTATTCTTAAAAGTCTTGTTATTTTTACAATACAAAATGTTAACGTCGCAAGGTCATGTTTCCATTGCTGCATTCGCCCTAAACACGCATGATTCCTCATTATGTTTGTGCATGTATTTTGCCATCTTGTTGTTGTGGTGGTGATTGTGATGTCTCCGTGTGCCGTCAAAAGTGCGACCCACGCCCAGTAGCTGGAGCCTAGACAGCGTCAAAGAGGGCGTGCCGTCCTTCTCTGACCCTGTCGGCAAACTGCTATGCCCTCCCATCCCTCCCAGGCCACCGTACACAGGTATTCCATCCAGCAAATGTAGCAGCACCTTTTACATTCACATTTGGACAAAGGTTTGCAGACATTATAGTACAAGTGGTAGTCAAAAAGAAGTGAGCCCAATTTAATACAGCCTACTGATAATAATTGAACATTTTGTGAAACCCTGTCCTCTTCTTGTCAGCCATTTGGTAAATAAGGTCATTGTTGGATGCCCTGTGATTGAATTTCTCACTTTGGAAGATGAAGCACCACTAAATATTGTCAAAAAGTTGCAAAATGTGTACGGGGAAGCTGGATTAGTCAAAAAGTGGGTGTCCAGGACCAAAGGCAAAGAACAAGAGTCTGCTTCGAGTGATCTCCGTGACAAACGAAGGAGCTCGTTAAGTCATCAGTGCCTTTGGCAGGACAACCATAAACCGTCCCCATACTCACCCGATCTGGCACAATCAGATTAGCACCTTTTTGGACCTTTAGAAGAAGAAATTCTGACGAACAAGTGAAGCAAGCTGTAAAAAAAAAAAAATGGTGAAACACGCAGCCTGCTGAATTTCACGAGGCTGGCAGACGTCCCCTTGTTCGTCGATGAATGGTGTTGAGACGAAGGGAGATTATATTGAAAAATAGTGCTAACTAAAGCTAGAAGAAAATTGGGCTCATTTTTTGACTTTGAATGGGAAACAAAACAGGCAAAACAAAAATGAAAAATATGGTAAAACCACATAATGAGGTGATTTTCTATTTGTACAATTTTGGGGGGAAATGGAGAACAAGAAAATCCAGATTTTTCTTTTCAACTTAAAAATGGATCAGTTTGACCCAGAACTTAATTGGCTTAAATACTTTTAATTTAGATTAAAGCAGTAACTCAGGAGTCAAACCCAACCCCTTGATTGATGGATCAATTTATTGTGAAGTGTCTCTTAACTTTTGTCCAGATTATCTGCAGTTGTCCTGCAGATTTTAACTTGATTAACCCTAAATTGAATCACTGACTGTATCAGATTTGATGTTATCCAGATGAGATCCATGTTAATTTCATAAATCAAACATGATCAAATGCGGCATTGGAACTGCCCTGACATATACACCAACATGCATACACCGTTTCGAGCGTTTAGTGCCTTGCTTAATGGCACTTTGGCAAGATCCGTTTCAGTCCATTTCTGTAGTTTTGCTGAACCGTTCAGCTTGACAGACTAAACTGAATATCATCCCCATGTATATTTATTTCATCAGTCCCCCCTTGACAAATATACTTTTGAACCGTTATTTACTTATTTGGCCCAGCAGTGTAATAAACAGATGCTTGAGGTTTTTTTTGTTTTTTTTGTTTTGTTTGTTTTTTTCCCCCCCCTTGCCCTTGTTGCAAAGGGTGACAGCAGCTGTTCCATGTCTAAAAAGCATTTAAGGCCGCCCCAAGGACCCGCACGACATGGGCAACCATTTGATTCGTTCACGTTTTAAGCCAGGGGGCCCTCTCGGAGTTGCATGTGTGGATGTTCGCATGAGTCACGCTGGCGCGGTGGTGGGCGCTAACTATTTGAATTTGCCCTCCATTTCATCCTCTTCTCTCTGTGTCTGCTTCTCACCACGCAGGCTCTTCGGCGAAAACCATGAGGTCGCAGTCCCCCGTTCTCATGTCCAGGTCGCCGCAAAAGGTTCGAGTACTTTTTCTGTTGAACGGTCTTTGCTGGTTTTGGTCTCAAAACCGTTTCAAAAGCACTCATTTCAAACTCATTTTACATTTTGACCCACAAAATCAAATTGGTTGCAGGTGATTTAATTCCGTCGGTGTCAGCTCGTCTTTGTTTTTGTGAGATCCCGTGAGTTTTTCACCTCAAAACACTCGTTTCTAGATGGGTGGTGGAACAGAATCTTTCTACAGTACGTGTGGTACTTTGTGTTGAGACGCAAAATATGACCAAAACTGTAAAAGGCTTAATTTTTTTCTTCATATTCAAGGTCTGTCATAAATAAAACGATTTGAAAAATCCTTGTTTGTACCAGGCCTTAGTCTAGCTGTATCACTTCAACATACTCAATTGCAGTCCGACTTTTCAAGACTTTTCGGACGAGTTTCAAAAAGCACCCAAAAAACATGAATAGGTGTGTTTTTCATTAAATAGCTCGGGATTTGTTCCCCATAAAACTACAAATTTGGGAGGGATTATTGTCTAAACATTCATGTGATTTTACACCTCAGGTGTGTTTATTGACAATGGAGTCCTCTATGTAGTTTAATAGATGTCCTGGAAAGCTTGAGGAAGCGCAGACAAAGCTCTTAATGAGGCTAAAGGCTTTTCTCCTCTCTTCTTTGCGGGCTCGTGACAAGCGACAGTGCGAAGCGTGCCGCTTTTGTCGCAGGTGACAGCTTGCGAGGAAGAGGAAAAAGGAGAGGGGGGGGGGGGGGGGGAAATGTGTCTCTGTAAGTGTGAATGACAGCTTGTGCACTGTCAATCACAGCTTTGCATATACATGTATGTATGTTTCCACTTGTGAACACGGTGGCTTACCTGCAGCGTGATTAGAGTGCACACTTGTGGTCGCAGTCTGCCGAGTCAGACAACGTCTCTGCCTGGCATGCAGTCCACTACGCCGGATAGCAAATATTTCGTGTGGTGTTAAGCAAAACGGAGTAAATAGGGGCTGTTTATTTTGTTACCTTTTATCACTGATATGCTGTAAAGCAGCACTCGGTAGAGCGCGGACCTCCACCAAAGCCGAACAAGCCTCTGTTCCCTGAGCAATTTGAGAAAATGTTGCCTTATATCCACAAAGGGGATTTAAACATTAAAATGTAATACATTCTGGTAGTATACTGAGTCGTCAGTTATTGGAGGACATTTTGAGTGCAGGTAGTTGTGGATTACAAACGGTGTAAATGACACCTAGACACTTAAGACAGTGATTTCCAACCACTATGAGCGATGATCAGGTGCGCTATGTGGTGTCTGGTTCATCCTTGGGTGCAATTTCCAGTTGCTTGAATCTGCCACGTTCTTCTGTTGTTCAAACAATTAATTATAGGTAAATATGAACACCAAGGGAATGTCCAGCCGTCGTACCGCTCAGGAAGGAGACGAGTTCTGACTCCAAGAGATGAACCTTCTTTGGTCAGAAATGTGCGCCAAACAACAAAAACAAAAGCCCTGGCTGAAGCTGATACGAGTGTGTCATAATCCACAGTGAAACCAGTACTCTACCGACATGGGCTGAAGGGAAACACTGCTCGAAGTGACAATAGAGCAGGTCTGGCTATAGAAAGATACAGAAAGCGGCAAGTCATTAGTTTCTGTAAAGGAGTGAGGATTGTAAATTACATACTTCTGCACCAGATCTTTGTTCGCCACTAGAAGCAGCTGTCTAAATTGCATTAAGACAGATGGTAATAGAATGCGTTCGTAAATCGGCGACTGCCTGTGGTCAATTCAGTAAAAAGCTCATTCGATTGAGACAAGACTGAGAACAAGAGAACTAATGGGTGTGCGTGTGTGTCTTCAACCCACCAGGCCACTATGCCACCCTTCACCCCGTCGCCAACCGAGTGCCATTCGACGAGCCTGGTCTCCAACTCGCCCGTCCTCTCGGGCAGTTACAGCAGCGGCATCTCCTCGCTCAGTCGCTGCAGCGTGTCCGAGGCGTCGGGCACCGAGTTGCCCGCCGGCGAGCAGCTCGTCCCCCTGGCGACGGCCACCACGCCCAACGCCGCCCCCGACGAGGCCGTCCGCAGAGAGAACAAGACGCCGCCGCCTTACAGCGTCTACGAGAGGAACAACCCCCGCAGACCCGTGCCGCTGCCCCACAGCCTGTCCATCCCCCCGCAAACAGACCCCCCTGCCCTGCCCCCCAAACCTCACCAGCTGCGCACCGGCAGCATGAAGCTGGACGGAACCTCGGACCCTCGTGTCCCCAGACCGAGGCCTCTGCCCCGGAAGGTGTCCCAGCTATAGGGAAGACCGGAATGTGGCGGGAAGAAACACACTGGCATAATTTGCACTTTTCTACTGGGCACTCAACCTTTTTGTTTTTGTTTTTGTTTTGTTTTGTTTTACTTTCAGCCTAGGATGCTGTACCTCCAATCCAATAAAAGACACGTTGACAGGCAGTTTTTAAAAACTGAACATAGTTTTTATATAGCTTGACTACATGTGTTTACACTTAAAACAACAGTTTTGATAGGTGTCATCATTTCAAATTTATGTATATTGGAATATACTGTATGAGGATTGTTTTTGCCTTAATAAGTATTGGGAACCGTGAATCTTGCACGTTTAGTTTTTTTTCTTTTGTTACAATTGTATACATTTGTACACTGTATGGCTAAAACGGTGCTTGAGAAGGAGCAAGCACTTTGACTGAAGTGTAGTTAAAGATCAATATAGTCATATCCACGCGAGCAATGGTACGACAAAGGGACATGTCCTCACGATGACATTTTTAGTCAAACTTTAGTGTTTTGAAGACCAGCAGCTTTTCAAGTTTCTTTCGTCAGAAGCGAATCGTCTCCTTCACGACCCGCTGCCCTCTGTAGACTTTTTCCCCAATCAGCTTTGCACTTTTCAATGAAGACCTAAGCAGGAAGTTGGACCAAACAAAAAGGCAAATATTGGCCTTTTGCATGCTGTAGAGCCTGGACTTGTCCTTGACTATATTGCATGACCTTAAAGGGGTGGGCTACAAGTATTGTGCCAAAGTATAATGCACAATGGAACACTTTTAATTTCGGTTTTTTTTTCCCCCCATAAAAAAACAAATGGTGCCACGAAGACAAGGAAAGGCTCAAAAGTGAAGACCCCAAAAGCTCTAATCTACTGATCATATATAACTTTAAGCACAATTCTATGATTCTGTCATGAACACGACAAGTACTGTTATGTATTCTCTATTGGACAAAGTAATTGGGGCAGAGTTTCACTGTTTGCAGTAAGTTTGAAATGCATAAATCCCATGTACAGTTTGAATGCAGATTGTTCTTGACTGCACAAAGCAAATGACGCCGTTTAATGGCATCATATCGTGACGATATTGCTCTGTGGCTATTCCGTTCTGATATGTACGATAGAGGACATTCAGCATCAAATATTCCTCAATCATGAGTCCTGTGATGCATTTTTTTTAGAATGGGGTGGGTAGGGAGGGGATTAGCTTTAGTATTGTTTTATGTCTCGGTTGTTTTATGAGTTGTTGTGATTTTTTTTTTTATTATTATTTTTTTTTTAATGAAATATTCCCATTAATCAGTTCTTAAGAACCTGTAAATTATGTGATGAGATTAATGTAAGTAAGCCAAATATAAAAAAAAGTGTATTGGAATTTATGTAAATAATGTTTTTAACAAAATGTAGTTATAACAATTTACAGCTTTGAATGTAATGTTGAAGCAGCAAATAATTATTATAAATGTGCAAACTTTCATGGGTTTTTGTGAGTGTTGAAAAATAAAAGGTCATGCTTTAATGACTCCTAACACATTTACAAGTTCAATAAACTGCCCAATGTAAATGTTGCTTGTTGTGTTGTCAGATATGTAAAATTACATATCAGTGTTGGCCAAGCTACTCAAAAGGAAGTGAGCTAAGCTACATGGACTCGTCGTCAGCGATGAACCCGAGGTCATCGGGTGTTTCGAAACTGGACCAAATTAGTGAAACCTAATTGGTCCAAACCAAGTCCTTGGCTGTTGACAGGGGTTAGCTCATTTTCCCTGATTGATTTGGCCTGTCAGGTGGGAGGGGCCATGGGATGTATAAGGGATGAGCTACCTGCTCTCACTTTCTCAGTCTGCTGCTACGGATGGGAATTTCAGCTGGTTTTTCCCAAGCGTGGGTTCTTTAGGGTCGGCGCCATAAAATGTGCTTTCACTCTCGGCTCCCAAAGTGTCTCCTCTATTTTTGTTTTGTTTTTTACATTACACCGCAAGGAAGTTTATCGCTACCCAATCCGTTCCACGTGTTCATATAGAGAATGTCCTTTATACTGAAATGCCAGTCCATGTTTTCACTGTGACTTGGTTTGTACTGGTACCTCCCTGCTGCAATTAGCGGGCCTGGGTAGCACATGGTTGACTAAAAACAGCATGGGGAACGAACGAAGGATGGACAAGAACAAATATCAAGAAAATACTGTAAGTCTTTAACACTGCTGGTTGTAACAATTAAATAGCTCTGGCCCCCAGTTGACAGCAGAAAGTCACACGCTACTACTAACTAACTTGTCAAGTAGTCCGAAATGCATTGTGAAGCTCCTGGTTGTTTACATAAAGATGAAACAAATTACTGAGTGAACAGGAAGATGATCTCATTTGCTTATAGTTGTCATCAGTGAATAATAATAATCATAGGCCGACTGGTTTTCACATGCGGCTCACAGTTATGAGGTCCCGGGGTTCAAATGTTTGGAGTTTGTGTGTTCTCCCCAATCCCCCTTTATCCATCAAACCTGCTGACGCCTGTGGCTGGACTACAGTGGCAGCAAAGAAACACAAACTTTCATTCCATTTCACTTTACCTTTATGGCATTTAGGCACGATTTATGACGGTTTGTAATTTTTTTGTTTGTTTCCCCAATGAATTGGAGGAGTTCCACTGGCTCAAAATAATTCCTTACTTTGCAATATTAGAAAGAGTGACCAAGTTTTGTCCAACCCAAAACACTGCATGACTTTCCACCAAAGTTTTCTTTTGACCTTGAATGTTTCATACAAGTGTTGGTTTAGTAATTTGTATGTGTCTCGCATGTAAACACAGCTATTAGCACCTGTCATCACAATTGTACAAGCTTGGCTGTAATTAAACAATTATTCTCTGCAGTGAGGGTGAATCGTCTGTCCAATTGGATCCATTATCAAGGGAGGGTTGCTGAGTAGCGCTGACAAAGGCCCAAAGAAAAGGACAGCAGGTAACATTTGCACAGTGAAGCATTGCTACTAGGTGAACTGCCGTAATAGCATGTAAATATTATGATCCTTGCAGAGCTGCTGTAATTGTAAACACATTCAGCACTTTTCTCCGGGCATTCATTCCATTCAGCGTGAGGCTTTCGCAGCACCATTATACAAGCACTAAACAGCCTCCATTTATAGCATTCACGGGTAATGGTACGGAATTGTCAGAGGTGAGGGGAAGTTGGCGCTGGTTATTAATGCCATGCTGCCGGGGGTGAATTTTTAACACACATCCGTAGAGAAGCCCAAAGGTGTTTGTCTCGCTCTGAAAATCTTTCCAGGGAGATTGGAAAACCTCTTATCTGACTTCCCCACGCACAGAGCCCTGCGCTGTTGTCGCCTCGCAGATTATTGGTGGGATGATTATTAGTTTTTTTCCACCTGCCATCTTCAGACGCCACCGCTTGTTTTAAACGGCGTCGCAAGCGAAGTTGAATTTTTAGACTAACACCAGTCCTCAGAGGGGCCGTCGCTCCAGCCCCCAAACGGGGAGAGATGACGAGCTTGACAAAGTGAGATGTTTCTCTAATAATTTGGCTAACACTCCATTCATTTTCAATTACAAGTTAGAAATATTGGACACTTTCAATGTGATTTAATGATAAATAATGGAAATGATTAGCAGACATGCAGAGTAAGATACATTTCTTATTCCATCCATTTATTCCAGATTAGTTGATAAATTCGTCCTATATAGTGTATAAAGAACTGGTTTATGTGTTTTTGTGTGTGTTGAAATAATGTAAACCGCCTTTCAGACCAGAGATTAAACTAATTTTCCGTTTTTATTAAAATTGGGTGGCGCTCCAAGGTCACTTTAAACCAACATATTTTTAAGTTTAAATTGTTTTGACAAGTATTCCATTTCCATTATCAGATCAAAGTTAGAGTGCTGGCATTCTGCTCTTAATCGATTGATTAATGGTACGTTACCTGAATTTAATGGTTTACCCAACAATGCAAAATACTATAAAACAACGAGTTGCTTCTAGTAGACTTAAGTACTGCCCAGCATATTGCACCACAACATGGTATTATGCTCAAGGTGCAACACTAAATTCAGAATTTTCATTAGCGAAAAGCAAAGTAAATTTATTTATATAGCGCCTTTCATACACAGTGTAACTCAATGTGCTTTACATGACTAAAAGCATTTAAAAACAAATAAATAAACAGCTTATAAACATTCAAAACAAAGACAAAAAAAATAAAAGTACAATTAAAACAGCGTACAGTGCAAGAAATATCATTTAAAAGTGGAAATACTCTAAAAAGTATGAGGGGGGGGAAGAAGAGTTTTTAACCTGAACTTAAAAAGATTCACACTTGGGGCTGATGTCACTTCTGTTGGGAACTGATTCCATTTGTGTGCAACATAAGAGCCAAATGCTGCCTCACCATGCTTGCTTTGGACTCTCTGCTCCACTATTTGACCAGAGTCTGTCGATCTCAAAGCCCTACTGGGTTTATAACCCACTAGCATTTCTTTCATAAATTCAGGACCTAAACCATTTAGTGATTTATAGACCAGTAGCAGAACTTTAAAATCTATTCTAAAACTGACTGGAAGCCATTGTAAAGACTTTAGAATTGGAGTAATATGCTCTGACCTCTTTGTTCTGGTCAGAACCCGAGCCGCAGCATTCTGAATGAGATGCAGCTGTTTAATGCTCTTTTTAGGGAGTCCATTCAGAAGACCATTACAATAGTCAAGTCTACTTGAGATGAAAGCATGGATGAGCCTCTCCTGGTCTGCTTGACACATACAAGCCTTCACGCTGGATGTGTTCTTCAGATGGTGAAGGGCAGTTTTAGTAATTGATTTGATATGACTGTTGAAAGTCAGGTCGGAATCTATCAGAACACGAAGGTTTCGGACTTGGTCTTCGGTTTTTAAAGAGAATGACTCCAGTTATTTACTAACAGCAATCCTCTTTTCTTTATTTCCAAAAACAACTATCTCAGTTTTGTTGCGGTTTAATTGAAGAAGATGTTGGCTCATCAAGTTATTTATCTGTTTTAGACAGTGACACAACACCTAAATTGAACTGTAGTCATCTGGAGACACTGCTTCATATAACTGTGTCATCTGCATAGCTATGATAGTCAAAATTAAAGTTCTGAAGAATTTGACCGAAGGGTAGCATATACAGGCTGATCAGAAGGGGTCCAAGAACTGACCCTTGAGGGACCCCTTAATATTCTCTAAAAACCCATAAAAAAGGTCATTTGAAAATCTGCATTCTAGCCGGGGCGCGAATGATGAACCGCGATATAACGAAAAGTTCAAGTGAAAATGTGTCTTGTTTCATATCAGTTCCCAGTCGTGATTTCTCAGCAGGCTATCAGGCTCCATCGGAAGCTTGGCTCTAATCTGAGTGTTGGTGGTTCATGAGTGGTTTGGGGAGGGGGGGTGGCAGGGGGGAGGCTTTCCATGGCATAGCGCGTCAGGGCTGCGGCCCAATCCATCTGTCTTCATCAGTAAGCCAGGGGTGTGTGTTGGCTGGGACCCGCAGGAGCCCGCTAAGCACCAGCTGCTAGCTGCCTTTTACGCTGATTCCCACCGAGTGGGACATATTTACAGTAAAGCCAAACCGGGTCTCTCAATTCTCCCCAAAAGCCTTAAAATAACACAAAAATACTAGATTATTCTAGTTTTCGACAGTAGTAAGTGACTGTTACTTCAATCTGACTGTAGTGATTTCAGATAGAATCCACCTCTGGCTGTGATGTTCATTGGTTATTGAACCGGTGCATCTATTCACACGCGTTTTGGTGACTGCATTGATTTGACGACAAGCTGTTCCCTAGCATGGCCTGACACTAATTGTCCTCCTCTAAACCGTCGCCTTCTATCGAATAAGACCATGAGCTCCAAATGATGATGCCAGCCTGGTCGAGACCCTGAAGCCAAGAGCCCTTCCATTCGAGTGAAATCAATTACGGTCTAAATGGCAATGCGATTAGTGCTCACTAATGTGCTTCTATTTCTCCTTTTCCCACCTACAAGCTTCTTATTCGGCCCTCCTTATATTGGAAGTGCACATTAAGTGAGCATAAAGTTGTGGGAACATCTTTTTAAAAGACACCATTTAAACTCTTTGTACTTTGTATTCAAAGTACGTTTTGCAAGTAGTTTGCCAGTAGCAAAAAAGGGACAAAAGCATTACAATGGTGGGGGAAAGCAAACAAAGATACAAACGTACTTATTTTACCTTAAAGGACTAAAAAAACTAAAAACTTGGGGGGAGGTGGGGGGGGGGAATCGCCATGTATGAACAATAAATACCTTTAAAAATTGGGGTGGGGGGGCAGTGGGTCTTCTCCCATACTGTTGGCTTTGGCTTTATTCATTTTGACTGTTATTTGAAGTGCGCCATAATCTATTCACCCTTTAGAAATATTTAATGATTTATGTATAATTCATCACAAGAGATCACGATATGATGGTGTTTCGATGCTTTTTAGCCCATTTTGCTGTATTACATGGGCTAAGTTAAATGTTGAACTGTGCTGTGAAAAAGTCTCAATCTCAATTTTTTTTGACAGTTTCCCCACTTTATGTAAGATCATCAAACAAATGTAAATATCAGACAAAGAAAACCCGAGTAAACATAAAATGCAGTTTTGAAAGGATTTTATTTTTTAAGAAAGAAAAAAAATATTCAAAGCTGCCTGACCCTGTGTGCAAAAAGTAATTTCCCCCCTTGTTAAATCTGGAATTAACTGTGGCTAATGTACCTTTGGCTGACCAGAACAAAGTCTGATGATCTCCAGACCTGTTCAATCAAGAAATCACTTAAAGAACCTGTCTGACGAAATGAAGTCGATCAAAAAAAAATCTCAAAAAGCTGCAAAAAAAAAAATCCCACAATCCAAAGAAATTCAAGAACAGATGAGCAATAACGGAATTGACATTGTTCCGTATGGAAAGGGTTACAAAGCCATTTCTCAAGCTTTAGGACTCCAGCGAACCATGTGAGAGCCATTAACGACAAATGGAGAAACCATGGTACAGCAGTGAACCAACCCAAGAGTGGCCGGCTTACAAAAATTATGCCAAGAGCGCGGTCAACATCTTAAGAACTGCAGGCTTCTCTTGCCTCAGTTAAGGTCAGTGTTCATGACTCAATAATAATGGAGAGACGGAGTTCCAAGGCAGAAACCACTGCTGATCAAAAAGAACATGCTAAATGCTCACCTTGCTTTTCCAAAGAAAACTTTGGGGAGAATGTTTTATGGACTGATGAGACGAAAAGTGAATTTTTTTATATCGGACATGAATGTAACACATTTCAGAAAAAGAACATCATATCGATAGTCAAACATGGTGGTGCTGGTCGTGTGATGGTCTGGGACTGCTTTGCCAATTCAGGACCTGGATGACTTGCTGTGATTGATTGGACCCATGAATTCTGCTCTTTACCAGAAAATCCTAAAGGAGAATGTGCGGCCATGTGAGTGGCTTGAAAAATAAAATAAAATTTAAAGCTTTGGAGTGGCCAAGACAAACTGTGGACTTGAATCAAACTGAAATTGTGGCCCAACCAGTTATTAGGATAAGGGGGCAGTTACTTTTTCACACAGGGCCAGGTAGCTTTGTTTATAGTTTTAAAAAATTATTATAATTAAATAAAATCGCTTTTTAAAAACTGCTTTTTCTGTTGGGTTATCTTTCTGATATTTACTTTTACTTGATCATCAACATTAAGGTGCGCGCATGTACTTGTACGATACAGTCCACATGTATTGTGTGCATGACTTACTCCAACAATCGCTTTAAGACACGAAATAAGCCTCAGTCAGACCGAGTGCACATTTATCTGACAAAGAACGCACGTCGTTGGCAATCATCTCCATCGCACGGAAATAATAAAATGTCAGCCTGCTCCGGTCTTGATGCTTTCAACAGCTCGTGGATGAGTCGGCGGTCTCCCGCGCTTTGGCCGCCGCGCAACAATGGCGTGCAATGTGCGTGTGACGAGTGAATTGATGCTGATGGCGAAATGACATCAGTTGGCAGGCCGCAAAAGGAAAATGTCCTCATCTCGGCCTGTCGTCAGGAGACGTGAAGACATGGGTGGTGGAGATGAAGGGACACAGGTTGTTTGTGTGTGGTGTCATCGTACCTTGATCGTGATGTTGTATGGTGAGCGTGCATGTGAGCTCACTGCCAGTATTTGTCATAAAAGCACGAAGAGGACAAAACCTTAAAATGCTAATGAGACTTAAATATTACACAGTTGGTTTAATTTGCACGGTTTGCAAAGAGGAAAATAGCATCGCAGTCATTCCCATGGCAACCCTGGATTACCTTCTCAGTACTGCGCAAAATTAGTGCCCCAGCTTGGATCACTCGTGTGATTGTATTCACATTATAGAGCCAACAGAGTTCAAATGTGGTGCTAATCATACATGTAAGAACATATTTATAGCCACTAAATAGTCACAGACATTGGTATTGATTTATTTTTATTCTATTTTGGTAACCCACAAAGATTGGCTCATGTCAATCCTTATTTTGTATTATTAAATTATTTATCATTTATAAATATTTATGGATTTTTTAAATCTTATTTTGTTATTTAATTTACCCAGAATGGCTGAACTGTCTCATAATATTTCACGCTTCATATTTTTTTCCATGTGACTGTCTTAAATTATAGTTATTTTAATTTACCGTAGTTGTATTTCCCCCCAATGATTAAAACGCACTAAAACATTTGTCTCGTGTGAATGTTGGTGTATTTGTTTAATTGAGTTAAATTTTCCATGGTGAGTTTGCCCCAGACAGTTGACAATTTCATTTATTGTTTGTATTATCTTTAATGCAAGTTTATCATGCCGTTCCATGCACATACACAAAAAATGGGTTCATCAAAGTCATGAGACATTAAACTAGGGGTGTCAAACTCATTTTTGTCATGGGCCACATCGTGCTTATGACTTCCCTCTGAAGGCCGTTGCAACTGTGAACCCATAAAAAAGAATTACCATCTCATATAATTACATATACACAACAAATTGATGGATAACTAGTTTTGAAATCAGAAGCCTCTAAAAACATCAAAAACATTTAAACTATTATTCAATTCATTTTAAATTGATTGCAAATGCTTCTAATATTTCAATGTTATTACAAATGAAGACAATTAGCAATTTTGGTATTTTCACAAGAAACATGAAGTCGACGCACGTGATTTGCTTTTGCGGGCCACATAAAATGATGTGGCGGGCCGGATCTGGCCCCCGGGCCACCAGTTTGGCACTGGTGCATTAAACAATCTCTTGTATAGAATTGTACGCTTTATTACGTGCTCTAACCGCAGACAATTGTCATATTTTTGTGCATGTTCTTCTTGTTTCAGTGGTGTGACTCCAATTAGATAAAATGACTGTTGGCTCAGGCGTTTTGTTTTTCTGTGACTGGCTCCACTCCAGCCAAATGTCCATTGTAACTTCTACGGCTCTCTACCTACCATATGTTGAAATGTTGATGAAACACCGCTTTCCTTTCTGTTACCAGCTTTTTCATCATTTTCTTATCTTTTGCTTTGTTTTTCACCTCCTTCTCCCAACGAGCCCAGAATGTGAAGCCAGCGTTCACCCAAAGTGTGCCAAAGACAAAACCGACATGAACAGGAGAGAGATTGAGACGTTTGAGCGTGCCATGCTGAGGCCAACACTTGTTTTTCAATGGAGATGTTAACCTTTAAAATGTTAATTGGTGTACTTCGTGTTAACTCATGAGAGGCGACGATCTGCCTGATGTAGTCGATGTTCCATTCAGCGTTATTTATATTGCATTGGGCTGACAATAAAGGCAGCTACCCTGTTGTAATCTAACATCAAGAACATGAAACGTTTGGGAGAAAGTCGAGTATTTTCCGCCATTTTATCCAGTATTTGTGTTTGGGTTGAGAGTTTCGGGTTGATTCCTATTGGCTCATGTCCCAATCACACGCTCAGCCGTATGACCTAAACAAAAAAGGATCTTCAAGGAATTTATTTTTACACATGGTATGGAACTAAGTATGATACCCGAGCTCCCCAGATTAGTCCAAATAAGGCCAGAGACTTGGGAAATATAATCCGAATAAGTAAATGAGATAAAATAAAATAAAGATACAACAGCTAGACGTATGCAACTCCGGGTATGGGTGTCTGCAAGGATGCAATTGCAGCAAGACGTGGATATAGCCGAATACAAATCCAATAGGCTTATTTACGTTGTCATTTGTACTTGAAAGGAATAAAGTAGTCATCGTGCAAGGATGACTGGGCATGGGGAGTTAGCTAGTCTCAGTGACGCAGTAAACTGCAATAATCTTTTTTTGTTGTTGTTGCAGAGGATAAATAATAGATGTCTGTATTGTGATATCGTGTGTCTGCATGTGTTGCTCCACCATTTGTGTTCTCCATTGCTTAAAGGGTTCTGAAACCGCCACTTAGATGCGAACCATTAGCATGTCAATGGCGCTTTCCATTGTATGTTAGCGTTAAGCTTGCAGGGCCTTTCTTTAGGCTGTTTTTTTTTTATTTGTTTATTTTTTTAATTTGTTAAAATAAGGAGTAGTCACGGTAGTAGTCGTAGTATGACGTTGCCGATGAGATCATTTGCTCTGTCGCATGGTCTCCTTCGCCCCATGTTGCTAGCAGCAGGCCTTTGTTGCTTTTTCCAAACTTCAATCTTGATTGCTGGCGAGCATGAAAAGCGCCATCACGCTACACCACATGTGGCTGCGAAACAAAATAAAATTTTAAAAAAAGAATACTTCCCGTCCTTAAATCACAGCCTGTTTAAAGATTAATCAACTCTGTTGTGGAGTATTTCAAACTCCTCTGTTGCAATGAAAAACTGTTCCAGCATAAAAAGGCAGACAGATCCACCATTCTGCATGACTAAGCAGCTGAACAGGACAGGTTAAAAAAAAACAAAAAAAAAAAAAAACAACAACAAACATAAAAACCCCGTTGCAAAGGTAAAGTGAGGTGAAATTCATCTTTGTGTCCCAAAAGTGAAAGTCAGTCTAAGCATATGCCAGTATGTCAGTCCCAAACACAACAATGTAAGATGGTGGTCCTCATTAATAAATGGCCAGAGGAGGGCATGTCATTGATTCTCTGAGGTGTGTCAAAAAAGTTGCGGGACAGTTGTCATAAAATAGATTTTAATTCCAAACCACAAACAAAACTATAGACTGAAAGTAATATTTTTGAACAAGGGGAGCGTACAGTAACGGAAATCAATGGATGATTGAGTAACAAGTTGCTCTCTGTAACACATTTTGTAATTGAAAAGAGCGCCATGCAAAAATTCCGGTTATGCCGTGCACGGGCAGATATTCCATATAAATTATACACCAAGGAATGATCCAATATGAAAGTAATTCTCGTTCTAAACAGTCCTTCATGCCTAATGGAGGTTACCCGCTAAGGGTTCATTCAAATGCAACAATGGTAGCGAGAGTGCGGCGCGGGCTGGGTAAATTTCACTATTAGACATCAGCAGCGTAATAAGATGCCCGAGAGGCGCAGCCTAATTAAAACGAAATCGGTTCTTTGTCATTAAAGATGCGCATCCGGCTGCTGATGATGTTTTCCGGGCTCAGGTGGAGCGGCAACGCGTCGGCTGACCTCGCGTGCGTAACTTTAGTTTTTTTTTTGGGTGATAAAATTAACAGTTCCTAGGCAAAAAAGTTAAACTGTAAAAACAAAAAAATGAAAACACATTACAAGGAATAAAATGTACAGAGTGTACGGTACTACTGTGCATTGCTGTATGTTTAAGAATTTAATAGGTGCTTAAGAATATAGAAAGTGTTTATAAAAGGTGTGTGGGGACGATTAATAAGAGTCTAGGGAGGTTCATATATCTTTAGAATATGTATGAATAATGCCCCAAAAATATGCGGCACTACTTCGTAGAGTTCATCCTTTGCGCGGGTGGTCCCGAACCTGAGGCCCGCTATAAACAAGGGCCTCATATTGCTTTTTTGATTTATTTTGCACACAAAGGCAAACGGCTGTAGTTGTGCCATGATACATATTCATGACAAGAGTTCTCTGGTTGTGCAAGCGCGACATATCCGTATTCGCGAGCCGCCACCCGTCGAGGCACCTCAGGGAAGCTGAGAACAGTTGTTAATAAACCTGCTCCTAATTCGTGTGTTCGGTTGCGCGCTGTCAACACTTCCTTTACGAGAATACTCTGAAAGGTCTGGGAAGTCACAGGTTTACACTTGGCCAGCTCTTTGTGTACTTGCAAATATCACACACACACAGAAGATCACGTGAGCCTATTAGCACTTTAGATATGCAGAATCTCCTTGTTTTGTTTCGGAAATATTACCTACAAATCTTTGGGGGTTCAATCTAGTTCATTATTTCAGAGAAAGCAGAAGTCATTTATCCAAATGGATTTAATGATGTTTTTATTTATTTATTTATTTATTTATTTATTTTTAAAAATAAACTTTGGTAGTTTCTGTGCACCTGCATTTAATGGGCCAATGCAGTTTCCAAATTGTTAGCAATGTTTAAATATAGCCTCATTTGAGGCCAGGTCCCCACCAGCTCACAAAACTTGGAAAATAAAATAGAACCAGAAGAGACCGGTTTATCCCGCTCACCTGCCCTCCTCAGACTTCGCCTAAGCTGCGGGCATGCAAAGTTGTACAAAATGTTCCCAGTTTGATGCTGTATATTGCACAATTAGTTAAAAATATAAGAGAGGTGGTAAACGAACCTGAAGACTCTGTGAGAACGGTGATGTGATGTACACGGTGGTTCTAAAAGTTCAGCCATGCAGCTGTCTGAGTATAGGACACACACCACCATCATATATCTTTTCCCTTCATTTGAAGTAGAGAGTCAATTCCTTCTTTTTAACTTTTGTTGCAAACTGGGGTTAAATAATCCAGCCAAAAATGTGTCTTCATTTACGAGAGGCTGCGTGTGTCCCCACGAGCCTCCTTGTGTGTGGTGGGTAAGTGCAAGTAGAGGTGAACTGGAACAATTAAGCCAGTTATAAACAAGAAAATAGAATACCGAGAATGTAGGGTTGTTACTGTAGAGCTCCAGTAAAATTGGATGTGCAGTATGTGTCGCCTTAAATGAGTGGTTTGATGCAAGATATCATTTCAAGGCTGTGAAAACTGCTGAAATTTTTGAAACTGTTATCAAAGATTGGTTGTGTATTGCTTGCAAAATAGTTGAATTTTGTGTTGATGATACTGAAATGAAATGTAGGGAATTTATAATAAAGCTCGATCTATTTCAGTGCAGTTGTCTTCAGTGCTGCCTCAGATGATAGGAGTGCACCACCATAGTTGAGCTGTATACAATCATTTGGAGTCGCTATGACGTGAATGGACATTTGGTTGAAAAAGTTAGTCTCAAGAAGAAACTTGATTGTGTGTGAACGCTGACCCCCCCCCAGCCACTCTCGTGCACATTTTCCCTCATTTTGTGCTTCTGCGGGTCCGGTGCCAGGCAGCGTTGTTTGAAATGTCTGTTTGGGTGGAGGCCTGGAGGTATCCGCTCGCGGCACAAATGTGCTGGTGAAGTTCAGTCATCAGAGAGTGGATGGATGTGCAGAGACAACTGGAATGGTGCAAACACGCACACATACACGAGTACATGTATGTGCAGACACATGAGGGTCCCTTGGGGTCAGAGGCCTTCTGCCAGGAAGGACACGTGAATTGTTCAAACGAAAGGTGCACCCACTGTATGCACGGCATGTCCATTTTTGCATGCAATCAATACATTATATACAGTCGCTATTTCATGGATGTAAACGTTGCGGGATATTACATTTTCCCCCATTTTCACTCATTTAAATATTGGAGCAAAGCCGCTGGATAAGTATCTGTCTTATCCAAACAAGATGGCGCCAGTTGTTTTCCTTTCTTCTCCGTTCAAATCTTTTCCAAGGAGCTTGACATGTTCCAAGTAGTGTTGACAGCATAACAGACAGTTGTTTTTTTTCTTCTTCTTCTTCTTCCTGTTCCAAAAAGAAAATCTAAATCTACTTGCGCGTACATTTGCCATATTTGCGGATGAGTTTAACTCAGGACACATCACAACTTTTTATCATGTTACTGCTCTTTAGAAGAAAACAAGTACAAAGCTAACACTATCTTTTTTGACCTTATGGGATAATGGGAAGGCAACCTATTATTTTTATTTATGTAAAAAGGGAGAAAAAAAGCCATTTATGCTATTTTTAATTGTGAGCTATGCATTTATCTCATTAAACAGTATCATAATTACCTTTTGCAGTATCTCAAAGTGATTACACCCATCAAATGTTAGTCATGTTTTATCTTTTCATGGAACAAAACTGTCATTCGTGTAATACAGTCTACATGTTCTGTCCCCTCTCCAAATATATATTTCAATATATGTAATACCAGAACTTCATAGGTTTCCACTAGAATCCACAGATGCTCATTAGGGGACAGTACACTTACACTGTTATACACGCTGTACATTGACTAATTTTACATTGTAGTAAATTTTAATTTCTTCAGTGTTGTCCCGTGAAAAGATATAAATCATATTTTTTTAAATAGTAACCCATTTGTAAGTAAGATGCGTTTGGGGGATTGTGGGTATTGCAGTTGCCATCGACTGTTCTTTTGAGCTTCTGCTAGTGTCGGCATAACGCGCACTGGAACCTGACCATGTTGAGGAATGTTATGTTCAGTAATCAAACACAAATGTCCCTTTTGCGCTCTGTTGAGATTAAGCCATTCTAAATTTATTATTAGCGCAAGTTTAATCAGCAGTTTTCAAATGGAACTTCCTGACTGCTTACATGTTTGCACGTTATGTTTTGCTCGTGGATGAACCCTGTACACTAGTGTATATTGTGTAGCATATGCTTTCATTTCCAGCCCAGAGGGGGCACTGTGTCACTGTTTGGGGGGATGGTTCGCTCCAGGTCAGTGGGCAAACTGCAAACATTTATACCCCCCCCTTACATCACCACCTCTCCTCCTGACAAAGTGCACACGGCTCCTCCGAGGCATACTAATGCCCCTGATGTGTATTAGCCTCGGAAATCTGCCATTCAGCACGGCCGCAGCCAGGTGCTGGAAAGGTGAGCACAAGCCAAGATGCAAAAATATACATATTTGGGAGGTTTACATATTGAAATGAATAACCACCCAAAAAAAAAAAAAAAAAAAGTGCTATGTCACCTCTCTTCCTTCCGTGGCCATTACAAGCCTGCTTCATTCCGCATGCCACTACTGTGACTTGCCGGAATGTGTGCTGCCTGTAATGCAAAAGGATCAGTTTCCGTGTGATGGTTTTTATTCGCATTGTCGTCCCATAATACACGTAAGCAGCAAACAAACAGCTGTGGCAATGGCTCTATCATGATAATCAATTCATGGGAGAGCAAGGCATAATAACACTTTGAGTAAATAAAAAGAAGACTCACTGGAACAGTTCTCCAAATAAGAGGTAAAATGTACTCGTTTGAAGCTGTTCATATGTCACTCCCAGTTGAAGCTTACTGTAAAACTGATACATAAAACAGAAGGCAATTGAACACCGTAAATTTAAACACCAATATGTTTAACCAAAGCATAATTTCGTTTTACAAAAGTCCACTAGCCTAATGTAATGTACAAGTAAATGACCGAAATTAGCATAAATGTTACTGTAATCAGAAACTTTCAAACAACTGCACACGGAGCAGCAACACATGGTTGCTTAAAACGTGCGACATAGTGGGGGTACAAATGATTAACTGGCTCAGTACATAGTAGGGGTTCACTTTCTTTGCAAGTGTCAATCAAAACCAAGAACGGTTGTCTTAGAAATGGCTTAATTTTTGATGCAGCTGTTGTGCATGTGTATCTAATGCCACGTGCCGCAATGTTCCTGTTTTAGCATTCCTCAAATGTACTTTGAACTTTTTTAGTTACAAAAAGAAAGCAAGAAGCAAGTCTTCTGGCTCATTTCCCTCCTCTTAAGAAACATGACAGATGAAAAATGGAGGCTCGGGGAGAGAATTCCTGGCAGCTTTAGCTTTGAAACGGCGTGCGAGCTCGCCTCACCCAATCTCGCCTTCGCAGGCATATGCACTGGCGCACTGCGGGGAGCCACAGCAGCGTTCTGTTGTGTTTTGCCGGGGAAAATGAGAGAAAATGGCAGCAAATGAACTTGGCGGGCTGAAGAGTATTGTTCTCTGCTGCTTGTGGTAATGAACAGGCCTTGGGAACAGACTGGGGGGGAAATTGGTCCCTGGTAGGCCTCCTCATTCGTCAGGTGGACTGGCCACACACACGGGTGTGTAAACACGTGCATGTTGACGGGAAGTGATTAAAATACTGCACATGAAAGAGTTCGATTCCAGCCCTGATGGTGCTCGTTTCACCACATGAAGATGGACAACAAGACACAACCTCAGCTGTACACGAATGTACTTCATTTGTATTGTTGTCCTGCTGCAGAACCCAAGTGCACTTTCAGCGGTCACAAACTGATGGCCGAACATTCTCCTTTTCTGGTAAAGAGCAGAATTTGTGGTTGCATCAGTCAAAGGAATTCGTCCAGGCCTCGAAGGTGTGAAGCACCCCCAGACCACCATGTTTGATGGTATGATGCTGTCAGAAATGCTGTTACATTTACGCGAGATGTAACGAGACACATTCCCAAACCTTCCAAAAAGTTACATTTTTGTCTCGTCAATCCATAGAATATTCCCCCGAAAGTCTCAGGGAATCATGATTTTTTTTTTTTTTATTTTTTTATTTTTGCAAAAGTAAGATGAGTCTTTATGTTCTTTTGCAGTGGTTTTCACCTTGGAACTATGCCATGGATGCATTTTTTTGTCCAGTCGCTTCCCATTTATTGACTCATGAACACTGACCTTAACTGAGGCAAGGGAAATCTGCAGTTCTTTGGATGTTGCCCTGGGTTCCTTTGTGACCTACAGGTTGAGTCGTCACTGTGCTCTTGAGTAATTTGTTTTGTAGGCTGGCCACTCCTGGGAAGGTTCACCACTGTTGCATGTTTTCTCCATTTGTGGATAATTGCTCTTACAGTGGTTCACTGGAATCCTAAAGCTTTAGAAATGAAATTTTGTTTCACTTTCCAGACTGATGGATGTCAATGACTTTATTTCTCATCTGTTCTTGAATTGGGTGTGGTCAGTGAAAATGAACCAAAAATGTGATTTGCCACAATTAATTCATGATTTAACAAGGGGGCTATTACTTTTTCACACAGGACCAGGGAGCTAACTAAATATAATAATTTCAGAATTGAGCCAATACTTTTTCACAGTACTGCATGCTTTGAGGTTAACATATGCTGCTTATTAACTCCCGCTACTTGTTGTGCTTAAAGTACAGTGCATTTAATGCCCAATGATGAATGTAGTGCTCCCCTACCAAAAAGGGGCTAACATTTATATTTCATAAAGTGTTTGTGATTTGACTGGACATAATGAGTTTATTAATAAGTAATGCTCTCTCTCTCTTTCTCTCTCTCTCTGCCTCGCTCTCGTTCTCTTTTATATTTATTTATTTGAGCCTGAGCAGAGAATCAAATATTAACGATGACACAAATCAAATGTAGCCACAGTGCTAAGCATCCGCGTGGGCTGGGTTCATCTCGTCGCTTTAAGGGAGTTCAAGTGTCGAGGCGGTCCACACGAGGCCCATTGATCGGCTGCCGTCTGAGGGCGGAATTGACGATACACTAAAGTTAGTATTAGTCGAGGCTCTGATCCCCGCGTCATAAAACGTTGAACATGGATTGATGTACTAAGAAAGTATGGTCCAAGGAGGAAAGAATCCATTCTATTTGTGCGCCACAAAAATAAAAATGCACTTTTACGTATTGAAAATAAAAATTGTAAAAAGAGAGAACTGTCTGTCAATAAGTACAGCTTTTCATTGACACAATATGACGTGAAACTACAGACATGTTATAAATGGTATGGAAAAAACCTCTCTGCTTTACCAATGAAATGGTATCAGGTCATCAATTTAATACACTTTTGTATCGTTCACTACTGATTAACTAAGAATTGAGCCAGTGCAAGCCCGGATAAATGCAGAGGGTTGCGTCAGGAAGGGGTTAAAACTTTGCCAAACAAATATGAGCGTTCATCGGATCGGTCGTGGCCCGGGTTAACAACGTCCGCCACCGGCGGCGTCAACCTGCAGGGCGCCGGTAGAAATTCAGGTACTGTTTGTTTAAGTCGAAGAAGAAAAAGAGTTGGAAAGCGGGTTCTTCGGCAGAAAGAGAAGAGGAAAGCACAGAGCCTAGAACTGAATGTTGGGACTTTGAATGTTGGAACTATGACAGGAAAATCTCGGGAGTTGGTTGACATGATGATTAGGAGAAAGGTTGATATATTGTGTGTCCAGGAGACCAGGTGGAAAGGCAGTAAGGCTAGAAGTTTAGGGGCAGGGTTTAAATTGTTTTACCATGGTGTAGATGGGAAGAGAAATGGAGTCATGGTTATTTATCTTGGAGGTGAAAAGAGTATCAGATTGAGTGATGAGGCTGAAACTTTAAATTGAGGGTGTTATGTATAATGTGATGAGTGACCATGCCCCACAGGTAGGATGTGACCTAGGGGTGAAAAAGAAATTCTGGAAGGAGCTAGACGAAGTAGTTCTGAGCATCACAGACAGAGAGAGAGTCGTGATTGGTGCAGATTGTAATGGACATGTTGGTGAAGGAAATGGGGGTGATGAAGAAGTGATGGGTAAGTACGGCATACAGGAAAGGAACTTAGAGGGACAGATGGTGGTAGACTTGGCAAAAAGGATGCAAATGGATGTAGTAAAGACATTTTTCCAGAAGAGGCAGGTACATAGGGTGACCTACAAGAGCGGAGGTAGAAGCACGCAGGTGGATTACATCTTGTGCAGACAATGTAATCTGAAGGAGGTTACCGACTGTAAGGTTGTGGTAGGGTGAGTGTGGCTAGACAGCATAGGATGGTGGTGTGTAAGATGACTCTGGTGGTGGGGAGGAAGATTAGGAAGACAAAGGCAGAGCAGATAACCATGTGGTGGAAGCTGAGACAGGACGAGTATTGTGCAGCTTTTCGGGAAGAGGTGAGACAGGCTCTCGGTGGACAGGAGGAGCTTCCAGAAAACTGGACCACTGCAGCCAAGGTGATCATAGAGGCAGGCAGGAGAGTACTTGGTGTATCTTCTGGCAGGAAAGGAGAGAAGGAGACTTGGTGGTTGAACCTCACAGTACAGGAAATCATACAATGAAAAAGGTTAGCTAAGAAGAAGTGGGACACTGAGAGGACCGAGGAGAGGCGAAAGGAATACATTGAGATGCGACACAGGGCAAAGGCAAAACAAGAGGCATATGATGACATGTATGGCAGGTTGGACACTAAAGGAGAAAATGATCTATACAGGCTGGCCATACAGAGGGATAGAGATGGGAAGGATGTGCAGCAGGTTAGGGTGATTAAGGATAGAGATGGAAATATATTGATTGGTGCCAGCAGTGTGCTAGCTAGATGGAAAGAATACTTCGAGGAGTTGATGAATGAGGAAAATGAGAGAGAAGGGAGAGTAGAAGAGGCAAGTGTGATGGAGCAGGAAGTGGCAATGATTAGTAAGGGGGAAGTTAGGCATTAATGAGGATGAAAAGTGGAAAGGCAGTTGGTCCTGATGACATTCCTGTGGAGGTATGGAAGCATCTAGGAGAGGTGGCTGTGGAGTTTTTGACCAGCTTGTTCAATAGAATTATAGCGTGTGAGAATATGCCTGAGGAATGGAGGAAAAGTGTGCTGGTGCCCATTTTTAAGAGCAAGGGTGATGTGCAGAGCTGTGGGAACTATAGAGGAATAAAGTTGATGAGCCACACAATGAAGTTATGGGAAAGAGTAGGGGAGGCTAGACTCAGGACAGAAGTGAGTATTTGCGAGCAACAGTATGGTTTCATGCCTAGAAAGAGTACCACAGATGCATTATTTGCCTTGAGGATGTTGATGGAAAAGTACAGAGAAGGTCAGAAGGAACTACATTGTGTCTTTGTAGATCTAGAGAACGCCTATGACAGAGTACCCAGAAATGAACTGTGGTACTGCATGCGGAAGTCTGAAGTGGCAGAGAAGTATGTTAGAATAATACAGGGCATGTACGAGGGCAGCAGAACAGCGGTGAGGTGTGCTCTAGTTGTGACAGACGAATTTAAGGTGGAGGTGGGACTGCATCAGGGATCAGCCCTGAGCCCCTTCCTGTTTGCAGTGGTGATGGATAGGCTGACAGATGCGGTTAGACTGGAATCCCAGTGGACCATGATGTTTGCAGATGACATTGTGATCTGCAGTGAAAGCAGGGAGCAGCTGGAGGAACAGTTAGAAAGATGGAGGCATGGACTGGAAAGAAGAGGAATGAAGATTAACCGAAGTAAAACAGAATATATGCGCATGAATGAGAGGGGTGGTGGGGGAAGAGTGAGGCTACAGGGAGAAGCGATAGCAAGGGTAGAGGACTTTTTCAATACTCGGGGTCAACCGTCCAGAGCAATGGTGAATGTGGTCAGGAAGTGAAGAAACGGGTCCAAGCAGGTTGGAACGGGTGGAGGAAGGTGTCAGGTGTGTTATGTGACAGAAGAGTCTCTGCTCGGATGAAGGGCAAAGTTTATAAAACAGTGGGGAGGCCAGCCATGATGTACGGATTAGAGACAGTGGCACTGAAGAGACAACAGGGAGCAGAGCTGGAGGTGGCGGAAATGAAGATGTTGAGGTTCGCTCTCGGAGTGACCAGGTTGGATAAAATTAGAAATGAGCTCATCAGAGGGACAGCCAAGGTTCGATGTTTTGGAGACATAGTTAGGGACAGCAGACTTCGACGGTTTGGACACGTCCAGAGGAGAAATAGTCAGTATGTTGGTAGAAGGATGATGAGGATGGAGCTGCCAGGCAAGAGAGCTAGAGGAAGACCAAAGAGAAGGTTGATGGATGTTGTGAGGGAAAACATGAGGGCAGTTGGTGTTCGAGAGGAGGATGCAGGAGATAGGCTTACATGGAAAAGGAAGACGCGCTGTGGCGACCCCTAAAGGGACAAGCCAATAGGAAAAGAAGAAGATATTGGAAAAGTTTCTTATTGTTGTGAGATGGCATCGGCAAATAACGTTTAACTGCGATTTATTGCTTATTTTACTTCGTTATTGACTTGACAGAATTGTATTTCGCCAGAGTGGTAAAACCATAATCCTTCATGCCGTATATTTCCACAATTTCTTTTCTGTTTTTTGTGTATTTCTTATCAGACTCCTACAGCAGCGCTTATCTTCATGAAATATTTCATTAACATTTTAATTGTGAGCAGCCACTCGAGGACTACTCACATTGGAAAGCAAACATTCTTTAAAAGGAAGCCTGTTGGGCTCGGGTTGTTATTCATTCTCAAGTCTGCACTATTGAACAAAAAGCCTTAAAATGACCAGGATTGCGTTCAAGGATTTCTCTGCCCATTGAGAAGGCTTGATAAGATGATTACAATGGAAGCGGTACAAAGCCATGTTTTCTCTTTTTGCACTCACACACACACACACTCACACATATACACACAGAGTCAACATTAAGTGTAGCTTCTTTTGTTGATTCTCCGGATTGCTGTAATTAAACAGCCCGATGGAGGACTGAGTGCTGCAGCGCTATAACGTCCGCCCTCTCTTTAGCGTGGTCGGCATTCCGAGTCAAAGGGCCTCATTAAGAACAAAACCGGTCCCCAAAGTGTTGAATCAAGAGTGTTCTCACCTCAAGCATGCGTTGACCTCTAAACCTCTATTATTGTAGCAACATGACACGCAGAATCCACGCATCCACTCTCTTCTGCTCTGTTTATGTTGTTGTTCCCCCCCCCCCCCTTTAACCTTCCCCTCCCAGTTTAATTCATTATCTCTCTTCCCTCTTTCGCTGACTCAGCCTGACGTCTTTCGCTGCAATGTTTATCACCAATGAAATATTCAGTACCTAAAGGCTTGTGTGTACAAGTACATACTGCACATTTCTACACATCCCTAAACAAGAGATGATGGATGTGTGCGCATCTTGTGTGCATACTGACAACCTAGTGCTACTTTCAGCTTAATTAGCATCATGCTATAGTTTATACCGAGAACTATATTCAATATGTAATGAGGCTTACACGGAACATACAAAATGTTTCGCATAATTCTCAACTCTGGAAGACTGTGTTTGTAAAATGGAGGGTGTTCAAGTGGTAATGTGGCCATTTAGTAGCCGAGTTTGATTAAAGCGACTCTCTGACTGCATTCAAGAGTGATGCCTCGTAAAATGAACACTGCTAACTGTGCAAACGAGCTGCTGGGAGACAACTCGAAGGAACTACATGTTCTTGTGATATGTGGAAAAACCGAACTTGAATCTGTATTTTCAATGATATCAAACATTTCAAAAAATGATTGCTGTCGAATAGCGCCCCTGATACAATGACAGCAAATTAGAGTACTTCTCTGAATGTCTCTTTAACTCTTAAATACGGCATACGTGATAGTGATTTAATTAGACACGCACTCAACGTTAACACATAGCTAACACATGCACATAGCTACAGATGGTGCAAGTGGAGAGACGTGCTAACCCAAAGCATTCTTGCAATCTTCAACACGTATTTAGTGACAGCCATTGTTTCTAGTTGACATTTGCTTTAAGAAGTCTGAGCATATTCCCTTGCACTGTTTATTTTGAGCATAGTGGTGGTTGGTGTGAAAGGATAGTGTGAAAAAGACACAAACTGCAAACTTCTCATGGCAAATGCGATTGTGAAATTGTATTTGCTTGGCGTGAGTGCAGTCAGACCTGTGCTTTTAATGTCGGGCAAAAATTGCCTTTAGAAAAGTTGTACAGCCACTTGAGGGTAAATCAGAAACAAAAATCAAACTCTGTTCCATGAATCCAACCGTTCAAACGTTGACGTATGTTCCTGGCACCACCGTGTAGTAAGTGATTCGTTTTTTTAGCACACCGGTTGACGTCTCTTCCACCTTGTTCGTACCCATAAAGACTGTCGCCTCATCATGCCAACTTTGGTAATGACATGGTGAAACATTTTTAATTCAATGCATTGGCACATTGAGAGCGTAAGCAAGTCTGGTCGTCTCGCTCTTAATTTGCGCCCAGTCAAACGCCACTGACTGCCTTAAAAATATTGTATATATTTTTAACAAAGTGACCGCATTCTAGAGTTGGAAAACACTCTAGAAACCATTTGTCAAGTGGTGGGTGGGTGGGTGGAGTGCTATGACAGTTTTTCTGGTCGGAAACCATGTGTCGATGGTCGAATTACGATGCGCCCCTCTGCACACCACTGGCTGTAGGCAACCACATTGTATCACATTGGACAGCCTCTTGATTGTTTCTTTCGTTGCAATTGGTTAAAGGCAATAGAAGTAAAAAGTGGCTGATGATTATGTTAATAGGTTTTACATTGGCTAACTAACGAAAAATGAATACACTTTATACATTCTTCTGAGTTCATTCATCCATCTTTTGCAGTATACCGCTTATCATCATTAGGGTCATGCATGTGCTGGAGCCTATCCCAGCTGACTTCAGCCAAGAAGCAGGACTGGTCATTGGCCAATTGCAGAGCATGTATCGAAAATAACAATTCCCACTCACATTCACACCTAAGGACAATTTAGTCTTCAATTAACCTAACATGCATGTATTTGGAATGAGGAAGGAAACTGGGAGAAGAGGAGAAAACCCATTCAAGCATGGGGAAACATGCAACATCTGCACAAGAAGGCAAGTGCCCTGACAGGGACCAGCAATTTATGAACTGTGAGATGGATGTGCTAACCAATTGACCTTCCGTCGGGCCACTCTGCCATAAAGCCCCGACTGGTGGAGGGCTGCAGTGATGGTTGACCTTCTCGAACTTTCTCCCATGTCCCGACTGCATCTCTGGAACTCAGTCACAGTGATCTTTGGGTTGTTCTTCACCTCTCTCACCTAGGCTCTTCTCCCCCGATTGCCCAGTTTGGCCGGACGGCCAGCTCGAGGAAGGGTTCTGGTCGTCCCAAATGTCTTCCATTTCAGGATTATGGAGTCCACTGTGCTCTTAGGGGGGAAAAAAATAATTTACATGAATTTCAAACTGATTAAAAGTAAATAAAAACAAACACTTTTGCTCAGCTATAAAGAGCCGGACAGCAAATATACTATTTTAGGAAATGATTTTTAGTGGGTTTAGAATAAGGGCATTATTTCACATTAAAGTTAAATGTAGTTGATCTTTTAAAATCTACAGATTTATGGATTATTATGTATGCTGTCATGTATCTTGAAATGATTACATTGTAAGGGGGAATGAACGTGATAAGCTTTGATTCCATCAGCTCTAGTGTGCCATTTTTTCATTATTATTACAACATACATTGTTTTTATGCTTGTGCTTGTTTGTGACAAATAAAAACCAGATCCAATAACATTTATAGGAATAATTTTTACTTGAGTACGATTGTTCTAAGGTAACAGTGCTCTTACTTGAGTGGAATTTTTGGCTCCCGCTTAGGTGAGACTAGCAATGTAAGACTTTTCTTTTGCATGTTTTTGGGTCCCACTTTTACTGTGTTCTGTTGTGCACGTCAGACATGGTTTCCGTCCAGGTGCTGTCCTGCAGTCCCATGTTCGGGTATTTACAAACTTTGACAGTGCAAGACAGATCACCGAGCTCCAAGCTGCCACACATCCTTCTTTCCACAGACAGCCTTCCATATGCATTACTCACCCCCATGCTGCCTTAAACTACATTTTCAGCTACCTCCCTTTCCTCCGTCTCTCTTTGCATGCTGCGGGTGAGCATCAACAGGAAGTGCGGAGCTGCGTTTGCCTAGTTGGATGTATTTTGAAAGCGCAGAGATTATTCTCTTTTACCTCACGCCACTTTGAATGACGGGGTCCCCTGTGTGTAGTGCTTACGTTTCCTGTGGTGTGCCGTCTTCCACCTCAAGTTGTTGTTGTTGTTTGTTTGCATATTTGCATGAGCCTCTCTGCGTGCGACATGGCACCTGAAAGCACCCACCTTCCTGTTTGGTTTGGGGTACACACACATACACACACACAAAAAAGCTTGAAAGATGTTGAATTTACTGTGATGTGGAGAGAAAACCACTTGGAAAAATAGATACCTGAAATATGAAATACATGTGCAGGAGGCTCACTGGGTGTCTAAAAATGCTCGAGTCCTAAATTTTTGAAAAAAAGACTGGAATATTGCCTTTATCTACCATGCAAAAAGGCAGAGAAGTAAATGAGCAATGTTCTCAGCCTCCAAAGTAATAACCATAGCCAAAGTAATGTGTTGAAGGGGCCTCAAGCAAAATTTTTAATCCCTGACTCTTGCAGGAAAGCGGCTTAAATCCAGGATACAGGAGATGACAGGTGACTCTAAGCACGCTTTAGGTGGAATGTCTCTAAATGCTGAGATACTGCACTAATGCTGGATGTTAACTTTAGCCTCATGCGTCGATAGGAAACAAGGTCTTTTGCTCGTGTGAATGCTGAGACACAAGCATTTAAATATGTTGTATGCGGTCAAAAAGGTGTTGGTGTTAAGTCTTCCCCCTGTGGGAATGCTGAGAGACCAGAACTCACACTAATGTGGTGTCAGTGTGTGAATGCTGAGAAACCGTTATTGCGATTTTCATTTTGGGGCGAAGACAGAAGAGCTTTCAAACATGTTTTAGTACATCAAAATGTACAACGAGAGACTGTTGTGCGTCAGAATCTGAATTCTGAGAGAGAGGCGAAGGTTCTGTCATGGTATAAATGCTGAGCAACAAGCATTCAGTGCTTTTTCTCAACAGTAGTAGTAGCACTGAGCATTGAAACACGCTTTTGTTCGTCAAAAATGTGTGAAATTTGCATTCTAATTGTGCTGCCCATTTTGTGATCCTGTGGAATGATAAGACATATTTGTGTGATCACAAATATTAATAAAGTCGTCATGTGCATTTAAAAAAAAAAAACACAATCAGTGGTTGAGGTGCCCGCGATTTGCCGTTTTAACAAAGTGAGGTGGCATGATCAGTTGGGATGCTGTTACGGAGGCGTGTGAGAGGGTCTTTGTTTTTTTTTGTGAATTTTTGATACACCACCTGTTTGGCATGTTTGAATTGAAATGTCATGCCAGCATCTATTTCACATGCAGCATAACATTTCTAGTACAGTGATATACAAGCGGCAATTAATTCCAATGTGATGATGTCACCTTGACATTTAGTAGCGAAAGATTCCTGCCGACTTGTTGTAACAAAGCTTCATATACCCAGTTTTAGCCTAATGTGTACAACCCCCGTCCGAGAGGTTTCAGGCTGGACTTGAACCGACCACTGCATGATCAATTGGTTGCTTTATCCTCAAGTGGCTTTGGATCTTGATTTTTGGGACAACTTCACAAAAGGCGCTAGCCACCGGGGACTGTCCTGTCCGCTTTAATCCACCAAGTTCTAAATCTCCAGTATGATGCTCGTCTCCAAGAACAATGTACCCCGGAGCTTGGGGAGAACCCGAGAGAAGGTTGGGAATAGAGAACTACTCGGGGCTGTTGAGAAAGTGAGATAAATCCTTTGTGAATACACAATGTTTTGTTGTTTTTAGCCCAGTAGTACACAACGTTTTGCAAAATGTACTACTTTCTTGTAAAAGCTGCATTGCACCTCATTATGTTAACACTTTGAAAGTTCATGTCTATGAGGGCTGTAATGTAACATTAGCGGCTCAGGAGCTCAGTTTAACGCTGAAGTGTTGCAATTTAAATTGATGGGAGCCAGTCTTACGCCATTAAAGATATTATAGACCGAGAACCCGTTTGGAACTTCTAACAAATGATGGTCACCTTGAAGATGCCATTAGACACGGAAAAGGACAGGAATTCCTTTTAAAGCCACCGAGCTGCCTGGATCGAGGATGAACTGCTCTGCTCCCCCTGGCTTCATCAAACAAGAAGCAAAGATAAAAATAGGTCCTCGTACTTCTGACAAGGAAGAATGTCCCGGGTCCAAACGTACGTCTGCCGACAGGCCCTCGCTCTGAGCGCCGTTGCTTGAGATAAGCTCTTATAACGTATGCACGCATTTGGCATTATCATTTGGCATTTACAGAGCTGACCATGTGTTTCCTTTAAGTCAATATTGTATCATACCATGGTGGATTTGAAATTTGTATCAATGTTTTCTTATACTCTGCAAGAATGACTCATTCGGTGCAGATGTCTTTTGTAAAACTGGACATAATAATAAGAAAAAAATGTATAATTCTGTATTTGGTCTATCTATATGAAAAGTGTTATCAGTTGTGGCACGTCCCTCGGGAATGTTCTGTTGTTTTGAACTCCTATGGCCAAGAGCGTTTATATCCTTAATTGCAGAGAGTGCCAAGTGTCTGTTATGGATGTGGTGTTTATTGAAAGGGAAGCCTCTATTTGTAAGCACAACAATACAGTATAGAGTGGCACTGATGTGTCACAAGGAAATGAAGGCTCTCTTGGATTACAGAAGAAGCTTTACTGAACAATTAGCAGGAAGAACACGCAGGCATCCCACACAGCTGATAAGTCACCAGGAAAAGGTCATTATTCATCATACAATGCACATTCATGGCTTCGTGAAATAGAAACGCCCACATACCAACGAGCCCGACATATCACTAAGAGGCCTTTATAATAACGGGGGCAGAAACAAAGGCAAGAAAAGAGCAACGTTTAGCTTGAATAACCATAACTATTTACAAAAGGGTGCCGCAAAGCATGCTGGGAAGTACCATGGCTTTCACCGTTTTTACAATATTCAGAAAGTTGAGGCCACTCTATTTCTTTCCAATAGCAGAAAAGAGATGTCTATTTGAGGTGTGGTGTTTTTTTTTGAAGTGGATGCTGCACGGACAAACCATTAATTACAGCAGACGTCACTATTTGATTACCTTAAGTGAATGGGCTGCTTATTTGAGTTCTTTATCCCGGACAGGTCCGTGCATCCGTCTGTGTAATGGCAAGTCGTCCCAAAACCTTTGTCCATAAATAAGAGCCAAAACCAGTCCAGTTTCCAGCGAGTGTAAATAAGATGCACTGTGTCCACTGGAGTGTAGCCTGCATATCATCAGGTTATTTGGTAATGAACTCGGTCAACTGTGGCCCATCCTTGGAGTGCCTCATTACTCCCAGCAGATCACAACTTTATTATGGGCCATCATGTCAGGGTGAAAGTATGATACATGGCTCTAAAATAGTGGAGCGTAAAGCAGCATTAATTTGGTCCATTTTGTGTCCAATATAACCCTCAGCGAAGGGAGCTTGGAGAGAGGGGAGGTGGGGAGGTGGGGTGAGGGCGCTTGTTGGAATGAGCTGTGTACGGGTCGGCTGCCTGCTCGTAGAAAAAAAAAAAAAAAAAAAAAAAAGAGATGCTGAGGATGCTTGGATAAATTATTCAATTTTAATACTCCATTTTTTGAAGTGTAACAAACCTTCCATTTGGCGACAGGTGTTGAGAGCGATGCCGCTTGCAAACACGAATGGCCCAGCGTAAGGTACTCGCAGAGCCATTTTCTGGATGCGCAATAGCTCTGAATAATGAAAATGGCTTCACTCAACAGATCCTTTCAGTCCTTAAACAGCGGCAATGTGCAGAGGAAATAGAATACCTAATGCTGATTTGAATTTGCCCGAGAATAACTGTAACTACTGTTTGTGAAACACTTATGTCTTGATTAAATTAGAATAGTGAAGATGTGACACGGTCCTTTTGTTGATATTCTAAAGACTGCACGACACACTACGGAAGTGCATTGTGGATAATCTTGACTTAAACATGCCCCTTTTCGGCCCTTAAAAAGCGCCAGCCCCTTTCCCCCATAATGGCTCCATCGTGTTGCCAGCTCCTGTGGGAACACCGTTAGCCTCGCTCCGCTTTAGTAAACTCCATCCTTACCTCCCACTCCGTGGACGATATGATACACAGCTTCTGATTCTCCCTAGAGGAAGGGAGGGTGCCGCTAGCAGACATATTCATTCAAGGTCCTGTGCCATCAAAATCCACATTTTCTACTGTTTTACACACGACTGAGGTCAAAATGAGTCTGTGACTTGCTTTAGGTTTTACATCTATGCGGTTTGTAGATTGAATGCCTCTGAATACCAAACCGCTTGGCAAAACGGGTGGATTTGAGCATTTTTTTGTAGTTTTAGTCTATGGTTTTCTTATCTTTCAAAATGCATTACGAACTCAGTGACGAACAAAACTCTAAGGGTTTCACAGTTTAGCGTCGCACATCCATTTTACAAACTGGCTTCAGATTTCGTAGCAAACGGACAGGTTCTTTCTTGAGGAACCACTGGAAATGACCCTAAAAAGTTTCAAAGTTTTTGTCGCGTGTACAAGTGCCCCGACTTCCTTCTGTAGTGCAACTTGCAGGTCTGGGGGTGGGGGGAGTGGGCAAACCTGACTTCTTCCACGCATGGAATTAGATGACAAAAAAACATACTTTGGGTGTTTCCCATTCATCATTAGAATAATATGGAAAATATTAGCCAATGAGCCCTGGAAAGCTGTTTCCAGTGAAGGCGTTGACCGGCAACCTTTAAACTGCACGACCGCCAATGCTCATTCCGTTCCTGCTCGTCGGGTACTTAAACACGAGCCCAGGTCGGCCCTCCACTCTCCTAACCCCTCCGACTTCCATCATCTCAACTCACCTTCTGCCCGTTTCTTTCCCCAGCCTGGACCTGCGGTCTCCTATCCGAGGTCGATCTTTGCGGTGATTAATGGAAGAGGGAGGTTGGAGAGACCCCTGCATCCCAGAGCCCCATCGCAAATCTCCCACCCCGTTGGGGGCTGAGGTCTAATAGGAGAGCCGCCGCTATTTTCATCCCCTTTTTTATTGCTGTTTATGTATGTGCGGCGCTGTATATCTCCGGCCGACCGGGTGTCACAACACTTTGGGTGCGGTGAAATATGGGAAACGCCTTGCCTCTTTGGTGATGAAAGCAGCGTGACAAATGTAGCTGTATTGACGCCTTCCTCCCTTTGCCTAATTTTCCTCCGAGCGTGTTCATTTCCATTTTTGCTTTTTATGACCGATACCTTTTAAACATTGCTCGGGGAAAATGTGTTTTTACAATATGCTTTCATTATGTTAATCTTCCGTCGAATAGATTCTGTAGAGAGTCTTTAAGTCATAATACCTTCCAGAGGGCTTTGTAAATGACAGACCTCAGTGGGCATTTTTCATGTGGTTGCCAGGGAAACGGGTTCAATCAAATGCGGCGATCTGTGTGTGTAAGTATAAGACTGTGTGCTGCTTGTCGACTGTAACCGTGTGAATATTAGAGGGTCTCTTAATGGCTTGCAAACCTCTTGAAAAGGTGCGAGCTGCACAGTTTGTGCAAACAGCAAAGCAATTGAACAAGAACATGGACGAGTGTGAGGATTACCAGGATAAGGATCACGCTGATAGATAAAGGCTTCCTCAAAGCTGCTAAGAACACACCAAACCGCCACGTTTTCTCCCCCATCAGGTGGAAATATGTATTTATAATCAGGTGGTTCCATTATGATGCTTGAAATTGTCACTTTGAAATGGCAATCATTTGTCAGCACTGTGAGACTTGTCACCCTTTTTTTGTCAGTCCATGATTCCTCTTTCAAGGAGCCCGTGGGCTATATTAAGCTTTAATTGGCGAGCCAGTACTTTGCTGTTGCTGGGCCATTGATTTTTATTTGCATTGTTATTTGTTGATGGATACAAAGCCAGTGGCATTCTATTGATCACGCTTGCCGAAGCAGCAGTGATAACAAACTGGGCAGTGGGAAGTGTGTGTAATTAGTCTTTGAATTAGAAATAATAAAGATCAATATTGCAGTACTCCAAGCGAAGCGTGATTTTGGGTTTTTTTTGTTTTATTCAACAAAGAACTGAAATAATGCATGTGGAATTGAGGGTTGCAGATCCAGCGTATTTATGCTTTTTTTTTCATATTTTGTTTGCTTTCAATTATTTTTACTTTTATATTTGTCGCTATTGAATTTAGGTAATGGTGTCCACACTGCGTTTTGAACTAATTCAATAGGAAAGCCCAAAATACCATGACTAGTTTTTTTTATGACTTGATCAATAAAGTCACTCCCAAAAAAAAAATCAAATTGTTTTTTGCTGCCTTGGTTTTATATGGGTAAATGTCTTCCATGCTGAAACAGCCACGCTCGTGTGTCCTGTTTTCAAAAACTTAATGATTTAAAAATTTTAAGCAGTCATAGTAAAGGCAATCCTTACTGACAGAGCAAATGGTGGTGGCCCACTGAAATACACTTCTTGTATAGCAGTGAAGACAAAACTGCTGAACAGTAAACACATAAACAGCTTCATAAAAATCATGTGAGTTGCACAATTTACGCGTTGCCCTTCAAACTCTGCGGATACAAGTGCATAAATGTTCTACGATGATGATGAACTACTCATTAAACCCATTACTGTTTATACAATCGTAATAATGGTAAAGAGATGCAATAGTTCCGACACTTTCACAAATCATATTCGTATCTCAAAAAATATCACCATTTATTTTGCTGTTTGCTATTGTGTGAATGCAAAATAGCTGCCTCGTCTTGATGTATTGCAGCATAATAAGACTCTCTCCAGTGACATTAATGGTAAAGGCCAATTTTAAAATAACGGGGGGAACAAAACTCTGAAGACACTAAGATGCGTTTGTGTTACTTTTCATGGAAAAGGCATATTGAGCAATACGAGGAAAATCCTATATGTCCAAAAGTTTCATTAGCATCTTCAGAAAACGTTGCAAATCATGAAACTTTCATTTCGGACACCGAACCGTAAAGACATTCTGACATTAAAAGTTTGACAAATATTACTTTGGAATATGTATATATATATATATATATATATACATTTTAGAAACAATTCTGATGTTTTTGATGGATAACAACTGCCAAAAGGTCAAATACTCATTTTAGTAAAATTAATTGATTGTCAAAATGAAATTCAGTGGGCCATGTCTTTACTGTTATTGATTATATGAAAATGATCTATATATTCCAGGCTGTGTGGAGAAGAGCACCTTCCCCTGCCTATTTGTATATCCCCTGTATATATGCAAATAATGACTTTTATATTTACATGTAGTCTGCTCGTTAGTAGCTCTAATGCCTCCAAAGCATTGTGTTTGCTCTCCATTTACCTTATGCTAATTTTCCAGTCTTGAAGGTCAGATGTGACATCCCGCGGTTTAGCTGCAGAAGGTCGAGCCACGCTAATGTTGTGCGGCGTGTGTTTACTTCTGGTGTGCGCCGCCTCGATTCAGATCAATCCACGGGCGAAGATTAGTTTTGTTTAACAAGGTTTTGTAGGCTGACTTTGACACATCTTGCCAGCTCCCTTTCAGAATTCATTGCATTGAGGGGCTGCCAGAGTGATCCCACTCAATCCCCACTCTCCATGCTTGCACCGATGACAATGAAACTAAATGGATTAGTACAGGTGATTATTGGCATTGTTGCCAGTCTACGGTGTCCGGGCGCATGCGTGGTGGTGCTCGAAATGTTCAAAATACATGTGAGCGGCCCATCTCAAGGCACCATTGGCCTGACAACATGGTGAACGCAGGAAGAAAGGGATATACAGTGATGCGGCGAAAAGAACCAATAAGTGGTGGCACGCAGAGGAAAATTGCCCACAGCGAATATGGACCAGGGACGCATTGGATAATGGTAAATGGTAACGGCTTCAAGTGGAGATGAGGAATCTATCGTCAGCACAATGCCGAGAGTCTTGGCCACAGATGAGTCGGCCAGGAGGATGGTCGCTTGGACGGGATAGAAGAGGGACGACAGTGGGGAGGGGTTGGAAAGAGGGAGGACAGATGGACGGAGGTGTAAGGGAGGGAGTCAGACAACGGCAGGTCGACAGGGGAAGAATTGTGTTTCAGGAGCGTGATGCCAAAAATATGCTTCCATCTTGCTGCCAAGGCACAGGGAGGGAAATATGAATGGTTGATGTTTGGCTGACTATAAATGGTAAGGTGATGATTCAGAATTGTGTGCAAATCAAAGTGGAGGCTGTCAATTTTTGAGTGACAACGGCATACTTATAAACATGACAGAATTTCTAACCACAAATGCACTGTGAATGATTTTTGATAATGAAAGTCTATCGTGCTGTAGTAGTATATGATATAGGATTAATTTGTCATTATAGGGGCAATAACAGGATGCATGTTGTGGAAATAAGCTAATGTTTGTCTGTGGAAGGAGAGCGTTTATTTCAGGAATTTAATGAAGTGATGACACATTCTCTGGTCCAGTTAATTCCAAAGGTTTTCCATTGAGTGGAGGTCAGGGTTCTCACATGATCCTACACCACACTCATCCAGCCAGGCAAACATGATCTGGCAGAACTCGTGGTCGGAGGCAAAAGGCTGGTCAAACAGGAACAGGAAAACATGATATGGCAGAACTCTTGGTCGGAGGTAGGAGGCTGGGCGAACAGGAGTAGGCAAAGGTGCTAATGGCAAAACTCGTGGTTGGAGGCAAAGTGCTGGGCAAACAGTCACAGGAACGGGCAGAACTCGTGGTTCGAGGCGGAAGGCGGCGGGTATTCAGACGGTAGTGTTGTGGTGTCTCGTGTGGAAGAGTGTCAAACAATCTCACAAAAATCGAATCATCAACAAAGCCTTCAATAGGAGGCCATGACTGTCCGTGGCTGTGACATTTAGTGGTGTGTATTTTATTCGTATTGTTTACCTCATTCAATGTTCGTTATTTCTCTGAGGACAAGCCACGCGGGGTGCTGAAGTGCACTGCTGTGTGTTTTCCAAGACACAGTTTCTTACCTGCTTAATTAGCAAGTATCACGCCAACTTGAGAAGTTTACAGACAAGTGAAAGTCGAGTCTGCTGGGAGTAGCAGGTGCAGCAAGATCAGACAACAAATAGGCAGCCTTGTCCTCCTTTTAAATGCGCAACTCTCCTGGGTGGGTGGGCTGCTCTGCGAGTACGTCGCTTTCCAATGTGTTCAACCCCAGCGATGCTGATATGCAGCCATCTATTCATATTAGAGGCCTGGCAGATAGCGCAAGACAAATAAGATCGATTGGAGATTGAAGAATTTCCACCCGCCGTTCTGCCACCGCAAAGGAGATTATTCATAGTTGCGTCTAGAGAGTGTAGCACAATACTGTTTCAATTTGACAGTAACTTGCTAGTGTGTCATGATATCACCCGCGTGAAAGCGTTTTTAGCTTCAGCAATCTGACATGTTTGTGAAGGAAGCAGATTATGTGACATTGTGTCTTGGATCTCACCGTTTCTCCCAAGTAAATGTATATTTACAGACACACTCTTACACACAAGATGAACTCTTTGAAATGGATTACCGGTAAATCAACAAAATGTTGATTATTTTAGATGAAGTTGGCAGCGATGGAGAACTGCACTCTACCATACCTGAAGACATTATTTACTTAAAGATGATTTTTAGGATTTTACGTCCTACATCTGCCTCACAGTTCTGAGGACCCGGGTTCAAATCTGGCCTCGCCTGTGTGGAGTTTGCATGTTCTCCCCGTGCCTGCGTGGGTTTCTTCCGGACACTCCGGTTTCCTCCCACAATTTCCTGTAGGTGTGAATGTGAGTGTGAATGGTTGTTTGTCTATATGTGGCCTGGGATTGGCTGGTGACCAGTTCAGGGTGTACCCCGCCTCTCGCCCAGAGTCAGCTGAATGATGCAATAAATTGTTTGAATGGTTTATTGGTTCATGGAGGACAGGAACTCCTTAAATGAAGCTCTGAACTGGACAAATTGCACTAAACAAGATATAGCGGAAAGCTGAATGTATGGAAAAGGTCTTTCCAACGCTTTTATTTGCCTAAAGTATTCTAATATCAAGTTGTAAAAGAACTGAGAAAGGATTAGAAAGTCTGTCTGGCTAAGCTGTGAGAAAGTCACTCTCAGACCCAGGGTGTGGAGTGAGGTTTGTGAAATGTGCAACTTAGCATGAAGACAATTTCATACTTTCAGTTGCATTTTGGAGCCTCCATCCTGAGGTGGCATTGCTGAAGGCATCGCATTCTGTTTGGTCATGTGTTCACAGGAACAAATTGTCAGCGGCAATGAAACTTGGGCCAAGTTGTCTGTCGGATTGATTGTCCGACTCATTTTTGCCTCCCTTTCTATCGCATCTTGCATCCATCGTGCGTGTTGTTTCAATTCCCCATTCTGCAGTCACACAACGTTATCAAGTTCCTTTAAAATGATGTGAACACTTAGATGAAGCCTATTGGGGTTTGTCTGAGTTCAAAACCCTCGGTGGCGGGCGGCTTCTTATTTGGGGCAGCGAACCCAGATTCCGCTTCCTCCTGCCTTGTAGTTCCACTTCATGGACATCTTTCCCCTGAAAACCTCTTCACACGCCTTTCCAGAGAGGCGATAAAAAATAAAAAATAAAAACTCTGTTTACTGGGGAACAGTTCTATCCACAAGCAGTATATACATCAAAACGTATCAAAAACAGCATGTTTATTGCTCTCGATTTGCTTTAACCACAGTGACTTAGCTGTATGGGGTGCCCCGGAGCAAAGATACTGATTGCCGACTGGCGATTGAATTTGTTTTCTTGCAAATGATAAAAAGGAAAATGGTCATTACTACAACTGTCCATCCACAAGGAGCATAAAATCACATCATTTGAGGATCTGAAGAGAAGCTTGACACACAGTCATTGTTTGGTGCTCTGGCCACAGGGCCTTCACACCCTGCTGAGCTCAGTGAATGGACAATTGAACATGGTGCTCGCTTGTCCTCACACATCACGCTCAAATATGCGCAAGGCAACTGAGATCACTCACCGAGGCGGGGAGAAGACAGCGATAAAAGGCGAAGGGCAGAAGACATGTTTGAATGTTGAGAGACGAACATTTATACTTTTATGTAAAAAGGAAGAAAACTAATGTATGGGCCTCATAATTGATTGAGGACATTTTGCCCCAATGCTCATTCCTAATACTACTCACATGGTATGAAACGCTGTGATATAATCTGTCGTATGAAAGTGACATTTGCAGCAATGAAACGTCTCGTCGGACAGGCTAGGATGCGTAGATAGTATCAGACCGTCCTGCTTGCATCTTGCTGCAATTCCCAACTGCAGAGTATCTGTGCTGTCAAAAGGATAACAACTCCGGGAAGGTCACGCTTTATAATGTTACCTGTCAGGCAGCCAATACGCCATTGCCCCGGAAGAAATTTAATTAACTTGAAACGACAGCGGTGAGAAAGGCGACATTAAAGGGATTGAACGATAACCAGCTTTTAATCCTGTCCTGGCAAAAGAATAGACAAAAAAAATCCTTCTATCGAGCCGGCGTGACTTTGACGGAGGTGGAATTCTTTTAACGTGATGCGGTGTAATTAGTAATGTGCGTGTATTTACAAGATAAATAAACCACTCTTGCTCGCCTTGATGTATAAAAGGAGTCTTGGTGAAAAAGAGGACCGACAGGCAGAGGCTCAACTGGCTGAGTTGACGTTTACTCCGTCTTCGAAGCCAGTAGCAAAAGCTTTTAGAGCTAAGACCAGCATACATCGGAAAACGGCTAGAGTCATGGTTTTTTTGTTTTTTTTTTTTGTAAAGAGAAGTGAATGGATGGAGATGGAGGTAATAGTCCTAGTGAGTTGTGAATATTTAAGAATATTTTTACAGTAAACCCATATGCACTACATTCTTTATTCCATTGGGTTCCTTTGAGAGTTGTTCTTGACAAAATCAGTCAATCGCTGGTAAGACATTCAAGTCTTAGCATTAGCTTCTTTTCAATGTAATTTCTCTATATTGTATAACGTGCATATCAGATCAAGGATCCCATATAAAACTCAGGACACCAACGAACAACAATCGATCATCAGGTGACAAATTCAAATGAGGTTGCAAAAAACGACTAAGACAAAAGATCAATGATATGTGAAAAACTTGCTAAGTAAACAAAAGAACAAAAAGTGGTGCACTCAGCCACGGCAGGAAAGAGACTCCCAAAAAATCTAGGAAAAAAATTTAAAAAATCAGACCAATACAAGGTACGAAACAGAAATGCCAGATGTACTTACTGTTAAATGAAAAACAGTAAGCAACCTCGAGAATAAACGAGGAATACTACAGATATAAACAGACACGAGACAAATGGAGGTAAACAATTGGAGTAGTCCGATGTAGAACAATTTATTTTTTGCGACGCCTGAAAATGGCACGATTCGCCTTAAATTGAGGGGGGGGGGGGGCCCCTCATGCATTCAAACCCTACCAAATGTACATTTTCCCTCGGACGAACACGCCTGTAAAATTTGGTGAGTTTGTATGGAAAAAGCCTCTAACCTAAGAATAATAATGACCAAGACACAAAGCAATTCCAGGAGGGCCTAATAATGAATTACATCTTGAAAATAGTCTTAATGTTAACCATATGCGTCACTAGCCTTAGGTTTTCGCAAGTATTCTCCAAACCACGTCACGTACCAGCAATCTTTCTTTGCATCTAAGCCTCTCTGTGTCTGCCTAAACACAACAATCGGTTGTGAAATCCAAAAACCTGTCTGCTCAAAATAGTTCTGACCAAACAAACTGCAAGATACTACCCCCTACTGATAAGATATTGCCAGGTATATTAACTCTTTACGATGTAATGTTAGTGACTCCGTTTCATCATGTATAAAATACCAATATTTTATGGGTTTTGATCCTTATAAGTCAATGAGCGTCCCAATAAGTAGTCACACTTGTTAAAATCTATAGTTCTTGATGACTAATCAATCCTCGTTGTAAGGTGCACTGCCATTCTCAGGTGTTTTTCCATTGTTGTATTTCAATAGGCATTGTGGTATATGCAAAGAATGCATGACATCTCACACGCGCACACAGTTTTCTGGCAGCGGCTGGCAGTGTGCAAATGAGTTTCATATTACAGTAGGTCACTGAATTCATTTCTGAAAAGGCAATTGGTATAATCTCTCAAGGGACTTGTTGTGAGTAGTGGGCCACATTTACTGTGTTAGCCTTCCACCCCAGCGTTGATTAAGAAATACATCTAACCGCTATCAAACCATCAAGTCCACACCATTTGTTCTGGTTGGACACCGTGGATTGAACTGCTTTTGTCTGTAGTTAATTTTGTGAGCAAGAGCCCCCTCAGAGGACTGACCAAACGCTGTGAATTGTATATCAGCTGCATATTCAAAGTCAATACAGCAATGTAAGGTTTGCGGCTTATTTTTTTTTTTTGAAACGAGGCAATTCTGCCAGTGGTGCTCTTATGTTGAGAAGAAAACATTCAAGATGGAAAATATGAGCACTGCATCAGCAGCCCAAACATTGGGTACTAAATGGACCGTCACCCGCTCTCGCAACGACCTTGCAAAGACTCTCACCTCCCTCTCTGTAACCCAGAGCTGTGTAGCTTGCTCAGCGCTGTCTCGCCCACACCTTGTCCCCATTGTTGCTGATGTTATCGTTCAGCCTATCACAGGACTAATGACCCCGGCAATCGTTGTTGACCTGTCGCGGGAGGTGCAGCTGCCAAAGAGAAGGGAGGAGAGTCCATTAAAAGATTAATGCAAGGAAGTGGACACTGTCCTCGCAGACCTGTGGCGCTCTAAAGCAGTAACGGGGGCGGATTTGATTTATTGTCATCGCCCCTCCTCACGTGCTTTAAAAGGCAAAGAAGGATGAGTTGGCTCTGCAGGCTGTGTGGAAACAAACAAAATACAAGACCTGTAACAGGTCCAATTGTCCAAAAATCAATGTTGTTAGAGTTTCAAATGTGCTGTTTTTGAACACAGTCTGAAAGACCCATTTGGGATGTTTGTCTCATATATTCAAAAGGGAAATGCACCTTGATTGTGAAGCAGATAATTATTTTTTCAGTCAATGAAGGTCCTTTCTGCTGATATATGTATATTACGGCTGTCAATCGATTTTTAAATCAGATCACATAATCACACTTGGATATTGATGAATTGCAGTTAATCACAGGCAGCCAATATATCACAGATAGTAGTGCCAATTGCCGCTTTGAGATGGTATTTTAAACTTGTTGTGCTTCGATGAAAAGAGAGTTTAGTGTTGCACTTCATGCAAATTACCTTTGTTTTGTTTTTTTCTTTTTCTTTTTCCCCAAAGGTGCCATCAGGGTGACTTTTGCAGCAAAGTCTACTGCCGAGCACACCAGTCGGAGTCTCTTCACTTATCTTTGCACGGGTGCAAGCATTGACCTGGTTACTGACCTGATAGAAACCTGCACCGCATTCAAGATATCCATCCGTGGTGAAGGTAAAAGAGCGTGTGCGGTCAAAATAATTTTTGTGATTAAGCTAATTTAATACTTATTAATGCATAATTTTTGGGTGATTAATAATGAGTCACGCTTTAACTTTGACAGCCCTAGTATATATATATATATATATATATATATATATCTTATTTACTGTGAAAATAGGCAAAAAAATTCCAATGTATCAAATAAATTCGCCTCAAAAGGGTTTGTGTAAAAATCTGATCTAATTACACCTTGACCTGAACCTTTAAATTTGAAATATGACCTGGCGAAATCCCAAACAGCTTTTGTTTTGTTTTCTGAAGAATTTTAGGAGCGATGAATGTGTGAGTGGTTTTGCTAGCGTCGCATGGCAAATTCTGTCAAGACTCATGGCCCCATTTGTTCAATGGCTTATAATGGCCCTTCCTACCATTTACTGTGCGTGCACCATTAGCCTGTGATGACTTTGCACTTGATGACTGAGATTAACAAGGTAGTTAGGTGTTAGGGAAAGTGCAAAGTACACCTGAGCGAAAACAATTATAGTGCCACGAAATCAGCAAGCTCACACATCTAAGGCCATTAATTTGCTCAGATATATAGCTATTCAAAATATGGACTAGTTTGCACGATAATCCATACTAGCTTGTGTTAAGAAACCTGATTGGGACGTCCTATTCTGTTTGAAAACTCAAATATTGTTCATAGTTGGCCTGATGCTGCTTTGGGCATACAAAAACTCAATTACTTAAATGACCAGCACAAATGTCACTTTTTATATTCTTGCATTTAGACAATGCCCAGCCTTCTTGTAAGGATATGTTCTTGCGGTTGCAGGTAATGGATAGAAATGGAAAAATGGGCAGCGATGGAAAAAAGACAAACGGATGGCTGGCAAGGAGTGTGGCATTCTGGAGTGTCGTCCAAAGCACTAAAAGCTTTAAGCTTTAACATGATTGTTCGGAAAGATACCTCAAGCTCGCTGGCTCTTGTTGCTTGCAGCGTAATGATTGGTTGGCGAGCTATTTTATATGCAGCACGAGTAATTAAATTGGTGGGTACGGTTCCACAATCGATAGGAGCCCGGTGGCATAAAGTAATATTACAGTGCGCATATACAGTATGTGTGGACATAAATCTGTTAAACATTGTGAGGCCCTGCCTTCCTTTTAGGGACAGAAAGCAACTGGAGTTATGTAAATAATCACATTTCAAGGTGAAGGCTTATCGCTGGGTTAAGGTGAGGTAAAGGTTTAGGGATATATTAAGTCTCCAGGAATTGAGTGTAAGTCAAAGTAATGACCTCTGAAATGATAGAAATATGCCAATGTGTGTGAATGTGTGCACCCAAGCGGAAGTAGGGTAGCCGGAGGGAGGGTGAGTAGGATGGGGGGGGGGGGGGGGGGGGGCGCACAAATTGCAAGCAAAATTTTTATTATGACAGATGAGATGCTTTATAGGAATCTTTTGACTGGAGATGCCGTTACAGGACCCCGGCTGCTTGAAATGTGGGTCACCTATCGACTTAACCTCACGTCGGGCGTCGGCAGGGCCTCATTGGCGTGTAATTATGCCTGGAATAAATAGGGCATTTGGCTTGTGGCACTCCACCACACAGTGGCGGCTGTAATGGACAGCGTGGAATCCATTTGTTCCTCTCTCTTCTCTCCTGATCCCTCTTCTCAACCTCCATTAACTCTCTACATTTTTCATTTCTTTCACTGAGCCCTCGCGACCCTTTGGTCCTCTTGCCATCTTTGTTTCTGTCCTTTTTTGTTGGGGTGGGGGCGGGGGGCTCCACTTGATCTTATGCTGTGCTGTCCTTGAGCCAAAAAGAAGCGGCAGTTAAAATGCAAACTTCCTTTAACCGTCTGAAGAGAGTGCATGGATATTCTCAATGCACTATGCACCCTTTCCCCATCAGTTTGTGTGGCTCACTAAAGCTTATTCCTACTGGATTTTAGCTTTACCACATTATTAGCCAGAAGGAGCTGTGAGTCACAACAATGCAAAGGTACGAGTGCGTTTGGTCAATACCTGGGTGCATGTCTTGCTGTGAGGTGACCAGCTCAGTAATTGGTCCTTGAGGCTTTTACCTGGCGGTATCGACTGATCAAGTCAAGTGACGTCTTTTCTTTCACTCTCGTTGGCTATTAAGGGCTCTTTATTTTATAAAGTAATTTAACTGTCGTGAAAATTGGGAGACATTTTTTTGGACTTTGTGATTTGACGCCAGCTTAACTGCAGTTAGCAGAACATCTGCAGCTACTTTCATGCTCAAAGAGAACACTTTATTAACAAATTCCACACAAGTTGGCTTTTGTTAACAAAAAAAAAAAAACAAGAAAAAAAACAGCGGCTCCTTTTCCTCGATTCCGATGTCATTGTGTTTAATCTTTACTAATTAATGTGAAGAGTTCCTTCGCAAAATAATCAAATTGTCGAGGAGAGCATTGTCTGTGAAGTTTTATGTGAATCCTGCACTTGTGTTTGAACAGCGTATTCCAGCACGCTTCAATAATTTAGCACTTTTATGAGTCACTCGGGGGATATTTCCCATTCAAAGCATATGGATGATCTTTTTAAAAGGCTCATGAAAAATCTCTTTAGCAAAAGTTCTGTGGGGAAGGCTCGCTTTCATTTTTGGAGCTATAGATGCGTCTAATGTTCATTACAATTCAATAAATCAACCAGCAGTGATGTGATGCACAGCAGGAGAACTGCTTTCAAGCTGTTTTCTGAACTAGATATCAGTTTACACCCAACAAAAACATTTGTTTCCTTATGCTTGTCCTCTAAAATCCATTGCCCAATTGTTTAGGGGTTCTTTTTTTCTTCATGTGCAATTATTCTTTTTGTTTCAGTTTACTACTGTACTTTACTGTATTTACTACTATAAATATTGCTTTAATCAAAGTGGTGCACAAGAAAGAGAGGGATAATGAAGCTGTTTGTTGGGGATGCTTGGAGTCTATTTTTCCACGATGGCTCTCAAGTAACGCGTATGTTTGTTCAAGCTAAAAACTTGCATGAAATGTGTCAGAAAATTCCACGACTGTCGTCACAAAAGATATATTTCAAATCCAAATCGACTTATGTGCATCGCCGTGGGCCAATACTATTCCTCCTGGAATCCACTCTTTACACTGCAATACATCATTCTATTATTTTTTTTTGGTTTTTGGTTTTTTGTTCATGCTGCACCGATATTTGTATTTTAACGAGTTTGACATCCTACCAAAAAGCATAGTGTTTCACTTACCATGATCCGCTAGCTAGAGGCTGAGCTGCGCTGTATTGACTCTAGACTGTCCCTTACCAAACATGTTAAATGTGTGGGAACTGAGATGAAACACCACTTGCAGTTGATTTCAATTAAAACGAAAAGAAAAAGCTCTTCCAAGTTCCAAGCCAATGCCAAACTTAATAGGCCCGTTTCTGTCAGTTGTTTGTGGTCTGCCCTTTCCTGTCTAACTGGCAGACGGCTAAATGCTCACTTTACGTACAGCAAGGCACATGGAAGCTGTAGGTAGCATCTCTCTGAGTGCTCGTCTCAGGCTGACAGCAGGCAGTCCCTGAAGCATTCCGGAAGAGCCGACCGTGACTGATTTCTCCCAGGCATGGCAGCGCCGCGGGAAGCTAAAGGCACGTTTCTGTTTGATTTGCTTTCAGTGTAACGCTGCTTGACATTTTGTCTTTTGGGTGGGCTGTCAACATCCGCAAAGAGGACATATTAGTTATTTTTTTGTTTTTTTTAATTTTTTAGGTTTTGGTCACTTATACATAGCTAGACATTGCAATTTACAAAAAAAAATAAAAAAATGCGTGTCAATGTAGGGAGATGAGAAGTGAGCTCTGGTTGATGCATCACAGCATATAATAATAATCCCCAGAGAGCAAATTGGCTTCCTAATAGGGATGGCATCAGACCAGTTGAATCGACTAGTCGACTTTGACTTGGTTTTGGACAAGTACATGTAGGCCTCGTTGAAGTCAACAGGAAGTTGGTCAGCGCAGCAAACTACGTCGGTGCCTCAAGCGTGTGGAAATGTTTGACTAAAAATGAAACTGGCAAGTTCACCAAACGCACTCCCGTAAGAGTAAAAAAAGCAATGTACTGGAGCCTCTGCTTACACAAAAACGGAGACAAGCCATGGTCGATCAACAACCTCTTATTGTAAAAATGAACTGTTCACGTGTCAAAGAAAACATCCAACTGGTGTTTGTTTCTCCCGTCTTCCTGGCTCCAGCAGACACACATTTTTGCACTGACAAAGACAATCAGATCTTATGAAGGTCATGCAACAATCCAAGTAACGCAACTGAGGGTTTGCTAACAGCAAGTAGTAGCAAGTAGCAACCCTGTAGTTGTGTTACATGAATGGGTGTTAAGAGTTGTACAAATTGGGATTGTATCTGAATGTGATTGGATGAGGGAGTGTCTGAATGTGATTGGTTGAACGAGTTGCGGTGTGGGGTCCGGGCAACTGAGGACAGCAGAGCGAATGAGTTGAGCGAGCTTGTGCTTCAGCGCGTGCACAGCGATTTGAGACTTAAAACAATGATCAATGACGTCATTGATGAATTGACGTCAACGTGTCTATCACATTAGAGTCGACAACAACAACAAAAAAAACTTGTCATTCAACCCTTAGTACAATCATGCATGGTATACAAAACAGGGCTGGAAAAAAAAAATAGAATAACTCGGCTAAGTCAACTTCAAAAATAGGTCGACACCAAATATCTGTCTCGAAGCTCCCCCGGGACCCAAAAAAATCTAAATGTCCCGCCCGGAACCATGTTCCCGCCGCTGAAACCCATGTTTTACACAGACATTTATTGCAGACGGACGCAGTGATGTGCCGATGATAAACTTTGCCAAAAAACGACCCAGGAGTGATTTTTAAGACACTGTTAGATGTGTAATGTACTTATAACACGAGTGAGCTGAATGGTAGTTAGCATCGACATAGCATAGACATGGTATGCATTTGATTTTATAACTCAAGGGTTTATTGTTTTTCAATTGCAGATGAAATGCTTGCGTTCGAGGTTGTCACAGCGACATGCAGGATGAGTCATACAAATGTGAGGACTGAAGCTATTGAAGCTATATATATATATATATATATATATATATATATATATATATACACACACACTAACTGAAAGCCTCAATATAATCTAATAATGTTGACAGCATAAGTGGACTATGGGCTTTTTATTTGTCGTTTGTGTAGAAATAAAGTATTCACCATATCTATTGTCATCCATAGGCGGATGTTTACACTGCCAATATGAGAATAAACATTCAGGTGTGAATAGTAAGTGCCGGAGCCCCTTATGGTGTGCGTGTGTACGCTGCGGAACAGTTGCCAGGGCGACGTTATCTCCTATTATCTGTCACTGGATGCAACAAATCGAGCCTCTGCTATTCATGCTGTTGTTTTTATAGAAATGGAGGTGACAGAGTGTTGGCGCGGAGAGTACTTTATTGATCAGCACAAGACCCGATTTGTTCCCCGTTTGTTCTCCGATGGCAGTTGTACACACCCTCCAGTGTTTGTTTGTGTGCGTGTGTGGAGTGCTGCTGCTTTCTTGTTCGCTTGTGGTTTATAGCACCTTCCATTGGTATACGGAGGAGTGTGTGCCACAACAAGAAGATGAGCCCAAAGCGTCCACTGGGAAGGATGAGTTGCGGAGGTGGGTGTCAAAGGTTGCTGGCTGGGTGTCGAACAATTCCCTACGAATTTTAGGAAGGAATGAAAATCAAAGAGGATTGGGAGACTTTGTGCAAGTCATGTTGGGATGATCTCCTAAGTACTAAAAGTCAGCTGACTGCGTTGATGCTTCAAACAACGGACTATTGTATTCTTTGATTGATAATGCTGTTTTTTTTGGGGTTTTTTAACGATGAAAATAGCGTTCAATAAATTGTACTTTATAAAAAGATACAGTAATGACACAAAGTGAATATGATGAATTAAACTGTTTTTGCAACACTTTTTTTTTTTTGCTTCGCTTCAATGGATATTGTGCTGCTCCTTCTGGTGTGCATGTGCCTTGGCCACCTGGGCATACAGTGATGATGATGACATTGAGATGTCAGAGCTAAGCTCAGTAAGATAGTTATATCGGTAGTTCTTTGCAGAGGATAAAAAATACAGGCCTTGGTGTATTGTTACAGTACATTATATGTTGTTCATTATTGTGTTCACATATCAGTTGCTTTAAGGTTAATAACATTGTGAGACCAATGCTATTTGTTAGCCCAGCAATGACAAAGCTATGCGGTTTGGTTAAACACACAGCAAACCTCTACTGGGAGTGGCAATAAACAGCTTGAATCCCCCTTTTTGAATTGTTCACGATCGTAACAATTACCACTTCCATGCAAAAACCGGTACAGAGTTTAGAGAAGGCAAAATACTATTTAAAAAATATATATATATTGGAGTATGACGCGCAGCACTGTACTGCGCCGATATCTCCATCCCGCCTCCACACCTTGGTGGTAGGCTGAGGGTTTACCCTAATAAATCGTGCCATGGTAAACTGTACGATCCAGCTTGGTGGAAACAGGGCTTTCGTTGCATCAATTTGTGTTAAGCTGACAAATGCTTACAGCCACACAGGCGGTTAAGCCGGCGTGGGCCGACATTGTTAGAGGCTGCTGTGAGTGATTTGAGCAATCCGTACGTGACTTCGTCTCGGGGCTCACGACACCCCGACGTTGGCGGCTCAAAGGACAGACAAACGGTGCGGAGACTGTGCACTTCCTGCTAAGATTTACAATACAGGTGTCAACTAATAAAAGTAATCCTCGGCTAGTTAGCTTCCACGTTTGCAAAAACGGATGGAGCCTCGCAAATGTTGCTTTTACAACAGGACAAATTAATTACAATTGGTAGCCACTGATATAGTAACACATTGATAAAAGGATTCAATTTAAATGTATATCTCAAGTGACATTCCACATGTACTGGATTTTTCCCGTGGGCAGTGGAATTCAATGCCGTACCTCGACAATATCCTTTGTCAAACAAAAGATCAAACTTAGAACAAAAGTCAATGGCTAAAGAAGTTAAACAAAACTATTTCACTCATCATTTACTGCAAATATCTAAAATTAGATAAACTGCACATAGATTTTTAAAACGTTTTTATGTTAATGGGGTACTCAGGTGAGCAGTAGGGCGGCGCCCTTGCGCCCACTACTGACCAGCTGCCGCTGTTTGACGTTATAGCAGAACAGAAGGTTTTTAGTGCCGCATATCATCGTGTTTGGGACTGAATTGGTGCAAGGGTTTGCACGGAGCTCACCTGAGAGAAATACAAAATACGTGAAGCTGTGATGTAAAAAATGCAGAAGTTAGCAAAGGCACGCGGATTTATTTATTTATTTATTTTATTCTGCGGCAGCCTGTTTAGGCGGCGACATAGTCGAGCTTAATTTTTGGCTCGGCATTGGTGCAGGGGTTTACATATCTGCTTGGAGCTCACCTGAAATGAATACAAAATAGTTGAATTTCTAACCTAAAAATGCAAACATAAGCAAAGTTACAGGAATGCAGGCATTTTTTTTTTTTTTGCTTTTGTTTTTAATTCTGTGTTCGCCAATTTAAGCACCTGAATAGAATAGTGAGGCCAAACGTTTGGGACAGGGTTGGTGCAACGATATTCGTATATTTCTTTAGGCTCATTTTGATTGCGAGTCTACAAACACTTGGTCCAATCCTGTGGAAACTGCCGAAAATGTCTCCCCCCTTTTTTTTTTTTTTTTTTTTTTTTTTTAATGGAAAAGAAATGCTTTCAAACACACACACGCCTAGCCCTCAAAATAAAAGCCTTGCACCACTCGTCTTCCCCGTCGGGTTCCGAGATGGCCTTCCTCTGTTAGAGGAGATATATGAGATGGAAGATACAAAGCCAAGGCTCTTAATAAAAATCATCCATTTTTGTCAGAGGCGGCCGGGGGAACATTTGCAGCAGTGTCAATAGACAGCTACTCTCTGCCTTCTCTCCCCTGCCACTTCTTCATCTCCATCTCGTCTCTCCATCTTTCTGCCTTTCTTCCAGAGCATACATCACTAGAGAGAGGTAGAGAGAGAGCGAGAGCATCACCCCGCCTGTCACCGATATGCCCTAAATCATCGCCTCTCTCACTCTGCAGCCTGATCTCCTCGCCATACATTTTTAGGCTATCAAGTGGCACTGAAAGTCACACTTGTCACAAGGCAAGGGATGACAACCTGGCTGCCATTAATGTCTCTCATGACACCAAATGGGCAAGTGTAGGTGTGATTGACTTAAACCTCCCCTCTTGAGTATTTAGGCCCTCTATTAGGAAAGTAAATCCACAACTCGATTAATGCTATTTCTTTCTTGGTTGCCAATGTGCTGCCGTGTGAAGAAAAACGCGCGGCTCGACATTTTTCAAATAATGCAACCGTGTTCTTGGCGCGCTGTGACTCATTGCCTGTGTATGTTGAGGAGTCAGTCCCGCGACGACTGAAGGGTAAATGCGATAAGAAAAGGCATAAACACATCAGTCATAGTGGTGTCGCGGAGGTTGCTGATACACTCCTGTAGGTGGGATTGTCATGTCTCGGTCTGATGGTGGGACTCCTCTCCCGGAGAGCATGAAACAGGATTACCAGCACATCAGCGAACATGCAAACCACCAAGCTTTATTTTGCGTTTTGTGTTTGCTTGTTTTTACTATGCCGTTTATCGACACTGCCACAGCAGCATATGTCAAAATACTACAAGCAGGTGAAACCTATGATGTAAAAAGTCCACATTTAGCTAAATTACAGGGATGAGTGCGTTGCCATTATCAGCCGAAACCAAACTCTATTCAATTTTCACTAATATGTAAGTTCATACACTATGGGCCTACTTAGGATGAACTTGTTCATAAAAAAATGTTAACTTTTCTTTTTTTAGTAACGCCAAAGTGAATTGCACCACCAGATGGTGCATGAGGCTTATAGTGGGAAATAACGTTGGACGATTTAGGTTCTACATGATTAGAAGCAATTGATTTATATGACCATGCCTGCCAAGGCATTGTTTTCAAGTGACCACTGACAAATTCACACATTTTGATCATTTAAAAAAAAAAAAAAAAAAAAAAAAAAAGTCAAGCTTTGTTTTTTTTTTCTTTTTTTTTTTTAAAATAATTTTTCTTTTTTTTTTTACTTAAGCTTATTTCGCCAGCAAACCCGTCTTTGAATTGATTTTTTTTTTTCAATCCCTACACAAGGCTAAAAATGAACATTGATTGACATGGTTTTTCATCAATTGATACAATTATTCTTGATTGTACAAAGCATACAGAGGCAATGTTTCCAAATTCAACACGGATGAAGACAAATAAGACGTGAATATTCACAGCCATTCAATTATTTCAAAATCGACAATCTTTTTTGCAGCGCTAATGAAACCCGTTCGCACATCAAGTTCATTTAACACAGTGTGATTTCACCTCATTCCTGGTTGTGGCGTACCCATTTACGCATGGCAGTTTCATCATGATCATGTCAAATAAATCATCAGGGAATATCTAAATGTAAATCATCTGGCAGCACACTGGCACATTTTAATAGAGGCTCGTTATTAAACTAAATATCCTCTGCCTAATCAGAGAAAATATGAATGGGGCTTGGCTTGTGCTGTTGCGCTGAAATGACCAACTGCTCCATTCATTTTGATTCCTGATTGTTTTTTTTTTGTTTTTTTTTCAACTTTGGCAGGCAGCACGCACCATGCCACGTGCCCCCGCAGATGTGGGCAACCCGCACCCTGTCGCCGCCACTGGCATTGAATTGTCCTGATGTGAGTAATGTAACACATGCACCTCTTTGCACTTGATCTGTTATGGCTGTCAAATTTCATACCTAAGCTGTGCCAACTCTCCTGGCTTGCTCACCGTCTCAGTGTGAGCACTTCCTGTCTTTAATTGGCACAAAATGTGTGAAATAAGAGGATATGACCCACCACCATCTGTTCGGGTGTGAAAATGTAGCAGATGATGCCACTCCTTTACAAGTTGTACACAGTGTTGGTGGGTAACGAAATGCATGAAGTGTAACTAGATTATGTCATTTAATTACAAAATTAATATAATTGCAATCCATTACATTACTGGGAGAAAATGTATAATTAAATTACAGTTGCTTTCGTGAGTTTCATGATTACAATTTCAAAGAATAATCAAATGTAATTAGTTATTACTTTGAGAAAGTAATTGAAATACTGTAGTTACACTTAATACATGTTTTTAACAGGCTAACGGAACGGAAGATGATTGAATGAACTTTAACGGTAATGGTCAACAACCACATTTCCAAAATAGTCTTCCCAACACTGGTTGCACACAATTGAAATATGGATGCACACTACAAAGCTGCATGTCCTCCCACCCGCTGTATGTTTTTCAAAGAGTTCTCCGTCTTTCTTCACTGCCTAGCCCGAGAAGACATTCATGCTCGCGCCGTCTGTGTCACCAATCGCTTTTTATTCTGACATGTTTTTGAATTAACCCGTCTGCGAGGCAACGAATTAGATGTAAATTCACATGTGGGCTTTGCTGTCAATCACGAGAGAAGCAATTGGCGGGTCGGGAAAACGGTAGACATGTCTGGACGATAAGCGGCCAAATGTTCTCCTCCTGCGCTGTCTCATCGGAAATGTGAATAATTTTCCACTCGCGTCTAGACGCTGCACTCTTCTTGACTTTAGTGCCAAAGGACGCGTTCCAATCATAATATGTTTGCAAAGTAGCTCTCTTCAAAGCATGCGTTTATTTAATGTTTTCAGTCCACTGGCTTCATTATAAATGCTGTTATTTATTATGGAAAAGCTGCGCTTAAGGAAAAAACACAAACTCCTGCCACTGTGACATGAATGCACAAGCAGCACGCTTGCTCCATATTGATGAACATCTACATCCAATAAGTTGCTCCATTGATTCTTCATTTTTCCAATTCCCGGGACCATTCCAATGTGGCATGGCGACAACGTGTACACAATTCATTTGCGTTTCTATTAAAACGGAACCATTAAAAGCACACTGCAAAACAGTTCATAATTAAAGAATAGCTGCACAACTATTAGCCGAAAGGGTCATTAGTATTGGCACCATGTAATGTTTATTTCCCGGGCTAAATTAAACCGTGTTTAGCCATGCTTGTGTTGACTTATGCATGAAACAAAGTTTATTGTATGACTAAAGTTAATTTATAGTTACAAATGAATGAACTATCACAAGCATTAGTCATTTCTTTCCAGAAATTTTCTCCAAAAATTAACTTTACAACCAAATCTGAGCATGTTTTGACTAACCTAACAATTATGCAGGCTAATTGTGCATGATTAATTAGCTTCTGCTGGATAGCTTAACATTCAATGCCATTGACACGTGTAGTCAAATATGCACAGCGGTGGACCGGGCAACCGTGTGCTCTGCCTTACAGGAGCGTATCGGTAGCGGTGTACAGTGTCACGGTGATAATGATGCGCAATTGACGAGCCTTGCTCCTCAAATGAGGCCTTCACGAGGATCTTGAAAAAAAAAAAAAAAAAAAAAACCAGTTACACCACATGGACATGATTAATGGTGTTTGTAGATTAGGATCTCATGCTATTTACATAATCAGCAGGGGATCTGCTGCTGTTTGCGGCGTCACGCCAACACTGATTGCACCCGCATTGTCTCAAATTCTTGATTTCTGCACGGCTTTAATGAAGAGCTCTGATAATGAGGACTGTTAAATGCAAAACACGGCGGACTTGAATAAATGATCACATCCTATTAATTCCAATTCCGTTTTAATTATGTAGCCCCTATTCACAGCAAAAGTTGTCGAGGCGAGAGTGGCCAAAACCAGTCAGTTTGCGAGAGAACAACTTTTTTTATTTCATTGTGAGACTGCCATAAATAACTGCTGCATGCTTTCTCTTTGGGCTAGCGTTTCCGTGTGTGGAATAGGTTCAACCGATTTTCTGTATTTTGTGTCACCATGTAAACATTTACAGGCTTTTCCCGGTAGTAATTCAAGCTGATTAAAAAGCCTGTGCATATGTTATGGTCCACTACATACAAATGAGTCAAGCATTTACACATTACCAATGCTGAAAGGTCAGTGCCCTTGTCATTTATGCACCTGTTTTTCTGAATTTGATGTGAACTGCTCGAGCGTCGGGAGGCACCTGAGCGATGGAAGCGTGAAATATCGAAATGGAATTCATTGTTGGGTGGGGAAATGAATAGTACGGGCTTTGTTGCTTATGCTTCCGGACACATTTAGTAACTGTATTTCCACTCTAAAGGTCCGCTCCCTCTGATGAGGGTTTCTAGCCTGACATGACGTGATGTATTCTTTAATGTGGCATCTCACTGGGTAGAGGGGAGATGGGTTGTGACTTCCTCGTGGCTCAGGATGGGCTGAGGATGATGTTATTCCAACTGACAAGCTTCTCCGTATCGGGCTGTAATCACATTCCTGCTGCATGCTCTTTTAACATTCGCTCGTCCATGATTATTTTAACAATGGATTTCAGAGTGGCCAACATGTAGTACGCAAGACATGCCTTGCGACTAAACAGATGAGAAGTGAGAAGCATATCGAAATAAAAGATCACTTTTGTGTGCTTTCATATGCCACCGCACAGTAGCTGCAGTGACAAAGGTATTATAATGTACTATCTACAGTTGAAACTGGATGTTTACAGTAAGATTACAATCTATAGACAGTTTGGGAAACCTCGGATGATAATGTCATGTCTTTGGAAGCATCTCATAGTTTTATTGACAAAATTTGAGTTCCTTAGAGGCGCACCTGGCTGTATGTACACAACAAAAACACACTGCTTCTTTGTGTAACATCCCGTGGTGCAATTGCCAGATACCTGAAGGTGCTACGTACATCTGTTCAGTCCATGATACCCAAGTATAAACTGCTTGTCGCTCATTGGTCCCAACTTTGCCGCAACTGCCCTGAGTCTACTTTTGGTTCAAATTGTTTTCCTGTTGTGGCCTCATGTAGTTAAGAAAATATCCTCCATTGTTGTTGTTTGTCACGCTGACAAATGCGTTCAATGTGGCGTGGTTTCCCGTTGTACTATTTTGAAATGGAAAAACTGTGAGCAGACATCACTACATTAAGCATTTCAGCATGTACAGCGCGTCTCACACAAACCACTTAACCTAGTCTTAGATTGATAATGTAGCCACGCTCGTGACTTAATTTGTCACGTCTTACGTCGATAGAATAAAATAAACCGAGCGACCCCCAGGTAACGCGTGCACGCCAAAGGTAAATAGACTGTCTTATGCGCGCGCTTTTTGAGTGCAGCAGCTGTGTTGGATACATTACTGCATTAAATCAAAGCCAATTACTGCCATCTCATTGCTCTTCTGCCCCAAGAGGTGTGGTGATGCACGAGCGAAAGTACGCCATCTCTCAGTCGTGTGAGCAAAGGCGTCTTTAGAATATGCAAATATATATATATATATATATATATACACACATATAGATAGATATATTTTTTTTTAATGGCAGGGACAGATCTTGGTTTCCTGATGAATGTTCTCAATATCTTCGGAAATTTGTAAGGTAAGGGAAATATATCTTTTTTTATTAAAAAAAAAAAAAAAAAAAAGCGAGTGCAAACTTAAACATAAATCAAAGTCAATTAGGTTCTCTTTAAGAGCTTGCCTGTTATCATTGCTTTTTTTTTCATTTGCCCTCAGGTTTGCTTGCTTGGAGAATTGCTTTAATCTGGACAAGAGGGCTGGTGCTGTTTTTGTGCTTTTTGTGTGTTACTTTCAAGGGTCAAACCGCATACTCTGACATCACCTCCAGCGCTTAGGCGCAGTGTGATAGAGGAGCCTTTTTCGGGGACGGCACTACAGGGAACGGGGTCAGGGCGCTGACCTCCGAAATGGGGCAGTGTGTGTGAGCTCGTGTGTTTAAAAAAGAATGGATGACTGAATGACATGAATGGACACGTAGAGGACAAAAATGGTGGTTAAAAAGTGAGGGGGTGGGGGGGGGGGGGGTGAATCAGGGTAAACTGAAAGGAGAGATTGCGGCTCGGCAGATTGCCATGCCAAGCCACCAGTCGTCTCCGGCGAGACACACTGGAGGTGTGTGTCAGGTCAATTAGTAGTACAGTGCTTACATTTTCCCCCTGACTTCCTTCATTAGTGTTTTGGTCTGCAGCTTTGAGCTTCTTCAAAGTGTCTGCTCGTTGAGTCAGACGGCGGAACTTTTGGTCTTCACTGAGGAATCAAGTCAGGGTGCCAAACATAGGACAAGGTCACGTCTTTGCTTCAAACCTTTTTTTTTTTTTTTTTTTGTCGACATTCATAGAGGCGCTAGTGAGATTCTGGTGGCGGTTTGTCAATCTCTACTCAAAGACAGCCCAATACAGATCACTTTGTGCAGACAATTATAGTCTTAAGTAGATCATTCCCAATGATCGTGTGATTCACTTGCTGATTTGGTTCATTCCACCGGCTTTACCAAGAGTGGGAATGAATGGATTTTTGCAATCATCGATGAACTGCAATCTTATGAGGAAAGCAGCTCAGCGTATTAGAGGGTTATTATATGACCGGCCAAAATCAACGGAAATCTGCTGAATCCACAGATGTGCAAGTACATTGGAGTCGAGAAGAATACTCTTACAGTGGCTGATTCTGAATTGCGGCGATTACAAAACTACTTAAGCATGTAATTCTTCATTATTCTTGTCGAGTTGAGCTCCATCTTTTTAGAGGTGATATTTGGTGTCATATTTCAAGCCGGCTTTTGGAAACTGAGAGATGAAAGGTGTTGGGAAGTGTGTTTGTTTGAGTCCACCTGCCTCATTAGCATACCAAAGAACCCCACTAACGCTTTTATTTTCGTGATGCTGTGCAATTAAGTTCCTGGCAGCCACTTTATGAGTACTTGGTCTGGTAATCAACTTAAAAGTGTTATTTTTTTTTTTTACCCCAAACTCCATGACCATTCGTCACGTGGTTCCGGTAGGCCAATTGGAGTCTTAACGGAGCGAATAAACTGTCGTCACACTCCTCAAAATGGTGTGCTCGGCTGTCACAGCCCCTCGCATCAGTTTGCTTTATTGGATGTGGCTCACGCCTCAAGATATTTATATCTTTTTGCAGCCGTAGTGGCCACCAAAACAAAAAGAAAAAGCCTTTGAGGGAGTGAGAAACATCCGGAAAGCCGGGTATGGGCCAGTCAGGCAGTTTACGGTGCGGAATACAGACGAGGGATATGTGGGGGCTTTGGCGGTGGGGACATCCTTTAGATCCATCTCCCCTTAGCTTAAAGCCTCAGTAGCTGGGTAATGGCCGCACGGCAGGCGCTTTTAGAGGTTACGGCGCGGGAGATGAGGGATCTGGGAGTGGCGAAGCCGAAATGAGAGGTGATTTCCCCAGCGGAGGCCTCTTCATTTAGGTGCTTTGGAAGGTATCACCGTTGCTGCTGCTGCTGCTGCTGCTGGGGACCCTGAGGAAAACAAGTAAATTGCTCCCCACAGGAACATGGCACCACTAATAAAGTGGATGTGACAATATGTAGAGTGCCGTCTCTGCCACTGCGTTCCATTCAACTGCATACGATCTTCATTTACTATGTGGTGTGAAAGTTTTTTTTAAAGCAAGAATGCTTTGTATGTGTCAGCAATAGTCAAAATGGTCACAGTACTCTGATTAATATATTATTTGTGGGATAAGAATTAAAAGAGGATAATCAACTTCAGGAGAGGGCGCCATGTTTAGCGAAATCGACATCAGACGCAGACCTGTAGTGACGACGACGCGCCCCTAGAGGGTTACCTGCTGCCACAGCACATTTGAGTAAGCTTGGTTTGTGTTTAAAAAAAAACAATAAGGAAAACAGATAAATATTGCCCTATTAAACTGCCTTTTAAAAAGTAATACATCGGCTAGCGCAAGCCAACTGGGTACTCGGCACGAGAAGCCGCCCAGCTGCTAGCCGCTGACGTCGTGCTAAATCAATGAGAGCATAAATAATTATGGATTTTTGAATGTATCAAATTAGTGATTTAACATGATTTTGGGATGGTGGTGGTGTTGATTTTGGTGGCCACTGCATACAATGGCAATGTATACTTTATGTCAGCCTGTGTTCCATCCACCTTACTTCCTTCCCGTCCTGCCCTCTATCCATCTACCACTCCACTATCCACCCTTTACTTTCTCTTCTTTCCTCCCTCCCATTCTTTTCTGTTGTCCATAGACTTATCCATCCATCATTCCTTCCAGCCAACCACCCGTCCTGCCTTGGCTCCGTCTGACATCATCCTCCTTGTCGTCCTTTTTATCCATCATTCCTGTCGTCTATCCATTCATCTTCAGTTCCTCCATCCTCCCATTTACCACTTTTCATTCTTCCATCTCCTGTCGTTATACCATCCATCCATCACAACACCCCTTCCCTTCCCATACCCATTCCTCCATGTCCTTCAAATAATCCTTCCTTCCTATCTGCCACCGTTCCTCAGCCGACTAGAAGGCAACCTGATTCAGCGTGCGCACTTTTTGAATTTTCTAAGAAAAATCCTCCACTGTCCATGTGTAGACACAAGTTTGGAGCAAAGCTTTTATGAAGTGTTTGGGCTTGTCCGTGACAGTAGCTTGTCGGTAGCGTAACTGAAGGCAGACAAGGCCCGACATCAAAGCTGTCATCTCCCATTGTGAACAAAGCCTCAGGAGTGGAACAAATGCGAGGCCGGGCCGGCTCCTGTTTCACTGACGAGGAGGACATTGTTGCCGCGAAGCTCCTGTGGCCTCCTGTGATTTGTTCCCATTCAGTGCTAAATTAAATCCTGACCCTCTTAACAGGGACACATGGTTTACCGCTTGATATTTTCTCCTCCCTAAATACTTGTGGGAGATTCGCTCCATTTACCTGAAACAACTCCACCTATGTTCAATTTGTTAAAGCTTCCAGGGCATCTCTGAATATAATTGAATTGCGCTCATTCTTCTTGTGGATTTTTGACGTTACCTAAATGGAGTTGGTGAACAAAAGGAATTCATGAAAAGAAATACAAAGCTCTCGCTGAGGCTCTTACTCAGAGTTGCTTTCCTGCGTTCTTTGGATGCAAGTCTCCACCAAAGAAAAGCAAACGGTCAAATAAAAGTGCAAGTCATTGTGCCGCATGTCAACTTTGAAAAGTGACTCTCTTGAGAAGCCAGAGCAGAGGGCACTGAACTTGCAGCCATCTTTAATTGATGCCAGTATACCAGAGGGACATTTTAGGATTCATTTAACTCAGTGAAGATGAGAATTGGAATTCCAAACTGCGGAACACACTGTAAGAACAGTCAAAGGCCGTTGGCCTCCTTTTAAATGTGTGAAATGAATATTATATAAAGGCATAAAAGGTCCTTAGTGAAGCAATATGAAATTGAATTACTAATAGGAACAGGCATATATTTAGAGATGTGTAAAATCATGCAATACAATCAGAGTGCAAGAAGACGCCTCCATTGTTTATTTCTAAACTGATACTGCATTGTGACATGTTACTCAAAAAACCATTGACCACTCTATAAATTAAAATCAGTCCCCTCTTTTCCTCTGTGGTGGAGGAATAATTCATTAGTTATGATTGTTCCTTCGCTTCATGAATACAGAGCGTTATTTCCCGTGGAAGAAAAGATAAAAGAAAGCATCCTTTTTTTTTTTTTTGCCAGCGAACGACAGGAAGAGAAAGCGCTTGACGAGTTAATGAATCAGTAGGGATAAAATCAACAGTACCGGCTGTGCAGTTGCGTGACGTAAAATTCAATTATTTAAAAAATATGACTGGTGAAAAAAAAAATCAGTGTGCAGCCATGAATAAAGTGGAAAAAGCATAAAGCAAGATGCTATCACTCGAGGTTTCGGTTCACTTGTGTTGGAACATTCTACATATAAAATATGATAGAAGTCAAGATTTATTGGAATATCTTATGGTTTTCGGAGTTGGGGTTGCTTGCTTTTATTAGCATTCAGTGTTGTATACTGTTTGTACAGAGGGAATATTCTTGCACTTTCCAATTCCTGCTTTCACGAGTTTGCACGATTTAAATGGTCTCGGTCTTCATTCCCCAGTCTGACTGCAGCAAGCCAATGGAAACAATATATCTCCCAGAATGCCACAGTGCTGGCCTGTCAGTCAGCTGTTTCCTTTTAACAGACATCCCCCAATCGAATCCGCCGCTGCACCGCCGAAAAGATGGGAAGATGCATTTGATAGGAAAGGCCAATGTTTGCACCAAAGGATCTGACACCCATCTGAATGGGTCACGGCTGTGTTGTCCTACGTCTCCTGCCGAGATGATTTTAGGAGCTTTTATTAAAACGGTAAAAAGGACGTATCGGCGGAGAGCGCCTATATTTCACCTGGCTGCCGTGTGAAAAGCGGCTGTAGGATGCAGGCAGGGCATCCTTGCTTCAGCAGCGTGGAGCGACATTGGCAATGAGCGCGCACACCGTCGGCCTGGGGGAGCTTGCCAGAGTGAGACGGGCTGGGTTTTGCAAATCATGTTCAACCTATATTTAATTGAATACACTACAAAGACAAGATACTTAATGTTCAAACTGATCAACTTTAATGTTTTTAGCAAATAATCATTAACTTAGAATTTTATGGCTGCAACACGTTCCAAAAAAGCTGGGACGGCTGGCAAAAAAGACTGAGAAAGTTGAGGAATGCTCATCAAACACCCGTTTGGAACATCCCACAGGTGAACAGGCTAATTGGGAACAGGTGGGTGCCATGATTGGGTATAAAATGAGCTTCCCTGAATTGCTCAGTCATTCACAAGCAAAGATGGGGCGAGGTTCACCTCTTTGTGAACAAGTACGTAAGAAAATATTTAAGGACAATGTTCCTCAACATACACTTGCAAAGAATTGAGGGATTTCATCATCTACGGTCCATATAATCATCAAAAGGTTCAGAGAATCTGGAGAAATCACTGCATGTAAGCGGCAAGGCCAAAAACCAACTTTGGAATGCCCGTGACCTTCGATCCCTCAGGCGGCACTGCATCAAAAACGTGACATCAATGTGTAATGGATATCACCACATGGGCTCAGGAACACTTCAGGAAAACCAATGTCAGTAAATGCAGTCCGGCGTTACATCTGTAAGTGCAACTTGAAACTCTTACTCTGCAAAGCAAAAGTCATTCATCAACAACACCCAGAAATGCCGCCGGCTTCTCTGGGCCTGAGCTCATCTAAGATGGACTGATGCAAAGTGGAAAAGTGTTCTGTGGTCCGACGAGTCCACATTTCAAATTGTTTTTGGAAATTGGGGACGTCATGTCCTCCGGGCCAAAGAGGAAAACAACCGTGCGGTCAGTTTTGGATGCAAAGTTCAAAAGCCAGCATCTGTAATGGTATGGGGGTGTGTTAGTGCCAATGGCATGGGTGACTTACACATCTGTGAAGGCACCATTAATGCTGAAAGGTACATACAGGTTTTGGAGAAACGTGCTGCCATCCAAGCAACGTCTTTTTCATGGACGCCCCTGCTTATTTCAGCAAGACAATGCCAAACCACATTCTGCACGTGTTACAACAGCGTGGGTTCGTAGTAAAAGAGTGCGGGTAGTAGAGTGGCCTGCCTGCAGTCCAGACCTGTCTCCCATTGAAAATGTGTGGCGCGTTATGAAGCGTAAAATACGACAACGGAGACTGTTGAACAGCTGAAGCTGTACATCAAGCAAGAATGGGAAAGAATTCCACCTACAAAGCTTCAACAATTAAGTGTCCTCAGTTCCCAAACGTTTATTGAATGTTAAAAGAAAAGGTGATGTAACACAGTGGTAAACATGACCCTGTCCCAGATTTTTGGGAACGTGTTGCAGCCATACAATTCTAAGGTAATGGTTATTTGCTAAAAACAAAGTTTACCAGTTTGAACATTAAACATCTTGTCTTTGTAGTGTATTCAATTACATATACATTGAACAAGACTTTCAAATCATTGTATTCTGTTTTTATTTATGTTTAACACAACATCCCAACTTCATTGGAATATATGTGTATGTATGTTCAGCACCATGGACAGTTACCACCAGGCTGCAGCTTGTCTCATTTCCTCTAATAAGCAAACAGGTTGTAACGATCACTACAATATCAATAAATTCCTATTACAGCATCTTTGATAGAAACTTGATATAGTAATAGTCCGCCAGTATCTTCGGTGACAGATGAGGCCAATAATAGCTCTAAAAATGATTAGTGGATGTGAGCAGCAGAAAAAGTATGTCAAGGTATGAAAATAAGTTTCCCCCAAGTAATTGTAGTATAACGTATAAATGCTGCGATGCCAACTATGGGGGGAAAATTGACTTTTGTTATTACTTCATAGAACATCAAAGCCATCTCCAAATCCTCTGATGACAGTTGAAAAGAAAATAATTTAATTATAGGTAAATTAAACATGTATTAGCTGTACAAGAGTTGTCGGTGCTGAGTGCACGATGCCAGCGAATACAATGCTTCCCGTTACAATACAGTCCCAAGTTGTTGTGCTTTATTGCGTACTGTCTGGTTCAGTTGTGTGCACCCCGGTTTTACTAGGTTTCTCATCCGCACCGTGACTGCCGTGGCAAATGTTTCGGCATTTTGCTGTCCCCCAGCGTTGTCTCAAGACCATTCTGTTTTGTCCACGGAGGCCTGAAGGGAGGGAACAAAGTGTTGGTAGATGCCACTCAGTGGTTACTGTATATTACGCATGTGTAAACCTGTAGTTTTCTTCCGTTGCTTTGATTTTTTATTTTTATTTTTATTTTTTTTTTAACCCACGTTTCAAACTTTCACTGAACCGATTCTTTGTATAAGAAATGGCACCATGCACCTTCCCTGTTCGCCCGGTGTTGGTATTATTTACAGCTTTCAGACATGACCTTGACTTAAATCCATCAAGATGATGAACGTGAGTTTCAAAAATCCAATGATCATCTTCCCCATCTGCTCAGCTTTACTGGTAGACTCATTAGAATTAAAAGCTTATTCCATTTGCATCCTTCCAGCACCTATAAAAGGAGGCATGGAACCTTTGCTTAATAGCAAGAAGTAATTATCATAAGTGTGTGGTGCTCATGCAAAAGGAAATAATTGCCCCCGATTTTGCCATTTCCCACTATTCTATTGCCCCCTGTTTGTGAACGACTTTAAACCCACAATCCAAACAGTTTTGACTGCGATGATAGACTTTTGATGAGAGGCAGGAAGAAAGTGCTTTTGGGTAATGAAGCAGCAATGTCAAGGAATGATTTATGGACGCTCCCCTCCACGTCAAATATCCCATTCCCTCGAAATTCAATTCTGACCATGCACAAAGTGATCAGCGTGCCGTTTCCCGAAATTGGATAGCGTTGTTTGTTTAATACAGTATCCGAGGCCTTGCGGTGTTAGGTCAGCACTATTTTCACATCATAGCAGAGGAGCAAACTCTCATTGCTTAGTCAGAGAAAGATGACACTGAAATTGTGTTTATGATTCCAGACAAATGAGTCACGGCCAGCGAGGCCCGGGGGTCACGGCCAGCTAATTAGCAGTTTACAAGCAACGGCATCAGGACACAAAGTTGATTTGCAATTTACAATAGACCATCAAACAGCATCATAAACGCAAATAATTGACATATAACACTGCCTATTAAGTATTTATTATAATTAGATTTTGTATGAGCAACGTTTTCCTACTGCAGGACTGAAGCAAGGCTGTATGACAACCATTTTCTGAACCGTAAAGTGTGCACATTTACATTACTCTTGTCATATTTTTGAACCTATAGCGTTAACACTTACCTTCTGTAGTACTGGCGCACTAATGCTTAATCCAACACGGGATTTTATAAAATCAATGGTTATCCTTTAGTCTGCATATTCAGTAATGTCAACTGGCTCCCAAGTAACAAGGAGTTTGCTGCGTATCAGAAACTGGCCCTCGTTTTGTGGAGTGGATCCTTTCACCCTCTTTGACATTAACGCCTGTTCCGGTCAGCGCGCGGCTCGGCAACAAGCGTAACCTATCACGGGCTTCCATTTGTCTTCATCGGCAGCACCTCGCGACGCAATCACATTGACCCATCTCTCCTGGAAGTGTGAAGAATGGATGTGACTGATGAAGGAGGGCGGCCATGTTTATCTTCCAGAGGATGTATTGGATCCCCGGCAGCCTTTCGGTGTCAACCAATCAAAATGTAACGCCTCATTTAACTGTATAGTGTAGCATTGCATTGAGCAGACCCTGACATTGGAGTTTATAATCAGTATGTGTCAAGTGACGGGGGCTGTGTTGTGGGAGGGTCCTTTTCAAAGAAGCCTTGATCATCACAAATGCACATCAACAGAGTGCTGCTTTGTATGCATGCGGCGACCTCACTGGTAATCAGAGAGAACAAACTTAACTAAGCTTTTAATTGTTGTTTGTGTAAGTGTCAGATCCCATTGAAATCACAGCGCCGGCATGAAGGCGGACTTTGACAGTACACACTCTCCAAATGCAAAGTGGAGATGTGTGTTATGTCATCATAAAGCCTGGAAATTCAAACGCAATTGTGATGCGGCTCTTTGTAAATTTCGGGAGTACTTAATCACACAATTCATGATTCTATTTAGCATCACAGTGAACCCCTGGTAATCGTCGGAATACATTCCAGACCCGGCCGGCCGTGATTGAAAATCTGCGATAGAGAGACCGTCTAACATTTTTACCCCTTCCACATGCTTTAAACACACTTTTTAAAGTATTCTTTAGCACTGGATGTCACACTCTCACTCGCAAAGTACGTGTGCTTTAAGATGTTCATGTCAACCGAAATTGAAATTTATACTGTAAATATGACACACAAAACAGAAGAGAATTGTTCATCCGTCCATCTATCCATTTTCAACACCGCTTATCCTGGTTAGGGTCGCGGGGCGCTGGAGCCTATCCCAGCTGACTTGAGAGGCGAAAGGCGGACTACACGCTGAACTGGTCGCCAGTCAGTCGCAGGGCACATATCGACGCGGGCAACCATTCGCACTCACATTCACACCGCAGCAAAGTCAGGCGGGTGTACCACTACACCATCAGTGACTGAGAATTGTTCAATTTAATAATAGAATGCTAACGCGCTGTATGAAACGTCATCGACTGGCTAGCGGAAATTAGCGTAGATGGTACGGTAATTATAAGCCTTCAAACAGCTGCCAAGACACACAGCATCATGATCGAGTAGGCGAGTGTGGATGGGCAAAGCCTCCTGCGAACACCTAATTATTAAGCAAAGAAGACTCATCTTCTTTGCGCTGTGGCTCCATCCATCTCATTGACTTGGTTTTCGACTGTCTGCTGCGGGGTTCAACGTTCGGCAGTTATGCCGCATTACCCATGGAGCAGCAACGTATTCAGATCATACAATAAAGCTAACATATCAGGCATATTTTCTGGAACAATGAATTAAAAAACAAACAAACAAAAAAAAAGGCAAATCATGGTAAAGTGTTACCGTCTTCCTCCTCTTGCTGTTCATGAGGCTGCATCTCGTTCATTAGACGTCAGTGCTGCCAGGCATATTGCGGCACATTGTGGTACTTGCCAGTACATGGTAAAAACCAGTAACAAAACCCAAAACCTGAAAAATTCTGCCCTTAGAGCGAGGTTGCGGACAAGGCCCCTAACGATACCATGCATCTTTAAAAGCTGTCGTGTTCTTGACAGATTTTCGAGGGCTAACCAACCAGCTCCTCAGCGGTGCGCCACACTGAGCCTTTTCACAATGCTCCCAGAGCCTCTGTCCTGCTCCCAAGCATGAAAAATGGAACACAGATGAATTATACACAACACCTGCTCGTTTGACATGCCAAATATAAGGGCCTTATGCCACGGGACAGGAGCTTCTGCGACGACCCACCTGTTCCGTAATGTGACAAGGCATTGACGCCTCATTTAGACCCCCCCCCCGCTCTACTGAATCATTCTGTCGTATTGGATTATTGATACATGTAATCTTTCACCCCGCTCAGCCTCTGACCCCCTCACTGCCGCTTTGGCGACTAGGCTGTATCATGGAATGGACACTTTGACCCCCCCCCCCCCCCCCCCCCCCCCTTTTTTTAAATTGCTTTGCACAGAGATGAATGCAGTCGGAGGAGGGGTGGGGTATATATTCACGGCAGAGCGGGCGGTAATTCTGTGTTATAATTACACTTACAAGAGTGTCAGTCACACAAGCTTGCAGGTGCAGTCTGAACGATCGCAGCAGAAGACGGCATCCGACGACCAAGACAAGAAAAGAACAAATTAAGAATGGCAGTTGCATCTAACCAGGGCGAGAGGATGCTTGAAAATTTAGTGTTGCGTATTAAAGGATGGAAAACGAACTTTGAAATGAGAACTTCCATAACAAATAAGGGGCGTAAATAACACAAAGTAAAAACCTGCTCATAAAAATTCATTGTTGTTCCAGTGACTGATGAATTGGATTTGTGGATTTCTATCATCTTGATTAATTTCGACACATTCTTGACATTTTTAAGGGGTTGTTGAAACTCTTCATTTGCAGGCTTGCCCGTCTTTTGTCAAAAAGTCAGCGATTACTTTTGAGTGTGCGGTTATTTATATAAATTCGGGGATGGGATTGGATTGTAGTTGATCGACTATGGTGAAAATTCACCGTCAATTACTCTGGAGCAGTGCACTTCATATTGCCTCGATTGCAACAAGACGTGATTAATTTACACACAGTTGCGCTTAACCATTTACTAACCAATTCATTAATCATTCTTCCTCTCCGTAGTTAGTACAAATAGATAATCGACTGCCGCTTTATTGCGTGGCAAAAGCTAGAAACTGATTCTTCAACAGTGGCACCTTCACATGCGAGTGCCCCAACTATGTACGGGCTTTAAGCTTTATTACACTTTATAAAGCCAGTTTATCCTTTTACTGTTTTGATATTTAATAAAGCTGTGCTTTCTTTTATGGAAAGGTAAAGAAAACCTTTTGGGGGGGGGGGCTGCAACAATTTAAAGGCATTTCAATTCATTTCAATGGGGGAATATATATTTGATATATATATTGAGTTACAAACTTGGTCATGAAACAAATTAAAATCATAAGTCAAGGTACTGTATTTATACATTTGCAACAATACTATGACTCGTATTAGTCTTATTTTAAAGCTTAATGTTGCAGAAATCCAAAACTAGTGCTTCTGTTCTTGTAACTTGTGCAAATGCAGTCATCAATAACTGCTTAAAACAGACTTTGACCTTTGTAAGCATTTAAATGACCACATGCTGACAATTATATTTAACCGGCGGCCCCTCCCGGCGGGCATCTGCATTTGTACTCTTGCAGCGCTTTGTACTCTTTCCGTCGGTCACGTTGCTCTGTAATAAAATGCCCTGCCTCTTCGCAGTCTGCATAACAGTCACTATCACACTCACATCAAGGATGAACACTGCCCGGGATCGCTCGTCAAAGGTCACACAAAGGAAGGCACATGCTTAAAACAAGACCCGAAGAGCCAAATATAGTGCTGGGGCGCGCACTCAAAAAAAAAAAAGGCATAATTGCAAATGAAAATGAGAAAGTTGCCAGAGCAGAAAATTAATCCAGAAGGCAAAGTGGAGCAAATGTTCACCTGAACATCTGTTCTTGTGGAAAGCAAAGAGGATGACTGCACATGAGGGGCAGTTGGGCAGGTGGATGATGCCCCAAAGTGGTGGGCAGGTGAGCAATAGCCTCGAGAGGGGAGCTACTCTCGAAGAAGCCTTGATTTTTATTTAAAAAAAAAATTAAATTGCTGTTTTACTTGCATTTTTACATCTTCTCCACCTGACAATGGTCATTTTTGACCCCTGCACACTTGAGTGTTGACCAGCGTTGCTACACTTACCTTGAAAAAGTAACTTAGTTACTTTACTTTAAAGTAACTTACTTTACTGATAACTTGAATTCAACAGTCACTAAGGTAGATTACAAGTAACATTTTTAGTTACTTTGGCATTGGCATAACTGTACCCACTACTTGGCAATATACGCCACACAGGTCACCGAATGACGTCGCCAGCATGAACTAATAACTTAAATATTGGTTTAGTTGAAGCGGTTGAAGCGGATAGACGGTAGCAACCCTACATATTGTTCGAGCTCTGTGGTTTCCGATTGTGTGGGGGTCCATGAAGGCAACTCTGTGTGTGTGTGTGTGTGTGTGTGTGTGTGTGTGTGTGTGTGTGTGCGTGCGTGCATGCACGCGTGTACGTAAACGTGAGAGAGCGTGGCGGCTTGGGGGAAACAAGACAGGACTGCACTTAATGTTGCGTGATTGCTGCCAACAGTACTCATTTTATTTGCATTGTGCTGGTAGCTTTTCCTGATTCCGTTACCCAGCTAGCTCTGATGCCGTGTGATCGTTCACTGCAGAGCCAACTGCATGTAGCCAGAGTCACCGAGGCGACTTTTAGAGTTGGCGGGAGTGACACTGAAATAGCACTTTAAAGGTGCCTCGCTTCAATAATGGGACACTTGGAGAGCTTAGTGGATGTTTTGGCAGGACACAGTATTTGCAGTGTGCCAACAAACCCAGAAGCTGTGTTTTCATAATCCAATAAAACTGACCAAAGAGTGCCAGGGTATACCTTTCTAAAGCACCAATGTGCCCAATGTAATTTCCCATGAAATTTCTTTGATCTATGGACGAGAGATATGCAGTACAGTTAGGATTTTGCCTGTTGTGAGGCAGGTTCAACAGCAAATAAAAGTGCAAACGAGGGAACCTCTGACACCAGCTGAGCTTCCTTTCTGCCGGCCTCCCACCAAGACTATCACAGCCACAAAAAAAAAGCTTTGAGCAATGACCACAATCGTAACCTGTGAGTAAGCGCCGCGTGAGAGAGCCAAATCCCCTCGCCGAGCATCTCTTCTGACTCATGTTCTCGCCGCTACACCTTTCGTTGAACCATTTCTTCTACAGACGGAAATAAAAGAAGCAATATTTTGCCAAAGGCTGGCTGGTTCACCTCCTAAAGAAATATAAAACTGTAACGCGCCATTGGCCTTTATGGTGATTCAATGAAGTGAAGCAGTTTAATGAAATCTGGATGCTTCAATAAATTAATTAAGACGTCAATAAGTTCCACTACTAAGGCCCATGCCCTCAGAAGAGGTTTTCACGCCAACAAACGTGGAATGAGCTAGTTTGCCTGATGCGCTTATTGATTTAGGTCAAAATATGTCACCCATGATGCCCTGCTGTAAGGACTGGGCCTTTTGTAAGACAGTCACAATGTCAGAACTAAAATGCAAGCTTTACAATTAGAAGCATGCGTTTAACAACATCAAGGCGTATAGTTGCACTGTCCTTGCAGTTTAAATGGGTAATGAGTCATAGGATTGGCGGACACATAGATTTTCACTCATGGTGTGTTTCAGTGGCGGTTCTAGCCTGTTTTTAGTGGGGTGGCCAGACTGGGTCCAATTTGGACAAGGGTCGTGAACCCGGCTGTACAACTCAAGTGTGGTGGGATTGACGATGTAAATTATAAAAGTCCTTCCTTCCAGTTCAGGTGACTTGGCAGAGTGTCTTTTGTTTGACACAGGATGTCTTCAAGAGCTACCAAAGATGACATCATCAAATGTTTAGGCTTTATTTGTGTGCAGGATCTCATATTATACTTGTATGAATAGATGATACACATGTATTTCACTTTTGTCAGAAGACGCTAGCCATAAAGAAAACAAATTGAGTTTGCAGGGGATAAATGTATGCTTTTGTTGTTTTTGTGCTTTTCCACCAGCCCCAAGGCAATTATTAAGTCACTGTTGAATATATAGCTCTTTAGCAGCATAGGATCACTGCAGAATAATGGCGTTACACTGCATTGCTGTCAGATTTGGCTCAGATCGGAGCGCATCAGAGGTACACTTGTGGTGGAGGGTTTGCAAAGGGCAAAGCGGCAAAGACAGATGTTCCCACTGGTGCCGCTTCTGCTCACAGTTGCTCCAGCTGCTCCAGTAGCTCTGCCAAGATCATCTTATGTTCCCCCCTCAACACAATCTCCACTAACACAACAGAGGTATATGCCGTTTCGGTGCACTTTGTTCGCCTGGTTTCATTCTAATGCGCCCCAAATGATCTCGGGATCAACTTTCTTCGCCTTGTCAGTTTAAATGACTGTGTTACTACCGGGCTTGTGCAGTGTGAAGTGAAATCATTTAAAGACGGAGGTTTCCTCACCGCACATTTCTGCCTCCTCAGTTTCCAAATTCCTCTTGGAACGACGTCATCCCTTGACAGGACGGCGCTGCAAACGTCCACCTCTGCCCAGCTGGATCGGCTGCAAAAAACGTCCTCATTAAATCTTCTGTTTTATCCAGCAATTATTGTGGATTTTTCCTACATTCCAGCCAATCGTTGCGTGCTGTTGTCTGGAGGTCAAAATGAGTCTACTTTTTCTCTCTCCATGAAGGCCATCAAAGATTTAAGAGCTTGCAATTATGTCAAAGTGTGTGGATGAAAAAGCTATGAAACATCCTGAAATGTCTTAAGGTGACTCTAAACCCTCGCCCGTCATTTACATATATTAATTTCACTGCGTATATTTTTTTTTTATGGACAGCACCTTATTGGCGGACTCACATTTCATAGATGTTGTAAAACCCCACCGGGTTTATCCCTATATTTCTGTTTTTTACGCTGCACAGTTTTTGGAGCCTATTAAGGCACTTACCATGTTCTCAGGCGAAATTGGCCTTGTTGCTATAAATCTACTGGTCTATGCACTATCAAGAAAAAGGTCACTTTTTGTGAACTCCCGAAGGACAAAGTAATAGGATGAACATTATTACAAAGCTGGAAGAAAATATTCATATGGGCAAAAAACCTGAGCCAAGGGCTGTTGGACATAATATAATCAAGTAAGGCCTATGACATGTAAACTTAAACCATTTTTCGTTCGCCCCCACTCGCTAACTGTGTGTGTTTGCGCATGTTTGCCCTTTTGTGAAACAGATTAAATCCTGATGACTGCTAGAGCATGACTCCTTGGGCTTCAGCTGATTAAAAAGTGTTTAATCTGGGTTTTTAGTAATTACAAACCGTGGTCGTCATGCTCATCTATTTAGCACAGTCTTGTCAGTGACTCGTGCTTTGCATCACTTTGAGGCTGGAGTCGTTTTTTTTCCCCCCCACATCAGCAGCAGGTTATCCGCATTTCAATTGAAATCAAATTGTTTGGAAGGGTGGAAACGGTTCGATGTTTTTGTGTTTTGTGCTGTCCAGTGGGCACTCAGAAGTTGGGCACAATCCATTACAGGAGACCATGCTACCTTTTTGGATTTCCCTTTAAGAAATAATAGAATGGATTCCTTCATTCCAAAGGTTGAACTCTTTTCACCTTAAAAGAAGCCAAATGATAAGTGATGATGATAAAACCTTTCCTTCTTGGCTTATCACTGATATCCTTTCATAAAAACAAACCGAAAAAGGAAACCGAGATGCGATCAAATGTTTGCATTCTAGGTTTAATGTTGAAATTTAGGAACAAATTTCCAAGAGGTCGAGGGTCCACAGTATTTGCCACCAAAGCTCCCGTTTGTGCATCTTGAAAATTATTGCGTTCCAACTTTGGTTTTTGCTTCTTACGCTGGAATTTTGGCTATGTGTGGCTGTAAGTAGACTAGATATGAATGGAAAGTGCAATCAGAGCTGGATAGATGGCGATGACCTTTGTTTTGGGTTGTTGTGTGTGTGTGTGTGTGCTATGATCTCACTGCTGCTGGGACACGAGGAGAGCAAATTCTGAAAGGGTTCGCCCGGAGATAAATTGGCTAACCTTCTTCTGTCATTAACGATACGTTTTTAACCGGTGAACGGTGAGACAGCCAGCAGCAGGGCTGATGGAGTCAAAGAGGGGGTACCAAGGGGAGGAGGGCCGAGATGAAATGTAGGACGATAAGAGCCAGGAGCCAGCGGTAATTAGCCGTGAAACAACGGGTCCACTCAGCCCGGTTATGACTCGACACCTTGGGCCGCCCCCCCCCCTCCGCGCCTGCCGTGCTCTCAGAGCTCAGTGAGGGCTGCCAGATGTCCAGCCGAAACTGAGAGCGCACCCGCGGCAGCGGCTTCAGTGCCATCACACCAATGCATCGCCACGCTTCCTGTTCAGTGTGGCTGGCGAGAGGCTAACTTGTCATGTCTGTCTGCACATTCCTGGGCAGGATAAGCAGCATAGAAAACGGATGTAATGTACGTTAGAGTTCACGTAGCAGACTTCAGTTGACGTTTGGATTTAACTGGACATTATGGCAATGTGATTCATTAATTAGTCACAGGATAAGTGTTCAATAAAATGGACCCACATTTCGCCCCTCTGTCACATCAATAATGCTTTTGTTTTTAAATATCATCCCCAGGATGATGGCGCTTGTGTTGTTGCTCACTTCAAGCTGACACGTTGGCCCTTGTGTATCCACTGGGGAGCAAGCATTATCGCAACACCGATTCTATAAACTCCCTTCTCAGGATCACACCCAAGCCGCTCAGGTAACCCCTCACATCTTCTGCCTGTGTTGACAGGCTCTTCATTAGAGTCTTTGTCCTGGAAGAGCCTGCTACATAATTAATGTCTCCATGATGGATTACACGGGAGCCAGATTGCAAACAGCAAAGGGGTCGACAGGAAGTAGGAGAATTGATGTGGGGGCTGTTTTCCCCCGTCGAACACGCCTCCGACGTATGCCCCTCTCTGCACTGACAGCGAAAGTGCTGATTAGAAAAGTCACAATGTTTACACCAATGGTTCTAACTTGAGCGCTGGTGAAAATTAGTCCCAATGCGTGTCCCTTTTTGTATCTTTGCGTGATGGAAGACGGTCATCTTCTCCTGCGGTTCTCGCAGGTGGGGCTTGGGGTCGACGACCCATTCAGCAACCGTTTCGTTAATGACGCCGAATGCATGGTGGAAATTAATTTGTCCCTTTAATTTTTTCCTGTAACACTGAGGTGCCAGATCAAGATTACGAAGTGCTACATGGACAAAAGTAATGGGACACACCCATTAATGAATCAATTAGGTCTCCCAAAACATTTGTGGGTACATATACATAACAGTAAAGATATTTCATCATTGAAACTTTAGAAAATATTACTTTTGAATCAAATACAGCACTCATATCAGTAAAATAGATTTTCAAAAGGAAGTTTAGTGGAGTATGTCTTTACCGTTATTGATTAAATTGACCCACATATTAACTGCTTAGCATGTCTTGAGCTACGGCATGTCTAATAAACAAAGGGTGAACCATATCAATTCTGTATGCATCCCTTGGTGTAAAAAGTATGGCCATCTCTGCGCTAGACTAGAATACTAGAATAGTAAACATTGTAAAATGTCAATCAAAACTGAGAACTCTAATCATGCAGTATTGCATCTAATTGAGGCTTTGGAAGATGTTCTTTTAATACTTACCATAACCGAGAACGTCAGGCACAATATTATATAATTCTCAAAAATACAACATATTTGCAGGTACAGTACGCCAGTCAGCTCCTTGGCCGTCGTTGCCGTTTGCATTCAAATGAATTTGCCCGCGTCGCACTCGCTCCCCGCCGATGAGGCGACTCAATTATACATTTACTTAGACAAGTAATAAAGCGCTGCCGCTCTGCCGCTGCTCGGGCTGATTATGCCAGCTGTACATGCTGTTTTCTCAGCCTCCTGTTCCTCCCTTCTCGCTCATCAAGACATCCATCCCAAGGAGAGGCAGAATTATTGCAAAAAACTGCAGCTCAGCGAAAAAGAAAAAAAAAATCTCAGTTTTTCAATGGAAAAAGGCATACTTGGGATGCTAATCTTTATTTACAGTCGGAGAGGACAATTTCCAACATACTTATGACACTATCAGTCCAACCTCAGAGCGCGCCTCATGTCTACAGACCTGATAAGGTTTTAGCACACTTTTTTTTTTTCTTTTTTTTTTTTTTTTTGTATGCTCACCAGCCCCCGGGGTTATGAAAATAAAAGTCTGGCCATATTTCTCTCCAGTAGATAAGAGGGTATATTAAGAGATTATTTTTGTTTTAAAACTGTAACCTTTGCCAGATTAACTTTTTTGTTTCAATTCACTTGTGTTCTAATACAGTGGAATAGAGAAACTGACTCGGGTTCTTCAAAAAAGAGGCTTCAAGCTGTTTATTGCCACTCCCAGTTGTTTACTTCCAAACGAAACATAAAACAAAGAGAATTACACCTTGTGTATTTAAAACAACCGCATACAGGTAGCCTAGTCATTCAGTCCATTCGTTTAATGCTAATGCTAAATGCCATCTGTGTTGCGGTGCTTTCAACCCTTGAACCAATGGATTGAACACCAACATTGCAGCAACACGGGTAGACAGAAAATATATTACTCAGTCATATGACCTCTAACCTCTGCAAAGAATGACAAATGTTAGTGCAGTACTGATGAGCGAAGGAGAGTTGAGATGTCGCAATGAACAGTACAGCTGTCTGTCTTACACTGGGCAAGGCAGACATACCAGAAAGAGCAGCACAATGGCCATTCATTTGATTCCATGTGACAAAACCTTTTTAGTTCTATCTATTATGTTCTTACTGTGTTTTTTTCAACATATTTTGTTTTTGTTTGTTTTGGGGACGGCTGGACTGGATTGACATTTCATTTCAAAGAAAAAAGATGATTTGAGATTCAGCCAAACGACAATAGAGATACTCTATAAAGATATAAAGAAAATTAAATAATCTTAACACGCACACAGGACTATCAATATAAAAAAAACCTGGTAAAGCAACATTTCTTTAGCTGCATCAGTACAGGTACTTACTTTCTTCTTCGTTCACTTCGACTGACAATGCAAACTTTCCAAACCGTCATTCCGCTTTTAGCGACGTTTCTGTCTTTCTTCACGAGAACTCTCAAATCTAGCAACCACCACAAGGTGTAACATCCCCCGGGAGGCCATTTTTCTTTTCTCCCCACCTCAACGAAAGAGAAAAAGGGGTTGACTTGAGCGTTTCTGATTGCCGAACGGCTGCTGTGTTTGGTCACCGATGACAGGACGACACTCTTATTGCGCGTCACTAATTGGACATGGCCGCGTGAAAGACGGCTTCCTATTAAAACCAATGAGTCGACAAAGAGTCTTATCGCTGCGATACATCCCAGCGATGTTTATTTTCATTCTCTCACATATGCATCCACACCCACTATAACACAGGTTCTGCCTAACAGCAAACAAATTAGTGGTTCTCAAAGGATTGCATGCAGTTAGCAAGAGTTTACAGTGGTGCCATCTATTATTATTATTATTGTTGTTGTTGTTATTTATTTTTTATCACCACCGCCGCGTTTTAACTGGAGAACAACAGCGCCGCCGATAAATACCGCGGTTCATCCAGGCGGAAGCGATTTTCCGTCATTTCCTAATGTGTCATTATGAAGACAGATACCTGCAAAGTCAGTCGTGCGTCAACTTGTGGCTGCAACATCTGCGAAATGGCTCTCCATCATTGAAAGCAGCCATCCATTCGAAGACACTAACTGAGCTCTTCGGGGATGAAGTTCCTTTCACTAATCTTGAAGCAATGCTTTAAATTCAATTTTTGGGGCTTGAAAGTGAAGATTTGTATCTCAATCTGCCACTCGTGCTTACCCTAGTTGCCACGGTAACCGCTTCTCCGTATGTGCACCTGTGTGAGGTTTTTTTTTTTTTTTTTTTTTTTTTTGTTTTTTTTGTGGTTGTGTAACCCTGGTCATGTTATCCATGCATGTACAGCACACATCTACGCCAGCCTCTGGCTAATTTTAACAGGAGTCTTACAAATGACATACAAATTGGCGGAATGTGAAGCAGGATTACTGATGTTATTAAAGGCAAATCTATGCTAAAAATGGATTCACAACAGACATAACAGCGATTGGCACATTGCTGTAGTTTGCAATAGTCTCTCATGTAGCAAATTAGATTAAATTGTAACCCTGTTGTTAAATTACTATATCGCTTTAGTGAGGGGGAAAAAAACATCCCTATTCAGTGATTTCATTATTCCTTGTCAGAGATGATGTTAGGCTGTTTGCCCTGTTTCCAAGAAAGCACCCAAGGTTGCGCCATATTTTGTGCACCAGAAGGGGCGACCCCCCCTTCTGGTGCACAATGACATTTTATTGTGCTCTCCTTGGAAAAATGAATGCGCTGCAATACCCGGAAACGCTCAGTGCCACAGTAAACAGGTAGCTTAGTCAACAATGAAATAGGGCCCGACCGATTTTCTTTTCTTTTTTTTCTTTTTTTTTTTTGAGGCCAATGCCGGTTCTGATATATGGAAGAGTAAAATTTTGAAAATCGATTAATCAGCTGATAAATGTAAAACATATATTTTATATATATATATATATATATATATATATATATATATATATATATATATATTAGGGCTCTCAACCGATTAACCACACTTTTGAATTTGGATTAAATGCCAAAAAATCGCAGGCGACAAATATACCACACGATATCATATTTTGCTTTGAGATGGTATTTTAAACTTTACGCTGCGATGAAAAGAGTGTTCGGTGCTGCACTATATGCTTTGTTTGCTCGAAAGTCCCACTGGGGTGCCAATTCATTCACTGCCAGCCCACCCAGTTAACATGGATATTTGACTTCTAAAGCCGTCAATGGCAGTGAATGTGTTTTAAAGCAAAATTTGCCACCGAGCATATCAGTCGGCGTCTCCTCACTCATGACCTGATCACTGACCTTATAGCAACCTGCACCACCTTTCAGATATCCATCTTTCAGGTAAAGGAGCATCTGTGGTCAAAATAAATTGTGATTAAAGTGATTTATCTGCATTAATACATGATCAATGTGATCGTTTTTTGTGATTAATCATATGCATTAACGCATTAATTTTGATAGCCCTATCCATCCATTTTCTACCGCTTATCCGGGTCGGGTCGCGGGGGCAGTAGCTTCAGCAGGGACGCCCAGACTTCCCTCTCCCCAGCCACTTCATCCAGCTCTTCCGGGGGGATCCCGAGGCGTTCCCAGGCCAGCCGAAGGATGTAGTCTCTCCAGCGTGTCCTGGGTCGTCCCCGGGGTCTCCTCCCGGTGGGACATGGCCGGAACACCTCACCAGGGAGGCGTCCGGGAGGCATCCGAATCAGATGCCCCAGCCACCTCATCTGGCCCCTCTCAATGCGGAGGAGCAGCGGCTCTACTCTGAGATCCTCCCGGATGACCGAGCTTCACACCCTATCTCTAAGGGAGAGCCCGGACACCCTGCGGAGGAAACTCATTTCGGCCGCTTGTATCCGGGATCTTGTTCTTTCGGTCATGACCCACAGCTCATGACCATAGATGAGGGTAGGAACGAAGATCGACAGGTAAATTGAGAGCTTCGCCTTTCGGCTTAGCTCTTTCTTTACCACAACGGACCGATACAAAGTCCGCATCAATGCAGACGCTGCACCGATCCGCCTGTCGATCTCCCGTTCCATTCTTCCCTCACTCGTGAACAAGACCCCAAGATACTTGAATTCCTCCACTTGGGGCAGGATCTCATCCCCGACCTGGAGAAGGCATGCCACCCTTTTCCGACTGAGGACCATGGTCTCAGATTTGGAGGTGTTGATTCTCGAGAAGGCATGCCACCCTTTTCCGACTGAGGACCATGGTCTCAGATTTGGAGGTGTTGATTCTCATCCCAGCCGCTTCACACTCGACTGCGAACTGCTCCAATGAGAGTTGGAGGTCACGGCTTGATGAAGCCAACAGAACCACATCATCTGCAAAAAGCAGAGATGCAATACTGAGGCCACCAAACTGGACCCCCTCTACGCCTTGGCTGCGCCTAGAAATTCTGTCCATAAAAGTTATGAACAGAATCGGCGACAAAGGGCAGCCATGGCGGAGTCTAACCCTCACCGGGAACGAGTCCGACTTACTGCCGGATATGCGGACCAAACTCTGATTCCGGTCGTACAGGGACCGAACAGCCCGTATCAGGGGTTCGGTACCCCATACTCCCGAAGCACTCTCCACAGGACTCCCCGAGGGACACGGTCGAACGCCTTCTCCAAGTCCACAAAACACATGTAGACTGATTGGGCGAACTCCCATGCACCCTCGAGGACCCTGCCGAGGGTGTAGAGCTGGTCCACTGTTCCACGGCCAGGACGAAAACCACACTGCTCCTCCTGAATCTGAGATTCGACTTCCCGACGGACCCTCCTCTCCAGCACCCCTGAATAGACCTTACCAGAGAGGCTGAGCAGTGTGATCCCCCTGTAGTTGGAACACACCCTCCGGTCCCCCTTCTTAAAAAGGGGGACCACCACCCCAGTCTGCCAATCCAGAGGCACTGTCCCCGATGTCCATGCGATGTTGCAGAGGCGTGTCAACCAGGACAGCCCCACAACATCCAGAGCCTTTAGGAACTCCGGGCGAATCTCATCCACCCCCGGGGCCCTGCCACCGAGGAGCTTTTTAACAACCTCGGTGACCTCAAACCCAGAGATAGGAGAGCCCGCCTCAGAGAACCCACACTCTGCTTCCTCATGGGAAGGCGTGTCGGTGGAATTGAGGAGGTCTTCGAAGTATTCTCCCCACCGACTCACAACGTCCCGATTCGAGGTCAGCAGCGCCCCATCCCCACTATACACAGTGTTGGTGGTGCACTGCTTTCCTCTCCTGAGACGTCGGATGGTGGACCAGAATTTCCTCGAAGCCGTCCGGAAGTCTTTCTCCATGGCCTCACTGAACTCCTCCGATGCCCGGGTTTTTGCTTCAGCGACCACCAGAGCTGCATTCCGCTTGGCCAGCCGGTAGCCATCAGCTGCCTCAGGAGTCCCACAGGCCAAAAAGGCCCGATAGGACTCCTCCTTCAGCTTGACGGCATCCCTCACCGTTGGTGTTCGGGAATACGTTTGGGCCTGCCACGTCGGACCGGCATCTTCGCCCACCATCGGAGCCAACTCACCACCAGGTGGTGATCAGTTGACAGCTCCGCCCCTCTCTTCACCCGAGTGTCCAAGACATGCGGCCGCAAGTCCGATGACACGACCACAAAGTCGATAATCGAACTGCGACCTAGGGTGTCCTGGTGCCAAGTGCACGTGTGGACACCCTTATGCTTGAACATGGTGTTTATTATGGAGAATCCGTGACGAGCACAGAAGTCCAATAACAGAACACCACTCGGGTTCTGATTGGGGGAGCCGTTCCTCCCAATCACGCCCTTCCAGGTCTCACTGTCATTGCCCACGTGAGCATTGAAGTCCCCCAACAGAACAATGGAGTCCCCACCGGGAGCGCTCTCCAGCACCCCCTCCAAGGACTCCAAAAAGGGTGGGTACTCTGAACTACTGTTTGGTGCATAGGCACAAACAACAGTCAGGACCCGTCCCCCCACCCGAAGGCGGAGGGAGGCTACCCTCTCGTCCACCGGGGTGAACCCCAACGTACAGGCGCCGAGCCGGGGGGCAATAAGTATACCCACACCTGCTCGGCGCTTCTCACCATGGGCAACTCCAGAGTGGAAGAGAGTCCAACCCCTCTCGAGAGGACTGGTACCAGAGCCCAAGGTGTGTGTGGAGGCGAGTCCGACTATATCGAGTCGGAACTTCTCGACCTCACACACCAGCTCGGGCTCCTTCCCTGCCAGAGAGGTGACATTGCACGTCCCTAGAGCCAGCTTCTGTAGCCGGGGATCGGATCGCCAAGGTCCCCGCCTTCGGCCACCGCCCAGCTCACACTGCACCCGACCCCTATGGCCCCTCCCACAGGTGGTGAGCCCATGGGAAGGGGGACCCACGTTACCCTTTCGGGCTGTGCCCGGCCAGGCCCCATGGGTGCAGGCCCGGCCACCAGGCGCTCGCCTTCGAGCCCCACCACCAGGCCTGGGGGGCCCCGGTGGCCCGCGTCCGGGCAAGGGAAAACGAAGTCCATTGTGTGTCGTCATCATTAGGGGTCTTTGAGCCGTGCTTTGTCTGGTCCCTCACCTAGGACCTGTTTGTCATGGGTGACCCTGCCAGGGGCATAAAGCCCCAGACAACTTAGCTCCTAGGATCACTGGGACACACAAACCCCTCCACCACGACAAGGTGACGGCTCAAGGAGGGGTTGATAGCCCTAATATATATATATATATATATATATATATATATATGACAAAAAACATTACATTTTGTACATGAACAAATCATAGCTACAACACCCACCACATATCTGCTTTACATGAAAGCTGTTCCCTTTTCCCTTCATCCTCTGTGTTCCTGCAAGGTGATGCTAACATGTTTGGATCAAGTGAGGTAGTGCACTGTTTTTGACCTGAGGGAAGCCCCACATTACTCACATGGCCGTAACGAGTGGCACACTAGAGGGAGATGACTGGTGGCTGGAGAGATAGGTGCGTTAGTCGGCAACATGCAAAAAGCTGTTACTTTTTCTGACTCTCGGCCACGGGCGAGAACAACATCCTTGGAAAGTCAAAACATCCTAATTTAGTTTGCAAAATAATTAGCAAGCCCCTGCGTGGTGTAAACATGTTTTTAATTCAATCAAAACCTGATGGACTCGCCTCCAACGGCGTCGCTCAGACTCATCAATTAACACGTAAAGGGTAACAACTCCACCTTTTTAAAGGGGAAGGGTGGGAGGTACTGGCTGGGAGCAGTTGCCAGGCAACCAGCGGACACCCCAGGAATATTATGCAGCCAATAAGCGTTCTGGCACACAGCCCAAATAAAAGCAGAAATTGGTTTTTGTTTTCAATACAATGAACTAGCAAAGAAATGACTGTTTTTATAACTCCGATTTTACAATTGCTGCTAGGTTTTTATTTGCAAGCCAGGCTCGCAGCTTCCACCTGTTTCCGCTCAGTGTGATGAGCAAGGATATAAAAAAAAACCAAAAAAAAAACCAGAGCATCAAATTATTCATTTTATGACCTACTGAATAAAACAAATGAAAAATACTGCCTAACTCAGACCAAACCTTATCCTGTACATACCCCAAATCGTCCACATTTGTAGATAATGATACACAGTGGTGTGCAAATATCTTGTGCCAGCCCTACCTTGGTTGTTTTAATGGTCTTTGTCACAGCAATCATTTTGACATAGTAAATAGGCATATAGTAGGGCATTATGCAAAACCCCAATTTCTGCAAAACTTTGTAGAGGGTTGGTAAATGGGCCACACACATTTTGTTGAGGCTATGGATAAAGGTACTGTACAAACACAGGAGTTGTCTTTTCACCATGTTGCATCGCAGTTGCATCAATGGAACTACAAAAACATTTAAGGACTCTGTAAAGTGACAAAAATATCAAAATTTGACACACCAGCGAGACGTGTATTGTTAACAAACCCCCCAAATTTGAATGAATGAAAAATAGCCAAATGTGTGCTGTCAGGATTCAAAATGGTCAAGAATTGAGACGTTCTCTCACCTTTCAGACGCTTTAAGCGTGTCGCTGAACGCTCTGAAAACGCCACCCCGTGGAACTTTCAGCTGTCAATCAAATATGTGCCTACTCTCCCGGCTCATCTTGCCCCAGCAATGCACACGCTCTCGCTGGCCGCAGAGAGGCACTCTCAGCGCCAGCCAATTTTTGATCCTTTGCCTTTGTTGAAATTCAGCGGGTTGTAGGCATAGCTTGATAGCTAACTGCACGCTGTCGTGCTAGAAATGGGCCAAGGTATTCCAGCACTTCAAATATATTTCATATATTTAGGAAAAAACCAAAATGAATTCCATTAAAACACATGGGGAAAGAAGAGCCTAGATCTGTGCCTTTATTGAGATCTGTGGCAAAAGTATGAGAGTAATCTTGCTCGATATCCAACTAAAAAGAAACATTCAAATTGGCCCTTTAGCATTCAAAACCAATGGGGTTCGCGCCTAAAGAGCGCTGATTTGAATTTCATAGTTTCAGATAGAAGATTGAATCCCTTCCCGTGTGTTTCCTTGTCTTTTAGCTCCCCTGCACTTTACAGTTCATCTTTTTGTCACTCTCCCTGCCCCGCACCCTCCCTGTGTGGCATTCTGTCAGATGCATCCCACTGATGTTTTCAGGCAGCTTCACCTCGGGACCTCTCCATGTCACCCTCTGTTGTCATTTGTGACTGCTGCAGAGCCCAGACAATGATATTCTCACTTTGTGGGAAGAAACTGGTACTCAGCCAACCTCAAGGTCTACCGGGCCTAAATTTGTTCCTCCTCCGTCAAGTCGGACCAGCTTTTCCTTGTGCCGAATGCAAATTACTGCAGCAGACTTTTGAGTTACCTTGTATATACTCTCAATCCTCACAAACCTGCAGAAGAACTGTGCAACTCATAGTTCATCATATTGCAATTTGCAAGCCCCTTCGTGACTGTTTAATTGCGCCGGACAAAATCCAATAGGCTTGATCCCCGAGGGCGTGTGTAACGGCACGCATCTTATCCATAAATCAACTTCATAGGGCCGATGCAAGGCAGCCGTGGCAGTTATATAGGATCCCCAGTCCAATCGCATTCTCGCTGCAAGGAGATGGACCTGTCGGAGAGGCTGTGAAATAGTGCACCTGCTGCTTTTATTTCATCATCACATTAGAACACATTCCGCTCGCGCTTGTTTGAATGTCATAATGAGCAGATGTGTGTCTGCTTCCACTGTGTTTTCAAACTTGACTTTGAAGTGCATCATTTGTAATAAAAGCTACATTTGATTACCTCCCTAACAAGTCCTTCAACCGCGGCCGCCTCAAACCACGTCCTTCATTGATTTGCGTCCTCGTATCAGTGCTGTGCAAAGTTCCCCGCCGCCTCAAGTCCGGCTTCTAATTGCAGCGTGCCGGAGGCTAACTGGCTCGATCGCTCTGACATGTCAAAAAGCATCAGTCAGTTAAATGGGGCAGAGAGATGGAGAGACGCTATTGCTGCCTCGGCGGCCGCTGCCTGCGGGCTGTGACCTTGTGGTGGGATTAAGCTTGAAATGTCTCCTCTAAACTCGTCGCTTCCCCGGAAATTCCGCCTTCTATTTTCAGCTAGAAAGTCACCAGGGAGTTGTTGCGGCGTTGTTGTAGTGACGCATGTTTGTCAGCAGTCTTTTATTGTCCTAAACTAAGCAGGCAGATTGGTGCCAAATAATTACATAGAGAATCTATATCGATCTCTTTTCGACTTTTTATCTCATTCAGGGTTGTGGATGAGATGTGTGTGTGTAATATATATATATATAAGGAAAAAAATAACCAAAAAATGTCAGTTTTCAACTAATTACTTTGTTTTTCTACCAAATCCTATTTAAGTCTCACGGGAGCAGCCTCGTCATGAACACTTTACCTGCAGGCCATAAAAAAAACACTGGCTTGGGTTAAACCACAACTAAATCTCACTTATGTCACGTTCGTTGCCATGGTTTCAACCTATATCCACGGCCACAGCGTCCACCGAGCCCGGTGTGTGTGTTAGGCTTAACAGGGACAATACATCTAGCAGGAAGCAAGCAGCAAGAAGCCTTGCAAATTGCAACCAAGAGGAAACTTCATGTATTGATGACGAATGGAAGGATGTTGTTCTTTTTAAACGCATTTACACGTTACCTTCTCCAGCCTGGAGGCAGCAGCAGGGCAGAAAGGGCACACAATGAAGTGGTTCTTGGCCTGCACACCTCACGTGTTGCTACAGAGCAGCTCAAGCCTCTCTGGCTTCTACGTCCCTCAGGGTGCGACACGAAGCGCTGTAGGCACTCTTGTTCAAGCGGCCGTCTGACTTCACTAGTTGTTTGGGTAGTCTAGCACTATCCACAAGTAGCTTGGATGGGGCTGAAATAGGGATTTGTCCAGACTGGACTATAACTTTCACTATTTGCATTGATGCACATTTTATCATTGAGACTGGATAATAGCTTTTGCCGGCACCTTACGATAGACGAAAGGGGTTCAGCCCGTAAATCGGAGACAATCAACTTTGCCCTCCGATGATTCAGAAACTAGTAAGGAGGACTGGTAATATTTACAATCAGATTATACTAAACAACACATTTTTACATAAAAAAGAAACTTTAGGGACCCAGAGTTTATTTCAATTTGTGCCACAATTAACAATTATTGTACATGCTGAAATAGAATATGCCTACATTGAATGATTTGCAAACCTACAGCACAATGATGTTTATCAATGGTATCAATAAATAAAAAAACTTTTTTTTTTTTTTTTTTTTACTATTGAAGGAAAAGAAACAATAATAGAAAGCGGTTTTATATATTTATTTATTTTTTTACCCCAACTGCTATTTTCCTTCATTTTTGGCCTCCCACGACATGAATTATTGTTTTCATTGCATAGCTCTTATTGCAACCTCAGAACAAAAGGGAAAAAAAAGAAAATTATCTACCCACATTTGTCACCAGGTGGTAATAACAGTTATTTAAAGCAGGCCTACTTTCACACTGTTCTTATGGTCAAAAGCATAATGAAACACCTTCTGTACTTCTGCAGCTGTGCCATTACAGACAGCTATAGACACAGTGAACCTGCAAGTGAAGAATTATTCTGAATTCAACAAAAGTCTGGATTTTCTCTTGCAAACTTCAAGTACTGTATCTCAGGGTACACGAGTGGACACTCTCAGACAGTGACATCATCTGATACTGTATTAGCCGGGCTGCTTGTAAGCACTATCAAAGTTTATTGGACAGCTAGAAAGGAAACAGGATTAGTTGTAGGGTCAAAGAGGGAGAGAGAATTGCTGAGAAAGGCCTTTGGTTTCATGTCTGGAATAGGTTATAAATCATTAACATTGCTGTGCATCAAGCCCGAAAAAACGCTTATTTACCGTCTCCTCAATCTCGACAATGTGAGCGTGACAGGGATTTGTTGCCATCGGCCTGGCAGAGGCAGGGGATTCATTGACCTTGCAAAATAGTGTGACATCAAGATTACATTAAAGGCCAATTGAAGACAAATGGGATGTCTCCTCCAATGAAACCCCCCGCCCCCAGTTATTGCAGCAGCCTTAATCCTGCATTAATACTGTCCGTAATCTAATTGCCCTTGGTGAAATTTCTTGGTTTACGCTCAATGCCACCGACTGTTCACGCAGACGATAAATCCCCTTATCTTTTGCCTAGATCACTTCATCTTTGACCCTGAACCCTGACCATCTCTCAGCCCTGTATGCAGGCGGTCGTTACCCTTGCTGCAGCGTTGTCCTGACCTTGCCACAGTCCTATCGCATTCAAATCTGAAGCTCCTTCAGGCCCAAAGCAAGAAGGCGCCATCTGTCTGGCTGCTTAAAGAGACTGATGCCGTGTCTGTGCTTTTATTTGTTCACACTATATGCATATCCACTCATTGAGGATGAGAAAATGTGTGTGTTGACAGCAGGTTGTTAAAATGGCACCACTACCTCTGAGTTGCATTATCAGTGTTTTAACACTGTGATAGATGCAATCATTTATCATCGACAATATGTTTATTATTGTGGTCGTCGTCTGCAGTGGTGCATCATATTCTTCCATTCAGACACTAGCAAACAGGAAGGTGAAAATAAAGTGCCAGTCCATTTTGTTTGTTTGTTTGTTTTTTTAAACTTCCTTCCAAATGTGGTGCACTGTAAGGTGGCCACGCCAGTGCGAACACCAGGCTGGATTTCGTTTTTTTCCCCCCGAAGTCAATTGAGTCTAGTCGATGGGAGAGTCATGTGGTCTGTGAGATGGAAGAGAAATAGTCTTACCTTTGCCGAGATAAATAAAATAAACCTCTCCCAGATCATGGGAGTAGATTACACAATAAAAGGAAACGCAAGACACGGCACGACTTAAATCAACCAGATCGCTGAGATTTTTTTGCGGGGATTAGGTTTGCCCATTGAGGTCCTCGGCGTCTTCAATCCTCACCTGTGTTTTCAATAAAGTGCATTCTTTACTAATAAATAAATATAATCTTGGACTGCTATGTAGCCCACTTCAGTTGAGCAGCAATCAAGCGTGCAGTGGTCATTGGGATAAGTCACTTTTGGAAGGAGCACTCAAAATAATGGCGGGACTATGAGAGCTGTGTTGAGTGGCCCCGCTAAAGAGATTTGTTTAGCAAGCGTTTCCATTTTTCTTCACATCTCTGAAACTGCAGTTAACACATTTCTTTCCAGCCCTGCTGTGATGGGAGCAGGTTTCTAAAAACACAAATCAGGACACCTAAAACTGTAATTAAATGTGTTTCAGCCAAAATATTTGAGTTCAGTGAGTTTTAGGGCGCCGGCTCCAACGCCATGATGGCCATCTCTCTTCCGACGGTAAACTAATTTGACATGCAGCACACACACAACTAGTCTGTGATACACGCACATACACCTACTGTCTTACTGTCTTTTCCTCTGCCTCAAACACACACAACCTGTGTTTATTTTCCTCTTCTCTTGGTGCCACCGCAATTTGGCAGGTGGTGCTGGTGCTGGGTTACATTAGGGGGAGAAAAAAACCCACAAACAACGAGGAGGAAAAAAAAATCTATAAAAGCAAATAAACAAAAGTGGAAGCTGGCTTGCATTCTATTCTGCACAGGATAATAGAATTGCAAGTGTGATAAGGCTCTTGTATAACCTCCCACGTAGAGGTGCTGCTGAGTTCATTTTCCATCGTCCTGAATTTAGAATTGGGCTTCTGGCACAGCTTCATGCAGTATGATTGCTGGTAAACAACTCCACGTATACAGTACAAATTGCGTTTTCGTTTACACTTCCCGACATGTATGAACAAGAACAAGTCCTTGAACTCTCCGAAGTCCTTGACTCCTTGCTCAGGTGCTCGCTCCTGTGTTTATATTGCTTAAACAATTACATAACTGTTCGGAGAGGGAGCAGGTGGCAGCTGTGCTGGTTTATCTGCACCTAATTTTACCGCTAAAGTGAGAGCAGTGCTTTCTGTCCCGAGCGACTTGCGCATGCCAAACTGAAATTCTAATTTTCAAATTGTACATATACCGAAAATGGGGGATTCATGGCATAATTACTGAAAAATGTGCTGAATTGTGCAAGACTTGATGGGACTGTACCTTTACCAGCACCAAAATTTGTATTTGTATGGATAGATGGATCATTTACATCCACAAAGTTTGCTTTAAAAAAAAAAAAAAAAAAAAAGTTAAATAGGTTTGTGGCAATCATAGTGATCAACAACAGCAACAAAATGACAATTTGTTGAGGGAAAACAAATACCAAGGCTGAGCAATTGTAGTTTAGATGAGCATATATGCGTTCATTTTATCATTGTGATCCATCCATTATCGCTAAAAAAAAAAAAAAGCCAATAAAAGACAATGGTGTCCTTTCTTAGCCAATGCCACTGCCCTCAATTAATAATATTGCTAAACAAATGAGGAAAGAACAGAAAACAATGTTCATGCTGGAGGTAATATGCGCTGCAGACTATGTTTAAATCCTCAATGATGTTAATGCAATAAAATGAGTTGACATGTGATGTTTTTGTTGATATCTGGTCTTTTTGCATGCTACCTAAATTATTATGTCAGCACAAAGCATCATTGGCAATATTTGCACGACAAAACTAAAACATTTCACTGAAATGACCCAGTTAGTACTCATAGGTAAAAAGAACACAACATCCTTCAATTTGTCATCTATACATGAAGTTTCCTCTTGGTTGCAATTTGCAAGGCTTCTTGCTGCTTGCTTCTTTGCAAGATGTTTTATCCCTGTTAAGCCTTATTACTTCTGGAGTGTGTGTTTGGGTCATTGCGGTACGGGGCCTGCAGCTACTAAAGATAATAAGAAAAATGGCTGCCGCGGTACAACGCTGGGGACGTTTTTCTTAAGAGAGTCAAGATGAAGGCAAAAAGATGAAGAGCCACACAAATAGACTTCCTTCAACCTCGGGCTCATCCGTCCTGCAGTGGCCACAGACCCTCAGATCTGTAATGTCCTTCATGAACTTCCCCGTGTGTGTGCGCGTGTGTGTGGGTGTGTGTGCGTGCGTGCGACACAACTCAAACTGGGCGCTGCATGCGGAGGTTAAGTTGGTATCAGAGTGTCTTGTGTGTTCTTCACCCAACAACATTTGCTCAACATTAAATGTGTCGGGTAAAAAAAAAAATATATATAAAAACATCAATTAACACCAAAAATTGCGGGTGAAATGAGATGACGAGCTGCTTGGAGCCCCATGATTGTCTCTTGTTTTGTTTTCCTTTATTACCCTGAGCCCAATTGTGCATTGAGAGGAAGTTGCATTTAAATCCCTCATTGTCCATGTTGTTTGAGGTGCGCGCGTGTGTGTTTCCTGTCAGGGCCGCATGTTCTTGCTTTAAATCAACTTGGGATGGGCGAGGCGCAGTGCATTGAGTGGCTGAATGAAATTATCAGATGGCGCTGAAGGCCGCCCAAGTACTATGCGTGCGCGTGGAGTGTAGCGTGTGCCTAATGAGTTTTAAGGTTGAGGTTAAGATTTCTTGTCAGGTGACGCTGAAGGCCACCTCGTCTTTGTATGTGTGTTTGTGTACATGTGCCTGCATGTAGGTTGGCGACCATGCCCTCTTAGATTAGATCTGGAGTGCAATCTATGTTTAGCACGTTTGCCCTTAGAGGCATCATGGGATAAACACAGCGGCAGGCTGCTGTCACCACACACACACGCACACACACACACACACACACACACAAACAGCGGTACTCGTGCCAGGTGCTAAAGGGCAGATGCACAGAGGTGATGGGGAAGATTTTACACCGCCACTTGCAGTATGTTTTATTTATCTGCATGCGCATATGTGCTGACTGCGTGGTTAGTCTTCCATTGCTCACAGCTTGCAGCCTTGGTGTAAAGTGTGTGTGTGTGTGTGTGTATGTGTGTAAAGGTGTTTCTTTGTGTAGTGTGTTTGTGTGAGTGTGTTTAACCCATTCACTGCCATTGACGGCTTTAGAAGTCAAATATCCATGTTAACTGGGAAGGCTGGCAGTGAATGAGTTAAGGTTTTGCACGTGCGTTTGTTTGTGTATTTGTGTGTTTGTGTGTTTCTTTCTGTTGTCTTTTGTGTCTTTTTGTGTTGTACGTGTGTGTTTATGTTCATCTGTTGTGTGCTTGTGAATGTTTTTGTTTTCTGTGTTTCTAAGCATTCAAACGTGTGTTTGTGTATTTTCTTTCTTTGTGTAGTGTACATGTGTTGCGTGTCTGGGTGGTATACATGTGTGTGTCTTTGTTTCTTTGTATTGTATGTTTGTTGTGTTTACTGTATGTGAATGTATTTTTCTGTGTGAAACCTATAAATGATTTTTTAATTTTAAGCATTCATAGTAAAGGCTATCCTAATTGACAGTGGCCCATTGAAATACACTTATTTTTATCATGGTAAAGACAAAAGTGCATAACAAATGCAGAAATAAACAGCATCATCAAAATTGTGTGGGTTGCACAATTTAAGTGTTGTCTCAAACTCTGCGGGTACAACTTCATAAATGATCCAAACTACTCCATAAACCCATTACACTCATGTCTTTATATAATAGTAATAATGGTAAAGACATGCAATAGTGCTGAGACTTTCACAAATTCATTCATATCTCCGAAATAACGCCATTTATTGTGCTGCCTGCTATTATTATGTGAATGTAAAATGGCTGCCTCCTCCTGGCACTTCAGCTCTCAGATCCCTCTGGTGTATTGCAACAACATAATGAGGCTCGCTTTTTTTTTTTTCTTAGAAACAATTTGGCTAACAAGTGTCGATATTTCAAATACTCATATCCGTAAAAGTGATTTTCAATCGTGGGCCGTGTCTTTACCGTTATTGATCAAACTATGCGAAAATGACCATTTTCTTATTTCAATGTATCGAGTGCTCGTGAGGGCTGCCGATACCATCCACCGATACTTTAGCGGGGAAAAAAAAAAAAAATAATCTATATCTGACATTGAGAAAGTCCTCCTCACCAGTAGTTGGCGCTACACTGCAGCAGTTTGACACATCAGCTGATTATTATGTGTGTCAGAAGGAGGGTAAATTGAAATGTTATGTATCAAAATTAGTAGTGCTCTCGGTACACTATATCAGTGAGTACTCAAGAGTAAAACTTTGGTTTGATTTCGCCTGTCCACTCCTTTTATACCACGATCATCCACTCAAGTTGCATACGCACAAGATGATTCAAACTGACACACACACACACACACACACACACACACACACTCCTTGCATCTTGAACTCAAGGACACTCGGCCAACGTTTACTGGAGCGTTGGCTTTACAGCCGACGTCATTAGCACCTCCCTTCCTCATTCTTCCTCCTTTTCCTCCTCGTGCAGGTCTCGCTCTTTTTGTATCACGGTGTAATTAAGCACGCAACGGGGAGCGCGGCGCAGCATCCGACTTCCAAGCTCACCCTGGAAAGGGACGACCCGCCGCAACGGCGTCACGCCAAAACCCATCTGCTCCTTTTTCATTTAGCAAAGAAATTACATGGAAGATGAAGTGGATGCTCGTTTTTGTTATAACATTTCCAAATGCCCCTTTTGAGTGTTTTTAACTCAGAAAATAGATGATTTGAAAACAGCAGCACTCCATTTCAATTACATATCAATAGTTAAGGTCTGGTTTTGGTTTTTAAATCACAATAGGAACGTCTCCCCCTTAGGCGCTTCTAGGGTTGCTCAAACACTTTAACTTTGTCCTTTTTAAACAAGTTAGAAAAGGGTATCACCATATAGTAATTGCTGTTAATCTCATATTGTAACAACAAGAACAGCACCCCCCTTGCCTCAAAATTGGTCTGTTCCACCTCGCCCTGACTGGATTTTTGGAATTTATCTTGCCTGGCAGGGACCTCAGAATCACCACTGGTCTACCCCCAAATATGTAGACCTAAAACTACCTACAAAGTGCTACAAAAACTGTTTTGTATGTATTTAACGCACAATAATGTAATTAACTAAACTCGCTGAGTGCTTTTTTTTTTTTTTTTTTTTGTAGGTATTCTCAGGAAGTTCCAACTTTAACAACAAAGCGCACATTGATGATTTGTCAAAATGTCTTTTATAATGGTCAAAACTTCATGTATATGCTTCCGATTTGGAATAAAATCTGATGTAATCTCAAACCAAAGGAATCCCAACCAGATACAGATTGCAGCAATTCAATTTTCACTCAATTTCAAAATGGAAAATCCCATTTAGTATGTTTAGACGCATTGTCATTTGCTACTGCGTTATATGACATCACCAAAAAAAAAAAAAAAGATTCTGTATCGTTACATCATTATTTTTGATCCAAGGGAATAAAAGATTTAAATTATTTAGCAATTGAGAAACACAAGTTATCCGCAGTCTGATCATGTATCGATTAATTTCTCAAATAGGATGTGTCAGAATTTAAAGTTTTACATGGCCTTAGGAAATGGTTTTTTTTTCCTCTTTGATTTTTGACATTTCCTTCATATCTTTGCGCGCCTCTGATGGTTACTTGATGAGGAATATTTCAAAGTGCTAACTATCAAAACACTTTTTCCCAGCACTATTTACAAAAATTACATTAATACACAGCGTGGAAGGACGAAGACGTTTCATCGCACAGAAATCCGATCGCACGATCAGTTTCAAACCCTCGCCCGTGAGTTTTGGCATCCGTGGCTTCCCTGTGAGCTCCGACGGTATCGTCGCCAAGCGCAGAGTCAAAACTTGATGACAATACATCCGTTTCCTTTCATGAACGCGCCAGTCTCTCTCAGGGCGGTATTGAAAAGATGCTCCAGGCTTTCCCCCAGCAATGCACCAAGTCCAGGGACCCTCGGGAAATATTTTATTCAGGCAGCGCCAATTTTTCTAGTCTGCACACTCAGAATGGAACGTACAAAGTGGAGGTTTTCATGGCAAAGGCTTCTTTGTCCTATATTAGGCTGTCGGACACATATTCATTCATATTCAGACCAATTCCATTATTCAAAGCGCAAAACAGTCTGGTTATATTGAGCCACTTGAACTGCTTCATCTGAAGCACATAGAGAAATACACATAATACCGCACATTTAGTCCTTCATTTCATTGGTACCGATAATCGTAAAATGGTCTTGTACAGCTGCATTTCCACCATGAATTCGGCTTGGAACACTAAACGATGACTGGCCACAGACGTAGCAGCACAACTCGATGTAGCATGCCAGTGAATTTTACTACAAGTGAAACGTGGCACGGTAAAAAATGATGACTGTCTGGTGTTACTGCTATTTTCCACAAAACCTCATACAGTGGAATAGTGGCCACTATTCTGCAGCAAAAGCAGATTATATTTTGGTTTTGATCCAGATAAATGTGATGACACAGCACTAATTTGCACTTTTCTTATTTAGCCCTATTGCCATGTAGAGTCAAAAAAAGTGTAACGCAGACTTTGCAAATTTTGCCTAATTAATGCTAAATCAGCGTAATATTTTGTATTTAATTAACACGTTTGCATGGAACCGGTTGGCATTTAAATACAAGTAAATATAAGTAAAGTGAACATTTTTTCATCACGATTCGTGGTTGCCGATTCGATTCAAGGAAGGTGATATTCGGCAGAAACAAATTCCGTTAACCGATTCATCTGCCGATTAAATCTGAAAAATATATATAATTATTAAAATAACCACTTTTTTTGGTCCCTTTAAAACTTACAACAATAAAGATATGAATTACAGGCAGAACATTCGACTGTTTTACAATACTTAAAATACAATACTGTCCTTTAGTATTTATTTATGTTTAGAACAGATATATATTTTTGTTTGGATGTCATTATATTTGTCTGATGTTGTAATAAGTTAATGTTAAAAAAAAAATAAAATCTGCAAAATGTCAACTGATGTTTGCCGATTTCAAAAGGGCTAATATCGGCCGATTAATCGGTCGGGCCCTAGTTATTAGAAACCAAAATATGGTGATAGGTCAAAATGGGGAGCAGTTCTTCACTTAGCACGGTCGCCACAAATAAACACAAAAAACAACCTTGCTTGGCCTCAACTCCTCCATCACATCTTTCTTGTTTTTTGTTAGTATCCAGGGAGCTGTGATTATGCCGCGAACACACACACACACACATACAATCTATCCTGAATGTTCCACCTCATTAGACGCGTGCACGTGCCAGAGCACCTTGTTCTCCGCCTAGCCTCCCAAACAGAGACCCTTACTGGAGTTAATGAAGCGGAAGTCCCCTGGCATTGCAAAGGCCCTTGAACACATTCCCAGCTATTCTTTGCATCCCGACTTGTGAGGGCGGACGTTTGAGCTGACGTGTGTCATTTGCTTTGAGTCATTACAAGGTGTGAATGTCATATTTCACACTTATTGCCTTTGTATTGCGATGAGGAAAATCCATTCAACTTAATGACAAGGTAATTTCACAACAACAACAACACACAAGACAGACGTACCATCCAACAATCATTTATGTGTAATTGCACTATAGGAATTTCTGTTGGAAATGACTTTAGATGCTGCTTGTCAGCTATAGGCTTCATTACCTTTTTGTTTCCTTCAACGTGGGTATCGAGTTTGGACATGGAGACAAAGCAATGATGCATGTCTTCTAATCTGGAGCTGATTCCTCAAAGCGAATAGCCAGCTTCTGATGTGTTGCTACAGCTTAGCTGGAGTGTTTTTATTTTTCTCCCCCAACACAGTCGATTGGAACTATTGTACAGAATGTAGACTGGTTAAAACATTCTAAATAATAATCACCGTAAACGTCCCAACGGAGACCCTCTTCTCGGAGATGCAGAATTCCCATTGGGGAAGTGCATAACCTTAACAACTTAGCTTGTTGCATTTTAAATGCATACTTCCGAATGTATGAGAGTTGGAGTGGTTGGCTCGGTTAGATCAGAGACTTTGCTCTAATAGTCTGAATCGCAGAGTAGATTTGTTCTACTTCAACTACTTTAATCTGGGTGAACAGCTGGAGCCGTGGAGTGCACAAAGATGTGCATAAGTATATAAAAAAAAAAAAAAAGAGAGCTTCAACGCCATGAGTCTTGGTATACCAAATGTGGTAGGTTTGCCTTAAATGCTGTTTTATTGGTGACATGAAGCAATCTGACGCTGAGAAGCTAAGAGAAATAATTTCCTGAAGGTCTGGGCTGTCCTATATTTTCCAGTAATTGTAAAATGGCTCAGCAATCAGCAAGAGAGCGGAGTCCGGCACAAAAACAAGCCCATTCTATCATGAAACTCATCTCTCTTGGGTGCTGAGTGATGAGGGAGTGAAGAGCAGCCGGAAAAGAAGGATGGTGGACATCTGTCGTGGAAAGCTGTTTTTTAAAAAAAAAAAATTTTCTTTTTCTTTTTTGAAAATTCATAAACATCCCTCAGGTGCGGCACTCACTTATTATAGAGCACAAAATTGCCTAATGTGCTTATTCCTAGTGCTAATGCAGCAGGCGAACAGGAAGACTGTCTATTGCTCTCTAAGGGGAAAGTGTGCAGTACAATAAGACCTGTAAGCACTTTTGAAGCAATTAGATGGTGAGGCTGGAATTGAAGCCCTATGTAAGAGTACGTATTCATTTTCGGATCGTTTTTTTTTTCAGTACAGTACCGAGGTGTACCAAGTTTCCACATGGGACACATTAAAGCGACAACAACAAGCGACAGGAAATGTTACTCACTTATGCTCTACTCTGCTCTAGTTGACTCGGTAAACAAATACATTGCAGCTCAGCCTCTGGCTTCATGGTTTGCAATATGTTTTTGGCACTAAGTCAAACTCATTTGAAACGGTGTTTAAAAATATAATATACTGTACATGTGTTTTCAGAGGCTATTTTTAAGCCCCCCCCCCACCACCCCCCGAATCTGTTGTTCTTAACTTCTACAAAAGTGGCTTGTGACTTATGTGACAATAGGAAAATGTGGGTCTCAGGGTGACAACAGCTGAGAACCACTGGCCTAAAGCAGTTCACTTTATTTCGTTCATGTAATTTATAGAATAATGCATACACATTCGAACATACTATTAATTTACAATTTATTTTTTTAAACAAAAAATGAAAAAAAAAACAATATTAATGAGTATAAAATAAACCACCCTGTTCTCTCAGGGACAAATTAGACACATTTCTTGTTATACTAAACCTACCAAAGCTACCAAAGAGCAATACAACATGTATTAAAATTCACAAACATGGGTCATTTTTTTGTAAAATTACAGTTGTTATATAGTGTGTATGTCAATTTTTTGCTTTTGGACTAATTTCAGAGAACATCTTTCTGCATCTCATTAATTCGGCTTTGTGTGAGTGTGTGTTCTGTGTGTGTGTGTACAAATTCTATACATCAACATGGCTTAATGGCCTCACTGGCTTGTATCGCATGGAGAGAAAGAGCGCACGCACACCCATGCACAATTATTATACACACGCACAGTGGATAATTAAATACTTTTGTTTTTGGTTTGTTTTTTTGTTTTCTAGCAGAAGCCTGAAAATTTTGTACTAACACTGAATGGTATTTGAAACTCTTTGACTAAGGTCCTAGTTCCAGCTGGAAGGAAAAAAAAAATAAAAATCAGCCCCAAAGCAGGATGCTGCTACCACATGTGTTCTTTTGGTGCTGAGCAGTGTTGTTTGTGCCAAACTTACATTTTGGAATTGCTTCACTGTATTCCATTTAATGTCATGGAAGTTCTTTTGTACCCTTTTCCTGGCTGATATCTTTGAACAAAGAGACAACAATGACCTTTGACGCTGTGGAAGCTCTCTGCGCACAATTATTTGTGCTCTAAAATGGGACTACAAAATGTGCTGAAAATCCTACTAGAACATCTGAAGTTTATTTGGGGGTGATCAAGAAATTGTCACAGGTGTGTGCCGGTTCGCATTTCACATAAATTTGAACGTGACTGATTTCATTCTGAGCACAACAACATCCACAATTATAAGCGGGTGCTCACATTTATGCAGCCAAATTATCTCAGTCGTTTATTTTTACTACCCCTCTCTAAAATATATATACATATATTTTTTTAATCTATTCAGTTGTATCTTTTGTAGGTCACCTTAATCGTGTAAAAGGTTTTAAAATGATTTATTTTGGTCTAATTTTTACATCACAAAACCTGTCTTTAGAACAGGGGTGTGTAGACTTCTACACATGCATTTATTTTACTTTAGAACACATCTAACAGCGCAATTTGTGTGTGCTGCGAGTATGAGCCGACTATGTGAGATTGTGTGACCTGAGTTACTTGAGCGTGTGTGTGTGTGTGTGCGCGTGCGTGTGTGTGTGTGTGTGTGTGTGTGTGTGTGCGTGCGTGCGCGCCGAATGCGAATATTCTAGATGATATTTGCACGTTTTTGTCTGCGTTCGGCTAGTCGATATTGTTGCTGCATAAATGGCCGTGCTTGTCTGTCAAATGACATTAGCCGTAATTACCCGAAAGAAAAAGCCTCGGCATATTCCCCGGGGCCGGTGCACACGCTAGGAACACAACAACGAGCATATAAACATTCAGACAACGCTTCCTCTTAATTGACGCCACTTGTGTTGCATCATATGTACTGTGAGAAAGCACCTTTTGATGAGTTCGGCGCCCATCCGACTGCAGGCGTTAGCGCTCTGCTTTCTTTTCTCCCAATCATCTTCAAGGAAGATGATATATGAAGCGGCGTGCCGGCGCTTAAGTATGCCCGCATGCTCGGCAGACCCAGCGTGGTGCGGAATTTCACATTCCAATTTGCATTAATTTAATCTCAAGCCAGTGTCTAGGCCGCCTCCGCCGTTACGTATGCAATTAATGACGCGTAGAAGACAAAAGCAATCGCCGGTAAAACAATTATAGACAACTGAGATGAACCCTTTTTCTGACCGGATAAGAGAGTCTTGATGTCGAAAGCGTGTGACCATATTTTATACGAGGGGCTATTTCAGTTCTGATGTAGCATCGAAGTGTGTACCACACAACGGGGATATAATGCAGGGATATACAGTACTGTACATTCTGGATAACCCGCGATGAAAATCTGCGCTACAGAGAGTCCCTTTTTTTTAATTGTTAATTTGACCCCTTCCACACTTTGAACATATTAAAACACGCTTTTTAAAGTGCAGTGAATCCTCAGTGTTTTGGAGGAATCCATTCCAGAATGTCTGACTAAAATCGAAGTGTACGACCACTACTGGAGTTTAGTTGGGAACGCGCTCTTTGTGCTCTTAATATTCCTGCACTGCCTCGCTGAAGTGCACAACTCTAAATTCGGACTTGCATGTAACGATAAATGATAAAACTGTGATATACTGTAGCGGGGGGGATTTTGTATCTGTTTTCATAGACACATTCAAAAGATCGTATCTCGTCTTGTCTGGCGCAGTGGGACAGTTGATGTAAATGTATCAATTGAGAAAACTTTAAATCCATAAAACTCAATCAAGAAGATGGAAATAGTTGTCTAAGTAATTGAATCGCTCGAATAGAAATTGGCAAGGAGGTTTTGCACGAAATGTTCCGAGATGTAGATCAGTCCAAATTGGAGCGCTTTTTGTCAACGTTTGATGTGCGGTTCAAAGAGTTGCACCCATCTCCGGCTGCGTCACCCGCAATGAACCGAGAGTGCGTTGGACCTCTTGACGCTCTCGCCTCGTCTGGTCTTCCATAACAACGAGCAGCCATTGACGGCCTCAGGTTTCTACCACCCAGCGAGCTGAGGGCGTTCCATGGCGGAACGTATCGTACACTACAGCCTGCCTGTCATGCGTCTCAAGGTCCAGCGCGTACACAAACAGACGATGGAGAAGATGAATGGTCAGGTCGGGGTGATATGACGGCAGAGGAGTGCGGGGAGATAAGGCGGAGCCCTCACCTCCGACGAGGCAAATTGATGAGTTAGGGGTTTTGAGGGGGCGGGGTTAAAAGGGGGAGCGAGGAGAGAAAGAGGATGTTGGTGAAATATAAATCTTTAATGGCCACCTTGGGAGCAAGGATGAGTAAGGCAGTACGAAGGAAGACACCCATAGTTGTAAAAGTTTGTTAGCTTATTGCTGATAAGTAGATGACTGCTGATAATTGAGCATTGTGTATCAATTTATTATTGTTATCAAAAAATGTGTAGTTTTTCCTCAGTTTAGGTTGATTCGTGTTTTATTTTGTTAAGCGCTTTACTTGTGAGCACCACTTCCTGTGTGTTGAAAGTTGTACACACCTGGTTAGCCAGCAGGTGTGTCTCATTTCCCCTTTCCTACTCGTCATGCCTGATTTTTTGGGGGGCTCCAACTTTTGGATTTCAGGTGTTAATGAAATGTCAAAAAGATGAGATCATGAGGATGTATTTGAGAGATTAGAAAATGGAAATAGTAATGAGTCTCATATGCTGTCTCACAGGAGGAGGGCAGTGCCAGGAGGTTGTCTCTCATGGTGAAGGTGAGGAGGAGCTCATGTCAATCAAGTACAGAGTGGTGAGTAAGTTCAAATTGATGGTGTTTTTTTTTGCTATTGCTTTTTGCAAAAAAACAAAACAAAAAGAAAGTAGGTGTTCATTAATGATTCTGCTCAGCAGTGATTAAGCAGTATTTTCTTTTTATTAATTATTTTTTTTTAAACTGTACTGGATGAGTAGAATCAGTTCAAAACATCCATCCATCCATCCATTTTCTGAGCCGCTTCTCCTCACTAGGGTCGCGGGCGTGCTGGAGCCTATCCCAGCTGTCATCGGGCAGGAGGCGGGGTACATCCTGAACTGGTTGCCAGCCAATCGCAGGGCACATAGAAACTAACAACCATTCGCACTCGCAGTCATGCCTCCGGGCATTTTAGAGTCTCCAATTAATGCATGTTTTTGGGATGTGGGAGGAAACCGGAGTGCCCGGAGAAAACCCACGCAGGCACGGGGAGAACATGCAAACTCCACACAGGCGGGGACGGGGATTGAACCCCGCACTTTAGAACTGTGAGGCTGATGCTCTAACCAGTCGGCCACCGTGCCGCCCAGTTCAAAACAGGAAAGTACTAATTAATGTTAACGCAATACGGTTAAGTGAGACACATCTCGACTGTTCTAAGATATTTTATATGGTGAGAAGTCTGTTTGGATTGTTCGTGGAAGAATTCAACGTGTACCTTTTGGCTCTACTAATTAGCTATTAAAATCCTCACAGACGACTAGATAATTGGTATTTTTACTGGCAAAGCGACAGTTTACTGTTAGAAACACCTGTCATGCAGTGCAGTTGTACTCCAACCAGACTGATAAACATACTCTTAAAGTAATACCTCTCTCCCAGTGTCAATCAAAACTGAGCATCTTGTGTGCCTTGGTACCTTATAAAATATCCACTGTCTATTGTTTTAGTAGTTCAGTCTGCTTATCTTTGCTTCTGCCAAATGGTTGTTTTTGTTGACATTTGTTCGACTCTGAAGACTCACGAAAAAAAAAATTAATATACATCTTGCAGTAAAGGCAATCGGATGTAATATTGGACAGTCATTGTGGGACTTGGGCCAAGGAAGACATTAGATGCCGTACTGGGAATTACCGCTTTTCTTAACATTTGAAGATACAGTATGTGGAGAATGTAGTGAAATCACTGCTGTTGCATTGTTAGCTTGTTGAATATTTAGCTGGAACTCGAGTGGATGGACTGTTCAAACCTCCAAGCTATCTTGTTGTTGGCTTGTTGTCTCATATACTAAGAGCCAAGATGTCCAGATCCTTGTTTTGAAACCCCACGCTGCATGACTCAAAGTGATAGCCTTCCTGATTAACCTCTGCATCCGTCACGATAGACGTCGTGCAGCGCTTCGGAGCAAACAAGCACACCACGACAAAAATCCCCCACGTTCCTTAAACGTATCAGTCATGCGTCTCCTCATCAAGTATGATTCTGGGTCTTTCCTAGAACTGAGAAAGAAGAGAGTGTTGGGACGAACAAGAAGCAGCAATCTTTAATTTAAAGTTGCGCATATTATTAATGCAAACATCTCTGCGGAGAGTGCTTCCTTTGAATTATTTCATTCTTCATTAAAATGGTCGTGCACACAACAAACTCAATCCAGGATTGAAAATTCCCTTTTCCCAGTCAGGTGGTGCGTCTATTTCTATCCCCTTTCCACTTGTGCGGAATATTGAGCGCAGATGCAACGGGAATAGCTCTTTCCTCAACACGGTGCACTAAAGCCATCGTGCGCCCAGCTGGTCTGACCCGGATCTTTTTTCCAGATCCATTTACTATAACTATAACCTCAGCATACTTCCATTGAAATGACATTTAATCAAATTAAACCAGTTTGAACTGCATTGTGTCCACTTCACAGCTTCCTGCTGTTCATGTTAACTCCCTTTTATCTTGCGTAACTTTTTGCCTTTGTTCGATAGAAAAGTTAATTTCAAGCCACTGCGGTTCCTGCTTTCTTTCTCCACCAGGATAGCGCTTTAAAGAAGAGAAAAGCAGTGTTTTGTTGTGACTTGAGGGTGGGATCTTCAGATGGCACGTTGCAAGAGCAGACCAGAAGTAATAATAGCAAAACAACAAACCGCGGCGCTTTAAGCGTGGCTGGCGAATCAAACTAATTAGTAGCTTAGCGCCAGGGTTGTTTGGTTAAACATCTGACAAGCCCATTGAAGACTCCCCCAGTACTGTGTCTTCCTTCTAAGGACATTATGTTCTTCCAAATGAGCACATTTAGCTCACATTCCATCATATTCTCTCTTTGAATCATGGATATAATAGATCACAGTTATACATGGTAATTGATAGTCTTCTTGAGCCCCATTGGTGACTATGCTAACCAGTTGTATAATCACAGCACAGAACATCGGCATTGTAATAGCCTTTATTGACTCTTCATTTCCGCTGGAATCTTTCTGAGTTTTCTCACAGGGCTCTTTGCCCTATATTCCCTTAAATTGTCATTACACCTTGTACTATCGCATTGCACTGAATTGTCAGCGTGTTGAAGATGGATGGATATTCAAACGACAAAAGCCTTCTGGAGAGCGATTAGGTGACATCTTCTATTATTATTTGCTGTCTGTTGCCTCATGCTGCACATCCTAATTTGGACATGGCTTTTTTTTTGTTTTTCTGATGAAATGTTGCACGTTTCTAGGAAAGGCCAAGCCGCAGATCTCGGCTTGCTATATGCGGCGGGCTCGCGAGGTGTACAATGTACCAGTACCTCAGCACGTCCAGGTGCAAGCCCAGCCAGAATCAATACAACAAAGGTCATTGCTACTGTGAACGTAGCCCAGCCAAATTCTCTATTCACAGTACGTGCCGTGTCTGGAGAGAACAAGATGAGAAACACGTCCCTATGATGCGTTACGTCAATAAATACCCGCCACGGCTCTTTTTGGGTGGATGTTTTACAAACTTGTCTTATTTAGGATGGATCAAACGTAACGGCTTTGTTTATATTCTATAAAAAGGCTCCAACACACAAGAATTGAGAAGGAAATCTTATCGCGCAGCACTCTTTTCTACCATTTGCTATAATCTTAAAGGTAACATTCCATCAAAATTCTTTTTTTCCACCGTTTTATGCATAACACAGGTAAAAATGAGTCTGTGACCTGGTTTAACTTTGACATTAATGCGGTTTGTCGATTGTATGCAAGGGCCTTTGAACACCAGACCGCTTTGCAAAATGGGTAGCTTTGAAATCGCCATCCTTGTGATCTAGTTTCACGAATTAATATTCAGGTACCTGGATGCTGCACGCCCACCCATCTCAGGAAAAACGGCTGCGTGACAACGCGGCTGTGTCTTGCGCAAAGCTTAAACTTTGCATCACCTGCCAACCTTAGAGTAGTTGACAAATAAATGGCTTCAAATTATTTGGGGAGAAATTCCTGAGCATTTCGGAACCAGAATTGTGCAGTGTTCTGGCCCATTTTGTGGAGGATGGCTTCGTAAACAAGCTTTCACACAGCAGCCAACGTGTTTGATTTTATATATTGTATTTATAAGGCTCGGCGGCGGACACTCGGTCACTCGCTAGGTCACTTTGCACTTTGAGCGCCGGTTACTGTTGAAGTGAATGGGAGTATCGTACGAGCAGTTCAAAATATCCTCTTTTCTTTTTCGCCCACATTCTCTGAGCTATCTGCTCTTTCATCGATTGCTACTCTATCCCTCTCTTTCTTCATGGTTTAATAAAAGTGATAAAGTAAAATATACTGTATGAGCAGTATGTACTACAGGATCGCCTTGCAGGGCGTCTAAGATCAAATGTGTGGGGTAAATTCTGCTTCAAAGTGATAGTAAATGCAGACATGTCGCCGATGGACAATCAGCGTGAAGCTGTTTTCCATATTTAAATTGGAGAGACCAGTGAGCCAATCAGAGAAAAGCTGATTTACATATCGAATACCAATGAGAAATCCGGCTGTCTCAACTCGCGGGCACAAAATACAAAGTAAAATAGCTTCAAATAAAGGGCATCTGGGCATTTTTAACCCACATTTACCTTGCAAATCTGATAAAAGGACATCAAAGATTATTTCAAAATATACATATTCTAAAAGATTGATGGTATGAAAATTGAAATTTAGCTTTCATCATATACTGTAATTCGCCCTTTTATGTAGCAACCCCAAATTATGGATACTAATTTAGGAAGTTCTACTACTAAAAAGAGTCAACTTAAAACAACTTGTCTTCATGTCACAAAGTTTTCAGACTTTTGGGAGAGAACATCTGCGCTGTTAATCTGTGTTGCCAAAACTATTTTCCCCCCTCACTGAACTCGATTTTTGTGAGGATGCCGCGAGAATCCTGCAAATCTAACACGCTGCAGCTCGCCAGTGAAATCGCTAGGTGTCCGCCATCTGTGTGCGTGACCTGGCCAAATGCTTCATGGTCGTCATCATCAGCAGCAGCAGCAGCACCAGTCAAAGCCGCATCAGTCTCCATCTGTCTGTGCCTGGGAACATGAATTTCTTTTTTTTTTACATTTTATGCACCTTGGGCCCTTTTGTTTGTGTCTTAGTTAATTCTTTGCTAATCAACCCGTAATGCACAAAGATGCGTCTTTGCTTCTTTAGTGTGTCTCTGTGGAAAGCTTATGCCTGTTTGTGTGTCTGCATACAATAATTCACGTCCATCTGCTGTGGAGGAGTCATGGAAATGGAATTTATGAACTAATGACTATAAAGTACCAGCACAAGTATTGCTATTATCTTATTGGCTTTGAAACAACCTAAAATAAAAATCAATCTGCAACACTTAATGATTCACCAATGCAGTATAAACAATATACTTTCTTAGCCCTGTCATGAGATGAGCCAGATTTCTAATTGATTCTTTATTTCTAAATCTAATACAGTTGACAGCGGGAAAGTGTTTGCCAGGCAACGTAGGCGCCATTCAAGAGTCATGTACCAACAACTCAATCACCTCAATCTATAGCGTCTCCAGTGATGTAGGATTTGGCCTTCTTACTCTTTTATTCCATTATGCTGAAGCTCATGAAAAAAAACAACTTTCCCTCTGCTCATCTCCAAAATAAGATTTGGATTGATTAAATGCCACTGCAAGAGAGCATCATCGAGTTTGACCCGTGTGTTGCCTCGTATGGTTGGGTGGAGTCCTGACTAAGTCTGGGAGACTGAAGATGGATGCATCGAGAAGGTGTAGCGCGGAGCTGAGAGAAGAGGGAGTATTAATGTATAGTGGAATGGAGCGAGATAGAGCGGAGACAGAGGGGAACCGAAGGTAAACAGTGTGATAGATAGTGGGAAGGACTGGGTGGTGATCGCGTGCGTAGGGAGGAAAAAGTGAGGGAGGTATGTTCAGGACTGCTGCATAATCAGCCAATGTGTCTCTGTCTGGCTTGGCGAAGACATCATTAAGGAAACCCGAGGTCTTCTGGGTTCACGGAGCCACGGAGCCTCAGTTACGCTCCCATCCCTCCTGCCACTCAATTTGTTTAATTTACTTATGTTCCAAGACACTGTTTGGGGGAGGAAAAAGGGCCTGCTTGACCCACGACGCGGAGGAGTCAAAAGGTTGCGTCTAAACGGAACGGATGGCTGAGAGACTCCCGGTCGAACGTACGGCCAGTCAATAGGCCAGTGAAGCGACAATGATGATGATGCTAGGAGATGGCCGCGCTTGAAAGGACTTGTTTAGGTATGCAGAGAAAGCAAGACTGTGAGGGAGAGGATGTGATGGGAAGGAAATGAAAAATTGAAAAGGAGCTCCTCCCTGGGGGGGACGTAATCGAGTGACCACAGCCTGAAGGAACAACATGCACGTTTTACTTGTGTTTTCATGGTGGAGTGTGTAGGCAGGAGGGCGATAGCTATGTAAGCCACACAAGAAGCACAAGAACATTGGGAATTTTTGGGTTCTTCCTATTGATGATTAGTACACCAATATCTGGATTAGGGCCCGACAGATTCATCAGCTGGCCTGTTTCTTTATTTTTATTTTTTTACACATTGACATGGAGAGTAAAGTGACTGGACTGGTTCTCGTCTGCTCATCTTCTTTACCGCATCGCCACAATTGGTGACTCCGACGTATCAATAATGTCAGAATGCGACGGTGACAACAACTGACCCGCGGTGCCTTTGCAGAGCGCTGCAGCATCGCGGCTTGGTTCCAGCACATCGAGGCCCAGTTCCAGCTGAGAGGAATAGCCCAAGATGTGACCAAATATTTCGAAGTGGTAGCGGCATTGGGTGTCTTCAAGGGAGGGGCAGGAGATGTTCAAAGTGAGTTCTTGGCTTCAAAGGGGAGTGGTTGACCATTTGATGTGAAAACAGTTTGCACATGGAGAGTAAAGTGACATGACTGGTTCTCGGCTCCTCGTCTTATTTATTGCATCTCTACAATATCTTTGTTGTTGTAGGCATTAAGGGACCAAAAAAGAAGTTATTTTATTCATTGCGGGTTTTTTAAATTGTTATTATTATTATTAATCGGCCGTTTAATCATTTATCGGAATTTTATTCTGGGAAATATCAGAATTGGCATTGGGCTCGAAAAATACATATCAGTCGCGCCCTCAGCCGGATACCCAAAAATGGTACGATGTGGTTGTTTTGATACATTTGGCAAACGAGAATAAATGAATCAAACTGTAGGGAGTGGGGGAAATTGTGCTATAAACATTACATACGTTGGTCCTCGGTCACCATGAGGCTACACTCTGAGGAATGGTAGAAGTGAGGGGGAGAATATATGATGCAGTGCAGAAGTGATTACCCTGCACGGAGCTGAGGGATGAGAGCCAAACGGCTATTTTATTTTGCCAATTGAAGTGTGCAAATGGAAATGTCAGAGTGGCTGGAAAACTAATGAATCTGATAGGAGTGATGCCACCTCTCTCATCGAATGCCTGATCAATTGCCTTTGTCTTCTCCCAGCGCTGATTTTTGTCGTTATTTTTCTGATTGTTTTCTCCTCCGCCACAGCTGTTTGCGAGTTTGCCGGTGAAACTTTGAATCACGGCAGGACGGAATCGATCTACAACACCGATCGATGCTTTCATCCTGTACTTACACGCCTTGACTGAAAAGAGTGATTTTTAAATTAGGCTCGGTTAGGGGAGTAAATCAAAACAAAGCAGGGTGTGTCCGCATTTCAACTCTTTCCTTTTGGCTGCCATTCCCATGGGGGAAAAATGGAGTCTGGCTCATTTCCACTTTTCCATTTAGCATCAGATGCACACTGATGCTTGATGCTCCAATTCCCTAATGGCCCAAAAAAGCTGTTGCGCCTCAATTTAGTCGAGTAACTTCCATAACCTTGAAGCATTTTTTTGCTTCCGTGTCACCGAGTTAAATTTAAATGTAGAGCAATTACAATCTAGTGTGTCACGGCATCTTTCTATGTTCAAGGAACCCCCCTCCCTATATTATATCCAATATTTCTGACACTTCAATGGCGGCATAAATTTAGAACGCATGTCCCTTTGTTGTGCTCGGGGAGCCACATATCTCAGAGCATCAACAAAAACCACTCAGATCCCTTCGCTTGTTCAGTCAGTCGATGAGACTGTTGACGGTCCCTCCGGAGTCTGTCTGCCTTCAATATCACGCAGCATGAACATCACCCACTTTGGATTGTTCAACTATGAAAACACACTGCGGCAGCCGGATGACAAAAGGAAAAAAAAATAACAGCTGTTGGAGTGATGAGGAAAAGCAAAACAATTGAACCGTATGATGGAGTTTAGAGAGGGGGAAAAAAAAGTTCCTGATGGTTTGGGTTAATGAAGCTTAAGCCGCGAATTTAAAAAAATATATCTGAATGTGACACTAACATACTTCAGTTCAGACATTCAGTCCCTGTACTACAGGGAACGGAAGGAATCTTAGTGACGAGAATGATCTCGTTTCTGATTGATTGATTCTCCCTCATTACCTCAGAGACACTTTGATACCAACTGGGCCCGGCTTGGAAAACATCTCCCATTGGCTCACTTTATTAATCCCACTCCAGTATGTGGTTCTTTCTCCCATCTTGACAGCCACTGTTTGAACCCGGCAGGGACAACCCTTCGTTTCACGCTTCCGACGCAAAAGCCATCAAGAGAAAAATCTTTTTTTTTTTTTTTTTTTTTTTTTTCAGAATCAAGATCCCCTAATGACCCGCAGTCCTTGACATAGAAACCAGGTCCTCGTTATCTCTCCTGTTCTTTTCTACGCACTTCAGAAGACTCACGACGGATGTCTCATTGGGTCCGACTCTCACATAGAATACATACATAAATAAAAGGTTTCTGGTTGTAATCATGAACAATCTTTTTCAGCCATTTTTTCCCTGACGTTGCTCAGTGAACTAAATGGGAGATTTTCATTCCCATGCATGACCTTGAGGGAATCATTTGTTAGTGGGAATAATGAATATGGCAGTATTCAACGGCTACGATTAACATGATGCAATTGATTTCTTTTTGTTCAATTGAACAGCTTTAAGCCAAAAACATTGTGGATGCTTATATTATGGAGAATGCTTTCATTTCGCATTGCAAATATTCTAGTGTCATTATTTATGGTAAATTCAATTATCATCAGACAGAAATGGCCATTCAATTCTACCACATAGGAAGAAAAATAAGGGGGCACTGGAGAGAGGACGGGCTGGAGAAAAAACTCTTCAGCTATAGAAAGAAAGGGAAGGAAACAGAAGGAATCTATCAAAACTATAATGAAGATCAAAGACAGGATGGTGGTTATAGTTTGCAGGGAAGCGTGTAATGAACTGAAGGCTTGTTTAGTCGCAGCCTCCTGCAAACTGCGCACTGTGTGAACTCATATAGTTACCTTTCAAAGCCACCGGTGGGCCGGGAGGATGATTGATGGCAGACCGCCGCCATTTGTGTTCATTTGCTGGGTTCGACTAACTTTAAAATATCGGTGTAAACAATCCTGACAGAAAGCAACGAGATGCATACACTGATTTTTCTTCCTGATTGCTACGAGGAAAGAAAACGAAATAGCATCTCTCGTTTTGTACAGTCTTGGCCTCCACATTTGGGTTGTTTACTCCTAAATCCAAAAAGTACTGCACTGTCATTAGTATAAAGCTTGTATTTTTAATTCATCATTTATATGCAAGAAACACCTAAACATTTCTATAGCAATATTGTGCAGTATATATCATTTTCATATAATTTGATCAATAATGGTAAAGACATACCCCACTGAATTTCCTTTTAAAAATCCATTTTACTAATATGAGTCTTTCAGTTATTGGCAGTTGTTATCACTCAAATGGTAATAAGAAAAAATATTCTAAAGTAATAGTTTTTATGCCAAAAAATACAAAAATGTAATGCCAAAATGTAACTCAATATTGTACCTGCATGTGTTTGTGAAGCCTATTGAGGTAGGAATCTCCTTGGGTTTCTTAGCCTTAGTTTACTGAAATAAAATGAAATTGAAGCTGCACTGTACCAGAAATATAAATCCCCATCACAAAAGCGCCCCCTGTTTTATCGACACAATAGGTGATTGATGTGTTCCATGGTTCCAGAAACTAACATTTCCCCCCCCGCCCCCCAGATAGCACAAAGATTATCATTGTGAACAGCACCATTGTCCTGTGCGTGATTAGCTTAAGGCACTGTGACCGCGTGACAATAGTGATGCTTATCTTTGGTTTGAATGTACTTCTGTACAAGGTCTACTGGCTTCTTCAGTACTTTTCAGTATGTACAGCAAGTACAGATTGTGATGGGTAGCACTGCAGGTGTTCCAACCCTGAATTTCCTTTTCAAATATTATCCATTCTTTCTTCACAAATGTAAAAAGGCTTCCTGTTATGATGAAAAAGACACTGAAGCAAATGTTAAGACACAGCTTTCTCTGTTGATTAGCTCCATGCTAAAATGCAATGTGGATTAAAACCTCAAATGTTTGTTCCAAAATCAATGTGTTTTCTAAATGAAAACATTATCACATATGCAGGCACTTGTTAATTACTTTTTTATGTTAGTTTCCTGCCTGTGTGAGCAACCTATTAGCGAGTTGCAGAATTACTGCAAATTACCAGCAGTATGCAAACCAATGTTTTTGTTCACATCACCCCAGCTCCCTGACTTGTTGCTACGATTCTGCCTTTCTTTTATATTTTGACCAAACAATGTCAAATACCCCATTGATTTGGCTCGTACATACAGTATGTCCTATTCATATTTACTAGGGCTCAGACTCTCCTTCTAAATCCCAAGTCGTTATCCGTGTTGACAGTAATAAATGAGTTTCGAAGCTGAATTGAATCGCCATTCCTTCTACTATTCCAAAATAGCGATGTCATAGTCCAACAAATGAAAAATCCAATTTGATTATTTGAAATCTATCTTGAACCGGAAATAGAGTATTTAGCAGGGAGGCTGAGGAATCTGATCCCCTTGTGGTTGTAATACACCCTACGAACCCCCCTCTTAAAAAGGGGGGACAGAGGCGTGTCAACCAGGACAACCCCACAACATCGAGAGCGTTTATGAACTCCGGGCAGATCTCATCCACCCCCGGGACCCTGCTACCGAGGAGAACCACCTCTGTGACCTCAAACCCAGAGATAGGAGAGTCCACCCCAGACTCTGCTTTCTCATTGGTAGACCTGTCGGTGGGATTGAGGAGGTCCACCGGCTCACGATGTCCCTAGTTATGGTCGGCAGCGCCCCATCCCCACGAGGCAAAGTGTTGAGAGTTTAAAAAGGCTTACTTTAACCAGGATCCATCGGAATACCGTGACCAAAGGTAGAACCCGGCCGGGTTGGCTTTGCGCACGTCGGTGCCATAAATCCTTGCTGGCTGGGACCGGCTGCCTCCTTTCTAGCTAGCTAGCTAGCTAACTGTCTGACTGGCTAGCCGGCAAGCTCTCACCATCTGCCAGGCTGTGTTGTATCCAAGAACGAACTAAAATGGCGCACATGCACAGAAGCTATGCGCAGGAAGTCAAAATGGTATCAGCCATAATCACAGTGTAAAAGTCTTGAAATATTTTGGATTGTAAATGCAGTGTGGGAGCAGTTGCAGCTCTTGTCAGAATAATGTAGTATGATATTCTAAGATTCGTTCTGATTCGAGTCAGAACATTCTGATTGGATGATTGCTTTTTCAAGCCCACTCGAATCCCAATTCGAGTCACCACTGCTTCGTGCACAGCTTTAATATTTATGCAGTTATTAATAAAGGACTAGAATCTGCTAATACATATGAATCCAGTTGCAGTGTTACACAAACACGACCGCAGAAAGTACTTAGAGGGACTCGCTGTCAATGGCTCTGCCACTGATTCACAACAAGCCTTTAATATGCACTGATGATGAATATCAGCCTCCGCAGCATTAATTAGCCTAATGGGTGCCTCCACGGTGCAACCTACAGCGAGTAGCATAGCCATATATTTTACAGCAAGTTCGGAGCAATAATTTCCTCCCCTCGTCATCTTTAGTCCTAATCCTCATTAATCATGATTTGAGCACACGCCATGTGCATTGCTCATTAGTCGCCACATTGATCTGACCCCAAGTCGGGCTCGGCGTGCCTACGTCGTGGAGGAAAACGCATATGAAACAAAGGCAGGCGGCAATATATTAGTAGCCAGGCACAGCAATCGTGTGTTTGAGAACGGGGCTTCCAATTAGTTGAAAAGCCCTCCGTGGAGTAACATCATTGCCACATTCAATCTTGATTCCCCCCCCCCCCCCCCCCCCCCCATCACAGTGGCAAGAGCGAGAGGGCTGCAGCCATCAATATGTTGGCTTGCTTATTTCGAGAAACATCTTATTTGCATTGGCTTTGAATCACCGTCCGTCATTGGTCGTCATATTTTAGGTTACAAATGCAGCTGCAGGTTTGTGTGTTAATGGACTATATGTGTGTGCATGTTGAATCTGTGACAGCCAGGCAGAGGTCGCTAAAAGACGTCGTCCTCTTCATCTGCATGTTAATACATTGCGATTTAATATTTATGCAAAGGTAGACACTTAAGAGGCCCTCGCAAACAGAGATGCGTGGACAGTCCCCACTGGGTTTTTGATGGGCTGTGACAAATCTGCTTTGACAGCCTGTCTCTACTTTTCTGGATATCCACAGCATTGTATGTTTGCCCTCACAGTACAGTGGGCACATTTTTGCACATGCTGCATGGCCTGAATTACTAAAGGTTTGTGCGTGCAAAACCGTGCTGATCTGCTAATTGGCGCAAACTGGGATCACGCCTGCCAAATGCACCAAATAGCAGTTCACTTTGCGATATATTTTGTGAGAGGAGTATATGAAATCAGATCAATTTAGCACAAGCAACAGGGTCTATCAAACACAAGATCAATTTCAGTGGTTGATTTCCATCTTTAAATGGGGCATCTGAAAGGCACGTGCAAACCAGGATGCAATGCGGTGCCAAGGTAGTGGAGTCAAAATTAGAAAATCAATTTCCACTTGAGTCAATAGTTTTGAAAAACCTAAAAATGTTTTTGCGCCATATAGTCTATTCAGCAATGCGATTATGGAGCTTTTCAATGTTCTAAGGGATGACTGAGCCAATCACAAAACAGGGTCATGCCATATCACTGATGACAAAACTCCTTTCAACTCTACTTGTGTCTCGTTCATTTCAGCACACTGTGACAATTAGTGCTGACCTCACAGAGCATTTTTTTGCATGTGCTATCCCAAGTTTTAAACACAATGTTATTCATGATGCGGACATCCAATTATCATGAGCTCAGGATATTCAATCAACCAAAACATTGCTTTCATGCGGTTGCTGGCTTAAGATGTCTCTTTTGTGACACAGTAATGTTTGTTTCGCTTCCAATCAAACTTCCAGTTCCATCACTTCAAACTCCTTTTTTTAAATTAAGTTGATCAAAGAGGCACTGTGAGTCAGTATCCAGTTACAGCAGCTCTCTTAAATTTCTCCTTTATTTGTACTTTCCCCACTTTTATATCATTTAATATTCTTACTCTGTAGTGCTAAACTGGTTGCACTATTACAGCATTTTAGCCATAATACTTATTTGAGGAGAATATCAGCGCGAGCGGGCTAGGACAATTTTTTCCCCCCCATCGTTTGTTTATAACACTCACGTAAAACTGTTAGGAGCTACTACGCCTCAAAAATGAATCTTTTTTTTTTTTAATGCTATTGAGTTCATTTTGCGGATGTGCTGCTTTCCCAAATGTTCCATGGTGAAAGCGAAAAACAAAATATGGCGGTCTCCACCACTTCCACACCTCCTGCTAAAAGCGCACGCACTTCGTTAGCGTAAGTGAACACGCAATTTCGTGACCGCTGTTTTGGAGTCTTAGTAAATCAGGCCAATAGTGTGTGTACGTGCGTGTTTGTGTTTGTCACCTCACTGCTGTTAACACAAGGCATTAATGCTATTTGCTTCTGCCAAAGGCTTACTTTAATCAATATCAGATTGTGTTTATGTGTAAATATACTGTACAAGTTTAAAAGTATATGGCTCCATGAGGACAATGCATTTTTTACAGTGCTATTAAAAGCAATTGGGGCTTTGTTATTGCAATTCATAGGTCATCTGCTTGTTCCTGCGCCCATAAAGGCCATTTACAAGTCAGCAGTAATGCAAGCAGCAGGACTATAAATGTGTGTTGACATTTTACTTCTCATCTGAACGTGAGCGCCTGTACCTACACCAGCTGACCTACACGGACGTTTGAAACATTAATAAGCTTATAATTCAAACGTATAAAAGTGCCCTGAGTAGCTCGAATGCTGTTTGCCTTTTTGCAGCTCTCGCGGTGCTATCAGATTTTGAAGTTAGGGGTGCCTGAAAAGACATTTATTTTAGAAATTGGGCCGTTTGAAATAAACAATTTCATAGACGAGCTATTTGGAGTATTAACAATGTTATGTCCTGAATAGAGCCCTCCCGCAGACACTATTAAATTAGTTTTCATAATCTCAAACACTTCCATATGGAACACAACCACACATTTAAACAATTAAAATTTGCAGGAATATACATTCCCGCAACCAGGCCAAATTGCCAGCTAGTGTCAGGTGCTGGCTGAAATATACAAATACACCCCTGGACTCCCCACAGTGGATTGTGCCTTCAAATTGCAGGCCTCCTGCCAACGATCCTTGCTAAATGAAAATGAATTTGCAATAATCTGTGCGGTACGACCCATCCATAAGCTCTCACTTCAATATCAGCCTCTGTACAGATTTGTCTTTAAAAAGAACAAGGTGATTTGGGTGTTCAAAATAACTAAAGATGGAGCGAGGAGTATAATTTTCCCATCCTGGCAGCGGATTAGACAGTGACTTGTCGCTGGTTCTTTTCATGTAGGATTTAAGTTAAATCCAGAGGGGTTTTTTTTCTTCGTCTTAATATAGGTTGCTATGACTGTAAAAATCTGAAGAAGAAAAAACAACCACCAATACTCAGATGCCTTGCCAATGTGGGGCGAGTGTCGAGGAATGCACAAGCGCGAGGATGTGTGTGAGATTGGGAGCGACAGGAGGATAAATGAGATTCGGAGGACATCCGGTTTACTTACGTACAGACAGACGAGATCGTTTAAGGTCTGTCTTGTTTATTTGAAACAATCATCTAATGTTGCACGTCTGGCTTACTGTGATTGTACTTGACAGCACATGCGTTATGCTTTTTGTACTGCTTATGTGCGTCTCTACTCTATATTTGCAGCGGGAGTGAAGGCACCTACCCAGGCATTACCTGAGGAGTGGGCCGTGTCATATTTGAACTCCCTTTTGTCTTTGACAGATGGCTCGCCTCTAAAAGCTTCTGTCCATGGAGCTGAAGGCTGGACCTGAGGTACGAGCGCCGGGCCCAGTTTGATAAATCCACCATGTCACTCTGCGACTGACAGCCATTCATCATGCTTGACTTTCTCGTACGAAATGTTCCGTGTGCCGGATAATTCAGTGGGCCCAATAAAATGCGATTCCTGGAGCTTTTGAATGGCCTCCATCACGCCCCCGTGCAACTCTTTTCAGACTTCAAGAACGTTTTGTCCCTGACTAAGCATGCCGTTTTCTTCTTTCCTCGAGTCGTCTGGTTGAAAATATAGACATTGACAGAACACTTCATTAGGTAAAGCAGAACCGAAAGAAACCTGAATACAGATGCTCCTCTCAGAAAGCTAAGGCTTTCACTTTGTTCCTAGTGGCCACCGTGAACAAAACAAGATTGCCGTGAGACAATGCAAAAGTGACAGGACATGATTTTTGCGGATGCCGGGCGACATGTTTTAACTGTCAAAAAAATGTGCTACAACAGTCATGATCGAGATGAGAAACCTAGTTGGTTGTAGTTAAATAGGGTAAACGCAACTCAACCTGACCGTAAAACCTGAAGGCGGTATGTAGTGGCATATGTATTCTCATATGCATCTCACACTTGCGTTCTAAAACTCTTCTAAATCTAAGCCATTTGTTTCATTTACCTACAATGCTCCCCGTGGCATTTTTTGAAAATCATTTTTGCAAGACACTTTTTCACACTGTGTAGTGTGTACGTGAACAACAGGCTCTTTTTCATGTTTAGTGTAAGCTCTATGGATCCATATTTGTCCTACATGTTCATACTATTACATATACAGTACATGTAGTACCAATTGTTTACAAATTGTGTTAGGACAAGTCAATGAGAATTAAAAAGAGAGCAATCATTGGAAGTTGTTTGTAAAAGAAACTGACATTTATTTATTTTTTTCGTAGCACGTTGCTTAATTAGTCTGTTGTGCCCGCAGATCACATATAGAACAGTTATAATATAAAAATGGCTTTTAACTTTACACCCAAAGCAACAACAAAATATCTTTAAAATATGTTTGCTAAAAATACTGACAGGGTAGTCTTCACGTCATACTGGAGAATAGCTTGTGATTCTGCAATGAGTACATAGTCATATTTGGTTTTTTTTGTCTTTTTTTGTTTGTTTTTTTGGTTTTTTTTTTTTTTTTTTTTTTTTTTTTGCTGCAACTGACATATTCCTTTTGATTCTTCTTCCAACCTCATGTAGTTCTTTTTTTAGGCACTTACCAGGGCATACCAACAACTTTTTTTGTTGTTTTGTTTTTGTTTTTGTTTTTGTTTTTTTGGTTTTTTTGGCCATAGCACAGCAGCCACCTCAGCTTTGTACTTGTTGTAGTCCGAGATATCCACATTTTCCCCCAGTCATAGTTGAAAAGAGAACTACACAGCATTACTTCTCAAGACACCCATTTTGTAGCAGAATTCCATTATGCTTAATGTGACATTGTAATCAAACATAGTCTGCCGCTTGCCTTAATATAAAGCCAATTATTTAAACTGCTGCAATACAGACGTTTTGTGGTGACATTAACATAATAGAATATATAACAATATTTCCATGAAAAATCAAGAATTCATTTTAAATAGAAAAGAGGACAGGGGTATGTTTCATCAAAAGGCTTTACACCATAGTTCACTGTTATTTGTCTAGTCTACTAAATCTCCTTCCTCGGTATAGACAGGTGTTATTACTGTATCGCTAACTCGTCTATGGATGTTTGACAAAGCACAGACGGTATTGCTTGGGACCACACAGACATTTCCACAATTCAGGACAAATTGAACAGTCAGTTACAAGAGAGCGGACCCTCTTTCTCGTCATCCTCTTCATCATCTAATCTTAACTTTCTTTCCCCCGCCTGTGTTTCTGTACGAATCGTACTTAAATGTATCTTCTGGCAGGAAATGCCTCATCCGCTTGATGTTTGCGTCGCTTGATGTCGCAGTTACAAAGCCACCCCATCAGCTGAGGTTGAAAGTGGGAGAGCAGCTATTTGGAAATTACACTGTTCCATCCCAGTCCAAATGTCTTGCCAGAGTATCTGAGCTGGGGCTCAGCAATGGGTTTGCCTTTTAAACAGTACGACATATTTGTCCACCCCTGCCTGTAGTCGTGTCCAATTAGTGTAAGTCCTTAAAATGAATTGTCAGACACATTTATGACTGTGGCTTTCACTTCCACACCACTCGGCAGCACCCTACCTGAAAACCACAGCTTGGTAAAGAAAGGAGGGCGCCCACCGGCAGCTTCCGCTGGTAACAGCAAAGCTTTGGAGTCGCATTTCCTTAAGTCCCCATTAAGTTGGTGGATCCTCAGAGACACATAAATAAGCAGACAGCCCAATGAAATCCCAGCCAGGAGCACACCAAAGGATGTGATTAGCGCCGTGTCCCATTTTTCTGTGTCCTTGGCTGCGAGCTCTAATCCCTTGGTGGTGACATTGACACATTTGGTGTAATGCTTGTAGTGGATGCTGCGGACGTCCACGCATACTATATACTGAGTGGCAGGGCTGAGATGGGTAAGGTTGTAGATTTGGACGTCAGAGGGCACCCTGGTGGAAAATGAAGCAGGAGGATGGTTAGCATTTGACGGGGTGTACCACTTGATGCTGGGAGCCAGAGTGCCTGGGTTTGCCTTCCACCAAACCAGGATGGCAGTTGTCTCCACTGACTTGACCTTGACAATGAGCGAACCATTTGCAGGTCGGGGGAAATATCCATTCACCTCAACTGAAACTGATTTAAGATCAGCTCCAACCAGGTTGTGGGCAACACATGTGTAAGGACCGGCTTCTTTTTCGGTGATGTCGTAGATGTCAAACGTTCCCTCTGGGTGCATGTAGAACTTATTGGACACCGTGTTGGGCATGACTTTATTCCCGGACGGGGTGATCCAGTAGATCTCCGGCTCCGGTTCAGCAAAGGCCCGGCAATGGAGCGACACCGAGCTCCTGCTGCGTACTTTAATATGCCCGGGCATGCTTTCGGGAGATATGAGTGGCAGACAAATCTCCATCATCTCCCTGAAGTGCACCTGTCGGACATGCTGGCCCTCGTACTCCGGAGGCTCGACACAGTACAGCGAGTCGGGCTCCATGAAGCGAATGTTGGTCTTGTTCATGTTCATCCAGCGTACCACACAGTCACAGCGAATGGGGTTGCTGTGCATGCTAACCTCTCTGAGATTCGGGAGTGACTCGACCGTAATTCTGTGGAGGGCACTCAGTGCATTGCCATTTAGCATTAGTGTTTCCAGTCGTGGCAGTTTGTAGAAAGCATTAGGGTGAATGTAGGAGAGTTTCGGGTTGTTGGTGGCTTCTATTTTAGTCAGCTCGGGCAGATTATTGAGGGCAAAGCTGTCGATGGAAACAAGCTCTGGCATGCTATTAATCCCTAGCTCTTTTAAATGGAGCATGTCCGCAAAATCCCCTCGCTGTATTCTTGCAATTGGGTTTTTATTCAGATCCAGAAACTTCAGGTTTTTTGCATTTCTCAGGGCAGAATGGGGGACCTCAGTGAACGTATTATCGTAGAAGGAGATGCTTTCTAAGTCATCAAGGCCGGCCAAACCATTGTCAGGGAGCTGAGACAGGTTCATTCTGGTGAGAACAAGACTGCGGAGGCTGCTGAGAGGTTTGAAATTCATTTCATCGATAGAAAGCACAGGATTCTCACCAATCATCAGAATCTCCAGATTTGGCATGGGTTCGAACCACTCTCTGTGAATGATTTTCAGCTTGTTTGAATTGAGGTGGAGCCGTAGAAGCTTGCTGAGACCCTGGAATGCCATTTTGCAAATGGAGGAGATGAGGTTGTGATTGAGATAGAGCTCTTGAAGATTTGCCACCTCCACCAGACACTGGTCGGGCAGCTCTTGTATTCGGTTCTCCTCCATATGTAGGGACAGAAGCTGAGGCAGAATTCCAAAATGGACCTCGCTCATGGATGAGATGTTATTTTGCGATAAATTAACCTCTGTGATGTTGGCCAGGTAATCCAAGGGTTTGTCTATTTTTGCAACATTATTTGTTTGCAGCAACAGTACTTCTGTGTCCACGGGTAGGTTCTCTGGCAGGTGAAATAGTTCCAAATCATTACAGTCAACAGTCTGTGCCTCCATGTATACAGAACTAGGAGAGAACCAGGGTCTGTTCTCACATACGCAGAGTTTGGGGCAGTCTGGCCTTTTGTCAGTGGCCACAACAAAAGAGGCCACGGCCAAGCCAACAAAGAGACGATCCACGAATGACACGTCCTTCATATTGGTCTCCAGTCGGAAATTGCTCCTCGTAAATTATGTATTCTTTGCTGTTCACGAGTGATGAATAATTTGTTGCATCTGCTGAGGTGAATGACTCACCAGCCCCGCCACCTCAACATTCCACTGCAGCAGGGCTCCCAGTTCCCAAGAGTCGTGCTTTGTTTTTGTTGTCGTTGCTGTCTTGCTGTGCAATTGCCCTTGGAGGCAATTACTAACCGCTCAAAGTCAGGGTGCAGGGCCAAGGCTGCAGTCAGGTAGACCAGTGGAATCGGGAGCGATGTAGGGACTTGGCACAGTCACAGGCATCCGTAAAATGTCTCCTCGTCTTTAGAAAGACAGACGTCCTCGCTGATTGTCGGCCACAGCCCAGTCCATTCCAACCTATAAGAGACAAACAAGCCATGAATCACGGTGACCATTACGTAATAACATGTAACAGCAAAGCCTTTGGACACGTTGACATTTATTAAAGGCACAGTGATATATGTTGACTTTTATTCACACTCACTTTACACAGAACCATGGTTTTAAAAATGTTTGACCTTCTAGGCACGAGCGCTTTCAAGATGGCATTTGTTCTGATGCCAGCCTATTATTGGTTAGAAGTGTGGCTTTGTTATGATTCCTAGCTGGCAGATACCCTGTAGCTTGAGTATTAGCCACACGGCAAGCTGCTTCAGAACTCTGGAATATGTCAGTCACCATAGCAACAAGTCAACAGGCAGCCAATGAGACCGCAAGCTTGACCCAGGTGCTGTTTTCACGTGGCTGTTTGAAGCAAACAACGGCAACAGTGCACATTCTGGAATCGCCATAATTGTCTTTGCAATCATCACATTGGACCACTAAAGGGATTGTACAGCTAACAGGAATAGAGTGGTGCATTTCACTCTTGACATTAAAGAGATGGGATACACTATAAACACTAACTGCGCCCATGTGCAGGCCTGAGGCAGGGGAACAAAAATATTTACTTTATGATTATGGATACATTTACAAATTATCAGTACCACAAAGGAGAGGCACTTGTAAATTGTGATGTTAGTTCAAAGTGAAATGCTGACCTTATCCTACTACTACTAATAATAATAACCAAATGGTCTAACACTGGGGATTTTTAAACTTGTCACTTAAGCTCACCCTTTTATCAATACAAAAAGAGTAAAGGGATTTTTTTTTTTTTTTAAATTATTAAAGCAGCTGTACAAAACACAAATCCCCTGTGAAATATGCATTTCAGTATCATATTTCTGTGACCATAACATTATGACCTCCTCCCCTGGCAATGGCTCAGGCTTGAATTTGTACCGTGACATTTGTAAATGCCTCTTAATGAAGAGACGGGTTTTGATGGTGCTTGTGATATTTCAGGCCTGTGAGAGCAGAGAAAATGAGGATGAAGTGTAACGACGGATGGAGAGCAAGAACAAGAAAAGAGAAATGGTTTCATTTCATCAGAGTCGCTGTTTCCACCTCAGTGGCCACAAGGGAGACGCAGGGAATAAAATACAGTGCAATGAAAATATATAAATAAATACCCATGAACGCTGCACTTGGCTCTGCCGTGCCAGAGGTTCATTTCTCAACTTTTGCTCCAGCATTGACCGGAGACAGGCTGAGAGGTGGGAGACATGGGTATGTGGAGCCAGTGGAAGGAGCGGAGAGAGTGCAAGTGCTTCTCCAAAACTTTGATAAGCTGCAACACCAAAACCATTCTGATAAAACAGGCTGAGCTTCATTGTGGACATGAACTACTTACTGCTCCTCACCCAGGACACCTCGGTCAGTGGGAGCAATGCCTCACTTGTATTTTGTGACGGAATCATTACCCTTTTTTGTCTTAACGTTCAGTGTTATCTGGCCTGCATTGATTAAATGTAGGGTGGGATTAGAATGGTTAAACAATTTACAAGATGGTGTGGCTTGCAAACACAATTCCTTGGCAATAAATGAGAATACGTTTCTGTTAATGAAAATCGACAGCGTGCTTAGATCTGGACATGACGAATAGTGCAGGCATTAGTTCCAGACTGAATTCAGCAAAGTTACTTGCCGCCATATTGACGACTTGAATATTTGGCTGAACGAACCCATTATTCAGAATAAAAATATATTTTTGAGAACACTTATAGTGAATTAGCTACTTAGAATAACAACATAACATTTCATTCCATCATGTAAAAAGTTAGTGTTGAAAATGTAATGGTAGTGTTGTGTAACTATTTTAATTACCTTCTCAAAGAAGTGTAAGTAATTACAGTACATCTGATGATTACATTTTGATTTCTTAATTTTGAATGAATGCATCAACAGGACCCTTGGATGTTTCCTTGAAAGAAGTGGACCATAGATCATTATTTTGAAATAGATCATGTTGACCTAATGACAAATGTGCACAAGTTAGACAAGATCGCTTCATATGAAAAACCAGATAAGTGAACGTTCCATAATAAAGTCCAAAATTAGAAAGATCAAATGTCAGTTCTTTTCTGTTCATAAGTGTAAGTATGAGTCTAAACCTTTTCAAAACCTTTTCATCAAAACTAATAGATTGTAGCATGAGGTGGCGCTTCGAGGTCATATTTGGAAAAAATGTTATGTTTGAGACTACGGCAGAATGAAACTGGCCAATCAAAAGCCTTTAGAAGGAGGAAGTGAGTTTGAAAAAAAGATGAACTTTTGCAGCTAGTTTTCAAATGTAACTAAAATTGTAATGGAAATTTACAAAAGCAACTAGAATTGAACCACATCTTTTTTCACCAGTAATGTAATGGATTACAAGTTCATACAATTTGTATTCAATTATGTAATCATGTAATTAGTTACTTCCCAACACTGCTGCCCATCTTGTGTGCATTTTTTACTGTAACTTGCTCGTCATCTTCCAAATAAACATTTCAATCCAAAAGTAGTTTTAGCAGTAAATTGGTATTGTGCTGCTGCATCATGTGATGGAGGCCGCGCCCCGCGAAAGATGTGACAATCGGGTCCACAAACCACTTGCGCTCACCTATTAATAAGACGTCCGGTCAAGCGGCCCAACGACAGCCCACCCTCCCTCAACAGTTCCCCACAGACCCCCTGCCGCTGTAAAGCATTAATTTCCCACAAAGCTCTGCTCACTGGCAGTTTTAATTGGCAGAGAATGTGGAGAGAGAGAGAGAGTCGAGACCTGGAGAGAATCAAAAAAAAAAAAAAAAAAAAAAGGAACAGTTTGACATGGAGTCGGTGATGTTGTGTTGACCGCTATGAACTGCAGTCAATGTAGCTGTGCAATTAGTAGAAAAAAACAGAGTTCAATGCAAGGGAAGCGGTTGCTGTTTGATTGGAGCTCAAGGGGGAAAAAAGCTACGTTTGGCCGCTGTTGGACCAAGAAAGACATGTTAATATTGGAGGGGCAAGTACAAGATCGATGTGTGTAAATTGTTCCAGGAAAATCTCCAGCAGAGAATTAGATAATCAACAGCTGGTAGTTATCGCCTAAAAGGCTTGAAACTACTTGAAATACATTAGGCCGTGACATTTGCACGGGATCCAATGGAGGTCCTTTATAGGTCAGTCTAAGTTGTTCATTCATGGAGCTAACGCGGGCTCCCAAGTGTCAAAAGATGAACAGGAGGGGAATCACTCATGTGACACGTTTTGGAGTCCCTACGGTGGGCACTTTGTCTTGTCTTTTTTTTTTTTTTTTTTTTAATGTTACCCAGACATATGTTTTATTGGCAGATTGGATTTCTTGGCATATGTGCCCAGAATACAACATGTAGATTATTTGCACTCACATTTGCAGTTCTGTCAGGCTAATCACGATATACCTGAATTTGGATGAGTTCTCATCACAGTTCAAGGTGAAAAGCTTTTTCATTCAGCTCTTGGCAGCGCCTCACACTTAACTTTCCCACCGGGCCACCTCCATTATGCGCTGAGGCTGTCTCTGGCCAGTAATGGCACAAATACAGTTTGATTGGAGACCAGTGAGATATGACCACTTTAAATTAATGAGCGTTCACACCAGGGGCACAAAACGTTGGTCCCGGGTGGCTCTACGGCACTAATTCAGGCCTGCTGCCTGACTCAAGTCGGCCATGTCGCCCAACGACCGGGCAGAACTGTTTGTTTTATGCTGTTTATTGAAAAGGGGTATAAATCTTCCCTCTGGCTTCATGGGGCTTGGATGGGATTTAGTGGAGCAAGGACATAAAGATGATTGCTATGCTGCAGGTTGGGTATTCAGCTGTGCCCTGTGTGGTTACAGGGTGACCTACAGTTCCTGGGGGAAAAAAAAAAATAAAAAAAAAAAAATGAAATTAAAATACTTACTCTACAAAATACACTAGGCCGTGGCACACACTAGAGAGAATTTGTCGCACTTAAGCTTTGGAAAACCTCCACGTGTCAGTTTTCGTGGGGAGCAAAATTCCCCACGGGGAGGTGGGTGATTACAAGGTCTGCACGGTCTAAGTGGTAACAAGGCGGTGTTGCATCTGCTGAGTGGCGGTAAAAGACATAAAGGTCAGATGTATGCGGAAAGTAGGGCAGAGTCAAATTACCTTGACGTCCATTGGTAATAGACCTTAGTTCACTCCCCTGCTCTCGTCCTACTCTGTGCTTTTTCTTGAGTTTGCACTCCACTCTATCTCTTTTAGAATCCTTTTTTATTACTGCTCTACTGAACTAGAAGAGAATTAGCCATTTTGTTCCTCTCCCTTCCCAAACCAACTTCGATCCTTCTTTTTTCTTACCAATAAACCCTTTCTGTCATGTCAGCACACGTTTATAATAGTAATTGTTGTTGTCGTTGTGTTGCTACACAGGTCAGGCTCTCTTCCGACTCTCTGGATCTGTTTCTCAGATTGACCTGGCCTCAAGTGCATTGACTGTAAATAGCAAAGACGCTGTCTACAGGGAGGCATGGATCAAAAGGTAGAACTGGCCATCTAATAATTGGTACTATGATGTCTCCGAAACGCCATGGAGATGTGTCCTTGAGGAAAACAATTATCCTTAAAATGCTCCTCCATGAGCAGCATATATAGGACCTTACGTGACAGCCTCTGCCAGTGCAGTAGAAATGTGTGGGCAAGCCTCCGCCAGTGCAGTATAAATGTGTGGGTAAATGCATGAATATGAATTTGCTGTAAAGTGCTTTCTGTCATTGGTAGATTGGAAGTGCAGTTTATTGTTGCAGTCGATTTTCATTTCTTATTTCTAACCAACACTGTGTAAGTGTAAGAGAATATATATTGACATGGGTAGCATTCCAGTTGTAAATTTGTACTGCAGGATTAGGACGATTTGTTTTGAGAGATGAAGGAATATCCAATTCAGTTTGGGATATACTGTATTCCATCTCTGGACATTTCCTCCAATATCTCCATGGTTTGGTGTCTTACTTTGTACTGATGATGATGTTGATGTTGGTCTGAAGAAGGAAAATGATAGCGCCCACGCAATAATGGATGCTGGAAGTGTACATGTGACGATGCGTAACACTGGCTTGACACGACCGAGCCACTTCCGATCCTCTGGTTAAGCCCCTCTGTGGGTGGATACCGCTCTAAGGCTTCACTGTCACTCCCTTTGACCTTCACCTTATTGATTTGCTATTATACGTTCATCAAGGTAAGAAGAAAGTCTATTAAAGAAAACCTTTGCAGCATATATGCATAATGAAGCAACCCATATGCGATGTGTGTACGTGTGTGTGCATGTTGCACCAGTTCGACACTTTTCGCCTTTACATCTGCACCTTGTATGGCCGTGGCCATTGGCGAGTTGGTCGTTAATGTAAAATCAATGCTCCGAATTAACCACAGGACCCCGTCTGTTTTTTTTTTTTATAAAAGCACTTCCCTGGACACAACCTTCCCTAGGGCTCAACGAGCGCACACGCAAAACTATCGAGCGCTAGTACACCTTGCTGCATTAATGACTGTGCACAGACAGGAACAACAGAATACAGCATCACTTGAAATGCATGAATTTGCAGACCTAAAGTGCGCGCACATGAAATAGCTGACTGTGTCCTTGCAGTGTAAAACAAACACACATAATGTGTATACATACCACACTAGTGAAAGCGCACCATTTGGGTTCTTTCTAATTCGCATTGGGCTGCATTTTTTATTTTTTTTTTAACTTAAGACAAAGTATCCACCTTTGCGGTACCACGGATAAGGTCAAAGGCATCGCGAACAGTCCAACAATCATTTGTATGGGCGCATAAGCACGCTCACTCTTGAGAAAAATCTGCATAATGTCCCACGTATTGCTACTGGGCAGAATGAAGGGAGGGAGGAGGAGGAAAATGGTGCCACTGGCATATTCCTCAAAGTCAGTGCCAAATTGAATCAGCAGGTGCAAATGTGGCATGTGTGCCGCCTCAGAGATGCACAGCTATCTATATTCATATTAGTAATATAGGGGCGGTCAAGAGGCCATGAGCCTATAGGGGGAAGTTCCCCCGGCAGACAGAATTATACGCCATCGAAAGGCATTTATGGCAACACTGGATCTCTTTATGACTTCAAGTGGTCTCAGATTGACTTTCTGTGTGTTTTAATTTTGCCTCACCTAAAACATGAATGTGGCATTTTCAAATGGCTTCTGGGAGACAGTTTCAGCATCTTGTTCACATGCACAAGATGGTATATGAAAGAATTGTCATCACTGATTTATCAGGGCCGAGGGGCTATACTATATGTAGCAGTCTGAATGCAGAACAGATGAACCATGCAGCAGAAGCCCTTGGATGTCATTCTTGTTTTCCCATGTTTGAAACTGCAATATGGCCATATGTTCCTATCATGTTCAACTGTGGTATACAGTAATCCCTTGCTGCATCACAGTTACTGGGGATTCAGTGCATTGCAGATTTATTTTTTTTAATAGGGCAGTGTAGTGCAGAAACTCACCTGCACAAATTTGAGAATATATTTTTTTTTTTCATTGCCTATATGATTTTAATGTGACAGCAATGACTCACATAAGGTCAACTGGACTCTTATTCCGAGCAGAAAAAAAAAACCTTACTGATCTCAACTCATAAATTTGGTAAATCACCAAATTACTCGAGGATACAAAGGACATGACCAGAAAGTCACTGTTTAAAACACAAGACACAGTCACTTTTATGAAATAAATTTCCAAATACCAATCTTAGCAATCTGGATGAAGAGCTAATGCACACACTCTTAACAATATTGATAGGAACAAATGAAATTAAAGAGCAACGTTTAGCTTGATTTTCTACAAGTACAGTACTGTAGTTAAAAACTGGATTCCCATAATGCTTTTCGCTGATTACATTGCCAGGTCTGTCAGTGTGAGGAACGGTATCAATGCTTCAGGCAGCAAATCACCTGTTCACAAATGTCGGCATGGGCTGTTGTTCATGTCATTCAAGCAGAGCACATCCGCCTAATAAGCATGTGCTTTTGGAGAGTGTGTGGATGGTGGCCTCAAGTGGAAAAATAAAATACCTGCACCTCTCTAAAGTATCACATGTTGGCATTGAATTGTATATATGAAACTTGTCAATTTATATAATATAATAAATGAGTCACTACCTCACAGATTTCATTTATTGCACAACCCCTGCGATAAACGGTTTACTGTAAAGCTACCCAATGTTGCACTTATCAGCTTTTATTACTTTTTTTTGCAGAACACTGCTCACTTTTACTTGTTTTATCTATGAATACAAGAAATAGTATTGCCCCAAGATGCAAAAGTAAATTGCAAATGTCATGTGATATAGACGCGCTATCAAATGTCATATTGACCTTTAGATATGGTCTCACAAAAGCCACCACAGTGACAAATCCTTTTATACTTTCTTTTGTTTGGGAGGTTTTCGATGCAGCTTGTCAAATATATCTACAAGAAAACCCACAAACTCACCCTGCATGTTCCTGGTGCCCTCTGTTTGTGCTTATTCCATTTTAATGTGCATCTCTGCCTGTTTGGGAACAGAATGCTATCAGAGAGCAGACGCTTGGCTGCGCCAGCTGATCCCCACCACCCTCCCCCGCAGCCGTATTGTGAATATGTTTACATGTATTTCGCTCGGCGGGCCCGGCGCACAAGATCCTGCGGCATCTCGTTACCGTCACCGCGCAAAACGTAGGAGATCATCCTGAGATTGATTTGGTTTTGAGCTTCCCCCTTCGCCCACACATTTGTCACCTCCCAGGGACCTGCTGCCCTCTACCTACAGAAAAATGCATAATGTCGAACATCAACACAGTGTAAACGACACTCTCCGAGTCTCCACAAGGCCACTGCGGGTACAATATCTTTTCCAGCAACACCACATACACACACATACGCACCTTATTGCCTAGAGATCAATAGGCAATTCCCTGAGCCACTCACGTTAAACATATGACTTGTTGTGGACATGTAATATTGATTTGTTTTGGAGCAAATGTGCCCAAAATAATGAAGCCAGCCATTAGTGCTGTGCTTCAGTTGTTTTTTTTTTTTTTTTTTTTGGTACATTTCAATCAAGGACTCTTAGCAAGCCAGTTTTTCTTTTTTTTCTTTCTGTCTGTTCCTTTCTATGCAGCTTTTTTGGGAGGGCTGAGCCAGTCCCCCAGTGAAGGCCCAAATGTATTCTAACCACCATCCCGGCATAGAGGAACACAAGCATTGTGCTCCACCTGCCTTTGAAACGTGCACCAGCACATCATCTGCTGGACGACTTACATTTTGGACCAAGAGGGTGCGTGAAGAGCTAGATAAACGCCCTATTGGTTTGGCGATGAGAGAGCAGCTCTCTCTCTCTCACACACACACACACACACACACACACAGCTAGATGCCTGGTGTGTGGGTGTGCGTGAACACGCACATGCAGTGATGATGCTGAGGGAGCTCAAAGATGCCTCACAGTGGCTGCTTTAATTACGCATTGGATGCACTGTGCCGATGCACCCGAGTCAATTCAACGTGCATAGGAGGAGTGTGTGCATGTGCCAGGGGAAGGAAGAGGGGGGTAAAAATCAAAAGCTGCGAGTATGTAATGCACTTTCATGGCATCGGTACACTTGTGTGTTGGCAACAAAAAAACGGAAGGGAGGAGGTGAGGATTTCTTCGAGACGTGTCTGGAGTGCGGTCACTATGCACGACCTGGGGACATACAAGTGCGCGTCCCTTACTTCCACACTTGGCACCATCCAGCAATCCTCTTGCATGTTGACATGGGAGGATCATGCGTGCATGCAAAAAAATTTAAAATGTGGTCAAACTGGCTTTAGTCATTACCATCATCAGCATTTTTAGACACCGCTATTTGTGTGCGTGTGTGTTCAGAAATGGCTGAACACGAATCATTGAATGCAGCCTTTTGTTAACTTGCGATGTGCGTTTGCGCAGATGCGACCATCCAACAGTGGATCCGACGCCAAAAAAAAAAGATGCACTATCGTATCTTACACACAAGTAAACTTACCGTGTTTAACATTGCAGCCCTCGAAGCAGCGCGTGTGGACAGTATTCCCGTCAAGTGCGCCGCTCTGGTGATGAGACGCCAGTCAACAATGTGTGGTCCTTTCGGTCAGACCTCTGCTCCTCACAGTTGAACCAGATGGAGGAGGGGAGGGGAACAAGGGGAGGGGGGGAATGTGGAAAAGTCCAAGTGTTGAGAAAACACAAAGAAGCCTCACGCGTGTCCTTCCCTTGGCGTCGTCAGAGAGGCTGACGGAGGCAGCATCCCTCTCCGTGTCGACCCGCCGCCTCCTCACTCACTAGTCATTAGAGGATGAGGTTTAGTCCCCGCCTTCCCGGGAGTGAGCCAATAGCGTCAGAGGAGCTCGCTGCATCCCTTCTCTGTTTGGTGGAGGCGGGCTGTCGGTCATGCCCAATACGGTCGCTCGCTCTCATGTGTTGGAGGGGAAGAACGCTGCAAAAAGTGCCCATCAAACTCGTTAATATAGTCATGGGCATTGAAATATTGGAGTTAATTCTGACAGATTGTATGCAAATGAGCATAATTGAGACCCACTTTATTAACTGCCAGTGTAGGGATGGGAACCGATTACAATTTCCATAATTCCATAATTGATGCCACTGATCAATCTGATATCAAATCTCATTGTGTGAGGGAAAGAATACAAATGATATATATAATTGATGTCATTATCATGATATATATGATATGATATGATACAAAAGATGTTTCTGCTTAATGCTGTACGAAATGGACAAAAATGTCTATCCCGATAAGTAATATCTCTAAGAATTTATATCCTGATATAGTATTTTTTCCCCTTAAAATTACATGAAATTAACGTAGTAATTTCCTCTGATGTTTTCTCCATTTCTAAAATATTTTAAGTAAAGCCATTAAATCACGTAAAAATATAACGAAACACAAATATCCAGTGGAAAAAATATAAAATATCTGGCGGGACAACCAATTTTCAAGGAATGTAACTGCTCTTATGAACATTGTAATGTAGTGTACTGTACATTGTTGTTTACATCCATGCTCCTTTAGCAGCGGTGTAAACCAGTATTTGCAGGTGATGTGCCCCTGTGTTTCTGCCTATCTGTATTCGTCTTGTTTTGCTTCATTTACGGTATATTACACTCTTTCTGGATGATATAGGTTTTAGCTTCCAATAATCAAGAATTAAGTGCTGCATTTTATTATTTTTGTTTGTAGTTTATCTTATTCTATTTTTGTATATTTTTTTCTCTCATCTTTGTTTTTCTGATTTGTTTTTTAGCTCCAGAGAGGGCAGGGATAGATCACCCACCACACACATGCGCACTAATAAAATTTGAATGCATAGTATACCTGTATTGGTTTTTACCAGTCTTGCAAAACATGCAAATGTAAAAAAAAAAAAAAGCGAAATAATTTTCCTTATGAATCTCACATTATGTATGTGTATCGTTTGGTTTGTGTCTCCTAATTTTTTGTAATCCATGTATTTTCCAAATTTGTTTTTAACTAATTCACTGCCATCCTTCCCAGTTAACATGGATATTTGACTTCTAAAGCCGTCAATGGCAGTTAATGTGTTAAGTTAAAACAATATAGTAACAATTAGTTGTTTTTACCCAGCCCATTCATGACAGACCATGCAAGACTAATTTTAAGAATGTCATACTCGTGAGCATTTTTTTTTTGCAGTGTGCAGTAGAAGGCAGAGCAAGGGAAGAAAATGGATATCTGTACCTATTAGCTCCAGAGCTCCCCACTCAGATCCCAGGAGGCTTTCTAACACAATGTTCTACAAACTGATGATCCTGGAGGTCGGGCAGGGTTAGCCGCAGCCTCTCGGCGAGACAGAGACATCCCTCATCTGTCAGTCCAGAAAGTTCTGATCCAAAACTAGTTCTGCTGGAGGCTGGCTTGTGTCTAATGCAGTCTATCCAAGTCATAATGTGTACATATATTGTTACTATATGATGTCACAGTGCATCAACTTTTTGTTTTCGCCTTACATTCTTTTTATTCCATTTTTTTTTTTTTTTTTTGTTGCAATATGACGACCACATGTAAAACCAGAGTAAAGAGTCCTCCAATGGTAAATTCTCCAGTTTATTGAGTTAACTCTCTTGGTGTTATTTCATATAATGTAATGAAGAAGAAATTTACTGTGCAACTTCAACAACAACTGTTGTCGCTGTTGTTATTGCGCTCAAGGTGAGGAGGCTTTGCTAACGAGCTGACAGGCTACCTGACAGAATGACACATTTATTTTTTTCAGCTACATATTTGTGCACAGGTTATAAATAGACTACATTCAGTCTGCAGGAACACTGCGTGGTTGATAACAATCATCAGATCTACTAATAGTACATGTTTCTGTTATTGTTAGATTTGTAATTATTTGTGATGATTATGATTCATGGGTCACACTTCAGGTCCTGAGAGACTGGAATTCCCAGGAACTTGAAGGTCTATCTGGGGGCCTTATCATATAAGAACAAAACCTTCCTCAATGTTGGGATTGCCAACTCTAGTTTTACAATATGTAAGTATGACATTATATAAAAAAATATTTACAAGCAAAAATGCAGAAAAAACAAAAGTCATCAAAAACATCAGCTCTTTAGTGATACATTTGCTGACCTTGAAGTTCACGCAGTACTATTATCATCAGGCTATCAGTGACAAGCAGAGGCTAGATTATAGCATTTTAGATATTTGGGTTAAAGGCGTTTTGCAATTTAAACATTAAGTATATATATATATAAAAAATGTATAAACTAAAACTGTATTATTACCAAAAGGTATGCCTTCAGTAAATAAGAGTAAGACGGTGTTAAATGCCCTGTTTTTAGCAAGAAACAAGGTCTACTTTGATATTCTCGCACTAAAACAAAAGCTTAAATCCAGTTAAATTTAACGGAAAACATTTTGTAAGAGCTAATACAACCCTGACTGAAATGGTCAAAAGGGTGTTTATGTAACAATATGAGCAGAATTGTTGATACAGCAGTCGTTTTGGACTGTGCGTGTACAGTACTGTATGCTGTTACTGGCAACCACGTGCAAGATAGCGTTTGCTGTCGTATTTGAAAGAAGCGACTTGCAGGTTGGCTGTTCAGATCCCATTGAAATGTGTTATGTGCTACACTGGAAAGACTATTTTTAATTTCCCCAGACTGTTGAGTCCCCGGTGACTTCCGTCGGTTCTCTCAATGTCATCTCTCGAGAATGACAGCAAGATTGCACGTTATATTTGTCTACATGTGCTTTCTAAAGCTGCCTTTGTCCTCAGATTTGAAGCATTGTGGTTCTTTTAATCTGATGGGCCAGGGAAGCGCGTTCCCTATGAAACATGATGTATTGTCATTATTTGAATGGCTATTTTTAAGTGACGACTGATAGCTTCTTGCAGTTTTCGCCTTCAAAGACTAGTTTCATTTTTTTTCCGTCCAAAAAAATAAATGTACAGCTATGTCATGTCATGTTATACACAAGAGGACATTGTTTCACATTGATCTGACGACACATAAAACGCCTCACTTTGACATTTTATACACTACAGAAATAGGCTACAAAAAGGAGATTTTAAAACATTTTAAATTGTGTAGTGGCATACTGATGTGATTTTTTTTTTTTTTTTTTTTTTTTTTTTTAAGGCACAGAGGGTGATAGAAATCAAAGTATTATTATAATTTTTTTTTAAGAAAACAACTGCCTATGTAGTGGTCCTTACTGGAGGAATGGGGCAGTGACAGCTAATTCAGCATTTTTTTCCCCCTCTGCCTATACCTTAGACCTCATAAGTTGACCATGGAGACTTCACAGCTCATGAAGCAAGTCAAGGGTGCAGTCAACTCACCATAAAACCACTCTGAGTCACGGGGGAAGCCTCGATTGTTCCTTGACAAAAGCAGAAAATTGGCCCGCCGTGAAAAATGCGTTAAATTTAATGCTATAAAACACTATTTTGAGGCAAGGGCGAAAAGAGGGTGTGCGCGAGCCCGTTTGAAGAAGGCACGAGGTGTTTACAGTGTAAATTATGTCCTTCGCCCGCACTTGTTTATTGCAGAGTTTGGGGAATATTCCGAAGGTGTTTCATGGTGACATTTTGTGACGTGTTCCGCCGTGGCCACGGAGGGCAGCGGAATTTATTGACTGAATTTCACAGTTATAAATGGCTCTTTTACAAGTGACATAAAGAAAATGATATGTCCTCTGCTGAGGCTGTGCACATCCGTGCGCTTGTTCCGTGCACAGGCAGCAGTCACGGCACTTATTGTGACTAACGCCCCGCTCGATAGACTATAACTTGGATTCTGATAAAGATTGTGCGGAGAATGGAAGATTACGGTGGAGTATTTTTAGTACTTGGAGCACTTCTTGCATAAACTCTACCCACTTTTCTATCTCAAAGAAATATCCCGCTTATGTAGTTCACTTTCATTGTCTTAGACAGTTTGCAGACTCCTAGTCCCAGCCCACAGAATTAAAATTGATACTCATCTCTGAGAAAAGCCACTTTCAAAAGAGGCTGCTATCTGTTCTTAACAGTACATGTGCTCCCAAAAATCACCCTGAGGCTTACATCTCTTTCTCCTAAATGCAGAAAAGGAATCCACATTTAAGTATGCTAACTTGGATAGTACTTTAGCAAGTAAACAATCTGTTTGTAATTTTTTTTTAAACAAAATGAGCATGCATGTTGTATAGTTTAAAGAGCAGAGTAGAATTTTACCAATGAAAATAGTCATAAAATTTGAATGGAAGAAAGTAATGATGATGCATTATTTCTGTACGTCTACTACTTGGCTGAATGGCCGGTATATTCCACAGTTGGAGGCTTTTTAATGGTCACACCGTTCACATTTACTTTAAAGTGTCTCAGCTTTGATACCGAATCTATTTGTAGCTCATCACACCCACTACATTAGCCATGACGTCAAATATCAGCCCCGTGGGTGCGCCTTTAAAAATAGTTCAGACTCACAGACTGGCACCATCCATCCATCTCTGCTTTAACACTAAAATAATCACAAATGCTATTATGTTTAAATGCCTAATCCATCCATCCATTTTCTACCGCTTATCCGAGGTCGGGTCGCGGGGGCAGTAGCTTTAGCAGGGATGCCCAGACTCACCTCTCCCCAGCCACTTCATCCAGCTCTTCCGGGGGCATCCCGAGGCGTTCCCAGGCTAGCCGAAGGATGTAGTCTCTCCAGCGTGTCCTGGGTAGGAACGTAGATTGACCGGTAAATCGAGAGCTTCGCCTTTTGGCTTAGCTCCTTCTTTACCACAACGGATCGATACAAAGTCCCCGTCACTGCAGACGCTGCACCGATCCGCCTGTCGATCTCCCGTTCCATTCTTTCCTCACTCGTGAAGACCCCAAGATACTTGAACTCCTCCACTTGGGGCAGGATCTCATCCCCGACCCGGAGAGGGCACGCCACCCTTTTCTGACCGAGGACCATGGTCTCAGATTTGGAGGTGCTGATTCTCATCCCAGCCGCTTCAGACTCTGCTGCGAACTGCTCCAGTGAGAGTTGGAGGTCACTGCTTGATGAAGCCAACAGAAACACATCATCTGCAAAAAGCAGAGAGGCAATACTGAGGCCACCAAACCGGACCCCGTCTACACCTCGGCTGCGCCTAGAAATTCTGTCCATAAAAGTTATGAACAGAATCGGCGATAAAGGGCAGCCTTGGCGGAGTCCAACCCTCACCGGAAACGAGTCCGACTTACTGCCGGATATGCGGACCAAAATCTGACTCCGTCCGAGCAGCCCGTATCAGGGGGTTCGGTACGCCATACTCCCGAAGCACCCCCCACAGGACCCCCCGAGGGACACGGTCGAACGCCTTCTCCAAGTCCACAAAACACATGTCGACTGGTTGGGCAAACTCCCATGCACCCTCAAGGAACCTGCCAAGGGTGTAGAGCTGGTCCACTGGTCCACGGCCAGGGTGAAAACCACACTGCTCCTCCTGAATCTGAGATTCAACTTCCCGACGGACCCGCCTCTCCAGCACCACTGAATAGACCTTACCAGGGAGGCTGTGGAGTGTGATCCCCCTGTAGTTGGAACACACCCTCCGGTCCCCCTTCTTAAAAAGGACTCTGCTTCCTCATGGGAAGGCGTGTCAGTGGCATTGGGGAGGTCTTTAAAGTATTCTCCCCACCGACTCACAACGTCCCGAGTCGAGGTCAGCCGCGCCCCATCCCCACTATACACAGTGCTGATGGTGCACTGCTTCCCCCTCCTAAGACGCCAGATGGTGGACCAGAATTTCCTCGAAGACGTCCGGAAGCCTTTCTCCATGGCCTCACCAAATTCCTTCCATGCCCGAGTTTTTGCTTCAGCGACCACCAAAGCCGCATTCCGCTTGGCCAGCCGGTACCCATCAGCTGCCTCAGGAGTCCCACAGGCCAAAAAGGCCCGATAGGACTCCTTCAACAGCTTGACGGCATCCCTCACCGTTGGTGTCCACCAACGGGTTCGGGGATTGCCGCCACGACAGGCACCGAACACCTTACGGCCACAGCTCCGGTCGGCGCCTCAGCAATGGAGGCGCAGAACATGGTCCACTCGGACTCGATGGACTCGACCCCCCCTCCCACGTTACCTTTTTGGGCTGTGCCCAGCTGGGCCCCATGCGTGCAGGCCCAGCCACCAGGCGCTCGCCTTTGAGCCCCACCTCCAGGCCTGGCTCCAGAGGGGAGCCCCGGTGATCCGCATCCGGGCAAGGGAAACCCGAGTCCATTTTTTGCCATTAAATGCCTAATGCCTTAAAAATTACCACCGTAATGTTTATTCTTGATATGCTATAAAATGCAAATTTCCATTCAATCTCTTATCATGCTGTGTGTGATCCAATTAAACGCAGCGTCGTCATGGTATATAAGAGGGAATCCTATTTTTATTCTTCGTGATAATTGTACCTATGCGACATGTTTTTAATGACGATATCCTCCCCCATAAAGCACCCCGAGTTGGCAAACAGCGGGCGTTGTATGATCCTTGTCCATTATTTGTATCACGCTGGGAATGATAAAATCAACGCATGTAAATATGTTGCATAATGAGCTGCGTTTGAAGAAAATAAATCGGCCTATTTAGTACTTGTAGCAATTATAGAAACAAAATGTTGCATTGTTCCTGTACTCACGAATGCAACTTACGCAGAAGCATGCCAGTTAGCTCGTCGTGCGGTATGCGTTGACCCAGTTGACGTTCAAAGACAACCTGACAGTTGGTGTTGCAGGCCAATTTACTTCACAATAATACCAAGTGCCACAGACCTATCTGTAACCAAAATGTCTACATAATAGTAAATCAGCCCTGTAAACAACATGCTGAAGCGTTTAAAATTGAAGGGAATGAGCTTGTTGAAAAAAAACGTAATCACAGGGTCCATTTCTCAGCTCAGTGGATGCTCCGTCCCCCTTGGTTACGGTTGCTATGCCGGTCAAGTCTCATAACAGGCACATGAAGAGATGGATGGTCACATGTATGCCTTGGACAATTTAAGCCAGGCCGGGGCTGGGGAAAATGGATGTGACGTGCCGGAGAATCTGCGGTTGCATCACTGGCATTGTTGCTGCAGAATGTCTGGTTTGTTTTTTTGGGGGGAGTTCGGGCCAGAGGGATGACACAAGGTTTTGTGTGAGAGCAACATTGAAAACCGCGAGAGTCATTCGTCACGGGAGGATTCAAAAAAGGTCACGGCTCAGCCATCTGCTCCAGTTGAAAGTATTTATTTTATTTTTTTAATTAATGGACATAAGTATGCTGTCATTCGGACTTCACCGTTTTTTTATCGTTCTCTTCTTATTATTACTAAAAACAATGGAAATGGCCAATTATTTACATTGACAACTTACACATATGGTATTATGATAACATCTAGCTACTGAACAGTCATCCCAAATCCACGATATAGTGTCCTATATAGTGAGTTTGCCATTTTGTAGGGCTGTTTGAATGTAAGGTGAGTAAATGTTATTCCCTATATCGTGCCGTCAATGTATTCCACAATGTATCTTGAATAGTAGTGAAAAAACGATAGTCACTAGAATTGAACACAGTGTATCCCTTGATGCATTGACCTGATAAAGAAAATGTATTTCCCGTTTCCAAGGTATTGGTTGATTTTCAGCACAAGAAAAATGTATGATTTACGTTGCGAAAATGTCTTGGATAAAAGTAACGCAACACATCACAACAAGGTTGGATAAAGTGCTGTTTGTATGAATTCTGTAACAGAAAGTCCACCAGCTGACGTCGATCCGGTACATTGCAATCATGCGACAGCAGTCATGTAATAAAAGTTGCGTTCGAGTAGTTGAGTTTGTCTTTGGTTTCCATGGTGAGGAAAGGTCAGTCGCCAGTAAATCAACTGTTTAATGGGGCTATTTTTTTCAATGTTTTTATTTTGTCCATTGCACATTGACAGATGTCTTGCAGTGCTAATCTTCAGTGACGGCGGTCAGTTTGTAGCAATACAGAACTCTCCACCCTGTCAAAGACCGAAAACAGGTTGGCTGCACTGTCATGTATGACGGAGCCCATACATGTCAGCAAGTTGATTTCACTCAAGCAGTGTGGCAGCTCGCAATGATTTGCTCCGGCGCCGATGTCAAATGCATCACACCTCTCTGCTAACAGCTGAACACGCTGCCATAATCCCTGTTGGTTTTCCCAGTCAGGAGAGAGTTAAATTTTTGTATTCTTCGTCGTCCTTTTCGTGCTTCTCTTCCTCGCAAGCCATGTCTCCAGCGCAGCGGCATAAAAAGGCAAAATTGTGGTCTTTTTACACCGTGAGAGGCGAGGCTAAAGCATATCGCCCGAGGATGTTTCATATCCCCTCAGCCCTGCTTGGATTCTCGCACACTGCAGCACCTTATTCAACTTCTTTTTTTTTTTTTTTTTTTTTTTCCTAATCACTCATCTTTCCTTTCTTATCTCACTTATATCTCTCCCTTTCAACTAGTCCTCCGCCCTCCTTACCTTTGCACCTCCTCATCCCTTTTTAATTCTTCCTTTCATATGTCTTCCCGTCGGCTTTACCTTAAAAGTTTTCCCTCAACAATACTGCCTTTGTTTCATTTCTAGTAGTAAACATGATCTCATCATTGTTTCCTCAGTCCTGGGTGTGTTGCATTTTTATTAGATGTACATTTCCATTTATTCCATCACCCTAATAGGAAACCCAAGGGACGGATTGCCAGGTTAACTAACTTAACATGTCCTGATAAGTACAATAAATGAATGTAATATCCTCTGAGAAGCGACACAACAGCAACACGAGGAATCTGTCATGATCAAATAATGCTTTTATTTCACAACAATAATCATGTGTTAAACCAGAGCATATCTAGGGAACTGTCCCTAAAAATGTCATTTATATTATTGATTCCACATCATAGGCCACAGAATCTCTTCCTTCTGTGTTTCAGTTCTATTTACGACAACAAAAGAAAGTATGATCTGGTATGTTTTGTCCATTTCGACCGCATTCAGCCAGTGGAGCCGTTATGTTGATGTATTTAAATATTCTCTATTTAGGTCATGTATCTCATTCTGTATAGCCTTGATGAGTAATTTATGGACTTTACTTTGAATTACATATATGGCCCAGTATACGGTAGAGGAAAAAAACATACCTGTACACTCAATTCTATATGCTATGAGCCATTGAAATCCAATACAGGAGCTGAAATATGTTCCGTACAAAGTATGTAGTTTTGATTGACACTGAGGTAAATGAAATTTAAAATAAGGTTGCAACAGAGCTTCCACAGATTCAGGTTACATATTATTGACGTCAACCTTGAAGACATTTTCAATCCCGCACAGTTTTTATGAACCATAACAGTTCCATCATAAAGTGCATTCCGTGCTCAGATACAAAAATAAATAGGCAAAGAGAACCCGGTCCCATTTGAAATGACAAAAACAAGACCAAGGGCCCTGTTTGTGTGCACCGTGTCACATTGTCCCGGGGTGCAGCACTTATTTCTGTGAGTGTGCTCATTTGTATCATGGTGACTCGCAATGTGACACAATGGCAGTCAGGCAGGCTGGAGGCTGGCGTGCTGATGCTCTTCTTGTACTCGACTGGTGAGGATAAGTGCAACGTTTTGCTATTTCTATGTAGTCTATGCAAACCAAGACTTATTAGCCAACAGGCAATCTGCGAAGTGTGTCCCCAAATATTTCAGCGTGACCAAAATTAATGTGTGCTCTTTAAGTCGGGGCCAGTGTAGCAGCCAATGCATTTGTCGGCGTCACGTCTGGCACTTATGTTGCCCATCACCTACGTTATCCTTAATTGACTTAGCATAAAGGCCTCAAGTGATCATGAAAACGGCTGGACAAGATCTTAGACCCATGGGAGGAATTAAAAACACACCTGAGCTCTTGCTCCCGACTGTTGGCCAAGGGAAAAAATGCAAATAGCCTGCGCACACACACACACACAGGGCAGAAGTGTGGACTCGAGTCCGATAAGTATGGACTCGAGTCCGATAAGCGTGGACTCGAGTCAGAGACGAGTCATGAAGTTGATGATTTTTAGACTCGACAATATGTTGCAAGTATTGCAACTCAACTTGGACTTGAGCCCACTGACTTGATGGGACTTTGACCAAAGCACTGAGAAACCAAAATTCGTAGCTTCTCTTTCTACGACTATATGTGTCACTTATTTTTATACTACAGGAAAATATGAAAACACCATAATGTTGCAGAGCTTATGGATTTTTTTGTATTTGGTCAAAGTATACCACACTATTATTGCTGTAGTTAGTTCTTATCTTTAGACAGTTAACGTTAACATTCTTTCACACACTTTGTGCCTTGATAGAAACTTTGTTCTGTTCGACTGATCAAGTCTGATTCTCAATAAACCTCCATTGTAATACCACAGCGGAAGCTTAAAAATTCCACTGTGACACATCAAAACTGTTCAGGCATAAAATCGATACAGATTTTCCATTCTGCTTGACCTAACAGCCGGACAGGCCCAAAAAAAAAAAAAAAAAAAAAAAAAAATGACGAACTTGTGGGCGGCACGGTGGACGACTGGTTAGAGCGTCAGCCTCACAGTTCTGAGGAGCGGGGTTCAATCCCCGGCCCCGCCTGTGTGGCGTTTGCATGTTCTCCCCGTGCCTGTGTGGGTTTTCTCCGGTTTCCTCCACACATCCCAAAAACATGCATGAATTGAAGACTCTAAATTGCCCATAGGTGTGAATGTGAGTGCGAATGGTTGTTTGTTTGTATGTGTCCTGCGATTGGCTGGCAACCAGTTCAGGATGTACCCCGCCTCCTGCCCGATGACAGCTGGGATAGGCTCCAGCACGCCCGCGACCCTAGTGAGGAGAAGCGGCTCAGAAAAATGGACGAACTTGTGTTCCTCTTTTTTTTTTTTTTTAATTGCCTTATGTTTTTGATACTCACAAGAAATGCCTATGCATGTTTGAAATTGCCTCACTTTCCTGCTATAGGCACAATGTGAAGTATACAATCAAGGTGTAGAACTTGCGACTTGACTCGCCTGTCTCAACTTGGGACTTGACTTGGTCCCACCTCTGGTTCATAGCAACCTTAATACAGTATGGCATCTTAACAAAGTATGTGTGACACTGCTGTTGCGTGCGTGCTGAAATCAGGTGGCAAGGACTGCCCTCTCGCTGCACGTCTTGAGTGGCTCCCCACAATGCTGCTTGTTACTCTGTTGTCTCATTATGCTCCTTTGTGTGTCCTCGGTGAAAAGCCCGTGATGATTATGCAAATGCGCCATCAGAGAGCAGCGTGGATAATTATCTCTGCCAAGGAGGAGGCGCTGAATGCCAAAGTCCGTCTTCGCAGGAAGTTGAATTTAGTCCATTGTGTTCTCTATTTCTTTGGTCTCTTTTCCACACCTCCATCACCTGATGCATTCTGTCTGTCTCGAGGTAGTGCCAGTGTCAGTTCAACGAGGCTGTAATGGGTGCAGCCAGAAGTTGCAGATGCCTTTGAACGTGTGGCCTTCTTGAACCACACGTGTGAAATCTCCTTTTGGGTAAACTAGGAGGTCGGGCAAGGTAGACCGGCTGGGATCAAAGGACATCTAGAATAGCCTGAGTCGGGCGCCGATGAGAAATGTCAGGTTCTTTTTCTCCTCCTGCATTGTTTGCGCGGAGCAGGTGGTTCATGGGGGAAAAAAGGGGGCTCAGCATGCGTCTCTCCAGAGATTGTCCTTGCGTTACTTTCGTTCAAGAACACTTCCTTAAGTGTGCTCCCATTTTCAGAGAACTCCACCCAAAACAAAAAGAAAAAACACTGTGGAGTTTACCTCGGAGATTGGCTTTTGAAATGATCTATTTCCATTGTTGTAAAGAAGAAAGGCATTTCATCTCTGAGCAATCTGAACAATAGGTGGAAAAATAAAAATCCTCGGAACTCCGTCGGGTGCTCGGCCGCAGTCATCGAGGGTACAAATACAACATCAATCATCAGCATGAAAAGTTGACGTCGGATGAGGGAAAAAAAAAAAATTCAATAAAAGTCCATTTGTCAGGAAAGACCGCAAACTTGCTGGAGTTCTTGTAGCTGCCTGGAATGTTGCCAGAGCAAACGGAGCGAGCAAATACGTCGAGGTTAGGATGTGTATGTGTGTGTATCTGCGAGCAAATGCCATACTCTATTCTCCTCTCTGTTTCATTCCTAACGTTATTATGCTGGCTAATGAAATAATCCCGCAACAATGCACAGCCTAATGCTCTCATCACTGCCAATTAAAGTGCGATTCTTTCCTACTGTTTGCTACGACAAAAACACACAAATCATCGGGTCGGCGTTGGCTCCTCTTCCCCTGCCTCCACTTCGTCTCGGTGCATTTTGGACAACTAATAAACTAGCGAGACACCTAAATGGGAGAAGGGATTTAAAAAAACAAAGTGGAGGGCATGCAGCCTCGCCGGAGAGGGCTTCTGCGCATCTCAGCATGTCTGAGGGCCATTAAAATGTTTAATTACGGCCGACACATCTTACAGGAGGCAGCAGGGTAACGAGCAGAGACCGTACGAACGATGAAAGCACAATGTCACCCGATGAAAATGCAAAATCATTGTTTCAAATCAAGAATCGCAGCGTCACGGAATATATAGGACAACCTTGAAAAAGTTGGAGAGATGAATAGCATACTGGACTAAAAGAGCTTGCGAAAGTGATCACCACATAGCTGTTTGTGCTCTCACGGTCAAACAGATCGTTTTGCGGGCCAGCAATTGATGGAGGTCTGCTCCATTTGCCGCATTGTTTGCAAATTTAATGAGATGTCATTTTAACATGGATTTTCATGAGGAATCAAAGCTTCGACTAACCGCTATCTGCTCCAGTGAAGTGCGTCCTTGTTCTATGCAGTCTTTGGTTGCAATTAGCATTTGTTATCACACTACACCGTGAAACATGTAAATATCAGCGCTCCCACAGTATATAGAATAAACTGAATAAGATTTTGAGGGATCGACAGAGCACTTTCTATGAAACATCACAAGTCCAGCTGGCTAATTAACGGGGCCCAAAACCCGCTTTTTACCGCTTTCGTCCTCTTAGATAAGCTTTTGTTTTTGCCCGTGTACAATACGAAACAGGGAGATAGCATTTTCTGGCTAAATATGGGCCTTTCATCCGGCTCGATGCCAGAAATGGACCTCATTGTCTTGAAGAATTAGATTTTCTGGCACTGCGGGGCCCGACTTTTGCAGCGAGCACGGCCATTATCTGAGGGTGCAGAATCGAGCAACTTAGTTTTGCTCAAATCCGATCACGAGAAAGAGCGAGACAGGGACAGAAATTACAGGGACAAAAAGGCGCTTCCGGATAGGTTGGGAGTTTTTGGGTCTACCCAAAGACTCGTGAAAAAATGTAAAGGATGAAGATGGTTGTGATGCATAGCTACAGTAACTGTGTAAGTACATTTTAGTACAATATAAACAAAAAGTACAGTTTGTGGACACGTTTCAGGTTTTTTTGTGTGTGTGTGTGTAGCTCAAAATTATACATATTTCAGTATACAGAAGAGGGTAGGGCGAAGGTGTTAAGATCCCTCTTGGTTTTCCTCCCAGGCTGAATCCAGTGGCTGCGGTCTTGTGAAGTGCCTGGGGTTTCCTTGGTAATCTGGCTCAGTGCTGGGCTGCACATTCCCACCACCGCACCAATTGCTGCAGACACACTGTGAATGCAGAACGGCGTATTTGATTTCATCCTCAAGCAGATGCCGTTTGCCTCATTAGGCGATTAACTGGAGGTGAGTTTGAGAGGGAATAACGCACACGCTCGGGTGTCAACCGCTGTCGTTTAGATCAGGGTGAGCGCCGAGTCAGCTTTTTAGTGAGTGTCATTCTGCTGGGCACTATAACCGGGCCCAGTGGTGTTCTAAATCCACCGCAGGGCAATAAAAGGCGGGCGTGTGAGCGAAGTTGCACATTGATGTGTCACCTTAGCGCATCATACTGTGTCACTAACGTAAGTCTGCTTAGTGCAACAGGTGCTATGTGATGTGTCTTTACTTTAATGACATTTTCCAAATAAATGACTTGGTGCTCTTAAAACAGAAACACAAACAAGCGGTGCTTCCTTGGCCAACTTCTATGTACATGGTGAGATTCCTGCATGTAATACAATAGGCACATATCCCTCCCACTGGGCAGGAACACACACATTCTCTATGCACATGTAATGATTTTTAGCTATGGGGAGCCCAGTATTACATGCATGACTGACAGTTGCACCACAACAAATAATGGCGTTCTCTGAGTGAGCCAGCGGGACGTCACATCAATAAAGAATGTTCTTGGGGGGGGGGGGGGGAAAGAACAATTAACCTTACATTTACTTTTGGTGGTATCCAACCCATTTCAGTAGTCCTATGTGGCTTCAGTGTTTACTTGTGAAGCGCACAGAAAATGCAATTCCCTGATTGATTTGTGTTTAAAAAAAAAAAGGGCATTATCAAGCTGACCTTGACCACTTTCTCACCTCCGTTTCTAAGTCCTGTACAGTATATGTGAGCGCCAATGAATAAAGTATGTACAGTGTGTGCTCATTGTTGCATGACAGATTTGAAAGTCGTGCACACAAGAAGGAATGCCTGTCTGTATAGCTGAGGAATATCTTCCAAAGCTTGAATACTAAGCAGCGGAGTGAAGACCTCCTCCAAGGCCAAACTGTTTACGAAAGGGGAAAATGCAGAATACAACAGTTTTGTTTGTAGGCTAGCTTCTTCTTTATGGAGGATGCTGTGACATCTTCAAGAGCCTAATCCTGCCAACTGCCTTACCAAGAAACAAACACACAGTGGAATCAATACATGACTTCCGGTTCAGGAATTATTGGAGCAGGACTGTCGAACGAGTATACAAGGGATGTTGTATTGTAATTCCAGAGTCTTGGGAACTCGGAACACGCTAGGTTCCCCTATAACATCACTGTCAAGTTAACCCCCACCTCCCTACTTAAAGTGGGTTAACTCCCCCTTCTATTAAGGTTCCTCAGTAATGAAACCTAAAAACCGATAACCATTCTGATGATGACAATTCCATCACATTTTTTTCTGACATTTCTTTTTTTGACTCACAGAAGGAACAAAATGAAAATTGCTCTATTTTGAAATGTTGCCCAGTAACCGAATGGCACCATCAAATGATCCCGTGACTTCATTATTTGCTGAGAAATGAATACAAATGTAATAAAATACAAAATAATGTAGTCTTTACAACCAACACCTGGTAACCTTAATCACACTTGACGCTCCAGAGAGTGACATCCTGACGTGTTGTACCCAAATTAGGTCAGCGTTCCTCCAACCTTTTGGTTCTGCCCCGCTTTAACTGTGAGCTTATCAGCGCTGTGAACCTGCCGCTGCGACCGCACAGTACAAGGAAACCTGTCAGTTCAAGCCGGCTCAACTCGTCTACGCCTAATACCTGTACCTGTACATGCCGGCAGCATTAAACATGAAACTATAGTAGCTCTCGAGCCGGTCTATGAAACGAGCTGGCAGCAGCCAGTGTACTTTATCGCTAACTCTTGACAGAATTCTGGCGGCAACAAAATCACTTTAGTGAGAACAGGGCCAGACTGCGAGCAGCTGTGATCTGATTTTATGCTGCACATGTTGCGGAGAAAGGAGGTGCTGAGGAATTGAATGCCTGCAGCACCTCATCTCATCCAGCAGCCTGCTACGGATGTTCTTCCTTCTTTGACCTGTTTCTCTGCACATGGCAGACTCATCCACATGGTTTTAAAAAAAAAAAAAAAAAAGGCTGATTTAGTAGTCTCTGCTAAGCTAACCGACACTCAGTGAAATATTAGCAAAATATTCAGCCGCTCAGTATGATGCAGTGTGGTGGTACACACCCAAAGCAAGATACAGCCGCACACACACACACACACACGTCAGGCACAGAATGTGAATCAGAATCAAATTATTATTCCTGAAATAATAGCAGAACAAATGAAAATTCCAATTTGATTATTTGAAAACTATCTACTGAACCGGAAAGAGAGTACGGTAGCGCATTTTGGCTACCGTATTTTGGCTGCCGCTTCTCCCTCAGGAAAAGTTTTTCTTTTTGAAGTTTACAATGGATTACTTCACCCAGGATTCCTCACCATACTGGTTCTTGTGCAGAAACTATGCGTAGTAAGTCAAAATGGAGTTGGCAGTAAACAAAGTGTACTATTTTTTTTTTTTTTTTTAATGCGGCGTGACGGCTCTTGTCAGAATGAAGTCACTTATTCTTTGTTATTCTTTGATTCGTTGTGATTCAAATCTGAAAATTTTGATTCTGCTTTTCCTTTTTCCGGCGGACTCGAATGCACCATCGAATGACCACCCATTTCGTCACGCTCAGTATCAGTAGTAACAGAGATCCATGTAAATAGACAACAATTGCACAAATTATTAGAGTCTCAGCTCAACCTTTTCATTGATCATTAAAAAAAAATCCAACAATTTGAGGCCATAATCCACCCCATTAAGATTTCCATTCCCTTTGTCCTTTAAGGACAAGCTATAATGGCTCCAAAACATCTATTTAGGCACGTTTATTAGAGGGGTGTATGCCATGAATATGACCTCATTTCATCCCGGGCTGCGGCACTTTTGATTAGCGACATAAAAAAGTTTGTGACTTTTGTTAGGGTGAGTGCCTTGCAGCAAACCTGGAAATACTAGAAACTTTTCCTCTTCACAATAGCCTATTTTAATTAGATGCACCTTGAACAAACAATGAGTAAAAGCAAAGGAAAAGGAAGAAGGCAAAATAATCTTTCATGACACTGAAGAACCTCAGAGAATCCTGAAGGTTATCGAAGCACAAAAACCTCAATTTTAGTTGTATTTTATTGCATTTTTTTATTATTTTTTTTTGTGCGTCTGTGTTCAGTTTTGTCAGTTCAAGACTAACCTGTAATCGTTAATGGAAAGGGGAATTCAGGGCCAGAGACTCAACATATAAAACTCCAGTGAACTGCACATTTGTTTGCATTTTCAAGGCAGTAGGTTTGTTTACTAAATCAAGTAAAATTAAGAAAGGCAATTTTTACTTTGCTCACTACAGTGGTTCCCCGCTATATCAGGGTTCATTGTTGGTGCCCCTCTGATATCACGTTTTCATACATACTTAGCAATGCCCTCACTCACTGACAAGTGTGTTTAAAACGGGAAAATATTTGTACAAAATGTATTCTATATTGTGGCTTTTCACCTAGTGTTGGTGGGTCTGCAACGTAACCCCCCCACAATAAACGGATGTTCTCTGTAAAATACTTTTATGTAGAGAGAATTTAATGTGCAAGTTTCTAAAATAACAGTCTCTCACAAAAATCAGAGAGCCACCCTCGTCGTTCGGTCACACATTGTTCATTTCTTGACGGCGGAGCTTAAATTCATTTGTCTTGCACTGAGCACCTCCTTGACCTCGTGGATGGAGATTAATGAATAGCTTTAGCGGCGATGAAGGCTATCAGGCTCCCCTTCAGCTAATAGTGCAAGAGTTTCACATAGCCAATTATGTCGTTTAATTTTTTTTTTTTTTAAGCATGCTTGTGTTGCGGCGAGCTCAGTCGTCTGCCAGTTGTAAAAATATCAAAACCTTTGAGGCAGCGCAGGATAGATCTCAGCCATTAATCTTTTCCAAATCTAGCTATATAGAGAAAATTAAGAAATTTTATTCACCAAGAAAAAAACAGAACAGATTAAAGAGACACTGACACTCCCCCGAACACTTTATTCCACATGATTCATTCTCCAAACAAAGAAAATCAAATGGATTGAAATGCTGTAGATAAACCAAATAGACATGCACACAATGTAAACATCAGTCTGTAATCGTGATCTGGACCTTAAGGGTCTCACCCCTGCCTGCTGGCATCACATTGTCACATTTGTGGCCACTCAGCATCCAAGCAGAGTCGAGACGGAGTGGCGAGGGGCCACGACGAGGCTGAGCTGTGCAGCCAATAAATAATGGAGAAGGAACAGAGTCAGCCGGGATTGCTAATTCTGCCAGGCTGCGATTAATCCCGTCAGTAAACAAAGCAGAGGGCTCTGTGTTTTGGGAGAACGCCTATTAGATAGCAATAAGCGATCGTCAAACAAGTTTTCTCGATGGCATTCTCAGCGAGAACGAGGGGCTCGCCGGCAGGATCGTCTGACCTCGGCACGGTGATCGTGCGACCCCACACTGTGATCCAGCGTGAAGGGAGTGGAAGGCAGGAGGGAGAGAGAGAGAGAGGAGGCTAATTAGTCGTGCCATTCATCTCTGTGTGCTTGGGTGGGCTGGATGCCGTGTGCACTTTGAAGTCATGTCTTCATATGGAACACTCATGTTCATCTGTGCACTGTTCCAATTGTTGACCTCTTAAACTGTCAGCCAACAATTTTCATCCACTGTGGTCTAGTGGTGATAACATGGCTGGTAAAGCACCATGAAACTACATATTTGCAATTGTAATACAGTGCACGGGAAAGAGTGCGAGCCCGGCTGAGAATAGCGAAAAAGTGCGAGGAACTCACGGCCCCCCCCTAAAAATGTTTATAGTTGCCATATTAATAGTTTAAACTGAAAATATACCACTAATTATAATTCCATAACAAACTCATCTTACAAAATAACACTGAGAAATAAATGCCTTCCAGATTTTATTTTGGGGAAAAAAATAATAATAAATCACAGAAGACAGCGAAGACTTTGCATAACTTTTGCTCTTAAAACTCATTCACTGTCAGCCTTCCCAGTGAACGTGGATATTTGACTTCTAAAGCCGTCAATGGCAGTGAATGTGTTAAATCGGGCTAAACTTAGCTCTTCCCCAACTCAAGCCTACCAAAGGTTTTCTCTGTTAGTCCACATGTATCACTTCAACATATTTCCTTCCATCCCTACATGTTTGAGCCAGAAAATATATTGCCTTAAAGCCTCCAATGGCTGGAATATATTCCACTGGGTCATTGCGGGGCTCTCCATACTAGCCCCCATCTAGTTTACGAGTGAAGCGAGGCTCCTCTCGGCCAACTGACGTCCGGCGGGCTCATCCGTGGCGTCACCTTCTCGCTTGGTGTTGTCTGTGCAAAATCTGTTACTATGCACCAATTAAGCCACGGCCCAAAAAAAAAAAATCAGAAAAACTGAAATGGTTAAAAAAAAACAATATAACGCTATGGGTTCTATTTTCATGACTAGCGCACTGCGCTTGCCATAACTCTACAAAGAGGCGGGCTGGAGCCGATTTTGGTAATTTCGTTGACCGGCATACCCCCAGCGCATTTAAAAGTAGGACGTCTGTGCTCAACAACTTGTCCTATCTAATCAAAGCGGCTTCTCTCCAAAAATATAGCCCTTATCTCCACAACTGAGCGCACTTCATAGTTCTCAGTCTTTGCACAACAAAGACTTCAACGATTATCTTCAAACACTTATAATGTATTTGGAAACAAATCTCTGAATTCACTTTACAGGGTCTTTAAAAACTATTCATTCAAAAAGAAAAAAAAGAAATCCTAAATAATCCTTGTAGTTAATTCTGGCAATTGTAATACTTCCTGCTATACCGTCCCACTCCAGCCCTGCCGGTGGCAGCAATGCTCATTACAACTGGTTGCTGACAACTAAACAAGTGAACAAGTTGGGTCTGCATTAATACTGAACCCTCCACAGACGAGCTAAAATGAATGCAAACAAATAAATGAAATTGAAAAGCAAACAGCTATAAACAAATCTCCTTGCCAAAGGTAATGAATAGTGAGTCACTGTTTGCTTCCAGTGTCATGTCTTGAATCATAAAACTCGCCTTTGCGTTTGTTGCCAACTTTCAAGGTTAGAGGCCTGGCGAGATGAGGTTTTTTTTTTTTTGCAAACGGTCGCGGAACTTTGCATTTACAGCTGCATAGAATGTCATCTGTGGATTAATCTTGTTGTCCCAAATTAAGAATGGCAGTTTCTCCCGGTCGGTCCTTCTTCTTCTCGTCTTTTTTTTTTGTTTTTGTTTTTTTAAGCTGGCGGTGTAGTCGCGCGGTCGCTCGTCAGGGAGCCCTAATCAAATGACTTGCAGGCCATTGCAGCTGCCATTTAAATGGAATGCACACACAGATGCAGGGCGGGTCCCCAACAGATCGCACGGTGATGCAACACTCATCACTGTTACTGTCTCGGCAGACATTTATAGGCCAAGTAGTGCGACTGCAATAATGAGTTTGTGTTTATTGCTAACCTGTTGTCAGAACGAATGGCAGATCCAGCGTGATTTGCGAGTTTAATTCCTCTACCTGCCCCTTTGATGGTCCATTGTTCAACCACACATGCCCCAGTATACATGGATGACATGTTAACGACTCATAAACGTTGACGAACGGCCTCTGCTTATCTTATCTGGGAAAACTGGCTTTTCCCTCGTCCTTAAAAAAAATGTAAAAAGATAAGAACAGCAGAATTGAATTTTTTTCCCTCTCTCATTTCATTGCTATTCATTCTCATGTGGCCCTAATTTTTCATGGTTAAGCAAATTGAGATAATTTTCCTCACTGACAATGTGTAACTTGTTTTTTGTTTTGCCATGTTTGCGGAATCCATTGTCGAGGGATAAAAGCATTCAATTTGCCTTTTCGTACAATCATGACAAAGTTTTTGACAGTTTTTGTGTGGCTTACTTTTTGGGCAGCACTCTGTCTTGTGCAATAAACTCAGTGAAATTTGAAGGCGGCCCACCGGGAAGCACTTCCTCGCCGGGGGGGAAGCAAAGAATCCTTACATCCCTCTTAATTAAAATATAATTTAGGCTTAGTCCCATCTGTGAAGTTGCCTTTGATGGTTCTTTTGTCAATTAAAAGTAGCTCCTCCGCAAGATTACGGTGCACTCGTTACAAGCAGGTTATTCTCAAGGACACAGCAGTTCTGCCTTTCAAGAAAAAGAGCTGTCGTGTGGATTTGGAGATGAACTTGTAAAAGGAATATTATTTCACACTTGGCTTTTATAGAGGTCTTCTGGCAAGTCTCGAAATTCTGTTATTAACCACTCTTTAGTTTTTTTGTTTGTTTTTCTTGTTCTGAGTTGAATTGTTCTCTCAAGAGTTTCTGGTGATAAGCTGTTCAATGTTAAGTTGCAGATGCAATATAGCTAATTCTCCTTTTGGCCCACAGTAAACGGCACGCAACGATTTACGCTGACGGCACAACAACAGTGCATACTTGTGAGAAGACGGTAGGATATGAGACCCAGCCTCGTGACATTAGTCACCTTGCATCTCCGTGGTCCAATCGCTGTGCAGCGTCGACGCTTCTTTTTGAGTTGGCCTGACTTGAAAGCGCAGATTGAAATGGAAATTGACAGGATCAAATGGGATCAATTATTAAATCCGCCGTTCGAGAGTTGTGACGTGTGGCCTCATGAGAAGCGAGAGAAGGCTTTCCTGTATGTGTGCATGATGGAGGGAACAGACTTTATGGCGTGGAAAAAAAAAAATAAAGATTTGTCCAGTCAGGTGGGTAACAAAACAAGCCTGGCGCTGCTGCGATTGACAGTTTATTTAAGAGGCCATTAACTTTACATACGCTGCTTTGAAAAGACATACGGGCGGAACAGTTTAAAGCCCCACGGTGCTGTTGCCTCACATCCTCTACACTGACAACACATCAGATTAGGGCAAACACTCCTCTAATGAAAACATTGAATATTTCTTGGCAGATCATGTCAAGAATGAAAGGTTGGCGTTGATATTTGTGCCTCAACTTGCTCTGTTAATGGAGCCTGCAGAAACTCTGAGAACTTGACTGATTGACCTTTTGAAAATAGTGCTCCTTTTATGGATGAAGTGGATAATAAATCACCAAGCAATCGCGCATTGATCATATACAATGTGCAGTGGTGGGCCCGTTGTCGGGGGGGGGCTTGTTCTTTACCTTTGATCCTGACTCCCACTTTTTGACTGTTCTGTTTGTTATTGCGGCTTCGCCATACACACTTTGCAACCTTTTGAAAATGTTTACTGCTGTTTTGTACAAACCGGGGAAATTTTAGAAAAGAAATTTCAATTATTAGTAGCTTCTGCGATTGGCTGGCAACCAGTTCAGGGCGCCTGTAGGCCTGCGACGGATGGACGGATTGATATTAGGAGTTTTGGGCTCATTACTTTTTGACGGCCCCACATGCAAAAATATGCTTATGTGATATCCTAAACCCAACAGTTTTGCTTTGTTGGAACAGGTATAAAAACAATATTGGCACCAGTTTACCCTGATGGAGTCCTGACATTGTCCATCAACCAAAGGGCATAAAGTGAAAGCTCCATGAAAGGAAGTCACTGCACCCTGAGGGATCTTTCAAGTCGATTAGTTCCTAGGGTTCCGATGCCAACAAGTGACTCTCCAGTACATCAAACCACAGAGGTGGCTATTGCAGTTATACCACAAATTACCTGCTTGCTCATTTGTTCTCTTTTGAATCAGCCTGGAATGTCAAGGGTTGCTGCTAGTTTTTCCTTTTTTTCCTTTTGACATCCAGCTGGGTTATCGCATGAAGGAAGGCCTACCGAGTCAGCGAGACGTTGATTTAAAGCACCGGCACCGCCAAACCGGGGCTCAACTTTCATTAGTCGTTGCCATTGTTCCCTGACCGCTGTCAGAGAGATGGCATTGTGGGATATCGGATTTCAAGGCAAGTCATCTTTCATATCCAATTTCTTTTCCCTTTTGATGAGAACTTCTCGCTCCCGTCAAATTCATTTTGCAGTTTGATTATTGATCGCACTTTGCAGCCTATCTCTAACCCAACCACCCCACCCCCTCATTTCTTTACCATGATCATCTGCAAGCTTCTTCAGACTTCACTCTCTCACTTGTCAATTGCTGGTGCCTGTCTTAGCCGTGCACACGTTACAGGAATTTCAGTTCTATGAATCCATCAATTTTCAAGTTCGCACAATGCAATTATTGTCTGTTATCACCGTGGGACTTAATTACCCAAATGCATTTAAATAAGATTGAATTAGCGTTGAAATACAAACAAATCTAATGGCATGTAGGAGAATTGTGAGGCTGCAATGCCACATAATCAGTTGTGTCTGCAAATCCTTTGGGGGCTGTTGCAATGAGTAAATGGTGGTTTTTGAAAGCTAGCATATGTCTGCGGGCCAATCCACAAGGACGTTAGGGGTCAAGATCTAGCTCTGATTACAGCTTTTATTCCCTGTCATTTTTTTTCATTTGGCAGACAGGATATAGATCAGGCAATCTGCCGCCATCCTTTGCCGGTACAGACGGTGACCTGACTGTTCCACCTGTTTGCGCTGACAGAACCAATGCAGGAAAATGGCCGACTGTAATGAGCCATTAATAATTCAAAACCTGGCATAATGAGATGATCGTGCCCTGCCAGTAGTGGCTTGGATCGCCGCAACACTGCGAAGGTTGGGGTGCTAAGTAGCTCAATGTTCATTTCTATCTGATTTCAAAGAAGAAAGTAAAAGCTTCAAGGAGACTGCAGTTTTAGGTAGCTGGAATAGATGAATCTCTCTTTGTCTTGCATTGAGGAATACCACATATGGGATTGCGCTCAGAATGAGCTTTGTGTTGCATGAGTTCAAGTCATGGTTCATTTCTGAGTCATAATAAAACAAGCAGTGAAATGACTTGCAGTCAAGCTCAGGTTGGAACTACACAAAGCATAAAGGAGCTGATTTGTATGGGTGAACCTTCGCAATCTGAGAGGCGATAAAGCAGAGATAATTCCTTTCCAAAGCTCGTCTTGCTTGGGGAGCTAAAATGCAAGCTGTCAGCATAGTGGCACACACATGGCATGAATGCAATAGACGCCCCAGCATAGTGCCATCAACTCAGTTCCCTCATGAGGTGTGAAAGCGTTAGATTGGCATCGCTCAGTCTTTGTCCCAACCCTTTGCATGTCATCAGTGGCACTGAGACCAGATGGAAACATAGAAGAAAGCTCGCATCGGTCGGTATACATCACTTGGTTTGCACATCACATTCCTACAGGGAGTGATGTCAGGGTCGTTCACTCATGGACTCTGCACAAGGATTGGCAGGAATCAACTAGAGAGCCTGGAGCCAAGCTAACGGCGCATGAAACTCCCAAGCCGCCTCGGTTCAGCAGTCCTCCCTTGGGACTAAGTGAACGATGAAAGATGTGCACGTTGGGTAAGGTCTTGAGGATCTGAACAATAATGTGTCACGCAGCAAAACACGCATCTGAATTATGTCACAGGTTGGATGCAAAAGAGAAGGGATGTTTTGGAGGAGGTGAAACTAGGCTTTGTACAACTATAGCTGCTTTATCATCAGCATCAGCAATATCCGCTGTTAGGGGGCTGCACCTGCTATTAGTTCTTGTCAAGCTACTTGAATTAGGAGCCATATTAAAGTAGCTTGTCAGCAAGAATATAAAAGCCCCAGTCTGCAGCCACATTTGTAAATGTTGAAGGCTGTGACTGTGGATTATTGGCAATGCAAAAAAATGTTGTGGTTTTAAGGGTATTTTTGGGAAGACGGGTTTGGGAGAGTGTGGGTTGATGACACCGGATTGTTGTGTCACTTTGTTAGATGGCCTGAAAATACATCCAAGGTGCAACACTGTGTTACGCAGAACAGAAAATATGTTGAAATTGGCCCTTGTCGCTTTGAAACAGAGACTGGAAAATGAAGAAAATGTTCTATCCTGTAATAAGATAAAACATTACATTCCCGACATTTTAAGGGGGGTTTGAAAAATTATTTTTTTTTCCTTAGCATTTTTAAATCACCAGAGGAACAGCTGATGCCCTCTTAAATGTGTTCTTGAGTCTTTTACTGTCCCTCGGTCTTTTTGCTTTTGATCACTGACTTACAAAAAGAATACACGACAGGGCCAACTTCCAGAAAGCCGTTGCAAAGAGAACACTCCGAGAGATATCTGAGCAGTCCACCTACAGTAAACGTAAGCTACAAATATGAGCAGCTTTGATATATGCAAGATTTGTTCATCAGTTCAAGCCCATACATTTATTGAGTCAATATAACAGTGCTGGTGCGTACAGGAAAACTAACCCTTGCGTGAACTCAGCATGTTTTGCCACTTACATAGCGCGTTCTGTTCTTGTTGACTCCATTTTAAAGCTTTTACGTTAGGGGCAACATTTTGCTTCAAGGTGATTCTTCTACTCAGATTTCTGGTATGAAAGTGACTAATTTTCAAACATGTGAAATGTGTGGGAAGATTGTCTGGAACTTGCATAGAGCCAAATGAGTGCCAGAGTGTCTTCATTTAGATGCTGGCTTGTCCACTGAGGCCCTTTTGAAAATGTCTTAAAATAATTGGGCGGCGGTAAATGTTTCATGATGGAGTGGTTGCCTGTCTTAATATCGTTCAGCTTCATTACTAATGCCAAAATAATGAAGTTGCCGCTTTGTTGAGCAATGAATAATGCTAATAGACTCGATGGCTGCATGTTATTGTTAAAAGACTGAACGACTCATCAGACAACAGCAAGTAGTTTGATGTCCGGGACAATATTTTGTATGCCGTAAATTGGAATTTAGTGGGCACACTAATGGATTCCTGGCACTAGAGCAGGCTCTCAGTTGCAGCATAAACAACAGATGTGAAGTATGAGTTAAATGAAATAAATTGTTCATTTGAGGCATGTTAGGCATAACACTCAGACTGTTTGAAACTCATTTGAACCTGCGCACAACTTGGACAAAACCCCAAATTGATTCATTTGGATTGCGCATCGTTTTTCTTATAAAACTCTGTCAGACCTAAACACATCCATTTGTAACAGTGTTTTGTAGAGTTCAATCGTATATGTAGAAGGCATCGAGTCTTGGCATTTGTCAACTTAAAGATGTTTGGCCCGACGTCCTTCACTTCTCCTCATAATATTCTCCTCTTTGCATATAAAGGTGTCCTTATGGAGATCAATATATATGGAAATCCACCTTGCAATAGCTACCTATAGCACAGGTATATGGTAATGTGGAACCACACCGTGCAATCTCTCCTTATCGTCGGTTTCAGTATTCACGGAGTAATGTAAATGAAGGAGACTGTCTCTGCACAGCGCCGATCCAATTACTGTCCGGAATACTAAAAGCTGCCACAAGATGGACAGCTGGGCCGTCTGGCAGCCAAGGGATCTGAAGCTCGGAGTGGGCTCGACTGCGGGGGGAAATTGATTTCGATGCCCAGTCGGAACAAGTGAGGTGTAGTTGGAAGCATGTTGAGTTATCTTCAAACAGGAAGAGTTGCCGGTGACACACACACACACACATCCGAGCACACGCCTCTGGGTGTAGTCGCCATGTGTAGCGTCGGAGAAATGATATTTCCGTTTCTTTCTGCAGATGAGCTTGTGGAGGAGCCCTGGGCTCCCTTTTTCAGGACATTTGGTGGCTGCTGGCCCCAACCCAGCAGAGCTTGCAAAACATGACGGCAATATTCCTCTAGAACCTTCTGGCCAATTCCCATCCAAGCCTGTTGGGAACATCGAAAACACGGGGTCCTTGGACACCGATCAGAGTCAGAAAATCACAGTGAATCATTTTAGAGGCTAAAATTCATCCCCAAAATGCTGTACTTGATTACATGGAGACAAATCACATACTGTATTATGAGTGAACGTTATACACAATGTCACGCTTTGTGTCAGTTCAATTCATGGCAAATGAATATAAACATTTCTCTTCTTGTAAAACACACCTTATCTTGTAAGGGAGTAATGCACGCAAAGCAAATGTGCTGTCGTCTACAAATCATATTGAAAACAATTTTTTCACATTTACCATTTATGGCATCATACAGGCCGCTGCGCTTTTCTCTGCTCGTTCTTCCAGGCACGTATCTGCCGCTGCCACACTGGAGCAATAAGTGTTGAGAAATGACATTTGAAAGACATAGCTTTATTTATTCCAGCGACTAGAAGTCCCATTTTTCCGTGACACCACGTTCTGTTTTGTCGCTAAATCAAATAGAGTAGTTTTGTGGTTTCTTCTGAGTAACCAAGGTAATTGCTGGTTTATTTTAGTTTTTTATTGCATTTATTGGAAAGGACCCCGTAATCAGCAGCTCATTTGCATTTCCCTCTCCACTTATTTCCCTTCCTTTGCCAGAGGAATGTATTTTCCATGAGAACGTTGTTGACTTTTTTTTTCTTTTTGTCTTGGATTTAAAGCTTTAGTTTTTCTTAGGACCAAATATAAATTACTACATCTTCACAATTTAAAATAGTCCATCCTTTTGTGCTATATTTATACAACAAATATGTGAGCTGCTCATCAAAGTTGATGTTATCATATAGACAAGAGTTTGGAGCGTAAATGACTTGCAGTGCCTTTGTGTGTACGTGCGTGTAGGCATACACGCTCACAAAGGAAGCAAGTCAACAGCCGGCCCTTCCGGGATGAATTGCTTGTTTATCCTGCACTTTCGTTCGTGTTTCATTTACGCCAGCTCATGTGCAAAACGCAACCGCCATTGCTGTCGTAAATACACGATGTTGAGTGCGAATATTTACTTTCACAAAGGGCGTTATATATTTGATTTACATCCATGTGGATTTGTTCGTTGGTTTTGTACCACTTCCAATCTCAAATTTTGAATTCATCATTGTATGTTTTTTCATGATGGGTGCATATTAGGGCATCCCAGTGATTAGAAATATGTCTGCATCACTTTTATATAATTTTATAATTAATTGTAAAAACTGTGAAGACATACCCCACTGAATTTCATTTAGAAAATCAATAAATTTTAATGTTATGGGTATTTCACCTCTTGTCAGTTTTCAATCATTCAAAAGGCAGTGATTGTTTCTAAGAAAAAAACATAGTTTCAAGTCATATTTCATGCCAAAAATGTCATGTGTTCCAAATGGAGTTTCATGATTTGCAACGTGTTTTCTGAAGATGCTAATTGCATTCTGGGATATATAGGATTTTTCATCTATTGCTTAATGTGCCTTTCCCATGAAAACTAACACATATCCATCTTAGCGTCTTCAGAGTTCCTTTTTATAATTCTTTTACAAATGGTCCTTCTTTGTCACTTGATCTGTCTTTTACTGTTAATGCCACCGGAGAGAGGCTCATTATGTTGTTGCAATAGTCCAGAGGGATCTGTGAGCTGAAGTGCCAGGATGAGCTAGCCATTTTGCATGCACCCAATAGCAGACAGCAAAATATGTATTTTTTTTCTGAGCTATGTATGAATTTGAACGCTTGTCTTTACCGGTATCACAGTTGCATTTAGACGAGCGTAACGGGCTTTTGAGTAGTTAGGATGCACTTGTATCCACAGTGTTGGAAAGGAATACACGTCAATTGTGTAACTCTCGAGATTTTTATGGAACTGTTTATGTCCTCACCTTTCCGCAAGCTGCGTTTGTCAATGGGCCACCACCATTTGCTCGGTCAATCAGAATTGCCTTTACTATGAATACTGTGAATCAATACATTTTTGAAAATCAGACTCTTAAGTGTGGCTGTTTCAGAATGAGAGCTGTTTACCCATATAAATGTTAAGACTATTCTCAAATGTCATCCGATCAGGTTGTAATTTGTTTCTACTTTTGCAAGAGTTTATTCCATTTGGTCCCTTGGAGCCACTTTTTCATTGAAGTTCCACATTTTGAACCTTGCATCAGTTACGCAACTGTGATGTATCATATCTTGTAAATTCATGCATTTGTCAGTGGGACTAGTGTTTACAGAAGTAGTATCGTCATCTGCCGACCGCCATGCTCGCTTCCATTGTGTTGCTCATGAATATGAAATAAGGTTGAAGTAATGTTCAGTTGTCATGGAAGCATCGAACATCATTCATCATCAAACCAGACATGTCTGAACATGGGGGTGCGCAGGCTCCCTTAGATAGCATTCCCAACGTCAAAATGTAAACAGATAAATTTTCTCTGCCCTGCTTGCACCGTGTTCCACGCCTTGTTGAGCTCAGCTCTGTGAAAAATGTTTTTCATATTTGAAATGCTCCTCTTCCCTTCGATTCCCCTGCTGTCCATAAATGCATAATGCAGGTTAACCAGGATGTCTGGTCTCCACAAAACCTGGCAACACGTGGCCTGGCTCTGATTTACTTGGTTAATCCAGTTGAAGTAGACTCAACGCTACCATACCTATACCGATTATACAAAAAGTTAAAAAAATAAAAATTAAATCCGAGTTGATGAATCAGAAACTTGTAGTGCGTTGTTTGCACTCAAACCCATACAAATGAAACTCCACTTCGCTTTGCATCATGTCCATTTAATGATGAGACGGAAGCTAGGAAGCTGTGGCATATAAATTTTTGTATATGGGCAGATGAAAACAATTTCCTGACACGCCTCGGGGAAGGATGCGAAATTAAACGGCACGAGTTCCAGTCTGACGCTGTATCTCAACATGAGTTTGAAGGAATGTACACCGGAGTCATTCATTATACGCATGAGTCATCGTCATCATGCATCTCCATCACATTCACTTCTCAGGCTGAAATATATATATATATATATATATATATATATTATTCCTCCTCCCCTCTAAATCTCTCCAATGTAAAAGAGAAAGGTGAGCAGAAATGAGCAACATAAAGGGAAAAGTGTACTTTTGTTGTACTAAGTTATGTTGGATTCTTTTCAAACAAAGCACATTTTTTTGTTTTCCTGTAGCATTCTCTTTTTTTTTTCCTCCTTTGTCCTGAGTGTTGCATCAAGATATGAAAAGATATGAAATATGAGGCAATTCATTCAAAGTTCAATTGTGCCACTGTAAAATCTTGTTGCGCATTACACGAAAGGTTGGGGTCATTTGTTGTACGTGAGCGGTGCACTGAACAGCAGCAACAGTGAAGTAATACTGCTGCTGCTACACACACACACACACACACACACACGCACCATCCATCCTGGTGGGTGGACAGAACCTCGTTCTTATCCTCCCGAGCTACCTTACATAACGCCTCAGCGCACTGTGTCGTACACAGGCGGCCGCAGCGGCTCGCGGCAGCAGCAGGGCTCCTTCCCACGTTTTCACGTTTACTTTCACGGGTCTTCGCCGACGTGTTTGGTCTAGAGTCCGAGCTGACACCAGCAGGCGGCCGAGAACCCCCCGCGGCGACCGCTATAGCGGCGCATCCAAATCCTCACCCCCTCTCCGAAATCACAAGCAGGCCAGTTAAGAGATTTCTCTGGTGGGTAAAACTCAGAAGATGTTTGTTGTTGCTGCAAACAAGGGATGACCACAACGATTTGAGCCATTAGGGCTTCTGATGTGTAGAAAATGAGCACCACCCCTGAAGACCATCCAAACTGCATTTTAATGTCACTGAAAACAATTCTGCATCTAGTTTCAACTCCTTGCTGCAGAAATGAAATCTAGTTTACACACGCAGGTTACTTTCCTTAGTCTCAATTTCTGGCTTTGGAAGGGGTACCGCCACTAAACATTTTCAAATGGTTGCAAATGTGTATGGGGAAGCTGCACTAGGCGACAGCACAGTCAAAAAGTGGGTGTCCAGGATCAAAGCTGAAGAACAAGCTCCTGCTTTGAGTCGCCTCCGTGACAAGCAAATTAGCGGCAGACCATCTTCAGCCATCCATCTTTCCTGAGAAAATATTCCAGATATTACAACTAACTTTGTAATTTGATTCGAGGGCGATGTCACGAATAGATGGATTACTAGAATGAATTTAGATTCCGAAAAGATACGATGCACCCAAGGGGATAGGATGATCCCAAAAAAAAAGTAAATAAAATTAACTACACTGCCATCGAGGCTGCACTGTCAGGAGTGTTGGGAAGTGACAATGTTCCCCCTAGACAGCTACTTGCATACAAGAACCTGAGGCAGCTGTCACAGCTAATGAAGCACATATTTTTCCAAAATGCACTGGTATGATGAGTTCTAAAAAAAAAAAAAACAAACAACACACATATCATTCTAAATTGTTATTTTGGTATCACACTTTTTTTTTTTTTCTTTTTTTTTTAGCTCCATGGCTCTGGGGGTATTGTGACTGTCTTCTAATGAGGTTAACTGAAAATAATTGGCCTAATATCTTCTTCATCTAAAGTTTACCCATAGATTCAGCACAAGTGTTTTACCAATGAGTCTAAATTGCCCGTAGATGTGAATGTGAGTGCGAATGGTTGTCTGTTTGTATGTGCCCTGCGATTGGCTGGCAACCAGTTCAGGGTGTACCCCGCCTCCTGCCCGATGATAGCTGGGATAGGCTCCGGCACTCCCGCCACCCTTGTGAGGAGAAGCGGATCAGAAAATGGATGGATGGATGGATGGATAATAATGGCTGTTCAATAAGCCACCATATAGGCAAACAAAGTTCCAAGAGCTTTGAAAAAGACGCGAAACATCGTAGAGTTGAAGGAACAACAAAGTCCGACAGTGTTTTTGGAATGGATTCATCACCACTGTCCACCGTGTTTCGAAAGCAGTGTCTGCGCGTACCTCGTAATTCACATGAACGTTTGTGGGACAGTTATGAGTTTGATTATTTGGAATCATTTTACAGCGGTGTGGGCAGCTCCAAGTGACTGCTTCATAAAAGTGTTTACTGGTTTCTCCTTGAATGCAGCAGCAGCATGTAGACTCTTGCTTGTAAGTTACATTGGCATTCTTATAACATTGGCGATACCGTAAATCAATAAAAAGGAATCAGTGTATTGTATACAACGCAACCATGAGCATCTTAATGAGATTGACTGAAAATGTGACAGTTGCTTACAGTGTGGATGTTAATTCTACTCAAGGTCACGTAGCAGCGCTCTGGCACCATGACACTGGCTAATTAGCCCAACGCCATCATTTATTGAATCTGACACTTTGAAAGGTTTTCTGTCGGACCATTCCTCATTTTTGATAGTATTGATCCTTTTTTTCTTCTTCTTCTTCTTCTTGCCCCAACTGATCATATTAGGCCTTTCTAAAAGGATGCCATCAGCATTTTTTCCCCCTCCCCCATCCGCTCTCAATGTGTTTGCTTTGAGCCCTGTCCAGAGTGTCTGAAAGCTGGCACAAGTTTCAGTGCAACCGCACTGTCCGCTGCGCCGCAATTATCAAAAGGTGGAAGGGAGAGAAGATGGAGGGGAGGGTAATTGATCTGTGGCTTGCGGGACAATAAATAAAGCCTCCCTGTCCCTTGTGTGAGCAGCAATTATAAAACACAAGAAGTTGCGGCTTTTCCGTGCGATACAGACACACGTAGGGTCTTTAAAACCAGGTTTTAAAGACGCATTTATCATTAGCTTTTAACTACAGGTTGCACTTAAATTCGCTATTCACATTCTAGCATTTCAGAGGACAACCTGTGTATTTTGTGGACGAGTAAAAGCAGTTCTCATCCAAGTGTGCTCCAGTGATCCCCAGTTCATCGCAGGAGTTCGAATTCCAGACCCATCCGCAATTGGTGAAATTCCACAATATCTAATGATACAACCTTTCTTTTAATAGTTGAAGCTATAAAATGTATTTCCCCCACACACTTTAAACACATTGAAACTCATTAAAACATACATTTTCATGAAATTGTCAACAAAAAATGGAAGCATAAAATGTGTCCTACTCAGCATTTACATATTTGTTTGAACAAACTTTTGTATCGATAAGGTCATTAACATCATTGTGCGTCATTTCATTGAAACCTTCTGCTAGCAGGGCTCTCAGATTATTTTTTGCGTGCCACATCGTTGTTATGGCCTCCCTCGGAGTGCCCTTGTGATTGTGGAACCATTTAATATATCATTGCCTCATCATATCAATGCATATACAGTGGAACCTCAGTGTTTGTATGCCCTAGTTTTTGTATGATTTGGTATTTCCACACTTTCCTCGCTGAAATTTTGTGCGTTTTTGTACTTCCGCATGGTTTTCGTACAGTTGAAAACGGTCCAGACGCATCCGCCCACCGGCGTCACGTCGAACTTTATTTTAAAAGGTTTCTTAACGTTAATAAAAGGGAAGACGAGTTGAAATGTTGTTAGCGATGAACATGCAGTAGACGCACATGATTTGCTTCCGCGGGCCACGTGAAATGATGTTACGGGCCGGATCTGGCCCCCGCGCCTTGAGTTTGACACCTGTGTCCTATATCAATTTAGCCAGCTTGCCTTCTCAACTGCCTTTTCCCAACGGGCCTTGAAAGTTTCCTTCTTTATCTCGAGACACGTTGCTATAATTACGCCAGTACGCCTTCAGCTCACAGCGCTTAAACATTCTACATTTGCCTCAGTGGATATATATTCTCTGAGCATTCTTATTTGACTTTTAAAATAAGTATAATACCATTGTATTTGAATGATAATATTATTCTAAGCGCAGCCTCGGAAATGACTTTCCAGAGCAAAGTAAAACCTTTTTTTGCCATTTTCCCCTTTCACGTCATATTCCGTTCTGCGCTTTAATTCATTGTTCATGTTTTTTTTTTTTTCCGTGCGCTTGCTTGTCACCTCTCCTGTGTCACCGCGTTGTCTCCTGTCCAATCTGTTTGTGCGAACATTAGATTGCCGCTCTGATATGTGGCGTCCCTGGGCGCCAGGCCGCCATTGCAGAATGAATAGTGTTTAGGAAAATAAATTGATCTTTGATGGCTGTCCTTCAGGGGGAGATTATGTCACATTGGTTACTGTCAACAGACTGCCATATTTTTATTTCGGTGAAAATATGCCCGCAATGTTATGTCCAAATCAATGGAAAGTGTGTTACCGGCCTTTGTTTTGTCATCTTTAGGAAGTAGAAGAAATAAATGAGGTTCAATTTTCCACTCAGACCTCACAACATTAGGTGCATCTGCAGAATTAACGGCATCCGGCAGTAGAGCTGTTCAGTACTGTCAGTCACCTGATTTGCTTACAGAAGAGGTTCCACAGTTCTAAACTACAAAAGTAATAATCATGTTAATAAATACTGGACATCCTGGTCCAGTCTACTGACCCATATTCTCTTAAATGTACAGTATGACTAATCCATCAGTTATAGTCTCTAAAATTCATCAAGAAATAGGTTGCAGGTCATTCATGTTCAAAGCCCCATCTGATTGGGATAATACACCTCACCTCTTCTTTATCTTTTGATTATATATTTTTTTTTTCCTCAATTACGAACATGCTGTTGATATTTTTTTGCGTTTTGTTTTATTACTTTTCAAAATTGCTGTGCATCTGTGTTGGGCCACCCTTGAAAATGGGATGCTGCATCTCAAGCGGGTATCCTAAATCAAACTGAAATTGAAATCTTTGAAGCGTTCAGTCAAATAAAACTGAACTCTAATATAGCTGTATATTTAATAAATGGCAAAAAAATCGTGCATCAGCGACTCAGGCTCTCCTTTCCCATATGTGATGGCATTAAAGTAAGAGGACTGTATGATGAGCTACAATATAGCGGGAGGACACTGTACTTGGCTGGCTCGATATTAACGCCCGCCAACGCACCAAACGTGGGTGAATTTCAGCAGGGGTAACACCGCCACTCCCACTAGCCACTGGATATATTTAACTGTAGTTTTCTCAAACAGCATCTGTAGAACAAACCAACTGCAATATGAAACTATGACACTTCAACCCCCATGAGCAGTGCCTTTACACAATGTTCGCTTAATTCATGAAGCCCCCCCCACCGTTGACGGAGGCATTATCGGGAAAACCTTTGGTGAGCACCTAACCCCAATTATCCAACCCAAAAAATTCTGGTTAGTGAAGATGCTGAGTGGCTAGTAACTCTGAGAAACCACTAGTCACAGTGGCTGAAAAAAAGTTCATGTCAACCCCTGTCAGCAAAATTGTTTTCCATGCAGGCAACTCGGGTGTGTGCGCGTTTGTGGCCAGTAGCAGCAGAATGATTTCTGCTGTCATGTAGACCGATTTAAGAAGTCATCGATGGAGCCAAAAGCTGTAAAAAAAAATAATAATAATAATAATTTTTGCCAGCATCTGCCAGTTCAATTTGCCTCCAGGGGGATATCTCGGCATCCTTGTGAGCATATGCTGTTTTGGAGACGAGCTTCTCCTCCAAGGAAAAATGACTTGCTTTCCAGCTTCGTTGTTACAAGTTCTGCTGCTGAGCCAAATGATATTTTCTCTCCTCTCCTCTGGCCTCCTCCGACTTTTGACTGCTGTCAGCTGACTAAAAACACCTTTGTCCTCGGGGACGGTAGCCAACTAATGTATGCCAATTTGACTTTTTGTTCTTCTGCCAAGGACGGGATACCACCTGCCGAGACATGTGATTTTATGCGCATGTTTATGGGTTCGCACACCTCTGAGGGGAGCCTGCATGAGCGATGGCACGGGGAGAAATCGGCCCTTCCCACTGCCGAACCTCCCTGTGCATCCATCATTGTGACACCACCACACTAAGCTCCCCTGCTCACCAGGAGAAGGTTTAAAGATGACTGGCGACTTGTAGTCTGCACTTGATTTGCAGCGCATTCTATTTGACATCAGGTGGTCACCTAACTCATTGTATTTAGCCCATCACGTCAACACTCCTTTCCACTATATTACCAGTGCCGATATTACAGAGGTGTGCCGACGATGCGGACCATTTACACGCTCTCAATGGCGTCCCTTTTCCTCAATACGCCACGAGATCATTTGAAATTCAATTATGCTAATCACGGATGAGGTCGGGCCACTCAGCCACTCTCCCCCTCTTTATTTTATTTATTTTTGCTCGGCTCGCTCGGCGCGCCTCTGAGAATAATTGTTCTTAAAAGCGTATCGTTTAGAGCCATTCACAAAGGAGGAGCAATTTGTGCACTTAGGTTGGATCCTGGTGCACTTTAAAATGTTGACTGGTGGCTGGAGGATTCAAAGAGGTGACGAGCTGGAGAAAACGTACTCTACCCCCCCCCCCCCCCCCCGCCACAACTTGCATGCTTTGCATGTAGAGTGCTTTTATTGGAATTAATAATTAATTTTGCGATGCTGTGATATGGGATATGTTGAAGTGTAATTTGCTAATCTTGGCAGATTTAAGGCGATATCTTATGTTTGCTTAATGTGCATGTGTATCGGATAGACTTGGTATAACCCCGTAATAATCGCGTATAAGGATGGTGAATCTAAAGACATCCAGCAAGAAAGCTATATCAACGTTGATCCTATTAGCACAGCGATGCTTGGCGTGTTCGGTCGCAAATTGTGCAGTGTCCGTTTCCATAGTAATGCTCGTAATATTCCTCACATGGCGTTTTGCCGTATTAGTTTGTATTCGAGAGTGTACCTGAGTGTTCCTTGTTTTGTATTCAACAAGAAAAGCTGTTGGGCGAGTGTGTCTTCCAGCTGGAAGGACAGGCACATATAAGGCGTGCAACATGACAAAAGTAAACGGCTAGAAAAATAAGTGGGAGAACCCAAGTGAGAGATAAGAGTAAGGGGCAGCACACCAGTATGTGCAAATCACATTTTCAACTCTAAGCAAGACAAGAGCATGTGAACCATGAAGAGAACATTGTTTCCCTGAAGGGAGGAAGTTTTGTTTGCCAAATAACTATCAGAATTTAGCCAGTGTTACGGCTCAGTGTCTAAACAATGCTGTGAACTCACTGCTTACTTAATTTGATTTGTATTCACTTTTGCGGAAGTGTGGCTTTTTGCTCCAGTTGCTCGCTGTGACTGATCTAGTTTTGGGATAGCGGGTAGGAAAGCTAAATTGGTTAATGTACTGTGGAGAGTACAGTGTAATGTTAAATGTGTTATTTGGTTTGATGAGGCCGCCTTGGGCAGTTGCGTACCGCTGCAAGTGTTTTTAAAAAGAAACACTCGCCGTCAACAACATATCTTCCACTACAACGCTAGATATACAATAGCATGGGTCTAGATCTCAGCTGTGGTAGAAGTCAGTTCGGGTTAGGTAGCAAAGATATAGAGGACAGCCACAGTAGGACTTGGCCACACACTTACAGTATTTTGGCAGCAGCTAGGGTGGCAAAAACAAAAACAAAAAACTTCACTGCAGTCGTCTGGGCAACAGGAAGCGTCTCAAGGCAGAAAACTGAGTCTGTCCTTGGCCGGGGCCCCGTTCGACAACATGGCGTCACCACAGGAGGGACGCGTTCAACCCTTCACCATGCTACGCTTGGGATGAGGGAAATTCATTAACAAGCAAGCTGAAGATATACTGCATGTGATCTCATGTACAGGTTTGATTCACTGTCCGTGCCCCCGTTGTATTCAGATTCTCAAAATCTTCAAAAAGTAATTGTGGGCCACTCAAGAGTGTGGGCGCGGGCCATCCCATCCCTGGTCTATATTGTGGATTTTCACCTATCGCGGGTGGGTTTGGAATGTATCCCCTTGTGATAAACGGGGGTTCACCGTCTTGAAGTTGTCGTGCGGGTGTGGTGTACCTAATGAAGTGTCCAGTGCACAATAGATTGTATCTGCATGGATTGCATCTGATAATATGGATTCTCCACATTCTCAATGGGAGAAGACGTCTTGCTCATTCGAAAGACACTCGGCTCATTTGCAAACGGAGCCATTTTGTTCGCCCTCTGTGTCTTAGTCGTGAGGTCAATTAGGAGCTGATTAAAGATGTGGTGTTAAAACAGGGGCGGCTTTCATTGGTAAACAAAGATGCTGATTGACAGCTGATGAGGTGGGTGCCCTCAGCAGAGGTAATTATTCTTTTTATTTTTTTTTAACCAACACAAATGTCATTGCCTGTGACTGACGGGGCACTGTGTTAATGACATTCGAACACTGTAAAGTAACAGGATGTGATCAATTCAGTTGAGGAAACGGTGAAGGAAATAAATCGACATCCCAAATGCCAAGCAAGATTTTGAAAGATAAAGTGTCAGTGTGTCCTGTTTTAATGGCAGGGTCATTAATATATTCCAAACACAGGGAGAGAGAGAGAGAGAGAGAGAGAGAGTAGAACAGGCCAGAGGAGCAGGTTGAGAACAAAAAAATCAACTAAAAGGTAGAGGCATAGAAGTGAAATATCCACCTCACGAGAGTTACAACTCTGCGTAAAAGCCTTTTCTTGGACTTGATTGATTTGATGTCCTTGAAAAGTGAGTGGGAACAAGTGAAAACACAGTGGATGCCCCAAAGGATGACAAGACGCACATTCATCAGTGACTGACTTGTTTGTCCTCCGCAATGATCAGCCAAGGGCCTCTTGTTAAGAAAGCTGTTTTATTGGGGGGGGGGGTTTGTTTTTGTTTTGTTTTCTTATGTCGTATTTAGAAGGGGGAACAATTCCCACCCAAAAAGCAGATGAATATCGCGGCTGACAAAGCACTATAAGACCATCCGTAAGGGCTTGTTTCGAGTCAAAATAGGAAAATATAGGCAGCAGCACTTACTTTTGACAACACGACCCTCGATTTGTGTGGGCTTGAAACGCACAATATCCTATTTAGAAACCACTTCTTCCTTAATCAAGCAAACAACCATAATCACTCAAGAGGGTATTTCAAATCACTGTAAAACACATGATGATGAGTCGCCCACTGTTCAAGTGGAGGAACCTTGCGATGATCCTGTTTCCTTGGGGTTTTACAGTTTCAACTTTGGTTTTTGGTGGTCAAAAGGACTGGACTGCCTCGAGGAAGCCTGGACTGGGATTTTGTACATATAACTGTATTGTATCTGATGTAAAATTAACACTATTGATGGATGGTATAATAACCATAGACCCTAACTTCCTTAAACCTTAAGTTTTTATGCTTATTTTTGGGGCGCTTTACCCTTCACATTACATATTTACATAATTTCATTTGTCTCTATTAGGTTTGAATCATTTGTGATCTTGCGATAACTATTTGGTCGAGGTTTTTTGGGGGTGCATGTAGTTGCTGGAATGGATTATTTTATAATTGATTTTTACAAAACCTTTCCACTACTTTCTTCCAAAGCAATATTTACAGCCAAGCAAGGTGTCAGTGGTTCTTGTCCCAAAGGGTTGCATCTCCCGTAGGCTCGGTTTCCTTCAGTTGCGTGATGACACGTTGGCTTGAATGATTGCGACCCCCACGTGCCCCCCAGACGAAGGAGGGAGGCGCCGGTGCCAAGGTGGGGAAATTGTCCTTGAAACGGGTAACAATGGCTCCGAGTGCAATGTGACACATCTCTCCGGGGTCTGACAAATATTAATCTAGCTGTCAATCACCACAGGCAGCCGGTCCACTCCTGCGACCCCCCCAGAGTGTTTATTAATTAGGATACTGTCATACTAAAGCAAGTATTTGGAGCATAACAAGACAGTGTCTGTGCACTCATTATGCTTGACACGGCATGCAGGATACTTTTAACTTATCACTTCAATGACATGCTTGACTAAACGTTTTTTTTTAGTTTATTTTTTTAATGATATGCGCTTTTTGCTCTTCAAGTTTTTGTAATAGTAGCGGGTCTGCCGAGGGTTGGTACACATTTGTGACCTGTGAAAATCAGTGGTTACAAGTTGAAATCCAGGTCTGATTTTTAAATGGGTGCTTAAATTCAAATGGTGCAATCGGCATAAGATAAAGATCAAACCTGGTTTAACTTCACAGCCTCCAACTCCACAAGGGCATTTATTGTAAAACATACACGTTTTGATATAAATGTGCATTTTTTTGCCCATTAGGTTAGGGATTTAGGTGATCCATATTATAAATAATGTGGAATTAGAATCTAACCTAGGAAGAATACCATCACGAATCTAAAATTGAAACGTGGACACAGAGAGATCAGGGTTGGGAGGGTTACTTTCAAAATGTATTCCAATCAGGGGCGGATCTAGGGGGTGGCCATGACCACCCTAGACTGAAACATGACTGCCCACTTCGCGTGTGCACGTTTGTCGCATTTATTTATTTTTTTTCATGTCCACAGTTTACGTTTCTCAAGAGTCACAAGACATCGGATGCGTTTCTCCTGTGCACACATGCGAGGTGCGAGTTTTAGTTTCCCTTATTTCAGTGTGAAGGGCGATTTTCGGCATGTTTAACTGTATAATTTGTGATATTATTTCGCGAATTATGTTTAGTACATTGAATGCGCCACTGAGGAAAAACTAGCAAACAGGTTAGCTCGGCAAATGGCGGCACTCACCTGTTTACTTAACTAAAAAAAAAAAGTTAATCTTTTTAAAAGAAGTAAAAAAAAAAGAAATAAATAACTGCAGTGCATTAGTTCAGTTGTTTATTTTTACTTACTTACAATAACATATTCCAAGTACCATAGTATTAAAGTAATGTAACTTTTATGTGAGAAATGTAGATCATGAAATGCATTAAAATTGCAATCCTGTGAAATAAATACTGTAGTACTGTTTTTGCGACACGTATTTTAAACAGATATGTGTAGGAAGTAACCCTTGTTGCGGGGTAAGTTTTAGTATGGCAGTCATACATATCTCCATTTCAATGCTAACATTTTAGTTCAGTAACAGATTTTTAAAAATACAGTATTTATCTTACATCAGCTTTTTAGCCCTCACCTAAGCATGTATTGTAAAGTTGATAACAGCTGACGTAAACTGATTATGGTTTAAAAGAGAAACCGAATGAACAAAAACAAACATCATTTGGTTTACTAGTCTTTCAATCTGAATTTGTTCTCCAGATCTCAGCCTTCACGTGATCGAAAACTATCTATTCCGCTACACCCCAAGCTTGAGGAAAACGCACACAAATACAGATGAAAGCAGTTATGTTTTATCATATCCATGTAGGCCTTGCACACTAAAATGTAAGAGCATTTGTTGCTTTAAAAGCAAGTTCACAGTGGGATGGAGGAGCACCATCTGGTGTGTCTGCCATATATATATATATTTAAAAAATGTGTTAATATACCTCAGTGACAAAAAAAAAAAAAAAAAGTCTCCCCACCTCAGGGCTCTGTGCTGCTTTCACACCATAATTGAAAGTAATGTGGACAGGGGCTCACTCTCTGAGGACAAGGTCAAAGCTGATCTTTTTACTTTAATTTCCATATGATTAATTGTTGGTCAGGAAGCATGTTTCACACGTGATGGGGGATGAGCTACAAGCCTAATTTGATCACAGCGCAGGGGAAAATGATTGTAAGGGTGGAGAAAATGAGATGTCAGCGCGTGCTACATAGTAAGGACGACGCAGATTGAGTCATTTTGTTATTTTGCATTTCGGATTTACAGACCATATCTTCCTTCAGAGCACACACTCCACCTGAACATCTCGTTTGCTGATTGTCCTCCAGTGAAGAACAACAGGCAGATGTCCTCAGACTGGAAAAAAAAAAAACGTTCCCACCAATCGACTGTCACGTTTCAAGTACGTCACGTGTGCCGGGGCATGTTGCCATAGGCACGGCCCGCTATAAAGAGCGATGGGTGACATAAATCAAATCTCAAAGCAGGCTGACTGTCTGATCCCATTGCCGCTCTGACACTTGACTCCAATCTATTTATCTCACTTGAAAAACCGTTTTCATCTCTAGCAACAATCAATGGAGACATAAATGATATTCTTAGATTGTAATGAGCGTTTCAGACATTAATCTCCTCGATACAGCCTCTGTAATCTCTCTTTGATATCTGCCTAATCGCAAGAATATGATTGTAATCGAGAGGTCCAATAGGATTATTTCAATAATGAGTGTGATTACACATCAACACCAGGCTGAATTGAATCACGATGTATCAAACAACACATTTAGCCTTGCTTGCGAGGCACATTTATTCCTATTGCAATATTCATAAACGAGGCCTGTAGTGAGTGCCTTGCAAAAGTATAATAACGTAGAGACATTACAATTGCAAATGGAAAAGAAAAAGCCAGTCATTTCAATATTCATTAATATATATTTATACAAACATAATACATGACGCTTCATTTCAAAAGCAGTTACAAATAGATTCAAATAAAACACTTTTTAATCCAGATGTTACAAGCCCTGATTTAAGTGCACATTTGAGTGCTCCTGCATCATTAGGAAGCATATGTCGCCGGTGAAATGTGCCTACGTGAATCTTTTTTCAGCTGTAATTGTCGTGACGTGGCTTAAACCTTGTTTTGCATGTTGTTGGTTTTTCGACTGCAGTTTTCTATCTTGTGATTGAGGAAAGACTTTCAAGATAATCACAGACATTAAACCAGTTACCCCTCAAAAAAAAAAAAAAATCATATTCACTTTTACCCTACATGTTTTTGTTGGTGGCTCGAACAGCAATTTCTCTAATTCTATTGAATTAAAAAAAAAAAAAAAAAAGTAGTAGTCATTGTGTTCTTATTTAATGTGGACAATTTACTGCAATATACAGTTTTTGTTGCCAGGCAACAGAGATCGAGACATTCCCCCCCCCCCCTCCCCCCAATAGTTGCAAAGAACATAACAGAAGCTGAGGCTTATTGTTAACTAAGGACATATTGATTTTGTTTGTTTGTTTGTTTGCCTGCTGTCTCTCTCTTTTTTTATGTTTTTGTTTTTTTGTATGAAAAATAAATCCGCAGCATTACGTGACAGTGTAGAATGACCGCCATATAATACACAGTGTCAGTGCCTGTTCTAAATCTTAAGTTTTTTTTGCTTTTTTTTTGGCTTTGTTTTTTTTTGTCATACCAGGAAGACTAATAATACACTTGCTTTGTTGACTCAAAATTGAATTGTAATGATTTCTGCCATCAGTGATCAGTTTTTGGACATATTATATATGTTTTTAAAAACGCTTTCTTTTTTAAGCGCACATGCAAAAAGAAGGCTTTTGTAATGGACTTAGATGGCATGGAACTGTTTCACAGAAGCATTTTCTGGGGAGCACTTCAAAAGCTTCCACAATACAGTGAGTGGATGCATAATTAATGTCATTTATCACAAAACAGGCAGGCTCATGTGCACACGCTAATGCACCATAATTTTAATCTCTATTTAGCTCTAAAAGGCTTCAGCTTTGTTTTATTTTTGTGGACATGTCGGCTCTGAACTGAATGCAATTTTTCAATTCATTCCAAGAAATTAAGAGGAAAGCCTCCTTTATGATCAACATGTTCCTATTATTAGAACATATTTAGATTTTTCAAACCATTTTTCAGTGTGACTGCGGATGTTAGTATGTAGACCTTTTTGTTTTATTTTAAAGTAACGCAGTGTTCTGTTCTATAGTCTATCTGCATGAGGACAGCTTCTGCCTCCACTGCGTCATCGCGAAGTTTGTTTACAGTACCGATCACATTTGAATCATGCTACAGAGTCAAATATATATGGTTTGCGATACAGTCACAGGTCAGGCATCAGTGTTTTTATTTGAGGCAGGCTGCCGAGTCAAAGGCGCCGTGTGCATGTGTGGAGAAAAGTAATAATGGCTCAGTCCCTTACCTTAAAAACAGCGACAGTCAGTGTAATCTACAAACACACCAGAGAGTTTGTAGTGGGAGCCTGTGCCAAAGGGAGATCCAAGGCAGCTTCGGATTTGTCATTTCACACGCAAACACAAGTCATTGCTGCTCCCAGGCCTCGTTAGAAACACTCACAAACAAACTTAGGCACATTCATAGCCCCCTAAAGGCCCACAAACGTGTGTGTTTGCACGCAGATGCGCGGCACAAACTTCAGAGACGCCCGTGAAGTTTGTTGTCAAGACATCACACAAGGACAAGGAGCCAGCCTCCTCTTGGGATGACTAAAATTGATCAGAGGCAAGCTTTGTTCCAAGTCAGCATCACTTTTCAACTTCTTAAACTAATGATGAGTTTATTCTGGCTCATGAAGTCATAGGCAACCAATGGAACTTGTGTGGGATTCACTTCAAAGTTCCAATAATAACGTCCCGATCTTGCCGCAACAGTAGCGAGGAGATATCGCTGGAAACTCTCACTGCGCGTGAATCATTGTCAACATGTCTCCTGCTATGAAAAATGTCACATATGGACGTGATCTAAGAGAATCCCTCCCCTCACAAGCGTGCTGTCTCAGAGCCCGCAGGCAGCCGCCCCATTGAGGTGATTTGCAATAAAACCCTGTTTGTCCATTAATCTGACGGTGATCGGCATTCATTAGGGGGCTCGCGGGCGGCCAATCAAAACACAGCACGTGTTGTTGCTACATAATTTGCACGGCGGCTCGATGGCTTGCTTGACACGGCGCATTCTGTGGCTTATCCTATAGCGACATGGAGCCCGCGTATCCAGCTCATAAAGACTCGTGAGCGAATAGGCCACGTGTGATTACGTTGTGATATACTGCAGCAATAAAAGTGCACGCTTTATGCCTGCAATTAGATGCAGAAAAGTCAAATAAAATGATAACATTTTACTGTTAACTGGGAAGTATGTATATGTTTCATCTTCAGGGAACATGTACCAAAAATACATTAGTCAGTAGTTTTCAGAAGTTCACTTCCGTAGGCAATCTCAATGTATGTTTCCAGCGAAGTCTGTGTTGCGTTTGTCCAACAAGTGCAATTAAAAAAGTTATATGAATACATTTATGGTGCCTCTTTAGTACTTGATTAGGTACTTGCAAAAAGTAAGTACAATTAACCACGTTCTCTGGTTCCCAATGCCTTCAACGAAATCATAAGTACTATTCAATAGTTGATTTCTATTAGACATGGTTATGGCATGACTAAATGACGCTCCTCCCACATTTGTAGGGTTCCGTCTTTTCTGTAAAGGTCCATAAAGGTCTGCCTAGAGTTGAAGTTCATTTTAAAATTGGTATGATGACCAATTATCCCGATACCGTACAGTACGTGACCAATTAGAAGCAGAGTTTGCTGTGCTGAGCTAAACGAATGACACGATGAAGTCATCATGGCACGTTGGCGCCTGAACTGGCAGCTCCAGTATGGTCAGAAGGTCAGTGAAGCTCACGTTGGCTCAACATGAAGTGGGTGATGTGTGACATATGCTACCCAACTCCTTGTAAATCATAAAATGATGATTCCATTTGTGTGCAGCATAACAGCTAAATGCTGCTTCACCACGTTTGCTTTGGACTCTGTGCTCCACCATTTGACCCGAGTCTGTCGATCTCAGAGCCCTACTGGGTTTATATTCCATTAGCATGTCTTTCATGTATTCAGGACCTAAACCGTTACATTTCAATTGAATCTTCCAAACACGATCCGTCAGTCATCAGTCCTCTATTGAAATATACAGACGCGAGACGACTTTGACTTGTGCCGGGAAACGACCTTTGCCGCTCAAAAGAGTCATCGGTAACCCAATTAAAAGGAAATGTCACGCTCGTAATTGGATCTCACGATTTGAATCATCAGTGTCGGGCGGGGGTCTGGCTCACACAAAATCCAGGAAGAAGTCGCTCGCTGCCGCCAGTTGTACGTGCCAACTTAGATGCGATACACTGCAGGTAAGAATAGGGCCATGGTTCACACCGGTGTCAAACTCACGGCCCGGGTGCCAAATCTGGCCCACCGCATCTATTTTTGTGGCCAGTGAAAACAAATCACGTGCATTAACTTCCATGATTCTTGATTCAAATCTGTACCGAAATTTCAGTCACCGATGCACTTTTTAGCCGTTAATTGAACTTCAGGAGTACAGTGAAACACATAAACACAATGAGCACACTCGCGCGGAAGGTGCTTTATCGACATCTCGGATTTTCACCTATTGTCGGTGGGTTTGGAACGTATCCCCGGAATGAACGTGGGTACATTGTATGCTAATGCACCTCCCCTTCTTGTGGACCACCGTGGTACATGCCATCGGCAAAAAATGCACACAGTAGTTAACAGTGCAACGGCTGTTGGGTCAAATCAATGAAGCTGAAGTGCAGCTTCATTTTAGCACTAAGGTGGGATAACACACACACCGTGGCCTATTGGGATCACACTTGAGTCAATGTACTTATGTGACCGTCATGAATTAGAGTGTCTGTCATACAGTAGCTGGAGAGGGCTAAAGCTTTTGTGGCATGGTTGTTGCAACACTGCGTGAATCCCTTCATGTGCAAAGCTTGCCGATGAGAAAAGGGGTAAAAAGGAATTCACTTGTCGCCTCCAGCTTGGCAGTGGATAGTACAGACATGCTAGGCTCTGGTTACCAAGGTAACGCTGTCCCAATTCACTCATCTATCAATGGTCCCCTCGTATTGGTTGTCAATGACTAATGCCGAGCCCACCCATTTTTTTTGTGCTTGTAGCCAGAGGTGACACGGCCTGCTTCTTGTCACTGCATCTTATTGACAGCCCATTGTCTCCTGTCGCCTATGAGCGTGACTAATTTGACTTCGCACCCCGCAGAGTGCCTGCAGACGCTTGTGTACTATAACATTCAAAAAATCTCCTCGACCTCATCGGTCTTTCATTGTCATCGCAATTTATGGGAAGCAGTTCATAACAAAGCAGGAGACATTAGTCATGTACCCAGGGAGTCGTGACATTTCATTCTCCGGAGATGATTATATCTTAAAGTATTAATTCTTGCAATTTCTGTAATGCTTGCAAAAGGTCTTGATTTGCAAATAATGCTAGTATGGGAAATAGGCTGGGATCACAGACTGATGGATTAAAAAAAAAAAAAAAGTCTATTAATGATGAAATATTGCCTGAGAATATTGTCAGAGAAGTATTAGAGTAAGTAGAGCGTTGAAAATTAAATGAAATTACCTCTCCCCCAACGGCGCATCATCTCTGCATGTTGTATAATATGACTGCGATAGCTGATTACATAATCTTTGGAGCATACATGTCTTCTTTTAAATGGTAAAACAGATTCCGCCACAGATGGTTGCTCTGTCCAACTGCTCGACAGATGGGGTAAATCTTTTTGTGGGGGTTGTGGTCTTTGCCTGACAGTCGTCACGTTGGTTTTTGATCTGCGTTCCTGCTCGAACTCCAATCTGGAGAATTATTTTAGGCACAATTATTTCAAGTTGGTCACACTGAGCCTTCTTCTTGCGTTTGGTATAAGGCAAATAAAATTAGAGGTTTGTGAAGCCACCAGCCAGCCATGTGGGGAACCTCAAGGTTGACCCCGCAAATGTTAGTGCATTTTACTTTTGATGGGATTATCTCCTCCATTATTGAGAAACAAGGGCCAACTGCAATGTGCTAATGGCGCGCTCTCATGTATTGTTCCAATCTATAATTGCTTCTTTTCATGCAATGTGTGGGGAAAGGTTAGGCCGCGGCGAATCTTACCGTGCTTGGCGCCAGGCGGGCTTAACAACTGGACCACAATGGAATAAGCGCTGGATTTATTGGAGAAATGTGGACGTGAACACTTTGGCATTTGCAGGTATTGTTGGGAAAATGCTGTGTTATCATCAATTTTTTTGTATTAAAATAAACCAAGATTTCACTTTTTAATGCTATGAACTTGGCAGTACAAAACACTTGGTGAGTTATTTGCTGCCACAGGCGAAGATTATTCCACAGATTTTCGCTAGACACTAACTGCGTATTTAGACTGAACTCAATAAGTCAAACATCTTAAGTTGGGCGAAGATGATGAAGTTACATAAATTTGCTGCAACATTTAATGGCATGGTCTCATATTTAGTGCTGGCAGATGTTCGTTAAAAGAAATTGCAGGATATTAAACGCCCCCCTTCTCTCATTTTTTTATGAAGCGGTATCGTCCAATAAATATTTAAAACCATGACATTGACATACTGTCAGTGAGTAGCAGGTTAAGGTGAGTTTTAAGGGCTGTTTGTGCTTCAAAATTGGATGGTAATAGCTATGTCACATATAGCTGTCTTTCACAAAGACAACAAGCAATGTGAGAGAAATAGGAAAAAGCTTCTTTTTTTTTTTCATCCTTCAATTTCCATTATATCAACCATTCACTGGACTGTGTGTGTCTCGAGCCACCCATTAGGTACCGTACCAACCCGTTACTTTGGTACGCTTTATAACGTATATATGTCAAACTCAGGCCCGCGGGCCAAATTTGGCCCACAATGTAATTATATTTGGCCCGCAAGACCATATCAAATGTGTATTAGAGCTGGCCCGCCAGTATATAGCACATGCAACACTAATATTACAAATCCCAGAATGCTTTGCGAGTGTGTTGGCCCATTAGTCTCGACCGGCGAGCGCCCCTTCCCTTTCTGTTGCAGTCGTTAGCAACGATGCTACCAGACTCCTCGAGCAGATTTTCACTTCCTCTTCGCAAAAATGACCAAAGGAAAGATGGAAAACTATTAATTTTCAAGACAGGTGGGAGGCAGATTATCTGTTCACTAAGGTAAAAGACAGACCTGTTTGTCGTGTGCGGAGTAACGTGGCTGTAACAAAGAATATAACATAATTGAAGTGGTTTTTTTTTAATGCCCTTTATTAACTCCCAGGCAGGGACTGTTAATAGTTTGAGGTTTGGATTTTTATTGAAGGACATTCTTATTTTTTTGGGGTTGTTTTGTTGTTGGCCTTTTGAGAAAAAAAAAAAAAAAAAAAAAAAACATTTACATCAAAAAGAAAGGTAGTTGGAGATAGATAAATAGAAGATGGAGAGACAGAAGAATTCATGTTATCTATTTAAATGCAAAACAACAAACACCACTGTCTTTTAGTGCAAATTGTTTATAATAATGAGTTTGTTTATTCCAGATTCAGTGTTTAAGCCAAATTTAAGTTTATTCTCAATGATAAAAATGTACTCTACATTTCTGCAGAAAAGGGAAACATGCACATCGCATTGATTTGTCATTAAATATTGAGTTTCGCCCGCGACGTCATCCCAATTTTTAATTTTGGCCCACCGTGTATTTGAGTTTGACACCCCTGCTTTACAACTTCTGCCAGTGTAAAATGCACATGACACACATTTGTGGAGCCCCAGAGACCAATTGTAATCTCATGTGATAAAGTTTAGAATTCTTGACAGCATTGGTTAGCTCCACTTGACTTGTTCCCTGATGATAAAAGTGTCAAACTGGTAATGAAAACGGAGGAACGAAGCTAAAGTTCAGCTCGCGGCGTTTCTCGACAATCACGGTTTACTGGCGCATCGGCGCGTTCTCTCACTGGAACACCAACAACTGCTGCATCACTCCGCATGAGGCCGTGAAAACATCCAGCAGGATGTAGGTAGCGCCGAGCCCGTAAGATAGCTTCAGAATGTTTGTCCACAAGTGAGACATCATCAATGTGTCTGATCCAGCTTTGTCAAAGATCTGAAACTTTTTAACTTCTCACGTAAAGTGTCATATTTCCAATCTGCGGCCAAACTCTTCAAGATTCTTCGGAATTACAGCAGCGAGCCAGATCTTTAAGTGAGGCTCATCACTGATTAATCGCCTCAAGAAGACGAACCTGGCTTTTATGTTTGCGGCACTTTTACGGCACTTTCATCTCTGTCCAACAGTTAGTTCGTCAAGAGTGTTGAAACTAGGCTTTGTTAGAAAAAAAGAACAAGAAAAAGAACATACAATGGACTGAACAAGATTTCTTTCTCGTTGAATAATACAAAAAGCTCAAATGTGTGTGAATGATCAGTAACTGAGAGACGATTGCTTTTGTTATAATTGGTCCGTCTTAATTGCAAACCTTTCTGGCAGCATAGTCACAGCTCATCTTATTCATACTCTTCTTTACATTTTCTCATTATTATAAGAAAATATTTGTCTTAGCATACCCTCTGTTCATCCCTCTGTCTATTGAGACTACCGGGCTACATAATATCTATGCTAATGACATGTCATCATACTCTGCGGTTCCTGCGTCCGATCTAAAATCTGACCACTATTTCTCTCACTATTTACTTGTAGGAATTAATTTCCTCTTTACAGTGTGATAATGTCACATTTGTCATATTTCCAAATTCACACTCCATAACTCACACTGCATTGCTCTGTGGGAATGTTTGAAGTGGAGATAGCGGATACATTTACGGGCTCCTAATATTCAAAATAACCTGGAGGGACGATGATGGGACGACTGTAATGCAACTGAGGATGTACAGTAAATAGAATTTAGTCGTTCGGTAGGACGTGCTTTTCCTGCAATTCTGAAGTTGATCTCTCTTTTTAGGCATCTCACAAAAGGTGAGTACAGTCCAGTACATAGCTCTTTTTTGGTTTTGTTTTATTTTTAGATGTTGTATGCCAGTGTGTCTTTTCATGGGACAATACTGGGAAAAATGACATTTTGCTGCGATATAAAGTAGTCATTGTACAGCTGGCAACAAAACTGAGTACTGAGTAAATTTGGCCTATTTCCACTTAGATGTGTACTCACTTTTGTTATACTGTACTGCATATGAGATGCTGTGCGTCTTTTACATGATGCCAAGACCAAACACCATATTGGAAGGAGAAAAGTGTGCTTTTCAGCTTGATGAAGATAGATGCATTGAAAATGCTTTTAGCTGGAATTGAATCAGAAGAGGACTTTAGAAGGGGAGGTTTTACTTCTCAATCTAAAGTGGCACCTCAGCGCCGAGCTCGCCTATCATCGAAAATTGTATAATAGCCATCCATTTGTCAAATTAGATGAGAAGCTGATACGGAGAGGTACGGCTCCTCACATCTCCTGTGGGAGTCCGTCAGGCAGTAGGGATATTTTCAACAGGTATTAATACATTCCGCAGTCTTATCCAGCTCAGAGTTGATGGAAAGCTACAGCGTGCACTGTGCTGGAACCAGCAGCCTGTCGCTTCCTCTTACCTTGCCTTTCTTCTGCCGCCACCAGCTGTCACCGGCGCCTTCCTCTCTTTTGAAACACCGCCGTTCTCGGCGTCCGTATCCTGTCCATCAAGGATCAAGCACACCTTCACAATGTTCTCAATCCTCTTAACATATATCGCGGAGACTTTCTTCAAAAGTTGATGTGCAAAAGTAACCCCATTTTGGTGTTTTATTTTCAACATTTATCCCAAGCAGAACATGAAACACTACGAACTCCAATGCTGTAAAGGTACGTATGCATTCCAGTAATCCCTTGCCATATCGTGCTTCATTTATTGCAGATTCAGTGCATCGCGGATTTTCAATTTAGTGCACCTCTAATACAGTCGGCTTCATAGGCCAGTTGATTAAAAATGTGGCAGCAATCAACCACCGAAGATCAATTGGGCCCTTTTTCTTCACATAAGCATAGTATGTTCAACTTTTACTGGTATGGATATGAGAAAGTGATACTTCTTTTGTTTTATTTTTATGACAGAAATGCGCCCTGAGTTGCAGAGCTTTAGGAGCATTTCACTCTTGACACATTTATGGAGGATGTCGCTGTTCGTGTGTGTATGTGTTTTTTTTTTTTTTTTTTCTCTTTTCTTTTTTTTTTTATCAGCAGCTGTCACATCTGACTCGCACTACAGTCTATCTGCATGCACTCACAAAGACAGTGTGACAGCGATAAGGGCCTCTTAAAAGGCAAATGCAGGAGCTACACGTCAAAGGAGAGGCTGAGCATTGCCTGTAAAATAGGCGGCACACACACCTGCACACCAATCCCTTTTAATGCCGGCGCTCATCCTTGCCAAAAGCAAAACTTGGCGTCATGCTTGCATGGCTCTTCATGTTTAAAATACCTTATTTTTAAACATTCCCATATTTGGTTGAATGCCCCCATGAGAAATTTACAATACTAGCAACGTAATTGCCTCGTTCACATTTATGGAAAAATGTACCCCTGTTGTTTTAATAGCTTTGGCTACATTATGCTTTTTTGTCCCAAATAAAATGAACTGCCAAGTGTCTAGTCTAAATATAAATATTGCTGCACGTTTTACTTCAAACGTCATGAAACCGAGTGCCTAGTAATGACAAGACGAACACTTTCATGAGAGGTTTACGCCTATAGCAATGAACCATTAGCAGTGTATTGCTTTTTTTTGGGGGGCAAATATAAAGAATGTGATGAACTCATATCAACAAGGTTATGGTGTATAGTTGGTTCATCAGAGGACACTATTAGCTTGATGCCTAAATGGGCTGCACGTCACTTTTGAGAAGTCTCTATGAGCTTGCCACGTTGTCACTGGGATTGTTGCCCATCCCTGAAGGGGAAAACTCCAGCTCCAAGTTTGATGGTCACTTCCAGTTCAGGTTTTTGCTCAAGAATATCTGTCTTTTTCTGGACTCAGACCACTGTTGAAAAACACTACCACGTTTCACCGTGGGGACGGTGCGCACGAGCCACAGAGCTTTCGTTGCTAGCCGAAAAGATCAATTTTAGTCTCATCTGACCAGAGCACCATGCTGCATACATTTTGGGAGTTTCCCCCACGAGACTCAAAATGTGCCGCCCTTGATCAAGATGGATTTGATTGTGATCCTGGGGATCATCAAAGATTGAGAATTATTATTATTTTTCTCCAACCCAACCCTGACTTTGTACTTCTTAACTTTGTCCCTGACTAGCTCGGAAAGTTTCTTGTTCTTCAGGGCCGTGTTCAGTTAGCGGTGCCTCTTGGGGCCTTTCAGAAAACGTGTGTACACACTGAAAGATCATGTGACACTTAGAATGCGCACACGTGGACTTCATTTCACTAATTATGTGACTTTTGATGGGAATTAGTGGCATCATAACAACAAAACCTGAAAATTGACGTTCATATCTATTCACCATGCATATACACATGCCATTTTTCTTTTTTTTTCCTTATTTGAATAATTATTTTATATGTGGGTGTTATTTCAATTCAAAACAGATGTGTTCAAATTGTGCAGATGCATCAAATAAAATTCAGGGGGGGGGGGGGGGGGGGGGGGATCACTGAAATTACAGGTTGTAATGGAACAAAATGGGTTGGGAAAAACAGCCAAGGAGGTGAATACTTTATCAAGATATTGCATTTTGTCTTATCTTAATGCAGCTTTTTAATATTACAAAATGTTTAGTAATATCTAATTAATGTTTCCCAATAATGCATCAAGTAAATATCCTACGGTCATCCAGGGTTGCACATTTTATTAGATTTTATTGCTCCAGTATGTATACAGTATTTTGCAATTGCAGAGCCCACCAGCAGACAAGTGCACTCAGTTTGACCTCCTCCCCAGGTCCCACCGCCTCCCGGTGCCACCGGCCCCGTGTGTAGCCATTACCGAGCAGACTTGGCAAATTGAACTAATCATCTTTAATCAAGTACACACTCTGTGGGCTTGCAAAGACATCGTTGAGTCATGTTGCAACATCGAACGGTGGTTTTCTTTTCTTTTACATACCAGTGCGAGTTGATTTATTCCGTTTTAATCTCTTACAGTCATTCGTTATGTTGTGAGGGTTCATTAAGAGTTCCTTTGAAAGATTGTTGGAAAGTTTGCAACTCTGTGCAGCAATATATTTGCACAAAGCACCGTTATTATTCATTTATAAAGTCAGGCACTTTGTCAGGGAGAGCTGAGTGTGCTCGGACTAAAAAAAAAATCTTCTGCAGATTGTTTAAAGGTGTGTGGGTTGGTTTTAAAGGCACACAAAGACCCGACCGGCAGCTCATTAAAATAATTCCGGCACCCTGATGTGATATTTGCTTATTTATTCCCATTGAACCATCCGGGATGGCTCGTCCGCTAAACGTTTGTGACTCCAGGAAGCTCGGCAGTAGACACCGGCATCCAGCTGTCAGTGCGAATATCTGCACTCGCATATAGGAGGCCAGCATCTCGCTGCTATCGACAGTGCTGGCAACAAGGTGTCAGCTCTTGCATATTCATGTGAAACTTTGTCTGACAATGCAGCTACGCAAAGTAGTTGATGGTGCCTAGTTGCTGAAGTGCAGCACAAAGTTATGCAGAAGTATCCGTCAAGTGGTCAGACACTACTAGAAAGATCTTCTAACGCTTCTCCTGAGTAAACGGGAGACATTGGTTGCACCAAGTCAACCACTCAGTTGAAATGTAGCTGCATACGGTGTGACGCTGCATCTTGGAATCACAGTTTAGAAACTGAAGTTCTTTTCCAAATTGATTGTTCATGCCAAAAGAATAGAAGCAAATTTGAATTTCAAGTAGTTGTTATATTCCCTTTCTTCTGACAACGGCAGTGCAATTTGTTGAAATCAATATCAGATTACACAAACAATCGCCACGTTTGTTTTCCCACAATATCGTTTGAATGGTTTCTAATCCATGTACGTCTTTGGGCATTCATTTCGCGAACAACAAGCTTCACTTTGCACGTTTTTACACCCACATGTTTGCAAAGCTACTTAGTGGCGCTCCTCCGTGTGGGAATGTGGCTCGCCTTGTTTATGTGAGAGGCAGGAATATCATTAATATAAGCTTTTAATCTGTGGAGATGTGATTTCAACTGTAGGACTTGGTTCGCTTGCTGCTGTTTTGTCATTGCAGGACACAATCTTACCATAGAAAGCCATTCTCACTCTGTGCATTTAGATGCATATATACAGTATGTAGTTAATTCAATACAAAGCAGTACAGTATGACTTGCTATCGCCGACGCAATTGGAAAAGAAAAAGTCGTAAAAACCAAAAGTATTCCAAATTGCCCCTAAACAGAGTTGATGCTGTCGCAGCAGGTATGGTTTTGTCACTTGTCATTTGTGATTCCCATTTTCTTTATTAGTCAACACTGTTCTGACGGAAGACTAATTGTGCTAAAATAGCTGAGTCTCCATTATAGCCTTTGAGGAGACAATGCACTTAGCTAATTAGCGCACTAGACTGTAACAAAACAACTCTTATCGCTTGATAAATTTAGACAATAGACCATTAGGAATGCTCAAAATGACTGCTTCTTCATAGAGTGCTGTTTGCGCCACTCTGGTGTGCAGCCTTGATTTCAGAAGACTGAATTAAACTCGCAAATGTGTGCAAGTCATTAATTCGAAGACAGATTTGCCATCATAAGCGGAATTGATCTCGTGGCCTCGTTTTGATACAAATAAGAACATGGCGTATAATGATCCCAGAAAGGAGAATTTATGTCCATTTTGTGTCTGCTACAAGCTTGAGAAGAAACTTGCAAGCATGCCTGGTGGAGCGGCATGTTTAAAGCCTACACAAAGTAGTTTGTGAGAGAGAACTCTTTGCGCATGGATGGCTTTACTCAGCGTATTAGGTCAGGATTATTGACCGCCGTGATTTACTTTCAACCACTTTTAGCTTGTGCCGTGCCTGAAATCCTTCCTCATTTGCACAATTTCATAGCTAGCTCATGCCGAGAGACATCACCTCCCCAACTGTAGCCCTTCAGAAAACTGTAATTATTGTTCAGACTACATTAACAGATCACACTGAGCAATTTAGAAAAGATTTACTGAAAAGTCTCAGGCCATCCCTATATTACCACTTTTATTTTTTTTTTTTTTTAGTATTTACAATTGTGAAAAAAAAAAAAAATAATAATAAATAAATAAATAAAAGTGGTAATATAGGGATGGCCTGAGACTTTTCAGTAAAAATTTTTTTAGTATTTACAATTGTGAATGCAGCCCTATGGGGGGCACAAGTCAGTGCAAACTGTAGGCCGGTCCCAAGCCCGGATAAATGCAGAGGGTTGCGTCAGGAAGGGCATCCGGCTTAAAACCTTGCCAAACAAATATGAGCGTTCATCCAAAGAATTCCATACCGGATCGGTCGTGGCCCGGGTTAACAACGTCCGCCACCGGCGCCGTCAACCTGCAGGGCGCTGTTGGAAATTCAGCTACTGTGGGTCGAAGTCGAAGTCAAAGAAGAAGAAGAAGAAGAGGTGGAAAGCGGGTTCTTCGGCAGAAAGAGAAGAGGAAAACACAGAGCCTAGAACTGAATGTGGGGACTTTGAATGTTGGGACTATGACAGGAAAATCTCGGGAGTTGGTTGACATGATGATTAGGAGAAAGGTTGATATATTGTGTGTCCAGGAGACCAGGTGGAAAGGCAGTAAGGCTAGAAGTTTAGGGGCAGGGTTTAAATTATTTTACCATGGTGTAGATGGGAAGAGAAATGGAGTCGGGGTTATTTTAAAAGAAGAGTTGGCTAAGAATGTCTTGGAGGTGAAAAGAGTATCAGATCGAGTGATGAGGCTGAAATTTGAAATTGAGGGTGTTATGTGTAATGTGATTAGTGGCTATGCCCCACAGGTAGGATGTGACCTAGAGGTGAAAGAGAAATTCTGGAAGGAGCTAGATGATGTAGTTCTGAGCATCCCAGACAGAGAGAGAGTCGTAATTGGTGCAGATTGTAATGGACATGTTGGTGAAGGTAATAAGGGTGATGAAGAAGTGATGGGTAAGTACGGTATCCAGGAAAGGAACTTGGAGGGACAGATGGTGGTAGACTTTGCAACAAGGATGCAAATGGCTGTAGTGAACACTTTTTTCCAGAAGAGGCACGAACATAGGGTGACCTACAAGAGCGGAGGTAGAAGCACACAGGTGGATTACATCTTGTGCAGACGATGTAATCTGAAGGAGGTTACCAACTGTAAGGTAGTGGTAGGGGAGAGTGTGGCTAGACAGCATAGGATGGTGGTGTGTAAAATGACTCTGGTGGTGGGGAGGAAAATTAGGAAGACAAAGGCAGAGAAGAGAACCATGTGGTGGAAGCTGAGACAGGACGAGTGTTGTGCAGCTTTTCGGGAAGAGGTGATACAGGCTCTCGGTGGACGGGAAGAGCTTCCAGAAGACTGGACCACTGCAGCCAAGGTTATCAGAGAAGCAGGCAGGAGAGTACTTGGTGTATCTTCTGGCAGGAAAGGAGAGAAGGAGACTTGGTGGTGGAACCTCACAGTACAGGAAATCATACAAGGAAAACGGTTAGCTAAGAAGAAGTGGGACACTGAGAGGACCGAGGAGAGGCGAAAGGAATACATTGAGATGCGACACAGGGCAAAGGTAGAGGTGGCAAAGGCAAAACAAGAGGCATATGATGACATGTATGGCAGGTTGGACACTAAAGGAGAAAATGATCTATACAGGCTGGCCATACAGAGGGATAGAGATGGGAAGGATGTGCAGCAGGTTAGGGTGATTAAGGATAGAGATGGAAATATGTTGACTGGTGCCAGTAGTGTGCTAGGTAGATGGAAAGAATACTTCGAGGAGTTGATGAATGAGGAAAATGATAGAGAAGGGAGAGTAGAAGAGGCAAGTGTGGTGGACCAGGAAGTGGCAATGATTAGTAAGGGGGAAGTTAGAAAGGCATTAAAGAGAATGAAAAATGGAAAGGCAGTTGGTCCTGATGACATTCCTGTGGAGGTATGGAAGCATCTAGGAGAGGTGGCTGTGGAGTTTTTGACCAGCTTGTTCAATAGAATTCTAGTGCGTGAGAAGATGCCTGAGGAATGGAGGAAAAGTGTACTGGTGCCCATTTTTAAGAACAAAGGTGATGTGCAGAGCTGTGGCAACTATAGAGGAATAAAGTTGATGAGCCACACAATGAAGTTATGGGAAAGAGTAGTGGAGGCTAGACTCAGGACAGAAGTGAGTATTTGCGAGCAACAGTATGGTTTCATGCCTAGAAAGAGTACCACAGATGCATTATTTGCCTTGAGGATGTTGATGGAAAAGTACAGAGAAGGTCAGAAGGAGCTACATTGTGTCTTTGTAGATCTAGAGAAAGCCTATGACAGAGTACCCAGAGAGGAACTGTGGTACTGCATGCGGAAGTCTGGAGTCGCAGAGAAGTATGTTAGAATAATACAGGACATGTACGAGGGCAGCAGAACAGCGGTGAGGTGTGCTGTCGGTGTGACAGAAGAATTTAAGGTGGACGTGGGACTGCATCAGGGGTCAGCCCTGAGCCCCTTCCTTTTTGCAGTGGTGATGGATAGGCTGACAGATGAGGTTAGACTGGAATCCCCGTGGACCATGATGTTTGCAGATGACATTGTGATCTGCAGTGAAAGCAGGGAGCAGCTGGAGGAACAGTTAGAAAGATGGAGGCATGCACTGGAAAGAAGAGGAATGAAGATTAGCCGAAGTAAAACAGAATATATGTGCATGAATGAGAGGGGTGGTGGGGGAAGAATGAGGCTACAGGGAGAAGAGATGGCAAGGGTAGAGGACTTTAAATACTTGGGGTCAACCGTCCAGAGCAATGGTGAGTGTGGTCAGGAAGTGAAGAAACGGGTCCAAGCAGGTTGGAACGGGTGGAGGAAGGTGTCAGGTGTGTTATGTGACAGAAGAGTCTCTGCTAGGATGAAGGGCAAAGTTTATAAAACAGTGGTGAGGCCAGCCATGATGTATGGATTAGAGACAGTGGCACTGAAGAGAAAACAGGAAGCAGAGCTGGAGGTGGCGGAAATGAAGATGTTGAGGTTCGCTCTCGGAGTGACCAGGTTGGATAAAATTAGAAATGAGCTCATCAGAGGGACAGCCAAGGTTCGATGTTTTGGAGACAAAGTTAGAGAGAGCAGACTTCGATGGTTTGGACACGTCCAGAGGAGAAATAGTGAGTATATTGGTAGAAGGATGATGAAGATGGAGCTGCCAGGCAAGAGAGCTAGAGGAAGACCAAAGAGAAGGTTGATGGATGTCGTGAGGGAAGACATGATGGCAGTTGGTGTTCGAGAGGAGGATGCAGGAGATAGGCTCTCATGGAAAAGGATGACGCGCTGTGGCGACCCCTAACGGGAAAAAGCCGAAAGGAAAAGAAGAAGTATTTACAATTGTGGGGGTAAATGAATGTGATTAAATCATAAACCAAAATGGACATTAAGTTCCCCAATGATAGAAAGTTTTCCCTTGAGGGATTGTAATGAGTATACGTTATCACTTAAAGGAATCGCCAGTCAAAAACCTAAAAGAAATGGAACCCCAAACAATAGAATAGCTGATGCCAGTACTCCTTGTTTCTGTTTTACTGTTTCAAAATTAGGGACCGACCAATTAATAAACCGGCCGATTTAATCTGCCGATATTATCCCTTTTCATCAAAAATAGGCCCATTTTTGTGTGTGTGTGTGTGTACAGATTGACTCATTACAACATAAGACAAAGAATGACATTGCAACGAACATTAAAAAGAAAAAAAAAAAAGAAATCGTCCGATTTATGCTGATTTTTCTCTCTGTTGTAAAGTTAGCGCAAATACCAAAGGACCAAATATTGCGAAACAGTCAAACGATCTACCTGTAATTCATATCTTCAGTGTTGTAAACATTAAGACCTAAACATTTTATTTTCTCGATAATATATTTTTTCCATGAATCGGCTGCTTAATCAGTTACTACTATCTACATCGGTCAGACCCTCGTCAAAATGAATAAATGCCTATTGAAACAAGTGAGGTGTCAGTTGTTTTTGTACAGTACTGCAAATAAACACACTAAAGTGGGAACAAAAGGCCAATTTACCAACATGATGTCCTTCAACATGACTATGGCTTGCAGTTTTTCTATTACTAGCAATACCTATTTACACTGTCACTTCCGCTACTAATAGCTAATGAAGTCTCCATTGCAAAGTGCACCTCAGCCATTTTCTACATGCTGCACATTGCATTTTGCACCCTTTGACCGATCCTCTCTCTCACTGGCACATATGACAGCCCTATTTACCATAGAGGGTGTCTCGCAGTGATTGCATTTTGTGCCAAATCATACGGTCGTACTGTTCTACTGCATATGCCCATTTTGTGCACAATTCCCTCGTGCATTTGCATGTGATATTTGGATAACAATGTTAGAATGGTAGCAGTCTGAGCTACAGCCTCAAGGCTGTGCTTTAAAAAAGAAAAAAAAGGAAAATAAAACCAACAGCATCTGTGATAGTCTTCCCAGGCTATTTGAGTGTACATCAGGCCTCGGTATGATAAAGGCAGGTTTAATAGGCTGTTCTATCAGAGCGCGGTTGGGGGATGAAACGGGTTCCTGACTCTGGCTAAGCCCTTGAGAGGGCAACGAGGCAGGGCGCAGGAGCCTGAGCGTGGTCCTGATGATTATCCTCCTCCCGGCACGCCGCATGGCGTGAGGAGCATGGCATTGGTACCGCTCAATTAACATCCCCGCGCAGCGATACAGTGAGCCTGTGTGTTTGAGAGTAGGGGCAGGGTAGAACGTGAGGCCGTTGATCGGCCAACCTGGTGCCACTCCTGTGGCCACCATGTTGCTTCAGCCAATTAAAAATCAATTAATCACCTACTAAGTCTTTGAATATAATGGGCCGTGTGTGCTGCGATTGATAAGGCTCGCCATATGTGTGTGTGTGTGTGGGGGGGGGGTCGGATAAAGTTCTACCTCCATCGCCATTAAATTTAAACAAAAGCAGTATTTTAATCTGATGGATCTGGAGCAGACAGAAAGCAATTTGTTCAGGGTTATAAGTTAATTAGCTTGTGCCGTATGCTTTGTTCTCATATGGACCTTTGAAGTTATTTCATAATGTTTCCCTTTCCACTAGGGGGGAAATTATGACACATTCGTCCTAATTATGTGTTCTGTTTAGTATTTTGGGAAAAATCCACTAGAGCGGCATACATAAAAAAAACAGGACATGTCAACTCAACTTGGTAGTCAACACTCCAAGTAGAGTGGGCAGAGACTTTTTCAAAAAAATAGTGTCCATCTTGAGAGACGGGATCAAGGCAAGTGCCAGATGAAGATTGGAAATACGGCACATGACCAAGCTTATCCCGGGCAGCACCTGTCAGCGATGGTGCAACGCGTGATAACTTGAATGGCTTTTTCAACACAGCTTTCAATGAGAGCAGTGGGAACAGCCACATGATAGACCACCGCTAGCGGAACAACTCAACTGTTTGTGCTCCCACAGACACAACATCCACATCCACATTTTTTTTTTTTTTAAAGCTGTAATTGCTTTCTTCCATATAGGACAGTGTTTCTCAACCTTTATTCAGCCAAGGAACACGTTTTATGTTAGAAAATGTTTAGGGTACACCACCGGGTAAAAAAAAAAAAAAAAAAAAAAAAAAGTCACAAAAAGTATATATGCTGAAATAATGTCTCAATTTACAAATTTATGCTGTTGTACAAATGGGAACAGATGCATAGACAGGTTAATTGTACCTTCTGCCATCTAGTGGAAGAGCATTTCATTGTTCAGCCTGTCAGTATAGGTCACTGACATAGATAGACAAAGATAACTTTTTTTGTCATAATCTTCTTTTTTTAACCAATTTAGTGAAATTGTGTCATTTCCTGTGACACACGAATGCCTAGATCAGACCACAAGATTTTATTCCCGTTATTAGCACGATTTGCGATTTCAAAGATAGGGCCCGACGTATTTTGTCATGAATGACAAAACTCCTTGTAGTGTGATATTAGCGACAAGCAACGATGTGGCCCTACGATGCCAAAATAAATAGTGTTTTATTTTTTATTTTTTTTTTTTTTTTTTGGGGCGTGGGTGGTATCTTCCATGAAGTGTGACATATTAGCAATAAACCATCCGACATCGCACCTTGACTCAATCAATAGGATTGCGTCTTGCGATGGCACCTTGCCTCCTACGGTCGCCATTGTCAAAATTTCTTTGAGAAAGAGGGATGAGTGGAACAACAAAATGTAAGAAAATGTTTCTGTACAAATGTTAGCGCTAGCACTATCTAGCTAGCTAAATAACGTTACGTACTGGAACTTTTCTGCTTCATATTGCTATTGCGCCTCTAGCTAGGACTATAGGACCAAGTCCCCATCGTCCTCTGTCCATATGAGCCTCCTTCTCCTTATCATGTCGTATGAAATTATCTTCCCAGAGCCAATCCACGCTTCTCTCTGCCGGCCTCTATCATTACTCCATCGCTATCCATCAACTTCTAGCGTTCTCCCTGCAGTGCAGTGTACTTATGCCCTGTCAAAAAAAAAAAAAACCCTCCCCCTACTCTTACACTTTACCCATCTTTCATAGCTTAACCCTCAGCCTCCAATCCGGTATCTTGTCTCAGCTGGCCTCAGGGCAGCCTGCATGTATATTTTCTATGTGCGCGCAGTTCACCAAGAGCAGAGAATTGGGGTTCTCCGGGGGTCAGGCACGCTACGGACACACCAGCCCAGAGGGTGACCTTCACTTGGGGCCTGGAGCCTGGTTTGCTTTCCTGCATGTGACAGCCCACGTGATCTTCTCAAGAGTTCCTGACAATACAGTGGCTGTAAATGCAGGGGATGGAGGATTTTAAAGCGTCCCTCAACAACAACAGTGACACACGCTCAGTGGGTGACGAGAGTCTGTGTCACCTGCAGAAAAAGGCAAATGAGCCCCCAGTGACAAGTCAGTGGGCACCTCCCTGACACTGTCACCCACGCACAGTGCTTGATTAAATGTGTCATTGCTGCGCCGGTCCAAAATATACACACACCATCCCGAGCCAGTGTACGCACTAGAGTAGCAGAGATGGCGCTTTGCACAACAATCCAATTAGGAGCACAATAATTGCCTAGCAGAAACAAGTGAGGCTATTACGCTGTCAAGGGCTTGAAGTATAGTGGACGGCTGCATTCAAAGGCCGCTACTTGAAGGTGTAACCTCAAAATGTTTGCTAAAAGAGATCTCTTTTCGTCCCCTTAATGCATTCTCTAAATGAAACTGTTGTCATGATCACCCTGACATTTTGTGTTCTGTATAAGAGCTGTGTGTGTGTGTTTGTTTGTGTGTGTGTGTGTGTGTATTCTGCGTTGCTTCCATAAGGAGTCATGTTAGCTTCTTCTCCCTGCAGCACATTCTGCTCTCGGCAGAGGACCTCTACCCCCTAGCGGGCAGACTGTGCAATGCAAGTTGGATTCTACTCACTGTACTCGATGTTTAAGCATTTATTTGATATAAAGTCAGATAAAAAAAATGATACCGTATATGTTGGCTTCAAATAGTTTTACTAGTAGTAGCGTATAGTAATGTCCTCACTAGGAGGACAACTTTGTCTGTCACATTCGAAAATACTCGTGAAGCGCTAGGTAAATGCTCAAACGGTATTCCATACTGCACAGTACCAAGTGAGGGAAAAAAAGGCATGTGCCCCACTGAGTGCTTTGACGTCATAATGCATTTCATATTTATGTGAATGGTGGCAGTGAATCTTCCCTTCATCAGGTTGTCACAGAGTTTGGCAAATGCATGCTGAGTAATCATATTCCAAAATAGCAAAACATAAAAAAAAAAAGCATCCTAATTGCAGGAAGGACATGAAATTGGGTTTGAGAGCTTAAGTCACCGGTGTGAAGTAAATCCACGCATGTGTTGGCAAGATTAGTAACTGTGCAGCCCCGATCATACATATGCAAATATACGCTCATGATCCCAGAGAATTGAACAGAATTGAACAGAATTACAGCGAGCATCCGTCACACTGAAAGACTCTATACTGGCCCACATAATCACTGAGCTGAATTGAGGGCAAGAGCAAAAGAAAGGAAGTATTTTTCTTTTCCTTGGCATCGCTATTCAGAGAGCACCAAGAGAGAGCGAACGCATACTAGGATGTACTGCAGATGGTTTTGGATCATTTTCAAAGAACCTTTTTTTATATACCAGATACACCCCTTGTACGATGATGGGGTTCAGGTTTTTGGTAAATATTTGATGGTGTAGTGTCGAGCCTCAAGGAGTTGTTTTTAGGTCAGCTTCAGGACCACTCATATTCTCCTCCTCGTAATGTGTGTTCTATGTGTAAACAGCAAAGCACATAATGTGATCATTGTAATTATTCTTTTTAATATGCCCCAATTCAGAGAAAAACACATCAATAATCTGTGCATAGTGTCAAGAAATACAACAAAGGAGGCGCTATGTGTTCCCACAGGCTGGAAATCATATGTTTACTAGTATGATGGAAAAATAAAGACATATTTTTGGGGGCAGAAAATAGTATTGAGGCCCCTGGGGCAACTAAACATATACACTTGGGGCAAGCTCTCAAGCCCTCTTCAAGTTGATTCCAAATATGTTTGGGGGTGTCAGGGCTCAGGAGTTCTTCCTTCCAAACTCATCCATCCATGTACAGAACAGGAAAGGGGCCTTCCCTATGCACTGCTTCCACAAGGGTTGCGTACGAATCGCTGGTGACTCGAATTGGGTTTCGAGTGGGTTTGTAAAAGCAATAATCGAATCAGAACCTTTGGGCTCGAATCAGAACGAATCTAAGAAATATTATACCACTTTATACTGGCGAGAGCTGCAACTGCTGCCACGGCACATTCACAGTACTTCAAAAAATGCTAAATATTTAGTGAATTTTAGCCTGTGTTTATGGCCCATGCCTTTTTGACGATAGCTGAGCCAGAGGAGCCATCACTCGAGGGGGTTGCGCAGCAGAATGAATGGGAGAAAGTCGCTGCAACACAGCGTGGCCGAAGACGAGAGCAAGCTGGCTGCTGGCTAGAAAGGAGGCAGCTGGTCCCAGCCAGTGATGATTTACAACACTGACAGTGGCAAAACCAACCCGGAATCTACCTTCGGCAAAGGTATGGCAAGGGATCCCGGTTAAAGTAAGCCATTTTAAACTAAAAAGCGAAACTTTTCTGTACGGAGTCATGGCAGCTAAAACACTGCAGCCAAAACATGCCAGTCTCTTCTCTTACCGGTTCAATTGATAGTTTTCAAATAATCATATTGGGTTTTTCATTAGTTGGACAATAACATGCTTTTATTACGGAATAATACAAGGAGTAATGTTTAGATTTTGATTCAGAAGTCATTTCATGCTGTCAACACGAATAACGAATTGAGATTTAGAGGGCAAGTGCGGGCCCCGAGTTTCCACAAAGTTGAAAGCATCCAAAAATAACTTGACATGTTATGGGAAATTAAGATCAGCCAACCCAAAGTCATTGATTAATTGATACCAATCCAACACAAGGAGTTGATTGAACATTCATGGCGAAAATAACAAATATCTATTTACAGCTCAAAAATACACAGCTCCACTTAGAATGTCTTCCAAAATGACTCCATTATTTAATTATTGGTCAACCCTGTTGACTCAACGTGATTACTTCATCACACCAGATGCTGGCAAACATGTTTGGCATGCTCACGGTAAACCTGTTCTGCACCCACGCCCTCCACCCCAACCCACTGACGCACCAACGCAGAGGGAGCGGAGTTAGTGTGTTTGCAGTGGGTAAAAGTAGGGGGGAACCAGTTGGCGCCATCAGCGAGGGGTCACGAGGGAGCCAGTTAATAGGAAATCGTTATGTAAATCCAATCTAATTAAAAGAGAGCTCCATTTGTCGAGTGTAAGGTATGGTTGGGGAGAGGGGGATATTAATACACATTATTACAGGGCTCATTTGCATAACCTAATACCTCATCTCGCAGTTTGGCTCATATCAGGCCGCATCACATCAAACAAATCCAAACAAATAACCAGGCTGTGCTATTGGGCTAATATATAACACACATTATTACACTGCAAGGTATCTGTCTTTTGTACTATTCCACCTTTCTTTCTCTGTCCTAATAATGTTTGAATGTCTGCACCAGTGGTGTCAAACTCATATTTCCCATGGACCACATTGTTATGGTTTCCCTCAGAGGGCCGTTATGACTGTCAAACCATATACGTAAATGTGTAATCATATGAGGCAGGGAACTCATGTTGCTCATGGTCAATACGTTCCAGACCCACCCGCAATAAAGAGATACTGTAAAAAAATATATATATATATATATATATATATTTTATATATTTTCTCCCTTTCCACACGCTGACACTCATTAAAATGCACTTTTTCCAACACATTGCAAACGTATTTGAACACACACAAAACCTGACCAGCACTGGATCCTCCCCTAGCTAAGATTAGCCTAATTGCTCCTTATTTATGAGCACCAATTAGCATGCTTCTCATTGATGCCATGCAGGGGGACTGATTAGGAGGCTTGACTCTTTCATTCAGTTGTGAGTGTGTGGTGGGGGCAGGCATGTACAGTACATTTACTGTATGTTAGTTATGCTTATATTTGTCAAACACAGGAAGGGGGAAGTACTTAATCTATTTTAATGAGATCATTCATGTCTCCACAGCCTGCATTAGATTGGCCGATTGTATATCCTTTGCATATCATCTTGCAGGGTGCACTGTAATTTTAAATGCATCTCCAATTGGATCATTCTTAGCTTGTGATTGAATTGACAGAGCACATGCAGTATATCAACTTGGGGGGGTCTGAAGTACAGTAACTTAATTTGTAAAAATCTAAGCTTTCCATTGGTCATGGTTGTGTTATGATACTAATGTCACTAGTAGTATTACACAGTAGATAGCAAGAAACTGAGAAGTGCCAGGTCGGAAAACCCTTTCATTAAACCATTTTCTTTTCTCCAGTCCCCTGAAGGCAAAATTCTGCCATAAGACAGAAGCCGTCTCTTGACATACACCACTTAGTAGTTTTTAACAACAGTCAAGTTCTTCTGAAGAAACACATTTCTGTTGCTCTGGGCAAGAGGCAGTTTTATAAAGAGAATAGAATGAATGTACAGCATTTCTGCTGAAAATTACAGCCTTCAAGGTAGATTTTTCTTTTTCTTTTTCTTTTTTTGGCAGCCTTTTGCAATCAACGGAGGCGTCTAAAGTAGTAACGTGTGCTCACATTTAAATAGCCTTTGAAGTGAAGCCATGAAAGCGCACTTTTTCATAATGCACTTTTCAATCTGTTCCTCTAGCATCTTTTTCTTCCGAAGGCGTAGTTACTGACATAGAAAAGAATGTTTTATGATAGAGTCACCAAAGTCTAATTTCTGAGGCTGAGAATCGAAACCCTCAAGGTGCTGCATAATTTGAAGGTACCGTGAAAAAACAGTGTCATCCTCTACTGAAAAGTTAAGTTACATAAGATTTGGTTTTGTGGCGTGAGTCCAGCCCGTTAAGATCGCCACAGGCAACTTTTCTTTCAACAAAGGATGTCTTTGACTTTCCAGCCAGCCCATCAAGTCTTCACTTGCTGCCTTCTGCTTCTTGAAGGGCTTCTTGATGTTCTTAAAAGCTTCCAAGAGACTGAAAATATCTTCAACAGTGTTATTAATAATCTTTTCTTATACCCAGCCAGCTACTCATTGGCCAGGAGAGCAGACTTGATTCCCCATTTTTCCATCAACTGGCTTTCCTGCTCCCAAGTTTGATCCAGAGACTTTTCTAAAAACATGATTGTGGAGATGCGGTAAATAACAAGATGTGGAGAAAAGAACCAGTCATGTCACTTTACTCTCTACACACAAACTTTTTTTTTTTTTTTTTTTTTTTTTTACATCAAACAGCCAACCCCTCCCTTTGAAGCCAACAACTGTCTTTCGTTCTTTCATTTCTTGCCTCCCTAGAAGATGCACTTCCCTGGTGAATGTCTCCCTCTTGTGGGTCACCACATTATTTATATTCTTGCTGCTTCAAGTGGCAACAAAGGGTATAAAAAAGGATAAGATTCTATTCCGATTCTATTTGATATGTTTTCTAGCAGCAGACGGCGGGTTTCACGTAGCGCTTTTTGCTCGCTCGCGTCTTTGGTCCTTTTTGCTGTCCTGGTGTTTGGGCTCCACAGGCAGCATCTCCGCGCACAGAGCAAGCGTGTTGTTCCTCTTGTTCCGTCTTGCCTTGTGTTTACTTTTCTGGAACTATTCACGACTCCTCCTCGCTGTCTCCTGTAGTCATAGCTGAGCGTACACATTCCAGGGTGGAATAGCAAGCAAGTGATAGACTGACCTCCGATGAACTATAGGTTTTGAATGTATAATTGTTGTTGTTGTTTTTAAAACATCATTCAGCAAAGATTTTGTGTGTCTAGCCACCCCACACATTGTTTGTCTCATCTTCACCACTGGAGTCTCCTTCACGCCATGCTTGCAATGTGTGTTGTGTTTGCAGTGGGAACAGCATGTTCCAGTTGCCTCTGATGTGTGTTTATACTCATGCGGCAGGGTCAACCTGACTCAGATACAGACAGACCCAAAAAAGCAGGTGAAAAAAAGGCCCCGAGTGTACATCTTCTCCCTTTGAGGCTGTACATCACCTCCGGCTGCAGCCCACGGTCAACAGAGATCCAATATCCACAATGATTAACCTTGCAATACCCAAGCCGGCGTGGTATCGTTTGGAATTCAATGTGGCGCTGACTCACAATGCGGCCTAATAAAATGCTCCATTAAACAATTATGAGGCTTCATAATGGCACCACCTGACTGTAAGTGACAGCCACAGTTGTCTTTGGCGGTGGTGGGTGTTGTTGGTGGGTAGACCATCCTTTCCTGTTGATACCCTCTTCTGTCTTTGTTTTGTAGCCACTGTAGGATGCTTGGATCAGCGGTGTATCTTATACTTTATACAGAGCAGTGATGCATAACTAACAGTGTTGGGAAGTTTACAATTTAGGCAGTGTTTCTTATAACAACCCAGATGAGTGAATGTTCCATAAAATTATAATGATGAAACCGTTCAAAAGTCCTTGTTCTTTTATGTGTTTAAAAGTGTAAGTGTAAGGTGGCGCTTCAAAGTCATATTTGGGAAAAAAAAACATGTCATGTTTGAGATTACAGCAGAATGGCACATGAGCAAAAAGAGCCAATCACAAGTGGCGGTTTTAGGAGGAGGAGGGGGAAAAATCTGAGCTTTCGCGGCTTTTTTTCGAATGTAACTAATTAATTCACATTTTCTCCAAGTCATATAGTGGATTACAATGACACGCATGTACATATTACTTTTGTAATTAGATTGTACATATGCACAAAAATGCCCCATTATGCTGGAATGTAGTTCTGTTTTGGGGTATTGTTATCACCTAATTTATCATTCAGACAGTCTTTTTGCATACGCGGAATAAAAAAGGTTTATGCACGCATAAAGAAGCGCAAATTTCTTGATATGCGTTTCTGCCCAATAGTTAATATTTGCTGTAATTGCAAATCATCGTCTGCCCTCAAATTGCTTGTCCAAATGTAATATTCATATGAAATATTATCACAGCTTTGCAGCCTCATACTTTCACAAAGCTTGCCTCTTTAGAGGAACTTTAAGGAGTAATGAAGCGTACTTTATCTCGACGTATTATTCGAGGAGAGTCTTGTTTTCATATTTTCGAGTGTTTTTTTTTTAAATAATCAACCGCTGAACATAATTTGGTTGATGTTGCTCAGCGTTAATTGTCTGGCACGTATCTCCTGCAATAACGTTGTGCGAGTGATAATTAACACAAATAGGTTAAGTCTTCTTACTCGACTCATTTCCTGTTTGTGCATGCATGAGTACGTGTGTGTGTGTGTGTGTGTGTGTGTGCTTGCTTGCATTTTCATCATATTTGAAGCAAGAAATTATACTAAAAAGGTGCTGTTGTTATGACTGCTGGATCATTTCCTGTGGATAATGCTGTGCTGTCTTGTTCCTCCTGTTCCTCTCATTCCACTGTGTGCTTGTGTGTGTGTATGTGTTTCTTTTGTGTGTGAAAATGTGTTCCTGTCAACGAATGGATGTATACTGTTGTGACCGAAGAAAATATCCTCCCACAAGCCATGCACTGCACACACTGGGGGCTCGCGTAGTTGTTTCAGCTCAGAGGAGCTAATAAGGCCACTAGAACGCCAACAACCACGTGACACAATGAAGGTCGACAAGTTCAGCCCCTGCTTTAACGTCACCACTGTGACATTCCTAATGCAACGCCATCATGGTCCCCAAGCCTCAATTAGAACAGGAAGTCAAGTTAGTGTTCCTCCTCAAAACATCTGAAGGCCAGCCAGCCACATGAGAAAGGAATCAATAGAGGCGGCGAGTCAACGGACATCTTTCAAAAACTTCATTTTTATTTGTATCCTACCCACGGTTTCCTTATATGGGATCCTATTAACCTGCGGAATGAACCTTGGTCCTCCTTTCAGGTAGCCTCATTTCTGTGCGTTGATTAGGGAGACGGGGTCAGCTCTTTTTACCCACATCCGTGACCATCTTGTCAACCCGTTCCCTTGAGAGACGGCTGCAATGGCAATCCAGTCGGGGTTTAGGTCAGCATACAGGAGACGAGCCTTTGGGACTGCAATACAATTACATCCTGATAATCAGTACCGCCTCAGCCGACGGCTCCTCCAATCAATGCATGTTGAATTAGAGACGCCTTGGAACGGTTTTACGGGTCGAACGTGTATTGATAGCGGTCGCTCGCTCTGAGCATGTGTACAATCGATGCTTTGCGTGTTACAGGCGCTAATGAAAAACAGGTCACAGTGTCACGCTCAGGAATAGCACATTGGATTTGACGTATCATATTTCAGTAACAATACACTCGATAAAAGTCCTGGGACATATCTCCTTTTTTATATACCCTAGTGCCCACTTCTCCAAGACATTGTGCTCCACTTATTTGTTGACAGCGTCCAAGAAAAATGTATCTCAGTTCTGTCATTAGCAACTTTTTTTCTACTTTTAGCTTGTAGCGTAAGTATGAAATATGAAGCTTCATTGTTTTAAAGTAATCAGAATAATAATAATTTATAATAATACATTTAGTTAAAGGCACATTTCAGGACACTCAAGGTCACCGTACAGGGACAGTCAATATCAACACACAGTGATATACAATTGAAAATATATAGTAAAGATACATAAAGTCGCAGCAGTGAGAACGATAGTTTTTTAAGAAGTTTGAAAAATGTATAAAGAATCCATGTTCAACATGTCAGGAAGGAGGGAGTTGGTGGACAGACGGGCTGGAGGAACGATGAGGGGGATGGAGGACGCTGACCTAAGAGTTTGAATGGGATTGTTGATGTGGAGGAGATCAGAGAGATATGAAGGATGGCCTTCAATGTATAGAGAAGAATTTTATAGTCAATGTGCTGTTTGATAGGGAGCCAGTGGAATTGCTGGAGAACAGGTGAAATATGATTGGTGGACAGTGTTCTGGTGATGATGGGGGGAGGCAGTTGGAGTTCATAGATGATTTTATGGGGACTATTAAAGAGGAGGGAATTGCGATCGTCCAGACGTACCAAGATGGCTACACTGTTCGGGATGGATATTGATATTGCAGCAATGGAAATATGCAGACTGGATAATGTTGTTGACTTAAGTTTGGAATGACAACGTGTTGTCCAGGATGATACCCAGACTCTTAACATGAGACAAGGTTGGGAACAGGTGTTGTCAGTGGTGAGGGTGAAGTTGGGATGTTTAGCGAGGATGGATTTGGAGCCAATGAGGACAATCTCAGTTTTGTTACTGTTGAGTTTGAGGAAATTGAGGGAAAACCAGGATTTGATTTCCTGGATACAGGCACGGAGGTATGAGGGTTGGAAGTGGGTTTGGATGAAAGGTAGAGCTGGGTGTCATCTGCATAACAGTGGAAGTGGATGTTGTATTTGGGGAATATATGAGCAAGTGGGAGGAGGTAGATAATAAACAAAATGGGAGCAAGGAGTGAACCCTGGGGAACACCAGAGGAGAGGAGAGATGAATGGGAAGAGAAAGTTTTCAGCTGAATGACTTGAGTAAAATCAGAGGTATAAGATTTGAAACAGTTTAGAGGTGTCGGATGAACCAATTGCGGCTAATCCGGTGAGGAGGATGGTGTGGGAAAAGGTGTCGAAGGCCGCTATCAGGTCTAAGAGGATGAGGATGGATAATAGTCCAGAATCAGCTTCCATCAGGATGTCATTGGTGAGTTTTAAGAGGGCTGTCTCTATACCGTAGCATGGACGGAAGCAGGACTGGAACTGTTCATACAGTATAGATTGCTGCAAGAGAGATAAGTATGGACTTGTGCTGCTACTGCGTTTTCCAGAATTTTGGAAAGAAATGGCAGGTTGCAGATAGGACGGAAGTTGTTGAAGTTGTTGGGGTCTGATCCAGGTTTTTTGAGTATTGGTGTTGCTGCGGCAGGTTTGAGAGACGACAGAACAGAACCAGACGTGAGGGAAGAATTAATATCGGCAGTAATCAGGGGTAATATAAAGGCCAGGCAGGCTATGGACAAAGAAGACAGCAGGGGGTCAAGTTGGCAGGAAGATGGCTTTCATTTCCAAGTGACTTCAGCTGTGTCTGCACCAGAGGGAAGTTGGAAACAAGAGAGGTGTTCAGGAGGAGGGACATGGAGAACTGGGGAAGATGAACGACTGGAATTGTGGTTGTTCAGTTGCAGATGGATACTGTTTTTGTGTTTTAAAAAATGTCATGAGGGAATTACGGTTAACAATGGAATAGAAGGTGGGTGCAATGAGTTATTAACCAATGAGAAGAGTGCTTAATGTTCCAATGACAAGCAATGAGGAGTTCTGCATTATATTAGGATTTGACCGAGGAGAGAGTGTCTTTATAAAACTGAATGTGGACATGGAACATTTGCTTATGAACAATAAGTCAGTTTTTTGGGGAAAGCCACTCCGGTCTGCATCCTTTAGCCTTGAGTTGACGTTGCTGAGGGCAAAACCAGGGTGCAGAGTAGTCGTTTTTTTTTAAAGGAGCAAGTGCGTTTAGTAGAGTGTGGAGACCGTCAAAGTACTGATTGTTATGAAGCTGCAACCAATGTAAAAGGAAGTGTGACTGCTGAGGTCAACATTTGGATGCTGGTGCTAACATGCTAACAGAGCGTGTGTTTCCATGTACGCTGTAAACACATTTAAACACTAAAAAAACTCTTCAACCGATTAAGACCCCATCCACACAGAAACAATCCAAGTCAGAAACAGATCCTTTTCTCAGTATCCACAAAAATACGAAGTGCCTTGATGATGAATGCGCGTCTAAAATATTTCAGAAGCATAGCATTTTTTAAATGACTAATAAGACCAGCAGCACTTGACCCTTTTCAAGCCTTTATTTGGCACATGAGAGCGTTTCCAGTTTAAAGAGCTGATTATAAACAAAAATAAAAAAATAAAAAAAAATCATCATCAAGTTGTGCATGTGTGCGTGCAAGTGCATGTGTGTATGTCACCACATGCACTTCCAGTGCCAGCAGGTCTGGCAATAGGCTCTGACACACTGCCTTCTGCTTAGAGGTTCCATTGATAAATAGGCCCTTGTAGCAGTTTTTCTCCAAAGGGATCCTTGCTAGAAATTAGCTGCCTTGTTGTGACAGTTCCACGCTATGAGGCGGCGGGGGGGAATAAATAAATAAAAAGATCACCGCTCGGACTCAGATGCCTGTTTCGAGGGCATTACTTGGTCTTCTCCGAGTAAGTTAACCGTGCTGGTTTGCATCCCTGCTGGCTGTCACTGAGGGGTACTCTAGTATGCATCCCACTGGTACACAAAGTCTAATAGACGTTTTTGCTTTGAAAGCCAAGTGAAGTGTGTGTGTGTGTGTGTGTGTGTGTTGAATGAATAAGCGTTCGGTGTCTCCACAGCGCAAAAATACTTAACACGCTTAATCGACATAGAAAGCTGTGGGGAAGACACTCAGAAATCTACACAAAAGGAATAGTACAGCTTCCACTTGAAAATAATAGTCTCCCTTCAGTACATGACATAATGTAGTCTACTTTATCCTGCTTTTCACTCAGTTTGACTTCAAGAATGTGTCGAGTAGGAGAAAGCTTCACTTTCTTTGTCATGGAAATTAACAGAAGTTTTAACTGTTTTGTTTTTTTTAATGCAAGAAAGCTGCACATGTGCTCATCTTAATCCTCCTCAGCAAGAGATAAGATCTGTTTACGTTTCGAAGCACACACAAAGTCAAATGATTATCTCCAATGTCTGATCTCAAAGGGAATCACTGCGATTTCTATTAAAACCCACGCGCGGTGTCACATTGTACTCACACACGTACTCCAAGGGCTGCGGTGAGCCGCTCTAATCCAGCAGAATGAAGATTGAAAAGTATTCATCTTTACAATTCGGTCGCAGCAGGTTGGATATTTGCAAATAGCAGCAATCAGAGGACAAAACATTGCTCACCTATTGTTGAATTTGAATTTAGTAGGTTTATAACCTGCCAAACACAAGAACAAAGTGAAGCTAGAAAACACATTTCATATCGAAACAGATATGCCTGTACTTTAGAACAATAAAAGTCCCAATTTGAAGGTATAACCTGATTGGACCGCTTGCGATTTATATAAAAACAACACTTTTGAACATTCCTCCTCTCCACCTCTAATGGGAGCTGAATTTATTCAAGAATGGGAATAATGCAGTTTAGTTGTACACCGCTGCAAACTGCAAATCCAAAAATGTGCCTATTGTTGAACGAACACCTGACAGCGCCATTCGTAACTGAGCATCATTATAGTCTGTGGCTGTCGACGGACACGCTAATAAACGATTGGATTGTTATAAGTTTGTTTTGACACACCCACAGTTCATGTACATAATTAGTTGATATGGGTGGCGAGCTGTGTGACAGTGATATAAAAGTGAATTTAAAATGTGGCTGGCAGTGAGTTTATACAGTGCCTTGGGGTAGGGGAAGTGTTTTAGAATAATGCACAAAGCCAAGAAAGAGATCCACAAACTGGGGTGATAGATTCTGGATATATATATATCTATATCTATATATATATAGATATAGATATAGATATATAGTGTTCAGGCGGCACGGTGGACGACTGGTTAGAGCGTCAGCCTCACAGTTCTGAGGTTCAAAACCCGGTCCCGCCTGTGTGGAGTTTGCATGTTCTCCCCGTGCCTGCGTGGGTTTTCTCCAGCCACTCCGGTTTCCTCCCACATCCCAAAAATATGCATTAATTGGTGACTCTAAATTAAATCTAGTGAGGAGAAGCGGCTCAGAAAATGGATGGATGGATGGATATTGTGTTCAAGGGTTACATTTGGTTTTTAAAATGGGCCATCTCATTTTCGTAGATTTAAAAACAAAATTGGATGTATGTGTCTATGTATGTATTTTTTGCAACCCCACCTGCATGCTTCTACCTCCGCTCTTGTATGTCACCCCATGTCCCTGCCTCTTCTGGAAGAAAGTGCTCACTACAGCCATTTCCATCATTTTTGCAAAGTGTCCCACCATATGTCCCTCCAAGTTTCTTTCCTGGATGCCGAACTTACTCATCACTTCTTCATCACCCCTGTTCCTTTCACCAACATGTCCATTACAATCTGCACGAATCACAACTCTCTCTTTGTCTGGGATGCTCAGAACTACTTTGTCTAGCTCCTTCCAGAATTTCTCTTTCACCTCTAGGTCCCATCCTACCTGTGGGGCATAGCCCCTCATCACATTATACATAACGCCCTCAATTTCAAGTTTCAAGCTCATCACTCCATCTGACACTCTTTTCACCTCCAAGACATTCTTAGCTAACTCTTCCTTTAAAATAACCCCGACTCCCTTTTTCTTCCCATCTACACCATGGTAAAATAATTTGAACACTCCCCCTAAACGTATAGCCTTACTGCCTTTCCACCTGCTCTCCTGGACGCACAATTTATCAACCATTCTCCTTATCATCATATCAACCAACTCCCAAGCTTTGCCTGTCATAGTCCCAACCTTCAAACTCCCCACATTCAGTTCTAGGTTCTGTGATTTCCTCTTTTATTTCTGCCTAAGAACCTCCTTTCCACCTCTCCTTTGTCTTCTAGCTGAATTTCCACCGGGGCCCTACAGGTTAATGGCGCCAGTGGCAGACGTTAACCAGGGCCACGACCGATTCGGCACGGAATTCTTTGGATGAACTCTTATATTTGTTTGGCAAAGTTTTAAGCCGGATGCCCTTCCAAAATATCTTGTGTGAATCCCCATTGCCGTCCCTTGACAAAATCGATGAGTGAATGAATCCTCACAGTCACAGAACAATTCATCCCAGTGTTGACTGTGGAATGCCAAAAGGAATTTACTGTCAACATCCAAGACATGCAGCACGAACGTAAGGTATTTCCAGCAGTTAACACAACAATCGCAATCTAAGATAGTCATCACAGCTCAGTCAGTAAATGTCAAGAGCTAACATCCCACAAGCCAGCAACATGTTTTTTGCAGCAGTAAAATGAAACAATGCGTGTGTGTGTGCGCGCGCATGTGTGTTTTTCTGTGTGTGTGTGCATGTATGAGGGGAATTTAGGTAGGAAAAATGAGAAGACAGATGAAGCTGGAAAGTACTGTATAACTGGGTTATGTTCATGAGAAATATTATTTGGATATTTTCAGGTTTCAGGTTATTTTCTTTGAGGGGAAGCATGCCAAGGACCAGAAGCAGGAGGCAAGGCTTGAAAAGTCACTGTGAACCGGCTGCCGAGGATTTGCTGAGCGGTCCCTCTACAACGTATTCAGGGTGGCGCTGGGCCTCACCGGGAAGACAAAGAGGAAGGGCCATCAGGGCCGCAACTGAAGCCGCAGAGAAATCCACAAGTTGGCTACGGATCAAGAGGGCAGATCTGTGAGCAAACGCTGCTGGGACACAGGCTAGGGTCTGAACAACACCGGTCGGGTCGCCCGGATGCGGGTGTCTGATGTCGGCAGACCCGAAACACCCGATGACCCCGTGTTACATCGCCGATGTTGTATCCCAGCGCATCCGCAAGATCTATATTTCACCCTCTCTACAAAGCCAAACTATTGTGGTCTTTTAAAAAAAATAAAACTATAACTAAACATAACTAAAAAGAACTATGACCACAGCTGAAAATATGATCCGCTCTTTTGTCACACTGCTCAATTAAGACAACGCTGTAACTGCATTCGTCCAAGTGGTAGTAAGAAGCATGATTATCTAAAGATTTAAGAATGAAGGGTTCAGTTATACCCTGATAGGACAACTGCAAATGTTGCTTCAATGCATTTTAGCTTTGATGTAAGTTAGCTACTTTTGATGACCCTTTTGGTTCTGGAAATAGTACAAACAGTTAACTTGGAAATAAAAATGAGCTCTACGGCGTACAGTGACGTTAACCCATATACCGCTATCTAAACTTTAAGGCGATGGACTCAACAAGGCGTCTGACTTCCAGTGTTCACTTTGATCTCCACCAGGGGATGTCCAAGCATCACCTTTCACCCATCCACTCTCCCTTTAGTTAGTGGGACATTCAAGAAGTATCAGGACGATTACTGTCCATCTGAAGAACGATACAGAGAACCAACTGCGTATGATTGTATTCCAGCTATCTTGAGCAACACTGAACGAGTTGAGGCCTTTTGGCAGATTCTGTCAGGACGTGAATACAAAACAATACGGTATGTTCCAATCTTCCCTAATCTTATTGCGTCCTATTACGTTTTTTCTTCATGTCGAACAAATGACCTTACTCTGATTGGACACAGATGGGGCTTCAGTGGTAATATCAAACATTGCACACACAATATTTCACATAGGCTCCCAAGTTCCCCTTCCCAAGCATAAATTATTTCAAAGGTTTGCAGTCGGCTGTCTCGTGTGCCTGTCGCTGTGCTGAAACAAGCAACAAATGGACCACAAACTGCTAATATTACTGTCCAAATGGCTCGGCTCGAAACGCTTTCAGGAGGCACTAAATGGGCTTCTCGTATATCAAAAGTTTGACAACGGAAATCCATTCAGAGAGACTCGCACCGTTTGTTGAGGTGGCGACACTGTGATTAAGAGGAGCTTCACCGGGGCAGGTGTCACAGGGTCGATTTCGTTGAACATCTGTGATGGAAGGTGCCCACCTAATAACGTCGGGCACGTCTTCTCTCTCACCCCACTTTCCAGATTACTGCTTATCAGAGGCAGCTCTCTCCATATGCATTGACCTCGCAGCATATTGCATCCGGTACGCTGCAAAATAAGAAATACTTTGACATGCATCTGCTTCCAATCATCCTTTTACCATCAGTGGTTGCAATATACAGATTTCATAAATCAAATCTGAACATTCCCGTTAGGTAGGCAAGAGATGCATACTGTGTGTTATTAAGGATGTGGTAGGGATCCATATATGGACATGATGTGACTGCCAGTTGAGAAATCTTGGCAATACTTATGGTTCAAAAACACTGTCATGCAGATGGGGAAATGCATATGCTCCGTCACTGTGGTTAGCAAATGGGTGGATGGAAATACAAAATACAAAATTGTATTATTAATGCAGTAATGGCGGGAGAAAGAAGAAACAAATCTTAAAATGTGCTGTCTTTGTCTTAAAATGGGCTTTCTTGGTTTCATGCCACTCGGGTTTCAGGTTTAACTTGAAGCAGCACTCATTTACATCAAAAAGCAAACATTTTTGAACTCTCATATTCTCCCTAACTGGATTCAACAAACAGTTTGTGCTGCTGCGATGGCGTCCCTCAAGGATCCATCGCCGGGCCGCCCCGAACACAGCGGCTAAGTGGGTCACAGCGAGGCTTTTAATCCTTATGTAAAAGTCATCTCTTTGAATAATTTTACTTGATGGAAATTAGTCACGGCAGAGGTCATAGTGTGGGATTCAACTCAAGGGGATTCAACTCTGTGCTCGATAGCCTATGCGCATTAACGGATTTAAAATATCGATTGATTCAGTATTATTATATATACATGTGATGTACAGTATGTGATGTGTGCGCTGTATTTAGATCATTAGAGTAGAAATGTAATTGTCATCAAGCATGTTTATTATTGTCATTTACATTATGATCAACATGGTTTTAACAGGAGACATTTGGGCCTCAATCTCCAGCAGTTATTCTCAACAATTTGGTTTAAAGTGGTCACTGATGGTGGAATGATACATTCGCCTGACTTTGGTTCAGGCGGCACGGGTTCAGTTTCCACTCAGTGACGGTGTGAATGTGAGTCTGAATGGTTGTCTGTCTCTATATGTGCCCTGCGACTGACTGGCGGCCAGTTCAGGGTGTAGTCTGCCTTTCGCCCGAAGTAAGCTGGGATAGGCTCCTGCGACCCGCGACCTTGAATAGGATAAGCGGTGTAGAGAATAGATGGATGGATGGTTTAAAGTATTTTTGTTTTATAGGTTGTATTAACCTTCTATCTTGTTGTTCTTGTCTGGACCAATCCATCAATTATATTTCTATGATATTTACTTCTTCCATCTTGTTACTGTATCGCAGTGTCCAGTACTGAAGCGGCAAAATGATCCAATTTGTTTGACTCCATTGATTTTTATTGAGTGATTTTTTTTTTTCCCCTTCCCTTTAGTTATTTGAATTCATTTCCAAAAATTGTTTGGGCACCCTGCCGTCTCATGTCATTCTATGGGGAGCTAAACGGTGTTAACTAGTGCTAATTGGGAGCCGCTGGCACTCTCTTACAATTTAGGAGGAAATGGATTTGCAAATGCAGGTACCAACAATTGAGCAGCGTGAATCTGATGAAGACTTGCCTTGAATTCCTTTAAATTATAGTAAAGTTTCTAAACATGATGTCTGCCATCTTGATTGTGGGATCTCCAGTCCATATTTGGTACAGATGTTTCAGTACAATATTCCTGCTACCTAGTTATGCCGCTCCATGTATGCCTTGCCTGCCAGTATCTTACACCCTACTGTGATGCGCTGCACTGTCTTTGGCGCTTCTTTGCACAGCCTGCATCTGGGATCCTGTGTGATGTGGTAGACCCCTGGCCTCTATTGAGCTTGTTTAGAGTCTGTTCTTGTGTTGCTATGATTAGTGCCTCTGTGCTGTCTTTCAGTCCAGCCTGTTCTAGCCACTGATAGGTTTTTCTCTATGTCAGCCACTTCTTCAATTTGTCAGTGGTACATGCCATGCAGGGGCTTGTCTTTCCATGACAGCCCATCTGGCTCCTTCTCCTTATTGGCCTTCTGTGGCCTGAGACATTCATTTAGTAGTTTGTCCGCGGGGTCCATCTTTTTGATGTATTCTTGGAGACCTGTTGTTTCCTCCTGGATAGTGCCCGTGACACTCACTAGTCCCCCCCCCTTTCCGCTTTGTGTACAGGCTTCGGATGCTGGACTTGGGGTAGAACCCTCCGTGAATTGTAAGGCACTTTCTTGTCTTGATCTCAGTGGCTTCCATCTCTTGTGGCGCCCAGGGTATTGGAGATACATATATAAATAATTTGTTTCTATGCCGATCTGTCAAAATATTGCTTTACATGAAACTGCTCCGTGAGAGAAAAGGTCGTGGACCGCTGATTAAAATGACTATACCGTATGATGGGTATCTTTGGCAGATAAAGTCTTTCTGGCCCGAGGCTCTGAGCACCCGCTATATTTCTTGTCCGTGCCTGACAGCAGCTGCAATTGGCAGACGCAAAGCAAAACAGCCAAGAACCGTCATGTTTCTACTTGGTGTATGTCCAGAAATGTGTGGGAGCGATTCCATGGACTATGTGCTTTCAAAAACCATTTTCAGTCACCAAGTCGCACATACTCAAAATGTTGCATTTGAAAAGCAGAGCTCATGTTGTAAATAGTAAGTTAGCATTTACATTAACTTGTCTAAGTTGGGGAATCATTTTTGGCAGTCACATTATACCATGAGGTGATTTGGCAATAGGTTAACAAAGGTTTTTGGAGCCAAGTTATGCAAACATGATCCGGGATGAAAGTCATGAAAGCACATGCACAATGGATAACGGGTTTATCTTTAAATTCATCATTTTACTGAGGAATGAGAAGAGCTGTGATTGCCCAGCTTTCTTGCCTTTGTTTCTCTTCCTTCTCATGCACATCGACTGGATTTTCCCGCACACGCAATTACATCTGCACATGCACACAATCAAAATGCCGCGTTCATATTTTTTTTTCCTCCTTTATCTGGAATAGACAGAGACATGCAAAAGAGCGGCAGCAGCGCATATGGTGCTCATTTCTGCATCAGTGGCTTAATGTTCTTAAGTTCAAGGCTTTGTTCAGTGCATCATTGTTTTTAATAGAAAGACAAAGCCGTGCTGCTGTTAATTCACAGTGAGGGAATAAAAAAAATAAAAATAATAAAAAAAAAAAAAAAGAGTCCACCCATTGTTTTTGTCACCTTAGAGAAAAATAACTGACAGGTAACAAATAGAGGAAGCTCTGGAGTGTATGTTGACTGTGAGATTTTTGTTTCAACAGAATCGTCCTTTAAATTGATGGATTTTAGAGATAACAAAAGAACAACAAGAGTGATTTACAACAGGATCAAACTCAATATACAATTTTGAGGTTGATGGTGACTGCAAACCTCACAGCTTTTTTTTTTGGGGGGGGGGGGGGGGGGTCTCAACCAGTTAGCTTTCGAACTTGTTGCACACTTCATAAGGTACATTTGCACAATGTTGGCTAAATCTGAGAAAATTCAGACAAGGTCGTCTATATATATATATATAGGGGATATATATATATATATATATATATATATATATATATGTATAGATATATGTCTGTATATATATATATATGTATGTATATCTATATTTATATATATATCTGTGTGTATGTATGCACATTCCTGACTAGTTGTTGTTGCTGGTTTAAGTATTTTTTTTTATATGAGCATGACGATTGTGTTTCATTTACGCCATCCTGTCTGTCAAAGCACTTTGTTATCACGTCTTTTGAAAGGCGCTGTGTAAATAAAGTTATTATCGCGAGTGACACGCTGTGGCGACTCCCTGACAGGGAAAAGCTCAGAGTCACTTCCTCTGTTCTTCATTTGGTTAAGATCACTGAAAGTAAAAGAAAGTTCTGCAGAACCCAAAAACTTTTGCAATAGTTCGAATTAATCTGTGTCGTTTGCAGTACAGTACAGTGCTGGACTTGACCAATTTAAGTTTTTTTGTTGTTGTTGTTGTTGTTCCTGAAAAGGGGCGGAGCTTGAGTTGGGCTTCTATCAGTGCTGCGTGGAGCGGAGGAGCGACATCAGACTGGCTGCCTCTAATTCTTCTTCTTCTCCTCCTCATACTCGACCCACGAGATCATGTCCCGTTACGATCCACAGGTAAGCGCACGCAAAAAAAAAAAAGACCCAAGTCATGTTGTCGCTGACGTACTGGAACGCATTCAAACTTAGATGTGCGTTTTTGTTTTGTTTTAACAAAGGAGTGCGCGTCGTCGCTGTGCGCATTTTTGTGGAACATGTTTGGCCCGTTAGCCGCTCCCTCCTTTGTGCGCTCTCCTCATTTTTTTCGTTATTTTTTTTTCATTAGCTCATGCAAAAAAAAAAAAAGTTGGCAGTCACCGAGGCTTGAGGAGAATGTCATTTATACAAAATAAAGTTCACGATAGCGACGTGGTTTGGAGTTTTAATCGCGCTTTCGCCCTATCAGGACCAAAATAGTCAGTTTTTTTTTTTTTTTTTTTAACTGCATGAATCCATCCTCCAAACTTTTTTTTTTTTTTCTAAGAATACAATACTAACATGCATCTCCAGACCACAATTGTCCTCCAGCGAGGGTGCTCTGAATCCACCGACTATCTGGTTTCAAGGTAACACTTTTCTTTGTGATCTGCTCAACGCCCTGAAGCAATTGGCGTCCCCCTACTCATACTGAACTTGAGTTGGCCTCCAAGTCTTTGATAGCAGCTTTGTCACACACTAATGTGTGTGAAATGTATGCACGGAGGGAGGGTTTTGGTCAGGGGCGAGGGGCTGTATTGGTGCCTTTGTCTTTTTTCTGCATTTTTTTTGAGGACAGTGATTGAAATTGAAAGTGTATCCGATGAGAGGGAGGTGCTGACGATGCAGTTGTGTGATTTCAGCCACATTTCTCGAGGATGATGGAAGCCGTCACTCCCCGGCCACACCATTAGGTACAGTTGCACAATCCAAATCAAGAGCCCAATCGATAATGGTAATGCTCAGTTTTAATTGGCACGGTCAGAAAAGTGCGAATAGGGAGAGTGTGTGTCCGTGTGTGCTTGTTTATGTCTGTATGTTTGCCAGATTATACAAATGCAAACTTTTGCGGATTCCAATAAAAGCAGTATATCCAGGAATCATTGAGAAACGTCTGTGGAAAATGTCTTCATCGCAGTTCGGAATGGAGTCATAACTTAAAGGGTTCTGTTTCTTTCTTACAGTTTTACTAACTCAGTCCACTCTCTTTTTAAATGATTTCGACAGGAACATCTAGTTACTATAATACTGTGTTTATTATTGGGTTGCAGTGACAGAGGACTGCATTGCATCATACTGACAGCTGTTTCTAATATTTTTGCCACCGCTGCAAACTCAAACCACAAAAATAAATCCAATTAATGTCTCTCTGACATCGCATTATCTTTGTGTAAGGGCGAAATTGTTGATCGAGCTCTTGCATTGGATATCACTGGTTTGCGGTGTGTGTACCTAACGGAGTGTCTGGAGATAAGGAATGTGTTCAGATTCCAAACTCAAGGATCACTTTGTCAAGTGTGTAATTTTACCTCACGCAGACCATTCCGGCCATTTAGCCTGGGCTTGAGTTGAACTCTTTGCACCTTGCTAGGTTTTTATCTCAACATAACAGTTAGCATCATCAACCAGGGGCACAAGGTAAAATGCTATTAAATTTGGGATCCAGTTTTAAGGTCCCATGCCGTAATTTATATATTTTCTGTCATTAATAATCGGTATGGAAGTAAATACATTTTCTGTTGTTCCTAATTTAAATATGGAAAGCAGCTTTGCTCTGACCGGTCCTTGGCGATATCACGGCATCTTGTGGTTCACTCGACAATGATCGCGAGCTTTGCTACTTCATCCACAGTTCCGTTATAAATTCTAAATATAGTTAAGTATTCATGTAGAACACATGCATACTTTGTAGCACAGGCATCAAACTCAAGGCCCGGGGTCCTAATCCGGCCCGCCACATAATTTTATGTGGCCCATCAAAGCAAATCCTTTTGCCTCAACTTTCCATGACTCTTGCTAAAAGCTGTAGCAACATTTCAAATAGTCTTATGAAGTCAATCATAAAGTTGAGATACTGCAAGCATTAATTTTCTTCCCAAATTCCTTTTTGTATTAACATCGGTAACCCGGTTTAACGTTAAAGCGCGTTGGAAACAAACTTTTTCATTATTTCACTTTTGTGCTTTTCAAGGTGACTCGGCAGCGGTGGGGCGGCGGCCTTGCGCCCTCTATTGACCGAGTGCCACTGAATACTATGATAAGGCAATGAAACATTAATATAGTGGTACGGTTATAATGCCCCCCAGAGGAAAAGTGTATCAAGAATGTGGGCCACGAAAAAAATGAGTTTGACACTTCTGCTTTATAGACTGTATTTGTACGGCTTAGCGGCGACAGAGACTCGCTCACTTAAAACCCGGAAATGCTGTGTTGCCATTCAGCTGAGTACCAACCACAAAGTGGGCAGGTACTTGAATAATTAGTCAGGATCTACGTCACAAACACACAGAAATTTGATCCGGTCATTTTGCAAGCCTTACGCCGTTTATTGCCTTTCGCATTCAATCGAGAAACTGCAAAAAATGTCAGACTTTAACCAAGTCACAGACTCATTTTGACCTGTGTTATGCATAAAACAGGAGAACAAAATTGGATTTTGACGTAATGGGACATTGAAGTGAATTCATGCGCGGAATACGTTGGCTGTAATGTTTTACAGTAAATCGTGGCGTGCGTGGCAGTGCGCTCACAAGAAGTATTGTGTAATTGTCACTGTGCAGACAAAATGAAATGCGGAGGTAATTGTACACGGCGATAACAGGGCTTTGGCCGCGTCGTCGTTTGGGCCGGGCAGGCAGGATGTAGGGAACATTGCCACGCATTTCCGGAGTCTGGAGTTGCACTGTGTGGTCGAAGGCCTCTTGTTACTGTACGCTCCCTCCCTCTTTCTTACTCTTGTCTCGCTCCCTCCGCTCTGATTAAAGCTAAAAAAATGGCAGATCAGGTGACCCCATCCGCCTCATTAACGTTATCATCAACATGCGTCCACACGCGCGACGCATGCATGCGTGCCGTTCACTCTTAAAAAGTTTGATACTAGAGCCCCTTAATCCACAAGCGTATCAAGTTCCAAAGAAGGAATCCACCGTTTACCACCGCTGAGCAACAGCTGCCAACAGAAGCGGAATAGGATGGAAAATACATTTTTAATGTACAATATGTTCCTCCCAAATCCAGTTTCCAGTCACTGCATGCGAACGTGTCAGCCAAACATACGTTGTTTCCTCGCAGCAGGTGCCAGCACTATTATCCCGGTTTCTTCTCATTATGGACCAGCGAAACTACAGCATGCAGCTGTTTCTATAACCTTTCACCTGGTTTCTATGCAGATTTGTTTCTCTTGGGAATTTGAGTCGCGATGCCGTTTGTGATAAATGCACTTAAAGTGAGTTTTGCGAGTGTAGTTGTGACTTGACAAGAAGCTTATGGGGTCTGGCTACCCACCCCCCACCCACGCTCCCCCTTCTTCTTGTGAATTGGATACCATGTAATTTGAATGCGCTGAATCCAGAACCACACTGTTTGGACCCTCCGGAATAGGAAAAAGAAAGTGAAAGCGGTCGCGCTGCCTAATTGCAAGCGAAATCACACGAGGGCATGAAACATTAGACCGTGTTTAGTTAGGTCCTGGAAAATACACCGTCAGAGCTTTGCAATACTTTATATAAATCCTGTTATTTGACGTTTTAAGGGGAGAACCCCCTACCACCGTCGCCCCTCCCTCGCCATGACAGTTCCCTCAGCGTAATTTAGCGTTCTGTTTGTTTGTCGTCATAATGCAGCAAAGCTGACGTGGCGCAATTCTATTGGAGAACATCCACTCTGCCATCGGATAATCGGACATTTTTCTACAATTGGGCTCACGCGGTCTCTCTGGTGAAGGAGAGCGCTGACTCATTTTAGTCCCTCTGTTTAGTCAAGCCGAGTCTGGGCCGCGGTAACAGAGTTAGCGCAAAGCTAAGTGACATTTTATCGAACTACATTCACTTAGCCGTTCCGCAGAGGCACATTCAATACGGTGAACGCCCTTCACCCTGATCATTTCTTTCGGAATGAACTGCAACTTTTGTTCTTATGAGTAACAAACCATCACGCGGGCCTGGAAGCCCTGCGATTGAATTTCCCTAGGCTTTTAGTCACAGTCTTAAAATGCTAGCGAGATCAACCTTTCATTCGTGTCGTTTTTCTGCCTTTAAAGCGCTATCACTACAAGCCAGATTGCCTAATAAGCAGCACGGCATGTCGGCATTGGTAATTGGCACGTTGGCCCGCCATCTGCTCGCCGCCAGATGCCAAGTTCCGCCAGAAGTTTCAAAGTGGTGAAACAAGACATTTGTAATCCTTTTTTTGTTTTGTTTTTTAGCAGGTGATGATTTTAATCTCAGTACTTTCTTCCTCACTTTTCACAGAGTTTTTGTGGATGATTGATTGAGTGAGAGTGAGGTCAATTCTCCAAAGCGGCTCTTCTGATGTCATCCTGGAGTGCTGCATGTTCATTCAGCTAAGCAGCTTATTTGGAAAAGTGTACAGTGTTTTCGACAGGAACATTTTGCCTTTTGGCTTCTTCTCGTGATAAAACAAGCACAGGAAATGTCTCTGTTCGCTGATTGGCCTTGTCCTTTCCTTTCGCGTCCTCCCCGCGGGACCGCAAGTCGTGCACAGCCCTTCTCTGTGGAAGCAACTAAGGCTTCCACTCCACTCCTCCTCCTCACCACCATTACACCCTTGTTTTCTTTTGAAATTTGCATACTCCCCTTAAGAACAAAGGTTCGATTCAACTAATTCTGTACATCGACGTTTCAGTGTCAGTCCCCATCCGGCATCCCAAAACCAAACGGGTTTTGCCAATCAAAAGCCTGTCAAATCAATGTTTTAAGTCCCATATTTTGAGGTGGTGGGTAATTAAAGGCGCGTCGAATAATAGGGTGGGGAAAATCTCAGAGGTGTGTGTGTGTGAAAAATACCTTTTGAGTGTAAACACATGATCAGTGAGGTCATGTGTTTACACAGTGAGCAAGGTTAACTGCTCTGAGTCGCACAAGGAAAAGAGTGCCGGAGGGGTTAGGGACAGACAGGGCCAGTGTGTGGGTCATTAATAGGCTCGGTGGATTTATGCTGGTGGCTTATGGAGGCGTTCTCGGAGAGAGTGAACGACACGTTGGACGTCCGCCATAACGTGAGATTTGTACACAGACGGCGAGGAGTGACGTCATACACATAAAAACAATCGCCTTGTCCTTAAATGGGTATGCACATGAAGCAGACTTCCAAATCTGCTTGTGTTCTTTGGAAGAACTTCAAATATGAGAGCATTTTGGTTTCTTTTTTGCCATTTGCCTTTGTTTAACCAACTTAAACAAATGTGACGCTATCGTGATAGATTTCCAAACGTTGTCCTATTTTCTTAAACACTCGGGAATAGATGGTAAGAGGGTCTTATGTGACTTTAGGTGTTGCTTTTGTTGGTTCATTGCCCAGCCACAAGAGCCGCTATTCTCTGTTCACCGGAAGACACCGGTACAAACCCGAGGCATCTCCCTCACGCCCGGCAAAAATGTACTATCACGTTGGCAGGTAGCATATGTAAAGTTCAACTTTGCCCAAGGTGTGGTACACACAAAAATATTTAGTTATTTGCCACAGACCCGAAACATAGATAACAAATCGGGCATTCAACAGTTTGGGCCATCATGTGTGTGATGTGCTCCGATAACACACAAAGATTCTGTTCAGCCGCCGATCTCAAAGTCTCACGTGATCACACGTGGTCTCAGAAAACCGAAAAAGAAGAAACACTTCCGTATACGCGCTAATGTTTCCGAAGAGTCTTGTAAAATGTCGATGTTCTCAGAAAGCAACTAACTTGGGAAAATACTTCTTGGCGTCCGGGGAACCTACGTTTCTAAATAAAACGACATCGGGTAAGACGTTTTCATTTACGGTCTCTTCCGTATTCGTCAATCTCGGGCGCTCCTTGATTGGCTAGATCCTATTCCACGTCACCGTTCTCGCCGTCGTGACTCGGGAGAAGTCGGGGTTCCCCACGCACAGGAAGTGTTTTGGTCGTAAATATCCAACACGTTAATTATTTGAGATTGTCGGCCCCGACTTGTTTGGCACCAAAAAATCGGAACGAATCCACTCTTAACACACATCAGACCTGAGGACAATCGTATAGGATAATCTTATAAAACTGAAGATTGTCTGGCGTTTGGGTCAGAATCGCCACAAAAACAGGCCGTTTGTCTTTATGCGCGTACCGGGCCCAAGTGTGAATATACCGCAGGTGCTTCTTATTCCACAGAGTTTGCAGGAAGCCAGTGGGGATATTGATGACATTCCTATTATTAGACCCGCACAAATCTGGAACGCGAATATCTGAAGGTCGAAAATGTCAGGCCTGTCATTATACGGCCTTAGACCAGAAGGATTCAAGGAATGGATTAGGACGTTGGCCTTTGCATCCTGGCCAACAGGGACAATCTCGCGTCTTGGTGATTCTATGGGTTACGGGTGCGTTTCATGGATTATGTTTGGTCCTGGGGTCCATGCATGTACTGTATTTTATGTCTGAGCTCCGCAAGGCAACAGCACAGCCTGGAGTCCATGGCCAGTTGCAGTCAGGAGTAGCGGTAATTGTTTTAAGAGCACATTTATAGAGTGTAGTCTTTTGTGCCTCCTAATCAGAAGCATACTCGCAGAGATTTGCATAGGAGCCTCTTGAGGATCCCTCAGGAATGCTTTACCGACAAGGCTGGCGGCGGGGACACTCCACTGTTGCCATTACTTTCCACTTCATGTGTCACTGCCCTGTTGAGACGAGGAGGAGGGGTCGGGGGGGGGGTCGGTGAAAGTGATTAAGACTGAAGATCAAAAGCAGAGCCATTCTTCCATCAACACCCCAAACAAATGGAGAGTGTGTTCAGGCAAATCCCCATTGATCCCTTCCCTAGTCTTTTAGACATGGAACCCAGCGCCCCATTTCCACCTAGCAATACAGCTCAGTCAGCTCTAGTCAAGAATGCTTTTTTTTCCCCTGTATTTTAAAAATTTGCAAAGCCTATCAAAATATTGGTGGTAGGACAAAGCTAGACCATAGCTCGTGATGGAAAGAGCGAGGCCTGCATGGTCTACCGGTTCCTGTAAAGTACTGCGATATCTCACCATCAAAAATGCAATTGCAGACTTTCAGCTTTAATTTGAAGGTATTGACAATCAAACCAGGTGAACGGTGTCGGACTTGGAGCAGATTGAATATGTGCCTCCCGCTTTTTAAGGGACCGATCGGCTGCCAATGGAACTGGTCCCCTTGTATTTATTGAGGATGTGACTACTGAAAAAAGCATCAGGGTAAGTTCTGAAGTGTTTAGGGCAATATCATCTGCTCATATTTAGCCAAATGCTTCAGAACTCATTGGACTGTGCTTCACAGCGTGACCCAAACCATACTGCGAAAGCAACCAAATAGTTTTTTAAAGGCAAAGAAGTGGAATGTTTTGCAAAGGCCAAGTCAATCACCTGACCTGAATCCGTTTGAGCAGGCATTTTTTCCCCTGAAGACAGACAGAAGGGAAAATGCCCCAAAAATAAGCAGGAACTGAAGACCGTTGCAGTCGAGGCCTGGCAGATCATCTCCAGGGAGGAAATCCAGCGTATTGTGATGTCTACGTCTACCTAATTGACTGGCTGCAAAGAATTTGAAACCAAGTATTACAAAGTGAAAGTTTGATTTATGATTGTTAATTTGTCCCATTAGTTTTGGTCCCTTAAAAAGTGGGAGGCACGTAAACAAACTTCTGTTATTCCTACACCGTTCACCTGATTTGAATGTAAATACCCTCAAATTAAAGATGAAAAGCCACAGTTACAGCGCATCTTGTTGATTTCATTTCTAATCCATTGTGATGTTTAGAAACAAAGAGAGGAGGATTGTGTCGTCGTCCCCCCAATATTCATGGACCTGACCGTATATGATGCGATCCATTGGGTGGAAACGTGAGTGGTATAGTGCTTCAAAGTTACCGCTTTAACAGTTTCTCCCAAAAATTGCAGTCCAGTGCCCGTCATCTATCCTGTACAGATTAAATCTTGTATTTTTTGTGGAATCATTTCATCCTCTGTTGGGTCATTTGTAATTTTGCCTCTCCGCATTCTATTCTTATGTCTGGCAAGGGCACAGGGAGAACAAAAATATGGCTTTAGAAAACCATTTTAATCAGACAGTGCTGTGCAAAGGCCGGGGTTGGCATGGGAGATCTCTTAACCTCATCAGAGCCCTGCCAGTGGTGATTGGAAGAAATACTCATTCAGGTTTTATTGAATAACCTTAGCCCTGGACCGCAGGGGTTTTACTGTAATAGAGCAGCTCTATAGCCACTGAGGTGACAGCCAAATGGTACTTATTAAACGAAGGCTTGATTCATACGACGTGCCCTGCTGTACATTCGCCTTCTCGGTGGTTTACGGTTCAGCTTGAACGCTTCTGTCCGCTTATATTTTCAACAAGCGAGAAAAAACACACGTGCTTGCTCACATACACTGTTGTGGAAAAGAAAAGTCGTGAACAATATGTGATTAACATATACAATACACACCTTGCCCCTCATCTGTATCTCCCATCATGTGAGTGGGCTTCAGGAAACGCAGGTGAACAAGGTCACAGCGTATTTACCCGGTACACACCTCTTGTACACAAAGTGAGCATGACCTCGTAACGAAACGGCAGCAAGGATTAATTAGCCACCGCATTTAGACTAATGGCTCCTTCTCTTCGGATTAAAGATGGCACATGTCACGCAGGGGAGATTTAAAACGTGAGTGGTTTGAAGTCTGCGTCTGCCTTCCAAGTCGCCATGTAATTGCTCTTTCTTTAATGACCTAAAACAATTGGCATCAGCTCAAAAGATCCACGTATCAAACCACCGCTAATACAGACACTGCAGTATGTCTCATCTGTCGTTTATTGTTTTTTTCTTGTTGCTTTTATTGAAAAATACTCATTAGCATATTGTTGTTTTTGGACTCAGATGTTGCTTGTTATTAAGCACACATACAATAGAGTGCAACGGTGGGAAATCAGTGGCCTCATTAAAAGTAACTTGATTAGGAAAAAAGAATATGCCCCCCTTGCACTCACACTCACCACTGAACAATCGCTCTTGTTATCAAAGATGCCGTCTGGCTTGCATCCCACTTTTTTTCTGAGTGTGCCTGACTTAGATTGTGATCCCCACATTGCCACTCAGCCCTGTGGTAGCCAACTGGTAGACCGACTTGGAAAACGGAGCCTTATTAGTCCAGTTTAGACCTAATAATGACCGGTAATCGTGCGCCGGCCAAGCCAAACTGGGCACCGAGGCTCCAGATTGGCCTGCAATGAAATAGCAGTCAGTCAACAAGTGGTGGTCGGAGAGGAATAGGTATGCATTTTGATGCCCTTAAGACAGTTCGGGCACGCATCCATGTGTTTGAGAGCTCAATTGACCCAGGCGGAGACAGCAGTTCGGAGTGAGAAGAGATGGACTAACCCCCCGTGGACAGAGCTAGGAGGCGGGATAACTGCATTTTTGGATTTATTCCCATTTAGCGCTGCTGCTTTGTGAACCAAATCTCATTTCCAGTTACGCCATCAGCTAAAAAAGCGCCGGCAACAACCTCGGCGGAGCGAGCAGCCTCTGAAGAGCGCCGCTCAATTATTTACAATTTCATGGCTGTCTGAGATATGTGTTATTCCAATAAATTTAGGAATTAGTAGCCTTAAATACCACACATATATTAACCTCTAAAGCTGAATTTTATCCTCAATTTAATGGTAAATACCACATCATGCTAATGGAATTCAATTGGGCATTCCATGGTCTTAATAAGCTGTAGTCTAAAATTAGCGCACATATTAGTGAAGAAATGGCACCAGTGAAACGCTACGATGTGCGTCAAACTCATTTTTGTCTCGGGCCGCATTGTAGTTACGATTTCCCTCAGAGGGCCGTTAGAACAGTGAAATGTTTAATCACCAAATCATACTATGACCATTACACAAAAAATTGAGGGATAACTAGTTTTGAAATGAGAAGACAAGGATCATAGTTTGTTCATTTAAGTTACTGGAGAAGAAGGGTTTGGTAGCAGAAAAATGCAACTCATCTCAACATTATTGTTCATTAGGTACAGATTTTAGCAAAAATCACGGTGAGTCGATGAGCATGATTTGCTTTCGCGGGCCACATAAAACGATGTGGCGGGCCGCAACTGGTCCCCGGGCCTTGAGTTTGACACCAATGAATGAAATGAACTCCCTGGCCTCCGAGTTATCAGACAGACAGTCCAGTGAAAGAGACAAAAGGCAGAGAGAGAGAGCTTTGTTATTTCTAATGGAATTTCAACCCTAATTGTGAATGGGACACCATGGTAGAGCAGATATGAGGGTGTCCAGTCCTAGCGGTCACTTTGTCCGCTAAACTGTCCGGGAAAAAAATGAACAGTACACACACCTGCAATATTAATATTGTGTGACATCTGAATACTTGACAATTAAAGGAACCTTGATGCAGAGGGACAGTTAACATTGACCACTGTTAGGAAACTTGTTGGCGAGCTGCCACACTGATAACAAACCACCAGCACAGCCACGCACAAAAGATGTTGTGGAGCTCATCAAGCTTCACTCGGAACAGAACCTTCGCTATGACATGACCGGAATGTGTTTTCTGGATGAAGAAGTGAGCTCTCTTCTCTCAGTAAGACAAAACGGATATGCTTTTCCAGCAGAGGTGTGTCATTTTTGCTTCTCGCTGTCAACCAGGGTGGGTGAGCTGTACTGGGAAAGTGATGGATTTACACCGCAGAATTTTCTGCTGACTTGCGCAGTATTCCCATTAAAAGCGTCGCTTTCCTATTACATTCCTTCTTCATCTCGTGTGTCGCTGCCATTTTTACTGGCTCAGTCTTGCGCAGCACACAAGTCACGTAGTTCAGTACAGTTCAATGTCATTCAAAGAACTTATCGCCCCATTCAATTCATTTTTGGCTGCACGCTGTTTTCACTAGATAGTGTCTATTGTGCCATGACGGGAATAGATGGGAACGGCACGCATCACGGGTCAGGACACAAACGAAGGATGAGGCGGTGAAGGGGTGGTATTTGTTTAATTCCATTACGGTACAAGATTGTGGCTTATTGCACTTCATTTTTTTTCTTTTACGTTAAGATTTTAAAATCATTCAATGTATTTACATAGTTTTCTAGTTAATGGATAGCTGGAGCAACTCCATAGCTCTGTGGTTCCCAGTTTTGACACCAAGTAACGCATTCAAAAATACATAAGCTCTCCAAGTACCGCCATAATGCCCGTCCGTCATTACAATATAGAAGCATAGAAGGCTGAAGTGTTCATCATAGTTATTTTTGTATGTATTACTGTGAGCCGCTGTAACATTGTGCAGTTTGAAAATGAGCACTGTGCTTAAACATAAGTAAAATGTAAAAAAAGTTATACTCGTATAGTTAAAAATCATTGTACAAAAAGGTAAAATCAACCTTGTACATAAAGAAATGTTTACAAACAGACCGTTCTTAAAGATTAAATGTGAATGTTTGAAATTTAAAAGTTAAAGGTCCCATACTTTTGGCTATTTAGACCTCCATTTAGAGTGACTCTCGAACATGGACTTCATTTAAGAAAAAGACCTTGGTTTTGTCAGTGTCCAGAAAATCCCCCTCTGAGAACTACTTCTGTTTGACCCAGTTTTGTATCTGCTTTTTCCATATTTGGCTCAGACCGCCCCCTTTCCTCTTGATTGGTTTGCCTCGGCGTTGAAGACCCACTTGTGAGCGCACACTGGCTCGGGAGCGGAAAGGGAAGGCGGAGATATTCGCTAGCGACGTAGATAAATTCGAATGACCTGATTTCAGGCCTCTAGACAGAAAAACGTCTGGAACTCAGGAATGAGTGGACGCTTTTAAATCCGATTTCACATGTTTACTTGGGCATAATAGAGACAATATTACATTCCAAATACCAAACTGCATTTGGGCAGGGGTTTTTTTTTGTGTGTGTGTTTTTTTTTTTTTTTTGCCATGTACCACTGACTGCCGTAGCTGAAGCTAACCTACAAATAGTCCTATTTTGGTAACTAGTGGATTGATTTGTTGATTATAAGCGGTGTTGCGATTATGTGAATGCGTTTCACTCTTGGGAAATCTCAATCCCGCTCTCCAATCCAAGGCAAGTCCAAACAGCGTCATGGGATCACTCTCGACATCCACGGTGAGTAATAGAGCCACTACCACCCCACCCTGGACCAAACAGCCCCTTAATCCCCTCCTATCTCGCTCAAGGAATGCAGCCCCTTATTTTGAAAAATACCTTGTCATGTAATACCCTTGAAAAGTAGCCTCGCAGCACAAAGAAGGAAAAAGAAACGGCATTCCACCATGTGATTTAGTGACGTGTTTAAACAAGACAGGAGAGATAAAGATTTATGACATTTTGACGAGATTTAAACAAATGTCCTCTGTGGAAATGGCTTATTTTTTTTGCGTATTTGTACTCGGCTGTCATTTTTGCAATTGGCTCCCAGTGTGTGTGGCTCATTGCATCATGCTTCTGAGTCTTATGTATGTTTCCATGTAAGGCATGATGGGAAGATGTTCTCCGTATGTGTGGTTTGACTGCGACATAAATCATCCGGCTGCTTGTTTTTTTTCCTGTTTTTCTCATCCACTAACTGAAACGTGGCTTTTACAGGAAGTACGTCACAGATATTGTCCGAGAATTTTCACTTTTTCAGCATGTCTTGGAATTACCATTACAATCATAATCATTTATGCTCTTTTAGCCGTCTTTGGGGTGTATGTGTATGCCCGGTTACGAGAGAAAAAGCATAGACGGAGCTCTGTTTTATTTTTCGTCCTTAGCGAAAGGCGTTTGTGTTCCATTCTTTTTTTTTTTTCAAATCATTTTCATCGGATTCTGCTTGATATTGTCGTCAGCTGGATAAACTCCCATGTCCGTTGGCAGCAGCGGTGCTTGGTTTAAAACCTAGCATATATCGGCGCCTGGTTACGCCAGAACCAGCGGCCCCGCTCACTAGTAGCAGATTAACGTCCCATTGAGGAGACGCAGACTCCTGGCAGGGTCTCATTTACTCTGACACAAGGCAGGTGTCGAAAGGAAGCCAAGCAAAAGCCACAGTAGGTTTCATTTTTAAATTTGAATTTATAATTTTTTTTTTTTTTTTTACCTTTTTGGTGTTTTTACTACTGCTTTTCTCACTGTAGTAACAGCAGTTTGGAATGAAGTTTTAATGTCGTCGCATTGAGACGAGCCTCTTTTTGTGCGTCGTTATTCATTTACGATGCTGTTTACAAGACTTTTAAAGACGTCACACAGACGCCCCAAGGAGCTCGTTGATGTCCTTGTGTGTGTGTGTCATCATTCTTCCCCGTATGTCGCTTTCAAATATAAATTTTACATTATCACCATTTCTACTCAAGTCAATCCAGACTGCTGCTGCTGTTTGAAAGTAGCTTCAATCCTAACAAACAGGATAAAGAAAAGTAGAAGTTATAGTAAAATAAGACAGTACTCCAAAAAAAACAAAGGCATATTGGGCGTTCAGGTGAAATTTCAGGTTAAATCTAAAATGGACTATAATCTTTACAGGTGAACTCCTGGCAAATAAATATCCTGGTTGAATTAGAATAGGTCTTTAAACAGTCCTCTTTATCAAGCTGTGTACATTGTGACATCATAAGACCACGATGACACCGAGCAATTGATTAACAGTACATACCTCACCGTCGTAAGGCTTTATACGTGATGTTGTGTGAAAAAATACTGAAACGTTGGACACGAGCGTTAGTAGAGAATATTCACATTTTAGGTTCATTCTGAAGTTTCCCCCGAAAGCCGAATATCCTTAACTTTTTGTGAGTAGTAGGCCTATATATTATTATAAGCAAAAATGCGTGCATTTTGAAGTGAATAGTTGGATATTTATGGAAAGACTTTTCGTGCTGAAAGTTGATTCGCGACTGAACCTCCTGATGTATAAAGATACAGCAAGCGCAGTTTAGCTAGCTTAGCATGAAGCCCAGTAACCTGGGAAAAAAAAGGCTAAGCCAATAAACAACAACTTTTTTCAACGTACATGTTCATGTGCAGATTATTAGAACAATGGATCGATTTCAAGAGGTGTCGACGGGTCTTTTTCTTTTTAGCCGGGCTTTCCTTGAGGCTAATGCTAAGCCGCGCTAAGAACCAATCGAATACAATATTGAAACATGGGAAACATTTTCTTCATTATCGCCTTTTCGTGCGCTCGCGCCACTGGCATCCCAGCTAATTCGATACAAGCTGCTTGCGAACCATGCACGGGCACGTTCGCAGCGCCACGAGAACCTCCGTACAGTCTCGTGAGGGCAAAAGGCACACAGACAAGGCTGGAAAAAAATCTTTTTATTTTTATATACAACTTTGTAATTTTGAGGAGCAAGTTTTTGCAGGTAAATCCCACACACCCCTGAGGCAACGGTTTTATTAAACAATAAAAATGCAACAATATAACCGAGTGGAATTTAGGGCTGCAGCTATCGAATATTTTCGTATTCGAGTATCCTACTGAAAAGTCATAATTATGACTAATTAACACAGACAGCCCTTGACAGGGCTAAAATTATGCTAGTAAAGTACATTAACATGAATCTCACTGATATGCGCTATGTTAATTTTACCTTGGCTCATGTCCTACTCTCTATTCTCGATGCATCGTCGCCATCTTGTCGCTCGCGTAGCGACGTGAGCACCTTTTACCGCATTAGTCCACAGTTGAGTTATCGGTTATGAGCTGCAAAATGCTCATTTTCACTCGCAAATTGCGATGTGAATCGGCTCATTCCGAGCCTTGCACAAAACCAGTTTCTTATTTAACCGGCGGACTTTTGGCTTTATTTTGACTGAGTGGAACGTAGCCTACCAGAGTTTTGCGATTCCAAAGAGCGAGGCTGAGGCCGCAGTGTCGAACGTGCGCGTTTGCACATCAAATGTCGGCGCGGTGAAAAGAAATCGGCGCGCGTTAGTCATAGTGTGTGCGTGCATGTGTGTCGCAGCAGGCCCAGCGTGGCCATCAGTCATGCAGAATTGAGTGGGCGCCAACTCCGGCCACTGTGTCGTTAGTGTGAGAGCTCTCCAATCTCACTATGCAGACAGCATGAAGAAAACTTTTCCTTTTTTTCCTCCCCTTTTTCCCAGTTTGGTTACGGGAAAGGCAGCATTTTTTCCTTCCATATTTGGTCATATGGACAAGCAGCAGCAGTGAGCGGTCCTTTTTTTTTTTGATCCACTACAATCAGGCCGAGTTTGTGAGGGATTCAGATGCCTTTTAGTTTTGTAGTTTAGCAGGATGAAGCATCCTTTTAAAAGTCGAAAGACGGCAATTTATGATACGAGCAATAAGGAACCAACTTGTGATGCAAATGTCTCTCTTTAAAACTAAGACACAAGTTTAAAAACCATTACGTTAGCGCCAGCTCTTTTTGGGCTGCTCTTTAATTCGGGGAACGGGATTAGCAGTTGACCTTTGGGATTTTTCATCCTGAGTGCTTCACTGCCATGCTTCATTGTTAAGACGTGCTGCATCTGGAATACATTTTTAGTAATTATTTTTTTCACAAAGGGACCAAATATTTGCATTTTAAATGTTGTGTTTGAGAGCTGCATGATGGGGGATGATGCATATTTTTTCCTGCAATTGAAGTGTGACTTTGCTCCAAGCGTGCTGTCGGCGAACATATAAACACTTCGGTCCAAGCCGGCGCAGGTGTGTTGTTTTTAGCTGCCTTCAGATGTTTCACAAGAGCAGGTCCTCGCTCACCCGCTGAACGATTTTACAAGAAAAGTGACGAATGACAGCGTGCGGCGAGATTAGTGGGAAATTAAACAAAGAACGATGTCTCAGCAACACACATTCAAGACTGTATCGATCAAGCTGCATGTTACTTTCCAAAAACAAGGATTTTTCATTAGTGAGATAATTAGTACTAATTAAGACACTTTCCTGGCGGTGTTATAATGTACATAAAAGGATCGTTTGGGTTTTTCAATCACCTCCTTGCAAACGACATTTTACAGTTAAACAAATGACTGACAAATTCAGTGCATCCAGTTTAGAAAAATAGAAGCTCGCAGTTTCTTGTTTTCTAAGTAAGTTTACTGAGTGCAAGTTTTGTTTGTTTTTTCAGTCAGAGATACTCTAATTCCATGGGCGCATTAGATTTTCACACTTTATTCAGTATCGGACAATGTGCGCCGTTCATCTGCTGCAGCGAAATGATGTTTTAAAGGCTATTAAGCACATTTGTGTGACTGAATTGGGTTAACAGTTTGGTTATTCAAACAACCAAAGTGCCAATGAAGAGTCATCATGTGGAGTTTCCATTCCAAGTGTTAGGACAGTCTTAATGCAGCAGACCACAAAAAGAGACATTTATGGTACAATATGCAGATTATTGGTCTAAAAAAAGATCACTTTAAAGTAGTTTGTATGTCACTTATTCATTAGACAACAAATTGGCAACTGACGCATTAAATGTACGTCGCTGCTGTTTGGTTGCCATTTAATTGCCGCTTTGATTTTTGAAACGCAATCTTTCGCCCGACCGATTCAGCGATGACGCGGGCGCCCTCTTAATTCCCCAGGCGCATCACACAGCCCGTCGTCCTCAAAGTACAATGCATCCGAGGTATTCCATTGAGAATTTCATGGTCTCAGTGTGTGTGTGATTCACTTTCACACAGCCAGGCCTTATACAATGTGAAACATAGTCTGGGAATGCAGGAGCCTCATTTTTCCCTAGCCAATGGAAACTTTACATCTCTCCCCCTTCAAGTTTTCCTCAGTGCTGCCGGATTCGGTAGTTTTAGGGTGATGCCGTTGTGTGCGGTGAGCTCGCGTTAAATGCATTTCTTTCCCTTTCAGTTCAATCGTGCTTCTTTTCCCGTGATGCAGCGACACTAGCGGCCACGATCGTCTGCTCGCGCGCGACGAGATGCGTCGTCACCGGGGTCGGCTCACTTTCGGGGACGCTCGGAAGCAAGCGTGAGCAGGAAGCAGATGGTATCGAGATCGAGCCGAGCTCTGTTGTGTTTGGCCGCCCCGACGCGGCGTTGACAACAGAAGCCATTGCGGTTGATTTTCACGCCGTGGCGTTTATATGTAGACGGGTGAAGAAAGAAAGAATGCGCAATATTATCCTGGCCGTCATAAAGAAGAAGAAAAAAAAATCAAGTGTCTCTTCATATTTTATCTGCGTAATACTCTGCAGTTAGCGGATAAGCTTCCGTCGTCCGAGCCAAGACACTGAGGAAAAAAATGTGCTTGGATTGTATAGTCTGGATTTGTATGTGTTATTTTTGCTATAGTCTCGTGATATGAAAAACCTTTTGATGAAAATAAAACTTGATAGAATGTCTAGTTGGCCGGGCCTGGAACAAAGCAGTCACTGATTTTTTGGCCATTTTAAATGGGTTTGCGCAATTAGCCACGTCGCTAAATAGCCTAAAGTCAGCTTTCACGGTGGTGGTAAACTTGAAATTTTAGGGTCAAGCAGAAAACCTATGAGCGCAGGCGTGGGGTCGACAACGGCCTTATTTCGAGGTATCGGGTACTCGCGAAGGCTGCCGATACCACCCCCCGATTCTTGGACAAAAAAAATAAATAATAATCCGACATCAAATAAGTCCTTCTCGTAAGTAAGAGGCACAGACAGATACGCAAAGAGCGAAATATGTCGGCCGCGTCGTCCGAAAACCTCCAGCGAGCTCACGAACGCGCGTTCATCTGCGGCAGCTCAGCGACCACACCCCGGCACCGTAAACGCGCTTACGCCGCCGAGCGCGGCACGCGAGAGGAGAGGCGCACATCAGAGACGACCGCAACCGCTCGGCTCGCGTTCCAAGCAGACCACTGCGGGCACTGATGGAAATCACACGTGCACACATTCTTATTCCATAATAAACTCGACGGTCGACAGCACAGGTGTCAAACTGAAGGCCCCGGGCCAGATCAGGCCCTTCACATCCTTGTACGTGGCCCATGAGAGTTTGCCACTGTTGCGCTTTGACCTCTGTTCAAAGTAGTAATTTGATGATGATCAAATGCAGGGTGCCTTGAGATACACGTACGAGCGGCTCGATTTTCGAGATACGAGCCACCCTACCGATTTCTGCTTTGACTTGGGAGCGCAGACTTATGCGGTGGCAGTGACTCAACCCATTTCCCAACACGCAGTTGAAAAAAAAAAAGCTTCAAGCTGTTTACTGCCGCTCCCAGTTGACGTTTACTGTCAGACTTACACCTCGTGTGTCTAAACAAAATGGTGCTCTTATCCTTTAATCAAAGGATTGAAGATAATGTCGCAGCAACACATGTAGACAGACAATAGAACATGACTCACAGTCATATTCTTTATCCTTTGCGTAGAATGACAGACTAGAGTGAAATATGAGTAGCATAGCGATAAGCTGAGAGAGGAGTTAGACGTCTCAATGAGCAGTATATCTTATCTGTCATACTGCCCCCAGGTGGCACGATGACTATTCGATGTTTCCTTTTAATTCTATTGAATTATGTCATGACTGAATGTTTTGTATTCATAAAGTACAATATTACGGAGTGCTATTTTTCCTCAAAATACACATTACAACAATTTTGAGGGGGGAAAGGCTGGAACAGATTATCGGTATTGGTATTTCCTTTCATTTCAATTGGAAAAAGATAATTTGAAATGTTTTGAGTTGCTAGGGTGGTCACAGAACAAATTATACTCATATGTCAAGGCACCACTGTAACGTGATATGACAGGGCGATTATTAAGGGTGTGAGTACAGAGGCGCGAGAACAAATAAGCTCTGGACACAGGTCGACTCCATAAACAAATACAGTGTTGCTCAGCCTCTGTAATACGTCAAACCGGTGAACTCATTTGAAATGTAAATACCAGTGCCGCACTTAAAAAGCCATGGATGTTTTAATAGCATAAATAAGACTTAACTTGTTACTCTATCTTTTTTTTTTTTTCCTCCTAAAAATAAGACTGCTTATGATGCACTTTTGTCATTTATTTGGATAATTCAGTGCTAGCAGTTTCATATAAATGCCTCCAAAGCCGGTCCAAAAGAGAAGCAGTTTTATGCTCTGCATTTTGTTCTCTTATGCGATCCAATCAGAATCAGAATCAGAATCAGAATCATCTTTATTTGCCAAGTATGTCCAAAACACACAAGGAATTTGTCTCCGGTAGTTGGAGCCGCTCTAGTACAACAGACAGTCAATTTACAGAACACTTTGGAGACGTAAAGACATTGACAAAAAACAACAACAAACAACAATTGTGCAAAAAGATGCAGAGTCCTCTAGCACTTAGAGCAGTTCGAATGGCTAATATCGCAATAGTCCGGTGCAATGACCGTTGTGCAAAGGGCACCGAGACTTCAAGGAGTGTATGCGGTTTAAAGTGACGAGTAGTGCGATAATCTGGGACAATGGTTGTGCAAATGTTACAGATACTCCTCAATCAGTGTGCAAATGGAGCAGATGCTACTCTGGCATGAGTGGCCACTATATGCAAATAGCGCAGCACGCCGAGACGACTACAGTGAGTGCACGAGTAATACATAATTGGCCCCACAGAAATGTGACAACGAACTCAAGTCCAAAAATTGCCAGCTTGTTGTAATGGAATTATAAGTTAGCTGTTTAAGAAGTTGATCGCAAGAGGGAAGAAGCTGTTGGAATGTCTACTAGTTCTAGTTTGCATTGATCGGTAGCGCCTACTTGAGGGAAGGAGCTGGAAGAGCTGGTGACCGGGGTGGGGAGGGTCCGAGTGGATTTTGCACGCCCTTGTCTTAGTTCTGGCAGCGTGCAAGTCCTCAAGGGTGGGTAGGGGGGTTGGTTTCAATGGTTTCAAAGCCAGCGTACGTACCAAGCAGTGATTTTCCACATACCGTAACGATGATACATTTATGTGGTTTCGCAGTCATAAGCGGCCTTATGAGGGAAGCCATAAAAACGAAGCGGCCCGCGATGCAATTGAGAAAATGTACATTTGTTACACATAAAAGGACAGTTTTGTGACGTTGTTATCTTTCAATGCTCTTCTGTCGAGACCACAGTACTACCCCTGCAGAAAAGGTTGACCCAACTCAAAACTATCACAGCAGCACTCTGCCAAAACAGCTGTTCATCTTCAGCGCCTACAGCCACGCATTAGGCCTATCGCTGTCTTTCGTCCCTCCTCCTCCTCCCCCTCTTACTGCACCAGCCTTCTCTGCTGTGAAATCGTCCGATTAGAATCACCTAATGATAAAATACTGCGCATTACCACCATATCTGGACGCGTGTAAAGCCGTCTCCCCTTGAGTAGCTTTACGTACGGAAGAAGAAGGCGGGCTTTGTGCCAGCGCTTTTGCTCACATTTCACAGAAGTGGAATGCCTTTCTTCACCTGGACACCTGCACGACTGCGACTCCACCAATGACTTGTCTTTTCTGCTTGTAGTTTGTCTTTTTCTCAACATAATCGTTTTGTTAGCATATAACTTATATAAAGGCATTCTCCGCGATTTTGGAACGCTTTGCCCAGATGATGTACGCAAAAGGACTGAAGTCTAGCCGCCATATCATCATAAGTCATCACACTTTATGAGTCAGTCGAACACCTGGCCAGGAAAAAAAAAAATGGAAATGCTGTGCTAAGGAAGTTTTTCTGAGTTATGACTTGCCTTTCCTTTACTCAACATACCACTGGCAAAAGATACAACAGAGAACCGAGAGAATCTTTCTAACTGGCCATTGTCTGCTGGTAATGTCAAGGCTCTTTTCAGTTAAAAAAAAAAAAAAAGCTTAAATAACATCCCTAGCTGAATAGACCTAATGAAGAATTTACTAGATTTTTTGTACAAAAAGAGCATGGTTTTAATCATAAAAATACATATTTTGGGTAGTTTTCATTCATAATTTCGTCACGAGTTTGGCCGTCAGAGGTCAAATTGCATTGCTGATTCTACCCCGAATGTGAGAGGATACATGTGTTATCAGGGCCCACGATCATAACGGCTTTCAGAATATTCATGAGTTCCGTGTCAGTGAAGTCATACTTGGGTAAATCTGTCACCGGAGGAGAAAAGAAAGGGACGACGGGTGGATGCAGATTTCAGGTCAGCGCTGGGATAAAGTTCGAGCGGAAAACAAGGGAGTGGACAGGCTGAACCTGGGAGAAAAAAAAAAAATGTCACCAACTTTGCACTGCAGGTTGCTCAACTGTATGGAATGCCTTCTTTTCATTTTCTCCCTCTCATTCTGTCTCTGTTAGCTTTTGCAAAAGTGCGGGTGGTCCCTCTAGTGCTACACACCATTTTACACGCATACGCATCTTGCTGGGGCCCTTTTTATGCAAGCCAGAGGCTTCCCCCCTGGGTCCTTTGCTTAGCATTTTCCATCTAAAAGCCCCAGATTCTTATGATATTGCATTTATTTAATAAAGCTATTAAATGTATCATTAGTTACAGTCACAGCTGCAATACATATTTCATATTCGTGTAATGTCTTGCCATGCGATCCATTTGTGTTGGTTCTGTTGATGAACTTTATCTTTTTGTCATTAAATTCATAATCATATTTCATTTGGAGAGAGTGGGAAATTTCTGGAGTAAAACTAAATGTACTGCGTCTCCCTGTGGGCGTCCACTGTATGTAGAAGTCTGTGATTAGACCGGTGCTGTTTGGAGGCCCTTGTCACTTGCGCTTAGTGTTCTCGTCTCGTTTTAATTACGGTCGCATGCGTAGCCAGCGCTAATTGGCCCTTGCCCACAGTCACAGACGACGCTATCTTAACATCCAAATATAGAGAGAGTGAATTACTGCAGTGTTGTGAAATGTATCTCCTTATTTTCAGTCACAGCCACTGTGAAATAGTGAGGAGACGAGTCTCTGCTCGCTACTCTTACTTAGCAGCGAGGAGTAGGGCCTCACCGTTTTTTTTATTTTTTTTTCTAGGCAGATTCCGATAGTTGGCCGGTTAATTTAAGAAATATATAGTTGTTTTACCATACTCTGTCCTTTAGTGTTTGTTGAACTTTTCAACCGAGAGAAAAAAATCAGCAAAAATTGGAATCAAAAAAAGAAAAAATATCTTTTTTTAATGCCATTATCTTTGTCTAATGTTGTAATGTGTAAAAAAAAAAAAAAAAAAAAAAAAAAACTGGCCAGTTAATCAGTCGGGCGCCAGTGAGGAGCTTCAGTGGCAAGATAAGAGCGCGCTCGCCTATCTATGTATTTCATTTCCGTCTGCTGTCATAATCGTGCATCCCTATGCTCATAATCAATTAGAAAAAAATGTGCGCTATCAGTTCAAACAAAACCTAAAAAAAAGCTTTTGTAGGTTTTGAAAATTCTAAAGTATTCGAATTTACAAAATGTAAAATAATGACTTAAAGATTTGGTAACTATCACCGAGGAATGCGATCGCACAAAAAAACTGAAAATGTGGCTAGTTAACACCTATAGCTGCCAACACTAAAAGACAAGTATGTTATGTTGTCTTTTTGTTATGATCAAAAAAATTATGGTTTTATTCTCTCTTAATAGTATAGTTTGATTATGTATCCTGTATTATATTGTCTTGTAGATGTATTTTACTGCTTTTTTACATCATGGCCAGGGGACTACAGATGAAAACTAGCCTTCTGGCTAATTCTGGCTTTTTTAACCATGTGTACTTCATGTGTTTTATGAAATTGCATTGTCCCCTTTCAAAAATAAACTGAACTGGCATGAGAAAGAACACAAAGTTGCGGCCGTCGAAGAAATTGCTCGGATGCAAAGGAATTGACTCGCCGACTTTGTTACGGCAGCCCATCGAGGCAGTCGGCCTTACCGCCGAGCTTACAAGGCAACATAACATTGTCGATACCGTAACAACGAACCGACTGATAAATCCCGGCTGTCCTCAACGCGAATGTATGCGTTTGATCAACGGCGCGCGAACACCGATGCACACACAGTCGACATGTAGCTCCGGAGAAAAAGCAGAGAAGACGACACCGGAAGCGAGGCTCAAGAGCAGAGTCATGTCCTCGGAGAGCGTTTTTCTGGGCAAACAACACAGGAAGCTCGAGCGAGGGGAGGAGAGCCTGGGCGAACGAGGGGGGGAGAAGAAGGAAGGAGGTCATTGAGGGATAGAAGGAGGGACGAGAAACAAGAAGGGGAAGGGGCAGGAATTTTTGTAGGCTGCTCTGCGGGAGAAGACTTAGCTGATGATATGTCAGCGGTGTAAAGGAAAAGACACTTGTTGGCTCATTTATTGAAGGTACTGTCTGATTCTTTTCGTTCTGCATCATCATGTTGTACCTAAATAGACACTGTTGTATCAACAGGTTTGTATTTATGTGACTCTGCTCCTTGTTGTTCTTCCAAATGCGCCGTTGTCTTTTCCTCGAGCGCTTAATTGGAGTTTTGTTATATTCCGCTCGGCCGTGCACCGGACACGCACGGCGGTCGAGCAGAGATCACAGACGGACGACGCCGGGCCCGCCGGCTCCCGGGTGGTCTCCCCGCCCAGCCGCGCACGTACCCACAGTGGGTATTTTTAGGGAGAATGCTTTTAACATCCTGCGGTGACACGTCTTTCCGCCTTTTCTGTCCATTATGTCCTCCATTCTTCTCCTCCTAACCGTCGGCGCCGTGTTTCCAACACCGATTGCGCTCAGATAGCACGACACTTTTAACACGTTTCTTTCCGTCTCGTCCTAGGGTACAAGCATGGAGGAAATGGACTTTGAGCGGCGCCGGGAGCTGAGGAGGCAGAAGCGGGAGGAGATGCGCCTGGAGGCCGAACGGTAAGACGCACGGTTGCGACGGTGACCTTCGCTGGATCGGAGCCAGCTCACAGGGCGCTGTCATTCGGGATCTTCCTACCTAGCGAAGAATTCCTCGGGCCGTGTTGCCGAGCGAAGCTCTTCTTGTCAGCGCACCCCCTACGATGTTGATGCCAATTTGGACGAGAACCGCGCCAGTGTTGTTTTAAAAGCTCAAGGCCTCCCCGAGGTCTTTTTAAAAGCATAGTTTGGCGAACATTGTATTCTCCCCAGCCTGGGTTGTAGGAGGAGGGGGAAAAAAAAAGGTTGATAAGCAATCAGATAAGCATTGTGATGACCTTTAAGTGGGAACGCTCAATCACGCCCTCCCGCTCTCCTTCCAATTTTCTCTCCCAGATATGGAGGTCCTCTGAACTGCCTTTGATTCAATGGACCAAATTGATTAAACTAAAGCCCATTCCAACAAGTGAGTGAGTGGAAACGTGCCAAGCGCAGGTATAAAAGATTGTGAGAACAATGTGCCAAAGCCTTTTATAGTCATTTTTTGTTTGTTTTTTGTTTTTTGAAACAAGTTTCCTCATCAGTGCCGCAGCCTGAGACCACTTAGGAAGACTTTGATAAGAGCATAGATAACAGCCAAGGTCACTCGTCTGCTCTATCTTTGAGAAGTGTTTTAGTCCGTCACTAATGCAAAACATGCTCACACAGTCTTTTGATGACCTTTTTTTTAGAGACCAAATTTGAATGATTGGGATAGTAGTAAACATCAAATTTCAACTTGGCGGGTCACGCTCCTGTAATAACTGCGCTGGCAGGTGACACGGTGCTCCTGTTGTTGATATTTCCAAAAAAAAATGCATCTCCACATCGCTTCTTCCGTTTCTGCCAAGATATCGAAACATATTTATACGACCGCACTTGGTTGGACTACTCAAAACCACTGTTGTTGCGTTGGAGCGCTTTGTACGCAACGTTAGTTTGACTGCACCCATTGGATTAACCATCGAGTGCGTTCGGATCAAATGATGAAGGTTTGATGAAACCCGTTGGCTTTTACAGAGCCAAGCTTTTGCGCGGCTGTGTTCTATCAAGGCCAAGTTGTAAGAAAGCCACGGCTAGTCAGTAATGCTACAAAGTCCAGCCTTAGTCTGTCAATTCATCTGCGTCGTTTCCAACCTCAATGAAAAGCCATCACGGTTCACAGCGCCTCAGACGATCCATCGGTCTGCTATTGGACCTTTATGTGCAAAGAAGCAGCAGCCCACCAGTCACCCCCCCAGAGGAATCAAGTTCCACATAGGCGCCTCAGACCTATTTCGTTCTGAGGGGCATCGCTAAAAGCTCGTGACCATCGATGCGGGAAACGGAGAGCTCGCCCCCCGCGCTTCGTCTTGAGGAAGTTTTTTTATGCCGCGAAGTGAAATCATTGAGGTCAAACCCTGAAAGGGGGCGCCGTCTGTCCCCGTGTTCTGCAATAGAAACACACCTGCCCGCCCTGCTGGAACGAAGCCACGGGGAGTAGAAGTTAGCACTTAGTCTGTGTGGTTTAAGTCGCTGAAACAGTCCAATTTGTTCTGAATGAATTAAAAACATGACAAAAAGCTAAAGCGTTTAAATAAAATACAACCCCAATTCCAATGAAGTTGGGACATTGTGTTAAACATAAATAAAAACAGAATACAATGATTTGCAAATCATGTTGAACATATATTACATTGAATACGCTACAAAGACAAGATATTTAATGCACAAACTGAAAACTTTGTTTTTAGCAAATAATCATTATGTTTCTAGCAAATAATCATTAACTTTGAATTTTATGGCTGCAACACGTTCCAAAAAAGCTGGTAAAAAAAAAAAAAGACTGAGGAAGTTGAGGAATGCTCATCAAACACCTGTTTGGAACATCCCACAGGTGAACAGGCTAATTGGGAACAGGTGGGAGCCATGATCGGGAGCTAAAAGGAGCTTCCCTGAATTTCTCAGTCCTTCACAAGCAAAGATGGGGCGAGGTCCACCTCTTTGTGAACAAGTGCGTGAGAAAATAGTCGAACAGTTTAAGGACAATGTTCCTCAATGTACAATTGCAAGGAACTTAGGGATTTCATTATTTACAAAGAGGGAAAGGACCATCCAGACTGTTATTTACACATCCGTGAAGGCACCATTAATGCTGAAAGGTACATACAGGTTTTGGAGAAACGTACGCTGCCATCCAAGCAACGTCTTTTTCAGGGACGCCCCCTGCTTATTTCAGCAAGACAATGCCAAACCACATTCTGCACGTGTTACAACGTGGCTTCGTAGTAAAAGAGTGCGGATACTAGACTGGCCTCCTGTCTCCCATTGAAAATGAGTGGCGCATTATGAAGCGTAAAATATGACAACGGAGACCCCGGACTGTTGAACAGTTGAAGCTGTACTTCAAGAATGGGAAAGAATTCCACCTACAAAGCTTCAACAATTAGTGTCCTCAGTTCCCAAACGTTTATCGAATGTTCTAAAAAGAAAAGGGGATGTAACACAGTGGTGAACATGAATGACCCTGTTCCAGCTTTTTTGGAACGTGTTGTTGCCATCAAATTCTTAAGTTAATGATTATTTGCTAAAAACAATAAAGTTGATCAGTTTGATTAAATATATTGTCTTTGCGGTATATTGAATTAAATATAGGTCATTGTATTCAGTTTATATTTCTGTTGGAATCGGGGTTGTACATCACACTCACCAGATGCGCTGGTTATTAAACATATCAATGTGCGCAGATCGCTACAAATGATTTGCGCTAGTTGAAGTCGAGCGTCGCTGACAAACCAATCTGACATCGTCGAGGGCCAGCGCCGTGGCCCCGTGAAGACGAATTTGAAAACCAACCCTCGCTAAAAGTTCGAGTTACATCGGCCAGCACGACCGATTCCGAAGGCGGATGAGCTGGACACGGCAACACGAGGAGGCTGAAATCTGACCTGGCCCAAAAAAACAATCTAAAGTCCACATGTAGCGGAAGCAGCGCCGCTAAGATAATGCTACGAAATGAAGAGGACACAGTGTTGGCGATAACTTAATCCAATTTTGCGGAACAATTTAGGTTAGAAATGTAGGTCACTCCTTCCGATAGTGTTTATGCCAGTAGAGGCGGCCTTGCTGACGGCGCACCACTGAACCTGTGCGGTCATACGAAAAAGTAATGCAGCTGCAGCTCTTGAATTTTATCTAAATATTGACGCACCGCTTCTACGTAGAGAGACATTTCACGTTGAGCAGAATGTATTAAGGGCGTATGAAATTGAAAGCGGCATGCCAGATTTAGAAGAAAGGCCTTTTCTCTTCGCTCTCCTTTTTTGGAAGTTTTCAGAAGCTTTTCCTTTCCCTCGTTCGTCTCCGTCCCACGGCGCCGCGCCGCTCTTTTTGCAACTTCCATTACTCCTTCTGCCACTCTCATTGTCCTCTCCTCTTTTATCTCCTTTTCCCTCCCAATGTTCCTCATCTCAACTCCCCCCTTTAGCTTGTGATCTCACGCTTCCATTTTAATCTCCGGCCCTTCCCTTTCTTTCACACACGCCCATGTCACACCACTCCTTTCCTCTTCCTCTACTTCTCCTCATCCTTTTCCTCTTGTTTCACCACACTGCTGCCCTTCCACCTGTGCGATCCAGGAAGGGCTGAGGAAATAACACCCATCCTCTGTGAATGACCCTGGCCATTTGGAGCTCTTCCAAATATGGTCAGATTTAGTTCTTACAGGAAGTGAAAAAAATGAATTGGGAAGCGCAAGATGTCAGTAGTAATAACTGCAGACCTCCGCCAAGATGAAAAGACGCCTTAATCACTGTTGGGAAGATGACTTTGAAAATGTTGTTGTTACCATCGCAAGTTACCCTGTGTGTAACGATTTCAACGACGTTGTCAAATGAAGAGAACTAATTACATTTGAACGACTTTTGTTAGTTTTGAACGAACCTTCTCAATTGAGCCGTTTTCACATTTGAAGTCCTCGTAGCGCTTGAGACTATTCACAACTGTAGCTGTAGCATCGACAAGTGGATCGAGTACAACGGCACGTGACCAGAGAGAGCCGATCGCAAGCGTCGGCGTTAGGAGGACGGTTGATATTGTAGCGACGGTGCTACTTCCACGCTTCGCGGCGGCCTTTTGCCGTTACGCAAGCTTAACGTTACTCTTCGCTCGCGTTTGTGTAACGTCGTTACATGTAATACGTTACTCCCCAGCGCAGGTTCAGAGATGTCCACCTATTGCGTACGCCTAAATAGCGTAATAGAAATTCACATGTTTGTCACTGATAAATGAAAGAAAAAGACATCGGTATGCAAAAATGTATCAGCATCCACTCCAAAATGTAATTGCGTTTCAATTGTTTTTGTGCAATCCCGCTTACTAACAAACACGCGGTGATGAAATCAAACCTCCCTGCTGGAGGTAATGAATTCAATAAGGGGATTTAGGGGATTTCTATCAGAGTAGGGTGGGCGATTGAGTCGGCAGCGTGGTTGCGGTTCTTTGGGCCGGCACGGGGAAAGGAAATAGTCCAGGGAATCCAGCGTGGGAATGGGCCAGCATTTCTGACAGCCCAATCCCCGCCCCCTCCGCCTCCCCCTCGTCATCCCTCCCTTCTGCTCCACAGCCGCTTGCATTTTCACTTTTTCCTCTCTTACCAAGTAGGGGTGAAAAAGTCTTATCTCCTGGGCTTTTCCCCCCAAATGGGTTTTGCTCGCATAACTGCGATGCTATGCTGTAAGGAAAATATTTAGACATACTTGCGCCTAACAGGCGCTCTCACGCTCGACGCCATGTGTAACTTGGGCTGGCTCGACCACGCAAAAGCGCGAGGAAAGAAACAACGCAATAGGAGGATCACATTCCTTTTTAGCACCCTGCATGTCGTTTCATTAACGGCGTGGGCTTAAAACGCATGACGCCGCGCAGGCAAGGGCGTCGCCTACGATGAAATCGGCAGATTATTCTCTTTTCCGTTATTATCATGTTCACCTCTAACCTTTCTCATTTTTCATTTCTCTCGCGTGCTCTCTTCTCCTATGCTTCTCCTTCTAAGAGACTCTGGCAGAATGCTGATGGAGTTTGGGGCCTAAGTAAGGAAAAAGGGATATTAAAGCAGGGCTTTCGTCGCGCGCGCGCGCGTGTGCGGTGTGCGCGCCGTGATTGACAGGAATGCTAATTCAGCTTTTAGAAGTTTGTTCTCTTCTCCTACCGAGGAATCTTGAACCCTGGGAATGTCGCCGCCTGCCGCCAAGTACTCTTTCATTCCATTTTTAGCTGTTGCCGCCATGTCTTTCTCATGACATTTGCTGCCGTTTTCTGGGACAGCGCAGTCCTGCGGGAGTTCAGGCAGTCATGTTGTCACATTTTTGCGCGTGTCGAGACGACATATTCAAGTGGAATTTTAATTGTTCTTTGTACTTTGAGGGATTACATCTTTTGCCCCACTGCATAAAGCACGGTTAGTTTAGGTGTACAGCGAATCGTTGTTTTTCGCAAGGGAGACCAAATCCGCGATGTGGAGACCACAAAAGCGCAGTTTTATTGTGATTTTTACCCCTCACACACTTGAAACACATTTAAACTTATTAAAACACACACGGAGTTATTAAAAGACACTTTTGAAAGTATTCTTTAGCGCTTCTCCTCAATTGCGCAATTGTCAGAGGCCGAGCGTGCTTGCTTCAAGCTGTTTGTCACTCCTGGATGAAATTGACTGTAAAACTGAACACCTAAAGGAAGAAAAAATGTTCTTCAAACACCAAAATGTGAATTAATGCTCACATAATGCAAAGGGATTCATTGATTTGTTCATGGAAATAACATAGTAATTCTAAAGCTTAAGACAACCGCTACCTTTAACACACACGGAGCAGCATAACACACAAACAGCTCATCCAACAATTCACAAATGCATACCGGTACACTGAATTGTTTGGAAAAACATATATTGTATATATAACAAGGGAACACTGTACTGTAATGTGAGCCAATACTATTTCCTTGTAGAAGGTTAATCATTGCCCGGCTGACGCGAGGGTCACGCTCGGGCGTCGGACTCATCCGCTCTGTTTTGACAACATTCCTCATCGCGAGGGGAAAGAGACGGGGGGGAGGCGGGTAGCGAAGGACGAGGACGGGAAGCTGTTGTCGAGGAGCCGCAAAACCTCACGTAAACCCAAAGCGGCTTCGGGGCGGTTCACCACACGTGTCGCGATTAACATGTAACGGCACGCTCGGACGCCCGACCTCAAAGGCGCTCGTGTGATGTCAGGTATCGGAAAGGTCAGGCGGAGCGACGCAGGTCAAGCACGGAGCCAACTTTGCGGATGTCACGCGGCGGGAAAAACAGCACTTTACTGTCGAATGTGTCGGGATGTTGAGCGCGTGTGATATCTTCCGTCGAGGAGAATGTGTGAACATTGAACCCTTGACTCACTTGTTTCAGTTTTGTGTTTCTGTTTCCCAATAAAAGAAGATTGACATTAGTCCGCCAGTAAAGTCTCCACTGCGACTGCATTTACTCCTCTGTTTGTTTGTTTTTATTGAATTTGTTTTCCAACGCAACTTTTAACGGGCATCAGGTAGCCACGGATTTCCGCTGCTCACGATCCGGCTCGGTTCCTTAGCACCTTAGCATATGCGTACAGTAAACCCGAGCTATTTGGATAGTTACCAAACCCTGAAGCAAAAGGCTAAAATAGCCGAGTGATTGACGCCCACCCCCAAAAAAGGTTTACTACAAGATGGCAGCAAAGCACAACTTTTCAGTTGTAGTGCAGCTTCTCGACTCATTTCAACATCGAAACCCGATGCTTCTTTTTAAAAGGTGATTATCAAAGAAATCCTTTTTTTCTTCTAGGAGTCAAGTTCCAATAAGGATAGATTTATTAATTTGAGACGAGTCTTATAATTTGTTCACCTAAGTAATGATTTGTTTGCGCTTTAAATACGGTCCACAGGTTAAGTTTATAGGCCCAAGCGTTATAGCTCCCGGTCTCTTCACCGCTTCGTCTTCATCTCCTCTGCCAGGTTGTTAAGGAACGACGACGACGAGGAGGAGGCCGCCCGCGAGAGGAGGCGCCGGGCCCGCCAGGAGAGGCTGAGGGCCAGGGAGAACGACGACTCCACCGGGCAGCCCGACAGTCAGGTCACGACCAACTGCCACAGGTGAGCAAGTACAACAGTAGTACAAAAACACGGCATAAACAGGTAGCAGGAGAAGCAGATGGGCTGGTGTTGTTTTTTTTTCTGCAGAAGCAGAGGAGCTATCACTGTCATACAATCCTGTGCAGCGACTGAGGTTGTACCTCATCTCTAAATAATCTAAGGGAGTCCCTCTCGCGTGAGGAAGACTTGTCAGACTAAAGAATTCAGTCAGTACCTTCCCGACTATCGGGGAAAATCTGCAATAGAGAAACCATATACGGAAAATATATACAGTCTTCCACTCACGCACAATTTCAATATATTAAAACACACTTGACCTTATTAAAAGTCATTTTGGAGGTGTTCCTTAGCGCTTGTTCTCCAAATAAGCGGCAAAGCGTGCTTGCTTCTAGCCCCTTGTCACTCCCAGTTGAGCTTACCGTAAAACCTACACATACAACGAAATAGAATTAAACGTAGTATATCTGAACACCAATTTGTCAGTTGATGCTAATTTACGGTTAAGTACAATGTCTCTGCTTAATGCGAACAATTGACCGGAGGTTAGTTAGTTCGTTAAGTCGTCTCAAAAGACGCGACGGCCGATTGTTGGGCGAGTCCGCTGCTATCTCAGAGAAAATAGCTATTCATCCTTTCCGTTCTTCAATCCAACTTTTCTACTTCAAATGTATTTTCGACCCGACCCGTAGTTTTATTTTCAAGCGTTTTCTGCGGTGAGGACCCGTCAACGGAGCCACGTCGTCAGCGTTTGGCTGGAACGGACAGGTCCACACCACAGAAATGTCTGCTCCCGGCTCTCCGGACTTTGATTTCTTTAGCAGCACTCAGCATCAACCTGTGGACAAGTACTTTGTCAAAGGCCTTTATTTTGTTTGAAAAAAAGCTGTTATTTGAGGTGCTAGAGCGAGGTGCGCACATAGCAATTTTGAAGATCTCAACCAAGACCCCACGCGTGACAAGACAAGCGTGCGCTTACTGCTCTTATCGCGTGCGGCGTACTCAGCACGGCACTCCACACACACACAGACCTCCACCGGCAATCGTGAGTCTTTTCCTCCAAACCAGATTTGTGGTGCAGAAAGAAGATTAACCCACGAGGAGCAGCACAGGGCATCAAGGCCGCCGGAAAAGAAAACAGTAGTCGAAGAACAAATAGAAAAAGCTGCGTCGACCACGGATGTAACGATTTGCTGAAAATGCTCCAATTAAGCCCGATTATCAGTGTTTCCATTCAGAAAGGATCAAGTCGCTTGCTCCATCTTTAAAGACTGCAAAAACAATGGGGAAGTGACGCTTGTCCAGTTAGCTGTCAAACAGGAGGCATCTTCTCCTCCCCTTATTTTTATTTTACCAGGAAGATGATTATGGTGAATACGGCAAACCCCCGTTTATCAAGTTGAATTTCGTGTAACCAAAGTCTGCCATCTTAACGCTAAGACGGGCTAACGTAACTTAGCATAGATGTGACAATAAATCTAAAACGGCAAAGACACAGCGACACATCCAAAAAGCATAAAGCAATACTCAAGGGCATTGATTCTTATCTGCTCTGTGGGAGCAATTATTACTGGAGCTTAGTCGGGCACCTTCTGCGCTACATCTCATCGCCGAGTAGACTTGGGCGCTGGCCGGAATGTCGCGGTACGGCACGGACACCGTCTCGCCCTCTTCCTCGCGCCTCAAGTTCTTGTATTTTGTCTCCCGACAGCGTGACAGAAAGCGTCTCAGCCAGCCACTCTTTCGGCGGGTGCGGCGAGGAAGAGGACCAAGCGCTGCTGGACCGCATGGCCAAGCGCGAGGAGCGCAGGCAGCGTCGTCTGAAGGAGGCGCTGGAGCGACAGCAGCAGTCGGACGAGACAGAAGGCTACGACGGCGGCAGCGGGGAGAAGAGCGAAACGGCGCGGGGGGAGGAGGAGGAGGAGGAGGAGGAGCAGAAGCCTTCCTCTTGGTGTCGGGAGAAAACGTACAGCTCGAGGAGAGAGGAGAAGGAGCCCGAGGTGGCCAGAGAGGAAGAGGAGGTCGCTCCTGAGGAGGAGAAAGTGATGGAGGAGAAGCCAAGCAGATCTTACCTAAGAGAAGAGGCGAGTCATCTGTTGATTGAGTCTTTTGTAAGGATTTGACTTCAATAACTAGCCGTGCGATGATGTTTTGCTAGGAATCAAGTGACGAACCCAACATAGAAAAGCAGGTACGCACACGCAACGGGAGTTCCTGTATGTTTCCTAGTCACACAAGTGTGTTAATGGCCCTTTTTCATAGGAGCGTGCAGAGGAAGGAAGTTATTCAGTAGTCAGTAGAAATCAGGCCGAGGCAGCAGAAGTAGCGGCCGACGGGGCACCCCAGGGCGCTTTTATAGACGTCAGAGCGCGTAAGATACAGAGAAATGACAGCGATGGCGACAATGAGGTGTGTGAGGAGAATCAGGTACCTGCGCGTGTCCGGCACAAGCACGCAAAGTCACTCAGGGACAAGCCAATCTCACTCAGAGATTCAAACACATGAAATAGTAGAGCGAACCCCCGCTAATTGGCGCTTCGTCGCACAATTTTAAGCCAACGTTCGTTACGCGTACAGGTTGAATTGTCTTTTATTTTCGGAGTCATTTTTGCTGTAAACTCTAGCCGGTAGTGACATCAACAGCTCGACACAAGCGCACGTCGCCTCTAACTGTGTAAACAAGAGAGTGATAACAGGCACGAAGAAATACTTGAAAGTGTGTTTTAATAAGTTGAACTGTGTTTAAAATGTGCGGAAGAGGCTATTAACCGGCTAACGGGTTAGAACGAGTCATCGGCAGCTCATGTAGTATGAATGTGGTAATTCTGAGTTTTTGTTACCGTTTGATCCATAAAGCTATTGAAGGCGCACCGGTGGCATTACGATGAGTTTTAATGAGCGACGGTAGGCTATATTGAATTAGCTGACATCTAACGCGACTTCGATATTTACGTTTTATATTGGGTATTGTTTTTTTGTGACAGCGGCGTCTTGGAAAAGTAATATCGTCCCTCTGGATGTTTCGCATACATCGAGGACTGACAATAACCGTGACTATTTGCGTTCCCTCGTCTCGGTCGTCGTCGTGCACATTTGCGTTATGATCCTGGTTCGCTGCCATCCCGCCAATTTATTTGTACACGGAGAGAGAGGTAGTAAAGGTGGCCAGATTTGACCAATCCGACCTTTCACTACGGTGCGTGTCAGTCAACCTACGGATTAACATCGATCACGCATTCCTGAATTCCAGACGTTTTTCTGGCGAGAGGCCTGAAATCAGGTCATTGGAATTCAGTAGCGAAGCTCTGCGCCTACCTCTCCGCTCACGAGCCAGCGCTGTCGTCAAAACAAACGCGTGCGCTCTCGCGAGTGGGTCTTCTGCACGGAGGCAACCGATCAGAGGAAGGGGGCGGTCTTAGCCAAATATGGATAAAACGGATACAAAACCGGGTCAAACAGAAGTCGCTGTCAGAGGGGCTTTTTTTGAACACGAATGACAAAACCACAGTGTTTTTTTTATTATTTTTTTAGGAAGTGGACACTTTTATACTAAGTCCATGTTAGCGAGTCACTCTACGGAGGTGTAAATAGCCAAAATACGGCACCTTTAATCGGTGTGGAAAAACGATCCCTGTGAAGCTTTGAGGCAGAGCTTTTGCTTCACAGCTTTTGTGTAATGGAATCATAGCAGTTATTTCCATTAGTCGTCGTGTGGATTTTTCACTCATCGTGGGTGGGTCTGGAGCGCTTTCCAGCAATAAACGGGGGTTCACTGTGTTATACGTTGTTCAGCGCTGTACCAAAATGCTGAAATTAGCCAGATGGCTCGTGTCGTCACTGTGGTCCGCACCGCTGAAAAGTGAGCCTCGCGTGTTTTGAAGTGTAGCTGTGAGGTTAATGCTAAGCCTCGCAGAGCAGTCACTGCTGTCATTTCTATATATATATATATATATATATATACACTTATTTTTTTGCATGTCTTCCACCAACGTGAGCTCTATTACATTACAGTGACTTTTGCTTCAAATACTCTCATTTGCTACATACGCTGGGCGTTTCATGAAATAGACTTGCACCCTCTAATGATGTCTGCCTTTACAAAGACTACAGCAGTCCCACTCATTAGCGCTCAGGCCGCCACAAAGGCGTAACTATCGTGATTTAGCACAGCGACGACTGCATTATATTGCAGATGCATACAGACAAACGATGTCGCAAAGATTATTGTAGACGCGCAAAACTCCCAAACCCCAATATATTTTGTAGTAAATGTCACGAATGTTCCTGGAGCTCACAGCGTGCAATGTGATGTTTGTGATGCGATTGTTTGCGTGCGTGTCGGTGCAGCAGAGGAAGCAGAACGGAGGGCTGCATGATGATGATGATGATGATGAGGAAGAGGAGGACGCTATTCCCAAACAGCACAGGAAACCCGAGAGGACGCTCAGGTACGCACATGTGACGTCACCTCCTTTGGAGTCTTCGTTTCCGCATTCCAAATATTCATCAACATTGACCCAGTTGAAAGTAAACATCATATTTACATGAGGGTGTGCTCAAATAAATTTGACATGATCTGAAGTAACTGCACGCCCTAGTCCGCAGGTGTCAAACCGGTGGCCCGGGGGCCAGATCCGGCCGGCCCCATCATTTGATGTGGCCCGCGAAAGCAAATCCAAATGGCTAATTGTGTTCGGTGTAATACCACGGAGATATTTGCAAGCGTTTCTTTGTTACCAATCCCCCTTTGAAAAGAAATGTAATTGTTGAAAAACATGTTTTTATAGGCTTCTGATTTGAAAAGCGGTTATTCATCAATGTGTTGTGTATACTGTAATTACAGCGTACGAGGTAATCTTTCATTCATACGGGTCCACAGTCGTACGGCCCTCCGAGGGAAGTCGTAACTGCGATGTGGCCCGTGACGAAAATGAGTTTGACACCCCTGCCCTAGACAAACGAAAAAGATTGATCAAAATTCCAATAATTGTATTAAAGGTTTTTAACCAATTTCATGAAGCTTCACAAACGTTGGACATGCGCACCGCCTGTTACGCAACACACATTTTCCTTTTGGCCTTCTTAGTTAATTTTTTTGCGCTATGTGCAAATCTGCATTCCAGTTGGTCTATCTCTATTGACCTTCCTCCAAAACGCACCCTGCGCACTGTTGTTTGACTTTGAGCACATTCTAACACACAAAATGCCTTTTAGTTGCTAGTGAATGGCATTCTTTAAACTGGAAAAAAAGAAAAAAGTTAACCATTAAAGTAACAGGAGAGTTAAACAAATCTGGGGGGAAAAAATTGAGAAGGGTATAAAAGTATATAATTTTCGGGGGGGGGGGGGGGGGGGGGACAATGTGTATTATTCAGATACAGTACTTTTTAAATACTTTTTGTTGTGTTGGAAATCAGTGGCACACCTCTGCGACCCTCATCTTTGGCACGGATCAAAATAACTTCTCTCGATTAAATATGCGTAACATGCAACTGGCCCCAGTGCACAGAAAAACAACAGTGATATTTAATACAGTGGGAAATGGTGACGGTGAAAAGCAGATACTGCAGTGCATGATTAATGCGACTCGTATCAGTTGTGGGAAAGCGCCGCTGCAATATTCTCCATAAAGGTCAGTTCACCGGATGAAAAAAAAAAAAAGAAGACTCACACTTTAATCTGAAATTGCAGGTGTTTGCCGTTCAAGCTGTTATTTAAGCATGCTCGCGTTGCCACGGGTATGAACGAAATAATAGAAAGGCATATTTCAATCAGATTTTAAGTAGATGAGTCGTGGAGAAAAGCTGGAAACTTAAGACGAGCCGTAACGTTATCTGGAGAGGTGTCGTGTGCACACGTCCGCCGTGAAAGCGCCAAATCCCTTAAGCGCGCGTTGAAATATTCCGATCGTATCGGGTGTCAAACTTGTCGGCGCCTCCATCTCCGCAGCGGAGGCGGCGCGCGCTCCCCCGAGGCGTCGGCCGACGACGCGCAGGACGACGACGACGACGGCGCCCGCTCGGAGGCCGAGCGCAAGCCGGAGGAGCTGAAGCGCCGCCGCGACGACGCCGAGAGCGAGGAGTCGGAGCGCATGCGGCAGAAGCAGCAGGAGGCCGAGGCCCAGCTGGAGGAGCTGAAGAGGAAGAGAGAGGAGAGGAGGAAGGTGACGGAGGAGGAGGAGAGGCAGAGGAAGCAGGACGAGGCTGAGAGGAAAGCCAGAGAGGAGGTACAGCAAATCCCATCGGCACTGTCACTCCGATATTATAGTTTTGTTTTGACATGAAATACGGTGATCGAGTCTCATTAGAGAGCGTGATTATCTTTGTAACCGCATCATTTTGATAACTTGTTGTCATTATAGTTTACCGCAGTTTATTATATTCCTAATTTAGTTAGATGTTTGCCATCATCGTTGCTCGGTGTCCTACTCACACAGCTGCGCATCGTCCGCGTACGCCCCCCCCCCCCCCCCCCCCCCGACCACCAGCACGCCTTATCCTCGTCGTCTTGTGTCATTTTAATCAGGCCTTTTGATTTGTAATTAAAAGAGGGCCCGCGGATAGACGGAGCCTAATTAAACGAGACAAGGCCGCTCGGAGACGGCCGACGTGCCGCCGAGCGCCGACGCTTTCTACGAGTACACGTACAAACGGTTCATACGCTAATACTTTGCAAGGGCACTTTGCGGTGTGCACTTTATCCATGGCCCGCTCTCACTGTACAGTACGTTCCAGACTCAGCCGCAATAGGTGAAAATGTAGGATATAGAGAGAGAGTTAAACACATTTGAAGTTATTACAACGCGTTCCAAAGTATTCTTTAGCACCTGCAAAGCATGTCGCTTCAAGGTGTTTATTCGTCACTGTAAAGTCGAGACTTAAAACAAAAGCACATAAACCATTTCGTATTCGGTCCGCGAATAAGACGCGTGTGTCGCTCAGGAGGAAAAGAGGAAGATGAAAGAGGAGATCGAGAGGAGGAGAGCAGAGGCGGCCGAGAAGAGGCAGAAGGTGGAGGACCCGACGGACGGCGAAGGAAAACCCTTCAAGTGCGTCAGCCCTCGCGGCTCTTCCCTCAAGGTCAGTGGGTTTCCCGCCCGTTTCAGTCCGTACGCTCGCATTCCCGCCAAAACACGACAGTACACCTTCTGAATCACGCGCAGATGAATAATAATAGTTTCGTGAGCCCATGCATAATGCTATTCATTTTGTAGTTCATCCGGTCCGGCGGTAGATGCGTTAATTGGCCGACCGACTGAGCATCGAACTAACAGTAAGGAACAGCTGTTAGTTTTAGCTGTTCGTTCGGTAGCTGAGGCCATACGTTCCAGTACACCCCTTTTTGTAATGCTAAATATGTGCCTTGGGTAAATAAATGTTAGGAAAACACTGAAGTAGGTGAAACAAAAACACGAGTTACTCCTTTCACAAGCCAATCAAGTTCAGAAAATGTTGTTTTAAGGTCCAACGAATAAGTTTCATACGGAACATTGCTTACGTATGGCCACTATTTAAAAGCGAAAAGAATACGTATCCCTATCTTGCTGTCACCTCCCAGCGGAATAAAGAGAGTCCCGGCAGGGTCGGCACACATTATCGGCTTTTAAACGGCACAAGCCGCGGTCGGCGCGCGGCAGATAACGCGCAGCCGCGCATCGCGGGGACGCCAGGAGCGCCTGGCTGGCGGGGATGCGGGAAAGCGATTAGGGTTAACAGGATTAGCGTAACGCCATTCGCACGGCCGCAGCTGTTAAAAATGCGTCTGAGAATGGGGAATTTCCTGTCGGGGAGTATTTTGGGAACTCCCACATTCGTTCGTCGCCCATTCCAAGCCAAAGAGAACGACAGGGACCCTTCGGGTGCAAATTTGTGTCCTTGAAGTCATTTTTTTTACGTGCGGACGAGTCCTTTCTTAGCCTCGCGCCGTATATCATAAACAATCCTCAGAGATTCCCACAGGCAGCAGTGGGGAAATGCTCGCTGTGTTTTTTCTGTGCGTGCGGCGTGTGTGTGTGTGTCATAGCATCGGTGCAGTCAGTGGGAACAATCAGCTGCATTGTGCACCGCAGGTCAGCAGACTGCGCTCATAGAGGAGGATGTGTGTTTAACGTTCATTAGCCAGATATAACGCTATTTACGTTGTGATTATTGAGGGTTAAAAACACGTGACTGTTCCCTATTCGGAATTGCTCACATAAGGTGAGAACACAATTATTGTGTAGAACGCCACTGGAATATTTATTGGTAGCTTTTGTTTTTGTCTTTATTTTTCCCAGATTGGAGAGCGGGCTGAATTTCTCAACAAGTCAGCACAGAAAAGGTCAAACAAAACACCTAAGATGGACGAACAAGTTTTTATTTGCACTTGTAAATCTCGCGGTGGCGTCCAATTAAAAGAATGAATTTCATCCCGCCCCACACCACAACAGCACAGTAAAGACGTCCCCTTCTCCCGTGGTGTCCAAGATCGACAACAGACTGGAGCAGTACACCTCGGCCGCTCAGGTGAGCTTTTTAAACGCGTATCCATTTTTACATGATTAACGGACCACGTTGTCATTGGATCGTACTGTCACCGGTTCACTTCCAACGGATTTCAACTGCAGGTATGTGTGCGTGTTTCCATTTGAAAGTCTGTGTCAGGTTAGAAACGAGATGTTTATTTCTCTTTGCGTTGTCGGGGCAGACGCAAGCGCGTACACGTTGCCAAAGGGTACGTCCCATCTGCGGCGTCGGCGATCAGATTCCGATCCGTTTCCTGATTCCGATTTTCCATTGACGCTAATCGTAAACTCTGTCTCGTCCGTGTCGGCTCGATTTCCATTCATACAACAGAATAGTACATATTTGTCACGTTCAGACATATTTGAACACGAAAAATACCAGAAAAACACGGGGCCCGACGGGCTGGCGCGTGAGCGAGAGCCGTGGCTGACAGCTGCTTCTGCACTTGAAGGGTATTACAGCACGTAACCTGTAAAAAGATAAAAAGTAGCGTCTACAGTATTTGTGAGATTTTGCGGCTCGGGAAACACCGCATCAGATCAGGAAGGCGCTCCCGACGACGCAGCCGCCGAGCGTATTTGCGCCGGTTCGGTTTGCGTTTGGTCCTCCCAAAAAGTGTGGAGAATTGAATTCCAGCCTTAAAGTTGACGTTCCCACGTTCAACGCCCCGAAACGTCCCACCCGTCCTCCAGCCGATCCTGCGATTCAGCTACTCCTCATTCGGATTCCTTTGGAGTCAGTATATTTTGGATTGGATTCGCGAAGCGTCGCGCTTTGAAGGCAGGGATTTGTCACCGCCTCCGCCGGCCCGAATTCATCCCGGCCGACTTTGTCGCCGCAGAGAGAGAACAAGGAGTCCCGATCCCCTCGCCCGGGAGCCGCGGATCTCCCGGCGGTGACCGACAGCATACGAAACATCAAGAGCATGTGGGAGAAAGGCAACGCGTTCAGCTCGCCGGGAAGCGGCGGCAGCGCCTTCAAGGTAAGGGGTTGGCGCATCGTCGGCGGAAGGGAGGCACCGTTTTCAGCGCCGCATCCCCACCTTTCGCCTCCGTCTAAGCAGGAAGCAGCCTGTGATCAAGACGGGCGTGGCCGGCCGCATCAACGACTGGCTGAATAAAACCCCCGAGAGCGGCAAGGCGGCGGCAGGGAGGCCATCGGTAGGTCGTCTCCACGGCAACGCCCGTCGTAACTAAATCGGCATCCGGTTAGCATTCGTCTTCATATCGACCCGTAGGCGCCATCGATGCTCCTGTCATACTCGACGTCATATATTTATTACGACAGTTCAAAAAATGAAATGTATGCATACACGTGTGATTATTATACGCACACACATTATGACTTAATGAGATCCAATACTGGAGCTCATGCCGAGATGCCGCACGAGCAGGCCAAGTTAAAAGGAAGGCCTCGGTCAATAAAAAACAGCTACTTTTCGGTGACATCTGCTGGCCGCGCAGCAGATTTGTGCAAACGCGGTTATCGGACATACGCCGAACCACCGTTTATCGCGGATACGTTCCAGATCCGCCTGTGATACGTGAATGTCTGCGATACAGACCATATAATAGTTTGTATGTGTCGTTTTACCCCTCCCGTGCGCTTTAAGCACATTTAAAATCACACACTCGTCTTTAAACGGCCTCTTCTACAGACGCGGAGGCCGTGAAATGGGAACGATACCTCACCGCGATCGTGTGTCCAGAAACAAAGCAGTGATTTGAAAACGGGCATTCTGGTCTTTATCAGGCGCTGCCGATTTGTGTAATAATCGTAAGCCTGAAATAGTCTTTTTTTGGGGGGTGGTGGGGAGAAAAGAAACGGGGGCATACCAATAATCCAGGCGGCGATGAAAAGGCTCTCTCTTCGGGCCTCAGGACCGTTGACTAAAAGTCGGGTTTTGTCCCGGTTCAACGACCTCTGGCACGTATTCCTTCTAGTTATGGACTTAAAAACGACGTCCGCGGAAAAAAAACTCCCCCACAATAGACGACGACGTATTTGATTTCCAACCAGTTTTGGGCCCACCAACACTTAGGTGGAAAATGGGCACGAGCCCGCCGACGGAAGACCACATTTCCTCAAACCGGTACTCGTCGCCCCGGCGAGCGAGCGAGCGATCGATTTCCGCCTATAAACACGTGTTTGGTCAGTTTTTTGTCGTCAGCTCATCTTTGAAAAAGAGTTTCGGAAGAAGACGCGACGCGGGTGTTCGCTTCGGTCGATGCGGCAAACGCCAGTCGGCACCATTTGAAATGATGAATTTTTTGGAGCATCTAAAATTTGCGACCGAACATAAATTTGGGGCGCATTTGCGTGGACGCCACCGCGCGAAGGTATACGATAGCAACGTAAGGTACGATACCAAATGGAGCGAAGCGGCCTCCGAGGTGGGTTTTTTTGAATTTCCTGAAAAGCGGCGGTCTCGGTAGGTACGAGGATTCCGCCCGACGGCGGAAAGGAAACGGGCACGAAAAACCAAATGAAGACTGTTCTACTGGAGAATGTGCAATATTATCAGCAGGACACCAGAGCTCAAAAGAAGCAAAAATGTGCAATTGGGAATTCCAAAAATCTAAACAAAACAGTACAGCGGCGCCGTCTTATCTGCCAAAACTTCCTTCCTCTCGTCTTCCCGAAGCCGCGCGTCGCGTTCGGCACCTATGACGCGTGTTTATCTTTCAAGGACCTGAAGCCCGTCGACGTGACCAACAAGAGGAGTTTATGGGAAAACAAAGGCTCCTCTCCGGCCAAGGTAAGGTTCACTTGAAACTGTCTCGTCCAGACTCCAAACATTAGGTATACCCGCGTAGTTTAATGTGTTCCAGCGTAATAGCCCATCCATCTTGTTTGTATTCCACCGACGAGCCGGAGACTATCCCGCCGCACCGCATTCCGAAGCGTTCGTCAGCCAATCGCGAGGCGCATGGACAGAGACTCCGCGCTTTGCTTTTTAGCCACATGGCGCATATGAAATTGTAAATATAGTTAAGTATTAACGTTAAAACACAACGGTGTTTGCGGCGGGCCTAACGTAAGAGTATAATGTGTCGCACAGTTGTCAAATTGTATTATTATGACATCAGCCGTAATTGTTATTGCGCAACATGTTATTGTCCAGATTGATACATACATACTGTCAATACATCTACTGTGTGTGTATATGTTTGTTTGTGTTTCTCTTTAAAGAACTTTCATAGCTAGTCGATATCGCCATTACAATCTGGAAAAAGCCCGCTGAGGTAAAGCAAATGATAACAACAACACAAACTGTCTTGCACTTTGCTTCCACCCTATCGTTTGCTGTTTTTATCTTCACCAGTCGGACACAGGAAGTGTTATTTCTGTGGAAATGAGTCGCCCGTGTGGGATTAATAATGAAATACGTTTAATGACTCAGCATTGTGTTACTTTCCAAAGAATTGGAAACGAAGACGCTGATTTTATACAACAGAGACAAAGTTGTTTTAAAAGACGAAGTTCCTTTAACACCATAAATCACGAACGTCCCGCAAAAGCAACGAGATTCCACCTTAGCGTAAACCGGGTCTCATCAAAGTGGAAATAAAAAAGCACAGCGCATATTCTTCACCGACGGCACTTTCACACAGAAATCTCTGCTCCGCTTCACCTTTTTATGACCTCAACGGAGCCATTGTCGACAACATCCGCTTCCGATACAGGCAATCGGCACCGCCGCAGTCGGGGTTATTATCGTCAGCTCGCAAACACGTCAGCCGACACGATCGTACTGTCGCAAAACGGACGTCCGTCCCACTCGCGTACACGTCGGAGTCGCATTTCCCTCCTCCGTCGGCTTTCTCGGCACGACCGGTTTACGGGCTCACTCGACGGACGACCGCGACGACGAATCGGCCGATTTTATGGGGCGATAAGTTAGCTATGTTTAGAGGATCAAAAACGTGCCTTTTTTTTATAAACATTAAAATATATAAAAGCTGTTTGTAAAATAAAAGCTTTGTCGTAGAGTAAAAAAAATAGTAAAGGACGCAATATTGTAAAACAATCAAACGTTCTACCTGTACATCCTTATTTATTTGATTCATTACCTATTTTGGAAAGGAATGGACCGATTCATCTGTTATCCTAATTGGATTCTGCCCGAAAAAATGCTTATCGGTACGGCTTTAACCATAAAGGCTCATTCATTCTCCCGTTTGTGTGGCAGGTGGCAGGAAGAGGCGAGAGCAAATCAGTCAGCAACGGTGAGTCGGCACGGCGAACATTCGGTCGGCGTGGATAAACGTACCGTAATTTGTCGCGTATAATGCGCATTTCCCCCCCCAAAAAATGACACACGGGTATAGGGGAACATGAAAAAAAGCTGTACACTTTGATTCCAATACGAGGGGGGTACATACGACCGCATATATGTATAGTTGTGCTCATAGGTTAACATACCCAGGCGGAATTTGTGAAATATTGGTGTTGATTTATTTATTTTGAATATGACAGATGACTGAACAACAACCATTATTAATTTCTTTCTTTTGTTTTATGATAATGCTTTTCTGAAACGCTTGACAGTTGAATTTGAATCCCATTGAAATAAAATTGAATGTGTTTGGCCTGGTCCTTCATGTTTTCTTTAAAGAATTGTACACATCTTCCGAATTCTGCATGGGTAATCAAACATATGAGCACAATTGTGTGTTTTTTTGGTATAAGTATTATGTGTTCAAATAAAGTCCAAAATCCAGATAATACTTGATGTTTTGGTCATGCGGGTAGAAGCAAAATCATGCGATGTAAAAATGCGTTCTACATAGGTAGAAGGGTTTTCCAGAACTTTGGGGGTTGCGTATTATACACCGGTGCGCATTATATACGAGAAACGACGGTAGTAGTCGTATGTATCGTAACCGCAACGATAGCTGGAACCACACGCAGGTAAAAAGCACAATGAGAGATACTTTCATTCTTATCTAATGTGTTTGCAAAAGTAGTATTTGTTTTGAAAGCGGTGGTTATTTGAAGTTGCAGTTTTGTACAACATCGCGGCGCATTGTCCTCCGCGCAAAGTTTGGGCCACTCGTCGTAACCCTCGACGTGTCCGTTCCGCACCCCAGGTACGGGCCACTGAAGCCCAGGAGGAGCCGCGACCATCCCAGCCTCGGGCTCGACGACCAAATATCGACCACAATCCCAAAGAGGGACCCTGAGAAAAAGGAAGAAACAAAAAGTGTGCGGGGGGTGGACACACATCTCAGCATTGTACACAAACATGACTAGGTTTTTCCACGGTGGCCACTTTAGGTGCCTTTGCACGTTATTTGCTTTGTAAAAGAAAGCGAATGCTGTGAAAATTGGATATTCCGACGACGAAATCGTAAAATGTAATTGCAGTGAAGTTGAGAGGAGATTCCTAAGTTTTCCCAGGGTGACACCCCCTCGTAAAGTTTCATTCCATCTCTTTTTAATTTATATTTAAAGCAAAAGCTTCACGCATTTTACGATTTTATTGCAACACGAAGATAGAAATATAAGCACTTGTAGAGTTTAGCCGGAGTCACGTTTATCACGTCTCACAATATCGCGGCAACGGTCCGGGTCACGTACAGTACGTTAGCGCGTATACGGTCATCGTACGGTATCTTATGTAACATCCTTACTTATACTCGCAACAAAATTCTATTGTTGCTTTTTTAAATATTTTTGGGGAATCCATGAACATTCCACCGACACAGTGTCGTCATACAAAAGGCCATTGTGACTTTTTCTGATCTTATTTATGTTGTGATTTTTGTAGCTTCAGACATTCCTCTTTAAAGCAGGTGCACGTGATGCCTTCCAACTTTTTATATGTAAAGGTAAGAAAAAAGGCAAAGCGGCCATTTGACCTTTGACTTAAAAGAAAATCAAAAGAAAGTATGGCTTTTACGCACGCTCGAGTAGAAATCAGGGCGCTCCCGAGAGGACGAGCCGCTACGTACTTTATCGGGCCTCACGACGGCGACGAGAAGATTTTTAACGAGGATTCCTCAGTCTTAAATCGCTCGGATGGATTTCAGTTCCCGCTCCGAAGTCAGACAATCACATTCCACGGCCTCCGAAAAGAGCAGGACCAAAATATGTTCTCCTTTCCGAATGTGTTTGAATGTTTGTTTTTGAATGTTTTGTCCATGTTTCTTTTGTATTTTCACGCTTAACCAGCAAGTTTGCGAAAGCGACGTAACGCCGCAACACGCGCCTCGTCTTACGTCGGTGTCCGCGAACAACATTCCCAATGTCACGCACGCTTCCGAGCGGACGAATGTTTTGAAAGCATTGTACCACTGTCAACTAGCAACGGAAATAAAGACATTTGAGATCGGACACGTTTGGTTTGGTTCTTGGGTCATTGGGACGTCGCGGAAAATCCGCGGACCGGGGCTAGATCCGACCGACCAAACCGTGGATCCCACCTCTTTGCTTCATTGACCTTTTTGAATGGTAGCGTACGCTGAGGTTCAGCACACCCTCAAAACAGGCCAGAAACGCCTACGATTAGCGCGCAATATTAACGCGACAAATCAAAGTTAAAGGAAGGACGACGCAACAAAACAGTCGGGGGCCCAGTAACATCATTTTACGAGCTAAATGAACCCACGCGGTCATTAAATTAGGGAACGCCGTCGCGCTATCGGGGTAAATAGACATCGCCCGAGTCAACGTTGGTGCGTCCACACGTCACAGCGTACCGTTTGTATTTTGTTTCAGGTATCATTCGCACAGACCTCGGCTGACCCCGCGGGCCGCCCGTTTGCGGTTCCTTAGGGCCTTTTCCCAGGTCCAGCGCTCTTAACCCCACGCGTGCCAAATTGACAAACGTTTAGCTTGGCTCTGCGTCGGGGTTGGGTCAGCAGCAGTGTCCACGGCGACGGCGCGCGCTTTCACAGACCCCGATTATTTGAAAAAGAAAAAAAAGACTCAAGCCGATTGTGAAAATGGGCAATTCATAAGAACAGACTGAAAATTGGCATCGTTTCGCCCTCCGAGCTGCGCGGGATGAATGAAGTCGATATAGCAGGCGAGTAGCCGCGATGATGATTTCCAATTTGAGATGACATCATGAGACGAAGCAAGAGGATTCGGAGGTAAGAACAAGCATTGAGCCGCAAGAAAGATTGCCAAGAAGCCATTTTGTGATGCAGAAATGAAAGAATCCTTTTATTTATTTATGTATTTTTTGTTTTGCATTCATAAATGTTGACAAAATGAAAAGAATGTTAATTCCCACTCACGTCTACTGGATAGCGACGAATCAACCGACAGGAGCGCTTGGACGCAGCTTGGACCCACTAGTGAAGCAAACAAATGAGTGCGGAATGTACTGTTTTCAAATGAAAAGTAACACTCAGCTGTTGTATATGTTTGAAAGCCCTAACTAAATCGAACCACAGACGAGAGAAAAAGTACATGCAGTCCAAATTTGGTAACGTTGAACTGGAACCGTTCACAACTTTGGCCACTTGAGGGCAGTACACAATGACGTTGCAATGCCGTATTTGTGTTTGCCTCTATTAGTGTTTTGTATTGACTTATTTGGTGAGCTCGTAAAAGAAATGGTTGATTTCTACCTATACATATAATGAAATGAATTGGAAGATTTTTGTGGCCGCTATTTGCGGGAAGGCGGCCTCCACTAAGATGGCCGTCGCCTAGACGCGTCAGGTAGCTAGGGCTGATGTAGCGCGCTGGCGTATCAAGTCTTCTGTCGGCAGCTGCGGTTGCCACTTCCGGGTTGTCCTTCCGCAACGAGATGGCTGTTCCGCAAAACGAGCCAACCCTTTCTCCATATCAGCAAAGAATCGCCAATTTATTTAACGGCAATACATTTAGGAGGTAGGAGAAGTTGTTTAATCGCCGCGTTTAACCACATTGACACGACACTCGGGTGAATCGTTGAAAATGCTGCTTATTCCTTTGCTAGCTAGCTAGCGTCCAGCAAAGCTATTGAACTGGGGCTAACTTGGTTACAGTGCGCGAAGTAGGACATTTGAATCAATAATAAGAGTATTTTGTAATTAAAAGTGCTTTCGGTATGATTTGACTTTTGTAACTAACTTTGCACACACTCGCCAACTCGGGTTGGTGATTCGCGGAGCGGACAGTTGAGCGAGGCTATAGCGTCATTTTATTATCCATTAATAGCTTAAAAGCTTCGGCCCGTATCATACGACAGGGTGACCATCGTCGTATGAGGTAATGGGCTAAAACTCCACATGATGATTGACTTGTGTTTGTTTTCCCTACACGACTTCCAAGATCCTGTGGGAAGAAGAGATTTACTTGCACCAGTCTCAGCAGGAATATTTCGGAGTTTCCTGCCTTGGAGGTTGTCTCTCGTCTACCGCATATTCCAATTCGTGAATTGTATTGAAATAGCGAATGATTCATTTGGATTTGGAATGTATAGACAAGATTACACAGTCGCTTTGACGCACAAACAACACACTTTGTGTCATTTGAACGGATCGTCCCGTGTGTCGCAGGACTATCTCCCCAAAAACTACGATTATCACGTCTGCGACTTCGACCTCATCCGAGAGACGGGCGATCACGTCGACTTTAAGACGACGTTCCGAATGGTCTTGTCGTCAAAAGAAGACATAAAGCTATGGATGAAATCCCACGCCGTCACCTGGAGGGTGGACCGAACATACGTAACCAAGGGCCAGAAAGTAATTTTTAAGGTAATACGCGGGCGGAGAGAACGTAGGTCAGTTCCCAATCGGTACACCGGGTCCGATTTGTCACGGGTCTCGCACGAGAATAAAAGAATGAATTTGAAACGCACCCGGGCGTCTGGGGTTTTGTGGAGCTCGTACCCGGTCGTACCGATAAAATCCTTTTATTTGGGTATCGTCGTCCTTTTAAGGTGGACTACAGGTGCCAGCGTAACACGAGACCCCGGCGCGCCGTTCAAGTGTCCGGCCACAGCAAAAACACGGACTGTCCCGCTATGATGTGCGTGAAACTGTTTCGGACTCAAGTGAGCAGAGGCAGGCAGAGTATGTAAGTACCGGCCGACATGCATTGCCGTGAAAAAGTATTTGCACCCTTTGTGAAAATGTGAATTGTTTTTGCACAGTTTGAAGTTGAAGAAATTGACAAAGATAACCCAAGTTTTGAATTGGCAGGGTTTTGTTTCAGTTTTTGTTCCTTTTTTTTTTGAATCAAACTGAGAATAAAAATCTTCCAAGCTACCGGCCCCGTGCGAAAAAGTAGAGTTCATCTTTGACGACGGCTTCTACGGAACCTGCCTGATAAAATGAAGAACAGCAAAAGATGTGAAAAAGCTGCAACAAACCGGCACAATTGGAAGAAAGGAAAGAACAGACGAGCAATAAAGTAACGGACACGCATCAGTCCGGAAAGGGTCGCCAGGCCTCGGCTAAAACTTTAGGACTCCGACGATCCGCGGGACGGAACCTCGAGAGCACGACGACGACTCATCCGGGAGCCCGCGAAGGAACCCTGGCCAACATTTAAAGAAGTGTAGGTCACCCTGGCATTAGTTGAGGTCATTTTCACGAATCGGCAATAAGGAAGCGACCAGGACAAAAAAGAGTCTCGGGGCCAAAACCACCGCCGACCCAAAAGATCATAAAGGCCGGTCTTACTGTGTTATTACTTAGAATATCCTTTGGACCGAAGAAACGAAAGCAGAAGTTTTGGGAAGGGGTACGTCTCATTACGCGCGGTACGAACGTAACGCCGTTTCAGGGGGAAAAATGCAAACTGACAGCGAAGAAAAGTAATTCTGGCCAAATAACCGGTTATCGGGATTAGCAGGCCGTTAGTTTTTCACACGGGGCCAGGTATTTGGAAATAGTTATTGACTAAATACGATTGTCTGATATTGACATTTGTGAGATGCCGTTAACATTAAAGTAGGGAAGCCACGCGACTTGCAAATGTTTTTCACAGCACAGCACTTTTTGATGCCTTGGAGATGTTTTGTAATGTCTCTAAAGAATGGTCAATAGCGTTTTTGTATACTGTATCCTCAGAAGCACAGATTCTCACCTGCCTACCTTCCCTACAATGGTGAGCATCATGAACGAGCACAACCACAACATCGGCGCGCCCGAGTCGTTACCGTGTTTAGTCTCGGACATCGCGGAGTACGAACTGGAGGTGGAAATAGGGGACGATTACGCGTTCGCCGTGGCAGACGGAACCCTTTCCCCGACCCCGGAGTTCAGCTACGGGTAACGTGAAAAGTTTCCAAACGAACGCGTCATGAAAAAAAAATGTCCGGTTTTGAAAGTCAATGTATGGTCACGCCAATGACAGCTGGCTGGAAGATCCAGGTGCGGAGGTGGTGGTAGAAGATGTGGAACAGAACGCTTCAGAGGAAGGTAATTAGTCAGAACGCAGTCGAAGCCGGGAGAGCGGATTAAACGTCTAGACAATACTTGTCCTCCAATATTGGGGTAATTGATTTCCAGCCTCGCATCAAATGGCGGCGTTGGAATTTGACGCCATGTGCCAAAAGCTGTCGGAGATCGTCAAGAGCGACGAGTCCTTCGCCGCCCCGGCCGCGGCCGCGGTGAACGCCTTTAAAAAAATCGAGAGGAATCCGTTTCGCATCGCGGCGGCACTGCGAACTTTCGCCCGCGACCCGAACGCCGGCTCGCCGTCGGCGAAATCCAAAGGCCGCCGCGGGGCCGCCAGAGGCAAGGCGCCTTCGCGCGGAAGACGTCGTCTCGCCGCCGAACGCCCCGCCGAGGTCTGCGCGGGACTCGACCACGTATACAGCCAATGAGCCGACGCCGTCCGAAAGCGGTTCGAAAATCAAGGCGACTCAGGAGTTTTCCAAGTCTATTTGTATTTATTTGTGAGTTTTTGGAGCGTATACTTTATGGCATTATACAATTGAATAAATGTGTGGAAATGGCATAATATCACATTTGATTGTATAAAAAAAAGAAATAGTGTGAAATGTATTGTTATTAAAAAGACATCCCATCTCACACCTGCCGCTCGCCCCGCAGAGATGTAGAAAAAGCGCGGATGCCCCTTCAAGTACACACCGCGCTCCGCATCGCATCGGTGGGATTTGCCAACGGCGAGTACTGCAAGAGATGTTTTTTGTGTGTGTAAAGAACCTCAACCGAAAAAGTATGCCTTAGTATGCATTGGTTTTATTTGGTAGATTGCTACGCATTGTCTGTATTATCAAGCCTTGCTGTTTTAAAAAACAAACAAACCAAAAGCCTGAGTACATGCCTTAAGCCTACTGTACATCCAAAATGTTTTGTTGCTTCTAAAAAAAAGTAATTCCACTCATTTCTGTTAAAAGAAATGCACACTGTACATTTTATTTTTGTATTAAAAAAAGGCTTTCAATGTACGTTTTGTGTACTAAAAATGCCTCGGGGTGCATTGCTATTTGTGGAAAGAACAAGTGTTTTGTGGAGCAAAAATGTATATTACAGGGGAGAGCAGGGCGTGTTGTCACACGGGTAAGTTATCACGTTGCAAATGTTTTCTCCACCAGAGGTCGCAAGAAAAACAAACCCACTCGTTTTGTTCTTTTCCACGGTCAGGGGGTGCTTTCCTGTCTCGAGAAGAGAGTCGCACGTCGTGAGCAGAGATGAGCGCCGAGCAACCTTTTTGCACAACCCAAGGTAAAGAAAAAGGTAATTGAATTTCTTCCAGATAGAAACGTAAGCAGCGATGTGGACTTGTTTGAGGACAGATGAAGGCATCTTAGTTATGACGTTATTTTTTTGGTAATTATTTTTTGATTGTCAAACATGGTAGTTTGGGGCAAAATGTCTGTCGTTACGGGGTGAGTTGTCACATGTATTTTCATAACGGAGGAAAGCTTTTGTTTTTCTAATTGAGTGGAATATTAAATGTTTGAGTTGAAGAAAGGTTAAACAGGCCTAAGGGTCAGCAGTTGGTAAAGGCGTGCGGTGCAGGTTGCGTGATAGTCGATGTTGTTTGTTCAACGGTTCAATGACATCTTGGAGCTTAATGATGAATTTTGAGTGGTCGCCTTCCATGTTGTTAAAAAAATGAAATAAAAGTAAGAATAATTGATTCGTCTTTATCGGTAGCAAAGTCCAGTGTGACAACTTACCTGACGGTAGGATGACATGTTGACACACTGTTGGATCGCTTCTAACTGCGCGCTGACCCAAAATATCAGGAAATGACACGAATAGGAAATATACTCTGTACTTGGTAGAGGTAGTTTTGATATGATGTATTGATTACCAGAAATATGAGTACAAATTGTGACGTGCAGCCCTGGTTGATTTAAAAAAAAAAAAAAAAAAAGGGGGGGGGGGGGAATTATAGAAATTATTTTGGGGGAGGTTTGTAAACATGTCTTACTCCAACTTAAATTACAGAGGTGACGCGTCACTTATTTAGTAAAGTAAAAATATGTTGGACCATCATTTGTTGTTGACAAAAACTGGCCACGTCGTGAGAATTTCCAAAGAAATGACAAGATGCAGTAAGGCGCTTTAGGAAGAGAATTTTTGGTAGGGACGGGCGAGAAGCCACACTTGTTAATTGATTTTTTTTGGGGTGTCGGGTACTTGTGAAGATTGCCAAAAGCAGGCACCGACACAGTCAAGAGTGGATACCGGGACCGGTAAGGGGTGTGAGGAAAAGTAATTTTGAACATCAATATATATATATGGCTTGCAATATGGAAATGTTATGTCAGTACAACGCAATGATGTAGCGTGAATGGCTTCCGCCGGCCACATAAAAGAAGTAGGTGTGCCGGATGTGACTCCCGGGCCATCAGTTTGACACAGGCGTTTGAGGGACTGTTGATTATTAGTGCGGCACACTAATTGACTGGCGAGCTGGAATCGAACACCGTCGCCGGTTTCTGAGCACGTTTATGCGCCTAAAGCGCACGTGATTTGCCAAGCCGGTGGTTGTGGGCGTCATTTTGCTTAATGAAGAAGTGCGCTCACCTGCTGCTTCCCTCCAACGTGCCGCCGTCGCAGCTCCAAACTTTCCGTCGAGCGTCCAAGCATTTTCCGAGCAGGTTCCCAGCCACGGAAAGCAAAGCAGGCAAGTGATGTTTGTTAAGTATCCGAGCGAAGGAGGAACAGCACAGTTTGGAAGCCGCCACGTGTTTGCGCCGTTTCGCTGGGATAGAAACGTAGACGTCGCAATGGTATGCTATTAGGGCAAAATAAGGCACCCGTCGTGGGGGGGAAACCTGGGTTTTACTAGTAAGATAGTTGTATTTGTTAGTTGCAAATGGCATTACAGCTGCAATTATTGCAAGAAAGCGAAGGTAGTGGATTTGATTCCAAAATGAAATATTATTAATAGGTGTCCGTTTTTGCGCAGCACCCGTTTGACCTGACGTGATTGCGCCATCTGCTGGTGTCGAAGAGTAAATGAATCAAGCGTGTATTTGGAGTTTGCGGTCAGTCGCACCGATAAGTACGTCACGGCTATTTTGAGCTCCGTGCCGACTGCAAGAAAGCAAAAAATCCACACGTAAAAGTAATCCCCCCCCCCCCTACACGTATTTTTTGTATTGCTAGCGTACGGTTTAGACAAAACGGAAAAGCTGACGGAAGTCAATGCAAAGAAAGGCAGTTTGGACTTAATTTCAGCGTGCACGCTTTGCCTTCGATGGGAAGCCGACCTCCCCAACATGGCCGCCACGGGGTCCCGGCGTATGTAGCGTCGATCGCTATGCGCAACTTGAACAGCAGTTAGCCGCCCGGCTACCGACGTGCTTACGGAGGCGGCTATGTCGGACAGGTCGACGTTCTCATACAAGCCGGTGCACGGACCCTAACATGACGTCGTAACTTTTTTTTTCGGCAACTCAATATCTGAAATCGTCCTCCACATAGTTGACAACGTTGTTCTGAGGCGGAGTACGACTTTCTGTCCGTTGAATGATTTGGCACAGTGGGACGCGTTATCACCAAATAGTTGAAATGAGTGAGTAGAGTTGCAATATGTTGTGCATGTGGGATATTTGTATTTTCCATTGATCGTTCATTAATTGTACCTGCACACAGTGTGCAGATGTCGTTTGTTTGCAGAGGGTTAGTACGGAATGATTGATAAATGAGTGATTTTGTCATATGTGCACATCCACGGTTAGTCACGACAGGTGTCATTGAATAGTTTGAAGTTTATTGAAAAACCACAGTGAGGTGCCACAACCAAATAGGAGTGGTGTTAACTTCAAGGTCAACTATCGTTGAGGGTGAGTGTCATTTGTAGGTCCGTTTTGAAGTGTTATGAATATCCAAAGATGGCAAAACAATGTATTTGTTTTTGTGGTTATTCAACAAAATGTCCTTCTTTTCCCATTATGCCAAATGAGATCACTCTTGAAATTTGATTGTTGTGTGTGCCATTCAGGAAGCCGGGAAGGATTTGGAATTTTCCGACTCGTCCTTCCGCACGGAGGTTCCCCGGACCGAAAAGGACCCGCGCCGAAAATGGTAAACTGTCGTAAGACTAGCATTGTGAAATAAAAAGATGTCGCAGTCCAAAATAATGCGGGGCTGTGAATGTTTATTTTGAGTGAGTGTAACGGTGTGGTCAGAGCTGTGCGGTTTATGTGACAGTTAACATAAAAGTAGAATTGTACAATCACAATGAATGCAATTTGCTTCTTTAGGTGATCATTGTATGAAAATGGTGGCTTTCGAAATGTTTTAAGTGTCCTAGCAATTCAGCTACGTTAAAAATCAGAGTGCAAAACGGCGGTTGTGCCTTTTAGTCATCGGTGACAAATGTACAGGCCAAAAGCATACTTGGAAATCTGTTAACTAATAGATCATCTGAAATGCGGTTTCGGCTTACCTGTAACGCATCTCACGAAACGTCAACACACGAGAAGACGACTTGCCGTGTGCTTTTGCCAAAATGAGTCCTTACAATAGAATTTACAGTTTAAGAATGTGACGCTTTTGCAGAAAAAGGTGTATTTAGTCATTATCTGACGAGGAACACAATGACAAGAAAACCACCATTTTTGTACAATGACCCTGCGTGCCGTCCAACATAATTCAAACAAAGCTTAACGGTAGTGTTTTGGGCCATACGCACGTCGTCGTAGAAGAGATTTATTCCATTAAGAACCAATAACAGTCAGGATTGCGTTTAGTAGTGCTTGTAATGAAGTAGAAATGTGCTTAAGTAATGCTGTTTATGACGTAACCAGTTGCATCATAGTTTGCCTTGTAGGTAAAGGTTGAAATCACAGTACTGTAGCTGAAGGGGTCATGATAAACTTAAGGTAGGATGCTGATCTTATGTCCCGAAGTACGTGTGAAACGGTTGTGACAGTTTGAACTGAACTGTATTCAACACGTGATCCAATCCTGCGCAAAAGTCTTGGGTGTGCCAAATATCCCAGGGCACGTTTAGTTATACGCTCGCAGAAAATGGAATGCCCCCACCCCCCCAAAGTTGGGGATTTGGTTTCACGTCAATTGAGTTCCAAGATGTGTTAAGTATATTATGCAGTAATGATGAGCACACCCTCGTCCGGACAAGCAATTCCTTTTGCCCGTGCACGCAGTAATATTGTCTCTGTCCTGTGGAGGCCGAAGGGAGTCCTGGAAATGTGAGTCGCTGTGCTTCATTGTAAGATGTCATACATGATAATAAAGTTCTTGTAGAACCTCCAATGTAGTGTCAAATGTCTTCAGCCGCTGCCCCCCCCCCCCCCCCCCCCCCTCAAATTGCATAGGGTTTGGTGACTTCTATTAAAATGTGTTGCGTAATTATACATGGCGGATCCCAGCCTGAATGTTTGCAAATATTGGTTGTACCTTTGAAGAGAATAAAACTGGCCCCCTTTACAAATGGAAATGTCCTGTTCCCATTGTATTTGAAGTCACTGTTCAAGTATAGGTCTTGGGTTTTCCCACAGAAGTCAGGGCCTTTAGAAATGTTTGAATTTATTTCCTCCAGCCATTGCATGTTGAAGTTAAGTGTGCTCCCCTTTTCTTGTGCAGGGCCTCATATGTCTCACACTTGCATCGTCTGGAGTCCGAGTATAGTGTGTACCAATGACTTCCACTTGTATGTATATTGTTTGGATTCCAGCTTCCAATCAACAGTTCAAGACTTGGTGTATCAACTGGCTGAAAAGTTTTTTTGGTAATGTTAACATTGCACCATGTCTAAACTTCATTCCCAAATTTATCACCTGGCCTAAATGTTTTTTTGTAATGTTAACATTGCACCATGTCTAAACTTCATTCCCAAATTTATCACCTGGCCTAAATGTTTTTTTGTAATGTTAACATTGCACCATTTCTAAACTTCATTCCCAAATTTTAATCTACATGACTTGGTGTATCACCTGTCCAAACTTGATTCCCAAGTTTGACTCATCAAGACTTTGTATCACCATGTCTAAGTTTGACTCATCAAGACTTGGTGCATCAACTGGCCCAAGTGTTAGACTCCACATCATGACAAGACTTGGTGCATCAACTGGCTCAAGTCTGTGATTCAGATGTCTAACCTTTATTCCCAAGTGTAAGACTGACCAATGTCTTTCTTGTGTAATAAACCTTCTCTGCAACCACCCATGTCGTCTTCAATGTGTCTAAGTCATGTTAGGGTCTAGCGTGTGTAGGGTGCTGTCTTTCATCTTTCGTCTGCCGTCTAAGTCGACTTAGACTTGAACTTTAACTGCGACTGCGACGTCTTCGAGGGTCCAAAGCAACAAAAAGGGAGGGAGGGAGGCAGAATTTCTTTTTTCCAAAAAACTTTATTAAAAAAAAGAAACATTGCAAATGACAAGGATGCAGTTTGCAACCATGTCATTTACTCACCCGTCTTCGGCGTGATGAGTTGGAGGACCGTTGGGCAAACGACAGCATGTAGACCTGCAAAACAAAAAACAGCCATCAGTGAACACACTCCAATCAATTGTGGAATGTTCTTTCACTCACCATCAACTGTCCAGACAGATTCCTTTTCCACACCTCCTTGGCCAAAAAAAATAAAAATTGACTGCATTCCAACCTGGAAGTCTTTTGCCATAATCAAAGATACAAACAAATTCAGGTCTCATCACAGCAGTGGTTGACAGGAAGCCCCACAGCCAACCTTGGAAGAGCCTTTCCAGCAACAGCAGCCATCATCTGGAGGGGAACAAATTAAAAAAGAAAATACATTAAATGCATTCAAAGGTTTCCATGCAATCTGTACGATTGTGCTTTTGCACTTACTTGGAACGTGACAGCCGTCCCCCAGAACATTCAGAGCCTGCGCACAAAATGGGATTCGAAACACATTGCATTAAGTGACAACTTTTCTTAACTGTGATTACCTTTAGGTGGAAGGGTACTTCCAAAGACAACTCGGAGGCCTGATCTTCAACCCCCAAAAGGCGACAACAGCACGCCACCAAACCCAGAGCCTGCAAAAAACTTTCAAAGTCATACTTTAACAACCTGCTCAATAAAACTGACCAAATCAGCTTGAAGGGCCTCTTCTCCAAGTACTCGTCACTGGGAAAGTCCAGCCTGCAAATTCAAATTAAAGTCACAACTTTGCCATTACACTTACTCCTCCTATTGGCTGCTTTTCAGTCAAGCAGCATTCAGCCACAAAACCCTGAACCTGCTTATTCTTGGGGGGGGGGAAAAAAGCTTTCCAAAAATCAGCTTGCAGGCCCATTTTAACAGCAGCAGTTGTCAGGAAGAGGAAGAGCCAGCGCCTGCAAAAAACAAACAAACAATCTGAGGAAACATCTGTGTATGACTTGACAATTCCAACAACCTGTTACTTACTTTGAAGGGGACTTGACTGCAATTCTGTTCTGAGGCCCTCCTTGCAACACTAACTGGTAGGAACGGCATTGACCATCAGCCTGAAAAAGACAATTAAAAAAATAATTAATTTCAACAACAATTAAACAAGATGACACTTGACATGAAGCCACCTCAAATAGAAAAAGGTGGCTGTTCCAATTGTCCCACTAGACTTCTGCTAGGCCCTTTGCCACACCGCCGACCAAAGAGCTGCTCATCGGGTGGAGGCCTCGCAACAAATGTTTGTGACGGGGTCTTCTGAATTTTCTTCCTCCGGTTGACTCTCGCCGAGCCACAGTCTCCCAACGGAAGGCTGCGGCCACTCTGGTCATCAAATGTCTCTCGTGCCGCTTTGCTGTTCATCTGCTGGAAAAAATTTTAACTGTTACTACAAGTCAGCTTTGGCAATTGGGAGTTCACGTTGGTCACTAACGGTGCAGGTGTTTCTGATGAACGTGTGCTGCACAGACCTCTTGGAAGTCTTTGGATCTTGTGCGCCACCCCTCAGACACCGTCGCCACTAGAAAACAAACAATTAGGTCAACGAGGAAAGTCTGCAGAGTGGAAATTTTAGGCAGGTAGGTCGGTCAGGCTAACCAACTCAACCCCAGGCTGACGTGCAGGCTGTGCGGACAAAGTTGCTGACCGCCGTACGTGTCGCGAATCATTTGCAAAGCGTTCAGTGGGGACAAACGGCACAGCTGCAGTTGCTGCCTCAGACCAGCAGCGGGCGCCCTTCTGCTCCAGTCTGTCAATCATCTGCAAGGGTGGGAAAGGACAACCAAACTATTCCGATTGAATCCCGCGCAGTAAAAACGCGGATATTTGCAAGCGGATCATCTGACGACGGCCACGGGCACTGACCTCCCGGGTGGTGGAGCTCCTCGACGCCGGCCGCTTGGTTCAACTCCTCCTCGTGCTGCTGATTGCAAAGCTCACCTTTGAACGTCGGCTCGTGCTGCTGCAGACAAAAACATTGGAAAGGGTTAGGACGCTTTACCTCGGAACGACTCGGTCAAAGAACCGGGGACTCTCCAGGAAGTTCAGCTCAGCGGGCACCTACGAGTGGGAAAACACTTGAACGATGAGTTTGGCAGAAAACAAACGTCGCCGCTTACCTGCTCAAGCTCCGCTCCGCTCCCCACGGCGAGCACCTCGCCGACTGCTTCCGCTTCCTTGGGACCGGCGCACCTTATATACGCCCCGCCCCCCTCAGGTGCAAGCCTGCACTTGATTTGCTCTCAATTAGTTGCCCGTGTGTTTCAAATCAGCGACTTACAACCTTTTTGGAATCTTTCAAATGTTGCGCGCGCATCGGTCGTGACGTTTCATTTGGAAATGTTCCATATTGCTTGCGAATTGTTCAAGGTTCATTCCGGAGACAAACGTCACGCGGTCGCGAGTTGAAAAAAAATAAAGACAATTCAGCCGTCACACGTGTGGGAAGACCGATCCTCCCTCCGTCCGCTAGGCGGCAGTGTTGCTGGCTCCTCTCTGTTATTATTTCAACACCGTAATAATACGCTGGTTTTTGCATGTTGCTGACAGACGAGGAAGGCCATTCCTTTACATTTTACTTACTCATGACTGCTGGGGGCTGCTGGTTTGCCCGCCTTGTTCGGCAATGCTCAATTGGGAGACGGCAACACCGCCGCCTAGCGGACGGAGAGCCTTCCTACACGTGTCAACGTAATCTGCGCCAACTATTCACAAACTCTTCAACTCTTATATATTAGAAATATTTCCAAATACATCGTGATTCATGCTCACGTTGAAAAACGGATTTCAAACACGTGCCAATTCTTCACCACGTGTCACAGCCCCTCTTCAGAGCAGATCACAATCAGAACCATCTTTATTTGCCAAGTATGTCCAAAAAAACGCACAAGGAATTTGGCTCCGGTAGTTGGAGCCGCTAGAGTACGACAACAGACAGTCAATTTACAGAACACTTTGGAGACAGAAAGACATTGACCGAAAAAATCAACAAAACAGTCACTGAGCAGTAAAGGGTTGCTAGTTATCTGGTAATTATTTTTTTTTTTTTTGGGACAATTGTGCAAAAACATGCAGAGTCCTCTAGCACTTAGAGCACTTCCAATGACTAATATTGCAATAGTCCGGTGCAGTGACCATTGTGCACAGGCCGCTGAGACTTCAAGGACTGTATGCGGTTTAAAGTGACGAGTAGTGCGATAGTCTGGGACAATGTTGGTTGTGCAAATGGAGCAGATGCTACTCTGGCACGAGTGGCCAGTATATGCAAATAGTGCAGCATGGCGAGACAACTACAGTGAGTGCACGAGTAATACATCATTGGCCCCACAGAAACCCAGTCAAAAAATTGCCAGCATGTTGCAATCCAATTGTACGTCAGGTGTTTAACAAGTTGATCGCAAAAGGGAACAAGCTGTTGGAATGTCTACTCGTTCTAGTTTGCGTTGATCGGTAGCGCCTACCTGAGGGAAGGAGCCGGAAGAGCTGGTGACCGGGCTGCGGAGGGTCCGAGAGGATTTGGCACACCCTTGTCTTAGTTCTGGCACCGACAATCCTTTCAGCAGTTCTGATTGTCCTTTTTTGGAGCAGCACCAAACCACATTCCCACAAGTCCCACTTTCTCACCCGACAAGGATAGAACAACAAAGACATTTGGTACAACAACATTCGCTTTATTTTCCTTGAGGCAGCTATTTAACAGCAGAGGGCAAATTACGTCTTATTCACAAATCCTAAACGCAAACATTTCCCCCCCCCCGTGCCAAAAACATTGCATTTGACGCCATCGTGCTCCTTCAAAACACCTCCATCGCTTTTTAAATGAAATTCAATGGCGGGGGAAGGTCTGCCCTCTCCAAAATTATTATCTGACAAATAAGGTCAAACAAGTCTCTTTTACCATATATGGCTACATTTAAAAGGGACGTTGATATCAATTGATTTTTGCGGAAACAACCCACAGACAATTGGACACCTCTTGTGGTTCCGCTCACTTTTCTTTCCTCTTTCAAAAATCAACAACATAGTAACTTCTTCAACTCCAAACAATTGACCTTTTATTATTTACCAATTGTTACCGCGGAAACGCACGCAAAACTACCCAAAATTGCTATCGTTGAATACCGGTCGGGAGTACCGGGAACCCGTACCGTATCCGTTCGTATGTGACGGCCTTGCTTTCAAAAACAAGCAAATCGTAGGTTCTTTCTTCTACATTTTCACCAACTGCCTACCAATATAATCTCACATTTATTTATTGTGAGTGTCAAAAACACTTTTTGGAATCAAACATTTATCAAATGTGGAGCAAAAAATAACACACACAAACACAAACAAACACTATGGTGCGTTATCATCCAGCGCTTGGTTTTTATATCAAAATGTCAACAGACCGTTTTCCTCTCCAAATTATTTGGACCGTCTCCACTGTCCGTCGTGTTCACACGAACACTTCTTTGTTACTAGAAAAATAAAACATTCAAACACGCCTCTTCTTCCCAACCAAAATGGTCAACAACAAACTTGAAAATACAAACAGACCACAAGATAAAAGATACACATCCAAACGCAAAAAAGTACAGCCTGACGTAACCAATTTAAAGCTGCAAGTACATTCTTTTACCGCGACAACTAAAGGAAGCCAATCGATAAAAGCAAGCACTTTGGTCTCCTTCACACACACACAAAATGAGGAAAAAAAGAATCATAATAACAACGTTAGCGACATGCTAACGCAACAACTTTACATGTCAGCATTTCTCTCCATGACACTGATGCAAATCGTCCACTTTAGATTCATTCGCGTGTTTAAAGTGCATGTTGCTTTTGCCTCCATAAAACAACCGGTTCCACAGAACGACCCAATACTGACGCACGCAAACTCCGCCGAACCTCGGAATTGTCCGCTTTTTGGGACTGGGCCCACAGGAGAGGGGGGGAACGTTCACATAGAAACACTGTCGGCGACTTGAGCTAATTTCAAAATGTTGCCAAACAACTTCATCGAGGCTCCGTTCACACTGCTGGGGACATTTTCTTAACCCAATCGTCTCATTCCAAACTTTCAATGCCAAAATGTATTTAAGATTAGGACAGAGGCTCGTGATGTTGTTGCGCCGGGATGAGGCGGCCCTTTAGCACTCGCACCTTAGCCGACAGCCAAATCAAACTAAAGCGGAACGGGTTTCCTGACTCGCATCACCGTTACGGGACGAGCGGATTTCGGCGCGCCGTCGTCCATAAGGATAAGGACATTTACCCAAATCCAACCGAGGCCGCGTTCAAAAGGATTGCTCGTTACCATCCATATTTCCAACTGTCTTTACCGTCAAATTACATGAAAATCACACCCATCCTCAAACTAAATTCTTTTGTTCGCCCTGAGGTGAAAAAAAATACATGCCGCAGACGGGCAAACACTACGGAAACGGAGCTCCCGGGCGCATCGTTCACTTTCCCTTTTTTTTTTTTTTTCATGTCACATCCATATTTATTTGGACTTTTGTGTTTTTCCTCCTCTTTCCACCGAGTCAGTCAGTTACCAATTATCATACGAATGCGCCGACGTTGCGCGTTACCAATTGTACCGAACGGTCCTGTCCAAAACGTTGCATCGTTCTCAAAAGCGGCCGGAACGTACGTGTAACATTTGTGGCCCGACGTAAAACTGACTTCAAAAGTTGAGCCGAGGACCCGCATCGTACGAACGTTCCTGACTAAAATCAAATAACTTGCACTCGAGGGAGCGCGGTGTGATGTCAGAAATAGCGAGGTTCAATAAAAAGTCACAACACTGAGCGGGTAAATAGCTTGTTGAAGGTCAAAGCGCGCCGATGATATGTCATCTTCATCATCTTCTTCTTGGTCTTCGTCGTCTTCAGCCATCTTAACGTCACGACTTGATTTTCCACAGCTGCGCACAGTGACACGCACGTTACACGCACACAACGGCGGATGCGTTTGTCCCATTTGTCGCGCTCACCTTCAAGTTAAACCCCAACAGGTCCGAAATGACGCCGGACACGGCCGACAGGATGACCACTTGCGTGATGTTGTACAGCAGGGGGTTCATGGTCAAACCGTACAGCCTGAACGGACTGTCCAGCTCCTGCGAGGCGCACCGACGGGGAAACGTCACCCGCGCGCCCCCTCGTTGTCGGCGAGATCGTGTCACTCACCTTGAGTAGTTTGGTCGCCAGTTTCAACACGTTGTTGACCAGCGTCAGCTCTTCCTTCTTGTTGGGCTTCTTCTCCATCTTCAGATACAAGTTGATCTGACAAACACGGACGCGCCGTCGGTAATTCAAACACCCCGCGCCGCTAAAATCCCTTCCTCTTCCCGACTCCGTCGCATCCGGGGAAACCGCCCGCGCGTTCGTCGCGTACCTGTTCCGTCAGCAAGATGGACGTGTTGCTGTACTTCTTGCTGGTCTCCGAGCCCAGCGTGACGAACCTGAGCAGGAAGAGCGACAGACTGGAACACCAGATCACCAGCTCCCAGTTGTAGTGGCACTCCAGGAACGTCTCGTGCACGTGCAGCAACTGCGCCGCAAAAAACCACCACGACCCTCGTCAGCGTGACCGCCGCTTTTCGAATTTTGCTCCACGCCGTTACTGCGGGACAGTGATATTATGCGATTATGACAACAATTATTCCCCACGCTCTCCGATTGCACAACGGCGTCATTACGCTAAATCCTTCTTGTTCAAACATTTCGCCGTCAAGACTTATGCCGCGCCAGTATTGTCATGCTTTCAGCCATTTCCGTGATATTTGCCAGCTCCGCCTGTGTGCGTGCGTGCGTGCGTGTACGTTACCTGTGCACAGCAGATGAAGACAACAGACAGCGTTAACAAGAAGGCGGAAGACACGATGACGTCGACAGAGCGCTGAGGACCTCGACGCTGCAACGTAAGAAACCACCGTGAAAAAAGGCGCGCGCGTTCTAACGTACAGAAGCGTCGGCCGTTACTTTGAGGTAGGAGCGTAGCGACAACCACATCTTGATGTTCTGGACTTTCTTCAGTCGAAAATGAGGAACTTCAGACTTCCTGGCTCGTCGGGCCGAAGTCAGGTGACCGAATAGTTTGGCGAACAACAGCCTCTGGAAGGCACGCGCAGTTTATTCCACGTACGGCGGTGCCGCCACGCACTTGAGATAAAACTACCCATGTTACTGCCGTACGGACAAGCGGGAAGAGGAGGTCGGCCGGCTTTCGGCGCCGTACGGCGACCCCTCGTTCGTCGCGGGGGTTAGGTCGCCTCGTTTAGCGTATTTTAAAGCTGCGCGGCCAATCACGCACGATACCGCGAGGAAATACTATATATCCTTACATCCAAACCAACGGAGCGATGCGATAAACGCATCATTTCTTTGAAAAATCACCATTTGGGTGATCGGCGCTTACGGCCGACCAAAACCGTCCACGCGCCGTCTCCGCAAACTGTGTCGATGACTACACCAATAAATGCGCTTTTCTACCGCATCCCCCCCCCCCCCACGAGACCGTACGGCTAATGCGGTCGGACCGCGTCGCCGACTTCTTGTCCTCACCTGCTTGTAGGTCCTCTCGGCCACGCTCAGCAAGAAGAAGAAGAGCCACGTGAGGCACACCCGCACCGTGAAGCTCACCGTTACCATGGCGACCACCAGGGCTTCCGAGCCGGACCCGCCCCCCAGCGCCGCGGACAGCAGCTCGTTGGCCGACAGCGCCGTCAGCTGCTCCGAGTCGCGCCGCCGAGCCAGTCTGAAGGCGCGCGAGCACAAATAACCGTCGTCCCAGATGAACGGCGTTGTTAACGATCGACTGAAACTTACCTGTACGCTAAGGGAGTGAGTCCCAGCGTGACGGACACCAGATTCCCCAACACCTGGTAACCGATCCCCGGCGTGTAAAGATTCACCTGGAGGACCCCGACGCGTTAACGTTCCTTTTCTCCAGTAAACTGCCTTAAAGTACCGAGTGAGCGTCGGCGTGGTTTTTGTCAACTCGCCCTGTTCGTGATCATGCCGCTTATCTCCAGGACGGACATGTCGGCTTTCTTGCACTCGTTTCCCTCCCACACGATGGCGCTCACCCTCTCCAGGCCCGCGTTGGAGCTGTGCGGCCAAGGGGCGTGACCCTGAAGGTGCAAAACGTCGGCGGGCCGGAGACCGTTTGGATTTTTCACTCGCGCCCAAACACCGACGACGGCGCTGCTCGCGGACCCACCTGATGGAAAGGGTCGTCCCGGTACTCCTTCTTGGCGGGAGGACACGCGGGAACGCCTCCTCCTTCTCCATCTGCCGAGGACGACAATTCCCGCGTTAGGCGTCCGGTCGGTCGGTCGGTCGGCGCTGGGAATTCCCTTCGGGGGATATCGTTATTGCCTGACCCGTCTCCGACGTGCAGGACGACCTGCACTCGGCGCAGTGCAAGAAGTCCTCCCACAGCAGGTCCTCCGTCTCAGACTCGTGCCGGGTGCTCTCGGAGTCCCGGGTCCTCGGGCTGGAGCGGCGGGAGCCGCGGCCGGCGCCGGACTTGGGAACGTCCTGGGCCCAAAGAAAAACACTGAGGAAAACAAAGTCGTTGGCGCCTTTTCTTTCCAAATACATCAAATATGCTGGAAACCGAGTGCCCGAATGCGCCAATTCAGACGCCGCCGAACAATATCGCTTCGTCTAAAATTCCGATTCATTCTTCATCCCATCAAATCCAAAATCGAGGCCAAATTCAGCGCCAAACAAATGGTATGAGACCAGACTCTTTCCACTTGTTCAAACAGCGCAATCGTGTAGGCCCACCGGGCAGGGCTGCGGTGGATGTAATAAGTCTACACACCCCGTTTTTGTCTTTTCAACAATTTGGACCTCCACAAATCATTGGCCAACTTTTTCCACCGTCAATGTGACCTGCAATTTCTCTTATCGAGAAGGGAGCTGAAAATGAACAACTGAAATCAACTTCAATGTGATGGACGAGGACTTGACATTTTCTTGGTCAGGTCACCGTTGCAAAAGACAACTTTGGTGTTAACTGCTCTTTGACCTGTTAACTACTAACGCCTTCCGACCCGCCTCCGCTCGGCGTAACGCTTGGAAATCCCTCTTCCCAACTAGCTGCCCCTGTTGTCGTTTTACCTCCGCGGCGTACTGTTTCTTGTAGTGCGCGTTCTTGCGCTTTCGGAGCGCGCAGTCGGCGTTCAATCTCTCCACTCCCCTGCGGAGGGCGACGTAAGACGCGTCGGGGTCCTCCTCGCTGGACGCCTCGTCCGACGCGGGCCCCTGTCGGACGCGAGCGAGTGAGAATCCACGGCCCGGGTTTCAGCGTTTCGCCGCGCCGGCGGCTCACCTTGGTGCCGGCGGCGGCGCGCGGGGCGGCGTGAGCGTGCCGCGGCGGTCCGCGCGCGGCACGGCGCGCTTCGTCGAGGCGGTTCGAGAGTTCGTGGCGCGGGCGCAGACCCTCCTCGCTGCTGCGGTTGGTCACGCGGCCGTCCAGCGACACGTAGCCGTTGTCCGTTTCCGTCGACTTGTCGATGGAGAGCTTGGACTTCCCGGACCTGCGAAGACCGAGCGACGGCCGTTTCTTTTTCCGCCCCTTCCGGCGAGGGGGAGGAGGACGAGCGCGACAAGCTGCCTCACTTCGGCCACTCCCAAAGAAACGAGGGGAAAATACACACCCGGCTTTACACAGATCGTGCCAGAAATCGTGGAACAGAGTGCCCAGGCTGTTTGTGGCGCTGGCCGAGTAGGAGTGCGGCGCCCCCTCCTGCGTGTTATCGGTACTGCTGGAGCCGTCGCCTTCCCTGTGCGCCTCCATCTGAGAAGCCTTCCTCAACTTCCTTTTGTCGGGAAACAACAATAGAGCATACGCACGCTTACGACGGGGGCCCGCTACCCGAAATGGATCCCCGACAATCCTGTACAACTTTATTGTCGTTTATTCGGAATCAAACCACTCGTTATTGCGCCGATCGATGGACGGAGATGAATGACGAAAGAGAAACAAAATTGACGGTTCCACAAATTCCCCTTTGAGTTCATTATCATCAATAATATTCCATTTTAACAGGGGTGAAACGCGGCAATGCGTTACGACTAATTGGAGCACAAATGTGAGGAGCGAGCCGTCAAATCACAAAAACAGCCCGCGTGTGCGGCGGCGGGCGGGAATCTCTCCGTGACAAACGCGAGTACAAAGGAACAACGAGCCCAACCATAATCTCGCTTTCTTATCGCGACTGTTCCGTTTTCCTCCTACTAGCCAATCACCTGCGTCTCTTCCCGCCGACGCCGGGGGCCGGCTTGGGCGTCCCGGTGGAAACGATCTGACAGTGCACGGTGCCCAGCAGCAGCATGAGCCAGATGGCGCCGAACACCTCGGTGGCGGGGATCCCGTGAGGCTGCGGGATGGTCGCGTAGAGGAGGGCCGCCGCCGCTGCGGATGGGGAACGCGCGACTGCGTCACAGACGCGGACCGCGGAGCCCTTCGTTCACAGTTTCGTAGGACACGTACCTTGCAGCAGGTAGAGAGTCAGCAGCAAGAGGAAGATGGCCCCGGAGGTGACCCCGATCCACCATCGGTAGAAGAAGGGGAAGAAGACCACGCGTACGATGCCCTTCCGAGTCAGCGACGTCCACGGACTCTCCGGTTTCGCCTTGGCGAACGCGGAGCCTGCGGCGGAGCGCAAAGACCCGATGAATCATCGCGGAGTCGGAACGGTGCGCGTCGGCCTCTTCTCACCTCTAACCAGGTCCACGTCGATAAGGTCTGGCTTGACGTGCCCGGTCTTCTTTGGCTTGTTCCTCAGGCCCTGCGGGGAGGACGCAAAAAGTCAACGGCGGTTACGTGAACGTAAGGTCAAATACGAGGGGCGGTTTCAAAGGAGTTGGCGCAAATTCGTTTTTCTTCAGGAATTTTCACAGCTTGTGCTTTAAATACTTCATCCAAAGTTGATGGAAAAACTTTCGTTTAAGCCCGTCCTCTTCTCGTCAGCCGTTTCCTTTCTCGCTTCGGAAGGGGAACGGCCACTAAACGCTTTTCAAAGGGTTGCCAAACGTGTCCGGGTTTCGGTCTCTCATTCTTCGCCCTTCGGATGCCGGACGCCCGCTTTTTCCATTCCGTTCCGCCCGACGACGGAAGAGGACGGGGTTCAACCCAACTTTCTTTTCAATACGTCTTCAAACAACTAAGCTTAAACCACAACCTGTGAAGATTTCAGGTCACATTCAATTGGGCTCCAGACTTCAAGTGCCCCTCGTATTTAGGAAGCGCGGCGTGCTTTCTACCGACTATAGCCACGCTCCTACTGGACTACTCGCGTCACGGTGCACGTACTGAACCGCGCCGTTAAAAGCGTGAGTTTCGTTGAACGTTATAAGCGGGCGTAACGCTTTCTTTCTCGCGTTGATAGTTCCAGACTAGCTCCGCGTCGCCCCTCCAATGACCTCGTCCGCCGGAGGACGGTGCTCTTCGCGTTCCGGTCGACCCGAACGAAAAGATCCACATTGCCCCTCTCGTTGTCAGGGGATTTTATCTTGGTACTAACGGTTCAATACAAACGGCGCTCTTATCTCCCGGCTAGTCGCGGCTTCTTATCTTTATAAAGGTCACTGAGCGACGCTCGACTCAATGTCAAAACCGTCGCGGAGTCCTTTGGGAGACTGTTTGCGCTCTCCTTCTACAAACAACACGGCAGCGTGAGGTCAAAAGGGCAAACCCGTTCAATAATAATCACATGTATTCCAAATTCAGTGTAAACGTGAGCATCGTTTCATGATTCAAATAAAATACTCCCGCATCTTTTACATCTTTTTTGGATTTACTTCATCTACGAACGACCTGAAAATCAAATGTCGCCCCATGTGGCTCAAATATTTGCCCACCGCGATCCGGTCTATTAACTTGAAACGCTGTTCCACGCGCAAATGTAACAACTAGAAAACTCAATTCAATCCAACTGGCTTCTTTTAACACGCCGAGAGATAAAAGAAAATTCAATGAGCGCACTTCCCGTTTTTAGATTTGCTCCTCTGAAAGTTTGCTTCCCGCAGCTCTGACCCAAAACCTTGCGATCGCGCCTGCGAGCGCGGGGTTAACGCACCCGACGCACGCGCTCTCTAATAGTCTACGCCGCGGGCGAGGGGACGCGCGCTGCGCCGGGTGCCGCCGGATACTCACCAGCGATATAAACTGAAGAGGAAGACGATTGACGGGGAGGATGGGTGAGGATGAAGAAGAACAAGTGGGACAGAGAGGAAATGGTTAAAAAAATTAAAAAAACAATAACACTGGACAAGAGCCGGTCAACGGAGACGGGAAGGAGCAGACAGAACTTAAAGAAACTGAAAGAGAAAAGACAAATGAATGAAACGCGGTGCCAAAGCAGACGTGACGGCACCTTTATTTCCCGCTGCTCCACAGACTTCTCCCATATCTGCTGGTCGTAGGCGCCGATCTACGAGAAAAACACCCAAAGATTAACACCGCTAGGGATATTGTTGGCCTTTGGGGTCAAATTTACAGGTCGACTTCATTTGACCGTTAAAGTTTGTCCAACCGTTCCGTGTTTCACTTCACTCCAAACGGCTGATGTGAAATTTTCTCGGCCATCGCAACGGCGACGTGTGACGCCGATGCATTGAATGCGCACGCACAATGAGGAGCGTGTGCGTGAGCGCTAACGCGCCCGAGTGTCGTCTGTCGGCGTCACGCGGACTAAATAGCCCGGCGCGGCGTCACCGTGGGAACCAGATTAGCGCCGTAGCTTGACGTGCGACCGGATGACATTGTTTTTATGACCCGCCAAATCAAACGAGAGTGTTTGTCAACGGAAACCCCGAGGCCTCGTTAAACTTGGACGAGAGGAAGGAAGAGGTCAAAGCGGGCTGCGAGTCGCGGACCGAGTGGCGTGACAGACGAGCCACGCTCTCGGCACTTCCGACACGGCCGTCCAATTTGCGCGTTGGTATGTGAGTGACGGCTGACGAGCGAGGAATCGACAGCGACTTCGTGCTCTTGGTCCTCCGAGATTCCGCCCGGACGCGAGGGTCGCTATGCGGGGGTGCTACGTCAACCGAGCGGCTGCCTGCAACGGCCGAGGATTAAACGCGCGCGTCCTCGCAAAGCACTGTGTCCATCTATAGTTTCAAAAAGACCACAAAATGGGAGAGACAATTGCTAACGAGCCAGACAACGAATGAATGAATGAAGACGTAGTGCGAAAAAACGTCCCAAACTTCTTTTCCTCTTGGCTCGCGTTCATTATGCCGCTAACATCATCTAGTTATTAGCAATTTTTGCATTACGGCTGCAGTGCTCGCAAAATTGACTCGACGGACTCGTTGGAGCAGAGACACTTTCAAAGGTGTTTGGCGTAACGTCAAATCACACCTTTGATGACTCTGTGGCTGTGATTTCTCCTTAAATAAGCAACACTACAAAAAACGCCAGCGCTCACGCCGGTTACGCCCGCTGACGAACCCTCCGACCCGTTGTCAGTGCACGCGCTCCCAAACTCACTAACGCAGATGATGATCAACTACACAGGGATTTATTGTCTAGAAACCGACTGGGCTAATTATAGCGGAAGCTTGGGGAGCCAACAAAACCGGAAGGAATTTGGGTCAGGCGGCCCGTCGCGGCCTCGACATTAACCCCTGCGATGTTGCCACATGCGATCCTGTCAACGCGCGCGCTTGTGGCCTGTTTTCGGTTCTAACAGGTGCGTGCGTGGGTGCGTGCGTGAGTCACAGCAAAGGAGCGCATGCTAACTGGTTTAAGCGCTGTCCCGTCAAGAACGAGGCGGCAATTGTCACCGCTTAATGACTTTCCCTCATTCAAGTCTTGGCCTGAACGTTTTCTTTTCTCTAATGGGGTTTTCACTCCGGCAACAAAGAGCTGGCGCGAGCGTTCGCCGGGCCTCGCTTCGAGCTCGCCGGGTTTCCGAGAGGTTTAACATTAGCTTTTCCAAGTGGGTTCGTCTGTTTCTTTCACACGTCACAATTGGCACGCTTTTTTCTTTTTCTTTCGCCTACCGCTGATAATAGGGAAGACGCTTGTCACATCCCATTTAGATAAAACGGATGCGTTTGCATGTATGGAAACTGGTTTCAAATGATCACGTCAAGTCACGTCGTACGTCTCTCCTTCGTGACTCGGGAGTTATCCTCACGCGCCAACCATTTCAGTGTGGAACGTCAATTATGCGCTGAAATGTCTGTTAGAAGAAACGCTTTCATTTTTAAACCGCGTGACTCGTGTCGGAGGGAGAGAGAAAGAGCGGCGACAGAGCTGGCGCGAGCCGGTCGAGAGACGCAGTGTGACGAGGGGGGTGGAAACCCAGCGGAGGATCCGGTATCGGAAACCACAGAACGACACGAACCCCCCCCCCCCCCCCCGCCAATTTTGGATTCTGAACGTGTTCGGCTCCTGTTGAGTTGCTCTGAATGGACATCGGCGACCTATTGCCCGGCCTGCTCAAATGTCACTGAAGGTATCGGGACACAACTCCTTAATAACCCATGACATTCGATGCGTGCTCTTAATTCCTCATCGTAGCAAGACATTTTGCACGCTTCCTACTTTGCCGAAAGACTTTTCCATCGCACGATCAAACCGGTACAAATCTGCCACGGAGCCGCGGTGACGCTGCAATACGACTGCCGCCGTTCAAGCGTAAGCTGTTGCCACTGAAGCGGCGTCTTACCTTTTTCTGGTACCACACCACGGCATCTTTCACTTTGGAAGCCATTTACATGTCACCTCTCGCCGTCTAGGGCATCTTAGACTGAAGGGGGGGGGGGAAAAAACAAATATTAAATCACATGGGAGGGAGAGCCACAGAGAAAGCTGCGACACAGCCCAACGAGAGTCCGACTGGCGCAGATGTGACTAATAATGAAAGGTGGGGGGAGCGGCGCGCGCGTGCTGGGACGCCAACAGTCGTAACATTGTTGTACAAATACAGCAACGCTTGCGGTTGAAAGGGCGGTCAATCGCGCGCGACAAAGTATGAATGTTGCAATCGAATGCTGCGGTGGACTCCGCCCTTGACGATCGGGCGTTCACGACAACCCGCGCGGATCACGCCCATTCGCGGGATTCTAAGCATGTCACTTTTGACAGGCGCGTTCTTTAGCTTTTGGTTTGACTTGTCCACGTTCTATATAAACACCGCAAAAACAAAACAAACTCATTTTCCAGAGGTGCTGTCAGAACGGCGACACGGGCGCGACGCTTATTGAGCGTAAAGGCGTACGCGCGCTTCTGCCATCCCGTTGTCGTCGAAAGCAACGTCGCTACCCGACGGGCGCTGTGCCGTGTCGCCGCCGAGGACAACGCTCCGCCTGGTCGCCGGGTTTTGGGTAAACGACGGAGGCGGGCGAGTGCGGAGGCCCACCGAGTTGCCGTCACACGTTTAAAGGCTCGAGTAGGAAAAGTTGCCACGAGGCTATGTGACGGCCCACCGGCGTAACGCGCGAGGAGGAAGGAAGGAAGCGTGACAAGATGCAGCGTCAAGATATGGTCATTCAGAGTCTGCGAGTGGTTCCTTCCCCGTTCTCTTGCTGTCTGTGCGTGCGAGACTTCATCTCCACTTTTCTCTTCAATGTTTTCCCTTCGGGCTGTCACAGTCTCACGCCATGAGTCGGCACCCGATGCCGCTGACGCATTTTATGCGGCGCGCAAATGAGTGCGTTGGCATCGAGCTGCGGATAAGCGAGATAACGTCAACTCTGCGCATATTTGTGCGTGTGCGGCAAGGCCACGTGTGCTCAGTAGGCCAACAATTTCAGAGTTACGAGTTGGGTTTCCACACACCAAAGGAAAGGAAAAAGTCATTTATAGCAACGGGAAGACGGTCCGGCCAGCATTCGGCTAAACCTCTCAATCTATCTTCGATCGTTACTCGGCCACCGTCGCGGCGGCCGCAAAAAAAATAGAAGCCGTCGGCTCCAATCGCACCACTGTATCTCCGGAGTCCACACGCAGTTGCCTAATATGGCCTCCAACTGCAGATTACGACTGCAGCCCGCGCACCGAAGCTCATCATTTAAGACGGGAAACATGGCGCGAACAAAAAAACACACGCACACACACACACTCAACCTTCCCAAAATACACTGTGGCTTACCGTGTGTATTTAGGGAAAGGAGAGAGCGCGAGCAGCGATCTTAATGCACTCAAGTCACAGGACAGCAAACACAGAGAGCAAGCTCCGCCGGCATGTCAACCAAATCTCACGCTCGAGGTCGACTTAATGTGCCGCGCGAACACGCGCTGGGTTTCGCGTAAACGATACAAAATGCGGAGTGGAAAGCGCGAGGCCCGATTATTTTGGATTATGGCCGTTGTAATCGTGTTACGTAACCTGCGGTATCTTTTCATCCAAACCTTTGGGCCACTCCCACGATTCCCGCTCCAAAATACAATACCGGCGATGCGCCGATCTCTGAAGCGCGGCGAGTGTATTATCGGTCAATTCGCAGTAGCATCTGCTCGGTACGATGACTCTCGTTTATGTAAACGCCGCGCTTTCGAGGTTCGTGCGGCACCGAAACACCAACCCCCGCGAACCCCTTCCTGCCTCTGCTCCCTCGTGACGCGCAACCCGAGCTGCACCCTCACCCCCCTCTCCGCGGGCGCTCTATATTTCATGACGGGCGCCGGTTACATCTCTCCGCTGCGGTGGAAAAAGCACGAGCCTGCCAGCGTGCTTCGGTGGGCCGCCGCCGTTCGCCGCTTTGAGCGTGGCTGTTTCAGCACGGGAAACATTTTTCCATAGAAAACCGAGGGGGCATAAAAACGTGTCTTTACCTTTCTTCTTCAAATGTCGTGCAAATCACCTGTACAATAACGCATTTGAGGTGACTAATATATTCCACAGGGGATGTGCAATGGTTATTATTATTGATAACAATGTAACATACCAGCGGTGGTGAAGGTCTTGACACCGTGATCGCCAGGCAGCACACCAAACGGCTCAAAGCGGTTACTCTGTACAAGACATGAGGGTCACACGTCAATGCGTCCATGTTTCGGGAGAACGGCGCGCACGTTTGCACCGAAACGTGACCTTTTCTTCCAGTCGCGCCGGTGAAAAGAGGACGCTCGTCGCTCCCCACCTCCTGCGTTCACACTTTCAACATCTGCAGCTGTGACGTAACTGTAATGCAGCGAGTGACGTAACCGGCTCTGCGGGCCCGGCGTCCCACGACTGCTGTGACTCGCCGGTAACGCCGGGTTGCCTTCGACGCTTTCACGGAAATAACCCTCAATCGCGATCCGGAACCGCTTGGCCGTGCCCTCTGACAACTTGCGCCGCCGACGCGCCTAGGTTATTACACGTCGTTTGACAAAAGAAGCCTTCGCGAGCGCTGACGAAGGCCGCGCCGTCCCGTCACCTTTTGACCTCCCTTTACAAAGAACGCTCTCTGAAGGAGATCATTTGGCTGTTGGTGAAAATCATGTTTCGCGTGTCACAAAAGCACAACGTGGAGGCTTTTACGCCAACATTTGGAAGGAGAATATTCTCCAAGGTCCCTGTAAATTTCAAGCGTCGACGGCTTCATTTCTTTCGGTAGTTATAGATTATGAATTATGATTAAGATGCACTACACGCGCTCGGAGTGAAAGATTTAGATATACATTTATTTAATAGATGTGTATCATTCAAGTAACATTCAAGAAACAATTCAACTATTTTTTAGGAAGAAATTAGGCAGGAATGTTCCCTCTGAAAATTATTAAGCGTTTATTCAATCTATACGAGTACTGAACCAAATTGACCTTTTTTTTTTTACCATATTCAAATTTTGTGAGATGTACCTGGAAGAACAGAACACTAAGAGTGTTCCTTCGTGTCGTAAGAAGTCAACTTGACCGCAAACTAGCGAGGACACCCGAACAGTGCAAGTGGAAAGCTACACGTGTAAACAACCTCCGTTTGAAAGCAAATAGTCGTTTCGAAGGCTCGTTCATTTCACGGAGCAAAGCGACCAACTTATTACGACTCGGTGATGCTTTCAACGGCGTGGTCAAATTGTATTGTTAACGTTGAGTGGCACACTGACCAAATCCAAGGCTAGGTCGGTAGCTAACTAGCCAGGCAGCTAGGCTACCGGCGGCCACAAAAGAGCCCCCCCCCCCTCGCCCCCCGAGACATGCAGCCGACGGCGGCTGCAGCGCCTTACCTCTCTGACGGTCAGGGCTGCTCCCGGTGAAGCCGCCGACGGGACTCGAATACAAATCGAATCAAATAAAAGCTTTACGGGGCGCGGGGTAGCGAGCCAGCCTGGTCCATGGTGTTCGGATGCTCGGCTTCCAAACATTGAGCTCCTCCGCAGCTGAGTGACTGGCAACGCAAAAACTCAAGTTGGTTCCACTCCCCCCCCCCCGGCCGTAAAGCCCCACTCAAAAGCGCCGCCACATTTTCAGCGGTCCTACTTTGCCACTGACCAAAACAAATACACCTCACGATATTTTAATAGTGTGCCATTCATCATCCGGAAAAGCGTGTTACGTTTAATAAATCACTTTAAAACGCTTAAAACGGCCAGCGGACGGAGAGCGTTGGCTCCCTCTAGCGGACACTAACAGTCACTGCAGGTTAACAAAAATAAATAAATACATAAATAAATACCCTTCGTCACGAGGACAGGGAGTACGGTTGAAGTGTTACGTGACGTACGAGCGCGGCAGCCAATCCGTATCGAGAGTGGGCGCGGCAAGCGCTGATAACGGATCCGCTTTCTCTTTCCCATCTTCCGGCGGTCGTCGATAGAAACCCCCTGAAGAAAAAAAAATAACCGAGTCCCGCAATCGACAAATATACCGACAGTAACGATGTAGGCCGTGCAGGGAGACGGAGAGCCTCCGAACACGCTGACGTGAGTGCACGTCGTCCGCGGTTAGCTTCATGCTATTGTGCCGTCAAAGCTAGGTTTGCTATCTGACGTGCTAACCACGTCAAGTCCATTTCAAATGTCGATTGCATCCCGTACGTCAGCTAATGAAGTTTGCTTCCAAATGATTCGGCTCGGTCCATCGATGCAAGGTGTTAGTACTTTGATGTGAGTGCGCGTGACAATGTCAAAATATTGTTATCCCACCCTAGGCCGTTCATCTCCCGCCTTGCTCAGTCAAGATGTCTCTGGCTCAGAGGGTCTTGTTGACCTGGGTCTTCACCCTGGTCTTCCTCATCATGCTTGTACTCAAATTGGATGGGAAGGTCGGACATATTTACTCGAACGCTGAAACGGCCGCTTTTTGGTTTTGTAATAATAACCACGCATCTTCATTGTGTTCTTTAGGTGCAGTTGAACTGGTTCCTCATCTTCCTGCCGGTGTGGGTCTTCGACGGCATCCTCCTGCTCATGCTCGTCGTCAAGATGGCCGGTCGCTGCAAGCCGGGTTTCGACCCGCGGAACGGCTCGCCGGACCTGCGCCTGCGCGTCTGGTACCTGGCGGCCGTGCTGCTCAAACTGGCTTTCTGCCTGACGCTGTGCGCCAAGCTGGAGAAGCTGGCGGACGTGAAGGTGACGTTGGTGTGCGTCCCGCTGTGGACCGTGCTGGTGGGAGCGCTGGTCGAGCTGGGCCTCAATATCTTTCCTGAGAGGAGAGAAGCCTGACAGGGATGACGGAACAAAAACTCACCTCGAGAGACATCGATCCTCAAATCCCACCGATTGTATTCCCGCAACACTACTGTGAACGATACGCCGACTTATTTATTTATACCACACGTTTTTGGTCGCCGGTATGTTGGGTGTCGCTACTCGGTCGTTTGCGATTGTGCTACTTGCTCAGTTATCGTTTTGCCCGAGGTCAAGTACTGTATTTAATAGGTGAGGTGACGCTACATACGAGTCATAAATTAATTGCCGTTATTTCGCACACCGAGCCGATGGTTTCCGATCGTTATCGGGAGTTTCGTGGAAATAAATGATGATTCTGGAGAAAGTCCCAAGTCGTACTACTGCCGTCAAACTAATCTGCACGACACTGTAACATGTTTACAAATGATCATTAGAATTTATTTTTGGTTTTTCTTTTTTTGGAAAGGCGGTCGCAGTGTGAAGAGTGCCAAAGTCAAAAACAATGGGGGAGGTTTGTCACACTTGTGTCACCTGGGGGTGCAATGCCCCTGGCAACTACGACCCCAATTCCAATGAAGTTGGGACGTTGTGTTAAACATCGATCAAAACAGAATACAATGGTTTGCAAATCATGTTCAAACCTATATTTAATTGAATACGCTACAAAGACAATATATTTAATCTTCAAACTGATAAACTTTGCTTTTAGCAAATAATCATTGACTTAGAATTTTAGGACTGCAATACGTTGCAAAAAAGATCGGGTATAAAAGGAGCTTCCCTGATTTGCTCAGTCATTCACAAGCAAAGATGGGGCGAGCTTCACCACTTTGTGAACGAGTGAGTGAGAAAATAGTCGAATAGTTTAAGGACAATGTTCCGCAACGTACGATTGCAAGGAATTTAGGGATTTCATCATCTCCGGTTCATATCATCATCTGTGATGAATGCTGAAAGGTACATACAGGTTTTGGAGAAACATATGCTGCCATCCAAGCGACGTCTTTTTCACGGACGCCCCTGCTTATTTCACCGAGACGATGTCAAACCGCATTCTGCACGCGTTACAACGGCGTGGCGTCGTAGTAAAAGAGTGCGGGTACTAGACTGGCCTGCCTCCAGTCCAGACCTGTCTCCCATTGAAAATGCGTGGCGCGTTTTGAAGCTTCAACAATTAGTGTCCTCGGTTCCCAAACGTTTATTGAATGTTGTGAAAAGAAAAGTTGATATAACATGAGCCCGTCCCAGCTTTTTTGGAACGTGTTGCAGCAATTGAATGATTATTTGCTAGTTTGAACATTCAATATCTTGTCTTTGTAGTGTATTCCATTAAATATAGGTCCAATATGATTTGCAAATCATTGAATTCTGTTTAACACAACGTCCCAACTTCATTGGAATTGGGGTTGTGCAACCGCTACTAAGATTCATAAATAGGTTTTATATAGACCTTTTCTAGATATGCAAATAAATCTACTCAAATTGTGACAAAATTACTTCATAACCCTAAAGATAATTCACCTTCAAAAGAAAAAACCGTTTGCTCCGCTCTGATCTGTGTCAAGGTCTTGATTATAAACATATTAGTGATCCTCCAGTAAACACCGCTTTGAAACTTGTCAGTTTCCTAAGGTCCGATCGGGCGACACCGGTTTACATCGCGTGGCCGTGGGGAACCCGCTAGAAGGAAGTAAAAGCGTTCCAGGCCGTGCGACGCAGATCGAAACGTTGACGAATGACCCGCAAGGAGACATTTGCCTTCTGAGAATGACCAGTAAGACATTTCGCCCGGTGAGCCTTTTATTATTTAGCCTCTTATTTATTTAAAGTAGAAACCTTTCTACGCGTTTTGTCTTTACAAAACATCTTATGTACACTACAGTGCTGACAGTTGAAACGAGAATGGCTGAAATCAAAAACAAAAACACACAAACTCCAGATAAATAAATCCTGATAAAACAAGTCCCTGACGACTTTCTGCTCCAATGCCAGTTTATACAAAAAAAATAGAAAGATCGCTTCAGCTTTTTCTTTTCTGTTTGACCACACCTGAACTCCGGAGGTGTTAAAAAATCTAATCAAAAAGCTGCAGAGTGCTCCGCAACGACCTTCACCTCTCAAGCGAAGCCAGGCCGAAAGGGGCACGAGAAGTGAAGCTTTAAACTCACATTTTACAAACATTTGCCGTTCTAGCCGTCAGACTAAATGGCGGAAAACGGAGCTCGGCTTGCCGAGCGGCTGACCCTTTTTTTTAAGGCTTTGGTCCAATTTTCCAGCGGGGGGACAAAAAATAAATAAATAAATAAATCACAGCGGGAAACTTTGGGTGACGAAACAAAGTATCTGTGAACATTCTGTAGTTTACGGTTGAGGACGGGCGTGCGACAAACACACGAGACAAATTGTTTCAACATTTGGAATCTGTCATTAAGTGCTTTTGGAAGTGTGACCTGTAACAAACATTCATGGTAGGCGTAAAAAAGTGGGGGAAAAAAAAAAAGTGGTGTGTACAAAAGCCTTGGGACAGCCACCGATAGGCTGAATCTGTGTAATACGGATGTAGGTTGCCCAATTACAATTCTTTTATTCCCCCCCCCCCCCAATTGTTGTTTGATCTGCATCTACGTCGTCATTTTAATGTCTTCGCAATGGTATTTAATCCTATTGGACATGTTTTCAAATTGCGCTGCGGTGTTACAGTGGGTCTGGAAAGTATTTAGTCAGCCACCAATTGTGCAAGTTCTCCCACTTGAAAAGATGAGAGAGGTGTGTAATTTGCATCATCCTCACCTATGAAAGACAAAATGAGAGGAAAAAAAAAACAAATCCAGAAAATCACTGATTTTTAAACAATGTATTCGCTCACCTACAAACATTTGTGGCTCTCACAGACCGGTAACAACTTCTTTAAGAGGCTCCTATGTCCACCAGTCGTTACCTGTATTAATGGCACCCGTTAGAACTCCTTATCAGTATAAAAGACACCTGTCCAAACTCCACTATGGCCAAGACCAAAGAGCTTTCAAAGGACACCGGAAACAAAATTGGAGACCTGCACCAGGCTGGGAAGACTGAATCTGCAATAGGTAAGCAGCTCGGTGTGAAGAAATCAACTGTGGGAGCGATTGTTAGAAAACGGAAGACGTACAAGACCGCTGATAACCTCCCTCGACGTGGGGCTCCACGCCAGATCTCACCCCGTGGGGTCAAAATGATCACGAGAACGGTGAGCGAAAATCCCACAACCAGAGAGCATTTGGATGATCCGCAAGAGGATTGGGAGAATGTCGTATGGTCGGATGAAACCAAAATCCAACTTTTTGGTCAACTTGTAGTTGACTTCCAAAAAAACACCATACCTACTGTGAAGCGTGGGCGTGGAAAAAGTCATGCTTTGGGGCGGTTTTTCTGCAAAGGGACCAGGACGACTGAGCCGTCCGCGTAAAGGAAAGAATGAATGGGGCCACGTATCGTGACATTTGCTCCTTCCGTCAGCAAGGGCGTTGAAGATGAAACGTGGCTGGGTCTTCCGGCACGACGACGATCCCGGGCGACGGAGGAGTGGCTTCGTAAACAAGCGTTTCAAGGTTCAGATCTCAACCCCGTAGAAAATCTTCGGCGGGAGTTCAAAGTCTGTGTTGCCCAGCGACAGCCCCAAAACATCACTGCATGCAGGGATGGGCCCAAATTCCAGCAACAGCGTGTGAGAACCTCGTTTGACCTCTGTCACTGCCGACAAAGGGTATATAACAAAGTATTGCGATGAACTTTTGTCGTTGACCAAATACTTAATTTTCCACCATCATTTGCTCATAAATTCTTTCCAAATCAGACAGCCATTTTCCACATTTTCTTTTCTCATTTTGTCTCATAGGTGAGGTACACCCGTGATGAAAATGACAGGCCTCTCTCATCTTTACAAGTGGGAGAACGTGCACAATCGGTGGCCGACTGAATACTTTTTCAGTGTTTCAACATAATCAAGAAGAAACATTCCTCATCGGGCTACTTCCTATCGAGTGCGAGCCAGCAGGGGGTTGTGACGTCACTCCGGTAAGACAAAGTGGCGACAGCTGAATCCGTAGGCGACACTCCACCGTGTAATACCAGCGACATCTCGGGAGGAAGCCTTATCGTACGACGTAATATTGCGTCTCGCCCGCCGTATTACGTCAGGACGACAATACGAGTATTGTGTAAGATGGCGGTTTTTGACCCCTCTGTGTTTCGTAAACACTGTCGGGCGCAAAAACGGAAGCGTTCGCTGCGGGTTGTACAATAAAACGGCGTGCTTCCAAAACGACAGACTCGACGTACCTGCTTCTGTGACACTTTTCACAGCACGCGGGGACTTCCTAAATGCCAAACTCGTGCACTCCTCTCGTGTTTAAACGAGCTGTACGTGAAAGTACCATCTAAAAGTGACATAAAACGGGGTTAAATTAAACACTTTCCTTTCTACGACACCACCGAAAGGAAACCTGTACATTTTCATCTGGAAACCCAATCAACTCTGCTCCTCCTCGTGATTCGGGGGAAGCGGGGGCGGAGGGGGCGGGGGAGGCGGAGACTCCGAAGAGGAAGGAGGTGGCGGGGGAGGCGGGATGAAGGTGTGAGACGGAGGATGGGGAGGCGGGGCGGGCGCGGCGGGCTGGCAACGTGGGGGAGGGTGGCGGGGGAACGGCCGAGAGGGGGGGAAGTGGTGCGAGGGGAAGTGCGAGGGGAAGAAAGGTTTGGCGTGCGGGTGGAACTGGTGGGGGGGCATGTGGGGTGCGATTTGGGGGTAGTAATGCTGGGGCTGGGTGGTGGGAGGGTGCAGGTGCAGCTGGCTGATGTGAACCGGCTGGGGGGGCGGCGGCTGACCGAGGAAGGGGGGCAGATTTTGGTGCGTGGTGAGGGGAGGTCTGCGGGGGAGGTGCGAGTGAGGCAGGAGTGGGGAATAGGAGGGAGGGAGCATCTGGGGGAGGTGACGGGGAGGAGGATATTGCGGCACGCGGTGACCGCGCGCGAACGTCCCGGGGCTCACGTCGACGCCGCGAGTCCATTTTTCAGCCGGCGTGCGAGTCCGGGCGACGTGGAACTCCGAGGACGACGAAGTCCGCCTGTCGGCGGCCGCTTCCGGACTGAAGCGGGGCGAGTCTTCGTCCTTTCGAGGGGACGGGGCCAGCCGGGAAGACGCAGATTCCGAGGAAGGATGCGGGCGGGACTCCGGTGTAGGCTTGGGACTCTGTGATGAAGAGGAGGAGGAGGAGGAGGAGGCGGCGGACAGGCCGGCAGCAGCTAACGAGCGGTGTAAGGACGATGAGTGAGCAGAGGGAGTCTCGAGACACAAAGAGGATGAGCTGGAAGATGGCGTGGGGGCGCTTGCTGGACGTTGATGATGATGATGATGATGATGATGGAAGCGGTGGGGAGCATTTTTTGTTGATTTTGCATCAGGATGGTGAGGATGAGGAGCGTTCACAAGAGGTGACGAGGGTTTGCTCTTATGCGGAGGTTCCGCTTTGACTCCAATCGGAGGTGATTGCGGCTGTTCGGGTCTCCCGTCATCCTTTGCGACCTGCTTCTCCTGCGGCTCGTCGCTCGCTCTCAGCTCAGAGTCCGCCGAGCGAGCCGATGAACGAGGAAGAGGATGATCTTCCAGTGTTTGCAACGTCCTGTCCCTAGTTGCGCCTGACTCCTCCTCATCCACTTTTATCCTCTCCTTTCTTTCTTCTTCTTCTTCTTCATCACCCTTCTTTCCTTCCATTATGCCCACTTCCTCCTCTTCCTCCTTCACCTCTTCTTCCTGGCTTCCCTGGTCATACTGCCTTAAGCGGACGTGCCAGGCCAGGCTGCAGACGGCCGACACCGTCTTGAACTGGTGGACCACGTTGCGCGGGATGAAGTAGATGTCGTCGTGACACAGGCGGATGCGGGCGTAGCGGATTCCCTCTCGACGCAGCTGGTTCAGCTTGGCATCGTCCACCCACTGCACACACTGAGAGGCGATACAATACGACGTCATTGTGCTGCGGTAAACATTGTTCGTGAAAACCTTTAAAACTAAGCGTTATTATCCTGGGGCATTCATACTGGTCGTTGGAGATTCTGCGCTAGGAGGCTTCACTAATCTTAAAGTGCTCTTTATTATATTCAGCACTTTGAGAACTACAATACCTCGTGTTACGTGCTACTTTTAAGTTCAATGTGGAGAACGACTGCTAGAAAAGCATGCAGTTGGATGTTAACAAGTCAGTGTTGACAAGTCTTTACTCGAAAAAGTGTTCAAGAAAGGTATCTGATTAAAAAAAAAATTTAAATACATTTTTAATCACAATACCAAGAAAAGGGCGTTAGAGTATTGTACTTTGTCTGAAGAATTTGGTTTTTGTTTTTTTTAAGTAGTACCGGTGCATCCTTAACACAAATACAAAAATGGTAACAGTCGCAAAAGGCCACCCAGACGCAGATTAACCGGTCAAATTGAGCCGGCCCGACTTGAGCAACTGATGTCACTCGTACGACGCTCGAGACTTTCCACTTGTCCCGACAAAAAACACTAAGAAGACTTTCTTAAATACGGCATGTTTTTTAAAAATTTATTTATGTTCCATCTACAGCACTTTATTACAGCTGCGGTTGTTGTGAAAGTGCAATATAAATAAAGTTGAGTTGCGTTTAGAAAACCAGTTCATTCCTTTACCTATATCCTATTTTTGTGTTTTGGTTCATTAAAAACACAACAATATGGTGCGTTTTGGGGGGCTGGAATAGATTAGTGGCATTTCAATTCAATTGGGGGGGGGCAGATGCAAAGTAATTAAATGCAGTTCAACTTTATGCCACCAGGCGGTAGCATACAACATCCAGAAAAGGAGTGTGCGCTTTCAAGACCTGAGAGAGCGGTGGTTCGTATAGATCCAACTGCAGCCGCTGAACCACGTATGGGAAATCAGCAGCGTGGAAGCACACGACGTCTTTGGTTACGCGAGGAGGCTCCGAGCTGCAAAACACAGAATTCACGTCGGCCTGCCGGTGGACGGGTGATGTAAAACCAAGAGCTTCAAACGAAAGAGACGCGTCGTACCCTTCTTTGTAGCACACTGCCTTCAGCACGCCCACCGCCGACGTGGTCTGACGCTCGAAACCCTGGCCGATGTGGTCGGCGTGGGCTCGCGTCCGATCCTCGAACAGCATCTCTCTGGGCTCGCTGGTCCTGGGCAGGGACTGGAGGAGGTTCTTCACCTCGTTGGTGGACCTGCGAGAGGACAGCCTTGCCAATTGTTATCGGAGTCAAAGCTGCGGTCTGCTCACGAGCGTCAAAACCTATTTTGCGGGGAGCTTCCTCGCGGCGCCAGTGCGAACAGACGGACAGAATAGCGGTGAGGGTGACCGGTGACCCCTGCGCCGGCTCGTTCGCTCCGAGTCAAGAGGAGAGCGGCGGGAGAGGAAGAAAGTGGCGCCGGCATTACTGACAGTAAAAAAAAAAAAGCTTGACTGAAGGACAACCGATTGGTTCGGCCCGATCACAGTGCTTTCCGTACATCCTCGGCGGCACTACGCGCGACTTAAAGCGTTTAGTGCGATGTGACGGTCGGCAGCAAGGCGACTCTCGGACTAATTTATTATCACCTCATGGGATATTTAGACATCTATATTTCGCTCAAACACAGCTGTTGCGCAAGTGTTCCCGACAGCCGACGAGCACCCGTCGCCACGTCTGCACAGTCAATCGCTGTTGCATTCAGTCAAAGATACAATAAATAACTAGGATTAAAAAGTGCGGATCACAAAATGATGTGCCTCATGTTTTTGACCACAACGTCTCATCCGAGCGTTCCTGTGCGCGTGCGGGCGTAGACAAACGCGCAGACTACAATTGCCTCAACAACAAAGCTTCAAGCTGCTGCTTTCTACGTATTTTTCAGCATCGTACAAAAAACACTCACTCGACGGCTTATTAATTTCAAGCCTACAGCGTAGCAGCGCACTTGTAGGAATCTTTACAGAGTTGCGCAGTGCGTGCGGGGCTTACCGTTTTCTTTTAAAAGGAGATTTTGGTATGTCCGCCAGAGGTATCATCTGCTCTCCCGGTCTCACCCACATGATGGGCCCGTCGTCGCTCTCGTCGGGACTCATCAGGCTCAGGCTGGACAACGTTCCCCACGGAAGAGTGCGCTGCAGCCAGGGAGAGGAAGCGCAACGCTAAATCCGCTTCCCGCTGAACGCCAGCTCGCGCGAATACCATTTCGGATTGCAGAGCCGCCCGAAGAAAAGAGCAGATGCGCTCCCCTGACCGTGGCCCCGACAGCCGTGAAATGTGAGAGGATGCGCGCCTTTTGATATTCAGCATACAAAGCCAATTTTCCACGCTGCGTGCTGGGGCAGAGTCAACACAGACAGAGCGCGCACAAGCAGAGGTTGTCACGCCAGCTTTTCAGGCTCAACATTAAGCGTTCAGTTTAATTGGGCCAATGTTGTTAAAAAGGCAAAATCTCAGACAGTCACACGCTCTTTTCGCCGACTTCAATCACGCGTCCGGTCTTCGGAGGGACTCGCGGGACTCACCTTCAGGAAGGGCGACTCCTCCAGCATGGCGAGGAATTCGGGGAAGAAGTTGCCGACCTCCTCGTCCACGGCTCCCACCAGGCTAATCTGCCGCATCGCCCCGGCTCGGTATGTGCCGTGGCTGTAGGTCCTCTTTACCTGCGGTACGGGAGAATGAGGTCACGTTTTACTCACAACGCTTACCGGTAGGAAGTTTGCGTGCTTTGGCTCCACATGAGTGCGGTAAACTACAAAACAATTGGAGCAGCGATGGGCTTTTGAGAAAGCCAGGACATTTTAAAGCACTTTCAATGGCCATTAAGATTTTGGGAAATGTTCAGACTGGTTGACAGCGGATGGAAAATATCAGCAACGTGTTTTGTAGCTTCGAGCTCAGCCCGACAACGTGTGCATTTGTTTACTCGACTTTACTGCAACACGCACTTATGTCCACTCCAGATCCTTTAAATAGTCACTTCAGATGCATCGTATATCCAAACAAAGCTACAGTGGATATAAAGTGGACACATCCCTTTCAAGTTTGTGTTATATAAAAAAATGAATGAAGACAACAAAACATCAGTGTGACCAGCACTCACCTGCCACTATTAAAAGTGCGCCCCCTCTGAACACAGCCACATCCCCATTTACCAAATTATTATTATCTCACTTGCTTATGTTTACTTCCACCCCTCAATTTCATTTTTCCTCAATTGTGCTGTACAGGTTAGAAGTTACATTAATGGTGGAACATGTTTTGCTCTCACAAAACCCTGGTATTTCAACAGGGTGCATACAATTTTGATATCCGCTGTACTTCACTTTCTGAATATAGAAACTGAATGTACAAAGCGTGCGATACTGAAGAATCATATTTTCGTATGCGCGCAGATTCAAAATAGCTACTTCACCAAACCTCACAAATGTATTGTTTATGTACGTTTCCAATCATCATCGCCCAACATTTCTGTGCGTGTCGAAGCGTACTGTTAACACCAACCGTCCCTCCTCTTGTTGACTTCATGCGATGACATCAACTAATGACCTCATCCACATCCTTTGAACATCTTTATATGCGCGCGCTTGTCATCGCTCTGTGTCCGCCGCTCCGCCCGGCACACCTTTATTACATAATCTCTCCCCGCGCTTGGCAACAAAAGACTTGCTTGAATGCGCAGAGTAAAAGCGCAGCATTAGCCGACTGGGCGCCTTTCATTGATCCTCTACAAATGCACTTCAGTCGAAATAAACACGACTGGGGAGTTCATGCTGACGTGAGCCCTCCGTGTGTGGATGAGGACCGGCGACAATAGCACAAGCTAATCAGAAAAGAAACAAAGTGCTGGAAATGCACAGTATGAACGCAAATCAAGCTTTAAAATGAGCTCCGCTACACTCTTCTCGTCGGGGCCTAAACAGAAAGCAGTGGTGGAAGTAAAGGAGACCTTTTACTTTTACTCCCGACATATGAAAACATATCGGTACTTTGCACGCCTCACTTTGTCGAAATAGGCCCTTCACTTTTATCAACCATCCGCAGACGACGACGTCTTAAAAAAGACAAACAGAGAGAAGTAACGTCAATCGCAGTTGAGATTTTGACTTATCCGTTGACCGATTAACTCTTTATAGAGCGATTTGAGATTTGGGGGATATATGTAAGACGCAAAAAAAAAACCAGACGGCACCAACACGGACGAGCGTAACACTGACGGCATTAACAAAATGACGCAACAGATTTGGAGAATGCAGCCTCATTCAAGAGAATTGTTTGAGGTTGTCGGCACATACAGGTAAAGTGGATTTTTTCAGTGGGCGTTATTAGCCAACTACAGAGACATATTGTTTTGATGGCGTAAAATCCTGACCAAACTTCTTTTTTTATTTGTTCCAAGTTAGCAAAACATATTTTTGTACTGTTGTACTTGAGTACATTCCAGGGTCTGTACTTTTTTATTCTTACTACTACTCCCCCCCCCAAAAAAATTGTCAAAATGCTGAGTCTGCTTGGAATGGCAACTTCAACCTGAGAGTACCCAAAATTTGGAAAATAGGGTCTGGAGAAATTGAGAAGTTTTTATTTCATTTTCCCCCTTTGTGATATCGCCTATAGAACATCTAATCACAAAATAAAGAAATACAACATTTTAAAATCTGATTTAAAAAAAAATGCTTTCAAATTAGATTAAAACAGTCATTATTTCTCGACATATCTCCCCGACCCTTCCGTTTCGTCTGCTCCTTGTTTTTTGGTACTTTTGCCACCTCAGCGCAGTCGCTCGTCACTTATTGTGCCAGGGTGTGTTTGGCGAGACTGCAGTCAATGTTCCATAATCCTCTCATTCAACAGCTCTTCTGGATGAATGGGCAACAACTCCCACATAAACATTCCAAAAACTTGTACAAAGTCTTTTTCAGGGAAGAATGGAAGCTCACTAGACGAGGGGAACCAACTCCATAATGGGCGGAATGGCCAGGTGTCCCGACAATTTTGCACGTCTCCCTTGTCTCACTCTCACAGGAACGAAAGGAGCAGCGCGGAACGAAAAGGCCGAGCGGCACCGCTCCAGAAGATGGATGCGAGCATTCGCACCCGGCCCTGGATGCATTCGTCAATGAGCGCGCTCCTATCTGCGGGCGGACTCTCTGTCGACTTCCCAAGGTCACCGCCGAGAAAAATGGCGTCGGCGCCGCTCTTAAAGGGGCAGCGCTAATAGCGGTTTAACTTATCGTCGTCCCGCTGGAATTGACGTAGCGTGGGACGAGCCGACCGGGCTGAAGCAAATACTATAACATGAATATTTAATAACAGGATGAAAAAAAGAATAGCCAGAGCAACGGCGCATCGACTGCTGTACGCCCTGTAGTACTACACGCACACAGACACACACGCTGTGCTCACTGACAAAGAACAGACAGTAGCCCCTTTTGTAACTGCCCGGGGGGAAAAAAAAAAATAGCATTTTCCTGACTTTCTCCCCATGTCGGCGCGTATTGGGAATTCTGCACTCGGTAGGCAACGAGAGGCTTTTCATGAGTGGACAGCTCCAAATGAGCCGCACACCAATTACAACCACAGTAATACACGTATTGCTAAATACTACCGCTTTTTGGCGCAGTTGCCGCCGCTGTCGTTTACGCTCTCGTTACATTTGAGCGATGGGACATTAGCGTGAATGGCAAAAGCTGTCTAATGCGACACAGTTGGCGGCAATACCATCTGTTCTGTTTAACGCGATAGGAGTAAAAAGTGGGAAATCCGCTTTAACTAACTATTATCGTCACACTCGCGCCACAATCTCGGACGTACAACTCCCTCGTGAGGGCTTTTTTTTACCTGAGAGTAGAAATTAGCCATCGTGGTGGTTTCGATGTCCTTCTTTCCCAGGATCTCCATTTTGACCGGAGCCGATGAGAACTTGGTGGAAAAGTAGTCCAGGAAGTCGGGCAGGTAGGCGGCTTCTCCGTGGACGATGCCCATGACGTAATGAGCGGCCTGGGGCGCAGGAAGTAAAGGAGAGTAAAAATCATGGATTCAGAGCCTCATCGACAGCGGACCGTACCTGCGACGAGTCCTCGCTGAACGCCAGGGTGACAAACTCCTGGGCGAACCTCTGCCTCTGGCCCGTGGAGAGCGAGGACAGCTGCGAGGCGAAGGCGTGGGCCACGAGAGCCCCTCCGTTAGGCTGAGGCTCGATATGGATGTAAGCGGCGAACTCCAGGCCACACAGGCCGGGATGGATACAGCGTGCCGGGTGCTTGTTCGGGGAAGGCTGCGGAGAGGAGTTAACGTAAGAGGGGTGCAGGTGTGCGCTTTTGCTGCCGGGCGAAGGGTCAACGGGCAGCGGCAATTTAAACGGAGACAAGGTGGCGTCCCCGGCGGGGTCGGGGCGGGACCAATTGGTGAGCTGAGGGGGGGCGGAGGGGAGGCGGACCAGGCCGGCACAAATGGTTTGGCACGAGCGGTGGTACATTTTCACTCGCTTGTGCTTCTCCCCCTCTTTGTGTTTCTTCTTCTTTTTCTTCTTGACTTTTTTGATTTGCAGCTCAGAGTTGATCTTGGCTTTGACGCCGCCATCTGCAAGGGAAAGAAATCATTAAATCCTAAATGTTTTCTGGCGCGGCGCGCCGTCGCACCGGTGACTCAAAAATTGAGTTTCACTATCTTCGTTGCTTCCTCTTTTCATGTTTGGGATTCGCTTTATTATCGAGGTGCAACAATTAATCACTTCATTAAAACCTAATCAATTATTCCAATTAATCCACAACTATTTTGATAATCTGTTCATTGTTTAGAGACATCGAGTTCAAATTGGCCAAATCCTCCAAACACACTAATATTATCGCATTTCTGTCGTCCGCAGTGACAGCGGACTGACTATTTTTTTTGGCGCTTGATAAAAATAAGACATTTGCAAACATCTGCTTTTGCTTCGGAAAACAATGATCATTTATGATCGATTTCATTTTTTTGCTGACTTTTTTGCTGACATTTTTTCTTGTTTTTCCTTTTTCCAAAAACGCTTATTAGCGGTTTATTCAACAATTTGTATTTTTTTTATTCCTCGCAATTATAACCGCAACTATTCGCAGATTTTCGCTCGTAGCGGTCCGGATCCACTGCGCTAGGCTTATTCTCTTCAGGGTCACGACGAGCTGGAGCATATCCCATCTGACATTGGCCGACGGGCAGATTACACCCAGTCGATCAGAGGATACATTTGCAGACAACGATTCACACTGCGCCCTGTGTGGTCCCGTCCGTGGCAATTGCTCACACAAAGTGGATCGGTAGCAGGATACAAGTGGGTGCCGCTGCGTAACATCTTTGCGCCGTCTCGTTTGCACCCCACGCACGTTTTTGGATGGCGCATAAGGCGGGAATGAGAGACGGGCTGAGCGCGGACTGTAATACAATGTGTGTGTGTGTGTGTGTGTGTGTGTGTGTGTGTGTTCGGGAACAATAAAGAGAGCGACAGAGCGAGTATTTTCACACAAGCTACTAATCCAAAAGCTCTTTAGCCCACACACACACACAACCTCCCTCCCCCAATTCCCCTCTCTGCAAATACACACGCTTTCATCCCTAAAGTGTCACCGAGCCCCAAAAGAGCCGAATGGAATATGTGGACGCAAACGATACGATCCACGCTGGCGATGGCAACTGGTGCCGGGTGCTCACCCGCAGGCAAACGCAGGCTGGTGCAAAAACAAACGTTAGTACGTTAGTGTACTAAAAGAGTACTAAAGTGTGGCCACAAGATGACATTAAACAGAGGCAATCTGTTTTAGCTTTCAGACAAGTTCCCACACACAAACATACTAACAAACAGCCTCAGCGGTCGTAAAGCAGCCGCTTGCTGCTTATTGATTTCCTCTGGCCGCCTAGCTCGCTGAGATGCCCAGTTCAGCTGTAAACTTTTACTGATAACATTTCTTCTTTACGCTCCTGACGTTTGACAACTCGGACTTTTTAACTGACAAATACCAAGCGCCCGCCGCAGGACGGAAGCAGCGTTTAATGGGCAATAATTTATTTTTTTCTCATCCGGCGTATGCCCTTCTCACACAGTACTTGGAGGGGGATGACGTCAAACGAGCCCAAGGGCCCGAGGGAACGAGTTGCGGTTCATTTCACGGCCGGCCGCTGGCTACGAATGTATGAAAGACCTTCAAATGCAACTATTTTGGGGCTAACGAATGAAAAATAAATATAAATGATACCTTTAATGGGCTGCTTGACCTCTCCATTCTCCCGCTTAATAGTGTCGTTCATCACTTTGTGCTTCTTCTTCTCCTCGCGCTCCCGCTCTTTAGTCTTGTCCTTGTGGAGGAGCTCTGCGGAGAGGATACTTTCAGTGTCCCGAAGATAACAAAAAATGGGGTTTTTTTTGCATCACCACAGCATATTTCCCATGATATCTACATATTGTTTATATTCTGATCCAGAAATCGGCATTTACGTGTATTCTCTCAGGGAATCTACTTTTCATTCCAGCAGATTTATTTTTTAGAACTTTCTTTCTATTCCCTCTCCAAAGGACCATTTTCTTTGAATCCACTTCAGTCTACCTTCTTGGGAAAAAAGAAAGGAAGCTGCGTTTTTTTTTCTCCCCCAGACTCCTCATTGAGAGCATGGACGTGGGGAGTGTGAAAGTGAACGCGACGGGGTTGCGGGCGCCACTCGCGCCATCAAAGTGGAAAATGCTTTCATGGGGCGGAGGGGAGGCTAAAAAAGAAGGCTTAAAGAAGAAATAGGAGAATAGGTACAATGACGGCCTTTTTTTCAGAGCAACCTAACGCTCCTTCCGTAAAAAAAAAAAAAAAAGGAGTTTTTAATTTTTTGGGGGCATTTTTCATCGAAGGAAATGGCACGTACGTATACAAACCAATTGTGGAATTTTGCTCTAAAATGACACAGTAAGCTTCCAGCAAACATGCTTGAAAACATCCATTTAGCCTGGCTGAAAAGTGCCTACAAAGGAAGGCTTATTGGGCTCAGTGGCCAGATTAACATGACAGACACGCCAGGACATACTTAAGACCTTCGAATGGTGGGGGTGCATATGAGGCTCATTGACGCTACTTGAGCTCTGAGGCATCACAAGGTCACGCACTCACGAACGACCCAGGTATACAAGTCATCGCGTCGATCGCGGCGAGATCGCCGGCCAGCTAAAAGCGTGTATTTTATTGAAGGACGAGAAAAAGTTCGACGCTTTCTTGGCCGTTATTGGATATCGGTCAGGTCGATGTGCAGAAAGAAGAGTGTGCCGGTGGGCTTGTGGAGCAGGTTTCCATCGGTCGACTGTGTGAAACCGGAATACCTGAGGGCGATTTGAACATCAATGTGTAAGTTAATAGCGACAAGACTTGTTTACTCTACGAGTCACTTGACATTTTTGGATGACATTATAGTCCCGACGGTTTACTGGTTTATTTATTGGTGCCGTCTTCAAGTTCTCTTGCTGTTTTTCTTTTGTATCTATTTACATGCCCTCCAACCGCAAATTGCTACACTTAAGACATTAACATGACTAACTTCTCCTAAATGACCCATAACCTCATTTGTTCCATTGTCAAAATGGTAGAAATAAATGCAGACGGGGTGAAGGCCCTTTATCCATCCAAATCATAATATTCAACAATATTACAATGTATGACGAATTTAAAAGACAACAAAAAAAAAAGAACTAAAATGGACTAACAACTACACAACATTGCAGCGTGATCACATTTCATTTGAGTGAAATGTAATTCGTCTTAACTGCTGTAACCACCATGTCACACCGACTCTTGTTGCATTACCGTGTGATGCGACGCATGTCAAAGGTAGGTCAACCGAATGAAATTGTGTCAGCGCGACCGCAGTTACGGACTTCACGTTTACCGCACAGAGAAGGAGAAAAAATAAACACCCAACTGACAGTCCACATGAATATTTAATCGTCTTTTTACATCATCTCGTGTCCGATGACGGTTGTGTTCACAACGCTTCTCTCGACAGCTGCCGTCGCTGCTCACTGCGCGACCTCTTAAACAAACCAACTGGAAAATGGTGACATCATTCACGCAGCAACACTCGCATACGTAAACACCCTATCAGCCTCTAATAAGGTACCCCAAAGTACAACACCAGTAAACCTAAACGTGTGCTCTTATACAGTAATACAGTCAAGTGCAAGCAAGTCTTGCTTTTTTTATTTTTATTTTTTTTATTTACATTGATGTTTCTTCTTTTCATTTGTTTTTATCTTAAAAACCGGATACATTCAACATGGAGTTGAATTTCTGCACTTGTAAGAGTGACTTGACACGTACAGCTTGAAGGCTTTCTTCTTCCTGGCAGCTGACGTGACGAATTTGCTCACGTAGTTTAGCAAAATTTTCAGAATCTCTTGAAATGATCTTGTGATGAATGGAGTCATTTATCTTGGCGAGAGAGAGAGAGGGGAAACAATCGGGCTGGCCGAGGCCGTGCGGTGGAAGTGCGTGGCATTCGGTCAATACGGGAATGTCCAAACTTTTTCCACTGAGGGCCACATCCAGAAAAGTGGAAGGAAGAGCGGGCCATTTCAACTTGTGTTTATGTAGCATGCTCAAACCAATCATATCATCGCTTCCTAAAATAATGGCCTGATTCATTTCATTGACAAAAAACATATTTTTTGGGGGGGGGGGGTTAACTAAATCATCTCCTCGCGATGCTGACTACCACGCACGCCCTGGGAGAACATTAAAACTTCACACATGAACGCCAGAGCCCAGATTCAAACCCACGACCTCTGAACTGTATGGCGATGTGCGAACCGCTCTTCCACGAAACAACATAAAGTGATATATCGCAGCTCAGTTACCTGTGATAAAGCAGTTATTAATATGAAATCTACATTTGTTTTATTTAAAAAATATGATCTTGTTAAATTCAAAGCAATTTAGTTTAACATAAAAAGACATTTTCATCGACTTTTATATATTTTATTTACATTTTAATTAGTTCTCGTAACCTCTCGATAAAGCCTACGTTTAATTTATTTATTACACTACGCGGCAGGCCAATAAAAAAAAATGTCGAGTCCCTCAAATTGCCCACATCCGTACTTTGGACAACCCTACCATAATAGAATAAGACTTAAATGGGAACATTTTCGCCACCAAATTGCAGCTTAGTTAACTGCCTTACATTGTTAGTCAGACTTAAAGACTGTGGTGGAAATCATTTTTAAGCGTCCTTACAATTCACAGTGATGTTTTTCAACAACATAACGTGTTAAAAGTGTCCAAGCAAACGCGCGTGAATGGAGAGGAGGGGGGCGTGGTGCTCCACCAAAACAACACTTGGTCCGTAATGGCGGGCGCCTGTCAGTGTTGTGACAGCGGCGTGGACTTTTTATACACACAGCCCAGTCGACGCGTTCATTTTCGGGAATAATAGCAACCGTTTCGAGTCACATTCGCTTTGGGGTTTTTTTCTTCCTAGGAGTATTATTAATTATCGAAAATGTTAAGCTACGTGGCCACGCAGCGCTCCGCGAGGGTTCAGCGGCGGGTGAGCGAGAGCTGGCAGCCATTACCCCCGTGGAAACGTCGACGAAGCCGGAGGTGGGGGGGGGGGGGACTTTGTGGCGTAAACACCCCCGCCCCCCTTGCGTTCGAGCCCAGCCAGTTTCACTGGTACGGCAGCCTGTCCGAAAACGGGACTGTCCAGACGAATTAGAAGGCAGACTAGTGCGCACACTCGTTAAGGGGGAGGGCACACAACCCGAGCGGCTGAATGTAGCACTTCAAAATAGCGAACGCTCAACTTCATCGAACGGCTACGTCGCTGAGTAAATGTTACCGTTAAACACAGCGTGGCCTACCTTTCTGTGGCAACGTGACATCCCCGTTTTGCCTTTTCACCGGAGAAATATGGCTGACTCTGCTCATGTCGTTGTTAGCGGGCGTCACGAATAGTTTCTTTTTCACGTCTCCCTTATCCTTGCTAGGCTTCTTGTTTTTAGCGAAGGAAGGCGCCTTGTGGAGCAAGAATTCGCTCTGCTTCAAGATTTTGTGGGCGGCGGCGGCGGCGGGTGCTTGGCTTCCGCTGATTGTGTGGACCAACGCGGCACTCGCGCTCGCACCGGCCGGGCTGAGGCTCCACAAACCCGTCGCGAGACTCGGCTGCTTCGTCGGCTGCTGGAGTTTATCTTTCCCGTTACAGTTGCCTCCCACTAGCCCTCCTCCATCCCGGACGACTTTCTTTGGTTTGACGGTCCTCTCCTCCACTCGCAGCTTCTTGGGCGGCGGCGAGTTCAAGTCCCGGGAAGACTGCGGGCGGTTCTCGGGGGCTCTCTTCGCCTCCGAGGGCTTGGGAAGCGAGCCCTTGATGGGGGCGGTCGCCGCGGCTCCGCTGCCGAGGCGGACGGAGCTCAGTGAGTCAGCCATCTTGAGGCTTCTCTCGCTATTTACTCGCTGAGCTCAACTGGCGCGAGACGTGCGGGAGGAAGGGGCGGGGCCTGGCTCACTTTGATTGACAGCTCCAGAAGGGAGGGGCGGGTTACAGTGGAAACAATGACGGTGGACTCCCGCATATTCGCGGCTCGGCGTACGCGTAGTTTTTTGGTTAAATAAAAATAATATACATGTATATATATCTTACCCCCTTTTCCGCCGAAACTGCTTATTGGCTGAATACCGCCCCCCCCCCCCCCCCCCGATACCCAGTTTATTCACAGAATTTCTGCCGCTTATTGTCATTAGGGCAAGCGAGATACAAAAATGGATCACTGGATTTCAAATTCGTCTTCACCGGGTCACACAATGCCTTCAGCATTTTTCCATCCTCCGATTGGTCAGAGCAAAACGCACTCATTTATCAGCATCTATGGTATTGATATTTTTTGTAATAGTTATCATAGTTATATGGGATATACTGTTTTTTTATTTTTTATTTCACTCATTTCTAAATAAAACATACAGTACATAAAGTTTTTTTAGGAATCATTTGTGTTAGCATTCACTGGCCCAAAATGGTCCTATTGAACACTGACAAGGACTTCATAATGGTACGCGCGTGTGTGTGTGTGTCTGTGGGCTGAAAATAAAAACGCATCGGGGGGATCCACTTGCCTCTTTGATCCAATCTTCCCAAAAGGATTATCTTATCTCCCTTCCACACACAGAAAACACATTACATAGCGTCTCCTAAACCGCCCGGCCCTTGCGTACGCTTTGATTCCCTGGATTCAAGACTGGCTATGACATCAGTATGAGACAGCCAAATCGGGAAACGAGACGATTAGCGGCAGAACGAGAAAGTGAGGATTATAGTGTAAATAGAGCCACAAACTGCAGTTGCGCTGACGTCAAACTACACTGCGGACAGACATGTTTGCAATAAAACACATGTAAACATTTCCACAAGATGTAAACAGCTCCGTGGTTATCAGTTATCAGAGAACAACCTTGTTTCATTTACACTACACGCAGCCATTGCATTCACCTTGTGGTACTCTGTAGTGTGACGCACCATACGGCTAATCCAGCCAGCCGCGCATTTCAAAAAAGGCCCAAAAACGTTTCATCCACTGGTACCGTTTGTACACAAAGCTGTAACGACACTAACGTGATCACACATGGTTGCGTTGTGAGGATGAGTCGTATTCATGCACGCGGCAGCAGCGCCTCGTCAACACATATGACATTGTCAAGTGTAGCGAAAGACAGCATGCGCGCTTACAACCTACGTACGGTGATTAATTAATGCTTTCTAATAGCGTGTGTGTGCGCGCGCACACAGGTGGTGGAGACATCCTGACGCGCACATTTCCAGCAAGTCGTGACATTATCATTTTACATGAGCTAAAGAATTGGAAGGCATCCAACTACACTTAAAAGTGCTTCCCTGGAGTTTTGCCACTGTATGCCATTTCAAATTTCTATTTCTGTAAAGAAGTCAGAGAGGGTTATTCTATTAATATTAGGGCCCCACCAATATGGATTTTTTGGGCTGATGCCAAATCAGAAATTTGGCAGAATCAAATTTAACAGATAGCCAATTTCAACATATTCAAATATATATATAATGAAGAACTTTTTGGGTCCCTTAACGCTTACGACAATAATGACTTCCAGGCAGACCATTTGACTGTTTTATAATACTTTGCCCTTCTATTTGTTTACAACAGATAATAATCATCCAAAATGAATCAGCCAGCCGATTATTTGGTCGGGCCCTAATTAATGGGTTAATATTTCAACAGAAATGTGATAGCACAGCCCAAAGTGAACATGAACCGCACACATATGTCAGGATTTAACACATTCCAACAAAAAGGGAGGCACGTCTTTATATAATGTTCATTTTACTGATTGATTTCTGCAACATACATTTTGTGTGTGTTTGTTTTTAGGGGGGACAACACGGTGAGTTACACAGGCGTCAACAAACAAAAAGCGTTAGCAGCAATTATCAATGCCGCTATAGGTGGGTGGTGACTGGGGGGGGGGGGCAAGGCTGTTTCTTAAAGGCACAGGTGGGCTCGTTCTGAGATCGAGGACGGTGTGCATACTGTTTGCTGGCTAAACCTGAAGACCGAGGAACGATAAATAAAACGCAATTGCTATGGACACGAGGTAAGAAAGACAAAAATGGATATGCACTGCATGGACCGGGCTGAGTGACACCAGAAGATGGGAGGTGTGCATGTGAACGCAAAAGAGACGTCGTGATAGGATGAAGCGACAAACAATTGCGCATACAAAAATAACATTTCAAACCATTTACAAAAAAACAACCATCAATATTATTATCGTCATGAACAATATTATTACAATCTTATTCAGAGCCCGTTTGCGGCTGCTATATGAAAAGGGCCGACAGGTCTCTTTTCTTCTGTCAACCGATTAAAATAATCTTTTTTTTAAGCACATCATTAAAAAATACAACCCTGAATTATCTTCCAAAGGCAAAAAACATAACAAAACAAATGGGCAGCAAAACATAATTAACACTTTTGTGAAGGGTCGCACAGACTTTCTTACATCTTCTGTTAAAATGGAACGAAATCTGGAATAAAATAGAGCTTCAACTGACCTGTACAGTTTTTTTGATCTTTTTAAACAAAAACAAAAAATATATAAAATAATGCATATACTGTAATAGAAGTCGAGAGAAAACAAGTTTAGTCCTTGTGGGTCAAATTTCAGATCCTTTGGATGCTCCGGTGTCAGTCAACTCCCACGAGAGTATCGCATGTGCAACGTAACACAGGTTGTTGTTTTTGACAAGAGGTCGCGGCCACAAAAGTGGACTTGCGAGGTCGTTCACCTGATGGCCTCCCCCAGGAGGGGAAGGAAGAGGAAGAACAGAAAACAAGGGACAGCGGCAGAAAATGAAGCAAGCAGTTAGGCGCCGCAAATAATACCAAAGCGTGATTACAAAAGGTCGTTCAAGAAAAGCTGAGGAGGACTGCGGTTGACTGTCTTCTCTGCGAGACAGACTAAGGCCAGCTCATGGTCCCAGCACTGACGACCAGAGTCTTTAAGCTCAGTTGTTTGGTCCTTATTGACAGCGTTATCTAACGGACGAAGGTGATTAAGCTTTAGACAAAAGGTTGATCAGATCCGTCGTGCGGTCACATTGCTTCGTGGTTCAATCAGCTGACACGGTACTGCAGCTTCACTTTGTCCTTTGAAATAGGCACTCCTAATATCTCTCAAGTAGCCTTAGTTACCAATAAAGCATCTTTTCCAGCAAGCTGTACAGTTCGGCAACCTTCCTTTGTGGTACGGTACTCAAAGGGTGGCGCTAGACGCACTACAGGCTGTTGAACCGTATCGCGTGGTGGAAACTCGGCCATTTTTTTCCCCTGCTCGTACGTAGGTAACGACCCATCGGGACCAAACCTGGGTCTCTGGGAATCTGGCTAAAAACAGGTCATCGTAGAACTATAAGGTACTGCAGTTAACACGTTCCCGCACAAACCGTGAAAGAGACGAGACGCGACGGTCCGCTCCTGTCTTTCTGTTTCTACGCTCGTCCTCGGTAAGGTAGCACCGGCACGCGGAAAGAGAGGGAAGAGTGAAGGGGAAGGAGGGGGGGACTCCCCAGGAGGTTGCATCATGGGTAACTAAGATTATCTTACTTCGCTTTGAAGATTGTTGCTCATTCTATAGAAGGACCGCTTAAAGGAAAACCTCTAATAGAAGGGCTTCCGTTTGGTCAAAGAGGAAGTGTCTCCAGCTCAAAGAGAAGATCGCGGTTCTTATTTGCTCTCACGTCAGGGATATCGGGCTTCAAACTAACCAGGGAATAAGCAGACGGATCCCACGTCAACACCTTGAAACATCCGACATCAGCAAGCTGTAGAGGACAATCCTGTTCTTTGTTCCGAACGGGCGAGCCTCCGTCTTCCTGCGATGGAGGGGGAAACTGAAGAGGAGGATGAGGAGGAAGGAGAGGGGCTCCGGCTTGTAAAAACGCACAGCCGGTGGCGTGGCATCTCATAAGCTCGGTTTCGGACCACCCGGGTGAGATCTTAGTCCGTCTCCAAAGGGATTACATTGCTGTGGGCGGAGCGGTCCGTCATGTCCACTCCAGGGGGCGTCGTCGAAGGCCTTTGGGCGGAATGCGATGGTTATCGAACCCTGGAGACGAGAGGGACGCGACAATTAGACAGCGAACGGAGGAGGATCACGTCTCCGCTGCTCTGAGGTAAGCCAAAAGCAGACTTACCCACCCAGGTCTGCCTTGCTGTTGGTTGCCGTGGTGCCAGGAGATAGACGATCAGCTGGAGAGGTCTTCTTGACACACTCGGACAGATCTGCGCATAAGTAAGCGGGCACGCAACAAACTCAGCGGGGTGGGAAAGTTGTTTTGTGTTATAGTGACCGAAGAGCACAAATATATGCTCTGAACTCTAGTTTTCTGCTCATGGCTCCAGAATGTTTCAATAAATGTTAGAATGTTGTGCCACGGTAGGACTATCGACTGAATATCATTTGTGTGACTTTATTACGAGGGGCAGTCAAAAAGTCATGTAATTTAATTTAACCTACCAATGTGTCCCGATCGGTCCGATATTAGCAAAACAAAAAAACAAGGATCGGATCGGATGGGACTGTATCTCGACTCTCCGATTTCACCGCTCTCGTACAAGCGGTCCATTCCATGCGCCGCTCCAGCGCTTCTTTCCAACAGCGCCCTGCTGTCACGCGGAGCCCACGTGATCGCAACAACCGGTTGCTGAGGTGCTATCGTAGTAGCAAGGAGTAATAGCGAATGTTGCTTGCTTAAAGTTGTTTACTTACACTCCACTTGAAGTTCACTGTCAAAAGAATTACACCTATTCAATCTTCAAATACATCACAGACTTAATCCTCTTACTGGCGTGTGGACAAAGTGAGTTACAAATAAAAAGTTCAGACAATAATTCCCCTTTCCATTATTGTGTCTGCAACACAGGCAAGCGCGTTAACTACTGAGACGACAAATTGGCAGTGTCGCAATGTGCACATGACAAGCCGAGCAGACAGTGAACACTTGGATTGCACCTCTGTTGAAACATTTCCTTCTTAGAGCAGCGACTGTCTCTTTTTCTTCCACTGCAAGTCTGTTTACCGTTTTGGGCGCGTGACGCAGAAATCACGGGACTCACCTTTGTGCGAACCGCTCCACTCGGCCGAGGCTGGTGTCCTGACCTCCAGAGGGTCTGACGGAGAGAAAACAGGCAGTTCGTAATCCAACACGGGCTCAAATCAAACTGCAGATTAAACACACGCGCTCATCCGTTCGTACGTATTCAAACTCGGCACGGATACTTCTTGAAGCTCATTTGAGGACAAATGTCGTTCAAAGTCAAAGCAAGTATTGTGCTACTATTTGTGTTTCAAAAAAAGGACTCTTCCCTTGCACAAGGGTCAAGGGCGCCATCTGTTGTACAACTGGTTGCATAAACTTCAATTGAATCTCTCATTTGAAAACCCCCTCCTAGTTCAATTAACACCGACGTGATGGGCACGGCCCAGTGCGCGAAGCTCGGCCCATAAAAAAGCGCTTGGATGAGCGCGGTGTGGAATAACTTCATTTAGCCCCGACTTCAACTCCGACAAATCTCAAATCAATAAAAGATCCATCTGTTTTTAGAAGCACATGACAATAAGCTCCTGCGATCATCCGGGAGGCCTCTCGGTGAGCCCCCCCCCACCAAGGCAAACGCACCTGTGGCCAGTATGAAGGACTCGGGGGTCCTCTCTGGGAGGGGGGGAGGGGAGTCGTCACTGTCCCAGCTGTCTGGGTTAAAAGGGTCAGAGGTCAAATGAGAAGCAATGTTAAAAAATGAGGGGGGGGAAAAAAAAAAAAAAGAGTCAATCTGGATGGACTGATTGGCGGATTGAGAAGCAATCAGTGGGTAAACAAGCAGCCACCAGCCTGTGCCTCACAAAGCAGAGATTAGCAGCGCGCCACCCGTCCAAAAGCAGATCTTTGCAACCGATCGTGACCGGTTATGGAAACAACGCTCCAAAAAAGCCAAGCAGAAAACAACACTCCGGGGACCACTTTGGGAAATGCGATGGAAATAAATCTGCATTGGGTGGTTTTAAATACGGGAACTACTTGAGGAGAGCATGATGTTTGAGGTCACTGACCAGTTTCTAAAAAGTCTCCCACAATACTTAAAAGCTGACGATTGATCGACATCGTGCACCCTCAGGGTCTTCCGCATATTTAAAAAGTTCTCTGGCAACAAGAACTCAATGCGCGTCAAAAGCATTCCCGAGCGTGTCCGAGGCCAACACACTCTGTGGTTCCCGACATCGCTGCCGTGACGCCCCGGCTGCTTCAAAACCGCATCACGCCACCCCAATCCAGTGTGCAGAAAAGTGTGTTCGACATGCGCTATTGATCCTTCGCCATTCCACATGCGTATGACATCCACCGCACACAATCCCGCACACCAAGTCAAAGCTAATTACGGTATTTAAAAACCCGCACTTTCGATCAAAAGCACTTTCCTTTGAGTATGTGTGCAGATACATCCATCCATCCATTCCCCGAGCCGCTTATCCTCACAAGGGTCGCGGGAGTGCCGGAGCCTATCCCGGCTATCGTCGGGCAGGAGGCGGGGTACGCCCTGAACCGGTTGCCAGCCAATCGCAGGGCACGTAGAAACAATTAACCATTCGCACTCTCATTCACACCTACGGGCAATTTAGAGTCTTCACAGGCGGGTCCGGGAATTGAACCCCGGTCCTCAGAACAGTGAGGCAGACACAGTTTAATGATTAACGTATGTTCTGAAAATAATGAATCCTCATTGAGCCAGAAAGTGTGGGGTGTGCACCGAGTCCACTGAAAGTACTTTTTATACTGTCACTGATGCGTTTAGACCAGTGATTTCCAACCTTTATGGAGCCAAGGCACATATTTTACAATTGCAAAATCTCACGGCACACCAACAAACAAAAATGACCCAAAAAGTGGAGAAATTAATTACTGTATGTACTTCCTGCCATCTAACAGAAGAGCAAATATTTCTTCTGTCCGTCACTATGCCTCACTGGCATAAATAGATGGCCAAAGATACATTCTTTATTGTAAAATCAAAATATTTTTGAGCAATTAAGTAAAACTTGATCATTTCCCACGGCACACTAATGCGCCACGGCACACTGGTTGGGAATCACTGGTTTGGACCGGTTGTTCTCAAACTTGGATCGCATGGCCCCCACAGGTCCGTGAGCCATTACCTTGGGTAGCTACAAAATAATTGGGGATGAATTATTACGTTATATCGTTTTAAAAAGCGTTTACCTACGTATGGGGACCGCCGCACCCGTAAAACAAACCTAATCAGGCAATTACTCCAGTTTTCGTCAGCTTTGGGTTCGGGACAGATTATCGGTGCCGATATTCGGCATTTTGACACATATTGGAGTTTTTGTTAGTTTGTTTGCTTTAAAACCCGTCCTGTTTGTAAGACACGCCGCCGAGGCTGCACTTTCTGTTATAATTTTAAAACAGAGCCATCTATTATAACAAAAATGTACAAAAAGTTGTTTAATAAACATATTCTTAAAGTCATTTAAACAAATTTAAGTAACATTTATCTTTTCATGAATAAAGTATATATATATTTTTTGAAATAAAAAAAAGCTCATTCTTACAGGAATAACATCTTTTCAAATACAGGCATCTATTCTAGAATACAATTTGAAGAGTAAAGGTGTATTTTTGAAATTCACTTGTTAAAATAGGACTACCTTCTCTCGTTAAACTGTTCATTTGAAATTATATTAATTTAAAGTCATAAACTACGGCTTTATCTTGACAAAATACAACTGTATTCTTGCAAGATTACAACTTTTTATCCAACAAAATACATCTCTGTTGTTGTATGAATTACAACTTGTTTTGGAAAAAAAGACGACTTTCTTCTCATGAAATTACCAATATTTTATTGTAACGTCCTTTTTTTCCCCCTCTGGTACACAGTTATGTTAAATTGTCATGAGGATGAGCGGGCCCTGGGAAAAATGTCTTCCCTGTAAGGGGGTCACCGGACCCAAAAGGTTTGAGAACCCCTGGTTTAGGCAACTAATGGTGGTTCACTGAACTGAATTTGTTCAGAAATAAAGTCGGCGTACTTGCTGTGACTGCAGCGGGCGACGAAGAGCTCTGCCCCGCGATGCACACGGGCGACACTTTCCGCACCGGCTGATGATCTCCAAAGTGAAGGGACGTGACCGTCGCCGTGGAAACACTGGTGCGATAACCCTCCCTGCCCGCCGACATCTCGCCGTCGCCGTCTTCGTCCGAGTTGTCGGAATGCAGCGGGTTGGTGAAGCTCAGCGCAGTCCTGACTGGAGTGGAGGAGGAGGAGGAGGAGGAAGAGGAGAGGTGGGAGGAAGATGAGGAAGACGGGGCAATGCGATCGGAGGAGGATGAAGACGAGGAGGTCTTCGGGAAAGGTTTCTCGGGGCTGCCGCAGGGTTGAGTCCACGCCGCGTGGCTGGCCTTCGGCTCCGCCCTCTCCCCGCCGTCGCTCTTCACGGGGAGGTGGTTCGGTCTGGCGAGGACGCCGCCGTCCCCTTGGCTCTCCCCGCACCCGCCCGCCCCGCCCTCCGTGCCGGAGTCCTCGGACAGCGAGGAGCTGGACGTGAGGACGGACTGTCCGGAGGGGGCCTTGAAGGCGTGACATCTCTGCAGCGTGCCCGCGCTGTTGGCCGAGCCGCCGCCCGCTCCGCTCGCCGCTCCCGTGGAGGAGGAAGTGTCGAAGCTACGAGGTCCTTCCTGCAAAGGCACTTTTTTAATCTCGATGCTGAGCTTCCGCTCGATGCGTGGCGCGCCGCAGCATTCGGCTGCGGGGGATACGGGCAAGGAAGGAGTCGAGCTTGGGCCCGATTCAGACTTTGCTGTTGCTGCAGATAGTTTGTTGTTGTAGTTTTCATTGAGATCGAGATTGGACATCTGCTGTTTTTGACAGAGCAGATTTTGGTCTTTGGGTTCTGATGGACCGGTCTGTGTTTTGGGACCTGCTTCTGCCAGGTTCTTCTCCTTGGCCGCGCCTTCATTCTGGAAAGAAAGATGCATAGACATGACGGCTAAATCACCTGAATCGAGAAATGCATTGTTGTGCTGGTTCGTAGGACATTTGGTAGTGGGCTGGCACAGAGAGTGAACAAAAGATATCTAATAGATCAAGTGCAGCCGCTCAGCTAAGTCACGTGATACGGTAGTTACAAAGTTGAAAGTAAAATCAGGAAAACGTAAACAAAAAAACTTGTTGTAGACCTTCTTCGGAAAGTAGAAAAAAGCCAAAAGATGAGCTAGAAGAAAAATGTAAAGAAAATGAAAGCTGCATTTAAAAGACAACGGGCGTCTCTCGGCTTTGTTACGGCTGTGGTTGTTTATAAAGTGTTCTATACATAAAGTGGACTTCAGACTATATCGGCAGTCCTACTTAAAATACAGGTTCCTCGCTACAGGTGATTCCCATGCACCAAGCCCACCTTCAAAACTGCCCCAAAAAATACCTACATCCTATCTTTGCGAAGCTGTATTTTCTACAATTTTGGCAACCAAAACAACATTCCCAAGTAGACTGGACATAATTAATACACTTTGGGTGTCAATGTATCATCCATCCATCCATTTGCGGGCATGTATCATATGATTTGATTTGATTTATTTATCAGTCAAAATATCGCTGTACATGAAACTGCTCCGTTTTGTAGGCAATCACAAAAAGCGAGCAAACGGCTTCTGCACGGGGTTGTTCACCTGAGTGATGTTCTGCTGTGCGGTGGCCAGGACGTGTATAACGGGCTTGGGATGGTAGCGGTCGTTGTCCTGACGAACGTTGGTGACGGTGGGGAAAGCCGACGGGGGCGACGGGGTCAGTATCGGGGGCACAGGATGAGGCTCGGGGGGCTGCAGTATCTCCTCTTTGACGTCCCCTTCCACCTGGGTACTAAAGAGAGAACCGCAAAGTAAGGCGCAATTTTGACATCTAGCAGCATCGTTGTTGTCCATTAGCACACATCCTTTACAGTGTGCTGTATTTTTTTTCTCACCCACTAGAGGGCACAAATAGAGTCTAAGTAAAAGGGCCTGTTGTTTTCAAACATTTTCTGGCTTCCAAGTGAAAATGAACCACTGATGTGAAGAAAAACATTGAACCTCCGCTGCAGAGTTTACCCCTCTTTCTCTGGTGCCTGTTTTTCATTTCCCCAGTGAGCCACGTCAAAATGTGACTTTATTTTTCTAAGGAAGCCAACGAATGAATCGGAGTACTGCAGTGAGTGGATTGGCCGCACGCACGTGAGCCACGCATGTTCTGACAGCGTGTGAGAACGTCTTTCAGGAAATTGAGGCTGCGATCGAGTTAGCCACACAGACACGGAAGGTTGAGAAGCACCTCCACGTCAGATCGCATGCATTCGTTTACATGTGTGTGAAGATATGTCAACAAAAATAACAAGGGAATATTGATCAAACACAAACTTTCTTTGCTTGAGCTACTTCGGTTACAAAAGGAATGCAAATTATTTTCTTCAGATTTATTGACGCTTCCGTTTTTTGGATGATTTCTTTAACCGATAACATTAAACGAAGCCCTTATGATTCTACGTGACAGGACTTCTCAAGACTGCTTCCGATGTCATTTGACTTGATGAAGGGGAATCGTGACTCTCTTCCACAGGGAGATCAGATTGCGCGCAATCTTAATTTAGTGTCCTGGTCCAGCAGTCTTCGTTACAGTCATGACTTGGTCATTCATGGGGCAACACTAATTCCTCTTCCTTCAGATTTAAAAAAAGGGTTCGCCAAGCTTCATTTGGAATTTTCCCTCCAAACAACTTGAATATTGGCTTCCTTGGCTGAGCAAATAAAACAGAAATTACACAGTAGCACAGATGATTCCCACCACTGGAGCGGATTGTTTCCATGGGGATATGAATTATTAAGAAGCTAGGGTTTATCCAAGACCTTCGTCCTTCTAAGATAAGATGAATCTTTTATGATCTGCTAAGGGGCTATAAGGAACCAACACAAATAAGACACAGCAAAACAAACAACAGTATCTAAAAGCGTAAGACAAAGTCAGCAGCGCGTAAAGGATCTCGTATATACTGTGTGTATGCAAACGAGTGTTTCAGTTCAAATTCGATAAAGCCTTCGGTGCTTTCTTTAGGTGCTCCACGGTAAAACATGCAAAGGATTTGACTCTTTGGGGTGTGTCTGAGCATTCACTGACTCACTTTCAGTGACCTTGACGTTCAAGCTTCAAACAAGAGTCTGTGTGTGTGCGTGTGACTGGGCAGACTGAGCACTATGCCAGTAAAAATAGCTCCGAGGATGGGCTTAGAAGGCTTAAAAAATGCATTCGTGAGTGAGTATTTAGGAAGCAGAGGGATGCATTTGTGGGAAACGGCTGTATATCCCCATATGTGTTGACAGGGTTCTACTTTAGCGGCATTTTTAACTGGCCGTTTGTGTATTTTAGTTCGAAAATGTTTGCTTTCCCATCAACCATCTTGATCAGATAAAAAAAGAAAAGCATGTTTATTTTTGTGCAGAGATGTAACAAAGACTACCAATGACCCACATATAATTTCAACGTGCATATCTTTTATCTTCCTTTGGTATTAACGGCTTTATCGCCCTCATGGCAGTAATACAAGTATACGTCTATATTTACGTGCATTAATCATAAGAGGGGCTGAGATTTATGCGTATAGATCATAAAAGTGAATGAGAATCGGGAGATGGACTGGCTGGGAGAAAATGGAGCGCAACCCCTGCTGGGCCAATATAGCAAAATTAAAACTGAGAGGGGAGGCAAAGCGAAGCTGAGCAACTCCTGCTCAGCGGGCAGCCACTCGGTTCGGGGGAAGCGCCAGGGTACGCCTATTCGAAAGATAAGTAAAGTGTTTTTAAATGCCTGCAGAGAAGGTGGAGAGCTTCCACAATGTTTCGACTCGGGACGCGTTACATCCGACAAGAGTTGCAGACGATTGCGAAGTGTTGCAAAATGATCTAAAAATACAGCCGGTCCTCGGGCGTCAGCAGTTAGCAGCTCTACAGAAGTCAAGTTGGGAGGCTCCGCGCATTGGAAGGTCAGCAGGGAGGTGGTGGTTCGAGGGAGCTTGGATTTATCAGAGCCAAAAAGAGCGGTTCTGTGAAGTGAGTTCAAGTTTCTTTTTGACTACAAATACCCACGACAGTGTTTCCCCACTGTATCGCGTTTTTTAAGTGTTTTTTTTTAATAGTGCTGCAACAATTAATCGAATAATCAAATGATTAAAGAAAGGTCTGCCGACAAGCTTCACATGGATCGTTTTCCACACTAATGTACTGCACTCGCGTGCACCATTCGGTGCAGAAATACGTTGGTGTGATGGCTGTGAGGCAAGAGCAAGGTGTCCATAAAAATTTGGGATCATTTCATGCTGAACAAGGAAGAAAAAGTGCAATGTGTACCACAACAGCCCAACACAGCAGAACAATATAGCTACCATGGCTAAGTTACAATGTACTGTGTGGTCAAGGATAAACATAGCCGCTTTCAATCACTCAATTAAACAAATCCTAAGAAAACATAAAAACGTTCATAACACAAGCTACCAATGGCCACAACTCAAACCAAGTCACTCCATGCGGACCGGCTATCAGGTTTGCCACTTAACAGCCAGCCAACTCTACACTCTCATTCGCTGACGCCCATGTCACTCACCAGGTCAGGCCCTGCTTTTTAAACACTCAAGTCTCAGAGACCATCGTAGAATGTGAGGACGGCGGCTCCAATTGGACAAAAATAATACATGCTGCACCTCACATGCACATGTTTGAAATTCTTTTTTATACGATTACTGGATGGGATAATCAAATGGATACTCAATTGTAAAAATATTTGATATTTGCAGCCCTAGTTTTTAAAGTATACTTCCTGTAATGCCCTCGCATCTGCTAAAGCAGAGCCACAGTTGCCCATGCACTTTTCAGCTGGTTATTGAAAGCCGGGAGAACAGTAGAACGCAAACACACTCCGGAACTGCTGTTGGCCACAGCTCACACCCAGACACCCAAAAGCTGACTCACCACCCCGCCAGGCCCAGCCTCTTAAAGGCACACAAACAACACAATAGGTCGATATCATGGGACGACTTAGCGCGAGTGCCCACCGCCCGGAAGCCGAGCTCGGAGCGCTCCAATCACGCGCGACGTCAGAGACCACTCCGGAAATCGGGGAGTTCCAGAAGGCGAAAAATCCACCCGGCCGCCAAAGGAAAACCACTTCATATCCAAGCAGAGCAAAAAGGTCCACTTTTTGAGTGTCGTAGCTCCGTACGCAAAGAAAAACAGCACTGGCTGGCCACTGAGCGGGTGTACGTATCGTTTACAATGGGTGAAATCAAATGCAGTCAAATACAAGACTACTGCACACTAAAAGCTTATACAGTATTAATATAATTAACATACTCATGGAAAATGGATGTCTAATGTCTAATATAGCATACATATACTGTATATAGTTGGATATATAAAATAACAAAAACGAAAAATGAATAAATATTTCAAGATGTTTTTGTTTTAGCTTTTTGCCGTGGTATCGTTTCAGTACCGGTACTGAGGTGCAAGTATAGTATCGAGTTCAGAATTTTGATATTGTGACGTCACCACTGTATTCGCATGTTTTGGGAGGCCGAGAGCGAACGCCACAGACAAGGAGACGCTTCTGAAAAGGAAACACAAAAAGAGTCTTACCTGCGTATACGAGGTGGCTTAGGAGGAGGTGTGTCCCATCGCTCGTCATCTGACTGGTGGCTTACTTTGTCTGGACTGCCTTCATTCTGTGTGTGCAAATACACACAATATTCAGAGGTAATTATGCCACACCTTCGTACACTAGACAAAAGCATGAGGATACATCTCTAGAATATGAAAATAAAAGAAGGGCTTGCTTGTGCATCTAATATGCCTCTAAAGTAAAAGGCAGAATGACTGAACGAGCTCGGTCACATTCGGTGCACCATCAGACTGACTGTACGTGGACAACGATGCGTGTCCGGCAATGTGAACCCTGGGAATTTCATTTGAGTCGCAATACCTGTGCGAAAAGTGGAAAAACCGCGTAGGATGTGTAGACTAATACACAGTCCACCTCTGTGGGTGTTTCAGCCGCTACACAATGGCTGAGTAGACATGACTCACCCGCTTGTGTTGTGAGTGAGTAAGGCCCACTGATAATGTTTCGAGAACCAGTTATGCGCAGGATAATTCCACAGCTGCGTCTACGCCCTAACCTTCAATGTGTACCTACTCTTAATTAATTAATTGCACAATTCCCTTAGACGGTGCATGCGATTTGGCAATTACTTTTAAATGTGATTTCTGTGCGTGTATCTACTGCAAAACTCTAGATCTATTCTCTGGCCTCAATGCATTACGGAGCAGGAAGCCAGGGGATGTCGCAGTGATCGTAATAGCTGCCTGGGCAGGAAGTCTCTACACAAGTTCATCCTATTCGGGTTTGTCTCGCCATTGCTTTCTCATATAATTACCGTCTCTCTCGCGGAATAGATAATGCGACTTAATAAAACACACCGAGCAGTCGTAGTCAGGGAGAAAGGCCCATCGCATCCCATCTGGCATTACATGAAATATCGAGGGACTTTACAAGTGTGGAATGATGAAATGTTTAAGTTTCTAAACATGTTATGTCTTTAAACTCTTCGTCTTGGTTGCACTTCCGGGACACAGGAGGGAAAAGGAGCAACCGGGGACACTGAGCTTGTTAGCTGTTATGTGGGCTCAAGGAGGACAGCGAGGAGTAAATAACGACAACAGCGCGCAGAGTTCTTTTAAATGAAAGTCCTCTGAGGCTCCACTTTCACGCTCTTTTAGGTCACAACTCAGAGAGTTTTCTGGAGGCCAACTTCGACACTGTGCCTCCCACGTGACTAATTATTTGTGTTTTCCCCTCTCTTCCATTGTGGTACTCGGCAACATTCTGTTTTTCTTTAACACCGAATACTGTGGCCAATGCGCGGACGTGTGTGTTGTGTGTCGTACCATGACATCGTGTATCTGCACATTTGTGGGGCTCTCCAGGAGCTGCAGTTGCTTCTGGAAGAGCTGTGCTATTGCTCTGTGGACTAACTCGTACTGCTCCTGAGGAAGGGAAGAATAAAGAATGAGACAGATGACGAGGAAGACAGGAGGAGGAGGAGGAGGAGGAGGAGGAGGAAGGTGGAATGAGGCCCGGGAGGAGGAAGAACGATGTCATAAAAAGCCAAATGGAAGGTGTTAATGAGATGGAAAGAAAATAAAAAGAGAGACGACTAATCGATACCGAAACGTACCCATTTTGGCACTCAAAAATATTCATTTACAAGGCAATAAAAAACAGCCTGGCAGATGAACGCTAACCTCATTACTTCCCCCAGTGAGACAGGAAGTGGATGCGGGAGCTTTTTTTCTTTTAAATTTCATTACAAGCTTCCTGGAAACTGCTTCGAGTTTGTGTTAAACATGACATTTTGATTTAGACGAGAGGAACTGACACAAATACGCTGTGAGTTTTAAATCCAAGACGTGCTCTAGTGGATGGACCAAAACAAAAACATTTCGAGGGCATATATGAAAGGTACAAAATCTTTCAGAAAATTCCAAACAAACCTTAGTCTGAACAGCTGAGTGTCGCTGCGTCCTCATTTCTTGGATCAACCGGAAAACGTTGAAATCTTCTGGAATTTTCTTAAAGGGTACACAATGCAAAAAAGGCAAACTTTTACATTAAGTAGAACTGGAAAGTAATTTGATTTGTATGTGTCATTTTCATACAATGTAATCAATAACTGTAAAGACAATTCCAATTGGTTTTCCATCCATCCATTTTCTTTACCGCTTATCGTCACGCGGGTCGCGGGCTGCTGGAGCCTATCCCAGCTATCTTCGGGCGTGAGGCGGGGTACACCCTGAACGGGTCGCCAGCCAATCGTAGGGCACATACAAACAAACCACTCGCACTCACGTTCACACCTACGGGCAATTTAGAGTCTTCAATCAACCTAGCACACATGTTTTTGGGATGTGGGAGGAAAGCGGAGTGCCCGGAAAAAACCCACCCACGCACGGGAAGAACATGCAAACTCCACACAGGCGTTTCCTTGTTTGCAATGAAAGGGTGCTTCTACTTTCAACCTTTACGTTTTCATGGCAATTGTACTGCCTTCTAGTGGAAGAACACTTCATTGTTTAATGTTAATCCAACCCTGCGTTACAAAATCCCACATTTTCACAAATTCATACTTATTCATTCCTATCTCACAAATAAAGCCATTCATTTTGCTGTCTGCTTTTGCGTAAGTGGAAAATTGCTGCCTCGTCCTGGCACGACAGCTCACAGATCCCTCTGGTGTATTGCAACAAAATCATAAGGCTCCATCCAGTGGCATTGACGTGTGCGTTATTTTCATGGAAAAGGCGTATTAAGCAAAAGGACCAAAATCCTATATATCCCAAAATATAATTAGCGTCTTCAGAATACATCAAACTTCATTTTGTACACCCAACGGTCAAGACATTTTGCCATTCAAAGTTTGAAAAATAGTTCCAATATTTGTTTTTCTTAGAAACATGACCTTTTGATGGATAACCGATAATTCAAACACTCGTGTCAGTAGAATTACGGAAATTCAGCGGGCCACGTCTTTACCGTTATTGATCAAATGATCTGAAAATGACCCATTGATTAACCTACCCCAGCTTTGAGGAGGTTCCATGTGTAGTCAATGGCACAGATGGCTCCTGTCCTCCCACAGCCAGCACTGTACAGTCAAAATCATACAAGTTTCACACAGATGCCCTTTTTATACTCTTCACTCTCATAAAAAAATTAGATATATATATCAAAATCTCCATGCACACATTTGATATGTGAAACATAATGGAGACGGACGGCGGGGTCCACAGAAGCTGAGATGATGTGACATCACATTTGAGACGCACGCAAATATCGCAAAACTTTATCTCGTGCTGTCATACAGCTGTCTGCTTTTCGGCGCGGCGGGCACACATCAAACACACGCACAGCGACGCGACTCGAAGCCTCGCTGCGCCCAACCGGGAAGTGTCCTCGGGCTTCTCATTACGGCTTATTGCACACACGCGGAGATGGTGCGTGTCATCAGCATCACAGTGTGCGCTTCATTCTTTCACCATGAGGGCGTCTTTATTGGAGGGAATAGTGCAATCATAAGCAAAATGTGCTGGTGTGCCAACACCATCACGCTACTACACAATACCATATGCGAGTGTGTACTTTATGTATGTGTGTGTGGGTGTTGGTTTATCCACCTGCAGTGCACACATATGGGGACGTCGTCGTTTTCTTGGTATTCTCTCATTAGCCCTATCATATCCAGGATGGAATCAAATGACGAAGGGACGTCGTGATCGGGCCAGTTTATGTAATGGAACTGCGTTATCCTCCGGGTTTCCTGCAGGAAGACACAAGGAATGACGCTCAGGGTTGCCTTAAATGCGTTTCTGCTCTAGTTTTCGCATCCGTAGGTGTGAGCGGACCTACATTCTCATACTCCACGACCAGAGTGCGGATGGAGTAGTCCGTCCTGGCCTGCTCCGATTCCTGGAAGATAAGACAGCGGGAGCGTTCACACAAACCTCAAGCGACGTGATTAGAACAAAATGTGAGAAATGCGCCGCCGCCCCCCACCCCCGCCCCGTCCACCCACCACTCGCCCCCTCGCGTGGTCATTGCGAAGCGCAGCTGTGATGGTCCGGATTTATCTACTTACACAGGAGATTCTGAAAGGACCAAAACTCACGGGCTCCCCGAACAGCGGGAAATACCGCTCGCATTTTTTCTGAGGAGAGACGTGCAGAGGAGTTAGCTCAGTCCAAGAAGAACAAAATGTCACAGATGCAGATCACAGAGACTTGATAGAATTCATGTGCTTTAATAAAAGCAAAACGGTAAAAAAACACTCACCCTTCCCATCTCAAACTCTCGACAGGCCATCACAATAACCTGCAGGGACGCACACAGGGAGAAATACAACGGCTACAATGGAGTAGCTCACACACTTAGATGGTACAGTTATCACATCTGTAAGCTTTTTAGCGAGCTAGTTGAGCCTAATCGCCACTCCCTCCCAGCATGGGACCCATCTGATACGCCCCATCTGCCTCTTAATTTCTCTCAGCCATATGAAACATTTATTTATTACTTATATAATTACCAGCCTTTTTCAATTATTGACAACATATGTCTTATAATCCAGTGGACACTTAAACTAAATGAGCCAGACATTTATATGCAGTAGGGAATCTGTTTTTCCGACAAATTGGAACAAAAAGACTGTTAAATTATGTTTGCCGTTGTAGTTCCATTCGCTGCAGAATACTTACAGCTACATTGTACTCCCAGTTCATCCTCCAAAAATCCACCACACTGTTGGGTAGAGGGCCCTGAGTTGCGATGTAGGCCTCTGGGCCATCCATGCCCTGGAAAAGCAGACATCCATTTTTAGAACAATTCTGAGAAAAGTCAGCTGTCTTGTTTTTTTTCCCTTCACACCTTGATGAAATTGGCATTGATGTAATCTGTATCCTGATTGGTTGTTTTTAACGTCAGCTTCACTCGAGTGTGATCGACTAGGAAGAAAAGAGACATCATCAGACAAAGTGGGAAATCGTATCAATGACAGAGAAGAGAGTTAATCAAAATATTAAGAGGGAAATTACAGTTAAAGTAGGCCAATAATTTTCTAGGTTTGTGTTTCCTCGTCGTGGATGTCGTGTTCAAAGCGCCGTGGCATCACGAGGAACTTTGGCACAAGGTACGCCGCACCGCAGGTGTTAATACGTTAACAACGCCGACGTCAGTTCCCATGGCGCTAATCCAAAGCACCAAACATAACAGACGCCCCGACACGGGTGCGCCGAAAGCAAATGTTGCCATCGACTTACACGGCAGGATGTCCTTGTATCGGTTCTTCTTGACGTTTTCCTCTCGCTCGCCAATGTTGGTGGGGTATATCTTCTCCGTGCGGTACTTTGTGGATAGCCGCCGTAGACGCTGCAAATAAACAATACAGGATGAGATGACGAATCATACAGAAGAAGACATATATTCTCATTTAAAGCTCCTTGCTGTTGTCATTTAAAAAGACATATTTAGGGAGGAGCGCGACACATCTGCCCTTCTCACGCCCCCTTGCTTCCTTTTTTAAAGAGTCTGAGAAAGTCATCGCGGGTGTGTTATTTTGTCTTCGGGGGCATCACGTGGGATGTAACATACCGGTACGTATGCGGTGTGCGTTCGTATGGCGAGCGAACAGCAACAGAATTCACTGACAACTGAAATCTGCTTCTGTGTGGGACCCCAAAAACACACAGACCGTAGAAAACAAACGTTGAATTGTTGCAGTAGGCCAGCGATGGTGAAGTGGAACAAAACAGATTTATCCACCCACAATTCTACAAAAAACAAAATACTGCGGTTTTACAGTACAATGTTTTTCAGTCTGCTCTGTGAATATATTTACACATCCAGCAGTTACTGAGCACCATCATTCATCGACACATGCTGGCCCTGCTCCCACGTTTGCTCCCTTCCACGCCGGTCCTGCAGCTGGCAGTAAAGTGCATCACAAACAACTAAAAGGGAAGCAGCCATGTTTAGTTTTCAACATTAAAAAAATTATAATTTTTTAAATCCTGAAATGGTTTATTCCCCGTGTCACGCCACACCCCGTTCAGAAAGTCATGGAAATCGGTCACGGTACTGAAAACTTCACTTAAACGACTGAGCTGGCTACCGTCTGCAGAGACCCTGCTTCTAATTACTCTTACATCCTGTTACATCAAGCACACATGCACATGTGTGCTCGAACAAATAATAGAGGAAGCCTAGAGGGCGGAAAAGGAAAAATAAAGCAGAGGGAGTCTTTGCCTGTTGGACCATCTCTTGAGCCAATCAACGAACAGGAAAGCTGGAGGGGCCGAACCAGGGCATAAAAGATAAACAAGGCGATAAGCAGGAAGGAAGAAGGGATGCTCTGGGAACAAAGCTAATGGCTTCTTTTATTCCCGCTTTCTGCATTCATTCACACATTCCCGTGACACACTCTGCTCCGCCGCTGAAAGGGGGACTAAAAAAAGAATATATAAGGGCCTCCTAAATGACAACCTGCGCAAGCTGCGATGACGTGGTTCCTACCCTGCATCCAATCGCAGAGCGGCAAACCACAATAACTGAACATTTCCTGTGCGTGCTCCATATCCACTGACATACAAACACACACACACACAAACACACACACGCAGAGGCAGGGCGTTTCCCGCCTCCGCAGACCCCCGTCGGGGTGAGTCACCGGCGTTTACAGACATATTACTCAGGTCTAAAATAACTTGCGGGTACAGGGGACGTTACTGGGCAGAAGGCTGTGATGAATACCAGAAAAGGCATTAGGAACTTACAATAGAAGGTACACCTTCATAGATGCCTACCGTACCACGTTTGTGAAAATCATAGTTATAGCATCAAAAATGAGCTCCTTGGTGAAGGAGGCGGGGGAACATGCTAAGCTACTGAAGAAACAGAAAAAGGTAGAGAGACTCAGAGATGCTGCGGAGCTAACCTACTTTCTGTCTCCTGGCTGAATAAGCACCGCCGTACTTGCCTGGCACGCTGAATAATTCACACACATACACACACAGGCGCTTTCTCTTTCTTCAGTTCAGCCGTAAGCACTGATTGGCAGAGCATGTGTTCTTCCTGCATATGTAGAGCATGTGCATGGAGGGGAGGGGGAAGGGGTTTTGTGTTTGTGTTGTCAGGAAGTGGGGGCGTCAAGCGGCTGAGAAGCTCCACTGTCTGACGGTCACCTCTCGTGCGCGCGCACACGGCAAAAATAAGGCAGCGCTTCCAATTCTTGACGGATGAAAAAAATTGACATGCAGGCAAAGATGCACCGTGACCGCGCTGAAAGGCGCCCTAGCCAAGTCTGGACTTTAGCATTTCTGTGTTTGAAGTAATATTGCACAAAATGTGTCGGACCCCCTGACTTGGAGTCGCATCCCCTGAAAGCGAAGATAGGTCGGTGGAGCCCTGTTTCGGACAAACAAGAGGATGCACTGCAGCAAGGACCACAATTAACTTTCCTCGACTGAGCCGTCGGGGGTTTGTTTTCTTGCTCTTTCTCAGTCGCTCTTAATTTTCATGTCATAAGACGGTCTGAAAGAATTGCCGCGGCTTTTCTGTTATGCAAGTGTTATGTGAGCAACAATCAAAAGGGTGCAAAAAGAGGATTTCCTTGTGAGATTCACACACCTGAAAACCCATTCATTGAGAACCTCTACGCCACAGTCGTGTGGTCCACCACGCGATGGTGACACTGAAGGGGAGCGAGCGTGCTGTCTTAACTCGAATGGTTCGCGACCGCACACATTTCTAGGTGCCCGCTTCCGGTGGGGCACGACATGCCAGACCACACGCAAACACTGTACATGTACACACATACTATAAAACAAAGCTGGGCTGTTGTTCAGCTGGCAGCTACGTGACTTTCTCTCTGAAGCCCACAATGACAATTTTCTGTAACTTAACTACGAGTATGGGTTTCTGGCCATACATGATCAGGGTTTTCCCGCATTTCAAATTTTGCGGCGGCCACCTTCGCCAACTTTCAGGTCGCCTTCGGCTCTAAAAGCTCTGACATCATGAAAATGTTATTATCTAACGGGCAATGCACTAGTTGGGCGATTTCTAACTGCAATTGTGGTGAGGCTGTATGGGAAATAGCTTAAAGTCACTCATAAAACCATGGGAGGATTGTCTTTCCTCTCGCCAATCGTGGATTACAGGTAAATAGTGTTTCTTTTATAACCAATCACAACTGATTTCACACACATAAAATGTATCTTAATCAAGCGTCACACCTAATGATTTCAGAGATCTCTTCTTTTAGAAAAATGGAAATCTTCAACAATACATGTCCACCTCCGCTACCATCAAACCTCGTTTCCACCAAGCGGTACAGTACAAGCCTGGTCACTTTTTACCAACCCCATGCCACAGTGAGCTTAACCGAGACGTACCCCTTGGTGTAAACGTGGCTTTTGCAATTGACTTTTCAAAATAACCAAATACATTACCATTACGCCCATAAAATCCGAATTGAGTTTTCATTCAAACTAAGCGAAAATCTGTGAAGAGATGGAGTTCGCTTTGCTGGCATCATGTGATCAAATTGTGAGTATCGGTAAGTACTGTACTTGGTATGAAGAGATTCCCCGTGATCTTCCCGGTACTCTGGCTTCTCGTGGACTTGATCCTTGCCAGAGGAATTGGAGCTTGTGCAAATGATACTAGTCCAATCGGTTTGATTTGATCTCAAGCCGCATTATCCAGGTTTGTTAGTTTGTCTATGAGAAAAGGTATCCGCTCAATTATGTATGTTCCCTAATGGTTAACATATTGACTACAAGGCCTGAGAACGTACAAATTTTCATGTTCTAATTAAAAATTGCAGACCTCTCAGTCATACTTTGCAAACAAACAGTTAGGTATTGTCTCCCCCCCACCGCAGGAAGCAGATGTGGACCGACCGCATGTAATCCTAATTATCCGGGATGGGAGCTGGTTGCGCGTCACAGTGTGTTGGGCGTGCGTGCATCACTTCAGTCGCTCGGATATTCACAACCCATAAAGCGTAGGCCCGCTGACCTCGCGCTCGCAAGCTGTGCTCTTTTGTCGAGCCCTCGCCGCGGCGACATCTGTCATCAGCCCCATTACGCTTTTTGATACGGCTGTCCTTCTGAAAAGACATTTTCCATTCGCAGTGGACACCGGACCTAATAAATGCATGTTCAAACCTAGTCTCCCTTGAGTATCCATTTCCTTTCACCTTCGTCACGCGAGACATTAACACATCATTCCGTGACTATGTGGTCTGGGTCGCTGAACTTCTTGTACCTTTCATCATGTAAAGTTGACACAAGCTAACTCGCAGAGCGGAAGTAAGCGTTGGCTTCTCCTGTGAGAACAAGCCAGCTCCAGGGCGACGGGCCTGTGTTTTTGGGTTAAGCGTGACACTCGAGAAATTGTAACGTGTGTTTACAGTAACATTAGGCAGGCCTAAACACAAATACACACGCAAGAATAACAGCACACCCCCTGCTGTGTACCCCAAGCTAATGAAACATCCATACATCCCACAAGTGTAGGCCAGGGACAGGAGATCGTGCTTTAACGAGATAACAACTGCAGAGGCCAAAACGCCTTCAGCAGCCTGCGGGAGTCTCTAGTCTTTACCTGGGAGAGTCTAAAGTTTGAATATCTTTCATCTTTGGCGCGAAAACATCCGGAGTCCGTGGGCGGAAAACAAAAAAGCCTCAAGTCAGCGTTTAGCTAAAAAAAAAAAAAAAACGCACAACAAACTCTTCTGTGAGTAAAGGCATTTAGGCTTCATATAAATGCGATGACACCATAAGCTGCTAATCTCACAAGAAACTATTTTTAAAGCAGTCGTAAATAGGAATGGATGCATGCTTTCTGGATATGTACGGAATACTTAGGTGCCCCAGTTCTGCACTCGGAAGTACGGAAAAAAGTCATTTCTGGAAAGGAATAGGGGAATGATGCAGTTTTTCCCAAAATACCAAACATGCAGAATGCATATAGACTAAAGTAAACTATACTTCCTAGAAATAAACATTTGATCTTTCAGCGAAATACATTGCAGCAATGCAGACATAAAGACACAAATGTAATGTATTTAACCTGCCCTTACACTGTGTTCATTTTGGCTATCGCAGTGCTTTTAAACTCATGGTTCATATGCAGTTTGGGATCTAGCGACTTTAGGGACACCTTTGCATAAATTGGATGCATATATGAGATTCACTTCCGATTTTATGTTTCCCTTCAGGCCGGTCGGTTAGCGCTCCGACTGCACGCATTTCCTCTTTTTCTTTCTTGGGTTATTCTGTAGATTGACCGGCATTTGTAGCAATGACGGTAATGTGCTACTCCACATCTGCTTCGGGCTTTCTGTTCACATCGTGGGTCACTGAAGTTCTCGCAGGCAACACACATTGCCAGTATGTGCTGATGATGCCAGAAGAAAAGAAGTTCTCGATTCAAAAAAGCATTCTCTGCCTGAATATTTCAAATTCTCCCACAGTATTTGGCCAAGCATATAATCTGTGACTCATTGACCTTCCAGCGCACTGTAATTATGTGTATAAAACACATTCTATATATAAGCAACAATGGGGCAGTTAAACTGGGTGCTAAAGTCAGGGTTTGCCGGCGCAAAGGAGCACCTCCCTACGTGCACTTATTGTGTCGAGACGAGAGCCGAGAAATTGAGGTACGGGTCTGAAAAACGAGTGCAACCTGCTAAAGCGCTTGGTTGCGCCCGGCAATCGGCCGAACTAACTAGGTTTTCTTGTCGACTGGCTGCTGTCTGATAAATAATTCAAGAGGAACGGCACACAATGTTGCCAGATGAGAGCAAAGTCAGCCAGAGGCCTCGGATTAATGAATATTTAGCATGCGAGCATTGAAGCATTTCCTCGTGTATAACGGGGCTGTTGGAGGGTCGCGCAAAGGGCTCGGAGTGTCAATTTCAGGTCAATATGACTTGTTGCATAGGTTCTTGACATTCAACTCTGACGACCATAGCGAAGCTCACTTTTAATCGACGCACAGGTATTACTGCATGCTAATAAGCAGTAACTTGAACATGATAAATGTTACTTCCCCAATGCTCCTGGTAGTCTGTCTAGTCTTTGCGCAACATCTGCTGACAAAAGTGAAACACACATTTACTGACTGGACAGGACTGCAATACAGAAACAGTTTTTATTTGTTTTGTTTTGGGTTTGTTGACTAATTTTAGAGTGGCCTGTCAAATGTACTTCTTTTAAAAAAATAAAAATTAAAAAAAAACCTGTGTCCAAAAGGTAATGAAACAGTGAAGCAATTTAAAAGGCAGGACATAATGTTATGAAATAGGCCCAAGAAAGAATGTTGCAAGCTCCAGCAAGTAAGCAAGAAGCTTCCATGAAGTTCACAGGAGGGTGTGTGTGTGTGTGTGTGTGTTCCTAATGCCTCCATCCCAATAAATAAATTGTAATAAACACACACGTCACTTCAATCGCACAAGCTATCACAGGAAATAAGCGCGATACCAACTCAATAACAGGTTCGTCACTGAGATTACAGATTAAAAAATGTGCATCAAAGATGTTCCAGGAGCAACATGCTGCATGCAGTAAGCAATCAGAAGCGTTCCCATTTTCAGTTTCATGCCTACATAAGACAACAAGAATTTCTGCTAAGACAATTTCAACAATTCCCCAACCCTGGTAGACTTCGTTTCCTGATGTGTTTAAATAACAATGCATCGTAGTTACATTTTCATATCTATTACTATTAAGAAGCACTGAAGAAACACTGAAAACTACATATATTAGGCTCATAGTGGCAAATACATGGCAAAAAAATGAGTTTAGAAGTACCACATTACAGGAAGCGACTATTATAACATCATTATATCTCATTAAGTGACAATCAGCACAAACAAATCAGAAAACAACGAAAAGCACCGCTTAAGTAGACGCACATGAGCCATTCCAGGTAATAGACAGTGCCAAGCCGCTGTATCTTTGCTTGTTAAATGGGGAACACCTATCTCTGAGTATTAGTTAGTCGTATTATCTTGAGAATAAACAAAGCATCTATCTATCTATCTATCTATCTTTCCATCTTTCTATTGGTCATGGTGAACAGAAGCTATCTTACAGCAACAGGAAGTAAACAGCCACCATAACAAGCTATGCTATACAATGTAGTGGCTGTGTAGTAGCCAAAAAGTGACGTCAATGTGGATGGCTCGCTTGCTCGTTTTAAATAAAGTGGAGCCGGCGGCGTGTCTGCGGCCGGGAGACAAAGCTAGGCCGCCGTGGAAAGCCTGGAAATCGGAAGAAGAGGGCAGCGCGGCCGCCCCCTGCCTCCTGCGGGACAGAGCGTCCCAGGACACGGGGAGGTGCTGAGATAAGAGCACGGAGGGAGAGGCACCATTCGGGGATAAAAGAGCTTCCACGGGAGCTCGCTAGCCGTGTCGGTCATTTTCCACCCACCATAAAGTCGCTGCCGAAGTTGTCCTCTCCCCCGTCGTCGTCCCTCTCGGTCATGGCTTTCACGCCCTGGATAAACTTTCTCAGGATGCCGGCTTGGTCCATCATGCTTGTGCCCCGCTCTCTATAAAGGTGTCCCGCTTCCTTAAAAATAATCTCCCTAAAGTAGGAGAGGCGGAAAAAAAGCAAGAAAAAAAAAGACAAAAGGAAACGGGGGGTTGGGGGAATAAATAAATAAAAATAATAATAAATATGCTTCACGGATCCTCCCAAGGAGTCATCGTCGGTTCACAAGCCTTCTTCTTCTCCCTTTTATATAATTTATCGCCCCATGTTGTTTCGCCTTCTTTCTTTGCTGTTTTCACAATGCTGTACAGTAGTCCCGAGGAAAAAGGAGCAACCGCCGGGCTTTAACTACAACGAGGTTTATAACCGTAGCATTACATAAGCAAACTCGGTTGTAGATTTAATTTTCAAAAATGAAAAAAAATTCAGCAAAAAGACTTTAAAAAGAGACAGCGAGACCCGGCCCAGTAAGTCTATCTACCCCTCCCTGTCTAGCTCGATTTCCACATTTACTGCTGCTCGTTACTTGCTACTGGGGAACATCCGGACTGAGCTAAACCAACCACAAAGCGCACATGCCTCGTCCAAGAGAATTCTGTCTGGTGATTGGTGGATGAAAAGACATTTTGAGAGCTCATTGGCGAAAAACATTGTCTCTCTGCAAAAAAAAAAAGGACGATTCTGATTGGATATAATTTCAGACTGTCGTTGAGACGCGGTATGTTACGTCATCGTTTTGAATTTTTACATTATTGCACCCCTATGAGAACATATTTCTTTCCACAAACAATAAACTGGTAACAAAACGTGATGAAATGTAGCTATAAAATAAAACATTTTTTGTGTGCAAAACATGTTGACCAAATGACAAATGTGCACACTTTAGAGGAGACAATTTATTTATCTATATGGCAAAGCAGATAAGTGAATGTTGCATTAAAAATAAAATAAAATGAAGGTGTAACTGTTCAAAAGTCTGTGATCTTTTATGTGTTGACAAGTGGAACTACAAGTAACCTTTTCCAAATTTCAGACAAACTAAGGGATTGCACCACACGGTGGCACTTCCGGGTCATTATTTGGGAAGATATGTAATGTTTGCGACTACCGCAGAATGGCACATGGCCAGAGAGAGCCAATCACAAGCCTCGGTTTTAGAGGGCGGAAGCGGGAAAAAAAAAAATTGAGCTTTTGTGGCTATTTTTCAAATGTTACTGAAATTGTAACCATGGAAATTTCCAAAAGTAACTGTAACTAAATCGCACATCTTTTCCCCAGTAATGTAATGGATTACAATTACATAGATTTTGCAATTAAATTACATATTCTTGTTACATGTAAGTAGTGACTCCCCAAAACTGGAACCTAGCAAAATATTTATAACGTTTATTGCATGTAAAATGTTAATTGTCTAAAAACACATTGAATGTATGTAGTTTGTGATTCAGTGTGGTGAAGCGTGATTTAAAATAATCCATTTGCATATAGACAATTGCCATGTACGGTAACAATAACTGTTAACCGACTTTGACAGACGACAAAACAGGTGCTCGAGAATAGACGAGGGAGCAGGTTAATCCCCCCGCGATCTGAAATCAGAAGCAAACGCTCAGATAATCCAGTACAGGATTTTAATCTCCACCGCTAACAACGTGGGGATGCGTGGCTAGATATTACGTGAAGGCCAGAATTAAAAGGCAGATTAATGGGTCATACTGTACATGTACATGTACATCATGTACATGTACATGATTCAAACAGCTTCCAGAAATAACATGCAAAAGCATCACGCACACATTCTTTCGCTTTCTATTACTTACTACGTTGATTTGACAGTGAATATTTTTCTCTGCTCTGGACTGCGGCAACAATGGTGGAAGTTTCGAAAAGAGGATACAAACAGAAGACAAATTCGATCGCTTAATACACCGCTCTTCATCATTAAACCTCTTCCACTGAAAACAAATGAGGAGTATCTTTGTTTTTCTTGTTCCTGACCTACCCGTGACAACAACAAAGTGTCTGTTCAGAATTTGGACTGTGGGAAGGGATGCTGTTACAGTGCACACACACGCATTTCCACTTGCTATCCTCAATAAAAATGTTTTTCCTTCGGACACATGACATCATCAGAATGTGGTTTCTTTTCTGTGACTAACCCCCTTATTTCACACGTAACAGTGCAAACGAGTTTGTTTCCTACAAGAAAGTGGTCTTCTGAGTGCAACACCCGCTTCCTTCTTTTTACTGTATTTGACCTCACAGTGGTGCTGAGGGGGCCCCACAACAGTTAGCTATAACAACATCCTACTGACATGGCTCCCAAACCATCCCCTCTTGACTTTCTCCCTTACACACACACATGCGCACCCGGTCTTTCCCCTCCCATCCATCCTGGCTCTGTCTTTCTGGAATGTGGTGCTCAGAAGCAGCTGAGAGGAGGAATGTTGCTGTTACAAGCCCATACACAACCCCAAGGGGTTCGAGGGAGGCGCCAGCACGCACGCACACACAAATGCACATACGCATTACCTTTCCTGTGAACCCAAACCCATTTGTGTTATTTGTAAACACGAGTGCCGCTGGTGGTAACAATTCCGAGGGCAAATGACTGACAGAACCGACTTCAGCGTTGAAGTAATGTTGTGAAATATGACTTGGAGGAGAACACGGGTACTAATTCTCTCCACAGACCTTTTCGTTGTCTGTGTAAACAATATGCGTCAGGGTACTACTTCCGGGTGGCAGAAAGAGAGTATGGCTAACCCGAACTAAACCCATCATTCAAGGCTTTTACACCCCGTTTTTTCAATCGCGCTGCCTTGGTCAAATGACATGCAAGTGTTTATTTTCAAGTGGAAGGCTCAGCATTGGTTCAGTTCCCACTCAGTAAGAGTGTGAGTGTCAATGGTTGTCTCTCGCTATGTGTGTCCTGCGACCAGATCAGGGTGTAGTCTGGCTTTCACGTGAAGTCAGCTAGGATCGGCTTTAGCTCCCCGTAACCCTGAACAGGTTAAGTAGTGTAGAAAATGGATGGATGCACAATTCTGAACAGTTATAGTAATGAAGGTGTGCACACTTGTGCAACCACATTTTCTCTTTTTAAACTTCCCCTCTCTAAAATGTTTATTTTTTTCTCAATTGAGTTGAAGGTCGCATTATTGGTGGAAAAAGTTTTGAAATGATTTATCTTGGTGAGGATAAGCAGTACAGAAAATGGATGGATGGAAAAACCTTGGATTTGAACAGGGGTGTGTAGACTTTCTTTTAACATCCGCTTGTCGTACTGGTTCAAATTCTTCGGTTATGGGGTGACGGCTCTGTCTCATGCAAATGCAGAGTACGGTTTTCCTCATCATGATGACTGGAGCTATATTTGGCAACTTTTCAGAGCTCCGTAGCAACTATTTATTCAAAAGCAATAAATCTATAGCTCCAGAACACAGCTGTTAAATATTGGCACGGAAAACATTAAATGGATTGACACTGACGGACGTGCACTGAAAAATATATATTTTTAAAACAACAGTATTATATTGTATATTTATATTTCTTCATTTTATGATGCGTTTCATGCATTCTTTTTTTCCAGTCACAGTGCTTTTATTTTATTTTTTTAATCAGATTTTAGTTTCAACTTCCTAAGTTTCTAGGATATTTTTTTTTCTTTCAATTTGCTAATTGACAGCATTTTGGCATGTAAGGGAGGGGCTATGCGCAAGTGAACCGCTTTCATGTTTTGAGAAGGAAGTAGAGCGCCCTCTGCTGTCCGCCACCATTACATGTACAGCCCAAAAACATTTGCATTTGGCTTTGTAGAAAAAGCCGTATTGACGCCAAAACATGTATTTGTGCTGAAACAGACTTTGTAAAAAATAGACAGACATTAAAAATACAATATTATACGAAGATATTGTTTATGAGTTTTGCATTGTCAGTCTTCAGATTATTGCTTCATGTCCATCTTTTTTCGGCGAAAGTGCTTTTATTATTATTATAGAGTGCTCCAAAGTTGAAAACTGAAGGCTGAAGAAAAATGTTACAGAAAAATGTTTTCATCGCAATCTTTTGTACTGGCTACACTTGTTTTGGTGTGAATATTTATTTATTTTATTTCAATGGCAAAACAAGACGGCGTGCATATAGAAAAGCAAGCATTCACACTTGCCTTCACACCGAAGGATAATTCAGACTTTTGAGTTTTCACTTAACCTAAGACTGCATTTCACTCATTCACAAGGGTAAACTAAAACTCAACGAACAAAACTAAAACTAAACTAAATCAACCGATTCAAGTGAAATGCAGGGAATGGCTATTATTGCTTTAGTTTGATAAAGAAAATGAAAATATTATAGTTGTATAGTTCTGCTGGATTTACATGTTTCAAGTAGTATCAGTCATTGTCAGAAAAGTAAAAATCCTCTTCTTCCCCACTGTCAGACAAAGCGGCAGCTTTCTCTGGAAACATCTCCCAAACGGCCAAAGAATCGTTTCCTGAGGGGGAAAAAGAGGTTCAAAGTGGACGAATACTTTTCTTATTCTTTAGGGCTGAAAGAAGCTATAAAGCATTTCACATGTAGTAGTAACTTGTTTGTGTGTATAAAAGCAGTTGTCTGTCTTTCAACTAACACATTGAAAACACTTTCCACACATTTCATATAAAATCTAAATTATTACTTGAATTCATCCCATTAAACGAGTTGGTATTATGTTAGAAGCGAATGACATTTTCATTGTTTAAAATTTTTTTTTAAATTAAATTAAAAGAAAACAAATTTTATGTACACCTACATCCAGCCAATATATATATATATATATATATATTTTTTTTTTTTAAATAGTATTTATTCTCTTTAGGTCTTTTTATTTCTCTCTCTTTTATAAATTATTATTATTTTTTTAAATATTTGTATATGATATTTGTTGCCACTGTATTATTTGCTTCATAGATGAAGTTGACGGGAATGATTTTCACGCAATCCGCTCCGCCATGAGTACCTTGCACATGAAACCGACCTGGGTTTTCAAATTCTCCCCTTGTTCGTTTGACTGATGGCGAGGCCACGCAGTTCTGAAAGGGATGTTAAAAACAAAGTCGTAAGCAACCTGCTTCTTAAAATTGACTGAGCATTAAGCACCAGGATGTAACTAGTACCTTCGCCGGAACTGGTTTGCGGCCTTTGACCCGATTTTCTTTTATCAGTTGCTGGAGTTGAAAAACATACTTCTCCTCGTCGTTCCTTGAAATAGGGAAAAGGAAAAATCGAATTAGTCAGCAGAACAGACAAAGTCAAGGACCTATCTTGAAGGACACCAATCTAGGATCTTAATAGTGTATTACCTCAACAAATTATGACATGTTGAGATTGGACAGGAATAGCAGTTTCTGAACATGGTTAATAAGAAGTTCGACGGCAGTCTATATTCAAATTTATGTGACATTACAGTGACCGACTTTTCAAAACTGATGGACACTAGACGAATACAATGGTTTAAAGCGGACATACAATGGGAAATTGACTTTTTCTGGTTTTTATACAACTAGTTGGGTCTCTGGAGCACCAGCCTAACCTTGAAGTGCAAATTTATTGAAAAATAGTCGCTATTAGTGGGTGGAAACAGTTAATATTGACAACGCTTTTCTGAGTTGTGTGGACAGAACCTGTTTGGAGAATCCACTATTCCAGGACTGGTGTATAGACACTTCACTGGAGAGAAATGTGCTGAAACAGGTGTCAGGGGCTCCAGGTTGGCCATCATGAAGTCCTGGTCTCCAGACGAACTCATGGACGAGATCTACTCGTTGTGATGGGAAGGAAGACGGGGGACCGGCGTTAGCTCATCTCTAATCTAATTCCATCCATCTCTGCCAGCGAGGTAAACTGTAGTGACGTGAAGAACAATTAAATGCGCTTCCACTAGATGGCATAAGGTACAATTAACCTGTGCGTCCACCCTTGCCCTTCATACAACATAATTATAATCGTTCAAATTATAATTCTGTGAGATCTTTCTAAAATATATGATGATGCATATGCGCTTTGGCTCAATTACGGTTGGCTAGAGACCAGACTCATTGCAAAAAAAGAAGGAAGCGATGCCCACCTCAAAGCAATTTCTCTGTGCTGCGCTGAAGGCGTCATTCATGTTCTCTCTGGGCATGGCCTCCTGGAACTGACGCACCTGCTGCTTTCTCTTGAAGGTTCTCATGCCCGCCGATATGACGGGAAGGTCTGGAACAGAAATAGTCCGAAAAGAAAAATGGGCATTCACCAGAGTTTGTACTCAATTACACCATTCTGTAATAAGTAATTCTATGACCTTGTAGTGGACTGGTAGTTTACGATAAATTAATAACTAAATATTTAGGACCTCGTAAGATCCTTGACAGTCCTCGACGGAGCTGTTATTTTTATGGTCGTAATATAGCGACTTTATTCTCGTGAAATTGCTACTTTTTCCCAGTCGAGTACGGCTCTGATACCGCTTTGTACACTCTCGTCCCACAAGGACAATGAACGCTTGTGATTAGCTCTTTCTGGTCATGTGCCATTCTGCCGTCGTCTCAAACGTATTTTTCCAAGAACAGAATGTGCAATCTATTAGTTTGTCTGTGATTTGGAAAAGGCTGACTCATAGTTAGTAGCTACACTTTGGAACAAATTATAGAGCGTTGCTTTTTGATTTGTTTCATCTTTATAATTTTGGACTTTTTTTTAATGGAACATTCAATTATATATGGTTTGTCATATAAAGTCATATTGTCTAAATTGTGCATATTGTTCAAAGGGGCAAAATGGTGTCATGTTTTCCACTGCACACATAAAAATGCATAGACAAAACATTTATCATGATGTATTTATATTTCCTTTTTTTCTCTCAGTTTATTACTTGTGTGAAGCACAAATATGCGCTGAATTCCAAAAATAACCATCTATTGTATTAATACACTTGTTTTAGAGGGAAAATCCAAGAGTCTTGTTGATGCATTTATTCAAAATTAATAAAAGTAATCAAAATGTAATCAAATGTAAAAAGGGATATGACCTTGAGAAAGTAATTGAAACAGGGTAGTTTTAACCAACTCAATTTCCGAAGATATCTTCCAAACGCTGCTTTTCATTACCTGTGGCTTTTGGCGCTTCTCCCTTTTTGTTTTGTTTTTTCCGGCTGCTCTTCACAGGAGTGTGGAAGTCCTGCAAAGCCGGGTCCCGGTCGTGGCACTCCTGCGCAGAGCGCGTGCCAACCATCGTGGCCACCTTTGTCCAGTAGAATGGCATGTGCAAGGGATACCTGGAAATAGCCCTGCCATAGAGCGGTACATGGGCACAGATGTGAGTTGCGGCTAAAGAGTATTCCGCGGGTCAGTAGTTCAAACATCCGGTTTGATGCCTCAAACCCAGTGAATTACTATTGATCAATTGTTAGGGGTCGCCTTAGTCTCGTGATGGCAAAATGTGAACAGCGAAGCAGAAAGATAAGAAAAATGTGTAGTTTAGGTTCATCCGAAACTTTCAAGCCAACTTTTTGTGAGTAGTGTACGAGGTGTGTCAGAAAAGCCCGAGCACTGGTGACACAAAAGCTATCAACCCCAAACTAGGTATGACAAATTGTCTCCTTCAAAGTAATCCCCCTGGAGCACTTTCCCAGCTTTCTGTGCCACGCCTTTAATATATCTTATATCTATTAATATATCTTCGGTGACAACAGTCCTGGAACTTTTCGGAAACACCCCGTGTGTACCTTGGCTTAATAAAGGTTAAGAAACACTGATGTGGGTGACTGTGAGACTTACTGCTGTAGTTTTGCCAGTTCCTCCCGTGTCCACTCGCCTTCGTCTTGGTCTTGAGGGGACGCGGCGCATCCTCGACTGGAATTCTTCTTAGGCTGCTTCAACTTCGTGTTAGCCTTTGCATGCATCAATGGTGCGCGGCTCTTGGTTTGAAGCTTCCCGCCTTGCTGCACGGGCCTCCTTTCGTCCTGTTTATTCCTCTTTGTAGAAGGGACCGCCTCCGCCTCCTCCTCTTCCTCTTCCAGTGAGTTGGACTCTGATAATTTGTCATTAACAGCAGAAAACTGAGAAGTACGTTTTCTCCCTGATGTCTTTAATCGAGGCGCATTGAGCACCTTCTTTTTGGGCTCCTGCACAGATAGTTTTTGGGCTTTTCTTTGAGATGGCATCGTTTTCTCATTGGACCCTGTTTCAGATTCAGATAATTTGTCATTAACAGCGTAAAATTGAGTGGGAGTACGTTTTCTCCCTGACCTCTTCAATGGAGGAGCGTTGCACACCTTCATTTTGGTTTTCGTTTTGGGTTTACTTTGAGATGATAGGGCGTTCTCCTTGTCTTGACTTTTCATCAGGGCTGGCGTTGTGGTGGCTCCGCCTCTTCGCTGCTGCTTTGGTTGAAACAGAAGAATGCTCTTCAGGCTGACCTTCAACTTGACTACGTTTTCGGTACGGCGTCTTGATTTTTCTCAGCGTTGCTGGCTGAACGCTCTCTCTGGTGGACTCATGTTGTTTACGACCTGGAATCATAGAGTTGGTTGACAATTCAAAGATTCATTGCAGTATTTTAGGAATCATAGAGTTGGTTGACAATTCAAACATTCATTGCAGTATTTTATACTATTTAATAGTATTTTTCAAAGTACTGGACAATCTCCTCCTAAATTATATGAACGGCTATGTGGCTATACAGTGAAGCGATACGTTCCAGACCCACTCGTGATTGTTGAAAATGCACAAGAGAACATTTTTTAAATAGTCCTAAACTTCTCCTGAGACACTTCTGGAGCAACATTCAGCAGAGAGTCAAAAAAATAAAAAATAATGTGTCAAGCAATGTAAAAATAATGCAAAATAATATATTTTTTACGACAATAATAATACTTAGGATTCATTCTAATTCTGTTTCTCATTTCGTTCATACTGAATATATATCAATATATGTATATCAAATTTTGTAACGCAATGCCGCAAATTAAGAGATCCCCAACTGATTTTCACTGTTCCTGTGACAGTGACAATAAAGTTCAATTCTACTCAAGTAATGTAACTTTGTTTATTTATCTATAGCAGCGAAGGGCAAACAATTAAATGTTCTTTCACGAGAACCAAATTTGCTTGACCATAAACAAGAATTTATCAGTGTGGTAGAGCTATGTTAATGTCTATGTTATCTTGATAACTAGGTCACACCTTAAGTTATCTAATGCCTCTTACTGCTTGTGCGGACACACCTGATTTCGGACATGACCAGAGCAGTTGTTACTTTACGCTAATAGATGGCAAAGTTGGAGCGTGAACGGTTAACGGTTGCTGGTTTCGCCGTTGTCATGGTGACCGCTGTTGTTCAACGCAAAATCCGGTTTTCACAGCTCGCCACGAGTATGTGTGTGTGTGTGTTCACCGGTGGGTTCCAAATGTCTACACCAGCATCAATTCTATTATTTTTAGATCACTTTGCTGGCGTTTATGTTTATACCCGTTAAACGTAAAGCTGTAAGAGTACCTAGCGGCGGTTACACCGTATGTTGTTTCGTCACGGTTGTTTCTGGCTGACGAAACGATTCTACAAGGTAGCTATAACATTAACAACGGTTAAACAAAAGATTGTTAAAACATTAAAGAAGTTCCATTACCGTATTTGTCCAAGCCTCGTCCATGGTCAAGACGGTCTGTATCCAAGCGGGTGGCAATACAAACATCAAGTGTTTGGTGCGCAAAACGAAGGTGCTGATTGGCCGAAGAGGAGCTCGTGAGATGATGTCATTTCATGGAGACGTCGAGTAAGAAGGACGTCACGCCATTGTCACGTGTCACAAATGAACTGTCTGCGTGGCTAAATTATTACTGTCGCCACAAATGTCCACTTTATGCTTTATATTTCAAATAGGATTACATTAAAGTCAAGTATAATTAACGCTGTTACTCTGAACAACTTTGCGGATGCAAAGACGATCGTGATTGGTCTTGAGCAACCTTGTTGCTTATGTATTAGGTTCAATGCAAAAACAGCGTATAACCAACAGAGCGCTTTTGTTTTCTTTATGTGGCCCAAATTCAGTTTTTGATTGCACAGATAGACTTCCATGCAATACCACCTCAATTTATTGAAACTGAGATTTTTTTCCGGTTATTATAGTCTTTTGTGACAAAACCTGACCGCCCCCCCCCCTCCCCTCCCTCATTTCGGTCGGTTGAAATTGTGACAAAACACCAACTTTTTAAATAAAGTAACGTGCAGACAACTTTGCAGAGGTGGCAAAACCATTGTAGGACAAGGGCCAGACTGTATTCGTTTTTTTAAAAAAAATTTTTTTTTTAAACGACACACGGTCCAGGTCATTCGTGGGAATCGTGGAATAGTAGGAAATAAAATAATCTTTTTTTTATCTTATCATTTATAATTAGCTCAATTGAAATGTATTAAATAATTGTTTCATTAAATAAAACAACAACTAACGAGTAAAAAAAAAATAGACTACTACTACTTCCGGGATTTGTGCTCATCTGACTAGTGAGTGACGTGAATTTCCCCGCTCTTTGATCACAACCACATTTGTCCACCAGGGGGTAGGATCCACCTATTGATTGCATCGCATTGGCTCTTAAAAAAAAAAAAAAAAAGCTGACATCTCGGAGAAAAAATAACAAAATCTATTTTCCACCTTTGTGAAGCTAAAATATCCAAATTCATTAATGCAGTTAGTCTCAAAACAAGACAACCCGACAGCACTGTTAGGATGCAGTAACACAAATAAGAAGATATGTGATGGATTAAGTGCTAAATTGTGACCAAAATGTAGGAATTTGGAACCTCTCAGTATGATGCAGTGCAGCTGAACCACCACAATCCAGCCATCCATTTTCCGTAGCGCTTTTCCTCCTCACTAGGGTCGTGGGCGTGCTTGGAGTCTATCCCAGCTATCTTCGGGCGAGAGGCGGGGTACACCCTGAACTGGTCGCCAGCCAATCGCAGGGCAGATATAAACAAACGTTCACGCGCAAGGGCAATTTAGAGTCTTCAATTAACCTACCGTGCATGTTTTTGGAATTGTCCCACGCAGGCACGGGGAGAACATGCAAACTCCACACAGACGAGGCCGGATTTGAACCCGTGTCCTCAGAACTGTGAGGGGGATGTGCTAAAACCAGTCGTCCACCGTGCCGCTACCAGCACAATATTAAACATATGCAATGAATACCTCTCTCACCGTGTCAGTCAAAGTTGAGCACTTTTATTGGTTGCCATTACAGCGTGTAGGTGTCCCTAATGGAGTGCTACAAGGTGTGTTTGTTTGGATCAAAGCATATTTTCCTCGCCCTGGTTTTCCCGTATGCAATAAGCCTTCCTGCGTGGTGATGTCATCTGTTTTGACTTGACAGGCCCGCCGCGGTGCAGGAGAAGCCAGTTAAGACCTGCCCGAACTCAGATGGAATCCGAATCCCCTAGACCTCATCCTCTCCATGTCACGCCAATTTCACGTCTGACGCTTCATGAGCCCCCCAGGAAGTGGACGACATTCAGTCACTTTGACCCCCCCACCCCCAACACCACGACCGAATGAGGGGATTACATGCAAACAAACATTTCCTGCTACTGCGCAGGTCATTCTCCGGACACCTGACCCATTCCTGCAGGAATGTCTTAGCAAGACCCTTCTGGATTTCCCGACTGGAGGAATCTCGGAATGTGGCAAGTTCTTGAGAAGAGGGAGGGAGACATCTGGTCCATAGCTGTTGCAACAGGTAACCAAACTTATACTGTACACCCCCCTTAACAATGACCTGTTTGAAGACTGACACAAAGGGACAGCAGGCCATGATCTACTGTACATAAGGGGCTCGCAAATATTTTGGGCCCAAAAATGTCAGAATCAGAATCCTTATGCCAATTCAGCAATACAATTCTCTTTATTAAAACAAGTAACCCAAAAAATGGTGGTGTTTTTTCAAGGCCTGTAATGGATTAATGGCATTTCAATACATTTCAAGGGCGGACATTTATTTTGGAGGTATTACCCCGGTCACGGAACAAATCAAACTTTTCAGCGGACCCCGGCGTATTTACGGTGCAGCAATCGCAAATTCAAATAGGCTTCACAGCAGGCTTTGGCGGCATCTTGGTGCCAAGGAACTACGTTGAAGTGAGTTGAGGAGTTTAATGTAGTGCTTTGCCGCCATCTTGTGGCACCCACATGCAAGTCATTCAGAAGTTGACTTGCTGGTGTGTTTTGGATCGTTGTCCTGCTGCGCTTCAGTTCGAGGTCACAAACGGATGGCCGAACATTCCTCTTTTCTGGTAAAGAGCTGAATTCATGGTTCCACCAATCATAGCAAGTCATCCCGGTCCTGAACTGGCAAACCAGCCCCAGCGCATCACAGTTTGTCTAATTGTTGGTGCATGTGATGTTCTTTTTCTGAAATGCTATTTCTTAATAGTAAGCATTGGTTTTCACCTTGGAACTCTGCCATGGATGCCACTTTTGACCAGTCTCTTTCCTTATTTGAGGACTGAAAATAAAAAGCTACCATTTAAAAAACATATTTTATGTTTACTTGGGTTATATTTATCGAATATTTAAGTTTGTTTGACAATCATCAACATTACAGTGGGGAAACGCCGCAAAAAAAAAACAAAAACAAGAATTTGAGTAGGGGGCAAAAACATTTTCACAGCACGGTACATCATCTTACCAAGCAACAGTTCCAAAACAGACACGTAAACAAAGGCGCCATAGTCACCTGGAGAAATCCACGTCTCATCCCAGTTGCATCACAGCATATTTCTGTCTGCATGAGCACGCCGGACGGGTAGCCTACACGAAGTGAAAAAACGGAGACGGCGAGAGAAGAAGGCGTGAGTTACCGTGAGTCAGCAGAGTGACTAATAACGCGTGAGTCTGCGTTGGTTAAATTAGCTCATGTTACGTGGCGCAATAACAGATGGAAGAAGAGATGGGATCTTGATAGTGGAAGTGAGACAGACTTCAGCACCATGATGAAATAACATCTTTTTACAATCCTATTATAACCAATTTAATAGGGGTGGGATGAAATATCGAAATGTCCATATTTCTTGTGTAAACATCCATGCACGGGCAAGAATCAATATCACTGAAGGTGCTGCTCCTCAAAAATAAATATGATCAGATTTGAACCTTTTAAGTAATAATAAAAGTGGTAAAAATGTATTTGTGTGTTCAATTATTTATTTTATTGTCATTTTGCATACATGTTTTTGAATGTTATGAAATACATTGGGTTCATTTTAATGTATGTATATATGATTTTACTTACCAAATAGACATGTAATTACATATTTTATTTCATGTCTAAATTATTTGTTTATTGTGGACAAAACAAACATGTTTGACTATTTATATATTTTTCCACAATTGTATTTATTTAATTTAATGCACCCAATTGTATTTATGTTCATTTATGTATGTTACTGTTAATATATGACATTATTGGTTTTATGAAAATACCTTCGATACTGTAAAACAGACAGGTTTTACTGCTTGCTTACATTATATATACACTTTTCAATTCATTTGTTTCTTCACTTACATACCTGCTTCAAATTTCAACCCATTTTATTCAAAATGTTTTTAATTCATTACTTTTGATTTGATAAAAAACATAAAATCTATTTTAAAGTGTATTTATCTTATACTTAAATTACTCTTAGATTTGATGTGGAGGAAACTGACAGGTTTATACTGCTTTTTTCATGCATCGATGTCAACTCCAACCAATTTTATTTATTTTGTTTTATTATTGTTACATTTATATTTCTTTATTTGATCACATATAGTCAATAGATTTTAATATACATCTATTTTATATTTGAATTATTTCTACATTTAATGTAGACAAAACAGACTACAACCTATTTTATTTATTAAGTTATGAATTTAGTTTTTGTTACATTACATTATAATGTCATATGCACACATGGTTCTATTTAGAGTTTCTTCCTTCTTCAACGAATATAAATATTGTGACCTATCATCAGCTGGTTTTCTTCACTGCTATTGTTGACCGACTATTGTGAGTAAGACCTCCTGCAACCACTGAGCTTGCCTTTATTGAAACCGGCCTGTCTTAGCCATCATATTGGCCTGCCTTCTGTTGAGTAAAACTCTTTAGAATCCACATTGTATCCATTAACAGACAGTGGCGGGCTCTTCTCTCAAGACTTTGTGGTAGTTTCCAGTAAATCTCATCTGGGGACCACATGCTTCGGAGGGGTGAGGATGAGGACACCAACGGACGGGGGTTACTGAGGAAACCCAGAAGCATGCTGGGAAACAAAGTGCTCTGTTAGTCCTTTAATCTCCATTCAGGAACTTGTTTTCTTTTTTTTTTTTTTTTTTAAACTTGAACCAACCAGAACACTTTGCCCTCTCCCCCCTGGCATCAGGAATGATTCTCCTGCTTGTTTCCCATGGCTGTCCTTCAACAACAATCCTCTTTGTTCCATTGTAAGGCGGGTGGGAGAGAGAGCGCAATAATCACAGGAGGCGAGGTGCACGGAGGCTAAACTGTGAGCCAGATGTGGCACCGCACGCTTTTTTGTTGTTGTTTTTTTTTGTGCTCAGCTGTCAGCAGGCCTTCGTTGCCTCTGATGTTCGGGCGCTCCTTCAATTTGCTGCCCTTGATGCGGTCAAGCTCGTTTCGGCTCACTCTACAGCTGGAAACGCAGCTAAACAAGTCGGAAAGTGTGCTGAAATGAAATGGGAGCCAAATCCAGATTTTCCAAGTTACAGTCCACTCGCAGCGGGGCCAAATGGAAGAAATGACCCACCAAATCCAGCAGAGCACATATAGACAAATAACCAGCCATCCATTTTTTTATTTTTTTTTTTTAAACCGCTTGTCCTCATTAGGCCCGCGGGTGGGTTGGGGTCTATCCCAGCTGACTTTGGGGTGAGAGGCAGGGTACACTGCTTGCCAGCCAATCGCAGGGCACATATAGACAAATAACTACTCAAGCAATATTCACCGCTATGCACAATTCACAGTCTTGTTCTCTTGTTCTTAAAAGTCCAGCATTCTGACCTACTTCCATCATTTTTGGGATGAATAGGCATTATTCTGTATTGTTGACCCCATTTAGCACCTGCAGGAGTGAGGCGCCATCACATCAAAAGCATTTTTTGACCTCACCGACAGGCACGGCGCCAACACCCCCCCCCCCCCCCCCCCCCCCCCCACACTCTCGCTCCCCTTCAACCGGCTGCAAAGCAGACGCACGTGTTTTGCTTCCCCACGTAGTCGCCACTCGCTGCCATGGCGCTCGGGCCTTGTTGATACCGGAGGGCGTAAACACACAAGGAGTGGGACGGACATGGTGGTCTGAAGGGGATTCTGTGGGTGGAATCGGGGAAATACGGTGCATACACACACGCAGCCTCAGTGAGGAGACGGGCATCAGAGGGGATTAGTGTTGCTGGAAGGACACGTGTTCGATTTTCCAGTGCATTTGTGGACAGTAAAGCAAAAATCTTGTGCTGAAGGATTCGCTTGTGCCATCTGTGTCATCTCATGAGTATGCAGGGTTGTCACTACAATAACATGAACAGTCATGTAAAAATGTTAGTCAAAAAATGAACTCGCCGGTTACTTACACCTGAATTAACAATAACAAGAACTACTGTAGGTTCAAACTATAAACTATTATTTGACTAAATGTTCCTTTTTTTTTTAAACAACAATGCTTCATTCGCTGTCTAGTTCAACGACTCACATTTTGAACCGAGTCTCAGTCAAAATCAATAGCTGGGACCAATATTCATGGGATCTTCAAGAAAGAACATAAGAAAAACGTTAGCGGCTAAAATGCTGAAAAAGTAGGAATGGTCATCATCATCATTCAAAATCCAGAGGATTCTTGTATTGGGGGGGCGGGGGCAGGGTAAGTAGCAAAAACACAAAAAAAGTGGATAATATGGATAATGTTTGTCGCCACCATTTGAGGCTTCTGCCCCCTATTGGTGTGAGGTATTTATATACCGACATGTACAGGAAGTACACTTGTCTGTTGTTGTCTTCGTGGTCCATTCAAGTGCAACTCTCTGGATCACCGAGGGCCAAAATGAGCTGAGGGTAGAACTTAAAAATAGAAGGCGCTGGAAATTAAGACATGCGTCCTGGCACGACAGCCGATGAGTGGGATGCAAATAACATGTGCGCATGTAACTATCACTCTCCGCATTGTATTTTGCGGTAATCTGTTGTTGTTATTGTTTGCTTAATATAGCCTTAAATTGCAGACCGGCATTTTTTTTCTTTCACGCCCCTGCATTGGACTGGCTTGCTCACTTACTCGGGTCATCATCTTCCCTGAGCCCTCTTTTATTTGATAGTGATGTTCAGTGGGCATCTGGCTGCGACATAATAAGAGAGAACATGAGACTGTTGTGATGCTTGAAAAACCACACAGGCCCTGAAGGGAGCAAAAAACGGGCCCGTCAGGGTAACGACAACAAAAACACGCATCAATTCCACGTGTGCCCTTGTTACAGTAACAGATATGAAACAGGTCTGAGTCTGGGTTTTCGTTTTTCCTGGATGAAAGCGTTTACCACCACCACTGAGGCTACTTTGGGTCACCTCCTTGATTTATTTTGGTGTGTGATCCAATAAATTCACACCCCCTCCAAATTTTTTTATAATTGTTTATATTAAAAATGATGATGCCAAAGCTGTTTGCATACTCTCAGATTTTTTGAGGGAACCTATCCTCTGTTATTCACTGAAAATTTTACCTATTCACTGGTTTTGTGCTCAGGCCAAATCCGTGTCTCATATAAAAGTGTTACTTTGGCACCATCTGGTGGCATCTTGGTGCCAAGGACCTATGTTGAACTGAGGGGAGAAGCTTTATTTCGTCAAGCCATAGCTGTCTCTAATAGAAAAAAGAAAAGTACTTTGACGCCATCTTGTGGCACCGATACATAATTACAAACCTCAACTACTCGCGGGCTTTTGATATTTTTGTGGTGGGGCTCGCTCTTCTGCAAATAGTTTCACTGTACTTTTGCACTCACTCTTACAACGTTACCCTTAAAAATCAATGGCCAATGGCTTATGGATGATTTAATTTCCCCCCGCCAAAAAAAGCTCCACAAGTGCGGGTGTCGTGACTTCTTCTTTGCTTTGGTGCCATCCTGTGGTATCTATAGGCAATTACAAACTTTTTTGGGGTCGGGCGTCAGGTACTCACAGATTTTTTATATTCGCGGCAGGGGTCGGTCCCAATCCCCTGCGAAGAGCGGAAAGTTCATTGTACTACTTTCCAATTAGAGAGGGCTTTTGCACCATCTTGTGACATTTTCGAGCACTTCAGAAAGAGCACAAAAACGTAAATAGGAGTTTTTCCACTGACTCGCTGGGGATAGGTTCCACGAAAAAAGACAAACGTGACGAGTTGAATTTGTGAATAGTGGACCGTGAATATTCAGGGGATTACTGTCCAATAAAAGGTGAACCTGATACGAGTGGACATTTTGTGTGTTGCTGGAGTTTACATTCAGACAAACAGTGATGAGGGATGCTGGCTCAGCGCATAAGCCACAGCGCCTCGCCTGTCTGTCCGCTCAGCACTTTTTGGACATCCTGTATATCTGGCCAATCACATGCCACTCATTCCACATTGGCACGCGCCGTTCAACCGATTGTGCTGTATAAGTGATAATGCATTTATCAATTATACACTCACTGTCCACTTCATTAGGTACATCTAATGAGCTCCAACACAAGAACTACAGGTCCATCTGAATAAATTAAGGGTGGGAAAACTTCATTTATTTCACCAGTTGGATTTATAAAGTGAAACGTTAAATGTGTATTTCAGTAATGTTTTGCATTATATTGAAAGTATTTCTAATTTTAATGTACATAAAATGAGTTTTACTCCTATTTCGCTTATTCAGTTTAACTGGTTTATAAAGATTTCCTACATACAGAGTGAAATATTTCATTACTTTCCATCCATTTTCTATACTGCTTATTCATTTTTTATCATTTGGATTATAGCCAACAAAATCCTCAAATCTCAAGTAGCCAGTAGAATATTACATCCTTCTGAATGATATTTTTCTGTTTAATGAATCTGTATTATCTATGAGTTTCGCTTTTTGATTTCACTAAAATTATTGAGCTTTTCTAAGATATTATATTTCAGAGGTGGGCAAAGTACAGCTCACTTAATTATTTAATCTGGCCCATGTAGTACTGTAATATTTGTTGTATTAATTTAGCTTTTTCCTAAAAATTGGGTATTTGAAATTGATGTTCATATTTTTCAAATGTATTCATCTTACTCAATAATAGTTTCATTTATTTGAAATAATAAAATGAAAGTTCCTTGACATGTAAATTGAATATAGATTTTCCTTTTGAAAGAAAATCTCTTTTAATTAGGTTAATTAAATTAATATAAAAAAAATGAGAATAAATAATTTGAATTTTAAATTTGTAATTGTAACTTTTTTTAAAAGCTCATTTACAAATAACCTGTCCCATCTGCTCGTTTTAAAAATCAAATGTGGACTTTGAGCGCAAATGTTTGCCCACCCCTGCTCTTAATTAACTGAAATGCACTGAAAAGTTATTAAACAAATGCCCATTTACTATTATGCTTATAATTTTCAGGTATGTAGTACTGCAGTCATGTTTCTGAGATTCGCTCTATAAGATAATCAAACCATGGTATTACTTCATCTCATTGGAGTATAATGTGCAGGTGTACACAATGCTGTGTAGAATATATTGCATTGTAGGAACTACTCACGGAAAAACAGTAAACGTGATTATGCAACAGCTACAAGGTGTTGCCTACGCCCCAGTGGCCTGCAAATGCAAAGGCTCGAAAAAGCCAGAAACATCTGGACACGAGAGCGACTCGCTCAAAGGCCGCACGCAGCTGCAGACGGGACTCATCCAGCAGAGTTCGTTCCCCCGGTGGGCCGACAGGCGTCTTTGATAAATGTTGTGAGCCGGTGCCTGCCTGAGCGCCGTCGCCTCGGGAGCCCAATCTTTAGTTTACAGTGCTGCCAGTAAAAAGACATAAATCTTCTCTGTAGTCACATAAACAACACTGTGACTTCCCATTATGGTTCCCTTTGGTACGAACAAGCCCTCAAGTGGTGATCTGCACTAAGATAACACTTGTTTGTGTGTTTCATTAGCACACATATAAACACACAGTGACCGGTCTAGTTTGTCAAGCTGCCTCACTATGAATTTATGCAAAGTATTTTGTTATCACATTCAACGTTTTAGGATGACTACTCCTTCTGCTCACACTTCCTAAGGCTCAATACAAAGTACAAGCTCGATCAGATCAAGGGTAGATGGTTGTATTTGGCGCTCTGGCCCAAATTGTAACCAGTCTTCTTCAAACTTTCCAGGACTATTGATCAATGCAAAAAGAAATAAGATTGTAAATGACATCTGACTCAACATGTTAGAAGTACTTAAGGGGTTTAACATCACAAGCAAAAACCCGATTGATTTTCAGTTCACTCAAGAGCGTACAACCCTCAAGCTGAGGCCAAAGGGAAGAGAAGCTTCCTCTGCCCATTCGCGTCACTTGAAATGTAAATGAAGCGTGTGACCAAATGAATGCGCAGCTTGATCTGGCAGGTTTACATAACGCTGGAGCGGAGATGCTTTCCGGCGGCCAAAGCGACAGCGCGGTTCCGGCTTGGCCTCGGTCCTGCTTTTCTGGAGCTCTTTAGCGAATGGCTGTGAACGGTGCGGCCGAGTGGAAGTGTCTCACATAGCGATGGAGAATGGAAGGCAAGGAGCGAGGAGCCCACGCACCAGCCTGCTTGCTGCCCCCGCACACACATTGGGACTTACATTCACAGAGATGCTCATGTGTTGCTTTACTGTCACTCTATTCAAACCATCCGGCGACTCTATTCAACACTCCACCGTATCTATAAATTACATCCGTGCAGCAAAAGCGGATGAGGTTGATGCCCATACGCACGCACACCAACTCACTTGACTTTTTCCCATCTTTCTCTCGCCTACACACGCTCACACATGCTGCTACGTGCCAAAAACAGTATTCCCAGATGGATATAGCAGAGTGGGAATTATGTAACTGACTCCGAACTTGAGCTCTTTGTGGATGCGCGTTTGTCATCTTGAGGCCAGCACAGACACGTTACACTGGACCGGCTAAAGAAATCAACCAATAACACACGCATATGATCCAAACAAATTGACACCAAAAATACATATTTGTATGTTGCTGTTGTTTTTTTTTTTTTTAGCCTTGCCCCGCTAATAAACAAAATGCGATGAAAATGTAGCCTCACTCTGCAGAAATAATTAAAGCTTCTGTTAGAATGTTAAAAACTCAACATTTTTCACTTTATGAAGGTAGAATTTGTACAATGTTCCATCATAGTTCATTATTCACGCCCCTGCGTTATTGCAGATTTTTTTTTAAGCAATAGTTTTAAATTGCCAATTGGTTTTTACAGTACATACTGTTGTTGGCCACAGCTCACGCCCAGACGTCACACGCCAAACCAGGCACATGCACGTACAGGAACACTAAAATACTGACAGTATTTTACACTTTATGCTTCCATTTTATTTCGTTTGTATTTAAATAAGATTACAATGTGTGTATTAACAAGTTTAAGTGTTGTTTAATAAGTTTTAATGTTTAAAGCATCTCAAAGTGGTACAACTAAAAATATTTTTTATATGGTCTCTCTATAGAGTGAATTTTCACCTATTGGGGGTTCACCTATTTTGCCTATACCTATTATTAAGTTGAAGGCTTGTCCATCCATCCATCCATTCTCTGAGCCGCTTCTCCTCACTAGGGTCGCGGGCGTGCTGGACCCTATCCCAGCTGTCATCGGGCAGGAGGCGGGGTACACCCTGAACTGGTTGCCAGCCAATCGCAGGGCACATCGAAACAAACAACCATTCGCACTCACAGTCATGCCTACGGGCAATTTAGAGTCTCCAATTAATGCATGTTTTTGGGATGTGGGAGGAAACCGGAGTGCCCGGAGAAAACCCACGCAGGCACGGGGAGAACATGCAAACTCCACACAGGCGGGGACGGGGATTGAACCCCGCACCTCAGAACTGTGAGGCTGACGCTCTAACCAGTCGGCCACCGTGCCGCCTGAAGGCTTGTCACATTTGAAAAAGTTTTGCAAACCTGAGACTGTCATGCAAGGGCATACTCACATGCATTATTATTTTTTTGAACACGACTCAACGTAGACCCGAAAGAACGGCTATTGAGTGTAGAAGACCGCTTTTACATCCTAGCAACAGCCGGCTCTGAAAGAGGTTCCGGACGCTGCCAGATGGAGGCAAGCCCAGTTCCGCATCCCTAGAACCAACTTTGCTCACTCAAGTCGTAATTCATTACAAACCTCCTCGGTTGCAAAAGCTGATCCCCGTAGTACTAAAAGATGTGAACTTTCACACTGACAAGGAGGTGGTTGCGAAACTTAAAAGAAAAAAAAGGTTGAACAAGATTGGACTGTTAATCCAGCGCATGACGCCTCATCTCCCGCCAAGAGGGAAAACTCGCAGCCCTCTGAGCCCCACATGGCTCTCACAGAATGCTACCATTTATTTACAAGCTAAGAGGGTGGGCAGGAAAAAAAGTAGTTGGAAGTTGCAGGCCAGAAGGGTAACTGGGAGCAGATGTAACTTTTACCCCCCACGCTCACGCACCGTGCTCACACGCACTAATCCTTGCGTCTCAATGGCGTCCTCCGCTCCAAAAAAGGTCTTCATGCGCCCCTAAATTCCTGCCATGACCACCAGCACATTCCCAGGCCCTCTTCTCGCACCCCCCTGCTCCTCGTGTGCGGCTTTGAACAACGGCCTCAGTGTGGCCCGCTGGCGTCACACCTTGCTCCTCCGCTGGACACTGGCAACTCTGTTTGGCTGAAGGGGAACCACGCCGACTTGGAGATTATGGGGAAACTGGGAATGATCTTAAAGACTTGTTTTGACAAATTTCCATGTGATTTGTAACACATTTGCACACACACCTGTCCACAGGTGAAACAATGTGTGTATTGTTGAGGTTCTTTTTTTGGTTTTTTTTGGGCTCTCCAAAATCCCCCACCTGGCCACATCACACGGAAAGGAACACAATAGCCTTGTTGTGCTGCCACTATTGCTCCGGAGGGAAATATGGGGATTGTGCTGTCACCACCTCTGCCTACCCACAACCCATCCAGGTGTGTTGCGATTAAAAAAAAAAATCAGATGCAAATGACAATCCGAACAAACGCTCTTTTATAGAAGTGTAATTCGCTTAGCTACAGATTGTTTAATGTAAAAAATAAATAAATAAATAAACTGAGGTTATAGAGCAATCCGACCAATTTTAACCAGGTTTCAAATGCTCCATCAATTTAAAAAAAAAAGAACCCAAATGATCTTCAATTAGAAGTGACTCATTATTTTCTATGTACAAACGGAGACAAAGTGAGTATGTTTCTTGCTGCGTTATGCGAAGTTGGTTGCGCATAACCCCTATTCGGTGCCCTAGCCCCCCAATTTGTAACCCGTGTTCCCCAAACAAGATTAGTGTTCAGTGTTAAAGGCCAGAAACGTATTGATTTTCAGTTAGGACTGATTTATGATGTAAAAGGTAGCTGAAGTTACAAAGTCCAGAGAGAATGTAATTTGTTTTTGTCAGTTAAAAGTAGGCTACTTTGTGGCTAAAGGAAGACACTGCTCAAAGTGGTGTAGCCTTTTTTCGCATTGACAAATAGAATTTCTCTCCAAAAGAGGATCCTTAAAACAGAAGGTCTACGGAGAGGAAGCGATGCGTGACGGTGTTGATGCTTCTCCTTGTGTGAGATTACAGTGTTACCGCGCTCGCATCCCATAACCCCCGCTGAAAGCAATACAGTATGTTGCTGATGCTCATAGGTTCTTTCAGCAGAGCGAGGAGGCCCCGCCCCCAGCCCGGCCAATAACAAAGGAGGCCGGCGTGATTAACCAAACAAATGCCACCGGTGGCACAAAAACTCGTCTGTCAATGCACGTGGGCATTCCCGGCGTGCCTCGCTGTTTACGTGCCCCGGGGGGGTTCAGAGGGGTTCGTGCATTTGTGCATGCGTGTGACTGAGGGCAAACGGTTTGTATGGACGGTGCCAACTAGCGACCTGAGTGAACCCGCCAACTGAATGCATGCAGGCTTGTTGCTGAACCAACTGTAAATGAGGGGATCTACATAGCGGGCCCCATTCCCAAGACTGTCTTTTGTTTAACAGGAAGCCGCCATAGCCTTATTGTAAGCATCCGCATCAAAACACAATCTCACGAGAACGATCCAGTTTATCAACAGTAGTGCTACCTCCAAATCAACAGGGGGCAGTATATACCAAAAATGTTAATTTACATAGTCTTGCGACACTTTCCTAATGGCCTCAACATACAACTCTACATAGTGACTGCTATATTAATTCCATTAGTATAATGAGTGCAGCTTTGTTGTATCAGTGGTATAACAAGACAAACAAAAATGGGATTCAGTTCCTCAAGGGTCAGTTCCTGGACCCTCCCGTTCAGCTTGTATATGATACCTTTGGGTCACATTCTTTAGAACCTTAATGTTGACTATCATAGCTATGCAGATGACACACAGTTATATGTAGCAGTGTCTCCAGATGACTACAGTTCAATTAAGGTGTTGTGTCACTGTCGTGGGTGTGTGTTATGGTTGTCGTCTTCCCCCTGTCTCGTACACACCTGCTCCTGAGAGCATCTTCCCCACCTGTGCCTGTTTTACCCTAATTACCCCATACATTTAACCTCGTGTCTCATTCTTTCTGGTCGCCAGTTCCTTGTACCTTGTTGTCACGTTCCAGCATTTCTTGTTTCTACGTCACCGACTCATAGTAAGCCTAGACCCTGTTCTGATTATTGACCTTGCCTTTTTGCCTCATGTTTTTTTGGATGCTGTTGCCTTTTCGGAACGCCTGCCTGTGTACCGACCTCTGCCCGTTTATTAAACCTCTCTTTTTGAAACTGTCCATTTGAATTGGAGTCGTGCATTCTGGGTCCTGTCCTTTGTTCCGTTCATGACAGTCACTGTCTAAAACGGACAAATAACTGGATAAGACAAAACCTTCTTCAATTAAATCACAACAAAACTGAGATAATTGTTGTTAGCAGTAAAGAAAAGACGATTGCTGTTAGTAAATACCTGGAGTCACTCTCTTTAAAAACCAAAGACCAGGTCTGAAACCTTGATGTACTGATAGATTTGCAACCTGACTTTCAACAGTCATATCAAATCAATCACTAAAACTGCTTTCTACCAGCTCAAGAACATATCCAGAGTGAAGGCTTGCATGTGCCAAGCAGACTAGGAGAAGCTCATCCATCCTTTTATCTCAAGTAGACTTGACTATTGTAATGGTCTTCTGACTGGACTCCCCCAAAAGAGCATGAAATAGCTGCAGCTCATTCAGAATGCTGCAGCTCATGTTCTGACCAGAGGTCAGAACATATTACTCCAAAGTATACACTGGCTCCCAGTCAGCTTTAGAATACATTTTGAAGTTCTGCTACTGGTCAAGAAATCACTAAATTGTTTAAGTCTTGAATACATGAAAGAAATGTTAATGGAATATATTACCCAGAAGGGCTCTGAGATCGACAGACTCAGGTCAAATAGTGGAGCACAGAGTCCAAAGCAAACATGGTGAGGCAGCATTTAGCTGTTATGCTGCACACAAATGGAATCAGTTGCCAACAGAAGTGATGTCAGCACCAACTGTGCAAGTTTTTACGTCCAGGTTAAAAACTCTTCTTTTTTCCCCCTCGTGCTTTTTAGAGCATTTCCACTTTTAAACGCTCTTTCTTGCACTGCATAATGTTTTAAATCTGTATTTTAAATGTTTATAAGCTGTTTTTCTTTGTTTTAAAATGTTTTTAATAATGTAAAGGTCACTGAGTTACCTTGTGTATGAAATGCACTATATAAATAAATTTACTCTGCTTTGCTTCACTTAAGTGCAAACGTCCGCCAAGGATGACGTTACTAAAAATCGATCATACAATATACATAGATATGCAAATGTGCATGCAGCAAATGTCTGCACAATTATGCCTGGACTAGTTGCTTAAGTACAAAGTTAGCAAAAGTGAAAACAAAGTTATCTTAAATTTTCTGCATAATTACCTATTTGTAATAATAATAATTTGTAACACTTTTTTCTTTTAGAAATAAATCCCACAGCAAGCAAGCAAAAACGTTATGCATATAAAAAGTCTTAAATATTCCCATACACCTTACAATGATACATGCAGGTCTGAGTTACTTGCTCTTAAATTCAAATTGAAAATCGTCATATGGTATGCTCATCTGAATATGTTGAATATAAAGGTGAGGAATACTATAATTTACATCATGATGTTTTTCTGAACTAAAAAAAAAAAAAAAGACTCATTCATTTCTCCTTTTTAAAATATATTCCATGTCACAATGGGATGATTAAATCAGGCTGCATGTTAATGCTTTACTGTGGAGCGTATATTATATTGCCATGAACTACTTCCCTAATTCATCCCAGCAAAGCCGACATCAATAAAATGCACATTTGTGGTTACATATTATACAATATACATAGTATATTTGTCGTAAATTTGCATGTGCCCCATATTTCTTATCCAGACGTTATTCGCTACTTTTCATATTTTGGAATGCTTGCTATGACCTAGTTGATATTATCTTAACTTATAACACATGCAGACGTTATTTAACCTTTTGGAGGCTCTAAGCACAGATTGGTTGATGTGTTTTTTTGGGTACTTGAAAATAGGAAAAACCAACATATTTTATTATTTTTTAAGAAGATGTCATGTTCCCAAGAACTATGAGGCAGAGCATTGAGTGCGTGTGCAGACAACATCGTAAACTAGACTCAATAAATGCTTTGTCACAGTTAGGGAGGTAAATATGGAAAGAACATGGGACGCCTCTTACTCCAGTGACGTGGGATGTTATTCAGAATGCAGCCACTGAGCTTGACGTGAGGGGGGGCGGGGGTTCTAGAAGATATCGTTATCACGCAGTGGAAAGCGAATGAAAAAGCGACACGCACTTGCCACTTCCACTTGACGTCCTGGAAAGAAAATAAAGAGTCCGGGGAGGGCAGACATGGCAGTCATAGCAGTTTAGCCTTTTTCCAGCTCTTGAATAATTAAGCAGCCACTGAGTGGATCACTACAAACCTATTTTTAGCCAGTGTGGGCAACATGAGCTGGACAAACATGCGTAAAATACACAAGTGAGCGAGGCGGTTGTGTTATGATAAAACACAAACACGATGTCACATGACGCCCGCAGCCAAAACAACATCAAATACAAGACTACTGTCATGAATCGGAGGATGACTTTCTCCCCGAGGCATTCTAGTGACACTTTGCATGCTCCTAAAACGGATTCACTTTGTTCTAAAATAAGCATCTGCAAAGCAATAAATGTCACTGACTGACAGACCACTTTGATTCCGTTTGCCGTCCATGGAACATTTTTCTTTTTACTGGAACTAAAGTACTCGCTAACACACCAAAAGAACAACTCATAAAAGCTGATGACAGCTGGACAGAAGAGAGACGCTTCTGTCTCTTGAAAGTCCGTACTGAATTTCCCAAAACGCACCGACTTCCAATGCGCAAAATGGCTGCTTTGTGGTCACCGCGGTAACCACGGCTCACCAATCTCGGGCTATATGGCTCATCGGCAGACCAGCAGGGACACCTCACATGCTGTCGCTACTGTTTAAAATTGCATGCAATGTTCATTCTTGCACAAAAGTTTAAAATAGTTTAATATTCAATTTTAGGAATAAAACTGCCTCATTTTTGATAAACACTTGTGCCTAATATGCTACTGTTTTGCAAAATTGGTCATTAAGGTGGTACTTAGAGACAAGTATTTTTCAAGGTACTCATACCACTGCACTCAATGATGCGTCTGATCACGTCATTGGTGGCCCGCATGCTCTTGCGCGTTTATGTACAATTTACTGCATTTCTCCTTTTTTTTTTCATTACAATGTCATCATTTTTAACCTCTATTACATCAGCAGGTAGTGTGTCCATCCTTGTTGTGTTTTGATGTACCCAATGCAATTTAAGTCAGCACATGACTTCTTTCATGATTCCACTGCTTCGAGCACGCTCAAAGAAATACATTCAACCGTGACCATATTAAATCTGCATATATGAGTGACCTATACGGTCCAAGATGCAATCTTTTTAGCCCCAAGCTTAAGGTGACCGGCACTTGTGCTCTGCCCTACCACTGAACCCCATCCTCCCCAAAAGCCTGCTGGGTAAAACTCCTTCACAATTCACTCGGGGGGAAATAGAGGATGAGGGTGAGAATGGGTTAATTCAGTGTTTCCCAAGCTTATTAAACCAAGGCACATATTTTACATTAGAAAAAAATAATCAGCTATATATATATATACACTGCACAGTGTTAATGGATCCTGAATATATATATATATATATGAAAATAATGAAGGTCTCTTCTCAATTTACTCATAAATTTACAAACTTAGTGTGCGTCTGCCCTGACTGATTCTAAAAAAGGTGAAACCACAGATTATTTACCATCTGCCATCTTCTCCAAAAGCATTTAATTGTTCAGTGAATTGTTCGCTTGCATAGATAGAGGTACACTGTTTGTATACATAAATCATTTTGGACAAATTAAGGCACAGTCAGAATGTATGAATTGTGTCTTAATTGTTCATCTTCACGTGGGTGGCTAGGTGCCCCAATAGTTTTGTCCACAAAGTGCGTAAACAAGAAAATTGGCCTCTCCATGATGTCATCCGTATGTTCAGTGACAGCTGGCTCTTTGCAAATGAACCTCAGCTCGTGTTGACCAGAGATGATGTCACTCGCCGACGCGGTCAGACCGCATAGCAACAAATTAGCTTCCGTACGAATTCATCGACGACGGAAGTCAAGCTAACACGCAGCGGGACGACCTCACCAAGATGGCCGCCCGTATCGTTTTAAAGGTCGCAATAACGCCGAGCCCGCTGCGGCCTTATCGCATAGCGGTCAACACGAATTGACAAGATTAAGCACATTGTTTACGCACAACGGAAAAGGCCCGACGCAGACTTGACATATGACAACGGTCACCTGATAGTCGTAACCTTCTGTGGCGACGTCACCGCAGATAACCCATTGAGATGCAAACGTGAATAAACACAGAGTGCAATAATGGCACTATGCACTTATGCGACTCATCCATATGTGGCACACCGCGACTCCGTGACGGCTGTCAACGCAGACAGCGGCGGCGAATACAGGAAGCGAAGCGTGCTCGGCTAATCAGGGGGGGCCGCTGCCTGTGTTGCCGTGCTGCTGAACTCAAAGTTGCTGGAGCGGAAGTAATCTCAGCTGCCCACTGAGTGCATTCTTTGAAGCTACTGAGCTAATGGCTTCCTCCTCCTTCCTTATAAAACAAAACAACCAAAAACGTATCCCTGGCAGCAGCAGCAGCAGCAGCAACATCACGGTTTGTTGAGTTACACAGTCCTTTCGGGACCTTTGCCATCCACCTGAGCGCCTTGCCACCCACGTTTGGATCACTGCCACTAGCTTTTGCTTTGCCAGAGAACAGAATTACAACTTTAAGGAAGCCTTCAAGCACATTTTATTGATCTGCTGACCTCTCACGCGGTCTATTTTAATGTTTCACCGCAAATTACGAACATTCAAAAGGAAAAGGCTTGCAAATTACACACACTGCACAGTGTCAATGGATCCTGAAATATGTATTTCCTAAATAAAAGGCATTAACTATCCTTGGAAAATACAATAGTCATTGAATCCACAGCTCAAAGCTATTAAATATTCCACATTGATGTCCAATTGTCTCAAAAACGGCAATGTTTCAAACTGATTTTATAAAGAATATCAAAAATATGTGATATGACCAAACCCATGTCGCCAACTGCTTCGTCTTACATTTGGTCGAACTGACTTTTTGAATGCTGCACTTTGTTTTTAGGAACCGACTGCCACGGATAGCGAAAAACATGAGAAATTGTTGCCACTAAAATGTTTTATAATTGCCTTATTTAAAGTTCAAACTGTTTCATATCGTTTCAAACCCATCTTAAAACATTACCCTTACAAATAAATGACTTTTTGAAAGTGCACATGCGACAAAGACTCTCCGTAACTTCACGAACAACCCAGTCTAAACTTACAGTACCATTTCCCGGACGTACCAAGCTTGTCTCTCAGTCAAGTTGTGTCACTTCTCCAAGCTTCCTTTACACCGGCAATTACTGTATTACCTTCCTATTTAGACAGGGCTTTGGCATCATCTTCAGGTATTTCAGAAAGAGCTCAAAAACCGTGAAGAAGTCCATCTAAAAATCCTTACATTTGGCTCCTATAAACCAGCAGACACCCTGTCACCGGAAAATTACTTGGGTACAATGAAAACTAACACATTCACTCGCATGGCTAAGAGCTCAATATCAAAACCAAACAATCCTACGATAGCATTATTTTCCATGTAAAGACTCAGATCTTGTATTAACAGATTGTGCAAGGGTACTACAGTGCGCGCTGCAGCGCTATCATAATTAGTCGACTCTGTTTCCCCATCTTTATTACGTGCCGTACAAACACTGCAGGATGGCAGCGCAAAGTAGGCCGAGAGCGGCGACCTCCTCACGCACGTCCCGTATTTGCACTTCTGTGTGTGCGTTATGATGCTGCATGTGACCTAGTTGTGTTGGGCTCGCGTCAGAGTTTCTGCGCTGCAGGTGACGTTGCAATGCACTTGACTTGCTCCAATAAAACTGGAGCACTCGCTTTTGCTGTGGGAATTCTCACTCAGCCAGCACAAAATGGGAGTACAGTGGAACCGCGTTTCCAGACCCGCCCTCAATACGTGAAAATTGGCACGACAGAAAAACCATTAAAAAAAATACAAAAAATGTAAAATAATTTTACCCCTCTCACATGCACATACACAAACACATGTGACCATATTAAAACACACTGAAACCATATCTGAACATTTATTTTTAATACAGAAAATAATGTACGAACAGTATTGCCTATGTGGTGGGGTGACATCATCGAGCCTGTGTGTGAGTGTCTGCGCGTGAGCTGTGGCCAACAGCAGCTACTGCGTCAGTGTGCTGATTGCATTTATCTGTAATAATGATCTTTTTTTTTTAAATGCGGATGCGCAAACAATGAACCGCAATATAGCGGGGAACTACTGTATTGACTCAAACTTTTGAACAGAATTCCATAAATGTTCTCAATGTTATATCCACCCAGCACGTGGTGTGCGTGTCTGGTGTCCTTTGTACATCATGTAGTTACTGTATGTTCTTGCTTTGGGATTCAAGTAGTACTGGCAGCCTTATGGGAATACTGCTGGCTTATTATTATTACTGAGAATCCCATGTTTCCCCCTTGTCTGGGAACTGGCTGTCCTGGTTGTAACATAATCGCTGTGACGACTGTAGCCATCGCCGTGGATACAGAGCCACAGGTAAACAACAAAGGTGAGGGGGAGGAGTCCAGGATGAGCAGGTACAGGCACCATGACCGTCAGTAACTTTAAAACATGAATTAAATGGTGCTTAATTCATGATATTTGGCCCATGTGTTGCTTCGACTCGAGTGTCATCGTGAAACTGGTGCTGAGGAGTCAACACAATTGTTGCATTGATGCGCCTGGTATTGCTTTGATACACCCAAGGGTGCAAAACATTCTCACATTTCTTCCAATTCAAAGACTTTGAGGTCGACGAAACTATGACCACGCTGTGACAGGAACGCTATGTTCCAGAGTTGGGTTTTTTTTCTTTATTGTTGTGTTTGTCTTTAATGAGACAAAAGTCTTGCGGATGTTGTTGATGGGAGACATTGCTGAGTCACCCCTCGGTCATTGTAACAGCTGAGATTTGAAGTGCAGTTGAATTGCACTTTCTCGGTTTCTGTATCTGACTTATTGTAATAGTCTGACAGTTAGGAGTGGACATTTAGTGGTTGAATGTGCAAAACGGCATGTTGACAGGGCCAAAAACACAACAAAACACAACACAACAGCACACGCACACGGCAAAAAAAATCTGATGTTAAGACACTAAAAACATAAGGGCTAATAAGACATGTGGCAGAAAACAAAGAGGAGGCTGGAAGGCACTGATGAGACAGACAAGTGAAATATATACAAGACGACATATGTAAACACTTTTTTTCCCCAATAAAACACATCAACGCACAAATCCTGAGAAAAACAGTCAATATGTAATGTCAAAAATAAAAAATAAGACTTAATAGACATTCAAATTAGAATAATGTATGGAATACGACTTTTAGTACAAAATCCTACTAAATTCTTCAAATTGTAAAGTGCTTTGCTGCGATCTGAGGATGTAGCACCACACACACATCAAGATCCTCCGATTACAAACTCCTCAAAGATTCCGCCAACAGGGTAGGCTAAAAATGCTACATTTAGACACAAACCCACTAAATTTCAGGAGATATTGAAATCTTTGATCAGATTAACTGGCTAGTAAGTGAAAAATATGGTCTGTAATATTACTTTTACCACATTCACTGCCATTGACAGCTTTAGAAGTCAAATATCCATGTTAACTGGGACGGCTGGCCGTGAATGAGTTAATAAATTCCCACAGAGTTCTTGCGGGATTCAGGATTTTAGTTTGGAACATTCTTGGAAAGCTAATTTGCATTCACGATTGTTTCGTCCTCTTAAGTTCAAACCGATTCCCAGGCTCTCCACGGTCATATATATGGTCATGTATTCACGTGGTGAAGGAGCGGTGACAGTACAGTTAGCTCCCATATACATTCCTGGTAGCCGCGCTCAGCCTCGAGTGGTTGTTGCATACCTGTGGCCAACGCGTGCCCTTTAATCATAGTCTTCGAGGAGGCCCGCCAGACTGTACTCTTTAAACAGGAGGCTTAAACGCTTTTGCAATCTCAAGAGTTTACGATGCGAGACTCACTTGCGTAAACTGTCAGCCGACGAGGCTGTGACATTTGCTCTGGTAGTTCAGGAAAGGAACCAAAATGGGATGAAGTTGCACGAAAACAACGGGACAAAACAAAGATGAAGTTTTAATACACACGTGACTCATGCATAGTTGTTTTAGGGAGCCTCAAAACAAAGCCTGATGACAGGGAGTCCTTCAGTGCTCTCAACTGTGAAAGCAATCAGTTTTCACTCGTTTGTTGGGAAGTCACGGACGGACGGGCTCGACCCAGCATGCATTGTGCCAAAAAGGACAAACTCACGCGTTCGTCTTCCTACGACGACGGCCCTCATTTGTCGGAACGAAACATGAAACCAGAAAGCTTGAAGTCATCGAACAAGGACCCATCCGACTATTACTATCGTTTTCCTTGAGTAAATTACTTTTTTAGTTTTAACAATACAAAAAAAAATTAAAAATCTTTAAATTGGCGTTATAATACTTTGATTCCAGATTTGCACCAAAACTATTTCCGCTGTAAATCGATTTGGTTAGTTTTGTACAAACTAGGTTAAAAAAATAAATAAATAAAACCATACATAATGAGAACGGTAGTCGACTGGTTAGCACATCTGCCTCACAGTTCTGAGGACCGGGGTTCAAATCCCGGCCCCGCCTGTGTGGAGTTTGCATGTTCTCCCCGTGCCTGCGTGGGTTTTCTCCGGGCACTCCGGTTTCCTCCCACATCCCAAAAACATGTGTGCTAGGTTCATTGACAACTCTAAATTGCCCGTAGGTGTGAATGTGAGTGCGAATGGTTGTTTGTTTCCATGTGCCCTGCGATTGGCTGGCGACCGGTTCAGGGTGTAGCCCGCCTCCCGCACGAAGATAGCTGGGATAGGCTCCTGCAGCCCGCGACCCTTGTGAGGATAGAGCGGTAAAAGACGATGGATGGATGGATAATGATCAAATGCAGTAGAGTATAATGCATACGCACATTCCAGACAGTAAACGGAGTAAAAATCAGTAAAGTACAGTAGAGTCACATGTTTAAGCCAACGTTTGGCGATGGGGGGGGGGGACAGTCAGTTTTAAAGATCCGCCACAAAACTCGCAATAACCAAACATTTTGTTGTGTTCTTTTGGATCTTCGCCTCCCTGCCTCTGTTTGAATCCCAACGATCTCTTTGTGCTTGAACACGTGCCCTCGGATAAGCACCTCAACATTTCAACGCAGCGTGCGCCCACACTTACTGGTCACGTTAACGGCGCCGATGCACGGTGTTCCACAGAACAAAGAGTTCCTTCAGGGTGAGCGGCAGTACCTCCAACCTCGTAGCCAGGTACTCCTTTGTTGGCAGCGGCGCAGCTTTTAATGAACACCAGGACCGCAGCGTGAGGCGGTAAATCCCGGCAGACAGCAGGAGGCCTCGAGAGGGAGCAACAAGCCCCCTCGAGGGCGGGGGACATCTACACAACACATCGACAAGGTTCAAATTGAATCCCATGATGGTTCAATACAAATCTCAGTTCATTATGAGTCTATTTTTAGTCTGATGGGTTAATGAACTACAAGACTGCCAGACATCTGGATAAAACAGCCAATAGAGTAAACATGGAGGTCAGCATACACTATATTGACAAAACAGGATGTTAAAAAACAAAAAAAACTGGTTCGCCTCAAAGGTGTTGATGAGCTCTTGTGTATGTGCGAGTCCACACTAAACGAAACCCACGCAAGCACACCTCGGCCCTTCGCGTTGTTCACTTGGACACAGACATGCTGGGAACGGAAAGCTTCCGCACAAAGTTGGAACAGACAATATCCACAACGGTCGAATTAAGATAAAACTTTGATGAAAAAAAGTGTGCCTGGATACGTTTATCTACACAGTAAAACCGGTTATACTTTTTCAGTTCAAAGGGGGGGGGGGGGGGCTACAATATGCTACCTAGCATTTAACGTGTCAAGGAAACAAAAGCTAAAAATATAAAGTACAGTATACAGTCGAACCTCGGGTTACGAACGACCCAGTTTACGAACAATTCAGGTTACGTCAAAATTTTGGGGTGAAAACTGACCTCTATTTGCGTATTATTTTCAGTTTGCGAACATTCTTGGTATGGACGAACGGAAGGATATATGATTTGGTTCGACTCGCGCTGCGTGACAATCTTTGAATCTGGATCAAGCCAGTGCTGCTCTCAGCGGAAGTTCTGCCTCTTTATACGATCATCCAATCACAAATCTAATAGTGTTTGTGATTGACGTGGTATGAGAAGTCCAGAAAAAACATTTTATTTTCGTCCCCCCCAAAAAATGCTGTTTACAGTTTGCATGTTATCTATTGCGTTGTGGCGTATTTTTAATTAAGACAACGAAAGGTTAATCAGTCCACGTACATATGAACAGCTACACCAGCGCGCTGTCGGAGCCCGACTAACTAACGTGCCTTCGTGGCAGCCATGTTGGCAGGGGCGACGTTCCCATAGAAGGCAATGCATGGACATTGAAATTAAGTCGTAACATATTCATTACTCAACCGATTTTCATGACGGTTACTGTTTTGTCAACTCCAACGCGTATGTTATCAATATACAACATTTTAAAAACATGATAATTAAAAAATGATCAACATGATTAAAATAATTTGGCCAACAGAGTAATTCATCTTTCAAATTACAATGCGGTGTCTCACTTTCTGATTTTATTATTATTTTTTTTTTCTGAACACAAAATAACAGGTTTCCCTGGATTGACCCAAACAACATGGCATGGGCCATTGCAAACGCATGCATTGCAATGGCCGCATGTCCTTAAAACAGGGTCAGACGCATAGACGCACACTCACACACGCATACATGGAGAAACAAAGAACCTAGTGTGAAATGTAGTAAGTCTCACTGGCAACAATGGTGCGATCTCTCATCTCGTCTTTTCCTGTTCTCAGTGCTGGCGTCTCAGCCCGTGCCGCCTGTGTGGGTTGACACCCACCGTCCCATCTGTGCTCACCGGGGGCCCTCGGGGCCCCTGGAGTCCATCTGGCATCTTCCTCTTGTGTCTGGCGACTTATCACTTACGAATATCTCTCCAACTTGTCCGAACCGCTTTGCATACTCATGGCAATTGCCATACTTTTCATATGATATCATCGGATTGCCATCTCAACAGTAGCCCCTTTGAGGCGTCACCTGTCAGCTATAATACTACAAGTAAGAAACAGTACCATTTGAGTTCTAATGTTTGAATTCAGACATGTCACTCATTTTTGTCACAGGCCACATTGTAGTTACGGTTACCCTCAAAGGGCCATGGCGCCTGTGAAACCATAAATATGTTTAATTGCCTCATCATCGTATGACATTTACGCAACAATTTAATGGATGAGTAGTTTTGAAATCAGAAGTGCAGATGATAGTTTAACGATTGTTTGCTACTGTAAAAAGGGGTTTTATTAACAAAAAATTTTTTTTTCATTATCTAAACATTTATTATACATGACAACTTGAAATGTTAGAAAATACAGATTTTAGTAAGAAACATGGAAGTTGACACACACAAATTTATTTTGCATAAAATGTGGCGTGCCGAATCTGGCCTTGAGTTTGACACCTGCGCTCGAGATGCTAATAGACACCGCAGTTGGGTCAGACATTGACTAAAAGCAGAGGGAACCATAAGCCCACCCAGCTCCACTTCATGAGGATTTCACAGTGAGAGTGGATGAGGCCTTTCCGTCATCTGCATCGGCTTTGATGAAGATGGCGCTCATTTACATCCCAAAATGCCAATGAGACATGGGTTGGTGCTTCAGAAGTACTCGGGCAGAGTTGTGTTAATGAATTAACAGCAGAGTCTTCATTATTTTCACCAGTCCTTTTAGAGATAGCACAACTTGGTATGTTAACACATTAGGATCCTCATAACAAAAACATGTCTACTTCCGGTCAGAAGATAGTAATTGACGAGAGATTAGCTCGGAGCGAAAGCTGGTTTAACACACCAGCTGTGACTCTCTCCTTCCAACCACACACACACACACACACCCACCTTCTTAGCCGCGCGGTTTCTGCACATTGTCATGCAGTTAATTGCTGCTGTGATGGCGCAGTCATGCTGGCCCTTGTGTCGTGTCGAATAAAACAAATAATAAAAATCTTGGTTTTACTTGCATTTTTGCACTTTGAAATAATCAAGACACAAGTTATTTCTGTACATAAAAATGGGACTTTAATTGAAAATTTAGTATATAAAAAATAATAATAATTTGAAAATATCCATCCTTTGGAGCCCCGAATGGCAAAAGTGAGCCCGAACGTGTTGAGGCTGTGTAAAAACCGCAATTGTTTTGCTTCCCGAACAACTCAAACTTCAACTTGAAAGTACAGAAACCAGATGGATTCCATCTCCAAAGTAGTGAAATAACATTCAAATGCTTTCAAATTTAAGTAAACTTGTTTTATTCTGCTTTACATCGACAACTGTCAGTGCATCCTCCACATCTATAAAAAAAAAAACAAAAAAAAAAACATTGTCGATATGTAAAAAAATAAGTTAGGAATGCAAACTAAAGGCCAAGTAGGATATGCAAAAATCATTTTAGAGGGGGAGGAGTTTAAGCATAGACAATAAATAAATAAATAACCACAGAATGTGGAATGTCTACACGTTTACAAATAAATTAAATGCAAATGGGGAGGAAAAAATAATAATTTTACACACTAAAAGAGGGGGAACACACTGTACAGTATTTGCCAAAAAAGAAAAAAAAACAACCAACATAGTTGATGAATATTGCATTGATTGTGCATTTCACACCCAACGGAGCCCCTGAGGGAGGCCAGGGGCGGGGGCCGTGAAGTGTCAAGCAGTGAGATGGCGGGAGGCAAAAAAGTGAAAGAGGCGACACCTCGCAACAGGCATGGCTGAACAGACCGGGAGAATGAGTGAGCGCAAAGGCAGAGCGGGGTAGAGGTGTGTGTGTGTGTGTGTTGACATTCAGAAAAGACAGGATCCAGTTTCCAAAACACCTGTTCAGGCTATAGAGTGAGTGAGCAGCTTCGAAGAGTGATACACAGTCGCGTGTGTGTGTTTCAAGTATTCCATTTCTCTCCTCTAATGCTCTCGCAGCCTCTCAGCTGGGGGCTACTTGGCTTGTCGGTGACAGTGGTCTCCATCACTGAGGTTGAGTCCGAAAAAAGAAGAAAAATAAAAAGTTGAGATGAAAAGCCCCCAGAAAAAGCAGCGTTCCAACAAAAGGCACTCCAAAATGAAAACATTTTTAAACATTGAATAAAAAAAAAAAGATTTCTCCAAAGCTCTATGAGAGCAGCCATATCTGAATAGGAAGGCCTTGCCGGATGCATATACCAGCCTACTAACAAAAAACGAGTTCAAAAGGGAAAGGGCAAAGGAGGAATAAATAATGCTGGTAAGACCACCCAAACAGCAAAATGTTCCCGTTTAGGAAACAACTTGGATTAAATGAATGAAAACAAAGGAGATGTGGGGGTGAATTAAGATGAGCAACAAACAGTTGCTGAAAAGTACGTTTATGGCCATTGATCAGCCAGCAAGGCTGCAGGCTGCCGTACTTGAGTCCATCAACTCCTCGTAACCTGGCACCGCCCCCTCGCTTCCCCACCGAGTCTTTTAGAGTCCCTCAGAGTCATCCTCAGAGGCTCTCCTTGCTCGAGGTTGTGCTCGACGACGAATCGGTGGCGATGGTCCGCAGGCGGATGTCGCCGGCGGCCGGCTCCTCGGGATTGGACTCGGGCGCCTCGGCCGTCGCCCTCATCCAGGGGTGGTCGCAGATCTGCTCCAGCGTGGGCCGGTCGGAGGGCCGCAGGGCCAGGCACCATTTGATCATCTGCTGGCACTCTGCAGAATCAAGAGACGACATTGAGGATGACAAAGCTCAAAGGGACCGAAGGCATCAATGTGTATGGGTCTACATTCCAGACCAGTCATTCCCAACCAGTGTGCTGTGGCACATGAGATGTAATAATGCCAGTGACGTAGAGTTAACAGGCAGAACAATTAAATGCTCTTCCACTAGATGGCCATTAACCTGTGGTGGTGTGCTGGGAGATTTTTTTCCCGATATAAAATGTGCGCCTTGGCTCAATAAAGCTTGGGAAATCGCTGTGGACTTAATTATTTTTTTGCTGCGGTTCATTCCAGATCTCATTAGTACTACTGAGCGCAGCTAGGGGGCGACAGTCGACTCTTGGTAGGCTCCCACTCACCGGCCGAAACCCTCCTCCTGAAGTACAGTCTCCCCCGCAGGATCTCCTCGTCCTGCTCGAAGGGGATGTCTCCGCACACCATGTCGTAGAGCAGCACGCCGAGCGACCACACCGTGGCAGAGCGGCCGTGATACCTGTGGAAGCGGATCCACTCGGGTGGGCTGTACACGCGGGTACCTAAAAAAAAAAAAACACACACAAGAGGGTGCAAGAACAGTGAGGATGGAGGGTGCACAAAAAGGTTGGTGTTTGTGGGCCTTGCAAAAAAACAGCTCCCTCTACAACCACAACCCCCCCCCCCCCCCCCCCAAACAGAGGAGGAAACGTGATCCCATCATGTGACGCTGCGGCTCAGGTTTCACAACAAACACGTTACGTGGCACTCGACGACCCGACCGTGACTCAGGCCGTGGTCAATATTCGATTCCAGTCTGAATCAAATGAGTCATGGACTCGTCAAAAAAAGCGCTCACGGTTACATTGGACAGATAATTAATGACGCGAGGAAAGCCCTCCGCCCCAAAAAAAAAAATAAATAAAATAAATACACCACTGCGTCACGGGCTAGTGACCGCCTCCGCGACTGAAAATAGCGCCGAGTGCATCAAGGCCAAAAGCACGAGAGAGAAAAAAAAAAAAACCCAGCTGCTTACCGTCGAAGTCGGTGTATACGGTGTCCTTGAGGATCGCCCCGGAGCCGAAGTCGATAAGCTTGAGCTCCCCGGTGCGGAGATCCACGAGCAGGTTCTCGTCCTTGATGTCCCGGTGCACGACCCCGCAGCTGTAGCAGTGCCGCACCGCCTCCAGGACTTGGCGGAAGAAGCCCCTCGCCGCGTCCTCGTCCAGAGCCCCCTTCTCGGTTATGAAGTCGAACAGGTCCTTGACGAGCTCCGGCCTTTCCATAACCAGGAGCCAACCGTCGGCGCGCTCGTAATAGTCCAGCAATTTGATAACTCCGCGGAAAGACGAGCTGACCTTCTTGAGCAGGAGGATCTCGAGCGGGACCATGCTTCCATTCTGAGACGAAAACACAGGGAAGCCATGATGAGTGCGGGGAATACACGCAGCCCCCCGCGCCTCCATGACACCAAAACAAACACTTACAATTGAGCCCCACTCGGTCACCCTTTCTTTGGCGACGTGTTTCACTGCCACCTACAGTTACAAAAAAACAAAAAACAAATAAATAAACAAGAAAAAACATTTCATAAGTCGCATACGTTTGCTCATTGGGAAAATCCTCCACCCCGTCCGCGACTCACCGGTGCCCCGTCAGAGTGTCTGCTGCCGGCGTACACGGTGCCGAAGCCACCGCTCCCCAGCACGGAGCCCACCTGGTACACCTTCTCGAACGGCTCCTTCTCCACTTTGACTGTGTTGGATGACAACACGGTGCGAAGATTAGCGCCCCGAGGCGTTCCACAACAAACCGCCGGCGAGAGTCGGGCAGTTAGCCGTTAACCTCTTTCAACTGTGTGTCCCCCCCCCCCCCACCCCGACCGTTCGTGTGACCTACCCGGCTGAAGCTGGATTTTCACTGGGAGGTGGTCCATACTCGAAGGGTTGCAAATGTGCGAAAATGAACCAAACTTTGACAGCAACATATTAGAAAAAAAAAAAGGTTTAAAAAAAAAAAAAAACCAAAAAACGGTGGTGGTGATCCAAGGCAGCCAGTCGAGGTTTCGAGTACAACGAGAGAGACTTTTGGGGGTTCGGGCGCCGTCTAAATAGTGGTGCGGACCGTCTCGGGTATACCCAGTCCAGCAGTGCGCCAACTCGGCCGCACCGCGCCCGTTAAATTCGTGTCACGACCGTAAAGCGGTACACCGGTGGCGAGAAAACCGACATGAAAGCGGGTCGGAGTGGCTCTCGACACGCAAGGTGCTGCCGACAAAAAAAAAAAAAAAACAATGTTCCGAGGAAGCGACGACAAGCGTAGAATTCCCGACTTATTTGGAAACGGCTCGCGAGAAGAGTAGGTTATAATGTCCTCCGCAGCGTCTCGACGTCCCGAGGAGTTGCCGCTGTCTGAGCTTTGACGCGGTCTTCCACAGCCAATATTTTGACGCGCAGTGGGACGTTAGTTATCCCTCCGCCGCCAATACGGGGCGACCCTCTCGTTCAAATCAAGCGGATAAAAGACCACCGTTCCCAAAGCACGCGTCGAAATACACACGAAAAACAGAATCTATTTTCAAACACACTCGTGATCGAATGTATGACTTAAAAATCCATTTGCATCACGGGACTACTTTCTCATAGTACGAGACGCGGACGAATCTCGTCTGGGAGGTCTGCACTCCGTTCACTATAGCCTCCAAGGCGGCAACCAATCAGATGTCGTATATAAATACTCGCTTCTGGGCATCGGCCAATCAGGTAAAAGTTGTTGTAATAAAGCAGACATTTGAGTGCACGTGGCGGCAATTTTGAGATGACCCTCCCCCTGTACTTGCACCCTCCCTTATGCAGCTCTGCAGCAAGAGACAGACTGTCTGGTTGGAAAAGAAAAGCTCATTTAGTAGACAACCCATAGCAAATTACTCATGAACATGTCTCCACTGTTCTTTGTTCAGGAGGGTGTTTCCAAAATGGAGTGCACTACTTGTACTACTTAGCAACACCAACTAGTCAGTAATTGTCAGTAACAATAGCTCGCACCTTTGAGGTGTACAAATGTGTTTATTAGTCACGTGAATATTCCAATGCAAACCATAAATCAACTTTTGCCACACTTCTGCTTACCAAGATGTAATCCAAAAGCCTGGAGTTGAGCGCTCAAGAGTGCAATGACGATATTGCAATAGACTGGTTGACACACAATTTACTGTTTGGGATCAAAATAGGTTAGTTAGTGAGATGAAAACACGCTCAGATTGAAGTTTGCAAAGTTGGCTGTCCGACTTCGGAGTTCAAACTTTCCACGCTTACCGTCACACATGGCAACGTGACCTTGGCTCGCTGTGAACTTTCCACTGTTTATCTCCTCCATCCTCCGATAACCTGTGCGTGTATGTGTGTATTTCTGACCGCTAACCAAACAAGAAGCGTTTGAAAAGTTCCACAGAACGTTATCAGGACAGGCCCAGCCAGCGCAAACTTATGTAAATGCACACCGCAAACAAGAAAACAGCGTCTAGGCTGTAACCTGCTTTGATGCTCTATGTTTTCAGGAATATATTGATCAACGAAATTCATACCAAGACAAGTTATGCATTGCTTTATGTCCTCTGAAAATGCATACAAGTTTTGTTCTTTGTCTTTCGGAATGTCTTTTGTAATGTAATGTAATGTAATTGAAAAAGAAATTGTTACTGTCCGGCGATCTAATTCAATTAGCTGCGCATCTTTTCATCAGGTTCTGTGTAAAAGGCAAGGGCAGAGAGAGAGAGAGAAGGAGAGGAGAGAAAAAAAAAAAAAAAAAAAAAAAAGATTACAGCGCTGATGCAGATAAACACATTTAAAATGCCATCTTAAGTGTATACTGTACGTCGTATGGTTAACCATAAATGCAAAGAGGTCATGGTTGCTTTTGTCAAGGTAGTTATGTGCATGCATTCCTTTCTATGACTCACACAGGCCCAAAAATGCTTTACAAAGTAGAATTCCATTTCAAAGACCGAGACAAAGTATGTTTTCATGACTTTGTGGATCAGAATTGGAATTTCTATCTCAAATGTCTCTTTGCAGTGCTTAATCCCGCTCATTGTCCAAAGAGCTACAAGTCGTTTCAGTTGAGATTTCATGCCCTCACTTCTAATGGAGTCACACTCCATAAATATAAACAGTCGAGGAGTAGCAACATAATACCCTGGTCGGGATAGCCCACAGTGGGCAATGTGTAAATGGGGACAAGGGTGGACTGAGGTGAAGCGGAGTGCCGGCAATGATATCCGTGACAAGATACGATGTCATTAATGTCAAAACTGGTGTTTACTGTCTTGCAGTCTACTCGTGCAATCACATGATTGGGAATTCAATTGCAGAAAAGTAATTTCCTGTCCTTGGTGATGATCCTCCAACTGAACAAGCACATTAAAAGACATCATTAGAGCGTAAGAGTGCAGCTCGGCCTTATAAGACCCCAGCTTAACTCTTCTACCAGCCGCTAAAAATACCTATACATACTAAATAATACGTTTAATAGACAGTTTGCATCTTATCAATCCTGTGATCCGGAATGTTGGCGTATATTACGTTGGGATAAATCCAATCTTTGCCCTGGACAAGGATCTCTCAAGTTCACAAAGTATTCATGGTTGTGTTATTATTATTATTATTATTATTATTATTTTTTTCTCTCTCTTTCAGGCTCTCGGCCAGGCAGACGTGAGTCTTTTTTTTTTTTTTTTTTTACTGAGATTTGATATGAACGCGTGCTATGAAGTCTTTACAGCTCTCGTGGGAAATCATCATCAGGCTTCTTTTTATTTATGTGCGCCACCTCCCAGAGCAAAGCCATGAAGAAGAAAAATGGCTTGCGGCGCTGTGATGAGCTGTCACTGTCCTGCCTCCTCTCGTCTTCTGTGTATTTCTGCACATGCCCGCGATGCCTCCCGCTTTCCTTTGCTGTAATTGCTGCCTTGGTAAACGGTGTCAGGCGGCCCAAGAGGGGTCCAACAGCATTTGCAACTCTAATTTGATGTCTTTCACTTGGGACACATAAAACCAGACACACCAGAGGGTCCGTGGCCACTTCAGAGTCGTGGAGTCGCCCGTGGTTATTTTTAGCCCCCACCACGCTGGTTAGTAGCGGCCACGTCGTTTTGGTAAGCCCGCGATTGAAATCGATCCAGCTCGGCTTCGCTGGTGCTCTCTGCCAGGGGAGTCGACGGGACGTTTGTCATGCAAAGTCCTCAACAAGTCGCGGAACCGGGATGTCCTTTTCATCACAATTCTTCGCGATTAAAAATCATTTCAGGTGGAGTGACAATGCACACGTGTTGGACTATTGTGGATTTGTCCTCATGTGTTCTGTTTAGCAGCCGGGTCCCTGTATGGATTATTGTCCCGTCTCAACATTACGCAATAATGTCAGCCTGGTCAGTCTGGTAATCTGCCGGCCACATTGCATAACCACTCATTAGCGCTTTTAACACATTTCCTCGCACCTTCTCTGTATGCAGATTTGGCCGGAGAATAATGTAGTTTATACGCGTCGTACGGCGAGAACTTATGTTATGATTTTGTGTTAAGTAAATAACATCGATTGACTTGAATATTTACCCCAGATACTCAGCCGGAGTTGTACCTGTGTGAAGCAGTGTGTAAATTTAGCGAGCATGAGGGTCAAACGGAGGGCAAAGTGACATTTCTCGTCCTTGCGTTGCTTATCGCCTTCCGCATAGACCAGCACAACAATAATAGATCGAGCGAAAAGACAAATTAAAATACTGCGTTACCCGGCCGGGGGTTATTTAATTTCTGCGTCACCGCCAACAAGCAGGTTAATGATGCCCTTAGTGAATGACTGAGCAATAGCAGCTTCCAGCATCCACACAAACAAAACTAAACATAACAAGTGTACACACACTTGCCCCTGCTTTCAAACATCTTTATTGTGCAATACCAGACTTGTACATTTACAACAGCAATAGTCCAACCTTTGACAGTTAAATGTATTTTTTTGCAATATTGCCCCCTAAAAATGAAGACTTTATTCCTGCTTGTTTATTTCCGCAAAATTCCGAGTTTTGTCCTGTAAAATTACAACCTTGTCTTCACACCAATTGCGACATTTGTCACGTACAGTATAAAAATGTATTCAGATTTTCTCCTGGAAAATTCCAACTGTAATGTTGCCATATTCCCACTTCGACAATTGGCTTGCAACCAGTCCAGGGTGTACACCGCCTTTTCGCACAAAGCCAGCTGGGAGAGACTCCAGCTCACCTGTGAGAGTATCGAAAATGAATGGATAGGTTGTCCCACTTTGGAAATGAAAAATTCCAACTTTTGTCCTGTCGAATTACAACTCTATTCTTACAGTATTCCGGCTTTTGTGACATGAAATTATGACTGTAATCTGACTTTTCTCCCATAAAATTGAACTGTTACTGTTATGTAAAATAGCTACTTTATTTTCATGTTAGATGAGCCGTTTGTACTGTATTTCCCTTTATTTTCGCATTAAAAAAGACTTAATTCCACCAACACCCTTTAAAATGCGGCCTTTTAAAGTCTCTACGTGCAATATTGATGTGATTTAATGTCTCTTTGAGGAAATGAAACGAGAATCCCATTTCATATAATTTAGGAAATACTCTGCCACTAAACTGTGTAAAATATAAATTTTCCAGAAGGAAAGCAAGTTCCTTTTTCATTGCCCAAGTCAAAACGAGTTTTTTTGGGTTTTTTTTTTCCCCCCCCCCCCTGGTGTCCCTCTAACAGATTGCCCTCAAGGTGAATATGTCTGCAATTGTAACGATCATAGTGACGTTACACGTCGAAGTTTTACTTTGCAGCTGACATAAATGCTCTCTAAATGGAATTTCCCCTCTGATCCTTGTTAAGAGATTGTTATTTACCCGTCAGTAATTACGCTGTAAGTCTATTGCTCAACCTTTGAAGAGAAGTAACCCCCCCAGGCAGCTGCGTCGGTTTTTAATCCTGAGCGGCAACGCGTCCTTATATAATTTACGCAAATGTATACATAGAAGTTGGAGCTCAGTGCTCCACTTCCCCTCACTGACTTGATCCATTTAACTGCCCATCCCTGTCTTAAGAGGATACCGAGACCAAAGCTTTAAATCCCCCCCCACTCGGGCTGCAACCCTGGGGAGGTGGGCAGCAGGGCCTGAAAAGGACCAGTTGTAATCTTGGGTTTAAAAATAGACACGGAGATAAACGAATAAAACTGCTGTATAGATTTTTTTATTATTCTTTTTTTTGTTGTTGTTGGTATTCGTAGGTTGGATAGTTCACACTTCCCAGCATTCTCGAACGCAGCGTGCGTTCACGTCGGTTCCCTTCGGCCCTTTGACCCGCGCTCCGAGCGACGTGATTGGCTCTCTTCTTTGACGGGCATACTGCTGACTGTGTGTCTGTGAGGGCCCGAGCTTGGACACGAGCTGCCCGGTCAGCAGTCTTGTCGCCGCACACATGAACACACATCTATTTTGCCTTCGCGCAGAAGGCTCAGAAGAAAATGTACCGCAATGTGTGGAGACACTGGCAGAAACATCCCAAACGCACACACGCGCTCCCCAATTTGAAGCTCACGGTCACATCATTATTAATTCAACAGCGGGGCTTAATGGCCACATGTCACAGCCGAGCTCGTAACCCCCAACACTGAAGACCTTAATCCGCAGGTTCCGACGGCACGACACAGTGACAACGGCGCAAAAAGCGGCTTCGGAGCTCCTCGCCTTGACACCTACGGCGCCGGCACAATAAACAATAAAAAGAGCGCCCCCCCCCTCTGCTCCGCCCCCACGCTCCAATCCTTCACACCTGAGCGCTCACAGTGAAGTGAACAATGACAGTCGAAGGTGGGGTTGGGGGGGGGGGGCTCCGCATTATCTTCTGACTCAATTTGGTCCCAGCCTGGTTTACATGATCTCCGTAATTAATGGGGTGTAAGGTGCTTGTGTGATTGACAGTTCATCTGGGCTAACCCTAGCAGAAATTTCCTCATTTGATGGTATGTAAGCGCTTGTTGTCGACCGATAATCATTGCCTCGAACCTTAAACCAGAGACGGAACTAGACAAAACTGGACAATTGCCAGCAAATTACAGTCGCCGATGTCGGACCCTCGCACACCTTCCAGCTAATTGCCGCAACAACAAAATGCCACCCTTGGCTTACTTATCTGGAAAAAAGCTTTTGCAGCGTCACCTATACAGTATTCCCACGCAATATCGTGCTCATCGTTTGCGCCCTCATTATATTACAGATTTTTTTGTGTGTGTGTGGATAGTACATTATCTGCCTGTGTGTCGCGGATATCTCCATTATATCGCAGTTTATAAGAATGTTTTTTTTGTTGTTGTTTTTTTTAAATGTGTAAATTGATGTGACTGACTGGCCAATGGGGGTGGCCAAAAAATTCACATGGGCGGCCGTGGCCACCCGCTGTTGGTGCCCCTGCCCACCAGGCCCCGCCTTTTAAAGGCACATAGCTATCACGTAGACACAAAAACAGAGTATTTTCGATCCATTTCATGCTTCATTCACTTGCCATTCGACATTTGGAATCGTAGCTAAACTCGTTGCAGACGGTCAGCAACTTGTGAGCACCTGCGGCAGAACCCCGAGAAACGCACGACGCTACTTTAGCGGTGTTGAGTCGTGTTGCCTGGTGAGCGGCTGGATTTAAAGCGGAGGTGCGAAAGGTGCATTGCTTTCACTGCATGTGTGGCATCCTCTTTGTAATACTTCATTTGGGTCACTGGGGCTAATGATGCTGATTAGCACAATGACCTTCCGCTTTGAAAAGCCACACTCTTCTCTGTCTTGTCCTCACAAAAGCCCACGGCCACACACACACGCACACACACACACACACACAGAGTTAATGAGAATACACCGAGAAGCGTCAGCCCCAGTGATGAAATGTCTCCTAACGAAGAGCCAACTCATTGCGCGTCGATGGGCGTTGCACACTCAGCAGTTTGAAATACAAGACTGCCCTTTTTACTGCTGTAATTGGTCGCAATCAAAACAAGACTTGGCGCTTATGTAACAATTATATGCAAAATGTCCAATTATTCCCTGTGCACCGGCCTTGTCAATATTAGCAGCGGTAATCTAATCGTCATGTCAACGGTGAAGCTTTATCTCTGGAGCCCAAAGCGTTCTTGGAGGAGGAGTTACCTGGGAGCGTCAAGGCCGTACGCTCGCCACGCCCGCCGCTACTTCTGTGCCGTCGTTCAAAGCGCCGCATTGTATGCAAACCAACACTGCCGCCTCATTCCTCCAACGATGGAGCAGATAGATTGTCGGCCCTTGGACTGTGGGTAATTACGGCCAGGAATGCGCATTGCTGAGAAGCCAATGAGAAGCCCTGTGTTGGCATGGCAACCACCAAGGTGTTAATTATTTTCTTCCTCGAAGGCAAGGGAGGAATCCCCTCTTCAAAGGGAACAAACACCTGCGAGTCAAACCCCCACCTCCAATTTCTTCTTTTATTGCCTCTGCTGGTTCCCTGTGTTTTCACAACCTTTTTCCGTTCCCCATTCTCCCCATTTCCACTTCACATCTTCTTCTCGCCTCACCCCTGAACCCTTGAGTCATCCCCACTCCAGCTGATCACTCTTTCGCACTCGAGGTATTCCGGGTAAATTGGTATATCAGAGGCGTTAACGATAGAGCAGGGCTTTGCTTCAGCGTCCCCTTTCAGACAGAACACACCGAAATGAGACCAACACGTGCGTTCACACAGCCACTGTGGCTTGCCATATGGAGATTATTAGCTTGTTCTTGTACTGATACTGCAGCAGTTTTAGCATGGTGCTTATTTGTACTTGAACTATTTTTTTATTTGTATAAAATTTCATTTAACTTCATAAGACATGCTTCTCGATGCGCTTTTTGTTAGAATAAAACCAAAAAATGTGTCGAAATGTCGATATTCTGAGATTTAAAAAACCAAAACAAATAAACTAACGTCGCAAATCTGAAAAGCATTTTAATAAACATATGCTTAACGGCGTTTACACGATGTGTTGGAGTTGTGGGACATCGCCGTGTCCGATGTGTGCGTTCACACAGCTGACACGGCTTGGAATGTTGCAAATTTTGTCTCAGAGGTTGAGGTTTTTGAAAGCACTTATCAAATGGAGGCCTGCGAGAAATGGAAGTCTCCGAAAACCAAAAAACGTCTGCGAGGACGTACGCCGATAAACGATATTCAAAAGATTGTTTCGGCTTCAAACCCTCGAGGGCAAGTGACATCACCGACTCACCAACTACTGGTATGACGTATATTACAGCTTATTAGTTGATTTGAAAATGTGTCGAGTGATTGTTTTGATATGTTGTTGTCATCTAAATAGTTTTAAAACTATGTAAATGGGCCCTAATGATGGGGAAAGAACGTTCCAAAAATGTTTTGTTCCATTGATCTTCTCCAAGGCGGAAGAACTGGTTGGGTTTGGACAACACCTACTTGGCTGTCGAGCTATGACACATGCCACAATGGTTTTGGGGGAATGCAATTATGATGCAGGTGAGGGAGGGGTCCACAGTATGAATGCAGCGTTTCAGGACGCCGCCTTGCTTTTGTATTGGAGCGCACAGTGGCTGGAGCCTGTTGTCACGAATAGTGACATTTCATCCAAAAGTAATGTACAGTAGGAGATCAACATCGTTGGGTTACTTGAAATCAATGTGTGTAATCGTGGCAAAATATCAAATTTTCAATGTCCACTTTGTCAAGTGCGTTTGACATCTTGCGTCAGAGGAGGCATTTGAATTTAGCGCTTGACCTTTTTCTCCAATTTACGACTCAAATCGTTTTGGTTTAGAAGCATATAAATGGGATGGTTATGACCATGAAAAAATGTAAGACCCCCAGTGAGTTGTAACTCTTAGCTATCACAACGTGCTGGTTTGTATTTTCAAACTATTTTGGATTACACCTAAATTTATTTACATTGTCTTTTGTTCAAGTAAATGAGATCCAAACTCTGTTCATAATTCCAATAGATTTTCCTTTCATCACTCAATAACAACCAGATTGTTTTTACTCTGCTTGCCATGTTTAATTTGAGTGATGGGCAAAACACGTTGGCCGCCCGTGTCCACCCCCATTCTTCCTGCTCTTTAATTGGTTCGTCAACAGGACCCCCTGCCTCTATTTGTGCAGGACTCGACAACACGCACACACATGGAAAGTCACACAAACCCATCAAAACCAGTAGGGGTGTGTGACCAAGCTGACTGAGGCCAACTCTTCCCAAATGGGGGCCGTTCTGTCCCCCTCTCAGCTGATTAGGAAACTACGAGTAAGGTTATCGCAAACTTTCCTCCGACACGGAAAACACCTTGACATGCACGACTTGTGTTTGTCTTTCAGCCGCACCGACTTGGGGGGTAAACACTCCCGCTCGCTCACATCTATTTGACTAATTTTCCATTTCAGAGGCCTGGCCCGCCTTAAAACACCCACTGCTTGCAACAACCGTACAAACACTAACTCTCATTTGACTTTTCCATTGAAACAAGTGTTGTTATTGCACTGACACCTTTATAGAATGTATTTAAAATACAGATAAAAAAAAAAAAAAAAAGAGTTACTACACACAAGTGGGCAACAAATAATAAACAATGATAGGGTAAATAGTATGTAGAAAAAAAATCATGCAAGGAGAGGATGTTTCTGGTGGTCTCCATGGAGCTCTGGATATAAGTCGAAATATTTCCATGGAGATTTTGAATGGGACTGCTAACTGTTACAAGCCCAAAATCCACATTTGTAAGGGATTTATTGTGAGTTGGGCTTACCTCAAATATGTTCAAATTAGACCTCAGCAAAATGGAAATCCGCTATATGCGGAGCACTATATGACCAAACCTGGAAAACAGGTTCGCGGACTTCCTGTGTATGTTATACTAACGAGCTTTTATGACGTGATGGTTCGAAGTTGACTTTGCTAAAATTTTGTTTTATTTATGACTGGTGTCTTCAGGGAAAAAGTTAAATACATGTATATCATTTATTTATACAAATATGATATACGTAAACACGAAAGAAGCCTAAACATCGGCTATTGTCATCATTGTGTGTGCTTTCCACTGGGACTGCCCGTATTAATTTATATGAAAATAAATCCCTATCAATTAATGTACCTGTAATGGAAAAAAAGGAATTGCCTGGCGTAGCGTTGAATTGGAGGCGATGTTCGATCGTTGCGGATCAGCACACAACTCTGCTGGGAATGCTGCCACATGTCACCTGTGCGGGTGGGGAACATTATATAAAAAAAAAAAAAAAAAAAAGTCAGGATACACACCCACACACACTTTGGAAAAGGTTGTATAGAAGATTTAAAATCTGTGCTTTCATCAAGTATTATTAGGTTAGTTTCAGGAAGAAGAGGTGCTTGGGGTCAATGGAAAAACCCATTGGCAAGACGCACTGAATGTTCCGGATGTATTGGCACTCGGACGTTCATCATTCCGGGCTGCTCACTGCCCTCACATGTCCAATAACCAGCTAAATAGCAATATCAGCAGTGTATTACCGGACCCGGATTAGCACTGCGGTGTGTGTCGAAGGGGTTTGGGGGGGGCGGGGGTCAACGCACTCTTGAAGCTCTGCGGGCGAGCTGATTGATGAAAGCAGCCGTAACAAGGTTTCGGGGAAAAGTAATACAAATCTTTGCTGAGCTGTCGCTGTTTTTGACATAAGCTGCAGCTTTGTTCTCGCCAGCCCAATCAAAACATTACATGTGTGAAAGTCTGATAAATGGTATGCTGCCACGGCAAAGTTTTAAGTTCCATTGAGATTACAAGGCACAAAAATAAATAAATAAATAAATGTCACTTTCAACACAGTTGAACTGGAAATAGCTCTGTTAGAGAAAGATAAAAAAAAAAAAAATACTGGGCAGTAATTTATTGCACCAAATGAACAAGAAACTGATACTCTGAATTATGTTAATTGGCCCAATTTCTCTTATCCGAATCAGAATCACAAGCATCTTTATTTGCTAAGTATGTCCAAAAAACACACAAGGAATTTGTAGTAGTTGGAGCCGCTCTAGTACGACAACAGACAGTCAATTGACAAGAGAACACTTTTGAGACATAAAGACATTGAGAAAAACAGTCGCTGAGCAATAACGGGTTGCTAGTTATCTCGTAATGCCGATAAGATGCAGAATCCTCTCGCACTTAGAGCAGTTTGAATGACTAATATAGCAATAGTCCGGTGCAATGACCATTTTGCGAAGGGTGCCTGAGACTTCAAGGAGTGTATGCAATTTAAAGTGACTAGTAGCGTGATAATCTGGGACAATGTGGATTGTGCAAATGTTGCAGATACTCCTCAGTCAGTGTGCAAGTGGAGCAGATGCTACTCTGGCATGAGTGACCAGTATTGGTCAACAACAGATATGCAAATAGTGCAGCGTGGCGAGACTACTACAGTGAGTGCACGAGCAATATATAATTGGCCCCACAGAAATGTGACAACAAACTCAAGACAAAAAAAATTGCCAGCATGTTGCAATGGAATTGTAGGTGAGCTGTTTAAGAAGTTGATTGCAAGAGGGAAGAAGCTGTTGGAATGTCTACTAGTTCTAGTTTGCATTGATCGGTAGCGCCTACCTGAGGGAAGGAGCCGGAAGAGCCGGTGACCGGGATGTGGAGGGTCCTAGAGGATTTGGCACGCTCTTGTCTTAGTTCTGGCAGCGTGCAAGTCCTCAAGGGTAGGTAAGGGGGTCCCGAAAATCTTTTCAGCAGTTTTGATTTTCCGTTGCAGTCGGAGTTTGTCCTTTTTTGTAGCAGCACCAAACCAGATTGTGATGGAAGAACACAGGACTGATTCGATGACCGCTGTGTAGAACTGCCTCAGCAGCTCCTGTGGCAGGCCGTGCTTCCTCAGAAGCCGCAGGAAGTACACCCTCTGCTGGGCCTTTTTGAGGACGGAGTTGATGTTGATCGCCCACTTCAGGTCCTGAGAGACTGTAATTCCCAGGAACTTGAAGGTCTCGACGGTTGACACAAGGCAGCTGGACAGCGTGAGGGGCAGCTGTGCCGAAGGATGCCTCCTGAAGTCCACGATCATCTCTACAGTCTTGAGCGTGTCCAGCTCCAGGTTGTGTCGGCCGCACCACAGCTCCAGCCGCTCCACTTCCTGTCGATATCCAAACCCGTCACAAGGCCGATGACAGTGGTGTCGTCTACAAACTTCGGGACTTTGACAGCCGGGTGCGTTGAGGTGCAGTCGTTCGTGAAGAGAGAGAAGAGCAGTGGAGAGAGGACACAACCTTGGAGTGCCCCAGTGCTGATGCTGCGTGTGGATGAGGTGGCCTCCCCCAGCCTGACCTGCTGTGTCCTGCCCGTCAGAAAGCTGTAAATCCACTGGAAGATGGCAGGCGAGACGCTGAGTTGGAGACGCTTGGAGGAAAGGAGTTCAGGGATGATGGTGTTGAACGCTGAGCTGAAGTCCACGAACAGGATCCTCGCGTAGGACCCGAGGTGCAGTCCCATGTTGACTGCATCATCCGCTGACCTGTTCGCTCTGTAGGCACACTGCAGGGGACCTGTGACGCTCTTTCGTGTTAGCTTGAGGCGGAATGTAGACACCAGCGAGAATGAATGATGCAAACTCACGAGGCGAGTAGAATGGCTTACAGTTCAAAAACAGCGACTCCAAATGCGGGCTGCAGTGTGTGCTGAGCTCCGTGACGTCCGTACACAGTTTTTCGTTGATATAGAAGCATATCCCGCCGCCTTTTGTTTTCCCCGATGATTCCATGTCGCGGTCTGCCCGGTGAAGATGGAAGCCGGGAAGCATAACGGCGCCATCGGGTACAGCCTCACAAAGCCAAGTCTCCGTAAAACACATGGCGGCGGAACGTCCGAAGTCTTTACGAAAATGTAGCTAGCTGTAAAAACTGGCCTACAGAATTTTATGAAGCTGGCATACATTCCCTCGTTCATTGATGGACAGTGTGTTAAAAAAAGGGAGATTATACGGAAAAGTAGCGATAAACACCCCACTTTTGGGGCTTTACTTTACTATACCTACAGTGCCTTTCTGTTGCAATAAATGTAGAGGAAAATTGGGCTTATTACTTTTTGACTGCCCCTCGTACAGACTATGAAACAGATAACAAAACGACCATGCCACACTGTTCTGAAAGTCTGGGTACTTTCCAAGTACTTTACTATATGGTTTTAAAAGGCATTTTATCAAGACCATGCCAAACTTTGGTATATCAACAGTCCTTAGTGGCTTTCATAGTGAACTATTACACTGCAGGACTTTGCCTCGGGCACAAACACACATGGGATTCAAAGCAAACAGCACCACGTTCTTAGCATGTCAAAAAGTGTCTTTATGTCCTCTCACTGTATGTCCTGCCACCTTTGTGTTGGTTTCTTTTTATGAGCTCGTTGCGGTTGAGTTCTCCTGCCAGAAGCCCTCTTTCCCTTCCGTCCTGCCTCGTGATCAAAGCTTCTGCAGCGTCACCGTGTCGTTTGATGCTGCGGCAAAAAAAAGAGGGCCTGTAAGAGGTTCTGATTTCTTCTTCCGTTCTGCTCCCCAAAAAAAGCCAGGCCACTCTTGGGTCCAGGGGGAAGGAAAGCACTATGATGGGACACCACTGGAAGTCCCCTGCCTGATGAAACAGTGAAACAAGATGATTTTGTTGCTGTATAAACTTCAAGTGGGCTTTTTCGTCCAAATATGAGGTCAAAACCAATCAATGATCAAATAAAGTGGACCTGTTCCAAGGCCGATCAGTCTTAAATTGGATGAGCACCAAAGTGTTCACCTTCAAGGGTACCCTCCTCTTGTATATGCCTGAATCGGGTTATTACAAATCATGTATTATAGAGAGTCTTGCAATGTCCACAAAACATTTCTGTAATCCTGCTAGCAAAAACAAAACAAAAAACAACAACAACAAAAAAGAAGCATCTTGGTGGAGGGATGGAGAATACCTCCAAAATCTCCTGAAGATGTATAAAAGGGAATTTGTTTGGGTAATGTTTGCAAAATATCTGGCTATGAAGCAGTACAATTGGGAATTGGACCAAAGTTTTCTCGCAAAAAAACACCTCTAAAATGGAAAAAAAAACCTCACAGGCCGAATCGCCATTGCGGATGACACCTTGCAGGCATATCTCATTGTGTACAATATTCCAATTTCCATTTCCCAAAATAAAAATGATACCAAAACCTGAACAAATAGGATACCGAAGTGGTGGTTATGAAAGTGTAGTAAGACTTAATACAAAAAATGTGTTGTAATTAGTGGAAAACTGACATATTTTCCAAGTTACTTTAAAAAGCTTTCTTTGTATCTTTTATAGTCCCATTGTAAAATAATTACATTAAAAAATAGATTGCTTAAAAAAGTGTCTTGAGAAAACCTTGCCTCATCATACTGTACAGTATGTACAGAACTTGCTCTGTTCACAAGCTGCTGAAAACAAGATGTCCTACCATCTGTATTGCAGTGTTCAAAGTCTCCTTTTTCATCTGGAAAACCTTCATTGTCACAAAACCAGAAAAGGAGCTCGACAGCTGCTTTTCAATAGCTCATTTCTGCTTGTTTTCCACCCACCTCAGAGAAATTTGCATGGAAAATAAATTTCATTTGGATGAATAGGAACGGGCGGATCCAGTGAGATTATACACCTTAAAATATAATTAAAAGCCCTTGACGTTGTTATTCATATGCTTGGTTCTGTGCCACTTCAGCTTCATTTCTCACTGGGCTTCAATTGATGTTCAATGACTGAATACACCAGGATGATTGACCTGGGAGGGAGCTAATGTGCGCGCGCCATTAATGTTTTGGAAAAAAAAAAAAAAAAAAAAAAAAAAACAAACAAAACAACTTTTTTTCTTTGGAATTTCTGTGATCCCTTATGATTACACGAACCTTAAAGCACTCACTTCATGATACAGAAGTACCTTGACTTACAACTGTATTTTCTTTTGTTGATTTGAAAAAACAAACAAAAAAAACAACGTCTTGTCTGTGCTTTAACCAGAGCAAAAAGAACATTGTATGATTTGTAGGTTTTATTTTTGTGCAGGCGTGTACTGTATGTCTGGCGCATGTGTTTAACCTCGTGTGCCTCCTCTATCCATCATGTGAAGATCTGACAGAACATGGTGCCTCCCTTCTGCATAAGGACACATTGTAAACACAGTATCCGCCTTTATGTGCCTCTGCTCAGTCCTCAGACGCTAACATAAAGGGGTTGTGGAGATCACAACGTGAGGAGGTGAACCATCGTATCGCTGAGTGGAGCTCTTCAAGCGCGTGAATACGCGACAGTCTCCATGCATTTATTGAACAGGGGTCGGCATACGTGTGACCTTTCACATACAAGTGCATCGGGAGCGTTTGTACCACCGTCCCCTCGTCATTGTCTTCGGTCACCCTGCATGTGATGCTGGCGAACAAAATGAGCAGTAGTCACCGAGGGCGGTCTGAGCGTCATCAATCTAATTTCTAATCATAATCAGCAACAATAGATTGTCTTTGAAAATTTTATTATGGCTGGACCAGAGTTGAGTGCTAATTTGGGGCCCGTTACTATCAGGGGGCAATTAGAGATGAGTCTTAAATGATTATTTGTTGGAATGATACTAGAATCTATTGAAACGTTCACGACAGATTTGTTTCATGAATGCATTAGCAGGAGTACTGGCAGCAACGGCTTCGAACCGGGAAGAAAACTCAAAAGGTGATTGGATGGAAGTTCTTTTCATCACATCCATTAGGACCTTGCCAGATCATCAAGTACTGTCGATACAATTTGTTTTTTTTTGGGGGGGGGGGGGGGCAATATTCTGTTGTGATAAAGTTGAAGAAGAAGTCACTTCTGGCCTTTGTCAGGTTAAACCACACCCATAGCCCCCACCTCTATCTTCTAAAAGCAAGCTGATTTGCCCCCAAATTTTTGGCCCAAGTTTAGCATAATCATTTTGTATAGTAACTTTAAATCATTTTTATTAATCAAATGACACTTCTAGTACTGTCTATCTGGAGTCCGTTCTCTTGACTTTAGTAGTATTTTGAACAATTTGCTACTGCATATAGTGGAAACTGATTTTTCGGGGAGAATTCTTTTTCTCTATTAAAATGTGTTATTTTCATCTATTTTGACCATTGGAACTGTAGTGTTGTGGTAGTCGAACAAAATCCATAAAACCAACAAAAAGGACCCATGGTATGATCCATGGTCTGGACAGATTGATTCAACATATGACTCTGATCCAGAATTCTGGTAATGATCCAAATAAGGATTATTTGCATTGCTATTGGTCCGCTTTCTATTGAGTGACATTCAAGTTTTTGGCATGCTCATTTTGGCCAACATGGCTGAGCCCCCACCCCCATGGTTGGACATGCAACATTGATGATTCCCTGAAAGCAACAGCTGTGACCTACCTTCTATGGCTTGATGTCTCTATGTATAGAACACAGACATCCATAACAGGAATTCAAAAGCGATGCATGTCCCAATATAAACCTATAAACTCCTTTCACACCTACTACTGTATCATAAGCCCTTGTGTTTGAGGTGTGAACAGCAATGGCGCAACACTGGATAGTTTAGACTGTGCTGCTGTGGCATTTGTGTGCTATCTATTCACCCTCGGGGGAATGGAACGCGTACGCTGAAGCACAAAATGTACGAGAAGACGGTGAAAGGTGTGGAATGGGGAGAAAGGTGAATGCAGCTGAAAGAAAGTTCATTAAAAAGAGGCGATTAGAACTCGAAACCACAAGACTCTTGTTAGTTTTTGCCCGAACGTGACAATTATCTACAGTATGCTGAAATACTACTAAAAACATTTTGTGTACGGTACATGTTAAATTACAGCCTCGTAATTTTGATGCAGTGCTTTTATGACGTAACGGGGTTTCTTAAAGACCTCTGGTTAGCATCTGTAAATATTGAAGTTAAAAGAAAAATATGTCAACATATTGCACTTCAAACGCTCACAATAAACAAGAGATGGGGAACAGCCGTAAGTCGCCAATTTTAAGAAATTTGCCTCAACTTGACTTTGTATTCGTGAGACTCGACTTGACTTAGACTTGGAACTACCCATCTCTGCACTATAAAGTGCCCCTGGGCCCGATCCCGGCCCTCGATTGATTGGGTGGGGTCCTCAGCCTCCGCGGTGCGGCCACAGCAATTACAGGACACTTCCGTCAGTCTTTGTGCATGTAAAACGGTGTCAATTCACTTGCATGTGTCCGCAGGCACACACCCCTGGGAGTCTTTCACTGGCTGTGGGGCCACTCACTTATTGCGACAAATAACTCATGAATATGCAAACTGCTTGTGTAGCCCCTCACTCATACTCTCGTCCTATAGACTTTTATAATTTACATAGTCAATCCCACCACACTTGAGTTGTACACCGGGTTCACGACCCTTGTCCTGCATGCTTCTTCTCCTGTCCTTGTCCTGTTCTAGCTTGTCCTGTCCTTCCCTCACAGGGTGTACCACTACAGCCCCATGCAACACTCATATTTCATGTTTCATTGTTGTAGATAATGTAATGACTTACTTTTCCCATCCTCATTTACTATTGGTGCTTTGTCTTTTGTCTTCGTTGTTCTGTTCGACTCTGATTCTCAATAAACTTCAATTATAATACTAAGAAACCACAGCGGAAGCTTAAAAACTCCACTTTGACCCAGTAAAACTGTTCCAGCGTAAAAGGGATGCAGATCCTCCATTCTGCTTGACCTAGCAGCCGAACAGGACCCCCAAAAAAAGTGTAAATGCAATCAAACCAAATGGTCTTAGCTCCCATTCAAGTGCGTGCCATGACACTCAACAATAGTAGAGGCGTAGCATTAGCTCAATTAACATCAAAATACCAGAAGTGACTACAAATTAGGGCCCAACCGATTAATCGATCGTAGCCCTTTTCAAATCGGCAAAAATCGTCCGACTTTTTGCCGATTTTATCTTTTTTTTTTTTACATATTAACACATTACAACATAAGACAAAGATAATGACATAGAAAACAGTCTTTCAACTAAAACTTGGCTGATTTTTTTGCAGATTTTTCTCTCTGTTGTAAAACTTAGATACTAAAGTATTGTAAAATAGTCAAATGTTCTGCCTGTAATTTATATCTTTATTGTTCTACATGTAAGTTTTAAGGGACCAAAAAAAAGTTATTTTATTCTTTATACATTTTTAAACTTAATCAGCCAATTGATCGGTTATCAGAAATGTATTCTGCCAAATATCGTAATCAGCATCGGCCTAAAAACAAAATCAATATCACCAAATAGTCTACCAACATAATAAGGGGATTTTACAAGACAACATCTTGTCACACCTTTTTTTTGGTTTATGACATTTTTTTCCCCCAAGAGACCCATTGACGATTAGCCACTACAAGTTCTGTTGAATGTCAATATGACAGTCTACCATTGTGTGATGTGGCAACAAACAAGCAGGAACTACACAAATGTTGGGCCAAGTGACACAAACCACAGGCGACCTGCTGCCACAATAGCCAATGTTGACGTGTTACGGAAATATTCCACAACATTCCACAATTAAGTTTTCCCATATTATTTTTTGTGACTTATCATCTGCCTTTTTATGACTTATTATAGGTCTTTTCGCTTCTTGAGCATGTTAATTGTTTTATGGAGCAAACTCTATTAACTAATTTTCTCAGTCATTTTTTTCAAAATTTCTGCCTCACGACATAGGTGTCAAACTCAAGGCCCGGGGGCCAGATGCGGCCCGCCACATCATTTTATGTGGCCCGCAAAAGCAAATCATGCTCGTCAACTTCCGTGATTTTTGCTAAAATCTGTACCCAAATTCAAAATTGTCATAATAATAAACAATAATGTTGAGATATTGCATTTTTCTGTTACCAAACCCTTCTACAGAAACTTAAACAATACTTGAACAAACTATTATCCTTGTCTTCTGATTTCAAAACTAGTTATCCCTCAATTTGTTGTGTAATGGTAATAATATGTTTTGGTGATGATTAAACATTTATATGAATGAATGAATGGTTTCACTGTTCTAACAGCCCTCTGAGGGAAATCATAACTACAATGCGGCCCGAGACAAAAAAAAAAAAAAAAAAAAGAGTTTGACACCCCTGCCTTACTCGAATATTTGAATCGCATGATGCTAACTGACAACTGACAGTGGACGTTTTTTTTTTTTTTTTTTTTTTAAAGCTATATTTACCTTATTTTGTGATGCAATGAAACCAAATAATTACAAATAAATATGTGTTATTTGTTTACCAGGAAGTCATCTGACAACCATATAAAAGCATTTCACGTTGAGGTGAGATTGAACTATTTTATCTATGGTCTAAGATTAACCACTTCCTCCTGGATTACTTTCACTTCTGTTTTTACTGTGTAATTATTATTTATGGCATTATGGCAACTCTTGCTGTGGGTCACATGAATAAGCTCTCTCAGCAAGAATTCTATGAAGGATAATCCTGTTGTATAGCTCATGACATTACCCCAATGAAGATTAAGAGGGTCTAATTGCCAAAAATTCTACATTTCTATTTTAATCATCCTATTTTCTTGATAGCAGAGCTCTGGCTGCAGCTAAGCAGTTGTTGTGTGTTCTTGGCGTGCTCAAGTTGACCCTCCCAGGATAAATAAAGTAAAACAAAGCTGCAGGCTGGTGGTGGGGGGAGAAGTTGGTCCAAGGAGTGTCCCGATTCCTGGGGATATCCCTATCGAGTGTCAGCCATAGCTGGATAAACATACAGTAGCTTAGCTGTGACTCACCTTTACCAATAATGACACACTACTACCTATTTGCCTAATGTATACATATGAGCACTCATGCGCTCAATGAGTCATAAGCGGAAATGAAATTAGCATAGTGTCAACTTCACGGCAGGATATTTGACTATGGCGTAAAATGGCCTTGACCTCCATTATGCATGCTCTGTTCAGACCCCTTAGTGTTGCTCACATTACATACTGTACTACCTATGCATTCGTGATAGGACGTCAGGCACGAATATGAGACTGATGAGGATTTTCCATATCGATTGAGTGCATTAGCATGGAGGTTTATTTGCCGTTCTATGAATCTCCGAGGTGGCGCCTGTAATTGAGTGAAGGGAAATTGGACGGCGGCCAAGTTTTTTTCAGGTTGTGCTGAATTTGCACAATCAACAAGAAAAAGCAGGTTTCCCGGACCTGAACTTTTCACCTCCTCAGCATTTTTCTTGTTTTATCCTTCTAAAGAAGACACTTGTCCAAATAGACCTAGAAAAAGTGGTTCTGTAAGATGATGGCAGGGGTGAGACGGAATGCACCCCCCCCCCCCCCCCCACCCCAACCCCCTCACAGCCGCCTGTCTCCTCTCTGTTAGCTGTATTCAATTATCCCACATATCTCATTAAGACACAAACTTCTCATGTAAGCTTCTCTCTTGTCTAGTTCCAAATTTAACACATAACAGACACATGCTTGTACAAGCAGAGTGTGATTTCCCTTGACTGTAAGGCAAGCCCACACCTTGATGTGTTTACTATAAATGCACCTTGTTTCTACTCGTGTATATAATTACTATGTATACTATGGCTATACCGTGTCTTTGCTGTATTGCCATTTTACATGAGTCCAACTTTATCTATTGCACAAACCCGCTATCACTGGAACAACTCTGCTGAACTCAGTTTAGGGATTTTTCACACTGCAATTGTCCCGCGCCTGCCAAAATGAATTGACATGCTAAACTACGGGGCTTTTAAAAGTCACGACTATATTTATCCGGTGTTAGACACACAATGTCTCTCTCTGTCTTCCTGGAGAATGCGGTCTGGAATGGCACCAATGTGGACCACAACAAGGCCGAACACAGATAGACTGAGCGATTTACAGGCATGCCAACAAGTCAGAGGCTGCGATTCTGTTACATAAAAGATCCCCTGTGTCTAACACAGCTTGAGTTTACGACTCAACTAATGCTATCTTTGGCTGACATCAAAGGGCGAATTGATAATCTGCTTGGCTGAATCGAATTGAATCCAAAGGGGCCAGAACTCAAGGGGCAAATATGGTTGAATCAAAACAGCATTTTGACAAAAGATTGTGCAATACTGATAATAATGACCCCATGCTACTTAGCTTCTTTCAAGCTTTTTTATGAAGTGAATATTGCTCGAGTACATCAGTACTTTTTGTAGCTCGTAGAACTTTAAGCCTCTGTGCATTTTATACATACCCTGGATTGACGTGAAACCTGGCCTGACCAATCAGCTTCCTTGAATTTATAATCCCAGCCATTTTCCCAAAAGTTTCTATCATCTCTTTTATGACCTGCTGTCGATTTCTACATAATGGTGACATGTTAACTAAAGTTCTGAAGTGAAACGAGCCAATTCCAGCAAAATAAAATCATATTTTTAAGCCTTCCTGAACTCCATACCACAACCACCATTCTCACACCTCTCACATCTTGCAATCTTTCCCTGCCGAAAAGCTTCATCCTCCTTTCATTCCTATGACCCATTTCACTGCGGGACTCTGCCCAGGTAAATCTGCACTGATATCATTATGCTCCAATTAATGCCCCCCTGGTGTATCCACGGCGTACAAATCCAGGCCAAGAAGTTGTTGTCTTTCGCAGAGCGGGAAACATGCTTTTTAAACATGCAAAGCGCTACAATGCCAAACAAGTTAAATAAGAAGTTCATCTGGCAGGCTTGAGCGGTCTCGGTTTAGAATCAGGATGGCTAGGATATTTTTTATTTTTTTACTTGAACACGCATACTGTGTTTGTGTATGTATATATATATATATATAATTTGCTGTAGATAACGCTTACTATGTAGCTCTACATGGCTGTTTAGTGCCAATAAAAACATTTATGGGGCAATTCAATTTATTGAGCATGGATGGTAGAGAGAGGCAGCCATCTGTCAAGTTGAATTTCCTGGGCAAGTACGAGTTTGCTTGTAATGTTATTTGCCGAGTGGTTCTTTATGAAGAGCTAATACAGCAGTTGGACAAGACTCCACTGTGGGAGCACTCAAGTCTTTGCTAATAATGCGTCAAAACAGCTCTTTGCTCATTTGTGACTGAGGCATGACACTGGCTCATGTCCGCGGCTCGCTGACATTTATACTGTATGTGGCCAGCTGTTAGCTGTGTATGACCACGACTAAGATCAACAGCAGAAAGTGACCAGGCGCCGGCGGCTACCACTCCCCTTCCCCTTTATTTTCCCAGTCTCGCTTTGGGTCTGTGACTCCACGTCTGGTCAACTCTCACTTGTGTGTGTTCACAACAGGAGGATGAAGCGAGACGGCCAAATTATGGCATAAGGGAGGCGGAGTGGCACCATCAAAATGCTGTTTAGACTAAAACAGTTGGCAGTCTGGAAGGCTTGAGTAAGAAACGCTCTATTAGTAAAAGAGACTGACGAGGATGACCATATTGACGGACTGGGTCCAAATGTTCTTTTTGAACAGAAGCAATTCTGTCATGAGGAAATGAAGGAGTAGTTGTGATCACACTTCGGACACCACTTTGCCACCAATAGCTCATCCGTAAGGTTTTGGGCTTTGGAACCAGAGAGTCCACTGCAAACAAAACAAAATGCAACAGGTTGTTGGAGATATGCTGCTTCTTGACAACTGTCTGCCATTTACAGTCAATCAGATGAGATATTTTGTAAAGATAAACGAAAAGGGATCCATCCATCCATTTTCTACCGCTTAGCCGAGGTCGGGTCGCGGGGACAGTAGCTTTACCCAGCCACTTCATCCAGCTCTTCCGGGGGTGATCCCGAGGCGTTCCCAGGGCAGCCGAAAGACGTAGTCTCTCCAGCGTGTCCTGGGTCGCCCCCGGGGTCTCCTCCCGGTGGGACGTGCCCGGAACACCTCACCAGGGAGGCGTCCGGAAATCATCCGAATCGGATGCCCGAGCCACCTCATCTGGCTCCTCTCGATGTGGAGGAGCAGCGGCTCTCCTCTGAGATCCTCCCAGATGACCGTGCTTGTCACCCTACCTCTAAGGGAGAGCCCCGACACCCTGCGGAGGAAACTCATTTCGGCCGCTTGTATCCGGGATCTTGACCCACAGCTCGTGACCATAGGTGAGGGTAGCAACGTGGATCGACCGGTAAATTGAGAGCTTCGCCTTTCGGCTGAGCTCCTTCTTTACCACAACGGACCGATAAAAAAGTCTGCAGCACTGCAGACGCTGCACCGATCCGCCTGTCGATTTCCCGTTCCATTCTTCCCTCACTCGTGAACAAGACCCCAAGGGTGTAGAGCTGGCCCATTGTTCCACGGCCAGGACGAAAACCACACTGCTCCTCCTGAATCTGAGATTTGACTTCCCGACAGACCCTTCTCTCCAGCACCCCTGAATAGACTTTACAAGGGAGGCTGAGGAGTGTGATCCCCTGTAGTTGGAACACCTACTCCGGTCCCCCTTCTTAAAAAGGGGAACCACCACCCCAGTCTGCTAATCCAGAGGCACTGTCCCCAATGTCCACGCAATGTTGCAGAGGAGTCAACCAGGACAGCCCCACAACATCCAGAGCCTTTAGGAACTCCAGGTGAATCTCATCCAGCCCTTGGGCCTTGCCACCGAGGAGCTTTTTAACCACCTCGGTGACCTCAACTCCAGAGATAGGAGAGCCCACCTCAGAGAACACAGGCTCTGCTTTCTCATGGGAAGGCGTGTCGGTGGCATTGGGGAGGTCTTTAAAGTATTCTCCCCACCGACTCACAACGTCCCGAGTCGAGGTCAGCAGCGCCCCATCCCCACTATACACAGTGTTGATGGTGCACTGCTTCCCCCTACTGAGACGCCAGATGGTGGACCAGAATTTCCTCGAAGCCGTCCGGAAGTCTTTCTCCATGGCCTCACCGAACTCCTCCCATACCCGAGTTTTTGCTTCATCGACCACCAAAGCTGCATTCTGCTTGGCTAGCCGGTACCCATCAGCAGCCTCAGGAGTCCCACAGGCCAAAAAGGCCCGATAGGACTCCTTCTTCAGCTTGACGGCATCCCTCACCGTTGGTGTCCACCAACGGATTCGGGGATTGCCGCCACCGACCACCTTACGGCCACAGCTCCGGTCGGCCCCCTCAGCAATGGAGGCGCGGAACATGGTCCACTCGGACTCGATGTCCCCCGCCTCCCCCGGAACATAAGCAAAGTTCTGTCGGAGGTGGGAGTTGAAACTCCTTCTGACAGGGGATTCTGCCAGACGTTCCCAGCAGACCCTCACAATATGTTTGGGCCTGCCACATCGGACCGGCATCTTCCCCCACCATCGCAGCCAACTCACCACCAGGTGGTGATCAGTTGACAGCTCCGCCCCTGTCTTCACCCGAGTGTCCAAGACATGCGGCCGAAAGTCCGATGACACAACCACAAAGTCGATCATCGAACTGCGACCAAGGGTGTCCTGGTGCCAAGTGCACGTGTGGACACCCTTATGAGTCCCCAGCGGGAGCGGTCTCCAGCACCCCCTCCAAGGACTCCAAAAAGGGTGGGTACTCTGAACTTCTGTTTGGTGCATAGGCACAAACAACAGTCAGGACCCGTCCCACCACCCGAAGACGGAGGGAGGCTACCCTCTCGTCCACCGGGGTGAACCCCAACGTACAGGCGCCGAGCTGGGGGGAAATAAGTATACCCACACCTGCTCGCCGCCTCTCACCGTGGGCAACTCCAGAGTGGAAGAGAGTCCAACCCCTCTCGAGAGGACTGGTACCAGAGCCCAAGCTGTGTGTGGAGGCGTGTCCGACTATATCTAGTCGGAACTTCTCGACCTCACTCAACAGCTCGGGCTGCTTCCCTGCCAGAGAGGTGACATTCCACGTCCCTATAGCCAGCTTCTGTAGCCGGGGATCAGATCGCCAAGGTCCCTGCCTTCGGCCACCGCCCAGCTCGCACTGCACCCGACCCCTATGGCCCCTCCAACAGGTGGGGAGCCCATGGGAAGATGAAAAGGGATTGCTGTGTTAAAACAATAAAAGTAAGAATATACTGTATATCTATGCAAATTTAAAAAACAATGCCTGCTAAGATTTTAAGATCCATTAAGTCTCTCTCTAGGTGTGATTTAAGGTATAAAAACATGTCCTAGAACCTTCCATTGATCTTCCAGAGTGTGAAAACAGCCTGAAAAGGTTGTTTTGGCTTGAAATCAATACGCAGGTCGGTAACCGTCAAGCCTGAGGCTGTCAGAACATCATCCCTGATCCCTCCCTCGTCCGTCAGTCAGGATGTATTGGGCGAGAGGGTGAATTGGAGAGAAATCGCCTGGAATCTCCAGGAGAGGGGTGGTTAGAGTGTGGTCAAGCTCCCAGGGGGAGGAACTGTGGTGCGGATTAGTTAACCCCACCTAACCAGAGGTGCTACTCAACCTTATCCTCGTGCAACATAAGCCTCTTCTCTCTAGTCCTCCTGTGGTCTTTCCCTTTCTCTGTCTTTTATTTGAATCTTAATCTCCATTTAGTTGTCTCTGGACTCCTCTTCTTCCCGCACGCACGCTGCCATCCTTCTCTTTTTCCACTGTGGCCAAACCCCCACCTTGCAAGTTACATGGTATTCTTGGTCAGGATCAGGGCCATTCTTGTCTTTCAGTTAAAGTGAGACTGAGGGAGAAGGACACATACCTACAGTTGGTCACAGGAATTCAAACGATTGCTTTTCTACTCTTGGAAATTTTGATGATGTACCTTTTTGGTCCTGGAAAAGGTACAAAATAAGTAGCCTCATGGGGTAAATTACCTTGAGTGACAGAGAGGTCTTCTCAAGTCTGGGAGCAGTGCTTTGGTTCCAGATATTCACAAATTCCAAATTCAAATTTACATCCATCAAGCATGACATCACAGATTTAGGTCTGACTTTGTTGTTCTGCATGGGACAGCTATACATTTGAGGCTCTTGCACTTTTGGACCAGTGAACACCCCTCTCCAGTAATAATAAACTAATACAAGGGGAATAGAACACACACTCTCTTGTTTACACTGCTCATAACCATGATGACACGCACTTTTGGAACTCATGACCGCCAAACATTAAAATAGCGGCCCGCTGGTCAGTCTAGACATTTTATATTTTGCTGGACCTCTCTTTCTCTGAGGTTACCTTTTGCATAAGTGCCTCGCACACGTGTATCACTGAAACTGTTGGACCTTAGATTTATTTCTGCAAAGACTTTTTTTTTTTTTTTTATTTATATTTTTTTGGGTGACCAGCGCAGCAGTGGAACATGTATAGGGGGAGTTTTGTTTTGGCTGATGCATCATGGAAAGGGTGGCTCACCTCTCTCTGCCTTATAAGGTAGCGGCAGTGTCTCATGGGAGAGAAACGAGATGTTGTTACAGTCTCTGGCCATATAGCCACTAAGTATGCAGCGGTCCGCATGAGTGTGTTTGAGTAAATGGTGAGTATGCAGGGAAGCCAGCTTGTCTATTTAGGGGAAAGAAATGATCCCATAGTCCATTAAGGGGGAGGAGAAGCAGCGGGAGTAAGATATAGCAAAGGTATTCCTGAAACACAGAGAGGCTTTGATAAAAAAGCTCTGGGAGGATACTTTTGATATCGCTCCAACTCCCATGTTTGACTAACCCCCTCTCATCACATTCCCCTCTACTCTTGGGGGTCTGGAGTCGGATTAACCTGCCGCTAAGGAGCCCTGCTATCTCACGTGAAGAGAGCTTAGAGGGGGGTAAGAGAAGAAAAGATGAGGAAATGAAGGAGAAGTTGTGATCCAATTTTCAGCTCCCACCCTCTTTTCATGTGTTTTGTTTAAACGGGTTCCCAGGGGCGGCACGGTGGACGACTGGGTAGCACATCCGCCTCACATTTGTGAGGACCCAGGTTCAAATCCGGCCTCGCCTGTGTGGAGTTTGCATGTTCTCGCCGTGCCTGCGTGGGTTTTCTCCAAGTACTCCGGTTTCCTCCCACATCCTAAAAACATGCATGGTATGTTAACTGAAGACTAAATTGTCCGTAGGTGTGAATGTGAGTGCGAATGGTGGTTTATATGTGCCCTGTGATTGGCGGGCGACCAGTTCAGGGTGCACTCCGCCTCTCGCCCCGAGTCAGTCAAGCGGGATGGAAAATGGATGGATGGGTTCCCAGGACAGTACATGCTATTTGGAAAAGAATCTCTGCATGCGACTGTGTGGTCTGCACTAGTTTTGTTTTGTGCGTTATTACCCCCCGCCTCTGAAGAATGGAAATCTCCGACACGGAGCCCCTGATAACTATATCCTAGAATTCAGGAGAGAGAATTAGAAAGCAATAGAGGATGTTATCCTGCGGGTAAACGGCAGCAAATAAAATTAGGACAACGATCCCCCCTCCCGCCACTGCCCCGCTGCCTCACTTATGAACAGGGTAATCTCCAGGTTGACCTGACACTGACCCAAGCTTGTTATAAGTCCTAAAAGTTATGAGTGCAGGAAATATAAGCAGATGAAATGGGATTGTAGTGCTTTAAGCGCATCTATCGCAGGGACCCCCTCCCCTTGTTCAGGCTTAGAGGCCGATTATGCCATATGATATTGAATCCTCTTTGGGCTGTATCTATTGTGTGAGAGTTTAAAGCTGGCCAAGCAGGCGTGCGCATCCGTCTGCCTGGATAGAGGCGATGCCGTCGCGCAACGCACCGGCAACCGCCACTCTACCTTGCGTCAGGGGGGCTTTTAGGTCAGGAGTTCAGCGGCAACGCTAAGTAATGACATTCAATCAGCATCCATCACTGACTGGTGGGCTGCATGGCTGCATCCATGCATCCATGCCCAGGAAGACGGTGGAAGGCTTTGCTAATGAAGCTCCATTAGATTTACATAATGTTCTGATTATACCTTTCAGATTTTTGGTTCAACAAGAGAAAGCAATGAGTAAGTATACAGTGGAAATTCCTAATGGGAGACAACAAGGAACACTTTTGTTCCCATTGTACTTCCCGCCTTGGTTATTCTATCCTCTGCTGCGAACTACTTTTGACGTAAAACACACCTAAATGTCAACAACAAGGCAAACATTTGGTTTTGGTCAAAGCCAGTGTTTAGCGGTAAACAAACAGTGCAGGTTGGTTTGACACAAGAGGCGGCCCTTTTCGATTTGGCAGAAGCCGGCCCACGCTGACTGATTTACAAGGTTATGACACGCCATTGTAAACTTTAAAATGCTGTAAAAGTGCCTGATTGACAGGTCAACCTGAACTCTTGAGTAGTGACACCGCTCTGTTTGACACGTTGCCATCTCAACTCAAATACAAAAGTGGCCAATTCATGACCCATAGAGGATAGTTTACAGTTTTAACACAGCAACAAACATTTGGAAACAATGGCCTTGTTTAAATGGGCAATAACTCAGGTTTGGAATAAAAATCTCAATAAATCTGCAAATACTCCCACATTAAACAGCATATTCCATTCTGCATTTATCACTGAACATAAGCAAAACTGTTTATTACACTGCGTCCTGTATCTATGTAAACTATATATGCATGTATATGTATTTGCTTTATTTTTGCTTTGTGTAAGGTCAGCATTGCAAATGTGAATGTGTTGTACAGTCCCTTATCTGGATAAATAAAGGTTGAAGTTTTTTATTATTATTATTATTATGGGTCCACGTGTTGTCGTAGGTGCCTTTGCCATATCCTGCATTACAGCCATTCATTCAATATACTGTACATTGCATCAGTCATACTTCTTCCCTTTGTTGTTTCACTGCCTTATTCCAAAATTCTTCACAAAATATCCCATAATGAGAAAGTGATAACAGGTTTATGTCATTTTTTGCAGATTTTTCTAAAAATTAAATATTTTAATATCACAAGTACATCCAGTAGACATTCCTTAAGCTTGAATAAAAATATCCAAAATGGTTACATTAAGAGCAGTGGCAGACATTGGCATGTGCGAAGTGCGTCACCGCACAGGGTGGCAGCGACAGGCCAACCCCACCCCCGTTGACGATTGGATTTCCAATGTAAAGATCTACCAACCATTGTTTTTGGACCGGACTGGAGGGATGAAAAACATTCGCCAGCAAATAAATCCAGCTTTTGCTCGAATTTGCTACTCAAACTTTTGAGGTTTATTAATTTTTTTCAGTTTTGTTTAATCCTGCCCTCTTCCTGTCTTCCATTTTGGAAATGACATCATTATTGGATGCCTACAGAAGTAGAAAGCTGTGACTGAATTTCTTGCTTTGGAAGGGGAACCTCCGTTAAATATTTTCAAAAGGTTGCAAAATGTGTATGGGGAAGCTGCAATAGGCTACAGCACAGTCAAAAAGTGGGTGTCCAGGATCAAAGGCGAAGAACAAGAGCCTGCTTTGAGTGACCTCCGTGACAAGCAAAAGAGCCCATGAAGTCATCAGTTCCACTGGCTGGACAACCGTAACATATACTCACCGTATCTGGCACCGTCCGATGGAAAAGTAGTGATGAAATACCATCTTTTTTGGATTTATTTCGAAGCGTATATTGCCTTTCTATTGCAATGAATAAAGATAGAGGAAAATCAGGCTCATTACTTTTTGACTGCTGCCCGTACAATGCTTTGCTTTTTTTTTTTTTTTTTACAAACTCAACAGCCAATCAGGAGCAAGTGAATACTGAAACGTGAGCCCTTCATATGGACATCTTCCAAGAATCGTTTTGTCTTTCAGGGAATTTTGGTGGAAAATAGTTATACATTTTCCTCTCTTCATGTGGTGGTGGGCAGTTTTTTCCGACACGGTCCCCTTGCTTGGAAGATAATGTATGGGTGGGGGCGAGAAGGCAGTACTGTGGTTAAAGAGTGGCCTGGTTTTCGATTTCACAGTCGTGCAACACACGCACACTGAACTTTCTTGCACCTGTTGCTAATTGTTGACCAGTCACTCTCAAATGGGGGTTGTGCATATACAGATCGTCTTTGTTTGTGTGTGTACAGCTAAAACATAGCATGCATGTATGTGTATGTTGATGAGTGATGACATCTCGCCAAGGATCGTATGTCACCGCGGCCGCAAGCGCTGACCAGCCCCTCGTTTACTCTATGTTTAAAAAAAAAAATGAACACAGGCGGGCAATCATCCATTATTCAGTGCCAACCTCTGTTTAGCCAATAACAGCCTGTGCAAACTCCCGCCCTGTAATAACAGCGCTCATTGCAAAGCACGTCAAACTATGTCATGCCACACATACATCAAAGTCGATCCCTTTTCAAGAAATAAACCCCATTGTATTTCCATGTTTAAATGTTGACGACAGTATTTGTGTGTACGGTGGAATATTAGGGCCAAACAAGACACACGAAGAAACACGACTTGTGGACACGGTTTGTTATTTTGTGGCGCTATTTTTGGCGACCGGCTGGATTCAAATCCGGTCAAATTATATCGTCAGCTGACTGCCAGCATGTTGTCACTTTTATTTGCTGTCCGCGGAGGCAAATGAGCACCAGCGTGTCTGTTTTTATGAGCGGACATGCTCATGTGGTTTTAAATGGATAATACATATTCAGCCAAGCTCCGTCTGCAGACCACCAGCAGCATTCGGACCGTCCTTTGTTTCATCTAATTAAAGAGTGCGCCCGGGCCCGGTTGGCTCCATGTCTGTTTATTTGAGGCAAAAACTGACACAAGCATCATTAGCAGTCAGTGCCCTCCTCTTTCCCTCCCTATTCCTTTCCCGTCCCACTCTCTATTTTTACCCAAAGGCATGTCAGCGTTGAACAAAGGGAGGAAGTGCCCCTGACATTAGCTTCTTACGGAGTTATATTTAGTCGTTGGGTTATATTCGACGCCATTCTGCCAGATTTAGATCCGAACCATGGGCGGGTGATTGTTGAGGAGCTTGTCGTTTGGAGCACACTCACAATCATTTGGCTTTGAGTGGCGCTCGTTGGGGTTATTCAGAGTTTTATTGTAAGGGTGAGCTTGGCCCATTCCCTGCGCAATCCTCGTGATCTTTCGCCTTTTTAGTTTGATATTCTGACTCCCGTGTGCCAGATTCTCTCTCCCTGTTGCATAATGATTTTTAGTGCTCCGTGGAAGCCTCTGGAAGTGAAATACTACCGATGTTTCGCACGAGAGGCTGCAGACTGGATTTTATTTGACACGTTTGTCTTTCTGACTGTATCATGCCCCTCTCTGCTCTCTGTCTTTGTACGACACGCTGGCTTAACAGGCCTAATTGTCTGTGTTTAAAGGTATGAGCGCTGGCTCCATCACTCATGTGGAGGTTTTAATGGTCCCATGCCATCAAAATGCTATTTTTTCCCAGACCGTTTTCAACAAAACATAGGTCAAAATGAGTCTGTGACATGGTTTAACATCTGTGCGGTTTGTCGATTGAATTCAAAAGGCAATAAATGGCATAAAGGCTTCCAAAACGACCGCATTACATTTCCGTGTGTTTGTGACGTAGATAGTTATTCATTATTCAAGTACCTTCTCACTTTGTGGTTGGTACCCACAGATCCACTCAGCCGAACAGGAACACAGCTTTTCCGGGTTTTAAGCAAGTGAGTGTCATACAAATACAGTCTATAAAGTATGCGTATGACAAGAATACTTAACTATATTTATAATTTATAATGTAACTGTGGATGAAATAGCGAAGCTTGTGGTCATTGTCGCCAAAACGTGGCGCGCAGGTTCAATTTCAGTAACCTTTATTTTAACCTTATTTAACCTCAAAATAGCCCCCTCTGTTTTTATTTTCACCCACATCCTCTTTCAGCTCACATTTCCTATTAGTGGGCCAACAATCCAACGCCACATCGAAGGCGTCCAAACGAGAAATCTCTATGGACGCTTGGCCGCCAGAAGCCACAAGACGGCGTGATATTGCCGCGGACCAATCAGAGCAAAACTGCCTTCCATATGTAAATAAAGAATAACAGCGATCCAATCAGAGCAAAGCTTATTTACATGTCGAATATTCATGAGAAATTCGGCTGTCTCAATTGCCAGGCATAAAAGACCAACTCGAATAGCTTGAAAAAGGGCATCCTGGGCATTTCCAACTCAAATTGTCTTCCAAACCCGATAAAAGGACATCAAAGATTATGAAAAAAATACAATGATGCATGGGACCTTTAAATCCTTCTTGTATAGAAAGACAATATTAACACCATCTTACCCACTGCTACATTTCTATTATAGCCCTTTGCGTCCTCGTGCGACCCCAAGTCAAAAACAGAACCTCATATTGTCCAATGCTTGCAAATGATCCCTTAGCATGAGTGCTTATTATGGATGCATCTATTTGGAATGATTGCACATTGCAAATCCAATGGCTGGTCACTGTCTCGGGCTCTCTCGCCCCCCTCCGGGAGCGCCACAGCCACAATCCTCCCACGCCTGGACTCGCTAACTCCCCGTCGCTGACTCACTACACCAAATTCTGTTCTTCCCCAAACCAACCCACTGACCTCGGCCTTGCACGTAGTCCTCTGATCCGCCCGTGGCATACGAGCCAGTAACCAACATTTTGGTTCAGGCTACCATCAGATGGACCTGCTCAAAAAGATGGAATCCACTTAACCACTTGAATGAATTGAAAGACATTGTTCACATCACTGTCTCACACTGGGTTTAATTAAGTTGTCGGAAGTATTTAAGACACAACCTGCCACTGGAATGATATTTTGTAGGGACTGACTGTTTTCTTTTAGGCTGATGCTGATTCTGATATTTGGCAGAATCAAATTCTGACAACCGATTAATTGGCAGATTAATTATTTTTTGGTCCCCTTCACGGTTACAGCTACAGTTTTGCCCATTTAAAAAAGGCTAATATCAGCTGATTAAATCGGTCTGGCCCAAATATTTTGTTAAATATTGGTACTTAAAACAGCTATATTTATCCCTTATCCATAACATTTTAACATAGGTAAATTGTAAATTTGGGGTGTTTTTCAGGTTTAAAAAGTGCTTGAGTTTTGATTGAAGTACTGTACTATAGTTCTGTTCAATGGCCTTGCTAAAACCATATCGTAGACGATACTACGATATTTCTGAAAGCGTGAGGTGGGGTCATGGGGAGTAGACATCCTCACATTTTCGTCCCATCTTCATTATGTGGTTGCCTACTTCTGCTTACACTGTCAAGGAAGTGGGCGGCAACACTAGTTGTTGCTGCATAGTGGCGGTGAGTGGGTGAGTAAATAGTCTGTGAAGCAAAATAGCTGCGCTTGCATAACCGTTCTGAACGCTTTGATTTCTATACCTATGTGTGTGTAATTATATTCTTTGACATCGTACTGCGTGAACATAAGGACTCAAGGAGGGGCGGGTGATAGTTATATTGTCGGGATTACACACCAGAGCAGTTTGGTGCGGCTGTTTGAAAATGAATATCAACTCAGCATCGTGCTCCGAGGTCCAAGCGCCACTGTTTGGGTTCGAAACGAGGATACAGCTCACAGGGCCAGCTTCTGGTCACATGACGCGTCCCAGTGAGACGGTGTAATTACTGTCTGTCTCTGACTCCTACTAGATTAGCCGAAGGTTATGTTTGCAGTGCGGAAAATACACACAAACACACACTCAGTCCGATAGAAACCTGAAGATAGTGTAGCAGTAAAAACCTACTGTTGTATATATGTGGTAGCATATCATTTAAAAGCAATGAGTTACTTGCTGTCACATAGAAATAATAGTCAAACGAAGTGTGACGAGGAGAGAAGGGACAGAGCCCAAATCCCAAATAGACCCATCATTTTACATAGGTCTCTTCAAGCCCTAATACAGTTGGGAGTTGTTTTTTTTGGTTCCACTCTCCTCCAAGATTCCCTGAGTTCTTTCCCAAAGAGTTGCGTGGTCTACAGCAGCATACAGATGTTGAGAGTTAGTGACAGAGAGAGGGGCCCGTGGAAGGGCCAATGCTGTGACTTGGAACTATCCCCAAAAGGGGCCCCCCTTTCTCCTCCAGCAGCTCCTTTCCTCCCTTGTTATTGTTTTGACTGGGTTTAGGGACCAGGGGTGGGGTGGGGGGTGAGCAGGTTTACGTGAGGGGTAAGGCCCTGCCTATTATGTCTGAGCATCTTGGAATCTAGGTCAGGATTCAACCTCATCTTTTCCACCCTCCCTCCCTCCCTCCCTCCCTCCACTCCTGCCATGACCACTGCCAAAAATCTTTAATCCCGCACTGCCTTTTTCACTCCTCGCCGTCTTGATCGATGCACCCTGCCCGTCTAAAGCTTCTCTTGCTCCTCCTCCACCCCTATCTCGCCCTTGTCTTGTGGCGCCAAATGCCAGGCATTTATCAGGGATAAGCAGATGTCCCCTTTGCTTCAGGGAGAACGAAGGGGTGGAAAGAGACCACAGAAGCGGCAGCCAATATATTATGGCTGCTGCCTTTGAATGTTAATTCTTAAAGAAAACTTTCATCTTCAAGCAAACCGAAAGTGTGCGGCGAGGAGCTTCTGATTCATTGTTTGTGCGTAACGTCCGTCTTTCATCATTTCCAATCGATATGATGGAAATTTGCTGTGTCTGCAGGGTCACGAGTTCCATGCAGATTGGCTCCGATTAAAACGTGAAAGGGAAAATCCCATTGAACAAGTTCATTCGCAAGCTGTGCTGATGCTACGTTTTGCTACCTTGGATGACACTTTCGCTGAAACATTCCAGAAACCAACATGTCAGACTTTCAGAGCTTGTCACAGAGTGGCACCAAAGTTGAAGTCCATACTCGCAATGAAAAAAAAAAAAAAGATACAAATCCTAACTTATCAAGATTGTCAGCCATAGTTTTTGTTTGCATTCCGTTGCAGCGCTTTGAGAGGGACCCTGAGCGGAAGTCTTATCTCGTTAGCAACAGTACAGCTTTAAGCTAAGTAATATCATGAATAGTACGACATAAAGGCCTGAAAAACAATGAAACAACCTCGAATATGCAATGCACATCAGATAAAAACAAATATCTCTTCAATGCCTGGCTTAACAAATATGAGCGTCAACACATCATGCAGCCTCTGAGCCAGTTGAAGGTTGAAGCTCTGGCAAGATGCGTCACTTTTGAAAAACAATAGCATAACTCAGATATTCAGTAGCTTTCGGGGCAACCAAAAACCACTAATATTAACTTTGTTGTGTTAAAAAGATATCAAATAACCATGCTTGTTTCCATTTTAGTAGCTTAAGCTGACACACGGTTTTATCGTTAATGTACTTTTGAAGAAGTTAAATGAACTGGCAACTTGGTAGCACTAATCATTGAAACACAATACAGCAACATGGGTTGAAGTCGAGGGAGTTATACCCTCTTATCAGATAACAAAAAGTATTTTGCCTGACACTCAGAAACTCAGACTTACTTAGAGAATTATCTTTCATAACTAAACATTGACTCCTTGAAGAATCCGCTGCATGTTGCCCTTGTCGGGCATTTTAAAACAGGCACTGCAAATTCTATTGACTCCCTGCATGTTTGACTGGGGAGATCAGAAAATGTCCACCCCACCTTATCTTCATCACAGCCAAACAGTATCAAACACGAGACGGGCTTCATTCTTCGCATGCCGCAAACAAGCTGATATTAAGAATGCTGGGAAAGAAAGTTATGTCATGTGTCATAAGACCCGAGAGACAAATGACTGGACGGATAATCTCCTTTTTGTTGTAAGAGGTGTCTTTTCTCACATTAATTTGGACTTTCGCTTTCCAGACAAACAGAAGCTTGGCCCTGATAGCTGACAGGCATGATTGCAGCGGTGAAGGTCTGGAAGGAAGAAGCACTGGAGCCATCGCTGCCTCTCCTAAATTGTCACGTCCGCTTGGTTCACTTGCTTAATCATGCGTGTTAGGGGGTGTGGGTCAAGAACAGATTGGGTGGTCTGTTAAAGTTGTTGTGGCATGCACCTGCACAATCTAAGACAGGGATGGGATAAGTTTGCTTGTCACAAAACAATTCACACCCGTTTGACGAACAGTATTTGAAGGCAATTGGAGGTTTTCCCTCCTCTAGCTTGAGTACCTTTATAGCACGATTTTCACAAAGGCTCCTTCGTGTTTTTCGGCTGAGCAAAATACTTCACTGGGAGCCTCTTTCGTGATAATTTCTTTTCTGTATGTCTTTCTGTCTTGCACAAAGGCTGAAAAAGGCTCTGCCCCCATTCGACACAGAGGAATCGATGATAGGCTTTCCACGAACAGAATTTTTGGGGCCGATCACTGCACGATGGCGACGCGGAGTAAATGTCTTTTACCGAGCTGAGCAATGAGGTCTTTGATCGGATCGGCCAATTATGACATTAAACCCGATCAGCCGATCAGCATATAATGCTAAATATCGGCCGATACCGATCAGCCCGATAAAATCGCCTGTAAAGTCTAATTGATGAGCGCTGTGCTGATGCACAGACTGCTAAAACACCAGTACTGTAAAACACGTATCATGTATTTTTATTTTATTCTGCGGTGAGGTATCACGTCACTCTTCTAGTATCTAGTAATATACCAAGCAGCTCTGGTCCAGTGTACTTAATGAAGTGTGACAGACTTCTTTCACCATAGTCAAGCAAAGCCACAAACCCTCCTCTGCAATCCATATCACTCCACCGTCCCTTTGACGCAACAGCAAAACCATTATCCTCCTCCGTCACATCAAATCCCCAGTTGGCTACCTGACAGATGCATATAATTAGATCTGTGACATTATCTGTAAGGGTCAGAGTTCCACCTGAGGCACCCTGGGCAATGGCAGCCCGCAGCGACACGCAAGGACAAGGACACGTCGTCGCAACCAATTAGAGGTCACTTAGTTAAGGAAGGGTCCTCGTATCAGCAAGGCTGCGAACAATGTGACGCCACGCAAACAGAAAGAGGAAGTGATAAGAGGCCGTAAAAAGGCAGATTGCAGAGAGTGACTCAAGGTGGTAAAATGTGCTAACGCCCACACAGGAATTCCTATTACTAAGTCACTTTCAGGAATTGCATGTAAACAAACATGTTCAGTGAGGAGAAAGGCTGGTGCTAAAAGGTTTTCGCACGACAAATACCCATATTAAATACAGCTTGGTTGTCTATATGAATAAATAATACAAATATAAAAAAAAAATTTCAGACACACTTCAATTAATTAATCAACGGTTGGGCTTCACAACACAGAGATGGCAGATATCAGTCTGTCCATTCCCATACGCATAAAATGAAATATACAGTACATAATGCAGAGGCCTGTCTGTCCATTCACATGCATACAATAGGCATAGGGAGTGGGACAACGGCAGCACGGCAAAAGCTTGCCCATATTTGGCGCTGGTTGCTAAGCGACCGAACAGGTAGTAGCCTGGTGTCTTTCCCTGCTGGTTTGGATGTGAAATAGGCTGCAGCTCCGCTATATGCATTAGTCACTGTTACAACAGCAAGCTCTAGCTTTCCTTGGAATGAGGAGGAGGAGACGTAATACACAAGATACATATAAACAACACATTATACATTACGTTATGGACTTTTTAGTTAGACATATACATATACTATGAACAGCAGTCTTGGAACACATTGCATCAAAAGAGGGAGCTTTTATGCTTAACAGTTTGGGAAAGGCCCTTAAAGGTCTGGCTGGATAAGTTTTTAGCGTGGAAGAATTTGACAGGCCCATACAAAGCCCACAGTAACACGATGTATCAGTATTTGGATTAATAATGACAGTAATCCACGCTATGCAATCTTTTTAGGACATTGCTTTTCAATGCAAAGCTTAGCCTATAATCTTAGCAGTCATCAGTGCTATTAATGCGTTACCCTTGCTTGACCTTCGCTGTAAAATTATTTTAGCGACGCCTAAAATACCCCCGTCCTGTCGGAATTACACACACCAATGCCCCGAGGCTCGCATCGGCGCCATTTAATCATCGCGAGTCGCAGACTCATCATCCAATCGCCATTACTGTGAGTACAGGGACAATTGTTTGGTTTATTAGTCAACAGATGCGGTCAACTTGTTCCTTTTTTTTAACACCGCTCATTCTCATTTCCATAATTCGGCCACCGACTTATTAAGAAGATAATCCCCTTGTTACATGGTCTCCACCGAAGAATTCACCAGGGAATCGGGGGCGTGTGTGTGAGATGGGTGGGGTCATATTAAGACATGAACTTCTTACCCCTTCCCTCCTCCTCTTCTTCATCATTCCTCCAGCTTCCTTCCTCCCTGCGTAAGCTGCTTGCGAATGCTAATGATTAATTGCTTATTTGCAAGGCCGGGCTATGATTGGCGTGTGTGCGGAGTGGACTTGACGAACCGCCAAAGCTGTCAGACAGGATGCACAACAACAGCAGTGTGAGGGAGAGAGGGAGAGAGGGAGGGAGAGAGAGCGAGAGAGAGCGTGAGAGATAGTAAATAGTCTGCAGATCAGAACTGTCTGAAGCTTTTACTACCAGAGTATGCAGCTAAATCATCCTTTTAACGAAGGTTTAGACATATAATAGAGAGGGTGTTCTTTTTTTTTTTTTTTTTTTTGAGGGGGTGGGGCGTAGAATTGGCAATTTAGCATATTGTATTGTATACTTTAGGGATTGTGAGCAAATAAAGCAGCACCCATCTGTTCTTTCACATAGACACACAATGTATACAGCAGTCTTTCCATTTATATACTGTACATACATATGTTTTATGTAAAATGCTGAGTGGCTAGTAAATCTGGGAAACCAGTAGTCACAGTGGCTGGTGACCTAAAATGTTCATGTCAAACCCTGCATAAAATGCAAACATCTGTCGACTGACATAGAGTATACAAATAATATATGAAGAAACATTTGTCCGTTTGCGTACTGTCTGTACAAAATTGCAAACATAATAATCATAATGACTGAGTTTCTGCAGTGCAAACATTTCTTTGGACACACAGTGACTGTCGTGCACATTGCACGCTGACTGACACTGTTCTGTCAATCACACTCGCGCACTACTGCAACCTTAGTTTTAATCATCGTTAGAGGCAGCGGAGACGCTCATCACAGATTAGTGCCTATCAAATCGTAGGCAGTCTGTGGTATAAATGACTGATTGCATGCATAAACATGAAAGAAAGGACAATCAAGGAAAGACGCTTCTCCTTGCAAACTCAATTTGCCACCAGCTTCTTCTTCTTTTGCATTCACTGATTTGAATAATCCTTTCTCATGCAACCTCTTTATCATCGCTTCAAGTTCGCGAGCAGCCGAGAAGCTGTGACGCGAGAAGCATCCAATCGGCTAAATCACGTTTATGAAGTGGTCCAACAGCTCAGGCTAATACCTGTTTCATAGGAGACCTGAATGTCGCACACACAGCCTTAATCCTTGATTGACCCCAATAGGGGTCCCCCAGGGGTCACCGCCTGTACTCGCCAGCCTTTATGATAATCTAATTACACAAAATTATGTCTATTACATGCATATTCTTTTGTAGATTCCCCCCCCCCCCCCCTGCTGAGTAGTTTCCTGACATTTACTGAGGCAAAGCACATACGTGTAGTTAACATTACATAATCTTAAATGTAACAAAAACTATATATATAGTTCCTTTACTGAGTTCAATTTGTCCCATGATCAAGCAAACCCAATTTATGTGTACAAAAAATACATTACAATGCCATTAATCTGTTCCAGCCCCCTAAAAAACAACAACTTTTTTTTTTAAATGAAAGAAATATTGCACTGTATTTTATAAAACATAACAGGAGAATATAAAGAAACTAACTGGTGAAGTGAAATTACTGTATACATTGTAGAAGTCGTGTTGGATGTGTGCCTTTAAGGGGCGTGGCCTAGTGAGTGCATCGGCCACCGTGGCTCTCCATGCCCACATGCGAGGGCATTACACAACATTAATTGCTTCACTTTGGTTTCACATCAATAAAGCGAAGGCGTATAAGGCGTATCGTTACTCTAAAGTCTAAGTTGGGCCAAAGTACCGCTGTAGTTATATAATGGCGGTTACAAAGATCTAGTGAAAGAGCTTTTCATTGGTCTGCCTGTCACTATATGATAGATGAACAAAGATACATTATTTGGAGTACATTGATAATTACTTTCAAACCAAATTTGTGAAATGGAAGAATTTGCCACTGCACACCTGATGAGACAGAGCACAGCATGCTGAGTCTATGACATACGTAGACTGCAACTGATAAAGCCCCTTCCCCCTTTTGTCTAAGATATATCATACTCATTTTATCAGCGCTCGCATGTGCCACGCATTCTCCAAGCAGAAATTGGACAAACATGCTTTCGAAGATCGAACAAACGGTTACACAAGCACACATACACATGCACGCGGTGTGTGTCAGGTTTTGATCAATAGTGTTTGGGAGGCTTGTAGCATTTTCTCCCCAGCAGAGACCGCAGATTTGCAGCTCCGGGCAGAGTAATTGGTGCACACCACCGTGATAGGCTACCATATTGATAACATGCAGCCCTGTTAGTGTGCGAGTAGTCCACCACGGAGACAGTTTCTCCAGCATGTCTTGGGTCTTCACCAGGGCCTCCTCCTGGTGGTACGTGCCCAGTACACTTCATTAGGGAGGCGTCCAGGAGGTATCTTAACCAGATAGCCGAGCCACCTCATGCGGCTCCTCTCGATGCCGAGGAGCAACATCTGAACGTATTCTGAGCCCCTGATAGAGTAGACAGGTTATCACCCTCTCTCTAAGAGAGCGCCCAGACACCCTGCGGAGGAAACTCATTTCAGCCGCTTGTATCCGGGATCTTGTTTTGTCGGTCACGACAAGAAGTTCATGACCATAGGTGAGGGTGGGAACGTAGCTCGAGCTGGAAATTGAGAGCTTCGGCTTTTGGGTCAGCTCCCTATTCACCGCGACAGACTGATGCGGTCTCTCTCTCTTCCCTCACTCGTGAATAAGAACCCTAGATATTTGAAGTCCTCCACTTGGGGAAGGATCTCATTACTTACCCAGAAAGGGCACACCACCTTTTTTGTCTAATTGAGGCCCATGGCCTCAGAATGAGTACCTCCAAACTCATTCTTGGCTGTGAACCGCTCCAGCGAAAGTTAAAGATTGCATCTTGATGAAATAAAAAGAGCACATCATCTACTTCATCATCTAAAAAGCAGTGATGTAATACTGAGGCCACCAAACCGGACGCCTTTAATGCCTCAGCTGCGCCTAGAAATTCTGCTGATAAAGGTTATGATCAGAATTGGTGACAAAGGGCAGCCGAGGCAGAGTCCAACCCTCACTGAAAACGAATCCGATTTACTGCCAGCAATGTGGACCAAACTGTACTGGTCGTACAGGGACTAAACAGCCTGTATTGGGGGATCAGGTACCCCACACTCATTGAGCACCCCTCAGAGAGACCCGCCTATCCCAGCTGACTTTGGGCGAGAGGCAGGACACACTTTGTACTGGTTGCCAAGAAGTGGAAATGTGGCAACATTAAAGTTACACTCAAAGCAGGCTTTTATTCTTCGCCTTTGATCCTGGACACCCACATTTTGACTGTGCTGTCGTCGACTGGAGCTTCCCCAGACTATTTTTTATTTGAAAATGTTTAGTGGCGGTTCCCCTTCCAAAGCAAGACATTAAATCAAAGCTGTCTGCTTCTGATGGGCATCAAACAATGGTGTCATTTCAAACAAAACTACAACCCATGAACATTTCTGGGGAAAAGAGATTGAAGATTAACATTGAAGTGTCCTATCTGTTCATCAATGAATGTGTGTGACTACGGACATGTGATTTCCGGGGTCCTATTTAATTTTAGATGTGGTTAAATATGAAAGCATCTCCTGTGCGTTCCTCATGGTTCCCCCCACCACTGTACGCATCAGCTGACGGCTTGTTCCGCTGAGAGGACGTCAAATTCCATCAGGTGCCTACAGTGGCCATTGCATCTAAATATACACATCCCCATGGTCGCACGTGCTGGAATTCCATGTCCTCCTTGTGTTTGCCAGGCGCTACTTCCAATGCACCCCCGTTTCCCCCCTCACAGTGGGGAGAGGGATTTTTTTCTGACTCTCACTAGCTCGCCGCATTCTGCTGGCGTAACATCCAGGAGGAAGAGGGGCAAACCTCGTGCAGATTCAAGACACAGAAAAAGTGGATGTGAAGCAGGGATGCAGGGGTATCTGAGGAGAAGCGAGGGAAGCTGAAGCAGGGAGGGGAGAGGGAGCGCGTCGTGTCCTCAAACAGCCTCTGAGAAATTGGAGGGAGAGGAAGAGATGATGAGAATGAGCAGTGCGGCTTGGTCAGGAATGAGGTTAGTAAACCATTCGGAATTGGATAACAGCCTCTCCACGTAGTCACAGTTTCACCAAACGACGACTCAACGAATTAAAATAGCAGATTAACTGAGATATGGGCCGGGACAGATGGCGCTGATTTAATCTAATGTGGGCAAATCCAACACACATGACGGATTTAGCGCGGAATAGGTGAACCGTGCCGTTTTCTTGCCACACGTGACCACCGAGCTGCTGAGCCAATTAGGAAAGACTTGATCGGGTTCAATTTGGATGCAGAGGCAGGGCAAGCCAATCAAAAAAAGACCGAAAGGGAGGGGAGGGGGCTCCAAAATGTCTGCAGTTGGAGCTGCAGTGTCACCCTGCCTCTCTTTGTTGATTTTTGGGAACAATTTGTCCTCACAGGAAAATGTCACGCTACCCTGTCAGCTCTGACTGCCCCCCCCCCCCCCTCATGCCACCCACCATCGTCTCTCGCTTCCTTTCACTTCTCGTTGCAGCTTCCTCCCTCCTCTCACTTCACATCTTATCATGTCCTCCCTCCCCTCGTTTTTTTTTTTTTTTTAGGCGAGAGCATCCACGGAGCAGTGTTCAACATTTTTACACAAAAGATGGTACTGAGATGGCAGCCTCGCTTCACCTCCCACCTTCGATATTTTAAGACAAAGAGCTGCACAGGTCAGACACACACACGCACGGATCCAAGCACACACACACAGCTGGAGCCTGACAAAGCCACACAGCTGCACCGGCCATCAAAGACAAACATGCTCAATAAATCAGCATCCCCGACAGCAAACGTCTACAGTTACACCAGGAAATCCACCATTGAACAATAAAAAAAAACACTATAGGTCTTGGAAGGACCTGGGCATCTTGGTTTTACAAATATCCCATCTGAAGTATTTATTCAACATTACTTTTCGCAAAGTGCAAGGCAGGGGCATGATTTCCTTGGAATTCAGGGGAGGGACGCTGTATGGGTGAAGGAGTCCAGGGAAAACAAAAACAAAAAGCCTGCAATGACAACTTGGGTTATATTCCAGCCATCGGAAGTGTTAAGCGGACATATTTTCGTGGCTCAAACGTGGTTATATGTAGGGCTTAAGAAAGATGCTAGACAAATCAGCAACCATTTTTCCAGGTCTTGGTGGTGCGGGCATTTTTATTTTTGCCTTATAGGAAGTTTGACTTAATACTTGTTCGTAACTTTACAGAGAAACACCATATTTTGTAATCATGCTAGGTTTGACCAAGACTTGAGCCTGGCCTTGACTGAGACGTAACAGGTGACGAAAGACAATATTATTTATCACTGACAATAATAATAATAATAATAATAATAGTAAACCATTATGCAGATGCATATTCAGTGGGTACATTGCTCATTTAAGTTTGTGCATGTGTACCTAATCTTGAAGCTCGTCAGTGAACATAAAAATATATAAGTTGTCCCAAGTACAAATGTGTTATTATTCATATGCAAATTCTAATTAAGATGTGACATGCAGCGCCCCCACTCAAACACCATCCCGCCCCCTCACCTGTGGCCCCTACTTATTAAAACCCCCTCCACGCTCACACACCCCTCACATCACCTACTCCTGCCATCGCACTTGTATCTTATGACCACACTTGTGCGTCACTGGGCTTAGTCGACAAGCCAGAATCCATAAGTGTACACCCCCCGCCCCCTCCCACCCACACACACACACACACACACACTACACTGAAATAAACATGCGCCGGGTCACAATCAGGCCACTCAAGCACGTGAATGTCAGTGCAAAGTCAATGACATATGCACACACACACACACACACATACACACACACACATATACAGGGGCTGAAATAAGTATTTAAACACTTCGCCATTTTTCCTATTAAATATATTTCCAAAGGTACTATTGACCTGAAAATTTCACCAGATGTTGGGAACAACCCAAATAATCCATACATACAAAGAAAGTAGAACAAATCAGCTCAGAAATTAAATTGTGTGTAATAATGTGAAATCACACAGGAAACAAGTATTGAACACGCCAACTGGTATTTAATAATTTGTACCAAAGCCTTTCTGCGATTGGCTGGCAACCAGTTCAGGGTGTACCCCGCATCCTGCCCGATGACAGCTGGGATAGGCTCAGAGTGAGGAGAAGCGGCTCAGAAAATGGATGGATGGATGTACAAAAGTCTTTGTTTGCAATGACAGCTTCAAGACGCCTCCTGTATGGAGAAACTAGTCTCATGCATTGCTCTGGTGTGGTTTTGGCCCATTCCTCCACACAAGCAGTCTTCAAATCTTGAAATCTTGAAGGGTTAGGGTTATATATATATATATATATATATATATATATATAAAGTTGCATTGCTTTGCTTTGAGACAGCTCTTTGCTCTTACCCATCATGAGATGTGTCTTGACTCACACCTAGGCAATGACACCTTTTTCTAGGCCATCAATTAGGACTGAATCAGCTGATATTCATTTGCACTGACAAGGGGTTGGATTGCTGTTTGATTATTGATAGATTTTAGGTCTTGTCTTGGCTTTCCCTCCCTTTTTGCACCTCCCTTTCTTCATGTGTTCAATACTTTTTCCCTGTGTCATTTCACATTATTTCACACAACTTAATTTCTGATCTTATTTGTTCTACTTTCTTTGTATGCATGGGTTACTTGGGTTGCTCCCAACATCTGGTGAAAATTCCATGTCCATAGCACCTTTGGAAATATATTTAGTGAGAAAAATGGTGACGTGTTAAATACTTTCTTCAGCCGCTGTATACTCTTACACTCTGGCTTTCCACGCCATTCATGGCGGTGCTACTCCGTCAAGAATCTATTTATAGTGATGACGAAGCTCTGCAGCATCTATCTGCATCATAAAGGTGGCTTGTACAATGCTGACAGTAAATAAATATATATATATATATATATATATACATGTGTATATATATACATACAAAATATAATTTCTTTTACCCAGGTAGTTTTTGTGTACTGTATTTCACTTGATTCAAACATCTTTTTGCATCGAAATATGGTACTATAACTATGAGTAGTTTTGCTACCATCAGTCTGTAGGTGTATTTAGTATAAATACACTAGTTTTAAAAATGTTTTTTTTCTTGACTAGCTATGTTTAGTTGTTTTAAGAAATGTCCAAGTAAAAATTTTTTTTTGTAATATTGGCAAATACCTTTCCCAAAATTAAGTAATATTCTTTATTTACTTTTTTTTGGTCCTGTTTTTTGAAGACCAATTTTTCTCAGTGTATAATTTTGACCGATGTTGGTTGATTTATGAGTTATCAAGATGATTCACAATCATCTTGATAACTGATTCACAATCATCTTGATTTATGAGTTATCAAGATGATTCACAATCAACACAACTAACAACAGTTCCAGGTAAAGAGAAATAAACAATAATTGCTTTCATCCCTCACAAATCAGGGATTTTGAAAAGGGTACAGTACAATAGTCCACTCAGTCCTAGCACACACGGGTTTATAGACTCTAAACAACCACTTATTCTTTCTTTTTATTTTTATTTTGCAAATGTTTGATCCACGGACGATGCTTCAGGGCTGGCAAATTAACAGGAGGACTGTTTCATGGAAGTATTGACTTTCATTCATCGCTGAACACACTTTTAGCCACTGACTGACTTACTCACTGACATCCTGGTCACATGCTTCCAGCCCGAAAATAAAAACAACAGCATTCTTTCATAATGCGCTGTGGAAAATGCTATGGCTGGAATGTGCGCGCGCTCGGGCCCGCATTAGCGCGACGGCTATCATGTGAAATAAGCCACGCACAGTCAAGTGCACGCACTCACACATGCACGTGCACAAGGGCGACATTGAGGCGCGTGTGTGGGTGGGAGTGGGGATTAGGCATTGCCGAGCTAAAGGCTACTGTTGAGTTATCTGGTTGCACTGTTACCTCCTTATGTGAACTTATATTCAAGTATTAAAAGCAAGAGTAACACCATGTCCCTCTCAATCTGTCCCCCTTTTCTTGAGTGCACCATTGTTTCTGTGCCTTTTCAGGGAAAGCTGTTTTTCTCTGATTTACAACTGTGCAAATTAGTTTTAACTGTACATTAGTGCTGCTGTGTTGAAATGGTGACCATAGCAATAGATCCTTTGTTGATTTTTTTTTTGGTTAAACATTTTATTTTGTAGAGGAAATGCAGTGTTTAAACTACTGTGGTGCCTTCAGATACAAATAATTTAATTATTATCATTGGTATTATTTCTATTTAATTTGTTCAGTAGCCAGGGTCATAACTCAAAACACTTAATCTTAATTCATCTTTCCCCATTGAAATGAATGGAAATGTTGTTAATCCGTTCCAGCCTTCACCCCCCCCCCCAAAAAACAAAATTGTTTTCAATGTTCTTTTTTAATAAGGAAAAGTAGCACTCTATAATATTGTACTTTATAAAAACAGACAATAATGACTATTTTCGTCACACTTTTGGATTCCATTTAATAATCGTTTTATGCTGCTCCAGATATACGGATATGCATGTAATATTAGTTGGTCTTTGCTGAGGAAAAATAATATCTGCCAGTGTACATTGTTATATTATCTTTTTACATGTGTTGCTCCACCATATCTGTCCAAATATGCGTTGCTTATTGCGTCATAAAACCACGCAAATAGATGCTAATAGTGAGCATGTTTCCCATTATGTGTTAGCATTAGCACTAAGCTAGCGGAGTTAAAGTCTAAACTATATGGTTGTTTTAAATACACAAGGTGTGCTTCTTTTTGTTTTATGTGTAGTTTGACAGCTGGGAGTGGCAATAAACAGATTGAAGCCTCTTTTGACGAACTGCTGACTAATTCTATCGGCCAAGCTGCTGCTCGTTGTGAAGTGAGTTGAGTTCACTGCCACCGTACAGCGCTCGCATCTCCAGTTTGTGCTTGCAAGTCAAAGCAAAAAAAAAAATCGGCCGTAAGTTGAGGGACTCGTATCTCAAGGCACCACTATTTTATTTCGTGGAGAATTTATTTATTTTTTTAAATGTGTAACTACCAGGCTAGACACCCTCTCTCGTGCACCACAGTGTTGGATTCCATACTAAGGAACAGTCAAGCCCCTTAAATTTGATACAGTATTTTGTTGTCCAACTGCATAGTCAACTGAGCCGGGGATACAGGACCCACAGTCAATTTCCACATGATGTTCAGTTCAAATCTGGATCTTTGGTAAAGTCAATGCTTTGCGGGTAAGTCAGCTGGAATCACCACAGGCAATCCACGACATGGAACTTTGCGGTTTGTCCCAAGCGAATCGTGAATTCATGTGAAATCAGCCAGTCAACACTACAACATGACTACAGTCATCCCTTGTTCATTAAGTTCAGGGTCACGTGTTCGGAATTGCGGAATGAACCAATGGCCAAACACACGCAACAAGTCCATGTCTTGACAGTAGACTGTCATCAACCAGGAGTCTGGGGGACACCGAGTCCAGTAAGGCCTCACTGATCCATTTTCTCTGGTGCTTGTCCTCATTAATAATGTGAACAACCATTACTATTGATAATACAATTAAAAGAGTATACGCTAGTTACTTATCTCAGCTGCAATCCCCCTCCTGTCTTTCCCTCTCTGCCTATTGAACCTCTCTATCTCTCTATCTGAACCCAACTGGACAAGGCAGACAACCACCCCACGCTGAGTCTCGGGTCGGTTCGATGTTGCTTGCTTTTTTCCTTGGCTCCGTCGCCTCGTGCTTGCTCACGAGGAGTTGAGTTGGTCCCACTGACCTGGAGACTAGTTGGCGACCTGACGCCGACTCAAGTGTCCTCTAGTTGGGGAGACATCTCAGCGACTCCTCCTGGAGACGCCCTGGAGACAAGCCGGGTTGCCAGGGAGTTGCGGTGAAATCGAACACGTTCGATTTCATTGGAGACTTTTGGAGACTATTGTGAAAAAGCTTAATGTAGCGTCATGTATCAAAACTGCAAAATCGATTGTCACCCTCTAGTAGATTTACCTCTACTTATTCCCACTTCAACCTCTGAAAATATCAGAAAGATTGCCCTAATAAATTTACCCATTGGACAATTTAGAGTCTTTAATGAGCCAAGGGGAGAAAGTCGGAGTTTCTTGACAAAATCCACGCAAGAGAGAGCTCTGGAGACCATGCAAACTCTGCACAGGGGACGAGGTACACCCTCGACTGGTCACCAGCCAATTGCAGGGCACATCTTGACAAACAATCTTTCACGCTCACATTCACACATTTTGAGTCTTTAATTAACCTAACATGCACGCAAATGTGGGTTTAATTTGGGAAATTTGTTTGATATTATTTGTGAGTCAAACACGACTCAGTGTCTGATTGCATATGGACCGAGAACAGGCTGGACCATCTCGGGTGGTGTATTGAATTGCAACAGAGTTTACTCGGAGCGTGTCACGGCCCCCCCCGACAGATCAGTGAGAAGGTTGACCCCCATTGGAGCTAACAGTGACCCCCCCTACACCTGGTATGTGTGTGTGTGCGTGTGCGTGCAAAGAGAAGACCAAAAAAAAGACGTAGTGTTGAGCCTATAAAGGCATGTGACCATTTTGCTCATGTTTTCTTACCTTTGCTCTCTCATGGTGACTCAGCATTTCAATCGCTCCCCTGAGATGCATGATTATGTGAGTGTGTGTGCTTGCCTCTCAGTGTGTGTGCGCGTATGTGTGTTATCTTTAGCCACCTCACGCCAGCCATTGACCTTTGTAAAGGTCTCACCGTCCAGTTGTCCAAAAGGAGACACGCACACGGGATGACTGACCCATTGAGGCATGTTTGCATTTGACAGCACATTCCCAATAGAGTCTTCAGTGTATCAATCATCCAATATATAAATGTGAGGCTTTTTCTAAGCTATGCAGGGCAGACGTTGGGAGGCTCTTGTTAGTCCAGGAAGTCAATTAGGGATTTGCATTGACATGGCTCCAGGCTCAGCGGACACACCAAATTCAATTTTCAAAGGGTTATTATTATTAATATTGAGGGGATGTTGCATACAATCATTGCAACAACAAGGAGTGGGTTAAAGTTTGTTTCATAAAATGGAGCAGAAGTCATTTGGTTCTTGTGCACGTGTTAAAACCCGAGGAAGGTACTATACTAGAGGGGGGCCACGTGGTGATGTGGGAGGAGACCTTTGGACCAGAATGAGAGGTCATCATGTCTCAATGTTGAAGTTTTTACTGAATCATTGACTGTTTCAATGTAGCAGGCGTATGGCTGTACTATTCAGGCATCATTTAGCCCCCTTGCACGACAAGAATAAAACAAAACAAAAGGGAGTTTTGCAGCATGATAATGGCAATTTAGTGTAAGAAAGACACACATATCATCAGCTCATAAGTGAGGGTGGGAATGGAGATCTCCTGGTTCACCACGACAGACTGAGACTGAGCATCACTGCACACTCTGCACCAATCCGCTGCCTTCTTCGTCTTGCACTCTATTCTTCCCTCACCTGTGAAAAAGACTCCAAGATACTGAACTCCTCCACTCGTGGCAGGATCTCATCCCCAACCTGGAGAGAGCAGTCAACTCTTTTACGACTGAGGACCACAACCTCAGATTTGGAGGTACAGATTCTCATTCCAACCGCTTAACGCTCGGCTGAGAATCGCTCCAGCAAAAGTTGAGATCGCAGCTTGATGGAGCCAGCAGAACAACATCATCTGACGGGGGTCAATAAGTATGCCCACACCTGCTCAGCGCCTCTCATCGCAGGAAACTCCAGAGTCAGCTCGGAGTCCTTCAATGCTAGAGGAGCGACATTACATGTCCCTAGAGACAGCTTCTGTAGTCAGGGATCGGAACACCAAGGTCCCCAACTTCGGCCGGAACCCAGCTCTCTATGCACCGACCCTCTTTGCCCCCTTGCACCGTTTGTGAATCCATGGCTACATGAGCGGCCACCAGGTGCTCGCCCCCGAGCCCCATCTCGAGGCCTGATTCCAGAGGGAGGCTCCAGTGACCCACACCCGGGGAAGGGAAAACAAGATCTAGAAATTGACTTTACCATAGGTGGTTCAAAGCTGTGCTTTACCTGGTCCCTCACCGAGGACCTGTTTGCCCTGGGTGACCCTGCCAGGGGCATAAAGCCCCAGACAAGCTCCTTGGATCATTGGGACACACAAATCCTTCTACCACGATAAGGTGACGACTCAGGGAGGAGGCAGCTAAGGCCGAAAACAATTAATTAAAATGATAAAATGACAGGAGAAAATTCCTGTTAACACCCAACAAGCCTTTCGAGAAGCTTGCGGACATTTTAATAGTTGATTAATGGGGCAAAATTCTTTTTCTTTACAGCTGTATTTTGTTTCCAACTTGCTGTGTGTTTCTGAACTAGTGACCTTCTGGTCACAAGCTTCCTCTATTTAGCCTACAGGCTGCTGACACCTCCGTGTAAGGTTTTCGAGCAATGTGTTTACACTCGAAACATCATAAAAGGCGATTCCTGGGTCGGGAAACTGTCTGTCTGAGGAGTGACAAAAAGACTTCAAGTGGTTAAGAAGCAACCCCCACACACACATACACACGCACTCCTCTACCCTAACTTAACCCCTTATCGGTGCCAAAAAAGGCTCAGCTGTGAGTGACACATAACCGCTGACCGATCAATGAAGCAAAGCAAAGATAACAGCTGGCATTGTTTGACTGTATTCCATTGTACCAGTTACCACTTTGACCTGGCACCCAGCTATGTTCTCTGCCACACTAACAGGCAACTACTAGGTTTCTTATTTTTTAATGGAAGTTAAACCGTAAACAATAGTAGACATACTGTCCAGTGTAATTGTAATTAGGTTGCAGTCAGAGAGGCAGTTCCTACAACCTTTGCTGTATTGTTATGCAACAGGTCTTTCGCCTTAAATGCTTCTGACAAACATTTCAATACAAGAGTAACTTTTTTATATATATATATATATATATATATATATATATATATATATATATATATATATATATATATATATATATTACGTCTTCTGTATTTCATATTAATAACATTCAATTTGTTTTCCTAAAACAAATGTAATAGTGGCCTGAGAATTTCGGACAATACTGTACAGAATGTGAACAGCATGCTGGGACTGTGATGAGCACATCTTCCTCAAGGTTAAGAGGTCCCGGGTTTGATTCTCGGCTCAGAAGGAAGACCGCCAGCCAAGACCTAAAAATCCTAAAGCCACACTTTGGTAGTGACGCTTCTTCTGCTGGATCTGGTTGGTCACGATACAATCTATGAGAAAAGAAATGATCGTACCTGCACCTTTGGCTAGAACGTCACCAAGAGAAATTGTCTCATGCGGGCACCACGGTGGATTTTGTCATTGGCACGTCTGCTTAACTCATTCACTGCCAGCCTTCCCAGTTAACATTGATATTTGACTTCTAAAGCCGTCAATGGCAGTGAATATGTCAACAGTTCTGGGGTTCAGACGATGATTCTGGAGTTATCAAATTGCTGGACTATTACCAGCTGGGCCACCCCTTTGCCCAAAAGTTTGCACACAATTTCACATGAGACACACTCATAGGGAATCCTACAGAGGGCCATCACAGAAGCCTCTCATCGGGATGTTGCACTTTCACACATAATACCTGCCGGCGCAGTCATTCAAGCTTTTCAAAAGCCTGCATTTGACGTGATAGTCCAGTAATGCTCTGGATGCCTCGAACATAACTGTCCAGTCAAAGATTTGTCAAGACAGAAGGGCAGCTACAGGAAGCGATATCACACCATTATGTTGAGGCGTGTGGTGAATTTGTGGCCGAGATAGACGAGAACAGGGCATGTTAAGGTTCTTGGAAAAGAATTAATCGCTATTTTTCAGCCCTGGCTGCTGTTTATCAGCGATTTCCTCCCCGGTGTTTGTCTTACTTTGCCTCAGCACATCATCTCTCATCATTAGTGCCACTGCATGAGAAGCCATTAGAGAGAAATTGACCCCGCTCGCCGTCATTCCCAGCAGGCCCCAGCCAGCAGCCTCCTCCCTGTTAGGAGGGATGCTTGATGGTGGACCGTTGTGCTTCAGAGCACATTGGCCCACTTTCAAACATTTATCAATACCCCACTTGACCCGTGGGCATAGCTCACACACTCAAACACCAGCACAAACACTTTTGCGCTGTCATTACAAGCTGACAAATGTATCTAATGGTGCTTGCAATAACTTGCACCAAGCAAAAAAAGACTGTATATATGTACAGAATCTTTGTTTGCATTACATTCAGTCCATGGGTATTTCTATAGATATAGATTTGACATGGTGTTATGTGGGGTTAGTTCTTTGTGTGTGAATGTCCAAGTACTTGTTTTGCCATCGACCTCCACTACCCATTTACTTTCATTATTATGTGCCTTTTCCAGTTTGGGAATGACTTTCTTCTTGATTCCTTGCAGTTGGACATTATAGTCTCACCTTTCGCTTTGGCATGTGCTTCAAAGCCTGCAAATATAGTTTTATGTGGAAAGATGTGTTTTTTTCTTTTTTAGCTTAATAAAAAAGCATAAATAAAAATGCTACAAATTACAAATATTTTTTTGAATATTACAAAAAAATATGACAGTCAAAACAAAAGAATATAAAAAAGTGTATTATGATTAGGGCATGACCGATTAATCGGCCAGCTGATATTAGCCCTGGTCAAATTGGCAAAAATGCCTCCCCCCCCAAAAAAACCAAAACATTATTATTATTTTTGTTTAATCAGACAACGATCATGACATTCAAACAAACAATAAAATTGACAAAAATCAGCAAAAAAGTAAAGAAATCGGCCAATTTTTCTCCCGTAAAGTGAAAAAAATACTAATGGACAATGTATTTAAAAAAAAAGTCAAATGTCCTTCATCTTCATCTTTATTGTTGTAAGCATTAAGGGACCCACAAAGAAGGTATTTATGATATATTTTGTTATTAATTGGACAATTAATCGGTTATCGGAATTTTATTTTGCCAAATATCAGAATCCGCATCAGCCTAAAAAAAAAGTGTTGGGCCCTACTTATAATAGTTAGAGTAAATGATAAAAACAATATTTATTTTAAAAGAATTACAATGTCAGATTAGTTCCTGGACATTGCACAACATCGAATGACATAAATTACATACTGTATATCCATTTGAACAATAGTCGTTCGAACCAAGTAAGCTATTTAAAGCTCAATTTACATTAAGCATTGAGGTATTGCATATCGAAAGAGTAAACGACCGCAGTTAATGTGTCCATTGATTACCAATAATTGATAAAAGATGTTGGAATTGACCAAGGGGCGTTCAGCCATCAACTTTAACTGCTCGGAATGTGCGGAAGGCGGCTGAATCAATGGCTCCCAAATGATTACGTAAACTGAAAGCTGCGTGACTCAGAAGCATGATTTAGTGTCATTCTTGTTGTCAATAACAGACGTAGAAGAAAATATTCACACGTCAACATTTGTACACCCAGGCAGGTGCGAAGTCCAGTTGTGTCATATAATAATTATGCTTGTTTATTGTCGGAGGTGGGACAGGAAAGCTGATTGTCACTGGAATTCTCAAGTTACCCAACATGTATGTGTGTGTGTGTTTATGAGTATGCGAAAGAGAAAGGCGTGGATCATTTTATAGGCTCTGCAGACACGTGAAAGTGTGACTCGGATCGATCATTTCAAGGTCGAACCGATAGTAGACACACACACACACACATGCTGGGAATGTCTGTTCGACCATGTCTGGAATACAAGCATGAATATTCACGGCTGTGCTTGTGTTCGAGTCATGGATAGCGGTGCATTTTTGCCTTGAAAGCATCGTGTGCGTGTGTGTGTTGTGTTTGTCAGGCTACAAAGATCAGGCACAAGACTCCCAAGCTGCAAGTGAGAGCTCTCTGGGGGCCTTTTCTTGACAGACTTGCTACTTGTTCTACACTTGAGCATGTGCGTGTGTTCGCGTGCGTCTAAAAGCATCTGTTTCAAACCACTGGTGGTTCCTGCCGTTCGCAGCTCAGAAAATGCACTGTGACGCACAGGTTTCACCCGCTATAATGTGACTGGCAGGCGTGACGATGACATTGAACTCCCTCCCTAAAGCTGCCTTGATGCAAATGAATACGAATTCAACGCAACACACAGAAGAAGATTGAATTTTCTTTTTTAAGTCAGTTAAATGTAGTTGTAACTGAACAAATGTAGCGGTACCTTGACTGTAGCTGGCCGGCTTGTTTCAACCTGGGAAAGAGTTTATTCGCCGCTTCCAACTAACTAGCTAAATCTGACTAGACACAAAACAGCTGGCAAAAGAGGATGGATCTTTGAATACTAAGCATCTCTGGGGAGTATGATGTATTTTATTGAAAGTTTTTAGGGTTTTTTCATGTTATTACATAAATATTGACTGTAAATTGCTGTACTGTTATGTAGAGGTTTAGAGTTGACGTGACAGAAGATAAAAGTAACTATGCTTTATTTCTTTCTTTTCTGTAATGCCACAGGACAACGCACCCATAGGAATTTTAAACATCTACAATGTCTTGTTTTACACAAGATGTCTTAAAGATGACAATATCCAATGTTTAGGTTTCATTTGTGTTTACATACATCACATTGGTATAAATAAATGACATACATGTATTCAACTTTTGTCTGAAGACGGCAGCCATAAAGAAAACCCCATTTTAGCTTGAAACTGTTCGGGAGCAAACCATCATATCATTGCAACTCGCTAAACTCAAGTCTGAGGCAAAAGCGTGACAATATATAGACTCCCAGCTAACAAGTCAACAAGGTACAGGTGTCTGCAGGAAAGCAGGAAGCTGATTGGTCAGCCAAGCGTGGCCAAGAAGCCAGCACCAGGTGGGCAAGACGACACAAGGTGAAACTCATGATCAGGAATTAGGGTGTCAACATGAAAACCAACACGGATGCGAAACAGTTTGAAAACGTCAATTAAGTCAGATGTTAACAATATGAGTAAGGCTATTCGAGAAACTTCCTGGTGTTCAGCACGTGACATCCAACGCTCCCTGTGTTCCTGTTCAACTGTCAACAATGACACACTGAAGTCACACGCCTTTATTTATAAAAACACACTAGAGCAGCTGGCATCGCATGCAGTGACATTTATGAATAGCCATCTCCACACTAGTTATTATTATTATTATAATTATTATTATCAAGTGACACTGTGAGAGCGAGTGGATGATTTTGACACGCTATATTTGAGGTCGACCCATTCCTGAACACGTGCTTGAAATAAATAAAAATGTCTCGCCGCCCTGACCGTACTGTTTACATTCACGATGAAGGAATATACAATGCGTCATCATCGTTCAGTCATTGTATACATATGCTGTGAGATGTGTAGTCTACTTTCTATTAAATGTCTCACATTTTTTTTAAATGTGCATGTGAAATATGCATGAAAAGTCCCTGAAAAATGAAAATAAATGTCTCAAACGTTGCGGGTATCTCCTTTTAAATGCGCTGAAAACCACGCCCCGCTCAACTGTCATTCAAGTACCTTCACTCCGACCTGGGAAAATGGATACTACTTCATCAAGCAACTTTTTTACTCATACACGTAACTGCATGAATATATCTCACCGAGTTGACACGGGGCTTTTCCACGCCATGACAACGAGGCCCTCTAAAGCGACTACACCAGCCCGAATCCCTGGTCAACACGCTGGCTGTCAAGTCATACTTTAAAAATCTCCCACCACGCTCTTCCGCCTTCCTTTCCATGTCGTGCGTGCACTCACGGCCCACAACAAGGCGCTCTAAAGCAGCCACACCAGCACGAAGCCATGGTCCACACGCTTGTCATCAAGTTTTATTTTTTATTTCTTCCCTTGCTTTCCCCGCCTCGGGCTTCCGCCTTTCTCACCATGGTGTGCGCCCACTCATGGCTGTCAACGAGGCACTCTAAAGCGGCCACCCCGGCGGACTATCCAAAGGGAAGATGAATTTTCAGGATGTAGGCTAGCTAGCAAGTCACGATTGCGCCATTTTAGCCACACCCAAACAAAATCAGGAAAAGTGAACTGGTGAAAAATATTTTAATGCTATATCTCCACAGTTCTCAATCTTTGCATGTCTTCAGCAATTATCTTCAAATATGTAGAATGTATTTGCAAATGTCTGACTTCATCTTACAGGGGCTTTAATAATCCAATAAGTCATTACATTATTACATTGGATTACCGATTATAAATTTAATTATATTAAGTCAACCAATTATTCAATAAAAATAAATAAAATATGTTATTATTTAAAATAATTCAAAACAATTTAATTAGATAATTGATTTTGAAAATAATGTTTCAACAAACCTTTTTTAAATCAATGCAATGATTAACAATAATAATAACAATATTAATAATAACTTTGCCTACCCCAACAGAAGTGGAAAGACATCGGAATACTGGAAATAAAATTCCTCTTCCATTTATTATCATATTATAGTTATCGTTTTAGTCCTCATCAGAATAAAACTATACAATGTTAAAATATACCTGTTCTGATATACTATATAAATTACAAATTGTCATGTATTAATCAATTTCAAAATATGCATAATAAATACAATCTAAATCCTTTTTGGAAAACTTAAACTTTCACGTGTAGGACGTACATGTGATCAGGTATATTTTCAGCATGGGTTTTAGTTTAAGGTTTCAGTTGTCATCTGCCGTCACCATGCCAACATGCCCTTAACATCACCATCTTGTCATGGCGCAGGTGATGCAACCCTGCCCTACAGCGCATCCCTGGGTCCCTTAAAGGGACAGCGTACTGCATGGTTGATACAAACGTAAGTAGTAGTACGTTAGACAGGTTATGTGTCCACTGTATGTACTGTAAGATCGACTGTGTCTTCTCACATAGAGCTCATTTTGTGTCTGTTTCTAGGTTCCAATGCCAGAGGTTGTTGTATATATGTGTGTGTGTGTGTGTGTGTGTGTGTGTGTGTGTGTGTGTGTGTGTGTGGTGCCATCCGAGGCTGTCTCTCCGGCTGCTTTATTTTGGCTCCAGTTACCATAGCGACCCAGTGGGACTTTGAGTGTGTCTGCACTAATGATCCAGTCAGCATCCTCACAGCGTGTGTGTTTGTTCCAAGTCGTGAATAATGTAAAAATAGCCTTTGAATGAATGCGTATTTTAACAGAACGGGGGGGGGGGGGAACAAAACAATGTGCATTATTTAAGTTCTGGTATGGTCTCTTATCAGTTCCTGGTCCTGACCTCACCTCACCCGTCAGCGTGTTTACCTACTTGGCAAAGTGTGTGCCAGAAAATAGTGGAAAGCACAACAGTTACAGAAGAACTGTATTCCAGTAAAGCTAACACACGGCTGCCAAGCATCACTACAAGAATAATCTTAGACCAACAGTGTTAGCGTAAAGTCAGGTTTATCTTATTTGCCCGAACCTTTCATGTAAAAGTATCATTTTCCAGCACAGATATGAACATCTCGTTCCCACAGATGAGGAAGCAAACAATCCCCTCTCTTGTGTACTGTTTGTACTGACTCATTAGCACTTTCCACTCGTTGTTCCTGCCGTGACACGCGTCGGAACGTCAAGGAGTGACGACAAGAGGCATGCGAGGCACGCCGAAGGGTACGCCTATCAATCCAGCGCACTCATGAGAAAAAAGGCTTGCCCGATGGCCTTGAAATGAAACGGGTTGTTTCTCATTGTCAAATCGAGAACTCTACTCATTCTGTTGGGCGTGTGACTTGAGATGTCCTTGCTAGCTGAGTTTCAAAATCCAAACCATTTGAGTTTTTTTTCCAATCCAAGTGACGTTGAAGAACAAGTACAGCAAGAATGCTTCTGCTTTTAAAGAACACCCAATACATACCCTATTGTTTTAAAAAAAATAACTTTTACACGAAGATAGGGGGGAAAAAAACATCCATCCATCCATTTTCTGAGCCGCTTCTCCTCACTAGGGTCGCGGGCGTGCCGGAGCCTATCCCAGCTATCATCGGGCAGGAAGCGATATACACCCTGAAATGGTTGCCAGCCAATCGCAGGGCACATACAAACAAACAATCAGTTGCACTCACATGCACACCTACGGCCAATTTAGAGTTGTCAATCAACCTACCATGCATGTTTTTGGGATGTGGGAAGAAACCGGAGTGCCCGGAGAAAACCCACGCAGGCACAAGGAGAACATGCAAACTCCACACAGACGGGGCCGAGGATTGAACCCGGGTCCTCAGAACTGTGAGGCAGACGCTCTAACCACTCGTCCGCCGTGCATTTTTGCATCTCCGAGCAAGAAACCTATTGATTTTAAATGGAATCTCCACACAAGAATGTTAATGATTTTCAAGAAGAATCAAGATAACTGATGTAGTTAAGGTTAAAAAAAAAAAATAACTAAAAAAAGTTTAGTTTTTTTTGTTATCCTTGGGTGTTAGAGCAAGATCCCTATTAATTTCAAACAGCATCTACACAAGATGATCAAGGTAACAATGATTTCTGATGACTTGATCGTATTGGGACAACCTTAGTTTTCACAACTACGACAAAAAGGGTTTTGTTTTTAAATTGCAAACTTCCCTTTGATTTTAAATGACATTGACTCTCAAAATGATTAAGGTAACTAGAAATATACAGTAAGGCTGACCCCCTGACTGACTTTCAATGATAAGCTTAACACGAGGCAGCCCCCAGAGACGTCTTTACTGCACAACAACCCTGGAGTATTACGATGCCCCCCGTGTGCAATCTGACAGTGAATGTTGTTCAGCACCGGTTGTCCCAATTACAAGACAATGGCATAAGTAACTGTAAGCACACTGACGCCAACAGTCACCTCTGGACAATGTCTCACCTCCATTTTACCTGCTTTCAAAGTTATTTAAATAGACTCGAATTCTCAGTTGTCTATAAGCTGCAAATGTTTTATAAGCATTCCCCGACGAGGAGTGTGAACTTGAAAGCTTAAACGACGAATATATAAAAAAAATAATAATAATCCGTCCATGCAAGTGTTCTATAATGTAGGCTCATTTAATGATACGGAAGCGACGGATTGACTTCAGGGCCGCATTCCATTCACATTTTTCCCTTCAAATAAATATGTGAATGTGTCTGCCTGCACAGGTGACGCACACGGTGTTAAAAGAAGAACCATTCAAACTTTCTCCTTGAAATTAAAGTGGGTTTTTTTTCTCTTTTCATTCCCAGTTGATAAGTTTCAAAAACAAATGTCAAGTTGCACAACTGAAAAGCAAGGATCAAATATGACCACATCAGGAAATAGTGACTTCAGTAAGTGCCAGTAAGCTCCTTTTGGGACACTATGTTCTCATGCTGCTGTGCCTGCTCACTTCATGTGTATTTGTCAAGTGTTGAAATCAAGACTGGGGAAAAACAGGACGGCATTACAAGGTGATACATGCAAAGGGATAAGAGTGTGTGCACGTGCACGTGCATGTGCGTGTGTGTGTGTGTGTGTGTGTGTGTGGATTGAACCCCTGTGACCCCCTGACTCATGCTCCCTTGATGCAAACATCAGCGAAAGTCGGGAAATTACCCCATAATGTGAAAATAACAACAACTGCTCATAATTCTGAGGAAAGCAACGAAGAGTACAGTACAGTGGAGATTCGAGGATCAGAGGTGACACATTAATTAGTTAGCTTCTCTCATTCCAATCCAAACAGAGGAGAGCGGTGTTGTCTCTGACCACCTGAAAAGTTTCCGAGCTAGAAAAAACGTCAGCAAACTTCTACTTCACAACATCAACAGAGAGCTACGATTACATGCAACAACAAAATGAGGAACGTTAATGATAACAGTGTGTTGGTATTGAGCGGTAGAAATTAAGAAATTTTCCATATATCCTGGTTTAAGCCAGGTACTTAAGACCATGACTTTATATCATTGGAAGGCAGCATACTGCTCTGTGTAGACAGCGTGCTCAGAGCCCAGTCGGGCGGGGATTGGGTGGAACAAAGAGTTTCGTTGTCAAAATATTATGTTTCAACCAAGTACTGTATGATTATACACTTGTATCTTGTTTAAATAAGACATACAGTAAAAAAAAAAAAAAAAAAAAAACGAAAAACTCAAATTTTAGGGTTGCTGAGATTTAATTTAAGGGTGCTAGAGCACCCCGCCAAAATGGGCTCGAAACGCAAATGCTACAGGGTACATCACAATATGTCATAACAGTCCCAGATATTATGCAAATATGGCTACTCTGGGGCTGAGAGTAGCACGGGCAGATTAAATTAGAGCAATTTGATTGGATCCTGAAAATGTCCCATGACCTGCAGGCAACTTGAAATACTTGTGATTTTGTGCGTGTGTGTGTCTAAATGTTCTGATCTGGTGAGGTGAAATATTTTGGATGCATCAGAAGTATAAAATAGTCTAACATTTTCTTGCTCACAGAAGGCATTGGATTACATCCCAGCATATCATTGCAATCTCCAGATATGATCTAAATGTGGCTCCTTTGGGCTGATAACAGCATATGATATCAAATCACATTTAAAGGGGTTTTAAAGTGTTTGCAATTTTCAAATAAATCCATTTTTGTCATATTTTTTAAAACTGTCAGTGTGAACCTGACAGGAGTACAATGGTAAACTGATCTGTGGAAAAGTTAAAAAAATAACTAAATAAATAAATGAAAAAAAGTTTGAGAAGCCACTGCGCCCGAGGAAAAAGAACCAAAAAGAGACAGAAAGTGTGACCGACGAGGTGTCAATAATTTGTCATGCACTTGTGGGCCCACACTTGGTTTCTATGGTCCCTTGGCCATTCTGTTTTATAATTCTACATTTATAATTGCGCTAAAAATGAAACTCATACCATGAAAATGTGACAAAAGATCAAAGTAATGAATTACAAGCTACTTTTCTTGCCCGTTGCCGGGTCTTTCTGTTATCGTATTCCCTTATGACAAGACACTGGCAATCTTCATGGGGCAAAAAGTCATGCTCTCCCTCGGAATGACCTCAACTAAAATGTGCTTTTGATCCATGTGACCTCTTAGTTCCCAACGTTTCTCATTTCACTGCTGTTACCTCAGTGTATGAGGTATTTGCCCCTATTGCAAATTTGGAGCACTGAATGATCCAGAGTGGAAAGGGCCACTACTCATGAGCATCTCAAAAAAGGCAGCTGAGCTTTATGTGTGCCACTTATTTTTAATTTGACAACAATGAGAAAAAGCCCGCCTATGGCCAAAAGGAATCGGATTTGGTTTCTCCAGCAGCCTCGTGCGTGTTGATGGGGGGGGGGGGAATGTTCATACTACTTTGTTTAGGGAATTTAAGTTATGAGAGGTTCAATCTGTGCTGCTTTATGATCTAGAAAATATGAATTCCGCTCAGATATTCCGCATAAATGGTGCTCAAAGCTCATAACTGCCAAACATGAATTAATTTTACAGTATAATGGCAGTTAATACAGGGCAGTATATCATAGTAACCTCCAGGTACTGTGCATTGCAATCTGATTGGATGTTCACACTACATTTGAGAAAAGTGGCAAATGTACGCGACAGAACAGTGCAGACTCGCAGATAGAATAAAGCAAGGAGTGGCTTTCCTGAAAAAATGACTGAAAGTGCACAGTGCAGAATCCTCATATGAGGTGAAGAAAAAAAAACAGTGAAGACTTAAGAGTTACACAAGTGTACACATGCTAACATCTCTATTGAAAAATTCACCGTAAGTAATGCCTGGATAAGACTACAAGACAAATTTGGTCTCTCACGATGGCAGTATGTCAGACGACTGTCATAAAATTCTGCCGCATCTCGGTCAGAACACTGGCAAAAATACACTACATACTGTATGCTACGATAACACCGTATACAGTCTTTTATGAGCACTGGGCTAATCTTGTCAAATTAAACTGGCAGGGGCTGGCGGGAACAGGAAAACATGTCAACGCTACCAGATATAACTGTTACCATAGCAGCAACAACAATGGACGTAGAGGCACTAGTTTTGATTGTGTGTTTTGTGTTGAAAAAAGGAACAAGTAGAAAAATGTGTGTGTTGTTGTCCCTGGGTGCTCCAGAGAGGAGGCAGGCAACACAACGTTATGTAGTTATCTAGATAGATAACGTTTGTAGGTAAAATTACGCCGGTGTTCTGTAGATTTATGCTCTAAGGTTTCGGTAAACATTGGTTTGTGCGTGCAAATAAACCTTGTCAACGGCAACCAAGGTATGCGAGGTGCCATTGCAAGACGCAATCTTATTGGTCTTCGTCAAGGTGCTACAGTACGTCGGAGGTTTCATGTTAATATGTCACACTACACGAAAGATATCCCAAAAATCGTTCACGCTAGACTTTTCCTTTTGGCACGGTAGGGCTTCTCCGACGCCAAATCGTTGCTCGCGGATTATGTCACACTACAATGAGTTCTGTCATTCCCGACAGAATGTGTCGCACTTAATCTGAAAAGTCAACCGCGATAGCAAATCGGGCAAATGACGAGGCTAACATTTTCTGGCATAAAACATTAAGAATGGATGTCACTGGAAGATGACAGCAACTTTGAATGACAACCACTAACCGATAAATACAGATCCACATCGCTTGTATCATCTTTTAACACATTCTTCACATTTACATGAGGTCAGGTGATGCCGGATTTCCCCGACTGTGAGAGACATTCAATTGTGCTTTGTCCAATTCCAAAATTGGAAATTCCCCAGTTTTACAGTATGTGACTATTCCCACCTCTGCTGCTAAGCGCACGATTCTAATTATAAGCATGCATCTTAAAATAACAATTGAAGGATTGGTTGACAAGGACGCCGTACTTAACAATACAAGGAGAGGCGCCTGTGTTTGTCGGAACCGTTACCACGAGTGTGTGTTTGTGTGTTTACGAGTAATCCCCTCACTTCAGATAAGGACGTGCTTATATTATGACGGATTGAGGAATTCTCCCCTCGCACGGAGCCCCACCTTCCTGAAATATTCCAAGAGGCTACCCCTTCCTGTCTGCCGCGTGACCAAAATAAACTTGAAAACAGGATGGCAGGAAGACACTCTTTTGTTTTGTGTGTGTGTGTGTGCGCGCGCGTGTGTGAGCGTGTGCGAGTGAGTGAGAGTGGTAACGGGGGCCTACCCCACTACAGAGGAAGCCAGCAGGAAGTCTGAGCCGATTGTTTTTCTAGTTCACAGAGTTCACCGCGGCTTGAGTCTTCATAACAATGGCCGACCCCCGTGTGTTATTGGAAAAAGCTGCCGCTGTTTGTGTATATATGTTTTTCAAGTCATGTAACACAACATGTAATGGGATTATGTGAGCATGTTTACGCTGGGAAAATGACTGTTATGCCTCTTTGGTAAAAAGCAAATTGACTTGTGATTTTGGTGGAAAGCATGTTGATGTTTGTGTGCGTGTGTGTGTGTGTGGTGAGGTCATCACACAGGAGCCCGTTCATGCCTGAATAAACAATAAATGGCAAATAACAGAAGAAGAAAAAAAAAAACACGTGTTCGCTCTGTTTGCCTTTTATTTCTCAGTGTTTGGAGATGGAGGCACATGAAAGGGATGAAGGTCCAAGGTTATCAGGCACATAAACCCCGCCGGAGCCGTTTTGCCAAATACATTGAAAAATGTGGTCAAGGACTCCAAAACACACACACAAAAAGGGGAGAATTGGGGAAGCCGAGTGACGGTCACTTGGCAAGGTCAAGAGCTCCTGACTGGAATATTACAACATGACCTGAATTCAAGTCAGCCACACACATCTACACGCACACACTGGAGGGGATCACACACGCGCACAGTCACACATTAAAAAAATTATAACCATATCTCATTAGAGGAACACAAATAAACTGGAACACTTTTTGACCCCCCATCATTTTGGCTACACTTAGCCCTCACAGACACGCACGATTAACTCAACTGGATTCGTTGTCAATATGCTTGCATAACCCAACGCGGTCATCATTAAGAATTTCCATTCGGAAACTGAGAGTCTGACCTCACCGAGGGGAACCCGGCACGTTTTTTTGAAGGACGTACAAAGCTCAATTTTGCATGAGATCCGCAAGATTAAATCCTATATTAAGCCGTTCATGTTATTTTGAGACTCATACGAGTGTCATATGAGCTGAAAATGAGCAACCTTCGGTGGCCATCGCAGTTGCAATAATAATGCCAGCAAAAACTCCATTTTACAGGAAAAATAAAAACAGCCAACACTTCCACAATACCCAACTGACTTTACTCAAGAACACAATTGAAAGCTTCTGATTGGTCGACCTCTTAGCAACAATAAAACCACGGATGCCCCTCTAAACCGAATGCAATTTTGAATTAATTTGGGAAAATGTATGAACTAGTGCACTAGTTTAGTGCACTAGTTTAAAACTAGTGCACGTGTGGCCTTCCGATCACTGTGGGGCCAGGTGGAAATGTAAACACGCTTCCATGTAAACACGTGTGTGCGTGTGCGTGCGTGGTGTGTGTGTCGATGGACCAGGATATCCCCTGTCCAAGTGGTCTAAGAGGGGAGAGCAGGAAGTGAGGCCACTCCCTCCTCGACAAGTCCGAAAACAAAACAATACAGGGGGGAAAAGAATGCTAAATTGGCTTTTTCTTTTAGCATTAGTTATTAGTATGCAGCCCTGCGACTGACCGGCGACCAGTTCAGGGTGTAGTCTGCCTTTCGCCCGAAGTCAGCTGGGATAGGCTCCAGCGCCCCGCGACCCTAACCAGGATAAGCGGTGTTGAAAATGGATGGATATTAGTAAGCAGTAATTTACCAGTGTTATGCACCATACTAAGAGCTATAAGGCCATTTTTACCATGATTGTAGGTATGCACTTTATTATTAAATTAAATTAAATTAAATTATTTTCCAGCCAACCAAGCTACGATTACGGGGACTCTAGTTTGAGAACCACTTTCCTAAAGATCTCGGGATTGGCTCCCACTGGCATGCCTTTTATACAGTATATAGATACTTAAGGGGGCTGCGACTAAAATGCAAAAAAGTGACCATTCTTAAAAAAATTAAAAATAAATAGTGATCTTTCCCAAGGAGGCCCGATGCGGTATCTTGTCCGAGCTCCATTAACGGGCAAGCATGAGATTCTGGTTCCATCAGTCACTATAACCGAACCCATATCTGTTGCTGCAAAGTATTTTCCACTTAGTACTTTGTGTTGACTAATTAATCCTGCCAACGCAGCACTTTGCGGAGACACAATAAACGGGGAGACAGCAGGAAAAACAAAAGAGCAGGTAATCATTTGCCATCGCTGTTAGCAAAACGCTAAGTGAAGTACTTTGCTGCTCCCCCTGCCCCCCCACCCTCGAGTGCAAAGGACTGTATCTAACACTGAGATTCACACATGCACTGTGGGCCGAACTGTGTCATTTTTCCCCAAGATGTATCTGTTGATCTTATTTATTGATCGCAAAGCTTTCTGGCCACTCTTTTTCCGGCAGCCATTAATTCACTGGAGGTTGAGGGATGCCCGCATTGTGTATTCATCGCTTTGCATGATGATGACGATGAGTCACCCGTTGCTTTGCAGGACAAAAAAATAAATAAAAGAAAACTCTGGCGTCCTTCAGAAGGCAGCCAAAAATGCACTTTTCATAAGCGAGCAAGCAACGACCCAGGATGGGACGAACACCACCACGGTCCGGCTTCAATCCCATTCTGTCACCCTCTAATGTGCCGGAATATCATTCACCACAATGAAGCTCATTATGCCCACATTGTGTCTCCAATTTGCATTCATTCATAGCTAAACTCTGTAAGAGACTTCCCTGGGCCCCGCAAAACAATTTCCCTCAACCCACACGAGAGCACACCATTCCTGGGGAAAAAGCCCATTTAACCCACGCGCTATGTTACAGTAACCCATCTGTCTAGCACAATACGGTGTTATCAAGATGCATATCTCCCTGGAAATGGGAGCGCCTAATGCAGTATGATGTGCATATGAATGCGATTTCTCAGATTTAGTGCGAGGTGGGAGGAACAAGCCGTTGTCTTTTTCATTGTATGCTAAATGTGAGAGTGGGGATTCTTGATGGATGGTAAATGGGGGAGCAGGCTTATTCCTCAATGGCAATGCCTGAGGTCTCACAGGAAATACATCGGTGAGGATCTGAAGTGATAGAAAATCCATCCTGAAGACAGAGACGTATGCAAAAAGTGGTGCCATGTGTCGTTGTGTAGCCCTGTGCTCTTGTGATGACGTACTATAAACAGCCTTTGTGTTTTAACAATTTTTTAAGGGTGTGTGACAGCATGTTTAAGGGGGTGTGTTCACTTCAGCTAGGCTCTCTATGTTAAAAATATGATGCCTTTATTGGCAATAAGCAGATGTTCTGTTTTGTTTCGGAGGTGTGGGAGGTGCGCAAACTTTGTCGGGATGTTGAAGGGGTGTGTGTACTTCAGCCACTGCTCTCAATGTTTTTGGTTAAGTGAAAAAAAATATGGGTAAAAAGATACACACCTACTAAAATATAAATGGTACCTTCATTGCCAATAAACAATTTTTTTGTTTTGACAATTTTTTTAAGGGCGGGTGGGTGTGTCCCAACTCTGTCACGATGTTGAGGTTACTCCTCCTTGTTTTTAGTTAAAAAGAAAATATTAACATAACTGTGATGCCGAACAGATTTTTATTTGATATTTTTCGCGTGCGTCAGGGGTGTGCCAACTTTGTTGAGTTGTTGGAAGAAGTGCGGTCACTTCAGCTATTGTGCTCCACTGCACATTTTTGTTAAAAAAAAGAAAAAGAAATGAGATGCCTTTATTGGCTACAAGCCGACGTCTTTTGCTTTTTTTCAGAGCTGTGGGCGTGTGCCAACTTAGTGTGAATAGTAAAGGGATGTGTGTACTTCAGCTCCTGCTTTTGCTATTTTTGGTAAATAAAATACATCCAAAATTGAAAACGAAACAATATTACAATAAACTTGATGCCTTCTTTGCCTATGAACACACTTGCGTTTTGCTATTTTTTTTAAGGGTGCATCACAGGTGCCCCAACTTTGCTGGGAAAGCCACTGCTCTCCGGTTTTGGTCAAATGTAAATGTAAATACTAACACAAACACGATGCGTTCGTTAGCTATAAACAGCCTTTGTGTGTTGATGATTTTTTTTAGGGTCTGTGGGGGAGGGTGTGCCAACTCTGTCAGCAACTTAAAGGGAGTGCCTTAACTTCAGCTACTGCTCTATGTTTTTGTTGTAAAGTTTCAAAATGTATTAGCTATGAACAGACTGCGTTTTGACTATATGTTAGTATGTGTTACTATATGTGTCAACTCTGTCAGCATTTTTAAGCAGGTGTGTGGCTTACATAGTTTATTACTTATGAAACTTATTTTACCTTTAGGGGTCAAATTCCTTGTCACTGAGGTGGTGTAGTTCACAAAAAGGACATTGTTACATGTAAAATATGTGTGCCTTAAGAATGACATAAAGGTATGCAAAGTCTCAAGGGGGATATGAAATACTACCAATCCACAAAGTTTCATGGAAATCAGTAGTGTTGTTCTGGCGTAATCCTAACCAACCAACCAACCAATCAACAATCCAATGTCCATGTGTATATATTTTGGCAGGCACTGGCACTTGTGTCCAGGAGCCAGATGCTGCATTTCAGCACCATGTGTGCATTGAGCAGGTATACTGTATTCTGGCTGACACTTGGATCAATAGTGAATTAGGTCCTATCAAGACAAGACACGCAGGGTGAGGCGGCATCAGGCTGATAACGCTTCCCCCGGCGGCCAGCTGCAGATACGAACGGGGCGAGGCGGGAGGGGGGGGGGGGGGGGGGGGGGGGGGGGGGGGGGGGGAAGAATATGTGAGAGGGAGAGACAAGCTGGGAAACCAGGAGGGAAAGACGTATCGATCAGGAACGTATAAGAGAAAGGAGAATGAAGAGACAAAATGCATGTAAAGGTGATATATGAAGAGATATCTCATACAGAGCTGTCAAACTCACTGCCGCATGTACACAGACACTACAATACATACAGTATTGTACATAGTTACATAGTCTTGCTACAGTATATCACAGATTTCACCTTTTGCGGGAGGGTCGGGTGTTCACTGTAACCCTATTTCACTGTGCCTTACTGTTATCACTGTCACTGTAAGGTGTTTTTACATTTAGTATAATGTAGAATGTCTATAGTGTGTGTTTGTATTTACTTTCATTTGCTTTAGTATGTTGTATTTTTCACAAAAACTTGGAGTTGCACTCCAATTTCATTGTATCTGCACCATACAATGCCAAAAAGGCTTTCTATTCTATTGTAGGGGATATGTTCCAGACACAGGCAATAGGTCAAAATCTGTGAAATAGAGAGACCATATACAAATATTTTTCTTTATAGTTTTACCCCTCCCAGATGCTTTAAACACATTTAAACTTGTGGGAAAGTAAAAAGAAATTAGCCAAGATATCAGGAAGATCATTTTTGCCTGAAGGTGCCACGTTCATCTGTTCAAAGTAATTAAAAGTTGCCTAAAAAATTAATCTCTCATTACTCTAGTATTTAAATTGGAAAAACATTTTTTAAAAAGGAAATAATTTTGGTAATTCTAATTGACCTCAAACACATACATTTACTCTGATTTAATGTCAGATTGAGAGAGAGAAAAAAGTGGATGTAAACATTTGGTTTCAACTGTATATTCTCTCTTTTCTGTGGGAAAAACGATTATTACTGGAGCTCAGTTGGGGACCTTCTCTGCCTTTTCTCCTGTCTCTTAATTACACTGCATCCCTTCTTGTAGACTTTAGTGCAGCATTCTGCAGCAAAACGTTGTACTACTCTAAAGGCGCACAACTCTAAATTCAGACATGTATACTGTAGAAACCCTTTGAAGAAAAAAAAAAAAAAACATTGCTGAAAATTCCACAATACGAACGATGAACCGCAATATAGCGAGTGACCACTGTATAGGAAAGCTCGAAAATGGTTGATTAGGCCTTGCCCGGATCAAGCATCTCCGATTGCATATGATCCAAATCAGTGTGGCTCTTGCTGTGACAAAGACAAGCAATCCCCCATACTGGGACTAAACCATGCGGCCCCCTCACCAAGTTAAGGCCATACCTGTGAGGTGGGCTGGACGTATAGCTGGGAGGGGGGAGCTTTCGGAAGACATTTTCTAGCGCTGTGTAAAGCAGAGCACCATCTGCGACTGGTTCTCTAATGAGAAGCTTAATGGGTTTTCAACCATGTGGTTTGTTCTGTGCTGAAACTCTCCACGTGCACACGTGAGCTTTTACATGTACGTAAAGTGTCTTTTCCATACAAAGCCTCACACAAGCAGATGTCGGCAATGCCCCCAGTATGGATTTAGGAGGGCTAATAGTTTTAGAAGACCTGGGGAGTACCGCACTCTCATCCAAACCTTACATAGATGCTAATATTTGTTTTCTCTTCATCTATATCTGAAATAAAATTCTCTCATATTGTGTCCATCAGGGCACTAAAGGTACCTCACTGCCTGATAACGTGCTTATTTACATGCTCCAGTATTTGTTTGATTGAACACTGACAATAACCAGCCTTTGCAAATTATCGTTTTGCTTACAATCGTACACATAAACCCGATGTTTTTTCCTATTTATTCAGTCCTTCGACAAATACTATGAAACACAACAGCAGCATGCGATTAATCCACACTTGCCCAATAAAAGTGAGAAGTACCTGCAGGAAAAGGGGAATTTATTTATTCATGAGCTGCAACAGTGAGGTAAAACTATGAGATGGACCCGTATAATGCATCACAATAGGGGTAAAAATTGATTGGGCCATCCTCAGCAGCAACAACTGAAATCAAGCATTCTCTCTAACTGGCAATGAGTCTTTCACATCTCTGTGGAGATGTTTTGGCCCACTCTTGCAGAATTGTTTGAATTCAGCACAATAGAGGGTTTTTAAGCATGAACTGCCTTTTTAAGGTCATGCCACTGTATTTCAATTGGCTTTAAGCCCGGACTTTGACTAGGCCACTCCAAAACCTTAATGTTGTTTATTGTTAAGACAATCAGAAGTCGACTGGCTGGTGTGTTTTGGATTGTTATCCTGCTGCAGAAGCCAAGCGTGCTTCAGCTTGAGGTCACAAACTGATGGCTAAACATTGTCCTTCAGGATTTTCTGGTAAAGAGCAGAATTCATGGTTTCATCCATCACAGTATGTCGTCCAGGTCCTGAAGGAATAAGCAGCCCCAGACCATCACGTTACCACCACCATGTTTGACTGTTAGTATGGTGTTCTTTTTCTGAAATGCTGTGTTACATGTATGCCAGATGTAATGAGACACACACCTTACAAAAAGTGCTACTTTTGTCTCATCTGTTCAGAGAATATTTCCCCAAAAGTATTGGGAAACATTCAGATGTTTTTGTTTGTTTGTTTGTTTTATGTTCTTTTTGGTCAGCAGTAGTTTTCGCGTTGGACCTCTGCCATGGAAGCCATTTTTGGCCAGTCTCTTCCTTATTGTTGAGTCATAAACACTGATCTTAACTTAGGCACGGGAAGCCTGACGTGCTTTAGATGTCCTGGGTTCTTTTGTGACTTCCTGGATGAGTTGTTGCTGTGCTCTTAGGGTCTTAGGGTTTTTGTAGGCCAGCCACTCCTGGGAAGGTTCACCATTGTTCTATGTTTTCTCCATTTGAGGATAATGCCTCTCACCATGCTTTAGGACTGGAGTCCTAAAGCTTTAGAAATGGCTTCGTAACCCTTTCCAGACTGATGTCAATTGCTTTATCTGTTCTTGAATTTCTTTGGATTGTGGCATTTTGTTGCAGCTTTTTTGAGATCGTCTGGCTGACTTCATTCTGTCAAACGTGCTCAATTTACTGGAAGAGATTTCTTGGTTGAACAGCTCTGGAGGTAATAAAGCTTGTGTGTGGTTCGTGAAAATGAACCAAAAAAAAATTGATTAGCCACATTTAATTCATGATTTAACAACGGGGAGCATTACTCGTTTACAAGGGGCCAGGTAGCTCTGAATATTTTTTGTTCCTGAATAAATAAAACCACCATTTTAAAACAGCATTTTATGTTTACTTGGGTTATCATTGTCTGATATTTACATTTGTTTGATGATCTAAAACATAAAAGTGAGGAAACAATGTAAAGGTCTAAGAACATGAGAAGGGGCCCGATGTGTTTTCACGGTACTGTAAATTTGTTTGCAGGTGTAAAAAAATCCACAGTTCATTAATATAGAACAACCTCTACATGAGGGTCATGAATCAGGCTAATTACGGCCTCGCGATTGTTTCTCTTAATGAATTCTCTTTATTAGCATTCTCCGATGAATGCTTCCACCCGCGCGTTGTATTATGCAAATGCATTTAATGAAGCGCAGTGACAATTAGCGCAGGGCGACTTGTACTTTGCGCTTGTAGCATCAAATTGGGCTAATTAATGATTGGATTTTTACAAGAGATTACAATTTGTGTTGTTTTTTTACAGCGCTGTTTCATCTTATCACATTTAATGTCAGGATTTTTAAAAAATCTTTGCGGCCTTGTGGCCCTCACTAAACCAGTTAATGTACAACTACGACAGGGAGAAGAGTCAAAGGCAAAGAAGAAGGGGGAAAGGAGAGGTTGTTTTCTGTTACTAGTGACAGGGTTAATGTAATATACTGGATGCAACGAATGCATGGCATGAATTAGGAATACACCAGCAGGGTTTTAAATCCGTCTCCGGGGCCTTGTGTACGTGACAAGCACGTCTCTTCAGCCGATATTTTAAACAAGCACGTGACAGATCTGAAAAAGTCTCGGCCTTGCTGTGTTTTTTTTTTTGGCGGCGCAGACAGATGGGGGAGATCATAACAACGCAGGTTGCATCAGCGTTGCTGTTTCCGTTCGCCTCGGCTGCGAGGAGCGCGCAGTTTACATCAGCATTGACTTTCTCTTGCCTCAACACGTGTCAATAGGCTGCAATCCCTAAGGGGAGGAGGCAGAGCTTAGTTGTTACTGTATTTCTTCAATTGCTGATGAAACTGAACTTTTAAACCGCAACCAGATGTGTAAAGACAATGAGAATACAAATGGCCATCACAAAATTACACCTGCACTATGTAGTACTCAATTGTGGAGATAAAACAAACTTTTCACCATTTCAGTTTTCTTGACTTTTGGGGGCGTGGCGAAACAGGTCCCAGTGACGCACTTCGGCGAACATAACTGCAACATCTTCCCTGCAGATAGTCCGCTGCCGTGGCCGTTTTAGAGTGCCTCGTTGTCAGCAATGAGTGTGTGTGTGTATGTCACGCAAAGAAAGATGGTAGAGCAAGTCTAACTTGACAGACAGCGAGTGGACAGGGGGTTTGGGCTGGCGGGGCCACTTTAAAGCGCCTCGTTATCGTCCGTGAGTGTGCACACGTCACGGAGAGAAAGCGGAAGAGCATGATGTCACAGCCGACGTGCAGACAGGGACTTTGCGCTGGCGTGCCCACTTTAGAGCGCCCCGTTGTGGCAGCGTGGAAAAGCCCCACTATGACGTATTCCAGCCACCAGAGGCTTTAAGCAGATACATTTTCGCGGCTCAAACATCTATGAGTTATGTGTCGGCATAAGAAAGTTGCTCGACAAAGTAGCATCCCTTTTTCCAGGTCAAAGGAGTGGTATTAGATGGACGACATTTAAGCCGGGGAATGGTTTCAGCGCATTCAGCTGACACGGCCACAGCCTTCGAGAGCAGAGAGAAAGTCTTGATTTTTCATGATTTTGATGCCTCATTTTGTACACCTTGCAATTTTATTTCATGATTATACATACTCTAAATATATTTACAGCATGTGGAATACATGATACTATGTTGACCCAATGACAAATGTCAACAATTTAGAGAAAAATTAAACAATTATAAAGATTAAACTTTTCAAAAGTCAATGTTTTTTTGTGTTCAAAACAGTAACTATGAGTCGAACCTTTTCAAAATCTCAGACAAACTAATAGATTGCACCAAAAGCGCTTTGATATCATACTGTATTTAGATTTTTGGAAAAATATGTCATGTTTAAGACTACCGCACAATGGCACATGTTCAGAAGCCAATCACAAGCTTTAGCTTTTGATAGAGGAAGTGATATGACAAAAAAAAGGTCAAATTTGAATTTTAATTTCCAAGAGCAAGTGTAATTTATTACAGATTTTCTCCAGTAATATAATGGATTACAATTACATAGATTCTGTAATTAAATTACATAATCTCGTTACATGTAATAAATTACTCCCCAACACGGCTTATAAGACACACGAATATAGTTGAAAAGGTTCCTAACAGAAACCTTTGAGCCAAATGTTCCACCGCGGTGTTTTTTGTGGCATTATAGCAGTGTAAGGAGAGAATAATAAGATCCCATGTTGTTGTTCACATAGCCCAGCAATGTCTTGAGTTCATTCTAGATAAGCCAGGAGTTGTCAGTGCACTTGCTTCGAAGCATCTTAAAGCGATGCACGTGCCGGATGAACGGCATGCATGCAGAACGGCCTCCGCGCGGGGGTTAAGCGAGGTCATAAAGGTCCGGGAAATAAGTGGAATTATCTACCGGGCTGCAGCGTGTCAGGTGTACAGAAGCGGCAGGTTGGGAAAAATGCGAGACATCAGCGGGGTTTTGGCCGACCGAGCGTACGTCCTCACGGCTCCCGCAGGGGCCGACTCAATCAATGCCAATCCCGAACAAATTAGCCTCGCTTTAACGCGCCACCTCTCGCCGCCTTTCCTTTCCACCCCCACGGCCGCGCACACCACCATGAAAGTTGAGCTACACTGTCGCTGATACGTGTTTGAACAATTTCAAACCATGATAACATAACTTCAGCAGGTGATTTGCAAGGAAGTGTACTGTAGGTGTGGGCTGTAAATGTGACTCACAAACTACTGAAAGGATCTCACACACAACTGAAATGCTCTCAGACAAACTACTGAAATATTATTCAGTTATGTACTGTACACTACTGAAACACTCAATCACTACTGAGCAATTGTTCACTCACTCACACACACTGTGGAAATATTATCCACTCACACACTACTGAAACTCTCTTAGTCACAACTGAGAAATTATGCACTCACGATGAAAAACACACTCACATTTACTCCTGAAAAATGATCCGTTTGCACAAACTAATGAATCATTCTCACACACACTACCGAAACGCTCTCATACTCACTACTCATAGACTCTCAGGCACATTACTGAAACGCTCTTACATTTGCTACTGAAACACTCTCACACTCACGACCGAAATAATATCCAATCAACACATTACTGAAACTCTCTCTCAAAGACTACTGAAAAATTGTTCACTCACCCACACTAATAAAACACTCTCATACGCATTACTGAAATGCTCTCTCACACGATGCTGCAGAATTATCCACCCACACACAGTACTGAACCACGCTCACACACACTACTCAAAAACTCTCACATTCACAACAGAAATGCTCTCACACACATACTACTGAAACGCCCAAACATGTACTTCTGAAAGACATGCAAGTTGAGCTACACCGTTACTTATACTGTATTTATATGACTGATATGGATACTTTTACAATTACATTACAATTCAGAACCAGGAGAACATTACTTTAGCTGGCAATTTGCAGGGAGGTGTGGGTGTGGGCTTTGTGTGTTCCAATAAACCAACAAACACACCTCAGCAGCATTTTCTAATAACACAGTGAGCAATAAGGGCAGGACTCCTGCATCATAAAATGCCATAAGCGTGCACACACACAAACACACACACACACTTGTAATCAAGTCATCCATGTGGACAGAACACAGCCGAGAACACAGCGCTGATAAAGACAGACACACACACACACACACACACACACACACACACAGTTAATTTTTCATTTTGTCTCTAGAGAACAATATTGAAACATTCACAGCTTGTGCAAATGTGAATTTTATATTACATCCACTGATTTAGGCCAACTGGCATGAAGGGCATGACTGTATTGTCTTTTTTTTTTTGGTCTATTTTTCATCTCTCACTATTCTGGAATTTAGCAAATAGAAATAATTTTGGTAATTCAAATTCACCTAAAACAGGAAAAGTTTAGTCTGATTTCATGTCAGACAGTAAAGAAGGGAAAAAAAGCATAATGTGTCTTTTTATAATCGTGCTAAAAAATATTGCCACTCCTTTTTGGAACACGATTATATGTGCTATCTTGCTCTATACTAGTAGTGGGCGTGGCTCACACCAGGACAGTCTTTTAGAAAAGCCAATATTTACAAGTAATAAATGTGCTTTCAAAGCATAAAAATGGAGACATATCATTCATGGCTTCAATATACACATAAAATATTTGTGAACTTAAACAAACATGATACTTAAGTGGCCTTAAGGGAGACAAGGAATGCAGGAACTGAGCTAAAAAGAAAACTACATGATAAAGACACATGTTAATTTTGTCCAAACATAACACATTTGGTCATTATCTGACTTAATTTAAACCAAAAGGAAAACAACAATAGATGAATATTTGGGAAATGTGCCACAGAATACTTTAAGTCGAATTTTTTTTTTAGATATATATATATATATATAAAGTAAAAGTCTATATAAATATATATCCCCTGATGCGACAAGTCAAAAGCGTCAACAACAAAATTATTCAAAAATAATAAAAAATATATAATTTTTCAACAGAAACACTGATCTTTAAATTAAAACACTAATTTTATTTTTCAAATAAAACCCATTAGTTTAAAAAAAAAAAAAAGTAGTCTTTAAATGTAGCCATTTCAAGATTAAAAATAATTACATTTTTTCAAATAACAAAAAGTTAAATCACTATTTCTTTTTAATTAAAAACTATTTGAAATATGTTTAAAAAGTGTTCTTTGAATTGAAACGTTTTAAAATTAAATACCTCTATATATTTATAAACATGATTGTCTCACTCACACACACACACATTATTAATCTGTTTTATCAATGTACAGTGGGTACAGAAAGTATTCAGACCCCCTAAAATTTTTCACTGTTTGTTATATTCCTCATTAATGTACACACAGCACCCCATATTGACAGGGGAAAAAACGTAATTGTTGAAATGTTTGCAGATTTATTAAAAAAGAAAAACTGAAATATCACACAGCCATAAGTATTCAGACCTTTTTTTGCTCAGTATTTAGTAGAAGCACCCTTTTGAGCTAATACAGCCATGAGTCTTTTTGGGTTAGTTTTTTCACACCTGGATTTGGGGATCCTCTGCTATTCCTCCTTCCAGATCCTCTCCAGTTCTGTCAGGTTGGATGGTGAACGTTGGTGGACAGCCATTTGCAGGTCTCTCCAGAGATGCTCAATTGGGTTTAAGTCAGGGCTCTGGCTGGGCCATTCAAGAACAGTCATGGAGTTGTTCTGTAGGAGTTGTCCTTCGTTATTTTAGCCGTGTGCTTAGGGTCATTGTCTTGTTGGAAGGTGAACCTTCGGCCCAGTCTGAGGTCTTGAGCACTCTGCAGAAGGTTTTCATCCAGGATATCCCTGTACTTGGCCGCATTCATCTTTCCTTCGATTGCAACCAGTCGCCCTGTCCCTGTAGCTGAAAAACTCTTCTTTACCTCTCTCACCAAGGCTCTTCTCCCCCGATTGCTCAGTTTGGCCGGACGGCCAGCTCTCGGAAAGGGTTCTGATCATCCCAAACGTCTTTCATTAAAGGATTACGGAGGCCACTGTGCTCTTAGGAACCTTAAGTGCAGCAGACATTTTTTGTAACCTTGGCTAAATCTGTGCCTTGCCATAATTCTGTCTCTGAGCTCTTCAGGCAGTTCCTTTGACCTCATGATTCTCATTTGCTCTGACATGCACTGTGAGCTGTAAGGTCTTATATAGACAGGTGTGTGGCTTTCCTAATCAAGTCCAATCAGTATAATCAAACACAGCTGGACTCCAATGAAGGTGTAGAACCATCTCAAGGATGATCAGAAGAAATGCATATTGAATACTAATGGCCAAGTGATATTTCAGTTATTCTTTTTTAATAAATCTCCAAAAATTTCAACAATTCCATTTTTTTCTGTCAATATTGGGTTGCTGTGTGTACATTAATGAGGAAAAAAGTTAACTTAAAGGATTTTAGCAAATGGCTGCAATATAACAAAGAGTGAACATTTTAAGGGGTCTGAATACTTTCCGTACCCACTGTATATTAAATTACTTCAAGTATCGTATATTTGGTCATTATCTGACTTAATTCACCCCAAAATGAAAACATAACTCTTAATTTGTTTTTTTATTTATTTTTAATTGTTTAGCTGTCGCAAATAAAGCTGTCTGATTCAACGACATATAGTGTAGTGTGACATAAAAACATCTACATTGTATCATTGATATCGTTATTTTGTTAGTTTTGTTATATGTATTGGGATAGCTCTGTTAATGTAGCGTCCGAGACGGTAACAGAACAACAGTCGCCTCTTTAGCATGTCATCCCTGCGACCCACTCTCCAGGCATGACCAATAAACCCACACTTAATCCACCTGTTACATTAATGTAACAAGTGCATGACATAACTTCAACGAAGCTTTTGCGGTCATGATGCTCGAGTAAAAAGTAGAACACCATTGAGGGGGAAGTGAGGACAAGAAGAAGGAAGTGTAAAGGATGCCAAGCTTGCTCCCGTCACTCCCTGGTCACCCATCAGTCTCTTTGTGCCTCTGGGAGGATGGGGAGGGGGTGGGGTGGCACTGGTTCACACCAGGCTGACACAAACTCAATGCCCTTACACACACATTCACGCACGCACGTACACACAGTGGAAGGAAAATGTATTGGCGAGATAGGTTTCAGTGATGGCACCCATGTTATGATAAGTGATCTAACCGGAGTAATGCCTGACATGTAAACATACACACACATACTGAAAGCAAAAGCCCAACAAAAATGCTAATATAATTTGTAGTTTCTTTTTTACACAATTTCAACTTTAATGAATATTTAGTCAATATTAGGGGAAACGGAGAAAACTAATTAAATGACCTGAAAAATGTGGAAAAACAACTGTTTTAGGCACTCATATTAAACTGTAATGTAAGCTTTCAAATATTTCAGGCCTCAGTGTAGACGTTAGGGGTTTAATTCAATTCAGTCACCTTTATTTAAACTTCTGGGCCACTGAGGTTGCCCTCATTTTCAATGACGATGAGCAAATAATAATTAAAAAAAAAAACAGAAACAAGAAAAGCAAAGCAAGAAAGAAGCCATAAATTAGCTAAAACAATTCCAGGAAGTTTAAAAATAGAAAGCAGATATTTTTATTCATAATTTTAGAGGCAGAGATAAAACATTATCACGGTTAGGGGCTTTAGCATTTAAAATGATTAATAGACAGTTCCAGGTTTTTTTAGCGCTTCAAAAAGATGATAGTGACAGTAACTCTCAGGAGACACTATATCGTTAATATAAATCGAAAAAAGCACCGGGCCCAGAATTGACCCCTGTGGGACACCCTTGGTAACAGGTAAAAGGTCCGACTGGACACCGCCTCGTTTCAAATATTGAGACAGACAGAAAACTCTGGAACCAGTTATATTTAATGTTGCGCAGTTTACTTAACACGAATGAATGCTCAACAGTGTCGAAAGACAAGTTCTCAATAAAGAATAATGTAGGCTATATAAATTTGCTCTCACACACAAACACACGCACACGTACAGACGCGCGCACACGCATATCGTATTCTGGACCGGTCGTCTGCCCTTCCTCTCCCCTCTGACACAGTGAGCTCTCCGACCGGAAACTCAGCTCCTTACCATTCTGCAGAGAGAGGAGCTTTTGTCTGCACTACACAGATGCCCCTTTCTCTAAACTCTCTTCTGTGTGTGTGTGTGTGTGTGTGTGTGTGTGTGTGTGTGTGTGCAAGTGCAGATAAAAGTTAAGACTGTCTGAGACAAGAGAGGAAAGTGGGTATACGGGGGGGGAAAAAACTCTGAAAAAAGCCCAAGTTGGAATGTTTTTGGAGCACATTTAAAAGATGCTGTCAGCCCCAAAAACCAAAATGCAAATGAGCTCAAGTGTTTGGGATGACATCACTGTGAGTGTAATATAAAGTTACTTTTCACTTGCGTTGCCCGATGGGAAAACAAGGAATGCGAGTTTTGTCAGCGCCTCACTGTCGTGTCGCTTTGAAGCCGAACAAGAGGCGTCTTATTGCCGACACGTCTCCCGCCGTCAGATTTGCCACGCCACTTTCAGAGGTGAAAGTTGAAGAGGGAGGCCAGTTTTTGAATGCATCTGAGGGGGGCCATCCCACTGTCTTTGAGCATTGCATGATGGGTTGTGCTTCACTCAGTCATCAGCTGTTCAGTGGAGTTTTTTAACTAGACCGCCACCAAGGTTAAATAATCTTTGAAATTAGTGATATGATCTCTGGTGAGTTATGGCCATTTATTATAGATTGAATTCAACTGTCCCCAAATTAATTTTCATCCATCCATCCATTTTCTGAGCCGCTTCTCCTCACTAGGGTCGCGGGCATGCTGGAGCCTATCCCAGCTGTCATCGGGCAGGAGGCGGGGTACACCCTGAACTGGTTGCCAGCCAATCGCAGGGCACATAGAAACAAACAACCATTCGCACTCACAGTCATGCCTACGGACAATTTAGAGTCTCCAATTAATGCATGAAATAATTGTTATCCCTTGGTGGAAAATGTATTTCTCTATACTTTCTTGCAAATTTAAGTTACTTATAAGTAATTGAAGGACAGACCTATAGATCACACATACACACACGTGCATGTGGCACAAATATCAGAGCAACTGACCAACTGCATCACTGTGTGGTACGGAGCCTGCACCGCATCCTGCCGCAAGACTCTCCATCGCATAGCGAGGGCAGCTGACAAGATCATCAGAACCTCGCATCCCTCCCCCCAGTACATTTACAGCACCCACTTCACCCACAAAGGCCTCCACATAGCGGGGGATGCCACCCATCCCTCACACAGCCTCTTCAGTCTGCTGCCATCAGGACGAGTCAACTCAAAGACAGTTTTATTCATCAGGCTGTCAGGAATCTGAACTCTCTACCCGCTGTGCCCCCTCTACCTCTTCTGTCCTCTGCCCACCTGAACTATGACGCCCCACATACATGCACATGCACACACGCACGCGCACACACACACACACACACACACACACGCACACACACACTAGACTTTAGCAACATTGGGGTTTTGTCATCTAATTTATATATATCTTATTTGCCTTGGTTCTCTGACCTTGACTATGTTGCACACGTCACCTGATCTTTCCAAATGCAATTAATACTTTTTAGACTGTATTCAACAGTCACATCAAATCAATTACTAAAACTGCCTTTTACCATCTCAAGAACATATCCAGAGTGAAGGCTTGCATATGTCAAGCAGACCAAGAGAAGCTCATGCTTTTATCTCAAGTAGACTTGACTATTGTAATGGTCTTCTGACTGGACTCCCTAAAAAGAGCATTAAACAGCTGCAGCTCATTCAGAATGCTGCGGCTCGGGTTCTGACTAGAAAAAAAGAGGTCAGAGCAAATTACTCCAATTCTAAAGTCTTTACACTGGCTTCCAGTCAGCTTTAGAATAGATTTTATAGTTCTGCTACTGGTCTATAAATCACTAAACTGTTTAAGTCCTGAATACATGAGTGAAATGCTAATGGAATATAAACCCAGTAGGGCTCTGAGATCGACAGACTCAGGTCAAATAGAGGAGCACAGAGTCCAAAGCAAACACGGTGAAGCAGCATTTAGCTATTATGCTGCACACAAATGGAATAACAGAAGTGACGTCAACCCCAAGTGTGCATGTTTTTAAGTCCAGGTTTTTAGAGCATTTCCACTTTTATTGATATTTCTTGCACTGTATGCTGTTTTAATTGAATTTTGATTTTTTGATTTTTATTATTTATTTTTGGAGTGTCTTTGTAGCACCGTGGGCCCTTGAGTACCGTAATGTCAATTCTCTGTATGTGTTACGCATATTGAAGAATGGACAATAAAAGCACCTTGACCTTGACTTACAAAAATGTTTTCATGTCTAATATATTGCACGAATTATATATACTATTTTTATAATACAACAAGCACATCACAGTGTAAATATACAAATATATGGATCTATTATAGTATATATCGTAAGAATTATTTATTAATTGAGTCATTAAATATCATATGATATAATAGAAAATACAAATATACACACAACGTGTACCAGCCCATATGTGCAAGCACGAAGGACAAGCAGAGTAATCTTGTTATAATGACCCATTAGACGGTAAAAAGCCTCGTATTCATCACAAGAGCCTTCTTTCAGGGCACCAACAAATAAAATTAACACGCTCGTAGTGTACTGAAATAAAGCAGGATGGAGCTGTTTAAACAGCTCAGCAATCTACTCTGACATGTCACCAATGCATCATTCATGAGCAGGACGGATCAATAACCGAGCACGCGTGACGCAGCACACGCACTGAGCTGTGCCTATTAAGATGTTTCCTGCCCGATTTCCCACAGTGCCCGGCAGCATCGACATACAGTACAGCAGAGCCACACCCGCCCTCACTGCAGCAGTCTTTCCACCTAGGGGCATATGACTCAGGCCCTCTTGTACAGTAAAGTCATCTCTTATGTGGCAACCATCTGGGATTCATTTCCCCACACCATTTTGGAACAGCTGTGGCCAAAGCTTTCATGTGTTGCGGTGGAATGCGGCACGGCGAAGGTAAATTACAGGGGAAGGCGGAGCGCCGTCGTAACTCGGGCGGCCGCTTTGGAGGTCAATTTGCGCATTGAAGCCCTCTGGATTTGGACATTTTTCATCGTCCCTTCTGTCTCACTCCGACAGATGTGGCCTCAGCAGTCACGGGCCATGACAAACGACTGGACGAGACGACTTGCCACTGGTAGCTTGAAAGAGGCTCTTTGCCCACCGCAAGCATGTTTGACTAGTTTGGGAACATATTCACGCAAGTGTTGAATAATCCATCAGTCAAGTCATTCCGGGAGAATAGCACATCTTTTTTTTTTTGGCATATAATGGAAAATTGACTTTTTAATTGCTTGTATACAAATAGTTGGGTCTCTGGAGTGCCATCAAGTGTGAAATTTAAAAAAACAAGTCCATTTTTTTATCTGCCTTTGTCTGACAATATGTCTGTGATCACCACGTACAGACAGTACAGTATACTGCATGGGTGGGTCACATTTGATTATTTTTTTTTTTTTCCTCAATGATCAGATGGGCCACATCATTTTTATAACTTTTTTTAAATAAAAATGTAAAAATTGTGCAATCATTGTTGTTTTAATAAAACTATTATGCTTTAAATTAAATTGTTAATTACAATTAATTAAACAATTAAAAAACTAAATGAAAATGTAAAATGGTTTACTAATATTTGGTATTTTAAATGTATTGTCTATACTATAATTGTTTATCTATTTTTTATATTATTCATATATATATATATATATATATATATATACATATGGATATTTTTATTTGATCTCTTCTTAATTAACCAATTACTTAAATTAATTTTACAAATGAAACTATTAATCATTAATTATATTATTGTAATTTTTTTTACTTAATGTAAAATGTTTTACTTAATAAAATAACTCATGCTCATTATTTTTCATTCATAATTAAGGCTTTTGCATTTTAATTTTATTAACTACTATTATACAATAAAAAAAATTAAATGGTATACAAGACAAACCCATTTACCCATTTGATTTGATTATTTATTTATTTAAAAACAGTAATTCATGCTCATTTTCAAATTATACTATTTCAATTATTTATGATTAATGAACAAACTATTTAATTAAATAAACAATAAATAAATTTATTTGTTTTGTGATACAGGTATTTTGTGTAAAATAATTCAAAACATGCACATTAACTGTCCGAGACATCCAACAATTTGTCATTCTTTCATTTCTGCTATTGTACAATTGAATTTATAACATAGTATGATGTCTATTTGTGCGATCGGTGTGTTTTATTTGTATAAATACATCACTGAGTTCACCTTCAGGTACAGTAAAACATGCACTAGTGGATATGCATCTAAACTGTTTTAGCGTTGCAAAGTGGCTGATTAATGACAATATATGGTAAAAACAAAGTTGAGTCAAATTTGCAGCACTTTTATCGGAACGGGGCAACATGTGGACATAGGAGTAGCAAAGGTATTGTCAAGATGGCGTTTAGGCCAAGTTCAAGGTTTTGCCCATTTCCAAGCAGTTTCCATCCAATTTTCAGCACAATTGCAATTTTCCGCCCAGGTCCCGATGTTTATAAAATCCTACTTCCTGCAACAGGAACCATTTCCGACCCTTTAAATACACTTGGGTTTGCAAAAGCGCAGTTTAGAGCTTCCTTGCAAGGCTCCTCATGTTGTTTTAGTGGGACACTGCCAAGAATCAAAAGACTGTGGAACAGATTAAAGTCGTAACTCGCGTAATGTACAGCTGTGAAAATGGTCCCCCGTTTAGATATAAATATCGACTATTGGATCGCGTGTGCCAGGTCTGTTCCGGAACATGATGTACGTGTGTGTGTGTGTGTGTGTGTGTGTGTGTGTGACCGTGGTGCGGTACCCGTTATTAGCTTGTGAGAGAGAGCAGGCCTGAAGTGTAAGGCAAAACCAGCGGTGGGAAGTAACCGAGTACAAATATTTCCTTACTGTACTTAACTTGATTTTTCAGGTACCCATACTTTACTTGAGTGTTTATTATTCTGATGACTTAGTACTTTTATTCTCGCCCTCTAATGCCTGGATCAGACTACAAGATATTCGCCCTGTTATTTGCTATCGCGAATAAGTTATCAGTTTGGGCCTGACATACAGTATTTTGTCGGGAATGACAAAACTCCCTGGAGCGTGACAATCCACGATCAACGATTTAGCCCTAAAATGCCAAAATGAAATACGAGCGTGACTGATTTTTTTTCCCGTGCAGTGCGACATATCAACAAGAACCCTCCGACATAGCACCTTCCCGTTGATCAGTAGGATTGCGTCTTGCAAAGGCACCTAGCCTCCCTTGGTTGCCGTTGTCAACCTTTAGTTGCACGCACAGCTCATGGTTACTGAAACTTTAAAACATGAATCGACAGAACGCTGGCATGTTTCCCGCACAAGCTAGCTAGCTACATGATGTTATATTGCCTGCTTGGGGAACGCACAGGATGTGAACTGACAGCACAAACCATCCTCTCTGGAGCACCCAGGAACAACACCACACACATTTTTTTCTTTTTGTTCTTTTTTTCCAATACAAAACATTGCCGCAATCAAAACTAGCGCCATGGTAACGGGGCTTTTTTTCCCCCAGTTATCATTCAAATTTTTTGTTAGTCAGTTCACAACATTCGCAAAGCTGTGAGGTAAAGTTTTGTTTCACGTGTCAAGTTATAAAAAGTGTATTGTATATAATGGACAATAAACATGTATTTTAAGTACATTTCTGTCATGTACTTTTATACTTTTAAGAGGTTAAAACAGTACTTTTACCAGAGTCCTTTTTTTTTTTTTTTTTTTACACACATTATCTGTACCTCTGCTTAAGTATAGAATGTGAGTACTTTTGCCATCTCTGGGAAAAACAGTCAATACTGAAAAAAAACTGTTGAGATACGAGTCGGCACAAGTCTTCATTTTTCTTTTTCTTTTTTTTTCCCGATCAAAGGAGACAAGGGCTAGCGTGTCGAAGCCAAGCGCGACGTTAATGGACGCTTAGATAAAAAGCTTTTATCAGCCGCGTTCAGCAAAGTCATCACAAAAAGGCCAGCACAGCGTACAGTTCCTAAACAGTAACATCATCTTCGTCCTTTTGATGCGAGGCCAGATTGTTCTTGGAGGGCACTATCTGCTTCATTTACATCTTATCAGCACTAATACCTCCGCCCAGCACAAAAACAAGTGCTTGCATGAGACTCCGCAAATATTACATGTCGGATTTTCATGAAACTGCGGGAAGGGTAGCACAGACCACAGACGAACAAAATGAATTATGGCCAGGATGGTTGAGACCAACCCTGCAAATGGTTGTGTCCATCTACACTGGTGCCTTGTCAGTCACTGCGCCCTCTGATGCAGGCCATTTTTACTCCAATTATTATTAGCCCTGTTTGACCTATAAAGGGATAGGACACACGTGACACAGGAAATGGTGCGGAATAACCACCATATTCATATTAAGCAGTTCAGCTCTTGTACGGGCCGAAGTGTTTTTAAAATACCACGGATAAGAGGACTTGGAGAGGAGGGGGGGGGATACATTTCTCCTGTAGCAGGAGGCGGGAGATTGAGGCAAGGGAGAAGACACGAATGCTGCAGAGATTGCTTTGAAGGTGAACGTGGGCGATTGAATGTCCCTTACAAGCACCATTTCTTTTTTTGGATGAATACAAAACTACGATCGTAGGCTCACAGGTGTCACATTGTCATTTTGGAAGATCCAATACAAGAGAAGATTACAGTGAACCCCTTTTATCAGGGAGGGATACGTTCCAGATCCACCTGGCATTGGTGAAAATCTGTTATAGACAGACCTTGGAATTAAATATTAAAAATTGTTTTTACCGCTCCCACAGGCTCTAAACACATTTAAACTTATTCAAATATTGTTTTAAAGCACATTGTAAATGTATTTAAGCACCCAGAGAAGGAGTCAGGTTGGCCGGTTAGTCTGCGTGTAAGCACCTGAGTGTGAGTTGTGGCCTACAGCAGCCCCTTGCGGGTGTTCTCCTTTTGCATTTGTGCGCATGACACTTTGTCTCAATCAATAAGCGGCTGAACGTCCATCCGCGGTTGTGGCTCTCCTTGCCCACTTGCGAGGGCATTACAGTACCATAATGACTCTATTTCATATTTCCACTTCAATCGAGCGGCAGCATGTGCAACACAAAGCAAATTGAAAAACTTATTTGTGAGTACATGGTACCACTGTATGCTGTAAAAAAAAAAAAAAAAAAAAAAATTAATCTGTGATGTAGGATAATTGTGACAATGGCAACAATGAAGCAATAAGGTGAAGCATGCTATATCAGTCCCACCATGTGCACACTACACAGTACATCCATTTTGGGGCGAGAGTTCTGTGAGTGCACTAGACGCCCCCGTCTTTTTTTAAATGGTGCAGTAGAGCAGCGCTCCCGCTGTGCATGTGCTGTAGTATCCTACGCAGAGAGAGCAAGAGAGAGAGAGAGAGAGAGAGAGAGAGAGAGAGAGAGAGAATTTTGACCGAGCGCCAGGCCGACCTCGTTTCCCCCCACTCCGCGTGCGTGTTGCAGTCGCACTGAAGTGGCGCTCGCCCAACCCAGCTCGGCTTAGCTCGCAGCTCCCGGATCTCCGCCCTGCAAATTCGACGTGTAACTCAAGCCGCACTGCCACTGGCCTGGCCGATCAAAACTACCTCACGCACACATCATGCACACAATCCGGCTACTTAAGGGATCTTGTCATGTAACAAAGGTTTGCATGAGGCATCTTCAACAACCACAACACAATGAGTAGGCATGCGTACTATGTGTGCTGTGCTAAAAATGATACAAGGACTAATAATAAGACTATTGGATGAAGTAACACACTGATCGTGGGTGTGTGTGCATCACTGGCACTCTTCCTTTCCCTACAAGGAACTCATTGACCTGAATCTTTGCAGAGCCGCACCCCTCCTCATGGCTGCTGCAGAGACTGGAGACAAGAGACAAGAGAGAGAGCGCGAGCGAGAGCAAGAGCGCCTCTGGTGGCCACACGATGGAACTATGGCGCCACCACGGAGGTGCACTGATTCCCACGTTTTATGCTTCAAATTTCTCATTTCACAGTCAACGCTACACACGCCGTAAAAGCAGTCCGACGACTCTCGGCTCCATCGTGGAGTATAAGCGAGTGTGTTTGTGTGTCCGGCTTGCAGTGGGTTAATCTCTCACTCATCGGATGAACTCTCGTGTTGAATGGATTAGCCTTTCGCTGGTTAACTGGTGGACCACAATGGGGATTACCTTTTCTCAGTGGTGGGAAGTAATGAAGAAAGAATACTTTGTTGCTATACTTGGGTAGATTGAAAAGGCTCGTTTATAGCTTTTTTTTTAACCTCCCCGAATGAGGACACGGCATCAAAAAGACGTAATAGAGAGGTTAAATCAAATCAGATTTTGATATCTTGAGATTTTAGGGTCTTTAAGGCAGATAAACATGAACCAGAAAGACAATGGCAACAAATTCATAAAAGCAGTATTAACTGTCCAGGCCCTGATTTAATTTATTTTATTTTTATTTATTTTTTTATGTTGTCGATTACAAGAATGTTTCACGGCGAGTACATTCTGTCTTGTGCCGTCCTAAAAACCACAAGCTTCTGGCGTTCCAAAATTCTCTTCTCTAATCTGCAAAAACAGTGTTTTTTTTTTTTTTTTTTTTGAGTTCTAATTCACAAACTTAGCATTTTTTTTTGTTAGTCCCCACAATTAGTCAAAATGACAAAACTACAGGAACACGTTTAGACTTTAAGTTGACTCGACCGGGTCCCAGTACAGTACTTACCGTAACATGCCGATATCGACGCCATCATGTCTCGTAATCGTGATGAAAATTAATTTGAATCAAACATTGTTCAAAAACAATATTATATCATGGCATAAGGTTCACACAAATATGCCACTTAGTAACAACCTGCACATTTTAACAAGCAAGTTTTGCAACACATTTCACTTAAATGTAGCCGACTGTACAATGTCATTTTTTGGTGCTGAAATACATTATTGATACATTATCAATCAACTGCTTACTTCTCACACCCTATGAAAGTTAAATCAACAACAACTGAGCTTAGCATTGATTGAATGTATACCACTGAATTGTTTAAACCGTCTAGTTACGTTACTTAGTTGTACTAAAACGTTCACAAGCGTTTCATTTGTATTTTTGATGGTTCCAAAGCGGTCTATAAAACGGAATGTTCGACCAGCTAGCTAAACTGTTCAATTAGCTTACCTGTCTTTGGGAGTTTGGGAGTGACGGATGACGTTCGACGTCGAAGTCGTCGTTGTTGTTGTTGTCTTTAATGCGCGAGTTGCAAGCCAAGCAAGTTGCCATCCTCTCTTTTTTTTTTTTTTTTTGCAGACTACATTGACAACATTCTTGAATCCTTGAATTATCTTCGGACCTCCTTCCATTGTTGTTCATGCGGGTGATTACGTCACACTGGCGAGTGCGCAACGATGCAGACTGGGTTGCCAGGTTGGCGTGATTGAGCCCCCCCCCAAAAAAAACAAAAACAACAACAAAATACGTTTCTTTCTTTAAAAAAAAAAAACAACTCTAAACGAGATGACTTGTCAAGTCATGTAGTTCAAGTCAAAAAGTCAAGTTTGTCTTAAGTGTTTGGCAAGTAAGTTGCAAGTCATAAAACTGGCAACTCCATTTGACTCGAATCAAGGCCCATGACTCGACTCCCCCATCTCTGCCTGGCAGGCTGGTATAGAGGTATAGGTGTCAGTTTTAATTATTTTTAGGAGTACCGATGTCCAGTAATGGCACCAATACCGGTCTGTACTTCCATCCATCCATTTTCTGAGCCGCTTCTCCTCACTAGGGTCGCGGGCGTGCTGGAGCCTATCCCAGCCGTCATCGGGCAGGAGGCAGGGTACACCCTGAACTGGTTGCCAGCCAATCACAGGGCACATAGGAACAAACAACCATTCGCACTCACAGTCATGCCTACGGGCAATTTAGAGTCTCCAATTCATGCGGTCTGTACTTCTTTGACTTAAAAGTGAAGGACTTGAATCTGTACTTCTACTTTTATGTCTTTTTTTTTTTTTTGCCCATCGCATCTGTACGTGTGTGTACTGATGCAGTCTGGGTCTGTCGCACACATTGACTTCCTAAATTTTGGGTTGCGCATAGTCCAGGCCATTTTGTTTTTCCACCTTAATTTCATTTGAGTTTATCTCGGGATTTAAGACGACACGCATTTAGTTGAATAACGGAAGCTGAGGAGTGTTCTATATCAGGATTGTGGCGACTCGGCTTTCTAAGTGCATCCCAGAGACAATCAAATTTGCCAGTGGGAGTTGGGCTTTTAAGCTATAAATAAGGAAAAGAGTCACAGAAGCCATCTTTTTAGGGAATAATCATGTATTTGAAAGAGGAGCAAAGTCTTTGAAATGACAAGCGCGTTGACGACAGAACCAGACAAAGGCAGTGTTGTTGACGCGTTGCATATTAATCATCCTTCGACAGTATAAATAATACTCTTGTGCACGTTTATATGGAGCCAGTCAACTCTATGCAGTACGTGAACAAAACTCATGTTTAAATGCGTCGATAATGCAAATATCCAACTCGAGGCCCAGGGGCCAAATCCGGCCCGCCGCATCATTTTATGTGGCCCGCGAAAGCAAATCATTTGCGTCAACTTCCAAGAGTCTTGCTAAAATCTGTACCAAAATTTCAAATTGTCATATGCAACAAATAATGTTGAGATATTTCAAGCATTTTTTTTCTCACCAAGCCCATTTTTACAGTAACTTGATGAGGGTGGGAGGGTTTAACAATAGCCCTGTTTAACGTTAAAGGGTGCTGGAATCCAATGCCCGTGTCTTCTGTATTTCACGAGGACTGACTGTCAAACATTCAACGAAAATCAATGGGAAAACGTCGAAGCGCCCTTAACCAAAAGTTGTGTCATAAAATGAGACAACCAGAGACAAACGAATCGACATTAACTGCATACTATTTATACTACTTATCTAAAAATAGATGTATATATAATTTGAAACATTTTCATTTTAATATTTTACTATCATTTTCATGATTTCACTTGCTTTTCAAGGAGCAGTGAGGCGCCACCCTCGCGCCCTCTATTGACCAGCTGCCAGTGAACGGCGAATACATGTTATTGTCTGGTGAGTTCTACAGTGGTCGTTCGTTATGATGGAATCAGCTTTTGTTGTGTCTATTTGTGGCTTGGAATCACATTTGCACAACTGGTCTGTCAGGTAGATCACATCAGTGGACACGTGTGTACATGTGTGCGCGCGTGCGTGCGTGTGCTTGAGGTGGCCTGTGATTGGCTCGCACGGCACACTTCCCCCCCCCCCCCCACCCCCCAATCGTCCGAACCCCTCCCCTTTGCCTCTGGAGCGACTGAGACACATGGCCCCGGTCGCCATGACGACGGTCACGTCAAGAGGCAAGCCCGGTGTAAACATCTCACCCCCCCTGCGAACCTCTACCTTATGCTTCATCTATCCTAACCTCCTGCCGTACTTTATCGAAGTCAGTTTTTGTGCAACAACAAAATTACATTTCTCATTTTGTCATTTCACCTTAAGACCGTTTCCCAAACTTTATTGAAACAAGACACATATTTTACCATCGAAAAATCTCATGGCACACCAAACAAAAATGCCCCAAAAATGATAAATCGTCAAATAACGATGACCTTGTTCCGATTTATTCACTCCGTTCGAATTCTGGGCCTGAGTAGTTATGATTCTGTTTGTATGAATAACAACAGCTGGATACACAGGTTAATTGTACCTTCTACCATCGAGTGGAAGAGCATTTAATGGACCATACGCACGGCAACACATGAAGTATTTCTGGTGCAAAGGTCAGTCGGCGTAACCGTTTCCGCTGTCAATATGTTCCAAGCTACTGGGACTCCATCTGATTGAAAAAATAACCTGTTGTTAAATGTGTGATAACGTGGGGTTGTGTAACTGGTATATTCAATACTTTGGCACAGGAGCTTTTTGGAGGTCAAAATGGCATCAAAAGTTGTTACTTTTCAAAAACGAGGAAATACTGTCCAGCCAATACTGCGGCATCCCGCCCGCTATGCTCAGCGATGCAACTCGGGTTTGAGTTTGAATACATGCGCCACACAATGACCATAAAGGCTTACTATTCTAGACTATGTTCAATCTCTATCTACAGTGCTTTGTTACATCTGCAGTTGTTTTTAAAGTCAAAAGTTGACCTGCACAGTGCAACTGCCAATGGCTTATTAAATCCGATATGGATCCTTTGATCTGTCAATTCAGCGCTGACCGTGGCGCAAGTCTGCGAGGAGATGGGTTAGACCCGGCCTTGGTAATTTCGCGGACAGCCGATCGTTCAAAAGTCGGATGTCTGCACTGGTCTGAGCTTGTTCACAGCCGACTTCAATCCTGTCCAATCGAAGCGGCTCCTCTCGTTCCCTTTAAAAGCGGCGCAATAGTTTCGCATACCGACGTCTCAATATGCTAAAGAGGACAAAACGATCTGTGCGTGACTGGAGCGTTGAACGTTTGCGGGTAAGCTTATTAAACTCCCCATTCGTAGGTCAAATACGTCATTTCTGCCATGTCATGTTAGAGCGCCACCAAATGATCCAGCGAAGGAATGTATAGGATAGTCACTAAATGGAAAAAAATATATTGAAAACTATAGCAAGATGTGTCAGAAGATGATAGGCTTTTATCAGCTTTCTGTTACCTCCTCTTGTAGTGGCTTGGGTGAAAATTAACTTTTTTTTTTTTGGGGGGGTTTAAATGGATTATAGCTTTAAATCACACGCCTCTGCGTGGATTCGAGTGAAGGAAATGTTGCATGTGGCCTGAAAGGCAGACATCCAACACACAAATACTGCAATACACTTTTTGGGGGGGTTTTATTAAGCTTTTGTATAATACAGTTCTATTTTTCTTTACCAACAGAAAAAAATGTGGTGTTGTTTTGCAAGGTTCAAACAGATTAATGGCATTTCAGTGGGGATGAGTGCTCATGGAACAAATTAAACTCCTTCAACAAGGTAGCACATTATTTGTAAAATCCTTTTAAGACCAATTAAGTGAAATTAGATCATCCTGCTGCACAGTGGTTGGAAATAACTGCCTTAAGGCTACCTTTCAGCTTGAATTTACACCTGTTATTGGGTGTATTCACTATAAATCAAATATACACAGAGTATGTTTAAAACGAGGACCACCGACTCTTTCTGTTGATGTATTGCACACAGTGCCTGTCATTTATTATCCCTATTAAATCCACGCTAGGTGGAGATGAGGATTATCGTTGAGCCATCAAATAAATCAGCGGCATTAAGTGAGGAACATATTTGAAAAGGATTGTCTTATAGACTCCAGAGACTGACAATGTCCTGATATCTTTCTGGAATCAGTTTCATTATAATTCCCTGCCTGCCCACTCAGAAAACACATCACTTCAGGTGATGCGGTTGTTGTGGATTATCTCAGGTTCTTGGAAAAACTCCACATGTGCACTTCCCGGACGCGGAGCGGTCGTCACGTTGCGGACTGACCGGTTCGATGTGACTCACTCCTTCCGATAAGGAGAAGGGCGAAATGATGGAGAGTGGAAGAGCCCCACTTTACACGCTCAAGAGTGCAATCTGTTATCAAGGCAGTCTGATTCCAAGATGATGCAGAGAAACGGGGGGAAAACCTGCAGTGCAACACAGGTTGAATTATTCATCGGAGAGACAGAAAGGAGGAGAGTAGGTGAGGGGAAGGGATGGAGGATGCGAAGACGGAGGGAGGAATGGAGGAAGGGAGGGGTGGCGGAGGAGTCTGAACTCGCTGTTCCCGACAGTCACGTTCGCACTGTCTGAAACAAAAAAAGCACACACACCATGAGACTTCAAAAAAGGAAGATATTTAAGAAGGTACATCGTGAGCACGACACACAGAGACAAAACGCATCGCGGTTGGCACATCACACTCTAAACACATCAAAAGTCTCAGTAGGGGAGGGGGGGGGGGTGGAGGAAGCCTCAAACGCCGCTCACATGCAAAGACACAGACAGACGTGGGAGGTAGTTTAAAAAAAAAAAAAAAAAGATGGAGGCAGACATGGAGAGGTCAAATGAGGAGAAGGAGTGAGGAGGATGGCGAAATGTCAGAAGCACACACAAAACTATACTTTCCAGACAGAGCTGAGCTTTTTGTCTCAGCAGGGAACGTTCACCCGCTCAAAAAAGAAAAAAAAGAAAATAAGAATGGCACATGCGGTACAAAATGTACACACAAGACTGGGTGAGGAAGAGAGCGTATAAATGCATGCAGCAGGGAGGAGGAGGAGGAATTGGGGTGAGATAGACAGCGCTGCTGCAGTGTCAGCGACATGTCTCTACTGCATCACACACACACACACACACACACACACACGCCAAAATAGACATAGCATGCAGAGAGAATGTCACATCAATGCCAAGAGCAGTGCCAGACACACCTGCGTGCACACACAATGTCACATTTCACACGGTTCGATTTCACTCTACTGATATTTCCCACTTTCTCGGGCCAGGAATAGATATACCGTACTGTATTTCAAACTGTATATAGGCCAGTCAAGAATGGGAGGACATTTTTTGTTCTCCACATAAAATTTCTAATAATCCAAGCACTAAATACAGAAACATGTACTTGTGGATTTTATAGTTGTCGGCAGACAAAATGTATTTGTAGCTGTCATAAAAGCGATCCCTAAATGTTATTTAAAATTAGGGCTCGACCAATATACATTTTTTGAGGCCGATGCCAATTCCAGTATTTGGCAGCGTAAAACTCAGATAACCGATTAATCGGCCAATGAATTTAATAATATATAATGAATAAAATTACTCTTTCACAATACTTTGTCATCTAATATTTGTTTTACTTCACAAAATGAGGAAAAACTGGCCAAAACATCTGCCAATTTTGCCGATTTGAAAAGGGCTATCTGTTGATTCATCGGTCGGGCCCTAAATGACTTTATTCGGTGCTTCTGATTGGCTGATGGCAGGGTTCCAATTAGCAAGAGCCAATGGGAGCCCACAAAGGACACCTGAGCTCCCATACAGACAAAACGCATGGCGTGGGTGTGCAAAGTAACAAACAACAGGGAAACTGACATGACGGGACTCAAGAAACGTGACCTATGACCACAATGACTAAATACAAGCTAACTGACGAGACAACGAGGCACACCCGGACACGACACGAGTGGGTGTAGGGAGCTGATCGGGAGACACAAGTGTGAGGGCTGACGAGAACACGTGGAAACGAAAACCTAACGAGCATGAAACAAAACGAAAAAAAAAAATGGAATCAAAACAAAGTCAACAAAAAGACAGATTATGACAAATGCATTAATTTGTGTGCAGGGCCGTTTGATTTGATAGAAATTAGTGCATTTTCTCAGTGCGATTTCATGGAGGTCGTAGGTGAGAAGGCCGTAGATCCTCACGGTCACCCAACTTGCCGCCCGTTGGCTTTGATATTGCCCATTAGCTCAGTGGCACAGGCTGAGCTGCATGCCCATATAAGGGCATCTTCATTTACCTCCCCCCTGTCTAAAAATCTAAGTCCCGTCAGTTAAGACCATGATCCATCCATACGGGCTGGCGCTAAGCTCAGCGGCGTGGTAGCCACAATATAGCGTGACTGGAGCGTATTACACTGGACAGCCCCCGTTGAGTGCGTGTCAACTCGCATGTCTGTGTGTGTGTGCGCATATAAGTGTAATTACATGTGCGGGAGGCTTCGCATGTATTCAGAAAAGCTGTGGATGTGCACCATGTGGGAACCGTCGTGTGATCGCGTGCACAATTTTTGCACACCCATCTGCGTGTGGTCCTGTTTGTATGGGCACAGAAGCATTTTTTTTGTGTGTGTGCGTGCGTGGATGGAGCCTATTACAGTAGACCACTCACACATTCAAGCGGCGAGATGAGCAGCCATCGTTGCTCTTCCTCCTGCTGAGCACGACAGAAGCGTGTGGATGCGAAATCTAAAGATAACCGATACCATGGATTGAACGGCCGACCGTTGGTTTGCAATCGAACAACCGGTACGGGCTGTGTGAAATAAAAAAAAATACAAAAAGCCAAGGCACCCCACCAACGCGTCTCTCAAACACTCCCGAGAGAGCAAATACGCTAACGTTTGTACTGCTGTCAATCAGTTGGCCTGATGGCCGTCCTGTCTGTCCCGCCGCTGACCAGTGGGTGCTAAAAATGCTCCATTTGTTGGTTCGTTGCTGTCGAAATGATGGATTTACCATTTATTTTACAGCGTGAAGGCTGGATTTCTGACAAAAGGAACATATACGAAAATAGATGGAAAATTAACCTCTTGGTATGAATTCATATTCATACTTATTGGCAAAATCTGCTGTGCTGCACCTTAGTTTTCAAGACACACTTTACACAAATGAATTTAAAAGTTAAATGTCGCTATTTAAAAAAATAAAATAAAAAAAAAGCAGCAAAGATTCAAAATAAGAAAATTGGGACATTCAATGTAAATGGATTGATGTTTTTCCTTATTCAATAAATTTCTTAAAAATATTGTTTAATGTAGGTGTAACAGTCATCCACATTTGTGACATGACACTGGTGATAATACTCGCGCTAGAACCATAAACACCTTGAAATAAAACGAATGAAGAATTTTGACCACGTAAGCTGCAAATGAGGACATTAGGCAACTTTATTTGATTAATAAAGGGAGTTTTAAAGTCCGTAAAAATCAGGGATGTGATGTTGCGTATAATAGATTATTATTTGCTTCGGGTGACTTCACCCAGTTGTTTCATGTGAGGCCATTTGAGCCCATGTGGTTTGGTTTTTCCACAGCATTATTCTTCACTTTGCTCGCGTTTGTAAAATAAAGACTGACACGGTTTCCTGGCGGTCAACACGTGCGCCTTGATGAGTAAACTTACTGTGTTCAAAGTCAACCATTAATTACAGGTGAAAGCAAGACGTGCAACAATGTGGTGAGACGTCAAATAAATGGCTTTTCTCAGAAAACGCATAAACTGGGCTTGTTTAGTGGTGAGCGAACGTCAATGCTTACTGATGTGTGCACATACAGTAAAAGCAGGACAATCTATATTTAAAATATATATACCTGGCACTCTTTATGCGTGGATCTCGCATGCAGGGTGTATTCATGTGTGCGATTGTTCTGCGTGTTTACAATGGCACCTCACATTGAGGTTCGTCCGCCTGGCATTGGTGCGCTCCAACCGGCGCCAAGTTCCACACTCCGCCACACTCACCTCACACGGCTGCCAGCCTCCACCGCCATTTATGGTTATTTCAAAAATCATTTTCAGCAATTGTCCTTGGCACTTTGCGTGCTGAGGGAGACGCACAGAGCCTGAAAAAGAAAAGAAAAGCGAAACTGGCATCAAAAACAGATTTGACGTGTTTTTAAAAAGTGATGATGAAGACCTGTAATTTTGATATTTTTTTCCAATATTAGTCTTGAGAAGAACGATTCATGCTGCACGGTTCAAGTGACACGATTCACTTCTTCTTTTTTTTTTTTTTTTCTCTCGCTCTCAAGTGGCACAATCATGCGTCATGGTGGTTTAAATAGAAAGAAGAAAAAAAAAAGGTGTGGGATCGAATGAAAATGTGGATAAAATCCAATAGGTATATCAGATATGTGCCAATGTAAGTGCAGCGTAAACAAATAGATTGGATAAGGCAACCTTGGTGTAATCAAAACCACCAACTGGTGCTATCTATATATATATATATATATATATATATATATATATATATATATAGGGATGCAGGGATGTCCCTTTTGGTCAGCTTTTCTTGCTTTTAGTCATGCAACACCGTCACATTCCTCCAAGAAGCGACAGTTATTCAATCAGAATGGCCAATGATCATAAAGCACACGCAGCGGGATTTAAATACACCCGGCTAACGAGAGAATGAAAAGCATGTGGGGCAGATCGATAATCACAAACGAGTGTCGCGGGGGAAAAAAATGAAATCAAATAAAAAGAAAATTTATTTTCAATAAATGGAGAAAAAGCCTGGAAATAGGGGCAAAAGGGGAATAAAAATGGAGTATAAAGTCCAATAAAGCAACATGCTAGTCAGGAATATGCCACTAATAAGAAAAAAAAAAAGTGGCAAACGGTGCATTTTTTTTTTTTTTTTTTTTTTTTTTACAATGAGTGTCATATTGGAGAAAAAAAAAAGTGTGGAAATGGGAGACTTTCCACAACCAAGAGTAAAACCACTGGAATGTGTGTGGGTTGGCTACGCCATCTCATTGGTGCCATTAAAAAAATAATAATAATAAATAAAGAATACATTATTATCACATTTACTATTTCCATCCTCTGTGATCAAGAAATGTACTAGAACTGAAAAAAACATAACTCCCTATGTTTTTTTTTTTAATTATTATTATTTTTTAATTTTTATTTTCACAAGCTTTAAAAAGCAAACATAAGCGAGCTGTAAATGTCAGAAAAGCATGGGCTGTATAAGTGAGACGTAACTGATTGTGCAAAGTGAGAAAAACAGTGGGAGGAAAGACAAATGGAACGCACAGGCACACACACGCACACACACACAGCACACACACACACACACACGCACGCACGAACGCACACTGAGGGAATATTATTTTCCACTCAGAAGTTAAAATACGCTGTGATCATCGTGCAGCGTGTGAAACTATACTTGTGTGTATTTGTTCCCCAAAGGGACAAAAACCTCATGGGACCATTGCAATGACTGTAAGTGATGATTTTTTTTATTATGATTAAGAATAAAACTAATCCAGTGAGCATGGTGAGCAAGTGGTTACACATGTGCCTCACAGTTTTGAGCTTTGGGGTTCAACGTTTCCATGTTTCGCCAATGACAGGGGTGTCGAACTCATTTGTCGGTACGGTTTCTTGAGAGGATCATATTAATGTTTCATCATCGTATTCACTATTCAGGGCCGGCTGGTCAATAGAGGGCGCCAGGGTGCCGCCCCACCTCTCCTCGAAAAGGACAGAAGATTATACGAGTAAAATTGATTCATTTATCCCCTCTGGTTTAGGGTGCATCAACATTTTCTCATTGATTCTCGTTGAATGTTTGACTCTCGGTCCTCGTGAAATGTAAAAGATTTTGCCAAGGTAGGGCGTCCGACTCCAGCGCCCTTTAACGTTAAACTGGGTTTCCCACCCCCTCCATTAAGTTACTGTAAAAAAAAAAAAAAAAAAAAAAGGGGTTTGCAAAGAAAAAAATGCTTAAAATGTTACTATTTGTTTCACACGACAAATTGGAATTTTGGTACGGATTCGAGCAAGAGTCATAGAAATTGATTCGCTTTTGGGGGCCACATAAAATAATGTGGCGGGCCAGATTTGGCCTTGAGCTTGGCACCTGTGCCCAATGAGAATAACTTGTATATAAAATGGATGACAAACTAGTCCACTAGAAGTTGCCTTTCGACTTGTGTGTGAGCTTGTTTTTGTCTCTCCTCCTACTTTGAGGTCAATATTTCTTGAAGAGGATCCTATCGGTCTGTTTCCCAGGACAGGCACCTGCTTTCACTCCTATCTATTTGTTGTTAATTCCACTATTATGGACGTCTCATCTTCTCTATTCGCCTCCTGCTTGCAGTCAGCAGCTGAAACCACAAAATGCGAGTAACGTGCATGTGTGCGCGCGAGAGAATACGGGCAAGAAATGCGAGCATGTGGACGCGCGTGAGCGGCATCAGTTGACGGAGCGCAGTCAGACCAAAACAATAACATACCAGCTTGCACGTGTGCACACACACACACACACACACACACACACTCTCTTTCGCACACAGCTGTGAAAAGTCAGCCCCCTTTCAAGGTTTGCCGCCTTTGTTTTGACCTCTCCGATCATGAGCCAAAAAAAAATAATAATAATAATTGGAAATTTGCCCGCTTAAATTAAAAAAGTCAACTTTTTTTTGTCTATAAACTCATTTGAGGGCTCTTCAATCCTGTGAGTTTTTGCCTCGTATAACAAACTTGATGAAAATCGAGTCAAACTCAAGTGGTCTTGAGTCTTTTTTTTTTTTTTTTTTTTTTTCCTGCCTTGCCCTAAACCTTCATATTATCAGCCCATACTCCCAGATAGATTTGAAGATTTGGCCCACTCCTGATAGGATTAGGAGAACAGATCAGTCCTGAGAGGCCTGGATTGACTTGGGTTTATCCCCTCCACGACAAAGACTACAGATGGTTCCTTTTGTTTCACCAGGGAAAGGTATGAGTCTACATAAGATAAATACAGAAACATGATCTAAGGCAAAACTAACCAACCCCTGGTAAAACCAAACGAATTGCTTCAGTGGGGGAAATACTGATTTGATCCACTGCTGAATTCGCACGTTGACTCACTTCAAGAAATTAACTTTCTAAATTCTACGGTCAATTATTTAATCATGGTATTAGGCAGATGATCTGTCAAAATTGCGAAATACTGGATTTGATCACCTACAACCCAGCCAGAATTCCGGCTCCCACTGTGTATTCTATTTTTATTTCAAACAACTCCCTAATAACCAACATATATACTGTAAATGCTCATGAACATAATGGTAATAATGAAGATAATTGGCGTGACCAATCCTAAAGGTCTGGTGAGTAAAACAAGCTTTAAAAGCTGCTTTGTCTATTCGCAAATGCCCTTAAATCGGCAGCCTTCTTTTGCACAAAGTGAATTTCTGCAGTCCTATGGGCAGGCAGACCTTGACTTGATATAAATCCAGACTACTTCAACCCTCACGGGGAGGAAAACAAAAGATTTAGGACTTGTTTCTCTTAAAATGATTGCCTGCTACCTCCCAGGCACCGTGGAGAATCTAGCCGGTCGGGTCTCTGCTAGGTGAACTGGAAAACAGATGTTGTCGCTGTGACCTGGAGAAACCTTTTTAATAGCCTTTCATCCCTTTTCTATCTATTCAAATCCACTCCCGATGAAACTCGGGGATGGAGCGGGAGGGGGGGAGGTGGGCACTAAAAATGAGAGGGTCTCGAGAGCTGGAAGCCGGAGTAGCGCGATTGGGTGAGGCGGAGGAGAGCGAAGAATCATTTGCATTTGTCCCAGTGTGACCTGATGCATACATACATTGTTTATTTGAATTTGATTAGATTTGTCTTTTGTTGTAATGCTTAAATGTGTAAAAAAAATACATTAAAAATCATCAAAAAGAGTCGTTTTGATTAGGGTCCAACCAATAGGGATGCTTTTTGGAGGCCGATTCCAATATTTATAGAGTAAAATTCATATATAACCGGCCGATTAATAAAAATATATAATGAATAAAATAACTTTTAGTATTTGTTTGACATCACAATAGAGAAATCAGCGAAAATCAGCTGATTTTTTTTTTGCCATTTTTTATGTCATTATCTTTGTGTTGTGTTAATGTGCAAAATAAAAAAAATGTGCAAGAATCAGCCGATTTGTGCCGACTTGAAAAGATCTCATATTGGCCGGTGGATTAATTGTTCAGGCTCTAGTTTTTTTAATAAAATATAACATTGTACAGTGCTATTTCTCTTATTAAAAAAACATGTTACAAAAAAAGTTGCTGTTTTTTTGGTGGGCCTGGAACAGATTAATGGCATTTCCATTCATTTCAATGGGAAAAGATGATTTGAGGTACAACCAAGTTGCCATTGTATACTGTAAAAACACAATGACCATCAAGCGCAGATTTCTGTGATACAGTGGGGATTTCCACGACTGACAAATGTTCCATATCGAGGGCGCAAACGATGAACCGCCAGATAGCGGGGGAACAGTGTACTCCGTTTGAAGACCCTTGCCATTAAAATTCGTACATGTATGTGTCACGGCGTGCCCCAAATAACACGGCTGAGGATGTGGAGCCTAGCGCCACTTGGAATTGTATAGTCATACTCTTGGCCCCCAGCCAAGGTAGACCCCGATGTTGACACGCGCACACGCGCACACACGTGCACTTTTAGAAATGGGAAAATAGGGATGCCCTTTACTCTTTTGGATGGAAAAAGAAATACATTTCAATTAGCACTCTGGCCCAAACTCACCATTGCAAACAATATGTGTTTGTGTGCATGTGTGTGCGTGTGTGGGTGTGTGCACAAGGGGCTTGGAGGGCTTGTGAATAGGCCCATAGAGTGACTAACCACAAGCTGGCCATTACACCTAGTTACAGTCACCGCTGGATCGACAAGGAGACAGACAGTCTGCAACAGTGACAGAACGCCACTGTGCGTGTTTTCTAAGTTGTGTGTGCGCATGTGTGCGCGGCGACGATTAGCGATTGGGGATCCCCCTGAGTTGCCCCCGGTGTGTTTAACAGAAAACGTGAACGCTCCCGAACAAGGACGCGAAAGAGGCAAAAAGAGCTTTTCTCTCACAGTAGAAAGAGTCCACTGTAACCGGGAAAAGGTTCCAACTCCTACGCTGTCTCCTACCCAGTCTGCCCACTCAATGGCGTATTATTCATCGAGCAGAGGTTACCTGAAGTGGTAATTTCATCTTTTTATGTTCACTGTATTTCATCATTACCTCCTAATTTGTAAGTAAGCTTATATGTCCCAGTGGGATTGCGATGTTTGCACAGAATTCCCACCTGGAAAAAACCTCTTCAGGCCACTGCAGGGATGACTTGAGTGCTAAATGAAGTCCTCCCGGTGCATCAGCAGCCATTATATTTACATTACGTCAATAGCCATTTCCCACCTCACGTACCCCCGTTAGTGGACTTACATCCTTGTGGAAGCGTTCCAAGGGAAGCCCATTTGAGTTTGGCGAGAGTTTGGTGTGGAAGAACTTGACGTCAAGTTTCAAGAATACCTTTGGGATTGACAAAGGCACGCTCAAAATTCTCCCATATCAAAACATTTTGTCCATACCAAAAAATGCCATTAAAATGTATTTATTGTCCATTTATGACAAATCATCTAATGATATAATATATCGAATTATATCATCACATAATTAGACCATTGATTTTTTTTTTTGTAAATAAAATAAAAACATTAGCAAAATCTGTCATTTTTAAAATTGAATCTGCAAATAATTGCCACTCATTATAATAGCCGCAATTTTTTTCCCCTGACGAAACTGCGAATAAGCAATGCGTCTTGTTTAAAAAAAACAAAAAAAAAAACAAGTGAGTCACACCGCGAACGAGCAGGGTTCAACTATATGACAATTTCATTCATTTGTCCATGAAATGTTCCGTTTCATTGATAGATTAGAAGTTATACACCCCCATGGAATATGGCCCAATCACAGCCTACATCATGTGTGCGCTCAGAAGATGTTAAATCGCTTTCAATAAAACCAATAATGGTGGTTATGAAGGCCAGTTAACACCTCGTATCAATAAAACTCCCCTCCCGAGTGTTTATTACTACCTTCACATTCCAAAATATGACACGTACATGCCTCTTTCTGATCCTCTTGTGTTAATTTCTCCAATATTCCGTTCTCTGTCTATTTCTACACAGCTAGTGACTGTTCCCCTCTCTCTTGGCTCCCTTCAGCGCCTCTTTTGCCAGTGGACGGCGTGGCCTTAAATGGAAAGTCTATACATGCTGCCTGTTTGTGAGCCCCGCTCGAACAGCTCAGCGTTTATAATGGTTTGTTTATGTCTGAAAAAGGCTTTTCCACAGTAACCCACTGTCATGCGTGGAGGAGCCGAGGCGCACGCGCACACACACATACATTGATGATTATTAATTACACCATTTTCAAATATGCACATTAATGGAGAGTTTGACAATTTTACCATCTCGCCAAATTTCTCAATCAATTCAAACCATTTGAACCTCAGTTCGCTCAGGCTACTTTTTGTGACATTCCAAGAATTCCCAATGTTAGCATAATTCCATAAATCCAAATTCGATGGAGACGTGTGACAAATTCACATTCTTTTCGACATATCAGCAATTCAACTTAATTCCACAGCAATTCATTTCGGCATCAGCTCTTCAAGCATTCCCACGCAATTTGGACAGAAATTGCCTTCTCGATTTAGTCTTATTATTGTAATCATAGGCCGTACCACTGGAACGGGAGGGAGGAAAAAGCCAAGGACGGGAGGTGGAAAAGAGCTCGGGGGAAGGTAGAAGGCTTATTATTGGTCGCTGGGAAGCCTGGAAAGTCTGCCTTCCAGGAAAAATAAAATGTTGGTGGAAGCGGCCTGTGGCTTTCCGCGCACGTGCGCACCCGCCAGTGTGTGGCGTAGTCGACAGCAGGCCACACCGTATGTGTGCATTTTGATTGACAGGTGTCAGCTACCTGGCACCGGTCTGCGGCGTCGCTAATGGAGGAGGAAGAGCGCAGGGGGTGGAGTAGAGCGCGACGATGGATGGAGGGGTCCTCGGTGACAGGCGCATGTGTGTGTGTGTGTGTGTGTGGGGGGGGGGGAATTCTGTCGTTAATTGCCCCCTCATCTATAACCCGCTGAGCTGAGGCAGGGATGAGGGGGGGGGCATGTCTACCATCTGCTCTGATTCCTGACCCCCCCCGCCTCCACCACTCATCCACTCCACCCACCTCTTCTCCTTGCACATCCACTTCTCCCGCCATTTATTCCACAGTGAAAAGAAATCCCCCCCCCCCCCTAAGCGTACAGATATGTACAGATACACAGTGAAACAAAAAAAACCGCAATCAGTTATGTATGCAAAGATGCTCATTTAAAGCGGTGCACTATGGGAAGAAATAAGAAAGAGTGTGTGGTAACAACTGGCTGATTCTTTGTGTCTCGATGTATCGATGCGGTGATTGACAGTTAAATGAACTGTGGATCGCCTGCGTGTGCGTCTTGAGTGAGTGTGTGTGTATTTTCCAGGCACAATTGCATTGTCCTACAGATCACTTCCTAATTAAGTTACGTTACAGTACGTTACGTTATGTTGCCCCTACGTTTATGCGACTAATATTCGTATCTACAATCAGCAATCGTAATGATGTCAAATCCAATTCAAGCATAACTGGCTGCAGCATAACTGGTTGTCTATTCGATCAACCAAAAATGCCAAGACATTTTGATTTTATGAGTGTAAAAATGTTGACATTAAAATTATTTTTTTTTTTTTTACTCTTGATCTAAATCTAAATGTGATCCAGATTGAGCATTTGAAACTGTTATTCATTATTATATACAAGAACAACTCATCTTACTTATCGCTGCCAAATTCAATTTGAGTGTCACTTGCTATGTAAATGCATTGATGCGCATCTGATCGTGATTCCACAATGAGCACCATTTTAAATTCTTGTTCAGACAACTTAAGAGTTACAATTTTCAAATTTAAAAGGAACTCCTGAACAATCAAATTTTGACACTTGCTTGGTTGATTCTGTCAAATCCAATTTAAGCGGCATTTGTAAGGTATTCGCACTGATCTTAATTTCATCGGATTACTCCTATTTTGACTATTTGGCTCCGCTTCATTTTAAATTTAGGCTGCCTAAATAATGAATACATTGCTGCGCAATTTCAACAAAATTAGTTACCTTTGTTCAAATCCAATTTGTTTGTAATTTGCTACGTACATGCATTGATCCAAATATGATCCCGATTGCACATTTAGCACCAATTAAACTGTTCTTCAGTCATGTCAATCTCTACTAAATGTTTATTGGATCCACCAGAATAACGTGCAAACATTTCGGTACCAGATATAAATTTGAACGAAACAAATGTTTTACCAGTACAGTATGAGTCAAATGAAAGAAAGAAAGTGATGATAACACAAAACATTGCAGATGGACGGCCCTTAAAAGGATCCATCAGGTAAGTTGCATCCGTGAACATTCGGACAGAAAACGCATGGCTCAAGGTGTTCTAGCGTGACCTCGGTTAACCCTTCGACGCTGCACCTCCAGCTCTCCAAAATGGGAATGACCGACAGTCCATCAGCGCCGTGGCATTAATGGGCCGGTCCCAAGGCCCTTCTGGGGATTGTTGTATAATTACAGGACATTCGGCCTCAGGGTTGACCCTCGCGGCCGCACTGAACACCACAAGGGTTGGGACACACTATGACCGGAACCAATCGACAAAGTTTCGACGTTAGTTTCGTATACTTCATGGAATTGCTTATCTTGACAGTTATTGATCATATCTGTGACCTTGTACAACAGAAATAAACGATCAAAGATGAGCCACAAAGTCAAGAAAATGTCCACAGAACGCTCGGGGGCACATTGTACATGTCAAAAATTAATGTCGCCACTTATTCGTGATAACCGCAACCTTGGACAATAGAAATGAAAACACTATGATGAGAAATAACCCACAGTTACCTGTGAGCGTTATTCAAGCTTTATGTGCCATCATGTGGGACCGTCACGTGGTACGTGACGTACGCGCAATAAAGGAAAATGTGTGCGAGCCTCAGCTGTATGCTCCCGGGGGGACGCACGCTACGGAAAGGTCTGAGGGCCACTCAGGGCCAAACGCGGCCCCTGACGTGACACGTTGAGGATTGGTGGTGGGACACAAGCGTCATGATTACAGTGCAATTCAATTTCCATTTTTAAACTACAATGCAGTAAATAACTCGCATTTCTGCACGGGGAGTACATCACGCCACCTTCTAAATTTAAATACATACACTTTGCACACAGTAGGGTTATGTTATACATGAAGGCTGTTGTGTGCATACCTATTTACCGCCTATCAGCCGCACACGCACATCAGCGATTATCAAGCAAAGCCCGACAAGTGGGGAGCTTATCGGGCTGCAGGGAAGGCCTGGCACTCATCCCCCAGTCCCATCCCCTCCCTGCCCCCAACCCTCTCTGCTTACCACCCAGCAGGGGGTCAGCACACACATGCACGCAGCTTCCACCCCCTGCTGAAAAACACAGCTCCTGCATTGCGCTGCTGTGTTACTCTTCTTTTTCGCAGCCAATCCCTGAGCTCGGAGCGGAGCGAAGACAGAAGAAATTGAGCCGTGAAGACGCCTTAAAAGGATCACAGTGTTGTTGTTGGGTTTGCATACAGGAGGGGGAAAAAAATACACTTGTTCATATTGAAGTACAGGCTCGGTTGAATGTTGCGATTTCAAGTGCAAATGGCTTAACTAGGGGGCGAGGGGGGTGGGCAAAGTCATAGTTTTGTGTTTAAGGGCTTTTTAAAATGGACAGATGGGCAAAATAAAAAAGCGAAAATGTGAATGTAAAAGAGATCATTTTAATGATACATTACAATTAATTAAGACTCTTAATCGTGTGAATCCTTTGGTGGCCAGATTACATACCGGAGCAGGATGTATGTGGCCCCCGGGGCCGTACTTTGCCCACCCATTGGATAACCTAATAAGGGTTGTAAGTAAACGTGAAGGGATCTTTTAATGTTATTTGCAGTGACTTTGGGGCATTGAAAGTGACATTTTGAATCTCCCTTGGCTAGATTGTCTGTGGGCAACAATGCATGTGCTGAGTAGGCTCCCACTCGTGTCCCCACTGATGCTTTTGCCATTGTTTGGCGGTCTTTAGTTCTCTCCACCTGCCCGTGTCACACACAGCGGACTGTGGGACCTCCACAGCTGGCCGATCGGCACGTGTCCCGACCTCGGCAACCGAAACGGCAAGGGTCACAGGTTGCCTTCCGACAGATGTGTGCATCTAGGGTGGTGGGAGTTGGATAAGAGGCTTCATTATTGCCCTGTGCTCACGTGCCTCTAACATGACGACAAAGACAAGCAGGGACGATGGGCGGGCGCCGGGAGCAGACCTGGCGTGTGCCGGTGTCAGCCAGGGTTAGAGGTCGACGGGGCGGACAAAAGGGACGGCTGCCGTGCTCCTTTCGGATATTCGCGAACCTTTTATTGCCTGGCGACCTGGCATTTACGGTGGAGAGCGACAGCTGCTAATTAAAAAGCAGGAAAAGGTTATAGTTGATTATGTGTGTGTATTGAAGGCTAACGGATTCTGTAGGTTTTCTGCAGGCGCACGCAGGAATATGAACCAGGGAGGTTGCTGGCTACCAGAACGATTCGAGGCGAATGCGTTGTGTCATGTGCCGGCCTCAAAACATCGGCTTCTGGCATTCCAAAATTCGCAGTCTAATCTGAAAAACACGTTTTGGGTAACGTGTATTTTTGCAGTTCTTACCATTAGCTAAAGTAGTATTTTTTTGACTTTGTCACTTCACAACTTTAGCAAAACTATGCACAGTGGTGTGCAAAGGTGGGGGGTGGGGGTGGGGGTGGGGGCCCCGGGCATCCAAATGGCGCTGTGTTCCATTTAGACATAAATAGGACTTTGTCACCATCTTGTGGCATCTATGGGCATTTACACACCTGTGGTGTCAATTGCGGCTTTTCGCTAGTCGCGACAAGGCTCCGTCGTTATCCCCGCGAATAACTAGAGTTCGCTGAACCAGTAATTTGTCAATTACACTAATCCCGCCTAATGGAATTATTGTGACAATCACGTGTCAATCACCCTACACAGTGATTGCTCAGTTACATCGCTCCCACGTCATTCAGTCATTGGCCAGTGTCCATGTCAATCATTACACGCGGTACAAGTGGTTGCTTAGGTGACACCACTGATACCTAATGCAGGCATTGTTGATAGGTCAAATTATGTCAACCTCACTTTACGCAGATATTAGCCAGTCTACATTACACACACGACCAGTAAAAACCAATAGCCGGCCACCCACCCGCCAAGTGGCCTCTTTCTGGAGAACCCAAATACGGTAATCCTCAAACACAGTATGTGCGTGTGTGTGGAAGAGCCCAAAAAAAAAAAGAGACAGCTGAGGCATGGCGTGGCTATAGTTCCACGGAAAAGGCCTTGTTTGCCAGCTGGGAGAGGCATGAGATCATCTCCCCGTGCTACTCTGCGCCATTATCCCTCCCTAAATCCCGAAACTCCTCCTGTCTCTGCCTCCTATTATCACCCCCCCACCCCCCACCACACACTGTCACACACTTATCCCACTGTTCTATTTATTGATGACTCAAGCTTGTCGGTTTCTTTTCCGGATACACAGTCAACGTCAAGGCGCTCCGGCACTTCGGGGCCTAATGGACTGATTTGGACTGTTTACAGCTGTGCTCCTTTCTACAATGACTCACAAAGGAACAAAGGGGCCTCTGTGTGTGTGTGTGTGTGTGTGTGTGTGTGTGTGTGTGAGAGAGAGAGAGAGAAGCTTCTCCGATTCTTGTCAACAAGACCTAGCCGGACTTTTTCTTCGAAAGTCCTCCACCTTTTATAAGCTCTTTCCATTTTTGACCCCCCTGCCCTCCCGTCCCATCTCATGTCTTGAAATACATTGTGTATTTTAGAATGTGGCAACGTTCATAATAGCACGGTACATAACTCTGAACTGTAACGTTAGCACACTAACGACGTGAGCAATGGGTTAAACGACGTGTACTCTTCGGTAATCATCTGCATGTGCTGAAGCTTTATTAGCAAACCTCTTGGAAGACCACATCACGTACAATTTGACTAAGAGGTCCTACAGAGAAATTAGTTGCGTTTTACTATTTACCACGAGCTTATACGATACAAAGCAAGAAAATGAAAATGCTGAATCTCAAGAAAAAAAAAAGTCCACGATCAACCAAACACAAAATGTACCGTTGTTCATATTTTGATTTGGAATGTTAGCCACGGAAAGAAGAAACAACTCAGATCTTGGCTCTTAGACGAGGAATCATTCCATTGTTTACGCTTTTTTTTTTTTTTTTTTTTTTTTAATGTTAGCAACAGAAAGAAGAACTAAAGCTCATATCTTCACTCTTCAATTAGCGCCCTTGGTAGGCGGAACAAGGTAATTTTCTTCATACTGTGAAGACAGTCGTATTCTTCACTGTATTCTGTCCACATTCTATATAACTTTACATTAAAATGATTGTACCCCTCCCCTTTTTTTTCCTCTTTCACCCTTGAACCTTTCACCCAGTCCCCTCACGTTCCTTTTGTCAGTTGTGCGTCTTTCCACGCATACCGGAGGGTATGAGTGCCTCTCCTCAGTGGGTTTGACATCAAATTTCCACTCGGCGTGGTTCAAAAAGGCCTGTTTGTTTAGCGCAAAGCCCGGACGCGAGCCCCACTCGCCGATTAACTCGCCCGGGGAACAACACCCTGTTGGAATGTCTGGAATTCTCCAAAACAAGGATTAGCTCATCCCTGTCTGTTGTCTCTGGCTTGTGTGTTTGTCATTCTTCCCCCCCGCGTGGGCTTAGATGGACCAACTGATGTACACACACACACACACACACACACACGAGACACACAAAAGCCCCACCTGAAGGCCCGAGATAACAGACCCGCTTCAAACAACACAACATTACATCTATATTGTCCCGCAAAAAAACAGCCCCTCGGCGCTGTAACCTGAAGTACAGTACCCCAAAAGGCTGATTGTTGGACTCAAAAGTGCACATTTTCGAGGCCAAAAATCCCCAAAGACAAGCATAGTACCCTTAAAAGTACAAACATGCATTTTGTTTCATTGTACTTAACTGTTAAATGTGTAAATCAAGAGCAAGTGACCTCTGACTGGTAAAATATCTGCTTTAAAAAAGTGTTCATCACTGGACTTATTCCACTTGATCACCATGTTGGCACGACTGAGTTCAAATATCACTTGGTCAACATCGCTCTCTAGTGGACAATGTCAGATAGCACCAATAATTAAGGGGGGGGAATAAAAATATATAATTTTAAATAAATAATGTTGTGCAGACATTATTTGATAAGATAATCTTAAGTGCAAAAAACGTACATCACTGAAATAAGTATAAGAATAATATTAATAATAATAAAAAACATGAAAAATACATCTTCAATACATATTTACTTAAACGACAACTTATATTATATTGACCTCTTACGTATGTATTGTATTGCATGGTATTTTTGGGTCATATGTATGTATTGCATTGCAGTGGTTGTAATAAGTCTACACACCCCTGTTTGGAGGCACTTTAGTTTGAATGTGATTGGTTAACTCTGAAATCAGCCACATACATACATACACATATTAGGTCGGTCACATTAATGTGCGAAGGTTTTGAAATGATTTATCTCTGTCACATTTTCCACGTGTGAGGTCACAAAAGGAATTGGTCAAGGTGCCACAGTACTGTGAGGACATTTGGACACAAAACACACACACAAAACACACATTGGGACATTCTGAATCGTGCAGACTTTGGACGGGAACAGCCAAATAATGATAAAAAAAAAAGACATGAGCGCACGTTGAGAAACAACCTGTGACTAAGCGGGAGATCAAAACACACTGACGATAAAAAAATGTGAAAGTGCTGATGGGGCATTTTAAAGAGGTCTGAGTTCATTTGGCGTACACACATACACACGAGTAATGCTGACTGACCGCCTTGTTTGAATCACGAGAATTTATAAATTGGAGCAAACCAACAAAGCGAACTGCTAGTGAAAAAAATTGAAATTTTCCTTGACTTTATTATTGTTCACAAGAGTCATAAATGAGACTGGAATGTGACAAAAAAAAAAAAAAAGTGTCAAGTATTAAGTGATGGGAACAAGATTGTGGGAGGAAAGACCTGACTCACTTGTTGACTCTTCCAAGGAACTGGATCTCCGTGGGCTTTCCCCTCTGATAAACTACAACAGGAAAACACAAGAGGAAATGCACTCGCTGCTCAGAACATGAGGTAAACCACGCGCCCCGCATTTTACCTGTGAACATAACAAGAAACGCCGAGGCCACGACAAGGACGACCGCGGAGAGGCAAAGACGAAGCGGGATGGAGTTCCAAGTGGCTTGCGTGGCGACGAGAGGAAACGCCTGACCTGTGAAGAAAATTGACAATCAAATACACAAACACAATGGTACCTAGACTTACACGTGCCCAGAGGTGGCAAAATGACTCAAACGCTGTACTTTAGGATGAAATAAAGATATTTGTGTCAGGTCAAGAATGTAAACCATTTTACCCAAATTATATGAGTCAATCCAGTAAATAACAAAGAATTTTAAAAAATGTAGTTTCCATGGCTTCGAATTGGCAAAAAAAATAGGAAACAATTTTTAAAAAATTACAAATTCAGACAAAAATCCCCACACTTGGGGTGTTTCGTTACAAACTAAACTGTTCCAAAAAAAAAAAAAAAAAGGAAGCGAGGTTGACAAAAATGGCCAGCATAGAGCCCAACGAGTCCTGGAATTAATTAATCTTGTGAGTTAAAGTACCACTAATGTTATCATCAAAATGCCCAAAAATTGAAGCCTGCTTACTGGGTTGCTGGGTGAAACAGCGAACGACTGTGGCGGCGTACTGTACATCGATCCGCCTCACCTGTGCAAGCACAAATACACGCATTAAAGTCTCTTGTCGACGAACTGATGAGCATTAATAATCCTGAAAACTCACATAAAGACAAGTGTGAACGTCTGCCAAGGTCAAGCCAACGGTCGAGCGCTCCCGCTGACGAAAAGATATCACGGTTACCATGGTTTCTTGTCGACATAATGTAAAGATGCTCACTTTTAATACCTACCACGTGCACAGTAGTGTGTGTCCCCGCAGTGCGACACACAGCAGAGCCTTGGGATGGCGTGCACGCATTAACGTGGAAAGTGGCATTGATGTACGACGTCAACTTCGCATCTTGTTGTGTCAAGGTCACATCCCATGCTAGAAATAACACCTTTTTTTGGTTTATTTGTCTGGACAATGTGCGAAAAAAATAAACATAAAATAATAATAATAATACAAAATTTAAGAAGTACAGATGCTTTGTAGCTAATTTCCATCCGCAGTCCCTGTGGCAGGTATGAAAAAATGTGCAAACGTGTAGAAATGTAAAATTAGAAGAGATGCGGGGTGGCAAAACATTTATGCATATTCAGTATACACGCAAATTCTATGGTTCACACCTATACAGTACAAAGTGCATGACTGAACAAAGAATACGCAAATATACTCACATACTGTAGATTACATTACTCGCGCCTATCGACTAACATGAAGTGCATCAGTTACGTAGGATTCACAAACATACACAAATCATTTGCATTACTCACTCACATCTAGTGCAATGAAAAATAGCACTATATATACATGAAGATACACATGCTACACGAAGCTCCTCAACTCATTTCAACACCGTTTCTTGGCACCGAGATGCTACAAGTTGGCAGCCAAGCGCTACGTGACGCTCCTTGGCACCAAGATGCCACAAGATGGTGCCGATTACTACTATTATGATGATGATGATGATGATGATGATGATGAAAAAGTCATACCGTGCAATCTCCCGACAAAAGGGCACCTGATCCAAGACTGGTTGCCAACAGTGAACTGAAAATAAAAATAAAATAAAAATTAAAAAGACCATCACAAAATACAATTTTATTATATTTAATACACAAACAACTTGTTTTTATGTGGGAATTGTTTTATATTCCGATAATATTTGAACATTCTAGCTTGACTTTTCTTCCATTTATTTATTTTTTTCATGCAATTCTTGGAATTAATTTGTTCAATATATATATGTTGCTGTTACCTTCATGCAAAGTCGAGGGTGAGGGTCCACTTTTGCGAATGTTATCTGAAAGGCGACATTTGACATTGTTTGTGAGTTCTCCCAAACATTCCATGTACAAGGGCTGCTGATGCATCCGCACCTCATGCCTCATTGCTCCTACGTTTTTGTTTGACTCGAGTCCTAAGTGCTTTTGAGAGAAAGAATTCACCCGAAGAATGTTCACAACTTGAATGCCATCAGGCTTGCACGTGCGTAAGCAGGATTTCACATGACTCGACCATCGATTCCCAACCACTGTGCCATCCAATTTCAATTCATTTACTACAAACACTGTATCTTTGCCAGTGACAGGTAAAACAATTCCTGTAAATGTTCTTCCACGAGATGCCGCAAGGTACGGCTAATGTGTTTGGTAGTTGATACCTGTAATTGATAACAATCGAAACTGACGGCGAGTATAAAGAATGAACAGTTACACTTACAACACTGTGACTCAGCTCTATAAAACTGATAACATGTCACAGCAGTGTGATGAAGCCCTGAGTCATCGTAGACTCAGTAGATGAATGAATGACAATGTGTTTCTGTCTCATCGTGTTTCTGCCACCTTTCCCCTGCTGATATTTCGCCAGGCTCCCTCCAGATCCGAGCAGCCACCGTTTTCCTCCCTTTGGCACAGCGCCACGTGGGCCGAGAGCGGGCAGGCGGGTTCCCACGAAAGCGCCTCCGCCAGCGGCTCGAAATGGATCCCGTGCCACATCTCCTCCGTGCCTGCGTGGACCCACGATGTCAATCCTCAATGTTTTTGGGAGTACAGTGTTCCCCAGCTATATTGCAGATTTGTATGTGGAACATATCGAGTTCTATAAGATTAAATCCAAAAGTATTGCACTGTAAAGTTAAATATGACTTAAATGTACTGTGCCGGATTAAATGTTAAAAGTTGAAGTCACTGTAACATTAGCACAGTTTAAACATTTCATTCAGCGATGATTTCACAAGTCACTAAAGGGATCCTGTGTACCACGAGTACGATGCGTGAACATGAATATTGATTAAAAGTCAAAAGTCAATATGTACATTGCTGTGAAAAAGTACTTACCTCCTTCTCAAACTAACAAACAAACAAACAAACAAACAAACAAACCAAAGTGTCAACTCACTGTCTTTGAAAGGGCAGACCTGGACTCTGGGCGCGTCGATCACCGCAGACCAGCCCTGTGCAGAGCGACGAACGTATTGATGAGCGTCAACTGACTCTGTCACGATTATATGCTCAGCGGGAGGTTGTACCTCGATGCACAGGCATGGCAAAGGTCTGGAGAAGGCGAGAACGACACTCTTTTTGGGTTCCTCTTTCTTGATCTGGATGGACAACAAAGGGATTATCCTTATTTCTAATAGGCAAAATGAATTCGAAATCACAGGAGTGGGAAATGTCTATTTTATTGAATTCAACGGAGTGGACCCCGCTACATATCTGGATATAGTGAATTCCCGATTCATGTCCGTAGCCTTACCAGAGCGTCAGCCCCCGTGCTGGTGCAGATGAAATCTTTGTGGCACAGTCGCACTCGGTAGTCTTGATCCCGCAGAGCGTCGCTCACGGTGACGCGCACCTCCTTTCTCTCCAGGTTGACGGCATGCGATATCCTGCCAGCTGCCAGACGTCGGTAGTGTCACAGAACAAGACCGCACATGACATTTTCAGGTGTACTCACCGATGCATTCAGGAACGTGTCTTCTCAAATCCTTCCATGAGCAGTCTGGAGTGAGACAAACACAACCATTTTTACAAAATAATTCCTTGTTAGTTCTCCATTCAATCATTGTTTAGCATTATTACTCTGACATATGAATCACCTTTTGGAGGGCCTCAACATGTAACAATTGTTTCAAGCGCATGTATCCTGGTACGTCATTTTAGGGGTCCCAAACAGAACTGCTTGCTTGTTTTTCACCCATAGACAGCGTTCTGATTTTGATGTTGGTTTCACATTCCCGTAAACTCATCAGCTTTCGTAAGCACATGTGTCCTGTTAAAAATATACTGTGCTGAATATGTAAAACTCACTCAATAGCTCTTGCCCTGGAAAGTTGAGAATTTTGTTTTTTTCACCATATAGACAGCTCTGTTTTATTATGTTGGTTGTACCATGCCCCAAAACTTACAATGTTTTACAGTTGTATGTATCCTGGGAAAAATGCACACTGCAGTACCTGGAGCCATGTAGGTACTACTCCGACTTATTCCACAGTAGCTCGGGAACGTGGTCACGGTCACTCTTGGTTGCTGCCGGGGATAAACGTCGACGCAGTCATTCTCCACCTCCACCTACAAAGACATGCGGTGATTTGGAGAGGGAAAAGCCCATTTGCTTTGGTTGAGAACAGTGATTCCAAATGACTGTGGCCGAAAATGATCCAATTTCCCTTCATTGGTCTGAAAATGATTATTCATTTACTACAAATAATGTATGTCAGGTAGGTATGACAGGTGGGTCCGACCGATTAATCGGCCGTCGAATTTAATCGGCCAATATTAGCCCTTTTCAAATCCGATGCCGGATTTTGCTTTTTTTAACACATCAACACATTACGTCAGGCAAAGATAATGACATTAAAAAAACAAAAAGGCAAAAATCGGCCCAAAAAAAAAAATCTACCGATTTCTCTCTCTGTTATGAAGTTAAACAAACACTAAAGACTGCGTATTATGAAAGAGTCAAATGTTCTCCCTGTTATTCATATCTTTATTGTTGTAAGCATTAAGGGACCAAAAAAAGTTATTTTCTTCATTATATATTTTAAAAATTAATCGGCAATTCATCTGAATTTTACTCTGTCAAATGTCAGAATCGGCATCGGGCTCCAAAACTCCATATCGGTCAGACTCTAGTGAGGGGCCCAAAAAAAATGAAATGCTCTTCCCCTTGAGGCAGAAGGTACATAATTAAGCTGTGTATCCACTTTTTGTGACATTTTTGTTGGTTTGTGTGCCGTGAGATTTGTTTGCGGTTTCCAATGACGAGACAAGTACCTCCATCCCTGCCATTTTCCGCCTGGACGCCTTCGAGATGCTAATGACTTGGCATTTCTGCAGCAGTCCCGGCGTCTCGAAACAGACAGACAATCCATGGATGGACTCTAGGGATCGAAACCATAAACGCATGTTAGCGCAATTGTGTATGCAGTCTGATTTGGATCCAAGAAAATGTTTTACAGTAAATGTACTTGTAGGCACCTGTAAGGTGTACGGAAGTCTTGATCCGAAGGTGCAGCGAGCATTTCTGCCTCCCCTTGCACCTCATGACGGTGGTAAAGCTGAGGTTGCGGAAAACAGACGAGGTGTCCAACCCGTCGGCGGGCTTCTGGCACGGAGGAGGAACAAAATCTGTAACACAGAAGGTCATTTTAAAAAAGCAGCAATGCTTACTTCCTCCATCATTACATGTGTACCGTGGTTCCTGTTTAACCAGACAGGATTTGGTCGTAACTCTTCTAATGACAACGTATTTGCCTGCGGAGTTTGTGTGTGTACTCACATGCTGGCTTGGTCTTGCACTGAAGGCCCTGTGACAAAAAAAATGCTCCCAATTAGTCACATAAACAGAATCATTTATAAACCAATGCATATTAATCCTGTTATTAAAGGGTACATCATTTGAGATTTTAAATTGGGTGACATTGGGTTTTCTCTGAGCAAGGTGCTGATTTCAAACACAGATTTAAAATTCTCCAAACAAGTGTCACTGCTACAATAGTTCATGAATCAAACAAGCATACATGGAAAGTCCATTAAAGACTTGTTTAGGCTGTTCACTGAGGAAGCAGAAAATTCTGTAAATACATCCCACCTTTAGATTCAAGCCAATGATTCTAAAAGTATGCGAACATCTTTTGCAAGAGCACCTTTTTGATTGTTTTTTGTTTTTGTTTTTTTGAGGGGGGGGGGGGGGTCTAAAATCATTGTAGCTTCAATAAGAATGAAAAGGATGCACTTTTTCTTTTTTACCTGAGAGCACTTGGTGCCGCATGTCTCGATCCTTTCCACCTCCATGAGTTGTGCAGCAGCTCCATAGAGACCGAAACCGGAGTGCCACAGCAGCAAGGCAGCCCACAGCATCATCTCCACAACAGATTCTTCTCCGGACTTGTTTTTACACGGCTCCCGCTCTTTTATTTGTGTGATGTGGGATGCTGATGTCATCCAACTGGTGATGTGATGGAGCGGGGAGGGAAAGACAAACTCGGTGGTAAATGTCTTCATCATGGGGGTGGAGCTAGAGGGATGAGTACGTGTTGCTGGAAAACAAAACTGCAAGGATTCTATTATTAGCAATAAACAGGGAAGTTGTGTGATCCATGTGTGTATACAACACAACAACAACGAAAGTGTGTTTCTTGCAAGTCCCACTGTTAAGCAAGCACCTCCAAAGATGTATTAAATTTTGTTTTCTCCAAATCAACTAAAATGTGGCACACACACACACGCACACATTATATTTAGTGATAATGAATTCCCTCTTAACATATAATCTCATGAAATCCTTTTTCGACACGATAACACAAGTTTGGACTTCCTAGAAAGGACGTTCACGCAACAAACCTTTGACTTAAGTTGTACAATAATGGAAAGAAAAATACCACACAACAAGCAAACCATGGACATGTTGCATTTTCCTGAACAGGAAACAAATATCATTGACTGGAAAAGCACCAATGGTGCTGGTACTATATGAATAGTGAGGGTGGGAAGGGAAATTTGTCAATAAAACATGACATACAATTCAAATGAGCACACGATACACTTATGGGAATCACCGGGTGGGAATTTTCTGTCTTGGAACTTTTTTTTTTTTTTCTCTACACTTGATAGCCGTTTATTGTCACTCAGTGTCATTATCATCACAAGCCCATCATTTCCCTCATCTCTGGATAAGAATGTGTAAATAGCGCCCTCTGTCCTGACACGAGGTGTATTGCATCACGTCGTTACTATGACGTCATCACGTCGAGCTGACATCAGGCCTTTATAAAACAGATTTATTTTGATCTATTACGAAATAACAATTATGCTACCTACTTTTTTTGCATTGTAATTTACTCCATTGATCAACAGGTTAAATGTTACTTTTTTGTTGTTGTTGTTTGTTTTAGAAATAGGACGCTAATGACACAGCTTCTTTCGATCGTCAGTCGAAGCGCTCGCAGTGCATAATGCACTCGGATGTCCCAGCATCTCCGGGCAGGATTTAACCTCAACCTGCTGTCAGCTGCTGTGCAGTGCTCATCCTCTGCACGCTGCAAAAAATGCCCCCCGCCCCAAAACGAGCTTGCTTTGTGTGCGTCAGTTAAAAAGAAAAAAAAAGGGGGAAACGAGCGCACCCAGAATTGAAACTTAGCCCAATTTCCAATCCTAAACATGGGTGAAACCGAGATTTTCCCTCCCGTGAAGTGGAGGCTAAACCTACTTTCGGCCCCACCCTCCAAGTTGTGATGCATTTTATTGTATTTTTTCTAATGAAACAGTAATTACACGACCGCTCGCGTTTGATGACGTCACTGGAAGCAGAGGGTGCATTTTTTTTGCAGCGTGGCTTTACGGAGGCGTCACGTGACCCGCTAATTCCGCGTTCCCGACGGCCGGGATGTTGTCTCTGGCTCTCCATGGAGGCGCGCCCGGCTTTGCCTAAGCCATCCTAGCCGCTATTCCTCCACCCCGATCCCGGTGCCATCGATGCCGCATTGAGCAGGCGAGCGCGCGGCCTCTCGTTCCCTCGTCGAGCCCTGTCGTCGAGCAGCGCGGCCGAGCTGGGGGCCAATCCGGGGAAAGGGAGCCGCGGCGCCGCGCCCCGGCCGCCGGACACCCCGCCGCGACGCACCACCAATATGCTCACCCGGGTTAAATCCGCCGTGGCCGGCTTCATGGGCGGAATCATGGCCGGCGGCGGCCCCGGCGGAGGCGGCGGCCCCGGCTCGGACCTGCCGCTCAAATTCCCCTACATGAGGCCGGAGTTCCTCGGACTCTCCCCGGATGAGATCGAGTGCTCCGCGGATCACATCGCCCGGCCCATCCTCATTCTAAAGGAGACCAGGAGATTACCGTGGGCCACCGGATACGCTGAGTAAGTCTCCACCGCGCCACCCAAAGGGGTCTCGGGCTTTGGTTTGGGGGCGCATCACAACAATGATCTGGATGGAGCGCATGCGCACACCTTTGCGGGTCTCGAAAATGCACCTGTTGTCATCTGCTATGCGTAACCCTTCAACCCCACTGCACGTCATTTGGCGTGCGCGTTGCATGGAACTGGCCGAGTGGCTTAGAAATGACAAGTGGCAAAACAGGATGCGACGAACGACGTGAAAGCAAGGTCAGAAATATCCATCGAAATGATGACTCCTTATGCAAGAGGCAGTCAAGAAGCAATGAGTCCTATGTCATTGAACCGACTAATAAGTGAATTTCTTTTCAGAAATGTTCACAGTTTGTAGTTGAAATAACTGTCGGAAGGTTTATGTGTGTGTTTAAGTTTTGTGTCAGCCTGTCCTCTTCCTGTCGGCCATTTTGGAAATGGCATCATGATTGGATGCCCATCAGAACAGAGCGCTGTGATTGAATTCCTTGTCTTGGAAGGGGAGCCACCACTAAACCTTTTCAAAAGTTTGCAAAATGTGTCTGGGGAAGCAGCAAAAAAAAAAAGGGTGTCCAGGATCAAAGGCGAAGAACAGGAGCCTAGCACGATTCCCAGGATTAACTGCTCACGGTGGTCTGCCACTCCTTTGCTTGTCACAGTGGTCACTCAAAGTAGACTCTTGTTTCGGTTTCAAAGTATTTGAAACTGTCAAAATTTCGGGGGGGGGGATCTACTATTAGTATCTTAAATTAAATTATACTGCCCCTAGTACATTTTTCACAATCACAAGAAATTCTCCCTGAGGTACAAGCTGTCAGTTTTAGCTTAAAATCAATAGTTGATGAAGCAATTATTTTGTCTCGTACGGCGCAAGTCAGTTTATCGCGGCTTAACTACAGGCGTTTTGTGCTGACTTTTGGGAGTCGAGACCAGGTCAAGACCAAGACCGAGACCATAAAAATCTATTGTTTGGAAAAAAAAAAGGGAAAGTGTTCCTTGTGGGGAAATACAGTAAACCAATTTCCACGGAACCAAATTGTAACCAGTCAATCGCACAAACCGTTCACGCAAAATGGTTTCCATGTCATGGATCAGGTTGGTTGTTATCCGCTATGTGTTGACATTATTTAATCGCGCATCTACTGTCGCATCTGCAACTTGCATCTCTGAGTCAGTGATGCTGCCGAGCACAAAACAACCCACAGTCGGCGTCTAAAAATAGTCATGCTAATTTATCACACACCCTCCGGAGATGTCTAATACGTGAGCCAGGCTCACTTTGATGTCATTTTTTTCTCTTTTTTGGGACTTTATGCAGCAATCACCACCCACCCCCCCCGCAACGTTACCTCTTTGACCCGAATAAGAAAACAAAACAAAAACATTTGATAAATGATTCATTTGAATACAATATTTGGTTATAATTTGAATTTCCCTTCATATTGATTCATTTTCACACGGGGGAAAAAAAAAATCTCAATGAAATGTACATTCTTGGATGAAATTCTCTTTTGACAATTAAATATATAGTCAGCCGAGGTATTTTATTATGCAATAATCACCTGCATATTAATTGTTCGCTATTCACAATTTGATCTATTTGTGTTTTTTTCCTGTGGAAACTATCGCAAGCTGTTTTTTTTGGGGGGGGGGGAAACTCACCTTGTTCGTTAAATACAGGTTAATTGTCATATAATTCGATCTATAATGGTAAAGATGCGTAAAAAAAAGTTTTCAGTTTTCATAGAAAAGGCATATTAAACAATAGGAGAACAAGCCTACATATACAAAAATGTAATTAGCATCTTCAGACAACTTCATTTGGGGCACATAACGGTAAGAGTTTGAAAAATATAACTGAAGAATAAATTTGTTGTTTTTCTTGGCAACAATTATTACCATTCAAATGATGACGACTGCCAATAATTAAAATACTCTTGTCAATAAAATGAATTGATTTTGAAAAGGTAATTCAGTGGGCCATGTCTTTACTGTCATTGATCAAATTATATGAAAATGACCCACATGCGCAATACCCCTCAACGTGTCCATAATATAACCGTGTTGATAGGAATATCATATCCAATCAAGTTGATGGAAAACTTGCAACCCGAACAGGCAGCTGACAAAAGCTCGGCCAACCTAATTATCCCTTTTTCCTCCAGAGTGATTAATGCCGGAAAGAGTGCTCTGAACGAGGACCAGGCGTGCTGCGAGGTGGTGGTGGTCAGGAGGCGGCCCATGAGCTATTGCCCGCCCTCGACGCCCAGCAAGACCCCCACGGCCAAGAGACGCAACTCCCTGCCCAACGGCGAGGGCCCGGGGCTGCGCTTGGAGCACAGCAAGCTCGGGGAGGTACGTACGTAAATGCACAAATATGTGTATGCGCATACGAGAAGTTATGTCTTTCATCCCACAAGAGTTCTTTGTGAAATCGGTTAATGCGGGTCCCAGGCGGCTTGAGAAACTGGTGGCTAATGCTGGCGCCCATATCGAATTTTAAATAAAACTCCATGCAATACACTTTCTTCTCATGTTCATTTCTTGTACGAATTATAGTTCGGAAATAATTTACAATTACTTAAAAAGAGGGAGTTACTTTTCAATCACCCGGTACTTTAAATGGAGTTTCTGTAAGGTTTAAGACTTATCAAAAGAAGGCAAAGGGAGAAAGGCATTGGACTGAAAAGTGAGCCCTGGGGGGACACCATCGTAACCAAGACCCAGGCTCCAGCTTCATAAGAGCTTAGAGGCTTTTAGCAGTTTAATAGGAGCGAAATTAGAGAAAGGCAGCACTCGTAATAAGGTCATTTAGGATTTTTCTACATTTTCCTCAGTGAATAATGCATTCAGTTTCAAGACAAAATTCACAGATATGCTGGAGGTGTGTACCAATAGAATCATATCATTTTTTTAAGGCCAAAGTTTTAATTTTATCATTAAATTGTGCAGGTGTACCTGTTGTTGGACACTCTATTTTGCATTTACAGGACAACGAGGGACTAGTATTCCACTACTGGGCCTTGTTCGACGGCCACGCCGGTTCCGGCGCCGCCGTCGTGGCCTCCCGCCTGCTCCAGCACCACATCGCCTGTCAGCTGCAGGCCGTTATCGAGATCCTGCACAACCTGGCCTCCCTGCCGCCCACCGTCCTGGGCGAGGAGTCTGACGGCCACCCCTACCTGCAGGGCAACACGCCAGGCCCCCAGCGCTCCCTGACACGGGCGGCGTCGCTGCGGAGTGCGGCCGGGGCGCCGGGCTCTCCCAGCAGCACGCCAACTCCGCCGCGGTTCTTTACTGAGAAGAAGGTCCAGCACGAGAGCTTGGTGATTGGAGCCATGGAGAATGCCTTCAAAGAAATGGTAGGCTCTGCTACAAGGCTTCATTTTCAAACCTTACTGTTTTACCACCTAGTCCAGGGGTGTCCAAAGTCTGGCCCAGGGGCCATCTGGACATTTTTTTATTGGCCTGTAAACAATGAAGACGTCCCGCTCTTCCATTTTTAAGTGAAATATCTGGCCCATAGTGGAAAAAGCCTGGACATACTGAGACTTTACTCCGCTTTAATCCCAATCCCGGTGAAAATATCCACCGTTTTTGTTTGTCCAGGATGCACAGATTGAGAGGGAGAAGCAGGGCTACAACATCACAGGAGGCTGCACAGCCCTCACTGTGGTCTACATGCTGGGGAAGCTGTACGTCGGCAATGCAGGCGACAGCAGGTCTGTGTGTCTTTTAAAAGAAAATCACATTGATCGGATTTTTCTTTGAAACGTAACGCGCATTTTCACAGAGCTTGTGTATTTTGTGTCTGATTGACAGAGCCATCATTATCAGGAACAATGAGATTGTTCCCATGTCAACAGAATTCACACCGGAGTCGGAACGACGGAGGCTACAATTCCTGGTACTAAAAAAAAATATATATATATATCTATATATATATGGATATACACGTACACGCACACACATTGTAGTGGGATAGTGGAACTGGAATTGCAAAAACATGTAGTTTACAAAACTGTTACAAAAAAAAAAGTTCATATCTGCAATCAACTCTAGTCTATTTTTTTGTTTAACAAAATAGCTTTCATTTTATCACTAATAAAAAAAAAATAGCCTAGAAATAATGAATTTTCATTTGGCTGAATTTGCCACCTTCTTACATGCTTATTATTAAAACATTAACTGTAATATTTTGTTGATCAAACTAGAAATACATATTTTATGTATTATTTTTATCTTGAATTGCTAATCTACCCTTTAAATACATTATTTTCTTATGTCTTTCTAGCTGAAATAGCAGTGTAAAATATTAGCTATAATTGATGATATTATCATATCAATTTGATTGCAAACAAAAGACATTAAATATAATTACCTAATTGCTTTAAGTAGAAATAATATTTCATAATTATTTTTTTTTAACCTAACTTGCCAAGTAAAATATCATATAACTTGAATTATAATTGAAAGACATTAGATGTCATGATTACTGTATTTAGCTGCTTGGACTAAAATATGAAAGTGCCATGTAAAATATTATTAGCCCACTTTGATTCCAATTTTTAAAAAAAAGACAAAATATTTGGTTGCCTGAACTAGATATAATAGTTATTTGTATGCATTGTTTTTTTTTCAGTTTGTTCTCAATCATGAAAGTCTGTCTTTTTTTTTTTTTATTATTGTATTGCCTTTTAATTTGTTGGGATAGTACATTTTTACAATTTAAATGAAAAAGCAAGACCGACTCACCCATTGGCCGGCTTGTGCGTCCCGCAGGGTTTCATGCAGCCTCACCTGTTGGGCAATGAGTTCACGCACCTGGAGTTCCCGCGGAGGGTCCAACGGAAGGAAGTCGGGAAGAGGATACTCTACAGGGACTTCACCATGAACGGATGGTAGGTGACACACGGGGCGCTCTGGGCACACTTATGTAAACGTTACTGAAGGGTGGGAAAAAGTAAGCAAACCCTGCGGCGAGTGACTTCATGAGTCCAATCAATGTGACAAGATTGGAGGTGTTGGGGAAAAGCTGCCCTATAAAAAAATAAAAATAAAAAAACACAATGCAAAAAGTTTTAAACATGTTATACAACTTTCTCCTTGTAATTTACTTTTTCATGCAATCAAACTTTTCACTAGTAATATTACAACGTCTTCCACATGACTTTTTTCCTCCTCCTTTTTTATGTATGACATTTTCGTAGTATTATGACTTTTTACAGCTTGTATTATTGTAATTCAACAGTTTTGAGTTTGCGCCTGTGTTTGTCAATTGGGACTAAGACAAAGATCAGATCACATTTTATGACCAATTTAAACTCATTCACTGCCAGAGCTCCCACTTAACATGGATATTTGACTTCTAAAGCCGACAATGGCAGTGAATGTTATTATTAAGTGGAAATCCAGGCAATAAATGTTTAAAAGTTCACATACTTTTTCCTGCAACTGTTTGTATGTCATACATCTTTACTCGTCTCTCTTCAAAACAGGGCGTACAAGACGGTTGAGGACGAAGACCTCAAGTTTCCGCTAATATACGGCGAAGGGAAAAAAGTAAGGTTAACTCGGGACTTCAGACTTGAACCCAAAGTTCTGACTTAAGGAATGAGTGACATTTTCCAGGCTCGGGTTTTGGCGACCATCGGCGTGACGCGTGGCCTCGGCGACCACGACCTCAAAGTTCACGACTCCAATATCTACATCAAGCCCTTCCTGTCCTGCCTTCCCGAGGTGAGCGCTGTTGGGAAAAATTACTCAAGAGGTTGCAAAATTGGGGAATGGATGTGCACCTTTTTATCCAGATCTATACCAAAATAAAGCACCACTTTATTGTTTGGCCTACACAGGTGAAGGTGTACAACCTCACGCAGTACGAGCACGGCGCAGACGACATCCTGGTGATGGGCACCGATGGCCTGTGGGACGTCCTGTCCAATCAGGAAGTCGCCGAGGCGGTCTCCACCTTTCTTGCTAACTGTGACCCTGACGACCTTCACAGGTTGGACTTTTTTTTTTCTTTTTTTCCTTGAAACTCTTTTACATATGCAGTATTTGTAAGGCTAAAAACTGAAAATATATTGTTTCATATTTTACATTTACCTCTTTTTAACCATGAAATACCAGGCCTACTGAATAGAACGTAAATATTTTGCATGGAAATGTGAATTCTTTTTTTTTTTTTACCTCATTTATGATCTGACCCCTCTGTTAAAAAATGTAGACGTACATTTAAGATTTTCATTTATTTATTGAATACTTGGTTAACTAATTGCAATTACATTATGAATAAAATAGGAATTATCTGATCAATAAAATGCAACTATTTTACATATTTTTTTTACTGACAAACTTTTTTACTTATTTTTTTAACTTATATTATTTAATAGTTGTAAGACTAACATTTTTATTATTGTTGAATAATTCACTAAATATAAATACTAAATAAAAATTTATAAATACTCCAAAGAAATTACAAACATGGCGGCACTTGTCCGTTTTAGAAATAAAAAATTTCTGTTGCCAAGTAGAAGAAAATGTACAGGATGCATTGTGGTCTATTACAATGACATCATTGCTGACTTCCTGAACACGACTCCTCTCGTGGTTAGGTATACAATGGCAGCGCAAGATTTGGTGATGCGAGCGCGTGGCGTGTTAAGGGATCGAGGCTGGAGGATCACCAACGAGCGCCTGGGCTCCGGGGACGACATCTCCGTCTTCATCATACCGCTGATGTACGGCAACCGTCAGCCCTGAGCCGCAAACGATGAACAATTCCTTTAATAAGGTCCCCCCTGAATCCTTTTTGCACATTTAACTATGTTTATGTTGGAGTGGTCAGCCAAAACATTGTGGTGCAAGCAGGAGTTCACTGTCCTGCTAGTTAGGGCCACAAAACTGGGCTACACTGACTCACTATTGCCTCTTGAGGAAGTAAGCAGCATTGTGACCCAAGAGACTGCAGCAATATGGACTAATTTCAGGGACACTTTTATTCAGCTAAAACAAGTCAGGTGTCCATAATGAGTCCATATAATCTATCTTTTTAGGTGCTCACAAACTAACCATAAAATAGAACATTGTGGCTTTTTTTTTTTTTTTTGCCACAATGTAGCTTTCAAGGATCTACTTTATGAATGACTGTATCTCGGTCTCAGCAGGAGCCATTTAGGCCTCTCGATCTCAAGTGAAGGCCACGCTTTAAAAAAAAATAAAATAAAATGCCAGCATCCCTGCAAGTGATTGAAAATGTTCATTCAAATAAATCAATAGCGGTTTAAAGCATAAACAATTCCCTGAAAATGATCACTTTATCAGATAAGTTGTTTGAATGCACTCCATTAAATGGCTTGATTGCACTTTAATTCGACCCACATCACTTAAAAAGAACATAGAGGAAGAAATAATGGCTCTCTGTTGTTTTGTGCATGCATCGACTTATTGGGAGCAAAGGTTTCCACAACATAGACTGAATTTGTATTCCTGTAACTTGTCGTTTCGCTAAATCGAGTGTCACTGTTTAGGTTTAGTTGTGATTGCAGCGTTTTATAATGTTTTGGGGTTTCAGTGACTGTTTTGGCAGCATGACACTGGAAAAAGAGCAAGTGAATCTAAAAGATGTGCAGAGGGAAGAATGAGGAATGCATTGTGTCATGGTTTGCCTCATTTTTTCCCCTCCATTTTTACAACCTATTGGCTACCTGCATTTTTCCTCCTGTACATTCCATGAGAAATGCATTTAAATAGAGTTCATATGCTTTTTGTGTGCTGTTGTTGGTCGTAAAAAAAAAATACAATTTAAAGCCTGATATTGTATCTTCTGATGTGAAACATATCGCATCAGGGCTCGTGTTGAATGTTCATCCTCGCTTGACTCGTCATTCAGCCTTCATTTCTATCCATTAGATGAATGTAATTGCTTTTTTTGCCCCCTCCCCCCATCCCATTGTGCCACCCAACTTCTGCACATCAACTCAGGTTCAATGTTGGCTCAAACTGGTTGATAGAGAGCATCCTCAAGGTTGGTGTATTATTATCAATGTGTCACAGCAGACTAAGGGATGGCTGTGTCCATTCCGTCTGCTTCCCTCTCTGAAGTTGTCGTACTTGTAATATGTTTTTTAATTTTTTTTTTGTGTGGGAGTGGGGGAATTCCACTTGTATAGCAAAATCAGCATTGAAGTGGCCTCGTGACTTTCCTGCTTTGTGAATGTCAACTTTTGAACCTTTTGGATCAGGTTCCTCCAGAAGCCCCAAAACAAGACTTTATTTTAATGTTTCCTGAATTGTGCAACACTACTGTTACGAGGGGTGGGATGAATAAACAAAAAATGATTGTCTTTTTGTCTGATCTAAATTCCTTCTTAAGAGGCAGGTTAGCACAAAACAGAATAGCAAGACTAAAGGATGTAGGGTTGCCACCACGGCAACATTTTTTTTTGTCTTTTTGCCATTGCGCGCACAACAGACATATCAGGGGTCGCCGAAGAAAACCCGCTGAACGCTTTACACAACTTTATTGAACATTGTGTATAAATACACATGCACATTTCAAATGTAAACCCAAGTGCAGCCAAACCTGGAAACCCCTCATCATGCAAGGATGCCTGGATTATTCACAAAAACAAGACATCCTTTTTTTTAAAAAAAAAAAAAAAAAAAAAAAAAAACACTCCCTGACAAGAGCACAAGCAACACCACCTCACCATTTCTATTCAAAATCATTCCACTCTTGCCAGGGTTTTAAATATATTGTTTCCTTATGAAATGCTTACATATAAATAAATAAACTTTTATCAAATGTGCACTCACAGAGTGAACTCTTATGTACAGTACGGTATAAGTCTATCGTAGCGGTCTCGTTCGCGCTCACTCGGGAAGGGGTGAGTCGGCCAAAAGCGAGGCGAGAAACACAGAGACGCTCAAAAAGCGACGGGTCGCCAAGCTGAAAGCAAAGACAGCCACACTCCACCATGGAGAATAAATGCATCGCCAATGGAGGAATACCCTGGAACAAACAACCTGCCACGAAATAACTCCACTTGATCGTAATCCCAAATGCTGAAAAAGCCTTTTTTTCCCATTTTGAAGGCTGACTCACCCCCAAACCTCAGTCCCTAACCCCCAGAAGCTCAGAAACACAACAAGAAGCATTCAGCCAGAGTCCAAAGGCGAGAGAAGCCATCACCATCACATTCAACCAACCAGAAGGGAAAACAAAAAATAAAAAAAACACAAATAAACAAATACGGCCCTTTTAAGGGGGAGAAAAAAAAAGGCAATCACATACATGTGGTCAGTGGTCACTTCGCATACATTCTGGCCCTCCTGTGGATTACGAAAAAGGAGATTATGTGGCTGTGACGTGCCAAGCAGAGCTTCTTGACTCCTGGACATTCAAGTGGTTTTAAAGGGGCCGTGCATGCAAAGGGGAGGAGAAGTGTGTGAGATTAAGATTTAAGGCTGAGCACACACACATTATCCGAACACTAAAAAGTATTGCAGACTATTTAAAGACACAACTCCTATAATTTGTAAATCGATGGCATGTCATTATTGACGGTCTTAATTTAGCACAAAAGCATCTTGCTGCAGACATGCTTTGGGTTGAGTGGCAAAAGAGGCCACACAGAGCTGGACGCGAAATAAGGTCACAGCAAGAGCAGCGGACCGAAGCTCGTCACAAGTTTGGCATTAAATAATAATAATTTTTAAAAAATTCATCAGAAAACAAAAAAAATGAAAATCTAACAAGCGTCCAGACTTGAGATTACGCATCGTGTGCGTTAATGAAGGCAGCTTCCTGCACACCTTGTTGGTGTTTATCAGGAAAAAAAGTCACATCACATTCATCTCTGAAGTACCGCCGTGTCTGGCAATAAGAACAAAATTTTAAAAAGATATTTTTTAAAGTGGATGGTTGGTGATTGTGCAAGTTCAGAATGCTTCAGCGCAGATTGACACCACATGACTGTTCAGTGCTTAAAATATGTACAAACTAAGGATATTAAAATCAGAACTTTCTCTCAGAGATATATAAAAGACACAAACTGCTCTGAATCAAACGGCCACAAATTCCTTTAGAAACAAAAAAAACGCAACAGGTGACACACACACACACACACACACACACACACAAACAGTGATTCAGCCACAGAGGAGGGCTCTGAATTCTCAGCGTACCGCTAACGTTCCGCCCACTTTGGCGCCACCTGGCGAGCCCGGGTGGGCCCGATGGCACCTGCTTGCCATGCTGTGTATCCATATGGCTTTGGATGGAAAGATTTCTCTCTCTCGCTCATTCCTATTATTTATGTGCTCGCTTGTCAGTTGGCACTCATGGTGACATCTCGACAGGGTACCTCCTCCTCGTCTTCCTGTTCCAACTCGTCACCTTTACCGCACCGGTTCTCGTTCAGGTCCTCGCTTAGAGCGGCAACGGGAGACGCTGCACCCCGAACCGAGGCGGCGCTCCGTCTCCCTTCATTCTCCTCCTCATCCTCAGCTTCTTCTTCCTCCTCCTCCTCCTCTTCCTCGTTGTCCTCCTCTTTCTCACGGTCAAGAGCGAAGTAGCCGGTGCCTTTCACGGTGTCCTGGCGCTGATAGAAGAGCACGTAGCCCGCTTTGGACTGGACATGAGCACAGTGGAGCCATCAGGATATAAGTCTTTACAGTATTCCCCTGCTATTTCGCAGTTCCTTGTTCATGCCCCCACTAGAATACTAAAGTGATCATTTTATGGGTTTTTACTAAGGTCCGACCGATTAATCATCCAATATTAGCCCATTTCAAACATTAACACCTTACCACATAAGACAAAGATAATGGCATTCAAACAAACAAAAATCGGCAAATACACAGATTACACACACTCATTCAATATATAAATATATATATATATATATATATATATATAAACACACATCAATATATGTACATATACACACACACGTATACATGCATACATAATATATACATACACACACACACACTATAACATCTATGCTAAATTCCATGAACCCCACTAATTTGCATTAGCCCATCTATGGCAGTTTACATTATATGTTAACATTAAGTTAGAGGACTTTTGTTAGACAAGATTATATTATTTGGTTAAACATTTTGGTGTTTCAATATTCGGAATTCTATGTGCTCAAATTGCCTCTTATTTGAAAAACTGCGCGAGTAAAACAGTAACAACAGGTGCTAAAGAAATTCTTTAAAAAGTGTGTTATAATAAGTTTAAAAAAGTAAAACTATTTTAAAAAGGTTTTCATATGAGCTCGCTATAATCGCACATTTTGACCGATCTTGAGTTGGGTCTGGGGGATTCATAGTACTACCGTATGAACTGGCCCTCCATTTACTGTGTTGTGCTCCATGTCACTGTGCTCACATTACCAGACTTTGACTGTGCTCACCTTAAATGGGACTTAATGACATGGTTCTACACACATCATTTAGTAGGACTATGTGGAAACTTGAACCCCCATTGCACTTATGCTGAGCTCATGTTTTTCCAATGATGTTGCACAGCCAACATAACTCGTCACGTCTATACAATTTTAGGACTTCACAAAATCATTTAACAATGCATTTTGATAATTTTCCACTGGGTGCCATTAGTAAGACAGACTTGTCTTTTTGATGACTATAAAACAGGACAGGGATGAGCACACTCACCACTATTTGATCCTCGCTGGCAGGTGACACACTGCTATCATCAAAGTTGTACCACTTTCCATCATCTGTGTTCTTGGCGTAAGCAGTATCTGAGCAGGAACGAGATTACCCACAATGGTTCAAAACTGGCACATGCTGAAAGTGCTGGAATTTAGATGTAAAGGCCACAATGGAACGACGTGCCTGTCAGCAGCCATGACTAAAGAGTATATCTTATCATACTTCTGCAATTCTTTTTCCTGATGACAAAATGTCATGGCTTGTTTAAGAAGCGACACTCACAGTGGCCTCCGCCCATGCCGCCATAGTGGTTGGAGACAGCGATGAGGTCATACCGACACGGTCCACTGTTGGGGTTGATCAGGAACTCTGACATGTCCAGATCGCTACAGAGACAACACATCAGCAAGAGTGTAAACTAGGCCTGTTTGACCAAAAATAGTAAGGATGATGATGTCACTTGAATTAATGATGTGTACCTGAGTGGGAAGTCAACCAGGGAGTCTAGTTTATCCCTCATGTAGCGACTGTAGGAGAATCTTTTCAGATGGACCACTAACACTGGAGGCAATGACCAGAGGTCCAGCTTCTTTGTGGCCTGCTGGTGTTGCTTACAGTTTGGACAGTACCTATAGACACATGTACAGTGGGTACGGAAAGTATTCAGACCCCCTTAAATTTTTCACTCTTTGTTATATTGCAGCCATTTGTTAACATCATTTGTTCATTTTTTTCCTCATTAATGTACACACAGCACCCCATACTGAGAGAAAAATAACTGAATTGTTGAATTTTTCGCAGATTTCTTAAAAAAGAAAAACTGAAATATTGCAAAGCTATAAGTATTCAGACCCTTTTCTATGACACTCATATTTAACTCAGGTGCTGTCCATTTCTTCTGATCATCCTTGAGATGGTTCAACACCTTCGTTGGAGCCCAGCTGTGTTTGATTATACTGATTGGACTTGATTAGGAAAGCCACACACCTGTCTATAGAAGATCTTATACCTCACAGTGCATGTCAGAGCAAATGAGAATCATGAGGTCAAAGGAACTGCCTGAAGAGCTCAGAGACAGAATTGTGGCAAGCCACAAATCTGGCCAAGGTTACAAACAAAATTCTGCTGCACTTAAGGTTCCTAAGAGCACAGTGGCCTCCATAATCCCGAAATGGAAGACGTTTGGGACAATCAGAACCCTTCCTAGAACTGGCCGCCCGGCCAAACTGAGCAATCGGGGAGAAGAGCCTTGGTGAGAGAGGTAAAGAGGAACCCAAAGATCACTGCGGCTGAGCTCCAGAGATGCAGTCGGGAGATGGGGGAAAGTTCTCGAAAGTCAATCATCACTGCAGCCCTCCACCAGTCGGGGCTTTATGGCAGAGTGGCCTGACGGAAGCCTCTCCTCAGTGCAAGACACATGAAAGCCAGCATGGAGTTTACTAAAGAGAGAGACCTGATGAGACCAAGACAGAACTTTTTGGCCTTAATTCTAAGCGGTATGCGTGGAGAAAACCAGCCACTGCTCATCACCTGTCCAATACAGTCCCAACAGTGAAGCATGGTGGTGGCAGCATCATGCTGTGGGGGTGTTTTTCAGCGGCAGGGACAGGACGACTGGTTGCAATCGAAGGAAAGATGAATGCGGCCAAGTATAGGGATATCCTGGGCGAAAACATTCTCCAGTGTGCTCAAGACCTCAGACTGGGCCGAAGGTTCACCTTCCAACAAGACAATGAGCCGAAGCACATGGCTAAAATAACGGAGTGGCTTCAGAACAACTCCGTGACTGTTCTTGAATAGCCCGGCCAGAGCCCTGACTTAAACCCAATTGAGCATCTCTGGAGAGACCTGAAAATGGCTGTCCACCAACGTTCACCATCCAACCTGACTGAACTGGAGAGGATCTGCTAGGAGGAATGGCAGAGGATCCCCAAATCCAGGTGTGAAAAACGTATTGCATCATTCCCAAAAAGACTCATGGATGTATTAGCTCAAAAGGGGGCGTCTACTAAATACTGAGCAAAGGGTCTGAATACTTGTGGCATTTATGAACTTAAATGAGTTTAGCCAATGGCTGCAATATAACAAAGAGTGAAAAATTTAAGAGGGTCTGAATACTTTCTGTACCCACTGTATGTCTTAATAGCTCAGTGCTTCTCAAACTCATTATACCAAGGAACAACTACAAAAATATCTCCCAGTATCATCATGACAAGTAGGCCTGAGCATAAAACAAGAGCGGTTTTATTCTTAAAAAGTATATTTATTATTGTAAGCCACTGTACTATAATAAAGTAAAAAAAAAAAAAGTACTCAAAATTGCTTTGGACATTTTGACCTGAATCAATGCTTATACAGAAACATCTCAAAGATTAAATGCCAAGTTAAATACAATCAATTGAACTGTACCGAGCAAGTGATTTGTAGCACTCCCACACCAAGAATAAATGTCATAGTTGATGGGAACATGTTATGCTTACCAAGGATCCTCAGCTCCCAGCTTCTCCTTAGTGGTGAACAGTTCAATGCAGTCTTTTAGCTTGAAGTAGGCCTTCTTCTGAGGCTTGTACTCCATGCTCTCGTGCTTGTCAAAGTCCTGGAGAACATACACGTTTGTGTGTATCACTCCACAAAAGAGAAGAGTCCCATTTGTGATGCAAGAGTTACCTCAACAACCGTGTCGTCAAAGTACTTCTTCTTCTTCTTCGGCTCCCAATCCAAAGACAGATAAGACCGGTCTGGAAGAGTTTGACAAACTCAAATGAGTCATGAATTATGAAATGGGAATCTGCAATTTTAATAAACAAGGGGAATGTCAATTAAAGCCAAGCTATACAGCACGTCGTACCATTGAGCCGTAAGTGTCCCTCATCAAACCGGATCTGCCTCGTGTCCTCCTTGATGAGTGAAAAGTCAATTTTTCCCATGTTATTGAGCTGGAATGTGAAAAGTCTCTTTTTGCTGTGCCCGCTGGTCTGTTGGCCTTTCGTGGAGATCTGCGGGGCAACCACACCGTTCTCCAGCTCGTTGTCCCCGCCCACGGAGTCCTCGGACTGGCTGTTGTCATTCTCGGAGGGCAACTCTTGATCCTGACTGGACTCATCGTCCTGCTCATCAGTCTCCATTTCACCTGAAGTCAGAAAAAACATGATTTTTTTTTTTTAGTGACGATGTCAAACAAAGTTTTTTTGGTGAGTAAGGACTTACTTGGCGACCCCTCCTCCAATACGCCATTGGTGGCATTGCCGTTGACAGTGTGTTGTTTGGTTGACTGGGTCTCTTCACAGTCATCCTCATCTTCCACAACAGTGGATCTCACAAACCGGCTGCCAACACAAAACCGCTTTCATTCACCACGAAGCAGTGGGAACATTAAAAATGTAGAAACTGAACTAGTTTACGCTCATTACCTTTGCTCGAAGGAATGAGCAAATAATTGCCGTGTTAAGAATGTGCTGTGAGACTTAACACGAAGGCGTATAAACCCACCAGAGGCGTAGTAGAAGCATGTTGTAGAGTTTGTCCTCATTAAGCATCCTAGGCACAGCAATGAGGAAAGGCTGCCCGAACAGCGGCGTGCTGGTCTGGTTGTATCCTGACTGTTTGTACTTTTCTCTCAGGTGGACTGGGATCACAACGTGGTCCGTGTCCTCCACTCGGTTCACCGCAATCTCAAACCTATGGTGGGTTCATATGGCACATAATTTACTTGGTTTTAACACCTTTAAGAAATGATCTAGATACAATACAGACTATGAACGGAATACATTTTTATACAGTCAGTGGTTGGAAGTCACCGAGTATTTGACACTCACACGTAGATATCATCTCTCTCCATGATACTGCTAAGGTTGTCATTGGTGGCGAAGATCCGGTGGAAACGGTGGCTGTAGATGTCTGTTACGATCATCTGGGGGGGATTGAGAATTGGTGGGAAACACAAAATGTGAGTTAAAGTCAACTATGAACGCTCATTTAGTAGTTTCAACTTATTTGATCTCTTTTTATTGATTTAGTTTTTACTGTTTGTTAGCAGGATTATCCGAAAACTACTCAAATGGATGTGCCCAAAACATGTGTGGAGGTGGTGCATGGACCAGGGCAGAATGTATTCGACTTTGGGCCAGATCCAGGACTTTCATTCCACTTTTGATAACTTTGCAAGATGACAGGGCATTTTTGGGAACAAAAATCAGGCAACAGTAGAGGGTGGATTTCTTTTAAGGTCTACAAATTCAGATGGATGGTTCATCCTTGGCAGAGGTCTGCACTCCACTGAGTGCTTTTCTGGTTCAATTGCAAAAAGGACAAAACTTTGCCCTACGTGCTGTTGAGGCTGTATGACCAAGGGCACTTTAAATGATGAAATGTCTATACTGGGCTGTGTGATAGTGGAAAAGGTCAGCGATTTAATGTGACAGCTCTGAAGAGATGGAGCTTTTCTTGACATTGGAATGTGCATACCTTTTCAACAGGCACCCCAGACAGACTGGAGAGGGAGGTGCACAGGTCTGATATGTAGCCCACCTTTGGCACAGTCAGTTTGTACTGAAAAATTCAACATACGTGAACGACCACATTGAGAGGATGTAGAAGACGTTCTCTGGTGTCAACGGTTACCTGCGTGGGTTTGGCCAGAGGATCCAATCTGACGAGATAAACCTCCAGTGTGCGCTCCTTCTTCATGGGCAGAGGCAGCGTCAAGTAGCAGAAGGGATCAAAAGTCACGGAGACCTTGGAGCACACAGGACACACCAAGGTAGACTTAAACAGGCCATGAAAGATGTCAACAATTATGGAGTCGTTCCTCTTGATGTGGTTCTCCCAAGCCTCCTCGGCCACCACCTATGAGGAAATATCATTTTAATACATTTCCTTTTTTGCAAGGTCAGATCCTGCCGTGTATGTCGCCACCTTATCGGGCCGGCCGTTGGCATCCTTCAGCTGGATGTACGGCTTCTTCCTGATCCGGTTCAAGTCTTCGTGAAGACCATCCAGGAGAAAGGCCAGCAGCTCATGAGAGTCCTGCTGCTGGTACCCTGAGAATTGAGGGGCAAAGCGGCCCACTTGGGTCTGAAGGGAGGTTTGGGTAACAAAGAGAAGGGAATCAAGGTAAAGTAATAACACAAACAACATAGCTTGATGCTTCTTTTTGTGATGTTCAACCTTGAAAGGCCTTGGCGTAACATAGCTGTATTTGCAGGACCACAGTTGCTTTATAAGCTCAGCGTAGGCTCTGGCAATCTCTCCCTTCATGCCCAGTGGGTTGTCCACATTCAGCTCACTCGTGTACTTGTCTTTGAGGAAGTAGTCCGTCAGGGGAGGGATATTACTTAAACACTGAGAGGACACAAGAGCGGCAGAGGACAATGATAATCACAGAGTGGATGAGCTCCATTTACATTTGAAGTGTCACATTCTCCTTGGCTTGCACACCCCTCTTTTTGAAGCCTCATCAAGTCTCAATATGTTGAATTACACTGTGTCCTTGTAGGAAATGCTCTTACCTGCACAGCAGAGTTCATGAAGCAAGTGTTGCCAAGGTTCGACAGTCCACAGAGGCCCGCGTGTTCACTTTGTCGGCTCTGCTCAGAGTAGTCATAGCTGTTACTGTTGGTGTGGTAGGATGGTAAGCTAAAGGTTGAATTCTTCACGCTGCAATAAAAAAGTGAAACATGTTTGATTATTGAGCTACTAATGAGCACAGAAAAGATCATCAACAGACCGTTAACAAAGAAGTTTTATTCCCCTAAGTGGAGGAAAACATTATTTGGCAATTCACTAAAATGACCAACACCATCAACTAAGTCTGCAGCAAGCAGACCTCTGAGAGGGCTTCAAGACAGCGTTGCTCGTTTCCGGCTCCCATTGGTCGAGGGCTACTGCTGTGATGGCGGTGGAGGCACCAGCCTCACAGTTCAACACGTGGTGGTCCACCCTCCTGCTGTCCAGTTCTACCGCTTCAGACCTCAGGCACCACCAGCAACACAGGAGCATGACATCTCAGCCCCACCCCGGCCCATACCGGCCTGCATGTCTCTACAAAACTAAATGAGCGGCAGCCTGGTCCAGGTGGGTTTTAAGTCCGGGGAATGTAGATCCTGGCATAGTAGAAGTGCAGCTCCATTCTCAACTGAAGAGAATGAATGAGTCTCCAACATCAGCCATTGGCAGTCCAGTTTGAATATGGTCCATAACAGTCTGAATCTCCATTGACTCCCCAACGCTACCACAGGCCAACAACCAAAACATTTACAAACAACACTTTCTGATCTCTACTTGAGGAAACTAAACTAATCATCTACCATGTTTTCAATTCCTCCACCTGTCCTGTCCTCTGGTCCAGTCTCCGGCACCTCCCTCTGGCCTGCCTGCCTGCTGCTGCTGCTGCCGCTCTACTGCTTCCAGCAGATATTTATAGCAGCAGCAAGGATGCTCAAGAGTGCCGCTACCGAAGCTCGAGGTGCACACAGAGAGAGAGAGAGAGAGGGAGAGAGAGAGAGAGGGAGAGTGCGGGGAGGTGGCGGAGGAGGGGTGGTGGGGGTCTGGAGGGAGGGATGGAGGGGGGTGGACGGCTCCGACAGATGAGAGATGGGGTTGGAGGGAGAAAGAAGGCAATCGACTGCATCCAGCTGAGGCTGCAGTACTCACAAGCCTGATGCTCCCTGTAAATGTACATTGATGCATGTTCGTACAATCTATTGCATTCACTAGCCCTGCGTACACACCACCTGGGTCAGCCACGTTTTGGCACCGCCTCGTAATGCTCTTTAATGTGCCACGGTTGTCTTACAAAGGGTTTTAAAAGAGCGGAGCAAGGATGAGTGAATAAATCAACTGCAATCTGAAGAAAGTGCATTTTTTATGACACTGGGCTCCTGGCGTGTGTGAAAAGGAAAGTAGACGAAGAGTACTCTGAAGGTCACTTGCCTGCGAGAACGTGCACATGGCAATGAGCTCACTGGGACAAGTGGGGTAAAGAGGAAAGAGCAAAAGGACAGTGAGGAGATGTTGCAGAAATGACTGTGACACTGTGCTGCTACCGTGCATTGCTACCACCATCACAGACCATGGCAAAAGTGGGAAAAATAAATAAACGCGCGTTACGTAACGCTGGACCATTACGTATGATAAAAAGAGGCCGCATGCATAAATTAGAAGAAACAATGGCGCTACAGAAAAGCTTGTGGGGAAACTCCACATTCCCAAACTCACCAGCCAAGACAAGATGTAATTGCCGTCAATGAATATGCTGCATGGCTGTGAAATGTCAACATGAACCCATGTGATCGAACACATTCATTGTACATGTGGATCAAAGTATGCAATGCAGAGTTTGAATATCTCAATAAAAAACAAACCAAAAAATAGCATGCAGTAAAAACACGTCAGGTGAAACGAGGAGACAGTTCCGCCCACCCTCAGACAGGCAGTGCTCTCCAGCAAGGGGGCTGACGTAGCCTCCAGGTTCCATCGCTTTAGCTGTCAACCTCCCTAGCTGAAACGACACTGAGCTCAGGTTAATCTTGCCTTGAAGGGGGGAAAACTGCACAGATATGAGAGATTAGAATTTCTTTTATGCTTAAAAATTGATGAATTACCCCTTGAGGGATCATAGTCATTAAATAAGCTAAGGCATGGGCCAGAAATAAATCCGATAAAATTGTTTATTACATTTTCTTAATTTGTGGAAATAATGTTGTGCGTCTAAAGAAGAAAATGCTTGGCTGGAGACAACCTCCAATTTAGTTTAGATTTTCGCCTGTTCCATAAACGGTGCTTTCTAATAACTGGATGACTTGTTTGTTGTAACATAACCACTGCCAAGAGCGAGCTGGACCTTTCTCTAGATCAGATCATCTTGAGATGTTTACCAAGCTGCTTTCTGATATGTCTTCAAACAAGGAACCTTACCTGGCTGTTCACTGGACCTCGACTGGAATCTTCCATCACACTGCTCTTCACTGTCAAGCCAGTCAGAACATACTCAACATTTTAAGTACCCCATGAGTTATTGTTAAGGATCCCTGCATCCCTTAAAAGATGCTCTATAAATCTAAGTTAGCATTATCATAATGCCGCTGCTAAACAATAATCAGTTATTTTCCCCCCAGAACTAATCATGTAATTTATTAAACACAAAACCAGTTCAGTGACATTTTTGCCTATTTATTATAAAGTTGCAAGTTTGTGTTGATTTTAAGGTGAAATGATAGGTAGCAACTCGCAACGTAAGCACGTCATTGATATTAGCATAGCTCATTGGTAAGGTGTAATCAATTCACCTGATTTTGACTTGCATCACCTGCTGTGGGCCATTGAAGAAATAAAAACGTCTACTAACTGCACGAATGTGCGAGTAAATCTACTGTATGTGCACACGGGAATGAAGGCAGTCAGGTGAAATCAAGAAAGTTTGCCACACTGGATGTGGGCTATTAACTCCCACAGATATATGCTGACTGAGATACCCAGAGGCACCATAGGCCACTTGCGGAGAGCACTGCTGTCACGGAATTAGAAAGAAATCAATCACATTTTTCCTTGCTGTCAACTCAAACAATTGAAACTGCATTCTTAGCAATTTTCTAGAAGACCCGAATCCACAGCCAGAGATAGGCATGCTTGAGTAAAATTGGATACGGTAAACGGACAGTGACGGAGTTTAGCAAAACTCAACAACACTGCTCCATCTCTGGCTGTTGACATCCACACATCTGCCCCTCTACTACTACTCAACCTTACTTCCTGCTGTTGAAGCTGCTGTTATGATTGTTTGTGAGAGATGAAGGCGAGATCTTTGGCAAAGCAGAGAGATTGGAAGCACCGGATGACCTTCAAAAAGATAAAGAATAGATCATGAGTTAGCGGAGGGAAAACAGCTGCAGAAAGGTGCCAGATAAATAAAACTTAGATGACTCAAATTAAAAGAGGGTATGTGTCACCAAAGAAGGCTCAAGCAAAACAGGTAGCCTGTGTCATAGAGAATGAATGAGGTGCTAGGGTGAAAAAAAAGGGTCACATACAATAGATCATTGAACGAGGATTCCATCACATCTTACAGTGACTCGAATCTCAGTACAGCTTATGTTTGTTTATCAGTCCAAAGTGTTAAACTATTTTCACTTTCTGTAGAAAACCAAATTTCTTCTCCTGGGTCCACAAACAAAAATAGAAGCCAAGACTGCTCTCACTTGGGTGTGTCTGAGCCTCGGGGCCAGGAGCCGTCTTCGTTTTTCTGCTCTATTACAAGAACCTGCAGGAGACATCACAATAGAAAATGTTGAGGGAACGGGAGGGGAGGGGTGAAATAATAATAACGTGCCTCCGGCTGCTATTGCTCATTTAAAAAGGCAGCAAACAATGATGGAAGATGACGGATGAATGAACATTTCATCATATCTTTGGGAATGCAAACCTAAGCTTCACTGATGCAGTTCTACACCGAAAACTTTCAGTTAGATGTCAACACAAATGTGGGGCATGCTATCTAAAAAGGGCGATTAAAATTTGCATACATTTCCATATTTTCACAGTGCTATATTAGTCAAACACAATTTTTGTGAGGCCTAAAATATACTTAATGCTGACAAATTCCAGGAATGTTCATGTGTCATGAGCAAAAAGGTCCCTACCTGTCCTTGATAGAGTCCGGCATCTTGGATGGTGCTGTCGGGTTTATTGAGAGGTTCAAAGGTGTTGCTCATGTACCGGTTCCAAAGTCTGGTTTCCTTCTCATCTGGGATGCTGAAGAGCTTTCGCATCTCCTTCTCTATTAGGTCTGCAACAGAGAGCGTACATTATTAAAAAATAATTAGACGAGAAAAATGGGCAGTTTTTGCATCTAAATGCATGTATGTATCAGGATATTTTCTGTATTTTAGTGTTTCCCAACTTTTACTGAGCAAAGGCACATATTCTACATTTGAAATCTCATGGCAAAAAAATTGTCACAAAAAGCATATACAATCATACACTGAAATCATATAATCTTGTCCCAATTTACTGAGAAATGTACTTGGTGTGAGATATATATATATATATATATATATATATAAAAAAGCCGGGAGAAGCGTCTCTACAGTCACCATTCGACTGAGTGCAATAACTCGGGGCTTGCCATCATTCCGGGAGGCTTGACGAACCGCTGGACATCGGTCTAAACAGGGCGTTCAAAGTGAAGTTGTGAGCGGCGTGGGAGCGATGGATGACAGACGGCGAACACAGCTTTACTAAGACTAGGATGCAGCGCCGGGCGAGTTACGCCACAATTTGTGAATGGATTGTGGATGCTGGGGCTAACGTGTCTGCTTGCACTGTTGTTCGAGCGTTCGCACGGCAACGAACTCGAACCTGGCGTGTTTGATTGAGAACTTGCCCAGCTGTTCATTTCGGATACAGAAGATGAGGACTTTGATGGATTTGTGGATGAGGACTGATATGCAAAAAAATAACGCGAGTATATTGTTAAATACTTCAATAAAGTACAACCGAACTCAGTTTTGCTCCCGCTGCCTTTTTAAAAACATTGGTTTGGCGCGCATGCATGCTTCCGTATGTTTTAAGATAGCGTATGTTTTACCATGCTTGCGCCCAATAACACGGTGCGCCTCATGTATATGTTAAATACAGAAATAGACCCCGTAACTGAGACTGCGCCTTTTAATACGGTCCGTGAAAATACGGTAATTGTTTGTACAGATGAATGTGGCACTTTCAGACATTTGTAAATTGACTTGAGCAAGTCCACAATTCTTTTCCCGATATCTTCTATAACTTCTTTTGACCTTTTCCCAGGATGTTACACAAAGAAGCAGTGTGTTTTTGTTGGGTAAATACAGCCACAGATGTGCCGCTAATTAAATCAAATGTGGTCAATAAACCTATCAGAAGCTTCCAAAGACATGACATCATCATCTGAGTTTTCCCAAACTGTTTAAAGGCATGGTATCATACTGTATGTAAACTTATGACTTTTAAGAAAGTAATGAAATAATTTTGGTAATTGTAATTCACCTTAAACAGTAAATGTTTAACCCGATTTAATGACAGTGAGAGAAAAAAAGCATCTCTCTTTAGTATTGTGTATGTAAATATCTGGTTTCAACTGTAGATTGTTGTTTCTTCCACATGACTTACCAATTGTGTCAGCCTTGCTAAAGCGCCTGGTGATCACATTGTCCATATTGCCGTCCTCGCATAGCTTCAGCTCTGTCAGGTACACCTCCACCTTGTAGTGCTTCACAAACATACCTTGCTCGACCACCTTGTAAATATATACAACACGGGGATATTACCATAAGCACAGTTTAACAAGGTAGTGTTTAGTATCACTGTATTTCTATTAATGTACATTGTGGGATCTTCACATCCTTCCTCCCTTCTATCTTGTAACATGTACAAGCCTCATGTTAGTCACATACAACAGACTTCAGCCGTGGCCCAATGGTTAAGATCATCGCCTGCCACCGTGGGGGACCTAGGTTCAAAACCCCGACTGGACCATCCGCCAACATCCCCCGGACTCACGGCTGTGGTGTCCTTGAGCAAGACACGGATACCCCGAAATGCTCCCCGGGCGCTTCAGCTGCCCCCTGCTCCAGTGTGTTACACTAACATGTGTATGTGTTCACTGTGATGGGTTAAATGCAGAGAACAAATTTCGTGTGCATGCATGCATGTTCATGACAATAAAAGATGATTCTTCTTCTTCTTCTTCTTCTTCAGAATCTATTAAGTAACAGAGTTTGTGTCATGGCTGGCACTCAGCTGACAGAAGCACAGTCAAGAGTGGAAGGCCTAAATTAGCAGCACCTTATGGAAACAGCTGAGGGGTCCCAGCCTATTTATTTCAACACTACATGGCTATGACACACTCACAGACACACACACTCTTGAATTCAGATTCCCACAGTACCAACTAAAGCAATGTCGAGCAGAACTGCAAAAGCCATGTTGCTCATATTCATTCACCCCATACTCCATCCACCCTGTCCCAAACCTCAAGATTCCCAGTTGACCCGACATCCAACTGTCCGTGAGCAAGGTGGAAAAGTCGTTGCCAAGCAGAATTCCTCAAATCACCGCTGAGTCAAAAGCTTTTAACCCTCCCGCCTCCCTTCCCGGTGACGCCACTCGCATTCAGTAATGACCTCAGCAAGCCTCTCTCCGCTTCAAATAAAACAAGGGCAATCATGCAGCCGGTGCTAGCAAGAGAAAGATGGGCAATCTTATGACTGGAGTCCTCGTGTGTAAACCCTACCCCCTAAAACATGGAAACCGGGATGGCGACTCTGCAGAAGAAGCACGAGATAAATAAAAAGGATGATGAACCTCCTGCATGTTGTGCCTCGTAGCTCGCTCCATGTAGCTTTTCAGTCATCCAGAACGTTGCCTGAAAATAGAAACCCTTTGGCCACCCGATACGTCGCAGCGCATACATGGGAAAATGGGAGGGTCAATGGACGAGGGAGGCAGGGAAGGGGGCAACACATCGGCAGCCATGATAGCATGACTAGCCAAATGTGCAGGTGGCATCTAACAATAGCAAATATGTTTCAACTGACATAAATACAGGTGTGGTTTGTTACGGCCTACAAAACAACTGCCATCCGTACCACGTGCAAAAATATGACAACACAATAAAAAAAATTGTACAGATAGCAAAGAATGGTCGACACAAAATTGGTATTTGGTATCATGAGAAGATTCTGACTTCTTTTGATTGTGTTACACATGAATAATCGGGACCACAAGTCATATTATCTGATTTTTTTTACTTATCAGATACAGTCCCCTCCAAAGGTATTGGAACGGCAAGGTCAATTCCATTGTTTTTTGTTGTATACAGAAGACATTTGGGTTTCAGATCAAAAGATGAATATGAGGCAAAAGTTCAGAATTCCAGCTTTTATTTCATGGTATTTACATCTAGATGTGTTAAAAATTCAGGACAGCGCACTTTTTGTTTAAAGCCACCCACTTTTCAAGTGAGCAAATATATTGGACCAGACATTATTAAATGAACTTAAAGTGAATAACATTTCATATTTGGTGGCGTAACCCTTACTTGCAATATCTGCATCAAGCCTGCGACCCACTGACTTCAGACCGTTGCATTCTTCATTTGAAATACTTTTTCAGGCCTTTACTGCAGCCTCTTTCAGTACTAGTTTGTTTCTGGTGGTTTCTCCCTTCAGTCTCCTCTTCAGGAGGTAAAATGCATGCTCTATTGGGTTAAAGTCCAGTTATTTACTTAGCCAGTCCATAACCTTCCACTTTTCCCCCCTGATGAAATCCTTTGTTGTGTTGGCAGTGTGTTTTGAGTCATTGTCTCGTTGCATGATGAAGCTTCTCCCGATTAGTTTGGATGCATTTTTCTGTAAACTGCCAGACAAAATTGTTTTGTACACTTCAGAATTCATTCTGCTGCTACCATCATGAGTTACATTATCAATAAAGACGAGTGAGCCCGTTCCAGAAACTGCCATGCAAGCCCAAGCCATGACATTACCTCCACCATGCTTCACAGATGAGCTTGTGTGTTTTGGATCATAAGCAGATCCTTTCTTGGTCCATACTTTGGCCTTTCCATCACTTTGTTAGAGGTTAATCTTGGTCTCATCAGTCCATGAAACTTTGTTCCAAAACCTTTGTAGCTCATCTCTATACTTCTTTGCAAAATCCAATCTGGCCCTCCGATTCTTTTTGCTGATGAGTGGTTTGCATCTTGTGGTGTGGTCTGTATATTTCTTCTCTCGAACAGTGGATTGAGATACCTTCATCCCTGCCCTGCGGAGGTTGGCAGTAATGTCACTGACTGTTGTCTGTGGGTGTTTCTTCACAGCTCTCACAATGTTTCTGTCATCAGCTGCTGTTGATACCCTTGGCCGACCTGTACGATGTCTGTTGCTCAGTGCACCAGTAGTTTCTCTCTTTTTCAGGACATTCCAAAATTGTTGATTTTCCCTCTTCTCTCAGCTTCAAAATGGTTTGCTTTTCTCTCATAGACAGGTCTCTGGTCTTCATGTTTGCTTAACAGCAAATGCAGTTTTCACAGGCGAAACCCAAAGCCACAAACAAGCACAAGCTAATGTTTAAGCAATCAATCTAAAAGGCAACACCTGAGCAACTACAAACACCCATCAGTCACGTGTTCCAGTACTTTTGCTTACTTGAAAAGTGGGTGGGTTCAAACAAAAGTTCAGAAGTTTGTCATGCAGACTTTATCAGAATATTGTTGCTCTGTTCTGAGTCGTTTAACACATCTAGATGTAAATACCATGAAATAAAAGCTGGAATTCTGAAATGTTGTCTCATATGCATCTTTTGACCTGAAACCCAAATGTCTTCAGTATGCAACATAAACAAAGGAATTGACTTTGCCATTCTGATACTTTTTGAGGGGACTGGACGCTTTCAGGTTGAGAGATGCATCGTATTCCTCCCTCGTGCAACACAAATCCACTATTTTGCCAAGTCATACCTTGCGTGCGATTGGCTCTTGACCTTCTGTCAGCCCATACCAGCTGACTAGCTTATTCCAGCCCTCCGTGGGGACCAGGATGTAGTCAAGCTCATCGATGAGATGTTCCTTGATGGCCAGAACATCCCTATCTAGGAGGTAAAAAGAGGGGAAAGTGGGTGATAGACAGGTACACAGAAAGGCCTTTCGCGCACGACAAACAAGGGAGTGATAAAGCCACCCGACAATGAGCACAAAACACAAAGAAGAAGGTATGCCGCAGAGAATTCTATGAACCTTGCCAAAAAAAAAAGAGCCAGTTAACAATGCTGTTTGTGCTCTTCTGAGCTATTTGTTGCTGGTTTGCCAGAAAGATGCATCTTTTCTAATCCTTGTGCTGGTAACTCAGTGTCTAAGGATGCAGGTAAACAACTGTCTTACCTCGGAGAAGACCAGCATTATCAACTGGTCCGGGATAGACATTCTGGTCGCCCATTTGATATTTGTCCCAACTGTCAAAACCCACATATTTCTTCCACTGTTTGAACCAGTGACTGTCGACCAGGTACCTGGAATGATGACAAAAATGTATATTTGACATGAGTTATCACTGTTACTTGAGACTGTGGACATGATTCTAACATGGGATGGTTTTCAGACGTCTGAGAGGAGACATGCTTAGTTACAAAGTCGTTTATCTTTTAAGAGGTAAACATTCGATTGGATTGAGGTCGGGTTGCTCGATGTGTGGCCAGCTGGTGCTCTGATTTTGACAGGTGCTTCTTTTCTGACTCCGCCCTAAACAAGTCGACGGAAGAACCCACTGACAGGGTCGGTGTTAGCCATTAGCTTGACCACACCGCACTCAATTAACGGGGCGTCCCACGGTCATGTCATGAATTAAAAAGCGGGAAGCTAAAGCAGGAGGGACAAACACAGTAACTCGAGACTGACGTCAGTTCAATGTATGCAAGTCAACCGACGATAGCTGACACACATGAAGCTGCCAGGCTAACTCGAAGCTAACTGTCAACACGGCTCCGTATTCGCCACTTTGACACTCCTTCGTGGCGTCGACAGGCGCGGCCGAGACCAGCGGCGCCCACGCGGTGCTTTTAAAATGCCTCGAAGTCAACTCTTACCAAGTGTCGCCCTTTTTTAGTTGCGTTTTGATCAGTGCCGCGACCTCTCCTCTCTGGGTTTCCAGATCGGCCGCTCCTCCTTCCGCCATCTTTCCTCAGTCATGCCGCGGTGCATGATGGGAAAGAGCAGGGGACGCGTTTCAGAGCCACGTTGTGCGCGAAAGGGAGTGACCCCAGCATTTTTCAGCCAATCAGGAAGGAGTAACGGCGTCATTTCAAGAGGAGTACGAGCGTCATATTTAGGGTATTTCTTTTTTAAAATGATGACCTGTTCTGATTATGTTGGAGAGTGTCGTCCTCGAGACTACACAACCTGAGACCAAGACTTTCCCAAGACCCGAACTCACCGAGACCAAGACCTAGACTTTTGGGCGTCAATACCGAGTCAAGTCCCAACACTGACAAGCTGAGACTGAGACAACACCAAAAACATAAAAATCAATTTAAAAAACCATGACAAGCATAGCTTGAACAGTGAAAGAGAATTCTCCCTTTAATTTACATTTTCTTCTAAATACATTTGACAGCCACAAACATGGTCTGCAACTCTCAGAGCGCAACATGCAAATAACTCAAATCTTGAGAATTTTTTCAATTTAATTTTTCAAAATGTTTTTAAAAAAATCTATCCTTCAAAACACATTCAATGCCATTGACGGCTTTAGAAGTCAAATATCCATGTTAACTGGGAAGGCTGGCAGTGAATGAGTTTTAAATGTATTTCATTATGAAATCCGAGTGTAAAGCTGTTTACAAGTGTTGCTAAGACTTTTAAAAAAATAGTCAGTTTGATTGATTTGGCAAAAGTATAAGTATAATAGTGTTAAATAAAGCAAAAAAATGTGGAATTAAAACCTCTTTCCAGAAATATTCATCTCAGAAAGACAAAATTTGATTAGCTGGTGTTCGTTAATCTTCGCTGACCTGTGTTTTTGTTTCAAGAAACTAGTTAAAAAGTTCGACGTCCTGCCGTTTCAGTGAGGTGAAGGCCACAGAATTTGCACACCGCTGAGTGTTTTATTTTACATATGAGGTTTTTGTGATTGAGGAAGCCAAATGTAATGACCATCGGCGTTAGTAACACAAAAATTGAAGGTATTTTTTGTTTTACCATTGGTGCTTCTCCTTATTTGTTAACAAAGTTGAAGAACAGCACATCAGTCCAGCTCTCAACTGGTCTCGACAGAAAATCGTGAGTCCATTACGGCTGAGACGGAGACAAGACCAAAACTTGGGACCAGGACCTACTCTATAGAAATGACATTCTAAGCAAACAAAAGAAAAAAAATGTACAAACATCAGAGAATCTTTCGACATAGCTCCAAAAATAAGGAAAGGTGGGAATTAACATGTATTTCTTTTTCATAATGGGAAGTCATTTTTATATCTTTTTGTTTGTCTGCTTTGTTTTTATCTTTCTTTTTTTTCAATCATCATTTTAATTTCATTCATTATCATTGATACCCTTTTACTATAATCTTGTTAATTGTATCACTAATGTGTATGTGTGTATGTGTGAAGGCGGAAGGATGGACAACCCGGAGAAAGCGCACACAAGCGGAGAGGCAGTACATGTGAACTTCACACAGGAAGGCTGGCGCCGAGATTCGAACCATTACCCTCAGAACTGTGAGGCACTAGTGCTTACCACTAGTGCACATATTCCCAATTTGTGTTTTTATTTCACTTAAATTTTGAATTATTGCAATGTGCGCCAGTCTTTGAGCTTTTCTTTGTACTTTTTTGTACGAGAAGCTGGTGTTAGTTTTTGCACAGTTAATGCGTACTGACTTTTAAAACAGACAATATAAACTTACACATAGGATTTTACGTTTATTGAAAAAGAGACTTACAAATTTCTCTGTACAGACAATTCACAGTATAAAATAAAAGACTACACTGACATATTAGTTCTACAGCAGTGAGCACAGTAATCTTGACAATGCATATTTCCAGCATATTTCATAAAATAAAATTGCGTACTCGTAAATACAAAGGACAAAAATGTATTATTATATTTATTTACTTCTGATAATACAATAATATAATACAAATAGTGCTTTGGCGCTACGTAGAGCTATTGGATACAGAGAGAGTTGGCTGCATTCACAAGCAAGCTATTAGTGATTTAGCTGTCTCAGTGTTATTCTATTCGGCTCTTGAAATTGAACCAAAATCCACTTCTGTAGCTCCACTGGTGCCTCATAGGCTGGAGTCTTGCTCCGACACGGGACGGTAGCCGTTTTTATTCCTGCTGGAGTCTTCCTCCGGAGCAAAAATGGCCAGCAACCTCTCCTGCTCTCTCTTGGTTTTGGGCAAGTCCTCAGATGGCGTGATGAGCAGCTGGATGCGCTGTGGGAAGACAAAAAATAATAATACTGTGTGTAGTCAACAGATGCTGCTGTATATTTGTATTTTAAGAGGTGCATTACCTCCCTGAACGTCCCCTGGGTGGTGCTGATCTTATACACCATCCACAGGGGGATGCAGACCATGGAGGAGAGAGCCAGTAGCCAGCCAATCACATAGCCCCACCACGGATAAACATACTCGTTGTTGTATTTTAGGGGTGTGTATTTAATGAGGGAGAAGGCAAAGGTACCCTGGGGAGATAATCAGATGTGTATCAAATCTCACAAAATACAGGTACATGTGATTCTGTTTCAATGGAGCTTCATATTTTGTGCCATGTCCAACTAAATCCTCCAGGGATGAGGTTGAAACTCACAATACATGTGGCCGGGGTGAAGAACATCCAGCAGTACTTGATGTAAGGCCCAGGACGGTAGCCAATCATGTCTTCGATGTTGTCATAAAAGCGATCGGCGCCTGGAGAAACCCATTTGCGACAAGAATATTAGTTTTTTTGGATGACTAAATCACAATCATTTTCCATTTGATGGCGGCTTACCGTAGACCCACGCGATGCAAACCGTCTCAAAAAGGCCCATGAAGAGAAGACACATGCCACTAGCAGCGTAGTAATCAAAGAGCTGGAAGACGTACATCCCACCCTGTCGGAAACAACACACACAAACGCAATTCAATCCATATGTGCAGGCGCTAATCATTGACTATTATTAGAACACCCTTGTCAGCACTGTGGCATCATGTATTTGTGTGCAAGGGTCATTTCTCACGCTGATATACTGTAAACACTGAAAATGTGAAATAGTATTGCTGTATTTCTACTCAGTGTATAATACAGTATATTTTACCTATTGCATGTAGTTGGTGGACTTAGTACTCAGTGTATTATACACGAGGGTACTCAGAATAAGTAAGGAGTATTCAGCTTTCAGATGAAATTTCAGGATGAACCTAAAATGCACTATAATCTTTCCCTCTACCCTTTTGAATGCGCATGACGAAATGTTTTACGACATTTTGCACAACTTGCTGTTCTCTAACAAGGAGCCGAAAGGTGTTTGATCCATGAATGGATCAATACAATTCCTGGTTCAATTAGAATTGGTATTTAAACAGTTATCGTCATCATGCTGCTCCTAACCAAGACGAAGGTCAAATTAAGTTCACCTGTAAAGGTTCGATTGGGCATTTTTAGTTCACCCTAAAATTTCACCCGAAAGCCAAATGTCCCTAACTTTTTGTGAATGCTGATAGTTTCGACCAAAATTGGATGTTTTCCTGTATAAACTCCAGTGCATTCAATATGAATACTTTTTACAGTGTCATACTTTGTTATTAGGCATAGCTGCATTTCAAAATCAGAACTACATATTAGTGAGACTGAGGCCAAACCTTGGACTTGCTTGTACTTACAAAATGAAGACTTGTTGACACCTCTGCAGAGCATTCATGCTTCCAGCTGTGCAGAGGTGAAAACGTGTCATCTATATTGTGTTTTTTTTTTTCTCAGCAAAACACACAATGTAGACATAGTTAACCCTTTTAATATCCACCATCAGCAGAGGCTCCCTGCACTGTGAGCTGTAGATGGGAGTCCGAGGCCTACCTCCATGAGCATGATGAGGCCCACGAGGAAGGAGAGGAAGACCACAGCAAGGAGGAAGAGCTCCCGGCGGTTTTTGCGACGGAAGGTGGCGGGGTACATGTCGACGATGGCGGTCACGAGACTTTCCACGCACACAAACTCAAAAAAAACACAGCATCAGTGTAATCATTACAGGAGAACTTGAATTCATTCATTCACCGAGCAGCGCGGAATATTCTCACCTGACTGTCCAGCCCAAGAAAAACGATCATGATGAAGAAGAGGGCGGCCCACAGAGGAGAGAAGGGCATCATTGTCACAGCACGTGGGTAAGCAATGAAGGCTAAACCCGGGCCTGCAAAGCACAACCAACCAAAGTAATTCATTAAATATGCTATTATGTTATTGCTCTACAGCAGGTGTGCCAAACTCATTTTTGTCGCGGGCCACATTGTAGTCACGGTTTCCCTCAGACTGTTAACTGTTTAGTCACCTCATAATACTGTTACATACACACAACAAATTGATGGATACCTAGTTTTGAAATCAGAAGTCAAGGGTAATAGTTTGTTCAACTTAGTTACTGTAAACAGAAAATGCTTGCAATAGCTCAACAATCCTATTTATTATATATGAGAATTTGAGCAAGAATCATCTGTGTCAACTTATTTGCTTTCGCGGGCCACATAAAACGAGTTGGCGGGCCAGACTGGGCCCCCGGGCCTTGAGTTTGACACCTGTGCTCTACAGTATTCCCACCCATATCACACATGATGCAAAAAAATATATATTTTTTTTCACTGTATTGCTGTCAAGCCTCACCAGACTCCGCCACCTCCGAGATGGGAACGTTCTGCTCATAAGACATGAAACCCAAAATGGAGAAGATTGCAAATCCAGCCACGAAACTCGTGCCGCTGTTCAGAAAGCACAACGCCAGGCAGTCTCTGCAATACGGACAATTCGGAGGTGTTTTTTGTTTGTTTGTTTTTTTATCAAACCAGATGTTCAGAACGAATACACACGAGTGGAAACATCCTAACCTACCTGTAGCAGTTGTTGTTGTATTTGTTATAGCTACCTAGAGCTGTCAAGGAGCCTAAGCAAATAGCATAGGAGAAGAAGATCTGCGTGCCGGCATCCATCCAGACCTTGAAAAAAGCAAGTTATATACAAGTAAGAAGAGCATGTGGCACGTGGCCAGCGATGGTTATATAAACCAGAGGATGCCCCTGCACAATCATTCACTATTGCAGAGAGATGATGTGAAGCATCTGTTAATAGTCTTATTTACTTGGATACTTATTAAACCAAGCTTACGGGAACCAAAATACAGTACACCAGTTTTTTTGCCCTTTGTTTCAAAGCAGGCTTTTGACGACAGCTACGGAGCAAAATTGGTAGGGCCGTCCGCGACTCTGTCCCCTGTTTACAATCCCAGTGGCGTCCTGGCCCAGCATTTGATCCTCGGGGTCCCTGGCTCTTTTTTGCAGAGCGCAGATGGACGCAGCAGGCACCCCCCCCCCCCCCCCCCCCCCCCCGCAAAGAACCACGTGGAACCTGCATCTGGTGCATCCTCACCAACAGGCGGCACAACACCAAAGGACTCCCATTTGGGATTTTTGACTGGTAAGACATACACCATGTTTTCTTCTGTACTACTTCCAGTAGTCGCAGTACTTTTGTCCACATAGTGTATATTAAGTCTGGCATTTTGGTACCTGTGGGTCTGCCAGACGTCCCAAATCAGGATAGAGGTAAAACTGAATCCCAATTCCTGCACCAGGTAGGGTGAGTCCCCTCACCAGCAACACGATAAGCATCAGATAGGGGAAGGTTGCTGTGAAGTAGACCACCTAAATATCCCAAAAGATGAAGAAGAAAAAACAAAACAAAAAACACCAGCTGCGTCTCCATATTTGTCAATCTAAAAAAAGTGAATACAGAAATCAATCAATGGTACACTTTTCCCTTGCCACCCACTTTTCCTGTGGATTTAACCCCCTTCCAGATGCAGAAGTAGCACATGACCCAGGCGATGAACAGGCACAGGACCAGGTCCCAGTTGAGCGAGCCCATGCAGTCGATCCCCGGCGAGATCCTCAGCGCTCGTCTCCTGTCCAGACCAAAAGAAGTGTTACAGCCGTCACCTTGCAAATGTGGTCCACACATCACAACTTGAGGACTCACTCCCAGAACTCCATGACCGGAGAGGTAGCATTTTGGAAGAGTGTTTGGTTGATGGAGGTGTTTCTCCTCTGGAACTCCATGCAGTTTTCTGGAGAAGAAACGGTAGCAATGAAAGTCCTTTGGATGTGTTAATACTAAAATTAAATCGTCGTATTACCCGTGTTCCATGTGTTGTTGCAGGAAGACCAAGGTAGATCCCAGGTGAAGGAAAAAGACAGATAGAACATCCCCCAAGCCAGGACTATGATGTAGTAGAAGTTCAGCAGCGTCACTATCACTTGTGTGCCATAGCCGAGACCTGAAGAATATGGGCCATAAAAAAACACCAAATAATAATTTAAATTGAAAAATGTCACAAGACAATTTGGGTGTAATCTTCGATTTTGTTCATCAATTTCTAAATAGTATATATTTTTTCCTTTTTATCATTTATTTCATCTAATTATAGATCATGCTGTACTTATATACAGTGGATATACAAAGTCTTAACACTCCTGTTCAAAAGCCACTTTTTTTTTTCTGATATAAAAAAAAATAAACAATGAGACCAAGATACTGGGAATCATTAATAAGTCACAAAAAAATTGAAACGATTTATCTTGGTCTCAATTTTTAATATCACAAAAACCTAACATTTCAACAGAGGTGTGTAGACTTTTTATATCCACTGCACCATTATATGACTATACTCATATACTGCTATACTGGTAGCGTAACAATAATTTAAAACATGAATTTCCTTGAAATTACTACATATATTCTACTCGACTGGTCGAATAAAAAACACACAAAGAAGAACACAAATACCTAGATGCCGTGTCTCCTATATTGGTAGCATAAAACGCAAATTAACTCAAATAATAATAATACGAATACAAATATTACGAAATGTAATTATAAAAATTTGAACAAATAATACATTTGAATTATTTCTCGAAGAAGCTGTACCTTCAAACAAGGGGCTGATTTTTCTCCAGCAGGTGACGCCTCCTTCGCTGGTGAACTGGCCCAGGGCCGTCTCCAGGAAGAAGACAGGAACGCCACAGGCGAAAAGGAAGATGAGGTATGGGATGAGGAAGGCACCTGAGGAGTGGAGAAAGCAGACAGTCATTTATTTTAGAGTTCCATTTTAGAACTTTCAACTGAAAGTTAATCTCCAAGGGTCTCCTTTCCCCCTGATGGGTGGCCCGGGATGTTTGGCGGCGCGCTCACATTTCCGCCTCGCCGCGGGGACAGCTGCTGCGAGCGAGGAGCAACAACAGCTGTGTGACCCCGCTGGGCCCCAAACTTTGACCCTGACACCCCGCCGAGGCAGAGCGAGGCGAGTGAGCACACGCTGTTTCAAGACCCCCCAAAAAAGGGTAAAAAACATCTCTTTTAAGGACATTCCATGCAAAAAAGAAGAAGAAACTCTGGTAACAAAATATTGGGGTAGAACTAGTTAGATGTTTCTGGATTGACTGTGCATGGTGGGTTTCTTCGTTCTCTTCCACTCACCTCCTCCGTTCTTGTAACAGAGGTACGGGAAGCGCCACATGTTGCCCAGGCCGATGATGGAGCCTGCAACGGACAGGATGAACTCCACCTTGTTGCTCCACTGGCCCCTCTCCTCCATTTTCACCTCAAAGGGGGGCAGCGGCTCCCGTGCCTGGACGGCGGTGCCATTCTGGAGGCCCGCCTTGGCAGTGTCTCCTAAGGGATACAGGTAAAAAGAGGGAAATGTAATAATTATTCAGTGTACGTAAGCAACTAGGCATTGATGAGCTTACCCGTCATTGCACGTGTTGTATGCCTCACGCGTGTGCTTGCCACAGGTGGTTGACCAGTAAATGCTCAAGTTTTAGAATTTAAGTACAGCGTGGGGGGGTTGAGGAGGAGGAGGCGGGGGCTCGAAATGCTAAACTTAGGCCAGCCTCCACTGTCTCTGCCGTCATGTGGACGCTTAAGAGCAAAGTGCATCGCTTACACTTGACAGTCAAATTGATGGGGCCGGGCATAGCGGACCAACTTGAGTTGCGAGACCTGTTCAATCAAGGTTTCACTTGAATAGAACCTGTCTGACAAAATGAAATCAGCCAAAAGATGCAACAAAATACCACAATCCAACCAAATTCAAGAACAGATAAATAAACAGTAGTCCGGAAAGGGTTACAAAGCCATTTCTTTAGCTTTAGGACTTTAGCAAACCACGGTGAGAGCCATTAACCACAAATGGAGAAAACATGGAACAGTGGTGAACCTTCCCAGGAGCGGCCAGCCGACAAGAATTATCTCAGGAGCACGACGACAACTCATCCAGGAGGTGACTGAAGGAACCTAGGACATCTAAAAAACTGCAGAAAACGCTTGATTTCAGTTGTTGCTGCTGAGGGTGGCGTAACCACTTAATAGGTCGAGAGGGAATTTTATTTTTCACATAGGGCTATGTAACTTTTTATTTTTGTACTTAATAAAATCAATTAAAAACTGCAATTTTTGGTTGCTTTGGTTATCTTTTGTCTGATAGTTATTTGTTTTATGACCCTTAATATTAAAGTGGGTAAACTATGCAAAAAAAATAAATAAATAAAAAATTGAGAAGGGTGTCAAAAACTATTTCATGGCACTGTATGCGATTGTGTATTTTTGTTCGGTCGTATGTCATGAGATTATTCTTACATAAAATATGTGCCTTGGCTCAATTAAGCGTGGGAAACTAAGTTTGAATAATGTGACTTTATGGAAATAAATGCAATGTTTTGTTTTTTTTATGTCGCAGTCATACAACTAAGACACAAGGGGACAACATAACATGACGTAAACAAGTGCTTAGCACTAATTAAAGACGCCACTCTCTCGCTCCCCATGGTGACTCACTTAGGTGAAGACGGCAAAAGCGGCTGAAGCGAGTTTGCACCGGATTGTGTCAGAGGATAAGTTATGAGAAGACCCCCCCCCCCCCTCCTTCCCCACCACATTCCTTTCTGCAAAAGACAAAATGCTATCAATTTTTGTTACAGGGTGATTAAGGTTAAAATAATAAAAAAAAAGGCAAGAGCATCTGTAAACAACTGTTTGACTAGGAATAGTTTATTAAAAGGTGAGAAACGAAACATAAAAGCCACAATCCATTATTTTAATTGCTTTCAAGCTATATACATAATAATATAAATAATTCCACTACATTACAACCATTTCTTTTTACCTAACCAGGAGTCCTAAAGACAAGTCTGAAGGGCCGCACAAAAGGAAGAGTAATTTGTTTAAACATGACACGTGTCGGGAGTTTGACTGGTGATTGGTTATTGTAGAGTGGGAGATCTGGGAAGCAGCTGGTGGATGTTTCGGTCCAAGAAGGCTGTTCCTGTAAATATTTGTCTCTTGAGGTTTACGATACAGTAAGTTACAGAAATAGGCTTCCATGTTGAAGCTACTATACGAGGGCACTATTGCCATCCTGGACAATGCGTTTAAAGTCAATTTCTCAGGCCTCACATTGTGCTAACTGTTCTGGTGAGGCTCCTCCGTTGGGTTTAGATGTACAGCAGCGGCGCGGGACCACGAGGCGCCAGCGACCGCCAGCAGGCTCGGCGTCGCCAGCATCACCATGGTTTCCTCCGCCACCTCCACCTCGGCCACGCCCCCTCCCCGCCTCGATCCGACGGCCTTAAGGGAGCAGTCCACGCAGATGTAGTCTTCGTTCTCGGCCATTTCGCATGAGACCCCCACGCACACCTGGTGGAACCACTCGTCACAGCCGCCGTCGCACTGCACCCAGTCCACCTTGAACATGAAAAGGAAAATATGAAGGTGCTGTTGATCAATTGTGGGGGTGGTCTTGGTCTCATGATGTCATGATGAAGAGGACTGTTTCGATTTTCAATTCGAATTGAACCTTGAAATTTTTTGGGCATAGCCGTCCAGCCCCTTGTTAGAGAACAAGTTGTGCAAATCGTACCATAACACTGAACAGTTGCATATCGTTGTTGTCGAGCGGCTGCCCCGTATGTCCAAATATGGTCAATTTCACATTATGTCCACAAATCGATACTATCGGTCTGTCCCCACGTCGTCTGTTATTATTAGGCATTATTAACCAATGTAAAGTGGTTAAAAAAAAAAAAATAGCTTTAGAACAACTATTAACCCTCTTGGACACTTGAACTGAGACATCTTCCTTACGCTGCGGGAGCTGTATGGCATTATGTTGCCTCAAGATTTTGGGGTGGTGTTGTGTTGATGTTGGTGCACAACAATACGTGATAGTAATAAAAGGTACAAGACCAACTTGAACAATGTGGTGTTAAGTAATTCAAGCAAGATGTTTTTAAAAAAAAAAAAAATAAAGTTCACCTGTAAAGGTTCATCCTGAAATTTCACTCAAATGCCCAATATCCTGAACTTTTTGTGAGTAGTGTACGTCGCAAAAGCAGTGATTTCCACATTTTTGACATTTTGGATCCGAGGCAAGGTGCAAAGATTTTGCCTCACCTGTACAACTCTTCATGAAAAAAGCGTGAGAGAGAGCTAGAAATGCTGCACGTGCGCAAGGATGTCAGATTCATGTTATACGTCACAACCCTATCAGAGCTTTTAATTGGCCCAGCGCTGAGGTAGGGAGGAGTCATTGGTTTAGTATGTTTGTTTGTAAGTATGCAGTTTATTACAAATTATTTTGCGGACCCCAAATAACAGCTTACAGAACCCCAGGGGTCTGGGGACTCCAGTTTGAGAACTGATGACATCTAGCGCAACACTATCACAAATAAGTATAAATCAAATTCTGTCTGTGCGGCGAGCCCACCAAATTCCACAGCTCCGATTGGCCCCCGCAGACTGGCCACTTGTTAACTGCGCCACCGGGCACCTCCCGTAAGGGCCGCGCCGACTTTGCCTGTTAATACGTTATGTGTAACTCTCATTAAGGTGTTCCAGTGCTGCTATCAGCTGTAAAGTTCCATGATGTTCATTTGGGGAAAGTGTTTGCGATTAACCCAAAGCAACCTCAACGACAAGGTGAACATGTGTCAGGTGAAATTATCGAATAGAACCCAAAAAGCCCACTGAGCATGTACATCAAGAGTCCCGTAATATTTGTTACATTAATTGAGCTATTTTTAATAGCTTTTAAAATGAGAATAAATTCTCATCAAAATTAAATATTGCACATACCCATTTGAACTTTTCTTTGTGAGCATATACATGCATTAATGACCTGACCTAATTGGTCCTTTAAAAAACAAAACAAAAAAAAAAAATAAATTTTTTTTTTAAAATGGTGATCTTTGAGCACCGAAGTTTGTCTGGGTTGTTCAGGATAAGCACTCGAACTCATGCATGTACTGGACTATGCAATTTAATGGTCAATAGAGGAACTACTTACAATAATACAGTTAAGTATAAACATTGTGTAAAATGTTGCTAACCTCACATGTTCACCTCTGACCTCTGTTAACATGTAAACCGTCGATGTGTCTATCATTCATCTATAACGTAGACAAGATCAACGTGATGTGCTGTCACATGGAATATTGACCGTGATTCAGTGTTTCCCACCCATGTCGTAAAGGACGTCCTCACCTTGTCTTTACACGGTCTCTGGCAGTTTTTAGCTGCGCACACGGCGTTTTCGTCGTTAGAGTCTTCGGCGCCAGACCACTCGTACTTGGAGGGAATGTCGAGAATCTTCTTCTCCTTCCTCTTCTCCAGCCCATCCCTGATGGCCTCTGCCTTAGCAGCTGCTTTCTCCTTCCGCTTCCTCTCCTTCTCCTCCTTGGCCAAACGTTTGGCCAGCTGCTTCATCTCCCTATTCTTATCCAGGCCCAGTTTTAGCTTCTTCTTCTTGGGTTTGCCCCCAAGGCCGAGCTCCAGGCCGGCCCTTTTCAGTTCCTTGGATTTGGACGGCCGCATGCCCCCCAGTGTCCCGGCCCCGCCTGCGGAGGACATCAGCATGTGGTGGTGGTGGTGCTCGGCTCGCTCCAACTTCCGCTTCCTCTTCTTCTCTGAATCCTTGATCTTGATTTTCAGAGACTTTTCCATTGGACTGTCGTCAGGCTGTGGAAAAGAAAAGGGACCAATTACACCCCATTTGAGTGGTCCTCAACCCTTTTTGTGCTGTTGACCAGTTTCAGGTCAAGCGATATTTTAATCCTATTTATATTGGCGGATACATTGCAGACCCACCAATAATAGGTTCAAATCCCTGGATATTCTGCCTTCTTTTTAATCCCGGCTTGTTTGTGAATGTCAGGTGTTTGGTCACCACGTGCCGACACAGTTTTGAAGGATTCATTCGTGAGCTTGTCGCCACATATTACGAAAAACGGGCTTGGTGCGTGAGAATCACCTGCGTCGATAAACCCATATTTTAAGCAGGACTGCTGGTATTTTTCTTAAAAGTAGCTTTCTTTTTCTTGAAAGTCGTTGGCTCTTTTCCTTCTGTCTCATTATTTGGCCTTGCCCCCTTTCCAAGTAAGATTTGTTTTTACTAATATTTGATACTTTCTGGGGAAAAAGACTGATGATCGATAAAATATTCTTTGTTTAGTCTCTCTGTGCTCCGGTTTCCTCCCACATCCCAAAAACAAGCATGGTAGGTTGATTGAAGACTCTAAATTGCCCGTAGGTGTGAATGTGGGTGCGAATGGTTGTTTGTTTATATGTGCCCTGCGATTGGCTGGCAACCAGTTCAGGGTGTACCCCGCCTCCTGCCCGATGATAGCTGGGATAGGCTCCAGCGCTCCCGCAACCCTTGTGGGGATAAGCGGGTCAGATAATGGATGGATGGATGGATGGATAGTCTCAATGTGCAGCCCAGTACCAAATGGCCTGTGCGTGGACCAGTGTTTGCCCAATTAGACAAAAATTAAATCAACTACAATCTGGCCGGAGGTCCAGCTGTGCTTACCTCCATAACCTGTAGGAATCTGTCCTCTAAGGGGGGATGCGTGGCCTGTAAGATCCTCCAGATGTGCTGAGTCTCATCCAGGGACACCTCCAGCAGGTCACCCAGCATCATCAGCTCCTCCAGCTGGGCCTTGGCTTGCGGAGACAGCTCCAGCACTGGCGGCTCCAGACTGCGAGGTATCAAAGGAGTCTTCCTGGGCTGCTTTCTTGGCGTTCCCACATCTGGAATATGCATTTTTATTTGACTATTTTCTGTCGTCTATCTTTGAGAATGACTAACAGAAAACAGCGAAGCCTCACTTTGTACAACAGACTTAGAGGCTGAAGAGTATGCGTGTTCAGTGCAGAACGAGGGCGTGGCAGTCGGCCACATGTGACTAACCACCTCCTCTGACTTCACTGGGATCTCGTCATCGCAGAAGAGGTAAGGCTTAACTTCCCCTGGATCCTGGAACCACAACATTAGGTATCATTAGATGTAGGTGGAACTAAGGCGTTTATGTTTACCTCTGATTGATTTAACGCCCAGTTTTACCTTCATGTCGTAACCGTACGTCTCCCTGATGTCCTCATCCGAGTCAGTCTCTTCGTCGTCATAGTCCACAGACGGGCGAGGCGAGGTGGCTCTGCTGAAGCCTGACTGCTGGAAGGTCTGGATGTGACCCTAGAGAGACAACAATGAAACCAAAATGCGCTGTAAGCTTTACAGGTAAAATTAGAGAAGAAAAATGAACTGCACCAGAAAAGGTTACAGTGCATCTTAGGTGCATAGTGTCTCACCTGCAAGTCAGGGTTTGCTGCGGCTTTTTGCAGCTCGGCGTTGATGATCTTCTCAGTCTTCTCCCGTGCAGCTTGCTCCACCATGCGCTGGCTCAGCACGGACAGCTTCGCGAGGGCGGACGACAGCTCCTCCGTGGCCAGAGCTCGACGTGCCCGGTCCTGGTAGCAACGTTGACAATTAGTTCACGAAGGAACCCCGGATTTTTTGGGCATTTACAGGTGTGGTTGTCAAACTCGGGTCCCTCTATTCCAGGGCGTCCGCAAAATATTTTGCAATGAATCATTAATTTAATATAATTTTAATAAAATTGAATAACGAGGACCGCCACGTCAACAACAACAAAACTGTACTAAACCAGTAACGGCTCTCAAACTTAGCTTTGGGTCAATTATTAGCTCTGATATGATTGTGATAAATCATCACGTAAGTCTGGCATCCCTGCATGAATATATATTGTTTTTATTTTTAGAAAAAAACTTATTACTACAGGAAAAATAAAATCCTAATGTTTTTAACAACAAAATACTATCCTATTTTTGGGAGAGTAAACATCTTTTCAAGAATAAAGTGCGTAATATGATGACAATAAAGGCAATTTTTGAAATTCGTTTGTTAAGATATGACTTCTTCCCTCAAACTTTGACTTGAATATCATATCTGGACTTTTTATTGAAAAAAAATACATTCTGATAAGGCTGACTTTTTTCCCCCTTTATTCTCATAACTACCATTTTTTCTCTAAAAAATATGAACTTATTGGAAAATTATCTTTTTCTTGAGAAAAAAAAAAGGCAATGTTTTAATTCCTATGGCATCTCGGGGTATACGTGGTAGTTTCGATGACACTGGGATTATGAAGGGGTCGACCCAAAACGTTTGAGAGCCCTTGATTTACAGTGCGTACCTGCCAGCTCATTGCCCTCTCAGTTAAACACTGGAGGGCCTCTCCTTCTGGTAGTCGCACAGGAAGCTTCTGCAGCGACACCAGCAGAGACAGGATGGTCTCTAACCTCGGCCGCCTGGACCGTTGACACAGCGGGCACAGAAATTTGGAGTCCTTGCTATTGCTCTGCCAACCGACGCCGAGCTTCTTCTGCGTTCCCGTCTTAGGGAGAGGCACGCACACCCCGTGGAACCAATCCTTGCACAGCTCGCACTGCAGCATGAAGCCGCTGGCCGTCTTCCGGCACAGGCAGAACTTAACTTCCTCGATGCGGTCGGCCATGGCCATCTTGGCCAGGTTGGCGGCGCGCAGGGAGTGGATGGCCTCCACCTCTTTTTGCTCTTTGGCCTTGAAGGCGGCGACGACGGTGGAGGGTTCGCGCGCCTCCTCGAGGCTCTCCTCCAGGTCACTCAAGGTGTCGGGGTCAAAGCCTCCTCGCTCCTTCTCCATGAGCTCCCTAACTCGTTTCCTCTTGCTTTTGCTGTTGCCGTACACGCCGATGTCCAAGCGAGGACTGAGAACCTGAAAAGAACATATGAAACATCCCAGGTGGTACTTGGTTTCCTACTGAGTTCTGTTCCGATGCCACAACCTATGTCACAACTGATAAAGTAAAAAAACATGTGCTTCATCTTGGAAAATAATGTCCATTTTGTCAAAACGAATGTAAACATCCTTCATAAATTAACATTTTAAATGTTCAACAATTTAACCTAAAATGAGCCATGAAAGAGCATGTCGGTTTCAAGCTACTTGGAGCCCACCTGATGGAAGAATAACCTCATTCTTCAAATGTGTGATATCGTGGGGCTGTGTAACAGGTCGGTATATTCAATAGTTACTTTTGAGGTTGAAATTTCATCAAAAGTTTTGGCTTTTTAAAGATGAAGGCATAGTTCTTCCAGCCTGCCTGCCCGCTATTTCAGCAACTCAACTCGGCTTTTTAATATCATTTTAGAAAGGAATTACAAAAAATAAATAAATAAAAAATGCCTTGAACTGATCGACAATATCAATTATTATCCGAGCCCTAACTTGAGATGCGACATCTCACCTGGAGTAGTGTGTATGTGGAGTTTTTCTTGAGAAAGGTGCGGCCAGTCCTCTCCCTCCAGGCTCGCGCGGAGGCCACCTGAGACTCCACCTGGGCCAGCGGATCGAGACGAACCGGGATGGAACGACCCCGAGCCAGCAGGCTCTCCAGCTGCTCCAGGTAAGCATAGGCACTACCACTCTGTGTGTGGATACAATGGTCTTTGTCACAGGTCCAATAACTCAATCATTCCCAAGAGCAGTGATTCCTGAATTATCCAATTTCATTTTTTTGTATTTATTTAAAAAAAATTATGTTTGTTCATCTATGTCTGAGACGTACAGTGACAGAGAACTATTAAATGTTCTTCCACTGGGTGGCAGACCGCACCCTGTCACGAATAGTGAAAATCTCAAAGTACTTGGAGACAAAAAGGTTTGTAATTGCCTATAGATTCTATAACAGGGCAGCTAAGCATTTTTTGTGTCCTCCCCTCAGTTCGACATAGGTGCTTGGCACCAAGATGCCACCAGAGGGCGCCAAATCAATATTTTTATGAGGCATGATTTTGGCTTGAGCCATAAAAACAGTTAAAAAGATTTTTTGGGGCGGATAACGGAGGATAGGTTCCTCCTCCCAAAAATTGGCGACAATGCAACTTTGCGAATGCAGAACCGTGAATATAAGGGGGCTCACTGTAAACCTTTTGTGCCATTTTTGTTTGGTGGTGTGAGATTCTTCTCATGTAAAATGTGTGCTTATGCTCAATAAGAAGGATGGGAAGCACTCAACAAGAGTGAATTAAAGTCTGTACCTGAATAGCATCCACCTTGGCAGTCCAGTCTTTGGCTTTTTGCAGGGCCTCTCGTAAAGCCAAAATATTAGGTAGGTATGCTGGAATGTTCCTGGCTTCCACCACGATACTTTCCAAGGTCACCATGCTGTGTCGAGGCCTTTGTTTAAAGACAAATAAGCAGGAGTGAGCAACACTGAACACTTGGTACGGAAAAAGTTATCTGTGCGCGATTAAGTGCATAACAATACCTGGCCTGCAAGCAAGCGCGGGCCTTGTCCTCCCATTTCTCAGAGACTGTGAGAATCTCCTGTAGTTCAGCCATGGCCTTCTCCACAGCGTGGTGGGGAGCCAAGCCCACACCAGAATCGATCAGCCGCTTCATCAGCTCCAGGGTGACGCGGTGGGGCTCCGTTAGGGTGAAACGCACCTTAAAATGACAGTAGAAGTCACTTTGAGAGTTCACCTTTACAACTATGTTATTTAAAAAAAAACAAAAAAAAAAAAGGATTCTCAACTTTTTGGCTCCAGGGACCCCTAACAGGATAGACATTATTCTAAGGACCCCCTCATAACACCAATGAACATGTGCACCTCTATGATGAATATAATAAATGGCGGAACGGTGGACGACTGGTTAGCACATCTGTCGCACAGTTCTGAGGAACGGGGGTTCAAATCCCGGCCCCGCCTGTGTGGAGTTTGCATGTCCTCCCCCGTGCCTGCGTGGGTTTTCTCCGGGGACTCAGGTTTCCTCCCACATGCTAAAAACATGCGTGGTAGGTTAATTGAATTGACTCTAAATTGCCCGGATGTATGAATGTGAGTGCGAATGGTTGTTTGTTTATATGTGCCCTGCGATTGGTTGGCGACCAGTTCAGGGTGTACCCCGCCTCTCGCCCGGAGATACCTGGAATAGGCTCCAGCACGCCCGCGACCCTAGTGAGGATAATATAATAATGACAATATTGTTTTATGATCAATCCATCCATTCTCTGTAGCGCTTATCTTCACGAGGGTCGTGGGTGTGCTGGAGCCTACACCAGCTGATTAGATTTAAAATTATGTTTAACAATTTGAGAACATAAAGGTTACTTCGATGCTGACCTCATCGAGCCAACGGGCCTGCTGGAGCTCCTGTTTGAGGCGGGGAAGCTCCGGTAGCTCCACATCTAGGCCGCTACCCAGGTCCAAAAGGGCCTGCAGCTTGGAGGAATCGGGCAGCTCGTCCGCCAGCGCGATCTGAGCTCGCTCATGGAAGTCTTCCACATTCTCCAGTAACTCCTGTAAAGATGTGTGAGTTACACAACAAAAAACCTCTTGGTCCAAACTTGGCTTTTTTTTTTCTGTTACTTCACCACTATCAAAACTACACAATCTTGGTGATTACAAACGGGGATGGACCTTGACTTGTCTGGCCTGGCTGATGATGCAAGGCAGCCTGTAAAGCTGCTCCACAAAGGCCTTGAGCTCGTCCACAGTCAGCTTACTGCGGCTCCGACTGCTCTCTGAACGCAAGCGGCTGCTGTGGGTGGAAAAACAACCACTTAGCGCCCCTTAAAGGCACAATTGTCTTGCTTGTGTGCATGGGCATCACCTTACCTATGTCTCTGCTTGCGGCTGAGCAACATCTGGGCAACAGAGGAGCAGGTCTCGGCCTCTTTGACCATTTCTCTGAGACGGCGGAACAGAGAATTCTCCGGATACTTCCTGTCCTCTGCATCTTCCAGCAAAACCTTGAGCTCAATTAGATCTATGTGAAAGACACACGGCAATTAAACACAAATACTAAGCAGTGTTTCCCAATATTAATTGATCCAAGGCACATAATTTTACATTGGAAAAAAAAATCTCACAGTACACGACTAAACAAAAATGTCACAAAAAATACAGTTGTATACAGTATACTGAAAAAAATGATTATTTCGCCTGAATGTACTCACAAATTTACTGATTGTGAAATTGGGGCATGCTCAGGTTTTGTTTAGAGATGTCATTTCAGTTGTTTAGGACCATGATATAGTGAGAGAGCTTTTGCCCAAACACCAAGCGTTACGGAGTCAACTGGGTTGGGTCCCCGTTGAAAGTAAATCCCCAGGGAAGGTAACTTTCATTTGTCTTGGCTTGAGCTCACCTTTTTGTCGTTTTTTTTTTTTTTAACCACTACTCATTCTAGGACCTTCCCCTGGGATCGAATTTTATCCAGGATCCAGTCGGATTGAGTTCTTTTCCAGTATTTATCCATGACAATACCTCAAACTGTGCCATGACTTATTCAGTTGTATGCATGTCACCAGGAGGATGCACAGGTTAATTGTATATTCTGCTATCTCGCGGAAGACCATTTACTTGCTCTGCATGTCACTATAGATCGCTGGCATAGATAGATGAACAAAGATACATTATTTTTGTCATCATTTGTTGACCAATTTAATGAAATTGGATAATTTCCCGCAGCACAGATGTTGGGAATCACTAATGTAGAAGTTAGGAAGAAACCTTTCTTGTTCTTCTGGTCTGCAACCAAGGCCTCGTTGATCCTTTTTGCCCAAGTGTCATAGGACTGCGCACGATTCTTCACACCATACAGCATGGCCGGAAACTCCTCTGGATCATAGCGATACCTGAAAATAAAAACATTTACTGAAGCTTTGCTGGATACGACAAAAGCAGTGCAAAAAAAATATGGAGCGCTTACCTGAGGCACTTGTTGCTGAGAGGGCAGTCGCAGAGATCTTCTGCATGGTGGAGACAAACCAGCCGATCAGGACAACAAGAGCAGGTGAGGGCGGACAGGAAGCAGGTGGTCTTGCACTTGTGGCACTGGCGCTCGTCGTCGGGGACCAGCTCAAAAACTTCCTGCTCTGTTGACAGCACCCCCTACAGGCCAAGGAGAACAACTACTTTTTCATGTTGTTATTCCATCTGCAAAGTGCAAACGTAATGTCTTCATGTCGTAATGTCTTCATGAGACTAAATTTAGCTCCTCCCTGACATACTGTACAAAGCTTGCCTTTCGGTCGAGATGTTTTACTTCAACATACTCCCTTGATTTTGTGGTGTTTCAGAATGAGCACAAAAAAAAAAAAAAAACGCAAATAGGTGAGTTTTTCAGCAAATAGCAATAGATAGGTGAACAGGTGAATTCGTGATTCGTGAACCACAAACGTTCAATAAATGACTTACCATGTCCTTTATTGCCTTTCTAAGCTTAGTCTCCTCATCCATCATTTCCCCCATCTCCTTGACGACGGCCGCGGCCAGCTCCACGTCCAGGCTCTCCGGATCAGCGGACATCTTGCACAGCAGCTCGTCGTGCGAGAAGACGCAGTAGCGGCGCAGGCGTCGGTAGTGGGCCACACACTGACGGCCCATGGGTAACTGGGAAGGACAAATCCACATTCATATTCGGATTCATCAGCCACTCGTTAATAGGGAAGTCATTGAGCATTCGTATAAATAGAGGAACCATTACCCAGTCAGCGGTGCAGAAGTTAACAGCCTCTGCAAAATTGTATCCCTGGTTGAATCCACTGTGGTAGGCTCGCGGAAAGGTCACCACAAACTCCCCTGCGCACTGATTGGTCCTGTACACCTACAAAGGGAATATAGCACACATACATGTCGCTCAACATTCAAGAAAAGTAGGATTGCAAAACAAACAAAAAGTTGGAAACTTTTCATGGTAATTAATGTGAATAAACCAGGAATTCATAAAAAACTGAAGGTTGGCTCTTAATAGGGAGCGTGAATATAGTTGGGGAAAATTCATTTTCGCATTATCTGGACTCCAACAACCACAATACATGTAAAATGTTTGTTTATGACAAAAGAAAATGTTTATATTTATGCTCGAATATGACACTTTTCTAAAATTCCCCAGCTTAATTTCCCATATTTACAGCGAAATGTCCACCTTTTCGCAGTTCTAATGAGAATTCGCTAGTGTGAAGTCTAGGTCACATACAGGCACACCGTGCTCCATGAGGACGTTGGGGTTCATGATGGTGACCAGCTGATGGAGAAGGTCCGGCTGCGATTGAAACAGCTCCGGAGCCAACTTTTTCATGACCGCCTCGAGCTGCTCTGCGGCGGACGCCGGCACTCCATACCAGGTCTTGGGTTCTCCCCTGAAGACAAAAAGAGGAGTTTCAACCTTCTGGAACAGGCGACTGTGACTTGCGTATTTACCAGAATCTCACCAATGTAAGAAATTAATGGAGTAACTCCAGTGGTCCTCAATGTGCCAACAGAAGGAGGAGAAGCACATGCCGACATAGAGCCAGGGCACCTTCATGCCTGAGATGTCCACATTGATATGAGTGAGCACCGACTGCTCCAGCACTGGCATGTTGTTCAGATTCCAGCCGGAGTTGGCGTACTCCTAAAAGGAACAGTAAAAGATGTTTATTATTCACCATTTGTATGCACTTTACTTCTTCAACTGAACAGTCATTTTCAGAGAGTGCAAAATAAATGTGTGTTTTCTATGGATGCGTTAATACAGTATTTCCCAAACACTGAGCCTAGGCACATACAGTGAACCTTGGTATTTGTGAATTCAGCTATATGCAAGTTTTGTTGTTGTTTTTTTGCGGGAACGAATCCTCTGTTAAAAAAAAAACCTCACCTTTTCACTGTTTTTTTATTCCCCTCAGGCCAAAGCCATGCGACATCTCAAATAAAAATATTGCTTTGGCGCTATCTTGTGGCATCTTGGGGAGTCAAAGAATTCTGCTATTCGCAGCAGGGGTCAGGAGAAACACTATTTTACAAAATCACATTCCACATCACACCAAACAAAAATGTCTGAAAAAGTATATGAACTCAAATAATGATGATCTCGATTTACGCACAAATTTACTTTCTCAGTGTGAAATATTTCTCTTGTATATATGACAACAGGTGGACACACAGGTTGATTGAAACTTCTGCCAACGAGTCCGAAGAGCGTTTGCTTTGCATTTCACCATACGACGGCTATAGATGAACAAAGATGCTTTATTTGCAGTCATTCGATCAGTTTCAGCCCAATTAAGTGAAATTGGATAAGTTCCTGCTGCCCACCTGATGATGTCTCATAGTGCAATACTGTGAAAGGGTTTGGTGAAATTCGATTATCTCTCGTGTCACACTTAGACACATCACACTAATAACTGCTTTAATCTACAAATAAAAACTGAATTTTTACCTGCAACATTTTTTTTTCCGCACGCTCCTATTTGCAAACAGTTGTTTTTTTTTTTTTTATCTACAAGTGAAACAGATCCGTTCGCTCACCTCTTCGTCTCCCAGTAGCCTCCTCTTGCCGTCTCTGACAGGGAATCCGCTGCCCACGTCCTTCGAGCTGATGTCGGCTCCGTACTCCACGATGACGTCCTCCTCGATGCTGCTTACCAGACGCCAGAACTCTTTCTCCACCAGCTCAGTGGGCACCATCTGTGAAATTAAAACCGTCTATTTGTCAGTATATACTGTATGACAGACACGATATCCATCGTGAAACTTGAATTTTTTCAAGTTCGGTGTCTTTACATACGTGGACTGGCATGTTGAAATAGTCCGACTTGAACTGGTCTGCCATCTCTCCAAAGCTCTGGAGTGAGTATTCCCTCACAGCCTGCTCAAAGCCAAAAGCCTCTCTGGGCTTACTGCACTCCTGCAACGGGGGGGGGAGAAAGAGAGGATTGTTTATGAAACAAATTCAGGAGGGAAATCAACCTGAGCAGTTGTGTTAGGTGTACCTCTGCCACACACTTGGGGCAGCGCCAGTCGCCTTTGGGCACATCGTGCAGAGGCGGAACCAGGCAGAAGGTGTGGTAGCTGTCGTCGCAGCCATCGCACAGCAGCAGGCGGTCCTCCTCGTCGCCGCGTCCGCACATCAGGCAGAAGTAGAGGTCAATCTGGGTGAGCGTTACATTAAGTTAGTACAGCAGAAATTAGATGTGACCAAATCGCAGTCTGACGCTCACAAAGTTGACTTCGAGCGTCTCCTTGCGTGGTTTCATTTTGATGGCGAAGGCTTGAGCTCTGAGGTGCCGATGCTTCTTGTTGTAGCCGTCGCCTAACGCGACAGGGAACAAGCTTAAGCTATTGGTTGCATTTGAAGAGGGGAATAAAAAAATGCAGGCCAATCCAAATGTCTCTTACCTGCCGACACAATTTCCAAGTCCACCATCTTGGGACTGGTACCAAAGAGTTTGAGGCCTTTGGGATCTTTGTTTTCCCTCTAGAGAGAGAGAGGATTAATAAATTAACAATAAATTTCCTGTTCTACTTAACTTGCCTAGTGCCTAGCAATTGGATGTAAACATGTTGTGCCCTCGTGTACACATTTCAGCAACGTTTTTATGGTTGGGTTTGGGGCTTAAGGCGATTTAGGATGGGTTAAGGTTAGGATGAGGGTGGGTTAGGCTTAGCGGGAAACATTAACAACACCACAATTAAGGCACATCTTTTCCCGTGTGGAAGCAGTCGGGTGTGTTCTACAGAAATACAACAGCCAATCATAGTGCAACAATGTGTGTCTCGGAGCCAGTAATATTCGAGCAGGGCGTGTCCTGCTCAGAATCTATGTGGGAATCCTAATAACGCATCCATCCCGTGGGTGGCCAGTACTGTCCCAACACTAGTGAGTAGTGTATATCCTTATCGGTACCCACTTCCGATTTAAGTCTCCTTGAGCGTCTTTCGGCCAGAGGACGTTCTTTTATCTGCGCTGCATCAAGCTCCCTGTCTTTGTCTTTGTCCTCGTAATCCTCTTGTTCATCCTCCTCCACTGCGTCGTCGCCAACTCCCTCGTCCACCTCCTCGCCATCATCTCCCTCCTCGTATAGCTGCTGGATGCCCTAACCGGAAAGCAGTAAGTGAGGATTTAAATACAAATGGCTGAAAAACGGAATTTTCAAAAAGAGGATTTATGGATCGCCCTTACAGTCAGAGTGGCTCCCGACTGGAAGAGCTCATAGGGGTAAAGGATCCTCTCATAGTGGGACCGCAGGAGTGAGCCGGTGCCTTTCCCTGGCGGGAAGCCCATTCGACTGCTCACTTTGGACCACCTCTTCTCTTTGCAAACGGTCTCAAAGCCACCTTCGGATGACACAACCTGAACGCATGCAAAAATAAAGTTGCATTTTAGTCAGAATAATCATAGAATCCTCCATGGAAAAGACTCCTGGCTTACCTTGCTGAGTTGATATAAGTCCAGGACCTTTCGCTCCACATGTGGGAAGCGAATTTTGGATCCTTGCAGCTCCCAGAACTTTGCGATTTGATCCAGGAAGTTGAGCTTCACTCGAGTGAGTGCCTGGACCCAATGGAGAGCAAAACTAAAGTGAAGGACAGCACGGGAGGCAAATACTACCCACCAATCCCCATCGTCTTTATCTTCCTCATGCGTTGAAATACACAAGGACGAGTGGGAGAATTTGGTTAATTGAAGCATTAAGTGCTGTTATAAATACACAAAACTGAAAACTGTCATCTGTGTTGCACAATGTAACACTGACACTCTCCATCCAGCCATTTTCTATGGTGGCTGTCCTCTGACACTATTTACAATATATGTATTGTAATCTAAGTTTATTGTGGTGTAGTTTCCACTGGATCATATTAGAGAGGCTTCTAGTACAGTAATATATTACATAGAATTACATAAGGAAGGGTCTCAGCTCATCTCTAAGGACTTGGGCTTTGAAACCACAGGGTCATGGCTCAGGTCCGGCTCCGAACTCGATGTAAAAAAAACATTTTTTTTTAAATAAGGCAACTAGAGATGCTAATGTGCACCCTCACTATGATGCAGTGCAGTTTTAAACCACCAAACTGGGACATTATAGTGTTTGTATATTGCATATACCTTGAGATGGTCTACCTACATTGTGACTGATGTGTATAGTAGTTTCCTTGAAAATAAAAGCCCATAAAAGCTAGAGACACACATCCAAGTGAACACCTTTGTCACGATGATAAACTCACCTCAAGTTCATTCAATCTTTGTACTCGAGGAGTGAAACGGAAGTGACGCACGTCGCACGCAAACGGAGGCTGCCAATCCTTGTAGAAAAAAAAATACAATAACAAATAAAACATTTGTCATAAAAGTAAAAGAGAGGCTTAATCACGATTCAATATGAGTTATAGTGTACACTTGAACTAGCAAGCGACACACGACGTTTTAAGTTAGTCGTAATAGTGACTTTGAACTGTGGTCCGTCTGAGCTGCCCACGTTTTCATTGCTGTTCTATTTTTTTTTTGTTCTTATTAAAGGCACTCTTTCGTCTAAAAACAATAATAATACATTACAGAAAATGAATATAGTGCATAACGGTTGCTTTCAGAGGCCTACACACTACAAAAATATCGTGAGGCGTGACTTTGCTACCTGAGGCCCAACGTCGAGTTGACGTAGCTAACGTAAATTAGCTAGCCGAGTACATAAAATGTGACTTCAATTTCACACAATTTTCCATCTTAAATAAGCATTTTTCTCCGGGGGAGGGGGGTTGTTAATATAAGACTACGCTATGCAACATAATTTGAAGGCGTTTGAGTGGTGATGCAGACAACTAAACCCTTGTGTGACCTCTAATTGGCGTGATGGCAAGTGGTCATGTTTTTTTTTCCTTCAAAAAAACAGGCTGACATGGGGGGGGGGAAACACATAATACACAATCCCTCCAAATAATTAATGTTTTTTTTTTTTTTTTTACGTGGATGTTTTGAAGTTTACCTCCGGGGGTCTGATCTTGCATATGCCAGTTTTCTCGGCGATGGGTCGGATCTTGTTGATAAATCCAAGGGGGTCCGAGAAATCCTCCCAACTTGGCTCAAAAACGGGACATTCGGGCGGGGGTACAAACTCACCGATCGCAGACATGTTTGGAGGTATTTTGTTTGTCTGTTTGTTTTGTCCCCGTGAGAAGTTTATTAATTGTGTTATAGTAAATATTCCCAAGTTGCTTTCACCAGGCCATGATTGGATCCAAATGTTCCTCGTCGCGGGGAACTTCCTCCATCATCTTCCTCGGAGTAAACAGCGTCAATGACGTTGAGTATAGGAGATGTAATGTTGATATTTTGAACGTTGCTCCAGCCTGGATTCATGCAAAACGATGATTTGTGGAGCTTTGTCGCCTCTCCTACAGCGGACAGAGGGCAGTGTCAGTCCAAAACGCCATCACGCCTCTTCTCTCACGACGGAGACGAGGAGACGACTTTATCCACTGTTTGATTGCAAAACACACAAGTTCTTGGTGATACAAAGAACACAATCCAGGACGGCGACGTAGCTGTGGGTGCTAACCTAGCTCCGTGTGTGGATCTGTGGAACACATGATCTCTTCGCGATGCTGCACTTCCAATCGAACGTACTCACGCCAAACAATGTACGGCCATTCAAGGTATTCCAATGTTACTGATAAAGGCCATCATTTTGCTCTCAAATAGGTAACTGTCGTACATTGTTGACTGATGTCTTTACTTGCTTCCGCCATTCATTGACGCGTACGGGAAACTAGCATTAAAGGGCTAATTTGGTTAGCTTAACTTCCGAGCGTTGCGCAGCTAACGCTGGCTAAAAACGTCGCTTTACCAGGGTTAATTTGACTTATTATTATGACGAAAGCTTTACTCGTCTTAATAAAAATGTGAAAAATGAACTGTTATATTTCTTGGGTCACTTTATACTAATTTAACATCGCCTGTCGCTGTTGTTGTCACATTAGCCGTGTTAGCGCCTCTTAGCGACGTGGAGTTGTCATTGACGCGAATAAATGCTTAAAAGTCGAGAGAGAAAAAACTACACGTTGCTGCTTCAAAATAAAAGAAAACGTGTTCAAAATACTTATTTTTATAATGATTTTATTAAATATACTTAAAATGTCAAACAAGGTACAGTTTGACAACCAGATTAATGGTACAACTTCAATAACTACATGTATAATATATATATCTAATAATAACTGTAATGCTACATCTTTGGATAGATAGTTAACATAGAAAAAAGAGCATCAATGGTAAAAATGACCTTAAAGATTGATATTTCATGCTTGGTCTTCATAACATCACATAACACCAACACTTAACACCCAAAATACACAAGAAAAAAATAGATGCAATAAAAATGCTTTTAAAATGTAACAGGTGATTGTATATGATTTGAAATCTGACTTATATAGTACTACAAATTAAATGCATTAAACTTGTGAAGGAGCTGAATTGCATTTCTTCAAATTGGTATTTAGTAGTCATCATGAAACGGATACTCGGGATGGTCGGCCCACCTGTTGAATAACAAGGAAAACGTGAATTATTTATTAATTAGAAGACTATAAATGACCAATTATGCACTTTTACTCACATGAGGAGCTCCACAAAGCGAATATTCTTGTTCAGACCCTCAATGGTCTTCATGTCCTCTTCGGAAAGGCAGAAGTCAAAGATCTGCAACAGACGGTGCAGCGCAGGATTTGAATTTTTTTTAAGACTCTTAATTATACACCCGAAATTATAAAATGGCCAAAACAAACCTGGAAGTTCTCCCTGATACGAAGCGGGCTGAAGCTCTTTGGAATGACCACAACTCCCTTCTGCACATTAAATCTGAGGGCGACCTGAGCTGTAGTCTTCTTGTACTTATTAGCCAGCGACACGAGAACTTCATCCTCCAACAGTGGCGGGCAGGCTAAGTTGACCCTGTCGGGAAATTCAATTTATATTTCTAAATCATAACCATTTTTTTTGTTTTTGTGAACAAAAATGCATTTTCAGGAAGACATGGATGATCGATTGGGACGGGTCTGCAATACCAGGATGGATCTCTGGATGTCCCCAATGGGCTGTATCCCACAATGACAATGTCTTTCTGCCTGCAATACTCCAACAACTTTGGCTGAGTGTAATAGGGGTGGCATTCAACCTGAGAAAATATGTGAATTTACTGAGTGCTTTGTATTGCGTTCATCAGCATAGAAGTAATATTACCAACACAGTTAAATCTGGTGACATATTTTTAGTTTTATGTAATCTATTATATTTGTTGAGTAAGATTGTTAACATTGGACTTGTTTTTGCAATCATTTACCTTCTTCACTAAGTGTCTTTTTGTATTTACTGTACATATTTGTACCTGATTTGAAACCGGTTTGTGTTTCAGTCCCGGTTTGTTGAGGATCAACTCCAGCTGGCGCTTGTTGAAGTTGGATACCCCGAGAGATTTCGCCAGCCCGGCGTCTTTGCAAGCTTCCAAAGCCTTAGATAGACAATTTGAGCAAACAAAATGCAAAAAGGTGTTCCTGACTTTGAGTAAATATGAGCAATTCACTTGCCTGGTAATACTCAGTAATACTGTTGCATTTCGATGAAGGGATTCATTGTTATTCTCACCTCCCAAGTCGCACAGAGGTCTGTGTCATGATAAATGTACTTCCCTTCCTCGTCCCTCGGGTAGAAGGTCTCTCCTGGCTGCAGAAAATCAAATCAAGATGACGATGTTTTGCTCCTTTCGCATATGAATCAAAATTGGCATTCTGCAATGGCCATTGCATTTGTTGCATTAAATGCAAGTGTACCCTGAACGCTGTGGGCATCTCGACGATGTATAGATCGACATATTCCAGCTGTAATGTCTTCAAAGTTCTCTCGAGAGCAGGTCGGACCAGTTCTGGTGGATGGAATGTGTTCCAGAGCTGCAAAACAGTCCATTGTTGACAGGCAAAATTTATTCATGCAAGATGTGTGAACACCCACTATTCGATTGCAAACCTTTCCACAGTAGAAGATGTCTTCTCTTTTTACAGTTCCATCTGCTATTTTGTCCCGAATGGCTTGTCCCACCTCATGTTCGTTGACATAAACCAACGCTCCATCAATATGTCTGTATCCTGTCTCAATTGCCACTTTTACAGCATGATATGCAGTGCCTTCAGGCGTCTGTGGGGGGGGAGGGAAGTCAATGCATAGTGGTGTAATTTGAAGTTATTTAGGGGAAAAAAATATTCCTTAAGAATTTCCAGATGTGCAGTGCAATGTTTCTTACCGTGCGGGGATCTGCGTAAGTACCCAGTCCTATTACAGGCATGCTCATCCCGTCGCAAAGAGGAACAGCGTGACTCCCAGGTGTCCAATTCATATTTACCAAATTGTGAATTAGAAAATGCACGGATGGATGGATGGATGGCTATTACAATTTCCCAGCTCTCCCACACTGAAATGTGTTAATTATCGTAAGAACCCCGTGGTGCGTGCCCTTTGGCCACACTAAAACTCCACCCAGGTACAAAGAGCGACAATGTAAATATGGGAAGTGGAACAACATCGTCGCGTCACCGTACGTAACCCATTGTTTCGTTTTGAGACAGTCGTATGTTAGGGACAGGGGCTGGATCTTATGATATTTGGCTGGCATGATAAGTGGAACACTGTAGCTTTAAGGCGCCGCGGTGCATTGTGGGCAATATGTTTCGGCTGTTTTGGTCAAAAAGAACCGATGACCGCCTCACCTTAAGATACATTTGCTTCGATATAGCGTATGTAGCGTGATTGTTACTCTTTATTAATCACGTAAGGTTTTGTTTTCAAGAAGTTTTAATCATAAATATCGCCAGTGGCTTATATTTTATTGTCTTGGACGACTTGAAAAACACTGATGAGGAAGCTACGTTGCTAACGATGCTAGCCAACAATCGTTTATTAGTTTCTAACTAACATTGTCACGTGGGCAGCTAATGACCGATAATATGATAAAGTCTCCAGTCGATGAGAAGTATGATATATGTTTGCGATGTCCCGCAGTATAACGTAAAACAAAGAACTCGGTTAGCCTTTGTGTCCCAACGTAACGCTAGCTAACGACTGGCTGCCCGGAGTAATCAATCCGTGTCATTGAAATGGATCCGAGCGGCAAATCTGTTGGCAACGACGACATTGTTATAATCGTGGAGAACGAGGCGGAGAGTTTGCCCCTCGGGGAACAGAGACCGAAGCCGCCAGGCGCCTTCGGGCTCATGGACACATGTCCCATATGCAAGTTGAGCTTTCACAACCGAGAGCCCAAACTGCTGCCTTGTCTTCACTCGTTCTGCAAGCGATGCCTGCCCGCACCGTTCAGGGGCGTCGAACCCAGGAGGGACCACTCCCTCCACCCTCTGGGTCAAGTGGACAACAACAAGCAATGTGAGTCAAGCATTATCCAGGTGCAAATGGATGTATTTTAGGGGGTCCCCAAATATGACCACCCGTTAAAAACTCGCTCCCTTGAAAGTTAAAAGAAAATAAGCCCCCCGACAGCAGTTTACTGGCCGGATCTAAAATGATCACAACAGGATGCATGCAATAGTCCCAAAAGACCACTGCCACAATTGTACAGGAAGTCAGCCATTTTGGGCGGATTCCAGGTCTGGTAACCTTTTTTTTTTTTATTTTTTTTTTAATAAAAATAAACATCAAAGCATGAACGTCAACCAAGCAAGAATATAAAATGAAAACGTACAAATTCAGCTATTGCCCAGCAATATCGCTTTAACTGAAACTAGCGACAGACCGATATTATTATTATTATTAGTATTATTTTTCCCCCCCCCAGGTAACGATAATGATACTGTAGTAATCAAGGAGGTCGTTAATTGATATTTGGGGCTAATGTTCATTTAGTGTAAAAGGAAAAAAAACATTGGTGTCATCACTTTGAATAATACAAACTCTTAACATTGACCTTTGTTTAAATGCCTTTTAAGTACATGTTTATTAAACATCTTTTCACATTTGCCGGTCGATATACATCCATCCATCTATTTTCCGGACCGCTTATCCCCACAAGGGTCGCAGGCGTGCTGGAGCCTATCCCAGGTGACTCTGGGCGAGAGGCGGGGTACACCCTGAACTGGTCGCCAGCCAATCGCAGGGCACACACAAACAAACCACCAATCGCACTCAAATTCACACCTACAGGCAATTTGGAGTCTTCAATGAACCTAGCATGCATGTTTTTGGGGATGTGGGAGGAAACCGGAGTACCCGGAGAAAACCCCCGCAGGCACGGGGAGAACATGCATACTCCACACAGGCGGGGCCGCGATTTGAACCTGTATATTGAAAGGTTTTCATATGTATTAATGAATATATTTCCCCCCCGCTTGTGCAGTTAAATAGGTAAACAAAACAGTATTATGTTTGCTGCACACTGATAAAATACAGCTCGACACCACTAAAAATGAAAACGGAAAAAAATCCTACTTTGAATGATGTTCACATGTGAGCTCTCCCTCCAGTGGGTACCATCCGCTGTCCAGTATGCCGCCAGGAATGCTGGGAAATGGACATGTTGGACAATTTCTTTGTCAAGGACTTGGCCGAGGTGCCAAGCAGCACCATGGAGAAAAACAACCAGGTTGGGCAGCTAAAGTTTGGACTTCGCTTTTTGCCCAAGTGTTGCCCTTGTATTCACATTTCTCCGTTTGTTTTTGACAGGTGTGTATGAGCTGTGACGACAACACAGAGGCAACGGGCTACTGTTTGGAGTGCATGGAGTTCTTGTGTGTGACCTGTATTGAGGCGCACCAGCGGGTGAAGTTCACCAGGGATCACACTATACGCCAAAAGAAGGAAATGTCTCCAGGTAGCACGGGGGGGAAGCAGTTTGACACACTCTTAATTTGAATTTTATTATTTTTTTTAATGACACCCCTTTCACATGTGCAGAAGCAGTAGCTGTTTCCACGCAGAAGCCCGTTTTTTGTGACATCCACAAGCAGGAGCCACTGAAGCTTTTTTGCGAGACTTGCGATCGACTCACTTGTCGAGACTGTCAGCTGCTCAAACACAAGGATCACAAGTATGAATTACCGCCACTTCTCCATTAAGAGGCCCTTCAATTGTTTAATTCTCTTTGTCTTACCCATGTAAAAACCTTTGAACAGCGGCTCCTGTTGTGCAAGCACTATAAAACAATTTGTCGGTCATCAGTGACAGTTTCCTATCTCGGTAATTAGGTTTCTTTCATTCATTTTGCTTAAATATTGATTGTGTTCAGCTATCAGTTTTTGGAGGATGCCTACAAGAACCATAGACAGTATCTGGAGAACATGACGCAACAGTTGCAGGAAAAAAGAAAGGCCATTGAGGATGTCTCCAACTGCATCAGAAATGGGTAAAGTTTTACTGACGTATGACGTTCTGATATTGTTCTGGTGTGCCTACAATTTCTACCAAATCTTGTTTTGTGTGTTTTTTCAGATTGCAGCAAGTTGAAGAAAACCGGAAGTCTGTAACGAATGAAATCAAGAAGGCCATCTGCAACCTAATTATGGAGATAAACAGGAAGGGGAAGGTTCTGGCTAACCAGCTTGAGGTTGGTTTGAATCCCCCACATTTGGGAACATTTTAGATGAATTACTTAATGAGCATGTTTTTTTCCGCAGTCGCTTACTAAAGATCACGAGCTGGGTCTGAAAAAGCAGCAGGACGAAGTCAACTTGCTGCGCCGGCAACTGGACCACGTGATCAGTTTCACCAAGTGGGCCACTGCCAGCCACAGTGGCACAGCGCTCCTCTACTGCAAGAGACTGGTGAGTAACATCACACCAGCCTGGAATGTAGAAGCAACTGTCCACGTTTTCAGTATTTGTATTCATACAAAATCTCCCGACAGATTCTATTCCAGATTCACTATCTGATGGGCGCCAGATGCAATCCCTCCATCATCCCTCAGAGTTCTGTCCGCTTCCAGTGTCGCTCTGGTTTCTGGGCCTCAAATGTAGACCTTGGTAAGTTGTGTTCTAGCGAAAATGTCCGCTGAGTAGCTGTGGCTCTGTAATAATAAATTGGGCAATTAATATCCCAAAGTGGTGACATGATAAACTGGAGTGGTTATCGAGGGCCACACAAATGTGCTAACCTCAATTGTGAACAATATTCATTTCATATGTATTTGTATATATTTATTCAACAAATAATTTATAGTGTTTGAATAGATGCTACTTATGGTGTGGCATATGTCATAGTAAGGAAATAATAATTAACAATTGAAAGAAGTGGCGGCACGGTGGACGACTGGTTAGAGCGTCTGCCTCACAGTTCTGAGGTCCGGGGTTTAATCCCCGGCCCCGCCTGCGTGGCGTTTGCATGTTCTCCCCGTGCCTGCGTGGGTTTTCTCCGGGCACTCCGGTTTCCTACCACATCCCATAAAAAACATGCGTGGCAGGTTAAGTGGCCACTCTAAATTGCCCGTAGGTGTGAATGTGAGTGCGAATGGTTGTTTGTTTCTACGTGTCCTGCGATTGGCTGGCAACCAGTTCAGGGTGCACCCCGCCTCCTGCCCGATGATAGCCGGGATAGACTCCGGCACTCCCGCGACCCTAGTGAGGAGAAGCGGCTCAGAAGATGGATGGATGAATTGAAAGAAGTCATCACATAAAGAATACACATAATATTGCATCACTATTTAATTCACATAAAAAAAAAAAAAAACACGTGTACAGTGTGCATCAATGTTTGTGTTGCTGAAATTTTGAGCACCGACTGTTACAGCTGTTCCGAGTTGGGGCCCTCGACTCATTATCAGGGCAAATAAAATGCAGGAAATAAGAATGCTGCTAACATAAGGACAACTGTTTTACCCCTCCCACACGCTTTAAAAACATTCAAACTTTTTTAAGACTTTGTCAATGTTGAGCACCAAATTTTTGATTGCTGACTTGTTGTCTCCAGGTTCTCTGGTGGTCGAACGAAGCTCGGTACAGCCGCTCATTCCCAACCAACAGGCAGGACCCAGAGCAGAGGCGCCGAACGGGTCGCTGTCGTTATCCGCTCAGCAGCGCCAGAGCACGCTGGCCCAGCTGCAGATGCAGGTTGGAGGATTGGCCTCAGCCTCGATGCACTCACCGGCGCTATTCGGATAATGAAAGACATGAAACGTTCGTTCTTTGCTTTGACAATTCCTTTGTCTCAGGTTGACAAAATTTCCCAGCAGCCCCACAGGCAGGCCGCATCCAACCATTGGTCCTGGTATCAGAATGCCCGGCTCCCCGGACCCCATGGAGCCCCTGGACCCCCTGGACCCCACGGACCTCCACCCCCGACCAGACCAATCCAAGGAGGCTCCTCCCCTTCCCAAGGCCTCAGCGGCTTGACGCAGATGGGACGCCGATACGGGAACGCCCAAGCCAACATCAGAAGTCCCAACTCGTCAATGCTGCAGAACACTGCGTTCCCGCCTCCTCAGGTAAGAGATGAGGGCCGAACCCTTATTGCGAGAAATGTTTGAGAAACTACATTTGTTGTCAGGGTTCCTACTGAAGTATGAATACTGGAAACTATCTATTAGCTATTTCAATTTTCTAAAGCATAAAATAAGATTTTAATTTATTGATTGAAATTTTTCTGCGAAAGAGGGGTTTCATAGATTTATTGAGTTAAAATAAAATTCCATGTATTGAACTTTCCAGGGTTTGTTCTTAATTTAATTTGAATGTGATACATGACGTTGACCACAGTCTTCTGGAAAGTATTTGGTGAAATAAGGGCGTTACGATTCAAAATCATGAAAACAAAATGAATAATTGATTTATTCACAGGAGAAAGATTCTATCTACTCAAATGTTACCCATTTTTGGATTTTACGGGGTTTTTTTTTTTTTTTTTCGATTTATTTTGATAGATTTTTAGAAGTCTGGAAAAAGTGTCGTATTTTTAACTTTTAAATGTGTAAAAACCCCTGTGTTGAATCCATCCCGTTACTATTGCAAGAATACGAGTCATTTCCTGTAATGAAAGACCTGTATTCCTTTAACCACTTTTGTACACGTAGTCCCTCCGAGACATGCTCAATACCTGTAGCTTCCCTTCCAAACCCATGGATATATCACAGGGCACTTTCCGCTACCCGCATCCCGTGTCCGCTGGAGGGGCCACGCACGTACAACCGAACCAGGTCGGTCCAATAAGCCCGATGCACTCCGTATGTTATATTCCTCCCGCGTTGTGTTTCATTTTGGTTGCTCTGTTTTCAGCGGAACCTGTCAGAACTTTCCTACCTAAAGAGGACTGAAGCCGGCGGTCCGGTCCCCACCGTTAGCATCGCGCTCGCGAGACCCAGCTTCACTTCGAGCCAATCCTCAACAGCCGCTGACAAACCGGGTAAACACAATCCCGTGATGCAACACACCACGCGTCACACTTAGTGCCATTGTCACTTGAGAGAACTCATTTCCCTCTTCCCCTTTTTATGTTCAGTTCAAGGAAAGCATAATTCGCCCATGGTTAAGTCATCATCTTCAGAGCGCACCGGAGGGTAAGAAATGAACAGCCATGTTGAAATTGGTCCCATTTTCTTGTCTAAATTGGCCTCGAATTCCATTTATCACCAAGGTTACCGTTTCACGGGTCAAAGTACTGTATGAAGGCGTATGCAGGTAAAAGAAAAAAAAGATTGAAACTTTATAAATTAAAATCATACATTTTTAATGAATTCAAAATAATTTCAAAATATTACACATTCATTTGCTATGAGGGGGAAAAAATATGACTTACTCCTTGTCAATCAATAACACAATTAGAAGCAAAAGTATGTATACTATTAACAAAGTTGACTCTGTGGCGACCCCTGATGGAACAAAAGCAGTAAGCCACAACAAGTGACAAGTTGTATTTTGAATCAATTAAAAATAAAGAAAGAAATACCACACATGCATTTACTATCCGAAAAACACATAACGCTTAATTCAATGAGAAGCATTAGACGCAAAAGCAAGTGTCATATTCCGATAAGAAATTGCTATTGATGCACCAAAAATCTGAAATGTACAATCAATAAGTTGTAATTTTAATCAATTACAATAATGTAAAAATAGTACACATTTCTTGCGAAATATTCCACATAATTCAGTTAGACGCAGGCATGCAAATTGAAATGCCTCCCAGTGTCATTCCAGGCAGTCTTACCAACGCAGGAGATGCAAGTCATATTCCCAAAATCTCTTTCTCTGTCTTCCTCCGGCAATCTTGACATTGAAGGCCGGCGTCCTGGAAGCCAAATACTGAGACGTCGTCGGCTCCCTCGGCCAAGCGACGGAGAAGGTCGTCCCCCGGGCCCGTTATCATCATCAAGGACGAACCAGAGGATGAGGATGAAGTTCGTTTCGTAAGGACGATCCCGTCCGTACTCCGAGTGTTCTGGTGGCTCCTCTTCGCAAACATGAGGACTCTGTCTTTGTGTTTCAGGTGCAGTCCAGCCTTCCCGACAGCAGCACGGGGGCCTGTCCCACGCTCCAGCTCAAGATCGGCCCCCCTTTCTCCACCCACCGATCTGACTCCGACCAGGCGAGGGAGCCGCGCCCTCAGCCCGGAGCGCAGCCCGAATCCGAGAAGAGCGCCCTCGCGGAAGACGACCCCAACGAGGACTGGTGCGCCGTGTGCCAGAACGGAGGAGAGCTGCTGTGCTGCGACAAGTGTCCCAAGGTTTTCCATCTGTCCTGCCACATCCCCGTGCTCAGTGAGTCACCCAGGTAACCAACGTGGAAAATCACTGACCACAACACATTTGAGGACATGTACACATCTATTACAATGAGGAAAATTGAAAGTATGGTTACAAAATAGGGATTTTAGCCAGGGTGTTGGTTTCAAGTTCCAGTTTCTGTAGCGTTAGGGTTTTTAACAAGGGTTAATGTTGGCAATTATGGTTTCAAGGCCGGTGTTAAGGTTTCAGGACCTTGCAAGCCGGTGGATTTGTGTGCGCATTGACCTGCTGCAGACCCTTCCTACCTTTCTTTCCTTTCTTTGTCCTTTTGCGTCCTTCCTTCATCCTTCCTTCCATTCAAACATCCTTGTTACTTTCCATCCATCCATTCTTTCTCCTGTTCTTCCTATCACACCGTCCTTGAATCCTTCCCCTTTTCTTTCTGTTCTTCCTTCCATTCAGACCAGCCCTGCTGTCCTTGCTTACTTTTATACTATCCTTGTTTCCTTCCATCCTTCTTTTAACCTTTCTCCCTCTCTTCCGACCTTTCTCCCTTCCTTGCTTTCTACCCACATCATTTCCATCCTTCTTTCATTCCTTTCGAAGCCCCTTGAATCCGTCATATCTCCCTCCCTTCCATCCATTCTCCCTTCTTTCCAACCTTTCTTCCTTTCATACCATTCCTGGTCCTTCTTTACCTCCTTCCTTCCTAAAAAAAAAACCAAAGTGAATCCCGACTTTTGGCGCACCCTCGACATGTTAATTGTAGTCTAATCCCCATCTCTCGCTCTCAGCGGCGCGTGGTTCTGCTCCTTCTGCCGAGACCTGGTCTCCCCTGAGATGCAGTACGAATGCGACAACAAGAACACACAGGAGCCAGAAAGACTGCCACCTGTTGACCAAAGGGTGCACATTTATTTTCTCTATTAATATATATATATATATTTTTTTTTTTAACACATCAGCAGCTTGATGTCTCCTCTTATTGTTCTTACTCATTTGCAGTCATGTGAGCGGCTGCTTCTACTTCTCTTCTGTAATGACTTCAGCACTCACTTCCATCACACGTCGGTAAGCTCCCGCCTTCAATAAATAATGGAGGTACCCGTTAAACGACAGCTTTGCTCCCTCTCTATTACGTTTATCATCAAAGCGTGTGTGCTATGCATTTAATAAAAAATAAAAAAAATGTAAACGATACAGATACTTCTCTCTACACATTTATAGTGTTTAGGCATGCTAAAATGTGACTTAAAAATATTGCCTGTGCAGTTTTCATCGTGTCCATGGAGGGAATGAGTTCACTTTGTTTTTAAATTAGAACAACTTTGAAGTCTTTGGAGGCTCCAGTTTGTTCTTTCAATCAAATGTTGTTGTTTTTTTGTTTTTAATAGAAAGAGATTATTTATGAATTGCTCAACTATTGTTTTTCTCCCTCCTGCAGGAGTCCAAAAGATGCAAAGAGCTGATCACGAAACCAGTGGATTTATCTCTTGTGAAGAGGAAGCTGGAGTGGAAAGCAAGCGACGGGGAAGCTTACCGCACTCCCGAAGAGTTTGTTGCAGACGTGAGGCTCATATTCATGAACTGTGCCAAATACAAGGTAAATACGTGCCGAGGTTGCGAAACAGTGGTCATTTCGGCGTTATTTAAACCAGTGATTCTCAACTGGTGAGTTGGGACCAAAACGTGGGTCGTGAAGAGGTACTTAAAAATTACCGTGGGGCGTCTTTTGTGATTGTTTTATAAACACAGTGCAGCAAACTGGACATCAGTGAGTGAATAAAAAACAAAAAACAAGGGTCCCATAGTGACAGCAGTTGAGAACCGCTGATTTAACCAATGTTTATTAGTGTATTAAGAGTGTTTTGGGTAATTACAGGTGAACAAAGAAGTGATAAGTGCCGGATTGTACTTGGAAGACTACTTTGAGGAGCAGCTGAGGCTGGTGTACCCCAACAAGATTTTTCCCGGCGGAAGGGAGGAAGGTATGATCCCACCGCTGGAGGACGAGATTGACGACGAAGAAGAGCAGCAGCAAGAGCACGAGCGGCAGGCGCTGGCGCAGGAAAGCGCGGCCCCCCCGGAGGACGACAAAACAGTCAGTCCTGCGAAGAACACAATCCTACCCGCGGAGGAGAAGGCGCCTCCTCCCGAGGAAGCCGCAGAAGACGAGTTAAAAACGAAGGAGCAGGCGACCGACATGAGCAAGATGGGGACAGACGCGAAGGTGGCGACTGAAGATGGAGGAGGGCCCCTTTCTGAGAACAAAGTCAAGCAGGAGGATGAAGCAGCTCCTCCTGAAGAGGTAAAAAACTCTGGAGTTGTGGATAAGGCACCATCCCCAAAAGAGAAAAACACCCCCTTTCCTAACGAGCAGACTTCTGACCAGACTTCTGATGTCACGGAAAGCCAGGAGAGCGCACGGGAAAATGTCCCCGATGAAGAAAAAGAGGAGCAAGCAGCAGGTGAGATGGATTGTAACAGTGAGGAAGTGTAGGAAAAAAGAAGGCCGACGTCGTCTTCCACTTTTGCAATAGGAACCAAGAGGCCCGCGGTCTACTGAACAGACATTATTTAATCCACACCGGAGTCTCTCCATGAGCTCCTTTTCGAGATTCGGCAGGGTGGACATTTTCCATGTATTTTATGTAATCATGCCTCAGATGTCAATGACCTCCCTCCACGACGGATCTCTTTCATTCTGAAGGTTAAACGCAGGCAGTCAAAACAATATAGCCCTGCGCGCGCATGACGAGTCCTCCTTTCTGTTTTATATCATGTTTCTTTGTTTTAGTGCAATGGGATTTCTTCTTATATCAGTAATGTATTCATGACTATATACTGTATGCTATGAGCCACTGTCGCTTCTGTACAGATGGAAGTGTGTCAATTTAAACAACCTGTTTTGATGAAAAAAAAAATAATTGTGTCTTATCTGCTCTCTTATCACCTATGAGCTCATCAAGCTTTTTTTTTTTTTTTTTTTAATCAAACAGCAATCTTGTTTTTTGTTCTGAATCTTCATAGGCGCCACTCACTTCTTTTGTTATCAGCTGGAGAATTCCTTTCGTTCAGCGTCCTTGTACTTATTGTGCATCACTATTCCTCTTCAGGACAAGGTTAGAGCGAAGATGATCCCAGCACATTGTGGGCACGCAAAAACTTTTAGTTCTGGTTTCTTGTGGGTCAAATGATAAAAAGTTGACATTAATCTTCCTAAACGCTCTCGCATACAAAGGAAGCTGCTCATACAGTACATAATAAATCACTTTATTTGTACAGAATGTCAAACAACACCAGTGCTTCTTGTGATATAGGTATCCCTGTATGGTGATTCAAAACATATTTCATCACATTATTCCTGGTGGGGTGCTGGGCGATATTTACCATTTAGCACATACAGGGACATATAATGCATCTAATGTACTACTGCCACTCTGAGTGCTCAAGAGCTAATACTAGTACTGGTAGCTTTTTATTTTATATATATATATATATATTTTTTTTAAGTGTTCCTAATAATTTGACTAGGAAAAGTCTCAAAATGACCTCTGTGGTCAGGAAACGTACTGTATATATAAAAAAACCACGTGCTGATATTAGAACAAAAAAAATAAGATTAAAAAAACAACACTAAGAATTATTTTCTTTTTTTTTTCTTTTAGGAGACTTCTAAAAGTGTACGATGAATGCAATAAAATTCATATTACAACTATGAAGGAAAAGGGAATTTCAAGTAAGGTTTTTCTTTTTTTTTTTTTTAAATGCTTTTTAATTTTTTTTTTTTTTTTTTGTCGTCTTGCCTGTGGTGATGACATCTTAACACATTCCGAGCCGATCCCTCCCACCCCTACTCCACGCACGCACGCACGCACGCACTCCTACGATTATCCAGGAGGGACGCGTCCTTCCTGGCGCAGCTCCGCACAACTTAAACGAGTGAGAGAGCAACTGCATCATGGCGCTGTGGACTATATTTCTAATTATGTGCGCGTTTACGCGCGGGTACGGTAAGAACACTTGAGTTCCGATAGATATGTTTTCTAATTACTCGAGCCAAATGAATTCTCCTGCTTAGAAGTTAATTCCAGCCTTTTTAGGGTCCGACGACTCCACGCACCCTCACACGTTTTACGGCTGCTGCGAGGATGGCAAGCAAAGGGCTCGAACCTTAACGAACTGCAACGACCTCCCCTACATCTCCCACTCACACGTGTGCAGGTAAAAGCAGCACCTGGTTTTTCAGTGCAACCTTTGTCCCCCTGGAAGGCTTGCTCCAGCAACAACAAGGACCAAAGAGCAGATACTTCACACTTTTGATTGGTTTACAGCTCCTTTGTTTTGATTGCAAAACACAATTTCAATGGAGTTGAATGGGGGGGGGGGGGGGATGGTAGATCATTAGAGAGTAGATATGGGGTGATTTGCTTAGTGGAGATGTTTAGAAGTAGGGAATCCCCTCAGGGGCTGCAAATCATCCTCACACTATTAAGTGGTGAGAGAACATGTGTTAAGTGGACCCCCTGGAGAACTTCAAACAGCATCTTTGCTGTTAGGACACCTGGTCTGCACATGGAGGTCTTTTAGGCGCCGAATGAGAAGTGTTCCAATTTGTACTCCTTTTCCTCAAACAATCAAATGTTGTATTGAGTGACATGCAATTGATTGGAGTCTCGAGATCGAGGTCAGCCAACGTTGAGGCTCAAGGGCCACGTTTGGTTTTTGATGCTTGCAGATGGGTCAGGCCAAAAAAAAAAAAAAAAAGTGAAATGTATATTTAAAATCATTTACTACTTCAATAATTGTTTCCCTTTTATATTCATTGATTTTTTTTTTTTTTTAATGGATCATTTCGGTATCGGGAATATTCGCAATATGAATGCAACAAATGAAATGAAACGTAGTACAGGATTCAAATAAATGCTCATCAGGCCTGATTAAAGAATGCAAAAGGTCCACTCCTGATACATATATATAGATATATATATTTATATCTATATATGTATATATAACGGGTGGGACTTGATTAAAAAATTAGAGGCTTTCTCGAGTAATCGCATTTTAGTCGCATAACAATGTTTGTCCTAAACAGCAACCTGGTTTATGGGTCTCTGAAGCCCACTCGTATCTCGGATTTTTGCTCGTATCTCAAGGCAAAGAAAAAAGGCACTCGCATCTCAAGGCACCGATGTATTAGGGACAGCTTTCGATAGGACGCAGTGCTGCGCTAACCTACGACAACCACAACGATAACGATATCTGAGCCTTATTATCCCTGCAATTAATGTTGTTGTCGTTATTGGATACGTCCCAATAACCTTGGAGCCTCAGTATTCTAGCATGATGGCCTGACAGAGTTTGTAGGAAAAAGGTGTCGCTAACATGATGTTCCTTGTGTGTGCGGTTTAGGCTGGCCCAGGAACAGTGCTGCACGGCGGTCGTGGAGGATCGGCTGTGCGAGGCCGGCGCCTTCATGGCCGCCTGGCAGGGGGCATGCGAGAGGCACTTCTTCCTCTGGAAGCCTTGGGAAAATAAAATCGCCAAGGTGACACATCACTATCTCCTTCCCGCTATTCATCTATATATATATATCTATTTATTTATTTATTTATTTATTTATTTATTTTTTTTAAATTGTTTTTATTTTATCACAATTGTGTTATGTTTAGGGGTGTTGTGACTGCTGCATGTTGGGCATGGCGTCAGCGGACCAAGACCTGAGCTGCGAGATAACTTACATGTCATTGGGGAAATTGTGCGAGCATGTCGCGAAAAGATGCTGCGCCAAAAACTACACAGAGGGATTGAACTCTACTGCGGAAGGTAATACACACTTACATGCAGTATCTCACTAAAGTGAGTACTATACACGGTAGCCCCCTCAAAATAAGTCAACACACAGCCATTAATGTCTCGCAACAAAAGGGAGAACACCCTTAAGTGAAAATGTTCAAATTGGGACTAATTAGCCATTTCACTCCCCGGTGTCATGTGACCTGTTAGCACCACAAGGGAGCAGATGTGTGAAATTTGGCGTTATCGCACTCACACTCACACTCATAACCGGTCACCGGAAGTGCAGTCGACAATTTGAATGCTGTTGCGTATTATAAACACTTTACACTACATGTTTATTATTGATGTATACAAAGTAAGCAACGGTCAGCAATCGAACACAAATCATGTCCAAGACATATTGGGTCGTGTTGTTCAAGGTTATGTTCTCGTTTTATTTATTTACAGTGAATGGTCCCACAGTGCCTCCAGAGAATCAAGTACCAGCCAGTACCATCGTACCTCTCGTGGAAGCAGACAACTGTACAGGTTTGGCCACTTTCATGATGACTGGCCATATTCTTTTTTGGGGGGGGACTAGCAACAAGTATGCATTTCCCTCGTTGAGGTTCGACTTCCTCCCACTTGCCAAAAGCATACCTGCTAGCTTCACTAAAGACTTTAGATCAGTGGTAGTCAAACTTTTTACATCAGGTACCACCTCAAAAAATACTTAATTCTCCAAGCGCCACCGACATATTAGGCCTCAGAGTCCATAAAAAACAAGGCACAGGTTGTAAAAAGTATATTTAATATCACTGTAAGCCAACTGTAACATTATGCAGAGTCTGAACATTAACACTGTGCTTAAATATAGGAAAATAAAAGACTGTACTTAAATCATGATTCAACTAAAAAGTATTGCACATATTGTTATTGTTACATTAGACCTTTTACCGAAATAAATGCTTCTAAGTAATTTAGTTCTCAAAGATTAAATGCAAATGTATTGTGCTTAAACGTTCAAGACCACTGAACTGTACTTAACAAATGTACTGTACTGGATTAAAGCAAAATGAAGAAACTGTCGCTTTATGCACAGTTTGAACATTTGTTTCCAGTATTCTTCACGTACCACTAGAGGGAGCCTGCGTACCACAAGTATGACACTTTGAGAATCACTGCTCTCAGATCGCAGGTGTCAAACTCAAGCCCCCGGGGGCCAGATCCGGCCCGCCGAATCACATAATATGGCCCACTAGAGTGTCTTACAAAAATACTAAAATTGCAAATGGCTTTACTTTTAATAACGTTGAGCTATTGCAAGCATTTGTTTCTGTTACCAATCTGCGTTTTAAAGTCAATTGAATAATAGTTGAACCATTTTAAAACTACTGTAGTCATCCATCGATTTGTTGTGCATACAGTAAGTCATAATTTACATTTTGAATGACTGTACAGGGGTCCAATCATTGCCTCTACTCTCGTTCCAGTCACGAATTGCTCCCAGGATTGTATTGACAACAGCGTCTGCACTTGTTACGTTGGTTATCGACTCCGACGCGACGGAATAACGTGTGAGGGTGAGTCACGACATTATTTTTTTTCAATTATTTTATTAATGAGGAGATTTATTTTAATGTTTGTGTGTGATTCTGTTGCCAGATATTAATGAGTGCCTGCTTAATGTTCACGACTGCGTCGCCGGCCAAATGTGCATCAACACACAAGGCTCGTTCCGCTGCCAACGGGAAACCAGCTGCGGCACCGGGTACGAGCTCACGGACAGCAACGACTGCCGAGGTAACGTGTCAGCAAACAACATCGGCGTGAATGGCGTGGCGATCTGTGCAACATTCCATTGTCGTCTTTATTCCAGACATTGATGAATGCGCTTTGAATATTCACAACTGCGGACTGAGCTTCGAGTGTGCCAACAATGAAGGTTCCTTCCGCTGTTACCCGAAGGAAAAGTGTGCTGAAGGGTTCATTCAAGACGCCGTCGGCAACTGCATCGGTAACTAAGGTGGCACTCTTAAGTAGTCCAGTTTTTGAATGCAAAACTGGCACTGTTGGCTCACAAAGAATCAACGCACATTTCTTTGGGTGGTGTTAATCGCTGAAAAACTTGACGATCATAAAAAACAAATCTGTGAAAAGGAGTTTGAAATGATGTGTAGTTGCCAGAAGATGGCGGAAAAGCGCTTTAAAATGCAGAGGATCATAAAGCATCAACACCATACGTCAAGCACGTGTTTGAGTTCAATGATAAAACTACATTTGAATAAAAGCATACCTTAAATACCTTCCGCATTTCCCCTGACTCTCGTTTAGACATCAACGAGTGCGTGGCCCACCCGGTTCCGTGCCAGCCCGGCCACACGTGCGTCAACACGCAGGGTTCGTTCATTTGCCGCAGGAGCACGATCACGTGCGGACGAGGCTACCACCTGAACGCAGAGGGCACACGCTGCGAAGGTAGGCACCTTTTACCATTATCCCCGTTGCGTTTTTGCGCCGTTGGAAATCTCAGTGCCGCAGCTCGGTCTTTCTACGCTGTGCCTCCTGTAGACGTAGACGAATGCCAGACGGGTAATGTGTGTCGGAACCACGGCTGCGTCAACATGGTGGGAACGTACCGCTGTAACTGCAATAACGGCTTTGTCTTCAACAGCGTCGCCAGGCTCTGCGAAGGTAAAAATAATATTTCATTCCAAACGTGCACAGCTGTCCTGTGTCGTCAATCAGTGGTGGGCATTATCGCTATGTTGACAGTTTTGATGTTTCGTGTTAAGGCAGCACTGTATGAATTTGTTCCTTACACGCTATTCTTTTCATTTCACAGTGTTTCTCTCGTGTACGGTTGATGTTACATTTTGTCCAATCAGATTTGAGCGTCTGTATGTTGTCATGTCCAGCTAATCTGTCCCGGGGCCTTCAGAATCAGCAGTGCTGGCTGATGTAACTTCAACTATATAAACAATGTGACTTTTTTCTTTTTCTTGCCCACGGTCATGTCAGCATTGTTCTGTCCTCTGATTGGGTCAGAGCAAGACATGTTCTCGCCAACTTTGACTCGCAAAAGATGTATTCAATTTCATTTTTGAAATCTTTCTGTCATTTATTTCGGGAGTTGTTAGATAAATACAGTATTGTATCTGAACTGCTCCAGTTGTTGTACGTGGCACAGTCATATTGCGTTATTTTTTTGTATTTATATTTTTGGTACCGTATTGATGGTTTCCATATTTGCGATGCGATAGTGGTGGATTAAGTCCCCGCTGAGGGACCAGGAACTCAATGCACAACCCGCCATTGTCTTTAATGCATTTGTCCTCCACTCCCTAGATATCAATGAATGTAGGTATTATCCCAAGAGGCTATGTGCCCACAAGTGCATAAACACAGAGGGGTCTTACGAGTGCAGCTGCTCCGCTGGTTTCCAACTATCCCTTGACGGCAGGAATTGCGAAGGTGAAATTGAAACCTTTTTGAATTCTTCACTTTTTTACTCTTTGCAAAGAAAGGGTTTTTATTTGACGTACTTTGGATTGGACTGGAATGAGTTTTTTTCTTCCAGATGTCAACGAGTGTGAGGACAGCCCGTGCAGCCAGGAGTGCGCCAACGTCTACGGCTCCTACCAGTGCTACTGTAACTACGGTTACCAGCTTAGTGACGCTGACGGGATAACATGTGAAGGTGCAGCTTTGACCCACTTGGCACACTCATGCTATTAGTATTGATTTCGGTGGTGAGTGCATGTGTATTTTCTCATCAACTCCCATGATCCATTGCTCATTCGTGTCAACAACCTGCCCGTGTTGACTGTCAGATATCGACGAGTGTGCGCTGCCCACCGGTAGCCAAGTGTGCACCTACCAATGCTTCAACGCCCCCGGAAGCTTCTACTGCACCTGTCCATCCGTGGGGTACACCCTGGCCTCGAATGGGCGCACATGCCAAGGTAATTTTCTAAGAATTAAAGTTGCTAACCGACTAAAATGTGCAACGTATGGACGTCTAACCGTTTGTTTTGCGGGTTTAGATATTGACGAGTGCGCAACCGGGAGCCACTCTTGCGGCGCCACCCAGGCCTGCTTCAACATCCACGGAGGATACCGTTGTTTGGTCTTTGAGTGTCCATCCTACTACCGCCAACAAGCACACGGGTGAGCTCACTGTTTGTCCACCCGCAAGAAGGGTCGCGGGTTCGAATCTGAGCGTTTCTGCATCTGGCGTTTTCTTCCTCTCTGACTTGCCTGTCTGGTAGGGGTGGGCAAAGTAGTGTTTATATCAGACAGATTGCCCAGGTCATTTGTACATGAGGTTTATTTAAAAAAGTAAAAATAAAAAAAATGTAAAAATTTTAAACAGTAAATTGTGTTTGTAAAATAATTTATTTTAATGATAAAATAGGAATTCATTCTCATTCATAAATATGATTTATTTGTTATGGTTAATATAATAATAATATAATTAATCATCTCATTATTTATTAAAATTCTGTACATGTTGGATGTATATGTCAAATTTTATTTCATTTGTATTATTTACAGCAAATCATTACCTTTTTTAGGAATTATAATTCATTTGCATATAATGAATTCACTTATTTTAATAAATAGATGTTAAATGTTTATGTAAAGTTGTATATTTTTTGCATATTTATATTATTTGCAACAAATCCTTAAAAATGTTTTGCCCTTTAAAGTTATTATTATAATATAATTCATCCACTTTAGTCAAAGTAAAAAAGTTAAACTATATACGTAAATGATCAAAATTATAAATAATTATCTAATTATTTAATAAAATACATGGTGAATGTCTATGTAACATTTTACTCATATATTATTTCCAATAAATTAATGTACCAAAACCTTTATGACAATAAATTTAAGTCATACATTTTTTTATTTAAAAATGTTAGAATGTATCTGTACAAAAATCATTATTTTACTCATTTCTTATTTACAATGAACTAATAAACAAGTAATTTAATTTTTTACGATACATTTAATTATAATTAAGTGACTAAAAGTTAAATGTATGTGTATGTTTTATATTGTTTATTTTCTTTACAATGAATCAAGTAACTACTTATTTAAGGTACTAAATGAATAAAAACTAAAAAAATAATAATAAATACATTTATTTTTACAAACAATATAAAGAAAATAACAAACCGAATGATTTTAATTTACACTTGAAAACATCTTAAAATGTTCACGTAAAATGTTTTATTTTACTCATGATCTTGTATTATTGGAACAAAATGAGCCAATTGTTTTGTTATTGACAATGAATTAAGCCCCAAAAAATGTACGAAGATAAATGACTCAGTAAAACGCTTTAATTTTAAAACCAATTGTAGAAAAAAAAGGCCAAACTGTGATAATGTAAATGCTCAGTGGGCGGATTAAGGAACAGAACGGGCCGCGTGTGGGCCGTGGGCCAGACTTGACCCAACCCCGCTGGGCGTGAATGTTTGTCTTTCCTCATGTGTCAGCCCTGTGACTGACCGTATGCCGGGATTGGCTCCACTTTCCCTGTGACCCTAAACAGGATAAATAGTCCAAAAAAATGAATGGATCTCAGCATCCCTCCTCTTGTCCCGCCAGCTGTCCCCCATCACCCTTTCATTTCTCCCTTCCAGCCGTTGCAAGCGCGTAACCTGCGAGTTCACGCGGGACCCCGCGTCGTGTATGTCGCTGCCCCTGAGAATCGCCTTCTACAACGTCACGCTCCCGGCCAACACGCCCGTCCCCGCCGACATCTTCCGGATGAGCCCTTCCAAACCTGTGCCCGGTGAAGAAATGAAGCTGAGCATAGCTTCCGGAGACGAGTGGGGCTACTTTGCGGCCCACGGGGAGGTCATCTCTCTGCGCCGCGCCGTGACCGAGCCTCTGGACTTTTTTTTGACCGTGGAATTGAGGCTGACTCGCTTCGGGACTTCACACCTGTATGTGGCCAAGATAGCCGTGTTTGTCACACAGGTGCTACTGAGCCAGCCCTCAAGAGCGTGGCCATTATAGAAGAAGAACCAAGGCCCATCCTCCATTTATTATTATTTACTCCCACCCTTATATTAGGAGAAAGGGATGCTGCATGAATTCATTTTCTTGCCTTCTCATTGGTTTTATTTTTTGTGTGTACCACAGTTATTTTCTACAGAGCGTCAGACATGGTGGAAATTTTTTTTATTGTGTCCACAGTATACATTTAATATGTGCACAAAATGCTAATCTGTGGCCGCGATATCTTTGTCTAGCAGTGTAGTGCTCGTGCTACCCACTCGTGTGGGTAGCATGTCTGCCTCACAGTTGAGAGGTGCCAAGTTTGGTCTGCAACCATTAATATGTAGTTCATTGGGAAATTAGGGGGAATTCATTTTTTTACAATTTTAAGTGGGGGAAAAAAATTATTCAAATAAATAACGGTGCATGAGTGGTTTGCATGTTGCATGTTCAGTTTTCGGTTTGAATCCAACACTTTCCTCCGTGGAGTTTGCATGCTTCCCCCCCCAAAACAAAACAAAAAAAGCCATCTGTGGTTCATCATAATTTTGGTATAGGCAAATGTTTTAATGGAGCTGTTTTTTGGCTCTCATGTATTAGGGTTAGTAGTACACTTTTTGACCAATAGAGGGAGCTAGTTAGCTGTTGACTGCTCCATGACAACATGGCCTCGTTCTAGCCCATCTGTGTGGCAGCTTCTCCTTATTGTGTCCTTTTTTTTTTTTTTTTTTTTTATGTATATTTGCAATTAAACCGTCAAAAAAGCATGTGAAAATGACCTTTCCACACACATGCACACGGACACACTACCTGTTTCTTCTCTTCAACTTTCCTGTTCTGAGAACAAGTTTTTCCAGTCATCCTGAGCGGATAGCAGGAAAAATAAGCTCGCCACTGATGTTTTGGGCACCTTGGGGCCACGGCCAGCATCAGCATGGCGACCCAATTAGCGGTGGAACCGCTCATGATGGATTGTGCCTCTGAGTGTCGGTGTCAGATGATTAACACTTAATTTGCCGTAAATGAAGCCTAACCGGCAGAAGGCGCGTCGGTCAGCTGGATAAACGCAAGCGGACACTTTTTATTTTCCAGTGTTCCACTTTCCTGCGAGAGGTTGATTTAAAAAAAAAATAATGTAACATAACTGCGGTGATTGTAGGCTCCTCCTTGTCAAACTGCCACATTAATCATTTAATATGCAACATGACAATAATTACAGTATCTCTGTTTTGAATTCTTATTTTTGGAATGAGGCTTGTTTGGATGTGTATTATTTGACAAAATGTTGACCCTGTGCTCGTGATGTCACTGGATCACATCAGTATAGATTTTTTTTGGCATTAGGAGCCAACCACACAGTCTTGGCCCCCGGCTCGGTGAACAACTTGGACTCACCTGCTGGCTGGATCTGGTCCCTGTGCACTTTTTTTTGCGGTTTTATTTTGAAAGCCCCACTGTATTCACTCGGGTAAGTGTTATTGTAGAGCTGGAGCGTCGGGTTTGGACTCATCCAAAGGCACTCATTTCCTTCGGAAAGGTAGATTGTGAGGGCTATTCAGGTGTTGCCAGCTTCTCCAACGGCGGCTTTTTAATATTGAAGTGTTGAGATCCAGACAAATCCATCCTCTGCAGTCTTTTCACCCTTCTCACGTGTCTCCCACTTGTTTCCTCTCCCCCAACCTCAGATCGCTGAACAAGGACTCGGTCAGCGTGCGTTGCCACAAGGCCTGCCACCCCAACAACTTCGCCTGCATGCAAGACCCTGTCCACATTGTCACCTACAACGTCCTCTCGCTGCCCACCTACAGACACGTTAATCAACCCGAAGGTGAAACGGATGCCGTTTGTATCTTCCTGACAACGGATCCGATACAATTGTCACTTTCTTCCCACAGATATAGTTTTTCTGCGGACGTCGATGCGGGTTCAACCCCCCAACAGCAACGTTGACGTCGTCTTTGAAATTCTGACGACAGACAACCACTTCTCATTCGACGTGGTGAAGCGCTATTTTCAGGGTTATGTCATTGGTAAGATCATGATGACAGGGCTCCACTTGAAAATGATCACAATATACCACCTAACAAAAATGTCACAAAAAGTAGGGTACAGTCGTCCCTCGCCATATCGTGATTGACTTGATGCAGTCTCGCTCACGTCACAGATTTTTAAATCGTACAAATCTAATTCGAAAAAGAACAGATTTTTTTTTTTTTTGCTATATCAAGGGATTTTGCAGTGATACCTTTTCCACGCGGGCTAATGTTACTGCGGTCTCACATAGCAATAAGAATGAGAGGAAAGAGTGCGTAAGAGACAGAATTTCAAAAGTTTGGGATCGTGTCACACACAAAAAACAGATATAGTGCAATGTGCCCTGCTCTGTCCTATTTTCTTCTCGTTGCCTCCTGTCCTGTCATATTCTGTCCTGTTCTATGTGCTTCTCATTGCGTCCTGCTCCGTTCTGTCCAATTTTCTACACGTTAAATCCTGCCCCGTCCTGTCTTAATACCTACTCATTGCAACCTGCCCTGCCCTGTCCGATTTGCTATTCATCACATCCTGTCCTGTCCTGTCCTGTCTTCTTCTATTTTCTACCTGTTGCATTCTTTTTTGTCCTGCCCTGTCCTATTTGAACTCATCACATCCCTTCCTCCTCACTATGTAATGTAATGTTATCATATACTCTTAAGACAAACAAACAAACAAACAAAATGTTTAAATGCTTAGAATAAAACATCGAAGTTCACAAGATTTTAGAACTCAGGGGCTGGATCTATCTGTGATATGCTGTATAAATCAGGATTGTAAGTCCTCCATTTACAACATACATACTGTATACATATTGCCCGTCTGTGCCGTTTTCCCCAGGTGTGGTGCGCCAGGTGAGGCCAGTTGCCGGGCCCCGGGACATTGAGCTACAGGTGGCCTTGAACTACATCAAGTCGGGATACGTCTCGCACCGCAACATTGTCGTTATTTACATCGTCATCTCCCAGTTCTGGTTCTGAGCTGTATCGCATATGCGAGGTGACCGTTATTTAAATGTGACTTGAAAACCCCTGAGACGGAGGTAAATCTTTATTTATAAAAACAGAGTGACATTATCAAAAGAAAAATGAGGGCCTGCGTTAGGTTGGAGTGTGAAGCTATTTTGGCGCCTACCATGGTCACCATCACTGTAACGGGCTGCTTTAAAGGAAGAATACAATTTATTTAGTCATCAGACAAATCCCAATTGTATGGCCAAATTGCACAGATAGCCATGTATCATTAAGTATTTGCATTGAAACAGTAAAAAAAAAAAAAGTGCCATGTGAACTACAATGAAATATAGTATCCCCTTCTATATTTGCAACAAAAAACATATAATGTATGGGTAGCAAAGAGGTCGGTTGGTGGCAGTTATCACCTCTGGGTGCACAATTTCTTTTCATTCTATGCAATGATTGTTGAGCTTTTTCCCTTGGAATTGTGAAGACAAAGGGTCTATTTAATGGTACGATTACAAAAACCAAATACTCAACTCTGTGCACCAAGAATGTTTGGGCAAATGTTATATGTCAGACCAGTGGCGGAGCCAGAATATTTTCAGTGAGGTGGCCAACGTTTTTTTTTTTGAGATACCCCTTGAAAACCAGTCGCCTGCAGGAATTGCAAATGGAATTTTCCCCGATCTTCCTTGGAGTCTTCTGGCTCTTTAGGAACCAAAGGACAATTGCCGAAACATGAGGGGGGGTGGCTGAGTTTTAGTCCAGGGTGGCCGTGGCCACCCCTGGCCAACCTCTGGCTCCGCTCCTGCAATTTGCATGTTCTATGTATGTTTTAAAGTGTTTTTTTTTCAGACAGAAAATGTGTATATATGTATATATATACACATATATATATATATGACTGTGTTTTTGTTGTTGTTGTGAAGTTCAATCTATTTTGTCTAATATAAAAGAATAGTGTGCCGTTGTGAGTGGTGATCATTTTTACACTGGATTTTCTAGATAAACCGGCAAATGTGCAATTAGTTGTGACTATTAAAGACTAATTGTCATTAAATGCGGTGACTGCTTTGTGTTGAGGAGAGCCACCGCATCCTCCCCGGCCTGCAGAAATCAGCCATCTTCCAGTTGTAACAGAGGTTCCAAAGTCATCCAAGTCTCACAGAATGTCCTGTTTTCCCTGTAACTTTATACGGCCAGTTTCCTCAACAAACTTCCAGTTTTGTGAGGATATTTCCAGTTATTACCGCTCGCAAGGATGAATAATCAGCTATACAATACTGGAAATGTTTTGTTCTGTAAATAACTCATGTTAAAGATGAAAAATGGCTTGAGGGCGAATACTTTGCCACATATATAATCAAGTGATCGGACTTTGACCACCACCGTCGTGCTCCACATGGCCAACCAAAACACAGGGGGCAACCATTGAGGGGGAAAATCCTGTCATCTAAACTTCACCACATTGCATGGAAATCCCAGATGCCTGTCATGTGGCAACAACTGTCCCACAACTTGTCTCGAATAAAATTAAAATCTGGACTGCAGACTTTAAACATTGCATTCGGTGAATAGATTTCATGTGTTGAACTTATGTGAATAATTAATAGCCAGTGGGTATCATTTGCACTTTATTATATGTAATTAGACGTTGCAGAAGTCAAGTTAAGTTAGTCAAATATGAAATCTATAATGTATATAAGCTGCTCCATTCATTCACATTCTGTGGCCATTTGTTATCATAGAACATGTATGAAATATGCTTGAAAACACCAGCACATGGTTTGACTCCGCCTCTAACTTTGAATCAACCAATGGGCTTTTAGAGCTACTTCCGCACGGTCTCGGTCGCACAACTCGTATGAAGAAGGTAAACATGGCAGCCGCTACCAACGCCGGTGACATTTCAGCGTCTATCGCGCGTATTTTGAATGAAAAACATCGGCCCGAACACTTGGAGACTCTCAAAACGTTTACAACCGCGTTACGGGAGCAGGAATACAGGTGGGAACAAAGTCGTGTGTTGTTTCGTATTTTGAAACCGGGGGTGTTAGCTTTCTTGCTAAGATAACTGAACTGTCTCGCATACAACTGAACTAACCGACTCTATAGCAACTTATTGAATATACTATAAATATACGTATGTATTAGGGTCACCTTATTAAACGAGACGGAAGCTGAGACAGAATTTATTTTTTTTAAAAGTATGACAGTATAAGTGAGTGTAGTCACCTTATTTAGTTACGTTAGCCGTTATCACTAAATGTCGCTGGCATAGATAGAAGAACAAAGATACATTATTTGTAGAAAGTAAATAATTTCGGAACAATTAGGTGAAATTGGATAATTTCCTGCGACACCTGATGAACCCCGAAACAACCTTAAAAAAAACCCTAAAAACTATTCGAAATAGTGGCCACACGTTTTGGGTTTAGAGTTCATAAACTGCAACATATCACACCGATTCTCCAAAACCTCCACTGGCTCCCCATCTACTCACCATCGGCATCCATGGTAATGCACCTGACGACCTGAAGGACCCTGCTCACCTCCTACACGTCCCCCCGAAACCAATGGTCAGCTCTCGCCTCCTCTTTCCCCCCTCAAACCGAACTGTGTGCCCTGGCTGACCGGCGTTTCTGCTCTGCCGCACCTCAGACCTGGAACTCTCTCCCCAAACACTTGAGGACTCCAGAATCGATCATTAAAATAAATCGTGATGTTTTTTTGGGGGGGGGGTGGCAGGAATAGTGGAAAGGGAATTAATTCCTGTGGGGAAAATTGATTTTATACGCCAGTAAATTGAGTTATGTGCTTGGTCACAGGTCAAATTGAACTTGTAAGTGAAAATACCACTGTAAATGAAATATATTCTCACTATTAAGTAATCCTGACTTTTTATTTGCACATTCTACAGGGATGTTGTGGACGGAGAGGCTTTCTCCACTCTTCTGAAGGTCTTATCCCGACTGAGTGACACGCTCCAAGCAGCCAGCGCCACCCATCAGGACCTGAAATCCATCGCCTTGCAGCTGCAGCTCGCCGGCGAGTGCTTCCGGGCCCTGAGGAACTCCTGTGTACAAAGTGCTCGCAACCAGAGCCTCCTCAGGTAACGAGTATATATAATTCATGTGCTTGTTTTGGCAATAAGTCACTGTGTTTCTTCTTCCAGGGAACTTGGTTTGATTGATGTTTCAATTCAGCTCCTGAAATTCCTTCACACAACTTTGAAAAGCGGGGATGGCGTCTTTGAGTGTAAGTCATCGATTCCCAATGGGAACTTTTAATAGTACAGTAATCCCCCACTATACCGCAGATTTTTCTATTAAAACATATATATTTTTTAATTTCATTGTGTTTTCAAAATGTTATAAATAATTTGAAATGTGGTTACATCATGTGGGAGAGGCGTTTTGAGGCTTATTAGGTTTTTGTCTGTGCATTTTCTGTTTAAATACATTTAAAATGTGGGTTTTGATCGGTTTATATGTGTTTAAAGCCTGTGGGGAGGGTCTTTTAAGGCTTTATCTATGACATTTTATTTTTTTTATATGGTCTCGCTATAGCAGATTTTTACCTATCGTGGGCAGGTTTGGAGGTTTTGGTTAATTAACCAAAAATTGTGATTAGCCATAATTCACGGCACTGTAACTCCCATGATGAACAGGGGCTCACTCATAACCAATTTCCTTCAATTCTCTGTTATAGCTCTGCGTTGTGGGGTCCAGTTTCTTGGTAATCTCGCTGTGGGGAACCAGCTTTGTAAAGATGACATTTGGCGGCTGAGCTTTCCTGGTCTTCTCTTGTAAGTCACTTTATAAGTACAATATAAGGATGTGCAGTACACACAGGTGGCAAAAGAACTCACAAAAGAGACTGGTAAAAGTTGAAGTACTCTCAGACAAAAGTCCAACACAGAAACCTGAAAAATCCACATCAGTACAGGTGTTATATGGTGGTCGAAAGCTGCACTCATCATGCCCAGTAACAAATACTTTACAGTACATATATAACAATATCATTTCGAAGAGGGAGTACATAAATGCCAAAAAGGCTGATCACAAGTACATTTCTCCACATTGCGAGCAGGCCGCTGCTCAATATAGACGATGAGAAGACGGTGAGCTACGCTTCCATGGTGCTCCACACGTGCCTGGATGAAGCCAAGGTGGAAGAACTGGCCCAGCTGCAGAACATCCAGCTGGCCCTCAGAGTGATGGAGCTCTGCCGAACCCAACCTGAGCTGGACTGGACGTAAGAGACAATTGGAAGACTTGTCTCTCATTGGAAAGTTATATATATTTTTTTACAAGCGCTGTCTTATTTAACAGGGTTCTTATTGCAACTCAGCATTTTCTGAAGTCTTCAGCTCTGGTTGAAAACATGTACTCTGCAATGTCTCCCAATGAAAGGTAATTTTTTGTTTTGTTTTCATATTAAAAACAGGCGGCACGGTGTACGACTGGTTAGAGCGACTGCCTCACAGTTCTGAGGACCGGGGTTCAATCCCCGGCCCCGCCTGTGCGGAGTTTGCATGTTCTCCCCGTGCCTGCGTGGGTTTTCACCAGGCACTCCGGTTTCCTCCCACATCCCAAAAACATGCGTGCTAGGTTCATTGACAACTCTAAATTGACCGCAGGTGTGCATGTGAGTGCGACTGATTGTTTGTTTGTATGTGCCCTGCGATTGGCTGGCAACCAGTTCAGGGTGTACGCCGCCTCCTGCCCGATGGCAGCTGGGATAGGCTCCGGCACGCCCGCGACCCTAGTGAGGAGAAGCGGCTCAGAAAATGGATGGATGGATGGATGGATATTGAAAACAAGTCCATAGCTGTCAAGTGCATCCCTGCCAAAGTAGCAGCTGACATAACAACGCCCGGCTGTAAAGATGAAGATTATCTTCAAAAGGGACTTTACATGCGGACTAAATGCTGAAACACACACACAAAAAGAATATATTAAAAATGGCATTATACCCGTGTTGCTGTCGCAACGATCTTTACCAGGGATGTCCAGACTTTTTCCGCTGTGGGCCAGAGACCAAAAAATGGAAGAAAGAGGGTGCCACTTCACCTTTCGTTTATAAAACATGCGAAAACCAATTCAATATGCTGTACTTCAAAATATGCTAAATTAAGTACAGTATATCTAAGTGGAAAAAAAAAGCTTGGTGTTACCGGTTCATTGTTGGTGTGAGATTTTTTAAAATGAAAATATATATTTTTTATACAATTGTAATTCAAAGAAATTTTTATTTAATTTTAATTTAGGCTAATTAATTTAATTAGGCTTTAATTTTTAAAGCCTTATTTTCATCAAACTAAAATAATTGAAAATACAATTTTATATCTTGTGGCATTCAAATATAATTACAATTTTTACAAAATCAGGTAAATTTTAACATTTTTACAATAAAATGTTTCTAATATAAAATGCAATATCGTATAACATTCAAATGTATTTAAATTTTAAAATTGAAAAAATTGTTCCTATTTTTATTTTAAAAAGTCATGTAAAATAAAGAAGTGTGATGTCTTGCAACACAACATTACTATTTTAAATCATAAGAAAAAAGGAATCTTCCTTCTGACATTCAACTTGCTAAATTTTCATTTTTAATAATAATGAAAAAGTAATATTGCACCATCTTTTCACGTTTTAACTTCCTCGTAGACTTTTGATGCAGGCCGTGTTTCATTTTATTATTTGAAAATTTGGCAGGCCAAAACAAAACTAGCAGTGAGCTGGACTTTGGACACCCCTGACCTATGGCTTTAAATATTTTGTATGGTGTATAATCGCCAAACTGGAAAATAAATCAGTAGAAAAAGTACCACCTATGTATTTTTCAGGCTAACCCTCTTAGAGCTGATCTCTGCCCAGCTAAGTGGCGGCGAGTCAGTGGATAGCGGCATCCCTGCCGGCGTGGCTCGCTTCCTCGCCTCCTCCTTCCAGAAAGGTTGCGGAGCCGTGCTGAGCCTCGCCACTGGCTCTGCCTCGAATGACGAGGTACATCCAATAGAGCCGTGGTTCTTAAACTTTTTACACAAAGTACACATAAACAAAACATAACCTTCCCCAACCACTGTGTCACGGCAGATTAGTGTGCGGTGAGTGACCATCACGTGCGCTATGGGAAATCATGCAATTTCATCCTTTGTATCTTTGTCTTGAAGACTCATTTGATAAAGCGCTTTGTCGGATTGCAATTCTCAACAGGTCCTGCAGGAGGCGCTGACAGTGATCAGTCTACTTGACGTGCTGTGTGAGATGACCTCACACCAAGGACAGTTCATGTTCCTACAGGACCATCCGGACCTCCTGGTGACCACCATCGGTAAATCAAATCGCACAAACAACAACCTCCCCTGAGAGTCTTGACACCCCCACCCGACTGCTGTCGTAAAGGTGTCATGACGGAAAGCAGATTCCCGCACGCATTCCTGCCTCGTAGTCGATAAAACACAACTTTTAAGTGTCTCTCTCCTGTTTCTCATCAGAGCTCCTGAAGCAAGTTCACACCATTGGAAAGAGCAGTAAGAACATCTTCAGCTCCGCTCAGAACTTCGACGCCCTGGTCGACGAGGAGAAGGACCCGTCTAGCCAATCTCCCGTCACCAGCTTCAAGGCTCACCTCATCAGGCTCATCGCAAACTTGTGCTACACCCACTCTGCCAACCAGAACAAGGTATATAGATCCATAGCATACAATTTAAAAAAAAACAAAACAACAACAACAACAACAAAAAACATTTTCAACAGTGCTTGAAATTTGTAACCAGAACCTCAGAACTGTGAGGAAGACATTCGAAGACATTCACTACCATCACCACACTGCCCACGGTGGACATAGTTTATAAAGAAAATAACCTCATCAACCTCATATTAAACAATGAACAATTAGTTCGCTGATTTCAACCAGGAGTCTTTGGCCTTGGTGGAGGTTTGCACTCTCCTACTACCCGCCACCTCTAATATCTGTGGACCAGCCAGGACACCTCTGATGTTGTTTTAGCATTACTAACATCACTGTTTGGAGTTTTGTGAACTTTTAGAAAAATTTTTTGACTGCGTCTTTATCGGTTAAAACGGTTTTCCTTACTGCCCAATGAAAAAATTGCCTTGTGTTTTAATGGTCTTCTTGTGTGAGATCCTTCTCAAATGGGAACTTTATTTTGAAGCAAGATTGAAAAGAGAGATGGCTGTCCTGTTTTTTTCCCCCAAGTTTTGATCTTCAGTGCGTTATTATTTTACAGCAGAAATGGGCGGCCGCCAACTCAGCTGGACGACAACAGAGAGGAAATGAGTTGATCGACTCTGCTTGTTCCTGTCTTTACAAAGCATGTTCTCGCACTCCCTCCCTCGCTCGCTTGCCCGCTGCTGCCGCGATTTTATCAGTTTGCCTCCATCGCCTGCTGTCGACGTCTCACTCGGCACATCAAGATAAATATTACAGCGGTCTGGGGAGGAGCTGGCCTCTGTGCGTGCCACAATATAGGGCCCAGTCGCATTTAATAGGAAGCGATTGATGGAATGCTTGTGGGATGGACACCCTCAGTTGGCCTCTCTGTAAAATTTATGGATGCTGATCTGCGGCCTGTCAGTGGTCAGAAATCACCCCATATCTGTTTTCACCACGTAAGTTCCAGTAAACCACATTTTACTCCGTTCGCCGTCTGGAGAGATTGGAGCATAAGATGTCCTCGCCAAGTGCCGAACTGGGTGCGCATAAAGCTGAAGTCCGGTTGTTGCAGTGGAAAATGCAGAGTGGGGCTGTTTGTTCTCGTCTTGACATCATCAACAGCTTTTTTTTTTTGTTTCTTTTTTCTTTTTTTCTTTTCTTCTCTTTCAACTCGGCTATTAGTTCTGGCGCTCTATTTGGAGAGTAACCGCTATGACAAGTGGAGGTCAGCAGTAAGCAAATACAATAATTGAGCCTATAGACGCAAATAAATGATAAGAAGCAGATGATGCATTTGTGACAGGCTCAGGCAAACCCACAACTATGCTGCTGCTTTTTTCAATTTTCCCCTCGTAGGTATCATTTGCCTTCAAATAATAACCTGGAATTTTTAAACACGGGCCCATTTTTCTCACTTATTTTAAGAGACAAAAACATTGGTTGCAATTGTAGTGCAGCTAAAAACAATTCAAAAGGACATGCAGAAAGTCTCAAATTTGCATCAGGAGAGTATTCACAGCGCTTCACTTTTTCTATGTTTCATTATATTGCAGCCTAAGGCTGGTAATACTTTAGATTTCTTAGTTTTATTACTTTTAATAGGTTTGAAAAAATATATATATATTTTTGAGTGTCGCAAGTAGAACCTTGAGGGGGGAAAATTATTGCATTTTGGAATGAGGTAAACATAAAATGTGGAAAAAGTGTGGCGCTGTGAATATTTCCTACTGCACTGCAAAATAAAAACAGAATTAAAATGTTTTTTATGATGTAGGACTTTATTATGACTCCCCCCCCCCCCCCCCCCCCCCCCCCAAAAAAAATCAAGCTTTAGTTGACTTAAAGGGGCTTTAAGAAATGGGTATTTTGTGCAAAAATATGTCAAAACAGACTCCTTACTAATTAGTGACCCAAAAAGTCACATACACTCCTGGAAATCGTACACTTGTTACAATTATTTCCCATTTTTCACAAAAGGAAATGACATTAATTTGCACCTGAATTTATTTCTTCAGGTGCGGGAACTGGAAGGTATCCCCCTCATTCTGGACAACTGCAGAATCGACAGCAACAACCCGTGTATCCTTCGCAAGCAACATGTCAATCATAAAGCAACGATATAAATACCTTTGACCAGATACCATTCTACTAATGAGTTTTATACAGTTTTTGAAATGTTTAGCTCAATTCACATTTTTCCTTCTGCTTTAAAATGACATGCCTAATTCTGCAAGACTCTTCTTTTAGGCCACCTAAAGTGGGGAAAAAAAAAATCACGTTGTCTCTCCTTATATAACACTTCCAGTCATCAGCCAGTGGTCTATTTTAGCCATGCGGAACCTCTTCGATCACAATCTGAAGAACCAGGAGCTGCTGGCCTCGATGGAGCGCTGCGGTGACGCCGACTACTCCGCGCTCAAGGACTTGGGCTTTCGTGTGGAGGAGCGGGATGGCACCTTGTTGCTTAGACCCACGAAGAAGGACGTATGAGGTTCTCAAGAGCGACTCTCGACTGGAACACAGGTTTTAAAAATGGGAATAGAATAGTGTAGGAAGGAATCACGTAGTACAGTGCACTTATAGCACTTAAACAATGCTTGATAGATTCAGTATTAAAAGTATACAGGATTTGCATGGTAGAAAAGTGAGGTTTAGGCTTTAGGACCTCTTCATGCTGCTATCTTTTGGATAAGAGCTTTGCTATAATCCAAAGAATCTAATAGGCTATGTCCATTAGGCAGAGGGCGGCGACTAGAGTGACATGATTTGACAACTAGGTGCTTGCTTGGCTGAAACTTAGATAAGACTAGACATTTTACAATCTGCATTTTCAAGATTGTGTGCGATTTGTTTGGTTTTTGAAAGAGAAGTTATTATTTTATGCAGTGCGCACGAACCTGGCAACTCACCAGTTTGCTGTGATGTGGAGCGAAGAAGCCACTGCATGAAGCAAGGAGGGAGCTCCGAAGACGTTTGGATTCAAGGATCCTGTTTTTGATAAACGCGGGAACATGGAGTTTTGCAACTCAAAGATAAGAGACACAACAACAATTGCGACACCTAACATCATCGGTCACTATAAAACCCACAAAGACGGCAAAGCTACGTTAACGTCACAGTTTAGCTAACTGATAGCTGCTCAAACATGATACAGAGACAATACAGAGACAGGCTTCGGAACCATGACAAAACCATGTCAATATGTTAGTACAGCTAACTAACACAGGTATAGATACTGAGTACAGATTCATATGCGACTGAGCAAGATTGTACAACTTAGCCCAAGTAATGACTCGACTTGCTTGGAATTTAGTGGGGACTCGACTCGACTTGATTTTTTTCCACAGTAACTTGGGACTTGATGGAAACTTGAAGGTTAAGACTGGAGACTTTATGAGTTGCACATATGTGACTTACTCCCAACTCTGCCGTTAGGTAGTAAGTTAAATGCTGAACCCCTATGAGCTTTGAATCATGTAAATAACAATAGTTACATATAATCCACTGGCACTATGCTATTTTTCAAAGTTTTAGGCTTTTTGCATTGCAGACAAAGTTACATTCTGTTTCGACTTCATATTACTCTTCCACATGTAATCCAAATCCATTGCACTGTTTGTGGATAAATGCAGGGTTGAAAGGGCTCAAGACATTCAATCTAGCTAATTACTTCTTTCTTCAACCTCACAACAGCTTTTCTTCACTTTGTGAAACTATATTGAAGTTAACTTTACTCCAGCTTTAGAAAATAAAACCTGTAATTTACTGTTTGTTTCTGGTAACTGGAGGTGAGAAGAGGGGACCAGAGAAGCGTTAGTTTAACAGAATCCCGACCCGATAAGCTGAACAGTCCTGACACTTCAACAATGTGGCGCTTTATGGGCCCGCCTGCGCTCTGCCCCACCCTGTTTGCTCTTTCCCATTTTGTTAATGACATGATGCACTGAAACAATCGGTCAGACTCTCCCCTCAATCCGCCGCCATAGTGCGGGGAGCTTACTCGGTTCCGGTCCCCAAAGATTTCAGACAGCTAACAAAACAGCGGTTTACTTGCGCTCGACCGACTTGCTGTAATGCTTTTGAGCCCCACAGGAAAGAGGCTGTCCGAGTCATTCAGCGCTGCCACGGGCGTCTGGTCACCTCCTAACATATTAGCCAGGACCACAACTTCTTGGGTTTCTCATATCAGCGTTTTATACCGTATTGTGTTTGCATCTCCAGCAAAAAAAAAAAAGAGTTCCTGTTTGGATAAGGCTTAATAAAGACATTTGTTTGCTACCCACAATGTTTTGTAATGACTTTATTGACGCATAGAAAGGCCAGATGCGACAAAAACAAAAAACAACAATCATGAAGAGAAAGCTCAAAATGTATCAGGGAAATATGAGCTTTTCCAATGCAATATTTGTAAAAACACAGAAATCTGTATTGAAGCTGCACAATTTACCATTACAGAATTTCTGAATCATAATCATCATCGTTGATTCATAAAGACTCTGGGCTACACGGTAAAGCGTGGACTATTTACAATTTAGGAATAACAGTATAAACCCCGAATAATTTATAGCTCTCAAATGTGACGCCACAAAGACAATAGTAAAACAATTTTTTTATTAAACACTTTTTCAATGGCGACGTCCTTTCCATTTATAAAGTGCTATGTTCCTCATATAAAAATATACTCTTCAGTTTTTTTTTTTTTGTCAGTTATATAAAGCCTAAATAAACATTATTTAACACATGATGGGTGATGGACCAAAAATAGCTGCAAGGCCCTTTGAGTGGCTCATTCCCCGCCTTTGGTCTGTGTGGTTAAATCACATGCCATCCACCCAGGCGGGCTTAAACCGCGCTGGAAGCGTGGAATTCCGGGTCCGAGCCATTCATGGGAACGTCCACTGTAGCCCGACCTGGTTGCACCACCTCGGTGGCGTTCCGACGGGCCTTGCATGCTTTTCTCAGCCCTTCAAAAACAAAACAATGAACACAGTCGAGGTGGAAAGTGCTGTTCACACACACACAAACACACACACACACACACACACACGAGGTTGGATGCTAAAAATAGAACGAGCGCTAGAAAAGACCCCATGCTTAACCAATAGCTTAAAACGTGACAGGTTACGAATCATGACAGATTTGGCTGAATATTTCATCAACACTGAAGACACTGCAGAAGTCCAGTTTGCAACAGCAGATCACGGAAGAGAGGCAAAAACCGGTGAGTTGTTGTTGCCATCCTCTAGAGCACAGGTGTCAAACTGGTGGCCCGGGGGCCAGGTCCGGCCCGCCACATCATTTTATGTGGCCCGCGAAAGCAAATAAAAATTGATCATTGTGTTCTGGTGTAATACCATTGAGATATTTGCAAGCATTTTTTTGTTACCAATCCCCCTTTGAAAAGAAACGAAATAGTTGAAACACATGTTTTTATAGGCTTTTGATTTCAAAACTGGCTATTCCTTAATGTGTTGTGTATAAAGTATGTAATTACAGTATATGAGGTAATCTTTCATTTATATGGGTTCACAGTTGTAGCGGCTGTCCGAGGGAAGTCATAACTACGATGTGGCCCGTGACAAAATGTGTTTGACACCCCTGCTCTAGAGGTATGCAAACAAAGTCTAACATAAATTATTTACTTTTAATTTCAGTGTTCAAACAGAATACAGTGTGATTTATAGTCATTCCTGCTTTTAGCCGTTGGCGTTCCCCCGATTTAAACTGCAGCACTTCCAGTTAAGCATGTTCCCAATGTCCCTCTCGCGATCACATCGTAATATTTTTTTCCTTATGTGTAAGGCATCTTTTCCATATTGTTGCTTTCAACTTTGTAAAGATGTAAAGCCTTTACATAACATATCCTTTCTCTTGCAGGAGGTGTTATTTTCACACCTGCATGTAAGGGAAGTTTACAACTCCTCTCCTAAAGGATGTCAAAATTGTGCAAAATGTTTGAATAAATACTTTGAATAAATCCCATGACCTTTCATTCTCCTTTCTACTTGCAGGTAAAAACTTCGGATTTCTCACTGCAGGTGTTGCACCTGACAACGCAGCACCAGTGGAACTTGCAGTTGCACTGCCAGACCCGCGTGTAGTGGTGTGTGTTGTAACCCCGCCCGCAGCACATCACGTTGCACCCGTACGTGTGCGCGGACGTCTCGTTGCAGAGTCTACCCCGCGTCCCCGTGCTCCCCGTGGCTTTGTCCTCCTCGCAGTAGTTGGGCGAGCGCTCCAGATATACCAGGTCGTTGTCGGTAGGCTTCTGGTAGCCCCGGCCTTCTTTGAGTCGTAGAAAGGAAGGCTGGCGGAGGCGGGAGGCCTGGACTGGCTCGACTTGAACCGCTGTGCCGTAGCGTTCCTTGATCAGGTAACCAATCTCTCTGAACTTTGGCAGGGTGATCCAGCAGGTCTTTGTGGTGCAGGAACCGGAAACGCCGTGGCACTTGCACTCCAGCTTCATCCTCTCTTCGAGGATCTGTTCACAAGCACACTGAATTAGTTCTGCGGACCTTTAAATATTGTCATTGAATTTCATGGGTGGAAGGTCACAAAGCACAAATACTAGGTTACTGTACTGATGGTTTCTATAATTGCTGTACTGTAGATTTTTCAGGTATCTGTACGGTCCTTGAGTATTTTTCTGACAACTTTCTCCTTTTACTCTCTCCATTTGAAAATAGGTATCTGTAGTTTCTACTCCTTACTTTGTCAAAATAGGCTCGTCACGTTTTCAACTTCCGCATGATGACGATACAACTTAAAAAAGACAAATTAGACCGCATTTAAGATCTTTGGGTCTTATAAGGCAGAAAAGACAGGGACAGCAGTGATCAGAACGTGAACCAAGGGAGCATTCAGGATGATGAAGCAAGAGATTCGGAGAAGCAAGATATTCCCAGTCAATGGCCTTATTTAAGACAATTGTTTTATGTTGGCAGCAACAAACGATTCATGGCAAGTGCATTTTGTCACTTCTTTTTACCTAAGTACAGGAGTTAAATCAGTACTTTTTAGTTTTGTCTGTTATTGTCTTTTTCAATGGCAAGTATCTGTACTTCTGCTTAGTGTGAGTAAATTTGCAGCCTTTGTCTGTGTTCTATTTCAGCAACCACTGGAGCCAAGTACAATTCAGTTTACATAGTCTGGTACGGTATTCATTGGGTTTCCATTGTCAAAAGTAGAGAAGACCTAAATAGCTGTACCATGCCATGTTTTTGGTATACAGTAATCTTCCTCGATATTGCGGTTTACCGGTCATGGCCCTGCTATATCGATTTTTTTGTTAAACATTTTTAAAAAATGTTTGTGGTTGAAATACAGTCCCGAATGTGTGATTACAGTGTGTGGGATGGAGGCTTAAGCTGTAATTTGTAATGATCTCTATATTCCATATTTTTACCTATCATGGGCGGGTCTGGAACGTAAGTCCTGCGATACATGGGGGATCACGGTACCGCTGTTCGGGTACCAACAGCTGTGGTGTAGCTAGACCAGAGACCAGACTTGGACTCGAGTTGAGTCACGTGACTGTTTTGATGACTTTTGACCTGAGAAAAACTAAAAGACTTGAGACTTGACTTGGATTTGGGAGTTAAAGACTGGACTTGACTTGATGAGGTCTTATACACAAGTAGAGGTTAGATAAACTGGCCAATAAGATCGTTATCTCATTTTCATCATCTCAGTTCTTGCTTCATGAAGACTAGATACTGCAGGTAAGACTGCATTAATCAATTAACTTGACTTGGGACTTGAATTAACTTGTCCTATGTGCTGCCATATCAATCTAATCTGCCAAGGGCCTTCCGAATCAGCAATGCTGGCTGATGTAACTAAAATCTGTATCAGCAATGGGATTGTTTCTTTCACCAATCAGATTTCAAATTCACCTCACAGACCCACAATAACAGCAGCATTATTCTGTTCTCTCATTGGTTGGTCAGAGCAAAACTGTTCGATGACTAAAAACCATCTGTAGTGACTCGCCATTGGAGGCCCTTTGTCAAACTGAGTCGGATGGATTGTGCGGCCAGTACCTTCCGCCCTGCCTCGTTGTTGTGCAGGTTCATCAGGCGCCGGGCGTTCTTCTTGATCTCACGGGCGTCCACGAAGCGCCGCGAGAACTCCACACCGTACTTGACATCGGCCGAGCAGCCGCCCCACTTCCAGCCCTCCTCGCGATCGTGGTAGCCCTGCTTCTCACGGTCGCAGCCGCATTGGCTCAGGTTGCCCTGGCTACACGCTGTGGTCACCGCGTGGGCCACACCGGCAGCCGTGATGGCGTACGTGAAGGCCGCCTCCCGGCTACCTGAAGAAAAGGGGGAGAGAACTGATTGAGTTCGATGTTACTTGAAGTCAAATCAACACGGGGTGGCAGGTCGTTCATTTGGTACCTGGGCCTTCAGTAGGGACTTGCACAACTTAACCCACCTCTTCATACTACCAATATCACAACGCAATTATAGAAACCATCAATAATATCGGTCCTCTGTGCCAACTAAATCTGGAGCCGTTTAGAATCTATATCTACTAATAATATGAGGACAAATTTGAAATCTGATTCGTAATGGAAACAGTTGAAGTTACATCGTCAAGCACTACGCATTGAACAAAAAATAAATACAAAATGTGAACAGCCGCGTGTGCTGGAAGTAGTGAAGCCAGGACAAACGTAAATGTTGGTCAGTGCTTCAAAAAGTGTTTCGGCCAGCAGAGAACACCATGTTGGCCCTAACGACCCACCTCTGGTGTTACGTAGTCAGTGTGAGGTAGCTATGGACAGCAGTTCTTTCATGTACCACATGCAGAATGTGGCCTCAATTAGAAGACATCATCTGGTTTGCAGTACATGACTCTGCATATAGCACAGACTGGGATGAAGGTTTTTAATTGCCCATGATGCCGTGGGCCACCTAAACAACGTCATGCCATCACGGATGCTGACTTTTCTGTCTTCATATTGGGAAGCATCTGGATGGTTCTTGTGCCTCTTTAGTCAATGAGGACACGAAAAGCCAAGATTTCCAAAACCAATTTTTGAAACACGGACTCGTCTGACCACAACGGACTTTTCCACTTTGCGTCATCTCAGACAGAGCCCGGGCCCAGAACTCGCTTCTGGATGTTTTTGATATATGGTTTTCCCTTTGCAAGGCTGAGTCTTACTTTTCTTTTTTCTTTTATTGATTTATTTGTACTTTTGTAGATGCAGTAAAGAACTGCATTTGCTTAAAACGGTTTTCCAAAGTCCTTGAACGCCCTCGTAGTAACATCCTTTATGTACTCAAGTCAGTTTCTAAATGTAGTGAGGGAAAGTTGTTCAACATCGGTTTCTCCTTTACGTGGCATGATTTTTATGCATTCTCTGGATATTTTATGGATATTATGGTTTGTCAATGATGGAATCCCCATAAATTCCTGACAATTATTTCTTGAGAAATGTTGTTCTTAGACGATTGGACCCGTTGCCCACATATTGAACCACTGAGCCTTTCAAGGATGCCCCTTTAGACTCCATTATGATACTATCCTCTATTAACGAGTACTTGTGGAATCTTGCAATCATTCCCAGTTATTTTTCTGGTGCCTTTTTTTTTTGTCAAGTGTCCACAACTTCAGGCTGAAGTCATCGACAGTTATGGTTCACTTATTGTCCAAACTTAAGGAAAACACAAGTGACATCTACTGGCTGACCAGAAGAGAGTTTTTTTTTCTCCTGGATAAGCCTTCCTGTTATGTTTTATGTGTTTCATCAATGGAATTTCTCACACAGCTTAAATGTCTTGCCGTGTCCGTCTTCGGCGTTCCACATTGTTTTTGCAAGCGATACTACGGTGTTGAAACCCTCTGTGGCCGGGCTTGACTGACACATGCCCATTTCTAAGCATTTTTTCTCGTGTCGCCATTTGAACTGGAGAATAAACACCCATATATTTTATGGCATGCTGAGAGGGGGCGGCAGGGGGGAATTAATTTACTGGCACCACGGTTGGTCGGTGTAATCGGATATCCGCCCGCGCCAATCAGTGTAATGCGTCCTCTCAACAGGCCGCGGTATTAATGCATGGCGTCTCAAGTAGGAGTGATTCTAATGGCTCCCCTCCAACCTGACAAAGTGAAACCATCGGGCCTGTGGTCCCCCGCCCCCCTCCCTCCCCCCCATCCATAACTAATAACAAACTCTTCGCTCATCAGGCTAAATCTGTACAATCCACATATATTGTACAGGGAGCATTTCTCAAGGCATCAGGCGCATGTGATGGCCAAACAGCCATCTCCTCTCGCCGTGATTTGTTTGGATTGTAGAGCAGCGCATTGTTGCCATCCAGCTGCCGGGCCTGACTTCAATTAGTGGTTAGCGTGATTCAACCCGGCTCTTTTTCAACGCTTAATGAGTTCAAAGGCCCGGTGGTCAAGCAGATGAAGTGGTACAGATGGTACAGATGGTTAGTGCCGTTTCAGTTGACGTTCTTGAGCATTTGCTGGTGAAACAAAACCGTGACTTGTCACTTATGCTCATTTAGGTTGGAACAATCCATATATAAACCGAGGTGGCGTAAGTAAGTATTCCCACTCTGTACTTGAACAACACATATGTTTGAAGATATCAATCAAGTGTTATCAGTCTTTTTGACATCTGCGGAGGGTTAAAAAAAGTAACAAGCCGAGTTTGACGAAGGAGTAGAGAGTACGGATATCTGTTTTCAAATAGAATGTAAAAGTCAAAAAGTCTTTTGAAAAAAGTGTAGATCCCTTAAAAATCAATTTCGATACAGTACCATATTGTACTTTGTTACTTCTCACCACTGTGTATCAGCAATATACAGTACAGGATAAGGTTATTAACATGGAGTCTCCATAGAGAGTACAAGCTGGGTCCAAAGTGTAGTCTTTGCTGGTTTTACACGTCACAAAGTGAAAGGAGACATTTCCTTTTGACAAAACAAGGAAAGGGATCCAGATGTATGTCTCTGTGGAACAAAGTGATTGCTCCCAGAGCTGTGAGATTAAACGTGGGTCCAAACCCGCAGCACGACCGCAACAAAACATTGCACATCGCAATACAATTTATATAAGGGTCTCGCAATGAGGAGCCAACAAGCTTCTGTGGGAAGTCGAGTGGACTCAAACCTGTTTGACGTAAAGATGTAGTGGGCTCCATGCAGGGGGGGGGGGGGGGGAACATTGCTTTGACAAGTTTTACAACTCTGCAATGACATTATGAGATCAGGGGCTCATTCAAACATAATGGGATTGCCTTTCTTTTAGGATGGGCTCTGGAAAACGGTGCATACAGTTCCCTTTAAATCCAGGCATTTACTCTATGGGGTGTTTTAGTACTTTTAGGGGTAAACAATATTTTATCGCAGGGGTTGTACACCCTCAAAGGTACTTCTGTTCTATTTGAACAGCTGGAGAGCATACCTGTACCCCATTTGGTCCTGATAAAGATGTGTATATATACACACACACCTGTGAATCCAGCTCTTTGGGGTACATTCATACTTTTAGGGGTAAACAATATTTTAGCTTCGGGGTTGTACACCCTCAAAGTTACTGCTTCTGTACTACTTTTCCATCTTGAGGACATAACTGTACCCCTTTCGGTCTTGAGATACATACCTGTGAATCCAGCTCTTTGGGGTACAGTGCAGACTGTACTTTTTGGGGTAAACTCTGTATTTTTACTCGGCTACTATGCCTTCGAAGGAACTGCGTCCGTACCAATTGAGCTCGACTTCCATAATGAGGACAAGGTGCATAGTTACCTTTGGATCCAAGAATTTTCTCAATGAGGTATTATCAGATTGGACCTTTTGGGGGTGTACAATGTCTTGTGACTTGGGTAGTACCCTCAAAGTTACTCGTTTGGTACCCTTGACAATGGAACTATGGATAGTATACCCCTGGCATCTGAAAGGTCCAAACTTTTAACTTTAATTGTCCCGATTCGTTTCCCATTTTATGGCTTTTCAAGGGACAGAAAGAGTGTTCAAATTTATATACAGTACTGTAGCAAAACCTTTATCAACAATCAATACTGAGTTGCAAACGGACTGACCTACTCTCAGCTCTTGTCCGAAGACCGTCCTCTCGCCCAGGGCCGAGCAGTTCCAGCGGCCGTAGCGGAACTGGTACTGGCACTCGTTGATGCCCAACTGGGCGCCTTCCCCAATGACGATGATGGCGTCCGGGCGGCTCTGACAGAGGGCCCGCTGGCGCGGCGCCAGGCCCGGTATCTTGTTGCAGATAATGTTGGCACCCAGAGCTACCACGGATGACAACGTCCTGTATGCAGACAAGAGACCTACAGGTTAATTTACGGGTCAGAACCATATGTACTTCTGATTTAAATGGTTATAGATTTTACCATATTCATTATCGCGGTTGTAGTTTTCTGTGGTGTAAGAACTGCACAAAATAAGGTCACCAAAACATTTGAGTGGTTAGTGGTTCTCAAACTGGGGTCCCCGGATCCCCGAGCATCCACGAACCATAGCTTGGGGGTTCTTACATACATACACTCCAACTTATTTGACCAATTAAAAGATTTTATATGATTGTGACGGATCATTACAGAAATCTGACATCCCGGCATGAATAACATTCTTTTTAACGTTTTTATTGGAACAAAGGGTGCGTTTTTACATGAATAGTCTTTTTTTTCTCGAAAACTAATCAACCCAAAAATATTTTTGAGAGTCAAAGGTGTAATATTATAAAAGTAAAGTTGTATTTTTGAAATTCGCTTCACACAAAGTATGACTTTCTTGCCTCAAAAATAACGATTTTCCCTAAATATAAACCTTTGCTCTTGTAAAGATTACTTTTCCTTAACAAAATACAACTTTATTCTCATAACATTAGAACTTCTTTTTTTCTAAAAAGGAAATAAATAATAATAGTATTTTTTTCATAATTGTATGGCTTTTTTTCTTGACAAATGGTATTTAGGCATTATGGCATTGAGGGGCACACACAGGAGAGGTCCTTGGAAAACTTTGAGAGCCCCAGTTATACACCACTATAAAGTACATTAATGAGGGTGATTATTATCGCCACTCAATCAGCTCATTTAGCTCGCATGTCAATAAAAGACAACTCAGAATGTAACGTTGAGCATAGGGCAAACCAGTTAATAACGGTCCACGTCTATGGAAACATCACAAATTCTGTGATTCCTTTGTGGTCTAACGTAAGATTTGACTGACTAGATATTCCAAGTCACATTCCCCCTCCGCCCCCCACCCCATTTCTAAAAATATTCAGTCTCACCAAAGAGGAAGCCAAACAAGTCAGTGTGGAAATAAACCAGGGCGCTTTACTTCCTTGTGTTCAGCACCTGCGTCCTCGCTTGGATCGCCGTGCGTAATCGGTGTGTAAAAGTGATGTTATCCAAGGCTGTCGGGGTGGTCAAAGTGAGGAGAAGGAGCAGCGAGAGAGGGTAGGGGACGTACAGGTAGCTACCGCTGGTGAGGATGAGGAAGATCTGCGGGTAGTAGACGGACAGCAGCGCGCTGCGAGACGAGATGATGAGCATGGTTGCGCATTGAACGCAACTTGATCTTCTCTCCTTATTAAAAAACAACAACAATAACACACACACACACAAATCCTTTTATAAACGTCCAGGTTGGTCTTGGATTTAAGGCTTGCCCGTCGGTGCTCCAGCTCCGAGCTCCACTGGCTGAGCGCCGAGGGTGAGCCGCTGCATCCCGAGGCCGAAGTGCGCGCTCCTACCTGGCCTGCGAGAGTGCGGAGGTGGGCGTGGTGCGGGTGTGGGTCGTTGGGTGGGTGGGTCGGTTTGTGCGCATCCACAAAGTGGCGCTGTGGGTCTTTGCGAGGGTGAGCGGAGGGATGGGGCTGCACATCCTGCAGTCCCCCCCCCCCCCCCCCCTATCCACCCACCCCCTATACCCACCTGGCCTACGCCTTCATAGGACCGTACGCAAAATTTTATTTGGGGCATCCTCTTTTATCTGCCATTAATATTGAATATTGATCAGTCATTGTTGAATTTCTGCTTGACGAGTATAATAATTCTCAAAAGCGGGCGAGGATTGATTTACACGACATTCCAGGTGATAAGTGGGATATAGGCCAGTGGTTGGCAAACATTTGACATCCCCAAGGTACCACCATCTTGTCTAACGTTAAAATACAATAGCGTAGTAGGCCTAAGTGTTCATCAAAAAAACAAAGCTGAGCTTTTAGTTCATCCATCCAGTCTCGACTGCTTATCCTATAGGTGTGCTGGAGATGATCCCAGTTGATTTTGTGCAAGAGGCAGGGTACACCCTGGACTTTTCACCAGCCAATATAGACAAGCAAGCAAGAAGAGTGAATTTAAAAAAAAATAAATAAAAAAAAAAAAAATGTTGATACCTGAAACCCTTTTTTTGTAGAATACTTAATGCGGCTCCTAAAATTTTACTGAAGTATTAGACTAAAATGTACATACAGTAAGTTAAAAATTGCACCTAAATCAATGTTTAAAAACAAACAGTTCTTAAAGCCAAGTGTTTTATATGTAAAAGTTAAATACAACTGACCTGTATGTAACAAATATACTCTATCCATCCATTTGGATAAAAAAATAAAAAATAATAATAATTAATTCACTGTAACATGCAAATTGAACATTTAATTCAGTAATTCTTTACTTACCACTAGGGGGAGCCTGTGTACCACACACTGATCTATGCCTACTTCAGGTTCGAACAAAAATAAAGCAGTATGCATTTGCAGTATTATAAAACTGTCGTCTGGTTTAGTTTTGGTTTCAGGGAACAACAAACTGGAAGAAAAAGTAAAATTACTGAGATGTATTGCTATAACTTGGACATGATTTAATGAAAAACTCTAAAATGTCAAGCAAATACTGTACTGGGCTTAAATAGTAATGTAACTGAACAAACCTGAAACAAGCTGAAAAAAGGGTTTGCTCTCAGATTCGTTTGAGTGGTAATTTTCGTTCATTTTTTCACATATTGCTTTTTGAACCTTTTATTTTCCTTTATCTCTTCAGCAAAGAGTTGAGAGGTCACTGTTTGTGCTGTCCAGGCCTCGGATGTTCAGCTCATCAGCGTCTTTGCGCCCTCACGTGGTAGCAAAGGGGAAACCATCTCCAGCTTGAAACCCAGGTAAACTTTGTGTGCGAAATCGTGTGTGTAATTAGAGAGTGAAATGTGTTTATCAATGTCTTTATTGCCATCTTCCTTCTTGAGCGTGTTCGCTGTGTGACTGTTAAGTAAATAATGAGCGGGGAGGGTTGTGTTCAGTTCCTCAGAAGCTTCAAAGGATGAGCTATTTTATTAGTTTGCTTCACAAGTGGACAAAGTACATATTTTATCCCTCACCCTCTTTCATTCCGGGGACTGTACTTTGAAATCTTTTAAACCGCAGGGCGATCATTTTTAAATAAATCCTGATTCCAAATATGATGTGAGACGCCCCCGGGAGGAAAGGAGCCCTTTAATTCCAATTGATTGAGAATGTAAACAGAATAAAACTACAGTTTATTCTTTGAAAAGATTGGTTAGAGGCTCACATGCCCGTTTTGAAAAATCTCCAATCAGATGTGCAGAGGCCGGACGCTGAATCCTGTGTGACTTTCACTCTGAGTGACCCTCGTAACCACATGTTCTAAACGCCAAGATAGCTCTTAATAATGTGTGTTAAAGTCTTGGCAGTTGGGCTGCGATATCTGTTTCTTTTCACATTTCTACACTAGAAGTTGAGTTTCAGGGCCCCTTGGACTGGGAACAAGTCTGCCGCCAAGCAGGATATCAAATCAGGGATGTGAGTAGCCATAAAGCCTAAATGAGTTCATGTCTATCGAGGGAGTTGACAGAAGAGACATCATCTGCTTGGTTACGGCGATTGACAAGGCGAGAGGCCAAGCAAGGGAAGCATTGATCTGGTCATAAAACAGTTTTACGGTACTTTGGGCCTTTGGATGTACACTGAACCCTCATTAATTGCGGGCGATACGTTCCAGACCCACATGCCAAAAAGAGACTTCATGCTGTTTATTGCAACTCCCAGTTGAAGTTTACAGTCAGACTAAACATAAAATGAACAGAATTACACATTATTTAAAACAACCACTTTGCCTTCATGTGAACAAACAAGGCAAAATGCCATAGACGTGCTAATGAATCGCATCGGTGTCGTGGTGTTATAACCCTTGAAACAGATTATATTTGAACACAAATGATGAAGAAACACACGTGGACAGACAATATAGCAATACTCACTGGCATGTATTCTTTATCCTTTGTGATTCAAAAGTAAAACTCTTCATTCTATTTAATTATGTCATTACTGTATGCTCTTATAAAGTACAATATTATAGAGTTCTATTTTTCTTCTTTTGGAAGGCTGGAACAGATTAATGACATTTCCATAATATGAGATACTTGCGTTTTGGGTTGCGAGCGCGGTCACGGAACGAATGAAACTTGTATCTCAAGGCACAATGTATTCCTTTGCGCTCGTTCTCACTCTCTCGCGTGCACAGTTCTCAGAGGCAAAGCGTGCTTCCATGGTTGTATATTTGTCACTCCCAGATTACGTTTTCTGTAAAATGAACACATAAACAAAAGAGAATGCAACATTGTATATTTAAACACTAAAATATTCAATCAAACCATATGCCGTAATTTCTTCGAACAAAAGTCTGCTAGCTTAATGCTACCAAAATAAAAAAAACACCATGGATTGTCTCACAAAAATGATGACACAGGGCAAACTCACCATTAGGGAAGCACCAGAAATATTCTGGGACCATGAGATTTCCAGGGGCCCCTGAATGTCTCATAAAAACAGATTAATAGTTCTCTTCAATTTAAAGTTATTCTTGTTTTAGTCTTAAATCACATGATTAAAAAAAAAGATCACAACTCTTAATGTAGCATGACTGTTTCTGGTGATAAATTGCTTTTGTCAATGGAAATCGGCGAAAAGGATTCTGCTCATGTCTGTTCCTAAGTAGTACCTTCATAGTTGAATGGGTAGTTCTTCCACACCAAACTCATCCAAGCTTGCCTTGCCTAAAAGAAAGGGGCCTTTTTGAAACTGCCCCTCAACGTTAGAAGCATATAATTGTCCTAAATGTCCTCATTAATTTATCTGTGGTTTTTCTTCTAGGGCCCAATCGATTAATCGGCCAGATAATTTAATCGGCTGATATTAGCCCTTTTCAAATCGACAAAAAAATTGGCCAATGTCTTCCTTTTTTTTTTTTTTTTTTTTTTTTTGACACTTCAACATAAGACAAAGATAATTGCATTCAAACAAACAATAAAAAAAATAAAAATTGGCAAAATTTGTGTGATTTCAACCCCACTCAACGGATTTTTGAATATTTTTCTCTCTGGTATAAAGTGAAACAAATACTAAAGGACAAAGTATTATAAAACAGTAATTGATATTTTTATTGTTGTAAGTGTAAAGGGACAAAAACATAACTTATTCTACCAAATATCGGAACCGGCATCGGCCTCAAAAGATCCATATCAGTCGGCCCATAGTTTTTTTGTGGATTTTTGTATCGTGAATATTTGACTGTGCACATTATGAACGCAAAACTCACATCGTCACTCTCTCCTTGTGCTTGAATCTACTCAATAGAGCAGCAAAATGCAAATCCCCCCCCCCAAGTGTGGAATATTTGTCAGGAAGAAAAAAAAAGGAATCGGGATATAATTGGCTGTCAAATGTGAGCTACATAAATCAGTGGAAATATTACTCTGTCATGGAGTGAAGATGACATGAAGAGCCGCTTAATGTGCCTCGGACCTCATTTAGCAGTCAAACACAAGTTGTAAGAACACTTGTTCCCATTGATATTGCCAAGGCTGTCTTTAAATACAGCTGCAGCCATGACGTGCACAATTATACCTCCTGTACGAAGGAGTCAGAGCCTTAAATCGGGCGCCAGGGATGTGTCAGCGTGAAGAGTGTTTAACCTTATTTAATAGGAAAATCTTGGCATTTTCTTTAAACAGGTTCAACCTTCCTGCAGATTCAGGCTCATGCAGTCAGTCAGAGATGTAATATACACTCTACCGTGTCACACTGAGAGGTCCTGAATACTGTATTACCTTATTTAGCTCCATAAAGGGGGCAAAATATGAGGAAACAGCTCTCAGTAGGATGCAGTGTAGTTGTACACCACTGCAAACTGAAGTGTCAATCCAAACGGAGCTTTGTTATCTTTGTAATGGCAGCTTTTATAGTGGAACGCATTACAGTACATTGTGCACATATTGCAGTGAGAATTCTAGATATTTGTTGCACAAGACCTCGACGCACAGTGTTTTATGTCAAAGCTAAAACTAAACTACATTGAATCTACTCACATTCAAAGTTTTATTTGAAAGCAAGCAACCTCAGAAATTGATTCCAGAAGAAAAACGTTTTGAAAAGTTGTTGTCTCTGAGGCGTCGTGATCCTCTCTTGAAGGCGGATGAAAGCCCTCAGTACATAAATGTCACCAGAAGTTATTTTTTTATTTTATTTTTTTTTTCTCTCTGCAAATGCTTTTTATTTATGTTCTCAGTGGATGTGGGGTCGCAAACATGTTGCAGATGTGGAGGAAGTGGATGCACTACATGACAATGAAGCCTCTTGAGAACACCATGATCATAAAAGCAGACAATATTTCAAAAGTGAGTTATTATTTAAACAGTATTTTTTTTGGGGGGGGGGGGGGTGCAATTTGGCACTTGCGCTATTCCTTTTGGACAGATTTTCATTTTAACAATGGTCAGATGGCTCAGGACATTTGTAGATGAGGTTAAAAAAAAAGTCGCAGACGTAAAACTGGTTCAATATTTTACAGAATTTTTTTTTACTCATTTATTTTTAATTACATAACCAATTATTTAAAATAAAAAAGTTAAATGTAATTTTTTTATAATGGAAAGATGGACCAGGTCATGAATAGATGAGGTAGTTTATATAAAATACTGTAAGTGTAATAGTGTTTTTATAATTCATTCTCATTTTCAATTTGATTATTAAGTATAATTAATGAACCATTATCTTATATACATGTATGTGTACCTTTGTGTTTTTACTCATGTTTTTATTATTTACAATACAATTGACTAAGCAAAAATTAAATAAGAATTCAACGAAAAGAAATCGAAGAATAGGAAATACATTTGAACTAACCAACTTGGAGGAGACAAAACGAATGCATAATATGCAACACATATTATGGGACTTTTGATAACGTAACTGCTCGGTGAACGAGGTTAAAGAATTGTATTGTGTGCGTGAATATTAATTCCGAAATTGCTCTTCTAATTTCAGCCTTGGAAAAGATGGAATCTGACTGCAACCGTCACATTTCAGCACACCAGCAATGTGAGTAACTCAGAGATCCTCAAGGGGGCTCTTCACCCCCACGTTTCATGCGGTGCACCAAGCAAAGCTGTACAGCAGCCCATCTCGCTGCAGCAGCAGTTCCACCGTTTTGGTTCCTACAGCCCAGATTGTGCCTTTTGCTCCAGGAAGCCCAGGGCATCCCATGGTCTTTCGTATCTCTCACTGTTGTGTGCACACAACAACTTTTGTAAACCCCTCCAGTCTTCCTCGTGGATGTTAAAGAGACATTGCGATCATGAATTAATACCGCCATGGATTAAAAGCTGCCAAAGACATGACATCATGCACAAAAGAGAGTGTGTGTAAACAGACAGTCAACATGGAATGTAACCAATTACATTTTGTCAAGTACTCAGGTAAATATTTGAGGGAGATAATCAATAATTCACCACATTGCTGAATACAGAACGGAAGAAAACATGTTGTTTTTCCACAAATGACAATTTCAAACAGTGTAACAACCACAAAGGACAATGTAGCCGTCTAATATGTGCCGTCTATCACTATTTCCCAACCTTTATTTAGACATACATTATATATATAAAAAAAAAAAAATAACTCCAAAACGTGACTTGCTGAAATAATGAGAATCTTGTTTCGATTTAATCCCAAGTTTACTTACTCAGTGGACCTATTTAGTTGAACACGAAGCTTTAATTCTGCTGTACGAATGGCAACAGGCAGATCCAAAGGCTAATTGTACCTTCTTCCATTTAGTGGAAGGGCATTTGACTGTTTTGCCTGACACTATACGTCACTGGCACAGATACAGTCGATAGTAAATAAATACTGTTATAATTTTTAGACCAAGTAAGTGAAAGTTGGGTCATTTGGAGGTTGGGTGGGAATCAGGTGGATGCAGAAGTTAACTATACCTTCTGCCATTTAGTTGAAGAGCATGTAATTGTTTTTCCTGTCCCTATACGTTGCTGGCATAGATGGACGGACAACGATACGTTATTTGTAGTCAAATAAACCACTTCGGGAGCAGTGAAGTGAATTTGGATTATTCAGAGGTTGGTTGTGAATCGGGTCATCTGTGCCATCTGTCATTTAGTGGAAAAGCATTTAATTGTTTTGCCTGTCACTATATGTCACTGGCATGAATAGATAAACAAAGATACATTATTTGTAGTTAATAAATGTTTGGCCCAATTAAGTGAAACTGGATTATTTAGAGGTTGGTTGGGAATGAATTTATCATGCTTTGCTAAAAACTGAGGACTCTTATGTGACACGTTTTACTGAAAGGGTGTACATACTTAATGCATGTGATGAAAATGAAATCAGCTACATTCAAACCAATGGTGCATCATTTGCCACTGCATGGACACTTAGACAAGATGAGTTACATAAATGCATATTGCAGCACATTTTATGGTCTAAGTATGTGAATCGACTGACAGCGTAATTCCAATCCCATCTTCTTTTTCTTGATAGTTGCATAGATGGTCAATTTATAGCTTATTTGAGTTTATTTAATGTACTGTGTTAGTTTAATTGCATCCATTTGCAACTTCACCGTGGCTGTTTTTTTATCCGGTGCAGCCTCATTTGATCTGTTTGTAATTTGCATGGGAGACAATTGCGCCAGGGGGCTCTTTGGAATGAAATAATGATGCACTTCTGAAAGTTTCTGTTCTTTTTGAAAACTCAAACAAATCACAAAAGGAAGAAAACAGAGTCACATCGTGTTTGTGCTGACCTTGCTGATTGTGTTTGCTTTCAATCACACGGGTCAGGACGCGGGGCAGGCCCCACGGATCATTTACTTTAATGGCCGCTTCCTGCCTGCTCACAAGCATGCGGCATATGGAAATGTAACATTATTTACTTGACATGATGCAAAAGTAATAGGCAGGGCTTGAAAAGGGAACGTTTGTGCAGATAGGCTGAAGAGATGGCGACAAAAGCGGAGGGAAGGTTTCGTCTAATTTTGTGCCCTGTTGGGACGACAGATGTGCGGATGATGTCATGTCGAAAGTGGATCGAGCGGGAGGGCGGAGTGAACAAAGCGCGGGAGGACAGCCGGATGAGGAGGAGCCTCGATCCTACAGTGGGACTGGAGGGGAGGAAGAAGGGAGGGGAGCGAGGTAGCCGCATAGCGTCCATTGCTGTCACGTGACCATTTCGTAAGATGGAACCCAGCTTCCAAAGTACCTTCAACTGCCTTTCCAAATGTCCAAAACAAAAGATTTCGCTGTTCTTTGAACTGCGGAGGCAACACATGTGCTGAACTGTTTTTTTTTTTTTTTTTTAATTTGTTTTTGTTCTCTCGTCGTCGCAGGACCTCTCACAAAGCGCATCCTTTCCAAACCGCACAGGCCGTTGGAGCTATAATTTACTTAGCGCAGTCATTGCTGAAGTTTACCCTCCCATGCTGGGAGGGGCCGCAGCATAAGAACCCAATTGTTCTTGTGGTCTGTAGTGACAATGGCTGTTTGTGGTCCTCCAGGGGGAGAGACCGGAGAGGGGGCGAAGGGAAGAAGGGAAGGGAGAAAGGAGAGCTATGCCATCCAAGTCATTTGTACTATTGACTGTCACAGATACACGGTTACAATCTATGGCTGGGATGCTGTTTTATGGAAGTTTATCTGTGCCAAGCAGCACCAATGTACGCAGTGGTGGGCCTTTCATTTGTTACCTGGGCCTTCAGTGGAGACTTACCCTACTTGCTCCACCTCTTAGCAACCAATCAGAAGACGGAACGTTGCTGACGTTATTGTGGGCCAGCTAGCTGGCCCTCTGAAATCTCAGTGGTTAAGAAAACAGTCCCATTGCTAATATAGTTTGTTACACTGGTCAGCACTACTGATTCTGAAGGCCTTGAACAGATGAGAGTGACACGGCAGCACTTAGAGGCTGTAATCTGATTGGACCAAAAAAAATAAAATAAAAAATCTAACGTACAAATACAGGTAGCAGTGAAACCAAGAGAAAAGTTACGAAGTGAAAAGAATAGACTGTTGGGAATAAATTATTTTCTCGAGGTACTCCAACTTCCTCCCACATTCCAAAGACATACATGTTAGGTTCATTGAAGACTAAATTGTCCCTAGGTGTGAATGGTTCGTTGTCTGTACAGTGCTGTGAAAAACTATTTGCCCACTTTTCAAATTCTTGTTTTTTTTATCTCCCCAATTTAATGTTCAAGATCATCAAACTAATGTAAATATCAAAGATAACCCAAATAAACACAAAATGCAGTCTTTAATTGGTGATTTTATTTATTAAGGGGAACAAACTATTCAAAGCTAATTGGCCCTGTGTGAAAAAGTAATTGTTCCTCTTGTTAAATCATGAATTCATTCTGCTTATTCACATCTTTTGGGAAACTGAGTTCAGTGTCACTGCGCACACTCCAGACATATTCAGTCAAGAACCTGTCTGACGAAATGAAGTCAGCCAAAAGAGCTAAAAAAAACTGCAACAAAATGCCTTGATCCAAAGAAATTCAAGAACAGATAAAAAATAAAGTAATTGATCAGTCTGGAAAGTGTTACAAAGCCATTTCTAAAGCTTTAGGACTCTAGTGAACCACCGTGAGAGCCATTATCCACAAATGGAGAAAACATGAACATGGCCACTTGAGCATCAGTAGAACAATGAAGCACATAAGCTCAATGTGCACGGTCACGCAGGAGCTGCTGTTGGCCACAGCTCACCCCCAGACACTCACACACAGACTCACCATAGCTTGGCCAGCCGGCCGACCTCCCTCCAACTTGCCAACATCAAATGCCACCCCACCAGGCTCCACCTCTTGTCGGCACATAACGAACTCACAGACACTACAATACTTGCAGTATTTTCCATACTTTTTATGCTTGCAATTTTACGTGTATTGTTTTGTTTATTTGTGTTTGAAGCATGTGGGAGGAGTGTAACTATATATATATTTTTAAAACTTGTTATATGATCGCTCATTGTCCCTGTGTTCAGTTTTTTAAAAATTATTCAGTATTCTGTTTTTTTTTAAAGTTCAACATATAACAAATTTGAAAACTAAAATTATTTAACAAAATCAATTTGTAGAAATGCAACATTTCGACAAATTCTGTATTTAAAAAAAAACCAAATAAAAAACATTTCAATTCAAACGTAAACTTTGATGGCACCAAAATACCACAAGAGGTGTAAAACTAACTTTTTGAACCATCAAAATATAAGTTCCAAAAAATTGTCAAGAAAAATTAACACACCAAAAATTTCAACAACATTCAACAAAAGAATAACATCTAAATACAAACATAAATGGCACAAAAATACCACAAGACGACAGCCAGAGAGAAGCAATCAAACCTTTCGTAATTCATCCAATATCCAGCCAATCGAGTTATGCTCCATTGGTATGTGACGCTGACACTGGAAGGATAGGTAGACCTTTGTAAATCTGTGTTGGAAATTCAAACTCAGACGGCACAGATATACTTCCATACTGCTTTCCCAACCGTCTCCAAGCATCCAGACATGACCGGTTAGATCCGTCTCGACCAACTTTCAAGTTGATCGTGGTCAAGGGGTCAGTGTGACCACAGAAGCCTCACAGATGGCATTTTACTGAATTTCCTTGCCAGGATGTCGCCTGCATAAATGCAGCCATTCCTGGCATTGTGTGATTGAACCACACTGAGAGGCATTGTGCTGTTATGGGCCCATTGCAGGAAGGTGCATGCAAAGAAAGAGCACCCCTCTGTGTGTCTCTAAGCTTTGAGGTCAAGTGCAAAGCGGCACGGTCATTGATTTACTGAACACGTGGCAGCCTCACACCGAAAGTAATCCAAAAACAAGGGTGACAAAGAGCACCTTGATTTGAATTTGCATGATATTTAGTGTGTGATAGGGCCGGACCATGGAAAATGTGTGATTTTAGTCACAAAATATTGTTTCCCCTTCGCTCATAGAAAAATAAAAAAAACAGTGACTTTTACTTTTTTTTCTCCTGATACCAAAAAAAGATTTCAAACTTGTTTTTCCCTAGGATTATTTTGCATCAACTTCCACAGAAATAATACAAATATATATTTTTTTCTTTGCAGGTATTTTGAAAATAAGTGCTTCATGGAAAAAAATGTAAAAACATGTACAGTGCCGTTCAGAAGTTTAGGGTCACTTAGAAACATCCTTATTTTGTTTTAAAGAAAAGCACTCGTGCATATGTACACTAGATATAATATAGATCTACACTACCATTCAAACATTTGGGGTCACTTAGAAATCTTTAAAAAAAAAAAAAGTAATTTTTTTCAATGAAAAAAACCCAATCAGAAATACAGTACAGACATTGTTAATGTATAAAAAAATGCTTATCTTTAAAAACAATTAAAAAAAAAAAAAAAAAGGATATTTCAAAGTGAGCCGCAAACCTTTCAACAGTATATACAATGGTGTGTTTTTATGGAAAACATGAACTTTTCTTGGTGATCTCAAACCTTTGTGTCTGTAAACATGGTCCTTAATAAATTAACATTTTTAATCTTCCACAATTCAAGATCTTGAAATGCGCCATCAAACTGTATGGTTCGGCTGGCTCAGCTCTTTTCTCACATAGAGTTGTCCAGGGGAGGCAAGGCGACCTCAGCAAAATATTTGCGGCTTAGATGCACATACCTTGGGTCAAAAAAGTTTCCAACATGTCGACAAATCACTGCTTTTGCAATTTATAAATGAGGGGGTCAAAAAATTCGCCAACTTGGCAATACTGACTATGATTTTGTGAACGAGCTCTCCTCCCTGTTCTCATCCCTGTTGTTCGTAAGCAGTTGTCAACGAGCCCACGCTTTGAACTATGGAAGCCGCCAAAATAATTGTCCTGAGCAATCAACTCGAATGAATTGATAAACTTGTTTAATCACCCATCCCAGTGAAAAAGATGCGGCCCGAACTCTCTCCCCCGGGGTTCTGACCTGCACTTGAGGACAATCCAGGCCTCACTGGGTAATCATTGACTCGTTACCCACGGCAACCAAGCCACAACATACTGTACAACCACTGGGCTGCTGATAATAAAGTGATAATGCCTTCACAGGTGCATGAACCCACTCAGACAGTGCATGCATGTGGGGCCATATCAGATTTCTGACTAGATATTTGAACATGGACATCCATTATATGCACTATGCATTTTCATTATGCCATTACTCAGTGATGGGCTGGGCATTTGGTACCTGGGCCTAGTACGTCCAATTGTTTAAAAAAAAAAAAAAAAAAAATCAATAAAAAGAAAACTTCAAAATTATTCAAAAACACAATATTGCAGCATCCAACGGTGCCACGTACATCATCTGGAGCAGTTCTCATTGTCGTCGTCCCCCCGCCCCCTCTAATAACATGACAAAAACATGAAATATGTCAATGAAATGCATCTTTCTCACCAGAGATGCTGATTATTAAATGTATCAATTAGGGCTCGACCGATTCATCTGCCGGCGAATTTAATCAGACAATATTAGCACTTTACAAATCGCCAAATATCAGGCGGTTATTTTTTTATTTTTACTTTTTTAAACACATTACAAAATAAGTGACAAATGAACATTTAAAAAAAAAAAAAGAAAAAAAAAAGCCGGCAAAAATTGGCCGAATTCTGCAGATGTTTCTCTGTGTTGTAAAGTTAAACAAATACTAAAGGAGAAAGCATTATAAAACAGTCAAATGTTCATCAAATGTTTTTTTTAATTAATCTGCCAGCTAATCAGTTGTCAGAATTTTATTCGGCCAATTATCGGAATCGGCATTCTGTAACAAGTTTTCCTCTGACCAACCACTCAGAGGATGTAAAAATGCTGATGTCATTGAGGGCCAGGGGGCTTAAAGAAATCTCTAGTGTACTGTAGTTGAAGTAGTAGTACTGATTCTGAAGTTCCTGGGCAGATTAGATTGACATGGCAACACTTAGAGGCAGAAATCTGATTGCACTAAAAATATCTAACTTCCACATGTACTGGAAGCGGTAAGCCATGAGAAACACTTTGAAATGAAAAGAATAGACCGTCTGGAATAACTTAATTCAGTTTCATGAAATACAGTGGGTACGGGAAGTATTCAAACACCCTTAAATTCTTCACTCTGTGTTATAGTGTAGCCATTTACGAAAATCATTTAAGTTCATTTTTTCCCCCTCATTAATGTACACACAGTAACCCATATTGACAGAAAAAAAACAGAATTGTTTAAATTTTTGCAGATTTATTAAAGAAAGAAAAACTGAAATATCACACAGCCATAGGTATTCAGACCCTTTACTCAGTATTTAGTAGAAGCACCATTTTGAGCTAATACAGCCCTGAGTCTTTTTGGGAATGATGCAACAAGTTTTTCACACGTGGATTTGGGGATCCTCTGCCATTCCTCCTTGCAGATCCTCTCCAGTTCTGTCAGGTTGGATGGTGAACGTTGGTGGACAGCCATATTCAGGTCTCTCCAGAGATGCTCAATTGGGTTTAAGTCAGGGCTCTGGCTGTGTGCTTAGGGTCATTGTTGCAAGGTGAACCTTCGGCCCAGTCTGAGGTCTTGAGCACTCTGGAGAAGGTTTTCGCCCAGGATATCCCTGTACTTGGCCGCATTCATCTTTCCTTCGATTGCAAACAGTCGTCCTGTCCCTGCAGCTGAAAAACACCCCCACAGGATGATGCTGGCACCACCATGCTTCACTGTTGGGACTGTGTTGGACAGGTGATGAGCAGTGCCTGGTTTTCTACACACATACCGCTTGGAATTAAGGCCAAAAAGTTCTATCTTGGTCTCATCAGACCAGAGAATCTTATTTCTCACTATCTTGGAGTCCTTCAGGTCTCGGAAGGGTTCTGGTCGACCCAAACGTCTTCCTTTTAAGGATTATGGAGGTCACTGTGCTCTTATGAACCTTAAGTGCAGCAGAATTATTTTTGTAACCTTGACCAGATTTGTGCCTTGCCACAATTCTGTCTCTGAGCTCTTCAGGCAGTTCCTTTGACCTCATGATTCTCATTTGCTCTGACATGCACTGTGAGCTGTAAGGTCAGGTGTGTGGCTTTCCTAATCAAGTCCAATCAGTATAATCAAACACAGCTGGACTCCAATGAAGGTGTAGAACCATCTCAAGGATGATCAGAAGAAATGGACAGCACCCGAGTTGAATATGTGAGTGTCACAGCGAAGGGTCTGAATACTTACAGCTGTGTGATGTTTCAGTTTTTCTTTTTTTAATAAATCTGCAAAAATGTCAACAGTTAATTTTTTTTCTGTCAATATGGGTTGCAGTGTATACATTAATGAGGAAAAAAAAGAACTTAAATGATTTTAGCAAATGGCTGCAATGTAACAAAGAGTTAAAAATTTCAGGGGGTCTGAATACTTTCCTTACCCAGTGCTAATATTTGAATTTCGGTTGTAAATGTAGGTCAGTGCTTTTGCTAGGGTGTAGGACAGCAGAGAAGGCCTTGCTGGCCCTGACCACTCACCACGGCCTTTACTCGAAGTATGAGTATGATCGCTTTTGCATAAACAATCACCTCAGGAGTTTTATTGAACTTCACAAACTCCAGGATCACATTTCAGTCAGGAGCACGCACTGGGCTGATCCTGGATCAGTTCTCCCGGTGCAGAGGTGAACAAAATCGATCTTATAGTGGTGCAAGGTGGGGCCTGCGCCGCACTGCAGCACTTTTTTTTGAGGGGTGCATGCAAGGGTAGAAAAAGCGTAAGAAGCTGGGTGGTATGAGAGGCGGCAGTTTGGCCCTTTTGCAAAAGCCACCTCCCACTTCTCACTTTTCCACACCTACTCTCTCACCGGCCATTTTCACCTCCTCACGCCATACTCCTCCTTGCTCTCTCCGGTATCTGGGCTGCTGCATGCAACTATCCTATGGCCTGAAATCCAACGAGAAGGGGCCTCAGCTACTGGAGAATGCAGCTGAGGTTCCAGCTGTATGTTTGGCCACCACCTCCTCTGATCACTTCATAATTATACTATCAGTCAAAACCAGGCTCGGTACTCTTCCTAATAATCTCTTAATTGATGGTATGAGTGTATAAAGTCAATAAAATGAAAGCTCGATGGGTTTTATGCGAATAGCTGATATGACCCAAACACCGGCACCACTAATAAATGATCTATTGTGATTTTTCACACCACTGCATCTTTTCCCATTATCCCCCCCCCCCCCCCCCCCCCCGTGTAATTTTTATTCACATAAAACATAAAACAAAAGAGTTATAGAACTATCAGTTTGCTTGGTTCCCCTTATTTACACAAATCAAAACACAATGGATAAACATCACAAAGAAAATCTTAATTACACATCGTACAAAATTTAATTCAAATGAAATTTCTTTATTCAAGATACACATGGAGTATTGGAGGCAGATCCATGTGCTTTTATTTAATAATATGAGATTCAATACTTTAATTTTACATCAACACACAACAGCGTGTAAAGTATTGTGTAAAATATACAAATAGGAGAAAATCTAAAATCAAATGTGCATGTGAATAATACACGAATAAAATAATGTAGTTAACTCATATCATTCAAACACTGTAAATGTGAAAGTGCTGGTGTCAAAATGGTAAAAATTCTCCCACTGCTCCTACTTTGTTAGGTTTTGTAATAAATTAGGACACACGATTTTATTACATTATTATATATATCAACAATAAGGAATCGTAATACACATTTACAGGTATTCATTTAGAATTGATTGAAGTTTTTATTGTGAACTTGAGGCTTTCAGTTTAACCAATGGACCGGCAAATACACACATTTGTTGTTCGTGCACACACACACTTCAAGTTATTTGAAGATTAAAAAACAACAACAAACATTTCACTGTTTGTCTTGAGGCACTGGAAGCTCCATCGGTATGAAAGTCTATCAACTTTTAAACTTTTCATCCTACATGCTTTATATAGACAAGTCAAGGTGAGTGGACACACACACATACACAATCCTATCGTATGCCTATTTTTATGATTACTGTACAGACAAAGTTAATGGGTGCAAATGCATGCAATATCACCATAAAAATCTCATAATATACTACTTAGGTCTCTTTGGTATTTTAGCTGGTGACCCATTGATTTAAGTGTATTGTTTTTTTAATTTTTGTTTGATACTTTATTTATCCACAAAGAAAATTCACTGTTTTAGTAGTCTCCACAATTACAAGTTAAACCAGGCATGCCAATTTACTAATAATATTAAAGATTTTAATATACTACTATATTTAATATTAAACATATTAGCTCAAGATCTTAAGGATATCATAAATATTAAACATCTACACAAGTCTTTTTTTTCGTTTTTTCCCCTTCTTTTTAAATACAGAAATAAAAATAATAATGCAATGGAAAACACTACGTTTTGGTTTAGTTAAGTTTTATATGGAAATTTGGAACACTATAAACCCTATATTTGCGTCGGTTATTCATAATTAGGATTACAATGTTATGCAATTGTTAATTTAGATTTGGGTGTAAATAACAGTTAAAATTTGAATTTGTAGTCCGCAAGAGGTCCTTAGGAATATGAAATGTTTACATCTCCCTCTTTTGATGTCCTATATTATGCCTGACTGTTATGTAGCTGCAAAAATATATTTACCAATTAACTTGTTTTTCCTTTTAAGTCTATTCGTACAAACTGTTGTGTTACAGTTCACAATTCATTTAACACGTGTAGAAAAAGTTCTAGGTAACTTTTTAAACCCCCCCAAAAAACATGATCATTATCACTGCCTCATTAGGACCCATAACCAGTTGAGAGGATTATTTTCATGTTTTGCCAGTGATATTTACAGTTTTAATCACTTTTTTTGCGTGTATGTTTGTGTGTACAGGTAAACTGAAACTTAATTAAATATTTAGCATCTTTTTATGACGGAGGTAAGCATGTGGAGCTAATTAACAGCGTTTTGTAGGTGTGTGGAAATCCACTTTTAATGTCTTTTCGAAGCTAATTAGTCAAACCGAGCTAAGTAGCTTACAATTAGAATTTTAAATTGAATGCATTTGTGTCGTCACAGCTATTGAAGTCTTCATTTTGTTCAATAGTGAGATTATAACATGCACTCTTCAAACAAGCTATTTGCCATGCAATCGATCAAAATGACACGGAAGAAAAATGGCTAGAATTGACTAAAACGTTGATGTTATCACCGTATTGTATTTTTTTTTTTATGTACTTGACACGGCTATTTTGCCATCAAAGTAAGCTTTTAATTATAATTTTTATTATACAACATTGGCATCAGGCAATATTAAGTAGGGCTTTTTTTCATTCGCGGAAGGGGGAAAAAAGGAGGGGGTGTGAGGCAGCCCTCAATAATCGTCTCGACGTAGCCTACTTTTGCTGCTTTTAAAACGTCAAGTGTCTTTTCACTTTATTATTTTTGTTGTTTTTTTTTTTTTTTTTTTTTTAACCCCCCCCCCCCCCCCCCTCTCCTCTCCTCTCTTTATCAGACATTCAGTAACAAGTGGACTTCGATGTCGGAGCGGTGGCTGCTTGTGTAACGGGCTGCTTTCACCTCAGCTGAACTTGACGCATCTGCTCGAGCGGCGGGCAGAGGACGCGCCGTGTCCCCGCTGAACCGAGCAGCCTGGCCCGGGGAGGAGGGAGCGGAGAGCGGCGTCATGATTACCCGGCTGCCGTCTCTGAACACGGACACTTTTTTTTTTTTTTTTCTTTTTTTCCCCCTTCGCCGTCTGGAATGTCTCTTTGCTTGGGGCTAGACGAGAATTCGAGAACGTTGGACTTGAACGTGACACTGGGTACGTACTTGTGCATTCACTCTCTTCCTGGTTGTTTATTTTGTAGTTACGTAGACAAGACGTGCTTATATTTACCGCAGGTGTCCGGACATCGTTATGGCCGGGCCATCTAATCGCACAATTTGAGTCTTTTAAGGGTAAATTAGCCCTGGCCGTGAAGTGGCACAGTTAGGACTGGCACACGTCTATTCCTGCCCTTTGTTGTCCGCTCCGACGTGAGCTCGGCCGGTTAGCCGCTCACAAGCACCTCCGTGCGGGGGGAGAGCGTCAAGCCCGTCGCCGGTAGGAAGTGACCAGAAATTGCTTTAAACGAGAAAAGTCATGACCCGAGATTCACCTATGGTCACATATGGTCGAGGAGTGCGGTTTCCCGACGATGTGTCACTGTGGTTTCCCCCTGCGAGATGTTTTTGATGAAAATTAATTCAATGAAACGTGAGATGGGCTTGCACAGCTGTGGCTGGATGTGATTTATTTATGGTTAAAAGGCTTGCGTGAGCTGCTTTAATTCATTCCCAACCTAACACAATGTCACTCACTTAAGTGTTTGCAACAGTCATACCGCACTTATCAGTGCATTTTTTTTTCGATGCGCGTCTGCCCCTATAGGTCCATGCACCCTGGCTTCCCAACAAAAAGATCCGGTGACTTGCTCTTTTGCTGAGAGGAGGGAAAGCTCTGCCCTTTTGGGTGCCCGCACTTTCTCATGTGATGTATTAATACCCTGACGTTGCATGTTTACAAAGTGCACTCGCTGCTATAAACAGGAAAAAATGGCATCGTGCCTTTTGAGAAAATGGAGGAGCAACACAGGTGGCAGGACAATGGCCCCGGGGGCTCAGTTCTCCTCGGTGAGTCTGTGGCACACACAGGAGCAAGCACATGGTCGTGGGGTGAAAACCGGCAGTCTGATTTTACCCAGCTCGAGCCTTTTATGTGGCCAACGTGGCTGTGTAACAAGAGGCCTAGAATCACAGGGATTTTCAGATTAATCATCCCTCTCCCTGCGCCGTCATATCTCACGCGATTGATTGAGCGCTGAGATAGCGAGGTGAAATCTGCCCCTCTCTGAAGAGTTGATGGGATGTGCTTTGCAATGTGGCTTGTTCCTTTTGAGGGTATTTTAGGCCAGAGGGCAGGACACGGCGTTCTGGGGATTTCTTTAGGCGAATACGGCTGATATTGCTGCAGAACGTGTTCTGATGTCCCTAATGAGGTCATTTAAGGTTTCTTTTAGGCACACTTGTACGTATTGACATGCCATGTTGTGTTCTAATATACACAGATGCATGTTTATCAACTTTCATTTTACGTTTGCATACTTTATGAATACGTGTGAATGCCTCCGCTGTCCTGACCAAACAGTTGCCGTAGCCGTTTTAAATCTGCGTTCATCTACCGTGCAGGGTACTTAAGTGCTTGACCTAATTTCTCCGGCAGCAAAGAATCCACCAGTGAAGGCCTCGCTCTGTGTGTGTTTGTGTGCGCATGCGCGTGTTGCTCTGGGTGTTTCCTCTTTGCCTTTCTAACAGGAAGCTGATGTGGAGTTCAACCGAGGACAAGGAAAAGGCCTTTTCTTTCCACTGTGAATCATTTTGAGAGCGAGAGAGAAAGACAGAAAGAGGAGAGGCAGAAAATACTGGCAAACAGACACTGAGGGGGAAAAAAGAGCGAGCACAGCTTCTGTATTGATTCAGTACTCTACAATCTGTTCTTCTCCCACTTCATTTCCAATTGTCTCTTTCTCCTTTTCTGCACCCATTTTTAGTTCTATTCCTCATATTGCAGGAGAGACGGTGGCATTCAGCAGGGAATGTGCACGTTCATGGAGAGTTCATGAATCCTGTGAGAAGATGGGGAGGGGAGAGGAAAGGAGAGACGAAAAAGCAAATGAAGCAGACCTCTGTGGGGAGCAGTGCAGGTTCCTCCGGTTGAGTTTAAACATGAGCGCAAAGAGGCTGGCTGCTTGACATGCTCAGGAGGCACGAAGAAACCGTGCCAGTAGCTTTCTTTATTAAGGCCAGTGAAGAGTCCCTCTATGCCTTCAATCGGTGATAGCATGGAGAGAACAAATTGCTGCATTCCCATCGCTATAAATAGCAGATACACCGCTTTGAGCATGAGCACCGAATGAAATATTAAAGCCAGCTTCCACTAAGAGCCATACTGAAGAGCAAGATAAAGGGTGTTGTGTCCATCGTCTTGTTATGGGGATGCAAGCAGATGAACACTCGTATTTGAAAGGGTTACTCTTCTGCAATTCAGTGGAATATTTGGAATCACGTTGGAGCAATTAGAGAACTAACGTGATGCATATTTGAACATCAAGTATGCAACAGTGCCTTCTTAACCTCAAGAAGGTCATTGCTGTCATGATACCGCAGAAATATTCCAAAATACATGTTTTTTGGAACATAATTGACTCGAAATAGAATAGAAGAGAAAAGTGCTGTCATTTTCCAGCCCTTGATTGTTTTGACCACAACACCAGAAGAATAGAGTCCTCGATTTCAACACGACGGTTGGTCGTCTTGTACTACATTATGGGGCTGTCACGAGTACTCGAGTTTTTCAAGTGCTTTGAGTACAAAAAAACGATTGAGGAGTTTTTCTCTTTCTCTGGGATCCGCTTATTTAGCTCATTCACTGCCAGCCCTCCCAGTTTGATGCTATTGGTATATACAGTAGCTGCCTGTCAATGGCAGGAATTATTTAATTGTGAAGCTCAATGGAGCAGACGCACAAGCACAACACGCTTACGTCATCAACGCGAGGGAAGGAGGCGGAAGCGAAGCGCGCACATCTGATTCAAGGAGCGGGAAAATGGCTGTGACGTGCGATAATGCACTATTATAGTTTGGAAACCGCCCTCGTTTAGAGGAAGATGGGAGAGAAGACATCTCTCAAGCACATCAATCGCGCAACATCTCTGTCAAAGACGCACAGGATGCAGCGGAAAACCCGAGACAAGGTCAAGTTAACGTACCGCAAATCACCGTGGTTCTTCCTAACATAACACTATCCCTGCGCAGGGCTGTTTCTGTTAATTATGAATACTGTCGAATTTGTGGGCTGTTTATTATGATGGTGACTACATTATGTGCACAACTATAACGTGACTTCATTCCGGGTGCTTGCTTTTGCTCAGTCTAGGCCAATAGTTAATCACTGTGGGACATATGGCCAGTGTACCACCATCTGATCTGCAAGTGGCTACATTTTGAGTCATGTACTGTAGGTGAAAAAAAAAAAATGATTACGAGGGATGTGTTTGTTAGTGGCACGTCTTAGGAGAAGGTTGTGAAACGTGGCAAAGTTGGTCAGAGAGGACTTGAGAGTAAAATGGGTCATGGAATTTCATTTTTCAGTTTAGTCTGGTCTAAGCTCATAAACGCACAGCCATGAACCAACTGTGTTGTTGTCATGTGCTAAAATGCTAGCTGCTCAAATGAAATTGCACAACATAAAGGCTGCTCATGCCTTTTTTTTTTTTTTTTTTAATTATGCCTTATGTTTTTTATACTTGCAAGAAAAGCGAAGTTGAAACAAAAAAATGATATTTCTTTTATTTATTGATATTTGTGTTGGAAATTCCCATACTGAAAATGTTTATAGACAAGAAAATGTAGTTTGCTGCTCAATGTGAATTTAAGGAATAGAAGGGTTTATTAGCTACAAAATGAAATCCAATTGTTTATTCATTATTACGTGAAATGGCTTATTTTTCCTTCTGTATTCATAATAGCGCTTTAATCAAGCAAAAATAAAGTTCCTCCGAATTCTCGATTATTCGATAAAACTTTTAGTAGGATACTCAAATATACTAAAATATTCTATAGCTGCAGTCCTAAGACATTACACTATTTGTTATCATAGATAATAAATCAATAATGAAAGAACAGGAATCTCTTTTTGTTTATGTTTTTCAGTATGAAAACATTACAAAAGGGATTTTTTTTAAATGTGTGTAAGAAATATAAATTGAAGAGAAGCAGCAATGTGGTCCAGTGCCAGACAACACAGACATGTTCCGGCAGGAACGTTGTGTGCTCATCTTGCACCCACATTCTGTGTACCACTCATTTTTTGTCTCGCATCAAAATCCCGAACTCCACGACCTTTCGGCGTTCCTCACTTTTTGGATTTTTGAGCCTGCTTCTGTTGCGTGTGTTTGCTGCAGGGCCATCAGAGTCCAGGAGCACCCGTGAGAGCAGAAGGCCGTCGGACGCCTGACGACTGGTATGCTCCTGTTTATACTAAACCTCCTCTGCAGATTGTCTTATGAATGATCAGCTTGAAGCAAAATCGGATGCACCTTCAAATTATGGCAGAAATAGACCTTTACATTGTACTCACAGTGTGATGAGCAGACAGAAACCAAGATTGTTAATCATGATAATACCCGAATATGATTAAACTAATGTTTCATGTTGGCAGAGCACATCATTAATAAATAAGCTACATATTTCAACATGGTGGGTGTTATTTAACAATACTCTGGGGAGATAAAACGGCCGTATTGTACTGATGCATCATTTTTATTTTCCTCCATGAAGTGGTTGTGAACAATATGACGTCCCATTGCCCTCATAAATCCAAACATGATGTCCCTGTTGTGGACTCGACGCAGTTTGAAAATGTGGTTTTGAGCGCTTTACTGACTTGAGCTCAGTTGCGGTCGTCCTCTGGCTGGCTGATGTCCGCGTTCGACAGATTCATAACTGTGCTGTGTAATGTGAGGCTGGTGTCAAACTTGTGCCGTTTGTGTCAGGACGAGAATTCTTCAAGTAAAGGAAATTGTTTGTTTACATGAGTAGGATAATAATTTCATCACATCAAGCCAATGTCAAGTTCAAGATAAAGGGTGTTGAGTTAAAAAAAAAAAAAAAACTCCTACCCAATTTCTCCCATAGTTCAAAAGGACTCACATTGTCACATATTAATTAACACAGGACGACAAGCTAGTTTAAAGTTTTTCAGGAGGCTTTGCGGCAGGAAATGCTTTTGACAGAAAAGGGACGGACGGAGGAGCTAAAAAAATTTTGTTTTCATGTTCCAGCTGGCAATAGTCAGAGAGGTACTTTTAAGGTTTTCCTCATGACCCCCTGCACACATGATCCCCTGTCCAGTAAGAAAAGGTGGAAAACAACTTTCGAAACAACTCTCTGTTGCCTTCAAATATGCTTTGAAGGCTGAATTTTTGACAGTGTGACCCTGTGGCTTCAACAATGCATCCTGCTGTATTATATTCACATACAATTGCACGTGCAGTAACTTCAGCAGATGTTATACTTGAAAAAATGTCTGTATATTACTTGCATTCAAACCGTTTTCTTCATGAGATGTGCAAATTAGAAAACATGTTTAATTAGAAAACAGTGTTGAAATACATACATCACATTGACAAACACGCAAAAAAGACGATAAATAGATAAACAAAGAAAAACGTTTCATTTAAATTATGAATTACAAGCACAACAAAAAGAATTATTCATGAGAACAGGATGTCGACAGAAGGGCTTGCCAAGATGAGTTTTTTCGGCGCCACTTAAAACATTCCAAATATTCAGCAGACCTAATTGATTGGAGGAGGCAATTCCGCAGATTTGGTCTTCGGACCTTTCTTTTGTGTTTAGTGCAAGGGAAAGCTGGTGAGGCGAAATTAGAGGATCTAAGTAAAACCTACAGTATAAATCAGAAATTCATCAACAGTATATACATAAATTCAGCTGTCAAAAATAATGAAGTGGTATTTCTCTGCTGAAATCCAAAGCACACACTAAAAAGACATCAAACAAAGAAAATATTTAGAGTGACTTGGAAAAGCTTCATCTTAAAGGTTTCCCGTCAAATTGATATATCAGGCATGATTGAAATATGTCGATACTTTACCCCCCACCTTCCTACTTTTGGATCAAGGTTTGCTAAAAGGATCTTATTGGCAGTTGTTCACTGCTCAGATCAGGTGTTATCCAGATGTGCTGGAAAGAGACATCCCCAGGCTCCTATCAGCTATTTTGTGGAGAAAAGCTGGAACAAGACAGCCCCCCTGAGAGGCTAATGTGCTGTACACTGTAGGAGACGGTCACATTGCCACCACTGCCTCTCATTTTCTGTCAAATAACTCAAAAGAAGCAACACAATGTCAATCGTTTTAGCCAATTGGCTTGGAAAGCCCTTAGTCTCCCTTTTTTAAGATTGGTCTTTTTTTGAATGCATCTTCATTAGACTTGATCAAACCCGACTGTACACTTTGGGATTATTTGTTGCCTTTTATTAGAGCTGTTTGGATGTTTAATTCAAGAGGGAGGCTGGTCTTTCCTCTCTCTATATTTCCCGACATGATCTTATGTAGCCTTCCAGTGTTCTTTTCTTCCTAATTTCCTACTCAATACTCCGTGGACGGAATTGAATAGAAGGATGTCCTGTGCACCTTTGGGACACAGTTGGTATTTTTGCACAAATCCCAATGTAGTGAAAGTGACACCTGACGCTCAAGTATAACTTTGTAAACAGTATTCAATTAGGAATTGTTGCATACAATGCACAAGTTAGGCAGTAATACACGATAGAGTTGCACAATATATCGTTTTGAGTATTCATGTACCGCCGCAGCTTGCCTTCAAATTGTCTTTTTAGTACCGTTTTTTTTTTTCATTTAAATTATTATTATTTTTTTTTAAGAGTGGCTGTGTGTACTTTGATAGATAGCGAACAATTCTCCAAATGAGAGACAACACGTGCTTGCTTCAAGTTGTTTGTCACTCCTAGTTGTAGTTTACTGTAAAACCGACACATAAAACAAAGAATTAGAAAAACAAACATCAGCTAATGCTAACATACGTAATGCGAAAAGCCATAGACATGCTAATGGCAATTAGCACAGATGTTATGGAAATCATAAACCTTGGGGGGGGCTACAGCTGTTTTGAAGGGAAAAACTTAAGCTGTTCACAATATGTCGTGTTAACTCATGCACTGAAATATAGAATGCATAGTATGTTAAAACGTGTAAAATAACAGACTGATGAAAAACAAATGAGTAGAGTAAGGAATGTGCTAATGGCTGTGCAGTACATACTACAGTATAACTTGGCATCAAAAGAAATTATTTTCACTTGAAGTCGAGTAGGACTATTGACCTGCTCACTCCAGTAAATACATGTAAACCACGATATAACTCTGTGCGCAACTGAACATAATGTCTTTTGTACTGAAGCTATTTTAAACGGTTAAAACAATAAATCAGAGAGAGGAAAAAGAAAAAGTGTGCTGGTTTTCAAATGTTGGTTTTGTTTCCTTGTATTTTTTTATATCACAATATACAGGTGCATGTCAATGAATTCGAATACTCTAGGACTAGTTATATTTCAGCATTGTAAAATTGAAATAAAAAAATTATCCAGGTTCTTTCCACACCAACGACTTTTCAAAAGGCCAATTCCAGCCTCATTTCCATGTTAAAATCTTTTTGACTATTCCTGATGTAACATTCAAATTTCTTGGAGATTGAAAGATGTAGGTTTTTGTTCGGTTTAAAGCTGAAATCCACTTTTTTTTGGTTTGTTTTTTGTTAAAAAAAAAAAAAATAATAATCACCCAAGCCAATACAAGAGGGGATGACAAAATGCTGATTAAGCCTGTCAGCTCCTCTAACATCTTGCTGTTGTCTTCAATCGATAATTTTTTTATATTTAGTGAATGCCCGATTCATTTCCACAGTGGCCCAGTTGGTGGCGCACCGAAAATGACGTAGAAGGAAATGACGGCACGGAAATTAGTCATTTTACCGAGCAATGGGCGGAGCATGACTGTAAAACGCATACAAAAAATGTTTTGTGTTTCTGTGGCAAGTCATACAATAATTACCGTGGAAACAAAAATAAAAATTGCCGCAATTGAACAATATCGTCTACTAAAATGTCTTCCACATCCGCGAAGCGACCCCACCCCTACACACACACTTTATCACATTTATTAAACCATAAAAAGATAGCTCAATAGTTGGTAGAAGCAGGTTGCTACAGAATCAGAACGTGGGAGCGATAAAGTGTTTTAAAAGATGTTCGCTTATTTGAACGGCCAGTGAGAGGCACAAACGTACGTACGTATACAGCCCGTGTACACGTTGGCCACAGCCTTCGCTTTTTAGCCACAGGTACATTATACACATAGTTAAGTATTGTTGTAAAACACAATAATATGTTTACTTTCTAATGTACATCATTTGAATGGTTTAGGGCGAACCTGGAAATGTATATGTATGTCTCCACATTAACAGGTACTGTAACACCGCAGTGGTGCGAGAACCTACAGTATTTATACGCTGGATATTGAACTAATGCTTTTTTTTCAGCTTTTTTTTTTTCTCACCCGTTTTATTTATCTCAGGGGTTTCAACAGCTCTATTATACACGACATTGGTGTATTTACCCGCGAGGGGTTGGGAAAGGGGGAGACGGGGAGAGTTGGACTCCGCACAGCCTACGTCATATCGAAGCGACGGACCGCTTTGTTGAAATGTTGAATTCCGGCAGCAGGGGGCACAAAAAATCACAGATTATAGCTCAAAGAAAAAATTCTCAAAATAATAACAAAATCATAAAATAGTTGACTCTGTACAGTAAATCTATATGAGTTTTTGAATTGAACTACAGAAATACATGAAGTTTTCAAATTCTAATATATTGAGATGCCCCTGTATATCGCCAAGTTAAAAATAAAAAAAAATCGCAATGTTATTTTTTTCCCAATATCGTACATCCTTAATACATGGCACTGATTCAGACCTAATAGGACTGTGTACTTGCTGTGCACCACGCAGCCAAATGAACTGTGCCTTTGCTGAAATCATCCCAGCCCACTTGCTGGGACCAACCGGGGGGCTCGCCTTGCCTTCACCGAGTGCAGCATTGTGGCCCGGGGCCTCATTTGAATGGGCCTTTAGTACTGTGTGTGAACAAGTCGGTGCCATTTGCATTTGTTCCTGTCACAAAGGTTTAACAGGTGAATAGGGACTCCATGGCAGAAAACTAACACACCGGTTACTTTTTTTTTTTTTCTTCTTCTCGCTCCGTTGGCCCCTCTCGTCTCTTTCACTCGACATATCTAGTAGTCGTCCTAGGTCGTATATGTCAAGCAGCATGTTGCGCTCCTGTTGATACACCGCAGTCGCTGTTGCTTTAGTTCCAGGTTTGAACAGTTCAGCCTTTCTGCGTGGAGTCTGCATGTTCTCTCAACCACAAACGCGTATGTGAGCTTTAAGTCAATGGCAGCTGGGCATGACCATCCACAGGAACTGTGTGGCGCAGCAAATAGTTCTTTAATTCTACCCCTTTTCCCAGGGAAACAGAAGAAATCTTCATTCGCTCACCTCGGGATGAGCGTTGAAGTGTTCAAATGCAGCGTTGAAGTATTCATGCAGCTGTCCATCTGTGGTTGCAGATGTTGAGAGGTTGGATGGCGAAATAAAAAACAGGACTTGGACTTGCAAGTTATTCAAGTTACAAGCTCTCTCTCGTTTGGTCATTTTTAAAAATTAAAAACTTTTTTTTTTTGGGTGGTTTGCATTGAAGTACGATAATCCCCTCATAGTCAAGGTGAGCCACAGTCCCCCCCCCCCCCCCCCCGACACTTTCGCATATTTTTTGAACGGGGCAAACAGTCAAACATGCAAAAACAAAGGGGCTGCTTTAGGCCACAACTCACACCGAGACGAATCTGCTCCCAACAACTGGTGTCACTTAACTAGGCCACGTCCCTTAAAAGCACGTGAACACACAACTTCTACAATCTCCTACAGGAATTAAACTTTATAAAACCATTTTTATTTTTTTTACGCTCTTTTATTACATTTTATTATGTTTATATACCACACAGTGCTATATTCATTGATTAAAAACACATAAAAATTGTGTTTTTTGGGGGAGCTAGAACAGATTAACGGCATTTATTTCAATGGAGAAATGCATCCATCCATCCATTTTCTGTCCCGCTTTATCCTCACTAGGGTCGCGGGCGTGCTGGAGCCTATCCCAGCTATCTTCGGGCGAGAGGCGGGGTACACCCTGAACCGGTCGCCAGCCAATCGCAGGGCACATATAAACAAACAACCATTCGCGCACAATTAAGGGCAATTTAGAGTCTTCAATCCACCTACCATGCACGTTTTGGGGATGTGGGAGGAAACAGTGCTGTTAATGTAACAGCACTGTTTTAGACGTGCATGTGTGGCCTAAGGTGACCAGACAACTAAACCAGGTTTGCTGTCAAATAATTCTTATATTGTTATCGAAAGTCAGCATAGTTTTTTGTGACGATTGTTGCGCAAACATATCGCCTGCCGATGTGGCACACATTGCCTACTCAGTTTTATTGGCCAAATGGAAAATCTACCCACATTTGCCGTGTGCCAGGTGTTAATCTCGGCCCGCGTGCATGCTTGTGTAAAAGACAGGACAGACATTCTGATCACAGATTATTTACACCCCTAATAAAAGTTGTAAAACAATACACGCCGATATGTGGGCGCTAATTGCATGTCACCACCCTTGCTGTGACTGCAATTGCAGGATCAATGTGACTGCAGTAACACTTTGCTTGAAAGGGTTGTACATCTATTCTCTGTGGCCTTCATTCACTAAGATTAGATTGAGGTTTTACTGTTTGTACTATTCGGATATGTCAGTATAGTCTTGTAAAATGTTTGTTTCTTTGTGGATTGGAGAAAAAAAATTTCTGTGTGCTGGAACAGAATTTTTTTGTGCTGTATGTATCATTTGAGTTCAGTAGGATTAAAAAGGAGTCTGTGCTGATCATGTTTAGTTCAATAAATCTTTTCAAAATATACAAACCAGTCGACATTGTGCCAGAGAAATATGTGTTCAGCAATTATATTATTTTGACTTAAAAGTTTCACCATACAAAATAAAAAGTCAAATGATTTATAACTCACGCTAAAAAGAAAAGTAAATTCCTACGGGAATCTGTTCAAGATGAGTTTTCAAATGAATGTTTTTCTCATTGTCACAAGATGGCGAAAACTCCCAAACTGTCAGCACACTTTCTTGTATGTGTAATTACCCGTATTAAAGTTCACAAGGTTCCGTCCAAATATTTTCACATCTTGGTAAAGCACCAGCTTTCTAATTTTAGCAGGAGGTTGCAAATATTGCTTCTGACATTGTACAATGGTTGTTTTTGTGGCAGCAGGCATGTTTGAGAGGAATATCAAGAGGAGAATTATCTCATTTGAAGCTATATTGTGACTCATTGAAAGGGAGGCAGTGTATGTTTCTATTTTGTTTTCTAGTGTAGCATCTGCTGCTCATGTGGCTCACATGCAGCTTCTCACAGTCCTAAAAATAATTGCAAAAATGTATTTATTTATTTCTTTTCAATGACTCCATGAGTATTTGTAATATTTTCCTCAAGGTTACTTATTACACACATTAAGCCATTGCTCTTGAAATAATACAGGTCCACCCCAGCCTTGCTCACCACTTGATGTGTGGGTTTGAAGTTCAATCGGGGCAGTGGGGTGTCTCGGTGCTCGTGTCCTTCATTTAAAATGTCAAACGCTCTGTCCACGCTGTTGAGCGGTCCACAAGCGCAACGGCCGCCTCCCACCTGCCATCTACTCTGTGACAATAACAGCTTCCACCCGAGAGCTCGCTGTTCAAATGTGCAGCATCAGGCTTGAAACGCTGTGCAGAAACTTCCATAAAGTTTGTTTTTCCCTTTTGGATTTACAGACATGTGATTACTTGCAAAAAAAACAAAACATGGACGGCATGCACATTGTTGGGAATTCCCACAGTGAAATTCTACTCGTGTTGCTGTGTTTGCTTTATCGTGAGGGGAAAAAAACTAATTAATATTTGTATATTTGAATTGAAGCTCAACTAGATTCTTTATTGTCAGCTATGCGGTTACGTACCAGACATAGAGAAAAATAAAAACGTTTCTGAGAATTAAGTAAAAGCTATATAGTAAATACACATTATAAAAAGAACAATATATATATATATATATATATATATATATATATATATAATGAGGTCGATAGTGGGTACTCGGCTGGGTTGTATTTTTAAAACATGACTCAAGTGTGAAAACATTCAATGCGATATATAGTTGTCAATTTGTTTCAGTTATTGTGGAACCAAATCATTGGGCATACTTAAATGCACTAATAAGAAGTTTGTATAAGTGATAATATTGCAACATTTCATACAGCTTGTATTGCAGGATGCCTTTAATACAAAATATACACAATTAAAACATGTTTAATGCCTATCGCAACACACTATTGGTGAGTTTGCCTCATTGTTTTTCTGAAGAGTATAGTGCGCTTTCAGTCCTCCCCTCTCATGTTGATCCGAGACCGCCAGAACCGCAGTCCCGTGCTCGGCCCCGTGACCCACAATTTGGACCTCCGCTCCATTATCTTTGGAGATGTGCTGCAAAGAATAGCGATGTGCGAGCCCCCGCTTCAGGTGCCGCAAGCTGCTCGCCAGGCCCGCAGCCAGGGCCCCGAGAGCGAGACCTGGCAACTGTGTGGCTGCGACGTGTGAAACGGCGCACACAAAGGAGCTCGCTCCATCTGTATGCACCCTACATAGGCAGGCTTTTGTTGCAGCCGACAGACACATGACTGCTAGCATCTTAACCCCTGAGAGCCAAGCGTCTCCCGTCCCCATCTCGCTCGCCTGCACGCTACTGCAGACACCACCTTGAGTTATGAGAGGTAACACTTTTGAGTCAGGGGGGGGATCATTCTCCCTAATAACAATTTTTTAAGAAATGCAAATAAATCCTGATAATTTCGGTACTTTGTATTGATAAGTCTGCCTACCATTCTTTATTTCAAGCAAAATGAAAGGACATTGTTTCATGAACTGGATTGGGAGCTACATTTTTAACTCCGTTTTAGGGATAATATGGAGGTCAGGCATGAATAGCTGCCTAGGGAACAAAAAAATGGGATGTTCTGCATTTTCACACACAAAAATAGATTTAGATTTAAACTTCCTGTGCAGCAGTATTAATTTCTAGATGTTGAGTGATGTATTTTTTAAATTATTATTATTTATATATATATATATATATATATATATACATTTTGGAGACATAGTTTTTATTTTTAATGGACCAATTACATGTTTCTTATTTGTCTTTCCAGTTTACATCCAAATGTTAGGAGTCTTATGGTTAAAGGCGTCTCATAAAAATTCAAATAAAAAATCCGAACATCACAAGCATATTGTTAACTCGCCTTAGTTTTCAGTTTGCTTTGTTCCTAAAGTAGAATTTACACCCACAAACAAACTGAGACTGTTCAAATCAAAACACAGTGAAAATGCAATTAAAAAAAAAAATAAAAATAGCTCTTTATTGTCATCTGAAGTGGGAACTGCTGCACACACGAACAGATTCTGCAAGTTTCATATTGACATATTGGTGAGCTGTGTGTTAGTGTGTGACGCAGTTGACGATATGAAACCAAATAAACATCATTTCGATACAGAAACTCCACGGCTGAATGATACGACCAACCTGTCACTTGTTGTCAAAGAAGCGAATGACATTTCAGGAAGGTCAGACAGTGTCCCATTTTTAGTGCATAGATTCAAAATGGCTCTACTTCCTCCCTCCTGCGCCACCTTCCTTGTGTGGAGTGTGGGTGTATGATCCCGATGGGGGCTGGGGGTGCGCTGGGCTCCGATCTGGGCCGAGCTAGGTCACGCAGGCCCCGTCCAGGCTGCGCGGTGACGTGGCACCGAGCTAGAACCAACAGCAGGTCCGAATTCGTTTTAGAGGATGCACCACACCCCGAGCGTCGCAGAAGCTCTCACGCCGGCTCTGCTAAGGTCGAAAAAAAGATATCTCAAAATATGTGCAGTAAGTGACTTGCGCTTTAATTTTTGTCTTGGAAACAGGGTGTTTCATGCTTTATATTTGCAGTGGTCGTTTATAAAATTGCCTTTTCGCTATCAAGACTCGTCTTGTTGTTTGTTACAGCCTTGTGAGCACTTGACTTGCCGTGCAGAGAACCTTTGTATTCCAGCATTACAGCGTATTTGGATGCCTCTGCGTGACGCTCCATGAAGATGCAGCGTGAGTTTGTTTACTTTTCGCAGCACTGTGCACACGTCGTTTAACTGACACAAGAGAAAAAATGGCAAGCTCGGTGTCGATAAATATCCATGCAATAATATCTTTGGAATTGAATGTCTAAATTGAGAGCAGCATTAGAAGCAAGAGTTTTCTTCTCAAAAGGAGAGGGGCATTCTCATGGTTAACTAAAAAGTAGGATGACGATTCTCCGAAAGCACTGCCCTTTCTTAAACGAGAAAAAGGGACGAGCTGCGAGGATTTGTCAGCCATTCGGCACTTTTATAACCTACTAACGGACACTTGTTCCTCGCGAGCACAGGCCCAACGTGCCTCTCTCCTTTTTTTCCCCAAACTTTGCTGTGCTCTTGTCTGCCGCACAGACAAGCTCGTTTCCCCGGAGGTGAGTGACTTAATGATTATCAGAGTAATGCATTAGTATCGACAGTACTGGGAAAATAAGAAGAAACGAGTTAGATAATGAGCGTGTAATATTTTGGTGCAAATATTTCCCAGTATGTCTTAAATTGCTAAGGCTCCATGGGCAATCTTCCTATTCATATTTTCATCCACAAAACTGTGGCTACTTTTCCCAAACAACTATGTGCAGTAATATTGAGCGTTGCAATTTGTCACATGAATTTAGCCGACTGGTTTCACTGTTCATGGTAAAACATTTTCCTGAGATTATGCAGCAGCAAAATGCAAAACACACATTATCATAATCAAGCGGTGGTTTTACAACAAAATCCTAAACGTCAACACTCATTTGTATTTTATTATTTTAGAATAATGTGTTATTTTGGTCATGGTTAACTTTTTGAAGTTAAGTTTTTTAAAAGTTAATACACTGACCCGTGGTAACCAAAGTAATTTTTTTTTTTTTTTTAAACGTGTATTTAATAACAAGAGCACGTAAATCAAATTTAAACTTATATCCTTGTGTGTTAATACAGTATTGTGATATGCGATTTCACCTGTCTTTGCATATTTAAATTTGCTTTATTCATGTTGCCTCTGTGTATTAATATATTAGTTTACTCGTATATTTCTTCTTGCCACAAAGAAATTTGTTCCCACACTTTGCAAATAGAATCATTAAATTATATACATTGTTTTACAGGCAATAAAATGCAATCAAGTTATATTAACAGAAATACCATATCAGATTTGTCACATGTACCTCGAAGGGTTTGTAAACTGAAAGAATTCATTCGTTCCTCTTTTATCCTTGAAGTGCCATATGCCTCTGATGTGGTCGTTTTTGAACAATAATTTCAATTATGTTTCCATTTGTTTAGCGTAAGCCGTTGTCATTTTTTTTTTTTTTTTTTTTTTTTTTTTTTAAGCCCGTTTGGCAAATTCAGAATGGTGTGTGAGAGGCTGCCAGGCCGCCATGTTGTCTCATGTCCTCCATTTTGTGCGTCTGACTCTGTGGGAGCTCAGCTGCTTTCATCAAAGTTTTCTCCCAACTTGGGCCTGGCTCGTTAATAAAGTCAGGAAAACTCTGTTACTTGTGTTTTACTTTAATATTTTTGACGACAATTTATTGAGACATGTCCACCCTTTTGATTTATCCCAAACAATTTGACGTTTTCCTCTGTAAAACGCCTGCCCTATGCTATGAAATGTGCCAAGCACGTAAACAAGTTGAAAGCTGCCTCGACAGGTAAACCTCCAGGGATCAAATCCTATTTGCGCCTCCTTTCTGCTCCTAAAACAATTTGTCAGCGTAATCGGCAAGAGGTTGCGGGGATCGTTAGCGTTTACGGCTCTGCGGCGTGAGCGCGTGTGACCCGGAGCCCAATAATGGCCGCTGTAGGTCACAGAGGTTAATAGAGACTGATGTACGAGGCCCCTGAGTAACATCCCAAAGGAGACTGCCGCTTAATCCTTATTAGGCCGCCCGTGTTAGCGAGCCTTACCTTTCAAAGCAAACAGCACGCTCTCTTTGCGCTCGGGGGCCCCAGGCCTGCCCCTGGTGTTACACTTCTGACCCCGAGGTCATGCCCTTTGTTCGCAACCCTTCAGTGGCTGACCTTAGAGGTCACGCTTGTAATGGAGAAGTTGTCGCGGCGCGTGCTGCCGAGGGGCCCCTCCATGGACCACCTTGTAGAGGGAGCGGGGGCCGCCGCGCTGCCCCGCCGGCGAGCGCAGGATGCGTGTAAAACTTAGCGTTTTACATAGGGTTGGGGTCTTCATCAATTTGATCAATTAATCGGAGTTTATTTGTGAGCTCCCCGCTGACATACACTGTTTACACTAACAACAATGGCCGCGAACACCGGTGCTCGGTCACAAAACCAGTCAAATGCTGCCAACTTAGATTTGGTCAATATATTTATCAATTTTCCTCGTAACTATTCTTTCTTTATGTATTTATTCATTTTTAAATGCGACAGCTGATTCCTGCTAAGAAACCACAACATGATCGGAGCCCGATAGGAGAATCACAGTCAGTTGTGCTGAATATTGGCACGGTGACATTTACACGTTACATAAGCAGTGATCTATCAACATGTTGGAAACTTTTGTCCCAAGTTATGTGGTTCCACACCGCAAATACTTTGCCGAGGTCGCCTTGTCACACCTTTACAGCTCTACATGAGAGAAGACAGAGAGAGCTGCAGGGTGTACGGTGTTAACATACAGTTTGACGGCTGGACATTTAAAATGGCCATTTGTTAAGGATCGTGTCTGCTTACATGTTTTGAGAAAAGGGACTTTTGGAAACATCTGAAAGAAAGAAAAAAATAATGTCTTTTATTTGTGTGGAAGTTAATGAGGGGGGGGGGGAATGGTATCAGGAGAAATAACGCAAATCCCACAAGGCGGGGGTGTGTGTGGGGGGAGGGGGGGGGGCATAGAGCAGAACTTATTTTGAATATTGTCATTGGCTTTTTTTTCTTTTTTTTTTCAGTAAGCGAGAAGGAAAAAAGAAAAAAAAAATGGCAAAACAAATAGAGGTTTTATTGAGGCCATATCGCCCAGCCCTAGATTTACACTTTTGTCATCATCATTATAACTTGAAAGTACACCACAATTTATAACCAAATGACTGAGTCATGAGCTGTTAGCTAGCTTTCCGATAGTGAAATTTGACATTTAACTTGCTCATTTTAAAAAGTGTCTGATGTTCGATTTTCCTCCAGGATGACATTCATTAGCCACATTCTCTTAATGCGATCGAATGTTTGTGTATTTTTGTTTTGTTGCCAATAGATGTGGGAATGATTCATAAAAGCAAAAATGAAATTGTTTCCAAACTTGAGAGGCTTGTTGCCACCGCAGTGCACCAACGGCTGGAGGTGTCATAAAGCTAACCTGTTAATATTGGAGCGTCATCAGTGGTAGCGTTACGCAGGCTGCTCCCGTGGGGGCGAGGCCCCCGCATAGGGCTACAGTGTCAAAAGCTGCATCCGAGCCAAAGCCAGAGTTGTATCCTCGGGTGAACCCTCGGCGACGTACAGCGGAGGAACAGGCTCTGCCAAGTTTTTGGAATTCCTGCCACGTTAGACAGTAAACAACTGACAGAAACGCCGTCTTGATCGGTGAGAAGGGCGAGTGGGGGGCTGATAGTTTCTGCAAAATTGCTGATAAATGCATTTTCGTACGCTATTGTTTTGATTTCGGCACGCGGCGGCATTTCGTGCTAGTAACTATTGGTTCAGCAAATGTGGCGAGAGATGACGTCAGCAGGTTTCAAACTAGTGACCGTTTGTGTTTTTCTCATCATGAGTGTCTCCACAAAGAAGCTTTGCTCGCCTCCCGAGTCGCAGGATTTTCTGTCACCCGTGTTTACAGCGTGTGTGTGTGGGTGTGTGTGTGTGTGTGTGTGTGAGAGAGCAGATAGCACAGCACTCTGCAGAATGCGAAGGGCCTAAGTTCTTCTTTTTGAGATTTTGGAAAGCTGAGAAGAGTTGCATTAACGCCTTTTTCTGCAAGGAGCTAGCAGAGACTGCAAGTCACACAGCAGCCATGTCTGAAGAAATCCATTTTGCTTTCCCCCGCAAGCGCACCAACTAGCAGTGCTATATGATGCGTCCTGTTTCTGGACAGTTTTTCCTTCCCCTCCCGCCGCCCGACTCTCTTTTGTGCAACATTGAGGAGGGGAAAATTTTTTTGGTGTTGAGTTGTGGGCTCCTTTTGGGAAAGAGATTGGAGGGGAGGGGAACGGCGTCCAAAAGAGAGGAAGTTGTGTATTTTTTTTTTTAACAGTGGGGGATTAATCTGTTGCAAAGTGCTCAAGGGCATTGTCGCATTTTGGCCGCTGAAAGAAGTTTGGAGAGGGAAGTTGGGTGGAAAGTGGACGTGGCATGAATGACCTTGACCGGGCGGATGCAGAGGCTGCAAAGGTGTTCACGAAGGGTGACAGACGAAGATAGCAGGGGTGTCATTTGGCACAAAGCACACAACAAAGACCCTCAGCTCCACGCACATGGCCTGAATCGAATGCTTGCTGGGATGTTTATTACTCGTGCTTGTGGAAGGGCAAGAAAGGGTGAGGGACAGAATAGGCTGGTCACCGAGTCGGGGGGAGGCGCAAGCGGAAGGATACGACCAGAGTCCATTTTGTCGTCCTGACATTTCTTCCCTCATTCGCACGCAGGATGGCCACTCGCTGCTGGCGAGGAAAGGCTGGCCCGGTAATGGCGGACGCGCTGCGCCATATCCGACCCCATTTTATATCATGGCCGGGTGCTCGTTTGGCTTTGACCGAGCCTCAAAATATCACGTCATTAACATGTTTGTGACGGAGGGAGAAAAAAATGACCTTGAATCAAGACGCCGATGGCGATTGGCGGGCACTTCCTGGTCGGTAGTTTGTTGTAGCGAGCCTCGGATAAGGTCACTAAGGTCTCCAGTTTACACACTTGGAGTTACTCATTTGCAAAGGCATGTCACAAATATGTTTAGTTTATTGGCGTACTTATCATCATGCGTACTTATAGCACAATACTCTCAACACATACCCCTCCCCCCGTAGAGAATTTTGCACCGAACCGGTGATGAAACGTGTAGTGCGTACCCACTCCCACACGTCCCTGTTTCATCATCAGCTGAGCCCTTTCTCCTCCACTCACAGCTCTAACCCCGACTCCCCCCTCCCTCTTCGCCTCGCCTGGCTCCTACTTCTTTTTCTATCCATCGCCCTCCTCCTCTTCTCTGCCTGGGTCCCAGCCACATGCGAGAGGGTAGACTAGGACGCAGCAGTTCTGAGCGAGCGAGAGGGGGGGTGGGGGGGGGGGGACGCTCTGCTGCTATTTCTACAGGCGGGCCCTCCCCTCTGTGCCAAAAGAGGGAGGGATATTTTACTACTCGCAGTCCCAGGATTTTAACCCTGTGCCTGCTCCTGCTCCTCACGATCAAGCAACAAGTGGATTTCTTTCCTCTCATAATTCTGCACGGAAGACATTTTTGGGCTCCCAATATTCTTCACCCACCCAAACTGTGGTAGCATTTTTTTGTTGGTTCCTCCCTACTTTTTTGGGGGGGCGGGGGTTCTGCTTCTTGTCGTGAGTCCTCTCACTGTTGATTTTTGTCAAATATTTTCCCCTCCTCTTATCTCCCCTTCACCTTCCTCTCCCATCTCTCAACCTCTCCCTCTTTTTGGGTTTTCTGCCCCACCCTCTCGCCCTATCCCCTCGCTCTCACTCTCTCTCTCTCTCTCTCTCTCTCTCTCTGACTCTCTCTGTCTACATGTCTCTCTCTTTCTCCTCTGTCTCGCTCGTGGGCAGTCTCCAGTGAAAGCGGAGCAGGAGGGCGGAGCGGCCGACCAGGCTTTTTTCCCCTCTGGGACAGGTGCCAATTCTAAACAAAAGGCACAGAAAGCCGTAAAGAAGTGAGATGATTCCGATGGGGAGAAAAAGTAGCATGTTTCAGGGACTGATTGGCATGTGTGTCCACAGGTCGACTATTCTCCTCGTGCAAGACTTTGTTTTCGTGGATTTGAACGGGTTGCTGCCGAGCTCCTGAATCGCCTCGTTCCTCCTCGCTGTGCTCTCGTGCTCCCGTGAAGGCATTTGAGTTTGGAGCGGGGGGGGTTGAAGAAAGGAGGAGGGCGGGGTGGCGTCGGGCTCGGGCAGGAGCAGCACGAGGGAGGAGCTTCGCCTCCTCTGCTCCCTTTGCATTATTCATATGCCCGGGCCGGTGCTGCGATCTGACTGGTTGCCCAGCTTAGCATTCAGCGGACGTGCAGCAGCTCTGTTTGCTAACATTCCTCATTCAAAGCCTTGTTAACTGCCAGACGGGAGGAACACGCGACTCCGTGGGAAACCACATGGCCTCCCCATTGTGACGGGCCATGACAGTCTCGGACTGGAAGGTGGCAGACAGTGGAGAGAGCGAGGGAAGCCCCCTTGTAAATATTAGAATAGCTTTTAGTCAGGTTTCCCCCATGCTCTGAGGCGGTCTGGACAAAGGTGGCCAGACCGAAGGGGCAGAAACCAGACAGAGGGTCCGACAGATTGGCACACGCACACAGACTCGACTTCTGGTACTCCGGACGGGGCGCTCGTTGGCACAGTCGTGCAGAGCTGTGTGACTGAATCCGGGTTCGTTCTCTGCCTCTCCTCCACAGAGCGGATATGTGAACACGCTGCAGTGTGCGCAAGCTAGACGTCCACCACACAGAACGGCGGGGCTCTCTCGGCGTCGAGCCTCATTGGGTAAGTCGGAGAGTGTGTTTGTGTGGGTGTGGAGGTTTGAGTGTGTGTAAGCAAATGAAGGAGTATGCACATATGTGGAGGTATTCTGTGCACAAAAGTGTGAAAACCACATACAGAATGAATGCTTTGTTTGATGTAATTCCCCCGTCTGGGTGTCTGCTTTGCCACTTGACTATTCGGATGGATGACTTCAAGGCAAACGTGGCATCGACTACAAGTCTGAAACAGAACAAAGCTAATCTCCACTCTGGTGCATCCTGACTTGCAGTTTAAGCCGCACGTTTGATGTGTTGAAAAGAGAGCGGAGGAGCACTGGCTGGGCCTGGGTCCAGACAGGGCCTGCCGCACAAGGCCGAGCCCCACCATAACGCTCTGTCTCTGGCGTTTTTTCACCCCGTCCTTCTCCTTTTCACTTATCCCAAAGTTATCATGCACTATATTGAGTTTGCACATAAAAACTCAATGAATGTGCCTGCGCTTGATTCCTATTAGAAGGCTGAATCTATATATATATAAAAAAAAAGAGTCATCAGTGACACGTGGCCACACATAGCTTTACAGAGCTTCCACGGGCCTGAGAGGCAAATGGTTTTTTGTTTGTTTGTTTGTTTTTTTAAATTTAGTTTTAAAACATGCACTCGCTTATCTCTTTTCTTTTGCAATAAGTTCCAATGTTTTTTTTTTTTTTTTTTTACTTTGGCTTTTTTTTCCTAAAATGTGTTTACGTCAGACTACCTTAAAATGGGTGCGCCGTTAAAGCGGGAGATTTTAGAAAATGTTATGTTGCAATATTAGCATTAGCATCGCAAACCACTCCACCCCTGAAAGAGGAGCAGCAGCTTTTTTTTTGTAATTTTTATTTATTTATTTTTTTTATGTATCACAGCATATTTTTCAGTGCAGCCAGTATATATCTATATATCCCCTACATATGTATTTAAAATGAGAAATTAAATTTCAGTTGTGTGGCACTCCTCTACAGTACATGGAGAATGGACAGTGATGACAAAGTAGGTGTGGAGGCAGCGTGAGTCATCAGTGATATGTCGAGCCATCACACCTACTACCTACTTCTCATCTGCCACTTGTTACACTACGAGCGCCGCCATCTCTGTCGCCCCGACAGGAAACCCCAAAAGTGAAATTTGTGCCTGATATGTCTGAACCCCTCCCCTCGGAAAATGCTGAATACGAGGCACCTCACTCAAATCGGTAGACACTCAGTCTTTCGTTCTGCTTTTACATATGTTTTCCTGTTCACTTTGTTCAATGTGATTTTCAAATATGTTTATGTAAAAAAAAAAAAAAAACATTGCATTACTTTGCATAACTTTCTGTAATATGCCTTATGAGAAAAGGGGATACGCACACATTTGCGTGTATTGTTTGAATAATTGCCAAAAATGTAATGCGTCAGTGTCTTATGAATAACTCCATCTATGGCACTGAAGGCCGTAAAATTAATTTCCCGAAAATGCTAAAAGTCAGAAAAATGAAATCAATTAAAAAAGGTGACAACAAATCAATTGAACATTTACTGGGAAGAGTTTAGTTTAGATTTTTCCAATAATAAATCACAGTTTTAGTTTCATGTACAAAATATTTAAAAAGTTCACACGTCGATATTATTTGAAAGTGAGGGCAATAACACACACACTTTCTGTCACACGCGCACACACACCCCGGTGCAAACAGCCAGACACATTTGATGGTGTGCACCCCACAATGAAGCCCCGGCTCCAAAGATGAATGGGGTTCCCACGCCTCTCCCAAGGAGTGCAGGGCACAGCCTCCTCCTTGGAGCATTCACACGCACAATGGGCCTGATACAGATGGCCACTGTCTTACTTAAACACACACAGGTGCATTGGGGTGAAATGCAAAAACACACACGCGCACACTTATTTGTAGGTTCAGCAGTGCAAAGCGTGCAAAGTCCAAATTAAATGAAATTTATGTTTCTTCTTCTTTCTCAAATGCACACGTCTTTGTCATTCAGTCTCCCAAGATTTGTTCATTTAATAGGGTGAGAAATGTGTGTGTGTGTGTGTTTTTGTGTGTGTGGTGGGGACGTATTTTTTTTCCCCATGTCTCAACAGATCACATTTCAGTTATTTGCAGCTGTAGTTTTGTAATATGTACAATACTACTGTGTTTGTATTTTTGGTGGGTTTTGTTAAATTGTTGAATTTAATAGTAGTCCTAATTTACTAAAGAGTAGTTATATACAATCCCCTCCATTTGTGTGTTTACATGTCACGGTATAGAAATACATCGAAACTGAAAACAATTTTTAAACTTCCAAATGTAATGTGGCAATACAAAAAATTTAAAATTCCATTCCTAACGCCAATGTTTTATATATTTATTGAATTTTATTAGATTATTTAATTAAATTCTGCAGTGTATATTTTTAAACCTGTCCATGTATATTTTACAAAATATATATTTTTATAATTATGGAATTACACTTTAGGCAATATTTACTGTGTGTGTGTGTGTGTGTGTGTGTGTGTGTGTGAGTGTGTGTGTATGTGTGTGTGTTCGCGCACGTGTGTGTGTCTCAACTGGTCAAATGGTCACATTTTAATTGTTTGCTCCCGTAGTTTTGTGTGCTTTAAATTGCTGTCTTTGATAAGGGTCCATGTTTACTAATTTTTCACAACTATAATTAGCACACAGAAACAATTTTAAAGGAAAACAATTTTAAAAAAGTTCGATGTTAAACCCAAAAGCCACAAAGTGAGTGTGTGCTGATGAATCAGAAACGGCCCATGAACGTTCTAGTCTCTTGCCAGTCAATGATGACATAGTGTTGTTGCATGCAGTTTAAAGTGAGGTGCAGTATTTTTGTACTGTGATCACTCTAACATATGCTTCATCAGCCTTTAATGATACACTCTGCAGGAGCTGCTTTATGACCAAATGGGCTCCATGGACACCTTACCGTGTGTGTATGTGTACGCACATGACCTCATGTAGCTGACTGTCGTTCGCTTTCATTTGCAGGCTCAGTGTATTTCCTGGGCGAACCTCAACGTCAAGGTTAGTTTCCAAAATTTTTATTTTTTTTTTAAAACACGTTGCATTTAATATCCTCTTGAATGAATCGTGTGATTAGCTGTGTGCCACCACGTGGTCGAATCCCTTCCGACTGGCGTCATTTTGGTTTCCCTTTCCCAGAACCCTGAAGACTCCCTCTTTGCTTCGAGTCCGCCGAACACGACCCGTCCCATCAGAAGCTCCCAGGGCGTGTTGTTGTGTGTCGAGTCCTCTAAACCGGTACGTCCCTGAGATAATCTCCTTTAAGGAAACGAGCGCAAGCAAAAAGAGGGAAGCAAAGCCGCGGGCCTAAAGGTCAAATGAAGATTAGAGGGGAAACAGTATACGAGGGCACGCCGCCTGGCACCCGGAACTGCACAAAGGCCTCATTGTCACGGGATCCCTCACATGCTTGGGAGGACACCTGTTGGCGGCGTTGTTCAACTGCAGTCAGGTCCAGTGCAATGCTTCATCTCAAGAAGTTTCACCAATCCTTCTTGACAGTTTAACACAGCTTTTCAGTTTATGGTGCGTTCCCCAAACAGGGGACCGATTTTCTTCTCCTCTCATTAGTGATGTTTATTTTATTACAGGCAGAATAAATGTGGTTTTAGCTTCTCGCCTTTATGTTGGCTCGTCCATCCAAACTGAGGCAGAATATGATGATAGCTCCAAATAAAAAGTCAGAAGTGAGAGTTTTTATTTTATGTCAACTATAACCCTGTGTGAATATGCGCTGAGTCAAGGCTTCTGTATACTTTACGAGCTGGACATTAAGTCGTACTGGTACGCCATTTATGGGTTAAACGAGCAGTGGTTGGGGCGGGGGGGAAAAAAAAAAGTGTGGTTAGTAATAAAGGGACTGAGTCACTTTTATAAATTTGCTGCCTCACGTCTTCCCCCTCAGTCGCAGTAGCTTGAAAAGCATCACCTGAAAACACTCCTCTCCATAAGTTATGTCAATCATCCATCCATTTTCTATTGCCCTTATTCTCATGAGGGTCAGGGGTGAGCCGGTGCTTATCCCAGCTGACTTTACACACTGGACTGCTCGCCGGCCACACGTCGGCAACTAAGCATTCACACCGATGGCCGAGAGAGAGTGAGTCTTCATGGATGCATGTTTTTGGAATGTGGGAGCAAGACGGAGTAACCGCAAAAAAACGATGCGAGCGGCGATTTGAACCCCAGAACATGTCGTCGTCTGCTCGGCAGACGCGCTAACTACCCTTGCACTGTGCTGCCCCACTTTGAATTTTAGAAATGTATATGAAGACAAATGATGAGTTCAGGTCCACCTGCACAACAAGATAAGATCAAAGTTATATTATAATCACTATTTTGGTCAGAAAACAAGGTGTCAACGTGATGCAATGCACATAACAGGATCTCCTTTTCTCCCAGTGGAGTATCTGGCGAGAGCCTGAAGCTTTGACAATTGTTACATGATCCTCGGGTGTAAGATGAGAGAGAAGCGAAAGTGTGACACACTCCTGCTCCCTTGTGTCTCCTTCAGGTCGAGTGAGGCGGAGCGGGCGCACCTGCGGCACGATGTCCCAGGACCAATGCACAATTACAGCGTACGTACAAAAAACAGAATTCTGTGTTACCTCAGGTGGGCTGTCACCTGTGGGATGTGAGCGCCACCCTCAGGAGGAATTCAACGGTCCTTTGGGGTGAGGTAGTAGGTTGTATAGTTTTAGGGTCCTTCCCAACTGTCAGATGACTATACAACTTACTGTCTTTCCTGAAGCGACTGTAAAGGCAGCGGCTTCAAAAAGTTGTTCCGGGATTCTCACGTGAGCGTTGTTGGTACCGCGTCGTCGTTGGATATTCGGTGCATACAGCCTCACGGGTGACTCATGGTGTTCGTACAGGGTGAGGTAGTAGGTTGTGTGGTTTCAGGGTTGTGATTTTGCCCCATCAGGAGCTAACTATACAACCTACTGCCTTCCTTGGAGGGCAGCAATTCGTCCAAGGAGTCACTGGGGTCAAAACACGTTGGGGGGGGAGGGGGGGCGTTGATGTCGAGAGGGTGCACCCGTGGTGAGTTCTACTGAATATTCTTTTTTATTTGCTCTCTCGTGTTTGCGTCATATGTATTACAACTGTTCTGTTTTATTCAAAGACGAATAAAGAATGAAAACAGAATTTGACTCATTTATTTCATTGCCTGAATGAGCTCTGTCAATCCACAAGGGCAATACAGCCTTTTGGGAAAAAAAATACATGAAAAATATATATCTGATGTAATTTAAGTAGTGTGTATGGAGAGCCAGTCGTTGGCACGTCTGCCTCAGAGTTCTGAGGTTCGGGGACTCTGTTCTGGAATTCCTCGGTGGAGTTTGCACATCCTCCCTGTGCTCGTTCATTAAAATGTGGTAAACGGATGGAATTTCCCCCACTTTTTCTCCAAAATACCAAATAATGTGATGCATATTAATCAATGTGCAAACCATGCATGACATATTCGAATGTAGTAAATTAAAAAAAATATATATATATTTCATTGTCATGAGGACAAGCACTATAGAAAATGGATGGCTCAGTGGATATTTCATCTTTACTCATGAACAAATAGTCCTGATCATAGGCACAATCTTAAAAACGTTGACAAAGTGAAGAAAACCCCTCCCCACATGTTTACTCAAAACAGAAGACGCCCTTGACTCGCATCCACTCAGAAGAGGGCGCAATAGACCGAAAAGAATTTTGCCTTCCCTTTTTAAGAGCCGTTTTGGCATCGACTCACATGACGCATCCTGAATCCGAACCAAAAAAGAATAATGGACCACAAACGCTGTTTTCAAAATGATATTTTCCGCCAAGAAAAGCAATCACAATTGTATCCTGTTTGTCACAATATTAGTAAACCGTAAGAAAAAAAATAACAACTCCACATGAACGCTCAGTCGTTAGCAAAGCATGGACAGGAAAAGCTGCACCTATTTTTTTGTTACTGCTTTTTCCTCCGCTCTGCCACAATATAATTCATACGTGGTGGTTTACGCTGTCTTGTTAAGTAAATGCACCATTCACATTTATATTATTTTACCGTTGTATTTCGGAACCCGGAAGTGTTCACGCTCCCTGCGCTGTGATTGGTCCAAATTGTAGGTGTGTCAGGAGGTGTGCTCGTTCTGTCGCTCCCCGGCGATGTCATTTCCTCCGAAGGGACGAAGGGCGGCAGGGCCGGGCGTGTCGACTGCAGCCGGCCGGTGGTCGGAGGGGCAACGTTGAGCTCAACATCGCCTTCGTCCGCACTGCCACTCAATCTCAAAACGAGCGTCCACGGGATTCGTCATCTGGAAATGCTCGGGAGCAAACTCTCTGCGGTAATACAAACCAATTAAAGTTTACTCCTGTTATGTAAGTGTGATTATGAGCAGCTAAGAGCCCCCCTCCCCCCCCCCAAACCCCCCCGTCTTCTGATGGGATTGGAAACTTTGTGAGCAGTTGTTCACGGTGGAGAAGAACTATTTCGAGTTGTTTGATGACCTTGTCAGACATGAGTGTGATTCAGTCAGTTCCATCTTTGAACGTAATTTCGATTTTGACAGCAGGGATCAAACGCCTTCTCACTGTTGCTGCAAGTGCATAAAAAAAAAAAAAATAATCTACAAAAACAAGGACAACTTTACCCAGCTGGGCCTGGAACACATATGGTGTTTCGATTTTTGTTATTCCGGACCACATTTGGTTTGGATCATTGTGATTCTTTGTTGACATGCATTCTGCAAAGCTCTTGTTTCATCTCCACCTCTTACGTAAAGATGGAAACCCTCACCACCAGGGAAGTAAAACAATGAATGCCTGAGCAGGTTACACTCACAGACCATATAATTAACTTTCGGTACATATTTTTATTTTATTTTATTTTTTTATTTTTTTCCATCATTTTGTATCACTTTTGTGGCCTATGGCTGTATGACCTTGTAGCTCAAACAAAGCAGATGTTTACACCTATTTATTTTGGGGTGTTAATTGTGCTGCTGCAAACAACTCGAGTGATTGAGAAACCTTGACAGAGTGCCAGCTCCAGAATGTGTTGGCATGATCCCACTTTAATGTCACCCGCTCGGAACGCCCTGGCTTTTTTTGTTTTCTTTTTGTTTTTGGTTGGTCGTATGTGTTTGGAATCCTCACATTGTTCTGCCAGTTTCCCGGCTGGCTGTCGGGACATGTCCTGCAGACCTGCTGCAACATATTTCTCACCACATCAACAAGAGTGAGTGAATCGATTGAGGATTCCACAGCTGTGGACTGTTTTGTCATAGTGAGTGGAACAATTCCATTGGACCCTGGACACTTGAATATGACAGTTTGGGAACAAACCAACTAACTAAACTAAAAACGTGGAATGCCGAATACTGCCAAAGACATGTACCGTTGCAAAAGCAGTGATTTATCCACATGCTGGAAACCTTTGACCCGAGGTATGTGCGTACCAAGATGCAAATATTTTGCAGAGGTCACCCTTGCCTGCACAACTCAACAAAAAAAATTTACTTCATGAAGTAATCTGATTATATACTGTGCATGTTTGGGTGCGGGGGGCAGCACACTTTTTTCAAGTTTTACTGCTTTTATTGCCATTTTGTTCTTCCAAAACAAATCCAAAACATCATAAAATTAGCTCATTCGAACCATGGTAAAGAGACCCCGGCTTGCAGTTCCCATCCCTATTGTTGTAATCTGGAATCAGGCTACATTGTGCGCTATGATAACATCAGAACATCTGCCGCAGTCAATTACTGGAAGTCGGGGGGGGGGGAGCATTTGTGGAATGGCTCAAACAGATGTCCCGGCATGCTCGTGACACTACATTAGTGTTGCTTTTTTATGGCTATTTCATGGCCGTCTTGTTCGACACAAAGCTCATCAGGTTTCATTGCTGTGTTTCGTTCCATAGTCTGGTGAGTGAGGTCGTCATCCAGCCATGGCACGGGATCTCTACTGCCCCCCGTCTCCACTGGGGGACTCCCTGCTGGACAGCCCGCTGTGCGCGGACCTCATGGAGGATCTTCACGACATCTCCCAGTCCATTGGAGAGGAGACACTGGGGTTTGATTTCCCAGAGTACCAGAGTCCCGGTTCGGGTTCTGAGAGCTCCATCGCACTGGGTAAGTCATGAGGTATAAAGTATACTGTACATAATATATTACACACTATACATACATGCTATACTGTACATACTATACATATCTGTACCTAAACACATACAGTACATGCATGAAAATGACAATGTGCAATATTATATTTGAATGCAGCGCTTTCTCATACAAAATAGGCCAACAACATTTAAATCTTCTGAGTATGTTTTTATTATTATACTAGTTTTGGTATTCACTCGTGTTAGTGTTCGGACAAGCTGCCGTGAATGATCCACTGAGCAAATGCATTGTCAACAGTCCTGTCATATTTGTTGAATTTAGCATTTTCTTCCCCCTGAAATTAGTTCATTAAATTGTCTTGGCTACTTATTCATTTAAGTATGGAAATAATAAAAGGGAAACAAAACATAATTGGAAATAAACAATTGTAAATATAAATTTAAAGAAATGTATTTTCTTAATTTAATTTATTTATTGTGAATAATAAACTGAAATTATTAGTTAAATAATTGTATATCCTACATTTAAAATTTGTTTAATTGAGTATAATAAATAATTGGTGAATTTATTAGAGTTAATTACAGAGTTTTTTTAACATGTACTTTATGATTACCATTCTGAGTTTTACATATGCATTTAAAATGTTCTACTTAATCTATGAAACAATTGTTAAATTCATTCTACTGATATTAATTAATCCATCCATTTTCCGTAGCGCTTATCTTCACTTGGGCCGCCGCCATGCTGGAGCCTATCCCAGCTGTTTTTGGGCGAGAGGCCGGGTACACCCTGAACTGGTCGCCAGCCAATCGCAAGGCACATATAAACAAACAGCCAGTCGCACTCGCAAATTTATTTCAAATGTTTCCAAATCTTTTCCATATTGTTTGAATTTTTTTTTTTTTTTTTTTTGTGGCGAACCAACCCAACTTTTCCCACTTATCCAATCATTTTTAAGGGTTTAAAAAAAACAACAACCAAAAACTCTTTCCTCCCCATGGTACAAATGACCTGCCCATATGTCCTTCTTAAACGTCAAATGTGGCCAATGAGGACAAAGGTTTGCCCATCCCTGTTCTAAATCGTGTGAATGATCATTAATGTGAATAAATGTGCACTCAGGTGTTTCGCCCTGTGTTGTCCGGCTGCAGACACCTTAACCCCGGCCTCCAGCCCGTCACCGGGGGGGTGCGGGGAGGCGCCAGAGCCCGACGAGGTCTTCGGCCCCCTCAGCCTGGAGTGCAGGGTGTGCTCGGACAAGGCGTCAGGCTTCCACTACGGCGTGCATGTCTGCGAGGGCTGCAAGGTGAGCCTAAAACACTTCGGTGCAGCATTTGGCGGACAGTTAAAGCCACTGCAAAGAGTCGGTCACCTAACCCTCACGCATTCACACACATAGTGTTTGGCATGCAGAGGCGCATGACCCAGAGGTCAGTGGAAAGTTCCGGAGACAGCGAAGCCAGCATGTGAGGTCGGGGACACGGCGGCCTTGGTTGACTCGTCACCTCTCCCCCGCTCGGCTTCCTGCCAGGCTCAGTGACGCGCGTACACTTGCACACACGTGGAGCAATGCCACCTCTCATGGGAAAAACCGGCTGGATGTCGTCAGGACTAATCGGGATGCCTGATATTGTTGGCTTTTGTTGAAGGGACGCTCATAAAAGCGTGACGTCTGCAGGCGGCGTGAGTCGTCACCGCATTGTTGTCAACTCAAGCCACCCCACTCGAGTTTCAAAACTTGCTGGTGATAATCTCAGCCCACTTGCAACCTTTTAATTGTTCAACATCAAAGCTACTGTGTGCACGCCAGATATTTGACAGCTGTCCCGTTCATTGCCCCATCACGGAAAAATCCACCATGTGGAAATGTGCCTGGCAGTTTGTTGGTATTATTCAATGTGGCCATTTGGGGTTCATTATGTTTTATGTTGATTTGAAATGTCTAAAATTACACAGATCTTTGGGATTTGGTCATATTTTGGGCAAGCCAATCGACAGTCTGTCATGTACACTAACTTCACCATCTTGGGGAACCTCACTCCATTCACTTTCTCACAGTAAGTCTTTTCATTTGAAATGCTTGAAGGCTTTAGAAAGGTGTCATTTGACTTTGGGCCTATTTAAGAATACATATGGTACAATCCCACCCACGCCTTTTGCCTCCGTAGTGCGGTGACGTCGCACCGACAGCAGTACCTGAATGCCCCCACAGTGATTGGATTATATTCAAGCCAGCCAGTAAGGGGAATGGAAAAAAGATACAAGACCAAGAACAGGTTTCATTGGTTTTTAAGGCAAAGTTCATTCAGGCTACCATAGTCATCAAAAAGTGGTGGCAAACATATACTCTATTTTGCCATATTTTTACGCAGCTCAGTCATATGCTTTTGATTGCAAAAAAAAAAAAAAAGAGTCAGTTATACTAATTGTAGTGCAATAGCTTTTTTGGAGGAGATAGCAAAACATTGACGTGAAGAGCAGCATCAACATGCAATATTAATCAGTACTGTATTTATATATGACCTCATTTCTGCTAATTAGTGTTCACTTTTGTAGGAAATCCCATGAAATTCTTGTCGCATCAACTTCTCTTCTTATACAGAGATGTACTGTCCAGCTTTAATAACTATAATGTTGAAAACTACTGAATGAGTGAACCTTTATTTATTGTTGGGGGGGGGGGCATTCCACACCCACCCGCCATAGATACCCTACACACTGCTCTGGTTTTATCCACTTTATATACCTAGATCTAAATTGATAAAACAAATCAAGTGTCTCCTCATTTCAGTGTGCTACTTTTTGTAAGAAATATTACAAAAATCATTCAGTAATATCGACCGCACAGCTGCTCGATCCCGTGTATTTTATGCCTCCACCAGGGTTTCTTCAGGAGAACGATCAGGCTCAAGCTGGAGTACGACAAGTGCGAACGCCACTGCAAAATCCAGAAGAAGAACCGGAACAAGTGCCAGTACTGCCGCTTCCGCAAGTGCCTCTCGGTGGGCATGTCCCACAACGGTGAGGCCAGAAGTTGCTTATTGTGGATGCTGTAGAATTAATTGCCCAACATCTGACTGATTTTTCAAAAGAATTCCAATTCAAGCCATACTGGTACTGTACTGTAAGTCTACTAGAGGTGGCAAAAGTATTCTCACACTGTACTTGAGTAGAAATAATGATACTTTTGTTTTAAAAAAAAAAAAACAAGAACAACATTGTGACAAAAGTACAAGTCCGAATTCAACTTGTAAAGTAAAAAAATTACAGATGCTGAAATCTACTTAAAGTACAAAAACAAAACTGTCGGCAAAACTGCGCACAAAGTAGTTTCTGTCTTTTATTAACTTTCATTGGGATCATACAGAGAAGAAGAAAACAAATCACCGGATACAGCTTTGACAAAAGGTAATAATTTTGTTGAGTCATTGCCGTCCCTCGTTCACGTTCCTCCATGTCGCTCCATGTTCCCAAGATCTCAATCAATAAAACAATGCAAAATTAGGAGGAGTCGCAGTCGTAATGGTAAAAAGTAAGGAGTAGAACGTATAAATATCAGTTTTAAAATGTAAAAAGTGGTTCTACAAATGAATACTTAAGTACAGATGACTCAAAAATCTAGTCCAGTATTTGCACTTGGTACAATTTCCCCCAGTGAAGTACAATGAACGCAGCTGCATGCACTTTTAACTCGGTGGTGGAGTTTGATGCACAAGCACAGAAAACCCGAGACAGAAGGACCGCACTGTATCGTTTGCGGGCTCATTTCCGAACAGGAGGTTGCGCAGGATTTGCAAGCGCGCTGTTAATCGACTTAAGGAATGTCACCGCTCAACAGCCATCCGCTTCGGTCGCATGCCCCAGGCGGAGAAGATGAAGCTGAAGGCGGAGAGCAAGATGGTGGAGAAGAAGAAAGAGGCGAGCCCCACGCTGTCCGACCACAAAGTTCTCATCGGGCACATCCACGAAGCCTACATGAAGCACTTCAACATGAACAAAGCAAAAGCTCGGCTCATACTCACCGGGAAGACAAGCAAGCCGGTAAGGCAACACTTTTTCACGCACTTTATTCCATCTTCAGCTCACTCGTTTCTTCTTCCTCTTCAGCCTTTCATTATCCACGACATGGAGACATTCCAGCTTGCAGAACGGACCCTAGCGGCACACATGGTGTCACAGGGCGACAGCGTGGAGCCCGAGTGCGGCCTCCCAGCGAGGGTGCTGGTTGCCGCAGTGGGTTGCGGGGGGCTCCAGCAGAGGGAGGCCGAAGCGCGCCTCTTCCACTGCTGCCAGAGCACCTCCGTGGAGACGGTCACTGAGCTAACCGAGTTCGCCAAAGCTATTCCCAGCTTCCAGAACCTGGATTTGAACGATCAGGTACCAATTCTTTGTTATTTGAACGTTCCATTATAATTGTTTTAAATCACGCTCATTATTTTGTTTTCATTTTTAATATGAATCTTATTATTTGACAAAAATCCGTTTTTATTTGTTTATTTTAATTGTTTGATTTGTTTATTGTCTTTATTCAGTCATGAATTTATTTATTGTATTGGAAAAATAATTGTGTTGATTAGGAAGCAAGAAAAACTGTTACAATGTCCATCCAGGCTCGCTCTGGCTGCACGGCTGTGAGGCAATGCTATTCCAACTTTTTTTTTTTTTTTGCCAAGCATGTTGCATTTACTGTATTTTGCTCACTTTCAGGGGACTCTCCTCAAGGTAGGTTGAGGCATGTAGGTTTGCCCTTACTTCACGGTGGTAAGACAATACGGATTTGAGAAATGCATGCGTGCCGTTGATGCCATGTCATTTTCAGTTAATACTTTTTTTTTCGCTGCTATTTATTTCTTTTTTTATTTATGCTGTATCGAATTTGCTCACTTTCAGGAGACGGATTAAGGTTTGCGCTTGCTGCCCGGCTGTGATGTCATACGTATGTGAAATTGCAAGCAGTGATGCCGTGTCATTTCTCAAAGAAGTTTCTCATTACAATGATCTACAGCGGGGATCTCAAACTCAAATTCACGGTGGGCCAAAGTTAAAAATTGGGACAACATCGTGGGCCAAACTCAATATTTAATGAAAAATCACTGCGATGTGCATGTTTCCCTTTTCTGCAGAAAGGTAGCGTTAGAGTTTGTCATTGACAACAAACTTAAATTGTGCTTAAACACTGAATCTGGAATAAACAAACTTTAATATTATAAACGCGAGAAATCAAATTTGCGATAAAAGACATCAGTGGTATTTGTTGTTTTGTATTTAAATAGATAACATGAATTCTTCTGTCTCTCTTATCTTCTATTTATCTATCTCCAACTACCTTTCTTTTTGATGTAAATCTTTTTTTCAAAGGCCAACAACAAAACAACCCCAAAAAATAAGCGTGTCCTTCAATAAAAATCTAAACCTCAAACTATTAACAGTCCCTGCCGAGGAGGCATTAAAAGGCATTTAAAAAACAATTCAATTATGTTATATTCTTTGTTACAGCCATGTTGCTCCGCACACGACAAACAGGTCTTTCTTTTACTTTAGTGAACAGACAATCTGCCTCCCACCTGTCTTGGAGGTTACCTGTTTTCCATCTTTTGTTTGGCCATTTTTGGGAAGGGGAAGTGTAAATTTGCTCAAGGAGAATGGTAGCATCGTTGCTAACGACTGCGACCGAAAGGGCCGGTCTAGACTGATGGGCCAACACACTAGCCAAGCATTCTGGGATTTGTAATATTGGTGGCGCATGTGCTATATACTGGCGGGCCAACTCTAATACACATTTAATATGGTCTTGCGGGCCAAACATAATTATATCGTGGGCGAAATTTGGCCCACGGGCCTGAGTTTGACATATATGTTCTACAGTATCTTGCATTTTTTTTCCACTCACTTTCAGATGACTCAAGTGGTGTAATAAGGTTGGCACTTACTGCACGGCTGTGAGACCATGCGGATGTGAAAATGGAAGCAGTGGCGCCATGGCATTGTCTCAAAGCAGATACTATTTTAACTTTTTTTGGTATGTATGGTACGTTTTTCTGCTCATGTTTAGGTGACTCAACTCAAGTTATGTATTACGGTTTACATTTGCTGCACGGCTGTGGGACCATACAGATGTGCAAATGCAAGCAGTGATGCCCTGCAATTCCCTCAGCGCAGGTTACTCATGACGTTTTTGATATTTATGCTATATTTGTTTTGCTCACTTTTCAGGTGACTCTCCTTAAGTGATGTATAAGGTTTGCGCTTGCTGCTTGGCTGTGAGCCCATGCATATGTGCAAATGGGAGCAGTGATGCCATGTGATTTCCTCATAGCAGTTACTCATTCAAACTTGTTTGCTATGGATGCTGCAGGTTTTTGGTGACTCTCCTCAAGTGACGTATTAAAGGTTTGCTCTCTAGGCACGGCTGTGAGACCATGCAGATGTGCAAATGCAAACCATGATGACATGGAATTTCTTCGAAGCATTTAGAACTTTTTTCCTATGTAGCATGCACTTCACTCACTTTTCAGGTGTCACGTCAAATGATTTATTGCGGTTTACACTTGAGGCATAGCTATGAGACCATGCGGGTTTTGCAAATGCAAGCAGTGATGTCATGAAATTTTGTCAAAACATTCACTCATTACTTACTTTGCGCTATAATTTTCATTTTTTTTTAGGGCAAATTTAGGTGACTTATTTTCAAGTAATGTATTAAGGTTTGCACTTGCAGTACGGCTGTGAGACCATGCAGATTTGCAAATACAAGCAGTGATGCAATGTCATTTCCTCAAAGCACTTGCTCATTACAACTTTTTTTTATACTAAATGCGCTGTAGTGTTTTCAGGTCCTTTCAGGTCCTCGAGTGATGTGTAATGGTTTACACTTATTTGCATGGCTGTGAGACCATACAGATGTTCTAATGCAAGCAGTGGCATAATGAGTTACTCATGACAACATTTTTAGCTGTGCATATTGTATTTTTCTTTTTAGGTAACTCTCCTCAAGTACGGGGTTTACGAGGCTCTCTTCACCCTCCTGGCCTCTTGCATGAACAAAGACGGCCTCCTGGTGGCGCGCGGCGGCGGCTTCATCACCCGTGAGTTCCTCAAGAGCCTCCGGCGGCCCTTCAGCGACATGATGGAGCCCAAGTTCCAGTTCGCCACGCGCTTCAACTCCCTGGAGCTGGACGACAGTGACCTGGCCCTCTTCGTGGCAGCCATCATCTGCTGTGGAGGTGAGTTAACGTTCCATGGAGACGACGGTTTAGGTCCTCACTTTGTTTCCTCGTCTTTGTAGACCGTCCGGGTCTTGTGGATGCGACTCTGGTGGAGCAGCTCCAGGAAGGCATCGTGCAGGCTCTGCGGTTTCACCTGCAGGCCAACCACCCCGACGACGCCTTCCTCTTCCCGAGACTGCTGCAGAAACTGGCCGATTTGCGGGAACTGGTCACAGAGCATGCTCAGTTGGTGCAGGAAATCGAGACGACGGAGGACACGTCGCTGCACCCCCTCCTTCAGGAGATCTACAGGGACATGTACTAAGAGATGGCTCAATTAGCTGCTATCTCCCATATCAATGTACTGTAGACTATTATTTTTGGGAGAGGGGCAGCTGTGAAAAAGGAGCCATAGCTAACAAAACAGTTTGTAAAATAGTGCCTTAATAGGGTGATGGCCAAAATCACAGACTTATGTTTAAAACTGTGTAATACAATATTATTTTCAAAAAGATTGTCAAAATATGACTTTTGTCGCGTGATTGTGCCTTCCACAAAAGTGACCGCTGTGAAATAAGCGATGAAACCCCTGCATCAATAGTTTGATGTGTGGTTTCTTTGATTTTTGAATCACATTTAAGGTTGAATAAACCAGGAGCCATTTATTCACAACGGAATTCCACTGTAAACAATCATTCAAAACTAGTTCCAGTTCATACACTTCGTACAATGTAACCACCCTACATCGTTCATAAATACAAAATACTGTATATGTGTCAGTGTGAAATAACTTATTTTGACTAAAAAGACAATTGTATGTAATATTTTGAGCAAATGTTCTCAAACTCATGTTTAAAACCGTTTAGAACAGTATTTTTAAAAAGTGATTTTTAATGTGTGACTGTGCCTTACAATACAAAAGTGACCACTGTGAAATAAACAATTAAACCCTTCATCAAAATTTTGTGACAGGTTTTTTTTTTTTATTTTGAACCAGATTTTAAGCTTAATTGATGTTGCTTGAAACAATAGTTCTATACTATTGAAAATTGCTCAGTCATGCATGATAATGTCCCACGATAATAATAATAAAAAAGTTTTGACACAAACAAAAATCGGTTATATTTCGTGAGAGAGAAGCAGACTGTGAAAATGAATAGATATAAGAAGTTAAATTTCGGCCAATTTGAATGAATTGGGTGTGATTTCTCCCCGGTGCGCTAGGTGGCGACATGTGATTGCAGCCAAATCAAAATGACCTCCTGCTGTTTGTTAGCTGGCAAAACAATGGAAGAGAGTACACGCCAACATCGCCAAAAGACATTTACATGCCAGTCGTGTGGTTTAAGTTGTCCTTATACTTCCTACGGACAGAAACCACCTAACACCAGAGCCATTGTGTAAGTAGAGAACGAAGCAGAAGCCGTAGCAGCGTTCTGTGTGGGGCTAGCTATGCTAACGCGGTTAGCTACTACAAAACCCTTCACACGACTTCCCACTTTTTCACCCCCAACATTTTCCCGCTATTCGTATAACTTTTATGGACACGACTTGCATCTAATTTCATTTATTTGTCGTTGTTCAGGTTGCTGGAGGAGTGCTATGTGACGAAAGACCCATTCAGTCCGGATAAGGACAAGTTCCTCGTTTTGGGTTCCAAGTGCAGCTTGTGTGGAGTGACTGTATGTGTTGGCTCGGTAAGAATTCGGTTGAATTCCATAAACATGGCGCCCTTCTGATATGAACTCAAAGGTACTAGTGTGTCGTTAAAGCTCATTTGGGGTGAGAATCAATCCACTGAGCCAGAAATAAAATTCACTTTCAGTCGTCTCCGCAATTGAAACAACCCAAGGCAAAAAGCAGACATATCTTATTACTAAACATATTTAAAAAAGGTGAAAGCATTAAACTGCTACAAACAACTATACACGTTTTGGGGGCATAGAGTGACAAATAGAACAATTAAATGTACTTCCAGTAGATGGCAGAGAAGGTACAATACATTGGTGTATCCACTTGTTGCCATTCATTAGACAGAATGAGTCAAGCTTTGCTTTCAATTAAACAGACCCAGATTTCACACTTTCAATTTGTGACTAAATTGAGACGAGATCATCCTTTTTTTTTTTTTTGGTTAAGTGGTACCTTGGGATACAAGTGACCCGATTGCAGAAACTGGATTACCTTAAGAACAGCCTGCTCGTTGAGTGCTAACATGAAATGAAAGCCATTGACATGCAAAGGGATAGTATTGGTAGCTGCTGTTTTACAACTTTTTAAGCCGTGGATAGTTGAAGATGACAATATGACAATATTATAGACTGCTATTTTTCCATAATACAAAAAAATATATGTTTTCTGAGGCGGAGGCTAGCACAGATGAATGGAATTTCCTTTAATTTCATTGGGGAAAGATGATGTATTTTAAGTTGTGAATGTGGTCACTGAACAAAATAAACTTGTATCTCAGGGCACCACTGTATTTATCATTTTTGTGACATTTTCGTTCAGTGGTGTGCCATTGTTTTTTTTCCCATGTAAAATGGGCGCCATCCCCCAATAAAGGTTGGGAAGCAGATTGTGCTCCATCTTCTGTGTTTGTGTGTGGTTTTAATAGTTTGCCCTTACGACTTGGTAATCATGTGGTGCAGTGCACGTGTGCTGAGCGAGCGTTGCGAAATCAATTAAAGCTACTTTTGCACACCCAAATGCCCCCCACCCCCCGCCCACTCCTCACCCCGGTTCACTGTGACCTGTCACGTTTACTGTAAACTGTAACACACACACACACACTCACTCGCTGACTCTCCCCACTGGCAGGACTGCAGTCTGTTCTACACCAAGAGGTTCTGCCTGCACTGCGTCAACAAGAACCTGGAACTATTTCCCCGCCAGGTCCGGACGGAGCTGGCCAAGAAGCCGTCGCAATAGGTTTTATATATATATATATATATATATATATATATTTATTTTTTTACCAAAACATAGCATGGGACACTTCAGCACCGCCACCATCTAATGAAACATACGAAAACGGTCCACTTGTATTCATAGGCTTTCAGGTTTATTATTGTGAACTGTACTTCATAATAATTTCAAATATTTTGTCCTCCTCACATTACTGAATAAGAACAACCAAAATACTGACTCGTTCAGGCGATTGTTGACTTCTGTGGATTCACACAGCTGTTCACTTGTGCTCATGCCGTAAAGATATTTATGGACAAACATTTGAACTCGTATTGTGGCTTTCTTCACCTCTGCGCGCCTGTCACAAGATGTTTTGATTTCCAAGGCTGCAAAGTTGAAGTCGAGGCATAACACAAGCCCCGCGGCAAATCTATTGATACAATGTAGCAAATGGACACCTCGCTGTTTTTTGTTTTTGTTTTAACTGTTTCACTGTTTACCACAGTTGACGGCGAGCCAACGATGACAAAACCGCTGTTACTTTTCTCTTACTTTCGTGACAGCGACGCCTCTAATCTGCGCTGAGTGGATTTGCCGAGATTTAATCAAGTTTTTTTTTTTTATAGTACGCCGCAATTGGATCAAGCAGCGCTAACTTGTGAGCATGCCTCCAATCAGATGATGCTTGTGATAGTACTACGCGTCCCTACTATCCGGCTTATGTTTTATCTATTAATTGCAAACAGCTTTTAAAGTCTAGGATTTATGAGTGCACTATTTTGTTTTGTGTGCAGTTTGTGTACATCACACTGGACATTTTGTTTGTACATCTTTATTGTATTTGCTTTTATTTTGCCCTGTTTTGCTCTGCTGTCTGCAGCCAAGTTGGCATTGCAAGAGAGAATCTCTTCTCAATTGGCTCCCCTGTAAAAAAAAATAAGCTCCATAAACTAAAATGTATATCTTTCTTCGGGTGACAAAGCATGTTAGTCGAACATTGCAACTCAAGGAAGATTTATGTTGTGCAGTGCTTGCCAAAAGATGGCAGCAAAGGACTACTTTTGTCCAGATGACGTGACACGACTCACTTGAACAGTTCTTTTGCACCAAGATGGCGCCCTGACTCGAGCAGACAAACAGCCCTTAGGTGAGTTTTCCAGCGAAAAACGGGCAAGGGGGGTGCAGATGCCGAACTGGGAAAATGTGCGCGTCGACTTGACTGATCTGAATCTGAATTTTCGCCGTTTCCCTGTGGCCTTGAGCATGAAAGCAACTTGATCGGATGCTGTGACATCATTTCCCCGCGCCAGTCATTTTGTCGAAGAGGATCATCATCGGGCTTTTTTGGGGGGGGGGGGGGCAATATAGAGAGCCAAATAAGAGCTGCGGTATGGATGGAGTGGAAGTATTCATTAGGCAGTTGTCTTGTGTTGTTGACTCGATCCAGTGTTCCCTTCTCGCTTAGTGGGCGGCGCGAGGAAGCGCGCAGACCAATGAATGGCCTCCTCTGTTTAAATAGTCCTTCATGTCGACTCGCCTTCTCACTGCTCACTCGAACGCCATGTTGGCTCTTACGACCTGACTTGTGCGTATGTGTGTGCATGTGCGTTTGCAGCTTTCCGACCAACTTGACAGGAGCGCTTTTTTTCTTTTTCTTTTTTTTTGAACACCCGTGCCTTTTCTGTGGATTTTTTTTGTATTATTTTTTGGGGGACTGTTTGTGCATGGCGCACTGGAGTACGCGCGCCGCATTCCCGTTGTGATTCTGCAAGGAATACTATTTTTGGGATTTGAGCGTTTTGTGTTTTGTGTCATATGTGCAACAAAATGTCAGACGTGCGCCTTTCCAACGCGAGTCCGCCGCTGGAGAGGGTCGACGCGCGGCAGCAGGACGTCGTCCGACCCCCGGTGTGCAGGAACCTCTTCGGCACACCTGACCGAGAGGAGATACGTACCCTCTTGACGGCCACCCTCCGGGATGACGTCCGCTCGTTCGCGGACCGCTACAACTTCGACCCGGACGGCGAGGGGGCGCTCCCGGGTGGGGACTTTAAGTGGACGGAGGACCGGGACGCGCCGGAGTTTTACTCCCGGCCGCCGCACAGGAGGCAGGAGCCGCGGGCGGAGGACTCCGGGGAGGGTTCTCGGGGCCAAAACAGAGACTCTTCGAAGAAAAGACCGTCGGATGCTACAGGTGACGACAACAGCGCACCCGCTTCCCCAAACCTAAAACAAGCACACGCCCTCTCGAAGCATCTTTGCGGACCTCGCATTTCCTGCTTTTTGCCAAACTCCGCTTTTGTTTTTTGGCGAGGACGTGCAGCTTCGCGCAGCGACACTCCTCACGCCTCCTCGTGACGACTTTTTGTTTTGTTTTCTACCGCCAGGTTTGTCGCGCGAGTGCCCGACGAAGAGGACACACTCCGGGGGAGACGACGACGACGACGACGACGCCGAGCCGCCCCGTGGCGCTGGAGGTCCGGCGCCGCAGGTCCCGTAAACAGAGGCTGAAGCCAGCTCGGTGCGTGTCATTGAAGGCACCACAAGCCCTTTTATTATCACCTATGTCACTTTTCAGTATTACTAGTATTATTTTCTGTGTGTGTGTGCGTGTGTATTGCATCTATCAGACTAGAAAGTGTTTATTGTCATTGCGGATACAACTAAAGTATTATTACATCTCGCTTCATGGTGCATTCAAGTGCTTTCTTGCTTCTTTTGCAGGCTGCATCATCGGGAAGAACCCTCAGCAGACCCCAATAGGAAGGCAATAGAGGCTGCACAAGCACTGAAATATGTACACTATCAAGTTTTGGCACTCTTATTAATGTTGTTTTTTTAATTATTCTTAAATGGCCTCAGAAGCAGCAGACAATGTAGCAAGAAGTGTGCAAATTGATTATCATCCCCTGACCCTCCCTCCATTTTCTGTTCTTACTACCTATGTGTGTGTTTTTTTTTTTTTTTTTTTTTTTTAATATATGTAGCACATAAAAAGCATTCTGCTTTTCATGCCTGTGTCTTTTGAATAAGTGTGAATTTTGACACGGGGGGGGAGTTGCAGTGCAATTTCCACCCTAAAAAAGGTTTTTTTTAATTTGTTTGTTTTCCAAGTGGTCATTAATGTATCATTATTATTCAGGTATTCCACTTTTTTTGTTAAATGCAGATTTCAACAAGTCAGGGTTGCATGGAAACTTAAATATATTTTGTTTTTTGTTTTTTTATTATTATTATTATTATTATTATTACGGCTTGGTGTCCCAGCATTTTGGCTTGCTGCACTGGCAAGTTTCCATTTTACCTGGGACTAGCCACAAAACAACGTTTACATGGTCTCATTTTTTTGCCCCTTTTATTTTATTATTATTAAAAAAACTATCAGGGTTTTGCCAAAGTGTGTGCCTTTTTTGGCTGAGCAATATTTGACCAAATTTCACAGTATTTGCCGATAATCATAAGAATTTATATGTGTGTATATATATATATATACACACACATATATGTTTGGTTTATTCTGCAGCCCATTGTGTTTAACTGTGGTGTCCAGATTAAAAAAAATAAAAAATCACTGAGCTACTTATGCAAATATGTGAAATTCATGTGGAACATGTAATTGCACTATTATTAAAAGTTTTTGTGGAGTAGGCAGAAAAACAAACTTGCACTGCCTCAGTGAGGGTGTAAACTCTGAAGTGTACCTGTGTGCCTTAAAAAAAAAAAAACACTGAAAAATTAACTTATTTATGTTTCTTGTGTGTGCGCATGTGTGGTTGGTTGTATGGCTTATCCAAAGCAACGTTTTTTTGTAAATATGTTTTAATCATTGTTTTTAAAAGATAAATAAACTGTTGCAAAACTAAGCCTATAATGTTGTATTATTTGTCCTCCCACAGTCAATTTATGATGCCAATTTTTTTTTCCACAGGCACACTATAAGCGGTCTAACCACTAATCGAAGCTCAATGATATGCAGTGGGAGCTTATTTGCACTACAGTGTAACCTCACATGCACTTGGCAACAACTGCATGATAGTGAGTGAGCACAAATGACCATGAAAAAAAATAAATAAATAAAAAATGCAGCCCAGCCCAGTCCTCATGTGGGGCAGAAAAGCTTCAGTGCAGGCATGTGAGCTGCAGAAGGAGGAAAGAGAACTGGCTTGCAGAGCAGCCAATCAGAGCAGAGAACACAAAAGCAGACCACTTGGGCGGCAGCCAATCAGAGAGCCGGGGGGGCGGGAGCTCTGAATTGTACAGGCTGTTCTTTTCATGAAAGACACGTACGCTGCAATTAGTTTCATTGGCTGCCTCTCTCCTGCTGATATCAGTGTGGAGGAGTAAAAAAACAACGTGTGTGTACGAGCTATTCTTGTATTAGTCACCTCTTCTGTGTCTGCTGAGGCCATTACTCCGCAGTAAGTTTAAAATAATAATAACAACAACAGACATTGCAACACACGTCACCGTCGCTCGAGTACAAATCCGCGACGTCAGAAGGGGGGGACACACAAGTGATTCAATACTTTAATCGCGAATGTTTTTTATAGTTCGGTCATATCTCAGCCAATCAGATTCTTACCTGCTCCAGCTGCAGCTGTTCTTCATCAATGCAATTAGTGTGTGTTCTTTCAGCCTCTTTTGAAATAATATCCTTCACCAAGTGTGTGTTTTTAAAAAAAACATTTTTTAGCTCCTTTTAGTTCTTTTTTTTTTTTAAGTATAAAATGTCTGTGTTAAAGCCCCTAAAAAATCTGCACCACAAATGTTGGAAATAATCATGTTATTTGTTCATGTTTTGGATCATTTTCTTGAACAGATGCATATTTCCACTCGATAGGGACAAAGTACATAATTAACCTGTGCATCCATTTTTTGTGACATTTTTGTGGTGGTGTACCTTGACATATATTTTTTTCTAATGTAAAAATATGTGCCTTGTCTCAATAAAGGTTGATAAATGCTGCATTAGTGTACCTAATCCAGAAACTTTTAGGCTACAACATTGATGTCTAGTACATCTTTTCCATCTTTTTTTTTTGTTTTGTTATTATGATTATCTTCCGGACATGTCACGAAAAGATTTTACATTAGTGAAGTTAATGTGCGGTAATTGTTGCTGCAGATAACGAACGAGGGCCATAAAACGTTGAAGGCTATGAATAGATATTCACCAGAAGGCCTATAAAACAATGAGCTCACTTCTTGGCCATCTTTACCAAGGAGGAAGGCAGGGTGCAGATATTCCTTTAGAACTTGTTTTCGTGTGGAAATACAACTTCCCCAAGCAATCTGATATTAATTAACCCGTTCTTCCGTGTCATTTTTGCCTTGAAGTCACACGATCATGAATGCAGAGGTCTTTTAATTTTAGCGTGCCGCTAAAAGTGACCATTTGGCCGTCGTCTTTTTGCGGCGCAGCATGTAAACAAACAAATCTGCCAATGTGAGCTTTTGACACAGTTTTGGCTCTGGTGAGCTCACACTCTACTGGCCAGTGTAACCTTTTCACAAAAGAAAAAAACTGAGACATTAAATGTGAAAATGCTATTTTGGGGGTTGGCGGACTATGTTTTACACTCCTGAAATAGCATAAAAAGTACACGGATAGCTCAAAACAGACATTAGGAATGTTTTTAAGAATGTTGTTACCATGGAAAAGGCACCTAAAGAACGAAACAAACATACTGATTTTTAACATCTCGTTTAAAAAACCTGAAAGACGAGGCATGTATGTTCTTACTGCTCTTCTAGTCAAATGACCAATACCCCCCCCACACACACACGCACGTAATGATGTCCTTTGTAGTACCATGACTGACCTGTGAGAGGCAGCATTGTGCCGCAGGCCATCCTGTGTGCCTGAAAAAACAGAAGAAGAAAGAGCAGGAGAACAAGCCAAACTCGGTGTTGACCATATACATAAGGATTTGCTATCATTAATATTAAACATGTTTAACATTCACAATTGTCGCTCTAACCGATTTCCAAGCAGATCGGAGAATAACCTCCATTGAAAAAGGGCGCAAAAATGCTCAATTCTGGCCTGATTATCGGAATGTGTGTACTAGACTTTAACCGATTTTTAAAATGTGAGCGTCCCACCACATGGGGAGGAAAAAAAATCTTCAGGTCGTTTCACGGACCATCGTATGGACACCACACACATAAGAGTTGAACAGATTTAACATTTACGATTGTGAGCAGATCGGGGAGGCAAAAAAATGACTCTTAACACACTCCACACCACATGATAATCACCAGGATAATCTTTCCAGATGTCCGATAGTCGGTCCTTTGTTGACTTGGATCGCGATGGAGGGAAAATGCTCAAATTTGGCCTTGTTATCGTTACGTGCACCAAGTTTTAATAGATTTTTCGTTGATGACCACACACATAAGGGTTTCCTATTGTGAATAATGAACAGGTTTAACATTTACGATTGTCGGCCCAAACAAATTCTGAGCAGATCAAGGAGGAAAAATCATACCACGGAATTATCGTCGGGACGATCTTTTAGAGACATCCGACAATCGGGCCTTTGCGGACTTGAATAATGCTCGAATTTGGCGCCATTGTGGGTACGCGTATAGCCGCTCGAGTTCTTTCAGCTGCAATGTCCTCCTGATTGTTGTTTATGTTTTTAATTAGGAGTGCAGAGTTGGCGATTTTAGAGGAGGCACCAATCAACCGCCGCTCACGCTAATAGCCCCAGGCCATAACCTTTCCCTGAACGTGCGTTTGCACTCGTCGCCTAGATACGTGCGGCAGTGTGTCACCTCACCAACTTATTAACCAAGTTCCAAAAAAAAGGCGAAACTTTTGGGAACGGATTGATCTTTGAACAGTTGACCCCCACACTCCTCACCCCCCGAGTCAGCGGGCTTAAGGCCAGTGACTAATGTTTGACCCGAGGACAGACGGGCGGCTACAGGAAGTATCGGCGTTGGCGGCGGGGTCGCAGCCAGGTCAAAGCAAAGTGCGCCAATATGTCTGATGGGCGCGAGCGAACGGGTGAGTCGAGGGAGGAGCGCTGAAATGTCAACATGAGAAAGTGAGCGGCAGACACAACACTTGGAGGGAAAGTATTGGGACAGCTGGCTATTATTACACCAATAGGAAGTAAACCTTGATTCAAATATGGAGCTGGGTCTCCTTTTCCACTCTTCTTGGGAAACTTTCTTCCAATAGAGTGGCACAGCGACTTTTCAGTGTTTTTTTTGTTTTTGTTTTGTTGCTTGTTATTTTACTTTGATTATGTTAATATTTTATTTTTCAACCCATAAACGGGGTAAATGTCAGTTTCATAATAAATTAAGACGTGTGTCTCAATACTTTCTGTTTACTTATTTTTTTGGCTATTAATTAATTTTATTAAAGTTTTTCAATATTTTTTTTTCCACATTATGTTTTTGTTATGTTTTAGTGGTGTAATGATTCATTCATTTCATCGACGTATTGATTTATATTGCCACGATCGAACTGGATCGATCTGTGCTCGGCAATTTAGCCTTCCGGACGTAAATATATCGATTTTAATCGTTTCATAAGGTAATCAATCGATTGTATCAATCACTATTAATGCTACTTTCTTCTTCGTAAGTCTCTTTTCTTCTTCGTTTCCTTTTCTACGCCCCATATCTAGTCATTTCTTTCCGTAGGCCCCCTAGTGGTTTTACGAGACACCACAATTTTTGTGTGTGTGTTGTTTTTTTTTTAAAGCACTTTTTTGAAGTTTAAGACGTCCGTCTGTCTAGTGGATGGCAGATGAGAAGGAGGCTAGCGAGGAATTATAAATAAGGATACCTCAGTGCGACTTGTGGCAAGTAACTGCACTTTGAAGCCTCTCAAATTGGTTAGCTCGCTAGCCGCTAACAACAAGAGGAACGAGAGGAGAACCAGCGACCATGTCAACTACTGGACGCTGTTTTGGGCTCACGTTTGTGCTACAACAGCAGGTTTGGTAATTTATTTTGCTCTCTGTGTATTATTAACACGATTCCTAAAAGTCTTTCCTCATGAAAAACTCACAGTGCAGAGCCATTACTATTTAACCGTTTAGAACAGGGATTCTCAAACTTTCGGTCCAACTAGGAACTCCTTACAGTGGACATTTTTTTCCCAATGACCCCATCATAAATGTAACACTAAATAAACATCTATTTTCTTGAAAAAAAACTGGCACAACAACTAAACTCATAGCTGAAATAATATAAATAACAGTAAGTTGCAGTTTCCCCCTTTGTTTTATTGCAAAGCAATACAATTTGTATTAAGCAGACTCATAGTCCTCAGAAAACACATGCAGTACAGTACACAATAAGACACGTGAAAGGAAAGTACATCAGGAAAATCTTGAGATTTCATGACCATAATTAATCTGACCGCATTCCCGTACAAGAAATTACACTTGCTGTGTGTCTTGTATGCAGGTATTTATTTCAGTCACGTGAGATGGATTTTTGGCTAAAAATTGACTGAATCGATTTCCAGCCTCTCAATCGTTAAGATCGTAGCGTTCTAAATGAACCAATATCGTCCTTGAATTGAATCGTCAACCACGAATCGTGCTACGGATCAAAATGTAGCAAAAAAGGAATCGTTACACCCCTAGTTTGAATCATTAAATGTCCTAGTATGTTATGTTTTTAATTTATTTTTGACTATTTTTAATTAGCTGCTTTTTTTCTAATTATTTTAATATTTTTTGTGTTAAGTTTAAATCAATAAATGCCCTCGTGTATTGCATTTCAAATTTGTTCTTTTTTATTATTTTAATAAAAAAGATTTTTTTCCAATTATTCTTTTATAATTCCTTATGTTCAAACAAATAAATGTCCTACTATATTTTGTATTTTTAATACATCTGGGTGGTATTTTCTGTATTTTTTTGCAATATTCTAATAATTTAAATATTTTTCAAATATTGTTTTTATTGTTTGTTATATTAAAATGATGTTTAAATCAATAAATATCCTTGTGTACTACTGTATTTTAGAATATTGTTTTATACTTTATTTCTTGATATTCTAATTATTTTTATATATTTTTCACGATTTCTTTTATTTATTGTTGTGCGCTACTTTTCTATTCCTTTTAGTACCCCCCCCCCCCCCCCACCCTACATAATTCTATTTATTTGTTATGTTAAGTTCATTGTTGATGATGACTGATGACGTTGATGTTAATGTTAATTGTTGTCAATATTAATTGTTAAGTCACCAAGTGTTGTGGTGTGAGCTAAATGTGATTGAGACGGAGCGAACTAGCCAGAGGACGACACGTCTTGTTTTTTCCTCATCATCCACACAAGCACGCACACAACACACAAACAGTTTTTTTTTTCTTTTTTAAATGAAAACTGATAAATCCCCCAACATGGCCTCGCTACCGCCCACTGTGTCTATAGACTAAGCTTCTCACACACACGGCCTCACATAAGAACCACTCACTTTTTGGTTGGGGGCGAGTTTAGAGTGAAAAAGGGACAGCTAATACTGCTCAATGTATCAAAACTTCACTTCCAGTGGCACATTCATAGACAAACACAGAATTTTGTCATTGGATTCTTGAACTATCTACTGAAATTGAAGAAACTGGATAAAAATAAAAATGAAAACCACAAAAAGAAAAACAACACCAATGTCACATCTGGCACATCACTGCTGAAAACCACAATGACGTTGTTTTTGTTTGTTTTTTGTTTTGCATACAGTACAACAATAAGCACCTCTGTGTGGTTTTGCAGTGAGGGGAAAGAAATGTACATTAACATCGAGACTACCCACACCTGCAGCTAAAAAGCATGACTTCCTTTTATGATTGATGGTCCTTATGATACGGTGATAAGCAGTATCGTGTTGTAAAATGTGTGAGTCAATTATTAACTGATTCATTTCACATTACAGATGGATAGGAAACGCTATGGAGTATAGAGGACTGAATTTATCAAGTGTCAAGGTAATTTCAAATAATTTCTATAAATTTACCAATAGCCTTCAGTGTAACCCTTTTAAAAGTTTAAAATGTTTTTTTCCCCCCCCAAATAAAAATAGTTGTTAGTTCCTTGGAAATTATTTATATTCAGCGTATTTTAAGTTAGGAGGATCTTTTATTGACATATTTTATTGCTGAGAGACCTTTATACAGACTTAAATAGAGGTGCCATTATCTTTAAACCTCCATCATGTAATAATATTCGACTCAGTGCTCAAATCTTTCAAATCAGTTTCATTTTATTGCCATACCTTTATACATACTGTACCTACAGTTCATTGAGTCACTTTTAACTTTAAACCTACATCATGTAAAAGTAAATTTAATTTTATTTTATTGCAAAATGAGGCCAGAGAAATGATTTTTTTTTTTCCCCCACAGATCATTTTACTATTGTAGTACTATCAGGTTAATACTGACAGTTTTAAAGGGGAACGGAACCCCTAGTTATTTATTTATTTATTTTAATTTTATTTGTAAGAATACTTTGTATGTACCACCACCACTGGTCTAACACGGTATTCTGATTAATATCAGGTTTGTGGAACAAGAATTAAACAGATGAATACATCCATTTTCATCCAGGGGGCCGCCATGTTACTAAGGGGAACATTTTTTAGTAGTTATGATAGTTACGCTCGGTAGTTTGAACCTAAACTTGCTCAAATTTTGTCATGTCATCAACCCATAGTTATGTTGGTAATACTTATACTAGTTATGCAACCTAGTTTTAGTTTGAACACAAACTTGCTAATGTTCAAACCATCATGTCAACAACCTGTAGCGATGCTAGTAGTAGAAAGTTACACGAGTTAGTTTGAACGCAAACTTAATAAAATTCTGTTCAAACCATCATGTCATCAACCCGTAGTTATGCTAGTAGCAGTTATGCTAGTTAGGCAAGCTACTTTGAACCCCAACACGCTAAAATTCAACAGAAGGCAGTATTGCCCAACATGGCGGCAACCTTAGATGGAAGAAAATTGAGGAATTAATCTGTTTAAACCTTCTATGAACGCAATATTAATCAGAATACTGTGTTTAAACTAGTGGGGGCACATGCAATGAATTCTTGCGGGGGAAAAAAAAAAAAGTTTAGTTCCCCTTTAATAAATATGACAAAAAAAGTGATTTGTAAAAGAAACTAACTGCAAACTTCCCCTTTAATAGCCATGGATGAGAGCGTGATCCTGTCGGTGCCATAATAAAAGTGAGTAAAAAAAAAGTGACTGAAATCCCAACACCAGGCAGCAGGAATGTGTTGTTATTGGAGAAGCAGAGCGAGGCCTGGTTTGAGCAGAAACCACGGCGAGGAAACCATGAATTGGACTTCTGACGTTGTGTGTTATTGTGTGTGCACGTGCTGCCATTTCACCCTGCGCAGACGTCGCCGGAGTGCAATAAAACCAGTGGGCCGTCATTATCGTTTGCACTGTCTCACTTTACACGCAGATTTCACACCACGGTTGCGCCCTTCGTCACCCCAGAACGCACGCTAATCTCCCCGCCACAAACCAAAACACACTCCAGAACAAATAACCAGCTTGTGACTACATTTCACCATGAGAACCCCAGCTTGTAAAATGTATAAACTTTCACATTGGTGAGGATAGAAGTGGATCTGAATCCAAAAACTGGGTGAACTGAGGGCTAAAATGTGGGTTATTATGGTTATCACAGCAAATCAAAGCAATCCTCTAGGCTGTTTGCAGCACAGGGATTGCAGTGATCCGATTGGACACTTGGTTCCAACATGCCTTTAGGCATTAATTTATAAAGAACTTTTCATTGAAAATAAAATCTCTTATTGCTACAATCATACCTGCCCCATCGGCCCGAAAATATCATGCTGAACCAGCAAGTTGGACGCTGAGCCAGTGCAAGATCTTCTCGTGATGTCATGACATCTTTGATACGCATTCGTTTGAATTATCTTTATTGCGTTACATATAATATCTTATTATACTAGTTACGCTTTCTTCTACGAATATAAAAATACTTCCTGAGACAAAATACATTAATATAAAATATTGTGCTGTTGTTCCTGTTTCTGATGATGTAATTTACCCGAGCGTCTTGTTGCTCTGCATATTTTCTAGGGCACAATCATACCTGCTCCAAAGGCACCAAAATGTCATGTTAAACCAGCAAACAGAAAATTGGACAGAAACACACCGAGGAAATGACTTCCAAAAGGGAATTTGAGTTCATTTCTACACGTTGCTGCTCTTTTTTGATTATAATAGTTCACTTCATTTGTGTGGAATGAGTTTACTTTGGTATGGCGCGGGTTCTACGTGCTTTCTCTTGTCACCTCATGCGTGCTATCTGACAGCTCCTTCGAGCTATTTAAAGTGAACTCCGAGTGCAAATAAGGACAGCAGACTGATTTATATCTTTCACTACGTTCTCCTTTCTTTCCTGCCAAATATATATATATAGAGTAGAGAAAGAAAGGAATGTTTTCCACACGTAGCCGCCACATGTGGCTGGTATGTGCGAGCCGTCGTCATTGCGTTCCAAAACATTTCACATAAATCCAAGTGAGATATAATCTTGCGCGTGGATAACTCGAAGACGTTTAGCTGACAGTTTGTATCAGGAGTCAGCCTTGTGGCACCATTTGGGATTTTACTACGACAAGGGTGGGGCTCGACGATACAAACATACTCAAGGCGTACATTCGCTCACTCAGCGTTTGTAAAAAAAAATTATGTTCTGTCCTCAATTTTAGGGTCACAACATATCATTTTGATCTCCATTTGTTCATGTTTTTATCAGCGTTTGAGTCATTATAGAGTCATTCCCCCAACACAAACTAATTACATATAGATTTAACATGTACGATTTATTTTATTGAAAAATTATGTCATGATAATTACATTCATTATAAATAATCAATTAAGAATGATAAAGTATGATTAGTATCCTAAAAATAAAAGAATAAACATTTTACATACAAACTATAGGAATCATAAAAATCAAATGTGTCCTTTTGAGAAAGTTGGTCCATCCTGGCTTCATTGCGTAATAAAGGCCACCATGGTCATGATTTCACAAAGGTTGCATGATGTTGGGTTTAAATCCAAAACATTTTTCCTGTTTGCTGCATTGACTCTATTTTGGGAACCAAACAGAAGCTTGAAGTTGACCCTGTTCCCTGCTTTCGGGCTCAACAAAACAACAAAACACATCTTCGGAACTGATTTTTTGGCGATGAACAACCAAACTGGTCCAACCAGCCATTCAGCAGCAGCATAACTGTTTCCCACTCAAAACACAAAAAAACCAAAAAAAAAAAAACAAAAAAAGAAAAGAAAAGCTGGTGGGCAGACACAGGTGCAGTGACACTGCAGCTCAGTACATTTCCAAACAGCCTCCAAGGTACTTTTCCAAGCCTGGAAGCTGAAATTCTCATTTTCTTTCCTAATTTGTCTCATTCCTCCTGAAAACACACTGACGCAAGAAAAGCCTTTTCATTATAGACTCACATGATATTCATAAATAAAAGAGTGTCTCTTGTGAAGTGGGTGTTTGTGTTTATCTAGATGGTTGTGTTGACTTCCACACACCATATGACTTTTTAAAAAAATATATAGAGCGTCAGCCTCACAGTTCTGAGGACCCGGGTTCAATCCCCGGCCCCGCCTGTGTGGAGTTTGCATGTTCTCCCGTGCCTGCGTGGGTTTTCTCCGGGCACTCCGGTTTCCTCCCACATCCCAAAAACATGCATGAATTGGAGACTCTAAATTGCCCGTAGGCATGACTGTGAGTGCGAATGGTTGTTTGTTCCTATGTGCCCTGCGATTGGCTGGCAACCAGTTCAGGGTGTACCCCGCCTCCTGCCAGATGACAGCTGGGATAGGCTCCAGCACGCCCGCGACCCTAGTGAGGAGAAGCGGCTCAGAAAATGGATGGATGGATGGATATATATTTGGGTGTGCAGACAAAACAGCATTAACGTGTCTGCAATACGAACGCTCCTCGTTGCTGACACACTTCGTGATGCATTGTGTCTGACGATTTTTTCGCATGCCTGCAAAAATCATGTGGCGGACACTTGTCCTTAACTCAGCAAAATGTGAACGAGTATAAATCAGCATCACGTTCAGCAAAAAAAAAAAAAAAAAAAAGAGCCTCTAATCTTAACTGCTCCTGACTCATTAATGATAATAATACCCTTCTGGAGGCTATTTTCAGCCAATGGCGGTTGAAGTCAGAGACATTTTTAGCCCACTCTGTACTCTTTTCCCCTTTCCAGTTTCTGAGGGAAAATAGATGTGAGCTGAGAGACCTCAGACCACAGCACGGAACGACGTCAGGCCCATTTTTATAAAAAAAAAAAAAAAAAAAAAAAAAAAGGCCAGAAGTCAACTAAGTACAGGGCGCTCCCCTTTCCAGTTGCATCTGTGCGCAACACATGTGGAGTGTGGAGCGTGATGATGTAAAGTGACCCTTTAATCACATGTATGTACTTGGGCCCAACTGATATGGATTTTTTTTAGCCCGAAGCCAATTCCAATATTTGGCAATTCTAATAGCCGATTAATCGGCCTCGTGGCACTGAGAGCTCTGGAGAAAAAAAAAAATGCTTACAACAATAACGATATTAATTACAGGCAGAACATTTGACTGTTTTACAATACGTTGTTCCTCAGCATTTGCTTAACTTTAACAAATAGAAAAATTGGTTAAAATCGGCCAATTTTTTATTTTTTTTTTTCCGATTATTGCGGGCCAAATATACTTGCATGGTGGGCCAAATTTGGCCCCCGGGCCTGAGTTTGACATATATGCTATAGTTGGTTAGATAAACAGATACATAGGTAACTTTTAATTTTAATTAAGCACCCATTTTGGACATTTTTATTTTATTGGGTAGACCTTATTTGATTGTCAACAATCCCTTGTAAAACTGCCATAATTGATCGTGGCATTGATTCAACTATAATAGCCACTCTTAATTAATTTGTACCAACGTAAAATGTGATTGTATCCTAAATTAACACTAACACTCCATAATTTGTGTCCTTTTCCATGGTTGTCAGCTATATTCCAGTGTAGATTGTACCTTTTAGGGCTGTAATTCTCAACCAATCAGCTAGCAAATTACCTAATTTCAATTAATTGGTCCGTAATATGAGAATTTATTTCCTATCAGTAATCTAAACTTAGTTTATCTATCTATGCCAGCAGTGCATAGTATAGGATATATCAATGTCATGATGAATTATGGCAGTTCTAAAGGCAATCGCACTACAAGCAGGATGTGCCTAATGGAAAAAAAAAAAAAAAGTCCAACATTTTACATGAAAGCTATTAATGTATAGTTCGTTTTGAGGCTGACAAGCTGTGGTAACAATAAAGGTGCAAGTTACACAAAGGGTTCATTGTTGGACTCCTAAAGGTCACTTTTTTAGGGCCAGAATGTTACAGATATATCCTATAGCTGTAAAATACTCCATGTACAGTAAATGTATAATGAACTCCAATGGAACTGTAGTTGTAAGAATCCACTTCTGGCTATTGAGTGAGATGACTGCACGCCACCAAGATTGGAGTTGAATCTGCAATTCAAAGCGTTTGCAGTGTGATCACAGTGACATCTGTCACATATGAACAACACCCAAGCGACAAACGGCCACATTCTTGTACCGATGACACATGCCCGCCCCAATGACACATGCCAAACGGTGGCGAGGCGGAAGTGACCTCTCGCAGGCCGACCGGCACACTCACAGTGAAAGCCGTAGAATCATGACACCATCAGTCAACATGCTCAATCATTATCTGATTGTTTTTAAGGGAATTTCCATGACGAAGACAGGGAGAGAAAGATGGATATGGAGTTGACTTTGAGTGGAATTACGTTAAAAATTTAAGTGGGCGGAATAACATGTCAGACATGAAACTCCTGCACGGCAAGTGTAATTGAAAAGTATTTTCCTACACGGGCGAAGGCATGGTGACATTTTTTTTCTTTACGATTTTTTCTTTTTTTTTTTTCTTGCCATGCCCTTGTCAGCTGACGGTGCACACCCTGGGAAAACACACCTCGGGTAGTCTGAGCAGTTTCATTTCCACAACAGGAGCTGTATTTAATCACCCACACAAGTCTCCTAACCTTCACTTTCTGTTTTTAAAACTGTATATTATCAGCATATATGGTGAGAGACACCATGGCGTTACTGTTAAAAAGACATTGGTCCTAGAAAGAAGCCTTGTGGAACACCAGAACTACAATTACATGATGTGCACAAAGATTACATGTGGAGCAGAATAAAATGATTTCATTCTCTCAATCACTCTGATGTGTTGCTGCAGTTCAAATAGTAGAAATGGCACCCAATAATGAATAATACAATTAGGAATAGCCATTTAACAATTAATGTTTACTCATGTTTATCCAGTTTAGCCGTCAGCCAGGGATATTAAACTAAGTTTAAACATGACCAAATTTGATTGGTTTGACAATTAAAATCAAATTCATTAAATCATAAAAACTGTATGTATTATTCAAACATACTTCTAAATATGGTAGTAGATTTTCTACAACATTTAAAAGCTATATAATTTAGAAATTAAACAAATGACACAAGAACATTAGTGTGTATGTATTGTATTTATAATGTACAGAATTGCTTTTTATACGGATAATGTGGACATTTTTTTACGGGAGTCAAAAAACAAATGAATCAGGAAAATTGTCCACATATAAAACAAATGTTCCCCCTTTTATTTCCTTCGAAGTATTAAATATGACATAATTGTCGTGTCATTAGTGTGATTGGGTTCAGGTGCAACTCATCCGCCTTGCAGCCTTGCACGCACCTCGGCCTCATTATGTGTAGTGCCTTGAATAATTAGTCACCTCCATTTGCTGTCCACAACCCCCCATGAGTGTATCCCATATTCATGTAATTAATACGCTATGCTATTTAATGTTTACATTTAATATTCACCTTTGGTCTGATGCTGTTATTGTCTGCTTTGTGCTGTGTCTAGAATATTGCATTTAAACATGGCGGTATTAATAGCTGTGTGACTGCAATACAATGTGGTTCGTTTAGGGTGTGTTTGTATATAATGGTACCTGGCAATTACAAAACCCAACGATCAACATTTCATTAAACGTAATAGATTAGGTGTCATTTATTTCAAAGACTCTTCCTCCTTGTTGTGTAACTAAATGGCTCATGTACAAATACAGTGCTGTGAAAACGTATTGGCCCCCATCTCAAATTTGTTGAAGAAATGTGAATATCAGACAAATATAACTTAAAAAGTTGTTTTTCAATGGTGATTTCATTTCTTAAGGGAAAAAAAAATATCCCAAGTTACCTGGTCCTCTGTGAAAAAGTAATGGCCCCTTCAACCTAATAACTGGTTTGGGCACCCTCAGCAACAACTGAAATCAAGCATTTTCTATAACTGGCAATGAGTCTTTGACATCTCTGTGGAGATATTTTGGCCCACTATTCCTTGCAGAATTGTATGAATTCAGCAAAAATGGAGGGTTTTTGAGCATGAATGACCTTTTTAAGGTCATGCCATTGCATTTCAATTGGATTCAAGTCTGGACTTGGACTAAGCCACTTCAAAACCTTAATTTTGGTTTTTTTAAGCCATTCAGAAGTTGACTTGTTGGTGTATTTTGTATCGTTATCCTGCTGCAGAACCCAAGTGTGCTTCAGCTTGAGGTCACAAACTGATGGCTGAACATTATCTTTTAGGATTTTTCTGTTAAAGAGCAGAATTCATGGTTCCATCAATCACAGCAAGTTGTCCAGGTCCTGAAGGATTAAAGCAGCCCAAAACCATCACACTACCACCATCATGTTTCACTGTGCTCCATTTATGCCGGATGTAATCATGTAATTCATGATTTAACAAGGGGGGGTATTACCTTTTCACTCGAGGCTAGTTTTTTTTCCCTTAATAAATGAAATCACCATTTAAAAACAGCATTTTAAGTTCACGTGGATTATATTTGTCTGATATTTACATTTGTTGGATGATTTCAAACATTAAAGTGGGGTAACTGTGCAAAAATACAAGAATTTGAGAAGGGGGTCGATACTTTTTCACGGCACTGCAAGCAGGGTGGAGCTGGTGCCCTTAATTATCTTTTGCTTTTGTTGTGTTTGAATGCCATATGTATTCAAGATCAATAATTGTCCCACGCTCCATCCTTTTGTTGAAGCAAAATTGTCATAGTTCAACCTTTTAATTAAACGTGTGTTGTGTGCAAAGTAGATACAGTAATATCCAATTGTGCTTATGGATACCTGAATGTAAATTACATGTCAACACATGGGCAATTCTAGGATCAGAGGTTTAGGCGTGCTGAGCTCCGGGCCAGGCAAGATAAATTTCAGTTTTGTACAGTTTAACTCAATGTTGTTCCGACATTTATGAAGGATTAGCAGATAACTTCTTGGGAAAGTCTGTGACCCAACCATCAAATCTGATAGAGGTTATTTAAATGTTAAGCCACCGTAAAAGATGAATGAATTTGATTTATAAAACAAATGTACTATAACTCTACTAGTTTGTGATACAGCAGCAGCTCAGCTTACACATTAACAGTATGCATTTTTTCCTGAAGTAATCCAGCCCCATATAGTGAGTACTAACAATAGCAAAAATTGACCTTGGGCTTATATATGAAATGCAATGCACAAAATGTGAAACATAGTAACAGAAATCGACTTTTGTGAATACTTTAAACAGTAATACATGCTTGTCCGGGGTCTCCAGTTTCAGAACTACTTCTACTACTGGTTGAAATGCGGCACAGTAGCCGCAGAGGTGTCCTCATTGAGGTTATAAACATGATCGTCACAGGTTCTTGTTGCTTTTTTTATAGTGTTAGAACATCCTGAGGTCTGATCTCGTATTGACAACAAACTGTACTTTGTTTACACTGTACTAAAAATAAAATAAAAAAACAGAGGAGGGAACTTATTTATACCTACGTCTGGCGGAGTTTTTTTTAAGGCCATGCTTAAAAATAAACAAGCATGCTGTTCTGGCCGCTAAAGCAAGGCAATTGGGAACAAAAGTGCTGATAGTAGCAGTACACACTGCCAGGCCTCCATATGTGAGAAAAAACTCGTAGCTGAGGTGACGGCATCCTTGTCACACATGCACGACGCCCTTTGTTTTGTGTACATACGTGCCGCTATTTGGGTGTGAGCAAGAGAGAAGATTAGAGGGTGTGTTCAATGACATCTTAGCGGTGGGCCCCGTCACGTTGTTTGTTGTCCACCACTTGAGTCAGTCACAAAAAATGGTGTCTCGCACGCTTTCACGTGCATACATGAGGCCTTTTGTTGAGCTGTGGCGTGCGAGCGGGCTTATGTACTCAATCACACGTAAACACTGCTGACACGCGGGGCACACACTGACGCACACTCACACACACACACTTTGAACGTCACGCAAACGCCCCAAACATGCAGCAACCTTTTCCCAGGAGAGCCGAATTCATGCTTACACGTCTTCATTCTGCAGCCAGGCTGGCTCAGCACCTGCTGTGCAAAGTGAACGTCAACAAAAAGAGGAAATTCTACACATTTGTTTTGTGTGCTCTGTTTGTTTTCCACCACTGTGCTAAAATTAGTTTGGGAAAATAATATTTGGTGGTACAACTCAAGGGAACTCATCTCCTGTATGTTCAGAAGTGCTATTTATATACGTATAAGAAAAATCAAATGATATTTTGTAACTTTTTTTTTTTTTGATTCAGCACACATACTGTCGATAACAACAAATAACAACAATATACATCAACAGTGAACTTCAAGTTTTGGGGAAAAAAAGTCAGACTGCTACTTATTCATCTATTTATAGAAATGGTATATAAAAAAAAATTATTCTGTTATTTTATATGATTTCTGGTACATTTCAAATAATATGTATATTCGGCATCAATACACTGCTTAATCATGTAACACAGTTTAAAAAATGTGCAAAATGTAAAACATTTAATAAAAAGTTAGTTCAGGAAAAAAGAAGCACATTCATATTGTGTCAAAGCGATGGCATTTATTCCGTCGTATAATCAAAATCTTTATTTTCCCACCATCAAGCAAGATCTAGTGTAGTTCAGATCAATTTCATGCTACATCTTTCCCAACATCCTGCACAAATCCAACGAATGCACCTATTTCACTGCTGGGTATGTCAATACCAATGATTAATAATAAAGATTTAGAATGCTATTTTCCACCTCCACATACTCCCCTCCCTCCATCTGTTGCGCTGAGACATGTCTGTATTTGAGCGCCCGGGGGCAATGGGGGAGTCCGTGTTTCTTTACGGAGCAGCAGGCAGCACACGCGACTTCCACTCGTCCATTAATGCCTCCCGATCAGCAACAGGTGGCTCGTATAAGTCCGGTGAGGCTTTTTTCCGACACTGGAAAAAAAGGGGCCTTGGAAAAATATATGCTTCGGCTGCCTTGGGATAACATTCTATAAGATCCCGGGGATTATATGTGATGCCTTGTCCTTCGACTGGTTGCGATCTATTTGAGGCATGGCAAACTGGAGTGTGTGACACGCTAGCAATCTGTGGAATTGATTTAATCTTTAAACGTCAGATATTAAACGTGTTATGTCTGCGGTCTGTGAGGCGTAGAGCTCGTCGAACGTGGCATAGATGTGTCATGTGTCTGGAAATGAGCAACAGGTGAAAGTGAAACAACACCAGAAACCCATGTCAATGTGCTTACAGATGAGGACTGTGTTCCCATGTTTTAGACTATGGAGGCTGGAGGCAAATGGACTCATTCCTGAATGAGCATGTGTTGTGATGTCATCCCCATTCAAAAATACAACAAGGGTTGCAGTTCATCCTGGTGAAAGGTTTTGGGCTTAAACATTGGCTCAGGAAGGCCCCCTCAAATGATTATTATTAGGATATTTTTTTGGGAAAATGTCCCAAAGGCAGTCTCATTCCTCAACATGAAATGTAATAGCCCTGTCCATCATGAGTAGAACCACGAAAAAGTCTCAAGACCCCATGTCTAATAAGACACAGGAACTCAGCCATTTTGTTTGAAAATGCCATTTTAGGATTATTTCGTCAATTTCCAGGTGGCCTTTAAAGAACGTTTAGCCCCAGAAGTTACTTCTAAACATGAAATTTGGTCAGTGGGTTGATCATGAGTAGAGTGACAAAAAGGACTCAGGAACTCGCTTTGAAAAAGAAACAGGAAGTCAGCTATTTTGGTCTGAACTGGCCCTTTTAGGATCACTTTGGCCATTTACGGCGTCATTCGAACTTTGATAATGAAGCCCCCAAAACCAGTTCCACTCAGCAACAAGAAATGTAATAACCATATTTATCAGGAGTAGACCTGCAAAAAAATCTCAAGAAGCCACGCCCAAAAAGTCACAGTTAGTAAGCTATTTTGCTTCAAAGCGGCCTTTCTCAGGTGAAGTTCGCCGTTTTCAGGGGGCCTAAAAGACTGACTTTCAAAGCAAAATTCAGTCCCCAATGCCAGTTTCACTCATAAGCGTGAAAGTTCGTAGGTATGTGTATCATGAAATGACCAGTAAAAAGCCTCAAGAAGCCATGCAAAAAAAAAACAACAACAAAAAAAAACCACAGGGAGTCAGCTATTTTGTTTTGATGTGGCCATTTTAGGGTCATTTTGGCCATTTCCATGAAATATATCATTTGTGACTTTACTTTTCCAAATCCATGTTTGCATTTAGGGCCAGCTTGGCGACACTACAAATTGAGCCTGTATGGCAGCTTCACTGAATATGTGTCACTGCAAAATGTTCCCATGTTACCCAAATCTTTCCCAAACAAGTGGTCTTAAATTATTAACTGTTACTGAAAGCTAATGAGCCACTGTAAAAATATGTTTTGGCACCCACATTAAACGAAATCATACATTTTGGTAGTTTTATTGCAAAGGTAAACATTCGGAAGGCCATACATCAAGCCAAGGGTCTCCAATAATACCCAAAGCGAAGGTGAATGGGTTCACTGTGTGTACCTTCACAAGCTGTGAGCGATCGTTTCATTGAAAGGACGGAAAAGCCATCAGAAGAATGAGCTTTGGGTCACACGTGGGTAACGAAATCCACTTCTTCTCGTCTCTCCATGTTGCCTCTGGGAGCCCTTCAAAGTCTGAGTGAAGTCATGCCAGAAACACACAGGACAGGCTCATCTGCTTTATTAAGACATGACATCATCTATTTTGTCTCATCAAATGTGAGAGAAATGGAGCATGTTTTCCCCTTTAGAATTTTCAACTTTTGCCCCCGTTCATTTGGATCTTTGTGGCCATGTCCTGACCTCGTGAAATCAAACAACGAAGTGATGTGGAGGCAGCGAGTGAGAACGATGCTGTGCTTTAGTTGGAGGCCCACCAAAAAACGCAGAGTAGAGAAAACAGGGGCGAGCTGCTGCGCAGACACTTCACATTTGATCCACCCAGGACGTGCACCCTGATCCTGACACAGAACAGCCATGTGGAACTTGGCAAATGCCGTTTTGCAAGGAAAATGAACATTTTGTGCCTCCAGAGTTTGTTTTGAGCTCTCAGCTCTGTAAGAATGTTTGCTCATCTGAGTTGTTTCATGTGTTTCATTTCTTTTACTGGCCCAGTTTGCCTCCTCTGGTTTGAATAAATCCAGTTTTGGGATAGTCTAGATGAAAACTGAACAGGAACATAAAATGGAAAACTGTGAAAATTAAAAATGAGTGCTGATTGCTGAAGACTGGACTCATAGCTTTTCTCAAGCATTAATAAACTACTTCCCGAAACTTCTGTGACTATAATATTTGGTTTATACTGTATGGTATATGCGGTGGCCGACTGGTTAAGAGCGTCAGCCTCACAGTTCTGAGGAGCCGGGTTCAATCCCCGGCCCCGCCTGTGTGGAGTTTGCATGTTCTCCCCGTGCCTGTGTGGGTTTTCTCCGGGCACTCCGGTTTCCTCCACACATCCCAAAAACATGCATGAATTGGAGACTCTAAATTGCCCGTAGGTGTGAATGTGAGTGCGAATGGTTGTTTGTTCGTATGTGCCCTGCGATTGGCTGGCAACCAGTTCAGGGTGTACCCCGCCTCCTGCCCGATGACAGCTGGGATAGGCTCCAGCACGCCCGCGACCCTAGTGAGGAGAAGCGGCTCAGAAAATGGATGGATGGATGGTATATGGTAATATTACTTTCCAATCAAATAATTTTTTGTTGTTGTTGCTTTTCTTAATTTTGTTCATAATTTCTTTGTTAAAATGAATTTAAATAATACATTTAAACCACTAATAAGCATTTTGGGGGTTTGGTACACCTCCAAAAAAAGAAAAAAGAAAAAAAAAAAAAACAACAAATTGTAAAAAAAATGAAATACAAATAATAATTTAAAAAAAAAATGAATCCGCTGGTGCTGAACCGCGAATATGCAATGCAAGGGTCCACTGTATATGTAAACTTTAATGACAAAACAGTATTTACTATAAAGTTGTATATTTACTAATAAATATTTTTCAGTCCCGAAAGTACATAAGCACTGAGGTTAACAAAATATTTAAATGACTTTCTTATAAATGGTTGATACAGCTTCATTTGTGTCATCCATTTAAAAAAAGAATAATTCTCTATTTGTTTATGTTCATAAAATGTTTAGAAATTGTTTTAGAGCTTTCTTTTTAACTCCAAATTGAACTTTGACAAACGCCGGGGTGCCTTAAATTAGCCAGGACCGTTTTAGGTACTAATCTGAACATTTCCTGTGGATGGTCATCAAAACACCTCATAAAGCATCTTGCGCCAAACGCTATTGTTTTGTTCCTACAAGAGAGGTGTTTTATCTGGGTTTATGTGAACACAGTACAAACCCTCACAGTAACTAAAAAAAACGTCCGTAATTGGTCACAGGTTTAAAAGTGTGCAGAGCAGCTGATGAGTGGAAATGTCAAGATCCTAAATGTGTGCTGTTGTGTGTTTCCTGCCTCCCTGCTCCCCTTTCCTCCTCACCACTGCCCTCCTTTTCCTGCTTCCCGGCGGCGATTTAACAGGTCTCACGTGACGTGAGCTGCCTGTCCTCCGCTCGGTCTGCGCGGGCTCGCTCAGGACGCCGCCCTGTCTGGCCTCCACGGCCGCCCTCTGGCCGTGCCGTGATTGGCCCGGGACTCCCGCCTGTTGGGCTGGGGCGAGGGAAGCCGCGAGTAGTCGACCAGGCGTAGCGTGTCTGGGACAAAAACACAGGGCAACCTGCCAGCTGCTGTCCCTGAGGGGTGAGCGCTGGATGGCTAAAAGGAGACATATCATGCATTTTCTTCCACAATTTAAAACCCTTCCCAGGTGTTTTAATACACACTTTAGACTCCCTAGTTCTTGTCTTTTTGAAGCCTGTTTTTAGGGGCCTGTACGTCCCGTGCAAGTGAGCCAGTCTTCATGCCGCACTACATACTGCTGGGCCAATGGTAACGACGGCTTTTGCTACCATGACGACCGGGGCCAGAGCCTGAGCTTTGAGACTAGTGAGGCTTGGCGGTCTGCCTCTTGTCATCTCGCCAGCAAGTGTATGCGTGACAACAGGCTGCTTCTAATGGCCAAGTGCATGTGTAACAATGGGCTGGATCTCGTCATCACGCTTGCAAGTGTATGCAGAACAGCAGGCTGGATCTCGGACAACGTGCATGTTTGTAACAGTGGAATGAATCTCACCGGAAATATTTCATTTCAGCCGTCATTTGGCCGGGCAACGCTGTGCGGACTGGCTTCTGTCATCTTGCCAGCAAGTGTATGCATAACAGGGAGCTGGATCTTGCTGGCGAGTGTGTGTGTGTGTGTGTGTGTGTAACTGTGGGTTTGTTTTCACTGGCAAGTGTGTGTGTTCCAGCCAAATTTAGCGATCTCGTCTTTCGCGTCACTAAGTGCGCTGACTCTCGTCATCTTGCCGGCGAGTGTATGCGTTAACATTGGGGTGGATTTCATTGTCTCCAGCAGAGTTTGCATGTTCTCCCCGCACCTGTGTGCGTACTCCAGCATCTTCCCATGTTCCAAAAGCCTATGTTAGGTTCACTGAAGACTCTTACCAAATTTCAGATGGAATAGGCTCTAGCTCGAGATGGATAGACTTAAATGGCAACTTAATCACTGCACAACAGTTTTACCAGAGGCTTCTTAAAAAAATATTTTTCTCAATTGTCAAGTATTTGAAACAGTGTGAAATTTCCTAATTTTCCAGTTGTAAAAATGTGTCGTTTAAAAAAAACCGACCTTTTTCTTTTTTTGTTTTATACAAAATGCATGTTTTTAGATCAAAGCAACGCAGACAAATTGGTCCCAGTGTTTTCGCATGATCATATTAATTACTTCTAAGAAATGTGCTTTGTATTTTAGGACTTCCAAAGGTCTTTTTGTCTGGCCTGAGGACATGATGACACCAGATACCAAACTCGGAAATTCCTTGGACGGGTATGTGAGCATTACTCTGTATCAGCTACCTAATCCCCCCCCACAACCCCCTTGTACACTTCAAACTTAACTGAACGAGACAACAGAAACATCCATGAATGTGTCGGCTGTGTGCCATTTTTAAAAAGATTGAAGAGCAAGAGGGCTAGGGGGGAAAGTTCAAGGGACTCCGGCGGTATGTTACATGACAAACAGCGGGAGGATACAATGGGAGCATCTGTTGGAATGACAGATTTATCTTGAGAGTGCAAATGAAAGTGAAAAGGAAACTAATGGAGGGCCCAACTATCATTTCTTCACTATGAATGCAGATGAAAAATCCAGATGTCCCTTAGCATACGTTGTGGTTGTCTACCACCATGCATTTCTCTTACCCTAGTGGAAATAATGTGTCATAAAATGCATCAAGAAGTAGACGAGACTCTTTCCACAGTTCCACCCATGACTCACGAGCACACGCGAGCCCCGCTGATGTCCTCTTCCCTCTTTGTTCTCATTTTAAAACGCCAGACGCTGACAAATAAATAAGCTCTCCTTGGGCCTTTCAAATGAGTCAGCGTTGGGGCCTTTCATCACATGCTGACGTGTCAGAGGGTTCTGACGTCTGTAATGTGATCACGTTTGACCTCTGACCCCGCCGGTCGGCCTCTGCAACCTCTCATCTCTTATGAGGAGCGATGCGACGTTGAAACGCTGCCAGGCCTCTGGGACATCTGAGCGCTCTCGCCGCTGTCTGTCATATGCTATCCCAAACGCGTGACCGTTTGACCTTAGATCTGTGATTAGAAAGGTGTTAATTTATTTCATTTAACCCTCATGCATCTCCTTGGGCATTTTAGTACATTTTCCACATTTTTTCTTTTACATGATGGCTGTTAACTCACCATACATTGATATTTTTCTCCGCAATTCTTTTGTTAATAAATCACAATTTGTTCAAAACTACCAAATAGTAAATATTTGGGGGTATTTTAACGCTTTAAATGCCAGTTTTATTACTTGAATAGCTGCGTTTTCCCCATCACCGTACTATTTTCCATAAATAGTAGGGTGATTCATTTTTTTAAATGAATCGACCCAGTAATCGGTTATCGGAATTTTGTCATTTTCTTCTCCCAAATATCGGAATCGGCATGGGCCCAAAAAAAGTCATACCCTACTTGCAATCAAGCTACATGTCTGAAGTTCACCAGCTGTAGCCACTTAAATGCTGAACCTTTTTTGTTACTGTCGTGAATCAAGTTTTGATTTCCTGATTTAAAAAAAAAAAAAAAAGAACACTAATTATTTTAAATGACCTCAAGTGGTGTCATCCCTCCAAAGTTGTGCTTGCTTTTATGATAACTGTAATATTTCTTACTCGCACAAAACAGACATCATATCTCGTCTTACAGGATGTAACACTGCACACAGTGACTACTTAAATAGTATAGATCTATGCAAAGTCTTAAAGTGACACCCATTCATGTTGCTTTAGGTCCCTGCTGTTAATTTCCCTGGCAAAGCAGCTCTATGGAAAAAGTGGCACATCATTTCCATACACAAATGAATGAGCGATGTGAACACATGCACCACATGTGAGTGCGCTTTGCCCGCCGCCATGTTAGCAGTTTTGCATGGCAATCGGGGAGGGCCGTGGCTACGACGGAGCTTGACAATCGATCTCTGCTGTCTGGCGCAGCAAACCGCACAGGGGGCTGCGAAACCACTGGTGAGGTCTGAATAATGAGGAACTATAACTGTCACGGCCAGGACCCCCCCCCCCCCCCCCCCCCACACACACACACACAACAACTCCAGCCATGCCAGAGCATTCTCTGCATTTAACAATAATCAGTGTTTCCCAACCTTTATTGAGCCAAGGCACATATTTTACATTAGAAATATCACCGAACAAAAACGTCACAAAAAATATGTACAGTATACTGAAATAATGCCTCACCTTACTCACAATTGTTTTTGTTTTGTAATGTCAGAGTAAGTGTGCTCATTTTTTTGTGTTTTAGTGCTCTCCCGCTGTCTAATAAATAGCTGAAAGGTTCCCTCACGTCTCTGGATCTTCTTTCCCACACGCGAGGTAAGTACAGTAAGCAATGTAACAGGGCTGCGGTAGGTATTTGTCAGAAATAAAGTGTTGTGGGGTAACTAATTACATGTAAGGAGATTACATAATTGAATTACAAAATGTATGTAAATGTAATCCATTACATTACTGGGAGAAAATGTGTAATTCAATTATAGTTGCTTTTGGAAGTTTCCATGATTACAGTTTTTGTTACATTTGAAAATGAGCTGCAAAAGCTCAGATTTTCTTTTTTTCCCCCCCACTTCCTCCTCCCCCCTCTCTCTGGTCATGTGCCATTCTGTCCCGAGTCTCAAACATGACGTATTTTTCCAAACATGACTTTGAAGCGCCACCTTGTGGTACCTATTGGTTTATGAAAGATTTTGAAAAAGTTACATTTTACATTTTCATCAGCGTAACTTGTAATTGTCCTCTTCCCAACACTGGAAATAAATAGTCATTTTCGGACCAATTCAGGTAAAATTGGATAATTTCCCACACACAATGGTGGGGAATACTATGTGGACAACAACATGAGTCTGACCAATGGGAGTTGAATAGTAGTAATAATAGTTGAATTAGTGGGGCAGAAGTGTGTGTGAGCATTGCATCACTCTCTTGTCCTGACCAGCCTGTCAGTGCCACACACACACGCACATGCACACACAGCATTCACGTGACTACGCACTCTCACATGTTGAAGCTTATTATTAAAAGTGGGTGTATGATAGACATGTGGTGAAAGCCATGAAGCACAGAGGGATGGAAAGAAGAAGGATCTCAAGGTCAATGGGTTCCACCACACTCCAATTTACCACAGAATCACTCCTCCTCCTCCAACTCTTTGCCTTACCACACACCAATGGTCTGACTCCCAAAGTGGGCCGCGCTTATGAAATTTGCCCCCCCCCCGGCCAGGCGGCGGAGATGAAAACCAAAATTCTGCTGCGTCTTTCAGCGATCATCACAGCAGGCCGCGACCATATGCGTGCATTTTGCGCCTGCTGTGAGCCGCCGAGCTTGCTGCGTGCTTGTTGACATATAGCCTCACTTTTTTTTCGGCCTTATACTGTACTGCTCACCACATGCTGGTGGAGAGGAACCTGGATGGCAAGAATGAAAATAGTAAACTGACTTGCGGATATTAGCATGCAGAGTCAGTATTAAAGTCAGGGATTGTGAGCTGTTTGATGCCAAGGCCAACATACAGACTACACCACTTCTCCATTTTGTTGTCAGGGCTTAAGGGAATATTTCGGGACCAAAACAAGGACCCTTATGAATTTGAAGGTCAATTATTTAATAACCAATACCACGAAAACTACTACTAAAGGATGTTTGGGTAGCTCAGTTTGTGCACATTCCTGTTCATAGACAGAAACAAAAGTGAGATAAAATAAGATGAAATTAGACATTTTTATGAAGTAAAAAAAAACAAAACAACAACTTTCATTATATTATTATATTGTACTTTATAATGTATACCTGACCCAAAATGTCACTTAATGGGCTTCATGGGGAGTTGAGTATACGTTCACATACATTTTAACCTACCCCAATAATGTAATTGAATATAAAATAAAATGAAATGAAAATGTGTTTCGACAAATGTATTTGAATGTAAAATAATAAAATATATATATACAATAAAACATGCATATCAATTTTCACCTCACCCAAAAATGTAATAGAATATGAATTTAAAAAATATACAAACATAAAACACACACATTAATTTTCAGAGCCCAAAATGAAATTCACAATAAAAATAAAAAAGTATATAAAATGAAAACAAAATGTAAAAAAACACATTACTTTCAACCCCAACATCAAATCAAATATAAGAATTTGTTTAAAACTTTAAAAAGTACAAATCCATTTAATATATTACGTTTTTATTTAATAATTTAAATAATAAAATATATATATATGTTTTTATAAGGCTTTTTCTTCATTTGGACTAAATGCTCGTTATTTTACCACAGCTCCAACAAGATACTTTCTACACCCACAGTGACCTTTGTGTGTGTTTGCACTGCACATACAGTATGCAAATGTCACACATGGCTTGTGCAAAATTCATGCTGATGTGCATGCAAGAAAGCGTTAAAATGTGTCAGGTGTTTATTTGAGTCAAATATAAATGTAAACCACCAAAACCAACCAAACCAAAACTGACACCCTACTATTGTGTGACGGAATAATTTCTTCTTTCAATGGGCTCAAATTATATTACTGTTACAGAATTACTGCAGAACTTTATGACCCTGTCAGATGATACGCTGTGTTCCCTCCTGACAGAGATGACTTGGAGATGATAAGCGATAAGTTATAAATGTCACACCCGCAGCTGATATCCGTGTATTGCGGCGAAGTTGTATTCTGTCACTCACATTGACTGGGGAGAACCGTGTGGCGTTCACTGACCCCTATGTGCACCACAGCATGGGATAAACAAGCCTAAAAGGGGGCCTTGTGAAAAGATACACAAGGTTATATACTGTTAATAGTCGTCATTTAGACTGAGAAAAAAAATGTTCTTTGGACTTTTGCAGTGAATCCTCATATACCGCAGGGATACATTCCAGACCCAGCCACAATAGAGAAACCAAATCATATATATTTTTAATGTACAGTGCTGTGAAAAAGCACATTTTTTTTTTTGCATAGTTTCGCCACTGTAATATTTAAACTCATCAAATGTAAATATCAGACAAAGATAACCCAAGTAATTGTAACTGGTGATTTTATTTATAAACGAGAAAATATATTCAAAGCTACCTAGCCCTGTATGAAAAAGTAATCGCTCCCTAACCCTAATAACTTGTTGGGCCACCCTCAGCAGCAACAACTGAAATCATCTGCAGTATAACTGGCAATGAGTCTTTAAAATCTCTGTGGACATATTTTGGCCCACTCTTCCTTGCAGAATTGTTTGAATTCAGCAACACTGGAGGGTTTTCGAGCTTGAACAGTCATGCCACAGTGTTTCGATCGGATTCAAGCCCGGATTTTGACGAGGTCACGCCAAAAACATTTTATTTTATTTATTATTATTATTATTTATTTATTATTATTATTTATTTTTTTTTTACCAATTCAGAAGTTGACTTTCTGGTGTGTTTTGGATTGTTGTCTTGCTGCAGAACCCAAGTGCATTTCTGCTTAGCTGCAGTTAATTCATTCATTATACCAAGGGGTATAATTACTTTTTCCACACAGGGCCAGGTAGCTTTCAACAGTGTTTTTTCCCTTACTAAATAAAATCACTATTTCAAAACTGCATTTTTTTATCTTTACTTGGGTTGTCTCACAGAAGCCACATAAGATCATGGCTCAATGGTGTTTTTCTGGGCATGCAGAAATCCTACGCTGCAAGTTTATCGACCGGCAAAAAGAGGAACCACAGATAGAATGAGACCAACAGGTTGCTGAAAGTTCCTGTCATGCACTGTTCCCCTTTTTATCATATGAAATGTTATATCATATGATCATATAAAAACGATATGTCAGCAGAACCAGTGAACCGACAATTAGTGTTGGTAACTCTTAAAACTTGACTTTTCCACAGAAACCACTGCTCAGGAAGAGGAGGAGCTTTTTTTTCCACACTGCCAGCCTCATTTCCTTCTAGGGATTTGATCAGATTTAAGGAAGCGATTTGACCTGAGGGGGGATTATTCCTGGTTTACCACGTGAAATCGCTGATAAGCAGCCACATTATTTTCACGAACGTAACGTTGTTTTTCACCCAAAAGAGACCAGAAGCAAAAACACCCACAGGAGTCGTAGTGTTTCACATATGGGTAATTTGTAGATTACATAATGAATAAAATAAAATAAAATGTATGTGTAAAATATTTTTTTCAATAATAAAATCATGTAAAACCGATTTTTACATTCACTTTTACAATTAACCAATTATTTCATAAAATATTACAAATTGGTAAATATCCATGTTACTATTATTTTATTGTTACACATTTACATATTTTTTTTTTAAAACCCTGCTAAATTGGTACAACAAATATTGATGACATGAAAATATCATGTAAGTTGTACGTTTCCCTTTTTTAACTGAACTCCTGAGATAAATGAATGTTTCTATGATATTCCCATTATTTTCCATGCACCTGTATTTTGGCCCCATTTTTCTGTTTACGTTGTACTACAGAGGTGAAGATCAGGGCTCCTGTGTGTAGAAACAATTAGACTGTAAATGTTCACTTGTTTCTACAAGCTGATTCCTGTAAGATAAATAGACCATTCTAATTGCACACCATTTGCAAAGAAAACAAACAAATGCAACTGGAAGTAATGAAGGACAGCAATCAAAATATTGCTTGATAGGCATGTCCAAAATGTTTTGTTGTTGTTGTAAATGAAGGCCTTCAAAGTCCTGGCAGCAGACAGACTGGAAAACACTGCTCCTTGTTGGAAGCTCTTAAAACAGGACACTTTATAGTAGACAAACACGTATTTCCTGAATTTAAAATGTTTCTTTCATCTAGGAAACACTAATATAGCTGTATGTAGGCAGCCTTGTGACAACTTTGTGAACTTCACAGAAAAAACAGAACATATTGACTTACCACATCACTCGGTCTCTCTTTAATTCAACATAAATGACATAAGTAGTCGACATTCAGAAACAGCTGCATGGATTTAGTGGGGAAAATGATTATTTTCCAAGATTACTGGAATAGCGCAGCATGGCGTATTTGTATGTAGCAAGTCTGCCTCATAGGTCTGAGGTTCGGGGTTCGAAACTCAACTCAGGCCCTCGTGTGTGTGTGTGTGTGTGTGTGTGTTCACTGGCTTCCTTCCATGTTCCAAAAACCCTGTGTTTGGTTATTTGAAGAAATTGTCTGAATATGGGTGGAGATGAATGATTGTCTATATTTGCCCTGCAATCGGCTGGCACCCCATTTCTTGCTCAAAGACAGCTGGCTGGCTCCAACTCATCCACCACCCGAATGAGTGCCACTCATAAAGTCTTCTCATGCACGCACAGGGGTCATTTAAATGTATTTGACAAGTGATGAGATTCTGCTTATTGTTATATACTGTATTGTATAAAAACAGATGGGGATCTTTTGATTCATAAACTATGTTGTGTGAAATCGTAAATGTCAGGCCACACCATTGTTGAGCCATTCGTATCAACACTCTGCGGGCTATCCTATTTTTGAGTGGGAAAAAATTTGGCTTCGGCAATCCCTTTAAAGCCCGTTGAGGACGTTCCTCCAGGATAAACTTCCACTAAATATGTCATTCTCTCGTCGAAAAAACCGCACCCTTGTCTGGTGGAACGTCTCCCGCTGCCTACAACTCCACCATCCCACTTCAAAAAAGTTCTTCAACCATTAGAGGCCTACTGTCTAAATACTGTCTTAAAAGGCCCTCCACTACTTTTGCTGTAGTCATGCCAAAAATGACGATGAAATGCAGTTAGCAAAAGTACTCTCTCCGTTCTGAAGTGGAAGTACAGAAGATACTTAAATGGGAGTCAGCACACACCTGCCACCATACAAAGAGCCTCTGATTGACCCCAAATCAAGTTCAGCTGTTCTGGTAGGCTTTTCCTAACGTTTTTGTTGTCATATCTTGCAGCAATAGCCACGGTCTGCAGAGAGCTTCAACAGCATTGAAGGGATCAAGATGTGTTGCGTCATCGTCCTTAATGCTCCCTAGTTAACGTTCAGAACTGCGCGCCTGTTTTTTTTCTGGCCTATAAGCCCCAAGATCGAAAGCAACCAAGATCGATTTACATCTTTTTTATGTTGTGTCATCAGCTGCAGAGGTTCAAAAAAGGAAGAAGCCTATTTTGAAAAAGTAAGGAGTAGAAAGAACATATCTGTTTTCACATGTGGGGAGTAAAAGATAATCAGAAAAGTAATTACTCAAGGAAATTATACATACCTGACAAATCTCCTTAAGTAACGCGACTTCCCACTACTGGCAATAAAGTATACAACCAGTAAATTGTACCTTAGCCCAATACAGACGAGGAGGGAGGGACCAGGCCTGGGGCCATGAACCGCAGACAGTGAGGAAATACAGGATGCTGTTTTGAAACTATGCGTCTCCATTTATGTCTTATGTTGGATGACCTTGACCCACAATAGAGCCCCTCTTACCTGGATTTCCTGTTTTGCTTTCATATCATCTATTTCTACTTGTATCGCACTAAAGACCAGAGCTTTCCAAACCTTATTCCGCGTCTTTAAGGCCTACACGGGCGTTTCATTTCAGTCCAGATGGAAGCTCAGGGATGAGTCAGTTGGCACGAGGCCCCTGTGTGTGCCAAAGTGCGAATGGTTATCGCTCCAAAAGCCCGGAGAGAAACAATAATCCAGATGTTTCATGGCGCTGATTGACTTACTTATGCACTGAGCAAAGTCCCCAGGGAGCACGTTAGCAATCAAAAGGCATACGTTTTTCAATATGCAGAAAGCAGCTCGCTAATCAGCATACGTTTGTATGGTGCTATTTGTACATGTGCATGATAACATCCCCCATAATTTACAACTTCAAGAGAAATCCTGGCCTTTAATCTACAATGTTTCTGCACCAGGTTGAAAGTTTCATTGTGCAGATTAGGTTTAAATTCTATGTAGTGGAACTCTTCATGCATCACAATCAGGTCACAAATGAAGGTTAAAGTAGCTTATGGCTACATATTTTCTATATGGTAATGTCGAGTGGTTTAACTTGTCAGTGTTATTTGTTTTATTTGCTGAGAAAATTAGATTCAGTAGAATTATGTCCACACAGTCATGCGCCACATACACATAGCAAGACAACAGGTGCAAATGGTTCTTGATTCTTGGGGTATTTTGTTGAAAACGTCACAGTCATGTTAAACCATTTTAAATTGTTAGGTTAGGACCAAAAGCAGTTCCCATTTTTCTTTCCTACAACCGAATTCCTAGTGTGAGAAACCCTGACTTAAACTAATATTTGAAAAAGGCAGTTTTTTTCTTCACTTATCAAACAGTTTAGCATGACAGGTGTTCACATTTTCTTTGTACATATTGTTTTTAGAACAAAAAATTGGCAATATTAGTGGTTGATACAACCAAATCTTAGTCCTGTGACCCATAAACAGTTCTTGGTTTTCAGTTCTAGAACCAAATTCCCATCTTGAGAACCCTGACTGAAAGGAATTGAGTAAAAGATGGCCCTTTTTTTATTTTTTTATTTTGAATGTTACGTTCACTTATTTAACAGCTTGGCAGAATGATTGTTCACCCATTGTCTTTGCGCATATTGTGTTTAGGGCAACAAAAAAAAAGTCAATATCGTGGTTGTTGCAGCAAACATTATTGAGACCAAACACTTTTAAGTCCTCGAACAAAATGCCCAGTGTGAGAAACCCTGACTTAAACTAGTAAAATATTTTCACAAAACAAAACAAAAAAAGATTTTTTGTTCACTGATTTAAAAGTCTGGCATAACAATTGTTCAACACTTTAAAAAAAAACCCCAAAAAACAGTTTTACACCATGCTTTATCTTCCTCTGCATTCTTGCCTCTGTAGATCCACGTAGACACTATTATTGAGTCCATTTCCTCACGAGCCTTCTGACTTTTTGGGTTTAAGCAGGAGGTGTCAGAAAAAGAAACAGGAATACTGGTTTGTTGCTTTTTGATCCTTAGATGTCAGCTCTTCCTATCATTAGGAATCAGAATTCTCCATGTGTTCAATCGTTCACCCACTAACAGGGAGCATGTGCTGGGAGTAGACCATTGCGAGACATGTTAGTTTTACCCTACTGATGAATAGGGTGTTCTGAGCTCTTGGATGGGGGGTGGGGGGGGGGATTCCATTAGATAATATTAATGTTCAGATGAAAGTGAGGGAATGTCAGAACGGCATGATAAAGTTTTTGGGATGTTGGGATTGACCAGATGAAAAATACAGTGATGTCACACATTTTGACAGTTGAATTCCACTACTTGAAATTGTGACCACCGTATTTGGATTTCTGGTGACAATCCCATTAAAAAATATTTGTGTCCAAATGACGGTGCGGTGATGTCAGAAGAGCAGGACAAAAGTTTTTGGGATGTTCAGAATCAGAATCAGATATTCTGAGCGTCATAAATTGTGACCAGCATATTCTGAGCTCTGAGGGGCATCCCATGAGAGAATATTTGTCTCCAGATGAAGGTGAGGGGATGTCACAAGAGCAGGATAAAGTTTTTGGGTGTTGGGATTGACCATAAAGAAAATACTGAGGTCACACAGTCTGACAGTTGTATCCCACTATCATAACTTGTCCTGCTCGCACAGTAAGTAAGTTTTGCTGGGAGCCAGAGCTACCAGATGATACCCCCAACATCTGCCAATGTCTCACTGGAACCCAAAACCACTCAGAAGAATCCGCAGCTGCGTATACATCTTGCGTGTAAAAATGCTAGGAATGGCAAAAAAGCTCAGGGGGGGGTCCTCACCAGGTTGCTATGAAAAGAAATATGATGAACAATGATTATAATGATAGAGGAAATACCTTTTACTGGAGATGTGGCTGGCGCTGTGTAACATTGGACCTTGGGAAACATGAGAAAGACCCGGGCTAAGATTAGTTACATCTAGGCTTTACACGATCAGGATTTTTGGGACCGATCAGCGAGTTTAAAAACACGATAACCGGTCACCGATCCGATCACAAGATGGAGCAATGTGTCTATTTAAATGACTTGTTTTGCGGAGCCGATCAATGACGTCATTGGTGGGATCGGCGAATATTGACATTAAAGCCGATCAGTGTAAAGTCTAGTTACATCACTTATGTGGAGATTAACAACATTCGCACTTTTGTTACTTATAGTAGCCAAATGGGGAGCATTAAGAAGATTATTAATAGGTATGTTTTCACTGCATAATAAACAGATTAAAATCAGCGGCGTATAACATTATACTTTGACTTTACAATAAAAGATGCAAAAACTAAATTTTGGTACAGAGAATCCATGTTTATTGCACATTTACTGTAAACTTATTAAAATACACTATTTAAACACATTGTAAACACAGTTGAAGAATTACATTTAAAAAAAAAAAAAAAAACAAGGCTTTGTAATCAAAAGTGAGCACAAGGCATGTTAGTTTCATTGCTAATCAGTCTTGAGTCGGTAACTTGTGCAACTCCAGTGGCTTCTAAGGAGAGCCATTGGCCAATCCTCTTGTGACTCCATGTCCAAAACAACACTCAGGCCCACTCCAGAGCACTTGGATGAGCTTTTGCCTCTGGCGCAGTCACCAGTACAATAATCTGGCTGAAGTCCAAAAACAATATTTGTCAGAGGAGCCCTGTTCCAGCCCTCTTTCTGTTTATTACATTCTGCAGCCTGGGAACAAAACGGTTTACGGTTTCAACCTGAAGGAGTCTGAACAGAGACACCACCCCCCCCCTCCCCACTACCCCCCAGCCCTCCTCCGCACTCATGTTTTTAATCACTCTTTAAAATATTTTTAATCAGGCGACACAACGAAAAAAAGAAAAAAAAAGTGTATGAATCTTTTATCCATATGCTTTCAATCAATTTCTCTCCGGATGCTTTGACCAGAAGAGCTTCTCCTTAAGCACTGCGGACAGGAAAAATGTGATTTTGAGAGTTATAGTGCACACTTCTGTGGAAAACATAAGCATTTGGAACGCCCCCAGTGGAACTTTGCGTTCAATCCACTTGTTAAATGACAGGTAATATGGAACGCTCTTATCACATCTGAACTCTTTGACCAAGAGTGCTGGCAAATAGCTGTCATTTAACTGCATTCAAAAAATACAAAAATAAAAATATTACAAAAGCGGGAAGGACGGTGCAACTGAAGTTCACAACTTATGTGGGCGATTATATACCAACAAGTGAGGCACTAAAATTGAGACCATGCCATAGAATTATTGCAATATAGCATTTTATTTTATATTTATTCAGTTCAGGCACTGTGACAATGGTGGCCCACACTAAAACTGCCTCACTTTATTTAGAACAAAAAAAGCTTCCTACTATTACTGTATAGACATTACATTTTTTAGATGTTATTTTAACAAAAATAAAATAGCAGCAATACAAGTACAATACACATATATATATATATATATGTGTGTATATATATATATATATATATGTATATGTATGTTCTCTCATTTACTAAATAAAAGTAGGGCTGCATTTTACAATAAGAGCAAGTAAATAAAAAGAGAAAGTTATCCGTGATCATATAGTTTGTTGCCCGTTTTCTGTTTGGCATCTTGTCACAACAAAGAATTTAGCAAATCTTAACTGAACTGTTTTAGAGGTTACTTTGCCTGTTCCATTTTAAGCGCAATTTGTTCCAAACTTTCTTCCTTTATCGGTCATTTTCTGATCTATAACTTTAACTCAACTTACACCTTCTCTCTCTCTCCTTGTCTCTGTCTGGTCTGTGCGCAGTCAGTGATTTTCGTAATTACCGCGTGCATGTAGATGCAGATTTTATTGGCTAATAGGGTGGCGGAACTCGCATGTGATTGGTCAGTACAGTTCATCACTACCGTTAAAGCCTGAAAATATGTTGCGCCGCTGAAAATAGAAGCACCTCATATATTTTGAATCATGACCTTTTTTTTTTTGTCTATGGTGTGGGTCCGTTAGGGACTGCTTCTGGCTCCGGACACGGACCATGAGTAAGTGCCCTCTGTTTTAAACGATGTCGCAACAGTCGAGCAAACCAGAGTGAGCTGTTTAGCTCCGTAGTACACTAGCTAGTTAGCCCGCGGACTAGCAAACGTAATAGGTAACGTTCCCTAAAATGTCCCAGTACATATACTGTACATATACAGTGTACATACCGTAATTTCTCATGTATAATGCGCATTTCCCCCCCACAAAAATTGTCAAAAGTCAATAGTGCGCATTATACATAGGTATAGGGGCAAATGGAAAAAAAACTTTCACATTTTATACATGTATGCCGCCATCTAGTGGTTATGAAAAAGCTGTACACTTTCATTCCGAAATGCCACCGCCACCTAGTGGTTATAAAAAAAGTGTAGCCTACACTTTCATTCCAATATGACAGGGGTACGTATGACTGCATATATGTACAGTTGTGCCCATAAGTTTACACACCCTAGCACAATTTGTGAAATATTGTTTTTTTTAAATATGACAGATGACTGAACAACAACCATCATTAATTTCTTTATGGCTATGTTTTGTTTAATGATCAGGCTTTTTTGAAATGCTTGACCGTTTAATTTGAATCCCATTAAAATAAAATTAAATGTTTCGCCTGGTCTATCCTGGTTTTCTTTAAAGAATTGTACCCGTCATACAAATTCTGCCTGGGTAATCAAACACATGAGCACAACTCTGTGTTTTCTAATTTACTAAATAAAAGTGGGGCTGTGAGTTTCAAAATAAGAGCAAGTAAATAAAAAAAAGGATTACGTGTTCAAATAACGTGCTTAACTTCAGAATAATTATTTGAAAAAAACTAACAAAATACAGATAATACTTCATGTTTTGGTCATATGGGTAGAAGCAAAATCATGCATTGTAAAAATGCATTATACATGGGTAGAAGGGTTTTCCAGAATTTTGAGGTCAACTTTGGGGGTGCGTATTATACAGGGGTGCACATTATACACGAGAAATGACGGTACATACTGTATATATATTCTCATATTATTCCTTATTCTGGAAAAGATGCCTTTATTTTCTAAATAGGGTTATGTGTTTAAAAAAGACTTTAATCCTGTAATAGTAATACGCCTTTTGTTCTAAAACAAAAAAAGACTTTATTCATGCAGGGAATGTTGTTACATTTACTGCATGCGATTATACGTCAGAATCATATCAGAGCTTTTCATTGGCTGAAAGCTAAGGTCGGTAAGAGAATTTGGTTTATTATGTTTTGTTTTGACTGCCAGTGCCCATATGTAGTTTTTGGACCCCCAAGCTTCAGCTCGCAAACCCCTGGGACTCCAATTTGAGAACCGCTCCACTCCTGTATGCCACAGTGTTTTGACTGTTACTATCCCAGCATTTACTCCAAATGTACACATTCCTCTCCATAGTTAAGTCATTACTGGAGGTTTTCAAATAAATACATCCGGTACACGACGCAGTGTAGTGCTAGTTCTGCAGTTAAGTCCAAAGCTGTATGGGAAAATGACACATGAGGAGGAGTGCTGCTCCGGGCTTGAGTCCAGAATGTCAGCCTTCGGAGGCATCCTTCATATTTCGCCCCCGTCTTCTTGCAGGAATGTCTTGTTTCTAAGGCCAAGGTGCTGATTGCTCAGAAAAAAAGGCTGGCATGCGTGGTATGCGGCTACACAATCTACCCTCGCTTCCTGCGTGTCGTTTAAAAATACTTACTGAGGTATGCAACTAATAAAATAAATTACCAAAAAAGTTAAATATGATGTACAGTTTTTCCATTCAAACTGTGCTCAATGCACACTAGTTTTAGTATATTCTACCTTCAAATAACTTGATTTCCTTGTAGTGGAATTAGAAGGCTTGATTAATAGACTCCAGGAAATGTGAGGCCTCAAGCACTTCCTCGCAAACACCTGCTTTGAAAATTTGCTCTTGACGGGGTGACTTAATTTGTCCAGATTGCCTCCATCACTTGTGCTGCATACCACCCAACCACCCTGAAGAAGACTACATTCAACTTTTTTACCGTTTGGCATGACAATTGTTCACCCGTTTTTCTTTGCGCATACAGTATTGTGTTTAGGGCAAAAAAAAAACAGTTGTCAGTGTCTTGGTTGTTGCAGCCAAAACTAAGAGTTAAGACCAAAAACGGTTGCTGGGATTCCGTCATTGAAACTAATTCCACATGTGAAAACCCCTGATTATATTGAACACATTGGTATGACAATTATTCACCCATTTTCTTTGACGTATTTTGTATTTAGAGCAAAACAATTGCCAATGTTTTGGTCGTTGAAGCCAAAAATAGTGGTTGGGACTAAAAACGGTTCCTGGATTTGCAAAAACAAAACAAAAAACAAAACAGAAGGCTGTAATCTTTGGTCCTTGGTACATCCAATTCCTGAGTACTTTTGTACTGACTTTTCAACATTGAGACTCATTTGATTAATGTAATACTCTTTATGCAATGTGGTTGTTGTTGTTAGATGCAAATCTTACTCGAAACCTTCCTTTATTTGGTCAAACTGCAATTAGTTTTGTTAACTTTGCCTCTCGTTGAAACCGAAATAATTGAATTGTATTTTTACCTTTCTCAACATTTAGAAAAATTCTGTCAACCTATTTACAGACTGGAGGGAATCAGTCCATAAAATCATACACTATAATCACTTAAACAGCAGGAAAGTCGGCTTTATTCATTCATCGTCTTGCTGAAAGGTACCTGGTTTCAAGTCCAAATTTTTTGCTCAGAAGGATCTGGATGTACTGGATTGTCATCCCGATTGACGGGAAGGAAAGACATTTCCTTGGAGTTAGACTCTCCGAGTGACCGGGAGCCGTGGACAAAGTCTGTGTTTGTTCAAACGTCTCGTACAGGAACAGCTCGTGGACACGTTTTTCAATGGGCCCGAGTGATGGATGATTTTCGGAATCACAACTATTCCCCCCCCCCCCCACCCTCTGAAGGGTCCAGTCGGATTCCACAGACGCCTGCCTCACTTCCCAGGAATTCTTGTGCAGGCCTGCTATGCTCCATGAGTCTTTGTATTTCTTTGGAGCTTGTTTTTTTTTTGGTTTTTTTAAACTAAGGCATGCAGCAGTCCCATTTTATACACAAGACACTTTATTTGAAAAGGCCTAATGATTATAAGCTCTTTTTTCTTTTAACGTGAATTGGCTCTACTGACTTTCTTGGAACACATTTTTTTTGCTCTTTAAACGTGACAAGAGTCTATGAGCAATCCAAGCGAGGATCAACACAAATTGACAACATGTGTATGGGAGGGTTATGCGACACTGAGCTAGCAGACGACCCAAACACAGGCCACCTGCTGCGGTTTTGGGAGGGAGATCGTAGTCAATCCCGCAACACCGAGCAGGCCTTTTGGATAGTGACGGTTCAAATGAGGCCACACTGGCAAGAGTCCATAAACCAGCCTGATATCCAGTGTTGAAAATGGGGGAATTTTCCCCTTAGCAGCTGCAGAACAGGATGAGTTTAAGGTACATTGACTTTATAGTTATTCTGAATGGCCATTAAATATTTAAACTTAGGGTTGGGATCAAAAGCAGTTCTCGGTTTTAAATCCGAGAACCAAAGTCCTAGTGTGAGAAACCCTGACTGAAACTAATAGAGTATGTTCTCATGTTTTGTTCACTGAGCTCACAATTTTCCACCCGTCTTCTATACATGGAATGTGTTTTGCCCGACAACAAAAACACTGTTGATGTTATATTGTGGTTAATAGTTTTTAGCTCGAGGACCAAATTCTTAGTTTGTCAAAATCTGCCTAATAGAGTACTTTTTTTTGGAAAAAAAAAATAAAAGATTAAACATTTTGTGGGTTTTGTTCACTTGTTGAAATTCTGCATGAGAATTATTCACGTTTTTACATACACAAAGTATTGAGTTTAGAAAAAAAAAAAAAGTTTTTGTTGTGATTGCTGCAGTCAAAATCTAGGTTGGCAGTGCAAATATTTCCCGGTTTTAGTCCGAATACCAAATTCCAAATGTGAGAAACCTTGACCAGACCAATGAAGTACTTAACTAAAAAAAAAAGGTACTTTTTAAAAAATGTATTGTTTTGTTCACTTATTTAACAGTTCGTAACAACATTTGGTCACCCGTTTTCTTTACGCATAATGTGTTTAGCGCAAGACGAGTCAACACTGTGGTTTTTGAGGGCAGGTAGACCCATTAAGAGAACATTAACGCTCTTTATTAACAGTTACTATACACAATGTGTGCAATTCCTCATCACTTCTTTCAGTTGAGTATCCTAATGCCGTGGTGAGAATATAGATGCACTGCAACTGCTTGCCAGCAAACACACGCACACTCATACACACACACACACACACACACACAATCACGCACTTGTGCTTGTTACTTTTTGGACACAGCCAGCGACATGGGCAGCACACAGATAACATGAGGACGCCCACTTCCTCCTTTCCCACATTTATCACCACCCTTCAGGTGACCTTGTGCACATGTGAGTCAACATTGATGCACATTATAAAGTGTCTCTATGTAACTAGCAGGACTCGTCTAAACTCTAAACTGGGCAAAAATGTTGCCCAGTTTAGAGCCCCAGCTGTATTGTCTATTTATAGTCGACGCAGCAGTTTTTGGCAAGTGGTTTTCTCGATCACGCTGAGACCTGGAAATGTTCTTACCAGAATTGCACACAGTTTTTCCAATGGATTTGCCATGTGCTTCCCTTCCCAAACCTGTGGCCTTGTGTAAATCACTGGGGTGACTTTCGGCATTGATCACGGTTATGTGATAGCGCGGTGGCATAGTAAAAATGGACTCGGTGCCATCCGCAATCGGTTCCACTGGAAAAAGTTGAACTTTCCAGACCGATGGTGGTTCTAACATGGAGAGGCAGAAATCATAGTGACATGGCTTGAATGGAAAATTACGAGTACCCCGAAACACATGGATAATAGTGATCCAGATTTGTCCTAAAGGGTCTCACTCCTTCGTAAAGCTTTTTTATTTGAGATTGAGTAGTTTCTACATAAGCAATCTCATACAAATAAACTAGAATAGCAGTCAGAATAGTAAAGCCCTCCACCAAGGCATAACAATTCTAAGGCCAGAATTGAGGGGTGCAGCTAATCCTGCTGGATCAGGTTGGTCACTGCCCCACTTCTACCACCATCTATGCAAGTGGACTGCATAGACGGCGAACACTAAAACACGCTCGCCAAATTTTAAAAGCTCTTTTTGTAGACAAAGTACTCTATTAGTTTAAGTCATGGTTTTTCTCACTAGTAATTTGGGTCCGGGATTCCCACCTTATTCGTTTTGGCTGCAACAACCACATCATTGACAAAAATGGCAAGATTTCTATTCCAAAATGTATTGTCATAGCAATCTGCATCCTCACCAAAACAAATTGTCTCCTGCTAACAAACCATTTGAACATTCTGTATTGTTGTGTACGATCTAAACCACCATTATACAGTTAACAAATTGAAGCGCTTACGATTGGACAGCAGCTTAATCGCAAGAACGCACGCGTACCCAGCCTGTACAAATACTATAAAGCGTCTCACACTCACGCACTTTTAAGAATTGAGTATGTACAAAGAGAAAGCAGCTAAGAGCTCCTTTGTGACAGCTCTGCATTAAAACAAACAGTCACCAGCAGATAAGGCAATGATTACACACAATGATAAATGACTGAGTGACCAAACTTCAAGACTAATTGCTCGTGGCTCACTGCCTCCTGAAAACACCCCACTCACTTCAGTTAAATAGTCCAAATGAGTTTTTAATCTACGCTACTGTAGAGTCTATTTTGAGTGTTCATCGCAGGTAAGACTGGATCATATTTCCAGCCGGAATAGGATTTTTGCAGATGGTGGAGTGTGCAGAGTGCAGAGAAAAATAAAAAAGAAAATTGTTGTTGACTGACTGGCAGTCGTCCTGTTGATGTTGGCGAGCGGGCGGCTCGGCAAAGAAAGTGGAAGGAGGAGAAAAACTTTAGGCCGGTCTTTTAAACATGCCTGCAGTCAAGCATTGACTTTAATAAACCATGCTCGCACAGAATGAAATATTATCCGACTCGTAATTTAACTACTAGTGGCTCACTTTTGTTGAGACATTAATAGTCATCAGGGGAAGGTGATTCACCGCCTTTCTGTTTAACTTGTGGGGAGAAATACGTTTCAATTAGGGTTTTTTAGCCCAGAAAAACAATCATAGTGTCATAGATACCCATCTCCTTCATATGCCTGAATTGTGTCACTAAAGTGAAAAGTTTAAAAGGAACCTATTATGGAAAATTGGGGGCCCGGGGGGATCTTGGAAATTTCAATTACGTTTTTTTTTAGCCCAGAAAAACAATCATAGTGTCATAGATACCCATCTTCTTCATATGCCTGAATTGTGTCATGAAAGTGAAAAGTTTAAAAGGAACCTATTATGGAAAATTGGGGGCGGGTATGGTTAAATTAGCCAATGGTGGTTTTGCACAAGCGCCATTCATTCTCAGTCTCGAGGCCGATGGGTGAAACACTATCATCTTTTGCCGATGCAGTATTTGTGACAGTAAAGTAACAAGTTTAGATGGGGACTATTGTGGAAAATTGGGTGTGGGACCAAAAACGGCTCCGGGTTTTTCAGTCCCAGAACTAAAATGACTAGTGTGAGATACCCTGTCTCAAAACTAATAGAGTACTTGTTCTTTTTGTGGACATCTTTAACACTCTGTCATGACAATTGGTCACCTGTTTATGCAAAAGTACAGTCAATGTTGTGGTTGTTGCTACCAAAACTTCTACATATTAGCGTTAGCTCTCAAATGAGCGGCTTTCGGCATGAAAATAATTTGTGTGATTTAAAACTTTGGTGTAATACTTGAGAAAATATATAATGTCTCTTTAATAGTCTTCACATCACAGAGCTCCTCAAGCTCGTTGGTATGAATTGATTTGACAAATCTGCGGCATTTGTAGAAAACAGCCTCCATTGAAAGTGCATAATTGATCCAAACTAGGATGGTTGGGCCTAATGAGTGCAATTCTAATGTCATGATGATTTAAAAAGCAGCTAAAAGCAAGCAATACAAAGCATTTAAATCTGTTAAAGAGAACTTGGAGAACACACACAAAGCACAGGATGGGGAGAGATGAGTTTATGTACCAATGACACGGACCACCCTGGAACTGCGCTGACAAAGACTCCCCACAACTTGGAGTGCAAGAGTGCGTGTCCACCAGAAGAGGCGACACACACACACACACACACACTCACACTCACACTCTCTCTCTCTTCAAAGTGAGATGTGGGGAGAATGTTAGAAATTGTGGGCTTTTTTTTTTTGGGTTACTAATTTAACAGTTTGCCATAACAATTGTTCACATATTTTCTTTGAGCATCTTAAATTTACATCTGGAAAAAGTGTCAATGTTGTGGTTGTTATAGCCAAACATTAGGCTTGGGACTAGAGGGGGTTTTCTGGTTTTCAGTCCAAGAACCAAATTCCTACTGTGAGAAAACTACTTGACTTCAATTGTTCAGCCATTTTCTTCAGGAATCTTGTGTTTAGAGCCCCAAAAATGTCCTAGCGTGACAAACCCAGACTTAAACTAACAGTACTAGCTCCAAAAAGGCATTTATCTTTTCAAATAGGAAGTATTTTGTTCACCTTTTTTGTAGTATGACATGCCAATCCGCTATATACGGAATTTCATGTGACCGTCATGGAAAACGGGATAGCTGACTTACTGTGTATGCTACGCTAACGAGCATAACTTGGATTGATGACATGATTGTTTGAAGCCGGACTTGCTGAAGTTTTCTTTATAGGTGGTGTCTTCGGACAAAAGTTAAATGCATGGATATCATTTATTTATACAAATATGGTATGATACGTAAACATGAACGAAGCCTAATGACTATTGTCGTCTTTGGTGGCTCTGTGGCTCATAGCTTGTGTTTAAAAAAAATAAAAAAATAAAAAAGAAAAGACGTACACGAAGAAGTGCTTTTACCCGTTTTGCGAAATGCGGAATTAGGTTGTGCATATGCTAAATTGTTCACCCATTTTCTGTATGTATACAATATTTTGTCTTTTTTGGATTTCAATCCTTGAACCAAATTCCTGCAAAGGTGCCCCTGACTTTTTGGGTGTTTTGCTCTCTTACTTAACCATTTGGCATAACAATTGTTCACCCGTTTTCTTTATGCATAGATTAGAAATCGCGGGGTATGACGTTTTCAATAACGTGACCAAGATAAATGGAGGCGCATAATAACACAATGAGGGACGGGGGGGAGGGCTGCAAGCTTCCGATACCATGACTAATGGTGGTGTAATAGCGGCGTGGATGCACATGGACACATGCAGCTGCAAACCACGAGTAGACAGTCGGGAGTCCGGAGTGACGCACCCTCATCAGGCCTGCAAAATCGATGTGTGTGGCCCGAGCCGGACTCCTCACCCTCCTCTGTGAACTCTCGCTCGCCATTTTCCTTTTTAACTATGAAAGGAGGAAAAAACATAGGCCTGAAAAGAGGGTCAACGCGCACAACCCACAAGTATCTTTTTTCTTTGGATTAATTCTCACACACCTCTCTCTCACTTCTTCTTTCCTGAAATGAACTTTCTCACTCACAATCAACTCTGTTGCTTCTTCTTTTTTAATTGTATTTTTGTTAATAACACTGAATTACTAAACTGCATAGTAATTCATTAATCCAGTTTCTATATAGTCTTTGTCCTCATAGTGTTGGGTGAGGGGGTGCTTATAACCACTCGGTCTCTGTGCTGCTCCCTGTGAAACTGCATTTCCAAATTTGTATATATTTTTTTAAAGTCTCAAACCAAAGAAACATATTGTTTGGAGGATAAAGTTAAATTACTAATTATCATGCATTCTACATTATAATGTGCTGCCCCCCAAAATTGTGTATTTCTGGATTTTTCCATCGCTGTCCTACTTGTTCAAATTTTAAACCAAGTAAAGGTTTGGTGTTGAACTACAATGTTGTGCTAATTTAACAACACACACAATAGAATCTGCATTTTCAACACAACAATAACCAAAATGTGTGCTTTGTTTGTGTCGAGTGTGCTATTACATTTTTTCATTCCAAACACCTCATAATTCCCAAATAATGAATGGACTTTCAAGAAGGAGAGGTCATGGTCAGAAAAGCAACATTGTGCAATAGCATTGTCAGGTGATCACAGCCACTTGGAGGCATATTTGTATGGTCTGGGGGGTTGCTATGCTATGCTGTTATGGTTTCTTTCGTTTTGGCGAAAGTATTCCCGAGCATTGGCGGGCAATATCTGTGGGAATTGCAATGGCCGGCATTCCCAAATGGGCTTTGATGGCTCCCCGTCTGGCCGGGGGAAATGATTCAGGCCGTTGGCATGCACGGTGGAGCTCGCAGCTGGACGTTGCACCTGCAGCCGGGACAACAAGCTGTTGGGTACAACTTTTTTGACACACTGTTGTCATGTGCATTAAACTTGCTGTCCCTTCCTTTTTTCACATGCATTGCAGTTTTACAATAAAACCAACTCAATGACTCAGTTTAAGGGGAAAAAAAAAGCATCGCTCGGCCTGTCAGTAATTTGATGAAAATACTCCAAGGCAACCTAGAATAATATATGCAAAATATCATATTGCACAAGGGATATTAGAGTAATAGGAGAAAATGTCCAAACCAGGTCGTGTGATTGATGGGCGTGGAGGAAGGTCTAAAAATGATGACGGAAAATGACATTGACTTTATGTTGTGAGTGATGGCGAGCGACGCTCGGTTACCGCACCTTCCCTAAAGTACGCATTACTCCATAAATTACGGAATTAGTACGAGGCCACCTTGGGGAGCCTCAAATATGGCTCGTAAACTTTAAAATGAGGTCAATAAATCACCAGAGACAAAAGTCATGTCAAGTTCGGTGGTTTGCTTTTAATGGGTCGTGAAGTTTGCATGACGCTTTACATACAGTGCCAGGCGAGAAATATTTGCCCCCCTTCCTGATTTAAGATTTTTTGTTTGTTTGTTTTTTTTGTGTCCATTTTTGTCAAACCTTAAACCACAGCCGTAGAAAAGAAAGTTTGGATAATTGACATGCATGGCGGCCATATTATAACGCAGCTTGACATGCAGTCACTATGCAATGCAATGCAAGCAATTGACAATTTCCAAAATTTACCAAATGCAAGGGATAAAAATACAGTGGTGCCTTGAGATACAAATTTCATGTGTTCCATGAGCACACCGGCAACTCAAAACGTATCATATCTCATCTCATCATATCTCAAATCACCTTTCCCTATTGAAATGAATGGAAATGCCATTAATCAGTTCCAGCCGCCCCCCCATAAAAGCACATTTTTGTCATGTTTTTTAATGCGAAAGATAGCGCTTCATAATGATATACTTTATATAAACATACAGTAAAGAAATAAATAGAATTAAAAATAATTAAACACACTTTTTGTCACACTTTATCCAACAATGCACAATGCGTCCCGCCCCCTTTTTCAAAAAGTATCAAATTCATTATTCATCTGTTTAAAGTAGTGATGTTTGATTTTTGTTGATTAACTTTTGATGAATGTGGGGTTTACCTCCCACAGGCTTCGGCTTTCTGGGTTTTTCGGGAAACACTGCATCTGCACGCCTTGTCCAGGACGAGTGGAACAGCCTACAGTCACAGAGCAAACCATCTTCCCAAAAATCCACTGACAAAAAGCCAAAAACTGACCAAAACTGCTGAAGCCCTATACTATAAACATACTGTAACAGAAATGGAGATGCTGGTTACCAACATGGCGTCCATAAATCATATCGTGGATTTAACCAATGACAGAGCAGTGCGGTCAGTTCAAAGAGTGTCCAGACTTTCTTTTCTACGGCTTTGATTTAAACGTTTCGGATCATCGAGCCTATTTTAAAATCTCACAAAGACAACCCAACTAAATACATAATGCAGTTTCTAAAAGAAATGCACCATGCCGCAATCCAAAGAAATTCAAGAGCAAACGAGAAACAAAGCGATCAATCTGGAAAAGGCTTCGAAGCCATTTCCAATTCTTTGCGACTCCAACAAACAACGGTGAGAGCCATTAGCCACAAACGGAGAAACCTGGGAGCAGTGCTGAACCTTCCCAGGGGGGTGGTCAGACAACCAGAATTATTCCAAGAGTGCAAGGAGGTCACAAAAGAACCCAGACCTGCAGGCCTCACTGGTCACTCAACCATAAGAGAGACACTGGGGTACTGGGGATGTTTCCCCCCCACACACACACATTTTTGACACTATTGGATAAGTAAACATGATGCGGGTCATGTTTGTATAATGTATAAACCTTTTGGAAGGTGCACATTCTTTTTTATCTGGCATAAAAATAAGAACATTTAATAAAGAAAAAAACATCATGGCCATTGTCAAACATGGTGGTAGCAGTGGGATCGTCTTGCTTTGCTACATCAGGACCTGGACGACTTTTATATTCACTTGGATTGTCTTTCTGCGATATTAAAATTGGAGTGAAACGCTTAAGTGTGAAAAATGTATTTATTTTTTAAACATCAGAAATAAGGAAGGGGGCAAATACTTTTTCGCAGCAATGGATGTAAAGCATTTCACTTTTGCTTTGCAGGTTCTTTTTTCAATATTGTTTTCAAAGAGGAAGATAGAAGTTCTCCCGCTTAGTGAGCAAAAACATGTGACAGGTCTGGAGAGAGATATTCTTCAGAGAATGGAAAGCTCCGGGGGTCAACCCTCGCTGACTGGAATTGATTTAAACCACAATTACCCCCACAATAATGTGTCTGTCAGTTTGAGCTGAAGCCCAGGTGTATAGCAGAGAAGCAGTCTGGGACCGTTTTGAGTTTTTGGTATCTGGCCAAGTGTCTACGCACATACAAATGCCCCCCAACATCATAACCCGAGTGAGCAATCTGTCAGCAGCTGTCAGCGGTCGTCTCGCACTCTCTCTCTATTTCTCTCTCTATTTCTCTCTCTCTTTCTCTCTATCTTGCTCTCATTCTGTGGCCGTCTTGACGAGATTGGAGCCATGAATTTTTATTTGTTAACCATTGACAGATTTACTCTATTTTAATGAGCTGTTTTTGATATACACTGTACGAACATTAAAAAAAAAATAAAAGCTGTGGTGTTCCACAAGGTTATACTGTTGGTCCCCTCACGTTCTCACAATATGTAGTATTCACAAATAGAACATTTACTATTGTTTGCTATGTTTACTGAAGTCCTGTGGTATGCCACAAACTTGTATCCTTGGACACCCTGCTGTCTGTATACTTATATAATTCAAAAATAGAACATTTACAATCAACTACTGTTTATAGGAACATCTATTGGAGACCGTACACCATGGGGGGACTTTTTTTCCTTGTATTTTAAAATAGGCAGGTCATTCCTAGATGAGAGAAAAAGTACAAATGTAAAATATGTAGGATTGTTCATTTGATGAATCAACCCAAGTGAGGATCAGCTGTACAGAAAATAGATGGATGAAAGAATATGAAGAATAATCTTTACATTTTAAACCAAACCGGAACATGTTAGAAGGCAAAACCGCGGTTGCAGTAATGCTGCTGAGATTGTAAAACACCGTCTTTTTCGTCATCCAATGCTTGCGCAGCCATTTCTCCTTTGCTTAGTTCACATAGGCAGAAAATCTTGTTTACAGTATACATTACTGGTTTGCCTTAATCAGTTCCAAATATTAATGGTGTTGTGTGTGTACACATGGCCTGCAGACACATTTGTGGCACACGTTTAGCAATGGATGTCACCTCCAAGTGTGAAAACGTCCTTATTTCATAATTCATTTTAGTTTTTGGTGATTTATTATTATAATTTTTTATGATTATATTTTTTCCAGTAATTCTAATACATTTTGATATTGGGTTTGATAATATATTTCATATTCTGAGTTGTGAGTGTTCTTAGGTATGTTCCTTCTTTTGAACTTTTTCTGTGTGATGTGATCACTCACCTTTGCCTTCTTGTCATTCGTCATCTTGCATTTGCGCCAAATTTCTCTTCTCATTGTCTCGTGTGTAGTTTTGCCCTTAGGTCAACATTTGAGTCTTTCTGATACTGTGGAGCTGCTTACCCCCCGACTCATTAACCTATTTAATAGTTTTACATGCCCACAATCTGCATGTGCATTCAATGTGCTGCAGATTCTTGTTTATGCATCAAAATATGTCCATCAGGGTGACAGCTCGATGCGATGGTGCGGCCACCCCTGAGTGTTTCTCACGCCGAGACAATACGCTACTATGTTCTCTTCTCCGCACCTGTGTTATGCTTTCACGCTGACAAAAGATGTGTTTTTCCTCTTTGTGACCAGCTTTATTTCCATGACTCACATCCCAAAAATAGCGTTTGCTGCCACCGACTCTTAACCAAAAAACTCTTTGTAAAGACGAGGCCCCGATGGCTTTGAACACACAAACACAGCAGTTTTGTGGTTAGTGAATGTGTGGCATGTGGACCAGTCATCAGGTCCAATTGGCGCGTGAATGCTGAATGAGTACATCGTTTTTGTGGTGCCTTTGAACCCTCCTGTTATGGTGTAGGACAAACTGACCTATTTAAAAGGAAGAACATTTTTAATAAAATAGAGACTGGTGCTTGGTCTCATAGGTGTAATCAACACGTTTGATTTCATAACTTTGCAAGTTCAGTTAATAATGACTTTTTATTTGTTAGTTTTTGTTTGTTTCTGACAGTTTTATATACGTAAGTAGATGTGATGTGGGTTAAATTGACCCGGGAACATTATTGCTGTTCCTGAGTGCGAATGTATCAGGATACTTCATTATCACATATAAACAGTGTTTCATGTGATTTTCTTTTTTTTTTTTTTTTTTTTTTTTTTTCTTCCCTTCTGGCACTTTTGGATAAGTAAATGTGACGTGGGTCAAATTAACCCAGGCACTCTAGCTGTTTCTGGGAAACTAATGCATCAGGAGGGTTAATAATGACATATCAACAATGTTTATTGGAATCTTTTTTGTTTCTGACACTTTTGGATAAGTAAACGTGATGCAGGTCAAATTAACCCAGGAATATTTTGCTGTCGCTGAGAAACTAATGTATCAGGATAGATAATAATGACAAACTCTGTTTATTGGGATTATATTTCCCGTTTCTGACACATTTGGATCGTGATATCAGGTCAAATGGACTATTCCTGAGAAACATCACTAACAGGAGGGTTAAGGAAATCATGCGTCCCATTAAAGAATATACCATTGTACAAAATATGCCACTCAGTATGCTGCAGTACACTTTTGCAAACTACAACAACATGAATAAAATAATTTATACAATTATTTTATAGTGGTGTTATATTACTTTGTATTAGGATCTCTGAGGATTGGACGTGTACCTAATGGTTTGACCAGTGTTGTTGGCATTAAACTGCTGCAACTACATTATCACAAAAACCCAACTACTGCCCCCTGGTGTATCCTGGTAAATATTATGAATATGATGGGGAATATTATGGCAAATCAGTCACATTTCTTATTACAGATTTTGAATTGTTTCCCCTATTTCATGTTTTAAATCACACAAATATTTATTAAAAAGTGAATATTTATAGGACCATCTACAGGGTCATTTAGACACATCCAAAGCACCCCAAAGAATGAAAAGATATTTATTTTATTATATTACAGAGGGCTGTTTCACTCTTGAATTATGTTACATAAAAGATATTTTTTATTGTTGTTTTCAAAACTTTTTTCAAAAGAAATTATAAAAATCAACAGAATAAGGCAGAATCCTTCCTGTGTGATTATTTCTTGGACAGAAATTTCATTCTGTTCCCTGTTAAAAAAAAACAACAATTAGATTAGAGTAAGCCAAAACATCAACTCAACAAATATGTACATTTTTCAGGCAAATAACGAATGAATATCCTCACCTAAACCTTTGAGAAACCTGTTCACCCTCCGATGTTCACTCTCATGGATGGTGTCGAGATACTCGTGCACCCTCATTTCAAAAAGCCCTGAGGGGAAAAAAACAAAACAAAAAACCACTTTTTGAAGTGACATTTGAAAGTACAGTGAATCCCCGTTCATCATGAGGGAATTTGGGGCATTCGTGGGTCAAAGTTTACCACTGCATACTGTGAAAATATAAAAACGATCGCTTAAAAAAGCTGCAATATAGCAGGGAAACACTGTATCATTACCTCTGAGACTAGGCCCGTTGAGCTCCCTCTCCTGGATGAACCAGCCGAACATCTGCGTCTCCATGAAGACCTCCAGGAAGCGCCTTGTTGTCTTGGAGGGGACTGCCTTGCGAAAGGCCTCCCGCTGAAAGGAGCAAGGGACGGACGACATGGAAGAGACATCGTCCTCCCTTTCGCTGAAGAAGAAGAGAGGATAGTGGCCTACCAGCTCCACGAAGAAGCGAACAAAGGCCTCGGACACGACAGTGCTGAGGTGGTCTGAAGAGGAGATGAGATGAGTGGCTAGATCAGCGATTATTCAATTTCGCGAAATTGGTCTGAAAACTATAATTCATCCATCCATCCATTTTCTTTACCGCTTATCCTCACTAGGGAGCCTATCCCAGCTACCTTCGGGCGGGAGGCGGGCTACACCCTGAACCGGTCGCCAGCCAATCACAGGGCACATAGAAACAAACAACCATTCGTACTCACAGTCACACCTACGGGCAATTCAGAGTCTTCAATCAACCTAGCACGCATGTTTTTGGGATGTCGGAGGAAACCGGAGTGCCCGGAGAAAACCCACCCAGGCACGGGGGGAACATGCAAACTCCAAACAGGCGGGGCCCGGATTTGAACCCCGGTAAACTATAATTCATTTACTACAAATAATATATTTTTGTTCATCTATCTGTGGCAGCAATGTATAGTGACAGGGAGAATAATTTAATGTCTGCCAGCCAAAGGTTGCACTGCACTGTATTTGTTTGCAGAGTAAACAAGTGGCTCGAGAATAAGGAAGTAACATTCCATATCACTTTCCTATGTTCTGTGTGGGAACTGAGTACACCTCTGTACTGTACCAGAAAAATCAGGAGATGAATCCATTTCATTATTTTACTGACTGTCTGTGACCCACCCAAAACGGGTCCGTGACCCACTTTTGGGTCCCGACCCACCAGTTGAGAATCACTGGACTAATAGTTTTGTGTTCAACTAAACAGGCCAAGATTTCCCCTTGAGTAAGTAAATTGAGATGAGATCATCAATTTTCCGGTGTAAAATATGTTCCTTGGCTCAACAAAGGTTGGGAAACACTCGGCTTAGATGGTACAAAGGTGTTTTGGTTTTTCTTGTGTTTTACTATTGATGGTGTCACCTCCTCCGGCAAGCTCTCTTCTCCTCTCCAAAACATTCTCGAGGGCGGAATGAAGCTTCGAAGGCAGGATGGAGTCTTCGTCATCCATCTTAAAAAGATGCCAAAAATAATAAATGTGTAGGGCAGGGGTGGGCAAAGTATGGCCCACCGGCTACATACATTCCATTCAATAATAATGCATTTGTATAGCAACGAGCAATACTGGATAGGACACTTAATTAATTATTATTATAATTATTCTTAATTCTCAAAGACTTAAGGTTAGGAAGGTTACATTTACATAATCAAGAGTTCTGTAATATATTTTACATTCATTTAGCCATTTATAAAAATTGTAAATTCAGTTATTATTGTCTTTATTTTCTCATTAAAAATGATTAATTTTAAATAATAAAAACTATTAGTAAAATAAAACATTTTACACATACATTTAACAGTTTATAAATTAGCTAATTATACTGTAATTTAAATGAACAATTTTACATGAAATATCGAAATATTCTTACTTTTTCATTTTATTAAATATTGTTCAATTATTATAATTATACATAATACAAAACATTTTTTATCACAAATACAAGCAATAATAAGTATTTTTAATAAAATAGAAATAACCATTTTTTTTATTGTATTAAATAATTGGCTAATACATTATGATTACTTTTATTATCAATAATACATTAAAACTAGCATAAATTATGTTTAACATCCATTTAACTTTTTTTTTTTTTTTTTTTAACCATCTACAAATGACGTGATCATGGGTCTGTTTTAAAAATCGAATGTGGTCCCTGTGCACAAAAGTTTGCCCAGCCTTGATATAGGGTTTTCACATGCAGGCTTTTATCACGAACCCACCTGTTTTAGGAATCGACTTTTCCCCAGATCAACAACCAGAACCTGCATAGTGACAAATCAGCATTATTGAGAGATTTGACATCGCTGTGCGTCAAACTTTGGCTGACCTCCTCCAGGGGCAGCTCATTGAGCTGAGGCAAGGAGCCGCATAACAGGCCCACGATGAAAGGGGTCGGGGTGCACACGATGTCCAGCATGGCAGAGGGGAGCACAGGGATGTAGGTGTGCTGCCACACGAACGGGTAGAGGAGCGCTACCACCGCGTGGCAGCACTGGGACAATGTGCTGAAAAAAAGAGATCTCATTATTTGATCTCATTAGAACAGTGTTTCTCAACCTTTATCGAGCCAAGACATATATTTTACACTGGAAAAATCTCACCACCAAACAAAAATGTCACAAAAAGTATATATGGATCAATCCAGATTTAGAGGAAAACCATTTTTATAAACTTTTGATTTAGTTTTTTTTGTTTTGTTTTCAAGACAGGTTATAAACCATAATATAGTTTGATTCATCCAGCTCAACCATCATCATTAGAGTATTTTATGGTAAATTTTATTTGTCATATCATATTTTGCTGTTTCGCACAACCCTGTTACGATACTCAGGCACCTGAAAAACTAATTTAAGAACATTTCTGAATAAATACTTGACAATTTCAAAAAAGTAAAAAAAAAAAAAAGAGAGACTAATTTAGTCTTGTATTTTCAGTTTATCCTCAGTTCCAACTGCAGTAACAGGGTTGTAAATCAATGCTACTGTTGGAGTTTTTGCTCAAGAGTACAGCAGTGTTAGCTGCTATGCTAACTGTTCAAGAACAAACATTAACTTTGATATTGTTTTTTCTCAAGAGTAACAGGGTTACCTTGGTTTGAATAACACACTCCATACGGCAGAAAACATTGGGGGGAAAAAAGAGACCAATGGTCTGCTGAGTCATGTAGCTCACGTTTTTTTTCTCATCCTCTAGATGGCTAAAAAGTTTTTAGTAACAGGGTTGCATGTATGTTGAGAGACACAGCTTCAGAGCATAAATAATTATGACTATTTAATATATATCTATGATCAAACAAAATGTCTTAATTACAAGGAAGACATCAACATTATCACACCAGAAAAGGCTAATTTAAAACTTATGTTACATTTAGCATGTAAGTTGGTCATCAAGAGGAAGGGACAAGAGAAAAAAAAAAATTACAGCAATATTTCAAATAATATTGAGGAATCACTTTTCGTAAGCTACATTTACGTTTTGTCTCAGGACAACTACAATTCTGCCATCTAGTGGTGATGCATGAATACGAGTTAGAAGAATATCTTCATGAAATATGCCCAAACCTGAGTTTATCCGCAGTGAAGATTACCCTGCGCTCAAAAAGCAGAGAACCAAACACCCTGAGAAGCAGCCTCAGACTCAGGCAGGAAAAAAGACACTCGAAGTCCACATGTTCCAAGTGCGAGTCGGACGGTCGACATAGCTCCATCACCTACGAGTAACCGTAAAGTCAGGGGTTTTTTGGTTGTATTTTTGGAAATATTAATTATATAAAAATATATGGGTCATTTTCATATAAATCGATCAATGATGGTAAAGATACTTTCCCGGTATTGAAAAAAAAAACATTATTTTTATATGGGTAAATGTCTCCCATGCTGAAACAGCCAGGCTTAAAATTCTATTTAAAAAAAGTTATTGTTTAAAATTGTAAGTGTTCACAGTAAAGACAATCCTTACTGACAAAGCAAATGGTGGTGCCCCACTGAAAAACACTTCTTCCATAATGGTAAAGACAAAAGTACATAACGGTAAAGACAAACGGCTTCACAATTTACATGTTGCCATTCAAATTCTCCGGATGCAAATGCATAAATGATCCTTACTACTCGATAAAACCCATAACAGTCTTGTCTTTATACAATCGTAATAACGGTAAAGACATAATGCAGCCCTATGGGGGGCACAAGCCAGTGCAAACTGTAGGCCGGTCTCAAGCCGGATAAATGCAGAGGGTTGCGTCAGGAAGGGCATCCGGCTTAAAACTTTGCCAAACAAATATGTTCATCCAAAGAATTCCATACCGGATCGGCCCGGGTTAACAACATCCGCCACCGGCGCCGTCAACCTGCAGGGCGCCGGTGGAAATTCAGCTACTGTGGGTTGAAGTCGAAGAAGAAGAAGAGGTGGAAAGCGGGTTCTTCGGCAGAAAGAGAAGAGGAAAGCACAGAGCCTAGAACTGAATGTGGGGACTATGACAGGAAAATCTCGGGAGTTGGTTGACATGATGATTAGGAGAAAAGTTGATATATTGTGTGTCCAGGAGACCAGGTGGAAAGGCAGTAAGGCTAGAAGTTTAGGGGCAGGGTTTAATTATTTGACCATGGTGTAGATGGGAAGAGAAATGGAGTCGGGGTTATTTTAAAAGAAGAGTTGGCTAAGAATGTCTTGGAGGTGAAAAGAGTATCAGATCGAGTAATGACGCTGAAACTTGAAATTGAGAGTGTTATGTATAATGTGATTAGCTATGCCCCACAGGTAGGATGTGACTTAGAGGTGAAAGAGAAATTCTGGAAGGAGCTAGACGAAGTAGTTCTGAGCATTCCAAACAGAGAGAGAGTCGTGATTGGTGCAGATTGTAATGGACATGTTGGTGAAGGAAATAGGGGTAATGAAGAAGTGAGGGGTAAGTACGGCATCCAGGAAAGAAACTTGGAGGGACAGATGGTGGCAGACTTTGCAAAAAGGATGCAAATGGTTGTAGTGAAAACTTTTTTCCAGAAGAGGCACGAACATAGGGTGACCTACAAGAGCAGAGGTAGGAGCACGCAGGTGGATTACATCTTGTGCAGACGATGTAATCTGAAGGAGGTTACCGACTGTAAGGTTGTGGTAGGGGAGAGTGTGGCTAGACAGCATAGGATGGTGGTGTGTAAAATGACTCTGGGAAGATTAGGAAGACAAAGGCAGAGCAGAGAACCATGTGGTGGAAGCTGACACAGGACGAGTGTTGTGCAGCTTTTCGGGAAGAGGTGAGACAGGCTCTCGGTGGACAGGAGGAGCTTCCAGAAGACTGGACCACTGCCGCCAAAGTGATCAGAGAGGCAGGCAGGAGTGTACTTGGTGTATCTTCTGGCAGGAAAGGAGAGAAGGAGACTTGGTGGTGGAACCTCACAGTGCAGGAAATCATACAAGGAAAAAGGTTAGCTAAGAAGAAGTGGGATACTGAGAGGACCGAGGAGAGGCGAAAGGAATACATTGAGATGCGACATAGGGCAAAGGTAGAGGTGGCAAAGGCCAAACAAGAGGCATACGATGACATGTATGCCAGGTTGGACACTAAAGAAGGAGAAAAGGATCTATACAGGCTGGCCAGACAGAGGGATAGAGATGGGAAGGATGTGGAGCAGGTTAGGGTGATTAAGGATAGAGATGGAAATATGTTGACTGGTGCCAGCAGTGTGCTAGCTAGATGAAAAGAATACTTCGAGGAGTTGATGGATGAGGAAAATGAGAGAGAAGGGAGAGTAGAAGAGGCAAGTGTGGTGGACCAGGAAGTGGCAATGATTAGTAAGGGGGAAGTTAGAAAGGCCTTAAAGAGGATGAAAAATGGAAAAGCAGTTGGTCCTGATGACATTCCTGTGGAGGTATGGAAGCATCTAGGAGAGGTGGCTGTGGAGTTTTTGACCAGCTTGTTCAATAGAATTCTAGCGCATGAGAAGATGCCAGAGGAATGGAGGAAAAGTGTGCTGGTGCCCATTTTTAAGAACAAGGGTGATGTGCAGAGCTGTGGGAACTATAGAGGAATAAAGTTGATGAGCCACACAATGAAGTTATGGGAAAGAGTAGGGGAGGCTAGACTCAGGACAGAAGTGAGTATTTGAGAGCAACAGTATGGTTTCATGCCTAGAAAGAGTACCACAGATGCCTTATTTGCCTTGAGGATGTTGATGGAAAAGTACAGAGAAGGTCAGAAGGAACTACATTGTGTCTTTGTAGATCTAGAGAACGCCTATGACAGAGTACCCAGAAATGAACTGTGGTACTGCATGCAGAAGTCTGGAGTGGCAGAGAAGTATGTTAGAATAATACAGGGCATGTACGAGGGCAGCAGAACAGCGTGCTGTAGGTGTGACAGACGAATTTAAGGTGGAGTTGGGACTGCATCAGGGATCAGCCCTGAGCCCCTTCCTGTTTGCAGTGGTGACGGACTGGCTGAAAGATGAGGTTTGACTGGAATCCTCGTGGACCATGATGTTTGCAGATGACATTGTGATCTGCAGTGAAAGCAGGGAGCAGGTGGAGGAACAGATAGAAAGATGGAGGCATGTACTGGAAAGCAGAGGAATGAAGATTAGCCGAAGTAAGACAGAATATATGTGCATGAATGAGAGGGGTGGTGGGGGAAGAGTGAGGCTACAGGGAGAAGCGATAGCAAGGGTGGAGGACTTTAAATACTTGGGGTCAACCGTCCAGAGCAATGGTGAGTGTGGTCAGGAAGTGAAGAAACGGGTCCAAGCAGGTTGGAACGGGTGGAGGAAGGTGTCAGGTGTGTTATGTGACAGAAGAGTCTCTGCTCGGATGAAGGGCAAAGTTTATAAAACAGTGGGGAGGCCAGCCATGATGTACGGATTAGAGACAGTGGCACTGAAGAGACAACAGGGAGCAGAGCTGGCGGTGGCGGAAATGAAGATGTTGAGGTTCGCTCTCGGAGTGACCAGGTTGGATAAAATTAGAAATGAGCTCATCAGAAGGACAGCCAAGGTTCGATGTTTTGGAGACAAAGTTCGAGAGAGCCGACTTCGATGGTTTGGACACGTCCAGAGGAGAAATAGTGAGTATATTGGTAGAAGGATGATGAGGATGGAGCTGCCAGGCAAGAGAGCTAGAGGAAGACCAAAGAGAAGGTTGATGGATGTCGTGAGGGAAGACATGAGGGCAGTTGGTGTTCGAGAGGAGGATGCAGGAGATAGGCTTACATGGAAAAGGATGACGCGCTAAAGGGACAAGCCGAAAGGAAAAGAAGAATAACGGTAAAGACGTGCAATATTTCCGACACAAATTCATACATATTTCAGAAATAAAACCATTTATTTTGCTGCTGTGTGAATGCGAAACGGCTGCCTCATCCTGGCACGATAGCTCACATATCCCTCTGGATTATTGCAACAACAAAATGAGGCGCTTTCCAGTGGCATTAACATTAAAGACAGCAAGAGTGACAGAGACTGGCTGTTTGTAAAAGAATAATAAAAAAGGAACTCTGAAGATGCATTTGCAGGGATATTAAGCTAAAGGAGAAACATTCTAGATCTCCTAAAATGCAATTAGCATCATCTGAAAACATGTTGCATATCATGAAATTTAATTTGGCACATCTAACGGTAAAAGCTTTTTGGCACTGAATGTTTGAAAAATATTACATCAGAATATTTTTTTTCCCTAATAAACAATTATGACCATTCCGAGGATAACTTCCAATAATTCAAATACTCGTATCAGAAAAATTAATTGAGTTTCAAAAGGAAATTCAGTGGGTTATGTCTTTACCATTATTGAACAAATTGGATGAAAATAACACATATAATTACGATAATTATCTATGTACAGTATACTCCATTATAATGATTATATTTATTATACTGGCAATAATGAAAATACAATTAAAAAGTCAATGCTTTTTGTCAATAAACACCTCCGTGCCCGAGCCTGGGAGGAAAGTCTTGACGGTGATGGTCCTGCCCGGAGCTGGAAACTGGGCCTCCATGATCGCTCTCATGAACGGCTGCACCAGAGCGGGAGACAGAGCCCTCCGCCTCTCCACCTCATCCAACACCTGTATTCACACACACGTCACCACATGCAATATAGTATACAGAACACAATTTAATGTACAAAATGACTCAAGTGTTCGGAGATTTACCTTGGAGAACAGTTTAAAACAGCCAAGGCGACTGACAATGCAGTAAACCTCTGGCAGACGTTTTCCTCTTCCGTTAGGCTGAAAACAGCAAATTTGTATGGGGGATGATGATGATTATTTATTTTTTTTTTGTATACAAGAGCGCCAGTATACTAAATAATAATAAATAATGGTCATTTTTGCTACCTCTAGCTATGTCATAGGCTCAAAATAGCAGCTCTCAGTATGAAGTTGCTGGAACCACTATAATTTTGGTAAATGAATACATCATTAGTGAACATTTTTGATGGTACATGATGTACCACCTAAAAAATACTCCATGTATCACAATTGTGACCATATAGTTGCACAGTTGGCCGAAATGCTCATTAAATAAAATAGCTAAATCAGGGTCTTTATTGATCAAATTATATAAAAATGACCAATATAATGAATGAATATGATCTTGTCTCAATTTGCTCACAATTGTACTCATTCAGTGTGAAATCTGGGCCTGTTAAGCTGAACACAAAGCTATAATTCTATACGTCACTGGCTTTAATAGAGCAACAAAGATACATTATGTGTACTGTAGTAAATAATAATTTGCAGACCAATTAAGTAAAATTGGATCATTTCCGGCACAGGTACAATTGTTGGGAATCACTGCTTTTGTTCATATTAAACTGACAACGCATGCAAACGCACTAATAGTGTATACACACACTGTCTATCCACACTTTCCCAGACACACGCTTCCTGTTTTCCCACAGGCTCGCCAACATTTTTGGCACAGTTATTTATTCAGCCGTGATCGTCTGTATTTGGCAGCTTCCTGTTCACTGGCAGCTCTTATTTATTTTTCAACATAATATTATTTACCAGTAAGCGGCGGCAGTATCCAAACCTCCTGCTCCCATCCTCTCCAGTCAATACAAACGAGAACATCTCACTAGGGAGGGATGAGTCACGTTAAATACACAAAGATTGGCATGTTATGACTACACAGTTTAAAAATACATATTGCTAATAACTATATAAGCCAACGGTGGGTAACCTATGGCCCGTGGTTCACATATGGGCTGCTATGTTCTTTAATCTGGCCCACCGAGGGGTGACATAATCACCAGCCCTGTAGTATTTCAGCAATAATCTAGCTGTTTTTTCCTAAAAGTTATTTAAATTTTTTTTCTTTTTTTATTAATTCATTGAATTAAATATTTGGCAAATGTATTTATGGTAATTAATATGATAAAAACTAATAAAATAAAAAATGCATGTATACATTTGACAAATTGTATGTATTGAAATGAAATAGTTGGTAAATGAATTTGTTAAATTAATTTCTAATAAAGAAATGAGAACTGATTTTATCATATTAAACTGTTTCACAAATTTAACCTACAAATTTTACCTTAATTTTTTTCACATCATCTCCAAATGTCCCGGCCATTTTAAAAATACAGTGTGGCCCTTGATCGCAAAGGTTTGCCCACCCTTGGTCAATAGTCTCCAATGGATGTTCATGTAAGTGATAGTAAATGTTCCATTTATTAATATTATGAGCACTGTATACAGAGAACTTGAGGGGACCAAGACTACAACCTTGTGGCACACTACAGAAAAACAGCTATATTAACATAGCATATAATAGTAAATGTTCTATTTGGTTATGCTAAAAGTATTGTGAGAACTTGACCGTGCCGCCACGTCATTTCTGTTTGCTTTGTTTATCTTTTGATGAAAAATACTGTATATTGTCTCACGGCCTCACCTCGGATAGCTGTCTGCCGGCTCCCAGTCTTTAGCATCTGGGAAACAAAATTTGGGAATAATCTTAAGCTGATCCTCGGTCTCCCGTAAGAATTTGAAGTTTCTTTCCATCTGCAACACAAGAACAACAAAATGACATTAGGGGGCATACCAAATATTGTGGAGCACACCATTTCTGACCTTTGGGGGGAATTGTTGTGTGACTTCAGGTATATAATGGCCACCCGTTTTGGCCTTCTGCAGTGACACAACTAGGAAGTATTCAAAGAGCTGCCGATGGTGATTATTGTCCATGTTTCTGGCTTTGGTACTGTTGCACTGCACCCCCATGTGGCTAGGCTGGCCCAGTATGGACTGCACTGAGACCAACCTCTGCCGGTGGGCTGCGTCAGAATGAAGAGTCCATGAAAGAAAACTTGCAAAGCCGTTTAAGAGATGTTGCCTACCTTTGGCTCTCTCTTCAAATTCACGTTCAGAGTCGCTGTTTTCGTCGGTTACTGTGAACAAAACCCAAAAAGTCACATTTTCATGAATAGTAAGGATATTGTGTCAGTGGTAAGTGACTAATGAATACATGTTTAAAAACAAACTTTGAAGATGAAATCCGAATGTATTGAACCAAAAAAGTGAAATACAACTAGCTGACCTGTGGTAAGGCAATGATTCATTCAGGCACCACTACACCGAGCACTTTTAAAAGATGAGGTGTATTATTACAGCAATAATGTCCTTTTTACAACAAAAACAAAATACACGAATATAGTCCTACTGTATTTTTATAGAATAAAGGTGTCTTTTCCAAAATAAAAGGCATCATATTAGGAGAATAGTTTGTTAAACTTTGGATTTAATATAATATTAGGACTTCATCTTGGAAAAATAAAATGTTCTTATGAGATTACAACTTTCTATCCCAGAACTTATTCTTCTTGAAAAAAAATAAAACTTTACACAACTCCCCCCCCACCCCCAAACAAAAAGAAAAATGAATTTGTTACTTTTTTTTCTTTTTCTAGAGCATAGGCAACTTTTTAATTGCAATGGCACTTAGGGGTATGTGTGATAGTGATGTATAATTGGCATTAAGATTATGAGGAGGTCCTTGGAAAAGGTTCTCCCCCGTAATAGGCCCCTGGACCAAAACGTTTGTCAACCGCTGCATGATGTCATACATTTAAAAGTCATCACCTCTCCCTGAGCTGGTCTCAGCATAATGATAAATCCTCCTCAGGTGTTTCTTTCCGATCCGAGCCTCAAAGATGCTGTTGATCCTCTGGACCAACTAGGAAAACCATTTTTAGAATTCCAATACACTCAAGCCAATTAGTGCACTAAACATACCGTTGGTATCCTACGGTATGTGCAGCTGTAGGGGTCCGAGGACGACCACGGGGTATCGGTCGGTGTGGACGGGGGGCTGAGCTGGGATGGGGATGCAACACCGCTACTGCCGCTGTGGTTCTGCTGGTTACCCCGACGCAGGTCCAGCAGCTTAAAGGTCCTGCCGGAATTCTGCCTAAAGAAGCCTGGCCTTGAAGCCTGTGGAAAAGAACTATCAGAATGATGTGGATTTAAGTCTATCATTTGAGTGGGGACTTTCCTGACCCACTTCTTAATACCACCACTATCACATTGCAATTCTAGTAACCATCCATCAAAGATAGCCTACCAGTGATTTCGATAAAATACAGTCATGAGATAGTGTCCGAACCTTGCTTGTGTCAGCACCAGGAGACGAGGGTAAAGAAGACTGCTGGGAGCATTGACTCTCCAACTCTATGTCCTCATACGGGTTCTCTTTGTCTGGAAGAAGACCAAATAGGCCATTTAACTCACGTTCAAGAAGAATTTCACATACCGTACCGTATACTGTTAATCTATCCACCCATTCATTCTTGACCGCGCTCTCAGAACTGTGAGGCAAATGCTGTGGCACAACCATACTGCAAAAGAACCAAGACAGATGGATAGATTTTTTTTTTTTTTTTTGTATTGTATGTTTTGTATTTACCCAGGATGTCTTCATAGTGATGCTCCAGAGTCGGTGAGCACTTTGAAACTGGGATGTCTTCACCCTTAAGTGTTTTTCTGTCAAAGTGAAAACAAATGTCCTTATTCTTGATTATGTTCATGAGTTAAATCAGTGAGTTCAGTTGGTCCAAATAGCTACCACATGTACAGCGGTACGTTGACTTATGGCTTTAATTCCATTACCAAACTTGTAACTCAATTAATTTGGATAGCAAATCATTTTTCCTCCACTGTAATGTATTGAAATGCCATTAATCTGTTCCAAACCCCCTCCGCCTTTTTGCATTTTTGTTTATTTTTGAAAAAAGAACACAAAAGCGCCATGAATCAAAACATGACACACTCAAAGAGAATATGAAGAAATAAACTGGTTTTATAAAATGGAATTATTTTACGTACTGTAGTATGCGTGTGTTGGATTTGTGCCTTTTACGTGGCATGGCCAAGTGCAGTGGTTCTCAAACTCTTTACTCAAAGTACCACCGAAAATAATACTTAGCTCTCCAAGTACCACCAATATTAAAATACAGTAGCGTAGTAGTCCTAAATGTTTGTCAAAAACAAGACAGACGTAAAACGTATATTTTATACTATCCTAAGCCACTGTAACGTTACACAAAGTTTGAATATTAACATTAAATATATGAAAATAAAAACAACTGTACTGACATAATGAATGAAAATAGCACCCAAAACTCTGTGCCGTCGACATAGTGACAGAAAAATTAAATGACAGAAGGTACTATTATCTGCCATTCATCCAACATAATAATAGTTTTGTGTTCAACTAGATTTCCCACTAAGTGCATTTGTGTGTAAACCGTTATTTCCGTATGGATACTGTACTTTTTGGACATTTTGTTTGGTGCTGTGCCTTCATATTTTTCAAATATAAAACATACACCTTAAACACTGACTTAAATGACATAATTGATGTTGTTTATACCTGTTGTGGTGGATCTGTCGTCCCCTGTTGGCACCAGGTGAGGGTCTTGAGGCCGTTTTGGGCAGCGGGGGGAGGTTCCGCTGCCCTTTAGTAGCAGGATGCTGGAAAGTGCGTTTGGGTTTGGGGAGCGGGTTCACAGGTGAAGACCCCGAATCCGTGGACACGTTGTCTTTCCTTTTCCCCTCCGGCTGTTTGTCCTTGCTCGGTGGGCTAAAGTAGTTTCCGACCTCCGGGGCTGTCTTCCCGTCATTCTGACCCATGGCGTCCAGCTTTTGGAAAAGAGTAAATACTGCTCTTTTCTCTTGATTGCTTTGTTCTGATGTTTTTGTTGTTGTTAATGTCCTTAGCTGGTCCTTCGGCGGGGATAAAAAACAAGGCCTTGAATCCAAAGTTTCCACATTCTCCTTGTGTTCCTCATAGGCTGTATTATCCTCGTTCCCTGTTTGCTGTTTCTCAACTGGTGGCCTCCATTCTGCGTGTTTCCCCATGTTGTCTTTGTCATAATGACTTTTCATAACTTGTACTCCCCTGACATTTCCCATCTCACTCTGCTCACCTGTGCTCCTCAAGCCCACAAATGAGGACTTGAAGGCTTCTTTTCCCTCCCAAAGAGAGATCTTGTCTTTGATGTTGCCTCCGCCCGACGCATGGTGCTTCTTGCCCAACGGGAGTCCATTCTCGCTGCTTCGAGGGTCTGAATTGAGCCTCCGGTGAGCCATCGTTAGCCAACTTTTTCCAAAGCTTCTTTGACGGCGGCACTTCTCTCACTGCAGTGACAACCCTTTTGTAATCTATACAGATTAGCGGGGGGGGGGGGGGGACATTTTTTTTAGAGCGTAAAGCAGTGTTTCTCAAAGTGTGTTACTAGTACCACCAGTTGTACGTGGACTCCCTCGAGTAGTACGTGAAAGCATCACTGAATTAAATCTTCAGACTGTGGGTAACGTGGCTTAACTTTCTTTTTTAAATATAGTGCAGTGCATTTGTTAAGTATAGTTCAGTTGTATTTACCATAAAGTACTAAATATTTGCATTTACTCATTGCATTTACTTTAGATAAGAATATTTTGAGGTGGTAGTTGATGTTAAAAGTTTGAGAACAAGTGGTGTAGAGTTGTAGACCTCCGCCAAGGCCTCAATCAGCGGTGGACAAAATATGGCACATGTAATCCGTCCCACCGAGCATTTACATTATCGAGAGTCCTGTCATATTTGTTATATTATTTATCTATCAATCTTATTTTCCCTAAAAATGCTAAATTAAAATGCTTTTTTTTTGGTCTCATTTCATTTTTTGATTGATTTATTATGAATATTAAAATGACTATTAGTAAAGTAAAAAAAAATGTCCAAATAATTTCAACTTTTATAAGAATGCATTGGTTAATTATAATTGAATTCATTTTTTATAAAAATAAAAAAAGATTGAGTTTTTTTTTACTTCTTCATATCAACTGAGAATGAACAGGTCCAACTGTCCAAAAATCAGATGTTATCAATTGAATTTATTGGCTATTGTGAATGATAAAATATATATAAAAAGTACATTCAACATTTTCTAACTTTATGTGATTAAATAATTGGTTAACTACTGTTAAAAACATGTTTTATACACAAATTAAAAAGGTGAATAGTTATTATTTTATTATTAAAATAAACCTTTCAGATTTTGCAGACGCATCTTAATTTTAATTTTTTTTTATTTTATGATTGACCTGGTCCATCTGTCCGTTTTAAAAAATCAAATGCGGCCTCTGAGCACAAACGTTCAGCCATCCCTAGCCTAACTCGAACAAACAGCTACGATCATGCACTATAAATAAATCTGACATTTGCCATATTATGCATATAAAGGGCTGAACAGACTTTTAAGAGAGTCTCCTGAACTCCCCAATGAGTCACTTGAGATCATCCCTTTCCGGCAACTGTGGGAAAATTGAGCCGGAGAGGCCTACGAACCCCCCGCGTCACCTTCTCATCGGCCTTTGCAAAATAAACACATAGTTGGACTGTGGCCCGTTTCAGCAAACTGTTATGTTTTAATAAATAATCCAGAGGAAATGGGAAGCCCTAATTGGAAAGACTTTTTTTTTTTTTTTCCTGAATGGATGCGGTGGCAACCGCAAGGCAAATGTGGCTTTTATTTCCCAAGCACTGGATTGAGGGATCTGTTATCGAGGTGTTTATTGTTCTTTATAGGGACCTTTTATTTTATTTGTCTGTCCTTTATGGTCCTATTAACAGCTTCAATGATGACTTTGCACCTTAGGCAGTATGACTTGGATGCATTTTTGCTTTTATTACCATGTGAACTGTGTATTCTTTTGTTTCTAGGGAATGATGTGAGATTAAGATCCTTGCACGAACATTTTCAAATGTACTTTGTGGGCCAGCTGGATAAACTCAAATATAAACATCAGGTTTCTCCTTGTATATTTTATCGGCTCCTTTTTCTGCTGCTTTTATCACTAAGAAGGTCAGCCATGGACCCTCAGAGGGACGTGACATGCAGTCCCTTCTTCACTCCTCTCTCGTGAGGTTAATGTTTCAAAGTTCCCTGACGTTCCAAGATGCAACTTGTTTCCCAGCTCTAAAACCACTATCACTATTTGTTTTAATAGTTGCTATTGTTTCACGTTCTACTGGAATTTCATACAAATGAAAGTGCAAACTGTCAATGGCGAGGACCGTCACGATAGCACACTTCTCCATTCTGATTGCACACTTCACTATTATAAAGAACATTAAGGCAAATACAAGATTTAGAAGACTATTAACACACATCAAATGAAAGCTAGTCGTTTTTCAACTTACCTCCTGGTTTAATGCACGCTCTTCATACGAGTAAAGAGGACTTGATGCAATAGATCCTTCATCAAAATAATCCATCAATCTGACTTCCAGACATTTGCATTTGAAGATTTTTCAAATTTCGCTCCATTCATTTGGTCCTCTCCATGCATCGACTATCATTCACTCGCTCTACACAGAACCTGAACACACTCCCTCCCTTTCTCTAGTCTACAGGGTGGTTGCACACGTCACAGGCCCCGGGAATTAAAGCCATATCAAATGTAACTCATCTTTGCATATTTCAAAACTTATTTAACAAATGACACTGTGCAGCTCATTCAGGACATATTTGGAGCTGCTTTGCACTGAAGAAGCCAATATTCTTGAGTTTTCCCACATTTTCCATGTTTAACAACATTCCCAAATCAGTGCAGACATTTTCCGTATACAGTACAGTGGATATATGAAGTCTACACACCCCTGTTCCGATGGCAGGATTTTGTGATGATAAAAAGTGTTTTTACACACCATCAATGTGACATATAACCAATACAACTGAAGTGTTTTGGAAAAATCTTTCTAAAGGAGAAGTAAAAAATAAACAACTGAGATAATGTGGGTGCACAATTGTGCACACCCGTTAGTAACTGGGATGTGACTGAGTTAAGAATTAACCAATCATATTCAACCTCATGTTAAATGGGAGTCACCACACACCTGAACACCATTTAAAGTGCCTCTGATTAATTTCAGATGTTCCAGTCAGCTTTTCTTGACATTAAATTTTGCTTTCTCGCCGCAGTCTGAAGGTTTTGTGCTCACGCTGACTTCTCTTTGGAGCCGTTCATAATTCCTTCCACCTTCACCTGCCGCCACCATGCTTCACTGTAGGTATTGTGTTCTTCCGGTGATGTGTTTGCACCGAACATACCTTTCGGAATTTCGGCCAAAAGACTCAACTTTGGTTTCATTGGACCAGAGCAAAATCTCCAAAACCCATGTGGGAAAATGAGTTAATTGTAACCAAAGTTTCAGGTCATTATTTTTACTTCCTCTGTTAAAAAGCTTTTAAAAAAACAAATACTCGCTAATTTACTTAGATATCTGTTGTACTTTACAAGAGTATTTCTTTTTCTGAAAATTTTACATCCATCCATCCATCCATTTTCGCTTCTCCTCACTAGGGTCGTGGGCTTGCTGGAGCCTATCCCAGCTATCATCGGGCAGGAGGCGGGGTACACCCTGAACTGGTTGCCAGCCAATCACATTTTACATCTGAAAACAAATATAGTAGCTATAAAGTCTACATATACTACAGGTGCTTGCCATGTAAAAAAAAAAAGAAAAAATGAAACCAAGATGAATCACTTTAAAACTTTCCAAATCTTGAAATCTTTTCAAGTTTCAAGTTGACATCTTGAGGACTTAGTGTCGGTGAATAAAATATGCACAGCAGCAGTGTGGAGGGACGTGAACCTGGAAGCTTTAAAAACGTTAACGCCACAGATTCAGAGAAGCAAAATATTCCCCATCCATGGCCTTATTTACAAGAATCATTTGATGTTGTCGGCTCCAAAAATGATTCATGGCGAATCCAACCAATTATTTTTCCTGTTTAACTTGAGAAAAAAAAAAAGGTAAGGTAAGGTGTAAGGTGTATTTTTTTTCCAGTTATTTAGCAGCTACTTTAGCATTTCTCAAATTCACAACATTAGCAAAGCTGTGGGAAAAAATTTTCATTGCATAAAAACATGAGCCAACGATCCCTACCATTTTTGCATGGGAATATGGAGCTTCTTTTAGAAACAATGTGTGAATTCATGTAAAGTATTCATGTGGGTCAAAGGTCTGTGCAGCAGACGTCATGATAGTGTGAACTATGGATATTGATTCCCAATGGACGCAGCAGAAAAATATGTTACATTTTTCTGTGTCTTATACAAATGTAAGCAAGCAGTGTTTTGCATGAGGGAAAGTATATTTGTTAAATATGGACTCATTGCACTTTGCTTTGTTTAAGGATTACTCATCGCGATAATGTTCAATGACTTGCGAAGCTCAGCAGAAAAGATGACCTGGTTTCCTGCATCGTTTCCTCTTTTTATACTCTCGTATTGTTGTCCCCAAAAATAAAATAGAAGTGTGCCCTTTAGCTCAAGCTTGGTGATACATTTTATATACATATTCTCCTTTGACCTCATTCAAAACAGGTTTTGCTCTTGTTTTCCCCCCTTCTGGGATTTGCTTTATTTCTCCTGTTACCAAACAAGCTTTGGAGCAGTTTTCATTTTTTTTCCTGTTTAACCTGAAAAAAAAAACCAATGTAAGGTAAGGTGTATTTTTTTTTCCCATTTATTTAGCAGCTACTTTAGCATTTCTCAAATACACATTAGCAAAGCTGTGGGGAAAAAAAAATCATTGTATAAAAGCATGAGCCAACGATAGCTACCATTTTTTCCCTTGTCAGGCTGAGTGCTATGAAAGTTGAAAAAAAAGAGAGGCAATTTTTGTGTTGAGATTTTTTTCCCCCTTCATTGTGCTAAGTTATTAAAACAGATACTGTATATAACAGAGTAAAAATTCATTCAGTGTCTGTACTTTTTAAATTTTACTCAATTATACACGTTGAAGCAGTACTCTACTCTAGTACTTTTTACCCAAATATCTGTACTTCTACTCAATTACAGTGTGAGTACTTTTTGCCACCAGAAAATTAATAAAATGCGCCTTTGTGCTGTAATTCGACCCCTGGCCTGCTGGCGGCGGTAGCACCCCAGCCACGGGTACGTCCAATAGTGACGTCACGGTGACGTAGCCCCACAGTAAACAGATGTTTATGGCCAAAGCGGTCTGCTAGCTTATAAATCGGATCTCGAGCGGGGAGGTAAGAACGTTCCTGGTTTTCGTCGTCATTCATAAATCGAAAGTGTTCTTCTTTCGTTTCCTTGGGTGCGGGTCGTCTGTATATTTCGAGGAACGAGATGATGGTGTAAATAGAAGACTGTCACAACACTTGAGCCTCAGGTCACCCAATGAGGCACATGATAAACTGGTCGAGGTGTATCAACTTTGTTTAAAAAAAATATATATTAAAAAAAAATAACTTAAACACATTTGTTTTAGGTGTTGATATACTTTTTATTTGACCACGAAGTCTTGTCATCGTGTTTAAAAAGCTCATTCTTGAAAAGAACGACGCTTAAACATTGAGCATTTCATACAGTCCATTGTCACAATGAAATGTATAACGCAACACTACTCACAATGATTGTGAGTGGCGCTGCGTTCAATGTACACTAAGCCACATGCAGGTACATTTTATTACTTTCGTTTCCTGTACAGTACACGGTGGGAAACGGGGTCTCAAAAGAATAAAACAAACTTGCTTGAAATTTCTTGGGGGGGGGGGGGGGGGGGGGAAACCTGTTCACTGTCAATGATGCTGCCTTCAGTGAGCCACATTTTATAGCAAGCACATTTTATTGCTCCCGCTTCCTGTACAAAGTGAGCGTATAGAATGACATTTTATGACAAGTAAATGAAACTTACACACAGTAATAAAACTAACTTGATGTATAGTGAAATGGTGACCTCAAATTACAGCTCATTGCATCCCGCCGTTACTAAGCAACGTTTCAACAATAACTTCCCTTTTTCCAGGCACTGTGTCGTTTGCCCCTGTGATGTTTGTATCACCTGGCGTTTAAGCTCAACTCCCTTCCTGTCCGTCCTCGCCTCCCCCTCCCCTTGAAAGATCCCCACCTCCCAGAGCCAGCCTCCATATTCTCCTACTTTCTCCGGTCACCCCTGTGATGCCTCCCTCGTGCTGTGGCTGCCTGTCACAGTACACCCATCATCACCTGGTTGCATTCCTTCTCACCTTCTTTAGGTAATCTGTTCATTTTAGCTGTTTTTTTTTTATTTATTTTTTACCCCAAACCTGTTGGACATGGTTGGTGTCTAATTTTGTTTTTTTTAGGTGACTCATGTTTTTTTTTTTTGCATGTGCATGGGAATATGGAGCTTCTTTTTGAAACAATGTGTGAATTCATGTAAAGTATTCATGTGGGTCAAAGGTCTGTGGAGCAGACGTTGTCATGATAGTGTGAACTATGGATATTGATTCCCAATGGATGCAGCAGAAAAAGATGTTTAATTTTTTGTGTCTCACACAAATGTAAGCAAACAGTGTTTTACATAAGGGAAAGTGTATTTGTTAAATATGGACTCATTGCACCTTGCTTTGTTTAAGGCTTACTCATCGCGTTAATGTTTAATGACTTGCAATGGATAGTCTGTGCAATGGATAGTCTTCATGGCTTTAAAGATGAGCTGGTTTCCTGCATCGTTTCCTGTTTTTATACTCTGATTTAGTTGTCCCAAAAATAAAATAGAAGTGTGCCCTTTCGCTCAAGCTTGGTGATATGGCCTTAAAATAAAATCGCGTGACAATTTTGACAAATATTTGATTTTCAGTTTTAATACATATTCTCCTTTGACCTTATTCAAAACCAGTGTTGATCTTGCATCAACTTCCACAGAAATATTTAAAGTCATATTTTTATATTGGGGGGGCGGGGGGGGGGCAATTTATTCAACTCTCTTAGATGAATGTTAATTAATATAATCCCTTTTCTCTCCCCCGTCGCAGCTATGTGTTCCTGCATGCATCCAGGAAGACGTTCAGCAATGTGAAAGTGAGCATCTCCGCCCAGTGGACGCCTACTCCTCGAAATGGCAGCGCTCCCGCTTTCTCACCTGGCGAGGTAAAGCATCTTTTCCCACCATATGAGGCTGAAAAGTGTCATTTGATCTCTCATTTCATAACATGCAAATGCGTTTGTCTTAGACATGGGAGAAAAACCATCTGTTTGAGAATGAAGAGCAGGCGACTCTCTTCCTGGGAGCACTGGACACCATCTTCCTCTTCTCCTATGCTGTGGTGAGGCAGATTAAAATCCACTGGTGCTTTTGTAAACCGGTAACACCAACCAACCAACATATTTACTGTCACTATGTAAGTTCTTCGCTCCCTGCGCACAGGGTTTGTATCTGAGCGGCGTGATTGGCGACAGGGTGAACCTGCGCTATGTGCTGTGCTTCGGCCTGTGTGGCTCTGCTGCTGTGGTGAGTGGGCACGTACATTACTATAGTCAATTCTTTTATTATTAACAAGCTATAAATTTGTTATGGTGTCATTTTATCGTACAGGATTTTTGTCTCACCCCTATTTGAGATTTAGTACCGTGAACTTTGTTCATTGCGCAGGATATGTTTCAGACCCACTCGCAATAGGTGAAAGTGTTATAGCTCCCTTTCTATAGCTACATTTAAACTTATTATTTACACACTTTTTTAAACACATTTGAATTCTATTTGAACACATGAAGAATTGTAAGCATAAAATGCACAGAACATAACTGTATGCGATGTTAGTTATGCGGCTTTCAGAGGCAGGGCCTGGTTGCGTGGCCTGTGACGTTGTCGGTTGGCTCAAGCCATGGCAAATTTGCGTGTATCTGTGTGTGAGCTGTGGCCAACAGAAGCTCATGCGTGAGTGTGCCCATTTTGTTGACAAAAAAACCTGAACCGGGATATCCCGGGGGACACTGTATTCAGTTTATTTCCTCGCTTCGATCAATTCAATGTATTCTATAATGCATTTTCCTCTTGTGAGTAATATTTCAGAGGGTATCAGTTCGTTGTTTTATAGCCCTAAGGTGAAGTGAAACTGTGCTAGGTTGGAGTCAAAGTATTGAGTCAATTGGCCATTGCACTCGCAGGAAGTGGGCAGTGGAAGTAGGCTCCAGTGAACAATTGTCCCCAATTTGGCCAAGTTCTAGAGAAAATGTACACAATTGATGGATGCAAGATGTTCTTTTGTTCACTGTGGAATGAATATCTGTGTGTTCGCAGGACTTTGTTTTTGGCACCCTGACTGAGTGGCTCCACATCTACAATGTCTACCTCTACTGTAGCCTATGGGTTCTGAACGGCCTGCTGCAGTCCACTGTCTGGCCCTGCGTGGTCGCCGTCATGGCCAACTGGTTCGGGAAGACAGGGTCCGTGCGTGTGTGTGTGTGTGTGTGTGTGTGTGTGTGCGTGCGCTTTTATCACACAATACTTCCAGTGTTGAATCCTGTTTAGCTACACACACACACAGAGGAATCCACTCACACAAAGACAACCATTCATCATCTTCAACATAGATGGCATTGAGGCTTAGAACAGGATTTAAGATCATTTCCTATTTGTTTTGAGAGGGTGGTGTTCCAACTTTATGAGGTGTTCTTTTTTTGACGGTATCCAGGCGAGGCTTCGTCTTCGGCCTGTGGAGCGCTTGCGCGTCGGTGGGCAACATCCTGGGTGCCTTCTTGGCATCCAGCGTGCTCAAGTATGGCTACGAGGTAAGGAAAGCATGCGCAATGTTTCATTGTGTTGTCAGCTGTGAGACCGCTTTGTTTTTTTAATCTGGCCCACCAAGCATTTAATTATCAAGAGTCATGTAATATTTGTTTCATTCATTTAGCTTTTTTAAAAAAAAAAATGTTTAATTTTTTTTTTTATTTTTGTGGCCTTTGCGTGCAAAGGTTTGCCTACCCCTGACTTACATGTTCTATGTGTATCCTCCTTTGCAAGTATGCCTTCCTGGTGACGTCTGTGGTGCAGTTTGCTGGTGGGGTGGTACTTTTCTTTGGCCTGCTCACCTCCCCAAATGAAGTCGGTAAGGAACATTGCATTAAATCCTGTCTGCAAAACACTTTCTGGTGTTATTACCCTATGGAAAATGCAACAAAGCATTACAATTGACCTGAAGTTTGTGTGGGTCAGGTCTGAGTATGGATTGTCAGACAGGACTCTGCCCAGTTGACACAGATACCAACAAGCCTCTGATAAGCAACAAGGAAGAGGAGGAGGAGGAGGAGGACGATGTACAAGATCGTCACTACCGTTCAGTGCAAGGGTCCTCTAAAGCCGTGGGCTTTTTCCAAGCTTTCTGGCTGCCCGGAGTTCTGCCGGTGAGCTTTCAGGGCTTCCTGACTCATGATTTACCGACTGAACTTTAACCCGTTTGTGTCTGCTCGCTCTAGTATTCACTGGCGTTCGCATGTCTGAAGCTGGTGAACTACTCCTTCTTCTTCTGGCTTCCTTTCTACTTGAGCAATAACTACGGCTGGAAGGAAGCTGAGGCCGACCGGCTGTCCATGTGGTATGACGTTGGAGGAATCATTGGTAAGTGGCGTACCGGCAATGATAAAACAAGTTTGAGTTGACACATCTCCAAACCTTTTTTTTTTTTTTTTGTCAGGCGGAACCGTTCAGGGTCTGGTAACTGACTTCTTGGGAAAGCGAGCCCCTGTGTTGGCCATAAGTCTCACACTTGCCATGGCTTCTTTGGTGGGGTACAGCCGTGAGTAGTCCCTGTTGCCATTTTTTCTTTCTAAAGCCGCAGCACATAAAAGAACGGAACCAAAAAATCTGCACTGGAGTAATTTGGTCATGAATACAGTATGTATAAGGAATACAGTAAATACAGCGGTACCTTGATTTACGAGGTTAATTCATTCTGTGCCCAAGCTTGTAACTAAATTTACTTGTCGATAAACTCAATTTCATTTTCTATTTTTTGTGTTTGACTGTTGTCATGTTCAATAAACGGCTGAAAGCGCATCAGCGGCTGTTGTTCCTAAAAATATCAACCGATCAAATAAAAATAAAACACTAAGTACTGTGGTAACAGAGCGCACCTTCTGTGGTGTATTATTCCGCTGCCGTTCATAACCTTGAAACCGCAAATGTCGGGACCGCCTTAAACCGAGCCCCTGTACCTCCTTAATATGTCTGAATTTAGTCGTAAACATCAATGCATTGCAGATTCGCCAAATGACAAGACAATCAACGCTGTCCTGCTAGCCATCACGGGCTTCTTCATCGGCGGGCCGTCCAACATGATCAGCTCCGCCATATCCGCCGACCTGGGGAGACAGGAGGCCATCAGGGGCAGCCGGGAGGCTCTCGCCACAGTCACCGGTATCGTGGATGGCACAGGAAGTATAGGAGCTGCTGGAGGACAAGTACGTCATGACATTTACTGACTCAAAAGTCCTGGAATGAACAGGAAATCAGAATAATAACAGTTCATCTCATCTTCCAGTACTTGGTGTCCCTCATCGAGAGCAAGTTGGGTTGGATATATGTGTTCTACTTCTTCGTCGTCATGGTAAGACACGGAATGCGGTTTTCTCCAACCTTTTATTGAGCCTTGGCACATTTACAATAAAAACAAATCTTATTTTTCATGATGTTTATATACAATACGGTGCTTTTTTGAAAATTAAAAACACATCAAATATTTTGGGTGTTGTTTAGGGCCCTGGAATGGATTAATGCCCTTTCAATTATTTTCAATGGAGTAAAAACCGATTTAATATGAGGAAAGTAATTTTCACGGAACAAATTTTGACGCTGACATAGATCGATACATAGATGAAGAAAGATACATTATTTGTACTAAGTATAATACTTTATGGCCAATTTAGTGCAATTGAAATAATTACACACCTGTTGATCTCTGACCTGTGGTTAGGAGTCAAGGAGAATTCTGCCGAAATGACAACACGTGTTATTAACATTATAGACAGGGGGCAGCATTGTGTTCATCACGCCCCTGATCCTGACAGAGGTGCGTGCCATGTGGAGAGAGCGGCAGACTCGGCATCACCAGCTCTGAGACAATCGGCTCCTTTTAGCTCCTCAACGCGACTTAAAAAAAAAAAAATGGCTCTGTAGGTGAGTTTCCTTTCCTTCCTCCAACCACCCTGGAAATTGGAGAGCGACCAGAGGATCACGTCCTCTATTAAAAAAAAAAAAAAAAAAAAACCTGACACGAACGCGCGCGTCTGACCGCAGCATTTGCAGTACGACTGGCAGGAGCTGTGAAAGCAGACTCGGTTTCACAATGTACATATTTGAATGGTTGTAAATACTAAAAAAAATAATAATAAATTGCACTGTAGGTGTTACTTGGAGACATTGCAGTTCGGGGTTGCACATGCAGAAATAGATTATATAGATAATGCAGTATATTTAAGGCTTGTGATTTAGTGGGTAACTTCTTTTTCAATTTCTTATAATCAGGTTGAAAATGTCCTTTCACTGAAGGGTTTGGGTCCTTAAATTGTTTTCCCATCATTCCAGTTTCCTTGTATGACTGCAACGCTCTTGTCATTTGAGTCTTAAATGATATGTTTACTATCATTCGGCCGCGAACTCGTGCTCATTCTGTGTGCAGTGATTGCGGTCGCCGTCTATCATGCCACAGGCTACTTTGAAACTTTGTTATGGAGCCAACTCCGAATGAGCGGCCCATACCTCAGTAGAACTCAAGCTGGCATGGAATGTGTAACTGTCGACACTTTTTCATGTCTGTTTTATCTTTCTTTAAATGTACATTTCAGCATGTTTGATTGTGTGAAGGAGCATTTTCGTTTTAAATAAATGGGGGTTGCAAGATGTTTGTGTGGCTTTCTAAACAAAGTTTTGGTCTACCTCGACACTTCTCATGACATACACACACACACACACACACACACACGGGCTGCACTCAGGGTGCTGAAACAGCAGCCCTGACACTTCTAAGCTGTGTTAACGTATTAATCTAATTGAAAAGTGAAATCCATTCCTAACCAACTCATTTTCGCTATATAGTTTGCATCAACTGATTTATTTATTTTTTTTTAAATACTTTTTAGACGTCGTTAAAACTACAAGTATTTTGCATTGCTTTAGACACTTAATAATAAAACTAGGCCAATGTGCAGTGTCGCGTACCAGCGGCTAGGTGGTGCTGTAGGCAGGAGAAGAAACCTCACAGAAGCTTGACCTGAATATCATGCAATAGCATTTTTATTAATTTTAGGATGTAATGAAATCACGGCAAAGGTAGCAGTGTTACAGGATACTCACACCTGTATGACATTACAAATGGTATACAATGACATCATACATTTATGCAGAGTAGAAATAAAAGACTGATTATAGCTGCGACAGATGAATCAGAACAGCAAAGACTGCATAAAGGTTAAAATCGAAGCTTAACAATCAAGAGATTGAAAATTACCATACATAAATACCTCTTTGTCAACAATGTTGAAGTAGTGCAAAGATAGGTCTCAGAAATGACATAATTAGCAATAGCAACAAAAAACGGATTTTCATAATTCATTCTTAAACACACCGTATAAACTCGGAATAACTTAAATTTTTTGCCTTTCACAGAAGCCTGTAAATGTTTGTCACTCACGCACATATAGAGGTAGACACTACAACAATAATAGCTGTGTTTTCTGAAATACACCCTTTTAGTACCATGACAATGATTCTTGCAGTGACTGAGGTGGTTGGCTCAGCGAAGAGAAATTGTGGGACTGAAAAAAGGATACATGATACTGTATTAATTAAAAAATAAAAATCTGAAAACATGCCTTGATCCAAATGGGGTACATATGAGGTCGCTACCCCTCCCCCACTTCCCTGTCAAAGCAACTCAAAAGGCCAAGTGTGTGACAACAAAAGCAATGTGGGGCCCCCCGAGGTCCCCTCAGAGCCCCTTGCTGACTCTTAACACGATGGGAAACTGAGAGCTACAACTTTGACCACAAAAACAACAACAAAAAGAGCGCTCCCCCCTGCTCATTTCAGTCTCCCAATCTCTCTTTACTGACTCAACAGATGCAAACAACCTGAGCTAAACAATGTTTTTTAAACACTTTTTCTGTGTGTATTTTACAAATGTTATTGAATGAGGTAGGGTTAATCCAGATTGTTTTTTGTTTTTATTTTGACACATCTGAATCATGTAGTTTGGGGTAAAATATTAAACATAACGTTTGAAATCAAATTTTTGGAGTCTGATAATAACGTTTTCAGCAAAGCTTGACAGATACTGTCGATATCCTCTTTGTTGTCTGTAAGAGTACACATAATTTCACAGTATTCCGAAAAAAAGATGAAAAAAAACTATGTAGAATATATATATATATATATAGAACTATCCTCATGAAACGAAATGGGTAGCTTCCTTGTGTTGTGAAGACAGTCCATTAGAAGATGCTCCATATGTACATATGAGACATATCTATGTGGGGTGGTCCTACTGCCGAGATGGGGCCTTGTAATGTAGAAGCCTCCTCCTCTTCACCTTGAAGAAATCTGGAGTAAAACAATGCAGAGGTTGGTAAATCGGATATTGCTAGTATTCGGGCCCGACCGATTACTTGGCCGGTCGATTTCATCGGCCGATATCAGTCAGCCCTTTTCAAATTGGCAGAAAAAAAATGTTTTTACATATTAACAATAACATAAGACATTGAGGCTAACATTCAAAATAATAAAACATCGAAAAAAATCAACAAAACATTGGCAGATTTTCCACATTTTTCACGCTGTTGTAAAGTTAAAGCCTAAATGATGATGTTCTGCCTCTAATTCAGATTTTTATTGTTATTGTTTTTTTTATTCATTATATATTTTTCTCAGATTAATCGGCCGATTAATCGGTTTTCTGAATTTTATTCTGCCAAATATCGGAATCAGCATCGGCCTTAAAAAAATATCATATTGTTGGGGCCCTAATTAGTATGTTTTTATAATGATCTGGATTTGTGGATTTACCCGTGATGGAAGCTTGTCTGTCTTTTTCTGGCCGTTGCAGCCGGTAGTACCCCCTCGTGATCACCTCCAGGTACTCGTCCTCAGATCCAGAAGAGCTGCAGGACTCAGGGGATCCCTCGCCCGACGAGGTGGAGCTCCGCCTCGGGGGCTTGCCGAGCCACGCCGCCGGCCTCACCGTGCCGCTGTGGTAAAAGCCCGGCACGTCCTGACACCGGACCTCCTCCCACTGGACGTTGGTGCCAGTGCCCGGCGCGTCTCTGCGGAAGTCGTAGTTCCACCGCTTGTTGGCTTCCTCTATGTTCATGCACAGCAGCCGCTGGAAGTCTTCGCGCAACTGCTGGTGGTTCACTGGCCCGAAGAGGTTCCTCCGCACCGGACCCACCTTCAACCTCAGGGCCTCGACGCCACCCAGGCGCGAGATCTCAGACTCAGTTGTTGACGTTGATGGCGTGTCCATTGCCATATGCCTGTTGGATGACAAACACATGCCAAAGGTGAGAGCTCTGTTCCACTTGTGACGAATGAGGTGTGACCTTTTTTTACTGCAAGGGATTTTCCAACTTTTTGGGCCCAGGGGAGAAATGTTTCCACCTCATAATTACACCACCAATTTAATAGAACTACCATGTAACCTTAAATGCCATATGAATTCAAAAGTTGCCTGTTTATGAAAAAAATAAAATAAAAATAGTGTTACAAGAAATTCATGTTTATTTTAGAAAAACAGTCTTCATGTTATATGAATAATAACACAGTCGTAATAGTTACAAGAAAAACGGTGTATTTTGTCGGGACAGAAAGTTGCAATCTCACAAGAATAAATCCCTACTTTTTTGTCAAAATGAAGTCATAATACATTAAAGCCAGTGTAATCAATTCAGAAAATCTTATTGTCACAAGGAAATTTCAAAACGACAACTCAATATAATACTAATCATAGTTATATTGGAAATAATAGGACTCTATTCATCGGAATAAATAGGCCATTAGTTCTAAAAATGAAACAAAAAACCTTGAAACAAGGATGTCAGATGTATGGATGATACGTCACAATCCTTTCAGAGCTTTTAATTGGCCCAAAGCTAAGGGAAGAATAATTGTTTTTTTTATATTGTATATGTAGGTATGCACTTTTTTGAAACAGTACACAACATAATGCTTTCCAAATAATTTTGCAGTCCCCCAAGCTACGGCTGGCGGCCCACCAGTGATTCGGGGATCCCAGTTTGAAAACCACTATTTAATGGTTCTGTTTAATTTTCCAGGCCCCACACATGACACCTGTATCCGCCTGCTTGAACCACTTTGTGGTTTATGTGAGTGGAGTAATTACCACAGCAACAGATAAGTAAGTACACGAACACTACGTAAATCCATTCACTAGTACAACACCACAACCTGCTCTGGTGTCTGAGGGCCAAAGGGCTGCAGTAAAGATGAGCGGTTGCACATATGGTATACTTGTGAGAACTGCTTTACAGCATTCCACTGCTGCGATCTGACAAAATTAATTAGCGCACCACTGTTGAGTTCAGGGACCACGAGCTTGGGCTTAATTTTTACATACAGCCTCGAAAATTAGCCATTTGACACGCTATCTACGTGGCTTTATCAGAAAAAACGGAGACGTTTCAACGTATGCTTGAGCAGATTAGGTTATCTATACACTTGTCAGACATTTTATTAGGTACATATGTACTGTAGGCGAAGTACTGCTCGTGGGCCATGTACAGCCCACTGAACATTTAGTCCTGTAATATTTGTTATGGTTTTTTTTTGTTTTTGTTTTTTTTGCGTAAAATTGGTTAAGTAAAATGTAGTTATTTCTGCACACATTTATCTCTTTAAATATTTGAAATTTATTCATTGTAAATAACAAAAGTAATTGCTAAATAAACAACATTCCATATATATTTTTATTATTATTATAATTGTTTTTTTTTTACTTCATCTACAAATGACCTATCTGTCTGTCCATTTAAAAAAAAAATGTGGCCCTTGAGCACAAAGATTTGCCCACACCTGGTTTTAAAATATTTTTTTTCTTGTATTGGATCCATTACATTCCATATAATACCGATAATAAATGTTGTCCGTGAGGAGACAAAAGACGCTGACTCCTTGCATTGTGAGATAATCTGTGACAACCACTAATTGGTCCATAATCCTAAATTACATTTGCATCTCATCTCATCATCCCAGATGAATTGGGGGGCTGTAGGAAGGGAGGGGTTCATCATCTTAATAATGACTCCTGTGGCGTCTTAATTAGGGCTGTCTGTCTGCATATTAAAGAATAAAAACAGCACCTACACCAACCAGTCTGTCTGGTGAATCATAATTTAACCTGCAAAAAGAGGTAAAACAACACAAAACTCTATTGCTCTATTGTTTTTTTAAAAAAACATCCTTAATGTTTTGAATTTGTCTTAGAATGTGCTTAGCTAAGTGAGCAGAGCAATAAAAATACAAGGGGTGGACCATCGTGCCCAGTTCAATAGAACAAAAACTTACCATTAGAGTCTCTGACGGTATGCTGTCAAAATTTCAAATGTGTGTTGTTGTTTTGTTTTTTTAAAACAAGCGAAGTACGCACCAAAAATACACTGAGCGAGAGGAATGAGATGTGTTCGTGTTCAACCTCGGAGAAAACAGTGTCACGTTGAAAGATGGAAGGTCCAACCCACGGAGAAGGCTTGTTCGCGTCCCCTTATCTCTACCACTTGTTTGTTATGGACCTAGGACTGGGGTGGGAGAAGGGTCTGTGTGTGTGTGTGGGGGGTGGGGGTCCAACTTGAGACCACTGTTACATTAAACACTAAAATGACGAATACAATTAAATCCAGCAACGACGAAAATGACTTTCTGGGTGGAAAACAAGATGAAAAGGTAGATAAAACTACAACCTAAAATGCTTGCAAAATAGATGCATAAAAGTGTTGTAAAGTTCATCAAAATGTTTCTTACCTTGTGGACATGTTTCAAATGGTAGTTTTGGCGCGCTGCAGACGTTGTGCTCTCTGGTCACGGTGCCTCCTCTCTATGTGCTGCACTGAGCGGGGCTCGGAAAGTAGGTCAGAGAAACTTGGCATGGGGCCGCCATTTCCCTTCTCCCGCAAAATCTGACACACATTCTCGCGTTAGCCTTGCATCACGCTTTCTTCTGGCGACGCCCCCACCTCCACCAGTCAACGTTGCACTGCAACATGAACAAAGTTTTTTTTATTTTTTTTTTTTTTTTTTTTTTTTGGTATAGCCACTACTGTATATGCCTTCTTTTTTTGAGGTACTGAAAGAATATGAAAGTAAGGGAAATAAACCACTGTTGATGGGTGAATTTTTAACTGTGTAAGATGCTTCTTCTGTAAGATGCGATGCTAAAAAGTCAGCTTTTTAACCTCACCAAGTGACCCGCATCTAACTAATGAAACCATACGGAAAATCTAATCAGTTTTCCTTTATTGCCCAAACACAATCAAAAGTAAAGCTGCAAGCAGTGATGAAGCACCCCCTTTTTTATTGCAATCCTTAAGACGATCCCATGTCAGCTCCATTCATCCAAAATCAACGGAATGTAATACAACCCCAATTCCAATGAAGTTGGGACGTTGTGTTAAACATAAATAAAAACAGAACGCAATGATTTGCAAATCATGTTCAACCTATACTTAGTTGAATACACTACAAAGACAAGGTATTTAATGTTCAAACTGATAAACTTTATTGTTTTTAGCAAATAATCATTATGGCTGCAACATGTTCCAAAAAAGCTGGGACAGGTGGCAAAAAAGACTGAGAAAGTTGAGGAATACTCATTAAAACACCTGTTTGGAACATCCCACAGGTGAACAGGCTGATTGGGAAAAGGCGGGTGCCATGATTGGGTATAAAAGGAGCTTCCCTGAATTGCTCAGTATTTCACAAGCAAAGATGGGGCGAGGTTTACCTCTTTGTGAACAAGTGTGTGAGAAAATAGTTGAACGGTTTAAGGACAATGTTCCTCAACGTACAATTGCAAGGATCTCTTTCATCATCTACGGTCCATAATATCATCAAACGGTTCAGCGAATCTGGAGAAATCACTGCATGGAAGCGGCAAGGCCGAAAACCAACATTGAATGCCTGTGACCTTCGATCCCGCAGGCGGCACTGTATCAAAAATAGACATCATTTTGTAAAAGGATCTCACCACATGGGCTCAGGAACACTTCAGAAAACCAATGTCAGTAAATACAGTTCGGTGCTACAACCGTAAGTCAACTTGAAACTCTACTATGCAATGCAAAAGCCATTTATCAACAACACCCAGAAACGCCACCGGCTTTTCTGGGTGGACTAAGATGGACTGATGAAAAGTGGAAAAGTATTCTGTGGCCCGACGAGTCCACATTTCAAATAGTTTTTGGGAAATTGTGGATGTCGTGTCCTCCGGGCCAAAGAGGAAAAGAACCATCCGGACTGTTATGGATGCAAAGTTCAAAAGCCAGCATCTGTGATGGTATGGGGCTGTGTTAGTGCCAATGGCATGGGTAACTTACACATCTGTGAAGGCACCATTAATGCTGAAAGGTACATACATGTTTTGGAGAAACATATGCTGCCATCCAAGCAATGTCTTTTTCCTGGACGTCCCTGCTTATTTCAGCAAGACAATGCCAAACCACATTCTGCACGTGTTACAACAGCGTGGCTTCGTAGTAAAAGAGTGCGGGTACTAAACTGGCCTGCCTGCAGTCCAGACCTGTTTCCCATTGAAAATGTGTGGCGCATTATGAAGCGTAAAATACGACAACGGAGACCCTGGACTGTTGAACAGCTGAAGCTGTACATCAAGCAAGAATGGGAAAGAATTCCACCTCCAAAGCTTGAACAATTAGTGTCCTCAGTTCCCAAACGTTTATTGAATGTTGTTAAAAGAAAAGATGATGTAACACAGTGGTAAACATGACCCTGTCCCAGCTTTTTGGGAATGTGTTGCACCCATAAAATGTTAAGTTCATGATTATTTGCTAAAAACAATAAAGTTGGTCAGTTTGAACATTAAATATATTGTCTTTGTAGTGTATTCAATTAAATATAGGTCGAACATGATTGAGAAATCATTGCATTCTGTTTTTATTTATGTTTAACACAACATCCCAACTTCATTGGAATTGGGGTCGTAAATTTAGCGCAACAGTGGTCTGTTGGATTCCACGTATTTGCACTTTAGGGACTTGGTATTTTTTTGGTCATTTTTGTAACTGGATAACATATTTTAAAATTCCAATTATTGCAGGATTGAAATGAGAACTTCCATTTTTGCAGAAAAAAATACCACTATGACACCTTCTTTCTATAGCTGTTACACCACACGAAATGTGAGCCTCTTTTCCAGTGTTCGTGTTAGGTGTTCACTTTTAAGTAGGCGTCAGCTTCGAGGCCTTAGAGAGTTGCCAACGCCCTTCACTGACTGTATGTTTCCACACACACAGTTTACTATTCCTAATAACTCAAGCCATCACCGCTTTACTGTTGAAAACGGCTGAGAATCTTTATTATACAAAAGCAAGTATTGTCGCCATCACGGGGAGGCCATTGTTTGCATGTGACAGCCACAGCTATAAGCGTACTTATGTCACTCTTGTGGAATGCGTCCTTGTTGAAAAACAGTAATCCCGTGTTGAGTGGCTAAAAAGGGGAGGAGAAGGCAGAGTCTCCGTTTAGTTGAACTTCAGGGTTGTTCATCTGACAACTCAAGGCATATAAGGGGGAAATTGCATTCGTTTGTTGCATGTATTTTGAAGGGACTCTAGATCGAGACGGGGGAAAATGCACCTAAACCCTTTCCCCCTGCTTTTCCACTGGTATTTTAGCCCCATTCCATTTTACTGAGGAGCAAAACAATCATTTCCCTACAATCCCATCATGAAGCAACAGTTCCAGAACCTGAGAGCTGTGCCATTTGAGCTCTCTCATGCCGATACATAATGGTTAGTTAGCAATGCTGACCCAATTCCCTAATAGCCCACTAATCTGTGTGTCAAGTGGCCCTTTATATACACTGTCATACTTGAAGGGGCCATCGCTGGAAACGAGGCCTTGGGTAGTACGAGCACACAATGTGTTTGTCAGCACTCTGGCCTGTCATTTACACTCAGTTTACAGCGCTATATAAAAATCCCAATCCTCTTCTTGTTGTCTTTGGCCCCCTTCCCACCCTTCAACATTTCCTAATCCAGGGCTGTATGTGTTACACTTGGCTATGCAATATTTACACCCATTGTCTTCCCTCTGCAGTCCTTGCCCCTTGAATAAATTAGCTTGTCTGAAAAAAAACAAAACAAAAAAAAAAAAACAATTCTGTATGACAATGTGCCGGGAAGAAGAGAACTTAATCTTTTTTTTTTTTTACCATTCAAGTGTCACAGTGGGATGAGATTTGCAATGGGCGTATTAGGGACCACACGCGTCCTCCCACGTGGGAGGCTTTTTCGATTGCTTAGGTGATTAGTGTCGTAATTAAGGCGTTACGGGAAACATTACAAGAACAACAAAAGGATGCGGCTTTGTCATATGACTCTTGAGCTCGATAAAAATAAGAATTTTCAGAACAATTATGTGAAGTTGGATAGTGTGGAGGACACTTGCTCTGTAGTATTCCAAGCCATTTATTCCCTCAATCGAGCATTATAACATATGTTTTAGTTAGTTTTAAAAGCATTTTGACAATAGACTATTTTCAAGACAAGCACTTTTCATAAAAAATATCGAAAATGTGTTTCACATAAACAGGAAGTAAAGGAATAATAACGATGGAGAAGAAGTTGTTACTGCACAGGTGCCGTTTGGGGCTTTCCACATCCTTTTCATTTCTCGATTGCAGAACTAGAATAGAGAAGCGGTACACCACAGACAATCTATTGTCTTTTTCTTCCTGTGGGACCTTGATTACCGACGCGGCGTGAAGAATTACTTTGACGAATGCGGTCAAAAAGGAGTAGAAAGGACGCATTAGCTTCAGCGTGTTACGTGCAACATCAGAATGGAAATCATCCTGTTATGTTGCGATGAATCAACTTGACTGATTATTCATAATTTTAGGGGGGAAATCTATTTTTTCTAGCAGCTTCCATAGTTCAAAGTGTGTCCCCGCTGATGTGCACTGTCTACACTAACAGCGTGGCTATGAACAGAGAGGAGAGAGTTGACAAAAGCACAACTAGTGTTGCCAGCTTAGCGATTTGGTCAGTACATTTAGATTGCAAAAGTTCCAAATCTTTCCAAGAGTATTTGTCGTATTTCGAGTGAAAACTAATCTGATGATACTTAAAATAAGACTCATCAGGTAAAAAGTAACGTTTTTCTTTTTTTTTTTTTTTCAAACCATACCATTCGCCCAGCTGTGGAGGCCATGGTGAGGGAAGGCGAGGGTCTGTTGATGCATGCGTGTGTGTTGGGAGAAGTTAGGGGTGCAGGGAGTGCTAGAGCAGCTGGATATTGTCAGGAGTTCACGGGGGGATCCAGGGTGTCAGGGTAAATGGATCTAAGTTGAAATATGGCCAAGGAGACCCTAAGTGTTGGTTTTGGGATGTCCCAAGCGGGGTGCCCAGGGTGGGTTGGTGTGCTTGTGTGATGTATTTTAGCCTGCCGGCACGGTGGACGACTGGTTGGCACATCTGCCTCACAGTTCTGGGGACCGGGTTTCAAATCCCGGCCCCGCCTGTATGGAGTTTGCATGATCTCTCCGTGCCTGGGTGAGTTTTCTTCAGGCACTCCGGTTTCCTCCCGCATCCCAAAAACATACGTGGTAGGTTGATTGAAGACTCTAAAGGGTTAAAGGGCAGGCCACAGAGTGCGTAAATTGATCCTTTGTTTTCGTCCCAGCGTAAGTGTCTGAGAGGGGTTGGTTTTGGTCTCGCTTCGGTGACTTTGAGACCCACTCAGTGCAGTGTCACGATTTCAAGGAAAAGAGCTTCATAATCAGATGCATTAGTGGAAAATAGCAAATTACATTATTATTGGGCTGCAATTTGACAAATGCTGGTTGAAAATCTCACTTATCAATAATAGTATGACTATAGAATACCTTATAAGCTAAAATACCATACTGTATGTGGTATTCATAAGAGCAAGCAGAGGTGTGTGTGAGTCCTAGTGTGTGTGCGCGGTTGTGTGTGTGCGTGTGCGCAGCTGGCATGAAAAAGTGCTGTGTTTCAGCTGATGTGTTTTTGACCTTATCTCCATCTGGGAAACAGCTGACTCACATCTGAGCCCAGCTGTGTACTGTAGTACTGGCCTGCGCACAAGCATAATAATTGTGTGTGTGTGTGTGTGTGTCTGTCTGTGTGTGTGTGTGAGTGAGTGAGTTGGAGGTCATGTACAACCGGGGGAGGCTTTTTCGATTACTTAGGTGATTAGTGTCGTAATTAAGGCGTTACGGGAAAACATTACAAGAACAACAAAAGGATGCGGCTTTGTCATATGACTCTGAGCTCGATAAAAATAATAATTTTCAGAACAATTATGTGAAGTTGGATAGTGTGGAGGACACTTGCTCTGTAGTATTCCAAGCCATTTATTCCCTCAATCGAGCATTATAACATATGTTTTAGTTAGTTTTAAAAGCATTTTGACAATAGACTATTTTCAAGACAAGCACTTTTCATAAAAAATATCGAAAATGTGTTTCACATAAACAGGAAGTAAAGGAATAATAACGATGGAGAAGAAGTTGTTACTGCACAGGTGCCGTTTGGGGCTTTCCACATCCTTTTCATTTCTCGATTGCAGAACTAGAATAGAGAAGCGGTACACCACAGACAATCTATTGTCTATTGTGTGTGTGTGTGTGAGTGAGTTAGTGAGTTAGTTAGTTAGTTGGAGGTCATGTACAACCGGGGGAGGCTTTTTCGATTACTTAGGTGATTAGTGTCGTAATTAAGGCGTTACGGGAAACATTACAAGAACAACAAAAGGAGTGAGTGAGTTGGAGGTCATGTACAACCGGGGGATATGTGGCAGAGGATAAAGAATATATGCCTATGAGTATTGTCGTATGCTCTGTCTGCATGTGTTACTGCTGCTTGTTTTCAAATAAGTTGTTTAAAGTTTGATCATTACTGCAACATTGAGGCTAGTTTTGTGAGCCTGCGGCGTTTTGCTTTCGGTGTTAACATTAAGCTAGCAGACTTTCTAAGACAATGTAAATATTCATTCATTCATATTCTGTTCCGCTTATCCTCGCTGGGGTCGCGGGCCTGCTGGAGCCTATCCCAGCCATCTTTGGACGAGAGGCGGGGTACACCCTGAACTGGTGGCCAGCCAATCGCAGGGCACATAAAAACAAACAACCATTAGCACTCACATTCACTCCTACGGGCAATTTAGAGTCTTCAAATAACCTACCCTGCATGTTTTGGGGATGTGGGAGGAAACCGGAGGCACGGGGAGAACATGCAAACTCCGCACAGGCGGGGCCGGGATTTGAACCCCAGTTCTCAGAACGGTGAGGCAGACGTGCTATCCAGTTGTCACTGTGCCACCACAATTTAAAAATGTTTTGGTAAAACACACGGTGTAATTCTCTTTGTTTTATTATTAATGTCACAGTAAACAGCTTGAGGCAAGCACTTGGACCCTTTTTTTTTTTTTTACATTTTAGAATTGTTCACTATCTGCTAAAGTGCAACAAGTAAAAAAAAATAAAAATGTAAAAAAAAATCTGCTAAATGATCAAATCTCGAAAAACTAGTAAGTCAGGTCACTCGTAAATTGAGATACGACTGTGTTTGCTCAAAACCTTTTTAGCCAAAAATGAACTAAATAACAATTTTACATACGTATACATTAAAAAAATATATATATTTTAAATAATAATAATATCCTTGAGCCCACAAACTTTTGCCCACCAATGATGAGACCATTGCTTGGATTTGACTGATATTCCCTGTTGGCCTTTTTCCATTCGGGCTGTTTTCCACATCCTCGAAATCTTTGGAACTTTTAATAAACTTTGGTATTCGAGGGCATGTTGTGATTCACCTCCTGAATTTTTAATACCCACCAGCCAGCGACTCTAAAGAATTCAGACTCAATGTAGTGTTATGTAAGATATTCAACCTGTTATGTGCTTGGTTGTATTCAGGAGTTTGTTTACTGTGGACGACATATTTGAACCAGATTCCTCCGAGCTGAAATGTGGATCATTGCGTTCTGAGTGAGGGCGCGCCCCGGCTCCTTCCCGCCCTTTGGACGCCGCGGTACCGAGGAAACGCCGGTAGCTGCCGTGGTTTTGGAAAGTATGAGCGTGGTGTGAGAGTGTGAATGTGTGTAACATTGTGTACGTGGGTGTGAGACAGGAAGTAATCAGGGATCCGTTCTTAGCCACAAAGCTGCACTAGTTAGCCAAGAGAGTCTGTAAAAGGATGTAAAGGGTTACTCAAGTGTGTATTTATCAAAACCAGTTTTTAAAATAAAAATAAAAATAGCTTGAATGGGCAAATTCCCATCGTGTGACAAGGTGGTGAGCTTCCCCTCTTAGTGGGGCCCACGGTGGAAACTCATCATAATCACAAAGTGAAGTAAGAGGCCACTGAAAGGGGAATTCATACCCTTCCCTAAAAAAAAAAAAAAAAAAAAAAAAAAAACTTCACATTTTAACCCGCGCACCATAAAAAAAAAAAAGAGCGATTTGCCCTATATACTCATACGACATAACATTAGGTACAGCTGTAATATTTATTGAGACCCCAACAAGAGTGTTATCTCGATATTTACCTTCACAAAGAAAATAATGAGATGTATTGTACCGGCACGTTTAATTCAAACATTCTGAGTGTTTTTTTTCCCACCTAATGTACGAGAATCTTGATGCAGTATATAGTTACATTGATAGTGTAAAGGAATATTCGGGCCACGCTGCAAATAATAAAAAAAATAATTACAATCTGAGATTAAAGTCGAGTTGTGATTTTTCATTTGAAAATTGTCCTTTTCTGTACCACTTAAATTGCAAAACTAGATGACTTCTTATCAAAAATATTACTTCCCCCCCCCAAATATACAAATTTAACAATAAAATAGAGCCTGCTTCGATTGACCTCCGTGACAAGCACAGGAGTGACAGCCCATCTCCAGCAGTTATTCCTGGGAATCGTGCAAGGCTCTTGTTCTTTGTCTTTGATCCTCGACACTTTTTGATTGCGCTTTATTGCAGCTCCCCCATGCACGTTATACACGTTTTAGTAGTGGTTCCCCTTCCTAAGCAGCAAATTCAATCATAGCTCTCTGCTTCTGACGGGCATCCGACAATCATGTAATTTCCAAATTGGCTGAAAAGGAAAAGGACAAGCTTAAACAAAATTTTTTTTTTTTTTTAATAAACCGTCAAAAAGTATTTAAATTGCAAAGAGTCAACATTTCAGAAAAAAATTAAACTACTAGTAAATTAGATTAAATTAGGCTCATTACTTTTTGACTGCTCCTTTTGACTATTTTGCCTCACAAGGAAAAATCCTCAAATTTTGTGATGAAATAATGACAGGGTATTTCGGGTATTTTCCATAGCTGTCAAATGTAAACCAAACAAATTAAATTTGACCGGAATAGTATGTAAGTATGAAGAATAAAAGTCTCTTGACTTGACCCTTATTGCTGTAGCACCACCTTAATAAACCCCAAGCTTCTTTTGCGAGTTTGTCATCCTAAAATGTCTGCTATGAAAATACTCCAACCAGGCTTTAGGACCACAGCGTCCTCTGCTGGTAAAGATTAGGAATCACTGCACAGGGAGAAAGAAAAACCTAACATTTCCACTGATGACCTCCAGTTTCCTGCCTGTCTTAAATACACATGGCAAAAAATAACACACTCTCCTGTGTTAGAGTCCACTTGGCACATGTCACACACCCCTAATCAATCGCTCATCCCTAATGTGTGTCACATTCCTGGGAACAAGTTGGGACAACTTGCTGCACCTGAAACCAGTAAAACTGCCATAACAAGTCATGAAAATTTCAAAATACTGCTATAAATTGTCTATTTTTTCATCCTTGTGAAACATCGATGATCCTCGTCAGCTTGTTAACGTGAACATGTGATAGCAGTTACTGTAAGTCAAATTAGCAAATGATGGCAGAGACGTGTGGAATTTTTCATTGCCTCGCCCCAGGAGCACCATGCTGTCTGTGCCTGCTGCTGGTTCTTCTCCTTTTTTTCTGCTGTTGTTTCCACCCATCCCTTTCATCTCTCTCACACACACTTCCTTTTTTACTTCTCTGTGAGCTAGGAGCTTGTTGCAGCCGATGTCTCTCTCTCTCTCTCTTTCTCCATGGCCTGTCCTCCCGCCGCCTCCTGCTCCTACACCGTGGTCCTCATCCCGCTCAGGAGCAGCCTCTGCAGCCTGGACGCCCTTCGCTTCTACTTGTGGGTGAGCAACGTATCCATGTGTGTTGAACAATTACTCTTGTTTATCTTTAAAATTATAGCTACAAGGTGGCTCAACAACAAAAAGTTTTTTTTTTTTGTTGTTTTTTTTTACGACTTCCAAGATTGTCAATATTTTTTTCCCATTCTAATGAGATTAATGTGAGTAAATATCATTACCTGCAATGAATTACTTAAAAAAGAAAGAGGCAAAAGGCAAAATATTCAGCACAGTTCTCTACCACAATAATAAACATACTGGTCAGTTTTAAACAAAACTGAATTTAAAAAAAAAAATGAAAGTCCATGTGCTGTACTTCACAGTATGGAAATGTCAAACTCCTCACTGACAGTACAAGCAAGTGCAGGCTTGCAAGAAAGCCGTTAAGAGCTGACACAATATACCTAAGTGGGTGTGGTCTGCATTCAATAATAGTGAATGACTTTGAGCCACACCTGTTTGTTTTTCTATTTTTATGTGTCTCATTCTGGCTCTGTTTATTTAATGTGTTGGATAGATGACGTTTTAAATGCAGCGTACAGTACTGACTTCCATTTTTGAACACGACAACATGACATCAATCAGTGTATTTTAGGCGTATTTTTCCCATCTTGGCTGGCGCTGCGTTTCGCCGTTGGAGGTAGCGACCGTCACAGTGACACAGCCGTCAGCTTCCTGTTAAAGGCTCAGAATAACAACTGAGTGGAAACATATTGTCACCTAGCTACAAATATTGTCCATGCAGTCAAATCAAATACTCCTGAATATGGACATATACATTGTAATACACACAGTTGTAGCATGATTCTATTGTTCCATTTTTAAAGCCTTTTTCAAGTGCTTCGAATCCAACTCATAGGACCTCTGCTCTGCCTGTTTCAGATTAAGCATCTCAAGGATCTAGAAAAGGAAAAAGACATTCTGTGCTGTGGTTTGGAGACTCTGGAGCAGGCCCGACTCTGGTACTGCCAACGGCTGCAAAAGTCCAGAGCCCAGCAAGATGACACTGACACCAAAGGTTGGATCAACTCCTCCCAACAAGTTGTTACAAAGGTACAAATACGAATAGTGAAAATCCGCGAGTGACAGAAGCATGCCCAAAAAGGTTTCTAATGGCTTATAGATGCCACAATGTGGCAGGAAAAGCACTTTTTTTCTTTTCTTTTTTTTTTTTTTTTTTTATTAGACAAGGCTATAGCTTGACTAAATGAAGCTCCTCCACTCAGTTGAATGTAAGTGGCTGCCACCAAGATGTGTCCAGAACTCAGGTGGCGCCAAAGCATTTTTTGATGTTAGACATGGCTTTGCCCTGAGCACAAAAACAGCAAATAGGTGAGTTTTCAGTGAAAAACGTAAGAAAAAAAATCCGCAAATTTACAAATGCCGAATTGCAAATCTGCTTGAATTCACTATAGTTGTGGGAGTAAGTCACATATGTGCAAGTCATAAACTGTAAGTTATCCTGGCAAAAGTCAGATCAACCAAGTTGAATCTTTCAGAGGTTTTTCGCCCAGCAAGTCATAAGTCCTAAAATTGGACAACTTATTGGAAGTCAAGTCACGTGGCTCGAGTCCCTTACCTGTGATATAGCTGTCATTGGGTACTGCCTTGACCAAGCTTCCTTTCCCCACAGGCCCATTCTTGCTGGCTGAGGTCTCGCATACAGCGGGTGAATGCATCTTTGGCTTCTGTCATGGCTGAGCCCAGTGGCACCAGCACTGATGCTGTAGTACACAGCGCCCTCCGGTGGTATCACACGCGACTCACACAGGTCAGCTACTGTACATTGACAGTGCTAACATTTTCAAAATACTGTATCTACACCTGCAGGACTCTTGACAGTGTAACTGCTCAGTGAGCAAATCGGGTCATCCCACTATGTTTAAGCTTTCTTCCAAAATAGATTCAATTCATTTTTCCCACCATCATTCCACACGATATCCCATGTGAATAACGATGTGAAACCATGTTGATAGAAATCTGTGCAAATGTATTCAAATTCTCAGATATCTCACGTGCGTATGCAGTGTTAACATTGGTTATTGTCTCCCTTTTTCAAAGGAAGTGAGTCACAAGAATCGACAGATCTCCATGTTAGAGATGGAAAAGGACGCTCTTCTCGAGCGACTTTATGAAGTTGAAACTGTCAGGTGCACGTCTCCTCATTTGTAAATATGTATTTAAGTCAATAAATGTAACAGTATTGTGTATAATTTGTTGTGACAGATTGTGACCAGGTGTAAGGAAATTGGTGTGACTACTGTATTAATAATGGTAATGCAACAGCTTCTTTTATTGCATAGTTTTTAAACTAACATCAGCTCTCGTTATTCTCAAAAATTCTTTTTTTTTTTTTTTTCACCCTTCAAATTTCATTTGGTTCTCACAATGTACAGGTTGAAAAAAAAAAATCACCAAAATGAAATGTCATATACTGTACTCTCAATACTACATTTTCCCCCTTATATTGCTAATAGTACAGTCTTTCTATAGCCAGCAGAGCGTATCTCCACTCGGTAAAATCAAAAGTGTGTCATTTTTTTGCAGTAAGCCAAGGGTGTCCAAAGTCCGGCCTGGGGCCATTTGCGGGACGCTGCAGTTTTTGGGGTTTTTTTTAAGTTGAAAATTAAACATGGCCTGCATCAAAAGGTTATGACAAAAAAAGTAAAAATGTGAAAAGATCACACTCTGTTTTTAAATAAAAAGTGTCTGGCTATGTGTATGTATTATATATATATATAATATGGCCAGAATAGAACCCAGAGGGTTAATCATTAAGAGTATGAAGTATCAGCTCCGTCACTCCATGTTCTTCCGTTTCTGTCCCCTGCATGTGGGCTCTCTGCCTCGACACGCCGACCCGTCCTGGTGGTCCCGTACTGATCTTAGTTCTGCTGATAAACCTTATCTAGGCCACTCATCACGCGAGTTTACGGGAATTTATGGCCCCTCCCCCCTCATTTTTTTGTTTTTTTTTTTGCACTCAACCACAGAATACCCAAATATACTCTTCTTGAATTGATTCTAAAAGCAATGTCACTGTGCTATGTTTTCCTTAGCATTCAGTTTTGACCAAAATGTTCTCACGTGTGAATAGTGACAGTTGAAGGAGCGGACGTAAAAAAAAAAAAAAAACTTATGCTGGTATACCGACTTCAGTGAGTTTATGAATAACTACAGTGTGTGACTATTTTGCTGCATTACATTGTATGTGGTGGGGGGGCTAAAATATATAGTGATATAAATGTCTCACCTCTTCGTCATGCCCTAGTAAGCACATCTGCACACTTCCTGCAAGGAATCCGATTAAAATCAGCCTGTTAAAACATCCATTATGCAGGAAGCTTTCATTTAAGTAGCTTCATGCGCTCTACCTTCACAGTGTAACTGAACCATCAAGCCCAGGGTACCAGCACTTGACGATTTACCGGGTCGAATTCACATGCCAAAGAACTTTGTTTTGGATATGTCACGCCTTTGAGGCTGTCATTCGCGCTATGGTTCAGCTACACAGCACCCGATACGGGTATGTCCAAATCCTGTACTTACAATGTACATATGTTTTATTTTCCTTCCAATTTTGTGGTTTTAGTGGCTTCCGTGCAGGTCTGCGGCGGTGGGAAGAAGAAAACATCCTGCCGTGGTTGTGCTCTATGTTACACACTTCAAACAAACTGTCGTGATTCAAGAGTCACACACATGCAAAATATTGCCTTTGTAATTAGACGTTGTTCACATTTGCAGCTCAATGTGGAGGTATTGAAGTCACGACACTTTTATCATCACATACACTAATACAGTAGCGCTGCAGAACATGACATGACTGTTGTATCTTGCAAATTCTGTGCAATAATGTTGTGCTCTATATTGAACCCTTTATGGATTATTTTTTGCTATTCTCTTTCAAATGCTTGGAACGTACAACGAAGGGACACTTCATTCGGTACACCCGCTCGCCCAATTTCATCGATTCCAAATGCGATCATGCTCAATTTGGATCGAAATCGATTAATTTAACAATCGTCATTGTGGTTGTAGTTTACAGTGGTGTCAAACTACACTGCTGAGATATTTCTTTTATATATATATATTTACCCATTAATAATGCGCTAAGATAAATAAATACTAATACACATTTCATTTTTTTTTGCGCCACAATAGTAAGCGTGTTGTTAGTGTGTCAATAAAAGCAAAACTGAGTATGACGTACCTTTGTACAGACAATAATTTTTCACTCTGCAACTCTTATGGATCTCATGAGTTTTGCAGGAGTATCTAATATTATGACTAATGGGTATGGATTACATTATCGCTTAAAGCAAATACATGACCTTAAACTTTAAGGCTTAAAAGAAAAATGTTCATTGTTATTGAGCATATACAAGGGCGGGCCAAAAGTAGGTATCGTATACACTTAAAAATGTTTTTTTTTTTTTTTTTGCTGGCATATTTTCCTTCTTGACTTCCTTTATTCCCTCATTCATTCTATCATTTCTCAAAGTTGCTATTTATCTTTGCCTTGCTCCTTCCTACGCCGAAATCTACTTTTCTCCCTTCATTCCTTTCCTTCCCGGCATCTTTTCCTTTCCTGTCCTCCTTCATTTCTTTCTTCCTTCTTTCCTCTCTTCTGTCGCACCTGCTTATATGCGTGCATCTTTACCTCTGTCACTTAAACCTACTTTTCTACCTTCTTTCCCTCAGTTTTTTTTCTTTTTATGAATGGATCCTTCCATCCTTAGTTTTTTCACTTGAACCAACTTTTCTTCCTTCCATCCCTCCCTCAGACACACTTAATTTTCCATCCTCACATCCTTCCACCTCAGACTGGCTTTTTCTTCCTTCCTTCCTACATCCTTCCTTCTTTTTCTTCCTTTCTTGTTTGTATCCTGCCCTCAGCCCAGCTTTTTATTTTGCATCCTTCTTTTGCTGAAAAGTACTTGTATGTCTTCCTTCCTTCATCAGTGAAGGTCAGATCAGTGCCTGTCCAAAATGGCTTTAATGTATAGTGTACAGCCTTTTTTTTTTTTTTTTTAAGCCCAATATAGGCGGGGAAAGCGGTATTTAATGTCCTCAGTGGCATTTGCAAAAACTAGTATCCAATGTCCTCACGGCATTTCGGCCGTTTGTGGCCAGCTTCCAGTGACATCCCGGGTGCGTTCACGTCCAAAAGGCCTTGCAGATGTTTGATATAGTCGATGGCGGCCCGCAGTGTCTCCACTTTACTGAGCCTCTTGTCGTCCAACTCCCTCGGCAGGCGCTCCCGGAGGCGCGCGTAACCCTCGTTGACGCACCGGACCCGGTGGCGCTCCCTCTCGTTCCTCTTGCGGATAAACGCAGGCTCCAGCGAGTATTCACACACGCTCACCGAGCCGGGACACGGGTAATAGCGCAGTCCTCCGTCTGGGAACTTGGGGCTGGGGTAGACGCAGTCGAGGCAAGCCGGCTCCAGGTGGAAGGAGGGCAGGCCGAAGTGGTGGTGCGACCCGGTGATGTCAACGGAGAAGCAATGGAGCGCCAGCGGGGGGATATAAGGAATATGCTCCACTATCTCATGACGAGAAGACATTTCCCCCTGAAAATACATGTCCATTAACAATTGCAAACATGCATCATTAAGTGCTTAAAATCAATGCAACTTACACTACTTGTGACACTTTCAGCTCATCCCAAGTTGTTTTAAAAATAACAACGGTATAAAACAGTGCAAAAGTCTCTTCTCAACGAGGACTTGAGTCTGTGTGACAACTTGTTGCAGTATTTTGGAGCTTTTTGATGTCGCACTGTGGGGTGGGTGTGATCCAGGGAGGCGATCTGCAACCGAGATAACGTTTTCTTACGTCTCTGAGGCAAATATCACCATGACTACACTACTGGAATGGAATTCTTTAAGAAAATCAACATTTTGTTTGTTTTGAACAAACTAGAAGTAGTATGGCGTGCTTTACAAACGCTGGAATGCGTGGAAATAAATAATTTACAAAAATGTAAGCTTGGAACAAATATGCGTCCTCCGCTGCATTGCGCATGCGCAAGTGTATCCCGTCTAGGTTTAACTGCGCATGCGCCATAACAGTGTTGCTAGTTTTTTTGTTGTTGTTTTTTTTTTTTTTTTTTTTACGACGCCTTCTCAAGCTGTTGGTGTTTTGAATGCTGGGGGCTCACATTTGGTCGTGATTCGTGACTTTTGTCTACTCCTTCTTTGAACCGTAACACTTGACAATGTTCATAGTTATAGGTCATAGTTTTGGGGAGATGATATCCATCGAGGGCTAGGCTAATGCTTATTGAGCAGTAGCTGGTTTTATGGTTAGTAAAGTAGTAATAATGGCGCTGGAAATGGTCTTTTCCTCCCCCCAACCTTACAGGTTCAAATATGTAAGCGTACCCTTGTCTGGTTTACCGATGGAAAGCTGTTGATTTCAGGTAAGCTAATATTGCTAGCACTGAGTATTTTGATGCAGCATTGCCACGAGTTGGGCTTTTACTATGATATATAAATGCATAACAAGCTAGACAAAGCCATTTGATTGCGTCACTTGTCTCATAAGTGACACTGTTCTAGCATGAATGACATGAACCTGAGTCCAGTGGGCATGGACCAGCTGAGTGTGCCTTCAGTGAGTGCAAGCCACTTGGGTCTGGCCACCTCACCCCCACATAACACCATCCCCACCCCAGGTAGGAAAACACTTCAAACCCCGCATTGTAATGTCAGAATTTCTTTTTAATTACGCTGTCTCCTGTTTTTCAGGCATACCAGTGGCAATCCCCAGCCTGGCTCCTTCTTTAGGCGCCCTTCCGTCAGCGCTGTCCCTCATGCTGCCCATGGGCCCTCTGGGGGATAGAGGAGTCATGTGCGGCCTCCCGGATAGGAACTATTCCCTGCCACCTCCTCCTTACCCACACTTGGAGAGCAGCTACTTCCGACATATATTACCAGGTAGGCCATTCGAGACATTTAAAGGAGACAGACCTAGACGTCGCTTTACAGTTTAACAGATTAATTAGCTGACATGCGGGATTTAGATATTGATATTTTTCATTTATCCCTTGATTCAACACTGTCCCCGTCCGTCCCCATAACTGTCTTGTGCCATGCACGAACTGACAACCATGACGTGATGTCTTCCATACTTGATTGTGTAGTTTTGCCAACTCTGCGTATCCGGTTTTGTTGCAATAAACCACAATGCACATTGTGCCTTTTTATGAGGATTACCCATTTTCTTAGGGATTTATTTAGCAGAACTCAGTTCCTCCACAGGTACAGTGTTCTTCAGCTATTCCCAAATATTTCTATACAAACATTCATTCATTCATCTTCCGTTCCGCTTATCCTCCAAAGTGTCGCTGAGGTGCTGGAGCCTATCCCAGCTATCTTCGGGCGAGAGGCGGGGTACACCCTGAACTGGTCGCCAGCCAATCACAGGGTACATATAAACAAACAACCATTTGCACTCACATTCATACCTTCAGGCAATTTAGAGTCTTCAATGAACCTACCCTGCATGTTTTTGGGATGTGGGAGGAAACTGGAGTACCCGGAGAAAACCCACGCAGGCATGGGGAGAACATGCAAACTCCACACAGGCAAGACCAGATTTGAACCCCAGTCCTCAGAACTGTAAGGCAGATGTGCTAAACAGTCGGCCATTGTGCCTATACAAACATTAAAATGTCAATTTTCACAGAGTATTATGTTCTCTGACAGTATAAGCACCTTTTTTTCCCGAGTGATAGTGACTCACAGTTTCGAACTAACTACTGTAACACGTACTCTTTTTTCACCATACAACTACAGATGCGTACTCTGTTGAAGTGCGAGGTGCTTAAACTTGGATGACTTGTCCGTGTTGGCATTTCTCTTCCTCGTAATCGATGTGAGAAGCCTGTTGAAAAATATACTTGACGAATACGTTTGTCGCTGGCAGTAAACTAATTCACAATTGCTTCACATTTTTGTTGCTTTAGGTATTTTGTCCTATTTGGCTGATCGTCCACCACCTCAGTACATCCATCCAAGCAGCCTCAACATGGACGGTACCCTCTCTGTGGCCAGCAACAACTCCTCGGGTCTTGACCCTTACAGTGGAGCGGGCGGCCCACTGGAGCAGGGCCTGGTGCCCATGGACTCAAGACAAGTCAGTGGCCAGGAAGATCTCCACCAGACTGGCACCCATGACCTGGACTCGACAGGGTTAGCAATGGAGTCCCGTGACAGCAACTCCATGTCCCCGGACAGGATGGGAGAGGAGTTGGCCTCCATGGACGGAGTCGGCGTGGTACCGGTCTCTGACGGTGGGAGCCAGCCCCTGACAGGGGTGGACTCCTCAGGCGGGGTGATGCCCCTCTCTGTGCTCGAACTCCCCATGGTGATGGAGCCGGATCACATGGGGGGCCGCGTGGGCAATGCGGGCGGAGGAGGAGCAGGAGGACTCGGGGACCAGCTCCACCCAAACGGCGAGCTGAATTCGGGTGTTGTGAGCGTGGTGCTCACCAGCTCCTTGGCTGGCCAGGCCCAGCTGGGGTCCGTGTCGCTTCACGGCCACTCTGGGATTGGGCTAGACTCTGTGAATGTCTCCCCCATCACCACAGAGGTATCGCTGGGTCCGGAAAACAACCTGGTGCTGGTCAACTCCAGCCTGCAACTGGAGGATTCAAGCCCCAACAAGGAGAGCATGGTCACTGGTTACACTATTTGTAAGTATCTTTGGAATTGATTTAATCAAAAATTATCATCATAAGTAAATAATAATTTAAATATTCAGCTTTTTTTAATAATCATCACTCAGGGTGCACTCTGTGTGAGCGCTCGTATACCTCAGACTGCCCAGAGCACGGGCCGGTCGCTTTCATCCCGGACGCGCCCATCCAAAGCCGGGCTCGCCTCTCCATCCCACGTCCTCTTTGCCTACGCATCTCCGCGGCTGACGAGCCGCTCGGTAAGACAACTGAATATACGCGCAAAAGCATGATGACTATATATATAGTATCTCCTATTTACTGTTTACGTCAGGCGTTTTTGCACGGGACATCATCCCTGCAAGGACATGCTTTGGACCGATGGTTGGCCAGCATTGTAGCAATGTGGATCTCTCTGATTGGCCAGAAAAGGGCACGCCTCAGATTTGGAAGGTGAGTTACCTCCACTTTAGCACTTAAACCATACATACTGTTCAAATCAAATTTGACCCCGTTATGATATTTGACAGCAATACAAATGCCCTCAATGCCAATCCCTTATCCGGAAATTTGATGACTTTCCAAGTGACCCAAAATACACAAAAATGAAAATGTTTCAAAATTTCATTCTTTTGTACAGATGCTGCAAAATTTCTTTACAGTTGGTCAAGTTTGACCTGTGTTTACTAAAATGGATTCTAGATTTACCAGTGTGTGTTGAATCAAGGAAAATGGCGGAAATGGTGAAGATCTTGAAACTGTACATTCCTTTAATGTGTGTATATTTTTGGGACAGTCGTAACAGAGTTCAAGAGGGACCTTTTAAACATTCCCGAGACCATATTTGCACAGGTTCCCGCAGAAAAATGCATCTATTGGTCTTTGAAGGGTCACGAGGGAATCTTGAAATCATAAAAGAATAGAGTAGCATTAGAATGATCATACATCCTGAACCTAAGGAGCAGAAGTCATACAGAGGTCAGAGTCTGCCTTGCCAAAGTGAGCCTGGGTCACCATTGAACCAAAACATACAATGTGTGCATGGGAAATGAACAGTATGTTAGGAAGAACACTTGATTAAGCGCATTGTGTTGTGACAGATGTACCACAACAACGTGCTGGAGTTTTACACCGTGACGGCAGATGAGAACGAATGCAACTGGATGATGTTTGTGCACAAGGCAAGGTATGAAGGTGCAGTCTGGACTCAGAATTTGAGCTTGAACATTTCTATTTAGACGAAGGAGGGCTATAAAATTACCCCCCCCCAAATAATACGTTTTTAAAACCTTTTTATGTATTTTATTCCCCCCATAATATTAGGTTTTTTTTTTAAATTTTGCTCTCTGATTTGAATCACTTTGTGCTTGTAGGAGCCGCGAAGAGCAGAACTTGGTAGCGTACTCTGCCAATGGGAAGCTCTTCTTCTGCACCACCATGGAGGTCCACCCCGACGAGGAACTGCGCTTCTACTACAGCCGAGACTACTGCAGACTCATGGGTCAGATCTCGTCTCTGACGAGGGGGTGGGGGGGGGGGGCTTTTTTTCTATAGCTTTCTTTTTTCTTTATTTCTCTTTTTCTTTATATTCATTTTTTTCTCTTTCTCTTTTTCCTTTTTTAATTGCATGCTGACTTCGTGCCTACCTACCTCCTTAGTTACCAACCTACCTAATTACTTTAGGGCTGTAACTAACAATTATTTTAATTGAGTAATCTGTCAATTTTTATTGACTAATCGATAAATCGGATTAAATTTTTTTTTATTTCCATCCCTTTATTCAAAAACATGACATTATTTCAAATAGTGCAGAGAATGCACAATCATAAATTATGATTCAGTTACGGGTTTGGTCAGTAACGTCAGAAAATGGGCAAAAATGTTGATCATTGTTCTTCAAAGTAAACACAGAGCTAATCAGGCTGCTTTGAGGGAAGACTACGGAAATTGGAGAATATTTACTGACAGGCTTAAATTCCGAGGATTTGGACAATTTAAAGTTAAACAAGGTCTAAACGATTAATCGAGTATCAAAATAGTTGATTAATTGTTGCATCACCAATTTATTTACCCACCAATCTACAGACTTCCTTGACGTATTGACTTACTTTACTCACTGTGCTGCTGAGAATATCGTACATGATCTATGCTGATCCCGCCATCATGTATCCAGGTGTTCCTCCTTTACCTGAGGCTCAGCTCTGCCAGTGTGGCAAAGACTGCCCTTCTTTTTCGGACCTCAAGTCTCACATGAACAACCACGGCCACAACCAGCCTCCTCACAGCCACAGCCCACCACAGCAGGACCACCCGCTTCAGCAAGAGCAGCAGCCGCGGGAGCAGCAACCGCCTCCGCAAGCGGAGGAGAAGCTCACCAACGGGATGTCCAGCTCTTCGTCCTCGCCGTGGCCCCAAGCGGCAGGACAGACGAACGGGGACAACCTTAACGGCAATCAGAATTCAAGTACCGGTACCTCCAGAATGAACTCGAAAGGTCAGGGGCACCCGCGAGAGAAGAAATTCAAGTGCAGCATGTGCTCGCGGGCATTCATCACGTCCACCAAGCTCAATGTGCACTTTATGGGGCATGTTGGCATGAAACCACACAAGTGTGAATACTGCAGCAAGGCCTTTAGTGATCCCAGCAACCTCAGGATGCACCTCAAAATACACACGGGTATGTACATATTCATTCATTAGATTGGATGTTTTTATAAAGGTTCTGAAGTTCTAGCTTCGAATCTCTGCTCCGGCCTTCCCGTGTCGAGTTTGCATGTTCTCACTGTGCTGTGCTGCATTTGAAAATGAATTGCACTTACTGAACTATATAATATGAAATACATTTTTTAGGCTTTTATGAAAGATTTATTCCGGTGCTATTCTTTTCTTTGGCCAATAACAGGTCAGAAGAACTACCGGTGTACCGTTTGCGAGAAGTCGTTCACGCAGAAGTCCCACGTGGCTTCTCACATGCTCATCCACACTGGCGCCGAGAAACTCAAGTGCGACCTGTGTGAGCGGACCTTCATCCGAAAGCATGACCTGAATCAGCACATGTTCTCTCACACACAGTACGTCCCTTCTTTTCCGCTTCATAACCACTGTTATGCGTTGTATTTGTTACTAGGGCCCGACCGATGTGGATTTTTTGGGAGGTCGATGTCAACATATACTATCAGCCAATTAAATCAGCCAGCTGCTTAATCCCTATTCGTTTCATTTTCTTTACTTTACAGCGAACGCCGAATTCAGTGCCCGAAGTGCAACAAGCACTTCCTGAAGACCAACCACCTGAAGAAGCATATGAACTCCCACGAGGGGCGTCGGGACTTTGTGTGCGAGAAGTGCCACAAGGCCTTCCTCACTAAGTACCACCTCACACGTCACCTCAAGATATGCAAGGGGCCCAAGGCGGAGCACTCATCCCGGAAGGAGCGACACATGGGCGAGGAGGAGGAGGACGAAGAGGAGGAGGACGAAGCCGAGGACAGCGGGGGAAGAGGAGGAGACAGACTCATGGACTCTGGCAGGAGTGAAGACGTTGGAGGATATAACTCTGAAAAGTCACTGTCACCCCCTCATTGACTGCAATGTATCTCTAGTCGTGTTAATTTATTTACTGCCATACATTACACTGTCTACTTGTCATTTTTCAAGCATTTCTTAACCAAATTTTCTTATTTTACATTCATATTGAATATCAAAAAACATCAGCGCTGCTCAGACTCTGTCATTACTTTTGAATTGTCTATTTTTGGTTTAGGTGCATTCCTTATCTGCCTTTGGTTCATTTCAGTGTGAGTGAGTGACATTTATGCATAGCTGCTCATATTTCCTTCTAATTATGTTTAACTTTAAATGGTCATTATTTATTATAAGGTGATTTGGTGCAATTAAAATTATGGGTGATATTTGAAGTGGAACACTGGGCATTATGTGATGTACTTCATCATATTTCAGATTTGTTTCAAGCGGTTATTATTATTGTCTTTTTTTGTTACGTCATAATGCTCTCGTATTTTAGAAAGGAGAGCTGCAGTTGCCTATGTACTTTTCCACTTATTGAAAGGGGCCGCATTTATTAAAGAGTGGGTAGAACAGGTTCCAACTTCGTTCATGGGACGGAATTTAGAATCTGTAACTACAAAAAAAAAATTTATTTATCAAATGTGCGGACACCTGTTGCAATCACACAAGTGATGGGCACCTGCTCTAAACTGCAACGCTCGGCATGTGTAGCCTCATCTGCATTGAGAAATGCAAGCTTAATAAGGGTTTTGATAGCTGTTTTACAAAATTATTTTAAAATTAAAACATCATGTCATAGATGAACATTTTCAAGGTACATTTTAATACAATAAGTCTACAACTCGTGCATTCTAGTATTGTACACTTTTTTTTTTTAAATAACAGAACATGTCAAAACATGCTCTGGAAAGAAAACAAATGACTCTTGAAAAAGGCAAAAATAAGATTTGATTTAATAGGAATGCTGAAAAAATATAGTCAATGTTTTTAAATTGTATAGGTTTCTAAAGGCAACAGAGGTGGTTATTTTTTTAATGAAATTATTATTATTTTTTTTTATAATATCATTGTCGTAGTTCAGTCTCACTCCACACCAGTAGGTAGAAGTAAACGTTATTTACCAGAAGTGCAGTAACCAAGACAACCCGGTAGTAAATCTGTTTCCGGGTCGGAATTTAAAAAAAAAAAGAGACAACATGTAATGCCCGGCTTTCGTCAGCGTGCTATGAATGCTTTAATACGCTATAAGGTATTTTACAAACTTTTTTGTCGTTAACAGTTGTAATGTAACGTTATTGAAATGATAGCTTACCATAAGCGTTTCTATGTGAGCAAATTCTTTGTTGTATGTGTCACCTTGCTAATTTTAGCTAAGTTAGCAGCTCAGCTAAAACTAGTACACGAGCCCTCCTATTATATCTCGCGCTATGTTATGATTATTATTTTATTTTATTTTACAATTGTAGTGTTATTGTCCTCTCTCTCTCTCTCGCCTTCTTTTCAGCCTTAACTTTGTAAAGATGTTTACCCCACCGAAGGACGGGGTGGCCAGCATGATTGACAAGGCGCTGAGGATGAGGAGGGAGGAACAAGCTCGTCAGGTGGTCCTCGCCTGGGCTGTTCTCAACGTATCCCTGGCTGGCATGATTTACACTGAAATGTAAGTTGATTTCTCCACATGATACATTTCACTATTTAGTGCTCCACTGTGTGTGAGATAACTAGTGATTGACTATACAGCAAGTACTAATATAACTTCTAATTTAGGTCTGGAAAATTGTTAAGCCGATACTTCAGCATCAACTACTGGCCGATTTGGTACATTGGTGAGTCTCTTATACGATCAATTATGACGTATACTGATACAATATCCTTAATGTGTTCTTCTATTTTAATCACAGAACTCGCGCTGGCTTCGCTTTTTAGCATCAATGCTCTTTTCGATTTCTGGAAATATTTTAAATACACTATGGCTCCGTCCACCATCGCAGTATCCCCTCAACAGCATCTGCTTCTGGGTCTGAGAAACACAAGTGAGTCTTCAATAAGCTTGCCGCTTCTTAAAGAATACTGGCTCAGACTGTATCTGTTGACTTGTCTGTTTCTCCTGCAGGTATTCAGGCTTCTCCTCCCCAGAAGCCGGAAAAAAAGGAGACCCGCGCTCCGGCGGAGTCGTCCCCCTTGCAGGGCCAGAGCGTTCTGAGTTTTAGCCCGTCTCGTTCTGCCACCACCAGCCCCAAGTTCTCCCCAAGCTGTGTGGCAGGCTACAGCCCATCTCTTAGTAATACAACCACTCCAAATAGTGCCCCTTATTCTCCTTCGGTAGCCTTTGGGAAGGTACGTTCCTCACAGGGCATAAAATTAACTGGCTTTACTACACATTTTTCACCATTTTCTCTCGTTTTACCTTTTCAGGTGTTGAGCTACAGTCCGTCCCCTGGCTCCCCGTCATACCCGAGCAGCGTCGGGACGCCGGAAAGCTCCGTGTTGAGGGCTCGATACCGTACGTCGCCGTCCGTGTTTAACTCGCCCGGAAGCGAGGAGGATTACATGGAGGATCTGAAAAGCCTCGAGCGGTTCCTGCGCACGGAGGAGGAAAAAAGTCACCGCAGTCAGCTTGGTACAATGATTTATACAGTCATCACGCAACACATTAGGAATATTGGACTTTCGGGTGAAATTTCCGGAGGGTTTTAGGAAGGTCAAATTATGTTTGCCGGTAAAGGTTACATAAGCGTCTGCGAGAGGTGAAACTATATAAAAAAATAATTATATGGTCTCTCTATTGCAGACTTTGACCTATAACAGCTTGGGCTGAAACGTATTTCCTGCTATAAATGAAGGTTTAATGTAAATATTATTTTTGTGTGTGTTCCGGGCCCTAATATTGTCTAATTATTAATTTCTCCTCACTAGGGAGCCCAGAATCTGTCTCCCCGAATCACAGTCCGACATTTTGGAACTACAACCGCTCTGTAGGGGACTACGCTCAGAGTCTGAGGAAGTTCCTGTACCAGCCCGCCTGCCGCTCTCAGGCGCCGTCTGCCCACAAGGATGAGACGGACCCGGGCTCCAAACAGGCTGCGGAAGAGGTTAGTGAAATCGTCAATCTGACGTGAATGACTTGTATGTCGGAGTGGCATGAAATATGATTTTATTTCATGTAGGTGTGGGCGAGGATCACGACCAGTCGCCCTGTTGTGGACCGCATCGATGGCTGGACAGCAAAGCTGCGAAATGTTAGTGTGTGACTCGCCAGAGCAAATCAATGAAGTCAATTTTAACGAGATGCTGTGTGTGTTTTCACAGTGGATCAGTGACACCATCTTGGTCCCTCTGGTCAAGGAAATGGACTCGGTCAACACCCAGCTCAGGAGAATGGGCTTTCCTGAGCTCCAGATAGGAGGTAAACATGCCGGAATAATCCTGTGAAATATTACATAGAAATCATTATGCCCTTTCTTGTTGCTTCACCTAATGCAGTGGGAGCCAAACATTTGTGCTCAGGGGCCATGTTAGATTTTTAAAACGAACAGATGTCGTTCATAGATGAGGTTCAAAAAAGCTTAAGACATGTATTTAGTATTTATTTGAATACTAAAATAATTCATCCTCATTTTAAAATTGTATTTAGGATTTCAAACAAAGTTCAATATATTTTTCATTTTACTATTGTAACATGTTATTTGAAATATCGTATATATTTTTGTAATTTAAAAAACATTGAACTTATTGAAGGGGAAAAACATGCTATTTCTATGCAAGATTAATTCTAAAAAAAATTTTGAATTGACAGGTATTTGTTAATTTGATTAAGATTTATTTATCATAAATTTACCAATGTAATGAGATAATTGAATCAATGCAGAATCAATACAGAATGCAACCAATAACAGTTCATGTGCAGTTGTTTACATCACTACCGCATTGCAAAATTGATCAAGGTGGTCACTAAAAAAAATACCTCATTCACGCTCAAACAAAAGTGACAGCACGACTCTCGCACAGGGCGCCATTCAAGCGATGACCGCCACTGGATAACCAATTTTAGGGGAAATAGGTCAAATTAATGCAACAAATATTACAGTCGTATCGATAATGTTAATGGTATGTGGTCTGGATTAAAGAACAAAGCCGCTGACTTGATGAGATCCACTACAAGAGCTCAGTCGACCAGTTTTTCCCTCTTTGTTTCCACCAGAGGCCAGCATTAGCAGCCTTAAACAGGCCGCAGTGATGAAAGCCTCATCCATCCCTAGTATGAACTCCATGGTCCAGTACCTGGACATCACTCCCAATCAGGAGTATTTGGTGGATCGCATAAAAGGTTTGTTTACAGGTTTGCGTGTGTGTGTGTGTGTGTGGAAAATGAGCCCCGATATGAAGTCCCCATTTCTTGTGTTTTGGAATTGGCAGAGCTGGCACACAGTGGCTGCATGAGCTCCTTTCGGTGGAACCGTGGAGGTGATCTGAAGAACCGGAAGTGGGACACGGACCTCCCCACAGATTGTGCTGTGAGTACAGACACACGCACACACACACACGCCTCTTCATGGTCAGCCACGTCTTTGTCACCTTACCCTGGTTGTCTCCACTCTAGATCCTCATGCACATAGTTTGCACCTACCTGGACTCCAGACTGCCTCCTCACCCCAAATACCCAGATGGGAAGACCTTCACTTCGCAACACTTCAGCCACATCCCAGACAAACCTGGTGAGCGCACACACACACACACACACACACACACACACATCCATTCATCACAAAACTTGTCTTTACAGTGTTTCTCTTTTGTCTTCATACAGATGTGACCAAGGAGAACCTCTTCTGCATCCACCAAAGTAGCACCACCCCACCTCACTACCAGCTCATCTATCAGGGACACATCTCCAGTCTGCCCAAGGTGAAACAACACCACACCAACAGCATCCAATTTTCTGAACTTAATCTTCTTCACTGTTGTAACTTTTTTCATGACTCTTTCCTCCCTTTGTCAGCTTTGCCAATTTTTCGTGGACAGAGAGGTCCGCAGCGTCGAAATGATTTTAACGCCCTTGGCTGGCGTCACAATAGCCTTTCTTTTGCTTCTGTAGCCTACATATTGTAGGTGTAGCGTGCTCGACTCGAAATGCTTTGCCAAGTCGACTGTGCACACACATCATTCATGTTTGTATCTGATTTCAAACTTCAATTCAATATGCATTATTGACTGAGTCTCTCAGCCCTCGCTTTCACAGGAAACATGGTTAGAAGGAAGACATTTGGCAGAGTTAGTGAAATATTGGTAGGGGCTGCTGTCAGCCACAGCTCACGCCCACACACTCGCCGACGTGAGACGCCATGCACACCAGGCCTCGCCTCTCATAGGCACATACAGTTTCTAACACTCAGGCATGTGTGCGTGTGTGGGGGAGGGGGGGGGACTATTTAAAAAAAAAAATACCTATATGGTCTTTATCACAGATTGATCACCTATAGCAGGTAGGTCTGGATTGGATCCCGTGGGTTCACTGGACAGCTACACAAACTCCCCTTGCTTTCTTTTGCAGGGCAGGAACAACTTGTTCCATACAATCCTCATGTTCCTCTACATCATTAAGACCAAGGAGTCAGGAATGCTGGGGTGAGTGTCTTTTTGTTTTGGTTTTGTCTCCTGACTATACATTTCTGAAAAATCTTGACTCTTGAACAAAAATAAACACCAAGGTACAAATGACATATTTCATTGAAGAAATTGTGTGTCATCCTTATCCAGGCGAGTAAACCTCGGCCTCTCCGGTGTGAACATTCTGTGGATTTTTGAAGACTGAGTTGCCAAAGTTCACAGTCGACGACTTCAAAGTGGACCCCCCCCCCCCCCCCCCCCATTTACCCCCCCAACCCCTCCCTCCATCGAGAGTGCTCATCTTTTTCAGGACTTCTATTTCAGCAGCACTTCACTCCAAAAGTATGTTTACCAGACATCATTGTAATCACACAGAGAACATGTCAGACAATAGTTTTTGTTCATTTTGAGAACGTGCTCCATCGACCTCAACTTAGTTCATAGTGTTTAAGGGCTCAATCCCCATTCGGTTGAATGTAAAACATAGTATGCGTGGGCTTTTCTGGGTGTCAATGCTATGCGTTTGACATCTTACAGGAAAAAACAAATCAACAGTTGCTATGTTTTGTCTTTTCTTAGGCCCCAATGCCCTTTTGTTTGTTTGTTGATTCTTTTCTTTTTTTTCTTCTTTTTTATGAAGCTTGCGCAAATAAAAAACACTTGGAGGTCTGAGTTAACTGAATATCATAGCTCTCTTTTCAAATGAACTTTGGATGTGATTACAATTGTGTGGCTTTTTTTTTTTTTTTTTTTTAAAGCTGCAGGAATTAATCCTGAAATTTTCCACCTGGGACTTGACATGAATGAATAAAACAAGGTAAACGCTTGTTCATTTTCATTCAACGGTGCTTGTTTTTTTCCGTTTTTTTTTAACCACTTGATGTCACTGTTCACATGCTTTAGTTGTTTTTTTTTTTTTGACCTTGTTCTCGTTTGATGCAGTGCACACGCACAGCGTGAGCTTTATGTGATTCATTGTGGCGCCTCAAATGAATCCAAACGACCTGGTTAAGAACAGCAGCACAAATGTAAATACTGGGCCTGGCAGTAAAGCACAGGTAACACACTGATGACAAATGCATAATATTGTGTTTTTCTGAAAAGGCATGAGAAAATTATTAATGATTATCATTGTTGACTTTGAAACTGCCCAAAACCGTAACGATGTGGCGAAAATTGCTTTGTAGTGCCATGCTGTGCCTTTCATAGTGAACAACATTTCCCACATTGCATCTCGCGTTTTGACATCTTTTTTTGTGGGTTATGATAATTGCCCCTCCCCACACATGTAATTGAAACAGTTTCCTTTTTAAAACACAGATCTAAAGTCTCGCTATTGTAACGTGAATTGTTAGCAAGTGTGTCAGAGGAGCTGTAGTCCAAAAACACGAAGAACTACAAGGACCAGAATGCATTTCGCACCTGAGCTTCCTCCGCTCACATCCGCTCGCCTCGCTGTAGTGTTGGGGAAAGGGACTTGGTGAAAACGAGCGATGTCTGTGCAGGTTGTGGCAGCGAAAATGGCAGAGGTCGAACTCAAAGACGTCGCGAAGGAATTATCCGCTGATTCTCCCATCACACCGACGTCGGAGGGAGTTATCGGCAGAAACTACCCGCGCGAGGCCGGTTCCTCCACCGCAGCGTCCCCGACCGCGGAGCCCTCCGCCAAAGCCGGGGAAGGCAGCCCGGGTTTGCTCGCCCCGAACGCCACCAAGATGCCGCAGGCGTCGGCGATGAAGCGTCCGGACCCGCAGCAGAACGGCGGCGAGGCGTTCGTCAATCGCGACGGCACCGTGGCCGAGGCACCGCGCATGAAAAAGGCGAGTGGGACGCTTGTGTTTTTCCTCCTTTTATGCTTTCTTCCCCCCCCCGAGCGCACGCTGTGTGGCTAAGCTAACAATGCTAACGGAGAACAAGGCTGATTCAGCTGTGTGACCTAACCTCAAAATAAACACTTTACAGTGTTCAGAACTTTGAAGACTGGACACTGGTGAACTTAAGATGTACTTTTGAATGTTTATTAGTCGTCAAACTGTTATGCTTCTTGGGAGTCCCACTGCCATTTTCCTTCATGCTCCAACACAGTGTTTCCCAACCTTTTATTAAGCCAAGACACATATTTTACATTAAAAAGTGGCAACACCAGAAACTAACTTAACTCGGAGCCACTTTAGTACGAACGCAAACAAGCCACTGTACCAAAATAGGACATAAAATGGTACAAATAGTTATCAAGCAATATGAAATGTCCATTAGTGTATTAATACTGACCAGTAAGTATCATAGTAATAGTACTGTTAGGACCAACTAAGTGAAATTGAATAATTTCTCACAGATCCCTCATGGCACCACTGTCTTAACCCGTCACTATAGCAACACAGCTTGACATGGGTGCTGTCACTTGAAAGGAGGCTCATTTTTGATTCACACGTGTCAGTCTGGACATGAGGACATTGTTCTAATTGAAGGGAATAGGAATGGCCATGTTCAAGGAAAAGTTGGACAAGCAATCCCGTGAGGGGGGCTGCTGTGTAGTGTATTTCCTCTGACAAGCGACTTGACATTGATTTGGAGCCAGAGGTTTGCATTGATCCTTTTTATTGATCTGCAGTTGCTTGTTCAGGAATGGTTTTCCGATGAGACCATAAATAACATGCGCGTTAGTCGAAAACCAAACGATGGGTTGGACACCTTGTGACAAGCACTCACGCAGCCCCCCCCCTGAAGAAAACCCACAATGGAGGGCACCCCAGCAGCAATGCAGAACAGATGGCCCTGTGCACCACGACTGGATCCTGACTATGGAAGCCATCCAGGAAGCAATTGGTAATTTGGACATACTTTGTCAGAATGCAAAAAACTGGACCTCCCGGAGAGCAGCACCCACATCTGGATTATTTCCCAGTTTGACTCCAAGAGAGCGGTATTTCACTTTCATTAGCAGTTTCATATAGATGATGCGTGGCAATCCACGGGGATTGTTTTGACGCAATCTTAATTCCCTGTTACATCAGGCATAGGTTGCCAGCTAGACAGGGTTCCTATGGCACGCGGCGTTATATATATGACCACAGCCGCGCCATGTGCATCTGTTCAAATCATCCAGTCCAGTAGAAAGTGGAAGGGGTTGGAGAGTGGGGTGCGTTTACAACCGGTTAACGCTTTTAATCTTTATCGTGTCATCCTCATGAGAGGATTAAAACGCCAGCTCTGTGTTGTAAGCGGGGCCCAGATGTGAGCTGTTTTCAGCGATTAGTTTTATTGTAACCTGTTGTGCACACACAGCTTGGTGCTAATGTCTCCCAGCTTCCGGGATGTCTCTCACAGTTGAAATATGCAAGATGATTTTAGAATCCTTATTCATTTGAAGTTTTGTACTTGTATGGATGCATTTGAGATCTACGGTAAGGATGCGTTCTTTGCTAATAGGACAAACCTTTTCGGCCCACTTCTTCAAATATATATTTTCTTCTCTTTTGGGGTGGAAAAAAAACAAACTGTCAGCTCATCTGACCACTTGTCTGATTGTTTTTTTTTCTTCTTTCCCTTCTCTCTCTAAACGCCTGCTATTTTCCAAGGCAAACATCCCAGATGGTTTCCCGCAGCAAACCATCTGTTACCTACAGTTAATCATTCTCCACTGCCCCCCTCCGCCCTTTTTTTCCCAAAATTCACCCAGTGTCCAAAAAAAAAAAAGAACACATGGAAAATTCAACATACAATTCCAGATCATCCCGCTTTGATGTAACGTTATGTCACATGAACTAAGCTGGTGTTCCTGGTATTGCTTGCCGGCTAACAGGCTTACAGTGTGACCTGTGGCTGCCCTACATGGGAAATGGAGTGGACGGAGGAATGGGTTATGTATTCCCCCCCCCCAAAAAAAAGCCTTTGGTTGTTTATAAAGGCTACACAAATCAGCACTAACCTTTACTGTCACATCATTTATACCAGTGATTCCCAACTGGTGTGCCTCGGGAAATCGTCCCAAAATTATTAACTGCCAATAAAGAATTTGTACTGTTCGTCTGTCTATGCTAGCGATGTATAGTGACAAGCAGAACAATTAAAGGATCTTCCGTTTGGTGATGTGTGTTTTGTTGAGTTGTGTACAGCGAGATGTTTTTCTCCAGGAAAATATGTCCCTTGGCTCAATAAAGGGTGGAAAATATTTCCAGCGCGTTGTAGTCACGTGACTCGATTCGGTTGGGTCGCCGGCTTCCGTGTGCAGCTCTCCGCATTTGTACCGCAAGTGTGAACAAACCCAAAGGCTTGAGTACGCATCCGTACGACGTGCAACACACAAGGGAATGTTGCGCGATAGCGTCAGGAAAACGGAAGACCCACTGCTTCCCAAATAGCCCCTTGTGTCTTTCTGTGTTCGAGTTAAAATTAACTGCATCAGAATAAACTTGAGAGTTGAAAATGTTCTGAACGTAAATGTCTGTTTGCACACTTCGGCAGGCGCAGGCATGCAATTAGCTTTGTAAAAAGGATGAGGTTTTGTGCTAGTTTATGGTTTCTGTGGTTCTGTATTGCAGGGGTTCCCAACCACTGTGCCGTGAGTGATCATCAGGTGTGCCGCCGGAAATGGTCACTTATTAATTAGCTTCAAATAATGCAGCTTTGTTCTCTCTATGTGACAAGCAGAACAATAATTCCTCTTTTATGGGAAGGCAGGAGGTACAATAACCCTGTGTATCCACCTGTTGCCATTCTTACAACAGAATAATAGCTTTGTGTTCAACGAAATGTGCTGACAAAACTAATTGGTTATTGAGTCATCATAGATAATGTTGATTATTGTCAGCGGTGACACAGACGTTCAATATTTCTGGCTGTTAAAGATTAATTCGTCTTTGTCTGGTAATAATTGTAAAATGTCTCAGGACTATGTCAGCTGTGCTCTGAGGGGATTTATTGCTGATGTAATGAGCTATCAGCGAAACCCATTTTCGGCCGTCGCGGGGCTCCATTATAGCCCCTCGCCAAGCTTTTCATGTCAGACCACTTGCTTTTTCTGCTTCATCTCCTCGCTCTCATCGGCCCTGCTTTGTTCCTACCATGAAGTAGATTGCCGCTACTCACTGCCTCATTCCCTTCCTGCGCTTCGTGGCCTCGGTCTGCCCCCTCGCAGTGCAAAAAAGTGAAGGCGTGCGCCTGTTCACACCCTCCTAACCACTTCCTTCCATCCTTTGAGGCTTACTCAGGAAATGAACTGTTGGTCCTTTACACCACTTTGACTTGCTGTCGCCACGCGTTGACACGTCGCCTTAGCACTTCACAGATGGATTGTTCTAGTCATTCTTTTTTTGTTGAGTACCATGATCTCCTGTTTAACGCGGGTGATACGTTCCAGACCCACTCGCAGTAGGTGAAAATCTACGGTATAGCGAGACCAATGCTGTGCGATGTGAAGATATATGTGTGTGTGATATAAGTAACATATGTAACAATTCATTTATTAACACCTTTACTGGTTAAATGGTTGGCATACTTGAATGTTTCTTGAAGCATATTGTTATTGTGTTTATTTGAATTCTGTGCACTTTATTGGATTCCTTGAAGTCCAATTGTACCTCCAGATATTTTGAATTGTATTTTTTTCCACTGGATATTTGTGTTTTTATTTTTTCTGTGTTTTCTATGTAAAATGTGTTTTCCCCAAAAATGGAGTTGAGGTAAGGAAAAAAACCTTCATTAATATCATGTAATTTGCAGGAAAAATAATGTATCAAAATGAATATTGTTTTCAGGATTTAAAAGTACCTTTTACGGAATATATAATTTTGTGCATATGGCACGTCACTGAGCGAGACCATCTAAAAAATATTTTTTATATATAGTTTTAGCCCTCCACATGCTTTAACACATTTAAATATAGTAAAACACACTTTTTAAAGGTCTCACTCTCTCACTTGCACAATTCCCCAAATAAGAGGCAAACCATGCTTGCTTCAAGTTGTTTATTTGGTACTCCCAGTTGAAGTTTACTGTAAAACTAACAAATTAAAAACATATTTGTTGTGTTTAAACACCAAAATGTTGAGCCAAAAAAATATGGACTATTTCAGCTAACAGAAGTCCGCTAGCTTAATCCTAACATCTAATGCAAAACACCAGCGATGGGCTAACCGAAGTTAGCATCGATGTTACAGTAATTATAAACCTTCAAACAGCTGCTACTTTAGCATTACAGTAATTATACACCTTCAAACAGCTGCTACTTTAGCACACATGGCCCAGCAGCACATAAAAATAGAGAATGCAACATACAACTTACTCACAGGCTTACATTATCTCTGCTCTGTGGGAGCGACGACTATTACTGGGCGACTATTGGGGACCTTCTCTGCCTTTTCTGCTTGCTAAGTACACTGCATCTCTTCCAGTAGACCTCAGTGCTGCTTGGTATTTTGCAGCACAACATCATACCACATGAAGGCACGCAACTGTAAATTCAGACTTGCCCGAATGCTTCACAAAAAAACCAAAAACTAAAGTTACAACTACATATGTTTAACAGAAAAATCTGCAATATTGCCCGCCATATAGTGGGGGATGTGTGTGCCTCTTAACCTTTCTGGAATCTTTGTAATGATATTTAAAAAAAACAAAAACAAACTAAGAACCATGTCGTTCTAACATAAGCTACCCTCTTTGACCCATGTTGCCCAATTTCAGGCGACTGAAGGGAAATGGAGCATACAGGTGTTTCCAGGAACCTGTGTGTTAGTGTGAAATGTGAAACCCTTTCGGTTTCCTCACTGACAAACCGGCGTGTACGTCGTGAAAATGTGCATCCATGTGACCAGTGGCGTGGACACGGGTGGACGTCGGCTCAGTTTGTAACGTGACGGGGAATGCAACAACGGGAAATAACAATTTAAAAATACATTGTTGTGTTTGTGAAACTGGAGAACTTTTGTCAAATTGGGTTTTGCGTTGTTTTTCTCAAGCTTCTGCGCCTTTCATGAAGTCCTCACACTCTGATTCCATAATAGTTATGTACTTGTCAGTAAGATGAAGTAAAACCCCTGAATACTGGTTTCATGGTCCCAAAGAAACTCACTGACCTGCTGTTTCATTCAAAAATAGAGCAGCACCACCCGTCTTGATGTTGTTTGATGTAATTATAGTCAGCCCTTAGGGAATGAGGGCTGTTTTTGGCAAAGTCAGAGGAAGATGAATACATACAAAACAAACAACTGAAATTGCGCACTCCCAACAAAATCATTCAGTGGTTTTCCAACATTTGCGGGGTTAATTGTCCCATCGAGTTTAATTACCGGGATTACCAATCCATTTAAGCGTTTCAGACCACTGAAAGGCTTTATTGAGCCATTAAGAGCCAGAGTGGCCAAAAGGTAACAGGATGGACCGCACGCACCGATGGATGTTTGCCCGAGTAAACGCATGCTCATGTTTGTTACAGGTCATTAACGCAACTGCGTAAAAGCTGTGATATTGTTGATACGGTGCTCCATCAAATATTTCCACTCCCGTTATGAAGCCAAACGTCCCAAGATTGAATAACATATTATCCGCAGCGGTGACTTTGTCAAGGTCACGTAACCACCGTTCAAATGTGAGGCGACCTGAGGCTGATCGACATAACAGGAAACACGGATGTGTAACATGTCGTTTTTGTGTAATAAGTCCTTTTTATATAGAATTTAATTCGTTCATAAAGGTGGCTTATTTGTTTTAAATGATATGAAGGTATGAGTGTGTGTTTGGGGGGGGGTGACAATGAAACGTAGGGCTGGGCGATATGGCCTTAAAATAGAATCATGAAATTATATAGGGTTCCACAAAAATCCAATTTCCCATTTTATTTTTTCCCCCTGCACTTATTTTAAAAAAAGTGAATTAAAATGACATAATTCATAAACTTTCAGAATTAATATGCCTTTTATTCTAAAAAAAAAAAAAAAAAACGCACCACTTTATTCATGAAACAATGATGGATTTATGTGATGTCACAATCATATCAGAGCTTTTAATCGGCCCAAAGCTAAGGTATGGAGGAGTAGTTTGTTTCTGTTTATTGTATTGACTGCCAGGCCCTTTTTATGCTTTTTTAATTTTTGTAATTTTTTAAAAATGATATGACAATTTATTCCAAATTATTTCGTGGACCCCTATGTTATGGCTTGGAGACCCCCAGGAGTACCTGGATCCCAGTTTGAGAACCTGTGGTGTAAACGACAACAGGATGACTTCCTCCTGGCTGGTACTGTATAGCGAAGCCCCTGTTGACATGAAGGCTCTGGCAATGCACGTGCGAGCCCACTGGTAGCTGTGTGCCTCGCGTGCATGTATGCGCGGCGTTATTTACCACGCCAGCGCTTGTCGGCGCACATTAATCAGCAGGAAGCGCTCTTACATCACAGCCGCCCTCGGGGGCAGCTAGCGCCCCCGACGTGTGCACGGGCGGGCCACCTCACGATAGCTGCCTCCTCCTCCTTTCCCCGCCTGTTGGTGAGAGTGGTCGCACGTGTTTGGTTATTGGATGAGGAGGATAATAGAAAAATATAGTGAACCCCATTTTATGGCGAGGGATACGGTCTAGACACTGTAGGTTGAAATCTGTGCTATAGAGAGACCGTTATTATTCATATTTGTTATAGTTACATCCCTTCCACATTTAAACTTATTAAAACACACGAGGTGGCGCCTGATGGGATGGCATGTGACCTCAAATATGCACGTGAGCCTCAGGGTGTGAACTGTGGCCGACAGCAGCTGCTTCGTGAGTGTGCGGATTGTCTTCGAGTGTTCTTTGTGCAAACCAAACTGAAGCGTACCGGGTTGCGTAAATGATTTTGTCAGGTGTCGTGTTGGAGTTGCAAACTTCTCCCGCCCTATTGGAATGTTAGAAATCACAGCTGCTCCGGTTTTGTTATTCACAAAAATACAACAATTCCCCGATGCCCCATTTCAATATTGAGAAGTATCGGTATCACTTCCATGGTGTTTCTCGCGGGCGAGCCCAGCTTCTGTGGACAATGGCTCTTTTGTTGTGGGTGTCGTTTGAAGGTTCACTGGTTGCATGGATGATTCAGCATCTCTCGCAAGACAATGGAGACTTTGGTGTGGCTATTTACCTGGGCAGTTGATGATTGATTGTAGAGACCAGTTGAGGCGGCTTTCTTTTCCACATCACTTTAAACTTTTTCAACATCCACTTGCCTCCATTGTCCCCAATTCACCTAAGCCAGTTCATGTCTTGTAAAGACCCAAAAATCCACTGCCGCTGATAAAAGCATGACACCGCATACAAAATATCTTCAAATCTGCGGCCGTTTATGTAATGCCATTGAGTAACAGATGGCAAAGCTTGAGGATCAGTCTCTTGTGACACTAGAGGGATCCCTGTCTTTTTATTCATGTTGTCGTGCAAATGCCCAGATTGAGCCTATGAAGTTGCGTAACTGTGACTGCAGGCTGAGGGCCTGGTAAATATGAATTTACGGTATCTTTATCATGGAGGCAGAGTGGGAATCACCATCCGCCCCCATCCTTCTGTTGTGTTTGTGCCATTTTTGAGAGTAGAAAATCAAGGACCGGCTGATCGGTCAGAGATTGTATTTCCATAGGGCTCCCTGCTTCTACTGTGTTTGATTAGAATCAGGTTTCTGTCTCTATGGGTCTCGAAAGCCACAGAGAATGAAGCCCTCCCGTTGTGGGTGGGAAGCAAGTCATGTTACCGCAGAGGACGAGTGTCGAAAACCCTGCAGACCGCACAGCTGTATGATTGAAGGCACAGCTGCCTGTGCCTGCATATTGAGTCGGAACACATTCAAGCCGAGCCGTCATTACTTTGTTGATACAGTTCTTTCCTACGGAGAGGCACCTATGAAAACGTTCGTTCCCGTGGTTCACAGAAATACCTTCTATATCCTCTCAGTTGGCTGGGAAAACGTTAGCCGCATCCTTATCTAATAGAAGCCAAAGTGTCTTAATCTGTGAACGCCTGGTTACAGATTTTCCTCCAATTTATCGATTAGCGACAGTGGTCAAACCTGAGGCCTTATCTGCCATGTTGGCAATACATACTTGAAATTATTTTAAAGATTTTGAAATGGCCAAAGACACAAGGGTTTCTTCCATCTCGACGATCTTGCAAATACATACAGCGATACCTTGATTTACCGGTTTAATTCTGTGACTGAATTTATAACTCAATTAACTCGTACTTCAAATTTTGCTGAGCAGATGTTGTGGCGTTCGCTGGCGCTATCTAGCAGCAGGGTATCAATAGCTTGCCCATACATCAAATTTTGTTTGTTTGTCGTCTCAATTAAACAGATTATGCAAATCAGTCAAATCATACATACTGCAGGCAGTATTTTACCACGAAAAAAAATATTGTTTGCCACGTTTCTGAAAGTCGTGAATACACAAGTTTTTATGCGAATAACAGAAGGTAAGTTCGAGAAAAAAAAACAGGGAATGCTGTTTGGGATCAGGGAGTTAAAAAAACGATAACCGATCAACAATCCGATCACAAGTTGAGTAATGTGTCTATTTAAATGACTTGTTCATTTACTATGTATACTTGTGTACTGTCGACTGAGTATCTTCAAAAGTAATCTCTAGCATCTTAGACAAAAGGTAAAACATTAATGACCTCTAGGGGGCATTCAAGGATTGGCCACTGACGTAAGTTTTAAGTTTTCAGTCAGGTCAAACCAACATAAGAACATGACAGAAATAATGGGTGCTAACGAAGTGTAATTAAATTACTTCGTACACACTGAAACTTTAAAGCATGAGTCAACAGAACGCCGGCATGTTTACGTACAACCGTTAGTGCTAGCACTAGCTTGCTAGGCTACCTAACGTTTTGTTGCCTGCTTGTGAGGCGTATCGTATTAAAAGTACGTGAACATACCTCAACCAATGCATGAATGAAAGTCCTCACACACACACACTACATTTGCGATCTGTTGTTGTTGTCATCGCCATGGTAACGCGTGTATCCGGTCGCGTTTGAGTTGACAAGATAAAGCCCAGTGACTGTAAAAGACGGGATGCGGTGGTATCAGAGTACAAGATTTTATTGCAGTAGTCTGACATAGTGCAATCGTGAAAGACCAAATTTGTCTTGTAGTCTGATCCAGATATTTACAGTACTACGTCAAAAGACGCGTGACAAGGCTAAAAATCAACTAGATTTTGGATTCAAATATGCTGTACACGATGGCGACACGGAGTAAATGTCTTTTGCGGAGCCGATCAATGACGTCATAGATCGGATCGACGAATTATGACAAAGCCGACCTGCATAAAATGCTAATTATCGGGCGATACCGATCAGGCCGATGTAAAGTCTCGCAAAGAGGTAAATTCCCGAATGCTGAACCCAGACCGCGAATATGTGGGGGTCCACTGTATCTAGAAACGTAGACTTCCATCCATTTCCAGATGAGTTGGTAGCATTGCTGCCTTGTACAGATTACATTGTGGTGGCATTATTAGCCTCCACTGCTAGTTAGCTGCCTTTGCGCTAAATGACTGTGGGTAAACTCTGCTGTATCATGTCACCCTGTGTGTTTGTTTTCTCTCGCCCTGAGGGTGCTTTTGTTTTTTTTCCACTGACCCAAGACACGGTGTCTCAACTAACCTGTTGACTGCGCTTTCCCGGAACACAACCTCCTCAGAGTCAGTTATTTGCTTTGTCACTGTATAGCATCATAAGCAGATAGTGCAAAAAAACAAAACAAAAAAACCAAGCCAGTGTGATCTCTTGATTTAGGTTAGTGCTTAGTGTCACTTAAGGGATTCTCACATAGACATAAGCTACCGGGCTTAGACCATCTTCTCTACCAAAATCCAACAGCACGTCTTTACTTTCAGTCATTCTAAAGCCACGCTCTTCTATGTATGTTGACAGAACATTGTAAGAGATTATTCAAATTATTCATTTGAGTGTGCCCCCTGCTGCTCTTTTCATCTTAGTTCAGTTTATACTCTGCTTTCTTTACTACAACCACTAATCAATGGATGCGGTACATTTACATAAACCGAGCACACTGCGCTCTTGTTTGAGAGGTGCTCATTTATTATTAATTATTAATCCACTCAGCTAGTGGACAGCTCAGATCTGGCTGGTAAAATGCTGGAATGGTTAACCCGCATTTAGCTGGCTGGTTTGTAATGAGCAGCAGATTAGAACATCAGCTCATTTGCAGCGTGAAATTTGATCTTTAAATCTAATCGCAGCACGTTATAAAACAGATTAATACAAGATTTTCTATAAATGCTGACAAAGCTCTGGCTTTCCAAGGAATTTGCACTTGAATGCACTCACTTAACCTTTGTTCACTCGCATCGCACTTCTCATTTCGTGTGGAAGTACTGTACCTAGTGTTCTAGAACTGCAGCTAACTAGCGCTAGTTTTGTCCTAAAAACAACTCTTAAGCCACCTCGAGCCGCGGCTCCTTGGCTCCCAAAATTACCCCAAATCTCTCCACTCTGAGCTCCTAAAGCCCATCATCTAACCTCAATCGGGTAAACCTCAGCAGACAAAAATCTGCATTATACCCACCCTTTTTATGGCTGGCCGAGTTATTTGCAGTATCTGCCATCTGAAATTCTGCAATTCAGGGGCTTTATGAGCTGAGAAATTGTCCGTGAATTGTATCTTACCCCTAGTTAGTCTTAATCTTTTACTTGCGCATTCATATTGTTCAGTTTTTTTATTAATCCCACCAAATAATCTCCAAGCGGGCATGATAACTGTGGGTGTGTAGCAGGAGTCAGGGACTAAAAAGAGAGCTAAAGGGAGCCCAAACGAAAGGAAGGGAAACAATTAATTGCATTGTGTCTGCCTGCGCTGTCGGACCAGTTTGGGCTGGATTGCAAGAAGAGATTAGTGACCATAAAGAACCACAACGACAAGAGCTTGGCTGATTTTCAAGTTCCTTGACAGTGGGCTCCAGCAATATCTGCGCATTTCCCCCCGGTCACATTGATTTATGGTGGGGATAAGTCATCCTTTCAAATTATAATATATTGATAATACGAGTACAGAAGGATCTGTGGAAAGATTCATGGCGTGATTTGAATCAGTAACCTTCGATGTCGCAGGTCCATTTTTACACTTGACTGTTGGCAAAATGAATGTTTTGGTGATTCCGGTTTCAAAAGCACCAAATTCTGATCTTGTCTTCCTCTCGACCAGCAGATCCAGTTCGCAGACCAGAAACAGGAGTTCAACAAGCGGCCATCCAAGATCGGCCGTCGTTCTTTGTCGCGCTCCATTTCTCAGTCGTCCACAGACAGCTACAGTTCAGGTAAGCCAACGTATCCTTCCTCCTCTTGCCGGTTCCTTGTATTCTCACAGAATCATCTCACACCTGTCGTTCAAATTCCTCTGATGGTTTCCATTGGTAACACTTTCCCCAAGACCACTCTGTTCTCATGTCAGGTCTTTAAGCATTACTTTTGGAATGTAGGAGGAAGCTGGAGAAAACGCACACAAGCGCAATAAGAACATGCAAACTCCACCCAGGAGAGCTTGAGGCGAGATTCAAACGCAGAACCTCAGGAGTTAATTGTGAGACAGACGTGCTAATCAGTAGTCCCCACCGTGCCCTATCCGAAACAAATTTGGACAGAATGGAGCCAAAGTGCTCCAAGTTACCTTTTAAACAGTCGTATATTATGAGGCAAATATGTTCAACTCAGTGGGAGAAAAAAGTCCCTTTTTACTTCATTTGCTGACATCAATGTTTTCAGTTCCTCATCTCATTTCAGCATTGTTTAAAAAAATGGTGGCTAAACACATTTTAAGGCTTGCATGATCGCATCACAGTCATTTTGGTCCATTACACAGGTTTTATGGTGCAAACACATGTCCTCTATCCAGTGTTATAAACAATTGGAGTATGCCTAGTGTGATCATCTCCACTGGCCATGTATGTTCTATTTAGATACGGCTTTGGACTGTTTAGAAATATTTCTTGGGTTGATGTTGCTGCAATGTCCTTTGCCAGTATCTGTACATTCATCCTTATGACTTTTAAGATAACGTCGTCATTGTTGCACCCGCCCTTCCTTTTATGTCTGTATGGATGGAAGAGGTCAGAGGGGTTTTCATTTTTTCAAATTATCCCCGCACCCTTTTTCTTTCTTGGCACAGCACACAGCGTGTCCTTTTTACAGTTTTTACGGTGCGGCCGGATAAGGTGAGCACTTCTGCCTGGCGCTGCTGTGCGAGCTTGTTAGAAAGCGCTCTTGGGGTTGTGATGTTGTGATGGATGTCTCCTCAACAAAAGCGGGTTGTGTGGTGAGTCAGATTCGCACACGTCGCAGAGTACCAATGGCTCTCACCACCTTGTTGCTTTCCAATCTCCTGTTTATGTCTCACATAGCCACTGTGTGTCTACACTGCACTTCAGTACATTATTTAGATACAAAGCTTGGTATAAACCTCTAACATTTGATTCAATAATAAGGAGGTTGTCTAGACACCCAAGGTCTCATGAAGAGGGTTGCAACCTCCAAATCAGGGTATTCATAACTTTATTCACGCCGTCATGGTGACAAATCTGCTGTTTGTTTTCCAGCGGCGTCATACACGGACAGCTCCGATGACGAGACGTCTCCTCGGGACAAACAGCAGAAGAACTCGAAGGGCAACGGCGACTTCTGCATCAAAAACATCAAGCAGGCTGACTTTGGACGCCGAGAGATCGAGATAGCCGAGCAAGGTTTGTGGTTTGTTGCTCGACTGTGGTTTCTTTTGTCAACACGGCGTGGACAGGTTTGTGAAACCAGCATCTTCGGTGTTACAGAAAAAGCATAAAAAATATGCGGATAGGCATGGTGTAGGTGTGTTTTTCAGTGAATAGTTCTAGCAATGTTCTGCGGGGGGGGGGAAAAAAATCCCAAATCGATGAACGTTCACCCTGAACGGAACACTCAATCACTGCTAGTATGATGTTGTAGAAATTAAGCCTCAGTTGAACCCTGCCACTCAAACACAACTCACAAACACGCACACACATAAAACCATCTTTAGCGTCAGTACCTCCTTCAGCTGGATGAGTCGATCGGCTTAGCGATGAAGTATTAGAGGGATTAAATGATCATACAATGAATTCCTTCACGCAACGCTCCTTTTATCCATTCAGATGCCTGACGTATGCTTTCCCCCTCTAGAGATGCCGGCCCTCATGGCTCTGAGGAAGCGAGCCCAGGGCGAGAAACCCCTCGCCGGCGCCAAGGTGGTGGGCTGCACCCACATTACTGCCCAGACTGCTGTGAGTGTGGAAAAAAAAAAAATATATATATATATATATATATATATAACAATCCTGTCCTATGGAGCAGTGGTTCTCAAACTGGGTCCCCGGAATCCCTGGTGTCTGTGAGTTGTAGCTTGGGGGTCTGCAAAATAATTTTCAATAAATCATGTCAAATCAAAAAAAAAACACAGGTGTGCCGATGAAGCAATAAACCAATCACTTCCCACGACCTTTGGCCCAATTAAAATCCCTGATAGGATTGGAACGTATCATCACATAAATCTGATATCCCTCCATGAATGTTTTTTAAAAATGTTTTCGAAGGTAACAGGAACAAAGTGCTACTTTTTTCAAACTGAAAATGTGTATTTTTTCTCCTTTCTTTTGAGAATATCTTTTCCAGAATAAAAGGCATAATATTATGAGAACACTGTAAATTGTTATTTTTGAAATCCACTTGTTAGAATCTCCCGTGTGAGGGAATCCCTGGACCCAAAAACTTTGAGCTCCCTCGTTTGACACTGCTCACAGTCTGTGAGGGAATGTACTCTAGGTTTAGAGAATCAACTTTTTCCGGCCCCCTCCCTTCAGGTGCTGATGGAAACTCTGTCAGCTTTGGGTGCTCAGTGCAGATGGGCGGCCTGTAACATCTACTCCACCCAAAATGAGGTGGCAGCTGCTCTGGCAGAAGGAGGTGGGACACCGTCTTGCCCTTGTTTCTTCTCTTCCTATTCTCTTTCGATATACAGCATCTCTGTGTGTCCAGGTTTCAGTGTGTTTGCATGGAAGGGTGAGTCCGAGGACGATTTCTGGTGGTGTATCGATCGCTGTGTCAACGTGGAAGGCTGGCAGCCCAACATGGTACCACATTTTCCTGTACATGCCGATTATGTCACCAGTTTTTAGGACTTGGGACTTACTCGGCTTAAACTTAGGAAAGACTCCTTGTTTAAGACCTGCACAAACATTGTGTCTTTTATCTCTGATAAAAGTATCTCGTCTTTGTTCCTTCTTTATATGTAGTCGCTAATGCATTTTGAATCATAGTTATGAGCAGTTCAATTTGCCTCTGTGCTGAACCTCTCATTGTACCACGTTGCCTCCAGATCTTGGACGACGGTGGCGACCTGACCCACTGGATCTACAAGAAGTACCCCAATATGTTCAAGAAGATCAAGGGCATTGTGGAGGAGAGTGTCACTGGTGTGCACAGGTAGGACCAAACTATTTCCAGAAAAAAAAAAAGACTAAACTAAACTAAAATGCAGGATGAGTGCTGGTTTAAAAAGTCTCACCCAGTTCCTGGTGCCATATCACCATCTAGTGGTGACATGTACATCAGGACACACCGTTCTAGAAAAAGCAATCCCGATAGATGGATGAAAGCAATTAGTTCCACTGCACCTAATATATGATTCATAGCACTGTTATGCACATTACACTCGCAGGCTTTACCAGCTGTCCAAGGCCGGAAAGCTGTGCGTCCCCGCGATGAATGTCAACGACTCTGTGACCAAACAGAAATTTGACAACCTCTACTGCTGCAGGGAGTCTATCCTAGATGGGTATGGGCCCATTTTTGGATGTGTTAGAAGGACAATTAAATTCCACCTTCAATAATCTGACTGCCACTGGCGCTTGTTTCTAGATTGAAGAGGACGACTGATGTCATGTTTGGAGGCAAACAAGTGGTGGTGTGTGGGTATGGAGAGGTAAAGCTCCTCACCCGCATTGGCTTTCCTCTCACATGGTTGTTGATACACAATTGAATATTTGCTGTTTGGCACCCTCAGGTGGGAAAAGGCTGCTGCGCCGCACTCAAAGCAATGGGCTCCATTGTGTACGTCACAGAGATCGACCCCATCTGTGCCTTGCAGGCTTGGTACACCTCCACCCGCCTGTGTACTTTCTCAACGCCGCTATTGACATTTCACTATTGACATTTCAGTCTCATTCTCCTTTCTGTTTTCCATTGACAGCATGGATGGCTTCAGGCTGGTGAAGCTCAATGAAGTCATCAGACAAGTGGATATCGTCATCACCTGCACGGGTGTGTTCGCATCCTCCCTTTGTTTTGTTTGTACAGCATAATTGCTAGATTAGCCGGTACTACACGATGAAGAACGTCAGCTTGTGGAAGTCATTATTCCAACTCAGAATTATTTGAGCGCTTTACTGCCTCAGTGTTTCTCACCCAAGATATTTATATAGCAAGATGGAAATAACTTCGGGAAGGCCACTCACTGTGTATTCAGGAGGAGTCCGTGATGATATTGTGTCAATGTACTCATAGATTGACTTATTTGCTTATTCAAATATCGGCCCGTTAAATTGAAAACAAAGCTATTATACTCTTGCACGAATGGCAAAAGTAGAGAAGTAGTTTAATTGTACCTTCTGCGACATAGCAGAAAGGCATTTCATTGATCTGCATAGGTAGATGAACAAAGATACATTATTTGTAATACAGCACGAGTAATTTTGGGACAAATTAAGTGAAATTGGATCATTTCTCGCAGCACAGTGTTTGGGAATCTTTGCAGTACCCAAAGATACAGCTTTATGGTATTTTCCCAGATCTAATCTGTACACTGTAACTATATGTCAAACTAATTAACCGTGATGAACTGAGAAGTCATTCATTTAACATTTAGAATTTAATTACCCTTACTAGGTCTCTTGGGGCCACGTTTTCCCTCATCTGATTTTCCGTTTGCTGTCGTCCCATCAGGCAACAAGAACGTGGTGGTGCGGGAGAACCTGGACCGCATGAAGAACGGCTGCATCGTCTGCAACATGGGGCACTCCAACACCGAAATCGACGTGGTCAGTCACCAACTTCTTTATATAATGTTAATACTGGGAAAATCTTTATCCACGACATAATAGTAATCGTCTTAAAAGCCTGTAGGTTTTCATATACACTGTGCTGTGAAAATGTATCTTCTCCAATTCTTTTATTTTTCCGTGGTTTGCCCACTTTAATGTTTAAGATCATCAAACAAATGTAAACATGAGACAAATATAACTCAAGTGAACTTAAAATGCTGTTTTTAAATATTTTTAATTTAAGTTTCACTGATCACACTGAAGCCTGTTTTTTTTTTGTTTTTTTTTGTTTTTTTGTTTGTTTGTTTGTTTGTTTGTTTGTTTTGTTTTTTTACCTTAGTAAATGAAACCACCATTTGACAACAGCATTTTAAGTCCCCTGGGGTAATATTTGTCTGATATTTACATTTGTTTGATGATCTTCAACATGAAAGTAAGGAAACTATGCTAAAATATAAGAATTTGAGAAGGGGGCCAATGCTTTTTCACAGCGCTGTATAATGCAGCCGAGTGGGACATGATTGAATAAGGACAGATTAGTTTTCGATGGTTGTCATAGTTACTGCTGGTTTCATCTGAGCCTTGACAAAGGATCTTCTTGGCTTTCGTAGTTCATGAAGCATTCTAGTTGTCGTGATTGGAATAAGCTCATCCCCATCTAAAAATGGGAAGGCCGTAGACACGTTCTAACGCTTTTTGCTGTGAATCTGCAGGCAAGTCTGCGGACGCCCGAGCTGACCTGGGAGAGAGTGCGCTCTCAGGTGGACCACGTCATCTGGCCAGACAGCAAAAGGATAGTCTTGCTGGCCGAGGTACTCATACACGCATACGATAATGGTCTCCGATTTGAATACAGTGAAACCCCGTCTCGACCCACCGTTAATACGCTTTTAACACAATTCAGCTACTTAAAACATACTTTGTAAAGACATGGGAAGCTTATTTGAACGTGCGCGCACACTAAATTGCAGGCATAAAATCTATAGATAATACTGTAAGATTACACTGTCTGTATGTTCGATATGCGCCTTTAAGAGTAACTCATCGATGCACTTTAAGCGGTTTATTTAATGAATGAGACACTGTATGGCAAGGTAATTGAACGTTTCATATGGAGTAAGGCTTTGTTTCCTGCGCTTGTTGCTTAGTACGTGTGTAAAATATGTTTGGATGGAGACTTTTTTTAAACTGCTGCGACAGAACCAGAGCGGTGGTGACGGATCCAAGCAGACAACCTGCCAAGTCAGGGTGTCACGCCCCATCAGCCCCTCTTAATCACGCCCCATCCACCTCTATTATCACACACACATGCACTCTCTGGAGTAAAGAAAATTTTACATAAAATGAATGTGTATAAATGTGTCTCGATAAATAAATAATTACTGTGAAAGACATTCTTATTATTTTAATATTTTGGGGTGTCTTTTTCATCTACTTTGCAGGGTCGTCTTCTGAACCTCAGCTGTTCCACCGTGCCCACGTTTGTGCTGTCTATCACGGCCACCACCCAGGTAGAGCCGGACAATTGTCGATGGCTTCATTGGGCCGTGAGAAGCAAAAGGAATCATGACGTGTCTGTTTGTGTGGTCAGGCCCTGGCTCTGATAGAGTTGTATAATGCTCCAGATGGACGCTACAAGCAGGATGTTTATCTTCTGCCCAAGAAGATGGGTAAGATCTTCGGTTTTAAATTTGTATTTAATTCAGGGAATCTTTCACGTACCACTAGAGGGAGCGCTCATACTGGTACCGAATTTTGAGAGTCACTGGTGAAGAATATTTGCTCAATAACTATTTTTAAAATGCAAAGTGATCCAGGCCAGCTACTTTAAACTGAAATGTGGTGCTCAAGAGCCACATTGTTTATCAAACCCTCATGTCATCTACCCATCGTGTTGCTTGTTTTTTGCGGCATACACAGGGAGCCCACTAACCTCTTTTCAGGGTTGAGTCACGTGAAAAATGTAAAAAATGTATATATACACTTTGATAAACCATTTTTTTTTTTTGGGGGGGGGGGGGGGGGGGCTGTATTTCTAAATTATATAAAACCCATAGCTTATATATCATTGATTAATTCATTCATCTATCGTTCCGCTTCTCCTGACGTGCCGGAGCCCATTCCAGCAATCTTGGGGCGAGACCCCAAACCGGTCGCCAGCCAATCGCAGGGCACATGGAAACAAACAACCGTTCACGCACACATTCACACCTACGGGGAATTTAGAGTATTCAATTAACCTGCCATGCATGTTTTTGGGATGTGGGAGGAAACCGGAGTGCCCGGAGAAAACCCACGCAGGCAGGGGGAGAACATGCAAACTCCACACAGGCGGGGCCGGGATTTGAACCCCGGTCCTGAGAACTGTGTGGCAGATGTGCTAACCAGTCGCCCACCGTGCAGCTTATATATCATTGCAACAAATACTACAGAACTCTTAATAATGTAAATACTCAGTGAGCCGGAGTAAGGAATGGAGCGACTAAAGTATTCGAAAGTAGAGGAAGTCAGGATAAGTCTGTTTTGCCTCCAGGCGTGTTTAATTTCTCCGCTCCCTCACCCAATTTATGAGGTGGGCTGCGTCTGTTCGAATCCGCCTGCCTCCCACGACAGACGATCCTTCGCAGTCGAATACGTTTTAGCTCTGTATGAGTGAGAGGGGCCAAACGGTAAACAACGACAGCAAACCAAAATGTAGGTGACTTGGACCGTTGTGCGCTCGGAAAGGAAACCGTTTGACAAAGAAGGGGGGTGAGAGGAACCCGACGGGAGGATGGCAAGATGAAAAGCCGGCTGCTCTCTCTTCTCTTTGCCATCTGAATGATTCATTAATGCCACCCTTGTGTGTGTGTGTGTTGTGTGCAGATGAGTATGTGGCCAGCCTACATCTGCCGACATTCGACGCGCACCTCACAGAGCTGAGTGACGAGCAGGCCAAGTATCTGGGCTTGAACAAGAATGGTCCCTTTAAGCCAAACTACTATCGGTATGAAAACACTCAGTTGTTTTTGTGATGCATTTTGTCAACATGGAAACAATGTTTGGGTCCCGAATAATATCTGACTTTGGAAAATGTTTTATTGTTGTGTCACCTTTTTCCTTATTCACAACGTAAATGGCACAACAGTTTGAGGAGAAGCTTCCTACATTTCCCTGTCTCTTAATTTCATTTTTTGTGTCTTTTATCAAGGTATTAAAGCAGTCTCGGGGCAGTGCACAAAAGGAGACCGCAGGACTCCTCAAACCGCACAAACTCTTAAGAGGCCGAGGTGGAGGAAGACGGGACAGGAAAGTTAACACACATCTTTTAGAATGAATATAAGCGGGGAGGAGGGCAGGGCTCCAGCTGCGCCTGAGGGGGCAGTCATTTAATTTATTCCCACTTGACGATATTAATTAAAACCCTGAGGATGCGGCTCCTGCTGTTGTTTGCCACCAGCTCGCTCCCCGGGAAGCCTCGTCTCCCCCCGGAGGACTTTTGATTTCCCCTTTTTCCTCTCACGTGTGCGTCGCCACACTCTCCTCCCATCACCTTTTTATGGTTTCAACCAATACTCAAATATATATACTTTGTAAGAAAAACCATGATTTAAAAAAAAAAAAAAAAAAAAAAATGAAGACAATTTATTGAAGATTTTGTGCTTTTTACCCCCTGCCCTCCCTTGTTCTTTTTGTCGTCATCTTTTATACTTTTATTCTTGTGTATTGTTCCGGTTGGTGGGATAATACCTGGACAGGTGGGAATTAGCCAGGATCTCACAGTCCAATCATATTTCTTTTTGTAAGTATTACTTGACACGCTATTCCTCCTCGTTAAACTACAGTAGCAGTCCATTTTATTTTATTTTTTTAAAAGCCTGACTGTACAGTGATTGGTTCTTCCAGCTGTCACTTAAACTGCCTTTCGGCTTCAGTGTGGCTAAAAATGAAAAGCATTCGGGAGATTTTTATTATTATTATTATTCATAAAAAGTACCATATTGTATTCAAAGTGTTGTCAAATCATTACATACTGTATATTTACATATTTATATAGAAATGACAAATTTTCTACATTTTCTCCCTCTCATTGTCTTAGATCAATAAATGTAATCGAGATAAGCAATGAAATATTCAAATTATATGTGTAATAAATGTACCTATATGAATAAATACTGTGATTATATTAACAAAGATACCAAAACATACAGAAAGTTGGCTTGGGAACAAAGGATCCAAATTTGAAGTTTTTCCTTTTTTTTAAAATTTTTTTTTATTAAGTTTAGTTTCCAAACTGAAATGATTCTTATGGAAGCAAGCTTTCCTTGTCTTGCTTTTTCACATGTTTTGCGTTCTTCTGCTTAAAGTAGCGGGATCAACCACTCTGAAACCGCATGTGCGCCGCAGCTTTGATATCTTGCGGCTGTGCTGTTAATAAGAGTGAAACGGAGACCATCTTGAGCTTGCACAACCAGCTTGGCGAAACACTTAATTCCCAAATTGTTCCGGATGAGATTTGTGCTTTTCTTTTGCCCTAGAGTGAGTGTGACCTGCACGAGTGAATGGTGATTGTAATGTGTGTGTGTGTGTGTCTACATTTGCGTGTGTATGTGTGCTTTATAAACAGCTGCCTCAGGATCCAAGCCTGCGCGTTTTGAGGGTGGGAGAATTTCCGTTTTTTTGTCAGCCTCAAACTGACCATCGACCCGTGGGTCGGTGGGCAGGGGTGACACCAGCATCGCGTGTATGTATTATATATAGAATACACACATTCTATATACAGATATAACAACCTTTAAAAATCGTAGGAAGGAAAATAAATCATCTCTTGTATTTATTGTTGTAAATCCTTAAAAAAAAAAAAAAGGTGAAAATTCCTAAACATGTCTTGTCTCATAAAGAGAGGAAAGTGATGACGGTAGATGACGAGCAATAATCTGTAATCTCTAATAAAAATGTAAAAAAAACGTATCCTTGTCCCCCTTTGCGTTCTCTGTGCTGTTTATTGCATTGATTTGGCAGTGTTTGGGGGAGGGCTGCGAATGCGCGCGCGCGCGTGCGTGCAGCTGCCAAGGTCCGTCAAGACCCGCCTGACCTCATCCCAGCCGGCACTGATCAGACGAGCTCGCCTCTGACATCTGCTGACTGTTGGGCCTTGATTTATTCCCTGCGTTTGCCTCGCCCTTTGTCGAAAATCTATTTTGAATAATGTTGGAATGGAGAAAATCCTCCGTTGTAGCAGCCAATCGTGTCTGCTTGTTCACCGTACAGCAATCTTTGAAGTGCTCCCGGGGGGGCAAGACTGGAGGTGAAGGTGTGTGTTGCTGGGGGGGGGGGGTCTCTATCCCTGCCTTCTTCACACATCTGTATTTAGACCAGCCAAGCTGGCAGCCACTTTATTTATATTAAAAAAGTTCTATGTAAAGGCAGACTCATAAGATGGATCTTGTAGCGCGTGTTTGAAAAGGAAAGCAAAAAAGAGTAGATGGAGTATACACTTAATTAAAACACTGGTATGTTTCAGCATGTATCTTCCGTTCATTCTCTTTTCATCCTTCATTCAATTGCAGTTTTCCTGTTCTTTTCTCCCCATCTTGCCTTTTGCTACTTCAGTCCCCTCTTCTTTCTACCTTCTTTTCATACCATCATTGCCTCCTTCCTTCTGATTCATCAGCTTTCCTTCCTCTTCATTTTGTCCTTTCTTCCTACCTTTCTCCCTTCCTCACTCCCTTCAGTCTTTCCGTCAGCCTTCCTCCAGTTCATTTTTCCATCCTTCCTTTCCCCCTCCCTTTCTTTCTCCCCACATTTCTTTCCTTCCTTCCTTTTTTCATATCCGTTTCCTTTTTTTTCTACCTTGCAACCCTTCCTTCATTCTTTCCTTTTCCAACGTCCTCTCCCATCTTTCCTTTCATCCCATCCCAGTTACTTCCCTTCTAGGCAGCATTCCTATTTACATTTCCCTTCATTCTGCCTTTCAGGTCTGTCAGACAGCCTTCTTCCTTTCCTTCCTCCCTTACTGTGTTCCTTCTTTCCTCTGATCCGTCCATCTTCCCAAACTCCCCTTTCTCACTTTCCTTCCTTCTTTTCATATCGTCTATATTCTTCATTCCTTCCATCCTTCCTGGCTTTCCCTTTTCTCCGGTTCGTCCTTAAGTTAATGTAAAACATGTATACCTTCCTTTGCCCCCAACCCACCTGTGTATTATACGGTATAGGTGAAATTACCATTTTGGTATTGGTTGTGTCAATGTGAAAGCGACATTTTTAACCAGAAATGATGTGTAAAGTCACTTGTTCTTATAGTGGTTGTAAGGTTTAGAATGTGTCGGAAGTCCAGGTTTTTGCTAGTGTGCCGGTTAGCTCGTTTCTGTTGTGATTGCGGTCTAGCCCCGCCCTCTCGAGGCGTGCGGGGACAACGAATCCAACACACGTTTCGAGGCGAAAGGCGGGCGGGGGGCACGAAAAGGAGGAAGGAGAAGCTCACAACTTGCCCTCCCGCCGCCGGTGGGCCGCCGTGTTTTGTGCCTGCTTGTCCTCCGTTAACAAGATGCAGGTGGAGGACATGGAGGTCCCTTTGCTCAACAACCTCAACGACAACGGCGACAGGCTGAGGTCGAAAGGGAAAGATGTGTTCAAGGAACAGCAGAAGGAGTCCGAGGTAGGTAACCCCGAGAGAGACGTTCGCGTCCGTCGGAAACGACACGATTTGGGGTGTTCTACCGTGGCGTAATTGTTGCTGGGGAGCTTTTTTTCCGTGACGGCTGAACGTCCCTTTTTCCGTGGCTGTCTGGAAAGTATGCATGCAGACAGACGCACTTGAGGTTATTTTGGCAAGCGGCTCCTAAAAATAACCCCGCTCGTAATCCTGCAGCGTTGCTCAACGTGGAGACTGCAGGTGGTGAAATGTGGCCGCTTGGTGCATGGCTGCCATCTCATATTTACATTGGTTCATCGTGAATTCCACACTATTGCGGGTTGTCATTTAGCATTCGTTTGAATCTGAACAGCGTTTTGCCTCGTGTGCAATACTGTACCTTGCTGGCCCACCTCTTGTCAGTGACATTTTGACCAGGTTTGAACATTGCAAAGGTCACATGATTATTTAAAAGGCGTTCAATTATGAACCATAATGGCAAATCCTGCACTGGACGTTACATTTTATAATTGATAATTTGAGTAAATTGCACATATTTGTATATTTAACAGAATTTAAAAAAAAAAAACGAACAACCTCTAGTGCCTCTTCAGTGAGTTATTTTGGTTAAAAAATCTTCAAATCTTTTTTGTTTTTGTGTTTTATAATTTGTGATTGTTTTGTAAATGTTGGATATTTTAAAAAAAGTTTTAGAAATCCTTAATACCTCTGAAATTAATCAATGTTTTCATTTTATAAATGTTTTATTTTTATAATCTAATTCTTGATTTTGGTAGTTGCTGTTTTAATAATGTTTCTACTGCCTCTGTAATGATTTTGTGTTATGATTAAAAAAAAAAAAAAAAAAAGTTCTGGATCTTAAATTTATTTATTTTATTTTTTATTATTTTAGTCATATTTAAAAATGGGGTTACATTTTTAAATGCTGCATGGTAGGTGTGGCAAAATGTGATAAGTTGTGATAAGTATGTTTTTGTAAAAAATCCAGGATATTTAATTAATGAATTAAGAGTCAATTTTAATATTTTTTTTATATTATGACTAATTATGATTTAATTACAAAGGAAGTAATTATTGAGGTTATTTTTAGAAACTTGTGGCTATGTAATTGATAGTTTTATTAAAACTCCAAGCTCTTTAATTTTCATGTTATTTTTATAACGTAAGTGATTTTATTACTTTTGCCAATTCTTTTAGTTTAGTTTTTATATTAATAATTATTTTTTGCAAATATTAACGTTGAAATTATTTTTATATCATTTCATAATGTAATTGATCATTTAAATATGAAAAAAAAAAAAAAATTGATATCCTTTTCCACGCACTTCCAAATGCTTTATTTGTTGCTTTGCTCCATGGCAATGGAGGCAGCGTATGAAAGTGTCCTTTCATTTGCTCCCCAAATGAGCATGCTTTCTAGAACAAACTTAATGTTCATCCCCTCATACAAAGAAATAAAAAAACACTATATACACTTGGGGGGGGTCATTTTACTTTGTGCTAAAACAGTGTTGATGCTGATACTGTCTGGCCTCGGCAGCGTTTAAACCTATACAGCACTTGCAACTCATTCACTCAAGGGGCTTTCTGGTGTCAAGTGTTGTCTGTGTGACATATGTCCACAGGAGTGTGTGTTTCTTGACCGCATGCCCAGTTTGTGCACGCTGATGTGCTAGAGTGAAGCGTCTGTGCCTGTATAGAGCCAGGAAACCAACTTGATATCATTTCAATACTCAAATAGTCATTTTAGTCTGGCTCTTATTTTACCCCTACTATACTGATATTACATTACATATCAGAATTTTACCCATTTCTAGTAATACTTTAGTCATTGAAATGAGTAGAAAGGTCTTCTTTTTTTTTAATCCATTAATCGTTTAGAGACCTTGCTTAAAATTGATTTTCAGCAGTAAATATTCTCTGATTTCTGTAATCCTCCATGAAAGCAGACTACCTTTGTGTTGAATACAAATAAGATTTGTGCAAACTTCTGCTGTTTCTGAATTTTTGTACTGTCAATTTGTAATAATATCCTGTTTTGTTTAATAAAGGGATGGGGAAAAAAAAGTTTTGAATCCGATTAATAGAAAACATAAACCACAGATTAATTGATTATTAAAAATATTGTTCATTGCATCTACTTTTGCTTCTGAGCATTCGTTTTCTTAGGACCCAAGGTTAGAAGAAAACAGAAATACTTGCACAAAAATGAGAGCACAAAACACTTTCATTACAAGGTAACCACGGGAACTGACCGTGTCCTGATCTTGTGACATTCGCTGCCGCCCTCAAAATGTTCAACTAGTTATTGAACCATGACAGTTGACACCCCTGAGGTGCTTTAAAAAAAAAAAAAAAAAAAAAAAAAAAAAAAAAAAAAAAAACATTCCAGGGCTGTTCAACGGCATTCAGCATAAACCTGAAATTAATCTCGCCCCACCCAAAAGGTAAACGAAGAATCCTCCCCCTCCTCATTTTTATTTCGTCATTTTCTATCATTAATGTCCTGATATCGGGAGAAGTGAACTGCATGCACGGTCTGTTTGTTTGCACGTTTATATTGGCATACAAAAAAAGGCGTACTGGAACCTGTTTGCATTTCCTGGAGCGGATGGACACTCGCTTCCTCTTGCACCGACCGGCTTCACTCTTTTTCTTTTTTACTTCATGCTACAATAAGAAATGCTTTTTAATCAACATTTTTTCACTTAAAATCTTTGTAAAAGCAGAATTTGTTGTATTTGAGCATGGTAGGTGTGGCAAAATGTGATAAGCTTCTGTTTATGCCTTTTGTTCTCACCATTATTTACTACTTCCCTGGCAGAGCTCCTTGGAGTCTCCCAACCTGGAGTTTGAATACGGCGACACGGACACGCTCACGGCCGAACTCTCAGGTCGTAATTTTGACAATTCCCTTTCGAACGGGGGTGGGCAAAATATGGCTTGGGGGCCCACACACGGTCCACACTGAGCATTTACACGAGTCCAAAAGTCCTGTAATATTTGTTGCATTCGTTTTTCTGTTTTTCCTTAAAATTGCCTAATTAAAATATGTTGCTCCATTTAAAATAAAATAAAAATCTGATTAAATCATTTGATTTATTGTAAATGCTAAAACTAAATAGTAAGAGTTACTTTCTTTGTCAATATCTATTTTAGTAATTATTTACAACATTTCAATTTTCAAAAAGAATTTTGATTAAGTAATTGGTAATTAGTTATACATAATAAAAATGAAGTTATTTTTTTTATTATTATAATTGGTTAATTTAAATTAAATAAATAATTTAGTAAAATAAGCAATTTCACAAACATTTAAGTGTTTTATTTTATTACATAATTGGTCCATTAGTTATACATAATACAATTTCTAAAAATATATTATAATTGGTTAATTAATTAAAAATAATAGATGGAAAAAATAGTCATTTTATTTACTAATATAATTGGTTCATGTATTTTAAATAAAGAATAGTAAAACAAACAATTTTACTTAAACATGTAAGTTTTTATTTTTATTACATAATTGGTTAATAACACAGGGTAAAATTGAAAAAAAGATTCATTGTTAATTTAAAGAGTTTAACATTTTAAATTATGCAATAAAATAAATGTATAGAAATCAAACAATGACTAAGAATAAATGTATAGATTTACATCAATTATTAAATTGTTTCATTAAATAATTGGTTAATTGTTATTGATACATGTGTACATGCAATTATACAGGTATTTATATTCACATCTGCCAATTTTAAAAATAAGATGTGGCCATTGAGCAGAAACATTTTCCCACCCCTGCCTTAGAATTTGTGGAAGAATGCTGTCGCCAAGCCAATAAATACATATATTGAGGACTATTGTGTTGCACATTTAATCACCCAGAGTAAATGGTAGCTGTTAACCACCCCCCTCCCAAAAAAAAGACCATGAATCATAAAAATTTGCATGTTGACTTTGTCTTCTATAGTGTATTTCTACAGACTTAATTTTAGACACTGACACATGGTGATTAAACCCTGACTGACTGAGTGTTATTAAACAAGTTGTTCATCAGTCTGTGTAGCGAGTGAGAGAAAGCATCCGTTTGCCTCCAAGCGCAATGTGTTGCCTGCGGTTTTTGCTCACATGTTCATTGTGGTCCTTTCCAGAGCTTTACAGCTACACAGAGGAACCGGAGTTTGCTCTGAACAGAGATTACTTTGAGGAGGACTTCAGAAGCCATGGTACTGTCTGCGTTTTAGGAATGTGGCCAACACCCATGCCATATTTCTTTCCACCCCCACCCACCCCCATGATTTGTGCTCTTAAGCCGATTTGGTGTCAGATGATGGTACCCGGCACATCAAAGCGCTGCTTCTGTTTAAGCTGTTGGGAGTTGAGGAAATGAATATCCTCTCTTATGCAGAGTAGATGGAAGGTTTTGGCCAATCAAACCATGCAAAGACTAAGCGACAGTAATACCATCAGTTATTACTTTGCAACTCAGTTCTCATTTAATTTATCAAGACATTTTGGACTATTTCCTTGTAATCTGGGAGCAGTTTTGGAAGGGGCAAGCATGGTGTGCCTCAAGGGAGCGCTTTAGGTCCTCTTTTATTTTCTGTATTTACAAATGACTTACGATTATTACTAAATAAATCTAGACTGGTTTTGTATGTTGATGATTCTATGATGTACAGTGCAGCTCCTCCGACGGGTCGTCCTCTGCCTATACTGTTCTGCAGAGAGAGAGCGCACATTTACGTGTGTGTGTATGTGGGTGTGTGCTCGCGCACTGCACATTACTCGTATGAGAGATATTTGACAGCGTAATCATAAATCTGGTGGTTAAATGGTTCCCAACGAATTCCAGTCGGGCCCTGCCATCAATGACGGAAGTTAACATTGCGAGGCGTTTTATTTCATTTACCAGAAGGGCAGTGTTTTCATTTTGGACTCAAGTTGGTAAACGCCTGTTAATCATGGAGATGACATTCCAGACCCACCTGTAAGAAGACTTTTGTCTTTTCCTTGTCAACCTATCCTGTTATTCATCAAAACAATGAAAGTTTCACTATTTTGTGCACCATCTGGGGGCAAGGACGTATGTTGAAGTGGGTTGAGGGGTTTCACTTTGACTCAAGTAGTGTTTTGCCACCATCTTTGGCAATTGCAAACCTTTTAGTGGGATGCCCTCACACATTTTCGGTATTTATGGCAGGTGCCTATCCCTTTGAATATCAGTGGTTCACTGTAATACTACTACTACTAATAATATATACATCATTTGTTAGTCCCTGCCCAGGGTTCCAAGGAACAGTATTTCACAGGGATATCAGGATATATAGATAGGAGGTGTCCTTGAAAATAACCTTCCTGTGTCGTCCGCCCCGCAGCCCGAGGCAGACGGTGGATCGATCTGAGCGCGGGCGAGCGGCGTACGTACGTGATGAGATTACTCGACGCGTTAGAGGTGACTGACCGGGACAAGAGGCTTAAAGTGGCCCGGGCCATCCTCTATCTTGCTCAGGGTATGTAGCCCCAGCACGCAGAAACACTTGCTTATTGTTGAATCAGTCTTTCTGCGATTTAATTAAAAAACAACAACAAAAAAAACAATTCTTTATTGAATTTCTTTCCAGGGGTGTTCGACGAGTGCGACACCGAGGCGGACTTGCTCCGCTGGTCCAGGCACAACGTCTTCCTCCTGTATGACATGGGCATCTTCACAGCCCTACTGGAGCTTCTCAGCATGGAGATAGAGTGAGTAAGAAGCCCAGGAAAAAGCCTTAATATCATTAAGAGGGATTGGTTACAATAAGACTGACTAAGGCACCTTTTTTTTTTTTTTTTTAAATATGTACATTCTTTTAAAAAAATTGTCGTCATGCATGTTTTAAAGGAGATAATATGCAAAAATGTATTTGTATGTGTTTTGCAGTAACAACCAAGCATGCAACAGTGCGGTGAGAAAGCCCGCCATCTCCCTTGCAGACAGCACAGAACTTAGGTGAGGAATATTGGCACTTGCACACAGTTATTCATTTTTTGTCAAAATCCAATTTTATACATCTATATACTCACTCACACACGTGTAAAAAGGTGCATCTCAATAAATTAGAATGTCCTAGAAAATTGCATTTATTGCAGTAGTTCAATTCATAATAGTGAAATTCATGCAGACTCATTAACTCAGTAGACATACAAAATTCCTACTGAATTTCAAAATTAGAAATCTTTTTTCTTGTTTCTAATGTAATATTCTGATTTCTTGAGATGGTGGATTTTGGGTTGTCTTCAGCTGTGAGCTATAATCACCAAAAGTATAAGAAATAAAATCCTGTCAAATCATTTCACTGTTTTTCTTCCCCACGATATTGTAGTTCGTCGCACCTAAGTCGTTGCAAGCTTTACTTGCAGGCACCCACCCACCCACCCACCCACACGCATGGACCCATTCTACCAAATAATTTCACATTTTGTTGACCTGTGCAATTTACAAGTAATTTCAGGCTCCAGGAGAAGATTTATGCTTTATTGCTGCGGCAAAATAAAGACGACATAACGATTATTTTTGCACGGTGCTTTGTAGCATAAACAATGCTCTAAGCTTCCATTATTGCACTGCTTGCATGTTCATTGTTTCCCATTTCCAAATCCTTGTTTCTTTCAAGAGTGTTGCTCAGCATCATGTACCTGATGGTGGAGACCATTCGAGTTCAAACAGAGGACGACGCACCGCAGTGGAGAGCGGCCAGGGAGGCCTTCAAGAACGAGCTAGGTGGGTAGAAGGAAAAAAAAAAAAAATCTCCTTTTCACCAGATGTCCGCTTTTAAAATAGTTTTCCCTTCACACGATAAAAAAATCGCAAGCGTAACATTTATAGAAAATGCTGTGCCATATTGATAAGTGCTGTGCTGCTTTTTGGACCGATTATGTCAAATTTGATAATTTCCTGCAGCACACCTGACCCATATCGGTTGGGAATTGTGTTACTGAGCCACTTCTATCCCACTCAGGCGCACCTCTGTACAACGGCGAGCCGTTTTCCCTGCTCCTCTTCTCCATGGTGACCAAGTTCTGCAGCATGAGCGCACCGCATTTCCCCATGAAGAAAGTGCTTCTTCTCTTATGGAAGACTCTCCTGGTGAGTACTCCAATGCTCATTAATTCGAAAGATCCTCCCAGTAGGATGGCGTTTCACAATGTATCCCACCAGGAATTCGCTGAGTACACTAAAGGCAGCTCTACTTCCTCATCCTCGTTTCCCAGTTCACCTTGGGGGGCTTCGAGGAGCTGCAGGAGATGAAGGTGCAGGGCCGCGAACACCTCAAGCTGCCCCCCCTCCCCGAGGACAGCATCAAGGTGGTGAGGGCCATGAGAGCCGCCTCGCCGCCCGCCTCCGCCATGGAGCTCATCGAGCAGCAGCAGCAGCAGAAAAGAGGGCGGCGCAGTCGCAGGGTACAGGAACGCCCGCGCGCACACACACAAAACCAACACTGGGCACACACACACACGCATAGAGTACAGTGAACCCCCACCTATTTGTGATTTGTTATTCACAAATTGACATAATCAAATTATTATTATTTTTTTTTTTTCTGCGGAGCCTATCCCCAACTATTTGCTGAAAAACCTTTTCACAGTTTTTCTGCTTTTTCTAAAACGCCCTAAGAGTCTGCCAAACCTTTATCGAAATCTGAAAGTAGGAGTTGGTGTCAAGGAAGTACAGATGTACTCAAATGACTTATCACAAATCGACTGCCTTGAGTCCATTCCAGCCTTCCCAAAACACCCAGAACTGTTGTAGTTTTTTTCTTCTTCTTCAATAAATAGCATTGTACATCCAGTTATAACATAATAAAATACAATGTAAAGAACTGAAATATTTTAACTTATTAGCTACATTTTTTAATTTCACTGAACTTAATCTTAACTTTTTGTTTTTTTCCTTTTTCGCCACGCTTTCCTCACTTTTGATTGATTGCTTTGTAAACAAAAAACAAAAAACATATATGAAAAGGGGGGGGGGGGGGGGGGGGGAAGGGACCGAGCACGGCCGACAGCGAGAAAATGCAAGGCATTGGTGCCCCTAAAAATGTTTATCACTGCCTATATTCATATTTTAAACCATAAATATACCACAAACTATAATCCTAAAATACTTCATATCATTTCAAACTTCCACTCACAACCCAAGCTAAAGTTAGACCCCCCCCGCCATACAATGCTTGTCTTAGTCGAGATTTATCATTTCAACATACTTCCTTTACACCAATTACTACTTTCCTGTTGAGACAGGGCTTTGGCCACATCTTATGGGATCTTAGGGCATTTCAGAAAGAACACAAGTGAGTTTTTCACCAAATAGCTAGGGATAGGTTTCACATGAATAGAGAATACAATATGCGGGGGATTCCCTGGGGAGAAAGATTGTTTGGCCAATTTTAACTAACAGCATAAGCAGCATCGTTAGCGCTAATACACCATAAACACTTACCAGAGACTAAGAGTTTTTTTTTTTCTTTTTTTTTTTTCATTCCATGAAAACGATCCTTTTCTAACTCATCGAACAATAGCAGGGCCGAAAGGAGGCTTGCGCACAGGCTCGCCGTCTAACTGCCCTCATGGTGTCTCATTGCCCCTCTTCCTTGTGTCCCCACAGAGTGCCTTTGTTGATAGCTTGGAAGGAGACAGTCCCTTTCCCAAGAAGCAGGTCTTTACCCGCAAATTCCCTCTTTTCATTTTTTTTTCTGCATTGAGCATCTTTTTTTTTTGTTGCACTCCTTCCCCTCACCTCCCTTTGTCTCCCTCCCGCTCACCTCTTGCCTTTTTCCTCCCTTTCTCCTCCTGTGGTTTCACCTCATACGGTCACGCCGGGATGCACCACCACCGAAGTCAATTAGCAATTTTTTTCACTTCATAATTAATGACGTGTTTCCACTGAGCAGCACCGTTCGGTTCGGCTCATCCGAAACCAGAATTCTACTGTCTGAAAATGTCAAACATAGGGCATCAAAATATGACGTGATTAGATTTGACAGTGGTAAATTCATTTTTCAAGGGCAAATACATGCATGTCAGAGTGAGAAACATATGGAATTGTTCTTGTTCAATGTAATTGGCCCCAAAATATTAAAATCTGGATTAATACTGACACTTATACGCATATTTAAAAAATGTATCACCGGTAGTCATCTAATGGGACAATGGGTAGATCGTCTACCCATTGTCTGCTGCGTCATGTAGCTAACGTTTTTCTCTCGTCCTCAATCAAAGGATGAAAAGGTTTTTGATGTTGAGAGACACAACATCTGAGCAAAATTACGACTATTTAAATTAGACATCTGTGATAAAACAAAGCACGACATATCAACAAAATCATACCACAAAAAGCTCATTGAAAACCTTTTTTGAATCAGTTATATTTCATATGCAAGTGGGTCATCATTTTAAGGGGTGCTCGAGAGCTATTTGGTATTTGATTTAGTATTTGGGAGTCACTTTTCCTCCAGCGACAGGAACATTTTGTCTCCAAATTTCTTGTGGTTTTGGACCACCCAAAAAAATAAAATGACTCCCATTTCTGGATTGTCCCATCAGTCAGTTTGGTACCCTTCACAACACAAAGCGTACGGCTTTAAGAAAAACGTTTGAGTGGTCGTGGCGGAGCTCTTCATCCTTCTCCGTCCCCCTGCTCCTCCTTTGCGTTTCGGTGTTTTCTATTCTCTATTTCCAATTATTCCAACTCCATTGTGTCCCACTGCCGCTCTATTCATCTCTCTTCTTCTTCATCCTCGTCCACCTGCTCAGTCCAGAGTTTTGAGATGCGGGGCTGCCTTGCCGGCTTGTTGTCTTTGGCGCCGGTCCCACCGGCCCATGAAGACGGTCGTAGCATCCCCCTCCCGCCACCACCTCCGCCACCACTATGTAGTGTCCATTACATTGCTCCCTCCAACACAATCATGCACTGTAGACACTGAAGTAGGGGGTCATTAAAATGCATTCATCAAAGAGGTGACCTTCTGAAGTTGAAGTTTTTTTTTTTTTTTTTTTTTTTTTTATGCATTTGAGTGACAGTCTACCTCCTTGATGGGTGTCAGTGAATGCAGTCGACCCCGCTAGGGGAAAAAAAAAAAAAAAAACTCCCGACCTCTCCACGTAGCAGAGAATGGCTTCTTCATACCGTAGAGAATGTCCTTGTTGTCTTCTATACTACAGCCTCCTCAACGAGTCCCAGCGCCACACCATCCACCGCACCAGCTCCACTAACGTCCACAGCGCTGACTCATGCCTGATTGCTTGCACTACTGCCACACTCATTCATTGAAGCGACGCCGTGTCGAGCCCAAATGTGTGTGTGCGCGTGTGAGTGCTTTGTTTGCAGTATTAATGTACACGTGTGGTAAGTTGAATCAGAAATGATGCGAGTGCTAGCAAGTTTTAATTTTGGGACAGAATGGAATAGCTCATAATGACAGTATTTTGTACTTATTTTGAAATTGTATTTTTTTTTCCCCAGACTATTTATTATTTGTTTTATTTTGATACATTTCTTCTTGTACAACTGCACAAAAACAATTACAATACATTTTCCTCAGGCGCACCTATCTTTGGGCAGTTTTGTCCATTCCCTATCTGGAAATGATTAAAAAGTGAAGCACTGCATCTGGAAAGTATTCACAGCGCTTCTCTTTTGTCACACTTTGTTCTTTCAAAATGGATTAAAAAAAAAAAAAGAAAAAAAGCATCAAAATTCTATGCATAACCCCACTTAATGACATGTTTTTTCTTTTTTGCAATTGTATGAAAAACAATGGTGGTGGATTAAAGAAATAATAATACAAAAACAAAGAACATGTAGTACTCACATCCTTTGCCATGAAGCTCAAAATTGAGCTTTGGTTCCTCCTGCTTCTTCTAATCATCTTGGAGATGAAGTTGTCACATAAAAAGTAGAACAAGTGAAGCGCCGTGATTACTTCCTGGATATACTGTATAGTAAATGTTCTTCCAGTCTGGATGCAGTCGACCTACTTAAGCATTAATACTAGAAAGCTGTACATAAAATATTCGGGCAGTGTTATCTTAACTTGAGGCAGCATGAAGACTGAAAGTACTTGTTATCTCATGGCTATGCTTGCACACACATTTACCTCTTTGCGGCAAAAAGTGTGTAAAAGGGCTTTGTTATCATGCTTCCTGCCCCCGTCAGCCGCTGGTCAAGCAGGACAGCCTGGACACGTACAACGAGCGGGACACGTACAACGAGCGGGACCCGTTCAAGAACGACGACGTCCGCGACGATGAGGAGGACCCCGACGACGGTGACAGCGGCATGGAGGGCGAGGTGGACCTTTTGGACCGCGACGTCATCATCCAGCCGCCGCCCCCGCCGCCGCCTCTGCGGCCCCCCACCGAGAGGGTGAACTTCCCCAAGGGCCTCCCCTGGGCCCCGAAAGTCAGGTTACTATTACAGTGCTCAGTTATTTGAAGACATTTTCTTGCCTTTAAAGGGGAATGCTTGAATTTAGCTGCTTTTGGCTGACACTGTCACACCCGAAATCTGCATGTGTAAAGATAGCATTCAAAAAAAATCTCTTGTAATATTTGTTAAATTAGCTGTTTTTCCCACTAAAATTGAGTTACTTAATATATTTCTTTAATTCATTTAGTTCATTAAACATTTGTTTTGTGGATGTATTGTAACTAATACAATTGTTTTGAAATGAGTACATTTTTACCTTTAACATTTATTTATGGGACAAAAGAATAGGTTGACTACAGTTAATAAATAATCAAATTAGCTAATTAAATTCAAAGTATTTCATGTTTTTTTTTTTGTTCATTCGCTGATCTCCTGAAATAATTTGGGGTTTCTTCTTGTAAATCCAAAATATTCATTATTGGGCGTGATTTTACCAATTTCCTCGATTCGCGGTCGAGCTCGGCCCCTGTCCGTATCCCTTCTCAGCATGCGAGCATAATACATCATGACTGTTTCCTGTGTACGTGCAGGGAGAAGGACATCGAGCACTTCCTGGAGACCAGTCGGAACAAGTTCATCGGCTTTACCCTCGGAAAGTCGGTATTCAGCCACCAGAATCTAGTGATTGCATTGAGGCTAAAGCTCTCCTATGCCAAGACTCTAGCTTAGGATGGCTGCGAATTGTGTTGCAGTGACACCGAGACCCTTGTGGGCCTTCCTCGACCCATCCACGAGAGTGTGAAGACTCTTAAACAAGTGAGCGAGGGACTCTTTGTCTCTTAATGATTCTCAAACTTTTTACACCTTAAAAAAAAAGACTTTACACGCCAAGTACCACCAAGTATTCATGAAAAATATATTTATGTTATTGTAAGCCACTCTAACATTACAGACAGTTTGAACTTTAACACTATAATTAAGTATAGGAGAGTAAAAAAAATAAAAATACTCCTTTTAAATTCTGATTCAATTAAAATGTATTCCACATCAAAGTTACAAATTGCAGCTAAATGTTTACAAATTGTTCAAAAGACTAAATACAAAGCTGTTGTACATAAAACTGAATTGTAGTGAAAAATAAACTAAAAAAATACTCTGCCTACGGTACTTGAAAAGTCCAAAATGAGCCAAAATTCTGCTTGACTTGATAAATAACCTCCATATGCTTTTGTCTGTCTCCTGCAGCACAAATACGTGTCCATCGCCGAAGTGCAGATGAAACGCGAGGAGGAGCTCCAACAGTGTCCACTGAGCTTGGTGACTTTGCTTATAAATCGCTTCATTTCCATGTACATCGTTCCCCCTGCTGTATCTCACCCGCCGCTGCGCAGGGCGAGGAGGAGGTGGAAGAGACGCCTGCGGAGGTGCTCTACCTGGGCATGCTCCCAAACCTCTCTCAATACGTGGTGAGTTTTATTCACGTGGAAATCGACGGCATGACGTGATCAAAATGGTGAAAGTCGCACAGCGCCGTCGGTAGCGGTTAGCATCTCCGCCTCACAGTCCTGAGGTTCGGTTATCCCTCATCCAAAAACGTGCATACTCGGTTCACTGAAGACTCGCGATTGTGTAAATGTCGGATTCTTCATTTAGGGTTTATGCAGAGCCTCCAAGAATTTGATGAAACCTTTAACTACTGTTTAAAAAAAAAAAAAAAAGACAATTCAACCTTAAACCTGCCGTTTGTCCAACTGTGTAGCTGAGAAGAAAAATAAATGACATAGGTCCCATTTAGTTTCAATAGTTTGGATAAGGTAGTGCTGCGTCCTTCAGGTTTTAATGGCAGATTTGTTTGAAATGTCATTTAAAAAAAAAAAAAAAAAAAAAAAGTCATTTATAATTACGGCTGCCTCTTGCCCAGTGTCACCTGGGATAAACTTCGACTCACCCACTACCCTAAATAGGACCGGCGCTACAAATGGATGACCGGCTGGTGAAATGCTTGTTGTTTTTTGGGGTTCAGATCGCCCTGCTTAAGCTGCTATTGGCCGCGGCACCGACCTCCAAAGCCAAAACGGACTCCATTAACATCCTCGCCGATGTGCTACCCGAGGAGATGCCGTAAGTGCGCACACCGACTTGTATTTTGCGGGAGCTTTGTGCGCTATTGAGGTTAATGAATAAATACATTGAATTAAGCAATTTTAGAAAAGGAGCTTAATGTGTTGTGTATGGGAAACTAATTTGAATAGTTAATCATCCATTATTCTAGTTTAATGTTCATGTCATCATGATTTTATAAATAAATGCTAAAATGTACATGTAAATGTTTCATTTGATGAAGTTTAGAACTCTTATGTACAATAAATGTTGCAACTATTTTTGAGGCGATACTGGAAATAAATCCAAATGAATAAAATTCATTTAAAATATAACCAATTTTCAGGGAAAGAAATGGCTTGATCAACCCACCAAATATTACAGGCAAATGCTTGTCTTTTGATTCAGTGATGAACACGGTATCTGCCGTTGGTGGCCTGAAGGCGGTAACTTGTTTGTGTTTCCGTCCAGAATCACGGTCCTCCAGAGCATGAAGCTGGGCATCGATGTCAACCGGCACAAAGAAATCATCGTCAAGGCCATCTCGGCCCTGCTGCTCCTCCTCCTCAAACACTTAAAACTCAACCACGTCTACCAGGTTACGCCAGCGCATCGCCCTCACACTTACGCTCCCCTCCCACTCGAGAGCACGTGACCTCGCCTCCCCCGGCCTCTCTCCCATCCATTCCATTTGCTGTGATTACACGGTTCGACCTGCTATTGCTTCCATTCAATCATTCCTTCAATCTCTCCCAATCCCTTACACCAGCAGACTGCAATGTTTGTTTTAAATAGGCTCCCCTTTAAAGTTAACGTAACAGCGCCCTCTGCCGTCAGGTAGAGACTGCACAGCCACTGCAGCAATTTGAATTGACCCAACGTGCAGTAATGTACTAATTCTAGTCAGAAATATGACGCAAAACTTAAATCATCTCCTCCTCCAGTTTGAGATCGTCTCCCAGCATCTGGTGTTTGCCAACTGTATCCCACTCATCCTCAAGTTCTTCAACCAGAACATCATGTCTTATATCAGTGCCAAAAACAGGTAGGATATATATACATATATATTTTGTTTTGAATCCCCTTCCCTGCTAATGTGCACCGCACGCACTAACAGCATGGCTGCCGACGGAGGAGCCAGTTTACAAATGCAAAATTCTAGCAACCATTACAATCACAAGTCAGATTTTAATTTAAGGCCGTATCGCATCTTGTTTTTGTTTTCTACGCAAGCATCTGTGTGTTGGACTTTCCCCACTGCGCCGTCCATGAGATGCCCGAGCTCACCGCCGAGAGCCTGGTGAGTCCACACACCTGCTCAAGCCTCAGTGGATGAAACTCAAGGGGTGGGGGGGGGGGGGAAAAAAAGTCACTCTGTTGTGGTGTATGTTATGCGTTATCAGGAGGCTGGAGACAACAACCACTTCTGTTGGAGGAATCTCTTCTCTTGCATCAACCTGCTCCGAATCCTCAACAAGCTGACCAAGTGGAAACACTCTCGGACCATGGTTAGATGCGATGCAATATATCTACAGGATATTGCTGTAACAACACGTAAGGTCAGGGTCAATGCGCTCGAGATAACAGATGGGAAATTCCCCACACTGATTGAGGCAGATTAACGGAGACAGATTCCGGAAGAGGGCAGATCATTCTGACCAGACTCTTGTTGAATGATCTCCAGTGTACTGTTAATCTCCTTTATTTAAGATTGAACTCATTCTCGACCTTACCTTTGATTACTTACACAAGATTATCAACAAAAAGAACTGGGAAAAAAACTACAGTCTAGTCCATACTGTAGAAGTCGACTACATGCACACCTCGCTCATGTTTTTACATGATTTCAAGCGTTAATTCGATGGACATGATATGCGTCGGTGGCCGCATGCCGGGAAGTTCACTTGCAAGTCAAGGCACCACTGCACTGAATGTAATTTTTTGCGACGTTTTTGTTTTCTAATGGGAAAAAAAACCAACAATAAAAGAGTCGGAGTTGAGAAACACTCGATGAAACCCACCTTGTTCTTTCTTCTGTCAGATGTTGGTGGTCTTCAAGTCGGCCCCCATCCTGAAGCGAGCGCTGAAGGTCAAGCAGGCCATGATGCAACTGTACGTGCTCAAGCTGCTTAAAATCCAGACCAAGTATCTGGGCCGCCAGTGGAGGAAGAGCAACATGAAGACCATGTCGGCCATCTACCAGAAGGTCCGCCACCGTCTCAATGACGACTGGGCCTACGGGAATGGTAAAGTCTTGCAGCAGGGCTCACACACAAACACAAAGTGCACACATACCCACAAATAGACAGTTTTGGTTTTTTTTATTAATAAGGCCTAATTTGTCTCAATGATGGTGGTCACATATTTAAAATTCTGTTTTCATCGTAAAATTATAATCAATTCTGTTTTCAAATTTGAAATAATCATAACTATTTTCATTTTCCTTCATTTACCAATGATTTAATTGAAAATTGAAAGTGTATTAGAAAATTGTTTATTCCTACCAATATTTTGTTCTTTGTGAAAGGGTTTATTTTCATAATAAAATAATAATGACACTAATTTGTCAAAATGATGATTAATTTAAGTAGAGTTAATTAACCAAATATTTTTATATTCTCTTATATGAATTTCATTTTTTCGAATTTATAATTAATTTTCCAATTGATTGTAAAATAGCAAAACTGATTTCTTACTGATATTTTTCTTTAATTCTTTAATTAAAAATTCTTATTTTTAAATGTTATTTGTGATCATTTTAATTTGTTAACCAATGATTTAATCAAAAAAGTGTTTGAGTATTTTATTTATTGACAATAGATAGATGAATGAATACATTTTTAATAGAGGGACAAAGATTGCGTTTTAATTCTAAAAGTGACGTCCACGTCCTCTAGATATCGACGCACGACCTTGGGACTTCCAAGCGGAGGAGTGCGCCCTGCGGGAGAGCATCGAGAAGTTTAACGGCCGGCGCTACGACAAAAACCGGAACGGCGACTTCGCCCCCGTGGACAACTGCCTGCAGAGCGTACTGGGTCAGCGCGTGGACCTGCCCGACGACTTCCACTACAGCTACGAGATGTGGCTGGAGAGGGAGGTGTTCTCGCAGCCCATCGAGTGGGAGGGCCTGCTACAGGAGCCGTGACGCCGAGGAGCGGAGTGAAAGACGTGCCTATGACTACTTTGAAGACACACGGACGGACGAGGCGGCCGAGAACTGAGGTAGCGTTTCCTAAGAACGGTGTCGCCGGACCTCCGGGGATCCGCAAGCTGTAGCTTTGGGGTCCACAAAATAATTACCATTCAATTTGATGTTGTTCATTTTTAAAAAGAGCATACCTTCATGTGGGGACCAGCCTGCCAATAAAACAAACAAGCCCCGATATGACTGTGATGTATTATCCCATCAATCGGGCATCCGTGAATGAATAAAGTTATTTTTATTTATTTTTTGGGAACAAAAGGTGGATTATTACAGGAATAAAGTCCTATTTTCTTTCAAGAATATAGGTCTTTTTTTCCGTGAATAAAAGCATCGTTTCTGGAATAAAATGTGTAATAATACGAGAATGAAGTCATATTTTCAAATTCACTTGTTGAAATCTAAAGTTATTCCATCGCTAAATTTTGACTTTAATATCTCAATACATATAACGACTGCTTTAAAAATATGACTTTATTCTTTAATACAGTGATTCCCAACCAGTGTGCCGTGGGAAATGATCAAATTTCTATTTATGCCAGTGAGTCATAGTGACTGACGGAACAAATAAATGCTCTTCTATTAGACAACAGGACGTACATACAGTAATGAATGTATCCATTTTTTGTGACATTTTTGTTTGTTGGTGTGCCATGAGATTTTTCCAATTGTAAAATATGTGCTTTGGCTCCATGAAGGTTGGAAATCACTGCTCTAATATTATGACGTCTTTGTTCTTGTGAAGATTATGACTTTTTTTTCTCTCTGGAAAAAAACTGCAACTGTATTCTTTTGTTTTGCTTTCAAAATATTGAAATGGCAATTATGTGGCGCAGCAACTATTACCATGACTGGCCCGTCAGTCGGCCGCTGGTTTTGCCGAGATTCCAAATTTGAATTGCGGTTGCACGGTGTAGCAACTAGCCAATAGATTTTTTTGAAAGGTTTTAACCGAGTGAGATCCAGCTGGTGGCTACCGCCAAGCCATACAAATACAGTATGAAAAGTATAATACATATATTGTGTTTATATTTATAATTGATAGCGTACCTGTGGATGAAATAGCGAAGCTTGTGGCCAAAATGGACGTGAGCGATGCGTACAGCGCCAGGTCCATTCAAGTGAATGTCTCCAACTGTCTTTTTTTTTTTTTTTTTTTTTTTTGGCCGATGGTCGGGCCCCAAGTCAGGCTCGGCCGCATCCTCTAAAAAAAATAATAATAATTTTTAATTCTCCCTGGACCTCAAATTTTTTATTATTCCCGCCTAAGAAACATTTGGTAGCAACAACTTTTATGACTCCCATTCTTCTTCTGGACTCCTCCAATCTCTTAGTTTATTTTTATGTCCCCATTTTTATATTATGGGTGCTGGTTTGACTCGTTACTTGTTTGTATTAGTGTGTGGTGAACTTTGTAATCTAAAGCTGTACATTTCTCACACATTTTGTCTCCACAAAGCTTGTTGGTTTGTCAATGTGAAATTGGAAGGTTTTTTTTAATGTGTTTTTTAGGTGGTGGGGGGGGGCATTTAAATAGTTAAAAGCATATGCAGTGTGTCCTAAAACTTGACATAATTTCAGTCTATTATTTGCAGTAAATAAATGCGAATATTTGGGCTAATTATGTGAAATTATCTCAAATTTTAATAAGAAATTTAGTTTAAATGAAATCAACTTTTTTTTTTTAGGGCACCCTGTGTAATTGAGTATGTTGCCAAAACAACACAGCAGCTGTAGGTGGGGAAACTTAGGGTAATTGTTATTCATTTTCTACATGTTTTTGGACAAACAAAATGTGATATATTTGAAATCTCAGACTTGTGTGATGTCACAATTTGGGATGCTGATTAAGTGGGTTCCTCTCAATCTGCCCGACAACTGCACAATAAAATAATAAAATTAAAATAAAAACACCTCCAGTGCTAACGGTTCGCTTCACAAGCACATTGTCGCCACTAGTTTTTAATTTATTTTATAAATTTTCTCTACCAGACCTGCCAACAACGTGAGCTTCAGGGCAATGGTGGGCTTCACTGAAGCACACGCAAGCACAGAGCACAAACAGCATTGTCAATGTGTCAGATGTTGTATTTTATCTTTATTTCAAATAATTCTCTTTAGGTTCTGATCCTTTTTGAATGTGCATGGCCACTGTGCTTTTTAAAAAATGTTTTATTTGTTTTTGTTTGCAAGGGGGGAAATGTCTCAGAATAATAACATACTTGTAGAATCTCAGGTTTACACGGATACTATGTTGCAAAGCTTTTATCACTATTAGCTCCTGTACACTTGCACATTCTTATACTGAACATTCTTAATCCCTCACTTTGTTCCATTTGTGCCAAATATGAGTGGCATTTTTACTTTCTCACTCTTGCCTCCATTATGCCAAATGTGATTTATTTTCTACTTCAAAACTGTACAGTCTACGAAAATAGACATTTATTGTATCAAGTCGAATATGCCAAGAGCGTTATGGTCATTTTCATGATGTATAGCCCAGGGGTTGTTCAGGGGTATGTGCAATTATGGATCAGCAGAGGCTTTATTTGAGATATAAATACATAACATGACAGTTCCTTATTAAAGAATGTTTAAAAAAACGTCTTTGAGTTTGATTTGTGATACATACACAGTAAGCATTTATGACAAATCATGGGGAAAGTACAACACAAGCACTTGGAAGAAAGAAATCCATGGTTTCTTTTCGAAGAAGAAGAAGAATCATCTTTTATTGTCATGAACATGCATGCATGCACACGAAATTTGTTCTCTGCATTTAACCCATCACAGTGAACACATATACATGTTAGTGGAACACACTGGAGCAGGGGGCAGCTGAAGCTCCTCATAATGCTCTCCAGTTTATGTGATGTCACCCTGATTTAGACCAGCCATTGTTTAAGGTCCCATTGATGCACATTTTTAATTATAAACAAGCAAAAGCATATTTATAGCATTTTTACCACATCTGTCCCAATTTTGGGGATAATAAAGTGTATTTTTGTTTTGTTTTGTTTGAGATTCCCCTGCAACCACAAAACGGAATACTATTTAGTTATGTAAAGTCGTTCAATTTAGTGAAATGGTCAAGAAAAATAACATTACGCTCAAGTAATTCAACTTAGTTAAACTTTCCGGACTCCTGAGTGTGAGCTCAGGAATGGAGCACAATCAGTGGTTGCCATAGTTACGCAAATATAAAGGCGAAAAAAAGTTAGTATTTTCTTACTTTCACAGTATATTATTGATATCTAATTTTGTCATTTTTGTTAAACATTTAACTTCATTTTAACTTCATTTTCAGTTATGTAAAAGACTACCGGAAGTGAAAACTTTCAACTCTGAATTCCGCCCAATCAACGAGCCGCATTCACCTGGCTAGTGCAGGCCTCGGCTGTCTTTCGTTTGTAAAATGTTCACTCTAAATCGTGACATTTAAGTTTTATATATATATATATATATTTTTTTTTTTTTGGGCAGTCGCTATCGTTTCCCAACCCAAAATTCCCTCAACGTTTCCAATGAGAAAGTAGCGAGAAAGCCTCTTGTTTCTTTGGCGAGTTCGACCTACGTGGGAGCTGGCCGGTATGCTTTTTAGCTAGCGTTAGCACAATTTTAGCGTTGTAAATAAGTACACGGTTGCGTTATTCGATACGTCATAGGTTTGGTCTGTTTTGTTGCTTTTGTCCACGTCATAGGTTTTGTCTGTTTTGTTGCTTTTTTTTGTCCTCGGGTACTTCACAACACATCACATTGGTGGTCAGCCAGGCGTGTACGGAAGTGGACACATCGCCCCGTTTGGGGAGTTGCGCCGCACGCTCAGTTGCATAATTTTCGCCTTGGGGGCCACCATCTCATCGCTCGCACGGTCCACACCGAACGGAAGGGCTACAAACGCGGCGGCCCACAGCTATGTGCCACTCCGCGCTGCATGCCCGCAACTTGCCTTTGACTCCACTCACGTTATTGGATTCCTACCGTCTGATTACGGGATTTTGAGGGTGAGCGGTCTTTTAAGCAACATTTGACACACCCAAAATATCTGACTTTACAACGATAATAATTTTTAAAATGACCACTGTTTCCTAGTCAAACCAGTTTGTTGTTGTCAAAAATGAGTGCGAGGAGAAGAGGTGGGAAGCCCAACAGAGGTGGATGGAAATTTAACAAGCCAGGAGGAGGAGGAGGAGGAGGAGGTAGAAAAGGAGGAAGCGGCGGCTGGGATGATGACGATGATGATTTCACCCTTGATTTTGGACCACGGCCATCCAGCAGGTATGATAAAAAAAATTTTTTAGTGTAAATATTTCTTTATTCATACTCTGGATTTCCCCCCTAGACCCACCAAAGCACGAGGTGGCGGCAGCCATACCAGCAGCAGTAGGAATGGCAATCCCGGATGGGGAGGTAGCGATCGAAACAAATACAATAGAGCCGAGTCTGTTCTCCCCAAATCCCTGGCTAAGAACAGAACATACACCAAGGCAAGTGACAGCAGCAAACCAGAGGCGAGCACCATGCCTATGCAGAAGATTTTAATGACCGACAAGAATCAAGAACTCCTCAAGGAGCTGCTGTGGGACCTGCGGACACGGGACTTCGACGAGCATGAAGAGTAAATCAGCTTTTTAACAAGCATGAGGAGCATTAAAACACTTAAAAATCCATGTATCTTACATCCTTAGTGAGACTGGTTTCGATGATTTACAAGAGGAGGAACACGATGAACTGGACCAACGTGAGGAAGGCCAGTTTTGGAGCACCAACGACGAGCCGGTGGAGAGAGCAGAGAGCCCGAGAGAGTACGAATCGGACAACGACCGTCCTCCAGCCGAACCTATCGTCTCCGTGTTTGCTATAGGCAAACTCTGCAGGTGAAAGCACATTTACGGCGTTCCCCTGCTGTACTGTGGTTCAGCGACTATGCAGATTTTTTTGTGTGTAACGTATCTACTTGCCTATTGCAGAAATATGGTACTAATACACCAAATTCGGACTTGCCTGTATACATTAAAACCTATAGAAATGATATCTTCAAAAATCTGCAGTATATTGGGGTGCGTTCCATGTTCCAGACCCACCGTCAATGAACTGGGGTTTTGTATGTCATGATATGATGTACAGTAATTTTAACCTTTTAACCTTGCTGTTTGGTCTAGGTATGGCTTTGACCGGGAGCGCAGCAAGCAGGCACTGGAGTCCAGTGGAGGAGAATTTGGCGCGACACTGGAGCAGCTCCTTCAGCAGGTTTACACCGAACGCTACGGAAAGGAAGCAGTTTCCAGTGCGGACCTCGCCGCCATGCCCATGGATGAGTGTCTGAACCAGAGGCAGGAGGAAGCGCTGGCGCTGGCTGCCATTTACGGCGACCGCTTCCAGGAGCGCATTGCCAATTCAGTGTGGGTAATAACCTTGGATGGCCTGTTCCTTACAGACAACATTGGAAAAAACTACAGTGCGAATCAGAACGGTTTTAAGTCTTCTAAAAAAGTCTGCCAGTTTTACATGAAAGGAAGAGGCTGCAGGTATGGGAACAAATGCAAATTCAAGCACCAGGCTCCTGATAAAGGCTTATCAAAGCTACAGGGACCAGCTCAAGCTGGGATAAGCAGCTATTCTCCCCCGGAGTATGAACTGGAGATCCGTTTCCCGAAAGGAAACCGCTACCCATATCAAGCACCAGTTGTCGCCTTCAGCACCAACGCCGAGTCCGTCGGCGCCGCCGGGAGGCTCAGCGTGACTGAAAGGTTGTTTGGGGAGGCACTGACGGCCGCCCAAAACAATGAACCCGTGGTTTATACTCTGGTCAGCATATGCGAGGACGAGACCACCATGAAGGAGCTGCTGGACGTCGCACATCACAAATACAGCAAGCCGCAGCCCGTTGTGGTTCCTCCTGCCTCGGTTGTGCCGGCAAAGCGTAAAAGTGTGACGAACAACGCTTCGGAGGAAAACGTCTGTCCCAGCAGGAGGATCACGGCGCCAGTAGACCGTGAGGACACTTCTACATTGATTAAATCAGCTCGACTTTCCAAAACTTCATTCACTGTCTGTTTCCTTTTCACTGTATGACGTAAGAAACAATCCAAATGATTTCTAATATAGAATTAAGGTCGGAATTGGCCTCACGAAAAGTATTTTCTTATGTGAATAGTGTGTAATAGTGCTTGAGTTGCACTTTGAACTGAACTACAGTCACCCCTCGCTATGGCACGGTGTTTTGCATTTTGTGGCTTCACTGAATCACAGATATGTATTTTTTGAATCATACATGGCGGATTATTTTTCTACATGCACTGTTACTGCAGAGCAATAAGCGCGAGCCAGGAGGAAAGTGTGCGTCAAAGAATATCCAAAGTTTGGGATCAGTACTCTAAAGTGCAGTTCCTTTTGCAAAGCACAACTGGCTTAAGTGACACAATTGCACACCTCCGGTAAAGTAAACATCATTAGCTAATTTAATATAGCCTACCGCTGTGTGTTGGAGAACTCATTGTAATCCCTCCACCTGTAGGATAGACACAGCTGCTGGTGCACTTTCAATTGCTTTATTTAAGCAAGCTGAAAAAAATAAACACAAGCACATAATCACACACGACCTGCCGTTTGTGACAAGTGGCGCAGAGTCGCTCAACACGCAGAGGGGTTAACACCCAGCCAACTCTAGTCATTCACAGTCATACAGTACTGTATAATTTGAGGATGGTGGCCCCAAGAGGGGGCGGCACGGTGGACGACTGGTTAGAGCGTAAGCCTCACAGTTCTGAGGACCAGGGTTCAATCCCTGACTGTGAGTGTGAATGGTTGTTTGTTTCTATGTGCCCTGCGATTGGCTGGCAACCAGTTCAGGGTGTACCCCGCCTCCTGCCCGATGACAGCTGGGATAGGCTCCAGCACGCCCGCGACCCTAGTGAGGAGAAGCGGCTCAGAAAATGGATGGATGGATGGATGGCCCCAAGAGGACAAAGATAATATTTGTGCCTCTCACGCATATACTGTACTGTGGTATTGGTAATATGCATAAAGATGTAAACTGTATATAAATAATGAAATAAATATATGGTCGCTACTTCGCTGATATCGTCTGTCACGTGTTAAATGAGGAATTAGTGTACTCAAATACCTTTAACTGTATGTATGGACATAACCACAGTGGAGCTGCATTAGTGGTGCCTGTGTCCAAATTCCACCATGTCTTTTGTTTTTGTGGGAAAGGGACTGGAGGGGCAGAGGGGCGGGAAGACGACGACGAGGTCTCCGCCGTCCCCATCGAGAACGTCAGCTCCGTCAACCTGAGGAAGAAAGTGGCCAATAATCTCAACTCGCTCCAAGAGAATGGCAAACTGTGCAGAGACTTTCACAGGAAACAGGTGCAGGCATGAGTAAAAAAAATAAAGTCCAACTGCGTTGCCGTTTGAATGACTCAATGTGTTACGCCGCAGTCCTCCAAGCGCTTCAGGTCAATGCTGGAGCAGAGGACAAAGCTGCCGGCTTGGAACGAAAGAGACAACATTCTGGATCTGTTGGACGGGTATCAAGTGTTGGTTGTCAGCGGCATGACGGGGTGAGCCACTCAAAAGGATCCGCTTCATCTTGTGATACTGATTTATTCATTTCTTTTTCAGTTATTGAATAATTGGTGATTTTTTTTTTTTTTTTTTTTTTTTTTGGGTACATAATAAAACATGAATACAAATTTTACACGAACATTCTTTTATTCATTTCCTAGGGGCCAAATTAATTAAGATTTATCTTCTCTGAAGGTGCGGTAAGACAACTCAGATCCCCCAGTTCATTCTGGATGCTTCCTTGAGCGGTCCGGCGGACAAGGTGGCCAACGTCGTCTGCACTCAGCCACGCCGCATCTCCGCCATCTCAGTGGCCCAGCGGGTGGCGCAGGAGCGGGCCGAGAGTCTTGGCAACTCCGTGGGCTACCAGATCCGCCTTGAGAGTGTCCGGGTGCGCGCACAGACTTGTTTGCATAATATCCAAAAGCCAGAAAGGGTAAAAAAAATGTAACCTGTTCTATTTAGCAAATACCTTGTGTTTCTTTCCACTGCTTTCAGTCGTCTGCCACCAGGCTGCTTTACTGCACCACAGGAGTGTTGCTGAGAAGGCTGCAGGGCGACGTGGACCTTCAAGGCGTTACCCACGTCGTCGTGGATGAGGTGCATGAGCGCACAGAGGAGAGGTTCGCTATCCAAGCAGTTCTCTCTTGGAATTGTCTTCAAAACAGGCTTTTCACTTAAGGCTGGGCGACGTGTCCTTCAAATAACAAAACAAAAAAAAACGCATATATATCCCCTACAAATGTCTGATTTTAGTACGCCCCCCCCCCCCCCCCCCCCACACACACACTTATAGAAAAAGGAAATGGCAATGGCATTCAAAATAAGTTAATTTAAACTTTCCAAAAATATTTTGACTTATGGCATTGTTTTGATTCCCGCTCTGTGCAGTGACTTCCTCCTGTTGGTCCTCAAAGACCTGATTCTTCAGAGACCTGACTTGAAAATTATCCTCATGAGCGCCACACTCAATGCCAACCTCTTCTCTGAATATTTCTACAGCTGTCCAACTGTACACATACCTGGTAAGAAAGCTACCATTTTCTTTTTTTTGTGTGATTTCCTATCAGCGAATATATATCAATGTAAATCTGTCCAGGTTGCACTTTCCCTGTCACCCAGTTTTTCCTTGAGGACGTCATCTCTTTAACCCGGTAAGTGCTTCGTCATAGATGAAATTTGAAACCTTGCAACAGTCTCCATTGGTGTTGTCAGGTATGTGATGGAGGACGGGAGCCCTTACATGCGCTCAACGAGACCGAACCCTTCTGTGAGTGGGCAGGGAGGAAGAGGAAAGCCAAAGGACATTGTGGACACCTTGGGGGATGACATGTGGAACTTCATGTCTTTCACGAAAAAGGACTTTGTCAAAGACTCTGTGCCCGACCAACAACTCAGCCTGCAGGAACTCACGGTTAGATTCAAAGGTGAAGTGAGGACCAGCGTCACTGATTTTGCAACAACGACATGGCCAAATTAACTGTTTTGCTGCCCATGCAGATTGTAAAGCGTCTGTGCTGAAGACCATTGCTGCAATGGACCTGGATAAGATCAACATGGACCTGATTGAAAGTCTGCTGGAGTGGATTGTGGATGGAAATCACAGTTATCCCCGAGGCAAGAATCACTTAATTTTACTGAACATGCAGTTAGGCGACAATCATCCACTACACATTCACAAATTAACTTTTTTGTTTTTTTGTTTTTTTTAATAAACCTATGCTGAGTTATTTGCTGGAAAACTCTCCCTATTTCTATTTGTCTGTGCTCCTCTGTACCTCTAATGTTAAACTTTGATGGGGCTTGTGTGCTCCAGGTGCAGTGCTGGTGTTTCTTCCAGGCCTCGCTGAGATCAAGATGCTCTACGAGCAGTTGCAGTCAAACAGGAAGTTCAACAACAGGTGCAAAGACAGGTCGAGGTCCCTTTGAACATGAATATAGGAATCGCCCGCTATCCTGTGCTTCACCTATTTTGGTCCCACTATACATTAGCTTTTTCTGTTGAGCATGAAGTACAAATACATTTGCAATGTGTTTAAAAAGTATATTTCAATACATACCATTGTGATTACGGGAGGGGGGGGGGGGGGGGGGGGGGTTATTGTTGGGCTTGAACTATAAAACAAACATTTTTTAGTTTTTGGTCCATAATTATTCTGATTTTCTCTATATTTTTATGCTTGCCGTTTTTTTTTTCTTCAAAGACGTTTACGGTGTATTTGAATAAGTTTCAATGTGATTCCAGTGTGTAGGAGGGTTATTTTAAGGCTAAACCTATAAAACAAATGTTTTTATTTTCATCCAAAGATTACATATGCAAAGTATTTTCTGTACATTTTATGCTCACAATTTTTCTGTGTTTATGTTCCGTTGTGTTCGTGTTTAAAATATATTTAAATGTGTTAAAGCGTATGGGAGGGGTATTTTTAGGCTTACACTATTTTAAATACATTTTTATATGGCCGTTACAGTGCAGATTTTCACCCCTTGTTGAACGGGGATCACTTTTTTTTTTCTTCTTTTTCTTCATGTGTTCTTTACTGGAGGCGGGTATCATGTCTCAATGAATTGTGGTGATTAATGTGAGCCATGTGTGTGACCAACGTCAGATGTGTGGTGTACCCGCTCCACTCCACTCTGTCCAATGAGGAGCAGCAGGCCGTCTTCAGTCGCCCCCGTGAGGGCGTCACAAAGATCATCATCTCCACCAACATCGCCGAGACCTCGGTCACCATCGACGATGTGGTGTACGTCATCGACTGCGGGAAGATGAAGGAGAAAAGGTGACTTTCCAACACCCGAGACCTGTGATGGTCTGTGTTGTAAGTGTGCCCGGTGCCCTTTTCAGGTACGACGCAACCAAAAGCATGGAGAGCCTGGAGGATACGTGGGTGTCACGGGCCAACGCGCTTCAGAGAAGGGGCAGGGCAGGCCGCGTGGCCTCAGGGGTCTGTTTCCACCTCTTCACCAGCCACTGCTTCCGGCACCAGCTGGCTGAGCAACAGCTTCCTGAGATCCAGAGAGTTCCTCTGGAGCAGCTTTGCCTCCGGTAGATCCATCTGTTTCACTCGCTGCGTGCCAAAAATACATAGCAAAAACTCAAATTTAACCAAGATTAGATATGTCAAATCAAGGCAAAATATAGTCTTTGTCTGCCAATGTATTTCCAAGCATGTGAATGTACAATTGTACCATAATTCTATAAGTAATCCAGTTTTGGAGGCTGGTAATGTTTACTTGTTTTCGGCAATCTTGCCAAGTTTCTTGTTTTATTGTTAGATAATTTTTCTTAAATGAAGTAATCTTTTCGCTTCTGACAGCATCAAGATCCTGGACGTGTTCGCAGAGCAAACGCTGGAGTCCGTCTTCTGTCGCCTCATCGAGCCGCCGGCCACGGGCAGCTTGGACGCGGCCAAGCAGCGCCTGCAGGACCTGGGCGCCTTGACGTCCGAGGAGAAGCTCACACCGCTGGGCTACCACCTGGCCTGCCTACCCGTCGACGTCCGCGTCGGCAAGCTCATGCTGTATGGCGCCATCTTCCGCTGTCTGGACCCAGCACTCACCATCGCTGCCAGCCTTGCGTTCAAATCACCTTTTGTAAGAACTGTTGAGAAACCAATGTATGAGGGTTCACTGTATTTTATTACATCACTAAATTGTATGTGATGCCTTGGTGTCTCTTATCAAGGTGTCACCATGGCACAAACGTGATGAGGCCAACGACAAGAAAATGGCCTTTGCGCTCGCCAACAGTGACCATCTGGCCCTGCTCCAGGCATACAAGGTAACAATCTACAGACAAGAACCAGTGTTGATTCACATTTGAGCCTAATCATAAATATGCTGGTATCTTTTTTTTTTTAGGGTTGGTGTGACGCTGAAAAGGCAGCCGACTTGTCCGGCCCCCATTATTGCCGGCAGAACTTCCTGTCTGTGCGAGTTCTGCAGGAAATCGCTTGCCTCAAGCGTCAGTTTGCCGAGCTGCTGTCTGACATCGGTTTCATCAAAGAGGGGCTGAGGTCCAGAGTGATTGAGCGGCTTGGCTCCAAAGGCTCTGACGGGCTTCTAGAGGCTACTGGACCAGAGGTACCACATCTATCAACCTGTATATGACCACTGTTTTTATGCTTCGCCTTAAGTTGGAGAAAGAAAAAAAAAGCTAACAAAATTAACACTTCTGCTCTGTTTAAGGCAAACCTGAATGCAGATAACATCCATCTAATGTCTGCCATGCTGTGTGCTGCCCTCTATCCTAATGTGGTGCAGGTACATGCTTGTTTCCAAATCCGAGATACGCATTTAATGTATCAGTGGGTGGTGAAGGGCTACATTTCATTTTTAAAATGGACAGATTGGTGAGATAATTTGTGGATAATAAGGTAAAAAAAAAAAGTGTATTTACAATAGTTCATTTTAATAATACACTATATATTTTAATTTGTAATGAATGAGAGACACACATAAAATGAATAAATACATTTTAACTAAGGAATTTGCAGAAGAAAAATGGCTCAACAATGCTCAATTATTGCGGGACCCTTGATAATTTAAATGCTTGGTGGCCAGAATTAGAGAACAAAGTGGGGCATATGTGTGTGCAATAAACCCCCTCCCCCATTCATGGATTAATTTTTTTTTTTTTTTTAAATATAATTGTATCCCTCTCACATGCTTTAAACACACTTAAATTTGGTAACGCACACTTTTTAAACACGGTGTAAATAGATATGAACACAAAATAATTGTATGAAATGTATAGAATATACTCTACATATTGTTTATAGATATGTGCTTATAACAGGCAGGGCAGACCGATGAACCGTATTATAGTGGTCAAACACTGTACTGCATACTTTTCCCGACGCTGATTTAATGTGTTCTTCCTCCATTAAATTGAATAACGCTTTGAGTCGCACGAGCAAACAGACAAACTGCCATCAAACTACTGACATGGGCGTAACACTTGCCAAGCTGTGTTTGATCTCCAGGTCCAAGCCAGCGAGGGGGTTTGCAAGTTGACCGTCAAAGGAGTGGTCAAGATGCTCCCCAAGGCCAACGAGCTGCGCTTCCTGACCAAGAGCGACGGCTGCGTCCACGTTCACCCCTCGTCCGTCAATTACAACGTGAGTGGGACGATGAAATGAACAAAGCTCAGCCTCGTACGCACCGACTCGAGTCGACTTGTGTCACCTCTGTGCTAAAGGTACGTAAATACCCCAGTCCCTACCTGGTGTACCTGGAGAAGGTGAAAACCTCCCGGGTTTTCATCCGGGACTGCAGCATGGTGTCCGTGTACGCTTTGGTCCTCTTTGGAGGCGGGGAGGTCAACGTGGAGATGCACAAGGGCAAGTTTGTCATATCCCTCGACGATGGATGGATTCGGTTCGCTGCCGATTCTCACCAGGTCAGCACAAATAAGGGGTGAATTTATTCCTCACCAGTAACGCTGTGATGGTGTGTGTTAGCCAGAGGTGGCAAAAGTACTCACACTCTATATTTAATTTGAAGTACGGATACTTGTGTCAAAAAATAGAAGTTGTGAAACGACTACTGTACTTAAAGGTCCCATGCAATCAAAATCCAATTTTTGTGACTGGTTTATGCATAACATAGGTGAGCAATTCAGTCAGAGCAAAGCTAATTTACATGCCACATTTTAATGAGGAATTTGGCCGTCTCAACTGCCAGGTGTAAAAAGACCAAGTAAAATAGCTTGAAAAGAACCTTCTGGGCATTTCCAACCCAGATTATCGTGCAAACCCAATAAAAACAAATCAAAGATTATCAAAAATATTTTTTTTCAAAATCTGATTTCATGGGACCTTGAAGTAAAAGTTAAACAAAATTGTCTGAAATGTACTTACGTGGTGGCACAACCGGGGGGGGGGGGGGGGAATCCTTTGAACAAAAAATAGTAATTTAAATTGTAAAAAGTCGTCAGAAAAAATATATACAGTTCTCAAAACAAAAAAAAGTGAATGATGTATTTGTACTTGATACAGGTGGCTGAACTGGTGAAGGAGCTGCGCTGGGAGCTGGACCGCCTGCTGGAGGACAAAATCCGGAACCCTAGCATGGACCTGTGCAGCTGCCCCCGCGGCTCCCGCATCATCCGCATGATCGTCAACCTCGTGTCCACTCAGTAGCTCTGCCACTGGTTCACTCTCCGAAGTGCTTCGTTTTCCCACATCTTTCTGACTCCTATAGGTTATGTTCCCATGCTTGTTTTTTTCCTCACGCACATTGTTGAAGTAGCCATCTATGGATTAATGGGTATGAAAGAAAAAATATGCACTCGAGCACAATGTGTTTGCTTTTTGTGCGTCATTGCTTACCAACAAAAGCATCGTGTCCTGACAGCATTTTAATTTATTTTTTTGGGCTATAGGGACTGCGTGTTGACTGAAATTCACACGGCATTGCATTATTTAAGCACACTTACACCGCAAATCTTCGTCACCATGCTGTCACATTACATTATATCATGGACTGTGTGTGTGTGTCTCCCAATTGTTTTGCACCAACTTCTTGGGATCCATATTGGAAGCGTTGTACCGAAAGTGACTGCACTGACAATAATGTTTTTGACAGGGAGCTCCAGTTGTGTGTCCATGCTTTTCACACATTTAACGTGATCTGAATGTATTTGCACGTTTACGAAGTCACGCCAAGTGCTCTTTGAATGTGGGGAGTTGCCAAATAATTTGTCTTAAAACATTAAAAAGTTGGCTTTTATTTGCATCTTCACTTCATTGTGATATTTCGGCGCCGGGTCTTTCACAAGCTTGTGGGTTAGGCCAACCTTTTCTTTGCATGGGTCTGTGCTCTTGCCATGACAACGGGACCAAAACAAACAAGGAGCCAGTCGAAACCTTTCTTTTGGCTTTTCAACCGCCGGAAAGAACCGTTAAGCTCTGTTTGTTCTGCTTTTTAGAGACAGCAAGAACATGTTTTTGTAAAGATAAATATATTTTTAAGATCAGTAAACTGAATTATTTGAATAATTAACCAGATGGGCTGATTGTGTACCTCTCCTATGGTAAGGCTTTGTAAATAACATGCAAATGACTACCGTAATCAAAAAAGAGTGAGTCGTCTATTTTTTATTTTGTTTATTTTTTTAAAAGGCCACCAAATCAAGATCCCACAGCTCGAAACCCACCAAGAAGATTGGCTCTCCAAAAACAGACAAGAGGTCGACTGGTGACAAAGCCATGAAAAAAGATGTGGACTTCCTCAGTGCTGCAGCCGTGCAGAACCTGTACTACATCGCTCACAATGCAGCCGCCTGCCTGGAGTTAAGAGGGTATGGCTTGTCCAAGGACAAGAGAAAAATAAGAAAAAACAAGAAAAGGAAGAAAAAGTAAATATGAGTGAAGGGGATTTTTAATCCAGTCAAGTATTTGTGCCAACATTTGCTTCAACTATAAAACAAAAGCAACTTTAAAGGAATGCTCAGCAACTTTATTGGAAGCTGAATACGTTCAAATTGTTTCGTCATGCGATCAGAACATATGTGTCAAGCAGGTAACAAACTGGATTTACAAAAGCAAATGTGTACATTTTAAATCCAGCTCGCTTGTAAAAATACAAGTAACATTTCTGTGAAACCTGTTTCAGGCACTGTCATTATACTCCGTACATATATTTAAAGTATATCAAATGTACAATTGTTACACCACCCTGTGAAATAAATAGATGTTCTGCAGAGTGCATATTCTTGATGGAAACATCCTTCAACGTTCAGTCACTCAGGTGGTTTCTTCTTGGCCTCCACGTCTTTCTTGAACGCTTCGATTTTTTTGGCTATGTTTGGTACCTTAAAAACAAAACCCAAATGCAATGTAGACCAAAATAGCCAACACACTGAACACAATGGAGCATTGTGGCCTTGGGAGGAGGTAGTCGTCAACTTACATCGTAGTTCTGAGCGAGGTACATCCCCACAACATTGCCCAAGGTGAATCCAGCCTGAAAGATGACCACACATCAATTTTAAAGGCATCAAGCAGCATTCGGGTTCATATAGTCATGTTAGATTTTCGAAGACTGACCAAGTAACACTGTTGAGCTTTTAATGTAACAATTATGCTAGCCATCATTTAACTCCCGTAAATCGTCGATGAAGTACAAAAGTTGGTTTCACTCACCAAGAACTGTAACATAGTGCAATAATAAAGGCTTTAAGATGTCAGACTTATGACTTTGGGAGGGGGGAAAAAGGTAGTTATTACAGCTTAAAAGCGACCCACACAAACTATCTACGTCTGTCAAAGATAGGCTGTCATAAACAATGCGCGTACGCATGCGCGAGATTTGAAGCCAATGATGTGTTATCGCATTGTTTTCGGAGAGCAGGTTCTGTAGTCCTTTTCTCAGCTTGAGCTTCAAGCGAGTGTTGCGAGAGAAACTACAACTCCCATCGCCCCGAAGTCCCAAGTGCAGCTGCTGTTGTCGCAATGGTGGCGGCGCCGAGACATTGAATGACTTTGGTTCCATCACAAAAAAAACAAAACAAAAAAACCCGGCGAATTCGTCTTTTTGCGAAACCGAGGACATGGAGGCGCTTATTCCCGTCATTAACAAGCTCCAGGATGTGTTCAACACTGTGGGAGCGGATATTATTCAGCTACCGCAGATAGCTGTGGTGGGGACCCAGGTAAAACGCTGCGATAACGTTAAACTGTCAGGCACCTGGTGATAATAATTCAGCTAGCCAATGTTCATTAATTCTGAATTTCAGTGTAACATAACGGACATAAATGACACGGACGTACAAACGTAGGAGTGCTTTCAAGTCCCCCTTGGCAAAAACTGATAACCTTCATTCTGTGCTAATTTAAGAATCATATCACCACCCTGTTGGCCTAAAGAGGCCACGACTGGAGTAAAAGACAGGTGCATTTAGCGGTTTCATCATCATTATCATCATCATCAGCAACCTGTGAAAGAACCAGTTGCTACTTTCTTATTAGGTATTTTATGACTTTTTTTTTTTTTGGACTGACCGAGTGATGCTAATTCTGGTTTGGCATTTGGGAACTTGCCCCTTTGCCTATTTTCTGTTATTTGCTATATATAAAAAATAAACAAACCAAAAAAACCCTCACCTATTTTCTGTTTTGTGCTCAGGCCATCTGTTGAGGAGCATATAGGTCACGGGTGTAAATTTTTTTTTAGTCGTGGGCCACATTGTAGTTATGGCTTCCTTCAAAAGGCCATTATGACTTTGATTTAAATGAATTATCGCCTCATATAATCACATATACACAAGAAATGGTGATGGATAACTAGCTTTGAAATCACAAGCCAATAAAAAAACTTATTACATTTCTTTTAAAAGTGGGATTAGTAACCCCCAAAAAATGCTGGCAATATCTTAATGTTATTACAAGTAAAACATTTTTTTTGTATTTTCGCAAGAAACATGAAGTCGACGCACATGATTTGCTTTCGCGGGCCACATAAGTTGATGTGGCAGGCAGGATCTGGCCACCGGACCACGAGTTTGAAACCTATGGGACAGGCAATTCGAAACCCTTTTAGGGAGGGCATCAATAAATCGCATATTCTCACAACTCACGGCAGGCCTCGATCCCGATCCCAATCACCTATTTACGTTTTTTTGTGCTCTCTCTGTAATGCTCTATGATTGCAAATGCTAAAATAGTACAGTAAAACCTTGAATAAAACCAAAATGTATGAAAACCGACACAATATTTCCTATAAGAAATAATGTGACTCTATTTAATCTGTTCCAGGCACTCCAAGATTTTTTAACAAAAAACACATTTTATAGAGAATAGCTATAGTTTAACATACAGGAATGAATGGGAAATAATTATCAATGACTAAAGAAATTGTTAAATGAACATTAAACATGTATCGAAGGTGATACTGAATATTTAAGCCAATGTTAGTCATGGTCCCTGTGACCATGTTATAAATTGTTCGCACCCTCTATTGGTAAAACGTGTACACTTCAGCGTCCTTGGTTCCCTTGAAAAGCGGCATATCAATCTTATCATCATCTTTATCCGTCATTTCACCTTCTCTGTGCTTGTTACGTCTGCAGAGCAGTGGCAAGAGTTCCGTCCTGGAGAGCCTGGTGGGGCGTGACCTGCTCCCCCGCGGAACCGGCATCGTCACCAGGCGGCCTCTCATCCTCCAGCTGGTCCACGTCGATCCGGGAGATGTCCGCAAAAATGACGACATTGGTAGGGGCCAACACCCCCCTTCCAGAGGAGACCCTTTGGGGTTCTCTAGTCCCTTCCTATCCTTTTTTTTTGTGTTTTCTCGATCTTTTCCACCTCACTTTTTGGTGTCAATGAAGTTTTGTTGTTGTTGTTCAATCACTTGCAGATTCCAGTGTGTGGAAAAGCTCCATAAAGGTGCATGGTAGTAATCACGTTAATTAATGTATCCACCTACCTTCACTCGTCAGTACACTTGTTTTGATCGTCAGTTTTAGTAGACCCCCTTTTGCTGCCCCATGTGATGGCCAAGCATCCCACACACAATAGTTGCCAGTCATATTCCTGTCTTAAATTGTTTTTGCCCTAAAATATTCCCTCGTGTTGTACAGGCAGAGAAGGCGAAGAGTGGGGGAAGTTTCTGCACACCAAAAATAAGGTGAAGTTTGGTGTGATTTAAAACATGACTCAGTAATCACCCTTTTTTCCATGTATTGATTTTTTTTTCCAGCTCTACACTGATTTTGATGAAATCAGGCAAGAAATAGAAGCTGAAACAGAGCGAGTGTCAGGGAATAACAAGGTGAGATTTTTTTTTTTTTTTTTTTTACTGCATCACTCATTAAATGAAATTCCACAGCGAAAGCCTGGAATGAGATTTAAACCGAGAACCTAAAAATTGTGAGGCAGAGGTTCTAACCACCAGGTTCTAACCACCAGGTCCACCGTGCTGCCCTAATGTATTTTCCATGCCATTTAAATGGATTTAAATTCATAACCCTATCTGCCACTACTAATTTGCTAGATGATTTGATGTCATATACGTAATTAATTGGCAAGGTTTATTTTTCCCTCCTGTGTAGGGCATTAGTGATGAGCCCATTCATTTGAAGATATTTTCCCCCCACGTTGTCAACCTCACTCTGGTGGACCTGCCTGGCATCACCAAGGTAAGACAGCCCTGCTCTAAACCGAGCATACGCACGTCTTAACGTGAGAAATCCCCATTTTGTCGCAGGTGCCCGTGGGAGATCAGCCCAAAGACATCGAGATCCAGATACGAGATCTCATCCTGAAGCACATCTCCAACCCCAACTGCATCATATTAGCTGTCACCGCCGCCAACACGGATATGGCGACATCTGAAGCCCTCAAGGTGGCCCGTGAGGTGGACACTGACGGTAAAGCCCAAAATCAGTTCCCTTAGAAAAGTCATTCTCAAAGTGTGAGACGTGAAATAACTTGTGACCAATCCCTGGATATCATACAAGTAAAACCTCATGACATTTGACCCACCAGGCAGGAGGACATTGGCCGTGGTGACCAAACTGGACCTGATGGACGCTGGTACTGATGCCATGGACGTGCTGATGGGTCGAGTCATTCCCGTCAAACTGGGACTCATCGGCGTGGTCAACAGGTTAGCATCACACCCTCCTTTGCACACATTCACCATGAGTCGGGAGAGAAGTGCTCTGATACATGGATCAATATGTATTGTTTATTTACGGCATACGACTGTAATCAGAGCATGGCTTTTATACCCAGCATTAGATATTCATAATGACTATGCCCGAAGCAGCATTGGTGTACCGTCTAGGGAGAATAGAATACTGTTAATCACCTGATGTTTACAGGAGCCAGCTGGACATCAACAATAAAAAGTCTGTGGCTGACGCAATCCGTGACGAACATGCTTTCCTGCAGAAGAAGTATCCCTCGCTTGCTAACAGGAACGGGACCAAATACCTGGCCAGGACCCTTAATAGGTCAGGGGATTGTCCATCTTGTGTCTCGTGTGGAACCAATGTACTATGTTGAAGTGAGTGGAGGAGCTTCATATAGTCAGGCCATAGCCTTGTCTAACAAAAAAAAGTGCTTCTTTGTCTCTGTTTCACACAAATAGCGAAAGGGGGACTGGGGGGTGGGGGCACTTTATATTCTAAAATTATAAAGGAATAATACCAAATAAAGTCAATTAAAAAAAAAAAAAAACAGGATTATTAGTTCAACTGACCAATTTTACCAATACTGTAAGGTGGTGAAAACGCTTTAACTTGGTCTTTAGGAACATTTACAGATGTTTTGTAACATGAAACACATTTTCTTGTGTGGAAAACTATTTGAAGAGCAAAGCCCCTTATTTGCTCAACATTCGAAAGGGTCTCGTAGCTAATTTTCCGGACATTGAGACGGTGAAGCTTGACTGCATATCTGCATCGTAACGAGAGCACACGCCCCTTCCCCTTCAGACTACTGATGCATCACATCCGCGACTGTCTGCCGGAGCTCAAGACGCGGATCAACGTGCTGGCCGCCCAGTACCAATCCCTGCTCGGCAGCTACGGCGAGCCCGTGGAGGACCAAAGCGCCACCTTGCTCCAGCTCATCACCAAGTTCGCCACCGAGTACTGCAACACCATCGAGGGCACGGCCAAGTACATCGAGACGGCAGAGCTGTGAGCGTCAAAACAAAATGTTATCATTTAATAATGTGGTCCGTGTGACTATCGCAGCTGATATCTCCCTCGCTGCCCCTTGTCAGGTGCGGCGGAGCCCGAATCTGTTACATATTCCACGAGACTTTTGGCCGAACGTTGGAGTGCGTCGATCCCCTGGGAGGCCTCAGCACCATCGATATCCTGACGGCCATAAGGAACGCGACCGTCAGTACTGCTTCACTTCGAGCTTTTTAGAAGTTACGAATGGCTGACCTTTGTCCTTCGGATCCTCCATCAGGGCCCTCGCCCGTCTCTGTTCGTGCCCGAGGTCTCCTTCGAGCTGCTGGTGAAGAAGCAGGTGAAACGCCTGGAGGAGCCCAGTCTGCGCTGCGTGGAGCTGGTCCACGAGGAGATGCAGAGGATCATCCAGCACTGCAGCAACTACAGCACGCAGGTTATCGCGTTTCCATGGTATCTGCTTCTTGTTATCTTATTGGGATTCTGCTGCTAAACCAGAGTTTTCTACCAGGAGCTGCAGAGATTCCCGAAGCTCCATGAGGCCATCGTGGAAGTAGTCACTTCCCTCCTGAGGAAGAGACTGCCCATCACTAATGAGATGGTATCATCACATTCATCCTTTCTTCTTCTTTTCATGGACATGATAAATACATTTTGCGTCGAGGCATTTTTCGCTTAATTGTTGGAATATACTGCATATAAGGGACATTCCAATGAATTGGTGCCATTTGCTTGTTTTAACTCGCAAAACTTGTTTAACTCACTGGTTTTTTTTTCGTCTTTTTCTTTCAACTTTAAATCTGATAATACACATTGAGCTCCTCAAAATTTCATTCAGCTTTTTTTTTTTTTTTTTGGTCATTGTTTTATTGTACTGAAACTCCTCAATTTGATTAACATGACTGAAAGTCACAGAAGTGAGATTTTAGCCTACAATTAGTAAATATAGCCACATGGAATTTGGCTAATAGCATGTTGACACCGAGCACATTACAGTGATCCAGCAAAAAAAATATTTTAAAAATAAAATAAAAACAAAAATAATTTAGGTAACAGGACTGTGCTGAGATTTTACCCCCCCCCCCCCCCCCCCCCCCCAAAAAAAAAAGGATTTAAATTATTATATTTCAAGGTAAAGTCAAATTTTCCACTGTTAAAGGTAGATTTCATTCATCTTTTTAATTGTATTTATTACATATGCAATCAGATACATGTGCAGGACACTTTGTTTATGTCCCATATATGATTTGTGTCGCTGAAACTTGTTTGAATGTGAAATTTAAGCACAAGCTATTGCCTTGTTGCCCTGTTCTATTAGGTCCACAACTTGGTTGCCATTGAGCTGGCCTACATCAACACAAAGCATCCAGACTTTGCAGACGCCTGCGGGGTCATGAACAACAACATTGAGGTGTGCCCTTGCCTCTAGATATACCCCAAAATACACCGCTTTAAATTATTGAACCCTTTTTGTTATAAAGACAATACAGTGTATTGCTGCAGATGTAGAAACGTAATCATATGTAGCCGCTTGACTCCTTCTAAATCTCAGCTTGTTAGTTACAATTGTACTTTCATATATTTTACTATAAAAGCAGAGTTGGTGACTTTGCTTTTATTTTTGTAGTCTTGTGTGATGAGTAAGAGAACTTGGTGTGTTCTATTCCAATTCCTGCTTTTGTGTGTTTAGGAGCAACGGCGAAACCGGATGAGGGAGCTGCCCACCGCAGTGCCCAGGGATAAGGTAATATTCAAACAAGGCTTTGGAGATGTTATAAAAGCTTCATTTATGTTTAAAGCAACTCCAAAAGGGTGACCAAATCCTACATGTTCTTTCTCTCCTCAAACGACTGTGGACTGCAAACCCCTCTCTGTCTCTCCATATTTGTCCTCCACTTCTCTCTCTGTCGCTCCATCCCTCGCTCATTCGATCCCTCTCTCCATTCCTCCTCTCAAATTGCTGCCAGGCTCTTGGCAAAGGCCCGGCTGCGGTTTCTGGCGAGCCCACCGCGTCCGGAGCAGGTGCGAATGGTGCCAAGGTGGGCAGCTGCTGGCTCCGCGCCTGGGCGGCTGTGTCAATGGGTGGATGGCTTGGCTTGTACCCAAATCTTTATTTCCTGATGTCGTGCTCTTTTCGTACCCCCGCCGACCGCGACCTTTGTGGACTTGCACTAACAACGTGTGTTTCCTCCTGTAATGACCCATCACCCTTCTTTTTCCAAACTCTTGGTTTTGTTTCACATTCCAAGTCCGTGTGAAGTGCAGAACTTCACAGTCGTGACAATGGACTGTACAGTGGACCTCAATGCTGTTTTATTATTATTATTATTTTTTTTATGTTAGCTTCTTCTGATATATTTTCCTTTTTGACTGCACTATGACGACATGATGCTGTCCCCTTCTTAACGGTGTCTGAAAGCTTCACGTCGATGCTCCTTTTTTGATGCTAGGCTCCAGCAGCCGGGCCGCAGGGCGACGCGGACAGCACAGGCACCTGGAGGGGGATGCTCAAGAAAGGAGAGGACGGACCTGGCTCGGGCCCGGGAAGCCCTCTTAAAGGAGCCGTCAACTTGCTGGATGTGGTGACTTGTCCTCTTTGTCCTCCTCTCCTGATCCATTAGGAGGAGTATTGTTTGCCGAATAATCTCTCTCTTTGAACTTGTAGCCGGTACCGGTAGCCAGGAAGCTGTCGTCACGTGAGCAGCGGGACTGCGAGGTCATCGAACGCCTCATCAAGTCCTACTTCCTTATTGTGCGCAAGAACATCCAAGACAGGTAAGGAGTTGCATGACAACTATGACTGTCGCGCTGCAGCCCGGTCAGCCTCCAGAGAATGGCTTTGGGACAGTACAACTCATTAAACATCCTCTATTATATTTAAATGTATTATTGTGTGAATGCTTATTCTGCAGTTCAAATTTACCATCCCAACACATTCCCAAAATTCCCACATTTTCCATAATTCCATTCCATTCCCCCCCCTCCAAAATTAGTGATTCACTCCCAATGAGAAGTCCACAAAATAGTTCATCATTCCCGCATTCCGTTTTCCACATGAAAATTCCCAATTAAGACAATCTATATTCCATCCTCCTTCAACATTTCCAACAAAATATTTTTCATGTTTGAAAAATACCACATTCCCCAAATTCCACATTTTTTACAGTAAAATTCCAGATATTTCCACATTAAAATGCCCACATTTAGACATATTCCACATTATTCTCTGCTCCTTCAAAATTTCTTGATTGGTTGAAACCATTCCAACGACAAAATACTTTCCACATTCCAATATTACTCGATATCAATTCACGGCATTTCTACAGAAATTGCATCGCCCTGTTATTTTTGATGATGTCATTTCCAATGACCGCTGACTGGCTCCAACCACTCAATCTGCTCCTCAGCGTACCCAAGGCAGTGATGCACTTCCTGGTCAATCACGTGAAGGACAGCCTCCAGAGCGAGCTGGTGGGTCAACTCTACAAGTCGGGCCTCCTCAACGATCTGCTGACTGAGTCGGAGGACATGGCCCAGCGCCGCAAAGAGGCGGCCGACATGCTGCAGGTAAAATATGCCAGACTCCAGCATGTCCCCGAAGAAGCAATAGAAAGTTCCGTAACGGTTTCTTTGTGGTTGCAGGCGTTGCAGAAAGCCAGCCAGGTGATCGCTGAGATCAGGGAGACTCATCTGTGGTGAACTGGAAGATGCTCGAAGAATGCACTGAACCCTGCTGTAAAAGTAAATTATTCAATGAAATTAGAAACTCATGTACCTTCAAGACGCGCACGCTTTGAAGAGAATGCAAATGTAAATACAGTATGTTGTTGTGATCATGCGAGGCCTGTCGTGACACAATGTGATGACATTGTGACATTTTATTTATCGTCGCTGGACAAAGCTGTCAAAAAGTGATGTGGTCAATAAAAAAAAGATGCACTGACAAAAACGCTTTCAGTGGGGTCCGGGTGGGGATTGCATCGCCTGTGGAAAAATGAGCGGCAAGCCGTCACCAATTTGCTCAGTTTACATTCCCAGCAAGCTTCCGGACGATACGAAAGGAGGGTGAGGACACCTGATGTGACGTTCACCTTCCTTATGCTTCCAGTTCTTGACGTTTTGTGTCTGCAGTTATGACAGCCCCTGATTTGACTGAACGCGGTGGCAATGTACGAGTCTACCATCGTGCAGGTAAAAGCTTTCGATTCTTGCTCGCCTCCACCTGGTGGCGAGAAAGCATCCTTCAGCCCCTGGATTTCAGACGTCGCAATCCACACATGGCCAATTAACACAATAACCACCCCTCCACAAGTTTCTCCGCCCATGACTTTACAGCTAGTCTCTTCGCAAGTACGATCATGTCAAAGCCCATAGGTAAGCAGAGCTGTAGTGTTGGCAAAGGTTAGTTTCATCTCGCAGCGTTCATCTACTTTCGATTGATTGGGTGAGTTTCGTCATTCACTACCACAAAAATGCACCTTTCACTCGCGCTGGAATTAGACAATTTGTTCACGTCAATGGTTAGATTGCATCTGCTTTATTTATAACACCTTTATTTACTTTAAAACAACACAAAAAATAAGGACAAATGCACAACAGAGACAAGCAACAACGGCATAAAATCTCAATGACTCCTTACTCCACAGGTAGAAAACTTTTTTTTTTTGCTGGCTGCTGTTTAAGTCCTGTAAGTGTTTTTTTCTGTGTTTATAATGAGCAGCGTCAAATATTCCCCCAAAGTTCTTTCTGGTCAGTGCCTCTTTTCTCATCAGAGCTCTGCATGAGGACTCTCATCCGTCTCAGATACTGCCGGCTCCTCTTCTTGGTCTGAGGACACAATAATGATTTAGGCACGACAACAAACTTCTATTATCCTTCAAGAGTGACACGAACCCTCTTGTGGCTTTTGGACACACTCTCCTTCTTTGTCCTCATAGCTGGCGGCGCAGACGCACTTGTAGCTGCCTTTGGTGTTGACACACTGCTGGTGCTCCTTTGTGCACACCGACTCGGTGTGGGAGCACTCATCGATATCTAGCGGGAAACCAAGACGAGTGAATATAAACTATCAATCCAGCCATCCATTTGCTGTACTGCTTAACCTCACTACCAGTACACTTATTTCCTTCTCAAAAACAAAAAACACCAACAACATTTCTGGATCATAGTTATTCTCAACAACTACAAATATAATAGAAATATGTACCTTTTCAAAACATAAATCTTTCTAACTTCTGATGACACCACACAAACCTGTGCAGGTGCCCTCAGTGTCTTGGTAGCCCCTGGCGCACGCCTGGCACTTGTCTGCACCGGCTCCAGTGCAGCCCGCGCACTCTTCCTCACAACCTGAGGCGACAAAAGAGCTCATTGTGAGCTCAATTTGAGTGAACTGAGATGTGCAGGTTGACCTTTGCAGGAGTAGGAGCCTTCTGTGTTGATGCAGTATTGATCTTCTTGACATGGAGGTGAGTCTTTGGAGCACTCGTCTACATCTGAAATCACATCCGATGTTTAAATGCTTTTGGCGATGTATTAATACTTTCTTACTTGAATTTTACCAATGCAGGATTCCTGGTCATCTTCCACCCAACCATCCTTGCACTCGTTGCAGTCCCGATTGGTCGCCCCGCTGCACGTCTTGCAGGAGGAATGGCATTCTAACGGCAGAGGAGATGCTCATTATTCAGTGAACGATAACAATCGGTGTGGTAAATAGGTAGGTGATGTTTCGCACCCGTGCACAGGGAAAAGGAGTCGTTGCGCACTTCGTTAAAGTAGCCGTCGATGCAGTCCAGGCAGAAGTCCCCCGTGTACTCGACGTCGCACGTGCACTTGCCGTCCCCTCCGCGGGTTCCGTCGCCGTCGCACTTGCCGTTCCCGTGACACGGTTTCTCGGGGCCTCCGACGCAAGCTTTGACAAACACACAGACAAAAAAAAAAAATAAAAAATGCTACTGCAACTTACGTTTGTGGTTTATGGCGGTAATACCCAACATTGTACAATTAAAATGTACTATTTTTGGCCAACATTGAGACCAGTGGTACAATTTCCTCACCATTGCAGTCAGGTCCAAATGTGCCTTTCGGACAGCACACTTCTATGGTGTCAATGCAGAACCACTTATGCAAATCAGGATGTTTCGTTTTCCTGCATTTGGGACCGCAGACAATAAGAAGATAAACAGAGTGAGCAGATGTTTTGACCAACATTCCGAGTCGACTCCCACGGACCTTTTAAACCACCACGTCTCAAACCGCTCCTCGTGCTCTTCGAGCATCCGGTTGCACTCAAAGCTGCTACTGTCGCACAACCCCTCCACGATCTCCATCAGTCGGATTTCACTGGAAGAAGCGGCGTCAAGAGATATGTGCTCGTTAAAACAATGATACATTTTCATGCTCATCCGATTTGTCAAGCTCAACGGTACACTTTTTAGGAGTTATTTTGTGTCACAACATATTTGGCGCAACACTGTGGCAGACACTCGAGCCCCCTGGTAAATATATTTTGAAAATATTGATCAATCTTTTACAATTAAAGTAACAGGTGACAGGGTTGCAAATCAATGCGAATAGAGTTTTTGCTCAAGAGTACATGGTAAATGGTCAAGAACATATGTAATATTGTAATTATATATGGTTGCTCGTGTGGTTTAGTTGAGATGACCTGGAGTTTGTTCTCACCTTGTCTCATATTTGGACAATTTCCTCTCCTCCCAGGCCGTGTTGCCCCCACCAAAATTTTGCTTTGCAGTTCTCTCATAGCCCTAAAAATACATCCAAACATCAAAAATACAAGATATGGGAGAACAGGGGAGTGTTTCCTACACGCTCGCTTACCTTTTGGAAATTGTCAGTAATCCGTTGGCAGGTCACACAAGCGCTTTTTAAATCCCTCTTCGCGTTCGTGACTTGTAAAAGTAAAACAAAACAGGACAAAAGCCCGAGAAGTCGCCGATGTGGACCCGTGGGCAGCATTTCACTGTTTCATTAGGGCACACAATAAAATCCACCCCACAACGTACTTGCTACTTTTGGTGCGCTGCACACAGCGGATTAGCTGTCTTCTAGTAGAAATAAACATTAGCGTTTAAATACAACGCGTAAATAAGGTAGTATTTACATGCCGGCTGAGGAAAAGATGCACGACTTGTAGTTTTCCGCTTCAGCCACTTCGCTCGAATTGTGGCGTGTGGCGATTGGCTCTTTGTGCCTGTCAATCAAACGGAAAGCCAATCACCTGCCGCCACGCTCGGGACAAGGAACGCATTTCCCACGTGAAAAATTCAAGAAGGCGAAATAAAATTGGAGAAATTCTCATTTTCCCCAAAAATGTGATTTTATTTCAAATGAATATTGTCTTTAAAATACAAAAAAAATCACCGATACAAAAAACAAGACGTACAGGTCAAATCCGGTCTAAACCGGATGTATTGACCATCCTGCAGCTGTCATGGCTGAAACAAATCATGTTTCGGGGCTTCCACTTCTACTTTTATTAACGTCCGTGGTTCTGTTACACTTATTTATCTGTCCGTTCACCAAAGTTGAAGAAAGCTTCAATTTGCAAGCGGCCCACGACCTCCTGTATCACACATTTGACTTTGACAAGGTAGGGAGTAGCAGCTAGTGCAGAGGAAGCTAATAAGCTAGGCTACCATTGTACACAGAAGTCACTCAGCACATTTTTGTTCAATCATGTGATGACAACGTCATGTAACTAGCAAAGTGTGAACGTGTAACTGAACTGAAAGGCTGTGGAATTAATAGAAAGACTGAGATGAATGTGCATTGATCAAATGTATCCAGTCACTTGGTCATTTTCACATGGAAAATATGGAATTAGGCTAAAATTGGGATTTCTTAGAATCAGTGTCACAAATAGTAACCTGAATGTCCAGGTGATGTTTGGAAAGGTACGATACATTTGGTAAATGTCTCCATAAATTTGCTCAGATTCGCTCACTTTGTATGGAAAATGTGATTCCTGAAAATGGGGGACTTTTTAAGGTGACATCATTTCCAGTGGGATTTATTTATTTATTTATTTGGGTCATGGAAAATAAGGAATTGTGGGAATTTGGAAAATGTACAAAAAAAAAATTGTTGCCCAGGTGTCCTGAAAGAGCAAAATATATTGATGAATTAAAAGTGTCAAAGTTTTAGGACAAAATGTGTCATAATTATAATAAAGTTACTTTTTGTAAATCATCCTAATTAATAAACTTGAATGAATCGATGTATATCTTTTTTAATGTACACTGTTATTGCTGGTGTCTTCCAGTATGACCACCATGAGTTCCCTGGTGTGGTTCCACGAACCTTCATTGGTCCCCTGCTCATCTGCATCCTTTGCTCCCCTGTTGTGTTTCTGTCTTCTCTGCTGAATGCGCCGAAGTTCTCCGCACAGCTCATCGGTACATCACTTACATCTCGCCCAGTTGTCAAAACTCCGTCTCACAACGTTGTTTTTTGCCCGTTGTGTTCAGTCCGAGCCTCTCTAGGAGTGTGCGTGATCGCTGCGCTATGGCACATGCGACGAGAGGTGAGGAGGCAGTTTGGCTCCACGGTGGCGCTCCTCTTCTGCCTGATGTGCGCATCTCAGTTTCACCTCATGTTCTACAGCACCAGGACGCTCCCGAATGTCTTTGCGCTACCAATTGGTAAGATGTGCCACTGTGAAAATTAATAGGATTCTTTTTGAGTACGGTGAACTAGTGGTTAGCACATCTGTCAGGCGAGAGGTCCTGGGTTTGAATCTCGGCTCTGACGCTCCTATGTGGGGTTTGGATGTTCTCCTCGTGCTTGCGTGGGTTTTCTCCCGGTACTCTGGTTTCTTCGCACAGCCAAAGAACATGTATGTTAGGTTTATTGAAGACTCTAAATAAGTGGTGTGGCCCACAGCATATTCCAATACTAGAATTAAACATGGACCAAGAGGTTAACACATTTTAATTACAAATTAAAATGTTGAAAATAATAATAAATCAAATAATAAATTTGAAATAAAAATCTACAAAAAAAGGTTTAATGTCACAAGATATTACACTTTGTATTTTAGTTTTAAAATGTGGGGGGGGGGGGGAAAGTTTTACGAATATTTTACACACATTTAGAATTGCACAAATGTTTGAATGTTACAAGAAATAATGCTATTTTGCCTTTTTTTAATTGAAGAAATGTTTAAATTTACATTACGTGAATGTTACAAGAGATGTAGTTTTGCTGTTTTTAATTTAAGAAATTGTTGTATTTAACATAAAAAATAGAAAAGTTCAATCAAGATATCACATGAAGACATAACTTTTTGCTTTGTCACCAATAAAAAAAAAAATAATTTAGAAAGGGTATCACACTGTTGTTTTAAGTTGAAAATATAAATGTTAAAAAGTTTACAGGATTAAACCTTGTATTTTGAATTTTCAAAAATTCAAAAAAGTTTTAATAAAAACATTTTTTTTTTTTAAATTGTAAAATATTCGGATGTTACAAGATACTTTTGTTTACAGTATTTTGCTTTTTTTTTATTTAAGAAACTGTTTGACCTGTTTTTATTTAACAAATCAATAAAAGAAAAGTTTGTTCCTCATTACTAGTTAAGAGTTATTACTTTGACTAATACTTAAAACCTTTTGCTTTGTCACTGTTCACATTGACAAAAAAATATTTTTTTTTTAATTGTTGAAAAAAAGTGCATTGAATGTTACAAAATATCACACTTCATATTTTATGTAAATTAAAAAAAAATAAAAAAAAAGCTCAGTAAAAATGTACCACACATTTAAAATTGCACAAAATTTGAAAGATACTATTTCACTCTAATTTGATACTTTTCATTTCAGAAATAAAGTATTGCTTTTATCAAACCAATAATTAGAAAAATTAAATGTTGGAAGATATCACATGAATAATGTTTTCCTTTGTCACAAATAATAACGTAATCTGAGAAGTAGACTGTGATTGATTTAGATTGTGATTGATTTAGTTGACTTATTTTTTGAAATACACTGTTCATTTTGTCTCCAAGTCCTTGTTGCATTCACCTCTTGGATGTCTAACAAACACGGTAGCTTCATCAGCCTCTCCGCCTTCGCCATCATTGTGTTCCGATCGGAGCTCTGCATCTTTTTGGGTCTCATGTTGGTAATATCACTGTTGAGCAGAAAGCTTGGCCTACTGGAACTTCTTTACTACGCCGTTCCTGCTGGATTGCTCTCAATGGGTAAGTGAGAGACTAGCACTATGCATTTAGTTTGCCATATTTGGAGCAAGCTTTGGATTTTGTATGTTTTTGCAGCTCTGACTGTGGCGATTGACACTTTCTTTTGGAGAAAACCTTTGTGGCCAGAAGGTCAGGTGTTATGGTACAATACCATTCTCAACAGAAGTTCCAACTGGGGAATATCCTTTACTCTATACCGTTATTTGTATTAAACACTAATGCCTGATATCCTGTAAACCAACTACCCATTTTCACAATAAGCAGTGGGTAGAAACACCAGTGTGGGAGGGGTAAAACTATTGGGAAAAAAACCCTCTGAGGACAAGCGCTATCTAAAATGGAATGGACATCTTTTCGGAATTCCCATTTAGTGTCTCCTTGACTCCCCTTTCAAACCTCACCCTTTCTCTGGTATTTTTACTCTGCTTTGCCCCGCGGCCTCGGCTGCACGCTGCCGTTCGTCCCCTTGGGGCTCCTTGACCGGCGGATGAGGCTCCGGCTGCTACCCGCCGTCGCCTTCATCCTCGTCTACTCGCTGCTGCCACACAAAGAGCTGCGTTTCATCATATACACTTTCCCCGTGTTCACTCTGGTGGCTGCTCGAGGCTGCTCGTTTATGTTCGTACATACAAACAACATGGAATCTTAATGGGGAAAAAACGTGCCACAACATAATATTGCTTTTTGTCTTGTAGTTTGAACAACTACCATAAATCTTGGATGTATAAACTGGGTTCGGCTGTAGTGGTGGGCCAGCTGTTGATGAACGGCGCGTACTCCGGTGTTTGCCTCTACGTTTCCCATCACAATTACCCAGGAGGCCGAGGGATGCAGGAACTACACAGGCTGTTGCCAGCCACGGCAGGTAGGAATTACCTGTAGACCAGGAGAGTGCAAACCATTGTGCTAAAGCACCACATTTGATTTTTAAAACAGGCATATGGGCCATATTAGTATATTAGGTAAAAAAAAAAAATTTAAAAAAAGCATATTGTGATGATGCAGTAGATGTGTGAATGTCACTTCTTACATATCTTAAAACTGTATTGTATTCAAGTGTATTTTGTAATCACACATTTGGAATGGACCTTGATTTCATTGTATCGCCACCATACAATGACAGAAAATGTAAATGCTTACTGGGCCTGATTAAAGAGCGGAGCGGGCCTTACTTTGGCCCAGCCCTGCTTTAGATGGTATTGACAGATAAAACAATTGTTTTGCAACATATAAAATGCATGTCATCTTCTCAGACGTCTTTGTTCACATTGACACCTACGCTGCCGAATCAGGAGTATCTCGCTTCTTGGAGCAGCACCAACATTGGAGGTTAGTGGAAGCCAAACTTATGTTATACGTTTTTGTTTTTTTTAACCCTTTTACTCAACAGATATGACAAACGTGAGGATTTGCACCCAGCAAGTCCTGACATGAAAATGTTCTCGCACCTCCTAATGGAGACAAACGCCACAAAGATGGAGCTCCTCCAGGACACTCATCGGCCCCTGGCGTTCATACAAGGCTATGACGGCATCGCCTGCCACTTGTTTCACTTCCCTCCTTTTAGCGTGGCATTGACAAGAAAAACTGTACTGATGCAGAGGACCACGTTCAAGGGGTCTCATTAAGGAGTCAGGTGACCAGCAATCCCACTTATTTCCTCAGGGTTTACATGAAAGAAACGAGTATGTGTGAATCCTAAACCTTTTTGCGAGCATGACGTGTTACTGAATGTGATTGAGTGGTTGGATATTGGTGGTATGTTCTAAAAAATATTCATAAAGATACTTTTTCTTATTCTCTTCTTTACTTTTGGACATGCATATTTTATATGGAAAAAAAAAATACAGCCTGAACGGAATTGCCCCACAAACTAAAACCTGTTCACGAAAAGAAAAACAAATGTGCTCGCGTAACATAAGGAAAACCTTTATTTACAACGGGCCGCAATATTTGCGTGGTTCCAGTTCAATTCTAAAACATTTATCAAATCAAGTTCAGAATTTCTTATAAAATGCACAGTACATTTCTTGACTCAAACCCATAAATTAATCCCAACATAAACCCAAATTGTGCTTATTACGAGACATTGTATATTCCAAACCTCTTAATTCTTGAAAATACAGCATTATCTTAAGTCTTATTAAAACAATTCAAGTAAAAATGTGTCAATCTCTAAATGACAGTACCATGAGCCACAATTACACAATGAAAATTAAATAATATTAAGTTAAAACTTTTTCAGTCACAGCATTTATTTTTGGGCCTTGTTTTCATCAAGAAAACTCTGCATCAGTAATCGAGAATATTCAGTGGCAAACCTGAAGTGGATTGCGCAGATTAACTATAATATTTACAGCAGTTTGACCTGAAGTACATTTGGATAAGGCACAAGGAGAGAGTCGAGAGAAAAAACACACACTTATTAATGAGCAAACGCACAACCCCTACAGCTACAAAACCCCTCCCTCCCTGATGCACCTCTCACTGAGACTTTTCATGAAACCTTCTTCAAAGTGTTCAAACAGTAGTACACACAATACAATTACCCCCCCCCCCCCCCCCCCCACCCCCCCCAACAAACCTGGCTGCAGCATTGAAATAAGCTCAATGTTTAAGTGATACTGTACATCACACAATAGAACACCCCATTTCACAGCTACTGTATGTCTCTTGGTCCTTAATTAATAAAAGGGCTTTTCAAGTTAATGTTTCATCAATATTTAAAATAAATGAGCGGGAGGTTGACCTTGAGGAAGAGCAGACCCTCCATGTTTTCCAGCGAAGGCCTGGGATGGTTCAGGACACAGTTGACGCTCGCCGTGCTGAACAGTGCCTCGGCCGGGACGGTGCTGGGAGGGCAGCCCACGTAACGGGCGGCTACTTTGGCGAGCTCGGGCCACAGGAACTTCTTCAGGTTCCAGTAGTCGAGCGGGTCACAGCTTTGATCAAGTATGTCCTCCTCGAGGTACTCCAGCACTGCCAGTTCGGAGGACTTTGGTTTTTCCTCGTGTTTCACTTTTTGCCTCAAGTCTGCCATCAGGGACCAGATGTTGTCCCTGTGGGAAGGGACGCCGTCAGACACCGGGGCCTCGTTACAACCGTTGGGCAGTGAAGAGGTAGAAGAAAACAGGTCCAGCTCCTGGATCAGCTCTTGCTTACATCGTTCTGCTTCTTCCTCCGTGAATAATGAAGTCTTGTATCGTGGGTCCAGCATGGTCGCCCAGGTGAAGCGCGGGTCGTTCAGAGTGGCCGACATCCTGCTTACCATGGCTTCTTTGAGAGACTTGAGCATGTTGTCTATGCCCACGGTCTCGTCGAATAGCAGGTCAATCTTTCTATTCAGGATGTGAATCAGCGGTATCACTTGTCCCAGAGTGGCAGTGCGGTTGCGGATTTCCCGGTAGGCGACCTCGAAAGATTTCAGCGCGTTGCAGACGGACTGCATCACCTCCCACTGGTCGCAGCTGATAATTTCCCTGAAATTGCACTCAATTGACATCTCGTCAATGGCTTTCTTTTGTTCCACCAGCCGCTCCAGCATTAGGAAGGAAGTCCTCCATTTCGAGGGGATGTCCTGAATGAGTTGGTTCTCTGGTAACTGGTGGTCCCTCTGGAGCTCGACCAGCTTCTCTTTAGCCTTGGCCGAGCGGTGCACACGTTCGCAGATCTTCCGAGCGATACTCAGAAGGTTTTGAACCATCCTCTGGCTCTTTATGGCTTCACTAACAATGAGGTCGATGGTGTGGCCAAAACACTGCACAGTGACATGGCCGTGGTCCTCCAGATTGTTTCTTATGTTGGCATTATCAGTTACAGTGAAACCCCTCTTCAGACCCGGTGACGTGATCCAAGAATCCCACAGATACTCGAGCTGCTTGGGGATGTCATGCATATCTTGATCACAGTCTATTTGGGACACGCTGAGAAGAGCTGAACAGTGAAAGTCCTGGCCCTGGGGTCTGACGCTCGATTCGTACGTCGCCCAGTGGGCGGTGAGGGTCAAGTATTCTTTTGTCTGGCTGCTGACCCAAATACTCGTCGTGAAGTGGACGACTCCACCCTCAGCCTCTTTCAGATGCGTCAGCACAACGTCCCTCACCTTTTCATACATCTCTGGTATTGCAGTGCTGGTAAAGTAAGAGGAGGGTGGGAGACAATACTGAGGCTGGAGGTACTCGAGAAGTCTGCTCAGTCCAGCATTCTCCACCATAGCTGATGGCTGAAGATCCAGTGCAAGCATTTCAGCAATAAGTTTGGTAATTTTTTTGGCAACCGGGTGGTGTTCATCAAACCTCCCGTGATTCTGTTCCGTTTTGTAAACCGACATATCCACGAGCTCTTGTTTGACGTGAATTCCAGCAGACGGTGCTTCACCTGAGATAGCGTTGTTGCTTTCAAGAAAATGTCCATGGAACCTTTGCATGTGCCTGAAGAGGCAGCTTGTGCCGAGGTTAGTAGTCTTTTTGCCTCTGCTAATAGTGCGGCTACAGTGCAAACAGACCACCTTGGTGGGGTCAGCGGGTGAAATTGAAAAATGGTTCCACAGTTTGGATGTCTTCTTACTGAAAACAGTTTGTGGCTTTTTCTTGCTGGCGGGGCTTTCAGTTTCTTTGGCTGAAACGTCGTCTGGTGTGATGTAGGGTTGGGGGGAGGGCTCTTTGTCATCTGCAGCTTTTTGGTTTTGGAGGACGTCTGGGTGTCGCCTCATGAGGTGCCTCATTAGACAGCTTGTACCAAAGTCCCCCCGTTTCCCTCGACTGATGACGCACGGACAGTAACGGCACAGTGCTTTTAACTGGTCAACTGGTGACACAATGAAATGTTGCCAAACTTCTGATTTCACCCGTTTCATGATTTTCTTGTTTTGCTCGAAAATAACATGATTCTGGTTGTGGCTGGGAACCTCAGAGAGATCACATGGTGAGGAGGTTGAGGGCGTATCCTGCCCGTGAGCACCGGGCAGATGGAGAGAGGACTCTTGTTCAGTCAGAAGCATCGCCTCGTCAGATTCCTCTTTGATATCCATGCTTTCCACCGTAGTCTGCGGTAGCTCATCTAATATCGTTTCCGGTGAAGACGGGAGAAGAGGCGATTCCTTTTTTATGTCCAGTGGGTCATGTAACAGTGTGCGTGACAGCAGTGAAGGCGGGTTTGAGTAGGGTGGAGGAATGTGATTGCCCAGTCCATTTTCCTCAATGACAACCTCTTTGTGGGCCCGCCACATATGACGAATAAGACAGCTCGTCCCGAGATCTTTCCCATTCTTGCCCCTGCTGAATTCATTCATGCAGTGGATGCATACCGCTTTGGAACTGTCCACGGGTGAAAGGTAGAAGTGTTTCCACACGGCTGATCTCCGACGGGAACTTGAGCTTTTTGGGTTGCTAGGAAGGCGCTCGTGCCCTGCGTCAGGTATCTCTTCGAGGTTGTTTTCACTGGAATGTGAAGAGTCAAGCGCACTGTAGATTGCGTCCATGTTCGCAAATGGTTCAAGTTTTGGTTCAACTTTGGACAACACTTCTTTGGATGACAAGTCTGAATTTTCAGCCGAGGATGTGGACGGTGAAGTGTTTTTTGACCCGGAGTACAGCAAACTGTTTATGTCTCCGTTTTTTGGCGAGTTTGGGGAAGAAGGGATCAAGGAGGAGGCTGAAGTACTCAGATTAGGTGTCGGTGCATCTGCTCCCTCTTGGAAAAGCATCGTCGGGTGAGCCCTTCGTACGTGCCTCATCAAACAACTGGTACTGAGGTCTTTTTCATTCTTGCCCCGACTGAACTCTTTCATGCAATATAAACAGATTGCTTTGGTATTGTCCCTTGGCGATATACAGAAATGATTCCATGCGGGAGATTTTTTCCGTGGGTTGCTTTGACTTCTCATAGACGCCAAAAGGCTCTGGGTGACAGCATCCATTGCAACATCATAAAGAGTGCTCGTATAGCCACTTAATAAATTACTATAGTCGTCCCCATCTCGAGTCAAAAACGGTCCAAATGAGCTACCAAATGCTAGTCTTTCAAAATCTTGTGTTTCATCCTCTAAATCATTTGTATCTCGACTTTCATCTTTGATATGCTGAGTGGGCTCATTTTCATATTTGTCATTGTCTGGATGGATGCTGAGCCATTTGCTTGAAAGAGATGGAGAGGCCGGATCCGTTTCTTTTTTTGTGTCAGACTCCGACTGTTTGTCACCCTGAGAAGAAAGATGGCTTGAGCAGAAAAGGTCTTTGTCCAGTGTTTTTGAGATACACGATGAATTTGCATCAGTTGTCTCGCGTGGCTTCATGCTGTAGGATTTAAAGACGTATCCATCCTGCCCCTCGATTTTCAAGCAAGTGCCTTTTGCCTCTCGTTTCTTTTCTATGGAGCTATTGAGTGAATCCTCACTCACGCGAGACACCTCTTCCTGCCTGTCCATGGCAGCAGCCTAAAGATTTCTGTCTTGTTCGTCAGGTCTGCCTTGTCAAATGGGATTACTTCGGGTCATTGGCTGGGCGATTCTCATGCAGGTGTTCTTATGTTTGTGTGGCTGTTCGGGTCACAGGATCCCACCTTGTCCCTCTCCATTTATAACCCAAATAGTTCCACCTCTCCACACACAACCTAGACAGAGTGAAATAAGGTCAGAGTCCATTCACTTCACAGATATGACAACAGGCAATATACGCTTGGATGTGGGAAATATAGTCTGTCTACATATTCCAGTTGCATAATATTAACTCAAGCGAGCACCGTTTACAATTTTGGTTGTGTAGAAGTAGCTTGGGGACCAAATCATTTCAGATTTTAGACTCATATTTGGATAGCTGTTGGAGAGACACTAGTTCACTTCCTGTCCTCTTGCGCAACCCTTAACTGCATGATGTGCAATGTTTTTCAGTATTGTGTGTTGTAACCAAAGGCCGTCCATCTGTCTCGTCAATTTTCAATGCTGCCTATCCTCATGTGGGTTGTGGGTGAGCCTAATCCTATCCCAGCAGAATTTGGGTATGAGGCAGGGTGGAGCGTACACCCTGAACTGGTCGCTAGTCAGTGACGGGGCACATTCCAGACACGCATCCATTTGCGCTCACATTCACCATAGGGACAGTTCAGTTTTCAATGACCCTCACATTTTAGAATGTGGGAAGAAGCTGGAGCATCTTTATTAAAAAAAAAAAAAAAAAGGCAAGTACGAGGAGAGAACATGCAAGTGCTGAGATTTGAACACCAACCCTCAGAACTGTAAAACAGACGTTCTATCCACTAGGTCCATCGCTCTGTCCAGAACTAAATGCCATTGCCATGCATACAAAGTAAAACTTCAATTTAATGTGTTGTTCCAAAAGAATTTCGAAAGTATTATCATTGTTGTTATGGAAATATTATGCGTCCTATTTAACTGACAAAACGATAAAAAAAATGAAACAATGGAAAAGTACAGTTACACTGGCCTGAGTACGCAAGTATTACACTGTTAAAACCAGGGTCATTTCTAAATAACCATAACATAGGCCTATTACACAAATAATTCGTTTTTTAGATGCGACCAATATGATCATATTCATTAAACCATTGCTAATTAAAATGTAGTCGTATTTCAATCGTCATGACAGAGAAAACAAGCGAAGGCATTTCGCAAACGGTAACTGACAGCAGCAACCTTTTCCGGGTTTGGCTAAAGTGCTAGTCCGGAAGGACAACAGAATACAGCCACCAGACATTACCACTTTTACCAACTTTAACCAGCTTTAGTTCGAACCATAAACAATAACGGCACTTCATAGTACGCTAAATACGAACGACACACAAGTCGTAACGCATTCATAATAAACACGTAGTTAGGGCACACCATCAGTAAACATGGTTGCTATCCTTGTGCTAACGAGGTTAGCCTCGAGGCTAATGCACGCACCAAAACAAACAGTCGCGTATAACACTGTTATGATCCGGCAATAGCACGCACATGTACTGCCGTTTGATTCCTACGAGGGTTGTGGGGGTCCATAATCGAGGCTCGACTATTTAGGAGCGCACCGTAACTGCTAACTGCTTAGCAAGCAGCTAGGCCGTACACAGGACAAACTAGCTAAACCTGGCGAGGTAGAACCCTGTCGAACCCAACTCAAATCGGACCAGTTCTACCCGACGACGGCCCCTGTCCGGTATTTAAAAAAAACAAAAAACACGGCACCCACGCGTGGATCCGTCACGGGCCGTTGACTTACCGTGAAGTGTTGCCACAGCGTTTCGGCCCATAAACGGTTAATTGTGCCACATTTGATTGATCCGGACTGGGGGCTTCACTTTGTTGCTTTTGTCTGCACGTTCGGCCGAAGCAGCTCCACACAGCGTCGGACGGAAGGAACAGGTTTTTAATGATGTCACCGGGGCGCTTTAGGAACGGCAAAGGGGGCGGGGGCGGTGGCGGTGGCGGGGGGGCGATGATGTAGGGACATTCATTGCGCGACACCACTTTGATGTTCGTCCAAGGAGCACTTCCAGCCGTTTCTGCGTGACTTTGAACTGATTGCAAATGTTTAATGTGGGACATGACAATGCGCGCCGTTGACGTCAGTTTAAAGACCTGCAAGAGGTTGTCCCTCGTTCGATTCAACGTGTGCTGCGTTCACTGTCATTGAAAGAGCATTCGCGATCCACGTTTCATGGCAATAATATGTTACAAGGGTGGATGTTGAGCGGCTCTGTATTTCTCTATTTTTTTAGGGTTGTGAATGGAAAGTGGTTACCAGAGTGGTGGAGCTGAGTTTGGGAATAAATAAAAACGTCTTGTGTGTCAGCTATGTCATATTGGCCGCCAGGGGGGGAAAGGCTAAGTCGAATGACCCAGCACATGGTGGGAAGTAAACCCCTCCCGGTCGCTAGCTTTTGGTAGCTCTCTTCCGTGCTTTTGTTTTCGGGCGTAGCTTTGTCTATGTGTGCATGAAGCGTCGTCAAACGATTGCGTGACAGATGGGGCTTTTGTGTGAAATACGACTCGCGGCCAACATGACCTCCAGCGTCACGCGTCGAGTGGTGCGTGCGGTGGGAGTTGTCTGGTGAAAAATGCATTGTTGTGTCGAGGGGGGGTGGAAGAGCCGTCCGGGCTTCTGCCACCGCCGCCGTCGTCGCTCTGCTATTCACTCGGCCAAGCGATTCTCACGATTATGAATAGCCTTTTAAACCCAAATACTATCGCCGGGACACGAACAAGACACCAAGCATCTTTGCGTTCGTATTAACAATTGAGTTTTAGTCGCCCAATTGGATGAGAACTCTGCGTGCGGGAAGGGAGCCACTTAGCAGGCCCTTTCGCCATTGCTTTGTAAGGCTGCTGGCAAGCTAACACCGTTATCAACCCAAGGTATGAGCTTGTCACTTTATTCTTTGCAATGTAACACGCGCAGCCGCGACACAAGTCTGCAAGTTGATTTCACATTGTATTCAAATGGCTCGTGTTGACTTTGACGCTGTTTTTCGGGGGCCTGGAGCTCTTCGTGCTAGTTAGCCAACTAGGTGGCTAATGTTATTGTTAGCCACTCGCCTACTTAGAATCGCCAATAAATAACATACTGCACTGTAAGAGGCTCGTTGCCGTGCCAAAACGTGGGCAAGTGCTAACTTTTGCAGTGCCGTTCAATGACCGAGGGTGTCCGCCTCTCACTGAAGTTAAATGCCCCCATGCACTCATCCAACTGCAAACTTTTTTTTTTTTTTTTTGCTGTTCTGCACTGAACGACAGGCTCGACTGCAGTGTTTGTCAACCACATGAGCAAAGTCGTACAAATATCACGGCACGCCACCAAACAAAATGGTCACAAAAACCATTTGTATCTAAGTAATGATGCTCTCAACTCAAATTTATTCACAAATGTATTTTCTAAGTGTGAAATCTGGGCTTGTTAAACACAGTACACTACAGCTTTCTGTTGTGTGAATATGAAGTGGACGCGCAGTTGGTACCTTCTGCCATCTCGTGCAAGAGCATTTAATATGTTCTGCCTGTCACCATAGGTTGCTGGCATAGATCAGTGATTCTCACATTTTGATTTCTCACAGATGTGTCGTCAGACATCATCATTGGTGCTGCGGCAAATGATCAAATTTCGCTCAATTAGTCTGAAAATGGATTTTTAATGACAAATATATATTTGTTGAGATATGTATGTGATTGGCCTTTTGTGAAAGGCAAAACAATGAAATGTTCTTGCAATGGATTGCAGGTCCAATAAAACTGTCCACTTTTTGCCATTCATGAAAAACAATAAGTTAAGGATTCAAGTTTATCAGCTTTGTATTCAATTATCCATCCATCCATTTTCTTGACCGCTTATCCTCACAAAGGTCCCCAGCTATCTTCAGGCGGGAGGCGGGGTACACCCTGAACCGGTCGCCAGCCAATCACGGGGCACATAGAAACAACCAACCATTCGCACTCACATTTACACTTACGGGCAATTTAGAGTCTTCAATCAACCTACCATGCATGTCCGGAGTGCTCGGAGAAAACCCACCGAGGCACGGGGAGAACATCCAAACAGGCGGTACCGGGTTTTGAACCCCGGTCATCAGAACTGTGAGGCAGATGTGCTAACCAGTCTCTACCGTGCCGGCTTGTGTTCAATTAAACAGTGAGATTTCACACAGAATATACGTTATTTGTAGGATGGAAATATTTTTGGGATGAAGTGAAATTGGATAAATTCCTGCAGCACACCAGATGATCAACATCTCAGTGGGAATCACTGCATTACACAATCCTCATCGTTGTTCGAAGATGTAAAATTTGTATGGACATCAATTTACGAAATCTCCTGAATATCAATTTTATCACTATCAAGTCAGCAGTCTTCCACTGTAAAAGCATTTCCCCACTCCGCCCATCACTCGCTCACTTTTTGACCCAATGAACATTTTACATTAGAAAAATCCCACGGCACATGCATACACGCACCCACATACATTATAATTAGCCCAATGAATTATTAAGCATTCCTTGGGTCCATTTAAAGATGCTTATCAATCCAAGCTATTATTATTATTATTATTGCTATTATTAAATGCTTGTCAATACTGATTTGGATGAATCACTGCGAGTGTACATCGTGTGTTTTTCTCCACAGAAACACGGAGCAACAAGATGAAGAAGAAAGCCCGGAACCACCGAGTTTCGGCACCGCAGAGGCCTTCGTCGCCCATCAAGCCCTCACCCAACAAACAGATCCTGACGTACGCTCAGGCGCAGCGCATGGTGGAGTTTGAACTCGACGGCCGCATCCATCGGCTCAGTGTCTTTGACCGGCTCGACGTGATCTCTGACGGCGACCCCGTGTTGCGGGAAATGGTGGAGTGTGCCAAAAACAAGGAGAACGCAGACAAACCACAGCAGCAGGTTCTGTTGAGGTCTGTCCGATTAAAAAACAACCGGGACAAGAGAAAAGCTGCACTGGGCATCACTGCTCAGAAAGAAGGAGGCGGGCATCCTGTCAGTGTTCATCCCGGTCCGAAACTCCCAGAGCCTAAATTTCGGACTGTAGAATATAACTTGCCAGCAGTTCCTAAACTTCATTCTTCTTATTATAAATACGAAGAGAAGACCGAGGAAGAGCTTGATGAGGAAACCGAGTACGACATGGACGAGGAAGATTACGCCTGGCTTGATTTGGTCAACGAAAAGCGACGAAGTGAAGGCGCCAGCCAGGTGTCTTTCAACGTCTTTGAGTTCCTTATTGACCGCTTTGAGAAAGAGTTGTACCTAGAAGGCTTGGATAAAGGCAGCGAGAAGCAAGCTTCTGTGGACGAAGACACGGTGTGCTCCATCTGCATGGACGGCGAATGTCACAACAGCAACGCCATTCTCCTCTGCGACCTGTGCAACGTGGCCGTGCACCAGGAGTGTTACGGCGTCCCCTACATCCCCGAGGGCCAGTGGCTTTGCAGACACTGCCTGCAGTCGCCAATGCAGCCCGCCGACTGCGTCCTTTGTCCCAGTAAGGGCGGGGCGGTGAAAAAGACGGACGACGACCGCTGGGGCCACGTGGTGTGCGCCCTCTGGGTCCCTGAGGTGGGCTTCTCCAACACTACCTTCATCGAGCCCATCGACGGCGTCCGGCACATCCCGCCGGCCCGCTGGAAGCTCACCTGTTACCTGTGCAAAGAAAAGGGCGTCGGGGCGTGCATCCAGTGCCACAAAGCCAACTGCTACACCGCCTTCCACGTCAGCTGTGCCCAAAAAGCCGGCCTCTTCATGAAGATCGAGCCCGTTAAAGACATGACTGAGTCAGGCGAGCCCACCTTGTCATTGAAAAAGACCGCCTACTGTGGTGCTCACACACCCAATGGCTGCGTGAGGAGGAAACTCGCAATCTACGACGAGGTCAAACCCAAGAATGGACTATGTAGCAAAGTGGACAAAGTTCCAAGAGCTGCTCAATGTAAAGGGAAACAGAAGAAAAAGACTAAAAAACCTGAGCCTGATGTTAAAAGTGAGGTGCCAACTCCTGCTGTTGTGCCTACGTTTCCTGATCATAGGTACAACAACTGCAACTAATATTTTTATAGCTTTGGCCTCAGCACAAAAGCAGCCAATGGGCAAGTTTTTCCAGTTAATTTCATTATTATAACGACTCGATCCGGTGCAAAGTGGCACACAGCAATGCTCATTTGAGCCGCCTAGCGTTGGAAAGGTAGCCCTCAAATTATATTTACTCATTTTTCTGGCAGTTGAAGTGCTCAAGTTTTTCCTCTCCATTCATTTTCTCACTGTTGTGAATGGAAGTACTGTAAGTCACCAATCATGTGTAATTTCTTATACTGTTCCGGTGCCAGACTAAATCCTGTTATGTACTAGCCATTGTTAATTGGATCAAAGCGAACTTTTTAAATATTTCTTTAAAGGCACAGAATGCTTCAAATCCTTACCAATCCATCTTTGTTGTGTTTTTGTGACGGCCCGTTACTGGATTGGCTCTCGTGATTGGGGTTTGTGTTTCTCGTCACGCGTGAAGGCTCCGGCGAATTGCTTACCTTGCACAAGCTGATCATATCAGTTGTTGTTGCGCTTCAAGCAGAGTTACAGTGTTTTTGTTTCTTCATGTCTTCGCCAGGTTGCAAACTATTCTGAACCAGGTATCGGTCCAAAAAAAGAAAGCGTTTGTGGAGCTCGTCTTAAATTACTGGACTCTTAAACGGCAGTTCAGGAATGGGCTCCCATTGATCCGACGCCTCCAGACAAGTCTGCAGTCCCAGAAAAATGCGCAGCCGGTTTGTTCAGTCAGTCAATCACAAGAGGACTTTTGGTCTTCTTTTGTTTCTGCATCGGTCCGCCAATTTGTAGAGCCTATTCAGGCAGTCGTGCATTGTGAAATATATTCATTTCTTTTTCCACTTCTCTCGCCCCGAAGAAACGGAATGAGGAAGAAACACGGGCGCTGAAGGAGCAGCTGAAGGAGTGGCACCGGCTCCGGCACGACCTCGAGAGAGCCCGGCTGCTGCTGGAGCTCATTCGCAAGAGGGAGAAACTCAAGAGGGAGGAGGTAATCGAAGAAGTTCTTCTGGAGGGGATAGAACAAAAATGAATTGCTGGCTAATGCTCCTTTGCTCCGTGTTGTAGTTAAAATTCCAAGAGAGCCTGCTTGAGATGCAGCTCACTCCATTTAGCATCCTGCTCAGAGGCGTCTTGGACCAGTTACTGTCAAAAGACCAGGCCAGGATCTTCACCCAGCCGGTCGACATCAATGAGGTACCAAATTTTCCATAACTATTATTACTATTATTTTTTTTTGTGTGTAATTTTAGATACCACACATGATGGGGGGTGCGTGTGTGTGGTGTACTCCGATAACAGCACAACACACCCTACACAACTGTGACTGTTGTAATACCAAGATTCACCTGTAAGAGGTAGCATGCTTGCACAAGACATCCAGTATTTCAAGTATTTTGAACGAGTAGGAGAACAGGTCCAAAGTATGGTCTGCTACCCCTTTTTCAGCGTCCCACCGCTTATAAAAATAACATTTGACACGGCAAGCGTTGTTTGTACTTCTTGCCATTGGTCTTTAATAGAGCTTTTCGAGATATTCAAAGATGCATAGAAACTATTTACTTTATTTAGGGACACCACACCACATGCCCGTAAACTGACTGCAACCGTCTTTGGATATTCCTATTAGGTGCCTGACTACCTTGACCACATCAAGTGCCCTATGGACTTCTCCACCATGCGGCAGCGCATCGACGCCCAGAAATACAGCAACTTTGACCAGTTCGAGGAGGACTTCGACCTCCTTGTCGGCAATTGCATGAAGTACAACTCCAAGGACACCTGTTTCTACCGGGCTGCCGTTCGCCTTCGAGATCAGGGCGGGGCGGTGATTCGGAAGGCGCGGCGGGATGCGGAGAAAATCGGCTTCGACGCAGTCAGCGGCATGCATCTGGAAGAGGTCCCCGAAGTAAAGACATCGTCATTTTCGTGGGAGGACGGTAAGGCCATAAAAAACTTGTATTTGTGTAATAGTGCTTTACAACCACTGTGCCATTAGTGTGCCATGACACTGTATAAAATGTTTGTGACATTATTATTTGGCAGTGCGACAGGAGATTTTTGTAATGTAAAGTATGTGCCCTGGATCAATAAACGTTGGCAAGTACTGGTTTAATACATGATCTCCTTCCTCTTTTTCCCCCCCAGTGGATCGCTTACTCGTGCCCGCCAACCGCAGCCATTTGCCCCTGGACAAGCAGCTGCAGCAACTTCTGGAGAAGTTTGACCTGACCTGCGCCATGAAGTCCAGCCCGTCCCGCAGCAAACGCATCAAGCTGCTGAAAAAGACCATTAATGAAGTGCGCAGCGACATGAGCCTGAAGAGAGTCCACCCCTCCCCACATCAGCACCACCACAACAGCAGCTCGTCCTCTGGAGCCCCTTCGTCATCAGCGTCATCTTCATCAGCTGAGGTCGTGGCTAAGACTGAAGAGGAGACGTGGAAGCCAAATGGACATTTCCCAGATGACGAGGGTATGTATGTATCTAAATCTTACAATAACATCTGCTATACTTTTCACTGGGGCTGGGCAATTCATCAATTTATTTGTCAGGACTTTTTATTTTTTAATTTTGAAAATTTATTTATTTTCGAAACAGCTTCCGTAGTTCAAAGCACGCCGTGCTGGCCGACATGCACTACTTACACTAACATGGCTGTGAACAGAGACGAGCTTGTTTACAAAATCACAGTTAGCGATGCCAATTTAGCAATTTGGTTGCTATATTTCGCAAGTTTTACACTTCCTTTTGTGGCCGGCGTGTTGTAATTTCCACTCAGGCATGAGCGGAGTAATTTTCACATTGTTTACCGTCACAGGAGTCTCATGGAAAACAATCGAGGAGTGAGTAATAAAAGGTGCATTTTTCCAATAGGAAGCACTTGTTTTCTTGTCTGTAAAGAAAAATGATTTCTATTATTTCTTTTGAAGTTGATGGCAACTTAATACTGGGTTAAAAAAATGCTGAAGTTTGTTTGGCATCAGTAGGAAAAAAAGCAAATTTCAGATAGGGGGGAGGGGGGTGGGGGGTGGGGGAACCAAAGCTTGTTTTGAAAAATGTCATTGTAATTTGCTTTTTCTATAACCTAAAGGGAGACATTGCTTAAAATAGGAAATTAGATTTTTATATTTTAGTTTAAGCCCGTATCGCCAAGACCCACTGTCGGTCGGAATTTGGTGGATTTAAGTTTTCTACAAATCGATACTATTGGTTAGTCCCCACTGGGTCTGTAATTAACCAATCTAATCTGTAATTAACCAGTCTAAAGTGTTGCAAATAGCTTGAGAGCATATCTCTTTAACTCCATTGGACATTTCACCTGGCCGAGAAGTGTTGTAATTCCACCACTTGTTGACTCCATGGTAGCCTTGCAGGGTTAAGTCCCTTCAAGACTGAAATTCTGTGTTTTTTTTAGACAATAACGAGTGAAAATAATTAGGTCAGGTATAATCGAATTGGTGTGTTTTGTTTAAAATCGTTCGCTGTAATGCTTCATCTGTCAACCACAGAGGTCAGATTGTGTGCAATTACATTTCTGCCTCTTAGACTGCTTCGTCAGTTCTTTTTCTGTATTGCAAATTTGCACCACTCGAGGAGACTGTATAGTGGTTACTGTGTTTTTTGTTTCCTTTCTCCCAGCAGACAAGTCTCTCCCGCCGAAACTTGAACCCTCCGACGCCATTCCTCCTCTCATCCACTCGGACACGGACCCCGAGCCCCCTACCCTCAAACCCATCGACGTCACCCCAGATTTTGACAAAAAGACTCACGCCAAGGCCGCCAAGTTCGACGGGGACCGACCAAACACCCCGTCGTCCCCGCCACACCTAAACGGCCACTTCCACAGTAACTTCCAGAATTCTCTATTCGATGGCGATGTGAGCGTAGTGGCCACATCCACCCTGGCCGAACCGGCGGGCACCGTCAGTCGGCGGACCGCCGTGCTCTTCCGCAAGTCCCAAGCCACCGGACCCCACAAGCTGGCGAGGGCTGGCGACGACAATGGCCCTGACCAGGCCGAGCGGAAAGAGAGCGAGGAGGAGGTCGACGGCGGCAACACGCAACTGGGTTCCAAATCCTTCCTGTCCGTCGTGATTCCTAGACTGGAGACCTTACTTCACAGCAAAAAAAGGAAACATCTGGACAGCCATGAGGAGGTCACAGAGGACGACGAGTCTCCTGTTAAAAGACTTGACATGGGTAAGATGTGTATCAAATGTAGCCTTAAACTTGATGTCAAACTCAAGTCATGCAGGACCAGATCTGGCCCGCCGCGTTATTTTATGTTCTGTGAATGCTTGCCACAATTTTCCAGAACGAGCAATTATCATGATAACAACCAAATGCAGTGGCAATTTTGTAATATGATGGGGTGATTATTCGGGCTCCCACACAGAGCATATTCGGTAAAAGACAAGAGGTGTGTCTGGGTCATTCCAGAATTGAAATTGCAACTAATCCATGCACAGAAAAAAAGAAACATGCACTTGTGGAAACTATAGTTGTCCTGAGACCAAATGTAACTGTATCTAGAGTAAAATTGATGTCTAAATATTATTTAAAATACTAAATAGCTCTCAAGCACCCCTAACCCCCATATGATTAAACAAATGAAATATCAAAAAAAAGGGGGGGGGCGGTATCTTTGATGATAGAGCTGGATGAATAAATTTTTATAGGATGAGTTATTACTGTTTTGAAACAAAAAAATATGATTATTATTATTTTTAAATGCTGGTGCCTAAATTGTCTCCCACTTCTGAAATGACCTACCTGCTTTGCGCTAGCCACACGGCTAGTCCATAAATACACACTATTAGTGTTTTTATACATAATTTACACTGTCGTTACACTTGTCCACGCCCTTTATTTCATAAAAAGAAACGCTATTAATTCTCTTTCATAAAAATACAAGATTTAAGCTCTTGTTGTTTCATTTTAAGTCATTATCTCAGTTCCTGTTCGCACAAAACATCAGCTGTTTGTTTTGCATTTTGTTCCGTGAACCGAACCGTGAAACGAGATCATGGGATGGCATTGGGAATTCATGTCCATTTTGTGTCCACTCAGGGCTGTCGAGAGGTTTCCTGGAGGTGGAAGAGGAGAACGAGCTCGGCCAGCCCAGCAGAGTGAGCAGACCTGTAGAGCCACGTAGACGCTGCGCCTCAGAGTCCTCCATCTCCTCGTGCAGCAGTCTACCTGGAGGTCCCGGGTAAGAGCTCACCTTTCGCGCGTCGGCAAACTTAGTAAAGCAACAAATTATTTATTTTTTTCTTTGCCCTTGTCTCCAGTACCATCCTCAGTCTTCCGAAGTGTGGGAAAGGGAAACCTGCTTTGTTGCGAAGAAACACTGTGGATGATAAGACTGAATTAATTGCCTGCATAGAAAATGGGAATTTTGCCAAAGCTGCACGAATCGCTGCAGGTAAGTTGGATTTGTTGTGTTAAACCTCCTTGCTAGTGTCTGTTAATTTAAAAAAAAAAAAAAAAAAAAAAAAAATAAAGGCTATTGTGACATATCGCTGGCATCAGGCCGAAACCGATTGAATATTTTTTTTCACGAATTGATACGATTGGTCAGTGCCCAAATGGGTCTGTCATTTTTACAAATTGACCAATTGAAAGGGTTGAAAATGGCTCACTCCTTTTGAGGATGCAATGTTAATGGCTCAACAAACTTTATATTTTTTTGCTTTTCTGAAAATGGTTCGTTTTGGAGATACGGGGATTCCGCCCGACGCCAGCGATACAGAAATGTTTGCATATTCACAGATGACTATTCATGCATTTAAGTATTTGCATTTTTATTTATTTATTTTTTTTTCACTATGAAGTGATACATCTCGACTGAGAGACAAGCGTTGAGGGAGGGGCTAAATTTAGCCTCGGTTAGAGGAGGAGAGGGAGTTTTTTTTTTTTAAGGGTAATGTTGCAAAATGTGTTTTTGTGAATCTATAAAATAAAATAAAAATAAAGTGCAGACACTTGCTCTTCATACACATAGGACACAGGGTTGAAAATCTGTAGGAACTTCCACAGCCAAGTTCTTGTGGCAGTTGGCAGTGACCAGCGAGTGTCTGTGTCGCCATGACATCCAACCAGTCAACATCTGGACTGTCCCTCATCTAAAAATTCATATTTGGCTCATTAGGTGAATAAGAACATGGCACATGAAGTGCAATAACTGTCATTCAATGTGAATTTCCTGCCCTGACCATGTCTGTGCTCCTGCTATGTCGCTCCTGTGCATTTAAACCCTCCTGTATCCTGTTTGGTCTTGTGTTCCCGCTTCTGTAGAGGTTGGCAACAGCAATATTTGGATGCCCGCTAGTGCTGCAACAGTTGCGCTGGAACCCCTAAAGCTAGTTTGGGCCAAATGTAGTGGATACCCCTCCTACCCCGCATTGGTGAGTTTTTGTCGGAAAGAAAGCATGACTACATAAGCTATAATAATAATAATAATAATACATTCTTTCCACTTTTTTGTTGTTTGGGGTAAAAAGTTGAAAACAACTCTAATTCCACTGGGCCACGGCACATTAGTGCCCTGATAGAGATCATTAGGTGTGCTGCGGGAAATGTATCCAGTCTGAAAATGGTTATTTACTACATATGCATACAATACCTTGGGGCCGGATAGCTGGATTTAGTCGCATTACACTAGTTGGTCCTCAAGGTGGCACCCTTTAACAGCTGCCCTGCATGTTCACAATCACAGTGAACTAATGTACAGCATGCCATGTGAATTTCACTCATGCATTCCCCCTCGCCCCCGGCCGTTAGATCATCGACCCCCACATGCCGCGCGTGGGCTGCCAGCACAACGGGGTGTCCATCCCCATGCCCCCCCTGGACGTGCTCCGCATCGGAGAACAAATGCAGTACAAAGCCGACGAGAAACTCTACCTCGTGCTCTTCTTCGACAACAAGCGCAGCTGGTGAGTGTCGGCGGCGATTTGCGCTACTGCAGGTGCATCGGAGCAGAAAGCTGTTAGCGGGCCTGATCATTGTCCTCTGGCGGATGCGTTAGCTGGCCAGGGATGTCACATAGCTTTTCCCTAGAGAGGCTAGTGAAGACTTTGCCCACTTTCCTTAGAAAATGAGCACACACACAATTCGTACTGCACTTACTACATACTATATATTTACAATTCAGTCCAAGTCATCATTTAGCATGTCTAGTTTTGATTAACTAAACAATATTGTGGATTCCTGTACCCTTTCAAAAGGATTTTGGCTAATTGAGGCCTAGTTGGAACCTAACAAAAACCTTAACACCTAACCAGTCACTAAACTACTATTTAACGACCTCAGCTAAGCAGGCAATTAAGATGTTTGTTAGATGACTGGCCTCTGCAAATACTATTTACACTAAGAAAACTCAAAATCTTACCAAGAATGTTTGCCTTATTTCTAGTCAAAATTAATACAAATAAGGCTCATCACTTAAAAGTAAGTTGTTTTTCGACAATTTGTTTCAAGATAATTGTTACTTGAAATAGGCCCAAAAATTGCCAGTGGAGAGTAGGAAAAAAAAAAAAGCTTCACTGGCAGTTTTTGTCCTCCTCAATTTTTTTTTTTTTAATTTTTAATTTTATTTTATTATTTTTTTTTGCCTCTGACAGTGGTTCATAAACTTTTTCCGTGACATACCGCCTCAAAGAAATACTTTCTTCTCCAAGTAGCACGACCAACATTGAAGCACAGTCACGTAGTCGGCCCAAGTGTTCATCAAAGACAAGGAGGAGGTTGCGTGCCTTAAAAAGCATATTCATGATTTGTGTTAGCCTTTGTCGCAATATGCGCGGTTTGAACATTAACGCTGTGCTTGATTAAAGGAGAAAACTAAAGTAAAATGTATTGCATGGAAAATTTTAATTTAAAAAAACAAAAATGTTTGAAAACAAACATTTCTTAATGACTAAATGCAAATATACATACAGTTCAGTTTTATTTCACTTCTAACAACAGTACTCTAAATGCGCTGTATGGGGGATATGCACTTTGAACACTGGGTCAATGGTTTGAATATTTTAGCCTTCTTCTTAACAGTCGTAAGTAGGGTTGTGTGAACTGTCAATCAAAAAGATGACGTTACACGAGGAAAATTGTTCCTGGGAAGACAGAGCCCTGTTTACCTTTCGACAGGTAAGTTTATTGAAAAATAGACATGGTGGAAATTCAGAAAATGCTAACGTCATCACTAATTAACTTTTTGTTTGTGACACTAAGCTTGCTTTGGCAGCGCAGTCCCAAACACGCTTTTGTCGTCGTTTTCAGTTCATGTCAACCTTAATCAATCGGTTTGTGCAACCGGAAGGTGAGATCTTTTAAAATCATGCCTCACAGGCAGTGGCTTCCTAGATCCAAGATGGTTCCCCTGGGCATTGACAAGACCATCGACAAGATCAAGATGATGGAAGGCCGCACGTCCGGCATCCGCAAGGCGGTCCAGGTGGCCTTCAGCCGCGCCATGAACCACCTGAGCATCGTGCGGGACGAGCCGGTCAGCGACCTCAGCGACGTGGACTGACGAGCCGCAGCCCCTTCTCGCAAACCCGCACCTCTTCCTCTCTCAGAGACGACAATGTTTACTGGGCCGTCGCCCCCCCCCCCCCCCTTCGCCCATTCCCACTCGTACACACTCCTCTAACATGCTGCTTGAATGAATGTCCCCCACCCTCACGTCTGCAAAAATGTAAGTGTGCTTTAGAGACCGTCTCCACTGTCCTCTTGCATAACGTTTCAGGACTTAAATGATTTAGTTTGGCTATGGTGTCACTATTTCATACATTTTTTTTTTTTTTTTTTTTTTTTTTTTTTTTTTTTTTTTTTTTTATAAATACACTTTTTTAAAAATTGTGGCACAAAAACCTTTCCTGCCCACATGACGGTAATGTTTCTGTCACGGTTCCATTTGCATATGAAATCATCCCTATTTACAAACACCCGCCTTTGTATTTAAACTGTAAGTATGTACAGTTGCTCGACACTAACTTATTTAGTAGTTTTGACCTACATGACTGCTTTTTATTTATACTAGACGCATTTTGTGGCACTAAGGCACCCGAGTGCTGTGTGAGCAAGGAGAGCGAGGAAAAAAAAAAAGCCTTATTGTTAAGCAGGTTAGGGCTGAACCAACGTGTATGAAAGTGTTCTTTTTCCTATTTTAAATTATTGAACTTTATTATCAAGCCTCTATTTGGTATTAATCCTTTTGTATTGAATAGTGTGTATTTTTGTTCCTATATAGTATATTTATATGGTTTGAATACAACATAATGTGTGAAGCGCAGTCTGATTTTTGTCGACGAACAAACCAAAAACTTTGCTACTCAGATTTTTCTTTATTTTTTGCCAGTTTTCTGTGGGATGTGTGAACATGTTGCCAAAAAAAAAAAAAAAAGTACAAAAGTAATTTTTATGTGACACATTTGACTTGTGTATTTTTATTTTTGTAGTTTATAGCTGTAGGGGTGCGTGCCTGCGTTAACTTTCAAGCATTTTCATGACTTTATATTCAAGGAACGATGTTGAAATCTTGTGGCACATTTTGCGATGAATTATTGCTTGTTCAAGTTTGATTTTCTAACATTTTTTTGGAGGTGTCAGAATACAGATGTTTTTTTTTTTTTTCTTGGGTATCATTGGTTATGTTAATTTCTTGTATTTAACTATAGTCATTTATATCAAGTCAAATCAACACAAAAAGCAGAAAATAAAATATACAAATATAAACACGGCTACATGGTTTTTGTTTAAGCATGCATTTAAATTGAAATTAGCCAGCCTTTTATGTTCTCAAACGTTTCAGGCACCACAGAGCTTGACTAGAAGTTCATGAAATTAGATGTAAGGCTGTTTTGTTAATCATGAGCACCTCTGAGGCTCTGCGGGAGGCTTTCTTATCCTGGTTAAGAAAAAAAAATAAGAAAAAAATTGAAATACAGACCACATATCACTCAAAGCATACAGCATTGAACAGGCCCATTGATAATGCTTGGTTTGGTTATTTTATTTCTTTTCCCCTTTGGTGACATGAACGGCGCCTGGAATAAAATTTACAATATTATAATTCTGAAATATAACTAAGACCTCGAGCGCTAAATTGTAATATTTTAAAAATAAAAGGACTAGCATGTATTGGAAGCATTCCCATTTATTTTGAGCTCAGTTAAAAATCATGTAACACATTTGTATATTTTATTTGTATTTGTTGGTAGCCTTGAGGTTTGGTTGTCAATTGTTCAACGTTGCCTACGTTTTAAACGGTAATCCTTCAATTGATTGGATTGATAGTCACGAATGGATGACGTCAGAATTAATTTCCGGGGAAATCTTCCTAGTTCAGGGAGCGTTCCCAGTAGGATGTCGTTCCCAGTCTTGCCACTGAGGGGCGCTGTGGCCCAAAAAGGTGGACTTGCAAAGCAAACACCGGAGTTGGCCTCGAATCAACTCATTTCTGTCTCAGCGAGGATAAACCTATTTTTTTAAAAAAACGTTAATTGTTCCAATGTACATTATTGCATATCTATATATATATTAATTTTAAATCTCGGCTGTTTTGAACCTGCTACGCTTTGATGCGTTTCGGAGGTTCAAACACCGGTCCCTTTTATTTGATTTATTTTTTTTCTTTTTACGGTCAAGTCACGTCCAAGATGCAAATGTGACTGAAAATGGATGAAACGCGCATTTTTATTTCCATTCTAGACAATCCGGCGTCTGTTATTTTGAGCCGGAGGCACTTAAGAGAGGCGAAAGTAGCATCATGGGGATTAAACGAGCGAGTAATGGCCCTTCAGTTATAGGGGAGCCACCTTGAAGACGGTTGAAAGACATCTCCCATCTTTATAAACAATTGCAGCTAATGAAGTCTCACACACATACACACGCTGGGTAACCTCGCTGTCTGTCTTCACCTGAGACTAATTGTGCACGGAAGTAAACACAAAAGTGGAGAGGAAGCCGTGTTGAGCGAGAATATCAATCCCGCTCCCTGCACCGGTTGCCTTCAGGTGACTTTGACTTGAGTCGTTGGCCCCATTTAGGTCGCACATTCAGGTTCCTAAAACATCCCGGGAACCCGCAGAGCTCATAAAAGGCGGCTCGAAAGGACATAAGACGTGATTCACTGCAAGTTCATGTGTTAAAACACAAGTTTAAGCTGGAGTCGATTCAAAGTCGGGTGTCAAAAAAGTGTCGCCAACCAGGCTCGGAGGTTCAAAATGGGGTTTCTGGCCAGGGTTAGGGCTTTTAAAACAAGGGTAAGGTTTCAAATTAGTGTTAGGGTTTCAAGTGTGTGTTTTCAGCTGGTGGAGACCATTCATGTCATGTTTGTTTTCTGTCTGCTCACAGTGTGGCCCGGTTAATTGGTGGGCGGAGTCGCCCAGCCTTAGCCGCACCTGCCTGCAATCAGTCAACTCCACCTGCCTGCTTGCAACTTGGCCTCGTCTTCAGGTGCGGCTCCATTGGAAGGAAGGCGCCGAAGTATTGCCTCGCCTGTCGGGGTTTTGGTCGTCTTGTTTTGTTCCCGCAAGATTTCGTCTAGTTGGCTCCAGAAGAACTCCAGGTTTGTTTTCCCCACTTTCTTCAGCTTGTGTTACAGAATTAGACATAATTTGTTTGTAAGTACTTCTGTGATTTTTATTTTCCATTTCTATCTTGCGGAGATGTATTCCGTTTTGCTCGTTTTTGCTTCCAGAATGTCAAAAGTACTGGTATTCAGTACTTAAAAGTGTTTATACTTGTGCAACAAAACAATGGTAAAAGTACTGAAGCCACTCCCTTTAAAAGAATAAATGTACTTAAGTAAAAAGTGACTGAAACTATAGTCGAAACTGCGCAAATTAGAGCTAATTTCAATTTGTTTATATATATATATATATATACATATATACATATAAACACAAACACACAGGGTTTTGGCATGAGGCAAATGTATTGGGAAAACTTTTATGTGCAAAACTGCCAGCGAGCCAGAATTCAACAAGCTAGCTTTCTAAAAAGCTAATGTGGTTTATTTCTTGCATTTATTGGGGAGTGGGGAGAGGAAACAAAGGTTATTCCCAGTTCATAGTAACCCTGTTATGATTGTATGACGTGTACAGGTATCCTTATTTTGGTTTCCACAAACATGGACTGCACTGACACTTTGACCCCACTAGTTTAACTATATTGAATGCGCAAATACTTTGGCTCCACTAGCTTAGCATCGCCGTAGGCACGCTGCTCAAGGGAGTGCTTAACTAACAATTTGAACGATGCGCTTTGCTCTTATTTCTGGTTTCCGGTATTTAGGAGTTTTGCTTTTTACTGAACATCGTTGCTAACTTTAGGTTTTAAAAATGAGGTAATTTTTCAAATGTAGGGAGTAGAAAGTACAGATGTTTAAAAGCAAATAAATGCTCAAAGTACAGATGTGAAAAATCTACTTAAGCACAGTAACGAAGACCAACTACTTTGCTTCATTACTTCCCACCTGCTTGCTTCCACTGAGGCTCCGTCCACCACTTTTGTTTTGCTCTTTTTTGCGCGTTTCATTTTCATGATGACTTTGGTCGTCAGTTTTTATCCGTTAATCAGACTTGGTTTGGTATTCGTGATGATTGTTTTGTCCTTTTTTTTTTTTGCTTTTGAGTGGCGTTCTGTATCAAACACTTGTGCAACTTTTGGTTTCTATAGATTTTGTTCTAAACCCCCTCCATCCTTTGGCCGTTGTCCAATCATTGTTTCACTTTACCATCCTCCTGTTCCTTCCTGCAATCCAGCCTCCCTTCCATCCTTATCTTTTGGTTCCTTTTCTTTCATCATCATTCTTTACTACCTTCCATCCTTCCTTCCATCCATTTTATGTTTTGAATTTCCGACCATTGTCCCATCCATCTTCCCTCAAGTCCTTCCTACCTTGCCTCTTCTGTCCTTCGTTCTTCCTTCCATAAGTTAACTTAGACTTCACAGTGCTTAAATTTGGCCCACTGTGTGTGTCTGTGCCAGGGCAATCCTTGTATCATCCCTGTTCCCAAGTGTCACCTGTGTCCATGGAGGCTGGGGGGAAAAAAGCTCCCACGCAGGTATGTTCCATCTTAAATCCCACATGCGCACACAGTGAATTATTATTACAAACTATATGTCCGTACATGTCATTATGGGGCAGCCAAAAATGGCACATTGGGTGTCAAAGCTGCCAACTGCAGACTAATTCCAAGTAAGGCAGCCGTCTGCCTGCAAGCGTTCAAATCAAAAGAATGTGTGCGTAAGTCTCACATGGCTGTGGTGCTAATGGACCTTTTCACCACAGTGTCCTTTTACTGTGCTTCCCTTGCTGTTGGAGGCTTGTTTATGTCAAAAAAGGCAACTTGTTGACTCTGCATTTGCTGCTTCATCATGTAGAACTGCTGATTTGTGTCTTGTCAAATTTGGGTGTAGCATTGAGGTTGTCCCAATTGTCTTCAATATTTCATTCTGTTTACAAAGATGAGGCACAGTTGAGCTGGATTACATTATTTTGTGTAGTTTTAATGGTTTAACTGCACACTTTATGACGTTGATGCTATTTTGTGGTATGTTGCTTTACTTTATATTTTAGTCAAGCTCCCCAATATTGCTCTTATCTCCTTTATAGAATGCTAACATTAGGCTGCTATCAGACCATCCAACATAAAATGTTTAGAATCCAAATTCTTTTTGTTAATCATTGTATCATGTCGGTTTTGTATATTATAAGTTAATGCATTTTTTTTAAAGCACTAAAAGCACAGTGTAATCACAATCACAGTTCCTTTAAGTGAATTTCACAGAGTGAAACTTTGACATGCAATGACTGTTATCTTGTGAAATTGTCGGGAGTTGAAAGATCATTTTAAAAAAATGTATCCTTGAATATACTTTCAACCAGTTCTCGGCAACGTTGGATCCATTTTGGCCGGCGTCGCCTGTTTGTTCATGCAAAATGTCTTCACTTATTTTAAAAGCAGAAGAGAAAAGCGGCTAACCTAGCAAAAAAAAATAAAAAATAAAATAAAATAAAAACTGCTGAGGCTCATTTGTGCCTGAAAGTTGGCGGCGGTGTGTGTGGGGTGACTCGTGAAGGAAACTCACTCTGAAACTTGGCCTGCTCCTTCTGCATTAAACATCACGCAAAACCATCCACTTTCCATTTTGGAACATGCACAAAAATATTATCCTCCACCACTTGCTCCCAGCTCCTTTCCATTTTTTTTTTTTTTTTTTTTTCCCCTCTTCCCTCTCCCCCCGTCTCTCTGCGGGTCCTTGATAGGTCCAATCTCCAGTGGCTATGTTCAAAACACTGGGCCAGAATAGCACAGGCCCTGGGTAGATGAATATTTATGGGTTGTGTATACGTCTTGCCACGGAGGAGAAGTAGAAATAGTGCGTTTCCAAGGTGAGCAAAACAAACAACTTCAAAGGAATTTAAATGCACTTCATGTAAATTAACCCTCCCCCCACGCAGTCTGACGCTTTCTGTGGAGATTAGTGTTCCAATTGTTTGGGAGCGACTCCCTCCTGATGCCAGATGACCTGATTACTGTCTTTGCACCAAATTATAAAGCAAAAAGTGCATGTGAACGCCTTCTGTCAGGCAATTCTGGGCACCAATCAAGCAGGCGGCTACATTATTCATTGATCAGCGTGGACTGTGATCAGAAGCAGCCCTGCTAATGGGGGAGATGAAAGCACTGCTCGGCTCAGATGAAATCAGAGGAGGGGTGAAATATCGCCGATGGCCCACTGGGGTGTCATTTTTCTGCTAATCTGTAACCAACTCGGTCGTACGCGGATTAGCAGCTCATTTGAGCTATCAAACGGACTAAATGCTCGTTATTGTGTTTACACAAATATGTGCTTATAGTTTTGCGTTTCAGTTTCGGGGCTTTGTAGGTTGTAAGGTGCAGAATGAGCAGTGGGAGGGTTGGATGTTGTGCACGTGGCCCTTTTAATTATTTGAGGTAATGTAAGTAAATATAGCTTGACTGCTTTGACCGCTGTGGCTGAATTTATGGGTCGCATTTGAAGACTATCTGATCATTTTTGTTAAATTTGGGTGCTAAAATCAGATCGTGGCATCACGATGTCTTTCTGGTTAGCATTATCTGCTTCACAGGTTTGACGTTCAAAATCTTGCATGCTTGTTAAATTACACACACTTCTTTATAAGATCGGGTCCGGGCCGACAAGCTTAAATATGAAGGCGTCGATATTTACAACCAAAAATCTTTGCTGGGAAAACCCGACATCTCCCGAGTCCGTGAATTGTGACTAACGGTGGCCAGTCAAGAAGCGACATGACTGAGGAACAAAGTGGCTGTAAATAAAAACATGTCCTACCTGATGTACTTTGTATGCGGTTTGACCAGATGGCAAGAAGTATTTTTCCAAAGCAAGTCTTTATTGATGACAATTTTATAACACGCGCGCCTCTGGTCCCTTCAGGAGCACTCAGGAAACATTGGCTTGCGCCTTTTGTTTTTGTTAAATCCTGTTTTATCATCAGATTTCTGTCTCGGAGGACTGGTTTCTATATCGGTGGTGAAACGGAATCTTTGTGTTTGTGTGGTGTTCTGTTCTGTGTTGATTATTAGAGCGGACCACACAGTTTGACCAAAACTGTTAAATGTGTATTGCGTGTAATACATCTCACCAATCGACCGCACCTGAATCAGCTGTTGCAGTTGCTAAAAGTGCGTTTAAGTTGTAGAGCTCCTATGAATATGCCCACGCTTGGTGACGAAAGACTACACTTCATCCCGACTCTCGCGGAAAGAGACTCTCCACCGTCCGCCGTTCTCATCACCATTCTGCTGCATCCCAAGGGCACTTGTGATTGACGGGGCTTAATGTGGATCTTGCCAGAATTGGATTTGATCCTGGGGGCTCTGCCACAGGCCCCTATGTTAGATTTACGCTCCCCACCCCTCTCCTCCCACCACAGCCGCAAGCAGCGCCTATCTTTTCCCCTCCCTTTCTCTGTCGAACAAATAGAAACAGAATTACCTCTTCTCTGGAGCCGCTCCCGCATGCCTAGCTTGCCGCATTGTGGCGAGATCATGCGCGGATCTGTGTCGCTGAGTGATTGTGCTTCGCTCGCCCGTGTTTTTCCGGGGGAAGTGAATGCGAGGATTTGTGCAAAGCAGCTGCGAAGGCGGCAGGTGTCGACTGCGTTTGCTTGCTTTGACAAGTGTGTGTTCACTTTTCATGTAATGTACACACGTGCCTCAACTGTCCACACGCACGTTTGGATGTCCGAGGAGGAGTTGCACCTCCTTCCGTTGAACTCTTGCCAACCCCGCTTGTACAGTTTCATGCTTTAAAACAGACAATAGAAAACCAAGCAGTCAGCCCATTTAGTCCGTTATTTGTTGTTTTTCTTTGTGGAAACTATTCTCAGCTAGAAAAACTCACCTATTCAGTTTTTAATGCTCTAATGCTGCATTCACACCGAACGCGAAAGTTCACTTGGAAGTCTGAACGTCTCGGCATGCCAAATGCTGTCGTGCTTGGGTCCCCGACGCCATCCAGCGGCGCACGCAGCTTGGTGACTTTCACCTGGAGCTGCTTCTGGATGACTGCGGCTTCAAGTGCTACATGAGGCTAACCCGTGCCCAGTTTGGCTCAAATCGGTCCCAGGATTTCCCTGCAAACTACTAAACTACAGGCGTTCCATCTCAGCTGCGGAGCACCTGTCCGTTTGTCTCTGGTGAGTGGCAGTTTTGTCGTTAACTGGTGTCACAAATTAATATTCACTGTATCTGAGTCACACACTGCAGGTTTACTACAGTGCTAACAAATTTATCAAAAATGAAATTACCACATGCTGCCAAATTGTAAAAAGCAATGGATTGATGAAAGGAACGCCATGAACGAGATCAGATCTGATCAAGTTTACAAAACTTTCTATTCGCTTGATACTGCAGTCTTTTTTTTTTTCTTTTTCTTTGAGATGTATAAAATAGACAATATAGTCATGGTGCTGTGATGTGCCACTGTTTTTAGTCATGACGATGTTTTCGTTTATAGACTACTACAGTATCTTTTAATACAACTGGTCAATTGAAAGGTTTTGTGTGCTGCAGATGCTCCTTCAGGACCATGGCAAACAGTTTCCGTGTTGGGGGCGCCACGATGTTCCCTGATGAGGCAACGGCGATTTGGGACCGCCTCGTGGACGACTGCGTGGCTGCGCCCACCACAGGAGAGGAAGAAAATTTCCGAGAGATTTGAGGAGTGGTGGGATGGGCAGCACGAGATCCGACAAGCCCCTGCCAACTCCGGATCCCGCTTCTACAATTTAAGAGCCACCCGCACATACTTTAAAATTCCTCCAATGTTACTTTATCAGCACAGAGATTATTGCACCTGTCCCGTTTGTGTACATGTCAACAATCCATTTGCATATCACAATGAACATTGCTTATATTTTAGTCATAAATTGTATTTGATTGCATTTTATTGTGAGGCAATAAAACATCACTTTTGAAAGAGCTACACTGTAATATGTATGGACTGTATTTAGCAGGTAACCGAACAAAACTGTACACCGACGTAAAATACTGCAATAAACCTGACAAGGTAAGGCACATAAGGTTATGTATGTAATCGTTTTTGTCTGAAAGTTGAAAGACAAATTGGTAAAATAAAGTGGATGTATTAATGTATACACGTGGAACGAAATGAAGAAAAAAAATATATATATAAAAGCCTGAATCCTTCCTGGAAAAGATTGCCACCTGGACATAATTTAGAGTAAATGTGCTGTGTTCATACATTAATTTCGGGATTTGAAATTTGACATCTTCCTTCTACTCTCGTGGCAATGTTTCCAAGGAAGGAGTCATGCTAGTCATGAGCAGCGAAGTGAGGTCTCGCTGGGGGAATGTTTATACATAAGAAGATGCGCCTCAATTCCTCTTTTCTGTTGCCCTTTTCCTGTATGGAACGGAAACATTTTGTGATACAAAGCAGTTGGTGTAAAGGTTTAATTATATCAATAATGCATTTTATTTTGGGTGCGTTTCATGTCACCTACCCTGTTAAAACAATATAAAATTAATCAAATGCAGTGACATGGAACACAAGAATCAATAGAATAGTTTAACCCAGTCCAGTTATAGTGATTATAACCTAAAATATTGAAATTGGAACCCAAAACAAAGGAAAATTATGGAATGCAGTACTACTCATTGTGAAACGCTTACCATAATTGCTTGTACAGGTAGTGCACTTGTACCCTATGAAATTCAATCCAAGTGTTTTATGTACATACCCCCAGGCGGTCTTTGAGGTGCCTCATGTGCTCCTTGACCTTCCTCCCGTTCCCCCTCATCTGTCTGATAAAGTTCATCTTTAAATAGAAATAATGTACATGTGTAATCAGGGGGCCGATGGTTGTGCTAATGCTATTGCTATCTTGGTTCACAGTTCAACAGCAGGAAATGGAAAAACTACACTTACCGGGTATGCCAGCTTTCTTCCTTCAGTTTTCCAAGCCTGCTCTTTTCTTGCTTGGTGTCGGTACTGATAACGTGTCAAACAGCTGTGGCTGCCCACAGACTGCAACAATCACCTCCTCCCTTTTCCTCTACAGGACGCCGTGTGTGACTTAGTCCGTTCTCGAAGCTGATTGGCTGTCACCATGCGAATGCGGCTTGTAGTTCAATTCGCCCAACCCCGAGCGAACCGCCGAAGGAGGCGAATTTTTGCGTGCCCACGCTGCCCGGCACAGATTCGCGTGAGCTCCACTGACTTTCTATGTAACCACGCCGCGTGAAATGCCCAAAACTCATCCGGTGTGAATGCAGCAAAAGAGGCCACATGATGGTGCTAAACCCAAGTTTGAAACGCGAATCAAACAAAACATCCCTTTTAGGCAATTTCTAGCTCCTCCTAATTTGACGCAATAGTTATTTTCTGGAATTCAGTAATATTTTTTTCCTTTCCCACTAACACTTCCAGTTCCATCATTTCAATTTTGTTTTGCACTTGCAGTGCCATTCCAAATTGACCTTGGTGTACCATCAGAGCGATCGAAACCCTCTTAAATATGGCGGTCTCCACCACTGTTACACCTGTTGCCAATTGCACCGCAATCTTGGTAGATCCCGTTCCACACGCTTACCGACAGCGTGCACAATCTGTTAGTTAACCCACAAGTAACCACTGTTTCTAATCTAAATCAGGCCACAAGATTTTGTCTCGTCTGTAAACAGTGTCCGTTGCATCCATTTTCTTGACAACGTTCCTCCTCAATCTGTGGGTTAACGGTTCCATATCAGACATGTTGATATTGAACCAGTGACCTGGTTAACAACGGTATCTTATCGAGCTGATTAATGCTAGGAGTTATAGAGACACCTTGTTGTTCCTTACATCTGCTACAATACAATCGATCAATTCCCCACAGTCCAAAAACTGATCAATCAATTGACCGATTATGCCCATACCATGTGTACTGTTGATTGTCAGAAACGCCACACAGCCGCTGCGCCATGTGGTGGAATCGACGTCTACCAGCCCTTATACATCAAGTCCTGATCAATGGCAGCTTGGGATAACGCTGACACAAGCTGTCAGCATCTACATAAAGAGATCGCCTCGATACCATCAATTCCCGAGACATCGCCGTTAAAACATACCCACGGCTTGCCGTCGCCGCGGTCTCATTTAACATCCCCGTATGAACGAGGCCCCCTTCTCCTTGGCCTTTAGATAGCGGACTTGTCTGGCACAGATCTGCGGCGGTAACATCCTTTAAAACAAGCTGAGAGCCCGCCGTCCCGGCTTATTCATCTGGCGGAGGGCTGACATTACCCCGGCGTCCCGCCTTATCTCTCCCTCGCGGCAAGGGAAGCAAATGCAAGATAGATTCCTATTTCGCTCGAGAGGCGAAACAATGGCTTTCCATCTTGTTTGTGTCCACAAGTGTGCATGTGAGGCAGCGCGCATACACACACAACAGGACAGGTGTGATGTGTTGCCTGGAATAGGAGGGCATTACCTTGAGGTATATACTGTGTACTCACCAGACACTTTATTACGTACGCAATCTGATGAGATCAGTACAAGAGCAAAAAACAAAAACAAAACAAATGACACTCCAGTCTTATGACATAGAGTGTTACCCCGCTAGATTGCTTTTCATAGTTATGGCTTTTTACAGTACTTACTGTAATGCCCTCACATGTGGGAAAGGAGAGCCCCGGTCACGTTTATTGACCAGCGAAAGAACAGGAAAACTCACTCACTCACACAGGAGCTGCTGTTGGCCACAGCGCACGCCCAGACGGTCGCACGCAGACTCGCCAGTGTCCCACGGCCCCATTTTATGCATTTTAAGCATACATTTTATGCTTGCTATTTCCGTTATATGTTTACAATGTTTTAAGTTCTCAGATTTTCGTGGTTCTGTAATGTAACCACAGAGATAATTGTGGGTTCACTGTAATTGTTGTTACAAAGTACACACACACACACACACACAGTAGGTCTTTCCCATTGCAGCGCCATCCGTTGGATCTGATAGGTCACTTCCATGCCCCAATGCAAACAGACTGTAACCGCAAAGGCAAGCAAATAAAACAAATTAAGTACAATTTGTTTATTATTTTGCACTTGCGTTTTCAATGTCTTTAATTTTCCCGATGCGACTGGGCTAATTGTTTCAGGTCTAATTAAATGTATAGCCTAAAAGCTGCAGTATTTTGTGCACATAGTTCTTCCTTTACCAACAAAGAGTTTGCAAGACGGCACGGTGGCTGACTGGTTAGAGCGTCAGCCTCACAGTTCTGAGGACCCGGGTTCAATCTCCGGCCCCGCCTGTGTGGAGTTTGCATGTTCTCCCCGTGCCTCCGTGGGTTTTCTCCGGGCACTCCGGTTTCCTCCCACATCCCAAAAACATGCATGAATTGGAGACTCTAAATTGCCCGTAGGCATGACTGTGAGTGCGAATGGTTGTTTGTTTCGATGTGTCCTGCGATTGACTGGCAACCAGTTCAGGATGTACCCCGCCTCCTGCCCGATGGCAGCTGGGATGGGCTCCAGCACCCCCGCGACCCTAGTGAGGAGAATAGGCTCAGAAAATGGATGGATGGATGGAGTTTGCAAGACACTTTCCAAGGTGTCTCGCCTGTAGCCTTACGCTACCCAAACACTCTGAACTTGACCCAAATCATAACTCGGACCTTGTCGGATTCAGGGGCACGTTCCACACCTGGAAGCTTCAACTTTCAGTGGACTGAAATTAGATGCTTCTTCTGTCCTCTTGTCTTCCTCGAACGAACAAACAAACCGGAGGGATCAAGGCCGACCTCCGGATCGCGAGTGTATATTGGGAATAATTACCCGCAGTCCCCACCATCCAGTGTCCTGAACGCAAAACACAGCCGGAGTCAGTCGAGCGAAAAGAGCAGCTAAATTAAACATGTCAGCTTTTTAATGGAGTTTATTTACTTTGGTGTGTTTACCCATGAATGTCGGCCACAATTTCATTTGCATACTGTGCGTGCGTACGTGCGTGCGTGCCTGTGTGTGTTTTAGGCCTGCCTAAGGGCTTCTTTACAATTCCCTGAAAGTCCTTGAAAGTGTAAGGCTCTTGTCCTGTTTGCATGGGAAGGAAACTGCTTCAGCCAGGAAATCTATATTTGGGTAAAAGTAGCACTACAATGCACTCACTAACTAAAAGCGTTGGAACTAAGTGTTGAGTCCTTTGGATGTCAAAGCTCATTAACACTTGTGCGGACTGAATTAATTCAGATGAAACGGCTGTATGCGCTTTTACAGCATTCCGGATGAAAGCGCCCGTGACCCGGAGCTTTCTCTCGTCGGGATCTTCCACGTTAAGTAAATTGCTTCTTGCTTGGCCGTGCTGCTACAAGAAGGACCAGCGACTTTGAGCTAATGAGACAGTCCTGATCATAGCTGGAGACTTCCATTTGAGTTGCGTTTTAACATGCTCGTATATTTCCCGTTTGAAGTGTTTGTATTATAGGATGAAGCTTGCTTTATAGGGCAGCAATTTGTCTCCTTCTGTATCGACTTGACGTCCTCAAACTGAGGATTTGTTGACAGTCAATCTGCTGATGCAGTGCAAAAATAGGGTTAGGATTTCTTGCCCCCAACTCCTTTTTTTTTTTTTTTTTTTTTTGCTTTTAATATCAGCCTCTGTCTGCTTGAGTCTATACTTGAGATCAAACAGACCCGCCGACCAAATAAAAGTGAGCGCCATAAGAAAAAAACTGGATTGTAAGCGTATACAATGCTTGTCCTCTTCAACTGTTTTAGGGTTGATTCACATGGTTTCGAGCTTTCCTCACGGGGACGCTGGAAGGGGAACAGCTGTGGGCGGTTGCTTGACGGTGTGGCTGTGTGTACCTTGTTGTTTTTTTTAGACAGAGTGAGAAACAAAGGTAACTTGGTGACGTCCCTGATGTGGGATTGGTGATCAATAGCAGCGGCGATGGGAGAGGGGCGTGCGTCTTCGTCGATGGTTGTTCTTGGTAATAGCTAATGTGGCCTTCTCTCGGAACATCTCAACTGTGTGAGTCATGTTTTTTTTTTTTTCTGCCAGCCAGTGCAGTTCGATTTTGAATGGGCAATGCATTGGCGTAGTATAAAGCTGCGGCGTGTCCCAAAATGACGCTTTCCAACTGGGTTTCCTCCATTTTTATTGTATTTATTTATTTGCTGCTGCTATGAGGTCACACTTTATGTAGCCGATTCAGCTATTACCATTCCTCCGACAAACCCTGAGGTGTATCCACAAAACGGCTCAGAGTTTACCATTCCATATTTGGAACTGTGCTGCTTGTCGGAAGCACAAGTTTCCCACCCCAAAGTGATGATTTATTGCTTTTGGAAAAGCTCATAAATAGTTAGTTTCAGAGACTTTGCAGAAAAACACTGAATAAAAATGGTTGCGTGCTTTGTAAAAGAGTGCAGCAGCTGCACAAAGATCAGCCCTTCTCAAATGGAACTTTTCAGTCGGGGGGGGGGAATCTATTTCACAAAAGTCTGCCATTTCCGTTTATAAAATGTTTCCCCCCGCCCCAATCTTTGCCGCCTCTTTTCATTACCTATCCAAACAGCACAGCTGCTGCGTGGTACCATATGTACCCGACGTCACAATCAACCTGTGAAAGTCATCGCTGCCAACGACGCTCTTATTGTTCACTTTGTAATTTGGAAACTGACACTTGTTTTGAAAAAATAAAAATAAAAAATAGATTGAGCTTGACACCACCAAGCTGTGACAACAGGATTTTTTTCTTCTTTTCTTCCTACGTTTCTCACAAACAACACCATGGGGTCTTGGAGAACACTTTAGCGCCTCATCACGCCACACATGCCACTTGTGATGAAATATTAAAATAAGTGATGCGAAGGTTTTGCTAAGTGTTTTTTTTTTTTGTTGTTGTTTGCACTTGCAACTGTTTACTTGTCCAGCCCAAGATTTTCATTGCTTGTGTCCGCAGTTGGGGCACTGACAAGTCAAGGTTCGCAACATGTTCTCACAGTAAAATAGTAGGAAATCATCCAAAATTATTTCGACTGCTGGAACTTTCTCCCCGAGAATGTCCGACATATATTGAAGTACAAAACTACATTTTGTCATAGTGTCAGACTAAAATCTTACCATACTTAATATAATGTTTCCATAACTGCACAAAACTAAGTCACAGGTATTTAGAAAGGAAAAAGATGGTGCTGTGTTGCACTTTAGAATTAAATCAACTTATGAAGACCTAGGAATTATTACCATGAGTATAAAAAAAAGCTCAATTATTTGGAGTCCCCATCACTGCAATGTCTGAGGTATTTCCCCCCACTTTCAAATTCATCCTGCGGGCTGGATTGAAACACCTAGCGGGCCTATTTTGGCCCACCAACCATATGTTTGACACCGATGGGTGAGGGTCAACCAAAACTGCCATCAAAGCTAACCACCTGTAGAAGTTGACAGGTTTTCTCTATGGAAAAATTAAGAAAATGGACTTTGTATCCTCGCTTTATCCAACAAAGTTGCTGCCGACAAACACGCATGCTGTACAAATAAAACATCCTGCTTGTAGTTAATGTTTAAAAATGAAAAAGTGCCAGTCCTTTTCCTTTTTGTTTAAAATCCTACTCTATTATTGTGAGTTTTCGATCGCTTGCGCCTCGTCCTCGAGCGTAATGAACAGCACATGTAAGCACTTACAAGTGCGCCAAGCGATTTTTATCTCACAAAAGTGAAAACAATTAAAGCTTGATGTATGTATCGCCTTGTTCCTTGTCACAGCAGAAAACCGGGCAGGGGGAGTGCGAGAGAGAGACGCGAGTGCTGCTCTGCATCGGAGACGTGGGGGAGTGAAAAGGTCTGCTGAAGGTCAGTTTCAATGCAGAAAAGCAGCCATTTCTTTCCACCTTGTTTGCCTGGAAAACAAGTTAAATAAACAAGGTGAATTTGAAAGAAATTGGATCAAACCCACAGGGCGGCAGGAGTATGAATTCCATAGTCATTTCATTTCAATGTCATTCGGGAACACTTTGGACCAGCCCCACTTGTGGAGGAAGAAAAGAAAAGGGTATTTTCCTTTTTTTTTCACGAGAGCGGACTTTTGGCCCCACAGCGGTACGCAGCTAAGAGATGGGAAGAGACAGGCGAGGGGTGGAGCAGCGGGAAAGAAGAAAGGGAAAACAGTTAGGTGGTCGAGATGCCACCTGTGGTCCGACGTAAAACTAAAGCCTCTCATTCCCAATTGGCTCCTCATCCCCGTTTCCTCGCTGGCTTCTCAGCTCCTCGGAGGATGCCCTATTCTCTCAGTGGTCCCGAGACACCAACCCTATTTCGCATGCTTTCCCGGTGGGCCCAGAGTGATAGAAAAGACGTAATTTGTTTTGATTTGGCCCCTCGCACAAAGCAATCTCCCGGCGTTATTTAAGGCCTCGCTCGCTCTCGGCAGCATCTGACAGCAAAACAACAAATCTCAGGTTGCCACGGATCTCCTCTCGTTATCGGCGTCTGCCTTTCTATATCTTTTAATCTATCAGCTTTCGTTGGTATATAAGCATTTTGCTCCCTCGTCGTTTCCCTCCGTCGTGTAGGTGAAAACAGTCATGGAATTTGCTGGTAGAATGGCGCTCAATTGAGCAAAAACTTCGCCAAGGTCACAAAATTAAAAAAAAAATAAAATCTATTCGTGTTAGCGAGGGTTCTTCCCTTTTCTACTCACAACCGACCAAAAAATAACTCCCTCAATGCGTTTGTGCTTGATGGAGGGAATAATAAACGTGTTCACTGATCTGACAGAACAATGCGCTCCTTTCTATTCTCGCGTATCTGGGTTGGTATGATCCAACGATTCGAAGCCAGAGAGTGTCTAGGAATAGCGACGGGTGGGGGAGAACCCACAACAGTCCCAAAATAGGGAGCTTCATTATGGCATCCATCCCTGATAATCAATTCTTTCTGTTGACTTGTGAATCGCACTTTTCTGCCATGAATTCGGGAAAAACAACCAAAAAAAGGCACTCACTTTCCTTGATGCAGACAAGGTGTCAGATTGCTAAGTTTCAGTTTGTTTTCTTCCCTTTTTAAAGCCACTTTGCCCATCTCCGGCTCACAAGCGTTTTGCCAGAAAGTAATTTGGTATCCTCACGGAAAAGCAACAGCGAGCAAAAGCAAGGTTTGATGCGCCCCTGCCACGCAAAAAGCGCCTCCCTGTCACGCATTTGCAGCCGACACAAACACTTTCATCACTTCATCATGTAAAACAGTCGATCCAAAGCGCTGTTGTTGTCTTCGCCTTCTCGATCTGATTTTATACAATTGCCACCATTCAGCTGGCTTTGTTTGCATAGTTTGCCACTAATTTGACTTCCGCCACACATTTTTATAATGACTCAATTACAGCATACGTGAGTTTTCCAGCATCATTTTTACTGTCAACTCTCTGAAGCAATTTACCTGTAACGTTTATCGATATTTCAATAATTCATCAATTGTTTTTCAACTTTGTGTGTGTGTGTGTGTGTAGGGGGGGGGGGGGGGGGGTGCTAATTGATGAGTTGCTATTAGCTAACCATTTTGCCAAAGTACAGTCTTTTATAGTAGCATATTTAGCATAGTACTAGCTCACATGGCTAGCTGTGGGGTTAACGCAAAGAGGAATAAGTCTCTGGAGTCTGGAACATGCTATTTTTGCTTCAGTAACTTTTATTTATTTATTTTTTATTTTTTTATTTTTTTTTAAGCCATTCATCTGTGACAACGGAGTTGGAACTAGGAAGCTCGTATACTTTGCGGCTCAAAGCGACTCGGCTATGACGATTGCGTCAATGTCTTCATAAAGGACACCAATGGTAAGTTTGGATACATTTTTAACCTTTTTTATATTTATTTACAATAACTTTGTACTGTACTGGGTGTTTTAGGCCACAAAAAGTAGAAAACATTAATTTTGTGCCGTACAGTAATATGTTGCATATGGCCTAAAAAAAAATAAAAAATAAAAAGTTCTTCAAAGGTTCGGACATGGACAATCGTCTATCGGACGACCCTCCGCCCCTATTCGTCCATTTTATCGAGGTTCCACTGTACAGTCTATATAGTCTCCTAAATATTACTTATCCTATTTTGCCCATTTATGAATTTTTTTTTTTTTTTAATGAGGTGTATTTTTTTTAAGTGTACATTCATCTTCTAATACCCCCCTACTGCCACTGGCCCATTTCACCATTGGTTTTGGTAGATGAGCTGCAGTGGACAGGAGGGGCGGAGCCATACACGAGGCCTATCATACAGCCACAGCCCTAATTACTTCCACACTCTGATGGAGTCTCAAGAGCCAAAAGTAGCGGATCAGCACATTCCATCCCTCCTAGCTTCTCTTATGTTCCTGCCCGCCCCACTCCTTTGTCAGGACAGGGCTTGTGTTATTAACCTTCCGTCTGCTCATGCAAATATAACACTGCACTCCCTCCCCTCACTTGCTGCAAGCTCGTCGTCGACAGTTGAGCTCTTATTTCTGCTCGGTTATCCCCACAGCGTTTGTCAAAGGTCGAAAGCAAGAAGAAATTCAAACAGCGCTGCGGCGGCAGAAAACAGACAGATTGACTGGACACTGTGGTTCAATTATTGTCGGATTTCACTGGAGGATAAGAGAGAAAATGGAAACGGCAGAAAGAGAAGGGAGTGTTTGGAAAGAACAAAATGGAGACAGAGTGGACTTCATGATGGAGTGTGAGTTGAGTGTCGATGGCGTCTGTCTGTGTGGACTGCCGCAGAACAAAAAGGGGTCAAGGGTACACTTAGTTTTGATGGATAGAGGCCTTCACCCCAAAGTCTTGCTTCACATCCTGGTCGTTAGGGCAACTAAGCACCTCTCAATGTGGCGATTGTACCTCTCATCAGCACGGCGTGCAGACACCCAACGCCAGGCGGGGAGCGCAGTAATCATGCGATGTGAGTCAGGCGCGGGCAGACATCTTTACGCGCGACCCTCCCGGCTGATAAACGGACGGACGGACGGACGGACGGCCGGCGGCTAAAGGACTCGCTAACGTCCTCATTAGCCTCCCTTCTCGCCGCCGCCGCCCGCCACCCTGATGAGGGCTCATGGCGCCGCACATAAAATCCATATTCATACCCTGCGTATGAGGGGGGGGGTATAAAAATGACAGCTGCACTTTGAAGTGTTACTGTGTCGCTTGTAACAGTGGACACAATGAGACACACAGTCGTTGAAGGCCTGTATTTCGGCAGTTATGGGAGTTGAAATGCTGCAGACGTAGTGCCTAAATGTGCCTTATGATCCTCTAACCAAACGTCATTCCCATCTATCTGGCCACACATCAAGCAATTAATATATCTGAGTACTTAAATATTTAATATCCTGTGTTTTATTCTGGATTCCCCCCCTACAATTTGGCAAAGGCTTGAGCATCAGTTGTACAAAAAAATGCCTGTAGGGCTTTTGAATCATTGCAAAATGTGATCAATAATTGTGTCAGTAAGTAACCATGGGGCTTATTTTGGCATAGGAATCAAGTAAAAACAACTCACTTTACCATCTGTCTGCGCTATAATTATTTTGACTAACGTGCTTGTTTTGATGCAAAACAATGTAATTGTATTGGTTTTGCACGCAAGGGGGTGCTGTGGGTTTACTGTCGTCGAGAATTAGCACACAAGTTCGGCTAGTTTCCACACAGATTTCAGGATCCAAAATGTTTCTGCTTTGGACTTGCTTTCGGAACTTTCTGGAGCCATTCACTGAGTTACACCTCCGCCTCTGCGTTTGATACGCATGCAGAAACCTGTATCTCAGTTAACATCATGATTGCATTGATATTTTATCGTTTTGGATTTTCCAACTGTGAATTTGGGCTGACTTGAACGGAAATCAATACACATAACGTTGGTACCATTTGAAATTACACGAACAGGATCAAAGGTCAAATTCATCATGGTGCTATTTGCCTAACCATTGTTATAATCAGTAGATTTACTGTCAGCGTAATTCGTTACTTACGAGTGTCCAAGTTTTGTTTAATCCTGCTCCAGCTCAGATGTTAACTAGACCCCGCCCCTTAAAGGCACAGGTCCAACACGATCTTTTTGTTGTCACGGCGGCTTCTTCAAAACTAGTCCCATTGATGACCCTCTTGAGCTTAATAAAAAGGAAAAAAAATCATATTGAACCACGTTGCGTCAGAAGGGAGTTTGCTCCAGCAAGGTGATGTGCTCGTCGGCAGGAACTGTTGGATGCTCAGGGAATTGTGAGCAGGTGCGTTGTCCTGGTGAAGCCGACACGGGTTGTCCTGCCACAACTCTCGCCTCTTCTCACGCACTGAACGAAGCAAACGCCGTATTGAAGGTGAAAACTTGTCGTACGGGTTTGAAACAGAACTTTTGTGACACTACTAAGGAAACACCTTGTACGGGTAAATTGAGTCACTAGCTTGGTCATGAAACGGATGAAATGAGTAGAAATGACCACAATCATCTATGAATTGGTTACTATAAATGTCAATTGTGTAATTTACTGTTCATTAATAAATAAACTGGGCACAATTAAGTGCAGTACAGCGCTACGACCAGCGGAGGCGCTGTTGATTCGGTCTCAACTCGTTCGCTGTTGAGGGAAACATGACTTCAGCCATGGGAATTGGCAGCATTATTCTGCTCACTTCTAACATTGGCAATTTTGGCTCTGAAAAGGTCAGATTTTTGGTTTATAAAAAAAAAAAAAAAAAAACAACAACAAAAAACTCAAAGACACAAAGCTTTGTGATGAGTGAATTTCTCTGCCTGACAAGGCAGCTTTACACACAATTGCACTCATGCCTAAAACATTGTTGCTATGGTTTCAGCCTTTTTAAAATACTGAAATCCCGTGGCTTGTTTGGAGTGGGGATCCATCAGAAGTGTTTTTTAACTTGAAAGCCGTTTGTCAGGCAAGCCGTCAGCACACTGCGCGCACACACACTGTACGGAGTCACACTGTAGATTACCAGTGACCCCAGGGGAAGGAGTAAAAAGATGAATACATACAACTTAGCTTTCTTTTTTGTCCCGTCGCAGTAAAAGGTAGAGCACATCCACTTCCCATCACAGGATTTTTATTTAAACACCGAGGCGCTGTCAGCCGTTCTCCCAATGGGAGATTTGATGAGTTGTCATAGGAACACTGTGGAGCGCAGTGTGTGTAAGAGAGAAGCGTGGGGGGGGGGGGGGGGAATGTTAAACACTGTCGAATAAAAGAGCCACTTCATTGTTAAATACAACCCCCACCTTCAGGTGAGTCAATATCCCATTTGTTGGTTTTAAGGCCTGTGTGAGCTTTGGGCTTTGGACCCACCATCAATAAATTACATTCCATTTCTTTATCTAATTCTGCTCTCATCTTTGGATACCATAAACACAAACTCATCTGTTACTTGCATTCTTGACATATTTTGATTGCTTTGAGCAACTTGAATGGTAGATTTTCCACATACAGTACTGTAAATGGTGTGGGATACATTTTGGTTATGGACCACCAAGCATTTCTAGTTTGTTTTGGCTTTGTTGTTTACTTAAAGCAACAATCAGGAATTACTGTTGTTGTTTTTGTCTGCTCACCGACAAATTGTGTTGACGCTTAGACAAAAACCCAGCTACACTCATAGATTTTGTTTTTGTTTGATCTGCTATCAATGTCTCTAGCGTTGCGAACCTTGAACACTTTTTGTTTTTTTAATTGCTGTTCTGAAAAACATGCTTTCAGTTGTGAGTCACCTCCCCACCCTTTAGCTCCCTTGGTTGTCCATTCATTTCGCATAGTAATTGGATCAAGTGGTGCATTTATTTCCACGAGGAACGCCAAATTCTTAGCCAACACATGCTGTGCTGCTATTCGTCATTACCAAGAGGGGAAAAAAAAAAAGTGGCTTGGCCCTGGCCTATTATTTCCAATTTCTCCAGGAGAAAGTTAATCTAATGAGCATTATCGGCAGCTAATGGGAATTATAATTAGTCAGATGCAGGAGATTATCTGCACGCAATTAGCTGTGTCTGTCAGCTCCAATTAGCGTGACAGAAATGAGGACACTTTGGAGTTTGTTGCTGCGCAGATGACAATGATGAGAGAGGCGAGAAGGGCAAGGAGGTGGGAAGATGGAGGGAGATGAGTTGTGGGGGGGGGGGGGGGGGGGGGGGGATGACTTATGCAGTTTGGCAAAAACAAAAAATTCGCCCAAAACTGAATTTTATCCATTATATTTAACGTTGTTGTGGCCAATTTCACTTGCCTGAAAACTGAAGAATCCATTTCCCCGTCGTCCTTGCCATAATGCATTCCGGGTACATTCCAAGCACACAAATCGCGCTCTGTTCAACAACCCACTTGCTAATGTTTTTAATCAGCCTCATATCGCCATGCCAACCCCTCCCTGGGTGCAGTGTCAATGAACACCACTGCACAACACAGCCGGATACACAGGCAGCTAAATAGCTACTGATTGCCCTCCCCCGTTACGTTTGCATGGATTATCTCCGTCTATTTGACCAGGCTGCATGCATGTGTCAGTAAAGCATGCATCGTAAACAGTTGGAGTCAATAGGTAGAGGAAGCGGGCGCATGCCTCCGCTGCACACAACACATGAAGACACACATGGTTACTCTAATACTTGAGAACCCCGCCCATCACGTTTGTGCACGCAGGCACACATGCACATAAAGCTGATGGGCACGCACCTAAACCCAGGGGCGGCGCGCGAGACAATATATATTCAGACAGTGACAGTCAATTTGGGACGAGTTTAAGCTTCTCTTTGCTTGAGATTGATCGGGTTTAGCTCATATTTACCAGGCAGACACTCAACGCTGTAATGTGTCCAGGAGGCATTTATCAAAACAGTATCATACCGAAGTGCACCCCAAAGGACTGTTAGCAGGCGGATTTAATACCGGAAATGTAAATTTGGCCTCTCTATTATCAAGCACATTTAATGTTGCCAACAATGTAAAGTTGTTCAGAGCAGTGACGACCCTGGTTATGTTCCTCTCGTAAAGCTCGTAGTGTCATGAGGAATTGCACTGATATGATCCAATGGAATCATTAATTGCTTATTCGATAATGGGGACAATGCGTGGAACCTCTCAGGTGGAACCCAAGCCATTTTGGGACACTGGTTAAAATAATGGCAATAGAGATCTTTGGCACCATAAAATTGGTTTTAACTGTACAGTAAAATTCTTAACCGTAAGTCAACCGCTGCTATGAGGGTGAACTTAGAAGTACTGCAAAAGATGTGAAATATAGGAACTGTGTGGGAAACGCTACCAACCAGACGTGTCCGGTACGTAGAGTCCACGAGGGAGAAAAGCGCTCTTTTTGACAAATGGTCAGGCGAGCAAAGTAACTCGTGCTACTTTTGGTAATATGCAAACGCTCATGTTGCTCGAAGAAATTAAAAATGGACTCCGTGGAAAAAAAATGCCCATTTACCTCAATGAGGAAAAAAAAGTCAAAATTGCAAAAGAGTTTTTGCTCACACACGAGTGATTCTGAGAAACGCGAGTGTTTCTATCGCCACCAGGCAGGGTCACCTCGTCACCATCTGCCCCACTCGAAAGAAAAAAAGAGCAAGCCAAAAATGTCAAAATGCTGCCGTGTCTCCAATCGGTGTCGGGGGAGACAAGTTTGCTGAGGAGTTCAATCCATTTGTTTCACAAGGCTTTGTTGCATTTGACAGTGACCACTTTCCTGCGGGATAGCAACACAAAACAGTCCGTCATGTTTGACAGTCTTCTCCCCTTTTGAACACGCTCACATTTTAGCATGGGGCGTTCAAACTGAGTGCTGAGCGTGCCCGTCGCATTCGTCCACTTGTTCTCTAAAAAGCCTGTGAGGTCCATTTAAAATCGCCGTGAAAACGCCATGCCCAGTAGCCGGTATTGTTCTTATCCTCTGAAATCATTTGGCTGGTAGAAAAGTTTTCCCTTCTCCGGCGCTAACAGAAAACCGCTGTTTTTCTGATCCGACTGCGACTGACTCACCCTTTTTGTTCGCGGCGTGCGCTGCAACCCATGCTCAGGCTTGAAAACTTGGACACTTGGTGGATCGTAGTGACTCTTTCACGGTTAGCTCTGATCCCACTAATTCTCTCTTCGACCGTAAACAAAATGTTGTTGTTGTAACTTCAGCCTAATGATGCAGCCCTGTTACTGTCAGTAGACAGAGAACGGTCAATAAATGCCCAGAAGACTGATGCTACTTTGCGTACTTGTTTTTCCTCTGGTAACAGATCCAAAATGGGAGTAGTCTCAGCAGTTTTGTCCACACGGGCCATGTTTGGCCTTTAATCATAGCATGTCTTGCCATTTAGGAATGAAAAAAACAAAACAAAAAACGCTGCTGTATTAATTTCTTTTGGCTCGGACTTAAGTCAGATGTGGTGGTGGTGGTACAGATTTGTGGCAAACCTGTCCAATCTCGGATAAGCCAAACTAGATGATCCATTAAGCCCAATTAACAACAACTTAAAATACCCGAGATGAAAAAGAATTAGCTTTCTCGTGGAAGCAGAATTTTTTTAATTTAGATTTTACTCCATTCACCCAAAATGGAGATGTGTGCTTTTGCATTTGGACTCTTCAGTTGTTGTTGGAGAGCAACTGTTCCCAAAAGATGAAGTTGAATACGCATAATTGCATAATTGTTGTACCGGTTGTTTACAGGGTTATTGAACAGGCACAATATGCACTCGGCACAATCATTCAGGAACACATACAAAACAGGAAAAAAAACCTCCATCTCAGCTCAGCGGGAGCGGCATGAATGGATGCACGCACTCACGCAGTATTACAACGCGCACCATTTTCCTATCCCGGCTCAAGGCTACTTCGCATCCCCACAGATTCATGCCATGTCAGTACACTCGCCGTCGTCCCCGTTTGCCCATGTTGACGTCTCGCCGCTCTGACAGGCACACTGAAACTGACAGCGTGATTTGTACTCCAGCGCAAACAAGCCCGGCTACATCAATTCCCCCTAGACGGGAGCCTCGGAAAATGTCTTGGAATTCCCGCGACTGTTTTACATAATTTTTTTGTTTTGTTTTGTTTTCAAGGTTGAACCGCAGAGCAGCTCATAGCAGCTGTACTGCGACAACTTTAACAACTCACTCCCCCAAAATAATTTCTCTTTAGTCCTTTTAGTCTTCGCTAAGAGTTAGATTGGCTCCCGGTGCATGTCTTATCAAAGGGACAGATTGACCACGAGACCACGCAGAACCCAAGTCGGATCTGCAGGAGCACTTGTCTTGCTCAGGCATTGCCGTTCAGTGGAAAAACAGTTAAGTGCAAAAACATACTGTTTTAAGTTTGTAAGTGGAGGCGTATTATGTGTACTCATTTTTGCGGGAAAGTGTCACACACAGAAATATGATAACACCACTTATTAAAAAAATGAGCTAAAGTTTTTGCTGTGCAATTATTTTGTCATTTTTTAAAATGTATTTTGAACTTGGCTTTTACCTGGAAATGCAAAGTCTGGAGCAACAGTTTGGTTTGTTACCCTCTGTTTTGCTTTTGTACTCTTGACACTCTGCTTTTAACGCTCAAGAATTGTATACAAATCTATTAACCTATTAACTTTGAAAAAACATCTGCCGTAAGTGGAGAATGGTTCCTATATTCCCCACCTAATTGGATTGTACATTTTACGAGCGCAAACCTCTCGTGACAGTTTTCCCGTGGTCCATTTTTGATTGTGTATACTGTGCGCACTGATGTTTGTCTCGCTGGAGGCGCGGTGGGCTCGCGATCGGTCTATACCTGCGAGGGTGGGCACGGTTCAAACTGTGGCTGAGCCTGCCCGAGTGGAGTGTGTGTCTTCTGGGCAGAATGTGTGGATTAAGGGAGGCCTGAACTTGAAACAAGAAAGGACAGAACAGTCAATAACACACTGATTAATGGTAATGGCATGCAAGCCAGGGGGCTAATCTTCTAAGCTCTTTTTTTGGGGGGATCTAAGAAACGATTGGCTGAAAACGTTGAGGACAGGAAGAGAAGGCGAGCAAGCCAGTGAATGTTTGTGTATCGCTTCACCTTTTAAGTCTGACGAGTGCCAGTAATACTGTGACTTTAAGGTGTGACATGGACTTGAAACAGTGGGAACATTTCTTTCATTCTTTCTTTAGCCACACGAGCACCCATCAGTCCAATTTTCTTTCACCTTGCTCAGAAACATGATCATAAAAAGCTCAGTCATTGTTACACTGAATTCCCGATGCTTATTATCCAGCAGTATCAAGTGGCTGATGAAATGGAAATAGTTTATCCTAGCTTTTTCCAAGCAATCTGGCTCATTCAGAGATTTTCTCCCCTGAAATTGAAGAGGTGCTGATCCCTGTGCTCGCACCTCATCCACTGCCTATGGATTTGCCACAAGCGTGGGTTAATTTATGCAGCCTCGTGAATGCAATCTGTCCACAGTCACGAAGGAGCGACGGGAATGTTGAGTCTCATGATGGATTGGATGTTGCTCCCGGTGTTTATCTAAGGAGCTTGTCATCAGTCTTTTGGATTGCAGATGGATGCTCTCTTCTGGCCTTCGTGGGAGCGGCCCACTCAGCTTAACACTCTTGAATGAGACAGGCATGATAAAGCGATTTATTGATTGCGCATCATTAAGACCTTTGCCAGTCATGTGGAATTAGATCAACTTTCATCGAGGCATCATGGCATTCGTTTCAAGGCTTGCAGAGGGCGCAATTAATTCAGGCTCCCCTATATGTCTCATTAGCAAGCTTTCATATTCTGTTTTATTTAGAAATAGAACATGACATACTCATGTCTAATACAGTGATTCCCAACCACTGTAATTTGTTATTAAATTGAGGCAAGATCATCATTTCAGGGTAAATACTATTTCTGACATTTTTGCTTGGTGGTGTACCGTGAGATATTGCAAATGGTTGGGAAACACTGGTCTTTGCAACGATGTCATATTGTGTCTGTGTTTTTGGTTTTTGAGTAAGTTGGCATTTGGTTTTCTTGTCTCCCTTTGGTGGCACAGTGAGCCGGGTGGAATGAGCAAGGTGGTGTGCACCTGGGAGCTATTCGTAATTGGCAACTGCTAACAGGGGGCCCAGAATGACTCGTGAAAGTAAATCGTAGTCCTCCAAATATTTGAGTAAGGGTAAATATTCAGTGAAAACTACTCAAGTGAGCAAATAATGACTTCTGATTTATTCGTTTTTTTTTTTTTTTTAAATATCACATGAACATCAAAGACAAAAATATAAATTGGGAATATGCATATTGAAATATGCACTTTAAATTAACTTTAAAACTATAAAGTATCATAAAATATGCCAAAATCAAACACTAAATGATCTTAAACGTACGATCTTTGTTTGCACAAATGAACAAGCACGATAGCGTCACCAAGAGATGATTAATTATATAAAAATACAAGTAGCGAGCGGAATTTAACGTAATGTAAGTAAAGGTTTCTTCTTAGCAAATATACTCAAAAGTAAAAAAGTATGTTGCATTAAAACTATCCCAAAAGCTCCACAAGTAAATGTTGCCTGTTACCACCCACTTCTCTGCCAGCAACCCTCCTTGCTCCCGCTTCCTATCACTGTAAACTGCATGCATTGAATGAATGTTGTTTTATTGAATACAAAAATCTTGTTCACGCTTTATTTTCCGCAGTGGAGCAATTCAAAAATATGCCTTCTCGAATGATGTCGGTAATCATAGACTTCGTTCGTATCGTTTGTTGTTCCGCCATCTTTCATCAGGACCAAGAATCGGCTCTCTTGGCCGTGCACTTCCTGCTTGATTGGTCCAATAGTTTATTCACTTCACTCACACACAAAAGGCATCAAGCTGACCGATCTCTGAGTAGGAGCCAGACCCGGGCTGATCGATGAGGCCTTGGTCCGAGTGGTGGTATGGGGGAGGGGGGCACGGTGGTAGCGAGCTGGACAGGTAGGCTGACGGACGTCCAATCAGTGGGCGAATCGATGGGAACTTTTGCTGAGCTCAGATAAGAGCCTGCTCGGGATGCTCAATCGCCTTAGCTGACGGTAGCCTTTGGTTGCTGTGCTGATCTTTCTTTTTCTCTGCAGATCTTCTCTCCAAATCATGTCTACCACAAAACAGAGAATGTAATATAGTGTGATAAATGCCTTTGAGTATTCGTGTGTATCAGCGCAATCATCGATTGGACTTCATGCTGTTTTGTTTAGTGACCACCACCACATTAATGGCACAGGTTATTGATGCGATGTACCGAAAACAATAGCGCCAACTGCGCGTTTGCTGTTGTCTTTCTATTTACCACTTTCAAATGCATGTTTGCCTGTGCAGAGATTTCCAGTCAAGTTGAAGAATAAATCAGACTTCAAACCCCTGTGGTGCCCTCATTAGAGCAGGCTATTGAACCTCAATAGACAGCCAGAATGTGTCGCGGGAGTAGTTGCCTTCAGGCTCACTATAAAGCTTAAAGTAAAGCAATAAAGCTAAAGTTCGCTTGCTTAAGCTAAAGGTTAAGTACTTTAGGATTTCCACTGACTGTATTTATGGTCTTCTGGATTGACATGAGGTCTACAATAGTTGCTATTTGAGAGACAAAAATCTTTGGATACACCTCACAATCTGTTTGGGATTGGTTTAAATCACTTTATTGTCCAAATTGTCCCAAATCATTTGGCTCGCATGCCGACTGGTAAAGGCAGCTATTGCTTGACACCTCCATAGCATCAGGGAGACGATTTATTGGATTAGCCGGTGTGATGTGTGCGGATGCCCCCACGCACGCAATCTTAACGATTCAGATCATTGTTTGCCGTCTTGTCTTTATCATATCACACTTGGGCTTGTTGTTAATTATTTCCAAGTAAGAGCCCTTGCCAGGTATATGTGCTTCAGAAAAGGTTTGTTTCTCTTTCCTGGCAAAGAAGTGTTGCAAAAAAATAAAGAAATCTCATTACAGGTTTGCTGGGCTGCTGCAGGCAAGCATGTTTGCCCACCTCCACTGTGAGACAAAATCTTGACCGAAAGCGTCGTGAAGGCTCGTTCGTGAGAGACGTGCGGCGTCAGGGTTGGAGAGCTGATCCATGGCGAGTTAATAGCAAAATATGGGGGCAGGAAATGTGACCGTGGCGGCTCACTGTGGTCTTACTGCAGTTGCATGTCGCTTCTTCGGAGGAGTGGGGTTTTTGCAGTCATAGGGTCAGAGCCACCGGTTGGCTCAAATGAAAATCACAGTCACCCCAAGTATGGTGCCATGAGTACAAGGATAGGGTGCTGGTTCAGTGTATTTATCTGATCGCCACAAGATATTAATATTCTAAAATTGCCAGGAAACAGAAAAGTCCAGAACATTGTATGACAATATGTCCTTTTAAATTGTTATAGCCTGTGCGCTAAACACAGGCAGAAAATCTGTAGAGAATCCTGCTGAATGTACCAGGGTGCGTTTGATTGACCAAGCAGAACCCACCAACGTGGCTTGCAGATGTGCTAATAGCAAACCGACAGGAAAGCTATCAGTCTGACAGGAGAGAACAAAAGCAATTACAGTGAAGAGGAGCCTGAAGCCAAAGTGCAACGGTGGCTCGACTCGTCAAAGTAACGGCACAGTTTGTGCGCCTAAATATAGAATTCCAACATGTACGGTACAGTAGATTTCAGAGGCTGCGAGGTTGCATTCACAGTCAATGTGAAGTTACTTCAATTAGAAAGGACAGAAACAGAAAGGGAGAATGGCCGCAGGACACCACAAACGGTCCTCTTGCTACAAATAGTGTCTGCAGCATTTCTAAATGGACTCTTTGAAGAAAATAGAACTGGACATCACAGGCAGTGTGTCCGCCAAATTACTCCAATTTGTGAAAGTGACACGCTGCTTCCAATCTGAAAATACCTCGCCTTTTCTTCAGGAGTGCAGGACTAGAAAATGCAATGTTGAAAATGCTGGAACTGACATATGGCTCATGTAGCGTAGCACTTGAATGAAGTTGGTCTTTTGTCTAAATGTTCCCGAGTACTATTGACAAAAGTTTAGGTACTCCCCTCATCTCTTATTCATGAATCAGTGGTTGGACTAATCTGTTGTGAGCTAGTCCATCTAACCTCACAAATTCTCTTCTGGATGAATAGCTCAAATAAATCCTGCAGTTGCAATGGCTAGGCGTCCCAGTACATTTTTCCCGACTACTTAGAGCGTCTTTCTTTTTGGACGACTTCTGATCCTCTATTTACCTTCAGGCTAGACTTTCCAAAGTTCACCTTTTAGGTCTAATCCAAATACTCCTGGTTCATTTAGTTACATATTTTGGCTTGTGGAGAAAATGGATGGATGGATGGAGTTCGGATAAGGAGGAAACAAGGATTTGGAGTAGACGGCAAAAAAAAAAAAGAAAAGTCAAGTCCAGTTTCGTACTCTGGGGCTGTCTACATGTCACCAGAATACGATGAACTGCCAGACATGAGTGACAGTGATAGCCACTGTGGGTCGAGGACCGCCCCCTTTTGTCCCAATTCCCAAGGCCTGGCCTCCCTGTGACAAGATGAGATGTTGTCTAAGCCGCACTGAGACCGTCGTTGTCTCAGTGAATGAACTTGCTGCCTCGTCTCTCTTATTTATATTGGTTTTCTGCTTCCGAACAATTAGGATTTACAAGTATGTCTCATAATGATAATGACATAATTATCCCAATCCCAATTTCTAGCAAAAGCTTGTTGCGGAAGTCACTTCCAGGATCCAAGCGTCACCGTGAATAGTATCCTGAATACAACCCGAAAGCCTCGCTAATCTCCATCACCTCCGTTGTGGCGTCACGCTAAATTGTGTGCATGAAACTGACAGAAAATGTGGTGTTAAGCATTAAAAATACAGAGCCTGAGTTTCACACCTGGTCAAGAGCTATGTAAAGGTCTGCCGTAAATCACTGGATTCGGTTCCCCAATTCTGCCATCGCTACGGGGGTTCAAATACTCAGGGGATAAAGAAAAATAAAATGAACTTGGTGCTAGATCATAAATCCTGTCTCCAGCGAGCTGACGATGCAAAAGGGAACCAGTAGTTTTCCTTTCTGATATTCCACGTACTCTGTTAAAATGTAATTTTGAAGTGCTACATTTGTTGTAGATTTGGTTTGTTATAAATCTTCCAAATTTTCTTCGCCAACACTATCCCTGAACAACAACGGGATGGTTGTGCAATCGCTGAACAAATGTACTGGGATTCTTTGAAACTTTCTTCAGGTTTCCCACTGGAACAACATCAGCTTATTAAGTATGATATCCTTAAAGAAGAAAATTGTCAGGTTCCTTTTATAAATGTTTTTTTTTTTTTTTGTAACCATTGTTCCTTCAAACTACACTCCACTAAACACTTATAAGATCTTTTCAATTACCAAGCATGCAATTGAGAAAGTTTGCTATATTTTCCATCAGTTACAAGTGCATTAAGCTCCCTTTTAGGTTTCTATATATAATCGCACCACGAGGGCCTTATCAAAGAGGCACCCACATAAAAGCGGTCTCCTCTTTCCTTTCTTTGACTATCTCAGCCTTACCGCCGCCATTTATTTCGGCGGGTGGACAAGCCAATCTCGTTTTGTGCAGCTGTTGCCTTCCTCGAAAGCTTGCCTGGCTTACTTGTATCTCCAACTTCATCAAGCTCCTGATGAAACCCACTGCCCCTTTCCAGATAAGCTAAGGCGGGCAACAAGATATATCCATCATTCCCCTACTTAAAGCACACGCATACTTGTGTATGTGTGCGGGTCTTGATATAGTGCAGGGGTACTGCTACAGTCTGTTCAAATGAGAATTGAGTGGGATTTTGTATGAAAAGCAATGTGATCTCTGCAGTAAGTAGATACTGAAAAATATCACTTCGTAAACCTAAAATGGATCTTTTGATTGCATTTCCTTCTAAATTCTCCCGAGGGAAAGTTGAACTAAAACAAGGTCAGTTTTAGAAATTAGAATGGTAAATGCCTCTTATGAGTTTAAAGTAGGATTTTGAACAAAAAGCAGTTCAATCTCGAAAGTTAGGTTGCAGTTCTCAAATGTATGATAGAGCCAAGCTTTTTCATACAATTCCACACTAAATTCTTGTGCGAGCAAGTCGAAATGACCCGCCACCATACTAATAATCCTTCTTAGCGGCTTCACAGAAGTCTCATTATTCCGTTAACCCGCCACACACACAAATGCAACAAACGTGACATTGTGTCGTGGGACCCCATCCAAAGCGGTGGGGGGGCTGGGTTCAGCTGGGTACTTAATCATCTCTGAGATCATGTAACACTTGTAAACAGTGTTTGTTTGTGGGCCAAGAAAGCGTGAGGTCCCCCCCCCCCCCCCCAAGGCCCTAGTTAGCTGTAACGTGATGTTCTACCTGGGAATAGTTGCTCATGTGGCGAAGGAGCAAAGGTTGCTAGGTGTTCATAATTGACCAAGTGCCTAGTTGTCATGACACAAATCCTGCGGTGGCTAAAGTGCTGCATAAATATGAAGCGAAAGATAAATTGCACTCAGGATGATGCATGGGCAGGCGTCGTACGTTGTTCCATTGGTCCGCGCGTGCGTCATCCAGATATTAAAATGACCAAAACCATTTCGATGATGTATTCTCTTCTGTGTCTTTTGGTTACGGTGTACACAAGGTCACTTAGTTACTGATCAATAGCTTGTATTAAGCCGGCGCTCCCCGCGCCGCCCGCCCTGTTTCTGAAACGGCCATTAAATCGATGCGAACAAATGAAATTAAGCTCCTGGGTGGCTCTGAGGAGCAAATGATCTTCCTGTGATTAATAACGCACTGTAAACGCGTCTGCGCTCGCCACATCACACGCACGCACGAGGATTTCCTTGCCTTGTTTCCTCGAGGTAATACCCCAGGGAATGAAGCTCTGCTAATGGTGTTTTTCTGCGGGAGGGCCATTTGCCGTAACAGCCCGAACAACAAATGGCTTTGTTTACAGAGCTGGAAGTATATGGCTTTTGGATCCCTGTCATTTTAGACGAGCAAAAAAGTGGGCATCATCACTGTCATTTGTGAGCTAAGTCAGTGTTACATTGCTTGTGTTAGGTAAACAATAAACAAATTATTGACCGCATTCTAAATAACATTCCTTTCATGTTTCTTGTTGAATGTTCCTTTCATTATACCTCTTATGTTACTGCACAGTGTTAGCTCATAACGATCTTTTTGTGGACTTTTGTGGTTTCTCTCCTCCCGGCCATATTGATTCAAATCAGAGTATTGCTGCCCATAGAGAAGTAACCATGTTTCCATTGATATTTTAGAAGAAAAATATGAGAAGATTGGCAGAAAATGGGGGGGGGGGGGGGGAATGATACACAGCAGCAAATTAAGCGATGGTATGTGGGCCTTTTTTATTGCTTAGAATTTTATATCAAAAGTTTAATATATTCTTTACTTCTTCTGCTGTAAAGTAGATGAGAGAGAAGTTGTAGTTCAACTTAACGAGGCTAATAATTGCCCTGATCGTTTTCATTATATTTTGTGCTTTTGGCCGCATTGGGCTCAAAATAGAGAGATGGTTTTCCGCTTTGCGCTCAGCTCAAGACCATTTATTAAGGTGTGTTTATCATTCACAGTGACCTCGGTTAAGTGTCCTGAGAATTATATTTAAGGCCGTGGGTCCCAGTCGGCAATTAAGTACAATTCATTACCGCAGTCACACAAGGCCTACGGGGGTGGGGGAAAGGTAGGAGCAAAACACTCCAGCAAGCAGGGGAAAGGCAAAACAGATGGAGGAGCCAGTGTGAGAGGAATATTAAAGAATCAGCTGTGTGTGTGTGTGTGTGTGTGTGTGTGTGTGTGGGACAGGCTGAACGTGAGAAAAGGGGCCGATTGTGCGTTCGGAACGTTTCGTCTCCGACGATAGAGGAAGAAAGGTGGAGAGTTGTATTTATTCGGGAGACCTCGGTTTGCCTGACGACGGCGTGCTTGCGCATTGTCGGCGCCCTCCTCCTCGTGCCTTCACTTTTGTTGACGTTTTGATGCTGACAATGTCAGATGTCGTGCAACTCTGTTTTCCTTATAGCCTAATTGTTGTGTATTTCTGCCCGTCAAAGCAAGAGTCCTGTTAGTACTGAATTTGAGCCACGATATTTTGGAAACTGAGCCCACTCAAAGCAGTACATGGTCCTTTTTAGAGCTCTGCCAGCTACAATTCGAATTCCTTATCGCAGCTATATGTTAACGCCCGCGAGACGAGGCTTAAAGTCGGCTTTTTAGTCTCTTGGCCCTCGTTCATGTTGTTCCGAGGACATCCTGAAGGCACATTTCAAACATTGAGGGATTATTTTTGATAACACAGCAGAAACCCGATTGATGTTTATATTAGCCTTGTATTGAATCAGGTTCTGTGTCAAAACAGGAGCCCTATTAGTGATATGAGACAAAGGCCTTTTCTTGCTAGATATGGGCAATTTTCTAAACTCAGACATTATCTTGCGATAACACGACAAAGAACCCCAGTGACGTTACATCTAATGTGGCCTTAAATGGTTGCATTCTATGCCGAGGCCCTATCAATACTGGACAGGAGACATTTTAGGTGTGCAGTAGCTCAGTCATTTTCATAGATTAGGATGCGTCAGAGCTTCATGATCCTTGTGTTCTGGCAAGCACAGTTTTGAGCCAACTATAAGATATCATTTATACAAGAAAAATTCTCTTAGTTTTGTTGGTGCATCATCAGGGATACGACCACGCATTTCTAGTATTAGTTCGCCTCGGGCACCATGCCATGATTGACCTTCCAATTCAGCCTTTTAGATTAAAAGACGATTATTTCATAGAGGGTACGCCAGGCCGTGACCGTGACTATCATTGTTTTCGAGTTGTACGTATGCTGCATTTGCTCTGCTCGCTGACGTAAACTCCACGCTTTGTCCCGATTCACTTTGCATTCGGAATCAGATTTGTCACACGTTCTGCGTTGGGAGTCGTGCGTGTTGCTCATCACGCAGGTGCAGCAGTCTGGAAGTGCACTTCCTGTTCTTTTGAGGAGCTCTTTGCTTGTTTGCAAGAAAAGAGAAACTGTTTTGCATTCATATTGTACACACGGTCCACATCAAGTGATTGTACATGAAACCATTTTCTCGTCAGTCGATTTTCTGAAGGGCATAATAGGCGACTTGTGGTATTTCCATGCACTCTTGCGCAAATAGTTGGGATCTCCCACCTGCTGCATCAATCCTTTTGCTCCAATGCTTTGAGTCACGTAGAATTATTATTATTCTAAAGAAACTAAGTATCACACGTTGCAATTTCACATGCCTCCCATTCGCCTCTTTTGACGTCAATTGCTTAAGGGAAAAAACAAAACCCATTTTTCTTTTTAAATCCAATTATTGTGAAAACTGATAACATTTAAAAGCTAACCAATTTTTACTACTGCTAAGTCATTCGGCGGGCACCAATTATCTTGACTGTTTTGGATGACTGTTATACAATATTGACATTGATTAAATCCAAACAATAGTTTGCCACAGAACCACCTCCAGTACATTATTCCAATTTTATTGCATGAACTCAATAAAACAGAGTTGCCTTGTTCAACACGATTACATTGTACCACACTGTGCCAATTCCATCCCAATGTAAACACAGTCAATGCTTCCAAATATATAGAAAGACAAATCTCAACTCTTTCCAAGTTCTGCTCAACTATCGTACATGCTTACCGAATTATCTAAATTATCCATTCGTTGGCTTCATCATCACCACTCCTAGCCTCTTGGTACCCTCCCATTAAATAAAGAAAAAATAGCTTGACTAACAAAAGTAAAAACTAAAGATTTACTGAAAATGAACAAATGACAAATATTGAAGTGCATCCATCGGCTTTCATGACAGAACCGTTTTGGAACTGGTGCCTGATTATTCATTCTTTTAGCGCACGTGCATTTCCACGATGTAATCTAATGTATGCCACTCTGGAAGACATTTTGCATTTTAATCTAAATGACTTTTAAATTTTTTTGTGTGCTTGCCACTGTCACACTGACACCGCATACGTGACACAAAGCTGCATTGTAATGCTTTGCCTTACACTGTAACACCCTGCAAAAACTAAAAGTACATGGCTGATGCTTTATGCCTGAGACTTGTGCAGTTATTGGGTTTCCATTCCAGTGCGGCTCTAATTTGAACAGACTTATCAGAAAATTGAAAAAGAAAATGCAAACGGAGTTTGTATTAAGGTGCTGTTCTACGAGTGTTAGGAGGGGGGAGATCAGCGTGAGTCTGCTTTTGCTTGCGGAACATTTTGCAAACCGTATCCTTGTGGTTTGTTGCTGGAGTAATAATGGGGATTGCTTTCTCCTTGGTACAGGTCCTGATCCATTTCCAAGACGTCCATTCGAACAGTGACGACAATGTTCATCACGTTTAATATGGCATCAAGTGCCCCGAGTGGTTTAAATACTGACACATCGTTGACATTGTCCACAGAGCATTAACCGTTAAATCATACTTCCTCTTTTGTGAAACCTTGAACATTTTATGAAATGCGAGACATAGAGTAGCGTAATATAGGAAACCTGCTGTCATTTTGTTTACACCAGTAATTTAGATCGTCACAGTATCCAAAATGATTTTTCTGTTGATGACACTGCAATTTATTAACAAGTAGACTCCGTTTTGTACATGGGAAAATCCCAAAATACAGTATATCCTACAATAGAGTACAAATGCCATGAGTCACATATACTGTACATAAATACAAAAGTTATCATACCTTGATTCATCCAAATTCCGGTTAACTTTACCTTTTCTTTTTAACAAGCAGCTTTCTCCACATTTAAAAAAACTATTTTATTTTTTTTTTTTTAACTCGAGGCACATCACTCCACCGATCTGTTGAACTGTACCAACCTCAGATGAACCTTTAACTTCATTGTCATCACTGGAGGTGGCACGCGCGCGCACACACGCACATGCACGCACACGTTGCAAAGTCTGTACTTCAATAGACTGAAGCAGGCAGAGCGCTTGGATCGAAGCAAAAGTATGGCTAATTGAAATCTGTGATCCTTAGGGCTTCTTTTTTTTTTTTAACCTTGAAGTAACGGAGCGAGGCAGAAATACAAAAATTAGTTCTTTGCCAACACTTCAACTTTAGTTTTGTGACATCAAAAGGTGATCGCAGTCTGTGCTTAATTTTTTTTAATTGCGGTGGATGGGACCAAAGCAATTTTTGGGGTTCAGATGTAAATGTTCACTAACAATTAAAATAATGAACTCATGTTGGTCCCTAGCAATAAAATCAAAGAATATCTATGATTTGGTCCACCGGTTCGTTGGATTATAATGCAAATGTAGCGTCCATTGATACAATATATAGAACCCAAAGTATGCTTCCATTTTGTTCTTGTTCAACCTGCCTTGCCGAATAGTGCCATAGTTTGCAGTGGGCTAATGACTTTGGTGACCGTTCGCCTTTTCCTCAAGCGCTGCTGCTATGAGGTCATCGGTTCTCGAGTAAACTGTTGTGACAGCTGTTGAATGGACTTGCCATTACATTAGACAGTCACGTTCCCCACAGCGTGGCTCGTAATAATTTCGTCCGTCTCCCCCGTGACATTTCATTAAGCGGTGTTTACTATCAGGTCAACATCTCCTTTTGTCCAGTGATTTAGTTAATGGCCAAATACTTCACTGGCGTGATTTGCAATTCAATAGCCATTGTTTCATATTTTTTTTTATCATACTACCATGCATAGCTGCTCCCCTGCAAGAACATCCTGGCTCCCTGTATGCAATTCAATATGTTTTAACGTAATAGCAGCAGGTGGTCTGTGTTTTCATCTGCGCTTGTGTCCAGGCACTGTATTTGTTAAAAGCCTTCCCGCAGTGCAACAAGCCACACACGTCACTGCAAAAGTTGTTTTTTTTTTTCTTTTCTTTTTGCAACCATGTGAATACATTTCATGTTTACGCTATGCGTGTGTTTTAGTTGCAATTCTTTGAGCTTCTCATGCTACCACGACAGCCAACGGTAAAGGCAGCCACGGCATCTCGGCGGGATTCGAGGTGCCCGGATGATTCGTCTTAGCGAGAAACATTTTCCACTCGCCTTTGCTTTCCACACTCAGTGGGGAGAATGTTTCGCTAATCCAATTTGGAACTGCGAAATAGATTTATGTCGTGTTGTGACTTGGAAAAACAAACTCGATCTGCACTAGCTGGAAAAATGTAACTTGATTTGAAAGCTTAATCTTTCTTCAAGAGTTGAGTGTATTTGTGTGTCCTCAAGATCGGAGGACTAATGGCGCTGTTCATCTCCGATTACACTCTTGAATGAAAGGCCAAGTGGGGTCGGGGGTCATGTCTAGCCGTTAAGAGATTTACAGAAATAACCTCCAGCAGGGTTAAGGTACCATCACTTCTGGTCTGGTTGTGCTGCCCGGAACTTGAAATGTGCTTGTGAGTGAACAAATGAATCAATGGCAATCCATCCTTTTAAACCACTTGACTATAACCTAAGAGACTAACGGATCAATAGCGAAGCCATCGATTGGCGGAAAGGTGAAAGTTTTTGTCCATTTTGGTTAATAAATGAAGGAGCCTGTCACTAATTAACAACAGGGTTAAAGGAAAGTAGGAGTTACTCATCTAAAAACAATAAGCCTCGTGGTCATTGCTACTTCCAGTTGAAGTTTGCAATCTAACGAAACAAACAAAGAGAATTAGACATTGTGTACTTGAAAAAATATAACTTTGTCCTGAAGTCTGCTAGCTTAACTTTAACAAGCAATGGCAAACTCCATAGATGGGCTGACGTCATCAACGTGGCGTCAGTGTTATAAACCTTTAAGGAAAGGGTAATTGAACCAAAATGTTGGCGCAGCCCATGTAGACAGGTAATGTAACATATATTCTTTATCCTCTGCGAAATACTACTATTGTGGCTTACTCTGCTCCAAGTACAGTATATCAGTTTGTTTTATACTGCCCCCAGGTGGCCCGAAATGCACACACCAGAAGGAGCGGCCCAATGTCCATTTGAAAATCTTATGGGGGGGAAAAAAAACAAACCAAAAAAACAAGCATTTTTGTTGTTTTTGGCTGGCTGGAAAGGATTTATTGCAGTTTCTGTTCATTCTAATGGGGAAAGAGTTTTTGAGATACAAGTGTTCTGTTCTACGAGCATTGTCGCAAAAGGAATGAAATGTGTATCTCAAGGCACCAGTGCACTGTGATAAATGCAATCCCTGAAATGCTTAATTCAAAAATCCTGAATCCTAAGTACCTTTTATTTTACTTCGTATTTCATAGCCTGTCTTTTGACCATGTCATACATTTCATGAATTGTACCCATGTCCTAAAATGTGGTATTACTGAAATGGTTGTAACGTGGGTTTCTGTCCATGCCCACGTGAACCTATAAACCTACTACTTTATTTTATGTGCTACGCTAAAGATCATCTCATTAGATGACTTTTTTTTTTTTTTTTTTCCCCCCCACATGTAAATTTCACGCTGTCGTTTTGAGTGAAATGATTTTTGCAAAGAGGCAAGCGCCGCCACAGTCAACACAAAGCCGAGGGCTCATAATGAAATACAAAAGCTGCAATTAATAGCTAATTAAACCATATCAGTCATGCCGGTCAGGTCGAACTAATAATGATTCATGAGTGAAATCTTCCAAAATGAATGAAAGCACATTTCTATCGAATGCAAGCGCTTGTTAAGTCGCTTGAAAGGAGATATTGGACTACGTGGAAATTAATTAATTGAAATTTCTTCGGTGATTTGACGGGGTACATTGGCTCAGACAGTCACACGCTAATTCTATATTCATGAGAAAATAAGTAAATCATTTCTGATCTGGCCTCCATCCAGCGCTGTCCGAACGTATATATCGCAATTGCAAGACTTTGATGGAGTGCTTATAAACGGTAAATGAAAAAAGAGCGTTCCCATCATAGCGCGGCAGCCGTGAAATGCATATTTCCGAACTATAATAAGTCAGATCGGGAGAATCTGCCCTTAGACACTAGCAAATAATCATTGCAGCTCATTAGAAATGACGCTGTATTGGAATATATGAAGAGCCAATCATTATTCATTCAAATAGAGGTCACGCACACTAGGTCTTTTTTTTTTTTTTTTTTTTTTTTTTTTTTTTTTTCCCCCCCGAGATTATAAATTGCTTCTGTCTGTCCTGCTCGGCCCCTCTTCTTCCGCCCACCACCCTGCAGCGTTTGAGAAAGGCTACTGAATTTAAATGGGATAAATCATAAATCTGATTAGGTGAATATTCTCTATGATCTGGAGGGGCAATATGGGAGAAAGGTGATGAATTGGAAATTATGAGACTTTTTCTCATTTTTATTTTCTCTCCCTCGTTCGCGTCATTCAACCCTCTCGTCAAGACTTTCGTTGAATAATTTACCAGCACGACAATAATGGGAAGTACTTCATTAGACCAAAAAGCTCTCGTGGTGTCAGCGATGTCTCTTAATTGAGAGCCCTTAGATGAATCTCGATAGGGACCATTGCGATTTTTAACAGTCTGGAGATTTATTATTGCAACCTTTAATTTTAAACCGCCACAGAGGGTCTGACGCTGCCAGGCAAGCGGCCACTAACTTGCTATTAAATGTGACTCAAGGTGGACTGAAGTGCATTTGCTCCACCTCGAGATGTAGCTTTTGGCTGTAAAGCACAGCGAGGCCACGGTTGGGCATTTTTCCAGCATAAAACTTTTGCAGACAGTCTGTCTTTATAGGAAAGGCTGCACTAAAAGCTCAGTGTGTTATAAGTGTTATAAGAACTTGGGGGTATGACACACAATTGATATGATTTCTTTGTAAAGTCTAAATGCGTTTTCCTTGACTCAGACAGAATCGCTTCCTAAGTACAGTTCAGTTGTATTTAACTTTTAAGTTGAATACATTTGCATTTCATCTTTAAAAATGTTTTTTCATGTATTGATGTGCATTTAAAAAAAAAAAAAAAATGTGTGCAATACATTTTAATTGAATCATTAAGTAGTTTTTATGACGCAGTATATTGAAGCGCTGTGTTAATGCGAATTAAGTGATGTTAACTGAGCTGCGGGCAATTGTCGAGACTGTGAAGTTTGGATAATTGAATCACAACCAGAAAGTATATCGACTCTTGTTCCAGCCTTGTACTCACTTGTAATGATTTTTCAGGGAAAAGTAGGTTGCATCAAAGTGCAGCTCATTGGACATTAAATCGAAAATAACACAATTGGGACAGTAATCAAAACAATACGGGAGGTTTAGTAGAGACTCGTTAGCGGTGGCTTTTGTCCATTGCAGTAGAGAAACTATTGTTCTTTGGACCTTTTTTTTTGTTTGCTCTGTGAAGTATGTCGACTGCATTTTAAGGCTTAAACTATACTTTTTTTTTTCCACACGAACTGTTTTCTGCAACTTCAAAGGCTTATTTTTCACTAAAATGTTGGTTTACTTAGTTATAGTAATTTTCCTCACCGTATTACAATACTAAGAATCATTTTGAATATACTTTTAAAAAATAACACCTGTGCCCCACTTTTGATGAACACTTGAGCCTCCTACGCTAGTTTTTGTTGTTGTTGTTGGTGATTACGGTGGAAGTTATTTTTCGAGGCGACACTTGAAAAGTTTGTGAACCGCCGCTCTCTACCTTAACGCCTCTAAGCCATTGTGAATGTATCCTCCAGGGAAAGTTTACTTTGCCCCTGGGATGCTTATATAAAATGGCCGTGGCAACCTGTAGCTGAACTCGGGACCCCACAGCTGAAGGAAGTTGCCCTGCGGAGCCATGTCTGCTCCGTCCTGTGATTACGGGCCAACAGCGACGACCGAATACGCACGTGAATAAATGAGCTTCCCAATAACTCCATCCATCTATTCCCCCATGGCAAGCAACACATCTCAAAGCAAGCAGCACATAAGCTGCACACGTTCCAATTTTTCCGTGCCACCAACACCCCCCCACCCCAATCTCGCCCCGACAGCAGACACACAAAGCCTCCGTATCTCCCGTCCGACAGAGAATATCGCAGTGACCGACGCGTTTGAGCCACAAACGCCCTCTATTTCTCCATTGCTCACTTTCGCTCCCCGAGCGTGCGTCGGGATGCTATCGCGCCCCAGGCAATCGGAGATACAGTCATATGTCACAAATAGGTGTCAACTCTTATTACAGTGGGGAAGCGGGGTCGAAGCCAAGCGAAAACTCACTTAGCAGGAAGGACATCGCCTGGACACTGCCTCCGTGCCTTTGCTGGGTATTACCTTGTTTCCCTTCACGGCCTGCCGTATTTTACCAGGAACACAAACGTAATGCCTCTGCTCTCCACTCTGTTGCACTAACCTTCTTGACTGCACTCACCTGAAAAGTGAATATTGTTTATTCAATCTCATTTATGCTGGCTGGCCCTCCTTGACGCAAGCCATCCACTTTTTATCTATGGCCGGGTATTGTTGGGGCGCTGGCTGGGACTCGAACATTCAAATCAATTTTATGCCACTAGTAATAGTCAACAATGTGAAGTTACAAGACATTTTAGCTGTTGTTGACCTTTTAATGGCTTTGCTTATCTAGCTTTGGACCATCTGCTCTCTGGATCTGTGTTTACGACCGTGGCTTAAATGTACACTAACTTTAGATGCATCCTCCGAGCAAAGAATAAAAAGCTGCAGCTCTAAACTAAGGCCGGTTTAGTTTTTCTTTCTCATATTTTAATTAGTTTTAAAAACGGGGTTAATTTACCCCCTCTCCCCAAATACTTGTTCTTATTTTGAAAGAGCGATCAGTGTGACAAATAAAACATTTTCCACAATCTAACATGGTTGTATGGACTGTGAATGTCACACAATTTCACACCATAGCTGAGCAAAACCAAGCACTCGCATCATTCGTCATACATGGTTTACAGTGCGTTGGCCTCGCGAATCCATAACGCTGCACTTACAGCCCCGAGGTCGCACTTATGCACCATCACAATCGCTGCTTTTGAAAGCTGGAAAAGACATTCAGCAGTGTCATTATAGCCATTTCATTCAGTGCATCCATGTAACAAGTGCCTTTTAGCAGCCTTGAAGCTTAAATGCCTTTTGGTGCAGAAACGTTCACGTCAGTACAGAAATTGTGGAGCATTTGCATGTCGGGGTTAGCGTACGTGAAAGCACATTTGCCATGCATGTTGCAAACCTAATCTCATTCATTGGCACCAAAACTCTAGTAATCATTTTCTTCGGGTAAAATTTGACCCGTTTTGACATTGGACAGCAATAAAAATACCCATACTCTACAACCGATGAATCGGCTAGATAGTAGCCCTTTTCAATTAAGCAAAAATTGGCTTTTTTTTTTTTTTTACACAAATGAGGAAAAACAAATATTCAAAGAAATATTTTCCCCAAATATCAAACTCGATTTTTGCAGGGTTTTTTTTTTTTTTTGGCGTAGTTAACAAGCACTAAATGACAAAGTATTTTAAAACATTCTAATGTTCTGCCTTTAATTCATACCCATTGTTGTAAGCCTTAAGTCACCCAAAAAGTAATTTTATTCATTATATGTTTTAATTAATCGGCCGATAAATCAGAATTTTATTCTGACAAATGTCGGAATCTGCTTCAGAAAATCCATATCGGTCGGGCGCTAAAAAAATATTTGTCGTTCTTTCACCCTGGAATTTGATGACTTTACCTATAACAAATGCACATTCTTTAGTATAGGTGTTCCAAGTTTTGTCCACATTGACCTGTCTTTACTAAAATGAATTTGAGATTTACTAGTGTTATATTAAGGAAAATGGTGGTAAGAATCTTGAAACTGTGAAACTACTGATTCAGTGTTTTTTATCCAAAAAAACGGAGTTAAACAGGAATACACATTAAATCCAATCCTAATTTGATACGGACAATTATTTATGAGGACATTCTTGGCCCTTGGTAAAAACGGAACCACAACCCTCCTCTGTGCATGGAAAATGAACAGTATGTAGTTTTTAAGTAAAATAAATCCTATTTTTACTTCCCTTGTTCATCATATTTTTGTTGACCCGATATTGGACCAGGAAATATCTGTTTGTTCAACATTTCCCACACAATTAACTTTTTTTTTTTTTTTTTTTCAATCATCACAGAGCATCTCCTTGTTTCTATTTCTTTCCAATGCGATTTTTATCATTTTGTTATTTTTATTTTTTTACCCGAGCGGGTGTACGGGGGGGTGCAATACTTGCTCAGCGAGGCATTGACTGGCGAGATGGGCAAAAATCAGCCAGCCAGGAGAAGTCAGCCATCAATCTTCCTCGCTGTCATTCCGTTATTCGCCCTCTCCTGCTCCCCTTCACTATCATTTCCTCTGTCTGTGCTCTATCTCCCTCTGTCTGTCTGTCTCGCCCACCACCCTTTCTAATTCTGACTTCAGTCAAGGTTGGACGTGATGGCCGGCCGGCTAGACCAATATAAACCTCGTCTCGGCCCGCTCTTTATTACTCTTCGGTCTCGATAGCATCTTCAGGAATCCTCATTGTGTTTTTCTCACTCTCTGTCCCTCAGTGGGCGTGTGTCTGGCTGAGACGTACCTTAGTGGAAAGCCAAACGTGGAAACCCTCAACACACGGTTCCATAAACCGGGCGAGCCTAGCTTCACTTTCATAATTGGCACTGTAAAATGTCCCGTAAGCGTCTTTTAAGCGAGACTTTTCAACACAAATACGGTGTCGGTGCCACTCTAAACCGCTAATGAAGCTTCTTTAAAAAAGAAAATAAATAAATAAAAATATGCCAAGATCCATAAAGATGAAGCTACAGATTAGATATAAACCTTGTTATACACCGAATGGTCTCCAAAAAGGGAAGCCGGGTTACGGCCTCCCATTCAGTGGCTAATACCGGAGTGTTAAGGATCACAGAGGGGTTTTAACCTCCCCTGTCAGCCTAAATTAATGAGGTAATTAAGGGCTCAGGTGGAATTAGACGGAGACACCTCAAGTGCCCTCGGGGCCGTAAGATAGGCGGCCCAGGATGTTACGTTATAGAGACGGACGCTCCTTCCCAAGCAGAGGTCAACTCGGACGGCCGTTGCTCGGCGGCAATTCAATTCCGAGTGGGTTTGGTGACAGTCGGTGAAATGCGGACACGATGACTTTGCCGCCGACGAGGATTCGCACAGGAAAATCGCAGCGGTTTGTTTCCCATTACAGGTCTGTGCTGATAAGCGATCGGGCGAACATAAGGAGAATTGAAGAGGCTCTTTTGGGCAGTTTGATGTGATTACATTACATAGCCTGCTTCAGTCGTAAAATCAGCCGATTTAAAGCAAACATAAAACGCTCCCCTGGGGATCATTTTCGCATGATGGATTTTTTTAGTGCCCTCTCCTTCGCTCCGGTGGGGCTTCTATTTGTTTTGTTTTTTTCTTTTAGTGTTTTCAATTTCCTAACTTTCTTTACTTGGAAAATACAATCACAAATATTGATTGATTGTCCGCCGAGGAGATAGCGGCGGCAGCTGTAGTCGTAAAAGCGGTACTACAAGATTTAAAACAATGTTGGCCCCTGGTGGGATTAGCACGGATGCCGCTGTAGTCAAATTTGAATCCAGAATGAAGTGAAGCAATGCATTCACTGAAAGATTGAAGAACTCAAAACCCTTCCGACCTCGGGTGCCACAACTCATCATTTCATTTCAAATGTCCATCGTAAGGGTTCTCGTAAAGATAATGAATGCAATCAAATGGAAGGGCTTCGGATGAAATCATTTCAAAATGGCTTCGGTGGCCATTGCGCTGCCTCCACATTAGTGTTGGCGCCAGAGACACAGGTGGCTTTCGAACCTGTCGTTATTCTAATCCAAAAACACAGCGGGGGCAGCCTGCAGTCATTTTGTCCGGCAAACACGTTAAAGCCTTATTACGTTCACAGTGATCATTTTCTGTCCACTGGGCAGAGGTAATTAGCTCATCTCTCTTGCCGCCTCATAGGTGACGCGCGATATAGCGACGGCGAAGTGAGCGATTATCATAGAGGACGCAGCCTGTGGGTGTTTCTATCAGTGACACCCACCATGCGTGCGTTTGTGCATTAGTTCATGAATGCCTCCTCAGAGATTCATCTGAGTAATAGAAAGACCGCAGAATTACATTAGCGGAATGGAAGCGTTCAGATTCACGATGCATTCGGGTGAACAAATGGTTCAAGGCACCAGTTGGATATTGTATATACAGAACGAAGAGGGAAACGCTGTATATCTGTAGGAACGGAAACCTTTGCCTGAGTTTAAGACGTATTTTACATGATTGCAAGTTATTGTAATGAAGTTAATTCCAAATGATGGCTAACAGATTCATTTACCAATGTTGGGCCATAAGGACCAAATGAGTAAGTAGCCTGCGGCTTGGTCACCTGTGATTTGCTCGGAATGATTTAAAAATGTCAACACCTGGCGACATGTATAGTAATAATGTTGCATATTGATATTGATCCGTTTCTTTCAGTGCCATGCAATGCATCATTATTTGAAGGTGTATTTTATGTTCTCATTTACACACACACACACACACACACACAAAAGCGCGTACACAGTGTAGCGGTTGTTGTAGTTGTCACTTTGTCCTCCCAGTGCGTCCTCTGATGTCAGTCAATAGTTGGGTTCCCGCAGGTTTGACTCCCTCGCACGACAGCGGGCCCGCCGCGCTCTGTCGGCCTGGGCTCGCTCCTCCTCTCCCTTCCCGGGGTTATCCACATATGCCAGAGTGGAATCTGACATTTCCTCGCTCGTCCGCAGGCGCCAATCTCTGCCACTGTCCCACCTTCTACTTTCACCTTGAGTCTTTGCCCTCCTCTATGAACTTAGTATGTCCAAACGCATCTAAATGTCACACGGAGCTGGTCAAATAGACCGACTATTCACCCACTTGTGCTCTGAAGCATTCCCATTTTCCATAAAGCGTCAAGATGTGGCCAGACTCCTCCTTGCTCTTCCTCAGTCTTTGCCCTTTTTTCAGGCTCAGTGAACTGAGGGAAAATGACATTTAATTACAGGAGAGCATCACGCAGTTTGGCTAATTCCAATCCCGGGAGTTCAGTCATCATATCTAATTAACTTTCACTTTCATGAAAGCTTAATGCAGCTCCATAGGATGGCGCCGCATGTGCCGCACTTCAGGACTATTGACAAATGTCTGAGAATTAATTTGTTTTTACTCACTCCTACTTCTCGTTCATAAGCAGTGGAGGGTTAATGGCTGTTTTGGGGGGATTTATTTCACATTGGGCTTCTTTTATGACTACTAAAGAGACAATAGAAGATATTCATAATTGATCGAAGCCTGACTTATGCCTAAATAGGAATGAATATAATCAATGCCTTGGACGCCGGTGGTAATTCATAGCCTTATCGATTGTGCAAAACACATCGCAGTCTGATTCACATTCATTATGACACTCTCAGAGGACAATCAATTCATTATTATGCCTGCCCTTGACCACATTGTTAGTGTGCTTATTGGGGCATCATCCTTGGAGTGCACGCGAGTGCGTGATGCCGTCATTTTTCATACACGCACTCCATTTGAAAATATACTATGCTGAATCTCGAAACGTATTTTGTGGAAACGGGTTTAATTGTAACCGGTTTTAATAGTTAGCAATTCTGCTTTTGTGCATTTCCGATTGGGTCTCCGTAAAAGAGGGCATGTCCTCCTCGGCGTGACGTAATTTTCGCCGTCATACTAACACGACCTCTGTGGTTTGAGTGGTGTTGCATATCCGGTGCCGCTGTCGTTGATGGGATGCGTCTCGCTCTCGCTGAGGCGTGCCACCCCTGCAGTGGTGGCACTAGAGGTGCGACGGTCGGCCCAGAAAATCTAATGCAAAACTGTACTGAGAAAACAAAGGCGCAGTTAGTTTGCAATGGATAGCATACAACGTGATGATAATCCAAACATGGGTTGTTTAGCCTCGGTGGAGGTCCAGCTCTTTTGTCCTCGTGGAAGTTGATTTTTAGGGTTTAGTTGGGCACCTTCCGTAGAGTGCCACAAAAGGGCGGGCAGCACTGAGGTCTACTAAAAGTGATGCGGTGTAATTAAGAGCGAGAAAAGGCAGAGGAGGTGCCCAAAAGAGATCCAGTCACGCTTGTGAATAATGTACGCTCTGTATGTGTTGTTTGAAAGTTGGTTCCTGTAACATTGTGCTAATGTACGTTGGCACGTCTGCGCCGTTTTGCATGATTTGTTACCATTTAGTTATCGCCGATGAAATTGTGGTTTGTTTGAACATTTTGGTTTAAATACAAAATGTTGAATCCTTTTGTTTTATGTCAATTGTACAGTGAACTTTAACTGGGAGTGACAACCATCCTGACGCTTTGCCCCTTGTTTGAAGAACTGTGTGAGCAAGAGTCATTCCCTCAAAGTGATGCTGTACGATAGTTTCCCATTTCTTAACAGCAAGAGGGAGAACAGGCGCTTATGAATACTTTAAACACTTTCCGTGTATATAAAGCTTGTCGGAATCTAAAAATCTTTACATGGTCTCTCTCTATTGCAGCTTTTCACCTGCGATAAACGGGGTTGGCTGTACCTATGAGCTTCAGTGCGTCGGTAAGACAACATGCCGTGCACATGGCCACGGTTTAGCTGTTGACTTAAATATGGCCCTGTTAATTCCCAACCCCAAGCACACAGAGAAGGGGCATGGGAAAAATGAGTGCCCCGCTGAAATGCTGCAAACATCAGCAACGCCCACTCGGAGGATGAATGCCCGTCGTCCTTTGCCGCGTGGCCGTTCATCCTTGTAACGTATCCACACGGGCGTGCATCTCGTTGCACGTTTGTTTGGGTTACGCACGGCTAAAGGTGGCAAAAGTTAATACCCGAGGCTGTTAAATCACTCGTCCCCCTCGTGGGATTTCCAGGGTCACGTCTAGTTCGTCTTATCGATCTATAGACAAGCCACCCGTGCTGCCGGAGGTTGCCCCGATGCGGGAGCCGGCCGGGGCTCCGCCACGGAGGAATACTAATCGGGATGCAGATGGCTTTGGCCGTCTCAGCAGACATTGATCCCTCTGCGGACTTCCGAGGTGGTGAGAGATGGACTGTCACCTGAATGAGAGGAGATTGGGACACGTCCCTTCAAATCTTCCTCAGTCACTGCACTCCACAGTGCAGTGACTGAGGAAGATGCGTTTGGCTCGGAGTGGGTCTTTATGTTCCCGTGCTGTTGTTGCTTCCCCTTTCTCTCTCTCTTTCCCCCCCGACAGCCTCTCGTTGGAGGGTCTCCCGCATACTCAAAAGGTTACAGCTTGAATCCCTGCACCTGCCATCTGTCATTTTTGGTGTCAACACTGACAGTAACTTGTCTATCTTTATTCTTGTAATTAATTAAATGAGGCAATGGGGGGTTGTTTATATCAGTGTGACAAATCCGTTCCTGGGAGAGCTAAGAAGGATTTTGTATCACAAATAATCCAATGTGAATAGTTGCAACTGGGTTTGTTGGCTGGCTTATTCAAGTTTCAAGATTTTTATGTGCATGTGCTCAGTAAAAACAAAAGTAGCAATGAGCATTGAAATTCTTTGCTAGTCTCCCTCCACTTATGCAGAAATCTAAAGAAAAAAGATCATAATGAAAGATAAATACTGAAAGATGGGAGGCTAGGCAATGTACAAAACATTTTTGTATTGTAAAAACCCATGAACATTTTCTTAAAAACAGGGAACACTGTACAATACATCAATTTCCATAAACAAAAAAAGTAATACAGTAGTAGTAAATTGCTGAGATTCCTTGTTTTTGTTTGTTTGTGTGTGTGTGTGTGTTACCACATTACCGGTGAACCAGGAAGTGTTAACATACGAAGTCAAGTCACTTTTGTTGACAGTTCAACCTTGATGCCATTCTAAAAAGTGTATGTAATACCCTTTGAAATATTTCTCCCAGAATACATTGCACTGAGTCTTGTGTTTGTATCTCTGGTAGGATGAGATCGTGATGCAATCAAAAGAGATCGCCATTGCAGCACCAGCAGAAGCCTAAGAAGGTAAGACCAGCCTCAATTTAATTTTATTGATTTTTTAATTTTTTTAATTCATTTTTTTTTTAATATCTTGGAACCACTAGAAATTCATTTTTTTTTCTCTCCCTGACCTTAACTGTCAATGTGGGACTTTGGGCGTCGAGAAACCTCACACTCAGCCGATCTGGCGACACGAAGTCTCTTAAATCACCTCTTGTACCGATTGTTATCTCCAGCAGATCCCTTTGACCGTATCTGCATGGCATGTGTGGATTTTAATGTCGGAAAGGAGGAATATCTTTTTTCTCTCGTCGGAAACTTCAAATGAATTTCCTTTTGAGGGCTTTTCTCAACCTGCCTGGATTTTGGGATTAACTCGCCCTCTAAATTTGGACAACAGTCCAAAAGTCATTGAACATACAGTATAAAGTCTTTGGCGATAAGCTGTAATAAACTCGGTACGTCCGTTCGTACCATAAAATTGGTCCCTCAGCCTTTTTAAATCACCTGTTGAGCGGTTTTGAGCAATTCCACTTATCGGCGGCCGGCCCCAGGATCGTATCGAAAGGCGCTATGCAAATGACCGGGAGAGAGAGGCCAGATCTAATCTTAAGGTTTATTCTAATTAAAAGTGATTTACTTTCCACACCATCCCTGCGAGGGAGAGGTGCTTAAATGTCCTGCTCTCCGAGGAGATGGCATCCTCTAACTCAATTAGTTAGCACAAGATGCACTTGGATAAAGTTTACTCTGTGAAGAACTGCTTAACATGCAATACAGAGCTAATGCGCCGATGCACTGTGCATCTAAGAACAGTCAAATGTCAAGGTTAACGGGTTTTGCTTACTTTTAAAGCCTAAACTAGTGTGACTCAGCATATTTTACACAATATACGCGAGTTGGTATTGCATCGAAAGTCATCGTATAATGTATTGACTGATTAGTAAAATGCGCATCCCCGCGCAGACCTTCATTGATATAGGCACCATTTACCGCTGTCACCCAGCACCCCTCATCAGCAACACCACTTAGTGAATAAAGGTCAGGCAATCAGGCATCTGGAAGGACAGCTAATTTGTCATCCCTCGACAAACGTGTCAGAGTCCGATCTTGTCCGCCGGGCTTGATACCGCAACAAGACGTAAAGGTTAAGAGATTCAAAGAACGCTCAGCCCCCCACCCCGCGCCGCACCTCCGATCCTTCCCTCGCTTGCCCCGTTTCCATCTCGGCACGCATCGGGTGCCAGAGCAGAAAATTCAATTTTAGATTTGATACCGTGAGAGTTATGGGGTTTCTCGGATCCAACTCTGAGGGGTGTTTAAGCACGTCGTCCGCCGCCTCGCTCTGTCGAACCACGCTAAGATCGAGGCGCCGCCGCCGTCTCGTACACGTCGTCGTCAACCAGCCACTGACCCGACTAGGCCCATCCCATCTTTAATACCGACCTATAGAAAGTGAAATGAGCGTTAAAATGTCTTAGTCTCTGCAGAGTGTCATTACTGATTATTTGTGTGCTAGCTGGATTACAAATTCCAAAAACATTGCGTACGGATAGACGGTTTAGCACTCGTGAGACGACGACGTGCCCCTTTTGATCGCTGCGTCGAATAAAGCCGAGCGTGCCTACCTCAGCAGCCCTCAGGTCTCACTGCCCATCCCACCATCCTTTTCCTCCCACCATTGATGAGAACGCTGTAGAATATCATCATTCAAATAGATCAGACGTGAAACAAGCACAAGCAGGGCAAATTTGCCTGGGCCAAACTGCAAATCTGAGGGGGTTCACTGTAGAATTAATAATAATAATAATAAAAAAGGTTGACCTGCAGTATGGGGGAAAATGTCAACCTTACCTGTTGCTCTTTTCCTTTTTAAGGTTTTAGATAGTAGATAGTAGATTTTACTAAATCCCTCGGAGGGAACTTTTTTTTATAAAAAATACAAATAAAAATATAAGATCCTCAATTGCAGTCATTGATGCAAATTTGAAAGGAATGTGTAACCAACTATTCCCACCCTAAAAATGTGTGCTGAAAAATTTGCATTCAATGTATCGCCATATTTGTCGTGGTGATTCTACTACAGATACCTAACATCAAATACAAATGATTTGGCGTTAATTTACTCAGAAATGTACTTCAGTGAGGAATTTGAGTCTTAGCTGAACGAAAAGCAATTTTTTTAGAGTAGTAACAGGTGGATACACGTTAATGTAGTTTCTGCCATCCAGTTCAATTGCATGAAATTGTTCTGCCTGTCAAAATACGTCACTGACAGAGAGATGAACAAAAATTCATATCGTGAATAAATACATTTCAAACCAATTAAGTGAAATTGGGCAATTTATTGGACAATTCACAGTGGTTGGGAATCACTGCACAAGCTTTCGTTGTAGAGTATAATTAAAAACTTGTGCAATTTCAAGCACATTCTTCCAAACAAGAGAATCAACTGAATTGCAGAATGATTATGGCGCAGTCAACCCAGCGGGGGGGGGGGGGGGGCGAGCCTGCTGGCGCTTGCTAAAACTCTGAGATTCCAGGTGGGCATTTGAAGGCAGGTGGCACATTAAAAAGCCCATAAAAGGACGGGTGGCGGGAAGGGCGTTTGGGACTGGCGAAGACGGCCCCGATAACAAGGGAAGCACGAGACAAGAGGGGTGTTAGTCGCAGGTCAAGTTGCGCTGGGGGCTGGGGATTTAATGGAGTTGTGTACGAAGAAAAGGAAGATGCGGGTTGCGGTGCTGGGAGGGCGACGGAACAGATGCTAGTTTCGCAGCGGGGGTTGTTGAATTCTAGTGCCAACCTTAGATTACCCGCGCGTGTTTATATAAAACACTATCAATGACTCTTGAGTTTACTTGTGGACTCATGAGTGAGACAGGTTCAAGTCCGACGAGGATTTGATTAAAACTCAAATCAATAGTGTACTTGGTGCCAATTGCAATATATTTGCTGCAATATCCAAATGCAGGCCTGTATGTGAATTGAATGACAACGCCAACTTTAACAGTTTAATACAATCACTCAAGGGATTCGACTTTTTTGGCCTCGTTTGACCCCTGCGGGGGGGAAGAAAACAAACAAAGATGCCAATTAGTAGCCTGTGACTGAAATAGATGAGACTGGAGGAGTTTGACTGTGAAGTAACAATACCCAAATCGCATTGTCTGACCAGTCTGGGCGACTCATAATGTGTTGCCATTGATACTGATACCCCTGCTCAAAGTTCTGTGGCTCTTTGTTTCCATCAGGTGCGTCAAACTCATTTCTGTCGGGGGCACATTGTAGTCACGGTTTCCCTCAGAGGGCCGTTGACTGTGAAACCATATAACTGTTTAGTCAATACTATTACAAACACACAACAAATTGATGGATACCTAGTTTTGAAATCAGAAGTCAAGGGTAATAGTTTGTTCAACTTAGTTACTGTAAACAGAAAATACTTGCAATAGCTCAACAATACTATTTATTATATGTGAGAATTTGAGCAAGAATCGGAAGTTGACAGATGATTTGGCCCTGGGCCTTGAGTTTGACACCTGTGGTTTACATGAACACTGCTTGAAGTTCACATCAATAGGGAGAACAACTTGGATCAGAAATGATCCCTTATTGTTGTTTAAATCATGTTCAACAATAAGATAATAATCAAAGGGTACATCCTCGAAACTACAGTTAAAACGTCTCCACTAAAGGTAATTGTATGTTTTGGCTATTGACGGCAACCATTTTGTTTGTATCATGCGTTTTTTAACAGCGCTGTCTCTTCTCACTGGTTTGCTGTAATATGAGCGAGAAGGAAAAGCACTGGCTGTCAGACGGCGGATGATCACGACGATGATGATGATATTAAGAGCTCATGCCAGCTCTCTGCGAGCTCGGCTCATCTGGGAGTTGAAAGTTAAAAATCCCCGCGCACACAGTGTGCACGCCTACACGCTCTAGAAGCTAGCGGGCCAGATTGGATGGCAAAAAACGTCACTAATAAATCCGTCAAACGGTGTGCAATATTTGCCTGATTCCAATTGCCGATTAAATGAAACATTCCAAATGAGCGTTGGATGTCTTTGTTGTTTCGTCTCGTCTCGTAAATATGCGGTTATGCAACACAAGACACGCTGATAACAGCATACAGTTTATTTTGTGATACAAATATTTACTTTGACTTTACTACTGCCATAGCATGGTTTTGTGATAGACTACAGGTGTTTTCCAGTTTGTTACATTATTTTGACGGCTATGCGTCCCAGGTGTCTCGGGGGGGGGGTGTAACGGTACATGTATTTATATTCGGTACACCTCTGAACCATAATAAAGGACAGCAACTTTTCTGTAAACATTCACAGTGCAGCTCAGCCTGTGGCTACGGACGCCTTGGCTTGCGATATGCTTCTCGCGCTACGTCGAACTCATTTAGCATTTCCTCACATAACTGCCGTAGGTGTTTTTACAGCACAACAATTCAGACTGTTCAAACTGTTCCGATTGCACTCGTTTGCGTCCTTGTTTCCTCCCAACTATTGATGTTGCATTTTCCCATTAAAAAGGGAGCGCTCAGTGCCGAGATATATTTTTAGGGCAATTCTGTGTGCATATATTGTGCAATTACAATATTTATTTTCGCACTGGGGGTCAGCAGCAAAGGTAGTCCTGGGTCAAGCCCGTAACGTGAGCCATTTTTCCTTTGCGCCATTCCTCATCGGCGCTAGTGGGGCGAACGCAGGAAGTGGCGTAGTGAAGGAAATGGCATTTCAATTTATGTAACCCCTCACCCCGCTCGCTCCCCTCTTGACGGGGTGGCAACTCCGCCTCATCTCGCTCAGGCGGCCTCGTATATCTCGCACGTCTCTCGCCGCCCACTTCGTCATCCCCCTTGAGGGCTGCTCGATCCGCTCTGCAATGAACACGTCTGCCACCCCCTCACCTGTAGACGCTTCTTGTGATACTGATAAAAGGTGATCAGAACTGGGTTTTTTTTGTCTTTAAAAAAAAAAAAATACCATTCCTCTTCTCCAAATACTGAATAAGTCCAGCACCAAGGTGACTGGAATGGAGGCTGGAGAAGCAAATGTGGTGCAACTCTCCAGGAACCAACCACTTGGTGGCACTAGCAGCCAAAATCAATGAGGGCGAACGCAGTGGATGGAGACGCTTGCCACACAACCGTGGAATGAAATCAAAATGAATCATTTGCTGCATTAATTTAATTAGAGGATGAATATTAAAGCCTCAGAGCGGCTTTGGATGAGGTCTGCCAAAAATGCTCACCAGCCACGCCATCAAGTACACTTCCACTACAATCACTACTATAGGATCGACATTAGTAATATTTTCCCATTATGTATTGTGGCTAAATGATCAAGTTATTTGAAACAGCTGTTAACACAGTTCGTTTAGTTACATTCATTGTAATCCACTGTAACATGCCGAGTTAGTTTGAGCATTAACAGTGCTTAAAATAGTGACTAGGAAAAGAAAAAATGCCACTCGCAGAATGATTCAATTAAAATGTATTGCTCACGTTCAATAAAAAATTGTTAAATGTTTACAGTTTTGAATGATTAAATGCAAATATATCGTACTTAAAAGTTAAATACAACTAAACTTAAAAAAATACACTCTACTGGATTTGAAATAAACCAAAAATAAACAGGATGTATTCATAGCGGCAACCTTCATTCTATGTTGGATTGTATTGCATGTTTAAAAAGTTAAAATTGTATTTATAATGAATTCAGGGATTCTTTCGTGTAACACGAGAGTGCCCGTGTACCCCCAGTGGTACTTGTACCACTCTTTTGAGAATCCCTGATCTCCAGTACTTAAGAAAAATATAGCCACAATATATCGGTAAATACAAGGGTCATTGCACTAGATCAACAATCCAGTCCATATTTCATTATCGTATCATGAAAAAATGATTCCTAGGCCTTATGTGGACGAGTGGTTAGCGTGTCTGCCTTACAGTTCTGAGGTAGGTATTTTTCACATTGGCATGGTTTGCGTTCTCTATCATACAGTAGTGCACGTTTCAATACGAGTCTGAAAGTTCGTGAAGTATTGTGCAGAATAGGACACGCGCTGAACGCTAACCCAGTACACAACAAATGTTGCTCAATGGACTGCGCAGGTGTACCTACTGTTGTGGCCCCCGAGCGTATGCATCGCGTGTCGTTCACATCAAATGAAGGGCTCTTTTTGCGCCTACGCTTTTTTCGCCGGTCGTCTTTTTTGTCGGTGGAGCAATTAGGAGCGAGAACCGTGCGGAGCTCGGCGGGGAAGCCACTTTGCGATTCAGGTCACGCCTCCGCCTAAATGTCATTGGGCCGAGTGCAGCAGGTTAATTAAAGGCACCGCTCGCCACGGTGGCCTGTTTCACCCAGATAGTTGGAGGAAAAAGGGATTGACCTGTCTTGAAATCTGATCGCACGTTCATTCATATTAATTCCCAAGCATATGCATGTTCCGCATCGGCTGCTACTCCCTCCCTCATTGTGCTGCACTGCAATAATTATGGCATGAAGTGACATTTTTAGCCATACACACACACACGGTGAATACCAGCCCAGCGATTCTCAGTGGAGTTTCCTCAAGAGTTACGTGAAAGAATACCTGCCCAAGTACTGTTCAGTTGTATTTAGTTGAACACAAATGCATTTCATTTCGGAACTTTTTTCAACATTAGGTATTCTTATGTGCAATACATGTTCCTTGAAATATTTTTGAAAATGTTCCCATATTCAAGTGCAAAGTATTTTTGGTACTGGTACTTGGTGTAAAAAGTTGAAGCTAAAACAACCGGCATCCAATCTAAGAGCTGCATTAAACCTTCCGCCTTTACAAAGATAATAAATGCTCACTTGTTATCCAAAGATGCCTGCTGATTTGAATGTTGTTGGAAGTTTTTATCCCACTCAGACCCCTTCACATGAAACAGAAGAGAGAAGATAGAGGTTGCCATAACGACTTGTCCCGGTGCACTCTAGGTAGTAATCAGCGCTGATTTGTCGCAATAGCGGGTAAAGACTCCAGTGCGACTAGGTCGTCTTGTCAGCGGGACTCTAGCGGCGGCAGTGGCCCCAAATAAGCTTTCGCTAATTTTTATTCAGCGAAAAGGAAAAGGGCAAGCCATGGTAGCAAAGCACGGGCGACGTAAATCAACCATAACTGCGGTTATTATTCACACGACGCTACATGTACTACTTTGCTCGTTACGGGAAACGGATGCGATGCCATATTAAACGTGTCGTAATTAGCTAACAGTGAAAGCAATATCATCATTCCTGGGAGATTCCTTCTTCTTTCTCGTGCCTGGCTTGATTTTGAAGTGCACAAAGTAGAAGCCCGAGGCAAAGTTTCTGTCGTGCTCGCCGTCTCACTGAAGAAACTCACAGATAAGACAAATGGTTGAAATGACCTTTGAAAACATCACCATCTCTCAGCCGGCCCGAGAGAGACTGAGGGGAGCGTGAGAGGCAGCTATTTCTATGGCGCGTGGGATAAAAGTGGGTTCTCAAACTGTGCCGGATTTGTCTTCCTTCTCGGAATGCGTTCTGCTCCATTTACACGAGCGAAGTGCATTCGTCTCTGTCTCGGAGTTGTAGTGAAGAAGAAAAAGAAGAAGAAATGAAGCAGTCTGGGTGTTAAAAGCTCTCTTACTAACTCGTGGCAAATTCCGAGTACAACACTTCAATGATCCACCAAAGTGTTTCGGTCTATGTATGTAATAGGAGAGCAGGCATTTAAAACTTTTTTTCTTTATTTATTTTTTTGCAGCTTTGCGTATTCAGCTAGTTGCCCTTCGACGTAGGCACTTGGCATTAAGACGCAAAAACAGTGATTGTCACGTGTTAGGCGTCGGGATATTACATTGGAATCTGACAAATATACGGGCTGACATCAATCCACCAACTCGCGTATCTTACACTTGGAACAGCCAGCTGTGTGAAAAGCCAAAATATAGTGAGTTTAATTTGAGCAGACCTTATTACTACAATCTCATTTTGGTTTTTAGGGCGGTACAAACATACGGTACACAGTATCTTAAATAATGGAAGGAGACAAGGTGGGATACATTGTGATCATGCATTTCTAGTATTATACAGTGGTACTTTAGTGCCATGTGTTACAAGTAAAAATTTCAGCCACTCCACCGTGAGATGGCGGACTTTATTACATTGCATTGACATTTAAAGCTTGAAGTTGACTATTTCCTAATCACGTTTTTGGCATTTCATCTTCAAATCGGGCAATTTACAGAGGACTTTTGACCTGACCGTCTGTTGCTGTCAGTGGGCTATCATGCTCTGCGGAGAAGCAAAAATACTCTTAATATATCTGCGCGGGCCACAGTATGAAAATAAGCACGCGGTGGACGAGAATAGCCGTTAGCCTTGCTATCTGCAGCTATTTCAATGGCCGCTAGTCTTAAAATATTCATACCAGCAGCCATCAGTTCACATTGCTTACCTCACACTAAAAGTACAGATATTTGTGCTTGCATTTAACTTCCCCCCCCCCCCCAAATATTTTGCCAAATTATTTTTTTCTTCCCAAGGCACTGCGTAATTTCCAAACATTCTGAAAGAGTGGAAGTAAAAAAACTTATTTTTTTCTTCTTCATGGGAAAATACTTCTGTGAAAGTGAAGTAAAAAAGTTGTTTTTGTATTCTGTTTATTTTACAGTACAGTACTGTAGAATGCTATTATCTTAATGTGAAAGAAATATTTGGGTGTTTTTAGGGGGCTGGAACAGTTTGATTCACTCACTGCCAGCCTTCCCAGTTAACATGGATATTTGACTTCTAAAGCCGTCAATGGCAGTGAATGTGTTAATCACATTTCCTTCAATTTTTGGGAAAAGGCACATCTAGCAGCTCATAGTCATAGCCTAGCGTTGAAAAGGTTCAACTCACAGTCGGAAATGCTTATTTCTGGCAAAACGGCCACAACAGGATGTCCCTTTTTAAAATTCAAATGACCAAAGACTTGCAAATTAAATGCATCGGCGCACTTGTGTGTTGGGTGGGGGGGTCACGGAGGAGATGAAGTCCAGTCTGCAGCATCACTTGTCCCAATTAGCCAAGCAGGGCTTTCAATGTGTTTAACCTTAGCAGAGCTTAATCATGTCATTAACAAGACGGGGAGTTGGGGAACTGCTCGTCTGTTGCCACCTTCCTGCTGGGATAAAAAAACAAAAAGTCTAGACTTTTGTGTGTGTGGCAAAGGCATTATTTGTGACCTCTAATTCAAGGAGAGTTTTGGCTACCTAAGGCGTGCGTTTTATTTAGCCGCTCCAAATGACTTATTATTCGGAGCATGTGTCACCGTTGCCCCGCGCGTGCTCTCCGGTGATGACTTTTATGTTACAGTTCCACGCTCGGCTTCTCTCTGCTGCTCGTCACCGAGTTGCTGTAATTGCTCATCAAATTATCCATTTTATTCTGAGACACAAGAGATTGAAAGGGACACATGGAATCGGACAGCGGTGGTGAAAATAGAACCCGCCGCAGTGTTGGTGTGCAGCAGCCGTGTCCATTAGCTAAACGCGCTCGAATCCTATTTTGCGGTAATCAACAGAAGCACTGTGGAAGATAAAGATCAGCGCAGGCATTATTTTCGATTCAGGCTTCAAGAGTGACAGGCCCATTATGCGGTGTACGGGATTTACGCGATAATTTTTGATGGCCCGGACGTTTGTCGTCTGCTGTAATGTTTTCTATGGTAATGATGCTTCCACTCTGCCTTTGGACCACAAAGCTGCCTCGTGACTCCATCTTTTACGCCGGAAAGAGATTGTTGACGGCTCCATTAAGAGGTGCCGCAATCTTTCTTCCTTGGTTATGTTGGTGTAATTTGAGTCTAGGGATGGTTTGAATTTACTGGCTTAGACTAGCGGTGGGGGATGTGAAATGACCTTGATACAACGTCCAACGCGTGAGATCAACATAGGGCGGCACCAAGAAATAAGCGTGACATCGAAAAGCCGCCCAGTGCGATCATTAGCGCTGCAAGACCATCCACATTGTCTAATGACAAACTGCCTTGTTGTGCATTTTATCTTGATGGATCAGCTTGCATACCTAATGCCCTTTTTAAAGGGTGCATGGTCACAACCACAAATTCTTGTTTGTGTGTGGTTATAGAAACTGCCAATACGATACAAAAATGCAATATAACAGCACAAAAATGTGCCACATACAGTGAAGCTCTGCTATTGGGGGTGAGTGCGAGTAATTGATACCCACCCATAAAGGTTTGTAATTGGCTATAGATGCCACAAAATGGGGGCGAAGCCAATGATTTTGTTTTCTATTAGACAAGGCTAAGGCCTGACTCAACGATGCTCGTACCCTCACTTTAACATAGGGCCTCGTCACTAAGAGGCCACAAGATGGCGCCAAAGCAATATACAGTACGTCATATTAGATTTTTTATTTTATTTTTTTTCAGTGAACAACGGAGGATAGGTTCCACCCAAAAAATAAAAAAACACATCATATTCCCCATTGGTGCTGATTGTAAATGAAATAACGTGTGCAGATTGCAACAGAAAAAGTAGCTGGCCGGTTGTGAATTTGAAACGTGATCGGTTACAGAAACCGGCCGCTTGCTAGTTGAGATGAAGTTACATCGCCCAGCGCTGCTGATGCTGAAGGCGCTGGGCAGATGAGATTGATATAAAGGCTGACTGTAGTTTATCAGTAAAATGATGTATCGCTTTTATTTTCCACAATATTCACATCAACCACAATCGGGCAAGTCTCTCTTGCGCTTTGTGTGCTTTTTTTTCCCCATCACTACCATTGCTTCCACCCAACAAATGCACGGGACTTTCCCCGATTCCTAAACTTTGATCTCTTTTATACTTGGCTGACAGCTGCCTTTAACAATAGATGGGATAGATCTGTGACCCCTGCGGCTTGTATCTTTTGACATGTTTTTCACAGTGGGATTCGTGGCAGTAATTGCTTCCGAGGGGTCCCTAATCCATTTCGACACTGCGCATTTGACATCCAAAGCGGGGAAACATGATTATTTGACACACGGCCTCTTTTCATCTTTTGTATTTGTGATGACTCTGCTTATTTGGGCTCCCTTGGACTTTTTAATTTTTTTACTTCCATGTTCAGTCAACACACAATTTTTTTTCTATCAATGTGCGCGAAGATTCAAGTAAAAAATTCAAACTCCAATTAATAATACCAATTCATTTGTCGCATGAAGCCTGTCTCTTCTATTACAGTGTATGGGGATATAAACACTTGAATTAGAATTCCAATATCCTGTTTTGACTATATAAACATGAGTGCAGAGCGAAAATATCTTCCAAATAAAATGCCATTTTTGCAGAGTCAATGCAGCTGAGAATGTTTTGAGGCAAGCGCGACTGGAAGAAAGACAGACTCTTGGTCGCTCGTACCCTCACATGACTCGAGATTATGAAACCCGCTCAAAGAAACATCAGTCGTACTGCTGAATGTAAAACGGCTTCTCGCGCAGTCTCCCAGAATCTGCTCTTCAATGGGTCGTTGATGCTAAAATTAGCATGGAGTTTTTATCAGTGCTGTGAAACTCGAGCAGAAATCGTACAGGTCTTCAAAAGATGGAGATGTTGCCCGTGTTAGGTTGTGAATACTAATACATATTCTGATGTTCGATGTTTCATAGAGGACACAGGAACACGCGTGTTGAGAGCAAACCCTTTCTTGTATGGCTGGCAAACAGGTATGCGCCAGAATGCTCCTTTCGGACTTTATCAGCTGATTATCACGTAATAGTTAATGCACTGCCATACAAGAAAAGTGTTGATAAGCTACATGTGGTACAGACTGCAGTCATCGTTGCTTAGAACGGTTGCTTTCTGCATAACAATCATATGTGACCTCAGTCGTACAGTACGTCAGCTGAGGACTTCTCTGCCTATTTGTCCGATGCTAAAGTGACCCAGGTAAATTCGGCCACCGTTTGTTCTCCGTATATTTACGTAGATGTGCCTTTAGGTGACGGTAAACTTGAAAACCTTGGTTGAAAGCTGCTTGAATAATTCAAATATCCCCGGTAGTATGTACGGTCAGTCTTTGGAAACACATCATTGCGACTTCAAGCAACTGTCACGGAAAGCACGTGTAAATGTCAGTAGTCTGTAGAACACACCGTGGCGGACTTAAACTGAGCTGTCTTGGTATTGCATCCGGTCACTGTCGCACAGTGACAGTTTTGACGCGTCCAGAACAAAGCCATTGTTAATAGTAATGGCTGCATGGGTATGAACTCTCAGGTCACTTTTCAGGAGAATAGGAGCAGTCTTAAAAGTGGGAGTAAAGAATAATTATTCTTTCCCAGGCTGTCCCTTGCAGCTACTAGGCCAAAAGCCTAAAAGCCTCTGCAAAGAATGGATGCGCTCACACAACTTGTCTTCATTATAAGCGGATTGTCCAGATGTGCCACCTTAATCACCATATCCACATTTCTGCTTATTTAATCGAACTTTCCAAATTTCTGAGAAACAACCTCAAACTATTTGCATAGCTGATTCATTGTGACTTTAGCTGCTTGACAATCTCGTCTGCAGCTTTGTTTGTCGCCTCCCTCTGCTAAGTTAGATTAATAAATGAGATTTCATCGGAAGGCATAGCTGTGATTAAAGTGTGGGGGGGGGGGGGTGGAAAACAAAAGCATCTCCCTGACAATGCATGTTTTACAGCTCACCAACAGCCGCTCGAATTAAGTGATGCAAACACGCCAAATTGAATCAATTTGCCGCCTCTAAATGGATGTGATGCGCGGCGCCTGAATGCTCGAATGAATCGGAGAGAATTTCTGCGTTTAATAATGTTGTTTTTTGTTTGTGCCTTTCTTGTCCTCGCACACTTGATGAAGGTTCCAGAAGATGGGGCGTGAAGAGGATATCTGATAACAAGGCGCCGTCGCACGCTCCGGGAACGAAGCGACGGACCGAGCACGACGAGGGTTCGGGGCGGAGGTGAGTGGAGCATATCAAACGGATAAGTAGCCATTTGGAAAACGCGTGTTGCAAAGCCATGCGTGGAATTCCCCAAAAACCCTAAATAAGTACATCATCTCTTATAGACAGACATGCCTAAACGCTTGCAGATGTTTCCTAGGGACCTCGAGGTCTGCAGAGCAGGCAAAGGTGTACTCTGTCGTCGAAGTAATTGTGGCGTTGGCTTGACTTTTATGCTCTCAAAACAATGCGTTCCTATAGCTTTGCAAATGTGAAATGACTAACAAATCATAAAATCATACCTATATAATTATTGGCCAAATTAGCCATAATAAAAACTGCCATTAAGCTGTTCCAGCGCCCCCAAAACACCAACAAAAACTTCCGTGATACTAAAAATTGCACTGTGTAGTATTGTACTTTATAAACGTACAGTAATAAAATAAAATAACCAGTTTGTGCGTGCCTTAGCCACTAGGGGGCGGTATGTTACATACAGATATAATGCATATTAGATTTGATGACAAAACACACAGGACCGCCGCCACTGGAATAAACTGCAATAATATAGTAATAGTCGTTTTTTGCAGAGGCTAACGAATATATGCCCGTGAGCGTTCTTGTATGCTCTGTCTGCATGTGTTGCTACTGTTTGTTCAAGTCGAAATTGTTTGAAAGTTTTAAAACGTTGATACTAGTTTGGTTAGGCATTTTGTATTTTGAGCGAACAGATTAGTTTTTTGTAAGACAAAGTGATTGTTTGGTTCAAGACAAAGTTGTTTTAGTTTTACAGTAAACGTCACCTCAGAGTGGCAACAGACAGCTTGAAGCAAGACTTGTTCACGATTTGCCTTGTTGTTAAAGTTAGTCGCCTGTCCGTACGATGGCTCGTCTTGAAAAACTTGTCTAGACTTGTGGAGTCACTGGTATGTCGAGGTACCACTGAACAGATCTCAGGTTTCAATTGGAGGAAGTAAAAGTGAAGTTGTCGGTAAAATAAATAAGTACAGTGCAGATAATTGAAAACTTTAAGTACAAGAAGAAAGTATTTGCACTCGGTTACTTCCTGTCCGTTGACATATCGAGCTGGAGTTGCGCGGCCCGTCTGCAACGCAATGATCGCGGACTACGAAGCTTCCAACGGTGCGGACACATTGACGAACCTGTGATTAAATCAGGAGCGGCGACCACGTTGTTGACGACGATAGCGCTGTGGACGCTCATCAACGTCGGCGCCAATCTCAACGCCACGCGCTTTTCCGAGAAGCTGTCTCCGGTTGCTGATGGGGTGAATCAATTTGAACGAAAACCAAAGCGTTTATCATCAAACCGAGCGCTCACCTCGCGCCGACTTGTGAATAATTCTTTCCAAGTGTTCTGTTTTTGCTGTCAGTCAGAAGTGTGGCAACGAGTCTGCGTTTTCAGGCCGGCGCTCTGTCACGTACGCCGCGCCGTAAGCCGTTAAATACAAAAATGGGGTTTAAGTGAACACACACCCCGCTTGTCTTGCTCGCTTTGCGGGGTAATTCATCTCCCAAATCTGTGATTCTGTTATGCAGTCAAATTGACAAGTAATCCATTGCCCGTTGTCCTTGTTGTCAACATTAAGGTCGTTGCACATCGTGGCGTTGCGCGAACAACCGTGCAGCATTGCAAGAGGGGCGTGTACAGTATGAACATGTGAGCTCATAAGAGGAGTAGAGTCAAGCCCTGTTCATCGTGGGGGATGAGTTCCAGACCCACCCGCTATAGGTGAAAAGCTGCACTCTAGAGAGACCATATTAAAAAAAAAAAAAAAAAAAAAAAAGTTAGTTATACACCTCCCACATGCTTTGAACACATTTCTCTTCTTACATTTTTTTCTCTTCATACTGTCGGGTCAAGTTTGACCAATTTTGACATTTGACAGCAATAAAAAAAATACTCGTTTCACTGCAATGTATTGACTTTTACAGAATACATCAAAATTAAGATATGTAAGAATCATTCTCTTGTACAGGTGCTGCCAAGTTTGTGGTTGAATTTTCCCTGTGTAGCTCAAGGGATTTTTAATTTGCCAGAGTGTGTTGAATCAAGGAATACGGTGGTGATGTTGGCAGTCCTGAAAATGCACATCATACTGTGTTTTTAGGAGACAGTGGTCACAGAGTCTTCATGAAGAAGCTTGAAATCTTCCCAACTGTCTGCGTTATCACCACATTTCCACAGGTTCCTGCAGAAGCGTGCACCCTGTCGCTCTTTGAAGTGTCACGGGGCAATCCGGAAACGGTGAAAGAGTAAAACGCCAGAAGAATTAGCATACATACGAAACGTAAGGAACAGAAGTAATACAGAGGTCAGAGAGAGCCGTGACGCAGGCGTGGGATCTGGCAAAATATTGACCTGCAATTTTCTCTGAAACATTAAGGATGAATCATCCATTTATTGTCACGTAGGCTGCTAATACATTCTGAAAAGATCCATTGTTTGGAATTTGATGTCGACAATTCTGAGGATGTTTTTGTCCCGAGTCAAACTTTACCTGGAACATAGTATGGGTCTGGGTTATTAAGATCACGGCTGATAAATTGCATCTCCCTACTCATAACAGATTGCGCACCCTTTTGGCAACAGGTGTAAAAGTGGTGGAGACTGCCATATAAATGATTAAATTTGTTTTCACTTTAGGTAGCTCAAATGGTTTTAACCTTGGAAATTTTGGGAGATCACTGGAAATGCAAACTGAAATGATAGTATTGGAAGTGTTAGTGGAATTCCAAAAAAATAAACTCGCTCTCAGAATGTTTGGGAAGCCAGCAAGCACATAAAAGCAATGTTTTGATTTAACTCAGCTCGAATGTGTGGGTTTTGGATGTATCTGCTCATCCTGCGTAACATTGCGTTTAAACCTTGGGAGAGGCCAGCACCAATTGAACAGACGCAAGGGAAAGCAGTTGATGCAGTTTTATCATAGGTGATAGGCCATTACTTGTAAACGTATTTGAACACAAAAAAATACAAGCATAACAAGTTAGAAAATACTCTTTGCGTAAGATATGTGCTTTTAAGAGGTGGGGGCTCGTTGTAATGTCAACGCCTTTGCGTGAGTGTGTGGGCGTGAGCTGTGGGCAACGGCAGCTCCTGCTCGAGTGTGCTTGTTGGGTTTAGGTTTTACTCTTCTCCCGGTGTTCAATACATGGCTGAAAAGTGGATCGGCGACGGTGGCTCTCCTTTCCTACATGTGAGGTCATTGTCGTAAGGATAGGTTCCACAAAAAAAAGAAATAAAAATATCAACGATGAACCGTGTCAGAGCACTGGACTGTTTTACAATTGCGTGTCTGTTAACAAAAGAACTCAGTCGTCACCCTTAATCCCAGCACCTTCTCTGATTTATAATCGTCTTTTTTTTTGCTGAATCACACTAAATCCTTTGTTGCAGACTTTCAAAACTGCGCAGCACCTGTCAGGGCACTTTGCAAGCACTGCGGATGTAATACATGTTTTTCTTTTTCTTTCTTTTTCTTTTTTTTTTATACAAGTGCACTCAGGCTTTAAATAGATTACAGCTCATTATCCCCAATTACATTTCAGAATTCAGCTCGGAAATGGAGAGTAAAGGCTGCGCAAATGTCTTTCATGGCAATTTTACTGAGGTGCTCACTGGAGCTGCGAATGGGATTATTTGTCTTAATTAATACACTTGGGGACGCGGGGGGGGGGGGGGGGGGTGCTTAAATCAAGGTCAAGATCAAGATGTAAACAAAAAAAAAAATTTCCAACTAAGATGAGTTACATCAAATTTTGAACTCACATACAGCAATCCCCTAGAGCCCCGCCAATAGTGGAAAACCGCTCGTAATCCACAGCCAGTTCAAACTGAACTGCGGCAAAGTTGGAACAAAACCAAAACGTTCAAAAGGTGAAATCCTGCTCTCGGTTGGTGTGGCCTTTCTCATTGAGCTGTAGCAGTGACCCACCACTGTGATCTCATTTGTGACCCTGTTTTTATATGACACTTTAGAGCACAAACACATTACAGTATCGGGGCCGGTACACGTCAACCTACAGACAACAATAACCATAACTCACCATGCATGGAATGCTGTATGGTGAGCTATTGCTCAGCAGAGGACATAACTTGCTGTGTACGTCTATGCATCTGCAGGCAACTGTAAACGACGACGCCATAGGTAGCTGTATGTCTCTATATGGCTCCGCAGACAAAATTAAAGCAGACCAAGTTAGGGTAGTAGTAGTAGTAGTAGTAGTAGTAGTATTAAAGTAGAATTGCAACCAATGTTGAAAAACTTACCTTCAAAATTGCCGAAGTATGATGCAGTGTAAAAGTTAATAGCTCGAGTTGCGTCGTCGTTCACGGTAACTTTTGCTAATTCCGGAGTGAACTTTGTTGAGCTCGAGTCTACCATTGTTGTCACTGTTTATGTATCGGACATATATTTCGAAATATTAAAATGTTATTATTTCCTCATTTCGTCTTGTTCCCGGGAATACGAGCGATGGGGCGGCACCCTAGTGCCCCCTATTGGCCACCCGCCACCGCCTTACTGCTGCTTTACTATTAAAAAGATGTCTTGAATGCCTGTTAGTGCAATAGGTTTTTTTTTTTCTTCGTTTTATTTAAGACCTTGTCATACTTTGTTGAATTTCTCACCGTCCATCCGTAAAGCATCAGTAGGGTGAAATACACCCGAGCTCCTCTGTCGTCTCAAAGTGCCCGCGGCCACCTCGATGGCGCCGAACGTGCGCAGTAACATCTTGTCGTGTCCATCACCGCCGCGCCGCTCGATAAGTTACCTCGACGTGCGCACTTGACATAAACGAGCGCTGTTTTTATACCCTGTCAATAAAAGTGATTTACCAGGGAATCAATAAGACTCCTGCCTGTGCGCCGGCAGCAGACTGTCCTAAATTTATACCGCGTTTTTAGCTTTAACGTTTACTCAGGCCGTCATTGACTAAAACAGCAGCCATTTCCTGAAGATAACTTTTTGGATGACATTTACAGTAAAGAAATAAAACATATCCTTGTATGCTTGCAGAGATGATTTCTCATATGTGACACCACAAGTATCATAAATCAGAAGCATTGGAGGACACTCTCTGTCAGAAGTGTTACCACAGCATACCTTAATACCTATGTTAGTGTTAAAGGGAATTTCTCGTCTTATTTTTAATTAAAATTTTACATCGAGAGGGTGGGGGCGGGGGGGGGGGGGGGGGGGGGGGGGGGGGGGACGACGACCATCTGTTCTACCACTATTATCAATCAGTTTCCCTCGTTCCTCCCTGCTTTTTCCTCAATGGAATCCTCCTCTTTGCCGACGACATGGAATAACCATCATCTTCCACGCCAACGAGCCATGTCGTCAGACCGCCGGCTCCAAATGGTGGCACTTTATCTGTTGTAACAATGTAGGTTGGACAGGCAATGAGTGGGTGGGACCCTCCTAAGGATGTCTTGACCTCCATGGCCAGGAATTGTTGAAGCGTGGATGTTAGGTTGTTGCGTGGATAGCAACCACTAGGGGCACAAACGAGAGATTCCTGCAGGGAGATGTATATATCTTTTAGTAATTTCCATTTCCCTGAAAGCAAGTTGAGTATTTTTGCATCCATGTTTATCAGAGGAATTCAATGAAATGTCTTTGCTTGACAAGCAGGGTGGTCTCCGTCGGCCAGCCGCCCACACGCGACGGCATCTTACGGGACCGAAGTGACATTTGCTGGTAAATTTGCATGCTGCAGCTCATTAGCTAATTAGCAATCTACATAGCCCTCAGTATAGCACAGTTAACTTTGTCCTCAGGTGAAGGATTCTCCAGCGGCTTGTTTAACAAGCTTACGAACCGGATCGGACCAGTCTTTAAGTTACATTCGACTTCAGGAGGGCGCTAATATGCGGCAGAACTCAAGTCTTGCAATAATGTATTTACAGTAATTACAATCATGATTTTTTTAAAACTGCAAATAGGTTTCGGTGGATATGGGAAAACGGTTAAAGCCATAAATAGGCACATTTGCGAGTACCGAACCACGAATACGCTGAGGTTCGCTCTCACACAAACGTCACATCGGCTTGGGATGTCACGGTCAAGTTGAGTAGCTCGCCATTACCAGCGGATCAGCGATTGATTTCCTGCCAAAAGTGATCCAGACGTTTCTCTGCATCCTCTTAAGAAATTGACCACTCAATGTTCTTTTATCTTCCATCCGCTGTTGGCTGTCAGATGCGGGCCAACGCTAGCTAGTCCTCCGCTAACACGCTGGGTCGAAAGTGCAGTGTGTTTTGGCGGCAACTTGTGGCAGATGTCACAGAGAACGAAAATCCGCAAAGAGGTGAGTTTTTCAGCAAATAGTTGTTCATTAGATTACGGAGAAATCATATCAAGAGTAGCCGAGTTTGTGAATAGGCGAGGATTTACAGGACATGCTCTTTATTGGACAGCGATGACATAATTTTGATGACTTGCGCAATACATTTTCCAAAGCTAAAATGCGATTTCAACGCCGAAACGCCATCTTTCGTCAACGCCACGTTTTACTTTCCCGCTATCCTCTCGCAGCAGCACGAACATTTCCGTCACCGATAAAAGTCATTGTTGCGCAGCCCACTCTTAATCTGAGGCCTGCTTCTGTCGCCGATGACAGAGGAAAGCATAAAGCATCCCTCGCAGTGATGGAGCGCCCCCGATGCTTTTATTAGCCCGCTGGGAAAAGGCACCGCTCGTCACGTGCTGTCCGCCTCTGCTATAACGCAGTGTGGTTCTCAACTACTTTGGGCATCAGAATTGGACACACAATAAAACATTCAGACAAATTATGACTTAACATGCTGTTATGCGAGTCAGAAAGGAGAGGGGGTATTTTCCTCATTTACCTTTTTCATCGATGTCGGCTAGCTTATGATTTGCTTTGTACTTCGACGACAACCAAAGGACTTCGTGGAGTGCGAAAATGCGTGCTAACCTTCGAAAATGCCGATTTGTTGCTAAAAGCCAGCGGTGGGGAGAGTAGCGGCTGCCAAAAGCTCCGCGGGCCAAACCGAAGAGAAGTCGTCGCCATCTGGGCCACCCGAGGCGAGGCTGAAAACAACTCCCGGCGCCATCACTGAATCCCCCACATTCCCCCCTAATCTTTTTATGTACTCATTTTGTCTCCAAACTCACGAAACTCCCGCTATCCTGACCCCTGGTCTCATTCCTTGTTCCTCTCCTTCATTAACCGCATCCGAAAGTAGCAGTACAAATATGAGTTCAAAGTACGGGTGCAACTCCTTTGCTTAAAGGTAAAATAGTACAGACGCTGAAAGTGAAAATACATTTTACTGTCAATTACTGTATGTCCAATTCACTACTCATTTTCATAACTTGACACAATGGAAAAAAAAAGTGCAGTAGAAAGTGCAGATATTTAAAAATGTAAGGAGTAAAAATAAAAATGTCAAATATTCAAGTAGAAATACTGTGCCTGTAAAAATATGCTTGCACGACATTATCGATTTCATACTTAGACTCCAGATGCAGAGACTAACCGATTTGAAGTTCCTGCCGGTGCTCACGACTTAAAGCGAAAGCTCCTATAGCAGGACGCTGCAAAATGTGACTTCCACTTTATTTTTTTCCCCCTCACAAGTTCAAATCAGTTTGTCGACTTTGCCGAGCTGGAGGAGAAGGCGGTGTGCTGCGTGGAAATAAGAATTGGACTTTTTGAAAATATATTTGTTTAAATGGCTTGCAGTCTTAATGCAAGAGGGATGCATTTTTTTGTATCTTATTTCTCCCGATTTAAATGGGATAACAGTGGCAAGGATAGATATTTTTAGTTGGCGATGGGGGGAACAGATGTCTGTTTAAATGTCATGTTTGTCGCCGAGGCTGCGCTGACATTTCCGTCCCAGACTTTCACCTCTCGGATTTGTTTCGCCGTGACTCATTTAGCAGAACCCGGTAGCGTCAGAGCTGTAGTTATGAATAAATATGATCTAATTGATAGCTGACCTCTCACATTAACAAGCAAATGGGACCAAAACAGTGGCGGAGGCAAGATTTAACCGTTTGTTTATGCATCCAAATCATCTTTTTACCCTCTTCCCATGTAAAAGCGCCTTGGGTGCGCGTGCATATGCAGTCGGGACAGCTGGTGGCCGCGAATATTGATAATGGCATCGGGGACGCTCGGCTTCTTGTCTTATTAATCACACCAGGCTGAGCGGTGACCTTTCCCCGAGCCCGCTGCTTCGGGCTCAGCCGTATCCCTCGCTTCCTCCCGCGCGGCCCCTCGTTCCTCACGGGAGTAGGAGGCCGACATCACTCACCCGGCGTCCGCTAACGTCAGCCCCGAGCCCGGCCGCGGCGGCTCACCGGCCCTGCCCGGTGCCCCGGACGCCGCCCGCGATGACAGAGACATTGATCATTCGGGAAGCAAGCGTTGTCCGGTGGTGGCCGGGTTGGGGGGGTGCAGACCGCTGGTGCGTGTGCGTGTGTGCGCGTGTCGTAATATAACACCGATCGTGACTGGTGAGCCTAATTACAACTCACATCTGGGCCCTAATCAGCAAATCAAGACCCATTATTGATCAAGGATCAACTGGCCTTGAGCTGCTCTCCGATTGGCTGAGAGCAAGCACACGGGCTGCCGGGTGACAACTAATTACTCATTCAGAAAACTCACATGAATCAGTTTATTAGTGCTAAACGCTAACTCGGCACATTGGTAATTTGGATGCAATGAAGAGAAATGAAGAGATGAGGTCACATTTATCTTTACAATCATTTCGGGTCTGCAGAGGCCCGTTTTGGTAAAGCGACACAATCGTGTTGTTGCGAAAAAATGAAAATACAGTGAACCTCTGCGATCGGTAGAAATAAAAACCACGTTGAGTATTTAAAACAACCCCATACTGTTACTTTGCCTTTACGAATGCTAGTTTAATGCTAACACATAACGGGAAAGGACATAGACTGGCCAACGAATAGCGTCTGCGTGACGGCGTTATTATGCGTTAAGGAACGGACATTTGAACAAACAGTGCAGCGACGTGTAGACGGACGATGCAAGTCTCCTTTTGGCTCAGGATGTATAATAATAGTCAAAAGCTTATAGTCTCGATCCTTTCCGAAAAACAACTACTAACCCAGTGACTTACAGTACCGTCGTTGTAAAAATCTGCACGCTATATTATACTGCCGCCCGGCGATCAAGTTGCTGGCAAAAGGAGCCGCAATGAATTCCAAATGCACAAACTGTTTGTTTACATTCTGTGATGACTGTGTTTTTAGTACAATATTAGAAAGTGCTATTTTCCTTATTCAAAATATTTTTTGTGGCAGGCTGGAACAAATGAATGTCATTTCCATTCATTTCAATGGGGAGCGCTGATTTGGAATACACGTCTTGAGTTGTGAGTGTGTTCACAGAACGGATTGAACTTGTATCTTAAGGCACCACTGTAAATGAAATCTGCGTGTAATTGACCCCCGACCTGTAAATGCTAGAGGACTACTATTGTATAGATGGAGCTCCTCAACTCACTTTGACAGTTGCTTGACAAGAAGATACCACCAGATGATCACAAAGCCAAACTTTTTGCTGTGGTCCTAGCACAAAACAGGTGATTGCCAAACCCTAAATATGAGGGGGGGGGGTCATCGTTTTTTTGTTTCTGATGCTCGAGTATAAATATAGTCGGGTTATCTTGGTAAAATGACATCCTGATAGGCATATTCTTGTAATCTCTCTCTACACATGAAATAAACAAACCTAATTTCAAGTCTGTTTTAATTGAGCGATATTAACTGATTAAATACCACCAGGGCAATTTAATAGCTCCGTTGATTGCAAAATTGGAGCTCACTCGTTGAGAATCAAAACACTTCCCGTAAAGTTGCTCAAGATATGTAGGAAATCAAATTGGAGTGGAATTCGTCATATGAACAGTACCCTGCCAGAAATTGCTGTTTGGAAAGATGTGCTGATATAAGATACATCAATTAAACATGGATATCTATTTTGTCACTTTTTTGGGGGGGGGGGGGGAATATTAAAAAAAAAAAAAAAAGAAAAATGGGCGTTTGACGCCATCTGCCCTTTCTCGGAATGCAGTCTGACACACATAACATACGAGCAAAACAATATATCAATGTGTGTTTCCCCCCCCGCATTGGTGATTCATGCAACGATGACAGAAAAAGCAATATCGTGTGGAGGAATCTGCTCGGCCAGCCCCTTCTAAACGAGGACAACAGAAAGGCATCAAAGTGTGCGTTGAGGATGCACCAGCAACATTAGCCAAAATAATTGAATTAAAATTATTCCAGGATAAAAGGGTGAGGGTGGAAGATTGCAAATCAGCACTTATATTTGCGGAAGAACAAGCGCGCAATTTCAATTCGTCTTTAACGACCGCTTTCGGCACCCTTCTTGCGGTCCGTTAACGAGGAGTCGCTTGTTGATTTGGTCCTCCGAGAACAAATGACTTCAATTTTGTAATAATGATTTCTGAGGTTTGGCCCTGATGACTTTGCCTTGCTTGTAATAAACTTTTCTGCTGTAATTTATTTATGGCTGTTCTCCGCTCCTATTGTCACTCAGACACGTCAAAAGGCTTTTCCATCATTGTTTACACGTCGAATCGGCTCGTTAAATCCGTCTTCGGCGAGGACCGAAGCGCGCACGTGATCTATGCGCGTTTACCTACGTTGCGTATCGATGAGTGTTTAGAGAACACATTTCCTTGACGGCACCCGAGCAATACAGATTTGCCAATTAACCTCGATGTCACTGTAATTACCGAGTCACATCAGTAAAATGAATTAATTTCCCAAAAGGACTCTGCAACAAAATAACCTCCTCTCTTTCCGATGAGAGCCAATATGGTGTCTGATAATTAGGGTAGGCAAAAGCGAGCGGCTGCCATATTTCTATCCGCGGTTGTGCGTATTGTGCCACTAGGGGGAAGGCCGCCGATCTGCCTCCTTCCTGTTACGGCGCGCCGCGGCCGTCGCGTTGTGCGACGAAACCGACTTGTCACCGCTCGCCGCTTCAATTAGTATGTAAATTGTTAATAAAAACATCGGAAGCTCGGCGGGTTTCCTCAAATGAACTCCAGACATGTCGTGAAAAGTGTAGAAAAACTCGATTAAGATCTTCGGGGTCCCTCGTGTGAGCCAAACGGTCTCCGACGTGGCATCAATCATATTAAGATATAATTAAAGTTTCAATCTCGTTAGGTGTATGATTGATGTTTTGTTTAATCAGTTCGATAATTCAGACTGGGCGCATTAATTAGCGATAATGAATCAATTTAAAATGCGCTAAGGTTTACGACGCATACGTTTAGATAGCGAGGGCGTGGCGGACTCCTCCCCCCCCGTCAAAATGATTCATTCGCTAAAAAATCTACAAAAGCACTTTTGGAACTGCGGCAAATGTTTGTCTATGTGAAAATTTTGACAAAAAGTCAAAACCGTTTTAAAATGAGTGCGTTACGATGTTTTCAGGAGAAAACACGACTTTACCGAAAATAGGAATCTCACAGGATGCTTAAAGGAATTGCATTGTGTTGCGTCATTCCCCGTTTTGAGCTTCGTGGTTTAACATCTTGTAACAGGTCTGCAGTTAAGGCAATCTAAAATAGTTGCAGTTATTTTTCTTAAATGCGTTGCAAAATAATGGCAATAAACAAGCCGAATAAAAATAAGTTTGTTTCTCAGCATTCACAAGTGTTTAGGGAGGCATCCAGACCCAAAAAAACAATTAGCAGTGTTTTTGCGCCTAAAGCCATTCTTGTTATTCTTTTGTAAACCTTTAATAGTTAGAAAAAGACACAAAGCACTGTCCCTTACATTTTTGCATTCAGGGCTACGGGGTACTGAATAATCTGAATGTACGATGGTACGATGTCATTATTTTAGTAAAACCACTAGCTAGTTATTATAATAGACACTAGCAGACGTGTACACGGAAGCTAAAGAACGGACTGCGGCTGAATAACATCAGTCAGTGGAGTGGACACAGCCAGCAGGAAGCGTCGAGTCAATTAGGCACCAACAGAAGCCGTCAGCCCGCATTTTCATAAACGGAAAATGCGTTAAGCGAGACTTGACCAAAGTCACAGGCTGACCCTTGCCCTCCCTCGGCTCCACATCATTATACCTGAGAGTGCCCCCCCCCGGGTCTGCGGTCCAGCCAGTCTCGGGTGGCGTCGGCGGTCTAATTGCTTTTCTCATACCCTAAAGAAACGGCTCTGCTCGTGCAGCGTTAATTTGTATTTCTGTGCGCGCGCGCATTGCGGGAGGTCAATCGAGAGACTGATGTCCCTACTCGCCGTGTGACCCGGGTCACTTCACACCGTGGGAGCGTGCCGGTGTACGTGAAGGTGCGAGTCGGCGTCGGGCCGTCCGGCGTGGATGGGCTACGCGTACTTTCCCACCTCAGTGCATCGTGCCCTCGTCGTCAGCGGAAAGTCGGGGAATGTTTTACCAACAATGAGCAAAAAGGTGCTTCCGCTTGGTAAAATGTGCCTTCAGTCAAAACACGTAACCACGATCCTTACAACAAGTAACAGTACGTTATTCCTTTAACAAATAAAAAAAATGGTCATGTTTTTTAGCGAAAATTAAAGTAGTTGCTTAAAAAAAAAAAAAAAGTCTGTCGCAAAAGTTGCTAAATATAGCGATCACCTCTCTAAGTCGGCCATACCGACACCACCGACAACCAACAATAGGAGCAATTTCCGCTCACATGTTTGCAAGTAACACTTGAAAGAACCACTGCAATATACATGCCGGGCCACTAGCTGGCAATGCGTTTTCAATCCCCTTTGTAAACTAACAAGTTGAAACCAAGTGTAATGACCTCGTATATGGAGATCACAGTTTGGCACAAAAGTCATATTTAATACTTTTTTCAATATTCATCCAAAGACACAAGGAGATGCTGTTTTACGATCATATTCATTTTATGAACGAGCCGCTATGCTAATTCGCACTTTTATCCCCTTGATTGCGCCCTCGCAAAAGCAGAATCTGTAACGTGGCATTTTGAAATGAAGTCCATTTGGAGCACAGTTGATGATCGTGACATTTATTTGTTTTTCTGAGCGGTGATGAAATTAGGCGGCGTCGAAGATGCGAGAACAAGCCAGCAGCGACGGCTCGAGTAAAGGACCGTGCGCAGTGTACTGTAAAACGACGAGTGACTCCGCTGTGAATTGGGCGGCTTTTTATGAAATAGCGAGGCGGCGGTGTTGATGTAGGAGGCCAATTAAAATAAGAAACGGAAGCCCCACTTTTCCAGTTAATGGACACACGCAGAAAAAATATTGACCTAGAATCTCTTTTATTGAGGAAATAAAAAGATGTCAAATGTTTACCGTCCCTGAAATGACACGTGTAAATTTTAATTAAAAAAAACCGCAATCTGGGTAGGAAAAAAATAAAGAAGAGACAATTTGTGAGATGATTTTAAACCATTGAAGCCAAACATTGTAATGTTTACACTAGCATTAACTAGTGAGGAAAAATGTCACATCTTCCACACAGTGTGCAAGATAACGGTGTCACGTGCATTGCTGTTTTTGGGAAAAGAACGCATTTCCGCGCATTTGTATTCCAGTATTGCCCACCGATCCACTAGATCGGCCGCCGCTGGGCAACATTGAAGATTTTCTGACTTAATTTTTTGCGATGATATCAATCATAGACAAAATCATTAGCACGATAGCATAATAGCTTGCAACTGTGTTAACGAGATGCCGATGTTAAAAGGTCAATGTAGCATGACATCAGATAGGCTTCCCCCGTATGAGAGTTGACGGAATGTGAAATGAACGAAGTCACGGCGGCGTAACGATCGGAGGGCTCGTCCGACACAAAACAACCGAAAAAAGCCCGAGCGCGCTTGTGTGGGTTTTGTGGAAATCCCGCAGAGTCCCGCACGCGTCTGAAGTAGGACGGGGACCAAACGGAGACAAGTCCCGCGTGAACAAACATGGGCACAAACGGATTGTATGAAAGGGACGCAGGAGGTGTACAAATTGATTGTTGTAAATAGAGGCTGTGACTCCAATTAAATACGCTTCCAAAAACACGATTTTTGGCCGGTTGTCACATATTTTGAGCTCGAACGCAATTGAAGCGCGCGTAAGGCGGCGGCGGCGCTCTCGAGGGAGACAGATGGGACGGACGTCCACCAACCCCCCGTCCTTTCTCTCCGCGTGACTCGCCGCCGCAGTCTGCGGCCCGTTTTAGTGCCAGAGCGTTTCGCGTCCTCGCACGCAAAACTACTCTTTCATTAATCATCTGCATGTGTAAATTAGGCATGAAAAGAGAGTATTTGGAGCATAAAAACTTGGAATGCGGTCTTTAACCACGTCCCGCGGTCATAAATTGGACGATGGAGGGAAGTTAACGAGCTTCTGTCTGTTTCAGGACCGAACGGCCCCGCCGAAGCGGAAATGTCACCGGCGCTCGCTCGATGCGTCTGTGACGCGTTTTGCTATCGGTCGTGATTCTTTGCCGTCGTTCGTAGTTCCAACGTAGCAGTTTAATAGTTTGTAAGAAAATTCAGATACTTTTAAACTTTTGTAATTTTTCGGTCACTTGTTCTTTTAAAGTGTATCGGGTTACCTTGACTTTGAATGGTTTACCTTACAAGTCCGGTTTAAAAAATAAAAAATAAAAAAAAAAACCAAAAAAAGAAAGTGGTCATTTGTAAGCGCTCGAGCTCTGAAAAGAAACTGCAACAAAGAACGTCTTTCTTTTACATGTGGTGGACTTCACCTATCGTGGCCTTGTGCAAGATAGCTTTGAAAATGAATGAAGTTCCTCTTCTCTCTGAGGTTTATTCTCCACACAAAGCTTTTATCGGCGTATTATCTGCTTCCGTTCATATTGAAATCCCAACTTTATTTATCTTAGTTGCGGCCCGATAAGACTGTTTGAGCACTGCGCCTCACCCCTAAGATTAACATTTCACCAAGCGGCTTATTAGAGCAATTCATCAAATCAGTGGGCATTGCTGATTAAATCAACTCGGTAATAAACGGAATGATCTAAAGGCTTCTGACACCCCGGGTCCTCGCAGCCCACCTGCCTGATTAGGAGGCAATTTATCCCATAGCTTTCCACACAGCCTCGCCTTTTAATTGGGGCAGGAATGAGAACGTCATACTGTTTTCCTGACGGCACATCCCGCAGGGTCTCGATGAAAGATCTCGGAGCATCAATTTAGCTCCACGATGAGACGATCGGCCTGTTAACGGACCCGTTTTGTATTTATTTATTTTTTTTAGAGCGCTTTGCCACAGGACAATGCGTTGCAGTAGTACAAACAATTGAAGAGGTTGTAGCTTATGATCCATGAGAGCCAAGTAAAAAAAAAAAAAAAAAACAAAATCAATACAAGCTACATTTTTTCCCCCCAATTCAAATAAATCTTTTCTTCCTTTTCCATGACAATGTTATTCATTTGCTCCAATGTCCTTTTAACTGTGAGTGTCTATTTGTCCCAAAATTGACATTTGTCTGTGTTTTAGTGACTTACTGTGAAGTTAAGAATGGGCGAGTATCGATACCAGGTATTGGTATCACGCCGGTACCAGCGTTATTTCAAGTGTCCTTGTGAATGCTGCCAATGCCGGACACCAATTACTTAAGCCATAAAAAAAATCTGCCATCGTCCTCCTCGCAGTAGCTAAACTAAAGTGACAAATTGCTGAATCATGTGTGTCAGAAAGAAATAGGTCTTTGTTCACAATTACATCGTTGAATCAAAATGTTGTATCAAAAGTACTGGTATCGGTGAGTACTCGGTACCGGTATCGGTCTGAAAAAAGAAGCGGTACGGAACATCCCAACTCGACTTTACACCGATCTGTTCGGCTTTATCGGTATCGGCCGATAATTAGCATTTTATGGCGATCGGCTTTGTCGTTCGCCGAGCCGATCAACGACGTCATCGGTCGCCTCCGCAAAGGACATTTACTCCGTCGCCATCGTGTACAGTATATTTGACTCCAAAAGCTAGTTTATTTTTAGCCTTGTCGCATCTTTTGATGCAGTACTGTAGATATCCGACCGCCAACTGTTATCTAAAAAAAATAAAAATAATAATTGTTGGCGGTGTGGGACAGACAACACGTAATGCCAGGATCAGACTACGACAAATTCGGTCTGTCACGATCGCACTGTCAGACTACTGCAATAAAATCTTGTATTCCACCGCATCCCGTCTTTTACGATCACTGGATTTGATCTTGTCAACTCAAACGCGACCGGATAAATTCGTTCCGATGGCGACAACAGCAATGGATCGTCGTCTGTATTACAAGAACAAACGCGCGCCGGTGGTCACCGGTGCTCGGGAGAAGACTTTCATACAAGGCTCGCTTGAGGTATGTTCGCGTACTTTTAATACGATACGGCTCGCAAGCAGGCAACAAAATGTCAGGTAGCCTTGCAAGCTAGCGCTAGCACTAACAGTTGTATGTAAACATGCTGCCGTTGTGTCGAATCATCCTCTGAAGTTTCGGTGTGGGTGAAGTAATGTAATTGCAATAAAGTAATTCCAGTAAATTAGCGCCCGTTATTTCTGTCATGTTGTAATGTTGTTTTGACCCGACTAGTTAGAATACATGAACGGAATGGAGAATACTTTTGAAGATACTCTGTATACACTACATAAGTATATACAGTAAATGAAGAAGTCATTTAAATAGACACATTGCTACATCTTGCGATCGGATCGGCGATCGGTTATCGTCTTTTTTAAATCGCTTATCGGCCCCAAAAATCCTGATAGCGGAAGGCCTAATCCTAATTTGTCGCGCTACTATCGGCAAATTTAGCAATATCCTCCAGGTTGAGTATAAAATGTAAATAATAACAGTAGTTCAGTAAATAGTACAATCACAACTAATAGTTTTGTAAAAAAAAATGTAATCATACACCCACTTTTAACTTACTAAACAAAACCAATTGTACGCAGCTTTAAAGCAATGCAATTTTGTATGGGGCCAACTGTTATTTGAAGGAAGAGTTCCAAGGAGAAGGTTTATCCTTGTGCAGTTCGAAACAAATCCCCCTAAAAGTCCTAATAAGAAAATTATGCAAACCATAAAATTACACTTTAACCCTTAACTAAACAACAAAAACAAAATTTACATCCAAACCACACATGTAAGAACAATAATGCGTTGACGCCGACGCTCGCTTTGTGTCTTTGCTAGACGCCCAATTTAAACCTGGCATAATTTGTCACGGGTTACACATCTATCCCCGTGCACTGCTTTGTTTTTCAATCATTTGTCTTTGTTTACCACATAATCACACTCTAAACCGGCTAAATCGGTGGCTCCTCCACTCTGAATGCAGATGAGCCGCTCTATAGGGTGACGCATACACTAATCCTCCGTTCTGTGTCCGCTTGTTGTTTTTAAAAATTCTGCCGTGCGCTCGCTGGCTAATTCCTACCGTGGCGCGATTGTACATCTCTCGGCGAGGACGTAAGAAGTGCAGAATGTTGACGAAAGAGACCCGGCGAACATCAGATGGCTCGCTATGAATAGTCAATTAACTGTGACTTGTTCCAGCAATGACTAGCGAATGAGGGGAGGAGAGGATGGCTGTCGGAGGGGGAAAAAGCCCTCCATTATCTCGCAGCTAATTATCTAGCCACTGTTATTTCCATTTGCCAGATAGTTTGTGATTAAAGGGTTGGGTCAATCAAAGAGATAACAGGGATTAGAAGCAGGAGGACGAGAGCGGAAGAGAAAGTGGGAGAAAGAGCCGGCAGGGCGACGGCTCCTTTGGATCTTAGGTGCTCTTTTAACAAAAGCGCTGCCAAAAAGATATTGCTCATTAGCGTGGGTATTTCCTGGAACAGCGGGCCGAAAGTGATCGCGGTACCGTTGAACGGCGAGTGCAATATTAACTGCGTTTGCACCGGTCACGCTAACACAAAGTAGGAGGCTCTGTTTGGATTCTTAGTTTGTCAGCAGGACTTTGCTAAAAGTACAGAAAATCCAAACGGTCAGCTCAAAAGCCAATCAAGAATCCACCAAAAGATCAGCTCGTGTCGCAGCGGTACCTTGCCGTACTAGCAGAGGTGGGTAGTAACGCGCCACATTTACTCAAGTAACATTTTCGATACTGTACTTGTCAGAGTACTTTAAATGCAAATGTACTTTAAACCTTTTACTTGAGTATTTATGCAAAGGATCGATAGTTTTACTCCGTCACAATGATCGGCATGCCGTCCGCTACTTTTATTGATCCATTCTCGCGTGCGCGCGTCTATTTTTAGACTCCATCTTCGACTTCCGCAAAGGGCGCCCGTTGCGGCAATCAGTCATTTGACTCCAATTCACCAATCAGACGACACGAGGCAGTCACATGACCGCGCCCGTAGGCTTTGCGAGCCAATCAAAATGACTCATTTTGGGGAAAAAAACAAAATAGCAGCGCGAGCGCATTTACTTTCGACTCCAAAAACAACAGCTTTGTCATGCGGCTCTTAAATTGTGACTGCCCAAGCTTGGATATTTCAGCCCACTTCTAAGTTGAGAAAACATGTTACGGTAAGTAAGAGTCAGTCTGTTCAGCAAACAGCTTCTTCATGAATTTAAGCAAATAGCGTTTCTGTAGCGCCCAATGCATGCGTTGTTGGTTTTTGGGCAGTTAAAAATTTAAATGGTGGCAGGTGTGTGTTGAATCCCATATATTATTAGTCTTCAATTTTATTTGATGTCCATGCTCTGATTAAAAAAAAAAAAAAAAAATCATAATAATTCCAGAAGTTACTCATAAGTTACTATTGTGTTTTTTTCATTTTGTACTTTCTTACTCTTAAATATTTGAATGACTTCTTTTTACTTGAGTCATTATTTGAAAGTAACAGTACTCTTACTTGAGTACAATATTTGGCTGCTCTACCCACCTCTGCTTACTAGTGTCCCAATTTAAGTTTTTTTGAGTTACAAGCTGTCGTTTGGTTGATGTACTGGTATTAATTTATTAAATTTTTTGTAATATATTTTTGCTTTGTTTTTGCGAGCCAAAATTTAAGGTCCGAGCAAATGTGTGTGTGTGTATATATATATATATATATATGTGTGTGTGTGTATATATATATATATATATATATGTGTGTGTGTGTGTGTATATATATATATATGTGTGTGTGTATATATATATATATATATATATATATATATATATATATATACATACACACCGTTCTAGTGGGCTCAGGCCTAATGACAGCTCTTATATTGTGCAGTTTAAAGAGATATAGAAAAGTAATACACAACATTAAACAAGCTGCAATTGTGCTATCCATGCAAAGTTGAATGTGGACTTAGAGCAGATGCTGGCTCATAAATGGAGGGAACTACTCGAGACACTGCATGGAATATTAATGACCCATATCACACCCAGCCATGGGAAAAAAAAGATACACCCTCCAACAATAATGCAGTGTTTGCTGGAGGAACTACAAGGGGAGAATTGCATTGGGAGAAATCTGAGTAATCTGCAGGGGAGGACACGCCCCCTTTGTATATAAATGCTCACGGAGACACCCGACCTCTGAAGGCTTGGAAGGACAATTATTTCTTTTACAATTAAAGCTAAAATGCTAAACATTATGTTAAGGAAGCCAGATATTTTAACTTCTGTTTTAATGTCTCGCGGAGAGTCAAAAAGGTTGTTAGATAGCACGGTAAAATTCTGTCACGTAAAGTGAAGATGAATTGCCAACAATGAGTTTGTCGAAGCATCTGTTGGATGTGTGTTGTGCATATTTGCCCCGCTTGTGTTGGGTGCGAGCTGGCCACTGGGGTGTAAAAAAAAAAAAAAAAAAAAAAAAAAACACAAAAAAAAACAAGTTGACCGACCAGCTGCTCCAGTTTCTATAATTACAAGGGGTGGAGGGGGGATGGGGGGGTAGAGAGTGAAGTTGTGCATCAAAATTGTTTGAGAATCTTTGATTTTTTTTTGTGATTATCATCCTCAGAAGTATGACTTAAAAACAATTCTGCCAAAAAAGGTTTGCTGCAGTCATTTTGTGTAATGCAAAACACAGGCCCCCCAGGAATATATAAGCAAGCTTTGTTCTTCAACTTGAAAATGAAAGTTGAGGCAAAGAGAAGGGGGCGGGGGACGGGGGAGAGAGAGGAGAAGAAGAACAGGTACATTGTAAAAGTATGCCGACTAATTGAGACAAACGCACAGCGGGAGAGGAGCGTGAGAGAGACAGCGGTGAATTTATCGAGCCCGTCTTTTGCCCTTTTTCCTCAGCTTGCCTCGTTTTGTTGAAATCCACTACCTTGCTCTTTTTTTCTCTCCCTAGTTTGAATAGCAACACAAAGCATCGCGTCTCTCTCTCTTTGCGCACATTTAGAATCTGTAAATCATGTTTGGCAAACCACACCATTTTGCAGGACAAATCATACGGGAGGCTTTTCTGGGTGTTACACAAAATGAATTAGTTATTAGTTGAAGCTAAGCACGACATTTTGGAGGGAAGAAACCCAAAACATTACTGCCAGTACGCTGAACTCCATGTGTAGTTCCAATCAAAATGATGTTTACACTTTTGAGTCACGACAGTAGACAAACAGTTGTCATGTAAATGTCAACGCGCATGGCGGAAATATCTGTATCTGTATACGGCTCGCTCTGTGCGCTAAAAAGTCACTCCGTGCGGTGACCTCGTCAGTCGCGCTGCAGATGTTGACGACGGGCGAGTGTCACGGCTGATCCGGGTTCAAAGGTCGCACGCGCTCAGCTGGAATTCGCCAACCCAGCGGCAAAAAGGACATTTATTTACGGCCATCGCATCACCATCAGCTTTCCCGCGACGTTATGAACGCTTTGACATCAGAGGCCGTCTGTGTGAACTTTTCATTTGTGACCCGATACAGAACCGCTTTGGTTTCTGGTGAAAGGCAGTCCATCTCTTCTCGCGCCCCCACGAATAACCACAGTATCAAAAGGGTTCCGGCAAAAGCTCGGTCATACGGCTCGAGTAGAATTAACGATCACCTCCGCCAAGGGCATCGCGTCCGCACCTACATCAGTCACTCGATTAGCCGGATGACTCAAAAACCGCCGGACTGGCACCAGCTAAGAAAGATCGTAGTGTACAGTGTATGTGGGGCACGGTGACAAATTGCATCTTTTTCCAATGCCGTGGAAAAAAAACGTTTTCTTTTTTTTGCAGGATTAATGTTTAAGGTCATAAAACATATGTAAATATCAGACAAAGATAACCCAAGTAAAAATGAAACGGCGATGGAATCGGGAAGAACAACTATCGAAAGCTTCTTGGCCCTGTGCGAAAATGTAACGGCAGCAGCAACAACTGAAATGAAGCATTTTCTATTACAGCCAATGAGTCTTTCATTATATCTTTCAAATATTTTGGTTCACGTTTCGTCGCCAAATTGTTTGAATTCCGCAACACTGGAAGGTTAATGTCCTTTTTCAGGTCACGCCACTGCTTTTCAATCGGATTGTAGTCCGGAATTTGACAAGGCCACGCCAAAACCCATTTTATTTTTTCTTGAAGCCGTTCAGAAGTTGACCTGCTGTTGTGTTTGGGATCGCGCGCTTCAGCTCGAGGTCACACGCCGACGGCCGGACACGGTCCTTCCGGATTTTCCGGTGAGGAGTAGAATTGGCGGTTCCATCAAGTCATCCAGGTGTTGAAGTACAATGGCAGCCTCAGACATGACACTACCATGACATTTGCATTTGTTTATTTTCAACATAAAAGTGGGGAAACTGTGCATAAGCAAAAATTGAGAAGGGGGCAAATCCTTTTTTCAAATCACTGTACTTCAGAACGGACGGTGGCACTCTCTCTAAGGACTCGCACTCTCACGCACGGCCTTTTCGGTCCGCGGCGCGACTCGATCGTCGATCTTCCGACGATAATGCGAGATGAGTCCCGGACTGTTTTGAAGCAGCATTGTAATTGGTTAATGAGTCGGAAAGGAAAAGCTTCTTGATCTCATTTCCAGCGCTTAATTAACCTCGGAGTCGGGATATTTCCCCCGGTGCCGGGGACGAGGCCGGGGGCGCCTCGCCCCTCCTCTACCCGCCTTTAGTGTCCTTCTCGCCCGTGTCACTCTCTCATTCCGGGCCATGTGACACCCCCGCTCATCCGGCGCGTCCTTCACGTGGCAACGCCAATTTATCGACTAAATGGAAATTTGCATACGCGCCACACGCATAAAGATGTTACGACAAAGCGATTCTCATTGAAGTCCAGAAGAAAACGTTCTAAATAGCAGCGCGGCCTATTGATCTCTGGTTCATCATCAGCCCCCTCCCAGGAGACCAGAATGACACCCGGCTTCCTTAGCGGGTTCCACTTTCATCCCGCAATGTTGTTGTGGAAAAAACGGACGCTCTGTACCAGCAGAGGGTCAGACGTTCACACAAATGTGGGATCGTGACCGGAAGCCGGCGCTTAGCCGTCGCCTCCAGCTTCAAAGCAGATCATTTACAAGTCGTGGAGCACCTCCGCACCGCTTCTCTCTTTGCCCCTCTTCCGAGTTCCAGGCGCGGGGCCATTTTTCCTTCTCAGTTGTCCGCTTCGGTCTCGCACCTTCTGCCAACTGAGCGTCCCGCCACCTCCGGCGCACTTAGCCGTACGGTCCGGGGCCTCGCCGGTTCTCAGCCCGCCACGGTCCCCGAAGGTCGAGGACGGGGAGGACTCGGATGCGACGGGAGAAGACGAAGGGCGAAATGTGTAATTACAGCCTGAATGTGCCCAAAATCTGTGTGACATTATAGCACTTTATTACAACAGCAGGCGGAGTCACACTGAAACAGGTGGTAGTTTGACATTGACGTAACGAAGGCGGGTGTTCATTTAGGTGACCTAGATTCAGCCGCTAAAACAAAGAGAAAGCGAGCGTTCCCTTTTACGAAACCATGCGCAGTGAGCCTTACGGTAAATACATTTTTGCCTCAGGGGCTGTCCAAAAATCACTGAAGTGGAGACCGCCTGGTCTATTAACTTAAAAAAAGAAAAAAAAAAAAAAAAAAAGGCTCACCCTTTTTTAATTTGATCTTGAGGAAGAAAGTAAGCCTGAAAGAGAGACAATAAATGTACCAATCAGAGTGAGTCAATCCAAAAAGGAGGACGTCTGCGTATGGGCGCTCTCTGCAGATTGGGGAAGGGAAGCCAAGCATGAGGCGAGGCGGAGCGAAACAGCGGGCGTCAAATAGGAAGAGGTATGAAATTCTCCACTTGCGGGAGCCGCAGCGGCCGGAAGACGCAAACCGAACTCCTTTAATGGGAACCTAGCCGATTGTCTGCTCCGTGTTCACTAATGGGCCACGTTAAACATAACTTATTTCTGGCCCAAAAATGAAGACTAATTGTCACACTTTTCAAGAATATTGATGGATTTGTGTCACGGCTGGGCACCGCGGCGGAGTTATCCTCTTAAGCGGGATCGCTCCAAAAACGTCATCACTTAAGGCGGCGTGACTTTTTCGATTTAAACCCTCCTCAGGGTGACGTACGAATGCGGCTCAGCGGCACGTCAAGCACGTTCATTGACGCGGACGGCGTCTCCGCTTAAGACTCGACTCGGCACCCGCTCCGGCCCGCCTCTAAAAATAGATATTTATAAACCGTAGCCCTGCCGAACGCACTTAATATTCCCCATTCGGAGAAGCGTTTAAAAAAAAAAAAAAAAAGAAATCAGCTAAATGATCGGCGGTCGTGCTCCTGACAGTGGACCCTGGCCAGCAACAGCACTTCTCCCAGGCAGCGAAGCATACATAGCAAATGCACCTCTTTAGCAATATAATAATTTGTAAAAGGCACCCACCCGGTGAGACCGAATGAATATTCGGCCTGGATATTAAGCAGAGGCATAGTTAGCGCTTAATAAACGGAGCCGCGGTACGCGGGTTCTTTTCCGGACCGTGCCAAGTGGCAGGAACTCCCGGGTACGATGAAGTGAAGGCCAACCTCGGCTTGACAGGTTTTAATAACTAATGAAAAAAAGGATTAGAGTGCTTTTGCAAAAAGAGAAGAGACCAATGAAGACTGAATAATAAGAGAAGTAAATGCGGTATCTCGCGCCTCTCGCACAAGCTCGTCGGATCGATCCGCGTCTTTTTCTCCGTCGGGGAAATTGGAACAGAAAAGTCGGTATCGTTTATCCTTGCTTTTTCTCGGCTTCCTCCAGAGTTTTCTTCAAATTGAGTTAAGACATCGGCGTCGTCGTCTCGACCCATAAATGCCTACCCTAACTACCGTTCTTGAGGATGATTCTTCCAATACCAACACTGTTTTCCAGTTTCGACAGAGTTGAGCAGTGTTTCTCAAATTTGATCATCAAAGACCCAAAATTGGGATTTGACTCGTTCCTAAAAAGTAAACATTTGCTGTCGGTCGACGGTCAATCAAATAGCTCAGAACATTTGACTCTGACCGTGAGCCACCCGTATGAAAAATGACCTGAAAAAAGACATTTTGAGAGTCAACCTAAAAGGTGATTTCAGATGAATTTGGTACTAAATTGTGGAACTATAGCAATCGCCCTACTTCGGTCCGTATCTTTTGGGTACGCGCTCTGGCTTTCTGGCAGGAGCGGGCCCTCCTACCGAGCGCCGTCGACGTACCGTACGCACGGCAACGCATTAAGCATTTCCGACGGAAGGATTACGTGGCGTACGGGTTTCCGGTGTCCGTTTGTTTTCCTGCTGTTAGGACGCCATCTGATGGAAAAATGACCTCATCCTTTAAATGTTAATAGGTTGTTCAATGCTGGTACTTTTCAAGTTTGAAAGTAAAGTTTTCTATTGAATTAATTCCTCCAGCCGACACCACGGTGTCCCGCTACATTCAGCGTCAACTCCGTTTTGAGTCGGAACGCGTTTCGCACGTTGTCACGATGCGTTTGCCAGGCGACCGGACGTTAGCATGCCGCCATACCCCAAATGCGAAAGCGTTGCGCGCATAGAGTCCTATGCGATTTACCCGGGCAATCGCTTTCAGATGGTACTAGAATTTGACCGCACATGAAAACTTTAAACGAGAGTCTACGGGTAAAGGGGGTAAAGCTCAAACCGTAAGTTGCGTCACGTAGATAAACGAATCAATTTTACACATTAACTGAAGCCTAAAGTATTTCTCCTTCTCAATATATATATTTATACATATTTAGAAAAGAAATCATTATTGAAGTTGTCCTAGCGACCCAGCCACTTTTACTGGTTACCAAGTACCAGAGGGAATGGAAGACGTCCGGCACAAGCGCAACTTTCCAAAACAGGCGATCATGCATTGGTGCTTGGTTTTTCTATTGCCGCTGTTGCCTAAGATTCACTGCACTCTGGCATGTGCTGATCTACTTGGATGAGCCACAACCAGAGAGGAATGATCACCTTGCTGCCAAAGCGTGAGAATTATCTGCACGATTCCAGGCGGGCCTAAAGACAGGCAGCTCAGATTGTCAACACCGCGAAAGATGTCAGGAATTAAACGGCTCAAACTGAAATGTACACGTGCTCATCAAACATTTGTTAATATATGTAGTTTTTGTGTAATCCTCCCACTTGACAAACATACCGCCATCCAAGTACTATACTCTTATCTCAGAATAAGCCATAAGTTTGTCAAAGCGCACGGACTTTTTGCACACCCTATCATCAATCTCAAGGTTTCAGGTACCCTCCCCCCTTGAGTCCTCGGTTCTGTTTTTGGCTCCGTCTCGATGCGGGCAGGAGGTCTCCTGACACTTACCATTCGGGTACAGCTAACTCCGCATGAATGCGACATCCCTCCCCATTAAGATCTCCATCCAGTATTTTCTTGTCCTTCCACACTGCAGTGTCCGCACGCAGCAGAGCGTACCCTAAAAGAGGTAGCGCGCATCGCCGCGGGAACCGACGGCAAATTTCACGTCCTGTCGTAGGAACGCTTAGAGTACGTCGGTTTGAGTTTGTCCTTCCGGCATGCCGATACACTACCGGCTTCTCTTCAAAGCACATACGGTTATATTATAAGGGAATTGAAACATGAGCTCCTTCAAAAAAAAAAAAAAAAAAAAACGGTGCTAAAGTTGTTGGTTTCGTACCAAAGGACAGGAAAAAACAGGCCTGCGAATAAAAACATTGCCAAATCAATTTCACGTAACTAAAGATGATTTCAAAATTGACGTATCGCCAAGTTCGTCAAGTGCAATAAAGCGGGCATATTTAGCACCGTATAATCAGGATGTTTATTACCGAGCGACGAGGGCAGAGATTTGACCGTGAATCTTAAACGGGTGTTCAAGTATCGGACACTTTGAGCTAAAAATATATTTTGACATCAAATGTTTCTGTTGGCAACATTTGAGTGGTTTATTATTTCCTCCAACACACCATGAATACCAAAAGGACATCTTTCAAGCTGCCTCACAAATATTGACTTTGATTTTCGGAACAAAAGTCAAGCAACATTGGACTGTACATCAGCTAATTTCCGTTGTCCAAAAAGCATCCGGAAGAAAGACGTTTTGATAATTTCCACGTTTGTCGTTAAGAAACTAAATTGAGCGAACACATCCAAATGAAATGCAAACGGTAGTATTAAAAAATGAGGGATTAAGGTGACTCAAGAAGCACTGTGGCATTGCTTACTAAAAGGAAACGTCTGAATGTTGACATTTGCGCGCTGGTTTTCCACGTCCTGGTATTTTACAATTTGTTTTTATTTCCATAACGCTCACCGTGAAATGAATTTGTCAGTCAGGGCACGCGAAACGGGGTCTCTCGCTCAGAGGGGAGAGGGAGCGAACAGTACAAGCTCGACAGTGGGTTCTCTACGGCCCGGGCTCAGGCGTCCCGCTTTTCCGACTATTCCCAGTCCGGGCCTATCCGTAATTTGCGGAGCCCGCCGGGGGAAGGTGGCGATCTGCAAACAATGAGCCCCGCGTCCGTGACAGATGGCCTACATCACACTCCCACCCCACCCCCGTTTGTGTAGACTTTATCCCCATCACAGAATGAATTGTGAGACCCCAAAGTTAAGGGGGCAGTGCTGAATGTAGAGGGTACGCTAAGAAAAGAGATCAATGTTGTCCTGAAGCGCAAGCCTGGATGAGAGGGATTTTCAGGGTCCTAATTAGGGACAGCTAGCTACCTCTCCGGCTGACATTTAACTGGACATACTTGATAAATGTCACAACGCTGGATACAATCACGACAAATGGATGCATCAACAACAGCTTCATAACCTTTACCGATAGTCCTGCCAGGAATTCAAATGTTGTATCCGCTCTCCCTCGCATCTCTAAACACCGCGGCCTCATAATCAACATTTTGCAGGGAGAGTGACTTTCGCTCCGCGCGTTAAGCCAAATGAAGCGGAAAGGGGGCGGCGGGGGGCGCGCGAATGCCGAATAATCTTGGCCCTCGACGGCGAGAAGGGGACCTTTTGTTAGCAATCGGAGAAAACGGAGAGCTCGTAGACGTCCCTCTTATCTTCCCAAACTTGGATGCGGACAAGCCATCGGAGGGAATCTGCTCCCGAGACGGTCGGAATCAGGCAAGCGGCAGGGTCGAGACGGACCGGTCGGTGTAACGATCGAGGGTATAAATGTCATGTATTCTAGGCTCGACTTCAGTTTTTTTTTTTTTTTTTGACACAAGCTTGAAAATAATAATAATCACCTTGACTGATTTGTAATATTTGCTTTATGTACTTTGATACTGTAATGTTCAGAATTGACTGTATTGACATCGGTGTCCGGTTGGCTAAAAAGGCACATTTCCCTTATTGTGTATTAACAGAAATGATGAGTTAATTACAGAGGTGCTTTTTTGTTCCGTGACTCAAAACACATCTGAAATCATCTTTCCCAATCACGATGCATTTAAATGCCATTCATCCGTTGTAGCCACTGAAAAAAATAGCCAATGTTTGTCCTTTGTTAAATAAATAGTAGTCTACATTCTTGTACTTTAAAAAAAAAAAACATAGTAATGACATAACTAAATGAAATGTAAACAAATGAAAGCAACATTTTTGCCACATTTGGTGCTTCAAATCAACGCGCCGCTCCCGGCCACCTTTATAAAACAGACAGTAATATTAGTGGTTCTTCACAGAGGATAGAGAGTATATGTCTGTATTGCTATTGCGCTACCGTTTGTTTAAATATCAGAATCATCTGTATTTGCCAAGGATGTCCAAAAAAACCCAAGGAATTTGTCTCCGGTCGTATGAATTGCTGAAAGGGTTATAACACCGTGACCTTGACGATAGCCCTTCCATGGCGTTTCCCAATGATCTTGGCAAGGTTACAGTATGTGGTTTTAAATCCACGTGTGCTGTGTTTTTAGTTTGACATTACATTTTAAAGGTAAGTGGCGATAGGCAGCTTCAATATTCCTAAAAGGAACACAAACAATTGTGCATGAGAAACATTAGCGATAAATGTTGAAATTGTAAATGGTCCCTTTTTTTCTTTTTCAATCTGATCCGTTCGGGTCCCATCGGAAGGCGTAAACGCTCTGTGATTAGAAGTGACATCTCGGCAAGTAGCCGAGAGTAGATGAGTTAACACGAGGCCGGTTGCAAATCAACTGACAGCAACATGACATTTATAGAACAAGGCATAAAAAAAAAGAAGAGGAAATATTTTTTTTTGCCGTTGTAGGAAATCAAGTTTAAAATGAAAAGATAAAGCACTTTTTCATTTGCAATACTTTTGTTTCAGTGAGTGATTATTTAGAAAAAGAAACCCCAAACGGTCACGTTACGGCTTCGGAAGGCGTAGCAAATGTTGTCTTTTGAAGTATGTCTTTGATATGGAGAATATGTATACATAGATTCATGTATCATCCCCTCTGCATGTAAAGTAAAATCATTCATCTGTCTAAATATAAACCCTCGATTGGTTTCAGGGATTCTTTTATCTAACACGGAGCTCTCCTCGGACCTGCGCTCCTGAGTTACCGCACCGCGCATCGCCTTACAGCAGAACGTTTGCGCGTACTCCCACGCTTCACATCACGCGGCCGTAGTTGCGCCGCGGTGGCTAATTGCCTCTCCTGAGGAATAATTAGATGACAAAAGCAAACGTAGCGGCGCTTGGGTTGCCAAAAAAACGACGTTACGTCGGGAGTACGCTCGGCCAAGCGGTGCCAGTCGTTGGCAATGGATATCTGCCAGCGGTGGCGTTAAGAGAGGACACAGCAGAGGCCATACATTGAGGCCGAAACCTCGAGAAAGACCGAATGACAATTAATTACGGCTAATTAGACGCATCTGTTATATTTACCGGGCCGACCATAAATGAAACGGTGGAGTTATTTTGAAAGAGAGAGAGAGATCTGTAAGGAACACCACGTGGGCACGCACGCGATGTACTCTAGGTGCGTCGTCGTGCGCGTCGCAGGTTATTTACCGTTAGCGTTCCAGGTGTTCAGAGCTGGGTCGCCGCACACTCCCTCCTCAGGGACGAATAATCCATTTCACTAACGAGCATAGCGGAAGGGGTGGATTCGGAGCGCATACTTAATTTGTGTTGCGATTGACCGCTACGGTGGATGGTCTTTATCGGGTTCCAGGAAATAGTCGACCTAATTTCTACTACGGTCCACCTATAGTGGACTATCAGTGTGGGGAAATTCACAATAACATTTAACTTAACTGCAAGCAAGGAGCTCCACAAGGAACTATTCTAAGCCCCTTACTGTTTGGTTGGTTTTTATTTTTTTTTGATAAATATCCAACAATGTCGGCGTTACAGATAGCAACGGTCTTCAAAATAGAGCGGTAACAACACAATTGTAGTACTAGTATTTATTTAGTACTTCTCAAAGAGAGGACTGAAAAAGTGCATTACACGGTTAAAATACAAAAAGAGTCACAAACATAGCACAAGAAGAAATCAAACCCAAAACAAATTTCCCAAAAATGTCTCCCGATCAGGACGGTCTCAGATGAAACGCCAGCACATACCACAATTTGGGGGCACGGACTCGAGGACAATGAAATTGGATCAATCAAATGCGGAGGAGCGTCACCATTGAAAATTTGTACCCAATCCTAAAATGAACAAACTAAAAAAGTAAACCCATACACTGCGGCACACTCGCATTTACGTAAACGATCAGTTTAAACGATCAGAGACCAGGTTTACCTGTCCAAATCGTACCCCGGCAAAACAAATTCAACTTAAAAGCTGAAACGCGACGCTGCGCTCCCAGTCCCGCGCGAGACACGGAGCGGCCCGATCGCCGACGAGAAGACGGCACGCCGGAGAGAGGTCAACAATCCCACAAAGCGACATTTCTTAACGACAAGCAGGGGAGCGCAAATGACTCCCAAATGTCAGCAACGGGTCTGATAGAACGCCGATTCCACTGCATAGGTAATGGGGTATTAGTTCTAAAAATGGGCTTTTGAAGCGTTCCGGCGGGGCTCGCGGCACCTAAAAGCCGTTTGGAGGGCCGGCGAACGCGGAAGATTGTTCACACCCGATGGCAATCCGGCACGCCCGCGACAATCTGCAATTGCACGTTTCAAATCAAACCGGCAGATTTCCCCAGCGTGACGACCCGCTCCCACCTCCACAGATCTCCTCTTTGTCGTTTAGCAAGTCCGACCGTGAGGGAGCTCGACAAAAGACGGCGTTGGAAATGGAATGCCGTAAGTTATTTTTTTTGGGGGGGGGGGGGTCATTTTAACCGACACGCACGGGTGAAATCCGACACCTTCTTCCTTTTCTCCTCGCTCTCCCTCGGGGAGGGAGCCCTGTTTCCAGATCGCCCCGCATGACGGATGCGCAGCGTGAGGAACGGGCCGTCCCGTGGGCCGGGGTGTCGTTTCTGGGTTAAACGGCATCCTATATCAAGCCCACGTCTACTATCGCAAGCGGGAACCCTGTTTACTGGGCCGGGAAAGCACTGCAATCCATTTCCCGTCGGGCTCTCTCAAGGAAGCGGACAAAAAAGTCGGACAGCCACACGTTCGGGGGAGGGTCCGACAGTCTCCCGGCAGCGCGTTTGCAAAAAAGAAGGCGCGACGGTACTAAATGGAAAACGTATTGAGACGGGTCACATTTGCACACGCCAGAATAAATGCAAATTCCAAGACACCGCAACTCCGCCTGTGGAATTGGTCAGGGTTGCAAGGCACTCGTGTTGCTGAATGTCATGAAAGATTCTCCTTCCGTATTTAAAGGCGCGATGGGAAAAACGATATATCCCGCTCATGATTTTCTTTGAGAAAAATCCAACGTCTTTTGATTGGACCGTTTTGAATGTTTTGGGACGCATTCTGAAAAAGAAAAGAAATGAACCAAGCTTGAATGTTGAATATGGAAAGTGAAAAGATTCCAATGTGAAACAATTATCCGTAGATGTAGATTCTGGAAATGTGGCTTTTTAATAAAAATTTTTTTACGGATGAACAAAATAATAAAAAAAAAACACCGAAATGGGTCAAAAGCAATGAAGCCTGGACCGGACGTTTTGATCGAGGCAGTGAAGTCGTACCGGGTTTGAATGGAAGAAAAGCGAGAACTGTTGTTTTGTCGTCACTCGGTCGGCAATAAGAGTCCCCGGCAACCCGGCCAAAGAAGCGCAGCGATCTGTTTCGGCAAACCTTGCAATCGGGCATATCTTGTCATTTTGCAGCGGTGTATTTGTTTGTTTGTTCTCCATAGCGGTGTATATAAAATGTAACGGCAAAACAATACATGCATTTTCTGAAGTTCCCATTTGAAAAATGTAAAAACCAAAAATGTTTGGATTTGTGCTCTGAAGGTACGCTCCAGCTCACAAGAAACCCAAACGGATGGTTGAATGGCTGGGTTTTGGAAAGTTAGAATTTGATACTCCAATACACTGAGAAATGAATCTGAAAGGGGAACACACTCGTCATGGGAAAACAGGGTATCATATCATTTTGTACACTTCAAACCACGCGTATGCTTTACGGACGACACGTGTTAAAATGTCTTTTGATTGGCTTTTGAATTTTTTGAAGGAATCACTTCCATTGTGTGGCCCTTTGCAAACGTCACGGCCAGCATTCAGCCTTTGAAGAAATGTGTTCCCTGCGGGCAAAGTCAGCCTTTGAATGTTCTGACTCAGGTACACCATACCTGTGATTTTTGCTGCCTTTTCTTTTACGCCGTTGAAGTCGTGTTCCGAAAGTTTGCAGAAAGTTTTCATTCCGATCCCACTAGCGCTGTCTTTTATCTGATACGAAACGGGAAGCTCCGGGGTGTCCATTAGACGGATCCCGGGTCTAGACTGATTGAATGCACCAATAGATGAGCAAAAGAGCCGTGAAGCGAAGATGATATTCCACTTTGCACTTTGTGTTCAATTCCAGCAAACGCGGCGCGGGGTTACCCGCGCGCCATAGGTGGACGGAGAGTCAATTAGCGGGGCTCGCGGGCAGTCTTAGCCGAGGGCCCTCCGGCGACAGTTCGCGGCGGACCGCCTCGCTACGGAGAGCCGGCGAGGGGCGAGGGGAGCTTAAATGGAATGCTAATACGAGTCGGGGCTCTCTAATTGGAACACAGCCGCCGCAGGGACCGAGTATCCTGCGAAGCGCCGTGGCGACGAGGTCGGGCGGCGACGAGGTCGGCGTTCTCTCTCCGTGCCCGGCTGGAAAATAGTTGGCCTGAAAGGTTGAGAGAGGAAACAGATTTCAACTTTGGGGAAGACTGTACTTCGGCGTTTGTACACTCATTTGGTGAACACAAAATGTTTGTAGGGAAGTGAGGACAGCTCTTCTAACAGCGATTTATTTTTGGAAGAAACGGCAGGCAGTTAAAAGTCTATCGCTGTTTTGTTAGACCTGTTAATTTGACGCGCGGTCGCTTAAACGGGGAGGCAGCTGCGCTTTTAGAAAGCTACCGTGACTGTCAGATGGATTTGATCGTATCCAACATGGGTTCATTGGATTTCTACTCGTTAGCGAAATGTTTTTTTAAAGCACGTCTGTCTTCCAGTTGTGAGGTTAGGTGTTTGAATGTCAGCTGCGATCTTCCAGCGTGGAGTTAGCCTGTTGTCCTTTCTCCACAAGTAGCGCAGCTTCGTCACACGTTCCCAAAACTAGGACTAAACGAAACCAGATCTGGCCCGTTGTATGGTTTTACACTGGCCACAAAAGCAATTGAAGTGCGTCTACTTCACGTTTGTCGCTAAAACGGTAGAATGTAATTTTGCAGACAATCTGTCCCGGGATAGGAATTTTTCCTTTTGGAGATATTCCAATGACTTTTCTTCACCAAATCCCTTCTTAGTTAGTTGGATATAACAATGAGGAAAACGTGTTTCCATACTGTACTTTGTTGAAGACAAATATTTGTGGTCCAAAAAACATTTGGTAGTGGGTAGATTTAGATAACCAAATTGCGCAAACTGCACCGGTTGTTTTTAACATTGAAGGAGACTTTGTCATTCCCAAGATGAGAGGATACAAAGCAATGCGATGAGGAACTCAGGGGCAAGTGATAAAGAAATATGTATGAAGTAAGTGACTAATGAAATGTAAAAAAGAATCAAATGTAGCCCAAAAAATCCCCCATAAATGACCAATATTTCCAAAAGATTTAGCAACATTAATAGTATAGAAAGAATAAAAGTGAGTACTTTAAAATGTTTGTTTGCCCCCCAAGTTTAGTCCAAGTAATGACCAGTCTTACCAGAAAAATTGTAGTATTGAAACATTTGAAATGTGGTTAAAAAATCTTCAATATACTTGAAGACCAATGACCAACGGTTTCCCCCCCGCGGGCCGCGCTAATCGTTTGGCGCGTATTTGCGTATACAGCGCTCGACTAAACGTCACGACCGGCTTCGGCGGTGACCCGCGCGGGCCCCTCGGCGAAACGAACAGATGAGGGTAATTCATCACGCCGCTCGGACAGGGAGCCCGCCGTCGTTAGCGGACGATGAGGACGACGCTGGCAGCGATGACATTTTCCGCCGTCACTCGATCGTTTTTAAGGCCGGCGAGGCCTTCTCCGCCGGCTTCAACACACTCTGTCGTACGCTTACGGAGGCGCAGGGAGAACATGCAAAATCCACGGACGCAGTAGAGTGTGTTTCCAGGTTGAAACCACGACCTTGAGAACAGCGAGGCAGATGTTTGGATCGCTGCCGCCCCAATCATTTCCGCGTGGGAAAAAGGGATTTATTCACGATTCCCGCACGAGTCATCCATGAAGTTTCACACATCTAGCCAAGAAAACATGTAATGCAAGGTATTCAATCCATCTCTATCTCCAAACGTGTTGAAGGTCATTGCGACATTACACCGGTCTGGCCAAAACTCTCCGGTTTGCCGATCCTACTCAGAAGGTAAACATTTTGCCGTCGTCGGGGTAATTACGTCCGAGCGCAAGTTTCCAAAGTGCGAATGAATTAGCGCGATAACGCAGCTTCCAATTCCCTTGAGAGATTAGAGTTTTCAACCAATAAGCTGGCGGAGCAACCTATCGGCCACCAAGCGATCTCCGCAGACACTGTTAAACGTACGCGCCATCGTAGCGCTCGGAACGGCCGCGTCTGACTGACGTCGCTGCCAAATAACGGCTTTTATGACACGTCTAATTGTTTTTGGTGTAAAAACGGCGCCGTCTGCTATGCGTTCCCTGCGGGTGTTTGTGTTATCGACCATTTTTGAGCAATAAGGCCGGCCGAATAGATTATCGTAACGCACAACGGCGGAAGGTGTTCCGAAGCCGAACTATAGCTTTGTAATATTCACACGATTTCTCCGAGCGGGTCAAAAGGCCCGGCAGTCGGTGCCGGATAATGCGGTCGGGCGGGAAGTAATCTTTAGGACTCTGCACGAAAGCCAGGGAACGGACGCGCCCGGTAAAGCAAAGTCCCCGGAAGCTCGTTGGCCATGTGTTAAAAGCGGCGGTCGATGTCATTAAAGTTGAGTCAGTTAACGACTTTTACGTTATCCAGTGATTTCCGGCAATGTTTTGTGACCCTTTCACTCATCACGAGACAGCATGATGGTATCGCCTTAATAATTGAAGGCCAGCAGAAGGTACCCGGGAGCGTGAGGACAAACAACTCCGCTAACCGGGAACGGATCGGCAGTGGGATCGCAAGAGACCGTTCCCAAGTTCCGTCGATCAGACAATCCAATCGGGAAGCTACCGAGGCCGACGGCGCACCCGTTTCATTGTAGCGCGAGACACGACCGGACCGGCGGCGGGTAGTTGGCCCTCGCGCCAGTTTGATAAAAGTGTTCTCGGAGAGGTCGGCGGGCTTTGAGCTCGACTAGGTTGCGTCGAGGCTCGGTAGGATCTGGCAAGGCCGCCGCTTAATCCAAAATATGTTGCGTGGCTTCAATAAAAATGAAAAAGTTTGTCAATCTTTGTCATATATTTGTGTTCAACTTTATCACGTTGACTTGGAGAATATGTATTTTTGCCCATATATATATATATATATTTTTTTTTGTAAGTAGCAAAGTTATATAGTATGAAGAAAATGTCTCCTTAGGGGAGAAAATGTATGTTTTATTTAACATTGGTCGTCTGAATGTCTTGTGAATGATTTTGTTTTGGTCAGTCTGGGTTTTCCCGGTTGTGATTCTAACGTCGTTGGCCGAATGATATCATCAATTGTCATGGACGACACGCCAATAAATAAGGGGAATGGGGCTTTTGGGTGACATTTCAGGATCAACCTAAAATGCACTCCAAACTTTGAAGTTGAAGTTAATTTGCCATTGTCTGTACTTTTGATGCAAGTTTGTGTTCTCTAAGGAGTTGTCGAATAGCAAAATTGCAAACGGGCGTTGGCGCTTGTAGATTTCAGCGACATGGCCACGTTGCGACGCAAGAGTCACAGAAGCGGACGTCCTTTGAAATCTGAAGGCTTCAAACACCCGTTGTCAGTTTTGCTCTGGAGCTCCTCAGACACACGTCTTCACGGACGCAGAGTCCGGCATCCTCAAAGAAAGCCGTTAATGTTGGAACGGCTTCGCTTTCACCGTCATCAAAGCGGCCGGACCCAGAATACGTGGAAGAATTGTCATTTCTGACCCGGTCTTTTAGGGATAGTGTAAACGGGGGGCTGCAGGAAAGGCGAACGTTACCCTAACGCACAAAAACGCGCGATGTATAATCCGCCAAAGAAACCCCACCGACCCTCATCCGAGCGGTGCAAACGATTTCCTATATTGCTGTAGGTCTACAGCAGAAGGACAATAGTCCAGATCCCTGGACTCTGCTATTGTGACCTGATAGTTTGTGGGGTTAGCTCTAAGTGGAACCCTAATCAAGGTGGATAGCTTGAGACCAAATGAAGGCAGAGGGAGGTGTATATATATATATATATAGAATTTGTTTTCCCTAATAAAGCCTTTTTATACATGGTATTTGTTTGATTTCCCCAAAAATGGCATAGTACACTTAATTTTTTCTTTAATCATGTAAGAGAACGTTGCCCCCGTAGACACCTGACTTTTGCATATGCTTTACATATGGACATGCTTGTTTTATTAGCAATGGATCAAGTCACAGGATCCTCATCCTGGCCCAAATGCCGCTGTATAGTTGAATTAGATTCCTGCCAAAAAGTCCAACAGAAAATGACTTATTTTTATCCCCCCTTTCAAAGAAGGCTATATTCTGGCCATGCCCACCCCCCTCCCCCTCCCAACAGTAGCTTATGTGTGTATTTAGTTGTTCCAAAAAAGAACTCCTATTTAGCTTGTAACTCTCTGGGGCTTTTTCAGATGACGACCGAGGCTCAGGACGTGCGACACTGAGATGATTCCTCAAGACCCATTCTGTGTGGGATTTGGGAAGCCTCTGGAGTTCTCCACGGAGGTTCACCAGCCTGGACTCGTGAAGAGATGAAAAGGGTAACGTGTCGTCCGGTTGACATTGCGGAATAAAAGGATGTGATGCTGTGCTGTAAATGAGCTGTTCAGTCAGTGTTATGGAGCGGTGAGACTTGTACACATTAGGAAATGAAGTGTCATTGTAAACGTGACATAGTTTTCAGATGAATGCAATATGCTTCCTGAAATGAGAGGGTAATTATCTGAAAAAGATAATTGGCATAACGACCGACCGTTACATATCAAGAGAAATGACAGCTTAGTGTCTTCAAATAAAAGGAATTGAAAAGCGGCCGGGCCTTTGAGTCATATCGGTGCGCGTCAGCCGAATGTATAGACAAGACGATGGAGATCGCAGGCTCAACCGCACTTGTTAACTCGTAGAGATATCAGTTATTAATACATTTAGAATCCAATTTGTTTTGGCCTTATCCGTAACACAGGTCTTGAACTTGTTGACAAGGTGCCGACTTGCTTTTTCCTAATCAACACGCCAACGAAGACTTGTGGGATTGTTGCAGTTGTTTATTTTGATCAGTAACTTTTTGAAAGCTATTTAGCCATGATCTTCAGGTGACGACATCATCCAAAACACTGGCACAATGTTACGGGGTAGCGCTTGTAATGTTAAATGTGCATCAGCTTGCATTGTAGGAAACCTCAGCGCTCACGATCCAGAGGTATATTTCAATCCAAGTTCCAAACATAGTTGTTAAAGTTGAAACAGAGCTATATTCAACTCATAATTCAGGGCGCAAACGCCTGTCGTTTGAGAGGATGTTTAGACGTTACACGTATGCACAAAATGTAGTACTCCCAAAGTTGTGGGTTTGATTTCACGTTGCTTCAACATTTGTTACGCGGTGATGATGAGCTCACTTTTGTCTGGACAAAGGATGTCATTTGGGCTTCTACTCATCATAATTGTCATTTGTTGCAGTTTGTCGTGCGGAAGCCGAAGGGTCTCATGATGTCGTTCCTGGAAATGCCTCACCTGTGGACAAACACCAACGTGAGTCATTGTGCTGCTGTGAACTTAAATTGTACCCTACACAATAAAGTTCCTGTGGAACCGCCAATGGAGTGTTGTGTAATGTTGGTATTTTCAATGTTCAGCTGGAATGTTTTTTGTTAATGGTGACTCGCATGTGTTTTGAGCCTTTGCTCTTCCAGGTTGCTTCAGGTTTGTGGTGTCAAATAATATTGCCCAATGTTTTGAGTTCCCCAGTCTGAACTTGAGCTTTGAAGCCATCCAAGCTGGTCAACATGTGGAAACTTCATTCCTAAGTTTTAGTCTACAAGACTTGGAGTATCAACTGGCTGAAATTCTTTTTGGTGGTGTCTAAACTTGATTCCCAAGTTTGACTCTACAAGACTCGGAGTATCAACTGGCTGAAATGTTTTTTTGGTAATGTTAACATTGCACCATGTCTAAACTTCATTCCCAAATTTATCACCTGGCTTAAATGTTAACATTGCACCATGTCTAAACTTCATTCCCAAATTTTTATCTACAAGACTTGGTGTATCACCTGGCCTAAATGTTTATTTTATTAATGTACAATGTCTAAACTTGATTCCCAAGTTTGACTCATCAAGACTTTGTGTATCACCATGTCTAAACTTCATTCCCAAATTTTTATCTACAAGACTTGGTGTATCAACTGGCCTAAATGTTTTTTTGTAATGTTAACATTGTACCATGTCTAAACTTAATTCCCACCTTTTAATCTACATGACTTGGTGTATCACCTGGCCTAAATGTTTATTGTATTAATGTACAATGTCTAAACTTGATTCCCAAGTTTGACTCATCAAGACTTTGTGTATCACCATGTCTAAACTTCATTCCCAAATTTTTATCTACAAGACTTGGTGTATCAACTGGCCTAAATGTTTTTTTGTAATGTTAACATTGTACCATGTCTAAACTTAATTCCCACCTTTTAATCTACATGACTTGGTGTATCACCTGGCCTAAATGTTTTTTGTATTAATGTACAATGTCCAAGTTTGAGTCATCAAGACTTTGTGTATCACCATGTCTAAACTTAATTCCCAAATTTTAATCTACATGACTTGGTGTATCACCTGGCCTAAATGTTTTTTGTATTAATGTACAATGTCCAAACTTGATTCCCAAGTTTGACTCATCACGACTTTGTATCACCACATCTAAGTTTGACTCAAGACTTGGTGCATCAACTGGCCCAAGTGTTAGACTCCACATCATGACAAGACTTGGTGCATCAACTGGCCCAAGTCTTTTATGTAATGCTAATGTATGATTCAAGTGTTAGACTCCACATCATGACAAGACTCGGTGTATCAACTGGCCCAAGTGTTAGACTCCACATCATGACAAGACTCGGTGTATCACCTGGCCCAAGTCTGTGATTCAGATGTCTAACCTTTATTCCCAAGTGTAAGACTGACCAATGTCATTCATTGTTTGTTGTGTAATAAACATTCTCTGCAACCACCCATGTCGTCTTGAATGTGTCTAAGTCATGTTGGACTCGTGCGATAAGAGTCTAGCGTGTGTAGGGTGCTATCTTTCGTCTAAGTCTAAGTCTAAGTCGACTTAGACTTAGACTTAGACTTAGACTTAGACTTAGACTTAGACTTAGACTTAGACTTAGACTTAGACTTAGACTTAGACTTAGACTTAGACTTAGACTTAGACTTAGACTTAGACGTCTTCGAGGGTCCAAAGCAACAAAAAGGGAGGGAGGGAGGCACAGAATTTCTTTTTTCCAAAAAACTTTATTAAAAAAAACAAACATTGCAAATGACAAGGATGCAGTTTGCAACCATGTCATTTACTCACCCGTCTTCGGCGTGATGAGTTGGAGGACCGTTGGGCAAACGACAGCATGTAGACCTGCAAAACAAAAAACAGCCATCAGTGAACACACTCCAATCAATTGTGGAATGTTCTTTCACTCACCATCAACTGTCCCGACAGATTCCTTGGCCAAAAAACTCATTCAAATTGACTGCATTCCAACCTGGAAGTCTTTTGCCATAATCAAAAAGATACAGGTCTCATCACAGCAGTGGTTGACAGGAAGCCCCACAGCCAACTGAACCTTAGGTCACCTTGCAAGAGCAGCCATCATCTGGAGGGGAACAAATAAAAAAAAAAAATACATTAAATGCATTCAAAGGTTCCTATGCAATCTGTACAATTGTGCTTTTACACTTACTTGGAACATGACAGCCGTCCCCCAGAAGATTCAGAGCCTGTGCAGAAAATGGGATTCTAAACACATTGCATTGAGTGACAACTTTTCTTAACTGTGATTACCTTTACGTGGAAAGGTACTTCCAAAGACAACTCAGAGGGCTGATCTTCAACAGCACGCCACCAAACCCAGAGCCTGCAAAAAAATAAAAAACATTGACAACCTGCACAATAAAACTGACCAAATCAGCTTGGAGGGCCTCTTCTCCAAGTACTCGTCACTGGGAAAGTCCAGCCTGCGAATTCAAATTCAACTTAAAGTCACAACTTTGCCATTACACTTACTCCTATTGGCTGCTTTTCCATCAAGCAGCGGTCTGCCTCAAAACCCTGAACCTGCTTATTCTTGGGGGGGGAGGGGGAAACAAATTAAAATTAAATAAAAACCCTTCCAAAAATCAGCTCGTAGGCCCGCTTTAACAGCAGCGGTCATCGTCAGGAAAAGCCAGCACCTGCAGGAACACTCAGAGCACAAATTGACAATGAAACTACTACTTACTTACTTGCTTGGGATAGGACTGGACTAGAAATTGGCTTGAGGCTAGCTTTTCAACACCTGTGGGGTAAAAATAACAATGTCAAACGCCCTGAAAGTGCGTGACGTGACAACCACCTCATTACACTTACAATCCAACTTCACAATATACTTTTGCCTTTCAGAGGGCCAGCGACATGACATTGCCGTCTCAGAATGGAGGCTGCTGCTGCTGCTGCAAGACACAAATCTTTGGTTAAATCTGCATTAGCTTGGAAAATTCAGAGTGCATTTAGCACTGACCTCCGGGAAGCCTCTCTGGATCTTGCACGATCCACCGACAGCCGCCCCTCCTACTGCTGCTGCTTTTCTGCTAGAAAACAAACATGTTCAATTCAGCTCGACGAGGAAAGTCAGTCGTCGCGGGTGGGAAATTTAGGTAGCGGTCAGGGCCGTGGAGAACACGGAGTAGCCGCAGCCGCGGACAGCATTCAGCGGTGACAAAGGCCAGCGCACCGGTGCAGTTGCGCCCTCGACCCAGGCGGGGGCGCCGCGCTGCTCCGGTCTGTCGATCACCTGCGGAGGGGAGAGAACGACGACATTATTGTGAGCGCAACCCGTCCGGACGTTCACCGACAACGCGGTTGACTTGCAAGCGGCTTACCTGGCGACAGCGCGGAGCTCCCGGAGGCCCGGCCTTTCCTTCAACTCCTCCTGACGCTCGTGCTGCTGAGAGCAAACGAACACGTTCCTTTACCTGCGCTTCATTTGGTGGAAAAGCTCACCTTCGCCTCCTCGTCGTGACGAATTGGGAGCCGGTGAAGGGCGGCTGCAAATCAAGTCTTGCACACGGTGACGAGATGACTCGGGTGAGCGACAGGAAGCTCTGGACGGCAAGCTGCAAACAGAAAACACACATGACAACTCGACGGGACGAGTGTGAGAATGCTCGCGCGCCGGCCGCTTACCTGCACCGAGTGAGGAGCTCCCCCTCGCCTTATGTATGTGCCGCGCCCCGCCCTCCGCAGGTGCAATCAATGACCTCGCCCGGCCCGGGTGCGCGCGTGCGCCGCTGTGCGGTGACGAGGCGCATGGACGAGACACCGTGCGGCTTCCTTCCTCGTAAAATGCACCACTGACTCGGACCACGCACACGTCCGTCGCAATACAAAATTGCCTTCCTATACACCGTTGTTGTTGTGTTTTCTTTTTTGGAACAAGTCAACAACCTTCACTAAGAAATCACAAATACATTTGGGCCATCTTTTCCCTCCGTTCTATTTGACTCACTCACTCACTCACTCCAACTCTAACGGACAACTTCCTTGTCATTTGATAGAAGTTGAAGGGAATATAGAATACTTTAGATTCTAATGTGTCATTCTAACTCGTCTGGAAGAGAATGTGTATTGGAGTATAGGGGTATTTGGCCCCATCGGGGGGGGGGATTTGGAGACACATCTCAAGGAAGAAAGGAACTGCGGGGAGCCACTAGAAACATTGAATGCAGGAATGTGAGCCCACATCTGCAGGCGACACCTGGAGCACAAGTCTGGAGCCAGATCAGATGGTCCGCAGAACAACGATGACGTCGGATTACGGACCAATCAGACGACAGCGATTCCATACTGGCCTGTTTCAAACATTGTATAAAGTCTGGGGTAGAGTCAGATAGCGTCCGTTCCACTACTTTATCTGCTAAGGATAAGATAGGGATAGTTACGAACCCAGAGCTCTGCAAATGTATGGACTCCTCTGTCAGGAATCAATTGCTTGGTTTTGATACATTGTTGCGAACGAAGTTCTTTCACGAAAACCAACACGCTTGGAACCACGGGAGTTAGGAGATTTGAAAACACAGGTTCCTTTAAAGTGAGTCGGCCAAACCCATTTTCATCAAATACGGCCAGAGTCAAATGAATACATTCGCATCGCTGCAACTCAAATGACCGTAATTACTCAAAAAGACATTTCACATTTCTCGCATCCATCCATTTTCCGTAGCACTTATCCTCACCGGGGGGTGGGAGGTCGCGGGCGCGCTGGAGCCTACAACTGGTCGCAGTGCACATACAAACAAACAACCATTCACACCTACGGGCCATTTAGAGTCCTCCGCTGACCTACCGTGCCTGTTTTGGGACTGTGAGAGCAGCATGCAAACTCCGCACAGGCCGGGCCACATTTGAACCCGGGTCATCACAGCTGCGAGGCAGACACAAAACACACACAGACATACAAACACACACAAAAATCTACTCAATGTGTTTTTTTTCATTCAACAGTCTTTCTTTGGAAATTCATTTTCAACTTTACCTGCTTACATTTCCAAGCTTCCTCATCTAAAACACCAGGACTGGGGCCCGCACGACGCGACCGTCCCCGATGAGACCAAAAAAAACTTGACCTTGTGCCCGTCCAGTCCAGGTTCGCAACCCTCTTTTGGGAAAAACTCTCATCGACTTGACGTTTTCTGAAAAGCCTGGACGTAAGCCATAAATGAGCCCCAACGGCACGATGACCCAAACCGCCGACGTCGTTGAGGACTTGAATACCCTCATCCTCTGGCTCCTCGCGTCCACCCTTTACAATAGCGCAACTCTCTGCGGTGGTGGCCGATGTGACTTCCTGCATCCTTCATTGCAGCGGGCTGGCTGAACAACAACACAAAAGCAATAAACCAATGGCTTACAATGCCACGCACAAGACACAATGAACACAAACCCACATAGAAAATGACATTTCCGCTTTTCAACGCCAATTTACAATAGTACATCATGTTCAAAAGACATGTCCCGGTTCAAAGACGTCCGCAGCCTTCCGCATTTCACCTGACCTATCTGACCGCGGTTAGCTCACGTGACGACGGTTTCAACGACGTTTGCGACGCGGTCGGGATGTGAATTTCGGTCGACGGCGGAGGGCGATCGCGCCCCCCCCCCCCCTCAAATGGATGAAAATTGAAGAATCTTTCCCTTTCATTCTTATTCTACAAAAGCATTATTCATCACAATACTATGGTCAGACAGTGGGGGGGGGGGGCAAAAACTAGATATTCTCGCCCCAAAACTTTGCTTTTACTTCTTCTTGAACATGACACGCTATTAACGGCAACTATCTTTTCCCCGTTTACCTAGAAAACATTCTTTTTGGGCATTTCAAGGAATGTACACTCTTATTCGCTGAAAGCAACCGTCTCAGGGTACCGTGCGCATTTCCGCAAAGTAGCGCGAATCCCGTTACGATAGATCAACCTTCATTTGCTGTCAGAAGTGGCTCTCGTCTTTAGTACTTCGGGCCTGCGACCCCGCGCTCTCGAGGCGCAGCCCATCGACCGATGACCGATCCCACCGTCGCGTTAGGGTAACGGTCGGGTCCAGCGTAAATCGATTCGTCGGCCTCGAACAGTGAGTCGTGACGCCGATGCCATACAAATCTGCTTCGGTCGAGTAACAACGCTGACGCGACACCCGAGGTGTCAAAATAACAATGCAAATGATGGCATATATATCCTTGTATAGCACCGCTCTAGTTGCGTATTCATATTAGTGATATGTATCACCTGCGGGTCTTCCGTGACGTACACGACGAGACTTCTCGGGGAGACGGCGTAGAGGGACGGAGGGGAACTACAGAAAGACAACGGGATTGAACAATGGGCGCAACGGCAGCCGTATCGACAGCAGTATTCCGCTACGATCAACACGATGTATGCGTATGGACCATTAAGGCTCGGAAAATAATCTGTCGTACGATCCATAAAACGTCTTACGCCTTTTCGTCGTGACGTAAAAAGCTGTTTCATTTTTTGGGAGCGACAAATCACACAGCTTGACAAACTTATAGAAACGTGTGCGGGGAGATTTTCTCAGAGCAGCTTCCTGCTCCTAAGCGCCCAACGAACACCGTCGTTCGTCTAATTAACCCGTGCGACTCGCTCGAGAGGCCCGAGAGGCCCGTAGGCGTATTTCCATCATATCCTCCCTCTGTCTGACTTGGGTTCGCCTCCAAACCAACAGTCCTACTGAAAACAAACACGTAGCCTAGCTACTTCGCTAACGTTACAATTCTACTCCCGCTCTACGTGAACATCGTTTTGTACAACCTCTGAGGTCAAACAACTTTCATTTGTTGACATTGAGATGATTATACGGTACACGGACTGGATTTTCACACGCCTTTCGAGTGCAAAGTGTGCTCTTCTGTTCCTTGCGTGTGACCGTTCTCATGTCCGTTTACTCTTTCGCCGTTTCCGGGTTCCCGCGTGACTCTTCAAAGACCGACGGCTGCCTTTGTAGGCTGGAACCTGCGCTCCTGTGGTAGAAACACAGACAGTCGTCAGGACCGTTTCAAGCTTCTCCCTGAGCGCCGTTCCCGCTGTCCCGTAAAAAAACAAACACATTTATGACACGTACACTTGCACAATTTCCACAATTAACACCATTTTCCTTCATCTAAGATGCAAATCTAAAACCGTTCAAAAATATCGTGTTCGGGTCCTTAAATTTCACAGTCGACAACTGACATTGAACATTTTCTTTTTGTTTTTCACAGTCAAATGTCAAAACGCTTCAAATATGACCCAAACGGTATGTCGCGCTTAACTCAAAAGAGCATTGGATGCTATTGCAATATGGGATACGGGTGCCGTTGTTTTCTGGCACAAAGTGGAAAGCAAATATACAGTGCCGTTCCCCCAAAAAGTTGCTTCCAGGCTCGGCATTTAGCGGCCGCGGAGTGGATTCTTTCCAGGTGGGGAACAAGGCGCTTGCGTAATCACCTCTTACGAGTCGTGTGCGGTGCCGGTGGGGTAGTGAGGTGGCTCCCCGACGCAGGAGAAGTGCTCGTCTAACGGAGCGCCGAGGCGGGCCTGGCCGACGCTAGCTCCGCAGGCGCGCTCGGTGCGCCTGCGGAGCCTGGATGTCCCGCGAGGCCCCGGGTGCGGGTCGGCGGCCCTAATGAAAGCCGACAGCGTGTAAATGACTTTTTAAAGAAGCTGCTGAAAAGCTGCTTATTTTTTCTCAGCTAGCGCTCCAGCGTATCAGACCGGTGGCCGGCTGTCGACCTTGTCGGGGAGATACTTAACTCCTCGTACCCCTCGACGACCGATCCGTATGCCATCGAGCGGGTCTTTATCTTCTGTCTCCCCGACATTGTGTTTTGCAGGTGACTTTAACTAAACCGCAGCTATGTTCTTCTGTCATTTGTGCATTCTGTATACTGTAAATACATGCATTTGCGATAACGCCCAGATTTCATTCCAATTACTTCTTCCCGCTGTTGTGTCATTTCTACAATGGCTTTTAACTCATTCGGTGCCAGCCTTCCCCGTTAACATGGCTATTTGACTTCTAAAGCCGTCAATGGCGGTGAATGTGGTCAACTACTTTTACATCATGTTTATTCCAACTGAAACAGAAAAACCAGGAGAGATGTAGCTAGCGTCACAGCACTCCTGCATACGACACACACACACCCCCGAAAGCAAAATAACATGCCGATTTAAAGAGAACAAAAATAAGTACAATAAAAAGAAAAGAAGTCAGACTGAATGCTATCATGCTTCCGCATTTTATTCATTATGTATAAATATACCCTTCCCTGAGCCGTCCACTTATCACGGCGGAGGGAACCAAGTGGTCCGGGGCACCCGCGGGCGAAGTACGGCTCGTAGACCCCTTAACGATGACAAATACGAACGGACCCTACGTTTCCCTCGCCCGAAGAGGCGACCTGGGTCTCCCCTTCTCCGGGGACTCCCTCGTTCTGCCGGTCGACTACGACGCTCACGTGGACGATGACGGTTAGACGTGAAAGGGCGCGACAGGGAGGAACGCCCGACCTCCAACCGAGCGGTGTCGTGTTATTGGACTTAGTGGATTGTCCCTTAAGAACGACGTATTCGGACAAAAAAAAGGGTGTCCGAGCGCACGCTTGGCCGACGATCCGCTTTGCCGTCGGCGGTGGAAGATGCCGGTCCGACCTGGTCGTGAAGTCAGCCCTCAAAAGGAGCTCAGACTGCCACCTCTGACAGAATTTCACCCACGTCCCGAGAGGGGAGACGCGAGATACGGAGTCCGAGCGCGCCGTGTTCCGCGCCTCCGTAAGGCCGTCGGTGCCTGTCGCGGCGGCGATCCCCGAACCCCCGCCGATTTGAGCCGGGCCAGGTGGCCGGGTAGAGGGAAGTCTGGCCTCCCCTGCTTAAGCCGCTGCCCCCGCGACCCCACGTCGGATAAGTGGAAAAAGAAATGGATCGGTGAATAAATCAAGTCAAACTAAATATACCAAATCCGCATCGTGTCATACGCCAATTCGTTATTCAGCGGTCTTTCTTAAAAGTTAGTGGGACTACTTCACTACCCTTGCAACCACTACAACGTTTGCCTGAACCCTATTGAGTGTAGAAAATAGATTCATAGACGACTTCGATGTGAACCCTTTGACCGATCTAACCTATACAAAATTTCAATCTAGTGCACGATAATCTGGAAGAAATGCACGTCCTCGTTAAAAACCCAGAACACGTAAATATGCAAATCTCTTCATTTGGTCTGTCTCATTTAGTTGGACAATTTACATTTCCGCAACATAATTGTGCATTTAATCCCAAAACTCTTCAAGTATGCCTACCATTTGTGTGTGTGTGTGTGAACATGTACCTTTTTTCCAAAATACACATATTTAAGAAAGATGGTACAAACATTCCATGTGACTCAGCATGTGGTTTTGTCAACTTTAGCAACCTTTAACCTGTTGGTCAAGAAAAACAAATGCAAATAAACAACACATGAAAACACAACAAATGATTTTGTTCCTCTAACCGTGGCGGATTATTGCAACTATTTCAATAGCAGGTGGGAGGAGCATCCTTACACGGGCACCTGCGTTGGCCGTATTATTTAGCGATCCGCTCAATCGGATTTATACTGTAAGCAAAGACTCCCGGTGCAAAATAGGAATTAGTCGCTCAAAGCGAGAACCTGCTGGATGGCGAAAAACAATTCAAAGGTCTACTCGTGTGATTCAAATCAACGCAAAAATAGCACTTATTTACAATAGCGCCGCCGACTTAAGCTCCGTGGGGATCTTTCTTCTTTACAGTAAAACGTGTGCCGGAATGCGTGCTGTCTGTCGCAAATAAAGGAAGCTCCAGGTAACGCGCGCCTTATTTAAAAATGAATGGTCATATAGTATGACTGAGTGCATAGATTGTTTGTCTTCTGCTTTCATACTCGGACACTGGATGGAAAAACACAACAGTATCCAAGAATAATGACCTAGTGTACAACTACATGAAAGCAACCTTTCGCTTTCTGATTCATGAAGAATGAACAAGGCTTGTATAACCTTTTAGGAATTTCCTCATATTTACCACTGATATCTGCAGAGTGTTGTGAACAACCTTGCCAAAAATGAAAATTTCCCAAAAAAACAATCCAATGACATTATCCGCTCTCAAACGCTGTGGCCGTGTCCGCTGAACGCCGCTATTGCAACCGGCAAAAACGGACGCTACTTTGTCTCACGTCTTTCTTGTTTCAACCACGTAAACTCATCCGCTTAAAGGCTCCGGCGACCGGCTGGCGCTAATGAGGCGCTCCGAAGTGCTCCGCCTGTCACGTCAGACCTTTTCCCCGGCTTCCTCGCTCGTCTGGCTCCGTCCGTGACACGCGGGCGCTCACGGCCCACGACGGGGCGCTCTAAAGCGGCCGCGCCGGCTGATTATCCGAAAGGGAGATGCGTTTTGGAGATGTTGGTATAGCTAGCTAGCGAGCTAACCGCGTGCAGAAGTTCTTGCGTAGCAAATACAAGCTATATGTTTTGGAAAAATAGATGAGCTTCATTACCCTGGGGGACACCTGTTGATTTTTTTTCCTGTTAGAGATCATATAGATTGAACACCACCTACATTTTCAAATGATATTTCTTTCATTGGATTTCATGTATTCTTCAAATATTTCACCATTCAAAAAAAAAGGACTTTATGCTTTATGTCAACGAGCGTAATATCTCTGCCGCTCTCTCCCCGGCGGAGCCGCCCGACCGCCGCGCGGACCGACGCGAACGCGGAAATAAATTAAGACATCAAAAGACATCCAGAGGAAATGAGTCAGTATTCCACATTGTGTACAATACAATATCATAGCAAATTAGCAGTCTTCAATGGCTTCCGCTGACTACTATACATTTACAATGTTAAGTTGGCGACAAGGTCAGTCCTCAGGATTCTTTTTTGCCTGACAGCGATGTGGAAATGAGCGTGAAAAGAAAGCAGCTAGCGAGGCGCGAACTGAAAAATCCCAAACTACGAGCGCCGGCGGTAACGTCGACGACGGCGTTTGTTCACATCCTAATTGTCATTGAGACCACGACTCCAATAAGCTCCTCTACAAAGGTACAACATAGAAAAACTGTTAAATATATAACTTTTAGGGCCTTTCAAAATACATTTAATGACATTTTCTCACGCCGTTTTTTCGTAAGCTCACCCCCCCCCCCCCCCACCCTCACCCCTACACACACAACTTTCTTCTTTCGCCAACACGACAGCTGTCTCGATCGTCACGTCTTTTTCTTTTCTCCCCCCCTTCGTACGTACTTATATGCACGTAGTACCCAAATATCCAGTTTCAAAGTACAGTGTTGGACTCAGTCTGACGGGGGAAAAAAAAAAAAAAAAAAAAAAAAAGTCAGGAAATGGTCAAAAGTACTCCTTTGATCCGTGCGTCCGCCGGCCGACGCAAAGTGTTCGCGGGTCTCTCGGCGGGGACGCCGGCGGCGACTGCCCGCTCGGTCGGTCGGTCCCCGCGCCTTTGTTCTTTTCATCTTTGGTCTGTAAAAATATGGGAGGTTCGCTCCGACAGAAGGCCTATTCGTAGCGGAGAGCGTTCGCTTCTCCAAAGGATCCTAGCGCCCCGCTGATGTTCTACAATGGTGAAAAAATGCAGGGAACTCACACCTTTAGTTAAAGCGATTCCGAGGGCTTCCGACGGGACGGCGACGGGCAAAAGCTGCTAATTGGACGGAGCGGGCGGAAGCGGAGAGCGGGCGACCCTGTTGACCCGACGACACGCACCGGGTGGGAGAAGTCACAAATCCTGTGGAGTCGCTGGCAGGGAACAGTATTTGACTGCGAGTGGTTTACCCGATGTCCTGGAGAGATTGGGGGGGGGGGGGGGGGAGGTGTCCCACAAACACTCCCTCTCTGGTGCTGTCATGGTGTTAGGAGACCTGAGATGAAGGACAAACAACACAACAAACGTGAGATCGCGTTATTCCTCTCACGAATCTATTAACTTGGCCAGATCTTTCAATGTACTTCGCTGTACGATGCGAAAATACCATACCGTAAACTGGGTTTCGTGTATACTGTTTTTGCCCGCTGTTTTACGTCGGCGGCGCGGTAGTCGACCGGTTAGCGCGTCCGCCTCGCGGTTCTGAGAACCCGGGCCGCTTTCCTGCCACACGCGCGGTAGGTAGGTTAATTGAAGACTCCAAATTGCCCGTAAATGTGAATGTGAGTGCGAACGGTTGTTTGTTTATATGTGCCTTGCGATTGGCAATGGCGCCTACGGAGACACACGCTTACGAAGCAGTTTAAACTTCAAGCTATCGGTTACGCGGAGGAACGTGGGAATCCAGCAGCCGCCGGAGAATTCCAGATCCACGAATCCACGGTTCGCGAGTGAAGGGAGCAGGAAAACGCCGGCGTCGTTGCTGAACGGCCCCCCCCGCCCACGTCAACGAGACTGACTCCGACAATGACGAGAGGGAACCCGGCGTGTTTGATGGAGAACTTGCCCAGCTGTTCATTTCGGAGACGGAAGATGACGACTTTGATGGATTTGTGGATGAGGATGGATCAAAAAAACAATGAGCACATTGTTAAATACTTCAATAAAGTACAACCCAACTCACTTTTGCTCCCGCTGGCTTTTTAAAAACATACGCTTTTAGCGTCCATGCATGCCTTATCGTCACGAAAATACGGTATCTACTATTTTCGCATGAGAAGGAGAAATAGCGTACAGTTAACGATGAGTAAAATTGTTCGGTTCGTCTCTGTCCTCTCCTTTTATGACGCGACTTCCTGTTTGGGTGCAAAACCCTTGACACCGCGTAACTTTAGTCCCAGTGGTTAAGCGCAAGTTCCATTCAAATCATCGTTACTTTGAAGGGGAACGTTGGAATATTACTTTGAAATGAAATGAAACGGATCTGGGAGTCATTAAGACTTCAAACTATTCATTAAAGCCGTGCCGGGGATTACTGGAGCCGATATCGGTACAATATTGTCGTGTACGATAACGCTGCACCCTACTGGGAAATCCTATAAATGCGGTCCAAGATGCCGGGCTGAAATGGAATGCGAATGCCTCGCGATGAAACGGTCTTCTTTTCCCTAAACTACCACACTTAGACGACGCGGTCGACCGTCGTCGTTTTCTTAAGATTCCCTCGATGCTCCTTTCTCTCTCTTACTCGCCCGCGTTGTGGCAAACAGCCTCCCGTAAATCTCCCTCGCACGCAAATCTCATCTGGGGGAAATGCAAGTCTTCTATTAAAAGACCGACCGATCTCAGATGAAAATCGGATGAATTTGCCCTATCAATCAAATTCCAAGGCCCGAGGTGGTTACTACCTCGGAAGATGAAGTTTATCAGTTTATTTTTAAAAGGGGACAATGCCATTTCATAAAACACATGAAGTACACATGGTTAAAAAAGCCAGAATTAGCCAAAAGGCTACTTTTCATCTGTAGTCCCCTGGCCATGATGTAAAAACGACAATATAATACAGGATACATAATCAAACTATACTATTAAGATAGAATAAAACCATAATTTTTTGGACCATAACAAAAACACAACATAACATACTTGTCTTTTAGTGTTGGCAGCTATAGGTGTTAACTAGCCACATTTTCAGTTTTTTGGTGAAGGCCTTGTATGTTGTAAGCAGTTGAACCTCCTCAGGTACTGAGTTCCACTCACCAGCGCTCCTCACTGACCAGGCTGACTTACTGAAAGTGCTCCTGCGCAGAGGAATGAGACAGTCACCTCTGACAGAGCCTCCAGTGACACGCTCAGAGCTGTTTCTTTGGCTGATGAACTCAGCCAGAGGAGCTGGGGCCAAATCATGCAGTACTTTAGAAATCAAATTGAAATCTGCAAATATTAATTATATAATACAGTTTAAAAGACTGTATTTTTTGGAAATTGCACAGTGATGATAGTGCCTGGGTTTTTTATCCATCACTTTAATTACTTGTTTTTTGGCATTCTGACCAGCCTGGGACCAACTCGTTATGCAATAGTTAAAGTGACTAAGAATCATCCAATGCAGGTACATTTTTGCAGCTTCAGTTCACATTTCATTCCCAATTGCACGAAAATTTGCGAGGTTTCATTTGACATTTTTACACAATTTGTCAATATGGGCTTTAAAGGAAAGCTGTGAATCTATTATTAACCCAAGATATTTGTATTGGCTGACAATTTGCATTTTTTCTCCATTAACAAGTATGTCGGGGTCAGGTGATACTCTATTTGTTTTACTGAAATACATGCCTACAGTTTCAGAAACGTTTAGCTGTAGACAGCACTCCTGCAACCAAGTTGTGACACAGGACATTGTATTAGTGAGTTTAGCAGCAACAGTATCTTTGGAGCGACCATGAACAAAGAAAACTGTGTCGTCTGCATACATTACGCACTCTGCTTCAGAGCAAACGGTGGGCAAATCGTTGATATAAAGACTAAATAAAAGGGGGCCCAATATTGATCCCTGAGGGACTCCAGAGGTTAGCCTAAGAGACTCTGATCTGCAGTTGTTAACTGATACAGATTGTGTTCGGTCATGCAGATATGATTCAATCCAGCTCACAGCTTTGCGAGAGAAGTTCAATTTGGAGAGCTTGGTAAGTCCCGTGGACAAACTCGAAGCGAACGCCGAGAGCGATGGCTGCGGCTGAACTTATATTATGCGTGCGCGTTTATGTCTAATTTGCGCGCGCTCGCTCCTGGGCGTTCCGCTCGATACGTATCGATATTCGTCCGAGGAGGAGTAAAACAGAGTAAAATTCTGTGTCTTCCCGTCTCGAGTCTACCGTAGGATACGCTTCGCTTGTGCGCTGGACTGAACCTGAACACGGACACGTCCGTTGGCTCGAAAGACAACTCTATTCGTACTACGTATGCAGTCGCTCTCCGGCTGGGACCGAAAGCAAATTCGTGCCGACGTGCCTATGAGCTACAAAACGGCGGGATCGGATTTTCTCTCCAAAGCGTATCGTAAAAGGGCCTGGTAGAGGAACCTGCTTTTCCCAAGCTCGACGAGAACTGGCGCCTTTGTGACTCGGTCCTAATCCTTTTTATTCCGCTGTAAATTCAAAACGTCCGCGTGGCTACTCCGCCGTCCCGGTGACCGGGAACGGTGCGTTAACGTCAGCCGCCGTCCGGCGCCTCGTTCCTTTCCTACTCGCGAGGCTTACGGCTTGCCGAGCGAAAGCGGAGAAAAGCTGGAAACGCGCAGATGGAGCCGTCTTGTATTGTCGTGCGTGTGGATTTGCGGTATTGGGCTAAATCCTACAAAAAAAAAACATGAAGCCAAATAAGGGTTGTTTCAATTATATCTGGATTCTTGCGCTTGCGCGATCGTGTCCCTCGTCTGCAATTGGGGAATTATGTGAAAAACTCCATTGGAATGTTTCCAGGCATTTTAGACGCATTGCTTCCATTCGACGGTACGGCCGTTACCCTCGACCGAGAATAGCCCACGCTTTCTTGAGGGACGTGATGAGGGATCACCTTTCTCTCTCCGCGAGGACCGCGGCGCAGGGTGGAGTGCTTCCGGGGAAAAGGGCGGGCTCGTGATAGCGGCGGTTCGGTGGCGGCGGGTCGTGTCCGGGTGCCTGTCGAGGGGGTCGTCGGTGCTCTCCGTAGCGCCGGGGTGTGGGGGGAGAGTCTTGTCGCGTCATAGAGCCTGGGGGGAAGAGAGGGCAGAGGCACGGATGAGGACGTGCTCGCTTTGCTTAGTCTACATTTGACCGCAGTCGCGCTATCGCCGCCGCCGCTTCCTGTTTCTCGTTCGCGAATGAAACGCGGTATAGACGTGGGGGAGTCAAACTCGGAAGCCGGAAAGTTGATCAAATAACCACAAATGGAATCGCCGTTGTGTTGTTCTTTTTCTCCGACCGCGTAGCTGTATTATTAGACCGGCTTATCCGAGTGTCACGTTTGATAAAAACAGTTATGGGAGTTATTGTGCTTAGAAAAGGGAGGGAGGGAATTAAACAACTAACTAACTCAGAAGAGACCAAAACACTGATTTGGTTTCCGTTCACTTTGGGTGGTGTGGGATCCCGGCGTGAAGCGAGCGTCGCGGAGACAGCTATCATTTGAATTTTGTTATTACGTTTTTGACGAGCTGGAAAAAAAGACAATGGCGACGTGCGAGGTTTGGAAATCAAAGATAACGGACGCGAGTACCATATCCCGCTTCATCCGTCCCTCCTATACTCACACGGACTGGACGATGTTCGCTTCTGCCATCCGGTGGCATCTCTGTTGCCGTTTGAGGTTTTATTCATCGATCGCCTTTTTTCACCGGCATTTCAGACGTCTTCTTTCGTCGGTCGGTTCTTGCGGTCAAAAAGGAAACTGAAAGTAAGCTTCTGCTTCTCTCTCGGCGCTTCCGCTAGCGCACGTATGCGACTTTGGCGTTACGAGCTGCCTGTATTCCGTCACGGTAAAGTCATAGTATCGACGAGCTTCGTGTGAACTTGCTTTGCTCGCGATTGATCATTTAACGACCGAATACTTTTACGTAACACGGGTTTCGTGACCGTGTACGTGCTAGATGCGTGATGTTACGCTCAAATTTTTGTCACGCTACAAGCAAAAAAATAAAAGACAAAAAGAAAAAATAACACGCTACACGTGCGACGACGATTGGAACGGTTCGTCGGCTTTGCGTTCATTGGCGGCCGTCCGCTCGTCGGACTAAAAACCGCCTCGAGCCGTCTGTCGCTTCCCGCTTTATGAAATCGGCCATCTGTTTTGATCCAATTTTAATGGCCCCGACGCACCCTTGTCGGCGATGCGGGTTGGAAACGCTAGCTCTACTCGAGCGGTACTCCCCGTTTAGTACATTCATCCCCAACGCTTTCTCTCTGAAGAACGTGAGGAGCCACTGCTTTTTTGGATTCTTTGTGCCCTTACTAACGCTAACATCGGTGTGCTGACTTGGCTCCCTCTAAAAGCAAGCGAGAAACAGAATGAATGTTTAGCGGTAAGGGGGTCTTCGTCTTCCCGTCTCTCCGCGTGTCTCCGGGGTGGCCGAGCAGCTCTCTTCTCAGTGGTGATTCTGTTCAACGCGCTGTTTGGATGTGCCTGGAATGCCCAGAGGGATCAATTACAGAATCTGGTACTGACCCGGAACCTCTGCCGAAGGGGAGCGTGGAGGGATTCCATCGGGACCGACTTCAGCTGTTTCCACAGATACACTGAGATGCAGATGACGGAGAAAGGGCTCTCCAAACCGCTACGGTTAGTCTGACGGCGTAAATATCCTCAAAGCGGGCGGGCGGCCTGCCGGCAAATTGTCTTTTGCAAACAACCTTTAGTAAAAATAGTAACCAACATTTTCAAAGCCGCTTATACGGCTGCAGTCGGTGGTCTTAAGTACAGGTAAGATTCTATGTGCGGAAAACAACCTCTTCCTGTATGATTATCTTGTGCTGATTTGTTTCCACCGAAAGACGCGTGGAACATTGTTCCCCTCCCCGGAGAGATGAAAATAATTTCTTATTACCATTACTATCGTTATTTGACTTGATTTGATTTCACGGCTACTTCTCCATCCGTCAACACGCGAGTTGTGTTCTTTGTGAAACCGGCAGCGCTCAACGATGCTCGGTAAAATAAAAAATGGGGTATTGGACAGATTGGCCGCTATTAGTTGCTACTATCTGACGCTCGCGACAGAGGTTTACAAAGAAAAATATATCGCGGTTCCTGGACTTTGACCGAGCTTCATTCCATCGATGACCGTGTTCGTAACTGGAATCTGGAAATGCCATTAGTGCAATGCATTCCAGTCCCCCGACAGACACCGACACTTTTTGGAACGTTTTGTTTTTTTGAAATACCAAAACGAGCACGGAACAATCGTAAAATACAATTAGAAAATACCGGAAACAGTTTTTCCTTATTTGCTACATTTATATCCACTTCACTTTCACGGAATTGAATCTCCATTGTTTTTTTTTACCTTTATGCAACACTTTCCTCACTTTTGGCAGATTTTCACTTTTTTTATGACGATGATGATCATAATAATACTGTAATGCGTTCAATGCATTGATTTTCTTTCTTCCTAACCCTGCCCCGATCACATTCGCCATCATCGTTTTAGACCAGCCGTCTACCTACTGCGCCGAACGTTCCGCGTCGCACTGGGAGATGGAGTCTCAAAAGTCTGTCGGTTGTCCGACTCGTTCCGAGCTGAAGGAAGCGACAAAGGCGCGGTCAGAACCTCCACGAGTCGACTCGTTTTCGTACGTACCGCGCCGCCGGTGATGATTTTCAAGCTGTTACTCGCAGCCTAATGTTGCTTCACTGTTCACTGAAACGGTTCCGTTTTCAATGAGACTGCAATCGACGCCGCCTCTGTTTGACATTTGTCCTTTCCGCCTGTAGAGGGGCCTCACCGGCGAAAGTAACCTCGTACGAGCGTCTGAGATAAATGAGTGGGGGAAGGATGGGGGGAGAAGACCGTGACGTGCAAGCGCGTGGAAGCTATTTTTCAACGGAACGGTAGCGTCTGGATGAGTGCCGGTGTTTGTGTTCAGGGGGGACGTGGGAATACGTTGAAACGCGGCGGGCCGACGGGCCTCTCTGAACAAAAACAAACAACTTCACGCAAACTGCTTCCTGACATTTGTCCAAAATAGCCCTTTATGGGCTTTGTAGGGCTGAGTCAGATTGACTTGGCTTGGTCATACGTCCCCCCCCCCCCCCGACCCCCCCGGGGATGAGCCTGCTTGTCTGCGCCGATGTTTTCACGCAAACACCTGACGGACAGGTCGGACATGCTCGCTGGACTGTGCGCGAGCCGCCGACGTCCTCTGGCGATATCCGGGTATAGGGGCAGTGTGGGCTTATACTCCAAAAAGCCTCGGGGAAGAAGGCATTTTTTTTTTTAATTGAGTAAACCCTTTTTTTTTTTTGGGAATGTTATTCTGTCAAAGAGTCAGAAGAAAACATGGTGGTGGGTGTTTTTTTCCTGAAACTTACAAACTGTGATGGCCTTTTATTTGGTATTTTGGGATGGATACATTGTGTTCCTTTCGTCCGCTTTCTACACCGCAGATGAGCGGTAGCTCTGGGTCACCGGGCGCTGGAGCCTGTCCGCGTCAATCACAGGGCTGACGCTTACAGATAGCCATTATTCACCTACTGCGCATTCACGCCTACGGTCGTTTCGGAGCTGTTTGCTCTACAGGAATCCAAACCTGCGGTGAAAAGCCAAAAGAGACAAGAGACATTGACGACGCCTTATTATTGTTAGTATTATTTTGAAATATATCATAAATAACGGACGGATGCGTGTTTGGGGATATCGTGAGAAGCGGAGGCTCGGCCTGTAGTCCAAACCGATACCTTCTTTGTGTGAGGCTACCTCGGATATTCGCTCGACATGCGTCTCTGACAGAATCTGCTTAAACGTGCGGGCTGACCGGGACAGATGAGGCCGTGAGGCCGTCCGTCCTCGAGCGGGATGTGAAACGAACGGGTGTTCCGAAACGTTAACTTCGAAACGCGCGCCGACGGTTGCGTTTGCGTACTCGCAAAAGCTGCAAATATAATATATAACAAACGGACGCAGGCGCGTGTCGCTTCTGAGCCCGCGTAGACCGCGAGCGCGCGTATTCGGATGCGTGTCGAGGCTCACGCTAGGAGCTAACTGATGTGCGCCTTCGTCTTTCGGCGGTGAGGCGTAAACGAGTGAGTCGGCCGATGACTAAATTATGACAGATGCTTTAATGATGTCCCGGCGGGCCTCGGCCTTCGCCCGTTGACATTCGCAGATAAGCCGGCCGGGGTCGTGTCCGTGTGTGCGAGAGCCGCGCTGATGTTTGGGAAGAGTCTTTACGTCTCTCGTGAAAGAACAACGCGAGGAGGACGCGTGGGTGAAGCGAGGAAAGGCGGCGATAACAAATACAAGCAATTTTGCCTCTATGAAATGCCTCCCCCGTTTTTAATGCTTATTAATGACAATATGAATACATGGCACTTCAAGTGGGGGGTGGGTGCTTTTAGTGGCTCACACGCTGCAGCGGTGTGAATCTGCATATTTTGCGGTTGTTTGATTAGGAGGACGACGCTAGACAGAGACCGCTGAGTCCAAACGATGCTTACCGAAGCGTCGTTTCGACTCACGGTCGGGGCTAAAAAGTGACATTGTCCATAAAATGACCTGCTGGAAATACATATCTGTTTAGTAGTTCCTAAGACGGCACGGTGGCCGACTGGTTAGAGCGTCCGCCTCACAGTTCTGAGGTGCGGGGTTCGATCCCCGTCCCCGCCTGTGTGGAGTTTGCATGTTGGAGACTCTAAATTGCCCGTAGGCGTGACTGTGAGTGCGAATGGTTGTTTTGTTTCTATGTGCCCTGCGATTGGTTGGCAACCAGTTCAGGGTGTACCCCGTGTCCTGCCAGTGAGGAGAAGCGGCTCAGATAATGGATGGATGGATAGTTCCCACGATCCAAATTTGGTAACACACTATCGTTCGAGTTTGAAAAGGACGCAGGTGACAGCTACGTTATTTCTTATCCGTACGGTCGTGTGAATTTCCCATATTTTCCAAATAAGGACAACCGCGACACGTGTACGCATTACTCACACCGTTCGCTTCTCATTTCCGAAGGGTACCTACCCCGCGTCGTCGCGCGGACTATCGTTGTTCCGTTTAAATCATTTCCAGCCGCGGGAGGTAGTCGCGTGATTTCGGCACCCAAAGAAAATTACATGTGCTGCCTGCGCGGCACCGAGATGAAGATCATTGGAGCGTTTAGTAAGCCGAGCTACAAGGCGACAAACCAAATGGCCTCAAATTCTGACAAACCCAAGCCCTAATTGTTGTCAGACTTCACTGCAATTGTTGGTGTGTTTTGACTGCGAGGTTGTATGGGAAGAACCCATGAAGGGAGAAATACAAGAAGAAAGATCACAGCGTCGCGTACTCCCGTGTCCACTTGAAATGGTGACAATGAGTTAATTCGTCAGCTTTTGCAGACATGCTCTTGTACAGGATGCCATCCAATTCTGAGGGCGGACCTGAGTGTCTGGGATTTCATTGTGATTTATTTCAACGTAAATCCATTCATTCATAGAGGACCTCATTTACAAAACCAGTCAGTGTTGCCAACTTAGCCGCACGACGGCTATATTTACCACTTTTCCCACTTTTCAAAAAAGCCACTAGTCCATTTTATTCCCGCTAAGAAAAAAAACAGACGCAGAAAATCTTTTACAAGTACATGCGTAATAAAAAGAACAAAAGAAAAAGCTTGTTTTTAGCAAAGGGGAAAAACTGTTTAAAAAAGGGATTCAAATTTTTCTTGAAAAAACATCTGGGATTTTATTTTAAGGTCGTATCGCCCGGCTGGAAGACGGGAGAGCCTGAACTCACCGTGGTCGTCTTGACTCGGCCTCCGGGCTGCGTACAAGTCCAGCCGGATTTATTGACTAACAGGTCGCAGCCTTCGTCCTCCAAACACGGCACCATCTCGCACCACTGCTTTTTCCGGACAATGGCGGCTGCGGAGAAGATGGAGAGAACGATTAGGGGTCGGGGGCGGGGGCGGGGTGCTGTTGGCTCAGCGAGGTAAACAGATGAAGAAAAACCACCGAGATAGCTGGATGTAAAGATTAGCGCGGAGAGAATGGCGGAAGGCTGCGCAGGGGTTGAGCACGATGGAAAAATGATGGGAAGCGCTAGGTAGGGGGAAAATATTTTGAAATACACATACCGCTGTAAATGGAGTGACAAAAAATGGCGGCGCCAGACGGGGTGATGATTGGAGGGGAGATGAGTGATGGGGGCAGATGACGAGCGATGAAGCGAAGATACGAAACGAGGGCCCGACGGTGACGGATGGGGACGAGGTGGCGCCGATGGGACAGACGGAGAGGAGCCGGGATCGGACGGGTACGCGAGCGCATAAACGCAAATGTAATTCGGCTTTTTGCACTAAAACAACCGTTTCGTTTTTCACAATTGTGCCATGTGCAGTGTGTTGCCTCAGGACTTACTATCGTGAGTCTTGCTTTAGTCAAAATAGTCATTTGTATCAGTTCTTGTGGTAATAGACTGTACACTGCAAAAATCTAGGCTGAAACAACAAAGTGATCAAATGTGAAATATATTACTTCATAGAAGCACAATTATCCGCCGACAGAAACATTTGACTTGGCGGGAATTTGCAAAACGAGTACTGGCTATGTCTTAAAACTATAGAACCCATTATAAAATCTCAATACAGAAGAAGAAATATATTGCCAGACAAAGGACAGGCATATTTTGCCCAGAATTAAAATATTACGTCTTTAATTCCATCGTTTCAAATCCGACGAAACCTCAACGCTACTTTTTGCGAGACGTATTGATATCGTTTAACATTCATCCCCAATTCAAAACGTTGTCGTACCGACACAGGAACACCCTAAAACCCTCCAAAAAAGTCTATTCCAAACATTCGCAAAGCATCAGAAAGAAGCAGAAACTACAAGAACAAAAACATCATTTCTCAATAGCTCAAAATAAACATCTCCATGTGTAATTATTGTTTATGGAGAAAAAAATGATACACAGATACAAAGGAAATTGGAACAAGAGTCGCCTTCCTTGTGGATACCGATTGGTTGTTTTGGGAACTTTAAAGGTGCTGAAAAAAAAAAATCAAGTGCGAAGACTGATTCGCTGTGGCACACTAACACGGAAGAGCAGTTTGAATCATTTGGAAAAAAAAAAGATCGATCCGTTGAGCGCCGCGGGTGCCAACTAACGCCACTGTCCAGCTGGGCGGTTATGTCTTCTCACTCTGAATGGCCAGCAAAAGCCAGGGGGTTGCCATGGCTACGCCCACATGTAATGACAAAACATAAGTAACGGGAGAATGCCATGTGAAATTGTGTGTGAATGCTCGAGAGCTCAAGCTGAACTGAAATGCTGTGGGATTGTTCAAATGTGGAATGTGATACAAAGTTGCAATGGCTTTCCAAATAATGACACAAATACGTCAATTACTTCACAGTTTGGTCGTTTTGTTGCGATCATTTGGGAATTTGGGGTATGACATTGGATTTGTTTAAATCAGTGGACAAATGTGGAAGGAGTACAACTGCTCTTCGGCATTCGCGCAAAAGATCGGAAGAAAATGAGGGATGAAAACAGACGTGTAGTCTGCCTTAGATTATGCAAAACAGGACTCTGACGGATGACGGCGAACACCTGAATGAATTCAAAGGGAAGAAGCAGTATGTCGTTTTCTGTCGCGGCATTCGCGGGGTGCCGGCGCCCTCGTAAACACGCGGGAGACATCTTTGCGTCCGTATCTATAAATTTGCTCGCTGAGGGCACCTCGAGCTGCTGTCGTTACGTCGCGTGTAGATCACCGGCGGCGAGCCCGGTGGCTGATGCGAATACGCCTTCACTGTGAAGTGTAAAATTGAGGGGGAAAAAAATGGCAAAAAAGGTGAAAAAATGGGGAAAAAAAATGTTCATCAGTAATAATTGTTTTCTTGTTTTTCCTCTTCAAATAACATGTAGTTTTATTTCAAGCCGCTGTGGTCGACACAAATCCACAAGATTGTTGGCGCTGATGTGCAGGCCGGTCCGCCGGAATTCAAAATCTTTCCAGAACAGTAGGTGACGCAGTAATCCGTGACCGATGACGCTTATATTTTATTACAATTTCCTAATCCATACTACATTCTGTGGGAATCGTGTATATTTCCGACCTAAATGTTCACGGCCTGTTTCATAAAAAGGAACGGAACCAAATTCAGTTGAATTCAATTCGATATTTAGCCCTTGTCCAAATTGTTTCGCCGACCCCGATTTGAGAACCGATGCTCTGTGCGATCCAAAGTCGTCACATTTTTACATCCCGTCGCTTTAACCGATATCCCGTGGAAACTGTTTGGTACGCGTAGAATCTGTTAAGCGCGCGTGCGTGCTTGGTGTTTAAAACAAGATTTCCTCAGTGCCGAGAACATTATTAAAGCCTCCGTGGGGCACTTATCTCCCCACCTGATGGTCGATCACACTCGTGTCAACAGCCGGCATCTCGGCCTAATAGATTCTTTGTAATCCCGTGTCGAGACGGCGAAAGATGGGCCGCGGGCGAGGGGGCGAAGATAGCGCGAGCCCACTCGACAGATCAGATCTCGCGCGACGAATGCGCCGCGCCGCTCCGAGATGAAGCGTTTCGATAATTATCAAGCTCACGGATTGGATGCAACCCGAGCAGGTAAACGCCGTCGGCAGGGCGTCGGATGCATCTTAACGACGGTTCGAGAGCCTTCTAGCTTTTTATTACGACAAAGGGAGTAACACATTGTGCATTTAAAACAACCACAAAACAACCTTATTGAATTCAGTTTAGCTTCATGCTAACAAACCACGCAAACTCCATAGACGGGCTAACGAATCGCGTCGGTGTCGTGGTGTTGTAACACTTTAAACAAAGGATATTTCAATACAAACAGTGGAACAAAACATGTACACAAACATAATCCTCATAGGCGTACGTTCTTTATCATCTGCCAAGAACCACTAATATTCCAATACTATATCAGAACTTTTCAGCCTCTCCATTTTCATTTAATACAATTAAGTCATTACTGTATGAAAGAGTCCTATTTTTCTCATTAAAAACACAAAATTGTGTCTTTTTTTTAATTGCGCGGGCTGGAAGGGATTAATGGCATTTCCATTCATTTCAATGGGGATTGTTTTCAGTTAACGAGCGTGGTGACGGAACTAATTCAACTTGGAACGCAACGCACCGCTGTACTAGTAAATAGTTGCAGGTAAACTCGACGTTTGACATCGGAACCCCACACCTCAAAACTGTGAGGTAGTAACCGCTGTGCTGAAACAGGACGGGACAGGACAGATTATGACATGGTATGAAGCCTTTTGGCGCCTTTCCTGAGGCTATATTTGCGCGTGGATGTTTGTTGAAGCCATGCAAGAGATGGCTTCAAGGTTGCGTTTTCTTCCACTCATATTGGTTAGCATCGAGCAGCAGCAGCAGCAAATCAACATTATTCATCATTCCCCTCCCGCGATGACCTGCTACTAAATTGGAGCTGGCGCATACAAATAAGATTCCACATGTACGTGTATGTGTGTTTTCTTCTCCTCGCTCTTCATCGGTTCACTCCTGCACGCCTCCTCCTCCTCTTCCTCACTAACGCGCCGCCGTGTTGCTCAACCCCGGACGAGTCAAACAACCTTTTAAGCCAATTCGTTGCGTCTTCATTTCACCTGAAGTGCGATGAATCTGCCGGGATTTTCCTCCCTGGGCTCTTCATCGTACTGTATGGTAAAATGTCCCTGTGGTGCATACAAGCAAGTGCGCATTACCGCAAGCGTAACCGCATAAAAAGGGCACCTGCTCCCTCCTATCATTCTCCTTTCATTCTTAGAAAATTGCCAATTTATTCCCACTCGGTTGTGCTCTAGCAAGTGATAAACATCGACAAACCGTACGGAGCATCCGCAATATTTTGCATGGATTCGTTTTTATCTTAGCTTCTGACTGAGCGGGAAGCACCGACGCTAACCGATGGATGTCTTCTTCATTCTTCCTGAACTTCACTCACTGTTTTGATTTTCTTGAAGTTAACTGTCACCTTAGATTTGCCCCCAGTCAGATTTCATTGGGTTTACACTGGACTGCGCCCGTATCCACTGTTTACACTTTTCGCTGCTTGTTTAAATTAGATACGTCTAAGCCCCTCTAACCAGTTTGTTATTTTTTATTTGATTTTTTTTTTTTTTTACATTTTATTCATGTAGACAAATTCATTGAACACTTCAATGCCCTGCCCAATCTATTTATATGCACCCCTCAGCCGTGGCCCAATGGTTAAGATCATCGCCTGCCACCGTGGGGGAACTAGGTTCAAGACCCCGACTGGACCTTCCGCCGACATCCCCCGGACTCGCGGCTGTGGTGTCCTTGAGCGAGACACTGATACCCCGAAATGTCCATGGGCGCTTCAGCTGCTCCAGTGTGTTCCACTAACACGTGTGTACGTGTTCACTGTGATGGGCAAAATGCAGAGAACAAATTTCGTGTGCGTGCGTGCGTGCGTGTTCATGACAATAAAAGGTGATTCTTCTTCTTCTACAAATTTCTCTCCGGTTCCATTGATCGTGTCACACCGAGACGATCGTTTTGGCGATGAAAAATGGGTGTTCCCGGGGCCATTACTTGTTTACCGAAACCGATTATTACTGGAAATGACTGCAAGTTCCATTTCCTTCAGCAAGAAATACATAAAGACAACTTGTTAGACTATCTGGATGCTGCAGGTCCGTTAAGAATGTCAACTCAAGCGGAACATTTGCATTTCATTCCCAACCTTTATTGAGCCGAGAAAAATCTCACGGCACACCAAACACACCAAATGTTGCTAGAAGCAGATGCGCGGGTTGTTTATGTCACTAGGTATAGATGAAAAAAACTCAAACTATTTGCAGTAAATTTTCGTCCCGATGGACTGAAATCAGATCATTTCCCGCGGCACGCTGGTTGGGGATCGCTGCTCTCCGAGAGTTTGCTTTTGCGGTGATTTGTCACACTGTCCAAAGTTTTTGCCTGCGACCGCTTGGCAAAGACGACGCTCTCCGAGTTGTCCCTCGCTATTCCTTCTTCACGCTCAACGAGAGAGACGCTAACTTCGTTTCGCGGCAAAAACAAAGCCCAGACGCACGATTGACCGATACAGGGCGACGGAGAACGAGCGTGCTGTGAAACGCATCCTTCCCTCTAATGACCGTCCTTTGGACTGGAAGAACCTTGGGATAATAACTGCCACGTGCGTTATAATGCGTATTTAAGCACGGCTGCCGTATTCCCGCTCCCGTCGACGTACCGGTTTCCCGGCATCTTATTTATGCGCCACACCCTTGTTGTGTGTAACTGCCAGTTTCTGTGGCCTGACATCGCTTCAGGCGTGTGTTTATTTTCATCGTGTGCGTATTGCCGATATCGTTCGCTCGCAGATGCGCGCTGACATTTCCGCACAGCTGAGCGACAACCCTATCCCCCGTTTTGTTGACACGCGCACGTGAGAGCCCAGAGGCTCGGTGAGCCAGAGGAGGAAATGTCAGCGTGAACGAATACGGGTGGGAAATGCGATCGTTTAGACGCCGCTGCGTCAGCGCTGAGTGTTACGCTCTCGACATGTAGCCTTGCACATCTACGGGCAACTTAACAGCACCCGCTTCACTCCCTCAAGACATATCGCTACGCATTCAACTGTGGAAATAATCATTTCAATCAGAGTGTACGATCCTGACCGGCGCCATCGGAAAGGCCAACACAACGAGGGGAAATGCGCTCCCTGGCCGCAAAATTACAACATAAAATCCAATACGTTCTTGTTACACAAGACTCAAAAAATTGGAACAAATTACCACTTTTCCAGATCTGGACCAAAACGGTGATGAAACAAAACAAGCACTAGGAACATTATGATGAACGATAATCACGTTTTAATTCAAACTCTGGTGTCAAACCCATCGTCGTTACGTTATCGTTTCCCTCGGAGGACCGTTAAAACTGGGATATCGCTAGATCTATTATGTACATTGTTCCGTACAAGTCGCAATCAAAACGTTCACGGTAAATTACGGCAAACAAATCTTGAACTCTTGAACTGAACTTCTTTTCTATAGCACTTTAACAGCCACTGCAGCTGGAACAAAGTGCAGAACATAAAACACGATAATAAGAATAACAATAAATACATTTTCTAATCAAAATATCCACGGCCGCCCTTCGTATTTGCAATTCGGCAGACGGGAGATGCGATGTTTTCATCCCTCTTTTTGTACAATCTACCTGTTGTGTGAAGTTATTCGACAATGACGGAGTGGAACCTAATTGAAGGCTCCGCTGACGTGTATGAGGACACCGGCGGGTTCCGACGCTGTACTTTTGTGCGCGACGTCACTCGGGGTTTGTTACAATCTTAAGTTTGAATGGAAACAAAAAGCTGTAGTGTTTTTCCATTGGGGAGTAATCTCCTGTCCCATTTAGTCCTCTCTTTCGCTTGACTTCATTCAAGTATACAATAATTGTTCAATTAATATTAATAATGGATTTGGTAAAAAAAAAAAAAAAAAAAATATATACAAATCTTACAATGGCTGTTCAAAATGAAGAAAATACTAATTCAGTACAACATTACAGCCAACACGCTTTGCTTGTGTGTAGATGGTGGGTGAGGTTGTACGTAATGAAGTGTCCGGTGAGAGTGTATTTTGGAAGAAAAGCTCACGGTTCTGCTCCTAAAGAAGGCCCTTTTCCTTTCGTTTGTCGCCATGTCTGCTCAGCGGACGCACATTTTAAAAGCTTAAACGTTAACTGCGGGCTCGGCCGCCTTCCCGGGAAGTGCTAAAGATGCGCACGTTGATTTCCATCTTGGTGTGTGCTGGGGTGGGGAAAAAACAACAACAAATGAAATGGCATGTAGACGCACCAAACACAATGAAAACAAAAATAATGTCGCTCGATAATATTTGACACTGTGCTCTATCCTTCTTTATTAAGTCTGAAGAACGGCAGAGAGTCGATTTGGAGTCAACCGCATCGTGTGACGGCAATGTCCTGCTGTAATGAAGGTGGCTCGTTTGAAGATGATCCCTAATGACACATTGACATACTACTTAAGATTTAACTAGAACGTTGCACACCTCCCTACAATCGTTCACAATCCCCTGCAGCCCGCAAACAAAAAGTCATATAGTTAGTTTGCCAACTGATTCGCTGATGATGGATGTACTCATGGACCTGAGTGGGAGCATTTTGGATGCACGTGTCGCGGCATTTCAAACCAAAGACTTCCCTCCCTGAATGTTGTCCGTTTAGCCTTCTTGACCTCTACGCCCCAACTAATCCTCCTTCAATTATGCATAACCTTTACTTGGCGGAGGTCCGTCCACCAATAAATCTGTTTATTCCCTCTTTCCCCTTTAGAAATTGCGCTAAACAAATTCCAATTAAGCCAAAAGGCAATACAGCGCGAATAGTAATTGGCCTGTGAACAGTCCCCAAAGAGGTCAAGACCGCAATCACTGGCGTTAATGTACAAAGCGACTTACGGCAGGTTTCGCTTAAATGTTTGCCGCTTGTTGTTATCGGGTCAGCGGCTGTGGTTTATGCAGAACTCGTGTACCTCGTCGTTACTGGATCAAATTGTGAGCCGTGCAAACTGGCGCCCGACCCGTACGGACCTTTTGAGGCTGATGCCGATGAGGCTGAGTAATCGGTCGGGCCCTAATGTAAACAGCACGGTGTACCTACCTGTTCTACTACGTTAGTATTGCACAAGTATCTTCTATGCTGCTCAGAGCCTCCATCCATTTCTTTCTTTCTTTGGCTCTTCGGGTCGACAATATCTCTCGGCGTTCACGTGACATTTCTCTGGGAATTACAATTTCTGTTTGAGAAAGGATGTTCCCTATCAGATGTGAACGATAGCAGAGGAGAGAAACGACTCGTCCGATCTGGACCCAGACGCAGCGGTCCCGCACCCCAGTGACTGATAACCGATGCGGAGTCCCTCCGACGAGCGTTATTGAGACAATAAATGAGGCGCGCCTCCACTGGAGTGTCGAGGAGGGCGAGTTATGTATTTAGAGTAAGTACCGGCTGAACCCTGTATCCATCCTTCCCTTTCCTCGTCTGCACCTTTACCTCCTCTGTCCTTTGCCTCCGTCGCTCGTTCACCTGCCCCCCCCCCCCCCTTCACAGTTCTCGTTGTCGTAGAAGGAAGCGATCTATTTCACACACCTACACAACTCCTCCATACTTTTTGCCATGAAAAAAAGCAGCATAATGGATCAAAATCTGCCTTGGTGATTGAATTTGAATTTGATTTGATTTTGAAAAAATATTTCACAACAAACTCAATACCAAAACCTTTCCACATATGCTTTTGATGCATTGGACAGGACTGAAATTGCACAGCGCTTGTTTGGTCCACAGGGGGAAAAGGTAGAATCCGCTCGTACAAACAAAAAGGCAATGTAATATAAATATCCCTTTATTTATTTCATACTGTGAGATATTTATCATGTAATCCTAGGTAGGTAAACAATTAAAAACACTACCGCAACACAAGCATTTGGGGACAGCTTATTAATTGCGCATGTTTACCTAACAAAGTGTCCAGTAAGGACATTTATTCAATTTATGGCATAGTACCATTGTGTTCCACCCTGTGAACAAATACTAAAAATAGGGTATACGATCTTGTCCAAAAATGGCCATCTTTGAGTCTGTGTGTGTGTGTGTGTGTGTGTGTTGACTGTATTTTATAAGTGTGTAAGCAAGTGTGGCTGAAGGTGGTGGAGGCTGACATTTCAAAGGATCAGTGAGGATCAATAGCAAAGGTCAGCAAAACAAGAACCTTGAGCTTGTTGAGACACATAATACAGGAGGTTCGCCCGTGGTTCTCCTTCGTCGGTGTCTAAGCGGTGCGGTGAAAGCAGAACCGGGTGTTTCAACCGGTAAAAAGCGGGATAAAAGTTACAATTGAAGAGGGGCGGGGATCCGGCGAATCGGCCGGGACCGCTGTCGGTTGACGAGGCGGCCGTTCTGAAGTCCATCAACTGCGCTGAACGGGGGTAATCTGAACCCCGGATCGTAAACACCAAAATCGATAGCTCATTTGTCATTAACGCTGGAAAGGAAACAGCTTCTGTTTTGGAGGGGTGCGGGGGGGGCAGAGAGATGCACTTTTCCCAGTTCAAATGAACCCATCATTCTCCGTTCTCCCCCAGGGGCTTCTCAAAGTCTCTTTTTCTCACTCATTCCTTTTCTCCCGCTTCTAATCAACCCTTCTTGGCTCACCGACCTTCACAAAAACACGTTTTTTCTTTTGTTTTGGTTTTTTACCACCAAAAGTTGAGCAGTTTTGTTTGGATTGCTGGATGTTAGCTCGTCCCGGGGCATGCGTTTACATACGCTATTTAAAAACCATCTCTTAAATAGTTCCGCACACTTAAACCTATTGAAGAACACGCCGATAAAATGAATACTAAATAATGTCTTCATGTGTTTTACTGTTCTAAAATTGCAACGTGACTGTGGCTTCATCTTCATCTTCATCTTTCCCCATAAAATGCACGGTCATGCCATTATTGCGTTTTCTCCAATTTAACAATTCGTGTTTGGAATTTTTCGGCTTTTGCCAAATGTCTTCCGGTGCTTCTGGCTCAAGCGAGCGTATTTTCTTCTCTTTCTACTTTGACACAGATTTTCATGGACACATCTGTAGAGATAGAAGGGGGTGTAGAGTGCGAGGAGGAGAATGGCTTCTGCGGTTCTGCACTGATGGTGTTTTGCGTTTAAATGGGAGAAGGGCCCAAATGTTTCTGTCACATGGCCGCTGATGCCGAACGGCGCCGACGGGCGGATTAGACCTTGTGCCGGTGCGTCCCCGGACAAAGGCAGTCCGGAAACTCGGCACTGCGGGACAATGTCGGCGCGCGGGACGGTTGGCCCGTCTTCTCCTTTTTTGTGTGTTCTATCTGTCTTTTCCGCTCTCCCGAACTTTTCTTGCCAACGAATGCTACGCACGCACAGCAACTGCAAGCCAGAATCATTTTCTTCTCTTTGTGATCATTCTCTGACAACTAATCAACAGACAGCAGCGGTTTGCCTTTATACTCCAGCGCGACCCACGCGAGCGGTTTGGAAAATGTACTGCAGTTCTCCTCCAAGTCCAGGGTGTCGCTACTGCTGGTATTGGCTAGGACACCACAGGGTGGCATTTCCTCTCCATTTTTTGGCCATTTCCGGTAGCTGTTTTTACTTTCCTTTCAGTAACAAGGAACAAAGCAACAACAATGGCGATCGTGCAACAGTGTCTGCGAGAACAAATGGACCGAGATGACCAGATGATACGTTTAATTATGCTGCAAAATCGATCGAGAAGGCGGCGGCGTAGATGCTATGTAAAACCAAGGGGCACGCTGAGTACGTCATCACAGCATGTGACTAAAACGGACCAATCACGAGAGATGAACTCCGCGGCGTTCGACGCGCAGCGACTATTTTTGGCTTGCCACGGGGCGATTCGTCGGTCACGTGACGCAATGGGGGCGTTGTCGGCCACGCGACCGCGTGAGTACAAAGAGGCCTGAAGCCTACCCAGCGAAACACCCGTTAAGGACAAAAATCGAGCTAATAATAATAATAATAATACAACAACAAGTGCTTGTGTAATGTGCACCGCTGCAACTGAAAGGGTAGAGAGGGGGCCAAGTGCTGCTGATGTTTTTGCAGCAAAGATGAATGGCAGAGAAAGTGCAGGATGAGCGGCCACTCAAGAGTGAATAAGCCAAACGAGAGGGTTTCGAGTGGGGAAATGCTATTTTAGGGGACAAAAAGCAGAACCGTGTGGGACCAATGGCTATTAGCAAAGGCGGAGAGTTTGAGGAGGGACTAAACAACCGTATTAAAAAACACTCATGCCTTTAAAATCATCATGCGGTTTAAGTATATATGCGGAGATGCTTAAAAAAACATAACTGGCATGCATCACAAATTCTAATCACGACTAATATGCTACCATTACTGAGATATACAGTGCTCCCTCGCTATATCGTGGTTCACCTATTGCGGATTCAGTGCATTGCAGATTTTCCCCCCCATATTCATATTGCGCGTATTTTGCTCGACAGTGGGATTTGGAGTGGATGCTGTAATTTTTTGGCGGTAACATAAACAGTCATGAAAACACATATTACAGGGAATAAAATCATACATCGTTGTACAGTACCACAGTGCATTACTGTATGTTTAAGAGTTTAAAAGGTGTTTAGGAGTATAGAACGTGTGGTAGAGGTTAACAGGAGTGTGGGGAAGATTAATGAGAGTCTGGGGAGGTTCATACAGCTTTAAAATACGTAGAAATCATTTTTAAATATGCGGTCGTTACTTTGCGGATTTCATCTATCGCGGGGGTGGTCCGTAACCTGACCCCCGCGATAAACAAAGTATTACTGTATTGGAAGTATGATAGCATCGTCTTACTACAGCAGTGATTCTCAGAGACCTAACTCTCTACTGTATACTTCCCTGCGGGTTCACTGCAGCTCGCCTTCCCTTGTTCTCCAAAACACTTACACACACGGAATAAACACCTCTTTCTCCGTCGCTATAAGTCAGGCCTCGGGTGGCCTGCTCCCAGTGGGCTCGGTGAAACTGCCCGTATTGACTTTGTCCTGTCTCGGGAGATGACGGCGTCTCCCGCGGGAGTACCTCTCTTTATGCACGTCACACACACACACACCAAAAAAAACATAGATAGTTGCCTAGTTAGAATCCTTTAAGCAACACAAATGACATCAACACATGTAGACAGACGATATAGCAATACTCACAGGCATACATTCTTTATGTTCTGTGATAAATGACTACTATTAATGCAGTCGGAGTCACTTATATTATACCGCCCCCAGTGGCCAAGTTGCACACACCAGAAGGAGTCTCGATGAATTTATCCCGACACGCAAACTGCTCAACTTTTTACTTTCTATTTAATAACGTTATTACGATACGTTCACGGGACTACGGGTTATACGGGACGTGCTAACATTTTATTTCCGGATCTTCCTCGTAATACATATTTAACATTAAGGAGGATAATAAGAGTCAGTAATTAAATAAGAGGGGCACTAGCTCACGCATCCGCGACATCCTCCGCAGGTTTGACATTCAAGCTGATACCGACTGATGTGCGTGTTATTGTGTTTATTTACCACGATTCTCCCGAGAAGCTTCACTTTCACTTCACCTCTTCTGCATGAATTATTTCGATTTTATTTCCAAACACCTGTCAAGTCCCCAGGGAACAGCGCAATCTGTACAGCAGCAGACAATCCCCAGACCCTGGGAGGAGAAAACTGGAGAATAGAAAACTGTACATTTTGCCACAAAACACATTCCAACAGCCTTTGCCCTTTCAAAAGTGCTCCCACGCTTAAGTGTTATTCCCCTCCTGATGAAACTTCTGGCCTCACTTTAGCCTGGTGGAGTTTTGCAACAAGACACACGTGCGCGCACACACGATGTGAGGCTTCGCTTGCACGTCTTCCTTCTGTCATTCGTGACGTGCCTTTTGTGCCCTCACATCGGTCCGGCGAGGTCCCGTTACAATAAAAGGAGGCGAAATGGAGTTGTTCCATTCTATTGGCAGTAAACGCCTATGCCGTCATGACGTGTTGATACTTACGGATCCGGTACGTAGCACGGCTCACCTCTAAGAGTGTATTATCAAAAGAGAAGGACACAAAGTTAATCTGATCAAGTGAGATGGACGGTGAGAGAGACAAAGAGAGAGAGTGCAAGGGCGAGAGAGAGAGAAAGAGAGAGAGAGACAGAGAGGGTGAGCGAGAGAACTGCATTAGTGTACGTGTGATTTATTCGCCCCTCTAGGTGAAGGAGACCCCATTTGTATTCATTTGCCTTTATTTTTATCCCAGATTCATCTGGCCTTCACGTACTTGTCACCAACCAACTTACTAATATTATTTTGGCCATGTGCTGCTCTGTAACAGGCTCTTATAAAAATTGCCCCTATGCGGCTGCAAGATGCACACAGAAGAGGAGGGGGGTGCGGGTTTTGATTTTTTCATTGATTTCTTTTTTTACAGGCAGATTCAAAGTGTCCCTGGATGTCTGTCCTCCTATGGGGGTCTGACTTTTGTGTTTTTTTTTTTTTCCTTTTCAAGCTGGCGAGGTGAGCCAGCGGTGCTCCAGGCCGAGGGCAAAGACAACAGTGCTCACTTTGCCTTTTGCGGAACAATAAGATGGAAGTGGCGGGTGACTGCAGTTAGAAATGCACACGCCTAAGTATGAGGGGACGTTAACGTACGTACTGTACCTTTAGTCGACTCTTCTATTTTTTTTTTAAAAAACAAACATTTCTTAAAGATTAAATGCAAATGTATAGCACTAAAATACAACTGAACTGTACTTAGGAAGTGATTATTTCACGTACCAGGGGGTCTCCATACCACACTTGAGTTAGGATTTTATTGATGAAGTCGGTGGAGTTGTACAGTTTTGGGCGTCCGTATTATTTGGAGAGATGCATTTGTTCTGCTCTATTCATGCTGAGCAACGTTAAAAACCACTGACTAGCTCCATACCCTTGAAAATGGCAGTGCTACTGAGAGAGCAAACATATTTGCCTTGATGACAAATGGTTCTTTTTGAACATGTTCAGATGAAATTTCCAACAGAATGTGAGCATGTTTTTTAATGAACCCTGTGCCAATAACCCCTCTCTCTCTCTCTCTCTCTCTCTCTTACGGTTTTGCTCGCCATCCGTCCGGTTGAGTGCACCCAGCTGCGCGACGATTACAGGTGGGTTCGCAGGCGTGCGCAATAACCAGACGCATGCATTATTGAATGAAGTCGAGTCGAGACGGAATTGCTAAGCCAACCAATAAAGGCAAATTACCATAGACAAAATGTGGCCACGGGATAGATAGCCCGAAAGACAAAATGGCATACTGTTAATGAACAACATCATTTCCGAAAATGGAGGGGAAGCCCGAGGTTGCGTCTATCAACTGAAGACAGAGCGAGTGTGTCTATGCGGGTCAAAGCAAGGAAGAGATGGAACACAACACTGACTACCTAATTATGCATTTTATCATTTCAGTCACAATAGAGTGCCTCCTTTTTTGCCCGGTGCAGCACTGCAGCCGTTGCGCCGCTTATTTAATGACATAGATAAAGAAATATCACAAGCGTGCGTTATTTAGGTTCAACCGCATTACTTCCTGTCTACGGAGCATGTATGTGACAACCGCGCGACCGTGAAAATTAGTCAACGTGAGCCTAATGGCACATTACGAGGCAATGGACTATACGGTCTTTGTATGAAATAAAGCAGCGATTCCCAACCGCGGTGCCGCAGCACGTGCGTGTGCCGAGGGAAATGTCCGATTTCGCTTAATTGGTCCCAAAATGATTATCCGTTTACTACATATCATGTTCATCCATCTATGCCAGCCGTTTGTACAGTGACAGGCAGAGCAATTCAATGTTCTTGTCCTAGATGGCAGAAGGTACAAATCTTTCACCTGTTACCATTCCACAGGCCCAAATTTCACAACATTTGTGACTAAATTCATACAATTTCTATATTTCAGTCGAGTGGACCGCCGCTATTGGCATGGTGTAAGGCCGATCGTGAACAGCGAATTTCTGGGAGTAATTCCCATTCCCCTAACAGTAATTATAATTGCCTGTATTAACATCTTACAAACATTCCTGTAAACCTTAATAGTACAGTGCAGCTAAGCACGCACATACACAATACATAGTACGCTTCGACAAACCTGATGATGATGATGAAAAATTACTGTAGCGGTGTAGTCTGGTGTAAAACAATGTACATTTGACTGCAAAGCAAAGCGCGGGAGTTACATCGACGGTGTCGACGCTCCGTGTTCACTGACCCAAAACCGCCGGATCCACGCGGTGACAACACAAACCGATCGGTGGGGCCACTTTTCTGTGAGCTCTTGTTACGGATTCCACTGGTTTTGATGCCGTGCTTAGTCCGACTTTGGTGAAACGATCGCCTGCCGAAGCAGCCGCGGCGAACATGGGCGCCGCCGTCTCATCTATTCGCTCACACTAACTGTCAATTACTCCTTAAAACTGTCATCGCAAGACGGCAAGGAGAGGAAGATGGATGAGAGGCGCTACCGGCCATCATAAAGAGATCAGCGCCTTTTTTAACGGTGGTTAAAAAGGACCCCGCTCTCACTAGACACCAGATGGACTGGAAATGTGTTGCATCCGAGCGGTGACTGAGTGATGAACGGGAAGAGTGAGTGAGTGAGTGAGTGAGTGAAGTCTTGGCATCGAGGAAGCAGATTGCAGACAGAGATTCCACAGATGATTGGCTAGCCTCATCTCGGCTACCGTCAACAGGCGTCGATAATAGTCCATTTGCGGTCCCGCTGTGTGGCCAACGTGAAGACATTAAATATGGAATTACTGAAGAACAAGCTGTCTTTTCACATATTGCAGCTCCGTGTTTGCCGAAAGGGGAAACGTTTAAATGTGTGCACGGATGCTATCTGGTGACAAACTGACAAGAGAAACTGCATGTTAAAACTAATTACAGACTACAATGCAGCAATGTCCAAAATCTTTCTACTGAGCATGACTTAGTGAAAAATGGAAAGAAGAGGGGGTCCGCTTCTCGCGGTGATGAGACATTCTAAGAAACTGGTGTGCTATCTTCAAACATTTTGACTATTCCTTTTAACCTGTTGATGCGGGTCGCGCCTCATTTGAATATTTTAAAAGAAAATACAGCCTAGGGCCAATAAAAAAATGTGCAGTGGCCCCTGGGGCAGACTTTGGATACCTTTGGTTTTGTGTATTCTCCAAGACATTTGTGAAGCCAAATATCAATTGAAAAGAGCTCTTCTCTTCGCCTTATATCATTTATTTCAAACACCTTCACACCGACAGCGGTGTATATTGAATATCAGCCGCATTTATTAAAACATGAAATTAGGCCACACAGAGTATAAACTATTTCATCTTCTCTTTGTCATGATGTCAACCGGAGATAATGGCTGTGAATGTTTTGCATTCACACTTAAACCTAATCTTGTATTATCTTCAGCGGCTCCGTGACTTCCCATTCGTCGATCGCTGAAAAATGCACGCCGGGCCGCATGTCATCAGCATGCGCCGCTGCCACGAAGTATTGAACCGCCGTGACGGAGCTGACGTCTTGATCCATCACCTTCAAACGGCCGCTAGCGCGTCGCTATTCATCTGTTCAGTTATGACAGTCCATCAATTGTTAGACATATATATGTACGAAATTAGAAAGGGGCTGTTCTCTGTAGACATTTTAGCGTCAATTTCAAGGTACACTGGCTCGTAATGAGGGGAATATTGTCAGTCGTCGCCATGGTAACCCCGCATTATCTACTTCAGCAGACTATAAAGCATGCCTTTGGAGTTATGTTATGCACCGGCATTGGCATCATCATCTTTGTAACTTGACAAAGTAACAAACAGACGGGAGCGCACTCCTGGTTTAAAAAGCAAGTAAGAAGCATCGCAGCTAATCTGACAGTACTGAAGGGCTATTAAGAAAGGCAAAGGCTCTGAAATTAAAGCAAAAAAACTCGATCCGCTTCGCAAACTTGACACTTTCTGCCACCCGCCCGCATCGCCCCCCCCCCCCCCCCCTCCGCTTTAAATTGCAGCTTCGGCCCTGAGGCGCCTGCAGAAGCGGTAATTATTAATTAATTGTTTATAGCCTGTGGCCGGGTGAGCGGACAGACACGGCCCCTCGGATGGGTGCTCACAACAGGGGAACCGTTCGCTTCCAATTAGAGCGGCGAGGTGAAGAGCACGGCCCATCAAACACCGAAGTGCTAGTGAGCGGACTTTTGGGAAACAGGTAGCGCTTCAGCCCCATCGCCTTGCCAGACAGGCTTTGTTTCTAACAAAGAGTTGCACTTCTACATTTAAAAAAAAAAGGGCTTGGCAATACAATAAATGGAGGACTAATGCACTAATGGGATGGGGGGAAAAAAAGGAATATTTTGCTACCTCAAAAACGCCACTCACACAGCGGCTTAGGTTATAACGGGGCCGTCGAAGAGCCAGAAAAAAGCAGGAAATTGTCTGTTCCAATATTCAGGGAGCTTTGTTCTCATTCAAAGTGGATTAATGAGAATAAAACGCACGCGAACAGCAATGTGCTCCACTGCGGGGCATCAATAACGCCGTGACGTCACCGAGCACCTGCGTCCGCTTCGTCATCTGGTGGATTAATGGAGGCGGAGTGCAAAAGATGGAGAGAGAGAGAGAGAGAGAGAGAGAGAGAGAGAGAGAGGGGTCCGGCCAGGAAGGATATGAGGAAAATGCAAGTTTGTTAAAAGGCTGATGTGTATATTAAAAGGCGCACTCTCAATTACGGGGTCTATTTCTGTATTTAACACACACATAAGGCGCACCGTATTATTGCGCGCAGGCATGGTAAAACATACGCTAGCTTAAAACATACGGTAGCATGCGTGCGCGCTAAAAAATGTTTTGAAAAAGGCAGCGGAAGCAAAACTGAGTTCGGTTGTACTTTATTCAAGTATTTAACAAAGCACTCGCGTCGTTTTTTGATCAATCCTCATCCACAAATCCATCCAAGTCCTCATCTTCTGCATCCTCTGTCACGCGCACCCTTCCCCCTTTACGTCGGCATGCTGTCCTCGGTCACGTCTGCCTTTCCTCTAAATAAGCGGCGTGTCGGCAGGAAATGCTCCCAGTCAGTCAAGCGGGGCGCTCGTTAAAGTCACACAACAACATTTACAGATTTTGGAACTCGGTGCACAAATTTAAGACTTTTAAGTGCGCCTTATGGTCGTGAAAATACGGCATGTCATCTGTATCGTGTGTCATTAAATATTTACAGTCAGCGTATGCATATGAAATTACTCCAACACACACGGAGCAAAGTGCTGAGTCGTCGTCGACTAGATTGAGCCATCGAATTGCATCTTTCGAAGAGCATTGTCATTACGCGCCAAGTGTTTTATGTCTTACATAACGTCAACTGTGCGCGCGAAAGGGGACGCTGACGTATTTCCATAAAATGTAAGCATTGTTTCACAAAAGCACGTTACGCCGTGCAAATCGTAATTCGGAGCGCAGGTTAATAGCGAACGAGTGTGAAGAATGAACTTGCTTATTACGGAATTCAGCAGGGAAGAATCGACAAAGATAGAAAAGTTACAATAAACGACGCGGCATTATTTCGATGCTAATGAGCACCGCGCAGCTTCTCAGCCTACGGGGGAAAACACAAGCATCCTTTTGTGTTAGATTTTCACGCTTGTCATAATCCAAAACACAAACCGGCTCCGTGTTTCTCTTTGCGTCTGTGTAAACCCACAAAGAAACTATTTTCATAGCAGCCGCTCTACAGGGAGCGAGAGACAGCGAGAAAGAGATCTGCATCCGTATTAGCACAATGCAAACAAACAGAAAGAGGAAATAAACACACTCATTTGGGAGCGTGGTTTGTTCTCGCATTCTTGCTCATAGCCACTTCTGAACTCTGGCGCGAGCTCGCTGGATCATAAATTCTTTCAGACGAACAGGAGTACAGAATAAGTTGGGTTTTTTCCGGACTCTTTTTAACATTCCGGATGTCTCAGATTTGTCAAAGAACTGTCAAAGAAGCTTTCAAAAGAATATTTACTTCATGAATTGCCAAAGAGTAGTCAACAAATCCAATATTGACTTTTTTAGATGGAAATGTCTGTCACCGGAGCGACTGTTAAAGATGATGATTTATACAAACGCATCTTTCCACCTTAATATATGACATTGATTGTCCATTCATACATCCGTTTTCTACTGTATAGCATTTGACCTCATGAGGAGAAACTGGAACCAATCCCAGCTGACTTTGGGCAAGCGTGGCCAGCCAATCGCAGAGTACACATAAACAGCTTTTCACAATCCCGTTCTGACGAAAGCCAATGCAAAGTCCGCTCCGGTTTATGGCTCATTTCAAATAACGCGCTTATTTCGATAACAACTCATTTGACTGACTAGTCATCGACAAACATGAGTTTAGGCTTGTTGGTGAAATGAATGAGAAAATGCCTCATTTAGCGTAAGTGATGTTCTTACTCTCCACGTTCTAAAGACATTGATTTGCAGCCTGAAATGGAGATACTTTCTTCCTAATGTCATCATGTTACCTCCGCTTTATGCGTGTTTTATTATCTACTTCTACACCAAATAGCTCCTTCATCTCGACACTAAATGGCAGACGCAATCACAGGCGCGCAAGCGACCACACGCTGATATAATAAGAGTAAGATTGCTTCATTTTATGACATATTGGTGGCAAATTGGAGGGGGGTAAAAGCTGTTTTTGCTCGACGATTAATTATAAGGATGGAAAGGGAAGCAGACGGGGATTAAAGCAAATCACGCACGCTAACGCCAGAAAGCAATCGAGCACGCATTTCAAAGAGGAAAATGCAATTGCAAATGAAAGATTATCTCACTTCTCTAGGTTGGATATAATAGCAACCTGGAATTATAAATGGGAGATTTACAAGAAGACGAGGAGATACTGAGGAGGCACACGAGGGAGGGCAGTGGGACTTGTGTGTGATTGGATAAATAACACATTTTAAAAAGGCACCATGTGATTTGTGTCACACTCCAAAAGGAGAAAGTGTCCACCTCGGGGCTGCGGTTCCCATCTGCCTGCCCCTCTGCAGCCCACAGCCGTGAGTAAAGCAGAACGTGAGCGAGAAGATGAAAATAATCATAAGAAATACAAATAAAAAAGGGCTCAAGTGACAGAAGAAAGCAGGGAGGGAGAACTCACTCTTTGCATTACACATTCACCACCACACCATCTTTTTCTAGTCCCGCTCCCTCCGGAGGATAGTTCCGTCGTAGCGGCTAGCTTGCTAACTGGCTGCTGGAGCTGACATGACATGTTTCCCCAACAGACCCGAAGCCAGCCCTCCTCCTCCCCACCCTGGATCAAATCAAGCCAGTGGCTTGATGCAGTATGATTGCAGCTCTGGTAATGTCTAAGAGCCCACACAGAAGTCCGTCTGACGCACGCTGTTGTTTCTATCGCCGCCTGGACAACATGCCAGAGATGAGGATCACAGTTTCCAACTTGTAATACTGCTGAATGCAAATTAGCATTTGCATGGAAATGAGCTTGCGGTTATTCAACACATGAGAGAGAGAGAGAGAGAGAAAAAAAAACCTATCAATAATAGATGACCTGAGATTCCTCACTTCCTTCTGAATGTTAAGACACTTGATGCCCCCAACATGGTAGAAATTTGGAACCACCTGTCGCCATTCATACAAAGGAATTATAGACCTTTGCATGATGTTTGTAATCAATAGGTGGAGTGGCCACTTCCAAAGGGACAGAATGGGAACCAAAACTTCATTAGGTTTGCGGAATGCATTTTCCCATATGTATAACATGAGCATGTTATGTTGGTGGGTTGATGATGTTGTGTGGGTTGTCTTGGAGTAAATTGGCAAAACCACAGTGGCTAATCCTGCTAGCTAACGTCAACTCTGCAGCGCGCTATCCATTTCACCGTCTGCACCAAACACGGGTCCGAGAGGCCTCCGCTGATCCTAAAAGACCGCCAAACACGCAGACCGTCTAAGCGATCGCGAACACAACTCCATTTCTCTAAACTCACATCCAAATGACCTCACCGTCAGGCCGCTAGTTTGTTTACGCAGAACCTTGCGTAATGGATGACATCGTCCTGCTTTTCTCTGCTCGAACATGCAGCTGACAATTGACTGCTGGGTTAAGAGTGGCGCAATTCGCTCGCGAGCATAATAATGTATTCTCTCTTATTCTTCAGACCTTCCTTTTTTTGGCGCAACTCAGCAGTTCCGTCAAACCCTTTGACTAGAACCGGCATCAGCCGTATTCAAAAGTCATCAAAACGGCACAGAGGTAAAAAGGCTGCGGAGCAGTAAATTACAGATATGTGATGGAATCTTCGGAAACAAGGATGACACGAGGAAGGGTTCCGTCTTTTATGCCGTGAAGACACAGTCACCTGGAAACCGCACGAGCCTGTATATAGGGGCTGTGGATTATCTCCGAATGACCGGCGCGACGGTACACGGGAGGCACGAAGGACACGGACGAGAGGTGTCGGCAAAGGACTCCAGTGGATTAGAACTGATTGAATTCCCATTTGCGGCATTTTGGGTCATCGGTGCCAGCGCTTATTTTCTTCCTCGCTTTCCAACTCAGAACAAATAAGAGTGCACTCGCACAGATAAGCATATTCGCATGGCAATAACATCGAGCCCTGGGTTTTTGAAATATGAACAGCAATAAAGTTTTTATTTCAACGGCAGGCAATATAGTATAGTGGGAAATAGTAAATTACAACCATCCTCAAAACATGCGCACAAAGTTTGGTTTTATGTGTGCAATATATGCATACTTTTTATGTTGTTGTTTTTTTTTCTTCCTATTCTGGACAAGTGGCTTGATCGATACGAGAAAGTAGAATGTAGAAACATTGATTGATCAATGTAAGAATAGCCAAAATGACAAGAAGAGATGAAATTCCACCCACGACTTTTTTGCTGAGGGAAGCGACGCAAAAAAAAAAAAAGAAAAAAAGAAAGCTGAGTCACAGTTCCATCAGACAGGTTTGTACTTGGGATGGATGTTTGACTTCAATTTCAAATACAAAAAAAAAAAGGAACTTTAAATGCACTTCAAATTACTGAGAAAGTAAAGTGAAGCAAGTTTAGAGTTTGCCTCCTTGTCGGAAACCTAAAACAAATATATACAGAACCGCATGATTTTTGTCACTTTGCCTTTGACTAACACTTGTTTCTCTTGAGGACACCCGCAACACTATTGGCCTTGGAATCATATCATCACTAGCTCGTGAATACTCTCCTTCACTTTGGAAAAAAAAAAACAGGGATATTTTAAGCTTAATACTTCCACATTACCCTTCAAAGACCAACATGTAAATGTCAGCAAAATTGCTGCCAAGTAGTGCTTTATAGTCGTAGTAAACCACTTAAGCTTTCAGACACCTATAATGGGCTTTCCAAAAGAGCAGGGGGCTATGCAAAAGGACACAATGGGTTGTAAAAAGCAGCGCTCTGACAGGCTTATTGCTTATCAGTAGGACTTGTATTGTCTGGTTGTTGTAGATCAACATGTTAGGTCACTGCGTGGCTCTGTATTTGACTCTTGGGACTAATTTTGTGAGGGGATTTAGCTAAGGTTCGAGCTGGAACCACGAGATCGCACTGAATTCTCAGTTTTCTTTTCAACGATCAACGGTGCCAATGATGTGCGCCAGAAAGCGCCACCAAGACAGAAAATAAGATTTCAGTGTATTGTCTAAAGTCAAATGTAACCATACTCTAATATAACACGAAACTTAGGTAATTCCAATCCTATTTCATTGAACTTAGCTTCATAATAAACAATAAGTAAATGATCCAGTTTCACTTCATTGGAAGGCCCATATTTCGCAGTGTGTAAGTGAATTGAAACGACATCGCTATCTTTTCAGCAAGCTTTTTTGGGATGTTTTTGTGTGGTGGTGGTCTGTGACATTTTTCAAAAGTACAATATGTGCCGAGCTCAATAAAAGCATCACAGGGACATAAGAGTGACTGTCAAAGGGCAGTCCGTCCACTGTGTTGCGATGAAACAAACGCTCCTGCACAACTCTTGTCAATATGCCATGAAACATAACCCATCTGGTAGCCTGCAGACAAAGATTCAAATAAGTAAATAAATAAAAAATCAACCGGGAGTTCGTGCAGGCTTTCCTTGCATCCGAAAGACGGCCTGGCTGTTCCGTTTGAGGTTGATCCACCTAAAGTTCAAATTAAGCCGAACTGGCTCGCCTTAGGACTGATAACGTGACTCAAGGCTTGGATGGAGCTGCGTGCGCTTCATTGTATTTGTGTGCGCCTCGGGACGAACACGCTCGTGGTTTTCACTCGAAGCCTTACCGTCCACGCAGGCGGGTCTGGCTCTCGTGGTTCCCGCGATCTGGCCCTTCTTGCAGGCGCAGCGGGCCGTCTGCCTGGCGATGGTCCGCCGCGGTTGGCTGCTGTCCCTGTCCAGCGTCACAATTTCACATGTCCCCGCTGCCAGCTGGCCTGCGAATGACAATACACGGCAGGGAGCGGGGTCAGACACACGGAAGCGTACACGGGTCGAGATCCAGCAATCTGCTTCGCGCGGATTCCGTGACACGTTCTGTCACGTCGCAGTTAGCAAGGCACTAGTAGACTGTCATGTATGGCACACACAAATTAATGACGAATGATGTGATCGTGAAACTTTTTTCTCATTTCATATCCTTGATATCCAGCTTCAGGTCCACGTACGAGTATGCCCTTTCTTGTCGTTTATAGTGTCATTGTACTATGCGCTGAATTATCTTACTCGTGAGGACAAAGCGCACACCGGATATCACGGATATTGAACTCAACTTTCCATAGCTACTGTACATCCAATCAGTAGCATCACTTTGAAGGTAATGCATCCATTAGCCAGGAAGGAAATGCATGAATACTGATGAACTTTGTAATTGCACTGACAACCTCCCCCCAACACACACACATATTCAATCAGGTGACCTTTGGCTGTGTCGCTGAGCCCTCGCTGCTCACAAATTAACCTTTGTCTGTGTATGGAAGCCCTACGGCGCCATGCTGGAGAGGCTTATCAGGACCTAATTGTGATTGGCAAGAGGACAGAAGTTGTGATTAAATCTGGACTTGAGTCGCTGACACTCGGCTGCTTGGCTTAATGAACTGAGCTGCGAGGGGTCACACCTGGGGTAATGAGGATCCATCAGGATTCATGCACACGGAGGTAGCTGCGGCGGTACAAGACCGTGACCGTATCCAGATACCACACGTGTGTGTGTGTGTGTGTGTGCACGCGTATAGCAGAAAGTTTCTCGAATTAGGTTTCCCTCGCTACTTTTAAAGGCGATTTGTCTTTGCTGTCGTTCTCACCTGTTTTTCTTGCACTTTTCATTTCTTTCTTTCTTTTTTTACTAATGAATACTTAAAACCCACTGAACTCTCCCATAAAAAATTAATAGATGAATTAAAAAAAAAATCTACTTTCTATGATAGCTTGGAATTATTGTTGAATTTAAAATGTAAATAAAATAGGGAACAGTATAATAAGAAAAAGAGGGTATTGATTTCGTTTTTGTTGATCTTCCACTGCTGATTACTAAAGAACAGAAAAAGCTGGAAACAAACTTGCTTTCTGGTGAAAGAAGAGAGTCCATTCTTTCTTTTGGTTGGTTTGGTTCGAATATTGTAACTGAACACAATATTCACTGGGTCAAAATGCTCCACACCGACTGGCAGTGAATGAGTTAATGGGCTATTTGACAGTTTGATTTAACTTGATGAGCCACACCAGAGAATAATACAGAAATGTACTCCAATGTGTTGATGAAAAATGGATCCCATCATAGATTGCCTTCTTACAGTCCATGTTTAGTGAGGATTGTGCTACGTGATTTACACAGGTACTGTATAAAAGCTCAGTGAAGCATTCTTGGCAAAACCACAGCGTAATCTGCCTTTGCTGTATGAAATCATCTTATCCATGTCTCCGAGATATCGCTTAAGGAATTTTCACTCTCACGCGTGTATATGGTCACAATGTTCTGAGCGGTTTGTACCGCTATTGTGCGTTCCGGCAGGTCGCTTTAAGCAGATGAGTGCACGCGAGAAGTAACCATCTAGAAATACGAAGAAAGGAAGAGTTGGGACGAATATGCAGATATGCGGTACGACTAAACAGGGGATCGCTTTGTTCAATAATGCATGTCAACAAAATCAAATGTGTCACGTCTTGGGTGATCAAGACACAATCTCCACCTTCATCTGTTCACTTAACTTCCTCCTCCTCCTCCTCCTCGTCACAACAGCTCTGCCTTCTCGGGCTGATGGCGGATAATGACTTGTCATATAAACTCCTGTGCGGATGGGAATGTTTTTCATGTACGCGCGCAGTTAACTTCCTGCTCCCCGAGCCCGCCCGCCATCGCCGCCTCCCACCATCGCCGCCATCTATGCCACTTCCTCCTCCTCCCTTTGCATCTCCTCCGTAGACGCTCAACAGACTGTTTGGATTTCTTCTGCGGATTGGCGGCGTCGCGTCAAGTCGACGAGCTCAAAAGGCCGCGGTTACATCTGAAGTCGCGGCGCCTCTGTTGTTCGTCTTTCTTGAGTCGCAGGCAGCTCATTACTCGCCCGCGTCTCATCAACGAGGGCCCTCGCGTTCCCGCTGTCACAGCTCCGGCTGTCGGCGAAGCTAAATTAATACCGTCTTCGTGCTGCATTGCCACTGAGTCCTCCGTGAGTGCTTCTATGAGGGAATGATAACAAATGTGCTCATTTTCGGGCCAATAATATGGGCAGTATATGTTTGTGTGGGGTTGTGTAGCCTTTATGTAACGTACACAGTCTCGTTATAGTCAGTTACGTACTGTTCGGGTCACTTTTCACCCGTTTTGAGAAGTATGGGAGAGAGCTGGACATAGGGACTCGCCGAACCATGGAATTTGACGGTTTGTTTTCTTATGTTCATTGTTGAGCTAGAATTTATTAACAACTATGTTTATGTACATGTTTTGACATTTCCTTTTCAACTCATTCTGCCCAGCCTTTCTACAAATACACTTGTATTGTATCATATCTGGCCAACAGCGCATGCCGTGACATGTCTATGTCACTTGTATCTGGCCATAAATCAAAGTAATGATGAAATCTAAAGTTGATGGTGGCCGTGGGTGAAAAGATTTAAGGACGGCCAGAGACATTGAAGCTCATGAGAGGTGATTTTTCACTTAAAAGCAAACAACAAAACAAAAAGAGGCGAGGGATCACGACAAAGCCGTTCGATGTTTTTGGAAGACCGGTATTATAGCGGTTTATCCCGACTTTTATTGAGCCAAGACACACACATTAGAAAACCTCATGGCGCACCACCAATCAAAGAGGTCACAAAAAGTTTCAATACTCAAATAATGATAAAGTACGGTATGGCATTTCGTTGTTCTGCCTGCCACTATACGTCGCCGGCATAGGTAGAAGTACAAAGATATATTATCTGTAGTACATTCATGGCTGGGAATCACTGGTCTATAGAATGTGAAGGCAGCAGATTATAGAAATTCAACAAATCCAGACACTTCATTGATACGCACAGTGGCTCCTGAGAGATGACTATTCATTTTATCCACATCAAGCACACAAAATGTCCTCTTCTTCTGGGATTCAATCAATATCCACCATGCACAATGCCGCAGAGAACTGCAGCGAGGAATCAAAATGTTTAAGATCTTGCTTCTACTTAGGTGAGATACAATGCGATGCAACATTCGTCCCCGTTCGCCAATAAAACCGGCGTCAGTTATATTCCTTACGTTTTAAAACGAACATTTTTCCCAGCAGAGTTCAAACTACAGCCAAGTAGACCGAAAAAGCCAAACAAAGCAAAGCAAGTTTTTGTTTCACCAAAATGCCTGTTTAAACAAGTTATAATAGTGTCCTTCACTGACAAAAGTGCAAGCCGACGTGAATGGGGGAAACCGTCTGAAATTGGCAAGCGTTCCCAGAAATGAATCCAGAGCTGCGAGCGGCACCGCTATGATATATCATCAGCCTTATCAGCTTCGGTTTGTCGGGCAGTTGTCAGCTTGGCCGGCCGGCCAAATGGCTGATTAAAATGTATGCGTGGCCACCGTAGAGTGAAATGAACGCGGCGGTGGTAGCAGAAGATGGATTCGTGGGGGACCGCGCGTGGCGTAACACAACGGAATGTTATTGACATACCCCTACGCCTTATTATTTCGCCTCCCGGTCCTCAGCGCATTACAATTGCTCTGTCATAGGCCGGCCTTTTTGACAAATGTGCAGCGCGGCGACAAAGCATTTGTTTTCACCGCGCCTCCTTTTTGGCCCAAAGGTCTCAGCGCGACATCTCAGGATAGTCGTGCATTCATTTTTCAAAGACGGTCTTCTTTTGCAGCGCAAAAGATACTGATAGAGAGCCCAACAAAAGTTTCTTCTTAGAGTCATAATACGCTCAATCAAGTACTTTGACGTTCATAAAACGAGGGCTTCGTGGGCATTTTAATTCCTTCAAATCCAACACAAAAGTGCAGCCTAGTGACGAAAAGGTATCATTGAATACCATGAAGATGGATGTTTTCTGATTACAATTGTAAGGACGTGTGAATAATAAATTAGCCTTCTTTAGTACCTAGTGTGAAGGGTGGTCTTTATTCTGAGGCTATTTTATTGTTTACTTTGGTAAAGTCTTTAATTCCTTTTTTAAAATACTTAAGTATTTTTTACTTATCATTGAAATTATGCATGACAAGCCGTAGTCACTGCTAAATATAATTGTAATGGAATAGAATAGATTTTAAACCCAGTCGACAGTGGGTAGCATATTTGCCTCGCAGTCCAGAAGTTCTGGGTTCAAATCGCGACCCGGGTCGCAATATGGAAAATGGAAAATGTAGAGAATTAAGTCAGAAATCATACTAAAAGTTGAGCGTTATTTGTTCGCCGTGACAGTTTGCATCCAAGTGGTGGACACACGATACAAAGTTTGTTTTAGACCAATTTAGGGCTTGAATAATATTCAACTTCAACTAAGTCATAAATAAATAAATAATAAGGAATAATTTCATTTTTGTACAAAATCTGACTAAATCGTTCAATATGTTTTCACAGCTTGTGTGTGTTCAGAAGGACAGTATGAGGATTCGAACATATGGGCATCTGTAAACAGACATCTTCCCGTCAAAAGGCATGCTGACAAAATGTCTTTCCCGAATAATCTCCACTTAACCTAAAAACACTACATGACAGCTTGATGTAGTCGGCATCTGTCGTGCTGGGGGAGGAGCGCAGTGCGAGCGTGTAAACGTGAGGCATGAGCCCGAGCCAAGATGCTGCATCACTCCCGCATCTGCTCAAAAAATAAGTCAGGAGCGTCTGACTTTTTTTTTTTTCCTTTCCTTATGCGTCTACCCAAGTGGACGGAGAGAGGGAAGAGCGTAAAGCAGATGATTAATATTGCAAACCTCATACAGTTGAATAGAAGGTTCAACAACTTTAAAATCTCCTTGATTTAGTAAAAACTACCAAATGTCCCTTTCTTTCCATTTCCTGTTAGAATTGTCCAATTTAGACGTGTTTACAACCACAGCGGGCACTAATGCCCCAATAAGTTAGATGCCAGTTAAGAAGAAGAAGGAATTGTCATTACTAAAGAATATAAAATAATGCTGTCCTATTTTAAGATGGTAAAAAGTTACAATGTCATTTGATTTACTTCACTTCCATTTTTGTCCATTAGACTAACTGAGCCGAGCCACTTGACTGGTGATCAGTCCACCTCTCGCCCAAATTCAGCTGGGATAGACTCAAGCTCACCTGTCTCCTAATAAGGACCAGCTTTAAAGAAATGGAAGAAAAACTAATACAATTTTTAAAAAAAAGGGGAAAAAAAAGTCCACTGGAATAGGCCAAATCTCACTTACAAGGACGGACGGGCGTTACAAAAAAATGTATGGTGAGATAGATAGACAAAATGAATCATTCATTGGTGTTGAATACACAATTGCTGTATGATATGCATTTTTAATCATGTTTATTTTACTATTTACTATTTATCCAGCAGTTATTTCATTTTAATCATTTCATTCCTTTTAATTAGGTTTCGATTCCTCCCGTGTTATGCTGCGTGTTAGAGGTAAATGAAAAGCAAACAAAATGGCTGTCCCTGACTTCATTTCAAATATCATTAGTTTTTCATTTGTACTCCAATTCAATGTTCTAGAACTGCTTCCCCACTCTGTATTATTTGATTTTAAAAGCAACATTCTTTATTCTTTTCATGGCTTAAAAATGACATGTATCTGGTGAAATTATCCCTGACTTGCTCTTTGGATGATGAAGAAAAGGTAAAGCTGAATGACAACCGGATTTTTCATTATAGAGCATGAAAAGATTTACCCCCTTCGCACTTTTTACTGCCTTCATCAGTCACTTCAGCCCGGCAGCTGGCCTACAATCTTCCGATTTAACGTACAGTATCTTCTGTCTGACCGATTGTCTTTCACTTCCATCAGCTACCTTGAACTCGCCTCTTTGACTAGCACCGACGCTTTAATTCACGTAGCAGCAGAATGAAAGCAAAAGGTTGGAGATAATGTCACAGAGTCTTGGCTGGTGTGCTCCGTTGCTGCTGGAAAGAAGCAAGCTCGTCTCAAAGTGCCTCGACTTAGCGCGCACATTCATTTCCCCCTCCGACGCTGATCGATTGACTGAAAAGCCATCACAAAGCCGGCCTTGAAATTATTAATACCCCGCCGCTGCGGCCGGAGAAAGTTCTGGAGACAATCCTCACCGGGAGTGCGCTCTAATCACGGTGAAGGGGGCACGGAGGGAAGGCTTCATCTATTTTGAGTGAGGAAAGCTTGTCTGAGCACTTTGTGGAGACAGTCTTGCGACGTGATTACATTTTTTTTGGCCTCCTCCTTTCCGTCCAAAAGAGTCAACAAAATGCTTTGGCAATCAGCCGGCGTCCAGGAGCACGCGCACTTACAAAATAAGCAACGTATAAATGTCAAACACAGCCACATGAGAGACTTTGCTCTCTCCTCATCTGACTCATCCACAATCTCGCAGCTAAGTCATTGTTGCCATGCAACCGCAGCCACAACCGAGCTGTTTTTTGTTTTGTTTTGGGACTGACTCCCCAAGGCCACAGTGCATGGTTGTTTTTGATTACATTTAACACCAACTGGTTTTTGCTAATAAAATGTGCTGTGGTTTGCATGTGGAATGATATCAAAGCAGTCTGATTAGGTGTGAGTCAATTCCATGACATCATTGCCGCATAATTGCCTTTCAGCCATATCTCTTTTGATATTGTTTGAATAAAGTCCAACATTTTGGAAGCAATTAGCCATTTGGGATGAGATATGTAATTCTCCACCAGTCCCTAATGAGAACCGCGTTTGCTTTTTCATTCCGTTTTAATCTATTGAGAGACAACGCTTCTTTGATGCGGAATTTCTATGAATGCTTCTTTCTCAGATACATCAAACACACCAATGTTTTAATTCCTTTGTTATCACCGTCACGCATCGAGTTGATTCCCATTGACTTGTTCTCGGAAATAAATGTCGCTCAATCCCAGTGAGGCTGACGGCGGTTTTCACGATGACGCTTTATTTTCTTCTGTGACCTTGTGTAAAAGCAAACGCAAAATGGCGTTCTCCCGTGGGGACGCCCGCTTTATAATCACGAACGCTGCTGAATAATGCTTGCGTGAAAACAATGAATGATCATCTATTAAAACTGCGAGAGAAAAGGGGAAACAAATGACCCCCTGCAACCTCGCATACGGATATGAGCGCCACCTTACTGTCGCAATTAAGGCCACTTTCCTCCCCCTGAGGGAGGCACATTGCAGCGGGGCAACGATAGGGCAAAGTCCTTAAATGCGGCTGTGATTTTGCACACTAAAGACCTTGAATGCAGGACTTTCCATTCATAGCTCTCTGCATCCTCGGGGGACAAAAACAGCATTTTAACAAGGCTGGTTGGGCTTCAAGTATCAAAATCTATGGTAATGGATTGCGCTGGTTTTTGAGCATCTCTAAATGGGGGGTTTCAAGGGGTTTAGTTACTTAACCTCCTCTATTTGGTGGAAGGCCTATATTTGGACACATTTTTTAAATACAGTAAACAATACACACCCACCCACAATAGGCGGACATTTTCATATAGTTCAGCCCTCACCCCCACGCTCTTTAAACACATTTCACCTTTAAAAAATTGTCAACGTATGCATAAAATGTATAGAAAATACTGTACGGATTGTAGTAGCTGTTGTATTTAAGTGTCTTTCACTCATTCGCCGGTTATATATGTCAACTGCAATCCATTTGTCAAGTACGTTTTTCAACTGGTAGGCCTTGGAAGAAGGTCTCGCCCAGCTTGTCTGTGAAATTCAGGTTTTTAACCGACTGTAGTGACTAACAGATCCCTGTAGATGGTGGGGTTGCATTGCTTTGGATTTGGGATCGGCACAGCTTTTGAGGTGAAGACTAAGACTAAGTGGTGAATCTTGGCTTGTCATGTCAATTATGAGGGAGAGAATTGCCAACACGTCGGACGTCGGACGAGTTGAGGCACCTCGCACTCGAACAGTGCACGTAAATGGATGCTCAACTGTTTGTGAATCGTAAGAGCTAGGTATTGAGATAATTACTTTTATTTCCTCACGGGAAAAGGCAAGCTGTTTGTCTTAATGGATGACGCACTCAGCAACTAATTAGGTCACGGCGTCTATTGTAAGGAGGTCTACTATTTGAGGAAATACGGTATTTCACGATGGCCTACTTCACTGGATGTGGCCTGGCTTCTTTCATGTTCTACAGGAAGTATTGCAAGAGAAATGTTGAGGGGAACAAACAGCGAAGCTCACGTCACGCTCACCGACACAGAAATAAGAAAGGGATTTATGTTGCTGCAGTCAGAGCGCCACAGAGACTTTAGAAGCGGCGCTCAAACCGCCGTGCACTTCTTCAAAAATGGAACCACAGCTTGAGGCCACCTCACGGAGACGACAACAACCGTGACTGGTCATGTCGAGCTACACTGGCCTCGGCCTCACAGAGAGAGGGAATAAAACGCCACTTTTCTCAGCAGAGCTACATTTCTACCAGCAGGGCTGCTTCCCCTCCTCTCGGCGCTGCAAACACAAAGACTTTAGTCGTGGAATTATTGTTTAACATTGTCTGCTTGTGTGTAGTCAGACTCGAAAGAACACTGCATGTCCTGAAACCATCCGGAATCTAGGAACGCTCGTTGCGTATGACTGCAGTACAGTCGCAATGTGACCCACTTTATACAAATGTATTCGGATCACCTTCAGCTTTTTTAGTTTACAGGTAACTCTGTGTCAAAATTCTGCCTTGTAGAAAGTCTTTATGCTCCATTTTGTGCTGATTAAAAAGCTAAATCCTTTAAGTAGGATATACAGTGGTGGGGTACATATGTCTCGGAAAAGATATATTGTAGTGGATTGCAGTAGTAAGAGTAAAATATGATGCTTAATGTTTTTTCCCACTACATTTCTTGAAGCACTACAGTATGTAGTTTAAGCAGCACCCAGAACTTGTGAACTGAGTACTAGTATGACTCACTACCTTGATTAATACAGGATATCCTAAAACATTTGACACGTCACCATGATAATATGAAATATGAATAACTGAGTAACTACTATGTCCGAGGCAAACTAAATTGAATGGGCTTAATGTTGAAAAATGTGTTTGTCGAAATTCCAATGACATATTGCGACAGATGTAGCTTTCATAACGGATTTAAAAAAGCTTGAAAAATATTTAATCTGTGCACTTGAACTGCTGCTTTGACTGTCTTTATGGGTTGTTTTTTTCCACACTCTGGACTGGCGGTAGCCTCTGCCGAACAAAAACAATACTCAGCATTAACCCGCAGTAGAGATGAAGCGCTGCCTCATTTGCATGACATAAGACCGCCGCCACCAAAACAGGCTGAAAAATAGAGCGTGTGCTACTATCATGCTAAAATTCTTGATCTCGCAGTATTTTGACGCAAGCGTGTATGTTAGAGAAATGTTATTATCACAAATGGGAAATGCTTTAAATGTAATTGGCCACGTTATTAGACTATGAAATGATGTAAACATTTTTGGAATGTTGTATATCGAGGTACAAAGTGGTATTGCAAAGTGTTTAGAAGCAGCTACTTTTTTTTCTGCTGCAGTACTGGATTATGGATGCATGCATGGATGATATGTTTCACCTGAAGTGATGGGTGATTATTTTTTTTTAATGTGGTTAAAGACGGAGCGGCACGGTGGGCGACTGGTTAGAGCGTCAGCCTCACAGTTGTGAGGACCCGGGTTCAATCCCCGGCCCCGCCTGTGTGGACTTTGCATGTTCTCCCCGTGCCTGCGTGGGTTTTCTCCGGGCACTCCGGTTTCCTCCCACATCCCAAAAACATGCATGAATTGGAGACTGTAAATTGCCCGTAGGCATGACTGTGAGTGCGAATGGTTGTTTGTTTCGATGTGCCCTGCGATTGGCTGGCAACCAGTTCAGGGTGTACCCCGCCTCCTGGGATAGGCTGAGGAGAAGCGGCTCGGAAAATGGATGGATGGATGGATAAAGACTGTTCTGGTGAATTGACTGGCATGCTGTTCAAAGGAATCGTTGCTGCCCCAAAAAAACTCTGAGGTTGTGGATGTGAGGGGAAGGAGAAAGGGTGGAGTTGTCAACGTTTAGCGAGAAGCTGTTAGTGTTCTTTTTGAGGGATTTGGGGCCAATGATGGATGATCAAGTCTGATTTATTACAATTTAGTTGAAGCTGGCTCGCATCCATAATTTAATGTCAGTGAAGCAGTTGGTCAGAGTGGAGTGGAGTAGAGGCCATAGATTTGCTGGATATATTGACCTGGAAATTGTCGGGATAGCAGTGGAAATTGAAGCCGTGACGGCGTATGATATTTCCAAGGGGATGAACGGGAGGGGGACCAAGCACCGAAACCCTGTGGGACATCTTTGGACAGAAGAGCAGGGTAGGAAAAACTGTTTATTGATGTCAATGAACAAGTGGGGAATCAATTCAGTATTGTAGTTTTTTCTAACCTATATTGAAAAAGGCACATATTATTCTACATTAGCGAAATCTCAAGGCACACCAATAAAGAAAAATGTCACAGAAAGTACACAGCGGAACCTCGGTTTACAAATTCATGGTGTGTGGTTAAAAATAAATACAGTACAAGATGTCAATAAGTGAAAACGCATTTAGTACTGTGCGCTTGGTAACCCTGGTGTAAGCCATTCCGTGAGATGTGCCGGCTATTTTGAGCTAGTGGTATCCATGGCAAATGTAAACAAAGCTTGTAGTCACACACAGTAAAAGAAGCCATGTTAAAATTGAAGGAAGGGCAGGGAAGCTACAAGGAAACAGACCACAAAGCCTCTCTAACACCAGCGAACTCTCGTACCGTGGCTGCAAGTGGAACCCAGACAGACTTTCACCTCTCTGCTGTTAACACTCACCGAGTGAGACGTTGCCTCCTTGAGCCCGCTACCTAGCCGTCGAGGGAAGATTTGTTCGACGCGCCACCGTATCCACCGAAGCTTTCTTTTTTACTGGGTGGTGTATTTTTTCCAAGCATCTTATTAGACATTTTCACAGTACAGCATAGTGCTGTAACAGAGTGACTGCTTCGACTATCTTTGAACTATCTACTGCAAAGAGGGCAATTGCATTCTCGGTCTCCCCTGCTGTTTACAGGACAATACATCGTCTGGCTAAGCTAGAAGGCGAAGCCATAAACGGGGACTGACATTGTAATATCAAAGGGAACGATCACCATTTGGTATGGGGGGGGGGGCTTAAACCCTAGACTTTTAGGCACCAATTGAATTCTCAGAGATACAGTTAATTTATGGAAAAAAAGAGAGAGACACCTTGTGGACAGCAGTGACACCAACTATAGTTAAGAGGGAAAAGCTTTACTATTCAAACCCACTCAGTGAACCAATCAGGCTTAGGGCCGGTACTTAAGAGTGGGTGGGTGTTGGGGGTTTGAAATTGATTTATTATTATTATTACAACAGTACAGATGGCAGACTTCACTAAACCAAACCGTTCATCGAGATCACAAACATCATTCTCATGTCGAGCTATTTGTTCCTTCTCAAGTTACCTGGAATGTGTGACACGCAAAGCCAATGATGTTTACGCAGGGCGAGAAAAAGCACAATTGAGCCTCCAACTGAGCCTCCTGCGTCCATGCCAACACTGTTCGTGAACTGAAAATAGTGTAAACGGAGGTAATTTTTCTTTGTAAACCCAAACAAGGTTTCACTTGATATCAGTTAAATAGTAATAGAAACACCGGTTAATTGTCCCTCCTGCCATCTAGTAAAGGAGCATTGAATTGTTCTGCCTGTGGCTAGATGTCACTGGAACAGATAATAAAAAAATGTTCAGACCAACGAAGTATATTTAATGATCTCTCACTACACGGTGGTTGGGAATCACTGTGCTATTGACATGATGTTGCTGAAACTGAGATTTCGTAATATTCAATAGTGTCACAGTGGCTGAGAAGTGGCACAGTATCCTCAGCGCTCGTGTCTGGGAGTGGCCGAGTGCATGGCTCCTTTCACTGCGGCTCCATCGGCATGCAGGCCGCGGTGTGCCCAGTGTGCTGATTGAATACAGAGGCTGCGGCCCCGGCGCTGCCTTTAATCTCCCCTCCCCGTTTAACTTGGCCTCTGTGCTGCTGCTCAGCTGGGCCATAAAGACGCACACGCACACTTGGGCGCGCTCACGCGCACACGTTCTGAGCTGTCTTTCTCCTGGTTTCCTGATTTTTAATCCATATTTTGACACTGCTGCTGCTGCTTGTCCTCACACCTTTACATAATATTCTTTCTCAATTTATACCTGTAGCTCTGCAGGCAGTTAATGATCATATCTCAGAGCAATTACAGGGAATTCTTTCGAGGAACGTGCCAATTTGCCAGTGCGATTTGTTTTTATTTTATTAGCCAGAGGGGAACGCTCACGACGGCATTTAATAAAATCAGTGGCGGGGCTCTGTGATATGTTGTGGTTACAGTTATCTCCGGTGATAAAGAATCACTTTCTCGTTATCTTCGCGAGCTTTAAAGGTTGCCTCCTCTCAAAGAAGAGCACACAAACCTCTGACCCGAGCCCCAAGACAAAAAAAAGCATGACGGTCCTCAACTGTTTAATTATTCACGATGCTGCATTAAATAAAGGAGGCGACCCCTTACTCGCTTGCAAAAGAGCCCCCGTAAGCGCCTCTGCCGGAACTTTATGAGTACAGTGCAAGGGAGGTCTTCTGCCTTTCCCAGTCAATAAAAGTGGACAGTTTTAACACTTTTATACATATTTAAAACAGTCCATTAGGTGATTGACCTCCATAAATACAGACTGAGCAACTCAGCAGTGGCGTGCGTTGGTTGGAGCCAACAGATAGGACCGAAAGCGCCATGAGAAACAGGAAGTTGGCAATCACACCGGTCTGAGAGGTAACATTTTCGTAGCTCCGAAGATGAGGGGGTTAGAAAAAAAAAAAAAAAAAAAATACAAGACACCTTTACTTGTAAATGCATGGAATGGTGAAATCTGTTAGTTTAGCATGTATGGCTAGTTTAAGAGCGTTATGAGAGTACCAACTCAATATTTACTGTATTGTCTACTTACCCCAACAACAAAGCATCAATTCAAGGCCAAAGTCATTATTGTTGCATTACTGGGATGTAAAATAACATTACGCTTTGCAGTGTCGCCTTAAGTGCAACTGGTGAGGCTTTAAAATTTGACGGCGCTTCGCTCTGTTGGATTGAAAGAGCCCAAAGGCATTCATTATCAACAGCTGGACAAAACATTAGGTACACCACCGCAAATGGGATCTACTACAGTCGGTATATCCAAAAGTCTGCATTTACAAAGATCGCTACGGTGACCTTATCGCGGGAATACATTCTGGACACACCCACTAGCGATGTAAATCCACATTTTAGAGAGACCGAATTTTCAAAATTACACTTTCACATGTTTTAAACATTTCAACTTATTAAAACACACTTTTAAACACATTACATTCTAGTAAGTAAATCCACTGGAAAAGCCCGTATTGCTATAAACTGCAGATTTTCACAATGTAGCAGGGAGTTCTGAGATAGACACGTTGCATAACATCTTATAGTAATATGGTTTCCTCAGCTGTAACTTACCTTATTAAATCTATATGGGAAAACATCTAAATTAAAGCAAGAGACAGTATTTCATGGTGGACTTTGCTGTTTCTTTGACTTAATAAGCAGAAGATGGACAAGGAGGAAGAGTTTTTAGAAGAAAGAAGCAAAGGGACAAAAGATGGGAAACCAGTAACAAAATAACGTTTGGCCTGCGCTATTCAAGTCAACGAGATTGTTCCTCTCCTGCCTTTTGAATGAGCGAGACAGATGATTGGATCTCTCATGAACAAAAGCTCCCTTTTCCTAATCATCAATAATGCTGCTGACAGGCGACCGACTAATGAAGCACAGAGCTCATTTGGTGTCAAACCATTGTTGAGTGGGAATTCATTCACGTACAGTAAACCCTCATTTAACGTTACAGAAAACTCACACAATCAATGAAATCCCCAATTATTCTTTATATTATTATATATATTTATACATTTCAGATATGCAATTGAATCCCAATACGTGATCGAGGCAGGTATTTTAATTTTCCACTTGAGGTCACCAATCACAAACTCCAAACAAGCACATGCCATTATTTTGAACTCCAGTTAAAACTATTGTTTTAACTACAGCACTGTAGTTAAAACAGAAAATCAAGCTAAACGTTGCTCTTTACTCGGATTTGTTTCTGTCCATATTGTTATGAGTGTGTTCATTCGCTATTCGTCGGGCTAAGGTTGGTATTTGTTTGATTTCATAAAACTCTGATTGTGGCTTGTGTTTTAAACAGTAACTTCCCGGTCATGCTCTTTGCATCCTCGAGCAATTTGGTGGTTCACCCAAAGTGTGAGTTGAGAATTTTCAGTAAAGGTTTCTTTGTTCCGCCAAGAAAAAAAGAGCCCAATTGACATTATGTGAGTCATTGCCGCATCATATCATGTATCATATCATTTTAAAAATCGACGGCTAATAAAGCTAACTGTAACAGAGATTTGCAGGTGAGTAACTGCGCTACATTGACCTATTAAGAAAAAAAAAATGCAATACACAGACGTTGCGATAAGTGAACTGTGACATAGCGAGAGATTACTGTATATGCACACATATACACATGGACTGAGACACATTTTGGCTCGTCGAGAATTAAAATACCCAATGTGCCGTTTTGTTTGAGCGACAGCTGTGCGCGGAAGTTGCAGAAAAGCGCTACCGCCTGCTGATGAGTGTGGGCTGTGATGACGTGAGGCTGTCAAAATACACTGACAGCCTGTCAAACACGATCCGTTTGTTGTCATTTACACAACAGTGCTTTTAATTACAAAAGATGAGCTGTAACAAGGGGATGATGCGAGGCAGGCCTGAGGCCAGAGTGACCATCAGAAGACTTTTTTCATTCCGAAAGGTCACGTCTCATCTCCATAAGACTTGCTGTAGTTGAAGCCTGATTGGACTATTAAAAAAAACTGTCCAGTAAAGCCAAATGCAATCAGAACAAGGTCAGTTTTAAACTCAAGTATTTAATCAGTACAATAATGTACTATGAGCCTACGTTTCTCCTGAGAACCAGTTTGAATAAATTCAATTTTGAGTTTTAATGCAGTCCATTTGAAATCTTTAAATGCATTCGCAATGCGGCGGGTTAAAGATCACACCCGCACACATTCATTCGGTAAAATATTCAGATGTAAAAAAAATCATCATAATAATTTGTACTAAATATTGAAAAGATTTGAATAGCCCGAGACATCCTACTCAATAAATTGTGATACAATTTAAAGGGGAAGTTTACTGTTATTATGATTATTATTATTTTATTTTTGCGACTATTTATCGCAACTCCAGTATGTACTTTCACAATCACACGCCTAGGAGACTCCGCGGACCCTCAGCAACCTGTTTTAAGGGATAATTATTACCAGATTCTCTTTGGATGTATTAAAGGGGTGTAAAGACACTGTATCATAAAAAGGCTAATTTAGCATGTATACAGTGCGAGAGGCTGGAGCAAAATGAAGGCGCAAGAAAAATCAAAGCACATTAGACGTCAGTAGGGAACTAGGACATTAATAGAAGAATTCCCCGAAGGCCGGTTATGCACAGCATATATAATTGGGTTACATTGCAGTTACCCCAGTCTTATGAGCCTACATTTACTTCTTAAAGGCTTACAGAACTATTTCCTTCTGTGGCACATGTTTTGGGATACATACAGTATGAATAAATGGAGGTTTGCTCACAGAAGTTTTGAAGGATATTTTAGGTTTCACACAGCGCACCACGCTGCAATGAATGAGCTTTTTCCACACACGTGGATACAGTAGGCACTTGTTCAGCTCTGAAAGGACTCTGACATCCTGGAAGTAGGCTGCCATCATGCTGCTCTCACGTTCTTCATCTGGGGAATGAAATGAATTGGAGCTCACCGCGACTCGCTTCTTTTGTTTCGTAATGTAGAGACAATGGAACTCATAAGCTTGGCTGTCTAATTTCTACATACTTCACAAGAAAAGCTGGATTCAACCAGGCAGAAATCATGTTAGATGTCAATGATTGATTCAAAATGGAATCAAATGAACTGATAAAATGCATTAAATTGACTTTTTTGTGGGGAAAAAAAAATAATCTAATCTGCATGATAATATGTCATCTGGTGGCAAAACCGTGATATATGGCTACCATACCAGCAAAATAAACCTTTCAAAAGTTCTTACTCTGCTCATTTTTCACCACTGTTAAAAAGCCACTGAACAATTTCGGGGTGGGGAACCCAAGAGGAGAGTACCTCCGTGAATTGGTCCGTGTAGTTGGCTCCGTGGTGGAAAACTTGTGCACGGTAATTCTCCTTGAGACATGCAAATACATCACCCCTATACCCACACATTGCAACAAACAGCAGAGAAAACAAGGCCATAAAAAGGCAAAGTACGCCTTATATTTCACTTTCTGAGCGGCTTTGGCCAGACGCTGGCTCATGAATATTTAGGCTGGGCTGCTATGAATATGCATTGAGACACCGGAGCGCCGCTATCAGCACACAGATTTATGAGCTGGTGTGGAGATAATGATGAAGGAGGGGATAACCTGGCTTCTGGTATGATGACAGGGAGCTGACGCACACACACACACACACATACAGACACACACGTATGTACTGTATATACATATACATTCATGTGATCGTATGCACTCACTTGATACATTACATCTGCTATTAAGAATACTAAACCTACAGAACTGAGGTGGGGAACCTATGGCTTGTGGGCCATATGCTGTACGACCCAAGAGTCCATTTGATCCGGCCAACCGTGCTAAGCTAAAGACAATATGCTCTTAAAGAAAACCCTGCATTTAACCCACTATATACAATAACAATGAGTATTATTATACTTTTTCCTACATGGAGGAAAACTGAGATGGACCTTGATCGGAAAAAGATTCCAACCCCCTGTTCCAGAATTTTCGGTTTTAGAGACAACTGTCTCATGATGTCATGCCCGAGGTGGGGAAAATTATTGAATTTCATTTGTTTATTGTTGTATTATATGCATTCATTCATTTTCCGTACCGCTTATGCTCACTAGGGTCGCGTGTGTGCTGGGGCCTATCCCAGCTATCTTCCAGAGAGAGGCGGAGTACACCCTGAACTGGTTGCCAGTCAATCGCAGGGCCCATATAAACGCAGTCACATTCACACCTATGAGCAATTTAGAGTACCCGGAGAAAACCAACGCAGGCAAGGGGAGAACATGCAAACTCCACCCGGAGTTTGAACCCGGGTTCTTGCTTTAGAGTATATTGTTCATTTTATTTTATTGTATTTTCTTAATAGATTTTGTGTTTTTCACATTTCATATACAGTATTACAAAATGGTTATTAACGTGGCAAGACAAATCAAGCAGCGTGAGGGGTATCTCATGTGTGGTACGTTTGCATTAACTTCAAATATTAAGGTGTTGGCTGGCAACCAGTTCAGGGTGTACCCCGCCTCCTGGCCGATGATAGCTGGTAGGCTCCAGCACGCCCGCGACCCTAGTGAGGAGAAGCGGCTCAGAAAATGGATGGATGGATGGATATTAAGGTGACACATTCAGATGACCTGAAAAATACGTGACGGGCTAATTAAAGTTCATTTGTCATGAGTCACTGTGGAATGCGTTGCACTCAGCTAACTTTGTTCCAGGCAGCTGATGTCAACCTCCATTCCACAAAATGTCAAAGAAAATTAAAATGTGACTGACAAACATCACATTTTTTCCCACCACTTCTATGTATTTATTTATTTTTTTTATTATTTAACTGTTATACAACCACCACCCACAGCATTATGTACACCTGGACCATTTAATGAGGGCAAGACATGAAGCGTTCCATTCATAGGACAGTGAGGAAAAAGTACGTGACCGCATCAAGGTGATCGAACAGCAGGATGACAAGGGGCTGATGGTGTCGCAGTGGCAAATGATTTATGTTTGACTGCAGAAAAGCCACATAAGAGGGTCGCACGAGGAAGAATACAGCATGGAAATCCATCCCAACCCGAATTCTCAGCTCCTTTTGCCAACACTGCATGCTCCTTCAGAGGAGATAGCAGCACTCACTATAGCATTTAGCATAACAAAAGAGGAGGAAATAAGGACGCGAGGAGAGAGAGGGGAAAAAAAACAAGTGAGGAATGGTGCATGTCAAGTACGAGGAGGAAGTTCTACATTTACGAATATGTGTGCACGTGCGTGCGTGTGTGAGTGTGTGTGTGTGTGTGTGTGTGTGTGTGTGTGCATGCGTGTATGCGTGTGTGCATTAGTAATAAAGCCAGCGGGGGCTAGAAGCTAGAGCGCGCACACAGTCAATGTGCTTTAATGGAGACGATGTGCTCACTTCGGTGCGGCATAAATGATAAATTATTCATTTGCTTCAACATCAGGCAGCCGCTGTTATTACCAGGCGGCGCTTGGCCATCATTTACAGATGCAAATGAAATGGCTTAGACTTTTAAGAAACTGGCCGAACACACTAAAGCCCACGTATCGGCCAATCACTACAGTTTGGTCCTGCATGGCGTGCAAGTTTTTCACTATTTTATTGCAGTGATATGACACATAAAGGGAGGAGCTGGAGAGATTAAACTGAACTCCAGTGGACTAATACAAGAATTGGCCTTCTTTTGATGGTTACACCATCAAAAAAAATATGGAAAATGTATAAATGGAGTTTCCCTTCTAATGATTGAGCTATTGTGGTGTTTTATTTTTCAATACACAACATTTCACTGTCACAGTTGGGATTTATTTAACCCAAAGATATAATTGGTCAAAACAAATGTCTCTGGGAAGCTGCTTTGAAAAGGGAAATACCCAAAGAGGACGACGCACACTCTTAACAAAACTATTTCTGAAGTTAACAAGCACAGACTGGACCAGGAAGTGAAGTAAGAGGGGAAAACCTCTCACTATAAGATACATATGAGCATTTAAGCCATGTTTCCACAAAGTGGTTCACTTCATTTGGGATCGCTTAACTATTTTTGAAAATAATCTATTGAGATTTTTGTCTTCAAAACTTTAATATGTGCTTTTTTTCAAGGTCCTCTTCTTATGTATTTTTCAATAAACACGAGCAATAAATTAATTGGTATTACAATATACAATACCAGATGGATTACTGTGGAATTTGAGGGGAATAGGGACCTCATTATAATTGCCATGGAGAAAAAAAAATCCCCAAAAAACCCGCAAATGAACGGGGGATCGGGCCAAAGAAATGTGAATAAGCATGGGATTGGGGAAAAATACAGCGATTAAGTGGGGGTTTCCGTGAATAACAACAACAACAACAACAACAAAATCTACCAATAAGTGAAACCATGAATGCCAAACCTCAAATATGCGGGGGTTCAGTGTATACATAAATTGTGCTTTCTAAAATGTTAGGCTTCTGCTAACATAAAGGCAAATTAAGAAAGAATTCATATGAAAGATGCTTTATTTATCTACTTCAATTACAGTTGCAAACTTGCTATAGACTTGCAGCCTTGTAAGCGCTCACCACAACAATTTAACAAAATTCTGCCAAACGAGTGTGGCGTAAACTCATTGTATAAAATCACATAAACTAAAGTGCAGATTACAATAACAATGAAATCTGCAGCTTTACCACTTCAAGATGTCCTACTTTTGTAAAATTCGAATCTGCATGAGGACTGCATGTCTTACACTGAACTTAACTAGATAGTCTATGAATAAATACAATATACAAGTATAACAAAAAATATGTAAGCTTGCTGATCTCCAGTCAGTAAGATCGTACATACTAAAGTGCAAGAAAAGATTACACCTGTTTACACTGTATCTGACGCAACATTTTTCTGATTTCAAAAACAGGGATAAATGCCAGCAGGCATTTCCGAGTAGGGACGGCGACGACTCATCGTATCAGTACCTTCAGTTTCATTCATGAAATCGGACGAGCCAACGTCTGGCCACAAATTGACCAAATCATCCTGTAATAGTGCCCTGCGATTGGCTGGCAACCAGTTCAGGGTGTACCCCGCCTCCTGCCCGATGACAGCTGGGATAGGCTCCGGCGCTCCCGCGACCCTTGTTAGGATAGGCAGGCTCAGATAATCCTGTAATATGTAGATTTTGTAGGCCCTTTTACAATAGACCTTGAATCGAACCGTTCTGCTTGGTGGACACCGAGCTCTAGGCTCCCACTCGTTCAGTTATTCAGTATGCACTTTCCTATCCATGAAATGAGTCCATGGAGCAGGACACAGAAAGACCAAAACACTATCTTGATTTATTCTCGCGTTTTCCACCGGTCGTCACGTTCGACGTTCATCCCAGTCGCTTCCAAGTCCTTGCATTCATCCCGTGTCGCTGGCTCTTTCTTGGTCCCGCAACCCTTATTTCTGCCCATTTCCAGCGGAGGCGGTGCCAGGGCCGGCGTGATTGGTATGCAGGCTCCATCTGATCCAATGCAGAAGCGCAGTAAGAGGAACAACAAGGGAGGAAACGTCCCAAATTGGATTTCCACGGTAACCGGAGTGTAGGTGGTGTTGCTGCTCTTATTAGTTCTGATGTTTTTTCTCTCTCTCTCTCGCTCACGCTTTGGCTTCTTTTTTTCCTCTTGTTTTCTCTCTCAGCCCCTGCTCTCGCCTCATGATTGACTGCTTGTGTTTGTGTGTTGCTGGCACACACTGACTGCAGCGCCCGACGACACAGGTGCACGTCAAAATACACGGTCAACGCATGGAATGACACTTGCATGCAAACACCAATGCGCACACGTTACACAACCGAACAAAAGACCCCTGCGGAGATGTTCACCAGCTCCTCTCCTACACACACACACACACAGTGTCCTCTCCTCACAGCTCCACAGGGCTTCACCACAATACACATGTAGTTGCGCAGCACCATTATGGGACTATTTTAAGGATGTTGGGTAAAAATATCAAGCGGCTCTCGAGTCAAACTGCCGCATCCTCACGCTATGCAAAATGTGGCCCCAATGAGGAATGATCACGGAGGCGATTTTATTTATCCGCTTTAAACCGCACCGCAGGTGTCGTCGGTGTGTTAAAAGCGAAGCCTGCATGTGAAACAACTTTTTGCATTCAAATTGCTGTTGATTTGTGTGCAAGGCCAACTAATAATGAGCCAAATATTATATAACCTGCTACTCCGTGTGACTTCTCTGCAATTAGGTTCCGCAGTAATGAGGAGAGTGATTAAAATGCAAACAGGCAGCGGGAGCAACGTGTCATGAAGATTTCACCTTTCACCTCGTCGGGACGGGACATTTTTATCGCGCCACTACGAGCACCACATATTAAACAGTGAAGGTAGGTAATGCATTAATTATTTCAAAATCTTGTTCTTTGTTCCAAATCAGTGGTTCTCAAACTTTTTACAACCGAGAACTACCTAAAAAAAAAAACATTAGCTCTCCGATTACCAACATCATGGCAAACATAAAATAAAGTAGCCTAGTCGGGCCAAGTGTTCATCAAAAACAAGATGACCAATTCACTCACAAATATACTTTTGTGTGAAATCTCCTGTTTGGATACACAGCTTAAATGTACCTTCTGGCATCAAGAGGAAGAGTCTTTAATGTCGCTACCTGTAACTGACGTAGACAGATGCACAGAGCTATATTATTTGACATAAATAAATTAGTTCCAGACCGTTTAACTGCAATTGGGTAATCTCTCACAGCACAGTGGTTTGGAATGAGTGGATGAACAATTTACAATATAATAAGACATAACCGATCCATGCGTGCTGCTTACCTATGTTGCCATGGCAACCCTCCCACCCACAATAATGAATAAAGAAAAACAATGTGCAACCCCCTGCAACTCCACGTGACCCATCTTCCATGAACCTTTTTACAAATACGACTTCATTGGGCACAAGACAAATACAAAACGACGCATTCCGTGATGCAGACGGTGCATGGGATTTTGCGTAAGTGCACCTAATGTTGTGACCGGCAAGAAAGCATCTCCTGCATACTGTGCTTCGTCTTCTTTTGGCTCGACATTTTACCCGTCTGTTCCTTTTCCACCTCATTTGCCGACGTTGCCGCCTGCCCGTTCTCTGCCACGGGTTAGTTCATTTTCAGCCGCAACCAAAGGAAATGGCGCATTGGGCTCCTCCGTTGGCTGTTATCTGTACTCACTATGTATATGTGTGTGAGTGTGGATCTATCTATCTATAAAAAAACCATTTCATTCCTATTTGTGGAAGTGTGTGTGTGTGTGTTTGTGTGTGTCTGTGCGGCGCTTGGAGCCAATTACTTCATTAGCAGCTGACGGATTTCTCCTCCTTCCTCCACCAACCACATGCGTGTTCTCACACACACAAAGATGCCAGCTCAGCAACCATTTCAAGTCCATCAATTTAGGGAAGCAATTTGTGCAAAAAAGGGTGTTTCTACCTGGGCCAAAAAGCAAATGGGCGGTTATGCTCTCTTAACCAGCCGGCACAGTTGGTACTTTTGACCTCTGATATCAGTGCATCTCACTTAAATAACAACTAACTACAAAGTAGTGATAAAAAAAATTTGCCATTACATTTGGATTTACACCAATTTCAGTGTTAAACATCAATGCAATGATTTGATGATGTCGTTTTTCCCTGAACTCAGAAATATCGGTTATTTTTCCTGTCACGCGGAAGTAAGATGTATATCCAAAATATCCACAAACACATTCTGGTGGGAAATCCATCTAATAAGAGTTGCTGATGGTGTTTTAGGACATACGCTAACTGTAAAGCCCTTTTTTTTTAATTGCTCCTGGGAAAAAAAGGACTTTCTATGTGCTTTCTGCAAGCATTAAAATGTGATGGAAATGCGTACTGTCACAGTCTGTTTGATCATTGGTAATTTTGCAATGTACTTATGCATACACATAAGCATGCAGGCAGGCGGTTTGTACAGTTCTGCTGTGTACGTCAAAGCTAAATTGACATGCGCGGGGTGCTTTAAGGCCACGACTTGGATGTGTGATTGAAGTGTACAGAAAGACACAGTGTACAGTCGCACCCAAAGGCCCTTCGTACAACATTTGAGCTAAGGAAGTATTTTCCCTTTCCCGAATCCCACAAGACTTATTTTCTTTCAACTCATTGGATGTGCTATTATCGTCTGGCTTAGGTGGCGGCGCACGAGGTATAATTTCTTGTCTGTTCAGCAAGGCAAATGTGCCACGCCGGCATATTTCCTTTGCTGAATACATGCGATTATTAAAATCAAATGATTTTTTTTTTTTTTTTTTTTTTTATACCCTCCCGTCCCTACTTTTTTGTGCGTGTGTGTGTGAGTACTTCAAACATCCTATCTAAAATCGTCGGCTTTACAGCCTCATTGTGAATTTCTCGGTGATAATAAGCGCTGAAATATGGAAGGAGAAACAGCAGACGTGTCGATGCAGTGGGCAAAGGAAGTTTGCTCATTTGAAAGGGGAGAAGAAAAAAGAAGATGTGAGTCAGGTCACATCAATGCATAACAAACAAAAAGTGCATTACTTCTCAGATGATGAGAAAACTCTGAGAGGCCCGAGCTGTTTATAGCATTGCGGCTGTCAGTCTGGCGTATAAATTATTGCGTTTACAGTATATAATGCCTGCATTACGTCTAAGTGACGAACGGGCCTTTCTCCGAGACTGTAAAGACTCGCAATGCAGCAAAAGAAGGAAGGTTTTTGTTATTTTGCTTTAAATAGTCCCTGCAGGTACAATAATGAAGTCCTCCTGCCCTGTGTGGAATGGACCGTGATGATGATGAAGAAGCAAGATCGCTGGCTGTTTTCCATTCTTTGCCATTTTTTCTTCCGAATCTTCCTTGCAGTTGATGTGAGATAAGCTATAAAATAAACGCACTCAATGGGAAGTAAATACATAACTGTAAACAATTATTAAAAGTGAGTGGCGCAGTTATGCTGAAAGTTCCTTCACAGCAGTTGCTATAGTTACGACTAATAGCGCTCGGGTGGCACAAATATAAATTTCAGAATATGGTCATTATTGTAGTTGACATTTATCATACTAAAGTCATATTCAGTGCCATAAGGGGCGGCATAATAGAGACATTCCTCAATATTAAACAGTGCAGTTCAACAAATACAATAATAAACATATAGTTAAACTAATAGCTCTCGTTATATGGGCTTATATGCATGGGATCTCATTGGATTAGACACGGTAGCTGTACCTAATCAAGAGTCCTGTGGGTATACAGCCGTTAACTAACGCTATTATGAGTTATGAGGCAATTGCCACTGCCACGGAAGCATAAATCTAAGCAAAACAGAAAGAAAAGGCCTTTTATTGGTCCCTTTCCTAGTATAAACATACACTGCACGAAAACATATTGGGTTAATTAGTTTAAGAAAACCTACAAAAATACCCTACAAGCCCTGAAAGAGAGAAGGAAGAGTTTTAGCTTACATTTGAATATTTGTCACTGGTGTTCTTGTGATATGAAATACAGAAAAGGACCAGAGTTCCCGTTCAAAAGCTGAGTCATTTGGATTGAGTTAAGTGCATTGGGAGAGAGAGCACGTTCCATTTCGAATAGACCAAGAAGTGAATAAGGGAAACACCATATAGTCATTACGGCGATGTTATTCCTGCAACCTGAACGATTGCATTCTGACACTCTGTCAATGATAAGCTGTGGTGGTCCAGAAAAATGCATTGTGCATTGCATGACTAATAGGCACTTTTCCCTCCAATCTACATGCTGGCATTAGACAATGAATGAATCCCCCTCCCTGTTATGACCCATCATGTTATAGCTTGTCCTTTACACTGGTACAAATCCATTTTCTGCTGTAGAGATAGGAATTGGAAAGCCGCGAGCAATTTATTCAGGGGTGCAACAAGCTAACGGGATGTGTCGTGGCGTGGCGTTTTCTATTTAGTGATTTTCATTACTTGAGATTCGGTTCTAATTCATTTTCTATTGGTGCACAAGAGCTTTATAAGTGGCAACAAAAGGCAGGAAAGAAGTAGCAAGACATCCCCAGAAAGAAAATAATGATCTTTATGAAATTGTTTTAGACACAATCTGACAGGCGAGAAAAGGCAAGTGGCTCGGCTTGTTTGAATCGATAAAGCCTTGCATTAGTTTTCCAAAAAGAAACATGCGATTTCTTCCGGAGGCGCACCGCAGCATTGGTGATATTACGAGGCCAAGGTGAGCTCACGCACTATCACCAAGCTAATGTCAGATTAAACCTTGATTTCTGTCAGATGGAAATAGAGAAAAATGTTCCAGCGCAGCGGATCCATAAAGCATGACCGAGCTTGTTATCACTGACGCCGCATTTATGGCACAGGGGCCTCGGGTCATCGAGCCTTTGTAGGGACAAAAAATAAATAAATAAAAAGCCTTGTTTCTAAATCCATTCAAATGACTGCGGACTCAAAGACAATCAAACTTCTTAAGTACCTATTGATTAGCGAGATGAACAGAGACACGACGATCGATCGACCGCCGGGATGACCTTATCGCTACCTTTGCCACAGCAGGAAAGTGCAAATTGAAAGCGCAGGAGGGTAAGCACACTTCTCACCCGTCATTTCCTCGAGAAGGCGACGATGTAGCACACTCGAGCGCCGTGTAATCAATAGTCTGGAGAGTTAGCGCGTGAATAAAACTGACCCAGGGGCCACCTCGGTGGCCTTCAATCAGCACTCTGAGCTAATACATCTGGGTAAATACACACGGGACTTTGGTGGGATTGTCTGGTGAGCGATGGTGGAGATGGACATGTTGCCGCTGCTGCAAGAATGCACCGAAGAGAACCCGCCTTTCGCAGAGACGAAACTGCTGATCTGAGAGGGTGTCTGCCTTGCCTGTTGACAAGCAGATAGACAAGTATTTAACCTCTAAAACTGCTGGCCCTCCTCTGGTCCCCCTGACTCTGCGTGCCCTTACCACACTCACAATCTACAGTATAGATCCTGCTCTCCCACAGCCCATTGGTTGCCTACTGAGGCTGTAATTAAAAATAGAGCTGCAGTTATTAAAATCACTCCATGGAATTCCTCATATCCTCAGTGCACATCGAAACTGAAACCAATCCGGCTCTACCGCATTCTACCACAATCTGTATTACACGTCCAAGGTTGTAGGCGATTGAGTGATTCAAAGTAAGAGAGTATCGGTCCAGATTGGTTGGACCGCTGGGATTTGCGCGTGACACTTCACGGGCGGAAGGGCAGGAATGAAGGTCTTCTTCCTGACATTTCGGCTCGCGCAGCCCGATGAGTCAAAACTGGGAGGCAGACTGGCTCCTCAGAGCCAGCTTTTCATTCACGCCAACTGAGACACCCCCCCGCCACCCGCCATCTTTTATTGTCCCACCGCACTGCCAAAACACAATCAATAGAACTTTAGGAAAGCAGGGTGCAATAGCGCACACTTTACAGTCCCACAATCAATACGGCAAGTGAAATATTAGAGAGTCCACGCACGCACGCACGCACGCACGCACACACGCTGGGGCAGCAAGTGCCACTAGACACACGACGCAAGGAGGTCATTTGAAGAAGGTTTGATTACCTTGAAAACACCGCTACAGGTCTCCGCCGTGATTCGGATTGATTCATCTAATCACATTCATTCACGAAACCTTTAAGTAATGAATCAATTCAGCGATTAAGTCGTGCATTTTACAGCTGATAACGCGCATTACAGATAGCTGATCCTCGGTTGAAATGGGCCGTGGAACGGCACGTTCGCTGACGTGGTGACGGATTCGACATTGAGGGAGATTTGTCAAGAGGAACGCCTCCATGTTGCTTCTTTATGCCAAAGGAGTATTACTGCGGCATTAAATACAAGCACATTATCTTTCTGTCTCTGGAGCCAGCAACTACGCTTCGAGGCTGAGATCTCTAAATTCTCTAAAGATGAATAATAAATGCCTAAAAAGGGAACAACGACTTAATGACTGACGTTACTGCTGCTCAAACATCTTTGAGTCGGAATGCTACAGTACATCTTCAAATGGACAGGATATACTGGACCACCACTTTCGACTCTACACCCATCAAAAGTGAGACAACAACTAATAATAATAATCTGGGCGCGAAAGTATAGAAACTGTTTGGAAAAGCGTAAATAGAGTCTTAACCAATACAGGCAGTCCACAAAGGTTGAAAAAGGGCAACTGGATTTTTCTTCTTTGTTGGAGAGGTTTCACCTTTAATCCAAAAGGCTTCTTCAATTCTAAAATGTATAACTTAACAAGCCTTCACCAATTTAGAACTTCCTTCAACAAGAACAGTCCAGTTGCCTTGATAATTGATTAATTAATTCAATTATTGATTCAATAATTGATTGATGCGGTTTACCATGACATGGATGACTGAGAATCTACACGGAGGAACACAGTCCCGACCTGAACAATGCTAATCTGTTCAAGGCCAAAACACCACACGAAGACCCTGCCTCCATCTCCTCTAAGGACCCTGATTGGTCTCGTAGTTTTTCTCTGTGTCGTCTTACGTGTTTTTACAGAATTCAAGTCGAGTCAGAATAAGACGCCCTTTACTCACTGGGTTTAATGAAGAAAAGCAAACCTGCGCCGGACTACTTCTCAGCTCCGTTTTAGTGAAGCCCTAAAGCAGCTCCCCACTTCAAAGCGAGGCGTTTTCGCAGAAATGGTGTCTGCTCCAATGAGAAGTTGAATGCGAGTTCAGCCGCACATCATTTTTCCTTCAGTCAGAAAGCATTTCCCGCCACTCCACGTTGTCCACGTTATTGATCCTAAAAACCACAAGGTTAGATGTAATGGTCCAAAACGACAGAGAGATGTGTATTCATACACTGTGGCTGACACCAGGCAACCCGCATCAGTTTTGATTTAGCACATACGGAGAGAAGCACGGGCCTGTGAATTCTCCTGACAGCAAAGATGGAACAAATGGATGGGAGCGACTGTGTGGCATGGCAGTTCTGCTCAGAGCCTTGGGCAGATTTGGGTCAAGCAGTGTCAAAGGCTTTGTGTCACACACGTATATATGGCCCATTGAAGAAGGGGGGGGGGGCATCACACCTTAATCTTCAAGGTATAAAGGAGGTAGCTGAATGAAAGACAACATGTTTTATAATGTGACAAGACAAACTCACATTATCTGTTGCCGTAGCACGGCCAGAGCTGTGGCAATGCTCCATTCACGTATGGATCGCTGCGATATGGCATCGTCCTCTTACGCACAGAGAATTGTGCCCTGTCTTCATGCGAGACTGTGAGTGTGCCACATTTAAGTGAATCAAAACGAGCCGCTTTGATTGGCGGCGACTGCACTCGGCTGTAAACACACCCACAGTGGCGCAGAACGGACCCAACCCGATTCTGGCGCAGAGTTGTGCCACCCGCCGTGCAAAATTTACACCGTTCACGAAAATAGAGCCCGGAGTGTTAAGGTAAACTCAAGTTGCCAAAATTGCCGCCTTACCTCGTAGTTTTAATCTCTTGACAAGAGTGCTAACTAATGTGACTAAAGTAATTGTACTTAAATAAACCCAATTTTAAGAGCAACACTTTTTTTTTTTTATGTGTTTGCATTTCATACTAAAATCACTCTCAGTCAGGGACTCAACACCATTATTTCACTTGATCCCATGCTTGGATTAATCCAACAATTCTCATGGCAGGCCCTCTATTGCCATGTGACAAATAACAACCCACTGAGAAGCTAAATTACATTAGCTCCATTGCTTGGATTATTGAAGTGGACACTGTGAGAGTCTCGTGACTAGTACATTCAGTCCTCTTCCCAATGCAGCCGAAGCTAGCCGAAGCTCCAAGCTAGCCGAAAATGTGTGCGTCAAACAGGGTGTCAGCAAATACACAGATGAGACTCTGTGTTTCTGTCAATGGATTTCAGGGCAATCCAGCTATTCCAAGGGGTCTTCTGCCAGGCCTTGTGTGCGTGGACATTCATTATCACCCCCCATAAGACAACCACTGATGCCCTTGGAATTCATGCCTCTCATTTGGTTCGATGAGGCTTTTCGCTTGTGACCTTCGTTATACCATACCACCACATATTTACAAGCTATTCAGTGTCAAGCTTGTAAATGATGATGAATAACTCCCGACATGATAACAGTCAAAGTGTAAAATATAAAGTCAGCACTGCTGATGAGTCTAAGCATGCTTCCTCACATTAGGGTAGCCTGGAGCGACGCTTTTGTCGTATTCTGAAGTGGCCACATGTTGGTCTTTTTGACCCCAAGCATGTCACAATACATTAAGACTTCCAAAGGGAGGCTTTGGAGGCATGTGCCAGCACAAAATCCTCAACTCCACTTTGTCTTCCATTTTGGCACAAGAACTCGGTTGGATGGTCTCCAAACCTGGTACTCATGGAGTCTCCAGATCGCGGGGAGAGTACCTGACCTGAATATTTGCTCAGGAACGAGAGCATGCTAAGGCACGCTGGAAACCGAGGAGTGTCAAAGAGGCTCTGTTTGCCCAGAGCTCTTCAAATGGGAATATTAACTGCTTTATATTTGCTGCCAAGTTCATCAAGTACAGCGACTATTTGACTTTCATGAGGAGTAGAGCTTGAAATGTACTCACACCCCTGAGAGATTAGTCGGCTTTGCAACACAGCAGAACGGGCCTTTCATTTTGCTGCTGCCACAATGAAACGGAAGCAATAAAAATAATGAAATTAATCAAATCCTATCAATCCATTATCAGTCTTCAAAAAGAGCTGAGCCACAGTGCAGCGTGTCTGCATGGATGTGGTGATGGTGACGATGGCTTTTTAAAACGGCTGGGAGGACGGGTGTGAATGATGATGGCGATGATCTTAATTGCGATTCAACCTGGTTGGAGAATCAGAAGGAAGGAAAACAGAAGGTAACAATAGCTTGGCTTGACCTCCATGTTAACCTAATGCTAGACTCTAGTGCCATCTATTGAGAAGGTTTAAAACAAAGCAGTGCATGGCCATTTAATTGCTTCTTTTATGCCTGTGTTGGAACTTCTTTTTCTTCTTACCTATCGTGGGTGTAATTAATTTTTTTTAAAAATAAAATCTAGCCTGTGTGTAAATTTTATACGCAGCCGTCCTGATGCGCACAGACACTTTTAGTGACAACTCCACGGCAACACGGAGATGGTGCAAAAAGCGTGGAGGTCGCGGGATTACCTTCTTTGAGCAGACGAGAGTGGATGAGGAGGATGAGGAAGCAGCAGATCGCGGCTCCAGTCAGCGCCCACGCAACTCGGAGCAGCTGCATCCTGGCAGAGGGGACGATGGTGGTGGCGGAGTGAGCGGGGATGGAGAGGGTGCAGGAGAGGGGGGCTCCAAACTCACAAAATCACACTGTGCCGTAATGCAGCATTCATGTATTATGTTAAAAAAAAAAAAAAAAAGAAAAACAATCAATCCAAAGCGTTAGTCCAAGTGGAGCGGCTTCAGTGCGTCACAGTGCCTCCAAAACGGGCTGGATGCCCATCGTCTTTCACTTGTTCGCCACCTCCCGCTCTTCCTACAAGGCTGTTGTGAGCCGATCCACAGGAGAGTGTCCTTCGAGTCTGCCTTCGTCGGAGTCGATGCGGGTTTTACGCGTGCGCACGGTTCTCCAAGGCGCGCAGAAAATGCCCACGGTCGCCGCTCTCCACTGCATGTTAGGCGCGCGTCTCCGCGACCACCACCACCGCCGCTCAGGCAAACGCGAGCCACCAAGTCCCCCTTGCAGCCTCTCTCTCTCTCTCTCTCTCTCTCTTTCTCCGCTTTTCCCCTCCCTCCCTTCCTCTCTCTCCACTCAAGGTTGCGGTTCCATCTCCCTCCCTCCCTCCCTCCCTCTCTCTTCCCTCCACACCTCCTTCCTCCCACCCTCTCCGGGCAGTCCAATGCGACTTATTTAGGCGCGATAAGTATGCCTGTCAGATGCATCTCCTCAATAATCACCATGCTTGATAAACACTCGGGCAATCACAAGAGTGCTTGGCTTATGTGACAGCTTCTCCCCCACAGCTTAGGCTGCCAAAACTCTATTGTTCTCACAGAATAACAGTATAATATGCATAGAAAGTATCCAATAGCGGCAATATAGTACAGACCCCCCAATGCCATAATTATCGCCATTTGTTTTCACCATTTGTCACTCACCGTTAAGACATTTCTGCCATTTTGTAATATTATTCTCTCACTTAACACCCACATTTGCATATTCTTGTGTATGTTTAAAATATTTTTTTTTTTTCATTGTGTACCGATGCAGTCAATAATAAATACGATCGTCGCTTTTATTCTATATTACACCTGGCGTTTTGAATGACCCACCAAGCAGTGCACAGTTATGCACATCTTTTGTCAAAAGTTGTGAATGGTACCTTATCCAATCAGTTTTGGTCCAGTTTCATTCGACTACCAACCAACGGTAACAAAAGGCTACGCCTATAGATTCACTGCTGTTTCTAGAGTGGAATGGAATAGTAACAATTGGGATACAAATCCCATTAATTGTCAAAACAATTAAATAAAATCAAATAAGAAAAGGACAGGACCAAAATGGAATACAGTTGAGAGCGATATGAGTCAAAGGATTTTGTTGTCTTCTAACTCTGGCATTTTGGATGATTCAGCAATTAATGCAGAAATAAATATCCAAAATAGCCAATCACTTTTGGTATCCTTCCATTAGAGTGCCAACCACAAAAGTATCGTACCAAAAGGGTGGAACTAGACACCCTGTCTGTCTCGAGAGGGCACAAATCGTCACATTACCTTACCTACCAATTAGGATACAAATTTAATTTAGATTAAGCTTAAGTTTAAGATTTTTTTTAAGCAAATGAGAAGAATTCATCCCCTAAATATACACAATTTAACCCCTTATGGCCATGTACTGGACTCCAGGTTAACTATTTGCAGCTTTTGCAGGACCAAAAGGCAATAATTTGATGTTGCCATGTAAAAGATACAATGACACTATTTATATCAGAATTTAGACATAAAAAAAAATGCACAATTTCCTGTGAAGCCTCTGGGTTCTGGCAACAAGAAACATGTTTCATCGTTCCTCAACTCATGATCCAAAATGCTTCATCACCAACTGAAAGCAATTACATATGTAGCCAAAAATGTATATGGCGAGAAATTCTTAAAAAGTGTTTGAAAAGAATGCAATGAAAGCACTGTGGCTGGAGGAGGATCGAATATAGAGCAAAGCATCCAATAGCTTGCATAATCCCGCCCCTGCAGAGCAAAACAGATTTGCATTTGTTTCCTCATATTTATTTCCCTGTATACTGTTTCAAGCTAGACCAGAACATTTAAATGTGCTGCAACAACACGGAATAACATTTGTAGGCCAGCCATTTTTTCACAATAATACATTCTTTAGGATGCTTACTCCTATGCCCACTTTTGTGCATTTCTAATTGGGGCAGAAGACAAGCGATGGCACCACTCACACCACAAAACTGAGCGTCTAACCCTCCCCTGCAGCTCCGAGCACTAATTAGCTGATAACATTCTCTGCTATCAAGTGCCAAACTGCACGCTTTCAGTGCTGATGCCAATTCAACCACGACTGCATAGAACGTGTTTAATGGGGGACTTGTGATGCATCCAGAGATTTGACCTGGACAAGGATTTGGGGTAGGAATTCTGTCCCTGTGTGCATGTCAAACAGAATCATATGGGCTGAGCATATGCTACTACACAACCAGTGGACAAGTTAAATATAGTACAGTAGGAGAGTTTGAAAGTTTGGAGCCAATAAGCGCTATTCACAAGGCTGAGAGGTTTAGGCACCTGTTTTGACACCTAACACGTGGCATCCTGTATAAAAAAAAAAAAAAAAAAAAAAAAGTCCCCCCATTCCCTCCGTCTTGTTACACCAATTCAAAGTGACACCAGCAGTTGGGTAAATGAGAGGAAATATTTATAACGCGCCTTAGCCAACACCTTGCGGCAATTAGGCTTCGTCTTTTAAGTTATTCATAAATGGGCAGATTTTCATCAGCGCTGCCTTCAGTCAGCGGTTGCAAAGCTGCAAACTGAACCTCGTGATCATTTAGGCACAGAACGACAACCAGGTCGTAGTTCGTCGGTGGGTGGCCACACATTTTCTATATGACAGTAAACAACGAGACAAGTTGCAGGGAGCAGAAGTATACGAGGTTTTCTGACTAACACGACGTTTGCTTTCCCACTTTTATTAAACATTGAGGTGCCAATTGACACGTGCGTACAATTGCTTACAGTGACTTGGAATGTGTGACGGTAACCTTGGCTAATGAGCCACAGGCTAATTACCAAGTCTAAAGATCTGACCACATGTAGCAGCCCGTTCTGGTAAGCTTTCCATTCAACTAACACATGAAATGTTTACTAAGTATGTTGATACAAAAAACCAGAAATAATAATTAAATATAGACGTAATAATGGATTGATGTGTAGACTGGAAAGTGTCTTATCGCTCCCCAACACTGAAACATAATAAAAGAAGTAAAATAACAAATAAATAAACAAACGGCAAGACTGCTTCTTAGACTAGGGGGTTAAGTTGTAAAATAAAACAAAGAATTCTCATCCGTGTTGACCTTAAAGTACTGTATCTCCACATGGCTGCCATGGCAACGCCAGCTGCGTGGAAGTTATGTTAGGCTTATATATAAGGCTGGTAAACAAGCACCGGCAGGGGCGTGCACAGATAGATCCAAAGTGGTGCTCAAGCACCGGCCCTTTTGCATCTGGTGAAAAAAGTGCTGTTCTTGGTCCAGTACATCCCCTTTTGCTAAGGACTATTATTTTAAGTCTTAGCAAGAATTTGTAAAACTTACGTCAATTTTCCGTGCACGCCCCTGAGTACCGGTGCGACAAAGTGGTATCGGTGTGTCGTATTGGAGCATTTTTTCTGAGTCTGAGCGCTGACACTGTTATCGGTTTATCCCTATTGTTAACCCTTTAGAAATTACTGGATTTCTGCATACATTTCTCATAATATCAGATCTTAAACTAATACCACACAAATAATTATTCTACATTTTTATTGGACGCAACATGTAAACATCACAGTACAAAGTGGAAGATCAGATATCCTCTTACAGTCAATCAGATCACATTTAATAAGCATTTATGGAGAAATCCAGGTACACTAAAACGCAAAATTATGCCTGTTATTTGAGGAAAATAATGGCTAATGAGCTAATGCTTGTGCCGTCTCTTGTTTTAGTAAATTATTTTGAGGACTCATTTTTGTGGGTCTTGGGGATGAGCTATTCTGTCTAGACGCCATGTTTGATATTAGCTTTTATTTTGTTCTAATCCCTCTTCTTCCTACACACAGATAAAGTTTTGGAAACTGCATTTTTTCTCCCCGTCTTATGAATGAATAAAGCGTTATCCTCATCCCACCTACTTCCGACCCTGTCTCCCGTTCCTTGCTCCTTTTCCTCACAGTTCGCCAGGAGAGGCGTTCCTCGCTTTGTCCTTTTGCAGGTCACTGGCCGTGCGCCAGGAGGAGCCCATGCCAATAAAAGCCATGAGTAATGGCCTAAAACCTCTACATTCACTGTGTTTCCCATTATTTCCCATGGCCAATAAATCTGAAAGAGGGCTTAATCAGAGGGAAAAGCCGGAACATCAGGCAAATGTCCACTAAGGTGTCCAACACAAATGTTCCCACAATTTAATCAGAGATAAAAGTTGAGGTGGCAGACATTTATATGGTCCCTCTTGGGAAGCTTCGCGTTGTTTGGCCACGCAAATGCGCGGCTGCTGTTTGACAAGGAACGTTTGTGAACTCCGAATAAACTCATTTCCAAAACGAGTAGAGGGATAATTGAATGAATATTTCATCATTTGGTTTAGTCAAAGAAAGACCAGAAACACTCTCGAGAGGGCGCATGCATAGCATTGTTTGAAATAAACAACGGCTTTCCTGCAATATGTTTTGGGACGGTCAGCATCTGCGAGTCCATAATTTTACTTACTTTTACGACAACGTAAACATTTTAAGGCCGATATATAGTTGTAAACTCCTTTCCATGACAAAGTTGCATTGATTAGATTTGCTTTCCCTCTCCCAATATTTGCTGTGTCCTTTGTGTTCTCAAAGGAACTTTAGTAGGAAAGCACACTGTAATGATAATAATAATAATAACATGTTACAATATGTTGCAGAGATATTCGTTTGTGTTTGGCACAATAACAAACTACTTCAATTGGCTGATGACCAGTGCAGGGCAATGGCACGCAAGGAGTAAAATCAAGTAAAATATTCGAGTTGATTGACAAGATGAAATCCACTATGTAAATTCTTGGAGGTCCCTTAAGCTTTTCTGCCGAGTTTTTAATCTTCTCAATGCAGTAATGACTGACGTGTGAGCCATTAAAGCCACTCCTCTTCATATCTCACATCTCTGTGTGTTGCTTAGCCAAGCCTTTAATCTCCTAGTCCGTAGTTGTGCTTCCATAGAAATGGAAGATGAATTTGGGATGTTTTTAGCAGTTCCGACACACTCTTAATATCAAATATGCGCGCTATTCATTTGTGAACTGCCCACAACACCAAGGTCTTTTTTTTATTGGAATCAATGTCCCTCACACCGACTTGAGAAACAAAGTGCTCCTCCGGTTAATTGTTTATTGCCCATAAACACACATACGCAGACATGGCGTACATTTCATTAAGTCTTATTACAGGAAATATATTTAGCTCCCAAACAACAAGTGGCGGACTCATCCCCCTGGAGTCTGCCGCTAAGCTTCTTACATTTCCTGTCGTCTACAGAAGGGAAAGCAAACACGCGCACACCTCACGGGTTCCGACGCACTTTGTGTGCATTTGCCGCATCGTCATCCATCACGCCCTCGGCGCTGAAGCCTCACCTGCCGTGATTAGTTACCAGCAAAGTGCCACGGCGCAACAAAAGAATTAGTGCGCTCTATTGCGTCTTGCCCCTCATTTGTCTCTAACTTCCTTTTCACCCGCCCAAAGATCACATGACGTATGGAGACAAGCGAGCGCTAGTTGCCAAAAAGCACTTTGACTAAAAAGATTGTACAAATCTATCTAATCAAGACAAGTAATTCCCGGAAGCCTCTTAATGGACACCGTTTGCATTGTAAGCAAGCAGAATGTACGTGAAAACAACTCAAAGTGGTGAATCATCATCTTTAAGTGGGAAAATGTACAAGATGAGTGGGAAAAAATGAATGAATTAATTTCAACAATTTCAATAGACTATGACTAAGGCAAAAAGATTGAGAAAACCGGGTAAATGATGACTTCTTCTCCACAGTCGTAGTTCGAATGTGTGACGTGATGTGTCACTTGGGGAAAAAAAAAATGTGACATGAGTTAAATTGCTTGGAAGGGAACCGTAATTTATATTTCAACAGATACACTGATTCAAAAGTAGATGTGGTGCAAATTCAGTGATGATTAAGGAACTGACTGCCACTCGACAGTCTTCCCATTTTGATTTTGTCTCCTCAAACAAACCTTTTGGGATATATCTCACTCACATTGGCAAGATCTCAGCCCATCTTTGCTCTCTGCTCACCATCCATACCATCACCCGCACTCTCTTTTCTGACAGTTTTAGTCAACATCGACCGTTTCAATTTTCTGCAAATAATAATGAAACTCACCTCATTCATCCCAATATTATCCTTTCAAGAGTTCGTGAAGCATACTGTACATCAGGTGTGTCAAACTCATTTTTGTCACGGGCCACATATCGTAGTCACGGTTTCCCTCAGAGGGCCGTTGACTGTGAAACCATATAAATATTTAGTCACCTCATAATATTATTACATACACACAACAAGTTGATGGATACCTAGTTTTGAAATCAGAAGTCAAGGATAATAGTTTGTTCAACTATTGTTCAAGTTACTGTAAACAGAAAATGCTTGCAATGTCTCAACGATACTATTTATTGTTATTATTTTATGAGAATTTGAGCAAGAATCATGGAAGTTGACACAGATGATTTGCTTCGCGGGCCGCATGAAATGACTTGGCGGGCCAGATTTGGCCCCGGGCCTTGAGTTTGACACCTGTGCTGCACATGATCACTGCACCTATTTTAGCCTGCTTTAAATTCCTTTTATTCACTGTGTGTGTGATAATGTAATGTATCGTTAACTATATCACATTGTACAGTTTGTTGTCTGTGTGTTTGTATGTACTTTTATTTTGCTTTGCTTGAGCAAATGGAGAGCTGCGGAAAGACTTTCAGAGATACAGAAATGTAATCTGCCTTTGAACTTTTCACTTGTGATCACAAAAAAGGATAAGCATATAATTACCGGTATATTCCAAGACTCGCTAAATGAATGTTTGCTTTAGAGGTTTTTGTTCATTTCAAATATGACATACACGTACAGCTTGGTTCACTTCATTACAGTCATGACCTTGAAGACTTGGCATTATGGAAGACCCTCTTATGCTTTCAATGCAAATGAACCTGGAAGACTTCTGACTCATTGCTATTGATCACTTTATGCAACGAGGGTGTCAAATTAAACATGTTGGGCGGAAATTAAAAATCAATATGATGACAAAATTAAATGATTCACAGTTTCTGTCCTACTTGGGATCCACTGAAAGAAGCCACAGCTACAAGGGAGGGTCAGGAGGCAAAGTAAAAAAAAAAAATAATAATAATAAAAAATAAAAACGTCTGCCTTTCCGGGCGAGAACAAAGACTTTTGCATACGAGGCGGCAGCGGCAGGCGGGGAAAATGTGTATGGAAATGAGAGAAGGAAGGTGACACGCTGATAGAAGCAATAACATGAGCTTTTGCCACAACCAAAGCATTAAAAACCAATCGGGGCATTTGCAACTCTACTTGTGTCGTGAGAGGAAAAAAAAACAAACAGATTTGATGGTTTGACCCATGCAAAACTCTTCCACCAAGTGTAGTTGTTTTGTAATCAAATTGGAAAACGCCAATATATGCAGAATTACAGTTCAAAGTTAACCGTGATATATATTGGACGTAGGCTATTTGGATTGGTGTGTGTTGTAAGGTGTCCTACTGACTGATATTGTTGCTCCAGTCGTGAGATTGGTTAAATAGGCCATCTGTTCAATGGAGGATATTTAAAAAAAAAAAAAAAACCTCCCCATATATTTGCAGCTTGCAGCTGGATTGCTTTCCACAATCTTTAATCAGCCTTCTCTACTCAAAGTTTGGTGAAAAGAAAGCCACTTTAAGGCTATAAAGTGATAGCAAAAGCAACAGGTGGCGCTATCACCATCAAGTTCGACCTCAATATGACTTTTCGTAAGAAATCCTACTAAATGTCCACCTTCGAATATCAAATTCCCAACCGTACTTTACAAGTGTCAGCTATAAATCAACCTTTCGTGCGGCACACTTAAATGGCAGCTCTTGTGCATAATGTCTGTATTGACCCTGTAGCAGTGCCCTTGGTTGCTCATTGTGCATGCAGATGTATTGACTCAAATGCCACTTTGTTGATCGTGATACACTTTCCCAACTAGGTGTGTACAAACGGCGCCCTCATAGAAATCAGCTTGGGACCTAATGTGATGGACAGGTGCATTTAAGTCTTAAGTGGAGGATTTGCTATTTTGCCACAGTATTTCAGCGGAATAAAAGCTTTGAGATGCTTGATTTTGTAGCAAAACTACGTGAAGAGTGGATGACAACATCGTTGGATAGCAACCTGGTCAGGCAAAAGGTAGAGTGTAATAAAAAGAAAAGAGCAGTCTCCTCTAGATTGCAATAACCTTGAGTCACCCTGGCATGCTTGTATTCAACTACTCTGGAAAAATAGAAGGCCGTAAAGAAATGTGATCATTAAATGGAGGGGCATGTTGGCCTGGAAGAGACAGCGTGAGAGTAGAGAGAAAAAATAAGGCATGGAGGTCACATGTGGAAAGGCAAATTTATTGTCTCGCAGGATTCCAGCACGACGGCGAGGAAAGCAGTTGGAGTGTCATGAAGGGCGAGAGAATTGTCTCTCTTTTTTTTGTGTGGAAGGGGGAGGGGGGCTTCAGCAGCCCGTCAAACACTAACACTGTCACCACAAGCTGCTGATGGACACATTATTGGATCCTTGCAGCAGCCCTTTGCTCACTTGCACTTCTTCACTGTGGACATGTGGTCTTCACTTTAGGAACTGTTTGGCAGTCGGGTGGGGGATACTGCATTGTGACATGAAATCTAATAAAAGTGAGTTGTGTTTTGCTTATACTTAATGGAGGATGCTCTCTGTGATCTGTCATTATATATCAAGATTTAGGAGATAGAGGCGCATGGAATTTGAGCCATTGATTCATCCCCTTCGACTCAACAGCGGCTGGTATCTTACAAAACTCCTAAATGGGGTCAATCGTATCTCAGGGCACCACGGAGGACGTGAGAATGAAGTACGGTGTATTTTCAAGCCTCTCCAGGTGCTACACTCCCTCTGAAAGCTCCAAAAATACAGGGGGATGAATCCTAATTCCAAAATGGCTTTGTCTCTAGATACTGTGAAAATCTGGCTTGAGACTTCATGATCTCAGCAATAGAGATGTGATGGCACCATCTTCATACTTTGATGAGACTGCGGCACCGCCCGTACGGTATAGTGAAACGTCAGCAATGGCATTGGAGACATTATTCTTTTAAAAAATGAGTTGTACTTCCCTTCTCAACAACCCTAAATGGACTCTGCAGCCATATAATGACATCGAATGCCATCTGAACTTCATATTGCCGCAAATGGGCATTGCAGAGCGTCTCATAGATGTCAAAAGGTGCCCAGTGTTTGATTTAAGACACAAAGAGGGCACCGGGAAGCAGAACTCTGACAAGGTGGGATGAGAAGGTGTTGCAAAACCTTCAACTCAATTTTCTCAGCAGTGATTCACAAGCGTCGGGATGGGAACACACCCACGCACACAATGCGCGTTCTAGCCCACATGCATGTGTGTGTGCGTGTGTCACTTTCACACACACTCAGAGAACTGAGTTGGGGGACATGAGCTCGCTTTGATTTGATCTTTCTCGGCCTCCTTGGGGCCATCACACACACAATCTCCCGGAAGCAAAAGGGAAATATGAGATTAGTTTTACGGCGTGCTGGCAAGTGCCTCATGTTTGTTTGTCACCCACCTCCCACCTTGTAAAAATCTCTGTATGTGTGTGAGAAGCAAATTATCACGTGAGAATTTTTAGATCCGCGCTGCCACCCAGATGTATAGGCACAAAAGGGTTCCATTCTGCATGAGTAAAAGGCAGCCTGGCTCTAACATATTCATCATCTCCAACAAACACACGCACGCACACACACACACACACGCACACACACAGACCGTATGTATGGACGAACACGTACGCCCAAACACATCAGTTCCATCTCTGATAATTATCTCCTTGAGTGGATGCCAAGGGCACACAAAAAATCCTGACCTTGTGTTCTTGCTTTCACCACAGGAATTGATATGAAGGACTCAAGGTGGAGTGTAAAGGGGGTCAAATGCTTGCTTGGAGAGAGACACACACACACACACAGAAAGTTTAACATGATAAGAGTGACCACAGGTAAGGTGGGAAGGACATAAGGTCACATGGACTGGGACACTGCTGAAATGGTACAAAACAAAAGGAAAACTGTCACTACCGGAAGACTCGCCATGCATGCAAATACATTGATGTGTGTGCGTTTGATTAAATCCTCTGTGATTTCATACGATAACTGTAACTATGATTAGGCACTCAATGCTATAAGGTGGTGCTAATGAGCATTCTGTTCATATCAGGAGTTCTTAATAACAGTAAATTTTTTTACATTGTATTAACTTTACCGTACTTTGTAAAATACTGGCTGGGGGCATTTATTTACTCGACTGCAGCTGGAGGGAGGTAGTGTAATGTCATCTTAAACATTGCGCTGCAAACTCCACACTTTAATTCATCTCAGAGACCATTTTTGTATTTTAGTGATGCAGCTTTGGTTAGCAACAGAGTTGAAATGATATTAATGAACGGATATTTACAGTTACAGTAGCCATTATTGCAGCTAGGGATCACAGCCGACACTTTACGTCTGTACCCCAACTCTGAAAAAAATGTTCTGATACTACACGCTGACACAGCCAACTGCAAATTATGCTTTGCAAAATGGATGGTGAACCCCGCTCGGGCGCCAAGCTTAAAATTTCTAGCGGTGGAGAAAGCTGGGCAACGTATTGCGGCACAGCACACGTAGCACACATAGCAGACTCGAGGTTCTCTGTCCCTGATCTACTGCACGGTATGTAAAGTGCACCTTAAGTGTTCAGACTAAGGCACTACATAACCTAAATGCCTATGTGTGTATGAAAGGCTGTTAGAAAAGCATGCAGTTGGATATCAGTATTGACAAGCTGTTACTCTAAAAAGTGTTATATTTGAGTGAAACATATGCCAGGGTCAAGAAAAGTTTGTTTCGTGTCAAAACGTAAGTACTTGTACTCGGTCTGAAAAAAATAACGGTATGAGTGCATCCCTAATTTGAGGAAGCATAGTAGTCTTTAACAAATAAATGATGGATACAACCGTTTACTTTTATCCACTTTGCAAATGGGCAGACGGAACATGGCTTTGGTAGACTATTGTAGTGTGCAACTACGCTTTTGCTCAATTAATCAGATGTTCCAACAGAAAAACTAATTGTACAGTCCATGGCCACCTGATTATAAGTGTACTGATACATCATCATCATTACAACAGGGCGTACTTTAGATGTGCAGGCTGAAAAGGTGTATTTAATTGAATGTAGGCACCCGGTAAACACTGTTCGAAAGCAAATGTTATGGAAAAGGAGAAAAGCGTTGAGGAAAAAAAGCCAGTGTCATAAAAAGCTTCCTTAAGAGCACGGCCATTAAACAAGGCTCACTACACTCTGATCACTCACCGCGCATTTGCATATTTATCCGCTGACAATTTTCCGCCTGTTTTCTTTTTTTACCACGTTAGCTTGATTTATTGACTGACACACACACACACACACACACACACACACATCCAGTTTTCCACCCGCCTCACGTCTCAGCATTTTCTATACGGACAAACTAAATGGACATAAATAGATGCTCATACAGTAGGAAACAAGAAATATCCACACTTATACATGCGAGTCATTGTGCCTTAAAATTCCGCACACTTACGAGGACAAGCTGGCCAGTACCAAGAGAAGGAGGCGGAGGCTCCATCTGTGCGGCAAAGTTGGGTGTCTGGCAGCCGCTTCAGTCTACTGGGCCATCCATCCGTCCAATCCATCCCTTCCTGCTTCTAACTGACCACCCTTGCTTCCTCTATGCCCCTGCCCCGAAATCCCCCAATCCCTTGTATCCTGAACCACAACCATCCCCAACCGCTCTGCCTCGTTTCACGTGACAGGCGGAAGTAGAAAGCATGCTGGGCTCCATTGGGGTTGTTTAATACAGTGGCTGCGTGACGCCCAGACGGCCTGATTGGCTGCCGCACACATACAGTGCATGGAGACTAACACACACGGGAAGGACAGCTTGTTGTATAGCTTCATGTTGGTGCATATACTGTACTGTGTTGTGTTTGAGTGTTGGACGGCTAGAACAGCTTTTTCAACAGCTCATTGGGAATGAGTAACAAATGAAAATTCCTAAGGCTATATGAGTCATGTTCATATAATTTGATCAATAACAGTAGAGACACACACACAAAAAAAGACTACATTTTTTTTATTTGATGCCGCCTTGGTTATATTTGTTTTATATTCAGTGTAGAGGCAATCCTTATTGACAGAGCAAATGGCAGTGGCTCACCGAAATACACTTCTTGCATAACAGTAAAGGCAAACGTGTATCTTGGTAAGGACATAAACAGCGTCATAAAAACCATATGAGTTGTGCAATTCACGTGTTGCCCTTCAAACTCTGCGGATACAAGTGCACAAATGAGCACTCCTCATTAAAATCATTACACTTGTCTTTCGACAATCACAATAACGGTAACGGCATGCAATAGTTCTGACACTATGACCCAAATTCATACCTGTACATATTCATTCATATCTCAGAAGTAACACCATTTACAATTTTTAACACCTGTCTGCTATTGCATGAATGCAAAATGGCTCCCTCATCCTGGCACTTCACAGATCCCTCTGGTGTACTGCAACAACATAATGAAGCTCTCTGCGGTGGCATTAACGGGAAAGACAGTTTGAGTCATGAAGACGGACCGTTTGTAAAGGAACTAAAAAAAAGGAACTCTTAAGACACCAAGATGCATTTGCGTTAAGTTTTCATGGGAAAAAAAATTCATTAAGCAATCGGAGGAAAAAACATCCGTCCATTTTCTGCGCCCCTTATCCTCACTTGGAATCTGCCTTCAAAGATAATACTATTCAGGTTTGATTGATGCTGTCAGATAATGCAGCAAAGGGCTTGTTATTTATTTATTTTTTTAAAGCAAACAGCCAATCCAGCTCAGTCAACCTTTTGTCCTCTAGTCCATTTTCTGCTGTCGCTCTGATAAGATACCACACCTGTCACTGTTTGAACCCCGCATATTCCCACTGTGTCCCCTTGCCAGAGAGAAATGTGGAGGGCTGTCACAAGTAAATCAATACTATTAGGCTCCTCCTGCAATATTAGCAGCCCGACGTGAAGCCTCGGGCTGGTGCGGCGGCCCACATTCACAAAGGGGTGGCTGTGAAGAGCAATTTTGATTAAGTCCCTTTCAAAGCATGGCGCCGTATTGAAAGCTTTTGATAGCCTCTCCCTCTTCATTGATTCTCCCTTGATTTCTGGCCTCTCTCCTTGTCTTTCACAACCCTCTTTGCTTTTAACTTTCCATTTAACTCTCTTGCACTTTTCCATTGTTTCCCCAACCCTCTTTATTTATGTCTCCATCTTCCCCGCCCTTAATCTTTCCTCCTGTTCGCCGTGTAATCCATCTGGCTGTCCATACACCAGAAATCGGTCGGGAGGGTGGCGCAGATGAGAAATGGGACGCATTTAGCGGAAGTGTGCGGTCCTAATAACCTCACTGAAGCGTCGACAGCATGACATAATCCGCGCCACCTCGGGAAAACTGCCGTGCCACGTTTGCAGAGATTATAGCTAATCAATTAGCACACACCATCTTCCAAATTAACGGATCCCAATAAAATAAGATCACATCATTAGTGTTGTCCCTGTAGGGTAAAATACTTTTTTTTCACAGACAGGGAGAGCGAAAGAAACCAGAAATACTTCAATTGTGCCATGGAAACTACAAAACATGGTAAAACTGATGGCAAGTAACACATGGATGCGATGATTAATGCATATAATCGTAGCGATGGTAAAACACTACCAAATTGAAACTGCAAGCAATGGTGAATGGTCTTGGACGACTCAATGCATGTATAGAGTGTGAAGGACAACAAGATGGAGACAGGATGGAGATATTGCATCTCTACATTTCTGCCAGTAGGGAGCGCTCTTCACGGCAGGACCTTAACACACACAAAATGCACGGACATGTGGAGTCATCAAACTTTGCTAACATGCTCGGCCCACAAACAAAATAGGTTTTTGTTCCAGTTTAGTGTCGCCCATCTGTCTAGTTAATGTGGATCCAATTTGGTAGCAATCGGACAGAATCGCTTGCACAGGTAAATTTTCTGAAAGATGTCTTGGAATGCCCATCCATCCATTTTCCGAGCCGCTTCTCCTCACGAGGGTCGCGGGCATGCTGGAGCCTATCACAGCTGTCATCGGGCAGGAGGCGGGGTACACCCTGAACTGGTTGCCAGCCAATCGCAGGGCACATACAAACAAACAACCATTCGCACTCACATTCACACCTAGGGGCAATTTAGAGTGTTCAATTAACCTACCATGCATGTTTTTGGGATGTGGGAGGAAACCGGAGTGCCCGGAGAAAACCCACGCAGGCACGGGGAGAACATGCAAACTCCACACAGGCGGGGCCGGGGTTTGAACCCCGGTCCTCAGAACTGTGAGGCTGACGCTCTAACCAGTCGACCACCGTGCCGCCTGGAATGTCCAAATTGACAAAAATTTTCTTTGAAGGACCTCTGAAAATGGCCTTTATTTGGCCTTACAATGATAAGGACTAAGTAACCAAGAGGCTTCTAAAAACCTCTCTCCCTCAAACTCATCCTTCTTCTCTTGGCCCGAACCTGGATGCATTCTGTGAGCCATGACCAGCTCCTTTATCATCACAGAACCAGGTGCACTCTGGAAGCTTCCTGCTCGCCCTTTATCAGCTCTTCCTGTAACGATGCAAAAGCATGTTTGCCGTGTTTCTGCTTGTGTTAGCCAGAGGAATTGATCCAATTTTTGGCTGATAAAGTGAACTGTAGCAAGCACGTGTTGTGTTTTTGTGCATGTGTCCACACTGGGAAAGAGCAAATATGTATCCAGGCAAGAGTATGTTCCTCCCAGAGGGGGATTGAGGCGGAGGGGCGGCGGTGGGGGGTTGGAGGGGGTGGTGGTGGTTGGGCTGTCACTTCAAAAAGGGCCATGGAGCTCATGCCAACCTGCACGCCAGGGGGGGAATCCTGTTTATGTGTCAGGGCGTCGCTTGGCTGGGAGCGGCGGCTAACACCACAGCCTGGCGCTCGCTCAGACTGCCACCACCCATGCAGCTTTTAATCCCCAACCGCAATGCCATGCCACCATATTCCCTCTTCAGGTAAATATGCTTCAATCAAAAGGGGAAATCAACATTGAATGACATGGAAGCTCAACAAATTGACAAAAAAGGACGGGGTTAACTGGGGCGACAAAGAGAAGGGAAGAAGGTTTGCCTTTCAACATTTGGATACACTTCAGTCTCATCATGCTGATCACAAAGATTGATCTGTGCCTCTCAGGGACTTTGAAGTGGATAATGATGGGGACACGGAACGACGATGTGACAATGTGGATGAAAATCCAAACTTTGTTCTTTCCTCCAATATTTAAAGATAAACTGTTTTTGGCAAGTGGCTGAGCTGCAGGATCCTCTCGAGCTTGATCCATCCATCCATCCATCCAAACACGGAAAAACGAAAACGTGCGTTCTCTTTATGTAATAGGTTAAGGAGGGCTATTGTCAAAACAGCAGATGTACTTTAACAGGCTGTGACAGTTGAGTTGCCTTGAAACCCCCTGAAAACCAGACTATAAGCATGCAAATGTCCATGACGCCATGTCGACTGCGCTGGCCTGTTATTTAGAATATGTTAGGAACAAGCTCTGATGTGTATCGCAACACGGTACAAATAAAATCACTTCACTAACCTGTTACTTGAGCTATTCAAACGACATTATCCCAAGGGAGTGAGACTTTTACATACCGTATCGAGTGTCATTCTCAACTTTTGAGCAAATGCCAGCAAGATGCCTTCAAATAGAAGCTCTTTGAGGTTGGTGTCAGAGCTACCGTAAGCTGCAGGAAGGGAATCGAAAGCCACAAATGGGGAACTAAATAGTTCAGAAGTAGCTGTCACTCAAAAAAGAAGAGCCAGGAAGTCAAATTCCAGCTTTCAAACAACCAAGTATCTTCACTTAGGGAGCAGCTTTAAGATGCTACGTAAAAAAAAAAAAAATGCTTAAAGGCTACAAGCTGCATCCAGTATTTCTATGAATGTATAGTACATGATAAAAGATTCTCAATCTCACGTTACCTTCCATATTTGTTGTGCTCGTTCGAGTAGAAATAGAAGTCACCTGAGGTCATTGAGAAAGGGCTTTACTACCCAAGAAGAGGTCCTATAAAGCAAAACACCCCCAAAATTGTCTGGACTTCATTGCTGTTGCGAGGAGGCGCACACCTCGGAATGATCCCACCTCCACAAAGACCTCCAGAGAGCGGAATCCTTCTGCCTCAGTGATGAAATCCATCACATTTCTATGATTGCAGAAAGGGTCCTGGCCCCCCAGAGTCACTCAAGTGCATCCTTCAAAGCCAAGAAAAGAAAGTGCAGCTAAGCAGAAATAGTTCGGGGAGGGGGGAATATACGTAACCTCAGTGACATCATTCTTTTTCTTTGGCAGCAACATGTGAGCAGGTCATTCACATTTTTAATCATTTTAAAAAATAGTGGTCATCGGTTGTGAATGCAACACTGCTGACATTAAAGGCTACATGTTGAATACTAATATTTTATGTTAATGTGCATAGATTTTTCCCGAGTTATGCGACAGTAATATTCAAATTATAGTGGAATGATCTTTCACAATTGGTCCTGCGACTATAGATTGCAATTGTTTCTGTAACTATAGCTCTAACACGGTTCCATATCAATCAGTCAGTCTCGAAGTTCTATTTCCATCAAACTCTGCTCCCAACATTGAAATAAAGTACAATCATTTTAAATTGTGCTTCGCTTCTAGTTTACAACATTGTGTCATTGGGCCTTTAATAAACTGAGGGAAATAATCACATCGCATTTTATTCTATCACGTTTCTGCTTGCTTCCTGTCACTTTTATGTTTGATTTTTATTGAGATTCGTCTAATAACGTTTTAAGACTTTACTTGGGCAGGACATTGTGTTGATATATGAATTTGTTAGAAGATGAATCGATTCGGTGCATAGGCCAACAGCTCGCATGCTATGGAACTCATAAAAGAATATCCCAGTTGTTTTATGGTCAAACTTGGGTTTGTTCCTGTCAGATTTAAAGCCACTTTTAAGCTGACACGGTGAGTTCTCCTCTCTCAAAACAGATAAATCAGGAGTGTGTTTTGATTGATAGACACGATGAAAGGAGCAGTGCTTTCCCGATAATGCATGCCGCCTCACAAAGCCGAAGCAAGTCTCTGGAGTGTTGAATGTGCTCCACCTGATCCCACTCTCACTTTGCACATCCTTTTAGCGAGAGCTTACAAGTGGAATAGCGCTCTTTAAAGCCCAAGCAGCATTTGCTGTAGAAAGGGACTAACTGCCCAATCCTCTCAGTAGCTCTCGTCCTCGTGGATACGACTTTCTCTAATCCGCAGCCTGCGTGGATGAAGGGATAAAGATAAGATGCCTTTGGATAAGAAAACGACAGGAGACTATATAAGAAAATAGCTCAGACATATACAGTACTATTTTGACAATGGGATTGGGAATCAATGGCCTGACTCGCAACCTCTGTTTGAGTTTGTCCCAAAGGCGTTTGTTGGGTTTTAGGGCAGGGTTCTTTAGCGCTTCCACACCTGCACCATGCCCTTTGTCTTTGTTTTTCGACAATTAAAATTTGATGGGAACTAAAAATCTAAATCATGTCAGCCACACAGTTAAGATTGTGTGCAGATTAATTTCTGCCTATTAAACTGTCAAGTCAGCTCCCCCATCACTCGCGGCTGTTAGACCTTTAAAATAGACTTTGCGAAGATGATGTGACCACAGTTGTTGGGTTTGTCAAGCCTTTTCTCTTGTTATTGGCATGGCTGGTGTCGGCAACGTGTCTGTACCATTCTAATCAATGACAGCGTAATGAAGTTAAACTTATTTTCTGAATTAGGTTAGCGATTAAACTTGTTAATTGGAAGATGTTTTGTTTGTGCACAGCAGTATACGATAGGAAACTAAACAATTGCGCTGTTTGGTAACTCAAGCAATATAGCGTTTGCGATTTCTTGAAAAATAGTGGTTTTGGAGGTGTGAAGATTTCACCAGGTAGTGACAATATATAAATAATTCATTTTAATCATAAAGTAATCATTTGTTCTCATTTTTCTAATTTCCATGTTTTTATTTTTTAATCTTAAGTCTGTTTTGATCTGAGCGTGCTTTATTTTATTTATAAAGTGTCTCTGAGTAACCTTTAAAAGCTCTCTATAAAATAATGTCATATTATTATGATTATATACCCACAGTATGATTGAGCGTGCTTTGGAAGTGAAACGCTGAAATGCACGCAAAGTCAACACCTTTTTTTTTTTTATGCACGCTTGCTGTTTATTCCCAAGCCAACTAAGTACCTGGAGTCCTATTAGGGCTTATTTTGTTTCTTTAACAAAACTAACTCCCACTGAGTTCACACTGGAGGAATATTCTTTCGGAGTGACTTTGTTCGCTCCGGGCTTTGGAAATGCCCCAACATAAACCACCCACGCGGCCACATACATACAGTGAGGTGCAGGCGACAAGCGAAGGGAGCAGCGTTCCGGCATTGTGCAGTCGAGTAGTAGCACTTGGATGTTAGCTGGAACGCGTCTTTCTCCCGCTTACAAGCGGCGACCCACCTGACCGTGTGACGGCTTCCCGGTTGTTGTCAATCATCGTAAGCTGCTACACTCTGTGGAGTTGAGCCTACGCTTCACACAAGTGCAGCCACTATGCAAATGGCTCCAGCTAATTCTAATCTAAAGGTTTGACTTGATTTACAATGTTTTATTAGCTCTTTTATGACGCAACCATTAAACGCCGCAGGCTCGCGGTTTTGTTTAATCTCATAGGCGAGGATGCGCTTCAATGTTGTGTTTAGGTGTAGTTCTCATAAAAAGCCCTCTGCTAAACTGGCTTTAATTGCTTGAAAATGAGGCTTGTCGTAAATGAAGAAAATTGGAGTAAAGCACATTTATAACATGGGCCCAGAATCACAGGTGGGAAGTAACGAAGTACAGATAATTTCTTACTGTACTTAAGTAGATTTTTTTTTTTTTTTAGGTAACCACCTTAATTGATAGCTTTCTACATTTGAAAACTGACTTTACTTTGTCGAAATAGATCTAAAAAAAAAAAAATACAAAATACAAAATAAAAATATGTAAATAGAGAGAGGTAAAGTCATCCACGATTGGGATCTTGACTGATAGATTGAACTCTTGAGGACTTGAGTTGGATAAAACAGGGACAACCACTATTTGGTGAAATGTGAACCGCCAACACATTCGGAGAAGCAAAAGATTCTCCGTCCATTGATGCTGTTGGCTAAAAGAATGATTTGTGGCAAATGCACGTCTTGTGCCAGCCTAAACACATTTAAGCTTCTGGTGTTCAAAAATTCTCTGTCTAATCTGACAAAACAGACACAAGTTAGATGTATTTTTTCCACTTGTTATCATTAACTAATTGAGCTTTTTTTGGGACTAAGTTCACACATGGTTAGCGAAACTATCGGAACACATTTTGAGAGCGTAAAGGTCAAGCATGAAGGTGAAGCTAACACGAGCGCTTAGTTTAAAAAATAACAACATGCAACATTTAAAAAAATTCAAAGTAGAAGGGCTGGACCAATATGGATTGTTTTAGGCCGATTTTGATATTTGTCAGAATAAAATTCTGATTGGCTGATTAGTTTAAACAGTCTATCATATATATAAACTTTCAAACTTACCAAAAAACTTAGCCTTGTTGTTTCTTTGAAAATCATTATCAGTATCTTATGTTGAAATGTGTTTTTTTTTATTTTTATTTTTTTTATAAAAATGGAGCTGAATCAGTACTTCAACTTTTTGTCTTTTTTTTAACACGAGTATTTGTACTTTTACTCACTTCAAATACAGAGTGTGAGTACTTTTGCCACCTCTGTGCAGAATACAACAACTTGGAAACTGAATAACTTTAGAAACACCATTAATCAATTATTTTTTAAGCTAAGCTTGAGTGTAAAATTATACAATAAAAACCTTCAGGATAATACAACATTTGATGTTTCCCCAACCAACTTTGAATGACAAAAAGGTTTATTTAATGTCTTGTATAGCTCAGTACATACGAAGCAGACCTTACAGTAAGTACGCAACTTCAGCCAGGAGCTCCAGTGCATTTTTTGTTGACAGTGGTGGTCCCTTCCCCGCTCTCCTCTTTACAGCTTCTATTCAATAAAGAAGCTTCAGGGGGAGTTCAGGAGGAGCAGAAAATAGAGTGAGCATTCAATTCTGCCTGAATCATTCCAGGGTTTGTGTGCTTACCCCTGATGAAAGGCGGAAATAAGAGAGGAAATCTATGGCTTATTTAAAGGCTCCTGCTTGAATCAGACTGCAACCGAAATTGTGCCTACATTTTAGATGCCCGCAAGGCAGCCGAACCACACTTTGCATGGAGAGCGCGTTACTAAGTGTTGTTGAGTGACTTGTTGACCTGTGAGGCCCACGACGCTCGTGTGGAGGAGGCAAGCTGTCGGCTGCCCTCGTGCAAAGGTCGAGGATTTGCACAGGCTCCACCGCTAACATGAACACCAATTATGCATGTTTAAGGGGGAAAAAATTAAGTTTGTCACTGTAAGGGGCTATCGAGGGAGTTATTCAGTCCCGAACTGACATTCAGAACATAAAAAAACATTGATATATTAAGAGTGGCCATTTAATCAAAGTCTTTAGGTATAGACCAGGATATCATCTGCTTAATGCACTATTTTACCATACATTTAAACCTGGGCAGTAAATCTGACCGGATTCTCCATTAACAGATGCAAGGCCACTACAGAACGGAAGTGCCTTGGTAGCAAAAGACGGAAGATGGATGTGAATACAGTATATACATCGAAATATGCACGAAGACAATTTGTTTGCGTGGGTTTGCGATATAATCAATTTTATGACCATGGTTAAGCACAGAGAGTCCAATTTAGTCATCAGGCTTTGTATGCCGTTCACAAAAATGCCTCTGGTGCAATTGTGTTCAAATTGAACGTACATATCCAAAGATAATTCGTAATTATAACATCACACAAGAATGACTGACTTTTCCAAGCTGAATTTCTAATACTGCGAGTCGTTATTCGCAATATAAAATCAATTGGGTGTCAGGAAAGGCGATGTAATATTTTGATGACATCCACGCTGTAATGTAGAGTGCGGAGTGAAGGCAAATTGATGGAACGTATCTCACCTTACAGAACGATTATAGCTGTGATTGAGGTAGTACGGAACCGACCCGACGGGAAATGGCGAGGAGCCTCACTCGATTCATTCCTCCGCCAGAAGCTTTAAGCATGTTGACTTCCCCGTGACCCCTGCGGGCGTTGACTAATTAGGTAATTACACGGGTGTGAGTGTGTGTGGATTGATCCATCCACCGACTATCTCTTACCAAGTGATTTTTATTTATGCAGGCGGCACTCCAATTGTGTAGATATCTATGACACTTATCATAAAAGATAGCTTAATTAGAGAGACTAATTGAAACTAAAGTAGCTATTGATTAACTCTGGGGCTCCTCCTACAAGTGCTAAGTATCATTCCCTTGATGGTAAATGTGCAATTTGCACAGGACATTGCATTGGACACAGTATATCCTGTATAATTAGCATATTACTGTATGTTACTCATGTTCATCATACAGAGCCTGTGTCTAGTCTGTGCATACGTGTATTAATACACATACAGCGTCGTGCAACGAGTGGGAGGGGCTGGTGTCCACCTGGCGGGTCATTCAAACGGATTTGGGTGGGCATCTTGATTTACAACTCGGTTGAATAAAGTCATGATTGATGGTGATTTTGTGGGGGACTCGACTTGAGGGACTTAATGGAAACTTGAGACTTTCACATGATATGGCTAACTCCCACCTCTGTATACCTGTATTCCCTTTTAATTTTGTGACCAAAAAAAAACAGTAAAAAAATAAATAAAACAATAAAAAATCAGTCTTCATGGTAGAGATGCTCTAAATGTGTTATTATAACAGACATACACTTAAAATGTTGGGTACTACAGTTTGGGAATTCCTGATCGAACAAAGAAAGACTGATAAACACTCCTGTATGATTGTACTGTCTCCCCCGTCATTTTAGTTCATTCTAAGAGTAACACTGCAGCAACAGGTGTTGGGGTGAACCATTAACATTAGATCCAGTAGATACAGTATAGTAGGGTGATCCAGGGTTGCCAGAGCTAGGACTGAGACTATTTTCCTGATTACAAAATTGAAATGACTAAAAACGTGGGTAAATTATTGCTTTAACACAAACCATGCTTAATCAACTGATCTCCATGTGAACCGTGAGGCCTTTCTGGATTAATGTGAGTGACACACAGCAACGGAAGCTGGTACCAAATGGTGCAACACACACGGTGTTGCCAATTGGGTCCCCACTGAGACGTCGTAATGAGCTCTTCAAGCCTTGAGAAGCAGGCACAACTCACATGTTCCGCTGTCATTGTAACAATGGCAGGCTTTATCAGTGCCAAAGCCTCGGGAGAGAAAGAGCATGAACAGAGGCGAGAGAGGAGATACTGTGTACAGAAGAGACACACGGGGAGGGAGGCTGAGATAGCGAGAGAGCATGATGGAAATATACAAAATATCCTACAGGATGGAGCTCATGTTTAACAAAGGCATGTTTCAGCATGAATAGGATGCAGAATTACACTTTTCAGAAACAATACACATATGACACATGATTTCATATGACATGATTTCATATTCATGACTGGTGAAAAAGCAAAGCATTTACAAATCGTGCCATATGATTTATGCTTCCATAAAAATATGACAGTACAGTACATGTGGGACCTAAAAACCTAGTGTGCGAGGGGGAGTCAACGACTGTAATTTGTGATGTCCAGTTCAAACCCGGTCAGTCGCATCAAGCTTTAGGCTTGGTACACACAATGATCTTTCAAATCTTACGATTGTTTATCTGTTACAGACCCCTCACCTGAAGACATTTTTTTTTGCCATGAAACAATTTTGGTCATAGTGTGTGCTGTGTGCTCCGATAAGCTCAACACGGACAAAGATTCTGTTCCACCATCGAAAAACCTAGTCCTCAAAGTGAGAAATCTTACGTGATTTAACAAAAACCTCTGTCAGCTTGTTTCTTGATTGGCTGCCTTCTGTTTCACTTCCAAGTCATGACTCGGGAGATGTCAGCTTTCCCAACAAATATCAAGATTTTTGGGAGTAAATATTAACCACGTTTAATATTCAAGATTCTGGACACCGATCTGTTTTGGACCCTACAATCAGGACTAATTCACTCTTAACACACCTCAGACCACAGGATAATCTTATAAAACACAAGATCGTCTTAAATTTGTCGTCCTTGGTCAGGAAGGGGAAAATCGGGACAAAAAAAAGCCTGATTATCTTTGTGTGTACTAAGCCTTGGTGTAATACAACCCCAATTCCAATGAAGTTGGGACGTTGTGTTAAACATAAATAAAAACAGAATACAATGATTTGCAAATCATGTTCGACCTATATTTAATTGACAAAGACAAGATATTTAACTTTCAAACTGATAAACTTGATTGTTTTTAGCAAATAATCATGAACTTTTTAAGAATTTTATGGCTGCAACACGTTTGTGGAATTTCATGCCTGTGGTCCGTCATATGAGCAAGGCTTGTTTTCCACATTGAAACGAGGCAGCTTTGTCACCTCCCTTCTCCGAGCCACGCGGGGTCCCAAATCAAATCTTTAACTGTATCCCCTTTTACTCCCGACAACAGCAGCGGCCGCAAATCAGTTCATTGTTTTCCACATCCCAATCCGCATCCCAATACGGCTGTTGGCGCAGCGGCGGCGAGATAAATGAGTCCAAGCGGGTTACAATTTCCATATCATTCACACATCCAGAGAATGGAAGCCAGAGGAGAAACAAATACCACTAACAAGCCCCCCCGACTACTGGTAAACCCTTCTTTGGTCAATTCAAACAGAGTCAACACTGGCTAATCTCGGTCAACCCTGGTTGGGTTCGTCGGTTCAGAGACATATGGCAATTAATGCAAAGGCTGGAAATTCACTAGTGCTGCATTCAATACAGAATCGAGTGTTGTCGCACAAGAGTAAATAAGAAAGTAAGCGAATAAGACAACTTTTATTATTGTTTTTACAAAATCCTATGAGCAGATGCTTATGGATGCATAATCATTCATATTTATGCTGATGATCTAAGTCACGACAATAATGGACCAACAGTCTGGTTATACTACTGTTTTTTTGCATGCTCCATGTAAACATTCACAGTGCAGGGTCTTGTCAGTGCACCTTAACAATTGTCGTTTTGCATCCCAAAAGAGTGATAGCATTCATGGTTGAGGTGTGCCTCTAACTTCTGGGATATATACTCGAAATGGGTTTCCACGGGAACACTAATGGAGCCTGCTCGGATGAGAGGAGAAACGTTTTCTAATAGAACCAGAACAGTCCACTTGTGATCCATTCAATGAACTGAGAATGAAATGACCTAGATGATGGAGAATTTTCACAGGTCGGGCTGGAAAGATTATGTGCAGCCAAAGTCTAATGTCTTCTCCAAAAGTTAATAAGAGTCAACCAATTTGGATTCCAATCAATGTGGCAATATTGGAGGTGTTGGTTAAAGCTGCTCTGCCCTGTTTAAAACAAAACGAAAGAAACAAAAAAAAACAGTTTGGAGCTTTCCAAAACTGTTTGTCTATGGTTGTGACTTGAATGAAGCTCCGATCATATTTTATGACCAATGACTGAAGAAAGTACTACCGCTTTAGGCGTTGAAAAAGTACCCCAGAACTAAATTCAGACAATGACGTAAACACACAATGGGTTCTTCAAACGTTCCTAGTCTAAATGAGCTATAAGAATCCAATGCGATGGCTGTAACATCATTTCTGTACTGTACTGATGACAGCCTCAGGGAGGGTATTTGAAGTTGATAGGAAATGTGGTGAGGCAATAATCAGCTTTTCTTAATATTAAATTGGAATTTATGAAGAAATTGCTTTTTCGGGCTAAAAATGGCAGACAACGAGCCACTCAGGTGCTATGATTCACATTAAAATTAACCCCCGTGTGATCTCATCAACAACTCATTCAACGATGGTACAATGGGCGGGATACAACGATGACGGGTCGGAGCTCGGCAGGAAACAAACGAGTAGATGCTTCGGTTATCAAATCCAAAAAAAGGCTCGAGATAATGCAGTGGATGGCAACGAGCCAAGCGCCTGATTGACCGACTGACAGGCGGCCTGACTCTCCCGCAATCCTTTAAACAAGCTTCACAGGCTGCACACTTGATGACATGCGGGTGCACAGAGAGTGCAGCTGTCACAGAGGCCATACATGTCCTGCAGATTTGGCTTGCAGACACATTAACATTGAATTGTGGCTGTCAGCACACAGGTCAGCGGGATGCTGAGGTGTGCGGGGACGTGTGTGTGTGTGTGTATGTGGGTGTCGTGGGGGGCAGGCTTGAGGATGGGTAAGGAATGCCCTGAAAGCCCAGTAACAACTTTGAGAGTGGTGAAAGTTTGTGATCTCAAGAGGGATGATTGATTGAACGGAGTTGACTTCAGCACAATTTTCATCGTGCTGGCAACATTCTGTGCATCAAGCCGTAGGTGCTTAAACCCACCACCTTAACTACCTCTCAGGCCGCCCATTGTGACAAATGGCTTCTGTCTCTTGTAATGTAATATTTGTTTTCGCTTCAGAGAGCCTCCGTCTGCAGACTGCTTCGTTCTGTTAGTTGACTTTATTCCCCAGCTGTCAATTGGCGGAGCGTCGCAGTGTCGCCGTTTGTCTGTCTTTTGTCATGTCGGTTCAACTGTCCTTTTTTGTCCCTCACCTCTTTCCGAGCACTTCCTACGGACCCCATGTCGACCTCTGGCTCCGTCTGTCTCGTACTCGCCATTTCGCTGCCTCCTCGCGCTCTCTCGTTGCTGCTTATCCAGCTTTCTTCTCCTTCCCTCACTCACTCACGCTACACCCACCCCCCCACCCACCCCACACACACTCCATCCGCCGTGTCTTTGCTCCAGATGCTAGCTGTCTCAGCTCCGTGGGCCGTGTCTCCGTGATGGGCCCCTCCAGGAATTCAAAGCACCATTCTGGCATTTTCTTCCAAGCAATTGCTTTTTGTAGTAATAAAGGAAAGGAGGTGGGAGGAGGTGGCAGTGGAGGGCGGGGCGGGGGGCATTGTGGGTTAGCTTTAGCATCTCTCTTTGGATGGGCTTACTGGCCCAAGGCAAAACATGCACAAGTGTGCATCCGTGGATCCTCTTGAGAGGGAAGCACAGCGTCAGACTCCTGTCTAAATTCTGACCCAATTAAGCACAACTCTCGTTCGACTTGGAGTAGTTTTAACGCAAAACGTAAAACAATCACTTTGACAAAGCTTTTTGGATTTCTGCTAACCAATATTAGCCTCAATGAGAATAAAAATATCACAATACATTACAGTTAACTCTTGCTCTAGGGACCAAGCCCAAATGCAAATAGCAAAAACTCACAAATAATAGACAGCCCCATACATTTTTAATTGCCCATATTAATAGTTTAAACCCTAAATATACCCAAAACACTTCAACAAAACTCGTTCAACCTAATCTTATAACATTACTTTCAAAATTAAACGGCTTGGAGATTATTTGATTTGGGGAAAAATGCACCAGAGGTGCAAGGACAATGGAATATAAGTCACTGCGTTGCAACCTGTAAAAATAGTAATACAGAGCTACTCTAATTATTAAAATACATACCGTGAATCCCAAACGACTCTACCTAGCCATTACAAGTTGACCCAGCCGCTAACGTCCACCACTTCCAATAGCAATCCAGCCTTTCTTTGTGTCATCTCGAAGAAGTGTATCACCCGGCTTTCTCTCGTATTAATGCCACAAGGAGCCTCGCCTGGCTGTCTACTGGACCTTGACTGTAATCTTCCATCACGCTGCTGTTCAGCTTTCAGCTAGCTACTTCTCTGCCTTAGAAGGAACAGAGAATACAAAAAGAGTACCAAAATAAATGGATATGTGCAAAATAGATATTTTTCCGCTTTTTAGTAATGTTCGACAGAAAGATTGAGGATTTGTGAATGATAGGGTGATGGGGGGGTACTTATAAAATTACAGCAATCCCCTAATCTATTTCTGTCTGCAACTTGTTTTCCATTAATGTGAGACGATGTGTGGACACTTAAGAGAGTCACACCAACAGCACATTAACTCCTAAAGGGACAGCCAACATTTAGGGTTCAATTAACCATGCAGTCATGAGCAAGCAGGCAAACTAAAAGAATACTTTCGCGGTTTGCTTTCATAAGTAAATGTCAGCGCATAAGTAAATGTCAGCGCATATTAGCATGCTATTAGGTACGACAGCAGTTTGGCAGACAAGTATTATGAGCAAGGAAGTGCAAGATGAGGAGGCTTTTGAGCAATGACGAAATGGGAGAGAAGCGAATTTGAAAACTCAACTTCACTCAACCATTGAGCCGACTGATGTGAGGGGCCCTGCTGTGGGGCAGCAGCTTTTGTGCGGGGTCTGCTCCATACGAAGCTTGGCAAACAACACCGGTAACCATGGAAACCACGCTGACATTTACATTGAATACAGAGAAAAGTCTGCCTGTAAAAAGTCACATGCGCTTCAGACACACAACACAGTCAAAGCGAGTGAGAACCAGTGCGGCTGTTATTGATATGAAGGCAGCACTTTGAAATGTTACATGTTTTCGCCTTGTCCACTAAAAGGCCAAGACGCATTGATTCATAGCGAGCTGTCACCACATGTTGTCAGTTAACTTTCGAAATATCCCCACTTGACCTCTGTATTTTCAATGGAAATTAAAAAAAAAAAAAAAAAAAGAAGAAAGAAAACACTGCAAATTAGCTGCTTGAAAAGCAGTCTATTATTGAAAAGGTTGTTTTAGGATTAAACTACTTTTCACCAGGCAAAGATGTTCCCTGAACGGTGCAAGCTGTTGGCGTCAGCCATAAATTAGTGTGTCCTGGTGCGACGTAATTGCCTCAAAGTCTGCTGACTTCGACACATTTTAAAGCTGATGGGATGACGGATGGGCCGCAGCCTTGCAGCCAAAAGCGGTGGCCAGCCAAACGCCAACCTGAGGATCGCCGCAACCCTTCCATTTTGAATGCTTGTCTTCAGGCCCATTTAATGTCACCGGGCCCTTCTGCGCACAGAAAGAGATCCAGCGGCTGCTTAATATTTCATTTTTCAAGTTGCAAAATGGTAATATGTCTTACTTGACTCACAAACGTTGAGGCCTTCCGTATGTGGCATGCTCATTATGCGATAATGACAAATATGACCCTCCCTCCGCTGCCCCGCACAAATGCTCATCACTATCTTGAAATTTTACAACAGCGCCGTCTAAAAAGCTCTTCAAATATGTATATGCAGTCTGGCCCAATTTTGCGGGGTCCATAATGTGGCGTTTCCCTTTCTCGCAGGAAGTCTTAACAAGCTGACTTCCTTTTATGAATTTACCTCCCCAGGCTATTGGCGGGGCCGCTCTGCTACACCCTGACAGCGGCTCCTCTCTCAGCCTCCCTCCCTGCAGAGGAGAAGGCTCCAGGCTATGCTGGAAATAGGATAACATATTCAAATATGTGCACGTGTTCACCTACAAGTGAGGTCAGCCCAGTCCTGTTTTTTTGTTTTGTTTTTTTCCCTCCGCGGCTGGTGAATCAGCCCCGGCAGAAGCTTCTCAGACATCACAGACGAAAAGGCAGTGTTTTGTCTGGAAGCGTGCACTCTGAGGTATCCGTATATGCCTCAGCTATCAGGACACGTCACCGGCGCTTAGGAGAGGTATGTCATTTTAACGGCAAAACAACGTAAAAAAAAAAACAAGCAGACAAGATAAAACAGGGTGGCATGCATATAATATGCATATATAACTATGCATGTATGGGCCTAATCTCCATACATCTGGATCAGTGCTTGGTTACAGGCACGCACAGTAATGGGACACTTCTTTAGGTACAAGGCAACTTTTAGTCAAGTCCAGTCATTCCCAACCACCAATTAAATTGAATTATCCAATTGAACTTAATTGGGACAAAACATATGTTTTATTTACGACAAATAGTGCATCTTTGTTCATCTATCTTTGCAATCAAACCCAAAATCATCATGATTTTAACATGTACTTTCTGTGACATTGATGATGTACTGTGGAATTTTTCAATGGAAACTGTCCCTTGGCGCAATAAAGGTTTGGAAAATTTGGAACTTGGAATTTGGTTTGGAACATTAGGTTCACCTTACACCTGCTTTTATTCTGAAAATGTTCTGTTTCTATGGACAACGTCATTATGATGTTGTAGGTATTTAGCTAAATGAAAGGGGCAAAACACTGAGCATATTTCAGCATAGTTTTCCACATGTGCATGCTAGTCTAGTGGGAAGCATATATACCTGACAGTGGACAGATTTGAGGATCAAATCTCTGCATACTCTGGCTTCCTCCCACATTCCAAACACGTGTTAGGTTCATTGAAAACGTTAAATCGTCCATAGGTGTGAATTCAAGTGTGAATGGCTTTGTTCATGTGCCCTAAAATTGCCCAGTGTGTATTCCCCCCCCCCCGGTTCTTTTGTTGATAACCTTGTGGAAGGAGTCAATGATCAGGCTGAGAAATACTGTTAGATACATTTTAGATTAAAAAGATTAGTAATTCATGCACAAGATGTTTACAGCATCCTGGAAAGCCTTCAATGAGAATCTTACCAGATGATCTGGTCCTCTTCTGGAACCTATCTTCCTTTATCTGTCTCACTTTGCCCACACAATGCTGGGAATTGCTGGGAATGTTATCTTCAACACATTGGCCCTGATCTTAGGTTTGTTATGAAATGGTTCATAATCTTCCAGTCAGAGGGTGTGTGAATGCCTTGCAAACATATACGCAACCTTCGACAATACAAAGTGTGGCGATAACTGCTCAAATGTAAGATATTGCTCAAGTGCAGATCTGCCTCACAGTTCTGAGGACCGAGGTTCAAATCCCAGCCCCGCCTGTGGGGAGTTTGCATGTTCTCCCCGTGCCTGTGTTGCTTTTCCCCGGCTACTCCAGTTTCCTCCCACATCCCAAAAACATGCGTGGTAGGTTAATTGAAGATTCTAAATTTCCTGTAAGTCACGGCCCTAGTGAGGATAAGCGGTACAGAAAATGTATATATATATATACACACACACACACACACACAATATCAAACATTGGCAACCAGACCATGGTGTACCCACCCTCTTGCCCAAAGGTAGCTGGGATAGGCTCCAGGATAAGCAGTATCGAAAATGGATGAATATGTCAAAACAGAACATTATCTCCGTAAAGCCAGATTCTTTGATCACACAGTACAAACTAGATTGCTTCAATACATCGAAGTAGTAACAGTTAAAGTGATAGTTTAAAGACCTAGCACTGGAAAAATTCAAAGCGATTGTTGCTACAAGCCGTGTTTAGATCATGCAGCTGTATCCAAGGTTTTGTCCAGTGACTGTGTATGTGTATGAAAAGACCATATCTTTTCAAAAAACACCGTGATTGTGTGTGATGAAGCAGGCGTGACATTTGCCCTTGAGCGCTTGTACAGCGTGCACATGTACAGTGTGTGTCTACAGTATGTACTGACATGGCATGCAGGAAAAACACTGCACACAAGACTGCATTATAAGGACCCTGATGCATCAGCAGTCGCCGCAGGTTTTCGCGCGCCAGGAAGTGCATCCCTCATCAGGACCACAAGCATGCTAAACTGCGGCTAACCCGACAGCTAAGATTAGCATGCTGATTAGCCCGCCAAGCACGAGCAGACGACAGCCTCATGAATAAAGAAGAATGATACATAAAAAATGTACAGCCAAGAGGTTCCAGAGGAGGGAGCTAGAGGCAGATCTTTTTTTTTTTTTTTTTGTAAAGAATGTAATCAGCAACTAGTGAAGCATTCTTGTGTGATTAGAGTTTGAAACAGCCTCTTATAGCTCGAGCAGTTAAATTGTTGAGCAGCTGCCATTTATCTTGCCAGCATTTCGCTCTCGTCTCTCCCTGACTGATTCTCTTCTTTCTCGCTTTGCTCTCTCCTCACCATGCCCTCCTATTCCTCCTCAGCAGGTGTTCTCCTTTCTTGTTCTTTACTGGCCCTCCTTCTATCCTCTTTCCCCTGGATCATCCCCCTTTAAATGCCCTCATTTTCCTCCAGCGGCACACACCTTCTTCTTTTGCGAATCAAAGGATATCAAGTTCTTCCATCCCTTCCTTCCACACACCCTCTGGAGGGCCAGCGAGGGGACGTGTGAAGTCGGATGATGATTCTAGGTGACAGGCACCATATGAGTGTGAGCCGTAATCAAAGAACTCCTGCAATCCGCCGCTTTGGCACCACAACGACGACGATGACACTGCCCCCCCGGTACAAACAACAAGTAGTCTGCATCAGTACAAATGGGATTTGGACTTTGTATGTATTTTGGCTATTAAGAAGAATCAAAACAGACAATTTTACTGTTATGCATTCAATGTGTTCTCAGATGTGTGGGCCCTATAGAACTTATGAGAGACTTGAGCTGCCCATTTTAAAATGTCCCAGATGAACTGTTGGAAAAGTCCCAAAACACTTAACACACAAAGGCTTATAATTTATCATAATAAAAAATGTTGACACACAGACACAGACATACATTGTATGTAGGTTTTAAAGCTCAACATAAAATATAATACATTATTATTATTATTTTTATTCAACCACAAAAACATGGCGTGATTGTCAAGGAAGAGGTGGCTTGCCATAACAAGAGGAAACAGGGAGAAGGTGTGGATATTTTGAGAGGCAAATCTTAAACTTGACATGGAAGTGCAAAAAAAAAATGCCCTAATGATAGACAGCTATCCATTTTCTTCCTAGCAACCCACCTCAAATGTCAATTTTTAACTGACTCTTACTGACTTTCCAGAATGTTACATCATACGTGCGATTTTTAATGAATATATATTGTGTTCCATGGTGCCTATGGATGTAAATTAACATAGATTTTAAATTAATGAAGTAACCCAAGAAGCTGATGTCAGAAAGGATGAAGAATACACAGGGTACTTCATGGTTGCATTAGTGCCCTGTTGTGAGAGAGTGGCAAAAGCAGGATGGATAAAAAAAAAAAAATGCTGAGAGGCCTCAGTCAATAGCATGCTGTCGTCAGCTCAGACCTTCTGCACAGAAAGTACCGAAAAAAGGAAATAAGTGCAATGGAGAAAATGCTGCAAAGTTTTGTGAAGAGGTGGAAGAAATTGAGGAAGGTCAAACAAAATAAAAAGGGACAAGGAGAAAGTTGAAGCTAAAAAAAAAAAAAAGTGTCTAAGATCCAGTTGAATTGATTGGGAGCCAAAGTAAGAACAAGCCAAGAGAAGATGAAACGAGGAAACGCGGGCACTCGGGAGCTGGAACAGAATAGTGAGAAACATCAGTTTCATTTCAGCACAAATACTCAGCGATCGAAAAACAAAAGGTTCCCACCAAAAGCTTTGTAGCTTGAGGTCAGCAAACAGCTGAGCACAGTATGAGGTGAAGATGTTATGAAAGCAAAGAAGACTTTATTATTATCATTACGACGAAGTGTAGCCTGGTATGACGCCCTCAGGGGGACGCGGAGACTTGCTGCCTGAAACAAACAACCAAGCACCGCCATTGATTGGCCCAAAGCAGGAGATCAATCGACAAGGCCTAAGGCGGCGTACAAGAAAAGAAAGCTCCCGCTCTGACGCAGAACCTCTCACTTTTATAAACCTGGCCTCCCCATTGATTAAGCCTAGCACAGTGTGATTACAAAGCAAACCTAATCTTCTGCTTATCTTTCTAGCAGAAAGGCTGTGAAGTCTCCAGGTGCTTCAGACTTCAGACTTCAGGTGCAGTATTCCTGCCCCCTATGCTTCAGTCTGCACTAATGCACTTTGCCTTAAATGTAGTCACGTTCTGCGCCTTTGTCAGGACTAAAATGGTACAGCTATGGCTTCCAGCTATGCAAGTCACAGTGTCAAGGGAACACATCTCCAAGTGACAAAATGCCTTTTTATACTCCAAAAAGGCATATGATACACTATTGTAACCCGACCCACAGGACTAAAAAGAAGAAAAAAAAAAAAAAAACATACGCATGCTGCCAAACGGTGTATAAACAACAAACCTGTTCTGTTATACGATAAAGAGGAAGACAGAAGAAAGGTGACCTTTTTTATCCTCACACTAGAGTAGAGTTCATATGATGTTATAATTAAACTGGGAAGCCAGAGATTGTAGACCTCCAACTGGGAAAAGAGCAGATTCCTGCCTGCTTGGCAAAATCAGGAGAAATCAATGTATCACACACAACAATGGTGGTGCCCATGGAGACAACTGTTCTACATGCCAACGGGTATTTACATTTATTGTTCATCATCATTAACAAGGCTGACACAGTCGAATAGGTTCTTACACCACACAAATACTAACTTATTATGGTTGTCAGTTTTTGGAATGTGTGTTTGAATATTTATTCCCAGCAGTTTTGAATGCAGCACACAGTATATAAAGGAAGCCTATTAATTTTTTTTTTTTTTTTTTTTTTTTTTAGGAAAATGAAAAGACAACGAAACTAATGAATACCTAATGTGCTCCAAGACAGAATGATTATATTAATTATTTAGCTGAGGGGCTAGTGGTATACTTAATCTTTTTTTTTTTTTTTTCCCCCCCCATCATGGCTCTTGAATTTCCACATGCATGCAGTGGGCTGGAGCGCAGTGTGCCAGCAGGATTTCTCTTCACGCGTGACTCACACATGCATTCGCAGAAGAAAGATGAGAGGGTGCCAGGAAAGAAGTGGGCTTCAGAAACAGAGACAGTCCGTCCCTGTGTGGCGAAATGTGTGTGTCCGTGTGTGCGCGCGTGTGAATACATTTCCCTAATAAGGTCGAATGAACTTGCTGTTCATCAGGAGTTTGGTCTTTGATGCATCCTCTGGAGCCACTGTTTAGCGCTGATAACAGGACGACTGCCACATGACTGTCTGACCTCAGTGAGTCTGTGACAGCGGCATAGCCCCCAAAATGTGTGTGCGCGCGCCTGTGTGTGTCCAATAGAGAGAGGCTGAATTACATGCATGCACGCTGTCCACATTGCAGAGGGAAAGAAATAAGACACATTTACATCTTAGTGTCACATTCCCTTGGGAGTTTGCATGAGAAAAACATAGTGTGTATATTTGTTAATTGCCAATATCAATTTGTGAAGAAAAGCCATTTGTGATCAATACACTAAGAAAAAGAAAATGCCAATAATTGGTGCATAAGGGGGCAGTTGGGAATGAGTGGTTAAAAATAAGGCCTATTACAGAATGGAGCCCATGAGCAAGGCACCCATATCCTGTCTATCACAGTAGCTATTATCCAGACCAATGTTCTGCAATACATATTCAAATAAGATCGTGATCAAAGAAAATTATATATTATATAATTATAAAATATAGGATTGCAGGCTCAGTTCCCCCTTGACTGGGATTGGCATTGAAGGCTGAGGTGCCCCTGAGCAAGGCACTGTGATCACTTTTTCGTGCAATAAAACGTGCCCATCAACGTAAATCGGAATCATAATGCTATTTAATAAGAGTGTCTTATAAGGGCCACTGAATGCCATCCACCCCCACCGCGCACCGGCGTGGGGCCAACCCGCGCGCACCAGCACTTACCGCAGTAGAGAACCAAGAGCGCGGTGAGGAGCACAAAAGCCCAGAAAGTTGACGACATCCTCGGCCAGCGACTGGCGTCTTTGCGTCTGGCCGACCTGGTCAGCGATGCCATGAAAGAGCACGCAGAGGAGAAAGAAGGGGGGGGGGGGGGGGGGGGCACTTAAGAAAAATAAAAACAGCTCACAATCCAAATGGGGCTGTGAAGCTCATTTCTCCGCGCCTTATTTCCTTTTAAGAACAGAAATGTCTGTCTGGAGCAAGTGGGAGGAAAAAAGGTTGATTTGCTCCAGTGGTAGTCCGATTACCGGTGCGCAAAAGAAAACATTACATCCTCCACGCTGTTTCAAAAAATGATTTCCTTGAGTTGTTCACCTCCCCAAAAGTGCGCTGAATCTCAATATTCTGAGGAGGAGGACCCGCCAGTGGCTGATTGCACTGAGTGGGTGCTCCAAGTGTTCAATCATCTATACCGCAGCGTCGTAAAAGATCCTTCCCACCTGTGCTGCCTGCTGATGGTCCCCTCACTCGCGCAAAACGCACCAAAGCCCCTCCAAAATAACACTGAGGTCCTAGGCAGTCCTGTGATTAAGCATGAGAGCATGGAGCAGCGACATTAGGGGAGGCGGGCAGAAAGTAGCTCACAGCATGCATGCTGGAAGATGGTGAATGCATGAGACGAAAGAGAGGGAGAGAGAAAAACTGGAGGGAGGGGGAGCGCGAGAGAAGTGTGCACCTCCAATGATGTCCATAGTGAAATGTTCACATCGCATAATCAATATTATGTCACGCAATAAGGTTGCAAAAAAACAGGAGGATCATTTATTTCTATTTTTTTTGTTTACATCAAAATACAGTATCAGTGAGAACATTTGTTTACTGATTTTCTATATTGTAGATGTGTGTTTGATTTGGGAGTCTTTGATGGATGATTGATATTTCCTCGCAGGAATACTGTATACTTATTGGTGCACGTGCACATGCAGGCTCTCGTGGGCCACTTCATTAGGTACACCTGACAGAGCCTACACATGCCAGAGATCTGTTTTTTAAGAGCTGCATAAAACGTTTAAAATGATCTAAATCCGAAACTACCGGGACAACACCAAGTTGTGGACAATATATATAGATATGAAAACACGAAACCTGCATAGACAGTGTCAAGAGATTTTAGGTAGGCCTATATGCTCCCATTTTTGTGGTTGCATTTTATGTTGTTTCTAGCATTTTGGTTACCTTATTTAACTATTTACATTGATTTCTACAACAATATCAATGGCCTCCTAGCTGCAAGATTTTCTGGTTGACAGATTTCACTTTGGATAATGACAACAGGGAAGGATGCTCATATTCAGTCTGTCTGAAAGATAGTCCCCTGACCAAAACCTCATATCAGGTTTGCTGGGAAGATTTTTGAAGCTCAACACCTGCTATCTGCATCAGATTATCATCATCAATATATTGAACAGGTGGTTTAATATATTGGAAAGGTGTACCTAATGAAGTGGCCTGCGAGTGGAATACACCGTCACCTGTTCAATTCATAAAAGTTTAAGGACTCAACACTTTTGCAATTGCAAGGACAAGCTCAGCATTGAAAGGATTGCTATTTAAATTCACTTCATAATTCACAGCCATATTTGATGAAATTCCAAATATTCACATCAACTACATAAATGTTTCCCTAACTGTAATAATTTTACATGAAGATATTTTCAACGTGTATTTGGAATTGTCCAACCATAGCGCCAGCACTAAGTCGTGACCCAACTCCAAAGCCTGCTTGATACAATGGAGAGCTCTAGTGATGACATACGGGCAGCACCAAGGAAAGCACGAAAGGCGCAACCAATGAATTCACAATGGACAGCAACAGAGACAGCACTTTTGACAGATCCATGGCAGCATCGAGGATAGCCATTGTCTGAAAAGAACTGGATCTCAGGACCATATTAGAGATACCATTCTGGAAGTTCTGGTATGGAAGTTGTCGTCAAGCCTGCAAGCTTGATCGAAACCCGAACAGCGCCTGACAATTTTGTGCAAATAGCGGTTGAATTTGGGTATCGTTTCCACCTAGTGAACGATGAATTAATAGACTCAAGTTATCCCGTTTAGCCTCGCCGCAGTAATGAGCTCCAAATTGGGCGTCTTTTAAAACAGACTATAAAAGCACACTAATAAAATGGTTAATTGCAGTATATGCCTTTCCTTGTAATCCGCTAAATCTGTGTGTAATTGCTCCGTTTGACTACTTTCAAATCCTGTGCGAGGACTCATTCGAGAAAGCGGCTCTCATGGACTCTACTCGTTAAAACAGAACAACTTCATCAAGTCGGTGCCTGCCAGCCATTTCTATTTATTACACCCATCATGCCTTGATCGGACCCCGTGACTTGTTTACCTGTCATTTCCTTTGTCTCTTGCCAGATTGTCGCATTCGGAGATTTTTGTATTTTTCATTTTGAACCAATCTGTTTGTTCTGGGGATTTGGGCCAGGGCCCGATTACCTGAGTTTGTTCTGTGCATCCGCCTGATTGTTTGATTTCCAGCTTTTTGACTCTGGGAGCTGTCTCTGCCAGTTGAATTCCAGTTTTAATCACTCCACTCTGAATCTTGGTTTATTCCCAACATAATCGAAAGGCACGTTTTTATCTATTAGTGACTAAAACTTGGAGATGAAATCAATTTAAAAAGCTGGGAGTGAACCTTCCCTTTGCTTCTACACAAAATTGTCAAACAAAATGAAGTGCAAAATGCATGAGGAGCACAAACACATCGACTTCATCAACCGCAAATCCTTTCAAAAAGCTCCATGTTGCATGAAAAATACTGACGAGAGAACATCACATTATTCTCTAACAACATGAATCAACACGGTGCTACCAGCTCTGTTGACTCGGTGTGTGTGCTGGTGCGTTGCAATAACGATCTGGCCTGTGCTGAAGTTCAAATAGATTTGACAAATATATCCGCGCAGCTGAAACTGCACCTTAAAATGGAGATGCGGAGGATTTCTGGTGAAACATTCACGAGACGTTTTGAGACGGCAGATAAATGCGTTCCTTAGAGATAGTCTGCAATGAAATATGATGTGCCATCGTTGCCATCGTCGAAGCAGTTCAGGACACCGAATGGGGCCTGCTCTCAGGAGTGCTATCATTTTCTCCAGCGAAGAACTATTTTCACAAATTCCTAACCCTGTTAACCTGTCTTCCTTGACCATTGGTGCGCCAGTGGGACTATAAACTGCTGGCGAATCATGCTCCACTTCATATGTCATGTCTTTGTCAAACTGCCCATGAGATCAATGCTGGTATCTAATTAGAGGGAGAGACAGGTAAAAAGCCGAAGAGTGTCTATATCCAATTAATGTCGTCATTAATGAAGCAAGACAATGTTTCTGAGAGTGTGGGAGTAGAGAGGCCCACACATGAGAAAAGCAAGAAGACAAGAATAGAAGCCGTTTGTAGGGGGACATGTAAAATGGCATATCATCTATAAAGAGCCTATTGTGCTACAAATAGCAAAGCTGGTGTGGAGCTTCGCATGCTCTCATTGCAGCATTGAGCTTCCCCGCCCGCCAAGCATCTCTGACCTGACCTTTCCCGCCGCCGCTCGGCTTTGATCCGGCCAGACACAAGCGTGGCCGTCTTCTTCTTCCTCTTCTTCGTCCCCATCTTCTGCTTTGCCAGTCCACCGAGGAGCGCTTTGAACATAGCCGACTCTCAGTGATTTAAGCGAACAAAGTCACAGTGGCACCAATGGCTGCTCAGTCTGACTGCCACTGGATTAAGAAAAACAGACGGGAGCTTTTGGAATAGCCACCAGACGAGAGCTTTACCACGCAGAGGACCAAGGAAGGACACGTGAGGCCTAATATATAGCTCAGCGCTTCGAAAAAAAAAGAGATGAGATACTTTATTCTTCCACAAGGAAAATTGTCTGTTTCAGTAGTCTCGACAATGAAAACCACAACCACAAAGCAGGCATACCAAATTACTAATATTATTTAAAACAATTATTGTATGAAGTAGCTATACAAGAATACATTTGCTAAATGGGGACAGTACAGAGTTGATGACATTAGCGTTTCTGAGATTCTGTGGATAACAAATGGTGTCATCTCTAAACTCATTGTCGTTATTTGTTTTAAAATACCCGATTTCCTTAAAATAGCAGCTGTCCCCAGTTTGTCATCCATACATGACAGTCTCGGTTTTTAGACACTACTTGCGCTGTCTCACATACACCATACTGCCAAAAGTATTCGCTCACCTGCCGTGACTCAGATATGAATTTAAGTGACATCCCATTGTAACCTCACAAGTATGCTCCTGGAAGAATGGGCAAAAATTCCCATCAACTCACTCCTAAACTTTGTTGAAAGTTAAAGCTGTTACAGTTCCAAAGGGTAGCCATATGGATTTAGAATGGGATATCACTTAAAATCATATGTGAGTCAAGACGGGTGAGTGAATACTTTTGGCAGTCGCGTGTAGGTACATTAAATAGTTAACTACTGAGCGTAATTAAACACAGTAGCTAACTAAAACAGCAGCATCTCGGATTTAAGTCAGGAGTCTTAACACATGTTGGTAAGGAGTTCCTGAAAGATTATCTTCCTCTATCCAGTGGTAGATTTTGGCATGTGCGAAGTGCAGCCGCACAGGGCGGCATTCCATCTAAGACTACAATTTCATATTGCAGACATTAAAAATGATGCCATCTTAATCCTTCACTGGTGGTGAGCAAATTAGTTCATTCTTCTGAAATGAATGCTGAGCGACTGGAATAATGGCTGCAGAGGCAAAGGACAATATTTCTTCCAGCAGCAGGGCTAAATGTTGATCCCAGGTAAACAACCGTGTGGGAACAGAGTGGCCCACCTGTTTCCCCCCGCTGATCTTCGAGGCTGTCGTTTACAAATGGATAACAGGTGCCTTCGCTTGTATTTGCCTCCGTGGCTTGGCACGCTGCCACAGGCCAAATAAATAAAGCAAGCCTGCATTATTTTATTATTTAAAGAGGAGTAACTCAATAAAATATGACAAAGCCAAAGCTGTGTTGCCACCTGTGTGGAAGGGATAGAGAACGTACGGGGAACAATATTATTTTCAGGCCGTACTTTTCAATTCATTTGTCTTTCCAGCATTAGAGAATACCACAATAATTTTAATTGACCTCTAATTCAAGGTAAGTAGTATACCTGTTGGTATTTTTTATCCACTATCCAGTGTTCCTTTTGTATTTCCTCACTTTAATACCCAGTGACTGACTGTCACCTGCCTCTCACATCCTACAATGCCAGATATTAAATTACATTCAATGTTAGATAGTCACCATAGCGACAGGTTACGTCAGATTTGAACACAGTGCCTTCTTTCTGTTTCTTTCCTTTTGCTCCCTGCTTAAGATTTGACTTGCATATTTGACAGTGGAGTGATTTTTTACACTGAGCATGTTTAATTCATCGTGCTTGTCTACACTGTCAATACTAGCAAGTGCAACTTTACACGGCATCCGTTGCAGCTGAGCACCGCAGGTAGCCTATTTGCATGGATTGTACGTACTGTAAATGAATGGGGGAGCGCTCACAAATCACGTCGGAAATGATTTTGTGTTGCTTTGTTGCTGCTATTGCTCCATTCATGCCTGATGTAAGAGGTTTTATTATCCTATTATGGGGTGTGCATTGCAATGATGCGATGGCTACCGTACGTTCTCAATACCATGTTTCGCTGGGGGGGGGGGGGGGGGTCTTTTTCTTTGACAATTATCTGCAGGCAATTCTCTTTCTTGTGAACAAGGCCCCATTAATTGCCTTTGCGGGGTCTGAAATGAAGTATAGCGAATGCTTTAAGTCATTGACTCCCCAACCCATTTGCATGGTAATTAATATATTTGTGTGAAAATCCCCAATGCGTCCATGTGAACTTTTGGGGAGATGTGCCAACAGTGTCTGGAAACAGAAGATGAGCAGTGAGCGGTGCGCTAATCAAAGCCACAGTGTGTGTGTTTTCCCTGTTGCTTTAAATCTGCCAGGCACAGTCTGAAGCCCATAAAAAGAGCATTTGTCGAACAGGAAGCAGCTCCTTAACCGGTGGGCATTGTTTCTCTGAAATGTGACTCCATGTTGGAAAAGAAAACATGAATGGCCTGAAAATGTGGTTTAGACATGAACAAAACAAAGATTTCCATACAGCAGCGGGGAGGGCTCAACTTGTGTATTCATCTTTTGTATCCAAGCCTTTCTACAGTTCCCCCACCTGTCCATTGGACAGCGCACCAACACCTTCTTTATCCATCGTTGAATAGGAATGCAGGAAATGAGTCAGTATCCTCAGGTAGAAAACAAAACCAAAAAAACAGCAAATCGCAGACTAGAATTCAAAACATGGATTTGCCACTACAGGGCAAAAAACCATGAATCCCAGAAAGAGATGCAAAAATACAGGATATGCCTCTGTGTTACTAACAACTGTAATAATCTCAGACAGGTACAAAATGAAGGTAGGGAGAGCGCAAGGGATGTGATATCACAGGTATAATGGAAGCATTACTTTGGCATTGCAATGTCATTTATTTTTGTATTTTTTTTTTGTGGTGTATCAGGTCTTGCTTCCCGGCGTAGACGATGATCATATGGTGATGGTGAAGAAACATTCCGCTGATAAGAGAACTTTATTTACAGCAAGTAAGTATCCAATGTGCTGCGGAGCTCGAGAGACGTCTGCTAACCAAATCTGTTTCGCCAATATGTTTGCTTTTCTGTTGACGAAACAAAGCACCTTGTAATGTTTTGTTTCTGCTAGAGAGGCGACTGCCCCATATTGCCTCCTTACGAGGCCGCAAGATTCTGGCTATTTTCACGTCCAGTATGTGTGCGTTTCATGGGTCTGAATTATACTCTTGTCGAAGGTGAGCTACACGCGTGTCCGAGCCACGACTGCGCTTGAGTTGAAAAGTTCAACAGGAAATCTTTATACTATGGCCTGATCGATTTGATTTTGTTGAGGTTGATGCCGATTCCGATATTTGGAAGAATAAAATTACGATAAAAATCGTCTGATTAATAAAAATAAAAAAAAATGCAATAAATAAAAGAATTTTTGGGGTCCCTTAATGCTCAGAACAAGGGGATAGAAGCCTGTTTTACAATACTTTGTCCTTTAGAATTTGTTTAACTTTACTACAAAGACAAAAATAATCACTAAATCGAACAAAAAGATCGGCTGATGTTTTTCAGCTTTTTACTGAATGTTTGTTTGCATGTCATTATCTTTGTCTCATGTTAGAATCTGCCGATTTTGCCAATAAGAAAAGGGCTAATATGAGCCCATCGGCCGTGGCCATACTTTATACAGTATTAAAGTATATACTGCAGTATCAAGCCGAAGCCTCACTGGTTAGCTGGATGCAGGATACAGTCTACAGCCACGGTTCATATTTCTAGGAATACAAATTGTAGACAGAGTTGATGCTGCCATTGGAGTTTGATGAAAACTTGATTGGCAAAAAGAGCAAAGAAAACCAGTGACGGCTTCAACTAGAGAAACTGGCTACTTGTCAAGCACCTGCAATGACTTGTTTACTGTTGATTGGCCCCTAATGGATGTGACACTCTCTATCATCTTTCCCAGGTGCATTTTTGAAACGATACATTTGGCATTCCAAGTTCCAATCAAATTAAAACCTTCACCATGTTGTACTGTATTGTATTTTAATTGGTTGACAGCCAAGCATAAAAAGCATGGCCAAACAATCCAGGCCATACAGTGGAGTGCAGATTAAATGACAATATATTTTGATCCAGTGGGTGAGAAATGCCAGCGAGCCTGATTACTTGAATAATGTGAAGAGGCGGCTAATCTACTCCAACATTTAACAGTATCTTTTCTTGCTCTGTCCCATCGTACACCCCCAAATTGCTTTTACTGGCCAGGCTCAAAGCTGGCCAACATTCTTTGCAGGCACATTTCGATGACAAATGCCAACCTGCAAACAAAGCCACAGAGAGAACTGACTCTACAAAGAATTGAGTGGAAAAGAACTACTGCGTTTGGCACAGCACGGTAGAAACAATTAATAGTACTAATTACAACCCTTTTTAGTTTAGCCAAGCCAGTGTCCTGTTGTTCTTTTTTGTACATGTCCTAAAACGCTTGGGGCAAAGTGACTAGAATGGCAGCACAAGCAATTAGATCAATTATACCTGTGATGAGCTCAAAACAACATGGTTGCTGTGTCCTGTTGCTGCCAATACACAATTGCTGACAATAGACAGTAATAGAAGAACTCAATGAGTGCCTGGAAAAATGGCAAGAAAGATGTGGAAAAAACAAATGCATGCCAAGATTTCAGAAAAAAAGATGGTAAATGAGTTGTCTTATTAATGGCATGATTAACGACAATTAACAGTAGTCTTTGTAATATGAGAGATTTTACAGAGGCTGTAATTGCTTTGTGACATCTACATTATTGGACATTCACAACGTGTCCGTGCTCCATTCGCAATCGTCTCACAACTATAAGGTGCTGACCTTATGACTGCGAATTAGAATTTATGCAGTGCATTATCGCTGATTCACATAAAGATGTACTTTTAAATTGGCCAATTTAATGCGGGGAGCTGTCTGATAAGACCCCTGCTTTCCTCTGCATTGCCATTGTACGACCTAAGATTATACACACAGGCATACTTTAACTCAGCGGTGTCCAAACTACAGCCCTGCAGCCATTTGCGGCCCTCTGTCTGTTTTTCTTTTTCTTTTTTTTTTTCGTGGCCTGTGGCATGTATGAAAAATAACATTTGACTTTCTGCTCTTACTGCTCCTGGTAAATGTCTGATTGGTGAAATGTGTCACACAAACCATGCCACGGCAATATTGTGCAACGTGATTTTGAAGCTGTTATTTTAAAAGGTACAGTTGATGACCCACTTTGAAATGGACTCATGCGCTCCAGCTGTTTCATGCCACCTCCTCCTCTTCTTCTTTTTACTCCTCTGACTGAATGGTGGGAAGGTCCGTGGCGTTTAACCTCTGTAGCGTCGCTCACCCCTTGAGAGTCATCGCGGTCAGGCACGGGTCGTTTGTCCACCACGGGTCGTTTGTCCACCTGGCTGTCAAGTAGGAGTCATTAGAGTCACGAGGCGGGGTGTGAATAAGCGTTCAAGTGTCCGGGACGACATGTTGGGGCGTCGTCATAAATGACTGATAAGTAATGTTGCACACCACTCTTCTGATGACTGATGCTTCCGCTGCTTGGACACAGATGGCCTCCTTCACTCCTCTTCCAAACCATCTGTCTTCCTCTACATTAGTGTCCTTAAAGAAGCGTCCCCCCGGAGTTGCTCACATTCAATATGTCCGGGATGAAAGTTTGCATATTTGTTTCTTCTGGTTTTCTCCATGTGTGATATTCAGGCTTTATTTAAGGCTTTGTTCTACACTATTGGAATTTAAGAGTTCCAAGCACTAAGAAAAATGCAGGGAAATTCTAGGACTTACTCCACACCGCAAATCACAGTTTCTTCCTCCTGTTAGGCACTATAAAACGATGCACCACACTAAAAACAGCAGGCATTCCAACAGCTTCTTTCCCCTTGCCATGAACTTCCATAACATGAACTTTGATACATGAATCTACCAAATAAAAGTCCAAGTCCAATTAGAATTGGTATATAAACAGTCCTCTCTATCACGCCGTCCATATTTTGACATCATGAGACCAAAACGTCACCTAACAACTGGTCAACAGTTGGAGACTGGAAGAGTCACAGAAAGGCATACCTGTGGTCGTCCTTGGAAATGTTCATTTGTGAAATTTTAGTACTGAAATGTTAATGACTCTCTGTATTATATCTACATTTGTGTCTATGTCTGACACATACAGTATATTTGTTATACAGTGTACTAGTGGCCTTTGTTATAGTACAAGAGTGACTCCAACTACCAAAGACAAATTCCTTGCGTGTTTTAAGATATTGTACTTGCCCAATTAAGATGATTCTGATGCAGAGGCTTTTCTATTCTGTTTATTACACGGTCAAGAAAGTGTCCGGCCTAATTTGCAACATTCCCAACTGCTACTAGAATATACAGTACAGCAGAGTGTTGTTGAGCCATGCATAGTCATCACATATAATATTTGCCTTTTTTTCCACATTCACATAGGCATATACAGTACAGCACGCAAAAAAAATAGTATTGCTTATCCAATATATTTTTTATTCATGTATTGTCACGCCAAATCTGATAGTATTCATGGTGTTCATTTCTGTTCTCTGTTCTTCCTTATATTCACACTCACTTTTGTATAGTATCTTTTTATTCCTGTACAGTTTTCCATTCACATCTTCTACTACTGTCAACATTGTTGCCCTAAAATGAAGTCTCCATTGTGCGACTAAATAATGCTTATTACGTTCTGTTCTATCTATTCTGAGTGGGAATCTGTCCTTGCGTTCAAAATATTGTAGGGCGGTAGAAAGAGCAAGGTCCACTCTGTAGTATGTCCACTCTGGGTCAAGAGGGGCTACGTTAGCATCTTAGCAAAATATGGTTTGCGCTGATGATATCTTCTTGCAAGTTCAACAATTTTTCCAAAATATACAAAAAAACTATCTAAGAATTAAACCAAACCAATTGAATTATTTAACTTTTGACTGAGTGACATTTGCAAATGATGTACAAAGACCTCATTTACAGTATAAATGGATGGCATTTTAGTGCAGCAATATCTTTCTTAAAAAAAAAAAAAAGCGACAAAAATCCATCTTTCTCTAGCCTAGAATAAAATATAGATGTACTATTGTAACGGTGTTATCCATTTGTAAATTTAGCCAGTTAATCATTCATATAATTAACCAGCTCGTACAGTTATGGAGCCAGAATTGCGATAAGCAATGAAAGAATGAATGTCTAAATTATTAATCAATCTCACAGTATTTCCCGTATTGACGACAAGAAGAAAGCATGTTTATGGTTCCACTGCCCTGGGTCGTAGATATCCAGCAAAACATGAGGGTGCTGCTCATTTGTAGTTTTTAGTGGAACTCATTTCAGTTTGTAGTTATTAGTGGAACCATGGCAACCAGGCCATAATATTTACGAAACAGCGAACAAAGTGTAATCTATCATTATAGAAAACTCTTCTGTTGCTTTTATATGATGATTGCTCTTTGTTGAGGCATTTTATGCATTTCTTCCCCCCCAGTGAAGTCTGCTCTTTTGTTCTGTATTTAGCATTCACATTGTGGAGCACAAGGACACATATCAACTTGTTGGAGGCATAGTTTTCATTCAGGCGCTGATAAAGAAAACAACAGCTCCTTTTCAAAGTAGCAGATATGCCTGTGTAGCTGCAGTAATACTCCAGTAAACTAGTTTGAGCATACACTGTGAATTTAACAGTTTTCTGATAAATATTTAATGAAAACAGATATGCCTATTTAGCCTCTAAAACATCTCTCTTGCATGTTAACCAGCCGCAAGGATGCTAAACATTCTTATAACCTAACAGCAGCATGTGGTACACTCACTGCAAGGATGTTGCTTTTCGCGCAAATACAATTATCTAAAGCCTCAGCTGAGCCGCTAACATCAACACGACTGTTAATCTTGTTTTCTCAAATTGTGCCTTGAATTTTGATGCATTTGGCACAGCGGTGGGATGGTTTGTTTGGCCGTGTGGCGTAATTGTCGCCTACATTGAAAATCTGGATTATTTATAAAAATTTTTTTTGACTATAACAAATGAATATAGTGCACTTGGATACATTTGAGTAGGCTTGTTTTGAAACTTGTTAGGTCATTTAAACTCATTAAAACATACTTTTTAAACACTTAAAATTATTTAGACAAAACAAAAACAGTGTTGTAAGTGCTTTTAAGAGGCGGGGCCTGGTGGGGTGGCATATGATGCTGGCGAGTCTGAGTGTGAGTGTCTGGATGTAAGCTGTAGCCGCCAGCAGCTCCTGTGTGAGTGGACTCATTAAGTTTTTTTTTTTTTTTACTGTGTTCCTGGTGTTCAATAAACAACTATAAAGTGCATCGGTGACGGCGGCTCTTCTTTCCCAAGTGTGAGGGAATCACAGTAAGCACTTACACAATAAAATTTACAGCAAAAGGTTGAGTGCTGCAAAGTGTTTAATTTCCTTGACAAGTCTTCTTGAGGGAGTATTAAGTATTGCTTTCATCAGGAAGGATCCAACAGCAGGTGTAAATGGAGGCTCAGGGCATTGCCCCGGGAGATTTACTAACCAGCTTCCACGCGAGATGACAAACGTGTCAAAGAAAGTAAGAGACGGCAGCGGCGGTGGATAAAAAACCAACACAGCTTGATGCTTGCATCAGATACAGGAGGCTGTGTTCTGGCTGTTCTCTCCAGGTATGGCTAATTGGATGAATGAAAAGGATGGTGAGTGGTTGCTGCTAAGTGGGATGAGTGGTCGTCGTTGGCTTTATTGAAATAAATCAGAGAGACCCTGGGATAGAGAGATTCAGGGAAATGGATGACTCGATAGTAAGGGATACATGGACTCTTTATTTTCAAAGATAATAATGCTCACTTTTGATTGACATGTTAGTTTGCAGGGGTGTAGAACAGCACTGCAAGCTCTCACACAAAAGTGCATCCACAATTTGTACCCAGGAGGAAGATGAGACCTCGCAAACAAATAAATACTGCGAGACTATGGGAGACTAAAGGCAAACAGAGTCACAAGAGAAATTGGCCAGTCCATCACCATGGCTCCATAGTTACTCAAAGATGCCCACTGTTGGCCACAATATGAAAGCAGGTGGGAAGGAAGGAGACACTTCTCTTTTCAAGAGTAGAGGTGATATCTGGTGAGGTGGCAGTTTGGGCCTGGCACTGCACAGGAAATCATTGGAAGTCAGAACAAGTTTTGTCACGCTCATGTGTTGTGGTCCAATTTAATCTGGAGCTCATTGAGAAGCATGTGGTCCAAACACGTGCACAAATCACCGAGGAAAATAAAATTAACGTGGATTCAACAGAGCCTGAAACACATCAAGGAATCAGCATTGCAACCACAGCACACATAAGCCCACAGATGCAATTAACAAGGGTTAAGATACAGTTCACAAAGACTGCTATTGGGTAGATAACGCCGCACAAAAGGAAGAAGCAGTGCATCCACACAGAGACAAGAGCATCTCAGGCACCCCACCTCCTTACGCATTCATGCTATGGATGGCGCGATCGATTCCTAACCCGGGGATTCAATAGTAACCACATTAATCCGCCACCGGGCACAGTCGGCGAGTCTACCAGACAGCCACTCTGTCAGCCGCTCCTCTGCTGCCTGCCTAGGATCACTATTGGTTTACACAGGGAGTCCGGGGTAGTTGTGCGCCAGCCACAGACGGACGGGAATGAATGAAATGAAATGTCACTATATTGTTATGCCTGCCCTTTGCAAAGTGCCTCGTCGCATGTGCCAAATCAAACTACAGAGGAAGGCATAGTTCAAGCCCCTGAAACACTGCGTGTGTGTGTGTGTGTGTGTGTGTGTGTGTGTGTGCATGTTTGTGGGCAGTCAGGCTATGATCTCAAGCATGGAATTGTGATTTGCGCCATGTATGACTTGTTTCTTTGACCAAAAGCGTATTACAACTGTAGCTTTTTCCGGTTCTTTTGTTGATAAGATCATGTAAGTAGTCAATGATCAGGCTGAGAATGAGTTACATTTTGTACGAAGGAGATTATCAATTCATACTCAAGAGATTTACAGTGTGCTGGAGATCATGCAACAAGAGTCTCGCCAGAATGAGCTAGTCTCTTCCGGAATCTGTCTTCCGTTAAAATGTTCTCACTCTGCCCACAGAGTGCATTGGCCCTGACCTAAGGTGTTGTTATGAAACGGTTCATAATAATCCAGTCAGAAGGTGTGTAAATGTTTTACTCAACGTATATGCAACCTTTGACAGTACAAAGTGTGGCGATAATCACGCTAACATTATATAATATTGCTCAAGCGATGGTTAACAGAACCAAGATATTGGGATTTACAGTAAAAAGTATGCAAAATACCAGAGGCTATAAATGTAATCGCAAATAGCACAGTGCCACTAGGAAGGGTTTTACAACCATGAAAATTGGGGCGTAGCCCATATACTGTGTTACAAGGTAGGGGGCAATTACAGCTTGAAGTTGATTCATCGCCAATCACGTGTTTTGCCATTAACAATGGATGGGGCTCGCTGAAATCGACAGATGGTTGGTCAGCACAGAAAACCAACAGCAGTGCCCTCAATCGTATGGAAATATTTTGCAAAATACGAGACCAGTGCTATGAACACTCATCTAATTATTATTATTATTATTGTTTCAAATTATACACGACTGTTATATACTGTAGCAACCCTACAGTTGAGAGTTACATGAATTGGTGTTACAGTTTTCCAAGTTTTGACTGTCTGCGAGTCCACGAAGGTATCAGAATGTGATTGGCCGAGCAAGTGTCTGAATGCGATTAGATGAACGAGTTGCACTGGCCCCATCAGTGCAACCGAGGATGACGTGGAAAGTGAGTGAGTGAGTGAGCTTGTGTTTGGAGGCGAAAGCGCGCACAGCCAGTTGACAATTTATCATGTTAATGATGTCTTTTATTAATCGACATGGACAAACTTTCTTTCGGCCCCTATTACAAGGTAATCTCCATGGAATGTCATTTTACACATTTAATGGGAAAATGTTGGTTTTGTTGAAATGGAATGAAAGCCACACTTTCTTATGCAAGGGCCTCTCGCCATGGCAACCTCCAATGAGGAAACATGGTTATCATCTCATTAAATTACAAACAAGTGTTGCTCTTTAACGAGGCTTTGGAAAAGAATCCCACACGAGCTTTGTTAGCCGTTTTTAATGACGATTTTGCCTTTCAGCTTCACAAAGTTTGCATCCCTGACAACAATTTGTCCCGCTTTAATTCAATCATGCAGTCAAATTTTTGGTAATGCATGCCATTGTGTGCCTCTCTTTTTTCTACACGGTCCAGTGCGCACCACCTGTCTGTATTACCGACTCTTTCTTTCCCCTGAGAAAAGCAACACATTGGAATTGACTGAAAGAAGGACAATTTGAACCAGCACACAAGCTGCTGGCAACTTCCTTAATGAATTCATTACAGCCAGCCCTCATTTCCCTGACTGGATTCAAAGGGGCTGTACGTTCCAAAAAAGCCCGGTCGTCCCTTTCTCTCACTCCTCATTTAGTTCAAATTTAGCCTTTTTCCATGTGCCCGCTGTTGGTGAAAGCAGCTTGGCGGAGGACGGTGTGAAGTGAATGGCCAAACATGACATTACCGAGATACCCTTTGCCGCTATGATATGCTCATTGCTGTTTGATGAGAACTTTGCGAAAAAATAAAAACAAAATAAAAAAAATCAATAAATCCCAAACCAAGGAATTTCGAACGTCTTAGCTCTATTCAGGGCCATTTTGGATGCGTCTGTGTGGCCTTGATAGACTGCCCAGCAGGGCCAATTGGTCTGGATGCCCCCATTGGCATTGCTGTTATGATTTTATGACAGCTTTGGCAGCTACATAGAAATACGGCACAGGCTAGAACAAAGCCAACAACGAGACACCAACATGACGAGAATAGAAGATACTGTCGCAGATTTTTTTTGTGTGTGTGCGTTTTCTTGCCTCGTCTTGATCGACATGGACACTGTTTTTGGCTCAGCTCGGTATTTGTGTCACGGCTGAAGGTGTTGCGAAAATATTACATCAGCTCTGCACTGCACCAACGGTCGATTTGGGGTAGGTTTGTGTAAACATTGATGTTATCTGGCAACTGTGCCAAATTCCATCTATATATCAGTATTGTTGATAGCCACGTGAATCCCTTCCAGCAGAACCGTCCTAGTAATAACAACATTGCAATGGATGCTCTAATTTGTGACTCAGGTTTAAATCTGTGCTGTGGTTGTTGCTTAATTTAATGAAATTCCCGCTGCTTCCTCGCCATCTCCTCACTGAAATAGCCCCTGGGGAGTTTTTGGGAGATTTATTTGTTATTGATTTGAATTAGGGAGCTTCAAAACACGGCTAAATGGATTTTGATGCCCAGAATAAATGCAAAAAAACCAAATGCTTTGAAATGGGTTTGATGACACCGGCAAAGCCGCTGTTCAAGATGGATTACACTTTCAGATCATCAGCTTTACTGATATGCATGAGTGGACTTCCACTAATAGCATGCGTTTGTGTTTGTATGAGGATTACTTGTGCTGCTATTTGTACATCTTGCCTCGAGTTTCCTTCAAGTAAAATGAAATTGTCCACATTTCTGTCCAGTGGCTTTCCAGGAATTTAAACCCCGACCACCCCCCACCCACACTCACACACACACACACACACACACACACACAAACACACACACACACACACACACACACTACAGCCGGTCCTTTTGCTGCCTAAGTTCGTCTTTCCCCGGGGATGCACACACTCTAAATTCATGCGGCATGAAACATTTAGCAGGAGAACTGTTCTCTTCCATATTCATCCTTAATCTGTGTGCACGAGTAAAATTGACTCTCCTCCACAGAAGGCAGCTCAAGTTGCCATGTGGAATAATGGGCGAGGTAAAAACAGCATTTAATACATGCATCTATAACCACACAAAAAAAAAAAAAATCATTAAATTAAGAAAATGTGATTTTGTCAAAATACGGCTAACCCCCGACAGGCTTCTGGAAGATTGCAAATCCATTTGTTGTTGAACTATTAATAAAACTAAATGCACTTTAATCTCCATTGTATCTCAAAGGAGCTTTTCAGAGCTGCAAGCATCACTTTAGTTTAGTATGAATAATCCCAAAATAATAGAAAGGCAACAGATGTTCTTTTAGTTTAAGCAAGACACACTTTGGTTTGATTTTTTTTTTCCAGGTTGTTGCTCTTGTAAAAGCATAGAAATGTAAACATTGCAAAGTCAAGGTAAAAAGGCTTTCTGACATGACCGTTTTCCACTACAATGCATTTGCAGAAGGCACACTTCTTTGTGACAATTTGATGAGCGCCGTTATTGAAAATGGTCATATGTGGCAGATTCATGCGCATGAGCAAAGTAAAGAAGAGACACATTTGAGGAGGAATAGTGAGGGACTTTTTGTTGTTGTTGGTCCTGCCCACCCTGTAGGATTCCTATCACAAAGGGTCTGTGTGATTGGTTCCAGCCCAGCGCCGCCTGGGCCCATTTAGATAATAAAATGGCCCGCAAGTCTCGGGACTCATACATACAGATGCAAAAGCAGTGGATGCACACACAAATTGACACATGCAGATAGAAAAGAGCACAATGATAATACAGGCTCAGATGAACAAACCTGCGCCTCAGCTGAAGTTTTGTGAGTTCAAAATGCAAACTTTCTACTTGGAGATCTTTCCGCCTGCCAATTATGAACGGAGGCGATGTTCGTAAAGTCAACCAAAAGTTAGCCAATGAGACATTCACTTGCTCTTGGCAGCAGAAGAAAGAGCTAAAAATGGTCCGACAGTCAATAAACATGCTCGAGGCATGTAGCATTAGCTGAGAATCCATTAAAGCTGTGCTGTAAAGGCCTTGGTGGAGGTTGGCACCGCGCCGGGAGCCAGATGACTTTATTGTAGGTTTATTTACTCCCTATAAATATTAAGGAGTAGAGGTTAAAGTCATGTACTACCAGCGCAACACTCGCATGTTTTGTAAACCCACAAAGCAAGTGATATATACTGTATGTCCAAGGTCTCCTTTTCATTCCGCTATAGAACTGGACGCAACATTAGATAAGAGAGCCTTAAGAGCTCTCAATGCGATCCGTATTTAAAAGGTTTTGATAAAAAATATGTACTCTTCATTGAAAACCACTTTGAAATGAGTCTTTTTCTTTTTAACTTACAGACGGTTTGCCATTGATGATATTTGCCTTTATTCTCGAATCATCCCACAAAGTGGTTCCCACACTAATATCACTTTGGACAAATAATGACATATGTCCTTGTACAAATTAGACTAAGTGGAAAGCAGTAGTAGACTAAGTAGTGTTCTATGTACATGCTGTACATGTTCCATGACATTTTGCGCAAAGTCTCCCTTAATTGGAACTCTTACGGTAAGTGTGTTGTCATCAGAGCACCTAAGAGCCTTGCCATGCATGACATTTCTAAAAGATACTGTATAAGTGTAGGAATTTGTCTCGCCACATGAATCACTGAGTACACATTACGAGCACATATGTAGAGCTATTTCGGGAGAAACATGCAACAGAGATTGTAGAGGCATAAAAGCCAGAAAGTTTATGATAAGGAAAACAAACCAATCCTAAACTGTTTGTTGCGGCTTTCTGCTTGTCCCATTGGGGGAGTTCCTATATTGCATCGATGCCCTTCCTGATGCAACCCACCCATTTTTTTTTAATCCGGGCAAGAGTGGCCATGAATCGAACCCACGCCGTCTGCATGGAAGGCATGTACTGCTACAGCACCAGTGCATTATACATTATTATATAGCACTGTCAGAAGTAGTATCTCCATTGACACAGTCATACCAAATGAGACTTCACGCCAAGGCTGCTAATTTTGCTACAAAATCTACACCATCAATACTAATTGCACGAATAAAACAACTGCACACTACTTGTGTCAACTATTAACAGCCTGGCATACATTGCAAAGTAATCTGGGTAGTAACGACCAGCCAAAAACAACAAAGTCGGTCATGATGGCGACTTGTGATTACCATCACATCTGGCTATTTCTATGCTGTTGTGTAATTTACACAAGGCAAACTGAACAAATATGCACAAATAGAACACGATTGCAAATGATATCATTAGGACATTGCCATTCTCTTAATGACAGAGGTACTTTAGCCAGAGAATATCAAAATAAAGGTTTTCATTGTCATTGATTTGAAATATTCTCTCCCACTCATAAATACACGCACATGCACACTGGCTGAGAGAAGCAGTGGAAGGAGCATAGCCCTGATTGTCTTAAAGGCTCTTTCCCTTCTTCGTCTGCTCTTGTGCTGCATCAGATTGGCTGAATGTGGCCTGAATAAACAATAGTGTGTGTGTGTGTCTGTGCACTTGTTGGTGTGTGTATGCAGTGCCGTGTTGAGTGGATTAACACAGAGCGGGTCAAAGCCTGCCCGCCCGTATCTTGTTTATCAGCATCTGAAAGGCATATTTGGATGCAGGGGACTGTGTTTGTATGTGTACATTGTGTGTGTACACTTTGAGCGTGTGACCACGGAGGGGTCATGTGTCAGTGTGAGGTTTCATTAAATGGGTTGGCAAGCACGTTGACACAACGCTGTCTCGCAAATAATAAATAGACAGGCAAAAAAAATAAATAAAATGTAAAAAAAAGCAAACACACAAAGAAAGTCAAGCAACATCTTTTAAGAAGCATTTGGATTCATTTGCCAACTTGAATAAGACAACAGTTAAACTAATTTAATTTAATATTCCGTGCCAATTGAAGAAAAAAACAAAACAAAAAAACATAGCAATATAGCATTGTCGTTTTTCAGTTTTAGAGGGAAAATAGGACAGGACAGGCCAGACGAAAAACAAGCTTCATCTAATAGGCTGAAGGGCAGTGGTTTCCCAGCCTTTTTCGAGCCAAGGCATATCTATTCGACATTGGAAAAATCTCACGGCACACCAAACAAAAATATCACTGACGTAATGATCTCGTCTCGATGTACTCGCAAATTTGGACCGATACTCCCTTTTTCAGACAGAGTATGAGGACAAGTACTTAGGTCTTGCAATTGCAATGAAAATGGTTTTTGTTATTGTTCAAAAACACAAAAAAAACTTCATGAAACATGGCTTAACTTCCCTCGTCTAACACGTTTTAAAGTAACAACTGGTCATAACTGACAAGACATTCTAAAATCCAATTGCATGTTTTTTTTTTCGAACAGTCTTAAAAATACTTCAAGCCTTTAACAATTTTTAGTTACGTGGTGTCTCAATTTGGAAAGGTATATGTCAGGCTAGTGAAGTTTGAGTACAGTGGGGACGTGCAGTATCGGCACAGACATGGATACTGGTATCTGTATCGGTGTATCCCTAATTTTTTTTACTTATTAAGTGAAATTGAATAGCACACCTGATGATTTCTCACAACACTCATATTCTGCCATGGCAAGATAAACAAAACGGCAGGGCTACAAACTGTCTAAACAATCAGACAAGATTCAGGCGCAACACTCACGAGGGGGATTTTGTAAAAAATGGGTAAAAACAAAAGAAAGCATAAAAACACCCTAGAGTGCAGCAAATCATGTTATCTGTTTTTTTGCAGTTCATCAAAAACAGACAGCCTCAAATCCTTACAACATGAAGCAACTGCACACATTTTTCACTAAACTTACAGTATCGTCAACAACGGCAAATGCAATTAACATCTACAAACTTCAACAACACTTCTTATATACATTGGAGTGAAAATGTCTTACCTTGAGAAGGGGAATCACCGTCACCTCACTTTGCTTGGTGCCTGCAGGAAAAGCATAGGAAGCGCTTTCAAACAATTGTACAATGTATTGTACACACAAAGCTCTAACAGTTGATAACTGTTAATAGTCTAATGGTTAATCCGCTCAAAGATGCTGCACAAATCATCTCAATTTATCATATAAATATGATATCCAAGGCATAATAAATCCGACTATTCTGTGCTAATGATGGGATGTTAGAATGTACCTTAAGCTAACGACGTGGCGCTCATTAAGTTGAGCATAAACTAACGGTAGAATTCACGGGGTGTTTAATTAGCCAATCAAGACAACACTGTAGTGTGCTATACGTTCATGCATTTTACATGTTCACCCATCAAGCCTCATAAAGTCACCGGGAATGGAAATGAGCAATCGGTCAGCGATAGCAACACATCATTTACGAGCCTGCTGTGTTAATAAAGGGCTGCTTTGCTTTTCAGGTTGCTTTTTTATTTTGCCTTTTCATTTGTGCGACTTCAAGAACGATTCATTCCGAGCGTGACTCTTTCGGTAAAGCACCAATAACAGTGTTTACATGGGTTCATGAAATGTTTTAATTCTCAAAATGAATGTTTTTATTTGTAGGCAGTTATGCATGAGCAATGATCTGATTTTGTCAAAGACTGTTTAGGGATCACATTTCACGGAAGCCAATGACATACAGTATGTTTATTAATGGTCGTACTTTGCAGTTATGCTACTCATTTCTAGCTAATAAGGTAACCGGAATATTTGGATTTGATCATTTTACAATGTGACAAAGTTGGTACAAGCACTCCACACAACGAAAAGTAAAATAAACAGGCTCTATAAGGTCCAAAAGGTGTCCAAGCTGGTCAACAAAAAAAATGATTGACAGCTAAAACAGGCAAACAAGAATTGCCACAGCAATGGTAGAAAGGTTAGACGCTTTATTCGAGCGACTGTAGCATTGGAATAATAGGAAAGTTGTTCATTAATTATCAAATTTACGGCTGGGAAATATGGCCTTAAAATAAAACCGTCTGTCTGTTCACAGCCATGTTGTTAGTTTCAGCAATGTACATAAGCAGCGATGTGCATTCAACCACGGAAGCCACTAAAACAAAAAATGTCCCGACAGATTGTCAAATTTATCGATACATTTGATTAATTGCTAAGCCCGAGTAGGATTATTATTTATCTTTGTTTTCATGTTTCAAGTAGAAATGCACCAATACCACGTTTTCTTCAGCTCGAGTACGACGAGTACAAGCACTTACATTTAAGTACTTGCTGATATCGACTACCGATACTTGATAATGCCATTAAGTCTTGCAATTTTTATGTTACTCAGATTTATTTTATTAAAATATTGTTCAAAAACAAACCTTTATTGAACATGGCATACATTTCACTCACAAATAATACTTCTTATACATATAAGCTAACATTGTTGAAAATTACAAAAAAAATTTTTTACTGAACATCGAATCAATTTCACTCAATCATCACACTTTATTAACACAATCTAATATTTAAAAACAAAACTTCTTCAACATCACAAATAAAAAGACAAAGAAGAAGGCTGTGGCAAAGCTGCGGTAATATAGCTTCTTTTTCAGGTTAAATCGTTATTTTGTATTTGTATTTCGTATCGAGTCTTTTTGAAGAACTGTTCACTCGCTGCCAAACTGCACACTGCATGCCAGGGAAGGAAAGAGGGATATAGTAACTGACTGATTGGTAAAGTGGTATCGGGTGTTGTAGTATCGGAGCGTTTTTACGAGTACGAGTACAGATACACATTATCAGCACTGGTGCCAACAGGCTAATGGTATCGGTGAATCCCGAGTTTCAAGTTCAAGTTTTCTCCTCTGATAATGATATGGTAAGTAGTGATAGGCTTTGTTTTTCCAGTGCAACTATAAAATGTTCTATTTTTGGGGGGTGAAACCGTCATGGTGTCCAGATGCATAATGATACGTTTCAACCAAGCATGAAACTACATCGAGGGGCAGTGGGACAGCGGTCACGCTTGTCAGCTTGAGACAAAAGATGGCCGCCATTAAAAAGATGAGCTTTCACACATTGGACACACACATGCTCGGAAAGTCACACAAACACATGATCCAATTAGCATACACACACACGGGTGAAACGAGTCCAACTTTGGCGTGTTCTAAGAAGTGGGTCGGAAGAACGGGATTTGCCATCACTTTGGATTTGGTTGTACACGCACATAACGCAATCCAGACCATGATACTTGCTTGGACGCTGTGACAGACACACACCCTGGCACACGTTCCATCCTTGTCAACTGTCATTTGTTGCCCACTGGCCCTCCCGAAACGATCCGAGCGTCAGAACTGTTCTGCCAAAGCTTATTTAGAGACATCACATCGCTCACAACAATTTCATCGCTCTAGCGATTGTGAGTGGAAATTGCCGGGGCCTTTGAGAAATGACGGGTCACGGTAACCTTGGACAAAATCCTTTAAAAAGACTCGGTGTACATTAGAAGTGGGAAATGCTACGAGATTATCTCTGCCTAAGGAGGGAAAATGATGTTATGGGATCAAAAAGTTTGGAATTAGGTCAAAAGGGAACCGTTCTTCAGTATACTGTAGTTACCTTCCATGTGTATAGAATTTACCAGAGCATCTTTGCTAAAGTACATCACCATATTACAATAGTATTGGCCTCGCTCCACTTCAATTCAAGGTGCTGCTGTTAAGATTTTAAATGCTTTAGCACCAGTACACAGGAATTGAAGGAAGCCTGCTCAGTTGAGATTTTAAAAGCAAAACTACAGACCCACGGGTTTACTGCTGCATTTTATTTACAGGATAGGTGGTGCCATATTTGTATGTGTGTTTTAATTTACAAAAGTGTTTTTACTTTGCCTTATTTCTGAAATTGTTTTCACTTTGTTGGCGCTTTTCCTTATCTTTATTTGTACTTATAGAACTTTGTTTTGCTCATCTGTACGCCACTTTGACTCCAAGTGCTCCATGAATGAATTAATTATTATTATTATTACAGTATATGTGAAGGGATTATTTTGTTATTGTAGTATTTGTCTTTAGACCTCATAAAGCAGCACGTGGCACATTTTAAACGCATACAATTGTGTGTTTGGGATCACAAAGGCTCCGTTCAGGGCATTAAAAAATAAATTCCGGTTGTGTTTTGCTTTTTGTTTGGATTTTTGGAGCTTTTTTTTTTTTTTCTATGTGAAATTTGTTAAAATTTTAGCAGAGAGTAACAAATCGTTCACACTTTTTTTCTGCCATCTGCATGACTGGAATAAGTCAATTATATTCATGCAGGTCTTTTCGTAGAGAGGAGTTACAAAGTGTTTCATGTTGTATTAGAAGAGTATAAAATACAAAAACAATGTTTTACAGTTATATGTAAGAAAAACACTAATCAAATAAATGAGTGGCCATGTAGTGACCTGTGACTTATTATTTTAATTCACAACTAAGGTTCGAGGCACGGTGGACGACTGGTTAGAGCGTCTGCCTCACGGTTCTGTGGACCGGGGTTCAATCCCCGGCCCCGCCTCCGGGCACTCTGGTTTCCTCCCACATCCCCCAAAAAACATGCATGGTAGGTTAATTGGCCACTCTAAATTGCCCGTAGGTGTGAATGTGAGTGCGAATGGTTGTTTGTTTACATGTGCCCTGCGATTGGCTGGCAACCAGTTCAGGGTGCACCCCGCCTCCTGCCCGATGATAGCAGGGATAGGCTCCGGCACTCCCGCGATCCTTGTGAGGAGAAGCGGCTCACAAAATGGATGGAACTAAGGTTATTTTTATTTCAGTGAACTACAATTACGATGGCTTAAATGTCAACCTATGGCTATTTGATACGTTCCAAAGGCTAATTCACTTTTCATTTCCACGGGCATGGAAAAAAAAAAAAAAAGATCACAATGACTCATCTCGATTTTTATGTCATACAGATAGACAGCAAATCTTGGGACTGGACTATTTTCATGCGACAGATCCGTAACGTTTCAAAATTACAGAACAGCGTTCTATGTCAAAATATGTGTGGAAAAAAAGAAACCACTAAGCCATTGTACCTGCTTGGAAATGATATCATACTGATTAAACTGCATTGTGGTGCAGTGTGCAGGACAAGACACTTGACACAAATACAAAGAACAGGCAGTATGTTTTTGAGCTGGTGCAGTACATGGCATCGCTTCGAACAAACCAAGACTTCCACTTAGACCCGCTGCCCACTCATCGCTATTATGTGTCGCAAGCTCTTCTAAGACGGACTAAAAGGTTTGTGTTGTCAGGGTGATTTGCAGTGACAAAATAAAGCTGTTTGTGCAGCGGTGTAGGCGGCAAGATGAGCGTCTTTGTTTCCGCAGGTTTCTTTGTAAATGTCCTCATTAGAAGTTCATTCGGCATGAAAACAATATCAAAACAACAAAACAAGCGGGTCTAATAACGAGTATAATGGCGTAGCAGCTGCCTTTGTTTTACTGACGACTGATATGTTTTGTTGTTGAATACAAATCAGGATGCTTAATCTCTCATCATGCTTTGTCAAACACTTCCCAAGTGTCTTGACCATGTAGTTTTATATATGTATTTTACTGCTGCATTTGTTTGGTATCCTCTCCAGGCACGATGGGCCGGGATTTGAGAATGTCAGTCATATTAAATGAAACTATATTTATGGGGACTATGAAGAAATAAAAGCACACGTGTCTGACAATTGCTGTCTTGGGTACATTTAAAAGTATATTGCACAATATATTCGAATGCAGTAAACAAGCAACTGAGCGCTTCTTTGACTGCTTGCATTTTGCTGCCTCGAACCCGTCATTCTCCTATGGCAGATGAATGAGCACAAGGTGGCAATTACATGTTTTGCATAGCCTTTGCTCCTTCAGATCCGGTCAAAAATTCTAAAAACTCATCACCTAAACAAAAGCTTCAAGCACCAGTGGGAACCGTGCATGCACTACTTCCTCAGCTCTCCTGACTCACTGCTTGGTGGAGTGGTCTCCATGAGGACGGTCTCATAGCTGCATGCACGCAGGTGCACACATGGCCATGCGTTCACTTGTCCCGTCCCATTTTTCCCATGGCTGATCAAACGCAAAAGAAAAAAAAAAAAAAAGGTGCTGTCAATCACGTGCCCGGGCCCTCCAATCTGGATTTACTTGCCACTCTTTCCCTGCGGTCCCTTCCATCCTGACACTCCATCTCCCCATCCCGTCCATCTCTCCCTCCTTCACACATCAAAGCCAGTGAGGACAGCTGTGGGGCCGGAGATCTAACCAGCAGGCCGCTGCCATGGCAGCAGGTGAGTTAATCCACCTGAGCAATTTAATGAGAGCGATGACAGGTTTCCCTGTTTGGCCGAGTTGTGTCCTACTACATTGGTGTGAAAGAACTATAGCACATTGAAGTGATACATCTTGACTGGGAAACAAGCTTTCTATGTCGGGGAGGAGCTAAATTTAGCCTGCGTTGTTCGCGGAAGAAGTTACAGAGAAATCAAATCGGGAAGGCATTTATTTTTTATGTTGTAAGATGAGTTTGAAATGATATTAAACTGCTTTGCGATTAAAGTTTTTGGTATATTTAAACATTTGAAAAATGAATATAGACAAATACAAGAACTGTCTCAACCGACTTTGCTATTCGTGGCAGGGCTCGGTTCAGATTGTTGTATACAACTAGCCGCTCCATACATTTTCAAAAGGGACGACTCAAGCTGGAAATGGGCTGAATTGTTCGCCATCACATGCCCCGCACAAAATCATTCACAACAACAACACAGAATGCTTTGAAATTCCCATTCAGCCTCACCTTGCATATGTTTTGCCCACTCTCCCTTGCGTCTCAAACACAGAACTATCAGAGCTGCCAGCAGCTCGGGTTTGAGCATTCTAAGAGCAAAAGTGACTGCGGCTTAGTACTAGTTCACTTTCTGAAAAGCGCAATTAATTTTCCCCATTCACATGAACTAAATTGTGATTTGTGTGAGTCCTTTTAAAGAATATTTTTCAGCGCATAGTTTCCTCTAGGCATGCAGTAGGTGAGGATAAGGCTACAAAATATTGGAATTCAGCTTTGATTTTGTTTTCCCCTTATGCTGTCAAGAGCCCTGGCCGGGAATGACTTCTCAAACATTATCATCCACAGCGTAACACGGAGAAAAGGTTTACTTTGAAGGCGGGCTCATCATTGCAGGCATAGCAGACATAAAATTGGACTCGCCAGCTACAAGCGAGAGTGTAAACTAGAGTTGCTTGGTTACACTGTTTCCGGTCAGCGGTGGCTGCAGGAATATAAAATGAGCAAACTAACGGATCCCATTTGACTGGTGGGATGAATCGCTGCGGTTTGCCATCTTATCTGCATGGAGCTACACAGGACATCATTCAAAGCCGGCTTCCTGGAGCAGCCTCCAATGGCATGCGGCTCGACATTTTATTGGCTGGTTATCTCACTGAGGAAGAGATTATTCAAGTGAATACATTATAAAGTTGAACAAGTCGGAAGCATGGAATATTGATGTCTGTGTTTTTTTTGAGCATATAAATATAGAGAAATGTATGCAGCATCGTGACAGTTGGGGGGGGGGGGGGGGACCTAAAGAGCCGTTATGACCATTGACCTAAAGCGCAAGAACATACTGTACATGGAAAAGGCCCATCAAATAACCATTAATGTGGTACAGTGGAATGTATTGTGTCCTGTATATTACTGTTTTGCATTACAGGCTGGTGTGTTTTTTCACATTTCACCTTCAATTATCTTAATATAACAGAAAATGGCAGTCTTTCCCCCCCCACATTTCATGCTCTTTCGTTGCTCCACCATGCATCAAGAGCTTAATGGCTCTTTGCTATTTGGCACAGCGACACAAGTGTGATTCTTCTGGCTTCAAATTTCAGTTTTCCATGGATGGAGAGCCCTATGGCTTTCTGACTGGGGACGGAGATGGAAGCCAGCTGGCTCCCTCCTGCTCTGGATGTGAACTGACGGCAGAAATATGGTCTTGGGGGCTGCCAGAGGAGAAAAGGGTTGTTGTGGGAGAGATACCGACTGGCAAAGGTTGGCCAGTAGGATTCAAGCATTTAGGGCTTTATAAAGCCAAGCTACAATGCATACACATGAACTGGCTTTGATCCAGCATAAACCTAAAATAGAAAATGTCAAAAATGATCTTATTACCACCTAAAGGTACTCCTAAAGCAATCAGTCATATTTACCCTTTCACAAGCTTGACTGGTACAACTTTCTAAAATGTACTATCCCCTGAGGTTATTTTATAAGCCTCATGTTCTAGAGGATGACAATTTTACAACTGTTTAAGCAAAATCCCTTCAATTGTGTCAGTAAAACCAGTATCGCCACAAGGTATCGGTATTAGGGCGATAAAAGCCGTATTTCAAGGGATCAGGTACTCAAGAAGGCTGCTGATACCAGCCACAGATACTTAAGCCAAATAATCTGATATCGATTAAGTCCTCCTCACCTGTAGTTGGCGCTAGCTACACTGCGGCCTTTAACACATCGGCAAATCATGATGTGCATCAGAAAGTATTAAAGGTTTTCGTTCACAATCATCTGTGACCTGTCATTGTGTAAACGAAAATGTTCTGTATCAAAAGTACTAGTAGTATTCGTACTCGATATCGGTGAGTACTTGAGAATAAATTATTGTACATGGTATCGGTCTAAAAATAAAAGTGGTATTATAAAACAGAATGTATGCTAAAGTTTAATCATGACAGGTCCCATCTGTCTTGCAAAGATAGAATTAATTAAATTATCATTTACATATTTTATAGACAAACCAGTGATAAAGGAAGTTGATTTTGCGATCCTAAAAAAAGTGGACGAAAATGTTTATGAAAAGCGTATTTTTCTTGGTAGGAAGATGTTTTCAGTATATAATGAACCTAAACGTTGAAGTCTAGTACATGGATGCAAATGCAACCATTTCAGTGACTTTCAACTTTGTTTTTCATATCCTGAAGACATCAGTCATTGCTGGTTATTTTGCTTGCGCGTTCCCAAGGGCACAATCCCAAGAGACGTATTAGTACCTCATGGTTATCTTCATGAGCAAGTATGATATCTATGCACAAATGGAGTAAAGCTTATCACTCAAAGGGCGGTATAATCGATTGTTTCAATGTGTGTTTGCATGGAGGTCGATGCCTACAAAGACAGACAAGCTTTCGTGTTTGCATCAGGTTCATGCCTCCTTTAGAAATATGTGTAGCCTGTCTTTTTTCATGTCAATTCCGCCGTAGATGTAGAGATTATCGGAAAAGATGTACATACAGTAATTAAAAGAATCAAGACCACTTTTATCTTGCTCTCGAGGTTATTCGCCTCACTCGCTGCCAAGAAGTCTTGCGCGAGGTATAATTTGTGCCTTTTTTTTTATTTCATATTGCACCGGTGATTTGTTGACAACTCCTCAATCCATCATTGGGAGCTGCCAGAAATGTTGGTGCGATGGCTCACCTGTGACCTCATTACGAGCTGCTATTGGACATTTTTGCAAATTAAATGGTCCATTTGGTGGGAAATAGAGAATTCGATCAATATTTAGATATCAATCACACTGGAGGCTGCAATACACATCCAATTTCATTTGGCTGACCAGTGGTGTGCTGCCTGTTGGTTTCATTGCGAGCATATTTACGGTTGAATAATTGGAAGATTGTTGCATGAGAGGCTTTGATGATGAACAAAGTGGGACCCCTCCCTCACATCTCATTCCGAAATCTGTGGGTGAGGGCGTGATTGTGTAATTGACTCGACGAATAGCTTTCCCATTCTGCGGATCCATCAGAAGTAATGTGACTTGATTGAGCATCCACTGTGTCTCTGATTAAAAAAGCAGCAAGATGAGCTTCATTTAAAACAGAAGCGTGCCACAAGCCGTGATGTCTCAGAATCCGATCACACACACCAATTACCTTCCTGCGACGGGAGGTAACCATTAAGGGCTGAAGTTCCGGGACTTAATGGACATTTTGCAGCGAGTCGAGAATAAGATGGAGTGGCGAGAATTTATTTTATGTGGAAAGCAGTGGGTGAGGAGGAGACACTTAGAGATAGGTGTGAATAGATACTGTATCACCTACGGAAAGATAAGGCTGATGACGCGTCTTCTTGGAGAATCGAGACAGCTCATCCTACGAGGGGAACTTTGCATTAGATCCAAAAACACTAGTCTGGCCACTTTCTCAACATTTCCAGAAGTTCCTATTTAGTTACGCAACAGACGTTGACTTATAGGCCTATATGGCAAACCATGCAAGATAAATGGCGACTATAAAGCACTTAGTATTTGAGGCAAAGAAGTCACAGATGTTCCCTAACACTTGTTTGTATACTATCACACACCTTTATTTAACAAATTAATTTACATTATTGCAAACTTTTCACAAAACATGGACCATATGATGAGAGTATTGAAGTCTCCAATGGTTACATTTAAATTGATGATTGTGGTTAAAGTAAAAAATCTAAAGCTTGTTCCCGTGACACGTACATAATATGCTCCTCGCAGCTTTCATTATACTTTGAACACCATCTATTGTAGCGCATTTTACCTCAATTTGTGTAGCTTTTTTTTAACATATAATTTGTGTGTTGGACTTCAACATATGTTAAACCCAAACAGACTGACATGTAGTCAAACAGCAAAAACTAAAGACTTGGACACAGCCAGCTGAGGCAAAGCAGACGCTTCAGTCTTTGAGACTTGCAAACGTTGGATGCCGATTCATAAAACCAAAGAGAATGGGGGGAATACTATACAGACCACCAACTGTACAATTAAAAGTTTTATGAAATGTATTTAGAGAAAAGAGCATCTGCTGTCTATGTTGGACAAATTAACACGATCATAAGAAAATGTAGTCAGAAATTGTACATTGTTTTGCATGAACTTGATATACTTTTATGGCATTCACATACCATTGTATGTTCTCTCAATCAGTCGGTCACTGTGCTTGTAGTGCCACGTGTAGGGTGTTTGTGCAGAAGTTGTCTCCAATAGATCTGTAAGAATTCCTCATTTTCCCCAGCACGCAGTCAGGGTGAACATTAAAGAGCAACGTGTGTTGTATAATTGCAGCAGAGCTACAGTGATGTAACAGATTGTTGCATGGGTGTTTCTGCGGGAGGCTTTTTCCGAGAACTGGCTCTAATTGTTGCTTTTATAGACCGTGTGCCTGCAAACCGAATCGGACTCCCTCGGTTGTTTTGTGTCTGTGAGGAAAGTTAGCGCGACTCCCAGGGAGATCGCCGGCAAAGCTTCACACAACAACACAACTGTAGTCGTTTCAAGCTCATTTGTTCACAGCGGCTCAGCATATTAAATGTTGCTGCTGCTGGTGAGCTGTTGCTTCATCTGCCAACCACATTACACAAACTACTTTCAAAGAGAATCAAGTCTCCCAAAACACTACAAACCAGGGAAAACTGCTTTGCATTTGCATTATTAAGATCAGGTAGTTTGAAGGCAGGGTGACAATAGTACAGAGGGGATTGGCCCCTGGCACAAATTTGGAGAAGATAAATAATAAAATATCGCTGTTATAAGTTTACACACTATACAAAAAGACACCTGCTTATTTGTGAAACATCATGGAAAAGTCCAAATAAATCAGCCAAGACATCAGAAAGAGAATTGTGGGCTTGCATAAGTCTGGTTCATCATTGGGTGCAATTTCCAGATGCGTGAAAGTCCCACGTTCATCCGTTCAAACAATTATACAAGAGTTTCGACACCATGGGAAAGTCCGTCCATCATACTGGTCAGGAAGAAGCCAGGTTCTGTGTCCCGGAGATGAACTTACTTTGGTCCAAAATGGGCATGTCAACCCAAGAACAAAAGAAAAAGACCTGTGACGATGCTGGCTGAAGCTGGTAAGAGTGTGTCATTATCCACAGTGAAACGAGTACTGCCCCATCATTGGGTGAAAGGCAACTCTGCCAGGAAGAAGTCATTACACCAAAAAATAAAAATAAAAAACATAAAACGACAGATGGGACAAAGACCTTACTTTTTGGAGACATGTCCAGTGGTCTGACAAAACTTAAAATTTAACTGTTTGACCATCCTGAGCTTTATTACGTTAGGAGGAAATAGAAGGAATCTTGCAAGCCTGAGAACACAATCCCAACTTTGAAATACAGGGGTGGCAGCATCATTTTGTGGGCCGGTTTTGCTACAGGAAGAAAGAGTGCATTTCACAAAATAGATGGCATTATGGGGAAAGAACATTATGCGGAAATACTGAAGCAACATCAAGACATCAGCTTGGAAGATAAAGCTTGGGTGCCAACGATTCAAATTGACAATGGCCCACAGCACACTGCCAAACTGGCAGCCGTGAAAAGCCTTGATCTCAATCCTATTGAAAATGTATGGGCAGACCTGAAAAGGCATGTGCAAGCAAGGTGACCAAGAAATTTGTTTGTTATGCCAGTTCTGTCAGGGCGAAAGGGCCAAAAACTATTGTGAGAAGCTTGTGGAAGGATACCCAAAGTGATTGATCCAAGTCATACAGTTTAATGGCAGTGCTACCAAATACTAATGAACTGTATATAAACTTCTGACTTTGAAGAAAGTCATAAAATGTGTCTTTAAAAAAATCCTTCTCATTATTCTGGCATTTAGAAAATAGAAATAATTGCAGTAATCCAAATTTACCGAAAACAGGAAAAGTTTCGTCTGATTTCATGTCAGACAGGGTGGGGAAAAAAGTGTATGTGACGTCTGTAGTGTATGTAAACCTCTGGTTTCAACTGTAAGGATTAAAATCTAATACAATGCACTTTTTATATTTTTACAATGAATTTTGTGGATACAATGAAATATTTTTTTTTCTTCAAGTATGAATTTTTTAATATTTTTCGAATTTATTCGATTACTTTTTTTATATATAGTGTTCATATAGTCTTTCACCTCTGTGAATACAGTTGCATAAATTACTTTCACACATTCTATTTATGAGCTGTTTTGGCCTGCTTTATTAGTGCAACAAGAGGATCATTAAATGAAGTCAGATGAGTGGTCATGTTTGTTTTGTTCTGGCAAGGCAAAAGGGGTCATTTCAGTTATTTTGCTGCAAATTGTGTTTTGTTTAATCTAATGAGGCCCAATGAGACCCGGTTTATCAAAGACAGTTATGTTCATTTTTGAGAGGTATTAATTGAATAGCATGTTTATTATTGTGGTTGGAGTTTGCAGTGGTTTAAAATTCTCGAGAGGTAACCAAAATATTCCAATATCGCCTCACTTCACAAACAGTATGCTTGCTCCCTTTGTTTCTATTCACCTTTAAACTCCCTTCTATTGCTCTTTCCCATTCAATCCTGATCGAGCACCATCTTTTCCTCCTCTTTATTCAGAACGTTAAACCTTCACAGTGGCAGGACAGGCCGCTGTGAGGTGGCGATCGTTTCCGTTAGACAGTTTACAAATGTGCCTGACCCCTTATAAACAGGACGCGCAACCAAATAGATTCCCCCAGCCGGCGCAAGCGTAGTGCGGTGCTAACCTCGTGTCACGATCAAGACCTCTGTTGCCTCTCCACGGCCACACACAGTGACCGTGTGTGTATATTACGGGATGCCCTCGGCTTCGCTGACGCCTCATTTTCTCACTGTCTGACCTCCCACCCCAATGCCGAAAAAACAGGAAGTGCTGCAGAGCAATTCAAATGATGAGCACGCATTTGTTGGCCCTACTACATGCGTAACTCAACCGTACCCTCAACAAAGCATTAGTCGCCAGCAATGTCATCACTCCAGTTGTAGCGTATAAGCGCAACATCATCCCGCTCCTGACATTAAGTTCACTCGATCGCCTGAACAGGTCCCAAAGCACAGCTGCAGTTTTGCTGGGGACCATAGGGTTCCCTGATGAAATCCCAATGCGGCTTAATCCTATTAATATTTATCTGTCAGTCGCTATTTGGTTTGAAAAAATAGAGAAATTAGTTGGGGGGGGGAAAAGAAAAAGGTCACATTGTAAATAAAATATTGTTTGTTTATGCATGTCCAAAATTGAATAAACATAACAATAACAATGCATTACTTAGCATTCAGAACGTGTAGTGTATTGAAGTAGTTGCTTGTTATTTGGAACTTCATGTAAGTTGAAAACTGGGTCAAAACAAGGGCTGCATTCAAAACAGAAAATAATAATCATTTAACTAATACCGACAGAGCATTTCACTTTAAAGATGCTCCAATGTTATGAGACCTATATAGTGCACTATGAGGTCTGCTAACTAACTACATTCTTTTTTTTTTGTAAAGATTGAATTATAGCTTCATTTAGTTGATTACCATGAAATATTCACAGATTTAAATGTGTCCATTCCTCAGTGTCAACATACAGTGGAATATTACATCACAATATGAGTCATAATCCAGTGCTACTGGTGTTTTGACTTTTGAGGTCAATAGATAAAGGATATTCTACAAAATCGGGTTGCTTTCTGACTAAAATGAATTCTCTCAAATAATGTCCAAACAAATCTTCCGTAATCTATGACTCATCGCAAATGCTTAAAAATAATACAAAGTATGATACATTGCCTATGACTTAAGTGTAAGACATGATGACAGACATGCGGTAATAGGCCAAATGTTGGGGATACAAAAGCATGACATAAAAAATGTGGTCTGCTAAACGAAAACGAAAAAAGATTGACCTTCAGCATGTCTGACAGAAGACCACCAGAGCACAGCTCATCATTCACCGAAGTAAAGCCGAGTATGAAGCGTTCAGGTGAAAGAATCAGGCTAGGTCCTGGGTGGCCAGGACGTGAGCTGACACCGGGCTGCCTAAATGGAGTAGCGGCGGACACTTTCACTGTGGGAGCATTCAGGAGAACACGACCGACTGTACATATGAACATCTCTTTCTATTTTAGTTTACAATCCAACTCTGTCAAAAATATTGGGAAATTGTCTTCAACATGCAATTATGCGTGCCTGCAGTAATAGTAAAAAGTAAAACGGTACTCAAAGTCATTATGCGAGGTTATAGAATGACTTTAATGCCGGCATACTATTTTGAGAACGCCCTGTCTCATCTGATATTGGAAGCTAAACATGGTCATGCCTGGTAAATATTTGGATGGAGACCACCTGGGAACACTAGATGTCAGAATCTTACCTAATCTCTGATGGGGGCAAGCTATTCCAACTAAGTGCTGATCCCATGCTGGGAGATATTTATAGTAGGGTGGGTTGGAGTCAAGAAGTCAGACAACTCTTGATGCCTCAATAGGCGCAGATCAAAACACAAATACACTACTGTGTATGTGTGTGTTGTGACTTGGGCCGAAATACACTTTAACAAACCAGGTTATTTTTTCACATTCATTTGTTTTTGTAAGATTTTACAATACAATGCTATTTCCATGCTCACAAACAGAAGGAAAAAAATGTTTTATGTGCGAGCTGGAACCGATTAATAGCATTTCAATTTATTTCAAATGGGAAAGTTGATTTAAGGAAATTGAGTCATGGTCCCATACTTTTTACAATTTTACTCCAAAAACACTAACACACGACTTGAAATCTCTTTGTTGATCCACTCATTCTATCTTCACAACCCATTGCAGTTCAACAGTTTCACCCCACGATCTACAATAGTTTTTCTTTTTTTTTTTTTTTTTTACCAGTTCAGATTTTCGAAAGCTATGCTGCACAGTGGAGCCAACACAGTCCTACATGGACTGACTGTGTGCTACTGAAACTAAGAGTAATGATGTTGGACCGCTTCTGGTGTTGTTTGGTGAAACACTGCTCTATTCCATGGAGCTTCTTTGGAGGCTTCTGGCAGATAATGAATGGTGTTATTTACCGAATGAGGCAACTGTGGAGCAGCCAGAGCACTGACATGGCTGAGAGGCAGCCAGACGCAGTGCAGTGCAGTGTGTCTGTGTGTGTGCGCGTGCGTGTGTGTCTCACAGAGGGCCCGGGCCCTAAGCTAAAGTAGCCAGTCCTGCCTCTTCTGGGCACACTCCCTCCCTTTCCTCCTAAACACTCAAACTCTCCTTGACAGAATACCTTCTAGGCACTCACAATCACACACAAACAGATACCTGTATAAACACAAAGATTGTGCACGCCTACACAGCATCTGTCCTCTGCTGACTAAAAGAAGTCCATTGCAGTGCTGAGTAGCTCGAGCAGTGATTTGGCAAAGATGCTTCAGTCTTCACCTATTGATCGCTTCAGAAGGCATAGGGCTGCGGCGACTAGTTCATTTGAAGTTACTACAAGGACAGGCTGTTAATAAAAGTCATTTAAGCCTCTCTGACCCAAATTGTAATGGTTCTCAAGCTTGCTCTTTGCTCCAGCTATTTGTCTGAATAACAACCTAATAGCCACTAACAGACACAAACATTTAAACATACTAGGTACATCTGCACAATCTAATTAAATCCGAAGCAAGAGCTGTAGCAAATAAATCGAATCTTAACAAAGGATGCTCAGACACAGATGATGTTTGTTGTTGCAGGGTTTGGGTCTGCTTTTAATATAGTTATGGAGAGACATGAGAGGGTCAAAATATTAGAAACAGATATGATTTACGGAGCAACATCACTGCAAACTGAAACTACAAAATATGAAACTACTATTTAACTCAAACTCAAACGTATATGATAAATACAAGTGCTGCAGCTAGAATGAAACAATTAGACAAAACATTTGAGCATCGTCAGACTGACTGAATGGAAAAAGAGGGAATGAAATTCAAACAGACTGATGAGACAACAAAACACACACAAGTGGCTGACGAGAACTGATCGGTTGATGCAAGAGAACAGGTGAAGAAAAAGACTAAACGAGCAGACAGGGAAGATTGGAAAATAAACCAAAACTAAATCACAACAAAGGAAACTGAGATCTGTATGTTCTTAAACCAAAAACCAAAGGATAAACAAAACATAGATTGTCACATAATCTTCAAGCCTTCAATTATACTCCTCTTTCAGCTTGTTCATGGCCTTTTTTTTCCCCCACATAGATTTTTTTTTTAACTTCCTTTCAGTATATAACATCCATTTATTTGTATTTAACCCCTCAACTTTCAGTTTGAAAACAACCTAGGGAAAAGGACATTTTGATGTATATATATATATATATATATATATATATATATATATATATTATTTTTTTTTTTTTTTTTTCCCCCCCCAATATACTTTGTTTTTCTTGAAAAGCCAAAAGTACAGTGTTTCCTACCACTAACAGAGAGAGCTATCACATCTCAATTAAAATATATTTTTTCTTCATGGTGAGCAAAGGGTATCTGTTTCTTAAAATCAAAATTGCGCCATTCATTTATTCCACAGGAGTGTAGTAAGCCATTAAAATGCCTTTTTCAGAATCTATGGCCTAAAGTGTCCACCATTGTCAAAAGGTGAAATTTGATGTAAACGGTGTATTATTGATATATATAAAGAGACAAAAAAAAAGTATGGTGAGAGAAAAAGTGAATACTGGAACTCTAACGTCATGTTTTGAGAAACAACAAGCGCGTTGTTACGGTAAACGGCTAAACATTTCCTGGCGGCCGCCTTCTCACTGGGTTAAAATCACAGCGAGTAATGAGTGATGAGTGACATTTTGGACCGGCCAGCCCTGAAGTGAACAGCTGCCAAGTACCTGTCCATTTTATACACAGAGGGGGGGAGGGGGGGGGGGGGGGGGGGATATTTTTAGGAAGCCTCTCTCATCAGCGACCTGTCTGATTGCGGTAAAAGGCTACCTCTTGGACATCTATCTTTGAAAATGATCCTGATTTCTTTTAAAACCTTTTAAAGCATTGCCACTTGGGTCATTACTGTTTCTGCCCATTTATGTCTGGCATGTCCTCTTTACTGGAGTGCATCACCTTCTCCAGCCCAACCCGAGCTGCTGCTCCCAAAGTCATCCTAATTAGTGTTTAAAGCTCCTGCACCCCCACGGTGAGGTTGCCCGTGCCCATAAGTCACTGCTGCCTCGTCTTTGCTGTGCCAGCTAATGGAAGGGCACTCTCTGCTGCCGTCACTCCTTGTGTTTCGTGTGTGTGTGGAAGTGCGTATGAAGGGGGCCGTTCACATGCCATCAGTGGCGGCAAAACTACTCGCACACCTTCCCTCTTTTATCAGCTTACATAGTGTTTGTACTGAGAAGAAGAAAAAAAAATACATCCCATGTTGTTGTTTAAGAACAGAGTAGCCCATTGTCTAGCCCTGGGGCCATTTGTGGCGCTGTTTTTTATTAGCCTTGCGTATATTCCATCCATCCATCCATTCTCTGTACCGCTTATCCAAACTATATTCTAATAATAAATTTACACCTGACCTACATCAAAACGTGATGAGAGAAAAATACAATGTTGAAAGATAGCTCTCTTTTTTTTAATTAAAAATGTAAAAAGGTTTGTTAAAAGATTTAGATATCACACATATAACTGGCTACTAATGATATTTGGCTTTGTTACCAATTACACAAAGGTGAGATTTAGCCTGCTTTTTTCCCTTTAAATTCGTTTCAACTGTGTAATATATGTTGACTTACAGCCAATTGAATTTGTTTTAGCATGCATGAAAACATGAGGTGAAATGCGACATTTCTTCCTTCCATTTCCAATCAGTCGATATCTCAACTGCGATTGACTTTACCTCTCTCTATTAACTTTTGTCATTATTGTCATTATACGGCACACCATTTACAGCACCCAATTATGCAGTGCGAGGGGACCCTCGGGGGAAATGGGACCAAATTGGCAGGAAGTCTCACTCCACTAGCATTTCTCCACCAACTTTTGCTGGCGTCACATACAGTATGACTTTATATTCCACACATATCCACAAGTGACTGAACACACTTTGACAGAGAGATAGTATCTTGAGGAAGTGGCTATTTGCTTTGCAATGACAGGCCCTGATGCATTCAAATCAAACTCGCATTTTTCTTTTTTGCTGCTCCCACAACCTTTTTGCATGACAATGCTTTCCTGCCTCTGCCACAACAGTAAGTAGATTTGACTGTTGTCATGCTAGGTTGTTGTTTCTCTCTCTCCCCCCCCCCCACCCTTCCATCCTCTGTGGCTTCAATTTTAAAGATGCCTGTCTTTTATATCTCCAAATTTCCTCTGGGAACAAGACAAAACAACAGAGAGCTGTATGGGGACAGTTAAAAAAAAAAAAAAAAACGAAGAAAGAGAAGAAAAAGCAAAAGATGACATGATGGAGGTGGAGGAGATGCTGGCGGTGGGAGAAATAGTTCAAATCAATAACAGGAATCTACAGGGATTTGAAATGGTGCCCAGGGACAGTTTAGAAGCAGCACATCCGCTGCCGATTGTGTGTCTAACCCAGGGGGCAAGACCAGTCAGGTCTGCTCGACCACAGCGCTCGACAAATCGAAAGCCCCGAACTGTGTGTCTGTGTGTGTGTGTCTGTGCGTGTCTGTGTGCTTGTGTATGTGCTGCCCAAAAAGACCGTAATCCATTCGCAGACGGCAGTGCAAACAAGGAAGTTACGGCTAAATAAATACCGCAATAAAAGTCCTGAGAATAATACAATAAAACCCCTGAACTTCTTGTAATTTCAGTTTTTTTAAATACAATGGTACCTTGACTCACAAGATTGTTGTGAAGCTTTTAAAGGGAATGAGAGAAGCTGCTCCGATTGGACAGGATTGAAGTTCCCTGTGATGACACCCACAGCGGCGCGGATGTTCCACAACGCCGGTCCACAAAATTACGAAAATCAGGTCGAGCCCGCCTCCTCGCAGAGTTACGCCATGCGCGGTGCGGGATTTGCGGCAGTGAGCGTTTGGATGTGAATTTTGGCATTGGGCTCCCCTAGCGAGTGTTCTCATTTCATATTTGTGTCTTTGATTTTAGTGACAAATTAAGAAGATTTTGTATAAAATCATATCGAAGGACATAAGGGTATAGGTGCATGTCATGGAGCAAGCGCCCTAAAGAAGCCCTTGAAATGATCAGCGCAACTGCAAAACGTGGCTTAGGTTTTCGTGAAGAATTGTCTACCTCAGTTCACAAATGTTCTTTATATTGATTTGTTTGAACAGATGCTGCTGGTGGCCCATAAATTGCGCCCATTATGCTGCAAAGTTCAGTGACGTTGTCCGTTTTAGCAAACAATCACATACACTGAACACATTTCCCTGAGCTTTGGAAAGTATATGCCAGAGCTAAATACATTCTGGGGGAAAAAAGAAAAACTAAATGTAAAAAATACATTAAATAAGCTTTTAATAATATTACAAATTTAAAAAGTATACTCAGATACAGAATATAACTAAGAAGTGAGCCATAAATTCTGGCCCACTCGCTAAGAGAATTTACAGTAAAGTCTGCATGACAACTTCAAAACTCAAAAGGCAGGAGCAACACTGTATCTTCTCATGTTTATGGATGCCTTCAATTAGCATACTGTACTGCTTGGCAACAGCTGGGGTGCCATACTTGAGAGCTCGAAGGTAAGGTAAAAAATACAAAAAATTCTGCAGCATGAGGGACTGACTGTGATTGTCATTAGCTCACTAAACCTGTTCTACCATCCAGTTATGGAAATTGGAAACGATGTATTGGCTGTAGACGACAAACAATGCGTCAAAGGTCAAACGGTCGAACACAAGCGATTACACGGTCATCTATCTTCAGGACCTTGTGGGTGTCACAAGGTGAAACATGATGCGTCCGTCGAGGATTTACCAGAATCCGATTTTTGGTCCAGTTACACACACACACTAGAAACTGAAACACGACACCTACAGTGAACCTCTGTTGATACCTCGGGTGATACATTCCAGACCGAACATAGGTCGGGCCAATCCGCGATAGACCACAGAATTACTTTTTTGTAGTTTTACCCCTTCTACATGCTTTAAACACGTTGGAAATGATTAAAGCGCACATTAACTCAAAAAACACACTTTTTAAACACTTAATAAACATTAAAACTATTTGTGACTTAGAAGAGCGGTGCTATGCCATAAAAGCAATGTTTAGTCCCGCTAGCTTGCCAGCCGTAGCTGGTGCATACTTGAAGTTAGCTGAGCCCCCGGTAGTTCCGAAGCAGTCGGGAAAGCAGAGATGGACACACGACTGTTTGATGTGGACACCTTTTTTTTTTAAACCAGCTCGAGCTTTTCACCAATCAACTCCAAAAAATACTGTGCTTCCAGCTCCATGATCGGATGTGCTTGAAGTCATTTTCACACAGAAGCAGATACAATTATGTCACCAACAAATGTTATTGCCATCTCTACCGTAGGCCAACTCCATACCGTTTACCACATAAACTGTATATACCGTGCATCCATAATGTCAAGTCGCCCTCTAATAGCGACTCGCTACTATCACCGCTCCAGATTTGATTAACTGACAATTACTTCTGCTCCATACTGTAGTGTGCCAGATACGATGACTGTCCACGGCTTCCACCATCTCAGTTATGACATTTGAACATGTTTGGCATGATGCGTAAAGGTGGAGGTGGGAGGCTCCCAGATAAACTATATTGTGATAAGTCTGCAGGTGAGCCCACGAAGACTTTTGGCTGACATATGGGAGGGAACAGTTGGCTTTGCGGGATGACAGAGCACACAATTCACACCTCGAGCCGCCTCTGATAAAATGTCTCTTTCAAGGTGACTGAAGCTGAAGGCTGGAAAGAAAACAAGCTCTCATCTAATGAGATTTTTGTTGGTTAAAGCTTTACTTGGTTGAGGTTTTACCTACATTTGACTAATTCTTCATTTGTACACGCTGCTTCGTGCATGTTATCGCCAGCATTCAAATTACCTGATACCATATCATCAGCTCATATATTTTCACAGCGATAGTGCCTTCTTTACTGCCATTTAGTATGAAAATTTAAAGCACCGAGTTAAAGCAGTGTTAGGATACAGAGTATCACACCGCTTTCATTGCTATTTATTAACTTGCTTGACTGTAGCTCATGAATGCGGGACGATTTTTATGGTTAAAAAATGAAATAAAAATCTCATTGATGTAATGAAATTACTGAATTATAACTGCCCTTTCACAGAAAGGTGTCCATGAAGTCAATTTATCTACTGGTTCACTGAACAAAATAAGACGTACTCACATTGGTATACAAAATATAGAATCTGTATAATATTACTTCTAACAATTTCATAATACTGAAAAATTGGCTTTAGTTTTGAGTGCACACACATACCTACACTCAAAGGGTACCATTGCTGTCATTGTTGACATTGTCAACAATCAGCACTGTTGTCGTCAAAGCTTTATGTTTTGCTCATGCTCTTGTGTCATTCTAAGTATTTGTGGCTTGAACAACTTCTCGCATGAACTCCGGCCCTTCCATTCTCCACTGTGTAATTGTATTCTAAAGGTAATGGCTGTAATTGAACGCGGGACACATCAAGTGGACTCAACATGCAATAACAGAGCAGAAGGTCAGTAAAAATGACACACAAAAGGAGTCACACTTATGAGAGTATTGTCACTCTTAGTACAGAATTATGTGACCTTTTCGCCAACTGATGCTTCAATTATGCCGGCAGAAGGCCTCGGGGTGTGCAATGCTTTAACCCTGATTCATTGCCGCAATTCAGCTTTCAAATAATATCCACATGGATGACGGAAGGTGGAATGAAAGGCCACAGAGGAGTGAAGTGGCAATACATGACAATTTTCTATTATCTGCTCTAAAAACTCACTTTAACTTACATTCTTATCAACATTTAACTTGATGGTTTCCGTAGCAGTATCCTGCATAAAACTTGCATTAGAATGCTGATTGGATTTATTTGACACAAGGTTAACAAGCTCTACAAAGGGTTGCAGCTCTTCACTTATTACTCTTACTGTAATTAGATTTTCTGCAGTAACGGTCATTTCCATTTTTCTGTTTTGTGACAGAAGTGATGATGGGATTTTTTTTTCTTCTCATGATTTTAATTTGCAGTGACAGAAGAGTGACGAGTGACTTTTGGGTTTGAACAAGCGTTGTTCAGTCTGTGGAGCATTGCACTGGCAAAACATAGACAAGGATAAGCGGTGCTAAATTATATATACCCTGCAGGCATATTATGGAATCATGTTGTAAATCATACAAGTTTCTCTATTTTTTTCGCTTTAAATAACAAGGGAAACACAATAATGACCAGTGTAATTATGTATGCGGTGTTAAAGGCATTTAGCACGTTTCGTTTTGAACGAACGCTTCTGCTTTGAGGAGGCCTCTTTTGAAACTCAACCTGCTTTCTCAAATTATTCTCAAGTAAAAGAAGGGTTGCGCAGATAAACAAATTCTTAGTGGGAGGTCAGAACCCGAACAGAGCGAAAAGAAAAAAAACATTCTTTTGAGAACAGCTCAAGGAGGACACGTGTGTGGGACAAAGAGTAAAATGCAACTCGGCACTGGTTTGAAACATAATGTGTAATGCTCGGCATGCAGAATTTGGAAAAAAAAAAAGTGCTGCTTTGCGTTGATTTAATTCAAGGAATGAGTAGCTTTGGAAACCGATAGACCGTGTGCTTTAATGTGAGCACAAAATGAGAAGAAAAAAGGACTGATTGTAACAGAGAATCTTACTTGGAAAGTTTGCCTATTTGCTTTCGATTGCCTCACTTACCAGATGGCCGTGCTTGTGGTATGGGACTCCTGTGGCGCAGTCCATAAGGCAGCTGTCTCTCCCAAGCCATGTAAGAATCCTCATTTGTGTGTCGAGTTCTTGTTGGGGGATTTCTTCCCTCCGTGTCCGGAAAAACTTCTGGGGCCTCGTCACCTGAATAATAGAAAAACAAATACGCAATGATTGTTGTGGAGTTGAAGTATATTGATTTAGTCATACACTCTTACATAAGCGTGGGGTCACCAGGTGGAGGAGAGGAACATGGTTTTATATATGTTGAATTGACTGCACATCTGATCATGACTAGGGACAATATTTTTTTTATACGGCTGTTGTGCCCATTGTTCTCTCTCCCAATTAATGCCATTCTAAACAAAGCTAAACACACTTGTGACATTATTTCCGCAATGGAAATGAAACATTCTTCAGTAAAGTCTTCCCAAATTTGCTGTGGAACGTTCCCTTAAATGTGTGACACTTATAGATTGCTTTTCATTCACGCTTCTGTCTAGTTCATACTAAACCATCTCAATGAGGTTTTAGTCTGGAGACTGCCTTTTTTATAATTCTGATATGTACATTATTTTTCCGTTTTTTCAAGTCATTCATTGGACTTTAACTGCTTGCCTTTCGATTAAAAAAAGGGGTTTTGACCAGTAGTGCATATACAGTATTTGTATTTTGTGGCCACAAATTAGTGGTTTGTGCGCATGTTACATCTATATTGTGGCCACAAGTGTAAAATCTTTAAAAAAAAAAAAAAATCCCCATGTCATTAGTGCGGCTTTGTAAATTAAAATATGTAGCCTATTGATTTGAGTGCAATACTGAGAGTTCCGTAGCAATATGAAGCAGTGAGTTTTCATGTCTAAGAACGAAGTGTGAGCCCAACACACTGTATTAACTCCATACCTTTTTTAGGCAATCATTGAATAAAGCCTCCGTGCTTTATTTAATTCCTCATTTTTACCTCAAGTCCAATCCTACATTCCAAGTGAACCAACGAAACCTCGGGTGACATATGTTCTTGGCGCTGAAAGGTAGTCTAATCATCCCGCTCTTTTTCTCCACCCTATAATTGATCATATCGCATGTGGCCGTGATTAAAGACCTCCTCGCGCTTCAAAATTAATCATGCATTGTGCGAACTTAGCATTAATCACAAGATAACCCCCCGCTCCGTCTCAATTCCTCAGTCCGACTGTAATGGGATATTCGTCCATTGGACAATTAATAACAACGACACGCTAGCCCCGCTCTCTTTGTTCCCCCAAGTGTTATTTTAAGTTGGGTGATGATTGAGGGGATGCAACAAGGGCTTCAATTGAGTTTATTAACATCAGTGCCAGAGGTGAGGAGAGGGGAAGAGTGAAAGAGATGGGGGGCAGTATCATTAGAAATGGAGAGAGGGAAATAAGAGAGCGACACCTAAAGGTGATGGAGTCATCGGCACAGGCGCCCACTGGAGAGGCATCCATCTTCTATATTACTTGAAGGTCTTGTTTTTATATCCCTCTGTTTATCTCTGCAATAACCTTCTGCTAGCAAGCAAGTAATTCATAAGACAATGCTCTTCCACCATTGCCATGCATTACAGCACATACGAATCATCAGCGCACACAGAAAAACTGATTGTATGGCTTTGAAAAAAATGAAATAAAACTATCACGCAATGGCACTGCTGTCAAATACAAAACAGCGGCTCTCTGGAGCTGCTTTGGAGGTCAGATTCAACCAATGAAGGAATGATAGCTTTTAGCGTTTTTCACGCAACCTGACTTTTCAGTCCCATTACAAATGGGTTTATTTACTACACTTGGTCAGAAAGAAAGAAATTACTTTAGTGAGGTGTCAATGTGTCAATGTGAGCGAAGAGGAAGGACAATGGAAACTCACAAGCACCCTGAAAGCAACATAACCGAGACATTATTTGCACAAAATGAGGTTTGACAAGAGAGACAGTTTCACTTGATTGTTAAAAGACATGCGATATTTCAAATGAGTGCCAGCTGAGGCTTTGGAAAACCAAGAGGGCTAATCTACTGTTGAGTGTGTCGCTACCATTTTTTCCCCCTGCCTGCTGTGTTCATCTGAGGTGTAGATTTTATTATGAATATTCAATTCTGTCAAAGCCATTGCCATTCTGTCAAAGCAGAATTCAATATATTGACGGACTCAAACATCCCATTGCATTGTCCAACTGTACTTAATTTTGTGACAAGTGAGAGCATTTGCATCATCTCTTAAAATTCATGCTGCTCCATCCACTACTAATGAATGAATAAATAAATAACTAGTGCAAATGAAGTAGGTCAATTTGTCAGCACTGAAGTGTGTCTAAAGGGTACAGAGAAGAAAATACAGAGGATGATGTGTAGGAGGCTGTTCATTTTGCTCTCAGTGAGGATCAAAACTTTTTGGATGCGTTTATTAATACTGGCAAACAGGCAGATTGGCATCTGCCTGTTCTTGCTTTTGGGAACAATCCTCACATGCTGCAAGCTGTGAATGGAAACTCTGGCGTGTCTCGTGGGCACAGCATGCCAAAAACAGGATGTTTCTTGGCCGCGGCAGACAATACAATAGAACATGAGGTCCTTTGCCAGGTCCTTTGAAGCTCTTTGGCAGTCTCCAAGAGATCCAAGAGAGCTATACAGCGCCTCTGGTGGACAAATGTTGTCCTCCGAGAGCTGCATACGAAACAAAACGCATGGAAGGGTGTTGACATTCTTCACCTTTAATTTATTAAACAAGCTAAAACCAAAAAAAGTGTTTAAACTACAAACCGCGAAAATTTCACTGGTGTGAACAGAGATTCCACTTTCACTATAAAGTGGGAACGCAAGATTTCAAGTTGCGACTGCTTGGTCAGGGGCAATGCTAATTTCCGTACGTACGTTGTGTTGAACATCAGTTGGGGCTGTAGAACCGTTCCCAATATGGGCTCTCTTCTCGAGCCAGCTCTCAGTGAGAAGGTCTGATAATGCCTGCGAGAGATAACAACGCAGCAATTCCCCAAGCGTTCTCATGCCTTCCCAGTCCATTAGCCAGCCATGCTGCCTGCACGCCTGACACGACTAAATTAAACCAGAGTGGGAAATGTCTTGGGGATCCTTCACATATTCTATCATTTGTTTGTTTTGTGTCACTGACATCCTAGACTAACAAATGAACACTGGAACTCACCGTAAAGTTACTTAGTAGTCATGGAGAGGGTTAAGTTGCTGTCAATTGCTAACAGGAGGAAGAGCCTTTTTATCCCAGCAGCAACGCACCCAGACACACTTGAACAAATCAAACACTTTAGACAAATCCTATTAGAAAAAAAAATAAAAAATTCAACTTAATTGTACCTCTCCTGGTGATCGTGTCATACACACCCACTTCGATTGCTGAACAAAGCCTCCTACCTTGTTCTCTTCAAGGTGCCAATCTGTGGAAGGCTACTTTTAATTGCATTTGATGAGGGGGCTCATAAAAATCCAATTTAGTTCAGTGGCCTTTAATAGTGCCTCCGCTATAACAAGCTTCCATTGCATATGGCGAGTGAGCAATGGCTTTAAACACCTCGTTTCAACCAAGAAGTGCAGGTTGGCTCACTCTTGTACACAATTTGTCATAACTTATGAAGGTTATCACTTGTTGACATCCTTCAATTGGGATAGGTTTTACAGTACCAAAAGGGTAGGGATACACTACATATTGTAGGTTTTTTTCCGGTTCTATGGTGATAAGCTTGTGGAAGGAGTCAATGACCAGGTCAAGAAATAAATTCAATTTTGTATTAAGCAAATAGCAGTCATACAGCAAGTGGTACAGTGCACTGGAGATGAGAATCTGTCTTCCTTTATCTGTGTCACACTGGCCATAAAGTGTGGGGAATTTCCATCTGTTATCTCGGTATCTTCTAGTCACGAGGTATGTGTGTATTTTATAGAAATATTGCTCAAATGTTGAAAGCAATAGTAAAAATATAATATCTAACAATACATTGTAGTCCATTGATTGGTCGATCAGTTCTGTTGCACTGCTATAATGTCACTATTTACAACAAGCACCTACATCTACACGTTGCGGTACGCAACTTGACCGAAAAGGACATTTCTAGCCTCGATCAATCCATCCCTCAATGTTCCTCTCCAAACTTTGATTCAATAGTTTGTAGTCATCCTCCCTATTTATATCGCTACACATTGCAAGCGAGGTGCCTTGTCTCCCGTCTCCCCATTGATCTCCCGTCATCCTTCACTCCCAGTCTATTTCGTTCCTGGCCCCGAAGCAAATAGAGTTCATTACATTTTTAATGTTGTTTGTAATTACTTGGCACTCTCAACACTTCAACAGAAAATAGATTTTTTTTTTTCCAGAGCGTTTGTTTATGCCTGGTGAGTGGGGATCTCCATCAGCCTGGTACATGTGTTATAAAACATGATTTTTTTTCCCCCTCCCTCCATTCTTGCCGGCTGCGAGCATCACTTGAGTTGAGCAGCTCTGAATAGTAGAGAGCAACTGTCTACAATACGGTATGCATTACACTTTACAGTTTTAAGCACACACTCAAATTAACATGAGGGTGTTTTGTCTGTGCAACAATCAAACTCTGACATATTTTATTTAGTCTGCTGAAAATACAAAACTCAGAAATTCCTTCCTGCTGCACACAAAGCTCCTTATTTGAGCAATATTTATAAAATAGAATAGAAATTGAAAGACTCCTGCATGGGACTGACGGCAAAACAAAAAGTGCTACTTCTGTCTTTCCCAGGCTGCCAGCCTCGCACTTGTCAAAACACAAAAGCTGCTCAGTGAGCCTGCAGGATTTCATATTGAGGCACGACTGAGATGAACAAAAGGTAATCCAAAGCAGGAGTCAGGGGTCCCAAAGCATGACTTGATAGGAATCAAATCCTACAAGTACAACTTCACCCTTACGGGTACATGACTTTTCATACTTGATCCCCCGAAATAATGACAACCGCCAAACTGGAATTGCACAGTAATGTAGGAGAATTTGGAATTAGGGCCTTTAGGACGGACTGCTACATCTTCTCAAATTAATTTTTCTCGGAATGAAAGCGTCTGGTAAGGAAAATCTGATAATCGAAATACTGTAAAGTTATCATTTCCACTGATTTCCTGACCCAGAATGGAACTCTGCCTGCTACTAAGCCTCAGTGTATCTCCAGTGTATAAGGCCAAGCCGTGTCCTTTCCACCGCATTACACATACACACGGCCCCGGCGTCACACCAGAACACACAACCCAAAGGGAGTGTGGACGTCAGTGCACGGATGCATGGGGAATTATTTTTATTTTCTTTGTACAAGCAGCACACGCTCCTCTGCAGGTTTACAGCCTGTTCATGTGCATTTCAAAGAGTCAGTTCTTCAGTCAAATCCATCTATGCACCTTTTGAACCACTACAGTCAGCGGCTACAATTGTGATAGCCCAATACTTTAATTCGTCCATTTCCTGTGCTTGAATGTGGTGGTCACGGGCACCAAATATCTTCTTTGGAACCAAGAGAACAGAAATTGCTCAAAGCCCTTCGAGACGCCACCTCGTACATCTTTTCTAGTCTGATTTGCAGCTCTGACTGTGACTCATACGTGGTCCGGCTGCAGTATTTCACGGCAGCCAAATAGAATTCCACACTTCTGAGGCAGCCGCTTGATGATCACAGACATTGAGAGAGCCCCGCACAGTGGCCCCTCGGACCCGCAGCCGTTAAATCTTCAAACCAAGACGAAAAAAAAAGATGAAAAGAGAGAGGCGGTTGATGATGTCGCACTCCAGTGAACATGGGCGAGGAGAAAAATAAGTATCAATTTCTCGAGCGGCTCTAAATCAGGATGGGTTCACGGAGACGACTTTATCGTTCAATCTGGCCGCCCGCTCTGGAGGCGTTAGTGAGGTTAGACAAGCGAGAGACGAGCACGCCCGCCTCACTAGAACAATAATCATCTCACCGAGCCGCCACCTCACGACCTGTAAATTGATTAAGTAGAGCGCGGTGACAAAAAGATTCTTGGGCGCGCTCTCTCCGCGGCTTTCATTAGACGGAGCGTCTTTCCAATGCAGAGTGGCGATTATGAGAGGGTGTGTTGGGGTAATGGAAAAACTCCAAACTCATCGGTGCCATTTATACAGGCTGCCACAAAGAAAGACACATAGCCTGTTTTGTCCCAAGACATTAGGTAGAATCATCTCAGCTAAATCAGAACAGATAACTTATTTAGTTGGAAATAAAGGAGAGGGGAGTAACCGGGAGACCATGTTTTGAAATGTTTTCCCAGAGAGGCCTGATGATGAAGAGGCTGAATCAGACTCCTCAATCCAAACATCACAAGCAGAGTCATGCAACGTTAACGTCTTCTGACCTACTGATACAAACATGCTAGACGTGACTCGTAACATTAAACAGCCCCTCTTAGGAGAGCCACGTTGACCAATGACCAAGCTATAGCAATTAAATGCATTGCTTCTTGGATAGCTGTGCTAACTGAGGGTGAAATGAAACAAAAGGTGCTTACAGTTTTTACTCTAGACCATCTTCAGAAGCTGCTGTCCCTTCAGGCAGTCGATGGATAAAGCCCTCATTTAATCTCCAACCTGCATACAGTAAATGTTTACCTTGAATCTTTTTTTTATGCACTCCAGAAGGAGGAAAATAACAGGGGCTGCTCAGTCTGTACAGGATTCTTCTTAAAAGTATCCCTGGGGGAGGTTGTGACATGCTGTGCCAGGAGATTTCAAGTGACAGCGAGCCAGCAAGTGTACAAAGAGAGCTACCAGTTATGTACACATATAAACACACCACATTTACAGTTACTGAAAAACATTTGAATGTATCTTAACGGCTTGTGTAGCATTATACAGCAATGCTGCAGTATATATGTATATATATATGTATATATATATATATATATATATTTTTTTTTTTTTTATTTTTTTTTTTACATTGTACAAGCCGATTTGAAAAATTAGCATTTGACATTTTATGCCAAAAAGAAGAAGGAAAAAAAAAAAAAAAAAAGGTCCCTGATAACTTCATTATCTGCAAAACTACTGGGAATAACTCATTGGGTGGTCTTACAACTTGTCATTGTCCCGGAGACATGAGGGTAGATTCTGTATTAATTAGTTCTCTTGGAAGAATGCGTATTGTCCTTTACCTTATCGCAATCCCTGCAGGGACGAGCTCCATTTGACATCACACTTGTCGCTTTTAATAAGTAGCAAGTAAGATGTGTTTACTTATCGACTTGTTTTTCATGAGGTAAAAACAGAAGATACAGAAAGCTTTTCCTCATTTTAGATGACTAACGGAGTTATGAAATAAGTTTGTCTGGGAGAAATGACCAATGTTATACAATAAGTCTAATTCTAGTTATGCTCACATTCAGCGCTTTGCTACAAAATGGCTGAGGTTGAACAAAGATGTTTTTTCTCACCACACCCACACAGACTGTCACTTATGAGTGCACTGTGTTTTTTTCCACACTTTGTTCTGATGTTTCACCCTTTGTTCTGTATATTTCCTCGCTCGGTTTAAACGGCAACAGTCAGTAATTGCCACTGGATGAACGTGAGGTGATGGCATTCTGTTCTTGTGAGAATTGAATAGAAAATTAATACACTGTGAAGATCACTGATTATTTTTAATTTGTTTTAGTTGAGCTCATGGTACTTTTCATACTTTGTAAATGAACGGTATGAAAAAAAAATGCACGAGCATGAATTCACTATATAAGGGTCAATCCAGAACTGAAGCACATTTGCTTTCCCCCCGGCAAATGAAATTTCCAATCATCCATGTGCAAAATACAGAAACATGCACTTGTGTAAATTATTATTATTAAGGAAAAATGTAAATCTAGGTGTAGCAAAGGTGGTTCCTAAATATTATTTAAAATACAAAATCGCTTTTGAGCACCCCTTGAAATGTTTGTTCTTGTCCCTCACTCTTCTAACCTACTTATATGTCAAATGTAACAAATACAATACATTTAAATTACACTCCTTTGGTATGCTTTTGTTTGATATGCCGTCCTTGTAATTTGAGTCATTTTAAATAGTAGTAATTGTGCTCTGAAGTGGCCGACTGGTTCGAGCGTCAGCCTCACAGTTCTGAGGACCCGGGTTCAAACCCCGGCCCCGCCTGTGTGGAGTTTGCATGTTCTCCCCGTGCCTGCGTGGGCTTTCTCCGGGCACTCCGGTTTCCTCCCACATCCCAAAAACATGCATTAATTGAAGACTCTAAATTGCCCTTGAAGTGTATGTGGATGTAAATGGACTGTCGGGAATGAAACCACTCTACCGACGTCTCAAAATGGTGAGCACAAGTGTGCTAACAGACAGCCACTTATTTCAACAAAGAGGACAGATGTGGACTGTGGAAACAGTAATGGACCATCCAGCAGTTCTCCCTGGAATTTACTGGGAGCAAACCCCTAAAAAGGAAGACACACCAGCAGATTTCCGAGGAATTCGGCAGACCTGCGTTGCGGGCTGCTTCAACCCCGACGAGCGGCCGTGGACGGTCGCTACAGCGAATGGCAAGAAAAAAGGACGGGAAAGGTGTCAATTCTGGTCTTGTTGCACCTCAGTGCTCATTTTGATACGGTAGATCATAATATACTGCTCAACAGGTTGGAAACGTGGGTAGGACTAAATGGAACAGTCCTTAAACGGATCAGGTCCTACCTGGAGGAAAGGAGTTATTTTGTAACCATTGGAAGTGTTCAATCTTATCCAATGGCAATGACCTATGGGGTCCCTCAAGGGTCAGTTCTCGGACCCCTCCGGTTCAGCCTGTATATGCTACCCTTGGGTCAAATTCATCAGAATTTTAATTTTGACTATCATAGCTATGCAGATGACACAGTTATATCTAGCAGCGTCTCCAGATGACTACAGTTCAATTGAGGCATTGTGTCACTGTCTAAAACAGATAAATAACTGGATGATCCCAAATTTGCTTTAATTAAACCACAATAGAACTGAGATAATTGTTTTTGGCAATAACGAAAAGAGGATTGCTGTGAGTAAATACCTGGAGTCACTCTCTTTAAAAACCAAAGACCAAGTCCGAAACATTGGTGTTCTGATAGATTCCAACCTGACCAACAGTCATATCAAATCAATTACTAAAACTGCCTTCTGCCAAGTGAAGAACATAGCCAGAGTGAAGGCTTGCATGTGTCAAGCAGACTAGGAGAAGCTCATCCATGCTTTTATCTCAAGTAGACTTGACTATTGTAATGGTCTTCTGACTGGACTCCCTAAAAAGAGCATTAAACAGCTGAAGCTCATTCAGAATGCTGCAGCTCGGGTTCTGGTCAAAACAAGGAGGTCAGAGCGTATTACTCCAATTCTAAAGTCTTTACACTAGCTTCCAGTCAGCTTAAAATAGATTTTAAAGTTCTGCTACTGGTCTATAAATTACTAAACGGTTTAGGTCCTGAATACATGAATGAAATGGTCATGGAATATAAACCCAGTAGGGCTCTGAGATTGACAGACTTAGGTCAAATAGTGCAGCACAGAGTACAAAGTAAACATGGTGAAGCAGCACTTAGCTATTATGCTGCACACAAATGGAATAAGTTGCCAACAGAAGTGATGTCAGCCCCAAGTGTGCATGTTTTTAAGTCCAGGTTTAAAACTCTTTTTTTTCCCATGCTTATTAGAGCATTTCCACTTTTAAATGATATTTATTTGCACTGTACGCTGTTTTAATTGTATTAATTTCCCTCTTTGTTTTAAATGTTTATAAGCTGGGTTTTTTTTCTTTGTTTTTAAATGCTTTTAATCATGTAAAGCACATTGAGTTACCTTGTGTATGAAATGCGCTATATCCATAAATTTGTTTTGCTTTATTTTTCAAAAACATACCTATATACCTATATTGCCCTGCAATTCTGGAAAGATCCATAAACTGTTTGACTTGCGGCTCTCATGGTGTCATTTTCTGCTTGAGCAGGCACCTTTTATTTTCATTTCAGACAAAATAAGAAAAATACTGAGCACTATGTTCGCAGGCAAAATCAGAGTCGGCCACTAGCTAATGCATCAGTGGTGCTTTTAGCTTTAAAAAGCCAGATATTTCTCCTCAGGAGTAAACACTTTGACTTATATTCGCCAAGTGGACAGCATCTTGGCGAGGAATGAAAAGGTATGTCTGGTGGCATGATAAGCACACGTCGGCCATATCAACTCCAGGCATGACATTATGTTCGTCTCTCTGAATGATGCCTTTTCAGCCATGTGGCGAGCCTGTTGTCGCATGAATAAAGCCAGCGGTACACAACCAATGATATTGAGAGAACATTGGAGTGGTTGAGAGCAGCTCAGGATCTACTGTACTTAAGAAGTGTATTAACCTTTCCACAGATGTCATCATATAATAGGAGGCACGGCGTGGCGCACAGTGGCATTTGTCTTGGATAAGGTGCAGGGCGATGGCAGTAAATGCCAGCAGTAATGAAGCAGCTCTTTGCCTGGGCCTCTGCTTTCTCTAAACTCTGCTTAATGTCCTTCATGACAGTGTGTGTGAGTGTGGTCCTCGATTAAGGAGGAGACCAAATATGAGAGACCACAGCTCATTTTCATGCATAGTTAGCACTGATGCTTATCTGAGACAACATGTCGACTAATTTTCAAGCAAAAGGACACGTTTAGATCGTGTCGTGAAAGGAGAGGCTGGCCGTTTCGCTGGCAATTCTGTATTTTTATGAACGCTCTCTTCATTCAAAATCCAGTTTCATGGGTGGTGAAAATTTGAGTGGGGAGAATGTTGCACAGCGTCTCTAAGCAGCTAAATTCAAAAGATAGTTGTTGGCCATTTGCATTTATTCTCAGTGAAAACCCCAAGTGTGAAATTGCACTTTCGATTGCGTAACGCTGAAGAACTGCTGGCTGTGAGCTTTCCTCCGAGAAGTGTTGTGTTCGATATTACATAGTTAGGGTGATGGCAAATGAATTTGCTTAAGCGCCCCATCACTTATGTCTTTGACATTCCACTTTACAATGCCAACAGACTTTAGAGTGGGTGAATTAATTACAGTAGCTTTTCACGTCACTGGAAGTAAACGGAATCATGTATCGACGAGAAGAGCTGTGAAACAGCAAGAAACGCCATTTTTCTCTCAGACGGTGAGATGGTTGAGGGTAAAATTATCCTTAGCATCCACTAGCAGCCTTTCCTGTTGTTCTGCAATTTTAAGGAGCCAGGTTTAAAAGATAAGAAGTGGTACTGAAAGTCTAATGGCTTCATCTGACTAATACTGTCAGTGTAGTCGGAGTACTTACGTCTTGCCATAACTGCTGGAGCCGGGTGGAAAAAGCCTTGGCTGAAGATACACTGGATCAATATTTCATGCTTCCAACTGTGTCAACATCTAGAACACCTCGGGAGATTGAGAGCACTAATTGAGAGATGATCACAGCAGAAGAAACACAAAAGCTGTTTTACCACATGTCTGTTATAGACTAATTCGGTGGTTATACTCAAGGAGTGTTGTTGGAAATCTGTGTATTTACCAAATGGACTCAAATGTGGATGAAAGCCGCTCTGGGGACGTTAAAGAGTTCAGAATGTCGGGTAGAAAATCTTTGGTTTATCGAACTGAACTCTCCTCTGGCGGTCCTGAAGCTGCGTATCGATCCAGCGGTGCAGAGGAGAGTACGCCGGAGGCCTGACGTAGCGCCGCACTCACACCATGTGCAGTACATCTCTTTCCGAGGCTCCCTGGAAACACTCGTGTAACTTCTCCGTGCAACGATATGATCTTGTAAAACTGTCAAAATGTTTACCGTTCACAACAAAACTGAAGCACACACCTTACGTAAAAGAGGGAAGGAGGAATAAATAAATACGCCATGTATCCGATCCTCTCGCACTGTAAACTTGTTTACGGTCGCCCTGAGCCCAAGGACCTATAAACCTGAAAGAATTTTTCCGGGTTAAAGACTATATTTTATTCACTCAGTGTTGTCCGACAGTCGATATGAATCTTATTTAATGTCAAGTGTCGATCTGCGTGAATGTCAGGGTCAGAGGACAAAGGCTAGACTCATCCCCAGAAGAAGTTGTTAAAAACTAATGTTAATTGGTTAGCAATGCAAACAGTGAGTATTTTAAACACTGACATACTGTTGATTTTCCATGCACTCATAACATCGGGTCAATTTTGACCAGGCCAAGAATATCCTTATAATTGTTGAAAGTGAACTATTAACTACAGAAATTTTCAAAATGTATTTATAGCCTGTCTGACTAATAAATATATGATTAATCTTTAATGTTTCAGAGAAAAGGAGAAGTTTGTTTTTATTTGCTACATTGCACGTACAGTACTGTACTTGTTTTTTCAGGTGTAGATCCCGTCCCCATGTCAAGGCACCCTTTGAACTCTGTGTGACTTCTGTTCCTTATGTTGAGCATGTAGGATCATTCTGATGCTGTTTTACTTTTTTAACTGTCTCCACATTCCCCCGTGACCCTTCAAAGACCGACAGGTGCGTATTTCCACGGGAACCTGAGCTAAGATGATGGGAAAACAGACAGTTCTCGGGACAGTTTCCAGCCCCCTCATGAACACTTTGTAAGAAATATACATTTATGTCTTGGGATGGGAATTGGCAAGTTTTCCAATTGCAATTGCGATACTGCTTCAATTATTTGATTCTTTATCGATTCTCTTGTCTATTCTCAAATTTGTAGTTTGGGGGGAAACATCCAGGGGACTTTAATTAGATTTTTTTTTTAAATATTAAATGAGGATAAGTGGTACAGAAAATGGATGGATGCATGGATGGCTAAATTAAAAAAAAGAAAAAACCCCACTGGATATTATCTCCAGGTTTCTTGTTCTAGTATATCCATCCATCCAGTTTCTGAGCCGCTTCTCCTCACTCGGCTCGCGGGCGTACTGGAGCCTATCCCAGCTATCATCGGGCAGGAGGCGGGGTACACCCTGAACTGGTTGCCAGCCAATCGCAGGGCACATACAAACAAACAACCATTCGCACTCACATGCACACCTACGGGCAATTTAGTGTCTCCAATTTATGCATGTTTTTGGGATGTGGGAGGAAACCGGAGTGCCCGGAGAAAACCCACGCAGGCACGGGGAGAACATGCAAACTCCATACAGGCGGGGTCCTCATAACTGTGAGGCAGACGCTTTAACCAGTCGCCCACCGTGCCGCTGTTATAGAACGTTATAATCGAAGAAAAACGACGAATGTGCTGCGGCGCAAGCTGTGTATCCAAGTTCCTGGGTTGCAAACGCACCCTGAACGCATCCTATGCATCTTCCAGCAAGCGTGTGACGTGTATTCTTCTGCGCTCCCTGAGCGTGTTTTAAGCTGTTTAATGACACCCCTTTTGGAGTTCACTGTAAAACTAAACGCACAACAAAAATAATTACAAAAGACATTTATCGTTTTAGAGGTCGCTAGCTTAATGCTCACACAATTGAAAATCCAATTGACGAGCTAGCTACAATTAGCATGCACGTGTAGGATTTACCTTCAAATAACAAATATTCGCATTCAAACAAAGGTAGTATAACAATACTCACATGCATATATTCTTCCTAATCGGTGGGGGGAAAAAACTATTTTAATCAAGTTCTATCGCGCCGTTCTTCTTCTACTCTTTTCTTAAACTGAGCGAAACGGTGTTGCTCCATGCATGCATCGCACCACACTGCCCCTCTGAGGCCAAGGGAAACTTCCGGTCGCAGTTTCTGGCAGGGTGTATTTTAGCGTAACACCCAGAAAAGTTTGCATGTGTTCTGTTATAAAATGCTTTGCTATAGTTAAAATGACGTTAAAATGCATCTTTAATGTGTTAAACATTTTTATAATCTCCTGAGTTTTCTTATGAAGGTACAATACATTTCTAATTTTTTTAATCAATAAATATGGATTTTAAAATATTAAATATATAAATGCTGTATATCATATATACATAGTAAATATATAAATATCATATATAAAATATATTTTTTTATTTCGTTGTTAAAATGACTTGAAAGGAGACTCGGGACTTGAGACTTGTCACATAGTAATGATTGCAGCAGCTGTGCAAAGTAATTATTATTATTTTTTAATATATTTTAATTTGTGTGTATTTTAGGAAAGTTTTGAAAATATCAAATTGCAAGAATTCTATTTCAGGTATTTCTATTGCTGTCAGGTGTCAAAACCAGTCAAATGTAACCCAGACATTATGTAAATGTTTAAAACAGATTTTGTAGTCTGTATTGAAAGTTGGATTAGCACTATGAGAAAAATACATTGTAAAATGTATAGTATGTTAAGAGTTTACATAGTCAAACGTCAGTAGCAATTCATCAGTTCTTATTGAAAAAAATAAAACACTCCAATATCTAAATTTAGTTTGATTCCGGTGAAGTCCAGATTGCACATTATTAGTTAATCCAATTTAACGTGAGTACCACATACTGTATAATATTTCATCCAATCAGGTTGTCATTTTTGGATTGATGTGACAATCCTTGGAGCCCTGGATGAAATTTTTATTGCCAATAAATAATCACCATGAAAAAAAAATATGTTTTAGTGGAAGCCTACCCTCTCTAAGGGCTACGACTTTTATGTTGGGTTTCATGATTGTGTTTTTCCTAGATAAAGTTGAGTAAATAGAAAGCGATCCTTCATGACTTGGATGCGATACAAAGCTCATTGCCTCTCGTGTTTGGGGAACAATATCCCGACGTGACTGCCAAACACCAATCCTGCCGTTTGGGGTAGGAGAACTTCCTGAATGCAGTCAAATGTTGGCCCGTGGAGGCATGAATAGCATCCTCCGTGTGGCTTCTGTCGAGGTGACAAAGGCACCAAAATCCCTCCGCAGGCCGGGCTCGCTGGCCAACAGCGCAGGATGCGGCTCGCGGCCGTGAACCTCCGCCGCGGCTTCGATGACAAATAGTGCTCCGGCAAAGCAGTACTTGGGTAGTAAAAGCAAACTGGGGGCCAAAGTAGTTAATTCCCCCGCCATCCTTGAGGTTCCTTCCTGTGGCGAGCGAGGGGACGTGGCCAGCTGGCTGCGGACGTCAACAATGAACAAACACGACATTGTGCGGCTCCAGCGAGCAACCTGCAGCTTCGCTTCCCAGCTATGAGAAATACTCACCGTCCCCAGCAGTCATATTTTTGTGTCTTTGGCTGCAGGGCCGGATATCGATAAAGCTGGAACAGGATTGGGTGTCCTGTATAATGCGACTTGTGTGAGGAATGCTCTGTGTGGATAGAGATATCCTTCCTCCGGGCTCTGTCACATGGAGGTGTGTGTCCGCCCGCGTGCCACTAATCTCATGATGCTTTTGACCTCCCAGCCATCCCGTAAAAACACACCTGTGCACACCTACGCACGCACACACACACACACACACATTCAACAACAACGACAAAGCAACTGAACCCATGTGGCTCCATTTGACATATTTACCGCTTTAGTCCCAGTGTGTTTGTGCCGTGGTCCTATTCATGTGCGGACCCCGCTGTGTCGCGGGTGTAATGGCTTCCCATTGCGAGGCCCGTAGCATCGAGCATGTGGAGTCCCTCAGCACGTCACTGTGCTGTGTAATTGTGTGGTAGGAAAGCCACTTTGTAGCACTCCTCCTGAGCCTCATTGACTCCGTAAATATCATTAACAAACCCTCTCACGGTAAAGTGTGCGCTCACACGCACAGACGCGCGCTTTCTGACTGATGCAGTCCCACGGCTACAAATATTTCTTCCAAGCAGCTCCAACTGACTATAATTAAGCCATTTGTCTACACGTTTAAACCCGAGACACAACCACGCGTCTGAAAATGCAAACATCAGACACACGCTATTGGATCCTCCCCAGATCTTAGAAACTTGAGTTTTTTCCGCTGACCTTTACTGAAAACAATAACAAAAACTTGTTTGGGGTTGCACTGCCAGAGATATCCCAAAAGGTTTCGGTAACTCTCAAGTCCAAGTCTAGACAACGTTAGGTACCAGAACATGATATGTTTGTATGGATTAGGTTTAGAGCGACCTTTACAACACACCAAAGCACAATATTCATGGCTTTAAAGTGGCAAAACTTAATTAACTTAGCTCATGTTTGGAATAATGGCATTATGTTTCACTAAACAACCCAGCCAACCCAAATTTTAATTCACGTGCGTATAAACACATGATACTCACGATCGTTTTGACTGCGAGCCCTTCTAATAACATGCAATGGACTGACTATTCCATCATCTTACTGTGCAGACTTGATTCAGTCAAATCAACTTATTGGCAAAGTGACCTCAGTGGAGCTGAGATACACACGCCAAAAAGCTACAACACGACCTTGTGTTTTCCCTAATGGCGTTTTAGCACGACATTGAACTTATAATAACAACACCTGCTCAGGGGGAACACATGCAAAGGTCTCTAATTAGCGCAGGCCGAAGGGACACCTCCTGTTCTACAACTTGTGGCGCTTTCTTCCAACTTAAGTCCCGTTAGGCGTGTAACTTCCAGCAGACAGATGTTACTAATACCGAACGGGAGCGTAGCAGACGTTAAAAGGGACGCGGTGTCACCGCGGCTACGATCGGCGCTGTCGCCGTGGCAGCAGGTGTTCGGCTTTCAGACACCCTCGCCAACCTTCGCTCGCCGCGTTTCGCACCGTGCATCCGTAATGGCGCTGATGTCCTCTAATGACGAACATGTAGTTCTAATGTTGCACAGCGGTGGCATTGGACCAAGTAAATATTTAATAACGCATTACACTTAATGGCTGACTGGCTGCTCGCTGATGATCTACTGGAACGCGTGGCGTAACGAGCCGTTAGCGGGAGGATCCCGCCCGCACGCACGCACGCACACACACATGCACACCCACGCTCTGATCACCCAGACTAAAACCATTACATTATGCATGAAAGGCTGCAATGAGAAGCAGCAAATTGCTTCAAAACAGACACGTTGCTTTACTAATGAGATTTATGACGCTTAAAAGTGCCCATAACCTTGAATGGATGGATAGCGCGGATAAATTGAGTTGTAGACATAATGCAAGGGTACAATTATGTTACATCTTCCTAGTGTTAACATTGATATCGAGAGAATACGTATTGAGAAGAAAGAAAAGACAAAAACTGCAGTTTTATCGGAACTACCTGCCCGTAGGCAGACATTTTCGTTTTCGATGTTTCCCCGGTGGATAGGTGAGATGAGCACGTCAGGGTCATCCATGGATTCGCCGAGGTTCCACCAGCATCTTCTGGCTGGTAATAAGAGTGAGCCAGTCTCCCAGTTAAACAACAGAAAAGGAAGTGGGATGACAGGAGTGATTGTTGATATTTCACAGGGAGGTGTCAGATGCACCTCTTGAACAATAAATATAATTATGGAGCTTTTTTTTTTTTGGGTTCCAAAATTTCAAACCGGATGTGTGAGACAACCTTTGGTAGCGCCGGAGACAAATGTCTGCCATCTGTTCCGACTCCGCCTTTGGAATTTAATACATTTGACAAGGCACGGCGAGGACAGCGTGAGCCGGCAACAAATCCACAGTCAAATGAAAGGGAGATTAGAAATGTAGGCAGCCTATCCCATTTTATTACACCGCGAGACTTCAGACAGGGCTTGTGCTTATTAAAAAAGTGTTCTCACGGGCTGGCCTGAATCTCCTTTTGAAGCTGGGAACCTCTAATTTGTCACTTCTGTCCCAGCCTGCCAAGACAACCCTTTCAGCACCTTTTTCTCAAGCTCAGAAGGCGCTGCTTCTGTTCCGGTGCTCCACAGAGAACTGGCTGATGCAGAAAGACTGGAGGATGAGAAAAATAGCAATTGCGGAGGTGATTCAGTTTCCTAAGGGGGGTTGTTGCGGCCCGCTTGGCTCGTTAGCAGACCGTCATATAAATGGACACCAGAGACAAAGGGGTAAGGTCAAATCCCAAATGCTTTGGTTTGCCCCCCAAAACAACGTTTTCAAGGGAAACCCTTCTGTATTGCGTTACTGCCGATATAATGGAGTGCAAAACAAATTGACCGTTCACGCATACAAACCATTCATATTTTCCTACGTGAAACCATGGGAAGTCCTTTGCCGACGCACGCATTGATGTATGAGTCGAGCAAGGATTACAAATGTCTTCCTTGAGTTCATCGTTAACGGAGGAGATTCAGCAGGAAGCAGACGGGAGCTCAAGTCTTTGTCAATTTGGAGTGTTAAGGCCTTCGGTCACACCAAAGTCAGGCTGATGAAAGTGTGACAATTAGTGGCAGACAAAGGTAAAGTCACTGCTGGATGAAAGGGATTCAGTGTCGAGCAGTGGCCAAATTAGCCACCTCGAAGTCAGCAAGGCACCAGCGACTTCCTTTTGTTCCTTCACTACCATTTGTTTCAAAAAGAAATACAAAATTCTTAATATAAACATGAATAGCTCCCAGAGGTGCTTTGACATTTTTTAATATACTTTGTGTTCATGTTGCTCCCTTTTGTTATACTGAAGCACTTTTCCCGGCCTCTTATGAATTATTTATGAAGTCGGTTGTATTGAACGGAAAACACTTAGCCTACTACTTAGTGAATTAAACGTGAGTTTTTGTAATTTAATGTATTGGAATTACTATTTGAGCGTTGACCTAATTTGTCGAAAGTATACTTTTTCTGCAGTACACTGTGGCATACAGTTAAGGTCTCCATGCATAGCTGGTTATTACGATTGCCTCCAGTTAGCTTTTGTACTTCAAGCAGGCCTTAGAGATCATTGAGTAGCCATTTGTGACACACTGCTTGCTCACTGGATATTCTATTCAAATCCCGATGAAAAGTGAAAATAAATACTGTATGTTCTAAACCTGGCGGCACGGTGGACGACTGCCTCACAGTTCTGAGGACCGGGGTTCGAATCCCGTGCCTGCGTGGGTTTTTGCACTTCAATAGTTCTCGCTCTCACTTTTTACATTTCATCCTCACAATCCAAAGCCAACTTTATCACCAGGGTCAGACAACAATGTGGTGTTTTCTTTTCGCAGGCGGTGCGCTGTGTGACTGAGCCTCCATTTTAAGTGAGTGGCGATGGCTCTTGCCAGCATCGGGGGGGGGGGGGGGGCTGAACAAATGGGCCTGTGAAGTGTTAAAATGTTCAGCGCAAACGATTTGTGAGCAGAGCGCGGCGCACCGAGAGGACGCACTGTGAAATCTTGTTCGTCACCTCTCTCAAATCACACCACCTGATCTGGCTTTTCCCATTTCAAGCCGTGTCTCGCTCCTCGCCACATCTGTGCCCGTCCCGCTCCACAATATCCCCCCAAATCCCCCCACCCACATTTTCTTGCGCCTTTGTGTTCAAAGCCCGGAATCCAGCAGGCAGAATCTCGACTGGGCGCTGCCAGCAGAGTTGAAATCCGCCCCGCAGTCTCCTCCCTCCAGTCAACCGCCATTTGCACAGTGCACTGAAAAGTTAATTCGACGAGGTGATCCCGCATGCAGTATTCATGGGGCCCCCCTGCCGAGAACAGAGGAGATGACTTCAGAGAATGTCTCCCCTTGTTAGATGTTGCGCCTCTTTCTGGAGCGTGTCTACGTGATCCCCCAATATGGCCTCATTTGTACCGATTTATATTACATGAAGACTACTGTTAACAGTGTCCTTTTATAAATGTGTATTCCTATGGTAAATAAGTCACGGGTGTGGACACACAGACGGTGAGTAGACCCCGGGGTTTGATGTGACGCTATGAGCTGTGAGTCGTGTTAACGCTGCAACAACAGCAGGTTCCATTCCCGAAGGGGGAAAAGCTTGCTTTTCAATGGCCTTTCTTCAACTATCCTACTTTATTTTGTTCATACTTGCTGGGAAAGGATGCGCGTTAAACTTGACTTTTTATTGACAATCAACACTGAGTACACGACTCTTATGCCGTTATATTTCACATGCTTTTAAATATGAGCGCAATCATAAAAGCTTTCATAACATTTAGCCTTCATATTCTCTCAAAATTGCCGTTTCTTGTTTTTCTCGACTCCCCTTTCAGAACTTGAGGGGGGGGGGGGAAGTACCCTTTTAGAGCAAATATTTTGGCAGAAATTGATCCATCATCGACCCGGAGTGACGTTACATAGTCATGTTATAGTTAATTCGGTTTGAGTGGAGTGAATTTTGCTTTCACCTAAAATGAGCAGAATTCGCTTGAACTGGAAAACACAATTCTCAATTAAACCAGTGTAAAAAAAAAAAAAAATGCTTTAGATGCATAACAGCCTTCATTTTTTTTCAGTGAACGCATCTATAAATAAAATATATGCTCGTACATATGCATTATTATGACCAGTTGGTTATTGTTACCGTGTACAATGCGGAGACACATACAGACACGATCCAAATAGATGGTTTCGTGTGAGGGAGTTATGCTTCTCTCAAGGCCAACAGCTGCCAAAGTAAATCTGCTCTAAGTTGTGCTGATAAGTCCTAAAAATAAAAATAAAAACACACAGGTTGTTGAGCATTAACGTAATGATACAAGATTATCGTAATAGCTCTAAACAAGTTGCTTTCCCGGGATTGTTAACTTTACAGGCACACTGAGCACTGAATAGAGTCGAGAGCCGTGGCCATTTGCCTAACCAGGGAAAGGCTGCGGGAAAATCACTCTCATTCCGCCTTTTGGGCCTTCCTATTGCCTGATGATATGATTCCACAGCAGGCAAAACGTGAAGTCCGCTCCCCTGCCATTTCAATGTCTGCAAGCGGCAACTGATTTTTCTTTTTGTACGTGCTTATCTCAGCTGTCCTTACCTTTCCCTTCGCCCAGCTCCCTCATGTGGAGCAAGCCTTTCGTGGATTGCCCAGTCGGTCTAATCAAAGACAGACAGCACACTGTCGGACATCTATAAGGCGGCTGAAGAAAGATAGAAATCCCCCAAGTACACGTACTTGGCTTGCTTTCACTTGGAGTGCGTAATTGTGGCTAAAGGTGAGGCCTACAGAATCTATGGAGCTGTTGCAGAATCTGGGCTATCTGGATGTCTTTAACCTTTATAATGCAAAGAATCCCTTTTGCTCTTTCAACGCTTGATTTTTATCAAAGAAGCTGTAACTTGTCTCCATAAATGGGAGCAATCAGAGGCATATAAGAGGCAATAAATGGCTTTGAAACTTAGCGATATTAGGTATTCAGGCCAAGAGGCGTCGTTAGTGTATGTTTTATGCAGGAAGTTACTCGTCGCCAAACCGTTCTGGACTGATAGAAATTTCCAACTGATCTTTACGTAGGGATTTAGGAAAATAACATGCATTGATGCTATATTAATCTCCCACTGTTGTCCTCAAGCTTTATGATACCGCAACGGGAGGGGGGAACGGGATGATGCTTTGTAGGAATACAAAAAACAGGAGGGAGGATCCAAGTCTTCAGCAACATTTCTGAGCGATAGCTGTGTTTATCACTTGATGTTCTGATTGTTCATTTAAAAAAAAAAAAAATACATTAAACCGATCACTTTAGTGTTAGAGTTGCACTCCTACGAATAAGTCACACTACCAACATAGCAACTTTGGCTAACCTCGGATTGTTTACAGTGCTAATCCTAGCTTAGTATTTATTCCTCGCGCTGCTATTTTATTGTCAGTTTGTTGTTGTCAATTAATTGAGGCTACATTCAATTCTGGGTAGCGGTTTTAAAACGGCAAACTTCCCTTTAAATGTGTTAGTTTAAATATATATAGATATATATATATATATAGTACAAAATGGTACTGCACAAACGGCGCGGAAACATTATGGCTCCCTGCATTAACGCAACCAACCAAAGTGCAGTTATGTCAGAAAATAAGAGCTATCTATGATGCATAAATTCCAACTTTGAACTTTGCTCACCAATCTATAAGTGTCTTTTACTGTGTCACTTCCCAAAATGGATGGTCTAACGCGCTGGTGCCAGATCCGGCCCGCCGCATCATTTTATGTGGCCTGCGAAAGCAAATTAAATTGCTTATTGTCTTCTGGTGTAATATTGAGATATTTGCAATCATTTTTTTGTTACCAATCCCCCTTTGAAAAGATATGTAATATTTGAAAAACATGTTCTTATAGGCTTCTGATTTCAAAACTGGTTATTCATCAATGTGTTGTGTCTACTATATGTAATTATATGAGGTAATCTCTCGTTTATATTTATTCACAGTCGTAGCGGCCCTCCGGGGGAAGTCATAAATACGATGTGGCCCGTGACAAAGATGACTAACATGTTGTGTGGGTTAGCAAACTTGCAATCGTTGAGGCAGCACAAACATGATCTATGTTTTTGGTTGATCCAGGAAGCAAACACAATAAAAGCAGGGCCAATCCGAATAGACGGGAGGCAAATGCACAACAACACATGCACCCACGCATAAAAGCCTTCCCGCAGAGGCAAATGGGCCCTAGATAGAGCACAGAAAGAGCACGGGCCATCTGTTCAGGGACACAGCTGATTTTTTTATTTTTCCCCCCCCCCCAAACGCACATTACATCCAACAGGAATCGTTTGAGGCAATATGTGCATTCCTCCCAGCTTCACTAGAGATTCAAAGTGGTAATACAAGCCCTGCCTACTGCTGCAGCTATGAAAAGAATCAAATGAAGTCTCCAACAGAATCTTGTGATGCGATTGTAGCCACGCTCCATGGCAACAGGTGAGCGCTGATATTGAGTGTACTTAACAGAATGGTGCATTTATGATGTGTGGAGCACTTTGTCATTGAAAGATATGTATTTGATTGACACATACCTTCTTTACCATTCGCCTTGTCCCTCATCCTTTTCCATGAAAGCCTATCTCCTGCATCCTCCTCTCGAACACCAACTGCTCTCATGTCTTCCCTCACGACATCCATCAACCTTCTCTTTGGTCTTCCTCTAGCTCTCTTGCCTGGCAGCTCCATCCTCATCATCCTTCTACCAATATATTCACTATTTCTCCTCTGGACGTGTCCAAACCATCGAAGTCGGCTCTCTCGAACTTCAAAACATCGAACCTTGGCCGTCCCTCTGATGAGCTCATTTCTAATTTTATCCAATCATGGCTGGCCTCCCCACTGTTTTATAAACTTTGCCCTTCATCCGAGCAGAGACTCTTCTGTCACATAACACACCTGACACCTTCCTCCACCCGTTCCAACCTGCTTGGACCCGTTTCTTCACTTCCTGACCACACTCACCATCGTTCTGGACGGTTGACCCCAAGTATTTAAAGTCCTCCACCCTTGCTATCGCTTCTCCCTGTAGCCTCACTCTTCCCCCACCACCCCTCTCATTCATGCACATATATTCTGTTTTACTTCGGCTAATCTTCATTCCTCTGCTTTCCATGCCTCCATCTTTCTAACTCTTCCTCCACCTGCTCCTTGCTACATTTCTAAAATATCTCCTATATTTAATCACAGATAGAGTACAGTACTTGTGGGTCATTCAAGATGAAGGACAACTTAGGGAATAAAATTTTTGAAAAATAGACAATTGATTTTACATAGTTATGTTGTGTATCAAGAAAGACAAGTAATAAAATCATCTCAACCATTAATGGTAGATTTTACGGGGAGGTTGTATTTATTTGTCATATTTATTTTATTTGTCATATTTATTTTGCTGTGTTTGGACCAACCCTGTAACAGCCAGTCACCTTAGAAACATCTAAAAAAAAAAAAAAAAAAGAAATATTGCAGAATAAATCTTTTACAATTGAAGTAAAATTTTATTTGAACAGAAATAATTTTTTTATCCTCCGCTAATTACAGTAGCAGGGTTGTAAAATCAATTCTAATGTACAGTATTACATGTAGTACATGAGTACATGCTATCTGTGTTAGCTGCTAATCCCAACTGGTCTAGAAAAAAACTGAACAAAACCTTTTGCTCCCATTTTGTATGCGCTTAACCCAAAGGTCTAAGACTATGTAAACAAAATGCTTTTTTTTTTTTTTTTTCAAATATTGCTCACAAATCTGTTTGGTGAGCACTTCTCCTTTGCCAAACTGACCTTCGGAGAGGAATTGACAAATTGTATACCATAACTAAATCCTATTTCATAATCCCCTTTAACCAGACAAGATGTCATGTTTATCGAAGCGAAAAAAGAAAAAGTTGTTATATTGTATTTAGCTCCAGTTCCAGTGGTGGAAATTAATGAAGTACTTTGTTACATATTACAGTACCTGAAGTAGATTTTTCAGGTATCTGTGCTTTACTTTTACTCCCTACATTTGAAAACAAATAGCCGTTCTTTGTACTTCTTACTTTGTGAAAATAGGATTGCTACTTTTTTTCAAGAAAAACAAGCCAAAATGCCAAACAAATAAAGAATCAGAAAATAATACATTGGATTAATTGCACAGTATAGCAGTTCCCAGATAGCATGCGAACAGGTGTCTGCACAGCAAGTCAGTAGAAGAAAAAATATTTTTAAGTGATCTCCCAGCATTGTTACTTTTTCACCTTTACAGGCAAAGTTTTTTTTAGTGATGCAGTTTTGTGTCTCGGTCCGTTTGTGTCTTATCAAAGTACTTCAAGGTGAGCTTTTTTCCTCTCCACAAGAAAAACGGGCAAAGCAAAATGGTCAACGACCTTGCGCTCAAAATAAGGCTGCGTCTTGTCAACGGCGAGTGAAAATAGCTGACCCTATCCGGCACAAGGACATGTACTCTGAGAAGCTGGGCAACAAGGCTGCAATGACGTTTGGCAGAAGTGACCACTCGGGTGGCTCCCGTGTCATCCATTTGTGATTCTGAAGTCGCTCAATACAGACTATATCAGCGTATCATCAATTCAACAAATGAATGAAATCAGCTTGAGGAGCCTTTCGAAGACCAGTGCAGCCGACGCCACCTCTGCGAAATGCAACGCTTTGGCCCTTGTCTAAAACGAGCACAAAGATTTATGCGAAGCGCTAACAAGCAGGGTAATGCTAATCGTCATGGCAACACACAAAAGTACCACCACACGGTTAATTACAACACTGAGGGTGTCATTCTTTGCAAACCATTCAGCCTATATAGCTGCAGTCACTTCTAGGCCAGTGCGGTCATTTTTGCTACTTTCGCCGACGCAGCACTTTTGCGCCCGACAGTAACCTGAGAAGAAGTGAACACACATCCACACAAACACATTCATGAGCACCACACACTTCCTTACAGTCACTTTACTGGTCGTAACTCGGGGGCTCTTGTTTTTGTCGAGGGGAGTTCACACCAAGTGCATTCTTTAAATAGCCTCGGAAGAGAACGCCAGCCCGCTTCGCAGGGCGCAGGGGAAATGTCAGTGGTTTAACAGTTCCCATGCTGCTTAGCTACTTTGTTAGAAAGGGAGAGGGGGGGGGGGGGGGAGAGACTGAATGCAGCTGCTTATTGAAAGCAGTATATGGTTCAGTTGGCCTTCCAAAACACCCTTTACTTTTTTAGCCAACCGTGTTACTCATTTGTAAATCATCAACCTTCTCATGCTACAGACTCCAGTACAATGGGAAAAAAGAAGTTGAAAATGGACGCACACGATGATGTGAAACCATGTGATGTCACCCATGGGGGGGGTTGGAAGACTAACAATAAAATAAAAAGACTCCAAGACATAACATATAGGTGTGTAACGATTAATTTTGGCAGCGATTCTATTCTTATCACATTTCGAGTTTGCCGATTCCAGTCAAGGAAGATACTGGTTCATGTAATCCGAAAAAATTCAGTGTTTGAAAATCGCTTCAGTAACTTTCCAGCCAAAAATTCAACCTGTGCGACTTTGAAATAAATGCCTGGATACTGGACAGTGGAGGTGAAATTTCCTAAATTCCTTTTTAAGACAGCTCAAAGTGAAAAAATTTAGTTCATCAAGGTTGAACACTTTTTAAATTTATTTTCCATTTTTTTAAATTTTGTTTTCTTGAGTTTTAAATGGGTTGATTTGAGGATTTTGGGGACAATTGTGAAAGCAACATATCCATAAGGTATGATTGTATCTTATGTTCAATCTTTACAGAGTTGCATTTTTTTTTTTTTTTTTTTTTTGCATTTTGCTTTCTGAAGCTTTTCTACCTTCTCAGGACTCCGCTCAACTTTTCCGATGCAGACCCGCGGCTAATGCGCGGCTTCGCTGCGTAATGATGTAATCCCCCCCTGAGGCGAGGTAGGACAGAGGAATAGCAAGAAGCCAACTGCACAGACGGGCACGTTCCTGCGACCATTGTTGCTACTAATGTATTTTTAATTTCCCATGAAGTGACTGGAGTCCTCAAGTGACCACTACTCCATAATTGGCTGCCTGCGCGAACATCCCTCAGCCTAACAAGAGCCAGGAAGCTTCAACACACACACTTTGTGGCTTTGCATTACAATGCATTAAACTTCATCACTTACTGGGGACAATACATTGGTACGAGCCAATGTCCGGATGATCGCCTTTTGTTCGTAAAAGTCTTCAAAATGGGCCCACAAAGTATACAGATTAAAAACAACCATTATTTGCATGTAGCAATGTATACCAACCCTCATAAATGGAAAACAATAAACACACCACGACACTTTGTCATATAGACGATTTATTTACACTTTATATTTACACGTTTTTTTTTCCTTAATTTCAAAAATTTCTGTACACTTTTTTTCTTCTTCTTCAGGAACCAGTACACCACACGCTCTACTAGTCTTCCATTCGGTGGCCATTCTCAAAGCATGGGGGGACTTATTATTTTTTTTTATTATTGATTTTTGTTCATTTGTTGTTGGTTTCCATGAACAGATTTCCATGTAAGGAGACGAAGGGGAGCAAAAACTACCACGGGGAAATGTCACTCGGGGGTACCTTGCAGGAGATTCTTCAAAGATGGTTTGAAGTTCAGTGTTGTGCTCGCGCGAGTGTGTGCGTGTTGTGGCTGCAGCCAGAAAGGACTCGAACTTTCGTCACTGCAGGGATGCTTGTGTGAGCAGACTGGCATTAGTCTGAACTACGGTTTTTTGTTAATCTAGCTATAGATTTATACTGGGGGAAAAAAAAAATTGGAATGTAGATAAAATAAATCCACCCCCCTCCTCCCCTCCCCCCCCCCCAAAAAAAGGTGGTGGCAGTGTCAGAAGGTGGCGCTATTTGTTAGACATGTTCAATAGGTTGAAATAATCTGGCTTTGATTTTATTTAAAATGTTCATCTTTTGTTTGCTGTGCGGATTAAGGCAACAAAAGTGACAGTGGCTGCAGTTTGTAAAATAATAAAGAGGAAAAGAGCAAAAAAATAAAGTAGCAAAAATCTAAAATCTTGGAAAAAAACGAATTTCTCCAACGCCAGGCATAAATTCCTAAGCTAGTTATGTAAACAATATTAAAAGAAAAATATTTTAATGGCTGATTTAAACACTGGAAAAACTCAAATTTTACAGAGTGAATTCATCTTATTTCTAGCGAAAACATCTTACTGTACTATTTTAAGACATTTTTGAGACAGACAAAAAGACTTGGTTTTAGATACAAGATCTTTAAAAAAAAATTCTTATCAAGTCAATTCATCCTCGTTCCATTGGCAGATTATTTTTCACTTATTTTTGGGACAAAATGCCTTATTTCAAGTGAAATATCTGTCAATGGGTTGACTGGATAAGATTCTTCCAATAAGATCTTGTACCTTAAAACATTCTTTTTGTCTCGCTGAAATTTTTAAAAAGAAAAAGTCAAAAATGTCTTGAAATAAGTACAGTAAGATGCTTTCACTTGAAAGAAGGTAAATTAGGTAAGATTTGTATTTTTGCTGTGAAGATTATGACGAGGAAAACACATCCGCCCGTCAATAGTGCTCGTCTTCAATACCCAAGAACTCCGAACTGTGAGGGCAGACGTGCGAACCGCTAGCCAATCATGCTGCCGAAGGAAAACAACCTCATTCTCAACTGCTTGCCCTTATCAGAAAGCGGGGGATGAGAGGCGTGAAAACGGCGCGAAACTAATCGCAGTCGATTTTTAACGTCTACTTGAGCTCCCCGTGAACTAATAAGGACTGAAACTTCTGATAAAATTGCACAAGAATAAGGGCATTGCTTCAGGTCCACTTTGTTTTTATTGTGTGGGTGCAAACTCCCTGCAAAAGATCTATTTGTACGTGTGACGACGACATCTCTGGGCAACCATTTTTGGGACTTCTTTTCCTCCAGAGTCGCTGATTTATTTCTATGTTGGTGAAGCTTTCTGAAATCAATAGGGCGTGGGGATTTTTAATGGATGGAGGGAAATCCTCAGATGTGTTCTTCCTCATCGCTGCGGGGGAAGAAGAGAGGAGGTCATGTTCCTCGAACAGGAGAGAAAGCCGGGGTGCACTTTGCCCTTTTCGCCGCCTTCCGTTGACTTAACAGGCAAAAAAGGTCAGATTTTTGCCGTAGGAGAGGGGGGGAAAAAAACTAACATTCTCCCACGTCTCTCATGGGTGGAATGTGAATTTTAGAGTCACAAATAATAATAAAAATAAATGGTTCCAGGTCCACATGTTCAGTGCTACATCCACTCAGTTTGTCAAATCTCCTTTTGGGCAATGTGGTCCTTCTAAAGAATCGTCAGGTAGCAAGAGGAGGAGGCATCATCATCTCTTGTAGTGGTTGGGGGCGTCGGCGAAGGCGAACTTCAACCGGTAGGCCTCGGCCAGCAGCACGCTGACTTCTTCGTTGCCCCAGTGCATGGTGGGGAGGTTTTGCAGTAGAATCATCAGGCCCTATAGGAGGGAAGAGCACATTTTATATTAGGATGGTCGTTTTGTTAAGCTGATTCACTGATTGTTCCTTGTAGCATTCATTAATGATTAATCTTAAAAGAAATAGTATGCATTTGTTTACAATTGCAAACAGCTCCCCGGACGTGCCATGCATTCGTCAAGATACCCCAACCCACTTTAGGCCAAATCCACGATGTAGAGAAAAAAACAAATTGAGATCACAGCAAAACTAACCAGTTTCTCTAGTTTTGCTATTTCGAGGTTAATTAAAATCAGTTTTTTTCTGTTTCAGTCTATGAACTGCTGAAAACATAATTTCCAAATTCCAAATACAAATATTCAAATTTAGAGCAGTGCTCCTCAGTCTAGTAAGAGTACCACTAGTGGTACGTGGGCTCCCTCTAGTGGTACATGAAAGCATCACTAAATTAAATAAGATGTATAACATTTAAAAAAAATATATATATATATATACACACAATATTTTATTATAATTTACCGCCTAATCAAGGATATTTAACCAAATGCTAATGCCAGGTATGAATACTAAATGAGCCTTTCAATGTTTCACATTGTATGCTAAAAATGTCATGTAATTAGCAATAAAAGCCCTTAGAGGACATTATTGTAACTCAAACTGTGTTTCAAATTCATTTTGGTTGTATAAACAGATTGAATGCATCCATATAATCATAATAATAATGAAAAACAAATTATTTTGCACTAACTTATAATGGGGCTTCTTATCCCACGCTAAAAACCTTTTTGTTTAAGCCCGCAAACAAACACACACACACACACACACACTACCAATGGCGGAAACATTATCTCCCCAGGTGTTAATTAAGTCATTTTTCATGCAGACACACAAACCACTTGCAGAATATGACCCATTATTTGCTGTTTACTTCTCTCCCTTTGCAAATTAAGCCACTGATTTAACTTTTTGGAGGATATGCTGAGAACAAAAGAAAATGTTGGAAAACATGGCGTCTGGGTTAAACGAAACAACAGTAATCAGCAGTCCCCTGAAAGTCCGCGCGATTGAAAATGGACTAAGTTGTGATGGAAATTTGACAGCGTAGACTACTACATGCGATCAGATTTTACCCCCAGTTGTTTTGATTGTCTTGCTCCGAATCACTGTAAATGATTGGAGTTATGTGGGAGAGCAGCGACCGTGTTAGTCCGAAAAACGTGCACAGTGCTGCCGCCTTGAGAGATTCACCTTGTATCTCAATCGCATCATTCCCCAGAGTCTACTGGGTGGGTTCTGGCTACGTCACACACAGATGTTAGTAAGTCAGTCAAGGGTTTTTAAAGAAAACAAACAAAAAAAGGATAAAAAGAGGGAAAAAAAAAAAAAAAAAAAAAAGAATCATGTCAAGTACAATTTTGCTTGTCAACATTTTCCGAGGCAGTGTGTGAGTATACGGTATGGGCGCGCACACAGTCAATCTCCAAGACTAATGTCTCCCTCTCAAATGGGAACGAGACTGGTTCACGCAACAGATTCCATGTGTGTGTGCATATGTGTGTGTGTGTGTGTGTGCGTGCGCGCTATGGATCAGTGCCCCAAGAGTTTTCATTATCGAGCCCCAAATCATTGCCATGACAACCGGGGTCTATGACCAATCATGGCGCTAATAATCACAGCACAGGACAAATCATGTGGCGACAGTTGACTCCCTGCTCCTCCATGAAAAGATTCTACTAGATAACCCAAATGAGAACTAGAATTATTTTTCTATTTCACATCCATTTCTTCTATGGGACAAAGAGGCCCTATGTTTTATCTCGGTGTGCTCTATATTAAAATGGTGTTTCATTATTGTTTTTCCCTTCCTTGTGTTTTTTAATGAGCGGCTAAGACAATCCTAATGACTTTGCCACTAAAAGCATTTATATTCGGAGTGACGCCATTAAATAACACCAGCTTTTCTCCCACTAATTAAGTTGCCATTCAGTTTACCTTTTTCTTTTACTTATCAGGCACTTTGCCGTGTTTCAATTCTAGCATCTTGAATAACTAAAAAGGTGAAAAGGACTCGGGGAACGTTCTGCGACATCATGATGATTACACCGTGGAAAAATGCTACGGGAGATAATTAAGTAAACATTCATGGCAGATCACAGGCGCTTCGACGTAAACGGAGTTGTCACTTTTTGTGGAAAAAAAAGACAAACGCAATGACAACCTCGTAAAACAGACAAAACAGTTGATGGCTTTGCGCGCTATGTCGATGCTTGCCCCAATTATGTTTGGATGTTGGAACACCGAACAACACAGGTGAAGAACCTTCAAGTATTAAACTCGTCTTTCAATGTCACTACTGAAAGGTTGTTTTTTTCCACCGGAGGATATGCGTCAGAAAATGATGAGTCGACATCAAAACAGGAAATTAAAATGGTTTTGCAGTGGTCTATGTTATATTCCGAGTGTCCATATAGTGGATATTTAAAGGCACGGCATTACTTCTAGATAACTAGCAATATCAAACCCAATTGACTAACTAGAGAACGAGCGAACGAACAAACACATTTTGACTTGGCTAACAGACTGACTGACTAGCTGACTAACTGCATAGCAATCCAAACAAAATTTTCACGAGCGAGTTGAACTAATTATGACGAGCTTCCTAACAACTAGCTCTTCGGGCAATTGTAAACATTTGTTTGAGGGTCTCTCCGTTACTCGCAATTTGCGTCAGTGCTTGGGTTCCTAAATGTATAATTCGAATAATTAGCTTTGGTCAGTGGATCTTGTCGACATGATTATCGTTTTCTGCTTCATGTTTGCTTCTTTCCTTGTGAGCCCTCCAGTTTGAACAAATACGAATAATGGGATAATTTCCTTCCCGTTCCTGTTCTGTGCTTCATTTCAGATGTGTTTATAATGCTAACTGCTCGTGGCTCATCCTTTCCATTAGCCATTAATTCAAAGTACATTTCCAATATGCAAAGCATTATTTCTTGAACTCCAGTGCACGAAAAAAAAAATCCATAACAAGCTGCTTGTTTTTTTTTTTTCCCCCCCCCCGCAATGAAAACTTGGACCTTGACTTTGACCTTCTGCCGCCCCCTCCTCCCAGCCTCCCCCGCTGTTCACAAAGACACACTCCCTCTGAAGTGTTTTCACTGGGAGCATTTGGGGAAAAGAGCGGAAGGAGAAGGAGAGAAAGGGCGCCTGATCGCCTTTCAGGCGGGCCTCTTGCTCATCTGTATTCTGCGGAGCGCCACTATCCGCTCGCCGCTTTCACCGCTCGCCCATACACGCTGCAAAATAGCCAGAGCGCGCGTCAGTATTTATGCTAATGCCTGTCCTCACATGAGCGCAATGCGGTGGCATAATAATACATAACATTTACAATTAAAGAAGAAAGAAACTGTTTTGGGCCGCTGACGTCCTGCCGCGCACATTAAACTGAGGGCAACAGAAACGTTGGTAATGGATCTGGGAGACATTAGAAGTGGTGCTTGCCTCACGTTGTGTTTAATGTTGAAAAATTCTATGCCTTGCCTGAGAGGTCCTCGAAGCCTGGGGCTAGACAGCATGTATTGGCCTCCCCCAAGGCTCTTTGGCGCTCTCTCTTCACCACTCATAACAAACTAAAGATTAAAAAAATAAATAAATCTAAACTAAAGATGAAAAAAAATCTCAATAATACAGTATGATGGACAGATATTCATATTCAGTTCATCGAAAGTGGTTTTTTTGTCAGAACTTGCTAGCAAACATCCCGTGCATCAGAAAATGATTCATAGCTCTTCACTTATTCCACACTTTCTTTTTTAATATAATGGAATATACAATAAAATAAAAGTAAGAAATCACACATACATAGTATACAAGTATCACAGCCTTAGCCATCAGGCTCAAAATAATTGAGCTCAGGTGTATCCTGATGGAGCTTGAGAAGTGATGTGAAGAGCAAAAGCCCAAAGATTGGTGTGCCATGCTCGTGGCATCGTAGGCAGAAAGACTCAAGCCTGTAATTACTGCCAAAGCTGCATCAGACTTTAAATACTTATGTTTTTTTTGTTTTGGGGTCAATGTCTTTATGACACAAAAGTGTTCTCTGTCAATTGACTGTTGTCGTACTAGAGCGGCTCCAACTACCGGAGACAAATTCCTTGTGGTTTTTTTGGACATACTAATGTGGTTTCCAATTTTTTTTCATGTTGTTATTAATGGGTGTTGGGTGGAGAATTGTGGGGAATATGGCTATAACATGAAAAAGTGGAAAAACGTGAAGTGCTATGAATGCTTTCCAGATTTCCAGATGCACTGTACAGCCTCCTGATAATGCAGGAAGTGTAGCACGTGTTAGCATATATCCATAAATCTACGAGGTCCACTAATTGCACGGCTACCATAGGAGGACCGACGGCCGTCTAATCGAGTGTTGCTTTGTGTGTATGCACGCTAAGGCCTCTACGGTGACTGGGGAGCTTCATTAAGGCTATATTTCAGCCTGGGTCTCATCTGCCAGCTATCACTTCTGCGAGGCTAATGTCTTTAATTGCATCCGTCTTGGCTTGCGGGAAGGAGGGTGGTCGGGAACGGGCCGAGAGACACAGGTGGCATGGAACCACGCTGCGAGGCTGCGACAAAGCCAGCTTGTCTCAGTTAATAGACGCGGTTGTAAAGAGTTTAACTGTCTGAAGTTTGTCGCGAACCAAAACAGCAGCACCACAGGACGTAAACAGTCTCTCAGATGAATTGGAGTGTGTAGTCTAAGTTTTCTAAGCAGTAGCATATTTATTAGGGATTAGTTTCTAGCAGGTGGCGACGTGATCACTCCACAATGTTGTGTGTTTCCATGTAACATCACTTGTTGGTTCACCCCAATCTGGCTTCTCACGTCCCCATAAATTGTTTAATATTATTGTGAAAATGTGTTACAATCAAACTCCTCTGACTGTATAGGTGCCTGCTCTACCTGCAATGGAGGAACCCGCTGTATTCCACCACTATTCACAGAAATGCCTCTTCATGGCTTGTATGTTCTCTGGCTAATAAAATAAATGCGTTTTCATTATGTGGCTGTGACATGCGCATGTGGCTTCCTGCTGATATTTAACAATGGATATTCATTTATCCCACAGCACCAACGCATTGATCTGCCATGACTGTACACAGTGTGAGACAAGAAAGGCAATTAGAGCCCTCCATCCCCTTCACTTGGCAAGCCTTAAAGTGCTTAATGGCTATTGATACGAGGGGAAAGCAGATTGTCAATAGAGGTTGACAATTGCTAAGGTTCTTCCTTGAAGAGACTATTGCATTTGCTCAAGTTTTTATGTTGCAACCAGAATGTCGCCTCACTATCTTTGTGTGCTATTTCACTGCCACTCACTCACGCTCCATTCAATTCTTGAATCTCTTCACACACACAACAATCGAGCTAAATTTGAGCATTTTCCCCGACTTCCCATCTAAGTCAGCAAAGGCCTGCTTATCGGATATCTCAAAGATTATGTTGACCGAATAACCTGGGGAGTGGGGTGTATTTAGAGTCATTTTTTGTCAATATTTATCCTGTTCAATGTGAATGATCTCAAATCAGTGGTCAACGCCAAGTTCAGCCAATCTGGAAGCGAATAGAAGTTTAAATATCAACGAAAAATGACAAGGATAAGATTTTGCAACCGCAATGTACTGTAGTTACTCGATAAGCTAACAGTTTGCCAAACTTTCAGCTATTCCTCTACGACTATGCCTTTTTTTTTTTTTTTTGCCACCTGGATGCATTGTGGGACTATGCTGCCTCTCACAGGTCAGTCTTGGTACTACGACATACATATTTTGCGAGGTGTGCTGTGTTTGGTTGGTCATCGCCATTACACACGAGAAGATCAGTAGCACACACACACAGGTCTCTTACATTTTAAAAATTGGTTCTCACATTAAAAAAAAATCTATGTTTGTACCCAGCTTTAGCTGTGACTGGCCATGCATACGTGTTAATTAGCCCGCAGGGTAGGGCTGAGCAATTAATCATTATTGATGAATTCTAATTTATTCGTCAGCATGAATTGGATTTTGTTGAACAAATTTAGATCTTTTATTTTAAGGCCATATCGCCCGGTCATCCTACAAGGGTTAAAAAAATACAGTTAACAAGAGTGCTCAGATTCAGCGCAGACCTTTGCGAAGGCTACTTGATCAAAAGCCACATCAAATAAACCAATCAAACCAAAAGGGCCGTTTCGCTGGCAAGATGAAACTGTGCTAAGTGAAGTGGAGATATGAGTGCTTTAAGCATTTCAAGGTGCCTCGCTGTCATTCCCGTGGTATCGCCGAACAGTGAGGGGCAAAATCCCAGGAGAAAGTAATTGGCGGCGTGATGACAGATGTGTTGTGCAAAAAAAAAAAAAATAAAAAAAAAAAAAAAAAGAATGTACACATTCAAAGAGACACATTTGTGACCAACAGCCGTAAGAAGTGGCCGGTTTTCTCTGACATGCATCATTTCACTTCTAACCTCCTTCAGCTAGCACATCTACATGAACACACACACACACACACACACACACCTATGCAAACCCCACACCATACACACACACACACACACAGTGAGTGTCACCTGCAAGCGCACACTCCAGGTAGCCGGCAGTGGTAATGGTGTTTTGTGGCATCCTGAGGTGTAATGGGCATAGGCACTGCTCTGTCAGGGCCATTAGCTTTCTGTAGCACGTATAATTACACTAAATAGGCCCTGTGGCAAACAGTGGGCGCTAAAAGAGGAGTCGGCTATGTGGGGAGAGGTGTGTATGTGAAAATGACTGGGCCAAGTCATGAAAAGGCAGGTGAATAAAAGCCCACCATTCCAACAGCTAATGAGGCAATTCTCTGCTGATTTCAAAAATTATCTTGTCATTTAATTGTGTATTTGTAATGACACTAAAAATGACCCCAAACAGTTGCCGGGGGCTGACAGGCATTTATTAGACAAGTTATTTGTTCGAGGAGATCTTTAGTGGATTATTATTTTTCATTTATCGAGCTGTATCGTTCGTCTAGCATAATTCTAAAAATGAGCATTTATTTTTTGTTTAATGATCAACCCGTTTCCTCGACCTGATCAGTCTTAAGTTGCAATAGCACAATTCACCAGAATTATGTATGGGCATCCCTTAGCGCTTTCACTGTCGTCTCCATCAGGAATGTCATGAAGAATAGGAAGCGGTTTGCGTGTTCAACAGGAAGAGCACACTTGCATCTTATTGGTAAGACCCTAATCACGCTTAGCTTACCTTAGCTTGGCATACAAAGGAACAAGGTTACTCTATCGCACACAACTCACAGTCAGGGTTTCATGCAATTAAACTACAATGTGAATGCAAACAGACAGTTAATTAAGACACAATCAACAAACTACGGGCAACACAAACACAGTTGGAAGATAATGATTAACATCCTCATCACGGCAAGAATTCAGCATTGAATGCCGCAATGCATGCTGGGAACCAAAGTTAAAGCGAGAAGTATACTGAAGCTGCCAAGCTCTCATCAAAAGTATCTGTACTGATATCTAGCAGAATCTCCCCAGACCCCTAAATGTTACTGTATGTGCTTTACCTGCACGACAGATGGAAATAAAATGCTAGAATATGTACAGCATTATTTATGGGGATGTGAGTTTTTTTTTTTATTTTATTTTTTTTCCCCCTGTCTCTTGAGTACATTGCATTCAGTGACAGGAGAAAAAGGTATGACGAGCATACGTGCTAGCGGGCATGCATCCCAGGTCGTCAGTTAGCGGGAGCGTGCTCACCGATGTGGAACGCCAGAGGGCAGATTGCACGGGGAGTAAACCACCTCCACCCTCCTGCTTTTCATTTAGTGGCTTAACCAAGCCAGCGAACACGGCAGAGAACGTTCACACTTTACTCTCCATACAACGCCTGATAAGCGCTGGCAAATTCATTCATTTGAAATTATTTTCTTCCTGTCTGTTAGTTGAAACCATAAAAGTGAATAAATCGTTCACTCTTAGGAAGCCAAGCAGTGGAGAAGCCAGAACGTCATACGCTGCTGATGTTCTTAAATTCTCATTGAAAACAATTAGCTCACACGTATTTTAACTTCCTTTCATTCCCATCGCAGCCCGTTATGGATAACACGAGTTGAGGTTGCATTACCTTTGACTTTTGTAGCGTGCTCTTTACCTGTTAACTTACGCGTTTAGGCAGAACACTAGTTCAAGGTCTGTATTAGCTTGGAATTTATTTTTGTGATCTCTAACCGTACTTTGCTCCCTTCCTATTGGCATACCGTTCTATTTTCTATGACCGTCAGAACTCTAATTGGGCCTGAATTAGCTGCTTCATCATCCACATGCCTGATCAAATTCTTAACACGCCATTTACAGTGCCGTGAAAAAGTATTAGTCCCCTTCTCAAATTCTTGTATTTTTGCAAACATAAGATGAGCCATTATGTTCTGTTTGGTGAGCAGTGGTTTTTACCTTGGAACTCTGCCATGTATGCCATTTTTGCCCAGTCTCTTCCTTATTCTTGTGTCAAGAACACTGACCTTAACTGAGGCAGGAGTGGCCTGCAGTTCTTTACAAATTGTCCTGAGTTCCTTTGTGGCCTCCTGGATGAGTCATTGCTGTTCTCTTGGGATAATCTCTGTCGTCCAGATTTTGTTTTTTTGTTTTCTCCATGTGAGGATAATAGCTCTCCCTATGGTTCGCTGGAATCCTAAAGCTTTAGAAATGGCTTTTATAACTCTTTCCAGACTGATAGATGTCAATTATTTTATTTCTCGACTCTTCTGGAATTTCTTTGGATCATGTCATTTTGTTGCAGCTTTTTTGATCTTTTGTCCGACTTAATTTTTGTCCACTTGACATTTATTTCTAGATTTAACAAGGGGCATACTTACTTTTTCACACAGGGCCAGGTAACTTTGAATAGTTATTTTTTTCCTTAACGAATAAGATCATTTAAAAACAGCATTTTAAGTTCACTTGGGTTCTTTTTGTCTGATATTTACATTTGTTTGATGATCTTAAAGTAGGGAATCAATGCAAAAATCTAAGAATTTGAGAAGAGGGACAATACTTTTTTTACGCCACTGTACCCCTCATGTCTGCTGCTAGTTAGAATAGATTATGCACCAAATAGGTATCTTAGTCACAAACTGAAGAAGAAATTAGTAACCAGAAGAGTGTGAGTGGGTCTGACAGATATGGGCTGTACGAGTTGATAAGAAGCTGCTCAACAGGGCCTTAAGAACCTGCCAGGCCCACGTCTAAACTCTCACACTCAGCGGCAGGGGCAGAAATCTCTGGGAATTAAACCACTAAAGCTGGGAAGAGCGGGAACATTAACTTTTCGGCTCCCCCGCTGACATTAATCTGTGCCCAAAAACGAGTGTTCTTTTGGGCAGATCAATTTGTGAGGATATTGTGCAGTATTTCCTGCATATTGGTCCAGCGATGGATAAAGTGGGCCACACGATCACACATATCTGTGCTCCATTAAGTGCCGACATGAAGACATTAACAAATGTGTAGTGAGAGCTCATTTGCAGTATATTGTCAAATGCCATGATGACATTTGGCTGAATGCGTTTTGTGCGAAAGGCCAGTTTCGGAGATATGCTTGTGGGAGTGTTTTTTTGTAAGCTAAAATTTCATGGGAAAATAAAAGGGATGAAACATAAGATTCCCCCCCCCTCCCCTCCCCTCCACTCCACTCGCATATGTTGTTTCATACTGTCTATACTTTCTGAGTGCTGTGTGAATAGTGAAAAAAATATGTACACACGTTTGCATTGGTCACAACGTTGCAGAGCGTAATTTAAAAGCCTTTGGTAACCCCGAGTTCAATATGAAATGGAAAGGAATGAAAAGCAGCGCTCTCAACACGAGCGAGACAAACGTGAAAAAGGAGTGATGTCGAGACTGGATTCAAAAGCGCGTCAGGTCGCCAGACTCCTGACACCCACAGACATCTGTCGGTGTGTAACCAGCTCTTCAATGTAACATCATAAAAAGCGTCTAAAGGCCTTCATGTCCTTATATAAATAGACGAGGTCAGCTGCGGTCTCTTTCTGTCTTCTGTTAAGCTTTCTCAACTATCAAGTCTATAGAGCCTTATTGCTGTTCATGAACTATAGTTTTCTTCTACCCAAGCTTAACCATGTAATTTTTGGAGTACAGTGTCACCCTGTGATATCGCAGTGCATAGTTTGCGCCCCAACTAGATCGCAGATTTTTAACCCATCAGTTCTTCTGGCTTTTTAGTTTAAACAGGCAAGTCCGAATGTAGAGTTGCGGGTCGTCAGTGTCGTACCAGGTTGTGCCGCAACATGCCGGGCAGCACTGAGGTTGACTGGAAGATATGCTGCATAATTAGACCAAGAAGAAGAGGCAGAGAAGGCCCCCAACCAACTCTAGCAATAGTTGTTCCCACAGAGTGAAAAGAATATGCGGCTGTGAGGTTTTGTTGTATGCTCTGTTTGGATGTGTTGCTGTTCTATGTGTTAAAAGTAGCGTTCCCCACCCAAGGTTTATAATCACTGTAATGTATACGCTAACGTCTGTCCGCCTGTCCATGGCGTTTCGCATAATATTTAAGCTAGCGGACTTTTGTAAGACGGAATTGTACGGTTTGGTTGAACATGTTTGTGTTCAAATACTGTATACACTCTTTCATTCTCTTTTGTGTGTCAACTTTCCAGTTAACTTCAGCTGGGAGTGACAAACAGTATGAAGAAAGCACACTTTGCCTCTTGTTTGGAGGACTGTGCAAGCGAGACAGGAAGAAGGCAGCAAGGAATACTTTAAAAAGTCTATTTTAAAACATTTAAACATATTTAAACTGTATCATATGGTTTCTCTATCTTGCAGATTTTCACCTTTTGCAGGTAGGTCCGGAACATATTCCCTGTGATAAACAGTGGTTCGCCGTACTTTCTTTTCAAAACCTAATTTTTTGTCCTCAGTACTCCGAACTATAATATTTTCCATTCCCATTTTCTACCCTCTTATTTATACATACCCTGATCTTCGAAACAGTGTGCAACTCTTTATTTTGCTCTCAAGTCTATGAAGATGGATATTTTGCCCTTGGTGCACCAATTGGTAGTCAGTGCAGATTGCAAGCCCGCCGCCATGACTGCACAAGATGCATCAGGTGCTCAGATGTGTCAGTGGGCTCCACATTGACTTAATCATTATGAAATAAATCTGGGTATTTCCGTGAAATCTAAAATACAAGACGATATAAGCTCAATAAACTGACTTGGGTACAGAGTTTGAGTTTAAATTGTGTCAAAATTGAGGAGGATCCATACAAGAGCTCTTCGTGGCGTTTAAGTCCGCCAAATAACAAACGCCGAATCACAATTCTCGCATTTGAATCACAACGAATCAAAGAATAACACACTACGGTGGAACCTCAATTTAAGAACTCAATTGGTTCTTTCACGGGGTTTGTAAATTGAAAAGTTGATAAATTGAACATAATTTTCCCATTAAAAATAATGTAAACAGGAATAATTTGTTCGTCTCAAAAAAATATAAAATAAATAAATATCCCTATTTCGGTAAAAGTTATGCAAAACTCTATTAACCAAGTTTACAACAAGCGGAACTGTCGTCATTCAAATGTAGCTGCAGCCTGCATACTGGGACGGAAGAAGAAACGTTCTGGGCTAGTGATATGCAGTGTCCAACTTTGACAAGGAGAGGACAGCGTTTGCTACTTGGCATTGTCTGGCCAGACTCACATTTTGAACAGAAGAAGAGCCCACGCAATGGGGAAACACCGATATCACGAACGTCCATCCATCCATTTTCTGTAATCAATCGCAGGGCACATAGAAACAAACGAACCATTCGCGCACACATTCACACCTAAGGGCAATTTAGAGTCTTCAATCAACCTACCATGCATGTTTTTGGGATGTGGGAGGAAACCGGAGTACCCAGAGAAAACCCACGCAGGCACGGGGAGAACATGCAAACTCCACACAAGCGGGGCCCGGATTTGAACCCCGGTCCTCATAACTGTGAGGCGGATGTGCTGACCAGTCGCTCACCGTGCCGCCCGATATCACGAACGTTATGAACAAAATGTTCTCTTTTTGCACGCTACAGGGAAATAACAGACAATTAGAAAATTAACTTTTCAAATTAAACATTGAGCAACAAAAATAACTTAATGAAGTTATAAAGGACTGTTTGTCCTTATAAAAAAGGACAAGGAGTCCTTTCTGCACCACGCTACACCAACGACCCCAAACAGTGTCATGTCACGAATCCTTCACAGCCAGTCAGAAATCACAAAAACCTTTAACTTGAACAAACAGGTTGCAACTATGACGACAAAAAATGAAATCCACATTACCTAGAGTTCTTGGCTTGCAGCAGCTTCTTTTCTTGACAACAAGTTGGGATGTAAGTGCCTCGCCTCCGCCCAAATGTTTTCATTTATCCAAACGAGCAACAGCTTTTCCACTTGGTCCAAAAGTTTCTCTTTTGACGACATTTCACTGCCTTGGCCATGCCAGCAGCATCCAAAACGCCGCCCCCCACAGTAGTGGCAATTGTGGACTGACTGCATTTCTTCCATACTGGACTTGCGAGCGCATGCTCTGAAATGCATGTGCCATTGATACACTGTACATTAGTCCTCACAAATGGTCTTCTCTAAGTCCACAGTGAGTCCCTCCCTCTTGCTCGGCTTGTCCGTCATTGTATGTCAAAATGGCACACAATCATGCACGAAGCAAAGTCGAAAACAGGATGCAAAATTTATGATCGCCAATATGTTTGTGTTAAGTGTACTATTAGTCTATTACAGATAAGAACATTACACACACCAGCACCAACAAAATTTAATAGTACCTGTACTGGTACATGTTAGTTTTTGTTCCATGCAAAATTACACACACACACACACACACAAACTGTCCCCTTTTCGATTCAGCCACTGGAAGATCGGCATAGCTATCTAGCGGTGAAAAGCCGAACACCAAAAACATTTTCCAGTCGAGAAATAAACCTGAATTTTTGTTGTTTTTTGGCAATATTATACAGATGCAAAACTTTATAATAGATAGTTTTCAAACAGTCAAATTGGATTTTTCATTCATTGGACTATGAGATCTTGAAATATTTGAAAATGAAGAGGATAAGGATTAACCATTCGATTCTGATTCGGAAGGCATTCGTTAATGTCAATACGAATAGCAAGTCGGAATTTAGAGAGCAATCCGAGGAATAACAAATTAATACATATCTTTCGGAGCCATGTTGAGCTCACACGTACGACAAGCTAAATGTTATTAACGATAAATGAATTATTGGATTTTGTTTGACTTTTGAGGAAAATCCTCCCCAGAAAGGCTTGAACTCCAAACAGTCCCACTTTTGGAACGTTCCATCCACTGTAATATATAGTGGAAGCAGTGCATGTTGGTGTGAGCTGATGATGTACTGCGCCAGTGCAGTGGAAGAGTCATGTCTCCTGTTGAGCAGGCCAGCAAAGTCACCTTCTGGCAGCTGTCGAGCACCATCCACTAATGCACTTGTGACTTCTGAACCTTACAGTTAATGACCATGGAGGTAATGGAGAGGGATGTGGACCATGAACAACTCCACAATTATGGCCTGGTAGATTTCTCGCACACCATATATAGTCTATTGAGCTCTGTGCTACGAGTGCGAGCAGCCAATGTGCTTTTTTTTTTTTTTTTACCTGAAAGTCTCGCTCCTCAAGAATCTCTTTTCTCCACCTCACAAGGAAGGCTGCACAGACGTAGAGATGGAAATGGGAGAAACCCTCGGGTTCAGCCTAGAGGAAACAAAATGAAAAAGTTGCGGCTTGATTTAACTAAGTGAATAATCTCAGTGTTTTACCTCAAACGTGTCCTCCCATTGACTTTTTACAAATACAACCATTAACATAGCAAAAAGTGTAAGTAAGTAAAAAAAATAAATAAAATGAATATTTTATGCTAGAATCCGGAAATACGCATATGCAGAACAACCAAGCGACACAATTCCTCTTTTCTTTGCACGCTTTCTTATTTCAACCCCTCATTATGTTTGGCAGACAGCTTTTTTTTATGAGCAGTGGGGAATTAGAGTCAGAGAAAGACAAAGGATTCCTTGTTCTTATTCATTTTCCTCCAGAGCCCTATCACATGGAGGATAATTACTCGGGTCTTTGAATCCGAGAAGTGTGTGGCCCCTTTAAAGATGGCACCCAATATTCAAAGTGTAAATGGTGAGATGTGTTGAACTAATTCTGGCATGCTTGTCAGGGAGGTTTAGTTACCCATATTCTTTCCCCCCCCCCCCCCTCAAATACAGGGAATTAAAGTGTGTCATTGCGCTCATGCATGTGCCTCTGTGTACGCACTACTACGCCGATGCACATGAGCACGCGCATGGAGTGTGTGCTTTGATAGCAACCTTGTCCTCATTTTGGTTGAAGGAAATCCATGGCTGTTTTCTTGCCGTTTGCCCTACAGTGACTGTTCGAGGGGATGCTTGCGAACAAGCCAAGCGTGGCGTGACGTGACTCATATACGCCGCCCTTGTTGGTCTAACCTGGCAGCTCGCGTCCAAACAACAGGAGAGAGCAAACACAAACAAGGATGAGTGAATATATGAGTGACACGCCAGGAGCGCCGTGTTTATCAGTGGCCAAAGATTTGCTGTTTTAATTTCCTTTTCGTCTCCCGAGTGTGGGTTTTGAGTTCACGGTTGAGGGCACTGGCAAACTTCAACCGGCTATAAAACTGAAAGCCACTCTTATCTTGCTCCCTGGAAAAGCATCTTAAAGCTTTGTGGTATGCTTACCAGGCCGGTAGCTGCCAATGTACCAATTGCTCACCTTTGCATGTCTAATCCAAAACTGTCTTTTGAATACCCTGTTGACCTACGTAAGTAATGTTTCTGCTGGATGCCTTAGCTGTGTCGTCACGTATGTAAACAGTTTGCAATAACATACTGCAATGTGTAAGAGGCTCCAAAACTGTTTTGTTGTGCGAACAGATGTGCTGAAGATATGGTGTTCAGTGCTAAGCTTTGGTAGGAGCATGTTTAAACAATGACTAGTGGTTTGGGTATTTTAAGAAAATTAACTGGGCTTTACTCAAGCGACTTTTGCCAAAAAATGCATTGTCCAAAGGCAAAACATAGGCCCTAACATCCCAACAGATTAATGTTGACAGTAAAAAATGTTAGCCGCATTTGCATCATCCATCACTCTTTGTCTCGTTCCACATCAATTTCTCTCCCTGACACACTCTCCCTCCCTACTGTCCTATTGCGCCGCCACCGCCGCGCCATTTCAATGACGTTCTTGTCATTATCAAATACAAAATAAAGTTTGTCATACTAGTCAAGGTGACTCAGTTAAATCCACACATCTCCTGTTCTGTTGTTATGCCTCGTATCCAGCAGCCCTTGTGCCGCGGCAGCCATATTGGCTGAGACATACTAGACCGGCTGATCAAAGTGGAGAGGAAGTGGGTGAGGAGACAGGATGATGGAGGGGGAATAGAGAAGAGAAAGGGTTGCGTGTGAGCCTCGGAAAGGCAAGGTAAATAAAGACGCGAGTGGGAATATTGCAATGTCACAGAGGCTCCAAACTGCTGCGTCGGTTCTTGCGGGGTTCAAAACATCTCGCAAAACAAACCAGCATGACACGGAGCTTCATTGCTATTCCAACGAAGCGACACAAGACAAGGTGACGGCGCTTGCGGAAGTGATGCAAGATGATCAAGCGCTGATGCAATAATTACACGGGAAGGACATAAAACGTCAGAAACGCTGACGCTTGAGTGACGCGGTAAAAGCACTTTTTGAACGAGCGCTGACAGGAATTTAATGTCACAAAAGTATTTCTTCCATTTATGCAGAAGGAATTTTGACTTAACACCCATTTGAAATTGCAAATTATCATGCGAGGTCTATGACACTAAAGACCCATGAGAAACCACTGGTGATTTGGCAGCTTTTTTCTTGAGCTCAGTGCGCTTCTAGTAACTAAGCACTTGGGTAAATTGGAAGGGACGAACAATTAAAATAATGGGTTTGATGGGTTCCTCGTAAAACTGGAGGTGGAAAAATTACTGGGGGTGAGGATCTTAATCAAACTAATCATATCATTCCATAATCAAGTGCGATCAATCACTAATTTTGCCAGTCTGCCTAAAATGCACCTTGAATATGCTTGCTTTAAGTAAATTAGTTTGTATTACTGTGATGCATATTAAAGATGTTTTTTCTTGAATTTTTAATGTTACTCTCCTCTCAAATGAAAAGCACAGCGATGAGTAAAAAAACAAAAAAAAAACACTTTCAGAAAAGCTGTTAAATGCTTAGAGTGCATGAAATCACAATTCTGTACACTCTGGTATTTTCTACCTGAAAAAGCATGACAAAAATGCAGCCATGTCAGTATAACAAAACATACTAACCTTCAAATTGAACCATTTGTTGTCATTTTTTTTGCATAAAACTCCCGAGTGTATTAATTTATTTGTGCATTCATTGTTTCACATGCAGTATTTGGGAGTTGAATAAATGAAGTAAGAATTACGTCTCTGGATTGTTTTGCTTCGGACACTTTTGGATTCAAATTCCCTTTTTGGTGCTCCGGAGAACATCATAACAGGTGGGTTTACACATGCTTTCGGTTACCTTTGAACATTTCGACATCGAACCTGCGCAGGGGTGTCGAGGTCAGTTGATTGATCATTGCTTCGGCTTGATTGCGAGTTAAAAGTACACTTGCGTAGAGCGTTTGCTGGAACTCAACCTCGGCTGCTTGTGAGCATCCTCCGTTAGCAACAAGTCAAACGGACGTTTGCGATTGTCTTTCGGTTGGTCTGCGCAATTTTAGTTTGATACCCAGTTTAAGTAAAGTCTGATATCAACAATACTTATTTTAAATGTATTCATTAAATAGCAACTACTGTAACGTTTTTTTTCTCTCTCTCTCAAAACAAGTGCAACCCCCTCAAAAAGTAACTTCTTACTCTGTGTACATTCTCAATCAGTTTTGTTTAACTTTACTAGAGAAATGATTTTTAAACCTGTACTTAAAGTTTAAACAGCTACTTTGGTGTTCCTTGTTTTATATACATTTTAAATAATCATAAATATAAAAAAATTTATTGACAAATAATTAGTTCATCAGAATTCTTTTCGTTTCTTGGAATGACCAAAAACAATGCAATTTACCAAGGCTTAAACTGTGACTCATACTATCAACTGAGGCTGTACTGATTTTGTTGAACGTGATGCTGTACAAAAAGAACCTTTATATGGCAAAAGAAGCAACACTATGCAAAAAATAAAAACACCAAAAAAACCCATTCAAAGTCATAATTCCCATATTCATTTATTTTTACACATGCACTGGTCACTCAGCACTGAGCGGCTCCCTACATGGTAAAGTACAGCCACGGCATGAAGAGGAAGCATGATTCAGAGGCTGAAAATGTCACCGTATCACTTTAACAGCCATGCTAATGCTGCCACACTGTGTTACTTGCTAATTTCATGCTCTACGCAACAGGGATAATTTGGTCCCTGTCTGTCTGCCTGCCCGCCCGCCTGCTGGGGAGGAAAAGTGAATGTGTGTTTTTTTTTTTCCACTACATAATTCCTGTGTGTGTGTGTGTCTTTGTGTTTTTAATGTCACTTTCATCCCTTCTGCTAGCAGGATCAAGAGGGACAAATGCATGGCCACTAAAGGCAAAAAAGGGCTAAATAATAAATGATCATTTGGAGAAACAGAGCCAGCCAAATAGGAAGATGCCATAAATTGGTAAAAGAAGAAGAGAATATGAGAGGAATTGAGAGAAAGAGCAAAAGGCTGGCTTGTGCTGGAGCGTGGTAGCTGAACAGATGGTCACCCCACAGAAAGAAGACCACAGCGGAGACATTACAACATTCAGGTTAAAGCCTCCCTTGGAAGGCACACAGACGCTCGGAGGGAAAGGGCAAAGGCTTCCGATTTATCAGGGGCATTGAGAGTGACCCAAAAAACATGTTTGTCTCCAACAGCCTTGCTTTGCATTTCGGTCATTATTGCACATAAAATCAATATCTCGTCTTGTTAAAAAAATAAAATAAAATCTGCCTGTGTACAACTGCCTAATCAATACGTAACAGTGACCATCAGCTATACAGTATAATGAGACGAATAAAGGTTGCACAACCTTAAGTGTCACATCTGATTACACCAGCAATGTGTAATATTACCTTAAAATAACACTGCACAGTGTCCCTATCGCTGCTACAGTCACTCCAAATTAACAGCTGTTTTGGTTAGCATCTGTGCTAAGACTAACGATCGGATATGTATAGCACATTTGATAGATAATTGGAAAGATTTTATATTCAACCGCCAACAACTTTAGTTTGTATATTTATCAATCCGTTCCCACCCAGCAGTTCGTTTGTGATCAATTTTTGTTTTTGTTTTTTTTTGGTCACGTTTCCGCCTACCAGTTTGGTACCATTGTTTGTCCTCACATAGCAAGTTCTGCTTCGTTCGCAATTCTTTTTACATTTACCGGTACATTTTCTATTGTTAAAAGTTCCCACTTCACATTCAGGGTTACGGACAATTTTGTATGGTTCCCTTTTTATTTTATTTATTTATTTATTTTTTTAATTCCCATGAAATAGTTTAACTTGGTTTGCAATGCTCTTTAAAAAAAAAAAAAAAAAAAAAAAACGGCCCCACCTTGAAGTTTAGTTTAATAGTAATTGTTTTCCCTTTTTATATTGTCTCTTATCGAGACGTCTATCTGAATCTGGATGTAAAGCGTTGTAAAGGTTGCCCAGCCCTCGTTCGCTGTGTTGCCAAATCTAGTAGAACAGACAAGAGCGGTTTATAGCTTCTATAATGCTGAAAGTTTTATGAGAGGAAATGGCCCAATTCCCCTACTCGAGTAGGACGACAGGTGACAGAGCCTGCCAAAAAACAGGTGTACTGTGTGTTTGTGCAGTGTACCTGTGTGTGCGATGGGGCTGCCATCCAAACAGCATTGTAGAATCAAATATTTAGGGGGAGGATTACAAGTACAATGTGTAGGTCGGCAACTCACTCGACCGTCATTTCATTTATTTTCCAACTTTCAGACCATTCAGGACAGTTTTTGTATTGTTTTTTTTTTTTTTTTGTAAACACAACAGTAGGTCTACGGTTTTAGAGAACAGTCCGCAATTACAGTCCTGTACATTTTTGTTCTTTTGCACTGATTACACTCGTAACTTATGGGTTATGTGCAGTGGTGTGAACAAGTGTTTGCCCCCTTCCTGATTTCTTTTTTTTTTTTTTTGGTCACAATTAAATGTTTCCTATCATCAAATATATACAAACACTTTTTCACACCACAACATGATATAGAACTGATATATAACTGCTTGTTGCTAAGGTAATGTACAGGAGATCCATTAGCCACAAGACCTTGAACACTGTTTCTTTATGGGCACAAACTTTGAGAAGCTCGATTAAATTTTCAATTATTTTATATAGGAAATAATAATTCAGGACTGTGGGTGACCCATGCTCTTACTTATTAAATCCCTGTCAAGGCAATTCTACGCATTTTTTACTCACCATTTGCCTTGTTTTTTCCTCACTTAAGATGTAAAATTCATACTCTTTCACAAAATGTTCAGTATTAAAGATTTTAGTAAATTGTGTTATGAAGCACACACAATCCCTACATTAATAATGACAAGATTTATTGGGTATTAAATCTTTTAAGAAATGTATCGCGGAATACCACGATGAAAATTAAAGCTCAGTGCCGCTTTATTAATTAGAATTGCCGTTCTTTGTAAATATTGTAAATACATTAGAATTGAAGTGAAATTCTCTCATCTCATCAAACATCACGTTCGAGGACTGGAGAATCCGCTGTATATTTTCAGGAGAGCTCAAGTGCTATCCACACAAGTAGCGGGCGTTGACTCAATAACAAAAAAAAAACATTTGGAGTAAGTGGCGAAGCTAAAAGGATGTTAACCAGCTAGCAAAACTGTAGGCGCTGCTAATAAATAAATACAAGAGGGATTGAATGTGAAAAGAGCAGCACCACAATCACGGAGAGACATGTTTGGAACGCGATTAAGAGCTTGCCCTCTGTCAACAGAGTTACGCCATTGCAGTAAATGTGTGTATATCCTGTAGATGAGTGTGATTACCTGGTAGGTGTCCCAGAGTCTAATAGTGCATCGTAGTGGCAGCTCCCGCATTAAAAGGTTGTTCATCCAGCGAAAGGCAAACTGCAAGTATTCCACCTCGTAATGCTGCATGTGATGATGCACCGACTCTGCAAGATGGAGAAACAACAAGTATATCATATTTTTAAAAGCTCTCAAGGTGACACACATTGCTTTGTGTTGAGATATTTTGTTTACAAGAAAGCCTGTATGGCTTATTTCTTTCTGAGTAAAGATCATTCCATATTAAAAGCTTAAGTCCCGCAATTACCTCCTTGAAGTGGACATCACGGGCATCATAATAGCGTACCAGACACGCACACATAACGGGTATTGATTATCGCATGCCGGCCGCGGAGTGTTGACGCACAACAAAAGGCAGCTTTGTATTCATGGCGATGACATGGCTCTCTTGCTGAATCAGCCTGCCCTGTCTTGCAGTGACCAATTGTGCTGCACTGTCTGCAAGCATGATGAAGGTTTAGAAATGGTATAGTCACAGCTTCCAGCAAGAAAACATTCTAACTTTGCATCCACACAGAAAAAGTGTTACATCCCTATACTGGATTTCATTTGATGACAATACTTTATGAAATGATGTAATCAGAAAATCTCAGGCTTCCATTTCTTTAGGAGAACAATTTGTCCAATGTTTAAGTGCTTTTAGCAGGTGTGTAGGACAAATAATTGCATACTAATAAAGAAAGAGCAGAGATTTTTATAGCAACAAAGACCAAACAGTTAAAAAACATGCCAAATCAAGTTTAACTCATTCGCAGTCTACTTCCTGGTTAATGAGGGACCATTCATGAGATAGTACAGCAAAAAGTACCAGTATGAGGAAAAAATAAATGACCGTAATTTCTCGTGTATAATGCGCATTCCCTCCCCCCCCCCCCCAAAAATGGTGAGAAGTCAATAGTGCGCATTATACATAGGTATAGGGGCAAATGGAAATAAACTTTCACATTTTATAAATATGCCGCCATCTAGTGGTTATGAAAAAGCTGTACACTTTCATTCCAAAACGCCCCTGTCACCTAGTGGTTATAAAAAAAGGTGTAGCCTACACTTTCATTCAAATATGACAGGGGGTACGTATGAGTGCATATGTACAGTTATGCTCATAAGTTTACATACCCAGGCAGAATTTGTAAAATATAGTTGTTTTTTTAATATGACTGATGAATGAACAACAACCATCATTCATGAATTTCTTTATAGTTATGTTTTGTTTAATGATAATGCTTTTCTGAAATGCTTGACCGTTTAATTTGAATCCCATTAAAATAAAATTTAATGTTTCGCTTGGTCCATGTTTTCTTTAAAGAATTGTACCCATCTTACAAATTCTGCCTGGGTAATCAAACATATGAGCACAACTGTGTTTTCTCATTTACTAAATAAAATTAGGGCTGTGAATTTTAAAATAAGAGCAAGCAAATAATAAAAAAAGGATTACGTGTTCAAATAAAGTGCTTAACTTCAGAAATGTTTTTTAAAAACTAACAAAACAAATAATACTTCATGTTTTGATCATCTGGGTAGAAGCAAAATCAAGCATTGTAAAAATGCACTATATCTAGGTAGAAGGGTTTTCCAGAATTTTGAGGTCAACTTTGGGGGTGCGTATTGTACATGGGTGCGCATTATACACGAGAAATTAATTGGACGCATTCACCATTCCACGCACAGTACTTATTTTTTTATATTTATTGTGAAAAAAATATTTTTGTGCAATCGCGCTAACTAACCAACCAGAAAATTAACAGCCACACAAACACTGCCAGTTTGCATTTATAGAGTTTCATTAGCATGTTAAATTGTGCAAGGACATTTTTGTTTTTACTCCATGTCAGGTCAGAGCATTCCTCTCAGTGAGATGAATAGATGAGTCAAAGGAAAACATTTAAAAACTTTGCACCTTTGTTCCTTTTCTATGTTACTGATAAATGTTGCTTATCCGTTAAAGTACCAAAAGATTAAAAATACCGCTATTTATGCAGCGGCTGATATATTTCAAAGCAATCAAACCTGTGACACTCGATCTCCAGTCCACCCACCCACCCACACACACACACACACACACACGTGTGCCTCATAATAGAGCTGTAATTACAGAACTGTCAGAGAGTCTGTGCAAAAAGGCAATTTGGGAGGACCTATGGCATCATTTGACTGACAAGCGCACACACAGACATTACCACTTTCGATACAATTTTCATGTCCGGAACATTATAACAACACCCAGCAATCACTTGAATGAGACCTGTCTAGCAGAGCTCAAGCAAGCATGTTTTAAAATAAAATAAAAAATACAGCTACTATTGCGCGCTTGTCGCTGCAATGTAATTATTACGCGCCGCTGTGAGAGCACACAACATGGCTGCCTCATTAAGGGCGAACGGTGACAGACATCGGCCGACTGCCAAACACTTGAGAACAACTTTTGGACAAAGTTAAATTACGCTAATGAACTTGCTCTGTCTAGTATTAAGACTTGAGCAAACATGAAGAGGAAGCATAGGTTGCCGATTACCGTTTGTCATGAGGAATTATCCCAGTAGGCGAGGAGCTAAAATTAACACACGCACACACATACGACTAAAACTTGTGGCTTTTTAACTCTGGGCTGCAGTCCAGCTGGCACCGCGCTCGGCATGCTGGGTCGGCTGGTTAGTGCGGGCCGAGCAAGGTGGAGGATGACATCGCTCATGGACACTGATTGACTGATGAGTCTTGTCTTCTTTCCTACCGCGGAGCTAAAGTTGAAGACGGAGGCCGCGCTGCTGGCTCATGGCTAGCCAGGCACGGCGAACACGGGACGGTCAGAGGTCGTACAGTGACGAGTGAGTATTTCCCAGCATTGTGCTGAGGAGGACGTTTTGGCTCGACTCTCCTTGGTGCACAGTATAATTGCAACGACACGTTACGTCCTCTCATCTGACCTTTATTTGCACCACACTCTTTCTTTCATTGACTTCTGCTTTCTCCCGCTGCTTTAATATGAGGACAAATCATCAGTACAAATGTATATCATGCCGCATGCAAGTGTGGGGGAAGGAAAGCTTTGTTCTCTTCTGCTTCACATTCCTTGCTTTCCTTGTTCAAGGTAAGCTGATGTGTGACATTTGCTAAGCGAGGCAGACGTACAAACCACTAAACCACCCAGCAAACTAATCCAATCTGAATTCATCAGCCCACAAAGCATTGCCCAAAACCAACTTGTTTAAAAAGACCTTCTTTAGAAGATGATAAAGGGATTTCTTTATGCTCAACAACTAAACTTTAAGGCAATAGTATATTGTTATAACTCATTTGATTAATTTAAGCAGAACTGGAACCTAAAAGGCAAACAGGAGAGTCCATTAACTGTACAGGTAATTATTCCTGGAATCACAAAAACAAAGCGGCTGACCGCAGGGGGACTGCGGGAGTTGGTCACAAATAGTTGCACTTTTAAAGTCAACAGAAGAAATACACGCTCAACTTTAAACAATGTCACGCTTGAAAATGCACATCAACTTTAAACTAGACCTACAGAACAGTATATATTTTTTTCCTATTGGTCTTTTTTCATCCATAATGCTATACAGCATCGCAACCCAACTACCAGCCATTTAACACAATGCAGGCGCACAAAGCACACGCGTCAGTGTGCCTCTCATTTGCATAACTAAATTCACCTTTGGGCAATTTGCATGTTAATGAACTCATGCTAATGCACTTGCTCGCGACAAATACACAGACAGAAGATAAGGGAGCGATAAAGAGATCAGAGAGGCATTTTACGCATGCCAACAAAGTGGCTTGTCTTTGGAGGAGGTAGGGTGCCAAGCGAGGGCGTCGAACAAGGCAAACAGAAGTTTCCCTGAATTGTTACAAGTGGAATAATTATGAGGGGCGGGCAGTGAAAAAATGCTGTTGTTTTTATTCGAGAGCAATCAACACAAGGAAATAAACTTACTTCTGTTTACTCATCTTTTGCTGTCAAAATCTATGTGCTCATTATGCTGACAGAATTAGCTATTAACCCCTCAAGAACGGTGTTAAAGTGGCATTGTTTTAAAAGCTAATGATTGCTGCCCTGTGGTTTCATCAGCCACTAAACAGTTTTTAATCAGGTCTTAAACTACATAGGCATGCAGGTACAGGGAATGGTGGTGTGCCTTTATTTTGCATTTTGGTTCCATCACAGTTATGAAAACAAAGGGAAGAAGGAGGGACAGACAGATCAGCAATCTGCTGCCAATGCTGACCGAGTGCTGCTGACCATTAATTCAATCAAAGAGCAGGCTGAGGTCAATAACATCCATCTACTACGCCCTTTCCTTGACACTCTAGCCATCTCCAAGATCGAAGACTAAGCACTGTGTGATAGGATAGGGGATTGCAGTGTCACAAGTCAAACTTACATCTAATAGGTGCTGCTAAGTCATTTTGAAAAAGTTGACAAGCCATTGAGACGCCCCAAAAATCAGATGCTCTGTTGACAGCAAAGCGAAACGCTATAGTGTAATACGAGAGAAAAGGTATCAGTGATCTCATTAGGGGTGGTAATGTCAAACCAGCGAGGTAGAAAATGTCTGTGCCCCGGCTGTGATGACAGGGCACTTATGGAGTAAGCAAGCAGCGAAACTTGCCGAGTCATATTTTTCAAGCCTTTTGCTGGTGCTGCGCGCTGAAGCTTATGTGTCGCAAGGACATTATTTTGCTTTGTCTTCATTTATTTCTTTTTGAACCCACATTCACGGTCCAAATGCGAACAATCTGTTTTCATTAACACGAGTGCACACATTCTAACATACACTCGCATACTATAACCATGACCTGGACACACAAATGCACACGCTTGGGGGTGTTGAGTTTAGTCTTCTCCTCACCCTGACTGACAAAGAGGGTGACAGCATCATGGGACGTTGCAAGGTTATCCAATAGCATGGTCATTATACAAAGGCACGCTTCAATGAGACATGCTTGACGCATTCGTCGACCTTTTTCTCTCGAACATGTACTGCAGGGGACCTTAAATCTGTGTTTTAGGCCAGCTAAAGCAGTGCTTCCCAAACTTTATTGAGTGAAGGAACATATTTTACGTTGGAAAAATTCCCGACACACCACCAGACCATAATGTCCCAAAAAATAAAGTGGTACCTCGACTCAAGTGACCCAATTTAGGCATTTAACAGTTTTGCTCGTATTGCGTGTGGTGTGCTGCGATAATCTCAACACAGAACACCGCACACACACAGATTCTGTTCCGCCGCCGATCTCGAAATCATTATTTGATTTTTGTTAAGGATAAGCATGAGACTAACCATCAATCCTGCTGACCAGCTCCTCCAGGGCCTTGACTTTCCTCTGAATGCCTGGCTGTGCAAACGTGTAGTTGTCCTGGGAAGAAAGAACAGTGGTCAGACAGTTCAAGTCTCCATCATACAACTAGATCTTTAGAACAAACATTTCGAAAAGCAAAACCATTTACATGTATGAGAGGAGCTTGTGCAACAGACAGAATATCATTCAAGGAATAGTCTTCATGTTTCCCAGTAATTGCTTGGACAACATTTCTAAAATTGTTCCTTTGGTGGCCTGCAGCTAATCGCGGACCCAGACACAATATGGTCTAAAATTTTAATTTCTCTCCCGTTCTTCGATGCTTCATTTGTCGCGGAAAAAGAGCAGCAGCCATTACAGACTTGAAGTGCTTTGCGCATTACAAACGTCGCTCGAGCAGTCTATTAAAATCAGTGTGTGGCTTGAAAGACAAAGCGGAGAGCTCGTTGTCTTGCGGGTGGCAAAAATTTTACATTAGATGGAATGAAAATGTGTACATTTGCTCAACAGTACATTACACATAACTGTGTGTCAAAAAGCTAATAAACCTGCAGTACACTTCAGGCTGTAATATGTACACAATGATCACAGGAGTGGGTTCGTCAAACTTGCAGAATGGGCATCTGAGAAGGGCCTGTAAGCATTCTGTGGGCGACTCCAAACACACAAACACATGCGCGCACGCACACACACAGAGAGACAAACAACGAGGATTAAGTTTCCTTGAGGGGTCATTTCAGCATGGCCAAAGAACAGCTGATGTGGCAAACCATCCAACAAGCAGAGAGTGATGGAATGAGAAAATGAGAACGAGAGAGAAGGAAGGAAGAAAAGAGGGAGGGGTGATTTAGTAATAAACAGCTCTCGTTGTCCTTCATGCTCAGCAGAACGAAGGTGTGTGCGCATCCTCCTGAGCTGATTGGTGGCTGGCTGGGTAGAAACATCCATTTCAACTTTTGTTGGGGGTTTCAATCTCTATAGGAATGTTTTTTTTATCCTCTGCTTTACCATCCAAACCAAATGAGTCAGGAATCTATCTGTGGAGTTCCACAGGTGTCTGTCCTTGGACATTTGCAATTGAAACTTGTTTTTCGATGGGGGAAATGACTTAATGTGTCCATCTTAAAACTCAACCTAATGTTCCCAAAGTGTCTCCAAAAAATTAGCAACCTTACCTAAATGAGGTATATTGGGAAAAATCTTATCTGATTTTGGGACAGCATCTTATATGGTCCACCTTTGGAAAATAGTATCAGAGCCCTAACAGAGACTGGACAGTGCCATTTGGAAAAGGAAATTCCAAAACTCTGGGCAAATATATCCTGTACCTACCGTTACAGCTCTGATGCCTTTGCAAAGTTGACGAGTGTCGCCATAACAACATGTGCTTCTTTGGTTCTTGTGACCTGATATGATTTGGACGATTGCGTTTCAGAATAAGAGGATAAATTCCCAAGAGCTATTTACTCAAGCTACTAACCCTCCTCCAACTATTTATCTGAATCACATTTGCCTTTTGTAATTCAGCTCTATTTTCTAAAGTCCCCTCCTCTTCTACACTGGTGTTAATTTGGTGAGGTGCAGAGCAAGCGTTGAGAGTAATTACATTTGCATTATTGAGGCTGCTGGCTTTAATCAACTACCCTCCTCATGCTCTCACCTGCTTCTTGTTTTCCTGCTTCCAGTCACTGTAGCATATTTCCCAGTTCTTAATTTTGGCTTTTGATGCAGCATCTCTCAATGCAGAGTTCTTCACTTTGTGATTGATTTGCTGTCACTCTCCTTAATGCATTTCAATCACGTATCTCAGTCGCATTCACAAGACAAATCAGATTCTCACGTTTCTCTTTATTACCTCCTGCCTCTACTGAGACTTTACTTACATCTCTTAATTCAGACACTAATTCCATGAATTTGTTTTTAATTCTTGACACACATCTTGTTTAAAGTTGTTGTATATTTTTTTATTAGAGGACTGGTGGGAATAAATTAATGTATTGCAAAGTCATGTTTCATTATCCATGCAGAGTATTCAGGTAAATCAGTCATATGTTGTGATGACACAAAGCGAGAGTTAGACAGGTTCATTTTCATCCTGTTGATCTCACTTGGATGGTCGTTTCTTCATTTCTTTTTGACCTTATCTCCACCTTTTGTCTCTTTGCATCAACCTATTGTCTCCTTTGTTATATTGTCACCTCTTTCTTGGCATGTCCCCCTCCAAGTCAAGTCCCATATGATGCACCTTTGATCAGATGAGGCAACCGGAAGAAACTAATCTCCCATATTTCCCTATCAATATGCTCTGCACTTCCCACCAAACTTTGGCCCGTCATGTAAACAGAACTGCCCACACACCAATCAAAAGTACCGTGTATACAAGCAAGACGTTCTGCCATGTGTCAAAAGCCTCTCCACTCGCTCTCAGCTGAATCAATAGCTCCTCTTCACCTCTAAAGTCCATTCTATTAGAGACAACAATGGCTCCAACACTGGACTCAGATTGCCTTCCATTGTGGTGCCGGATGTCTATCAGCAAGTTGGACAGCGGCACCACAACAATGCGGTGAGCGGGTGACGTGTTTGTGTCGGTGAGAGGGAAAGAGACAGATGACAGGTAAAGATAAAGGTTTTACAAAATAGATGTTTCAGTGTTGTGTGAAAAGGGAAGGACAGTGCAGTTATCTGCTAGTGTGTGTGTGTGTGACAGAAAAGGCGATTATATAAAACAGGTTCTGATAAAGAAAAAGGTGAGACAATTTACAAGAGGGATTGGGGGATTTCAGTGAGCAGTTGATAGAACAAATTGTGTAGATCTGGATTGGCTCATATCACTAATGGGCTTGCCAGGACTGAGTAACTCAAGGCTGGGCATCGTTTTCTTACCACACATACCTTCCCCTTGTTTCAGTGGAAGTAATACATTTCTTTGGTGTTCTTTCTTTGTAGCTTGTTGGTTAATTAATAAGATGGTTGTTTTGAGAAATGTCACCGTCTGGATTTGTTCCCATTTCCACTGCCATACGTAGGTTTGTTTTTAGTTTTTTTTGCCAATTACAGGCTCACATTGTTGAGCTACCCACATGGTCAGCAGTTGATACCCCAAAAGGTGCCAAGAAGTTGGACCATACACTGTACCTTAAATATTCTTCTTCTTTTCAGATAATTTAAGGATAAAGTGCATTTGTAATAATTCAATCCTTAATTCGGTGGGGGGGGTGTAACTTTAACCAACAACGCAAATGTAGTTAGGGGATTGAGTGACAGCTCAAGGTGTCGTAAAAATTCCTGAGGGAGCCAAGGAACGGACACGGGGTCTGCTCCAGTCTTGCTACCTTCTGCTCGACGTTAAACCACAGACCCCTGTCCCTACTCAACACAGACCCAGTCTCTAGCTGGTACCACGGAGACAGATGGTTGCCTTGACAATGAGCGCTGGCACACACTGTTTTGCCTGTGCTCCAAATGAGGGCTTGGATGCAGCTCAGACAAGGAGCAGCAGGACAGGGAACTGTCAAGCCTTTAATCATTGTACATTGTATGTTACATATGTGTCAGGTCATACAGTACCAGCATTTCATTTCATTTCATCTTTTTTTTTTTTTTTTTTTAATGCGAAGTAGTTTGCCAAATTGTGGTCTAAGATTCAAATCATAGTATGAGTCATTTTCCATGCTGCGCCCTTTGTAGTCCATACTACCAGTAATAAGTTCATATTCCAGTGTGACCGTCCCAGAAAAAATAAATAAATAAATAAATAAATATTCACAATGTACGGAAAACCTCATTTAAAAGCCACAGCTCCAAAAGGCATTTCTGCAGAATTAGCATAAAAAAAAAAAACAGGTGCTCAATCTGTTGGGTTTAAAAACTAAGCGCCCTCTGGCTCATGCTAACCAAATAATGGACTTTTTGAACTTTTTGACTTACCGTATTTTCACGACCATCAGGCACACTTAAAAGTCTTAAATTTTCTCCAAAATGGACGGGTCACCCTACAATGCGGCGCGCCTTAGTGTGCACCAAGTTCCAAAATCTGTAAATGTTGTGTGACTTCGATGAGCGCTCCGCTTGACTGACTGGGAGCATTTCCTGCCGACACGCTGCTTATATAGAGAAAAGGCGGACGTGACTGAGGACAGTATATGGACGTAAAGGGGGAAGGGTGCGCGTGACAGAGGATGCTAAAGGCACGCCCCCAGTAGGTATATAGCGCCGGTATGTGGACTGTGCAAAACAACATCGGTTTGGTTAAGGAACCCCGAAAATGGCACCTAAGAAGAGACACGCTTACGAAGCACAGTTTAAACTGCAAGCTATCAGTTACGCGGAGGAACATGGGAATCGAGCAACCGCGAGAGAATTCAAGATCAACGAATCCATGGTTCGCAAGTGGAGGAAGCAGGAAAACGAGCTTCGTCAAGGCAAGAAGACGAAGCTGAGTTTCCGCGGAAACAAGGCGAGGTGGCCCGAGTTGGAAGACCGACTCGAGCAATGGATTAATGAGCAAAGAACAGCCGGGGGAAGCGTCTCTGCAGTCACCGTTCGACTGAGTGCAATAACTCGGAGCTTTTCATCATTCTGGGAGGCTTGACGGAGGAACTCCAACCGCTGGACATCGGTGTAAACAGGGCGTTCAAAGTGAAGTTGTGAGCGGCGTGGGAGCGATGGATGACAGATGGCGAACACAGCTTTCCTAAGACTAGGAGGCAGCGGCGGGCGAGTTACGCCACAATTTGTGAATGGATCGTGGATGCTTGGGCTAACGTGTCTGCTTGCACTGTTGTTCGAGCTTTCGTAAAAGCCGGCATCATTTCTGAGGAGCCGCCCGGCAACGAGACTGACTCCGACAATGACGAGAGGGAACCTGCCGTGTTTGATGGAGAACTTGCCCAGCTGCTCATTTGGGATACAGAAGATGAGGACTTTGATGGATTTGTGGATGAGGATTGATCAAAAAAATAACGTGAGTACATTGTTAAATACTTCAATAAAGTACAACCGAACTCAGTTTTGCTCCCGCTGCCTTTTTAAAAACATTGGTTTAGCGTGCATGCATGCTTCCGTATGTTTTACCACGACTGCGCCCAATAATACGGTGCGCCTTATGCATGTGTTAAATACAGAAATAGACCCCGTAACTGAGACTGCGCCTTTTAATACGGTGTGCCTTATGGTAGTTTCCCTCCCCAGGAAATGGTCGGTGAGATGCAAACGGCCACATATCGGATGCACTTTCAAGCTGCCACCTATGAATTTCACACTGCAACATCACCATGCACGTTAATGACAGATTATAATTTGCAAATTACCTTGGAATATTCCAGCATATCGACAGACAGATACGACAGCGCCATTTTAATTGATTGGAGATGTGGAACCATTGTAATAAGTTCAATTAGATACGTTGTCTGGAAGCGCTGTCCAATTTAGCCCAGTCTAAGAGTAATTAGCTGCTCGAAATACTAAGTGATCTCTAGGGTCGACTTAAAATAGCTCTAACAAATGGGTACATAGACTAATCTGGATAAGAACTATTCACATTTTGCACATATTTTATCCTCAAATTAACTGTAATTATTTGATTCCTCGAGGGTCTATCTGGCAAGAAGTAGAGTCATCTAAATGCGTTAGACAACTTTACTGTAAAGACCAGACTATTTGAACGTGAGTGGAGAGGATTAGGTAGTTCAAACATGTTTGCAGGAACTCAGAGTTGCTACTGTCAGCTGCCAGTTTGATGAGGAAACGGGCTGCACAGTACAGCGTGTTTATTTTGTTGATAGGCCCGGGATCACGCTTCCACAGCACTGCTTGTCTGTTTAACAATGACTTCCGTGTCGGGGCAGGACACACGAGCGCAAGATGCACTCATCTACCACTCAATCTGCCACTCACCATAGACGTGCTTTAGTCCATTTCAACAACAAAATGAATTCCACTTCAGCAAAAACAGAACAATCCAATCAGCAGCTTCAAGTTGAAATGAATTTTGCCTGGAATCAAGCAAAAGCTGATTGAACTGAAAACAAAATACTCGTTCACTTCAAGGGTGTAAAATTAATACAGTAAAATCCTGCCTATTTGTGTTTTGCAATTGACAAACTAACCTATTATTTGAAGAACTCACCTATTTGAGGTTCGCTGCACATTTTTGTGCTCTTTCTGTCCGTGACAGCCTAAAGATGCTACAAGAGAAAGCCTTCTCTTACTAGGAAAGTAGTAATTGGTGTCAGTATTTATTTTGGATTTTTCGTTTATTTTTTAGGGGAATGTTGTAAGATGAGTTTGAAATGATATTAAAGTGTTATGGGATCACAGTTTGTGATATATTTATGGTTTAAACTATTAATGCAGGAAAATGAAAATGTTTAGGGGATGCTAATTACTCGCAGAGTTTTGCTATTCAGAGCAGAGCTCAGTCATGATCCCCCCCTTTTTTGGTAGTTAAATAAATATATATACATACATACATATACAAATATTCTGCGTTTTTGTCGGCCTCTTTCTATTATTAGCATAGTGATGCAATTAGCCTCAACCAAAACAGCGTGAAACGTTTCAGCGCATGTACGAGGCGCTTTAAAGCCAATGAATAAATGTAATTACACAGACAGGAGTCCCTTCCTCTCTACCCCTGAGACGCCCACCTTCAGGACACAGCGTAGTTTAATAGAGAATGTGAGCGAGTTGGAGACGAGGTCAGAGAAAGGATCGCCAACTAATTACGCTGCTGAAGCACTCAGCCTCCACCGGATTGTTTAAAAAGCATTAGGGAAGGTAGAGGATGGTGAGAAGGAGGAGTGGAGGGAAGGTAGAGGATGGCGAGAAGGAGGGGTGGGGGTTTGGGGGGGCAACACAGCTTCCCTGATGCATAGTACATAATTAGTTTGGAATCAAGGTCACAAATAAGCATGGAGAGGACAGCGTCCATTGACACAAAAGCATACACACGGACACACACTCCATTCTTCCCTCTTACTTCCTTGGCTCGCACTTTCATCTTCCTCTCTGCTTTGCTCCCCCAGGAACAACACAGGCACAGTGACTATTAATTTCTAAAATGAATCGCCTACAAATCGAATGCAATGAATTAATGCTCGCACACGCACAATCACCTTTAATAAAAGACTACAGAAATAGATTGTAGTTTGTAATTTGGACAGGGAATGTACAATTTCAACGATTGGAACGCTTTGTATCTTTGCTTGTTTTCAAACCTTTACTGTGCTAAGGCACATATTTTACAAATACCATGGCACATCAAAAATGCCACTAAAGGTATATGCACAAGTTAATTGTAACTTCTGCCATCTCGTGGAAGCGCATTCAATTGTTTGTTGAAATTGGACAATTTCCTGTGGCAAATTGGTTGGGTTCCAAGCGGTTTGAAAACTGGCTGTGAAAATGTAAAAGTTACAGCCGCATTGTAGGACGAGCATTAAATAAAATATCTTCCAGGGATATGAGAAAGAGTACCAACGAGAAAGAAGAGCCCAGCAGCTCCCGCCTACTACCATAGTATCAATAGCCCACACTGGAAGATCTTCCCCGCGGGCAGCTTGTAGGTGGAGGCAGTTGGAGATTCAGCATGTACAGTAAATTGGTGTGAAAGTATGAAAGTGTGAGGGAGAGTTCTCCCCCTTATCTTTTGAACACACAATGACTGTACGCTTACCTGGATGCCGTCCAGCAGTTTGCTCATGCACCAGAAGCTGTCAGCCTCAATGTTCCTCAAAGCCTCTTCCTGGAGACTGGACACGTCAAAGTTTTCCACTTCTTCCTCTGGAGGTGAGAAATGAGGGAAAGTGTGAAGAGAGTTGGAAATTAGGAGAAGGGAGGCGGATGGGGGTGGGGGATACTCTAAAGGCCTCTTTAGACTCCTGCGGTCGCGCGGCCGACAACGCCCGCATTGCGTCACGTGACCGACGAATTGCCCAGCCCCTCTGCGTAGCTTGTCGCGCACAAGGCAAAAATAGTTGCTGCGCGTCGAACGCCGCTGAGATCATCTCTCGTGATTGGTCCGTTTTAGTCACATGCTGTGATGACGTACTCAGCGTGCCCCTTGGTTCTACAAACCATCTACGCCGCCGCCTTCTCGATCGATTTTGCAGCATAATTAAACGTATCATCTGGTCATTTAGGTCCATTTGTTCTAGCAGACACTGTTCCACGGTCGCCATAGTTGTTGCTGTCTTCCTTGTTACTGAAAGGAAAGTAAAAACGGCTACCGGAAATGGCCCAAAAAATGCAGAGGAAACTGGACCCTGTGGTGTCCCAGCCAATACCAGCCGTAGCGACACCCCTAACTTGGAGGTGAACTGCAGTACATTTTCAAAACTGCACGTGTGGGTTGGGCTCGAGTATAAAGGCAAACTACGCGTGGGACAGCCGCGGTGACGTCAGCGCGGCCGCCGTCCGCGCGAGTAATAAGAAGCCATAAGGTACAAAGCAATTCCGGTATACTTGCTCAGCATGGGGCGCCATAATAAGCCCACCACTCAGAGAAAGCCTTGCAAAGACAGGACAGCATCAACAGCGAGAGTGGAAACAAAGAAAAGACAGCCTGGTAATAGAAATGGGGATTAAAAGGAAGAGAGAAAAAGAAACAAAGATTCAGGGAGGACCGAAAGTTGTCTCGCTCTAACCCTGATTGATCACTTGTTTAAGAGGTTTGTCTAAATGTTGTTTTTCATACTGTATGTAAAAAAAAAAAAAAGTATGTAAAGGGAGACAGGGTAGAAAATATTCTAGTCACTCTCTTCCAGTGGGTGACTACATCGGTGGGTGGCATCACATGTCATTAACGGCAGTAGTGTGTGACGGCCAGAGTGGGGCTTTGACAGAATTCTGACAAGCCCCTGACAACCAGTGGAGAGCAGATGAGACAAGACTGATTAACCATGATCGAGAGAGAGAGGGTGAGAACACAGGATGTAGGCCAGACAGGAAAAGAGAAAAAAAATGTTGCAATCTTTTGGAAAAATGTCAATTTTTTGCAAGACTGAAATTTTTACAACACATATGTCGGGGGGGCTGGCAGCTCTGCTTGGTATCCTTGGCAACCTGGTTAAAATGCAGTTAGGGTTGTAATGGGCATGCTCCGTCTGACAGAATGATAGAAAGGGAGCTGGCAGCAGGCCGCAGCTACAAAACCACTCACAATTGTAAAGTGTGTGCATGTGTATACACCTTTGTCTGTTTGACTCTACATCTCAATTCTAAACGGCGTAGCTAGTTATTTCATGCCGATACAGGCGATAAAATAATGCAATCCGTTGCTGTTTCAGTGGACCCCAAATAACCTAAAGTCCTGACACTTTGCGACGGCTTATGTCTTACTGTTGCAGCTCAGCTCCAAAATGTGGACCTTGACGGGAGCAGATTAGAAGGGATGTCTACCAAGAGTCAAGCAGTTGCCCTGGAATTGGGCATAGCTCATCACAACAACAGCAAGGGCACATGAGAGGGAAGGAGGAGAGACTGAAGCCAGGAACTGGGACCTACACTCTGCTGGGAGGACCATGAAGCAACAGTGCCCCCTGTGACCGCTGGTGGAACACCAAACTGCGTGAATGAATGCTTAAAAAAAAAAAAAAGAAAAGAAAAAAAGTTGACCCTGATGTCATTAGTTAAATTCACAGCAAGGCACTTCAAGCAGCCTTACGTTTGATGAGGCTCAAAGGAAGATTTATTGCTGCAGTGTTTGAGGATTTAACAACGTAGCCGACTTGTCACGATGCACTTGATCCACCCGTAAAGTGGGAGTATTGCTGGAAGTTCGATAATCGAACAAGCGACGGCACATTTGGCACGAAGCAAGAAGGGTTCAGTCCCTATTTGTAAAATGACCGAGTGGAAAAAAAACGGCGATAACTGAGCGTGCCATGTGACAACATTCTTACACTGCTCAAAGCTGTTCCTTGTGTGCCATGTGTCATAACTCTGAAACCTCAGCTAAGGACCGTCGTAAACCGAGGACCCCCGATAATAGCCTCTAAAGTTGGCTATTTTGTTCAGAGACCGTTGGATGGGAAAACCATATAAGACAGGGTAAGAAGGGTAAATGTGATCTTAACCCCGGTAAGACCTTCACTTACAATAGTCTTGCAATCTTTCCGTAGTTTCATAATAATTAATTTCCTGCCCAACTCTTTGACATTATCTCATCCCTCCAAGCTGTTACGCTCCTCTTCTACTCGCTACCTCTCTACTGGCCACAGATCCAGTTTCCTGTCAAGCCCCAGGGCTCAGTTCCTGTTTGTCCTGGTGCAGGGGGGGGGGGGGGGGGGGGGTAACATGTCCAGAGAGACCAACTGCTTGGTTGTGGCCAGCTGTGAGTACTTGGCATAGCCTGGCACGCACAGCCGGGTCACACCTCAGGAGACCGAGCGCCAGCGCAGACACACACGATCACAACCAGCGTCGCCATCTGCCCTCTACGACTTCAGCCACAAGGTAATGTGATGTAAGATGATAAAAGACCTAATTTAGCCTGATGTACAGTATTTTCACGACCATAAGGCGCACTTAAAAGTCTTACATTTAAAAAAAAAAAACAGGTGCTCATCTGTTGGGTTTAAAAACTAAGCGCCCTCTAACCAAATAATGGACTTTTTGAACTTTTTGACTTACCGTATTTTCACGACCACAAGGCACACTAAAAAGTCTTACATTTTCTCCAAAATGGACGGTGCGTCTTATAATGCAGCACGCCTTGTGTGTGCACCGAGTTCCAAAATATGTAAATGTTGTGCGACTTCGATGAGAACTCCGCTTGACTGACTGGGAGCATTTCCCGCCGACACGCTGCTTATATAGGGGAAATGCGGACGTGACTGAGGACAGCATGGGGACGTAAAGGGGGAAGGGTGCGCGGGACAGAGGACGCGAAAGGCACCCCCCCCAGTAGGTATAGAGCGCCGGTATGTGCATTGTCCAAAACAACATCGATTTGGCTAAGGACCCCAAAAATGGCACCTACACAGTGACACTGTGTAGTTTAAACGAAGTTTAAACGAAGCACAGTTTAAACTGCAAGCTATCAGTTACGCGGAGGAACATGGGAATCAAGCAACCGCGAGAGAATTCAAGATCAACGAATCCATGGTTCGCAAGTGGAGGAAGCAGGAAAACGAGCTTCGTCAAGGCAAGAAGACGAAGCTGAGTTTCCGCGGAAACAAGGCGAGGTGGCCCGAGTTGGAAGACCGACTCGAGCAATGGATTAATGAGCAAAGAACAGCCGGGGGAAGAGTCTCTGCAGTCACCGTTCGACTGAGTGCAATAACTCGGAGCTTTTCATCATTCTGGGAGGCTTGACGGAGGAACTCCAACCGCTGGACATCGGTGTAAACAGGGCGTTCAAAGTGAAGTTGTGAGTGGCGTGGGAGCGATGGATGACAGATGGCGAACACAGCTTTCCTAAGACTAGGAGGCAGCGCCGGGCGAGTTACGCCACAATTTGTGAATGGATCGTGGATGCTTGGGCTAACGTGTCTGCTTGCACTGTTGTTCGAGCTTTCGTAAAAGCCGGCATCATTTCTGAGGAGCCGCCCGGCAACGAGACTGACTCCGACAATGACGAGAGGGAACCTGCCGTGTTTGATGGAGAACTTGCCCAGCTGTTCATTTGGGATACAGAAGATGAGGACTTTGATGGATTTGTGGATGAGGATTGATAAAAAAATAACGTGAGTACATTGTTAAATGCTTCAATAAAGTACAACCGAACTCAGTTTTGCTCCCGCTGTCTTTTTAAAAACATTGTTTTAGCGTGCATGCATACTACCGTATGTTGTAAGCTAGCGTATGTTTTACCACGACTGCGCCCAATAATACGGTGCACCATATGTGTGTGTTAAATGCAGAAATAGACCCCGTAACTGTGAGTGCGCCTTTTAATGTGGTGAGCCTTATGGTCGAGAAAATACATTAAAGTGAATGTGCAAGTGTAAAAAAATAAAATTGACAATCTCCTGTTGGTTCAAATTAATCGCAAGCAAAGCCACATTGCAAACCATCAGAGAGCACCGCCATTGTTTAAACAGAATTTCACCATCCATAAGATTAAAGCAAGTGGTGCAGTCATTACTTATAATTTACAGGGGCGGCGCAGGATTAATCTAATTAATTGAATGACTTTCTATTTGGGCAAAGATTCTTAGCATGTTACAACTTCCTTGCCACCCTCAAAGTGGTAAAACTGGAGGCCTAACACTTGGAGATGAGCATGAATCATGAGACATGTTGGCTGCTTGTGAAACATGCAAGCCCTCTGCAACTCACACTCAGGGTTGTGTGCAAGGCAGCCACAGCACAATTAGTGCCATAACACCATTGTTAATGAGAGACGAGCATTTTTCCAGAGGTGGCATTCAAGCTGTCGCATCATTAATATGAGAGTCAACCTGGCAAGACTGGGTGTCACCAACACATTGACTCACAGAACCACAGCAGGAGGTCGCCTTGAGATTAGGCTGAAAATAATGAGAAGATATAGAGCTGGGGCAAGGTAGCAAGACGAGGCGTGTTTGTAGAGTCTTCCTAAACTTGAGAGAAATAAGCCGATTAATTTTATGCACAGCATCTCGTTAAAAAAAAGAAAAAGAACAGCCTGTCAATTGACCTTTCACAAAGCCAGAGACTGAAAAAATAGACTGAACAATCACAACACACCACGTGCATATATTTTATGTATTTAAAAAAATAAACATTTTAAAAGCTTATACAAAATGCTTCGGGCACCTGTTTTTATTTATTTATTTGCGTTTCCAAAAATCTAAACTAATCCTGTTAAATGTAGGCTATGTGTTCAACTGAATCCCTCACAAATCAACAGAAGTCTGTTCCATGGTATGTATTTCACTGGCATCCCAAACATAATGGTATGCTGTTGTTAACTTGTTAACCAAAAAAACTAACATGATCTGGCTAAAAGAGGCTATCTGCAGTATGTGATGCAGACACTTTTTTATTTTTTTTGCAATTTCTTTAATGATTTTAATAGTAAATAGAAAGCATTACCAGCTTTATGGAAAAAAAAAATATTTGCTCCATGTTGTTGTCCTGTATGAACCAGCTTCCATCTTTTGCATTATTTCCCTGTGTCAGTCAGACCTGCATGTAACCTACGTGGACACCCTCTCCTGCATGCTTCTGTCTGGAATGAGGGTTCCCCCCCCCCCCCAAAATTGGATACCAGTTCACCAGGAAGTGCAGACATTAGAAGCCCAGGTTGGTTCCAAAGACTTGACGGACTTAGCAATCGTAACTAAGGGCGGGCGGATCTTAGGGTAATGTCAGTTCATGCTATCATTTGGTACTTCTTGGTCGTGGCAAGCTTATCTACACCCCATTCCAAGTATCAAACCTTTCTAGTAATAAAGAAACCTTTGGGCCACAAAATCACCCCATTTCACATTTTCTGCATGATAATACCTCATGTCCATGCACCAAACGGCAGGCACTAGAGCTTTGGCAAGATAATGTAAGCCCTTGACATGAAATGGAATACAGATATTAATACCATATCTGTCTATGAGCAGGCACATAATGACCCACTTACCCTGGGGTGAGATTGTTTCTCGGGAGAAGACGCTCAAAGTGTTTAATGTTGAGTAAGGCTACCGCATCATGTTAATTGACTGGCGCAAATATCTCCGCTCTTGCTGCACTCCCTCCCATACAGTGTCATATTGGCCAGGGGCACAACATACACAATTCCAATTGATTCCGAATGTCATCTAAATCCTGTCGCTATAGTAATGTCAAAAAAGAAACACGGAGGGGGGGGGGGGGGGGGGGGGGAGGAGAAGAAGTGGTTGTGCATTACTGCACAGTTCTTGCAACAGAACAGAAAAGGGAAGGGTGGTTATGTATAAAACAACGGTGGCTGATTATAGTTAGATGTCATTCAGTTTATTATGATTATTATTATTATTATTTTCATTATTATAATTATTGTAGTAGTGGCACTTACAGTAGTAACAGTGGATGAATATTTTGGACAATTTGGAGTTGATCATTGTTGGCTAGAATTGTTTTTTGATTACATTTTAATTACTTTGAAAAATAAAATAAAATGCAAATAAAAAAAATCTAGAGATATTGTAAATGTGTGTATATATATATATATATATATATATATATACACAGTACCTTGTCAGTTTTCATCTTCATTTAACATTACTCTTATTTGTTCATATTAACATATGAACATGAATATAGTACAGTGAGTGGACTATAATTGATAATAGTCATCATACGCTATATTGTCTTAAGAGTTTACTATAACAAAAAAACAAACCAAAAAAAAACAGTTATTTTAGCTTCAGGTTCATATGGAGGCTGTTTTTTGCTTCTGACAAAAATAGAGTAGTTAATCTCTTTTGGATGTTCATTCCAGCTTAAGCATAGTAAATCTGTCTTCATAATACACCGGACACATTTGGGAGCTGACAAGAGTTTCTTGAGATCCTGCAAGTGAAGTCCATTAAGTCATTACCATGTGTAATCTGCAGGTTTAGCTGGGAATAAAACACATTAGGGGAACAGTAGTACCCAGACATTATGCAGAGCAGCAGACACATTGGAGAATACAAAAAGTGAAGCTGAAGGGCGATGAAATGCCTCAGCACAGTTGGACTTAATGTGTCTGACGGTTTACTGTTGTTGTGTATTTTTTTTTTTTTTTTTTTTTTGCACCATCATTGTTTATTTATTCAGACACATATCTATGAAAATCATCCTCCGTGAAAGGCGTTTACACCCATATATACTATCATTCATGACGCAAGCGACCAGACTGCAATGATTGTGTCGGTTGCATCCAATTGCATCAGGTCAAGCGCAACACATCCAAATATAAAAACACATTTTTCAGTCCCTATCAAGTGGCAGTGACAGAGAGGGAACGAGAGCGACATGAAAAGATCTGAAGCTTCTCGGCGAGTTTCAATTTAAGGCTTTTTATAGTCAAGTAATTAACTTAATCTAAAAATATTCAATACCCCCTATGATTATTCACAGCAGATACATCACTCTTTGACAGAACTATTTCTCCACACAATTTCTGAGCTCTATTGCTTTTTAACAGGAAGAATGAAATAATATCTACTAATATTGCGGGATGGGACTAAGTCTATTGATTTACAGACTTATTTATCCTGTTGTGAAGCCGGGACTTCACTTGCCATTTGATATAACTCAAATTCCACTTTTTGTCTCGATTTTGAAAATACAATCCAGTTCCACAACCACGCATCAACCTCAGCCTATTACCAAAAGGAGGTGCAGATTGAACGAGACAGAAATACCATCAACAATGTGAATAGCATAAAGTGATATGAAAAGACAGATATTGCAGCAATTGATGGTGTGAAGACAGAGACTTGAGGGTCAAAACTGCGCGGCCGATTCAATTTCGGCTGGTCCCAGTCCTATTACTTAACTCCAGAAAGGGGGTGATTGCGTTCTAAAGCCTATGGAACATTGCAGCAAGGCAAAGCTCGGGTTGTGGGAGTAATACAAATGGGGAGGGAAGCTGCCCGGGAGAAGACAATGCTTTCACAGAGTCAATAATCTCATTGAATCATTAAAGATGGAGCAATTAGAGGAAGTAAAAGTAGATAAGGAACAAGGCAGACATGGCAACATGGAGCCAGTTACAACCATTAGACCTGTAGGCAAAAACAAGCACCCAGACCATGGGCTAAAACAAGTCAATGGTAAATAAAAGGAGTGATGAGAAGGACGTAAGGAAGGATGATTGCAAGGGAGAACCCGTCACAGTCCCTTTTTTTTTTTTTTTTTTAAAGGAGCTCATTCAAATTCAATACAGTTTCTTTCGAGAAGGGTATTACAAAAATCTGGTGGCTATGAAATTAATGTACAATCATCCAAGTCGACAGCTCCGTTTTAGCACTTTCATCAAAATAAGTTCCAATTCAGTGAGGTGTAGAGATTTTAAATTTGGGGGCAAAGGGAGCATTCAGTGTACGTTGTCCTCAGATGCCCACATTCAAGATACATCATATTTTGGGTGACCGGCACACCTCTTTATGATGAGTCAGTCAGGCAACTCTCTGCTTCCAACTTTCTGGGGACAGTTACAAACGAGTCCAGGACCGAAACGATAAGCCAACATCAGCATATCAACCAATCATTCATCCATCCATCCATCCATCCATTCTCTGAACCGCTTATCCTCCAATCGCACGTATAATTTCAAATATATAATGCAATCTCCTGATGCAGGAGTGCAATTAAATGCATGGTGGGTAACACTGCTGTGGTTAAAGCGCCAGAGGAGCAACAACAACAAAGGTAGCCACATTTAAACACTGAGTAAAAGGAGCTGCAGACCGGATCGCTCAAGTGGAAGCTGATTAAAGGAAATGTATGTACAGTAATACTGTAAATGGATAGCCATTGGTTAAAATAAAGCAGTGTTTTCCCGTGATCTACCTTTCGTCCATCTCTGCCAGTGTTTAACCGCATTGCAGAGTGATTTACGTCAACTACTACCAGCCTTGAAAGCGTTGACTCGGTAGCCTCCCAGCTGTTCCTCACGGTCACTTTGCTTGGTTAAATAGAGCAATAAGTCAATACATCTCTCTATCCATTGAATTATGGAAAAGGGGCTTAAGTCAAATCCACTGCTGTGGCGTAATTGTGCAGGACTGAGGCAAATAATACTGAACATTTTAGGTTGGTCCACAATGACACCTTTAAGAGTAAGTGACAGTCAGTCTTTTACAGAACAGCTATCTCACAAGGTCATGCAAACTATTATTACTTTCTAGCAATTCAAACCGGTCTTGTTTGGTGCCTCTGAATAATAATACTACTTTGTCAAACTAGACAGGAAATTTTGAAGACAACGTTGGTCTGTGATTTCAGGTTGACCAAAAAAAAAAAGAAAACATGCACAATTTTGCCCCAGGCGCACACACCAGTTGTCATGCAGAACAAATTCAAGAGCTTTTTTTTAAGTACCCATTCCACTTAATTTAGCAGAGATTAAAGGGTTTTTGAGTGTAGCTTGGGATCAATAGAGGCTTACTGGTTTAAAACTGTTAAATTGAAGACATATTACCATCAGTGTCTCCTCTATGGACCAGTTCTAGCTGCTTCCGCTGCTCTTGCACCTTCATAGCTGTCTGTCTAATATCCAAAGATTACCAGACTTTACTGCTGGTTCTTCACCTCAGTCACAAGATGCACTCCTCCAAAAAGAATATTGATCATGGCACGAGGGAAACAAACAATGAAGCGAACCACTTCCTGCCCGCTGTGACAAGTGTTGTGTCAAAGTGCAGAATGGCGACCGGGTACACCAGGCCACTCATCTTCCGGTTGATTGTAACGACAGTGCACCCGACATCTGACAGCCTGTTGGCACTTTCACAGTCACTCATTTCCGCAAAGATCTTTTTGTCTTGCACTGTTGTTTATCTCTCTGTCATTGCCAGAGATGTCACCTTTTCCCTCTATTTCCTGCCCTGTCATTCCAAGCAGCTTTCTTGCCTTCATCTCTCCTCGCCGTGCAGATTACAATTTGGTGTCTTGATCAATTAAAGACTGCTTGGCCTCGCTGCTTGGCCTGTTGTGGCCCATCCCGGCCTATGTTCAACTAATGGTGTGAGCAGTAAAATAGATAAAAGCAAACGAAACGGCTCACAAATTAGATACGAGAAGGGTAGACACGCTAAATCAATTTCTCCTTTGATAACAGCGATAGCAGCTAAATTGCTTCACAGCCCAGGTGGATAAACATAAATGTTCCATGTGGCCTTTGATGCACTATTTTTACTGCAATCCGGAAGGACAGAACATGACTAATCATATTTTAAAATGTGACTTATATAAGAGTAACCAGTTTTGTATTTAGCCCATTGCCAGGGCGAACATTAAAGCCACATAATTTAGTGATCACGTACTAATTGGTTTTGTATCTCAGGCCTATTGAAGGTGGACACTTTCAGTATTCCAACAACACAATAAAATGGAAACGTAGAAGCACAGAGTGGGGGAAAAACAAATCAACTCCATTGCAAATCGAAAAATGTCATCCGCACAGAGGACTGAAAATTGTTACTTCAGTTGTGAAGACTGTGCTTTCAACATTACTTGACGGTGTGTTTTCCAAAATTCAAGGTAGATGTGAGAGGTGCAACAATTTGAGAAAACCACAATATTGCTTTTAGGCTACTAACACGAGGCCTAACTTACTATTTCTTATCATATAGAAGTTAAGATGAGCTAAGATAGATATACACTCATTGTTGCTTTTTAAAAGAACAGTATTGCGCGTTTGAGGAATCCATTGTGTTAAGAGTACAGATCCAGATAATGGTGTGGACAGGAATAAATCTGATGAAAAAAAGTCTGGCATTCGCTGGTATGAATGGTGTAGACGATAAAACTTGTGCTCATCTATATTGTATTTGTAATTGTTTAGTCTCCCAAAAATCTCTTCACATTTACAGTGGAGTGTTGTGTAATAGAAACAAGCAGAGTTAAAAAAAAAATAATAATAATAATAATAATAATAAAAGGGGTTGTTTCGAGGGAATCTCACACTTCCTACCCGTTCACTCCAAGAACCAAAATGAGGCCCACCTAACCTTCTTTGGCTCGTTCTCCTCATGTCGGAGAAAACATCCCTTGAAAACAACATCAACAGCACGCACTGGCTGCCTTGCCGGCGTGACAAAAAGGTTTGTTAGTTGTGCGTGTTGTTCGCAGCTCATCGGCGCACATTGACGCACACGCGGGTAACAGAGACACAGCGTGATCCTCTCAAGCTCCGGTCTTGGTTCACGCTCACAGAGGCTGGCAGAACAAACCGGAGGAAGGTGGAGATTGAAGGAAAATGCAAAGAAGAGAAGAGTTCAGGACAAAAGTGCGGAGCGACAATTCTACATCACTGACGTACAAATATTCTCGATTAGGGATGCACCGATACCAAACTCTCACTCGAATAACACTTAAGAGTAACAACTTGTCATTACTGACCTTTTAAAATCCAAACGTTTTTTAAGTCTTGCCATACATTTCACTTAAATGTAGCCTGGAGCAAAATGCATTTCAGTTATAAAATCAAACTATGGCAGGATATCTTAAGTGATACATTATCACACCATCCCTTATTTTTCTTTGCTCTTTGACGTGCTACGCCGCAGCGAGTTGCCCGCAGGCCCGGCCGGCCTCCTTCTCCACGACTTTTTGACAGGAGAACGGCTCGCTTGGCTGGGGCCAAGCAGTGCGGAGTTCAGTATATATATGTAAAAACTATTTATTGTATATGTGGCATCTTGGTTGGAATGTACACCAAATACTGTTGTACTGCTGCAACTTTTGCCAGCATGGCTTTTATTGAGTTATCCCCCCCCCCCCCCCCCCCCCCCTTTATGTTTAAGGCTGTACTGCAGTTGTTGTGTGAAATCTCCAACCTTTGCATGCAAGTCAGCACTTAACGTGCGGGCCCTAATGTGTCTGTGACACTGGTTGGTGCATGCGAGGTTCTCCACAGAGGAATCCAATTTGGTACTTCTATTTTAAATGGATTGAAATGCCTAAAAAGTATGCGAAAACAAATTGAAGCAGATTCACACGACAAAAAAAAAAAAAAAAAAAAGCTATTTAAATATATAACATCACTGTCAAAAGCAAACTCTTATCACGGATGTTGAAAGAGTATTCAGGGTTGCTGAACCCTTTGTGCAATCAGATCAATCTTTGTTTGGCCTCGTCTCCAGACAATTCAAGATGCTTTAGACTGAAAGAAGAAAAACAACAGCAACAACAAAAATACAGAAATAAATAAAAAAATAAAAAAAAACACACACATTTGAATCTCTGCTGCATAGACAAGACCATTTTAGAAGAACCATATCCACTGGAGAAAATCTACTTTTAAAAAAAGGTATAGAAAGGGTTCTGAGGTGGCCGAAAGCTGTTAATAGAAAGATGGTCTTGAGAGCCCCAGTATTCATTCCCTGTTACCTGCGGTGATGAAGCAGCAAATGAACCCCGAGTCCTTCCAGCTAGGAAAGGTGAAAGGTGTTTCTATTAACCGTGAAGAAGGCTAGCCACTTGCAGCAGAGGGTGGTAAAAAAAATGATGACTGACACATTGGTAAAAAGCGAAACTGAAGCCGAGAGGGAGCTACTCACCGATGTACTCAAAGACGTAGACCACGAAAAAGGGCGTGACCAGGTCGTTGATGCCTTGCACATAGCCGCTGGCCGGGTGGCGGATGGCCCAAATGAAAAGGATCCTTTCAAATATCTAAACAAGAGATACTGCGTCAACAATTGCCTGTTCATTCTCTCCGTGGAGGATTTTAACTTAACAAGCGTTCAACGGTTTAAAAAAAAAAAAAAAAAAAAAAAAAAAGAACATCAGTGTAAATTTGTGAGGCATGCAAGGGGGACACTTGTGTGCAATAAGAATGTGAGGCATGCCAAGCTTGCAAAAAGTGGAATTAAATAGGAAGAACATTGTTTTGCAGTGGGAGACTGGCTGGGCAAACAGTCCAGATTTCCAACTTTAGAGGTTAAAGTGAAAAAAACCCAAAAAACTATCAACAGAATTAGGGAATTTTTTTTAAGACATTATTTTTGTTGATGTTCAGCCTTGGCCATCTGGGTTTATTTGTATTTTTTTAATTTAGGCTCACGTTCCCCATTTCAGCGGTCCAGCATATGCTGTCAGTTCAGGTGAATTAGAGTCAGCTGAATGCTGGGTTTGTTTTCCTCGCGCACAAATGGATTTTCACCAAGGTACACATACATCTACTCGCACCTTTCCCGCATCGTACCCATCAAGCATTTTTTTTCTATATAGGAGAGTATGTCATGTTGCTGTCACTTTCTAAATAACCCCATAGCTCATTGTGTTAGGGAAAACACAGACATGGTGAAATGCCTTTTTTATTTTTGGGGGTTTTATTTAAATAAGTTCAATCACTGTTAAGGCAGTCAGGGGTGATTGGAAGATGTGGCGCTCCTCTGGTCTATCCCCTTACCTGCCTCCACACCTTTATCAAAGCCCCATCCATCAAACAGAGAGGCGCTGGTGCCAGCAAAAGGGGGAGCGTGTAATGGCACGTTTCTTTTTTCATGCCGCCTCAAAAGCTGACATGCAAATTTCACATTGGCTCGTACGCAGTGAAGAGCTACAAGTGGAAAAGCATCATCCCCTGCCCACACAGATGTATTACCAGCAAACAATCCAACCTTTGTATGTAAAAGACACATAACAAGCACCTTCAAATGGAAACTGTTATTTTTGGTTTGAACCAGAGTTTTAGCCTTTTATTGAAGCATCTCCAAGATCCCATTTTAACATGTCTTCATACGATTGCAACTGATATGTAATACCAAAAAAGACACAATGAAACAGTTCAGTGGTGCCTTAAGATACGAGTTTTTGTTCTATGACATAAAACTCTCATCTAAAATCAGCTTTCCCTATTGAAATGAATGGAAATGCAATTAAACTGATGCAGCCTCCCAAATAACCTCAACAAAAATGTTTGTCATGTGTTTTTATCAAGAAGAGCATTATAATATCCAGTACTTTATAGAAACATACCGTAACGGGTGAATTAAATATAATGAAAAGAAATAAATACTTTCGGCACATTTTTTAGTTCGATTCAATGAACACTGTGCTGCTCCTTCTGGTGTGCACACCTTGGCCCCCAGGCGACAGTATAATACAGACATAGACAACTGAGTCAGTCAGCCGCAGTAATATTTGTCGAGGGGAGGGTTCAGAGGATAAAGGATACATGCCTTTGAGTATTGTTGTTATCTGGCTACGTGTTGCACCGTTTGTTGAAATCTGATATTTGTTAGCCCTTTATGGCCTTAAGTGTTTTTTTAATACACAATGTGTGATTCTTTTTGTTTTATGTTTAGATTGACAAAATACAACTAGTAGGGGAAATAGACGGTTGAAGTCTCTTTATGTAAAGAATTGTTCACTATCTGCCATAGTGCTAGTTGTTGTGAAGTGAATCGAGTTCACTACCACCGTGTAGGGCTCATGTCTTATTTTGCCCGCATTATGTGTTTTAGTTTGATCGTTGGATTATTCCTGTCTACTGTATATAAAAATAGCCATTGACATTAGTAGTCATTGTTGTTAAAGGGGTTGGAGAAACATTGAATGTTCTGAGCTCCTGTTTCAACTTCAGTGTCGCATTTTGCACAACACCATTGCCTGGAGGAGCTGTGAAATAACTTGGATATAGCCCATAGAGCTCCCCATGCCTGGTTGCCCATTTTCCCTCAATTGCAGACTGATTACTATGCCTAACCCGAATGAATACTAATATATCCTGATCTAGTCTATATTCTAAATGTTTTTACACTAGAAACCCGTAGCTGAGGATACTGCAAATCGGTCATACTGTTTGAAAACAAACCAAAAACAAACACTTGGGTATCACTTATGAAATCCCTGGAGAACTGCTTCAATATCCTGCTCTGCCTGAAATGGAACAGACTGTTGACTGCCTAAATTTCACCGAGCCCCACGAGGGGAGGTAGGAGGGGTTTGTGTGCTGCAGAAAGAAACAACTGAATGAAATGAAGCAGAGGTGATTTTCAGGTGGCACTGCAGCAAGCATAACCATATAAAAAGGGCCCTTTGGAGTCTGTTGCATAGTGAAATATATGAGGGGAGCACATGGCGGGGCAGGAATATTTCAAATTAATGCTTGTGGCTTTCATTTTGCGAGCAAAAGGGAGAGCACTGGCAAAGGGAAAAAGAATGCGAGGGGTTATATAAGGGGGGGACATAGATGATATACATCATCACACACACTCTTCATTTGATTTTATGCATTCCAGCCTTGAGTTGTGTTCTTTAAAATAGAAGGGCAAAAGGTACGTGCTGTGTGGCTGCGACTGCTAGTGCGCTTCGACTTGTGTTTGTGTACTGATAAATACTAATATGCCACCTCACTTGCCTTTATTGGCACGCACCCACAAATGGTGCAATACACCCGTGCATACGCTTTAATGAGAATTAGTGTGCGCATGCTCATGTGGTTATAGATATGTGTGTACGTGCCTATGCGTACGTGTTTGTGAGTCTGGTCTTGGCTATCTTATTAGCCACAAGCCTTGTTTTTATTCCCCCTAAGGCCAATGGTTCTTAAGTCTTTTCTTTTTGGAAACAAAACTTCTTACCAAGAACAGTATATAACCTATTAAATTTAAGGACGGAACATCTTGGACTAGAAGTGTGGTTGGTGCCTTGGTTTATGCTTTACCATGAATGGTTATGGTCTAATTTCAGGGCTCCGATAACCCTGCTGCACCGGGACTCACTTGCCTTGCCAAGAGGATTATTAGGCCTATTTTCCACTGCATGGTATCTATTTTGCTCGGAACAGCTTGAATAAAAATTGAAGCTTTTCCATTGGCAAAACCAGATACTTAATAATCCAGTGCTGGTCACTTATTGCTCGAGCAGATTTGTCATTGCCGCAACTTTGGAGGATGCCCACATGCCAACATAATCCAGTACTATAATCCACAGATATTGCTGAAACGCTCCGTTGTCTTGTCGCCCTCAGTCTCCTCATGAATAAAATGTCAAGTTGTCATTCATCGCTACCTTTTGTTAGCGTGCCTCCCTTTTGCAGATTCATTTAAAGTGCCGTGGGTATCGCAGTTTCCAGCGGAATGATACTCCGCAGGCTCCTCTTTGCTGCAGCGGTCCGTTGTCTCGCTGCCCTCAGTCGTCTCGTGAATGAAATGGCAAAAACCTTGTCGTCGACCATTGTAGTTCGTTAGGGTATGTCGTTCTTGCTGATGCGTTAAACACATTGGAAAGCCGATCGCTCCGACACGACATTTTATAATGTTTATTCCCTAAATGAAGAGGCCAAAGAACCCCTGCTAGGTGAGGTGATGTGCGTGCAAAGGGTAAGAGTCGGGAAGGGGCTGATCTCACCTCTTGGACAGAAGCTTGTTGAAAGAGAGGAATAAGAGGATTAGTTCTCGGTATGTCAATGTGAATCTGCAGAGAGAGAAAGGGAGAAAAAAGACAAACTGAAGCAACGGGCAGGTTAGCACGGATCAGACAGCGGGCGGACGCTGCAACAGTTAGTGTGACTTGGCATCCTCAATTGAAGGCACACTGATTTCAAAGTGTACCCCAGCGGGTGAACATGGCAGGCGGACAGAATCGTCAGAAGGGAGCCAACAACAAAAAAACAGGATGCAGGTCAGCGACTGGAGCCTGATTTTTCTTATTTGAGAGATTGTGTGGCTTGTTACAGACAACTGCGTAGGGAGGGAGTCCTCACGATCCTGTACGCCCTTACCTCTGTCACCTTTGGCTGTAGCACCAAAGACTCAGGACTCATCCTAGGAATGTCTATTTGGATCTGACATGGAAGAGAAAGTTTTAGATGTAAACATGCACGCATACATTCATACTCCTCTCTATCATTCTCCGCTATTCCGACACGCAATTCCAAAAAGAAATTATATCAATATTTAGGGAGGAAATGGCATCGATGGCAATGCTTGTGTGCTTCAACATCCGTCAATGCAATCACTCTGTGCACCTTGCAGCAGGATTTAGTTTATTGCGTGGGTATGCGTTCCCAAATGTCTCATCAAATAAAATGGCAAAACCGAATCCATCAGTCTTGTGAAAAAAATTATTGCTGGGTTTTAATTGCCTCCTGTGCATTTCAAAACTTTAGCATGAGGTAGCTTCAAACTCAAAGCTTGGCGCTATGCCAAAAGAAATCTATGTAATTTAACCCCTTTACATACATCATCCACGTGTATTTAAAGGCTTAGAGCCTTTGAAATACAACAGTTCTTGATAAAGTAAACAACAAAAACAGGGATGCCCAAAATGGCTACGACCATATGTGTGTACACAAAATCAAGCGAGCAAAAACACAAACAAGACATTAATTGGAGACAGATTGACAGATACAAATTAAATGGAGAGATTCCAACTGGCTGACGGACCACGACATGAACACAACAAAGGCACTGCAAAACAAAAAGGTACAATATACACATGGATAAATCCCATAAACCTACCACCATATGTTGTCAAATTAAGTGCCCGAAAGTAACACATATTCACAGAAACACACAGACAAGTACTCAGGAGGTTTGGCAAAAACAAAAAGATGCTTCAAGATACAATCCAAGTCATCATCACAACAAGCTGGCGAGGGATTTGGGCGAAATTGGTTGAAATAGGACAAGGTTTTGCGATCGGCAGCCCACTCTGATGTTTGCTATCAGTCCGAAATGAAATGGAAGATAAACAGAGAAAGTAGTTGTTTTCGAAGCCAAGAGCTGTGCTCGTTTTGGTCAAATAAGTGGGTGAGATGGATTACATAGCCTCAGTTCGAATGTGGCGAAACACGGAAGAAGCACATTTTGTCAAATAACCGGTTTCACTTATCCTGGCAACACACACTCAAACATGCTCAGGCACCCAGACACGCACAGGGCAATACATTAGAGACAAATGTTCTGAAGTCTTTTATCTCATCGAGTCCTTCAAGGAGTCAAGACAAGTGTGGCGTTGAGACAATGTGAAACAAAGGACAATCAATTGTCGTGTTCTGAGTGTGGCAGATATAAATAAATGTATATACATATACCTGTCTGTATGTGTCCTGATGGTGCTCGTCATTGCGGGAGTCATAGTACTGCTGGATGAAGCCAAAATATTCCTGTCTCTTCCTCTGAAGGACATTCTCTCTCCTCTCAGCATTAGCAGGCAGGTAACCCTGAGAAAAGTCAGATAATATCACACGCTACGTGACCAAAGGGATTTCCCATGGTTTTGTTTGTTTTGGTCTTCTGCTAAAGCTACCTTTTAATCTGGATGGGAAAACATGCTTGCATTGTTTACCGTTATTTAATTGGACCTTTTTACACATTTTACCAAAAAGGGACTGTTACAGATTGGAAGGCTGTGAATGCATTTCAATGTGGTCAGATATTTTGTGTGTGTGTGTGTGTGTGTGTGAGTGGGAAACCTTTGGACCTCAGAACTTGTTTGAAAATGTTTGTTTTTTTTCTTTACAAAACACAAATGAATCTTGAAGCAAGAATATTCAAATCATTTATTAAAAGTCCCTCTTTAGCCTACCTGTGGCCTCATAGCGGACAAAAATGACTGACATTTGTATTTACCTTCATAACAGTGCCCAAACAATAATAAGCAGTAAATGGTTCGAGACTATGCTAACAAACATCTGCATAGGGCACACACACAAGCTGCATCCACAAGGGACTCATTAATTCAGTCTTTTTAGTACCTGAAACTGGCAAATGTTTTATCTTGTGCTTTGTTCTCTCTCTCCTATATATTTGTGTGTCAGTCTAATGAAGAAGAAAAACATCTTTTATGTCTTTGATTTAAAACCCTGACCTGCCTTAAACTGTCAAAGAGATTGTCTCCTCTCCCAGGAATTGCTTCCTTTGCAGTGACTTGTGCAAACAAGACTTGATATGTGATAAACTCCAACGCGATGCTGCTTTTGGGCCCCGAGTAGTCAACCTTTATGCAATCAAGAGACAGCAAACTCAGGAAAAGTGGGGTTCTAAATTATTTAATTTCAATCTTTAGAACTGAAGAACTCAAGCATAATCCCGTGTCCACATCAATAAACAACGAGGTACATGGGAGTGGTACCTAAATCAGACACATTAGAGGAATATGAAGACCATCTTGCCATTTATAAGAGTACATTTAGCCAATTATGGCTTCCAAATGGACTGTTAATATAATCTATTGCTCTCTTACGCACTTTGACGGATGGAAGGACGTCTCCACCCAACAAATTATGTCATTGTGCACCCTTCAGCCGGGGTATGTCTGCTTTTGAATTTTTGATAAAGCTCTTGTAACAGACCACTTTAGATTCAGCATTTATTTATCTTATTTTGCAGTTAATAACCCGCAAAACAAACAACGTGGACACCATATGTTCCAGCGACCTTACTGCAGTCACACGGTCAACATTACCATCCATAAGTAAAGACCCCATGTGACATTTTTTCGCTGTGGTTTAGTTGCCAAATAAAAGCCCACCTGTCACCTCCAAATCCGGTGCCTGCCAGATAACTGCCGGGGAGCGGAGGGGAAGGGTGGCGGAGCAGGGGGTTGGGGTTACGGAGGGGGTGCGCGTGTGTGTGTTAAAGGTTAATGGGCAGCTTAGCGGAGGTCGGCGACACCGCAGCTGCTTTACGGCTTGAAAGGACCGAGCACACAACAAGTGGTAGTAGTTACGTCTTTAGATGAACTGCTGCTTTTCAAATCATCAAATATTTCTCACAGTAAAGTGCATTTCTCAGAGAAATGGTTTGGTGCTGAAATTTAAGTGGCTATATTTGAATTCATTTGTGGTCTACTGGTTAAAAGGGATGAGTGAAGTGTAAATGCATGGATGGCATCAAAAGCCCAAAAAAAAAAAAAAAAAAAAAACCTCATGTCTTCATTCTCATCCTCGGAATGCATCTACTTTCTGAACCTTCCATCTCTCTAATGGCTCTTCCACTTGAAAAGCACAGTAAATACATGTTCGGGAATCCATTCAGGGACTTTAAATGAAGCAGCTTCTCTTTAACTAAGCCTTTGGACCATCTAAATTATTTTTTGACTTGGGCGCAAAAACAAATGGTCCCACTAAGAGATAAGGTACAAGTTGAGCAAAAACGTCCTGTGAATTTCTTCTCTTCTCTTGACCTGGAGGTCCTGATATCAGTTTTGTCAAAAACACGGCATTCGAAAAATAAATGAGAAAAACAAACAGCTGGAAGAGCATATTATCAACTCATTCACTGCTGTGCTGCGGTCGAAGCATCATAGTTCCTCCTCAGTTCTGAATTTGTGAGTTAATAGTTCCATGTCATATATTTTGTTCCTAATATTGAAGCACTCACCTGATGTCGGAGGCCTTGGCTTGAGCCATTTCTTTGTAATGGTTTTTACACGGCATGACCTTAAGCAGGTACTTAACTTCCTTTTAACATAGTATCCTGATAAATAGCCCAAGCACAGTACCTACCCCATTAAAAAGTTACATTGTAATTCAAAAGCTTCACAATAAATCTTATATATTCTTCGAAAAAGAAACGCCTTTTGGACAGAGCCAGCACACTTGAGTGATCTACATTATTTTAAGGTTCTTTTCCTTAATTTGATGTGTGATAAAGAACCTAATTATGTTCGTTCAACAGTGTTCTCTTTAGTTCCTTCCCATCTCTGTTCAATGTACGCAGTATTCCCCTTTCCTTTTCCGTTTAATTAGGATACAGTACGGCTCCAATATCCAAATTCTGTGACATTGTGCAGCGACAACTCAGATGTAAAGAATAAACAAAACATGCACTGTTTCTTTGGACTATTATAACTCTCTCACATTCACATTTGAAAGAGGCCTGATTCAGATCTGATGCTGTAAATCCAGGCAATGTTGCTTCTGAACTGATCCATTTACAACAATCTTAACTCTCAACTGCAACTATTTTCAACATTCTAAGTCCCAAATCAAGATAAACACAGGTAGGGTCTTTATACCGTCCTTATTTGAGCAAACTGAATCACTGTTTAAAATGATTTGATCTGAGTGTGTCGTCTGAATAATAAAACCAGTGTTTTCCAATGACTAAATGAACTAGCAGTTTAACATCATTATCTCGAAAAATCAGTCCCACTGCTTTACGATACATATCATATAAACCCTCCATACTATCAATGTTTCCACAGCCGGTTAGTTTTTTTGCCTCTCCCAACACGTCACATTTTGCAGCCACACTCCATTAGCAAATGTACATACTGCCACGGGCCGTCATTCTTTCATAAAGCAGAAAAGTCATTAAATCCATTTCCCTTTCACTTCGGGCTCGGACGCCAAGTGCTCTTTAAACAAATGAAATGAGATGGCGTTGTTACTGAAATAATGGGAAGTTCAACTCGATGAATTTCTGCGGCCGGGGGGCAACCTGTGGAGCCACCGTTGCTTGAATAGTGAAATAAGGTGGAGCAACAATACACTTATAATATTTCCTGTAAACTACATTTACATTTCCATGTTGAATAATAACAGCGCACTGCTGTGATGCGGCTGTAAATGCAGGCTGCCGGGGTGCGACTGCCCAGCTCTGAAGCCAAGGGGGGGGGATTTGTTTCTCATCTTTGTCAGGTAGAAAAAAAAAAATCTGGCTAGTGTAGGAGAGGAGAGGAGGTGATGGGGGGGAATCAAAATAAGATGGTGCACGCGAGTGAGCAGCGGAAGGGCACAAGGGACATCACTGGAGTAAAGTTTTATTAGGTGTCTCTGCCAAGTTTATGGCATGCGGCGAGGCCTGCGAGCCCGCGGGTGTGCGCAGATTGCGAATAGATTCCGAGCCTGATCCCTCCCTATCCATCTCTCCATCCGACAGTGGCGCAGACATGACAGAAAAGGCAGTCAAGTGTTATTCCATTCCGGAAGATTTGAGTGCTTCTGGACACTGAGCTTTAATCCAAGTTTTGGATTTAACCCAACGATAATTCATACCGCGAGATCAAGGATTCTAATGAAATCCTCAGCAGGTGAGCCATCTTTTACATCTCTGTGGAGATATTTTGGCCCACTCTTGCTTGCAGAATTGTTTGAATTAAGCAAAAATGGAGGGTTTTCGAGCTTGAACGTCCTTTTTTCAGTCAGGCCGCTGAATTTCATTCGGATTCAAGTCTGGACTTTGACTTGGCCACTCCAAAACCTTCATTTTGTTGTTGTTTTTTTTTAAGCCATTCAGACGTTTTTGATCATTGTCCTGCTGCAGAACCGCTTCAGCTTGAGGCCGCAAACTGATGGCTGAACATTCTCCTTCAGGATTTTCTGATAAAAAGCAGAATGCACGGTTCTATCAATCACAGCAAGTTACGCAGGTCCACCAGGTTTGGCTGTTGGTATGATATTCATTTTCTGAAATGCTGTGCTACATTTACGCCAGATGTAACGAGACACACGCACCTTCCAAAAAGCTCAACTTTCATCTCGTCAGTCCATATATTATTCTCACAAAAGTCTTGCGAATGATTCAGATGTTTTTATTTTTGCAAAAGACGAGCCTTTATGTTCTCGCCTTTGTCTCTTCCTTATTGTTGATTATGAACACTGACCTTAACTGAGGCAAGGGAGGCCTGCAGTTCTTAAGAAGTTGTCCTGTGCTCCTTTGTGGCCTGCTGGAAGAGTCACTGCTCTTCTCTTGGGGTAATTTTTGAGTGACACTCAGCTCTCGTATATGCCGTAATATTGTCAGTCCTATTTTGTACCATCTTCACTTATTGTGGAACTTTCCAATGTCAACAAAAGCATATCTACACCGAATGAGTGTCACATGATCACATAACGATGTCTATATCTTGAGACATGGTGATATAGCATGTGGCTTATTGCCCAAGGCTATTCTTGTACACCATGTTTCAAGTAACTGTAAACAATAGTATTCTCAATGTTTAGTATAAATGGAACCGCAGATGCCATGTTAGTCGGGAGACCTTGTATATTGCATACGTGCGTCTCCTCTCTACAATCTTGCAATCAAAAAAACTATTGCCACAAGAAGCTGAAGACTATCTTCTACTTATGCAAATGTACTTGCTAGAATGAGAGCGCTGTGGACCAAAAGGGATCTAATATTTTGAAGAAAAGGTCACTCATAATTCTATTGCATGCTGTGTTGCTTGTGTGCCCTAGCACACTTCCCACTTACATTAACATTAATTTCTCCACAGGGAAGCACTTGTCTTCACATACCCCACAGGGCAGTTGCACTTATGCAACCACATACATCCAAAAATGTGCATATGCACGTGAGCACATGTACCGCGGCGTGGCAAGTCCACAAACAACATTAAGAGGTCAGTGTCTCCTGCAGTGTCCAATGGTGCTATACGGTATCAATTTAGTACGGTGCCAAATAAGGATGCCGTAAACGATTCAAACCCCCAGTTGGGTAGGTTCACACCAGCTACCGCCACACAAAACAGCCACACACGCACACCTTTAATGACATCTTTTCTGCGGCACATTAGCTATTGTGCGGTAATTAATGGGAGAGTCACGGTGCTGAAAAAGCCCGTCATCTCTCGGCAGACTCGGAGCCGTACGCCAAAACAATGGCTTAATGAGTAAACACACTGAGTGGCTCATGAATAAATTATTGGTTCCTTGCAATTAATTTTCCCCATTCAAGTTAAAAAAAAAAAAAAAAGCACACTCAAACTATTACCAGTCTTCATAAATCAAAAAAGGGAGTAGGGTCAGGAGACAGATGATGACAGCAACTTTATACGTGTGTGTGTGTGTGTGTGTGTGTGCATATGGTCATCATCTGTTATGTGTTTATTACCATTTGTAAAACTTAACCAGCGCAAGCGGCTGTGTGTGCACTTTTGTTTGTATAGCTGTGCTTCTTCCAAGGTGACTGAAGAACAACTCAACCAATTTGACCCAAAATTGTGTGAAAATGTTACAAATGACATCACCTGCACAGCATTTGAACATTTTATAATGGCGCAATATGAAAAATTCTCATTCTAAACGTGCGCCCAAATAAAACTTACCGAAAGGAGCTTCCAAGTGATTGGTCGGACTTGTCGCGGGATTCCAGACCAGCTGAGTTTTCGAAGCTCTTCTGTAAAACAACAAGAAAGCCTTTTCAGTTTAGAAAAATGATTTATATAGAGCTAAGATAACATAACATCCATTAAATAGTGGCTCATTAAATTAAAGTCAAATCAGTCAATGAAAGAAAACATCCACGCGTGTTCTCTCACTAGCTCGTTCGTTTTTAATAAAGAATTATATTAATAATTACATTCCTTCAGGCGAGGTACGCGAGCTGGAGGGCTATCACATAAAATAAATCCAATGAAGAGGTGCAAATTGAACATTTATAGTGGTTTTAAAAAGAGTGCTTTCCTTAAGTCAATGAAGAGCCCGAGAATGCCTTAATGCTGGCTACGACACATTACATCAAGTCTATGGCGCTATCTCCCTGACACACACCTTGACAGCAAGAAGTGATGGCCGCATGAGCGGAGGGACCGCTGGTGGCAACGGAGAGAAGACTTGGATCTATTGTTATTCGGATAACGGGCGAGCCAATCTTGACTTTGCGTAAACAAGCAGGTATTTCCTGTGCATCGATGTGAGGAGCTACACACGAGTATGAAGTGGCAGTAAATCATTCGGAGGCTTTCTTACAGCCAGTTGGTCATTGGCATTAAGCATTCAGGAGGTTCATTCGTTAATAGCAAAGGAGCAATGATTGTTTTACCTGCATTCCGAGACGTGAGAGCAGGGGTTCTGAAACCTTTTGTCTCAGGGAGATTTTTTTCTCAAAGACCCTAACGCCAATTTAAGATTATTAGGATGTGTGCCACTAAATGCCATAGGAATTCAAAAAAAAATGTTTTTCCTTAATCTTACAATAAGAGATTCATATTTTGTCTTGAGGAAAAACAGTTGTCATGTTATGAGAAAAGTCATATTTTCTTTTTCTCTTTCTTTCTGTTATAGTTACAAGAACAAAGACCTTTCGTCGGGGTGAAAAGTTGCAGTCTTACAAGAATAAAGTATTTTTCCAAGATCAAGTCGGAACATTATGACAGTAAAGTCAGTTTAACAACAGTCATACATTAAGTTAATTTATAAAATGACTATTGTATAAATATGACACCTTTCAAAAATAGTTCTGTCTTTAATAAAAGGAGAATACCCCAAGCAAAAACCAAAAAAGAATATTCATGCAGGAATTTAGGTGATGTCACAATCATGTCAGAGCTTTAAATTGGTCCAAAGCTACAGTAGAGAGGAGTACTTGGTTTATTATTTTTTTATTTATTATTGGAGTGCTAGTCCCCATATGTAGGTATGCACTTTTTAAAATAACATGCCAATAATTGATTCTAAATAAATTTGCAGACCCCCAAGTGACTTCTCAAAGGCAGTTTGAATAAACACTGTTTTACATTAAGTTAAGCTGAACCGTCTTGAGATGCTCCTCTCTCGCAAAAAAAGTACGAATGTACCTAATAATTCAAATACTTCCAAGACTTGCATTCAAAGCAGTGGCTGGGAATTGATAAGGCCTTCACACAGAGTGAATGGTATTGATTAGTGCTGCCAAATGACTGTGTCAGGCCTGTTCTTCAAGGCAAATGCAAATGCAGTCAGAGACAGACAGCGGGATAAGAAATACAAATCAGCTAAACAGCAATGAGTTGGGTCCATCGGCTAAATTGAGTGAAAGCATTAGAGCTTGTTTGGCCATAGGAAGCGGCCATTTGTTCGCGATAGTTCTCGCGCCTCTTCCACCTTAAAAATGCTTTTTCAAAATCTCACTTACCTTGCCCCCGGTCTCACTTAATCTCACTTACCTTGCTTTAATTATGCATAAATTCAAGACTGATCTAGTGGAGTGTAGGCCTTTGGGATGCTAGGATGGTTACAACTACACAAAGTAGCAAGTATAACAGAGATATTGCAAATATGGACCACTAACGCAGGTTTTCTGTGGATTTTTGGGACAAGACTAGGAAGGTCTCTTCGTCTTCCTTTAGGTAGGGGAAGATAATGGAATCTTAAATTGTGCGGTCAATCATACAGATAAAGGAACAAGCTCGACCCCCCCAAGCTCCATATTATCAGGGAAAAAAAGCAGCTTTGACTACCGCTCACAAGTGTGTGTTTTGAATGCATCATTAATTTGCCGCCAATGACATCTGCCTTTATGTGGAAGGGAGACAGCCACGCCGAAGTCGAAATCGTTAGCCTCCAAGGAGCTCGGCATTCATTATTCTTTTAAAAGCTAGTCAAGGGTGTCCCCCTTCTCTTGGCATGCACCCTTTGAACCTTCATTTGCACTGTCAGACAACGAAATGAGTCCATGAATCTTGTAGACTCGGTCTTAATTAAACTCCGTTATATTTCTCCCACCTGCCATTAATCTCACCAGAGGAGGAGGGTCGAGTTTGCTAATGGTACATCTTCATGTTACAGTGATGGCAACAAGAGTATGCCCCTACTTGAATGATGGGAGAATTTGAGCGTGAACGGGAAGCAGGTGAAATCCACAAGAATATTTACTTGGCAGGGGATGTGTCTGTTTAGAGCCATGCATCACACACGGCAAAAATTGCAAACAAAGCCTCTACGTTGGCAAAATCGCTATCCTGACAAGCGCTCTCCGGCAGAGTGTTGGATCAATGCTGAATCCAAATCACAGTGAGCCCAGGCAACTTATAAACCCACACTGTGACGTTGAGAACATTTACTGTATATACTGCATCAGAGGCAGACGAGACAGCATTTGCAAAAGATCATTTGCAATCTACTATACATATTGGGAAAATAATTCCTAAATATGCTACATACCCGCACTCGTCTGGTCTCCCGTTCTATGGAAATCGCTTGATAAGAGAATAATTCAATTTCCCAGTCGGCAGAGACAGCGAGGGCATTGTGAGCCAAGTTGACATATAGGCTAAATTGCAGATGATGTTTTATTAGCGCCAGGCTAGCTAATCTCTCCGACAACACATCCGACTCTCTCGTGCATTATGAATGAGACAGCCGTGCCCTGTCTACCACTGGAATACATTCAACATTCCATGCCATTTTGGAAATTAATCTGTTGTCGTGGGTGAAATATTTTTGCAACTGTCCCAGAGGCGGCGGTTGGGACTGGCTGCCCTTGTCGGGTTTGATGAGCAAAGTTAACAATACATTGCGGCAGACAAAAATTGTCAGTCCACCTCCCTCTTCCTTCTGCACATCCTGATTCGTGTTAGAATGCAAAAAAAGTCCACTAATTGCCATTTTGAAGGCGTCTCTTTAAGCGGTCTCTAATAAATTCAGGGGCAGCTCACAAAGGCAAAAGCATACTTTACAGGCAATTTAGCCTGCAGACAATCATTTGAAAGTATACATTAGCAAGTGGGGGAGGACGTCAAAGCAGAATCTCCCTGGTGGGACCAATAAAACATCACATTATTGTATACACGGATTGGAATTAGTGTGATCAGTATGGCGGATGTGTATTCTGCTGGCAGGCACACACCGCAGAGGGTAGGTCAACTCAATGCATAACAGAAACAAACACCTGTATTATCAATGTACAAGGGCAATGCATATGTTGACTGACTCTCCATTATGCATGACCATACTGGGGTGCACTTTGTCTTGGACTGAGAAAAACTGGGGACCATAGGGGGGGTGATTAGGACACCATGTTCCTTCTGTTGAACATCAACAACAGCTGCACCGGTATGGAAACCTCAGAGGCGCGATGATTGTACAATGACGGCAGCATTATTCAGAGCCAGAGAAAATATACAGTGTAAAGCCGCGCTTGTGTTCCATTAAAACGACTTAACACCCAAAATGATTACAGCTTTTCGAAAAAGGGGTGGGAGGGAGGTCGCACAGACATGTACACAAGATGGAGATTTCCAGCTAAGGCATTTCGTTTTTGTTGACAGCGGCTCCGGTGAAGAGGCGCGAGGTGAGGGGGTTGGCGGGCCGGCGCCATGCACTATTCAGGCATCATTCAGACGAAGCGGGATCACTGGGGCAAAGCAAGGTTCTGGCATACTCGTGTGAGTATTGCACACACCTGTTAAATCAAAACATCTGGAAAAGAAACGCACACGTCCCAGATTTTAAAAGTTTTTCTTCCTTTTAAATGGTTGTGTTACATGTTATTGTGGACCTTGTTGCACAGACCCTCAGTGCTTCAAAAGCTTCATATAAATCTCAAGCTCAATGTCCTTCAAATCTTTGGATCGTGGCGCTTTGCCAGACAGGATTGCGGTTTAACATCCAAGTATTTACAGTTCAATGTACTGTATTGGGGATGCTTCCACAGACTTTCACCAAAGAGGGTGCTGTAATTTAGCGTGAAACGTTTCCAAAACTGTTCCAATCAAGTTCAGCTGACTTGGAATTTCCCACAGGATTCTAGCTCATTGTCATGAACAAGAAAACTTCAAACTATTACATTTTATGAGATAGGGGAGCTCTTATCAAGACTGTAATATCTAACCAATACTGATAGCTTATCAGGACCAAATATCTCACCAAACATGACTGACTTGAAATTTCACAAACAGTTCTCGCTCAATGTCCTCTGAAAAATACTTTGGATGATGAAATTTTGCCAGACAAAACAAAACTTCAAATACTTTTATATTTTTATGAATTCAAAACATTACGAAAAACTTGAAAATGATGTAATAATGGAATTAGCCCATTCTTAACAGTCATTTTTTTTTTCCAATAATTAGATCAATGTCTCCATTACCATATATATATATATATATATATATTATGACGAATGTGTGTTTGTATGTATATCTATGTACAGTATATGTATGGTATACACAGTCATGAAAAAAATTAGACCCTTGTTTTTTCAATTTCTTGTTCATTATAACACCTGGTACCACAAAAGGCATTTTACCTGAAGAATACAAAAGCTTAATTGTTTTATTAAATATAATTTTGGTTATTACCAAGAAAACCATGGAAAACGGCTAGAGCTAGATATCAGCTCTTATATTAAACGCTTGTGAGCTATTGTCCTTGTCATCATTGTATTATTTCAAACAAAAGGTACCTTTAGTTGCACCTGGCAAGAAACAGAAGAAACAAGGGATCTAATATTTCTTTTCTTTTTCATCTAAAGCACCTCCTGAAAAAGAAAAGTAGGTGAATGTCATCCATTGCTCCCTTGTATCATTTGACACTATTCTGAGAGGTCAAAAAAACAATGCTACTAGAACTGACATCTTTATCATTTCAGTGTGTTAAAAAATTTAAGACCCCCCCCCCCTCCTATAAACCTACAATGCAGCGAGATTCTTGCACGATCTAACTCATCTGAAAAGGACGACACGCTGCCGCCAGGGAGCAGAAGGCTCATAAACTAACAAGAAGACTCTTGTAAAAAGACTTCGCACCGCCCGCCACCACCACCACACCACCCCGATTATACCTGCTCAGCCAGCCTGATTGATGGCACAGATGGCGGGAAGAGAACAGTGGGCATATGTGAGTGTAGAAATGTGGATAAGTGTGTGTCAGCCTTGGTTTTAGTTGAAACATTCTAATATCTGAATAACGACAATGCAATTTTTAGAGCAAATTTCCCTTTTCAAGTTCAAATATGGCCGCTTTTTTCAGGTAAAATTACATTGGGTGCGACAGCTGAAGAAGAGTAGAACACATAATGAATATGCTCAGTGAAATCAGAGGCTAATGAATTACCGGAGTGCAAATGTGAGCACAAACCAGAGAGCTGTTCGCATATTGTGGCAAATTCTCTCATCCAGTGACTGACAATGAAAAAGCCTCATCAAATTACACAAGTCATATGAGAGTGGGACCATTCAACACAAATACACACGCTGAATTACAACCACAAGTGCACTCATTGCAGAGCCTGTGAATTAAACAAAACCTGATAACTTAATATATCAAAAAATGATTGAATGATTGATTTAAATTGTTAAATTCATGGTCGCTTCGCAAGCCCTTGTAAATACAATGCATGTATATGCAAACAACAAACTCTTTGCTTTTTATTTGGCTTCTTAACATTCAAGGCACGCATAGCCTCGACTATGAATGGTATGTGAGGACCAAACCACATGAAGGGAGGAGATGACTCGCAGAATTTGGGAGAAATAGAGCCAAAAATCATCCCTGTATTTTATTTTTGCAGTCCATAAAGCTTTCTTTGCCTTGAATCAAATTGATGCATGAAAGTAGAACACTGCATTAGGGCTTCAGCGCCTTTACAGTGCCAGACGCCACGAAAAAGGCCACACACACACACACAAAGACGAGCATCATCAGCACCGCATTAAAGCGAGTTACATCACCTTTTTGGCATGGAAGCGGTGCTGATGCTATGACTACATTATACGGCAGGAGCAGAGAGGAGAGGTCTTTTAGCCACTGTCACTGCAGTCAAGGTTGTATTCACGATGGGATAAAAGCAAAGCAAAGCGCTGTAGCACCACCAACAGTGTTCGGCACACACCGGCAGGAGAGGAAAGGGATGAAAAAAAAAAAAAAAAAAAAAAAAAAGGTGGGCATTCATCTGGGCTTTTTTTTTTTTTTTTAATAGATGCGTGGCACTTTCTCCAATGATGTATGTTCTTGTATGTCTTTTGGGGTGCTTGTGCATGGGAGCTGCCTACTGTAAGGACCACACTGGAGAGGGCAGCGAAAAAGACAAAGATAAACAAGGAGAGCACCTGAAAAAAAACGGACTCAAAAACATCTGGATAAGTTGTGAGTGGAGGGATGAAGAGTAACATCGCCATGGCAGCAGCAGCATTTCTTACCATTGAGCAATAACTACTTCAGCCTTAAAATCAAGTCCAATTCGAAATGATGAGTAGTTAACACCTGCTGGTTTGTGAATCAGCAGTCATGAACTCAACTACGAGCAAAGTTTTCTTTCTAAAACTGTTCACTAAAAAAAACGCACTTACGCCATGTTAGCAGAGAAGTAGCTAGCGGCGGAGAAAGCAAGGTGGTAAACTTCTCAAGATGATGCAGAGAAAGGTCTGGCTTGCTATTGCCAATGGAAGTTAAGAGCGAATCATCTGGTAACATCCAGCTGTTCAACATAAGATACAGTAATCGCATAACTAAAGATAATGAGCTGCTCGCAAAATATGTATTATAAGATGGGAATCTACGTATTACTGAGTCAAAATGTAATAAATTGGCTGCAAAAAAAAGTACATTCATCATCGAGCTGTATTCCAGACCCGCCCACTATAGTTAAAATCTGCAAAAGAGAGATCTTTTTCAATTGTTTGCTATTCACAACATCTCTATCCCCCACAAATAGTAAGAGTTACAATTCCAGTAAGACAGAGGCAGTGCAGGTTGTTTGCCCCTCCAAGTTCCTGGCGCTGCAGCGCGCAAACCGCTGTGGCCCATATCACACGGCAGACAGGCTCGCCTCAGGACATCGGGAATAATTAGCCGCAACCCACCTGACATCAATCAGCCCACTTCTGCAAACGCACAGGTCAACACCCTCTGCATGACCTTACACGCTAAGCAGACTGCTGTCACCAATGGGCAGGGAGGTGGCGAGAGAGAGAGGGAGGATAGTGTGTCGGACAGTGTTAGGACCATACAAAGCAGCTACAATAGCATCAAACTAGTATTGTTACAACACATGAAATCATGAAGAACACAACTATGTTTAAGTGTGTTCACAGTACAAGTACACTATTTTCAGAGGGACAAAAATCTGATTGTGCGCCTCCAAAGAAAGCCAGCCCCGACACGCCCAGTGGGCCTGCACCCCCCCCCCACCCCCAAAAAAAATAAAAACGCCACCTCTGCGATTAATTGCCAGATTCAAGAGAGGAAGCGAACCGATTGATCATGCCTGCAACCCTCCTTTAAGGTCAAGGACAGTTGGCTGAGTTGCTCCTTTACACAAGGGGCGTCATCCACCCCACTTTCCGTGTCAGCCAGTGCGTGTCTTTCAGTACATGGAAAATGACCTCCCTTTAAAGGGACAGGGGAGTTTAACGGAGTACAAGTGACGTTCCTCTCACCTATAATGGATTTGACTACACTAGAGCACTTTTAATTCTTTATTTTTCTTTTTAACAATCATATTTCACTTTGTTCCGAGAAGCTGTCTGCTTTGGAGGCATGAGATTTTAAGTGCACAACAAAGTTTACCCATGGGTAAAATAAAGTAACCTGAATCTAAAATGTTTTTTATCAGCATCACAAGAGTGGCACGGTGGATTAGTGGTTAGCACGTCTGCGTCACAGTTCTGCTTCCTGTGTGGAGTTTGTATCTATGTTCTTATTGTGTTTGTTACAACTTGTAATTACCTCATTTTTCTTCAGGATCATTTAAGAGTCATCCTCCATCTTCCCAATAGCATTTGTTCCAATACTTACCGTACTATCCAATACCCACCCAAAACAAACGTTACTTAATTCCTATAAATGGAGTTGACATTCTTGGTCGTGTAATCACACTAAATTAACGAACTAACTAAATTTAGACAGCCAACCAGCGACGCCTGGCAGGTCTTAATAGAGGCTGACGTCTCAAGACACTGGAGCTGATGCTAGGGTTACGCTACGCACTGCTGACTAACCAGTGAACCAGTTTGGAGAGTAAAGACAGCGTAGTGTGCAAGAGTACAGCACAGTCCTGTACAGCGAGCTGACACACAGTGATAACTTTGACGATACTGTATAGCCTCATGTGCTCATGTTTCAGTTGCGATAAACGAGGACAAACGCCATTCTCACAAAAGAATGGCGCCTGCGTTAATTAAACCATGACATCTCTGCATTGAACTATTTCCGACACTTTGCATGTTCAGCATAAGCGCGTGACTCATTAGTTGCTAAGTGCTAATTACCTTCATGCTTTCCTTTTTTCTCAAGTGCTCTCGAGGCGGCGCGCAGAAACCACTCAAGGCATGACACAAAGGACACGTGATGAAGGCACGGAGGCTTTGCGCAAAGATTTTGTGAGGAGTTCAATGAGTGCGGCCTCGTCACAATAGGCTATTGGTCGTTTGCTTTGAGGAACAAGGAAAAAAAAAATAAACTGCGTGCTTCTTTCAAGCCGTTTAATGAAACTCCCAGTTGAAGTTGACTGAAAAACTAAAAACATAAGACAAAAGGTTGTGTATTTAACCAAACCACAAAAAAATCTTATGCGAGCTTAATGTTAACACAATCTGAAATGTCATAGATGGGCTAACGAAACAAGCATCGATACTGCTGTAATTATAAACCTTTGAACAACTTATATTTGAACACAAACATTGCAAACACCTAAAATACTCATTGGCAAATTCATATGCTCTGTGAAGATGACGAATATTACTGCAACTTAGTTGCTACAGTCTTCTTCATGTGTTATCAAATCTGTGTATTATATTTATGCATGCATTACTGAGCTGGTGGCCAAGAAGCGCACACCAGAAGGAGCAGCACAATGTCCATTAAATTAAAGCAAAGTTTTTACATTAAACTTTATTATGTTATTACTGTATTTTCTTGAACAGCACATTACTATAGAGGGATATTTTCAAATAAAAATCATTACAAAAATGGGTTGGTGTTTTTTGGGGGGCTGGAACAGATTAATGGCAGTTCTATTAAGGTCTATTGGGAAAGTTGATTTGAGATACAGTGACGAGGGTGGTCACAGAATGAATTCAACTCAAAAGTCAAGTTACCACTGTATTATATCATGTGGTGCAACAAGTGCACTGGACTGTTAGGAAACTGGTCATGAAGGTGACATGACCAGGAGACAAGAAGTCTCTTGAGTTGGATCAAAAACAAGAGGCCTGTTGTTTGGTCGGAACAAAAAAAAACGTTGTTTGTTGTAGTAGGTGCTGGTGTTTTTGGTCTAGTGCTAATCTGTGCATCCAGATGGTTGTGTGATTTCCCCCCACCCCACCCCTTGTCCCCTGCATCGTTAAAAATGCAGCACAGCTGGCGGAGTAAGTGAGCGGGAAAAAACCACAGCTGAGAGCCAAACGGGTGCAAAGGAACAGAAATTTGTGACTAAAAAGAGTCAAAATAACACAGCTGGAAATAAAGGAAGAAAAGTGTGAGTGTCTCTTACCGAGATCTGTGTTGGGGCCAGCCAACAACTGCTTGAACTTATCCAGACGTGACGCTTCCCTCTCCGTCATGGCCGGAGTGCCCGATGTGTTCTGGTCGGCCATGCGAGCCACGAGTGGGATGACCGGCCGGTGGGGCAGAGAGCGCTGTCTGTAGAGTGCTGCGTGCTCACCTGCTGCATCTGCCGCAAGAGGAAAATAAGGAGGATGAGGATAAAGGGGCTTCATAAAATACACGAGCGCCTGCATTTTTGTTTGATGGATGAGAATTCAACAAAGTGCAAACAAGTATTTGTGTGTGTAAAAATGAACAAAGTGACAAACATACCGGATTTGGTAGTAAAGATTTCAGCCACAGGTACATATGAAATTCTAACTATAGTTAAGCATAATATACTGTATTAGTACAGCTTTGGCAGTGGGTGGGTGGATGTCGCATGTATTGGGAAATGTAAGTTTTGTTTTGAAAGACTCTCCATGCTTTACTTTTTAGCCACAGGTACATGAAAAATTATACATACAGCCAAGTATTATTGGAAAAAAACCCAATATATTTAGAAGCTACTGTATATATTGTATTGGTAGAGCTTGGCAGGAGCCAAGTGGATCTGGCTTCATACCCGGAAAGGAATGTGATAAGACACGGCATTTTTGATTGGCCGTTACACCTGTGAGGTTGCGACGCCGTTCACTTGCCATTCTAATTTTGAATAGCAGCAAAACCAGTGGCCGGCAGTCAGCCACTCGTGAAAACCTGTAGCAGAACCGAGAAATTGCCAGACAGTTTTGTCAGGTTCGGGTGGCGTCGTTCTGTGTGCGCCAGACCTCACATTTGACATTTGACAGACAACCAACAGCTTTAAGATATTAAACCCCTGAAAGTCAGTAATCGGTTCAGTAATTTCAGAACCCTTCCCAATTTTTTTGTACGGTACAAAACTGGACTAAATCACACTGCAGCATAGTGGAAAAGAGGCGAAAAGATGGTATCTGCACTAGTTCTATTAATAAGCTATATCTAAACAGTGCGCACATCCAACATGAATGACTATAACTCGATATGAATGAATTGTTCCTATTGAGGGGGCCATTTCAAGCTGGCTCGTTAGATGGGTTTTTATCAAAAGAATGACCCATTTTACATTAGAGGAGGAATGCGCCAAAGGCAAGATTATGTACAACATTGCAGCACGCCATCCAAATCTCCATTTTGGAAACGATGTGACCATTTTTCTTTTAATGTTGTTTTGCTTCGAGCATGTCGCCTGCTGAAAATGACTGTAATTAGTGTTGGTGGCAGGTTTTTTTTTTTGTTTTGTTTTTTTGCAATGAGCTGCTGTAAGATTTGCGTGACTCGAGTGTGAAGCCACCACACTCGGCGGGGACAAACGCATTAATTTGGTCTGCCAAAGCCCACATGTTGTTCCAGATGCGCTTCAAAAGACTTCGAACACACATGCAGACAAGTGATGAGTTTGGATCGTGCCAGAGGAACCCCAAACAGGGAAGCAGGGTCAGGAAGAAGTGTCACCTGAGTGACTTCAATCGGTTTAATGCAGTGGCACAATTAAACATAAACATAGCGTACTGTTTACCCAGCATGTGACTGCATCCATCATTCATTTATTCAGGTTTGCATCTCACTTGGGGATTATTGCATCATTCTCCCCGAAGGTGTAAAATAACTTGTCTTACATATGCGCATACCCGCGCGATCTGACGCCGCGTGCGAGCCCAAGCTGCGCCGTCTCATAGGAGATGAGAGGAACCGCCGGAGGGCAATGGGCTATTTATGTAATGATAACACCGCAACGAGCCCGACGGCAGACGGGCCGACAGGCAGCCAGATTGTCCACCTTACCAGCTATATTGTATAATAATAATAATAATCATCATGTTTTTATTTCCATTGCCCTTTCATAACGTTACAAAATGCTGGACAATCAATACAGCTAACTCAGAAACCTCTTCATTGACTGTGCCCTCCACGCCTTTATTCATATGCATATGGATAACACCTTTACAAATACATTAATACTGCGCGCATAGTTGCAGTTGACAATTCACCAATTTTGTTTATCCTATTTCCATTTCATCTGTGGAAATGGGAAATGCCCGAAGATACTGTACCGTGTACTTCACATCAGCACTTCCCATGCATTTTATCCATAATCAAATCACCTGTAGACCATTTATTTTGAAAGGTAATGTAAAATGAGTTTGAAATTATATTTAACTGTTTAAAGATCATATTTGGCGGTATAATTTGTGGTTAATTGATATACCATTAACTATTGATATAAACAGCTATAAACACTTTTTAGGAAGGGTGTCAACGACGTTTTTTTTTTGCTCTTTGCATTCTCCACTAATAGTTCCGTATTACTGTATGGTGGAACCTCCAAAGTTGCACACAATCCATTGTCTGACGCTGGTAGAAATGAGCTCATAAGATCCAGATCCAACCATTTTTTTTATGTTGGGCGAGAGGCAGGCTACGCCCTTGATGTCACCCTTCATATCAACATAGAACCAATCACAGAAACACTCACACCAGCAATTTAGAGCATTCTTAATATTTTACATGCACACTTTTGAAATGTAGGGAGGAAGCTGATTCCTGTGTGGAATACACACACACAGGGAAAACATACAAACTCCACAGAGCAAAGATTCAAGCCCAATACCTCAGAACTGTGATGCACACACGCTGCACTCTCTTTAATCACATAATAATGGAAAAAGAAATTCTATCATAAAACCTTTGGGAACTCCACAGTCAATAGTTGAAGCAACATTTTAACTTTCCTACATCTCACACAAGTGTAAAGATGAGGTAACTGTTGGCAAATACAACTAAAATAAAGTAAAACTACTCACGCTTGGAAGATGCCATGATAGGCAAGTAATGGAAGGTGTTTACAGAGAAATACTGTCACCTTGAGGTGTTTTTTTAGTCATTGCTGAAATCGGTCGTTTATTTGTGGATGTAATTGATGTTTACTGAAAGCTCAGATTTTACTGAGGAGCCTCGCATATGTCGCATTTCTGGTTCTCTGGTCGTCATTGCATATTAATGTCACTGGTACCATTCTGGCGGCACGGTGTACAACTGGTTAGCACATCTGCCTCACAGTTCTGCAGACCGGGGTTCAATCCCCGGCCCCGCCTGTGTGGAGTTTGCATGTTCTTCCCGTGCCTGCGTGGGTTTTCTCCGGGCACTCCGGTTTCCTCCCACATCCCAAAAACATGCATGGGAGGTTGATTGAAGACTCTAAATTGCCCGTAGGTGTGAACGTGCGCACGAATGGTTGTTGGTTAATATGTGCCCTGCGATTGGCTGGCGACCAGTTCGGGGTGTACCCAGCCTCTCGCCCGAAGATGGCTGGGATAGCCTCCAGCATGCCCGCGACCCTTGCGAGGTTAAAGCAGTACAGACAATGGATGGATGGTGCCATTCTGTGAAGACATCACACACACAGACAGACACCCACACGCACGACAACAAGCTCCCCACTTCGAAATTATTTTAATGCAATAAATATGAGTGCAAACGACAGCTACCGTGAACGCTTCAAACAATTCTGGCCTGTCATCAAGTTGCGCCGGCACTTCTCTCTAATGATGCGCTGTCAGAAATCATTTGCATCATGTAACAGTGTGCCTGCCGCTCACCTCACAGGCGAAAACTCAAGAGTTTGAATGGAGTTTTCCCCTTCAACCCTAATTTCCCCCTTATGACTGAGAGTGATGATATAATAATGATAGTATAAAGATCACTCCAGTTGACAGCGCTGATTATCAAGACTTCAAGTGCACGAGGACTTGATGTGCCTTTTGCTAATCTAGAGCCTCTTTTAACACAGCGAGTTTGCAAAATTAAAGCGTCAGAGTGGCAACGGAACATCGCCAGAATAGTGAAACATAAAAGGCCGGCTTTTATCGGGATTGGAAGACCCACTAACCTTTCGGTGAGCCAATGGGAGCTTCGCTGTGGGATTTCACCAGGTGACCTTCAGTGTCGAGGCTGCTCTGGAAAGAGAAGGAAACCTCCGGACTGGTCAAGTCTCCTTCCTCGTCTTCCTCATCCTCATCCTCCTCCTCGTCGTCGTCGTCTGCCCCCTCTTCTTGTGTGTTGTCGTCCAGCTTCTGTCGCTCCTGCAACTTGCTGTGATTCTCAATCACCTTCACAGAGGACACCAATGTTAGATTTGAAGGATCACTTGTTGGCACGTGAAGAATCCCATCCTTACCTTATTGGCGGTCTCCATGACGACCTCGATGTTCAGGTTCTGCGCAGCCATGGCCAGCAGCTCGTCATCGTCGTCCCCGACGTCCCAGGCATCGCTGGTGATGCTCTCGAACTCCTGGAACGTGGTGGCCTTCTTGGGCTTGCCCGGCGTGGCGGGAGATGGCTTCTGGCCAGCTTTAATCAAGCTGGACGGGAGTAAAGCAATTTGTGAGCAACAAGAAAGGCTCCGAAATAGTTGCTCAATTCTTTAATGTAGCTCTAGTAAAACTCGCACATCAGAATACAGTAAACAATCACCATTTGCAAACTCACCTGCTCACATTTTATTCTGTAAAACTGTAGACGTTTGTGCTCATTCTGTAACTAAGCGCTGTACATATAGAGGTAACTTTGTTTTGCACCTTACTGTAAGAGCTGTTGTCGTATATTGTATGTGCTTAGCATTATTGTCGGAGTAATATTGCAAGATGAGTTACCTTTGACGTGATATTAAAGTGCTTTGGGATCATAGTTTAAGATATATTGGGGATTTAAACTGTTAATATCAGAAATTACAAACATTTTAAGAGGGGTGGGGCAACTACTATTCGCACCAGGTCTTGGACCCTTCCCCCCGTGAATAGCGACTTTAGTGTTGACTGTGTATAACAATGCTTCAAGAATCTTGCTGTGCACCCAATCAATCAAAAGGTCTTCTCAAGTATTGGATTTAAAATTGGATTCAAAAAGAAAAGAAAAAAAACTGCAATCCATGTCAGTCAAAGAAAAAAATAAAATATGAGAAATTTATTTTTTGTGTGTAAAGGAAGTACCAAACAGAAAATAATTACGTGTAGTCGGGTGTCCCAAAAGTCTCGACACATTTCAAGAAACGACATCGTCAAGTTCAACAACATTTTACTTAATTGGAATACTGTATTAACAAATAACATCTTCAATAGGCTTTCAAAACATTATGACGGAAAGGATACAGTATAATAACGTGCACACAATCAAAACACTTTCATAAAGTACATTTATGTATAAAAAAAAAAAAAAAAAAAAAAAAAAACTTGCATAACCAAAGAAAATATGATCGCTTCTTATTAGTGTCCTACTAAACAGCCACAACTTGATTTTCTGGTAAGGGCACTTCCGCCGCATTCTTCTGCACAATCAGCCCTTGAAAATGTATCATCATAGCAAACAACTGCACCAGCACCTCACACACATACACAAGCACACGATGAGTTGCACTTACTTAGCGTGAAGAAGGGGATCAAAAGGTGGATGCTGTGCGCCATACACATGCTGAATGCTGAGGAAAGTGACAAAAGATAAGAGTGTCAGGGCGTCCATGCACATGCTGCTCGAAGCATTTCAAACAGAGGGTCGCGACTGAGATTGAAGACGGGCGGTTATTTTATAGTCACATCAGAGCTCATTTATGCTCTTGTGTAATGATGAGTGAAAGTCTGTGATTGCGATGCTAACCGCTATTAGCGTGGCTAGCCGGCTAGAAACGTGGGACTTGCAGACATTGATGTCAATGTACCGCACACGCAAGTGGCGTAAAAGTCGCCAACGTCATATTTAACGGCTTGCCAGTGAGCTGAAGTGAAATTTTGCAGCCGATGGTCAGCAGTGACACTGTGATGGGAAATTGCCCCAGCTAGGCTAATCAAGCCAACTGTATGGGGAACACGTCACTCACCTGCCGGGAACCTTCGCCGCGTTTCTTTTCCAGAACTGCTTTTTGTTTCCGTCACCCGACATTTTTCCCCCCTCGGGTCCGTTCGGTTCTAAACACAGACGCCCGGACGCTGTCGCTGCTGGCAAACCGTCAAATTGAGCTTTATCTACTCCAGGTCGCTTCCTGCAAAACTCAGAGAGCTGCCATGTTGGTACTGGCTCGTCGGCGAATAAGCGCGCCTGTGATTGGCCGCAGCCGTATTTCCTGGTCACGGGCCAATCAGAAGTGAGATCTGCCCTCGGTTGCCTTGTGGCACGGATAACGTCATTGTTCACTGTCGGCTTTGTTGCCAGAGCGAAAAGAAGTGTCAATCAAATGAGACCACCAGCATCAGGACCACCAACAACCTTTCATCAAATTGACTATATTTACTATTTCAAGTGTCTGAAAAATCAAAATTTAAAATTCATACTCTTATGAACGACTCTCTAAATACAAACACCAGCAATCCGTCAGTAACAGCAAGGGAAATGCAGAGCGAGAAAAACAAATTTGGCTTTATTTGTTTTCCCTAAATGTTTTTCCCTTGGAAGCACGAAGGCAATAAATACATGAAGGCAGCCTCTCTATTTATTCGACGAAAAGCTTTGCACAAGTATTACTGAAGCATAATTAGACTAAATTTATAATCACATACCAACAGGCGACATCATCTTTTTTTTTCTTGCTTGGATCAGATTTAAATTTCTCTTAATTACTTAATGTTACTCATGTATTTGTTTGTTGCTGGTTGTTTAGATCATAATTACAAGTGTAGACAGTTTGTGGGAATATTGTCACAGTCACATCTTGATTTCCCTCACAGGTGAATTCATCATTTATCTGCAGTATCTATGTACCTGACGACCTATCAATATGAAGAAAAAAAAAGTGGAAATGTGTATTTAACATTCTAATTAACCAATTTTAGGAAAACACAGCTAAATTAAGGACTCTTAAAAATGTACAGTAAATGTGCAGAGGATTTGGCCATGCTTTGCCCACCACTCGTCTACAAGGGTGGGTTTCCCTTGCGTGTCGCATTATTATTGAGCTGATGAACATGGGAAAAGGGTAGACGCTTCGGACGAAAAGGTTCAAGTCAAAATATACAGCCAAAAATGAACGCAACAGTTACTAAAAAGGCAATTTTCAGATTATATGTACATATTTGCCATTAAGAATGTGTTGTTGTTTTTTTGTAAAACTTGTTTTATATTACTTTGAGAGTAATTTCTTTCTTCTTATGCCAAAGTTGCTTTGCACAGTGGAGATTATTATTTTTTTTTTTGTGTGAGGCGCCAAAAGTGATATTTTTCACAGGGACCCCAATTTCCCGGTGGGGACGCCACTTTGCACTCACAACTATACACAAACCTGAGGTTGCCAAGTCATGAGAGAAAAATAAATAATAATAATTACATGATGTGTAAATTTGGGGGCCCCCAAGTGGGAGGTGCTTCGTTCCCTCTTGTGTCACGAGAGCTTATTGTGCTGATGAAAAGTGTTTGTTTCTCAGTCAAACGCAAACAAATGAATACTCACTCTGTCCCCCTTTCCTGGTATGGTTTAACGCTTCAATACAGCAGACAGAGCAGCATGAACAACACATGACAATTCATGCCTCGCTGGATGATATTCCTTTGTGATATTATAATGGCCCAACAGGCTGCACTCTGAGTTGTGGAAACGTTTTTTCTTTCTAGAGTGAAACATCTGTGTGCTGCACACGATCTTTGCTCCAAACGAGTTCCCCTGACAGCATGAAACAACACACACACACACACACACACGGGCGAACCGCATGTAGGCCTACAGAGTGAGCTCAGTCTGTTATGGTGGCAGCTACAAAACCTGACTAAATAATGGATATTCAGTATATAGTGTTGTTGTCAGACCTATTCCACAAGCACGGGGAGATAACGGTGACTCTTTATCAGGACTTTCTGGTGTGGAAGGACATTGGGAAGAACTTGAAGAGAAGTTCTGGCAGCGTTTCTCCAACAGGTACGTCTATTCACAAGAGAAGGGAGACAGAGCATTAATTTAAATACATGAAGGTAGCCTCTCTCTTTATTCTACAAAAAGTTTGAACGTTATTATTATTATTATTGTTAGAACTGATGGCAAACGTTCTTTTTTTTATTATTATTATTCTATAGCTCACTGTGCATCCCCATAGATGTACAAACATACAATCCCAGAGTCATGAGAATTATTTTTATTTTGGATAATATTTATTGTATAATTTACTTAGAAAACAGAGGTCAGACAAGCAAACCCATTACAGCACTAATTGTACAAATATTAATGTATATTAAGGTACTGTTTCTTTTTATATCCGTCTAATTATTAGTGTTTAATGCGGTAAAAGATCTTGCTGATGCTTGGTATAGTATAAATACAATATAAAACAGCAAGATAGCACAAAATACAAATTTACAGTATGCATTTTTGGATGTATCGTCACATTATTTTAACCTAAAAAAAAACAAAAAACATGATTGTAATATAAGGGTGTACTAAGCAAAATGTTAGCAATGAGGTTGGTGTAGTTTGTTTTAAGATTATGTTACAGATTATTAGACTCCTAATTGATTTATGATCTTTTGTTCATACATATTTTGGCACGCCTCATCAAAGCAGACATGGGAATGAGCACCAGGACTAATGTTTGCTCATGTAAACGAGTTCCCTCGTCTAAGATCACTGTACCATATCCAGCGGGGCAATTATCGCCAAGCACACTTCACTTTAAACCCGGCCTTTGACCTTCTTCAAGTGCCCGATAATATCCCGCCATAAACACATCCTTTTATTGAACCGATGTTACGAGTTGGTCACATCAAACATTCTCCTGGTGATCATTGGGACCCGGGATTCAGAACTGGAGACTAATGGCTATTGCACAGCAGTTAGTCAGCTTTATAGGTTGAGTAGTTTTGCTTTATTTTCGTTTTATTCTCCAGCACTTCACTTCGCTGTCACTTTTTTTGCGATGTTAACCATAAAAGCAAAGCCCTTGGCTGCCTAATCTTATCAGGCAGATGCTTACATTGATATAGCCACATGAAATAAAATTATAATAATAATAATTTGAAGATGGGTACAGTGTCGTCCACTTCAATCACTTAATATTAATGGTAAAAGGAAAAATAATGAATAAAATACAACACAAATATATAAAATGTACGAAAAGAAAAAAGAACTAAAATTGAAAAAATTATAAATATAACACAAAATAAAAAATAGAACAAATAAAAATAATATATTTCAATAAATGTTATAACAAAACATTGATTAAACTGTGAAAGTGTGAGTAGTTTTAGTATACATTTGTTTCGTTTTGTATTGTTCAGGTTTTAATTTTGTGTTTTTTTTTGTGTGGGGGGGCGTTGGGTGGGCAAATTGGAGAAGTGTGATAATAATCATAGAACGAAAAATGAAACTTAATGGTATTGTCAGGAGGGAAGGCTCTGTCTTCACTATTTTAAATTAAGAAATCAGAAAATGGATGGCTGGATAAGTAAAGTTATTAAAGATGATATGAGTTTTTGCCTGGAAATTTTTTTTTTGTGTATTGACTTAATTTTTTAAGCTGAAGCTTGACTATAGCCATCGTATTATGAAAAAAACAAAAATCAAAACATCCCCGGGACATGTGTCTGTTTTGTGCAAGATACTTGTTCCATGCCCACCATTTTGGAAATAATCCTGTTCCGTATGTGAATGATGAGTGGGCGGGATTGTTGTTTTTGTCAAATTGGAATATACTTCCACATGCGAGTATTAAAATGACTCAGATGATGGATGGAACATCAGATACGGGTTTAACCAGAGTAGAACAATTACTCACAGAGTGTATAATAGAGAATCACGTCATGCATTTGCCATGAGAGCTTCACTGTGGCCGGTTTGTCATGTTTTTCCTCCCTTTAACCAAACAAGTGTGTGTAAATGCCAAGAGGACTCATTACGAGGAGTAAACGTCACCTGTGCATCGTACTTGCAGACCACAAGCGCGCTGTTAACATTTAAGTGGATTTGCTTGAATCAGAGCAGCCGTCAAGTCTCATGCCAAGGCGGGGATGAGAAAGGTATCCTGAGTTTTGGACACACACAGTCAAAACACAATACACTGCAGCGGCATGCCTTATGAGTCTCAAGTCAATGTCCATTTAATGCATTGATCTTTCCTCGGATATACAATCCAAGCTCCCACCTGGAAGGGAGATCTTTGAAAAACTCATGGCATAGGCTTTAGCCTCTCACGCTCACTTCAAATCACTATGCTTAGTGAGAGACGCCACCTCAGGACCAGTAAAGCCTCACATAACTCTCTGTTGGCCCACTGGGGGACGCGGGGCGGGGGGGGGGGGGGGGGGGGGGGGGGGGTGTGTCGGGATATTTGCTTCCCCGTTAAAAGGTAAAGCCGGATACAGATCCAGTGCGTTATATTTGCAGAATCACTTTAAGCAATGCGGGAAATTCGGACAAGGGCGAAGCAGGTGGCAGCTTTTGGAGGAACTACGCATCAATAACCCTATTATAAAAGAAACTTCAATTGACAATTTATGTTTTACAATAATAATAATAATAATAATAACTGAAAGGACAAAAAAAATCATGTGTATAATGACCATGACCACATCCCAACTCTCTGAAGAAACACTGAAAACAGTAAAACATTCCTGAAAGATATTAATCAAACCCAAAAATTGATCGACTAAAATGTTAAAAAGATATATCATAAACCTAAAAATAGAAAAGAAACGCTGCCTCACCGTGAGTGCCAGAGACGGAGGACCTCAGTGTTCATGAGGGTTCGGATGGTAAAAGGAATTCTAAGAGAAAGGAAGACCCAAGACCGTTAAGATATTTAAAAGCCGGTAAAAGAACCTTCAAATCAATCCTGAAACACTCGGGGAGGCAATGCGAGGATTTTAAAGACGCCTTCTGCTCTTCGTCAGGATACGCGTGCTGCCGAATTCTGTCGTAATTGTAAACTTGAAATACTCTTCTTGGGAAGACCAGAACGCAGGATATTATAGTAATCAATCCGATTTGTGATAAACCCGTGCATTAGCATCGCAGTGTTGGCTCGAGAGAAAAAGGGGAGACTAGAGACCGAGTTCTCTAGTCTTCAAATGATCAAAAACAAAACAAAACTATTTTTGTTACATTTTTAACATGAGGCATAAGAGTGTAAAATAACGCCCAGATTTTTTTTCACTCGTGTTGAGGAATTTAAAGATAGCGCTCGTACTTTGGTTCAAAGTTTTTTTTCTCTCTGGGCCTTTTTTTTGTCCTGGTTAAGCTGGAGAAATGATTTGATGTCGAAACACAGCATCCGTTGGATGACCGGTGTCATCAGGAGACAAGACGCATTCTTAACCACTCAACCGTGGGCATTAAAATGCATCGTTACATGCTTTTTAAACTCCTGTCCTCACTTGGCAACCACAACAAGTACAGTATGTTGTCAACATTGCTTTATTTTATTTTCTTTTTGCCGCCATCATTGTCGTCGTAAGCCATCGTGGATGCGCACGTTTAACCACATTGTTTGGCTCGGCGGTACATTAATTATAGGAACCGATGGAGCGGGTGGATCTGGAACGAGTTTTCATCTTTCTTTCCCTCTCCGTGGCTAACCAGCTGGAGCTAAGGCATAACACCCCTAGTGACAGACAGCGCTCCTGTTATACTTTCCACCTTGCTTGTCCTCTCGTCTCCATCTGTTTGCCTAAGCGCCGGTCGAGCAAACCCATTGTGCCGGGGAGTGAGCCGCACGTCGTGTTTGACAGTCCGCTTCCAAGTGTACCCAGGCAGATCTGCGCTGTGTAATCTAAAGCCGGCGCTCAATGCACAGCCCTGTCTGTACGTTGAGAGACAGCCCCAGAAGGGGGGGGGGGGGGGAGCGATACGGGAGAGGAATGCTGGAAAACGACAGCTGGAGATTGGGTAAACTGCGGGTTCATACCGCATTACAGGCGGCAATACGGGCCCTTTTATGACCGTGATTGTATTTATTTACCTGCTGCAGCTGGGGTCAATAGACAGAGGAGGGAAGCTAATTACACAATGAATCAACGCAAAACGATGGAGACCTTCTGGTGAGGGAACGGAAAAAAGTGCATCACTATCCTCATCATCCCCATTTTAGCACTTGTTTCGAGCATGCGTTTTGTCTGTACCGTATCGCCCAAACGAACGCCTCATCGGCTTATCTTATCTTCTCGCTCGCATCACGTCACTTGGAGGGAGATATGTGAAAAGGAAAATGGCGAGCGACTTCAACAAACAACACAGCAAGCGGCAGCAAAGAGCGAGCGTTTCCTTTCATTTGTGCCGGCTCGTCCTCATCGTCGTTGCCAACTCGCGGTAACGGCAAAGGGATTGCATAGCCATCCAGTGGACAAGCGGGGTGCGGGCGGGGGCATAGGAGTGGAGCTGAATGAGAATAAATGAATAAGATGACAGCTTTTTGTCACGCTGAAGGAAGGTGAGGTCACGGCTGTGTTTTATGGGCAAACTAAGTCATATCCATGCCAATTTGACAGACAAGACAAACCTCTTTTATGTGTGTGTGTGTGTGTGTGTGTGTGTGTGTGTGTGTGTGAGGAATCCTGTTGGGTGGGATGCCACTTTGGTTTTGGGTAATCAGGATGAGCAGGAACATGCCTAAGAGAACCAAACTGCAACACGATCAATTGTTGATATGATGCCGACCGGGGCTCTTACGATGGCTACAATTACCTCCAAATGAGTTTAGATTCCATTTTAAGGCCCATTACATGAACATAAAGGTTATAGGATAGCTTTCAGGCCTTGTTAATGACTGTTGTCACGCATTCATTTTGCAATGTGACACAAACAACTAATTGCTATTTGTCCCGTTTTATGTGGAAAACACCAAAATGTAGTTTTGCCCTGTGCTTAAAAACTAATTTGTCAGATGCTTACAGACGAACTCACTTTTCTGTCAAGGAATCAAACAATTTGGTGAGTTTTTAGTGTTGTATCGCATCGCGATAATCGAGCTCGTGTGACTGGGATTCAAATTCGACTGGCGTGAGCCAGAGGATTTGATTTGAGTGGGGTAGCAACAATGCCAGATTAGTGGATTATACATTCATTATGAGACCCAAAAGGGGATGTCCCAGTGCCTTACATACAATGATATGACACAAATACCAGAGTAAGGTCGCTCTGTAAAAGAAAAACAGGAACTGTTCCATAATCCATCTATAAGCACCTTCACACATTCACTGCCAGCCGTTTTAAAGCTTTTCGACTGATCTTACGAAACCCACAGAATATTGCGTTCAATATAACATAAGGAACAAACGCCGCAAAAGACCAAAACTCACTGACACCAAGACAAGACCAAGACTTTTCGGAGTCCAGACAGTCAAGGCCAAGACCGAGACAACCAAGCTCAATAAAAAAAAAAATATATATATAATATATATATATATATATTTTTTTTTTAAGTGTTAAGGTTGAACAGTTAAAGAGCATTCTCTTTCATTTTTTTAAACTCCATTTGACTTCCAAAAAAACTGCCTGTCACTCTTTCAAAGCGCGATATGCAAAAATCACTAAAAATCCTTGCAAAAAAATGACATCTTTGTATGTATTTCAAAATGAAATGTGAGTTCTGACCCCACTAACGGTAAACCTTCAGCACAATAATAAGACTTTTGGGTTTATTAGAGTACTACTACCTATGTTTTTTGCTGGTTTTAGACTGCTATGTGTTGCGTTTATCTGTCAAATCAAAGTACTGACCTATTTTTTCAGTCCAAGACCAAGAGCAATAAAGTATTTTTTTCCCCCTCCCTCTTCAGTTGTGATAATCTTTCCACACACACACACACACACACACACACCTAGCACCATTCCTAAAAACCTGACATTCAGCGGCGAGGCGACCTATTGAGCTCAAAAGCAACACACTGAGCTGCGCGGCATGAATAGGCCACTGACTGTGGCCGAGTGTCATTACTAAGATCCTTTTGGAGCACAAAGGGAAAGATGTCAGAGCAGAGAGGATCTGGGCCTTGTATGGCTGAGAGGCTTAGCATGTCGTTTAGAGGACTTCACTCAGCTCAAAACTTGGGGCAGATGAGTGTGCGTGAGAGGGGATGAGTTCAGTATGTGTGTCCGCTGACGGGATTATCGCGCACTTGTGTGCGCATATCCAAGTGCGCCTCTGTGAGTGTACAGTGTGTTGCGGGGTTCTTTTGGCCGCGGTGAGGAAATTGTTTCAAATGACGAAGAGCGCTCTGCTGCCGCACACAGCTGAGAAAGGACAGGGAGTGCGGCAAGAGCACCGTAAGAAAGCGCCAAGGTAGTTACTCCAAATTCTCCCAAATTTATTCATGTATATTTTGTGCGAAATTGAATTATAACATTACAAGTATTTGGTGGCCTTAATAGCCAATAATGCCAAAGTGCCACCGTATTTAAATACATTGAATGATCACACTTGAGTATGTGGTGTTTTCCTCTTGGTAGTCACTTCGAGACAGGGAGTAAAAAAGTATTATCAGCGCTATCATAAACATGATAACAATATGCAAGATATCATAGTACGCTGATTTGCAGAGGTGAAGTCACTCACGTTGCCTTATCTCATATGTTTATAGTAATTATTAACAAGCACATTTCCTCCGTTATTCATTTACTTTTGCTTATCTGTTGCACTTGCATTAAATAACTTGTCAGCATATTAGGATGCACGTGCCGTTATCTTTTTGAGGGGCAGTTACCACATAACCTCAGGAAAGGTGCTATTGAGAGTAATGCAATCAAATATGCGGTGTCTGAATCCCATTTACATTATGTTTTAAATTGTTGGAGTGAATGTCATTATTACCCACGCGCCACCATTCCCCTCAAGGCCATCACTCTTCTGCCTATTTGTCAAAGTGTGAATATCGATGGCCGTAAACTTATTCATGCCCGCACGCCGCATCATCTTTATTTGAGAAAGAAATGAAATCCCATTCCTGGCCAGACTCCCCGGAGAGAAATAATATGTCGCGGCGCCCGCCATCCATTTCGCCATATCAACTTCATAATTTGGCAGGAAAAGACAGGGAGGAATGAGTGTGTGAACAGGAGCCTTAAACTCCATGTAAAGAGGAAAAAAAGGAGTTGTTAACAACCCTGCCAAACCTGAATTTTGTGAAAAAATAAAATAAAATAAAACTATTCAGTATTTAAAATGAGGCTTCAAAATCATAGAAAATCATGCCGTTGTCTCCACTCTGAAACATTGTGGGCATGTCCGCTGAATTTGCTGAATCCACGCCCCGCTCAGCTGCCAACTGTCCATCAAATACTTCTAACTATGACCTGGAAAAATGGATGCTACATCATCTAGCATCTTTTTTATGCTGACACATAACTACATGTTTGGGCTCTATTGTAGCCATGAACCCCCCCCCCCCATAAAAACTAACTGGCTTAAAACAGTTTTACACTATATCTCCTCAACTGAATTCACTCTACAGTTTAAACAAATGCACGCAGAAAGAAGTAGACAAAAGGAGCGCCCTTAGCGTTTTCCAAAATGGCAAACACAAACAGGAAAAGCTGGTTAGAAGATAGAGTACAGATCAAGCAGTTGAAGGCAGAGTTTCAACTAGAGTGACCAAGGTCGAACAATGTTTAGTTTGTATTAGTTTTGAAGTTATTTCATTGTTAAAAAAAAGAAATAAATAAATGCTTTTGCAAATGCATGCATGCATATAGCTTTAGGCGCAAGTTGTTTTTTTTTTTTTTAAGTTTTAAGGGAGTTTTCAGGGGCATCCACAAACTATTCCTTACAAGATTGGATTGGCCCAAAAAAAAAATTGGCTGTGCTACACCGCCCTTAATTTCCACGCTCCCTTCCTTTCAAGTAATACATTAGTTCTTGTTAAATTCTTTGATGTAACTGCCAGCAAGCCCTCTGACTATCCAACCCCGTCTGTCTCACTCTCCGCGGACCCGCCGAACCGGATAACGCTCTCCTTAAAGAATAATTTTAATGAACAAACCTGCCTTAAATGATGCAAAGGTCTTTTTTTTTTAATCACATGTGGAGCTTTTGGAAAACAAGCAGCCGCAATTGTGATCCTGTGGGAAAGGGGGACAACGATATACGGTTACTCCACCAAACACTCGCCGGATGCCTTGGGACATGGCTGGATTTTTCCTGCCCATTCATTTCACTTGCGAAATAAGGTGCTACCTGCACATTTCCTTGCTCTAGGCCCACCCATCCATTACGTTCCTTGCGTATTCCTGTGTAAAAACCAGCACATGAACAGACAAACCACACATATGATGCCTCTTGGAATGAATATTTCCATTGTTCTCCACGCAAAGGTGGGAATATGTTTCATACTCATCAAACAGGCGGTCTGTATGTACAGTATGTTCGAACAAATAAGTACAAAACTCATTAAGCAGACTGTCAACAAAAGAGCATCAGGCCCTCTGTGTGTGTGTGTGTGTGTGTGTGTATAAAGTACGTTGAATAATTTAGGATCGTTGTTTTAATGTATCCGCAGCTCACAGCCACACGGTTCACGTGCGTGAAATCGTGGCCGTGCACAAGACGGACACGAGCGACCCGACGAAGGCAATAAAACACCTCCAGCTCAATCCGCACGCATTTACAGGTACCAATATTGTACACATACTCAAAATACAGGGTGTTGCAAAAGTAACTGCATCATTCAAAGAAACGTGAGGCCATTAGCATTTGACAGTTTAGGCTGTGCAGTTTTTCTAAGCATATCATTTTTCTAGCCCATGCCTCGCCGATTGGCACTGGAGCAGCGTTGCGAAATTACCTCCAGGCGAGAAGTTTTTTGTTCCCTGGCTGCAGTTCATTGACAAGAAGCTTTACGATTATGACCCTGAACAACCTGAACTCGGTACGGGCAAAGCTTTGTCACCCTCCGAAGCATCCGCTGAATCGAGCTTTTGTTGATGCCGAGTCGCAGCACAGCCCTGCAGATCGACTTTCCCTGGCTTTCCGCAAACGCCTGCTCTGAGAGTTTGGTGTTTTCATCAAGGGTGGTACTGGTTCCAACAAATTTGCAACGCTGTTCAAATGTCAACTGGGGAGCCATGGGCAAAGAAATGATAACCTAAGCTGTCAAATGCTGGCGGCCTCGCGTCTGTAAGAACGATACCAGAAACGAAAAAAAGGAAGTGTGTTGTGACTTTTGGAACACCCTCGATATGCATGAAATGTTCCAAAGACAACCAAACGATCAACATATCCAGTTGCAAAGGCGTGGAAAATGTTGAAAATCAAACTTTGTGTTGGACACTTTAAATGGGATTCCATGAGAATTTATGGAAATGAACACCTGCAGGCACATTTCATTGTTACTATTCATTTCCTATCAGATGTATCTTTTCAAAAACATGCATGGTAGGTTAATTGAAGTCTCTAAATTGCCCCTAGGTGTGAATGTGAGTTCGAATGGTTGTATGTTTACGTGTGCCCTGCGATTGGCTGGCAACCAGTTCAGGGCGCACCCCGCCTCCTGCCCGATGATAGCTGGGATAGGCTACCGGCACTCCCGCGACCCTTGTGAGGATAAGTGGCTCAGAAAATGGATGGATGGATGGAAGATTGTATCCAAACAAGATGATCGGATTAACATAATTCATCAGAGCGAATATGGAAAAGAAAGTACTCGGGTGATGTTGCATTAGATTCTAATGCAAGATTCTAATGATTAGAGTCTGACATCATATCTTGTGAAAACTTGGCACATCACATTCCCATTTACAGCTATAGATAGATTTGCCGCCCACTCTTAAAACATTTAGCCAACTTGAACTTCTGATAAAAGAACATGCTTAGTAATTCAGGTGTTAAAAGTGCTTGGCATGCACGTTTTCAAGCCTGTAACGTAAATATTTCATCAAAGTTCCCCGCGGGAGATCATGTTTAACTTTAGTCGGTTGACCTTGGCGATGAGGAAACAGTCGCTGCTTTTGCAAAAAGAACAGACTCCGCCTCCGTCGTGATTCATAACTGAGAGAGGTGGCATTTGATTGTGTTGTGGAAAGAAGAAGGAAAAAAAAAAAAAAAACATCCCGAATGGCTTCATTCGCTGCAATCTCTTCAATCTTACAATGTCGCCTACCTGTTGACGACACTGCAAAGTATTGGCTAATTACAATGGGATCAATCAACTACGAGACCACGCAAACATTTGAAGGAAAATACATTTACATTTGTTTTGTTTTGATGCAGTTTTTTACGTGAGCAGGATGACGCAGCATCAGTGGCAATGCGGCCACATCACCTTTTACTCGGACAACCTGGGACTTTGCCAGCAATGGATTCAAACCATCAATGATCAACTGTCAACACAAAGTACGTAGATCTATTTAGTTGTCGCACCTAAACCCAATTGGTGTGATGATCGTTTATGGTGATTTTAAAGACATTGAAATATACTGTCATGCATTGATAAGGCATTGCTGACACATCCGCTAATGCTAACACGCCACATACACGACATATGTCGAAATAAACAACAAGTTTAATTTAAGGTGCTATGTTGGCGATGACATGCATTGTAATAAAGTTGGATGGGAATGCTGAGAACATTTTGTGTGATCTTGCTAGGCGCTCAAAACATTGCCTCAGTTTCTAAAACACTGAGTTTCACATTGACCCCCGAAGAAAACTATTTCATCACTGGTTATAGGTCATTTCTTACAGCAAGTACTGTTAAAGCATGACATAGATCCAAATAGAAGGTATTCCATTTTGCAAAAGCGGGAGGCCATTATTATCCTTCGAAAACATATTTCTTTCGACGCCGTCTTTTGTCGAGGCCCTCGGGGAAGTCTCGAGGCAAATCTATAGGATGCGAGTGGCTTTTTAGCAGCTGTCTCGCAGGCGGTCCCTCTCGGGCACAGACGTATAAATGGCGGTGGTGTGCACGCCTTGAAATTGTGTTATATTGCAGGATGTCAGATCATACCTAATATCAATGATGATTACTATGCGGATGGAGGTGGAAATGTGCTTCGCTTCGGCGTTTGAGATCAGCACAGTTTTGGAGTAGAAGATAAAGATTAGGAGGGCACTCTTGGTTCGTGACATCGACTATGAGAGAGAGGAATGCCAAAACCTCGGATGTCGGACAACATTAGGAACCTTACGCTTGAAGAGATTATGTATACTGTCTGTATGGTTAAACTGATTGTGTGTCTCGGTCGATGATAGAAAGTAAAGTGTGTGTCGCGATTGTGATAAAAATGACGCCGGTTCATGACGAACGGTATGTTAAAAAAAAATAATAATAAAATAAAAAATAAATTTAAAAAAAAGCCACTGACGTTGAACTCGAGTCACGTGGCGAGTCAGCGCCACTTACGGAGTGTTTCATAGTTGTTTATCCGTATATAGAATTATTTTGCTGTCAGCCTTGTTTTTGTTGTTTTAGAGTTTGAGGTGTCACAAAAGGAAAACATGTTAGCGTCAAAGTCAATCTGCTGCTGTGGCGACAATGCAGTGCTATAGAAAATAGAGAGATGGCCAGATGTATATTGCGAAACTTTACTTTTCCGACGACTAACTGTTAATGTTCATTCATTCATTTTGCAGTTGACAAGTCTTGGCGGATGTTTGTGCTCTGAGTACGCTACCGTTGAATGTTTTCCAGCGACGTAATTACATTAAGAACCAGAATGTTAAGGAGATTTCGAATGTTTTACTCAGTTGATTGGATTCCGTTGGCGTCGTGACTGCAGCCCGCACTTCTCAACACCCCGATCGCGATGCATTCATTTGCAATCGCGCGGCTCGTTCAATTGCCATTTATCGTGCGAGAGCGGTCCTCTCCATCAGCCATAAACAAGCCATTTAGCATTTTCCGTCTTGGCACTTTTTGCAGGTTTATCACCAAATGATGCAGTGCCTCGCGATTGCTTCACACACACCCCTCATTATTTCTCCAGCTGCCCTATTTAACTGGGCACTGCGTTAAAAAAAAGAAAAAAAAGAAAAAGGTTCTCTTGTTAATGAAAACGTCCTCAAGCTGATGTCAAGGTGCACGTTTCCTCCAGAAAAAAGAAAAAAAAGCTCATCTTAATACTTTCTCTCTGCAGCCAATCGGCCCAAGAGCCTGCTGGTGTACATCAATCCCTACGGCGGGAAGCGGCAGGGGAAGCACATTTACGATCAGAAGGTGGCGCCACTGTTTTCCCGAGCCTGCATCGCCACGGACGTGATTGGTGGGTCGCTGTCGGAGGTGTACCTCAAACATTTAAATAAAAAATGACTCTCGGCGGCCGCCCGTGTCGGCGTGAAGAGGCTCGCGAGAATATGATTTGGCTTATGGCGCCATTAATCATGCCGGCTCCGTAATGGAGGCGGTGATAGCTGATAAGCTCGGGTATCCAAACACATCTATTATTCAATAAGTGCTTGCAGCGGCTACACATAGTCGGCACTATTGATGGTCCATCAGAGTGAATACAGTTTGCTCTGGAGTACCCACAGCCGCTTGGAAGTCTTTTATTTGTGTTGTTGTAATAACGGCGCCACACAGATTTACAGTTGGAATTTTAGTTTTGTTTTGTTTTTCTGACCTCCGTGCTCATTTTGGGAGCCGTGATATACGATATCTGAATGGCATTTTCTTCTTGTTGTTGCCTCCGCGCTTACACTTTTGTCCCGTACGTCATTCTGTACAACGGGGTTCAGTAAATACTTCAAATTGCAGTACTTTTTCTTGTCTGCCGGTTATTGTCTGTTCCCTGTCATCGGGCTAATCGGAACTGACTACTTCATTTGTCTCTATAGTTACAGAACGAGCCAATCATGCCAGAGATCACTTGAAAACAGAAGCAAATCTCGATAAATATGATGGGTGAGTTCTTGAGACAATATGATGCTTTTAACCTGTCAACACAAAATGGGTCCATTATAAAATTTTGCAGGAAATTGTACGGAATGTTCAGAATACCAATGCAAACATGTCTATTTTGCTGCATAAGTGCTGTATTCTACATCATTCAACTTTGTTAGGGATGAAAAAGGAAAATGTTTTTTTTTTCTATTGGAATAATATTTAAACACATTCAAACATGCTGAAGCTTTCACTGTGATAATTCAAGATATAGAGTGGATATAAAAAGTCTAAACACCTCTGTTTAAATGCCCAAAAATGCGACCATGGCAACTCATTTCAAAACTTTTTCCAACATTAACCTGGATAACTCAACTGGGGAAAAAAAAAAAAAAAAAAAAAAAAAAAAGGGGGTTTTCGAGAGAGGACGGAGATGGGATTGCACATGTGCGCGCACCTTTTATACCTTGGGATGTATCTCTCTTTGAAATGTTTTTTTCAACGGAGTTCTACATAGTTAGTTATAAGTCACAATAATGATGGATTTTTTTTTTCCAACAGCAATAGAAACCTGGCATTTTAACAGGCGTGTGTGGACTTTTTACGTCCAGTGTGCGTGGTTTACAAAAAGGACATAAAGTAAAAAATGCATTACGTGAAATTATACTAAATTCTAACTACAGAGCATTCTATTACATTTTAAAACTATTATTATTCTATTATGAGAGCAGCAGTTACCAGTTTAGTAGGGAAGGTTTGTTATTGTCATAAATAATTCAATATATATATATATTTTAAAAATTGGTTATGAAATGAATGAATTGAGTACAATTCTTTCAAATTTTAATTCATAATGGACAATTTATTACATTTATCTGATTATCTTTTAAATGCACTTTGTATATCTTCATATCTAATTTTGGAAAGAAAGAAAAAAAACACGATATAGCTCCTGAAAGAAAAAAAACACACAAATTTGAACATGCGCATACGCACGTACACAAGATTCTTGCATAAATAAAATACAAATTACAGAATGACATAAATATAGTCACTGATTGAACAGGTCAAATGCATAAAGAATGTAAGATGTTACCTCTACATGTACTGTACGTTGGTCTAGAGTGGTGTGTGTGGGCGGGGACGGGATGTTCAGCGAGATTCTGCACGGTCTGGTCACCAGGACCCAATCGGAGCACGGCATAGACCCGAACCAGCCTGACGCCCATTTGGCGCCGTGTTCCCTCCGCATCGGCATCATCCCTGCAGGTGAGGCTGCGTCGCACGAGCACAAATACGAATGTTTACAGTCAATATGGTTTGAGAAACACATTGAAATGAGGCACTGACTGTTATGCAAGTCTGTATCAGTTGACAGCCGATGCCGGAGCACTTGAGCCCTGCTGATCGCGCTCTGCGTTGCCGAGTTACTAAAGAGGGTCGCCATGGCAACAGGGCAGGCGGTCCCACCGGGGGCTTGAGTAGGGTCAGTCGCTCCAAGTGTCATGAATGGGATCAAGCTGAGGGATATGTTGGCAATAATTCCGCGAACGGTGCGAATGCAAAGCATGGGGGCTGACCAGGGCACAGCGTGATGTTTGTTTGAAACGAGGGCCCGGATTTTTGAACACAAACGATGGCGCAACACATGTAGACAGATAATGTAACAATATTTAAAGGCATTATATTCTCGATCACCTGTGAGGAAACACTAACATTACTGCAGTTTTCTGAGGAGCTGTAACCCTCTCCCTGTATGTCCATGTTTGCAATATACTGCAGTGGGCCGAGGTGCACACACCAGGAGGAGCAGCACAATGTCCGTTGAATTGAAGCAAAATTTGTGGCAAAAATTTTTCAGTCCTTACATTTGATTAAATTATGTCATTATCTTACGTATTTTCAACGTACAATATTATAGAGTGCTATTTTTTTATTAAAATACACAAATACACATTAGAAAAATGTTTTTGGGGCGGAGTAAATCTATGAAAGGCTTTTTTGGATTTGAAGTTATCAAAACGGGTACATAACTGACAGTAAAAATGCATTTTCAACTACGTACTTTTTTTTTAAAACTTTTATTTCAGTCAAATCAGTACTACTTTTTTTTTTTTATTTTTTTTATTTTTTTTTCCCCCTTGACTCACTCACTGTACTACTTCTTAAGATAATCATTTAATGATACCCAGAGGGGGAATTCAGAACAGAGTACAGCGTGTGAGTATTTTTGCAACCTCTGCTTAAAAGGCATTCAAACTTTGCTTCAGAGGACGGCACGAGACGAGCAGTGTGGCCGCAAATTGGAAACGTTGGCGTGTGATGAAGTCGCTCGGAGGGCGGATAAGTAATATTCGCGTCAAAAAAGAGCTCTTCATCTGATCACTGAATGACGGGCCTGATCTCCACTGTCACACTTGTGTGAGCGCGCTCACGATGTTCCATTTGCCTGACGCGACCCTTCATTTCCCTCTCTCTCTCTCTCTTTGTCTTTTATCACCGGCTTCATTCCACCACTTGAGGATGATGATCATCAAAAGGCTCTGAAATTATGCCATGTGAAGAAAAAAAAAAGAAAATTGAGCGATACGTGCTTTTAACCATTCATGCTGAAATATTTAAAGTCAAATTTCACATTTCTGATGCTTCCTATCCCCTCGAAAGAGAGCCTAGGGCCCAAGAGGCGAACCATATCTCCCCACCACTGAATCAAAATCACAAAAAGAAATCATCTAAAAATCACACGATATCTGTGGTGCTCAACGTTTTTATACGGAGTACCGCCTCAAAAATGCTTGGTTGTCCAAGAAAAAGAGAAAGAAAATAGCCGTGGCATCTTGTCCAATGCCACATATTTTCAACTAAAAAGTAGCAGAGATGAAAAGTTGTCATTATTATGCTTGCTTGTATGCTGTCTGGCACACTGCTTTTAAATGGCTAAAGGCGATTAAAAATATATATGTTCCCTTTGACCCAAGAGGGTCTTTTTGGAGCATGTTTCCACAAACCATTAACGGTGTAATTTCCTTTCATGTGACCATATGGCTGCTCATCTAAATATAGAAGAATAAATGACATTATTGAACTTTAGAGGCTCGTCAACGGGGTAGTACCCTTAACATTTGACTTCCGCAATTTGAGAATGTTTTTGGTAGAAACAGTCACTTATATATATATATATATATATATATATATATATATATATATATATACTTTATTTTTTTTTTTAAACTATTCTAATGTACTTTGATGGACAAAAAATAGACTCCTGCTGTACCTTTGGTGTGATCAACAGGCTCCACCGATTGTATCTGCTTCGCTACAGTGGGAACCAACGATGCGGTGACATCCGCCTTGCACATCATCGTAGGTGGGTGTGACTCTGGCAATATATCCTTTTTTTTTTATGTTTTAGGACTAATGAGAGATTTGCAAATGTCACGGTGTGTGTTAACAGGTGACTCCCAACCCATGGACGTGTGCTCAGTGCACCACAATGACACGTTCCTCAGATATTCCGTGTCGTTGTTGGGTTACGGCTTCTACGCCGACGTTCAGACTGACAGCGAGAGGCAGCGATGGCTGGGCCCGGCTCGCTATGACCTGTCAGGTAACAAAAACACGGATCACTTCCGTAAATGAGCTCGCTTGTTGATTGAACCCATGGGCTACCCTCACTTTCTTGCCATCTTAATTTCATGTCACCTCTGACCTAGTGTTTATGCTGGGAATGGTTGGGTTGAGGAGAATTTACAAGAGCTGCGAGTTTCCCTTATTTAGAACCAGTTTGACTTGACCAACAGTTCCTCAAGGAACACAGCTATTCTTAAATCAGTTTGAAAATATTCCATAGCAAAATAATCCCAAAATGGGATTGAAATCTGATTTTTTTTCATGTAGTTTTAAGGACACACCAAAGAAAAGAAAAAAAAAAGAATACATTTAATTAAAATTAAATATTAACCTAAATAGAATACAAATAAAGCCGCTATATAAATGTTTGATATGTTTGTATGAATATGACAGAAAATGCTTTAATAAAACATGCATAAAATTAGAATAAAGAATAACAAAATTTAAAATAAAATGAATTACACGGTGATGAGTAGCAAGGGAAAATATTTCATTGAAAAATAGTCACAATATATGTTTTTAAAAATAAATAAATAAAAATATCTAAATTAAGAAGGACTAAATTTCCACTATACATGGAATTTCTGGCAACCAAAAATACCACCAGACTGTAGTGTATGCACAAGCAAAATAGAATATTCAGCTATCCAAAACCAGCAACCCTTAATGATGCTTCAATACTAGATGTTTGGGCTTTAGACAAGTGCAAATTGGTAATCAAGAAAGCTATTTGGATTCCAAGACGAGAACTCAGCATCCCTTATGCACATGAACTGATAAGTGAATTGTCCAGAATTGCATCCTGATGCTCAGCACAATGCAGGTGCTCGTGCTATTATCATTTAGTCGAAACAAGAGGAACGGCAGCACAATTAGCGACTCCAAATTGCCTTTTCAGGTCTAAACAAAACAGACAGAAGGGTATTGGCGGCAATTCTCAAGGCTCGCTCTGTGTTTTGATTTCAGGAGTAAAGACCTTTCTGAGTCACAACTATTATGAAGGCACCGTCTCGTTCGTTCCGGCTGAGGACAATGTGGGGAACCCCAGGGACAAGGAGCAGTGTCGGGCTGGGTAAATAAAGCAGCCGCAAAAGAAACACAATACATAAGCCGGTGGCGAGACCAATCGCAGAAGGACAGACCTGCATCATATTGGGGGAAATCAATGGTGCGGGCGGAACAAAATGTTTGGCAGGGGTGGCAAACCGACAACCTGTTCACTGTTGTCCCCAAAAAAATAAAACATAAAATACTCAAACTGGTTTGGTAATCTCCAGCTTCGAGACAGAGCCCTGCCGTACGTCGGGAAAAACCCAGAGTACCGTGAACCCACGTCATTTACAAAACCCCGCAAATAATTGACGCAGCTCTTAGATAGCGTTGGTAAATGCATGTTGATGCCAAAAATGGCAGCAAAATCAAATTTTAAAAAACGTAAATATAAAAGCAAATATGATCCCAAAGCAGTTTAACATCATTTCAAACTCATCTTACAACATGTCAGAAAAAATGGTTTACAGATTATTTGATTTGGAAAAAAATGCACCATAATTTCAGTTTGCAAATCCGCGCGTGGCGAAGACTCTCCGTGACAATCCGTGCTAAACTGAGCTCCTCCCATACAAAGGATACAAAGCTCGTCTCCTACTTGAGATGTATCACTCCATTATATTTCCTTGGACCAACTGTTCTACTTTCCTATTTAGACAGGGCTTTGGCACCATTTCAGAAAGGGCACAAAAATGTGTGAAAAAAGACTAATTGGTGAATTCTCCAATAGTGAACTGCAATTATTATTACCGTAATCATATTTATATAATTGGTTGGATGGTACCTCAAAACCCACCCCTGATCAGACCTATGGTTTGCGACAGTATAAAGTCCATTTGTGGGGAAAAGGGAAGGTTCATGGGTAAAAACACCACGTACCATCGCGTCTCCCATGCAAATAAAGCATCAGTTCAACTTGTTAAAGCCTTGAATGTGACAGCGGCGCCGCGACGCCTTGACAAATGTAAAACCAGGTCACGCTTGTGTTCCAGGTGCCGCGTCTGCCAGCGCAAGACCTCGTTACAGCAGCCGCACAACGACAAACCGTCGCACACAGGTAAAGGTTTAGACGTGGGAAATAATAGATGAAAACTAACCGCCCTCATTATTCGCTTGTTTGTCTGTGTACACAACCGTTCCTTGACATTTGAGTTGCCGCGAGGCTCCGAGCAAAAAGTGGGAAGATGACAGGGTGAGACGAGCCTACATCGGAGTTGTTTGGAGGGGAAAAGTTGTGGAAACAAAAGGCGCTTGTGAGCGGTTGGAACCAACCCAGTTCCCAGACACAAGGACAACTTGCGCAGCATTGTGAACAAAAATGTGATGTTCCTGTCATGTTATGTTGACAAATTGAAATTCAATTCATACATCGAAAGGAAACAAAAAATTCTCATGAACACAGAGCAGTGATTGAATTGTGAAATGAATTCCTCTCAATACAATTGACTTACTTGCCTGTTCGCAATCCCAAACTTTTTTTTTTGTGTATGTTTTATTTCGGCTTTATGTATGTAACAGAACAATGAGCTGACTAAGCAGTTTAATACAAGGACACTAATTTACCTTTGTGCCTGAAACAGCTCCTTCTCCACTGAATTATTACAATGATCTATTTTTTAACAAAACAAGCTTACTCAAATGTATTTAACCTAACTATTTAAATCTTGAGGGGACATAATGCTACACGGCTCCTGCAGAGTGAAGGAAGGAAGTGAAGCCACTTTTCAGACAATTCAAGTGTTAAGGAGAGTTAATACATTTGTGGTTGGTGCCCCGCTATTTACGATTTCATACAAAAACGACCCTATTGAACACATTTCGGACTGATTTTGATTTATTCAAAGCATCACTATTTGCAAATGGCTGCTGCTCCCTCACTGCCCGTTCCTTTACTCAGTCCCTCGGGCAACAACAAAACCTCCTGTTTTTCCTCCCTAATTAGTCCTGTGATGTTACATTCACGATGCTCCGTCTGCGCCTGTCTAACTAGGAATGTCATAGCGACTCAGAGTATTTACACATCTGGATTTGAATTTTTTTTTCCATGCGATTAGAAATATCTTTGTTGCTTGTGACAGGAGTGAAGTTTTTCTTTTTCTTTTTTCTTGTTCTTGCTCCTGGGCTAAGGGGGAATCTAAGACAATTGTTAACTCAATGAGGCACAGCAATGAAAATACTAATTTGCACTCCCAAATTATATTCCTCATATCTGCTTTTAAACCTTAATTAGAATTGTTTTGTATTAAGGCCTCGGCGGGCTTGTTGTCATCGGCGTGTGTCATCACCTCACGAGGCGGTTCGGCGGAGTGACTTAAATGAATCGTTTGGACGTTCGTGATCACTTTTTCGCCGCCGCTTGTTCCGATAAGCCCCGCTGACAATTGAGCAAACGAACCAAAAAAAAAAAAACGGGGGGTGGGGGGGTTCTCAAAGGAACGTCAAGTCTCATCAGTGGAGATTTATAACGAGCAAATGGCGCTCACTCTTCCAGTTGGTAGACTTGTCTGTGGTGAAGTTCACACCAACTGGGAATACAAACTTGTCAATAATACAAACTCACTTTAATTCACTAGAAGAAGATGCCCACACACTAGTTGAGCGTGAGCCGACTTATATCTCACCTATGTCAACATTCATACTTGTCACGTACTGAAGCTAGGATTCAGTTCTTCATAAATCATACGTATTTCCAGTTATTATTGTATCAAAATGCATCAATAGTGACTTTTAACAGCACATTTTCCTCCCTGTAATTCATCGTACTTAACATAATAGTAGATCGCATAATGTAAAAATCTGTGACCCAAGTGAAGGCAGCCATTTTCAGCTCAAGGTGAAGGTCTGTGGGTTTCTTGTTCTTTTCACACGCATCTCTTTTGTGAGACTGTCAGGCTGATTACACAAAGACGACTCGTGAGATTGTCAGGAAACAGAAAGGGCTCAAGGAGGGCAGTACAATAGGCAACGCAGCATTGTGTTCAACATTTAAATATGAACGTCTTGACAGCTCTTTTAAGCAGTGGCTGTCCTCGCTCGAATGGCGGCCTGTACGAGACCCCCTTTTCGCACCCTCCCAACACTGACACACACGCACACACACCAAGAGAAATCCCACTGGAGTGGACGTTATATTTTCTTTTGGACATATTGAATCAAACCGATCACATAACAGCAACAGCAACGAATAATTAGAGAGAACAAAGCAAATCGTGCATTGCATGAAATAAAACATAATAATTGAGAACTACATTGCACCATTTATATTCTCCGCATGCTAACTTTGTTTCATGATAAGTTTAGGATGGTAAATTGATTTCATATTTGCAAAACCACATTTCCACTACATGAGAAAGAAATGTGGGAGAGGACCCATTTTTCCCCACCGTTAACAAGCGGGATCGATGGAAATTAAAAGGCCTCTCTGGTAACAGGAGTGATTTCTCGTCCATCGCGATTGGACCAGTCTCATTGAGAATGTGTCAATATGTCTTGCAAACTCACACTGAGCTTGTCACATGACAAAATGAACAGGGGACGCACTAAATGGAACACTGATTCAACTTAGAGTACAAAAAAATTAAATGATGCGCAACAAGTAGAAGACACATACAACTACTAATTCACCACGAGGAAACACAAACAACTAACATTAGCAATAGAACAAATAATGAGCTGTAATATTTCCAAATGCCGCTAGGCATGCTGGGACACATCGCACGTGCCAAAATCTGCCACAGGAAGCAACTGTAGAATATTCAAGGAAGCGTTAAAAAAAGGGCGGGCAAACTTTTGTGCTTAAGGACCATATTTAATTTTTTTCACTTTACTTAAGCAGCGACGTAGATGAAGCTTGCTCAGTCAAGTGAGTCAAGGTCCCACTGTTCATGCAAATAAGTGCTGTTTTTTGTTTTGTTTGCTTGTTGTTGTGTATAGGCAGTGACACTTGGACCGAGATACGCGGGAAATTCATCGCCATCAACGCTGCCAACATGAGCTGCGCGTGTCCCCGCAGTCCGCAGGGCCTGTCGCCCTCCGCCCACCTGGCCGACGGCACCGCCGACCTCATCCTGGTGCGCAAGTGCTCCCGCTTGGACTTCTTCAAACACCTCCTGCGGCACACCAACAAGGAAGACCAGGTAGGCTCCTGTCAATCATTTTCGGTCCGAGGGACTTCGCCCGCCCACTTGCTGCGCTCGCGCCTGCTTCCGCTGACTCGGCAAACAACGGTTCACTTAAGTTCAAATGCCCTCACCGACGTGTCGTAAATACCCTTCACCCGGTGGGTCCGTGGAGACGCCGCTAATCGCTGCATCAGTGATATGTGGAACATAAGAACCAGACTAAAGCTCTCTCGGGATAGCACAACCATCAACGTTGGAACTCCGGTCATTAGTAATTATTACCCCAGGAAGTGGATCGACTGTGCAGGAGTGAGCTGCCTGGATCAAATGTGCTTAAAGTCAACACAAAGTCAAAGAGTGGAATCAATATTTGGATTTATAGGTGTGCAACTGAGCATATACTATATCAAAATTCATGTCTCCACAAAACACTTTTTTGATTCATTTGTTGTCTCTATGACTCAACTAAATAATTGCAAAAAAGATTTGAAGCATTTTATAACCCAGTGTTTCCTTCACACTCCTACAAAAAAAATGTGCATTTTAGTTTCAATTACAAAATCTATAAAATTGATCTTCCAGCAAATTTTGACAAACTGAGAATTCTTTTGACGACTTTAACATTACATATTTTAAAAGTTAGAAATTTTAGTATTATATATAATACAAACTTTTAAAATATCAAATAGGTATTACATTTTTTTAATTAAAAAAACATTACAATTGATCAATTAAAAAAGTAAATTGTAAAAATAATCATTGAAATACTCTGCACTAAAATATGTTTCTTTACTAAATTTAAGGACTTTTAAAAAAAAAAAAAAAAAGCTTTTTATTGTTTTATAAATTGCAAATAAATGTTTCAGACCAGCTACATATATTGACAAAGAACCTATAGAAACTGTAAAAGGGCAGCCACAAAATGTGAACGTTCTGTTAGTCACATCCATAAATGGCTAAAATATCAACAAAATCTATGATGTACAGTAAGTAGTATTACTGCACCATCACCACTAAAAAGAAAATTCCAAAACCTTAACTTACCAAGGAACATGCTGGCCTTACACAACATCAGCATGGTCGCTAAAATAGCATCTTTCCTCTTTAGACGTATCCAGATGCCGGATTCGGTTTTATTTTCATGAATGAGACATCTGGAACGTCTCCTCTGCACAGCAGACCAGCGGTGGCATGAGTCGGGCGACAATTCACTTCATATGAGTATCGCTGTCCGGCCGAGCGGAGAGAAACAAGGAGTGAGAAACCACAAAGCGTATTCATGGCCTTGTCGCAAAGGCTTTTTGGCGGACCATCCGGCCTGAATGCAAAGCCAGACCGCAGCCAGAAAATAAATTCGATGTTTGAATAAACGGCTGTCACTCTGCTTTTAAAAAAAAATAACAAATTTTGGGGGGGGGGGGGGGGGGGAATAGAAAAAGTGGCACCCCGTGAAGTTGGAGAAAATAGTTTGCGGGACACGAGGGACCCTTTTGGCGACACTTACTGAGATGAAAAGGGAGACTGACTAAATAATGTGTTCTTCTCCCTTTTTTCCCCCTCAGTCTCCCTGTTCCGCTGATGCTGATTTGCTTTAATGCGCCTCCATCTTGCCTTCCTGCTGGTTTTTTTGTAAATGTGGAGAACATCAGAAAAACTTTTCATTAAAGAATCACCGGGGATGTGTTATAATGTAATGGGGTGAAATGAAGTTTTTATCGCAGCTTGGCTTTTAATTTAAAATGCCTCAAAGTGCCTCAAAGGTGCTAATTGCTCATCGGTCTGGCGTGTTTGTGTAAAATGGGCATCCGCCGATTTTCTCTAGCCCTCATCCTCATAAGGATTATGGCTGATCTGAAGCCTAAAAGTATAACTAGCTCGCGGGCTTCTCGTAATCTGGAATTCTAATCCATCCGCAGTTCGACCACTCATTTGTGGAGGTCCACCGGGTGCGCAGGTTCCGCTTTCAGCCCCGCCACAATGAGCCGGTCTCACTGCAGGACCTGAGTGAGCCCCAGAAGAAAGTGGACCTGAGTCCCTGTTGCTCCAGATGCCACGACGCCAGCTGCACCTGCAGCCGCTGGACATGTGACGGCGAGATCCTTCCCCACGTCGCCATCCAAGTCAGGTACGCCAACCCAAAAATATAAAGGTCAAGTGAGGCTTCACAACAAGCACAGCTTGACGCACCATTTGTTTCACGGGCCTCCACCAACGAAGCATGGCGCTGTAATGCCGCTAATTTTACAGCCCTCCCTGTGTTAAAGGGGTAGTACCTTTTAATGAAGGCGGGGGATCTGTTCGTCCCATTTATCGTCTCTAATCGTCGGCGAGGTGAGACGACCGTGACAGCAATTAACGACGAGGGGAGGAGGACAGATTTTCACTTTAAAGAGCACAGACCTCCGCCAAGGCTCAACAGTACCATGGCGAACAATGTGGAATTCAAAACCCAAGCTAACAAAATCAAACGGTAGGAGTAGGAGTACAAGGAGTAGTCGTAAAAAGTGATGCTGTTTGAACAACTGAACTGTGTCAACAGTGTCTCACGATTCAAAGACAAAGAAGTTGGAACAGTCAACATACTTCCTTGAACGCAATTACCACTTTCCTATTAGCCAGGGTTTCTCGTCATCTTTTGCTATTTTAACGTTACAGACAAATGTTTTTCCTGTAATTGATGAATTTTTCAGTGACCAGTTGAGCTAAGGACAGAGGGGGGGGGGGGGAAGTGTTTCACTTGTTTTTGTGTCTGACTAGCTTTTATGGATCACAATTGGTTTAGCATGTCCGCCCCATTTGTCTTGTCAAACCTGGACAATAAAACCTCACGGGATGAAATGAGCAAAGTCGTTAAATCATGTGTGCGTGTGTCGTTCTCTGCAGTGTCCAGTGCCAGCTGATCAGACTGTTTGCCCGTGGGATCGAGGAGAAGAATCAGAACCAGAGTCCACCGTGGCTTCTGGAAGTAGGAGCACATCGATCTGTGGACTGAAAGCTGGGCAGGGTGGAACTTTGGCGGAGTAATTCTTATCTGATCCAGGCTTCAAGGAGCCACTAGAGATGATGAAGGCTAATCATAAAAACAACCCAGGAGATGCAGATAAATTTGAAAGACTCGCTGAGGCTTTAATGTTAATTCCCTTTTCTTTTTTTTTGACGATGACAAAATAATTTTTTCATCTGTGACCCAGGTGAGAGCAGATGTGAGTCAGGGGGACCTTTTGAAAAGAGCCCATCTAATACACTAACAGGACCCTGATGATGTATTATGGGTAATAAGGCAAAGTGGTTGCTAAGTGGTGTGGTGTGTCTCAGCACTGCTGCGACACACCTGTGGCTCCGCTTCGGCTAAAAGCGAAGCGCTCACTCGCTCGGCGGAGATTAGCCCAAATTAGATATTTTTCCGTCATTAGAGACTTTTTGCTCAGATGAGCTCCGATGTCAAGCCAGTCTTGATGTCTCTGAAGAAAGGTCACAGAAGATTTGGGACAATCTTTTTTTTAAATCAGGGATATTTATGCTACTGCATCTTCAGCCTGTATATCACATGATGCGGGTCCCTCAACCAATCAGTGGACATCAGTGACTAGCTCCACTTCAGGGTTCCAAAAAGGTTTCAATATGTGTTCTTTTGGTTTGGGCAATGGAAATGAAGTGTTCTACCATGTAGTACACTGACTCCTATTGTAGAAGTTTTCCCATCAGAATGAATGACCGCCGGCTTCTGCACTGAGTTCAAGGTTCTTAGGACCAATTAGAACCCTTTAGGTTCCATAGTGCAGTTGGTACCCCAATGAAAGTCTTGTGAGTATGGTAACAATTTGCTATTTTGGTTTGGAAATGGAAATGTAATAATAAAGTCTATCTATCATCAGTCTCGGAATCGGTCTCGAGAACTTGGAACGACGTCAAGGCCAGCCGCTGGTTTCGAAGTCATCGAAGGAAAGGACGACGACATCATTTGCACCTAACACCAGGGGTCACCGAGCCGAGGCCCCTTCTGCAACATCCATGATGACGTCCAGATCCGCATTGGCCTGGGCTCTGCTGCCTTCGGAAGGCTAAGTTCCGGAGTTCCTGGAGCAGGAACCTCAGCATCTCCACCAAAGCAGCTGTGTACAAGGCAGTTTGCCTGATCGCCACACCTGGAGTTCTACCTGCTCCCAGGGAATTGTTCACCTTCAGCAGCTGGCCACAGGTGCTGTATGGCTCACAGCCTCCACTGCCGCTGTCCCTCATGTGGCCAGACCTGTGAATGCCGCAATTGCCTGTACAGCCACATGGCTATGCACTACCACAGTACACCGAAAAAAAAAAAATAGTAATAATAATCTAAATTCCTGGTGATTAAGCAGGTGATTGACCAAGCCCATCCTTCTCTCTCTCTCTCTCTCTCTCTCTCTCTCTCTCTCTATACACACACACACACATTTTTCACAATGTCCCATCCCTGGGCAACTTTCGAGAACAGCCATGGGGGCTACTGTGGTTCTTGAGGCTACATGGTGCCTGCGGGCACTACGTTGGTGACCCACCTACCGCAAAGAGTTGTTAAGAAAAATCGACTTATGGCTTTTCTTTTTTTTTTCAGTATAAACAGGTTGTAATACATTATCATGTTAACAGAGGTTTCTGGTTGAAAACATGTTTTGCTTTTGTCAGGACAGAAATGCTTCTTCAACGTTTGAATTGGATATGTTCTGGTACTCTATAGTTACACCCTGTAGTTGTACATTAACTTGGCTGCTTGACTTTTCTGGAGATCAATAAAAAGCCCTTCTGTAAATTTCTTTTTGTCTCGAGAGTCGGTGATTTTAACGCAAGTGCAGTTCATAATCCAGACTGTTTTCCAGATTTTGTGAAATCACACACACACACAGTTTTAGAAAAATATACAGAATATTATGGCATTGGAGATGTCGGATTAGCTAATTGTAGATAGGAAGAATGTTACTGATACCTGAAATGTTATTTTTGACAAGGCAAGACTGAATTACAGATCATATCCAGTATAAATGTCCAAAAACAAACCTGAAAAGAAAGCGCAAGTGAGCGTTAGGCGTGGATGTAGGGAAGCATAGTTTGTGAATCCTGGCAATATTTTTCCCAAAAGTTTGCAAACCAGTTTGTTAGTAAACTGAGGTTGCCCTAAAAGGTTCTACCTTACAACACAAAACAATCAACCGGGCAACAGAAAATGGAGCAATTAAACCTCAGCTTACAAATTGTTCAATTTCTTTTTTACGACTAACCCCTCTTTTTAATCAGCCACATTTGGACTATTCAACTTGTTTCTCCAATCTGGAGGTAAACAGGAACTATGTCACTGACTGGACAAATCATTTGGGCAAAAAGGAAAGTAGTACACTAAATAAGATATGTCCTGGCCAGTCTCATTAAAATTACAATTATGGGGACTGAAGTGTAAATATTAGTGACAGATAAATAGGATGGAGGGAGAAAAGGAGCTGTGGGGGAGCTGTATTGATTGTGATGGGCTCCCTGTGAGAGATCGAGATCAATGATGCCGTAACAGTCCATCTTCTCGGTCAGGAGCCACTATTGGCTCTTCATGCCCCACCCTCTCTTGCTCTCAAACACACTAAAATGTACTTGAGCATGCTAAAGGTCGGACTACAGATGAGCTCTGTTAATCCTCTTTGTTGTTTTTTTTCCCCCAGCATCATAACTATTCATTTGTCTCGTTGATCTAGGGAAATCACACACACACAATAAAAGATTGCTGGTATTGACAAAAGATGGACATTTTGGCTGATCTTTGAGGATTAAAGTATCATGATGATGCAAGAACCCTATTTGAATGGTGTCCATCCATTTTCCAGTTCAAGTACCTCCCGACTGGCTCCTGAATCCCCAAGAGAGAGTGAGTGCGCAGTGAGAAGTCATTACCTCTCCGAGAGTGTTGTTAGCAAACATGCAGAGTCCACTCATGACTTGTTAATCACAAAACAAAGCGAAGTCGCTCGGGCAGCCAGACAAACAAACACACAAACACGCACACGCGCACAAACCCGCACGACGCAGGGCTTTGTATTTCAGCTCAGCGCCAAAGTTATTGCGCTGCTAATGGTGCTTGAAGTAATTACACCCGCTATTGTTGCACGCAGGCCGCAACGTGGTCGCCCTGGAGTACCACACACACACACACACACACACACACACACACGTAGACTACCATTCTCCCCTGAATGGCACCATTAGGCAGAAGGCATCTGCAATAGCTCATTCACCAGCGAATATATGTGGAATAATTCAGCCTGCACAGAAGGGTCAGGGGGAGTAAACAGACTAATTATTACTTATCGCTATTGGACGGCGTGGGTGGGGAAGACTGAGGGTGTTTTTTTTTATTGTTATTGTTATTATTATTATTATTATTATTATTATTATACTAAACTAAAAGAAGCTATGGATGTGTGCATGTGTATGCAATTATTTCTCAAATCAAAGTCACTTCCTGAAAAGGCATAAGAGGTAGATAAGGTAGCTTAGTATGTGAGGCAGATAGGAACATAATAGTGGAGATGACTAGATTGCTCTCGGATGGACAGCTGGATGGCTCGATCGTTTTTCAAGTAAACCAGAAAAACGGTTGTGTTCTTCGGACAGATAGACAAATAGATGATGCATGCCAGAAAAACTGTGCCCAAACTGTTCCAAGTCTTTTTGACCTTTAGGTTTAAGTGATTGATATATTGGGCCGCATAGGACAGATGGGATTCCTCGCTGCCTGTTGGACTGTGTCGAGGCAAGATGCAGCACAATCAAATATTAACGCACCTCAGCTCGGCGTGAGGCGCTTTGTCCTCTAATAAGAAGCCCAACCGATACTTCTCGCCGCTTTCTATTCACCCTCGCACCACATCCCGAGGGATATTTTGTTTGAGTCCTTTGCCGCCTCTCCTGCTTCCACTCTTCAGTGTGATGTCGCAGGCTTGTTCTCCTGTCAAGGGCTGCGGATGGACTGAGAAGTGTCGCCGTTGTGTGAGATCGCAGCGGGGATGTGGGCAAACGAAAGCGGTCGCACTCGAAACCAGCTGTCACTGCGGGATGGCGACCACCCCTCCCTTCCCTTCCCTTCCCTGGGGATGAACATGTTATTCCGGCATACCGGTGAGAAAACAGACTGTGTATGTACGCGTGCCCATCCGAGGAGAACAGGCCTTCTGATTTACAAATTGTGATCAGACCGCAACACTTGAGGCACTCGGTAGGCGCAGACAACAGTACCTTTGCACCTTTGTCCGGATTTACTCCAAAAATGGAATTTTCCTTTGCCTAAGCCCCACTCCAACACAAAGTGGAAATGTGCTGAGTAGGAGACAGTTGAGAGCACAAAACAACCACATGCAAGCCACCATGACCACCAGAGTGTGCATCAGAAGACGAGGAAATCTGCAGGCCCTTCTAGGTTGCGTTCATGAGTACAAATAGCCTCCCTACTCTCCTGCAGGTCCAGAGTGCCCCCTTCAGGACCGTTTAGTTTGTCCATATCATCCAACACGAACATCCTACTGCTGGTTTGGCGCCTCTTCCACAGGAGAAACATCCTGTTCTTTATTTTATTTTTTTCCCCTCTTTGCTGAACAAGTGTAGAAATCCCAAGGTATCGCCACCGCGTGAAACCATTACCAAACGGCAAACACACTCAACGGCTCTGCAAACACCAGCCAGCGCAGCGTCGGCGTGGTCGTCTTGCAGAGCTAACAGACAGGAATCATTACGCCGCTCCGCCGGGACCGAGCCTCCACCATATTTGATGTGCACAGATGAAACTGCATATGGTGCACAGGTAGGGGGGTGTGTGGGGGGAACAAACATGGGAGGACTTACGCATGAAAGCGCACGAGAAGTGAATTTGTGTCGGTGTGGATTACATATGCAAGGATTCATTTAAAATAAGGTTGGGAATTTTTTTTTTTTTTTTTAAAAACAAGCCAAGACAAACCCGGCTATTATGCTTTTTTCACCTGAGGCCAGAGAGCTAATGGCAGCAGGGGGCAAAAGTACTTTCAGACTGCACAAGTCCAGAGACTTCTGGTTAAAGCAGAAGTACGGCGGTGCCTTGTGATACAATTGCTGACAACAAACGATCCTCTAAGGCACAGCTACCTGAAAAATCGACTTGAGCACAGTAATTCCTTCCTTCCCATAACTGCCCTGTGTTCCCTACGAACATCTACCAGTGGGCACTTCTTTACACTTACTTTTGCTGTGACCTATTCATATACTGTAGCACACCTATCAGCCATTTTCCCTCCTCCCTCACGTGAGCAGCAAAGATCAACTGCATTGATCAGAGACGTCCCCAGCGGGTGGTCGGTGGTCCGTCAAGGCTGCGAGAGAGAGCGAGGGGAAGGGGAGCCAAGAGCGGGATGCCCTCTGCTGCCGCACAGCTCATTGCGTGAGCCAATCAAATAGCCATCTTGGAAGTCGCCTTGCTGCTCGATGCAGACGATCAAAAAGTCATCTGGTGCCCTCCGTTTATTGCCAGTCGTGTCTGTGTTACCTGTTTCTCCCCCGCCTTGTACTTTGAAATTTCTGGTACTTGGAATTGCAAATCTGAGAATAAGACCACGGGAGTTGGAAATTTGAACTCAGGGATGGAAATGAAAGCAAAGATTTTTATATAAGGTGTGTGAATAAAGAAATTGCCTGCTCCTGTTGCATACTTTTATTTTCATTATTACTGTAGTAGTAGTAGTAGAAGTGAATCGCAGTGGACTGTCGACGACTTGACATTCAAAGGGGAACTAAACCCAAGATGTCAAAACTTGTTCTATTCGAAACGAGCAGATCTTCTTTATCAGCTATTGTTGACTTAAATCTAAGAAGTTGGTATGTATTGATCAGACTGGTCACAAGATGAGACCAGCTGGCTCGGCAAAGAGAAATATGTACAACACCTATATTCAGGGTAAAGTGAGTCGATGCCAGTCTGTTGAAATATGTCGTCGTGAAACGGGTCTGTGGCCTAAAAAAAAAAGTGGGAGACCTCATCTAATGTGGCTTATGCTTATGAGAGGAAACAATTGTTTGGTTGTTTGTTTTTTTTCCCAATGGATGATAAACTGACTACTGTGAGTTGTTCCGAAATGAAAAAAATTCATATTCTAAAGCTTCCGTGATGTTGGGAAATAAAGCTGCACGTGGAGGATGTGGTCGATGGGTCTTATCACAAAAAATGAAATGAATAAGTACAACACTTGAAAGTGTCACAGCCCCAGAGTTCCATTAAGAATTCCTGGAAATTTACAGTGAGCGGCGCGCCACGGCTTGCGGCCGCAGAAACGAGGCAATCACTCACCTCAGCCACTATAAACAGCCAGACAGCATTTACACACACACACACACACACACACACACACACGATCAGAGATGGATGTTCGCAGACCACAGTACATGCAGACAAATCCAGGTGTACCATCCGCGGGGAATACTGTAAATGACAGCGTCGATGATTTCTTGTCGCTGACAGTCGGCCTTTCGTGTGTGTGCGCAGTGAGGATTTGTCATGGAAAAGGGGATGCGCGGTGCCAAGAGGTGTGGAATCTTGGGCTCAAACCACAAGCCAATCTAGAAGACACCTTTGAGAGATATACACACGTACACACATCACACTCCTTTCATTACCCTCCTCACAGCAGCCTGTGTTCTAGTCGGGCTGCTGAGGACTAGCTGATGACATTCAGGGATACTGGACGTTCTTTGGTTTCTCCTCATCTCCGCGGCCCCCCCCCCCAACCCTCCGGAGGAGCAGGCGGGTCATTAAAAGTCAAGGCATATGGCACACGGCGCCTGCAGCAAGTGTGCAAGGACCCTTCTCCCTGCCTCATCATCACATGAGTTTGCCACTCGCAGAGTTCAAGGGTGGTCGGCTGAGAACCAGATGAACAACTGAGTGTTAGATGGCAACTAGACAAATACACATTTTCTTGTTGGTTCCCAAGGTATGGATGAATATAAAAATAACCTCATGTGGGAGGGAAAGGTGGGAAAGCATATCCACCGTAGTATTGAGATGGGTGAAAGAATACACAACTGAGGTGTGAGGTTGTTTTCATTGAGTGTCCTTTTATATGTAAAAACATGTGGACAACAATCAATCAAATTGAGAGCACATTCAAAATGAAAAACGTTTTCCGTCCAGGGACCCCTTAGAGGGGAGAACTTTTTCCCAGCTCACAATTAAAACATAACAACCACCCCTAAAATTCAATGGGAATTATTTATTTTTGCCAACCTAAATATTCATGAACTGCTTAATAGCAAGGAACTGAACCAACGTTAGTTGAATTAAAGTCAATATTTTATTCAGCGTCGCTAGCTGATGCACTGCTTACCAACAAAACACAGCTGCGAATGGAGAGGAACTAGTTTACAAAAGCACCGTCAGTCCCTGTCGCTATATTGGTGATCGCAAAGGTTTGAAGACCATTTGACCGTAACTCATTTGTGGCACACCAAACAAGATCAACTCCAAGTAGTTTTTGTAGAGAGGGTCAAAAAGTGTAGAATAACAAGCAATTCTAAACAACTGACCTCAGCTAACTCACAGTGTGATAATGACAAGAATGGTGGGCATGGGAGTGGATTTAACGTGTAATCTCCAACAAAAAGAAAGATAAAGACTACCATTACAGATCTGTGCTGATAAACCCACCTCTATTTACTCAATAATCTGGCCCGGGTATGAGCGGTACGCTCGAGCCGTCTGTTGTTGCCATGGCGTCGTCTCGCGCTGACGTGATCATCAGAGTATGAAACCAACACGGTGACGGGAGTGGCGCTAATTGTTAGTTTTGCCACACGAGGGAGAGCCGAGGCATCATTAGGCGCGGCGTCGCAGACATGCTGGCGAAATGTCAAGGGAGGTATGGCGTTGCCGTGTAAACACACACTCTCTTCTGAACTTTCCTTCTTTTGCTTTGGTCTTAGTGGAGCGCTCAATTTGTGGCGTCGTTTGCAGCTAAGCGCGGCGTCGGAAGCGAAAAAAAAAAAAGGTCAATGCCACCGTGTTCTTGTTAGGAACAGAAAGTTCCGATGACGCTGGTGGATTTCAACTTTGAGACCAAATGCTCACCCAGGATGGGGTCGAAGATGGCAGTGATGCATTAGAAACCGATATACCCTCACTGGGCCACAACATAAGGGACACGTGCAGATATCTATGTGACGAGATAAAGTAAAATCCAGCCTGGGGTCCATATGCTCCACCAGTTGGTTGGTAGTCTGGCACACGCTCACAGACGATATATTTGGAGTTCAGTGGACATGCACGTGCGTGCGCAAAAGGTGGACCAGATGTTCCACTGCAAATGGCGGACACGGCACCACGGAAACGGAGAGGTGCCCGTGTTGGTGCACGTGTTGGCTGTGTGCCCCCCCCTCACCCCCACGTTTCCCCCGAATGTATCCCAACGCTGAACCAGGATTCCTGCTCCCTCGTAAAAGGCAGACGTTCGCTCAGTGGGAAGTGGAAAATCCAGTCAGGATTAGCAGTGATACACACACTAGACTGACAGATCATTAGGCATCAAAAAGCATTCCGGACCATTCTACTGTGCTCGCCTAACACTAACACTATGAGAAGAACTGTTTCTTTTTTCAGAGGGCACAAACCCTGAAAACGCTTACTGGCGGTTCATTCCTGGCTCAACCAAGAGTTCTTTGGTTTAAAATAAATAAATACATTCTTTGGGTTTAAAAAATAAATAAAATACATTTAAAAATGCAATTACATTGGCCGTCAATTCCCCCCGTATACTCCATTGTACTGTGCTATACTGTACTGGACTATTCTATTGTATACAGTACTATATGGGAAACCTTTTCCCAATGTCGCAATTTTAGTGTAATTACTGTAAAGCACATTGAGTTACCTTGTGTAGGAAATGCGCTATATGAATACATTTGCTTGCTTGCTTAGTGGGACTCTCACATTCACTCACACACTAACAGCCCGCGAACACGCTGTAATTATGAGGCGGTTTGTAATTATGAAGCTGGTGATTCTGCATGGACCACCACAAACCTTGGGTCTTGTCCGTACAGCCTGCAGGACTGGCGAAATAATGAAGGGGTGAAAAACTTGGAGAAAGTGAGAGAAACAAGAAGCGTCCCTGGGCCGCAAGCCCTGTCAGCACGGAGAAAAGTGCCCGCGAGGTGTCTGTAAATCAGAATCATTACGGCATTAACCTCCAATCCGTCTTCATCTGAGAAAGTCTCAGCAAACAAGCGTAGGAGCCCCCTGCAAGTCGACTGTGGAAATGAGGTGGAGCGAGGCCGAGGACCGCTCGCCGTCCGCCAGCCTCCCACGCCTGAATCCGAGCTCGGCCCAAGGTTGAAGGCCCCCCTTCTCTCTGCGTAGCCTCCCGCCCCCATCCTTGTGGATGTGTGTTGCTGCGCCGCAATAAGAGCTGACTCGTGGGCCGATTGTGATTTATGTGGCGGTGGGTTCGGGTGAGCGGGACGCGGGCCAGCCGAGGGGAGAAGATGGATCCGAAGTGCGAGCGAAGGAGACAATCTGATTACGGCCTTATACCTCCTTTTATACCTCCTTTCATCTTCATCAACACTCACTCTTCCAACAAGCCCCTCCCTCCCTACACCTACCCTGCACTCAATTCGTTGCCATGGCAACAAGAAGCCCAAACACGTTTGCACACCATTGTTGCGCTGTTATAACCCTTTTAGCAGCATATATTTCAACAAACAGTAGAGCAACGCGTATGCAGAAAATATAATACTCATCACAGGCACCTATTCTTTATCCTCTGCGAAGAATGACTACTGCGGCCTACTGAGAGGCCGTGACAGTCAACATGTACTGCGTATATTGTATATTATTCTGTTCTGGGCAGTGGGGAAAATATGGTTGGATACGTCCAGAATTTCCACTGTTCTGGAGTGAGGGGCACATCAGGTTAAGAAGAGAGGCAGCCGGGGGAAAATGCGCCAAAACAACAAACAGGCAGATGGATAAAATTCAATTGCATATATTGACAGTTGGAATTCAATTCCCTGAATAAATCATTTCTAACTAGGAAGATCCAGGAAGCTGTAATGTTTGCAAGCTGCTTTAGACTGAGGCTAGACATCACACAAACATGACACTGAGGTAGTGTCCTTTATAGTAGTTTATTCTGTCACAAAACCACCATACGATTAGCCATTTAACCCTCTGCTGAACTATGTGACTCTATATTACATTTCCATTGAAGTACTTCGAGTCCAACAATTGAAAAATGTATTATTTACAATCAATGTGACTGAAATGAGAACATTTTACATTTTCCCCCCCCCATGTTCCAAGACTGTCATCCAGTGGAGGTGTGGTGTAATGGCATTGCAAAAAAGTCCCAGTTTGAGTAAATCACTTCATTAAAACAGGGTGAAAGTTTGAATTATTTACATATCTTTTCATTTCAGCAACTGTTTTGTTTGCTGTTTGTGCTTCACAAAGTGAAGTGAGGGCATAAAAGCGATGAGCAAGATGGCAAGAGCTATAATGTGAACTGAGGGATTTGAAATAGACATTAAATACAAAAAAAAAAGGAAAAACTGCCCTCAAAAAATACCAATAAGATCATACACACACGGTATACAGTGGCCAATCAAAACACGGATGACGACACATTTGGCTCAGTGCAAAGGAGGCCGGCATCCCAACATGGCACGCACCAGATAAACATCATTAAAAGTAACATCATTAGCATCCAAAGTCATTTGGGTGTGTGCGTGTTTTGTGTCAGTTTTAGAGACGCCAACTTGCTTCCAGCCATGCCTGGATGGAGACCGTATATGGATATGGATGCTTATGCCAAAAAAATTAAAAATAAAAAACACACACACACACACACACACACACACACCCACTGTAGTACGGAATTTCCCCCTGAAGGACGATGCAAGTGTGAAACTCGTGTGGGTGGCGCCTTGGCACACATGACAACACTACATACTGTTTCTATACAGCTTCAGTACATGTAAGGCAATTAGAGCGAAGCTTATCCTGTTTTATGAATCAAGTTAAGTCCCGCTTGTACAAACACGGCCCGAGAAACAGAACGCGACAATCTCTGTCTGTGGTTGTACTCGAGCACGGTCAATGTATTTTCATTTAGTAGCGAATCAGCATGTCCTGCACCAGTTGCGGCCGTAATGATTTCGAAGCCAGGCGACTTAAAGAAGACGGATAGCCTCGTTTGTAATAGCTACACGAGGCTATTGATGAAAGATGCCTAAAAAAAATTTTTTTAAAAAGGGCCGCCAATGATAACATTCGCCAGGATGCGAGCAGCAACAACAAAACATCTTATTGACTCATTCGCTGCCTTGGACGGTTATTTTCGTCAATTGGAATCGAGCCGTTTATTGCTAACGACGTAAATATTTGTAAAGTATGTTTGTTAGTTTAGGATAATATGACTCAAGAAAAAGCAAAAAGTAAGTATTCTGTGAAAAAACTACTCAAATATTGACAAACTGGTAACTTCTGATTCATCAGAGCATGAGCGCCAACTACGCAAAAATGTAAAACAGGAATGTGCAAATTCAGATATTGCCCGACAATAAAACAACAGAAATTGTCTCAAATTTACTTTCTTTGTTTACACGCACAATTAGCTCGCCAGGCAGAGATTCCAAAGCCATTTTTACCAGGTTTCACAAAAATTAGTCACTTTGAAACTTTTGAATGTGACTGCTTGGCTGCGCTTGATTGCTCAAATGGAGTCAAATGCCACAAGTACTTCTGTTGGATTGGTTTGCTCAGAGCGTGTTTCATAGCTGTGTCGCTGTATATAAATTATTATTTTGTCACTGTTGTGCTCGCCATGTTTCTTTCACGAAAGCTGGTTTTCACCGCTCAACTCATTCTCTATTGCTGATTACTATGGAACGGAAAAAGCTAAAAACAAAGTGGCAATAGGGAGAATTCCGCTTTGAAAATGGCTGGAGGTGAATAAGTTAAAAGGGGTCACAGCGACAGGTTACGTGCTAACACAACCGTGGAAAACAACAGCGAGGGATGGGATCATTTACGAAAATGCACACACCAAAAAGTATAAACTGTATCTAATGCAAAAGAGACAGCCCAACTTGCACAGACTTCTTTGTGGTGCAAACAGCTGCCGGCCTCCAGGAAGGTCACGATCGTGTGTGTGTGTCCTGTGGGGAGGTTTCGGACCTAATTGGCACCGGCATTTCAAACGTTCCCAAACTGGCACGGTTAAAATGCTCTGATGAATTCCAATAAGCCCGCTGTAAAGCTGCTCCATGACTGGAAGTCTTGATTTTCAACTAATCCCACCAAACTTAATAAGATGGCGCAAAAGGTCCCCGGGTAAATTTAGACAATAATGTACGGGTTGCTGGGAGGGGGCGACATAAGTAACAATGTAGAAGAACTCCCATTAATACTGTCCATTATGTGAGGACAAGCACACTGACTTGGAAATATTCTCTAATGAATGCAAATTATCTTAATTAATGACCTCATTAACATAACTTCTTGTGTTCAATACATCACGGAGGCGCGCGGGACATTAAGCAGCTCAAGTGGCCCCTCGTTTATTCTGGTTCCGGCTAATCTATATTGCATATTTCTATCATCCCCTGACGCTGTCGGCCTGTCATCCCGATAAGAAATCTGCGGCACATTTGCCTCCCTTGTGGTTAATCTTCACAGGCTAATGTTAGTGTTTCTAATATTAGCGACTGGAGGGAAATTATCAGGAGACGGAAGCTCATGGTTGGGGTGAGCTGACTTATTTTCAGGGAAGGTGCAATATTGTAGTTATTTCTAAATCTGATGATTTTTTTTTTTCATACACTGTTGTAAATTCTGTAATATATTTACATTTGTATCTTAATCTTTACTTTTACATGCATTTTGTAAAATATATTGACTTATTTTCTTAACTGCAATTATATTTTGTAAATATATATTTTTTCTAAATAATATAATTGTAGTAGATAATTAAGCCTGTTATTTCACTCAGCAGTTTTTTTTTTTTTAAACTGCACTCAGCACATAAATTATAATTATTTTATTTATTGTCTTTCATGGAATTTTGTTAGATTTTCGGACGAAGACCACTATTGCACTAAACGCTTAGTGGTAGCCATAAAACTTAAAATCGCTGTGCTGCAAAATGACAAAAATGGAGTTACCCCACTCTAATTCTCAGGGACTCATTTAAGAATTATTAATTTTATTCTATGAATGCTTAATGCGTCAGCCTCACAGTTCTGAGGACCCGGGTTCAATCCCCGGCCCCCCCTGTGTGGAGTTTGCATGTTCTCCCCGTGCCTGCGTGGGTTTTCTCCGGGCACTCCGGTTTCCTCCCACATCCCAAAGACATGCATGAATTGGAGACTCTGAATTGCCCGTAGGTGTGACTGTGAGTGCGACTGGTTGTTTGTTCGTATGTGCCCTGCGATTGGCTGGCAACCAGTTCAGGGTGTACCCCGCCTCCTGCCCGATGACAGCTGGGATTGGCTCCAGCACGCCCGCGACCCTAGTGAGGAGAAGCGGCTCAGAAAATGGATGGATGGATGGTTAATGCTAATTGTAAAAATTTGTGAATTATTTTTTTTCTCAATGTATTACTTAAACACAAGATAAATGTAAATATACATGAAACAAACATAACTACACTATGCGACATGTTTTTACTTTTTTTCCCCCCATCTCTCTCCTCTATTCATGATAAAAAAAGATTGCCCCAAAGGTTTTTGAGAAGGAACTAGCCTTGTGAAACTCAACCAAATAAAGCAATCTGAAGTTTCAACAGGGCTCAAATGTGTGCGACATTCACAGAAGTATGATGAAGAGAAAACACTCCAGCAATAGTCGTTTAAACCCAAATTGCTTGAATATGAGTCTATTCCGCCAATAATCAAAATGCAAATAGATAAAGTGCACGGTAACACTCTCATGGCTCTGAGCAATTGCATTTTCAGGAGACTTATTTATGGCCAAAACAACTCAATTCAAAGTCGTTGTTTTTTTCATGAAAACAATAGTTGTGCGGTTGCAAACATGACAAATTTGACACAATGGAACCTTTCCATGACACTTTTTGAAGCTCCTTCCACAACGAATAGAAAGTCATATGGGTAAAACTATTTATAAGCACAAGTATGGTGATAGATAACTTGTAAAAAGCAGCATAATGTACAAAACAAGTGTGCAACTGACCTGTGCCGCTGAAAAGGCAAAAATCCTGATCCCTTGTACAACAGTGATCCCCAGTGGCGACACGTGGTACTGCAGGGTGGAAAATGGTGTTAGCATGAGTCAAAGCATTCAGTTAAAAATCAACCGATTTAAAAGCATACCCACATAGTATATTCATTTGGACTCTTAGCGTAATAAAAACTTTTTTTTTAAAGTGTCATGATGGATGAGTGAAATTTGGTCACTTTTTAGCATGTTCAGTGGCTACTGCATTAGCCGTTTGCCAGTTACAAAAAAAAGGACACGAGAAACATACCTTAAATCTGTTTATTTAAAAAAAAAAAAAAAAAAAAAAAAGCACATCACATTATCCTTTACAATGAACGTATGTTTTCAAAAACCCTGTGGTTTTTAATGGACTTCACTGTACATTTGTATTCAAATTCAATAAATCACAATATCGAGTCAACAAGGAAAGGAAACGACGGTACAGTCGTGATTGATTGCCTTACAGGTACACAGTACACCGACTGTATCATAAAGGAACATTTCAGCCCCATAAAACAGAACTGATATTTGTCTGCATTAGTTTTTACCTTTTGAGTCACAATGAGGCCATTGGCAGCTAATTGTGATGTATTTAATAAACTCACAGTGTTGGGAGTGTGTAGTTCAGTCTGAGGACATTCAACAACAAAAAACAAAAAAACATTATTATTATTATTTTTTTTTTAATCAGACCACTTGGGGAAATAAAATAAAACTTAGACTGCTAATTACCTCCTGGTTTCCTATCAGTTAAAAATCAAATTACGTGACTCAACAAACTACAGCAGTCGTCAATACTCCCAAAAACTGAAAAGGAATTCAAACTGTGGAAAATTTAAAACAAAAACAAAATATTTTTTTACAAGCTTGTGTAAACATGAGCTTAGGCAGAATATGGCAGATAAGATTTGGCAACAAAAAACAAAACAAAAACAAAAAAAGAAAGAAAAAAACATGATACATTCTGTGCTTCTTTGAAACAGACTACAAAAAGGCTTCTGGTAGAAAGCTTTTAAGACAACAGCCAATCACAACGTGCAACAACACAAAAATAAAAACAAAATAAAAAAGTGTTGCTGTTCAAACAGGTCAATTGCACATATGGCAACGTCATTCCCGGTTTGTTCTTAATTCAAAATGATTTGTGCAACCCTGGCATTTTAAAATGTCCTTTTACGTGGAACCTTAGGGTTTAGCGATGACTTAGCATAAATATTCAAATGTCAATGTTTTTTTCCCCCTTTGTGACTCTGGAGGGGAGTAACGACCTCCAAAAAACTGAACAGAAGCCATGTGAGTTTGGCAGTACATTTCCACACCAAGGAGTCAAGACCAGCTTTACTCATGCACAAAAGGACTGCTTTCTCTTTTTATTTTTTTTAAATTACCTCACCGGAAGCGATTAAGTCAATATATGTCCGCAAAGAATCCAGTTGAACGACCGTACCAATAAAGTGCAGGGAGAGAATAGCAGTCACAGGGAATGGGAGCCTATTTAGTACCACGTTGAGCTGAAATGTGAGATGTTCTCGGTTGTGCTCAGTCAGTCACCCAGTCCAAACGGGTAAGAAAAGGCATATCTGGACCACAAAAAAAAAACGCCGTACAGTATTTCACATTTGCACACAAACACCAAAGCAATTAACTGACTTTAAACTAAACACCTTGCTTTGTATGTGACATTTTCAGTTATTAAACATTTGAGATCAGATGAAAACGCTTCACAAAATGGTGTCGTTGACAATTTTCTTAAAAGTTCCAGTTATGATCGTGAGGAATCAAATCACTGGAGGAGGATTTTAAAACAAAACTTAAAAAAAAAAATTAAAAAAAAAAAGAAAAAAAAGACTATTTTGTCACACATGCAACACACACGCACAGGAGGAACGACATAGAGGGAAGCAGTCAGTTGAGCGCGGAGGACCAGCCCCCTAGCCAGCATTCTGTTCATAAAAAAAAATGTCTCCAGGAAGAAGCGGGCTGTGGCCGGCCGCCTAAATTTCGGCAGAGGCGGCGGCGGCGGCTGCCGGCGGCTTGCTGGTGGTGACCACCTTTGTGTACTGCGTGAAGATGGCCTCGAAGGCCTCGTCTCTGTGGATCATGGCGCCGAACACCAGTGGCTGGAGGAGACGAGAGCGTCAAATCTACATTTGGCGACTTTTCCAACCCAACCCTTGTCGTTTCCTAAGGGACTACTTTTGTCTTAAGGAAGCTTCTCAACTCCCTTCAAATTGTTTCTTTGGCATCAAGATGCCACCAATGGTACAAATACGGCAAATAGCTTTGCAGCAAATAACGGACGACTGGTGGGAAAATAAATGAGTAAAAAAGAAAATCTGCAAAATATTCAAATTCACAAATGCCCGTCGTGAATATGGAGAAATTCTCGATGTATTTATTTATTATTGTGGCTCGAAAATGACACTTAAACACTAGAAAAGACCAACCACACCACAACATTTGTTTTGTGCAGTGTGACAGACAATTTCATGGGCAAATGGATACAATTGTGCTATTGATTTAAAAAAAAAACAAAAAAACAGATTGATTATTTTTCTCCTTTTGCTAACTTGACAGGATAATGTACTTTCCTTCATATTAAACTGTACTGTCACTTCAGGTAAATCATAGTTTTAAATGACAGATTCTGTACTTTGTAGTGATTTAAAACCCTTAGTTTGAATGCATGTAAATATAATTTTTGTGGAAAATATCTTGGTACCTTCTGAGTGGAAGGAGTTGCTATTGAGATCCCCATTCCACTTCCTGGTAGGACAGAAAGCACCTTGTACTGGAAATACCACATACAAAAGTTTTATTTACCATTATTCAGTAGGCTCGGGTATTTCTTTTAAGCAATCGTCACCTTTTGTATGTCAGTAATGTCCACCAGCTTGATGACTTTATTCTTCTTGGAGGAGCCCGACCTGGAACTGGAGCTCTCGAAGCACAAGTAACTGCAGGACACAAGGAGGGTGGCGTCATTAAATTGCCTTTTCAAAGTCTTTTCTGTGGCTCTTTGATGAGAAAAAGAAAAAACCTCCTTGGAGAGATGCTCCACTTACTTCTCTGTGACGTAAAGCATGCCGTTCCTGATGTAGTCGGTGGGCATCTTCCGGTCTCGGTTTATCAGGCAACACCGCCAGCCGTTCTCACACACTAGCAACACATTCACCGGTTAGAAAAACTTCTCATTTTTCACATCTGCAACACAAGCTTAAGAAAATGTCAAGGATTTTGTTTAAGCTGCAGTGCGAGGCTCTCACCTGCCAGAGGGCGCTCCGACTCCGGCAGGTTGAAGATCTCGTGGAAGGACCCCTTCTTGGTGCTGTGGGAGCGCCCGGCCTCCTCCTCCCGGCTCACGCCGCACGGCGCCGTGGCCAAGCTGCCTCGGGAAGCCACCGGCTGGACCTGGTGAAACGAAACGACGAGACGAGGTGGCCCAAAGACCAAAAAGAAAAAAACAACACATTAAGAGAGAAGGCAACAAACACAGGGAGGGATATTTGACACAGGTTGTGGCCGCTACAGGTGGGAGAAGGCATCTACTGGGAGCTCCAATGTAAGGTTCGAGCCCTGCCACAATTCGCAAGAAATGAAACAACCAAAAAAGGCTTGTAATTGCCATAAGATGCCACAAGATGGCATTAAAGCACTTGCTATCGGACAAGACCACGACCTGATGAAAGGAACTTTATTTTAAAAACAACAAAATTGACTGTTGTAGCCAAATGCAATTTAACACAGATTGACTAAATACGTTACATGGACGCGCACAACATTGTGGAGTGTATTGGAACACTAATCCTCCCCACAGAACATCAAATCATCCAGTTCTGTGCAAGGAAGTTGCTGAGAAAGATTGCACTTTTTAATTCACCCAGGGTGCCTTAGGGCTGCCGTTTTGGTTCACAACAAAGAGTTACTGCTCGGGCAGGGCGAGTACATACCAGGTATCGGTATCGGGCCGATATTGGCCTTGTTTTGAAGTATCGGTCCTAGTGAGGGCTGACGATACCAGTCACTGATGCTTCAGTCAAAAAACAAATGAGAAAAGTCCTCCTCGCCAGTATGTGTTGCTACATTGCGGCAATTTGACACGTCGGCGAATCATCATGTGCGTCAGAAAGAAAGAAAGGTCTTTGTTCACAATTATCTGTCATTGTGGTCATTGACATTTTACGTCTCAAAAGTCCTTGTAGTGGCGACACTCCGTATCGGTGAGCACTCAAGTGAAAGTGGGATCAAACATCCCTAGATACGCTGCTGCTGTTTTGGTTAGCAACATAGTTCATATAGGCACTTAACTCTAAATTCTGCACGAACAATAGTGTTGTCATTACAGTTCCAACCAATTTGTTAAGTACTGCTGATTTAGTTAGCAACAGAATTCAAATGGGCTCAGAAGTTAACCCTTGAAAGTCTCTGTGGGCAATTGCGCCTCCGAACTGCGGTCATTTCAGTTACTACATGATTGTTCGATGCAACCGTTCAGTTAGGTTCAACCGTTACAAATGTAAATGTGTGTGAACAATTGTGTCAAACTGTTGAGTTCTTACAAGGAACTGATGACAAGAGCAGTTTAGGGAAAGGGAGGAACTACGAATAAAAATGGTCAATGGTCTTCCAATTACTGTGACTGTATTAATCACTTCTCTTCAGCTAGAAGAATGGATCAAAACATCACGCTTAATTCCAAGAAGTTGATTAAAGGTCTCTTTTAGGGCTGCATATTTTAATCATCGATTATTTTTTCGGTTAATCGAATCAGGTAACATTTTTTTATTGTTTTTATTTCCACACCTATATTGAAAAACAGGACATTATATAAAATTGACAATAAGGAAAATATACACAGATTAATCGATGATCAAAATAGATTCATTTGATAACCGATTAGTTGTCTATTAACTACTGCACCGCTCGTCCGTTTGATGCGTGACTTTTTAATCCATTCTCTTCAGGGACACACACACCAAAGAGCCTACCTTCTCTGTGGCAGAGAGCTGAGAGACAGAAAGGACAGAGGACATCCTGTGACTGATGTCACAATGCACGCATCTCTCCATCCAACGGGGGACTTTGATCCATTATTGATGGTCGTGATGATATTTTTAGTACCATGGGGGTCGTAGTGGGAGGCAGACTGATCTAATAAGATTTATTTGTCTAAAAAAATGATTCTAAATATTCAATATTCATATAAAATAAAAATGTTTTAAAACTATATTTAAAATGTGAAAATGCTCAAAGGATTACAGTCATTTTCATTTTACAAGTGGCCAAGTGATATAAAAGAACCATCTCAATTCATTAGAATGACAGAAAAAAAAAATTATCTATTTCAGCAGTTCACTTAAAAAATTCAATTACATAAGATTCACGACACACAGAATGAACTACTGGACTTTTTTTTTTAATTTGACAATTACAGCCAAGAGCTTACGAAACTCCATTCACAACATTCAACAAATTAGAATATTACATAAAAACAATCAAAATGATTTCGATTTTAGAAATTGGGTCGGGATATGGCCTCAAAAGTATTTTTCTCTGCATTTCATGAATCTGTATGATACAAGGCACTTTTTCAACTCAACTTTTGAAAAACATTACATTTTCAAGAACTAAGAATTTCTTTTTTTTTTTTTTTTTTTTACAAACTGGATTGATTTAGGGTCATTTTTGTTCATGTACAGCACTTTGTGAAAAGTACTTTTCTATGCGTTTAAGGAATCTGTACTGTAAAAGGAGTTACACTTTTGGAATATAAATACCAAATTAATCAATTAACTTTTTCTAAAACTATCTTTTAGTTTTTTTATATTGTGCAGTTTTATGTATACATTTGTTTCCATGTACAGCACTTAACGTGTTCTATAATTAAAATTTACTCGGGTTATTGACATGTACTAACCCTTTTGAGGACCAACTTCCTTGGCATTCTAAACATGTCAAATGTGACTTCCAGCTCCTGAATGATGGAACCAAACGGCTGTGATGCAACGACTTTGCCTTGAACAGGTACACACCTGATTAAACGTCCGCTTATTGCATTAGCGACACAGAAATGAGAAGTGGAAATAATCCCGCTTGCGACATTAGGCATGCTTTTGCGCGGCTAAGCCCTTTTCAGATGGCCACTGCGCGAGAACGAATGCACGAGGGAGACAAAAGAGGACGTGTCTCTTACCCGGCGAGACACAGTGGCGTTGGTCCTCTCCTTGAGCTGGGGGTCGGTGGGGAGGCTGTTCCACACGATGTACGGCGTGTCGTACTTGTCGCGCAGCTTGGGGCAGCTCTTGAACAGGAAGTCGATGATGAAGAACTTGATGCCGGCGTACAGGCCTGAAAAGGATACGCACGGAACGATGAGAATATGACACAATCTTACAGTAGCTGCGAAGGTAGGGAATGTTAATTGCCTGGTGACGCACGCACGTACTGATTACTGCATGAACACATTTGTTTGTGTGTACTGAAGTATTTGCATTCATCAGCGGCGTGACATTTACAGCATGACGCAAGGCATAAAGCCGCGCTTGTTTTGTTTTTTTTGCCGGGCACGTCTTACCGATCATGAAGCCCATGAGTTTGTACGGCAGCACACAGGAGGTGATAAACGCCACCCACAGGCAGATGTACAATTTTCGGGTGCTCTCTGGCTGCACCCACATGAACAGGCTGGGGAAAATAAAATAACAGCAGATGTCTACTTTCACTATGCTTCGAGAGGAAGTTTTAGTAGAAACCGCAACTAGTTCGACTTACTTTTTTATCTTCTCCAAGACGTCCGCCATCTTACCAAAAAGGTTCTATAATAAGGAAAACACAGAGGTAACAACTGGTATTTATATGGTAAAGGAGACAAATGTGTTCCTCCCCACACAATTTAAAACAGTTCCCAGATATCTTAGTAAATTAGTCCCACTCTTACATCCGGCTTGTTTACAGCACAGTAAAGACTTACTTGGTGGTTTAATTTCACACTTGATGGGGGAGAGCAGGCACTCCAGAGAGCCAACGTTTTGAACACAAACAATTACAAAGTACATTTTCAATAAGACAGGTGGGCACCTGTGCTTTTTGTGCAACGTCAAGGACGAGCTGAAACTTCTCGGACACAGTCAGGTCTTCTTTTGGAGGCTCCTGCGGAGCACAAACAAGGCTTTCAAACCAAACTTCATTGTGACTAAGTGAGAGACAGTGAAGCCCCGATATTCGCGGGTGATTTGGAATGAGCATCAGAAAGCATCAACACTGTGGCATCTAGCATGTACACACTAATGAACCTATGTTACATACAGTCAATGATTGTATTCAAAACAAACAAACTGCCTTCACACGAATATTAGCTAGCATAAAAGCTTCAATAAGGTGACATCACACATGGGCAAACAAATGTGCGCACCAGTACTTCAAACAGTTTAAGTCATTAAACGTATGTTTTGCTTTTTACGCACAATAAATGTTAAGGGATTCAGGGAAATTGTAACGGCAAAGTCGACTATTAGCAGCAAAATGGCGTCAAAGTAGTACGTTTTTTTAGAGAATAACAGAAGACAGGTTTAATAAAATACATTTTAAAAAGTTCATTTGCAAAGTCCGAACTACAAATATGTCAGGTTCGCTGTAATCGACACATTTTGAACTGTACTTACCATGGGTTCAGAGACCTCAGGCACAATGCTCCACTGGATCCTCCAACCTCTGCAAAACCAAACATGTATACATATTACTTTCCTGATTTGCTTGGAGATACAGCTTTAATTCAGAAGAGGAACTCGCTGCGAGGAAATCACATTACCGAGCAATGAGGTAATTTAAGGACAAGCGCAAAATGGCCAGGAAGAGGAACATGGGGAAGGCCCAGCCATGCCAAGCAGCATTCATGTAGATCTGCAAAACAATCAGACGAAACATCAAGTGACATAACACAACTTCAATATAATTTCCCTCTAATTCAATTTGACTGTAGTATAATGGAAGTGATGGCACCAAACTAGTACTGATTGTGAAGAAGACTAATTCCTGGCCCTGTGGATTTGACGTCCACAGTCATTGGCTGGAGCCAATTTAACTCCAACTTCGTTGTCATTTACAAGACAAAACCAGACTAATTATTCGTATAATGCAATGCTTGTCATTCGGAGCACTGTTGCAAAAACAATAAAAATTAAAAAAATATTCCTCTCCCCGATATGGGGAGAGAGACCAAAGTGATACTCACAATGAAGGCAATAGCTGAGGTGTAGACAGAGTGCCAATTGGATAAGGCGGAGAGGTTCCTTAAGAAGTTGGTGACAGGCCTAGCTCCTCGCTCTGAAACGATCACACCAGGCGTTTAAAATGAATTGGAAAAATAAAATTCAATCAAAAAATAAGTGAAAATAGCTGTACAGTTCTTATTTTACTTTTTTTTTTTTTTTTTTTTTTTTAAATGCATTTTTTAAAAACTAAAATCAATGTATGAAAATACATAAAATCATGCCTTTCTTTCCACAATTAAATATGCATTGCATCCTCATTGCCTTGTGGAATTTGTTTTTTTAATGTGAAAGTAGAGCAAAATAACATCACGCCAGCCTTAAAATTCTTGAGAAATATTCAAAATGATTTCCACAGGAACCCATTCAAGCCGCAGCCAATTAGAATGAGTGAGATGAGACAACGTTGTTCATTCAAGAATGATCAATATTTTTCTTGGATGTCTAAATGATATTTCAAATCCAGTAAAATAGTTTTGATATGACGCATTAGCTTTCTGTTTGCGTGTTGCAAGTACTTACTGAGTCGCCTCATGTTTTCTGTCAACCTGGATGGGACGACAAATACAGAAACTTAGAATACACAAAACGTCACACTTTATCCACAGAGTAACCATAAATCTGCTTGAAAAAAATAAAAATAAGAAAACCACAAAATCAATACTGGATGAAAGCTGAGTCCTGTTTTCGTACTGCGCGGAAAGCTCTTTACCACCTTTTAGCACTTAGCGGTTCCTCGGCCTCCACGGTGCTCTCCTCGGGCTGGAAGCGGAAGTCTTCGATGTAGACGCCGAAGCGCTCGTACAGCCACTTCTGCAGCCGCGAGCTCCAAACCTCCTTCTGCTGCTGCTTGTCCGCTACAGAAAAGCGCACAACAGGGCTGCATTTATACCTCAGACGGTGAGAGAGAATGTTAAAAAGTATTATTTGACAGTTGCTATCAAGTGAGCGATTGTCACTGCCTAAGTACAGTTCAGTTCAGTTCAGGCACAATTCTTATTTAACTTTTATGTGCAAAACATTTTAAATGTAATTATTGAAGTACAGCTTTTTCTTTTAAGTGGCAGTATTATATTACACACATTGGTCATGTTTAAACTGTGCATAATGTTTTAATTAGTGGTTAATACAGACACACACAGGGTTACTGGCAGGTCAAGCCAAGCTAATAATAGCGAACAAACTCCCATTTTTTTTTTTTTTTTTTTCCCCAAAGTACCAGCTGACAATTGTGCACTAATGTACCCTTGTCTCCCCTTAACGATGTTAAACACACACACAAACACACACATCCAAGAATAACCTGCACTTCCGAAACACTCCCTATCTCCGATATAAACACCTTCGACTTTCCCGTTTGTCCCCCCTCGGTTGGACTTTCCCTGCCAACCCTCCCTCTCATCCTCGCACTCTATATTCCTCCTCCCTGGTGGTCTTACCTGTTCCATTATTAGAGGGCGACTGTTGTTTTCTAGGAGGTTGTGGCGGAGAATCCTCCAGCCTGTGGGAAAAAAGGTGAAAGAGTGTCACTCGAACAGGAGAAAATGTACCAGAAAGGATTTTTCATTTTTCTAGCTTGTTTTCAGTTTGGCAAATAATAGCGAACTAAAATTTAATTGGGGATTTTTATTTTATTTGCATTTAATCCGGACTAAAACAACCAGATTTCGTGCAAGTACGGTTGAATATCAAGAGTTTCACAAAAAAAGCAGATGCTAGGCTTGAGAATCTTGAGTGAAGATGCTTATTATTTGCATGCTGAATGGAGACTTTTTGATGGGAGAGGAGATTTTTTTGGGACTGTTAGAATGTTGATATTTTGAATTTTTGAAAGGGTTGTGTCAGGGGAGAGTGAGTAATATTTAACTCAACGTTCATGTTTTTGTTTTCCGATAACAGAGTTGCTTCTTCAAATAAAATATTTAAACTTGATAAAGTCCTACTCATAAATCTGTTGAAATGTCTTGCTTTTTAACTATCTTTTGTTGCATGGGTGTGTTTTTTTGTGACAAAATCAAATGTTTACTGATGCTTGAAAATGATACCGTTCCATTACATCCCCTCCAAATTGCAGACAAAAAAAAAAGCGTTTCAATTGTCCCTTTATTGGGCAGATTAACTTTTGCCAATAAAAATGTCAGATCCTATTGGAGACTTCACACCCAAGTGTCACCACCGTCAAAAGATTAGTGAAGTAACACGCTCGGAGCGTTCCGGAAATTTCCAGAAGCTGTATCTAGGACACCGCAGCCTACTGAAGGCGTTAGAGACTAAATTTAACCAAGACCATTCTCTTCACACACGGAAACGTCCCAGCATTACCAGAGCGGTCTGTTTTTAGCTGCCAATCTCCAATGCCTCACTCGCTGGATGGTGAAAGCCTCCGGTGGATGTTTACTATCATGAGACACATGCCCAGGAGGACGAGACAATCTGCTGAACTGTCTTTCGCATTCCCGAGGTTCCGAGTTCACGTTTCCGTGCCGGTAATCCCTCGGTGGAATTTGCCATTGGCAAGCCGGCAAGCAAGCATCATCAGATCGCAACGAGGACACCCGTGGGTGGACAAAGCTGGACAAAGCTGCGCACGCAAGTGCCAAGAAAGAGACGCCGCCATAGTTTACTGTCATTAATGACATCATACCAAGGTGTTGAACATGGCAAGGAAACTGAATTAAATTGCTTCAAATTTCTTGGATTATTCTGCCTAAATTGAACCATGACAGACTCTGATTGCGTGCCTCTGCTAAAAACTGCAAGGTCATCACTTTTTCTTGTCGTATGTCAAATATATATTGTCCTCAGGCGTTTCCAAAGCGAACTTTTCCCAATCCTACACAAAGGGTTACGCCTTGATCACATTCAAACGGCTTGGTGAAGGGCAAACATGTCTCTTCTAAAGCAGAACCGAAATTAATTGCATTTATTTTTTTTAATAGCTGGTAGCTTCACATCAGCATCTTTCAACGACTGCCACTAAAGTCCATTTAGTGCAAAAGGGTTTTATAATTGGTTTGGGATGACACTCAATGTAGAGGACACTTGATGTCAACAGTCTGTCCAGTACTGAAGAGTCAGGACTGATTTTTTTTTTCACCGTGATCGTTTACCTGGTCTTGAGCACGTCGCCCATCTTCTGCTCCAGGTCGAGGCGTTTGCTCCGCTCCCTCTCCAGCTCCTGCCGTAGCGAGTCCACATTGGTCTCCTCGCGCAGCTTCCTCAGCTCCTCCTCTGGAAGACACACAACCGTTACAGTGACCTCACTTGTTGATGGCGAACTAAGGCAATCCAGGATGAGGATTATACTTGGGTTGGGTATGAAAAATGGAGACTCACTGCTACCGGGAAAATATTTGCAGTGAAACCTTGGGAACTTTGCGGCCTCCATGCAGTGGAGTGGTTGCAATTGTTTTTCTTGCAACACAAAACCAAAAAAAAAAAATTGACCGGGCTACACCTCGCGACTCGAAAAACTTGAAAATTGGGGCATTCGTAGTTCAAGGTGCCATTGTAAACTTTATATAATACAAAATACAACTTTCTCCAGTCAAGGTGTATGACTAAGATCTCCTTCGATGTACTACTCATGGGCAAACGACCCAGAGTCCTGGCTAGGTTTATCGCCGCACTTTAAGCCTTCAATCACCTTCAGCTCTGACCCAATATTCCACCCCATAGAGTGGTCTCAGGTGTCGCCACTTTCTAGAACAACATCAGCTGCATTTCCTCTCGGCCCTTTGTCCACTGACTAAAGGGACGCATGAATATTTAAGGATGGAAGGCAATAAAGTCAGAACAAAAGACCAAAAATACTCACAGGGTGTGGAGTGCAACTCCCTCTTTAATACAGCTGGAAAATAAAAATAAAAAAACACTTTTTTTCCCCTAAATGAACAATTATTTGAAACCGATTATGATCATGCAAGAGAGTTCCTGTTAACGCCAACCTTTCTTTTGGAGGAAGTTCGCACATTCCATTTTGGCTTGTGATTATTGCTGTACATTAAGGGACTTGCCTCTGGAGATGATTGGCTTCCCTAAACCATTTCCACTAATCTAAGCGCTGCGTTGATGATACAGTAGGAAAGCGTGTATAGAGGCGGGGTGGAAAGGTCCGCTAAAGGTTTCTACGGGCTAAGCAGCTTAGCAGTGGCTAGCTTATCAGTGCCAGGAGAGCTAGAGTCGTCAGGTAAACCTATTAGGAAATTAGCGAACCGGAGTGATGCACCGCGGGGAACCAGAAGTGTATCAGTGGTTTAACCCACACTGATGGATATTTGACGATTCTTTGATTTCCCCCTTTTCACAAAATAATTTCCCCTGTAAAATGTAAGGAATTGCTTTATTCTAAGAAAAAAAAAAAAAAAGGTTATGGTAAAGGCACATTATTGTCCAACGTACAGCAATATTTGTTCTCTGCATTTAAGCCCTAGACAGCGACGGTGTCGTGCATAGGAATGCAATCCAGATCTTGTTAGCACCTTGACCCATGACGTTAAACTGTAAATTTCTCGGAATGTTGTGAGTTGTAGACGATAACTGGAGCATGGGGAGAACATGCAGACTCCATAAAGAAAGGCTCCCCATGACTGCTGCGTGCGTCAGACAGATGACGTCTAATCCTGTTCCTCAGAGGCCCTTTGCATCAGCTAGCACATTAATAACACTGTCAACATCCCTGTTATGCTTCGAAAAGTAGATCGCAGGAGTCTATACATAGGTTTGCATCTTGGGTCACCATGTCACAGAGTCTAGACCAATGAAACGCAACAGCCGATAAACTTACTGAGGCCGCCGCTACTTTTGTGGCTCTTCAGCCGATCGACCGCTCCGGCGTACAGCAGATCGAAGCTGAAGTCGTCCACCTTGCACACCCCTATCCGCCTCTGGAGCAGACTGCTCGTCGGGACGCTGGAGCAGGAGCGGGTGGGCGGGGAGGCCGCTTTGGGTCCGTCTTGAGACCGAGCCACGATTGCCACTTCTCCCCGGTTGCACTTTTTGATTAGCACGCTCCTAGACCTCTGAACTCCCTAAATGTCATCATCGGTAAACTCGACCCGAAGGCGACATCAACAACTATTCTGCCTGCAATGAGAGTGGTCAGCAACTGGGACTGGACTGAGTGTACTTGGCACTGGGCAAACACAGGAGGGGGGCACCAGAGGTAGCGAGGTGGGGGCTGCGCCATAAGAGGCCCTGGAATCTGGAATCTTTCACAAGTACACAACGCATATTGTTCTCATTTTGGAGAGAACTTTTGCATCTTGCACGTTCGAGTCATAAGTATTGTATTTACACAACTCAGCGAATTCAATTTCATCAAGGTTTGCCAAGAGATCGAAGGACAAAGGACTGAGAACTTTTCAGGAGCACGGACAATGGTGCTTTTCATGAGATGAAGGTGGGGGTCATTAAGGTTCATGGAGCGAGGGACAGAGGGAAGTATCAGAATATTTGTTCCCGGCAGAACTTGCCACAGCTATGATTGAGTATTAAGCCAAGAAAATGTACACCGTGTTTTGGTTGCGCTTGTAATGGACAAAAAAAAGAAAAAAGGAGGAAGTGTAATCCGGCTTCATTGCATCTTGTGACTTTGTCACTGGCTTCTTGTGCTCTGGGCCGAAATGTCCCAGAGTGACCTAAAATCCGGTTTGATCCCTTAGTTTCACTTTGTCTTTGTCCCCTCAACCTGCTGACTTCACAACCTAATCACCCGTCTCCCCGTGGACGGGCCGCATGACACACGTACAGCGTGTGTGTACGAAAAAGAATCCAGGGTACTCAGTGTGTGAAGGGAAAAGGCAATAAATTAAATGTTGTGCAAGCGGGGACGTTCGCGTCTGCTTGTCTGGAGCTGAAATGTGATGGCCATCAAAGCCAAACCGCCACCAAGAACACAAACACGGAGTAATACATACATCTACTGAATAATACTGTAACCATAATCTGCAGGGTTTAAAGAAGCCCCGTTTTAAGACTTTTAAATACCTTTTTAAGATCTATCACTCAACACATTGAGACCACGAAGCAGTGTACAAATAATACCAGTGTGGCGTCACCCATTTAATGAGATTCATCTCTGGATCGGCTGACCTTCAGTTGCACTATGATGCGCCATGGCAGAAGTTAGTGTGTGCGTCTGTGTGTGAGGGGTGTTTTTTTTAATCATGGGTGAAGTGGAACAGCAGCCGGCACACTGCATTGATCGCCCGGTCAGTATAGAACGCGTGGCCAGGCGTGCTTCGCCGCAACGACCTTCCATATGCGACCCTGAACAAGATCTCTTGGAAAAACAACGACGCCCTCGCTCACGCACACATACTTACAGGGCATATAATGTAAATGGATCCTTTTCAACACAGCTACAGGCGACAAACAAAAGATGCGAACAAGTCACCTTCCATTTTGTAGCTAACACAAGGTTATCTTCTCAAGGGGAGTCATCTTAGAGTGCCTTTTGTAAATGTGTGTAAGCACATTTATATGCAGCAGACACCAACTCCGTGTTTGCAGACAGTATTTCGGATGCTAAAACACTTGCATAATTTACAGCTCCCGAGTGTTCTGCTTCAAATCTCAATTTTTACAAGCGTCAGCACTGCAATCCAACATTAAAAAGTCTGCATACAATAAAGGAGGCTAGTTACCAATGCCATCCATCCATTTTCATAGTTACCAATGGTGTTGCTCAATAGATAAGTTCCTCTTTTCCTGTGCATCAGGCAGCATATGTGAGATGGGGCTTGTTACAGTTAACCAGTAAATTTGTCAGCTTCAGAGGTAGAATCAGAGGTGTAGACGAGACGGCCAGTGTGTAAGCTTAGCGCAGTGACGTCAACATGCATCTAATTATCTGAATGCGCAAAGCCGCAATTGGCTGTGAGAATGTGAACTTTGGAGAGTTCTATCTGAAAGGGGCAAATCTGGCTCTACCAGTACCCCTCTAATGGTGTTGCAGCGACTTTCGGCTTGACCTACTGGCATGATTCGTTTAGCACAGTTTTTACATGAGATGCCCCTCATGATGCAACCCATTTTATCAATTTATTTTTTTTAATCCAGGTTTGGGACCGCCAGGGGATGGGTATTGGGGTTCAGATCAAGAATTGAACCCGCACAATCTGCACGAAAGGCACCAGCATGGACCACTTCAGTGGCAGTCAGCCCAAAGACAATGGTTATTTTGTTAAACTGGGGGGGGAAAGAAAAAAACAATGCGCCTTTTCTCAAACACGGCTTTCTCCTCCTTCGTCTCCATTTTCCCATAATCATCTTTGTTGAATTCAGTGCAAGGTTACAGTGTTGCACCATTGATGTGGCTAATGCACCGCCATTTAGCCTTTAGGAACAACCAGATAATTGTTTACAGTTCCTGTAACCATTGCGACCTACATTGAACCGTATCGATTGTTTTTCCATATGGTGTTCTACTTGGTGCACACGATATTAATCCTGTATGGTCATACATGAAAGACTGATACTGAGGTGCTTGTTTTCATAACGATAACTCAAGGCCCAACATAATGAGGCAATGTGAAAGTGGCAGGGACAAAAAATAAATAAATAAATTAACTCACAGGAAAACACCTTGAACAAAAATAGACTGTAGCGGTCGGGTTCAGACAGAAAGAGGAAAGAGGGGGGGGGGGGGGGGGTGGTTAAGCCATCAGACTGGGAACAATTCAACGCTGACAGCCAGAAGGGAAGGAAACAGGAAGTAGACGCTACCCGAGGGCAACAAAAGTAACTGCTGACACCTGAAGTCACCGAGTGGGACAACAAGGAAATTCTTACGGGCAGACTTGGACACATCAAATAGAAATTCTTTTTTAAGATGGCAATGAGACAGTTTGGAAACGCATTCAAGAATAGAAATATGCCTGGGATGGAGAAGGCCACAGAAACGTGGGAAAGCAGCATCTTTGATGTCATCTCATGACTACTTGGTTACATATTAACCAGTTAAGATACCCAAGAATAGCACTGCCAAAGGAAAGGCATGGGTCACAGTGCCCCCACCCCACCCCACCCACCATTTTGAATGGAAACTTGTGCGCCCCAGGTGGGGCGGAACACAATACACTTCTGAGTGGGGTGTTTGTTTTACAATGCAGCGTGGGTCCCGGCATTATTTTGGGAAAGACTGCCAAAAGACGAGTGAACGAGAGTGAGCGAATGCCTACACCTCCGGATACTAAGATCCGAAAAGCCTTGAAAGGTTGAACATTCAATACTGTATTTCCACAAACATGATACTTAGTGTGCTCTGCTGTTTACCTCTATTAATAGCGCTCCAATCAAGCTAACACAAAGTTTAAAAAAAAAAATTATAATTTTTTACTCACGGTTATCAAAACAGTCAGAATCTGAAGCTGGCTCAAGTCTAGTTGAGAAAGAAGTAATCAATGTTTATACAGTGGGTACAGAAAGTATTCAGACCCCCTTACATTTTTCACTCTTTGTTATATTTCAGCCATTTGCTAAAATCATTTAAGTTCTTTTTTTTCCCCTCCTTAATGTGCACACAGCACCCCATATTGACAGAAAGAAAAACTGAATTGTTGAAATTTTGGCAGATTTATTAAATAAGAAAAACTGAAATATCACACAGCCATAAGTATTCAGACCCTTTGCTGTGACACTCATATTTAAGGAGGTCTGAATACTTTCCATACCTACTGTATGTTAATTTTTAGACTTACAGTAGGTAAAACATTTCAGGATTCACCTGCGTGTTTATCACATCTCGGCGACGCTGAAAGCAAAGGGCTGGCAGAGAGGACCTGAAAGAGCTGCGAGAAGTCAGCAAGAAAGACGGGAAGCAAAGGAAAAGCCAATGAGGAAGGAAGACGAGCCCACATGGGATGGTGAAGCTCATCGAGCGCGGATCAAGACACGCTGACAACAAATCTGGCTCTTTTTGCTCCAGCAGGAGGCATTATGGAAGAGGACATGGCCTGAGGTGTTCTCTTTCATACACTCGCCTGTCTTTCTCTCGTTCTCCATCTAATAGACATGAAGTGATGAAAAGAGAGCACAAGATGGAAGGGAAATACCTCGCTTCATTACACGCCGCAATACAGTTGATTAGATACTCTCTTTAGTCAGCACTCCAGGATGAGGACAAGCGCCATTTACTACCACACAGATAGGATGATGCCATTCTAGTGGTTCGGGCTGTTGGAATATACAGCGCAGCCAAAAAGCATTTTCACATTTTGTTATACTACGGAATAAATTACTTGTATACTTATGAATTCTTAATGTTCCTGTTTTTTTTAAATAAAATTTGTAGGGGGGGAAATTAAAATAAATAAATAAAAAGTCATTCTGAGGTGTGTGTAGAATTTTGGGAGGAAAAATTAATTTAAATCGATTTAGTAATAAGACTAACAAACTTTCCGGATGTAGTAGAAATTGAGTAGTCAAACTCTCAGCATACAAAATGATCTGGCTCGCGTTAAGGACAATAGAGTCTCAGTCGTTGCCGTGGCAACCCAGGACTTACCTCCTTTAATTTTGGTGGCCCAGCGCGGACCACTAATGTTGCTAGGCTATTATGGTATGCAAGTTAGCAACTAGCAAGTACATTTAAGACACATACTCACTTTACTGCTATATTGATTTGCATTTACAACTGCAGAATTTTTCCAAACTTTGAGCCAAAGCACATATTTGACACTAGCACAAACTAACAGGAGACCACCAAAGAAAAATGTCACCAGAAGTGCTTGAATATATGAAATGATCTTGTCTCAGTTTATCACAGATGAATTTTCTGTGGTTTGGCTTTGAGTGTGGAATCTAGGCCTGTTTACATAAGTAAACTGGACCTTCTGCCATTAAGTAGAAGGGCATTTATTGCTCTGCATGTCACTGTAGGTCACTGGCATACTGGAGAGAGTACTTGCGTAATGTAAGTGAAGCCATTCTATTTGAAAGCTATCAGGGACCGTCCCCTGCCGCGAATAGCAAAACTCCGGGAGTAACTGCCTATAGATGGCTACAAAGAATTGCATGAAGCTCCTCAACTCACTTCAACATTGGCACCAAGCTGCCGCCAGATGGCGCCAAAGCAATTCTTATCGCTTTGGTCTGAGCACAAATGCAGCAAATAGGTGACTGTTTCAGCAAATAATGGCGGGTGAGTTCAAAAAAATATACGTATATGCGAGGTTTCACTTAAAAGGCGATAAAAGCATGGACTGCAAAGCGAGAAGCACAAAGGTGGGTCTACTCACGTAGAAAGTGTTTCTCCAGTAAGGCAATTTCCAAGTGTCCTTTGACCTCGTTCAGTCGGTCCGACTCCGATCTCTGGAAGTCCTGGATCGCCGCTGCCATGATGGGAGACCCTGAACCAGCCTGTGCACGAGTGCACACACAAGAAAATTGTATTGATCATTATTTAAATGTAACTTTATATTATACGTGCATAGAAAAATAAAGGCGCGACTACAGTCCAGTGACTTCCAGTCCACATTTGTCTACAAGCTTGCTTCCATGTAAAAACCTCTCGCAGGAATGGCTCCCTTGCTTTTGCTGACACACTCTATGCATGACTCACACTAGCGTTTCCCCTTTCCTGGTTCAGGTCCGGCCGGCAGGAGGAGAATCGCGCTCATTTGGCAACACACACACACACACACACACACACACACACACACACACGCATGACTAGCGACACAATACTGACTGATGACGGCCGGGTATGAGGCGTGGAATGAGGGACGTGCAGACGGGAAAGATAGGTGGGAAAGGAGGGATGCTCGCGTGAGAGACGACTGCAGGTTGCTCCGCTGCTCGACTCGGTTCCTTTAAGAGCCAGACACACACGCATAAACACACACACACACGCTGCAGAGGCTTTTCCCTGCCAACAACCAGAACCAGACAGCCAGTGACCTGACGATACATTACGAAGAGAAGCTAAATAAAACGGGCTAATCAGGGGCGAATAGAAAACGAAAAAAAGCATCACCGACTGAAACGTAATGACATACTCGTATGCCAGGACGTGATGTACGCTGCTGGAAAACCATCACCTAAAGAGGTTCGATGCCGCGGAGGAGCATTAATAGCGATTGTGATTCGTTTCACATCCACTCTCGCTGCCTTTTCAATCAATCGGCTGCTTCGGCCTCGGCGGAGGGTTACGTCAGGTCAAGCCTCGGCTCGCTGCATCATTCCCGGCCGGGGAGGCGAAGGCGAATGTCGTTGAGGAACGAAAGGATAATTGGTCGATTACAATTCAATAATGATATCATCCAAAACAACAAGTATGACATTTAATTAATTTATATAAAATATTCATACGTATTTTTAAGATTCATTTAGTGACTTAATTCAATTAGTTACAATACAATTCCGTAAAGTATGTATTATTTTATTACAATAATTTAAATTTTTTACATGAAGAGTTTAACTTTTTTTTTTTTTTTTTGCTCGAGAAGCTAATGTTCTCGCCCATGCGTTTTCAGATCCACTTTGGGTGGTAACGATCAGCCACAAGCTAAAGTGCAAATAAGCACCCCACTATTACAGCTACATTACCTTTCCTAACTAGCAATTGGCTTTTTTTTTTGAGGAGGAGAAGCTCGAAAATGTACTTCAGATGAAGATTTTAAAAAAAATAAAAAATAAAATAAAAAGCGCTCAGTGAATTAGTCCCTGCCATGCCTGAATGCATGGCCTCACATAAGCCAAGTCATGTGATCAAATCTGAATACATCGCTGCAGTCCGTGTGGGTTCCACCGGGCCATTTGGGTGCCAGGGGGAAGACTTTCACTGAGATAATGTTGATGAATGCGTTTTGGGACTGTGCACATGTGCGTGGCACAGGGGCTATTTAGTTTTTTCTGGGTGTGAGTCATCGGCCTGGTGACGTGAATGATGCTCTCCCCGGTGGGCTGACACGCTCGTGGGCAAACACTGTCGCATGTCGACGGCAAAGCTCAAGTGTACGCGATTAAATACACGTAGCGCACACAAAGTGCACTCGAATGGGCCATTGATCTGGGAATCCCTGAGAGACAATAGACGGAAAGAGTATTAAAAAAATAAGGAAATTAAGAATTATATCTCTGAGGTGCTTTTCAGTGCGGGATGCTATTAATACATCATGGAAACCTTTTGGTTTAAAAAAAAAAAAAAAAAAATCATTCATCCACAGTGAGGGGGGGGACAAAAAACAACAGCAACAAACAGCATTTTTATTCCCATCTCAAAATTTCTGCTGCATATTCATCTGCATACTGAGAACCACGCACTCCAAAATGATGCTAACCTTTGAGCAAACGAGCAACGTGTACCAAACGTGTACTTAAACACTTCTTGAGATCAGTGATTCCCAACCAGTGCGCCACAGCACATGAGCGTCATCGATGCCGGCGACATATAGTGACAGGCAGAACAATTTAACCCTCTTCCACTAAATGGCAGAAGGTACAACCAACCTGTTTCTCCACCTGCTGCCATTCAGACAATAACAGCTTTGTATTCAACTCAACAAAGGTTTCCCACCGAGTAAGTAAATGTGTGAGGAAATTGAAACGGGATCATCATGATTTCACTATACAGTGTTCCCTCGCTATATGGCGGTTCATTATTTGTTCATTATTCCATAGTCGTGGAGGAACCCTGTGTTGATAATTAACGCAAAATATATGTCAATTACCGTTAGCTGGTCAATAGTGTTTCACATGATACATTACCATGAAGATAGCCAGCTTTCGTTAGATGAAATTATAGGGTTTGGTTTCACATTTTTGTGTTTAAATACACGTTACATTCGGTTTTGTTTTCGGAGTCTTATTTGGAGAACTATGCGAGCGATAGAGCAAGAGCGAGAGAATAGGCATTAAGAAATACTTTAAAAGTATGTTTTAAAAGGTTCAAATGTGGTTAGAGCATGTGGGAGGGAAAAAGAAACTACGTTTCTATATTGCAGATTTTCACATGCGATAACCAGGGGTTGACTATATAAACCTTTTGACACATTTTTGTTTGGTAGTGTGCCCTGGTAAAAAAATATGAAGCAAATGCAATCTTCTATCTGCTTTTGCAGATGCAAGAGCGGTGTTGAGATCAGAGTGCATCGTCAAGCACAATAATTCATGAGTACATCGAAATTCCTTTACGAGAGCATCCGAGGTCCTATCAAGGCTAAACAGCTAAAACAGTATAGTGTCGTGTTTGAAGAGCACCTACGGGGTCACGCGGGGGCTCGTCGTTGGCCGCGCGCGGCTTGGGCGGCACGTCGTCGCTACATTCGTTGTCAGAGGCCGGCGGCGAGTCGCCCAGCTCGGGGAAGTCGTCACGCGTCCTCGGGCCTCGGAAGCGGATCTTGTCCAGGCGCTTGAGCATGGTCAACACCGCGCACCTGGGCTTTAGCTTAACATGGCGGACGGCAACCCTGTATGGGAACATGACGCAAAGTCAGCCTCGACAAACGCCGCGTGTGAAAGTCTAAACAGGATGTGCACTTGTAACCCCTGACAACCGTATCCTTTTAACTCGTCTGACACTTAGTTGACCGCAGCGCATCAGTTGACCTCATTTCCATGGCAGGAGTGATTGCAAAGGGGGGGGGGGTAACAAAATGGCTGTGTTGTGCCATCATCCTGTATTGACTGTTGACAACCCAGTTCAGACTGTTCTCTATCCATTGGAAACAGTGAGAAATTACATTTACTATTATACACAGTGGTAGTTTGAGTTTGTCATTTCTCATTCAAGATTTGCATATCCATTTCAATGCCATCCCACTTAACACATCTGTACTGCTGGTAAAACGGAATAATGCTGATTGAGTTGAAGTATTGCCATTGTATAAGACAAACCATGCACCAGTGCCATGCCTTAAAACTTGAGGAACACTTCGAATAGTCCCACTGCATTCTTCATTCATGCTTCTGCAGCTTTAAAAGCAACCGCTCTTCACTTGATCTGATGCTTATCAAACATTTATGTCCTTACATAATACAGCTGGTGTGAATAGAATAGAAATATAAATGTAGAAAGTTGCCATTAAAATGCGTAGCCTGAGTGAACAAAGATGCACCTAAATACAAATAGAGTCTAGTCAAGTATTTCCCTATGCGACGTGATTGTAGCAAGATGTTCAGTTTCTATATATACACGTGGACAACCCACCCACGCGAGCTCCTGTGATTGCAGCTTCAACTGGTGGGCAGATGTTGCCTCCCGAAGTACGAGAGCAGAAACCGTGCGAGTGGCAGGTCATTAAAGACTTCCTTTTCCACAAAATGTCACAATGGAATGAGTTCACACGATTAGCAACTGAATACACGTCATTTTTTAGTTGTCCCGAAAGCCCCTCCCTACCACTTCCTCTACAGCTAAAAAAATACCATTACGGTAGTTGACAAGTGAAACCGAGGAAGTTGAAATTGAAAAACAGAAGCATTGTCACTGAAAAAAAGATGGCAGGGAAATCTGAAAAGTGATACTGGGAAAATGTATGATAAATATTACAATTATTTTTTTAACATTTACAATAGCTGTATCATTAGCAAAGTCATCCCAGCTATTAATGTACAGTGCACAAGTCCGCCTGCGTAATCTTCTGCCAATGACCTGTAGTAGATGGAGGCTACTGTAATGCAGGTCACAGACGGCGCACCAGCCAATCACAGCCGCTCGTGGATTATGTGCTATAAAAAAGGCATAGTACAGTATTAAGTAAACCTGCCCTATATTAGTGTCGAAAATAGAAAACATCATGATAACAACTAACTAACAACATGGCTACGAGCAGGGAACGGCTAGTTTACAAAAGCACAGTCAGTGTTGGCAATTTAGCGACTTTTTTAGGCCCTCGGGCAAGCATTTAAATTTTTTTTTTTTTTTTTTTTTTTTTTTTTTAAGATACGATCGGCAACTTTAATTTCCACAAAGAAAAATACAACATGAGCTGAATTATTTTAATTTTCACATTGTTTTCTGTTTGACAAGGAACGATCCCAGTGGAAGGCAATAAGAGTCAATCACAGTGAACATTTCAAAGTGCCTATTTATATGTTCCAAAAGCAGTAATTTGTGCATTTGCATTTTTGCCAAGGAGCAAAATTAGCTTAGATTTCAGAAATCGGAATTTGGTGAAAACCTAAAAATCCAAGATTTTATTTTAAGGCCATATAGGCCAGCCTTAATTGATTGTAATTTTATTTTTTTGCTTTAAATCTGAGATTTTCTTTGAAGGCCATAACGCCCAGCTCTATCTGTTACTTTAGTACCCCTTTAAAAACAATGACAATCAGCATTATTGTTGCCTATCAGGAATTAACTAGAAAGGAAATGGAGGTGCTTTAAATCTGTTCCCTGAGAAATCAGAAGTGTAACATGTCTAAAATTTCAAACTGTGTTTTGTCTTGAGTTTTAAGAGTTTTCCACCCCCCTCACAAAAAAAAAAAAAAAAAAAAAACATAAGGTCATCTGCTCGTTATCTGGGTGATTCCTTGACAAAGAGAGGGCTTAACATGGCCTTTAAATAACTTTTTTTTTTTGTGCAGAATTACCATCTCGAACAGTGACGGTGGACAGCCAATATTTGGATTTTTGACATGAACTTGCAATATTTGAGCCATTTTCCGTGGCAGATGTAACAAAGTGATGTTGTAGAAATGACAGTCAAGCCCACTCATGCAACCCCCTTGGTTGCAACATTTAGATTGCTGAGCAAACAAAGTGTGCAAAGGCAACATGAGGTCTCAGGTGCTATTTTAGTCATTCAGCACTCAAACCAATGACGTTTAGTAAATGTATTCATAATGGCATTAGTTATGACCCATGCTGCGATTATATCACCATGGTAGTTATATAAACAGAGATGATCAATAGGTTGTGAACAGCAGGTCAATTTCTCAAGTGGAAAACACAGTAGGGACTCTCATACTATACTGTACAGCACACGTTGTATTCAAATACAGTTAGGAAAATAAAATAAATCTCCAAGTATGGGTCATAATAGTGATGAATCAAGTGTAGGTGGACCGGATGAGCTTAACAGACAGTCTGTTCTCCCTCCAATGTCAAGTGGGAGTACATTTGTTCGGAATGGGAAAGGGAGGCGTCGTGTCATGTGAGACGTTCAAAGCTTCCCACGTGCACGAGAACGCACCACATTAGCACCCACTTCGAAACAAAACAGCTAGGTCCCCCCCCCCCCAAGATAACCGTGACCCAATATTCAAAACATTGAGGGGAAAAAAAAAAATTCTGTAAAAAATACAAAAACAAAAATGTTATAAACTTGGGGCTCATTCGTGGACATGTAAATATATAAAGTATATTAAGGCGTCGTCCTGGAGGACAACAAATGGTTTGGTAATGTACAACTAGAAGGCCCATCTATCTAAATTTACGGCTTAAAAATGTACGTCACATAGGATTACGGAATTTATTCAAATTCAAATTGTGTTTGTTACAGGAGGGGGGGGGGAATTAAGAATTATGGAAAAGACATGGAAATCTCGTAATTTACCGTTATTTCGGCAGGTTAAACACACCATGGCACGTGCCAGAAATTTAACCCCCGAAAAGTGTTCATTTTCAATTAAAACATAAATAAAATACACATTTACGTACCCAGCGCGTAAATCGTAGCAAAGTTTCATGAACACTGAGATTGGCCTTCGTTATCCGTCAGTACACCTGCTGCTCAGGACGTCCAAAAGAACGCCAGTGTTGCGCTGGGGAGGGGGAAAAAAAAAAAAAAAAAAAAAAAATCCGTCAATCCATCCGCAAAACGTTAAAATAGGCTCCCTCCTAGTTGAGTGCGGAATGTCAAATTGGGGAAAGAAAACCCCTCCAAAAAATACCAGTTGCGTCCCTCCCGGGGGAGAATGCTGCCGTGGCCAGCCAGCACCGTTAGCCTTAGCCCGGGGCTCGGAGAGGAGGAGACGTTACCGTCGGTCGCCTCTTGTTGCTTTCGCACAGGCAGGGAAGAGAAGAGAAGGGAAGGGCCGCGGAAGTGACGTCAGAGTGAGGTATTAAAGGGGACGCACACAGGGAAGGGATACCCCACGTGCACAACCGCTCCCAAAAAAATAATAACAACAACAAATAAATTATTAAATTGGATTTAATTCAACAGTTCTATATTTCTGTTATTAGGATGCATTACCATAAACATATATTTGCATAACATTTCTTTTGGGGAGGATCTATCTTATGCAGTGAGCCAGTCGGAACATTTTCAGTCAGGCAAAACTGCTTGTTCACAGACCCATTCTCAGAAAAATACAAATAGCTATGAATTTACTTGTTTCCAACAGTGGTTAATTTGATTATTGGCCACTAGACGGCAGAAGCACGCTTCAAAATAGATTTTGTGGCTTTCCCAGGGTCCTCCACTAGATGGCAGCCTTGCACTTCTAATTTAGAAGGTGGTTCATGAGTTTCATTTGGCAACACATTTGTAAATTTGATACCTGTGCCGAATGAGACATGCAGGTTTCAAATTTAAAATATCAAGCAGAAACACAAGCGATATTTATAATAATAATCTTTCAACCTGAGAGGGGGCATCAGTCGCCATGACAACAAAAACCCCAATAGGTTTGCAACTTGACCCGGCCTTCTAACCTTTCATAGAATATGCTTGGCAGCGCCTGGAAGTCCAGTCAATTGTGGATTTTAGCAAAAACATCACTGAACCTGGATAACACTGTACTGCATCTCCCATTTAATCTGCTACATAAACAAATTCCTCTCATTAAAGCACAAGGCCGTATAATGCACGCTTGACAATATTGGAATTATTTGAAGGCTTACTTTGGAATGTCTGCGCTAATGTGCCAGGCAGACCTGGTTTAAGTGGTCCGAGCTGTGGATAAAAATGCAAATAATGTCAGGGGAGCCTGGAACAGCTCCATAACCTTGTAAGGTAAAGTTCTTATCTGCATTTACAGATATTATTCTTTCATTCAGAGGATGGCACACACACACAAAAAAGACCCCAGTGAGTACAAATTCAACATCTTTAATTTGACATACTTTGAACTCCAGTGTCTTAGAACCATAAAAAATAAATATACATTATGTTACAAAACATTTCCAGTGTCCGAACATTACAAAAATAACCACATATTAGCAATATTGATCACACAGCCAGATCACAGGTGGGAACAAGACGAAGGCACCTCGTGAGTGGTAAACATAACTTAAAGGTTTAGCTGCGATGTGGACTCTGGATGAGGTGTTTGAACTGGAGAACTCCGACGGAAAAAAACGGCCAGGATCTTCACGAGAAGTGTGAGAAGTGGGTTTATAGTGCTTCAACATTTCCTTCCTTCCATTAGTGCTCTCTCTCTCTCTCTCTCTCTCTCTCAACTTAACGTATGTTTGTAAGGCCTCAACTGATTGTTCAAGGCCTCTAAAAAATATATCGACGCACGACCGCCATCTAGCCATATTCTCCAAATACGAGAGCTTTTGTTTGAGTTCAAAAGAAAAAACAAAAGGCGCACTTCGGTTTGAGTTTTAAAAGAAAAACAAAAAGAGCACTTAGTTTGTTTTCTGCCTTCTGGTCCTTGAAATCCTACAACAAATGTACCAACGTCTTTCCTAACAGTCACATTTTGCAATACATTCAAAGGGGGCAGTCTTCATCCCCTTTTTTCCTTTTATGCATTTGGCACTCAGGTTCCATCCTCCTCCTCCCTTTTGTTCCCTTTATCGTTCCTTCTTTTCTTCTGCTGGGTAATACTGATCTCCGGAGAAATGGGACCAAGAGAAGACAGACGGCGGATGGACGTGGGTCTCCCAGGGTCCGGTCTCCTCCTCTCACAAGGGCGGGCTGGTCTGGATGTCCCTAACAGGTCAGATCGAAGTCTCGTTACTGCCACTGTTAATTTGGGGGGGGGGGTCGGTCGCGGGATTTTGGGGGGTGCAGGGAGGCATAGAGGGAAGACAACAACATGCAGGGTGAATGCAAAGAGGTGTAGGAAGTGGTCATGCAGTTTGTCAAGCGGGATGTTATTTTGAGCAAAGGCCTAATTTTGAGCAAAGGCAGCATTATTACATTTCGAAAGCTCTATATATTTTTTTGTGTGTTTACTTTGATCACTTAATGCGTAAAACACACACACACAAAAACTGGGCTAAAAAGTTAGTCAAATGTATTTAGTGCTAAAACAAGCCACATGCAATGTGCCTTGCTCGCTTAAAATCCAAATTAAAAAAAACCCTTAAAAACTAATTATAGGTTTTAAGAAAGACTTATTTATTTTAGATTAATTCATATTTTATATTTTATCTATTTTTATTTATAGTAGTGCACATTATAAAAACAATTTTGCCAAGTTAACTTAAAGTGTCTTATTTGCAGTGCTTATGTTTCTTTGGTGCACCTAAAATGTTCCTGGGTCAGAAGGTAAATAAATTAAAAAAAAAATATATATATATATATATATATATATATATATGTATATATATTCCATTTAATTAAAAGAGGTTCACAATAAGGCTGTTACCTTATTATTTTCCCTTTTCAAAATATTTTTCTAGATCTTTTTTTAACTAAAATTAAAAATATAAAATAAACAACAAAAAACATGACATTTATATTTTTATTTATTAACATGATCATTTATTTATAGATGATACTTTATGTATTTTTATAAAAGGAAAAGGGAGCGGAAAATAAAGTACAGTTGTATTGGGGGTTTAAATGTTGATCAAAAATAACATCGCGGTCGTATTACTAAGAGGTATATTTAAATTATCAAAGATCGACTGTAACATTATGCAGTTTGAATGAAAAAAAACTTAAATAATGATTCAATTAATATGTATTGCACATAAATTTAAAAACCAATAGAAATTACAGATTAAATGCTAATGTATTTAAAAGAGAAATACAACTGAATTGTTGTTAGGCAGTGATTCTTTCACGTATCACTAGAGGGAGCCTGCGTGAGAACCACTAGCTTCGTCAAATCATTGGGTATGAAAGTAATTCTACTCACTCCGAGTCTGTGCTGTTGCCGCCGTTAACCGTCCCTGACTTCAAGTGCATCGCTATCCCACCGTTAGTGTCGCGGTAGACGCCTGCTGGCGACGAGCACACGGCAACCTGCGGCCGCGGCGCCACAGGCGGTTTCACCAGGGACCCGTTGCCGTTGTTGCCGGGGCGACCGCTGTCGTTGGAGGCCAACGAGGGCCGGCGGGATGATGGTGCCAAGATGTTGACGGACGCAGGGGAAGGGGAGGTGGCCATGTTGTAGTTTGGCGGCGGTGAGGTGATGGTGGGGGAGTTGTAGTCGCTCAGCTTCTCCCGGAGACGGTTCTTCATGTTCTTGTCGGTCAGAGGGGGCGGGTAGCTTATCTTGTTCTTCAGGATCCCTAAGAGAAACAAACAGTTTTCTCATTTAGCATCAGTTCTTCTCAGCACTCACTTTCTTAGGACCTACGGTTAGAAAAAAGACATTTCCACACAAATCAGAAAAATAGACTGAGTGACTGCTTGTAACTCAGTATCTAAACATATACAGTTGATGTATTCTTTATTCCCTGCGAAGAATAACTAACATTAGTGCCTTACTGAGGAGCCGGGAGAAGTTTGGATTTCTCACAGAACAATATAGCTGTCCCTTTGTCTTACACTGCCCCCAGGTGGCCAAGGTGGGCATATCACTGTTTTTATAAAGTACAACAGTAGTATTTTTAGTAGTATTGAAAAAACACATTCTAATATTGATGTTACTGCATCTTATTGAGTAAGTTGTAAAACTCTTCTTCGTGTGTCTCTATGTCCGTATTATATTGCTCCCCTGGTGGCCAAGGCAAGAACACCAGACTGAGCACAGGTTTTCTCTTACCTTTTCTCTGTTCCGGCTGGTGGTTGCTGTTGGTCTGACCGGTGGGCGTCATCGCCTCCTTGGCCTGACCGGTCGCCTGCTTGTCTCTGTCCTGAGGCGCCTCCCCGTCGCCGACGGCGATGTGGTTGATCTTGCTCTCCGGGTGCAGCTCCACGTTCACCTTGGTCTCCACGCGCAGCCTCTCGGGAGCGCCGGGGTCCTCGCTGTCGCTGGCCGTGGTGGCGTCCGTCGGCCAGTACGGCGTTACGTGATTGGACACCGAGTCCACTGGAAGGTTGTGAGAAGACCAATTAGGATTACAGTACTCTGCAACTGGGTTTTGGAAATGTATTCAGCCAAATATAGCGGGACACTAATGTATTAAAATACATCATGTAACAGCATATACTGCAGGTTAATTCCTCATCTGCTATTCTATTATTATAATAATTTTAGAGGCTGAGGACAATTCCGATATTTGGAAGAGTAAAATGCTGATAACCGATTAATCTAATGAATATATAATCAATAAAATAACATGGCAATAACAGGCAGAACATTTGACTGTTTTACAATACTCGGTCCTTTCGTATTTCTTCAACTTTGCAGAGAGAAAAACTTTAGCCTTTTTTTAATTAGCCTATTATTTGAATGTCATCATCTCGGTCTTATGTTGTAATGTGTTTAAAAAAACAAACAAACAAACAAACAAAAAGGCAGAGTTTTGCGGATTTCGGCCAATCAATGGGTCGGGCCCTAAAAATAACGTTGCCTATACTGCTTTAAAACACACCTCTACCTTTAGGCGTGCTATGAACCAGCTGCCGCTCATTGTTCCACTTCGGCTCGACGTCCATGTCGTCGTCTTCGCTGTCCGACGAGTGAGACGAGGCGTAGGAGGAACTGTTCTCGTCCAACGACAGCTCGCTGTCCGAGTCCGAGTCTGACGCGAGGAGGGACGCGCGGTAAGATGAAGCGGCGTGCTCATGAAACTTTCACCCTTTTCACTGCATAAGGATGAACTCACCGTCTGCCTTGGAGCCACTTCTGTGGAAGAGAGGCCCGTCGAGATCGGTGTGTCCTTTGGCCGTTCCTGATGAGACGCTGGGCTTCTGGCCTGACTCCTCCCTGCTCAGATGAAAAAAGAAGGGAGGAAGAGGATAAAGGAGTGTTGTCGAACTCTGCCTCTTCCCTCAATGTGGGAGCCATTGCAGCACTATCTCACCTCAAGATTAAGTCTGGATGTTGTTGTTTTTTTAAGACAACAGGTGAAAATAGGTTAGATCGATTTGAGTACCATGTTTGGTAACTGAAGCAGCACGGTGGCATTTTTCTCTATTTCCTGAAAAGTAGTAATTGTGGTGATGTGAGGATTCCGCCTGACAGCGACGAGATTTACTTCTCGTGAGAGTTTTTGTTTGGTGGTGTGCCATAAGATTTAAAATTTTTTTTTTTTTTAATGTGCCTTGGCTCAATAAAGGTTAGGAAACACTGACCACAGTATGTTGCACATTTTCATGGCATCTGGCAATTGCTACACAGTACGTTATGAATGTGATGCATTAGCCACCTTTACAGTTCTTAATGTATTCAACTGTTTGACATTCAAGCCCGCTGATGGCATTTCTCTGCAATTACAGGCAATTTTACATTTTCGAAGGCCATTATGTCATGTCAGTTCTTGCATTCCTTCCTGCCCAACCGAAAGTGAGGAGAATTTGGCTGGAGGACAAATACGGTACTGGCGACTGGACTCCACTGGATGGCTTACGCCAACGGCCACAGAGACAAGTATGCATGCGCGTGTCAGTCATAAATTCCCTTCTCTGCAGTTATGCTCCAATCTCATGCCTACATCTACCCCGCTTGCCTGCCTTTGGTACCAGGCAGCACGCCGCAATTCTCCCCCCGCAGCATCCATTAACCTCAGGGTCAGCTCATGTTCGTCCGATGACAGATTTATGAGCGCAGGCCTGATCTTCTACCTGTTAAACCTCCTGTAAAGAAACTAAAGCTGCCGAACGAGTGTCCTGACTCACTTAACTGCTCTAATCTGATCACCAATATAAAGCTCATTGGTCATTCTGGTTGGAATCGAGATTGGAACCCAAAATCATTGCGCTGTGAGGTAGATGTGCTAACGAACAAAGAATATAGTACAAATGATATGCAGTACAACACACAATAAAAAAAATATCTTGTATGCGTGTTGCAAAAAGCCATGCAAGCAGATTTACTGTACACTTAATAATAAAAAAAAATAAATAAATGAAATGATGCTTTACAATAACTAACGGGGGGAGCATAAATGTATCTATATACACGACTCGCAAAATGTTATGGCTATTCGGCCCATCAGAGTATATGCACAAAAAAGTGCACTTGTGTTGTGTTAGTGAGTGTGAGCCATGCATTGTTGGCTGTCCAGATAATAACACACTGCGGCCATGCGGTCAGTGAGCGTGCCGTACCTCCTGATTGCGTAAGCCAGGTAGCTGCTGCGGCTCTTTGCTGACCTGAGCGTGCTGTCCAGCGAGACGGTGGACTCGCCCACAGCCGCGCGGTACACGTGGCCGTCGTCCGTGTTGTTGCAGTTGAGGGAGCGCTGCGAACGACGACGTCGCGTCAGCTAAAAAGCGGAAAGGAAATGGGCTAAAATGCGAGCGGTCCCTCACTGTGAGCAAAGAGGTCCGCGTGGTGCCCGTCTCCTCTGGGAGGTTCTTCTTCCCCATGAAGACGCTCTTGAGATGCTTCCTCACGTCTTTGTTGAAGATGATGTGGAAGAAGAAGATGAAGACGCCCTGTGAATTAAGCAAAAGGGAATTGAAGCTGTATTTTTCTGGAGAGAACAATGTCCTATTTTTTTCCTAGCTCGTGGCATCTTTTCCAGAATAACAGATGTAATATGTATATAGAAAAACGTTGGACTTTTAATATTATGACTTCAGCTTTAAAAATACAACTCTATTCTCATAAGATTCAGACTTTTAATCCTTATCTTTAATCTTTACTTTGTTCTTGTCAAAATAGTTTTCTTCCTTCCCCCAAAAAACTAATTTAATCCTGTAAAACCACCATATTTCTTTTGTCTGAAATTTTTGAATTTCTATGTCTGCTAGAGGACTCTGCATCTTGCTAGAGGACTCTGCATCTTTTTGCACAATTGTTGTTTGTTGTTGTTTTTTGTCAATGTCTTTATGTCTCCAAAGTGTTCTGTAAATTGACTGTCTGTTGTACTAGAGCGGCTCCAACTACCGGAGACAAATTCCTTGTGTGTTTTGGACATACTTGGCAAATAAAGATGATTCTGATTCTGAAACAAGACAACTATTTCAATGAAAATAGGTAACTTTTCAATTCCTATTATATTCAGGGGTACAATGAGCGCCCCCATATTCCCGGTTCAGCATTCATGAATTTTTTGGAACCTGTCCTACATTATCCAGTGAAAAACTCACTTATTCGCTGCGTTCATGCTCAGGCCAAAGTCATGACTAATATAAAAGTATTGTAATGGCGTCAAGGAATAGGTTGAAGTGAAGACAGAAGCTTCATTTAGTAAAGCCATAGCCATGTCTAATAGAAAAAAATAGCGCTTTACTGCCATATTTTGGGGCAATTATAAACCTTTTTAGGGGTGCATCAATTACTTGTAGATTATCGCTATTCGCAGTAATGCTTGGTCCTTATCCCCCGCAAACAGTGGGGGGGCACTGTACTTTACGCAATTATCATTAACTGGCATCAACTGGCACAAAACTTTCTCCCTTGTAAGCGGCCCATAGTTTAGTGGCTATTGGGATTCACCTGCAGACAGCTGAAGCCGGCGAACAGGTAGTGGAAGGTAAGCACGTCGCTGTTGACTGCCATCAGGCCCAGCAGCCAGGTGGCGCTGATGAGCAGCAGCAGGAGGAAGGCCATACGAAGTGCTGGGCTGAGGAAGTACAACACAGCAATATTCACAGCAAAGGACTTATTGACCAAAATCGGAAATCGAATTTGTGGAAAAAACAAAAAAAACAAACGGTTTTATTTTAAGGCCATATTGCACAGCCCTAATTATACTATCCTATAATGTAAACGTCATATTTGTATATGTGTGTGGACTATAGATGCTTACATAGCGCCTGACTTCTCAACTGCCTTTTGCCTGCGACCACAGGAAGCCTTCGCAGCCAAGATAAAGATCACTATGTTCACCTATGGAGGAAAAAACAACAACATCGTAAAAAAAAATACGTAATTCTGTGCCGATGCTTTGCGGTGTTTACTATTTCAGGGCAAAAACATACCAAAACAACGACAAATATGGGACCCGCGAAGCTCCAAATGAGCGTGTCATGCATGGACAGCCAACAGAAATCGGGGTTGCCGTAACCTTGAGGGTCCAGTCCGACGGCCAAGCCTAAAACACAAGGAAACAGACGTGGATACATGAAGAATTGAACTAATTAGAGTCCAGGAAACTTGGTAAAGCTCACACAAAAAAAATAAAATTGTACAAATCTTTTTACCAGTGATGATAGCCGGGATGCCCCAGCCCATAGCGTAGTAGAACCTCATGTGACCGTGGTTGATGTTGCGCAGCTCGGTCAGCATGCGGTAGATGTGCAGGCCCTCCACGAACATCCACGCGAAGGTGCACATGTAGAAGTAGTGCAGGAGGATGGCTATGACCGTACACACGAACTACAAAGGAGAGGATTACAAAAAAAAGAGAAAAAGAAATAAAGAGCAAATAATTCAAAGTAAATGCACAAAACTATCCCCACATTCCTCCATCCCTCTTTCCATTACGTTAATTTCTGATGCTGGAAAGGAGGAATGCACTTTGTCAAGGAACAGTCGCAATATCTGGATTTATAGCGGGGGAGATCAGAGAGACTGAGAAACTACTTTGGCAGCTTGATAAATCATTCTCCAGGTGGTCTACACACACACACACACACACACACACAGGCTCACCTGTTTAACTTCAAAACCTCCCACTCCAAATGTTCTTGTATGAAACTAGAGAGCTTCATTAATGGTTACAAGCGCTGTATGCAGATGAGAAATTACAGAAAGCGAACAATGACCCATTATCCACCCTCTGGAGGTATAAAGAGGTCTTATCTCCGCCAGGGTAGACTAAAAGCACATTTAAATCCTGCTCTAATGCCTCCCAGAGACATGCAAAGTGTCCAACAAAAAAAAAAAAAAAGAAAAGAAAAAAAAAGACATGGGAGAGATTTATCAGGTTAAATTATAAAGCTTGCCTCAGGGTCTACCGCTATGAGGCCGGCTTCTTGAGACAGGTACCAGTCGGAGCATGTCTCCATTCAGAGAAGCGCGTGTGTGTGCGTGTGTGTGTGTGAGTGATTGCGTTTGTGTGTGCGCGTGCAGACTTCAAAGTATTCCCACATCTTATGATCCCACTGTGTGTGTGTGTGCATACTGTAAATGTTTCCAAGCTGTTACGAGGACATTATTTGTCTTGGGAACTCTATAAAAGGGGGTTCCTTTAGAATAAAAGGCGTATTATTCAAGGAATAAGGTGTATGTATGTACCGACAGACGTGGCTGAACATGACTAAAGTGGACCATTGCAAAAAAAATGAGTTAGCTCTCTGCTACCAACAATGATGTAAATACGTCCAATTTGTCCCTTATTTGCAGAAAGTACAGATATGAATTCGTAGGCCACAACATTAGGTACAAATAAACTAAAATACAGATTTGTTCTCACCGGATTGTCCGTCTGATTAATGCCAAGCAGGAAGACGAGTTCGGAAAAGAAGAGCGCCGCCACCAGGTTCCTGTGGATGACATGCAGGTTGGAGCGCAGTCGGCGCAGCAGGCACAGCAGGATCAAGGTGAGCAGGAGCAGGAACAGGGAGACGGAGACTGTGGCGTAGGTGACGATCTTCAAGGGGAGGACATCGCCGTACTGTGAGAAGAGTGGGAAGAGAGAAGTCCATGTAAGACCAGGAAAAGGCAATAGAATATTGGATTAATATTCAAACATGACATTAGCACCTCTCTCTTGGACATGTCCATGAGTATGGCGAAGCTGGTCATGTGATTACACTGACAGCTAATGTGGCTGTTGTTCCTCTCAAGCACCTCGCAGCCTTTGGAGGACCAACCGCCCGTCCCACCGATCCTAAACACAGCCACATATCCACACATCAATGATGCTGAAAGCAGAAATTGCAGAAATGATTTTTTGGGGCGCTCGTCAGGTCAAACGCACGCAATGGAGTGGTTCCAGAAGACGCAGACGGGCTTGGTCCTCTCCTCCGTCTCCAGCAGCGAGTACTCCAGCGTGATGGGAGGGTCCAGGATCAACGGAATTGGGGGACCCTCGCTGTGTACCGTGGCGCTCAGGATTGCTGTGTTGATCACCGGACGGTTAGGGACCCTGCAAAGACGACACATAAGGGAATCACCTCACTTTAACCATCCTTTAATTCATTTTCATATAGCGTTTCCTTATTAGGGTCATGGTCTAGTGACTGGGTGAGAGGTGGGGCACACCCTGGACTGGTTGCCAGCCAATCACAGGGCTCATTTTATCCACATAAGGTGAAACGATGCCAATTCTATCTACCTCAGGCTTCTGCGATCTGGGTCAAATCTTTCCGGGAGCAGCTTCCCCAGTGATTTGTACACTATCACCACGGCAACCGGTAGATGGACAGGTGGCTCAAGATGGCGACGGGTCCTGTCAGACGCCGTGTGACCCTCCACCGGGATGGTGTCGGTCTGGGCCGCAGGCGTTGTAGTGGGCTCCGCTGATTTAGACAAGTGCATACGTAGGTGAAGAAGAAACGATGAGGGTGTTGTTTTTTTTTTTTTTTTTTTACCTTTGTGCCTTTGACCCAGCAGGTTGAAGTGAGGGAAATGCACCGAAGACCCAAGCGCTTCTGGATATTCCTCCTCGATGTCCTGGAAGTGGGGAAATGTCGCTTTCTGGGGGTCCGACACATCCAGGTAGTCCACGGATAATACTGGAGAAGGCAAGGGAAAGAATGATGCAACCATGGACAAAAGTGTACGTGTTATAACATCATATCGCGCGTCATATTACTCACTCATGTTGTCTGTAACAATGGTGAAGGGTTTCAGGTAGGTTTTCCTCACGTTTCGCGCAAGAGCGTTTGCATAATCCTCAAAATTCCGAAGCAGGTGGGCAGTGCCGCCCTCTGTCTTCTGGATTTGCTCCCAGTGTGCTTTAGTGTCCGGGTCAAGTATGGCGCTTCCAGCTCGGATCAAATTCTAGAACAAATGTTCAAGTGAGGGTTCAATTGACTACAGTTTATTACTACCGTACGTGTTAGCGAAGTGATCATCTTTCCTACCTCGTTGAATTCCGCGTCCCTGGTGGCAGTGAGGTCGAATCCCACCTGCCGGCTCTCGTAACGCAGCACGTGGTTCAGCAGCTGGGCAGCCGTCTTCACGTCGCTGCCGTAGTAGCTCCCGGTGTCGCTGGTGGCGCCGTGGAGCAAGCGCACGATGGTCTTGGAGTGCTCGCCGTCCATCCTGGAGCTGTTTTGACGTAGCTCTTCGTTCTATTATTTTAAAATAGCAGGAGGGTGAGGATGGATATTTTTTTTTAGAGTAATAATTCGACATTTTGGGAAGTAATCACCAGTTTCGTGAGCTGAGCGAAGGAGGCGGTGGTGCAGTTAAAAAGCTCGGGCGACAACCAGCCTTTATCGTCACTACAGTGGCGAATGGCAGTACCTAAAAAAAAGATGGTCAAAACTTTATAGCCTCATTAAATTAAGTGCGAAAATACTTACGGGCCACAACCTCGACAAAGCAGAAACTTTAGATCTAATTGGACATTTGAGCAAATTCAGTAATCTAATTACATACACACTTTTTTGGTTGGTTTGAATATGCCATGATGCATTCAATGTATTCCGCAAAAAGCGACGCTGCCACTTGAACAAGGATACACTGCAGCTTCATTGACATGCAAAGTGTCCTTGTTGTAATTCAATGCTGTTGCAGAAGAATAAAAGGCTTAAGGTCAGGGTACAAAGTTGCAAAACTCCCCAATGAGTCTGGAGTGACATCATAGGGGTTGCCGTGGCGATGGTGTCCTTAAGGCAGTGATTCCCCACCACTGTGAGAGATCATCACGCCACTGAAAATTATTATTTATTCCCTACAAATAATGTATTTTTTGTTCACCTATCAATGCCAGCGACCTTTCGTGACAGCCAGAACCTGGCCAATAGCAGAGCCCTGAAACTAGGCGTCAGTTTAAGTGTGCACGTACTCGCTCCATGTTCCATACGCCCTTGAACGTCACTCACCAACAGATCCTTTGGGACAGTTCATGGCAGCCGGGCGTCCAAACTGGGTCTTAGGCCACCAAATGCCGGCGTCAAAGGCTTTGGGGCAGCCTTCGTACACCACTGTGGAAGGAAAGGTTGAGTCAGTCCCCGCTGTGGATGTGACATGAGCACAAACATGTCCAAATGACCTATGGATCCACCACCAATTCAAAGTCTGAGCACGTTCTATTAGGTCAAACACTGAGCGCCATTGGCATTCCTCTTCTGTCTTCTATTCAGCGCTACTGTATTGTGCGTGCGCTCTCCCACTGCCAAAAGAGCGCAAACGGCAAGCCCGCCTCTTCTGCTTGACTGGTCGGCGACAAAGGCAGAAAGTTAGCTCAAGCGCAGCACCAGCAGATGTGAGCGACACCATTTGTTTCTTTGTTTTGACACCGCCGATTCAAACAGGCTGAACTCGGACAAACTTGAACGACAGTTTTCATTTTGCACTCCGTGGCCAACATATTTAAACTAAGTCAACATATATGTGAAGGTTCAGATATGCTGCCGCACGAATGGGAAAGTGGGAAAACAAACGGCGCAATGAATGTACCGTAATGCCCTCGCTTGTGGGCAAAGACAGCCACAGTCGCCGATGCGCTTTCAACCCTTAAACTGAACGGGACTGACTATACAAAATTCAAAAATCATTTGTTATTTAGTAAGTCTTTCGTAAACACAAAGTAAGAGTGATACCTCACTTCCGTTGTATTTGCACCTTTCAATGAGAATAAATGCTTTCTATTCGATGTGAATGTCTACATTATCAATATTTTGTCGAATTACATACCTTCGCATCCGTTGGGTGTGACTTCAGCGAAGGGGTTGTCACAGCGGTTGCACTGGCGGCCGATGACGCCGCCCTTGCAGGGGCACTGCCCGGTGACGGGGTCACAGGTTCGAAACTCGGAGCCGACAGAGAAGCAGTCACACGGTAAACAGGTGTCGTCCCCTTCCGGGCGGTAGTGGTTATCCTGCAGGAATCGGTCGAGAGAGTTGCCCATCAGAATGGAGCCCGTTGACAGAAGCACCGTCAGTGACGCCAACGCAACGACGGAACCAGAACGAATAACTGTTCCTTACTGTTGCTGTTGATCGTACCTTGCAGCGACACTCCCCCGTCGTCTTGTTGCAGTCGTTATGAAAACCCTTGCTTGTGTCGCACCGGCAGGGTCCGCACATGGGACTGCCCCACCAACCTCGAGCACATGGCTTCTCAACCCTGGTTTCACACACAAAGTGGATTTTACTTTTTTTTTTTTTTTTTTTTAACAATTCCACACAATTTTGCAATCATTCCACCGGATAATGTTAACTCATCTTGCAAGCGACGTTTAGGGCTACTAAATTACCAGCTTGTAGAAAATCAGATTGCTCCTCATCTGTTAGATGTATTTACAATAAACTTCCTCCAAACTTTTCTTCCCCAGTGTGACTCGACAGCTCAAATAAACAAACATTCTCTGCTAAGATTGATGCGATCTGTAGTTCTGCACTGGTGAACGTGAGGAGAGGCGGTAAGTGGGCACACGGAGACGAAACACCTTTGGAGGAATAGTCAAGCGTGACGGGGGGAACCCGCAACCCGCCTCAGACAGGAAGTGATGCATGACGCCTCTCAATTATGGGTGTCTAATTTTGAAGTGTTCTTAGGTACTTATTAGATTATTGCGCTGAATGCCAGTGACGGTATTGCAAAATAAAGAAGATGAGAATGCATTTTAAGACTAAGCCACTTGAATAAGAGACACTGTTGCAAGAATAACACCTTTGTAAAGAAAAGAAAGTTTCACAGAAGGACTTACTTGTTTTCGCAGTACTGTCCGTAGTAGTTGTGACCACACTCACAAGTATAGCCATGGGAGGAACTGGGCTTGCGAGCACAGGTGGAAACATGCTCGCACGGGTTGAGCTTACAGGCGTCGACGCACTCTTTACCGAAATAGCCTTCAAGAGAAAGTGTCAATGAGCTGGGGCCTTAATATTGACATTATATTCGGGGCGGTGTCGGGGGTTGGTACCTGGGTCGCAGACACACGTGTGTGCGCTCCAGTCGTCGCTGCAGTGGCTGTTCTCGGGGCAGATGGTGGCGTCGCACGGATCGGCCAGGTCGCAGCCCTCCTCCACGCGGATCTTCAGGCCACGAGACATGATCACGTTGGCCACGTCGGTGGACGTCTCGCCCATGCGAACACCCTGAGACACGAAAGCGGAAACGGAGAGGACCACAATGTCACCCTCTCAGCATCCTCTCATTATTTATGCTCGTGTTGGGTTGGGAGATTAACCGATATTATCGAATTTTTTTCACAAACGATCCCAAAAAATACTGTGACAAACTGCACTGACCTGTATGCAGCCAACAAATCCTTTCCTGACGTGGTTGCCTTCGCCAGGCAAACCTCCGACATGAAGAGTTTGGAGCTTCAAACCGGGCAGGTCGTTGCCAATCACCACTGACTTCTGCTTTGCAAATCAACAATTAAAAGACACAAACACACTTCGCAGCACAATTGCCTGTGATTCAAACGATACCTTGTACATGCCGTGGTCCAGGGACACGGCGGCCACGTAGTTGATGCCCTTGCCGTCTTTCTCGCTTCTCAGCTCTACCAGCAGGTGGTGCCACTCCCCGTCGTTGACCCGAACTTGCGGAAAGCTCAGTGACGCCACCAACTGGTCACTTAGCAATACCTCCATTCGCACCTGTTGCTCACTCACCTGTGGAAATTGAAAGAAGAACAAAAACAAAAAACAAACCAAAAAATTAAATAAACGTCGAATTGCGGATTCTGCTGCACGCTGTCGCTCACCATGAGGCTGATGGTGGACGAGGGGGCGGCATTGGCTTGCATCAAAGTTCCAGCCGGTTGCCGCGTGCGGAACATGAGGCCCATGAACCAGGGGATCGCGATGGTGACGTCGGGCTCGCTCCACGACACCAGCGCCTTGCCGTCGAAGAACTGAGGCGACGGCATCACTGTTGGGAATGTTGGGGAAATTAAACTATATTGGTTGGACTTGAGCTTAAATATTCACACATGCACACTGCAATTACAGCACAAAGAGCGTATTTGTTCCTGGTGGCGGGTGTTACAAGGGTTTTAGTGTATAAAACGGCATAACATGCAACCGCAGCGCTTCAGGTAACGAGCAGGGCTGCCTCAGTGTTGTAACGCGACACCAGTCACGGACAATTTGCGGAGCGTCACAGTGGCCTGCTGTCAAGGCCAGCGGTTCTCAAACTGGAGTCTGTGAGCTATAACTTGGACAACGGCAAAATTATTTGCAAGAAAATGTTATAGCGTCATGTGGGAACAGCGAGCCAATAAAACAAACATACTTAATCAATGACTTCTCCCTTTGGGCCAATGAAAAATTCGGATTCTTTTCCGGGATAAAAGGTGTAATATTATGAGAATAAAGTGTGTTCCTTCCCTCAAACGTTGATCCTGCTATCACAACACTGTATTATGAACATCTTAAAATTTCAATGATTAAAAATAGAGCTTTATTCTCATAGAATTACAAAATATGTATTTTTTTTCTCGAAAAATATGAATGTGGTGGTCTCTTTACAACTTATTTTCTCCAAAATAGGACACGTTTTAATTCCTATGGCATTTGGGGTTACACGTGGTAGTCTGATTTAATTGGAGTCAAGATTATGCGGGGGGGTCCCTGGGAAAAATTCTTCTGTTAGGTGTCCCTGGACCTAAAAGGTTTGAGAAACCCTCGTCAAGGCCACTCACAATGTGTCAATAATAATACATAATAAGTAAAGTCTGCATGAAAATCTCAAACGCGTGAGTTTTGTCAATTTCTTTTCTGCGTGGTCATCAGTTTCTCTGCTAAACTGTTGTGACTGCGGCATGAGTCACAGTGAGTCAAAGGAGGCGGTGCCCCCTAATCCCAACCTGATCTCCCAAACACACACACACACACACTACTTCCTGGAAGTCCTACAGACACCCACACACCTACTGTATATAAACACACTGGCGCACACGGAGATGCAAGCTGAAGCCTGCACATTTGCATTTGAGACACACTCAGAAAGGAAAAATGCTGAGATACAAATGCATTAAATGAATATTTACTGTTATATTCGTCAACTCAACAGGATAGGGACTATGTCGGACTGCAAAAAGAGAAAATCCACGAAGAAATTGATGCCCACTGTAATTTTTTTAATTTTTTTAACCCCTCCAAATTCTTGAATAAGCAGTCAATCATTTTTGAAACTCTGGTTTATTAAATCCATCTGTTGAATTATTTTCCTCACCTTGTTCGCAGTTCTTGCCGCCATACCCAGTGGGGCAGTCGCAGCTGTACGTGTTCCACTTGCTGACACACACCCCTCCATTCTGACACACACTTGGTGTGCAGAAGTTTCTCTTTGCAGGGCACCCTAACAAGTTCACGTCCAATCAAAATGTGAGTGTTAAATAGCATTTATGTGCGTGTAGTTGAAAATGAAATTTGACCGACCCGCTGTGGTGCCGTTGTCGGCGATGTAGCTAGCCATGTCGATGGGCGTGCTGTCGATGCTCAGGTTCCTCATGCAACCCACAAAGTCTCGGTTTCGCACCGGGAAGTCTTCGGGCAGGTTGGGAACGCCGCCGAGCAACAGCGGCCCGGTCAAATCCAGAGACCTGAAGAAGATGCCGAAAAAAATCGAATCATTAGAAACTAGCGTTGCATTTTGCCCTCCTCACAAAAAGGACATTTTCTTCCCAATAAAAAGGCAAGTGAGGTAAAGCCCTTAAGCCTGTCACAAGGCTAAGCTGCTAGCATCACAGCAACAAGAGTCAGATCGGGCATCGTGGGTCAAGCAAGGGGGGGGGGGGGGGGGGGGGGCTGCTTATAAAACATCAAACGGTGACGACTTGTGAGAGATTTAATGTGACACAATAATGCACAAAGTAGGCCTTAACCCCTGAATGCAGGAAATGTTTGCATAAACAGGGCATTCTCAGGTCAAGATTGACTCAGGCAGCGGTGGGAAGTTAGTAAGTATTTACGTTCGTTGAGTTTTCAGGTATCTGTCCGTCATTTTTTTATTCTGCTGACGACATTTTACTTTTACTTTTTTCAGAACACATATCTGCATTTCCTACTGCTCTGTCAAAATAGGCTTTGTTACAGCAAAGGCGACCGAGGTTCAGATCTTGCTCGATGGACTGCAGTCTTGGGGATTTTTCTAGCTGGGGGGGGGGGGAAAAAAAAAAAAAAAATAAATAAAAAAAAGGGGACAAACATGGAATGACGTGAATCATTGAGCATTATCGACGATGACGCAGCAGGAAAAGCAATATATTTCCTAATCCATGGCCCTATTTAGAATTGTTTGATGTTGTCGGCTCCATGAATTATTTGTGCCGAATGTTATGCGCCTTGTGCCAGCCTACAAACCACAAATTTCTACCATACAAAAAAAATAATTCTCCAACCTAACTGAAAAAAAAACATAGGGGTTAGGTGTAAATTGTTATCACACACTTGGCAAAGCTATAGAAACATGTTTTTTTCTGTTATTTTGTGTCCAGATATTTTTTTCCCCCCCACTTTGTCAAGTTATCCAAATGGGAATTATAAAGAAAAAATAAACATTTATTTTTACTTCAGTCTGTACTTGTTTGCTTTCATGAATGAGTTGAATCGGTATTTCTAATTTTAAGTCTTTTTTTTACACATGTGTAATTCTGTTTAAGTAGAGTGTGAGTACTTTAGCCAACTCTAATAAGCATAAACAAATAATTTTGTACGCATTTGGTGGCTGTTGCAATTCACCACAAGAGTCGCATGTACAACATAGTAGAAAGTGTTTGTGTGTTACGCATTTGTTGTTACTTCTTTTGTCCTGTCTGTGTTCCCTGGGCTGCACACGAGTAGTTCCCAATCTGCTTCCCGAAGCGGATCGCCATGGAGATGTCGCAGTCGTCCACGGCAACCACCGCCACTTTCTCCCCGGAGGGTCCGTGGGGTATCCCCAGCCGCCCGATGTTTGGCTGGAAATAAATCTTTTTTTAACTCGAGAGTAAGTGAAGATTAATTCTAGAGGTATATAGTGACGTTCAGTGACAGGAAAAACGATGAAATGCTCTTCCACTAGTTAAGAGAAACAGGCCCAAATTCCACACAGAGTAAGAACATTTGTGAGAAAATGTAATCGAGATCATCAGTGTTTCAGTATTTTTGATTGGCGGGGTGCCGTGAGTTTTCTTTTTTTTTTGTTTTTTTTCCTTTAAAATGTGTGCCTTGGCGCAATTAAGGTTGGAAAACACTGTACTATAGCACTTCAAAATGAGTCCCATCGGTTGCCTAACCGAGGGCCAATTCAACAGAGGATTTTCTTAAGATTCCTCATGCTTCATTTCAGGTTTTTTTTCTTTTTTGGGGAAGAACTTGCCACTTCACAAACTCTGAGCTGACTTCACCTGCCTCAAAAGCAGAAGTACGCCGGTTTCTCTTTTGCTTATGATGGTACAAAATAAAAAATAAAAAAAGGCCCATTGTTGCCTTTCAGCTCGCTCACACCTTCCAGTTAAACTAGGTTAATACCGCCACCCGGGATCAGCTAATGTTGATCTGCGAAAATGTGGATCAGCTTAGAAAATCAAGCTATGAAATCCCTTCATTTGTAATTTTTTTGAAGATAATATCAAACGTGAGAAGTTCATGAAGAACAGTGGGCTTGGGAGCAGAGTTTCAAAGCTACAATGTTTCCAGTAATCAACGTGCATAACCAGGATTTGCCAATGTGCGATGATACAGTAGACTGACAAAAGAAAAGTGAGCGGCATGTCTCCAACATGAATGCGATTAGAGGAATGAGATGCACTCGGTGCCATAAACAAAGAAGGAGGGGGAAAAAGAGGAACATTTAAAAAAAGACAAAAGGGCAGGCCTGGAAATGAGAGCATGAAAGATCAAAGTTACCAACACCCTTGGGTTTTTTTGCCCCGACAAAAAAATTATTTTCCACAAAGACATTTGTGGGTGCCATCAAGTGCAAATAAACCAGTCAAAATGAAGACAAATGAGAGTGGAAAAAAAGGGGGTGGGGGGCTTTTCAAGTGCCCGTCTGACCACCTGCAGAGGAACATGTCATGTCAGTGATTAGGATCTCAGCATCCCTTGTGAGCTCACTGAAGCAAGAAGCAGATGAGATGAAGACGAGAGGAAAAAGAGGAAGGAGGGAGGGAAGTAAACAAAATGGTGCACCACAATCTAGACTAGGGGGGGTGAATGTTTTTTTTTTTTTTTAAATGCACAAACTGCTTAATTCTTTACACCCTTTTTATTTTGTCTTTTATGAAGTAAATATTATAGCGTGCAATTTTCCCTTTTAAAAACACACCGGTGGGGGGCTGGAACGGCTTCATGGCCTTTCCATTCATTTCAATGGACAGTACAAACATTAGCATTTAAAACTTAGGCCTACTGCTACGCTACTGTCGAGAGTCAGGTTGAACTTGAAACGTTTGACAACCTTTGCTCTACATAGTACACTGCATATAGTTTCAGGCTTCTTTTTGACCCCCCCGCCCCGTAACAAAGTGCACTTGGCCACATTGTGGGACCTCTCGTGAGACTCCCCTATTTACCCTCCAGCCAAATGTGGGCAGTTGAAGATTCCCTCTCTCTACGGTGTCGTCTCCAGGGGCGATAGGCTTGCCGCAGCCATGGCGACGCACTTGATCCCCGCAGCTAGCCACAAAAGACAAGTGGGGGCAGGGGGTGCTGCACGCCGGAATGATATCACAACATACTAGGGGCCAAATCCCACCTCCATGCATGTACACACACACACACACTTTGACACCGCTATCATTATCAGCTTCCTGTCAACATGATGACTTCACCAATTCGCCCGAGGCAGGGTTTTATAAAAAAAAAAAAAAACACCACCACAAATTGAGTCTAATGCAAAACATTTCCACAGTCTTGTCAAAGAACCATCAAAATTAGGGAATAACAAGCTGGGAAATGTGTGGAGATGGATGGAGGGACTACTTTGTTCTGGAGAAGGATGTGTGTGTTTGTTGAGTGAGCGAGTGTGTTTGCGTGCGAGGAAGGAAGCGAGCGGGCCGCGCTGCAGACGACCACCCGCTCCAGTCTGATAATAAAGGAAGACGGCCGCGCAGACTTTTATTTGATTTGGGCCGGCCGTAGGAAATGCCATTGTTCGGTGGACTCTTGGAAGATACACACACTCCATGTTCTATCTAAGGCCCGTGCAAGTGTGTGCGCGCACACGCGTGTGTTTGGGCTAAACATCTTTTCCAGAAGTAAAACTCAAGCACTTTCGAAGATGAAAGTGTTTCCTTTTAAACAACCTTTCAGTTGTGAGTGTTCAACCAAACATATTAATATTGAAACATCATTTTTGCATCAAATGCATTTGATTGAATATATTTTTATATGAGTAATTTATATTTTAGTGAATAAAAGGTTTGAGGTTGCATTAACAAAATTACATGAAATATAGTTCTAATTGCAAGTTATTCTATAGCAGTAGAGTATTATAAATTGACAATAACTGTATTATGAGATAAACAAAAAAGGGGAGACAAACTGAAGGAAAATAAGTTTTAAGCGCTCGTTAAGTATAATTTAAGCACTTTTCAGAATAAAACACCCCCTTACAGATGTTTAAAATTAAATATTCATCAACAAATGAATATGACGTATTTGCATTTTATCGTGTAATTTTGTGTAAATATGTTTTACGTTTTCATAATTAAAACTCCTAAAGTTACACAAATTACTTGAAAGAATTTTTTATTACAATTGAACCTGTTGTAGTAGGTTAATTGCATCATACAATTTACTCATTTGTTAATTTCCCTTATAAATTGACAATAATTCTGTTCTATAATAAAGAATTGGAGCAGGAACTTGAAGAATAAAGATATGTTAAGGATTTTCTATTTTATTATTATTCTTTTCAGGATGACAAAGTTTTATCCACTCATTAAGCTAAAATCTCACCACAAGAAAATGATTGCAGTTCATTATTCAGCTTGTTCATTCCAGTAAAAAGAAAAATACCGGTAATTGGCAAGGAGAAGTGACAAGGTTCTCTTCCCTTTAGTAAGGCTTTTGGGCTTTTGTAACCAAAAACGGTTCCTCGCACTGTAAGGCTTTATCCAACTTTTCTAGCGTTGAACAGTCAAATGTAAGCATTCCCTCGAATGAAATAGAACCCTGGTATGCATGTAAGTCATTTCATCTGTCTCCCATGTGTGCAGGGCGCCTTCACACACACAGGTTAGCGTGTCACACCTTGAGCAACAGACTCATGCCCACATTACCTCACCTGCCCCCGTGGCTGTGTAAACCTAGAAGTGTGAATTATTCACACGCACAAAGGGCTACAATGTCCCACGTTCAAGCCTATACGTTACCGCCGTCCGCGTTCAGTCGCTCGTTGCTTCTGTCCCTCAGCGTAACAGATGGACGGCGGCCATTGTCGGCCGGTGGCTTTCAAAGCAGCGAAAGAAATTCTCGCATGGCGTAAAACTGAGGTAAAAGTAAGTGTAAGTGTATCCCCAATGGAAGCGATGGAGAAAAGTCATTACATGACTTTACAAACTGTGAGTCCAGGGACCACTGGTGCTCTCTGACAAATCCTCTTCACATTAAGATCGTTTTTCTTTGAAAAGAAATCTCTTGTTCAAGATTGATTTACATAGTCATCAACTATGAGACGACACCGATTATAACAACAATCTACATCGTCGTTATCTGCAAAGTTTTAAGACACTGTAAATTGTAAGATAATGCCATTACGGATATTCACAATCGGTTTATGTTTGACTACCGTACAAGTGGCCTTGATAAGGCTCGTGCCAGAGATTATAAATTGAGATGGAATGGTTATAAAATGGATAAATGTCACTGCAAAGTAAAAACAAGCACGAGAGAGAAGTGGCATTATACAAAAAGCCCAGAACAACTTCCAAACCAGGAAAACGATACCAACGACAGCAACTACATCGCCCTCTATGACAAGCGAGTCATCAGGAGGAGGGGGGGGGGAGGGGGGTGGAAAAAAAAAAAAAAAAACAGCACCAGTGGACTAGGCAAGAGGCCAGTGGTTACCTCCTTCTGCATGAGCTCCAACCAGGCAGTATAGAGCGGGAGCCGCAGAAGCCCGCTGGAGTCCACCAGACTCCCCCCTTCCTGGGGCAAGAGAGAGACACTGCATTAGATAGACCTGTGTGTTTATCTTGGATGGCTCTCCTTCGAAAAACACACTAACATGCACAAAACAACTACCAAACATCTCATAAAAGCCCTGAAACAGAACTTAACTCCTGCGTGATGTCATCGCCTCGCCTCCTAACATACACACAGCTTGTATTTATAGTTTTTGTGCAACTTACAAAGTGGGACTGTGTCACCAGGACATCAAACCACCAAATAAGGAATACTCTTGTCCTTGCGGCCAGTGCTGTTACCAAGGAAACCTCAACTCTTCAATGCTACAACACTGCACCACTTTGTTTAATACATGCCCGACTATCAACACTGTGATTAAACTGCAAGTTGATGCACAAATGGTCATCACAGAACACTGCTGTCAGCTACAGAAAGGCCAAATGTCTCCTAAATGCAACAGTACACAATAACGATACAGTAATCCGAGGAGGAACTGGGCCCCATTGTTGCACGCACGTAATGTTTACCATCACTTAGCCTTTTAACATGCTAAAAACTCACCATCCGCACAAAGCAAAGTGACACGAGGCTTCTATTTCAGCATCCTGCCTCTCATAGGAAGGAAAGAAGGGAGGAAAGAAGGATGGAAGGAACCAAGGATGTATGAAAGGGAGGAAGCAAGGAGGGATCATAGGAAGGAAGGAATGGAGGATGGATAAAGGTAAGAAGGCTGGGAGGAAACAACGGTAGATGAAAGGAAGGAAGCAAGGATGGATGAGAAGAAGAGAACAAGGAAGGTATGAAAGGAAAGAAGGATAGAGGGGACCTCTAATGAACACTAAGGAGACTTCATATACAGAACGGGCCAAAAGTAGGTATACTCTGAAAATAACTTATTCAAGGAAGGATGGTATAAAAGCAAGGAAAGATGAAGGAAGGATGCAAGGAAGGACAAGTGGCGCTCTTCAGGTCTCCACCAGGTCAAGACGCACACAAAGCGTCTTAAAAGTAAAAGTAATTGTAATACGACACAGTACGTGGAAATGCGGCCCGCCTGTATTTTCACTGTGAAATTTCGACTTAATGACAAGAAAGCAACGAGACCATTAGAAAAGCAGTTTACAATGCAGTAACAGAAGGCCATACCGACGTCCAATAAAGCAGACGCGAAAGGTATACGGCTATATCTTAAGCATTTTGCGCTATACTGTGAAGTCAGTTAACACGTAGAGTATGCTTCGGATGATTAAGTGCCTGCCTCAAGCCACACGCGAGTGAGAGCGAGAGGCCAGCGAACGGGAGAAGCAGAAACTTCTGCCCACTTTGGCGCACTGATAAGACTCGGCTCAGCCTGTCTGGGAATGTTGCCGACATCGTATCGCTGAATATGGAACAGCGTGCAGTGGAAAAAAACTGCAAAGAATGCATACGGCGGCTCAAAAGTACTTGTTTATGCCTACGACTCCAAGAACTCGCCCGAGGAGTAAATTAACGCTAAAAAGTAGACTCCAATTGTTGGGTTATTTCTTGTAACCGTAAAAGTAGAGCTTCCTTGAGCTTTTCTGTTCACGTATACATTTTTCCCTTTTAAAGCCCAACTATGACATCAATTCGTGGAACATAATTTACTGTACAGGAACGTACGAAAAGTGTGTTCCGACACAACCACGTGTCAAAGAATGCCTTGAGCTGCTTCTTCTGAAAACGGCGTGGTATGCTTTGGACACCCCCGCTCTCCAAGTGCCTCGGATGGTGACAACAATGGCAAAATCCTTGTCTGTTTCCACGGCAACCCCTCCTCCCCTAAACCTTTGACCTATTGTTTTTGAGCCGAGGCACCCCGCCCGGCCCTTCGATGAAGAGCGGCTCTAATATAATAATAAAAAAAAAAAAAAAAAAAAAAGGGTTTGTGTGGGGGTGTCTGCGGACCCCCTGTGCAATCTTCAACCGTCTCATCATTTGACCCACTAAATCACCTTCTGTGCGTGCTTAACACATGAGCGGGCTCATGTGAGAATAACAACCGTCTATTCATACCTAGTGGCTGCGTTTGAGATTTCCATAATTATGATAGTGTGTTTGTGTAAAATGGAGATTAAGATGCAAGAAAAACACATTCAAGCATCTGCTATTGACATGAATACGCTGCTTTCTTCATGTTTATCAAAGATTTAATGTCGTAAATGGGGATATATTTTTGTGATGAGACATTTCAAATGCACATTTGAATGTAATTTGCTTATTGCGCTGTAGGCTCTAATTAAAAACGAGCTCTTGTTTGTGTTTAAAGACACATCAATCTCAATTTATGTCCATTTAAAAGTCTTAAAAGCACAGAGCAGGATAAAGTCTGATCAAAGTCAGCGTTATCTGCGTGGGTAAGCTCGGGATTCATCATATCTTGAAAAGTCTCCTTTATGGCGGTACAAAATAATATGAAAATCTGCGTATTCAGTCCTCAAGACATCTATTGAGAGAGTTCTGCTGTATACTTTTACACAAACCCCCTCCAGGAAGTGATGCGAGGGGTTCAATTAGAGATTGCTTCTAATCATTCACCACATGAAGAAAAAGATGGCCATGTGTCAATGCTCGTCGGCCTTTGGCTAATGTAACGGTATGTGTCAGGCGCTTTGTAAACCACTGCATGACATTGTCATGGACCCGCCTTGTGGTACATGTGATTATATACTTCGGATGATATGTGCGGAAACAAAAAAAGGAGCAAAACCAAAGTGAGTGGGATCAGCCAAAGAACGCAAAATAAAAGGAAACCCATGCAGAACAGGGGCGGAAATTCATCTGTTGTTGGCATGGCAGCATCCCGACAAAAAGACATACATACAGTACACATCCCAGTGTGCATTTGGAGCATCCCTTTCATTCCACAAATCCTGACAATGAGCACAAAAAGTGACCCTGCAGCGAACATGGGCGGCAATGTTCGCCCCCATTCGTCAAGTGATGAATGCTGGCCTGTCAAAAGCAGTGAAAGCGACACGGTGTGCAACGGGTGTTCGTACTAGAGGCAAAGCACCTGTGAAATATGAAACCCGTAGACAAAAAAAGTGGACAAAAGGTGCAAAAAAAAGTGTTGAATATGAAAAAGAACCCCTAAATATGGATTTGATGGTATGTTGGCAAAGCATAGAACCTCGAATTATACGTTAAAATCCCTATAAAATAGCTTCCAAATTTGACACACTACTGAGAATACTGTTGTTAACAATCCTGCCAAATTTAGAGGATTTAAAAAAAAAAAAAAAAAAAAAAAAAAGTGAATATAAATTGTGAAAAATCAAGTCATTCTCTCCTTTCTCTCACATGCTGCTTGGGGCATGTCCTCTGAATGCGCTGTGACGACGCCCCACTCAACTGTCGATTGCCAATCAAATACTACTGCTACGACCAGGAAAAACTGATGCAACTTCATCTAACATCTTTCTTATGCCTACATGACAACATGTTTAAGACCCAAAAATATATCCACTTAAAGTCTCCGGGGCTGGAAATATCCCACCGGGTCATTGCAGGGCTTTGTCCACGCCGCGGACAACGAGACACTCTAAAGCGGCCATACCAGCGCAAAGCCCCTGTCCACACGCTGGCTGTCAAGTCAGACTTTATCTTATTTTATTTTTTTACCTTGCTCTTTTCGCCTTCTCCATGTGATCTGTGCGCACTCGCGGCCAACAATGAGGCGCTCTAAAGTGGCCATGTTAGCCCGAAAGCAGATAAAGATTACGACATTCCTGAAATGCACACTCACTGGACAATTTATTAGGTACACATGCAATACGATAGAGATAAAGTAAAAATTGTACAAAGCCTCGACAATGAAAGCCAACCTGCATGGTCGTAGAGCACACATTTTGTGTGTAGGCAATGTTATGGCTGAGATACAGAGAGACTGGACGAGTCACAGAAAGGCATAGAAGTGGACATGCATGGAAATAAAAAAGAAAATTAAAAAATGAAAAAGAGTTGTGGGAAAAGTAACGTATCATGTTGAACAGCTGGACATGGGCATTCAAATGTTAGAGGTGAAATTAAGTTACCTTGCAAATATTATAGCACATATTAGGTTTATCCTGAAATCTCCTCTGAAAGCCCAAAATCCCACATTTTTATTTTTTTTTGTGAGTAGTGTAAATTGAACTCCGGGTAACCTCTCTCATTCTTAGAAGTTAAGAAGGGTTATGTTATTCCCAGCGTGCTTTTAAACTTAATAGAACAATAGCCGCGGGCTCTGTAAGTTTGTTGGGAAAAAAAATCACACCTGACGTGACTTGAAGAAAAAGCTCCTCTGATAAATATGACAACTCCGAGTAGATACATGAGACATAATCCCCGGAGATCGTGCTTGATTAAAAAGGCAAGAGGACCATCGTGGGAACAAATTTGAAATGACGTCCTCATCACTATACGATATGGATTGGCAGCTCTTTACCTTGTTGTAGTAATGGAGCTGCACAGAATGCCATTGGCCATCACTGACACCGCCCGGGATGAAGGGGGACACGGTGGTCTTGGTCTCACCTGGAGGACAACAATAGGAGAGATACATGGTGAAGCAACCAAATGGATTCCACTTTTTAAATTCAAAAATGGTGGCACAAACAAGCTGTGTCCTAACTTGATGCGAACCCGCCCATCACGACCACACCGTGATAATAAATCATCGTTGTCAGCGTCTCCACTTGAGCTTAGCGCCGGCCACAAAGACTCCGTCTTTACTGATAAATGACTTTGTTTGTCAAAGACAGGAGCGGCCCAGGGCAGGAATCCACAACACTGACAAGAGTGGTACTTTGTGTATATGTGTGTTGCTTTTGAGAGCAAGAGCACAGACCTCTGCCAAGGTTTAAACATTTGTTGCCTGCAAAATAACTAACGGTCTACAATCTGGCATTTTAATGTCTAACAAAGGAGGCAGAATTTAATCTAGAGCCAAGGGAACTAAATATAATATGAGCATACACAAGCGCAGTTAATTACAGCATATATTTTAAATGGGATTTGAGGATTATTTTTCATAATGCGATGTTACATAAAATAAAATAGCTGGGATAGGCCTAATGATGACAAGCGATACAGAAAATGGATGCACCCAAAGTATTACAAAAAGAAAAAGTTTTTTTTCACAAAACTATTTCTTATATATCCATCCATCCATCCATTTTCTGAGCCGCTTCTCCTCACTAGGGTCGCGGGGGTGCTGGAGCCTATCCCAGCTGTCATCGGGCAGGAGGCGGGGTACACCCTGAACTGGTTGCCAGCCAATCGCAGGGCACATAGGAACAAACAACCATTCGCACTCACAGTCATGCCTACGGGCAATTTAGAGTCTCCAATTCATGCATGTTTTTGGGATGTGGGAGGAAACCGGAGTGCCCGGAGAAAACCCACGCAGGCACGGGGAGAACATGCAAACTCCACACAGGCGGGGACGGGGATTGAACCCCGCACCTCAGAACTGTGAGGCTGACGCTCTAACCAGTCGGCCACCGTGCCGCTTTCTTATATATTTCATTTCAAAATTATTTTCAACTAGATATAGTGGATTCTCGACAAATTCAGGAAATGGTACACAAACAAAAATAAAGAAGTATATGAAGTGACTAAACCTGCCTGGTGGAGGTAATCATGGGGTGATTGTGTGCCCATGTACAGTATTCATCATGTGCATAGTTAATACAAGAATAGTGGGAGCAAATCAAAGATTTTCCTCTTCCGCCTCTCATTAGGTCGTAATCCACATTTAATTTGATAATTAGTGCATTCAACTTTACAGTCAGATTCCAGATTTGGCAGTAGGCCCAAAACAGGAATCAACTAATCATATTGAACTGGATTCCCCCAAGCTCACCCCCACCACTCCTCTACAGTACCATGGGAAAGTGGAGAGAATCGGAAAACAACCCCACGCATGTTTGATCTCTGGATCAGCGGTTATCAGCGTTCACAATGTGAGAATGCGCACTTGTGGCCCAAGTGTTTATTTGACACGGTGTTGCCCACTTAAAGATAACATTAGGAGGAAACTGTAAAAAAAAAAAAAAAAAGTGTCTGCACACACAAGTGCAAAAATTAGGAGGCTTGGAGGTGCGTTCAAGAACTGGTGCTAATAAGTGGAGGGGAAAAAATGGTTTCACCTCCGGAGAAAGTGAGTTGAATCTGCTCGTCGATGATTTCCAAAGCGATGAAGTCATGTTTCTCATTGAATCGGCCGTTGTAGAGAAGCAGGGCATTTCTCTCTCGGGTCACAAACCTGGTTTAAAAAAAAAACAAAAAAAAAAACATAAAGCAGATGATTTTTTTTTTTTAATTCCAGCCACATTTTTCCCATTTCGGTTTAGTTTAATTGTCTAAGAATCCAAGACAGGTAAAATCACATTGCTATTTTGCTAAAAAAAAGCTAGCAGCCTTGAAGAAATTGGACACATGGCATGCATTTCCAGTGAATCCCTGTTTACTGTGGGGGATACATTCCAGACCACGATATAGCGAGGGATTACTGTATACAGTAGCGGAGGAACACTGTAGTGGAAACTGTGAGCTGTTCCAATACCTTTATCCATGTGCAGCTTCATGATGGAGGAGCTCTTGAAGAAAAGTCATTAAGGAAGAGAAAGCAGAAAATGTGTCGCGTATGGGCTTTGGACAGGAAAGCGGGTCCCCCCTTCATTAGACGACGTGCGCCTGTGCGTTAGCAAAGGGGCGAACCTGGCTGCGAGTGAACAAAGTTCACGTGTGAGAACGCAAGGTGAGGGCAGAGGAGTCAGCCGGCAGATGCCAGCGAGCCAGGAAGTCGGCAGGGCTGTAGCCAGACGCTGATAAGGGAAACTCATCACAAAGACTTTCCTGTTTTGAGGGTAGTGCAAACTTTTTTCTCACCATCATACGACTGATCGACTCCCATCATTATTGCTCTAACTTTCCTACATTTATACAGGAAGCAAAACAAGCAAGAATGTGCTATTATGATATCAACAGAGTACGAGTAACACCTTGCCACTTTTTAGGTTTCTATCATTGGGGCTCGCGTTTAAAGAACAAACGAAAATAATAATAAGCTCCTGAACAGGTACAACAAACAAATGTGATTAGATTCGACAAAGATATGAGCATCCAAATAAATGTGGATTTCAATTTTTTGGGTTTTTTAATAGCTGCATGATCTGAATCAGTTCCTGATTAAACTGTTCGAAACAACACATTGTGATCTTTAAATCAAATGCAATTTCACAGAGATATAAGCATCTAAATGTTAAATGCGCTTTCCCCATTAACCAGTTTTACATGACACCATCTGATCCCTCCAATAAAATAAGATTTGGCAGAGTTGACTTGTGTTAATTTACAAAAAAAACAATGAAGGCTAATGAATAGAGAAGAAAAGCAAGGGAATTGATGACCAAAAGGAAGAAGGAACCACTCACATGAGAGAGACGGTAAAGTGGAACCTTTGCCGCAGACCCCTAAAGGTGACGAAGGACTGTCCGGGGAAGCTGCGGGTGGTCATCTCGCAGTAAGGCTTCTCGTACTCGCCGGGCAGACAACGGCACGTGAAACCGCCGGCGAGCCTGTTCACACATTCGCCGCCGTTCTTGCACACGCCCGGTACGCAGCTATCCGATGCGGTGTTCACCTCACAGTGTTCCCCTATGGAAAAAGAAGATGGAATTAGTCTGAATCCACCTTGCCCATAATTTCCACGAGATGACATCTGAAGCTCTTTTCGTCTGTCATCACTTCAATGACACAGCGCCAAGTAGCTAAAGGCATCTTTTGCCTTATCTAGGGAGAAGCGACACAAAAAGGGGTTAAGCGGAGGATGACGAGGCCAGATGAAGGCAAATGGAGCTCGGTGATGAAGGTGATTTACAGGAAGAGACCTTGAAAATTCCTCTGGTAAATCAGAGGCTGTTGTGAATCCATTTCGAGATAACAGCTGACCACTCAACCTAATCCAAGTTCCACTTTGAGATGGAATGCATATTGATGAATGCATGTACCCGATAAAGTATCTTCTTTACTGGGATGGGTTTTGCTTCTGCAGCTTCTCATGAAGCCGCATATGGGAACCCTATTGGCTTAGTTGTGTGACTAAGGGCTTTGGCTTCTCTAACTTTGCAAAGAAACGTGACATTTAGAGCAACCGGACAAACCAAGTTTTCAAATGGGATAATTTATTACGGCAAAGGTACCGTCGTCAAAATTTTACGAATATTAGTTATTTTTTAACATTTTTTTAAGTGAAACATATTATTGTTCTAGTTCAAACATTTATAGATACTTTCATGGAAAGTTTAGCTGAAGGAATTTGGAAATACTGTTTCGTGGACATTTTCCATGGGAATGAATGACAAAGAATGGGGGAAAAAATGCGAGCTGTAGGCAATTTCTTTGAATGATTAAATATACAAAAATTATGGATTGTTGTTTTTGTCATTGGCACGTATGCACGCAAACTTTTATCAAACTCATATTTTGTAAACTGATTTACTTTGGCTGTGCTAAACTTAAATTTAAACTGTATGTACTAGATATACCCTATATCACTATATTTTTCCCCCATAATTTAATTTCCCTTTAAAAACTAAACACAAAGCTGAAATCTAGCAACTTTGCCATCTACTCCTGTAAAGTTCGGAAATTACCATGATTCTTCTCCCAAAAAGGTTTTGGTTTTCCATTACTTATGGGCAACTTTTTTTCTGACTGTACAACTATTTGTGCTGACTGTCCTGACATGATTGGGACCCCGACTCCACAACAGACTGGAACCAGGTAATGACCCTTCTCTCCGCGGCATAATCCCATTTGCCGTGGGGTGAATTATAAGGATCCGTTTCCCTGTAATGCTGAAACCTAAGGAGAACACTGTCATCGGCCCAATTATGGGCCTGTGATGGGTCGAAGTGTTGAACTGTGACCTCCAAAAGAGAACCTGCACTCGGTTTTTGGAACGCAAAACATGCTTGGGGGAGTAGAGAAAAGTGGGGGAAGGCGAGAGCGGGGTAGTGACTGACATAGACGGGTATAATGGGGTAATGAGATCAGATAAAATGGAGGAAGAGAAGAAGAGAAGGGAGGATGGGGCGATGAAGGCAGTCTTGCTCTGACCTATTAGAGAGAGACACGGGAGTGGAGACTGTCTGGTATCAGGTGAACAAGGGGGAAGTGCTGGGAAATATTCCAGAAAAGTTTTAACCCAAAAGAGTTCCTCACCAGTGAAGTCTTCCAGGCACTCGCAGGTGTAGCCGCCCTCTCGGCTGAGACACCGGCCGTTGTTCTCGCACGGCCCCGAGTAGCACAAGTCGATCTCCGTCTGGCAGTAGTCGCCCGTGAAGCCGACGGGGCAGCGGCAACGCAGCCCGTTGATGGGGTGTATGGGCCGGAACAGGACCGTGTTGGACGTGATGAAGGGGGGCGAGCTGTCAAACTTCAGCACGGACACGCACTTCATGTAGTTCTCGCAGGGTTCCCGGAGGCAGATGTTGTCGTCGAACGGCAAAACCTACGGCGCAGAAGGAATGTGAAATTCCAGTTTAAAAATATTTATTCTTGCTTTTCGGGAATACACTTGCAAATTTGGATAGTGTTCACATGTTGATCCACCAGTTGCCCAGTTGTGCTATTTGGTGTTTGTGTACAAACACCAAATGTGCATTACCTCCTGTAAAGATATGAGCCTGAGCAGAGTCCTGTTCAGGTAGATCTGCTCCTGCAGCTCCTCGGAAGGAAAGAAGGTCCCCTTGCCGGGCCCTCCCCGGGGCTGCATGGCCGAGAAGGTGACGTTGAGGATGGAGCCCTGCACGTCTGTGTCGTTTTGGATGTTGAACACGAAGACGGCGTCGCGCCTGGTGGAGAGCACGGCCGCCACGCCGTCCACGAAGAGGCCGAGCAGTGGCGATAGGAAGCGCTCCTGGGACATGTTCTCCAGGCGCACCGTGATGCTGTTGGTCAGCATGTCGTCGGTGATGATGGTGACTCGGAGTGTACAAAGGGCTGAGGTGGTGTGGACACCATCTGGAAAAAACGGGGTTTGGATACTTTTCAGTTTAGCAAAATGGATTACTCAATGTTTTTGCTTTTTCGCCGACAAAATGTCAAGGGACTTGAGTTATTTTGCTCACATGACACTAACAAAACACCAACAACAGACAAATGTCTTTGTGTGGTTTCCACAGATGAGGTACCCTTGGACCAATAGAAACCCCCTAAAAAGATGCATCCAAATGTTTCAATGTTGCTAATGGCGGATTCAAGTATTCATATTCGCTGTTCACAAGCACTGAGTAATCCTGAATGGATTCTAACCCAAAAAATATATTTCAGAACTGACAAGTGTCTGAACCAAGATATATAGAGTAAAAGCCGTCACAATAACACGCAAAACAAACTAGCATGAAAATACACCTTTGTCATTCATGTCCAGCTTTGTGTATTTCCTTACAACTATTATGTTACAGACACCATTTGTGTTGTCCTCTACTGTTTTCTGGATGGAACAATCCTTTCCAAATCAGCTTTACGTGCGTACTATGTAATAGCTACGAACTGTAATTTGACCCCTTGCATGTGGTTCCATACCAATTACTGACTGTAATGTGGTGGTGCCTATGGAGGGTTACCAAAAGGGCTTACAAGCTGCCCAAGGTCTTGGCGACATAAAGCCGACAACAGGTGGTGGGGGCGGCATGAAATGGATCATACTGATGAGGCGCTGCAATGAGGGGATGACTGAGGTTATGTCCACACGTATGCCGACGTTTTTAAAAGCAGTTTTCCCACTCTGCATTTAATCTTTGTTAATGAGAAAAAAGGATTTTTTTTTGCCAACGTGGAAACGTATTTGGGAGTTGTCAAGTGCATGCTTGCGCAACAGGTGGCGCTACAACTGACGGGGGCGGGGGTGACGGAGTCACGGCGAGGTTCGGCCACAGGCGCCTTGTCACTCTCAGACAGGTCAACAATTCAAACACGTCTGCAATGATCGCATAGTGTGGACAGGTCTCAACACTAAACGCAAAACTGTACTCCTCCCATGTTTTACTTTGCAGGGGAGTGACATTAAACAGCAACAAGGGATTGAAAATGACAATATTCATGGAAAAAGAGCACAAAAAGGCCTTGTGCTAAACGAATATCAAACCAAGCTGCACCAAGTGGATATCCATCAATTTTTTTACACCGTTGCTTCTCATTAGGGTCACTGGTGAGCTGTATAGCCTATCGCAGCTAACCTTTAGGCTCCAGCCCAGGTACACCCTGGACTGGTCACCAGCCAATCACAGGCCACATTTTAAGTAGACAACCACCCATTCACACCGGTTGGGGAATATTTAGCCTTCAATAAACCTAACATGCATGTTTTGGCTCTATGACTGATTTAAAGGCAAAAAAAGAAAGAAATAGACTAAAGTTAATTAATGTAATGTGTTGGTTGGTTCTTGACTGCTTTCCAGGGGGTTTGGGGGGAGGGCACCTGTACTATTTATAAAGCCCACCAGCTGCAAACATGCCATAACACACACATGCAGAGAGGATGGGCTGAACCGTGGAACTGACGGGTGTGTCGTATGCAGACGCGATGGAAAACCCTTACAGATGCACTCACCAGCCACAACATTAGGTACACCTGCAGTCATCCAGTACTAGACTAGACATCATATAGGCCCGTTTCTAATCATTTAAAAATAAGGCAACGAACATGCAGAATTGGAAACCCCTTTCAATATGATGCACCTCATGACCACACACATGCAAACACATACAAACAGCTGTCTGCGAGTGAAAGGTACACACATTCTCGGCATGTACACATTCCGTACAGTACTTTTTCTATACGTAATACATTCCCTGCACGCTTGATCGTCTTTGACACACATAAAACCTTACAGCGAACCCCCGTTATATATGGTCTCCCTTTTTTTTCAATTATCGAGGGTGGATCTGAACGAGGGTTCATTGTACACTAAACGGGTAGCAGCATTACTGGATCTAATTTCGCACTCTTCCTGTGCGCGCGCACACACACACACACAACTCTGGTGGTCACTTCGCAGTTCAAAATCCACAAACGTGTTTGTTCAGTTCGTGAGCAGGATGGCCTGTAAAGCAACAAAAAACAAACAGTTGTCTATGTGACAGGTTGCAGGCAGCCCACCAGTGAGATACACTTGCTCTACACACACTTTTCCATATTCATGCTTACGCAATGAGCAGAAACACACACACACGATTACTGTTGACATTTATCACCCCGAAATACAATGGTAAATGAGAGCCCAATATGTTAAAACCACAAGAGAGTTCTAAAAGCAGGAAGCTTTCACATCAATGCATTGTGGAAGATTAAAAAAAAAAAAAAAAAAAAACTTTCTCCGCACCAATTCTTTTTTGCAGCACCAATTCTTTTTTGCAGCAACTAAGCAACAGGAACTTCCTGTTTCAGGTGTTTTAAATGCCTCGAAGCCGTCGAGGACTTTCTTCCCTCGCGTCCATTGGAAAGATTTGAATCAAAACAAACTGAAGCCAGAGCTGTTTTCCAGCCAATCACAGGCAGGATCCATGTGACCAATCAGGAAGGGAATTGCACAGACAGACACGTAGTTTGACAATCATTACTGATTAGAATGATAATGAATAACGCTGGCAAAAACACTTTTCTCATTGTTTTGCGAGTTACACTTGACTGAATTCATCATTTGTTTGGAGTTTTCCCTTTGAAATAGGGTTTTAAAAAAAATGTGTTTTGGGGATGAAGTGTAACATTTAGTAAACAATACATTTATCATACATTATTATTTTAAAGTGTGTGTCATAGTCAAATGTACTATATAAAGAGTCAATGCAGCTGCGTAGTTGGTGGACTCCGCCTATGTATAAAGAGCACTACGGATTAATTGCCTCATTAAATGCAACCAGTGGGGCACAAGTTTGCACCAAATAATTCTCACTATTTGAAGGTAAATCGCTCGTTCAACTCATTGATGACGCCGTTCAGCAAGGTCATCATACCATTGTTTGCTGACTTAATTTGCAATTGTTCATCAATCACGTCAGGAAAAAAAGGGGTACTGGGCGAATCAATCTATTGTATTTGGCTCTATGATAACTTGGGGGTGCTAGCACCCACATAACAAGCCACTGTAACCTACATTTATTGACTTTAAACACTACCATGTCCCAACTGAGAGTGGATCATTAACCGCAGGAATGCACAGCGGCATAGTAGAAAGACAGAAAGTAGACATGTGAGGCCAGCTGCAAATACTTTGCACCGCGCCGATTCAAATTCAAAAAGCCAACAGCCAAGAGCACTTTAGCGATGTGAAAAATCTTCAGCTTTTGGAACCGAGCCACCATTCGACTGCACGACCTCTGTCGACAACACCGCTGACGTGTGAACGTAACTTGGGGGGGGGGGGGGGGTTTGGGGAATCGCGCACTGTGAACGCTCCAGACGCGAGAGTGCAAAATAAAATGGTAATGAAGAACAAGTTGGAGGCTGTGTCTGCGTACTTCAGTGCAAGAATTATGCGTGCATGTGTGACCATACATCAGCATGCCTCCACACACACAGCTGTTCCAGTCCAATTTCCCCATCAACACCTCCAAACTCTTCAGGGAGGCAAAAAAGAACACCCAAGTCCTTTTATTTTTTCCAACTCTCCTTTGTCACGAACCACAAAGAAGCCTCTGTTCACAATCAGAAGTGATGGCGTTGAACGGGTGGGTGGGGATAGTTTATTTTTTGTTATTAGATTACCCTAATCTCCAGTTCACTCCCATTAAAATCCCATAATTTGGGATGTTTCCAAAATCCCCGTCGTCTGATTTTCTCCCTGATATTTACCGGAAACTTTGCGGAAACTTTCACGACCGTTTGGTGGAAGCCATTTCTTAAATGAAGCAGACTTTTTAAAAGATGGGGGGGGGGGGGGGGGGGGGTGTACACAACAACAGCGTTGTTACAACGGTCAGTGTACTCTCCTTCCGGTTCTGGGTTCTGACTAGAACCAAGCAATCTGCACGGGTAATGATATGCCCTGAGCATCCAGTCAAACCGTTAACCTTTCACTTGACGCGCTCTTGAATTCGGTGGCCCGCTGGTTCCGCAATATCGACTCCAGGCTGAATAGCCTCTCACAAGTCCTAGACAAGCGCTCTTGGTGAGCCGCACTTAAAAGCGGAGCGTTCAGGAGCAATAAGGCCGAGATCCGACCTGGCTAGAATGTCGATGTTGGCAGAATGGAAGCACTGTTCCGACTGTGCCCAATGAGCAGTATGAGTACGATAATCCTTGAAGGCATCATTCCACCGGCTGTGCTGCAGACAATATAAAGTCTAACCGTGTCAAAGCATGGAGCGCCACTCAGTCAAAGGCACAATGCTATCTCTTACATCGCAGCAGCATCACATCCACTTAGCAGAGTCACGTTGCCATATTTCTGCCCCTCAAAGCCAAGTCACTTGTCACATTAAATCACATTAAACCCCGCATCTTGCTTCCTCTTATTAAAGGTTCAAAGGGCCACAGTCTGCAGGTGTCATCTTGCTCTGTTCTCACCTCTTGATGTGACAGCAGAAAACAAAAACAAATCAAATTAACATCTACCCTCCAGGCAGAGATTTATAGTTTTTTTTTTTGTTTGTTTTTGTTTTTACATCAGAGAGATCCAGTAATTTCTTCTCCGCAAGACATTTTATTTAAATGAATCCTTCTGGCTTGATCAGAACAATCGCGATGGAAACTCACTGTGTTGTTCATAAGCTATTAAGGCTATTTGCAAAGACTGGGAAACAATGCACCACTTGATAGACGTAAATCAATTCACATATTTTTCTTTTGTTTTTTTGATATTATCCTTAATCTCCTGTGTAATTTATGCACAGATTTAGTCGCAGATGTGTTACAATTTATACAGTATTAAACCACAAAAGATGAAATGTCACTGTCCAATCCAAAAAAAACTATTTTATTGTTAAATATTAAGAAAGACTATATCTTAAATATTTAGTTTTTCAATTAAAGATTTGAAAAACTATTATTTAACATGTAATATTTAATTTAATTTTCAGGATTTTTTTTATAGTTCTGATTTATTATACTCATTATCATCCCTTATAGAGAAATTAAATTTACACTACATTGTATGACATAAATTCAAATAAATCAATCGTAAAATGTGTTTTTTTCATGTTTTAAATGGTCTATCAGGTAAATTTGAAAACAGCGAAAAAAACGTTTTAAATTAAACCTTTGAATTAAAAATATCTTTTGTTTCCATTGAGGAGATTTTTTTTTTTTTTAATTATAAAACAGATATGTGCGATTATTAGCTCATTCAAAAGTCCTTTTTTCCCCACCACATTATAGCAAGGTGAAGAGTCAAACGCTCCTTCGTGCCCCGCAAAGGAGGGCGATTGCTCAACTATAACCAAGAATGCATCCAAGCGATGTAAAGACCACGCCGCCTGATCAGCGGTTTGTCACGCACCGCTGCACTAAATCACCACGCTGACACGCAAATAAATATGATCACCCTGTTGCAATACAAATGCGCTAATCGGACACAACCCTGATGTGGTTCGATAAGCTGAGAAATAGCAGCTTTAGAGGTGGGGGGGAATGATCAAAAGTTCCCTCCCAGGTTGAACTGCAGTGCTCTCTTAAGAGCCACCCAGCCATGAACGAACTAATCGGAGTCTTGGATCCATTTCACTGACACTAGATCCAGTCTTCCTCTGCCTGCTGGATTTTTCCCCCCACTTCCCTCGCTTAAAATGTTTCACTGATTCATGAGTAAAAACTGGACCATCATAATCATTTCTTTGTTTTTAACTTTCTACCTCCACCCTTCATTCCACCTCTCTGTCCCTTCCTCTCCTTCTCTCCAAGGAGGTGTCTGGTTACAGTCATTGTTGGTGCGGGTTACTGATAAATAGGGTGCCCGGTTACCAACCGACACGCTATTGGTTCCTTTTAACAAAGCGTTGGGAGGGAGGAGGAATAGAGTCAGGATGAAGGCGGGGGTCGTCGCCCTGGGAAACCGTGAGACTTGTGTCTAAATGTAGTTAAATAGAAAGTCAGGAAACTCTTCAACTTCTTTTGGTTGCACAAAGCTGAGGAGACACTGACCCTTTCGACACCAAGTCAGGTCATAATGTCATATATTTTGAGTTTGCAATTTAGTTGGATTTTTATTTTATTTTTTTTAATAAAAAGAAAATGCAGATTTCTTTGTAGTGTTCTGACAAGTTTCATAACAAAAAGTAAAAATAAATGCAAATAAAATGCAAAAAAAAAAAAAGTGGATCAACAATGCTAGTGTAAAGAATTAATTTATTTAAGTTATGTAGTCAATACAATCTAAAGCTTCTAAAGAAAAAAAATGTAAATGTGTTCAATTTAAAATAACCGCAAAATAATGTCAATCAACACTGCTCATGTAAAAAAACTAATCATATTTATAAAAAACTAAAAAATTGGGAACAAACAAAACCATCCCACTACACTAAAAATAAATGCAAAACAAGGTAAACGTACTACCACAGACAATACAAAACAATCTTGACAATTTGTTTAAATATAATTTTGTAATCTTCTAAAGGTAGTAAATACATGCCACTACTTCTAAAGAAAACAAAAAGAAAATCCTTGTTTAATTTTGAACTTGTCAACTTTAAAAATCTGTCAATCATCCATCTATCCATTCATCTATTTTCTGTACCGCTTATCCTCACACGGGTCGCGGGCGTGCTGGAGCCTATCCCAGCTATCTTCGGGCAAGAGGCGGGGTAAACCCTGAACTGGTCGCCAGCCAATCGTATGGCACATAGAAACAAACAACCATTCCCACTTACATTCACACCTAAGGGCAATTTTGAGTCTTCAATCAACCTACCTTGCATGTTTTGGGGATGTGGGAGGAAACCGCAGTACTCAGAGAAAACCCACACAGGCACGGGGAGAACATGCAACCTCCACACAGGCGGGGCTGGGATTTGAACCCCGGTCCTCAGAGGCAGATGTGCTAACCAGTCGTCCACCGTGCCATGTATCAATCAACAATGCTAATTTAAAAATATTACAAATTTGCTCGCAGCATTTTAAAAAATGGGATAAAACCCTACAAAATGATACTACTGTACTAATAATGGCCGCAAAACAAGGAAAAGTGCTACAACACACAACAGTAATACTAATAATCATAAGAGCTGTAGTAAGGAATGATGCGACGGGTTTGACTGATATTGAACAATTCCCATACTTTTCTGCCACTCCTTGTTTCATGCATAGCAATAGCAGGAAAAAAAAGACTAAAGGAACAGAGCGACTTCTCCCAAAGGGAGCAAAAAGTCATAATTGTACTCATCGTTCCTAATTAGGACTCCTCAAGTACCTCAGCCTATGTTGAATTCAAAGCCTGGAGGCTCGCTTTCAGAAATGCTGTCAACATCAGGAAGCGAGAAGCCCTATTGTTAAATGGAAGCCTCTGGATATTTCCGGTCGCCATGAGAAACCTGAAGGCTAACACTTATCAGAAGGTGACACTGAAGATAGCTATACTGTACATCAAGTGTCATAAAAGTGTATTTTCTGAATGGTGCTCTCTTTGTCGTGATTCATAGTGATGAACAAGATGGGGCCAGTCCATTTTGCCTTGTAAAACCGCCATGTCACGGTTGTAATGCATCTCGCGCTTCGCAATGCGTAAATGAGTGAGTCACCAGTCAGGCCAGCTGTATCCCAATCCCACACAATGTTTCTCATGGTGCGTATGACACGGGTTGTTATTAGATGAGGGTTTTTTTTGCATATGTTGCAATAAACCGAACTTAAGAAATGTGTCAGTGGTGCAGAGGAAGCTGGACTTTTAACTGGACTACCTTTTGAAAAATATTCAAATTCACAATTCAAATGGGTACTGAAACAGTCCTCTTCATCGCGCTGTTCACATTTTGACATCATGAATGAGACCAAGATGACAGCCAAACAATTGGTCGACAGCACCTCGAGGCTTCAAACAGGATGTTCTCGGATGCAAGTTGACACTGAGCTTAGTGTCAACGGCACGTTGTAACAGAGATATACGGAGAGACTGGAAGAATCACAGAAAGGCATCAAAGTCAAATTTTCCGTTCGGCTCCTCGTTAGAGAACTGTAAAAACTACTGAAACGTTGAACAGTTGGGCATGTGCATTCAATAGTTTAGAGAAGGACAAATGAAATTTACCATATCACAAAAACCTGGCATTTGAACATGGGTGTGCAGACTTTTTATAGCCAGTGTATCTCAGAAATGTTTTTGGGATTATGGCGCAAAAATAGACATATCTGTGCAATATCAGAATAAAATGCCCCACTAAATTTACCTACTGTATTACTGTTAAATTAACTATACATCCAACCAACTGCACAAACTTATGCACTCATTCGCAAATGTTTGCTAGTATCTATTAGGCGCACTTGGGGGCCTTGTCTGTTCCATGGGGCGCAGGTTGAACAACTTACCACACATGATATGGTTTTAGCTCATGTTGTCAGCTGTTTGGTTTGGAGCCAGCCAGCTGGTTAGTCATGCAAACATGAGCCCAAACAATGAGTCAGACAGTCATCAATTCAGTCATTAAGTAAGTTAGCAGGGCAGACGGTCAAGTGGAAATAAAATTTACTAATTGAATCGCGGATCTGTGCTTAGGAGCCAAGAATTTCGAGGCAAACACAGATGTCACAGCGGGAATCGAACTCGGAGCCAATTTGCTAGAAGTTGTACCCCCAATGCATCATCGCTCGAAGGCTTTGGGGGGAGTGCGGTTGTGATGGGGGGTGTTAAAAAGGTAAAGTGGAGGAGAGAACAGCGGCACGCTTGAATGGAGGGGAATAATTCCCTCTCACCGGGAGATTCTTTGAAGTCGGGGGGACTGTGAGGGTAAAAATAGAAGCCCCCACTTCTTTTCCTTCCTTTTCTTCCCTCCTCGCCTTAAATCACCATACTCCTTCTCCCTCATTCACACTTGTATCAAAGATGCAGCGGCCATCTCACCCGCCGTCTTTATCCGCCAGGGTCACTCAAGTGTCAGCATTGTGACACCGCTGGCGAGAACGTGGCGTGACAATGAATCGGGAGAGGCCGGGCAAGGTCCAATGCCGAAATAAGACACCAAAAAAACAAAACAAAAAGCAGCACAAAGAAGGGTTAATGTGTGTTTGTATGCACAACAATAAATGCATATCCAGTTCAAATTGAACAACTGAAAGTCTAGTCTCGAACAGTAAAACTGTGCCAGCATAAAAGGGATACAGATCCTCCTTTCTGCTTGACCTAACAGCCGAAGAGGACGCATTATTTTGGGGGGGGCAGGGGGGGAACTAACCAAAACTAAATAAATAAATAAATAATAAAACGCAACCATACCACACCATACAGTCATGTTCATTCCAGCACATAAAAATACAATTTGCAATGACCATAAAGTCTTGATTGTGATACAATTAAAATGATCAAGTAATAAAATTAAGCTGAAAAATCTTTACTTCAATCATATAGTCATTGTTAGTGTCATATAAAAGAAAAGCCATTGTCACTGTCCAAATACTTCTGTACAGGAACTGAAGACAGACAAATCTGTATAAAATCAACATTTTTGGGGATGGATTATCTATTAAATTTTGGTGGTGCGAAATGACTGTAAGTGTGTTATGAAAACAGATTTTCTTCAGTTGTCTGTTAACCACAGTTAATGTGCATTACTGCCACCCAAGGAACTGGAGTGGAACAGCACCTTGAACCACCTAAACAGCTTTTTTCCGACTTGGAATGGAATTGACTTTGTACGACTACTTATACCAACTTGAGAAAAGGAACATTGATGTTCACGGGCTACCGTTATGTACATCACCAACTCAGTTTCAAACGTGTCACTTGCGAGCTACACCATTGATCGTTCCGGCAGATTAAAATACATTTTGAAGGGACCACATGCACTCTCGACTGTTTTAAAACGGTCCTTCAACTTGGAACCGAAATTTGTCAAAACTAATTTGCGAGTGGCGTGATTCCTCAATTTAGGGTAGTAATTACTGTCACCACACGGCGTGGCTCATTGCGGCGTCACAGGTTTTAACTGGGATGGCAGGACTTAACATAAAAAGACAAAAAATCTAAATCAATCTAAAAACTAATCATCACATGCAATGGGTTCCAGGTGTCTTCCCCACTCAAAGTGATTGGTGTCACGTCAATCTTTCTTCTACCGTCCTTTCAACGGGGATTTATTAGCGCGGAGGAACGGTAAATCCTTTGACTTGACAAACTTGCACGCACACGCCTCAAAGACGACCCCCATCGAGACACGTTTATGGTCCTCCACAATTTAAGTCCAACCATCAGAAAAAAATTCACATTTTAAAAAAGGACAAAAGTGTGTGTCACAACATGTCAATGCAACTGGACACCAAAAAGAACGTCGGTCGTTACTTTTCAACTCCATAACATTCCTCAATTATTTGTTCATTACAGAGTTACAATGCCATGAAACGATTTTACATCGCCAATCCCACCTTGAAGCACCCTGTAAGTGTGCTCTTCAGGACCAAACAGCTACACTTTGCACAGAAGCATGAGAAACTCTGTCTGAGAGCAAAGCTAACACCTCAACTCATGCATCACAACAGGGCAATTCTCACAGTGGCATGTCTTTTCAAAAAGCGCTCGACACACGCACAAATGTCCACGAGCATGACAGCACATGCATGCACGTTTTATAGCCACTTCAATTATAAGGTTTCTTGGCATTCCTGTGGTTGAAAGGGTGGCAATACAGAGACACCGCGTCCTCAATGTGTGTGGTTCGATCTGCCGTGCACAAATCTACAGCACGATATATAATTTGAATTTGGCCACAGTTGTATGTCCGACCTTTAATTTTCCATCTCGAGTTAGACACAGAATTGCATAACAATTAAGGGGTAGATGTACCAAAAGTTAAGCACTGCAGTTCTTCGCAACCAAAAGTAAACAAACTACATGGGTCAAAACCTTGAAAAGCTATTACAGTATTTGTTTTGTATGTGAATACTAATTCTATTGCGAGCAGTCCAAAGAACACACAGCAAGTCATCTTTTTTTATCCATGCATACACAACAACACATCAGTTTGCATGAAGAACCAGTTACATCATACATATTACTACCATTAGGTAAGGATAAACACAGATTATAGAATTTTATAGTCGATTTGTACGGAGTTTGTGAAGTTCCAATGCGCTTTTCCCTTGTCAGAGCATGGAAATGTCTGACTTTCCCAGGTTTTCCTCAATGAGTCACGTTCACCATCTCCAGCAACAACCCCACACGCTTCATTTTTCCATGAGAATACCGACAAATAGTGTTCACTTCAAAGCAGGTACTATATTGGCCATAACTGTTTCTTGTTACTTGGTGCACCAAATCCACCACAATAAATCTGTTAATTGTCCATGAATGTGAAACAGACTCAACAAAAGGTTAATACGTTAGTACTCCGTGTCCATACCAACGTATGATTGTTTTTGTATGACATCTTTGACAAATTAGAATAACGCAATACAGAATCCGGTACACAATAGTTGCAACAGGAAGACAAAGAGTATACAAGAGACTGTATCAGTTACGCAGTGTCAAAGGTATGTGCCCAGAGAACTTGTCATCACTTTGGTAATAACAGACCATTGCAATGCATCAGCTCCACAGCCCTCCTCCTCCTCTTCATGTACCAAAAAGACGAGTGACTACTGTGTTCAGGAATGGATGTGCATAAAGTACACGGCTGACTGGGAAGAACCATGTGTGTGATCATTGCCCCGCAGCTAAACCGCAACAGCTCGCTTCTGATATTGTGTTGCACCGAGCTGAAAAAAAAAATGAAAAAATACAGCGCAAGTAGATTACACCTGAACAAAAATGATCCATTTAAGGACCAAAACTACGTTTTAAAGATACGAAGCGACCCTCAGTAGTTCTACGACAATGAAACTGCTAGAAAAACTGTCAAGTCTCCATTGAAAGCATCCTGTGAGGCCATTACAACAAGCGTGACTCTCCACACGTCGGGGACAATCACTTCACGCCTTCGACACAAAGCTGCCAGGTTGGTGACAAGTGGATGTGAAGCCCCTTACATGAACCACTACCCCAAAACAAGAATGTATAGTATAACTTGCAAAGTAAAAATGTGAGTCCTGTTTGTTGGAGTATAGTTGCTCCAGACTGAAAAGTTGTTCTCTCTCTTCTACGTGTATTTGTATTTAAAATATCATCAATTGGCAGATTTCTAGATGTAGTTATTTTAACTTTGATCTCATCATTTAAATTTGGTCTTATGTTATCAGCTGCTCATTCCCGTTTGTCTCCCTGTTACATGAACTTGTTCAACGTGACATGGACTCTCTGCTTATAATTTTAGGAATTATTCCAGTGAAAGCAGCTTCTGTTAAAACCTGCACTTACTTCAGGGGATAACATCGCAGGCTTTTTGCTCTGTTGAAGTGACCTCAGAGTGCACCAAACAATTCAAACTGAGAGCTCATCACTCTTGCGTTTGTGCTGTCTTATAATCAGGCGTCGGATTTGGACAGTCTCTTCGGAACGAGGGGAATGACTCAGGGCTTATGACAGGCTGAAACTCAGCGCAAAGATATTTTAGTCGAAGGAACGAGGTGATAACTTGATAAAGACGTGGATGGCAGACAGCAGCATGCATCTCATTTTCAAATATCACATGCAGACAGAGAGAAGCAATGTGGAGACTTTTTGTGCTCCTTAACGGTCTCAGGAGAATTGTGACATCCAAATAAGCACACCGTCCAACTTCATACTTTTATATACTTTTTTATATGACATGAAAAAAAACTCCCAAGTGAGAGGATAAAGTCGCATCTGCTTTGATAGAATTGTAACTGAAGACATTTTTGGAGGGGTTGGGTGCTTTTTGTGTGGCAAATAAAAGGTGCAAAAGGATCCGTGTGTGAAACTTGGCCTTAACACTGCAGGGCGAAGACGCTCCAGCAGCCGTCTGATGTTGACTGGGCCAAAAAAAAAAACATCTTACGTACAGCTATAGTGCACGCACATGAGTCACTGTGTCCCAAATAAAAAGATGTCTCAGTTCAAAGTAGTCCAAAGGCGAACCTAATACATCTAAAAGTGAGCTCCATTTCGAGCGGCTACAAGATGACGCCTGCAAAGGGTTGGAGAAAGGTTTGAAAATAGGGCCGAACTTTTGGAACAAGGTTCTAGCGGGTAATCTTTCGAAAAATGCCACTCATACACCTTCGCCATGGGGTGTAGATTAGATGTAAAAGGTCTACACACCCCTATGATATACATAAGAAAAGCATACTCGAACATCAGTACTTTAATTGGGGTTAATCGGAGGTACTTTAAATGATGGCAAGTGAGTGCAGACTCCCAATTAACATGAATGTGATTGGTGAATTCTAAACACAGCCACACCCTCGGTTGTAAGACGATGTGCACACGTGTGAAATAACAATTAACTCAGTTGTTTATTTTTATTTACAGGGTCATATTAACAGTGGAAAAAGTTTTGAAATGATTCATCTTGGTCTCATTTTGTTACGATATCACAAAAACCTGGCATTTGAACAGGGGTGTGTAGCCTTTTTAAATCCACTGTGTTTAATTAACTCATTCACTGCCAGCCTCCCCAGTGAACATGGATATTTGACTTCTAAAGCCGTCAATGGCAGTGAATGTGTTAAAAAGTTTAACTGCTAATGACTGGCCTGTAACGGTGACTGCAACATTGTTTCATCTTTGCTTAAACAATTGAACATGAAGTATGAAGCATAAACAGTTGAAACAAAGCCAAATAAAAATATTGTTTTGAGAAAAACTAGTGTCATATATGCATAACCTAGAGGAATTATGCATCTTTGAAAGTCTTCCAAAAGATGTGCACAAGTGCGTTTTAATCTAAAGGAACTGTATGAAATTACGCAGTTGTATTTAGTGGTGCATTAAATTGTTTTCTTCACAATTTGCCTGGGAGAAATAACAGTTTTATTAAAAGTATCTTGGAAAAAAAAGAAAGAAAAAAAACTGAAGTTGCATATATAAAAACCTCTAAATGGTTCATGTGTTTTTAGCCCTATTTTTCAGATTAACGTGTGCAAATGCACTTTTCACCAGTATGTTCGTTCCACTGGATTTTTCTACCTATAACCTGACATAAACCTTTACTATCGTCAAGTTCTGAGTTTGTAATCCCACTGGATTACTGTCACCATCAACTCCAACAGCAGCCTCAGCAAGTCCATTGAGAGGAAACATAAGTGTTGCCTGACAGGCTCCACACCTGTCACCAACTCTACCAAGTGACATTCTGCACCGAGTCAAAAATCAACACCTTGAGAGGATCAGGGTTTAAGATCAAAATGAAATCTAGTTATCGCACGGTGTCCGCTTTCATCCACGTCGTAATACTCTGTCGTACAAAAATCTTGATGTTTCACTATGTGGATACAGTTAGACAATATTGGCAATAACAGCCAGATTACTGGTCTGTTTAAACCAGTTGACATTTTAGCCAACACTGTCAATGCCAATACAGACTGTAAATAAATTGTGAACCAATCAGCAGTCAGTGATTGTTACACAAGCCTGTCACGGAAACAGTGGTCAGCTTTTTCAGACTCTCTCGACTGCATGGGTGAGACGACAACCTCATCACCTCGGGGCAAAGTTGACAGTTGAACGTTTAAAACGGTAGCTGTAGCCACCACTTCTTTAAAGACATTTTTGGAATGGTTTCTTTTGGATGCCAGTAGGACAAAATGGTAAGAAAGATTTTCCGGCTTACTTAACGCCATACTCCAACTAGAATGACCGTGAATGTATTTATTGGGAATGACCAAAAAAAAAAAAAAAAAAAAAAATGGCGTTAAGGATTGTGTTCAAAGTAAGTGAAACCAACCATATCCACAGAGTTCCAAAACCATTGCATGCTTGGGGAATCAATTCATCATGTATTAAAAAAAAACCCTAAGAGGATTGCCTTGCTGTCATACATACTGTATACAGTCGGCCCCCCTCCTCCTGCTGCTCTTGCCATTACTTAACATTCCTACACTGGTTTTATCACACCACGTTTGTAATGTCACACTCGTGAGGCGCTTGTGGGCCTTTTATTTATTTATTTATTTGTTTTTATTTCATCAACAGTGAGCGAAGACAAAGAAGAGCACTGTGTCGTTTGAGTGAGAACAAATATATGTTTCAGGAGACGACACTCAACCCCGAAAATCTGTTGAGGTATGAGTGGGGGGGAAATTAGTTTAGATTACCCAGGCATCCGAGGATGGTTTATGGTTGGGTATTTTTAGCATAAAAGTCATAACAGAAGATAAAGGCTAAATAAAGGCAGCCAAAATCTCAATATTTTTAAGACCCACGAAGGTAAAACCCCCATCTGAAAACCCGTAATACTCCCCCCGACCCCTCTGTTCACCTTTTCCCCCCTTGGCCTCAGGCCCTTACGTTTGCAAACAAACAACGCCACTCTTTGAAATCCCCACTGCAAACACGCTAGCATGACGAGACAACCCCTCACTTTCCGCCGGCCTCCTTACAACATTGACTTCCTGCGGACCACTTGACCCTTGCACAGAAAATGTATGCATCTCTTGGGCATCCATTTCAGGGTGTTCAAATTTCAATCATCGACCAAAGGAGGAACTGGTGGGCCTTTACAAGCATCTCTGGCCTGTAATTGAGTGTTCGGACATAAGTGGAGTCGAACAGTGACCGACCCAGGTCACCTGGTATTTACACTTCAAACCTACAGCCTGAAGGCAAACACTCCACTATCCTTTTTTGTGCATTTCACAGCAAAATACACTCACTTTAAAGACAGAGGATACCGGCAGATCCAGCTTGGTGCGCTTGTTTGAGCAGATGAGCGTGTAGACAAAAGGTGAAGAGGACGGTAATCTAATGAGTTTCTGCAGCCACTCTGGATGGATTTAGCCGCAACGACAACAGGGTGGCCATGCACAAAGAGACACTTTGAGAAAAGAGGAATATGTGAGAGGGAATGACGAAAGAGCACTGAGAGAGCAAGGGAGGGGACGGGAATGGCGTATGTGACATCTGAAAAATGAATGGGATTTCCTTTGCAGGTCTCTGAATGACTGCTGCACTTCACACATTTATTTCCCCTCTGCAAACAATTAACATAGACGCCATGCTATTATAACAATTGCCACACTATCAAGGAGATTCCGGACATTCAGAGGAAAAATATAGGAATTCTTTTGACATCCTCCTGATTCATAACATTCCAACTTCAAACTACTCAGCTCATTCAGGACAAAATCGGAACTACCATACCAATATTTATGATATTCCCTCATTTTCACTCCAAAATTCCCAAATTAAGAGAGATTTTGCAGAGTATTAACCTCCTTCCACATTTCTTGACCGATTCAAACCATTCCAACTTCAAATCTCACATTCAACATTTCAACAATTCAATTAATTGCACAGCTCTCCAGCATTCACACGCCATTTCTCCAGAAAAGTCAAAGGGATTTTTTTTTTTTTTTTTAGGTTTCTGTGTCGTGTTTGGTTTGACATCTGTTACAGTCCATCCTTACAGCCCGCTCATTAGCAGGACCTCTCCCGCTGCACCTATCAGTTGGAGGTGAGAGGTTGCGTGCAGAGCAGTTCAGGGTCATTCCTCGGCCTTGCCCCGCTTTAATCTCACAGGTGGGACGCCCGTGTCGGAATGCGTCTACATACGCTCGTCGGGTAAGAAGTCCCATTTCTCTTGTCCGACCATCAGGCATGCGGCAGTAAAGAAAATATGTCATAATGCCCATGTATGAGGCACCATTTCTTTCTGAATGTGCCAAAATGCTAAAAAAAGGACATGAATTGAGGAGGGGAAAGTTAGTTTATTTCACGGCATATCAGCAATCCCTTATACCACTGTGGTTCAGACGAGGCAATTGCTGTTATTATACGTTGCTATAGTGTCTTAGTGGAACTCAAACTTACAAAGAAGTAGGAGAGTGAAAGTGGGGATTGTAGTGGGGGGGGGGGGGGGGGTGCCCATTGAAAACAGGGGGTGGGGTGGGGGGGGGGCTGAGCTATGCATCTCCTTGAACAGGATTAAGAAGCAAACCAGATGCATGGCAGCCAAAGCCCCACGGTGGTAAAAGAGTGGAGGTGGGGGGAATGAAAAAGGGTTGCGTGTCGTAGCACGTCATCTTTCAACAAGGCCATCGTGAAGACGATCGCAAGACAGTACAGCATCAATCACTGCTAATCTTATAGGTAGACCACAACTAAAACTATGGAGCCTTCATTCTGTATGTCAGGTCAATGCAACAATTGAAATACATGATTCCCACTTGAGTAATATTAACCAAAGAACGAAATAAATTTGGGTGTCAGATGGTGGTTCTGGCTGACAGCTTCTTGGCATGCGGAAACTTGACTTTATTTGCAAAAAAAAAAACAATCACAGACTGAGTAAGACTGAGGAAGAAAACAGGTGCATTACAGTGAAGAGACTTCAGCAGATAGTTATCGTTTCCAGAATCCACCTGAATGTTTTCATGTGAAATTTGACGAGCTGAGATAAGATCATTAACAAAAAGAACACTATATAGGAGCTTGGCTAACGGACCGCTCTCTCGCTCTATCTCTTCAGTACAGATGGGACAGTGTTGTGGCGAGCTCAATGTGTTAAGCATGTGTATCTCAGGAGAGATTGGTCGGGAATTCTACAGGGGGATGAAGCAAGCTTCCCAGGCCGTCAGAGCACCAAAACATAGTTTAGCTGGAGAGAGTAGCTGGAAATCATATCAAAAGTTCTTTAAAAATGTAAACTTCCTCCTAAATCCTAGCAAAGAAATGATATACAAAATGTGAAGGCTTATTGAAAACTACTAGCAAATTTACCCAAATTAATCAATCCATCACCCAGAGGGGTCTAAAAAGGACGTCTCATGAAACCCCCACTGGGACCATCATGAGGTCACTGTTGTCAGGGATACTCCAAGGGCTGTCAGCTGTTATTGACAAACAGGAGGGCAGAGGCTTTGAATGAAGGAGGGGCTGTAAGGTCTGGAACTATTGAGGTCAGCCACCCTCCCTCACCCATCCCCGGACCCTCTGTGGGTTGTCTTTAAAAGTAATAAAAAGGACAGTCTGTCTTTTGTTTGAGACAAAGACGGGGAGCTAGTCACTTAGCAAAACAACACCGCTGCTCAAACAAAGCGAAAGACTTCCACCACCTGATGTGTGCATTACACTCACATTTTTGTCTCAGTTCCTCAAGTTTCTGCAGGCAATTTTCGAATCAGAATCCTGGCCAAATATGACCCCAAGACTGTGGGTGCAAGTTTGTTCCATTTGTTAAAAGAAGGTCATTTGTATTCCTACAGAATGTTTCCCATGCTGGCATTGCTCAACTTTGGGAGGAAACAGATGACAAGAGCGGAGGAGACCTAGCTGGGTTGGGCTGTTTGCCCACTTTTTTCCGAGAGCAAGGGGGTGGGGGTAACATAAAGAAAGACAAAGGAGCTTGAGCAAGCAGCTGTCAGGAGATGACTGGCTAGTTTATTCTATCAGTGTATTTGATTGATCCAGTCTGACTGCCTGATTAATGACACTTGCAACACTCGCTTGTGTGAGCTTGCCAACACTGGAACCGTCACCCTGCTGGTTGAGGAGGGGATGCCCACGTTTGCATGTGTCTAATATTTAACTTTTAAAGCACAAAGTCTGCTTCTGTAGCTGAAAAACACCACTTTTCGCTAAGAGTCACAGCCAACGTGTGGACACTGAACGCTGAGCTAGAAACTGCAATAAAGCAGCTCGCTATGTGGACGCCCTCCAAACAGCGCATTTTATTGCCTCAACTATCTACCGTCACACAATACATTCATCATCAAAGTGGCACAAAAGCAGCTGAACAGGATCCTTCAAAGAGCCTGCAGCACGCTTCTTGAACGTACTGCCATGACAACAGAAACCTGCCACTGTATCAGTGAGCACAATTCTGTATCGAATCAAACCCTCCCCTGGAAAACACATTTGGCATTGTTTACAAATAGTGACACAATTAAGTTGCATTGAACATCACATGATTGAGAAGGTGTCTTACCTGTGACAGAGATGATCATGGGCGCCTCCAGCGGTCTGTCATTGTCCAAGGCCTTGTTGAGCCGCAGATCCCCCGTGTCCTCGTTTAGGAGGAGGAGATTGAGCTCGTTTCCAGATTCAAACGTGTATCGTAACTTATCCGATACATCCGGGTCATGAGCTGGTACCCTCCCAATTATTCCAGATGGGAAACTGTTGGACTTGTTGGTGACGTAGTTGTTGAAAATGATGTCAAAGTCCTTCAGCTCCGGCAAGTTGTCATTCATGTCCATCAGACGGATGTGTACGGTGGCCCGGCTCACAAGCGGCGCTGAGGTGGCCTGCACCACGATGACATACTCGATGTTTGTCTCATAATCGAGGTCGATGAGGGAAAGGAGGTTACCGTTGAAAATGTCCAGCTCGAAAATCTCTGGAAAGTTCCCTTCAACTATTTGGTACATTATCTGAGCATTTGTGCCCTCATCTGGGTCCGTGGCAGTGATCTGGGCGACAACAGACCCGACGGGACGGTTTTCCTCTACATCGATGAAAAGCTCATCCTTTTCGAACACTGGTGCATTGTCATTTATGTCCTGAACTACAACATGTATGGGAACAGCTGCTTTTAGAGGCGGAAACCCCCTGTCCACAGCAAAGGCCTTGAGGTCATAGACAGGAACGTTCTCTCGGTCCAGTTTGCGAGCGGTTCTGATGATACCCGAATACGGTTCAATGAAGAAATCCCCGTCTCCGTCATCACCACCCTGGAATGTATAGCTCAGTCTGCCATTTGAGCCGGAATCTCGATCTGAAGCAGAAATCTGGAGCACACTGGTGTAGACAGGTGCATCTTCAAACACGCTCCCCTGGTACATGTCTCGCAGGAATTGAGGAGCATTATCGTTTGCATCCACGATGATAATCTCCACATAGGTGGTGTCGGATTTCTGCGGGATGCCATTGTCTTTAGCGATGATGGCCAACGTGAAGGAAGCCTGGTCCTCGTAGTCAATATCCATTTGGGTTGTGATGGCGCCGGTATCCGGGTCAATTTTAAACTGAGGGACGACGTCCTCCATGATGTACGTGATGCGAGAATTTTCTCCTGTGTCCTCATCTGTCGCACTAATCATCACCACGGTGGATCCCACTGGTTGCTCCTCACTGAGCATAATCTGGTAGTTGGCGCTTTGGAAAACGGGCCGATGCGTGTTGGCGTCCGTCACATTTAGAAACACCTGGGCGGTGTCTGACCGGGTTCCATCGCTGGCGGTGACTGTCAACACATACTGGCGTTCCTGTTTGTAATCCAGGGGGAGAGCGAGAGTGATGAGACCACCGCCACTCTGGCTAGTGATTGCGAAGCGGTTCCTGGTGTTGCCGCTAGAGATCTGATAGGTCACCACACTGTTGACATCTCGGTCAAGAGCGGTCATCGTGAGCACGCTTGTCCCCACGACGGCGTCCTCGTTGATCTTCAGCGAGTAGACCTTCTCGGTAAATGTGGGCACGTTGTCATTAACGTCAAGCACCATAATGCTAACACTGGCTGAGGACGACATCGCAGGAACGCCGTGATCCCTGGCCTCCACCCCGAAGCTGTAGAACTCTGTGGTCTCCCGGTCCAGCTCTTCACTTACTGTAATCCACCCGGTGCTGTTGTTGATGGTGAACGGAAAGCTGGGAACGGTGTCTGTCAGCCGGTATTCCAGCCGGGCGTTCTCCCCCGAATCACCGTCGATGGCTTGAATGTGAATGACGGAGTAGCCGACAGCGACATTCTCCAAAACGGTCGCCTGGAAAGGTGTACTGACAAACATGGGGGCGTTGTCATTCACGTCCACCACTTGCACCACCACCATCCCAGTGCCGTTGATCAGCGGAGGCCTGCCGCCGTCCTGCGCCTTAATCCTCAGATTATACTCTCGAATCATCTCATAGTCCAGAGGGTTGATGACATCGATCACACCAGTAGGGGAATGAATGTAGAATTGACCTTTAACATTGCCGCTGATGATACTGTAGTGAACTTTAGCGTTGTTCCCCTCGTCTTTGTCCGTCGCCTCCACTTGGGCGACTTTGGTGTTGATGGCCACGTTCTCTTGAACCTGCACGACGTACCTCTTTTTGTTGAATTGAGGGTAGTTGTCATTCTCATCCTCGATTGTGATGTGGACTGTGGCGGTGGCCCGGCGGGGACACGGTTGTTTGCCCTGGTCGTTGGCTTCGACCGTCAGCTGGTACCGCGCCCTGGTTTCCCTGTCGGGCCGCTCTCGGATCCTCACCAGGCCATTCAGAGGGTCGATCTCGAAGACGGAGTTGACGCCGTCGCCGTTGACTATTTTATAGATCATATCGGCATTTTCAAGGGCATCGTCATCGGTGGCAAGGATGGTGATCACTTCAAACCCCACTTCTACGTTCTCTCGTATATTAACTCTGTAAGCCGTCTGTTCAAACACCGGGCTGTGATCGTTGGTGTCACTCACAGTGACAGTCAGGAAAGAAGTGGCGGATCTTCTCGGTGTGCCATTATCGCTAACGGTCACTTTAAAGACATGAGTGTCTTTGACTTCTCTGTCCAGCGGCTGAATGGTCGAAATGCTGCCCGTCTGAGAGTCGATTGTGAAAAAGTCATTTGACCTGCTGTCAAACAAGGCTTCCATGCTGTACTCCAGCCTCCCCGCCTCGCCATCATCTGGGTCGGTGGCTTTGAGGGTGATGACCCGTGTCTCGGCTGGCTCATTTTCAGGCACAGACACTTGGTAGTTCATGAGCTGGAACTGCGGGGGCGCGTTCACCTGCCGCTTACCTCTCCGGGTCGACTCGCCGGCGTTTCCCCGAAAGGTTTCTGGCGCAGATCCACGATTCGGCACTTCTCCGAGGCGCAATGTGAGCTGCACGCTGAGCCGGTCGCCTTCGGAGCTGTGCAGGGGACATTCCAAATCCACTTCGTTCTGCGCTCGCATGCTCTCGGGACACAAGTCGGTGGCGAGAAACAAAGCACCGTGTCGAAACAGTGCCGCTAAATGTTGTCCGACGCACATTGTGTCCAATAAGGCGGCACTATTTGTTGAAGACGGCAAAAGTTCTGCAGCATTAAACAGCAAATCACCTGCACGCAGGCAGGAAGTTTCCCCCAGCTTTAAACTGTGCTTAATGTGAATGTCAGGCGTGCTTCGAGAGGTCTTTCTCCTGTATTTAATGAAACAGTCCTGACCGTGGACGAACACGTTCAAATGTGTCAGGATAACATCTGCAGAAGTCAGTGAGGTGCTTCTGAAAAGCACGGGCGCGGGGTTCCAAACGCTGCGCGCACACTCCGCGCTGCGGGACAGTCGGACAACTCCGCTGCGCGTCCCCACTTGGAAGAGACGGCGCGTGGATTCGGGTGATAAAAGCGCGTCCACGTCGTACGTCCACTCGGGTCCAACAGACAGGTTCGCCAGGAGGGTGCCCGGTTGCAAAGACTCGGTGAGGTGAAGATCCAAGCAGGCCACGGGCGGCGCGTTGAGCAGGACGCAAACCCAAATCATCCACGCGCTCCGCGACACCATGCTTCCAAACATGACAAATCCCGAGTCGAGTCCGCTTAAAGTCGTCCGAGGCAGCTCTCCCGCTGCCGGCGTCGCGTTCGACTCTTGTTGTTCTTCATGGCGGAAGTTGTAACGGGGCAAAGAGACGATGCGTTTCCATGGTGTAGGTGGATCCACGGTGCGCACTCAAAGACCACCAAGTTCCAAATGAGTACAAAATGGCCTCGGCCTCCTCCTCCTCCTCCACCAGAGGAGTGGATTAACATAAACCTGCGGGGGGTCTTTTTTCCCCCTCCTTCTTCTTCTTCTTCTTCACATGGAGATGGAGGAAGTTGCACATTTGCAAAACAGTAGTGTCCCGTTCTAAATTAGTCAAATCAAATCACTTATGCGTGAAAATTGGGCCTACATTTCTTGATTCCTATATTTGATGCGGAAATTTGGAATGTGCAATCTTATGAAGTTGAAACTAATCCATCTCTTAAATCAACGTATATTTACCGAGTGGAGTATTTGATGTAAATATGAAACATGCAAGTGAGCATGCAACAATTGCCTCCAACCGAGGGAGGGGGGGGGGGGGGGGTTGCCTTGTGTAACAACACCCCGTTGTGGACAAAAGCTGCACGACAATGCAAACCCAGTGACCATTTTTAATAGCATGCTCCTTTATATTGTACATTTGCTAACAGAAAAAGAAATAAATATAACAAATATTGAATGATATTCCTGTGAGTTTTTAGCTTTTCACATTCATCTTATGCATAGAAGGCGGATGGATGTGTATAGGCTTATCAGTGCAGAATAGTATTGCTGCCGCACTTTAAAAAAAGTGTCAGTATCATAATATGTGACAGGTATCACATAATAACGCGGAAAGTTCACTGCTATAACTATCTTTTTCACGTTATAACAAGAACTTCTCACATTATTTACGCCCCTCTATTTTGACCAATGAGGAACCGACTTCACAATTGCCAGATCCGTTCTCCTTGGTAAAACCCCCTTCATTTCAAAATCCATCAGAAAATACACATATGTAGAATTGAATTGAATTGTAAACGACCCATACTCTTGGTTAACACCTTTTTCTATCATTATTAACGTTGCCCGTTTATCTTGTTTTACATCTTAGATCTTACAATCTTTTATCGAGAAATGTCATAATATCGTCTCATAAGATGATCTCAAAAGATCATGATAAGTTCATGTGATAATGTCAATGTTACCTTTTCAATTAACTGCATTTTAGTGAGCCTTTTTTCTTACTTTTACTACTTACTAAAAGAATATTACTATAGATCATTAATAAAACATACAATAGTCACTTTTGTTAAATACAAGAATTTTGCAGTTGGAGGCAACATGAGTATAGGACTAGTGTTTAACACTGCCATTCTATTCATTCATTTCAAAACATTTGCAATAAATACTTACAAAGTAGTGCACATAAAAGATGGATTTCAAACTCAATGCGGCCCGCCACGTCATTTGATGCGACTCACTAAAGCAAATAAAGTGCGCCTATTGCATGTTTCTGGCTAAATGGATTTGTCCTTTTCATTTGACATTGCAATTTTTCTTCACTTAAATTATTTTTTCCAAGCATTTATTTCCCCCAAATCCCTTTCTCAACATAAATGTGGACACGAAGTTGTACTTTGAAATCTTCGCTAGCCACTATTTTCCATGACTTCTGATTTTAAATTCAATCTGTTGTTCAAATTATGTCAAAACATTCAAATAAATGTGGCCATTGAAATAATATGGATGTTGTGATTATACATTTACAGCACATGGCCCGTGACGAAAATGAGTTTGACACCCCTTACTTAGTTTGTAATGTAACCGGGAGTTTACCCATCGGGTCGGCATGAGGCCGTGTCATCTGACCGGTTCTGGGTTCTGCTTGTGATTATTGAGCCGAGTAGCTTCCGAACATTCCCGACCTCGCTGGATGGTAAATTCGCTTGGCCCGAGCTGGATGATCTTCCCGCTTCCCAGGCACTCATCGCCTTTGTAGAGCACTGCGAACTGAAAGAAAGGGACAGATGGTGTCTATAAAGATTATGAAAAGTGCTTGGTTGTGTGTGCGTTAGTGCTAAATAAATACAGTTGAATTGATTTACTACCTGTCCAGGTGTTAAAGCTCTGAGAGGCTGCGCGAGTGAGATCCACACAGAGCCGTCCATGTTGAGAGTCACAGTGCAGGGAGCTGGAAAGCATTCAAAACAATGTCGACTAAGGATGTTTGGTTTTTTTTTTGCATTGAAATCACTCTCAAAAAGTATTAAATGCGCTCACTTAGCGGCATCTGGTGGATGAAGCGAAAGTGACATTCCATCATCTTGGTCCGGACCAGTTCTGGCGGGGGGTCCTCGGCGATCCAGTGGAAGCGCTCCGTGCGCAGGATGTCGCGAAAAAGAGCCGGGTGATTGGTCGACGGAGCCTGAGTGCCAAAGACATTTAAGATCGTTTATTCAATTGTTATGATTTCTGTTGATCATGGCAAATTTGAACAATCTGACAGTCTGTTCATTAGCCTATACAGGCCATCGGGGGAGCACTAAGGAGGCATAAGGCGGGGGGGGGGGGCTTTTTTGTGTGGTCTTCAATTTCACATTTGATGTTCTTCAATGTGTTCTTAGAATACCTTACCACAACCACATCGCCTGTATTGATATCCTTATCCACCACAAACCAGGCATCCCTCTGTCCTCCGATCCGCGCCCTCTGGCCCAGCGTCAGAGTGAACCAGCCTTGACGGAGAGGTAAAAGGATGAGCCATTAAATTCGGGACACACTGAATTTAAACGCCCGTCGACAGGTCTAAACGTACCTTTGTGTGTGCCCATGACAGTCCCATCCTCAATGGACACAAAGTTACCAGGTTTAGGTTTGAGGTACTGGGAGGGGGTGGGGGAGGGGGCGTGCATTAATTAGAAAAAACATCATGATCATTCATAATGAAAGTTTCCATGAAATTTTATCAGTGACCTTCAAGGAATTTTCCACACCATTTCAGCCCTAATCATCCAGCCATCCATTTTTTGTCCCGCTTATCCTCCTTAGGGTCGTGCCGGAGCCAATCCCAGCTTTCTTTGGGCGAGTGGCACGGTACACCCTGAACTGGTCGCCAGCCAATCGCAGGGCAACTTTATAGACAAACAACCATGCGCACTAGCCCTGATCATGCTACACGTTTTGTAACTTACCTCCAGGATAAAATTTTCAAAGTTTCTCTCTCCAATGAAGCAGATGCCCATGCTCTAAAATGAAAAACTGGGATTAAACACGTATGCAAATGTGGCTTACACACATGCGCTTATTTTGAGGAACCTCTTTCTTCTTCAGCACATGGTGAAAGCCCGCTTCAGCCGCCACCTTCTTCACAAAGTTCTTGGTAAGGCCGGCGAGCGGGAACAGGGTCTGCCGCAGCGCATGCTGGGAGATCTGGCTGAGGAAGAAGGTCTGGTCTTTCACGAGGTCGGCCCCCTTGTGCAGCCTCACCGCTGGAAGGGGAGAACAGAGCGGTGAGGAGAAAATCGGTGAACAAATGCGGAGCGAAGGCAACACGTACGGTTTCGGAACTCAAAACGATTTCTGAAGAGCACAAGGGGCGCTGTTTTGGGGGTCTGCTGGAAAACCTCCTCATCTTCTTGGGAAGTCCTCGCGTAGTGGCCGGTCGCCATGGCGTCAGCACCTAAATGTCAAAAAGAGCCGAGAAATGTCACAAAATGGCTCTGTGCTGGATATGATGAGGTTTTTTTTTTTTTTTTTTTTCAGATCACATCCAGTGCGTTCCATTTTTTAAATCCAGCTCGCTGAGCATTTACAATATCAGGACACCTGTAATAATATTTACATTTGTTGCATTCATTTATTTGCTTATTCCTTCAGTCGTTAAAGTAATGAACCCTCCTGTTACAATGTGGGTCAAATTTCCCCATGTTCAAGTTTATAACTGTGCAACAGTGGTTTTCAAACACTGTGCTTAATATGGAGGGGGGGCTGAACTTAAAAATGGTTTCAATTAAAATGTATAGCACGTAAAAGTTGTACACAAATACATGTTTAAACACTAACAGTTCTTAAAGATTAAGTACAAAGTTTATTTGTATAAAACCTCATCTTCCTGGGAACCTAAACGTGAAATACAACTGAATTGTACGTAAGCAGTGATTCTTTCACCACACTTTTGAGAAGCACCACTCGGGAAAAAAACGTTTTAAATAGCAATAACAGAATGAGGTCATCATAAAAGTAGTATGGCCCTACGTTCTTACTTATTTATTGAACACATTCAGTGCCATTGACTGCTTTAGAAGTCAAATATCCATGTTAACTGGGAGGGCCGGCACTGAATGAGATTTAACCCAGCAGTGACACAAGGGTCGAAAAGTCTCCTTTATGCAGTTATTGTAGCAAACATTTTAATTTACAACTCATTGATATTAATTCTGGGATTTTACAACATTAAGAAACAAATGGTTCCACATGCTGCGGCTTGTTGTCGACCGTAACAACATACCTAGTGTTATGATCGCATACTTGTGGAAATGGTTGAATTTGATATGTTTGTTGCAGAGTATATCCGGGTTGGGAGTCCTTCCTTTCTCGTATTCCTTTAACAGATTACTGAAAAGGAGCAGAAGACTTATGATTGCGTGGGCAGGAAAAAGGCATTTATAACCTTTACATTGTTGTTTTGAATACCTGAAAACCTCATGCCAGTATTCTTTAACATAGGATACTTGATGGAAGGGGATGTCCAGCATCTGGCACACTTTGTAGGCGTCCTCACAGTCCTTCTCTGTGGCGCACACTCCACTTTCATCCAGGGAGTCCCAGTTCTTCATGAAAACCCCGGTCACGTTATAGCCTGGCATGAGCAACATCCAATATTTGGTATCAACAATATTCAATCAAAACTAGCGTTATTACCTTTGTGACGGTTTTTGGAATGGTTGTCAATGGTGGTGGTGTACCTAATGAAGTGGCCTGTCAGTGCATCAGTCAATGAGACTTCGACCCACCTCTTTTCTTGAGCAATAAGGCCGCGACTGAGCTGTCAACGCCGCCCGACATGGCGCACACGACGTGCCTTACGACCCCCATCTTCATCCAAATTATTCCGCTCAAGTACCTGTTTAAAACAAAAGAAATGTTCTCAAACACTCATCTGTCACCATTGAGCACGGACATCATTGTTGTCCGTTGCGGATAAAGGTCCGACTAGAATCGGGAGTCAGCACGGAATGTTTATTTCAGAGGGCGGACAAAAAATATTGTAACACCGCCACGAAGCTTCACATTTGCGTGATAACGAATAAGGTTAGTGAGTTAATTTGATCAATTATGACACACTTAAGATTTTAACTTGTGTTTTTTAAGTTCACAATGTTTTCTTATTGGGTTAAACAAATACATCTTTAATTTCATCCAGAACTGTGTGAGCCAAATACCCTGATTTCATTCAGGACTTGAAAAATCACTTTTTAGGCTGTTTAGTTCTGCAATAATAGTGTAGGGGACGAAAGCAAATTCACATTATTATTTTTTTTTTGCACAGATGGGTGAAGTGTCTGCAGACAGTTTGACCCTGGACCTTCTACGAGAAGCCAGGGAGACCGTGAGGAGAAGCCCGTTGGGTGTCATCAACACCCCCATGATCCCCTGGAGCCAGACCACCCTGCCTGTCCACAAGGCCCACAGTATCTATATTAAACTGGAGAACATGCAGACAACGGGTAAGAATGTACTTTTAATACAGGTTTTATAGATGTTAATTATGCAGCAAAAAAACCCAAAAAAAACCAATGCAAATGTATTGTACTTCAAAGTTAAATACAACTGAACTGGAATAGACTCTATACACGGAACACTTTTGCATTCGGGGTACAGCAGTGTGCAATTACAGCATCAAACTCCTCAAAGTATACTTGTCGACTTCTGAAATTACGTAAAGTTTCTGTAAATGACAGATTATCTTTATACTTGCTACAGATACCCACGTACCAGCGAAGCAATTCAATGGTCCTTATCTGAATTAATGAGCCATTTCCTGTTTCGCAGTGGATGCACGTTCGTGCATACGTGTCAACTGAAGACTTGCACTGCTGAACTTTTGAGACAATCAAATCTCAACTCAGCTTTGGTGATAGAGCACTTTGGGAGGGGGAACAACCGCAGCTGTAATAAAAGTGCTTCACATAATGATTGAACACAAATAGAAACTGAAAACCTGTTTTCGTTATTATTGTATGGTGCAGATACAACAAAAACATAAAACGCAACCAATAATAAGAGAATAATGACAAGCATATCCGACTGTTCTCACCACTCGAGAGTTAATTGATTCCCCCCGACTGGAGTTTCGTGACGTGAACAGCTGGCAGCGGCTCGGTCGGCCTGATGGACTAATTAGGTTGGTGACCTACGTTTTTGAATTACAGGGTCCTTTAAAATCCGAGGTGTGGCCAATCAATTTGCCAGGAGGCCAAAAGGCGGCCATTTTGTCACCATGTCCGCCGGGAATTATGGAAAGTCGTTTGCGTACGCGTCAAAACACTACGGGTCGAGAGGCAAAGTGGTGATGCCGGAAAATGCCCCGATGTCCAGATCCGTCCTCATACAGGTTCGAGGTCACGCCCATATGCAGCATAAATCATTAGTTTGCTCAGTCTTGTTTTTTGTTCCCTTTAGAGTTTTGGCGTGGATGTGGAGAGAGTTCCCACTTCCTGTCTGATGGATGTGGTAAACCGTTGTGTTAAGGACGATGACATGACCTTCCTGCACTCTTATGACGACCTGGATCTCATAGCAGGACATGCCAGGTACACTTAGGCTTTGAACAACGTCAAACACGTACAAGCGGATGAGGTTCAACTCTGTTTGTAGTTTGGGTCTGGAGGTCCTAGAGGCGGTGCCCGAGCCTGACGTGGTGGTGGTGTGCTGCGGAGGAGGGGGGCTGCTGGCCGGAGTGGCTGCTGCAATCAAGCTATCAGGATGTGACGAGACCAGAATCTACGGTGTGGAACCAGAAGGAGGTCAGAAGAAAACATCTTCCAACCCTAAAACGAGCCATATAGCAAACTGAATCGGCGCTGACGTGAATGCTTGACCCCAGCCTGTACCATGTACAAGAGCTTCATCGAGAAGAAGCCGGTGGGCATGGACACACGCAGCATCGCATCAGGACTTGCGCCACCATTTGCAGGTACAGCATTACAGTGGTCACACTCGCGGTTCGGCACCTGCGAATGCACCTATTCACCAATTTTTACCCCCCTTTTTATGCATCTCGACTAAATTACAGCTCGATCCCTACAGGTTTCACATAGATAAATATGTTGGGACACATCCCATAAAAGGGGACTCATCAATTATACAAACGATTTAATGCCTTAACTAAACTATTTAATTTATAACTAAATATACTGCTGCCTCAAAATAACACGACACGCAGCCATTCATGTCTAAACCGCTGGCAACAAAAGTGAGAACACCCTGAAGTGAAAATGTTCAAATTGTGCTCAAAATGTCATATTGTCATTTTATAGCACAATTCTTCTTAATTTGGCCCTTTGCCTCAGGCATGCTGCCCTACGAGCTGTGCCAGCGCTACGTAGAAGAAATAGTCCTGGTGAGCGACGACGACATCAAGGCGGCCGTGTCGACCCTGTACCGAGCCGGCCTGGTGGTGGAGCCGTCCGGTGCGGCCGCCTTCGCCGCTATCGCTTCCGCCAAGTTACCCCGACTGGAGGGGAGCAACGTCGTTTGCGTCCTCAGCGGGGGGAACATCGGCCAGGACGAGCTTGCAAACTTCCAAGACTGACAGAGTATAAGGCAAATGGAAAGATTGTGACGGTTAAAACCATTGGAACAAATGTGTGCATGATTCAACAGTACCTTTACAAGGTCTGACAGCGAGGACATGACGTCCACCGGAATCTACCATCCGTCCACTCTGGTTGCAATGTCTACGGAAGTATATATTTGCCATCAGATTCTGAATTTCAATTAGTAACACTGAATAGTTTTGAGCATCAAAATATTCAATCTACACTTTTCAGCTTCAAAAATGCAACATATTCAGTTGTGAATTCAATATTCAGGGTCTTGTTTTTGTGACCGGCCTAAATCCGGCGCGGGTCATATCGTAGACCAGCGCAGCCCGGCGGATCAAAGAGTGGGATGGCTGCGTCACGGTGGGTGTGTTTACAGCAGACTTAATTCACCGCCAATCAAAGCGGCTCCTCTCAATCCCTTTAAATGTGGCGCAATGACAGTCGAGACGTCGCTGGCTTGCGCTTGCACGAAAATCACAATCCGCCGGCATTTGCGCCCGCCGCAGATGCGCTGTCTATCTCCTTATGAAGATGTAATGTAACTTCATATCAAAAATTCAAACTATCCCATTAAAGTATCAACCCAATTACTAGTTAAAACGCTTCGTTTGAATGGCTTTATTATGCATTCATGCTTAACCTACAATATTTACAACTACATTTTTCATACATGGTGGCTGTCATTACAACCTATGCAAATGTAACAAATAATAGTACACCAAAGTACCACTGCGAGCAGTTGTATATTAAATACTACAACTACTGTACATCGTATCAGTGAGACGGCAACATTTAATTAGCCGTATTTATTGTATTTTTAACAAACCATTGGTTGTCAACACGCTGATCTGCACGTACGACAAAGCAGACGGAAATCACTGAGAATATAATTTGCATGCAAAGTTGATTTCACTTTATTTGTGCAATAAAAGGGGTTTAAGGATTGGAGTAAAATTGTTTAAATGTTTATGAATTATAAAATTGTTAAGCAATCTATTTGTCCTTTCGCAATCTCTTACTCATTCTAAAAGGTAGAAAACAGGTAATAAATACAGTATAGGCTTTAGATAGGCGCATGATGAACTGTGCTGATCTTTGACCTGGTATCTTTCCAAACATCCTTCACATTTATATATTTTTATTATTATACTAAGAACAGTGAGTAAACAAAATCTTTGCTACACATAACCATAAATAGATTCCCTATCGAATAACACATCCGCGAAGCAGTCAAAGTACAGAAGGTGTACTCTGTTAAGGCATCTGTGCTAATATTGTGGGAGAAGACAGATTAGGTTCCATAAATTTGATGATGTACTCTGTACTGTGATATGTTGCATCCATTGTCACGCAGCTGGTCCTTGCTCAAACTGCACAACTATACATTGTGGCGCTCCCTTTAGTCTTTCAACACGGATTCGATGTCGTTGCGTTGTCAGTTTGTCTAAAAGAGCTGGACAAACAGTTGTTTGACTGGATATAGCACTTAAAAACACAAGTTCCTGTGTGCGAGTAAATTCCCCCCAAAAAACACCAGGCAGTTCCAGAAGCATGCGTCCCAGAATATGCTTCAATCAAGAGCAGCCATTCGAACAGATGATTAAGTAGTCCTTGACGCTAAGACCTGGTGTTTGTCATGATTTCTCTATTTAAACTTCAACAGGTAAAAATGAATGCCATCATTACACAATATCTCCTGTTGTACTGAAGCGCAAAGGAGATGATCATTACGAAAGGCGTGACCACGCTAAAACGGTTTCCCCCTTGTGAGACTAATAAAGGTTATTTTATTTATTTAGGCAGGCAAGGCAATTCAGGACAAATGACCATTTATCTTATCTGCTACCACCATATAATTGTAATTATCTCTCGCTCACGTACTGACGGGATGGGATAAAGTCTCCTGTACATATACAAATTCATCAAGAACTTACAGCAACCGTGAAATGATGTTGGCGTGTTACTGAAGCCAGAAAAGCGGTGGACATTTTCTTTTCCGGCACTTGGATTCAGCGGAGGTCCACAAAAATAGCAATTTTCTCATTGTTCCGCACAAGGTAATCCTTGGTCTTTTCTGATGACGCTGTTTGGCAATCGCTTTACGAGTTTGTTTTTTAAAATTTTCCAATTCACCGGCATCCAAAATCCCACGTTCATAGGATTCGGACACGATTTAAAACTATATATGGACGTGATGAACTATTTATTATTCTTGTTTTCTGGGAAATTTGAAGCAAAGCTATGAATGTGCTTGCGTTCACCATTATTGAAAAATCTGAAAATGGCCTGTTTAAACATCCCATTTTCGTCTCAATTAATAACATACAGGCATTTTTCTACCAAAGAGTTCAGGTTTCGGTCACACATTTCCTATTAATTTACATTGATTTCTGGACAATTCAATTTGGGCCAATTTGCGGCATAAAAAGTGGCATCAAATATTTAACCCTTATCCAATTCTTACAAACCAGGCTACTTTTATTTGTATTTCAAATCTCTAACCAATGATATATAAGTATCAAGTTAAAATAATAAGTCACAATGCTGCAGTGTTAAACGACTAAAAGTGCACTCTGCGATGACAGCAGACGGCAGTTAACAATAAATATTTACAGTGCAATGTGCGAGCATGACAGCAGATTAAGCAGACAGCAGTTTATGAAGGGTCTTCATGGCTAAGTGCTTTGATTATCCACTATACCAGTCCTTTACATGTCGAGAGAATGAACGGTCATTGGGAACGTTTTAAAGGGAATGAGAGAAGCCACTTTGATTGGACAGGTTTGAAATGGGCTGTTGTTCGCTCCCACGGCGGCGAAGACCTCCCTCTTAAATACATCGGAGTACGCTCGTCTGCAAATGAACAAAAACTGTTCGACCCCGCCTCTGACAAAACGATTTAAATATAAAAATACCGTATATTCTAATGGATAAATATTTAAATGGGAACTACGTAAGGACGTGGAGTCGATTGATAGGTCATTGAAGTGTAAAATATGGGGGGAGCTAATTAAAGCGACCTGTAATCTTAGAAAAAGATTTGTTTTATGAAAACAAAATTTAGATTGTATTCATTTCATTATCATAGTCTGCGAACCACCGTTCAACACAAATAAATAAATGTTTTTTCAGTGGGGGAAACAGATATTGTCACACCACATCGATATGTAAAACTGTACAACAGGTTATTAGCGGTCATGTAAGAGGTTGTATAACAGGTTACTATATAAGTGGTTATTTATCTCTGTAAGATTGCCACATAACTTCACTTACTTGGCCCTAAACTAATAAGGTGAGTAAAATTGAATTGATTATGACACACTTTGTTTTCAAGTTAAAAAAAAAAACGTTTTTTTTTTTAAATCAATTAAATAAATCCGGAACTGTGAGTCCACTGAAATTGACAATGGTGCTTTTTGTTGTTTCTTTTTAGTATTTTTTAAGACTGTTTATAGTGTAGGGGATCAAAGCAAATTCATATCTACATTTTTTTTTTTTTTTTTAACACAGATGGGTGAGGTGTCTGCAGACAGTATCACCATGGACCTTCTACGAGAAGCCAGGGAGACAGTGAGGAGAAGCCCATTGGGTGTCATCAACACCCCCATGATCCCCTGGAGCCAGACCACCCTGCCTGCCCACAAGGCCAACAGTATCTATATTAAACTGGAGAACATGCAGACAACAGGTAGGAATGTGCTTTTAATTAAGGTTTTTATAGAATTTAATTAGGCGGCAAAAAAAAAAAAACGCTCATAAAAAATGTAATGCAAATGAATTGTATTTAAAAGTTTAATACAACTGAACTGTAACTGGGTAGTGACTCTTTAGCCTGACATGTACCACACTTTGAGAATCACTGCTTTTGAAAAAAAATATTTGAAACGGTAATAATGAGATGAGGCCTTCAAGTGTGGAGTTTGCAATGTTCTCCCTACATGCTTGCGTGGGTTTTCTACGGTCCCTCCCACATTCCAAAAACATGCATGTTAGGTTCATCCATTCATCCTCAATTAGTCATACGTGCCTCTGGCTCAAATTCAGCCGGGACAGGCTCATGCTCACCTGTGACCCAAATGAGCCGTATAGAAAACAGATAGACTCTAACTCGGTTGGAAACCTATGTTTTTGAATGACAGGGTCCTTTAAAATTCGAGGTGTGGCCAATCAGTTTGCTCGGAGGCCAAAAGGCGGCCGTTTTGTCACCATGTCCTCGGGGAACTACGGGAAGTGCTTCGCGTACGCGTCAAAACTCTACGGGTCTGAAGCCAAAGTGGTGATGCCGGAAAATGCCCCGATTTCCAGAGCCGTCCTCTTAAAGGTTAGAAGTCAGGCACATTTGAGCATATTGTTTACATTTGTTTACTCAGGTTTTTGTTGCCTTTAGAGTTTTGGTGTGGACGTGGAGATAGCTCCCACTCCCTGTCTGATGAGCATAGTGAACCGCTGTGTTCAGGAAGACGGCATGACCTTCTTGCACTCCTTTGACGACCTGGATGTCATTGCAGGAAATGCCAGGTACTCTCAGGCTGTGAACATAAAAACATCAGTGAATGAGGTCCTACTCTGTTTGTAGCGTGGGTCTGGAGGTCCTGGAGGTGGTGCCCAAGCCTGACGTGGTGGTGGTGTGCTGCGGAGGAGGGGGGCTGCTGGGCGGAGTGTCTGCTGCAGTCAAGCTGTCGGGATGTGAAAAGGCCAGAATCTACGGTGTGGAACCAGAAGGAGGTCAGAAGAAAGTGTCTTCCAATTCTGCAATGACAGAGAGCGAGCTGAATCGGTGCTGACATGAATGCTTTACTCCAGCCTGTACCATGTACAAGAGCTTCTTAGAGAAGAAGCCAGTGATCATGGACACGGACAGTATTGCACCAGGGCTTGCGCCACCATATGCAGGTAGTATCTTGGCAATTTGAAACATTACATTTCAATGATGTATTTAATGGCACGAATGTGTGGCTTCTCACTTGCATCAATTGACGGCATCATTTACCGATGAATAGCAATATCTTTTTTTTTTTTTTTACATCCAATTTCATGCTTAAAAATCAGCAGACAAGTTGCACACTGACAAAAAAAAAATTTAAAAATAAAAATTCTGACTTGAAAAAAAAAAGAAAAACTGATACATCAGGAGACCAGTAAAAAAAAAAAAATGAACTTCATGTTTTGCTCAAAGCTGCGACTCATAGCCATTTGTCATTTTAAAATTACAATTCTTATTGATTTGCCTTCCTTGCCTCAGGCACGCTGCCGTTCAAGTTGTGCCAGCGCTACGTCGATGAAATCATCCTGGTGAGCGACAACGACATCAAGGCGGCCGTGTCGACCCTGTACCGAGCGGGCCTGGTGGTGGAGCCGTCGGGTACGGCCGCCTTCGCCGCCATCGTTTCCGCCAAGATACCCCGACTGGAGGGGATGAACGTCGTTTGCGTCCTCACCGGGGGGAACATCGGCAAGGACGAGCTTGCAAACTACCCAGATTGACAGCTACGAAATTAGTAGATTTTTTTTCCGAGTCGATAAATTATTCGAAAATTAAGGAGGCTGATTCCCGATATTTGGAGCCAATATTATTTTGCAGTAAAAGGGAAAATGTTGGCGTCAAATTTTTGAATGATACAAAACACCAGCACTTAACTTTATACTTTATTTAAATGTCTTTAAGCATATGTATATTAAACACATGTTCAGATTTGCAACATGTTAAAGGTTTTATTTAAGCGGTACAGAAAACGGATGGCTGCACAATAGACATCTTTGTTTTAAAATTCTAACAAAAAGTGCAGGGAGCTCCTCGGCTCAGCAGCAGCATCTTGTAAAGTTAACAGCAATTTGAAACCATTTAATAGTCCCCTGAAGTTTACTCAGATTTAATTTGATTTCTTACAGGCTGTCTGATTTTAAAAAATGCAGATGTGTGTCAAAATGCAGAATATCAGCACGGCCGATAATCGGTCTATCCCTAAAAATTAACTTTTAGAGAAATGCCATACTAAAAGAAAATTATTGTAGTGTCACTGACATATTTTATTTCTGTTTTTTGTCTTTTCTTTACGCACATTTTTGAACCAAATAAAGCATGACATTAAATCTTGACTGTCTAGTTGACATTTTTGTTTGTGTTGAGAGAAGAGTAAACCATGAGCAACATCCTAATTTGAGGAACGCTAGACAATACGCTGCACTGTATCAGAAGATGTGGGACTTATTGAAGCTACATCACATCCTTGGTGGCCATTCTGCATACAACGGCATCTAGAAGAGTGCCACACTCCTGAGGAGTTACTTTGTACAGCTGGAAAACAAGACAAATGCAAAGATTAGAAGCAGAAAATTCCTCGGGACAAGCGTGTCCGTTATTTGGACAGTACCTTTTTAATCTTTTCAAGGTCTGACAGCGAGGACACGTCGTCTACTGGAATCTGCAGTCCGTCCACTTTGGTCGCGATGTCCCTCACGAGGTGAGATTCCTCTTTGTCGTGGACCAGGACCACCAGGACCGAGTTGTCACTGTCCGAGATCCCGAATCTTTTGAAGGCTTCTGAGATCTGTCAGGGAATTATTTGCTCAAGTGGAAAATACCGGTTTTTGTTTTTTTTAAGAAAGGCAAACTTACATTTTTTGTTGGTGACAGGTTTAAGATGATCTCTGAAAATAAGCTTCTTGTCTTCATTTGACCGACTTTCTTTAAGTGCACAGCCTTATTAGCAGCCACCAACACTTGGAAGGGACTCACCAGCTACAACAAAGTGGATGGTGAATTAGAAAAACCTAATGACACACATATTTAACTGATTCTCTAAACATTGAAAACTCACAATAGTGGGCTTGAGCAGGGCACCTTTTATTTTCCCCTCCACGGCGTTTTGCCGGAGCTCGGCGGCATTTTGGACCTCTTTAAAAAGAATTTGCGTCACGGTGAGGTCGGGGAAAAGTTCCAGCGTCTGAGATAAGTGCATTTTAGTTTTTTAAGACGATGAATGTGCACTTGGCAGGAGAAAACACGACGCCGCGCACCAGGGAAACCGTGAGCGAGGGACCAAAAGCACTGCAACACCGGAAAGACGCACTTGGGTAAAACTACGCTACAAAAATTATTTTAAGACCCTATAAATTATTTTACACACACAATTATAAGACCTTTTTACTACATTACGTAGACGCGTGTTATTATTCGTCCATATCAAACTAATGGTGAGTAAAACAACCATCTAAGCACTAACGCGGACTACATGTTGCTATACCGAGCCTATTTTCGAAGCGGACCACTCGCTGTCGAGAACAGCGCTTCCGTTTTGTTGCTGCAACCTCAACAATAGCCCACGCATTTACTATTTTAAAGTGCTTTTCAATCGCGCGTCGTGCAGTAGCAATGCAATTTAAACGACAGGTTGTCAGCTTTAACGTTTAGTTTGCGATTGCAATTGCGTGTCGAAAAATCAGCATGGATAAATTTGAAGGCTACATCTTCACGGCGCTGTGCAGCACCAACTTTCTGGTGTCCTGCCTGCTCTTCTCCAAAGTCACCCGGGAGCAACGGGAGCCCTACATGGACGAGGTTTTCCATGTGCCCCAAGCTCAAAAATACTGCCACGGGAAGTTCAACCAGGTACGTAAAGTCTCTCAGTGGTGGACTGACTGGCGGATTAGCTGTCGGAGCTAATCCGGAGACAAATGAGGCGACGCGATATATATATATAAATATATATTTGTTTATTTAATACCTATGCGAAATATTCTGGTTGCAAAAGTGTCCGTTCAGTCTTATTGTCTTCTTTGCATCATATGAGAGAGTCGTCGCAGGCACCTTCATAATAAGTCCCATTTGGACAATACTACATTTACCATAATGCAACACGGTGATTTGTGTCTTAAGTGCAATAAACATTAAGATCTGCTCAATTATTTTTCTCTACACTGTAAAAATAGGCGAAAGAATATTCAATTAGGAATATATTAATTTAAGACTGATTTTCTGCCAATAAAAATCAGTTTTTAAAAACAAGTCAACATTGTGAGCCTGAAAAAAGAAAACAAGTATTTTTATACTCCATACAGGGATAAAATTATGGCCTTTGTAGAATTTGTTAAGATAAACTTACTCATAAGCAGTAGTAAAATCTCAAATTACTTTTTAAGGACAAAAATGAAGAAACATGGCAAAGAAAAATAATGCTTTGTCTTGATTTGCGAAAATAATCTTGGGAAGAGTTGATAGTTTTTTGCAACGTACTTCACATGGACTTTAGAGTTGCAACGTTCCAGGAATTTTCAAAGTTGGAAACGTTCCGTGGGAAATAACGTGGCTCAACCAGGATGTATTATTTTGCTCATCTGACTGCTTATGACACAATAAAATGTCGTCTTTTTTTGTACAGTGGGATCCGATGATCACCACCTTGCCAGGCCTCTACCTGGTCTCAGTGGGCATCATCAAGCCCGTGGTACGACTCGCCAACATGAGCGGCGAGGTGGTGTGCTCCACGGCAATGCTGCGCTTCATCAACCTCCTCTTCAACTGCGGCAACCTCTACCTTCTCTACCGGCTCATCTGCAGGCTGCACCCGAAGGAGAAGGTGCGCCTCCGGTCACACGACTTGACCCGCAAAAATCCGTGAACGCCGAACCACGTTTTCCACGTTCAGAACGGCTCTGAGCTTCTGAGGGGATGTTTCCAAAGTGGTGGTGTAACATTTGTCTGTTCTCCTCCAGACGCGAACGGCAGCTCGGCGGATCCTCTCGGCGCTGTCGCTCTCCACCTTCCCCGTTCTCTACTTCTTCAACTTTCTCTACTACACGGACGCCGGCTCCACCTTCTTCATCCTCTTCACGTACCTCATGACGCTGCACGGCTGCCACAAAGCCTCGGCGCTGCTCGGCGCCTGCGCCGTCCTCTTCCGCCAGACCAACGTCGTATGGGTGCCGTTCTGCGCTGGCACCCTGGTGGCCGGCCAGATGGACGACGCGTGGAGGGTGGCGCATTCCAAAAAGACGGACGACAAGCCAGCTGCGTTTCAGGTCCCTCTCTCCCTGAGCGGAGCCAAACGAGTTGTGCTTTTCACTCTGGAGTTTTTCACTTCCGCCGGGCACGTGAAGGCGGTGCTACTGGTGGCGTGGCCCTACGCTCTGGTCGCCATGTGCTTCGTCGCCTTCGTGTGGCAGAACGGCGGCGTAGTGGTGGGCGACCGCGCCAACCACGAAGCCTGCCTCAACTTCCCGCAGCTCTTCTACTTCCTGTCCTTCTCCCTCTTCTTCTCCCTGCCCGTGTCGCTGTGTCGCCACCGCGTGCGGCGCTTCCTGCAGGCCGTGAAAAAGCAGCCCGTCCTCTTCCTCGCCGCCACCGTCGTCTCCGTCCTCCTGGTGTGGAAGTTCACCGCCGTCCACAAGTACCTGCTGGCGGACAACCGCCACGTCACCTTCTACGTGTGGAAGCGGTTCTTCCAAAGGCACGAGGTGCTTCGCTTCCTTCTGATCCCCGTGTACATTTTCGCCGGATGGAACTTCCTGGACTCGCTTAAGTCGCGCTCGCTCTTTTGGAGTTTGGCGTTCCTGGCGTGCCTCCTGGCCGCCACCGTCCCGCAGAAGCTCCTGGAGTTCCGTTACTTCATCATCCCGTACCTGATGTACCGCGTGCACATGCCACTCCCGTCCCTGCCCAGACTAGCGCTCGAGTTTGTGCTGTACACGGCCGTCAACGTCGCCACCGTTTACGTCTTCGTGGCCAAGACTTTCCGCTGGCCGGACAACGCCGCCACGCAGCGGTTCATGTGGTGAACTCCCAGTAATACCAGGATAGCTCAAAAAGGGAATCATGTGATTTTTGAAAGCGATACTACACAGTAAGTAAGGACAACATTGTGTAATTTATTCTGGTTGGCTTTGGTATGATTATGGAGACCAAATAATTTTGTTTTTGTTTTTACAAAATTTGTACTGTATGTAAATGGAGACCTATCCCCCCCCCCCCCCCCCCCCCCCCTAAAATGTGCAAGTCCACCATATTATTATTTTTTTTCCTTGTATGTCATGCAAATTCAATGTATAAGGTTTTATTTTGTTTTGATCCCTTTCAGCTTCAATTTATTCATTCATCTCTTTATGGAAATTGTCTTTTTCTTTCCTTATGATTGCTGTCATGAATTAATAAAATACATAAAAAAAAAAAAAACTCAAGGTCTTATGTTTGATTACATTTCAATTTATAAAATACTATAATAGCAGCACTCGTTAATGTTAGTTTGAATTCAATTTTGAATAACAATTGAATCATATTACATGCTTTATTATAATTGTATTATTAGACACTTGCGTTTACGACGTAATATTTTAAAACAGCATTTGTATTTGATTATAATAATCTGAGTACCAGATTGAGCCACTGAGGGGTGCTGTTGTACAAAGATAGGAAAGTCAATGCATGTAACCTTCAAATTGGACCTTGCTAGCGATAAAATTCATTTGTTGCCAGGAGCAAAACACCTAAAACATTAGGTACACCTCATGAGATCCGATTTTCGGTAATTGAGCTACATGGGGGGGCGGGTGAAAATATTTGGGACAACTCCTGGTGTCATGTGTGCACTTCTGCACCGTGTATTCGCTACACTTTAAAACTCTATAAACACACAATGCAAAAGCAAGCATTATCACGTGACAAAATCATGAATAGCATATTGTCGCAATTTTTTAAAGTGACATTTAGAAACTCTTGAGGGTTTATCCTTTCTTTACATCACTATATTATAATACCTCGCTGCATTTCTAACTATATTAAAACAATAAATATGACACTATTTTGTATGACGCACATGCAAATCGGCAGTCAATTTGCATTTTGCACTTGTGTGGGTTATAAACACGGCTGCCAACACAGATGCTAATTACTTGGTTTGGCGCAAACATCACCATATGGCCAAATTATTAAATGCAGTGATTGTCATTCACAACTTCACAGATTTTTAGAGGGAGTCTACACTCTGTTATTCACTGAAAGACTTACCTCTTCACTGGTTTTCTGCTTGCTTGGAGGATCTATTGAAGTGTGTTGAGGAACTTCATTGAGACAACAGTAGTCCTTTGCCGCCATCTTGTGACATCTTTAAGAAATTACAGTACAGTAGAATCCTTTTGGGGGGGAGGCGTCCATTACTCACAGTTCACTGCATATATTTTCTAATGTAGATCTACAAATTAGGAAGCATCCAATTAAGTAGCTTTGATAAAATGTATACTTGTACGAAATAGCAGAGGTTATAGTGTGTTTTAGCACTGGTATATCACGACCACTAGCCAGAGGCCTCACTTTAAGATCTAATTTTAATAAAATCTTTGTAATTATGATGCAAATATAATATTAATATACTGTAAAGTACTTGCTGGAAATGTTTTCTTTTCCATGAAAAAAAAATACAAAAGTATTCAGGACGTAAAAAACAGAAAAAAAAGAGAGCTAGAAAACAGACTTACTAAACAACTGAGACACAGGCGAGCTTCTGCAGGAAGCCGATTGGCTGACGGATCGGGAAGTGGGAGTAAATTAGTCATTGAACCGATTAGTCGACTCGTCAACTTTACTACGCATCGACGTTTAAAGCTTAAAGTTAATGTAAGATATGAATCACCTTAACTCTACTTTTATCACACGGCCGGGAACCGATTGGCTGACAGATTAGAAAGTGGGCCAAAACAGATTTCATATATAATAAGTAGTGATAGAGCTCCAAAACGCATTTTTGGAGTTGGTTTCCCCCAAGAAAGGAAAAAAAGATTTTTTTAAAATATAAATTACATACACAACTATGCAGGGGTACACTCTATTGAAAGACAAACACACTTGGATCATCAATAAATCAATCCAGTTAATTCAACAAGATGAGTTGACAGCCCTTTTCAACCTCAATTCAATCCTTCTGTGAATTTTAATTTCCAGTCAACGACAAGACCATAACCACCATAAAAAAGGCAACAAATGAGGACAAATACACTCAATCTGACACGCTGTCTATAATAACATTGCTTCCCCTATTATTAGACATTTACTTATAAAGCACTCAGGGAACTATAGCTACTGTAGGTCCCTGAACACAACAGTTTACGTGCCATCTCACAACAGCGAAAAAAAAAAAAAAACAATTACAGCATACGAGAAAAAGTTCTATTTATAAAAGAATGTGGGTGTCCTGGGGAGGAGAGGCTACATGATGTGTTTTGATTTTTGTTGTTTTTAATGGCACAGTAATTATTCAAACTGCCTACAGCCCCCCCAAATGCTTTTGGAATAATACTAAAAAAAATAAAAATAAATCAAAATCAAAAAAGGGGTTATGATTACAGTCACACCCGAGTCGTGATTCTTTCAATTAAATATCCACCCGCGTTCTCCTTTGTCATTTAATTTTGCTCAAATTCCTGGGCATATATTCAAACGAGCTCCAACTTTAGCAGCGTCTCTGCGGCGCGTTGCTAGGCGACAGGCCGTGTCAGGAAGTGACAAGCGAAAATAATTGCACCCCTGCTTGACAGACACAGCGCAGTGTTCATTAGACTCAGTCAAGACATCAGGTTTTTTTTTTTTTTTTATATATTAACTATAAAAAAATAATAACTGTTTCCTGACCTTTTGTCTCCACGAATCACCATGTAACAGTCACAAGTTTAAACAAGGAGCTGAGTATAGTACGGATGGCAGCCTATATGGAAGAATGTGTTCATTCTAACATCAAATATGACCAGTTCAGGGTGTAGTCCGCCTTTCGCCCAAAGTCAGCCGGGATAGGCTCCAGCGCCCCGCGACCCTGACCAGGTTAAAGCGCTGTTGAAAATGGATGGATGGAAGATCTGGCTTATTTTAGTTTCTACCTAATGAGCAGTCTTATTCCTCAGTGTGCATGTCGCATCGAGGAACACGTTCTCCCTCGCGCGTCAGATGTTTGATTGACAGCAATATTAGCACATTCCGCCCTCCCCGCGCTGCCCTATCAATCCAGCCATTCCCGGGCCTCAAGGGATGCTGGGGAAAAGAAGCTATTTATGGTAACCTGAGGCTCTCGAGTTTGGTGTAAAACATTTTTTGTGGCGCACACACTGGACACGGGGTACGTAAAATTCTTGACGCATACGTCAAATTCTTGACGTATACGTCACAATTATGCACGGCGCAACAGACTTCAATGTGCGAGGTTGATTTCAGTATAATGAAGATATCACACTGATAGCAGATGTCAGTATTGGTTAAATATGTTTTATGTTTTAGACCAATATCACTTTTATGACGATAGCCCCATCAAACCAATATCAGACATTAGTACTTGACCAGTATCAAATCCAATTATTAGACTGATATCAGTTTTATATCGATATCAGTATCAGACCAATATTAGCCCATCATTATCATCATCATATCAAATCCAAGTAAAAAAAAGCGATATAAGATTCTTATCAATGCCAGTTTCAGGCCAATATCCGATATTAGTTTTGGACCAGTATCAAACGAAATATTTGACCGATATCTAAGATATGAGTATCGAGTTCAGCATCAGATTGATATCAGATCTGATTATCAGACTGACACCAGATCAGTATCGGACCATTATAAGAGATAGTGATTTGCCCTGCCTATATCATATTTAAGTATAAGGTTGCTATGACCCACCATATTAAAACTGATATCACTGTATTTCGGTATTGGACTGATATCAAATAACTGTTAAAACAACATTAGCATTGGAACAAGACAAATGATTCCTGTTTGACTCAGTATCAAATCAGTACATTACTGATATTTAATATCTGGATGAGATACTAGATCCAATATTAGATAACAGGTTGATACCATCCACCGTAATTCAAATGCTATCACTTAGTATCGCACTACTATGTGGCATCTGCATTGAACTGATATCAAATAAAAGGACGAAAACAATATCAGAATTGAAACAATGTGAGACTAGTATCACTGGGTGCTGAACTGATATTTGATATCAGTATCCGATTAAAGTCAAAATCAGATGTTCAACGTCATATGTGAGATCAGTATTGGCCTGATATCAAATCATTGTTGAACGGATCGCCACACGACACTGGTATCAGACCAATTAAACCATCAGACCATTAAAAAATAGCAGCGAACGAATACCATTCTCAGGCACCAGCGCAATATCAGATACATGTACATACTCTACAGTAATTGAAACTACGAGTATCGGATCCATAAGATCACATCTTATGTCCATATTGATGTATTTTAAATATGGGCGTTACAATGATATTTGGTGTTGGTATTTTATCACATACCCTTCATGTGTCAGGACAATAATTGACATAACTATTATTTCCATGATTTGTGTCTCATTTACTGTATATTATATATGCATGGCACATTTAGGCTTGTGGGAATTTATTTTGCAAATCAATGCGTAATAATCAGGCGAATTCAGTCTGGGGTAAAACATTTTGACGGCCACCCTGACATCTCTTAATATTCACAAATGGCGTGACGGATTGGATTATGCGATTAAATCCCACTGTGACACCATCAACCGCTTGATGGTGTTTTTTTCCATTTCCAGTCGAGGGTTTCACTTTCATTCGCTTGAAGCAAAACGTCAAAACACGATAATGAAAAGTGCATGTAGGAGAATTTACCATCTGTAAATAAGGGCACGGTGAGATAATCAGCAGCCAATCCATATGTTGTTCGCTCCACATCCCAATATCTATAAATATTGACAAAGTGTGACATTGACAGAAGTCTAAGGAGGTTAGCATGTAAATAGCAGCCTATATTCACACGTGTGGAAGTAGTACCTATATTCCACTTAAGTATAGAGTGTGATTACTTTTGCCACCTTTGCACAAGTGTTGCTTATTCTTTGGACGCCAATGGCAACTACCTCCACGTGCACGCCATCTGGTGCTTCTCCGACAACTCTAGTGTTACCTAAATGTTAAAAAAAAAAAAAAAAAAAACATGTTAGTGCAGAGAAAGCAAAGATTTAACAGGAATAGGACTGCTGAGATCAACGATTTATGTTTGTAATTTTTTCATGATCAGCATCTCACTCATTTCAAAAGTGCACGCTGAGTTATTGTGCGCCCAATCACCCTCCGGCAGATAAACGCAGTCATTGCATAAGCGTTCACTCTAATTGACACTTGGAAAAGGCGCCGACGCAGTTCACAGATAAATACAGTGTTTCATACGAATATTTATTTAAAAATCCATAGTTCAATACAGAAATAGTCATCTATCATATGTAATAAGACAATCAGTATTCAGCCATGCTTTCTCTGATTATTAATCACTATGTAAAAAAAATAATAAAATTAAACAAAACAAAAAAAAAACCTCCACCTCTCCAAAAAAACAAACAAAACAAAAAAAAAAAGTGCAAAGAAATCTCACCAGAATGCAATATAAACACTACCACAAAATAATTTCTCAAGTGAAGGCATCGCACAATTTTCAGAAAAATCAGTTAAGGCCATTTTTTGTATAATTATTTTCATATCATATATACTTCAAAACACAGTTGTATTTAACAAAAAGGAACTGGCGCATCCTTTGTAAAACTGTACATGCAAACATAGTGCACATTGTTAAGAAGACGAGCATACAATACAGTATTTGGATAGCTTTTCAGTAAACAAAGATCTTTGTGTGTTAACACTTCACGTTGTCTATTAAAACACTTGTAGAAAGGCAACACGCGCGCGCACACATGCATGCACACACTCCGTAGTAGATCTATATGAATTAATCAAATAAATTAGAAGTGGACATTTTTGATGTATGTTAATGAAGATGTGATTTGAATAAGGAAGAGTATGAGCTTAAGTAGCATTATGTGCAAAAATGAAACAATATAGTTGTGTCAAATTAGATCCATCCATTTTCTATACTGCTTAGCCTCACTGTTTCATATCAAATGATTTGGAATATATTATAATTGCGTTTTTTTGTGTGTGTGTGTGGATGGACTAATTTTTTTATGGGGGTCGGGGGGGGGGCTTGTGCCCCTTTTTGTATGTATGATATCCTGCAAAATCCTCGTGAAAGTAGAATGAATGTGGAAGTTGTAGATGTTTGGAAAGGATGAAAATTTTGTTTTGAAAACAACACTTTAAAATCAAATGAAGATGACTATTATATTTGTCTTAAACATTCTAATTTTAAAAAAACTAATATTGCTTTTTTTTTCTATGAACAAAAATAGTTTTCAGTGTCTCCACCATGCTTGAAGATGGGCTCCCATTTTTTTGGGGGGGGGGGGGGGAAACCGTTTTCCATGATATCCCACTCTTGTGAAATAACACAAAATGTGAACATTGAGAAAGTCAGGATAGAATGAACATGTTTGTATAGAAAATCCTTTTAAACAGAAAGACCATTTGATTGAATTTTGAGTTTTGACACGGAATTATCTTTTTATGTGGTTTCCTGATTCTAATGGCTTTAGCGAGTGCTGTTCTAAACAATATGTTACAAAAATAAAAGTACGAATAACAAGTGTCTTCCTCTGACCGCAGTTTTCTTGTGCTGGCTGAGCAAAGTGCCAAGATGCAGCTGGGCAAGCGAAAACCCTCTGTGGCCTTCCCACCCGTGACAGTAAAAATAAAGTCCACTCTGATCCCACCCCGTGGCGGTAGATCAAAAAAAAAAATCGCTTTCTCGAGGTTTTACCCAGCGCTGTAATGAGCTCCCTTATTCTGACCTGCAGTCTTAATGATGTGTCCAGCTATGCCTTGAATGCAGTGGGTGACCATATCCGCACACACGCGCGCGCACACACGAAATCCACACACACTTCAATGTGTCAGCCTTGTTGGCACTGCTACAATAGAAAAGCAGCTCACAATTTGGCAGAAGTCCACATTATGTTGCTACCATTTCATGATCAATATAAAACAATAACGGGCAATGTGTGACCTTTAAGCAAGATACGTTGTATTGGTCCCACTGTGTGATACGTCCAACCACATGGTGCCTTCAGTCCTTAAATATTTTAAAATCAGTTGTTTGGTACACTGGCTTGTAATAAGGAAAATGACATTGATATGGCAACATTTTTTTTTTTTTTTGCCAAGGAAAATACATTAGGTAATTTAGAATGCTGATGGGACAAAATGAATTTAGTACAATGAATAATTCCTTCACATATATGAAGAATACAAGCCAGACATGTTGCATTCTTGGTCAGTTTAAATACTTTTGATCACATTCTGATAATCAACGTTTCTCATCGTCCACTCACTGCTCAATCGCTTCACATTCAAGGGAAAAAAAACCAAAAAAAATACAAAATAAAAATTAAACAAATCGAATCAATTACACTTTTTTTTGGGGGACAGTTGACAAAATGTGTATTTTCTTTGCATTTTTGACCACTGGGCTCTTTATGCTCAAACAATGTTTGAGAGCAGCTGTTGTCTTTTTTTTTTTTTTAACATAAGAAGTGATGCTCCGACCACACACACACACACACATATATATACAAACCCCCGAGCATGTGGGCATCACTGCCAAGGCCGAGAAGAGACAGAGAGCAACTGTGTTTCCATTCATAAGGATAATAATGTCTAAAAATAAAGCAAAAATTGAATTAAGTTGAATTGATTAAAAATGGTCCTTGAGTATTGCTATTATATTCCCATTGGTAAGCATGCACATAGTGGCTTTTGGAAGGCAAAATAAAGATTACAATATTTTTCTTGGGGAAAAAAACCCAACAACTTTATCAATACTCTTTAAATTTGTAACCTTTTTTTCCCCTCATAAATGTGATATCGCAACAGTACAACTTTTTTCTCGATAATAGGACACTTTAATACGTGTACACATGGTAATTAGGTTTAATTGGTGCTAAGATTAAGAGGGCGTCCCAAAATGTTTGGGGAAAACAAAACCACGCATCATACGTTTTCATGGAGATTAATGATGGATTCTGTAGTACATTTTATGAGATTATTAGTATGCCTCATTCACTGCCAGTCCTCCATGTTAAAGTGGATATTTGAATTCAACAGCCGTCAGTGGCAGTGAACGAGCGAATAATAAATCCAATAAGTCCACTGTGGCATTAACTAAAGAGCTATAATAGCGTTCAAAAGGCAAAATAAACAACATTACGATACGTGCAATATATATTGGCAACAGCAAATTGGAGCATGAGTTTGAATGGATGGAAACACAGCAGAGAAAGGGGACATTGTTAGAAGGAAGACTGACAGACAGAGAGACAATGCGAACTCTCTATCACACACACAACCCACCTCAATACAGACGCATGGTTGGAAGAGGTAGTGCGGGGCCGCTAGATGCATGCACGTGGTCCAGGCTACACATGCAAAAATGTTCGGAAACACCAGGGGTACAGTAGAGTACGGTACGGCACGGTACGGTACGGTACGGTACAGAAGGGCTACCAGGACCTGCACTGCTGCTACCTGACGCACGTGTCAGGAAAGAGAGAGAAAGGTGAGAATATCACAAGCTTGATAGTGAAAGTATAAAAGTATGAACAGTAAAAATCCTTACTGTAAACAGTGAGTTATTTTGAGAGCCAAGAGAGACAGAAAGAGGTTAGTTATTTACAGCAGAAATGATTGTTCAGTTATGATTCCTTTGTGTTGTCTGGGGACATTCTTTTCTTTTCTTTTTTTTTAATTCAAAAGAAACCTGCTGTTGCTTCTTCTGCTTCTTTTCTTCTTCAACATCTCAATGCCAGTTTTTTTTTCCAGGCTAAAAAAATACAAAGAAAAGATTCCAGACAGTGACAGGAATGCTCTACAGCGGAAGTAAACACCCGACTCCAGTCCACACTCCCCGGCCTGGCATGCAGCTGTTCCAGAAAACGAGAACGACTACCGAGATCCACGACACACAGGCATGGAGAGCGACTTAAAAGAAAAAAAAAAAAGACTCCGAAAAATTTAAAACCTTTGCTTTTCTTCATATCTGCGTTTGGAGGGGCTGTCCCGGAGGCGTGTAGGGAGGCGGCGCGGGCGCTGGCTTGATCCCGCGGGTCCTCATGTAGGAGAGGAACTGGTCCGGAATCTCGGCCAAGACGTCCTTGGCGAGACGGGCCATGCTCAGGATGTGATTCCCCGTCCGGTCAATGTAGTCTCGGAACGGGACGAACTGCCAAGGAGAAGAAACATGGGTAAATGTCTTTAGGAACAAAAATGAATTAAAAAAATAGGAGGAAAAACAAAATAAAAGCAGTTGGCTTGTGCAGTAAATCACTCATGAGCTTAACATCCCTCTATGTTGATGTTTCTGGCTGTGTTACATGCAGACAGACACTTAATGAGTTGCTGTCACCTCGGATCAGAACGATCCGGACCAATTTGTGTTGGGACCGCTTCGCCGCCAGATGCAAACCTCGCCGTGTCACCGGTCCTTATTAGTTTGCCGATCATGAGAAGCGGTAGGGAGAACTGGTGTAATGTTGTTCCGAGGAGCTGAAACTTTATTTGCTCTGCATCGAAAGTCTCTCTACATGCGTGTGTGTGTGTGTGTGTGTGTGGATTTAAGCTCGTTAGGAAGACAACTAACAAGCGTCCATCCCTCGCCCACCTGGGCCACGGTGCCGCAGCAGGGAGCAACATGTGACAGTGGCTGCGTAAAGGTCGCTGCGGGGGAAAACAAATTTGCTCTCTATCATATATATACACGGATCCGCAACACCCAACACTAAGTGAAAGTGGAATTATGCGTATTGGTGATGAAGTGCTGCAGCTACAGGTGAAATTACATTTCGACTTGGTTTTATGGACACTCGCTTTTTTCTCTTTTTTTTTAACTCTATGCCCCTGGTACTTGACGTTGGCACACCCCGCAGTAGACGGGGGTGGGGTGAGCAGTGGCTCGATTTGCATGAGACAAGACCGGCCCCTCAAAATAGGCTAATTTCAGTCAGGTGCACACATTTTTTTTCATTTTATTTTAAGATTCATTTAAGTGCATATGAATGATCATTTGTATGTAAATATGACAGATTATAGCCATAGGCTAGTTTTGTTTTCACAACAAAATGGAGTGCCTCCGTTTCCTGGGGATTAAAAGCATTTGGACTTGTTCACAAAAATGTCACAAATTTTTTTGCCGCGGGACACGAGTCAACTCTTAAAATCTACAAATATGGCCGACATACAGGACTGTGCAAAAGTGTTGGGCCACTCTCAGATTTGTTGTTTTAGCAATAGCCATAATGACCACATAGAAGATAACCAGGATCCTGCCGAGTAAAGCACAGACTTGCACGAAAGTGGAAAGCGGAAAGGTGAAAACAATTCATTATTTTGTGTTTTTTTTTGCCACAGAAAAGCATTATTTGTTGGTAAGAACATAAAAGGAACGAGTCTGATTTTCTACCAATAAAACTGTACCACTTTTTACATTTGTTCGTTTTAAATTGATGTTCTTGGCATATGTAACATATGTTTTGCAGGGTTCTTGTCATTCTTGAGGACAACGTACCTGAACAATATCTCTCTCCGCATATCTTCCTCTGGATGAAATTCGGACCTCATCGCCGTCTAATTCAATCATGGCTGATGACAAAGGAAACAAAAAACAATTCAGGGCCTTGTCAAGCAACCGTTTCGAATGCCTTCCTTACCGTCAAATTCGGCAGGTCCAACCCCCACGATGATGATCGACATGGGCAGACAGGAAGCCTGTGGGGGGCATTTAGAGCGGAAACATCCATAAATGCAAAAACAAGAACGAAGGCTATTTGAAGTGAACCTGCCGACAAGTGGACGTATGGGTGTGGACCTCAGAGTGCATGTTGAGACATCTCTGTCAACAATTTTGGAACCGTGTGTGGAGCAATGTGTTGACCTCAGGCTATGTGGTGCAGTAGATGATCTATTTATTTTTTTTCGCTCCTCCATAAAGGTCACCTATCAGGCTCTACCATCCTCTGCACTCGACCATGCTTTCTCCTCACGCCGATGAGAAGGCCTTTTTCGAGGAGGAAAAAAAAAAAAAAAAAAAAGGGTCTTTTTTTTTTCGTACCCCTTAAATTCCACACACGCGCTGGCTTTCCTCAGGAATCCACTTGGAGTGATGGAAGGCATGGACGGAGGGCGAAGAACATACTGTGTCAAAAGGCAGGAGCAAGGGGCTGCAAACGTCACTAAACCTTATTGCATCATTTCTGTATTGGCATGGCAATGAGACGATGGCGTGTGAATTGCGCTCATTTACACTGACGCACAATTCTTTATACTTGAGCAATCTCCACGCGAGTTTAAGTGATGCAAATGTCGTTCACGGTTCGATGAATGCCTCTTTTCTAGTTTGACATTACCTTTAGGAAATGTGAGTTGACTGTGTGTAGCGTACTGTACTGCGTATACACGATGTGAGGTACTACAGGCAAACTTTTACTGCTGAAATTGCAACAACCTGAGTAGCTCCTTACGTTGACAATCGACTCCTTGGTCTGGGCCATGTCGGAGATGACACCGTCCGTGATGATGAGGAGAACAAAATACTGCGAGCCATCTTTCACTGATGCCGCATATCTATGGCAAAAGTAAAATCCACAGACAAAAACAACAGATTTGCATCTTTTCCCATTACAGCACAGCGAATGCACAACACGTTGTACTACATAATGTTATTAGGAACTTTTAAAAACAGCATTACTCTTATTCGCAAGCAGGGTGATGGACATCATGTTAAATAATGTTAAATAATTTTGTTCGATAATTGCTTCATTAACTTCATGTAAATGAATAATTTTTTTTCATCATTAAAATTTTAACCCATCGATTCATTTCGAAAATCAAGTTATCTCACCCCCTGCACCGAAGTCTTGTGCACCTTCATTTTTAATTTCCTATTATATACTTCATGAGAACAGGAATGAGACATTTACATGTTCCTAGACAAACAGGATTTAAAAAAAAAATATATTATTTTTTTTTTTTACCTTCCTTTTGAGTAAATTAGTAAGCGATTCCCCACCTCTCCACTGTGGAGGATGTTAATCTGTCAAGTGCAACTACCTTTGTGTCGGCTTTTCGCTTTCTTCCGTGTTAATATGGCCTTTCGACTTATGGCGGCTGTTTACACACGCGGAGATGATTTAAGTCGCCTCTGCGGCACTTCACCTTACGGCACCTTGTGTTCTTACAAAATACAGTGCTTTTTTTTTTTTTTAATTAAAACATCAAAAGTGGTCATTTTTTAGGGGGGTGGAATGTATAAATGGCATTTCAATTCACTTACGAGCTTGGTCACGGAATTAATTAACGTCAAGTCAGGGTACCGAAAGTAAAATTAAAATTAAATTACTGACGCAATGTCTGACAGGAACGTGTTTTTGTTAAGTGAAACGGTCAACTTAGTGGTGTATTATATTGGTGTATATTAGGTGATGTCCAGTAGAAAAGCTATTAATATATTGTATGAATAGCAACAGGTTGATACCCAAGTTACTGTAATTGTACCGTCTTTCAGCAAGTTGAAGAGCATTTCTTCAACAAGCTGATCTCTGTATGTCGCTGGCATAAATAGATGAACAAAGATACATTTGTAGTCAATAAATAAACATTTTGGGACCAATTAAGTCAAATTGGATAATTTGTGGTGGTTGAGAATTACTGATGTGTATTAGGCTAGCATGTATCGGGTAAAATTTATTTTGTTGTACAGTCAAACGCAAAAACACACTTGTGGAGTTGAGCTTTCTATGGCATATTTGTCCAGAACTTTTTGGGTTGAACTCCAAATTGAACCAGTGGACGTTCTGCTGAATTATTGCCAGTGTCATCATCTCCCTGCAGGTTTTGCCTTTTGACGCGCAAGTACATTACATTTTCATAACTTCAAAATGCAGAGTAAACAGAACACTAATTATTCGCTTTTCTCATTTAGTTGATTGCCCGTCTCCCCTGTAGCAAAAATGTTGCTCTCACACACAAACAAACATGCAATCAAAAGGTCCCTCTGTGTGTGTGTCTGTGTGTATGTATGTGTTTTTCCCCCCCCTTTCTAAATCTCACTCGCCTTTGCTACCTGGCAACACTTCCCGCAAAGAGCTTGTTCCAGAAAACCCGACGACACATTAAGGTGGAAATGTACTGATGTTCCTTTTACCTTGCACGCGATATAATTTGAATTTACAGATGATTTTAAAAGTCGATCGGGGAACCTGCGAGCAGTACCTGGCAACATGGTTAACCACAGGGGAGAAGTTGGTGGGTCCGTATAATTGGACTGACTTCAGGCTCTGGTAGTAGGCTTCCATCACGCCATCTATTCCTGCACAGTACGGGTTCTGAGGGTTCCCGTTCTATATTAGTGAGGAGTGGAGAGGAACAAATGTATTGAGGTGGTTTTCTTTTTTCCATGACCCAGTACTAAATTTGTTCTCACCAAAGCAAACTCGTGGGAGATCCGCCCATCAGGCGGCAGCTTGGCTCCGAAGCCGAGCGCGGGGAACATCTTGTCGCTGTCGTAGTCCTGAATGATCTCCCCGACCGCCTTCAGGGCCATGGCGTAGGCGTTCAGCTGGTAGGGGCTCATGTAGTGGAGGGAGGTGGGCTGGGCTGGGTTACCTGTTGATGAGAGAGAGAACACACAATCAAAGTACTTGCACATACAGTAGCTACTGGATATTCGGTACTAAAAAAAACAAAAACAAAAAAAAAACAAGGGGAATGTAAAGTTAATGGTTGTGTAATCTGTGATTTTTCATTTTAACAATTTAATAAATGTACCCTAATTGGGAATGAGATCTAAATATTAGAATATTCAACATCAAATTTCTGAACACTTTCATTTTGTCCAGCAACTCTACTCTTCTGGTTTGTTGGTTTCGCCTTTTATTCAAAAGACTTCTTTTCAGTTCTAAATATTTAAGTGTGGACTTGTCCCTATTTATGTCACTGCTGTGTGCATCCCGCCTCCTATTTCGAGAGCGGACCTTTCTAGTTTGACATAGACGGATTCTTAAACACCGCTGAAATGTCTTGAACAAACCAGAAGAGTCCAAAAGGAGAAAAAAATAAAAATAAAAATCACATACAGCATATATTTGAACAAATCAGTCCTCATGCAGGTCCTCCAAATGCGGGTTTAGCAAAAGACTCACCATTGGAAGCAGTGAAGTCAATGGCCACTGTGAAGTTAATCTGCGTCCTTGGAAGAGAAGAGCAGGGATAGGGTTCATTAATTAACAATAGTCGCCATCCCACTTTTCATTCACCACGCAAACAAATGGCTCGAACCGCTGGTACAATTAGACCGAGAGCACAAACAGAGGTCCCTCCTGCAGCTTTAGCCGTTAATAAGAGCTCATAAATACATGCGCGCATTGTTTCAACCCGTAAACCTGCAAGGACATGATGTGGTCGGCCTGTCACCGCTTCTTTCACAGCGAGCCTCAACGCCAACCCCCAGCCCACTCAAACACACCGCTCGTGTCATCCCGGGGTTGGCAACAGCCGGCAGCTTCATCCCATTTGTCACCTTCAGCGGGCCATAAGAAGTGGAAGCTCTACAAGCTATCAGTCGTTGTGACTGGACACTTATCGGTCTGGAGGGGGAAGGAGAGATGGAGAGCAACAGGGAGAAAACTGGGCTGTTCTCTTATGTTACCACTTCAGTAGCAGGCATTGCATTTGGTACATGGGCCTTCAGTGGGGACTTATCACTACTTTACAAAGACGTAATATTGTGCATTTGTATTTATCATCTGGAGCAGTTCAGAATCATGGGGGGGGGGGGGAAAAAATCAAAAATCAAATGAAATACTGTACACCACATGACCCAGAGATGCTTATATATGGGAATTTTGTTTGACGTCTTTGTGTGACATTTTGGACAAAACAAGCTGATGTCATATGCCTAATGAGAAGACAACAAGTGGATCAATGTTGCCCACTGGCATGGAATAAATAAATACTGCCTGTTATTATATGTACAGAACTTGTAAGAGACAGACAACCCCAAATCTGCAGAGGGGATCAGAGCAAAGGCACATGTTCAGACCAAAAGGGGAGAAAAAGATCTGGGAGGTAAGATCCGAGATTTCTGGCTTTCTTTCATAAATAGGCAACATTTCACTCAAGGAAAGAATGAAGGGTTTCGCATGCTCAGAACACCTGCGGCGCTCCTGTAAGGGCAGGCCTGATTGCGGTTGCTCGGCAACAGCAGTCAGCAAAAGTGCCCGGTTTCATCCGTCTAACCTCACTTCTAATAAGGAGCATTTACCTTGGCTGCGAAGCGATGTTGTCTTTAATTACGGCTCACAAGTCGAGTCTTGGTTCGTCACAATAGGCGGTCCTCAAGTGTTTACCTTAATAACCTAAAGGAGAAAGGCTTTTCAAAAGTTCAGAGGGAGTCCACTTTGCTCTTATATTGGAGTGCCTGTGTCAGCATGAGTGCACAGAGTGGCCTAAAAACAGCCAGCACAGGTTGCGTCCTGGTAATATGCAAACAGATGTTGCTGCTTGGAAAGTGGACAAGCAGCCAAAGGAGGATGAAGATGTCGTGTATACATTGAGAAGTTTGACAGCAGCAGCAGGAAAAATTTCATTTCACTTGACAGCTTGCATCTGAGTGGCTTTTCAAATTGTGATATACACCCCCCACACACACACACACACACAAATCTTTGTTCTGCCTCTGGATGTCTGCTCCTCGTACAAATGACATCTTCTCACAATGTGTTCAATACAGGCACGGTTTCCTCCTGCTTCTATTCTGGTTTCAATACTCAATTCAGCAGGCAAAATAAGGCGAGACAATATCTGCCACTATGAGTGACAGAGCAGCCATCAAAGGCACAACTCCAAATGAAAGATATGGCCAACAACTGTTCATTTTCATCCAAGACCTTGTGAATAGAGGCTTCTTTGTTGGAAAATCATGGGTGGTTCTCACGCTTTATCGGGCGCCATGAAAAGAATGAGCGCGGCGATGCTCCGGATTGAGATGGAGCCTTCCCAAATCAGTCATTTATGCTAATGCAGTCAGCCGATCATGCTCCTAATTAGGTCCAAATGAGCAATTAGCTGATTGGGTTGAAGCGCTGCAAAGAGCTGCCAATCAGAGGAGAAGAGAGCAGTGGGGAAGAAAGATGAGAGGAGGCACCACTATGAGGAGACAGAAGGGAATGTTAAAATAGACGCACACTGGGGATTTCAGGGCATGGCTTGAGTGATTTCACAGTATTTGTGTATGCAAGCGTGGGCATGTTTGTGTGAACAAGTCTGCCCATTATGTGCCCGCGAGTGCAACTGGACCATTACGGTCCATTTAGGTCTCAAAACAGCGATACACCACTTGGCACTTTATTGGGCAGATACACGCGAAGACGGACTGGGAAAAATGCAATCTCGTTTGTACCGACGTGAGCGGACCACATTTCGCCATTCGGAGTTAAGAGGACACACGGCGAAGGGGCGCACGCGTGGTGCGAGAACAATACATGAACAGCGACTTGCTCGGTGACATTCACTCAGTCCGTCCCTGCCACGGGATTCAATACCATATTGATCTCTTTTGCGAACCTCAATTGAAGGAAAGCAACAGTAAACTAGGGGAGAAGACAAGTCAAGATTTGATGGTACAGTATGTAGACCAAAGTGATGGAACTCCTAGTTACGGTATATTTCCTACACTGCAGCGTTTCCCAACCTTTCTTGAGCCCAGGCACATATTTTACATGTAAAAAAAAAAAGAATCTCACAGCACTAGACAAAACTGTCACAAGAAATGTATACAGTACATGGTGTCCCAAAAGTTACTTTTTAACAAAATATATTGCTTTCATTTGGACAGACACGAGGCCATCAGCATTTGACAGTAAGTCTATCATTCCCTTGTCCAAGGCTCACCAATTGACATTGGGAAAAACTGCCGCCTGGCAGGAAGTTTCATACTTCGACAGCAGGCTTTTGTGCAAAGCCAGGGAAAGTCTATGTGGAGGGCTGCACTGGAACTCAAACGCCTGCTCTAGCAGTTCGGTGAGCCATGTTAGCCAGATTATTACAAAAACGGCAAAACCTAAGCTGATACCTTAAACGGAAAAAGGAAGTGTATAGTGACTTTTGGGACACCCTCCATACTGAACTGAAAATGATCGCATCTCAATTTACTTTCTCTGTTGTATAAATGGCAATAGGTGGATACACGTTAATATATGAACCTTCTGGCATCTCGTGGAAGACCATTTAACAGTTCCGCCTCTCACTAAACGTATGTCGCTGGAATACATAGCTCAACAAGACATTATTTGTAGTAACTAAACTTTTTTAAAAAATGTGTGTATATATATATATATATATATCACACACTAAAGTTGCGCCTCTTTGCCCTTGACATTCTCCTCGCCCCTCATGAAGGAAGGCCACAGAAAGGAAGCAGTCCCCACAATGCCCGGCTGCGCATGGTCACGCCCGTGTGTACAACAGGAACATGTGCACAAGGTCACGTGAGCGAATGTCCAAACACAATGCAAGAGTGCACACGAGGGAACCACAAACACTTCAGCAGAGTCTGCGTTCTGTGCGCTTGACTTTGGCTGGGTCATTCTGTCTGTCTCTCGCAAAAATAATAAATGTAGACTATTCATCTGAGGGATAATTATATTTGGCATACTGCAGATGGCGCGTCATGACGTGGTTATTGACCAGACAGGACGGTGGAAGACAGAGCTCAATGCATTAGCATTTGTGGAAAAGGTTGACAAACAACACTTGAAGACACTAAAAAAAAAATAATAATAATATATATATATATATATATATATATATATATATATATCATATGTATTATTTATTATTTCATCTGTGTTCAACCCCAAACATTCAAGCAATCAAAATGTGTGAATAAACATCAGTTCATCGGTCATACGCATCACAGAAGACCAATTTCATATTAAATAGCTGTGATATATTTGAAAAATAATAGAACAGAAGTTGGTCAAACAGTCAGTAGGAGTCCAAAAAGATTGAAGCAGTGTCCTGAGTTAAATGTAAATGTCAAATGTACAGAATATCACTACGTACAGCATATTGAAGACTGATGAGGACCACATTGCAGCTACAAAGCTCATTGTCATTTCCAAAAAACAAACAAGCAATAAAATAAAAAAAATATACAAATAAATCCCGTGGTGTCACTGTCTCCTTTCTGTGCTTGGTAGCTACGACATTACAGACATATACCAATGAATGCATTCCGCCATATTTCAGCTTTAAGGACGGACGTCCACCTTCGACCACATTGTATGAGCAATTCTTCAAAGGCATTTTAATGCTGAAGCACTTCCACTATTGCCATGAGAATGTCAAAGTGGATCAGGTCTTGCTGGAGCTTGAAAATCCTGGGAATTGCTCCTGTTACACAAAAGCATCCACAATGACTTATCTTTCATGCACATTGTACGTTCGCTGTCATTTACAACCATCACCGGAGAAGGATTAAAAGAAACCAAGAGAAAAGACAAAAAAAAAAAACAGTCCGAGTACAAACCATCATGACCAACATTAACACACAGTAAAATAGGAAGCCCAAGTGTGAATTGACACTGCGCTGATTTATCTCAAATATACCGCACATAAACGTTAAATAAGAAGTGTACCGAAATAAATGTTTGAAAAGAGCAGAGCAGCAGTGTGTACTGTATGTAACTTTACAAGTGAATGTGAAATCATGCTGTTACACGAGCTTGAACCCGACATTACCCTGCAGTTGCATGCAGATATATGTAAATATCACCCACCTGGTCAATACTTGGCCATCTTCAACCTTTCAGGCGGTCCGTTGTCAATGAATCCATGTCATTAATATAGTCGCACCGCTGCCAGTGACTTCTATGTGACTATTTGTATTTGTCTTTCAGGCTATTTGCAAACGCGCTTCCGCTTTTTGCGATGGCGCTCTCACTCGTGCATTTGGTCGAGCTCTGTCGGCCACCGTAAGACAGGGATAGGGACATCCAACGTGTCACCGCTGAATCAAGCGATACAACCCCAACCAGATCACAGCGTGTCTCAAATCAACATGTGGTCTTTCACCTACCCTCCCTTAATGTAGTCCAGGAAGGTGACTTCAATGTCCACGAGGAAGGACAGCAATGTTACCTTCGAGAGAAAAAAGGAAAGGGTAGTCGTGTCAGTGCTAAACTGATGGAAAATACCCACGACACACTACAGTATATACAAAATATGTATCCAAATTTGGAGGGTGTTGCAGCTTACCGTTCCAGAGTTTAGATATTTTTTCTTTTTCCCTTTCTTCTTTGGATTTATCACCTGAAAAAGAAAAATCATGCATTGTAGTTTTAGCATCATTCCCCCCCCCCCCACTTATTTAATACCAACTGCAACATCTGTATACATTTGCAATACATATTCAAAACCTGTAACATCCATGCAGGAACACCTGCACAACTGACCTCCTTAAAACCTGAGCGTCAACCAGAGAAAAACAACTTTGATTCCAACAACCTGAGTTTTACGGTCTGATAAATATGATGGCAAGGTTCAAGGGAGGAGAGAGGGCCTCGGGGAAAGAACGTGGAAAGGTGATGATTTATGCCTTTCTCCTTGCTTCACATTGAGTCTCACGCACAGGAACAACTGGAGGTGAGGGGCAATGAGAAAAGTGTGGCTTCAACACAGAGACACGGAGGCAGTGAGTCTCAAACTGCATATTTCAAGAGGGAAAAAAAGCTCAAAAATAACTTTGAAAGTGAGAGATTCATCATGCACGCCTTAGCGCCTGTGCCTATCTGAAAGTCAAACATCTGCTAAAAGAATGTCAGTCTCTGTGTGTCCTCCTCAGCAAATCACAAAAAGGCGGCTTCTTCCTTGGAGAAGACCAGCCAGTGGTGCGTCACAACTGTCAGCATGTGCCACATGTGCATATGTCTGAATCCCGAGCGGGAGAGTCCACGTTCCTTCATATAGTTTCCCAGATTTCCCACCCAATCTTAACGAGCCGTTGGCTTTAGTTAGTGCTCTCTCTCGTTTCATTGGTCTCACTTTTCATTTTGTATTCCAGCTGGAGAAAGGACTTGCTTAATTAGCAAAAGCAGCAACATTAGAATGGCTACGCACTCACCTCATAGACATTGAATTGACTCTGCCCTCTGGATAATTCTCTGTAGCTGGTGCTGAACTCTCCAATAAAGTCATGACTGCAGGGAACAATGAGAATAATGTGGAGAGACAGTGTCTGGCCACTCACTCGAACAAAACACATGCAACATTTACAATGGACACTGTCAGACGACTACTTTTTAAATGGAAGTAGACAAAGAAAGTTTTTATAAAGCTTAAAAAAAAAAAAAAAAAAAAAAAAAAAAAAATTTGTTAAGCACAAACAGTTCTACTGAAACTTCACTGTGCTCCCGCTAAAAAGATAAATGGTGGTGCTGAATAGAGGCGTTTAAATAATAAAAGGAACAACTCCTTGTTAAGCTGCAGCAATGTCCGTCAGCCAGACTCAAGAGGTTTTCTAAACACAGCCTTTGGTTAAGTATAAGTAAATGTTACTATACAGTGGGTTAAATCGAAACTGCAAATTGTATTCAACTGGAATTGTTGATATGTTGTTGGGCAAATACAGCTTACAATTCTCCAATAATTCTTGGACACCTCCCCAAATTGTAATCACCTATCCCGACACCCGAAACTTATCTGCAATTAAATATTCATGCAACTTCACGATGTACTTTCGAAGCAATCCTTCTAACAGGCAAACACACGTATTACCAGTGCGGCGCAAGATTTACCTGCCATCTCTGTCCCAGTCGTACACCTCGACCTTGATAGTTCTGTTAAAAGAAGAAGATAATGAGGGTTTGGTTCAAAACTAAACGAGGTTTTTTTTTTTTCTATTCTAGAAAGACACTTTTATGTTCGTCCTGATGAAATTCGTTTTCCGCAGTGCTGGAGGCGCTGCCAGTGCTTTGTTGCAAAAGGCAACATCATTAAACCCTGCCAAAAGACAAAGCTGTCTATTTGTCTGTGTTGTAACCCTCATTAAAATGAGAAAGATGTAGCATCATGTCTCATGTGACTCAATTTGATAGGAAAAATGCTAATTTCTTTTGTTTGTGTTGCCGCGGATCCATTCTGCAGCTTATCTCCATCCCGAAACAGCTGCATATGCCTCCCGTCATACTCTCGCCTCATATCGAAATTCATCTGTTTCTGTGTGCCGCCGTGGCTTACGAGGATATACTGTACATCGGAAGAATAGCCTGCCTGAGGCAGATATCCTGCATTACCGTGGTTATCTCCCAATATTTCAAATTAAAGTGTCATCTCTTGCAGGCGAGTAATAGAAACAAACAAGGGGGAAAGAAAGACTAAGAGGGCACGAGGATCTTTATTAAGGGAAAACGGGGGCATTTCTAATGAGGCATGACTTTGTTTTTACTGTAACCGCACTACAACGCGGCTTTCTCGGGACAAATTGCATCTCATTTAAAAACACCCAAAGCCGAAGTGTACTTTTCCATCCTGCCCGTCTTTCAATAAAGGCAAGGAGTCGAAACCCAAAGCAGCGCTTAATGGCCCTCGGAGCTCGGCGGATGCGCATCGTTACGGGGAAGGAGGTAATAAAGTTAAGGAGCAAGCTCCTCATAAGCCGGCACACAGATGAGACTTGCCTCTAGGGATTGGCGAGTGGTGGCTTGCTGCAACACCAGCATCACAATTCACACCAACGGACCAGGTTTTGCTCATTATTTGATAGCTTTTTAGCAAGTGAGGTACAATATTTTACGGCTGCTCTCTAAATATATACATTTCTATCCATCCCATACTACATTTTGGTTACAGAACGCCTGAAATACGGCACTGTTGTTTTTGGGGAACAATTATTGGGAGGGTTGCCTCGAGGGAATTATCGTAAACTCTGTGTAGTAATGGTAAAAAAAGCATCTGCTTGACACGAAACCCAGGTTTAGCGGTTTCGGAGCTTAGGCTAGCTCTTATCTCCTATCACAGACTCAACACAGAGCCGATGCGTGGGGAGCGAGTGCACACTGTGCATTTGTGCACAGAATAACCCATTGATAAGGCCGAGCTGGATTCCACTGTCCAAATAATCCCATTGTGCCAACAACTGCGCTGAACTGAAGCGCCGTTGTGTGCAGACAGACTACTGTCAGGTTGAGAAAAAAAAAATAAAGGGGAGACACATTTTTCATATCTTTTAAAGGAAAATTTCCTTTGCAGCGCTTATAAAGAGAAAATGATGCTTAAATCTTTTTAAGAAGTATGTTAAATAGTCCACTCCCCATATCAGCACCATGGACAGTAACTCTCCACTCCGTTCCGATTGATCATCTGTTCCTTATATTCCTCAGAAAACATACTGTTTCAGTTGACATTGGAGATTTGTGGCTGTTCTTGTTAGTGACACTAGTGCATTATCTAAAAGCTTGACCACTTTTAAATAACATTACATGATTATTTGCCTAAAGGGTCTTTCTCTAACTTACCTACTTTTGCACTACAGAGGTCCCTACGTGGATGACATTTTTTAAAGAATCGTACTCCAGAGAAGAAAGAGTAGAGGTTAAAAACTGCGGGTAAATTCATGAGTAAAATATGAGCATTTTCATGTTGTAAATATCATCTGTTATCAGCTTGAGTTGAATAAATAATGCCATTTGACAAATTGACATTTGCCAATGTGGATTTTTCCAATAGTTGCTACTGGCATTGAAATATCGTATGCAAATATTAGTGTTAATATTCTGCTTGAGGCTTCTGTGTATTATATGCATATTGTACGCCTCATTGCCGAACAATTGTTTTGTTGTCGGAATGAGAAAAAGACAAGATGTTTCCTGACATGGCCTTATATTATATTTTATAGCCAGGAGAATATGGGCGTACCTGTCATAGTCCCCATTGCAAAGAGCCCGAACAGGGATTTTAAAAGCCTGCCACACTGGGTTCAACGTGTTTTTCACCACTTCTGTTTTGTGGCAGATGGTGAACCTGCAGAGAGAGTTAGGGAACAAAAGATTAGTGGGGTGCTAAGTTCTGCTAACACAACCGCAAACGCCGCCTAGCCCCCTGCTTCCGGATACACTCAAACACATCGTTGCCCATGTCGTGCGCAAACATCACCCCCAACACGCTTAAAAAGACCTTCTTTTGATCCGGAGGGAAAGAAAAATCAATAAAACCAATTTCCTCTGGATGCGGAGAAAGATTAAAGGAAAGCCCAAAGTGAAGAGCAACTCACGTGCCGTCCTCATTGCTCCTGTAGAAGACCAGGAAGGGGTCAGACTTGCCGAAAAAATCCTTCTTGTCCAACTTGTTCCCACAAAACTGCATCATAACAGACTCCTAGTGAACATAACCAGGACATGGCATGACTTCCTAGCAAGCAAATTAATTCAATTACAGAAAATTAACCAAGGAGCTTATTTTATATTCAATCATCAGTCAGTTCCCTCACCCTGCAGTTGTTCAGCTCCTCGGCTTTCACAATAATAGTGCCGCATTTCTTGCCGGAAATGCCCCTGTAAACAAACACATTTATTAAAAAAAAAAAAAAGCTCTTGAGCGTATTGCCGTCTCTAACACTTGCCCTCCATCATTCCTGCGTAGTACAAAAGCATGCAGTAAAGAGCAGATCTTCACCAAGGCCAAACAACACATTTAATAAAAACTCTACCATTCACCTTCCTCATATTCAGGCATTATCCACTGAGACAGGATCTCATTTTGAACAAATTCACTCCATGTTATAAAAATAAAGATGATGAAAACCAAATGGAGGTTAAATTCAAATATTTTCGACAAGCGAAGGCCAAAAGATGAGTCACTTAAAAAATGTGAAAGGAAACCATTTTACACTGAACAGAGAAGTATTCATAGTCAACATTTCAGTGTGCCTCCCATTACAAGTTACAAAAGGCGCTCTGTTGCGAGGCGCTCTGTTGCGAGGCGTGCTGTTTGCGGTTACAGTGGCCAGTAAATGGGAGGGCAGAGTGAGGCGGTTGAAAGGCAGAATAACCATGTGGAAAAGTGCAGATGTTGCGCATGGATTGCGTTTCACTTGGCTGCGGCTCCAGCAAAGGTGGAAAGAGGTGATGCGTGCGTGCGTGCGTGCGTATGTGTGGCCGTAGGCTGGTGTAAACATCGCCTTGAAGGGGAATTTTCATTAACAGCACATAACTGTACAAATGCAGTACATTCTAATAAATCCAACACACAAGCGCTATCAAAAAAAAAAGCTTTTCTTAAAAACTATGTGAAAAAACTAGGCCGAAAGAGGCGAGGGAACAAAAAAACACGGCAATGCAACTCAACATAACGCTTTAAAGAGGTCTGGCAATCTGACAAAAGAGGCCCGGCATCTGATGAGCTCCACTTTGCAAGAACCACCTGACAAAGACAGACTCAGGCAGTCGTTTAGACAGCCTAGAATTGGGGTCAAAGACCACTGCTTTGTGTTTTGATTTCAGCAAAAGGAAAATGTTCCTGATTTACCACATGCGAAGCTAGAATACATTAAGGATGTATACTGTTTAAAAAAAAAAAGAAAAAAAAAAGCAATTTAAATAGGGGCGGGAGGGTGAATGATGAATCGTGACATAGCTAGGGTTCACTGTACTTTGCCACTGAAGGTTCCAAATGCAGCAACTCGCGTGTTTTTTGTCGGGTTTTTTTTTTTTTTTTTTTTTTTTTTAAGCATTCGCCGAGAAGACGACGTGTGCTTCAAAATGTGGAAAGCATTTTTTTTCCCCTCTCTCTTTTAGTTTATACGTGACACGGAAAAGCTCTCCTAAGAATACTTTCTGAATGCGTGCGCAGGCGAGAGGGAGAGAAAAGCTGTGAATCCTCTAATCAAGAGACATGGATTTGCAATCAGGGTCTGGCCAGAGATAGGTAATTAAGTCTGGGTCTGTTCTGGGCTGCACGAGCACAAACCGGGACTCCGATGTCTATACAGTATATTGTACACTCACACACATCTATCTTGTAATCAGTGAATGGGAACATGTATCAATCTGCTTGAAACTTTAAAGTGTTTGGTCCTCCCATACAGAGGCTTACAATCACATTTTTTGTGTGTTCTGATCCGCTTAGAACTCTTCTTAACTCTTTATAATAGCGAGTGTGTGAGGGGAAAATAAAGAGGAAAAAGAGAGGTGGGAAAATAATCCGACTGCCTCACTGAAGGATGAAGAGACAAGAGCATAAGCACGGTATACCGAGTGGAAATGTTATTGGTGGTGAAAATGCCAATTTCCGGGCCAGTGTCTCAAGAGGCATTCACAAAAACACGAGTGCTCCCATTCAAATTTCACCCAACTGAGTCAGGGTGACACATTGGCGCTTATCAGACATGAAGCGTCAAAAAGGAGCCCTCGGGATATCTATTAGCTTCACATTCAGAGCACTCAACTGACGCATATGCCTGCGTGAAACCATCACATCCAAGCACTGAACGGTAAATAACTTTTTGAAGTTTTGACATTTCGCATTGGAAACACTTGACAATTGCCAGAAATGTGTCATGCTGCTGGTGGTTACGTTACAATTGTCACCTCACATGCGCGCGCACACACACACACAGCGGATCAAACATGAGATTGACTGAACAATTAAATTAGCCGTAATTAGCGTTCATTAAAATGGTTAAAATTGCCGCTGATGTACTGTGCAGCAGGTGTGTGCATGGTAAGGCCTAACACACACACACAGGAAAAAAACACGCAGAATTATAATTAATAGACGTTGACATTGCTTGTCATGCTTCCCTCAAATCAAATGAGGCATTAAAAAAAACACGTACAGCATACTGTATCGAGTCTGCAAGCCACCTGTGTGACTTAATTCATCGCGTGCGTGCCGAATAAAAGGACACATGCGTCAACACGGGTTGCCGGGTCTTGACAACGTTCACTGAAGGGATGCCAGCCCCAACACCTTTTACATCTGAGCGCTCGTCACGGCTGGAAATGAACAATAAACTGGATTTAAAAGCCTGGAAGGAAGCCAAGTGGGAATTAAAATGGTTGATAAAAGTACATGAAGATGTCCTCGTGAGCGAAACCACAGCAAAACAAACACATTTTTGATTATTTTGTAACACGTCTATAATACATTTACATTTGCCTTTATATCATGCAGCATAGTCAAAGGCTTCGTGGTTGCAAATGACGATGTCATTTCGGCATTACAGCTGACAATGTTGCCTGGGAATTGGTTCAAATGTTTTAGGGGACCGCAATGGCTTTTACAACACAAATGTGAACAGAAATACGTAGGAGTTTCATTTTGCTTGCTTCACTGCTTCTTATTTATTTTGCTTGTTCCCTCTCAAGTTACTTTTAATCCTTCAAAGTTAATTAAAATACATTAATTGCTGACTTCTGGTCTGCACTATGCTTATGTTTATTTAAAAAAAAAAAAAACTACGAAACATTGTAGCTGCAAGATAACAGCAAGCACCCACTGCTAATGGGTGTTTATTCTTTGCAATCACACAAGCATCCTTAAAATAAACACTTGAGTAACTTAAATAATCACACAAATTATTCTTCTTCACAATGTTTATTCTTTATCAAAAGGCCCCGCCGGTCAAAATCAGATATTCTATCACAAGCTGCTGCAGCTGTCAATGAATTACATCTCTCTGGTCTTTGCACACTCATTCCCGGCTTCCACGCGGTGGCTGCGTCACAAGTCTGGACGTGAGAATACGCGTGGATGATAAGTGTGCAAGCCCACTAAAAAAAGACTTAACGACACACCATGTGTCACAGCTCACGCGTGGGTTTTACAGTAAGTGAGTATACTGTAAAAAAAATAAAAATAATAATAAAAACGATCGCGATAAACCACAGATTTATTTCCAAGATAGAAAAGTAGATGCGCGCCATTAAAACATCTTCAATGTGGCGTGGGCAACGGTCGGTGAACCCGGATTGTTATATTGAAGCTCTTAACACAAAATTCATGGATTAAAAGCCAACTAAAGCTCATGTGGCCTGAGAGCATCGGATTGTGCAGTGGGCCCCGTTAATCAGTATGCGTTAGACTGTTATTGAAGCACATCTGAGTTCGACTCACCCAAGAGGCTTTTCTAAGCGGCTGCCCAAAGACCCGACCGCTTCGCCCAGAGTACAGTAGGCCTGCCCCAGAAAGTCCTGTAGAGTTAATGACAGAGGAGAAGCAATTTGAAAACGAATTTGCTCAATATTCAGAGCTAAAACGCATGAAAGAAATGAAAAAAGTTGCAGCCAGACAGACCCAAACCGTTTCAGCGACCCCTTTACATTCCCCAATGGGAGATAATATTGGCAGGAAGATTGGGTCAGCTGCCCTACTCGGCTCCCCTGCCACTTTCCAGCTAAATTAAATTCCATTTTCACAGTGCACATAATGAGACTTTGCATTGAAAGAGACAGAAATTTAGGAGGACGACGTGTAGACCAAATGCAGGAAATACACGTACGCCATACATGTTATCAGCGTAAATTAATTTAGAACCAGTGAGAGGAGGACATTTCATGTTCGTTCGACAGTTCATATTTTCCAATGCAACTGTAATGGGCGTCCGTTATTAGCAGATTTTTGCCAGTCCCTATCAGTTTTACACTATCAATATAGGCAGTTATAAACACTTTCAATGACTCATGGTTTTTCACTCAGTGTATACAGAAGCTGATGCGAATGATGAAAAAGCATGGGCTTGCTGACAAAATGTTGTTTTAATTTTCAAATCGATTTGCATCTCGTCACCTTTTCGGTACAGAGCGCAACTGGTGGGCTCTGGATGCGACTGCGCGCGCTACGTTTCACCCCATATTTCCCAGTCGTTCTCACCCGGCTCCCAGGTGTGCCTGCTGCCTACACCTTTCATGTTAAAATGCCTCTAATGGATTGGCTCTTTGGTTCTGTGCCCCCCCCCCCCCCTCTTTGAGACCAACATCATCTAAGGAGGCTGCTTGGCTAGTACAGCGCCTCCTCTGAGCCATTGTGCCTGTCTCTTCTTGTATGGGATTATTGATTTCGAGATGATGCGATGGCGTGGGGAGAGGTGGGAAGACAGATTGAAGGAGTGAAATAGGAAAAGGAGAAATATAAAGACATGAATAGAGGAAAGAGACAAAACAGATATAAATGTGACAGAAAGCCGCACTGGGAAAGAAATGATGGCTTGGAATTAGATTTTCTATCATTACCCCTGTATTGCGGAAAGTATTACAAGATCTATCACTGCAAATTAGGTTCAAATGTGGTTGCAGTTCGTAAAAGGAAAGACAGTAGGGAAAAGACGCGCCAAATAATAATAACAATAAAATGCCATTAATGAGGGCAGAGTATTCGATCACCATATTAGATATGTAACCTTAAAATGATGGAAAAGTTGTAATTACGATGATAACTTTTGGTGGAAGTTGTGGTCTGTTGTATAAGAAAACAGTCCATTTGTAATGAGTCAAATGTTCACTGTCAAATGACAGACACTCCTCTGGCATTCTTATCAGCAGGTTAAAAAAAAGGTTACTAGTTGACTGGCCAACTATTTCCCCATGTGGATATTTCTCCTGAATATTGGCACAAGCTTTAGAGTTATTCTCTCTAAAATGTTTTTTTGTTCATAAATTTGGGAGTCTGGAATGTATCAATTGGCTATAGATCATTTCCTATGGGAAATATTGCTTGGGTTTTTGTACAATTTGTTTTTAGTACGACCTTTTGGAAAGGCTCAATCACAAAAACGGTTTCACTGCATATGTATATACTACTGTATTGGTCGAGCTTGGCACAGGCTGCCGGCCGGATGGGTCTCACTTATGCTTAAAACCTGGGATTTTTGTTTTGTTTTGTTTTATGAAAGTTCATGTGCATTTTTGATTGGCTGTTACATCACGGACATTGCAATGCCGTTCTGCGGCAATTAAATTGAACCCCACACACTGCGCGACAGTTCAGCCGATTTTTGCCGCGTCGTTAGGTGCGCGACGGGCCTCAGGTAGATCGAGATTTTCAACATTTATCCTCCTAACACAGGCAACAAATTGTTCCAATAATATCTTCTTTCCTCGTGTTTTTGTTTATTTAAGTCCAAAACAACCAAGAGCTGTTTAAAGAGTGTCGCTAGAGCATATGATAAACACACTCAGGACAAGTTGGGGTACTCACGTGTTTTGACAGGTTGGCACTCTTGGAGTCGACGTCGTACCTATGCAGAGGAGAGAGCGCGAGTGATTCAGTGAATTAGAATGTGACTGGAGGGGGTGACAAGCGCTCAACTGGGAGCACACCAGGGGGTTACGGACGGATAACTGGGTCAAGCAGCTTGTCACCAGCAATCGCACCAGAAGCGGCGGGGATGCACTTCACGGCGTCACAGGCACCCCCCGCACCCCCGCTAAACTGACACTAAATGGACTAATTGGAGGTCACACTTACGATCGTGAGGGTATCTATGTTCTGTGCATGTGCAAGAGTTTTACAGCTGCTTGAATGTCTGTTGGGCTGACGAGCCGATCATTCGAGTCATTTTCACACTTCATACCCCTTAATTCTGCCGGCACGCTGCCTCGCACAATACCCGTCAAGAGAAAATTTGCTCGGAAATAGCCCCCCCATGCGAAAACTGCAGAGGCCACTCGAAAAAAAAAAAAAATTGGAGACAATTGAACGGGCCATTCACGCGACAATCGCAGATCATTTCACAGCTGCGGGTCAGCCATCGTTAAAAGTGGATTGCCATTTGCTGGGTCATATTTTGAGACGGCAAAAATGAGGGTCAATTTACAGGAACATTCAGGATGGTGATTGTTATGTGTACTGTAGTTAGGATTTTGGGACACTAAGCAGGGCTCAATGTTTCTACCTCAGACTGCTCTCAAGATAATGAAGCAGGATTTGACCAATGTATCATTATAGTCGCAAAGTGAGTTAAATTGAGAGGCATGTATAATAAAAACACCAAAATGCAAAATGTTGATAATGTCCATCATGTAAAAGGCACATTTACATGAAACATTTCCGGTAAAATTACAAATACAACATACATACGATTGTCGGGCTGACAAAAACTTATGCAATTTACCCGTCTTTCATAATTTTTAAAAATTCTAGTTAAATACATAAACGTGAACGAGACGTATGTTCAAGGCTATGATTCACACGCTTCTCCCCGTCTACTTTTATATCACGCTCACCATGCTTAGAACCCTGGTTGTTATGGTTACCCTTGTTACACTGTGCATATAGCCACAAACATGACAGATGGGTATGTGGGAATACTTTACACGCATAAAAAAGGTCTTCCCACGGGGCCACGAGCAACCAAGTGTGACAGCCGACATAAGCAGATGTACTGTAAGTACAGTTATGTATACAAACACGAGCCTTCTCAAAAAGAGTAATAGAGCCCCTGGGACACATGTCCACGCTAGTTATATTCGGTTCCATGTCGCTACCTGAATCGCATCAAAGAAAGAAGGGAGAAAATATTGTTCCTATTAATAGTACCCGAACAGAAGATTTGATGCAAACTGCTCCTCTCCACTATTATCACAGGTAATGTGGAATTGTGGATGATGGGCAGGCGAGTGGGCGGCCAAAGGCACATCGGAGAGCTATCGGATCGATCCTCGTAATCGAAAAGATGGATGCGACAAATAAGGGTCATTTGCCACAGAAAATACTAATTATCTCGACCGGTGAGGTTACGCTTTCCACACTAACTGAGCAGGCAAATACCTATGAGGCAGATTTTCAATAAACTCTTGAGCAAAGTATAACTTACAAATCCCAGTGGGTTTATCTGCGTGGCTCCTTGGCTCATAGATTAGAATATAATTAGTCTGTCTAATAAAATGAACCTGGCGAAATGCTATCCTAATTCAATGAGGAGTGTAACAGGAGAGGGGGAGAAGGATCATCTGCGGGAAAAGTTTGCTGAATTCATTTGTCTGAAGTCCAACTGTCTCACAGATAGCAACGAATGACTGATGCAAAGAAGCTCACATGAAAAGGTGAAACAATGGAGCTTTGTCTCTGTTCATACACAGTGGCAGACTTGATGCCGACATCAGCGATAGAGAGAACCTGAGGACACGGAATAAATACGACTGTGCTGCGCAATGTGGATGTCTGCTAAAAGAAAAATCAATCTTCTTGACAGACGATTTTTTTTCTGAGCCCCTACCTGGGAGAAAAAAAAAAATGAATTCCAGTTCTAAAGCTTTGAGACTTGATTAAAGTGGCAGCCATAGAATTGGGGGCATCTTAGAGAAAACACACACACATACAATATTGTCCTTACTTACAAGTCAAATCGAAGATTCTGTCGCTCTTCAAAGAAGTAGTCCAAAATGAATTTCCGTACAAAGTCTGGATTAAGTGTGTTGTCGATCACCTCGGTTCTCCCAAACTGGAAATCAAACAAAACAGGTGCCCAAATCTTGCTGCTTCTTGTCACGTAAATAATAATATACGAAAGATAAGTGTTTTAACAGGCCTTTAATGAGCGTGGCAGTGACTCATGTGCATAAGTAATCACTTGCAGAATTTCCACTCAGGAGGAAAGTGGCTGGTGAGACTATTATATGAAACGTTAACGTAATGAATGCAGAGCAGCTGACAGATCATGTCAATGAGGGTCAGGCAGGTTCTGGTTTGGCATTTAACGTAGCCGATTAACAATGCGTGCAGGCGACGGGACTACTCAGAGCGATGAATGCGCGCAAATGATTGCGCTGAGAGATTTACCCCCCCTCATTTCCATTTAGGAATTTGAATACTAGCCACATGCGCACGGACGTGGCTCACATATTGTGCTGTAATAAAACAGTGTTTTTATTTCTCTTTTATCGCATCAACAGTTGAGAATTTAGCCTGGAGAGGGAGTGGGCGCGAATTGTTTTATAACGCTATCGAATATTTTTAGAATCGATTAGTCTAATCGGAGAAAAATACATTTGACAAAAGTGCAAGATCTTTTTGTTTCTGATTACTGTTTACTGACCGATTAGGCAATATCACATGAGACGGAATGATGAACTCACCAACCTTTTTTAAATTGAGAGTTACTTCTTGGGTACTTATGAATGCGAAGAGCTCCTAGCTTGATATATACACATGAGGATGCTTCAGGGTCAATAACAGGTTATTCATACTAAGGCTGCAGATAATTATTATTTTTGTTTCAGATTATTAAATTGATTATGATTCAGTTTGCTCTGTAACATGTATCAAAAAATGTTGATCATTGTTTTCCAATTTCAGCAAGACGAGAAATCGAGTGTCTAAAGTATCCTATGATTCATGATCCCTGGAGTATTTTGACGGCGACGGGTAGGAAAATCATTATTCTTATTAGAATCATTTGGAAAGAATGGCGGTGAAAACTATTTTGGATGGACAGTACAGTTTGGCTGTTTTCGTGTTACCTGTCCACTTACACAGGTGGATTTCGTCATGTCAGTCAGGGAAGTAAGGTAAAAACAAACCAATTTTTGTAAACAGCTCCAACTCAGCTGCAATTATTTTAGAGCATGTGGCCCTCTGCATAAATGCACATAATGCAAGCTAAACACTCACCTCTCTCCACTCTTTGTTGCCCATCCCTTGTGTGTAGAGGACGCAAACTGAAAAACACACAAGTCACATATCATCATCATCATCAAAGATTCAATGAGTGTTGACAAGCTACAGATCTTTAAGAATACGATTCCCGCACCATCACTAAAAAGACATCAAAGCCTAATAGTGTACATTTATACACAAAGCCGCAATCACGCATGTACATAATTCTCCTCTTCAGACGGGGAACAACATAGTTTCAGGGCATTATGCAATTTCCTGCATGTAATTATCTAAAAAGGTAAAATAATAGTGCTCCCTCTTTGATGTCATTTCAGATGAATGTGTATTAATGCAGGAATATATTTGTGCCAAAACAAATGTAATTGAGGAAACGGATGAATTGGATGAGAAACATTTCGGTTCTCCTTTTTGATCACTGCTCTTTATTGCAAAGGTGCAGCGAGTAACAGAGCAAAAATCATCTTTTGATTTCTAGTTGCTCTTTTCCCACCAGGCTGTGTTACTCCTAAGATTGTGCCTTGATGTACGGTCCTCCCACTCGCCACCATTATGTTAATCATTGTCAACCTCGTCCCCCGTGCAAGATCACTGTCAGCGTCGTCACCTTGTCATCCCTCTCCCCTGTTGCTGCGAACGTGCTGACATGCTTTGTACCGATTGTGTGATGTTTTATGCATTCCATCCACCACTAAATTGCCTTTCGCCCCTTTCACATGGTCACATCGCTGCACAAAACATAAGTCTTACTTGGGTCTGATTTGGAGAAGGTGTCTCTGTCCAGCAGGTTTCTGTGAAGATGAAATCAGATGCACAATTCAGTTATTGTTGGCTTGTGCCACAGAGCGGATTTTAACACATGGACTATTTATGCATTCTGCTCATCATGCACCATTACCATAACTCTCTGTTTACACCACCCCTGTGAAACTCCAATCGGAGGTGCGAGAAATTCTTTGCGGACCGCACTATTGGGAAATAAATGAGCTTGTTTGCACTTGCCGGAGATTTGGCACTGTTCAACGGATGAAAATGACGCCCGAAAAAAATACACTAACTCAAATGCCATGCGTAAGACCTCGAAACTGAAATTACAAAGATGAGGAAGTCAGACAGCTCGGTAAAATTAACTGACTGGTATAAATGTGGCATATGAGCTGCAATCATTCATTCTAATTCGAGAATAACGAGATGAACGATAGCGATGGTACTTCATGAGCGAGAGAAGGGGGAAAAAAAACAAAAAACTCAAGCACGCAGTCGAGTGGGGTCACGCGTGTCAATAAGGTTAAATCAATGCAGTGTGGAAAAAGGCTTTGATGACAACTGATATCTCGAGCTAACTGATACAGATATTTCAGCCCTTCACTGTGTTGTATCCGTCAAGGCTCATTGACAAAAGCTGCTTTCACAATGGCCATCTGAGCTGTTCTGTGTGTAAGGATAGCAGGGCTGAAGCCGATCTGTGAATTTGCCAGCTTCTGACATCGTATCAGAGCGGTGACAGAGTCCGAACAACGGCACCTGTGTTTAAGGGGGCCATGACCTGAGTGTTAAGTTTAACGTCCAAGAATGTCCACAAGCCCTTTGCGTTGAAAGAAACTCTTGCCGTGGGACAAATATGCTGACACCATGATTTTACGTAATACTAATACAGCTTGGATCCGTTGATTGTCAACAGGGTAATGACAATGAAATCTGTGTGGCAGCCCTTTTTGGGTGCTCATCATGCACCAAGGGTGGAGCCAGACACAGACAATTGACTGGAAACCACCACCCTCTTTTCAAACAATGCAAATGATTTCCTGTAATAAATCGCCTTATGCCAATACGAAAGAACATTGAACGCTCGGTGTCCTCCATCGTTGTTCACTACAATTCATCGGTGCCAGCCTTTTGTACTGGAATGATGTTGTTGGAAACACAGCCAACCCGATTAAGATTTGGCGTCGGTTTCCCACACAAGTCGGGGGTAAAGTTGAGAGAGGAGTTAAAATACGCATTTTCCCCTGGAGAGCATATTTAAGGCTCCACGGTGTACACGGCGTGGCTGCTGCTCAAAGCACATCAGACATGGTGGCACTCCAAATGGGCTCCCCCTGTCAGTGTGTGTGTGTGTGCGCGCGTAAGACACGTTTTCAGGATTTCCACCTCAGAGGATAACGTGAATGATTCATAGTTCCCTCACTCTGTTCCCCCCCTCGTTCCTTTCCTGTTTTTTTATTCCCAGTTGGGGGGGGACTAAAAGCTACCATCTGATTCAGACAGGTCTGCAGGGATAAAAGCTGCCGCCCAACTCAAATAGTTCCAGGATTTATTATTTTTTTTAATTATTATTTTTTTGCCTGGCACATGCCACACACACACACAATGTGGCATTGTTAAGATATACTATAGACTAATTGTTTACTGTGGGTGACATTGAGAAAAACATGAGCTTTTGGGATTCAATGTTTCATATTGTTCTACAGCAGTCTATCACATTTTTCCTTTGTCAACAAACACCAGCCCACTTTACAATCATGTTAAAATGTCAGATTTTAAAATATTCTGCCTGACTACATGCCCTTGCCCTTTTCAAGCACTCACTTATACAGTCACCAAACATAGAGCAAAACTCCACACGAAGTGCAGCGCGACGCCCTTTGATGATTAATTGTACATGAAATTAGCAAAAAACAAATATAATTTAGTACCGAGCAATAGATATGCAGATTACATTTATTTGCTCCAGAAATTATGGCTATGAATAAAGTCTTATCAGTTAACAAGTCAATTTTTTACAAGCAAAATATCCTTATTCTTATTACAATTGCGGATTTACGCCTGCATTACTTACTTTTTACGCAACAAAATCTCTGTTGAGAAGAAAAAGGTAAGGTAAAAATGATAAGAATGTAAAGTGCTAAAACTCCGCAGAAACCACTGCAAAACAATTAAGTTATGTCCATCGGTATTATATCTAATCGTTTTGAAAGAGTGTCCGATTTTAAATACGACAACATTCCCTAAGGTAGAACATTAACTACTCATCAAAGGGTTCCAAAAGCCAGTTCATTTTACATCTCCAAAACAACTGAACCTCCATGCACATAAGACTGGAGACTTGAGATACAACTCTTTGCGGAGCCACATGATCACAGCTGGACAGTTCCCATAGCAACTTACTGACAGCCTAATGAGGCGCCATGACCAATCCGAACGGCGGTCGATGTATGTGCTTCGGCGAGTGCTGAGGTATTTCACCTTTTCCGCTATGATCCATCAGCCCGTTCTCCTTTTACCACCCCTTCTGGAGTACTGCTCCTAATTTTGGGATGAATATACACACCCACATTGCTATTTGGACAAGGTTTGAGAAGTCGTGCAATTGATGGCGCGTTATATTGGCGACACAACAACATGAACAATCCCCTTGGGGAAACCTCTTGAAATTCATTGCTCACTGGAGAAAAGAGATGGCAGGAAAGGAAGAAGAGAACTTTGCAAATTAAGAACTCAATAAAATAACACTTGCTATAAATAGCAGTCAGGTAATACCCCTTTCAAATTATACGCCACACATTTCGCCCAGAGAATGTTTTGGTATTTTGCACCCTCACTAGCGCTTCCCATCTCCTGCTCTGCTCTCACCTCACGGTGAAAAAAAGGGATTTTCTAAGATACAGCCGACAGCTTCGATTGCTTTTCCTTCCATCTTGCTCCCTTTCTTCATACCTCCTACACAGTCACTTGCCATTCTGTCTCTAGTTCATTGCATCGGTCATCAATTTGACCGTGACCTGAAAAAGTAGGGTCCGGGGAGACTGAACTAAATACACTTCCACACATTCAGTATGGAGACCACACACAAACACACACATAGTGCTAACTGTACACGGTCTAGTGCTTATCCAGTTCAACACACTTGCTCACCTTGTGTGTATGACTGCAGGAAAATCCTCCATTTTGTTACAGTACAAACGATTTTTCTCAATCAAAAAGGCATTTTCACTATAAATCCTACATTATTCACAGACAAATTAGATATGTACTAATGCTAAACAGATTTTTCATCATTCTTGCCCCCCCCAAAAAATGCAACAGAAGGTGGCGGCTGCTGTTCCCAGAGGGGACATTTCCAGGGTGTCAAGTTGATAATCAAGTCAATTTAACTTCCTCATTAATTCTTAATTATATACCCTAAGTACAGTAAAGGGTTTCCCCACAAGATCTTTTTTTTTTCAGTTATCATTTGTTATGGGTTTTTAAAGTATGCTTTCTTATGATAATGCCCACGCATGTGAGAAAGGACAGCCACAGTCACCGATGCACTTTTCAGCCATTTATGGAAGGAACACTGGCAAAACAGTAACACACACAATGGGCCATGACAAGTGCCATTTGATTGGAACCAAATATTTTTTTTTTTTTATTGTTCATTAGTCTGAAAGAATTATTTTTAAATAAATCAGGTGCATAAGATGTCGTGATAGGCTTGGATATGAGGCAATTTGAAAAATAGAAAAGATTACCCCAAGATGGGACTGGCTCGTTGATAAGAAACAAGGGCAGAGATCCCACTAATTACAACTACATTTAATGTAATGGTGAGTTGTACTGCACAGGATATTTAATCATTTGTTTTCAAAATATGTCTATTGAAACTGGTGTAGGTGTTAAAGTGTGCTTTTATCTTTTTCATGGATTTCAATGACATTCATGTGTCACGATGTCATATGCCACCCCACCCGGCACCGCCTCTTGTCGGCACATGCACGTGTGTGTTAAGTGTCTTTTACAATGTTTGTGCAATATTTTTCATATCCAAAACATTTCTGAATGGCATGAACCACACTCACCTTAGTTATCTATATACATTTATGCGAGGAGACACTTCCACAATATCAGAGGAGTGGAAGTGATAATGGCATATTTCCCATGATTAAAGTGAGATCCTGTTGCTTTATCTGGTCTATTATCTCCGCAATTAACACAGCTAAAAGCAAAGGCCAACTCTAAATGCCATTATTCAAAAGTTAGGTGCTAATATGCAGCACGGGACCTTTGTCCTGCAATTTCTTTGCTGCCACAAAGGAAAATATCCTTGAACCTCTGTTTAAAAATAGTTTGATACTGACACTCTTATTATAAGAAAGCATGCATAGTCTGTGATTTGCAGTTCAAGTGCATTGCATTGCCATGCAGTCACATTTACGGTTTGTACAGTATTACAATAAGTGTGTATTTGCGCATAGCAACAGAGAAGGAATATTCTTGGAGATGTGGTGTGAGAGGGAACCCAATCGGGCATGCGCTGATGTTCCCAACAGGTCGCCGAGCACACAGCCACAAGTACCCGTCCGTTTTTCTCCCACCACTTGGTACCAATTTACCCTCCACCGCTTCTTTCGCCTTGCATTTTTCATTGATCTATCCTATTTGATGAGCAACTCACTGGCGACAGAAGACACACAAACAAACACACACTGCAGGGGAGCATCAGCAGCTTGTATTTTCTCTCTGCTTCTCCAAAAGGGCTGCCCTAATTCTTCCTGACAAGGGCTAGGAGAGCCAAGAGAACAACTCTGCGCGCACACACAGGCACACACACACACACACACAGAGAGAGACACGTACACACAACGGCCCCCACGTGTGCGACAAACTACACGTCCATCATGTACAGCGCACATCTGTGCCAGTGGCATTCTACCTTAATTGCCTTTGTCACGCCGCTTTCAGTGCAGTTTAGTCCGACTGGCCTCCATCAGCACATGTCACGGGGCAAATGGTGTCAGCTGCTTCCCATGTGGGGAAACATTAGAAATAATACAAAAATGATGCCAACGACCTTATGATCATCTGTACAGCCTCCGATTTTGTGTGTAAAACAGCCATATGGTGTCTGTGTTTGTTTTGCCTTAAACACATACGACAAAGCATAAGAGGGACAAGCGTGGCTTTGTTGTTTCTTTTTCTGCATTACAAGCACCGAGGCGTCTGCATGATTTTATAAACAGGAATCCAAATGTCTGTTTAGTCACGGGAGATGGAGAAAGACAGCGACAGACGATATGCTCGACTGCGCCGGCTGAGGCCAGAGGTGGTTCCTCATGAGGGAGAGTTAGACAGCCTCCCTGGAGGAATTTAGACAGTTTCAGTGTTATGTTAGAAGGCTGGAGATGACTTCATTAGGCCGGTTTTTCTCTCTCTCTCTGCTTCTCACTGTAAACAAGGCTGTGATGCTTATTTATGATAAGTGAAGGCATATTTCTTGTCGAATGCTCAGCATTAGTGTCAGGCTGTCGATCCGAAAAGCTTTCTGGACAGCTGCTAAATCTTTCATTTGTGAGGAATGAGGGGTGGGAGGAATCAGGCTGTGTTGACGATTTTCTGCTGTAAATCAAAATTCAGAGTTGGTACAATGTCTATCTATCCTATGGGAGCTGCTCTACATTCATGAGAATGAAATGTCAAAGCATCACAGTGTGACCCGCTGCTTATGTGCGCTGAAATGTCATCAGCGGCATGACTGACAGGACGCGTGTGCCAGCGCTTTAAATTGGGCGATGCCTGTCTGCATGCTTTAAGGTTTTGTGTAGAGATCTTTAATAGTAGGAATTTTACTTTTAATTTTTGCTCCCTCAATGGGCTGCGCTAGTCATTTATTAAAGTACATACAGTTTAGTATAGGAACATTTTGAATAAAAACTCATTTTACTTTTCAAATGATTTGTCAGTATTCTATCATTCATTTTTCCAGTGATGAGAGGGTAAGTAAAGGTCTTCCCGTGCCCATTGGTCGGTCTGCGTTAACATCAATTCAGCGGAACTGCTCTCTTGAGCTTCTACAGTCGCAAGCTACGACTTGATGAGTTCAACTGCTGGAAGGACTTAAGTGGGTTTTCTGCGCTGCACTTTTAACACCTGTGTGTGACCCACAAGTCAACAGGCCTTACAACTTGCCCTTCTTGATATATTTGAAAAAGGTGATTACAATTCTCCCCACGACTGAAAAAAAATAAATAAATTGCTTTCACTGCGAATCCAGTACCTAGAACATAAAATGTCAACAAGGGCATAGTTGCACACATACTTCTGAGATGACGGCAACGCCCCTGTACGTCGAGACCTATTTTGATCGATCAAAATATGGGGCTGTTCCAAATATTGACTTTGTTTTTTTTTTTCCCTGCCTAACAAGCAAAGTCATGGTAGAATGCATCTTTAGTAAAAATATATGGTCTGTGAGGCAGGGAAGTTGCTTTTGAGTGGCTGATGTATAAAACATGACCTTGTCTAAAATAAGACCACATCTGTGTGACTTTGAGAATAAGGCCATTGCGCACACCTTTAGTCACTCATTCCCTTAAAGCAGAGTGTACAGGCAGGGTGCTCTGCATTTGTTTTGTGTGTGTGTGTGTGACCTTTGACCTCAAGTGATGACTTGGTCTTTCCATCAGATCTTACTACAACTGCAGTTTGATGTATAAGACCAACTGGCACTTTATATGTGTGAGAAACATGCCCAGTGCGAGTTGTAATTGAACTCACACAAACTCTCTCACACACACACACACACACACGCGTGGCACAGCACCGTCTGGTGACTTACAGAGAAAACCAGTCGAAGGAAAAGAGCAACAGAAGGAAAAGGGTCGATTGTAATTTTCTCACAGTGCATAAATCTTTACCGCCTTGACTCTGAAAGGCAAAACCTGATTATACAACACTGTGAGACACGCATAAACTCACATGAACACACAGTGCTTGGGCTCAGAATCAAAGCTGGGGGAGGAGGGGGAGTCAGACACATCCAATGCGCCAATTCATGAGATCAATTCATGGCCGCCTTGAAAGGTTTCTTCGACACACTGTCGCTTTGTCTTACTGATTGCTGCCACCATTGTGTTGGCAATCAAAACCAAGCAAGCTCCCTGCTGCTAAGAAGCACATGTAAACAGACGGGTAAAATTTGACCACGGCGTCGTCACCCACACTCACACGCATCATTTTGTGCGTTAAGCGGGTGACCCGAGCTTGGACTCCGAGTGATGGTTTACAGTTTTGTTTTCAAAAAGACAACCATTATTTGAGCTCTGGGAGGGCCGAAAAGGTCAATGCAATCCTTTCCTATAGATTGAAGTGGGAGTGAGCCACCATTAATAGATAATAAATAGCAGCTCAGTCAAGCTTGAGGTAATCAAAATGCGGGGCTTATACTCATGAGATGTAAATAATTGGATACTGACCTATGGGGTCAGGGTATTAAAAGATTCTAGTTGTTTTGCATTTTAATCAAGAATATCAATGGTCCACTGGAGCCGCAATAAAGGCAGTAAAGACAAATCTATCGTCCAACCAAAGATCAGGTGACGTCTGTGGTGACTGTTTACGGTACCTTTGTTGATTCCAATCAAATCGGTCGACAAGGGTTAATCCTTGGCCTTGATAGGTCATAGCAGAAAGCTAAATGCAAATGGTTGTCACAAACAAAGCAGTATGTTGGTGAAATATCTTCAGTTGTAAAAAAACAAAAACGAAATAAGCCTCCATGTGGACCTTCCAAGGAATGATTAGGAAACATTTTCTTTCAATTTCAGCCAATACAATATAAACGTCTTGGAACTTCCGATGCAGTCAGGTGCAACGCGTGTACTCAGTGCAGAAACAGCGTTTGCACTGATGACAGTACTGGCAAGCCACTCCGGCAAACATCAGCCAGCTTTAATCTGGATGTAATGTTGTCTTCGAGTGTCACAGCACGACTCAAAGAAACCACGCAAAACACGAAATGGCTAGATTCGACTCCAAATGTAAAATGTTCATGTTGAGCCTTTTTATTAAATCCACTTTCATCAAATCTGGCCTTACATTGACCTACATTTGTCCAACCTACTTTTTATCCTTTTCTTGGCTATGGTCCAATAACCTGAAGTGTCTTCCCCTTGTCTGCTTCTATTCAGCCAGCTCGGCGTTAGCAAGTGTTTAATTATCTCGACGAGTTTAAATTGTCAGTCTTGTTCTTTTGTAATCTTGTGTAAACCAAGATGTGCCAACATTGACTAAATCATGACTGTGTGGAGAGACGAGCACTGGTAGTCGGCTTTTGTAGCTCATCCGTTAGAAAATACACTTGCCATGTGTCCTAGCCTCAAGGCCAACAACAAATGTGTGAAATCCTCTCTTGAAAAGACCTCAACTCAATCAAAAATAATGAATGTAGTTACATTTTGAACATTGTTTAAAAGCATATCGGTTGAATAACATGAGTTAATGATAAGTCTTAACGTCCCACTGCAGGTGAAGAAAATGTCAACCACAAAAGCTCAAGTGCACAATTCTCAAAATCTAAATGGATAGTTACAATGCAAACAGCATATTGTGTCAACATCGACTACAGGGAAGAGCAGGCACGCTTGCTTCTTTAAATTTGTACTTTTTCCTCTGCACCAGAGTATCTGAGAACCACCGTGTTATTATTGTCAACAGCTATAAAGTTTGCTGACAGTGCTAAGACCGTGGCACGAAAGTCAGAGAGAGGAGATGCTGACAGAAAAAAATGTCCTCAGCGGTGTGAAAGAAAAAGAAAACTGTCAAGATGCACTCCAAAGACAGTCCTATATTTCTTTTTTTTTATAAACTGTTACACGAGCACCTGGTTTTACAGTGGTGTGTACAGTGTTTGCCCCCTTCCTGATTTCTTATTTTTTTACGTTTGTCCCACTTAAATGTTTGCCATCATCACACTAATTTAAATATTCGTCAAAGACAACACAAGTAAGCACAAAATGCAGTTTATAAATCAAGGTTTTTATTATTAAGGGAGGGGAAAAAAGGATCACTTTTTCACACGACTACCTTAATAATAAAAAACAGCATTTTAAAAAACTACATTTTGTATGCAAGTATGACAAACAAAAAAAACCCTGAAAAAAAGAAATCAGGAAGGGGGCAAACACTTTTACACATCACTGTATGTTTAAACTTTATAGGTATATACAATAATTAATATAATATTATATCTAAATTCATGATCCACATTTCTAACATGGTGATTAAAAAAAATCCACAGTCTTTCTAGCTTTAAATAATAGACATTATTTTGTGTTTTTGGTCGTGAGCAAACTTGCCCACCCAATATGAGTTACTGCCCCCAAGTGGCCTGGAGCTGCTACTCTCCTTTCCAGTCATATAATTATTTTAGTTATTAATTATTTAAATTTGCTAATGTACAGTCAATGGCATTCAGAGCGACACCTCAAAAGAAAAGCCCGGTCAAATCCAGTGAATAAATTGATATCTGTTGATTTCTAACATTTTACAATGCTACTACTGGATTATTTTGATGCAGTTTTTTTTTTTTTTTTTTTTTTAAACCAAAAGATTAAACATGAAAACTAATGTCTACAAAAAAACAGGATTCATTGCCCCTGTCCCCTCCCTCTGTTGCAAGCACCCTGTTGTTGATCCTGTTGGACCAGCTATTCATTTTCATATCTGACAAGGACAATAGGCAAGTCGCAACATTTAAATAATAGGATGATACCCGTAAACCCATTTAATTAACGCATACATGCACGTAAGCTCTAAAATTAACTTTGAGCCTTGCAGGTGGTGTCACGCATTTGATTTATGACAAGCCCTGCTTTCGTGTGTACGAGAGTGTGTGTGTGTGTGCACGCGTCTTCGTGTATGAAATACGGTCTGTGTGTGTGTGCGGGCCCAATCAATGACTGTGACGGAATATTTGGACTCGAGGCCGTTCTCCACAACAGAGCCCCTCGGCTCCATCACGGACACAATAACTCCACCTCAGAGTAATTGAATCTTCACTTTATGAGTGAAGGATGGCTTGTGTACGCTGCTGTTCAGGGCAGCTAGAAAATCTTGGCAGAGGGGTGTGGTCTTTTCTTTATTTCGCCATTTGCCCCTCAAACAGTACAATTTAATTCAGTTGGTTATGCCAGGTTTCCGTTTCTTATTAACTTATTTGTATATACTCCACGGAGTGGTATTCGCATCTGTAGTGACTTTATTTTGTAATGGAATCATTTGAGTTATTTGATCCATCTTTTCAGCGCTTATACATGGCAAGAAAGAAAACAAAATGCATATTGTCCTTCAGTAATAACTTGTTCCTTGTCATTGTTCAGTTAAATGGCAGATTGCATTGCTATGATGTCACACTATAAACCACATTGCTGTTGTCGCAGTACTGTGGCAACCTGAACTGAAGTGTACCATTTGGTGGGAACACGTCTCATATGACCATGTACAGCATGACCCTGTTACATACAATTTGAAGTCTATCGATTTGAGCTGGTGTCACTTCTCAGGTATCGATCAGCATAACTGTCCCCAGCTAACTGCTGGCTCTTACTTCGTATCCCTGAAGAATCAGAAACATTATCGGAATTAGCTTCAGTTGCAGGCCGTAGGCGAGATTGGTCAATATTTGCGCAGCGGCCTCACTCTCTCCACACTCGACCAGTCGTTCAAGTCCATTAATTATGAATATCAAATCAATGAATGGAAGTCAAGAGATGCTCACATCACTTGTTTGCAAATTACTTTTCCCAAAACCAGCAGAAACATTTTGAGAGCAGCTTTCCTGGGAACGCTCTTGCGGTATATTTTTACATTAATTACACAGGCTAAGATGCCGTATGAACATATTAATGTCTTCAGTTTTTCTCTCTCATCTTAGATTTACTGTGAAAGACAGAGACTATCATTTGCGACATTATCCCCATTATATTATTGTTTGTCCCTGTGCTGCACAGGATTTCGCACTCTCTCCCTTTTGTAAACTAACACACAATAACCTAAAGACCTCAGTAACCATGGAGATATTGTACACTGGCTGGTGTGGCGAAAAACGACAGACCGCACGCAACGTGCATTGTACAGTTGCGCGCTTACAAGTGACGGCATTTCAGCTACGCCTCAGGTTGGAGGTGGGTGGATGGCCACCAAAACAAACGTCCCCTCCTCCGCCGTCCTCCTGAGGGGCTGAGGAGCCAGGTGACTCAGACATGACCAAACTCTGCCAAAACACGTTCATATACTCTGCTGGAACATAGCATGATCTCTCCGCGATGAAAGCATCCAAAAATAAGCCGGGGTATGCAGCAATGGCTATTATCCATGCATTTTCTATAGCGCTTGTCCCACATTCTGGTTGGGCTGGAGCCTATTCCGACTGACATTGGGCAAGAGGCGGGGTACACCCTGGACTGGATGCCAATCAATCAGAGTGCACATATAGACAAACAACCAGTAACAGCGATGAGCAAGTTCAAGTCATTTATTAACCTAACAAGAGGAGGAAGCTGGAAGAGTACAAGGCCAAAACCCACACAAGCACAAGTAGAACATGCAAAAAGATTCCATTCCAGAGCCATTAGGCACTGCAATTACAAAACACAACTCTCTATGTGAGATCCAAAAGAACTACGAGGGCATTTGTTGTGAAAAAGGACACAAAGAACGGACTAGTAAAATGTGACCTTTTATTTTATAGGAGTTGAACCAACTTAATTGGGACTCCAGTGGGGAGCCTTCTGGAAATATACGGGACATATCAGTGACTCATCATATATTTTCAGTCACATATAGTGCCTGGTGCGCCATTCAAATATTGCTTTGGAACGTATGTCACAGTCCCTGCACAGCAACAGAAAGTGAAACTGTCGGGGTTCGAATCTCGGCTGGGGCTCCCCGTGTTGAGCGCATATGCATTCCAGCTTCTTCCCACATTCCAAAGTCACGCTTGTTAGTTCAATTGAAATGCGTGACGTCCATCTGAGAGTTAATGATGGTTTGTCTGCATGTTCCGTACTCGAGCGCCAATTTCCGCCATTGCAACGTTGCTTTGGAATGCATGGCATGGCGCGTCGACAGCACAGTGCATTGAAAGTGAACGGGCGCAATGTTAGAAACCCTTGGCGCAACAGGCTATTCGAACACAAACGGTGCAGCAGCACATGTACACCATTTAACAAAACCCACAGTCATATGTTATATATCCTCTGTGAAAAAACGACAAGGTATTAGTGCATCTTGTGAGCAGTTGTGACCCTTTTCTTCGTGTATATACTTATGCATGCGTCATACTCTCCCCTGGTGGCCAAAGTGTGCAAACCAGAAACGCCTTTACAATTATTATTATTATTTATTTTATTTGTAAAGCAAAATATGGCTTAATATCGAGACACTGAAAAGGAAGCACTGTGGTGTCAATAAACTGACATATCAGGTGTGTTCTGGTTTGTTTTGCCAATGTTGGCACCCATCAAAGGCCTCTGGGACAAAAACAGTGTGTCCCATTCCTCCCTGTGTCCCCTCACCATACTTGAAAGAGGAAATCCTCAACCGTGGACAGAAAGACATGTTTACAAAAGATGTTAGATCCACACCATTTCTGCCCCGCCTCGCATTTCTCCCATGTCAGATAACGCACCCATGTTCATTCTGCCAAACAACATGCTATATTTTGCAATTCAATAGCAGGATGGCACCAAGTAAACGTCGCTCTTGTGTGGTTTTCACCTGCTGCCGTGCTTTTAAAGATGCTGTTTTTTTGTTTTATTAACTTGTCAAACTTGTTTACAAAGCTTATGACAGAACTGATTCACTTTCAAAACAGCTGAACGGTGGTTAAATGACACAAGAAGTATCAAATGTACAAAATATCCCCCAACGGAGAGCGTATGGATTTTTTTTGTATTATTATTTTTATTTGGCAAAGCACACAAACTTGGCAGTTTGAAGTTTGAACCGAAACCATGTTACGATAGGAAGGCAGGTTTTAAAGAGAGAGAGCGAGAGGAGGGGGCGGGGGGGGGGGAGACAACTTACCTGCAGGACACTGTGATTTCAACTTTGGTGGCAGGAATGGACGCGTTGAGTGGGTCGAAGTCGCCTATCGACGCCATGTTCAAGAAACTGTTGTTCACCCTGGCAAAGAAAAAAAAAAGAGGGGTTTCTTCACGCCACTTTCCTCTTGTGTTTTGGTCCGCCCACCCTACCTCCCTCCCCCCCACCACCACCACCCCCCCCCCCGCTTAACTCCTCAGCGGACACCGGCGAATGAGCGACGCGGTGGAATGTTCGCCGTCCTCGGCGTGAAGTGGAGCCGAGGTGCCCCGGGGGAAGAGAGCGAGAGGCTGGGAGTTGTCATGTCACTCCGCGCTCTTCTCTCTCTCTCTCTCTCTCTCGCACTTCCTCCACTACTTCTATTCTCTATGTCACAAAAAGTTATTTTTTTAAATTGTTAAAAAAAAGTGCAACGGTGACAATGATTTGTAGTTAGTGTGTACCAGGGGGTGCTCGATTTACGACATTACAAGGTAACGAACGGCGCGCAAGGAACTACTTGACGCAGCGGCGGAAGCGTACGTCGTTAGGCGGCACAAGAAATCACGCTCAGTTACCGCCTTACTATTGTTTTTTTGTTGCATATGATTGTTGTTTATTTGTGGCCTTCATTAAATTTCAATTATGTACAACAGGCACGTGCATACATAGACCCCAAGTGCTGCTCAAGCACCTGTCCTTTTGTTCCCTGGACAGAAAAAGTAGCCTTTTTGCTGCAGCCCCCCCCCCCCCTTTTTTTTTCCATCCATATTTTTAAAAACAAATTCCCTCTCTGTATTCAATTCCATATCACAAAAACCTGCAATTTGAACAAGCGGGTGTAGACTTTATATCCACTATAGCTTACCGTCAGATATAAGTCTCATAGAAAGTATACCATTGATGGTTGAGCTGGACAAATCAAATTATATGATGGTTTATTTTCCGTTTTCCTTGATAATATAACCAAAAATAAAATAAATGGTCTGTTTTTCAAAAATGTTAGCACATGCTCAGTTACCACCGTACCTTGGTTTAAATTTGATTGTTTTAGATTTTATGGCCTAAAAGTGTTTTCCACACAAATAGTTATAATAATTATGAGCTGATTAACTACTTACTTACTTGAGATGTGCTGAATAATTAGCACTAATATGCTTAGACACGCCTAATTATGTAATGTACTGTGCTTGAAAAAATAAAAACAAGACCACTCAATGTAATGTTGCCGATATAGAGCATTGCTTATTAGCACATTCATTATTGTGATCCCTGGATTTTTTTAATTTACAAAAAAAAAGAGGGAAAATAGTAAATCACATTAGTATTTTGTTATTGATTGTGTTCCTGAAGAGAAAATTGTTTTTTGTTGTTGTGGTTTAACTTTATGTTGGTTTGTTCAGTTCATAATTGTTCAACTTCTACAGCTTAGTGAAATTAGTGAATGAGTCCACATTCAAGCACTTCATCTCACCGGATGTTCTCCTTGTTTTTGTTTTTGTTTTTTTAATGAAAGGTTGTCGAATTCTTGTCTTAAGCACTGTACGTCGTTTGCATGAATTCTATTGTGTGTGTTCCAGATACCCTGGAAGCGGGGAAGATACCAGACTTAACATTTTTCATGACTAATAAAGCAATTCATCACAAGTGCATCAAGCACACCATTGTCTTGCCATGCTAATTTATTATTAGTCGGGTATTAGGAGTATTACCAGTGTTTGTTTCAAGACGCCAATTACCCGTCCCTCCTTCCGTTGTTTACTTTTGCTGTGCATCTAATTTAATGAACTGAAAATACCCTCCTGCTGGTATAGGATAAAATGACAGTGTGATGAATGCGAAGGGACAATGAGGAATATGATATTATGCAGATGTATTTGTTCCATGAAGGGGATGATGAAGGAGGCACTAATGTTCCACTAATTAAAACAAAAATCATTGTATTGCATGAGGTACGGAGACAAAAACACACAGTCGGCGTTGTTGCGTCAACGCACAAGTTTGTTTCCTGTGGGCCATCAATGGTAAAGTCCGAAAACGACTGCTTACTAAGTTATGACTAAATATAGCTGTCACATACACAGTACATAGACTGCAGAAATGCTTGTAAACATACACCAGACAATGGAAAACAACTTTTGAACTCTGCTGCAACAAGATTAAACCACTGAACCATAATTCAGCAGTTGCTTCCACGGACATGCATAATACATGAAGCCATTAGTTCAGAAAAAATTGCACAATTATGACACAGGGCCATAGCGAGAACCCCATTCATCTTGTGATTTGCCACGGGGGCATACTCATCATGTGTTTGAACATTTGAAGAATTGTTTTTTTTTTTTTTTAACATGTGAAAAGTGCTTTTTCATTAATATGTACAGAACAATGTATGCCTCAGCTGTGAATGTGAGTGCTTCCGATTACAGTTAACAAAATGAACTCAGGAGTCATTGAGCAACAATAACAAAGCACACACACTTTAGTTGGCAAAAAAAATGCATTTCTGATGAGATATTAATGAAATAAACTGACACTGCCGTCATAAATACGTGCCACCACGATGGAATGCAATTAGCAACGAAGACTACCGAAGGTCACTCTGGCCTTACTTTAATAAGAAGCAATCCAGGTTTTAGATTACACTTCTCAACAAGCCTACAACTAGAATCTCAGGGGTTGAAGTATCGATCTGCACGCCGCACACAACTTAAATGGAGACACTTTAAAGAAGAAAGTGAAACAGAAACCACAATTCCTCTCAAAAATTGCTTTGGAATTGCATTGAGGACCATTGTGCCGGGACTTGGTGTTCGGAAAGTCAGTCGTTTATATTTTTACTATAACATATGTATTCTATTTTAAAAACTTTTTTTGTATTCATCATTTTTTTTAACTTCATCTACAAATGACATGGTTGCTTGGACCAAAGACTATATAAAATTCTTTATAAGTGTACAATAATTAAGACTGAGTGAGACAAGCCCAGGTTAAGAACCATAATCTAGAGGAAGAGAAAAAGAAGTGCGTTACATGACTCAGCTGCACTGACAATAGGCAAACTAATGGTAAGACCTCTCCGAGATGTAATACTTTTTCAAGTTTTTCCAACGTAATGGAGTGTGAAAATCAAACCAAAGCAACCTTGTTATTCAGAATATTAGAAAAATGTCAAAGTTGTTTTTTAATACGATATAGTGAACTTTGTTCTTGGACAGTTAGCTTAGCAGCTATCACTGCTACCATGTACTCTTGAGCAGAAATGCCAACATTCGCATTGATTTGCAACCCTGTAACGGGAATTAGAGAAATATTATGATTGAATTAGGATTCAAATGAAAATTACTTTATTTACTTGCAATGTTTTTTTTTTTTTTTTTTTTTAAATGTGTCTGAGTATCTGTAACAAAATATATGACATGAAAAATTAAGTATCTCATAGTGTACTGCTGATTAATGGGCCAGCCGATTTAATAACTATTAGCCCTTTTCAAATTGGCAAAAACTCAGCCAATTGTTTTTGCCAGTCTTTTTTTTTTTTTACACATTAACAAATTACAACATTATACAAAGCTATTGACATTCACCAAAAAAATAAATAAAAAAAACTCAAGCCGATTTTTGCCGGATTTTATCTCTATTGTAAATACTAAAGGACAAAGTATTGTAAAACATTCAAATGTGTTCCCTGTAATTCATAGCTTTAATGTTGTAAGCAACAAGTTATTTTATTCGTTATATATATATTTTTTAATTCATCCGTTATTGAAATTTATGTCTTGTTTTCCTTGAAAACATTCAATTATAAAAGGTCCATTTTCTCAAAAATATTTGTACCTACTTTATCCTCCAATTCTGGAATGACCCATGACATGAAATCTAAACATTTAAACAAGACAAATTGCATGAAAGCCTTCCCCTTCAGTTTATCTACTGTGTGTGTGTATATATATATATATATATATATATATATACATATACACATACACACACACACACACAGACTATTCTTCTGACCTTGTGTCAAAGCCATTACAACCACTACTGCACCCACTTACTCTCGGATGCCACCTTGCACACGACTGTTATTGACCTGCACTTTTATTGAGAGTAGATAGTAGATATTTGCTCCAGGCAAATGCCAAGAGCAGCCCCATTGTCAGTCACCTAACTCATAACCATATCACCATTCGCTGCCACTTATTCCTAAATTGTTTCCAGCAATGAGGCACAGATGTCATTTCTTTAAGGGGAACTGTGCTATCATTTCACAGGTAAAAAGCTTTTTAACAGGCGTATCAAAAACATAACTCCTTCCAATAATCTTCGTGAAAGTGTGATGATCTGCCGACGGGGGAACGCTGTTAGCTGTGAGCGCATTAAGTGAGCAAGCCGCACTATCACGGCTCATCAGTTCTGGTCATAAAGCAGCAGCAGCAGCAGCGCGGGTATTTTTAGCCGCAAGATTCACTCAGTTGGGAGATGGAAGCCGCGGAGAAGGGGTGGCTATTGACCCGGTCTACCTGAACCTTGCTGCTTGCATCTTTTAACTGGCACTTTGTTTTCTCATTTCATTGCCTTCTTGTCTACATTAAGGAATCTTGTGTTTTTATAGATGTGGTTGTTTTCATACTCGTCATAAAACTGTCATGAGATTTCTAATGTATATGGACCCCTCCACACACGCACCTTGCAAATGTCAAATAATCAATGCACAGAATACAGAAACATGCACTTGTTGTGGAAATTATATTTCTCCTGAGACAAAATGTGAGTTCAACTGTCGTAAAAATGATTCCTGAATATCATTTAACCAATAGCTATTGATCAAATAAAAAGTGCAACTCTTGTTACTAAAGCCTTTTTAGCCATCTAGAGGAAGAGGAAAAAAACTAGTGAGCTACACGACTCAGCAAAAATGAAATCAAAGAAGCTAATTACTCATTTACTCACCCATTTTTGTTGAGTATGACTCAGGCCAATGCAAGCGTTACTGACATTAAAAGCAAAAAAGTTTTTAGTTTTTCACTCTATAATTGAGTTTGTTCTTGACAGTCCGCATAGCATCCGACACAGCCAGCATGTACTCTTGAGCAAAAACTCCAACACACATTGGTTTATTACCCGTTTCTCTTGATAACGGAAAAAAAAAAAAAATTCTAAAAGAAATGATCCGTTTTTAAAACTGTTGGTACCTAAATGGTTCTCCTATTCTGGTTTGACACATATGCTTTTGTGGTTGTGTGTGATGCTATTGTTTGTAGGAGAGAAGTTCAGCCCAGTTCTCCTCTGCTTCTCTGAGGCCAATTAACACATTGCTGCTCTCAGTATACGGACATTAAATATTAATCGTTCCATCACATTTGCGTCTTCAGGCAGGGTGCTACTTTTACTTTTCCACCGCTCTCTGTTTCCTAAAGGCAATAAATCAACCGGTTGAATATTAGTTATAAGTAAACAAGGGATTACTGTATAAAATGCTGCAAGGAAACGGACTTAGTGAGGTCACGCATGAGCTATAAAGTCAAGTGAATCATCTGAATACCAGGCAATAAGTGTGTTATTTCTCTTGGGTAAGCTGGAATAGTTGGCTAGATAATACAATTGGCAAAAGCTTTCTTACCACCTTGTTATGGAATAGAAGTTGAATACCATTTTTGAAATCAAGTCCATGCCCTGTAATTGCACATTGCTACCATCATGTGGCCGTCAGCCATTGATACACTTACCCAAAAACAAACCATACAAACAAGAAACCCTGAATATATACTGTACTTTTTGTATTTATCCTCACACTGCAGCCTCAATTGTATACAACATATTCAGCAGGAAGACAGTAACAATGATAATTACACTCAACATGTACACTCAAAAAAAACAACAACAAAAAAACAAATCCTCATAAATGTGATTTCAGATACAACGGGGAAATAAAATTTACAACTTGGGAATAACTCTTTCAGCAATGTTAATCAAGTGCAAATGAAATGAAGTCGGTTTTTTATTTTTTGAAGATGAGGACATACATCTTTTTACAATTATCTACCCATAATTTCTGAGCAGTTACTGACTGATATGACAACACACACAAAAATATATTCAAAAAAACAGCAGTTTAACTCACATTTTCAGGACAAAGGACTCCCAATTTATCAAGACTAGATGGGGAGGTGAACAGTAAATGGCGGCTTGACTGAGAAAAAAACATGCGCACTTCTCATTGTAACGTTGCACTAGACAAAGACAACATGTTTTTTTTTTTTTCTGTTTGTGCTACATTAACCCTTAAGGCTACACGTGCTTTATGGTAGCTTTCAGCGACACGGAAAGCTGTCATTGTATTCGGCCAGTACACCTAATGAAGTGTCTGGCCCAACAAAGAATAGAAAAGAATATAACCCATTTACTTTACCGAATCTTCTTGCAGCTACCACTTTAGCAGGAGAATAAGAGCACAATGCAGCTTCAGTAGTATTTTGGTCGCTGAATTCACACTGTGAAGGCTGCAAAGATGCACATAGAAAAGTCCAAAGTATTGCTGGTGAAGCGAAACGTTAAATATCCAGGCTTCGAAAATGTCTTGTACACAAAAAAATGAGTGCAAGCCAGCAAAATGTTGCACTAGGATTCAAATCGAAGCAAAATCGGGGTTTATGGTCCCAAATCACCTTTAGATCAGGCATTTTCTGGAGCTGTCAATGAACTCCATCCTCGAGAGATCCTTTGGCTTCCCAAATCTTCACTGTGCGGTCACTACATTCAGAATAAACAATATATTTGTAGTTGGAGTCCATCAAGTATTACATACAAACATTTGTATCACAAAATATATATTTAGGACATATACTGTACACACATGCAGAGTGAGCTACAATGATGTATACTGTAATAATGGCACTACAGAGAGGTGCAAATTGGCAAAATTGTCACTATGAAATTACAACTCAACTAACTGTTTAACAAGTAGCAACATGTGACTTACTCAGAGGCGGTGAACAGATGACAGCTGTTGGTCGCCAGGCCATTAATAGGGCTGTCGTGGCCTCGGATGTTACCGAGGGGCGCTAGTGAGTCAGGGTGCCACAGGCGGAGCAGGCCTCCTCTGCATCCGCTGAGCAGCGCCGAAGAGCCGGGAACCACGCCCAAAGCGCTAACCCAGTCCGTCTGGGCGCTGACTGACTGCTATAGGAAAGACCAACACTTTTTTGGGACATTTCACAGCTATTAAATATTAAACATGGGGGTCTCTGAGCTGTAGCTCTGGGGTCTGCAAAATAACCTGCAAATACTGTAAATTACTGTTCTGTTCTATCTTTGTTTTTTTTTAGAAACACTGCACCCCCAATTGGTGCATTATGTGTGAATCACTGGAAATTTTGGACTTGCAAATTTTTTGCTGACCTATCCTCCGTAATTCGCTGAAAATTATGCTCAGGTCAAAGCCATGTCTAACATAAAAATATTGGTTGGTGGCCATCTAGAGGGATCTATAGTCATCTTTATATACTCCCTACCTTAGCTTTGGGCCAATTAAAAGTTCACAGTACAGCAGAATCTTTTTTAAGGTGTATTATTATATTATATCAGTTAATTTTTTTTCATGAGAAAAATGAATATATTTTGGAGTTTATTTTTTAGGAAGAGATATTTGAACACAAATGGCGCAGTCACACATGTAGACAGAAAATATAACACCACTCACAGGAATATATTCTTTATCCTCTGTCATTAAAATGATTAATATTACTGCAGTTCACCGAGTTAGTTGTTGAGTGAAAGTCTTCTTCCTTTGTCTTCTTGATTGTATTATAGTAGTAGTAAAGTATATTATATAGACTGTAGTATAGCTCCAAGGTATTTACTCCACACTTGAATGTTACCAGCTCACCTGCAGGAGCCGCTTACTGGCCAAGTCCCACTTTTTGATGTAGTAGTCTCTGGAGCTGCTGTAGACAAAGTCTTCGTGCAAAGCCAGGGTCTCCACGCTGTCCTGATGAGTGGGGTCCAATGTGTGGCAGGAGCTGATGCTCCCCTGAGCCCCTTCTGTCACCTCAAACATCTGGGAAACAAAAATCTGTGATTTGCTTGATTCTAGCTCGAGTGGGAATTGTTTTGTTTTGTGTCTCCTACTTTAATGTGATGGTCTTTGGAGCCGGTCAGCACGAGGTCTTGTCCGTTACCCAACTTATCGACCGTCAGACATGTGACCGCACCCAAATGGCCAATGAGCTTCCCCGTGGAGGCAAACCTAACACACACAAAAATCAACTATTAGCATCAGTGTGTTTACTGTAATACCTTATGTACTGTGCATGTCAAATTTGACCCATTTTGACACCAAAATAAATACCATAAATATCATTCTTTCACCCTGAAATTTAATGTCAGAAAGTGACTCTAAAGACACAAAAATGAAAATTAAAAATGTAATTTTGTCCAGGTGCTACATAGTTTGCATTCACCGAGTCTGCTCCTCATCAAATTTGACCCATGCCTACCTACCATATGAATTTTAGATCTACCAGTGTGTTTGGCAATTGCGATTTTGCCATTTCTTTTGGAGGGAACATATCTTCGGGATCTTTTTCCCCTGAAAATAGATTCAAACTGTCAATGTAAAAAAACAAAATAAATAAATAAATAAAATAGTACGAGACACAAACTTGAGCCAAATAAATGTGTCTAGATAGATTACTCACAGATAAATCCCCTGGCTTTACAAGGCAGACTTGTATATGCTTACTTGGACGTTGATTGATTTTACAAAGGTTCTTTTTTTTTTTTTTATGAAACTTACTTTCGCAGATCCCACATGCGTACTGCATTCCCTGCGGCAGCGTACAGGAAAGAACCGGCAGGATTGATGGCGATCTGGTTGATCTGACTCTCCCCTGGAGGGTTGGAAAAACTCCTGGCTGAGGAACAGGTGTCACCTGAACCAACTTGACCTGAAGCCCTAAAGCAACCAATCATTTTATTAGGTACATTTGACAATCATGTTCAACATTGATGGAGGTATTAGTATATATACGTACGTAAGCGTGCATATACATTTTGCACAATCTCGTATGTCCCACACTTTTATGTATGCAGCAGACACCGTAAAGACGAGGCTGGAAGTGTACCTTCAATATAACATAGCAAGGAAAACATCAATGCAGACTAAGGCTAGGCGATACGGCCTTAAAAATAACTGTGAAAAAAAACAAAATTGAAATCAGATTTTTGTGGGAAAAAAATGGCCCTCATAGAAACACAGATTTTTTGGTTTGGAATAAAAGTGATTCCTACCTGACTGAGACAACGCTGCTGGGATGGTCTGCCAAAGACATGATCTCCTGACCGGTCACCAAGTTCCACACCTTACACGTTCGATCTGAGAAAAACAATCAGCCAAGATATCAGTACGGGAATCGTGGACTTGCACAAATTGGGTTCATCCTTGGGTGCAATTTCAAGATGAAGATCAGGGAGTGTGGACTAGAATTTTAGTATTTACCTTTGGATCCAGTAAAGAGCAGATCTTCTGTGACATCCACGCAGAGGACGGGCTTGGTATGTCCCTCAGCGACGTGCACACATTGGAGTTTAGCCGCCCGACTGGTCTTAGGGGGTGGCACAGGGTTGATTATGCCTCTAGAATATGAAAAACATCAAACGGGCATTTAAAAATTATATCCATCCAGACACTTTTATTCAGATCATGTTCAAGTATCTTGAACTAATTTTTAAAAACTTTTATGGTTTATCTATTCACGGGGGATAGGGACCGAACCCTGGCACGAATAGCGAAATTCCGTGAGTAACTGACATCCACTCAAATAGGATCGCATTTGCCTATAAATACCACAAGATGGTAGCATAGCACTTTTTCCTATTAGACAAGGTGATGGCCTAACTAAATAAAGCTTCTCACCACACTTTACATATTTTGGGGATCGGGCCAAAGCAATGTTTTTATGAGACATAGCTTTGGCCTGAGCACAGAAAAACAGAAAATAGCAGAGGAAAGGTTCCAAAAAAAAAAAGTACAAATAGGAGACTATGCAAATATTCATTGTACACCCCTGGACTGGTTGCCTCCCAATCACGGAGCACATATCGAAAACACACCATTTATACTCGCATTTAGAGTCTTCAATTAACCTAACCGAACATGCATGTTTTTGATTGTGTGGAGCATTGAGGCTAAAGCAGATTCAAAGCACAACCCTCAGAATTGCTAAACACAAGTCTGCTGTTATCGTAATGTAATTAATAAAATACAATACAATCGAACAACTTCAGGGCACTACAATTCAATTTTTGTAATCATTAAGTTTTACTATTAACAGTGGTAAAAAAAAATTTTTTCCCAAAACCAGATTTTGAACTGTTTGGAGTTTTCACTGTAGTAATGATGAGAAAAATAGAATGACACTAAACTAAGATGAAGAAAGAAGAGTACCTATGGCCATCAAACACAGGAGACTCATCCAATCTGAAAAAAAAAAATTGTAGAAAATAAAAGTCCAGTGTTCCCCCGAAAATCAGCGAGTAAATAATGCACAGCCAAAAAGCTCTGTAACTGCCTATAGATGCCACAAGATGCTAACAAAGCACTTCTATGGCCGAACTAAATGAAGCTCCTCCTCTCAGTTCAAAACAGTTCCCTTGCCCCAGGATGCCACAAGATGGCACCGAAGCAGTATTTTTATATTAGAGACGGCTTTAGCCTGGGCGCAAACACTTCTTACTGTATATTTGATTCATTTCCTCGATTTTTAGCATCCCCTGGTGTAGCTGTTGGTCCCTTTTCTTGTATTTTTCTGCGAGTAAGGGGTGAGCGCTCGAGCTGCTTCCTCTCAGCGGTGCTTGTCGGTGACCTGGATCGGAAGCTAGAGGAAATCACAAGTGTTAGGAGTAAGCAAACTGGGTGTTTGACGGGGAGTTCCATGTTAATTCTTACATGCCAGGTGAGCGAGCCGAGAGAGAAGATGGGGATTCGCGGCCTGTGTCCGCAGGTCCGTCCTGGTGCTCGGCGAGGGGAAACGAAGGACCTGAGAAGTCTGCTGTGGGCGAATCGATGGGTGGATCTCCAGAGGCGGCGTAGAGAAGCTCCATCTGGGTCGTGGTCCTCCTGCGAGCCTGAGGGATCAACGGTAGTTACAGTAATTACTCCGAAATGAAATCTGAATGACATTTCGAATGATCATGCGTGGGTACTTACCTTACTTCTGGGACGGGATTCGCCACATAACTTCATCACATCTGACGGCAGTGTGCTGAAACAATGTCAGGGAAGACGTTATTGGCTTCATTCAGGATTTCAGTATTTGTGCAGCTCTCTAGTATTATTTGGATGACCTATCATATATTGACACCATCATGAAAAAAAGACATTTTACAGAGTAATAATGTGTCTTGTGTTTCCACAGGAATTAGATAGAATTTTGTACCAAAATTCATGCATTGTAATTTGTAGAAAAGTTTTTACTTTTTAAGGGGGTACTTGAATAAGCTTAATAAATGTTATAGAAATAATATGACCAAACTGTAATATGGCCTTTTGGCGAAAGCTTACACACCTTCCATAAACAGATTAGTTATGAACATAATACAATGCTAAGGTTTGTAAAATTTTGAAGCTACTACAGAACCAAAACACTAAAATATGTCAAGGTGTAAATAAAATGAACAAAAGAATTATCTCGATAGCACACTAAAGGCTTGTTTAAAAAGAACATTTATAATTAGTAGGAGCAGTGCTTAACTCTTTTGTGTGATTTGCTATTATATCAGTATGGATAGTAAATTTCACACCGAGATACTGAAATATGATTATATTTGCAGACAAGCTAAAAGTAGTATCAGTTTAGAATTGTCACATCTAAAACTGTAATATTATAGTTTCTTCAGTTGTAATATTACCTGCCCTCTGCAGACAGGCTGGTGGTAGACTCATCACTGCTGCTTTCATCCCCATTCTCTACAAACCGGGAGAAAACAGATGCCATAAGCATGCATTCAAACATTTCTATCCATTATTGAAGGTTTATCCATTTGCTTTCTTAAGTGTGTAATAAATGCTACAGCAGGTCCAAAGCTCAGTGGGGGTGTAAAGGGAGATAAAGGCCCTGTGTGACAGGACACACTGAGCAACACAATGAGACAATGTAAAGAGCTGGCGGGGACACAGAGAGACGTAAACACAACTATTAGGTCGGCTGGGTTTGTAGAGAAAAGGGTCAGGATTAAACACACTTGTCGATTTCTTGCAGCTCATTTCTATATTGGAAATCTTGAAGTGTGCATCTCTCACAACAGGCATCCTCTTACTCACCTGGTGACAGGTAACCTAACTCTAGAGTTCACACAAAAATATAGAGAAGACAAAAAGAAATCAAATTCAAACCCGATGATGTGGAAGGGTTACACTTCATTATATAGGCAGGAGTCAAACCATACGTAATAGGTTCCACCACAAAAGGTGCCCGTAGAATCAAATGCAACCATATAAATGATGAGTAAAAAGGTTCCCACCTTGGAGGGCACTCCCGAGCAGGGCGTCCAGCTCGGGGTTGATCTCGGCTTTCTCCTTAAGCATGTGGAACAGCAGCTGGTTCTGCGTGGTGCTCTTGATCTCCGTTTGCTTCAGCCGACCCTCCATCACCTTCAGCTGGGAGTCCTTCTGAGCCGCCTGCAGGCCCTGCAAGTTCCCGGGAAACAGGTTATCTCTCAGCAAGAACAATGTTCCACTGTTTCAAAGTCCAATCCATTGATGTCTCATGCTCCCAGAACCTTGAATCGATGAATTTATTTTTCGATTTTTTTACAGGACAGACCTGACCAACAACACCAACTCCCACAGGCTTGTAAGGTATCAATCGCTCTGGACCAGTGTAAAAACTACATTTATCAGACCATATGACACATTTAAAATAGCAGCAGGAAGTCAGTGTCACCTTATTGATGGCCATTGTCACAAAATGGTCCAAAAGGAAGCGGGCCTCTGATAGATTACACGAACTGACCACCGCCGTCACGTCCACTGTGTCTCCTTCTTCCTGCGACCCAAAACAATCGAGCATGAATTTTAAGGAAAATGTTTGTTTACAAATGGTGAGTACTGCGTCTTTGTTTCGCTCACCTTGGCTTCCTCCATCTGCATGATGTTGGCCTGGCAGTCTGCGATGCTGTCGTTGATGTAGTCGATGTTAGCGCCCAGGGACTCCAGCTCCTCGTTGAAGGAGGTTAGCGAGCGCTCGGAGTCCGGGACCCCCTCCGCCGCCATCTTGGTCCTCTTCCTGGATACTCGCTCCCTATGTTTGGTCAGCTCCTCCCTTTGCTGGAGTGGTAAGCAGATGTGGCAAAAAGACTCACATGCTGTACTTATGTAGAAGTACAGAGACTTAATTAAGTACTGAATCGACTCCTTTACTTAACCCTCACACACCTATTGTAGCTGTATGAAAAAAAGGTTTTTATGCAAAAAAAGGTTTTTATGCAATCAAAACATCATGTTCCCATAGCTCTGCTAAGGTGGCGACCTGACAAAACAAAACTAAAAACAAAAAAAAATAGCTCAAGCTGAAACTGAAGTGCAGTAACCATTGGCGATTAGACAAGTCAAGTGAGAATCTATTCATCTATTCGTTGCGTGAAAAGTCTGACCTTCATGAGTCGATTCATATCTGTTTCCATGTTGGAGATGGTCATTCGCTGCATGATGATGTCACTGACGCGTCGCTCCAGTGACTGCCATTTGGCCCTGGCGGTCCGGCTGAGGTAGCTACTTCCCATCCGCACCGAAGAACTCCTGAAGGCGAAGATGACGTTTTTAAAGATATTTGACGTAATATTGCATCACAGAGAGTTCAGATGCCGCACCTGGCTCCGTTGGACGTCGACGTTCCAGAGGAGTGCGGCCTTCCCGGAGTGCTCCGATGGGAAAGCTCTGGGAAGGTGTCAGGTAAGGTGACTTTTCTGCTTACCTTGCCGGACACTGGCCTCACCTGACGCCTCAGAGCAGTCACCTGCAGTTTAGGAAACACACAAAGAATGAGGGGGCGGGGGAATACAAATTTACAAAAATAAAATGCTGAAATAAATAAATACAGCAATAAAAACTATTGATTTAAAAGATACAAGATTCGGTACAATACAATGTTTCAATGAACGTGTAATAAAATATAGAATAAAATAATACCAATAAAACTGAAATACAATCATGAAAAATACAAAACAATAAAATTAATTAAAAAAATAATGTAAAGAAAAATACAAAACAATAATAAAATGAATGACAATATATATATATATATATACACACACACACACACACAATATAAAATGGTGCAGTAAAATAAAAGGGTAAAAATAAAGTCATAGGAAATAATTGCATTGGAATACAAAAAATAAAGTATTACATGGAAAAATAAAAAGTATGTATTGAAACATAAAATAATACCAATAAATCTAAAATAATTGAAAAAATACATTGCAAAATACAAAATAAATAAATCAAGACAAATAATAGTAAAATCAATGCAACGAAATAAAGAAAAAACAATGACAAATAAAATACATTCCATAAAATAATAACAATAACCTGAACAGAAATAAATAAAATAACTGAAAAATACAATACTATATAAAAAAAAACTCCTCAGGGATGTACGTCTCACCTCTTCATTCTTCCTGCGTAGGATTAACTCCTGCTGTCTCTTCTGCCCCTCAAGCTGCTTCACTTGATGCTGTCAGGAAAAAATAAACATCCATTAAATGTAAAAGGGCCACCAATTTGATGTCATGAAAAATTAATCAGCTAATCTAAAATTCATTCACTCAAATTATGTATTAACACATGAAATACATTGAAATAAATTGGAACTCGGTGTGAATCCTGAAAAATTTCAAAAGAACTACTCGAGGCTATTACGTCACAGAATATCATACTGCCATCCCTGCTCAAAGGGTTAGCATTCAGCATGATTTGTTATAATAAGAATCCTCAACTCTCTCTGCACCTCAGCTCTGCGCTGATCTTTCTTCAAAGAGGCAATCTCCCTGTTCCTCTTGCACTCGGTGGCTCTGTTTCGCTCCTGTTGCTCCTTCATTTGACGCATCAGCACCACCTATTGAACAAACATATTTGAACCCACATACCTTCACTGACAGTGCTATTTTTGTTTTTAAAATACTTATTACGATGTTTTTTTTCTCCATTTACTGCCACTCCTCCATGTTAACATGGATATTTGAATTCAACAGCCGTCAATGGCAGTGAATGAGTTTTAAGGCTGGAACAGATTAATGGCATTCTCATTAACTACAATAGGGAAAGTTGATGAGAGATGTGAATGATAAATCTTTTAAGTTGAGGTATCACTGTATTCATAAAGAATGTATTGAAATAAAGAGTGCTGTACACGCCGCACCTTGGTCTTCTTCATCTCGGTGACGTCGAGCTGCAGTTTCTTGAGCTGCTTCTCGTACTGCGACTGGTTCTTGAGCAGGCGCGCGTGCTCCTTCTGGGCCGAGTGGAGCTTCTGCAGCTCCTTGTTCATGGAGCTCAGCTTCCTCTCGTACTCGGCCTTGATCCTCTTGGCTTTTTCTTCCGTGCACGACTCCACTGAACCTGCGTGGAGCAAGTTAAAGAATGCCGATTGAGAGACATCAATTTCTAACAGACGGATGGATGTCAAAGTCAAGGCCTGTGGACCAGATCGGTCCTGCTGTATTTTATGTGGCCTGCAAAAGTTTGCAATACAAAATTTCCTTGATAACTGATCAAAACTAGCCATAAAAGTGATATTTTCTATAATGTACATACTATTTTCTGATTGCAATTAATTTTTTGGGGTTCAAATGTTTAAAAGGTTAGGTTCACCGAGTTTAAATGTGTGATTGAAGTGTGCGTGGGCAGTATAAAATAATAGGTCTCTAGAATGTGGATTTTCACTTATTGATGGTACAGTAAACAGTACAGTTTTTTTCCTAACCTGAAAACATTCAGTTATATTTTACTTTTAAGCAAAACATATTCGCATCTAATCTTTAACAACTGTTTGGTTTGTAAACAATTATTTAGGTAGAATTATTTCACTTTCAAGTGCAAAAAATTTAAATTGAATCATTATTAAAGATAAAAAGCATTTTTTTTTAAAATGTGTTAAAATAAATAAAAATAACACTAATAATAAAGTAAAATAAATACAGTTTAAATAAACTAAAATACTACTACTAATAATAATTTATTCAAGGGTGAAAGGTTTTTTAGTGCAGTTGTTTTCTCTCACCCATGTTATGCAGCACTTTGTCCCGCTCCTGCTGCGTGTCTCGGATTTTATTCTGCAGCATCACCAGCTTGTGCTCGTACTGCTGCTTGAGCGTGTGGAGGCGCCGCTGGCTGTTCTCCAGCTCGTCGATCAGCTTCTGCTTGATGGCGATCTCGCACGTGATGTTGGCCAGGTCGGCCTGGACGTCATCTGCGCACCGGCATCCGGTCATGCGATCGCACTTTGGATGAATTGCTGCATTTTCTTTTCTTTACCTTTTTCCTCCAACTCCTCCGCGTCGGACTCATCGGACGTCTCCTCTCCCGCAGTGTCCGAGTCCTCTTCCTCGCCATCCTCGCCTTCCTCGTGGTCACTGCCCTCCTTGTCAGAAAGAACCCAAATGCAGTACTCACACTTTGCACTTAAGTAGATGTACATATACTGGTCAAAATACTGGTAAAAGTAGAAATATTGATTCAACTCCTTTACTTCAATTAAAAAAAAAAAAAAAAAAAAACAGACTTTGATATGTACAAAAGTAAAAATTAATTTTGACTGTCAATTATATACAATACCCGTTTTTAACCGTTACAGTAACAAAGTGCTAGTGCTTCGTATTAGTGCTTCGTTACCTCCCAACCGGCCAAAATGTAAAATAACAACCCTGCCAATTCGTATACAAGCATAACAGTCTTCCAACGTACCACGTCTGCGTCATTGCTGCCTTGCTGCTGGTCATTGTCCGGAACTTCTCCCTTTATAGCACTGGAAAAGAAAGCAAAATTATTTAATAGCTATATGACCCTTTTTACATACAAGGAAGGTAAAAGGGTACATGCAAATGGTACTACACACGTCAGGTCAGGAGCAGATCACCAACACATATCATCACTTATTGTTGATTTCTCTGTGACAATTACTAATTTCACAGGGTTGTCACACACTAAAAGTGATGAAAGAGGGATTAGAAACAGGATTTTCCCTTCCAGGAGTGCAAAGCAACCTGTGGTAGGGTGCAGGAAAAGTCGGGGATTAGCAGTAGTATGTTGGTGAAACGAGGAAAATCTCCTGAAATCCTTCAATTCAATTACTTGGTGCATCCATCCATCAATCCATCCATCCATTTTCTGTACTGCTTATCCTCACTAGGGTCGCGGGCGTGCTGGAGCCTATCCCAGCTATCAACGGGCAGGAGGCGGGGTACACCCTGAACTGGTTGCCAGCCAATCGCATTTACTTGGTGCATTTTTATTGAAAAGCTGATGTTATACTGCTCAAAACATATAGTATGTTTTTTTGTTTAGACACTGACCAAAAATTTTATGTAGGAAAAATTATCTTTAGAAAATTAGTCACGTTTTTTTTGTGTCTTTTTAACTGTCAGAGAGGTTATTAATTTCTTAACTCAACTAAGCTTTATTCAAAGAGAACTTTAACAACCTGTATGTACATACTGTATTTCGCAGAATATGGATTAACTGAAAATTGTTCATAATGCTTTGATTCATTTTACAAAAAACAACATATTATTCAGTTGAGTAATAAGTAAAAAAAAAAAAATCATCATATGCTGCTTAAAACAAACTGCACTTTTTGTTTTACACACATTTACCAAAACGTAAATCATGTTTTTTGTGTTTTAGTAACTTCAAGGGAGGTATTAATTTCTTCAGAATAGGTAGGGATTCATTCAAAAGTAATTAAATATATTTATCTTTAGATTTTAGTAAAAGTGAATATAATATATAGTTTAGCATTAATGATACAAAAAATACCAATGTTACAAAAGAAATAATTCAATGCATACTGCTAAAAAATAGCACTTTTTAGACATTTACCAAATTATAATGTGAAGAAGAAATTATGTCTTAAAATATTGTGTGGAATTCATTATTATGCTTTTCGTAACAAAACATTGAATACTTTAATACTTACTAAAGATATGTTCATGTAATTAGTATTTGTTGTCATTTAACACTTAATATAAAATAATGTTTAACATAAAAAAATAAACAATGAATTGACAATTATTTTTCCCCTTTGTCAATTAAGGACATAGCAAAACAGATAACATTGAAATATTGAACGATAAGTTGCATGTCTAGGTATATACAATCAGTGTCAAAAGTGAGCATTATCATCTTTTTAAAGGCAGAATTAATGATAAAGGTCTTGCATTGGATCACATCAGAGCAATCTTATGCGTTTCAATTTTCGGCCTGTAATTGAAATGAAGTTCAGGTATTTGTCCGCCGATTCCTGGATGCGATGGCGCAAACCTGGCGTCCTGGGGGCGACCGTCCTGGTGGCACTGCCTCAGTCTTGAGAGGAGAGGGATGGGGGGGTGTGAGGATGAGGATGTTGGGGTGGGTGACAAAGGTTTAAGTGAGGGAAATTTGCAGCAGAGCAGAGAGGAGGAGAGAGAAAGAGTGAGATCCAGTGCCATGGAGTGAGCAAAAAAGATGTGGAGACGGCCAAGAACAGCAAAACAATTCTACGTTCACCATTTCCCTCACCAGATGCCCTACAACTGTCGCTATGGGAACAGATTTAACTCAACGGGTACCTCTTTTTCTTCCTCTTCTCCTTCTTCTTGAGCTTCTCCAGGTCTTTCTTGGCCAGCTCAATGACGTCGCCGGCTTCTTTCTCGGGCGCGAAGAGGGCGGGAGAGAAGGAGGCGGGGCCGGCGTACAGCGCCGAGCGAGTGGAGGCGCGCGAGAGGCTCTTCCTGAGGTTCTCGTTGAGGGCCTCGCTCTCCAGGAGTTTGGCTCTGCGAGAGAAGAGGGGAGTGTTTTTTAGCGTCACGTTAATCGAAAATGGTGGATTGTGAGGTGAAATTTGGCTTCGTGTGTACCGGAGCTCCTCAATTTCCTTGATGTAGTTGTGGATCATGTTGCCAATCTCCTCAGTACCTTCACCTGAAAGCAGATGCCTCACTTAATGTGGCAAATAATAATAATATATGAACCCCTGAGAACTAGACTGGGCTAACTCAATTTTTGTCATTTTGCATTATGGAGATTATTGGGGACAAATTCCTTTTGTGTTTTGGACATACTTGGCAAATAAAGATGATTCTGATTCTGATGATTCTGTTCTTTTTAAAGGCGATAACCTGACTTTCTGGGATGTTTTATGGGCGATTAAGTCCCTGATCATGGGTTCATCTTGGAAATGGACGTTGCACCGGTGTTGCACAGATAAATTAAGAAAAGTGCTGAGTGCAATGATGGACTACCCCTCATATTTCAAAAATGGAAGTAAACAGTTCGATGTAGACCAAGATGCATCTGAACGATATGCCTTTTCTGCACTTAACATAACAACAACAACAAAAATGGAGTTAGCCCAATCTAGTTGTTTGTGGCTCACATGTTTGTTTATTTATTAAAACAAATGTTACAGGCGGCCCACCTGCTTTGGCCAGCGCCTGGTTGGCTCCATCACTGAGGATTTGAGTGAGCCTGGCTCGCTGTGCGTCGATGGTCTCCTGCATGGCCTTCACCCTCACCCTCAAATTGTTGTTCTCCGTCTGTAGCATGGCGTTCTCGTGGACCAAGTCGTTGATGCCCTCAATACCATCCTCGCCTACCATGCGCTTCCCCTAAATGAGCAGGATTACCGTAGATACAGCCGCTCACGTTGTTGTCGATTTTACGTTCCCCTTACCGTCTTGTACTCCATCAGCTCCATCTGCAGGCGCGCCATCTCCGTCCTCAAGGCGCTGATCTGCTGACTCGCTCGATCCTGGTTCACCATAACCTTATTTTTGATATTCCGCGCCCGGTTGGCGTACTTCAGGGTGTTCAGGGTCTCCATGAAGTCACGGTCGGACGGGCTAATGCACGCGATCATCACCGTTTGACTAGGGAAGACGCAACAAAGACAAAGGTTCAGATATGACAAAAAGGAGGCTCTCAAAAACCCAGTTGCTAACAAACCTGTTCCCGCCAAGTGAATCCTGCAGCAGGCGAGTGAGCTTGGAGTCTCGGTAAGGCACGTGCGTTGAGCGCTTACTCCTGTCACCAAGCGCGCTGATCACGTTGCCCAGGGCCAGCTGAGGCAGAGAAAAATATATATACACAAGTGTTATTTTAGCAATACATGTAATAAAATGTACGAAGCAAATTTTGCTCAAATTGGAGAAGACGACATATTCCGTATATATTTTTCTCGTTAACCCGATATTCAGCAATATATAAATAATAAAACTAAAATCAATATTATCAGGGATTGCAAAACCTATTGTTAAAATGGAATTTAATGTCTTTTTGATGGTTAACAATATTTTGGTTTCATTTCTAAATTAAAAAAAAAAAAATACAGTCCAATGAATTTCTATTCAGTTTAATTAAATGTCGTTTTAAATGTTCACAATATTTTTCAATTTTTAGATTAAAAAAAGAAATGTCATAAAAATATAACAGTACAAAAATAAATTAAAAATAATCAACACAATATATTAAAAGAATAAAAAAAATAATAAGTTACCAATAATTTGTATTTTCTGATACCTTCACAGTAACATTTAATAATACAATTAAAAATACATACAAATAATATATATGAAATGAATACAAATAGTAATATAGCATGAATATTGATAACTGTAGCTCGGAGTTTACAAACAAAAACAATGGCAATATTTTCAAAGAAAAGTGTGACGTTTTGTGGCCACAGGGAGGCATCTAGATCTCCAGAAGGCATGAATCACAGTGATGGAATGGCTACATGATGTTAAACAATCATAAATAAACACAATTATCCACATTTTCCCAATAACTCACAAGAGTGTTGAAAACAAAATGTAAAAAGACACTTTGTCTTACCAGTCCACAGTTGATGGAGATCCCTTCTTTGGCTCGGTCTCCCGTGGCTCCGGTTCTCTTCAGCCTCTCGGAGCCGGCCAGGTCGACGAAGTGGAACTTGGCCGACAGCGTCTCGAACTCGTCGATGCCGGAGCCGCCCGCCAGACGGTTGTCTGTCGCGTTATCCTGGAGCGGAGAGAGTCAAAACAAAGATCGTGTTAATCAGATAGTAAATCAGAAACGACGTGCTACGCTTACATTGTCCGGTGAGCACATTCGAACTTGGCACAGGTGGATGGTGAAGATGGCGTGGGAGCGTGAACTCTGCGCGTTCATCTGAGTACTGGCCGTGGTTCGGGACAAAGCGCCCAGCTTCAGACACTGGATCATCTAGCGTAGAGGTCAACATGTAATAATACGTTTTGCAACAACAAACAGTATTGAACAAGAAATTGGAATTCAAACAGAAATGAGCAATTCACTGAGGTCTAGCAAACAAGGGTTACATCACAGGATTCTTCTTGTGCACATACGGCTTGCGTCGTTCTTTTGTTTGCTGTATTAAGTCAGCTGGGTTTCTTTCCAGAAAATTGGTCAATTAATACCTATTCATTCATTTATAAAAAAATAAAAATAAATTCAATAAAAAGTACAAATATAATGTTTCCATTATTTTTAAATGTATTTATCTAAATAATTGGTTTAGAGGTTAATTTTATCAATGTATTATTAACAATACAATAAAACACTTTTACATTTGCATTTAATGATATTTTATTTTATTAAATAATTGGTTAATTTTACAATCACATTTCAGTTTATTTTTTTATTTTTTATTTTGTATTTTTTTTTAATCTAATCTACAAATGATCTCGCCCACCTGTCCGTTTTGAAAATCAAATGAGCACAAAAGTTGGAATATTGACTCAGTGTCAATCAAAAGTAAACATCATTATCCCTCCTCGTCGGTCGTGAGCTGTGTCGAGCTCACCTCGGCCGCAGAGGCAACACTGCGCGTGGTGACGCCGACCGTGTAGATGCCTCCGTTGGCGTCCTCGTGGATGCGGACGTTGGACTTCTGCCGCCTGGCCTCGACGTCCCGCGTGGCGTCGAACAGGTCCACCACCTCCTCGTTGTACAGCTGCAAAGTCAATTCAAACGATGGTCAAAAGTACTTCGTATCATCGCTCATTTTTCACCTTCAGCTGCTCCGTTCGGCAGCTGTCCAAGCTCCTTTTTAGTGCTCGTAAATAAATGACAATTCATGACAGTTTAATGGGGCCGGGTCGCTCCTGAATTGCTGCATCCAACCCACAGGTGCCAAACTACAGGCCTGCTTTCCATTTTATGTGAGAAGCTTACCTAAATTTTTCATTGACTTCTACTGTTAAAACTTTGTCACAACAAGCAGCACTTTGGGAGAAAAAAAAAAAAAAAAAGGAGGGCCCAAGTGCTTGGTTTAAGCTGTTTATTGCCACACCCAGTTGAAGTTTACAGGAAAACAAAAAAAAAAACAATATAAAACAAAGGATGACACCCGGTGGTATTTAAACGAAGAACACACAACTTTGTTTGACGAAAGACTGCTAGCCTAATGCTAAGGCACAACGCAAAACGACATAGATGGGCTAATGAAACTAGCATCGATGTTGCAGTGCGGATGTTTGAAGACAAACAGTGCAGCACCCCATGTAAACAGACAATATAACAATCCTCACAGGCATATATTCTTTATCCTTTGCGAAAAACGACTAATATTACTGCAGCTTACTGAGTGGCTGTGACTGTCTTCTTCGTTCATGTACGTGCCATTTTTCTTATTTTTTTAAATTCATTCATTATTCTTTAAATGTGTTCCTGTTGAAACAAAAGCATTTTGTTTCTTTACTGCACTCAATGTGAACCAGGCTGTGAACTTAGGACCACGAGGCATACCTAGCTGAGACAGAACATGGTACGTTTTGTGTTTTCCGTGTGTTTTTTACCTCCAGGAACTGCGCGTTGATCTTGAACTCTGGGACGGGCTTTCCCTGCTCTGTGGCAGCCTGCCGGCGCTCCTCGATGCCCCGAAACAGGTGGTTGACGGCCCTGGGAATGATACCCAGCTCGTCCTCGCCGATGTTGACGTCGAAGCCGGTACCCATGGTGTACGTCTTCCCCGAGCCGGTCTTTGGAGAGGACAAAGTATATATTCCATACGGGACATATTTAGGAAAACTTGTATGAGTCTTGTGTATAAATAGTTGTGCATCTGCCCATCCATCAAATGTAAAATTACACAACCAACAATTTATTTGACATAAAAATGACAATGCCCTCACTCGGCCCCTGGTCGTCATGGTAATGAAAGCCAAACTCGCCATTGTCCCAACATCGAGTGCCTTAATTCTTCACCCTTGGGGTATTTCGACAAAAAAAAGACACCACCACCATGTTACCACGACTTGTGAACTGTTTGAATTGGTGGGAAGAAAGTACAATATGTCTCCTTAAATAAATAAAAGCAGGCAGTTAGTAGCTGGAAAGGCCTTTAGAAGTACAGAGAGGATCAGCGGGGATGGGGTGATCATCATGGTGATTTGAATGGAATGCAACAAGGGGGCTGCTCCCTGCCGGATCCCCTGAAAGAGACGCTGACAGGAGTGTGCATGCGTACATATGTGTGCGTATGTGTGTCACTGTCGAGACCACACCTGTGAAAGGCTACTGGATGTGAATTCAGCGGTCGCGATAACAATAAAAGGAGCACAGAGGAGCAACGCCAGGAAAGATTAAGGAAAGGGAGCGTGGAACCGATTTTCCTTTTGGGTTAAGACTGTCTACTGCAACAAAAGATGCCAAAAGCATGTTTAGGCTTTCAATTGCTCTCAATGCAAACTGTGTGTGTAAAAAAAAAAAAAAAACTCACACACTAGCCTAATTTACAGTGTTTCAATAGGTTAAAACACGTTAAAATAAGATGGCTCCAAATCACTTAAAAGTTGCACAGGTTAAAATAAAGCTAGCATAAATCCATTGAAAGTGTTGCATATTATAATAAGACTTAGGAAAATCACCCAAAGTCTCACTGGCCACAACATGAGGTACACTTGCACCATCTTGGAAGACCAATACACACGCTTTCTCCAAATATATATATATTTTTTATGAGTTATTATGAGTCATAAGTGCAGGCACAAAAACTGCATGTTATGGACCCCACCTGTCCGTATGCAAATATGGTGGCGTTGTAGCCCTCGAAGCAGCCCTCGATGAGACTCTCGGTGCAGTGGCCGTAGATGGCGTCCTGCTGGGTGTCCATGTCGAAAACAAAGTCGTACGTGAAGGCCTTGTCCTTGCCCAGGACCACCTGCGGCTCCCCGGGCATCACGTACGTACAAATGTGGCAGCCTTCGATCTTCTCTTTGGCCAACTGAGGACGAATCCTGTTGGGGAAAGACAAATGTCATGACTTCTAGATTTGCTTTTTACTACGACTGTATTTATAATAACTGATAACGACAGGACCTACGGTATGTACAAATAGAATAGCCACCCAGACACCCTACTGTATGTACAGTAGCTCTTACTATCACTTATGACAGTGTAAATATGTAATTCAAGACTTAATGATGTAAGTAATATTTGTGAGTACTTAAATTGTTGTGATCCAAATATATATACACACATACAAAAATAAAACAAGAATAAAAACAAGACTAAAATAAAAAAATATATATATATACACAATTAATTATTGTGAACTACTTTGACAAAACTAAGAAAGGTAGTGATCAAAATATTAAATATAAAATAATAATAAAAATGATAAAACATTTGTAAAATTCATTGTCAACTAATTTGACAGTGACCCAAATATAAAGATAAAATAGATAAAAAATATTCAGTCACTAAAAGTAATTTGTTCACTAATTTTCCAAAACTAAGTAATCATAAGTAATAATGCATTTTAATGCAGATTTCAAACGTGCAAATATTTATTTATTTTATTATAAAAAATGAAAAACATTGTTTTGTTTTGGTGCTACTACAGAACAGAACAGAACAGTCACGAGCTATGTCGAGCAAGTGTGTACTGTACTTTAGTATTTGAACTCGCGCAGTGCACTCGCTGTTCACCAGTAAACAGAACCCGCCCCGGATTTCATTAAGAATCCCTCTGTCTGCTCCTCTTGAAATAAATGCTGCGTTAAGACATCATTTCGTGCTGAGTTAAACCCTTTGCTTCTCACTATTGAAGCCACCTAAAGAGAAATAAGTTGGATTTGGAGTAGAAAGTAAGGGTTGGGGTATGTGTTTTTTGTTTGTTTTTCCCTCATACATGTGCTCTCAAAGTGTTCCAGAGAAGCTTTGTATCATACATAGTGTGTTCGTGTCCATGTACAGCGGCACTTTGCATAGACACGCTTGTGTCCATGGACACACGAGTGTTGTTTTGCCTTGAAAAGACCCTCCCATTCATTAGAGCAGCAGGCAAATAGTCTGAAAGGGCACTGTCAGAATGGGTAGTAGTACTACAGGCAATATTGTGGATGCAGTGTTGTTGAATTATTCACCGATGTTTTATTTTATGCAACACCTTGCGCATATGGTTGAGTTGGTTGAGTTTGTAGCCTCCCCCCAAAAAACAACAAAAATGTTAGTAATGTTTTTTTTAACTAAGAAGACTAGCCCTCTGTAATATTTTTCTCCATAAAAACTTACAGTAAGGACAAAATTAAACAGAACGTAAACAAATCATTTTTGCCAGTATAGTACAGACATACAGAGATACATGGAGCCGTACTAGCTCCTTAGCAATCTGCACTAATATTAGTTCTTCACTGAGGAATGTAAATAATACACTCATTTACTGTATGTCTAAATTTAGCCAAACATCCTATAGACTCTGTTAGAGCAGCTCATCTAAGACAATTTCTTGGTAGCTTGATGGCTGACTTTTCATTCTGGTTCAACCAAAAACTGTTTTTTTTTTCTTCTTCAGGCTGAATGAGGGCTGCCCTTAAAGCACTAATCCGCCTTCTCGGACACACACAGGCTCCTTGTCCAATGTTTTTCCTCGGAAATCTAACACGGCTGCACCCTTCACGCTCACCTTGGCCCTCGCACGCACTGCGAGACAAGTCACATTTGATACTAAATGTACTAAAGGCAAGAGGGGAAAGAAAGAAAGAGGGGGAAAAAAAAAAAAAACGTGCGAAGCTCAAGACGTCATGTCATGTAAAAGCTGACCGACACATTCATCCGACAGTTTCTCTTAACTGTGAGGACGGGAAAAAAAAAAAAAAGCTTAAATCCTCATGAGGAGATTAAAAGGATACTTTTACTTTCCATTGTGAATTCCTGAGTGTCTGTCACGAGAAAGAAACAATGCAATGAACTAAATTGGATTAGCAGTAGGGATGCACCAATACCACTTTTTTTTTTTCCCTTTCTCCCCCCCCCCAGTACAAGTACCTGCCGAAACAAAGTACCAATGCTTGATAATGCCATTACGTCTCGCTATTGATGAAATTGATGAAAATGGGTTTAATTTTAATCAAATATTGTTCAAAACACAAACTTTTCTTAATCATGACATACATTTCAACTCAACCCTTTTTAGAGTATCAACTTCTCATTACTGACAGTTGAACATCCTACTTTTATTTTATTTAATTTTTTTAAATCTTGCCACACATTTTTACTTAAATGCACCTCGTAACGCATGGCAAAAATGAAACAGACAGGACAACTGAGGTGATACGTTATCACACAATTGTTTTCTTCTCTTCACTCTGGACTATGTTTTAAAAAAGGTGGAGCATTTTATTTTTTTTTAATAGCAAGTGTTACATGAAAATGACAGTTTGATTATACTGTATAACATTTTAAAAACACATTTTGACTCCCACCATCGTCTGTGAATGTCCTGATCCATTTAATAGTCAAATGTGGCGTTTGCCCACCCCTAAGCCCTACTGCAACAAAAATTTCATTATTGCTGTAAAGTCGTGAATATGCACACACGTGCACAAGCACACGCACGAGCTTTGTCTGGCTCCCCATGCAACAATCCAATGTGAGGTTCCAGCTCCAAGGCTCATTATTGCAATTACAGGGACGGCCTCACTAACAGGAGAGTCCTCTCTCGCAACTCACACGAGATGAATGGCCGCCAGACACAAAGCCAACAAAATCCTTCATTGTGACAGAAACGCGGAGGTGCTGGTAAACCAGATGAAACACAACAACATGCCGTGAGATGAACATTTCTCCTCATAAGTGGCGGACAAGGTGTATACGCCACTATTTTAAGAACTGTCCACAGGGCTCAGTGCGGTTTTGCACATGATGACATGCACCAAGTGCACTTAAAAAGTGCCTTTAGGTCCACAACATGCTTGCTGTTATGTAATAACGCCACGTGAATAGAAGGTCTCTTTTATAGTACTTCTATTGCGAGGCGAGGAAGAGGAAGGATGAAGAGGAACAGGGGAGACGAGGGAAAGTGTGAACACAGGTGAGCTGAAAACGCACACAAACACTAACAGACTCTCCTGTCCAACATTTGGTGATGACATCAAGGGTCTGTAGAGTCACTAAAGCAACCCAGACTGGGCCGAGTCATGTCAAGCAGTTTGTTTTTCCAGTTATAATTTGGGTTTCATTGGGGTGGAGCAAAATAATACCATTAAAAGCATGACATTTCAACAGATGCGTTTGTAGAAAATAAAGCGCTCTTTAAAATGTGAAATGAAAGGAGCCCTTCTCCCTTAATAAAAAGTCTAGATTCTGGAAATCATCTGTTTACGTGCGTTTACATGCATACATTTACGGTATGACTGTAAAAAGCTGCCAAAATGTTGCACAGGTTAAAATAAGATTGCCATAAATCACGGCAAAATTGTGTAGTTTAAAATTAAACTCGCCTAAATCACTCCAAAAAAAATAAAAAATGGCACCGGTTAAATTAAAAAGCCTGTAAGTACCCTAAAAGTTCCGCGGATTGAAATAAAACTACTGCAAATCTCCCAAATGTTACTAAACATCCCCAAAACTGTTGCACAGGTCAATAATAAAATGAGCGTAAAAACCTCCAAGGTTGCACTGGATAAAACTTCCACTAAAACTACAGCAAATCCCCCTCGGCCCAGACGATGCACAGAAATAAAACTACTACATTAAAACCCCTATAAATTGCACAAGTTAAAAAAAAGAAAAAAAAAGACAACTGTAAAAGCACAAATGACGTGCAGGGGAATAATACAGATAGCATAACCCCCACAAAAGTTGCTCGAGTTAAATTACAAACGTCAAAGAAATCTCATAATAGGGCTAGGTCTGTTTTGAGCAATTTGATTGGACAATTGAGGTTGGGTTAAAGTGGTGATGTCATTGCTTTTCGAATATGAATACCTATATAATACGGCATTTACCACTTATGGCGGAAAATGTGCAATAAAAAAAGAAAAAAGGGATGTAGTAGCTAAAATACCAATCGTGATTTAAACGGTTTATACTGTATTGTAATTGCCACAAGATGGCGACAAAGCACTACTTTTGTCGAAATGAAGCACCTCAGCTCACTTCAGCAGTGAATATCAAGAGGATAAATCAGTGAATATGCAGTATTCGACAAATAGTTTGACTACCCTCTTTACCATTGTGGAATATTGCTCATGGAAGGATGAAAGGAAGGAAGTATTGTGCTAACTCAGCATTTTCCTTATCCTTGCTGATTTGTGTCCTTGAGAGGGTCATACAATCAAAAGGTCAGTTGACAGGAAGTGCAGGATTAAAAATGTAAAAAATAAAATTAAAAAAATAAAAACGATTATTGTGATATGCACGACCACGTGACAGCAGCTGGCAGATGGCGAGCCCGCCTGCTTCGCTTCAGTTCGCTAGGCTCGCTTTGTGAATATTCATTTAGATGTCAAATGCCCACACGCACGCGCGCGCACACACACACACACACACACACATTGGCAGAAGGGGCTCAGCCTTTGCCTTCGAACCGACTCCACAATGGACGAGGGGTCGGGGCGCGCTTACATTTGACGAGACGTTTGCAGCCTCCTCAAAAAAAAAAAAGTTTTTTTTAAATGTTGTACTGTTATTTAATAAAACAAAACTGTATATTTACTTCATGAAACAGTCATAATTAAATAAAGTATATAAATAATTCAACAATTTGTGCATCATGATTCTGGTGTTTGCGATGTGGCCACTGGGGGGCTGTCTAACACAGTCATGACGACACAAATGAAGACGACTTTCACAACTACTAAGTGACTCAGTGAACTCCAGTAATATTAGCCATTTTTCACGGACGATCAAGAAAACATGCCTGTGTGCTGTCTGTCTACATATGGTGATGCACCGTTTCTGTTCCGATATCTCGTCGCTAAAAGGGTTAGAACACCGTGACCGTCGATGCTATATTTTAGCTTGTCTATGGCATTGTGCATTGCGTGTTAGCATTAAGCTAGTGGAAGGCAACACTGTGTTGTTGTTTTCCAACCCTTCTGTGGAAACGTGATACCTTCTGAATTTTACAAAGGACAACATTTGACGCCACCGCCATATCAATTATTAAAAGGACGGTGAAGTGCAACTTTGGCAAGATTTAACCGGACTCCGTATGGATTGTTAACTTTCTTCTTGTGCTGCTTCATTTTCATTAGGAGGTTAGTAAACATAACAAACAGTGACACATTTACTCCATTTGTCTGCTTCATACCCTTCGAATGACAACAGAAATCACCTGCATTGTAATGAGAAAAAAAAGATTCTGCATTATGTAATTTTTATAAGTGGGAGGGTGAAGGATTAGGACTTGCAGGTTGAAGCAGGTGCTGACTGGCCCACACATACACACCTAACTAAAGTATTAAAGGCTGGGGAGAGGCTTTCACGTGTCGTAAGGTTCGCCGCACATCTGGACACATCGCCACGGAGATTTATGATGTTAACCATACCACCTCAAAGCAGCAGTTTGATGTCTCAGCACAAAGACCTAATAGCGCTTGATAGCTTTGGCAACGGTGGGAAATCACACTCTTATTTGTCCACATAAAGCACATAAATGTTATTAAATTATTTCTGTGTGGGGGGGGGGGGGAAACACCCATGAGACACTTTATTAGGTACACATCAAAATCTAAATTGAAAATTAAATGAAATTCAAAATAAAAAGGAACTGGAATGGAAAATGAGAAAACAAAATACAAAATGGAATTCAAATCAAAATTGGAATGACAAAAATGCAACAAATTCAAATCAAAATTTTATGAAATCAAATTGTAATAAATATATATGTAAAAAAAAAAAAGGCAAATTAAGCAAAACCTATTGTGGTCCCACCTTTAGCTCCACTTTGCATGGAGGTTCAATCAACCAGGGTCACATGACACATCAACATGGCTGCCACCCTGACTATCACGTCACACCCCTCATTTGATGCATACATTGACACTATTGTTAGTGTCTCTCATCACTGGTTTTGTATGAGTTGACAGTTGCTTTTTTTCTTTTTTGATGCTTTCAAAGCAGGCTGCAGACACTCCTTCATATAAGGGTACATCCACATGCACAGATGAAATGAAATGCAGTGCATGGGATGGGTGCATTGTTGTGTACGAATCCCATGCTGGGGCTTTTGGGGGTTTTGTGTGGTGCAGATGGGCGGCCACTAGCATCCTTACCTCAGCGCCACACGCACCGAGCTCTCATCCGTTCCGCCGCTCATCGTGCCCCGGGGAAGAGAGTTCACAAGAGTCCGGTTAAAAATAACCCCCCTACACGCTCTATTTATCCTCTTAGAAGACGAGGGAGCGCCGTCCTCCCCCTCCTCCTCCGTGGAGCTTCCATTCGTCCACTCTTGCACTGCAAGTCGTCCACTTGGGGAGGTTTTACGCACGACGAAGGAAATGATGGCCTCGCATTGTCAGGCTTCATGTCACGCCGGGTCCTTTTGAGATCGGCGTGCGTGGACGAGATCCACTCGGCATGAGAGTGGGAGTGCGCGAGACTGTGACGTCAGCAAGCCTCGCCCACTTTTCGTCAGACGCGCCGTTGCAGACACCTTGAAAATGGAAACAATGCATAAAAATACGTCATCGCCATCATTATCATCATCATGAGGGTGCAGCGCAGGCTCAGAAGAAATCTTGCATTTTTCTTTCGATGCAAAGAATTCCAATTGGTGGATGAAAGCATAATTTACAATTTTAAGCAAGATTCCAACCAATACAGCAGAATGAAATACAACAAACAAATACCAGTGGAGAAACAAGTTGATCAAGTACAGTTGGAATTAACTACACTTCAACCAATACAATAAAATACAGCAAGTGGATGAAAGCACAATGGTAAATTACAGTAGAAGCAGCGTTGCAATAAATACAATGATATTTCATGAAAATAAACCGGATCTGGCCCCCGGGCCACCAGTTTGACATCTATGCTCTAACTGTTTACGATCGCAATACTTTATAGTGTCTTATTTTTATTTTTGGTACAGTGGCTCTGCCAAGTGGTGGAGTTGGGAAATTACAGTTTCCTAAATATTGCACAAAAAATGCTCAATTTTTCATAAACGAACCTATGGAAGACCATTTTCCTCCAGTAAAAAAAAGGAAAAAAACTATAATTAACACATATTTATAATAATGAATGCAGTGTAATTGCCAAATAATAATAAAGCTATTAATATAGTTTTTACTGTATAAAAGGAACCTTGTTTTGAAATATACTGCCACCCTGTGGACAAATTAGAATACTGCACCCCATTCCAAAGTAGTAGTATGAGAACAATTCATGGAATAAAAATGCATTAAGCTTCTCCTGCAATGCTAAACATGTAATGGAGTGCACGACATGAGTCATTTGCACCAAATGGTTTTATTTACAAGAAAAAACATCTTCACGCTTATTAAAGATGAAAATACATATAAACTCCAACACATGCACAAGAGTATAGGATCGGGAGGTTAAATGGATGGACAATCCCAAATCCTTAATCCGTTAAATTAACACTACATGCACGGTTAACACGTACACACAAAATGTGTATTCTTTCGGAATTGGAACATAATACATTCAATCTTCAATGCACAAAAGGGCATGAAGCTAACTGGATTGTTATGTACCGACTTGTCTTCTAAAGGGATAAAGAACAATGAGGTTCCCATGCAATAAAACATCACGTCCTTACAACTAGTGGTAGGACTAAAATTAGTCATTGGGCAGGGACGAAATAAAGTTGGGCCATTGTATTAATTTTCCTGTATTCATTTGGTTTTGTTCTCAAATAAATGAGTAGTATTGAAACACTCAACGTCCAGACTCCGTGTCATTCAGAGGCACGCTCACCCTTCTGTCAGCAGAGTCTGACTATGGGAATCTTGTTGCCGTGGCAATCCGAGACCTTGTGAGATGGTTTATCAAAAGAATAGAGCTGCTAACACAAATAAAAAGATCGCCATACAGCCGCAAAGTGGTCTTAGAAGCTCGGAGTGGGATTAAAAGGCGAAAAGTCACATTGTGTGGGAAACTAAACTAGAAGCCAATATCCTGAGCAGCGCAGCATTTTCAGTTTTTGTTTTATCCACAGGTTTAAAATAAAAACTGAATTTATGATGCAAGTGATTGTCCATCATAACCAGTAACATGGCATTATTATTACATTTTTTACACTGCTTCTAAATGAGAAAGTCCTGTTTTTGTCTCTGGCATGTAGCAGCACCAGAAGGCGTCTGGGAAATCCAGCTGCAGTCTGAAACAGGGGTGGGCAAACGTTTGTGCTCAATCAGCCGGAGATAAGGTGTTTAAAAAAAAAAATAATAAAAAAAAAAAAAGTACAAGTAAAATGTTTGTTTAAAAACAAAAAAAAATTTGCATTTTAAAATTGTAGTATTTAATATTATTTTATTTAAAATTAATTAACCAATGGTCTGATAACACATAAAATAAATTAATTGTATTTACTGTATACATTGATTACTAATTTTTTTAAATATTATTATTTAATTTATTATTATTATTATTATTATTAATAAATCAACCAATTAATTAATTAATGAGACGAATGTATGAAACAAGAAAAAATACAAACTGCATGCACTAATGTAATCAACCAATTGCAGGAAATGAATGCAACAAATTACAGGACAATGATGATAATATTATATAATTGATAATGTAAACGCTTAGTCTGCCAGATTAAAAAATGTAGCGGGCCGACTGTAGCCCCCAGGGCGTAATTTGCTCACCCATTGTCGAACACTTAAAAAGTATTCTTAAATTAATCCGGTGATTAATCAGTTATCGGAATTTTATTCTGCCAATTATCGGAATCGGGCTAAAAAAAAATCCATATCGGTCGGGCCCTATTCAAAGTTAATGACAACATTGGACATATTCAGGAGGTGACTACGCAATTTGTTGATCCAAATTTGGATGACCACATAAGGTCTTAAAAAAACGGAAATAGGCATCAAACAACCAGCTTCAACCCCAGACAGAATATTCAATTCGTGGTCACATGACACGCTTTGCAAGCCGGACTTTCATGGTCAGCTGCCCGCTTGGCAGACGGGGGGCCTCTTTAGGGCATTGTGTTTGTTCGCTAAACCAAAAAGCCCTCCGTTCAGAGGTCAGACCTGCGTCACTAATCGCTCCAATAATAGGTTTTAGATGGCTTTTTATTTTGCGTGTGTGTGGGAGAGTGAGAAAGGCGGAAAAATAAAGGGGTGGAGGGGGATTCTGCACACGCACAAAAAATAAAAAAGGCATGAAGTGAAAGACGAAAATAAGAAGTCAGCTCGGTAGAATTCGGCACATCCCAGTGTATAGCGTGGAAACTACTGCTTAAAACACAATGGTGTACTTATAAAAAAAAAAAAAAATGTAAAGTGCTATGTTAAAATAAAATATCAACTGAGAAAAATGTCACACTCACTCTGAGCTGTGCTTTTTTTTTTTTTTTTCTGTTGCTTTAAGCAGCGCTTCTCAAATGAGTCACAGCTTAGGGATCCACAAAGTTGTAATAAAATGTCGTATCATTTTTTAAAAAGTGCATACCTACATATGGGGCGGCAATACAACAAACATAACTACTCCTCCCTACATTAGCTGCACAAATAAAATATTTTTTGGATCAAAGTGCATTATTAATTATATTAAAAAGGCGAAATATTATGAGAATAAAGTCGTATTTTTTAAATTCTTGTGAATGTTGAATGTTGACTTTAATGACATCACTTCACTCTCATAATATACAACTTTTTATCCCCCGCCCCCAAATATATCTTTGTTCTTGTGAAGATTATAACTTTTTTTCCTAAAAAAATTATATAAAAATTTATGGAAACAGCTTTTTAATTCCGATTGCATTTAGGGGTTCACGTGGTGGTCATGTTTAATTGCCGTTAAGATTATGAGGGGGTCCTTTAAAAAAATGTTTGAGAACATCTGGCAGGCTTTTTGATCATATAACGACTTTGCTCATGTAAAAAGAAATTTAAAATGGAGTGGCCGAGAGAGAGGAGATGGTCGAAACCGAGCTCGGTCTCCTCCCTCCCCGTCACTCGTCGGCGGTTCGGAGCACCGAGTCGTCGCCCAGGATCTTGCAGAGCTCGTTGAGGCGCTGCTGCATCTCGGGGATGCCGGCCAGCTGGCTCTCCAGGCGCTGCTTCTCCTCGGTGAGCGAGAGGCGCGTGGCCGTGTCCAGCTGCTCGAAGCGCCAGCCGCCCTCGCCGTCGAACTGCAGCAAGTGCGTGTGGTACTTCCTGGCGAGAGACGGCGGACGTGTGAGCGGGTCGGAAACGAGGGCTTCGAGAGGAGGGAAGAGGGCGGCCGCTTACCACAGCGAGGGTCTGTGCGTGATGGACAGCAGGGAGATGCCGGCGTCTTTGGCCGCCTGGAAAATCTTGCCCTCCACGTCGATGCTCACAGCGCTGGTGCACTCGTCCAACAGGGCGTATTTAGGCCTGACACACACGCAAACACACACACACATGCATAGTTTGAAGTAGTCTAAACAAAATTCCCATTTTGTTTTTTTAATCTTGACACTGACACATGTAACAATAATTTCAAGGACTTTCTACAAAATGTCCACAATATAACACCATGAGACTGCAACATTTAACAATTCAATATTAATTTCAAGGACCGGGGACACAATTCCCCTATTTTGTATACCTTGGAAACAGGAACATTTCGCAATTTATAGTTCTTGTTGTTTTTTGTTTTTTTTTTATGCCTTGAAATTGCAACACCCAACTATTTCAGCACATGAGAATTAAAACTGAACATTATTTTCTCCATATCAAGTTTTTTGATACAGCTCTCATAAGATTGTGTCCCTAATGTTGTGGCCAGTGAATGTGTTTATTGTAAGAGGGTATTAATGGTGTCCGTACTTGTGGTAAAACATGCGAGCCATGCCCATCCTTTGCTTCTCGCCTCCGGACAGCACATCCTTCCAGTCCAGCTCGGCATCCCAGCCTGAAGGACGGGGGAGAAGAAGATGACAAGCACTTTTTTGTTTGGGAATTCTACCGTTAAATGTGTCCGTTTGCTGTTAATATTGCATACTAATTGATTAAGGGCTTTGGTCACAGTGCAGCGCAATCACACGTAAAACCCTCCGGGGGCACTAAGCCGTGTACTGTTCCGAACAGTCGGCCGGGCACTAAGCCGTGTACTGTTCCGAACAATCGTTCATTTGTGAGAAGATTGGCAGTCCTTTAACAGGACTTAATACCCCTTCGTACCTCCTTCCCTGGTGACAATGTGGTAGAGATTGACGATGTCCAAGATGGCCTCCAGGTCCTTGTCGCTGAGGCCTCTGGCGGACATGTCCTCCGGGGAATCGGGATAGATCACCTGGTCCCGCAGAGAGCCCATAGACATGTAGGGTCTGAGCACACAAATGAATTTAGAATTTAGCATTTAATCCAAAAAGTAAGGCGGTGTAATCAGTCAAAAGGTGACTTCTATTTTGGGTTCACTTGATAAAGCTTATTTTAAGGATAATATGATCAAACTTGCTTTTTGAATTTAGGAATGAGAAATTAGGAATCGATTACTTACTTTAAGTAAAATTATCTGACAATAGAAATTGTACAAATTTGTATGTTTGGGTCAACTTTCAAAAATTTTTTTATTTTCAAATAAAGCTGGTGCCACTGGGCTCACATTGTACTGACTCATCTCTCGCAGATTAGCGGAGATTCGGAACGTCAGTGCATAAAAGATAAATGATAGATTGATAGAAAGCCTTGCTACCCTTCATCTTTTAGTAAATGTCTCATTCACAAACATGGGCAAAACGGGGGGGAATAAGTACGGGATCAGACAGAAGGTGTACGCAATATTTACACAATGTGCTAACAACTTATCTGATGACTACCCTTTCTAAAAGTAGTTCAATATTTATTTGAAAGCTCCTGTTACAATGGATTCGATTACAAGCAGGTACACCACGAGGTTGGTCAAACAAAGCGGCGATCATAGCAAGTGCTATGGAATAAGATGTGTGTGTGTGTATACCTCTGTGGGATGTAGAACATATGCTGAGGGGAGGGTTTGTGGAGGCGCCCGCCGTACACAGGCCACAAACCGCTGAGGATGCGGAAGAGGGAGCTTTTACCGCAGCCGTTAGGGCCCGTGATCAATAGGTGCATGCCCTCTTCCACCTGAAAGGCAAAACAATTATTAATCGTCTGCGCAATCGTGTAGAAGGGTATGGAGTGTGTACAAGGTAGGAATATGCTCAATGGTTACTCAGCATTGTTCCATCTGAGGAGGGTACTTGAACGCACCACGCCATACATCCTATGTCGTCCCATTTCCACCAACAGTGTGCTGACATATTTTGTTCCATAATCAAAATGTAACAGCAAAAACTGAAATGCCATTCATCCAGATATGCGCCAAACACATTTGTTTTGATACAACAGCACTGTATTGTATAAAATAAAAAAAAATACAAAAATATGTAAAGATTCCTTGTGTGTGATTACTGTATTTACTGTAGTATTCGCTGTTGGATGGCTGCCTTTAAGGGGCGTGGCTTAGTGAGCGAGCTGGACTCGGCATACGTGGCTATTCTTCTCCGATCTCACCTTAACATTGAGGCTGGACACGACTACGTCCCCGTTGGGTGTTATAATTGGGACGTTTTCACACACAATGCCGTTGTCCACGTCTATCACTTCACCTGACATGAGAAGAAGGATCATGAAAATCTAGGTTAAAAAAAAAAATCAATCCCTTCTTAAGAGAGATTTTTTTGTGGGTATGTTGCGATGTGGGATGTACCTTTAATCTCCAGCGGTCCGTCGATGTGCATCTCTGGTTTGCTCTTCTTCTCTCCTCCGTTGGCGGCGGTCAGCGACGAGCGCTTGTAGACGCCCCTCTGGACGTCCTCGAACACCACAAACATGTTATGGACTCGCGCCGTGTAGCCCGCCAGTTCTGTGACCTGAAAAAACACACACACGGGGGGGGTGAGGAGGGGAGTGATGCCGGTTTTCTACTAAATGTTTGTGTGACCCACAGTTCGCCAGGTTCATTCATAGACTGGGTTCAGTACGTTAGATTAGGTATTGATCCCCTAGGTCATTCAGGAAATATATATGAATTAAATATATCGTAGTCATCTTTAAATAACTTCATAAAATACATATTTGTATTTAAATAAAATGCAATTAAACAGTATTTTATTTCGATACTGTATATCTTAGGGAACTTTTTTTTAACTTATTTTACAATGTTAATTGTATTTAAATATGTTTTAATTAGATTAATAGCAATTTTATTTCAACATAAAATCAGTTGAAATAAATAATGTTGAAATAAGTTGAACTAAACACAGATTTTATTAAAATGAAAATACGTTTCATTTAACTAAGTTGAATTAAATATGGCCACATGGGGGCCAGATGACTCAAGACAGAGGTTGCGATTCTGAAATATGATGTTCATCTGTCATATAGCGGGACTTCACATTTGTTAATCACATGGAGAGTGCAAAAGAGACACAGCGCGAGGGAGATGTCGGCTCAAAGATCAACAGATGGAGGATTATTCACAGTGAGCTTAAGCCCTGGGAGACGGAGCAGCGGCCATTGAAATAAGGCAGCCGATTTCCCTCCTTTGCCTTTGTTTGCGCACGTTCCAGTTCAATTCCATGTAACTTTAAAACTCTTAATACCCGCAGAAAGCTTGTCCAGGTGCAATGTAACTTTTGCCCATAAAGCGGTTTATTTTTATGCTTCGTTCAATATGTTAGGGCTAATGCAACAAGGTGTCTAGGCTGATCAATCATTATCCTAAGGGGTTATCAGGGGGTTGCCGTGGCAATGACAGCGATGCTGTTCTCCTTACAACAAACCAGAATGCTAACTGCTCCAACTGTGCTCCTCAAACATTTTACAAGAAGCCTACCACTTAAAAAAAATACTTTGCACTCTCATCCGTCCATCTATTTCCTATCCTGCTTATCGATGCTGCTAGAATAACATGAAGTATTGAAGTTGTTCTCTTCAGGTGGAATTACTACATATTGTTGAGACTTGCCATTTGACCATTGATCCAAACACACACCTTTTACGTAAGACAGCTGCTGTGTTAGTGGGCGTGAGTATGTGTCTGAAGAATGACATTTTAGAAATACAAGCAAGGGCTTGCCGCCTTTCGGCTGCACACACCATGTAATCAGAGCCGACGAAAAATGTTGACAAGAGGGTGCTCGGCACCTCAAATCTTCCAGTGATGCAATGACATCATTACCACATCACTGTATCTTCTTTTTTGGTGTGGACAAAGTTTAACATTTTGACTTAAAAATCTGCAAATACGCACATGCCGGGCGGGGCACATGGCCGTCACCTCTTTGTAGGAGGACATGATCCTCTCGATGGCGTCGGCTCCCGATGCCAAAAGGTTCCGGGCGGTGGTGAACGCCTCCGTCCTCTCACTCACCATCCGATGTGGGTGACCATCAGCTGTTTCTAGAAACCAAAAGAGGGGAGTGAGCTTTGTTTTTTTTTGTTTTTTTAAGCAGATATGATATTTCCATTACCGTTGTCGGCGAAGCCGGTGGCGGTGATGATGGGCACGGCCACCATGACGAGGCCGCTGCTGCTCCACACGTACTTCATGAGGAACTGCTCGATCATGATGTACCACAGGCGCTTGGAGAGGATCAAGTTCATCTGCTCGGCCAGGGCGCGGTAGCACTTTTGTAGCTGGCGCATCTCTACCTGCCGGGGACAACGCACCGCAATCCATAGTTGTATTATCTATATTTTAGCACAATTTTAATGTTCATCTGTGCATAATGTGACAGTGGCTTACAATAACATTCAATGTACTTTTTAGAAAAAAAAAAGTTCTGTTTTTGATGAACAAAAACCAGGCCTATTATGCTACTCTATTTTAATGTTGGCCATGATGGTGGTACTTTTTCTTAGGTGGTATTTGGTGTAAAAAGTTTGAGAAGCAGAAGCTTGAAGTTACTTTTGTATTCTTGGTTTTTCAAACACATGGTTAGTCATGAAGTCTGCTAGCCAGAAGCTGAGCTACACTGTATTTGTTTATGGAATATTTGTGCGGATAAAGCATGGAGAAGTTGAACGTCTTGTCCCTTACCTCAGTGTTTTCAAACCTTTATTGAGCCGAGCCACATATTTTACATGTGACAAACCTCAGAGGAAGTGGACACAAAGGTCAATTATGTAACTTCTGCCATCTAAGGGAAGAGCATTTCATGGCTCTGCCAGTCATTATACGTTATAGACAGATGAACAAGGATACATTATTTTTTGTAGCAAGAAAAAAAAAAAGAAACAATTTTCGAACCAATTTTAGGAAACTGGATAATTAATTTGGAATCACTGCATGCCAGTTTTGCGGGCCACATAAAATCAAGTAGAGGCCCGGATCTGGCCCGCATACATCAATACATCAAGTTGGACACCTGTGCCCTAAAGGTAGAGCTGTATGCATTGGACATACCTTGTGTCCCCTATAGAAGGCGATTTCCTCCGCATTGGCGATGATCCTGGAGTGCACGTAGCGAAGGTATCCCTTCCGGTGCGCCTCCTCGGCCACCAGCTTGCCGAATTTAGGCGAGCACGCCCGGAGGACCTTGGCGGTGGCGAAGACCACCAAGCCGGCCAGCAGCGTGGGCCCGCTGGCGTTGGCGCCCCTGGACCGAGCCGTCCGGATGAGCGTGTAGGAGGTGAGCATCACGTCCAGGATGGGCTTGGTGAGGTTAGAGTACAGATGGGCAACCGACTGGGAGAACATCAGCACGTCCTCCGTCAGGGACTGGTCCGGGTTGGCCAGCCTCCCGTCCATGTTGCTGACTCTGTAGTAGGTCTGGTCGGTGAAGTAGGTCCGGTAGGCATGGTTCACCAGGCGGGTGCGGAAGGCCAGGGCCAGCTTGCACTCCAAGAAGCGGATGGCGCTGTTGACGAACGTGGCCGGGATGGCGATGAGGAGCCATTTGACGAGCTGGATGATGAAGCTTCTCGGCTGCTTCTCCACGATGGTCTTCACTATCTTGCCGTCCAAGCTGGCCACGTAGATGGACAGGAACGTCCTGGAGACCAGCGCCACAGAGTGCAAGGAGAGCAAAGCGAGCTCCTTGGACAGCAGCTTGGGGAAAAGGATTTTTGCAAGTTCCAGGATCTGCTTGAAGAATTCCGCGTTGACCCCAGGGGACGCCCTCAATGGATCCGCAGCGTCTATGCGGCATTTTAACGAGCATGCCGATCCGTTTTCAGACCGTCGGTCGGCTTGTTTTTTGCAGAGCTGCCTGCAGATGACCGGGTAGAGAGTTTTGACGCCGTAGGCTGCAGCGGCGAGAAACACGGCTCGCTTAGCTAAAGCCGTGCGGTCCCATTTCACTTTGGACGCCGCACTAAGGATGGTGGACATTTTTAGTACGTTTGTCGGTTTTTATGGCGGCCCCCCAAACGCCCATCACCCTAATCCACTCACCGCGTGGACGTGAGAAGGACGTCGGCGGCCGCGGTGATGCAAAAAAAAAAAACAAAAAAAAAAAAAAGGAAACGGTCCGAAGACGTAAAGCTACATCCTGCTCTCAAGTTCAACCCGGCAATTAGGCCAAACATTGCACTTCCGGGTTTGCGTTTCAAATTAAAGCACATATTCACCAAAATGCGTATAAGGGAACGGTGTCATTTAACGTGTGCTTTTGTTTTACAAAGCACGTACTTGCCTGTGGCCTCACCGTGATTTCCGTCTTTCGCGAGTGGTTGCGGTTAAAAAAAAAACAAAAAAACCGGCCCACTCGGGTTTATGGTGTAGATATAAATTAATATATATGTAACAAAACACGTATTAATATTGCATTCTGAAACTATTAGAACCCTATAGTCCATTAATTACGTTATTGTGAAAGATTCTGAGCTCGTGTGAGAGGTGTCCCGCGCTGTCACATTTGTCACGCAACATTTTTTTGATTGAATGTAAAAAAAAAAAAAAATAGTTAAGCTAGCATTGAACATATTTTATTTTTCGGCATTTGTATTTACATTTTTACGACTTAATTTAAAATGAACTGGCTTGGCGGGTCGAGGTAAGTATTAAAGTGGTAAACTATTAGCTTAGCATGTTATGCTAAACGTACTTTTCCTTACAGGAACCGGCTAATGATGAAAAATGATACGAAAAAGCAGCGAGTCAGTCAACTTAACATATTGACATATTTGGCACATTCTCAGTTGAACACTAATGTACGTCTCTCCCCCTGTTAGGAATTCTTTGAAAAGATGAAAATGCAAAATAAATTGAAAAACTTGGAAGCTACCCCCCCTGAAGTCAGCTCCTTCGCCAGTATGGACCTCGTGACACTGTTTGTGGCGAACCAGATAGCAGCAAAGAAAGAGCATAAAGGTAAATATGGTACTCAAAACGAGACCTTTTGATAATCATGTCCATTGTTAGCCTGTTGCTCGACTGCACGTACACACGTTTTAGTAGAATGTTGATACCGCTCTATAATATGATGTCTTTCAGATCCTCCCCCAGTTGCAGTACTGGGCTCCAAAAGAGGAGGGAAGAAGAGGGGTGTCAACCCCTTGATACTTCCCATGAGCCCCGGCTCTCCATCCCAGCTGAGTCTGGTGGAGAGCCAACCTCAGTGCAGGTAGAACAGACCCAACATCAGTGGTGTTAAAGTTGTTTTTATCTCGACTTACAACAACGCACTAGGGGAAAGGTTATAACAGTGAAAACACTGTAAATGTGCAATCTTGAGTTCGACACCTTTGCCCGATTTCTAGATTGTAGCGATGGCAATTGCTGTGTTATATGACTCAGAAGTAGCTGTTTGTACCTTTTCCAGGGCCCTGAAGATACAGTTAATTGTCAAGGCACCACTGACACTGAATTGTACCCTTTTTTTTTTTTTTTAACACAGACTGTTGAAAAAAGATTTGATCAGAATGAAATGCTGCCCAATCACACTGAAAACCTTGACTTGTCTTCTGTTGTTTTAGTGTTCAAAGCGAGAGGACGAGACAGATTGTCCCACAATCCTTCAAGATTTGGCAATCAAGTAACAAAGCCATGTTCGGAAATGGAGAAAAGAAAACCAGCCACATGACAGTGAGTGGTAAAACAATTTTCAACAAACAGCTATTTTTGGGGGGAACCACACCTAAAGACAGTTTTAGCAAGAAACAGTTGTTTTGTTGGGGTTGACCTCACTGGACACAATGTGGGGAAAAAAAAGTGCGTACTTGCCATGTTTTTTGACAATCAGTTATCCTTCAGTGAGGTGATCAAGCCATGATTAGGCAAAAAATATCATGTGCCACACACTAGAATTGCCCTCAAATCAACTTTAGAGCATTTATAGTAAACCCCTGCATATTTGCAGTTCGGCATTCACAAATTTTACTATTTGCATTTTCGGGGGGGGGGAGGATCCTCGGTTATTTGCTGAAAAACTCACTTTTTCACTGTTTTTTGTGCTCAGTCTAAAAGAAACAAATGCTGCTTTGGCGCCATCGTGTGGCATCTTGGGGCAATAAACTATTTTCAAGTGAGGGGAGGAGCTGCATTTCATCAGGCCTTGTAAAAAAAAAAACAACAAAAAAACTTTTTTTCTGCCATCGTGTGGCATTTCTAAGAAATTACAAACCTTTTTGGATGAGCGTCATTTATGGATTTTTGCTATTTGCAGCAAAAATGACTGATGGATGACTATATTTTTACACAAAGATGAAAGGGAACTCCCCAACAGAAATATGGCAGCTACTTGTTTACACAGTTAGGAATCTGCAAAGTAGTAAACGAGTATATGAATTGATTGTTAAGGAAAGAACACACTTAAAAATGTGTTTCTGTCTTCAGCTGTCACCAGTTGTGGAGTGCTGCTCCTCAGACAACAGCGCAGCTGACTACCTGCCTCCCATAGCAGGGACCCTCAGCCCCTTCTCGTCCTCGCCTTCCACCTCAGGCCATGCTGGTGTGTATCTTGGTATACAGAGAACAGAGGAAATCGAAATGACACATTGGATTTGTCTGCAGGAAGCCAGCCACTTCCCGGATGGCCCCCATCACCCTGGGAAACATCTGATCTGGATCAGATCACAGTAGCTGAAAGAGAACATCATAAGCAACATATTAATTGGTAGTATAGCATTTGCTCATAATTTACTGTAGTTTCAGCCTTTCTGTGCGCCCGGAGGGATGGCGGAAGACAGCTGGTCTTCAAACCCAGCCACATCCTCAGCAGCTTTCTTTGGAACCCCAGAGTGAGAACAATTTGACCAATTATGAGTTAGCTGAAATATGAGAGACTGATATTTTTGTTACTACAGTGCAGCCACTGAACACCCAATATTTCAAGACACATTCCTGAGCCAAGTGTCCCTAATTGAGCCCACCCTGGACTTCAATCTAAACCAGACAGGGAGTCAGCAGCTCTTTGAAGAGGACATCTTTAAGGGATTTATTGTGGACGAATCTGAAACTGATGGTAAATGCAGCAATAATTTTGACACATTCAGTGGCTAAGAGAGCTAAAAAAAAAAACTTTAACCGTTCAGCTTTTCATTTCGGGAGTGAAAAAACAAAGATATATCTCAAGCATGAAGCGTCAGTCCAAGCTTCAACCCCACAGTAAGTACACTGCAAAAACATTCAAATCTTACAAAGAACATTTGAAATATTATTATTATATTCTAGTTAAAATTAGTCTGATTACACTTAAAATAAGACACACAAAATAGCTTTGTTTTTAGATCATTTTCACTTGTTTCAGCTAATGTTTACTTGAAGTCGACATTTCTTTTTCATCAAAAAACAAGTTAATTTTTACGTGAAGAGTCTTTTTTTTTTTTTTTAAGTGTAATCAGATTAGTTTTGCCTAGAAATAAGACAAATATTCCTGGTGAGATTTTGCCACATTCACATGTAAAACATTTGTTTTGTTTAGAACTGTCCCTGAGCCACAGGCCTTTGAGGTGCAGGTAAGCTAAGCAATAGTGTCACCCAGTGGTGAACCATAAAAACAACAACAACAAATCCTCAAGTTTTATGTCTGATTCCTTCACAGCTGCCCAATTGGAGCATGAACTTTTGTAAGTCCACCTTCCCTTTCAAAACATTCCTTCCTTCATCCATTATGCAAATACACTCAAGTTGGTTCTCCCCCCCAGCAGCATGCCCGGAATACCCAATGAGCGGTTGGGGTTCTTCGCCAACTTCCTCTTTCAAAAGGGGTCACTTGAGTTCAAGCTCCAGTGATGTAAGTTAACAATCTGCTTCCGCTCGGTTAAGTAATAACCGACACACTAAGTGGTTCTCAAATTGAGATCCCCGGGCCTCTGAGGTGTCCCACCAGCCATCGCTTTTGGGGTCCGCAAAACAACTTGCAATCAATTGTCATCTCATTTAAACAAACTAATGACTCCTCCTTATATAAGCTTTGAGCCAATGACAATCTCACATTTAATTGGGATGTATCATCCAATAAATCAGACATCTCTGCATGAATAGTTTTTGGTTTTCAGAACAAAAGGCGTATTATTTCAGAAATACTCTTTTTATTTTCAAGAAAAAAAGGCCTTTTTAGAACACTTTCCTACTTTTTAGACAGTCTTTTCCAAAATAATAAAAAAACATATATATATATATATATGTATAGGACTGTCTTATGACTAATAAATATTAGTCAAAATACTTTTTTTTTTTACTTTTAGGGGTAATTTTGGTAGTTATGTTTAATTGGTGTGAGGATTATCACTGGGTCCTGAAATTTTTTTTTCGCTGGCCCATGAGGTACCAGCACCCAGAAGACATGAGAAGCCCTGATGTATGATGTCATTTTCTCTCAATTCATTAGAGTGAAGAATGTTGTCATCCATTGGGATTTTCTCCGATGCAAGCCCCAGCCAACAGCCCGGAGTTTTGTGCATGCCAGAAAGCACCCAGTGAAAGGACAGATGCAGAAACTCAAACCATCCACGGGTCCACTTTGAAGACATGCGACGTCGCCACCCAGTGCACCCTGGTCTCAGACCCCTCTCCACCTGTTAATGTGTCACTACAGCAGGAAGCCACTGGAGGGCACACTGGCTGCACAGAAGCTCCTGTCGAGGGAAGAGCAAAGAGTGGAAGGAGGCCAACCCTGTGGAGAAAGAAGAAATTCAACTCCTTAAGCATTTTGAATCTGACTCTTCGGCGTAAAAGCAGAATGAGTTCACAGATACTCCAGAACATTTTGAGAAAAGTCAGCAAAGGTACCGTTAATGACGCTCATTCCACATCATTTAAGGGTGTTTCCCAACATTAATTGCAAGGCACATATTTAATCTCACCCAAAAAAAAATACAATTGAACCTTAACTTACAAGTTTAATTTGTCTTATGACCATGCTCGGAATTTAAATCAATCGTGTCTCAAATCAGCCTTTCCCGTTGAAATTAATGGAAATGCCATTAAACTGTGGCATCCCGCTCAAAAACACCTAAAAGTCTTTGTAATGTGTTTTTTCAAATGAAAACAATAGCACTGTACAGAATTAGACAGTAATAACAAAGTACAAGGCAAAGAAAAAAAGGTTCTTCCTTATTTGCAAAATCTTTCATTTCATTTTCACCGAATAATCTCCCTCAGTTTTTTGCACCTTTTTCACTTTCATCCCCGGGGAGAGTCAATAAAACATTTAATTCAATGGACATCATCCGCTTCTTTTAACACTCACTTTCTTGTAAGATGAAATTTTGCAAAATACCTGCACACAAAAAAAAAGCACTAAGTGATAACAATCATTTTCAGACTGATTAAGTAAAGTTGGAAACTTGAGACACTGGTTGCAAATCACTGTCATACAATACCACTAAATGTGTCATTTCTTTCAGTAGGCTCGTGCCACAGCCCCTGGAAAAAGCCTGCTCAGATGGAGCGAGGCTGGACAATGCCACCGCCACCGTGGCGGAGGGGGAAACTCTCCAGGAAATAGCTGACATTTTGCTCCTGCTGAAGCAAAGAAAGGATAAGGAATGATAAGGAGGGGAAACATACCTGTTCTGTGCATGTTCAACGCTTTGTGGTAACCTCCCGTTGTCATAGCAACACTGAAATGAAACCCCAACGCATTACTGATTCACTGCTTTATTTCTTTTCGCCCTATACGCACACACTCAAAGATATTCTTTGGAATAGAATATAAACTCTAGCAAAACATTTGACAGCTTAGACAATTACATATGCTATACATCACTCTATCTGTCTTTCTCGACCTGGTCGAAAAGTGTAGAAATGCACGTGGAACACTCCAGTACACAACAACTGTTCGGTGAGTGGACAGTGTTAACACGACTGCTAAAAGGCTAACACGACACACCGTGACAAAGTGCAGCCTGAAACAATCACCGCAAATATTTGGTCACCAATTGCACAGCCTGGAAATGGAACTTGAACCTGCTGAAGTACAAAATTATCTTTTTTTTGTTGTTTTTTTTCAACCACGTAACACATTTTGAAGGGAATGTCACTCCCCACTATAAACGAAGTACAAGTAATGACAGAATTTGGGTAACTGAATGACAAGGGAGAATATGTTTCGCATATTTATAAGTTGTTCCCACTCTTTGATATACAGTCGCTGGAATTGTTTCTTGACACATCTCAGTATGATCCAGTTGTTCATTACTGCAAACTAATAAATCTGTTGATGCATGGATACCATAAGATTGTGCAGGTGTACTTATTGTGATTCCCTGTTTAAATGAGACTTGAAATAGAGCTGTTCATAACTGTATTCAACACTTGTATTAGTAAATACTGTACTATCCTCCATTAGGGGTACGCTAGCTCCCTCTAGTGGTATTGTAAATTAACAAATGTTCAAACTGCATATTGTCTTTAAAAATAATAATAATTTAAATCCAGTACAGGACATTTGTTAAGTGCAGTTCAGTTGTATTTAACTTTTAAGTTCAATACATTTGCATTTAATTTTTAAGAACCGTTTGTTTTCAAATATTTAGTTAGGTACGATGAATCTAACATTTATGTGCGATACATTCGAATTGAATAATTACGTACAGTTTTCTTTTCCTACATAAGCACATCAAGTTAACCATAAAAACAGGTGGACTCTCACACTTTACAACAGAAACGGCCAAATTTTACCCACCGATCATCATGGCACGAGGATCACATGAATTTGATCCATTTGTACATAAGGCAGTGGTGGAAGACAGGAAAGAAAAATCACAACTAAAAAACAAAATAAGGATCTTACAGAACTTCTGGACTGAGGCCGGCCCACGAGGCATCGTCACGAAACACAGGCACAACGATTATCTTCAATGTCAGATGAACTACTGCACTTGGAAATGAGGTTCGACTGCCTGCTGCCATTCAAGGCAAATGAAATGACACCAAGGAGAAGAAATGAGCTCCAAAGAAGCAGCGTGTTCAGTGCTACTAGTTTTGTCATTTTCAGCTGCCCACTCTCACTATCACTTTCACATCTCTGTAAAAATAGAAGCTGTGAGTTACTCAAAATAAAAAGACAACGAGAGTTGCTATGCGACATCCTTTATGTAAATTTAGTGGCTGCCTGCTCATTAAAACTATAGCTTAATCAGGAGTGGGAAAACCTGTGTGCTTAAGAGGGTCACATTAGATTTTTTTAAACTGACTCCGAAAAAAAAATGGAAAACATTTCAATCATTCTTATTCTTTAAATTGAATTTATGATCGTTTAATTATGCTTAATTAACAAATGATAAATATTGCAGGCCATACTTTGCCCACCCCTGAGCGACACGACGAATCCTAATGCATCCGAGATTTATGTTAGCCTTCAATGTGGGCCAATTGCGACGACTATTTGTTCAAGTTGAACTTGAAATTTGTCTCCAAATTTGGCGTGGATTCAAAACATTCACAAGGTCAACCAGAGGCTCGCGGCTCACAGTTAAAACAAATCAAGAGCACCCCAACATAAGCGCCGGGCGTTTAATCTACGTCGGATGCGTCGTTGTCCGATAGATGGTAGTTTGACCCCTTGACCCGGATGTATTCCACCTGGCGCGCCTCGTCCGAATCGGACGCGCCGCACGAGCACAGTTGGTTCTCGAAGAGCGCCTCGATCTCCTCCAGGCGGCGAGCTTTTGTCTCGGGCAGGCAGCCGTAGACGAAGACGAAGCCCAGGAAGGCCATGCCGGAGTAGAGGAAGAACGCCCCTGCATGGAGAGGACGCCAAAACAAAAGAGAACAAAATGTCACCGTGGCACGTCAACACGGGAGCACACTGCTACTGCCTTTTAACTTGTTTCCCTCTTTCTCCCCTTTTGTACAAGCAAATCTAAAAAAAACATCCTGAGGGCATCTCAACAGACAGACAGTAAAATACTGCTCGGCTCCTACATTGAACACACTGACAGAAATGCAATGAGGCAGATGCAATCTCCGTTTTCCCCGTTGTCGAAAGCCCAATGACATTTCCGGCTGTAATTAAACACCCCGATTCGTGATCATCATAGACATAGACCTCACTAGACACGACAGCATGATCACTTGCTACACTATATCAAATATTTGATTCCAAATGACGATTGCTTGTTTGTTATTGTGGCCTCTTACTGTATGTCTCCTTCTACAGGTTCACGTTGCCTTCAAAGACAGTATGAAACCATAGTTGTCACCTACCCACCTACTACCTACCTATCCCTAATGTTATGTCTGTCTGCAATTTCTTTGCTGTTTTTTTGGGGGGGGGGGTTTTCCCCCGGGGTGTGTTTTCAAGATCAATGATGAACCTGCAGAACATCTCACGATGTGTGCACACTCATCCCAATTATGAATCGATTGTCAGCGCCATGAAAGATCGATTCCTTCCTGCGCGAGGAGGAGAAGCCTGCTGTTGACTTGAGGAGGAAGTGGGAGAGGACTCCATGTACAGTAGTCACAGACAGTCAAAAGTACAATTAATAACAATAAAAATTATTATTATTATATTTTTAAAGTAGCTGACCGTAATAGGTGAAGTACTGGGCCAAGTGGAGGAAGGTGAGCGAGACCAGGACGTTGAAAGTCCAGTTGACGCCGGCTGCACAGGCGTTGCCCGTGCTCCTCGCCCACAACGGGTAGATTTCAGAATTAATGGTCCACGGCATAGGACCCATTCCTAAAGTGAAGACATGTTATAATGTATCTGAAAAGTATTCAGTATTTTGTATGTGTGTTTGTGTATTACCAGGCGCGAAAGCAGCCAAGTAGAACATCAATCCCAGTAAGACGAGCCATGAGAAGGAGGTGGGGCAGTAGTTGTAGGCCCAGTAAGTGTGCCGTCTCATATGGCTGGAATTCGAACACCTAATGGCAAGCACAGTGACCGGCTATGTATATCTTAAGAGTAACTCCCACCCTCTTCCCCCTGCTGGGTGTTGCATCTCTAAACCCACACACAGCGTACACACCTGGATCCTGTGACTCACCTGCCCCACGCCGCCTGCTCTGCGGAGGCCCGATTGACCGGCACGCAGGAGGAGGTGAGCAGCGCCGAGCCGTTCTCGCGGTAGCAGAAGCCGCAGGCGGGGTCCAGCATGCACGGCTCGCACAGCCTGAAACGGTGGCGAAGAAAGCCCTCCAATCATATTCGTGAAAAAAATAACGTGCATTTAAAACAACCACATCTCAGCCTGTTATTGGACTTCTGCGCTCATCACGGATTGTCCATAACGAACACCATGTTCAAGCGTAAGGGTGTCCACACGTGCACTTGGCTCCAGGACACCCGAGGTCGCAGTTCGACGATCGACTTTGTGGTCATGTCATCGAACTTGCGGCCGCATGTCTTGGACACTCGGGTGAAGAGAAGGGCGGAGCTGTCAACTGATCACCACCTGGTGGTGTGTTGGCTCCGATGGTGGGGGAAGATGCCGGTCCGACGTGGCAAGCCCAAACGTATTGTGAGGGTCTGCTGGGAACGTCTGGCGGAATCCCCTGTCAGAAGGAGTTTCAACTCCCACTTCCGACAGAACTTTGCTCATGTTCCGGGGGAGGCGGGGGACATCGAGTCCGAGTGGACCATGTTCCGCGCCTCCATTGCTGTTGCGGCCGACCGGAGCTTTGGCCGTAACTGTGGTTGGTGCCTGTCGTGGCGTCAATCCCCGAACCGGTTGGTGGACACCAACGGTGAGGGATGCCGTCAAGCTGAAGAAGGAGTCCTATCGGGCCTTTTTGGCCTGTGGGACTCCTGAGGAAGCTGAAATGCAGCTTGGCCAGACGTCCGGATGGCTTCGAGGAAATTCTGGTCCACCATCCGGCGTCTCAGGTGGGGGAAGCAGTGCACCATATGGGCTGTTCGGTCCCTGTACGACCCGAGTCAGAGTTTGGTCCGCATATCCGGCAGTAAGTCGGACTCGTTTCCGGTGAGGGGTTAGACATGGATGGACATCTTAGCCTTTAGTGTGCTAGCTTCATGCTAATGCTAACACATAATGGCAGATAACTAAACAGTAACAGTGGAGAGAAACACACACACACGAAAGGTTTGCTTGAAGATATTAGAAGCCCTTTTATTTTATTTTTTTTCCAATTTATTCTCACTTAGGCGCAAAATGAAGCCCCTGAGCAGCAATGCTCTTTCATCCCGACAACAACACCTAATGGACTGACTGCAGCACGGTCGCGTTCCACACACAAAGATGAAGACGGCGGCCAATTAAAGAGATGAGTGCTTTTCGAACACCGCTGCGGCTTCACCGAGTTCACTTTGCTACAAGCAATCGCGCGCTGACGACCGACACGAGAACGACACGGACCTCCAATTTCTCCCCGTTTCTAGGGGCTTTGACTCGGACAACAGGCGAGTGCCAACTATAATAAGCAATACGTTACACTGACAGGCACCATTAGTGAGCTTGAACAAGCTGACGGTTGTTCACATCTCTGTTCATTTTCCATACGTACATTGAATGTTCCAGGCCAATTTTTACAAGCATATCCTCATAATAATTACAAAAATCAAATTTAGGAACTACAGATCTCTTCCAAATATTTTAATAGCCTGTCTGGCATTACGAAATGAATAATTAATCCATCTTCAAGGGGAATTTTCATGTTTTATGGCACTTTTTTAAATTTTTTCGTTTTTTACAAAAACATCTACTATCAGAAAGTAGTTTGTAGTATTTAGTATGCCCGCTGATGTTCATGCTTTTTTACTTTTTCACTGTTTGGCGATTCCCCCATTAGACTTTTAAAACTAACTGGTACATGTGTCTGCGGGAACTTGTGCAAATGTGGTGGAACCACAGACAGAGTCTTGGGGGGGGGGGGGAAAGGCAAAAAAACATTTGTTTAAATCTAATAATATATGTACTGCACTGCTTGATTAAAAAGAGCTTAAAATTCATTACAGATGTCGGTTTTTTGGCTCAGTCGATGCTTGAACTTGGTGTGCGTGGACTCACTGATACTTGAGGCAAGTCGAGTTGGGCATGGAGGGGTCTAACGGGTGGAAGGTGACAGGAGGACTGTGCTGGGCTGACAGCAGGAAGCCCACCGCCAGCAAACACAAGCCGAGACACGTGCCTGCACAATAAAGAACACCAAAAATTCAAGCTGCAAGCTGCGATCAACAGGCCCTCGCCGCACCCCCTTTTGTATGGCGACGCCTCAAAAATGATCATCAACCTAAAAAGATGAGGCCGTCGTCACGTCTGATTCCGTCTTACCGACGATGCTGCCCAGGGTGAGCCTCCGCCGGCCCACTCTCTCCACAAGCCACACCCCTAGTAGAGTGAACAGGAAGTTGGTGAGGGTGGTGAGTCCCGCCAGCCAGATGGCGAGCCGGTCATCCCGCACGCCCGACATCTGCAGGATGGTGGCGCTGTAGTACCTGCAAACAAACAAATATACCGCAAAGTGTGATCCCAAAACACTTCAACATCACTGATCCGAGAACGATATGCTTTCAAATAAAATGCTTACAGATTATGCATCATTTCAGCAATACTTCCTTGACACCAATTATTACTATCCTATTAGCAGAGATTTGGTGCCATCTTGTGGCATCTTGGGTGTTAAAATAGAGCACAAAAGAATGGTTATTTTTCGGCAAAACAAAATGAAGGATAGTTTCCCAAAAAAACACACTGTAGTTCATTGTTTAATAAACACAAATGCTACATTCTTATTAAGCTGCTTCTTGCCTCAAGATTTTAGCGAATCAATTTAGTGAGGCGCATAAGATTCAGGCAGGCTTTTATCAGAATCACTTTTACAGACAGCTTTGTTGATTTTACATGACCTTGTTGCAATACATCAGTAGTCTGTGCAGGAAATGATAGAATATCAAATAACGACCATCCGACAGGACTTTGAAAAATGGGCTACATTATTGATTTATCAACACACCTCAGAGTCACGACCCACGCAAAAGACCCTTGCATGTTTCCATCAACATAGCACTCACTCACTGATGTGTCAAAAAAGGTCTCAAACCGGAGTCCTAAATTGAGAAAAACAGAAGACTGTGACCCTAGTCTGGAAGCACAGACATCTTCTCTTGCCTGTTAACGCAAAAAGTGACAAAACAAGACAGACTGGAGCGGGCAGGAAGGAGACGACAGGAAACGCTCGGAGCGACTGGATATTGAGATGGAAAGGTGAGGGAGAGCGAATACAAATGTGTGAGAAGATGCCGTCACCTTGTTTGGGATCTTTTATAACAACACAATCACATCTACAGCACCTGAACTTTTTTTTTTTTTTTTTTTTCCCCCCCCAACTGAAAACCGATGTCTGCTTCTTTAAAAAAAAAAAAAAAAAAGGCAAAAGAGACATCAAGAGCAGTCAATTTTTAGCATTAGCTGTAGGACACGGAGTAGCTTTAAGAAAGAACACACATAAATTGTTCCCATTGGATTGGGAAGAAAGGAGAACTTGTGCATAATGGATGAAGGTGTCAAAAGAAAATGGAAAATAAATGGACAGGAAATTGTGTTGTTTTTTTTCCAGAGGTGGGCATACGAGGGAGTTGAATATTGGGATGTGACCTACTTTTTTTTAATGCATGCACAATACTGTCACAAATCCATATAAATATAAAATCACCAGCCTCTGAGTTGAAAACCACAAAGGAGGATACTAATCATGCAATTTCTCACCCCTAATCAGGATCCACCGGCATTAAAATTAAATTAAAACGGAAGGTAATTGGGAGTGATTTTATTCACAAACTAAATGGCAAGTGCGGGGCCGATATTTCCCTCAGGGTTTGACTGAGACCAATTAGTCGCACTTTTTTTTTTTTTTTTTTTTTTTTTGTCCAACACCTGATAAATGTCCAAAAAGGTTGCTTGTGGTGTGACTAACAGGGCTGCAAAACGTCATTAAATCGAGTCAAAACTCTCCAAAAGTGATTTGTGCTTTTATGGACACAAAAAAAAGTTAGTCGGAAAAACTGTCCTGATCATATCTTTTTGCAACCGCAACTCACTTCAAATCCGAAATGTGCAGCTTCATTAATGACATCTGCTCTTGGCGTGTATTAAGCAAATGAGAGGGTTGTGCCTCAGTGGAGCATGTGTACGCGCGTAATGCGCTTGTGTGTGTGATTAGAGTGATAAGGAGTACGTTCTTCATTAAAAATGGCTATTTTTGGTTTCACAGGACAACGGAGTGGAAGATTTAGCTGCTTTCGCGCACTTGTAAACACACAAAAATGAAACAAATGTGGAAAAAACAAAAAAGACAGCAACCCTAGAATTTCCTCCATTGTGCACAACCATACATTCATTTCTCCAGTTTTGTTTCGCTTTGTTGTTTTCGTGACATTTCCAACATGACATTTCTCCGTGTGACCATCTGTGAGGCCACATTGTCCACAACAAACTGCACACAAACACGCCAACACACTCTACAATGTGGATATCTAATTAAAATGTCGCATTATGGGGTGTTGCAAATTGGACAGACAAGGGCTTGGGTGACCTTCAAGTTCACACTGGATTAACTGTCACAAATGACCACCTCGATTTCAAATGCTAGTATGTCTCGTGTATAGTATAGATAACGTTAAAAGACGCATGATGACTTTTTATTCAGACAAGACAATTTCAAATTGGACATTTGTGGATGTTGCTTTTGGTGCCAGTACTGATGCAGATTATAAAGCTGTCAACCACGTTTCCAATTTTCAAATGATTCTGTATCGCAGATAATAAGATAGAGTCCGAAGAGAAACGCAAGCCCCAAATAGGGATGGTTTAAAGATAGTTCCCAACACAAAGCAAAAAAAAAAAAAAAAAAAAAAAAAAAAAACAACAACAACCGAGCGATGGCACTTAACTCGAAAAACTCGGAATCTACCACTGCGTACTGTCAAAATGCAATGGTCCCTTAAAAAATGCGATCTAGCAAGGTTGTGAATGATAAACAGCGGGAGAACATTATTGTTATTTCACTGACATTATTCCACATATGAAACAAATCCCTTTACCAACCCCCCCCCCCCCCCCCCCCCCCCCAAAAAAAAGGCTCCTCCTGGTATTAAAGGGGTGTTTTTGTTCTGATATAATGGGCCGTCAACCCTCATATATTTTTTCCCCCAGAGCTCCTGCGCTCAATATTTTGGAGGGTGTACTGCCTTGCAGGCTCAGAGTGGATCTGATTGTGATCTGCAGGGAGGAGAGTGAAGACCTCAGTCGGGAAACTTGATAATGACAAACCAGTGGGTTCACACGGGTTGACCAGTTCCCCTGTCAGCCTCTCCTGAAACCTCCTCTCAAATTTGGTACAACTGACTCACCCAATTAAAAAAGAAAAAAGCATGAGCCCTGAACACGGAGTCGAGTCAGGGTTGAGCCCTGAAAATGAAACGTAGAGCTGTTCCTTTGAATTGTTTTTTAGCAGTCGTGTAGGCTACGAGTCCCGAATGTTAACAAATATAATAAATACGCTTTGAAAGCAATGCATTAATGGTCATACATACCTGTAAATTAATTAGGAATAGTAAGAAAATGAAAATGTTTTCCCACCTCTGGTATAACCAGCACATGGATAAATATATTGTGAAATTGATACACGACTCAACATTAACATCTTGAATTTCCTGGTCTGTCAGGTAATCACGCGGTAAACACCTTTTAACGAGTTGCATCTCGTAATCTTTGCAGACCAGAGACACGTTTGAACGGCAGTTGTAAACAAAAAAACAAAAACAAAACAATCTTTTGCACCATCGATTTGTGACAGGTGCAACGTGTCACTTTGCTTAAACAAAAGCCCAAATTCTCCTCGGCTAACCTGTCAGTCAGATTCTATTTTATTTAAGTACTCATTTTAGACACACACACACACACACACACACACACACACACACACATGCCGTCGTCAGCGATGCACGTGTGCAGACAACACACACGCGTGTAAAAAGAGGGAAAAAAACAAAAACTAGTCCGAGCGTGCACACACTTAGCCTATTGCCTTTGCTCTGACGGTTGCCAGGCAACAGCACATATCCCCAGTTTGTTTACAGAGACTGGTAATATAGATCATCTCAAAGGGGCAGCGAGACAGACACAGATGGAAAGATAACAAGAGCAAAACAGGAAAGTCAAAAAATAATAAAAAAAGAAGGTGCTCGGTTTCTTCCCAGCAGTCCTTGGGTGTTCGGCGGATGATGCGTTATGAAATGTTTTGTGATTTAATAGCGCGCCGCTAAACTATGTGCATCTGTCTCAATGTGTTTGGGCTGAATGGGAAGGATGGAGATGCAAAAACGCACTGTGGCATTGTTTTTTTTTTTAATTAAGTCTAAGGCGGAGAGTGGTTTCAAAAATATATATAAATAAATTTTAAAAAACGCTGGCAACAAACAACATTTTGACATTATGGTCCCTACTTTGTAATAGAATAAAAAATAAATTGAAACTAACGAACTGAAAGGTGATTCTGTTCATCGTTGCCCACTTTGTTAGACATAAGCATCTAGTCCCATGTATGTTTCAGAAATGATTATTTATTCAATACAAAGTGTATTCGCCCCCCTCCCATTTCTTTGGTTGATAAGTATGTGTCAGGAATGAATGATCAGGCTGAAAATGAGTTCAATTTTGTATTAAGGCGATTAACAATTTATACACGAGAACTGGCGATCATTCACCAAGAGTCTTGCCAGAGTGATCTGCCCTCTTCTGGAATCTGTCTTCCTTTATCTGTGCCTCACTATGCCCACAAAGTGTGGGGAATTTTCATCTGTTATCGAGCGCGCATTGCGGTGTTGCTATGTAACGGTTCAAAATATTCCAGTCAGAATGTGTGTGAATGCTTTGCTCAACATATATGTAACCTTTGACAGTACAAAGTCACGTTAAGTTAATGAAATAAAACGTAAAGAATTGAGCAGAATGATTTCATGCTTTTGTGCCTATTGACAATGTGCTCCTTCTTGGTGTGTGCACCTTGGCCACCAGAGAGCAAGATGGTACAGACATACATAGAAGAGGGTCATAACAAACCAGTCAGCTGCAGTAAGAATATACTGTATGCCTGTGAATATTGTTATACTGTTTGTCTACATGTGACACTGCACCGTTTGTGTTCAAATATCCATTGCTTCAAGGGCTATAACTACTGCAACATCGATGCTAGTTTCATTAGCCCGTTTATGGTGTGTTGCATTGTGAGTTAGCATTGAGCTAGCAGACTTCAGTCAGTTATGTGATTTGGTTCAATACACAACGCAAAATACTCTTTGTGTTATGTTTAAACTTCAAGTGAGAATGGAAATAAATAGCCCGAAGCAAGCACTGGGCCGCTTTTTATTTATTTTTTAAGAACTGTTCAGTATCTACTGCTTGTTGTGAAGTTCATCGCCACCATTGAGTGCTCGCGACGGCGACGCCTTGCAGACGCTCGAGTGAGCTATAAGCGGACGTACTCACATGACTGTGTTGATTCCGGAGAGCTGCTGGAACATCTGGAGGCCGCAGCCCACCAGGAGTGCTCGCCGCGTGGGGGGGTAGGTCAGCATGCGCCAAATCACCGGGCCATCTGGACGTGTAAAAACAGCACAATTAAATTCACTTGTAAGGAAATAAAGAGGTACCTTGAGTTACAATACACTGCAAATACTCCACCGCTCGAATGAAGTAAAAAAAAAAGAAAAGAAAAAGGAGAGCCACACTCACTGGCCCACTTTTATCCATTTATTGTACGAGACAAACAGCCAAAGACACAAATACAAAATGAAAACACTCACAAGGAGCATGGAGAAGATGTTATCGCATGGAAAACTTGAATCAGAGTCCTTTATGTCATTCACTGGGCCACACATCTCTTAAAAGGCACATGTCAACATACACTATTGAACTACAGTGTCGTTAATTACACCTCATAAAACCAGTATATTTCTTTACATTCTCGTTTATTATGTTTTATTAGGTTGTTGTGGTTGTGCTAGTTTTCGTAATTTAAAAAAAAAAATTCATTTCAATGAGGAAAACTGATTTGTAAATGAATAAATTAAGTTGTCATGGAACAAATTAATCTCATAAATTAAGGTATCACTGAAAAAAACAAATCGTCCACCGTAAATTAACATCTATTTCTCTTTAAGGCAGGGATTAGTACCTTTTAGTAGCAAGAGAGCCCCCTTTAAAAAAATGTCTGCTTAAAAAATTAGTTTTTCAGAATATTGGGAATTTATTAGTAGGAAATCATACCCCCCAAAAATGGCACTAAATCAGATGAATTTGGCGTGAAATGCCCAAATGAATAGATGTGCACTGAACAAATGAGGATAATTGAAGATAATACATGAAATAGTGCAACATTTTGGCTCGGTGAGCTGTCCGTGGTGCTGATTGCTGTCCAATCAAGTCGCTCTTTTGTCGAAGCTGGCATCGGCCTTCCCGCCTCTCAGCCTGATCTCCGGCCAGCATGCCAAAGCAATGCCCTTTCCCCTGGGAAGCCAACGTCTTAAAAGCGGACAGACAAGGGAGAGATGAGGCTGACGAGACGCGGAGGATAAAAGTTGGACGCATGAGGGCTGCGCATGTGAAGCCACACATCCGCACAGTGATGCCGTCGAAAGGGGAGCAGCTGTGTGTATGAGGACTCTCTATGGAGCAGACTCCTTTAGCAAGGAAAGCCCAGATTCACTCAGGGGCACACTTGCACACAGACTGTACGTGTTTGCATGTGTGTCTTGGGGAAGCATCATCTTTTGATTGCTTTTCACTGAGAAATGCTGAAAGCAACTTTATAGGCATTCAGAAGCCAGAGACGTGAGAAGCACTTTTCTCTGATGCAGTGAAAGAACCCGTTCAACCCATGTAAAACATTCACTTGCACATTTACAACTTGACTTAACATGCATTTACTTACACATACACAAAATAATTGTGTTTCTATTTTACATGCATTTTTCATAATTATTGCTTGACTACTTAGTTTTTTTGTTGTTGTTTGCGTTTTTTTTTTTTTTTTTTGCTGTCTATCACCACATGTTCAAAATAAAGCCTTCATTCAGCATTCGACAACAAAACAATCCTTACTGTTAATTTAAGACAGATATAAAACCCACTGTGATGTTTTTAAATGTTTTTTTCCCTCACATGGATTGGAACATTACATTCATAAATCTGAGTGGTTGCCCAATGGTCGTAAAAATATTGTACAAAAATGCTGCAAATATTTCCCATGAGCGTGCTGTTGTATTTTTATTTTTTGTATTAACACCACGATATGAAGAAGTGTTCTGACCGCAGACGGCTAAAATAGAGGAAGCGGTGCGTTCATGGGCCAGGCCATTTCCTTTGGCGCTAACCTGGTGGAGTATGATCCCTTGATTTTCAGCCGACTGTTATTGGATTAGCTGCGAAGGATATCTAGATTTATATCGCTGGGATCAACTATCTGCAGAGAGCTATCTCATGAAGAAGTGCTTCATTTACTGCATAAACACACTTTATCAATCATGCAATGTTCTCCCCCCCCCCACCCAGACAAATAAGTGAACTCGATAGCATAAGACGCTTCATTTCCTCACTGGAGCACCACCCTGCTGTAATTCAATCAGATGAGATATTGAAAGCAACTGGATGGGGGTGGTGGGTGGGAAAAACAAAAAAACAAAAAAAAAAACAGCAAAGCCCCAAGCGGCACTGAAATAAGTGACATTGAAACCCCTTCTTACTTTGATTTCGTTTACGGTAACGCTATGATGCATCTTCCCCTCGACACCTCAATTACGTGACAGGTTTTCCAGTAATTTTCACAACAACACACGAGTGCTTCTGATGTGTAGCGTGAGGGGCCTGTGGATACGGCCTAGCTAGCTTTACATTGGTTACCATGGTTTCCATAATACACTAACTGCACCTATAACCAGAGGTTGTCGAACTTGACTTGAGTCACAAAACTGTTTGACTTATGACTTGCTGAACTCAAGTACTACTAGGACTTGCTCGACTTGACTTTTTTGATTTTTGCCACAGTAACTTGCTTAAAACTAATAGATTAAGACGTGTGAATTACTTGCACATATGTGCGATTTACTAAAACCTCAGCTGACAACAGTGACATTTACATTTACAGTGGCAATTTATTTAGACATTTACATCAATGGACTCTCTATTGGAATGCCTTATTTGCACCGAATCAGAAAATACTAAGGAGAGTTTGGATAAGAAAAGGCTGTATCTTTTTCCTTAACATTCACCACAAGGAATCTCCAATTATCCCTGCTCCTTTCAGGAACCACCCCAACCCACACAGCCAATTAAAGAACATGTTGAGCCTGTCAGATGTTTGCATCTGCTGCATGTTAATGAGGACGAAATCAGATTGCCATGAGCATGAGAGATAACTGATCCTCGTATTTGAATGTCAAAGTGTGGTATGTTGGTCGCGGAACCTTTTCGATGTGCAAACGAAGCACAGGAGGACCTTGCACCTGACAGAAAATTGCTGCAATCAAAGACAGAAGTCTTCACAGGCATCCTGTCGCTCTCCCGTACTCCCCTCCTAATTATTTCTCCCACTCGTCTCGACTTATTCTCGCGCATATTCAAGAGCAGGTGTCAAAACTCATGCTTGGCGGTCAATTGTGATATTTCATTGGTTAAAAAATGTATGAACATAAAAGGTTGAAATAGTTATGAAATGGGCTACTATAAAACCCTCTAAAATGTTTTTTTGCAGGAAGAAATTCATTATTCCAATCTGCAATTACAATATAGCAGACAGAAATACTCATTAGAAGGTGTGGTTGGTTGACTGGCTCAAAATTCCTTCCTCCATGCATGGTCTCCTGACAGCCACATACTTAGGAAGGAATCATGACAGATCTGGCTTGCTCAATTATTCAGGAGCTGCTTAAAGGGAGGGGGCCAGAAGAGTGAAGAGTTTGGAGAAAGTCGCTCTTTTGTACTCTGGATCCCTGAGGTTTTAAAGCTGCCTAACTCTGGAAAAAATGGATAATGCCCCCCATCATCCTTGTTCATTCGGATTTTTTTTTCATGAAAAAAAACCTAAGCATTTTGAGGAATATCTGTTGGCACAACCCCAAGCACGACAAGTTTTTGTTTAATTTCAGATCAGCAGTAATCACTTGCTTTTCTGCTACCCGGAGGAACTCTGGTGCCTATTGGTAACAAACATTATGAAAAGGTCCATTAGATGCTTCCAGCATCTGCCTATATTGGTCAAACTCCCTCAATGGAGGACAAAAGTGAGACGTATTTCTGTCTTGGGGGCTTCATACATGGTAAGCATAGAGTACTTGTGTATGACTCCTGAGGCACCCCACTAGTGCAATTACAGTGCATCAACCATTCTCTTCTATCTATCATCACAAAGCTCCTGCTAACCGAGCTGCTAACTTACTCTGAGCGTACAAAAGGAGCACTGGTCTCATATGCAGTGCACACATTTTGTTTTTTTCGTAAGACCCATAGTATTTGCATTGCAGTTTTGCCCAATTCTCCACTATAGACGTATGATAGTATGGAAGGTCGTGAGTCAGGTTTGACCTTATTTTTTTCTTTATGTGACTCACTCATGAAAGTACATTTGGATGAAAAGCAGTGTTGACAGTGATGCCACACTGTGTACATTTGTAAATAAAGCCAAACACGAGTGACTAGAAATGTAATCAATCTTTGTTCAAATGATAGGTGTCAGACCATACTGGCAAATGGCTTCAATGACTCAAGCAGATGGCGCACATTTTGAATGGCGACAATCTGCAAGCCAGTCTGTGAGAGGACATTTTCAAAAAGCAAAAGTGATTGGCAACATCTGCTTTTCAAAGAGCATCTCTGACTGGTGGAAGACGCTTGCAAGCCATGCGGGGAGATAAGTGGGATGAGCATTATTTTTAAAAAGATGACCTTCGAGGTGACTTGAATGAGATCTTGATTAGTGACTAAATTCCTTCCATATTCGGCTGCTTTTCTGGAGGCGGCGGATGAAGAGAGGTCATACTATTATGTCTCTTTCTTTGTCATTTATCTTGGAGAGGAACTAGACTAAGCCGACAAGGACACGGGGAGCAGATGTCTTTACTGCAGTATCCCAATTTTCTCTCTGCGTGTACAGTGGTGAATCGCGCTTCTTCTAAATGCCAGTGGAAGATCCAAGCAATTCAGAAGACAAACTCCTGGCTATGCTGAGGGAAGGATGGAGTTATGCAGCCGTTGTATTGAGAATGCTTTACTTTCCTTCTCTCTCAACATAAGAGTCGGTTATGAATGCCATACCTTAGGCATTACTGCCTTCTAGGTGTATTAACAGCACTTGTAAATACTGTAGTATTTTCTATGAATTTTCTGCTTGCAATTTGTTTGGGTGCATGTTCAGAATTGTTTACAATGTGTTTAAAAAAGTGTGTTGTAATACGTTTAAAATGTGTTTAACGTGCTTGGGAGGGGATTATAAGGTCTCTCTATATTGCAGATTTTCATATACTGTATTGTGGTGGAGTCCGGTATGTATCCCGCTGCGATAAAAAGGGGTTCACTGTATACACTTAGTGGAAAGTTTATTAGCTACACCAGAACGCTTCTTTACATTCAATATAGGGCCGAATGATCCTTTTGTAGTAGTAACATTGCTTTGCAAACTTCTGAAGGTTCCAAAAAGTTTAGAAAGCCTCCGATTAGTAATGTTAATAGTTGAAAAAAAAAGGCTGTTTGAGGGAGTTAATAGTCCACTTACAATAGTACAGCAGAGCAGGGGCAGGAGGTAAATATTCTTGCCATCAACAACAGGATGTAGCTACGTTTAATGCAATTTGCTTGAAGCATCCCCCCCAACTAAGGTAAAACAACCACACGCTCCTCAATGCGTCTTGAGCGCATCGATTTTGTTCAACAATACAATAATGAACACTGAGCACCCAGAAGTGCCTGCTAATATGCAAAATATCAATGCCTTTCTTCGACTATAATGAATAGGCCATTGATGCTGGGAAGCAGCAATATTGCACTGCACAAAAGATTCATCCGGAGCATTTAAATTTGGCTCAGTGCACCTCCAACTGTAAGCCAATTACTCGAGTAAAGATGCAGATAATTCCCTCCTCTCCCTTCGCCTGAGCTATGGTAATTTTGCTCTCTCCCCTAACGCAGCCTGCGTGATGATTTCCCAGTTGGGACTCCTTATTTTCTCGTCCTCCACAATGCATCCTAACCACTGCTGTGCAAACTTGAGTCGTTTTAGCAATCAGAGCATCTGTCCGCATGGAAGCAGTGCACTTGTGGAAGCTCGTTTGGGTTCGTTAAGGCTCCATTAAAAGAGGCAGAAAGTGAGGAGAGGGAATGGAAAAAGAAGATTCCAAGGCCTTGTTTGAGACCAGTGGTGCACGGATCCATGCAGAAAGAAAATCATACAAAAATAATACGTTCAGACAAGACTACTTTGAGCAATACTGCCACTAAATGAGCTCCGAGCACAAGCAGTCAACCCCAAAATAAATAGTGACACACTTCACAAGCACAAGATTCAAACGCAGAACCTTGCGACTGTGAGGCAAATGTGCTCGTTTCAATAAATCAAATGCCAGTTTCTAAATATTGCACATTACTTTCCATGCAAAACTGATTTCCATTGAGAACGTGCTTATTCATTACAAATACCCCAGCGGTAAGTCCTTACGTTTTGTCATCCCCAAAGCGAAGAGCAGCCGTGGTCTCATTATCATTTCTGTGTGGATTTAAACAGGCTCGGAGCCCACGCTGGAGTTTCATAAAAATGCTCAAACAATGTGAATTATTAATAGTCACTGAGAGAAATAGAAACTCCAGTGGAGGGAGACGGTAAAACTCACCGACCGTATGAGGATGCGGAGTGTGCGTTTGCGACGGTGCGTCCAGAATTGTGAAACGAAAGACTTCGATTTTGATAGCGTTTGCCAAACACAGCACTCAATAATCAATCTGACATGATGCAGCTGTTTCTCCTCCAATTAGAAGGCAGGACTCAATGAACTGGTCACCTGCAGAATTGTGCAACATTCAAAATGCCAAAATCAATTAGATTGTTGCTTTGACAAAAGCTCAATCAGTCCAGGTTGTTCGTTCAGGCGGAACATGTTGCTACCAATAGATCTAAAATGTCCTAGGTGAAAAAAATAAATACAAAAATTCAATAGTGACCTCGTGAAAAAGGAGTAAAACCATTACCGCAATGTTGTGGAATTTATAGGCAATTACAAACGTTTTGGGTGGGTGTTAGTTACCTGTGAATTTTCACGATAATAAATTGATAAATGAGAGTATGTTTATATCACTGAGTTAAAAACTTAATAAATCGACAACTAGGAAAGTGGTAATTAGTATTTTTTTCCTGGTTGCGAAGTGGCAACATACACGCCAGCGCCCTTGAACTTTTTTCCCAAATCAAATCATTTGTAAGCCATTTATTTTGAAGGGTAATGTAACGTTGTAAAATGAGTTTGAAATGATATTTAAGTGATATTCTTAAAGACAATTATATTAAAAAAAATATTCACACATTTCTGTCATGATCTGTGTTTCTGCTGACGTTGTTGTTTTGGTTGGATTTAGTTTTGTTTCTTGTCACATGTTGTTTTCCTGTGTCCCTCATTTATGGCTTGTCTGCTTGTCAGGTTTTCATGTCCACTTGTTCTCCTCAGCCCTGTTCCTCGTGTCAACCAATCAGCTCCACCCAGTCACTGGATTCATGTTCAGGTATGCCTTGTTGTCCCGTTAATTTGTTTGTATTTAGTTCCCTGGTTTCTTTGAGTCTGTGTCATTTCAATGTTGTCCGTTTTGTACGTGACTTTACTTGTCACGTAAAGTTTCCTGTAGCCTGTTGTGGTGTGACAGCAATCGTTGCACAATATTGCTCCTCCATTGTAATTGGAGCAATGCCTCCCATGACCCCCCGCTATCATTCTAGTCATCCTCAACAACAATCCGTCCACTTCGTTCAAGAAAATGAAGTGACCACTCAGACCTTCTTTCTTCCTGCATCATTCAGGTAGCAAAACAATTGCAACAATGCCCAAAAGTCACATGCTTTAACACTTAAAGTTAACTTTCAGACAATAATGCTAATTGATGAATAATACTCAGCACATCTGCTTTGGATTCAGGTGTCATTTCCAGGCTGAATACTATTGTGCAGGTCTGCCATTTCTATAATAATACTTCCATCATTATCAGATTCGTAACCTGAAGGACTTTTACACCTCAGTGAAATCGCTGTGAAGTTTGTGTGTGCGTGCTTGTGTGTGTGCGCGTGTAAATGGGCAGACAAGGATCAGCGGATGATGCGCACTTTAATCATCAGAGGTGAGGATGGGCAGGGAAGTGTTGTTCCCATGGTAACGGGCATGTCAGCGGTGGGGCATGGTGAGAACATGCATGCCCGCACGTGCTTTTTTCATAAGTAGAGTCTTTGGCCAATCACATTGGAGGATTTTAGGCTGAATGCCTCAGAGGCAAAGGTTAATTGCGGGGCTTTGTGATGTGAACTGTTCTTTTCCTATCAGAAATGTCTGAACAATGGTACAGCACAAGCAGCGTGAATGAAACCAAAAGGGCAGGAAGGAATTCAAACATTCGGAAAATCAAGCTATTGTTCAGTTCTATGCTGTATTAATGGCATTCATGTCTTCTTGAAGCCATATTGGACAAACATGCTATGGTTAATCATTTCTTAACAGAATCCAATTTCAACACACTTATGATACAATAATGTGCACAAGCACCAATGGAAAGTTTACCTTGCAGCATCTTCCACCAAGCATTATGGCAAACTTAAAATACATTATTCTTCCATGAAACACTATATGTTACCTTCATCTCCAACCGGTTTTGAGGTTAAGGTAAGGACATTATAGACGTAAACTTTTTTAATGCAAAGAAGGATTTTAAAGGGCCCTCAAGCACACTGAGGGAAGTATAAAAAAAATAAAGCAGGAAATTTAAGCAGCAAATTAGAGTACCAAAATAGTTCTACCCTGGAATCAATGTACTTTGCAATGTAATTGCTTTGCTTTAATGGCTCCTGGGTGTTAAGGCGGACATCCACGTTCACAAACACACACTATAAACCAAGTGACAAAACAAAAGAAAGGGACATTAAGTACCTCAGTGTTTCCTGTTATAATAATGCAAATTACAGGCATTGCTAAATCTGTCACAAACAAACAAATATTAACCGACAAGATCCTATTGAAACAGGAAACGTTGCAACACAGTTAACTGCACGAGTCGACCTGACAATACTGATGAGAACTGCGGGAGGGATGCCGAAATGAAAAAGAACCAGCTGAGTACACAATGAGCCTGCTGCAACCGCGAGTGTGTTTTCACACCAGTGTGTGTATTGGTGTGTGTGTATTTGTGTCTCTGTGAGTGTAATGAAGGTTCCTCTTCACTGCAGGCCATGCGGCCCCAAGAGGATGTTTGGATGGCACTCCTGGCTGACACATGGTGTTCTCAGTTGTCAAAGTTGATTAGATACGAGATGAAAGTGATTCCCTCGGTGCTCTTCGGTGACTGGTCACAGCGCCGAGGGATGTGTGTGTGTGTGTGTGTCTGTGTCCAGACGGGCCAAGTATAATTCGGTAAAAGTACGATTGCTGGATTACTGATCACGGTGCTTCAACATATTCATTAATGTCAAGGCCCGCACTCATTCAACATGTTGTCGAATTAATGCAAGGTGAAAAAAAAAAATCCTTAATGACTTGGATGCCAGTGAGGTAACATCGCAGAACGCTGCCCACGTTCACGGGAGGTTAAACGATGTCCATTTAAGCTGCGAGTCAGATGTCAACAACTTCCCACTCACACTGATGATCACAAAAGCCAAGAAGCAGGTTTCCCTTTTAACAACCACAGCAAACTCGGAAAAAGTGTGTGAACTGTGGTGTCCGTTTTGTCTCTTTCTTTTGCCTTTTATGTAAATGTTTCAACCCTTGTTGTCATTCGATTGAACCTCAGTTGAATTGTGGAGTGTGACACCCGACACAGACGTCGAAGAAAGCCGCGGGCACCAATGAAAGTCGAGACAGCACACCAGTGAAGGAAAAAATAAATAAAATGTTACCGTCTTAGAGGTCTAACAAATAACATCCTTTTTAGCAATAATAAGAAAAAGAACCTTGATTTAAGAGCGACATTATTGTGCACATTAATGTTTGTAAGCCTGCTGGCTTCACTGGCTTTCCTGAGACGTGTGAAGAATGTTTCTTGGCAGAGTCGAACAGAGAGAACAGCAGGGAACGCTTGGCAGGAACATGTGTTGTGTGCATACACAGAGTACATTTTTCCTTTTGGAGATGCACAGACTTCACCTGGATACCGATTTATCAAGTATGCGTTACAAGCTTTGGTTTTGCACTAAATTCAATTACAGTAGCGCTTGGATACGTACAAAGTTAAGTACAACTGAGCAGTACATAGGTGGAGAGTTACGTGTATCGCTAGAGGGAGCCCACGTGGACCGCACTTCGTGAATCACGGAACGAAAGGCCACACGACAACCCCGCCTCTCGTCTCACCTCCTCCGCCGTCCTTCTCCTCCTCCTCAATGCTGTTCTTGATGCCGTCGTACTCCTCGTCGATGTTCTGGTTGCCTCGTATCTGGCTGAGGACGCGTCGGGCCTTCTGGGTCAGCCCGCGCTGGATCAGCCAGCGAGGGCTCTCGGGCAGGAAGAGGAACCCCACAAACTGGAGCACAGCGGGGAGCACTGACAGGCCCAGCATGTACCTGAAGAGGCGGAAACAGGCCGTTTATATCCATTGTATTGGATTTCGATGATTTTGACAGGAAGCTTTCAACTGGTCTCGAGCTATTTCCTTACAAGCGACGGGTGGCTCATCCTGAAAATTCTTTTTATTGTTGTTTGTTTGAATGTCATTGTTTTATGTTGCAATGCCTTAATGTGTATAAAAAAAAAAAAAAAAAAAAAAAGAGGGCAAAATTAGCAGTTTTTTTGGGTGTTATGATTCCTGATTTTTGGGGGAATGTTTGTTCGAATGTCATTATCGTTGTAATGTGTGAATGCGTAAAATAATAATCGAATCGGCCGGGCCCTTAATTCAAAATACAGCAGTACACATATCAAGACATTCATGGGCTGTATGCATGTTTGGGTTCTGCACAAATCCAAACTACAAAGCAACAATTTGCAGTCTAGACAGAACAGATTCACCCACCTCCAACACACACACACACACACACACAAAGCTGATTCGCTGAATGATTATAGTGAGAGAAAATAATTGCTCCATAAAGCTCTCTGCAGCCACTTAAGCGCACAGTCAGAGTACAACATGTTCGGACAAAGGGGCTGCTTGGAAATCCAAAACTCGTGGATGTGGAAGAATAAGAGGAGAGAAGGGAGGGAGCAAAGACTAATTGGAAGGAGGCAGCAGCCCTGGAAATAAAAAGAGCAGCACGCACGGCGTGCTGACAGGAGCGCCTAAATGTCGGTACAAAAGACTTTTCTTCTCTTGCTGAGGCAAAGGCATCAAGGAGAGCTTCACGGCAATTTATAATTCAGGAATTTCTCTAATCGGCGACATCAGGGCCACACGCGAAGAAGAAACGACGGTCTTTATCTACGCTGACATTTCACAACTCAGCATATAAACACTCTACGTGGGCTTTTATTCTGACGAGGAGAGAGGTGGAGGGAGGGGGACAAAACATCAGATACGAGAGGGTGTACAGTACGGTCCAAATGTGCGGACGTTATCGGCCTGCTCGTGGATATTTTGACATTTGAGTTTGAGCCTGAGTGAGATTCTCTGGCATTTGATATAATGGGATGATAATATCACATATCATACATGCTGCACGACTATATGAGATTCGTTGGGGGACTCCGGGCGTCATTTCTTAGCCGTCATAGAAGCAGGTCTGACCTCCATCCGTCATGCTGCAGGTAGCTGAAGGCGCCGTCCACGAGGCTGGCGGTGAACTGTCCGCCGGTAATGAAGAGGGTGTTCACGGTCACCAGCTGACCGCGCAGGTGAGGCGGCGAGGCCTCGGCGATGTACACGGGCACTGTCATCGAGGCGATGCCTGACGAAGAGAGAGAGAGGTCAAAGGTGAGCTCAACAAGCTGACAATTAGCTTACAGCAGAGGGAAGCCAATACCGCCGTAACTCACACGAGTAATGCAAGGCGAAGGTTCGCTTTGCGTCTGGTGTGAACGCACCATTATAAAACCAGAGAAACGCCAAGGTCAGATATAATCACTCAAAGTAGTGCCGCAATCATACAAACTGTATATTGTACATATAAACTTTCGTGCGGGAGAAAACTTACAACAGAAAAGAAAAACACATTGCAGGAAGCTATCCTGTGCGGGGTGTCTTCAAGACAATGTGAACCAATATTCGGTTTGTCCAACTTAAGGCAAACTTGAACAAGAGTATGGACGCAAGACCACTGTGTTCTGCAGCTGGCTCCTGATCAGCCCTATTAATAGCCTGCTTGCTATGCTCCCACTCTCCCATCTCCCCCACAATCACCACCATCATCATCCTCATCCCTTCTCATCCCATCCCTTCGTCTTCTTCTTCCTTACACCGCACTCCCCTGAATGGCCTATGTGGCTACCTGTTGCTATGGCAACCCTGTCTCAGGAAACGGAGCCAGGCCGTCTCCAGTCGGGTACCGCATGGTGGCGGCTTTCGGGACGACAAATCCAATAAGAGAGAGAGAGCGAGACAGAGAGAGAGAAAGAGAGAGAGAGAGAGACAGAGAGAGAGAGAGAGAGAGAGAGAGAGCGAGAGGAGGATTTAATACTCATCTTGTGTTTTCTTTCCCTCCAAAGGAGCCGCCAGAAAAGATTTGTCATCCTTGCATTGTGACAAAAAAAACCATCACCACCTATGGACAATTTTTCACATCGACTATGATGAGTACAGTGCAATGAGGCAGTCCTACATTGATCACACATTCAATAAGTAACTATGCTAACTTGCCACAACATTAAATATGCTAAAATAATCAATCCCCGATTAATTGGCCCACTCTTCACTCGCGCAGACAAATTCACTATATGTTGAGCTATAAAACCACTCATTAGCAAGAGCCCACCCTAGCGTCGCTCCCTGCTCACCATGCACACCACCACCCTCACGCTCTGCGTTCCCAACGTCCGCACTACTTTTGGTCAATCTTCTTCTCAATTTTCTGCCCCAAACAAATGAAACTAAAGTCACCTCACTTACTTGGGAGGGGCAAACTATTACAAAGAAAGGAATTTCTTTGCAGGTGTACCTAATGTTCTGACTGGTGCTTTTGCAGCGCAAAAACTGACCCAAATGTGTTTGCGGTGCAATGTTTGTATGCACCCGATACATTACGCAGCGATGCCTCCATCTGTATTCTGCTCGTGAAACCAATTTCCTATCTTCTCTGCCGCTTTCACCTCCCCGTTTGCCCTCGTTTCACCTAACCAAGCCGTACGCATTTCACCGGGGCGACGGACCGCCCATACGAGTGAGGCGCTCCGGCGCGAAGGTGACAAATGATCGTGTCCGTTTCATTTCTTTTCCCAGAGAAAAGACGGACAAGCCGATACCTCTGCAGACGGCAAAAAGGTCAAAAGTCACTTGACATTTTCAGCCGTGGTAAACAAGGGAGCGTGAGGCTATCTCTTGATGCGGCAACACCATTTAACCATTTTCTCCTTTGATTGCATCAAGTGGCTTGTGGAGAGATGTCCGATTCATCTTCCTCTGGAAAAACACTACTATAGCGGTTGTATTCATTGTCGCTGGTGTTCACATTGTTGTTAAAGAGATTCAGAGACAGTTCCGTACACATTGTCTTCTTAAACTGCTCTGCCAAGCCTCCAGGCACACACACACTTGATCAGAGGCAGATAGCTCACTCTACCCTCCATCACTGACAGCGAGGATGGAGGAAGCTAATTAGGGTTCGAAGACGAGGCGGGCAGAGTGAAAAGTCTCCTGGATAAAGAAGTCGTTCAATCAATAATGAAAGAAAAAATAGCCCCCCGAATGGTGATTCAATTCGGCGGAGAGAAATAGAATATTATGTCCAGTCTGAATCAAATTCGGGAAGTTCTGAAACAGCAAGTAGCAGTGCAGAGACATCAATAATCACGACAAAAGTGCCTGAGGCAATGTTTCATATCTTCATAAAAATTGATTAAAGAAACCTTAATTGAGGTATTTATGTGGTAACAAAGTTCCAGTGCACTTAAAGGGGACATGTTGTGGAAAATGTACTTTTTCATATTTTGTTTCCAAATAATTGGGTCTCTGGAGTGCCTGTCCACCCATAAGTGTGAAACTGAATAATCAAGTAAGTCTCAACTCCTTTGCCTTTTTCTGAAAAGGGATCTTTGAGTGAGGTGGTCTTTGTGTTTGCTGATGTCATGCTGTTCGAAAAAGAAATGCCTTTGCATTGTGTCAATTGGATTATTATACACTTGTAATGCCCTGCCCCCTTTATCCTCCCACCCAATCAACTCCTGGCTTTTCTCTGGTAGCCTTCCACTTCCTGTAATTTGATAGGTCGCCTTTACTGTTGTTGTCTTCCTTGCTATATGTGTTAGTTTTAGCTTTTATATGACTTTTAAATATCCGGCTTGTAGCCATGAAATGCAATTCATGTTGTGGTTATGTTGCTCATTTCAAATTTGGACCTGAACAAGTCGAATCCACACTCCTTTTTATTTGCGGTATGCAAATCTTCTCTCAGGATAATTGACTCCTTTCAAGACTGCTACATCAAAGGATGCAATCTTCCCCTGTCAATGCGATCGCAACCCAACAACGGTCCCCCCCCCCATGCTCGTGTAAAAGGTCATCTTAAAAATAACTGGCCAGGAGCTGACTAACCAGAGGCCTTATATGAGGAGAAGCAATAGAGACGACCGTGGCTTGCGGTGTGATCGGATACTTTCCCTGACCTTTTTGGGGCCAGTTCATTTCAGATTGGCGTTTCGGTTTTGTAATGTAAATGCGAGAATGCAATTGACAGTCTGGGCCCAGAATAATAGCGCACAGTGAAAAATGTTTCCTTAATAGCATCTCCGGCGGCTAATTGCGGTGCCAGAATGTATTTCCTGTTCCATCAAGGCCTGGTTCATGCGTGCTTGTGTAATGAATACATCTGCATGGGAAAAGATGTTGCTGGAGAGGAGCAGAAGATAAGAAATTAACAAGCAAAATGACCTTATGAAGGACCTGGTGATTAGTACCCAGCAAGTTGTCCCCGACCATCTGCAAACAAACAGCTTGATTGTGTACATGTGTATATTCATCTTCATTTCAGAACTGTTCATTTGCAAGAGGCAAGATGATTAGCACTTTTCATTTTCACTGTAACTCATTTTTTAAGGAAAGAGCCATCGCTGATGATGATTTGTGAGGAAAATAAACATTTAAAACAAGCAATCTGTTTGCCAATCCATCCTGGAAAATGACTTCTGTGCACTTACTTTGTATGCAGACAACAGTATTTGGATGAAAAATACATTTGATTGCTTTTTTTTTTTTTACCTTTTAAATGGTTTGGATCCCACTTATCTCTTATTACAGTTTATAAAAGAACAAAAACAGTCTGCATTTGCTCGCTGTATCTGTCGCGTGCTCTGCATATGGGAAGTCAGTTTTGAACTTTTTCTCCCTTCATTACGCGTTGGTACCCAAGTAAATCTAATAAAGTACCTACTGATGATAATAGCAAAGACAGCGAGTTGTCTAACAGCCTGAGGCATGCGGCTTGATGGGCACGAGGACCAAGCTGTGTAATTAGCAGCTTTGCTAATTGCAAATATCAAGGGCTGGAGGAGGAGGAGGAGCAAACAAACAAGTTCCACTCTGTGCGTGTGTGTGCGTGTGTGCGTCTGTGTGTGTGTGTGTGTGTGTGTGTGTGCAGGGAGTGGCGATAAGGAAGCTTGCTGCAGAGATTCTGATTGGCCGAGTGCATTTACGCTGTAAATGCTCAGTGAGCCGTAATAAAGAACGGAGTGGGCTGTATGCGGCCCGCAGGCCATACTTTTCCCATCCTTGGTTGTATTTATTGTACTAACCTGACACAAAGTACAGCTTTCTGGTACGCGCTCGATGCTTGTTTTTTTTGGGTTTGTTTTTCAAATGAACTGACATTGAAGAGAAAAGTTGGAGTATGATAGCTTTTAAGAAAAAATAATATTAGTGGTGGTGGTGGTTTTGCGATTGTTGATAACTTTTCACTTTGTTCCTCAATTATTATTACAGTAATCCCTCGTTTATTGCGAGGGTTAGGTTCCGGACCACCCCCGCAATAGGTGAAATCCGTGACGTAGTGACTAAACAAGGGGGGTCTCGCCATTCAAGCTAGGGCCGCCACTTCACACACATACTGACTGTTGAAACATGAACACACGCACACTGCATCATGCAGGTTCGCAATGTTCTTGTTCTTATGACGTTTTCTTTTTTTTAATGAATTTTTAACCTTACATTCTTTATCTTTTGAAAGGATTTTTTTTCTTTTATTGCGCACACGAGAAACGTCTTGATCTTGAATCTATTTGGAAAACTTTTTGTAACTTAAGGACACTTCAATAGTAATGACAAACAAACATAAGGTGCAAAGAGCTTCTCACCGAGTCCCACTCCAACGACGAGCCGCCCCGCCAGGAGCACCTCTTTTCCGGGCGCGGTGCTCAGCACGATGCCGCCGACGGTGAAGAAGAAGCTGGCCAGCAGGATGCACACCCTGCGCCCGAAGAGCCCATTGAGGAAGGCGCCAAGGAGGGCGGCGACGGCGGCCGCTGCCACAGTACTTGAGATGAGCACCTCCTGCCACAAGGCGCTCAGCTCCATCTGCCTCTTGAGCAGCAGCATGGCCCCGGAGATCACCCCGGTGTCGTAGCCGAACAAGAACCCCCCCAGGGCGGAGAAGGCGGACAGGACGTAGACAAAGCCCGGCGTGACATCCTGCATGAACTGCTTGCGCGCAGCCCTCTCCAGGTCGCCGGTGGAGGCGGAGGAGGGTCCCGGGGCGCCCGCGGAGGAGGCGGAGGACGCAGAGGATGCGGCCACCTGCAGGCTGCTGACGCTGGCGTTGGACGGAGCCTTGATGAGACTCCGCTCCCCTCCGTCGCTCGCTTTCCTCCAGCGCTCGCCCATCAGGTTGCTCATACTCCGGAGGTTGTAATCATGGTCCGCCTGCTTTCGCGACATAAGGGATGCGCAACTCCAAACACTTCAGGAACCGACGCTTTTCTCCGCTTTAGTGTCAACTGAGCGGTCTGTGCGACAGAGCTGCCAAGTTGCGCGCATCTCCTCCCTGTGGTCCTGATGAGACAGTTGGAGAAGATAGGAGGAGTGGAGTGGATCCCTTCGTCATCGGGAGCGTCGCCGTGACGCAAAGATGTCTTATTTTGAACGTGTGATGCAAGAGTCAGATGGAGGGAGGGGAGGGGGGGGGGGGGGGGGGGGGGGGGTCGTCATTTGACCCTCTGTGTCTGTGCATGGCTGCCAAAATAGAAACAGCACGTGAGGCAAAACTCCATTAACAGTCTCAAGTATCATTCATCTATTTAATATTTTAACATCAAGTGTTTAATGCAAATGAAACGGTTATCATGTAGCATTTTAAATACATGTATATTCTTAGTGTTAATCCAATTGTGGCCTTATCTGGAACGCAATGTGAGAATGCTGCCCCCTGCAGGATATACCCTGTAAAACGTGAACAGCAGTTTACAATATTTTGCAATATCTGCATTGTGAATTTTATGATGAAATCACTATTTTACTCACAGTAAAGTACTCCGTCAAGAATTGTATTCATTATATCATATCATTTTACTTTCACAGTAAAATACTGCGTTCGATTTTGATTGAGAATCCTGGACAATTTTCTGTAATAACAATAAATGACTCCATAATTGCAACGCTTGAATGCTGAAATTGTCTAAAGACAAGTAAGAAACATATTGATAAGCTTCTTGTATTGAATTGTATGTTATTACACAGTACCTAAAAAAAAATGCTTAAAAAATGGACTAATGTATATAAGGTACAGTATACACCAGGGAGAAAACACTTTTGTAAAAATAAATAATTATTCAATAATTATTTTATTCTGTATTCATAATTAACTATAATGATGGATGGAATTAACCAACTAGTTAAATAAATAGGAAAATGTTAATTTAGTGTCAGTATTTTTTTTTAAATGAGCTTTTTTATTATTATTTTTTTTTACAATAAATCAACTCATTATATAATTAGATATATGGATATATGACATGAATAAATGCATTTTAATTGACCAATTTTTGGACGGGTGGCAAAATGAACACAAAAAATAATACAGGACTCTTAAAGTTAATTATACATATTTATACCTGTGTTTCCTCACCTTTATTGAGCCAAGGCACATATTTTCCAATAGAAAAAGTGAATGTTAATTGTACTGTCTGCCATCTAGTGGAAGCACATGCAATTGCTCTGCCTGTCACTATATGTCGCTGGCACAGATAGATGACCAAATGATTTGTAGTCAATCGGCGCAATGGTTGAAGAAAAGACTGACGAAACACATGCAGCCAGCCAGTTCTCAGCATTTCTGATTCAATGATTATAAAACGTGTCCAGGATTCCAGGAAAAGCCTTTCTGCCGCTTATGCTCACAAACCCAGCCGACATACTTAACCGTCATTATTGTCTGCCCGCTCTCCTATTGATTGGTCCGGACACACAGTACAAGTAATCTCTGCGGACATGCGGCGTGGCTATACGACTGCAGACGAATGACACAGATGCACTCTGGAGCCAAGACAACCAGCGTGCCGACCGCTGAGTGCGAAAACGGAAAATGGCCTGATAATGGGCCATGATTGGGCCCAGAAAGGAGGGGGAAGGTTATAATGGGGAGGGGAACTCCAGTAACCTTTTGACAGCCTCATGGTTGGGATGACACAAGATTCAATAAATTGAACATGGATCTTTCCAATATGTGGAGTATGATGATGTACACTAATACTCAAGTCAACATAGGGAATGCCAAAATAAGATGGATGACTTCTGTTATGGAGGGTTTGAAGACCATATATATATATTTATATATATATATATATATATATATATTCTTTTTGGCAGTTTGCAAAGGACCACTGGGTGAGCCTAAGCGGGAAAGGGTTTCCCCGATGAACATATGCAAGTGAGGAATAAAGTATCGTAGACAGATGGGTGATGTGAAAATACTCTTTTTTTGGCTACACCATCTAATGGTGACAATTTTGAAGATTCTTTTTGGAAAAAGCTGTTGTAATTCTATTGCATTTGCACTGAAACCGACACCGATAACTGTAAAATGTCTTTTTGGATGTTTGTTTTTCAGCAAGACAGAATATGGGATAAACAACACTGCTGTTTTACATGCAAGATCAAAATAATCACAGTAAAAAAAAAAAAAAAAAAATGTCACTAAAGTCCTTCATTTATAGTCTCAATAATTGGGAAGTTGATGCAATTATACTACATACTACTTATGATTTTATTTGTGTAGGACAAACAATGTGTCACAAAAATGCAATTTAAATAAAAACTTGTAATTGGGATTTTAGAATGGAATAGTGTGTTCAGTAATTTGCATTTTGGGTAAAATTACACGGCCTCTTACAATAAATACCATGTTGCCCTTCCAAATGTATCTTTTCAGCCTCTTTTGACAAAGTAATCATTAGGAAGTACAGATATGTTTTCAAATGTAGGGTAAAGTAAAAAGTCGTCAGAAAAATAAAAGCATGGCTACCTTAAAAGTCTACTTCCCACCACTGAGTATATTGTGCCGATTCATTAAAATAATCTCCGCAGTCAGCACTGTGTACGACTGGAGGTATGATTCAACACTGTATGTAAGTAAGCATGATGAGTTTAAGTAATGAGGGATACCCGATAAGAGAAAGCCATTGTTCGGGCCTATCAATAGCGCAGGAAGACTTTGATCAGGCGCAGGGGGAAACACCCTGCCTTACAAAAGCTGCACTTCTCCAGGAGAGGAAGACATTTGGGTTTGAAAAACAGCAAACTCAAAGACACATGTGGGGCTTGTGAATAAGCTTGGGTCCGCTGTTTGTTGTGCTGTGCACTTGCGAGTGATGTTCACAGGGGGATAATGTGCGACTGTGGATGCCCGGGCCAGTTGTTTGCTCGCAGTCTTCCTGGGCTGGACCTTAACCAGGTATAGCCGTCATGTTTTTTTTTTTTGGGGGGGGGGGGGGGGGGTTGGGGGGTTCGCTTGTGTGTGTGTGCCGGAGGGGGCGTTTATCAGTATGATCAACATGTGCGCGAGTGGTTCGGTTACTGATTACAGGTGATGTTATAGTTTGTTTGTGATAAGGCTCGGTTTCCAGCACAAAGTCCTGCCAGGTACAACAAGCCTGTAGGCTATTTTGTTCACATCCCTTCCATCCATCTTAGGACCACTGCTGCTTCTCAGGTAAAGACTTTTTCTTTGGCTTTCTTAAAAAAATAATGACTCCTCAAGAATGTACACAGTTAAAATGTGTTGCTCGGAAACAGGAGTTATTAGTATTTCCTTGTAATTGTAATTGACTGGTTCAGACTTGTAGTTTACTGCATGACAAGATTGTTACAGTCAAAGGAGAATTCTCACACAGGTTGGCAATCCTTGCTAGAAACCACAGCAGCATCATGAGTGTAGAGTCCACCAAGCCACGTGATGCTTGCTGCTCCAAGTTCAAGGTCAGTGCAAACATGCAAATTTGTCTAAATAACTAAAAAAAAAAAAAAAAAAATCCCCATTGCTTAACTGCAGAGGGTCTCATGTTGCAAAAATGTAGAAAGCCCAAACAGGGGAAATGTGTCACACATGACAGCTTATCTCGATGTTTTTGTCTCTCAATCACAAATCATTGTGATGCAATCAAGAATATAAAACCATTAAATTATACTACAAGTGCTCCTTGCTAATCAGGAAATTAACTTCTGACATACTTGTGGGTTATCAGTCGGTGGCTATTTCGATTGCCTTGTGTAATAAGTTGCAATGATGAAACAAATGATTTTTTTTTCACACACTATCATATTTTTAAGCGCTGCATATGATGTTCAAATCCTCATTTTAAACATTGCTTTGAAGAACACATAAATAGAAATAATAAATAAATCAATGTTTACTGTTTTACTGTTTGCATAGAATAGTGTTCATTAAGGCTCGATCGATATGGATGTTTTGAGGCCGATGCAGATCGGAAATTTGGCAGAATAAAATTCCAATAACCAACAAATATAAAAATATATAATGAACAAAATACCGTATTTTTTATTTTGGTCTTTTAACACTTCCAATTATAAAGATATGAATTACAGGCACAACATTTGACCGTTTTACAATACTTTGTCCTTTAGTATTGGTGGAACTTTACAACAGAGAGAAAAATCAGCTCATTTTTTGGGGGGGGCAGATTTTTGCTGATTTCAAAAGGGCTAATATTGAATTAAGGGCAATTAAATCAGCAGTCTGATTAATCGGTCAGGCCCCAGTGTTAAAATTGTCCTATGAAGATTTAGTATGATTTTGTTCCCCCGAAAATTGAGTTAGTAAAATATTCAGGTATTTTGGGGGTTACCTTCAACCCACCAAAACACACTTTAAATGTATGACAATGTCCAGTATTATTTTTCATGATATTTTTGGAATGGCGTGACTGATATCAATTGAACTCCCTTTAAATGTACGGTTGTAGATGCTATATCCCATTGAGCATCCTCCTATTTTTTTCCACTCACGAAGAGTCAGGGATATTTATTGGCTTACAGGTGAAATTTCAGGATGGACCTAAAATGCTCCAGAACCTTTTCAGGTGAACTTGGCTTTGACTTTCGCATGTCCAACGGTTCAAAAAGTACTGAAAAACTGAACAGTTGGACACGTGTAGATCAAAACAAAGTTCACCTGAAAAGGTTCTAGCACTTTAGTTTCTGAATATCCTTAACATTTCTGGAGTAGTGTATGAAGTACTACTGTGTTGTTGTTTTTTTCTTTCCAGCTTTTTCTGGCCTCTATGGCATTCGCGTACTTTGCCAAAGCCTTTGGTGGTGCATACATGAAGAGCTCCATCACCCAGATTGAAAGGCGCTTCGACATCCCCAGCTCACTTATCGGGGTCATAGACGGCAGCTTTGAAATGGGTTTGTGCTGCGATTTCTTTTTTTTTTTAAAAACAAACAAAAACATTATTTCCGTAATATGAATAATGCTTCTGCTTTTGCAGGCAACCTTTTGGTAATAGCCTTTGTGAGCTACTTTGGTGCGAAGCTCCATCGTCCCAGACTGATTGCGATTGGCTGCATGATCATGTCTGTTGGGTCCTTCCTCATTAGTCTACCACACTTTCTGCAGGGCCCGTCAGTATACACTTTCTAACTACTCCTATTGAAAAAAAAAAAAAAAAAAAAAACCGACATGATTCAATATCTCTAACATGATTCAATATCCCTAACTCTTGAATCATGTCTGTTTCAAGAGTTAGGGATATTTGGCTTTAGGTTGAAATTTCTGGATGAAAGTAAAACACACTGTAAGCTTTACAGGTGAACTTAATTTGACCTTCTCTCCAACTGTTTAATGTTTCAGTATTTTTTTTTTGCTGAACTGGAAACTGAATGTAAACTTGTGTTTGTGTGGATGAGTGAGGGAAAATATTCGGTGGTGCTTTGTTTTCTTGCTCTGTTACGGCGCCTCTGATTCTCTCTATTCAAATGCGTATGTTATTAAAGTTTTTTTTTTCAACACGGTTACATTAGATTTTATTGAAGATTCCCCCAATCTGCACGCCTCTGCCTCTAAACGTCTTAGTGCTTTTTACATTCATCCTGAAATTTCACCCCAAATCCCAATATCCCTAAATTTTTGTGATAAGTGAATATATATATATATATATATATATCCTGTGTTTATTCTTTTAGGTATAAATACGAGACCAGCATGATTCACAATACCCAGGTCAATGGCACGGAGAGCATCCTGCCGTGTTCGTCCAACCACAGTTTGACCGATGTTGACGACACACCCGATTTAGCAACACGAGCAGGTACATAGCGAAGACTCCCTACAATATACAAACATTCATTAAATCATGTTGAACCTCCTTAGATTGTGAGAAGGCCGCTGGTTCGTCCATGTGGGTTTACGTGTTCCTGGGAAACATTCTGCGTGGGATTGGAGAAACCCCCATCATGCCCCTGGGGGTGTCCTACCTGGATGACTTTTCCAAAGAAGAGAACACTCCTTTCTACTTGGGTTTGTTATAAGTCCCTCTTATTCGTCTAGAGGTTTGTCATTGTTTTGTTGCACTGATGGTTTATTTTAGTCTTCAAACCAACGTAAAAACTAATGACAGAAAAAAAGCTTAACATTGAACTAAAACTTCACCACAAGTCAAACTAGCAACTTAACATCACAATAAATTGGGACAAAATTCACATAAACGTTGTCTCACAGTATCACAAACACTTACCTTGTGGCTCATCTGTGGGGTGGGGGTGGTAAAGGAATCAACGTTTTATAGCATTTGGTTTCATTCATAACTCTTTTTCTTGCCTTCTAGGTTTACTTTCGTTTTCAAAACTCACCGGTGTCGTGTGAAGTTACTTTTCATGCCAAAATGCTGAGTTCCGGTGCGTACCCTTCAAAATAAAATGCGCAAAGGAAGAAGCAAAACAGGAAGTCAAGTTAAAACTTGCACATATAAACCATTTGATGTGATACAACAGTCGCAAATAACTATTTTAACAATGCCTATATTTAACTTTTACCTGAAATATTAATTAATGAATATTAAATCAATTGAGTTAGTTCCACACACATTGCCTTTTAGTTCATAGGTTTGATATTGATACTGATAATAAAGAACTCCGCGTCAAATGTTCATTTTAGTTTGTGCTGCGGGCTGCTAAGAAAATGGATGTTTATTATTTGGACACACTTTATTGAAACCATGCAAACTTTTTTGACCCACCCCCCCTAAAAGAATCGGAATCGAGAATCGTTTGGAACTGGAATTAAAATGAGGAACCGGAATCGCTCAAATTCAGACGATGCCCAATCCTAGCTAAGATCCGCTCCGTGTCCAGTACATACAAATGTCCGAATTATATTGGCCACAGCACCAAAGGCGCGCACACCAGAAGGAGCAGCACAAAGTCCTCTGAATTGAAGCAAAAATAGTGGCAAAACCTGTTTAATTTATTTACGTTCTTTTTAATTATGTCATTACTGTCTGTTTTTATAAAGTGCCATATTATAGAGTGACATTTTTCTTATTAAAAACACATTACAAACATTTGGCTGGGTTTTACAGATTATATGAAATATGATTTGAGTTATTAATGTTTAAAATTAGTCAGAAGAATTAAACTCGTACCTCAAGTCGCTGCTGTACAACAAAATAAGTGATTCACAGTTGCAATAATGATACAAAATCTGTTCTGGTCAACCTGCAAGCTTTTTGGTATGCAACGCAACACCCTAGCATTACTTAACAATAATATTTTTATGTCTGCTTTCCTCAATATGCCAGCCTGCATCCATACAGTGGGAATCTTGGGCCCCATGTTTGGCTACATGATGGGATCCTTCCTTGCCAAGATCTACGTGGACGTTGGATCCGTGAATTTAGGTGCGCGGTGACATGTCATCCCAAAGCCCTTTTATCCCATTTTGTTGGGTTCACTTGTCTGTGAAGTGACTCCTTATCACCGTCTTCAGAGTGCGGAATTCAGCCCTAGAAATCGCACCACGGTCAATAGAGGCTCAAAACAAGTTAAGCTTTTCTTAACTTTGCCTTCTCGACCCACATCCCATTCCCAGATAGCGTGACCATCAACTACAAGGACTCCCGCTGGGTCGGGGCCTGGTGGCTGGGCTTCATCGCGACCGGCACAATTATCTTGCTCTCCAGTATCCCCTTCTGGTTCCTGCCCAAGTCTCTTCCAAAGCAGGGGAAGGAGAAGGACCAGAGTAAAGGCCTGGAGCTCTGCACAGAGACAGAGCAGGATAATTTCCTCCAGGATCAGGAAGAGAAAGAAGTTACATTCCAGGAAATGGCTAAAGGTACCACACAGCCTTACAAAGACATAGGCCACCCTCCAGCAAATGTGAGATATTTGGTGGATTGGTATGTTCAATTATTAACTAATAGAATCCATGGACTAAAGTAAATAACTAGCCACCATGCGATCTGGGAAAAAGTTGAATGAACTTCAAACTTAAAGTAGAGTCCAGTCATGGACACTTAGACAACTCGAAAATTGATGAAAACAGTTTGTGGGACTCCAATACGCCGCAGCTACCACAATCTTATCTTACCTTTGGGAGCAGTTTTTTCCTTTTTAGCGAGTTGGCATGTGTGCAATGGTCAATTGCCAAGTGTGCAGTTCATTAATCATATATTATTTTTTTAGACAAGCTATTGATACATTTTAAAAATATCTGTAGTTAATAATTTAATATAGACAGTAATTATGAGGATATTCTTGGCCTCGTCAATATTGACTCAGAACATACAGTATTTGTAGGTGTGCAAGGAAAATAAACATTATGTGAGGGTTAACAAATTCCATGGGCTCATTGGCCTTTAAATTGATAATTTCAGCTACTTCAGCCATGTTGTGGCAGATATTCCAGATCACCAATAACTAGACATGATAAAAAAATTAATAAATAAACAAGCCTCAGAAAAATGTGCTAATTTCTTGTTTTCAGATTTCATTCCATCACTGAAGAGACTCTTCAGGAACAGCATCTACTCCATGATGATCCTCACCTACCTGGTGATCGTCAATGGCTTCATCGGCATGATCACCTTCAAGCCAAAGTTCTTGGAGCAAATCTATGGCCAGTCGGCCTCCAAGGCCATTTTCCTCATAGGTACAACATAAACGTACACAGGATGCTACTGTACCTAATAGGAACAATGATGTTATTGAAGGGAAGTGTGATTGTGTTTGTCAGTTAAAGTCATTGTTCTGTAAAAGTTTACTATGTTTGCCTGGGTCAGTGTTACGGTGGAGATGGAGTTTATTAGACGTGGATGAACCCAATGACAGCAAATTATTGGTGTTGGAATGGTGACATTCTGTGTTGTTTGAGGGCGGGGGGTGGTGGTATTTATACAGTATAGCTGACACTGTTCCATAAGTGGTCAAAAACCTGCAACTCTATTTTAATCATTTTCAAGACGCCCTTGTTTCTCTCAAGCTTGTCCTTCATGCAATATGAAAGGTGGTACTCCATGGCTGAAGCCCCTAAGCTAATGTTTTTATTTCTGCCTCTCACGGTTCCACCATTGAGGGAGGCTCTGAGTACAAACACCTAGGTGTATGGCTTGACGATAAATGTACCTCTCTTTTTTATCAATACCCTTGTCACCAAACTGCGCCAGAAAAGGTGTTTACTTGCTGAGGAATACAATTCTCGAAGCTGTGTTTTTATCTGTTCTGGACAAATGCAATGTAGTCTACAGACATGCCTCTGTTACTACCTTTAAATCCTTAGTCTCTGTTTACCATTGAGCACCCTGGTTTATCTGTGGCGCTAGCTACACTGCTTATCGTTTCTCTTTCTATCAGTTGGTTGGTTGGCCCTCTCTTTCCATTAGATGTGAAGTACACTGTTTGTAGCTAATGCATTTATCTTTTCTTTCTTTGCATGTCTTGTGGCCCATGAGTTTAAATAAAAGTGATTGTATTGAATTGAATGCACAGCACTTAACTTTAGTCATCTCTGCAGGTATCCTCAATCTGCCAGCAGTGGCCTTAGGCGTCATTACTGGAGGTTTTGTTCTGAAGCGTTTCAAGCTGGGCGTGATTGGGGCAGCCAGGGTGTCCATAACGGCGTCACTTGGCTCCTTTTGCCTGCTGGTCGTGCAGGTCTTCCTTCGTTGCGAGAACGCGGAGGTGGCTGGCCTCACTGTCACATATCAAGGGTGAGCATAGGACCGCGGAGACCGTACATCAATGTTTCAGATGTGACATTTAAGCCAATGTTTCCCAATCTGTACTCACAAATTTACTTCATCAGTGAGAAATATGGGCCTTTTGAGTTGAACACACAACTATTATTCTGTTGCATGAATGGAAACATACACATAATAATCCAACAAAACTACTGTAAACTGAGCCATAAAATCAATACTCTCGGTTGCACCAGAATCCCTGATGTGTCCTATGAGCCGCAGACATTGTTGTCACAATGCAACGCCGGCTGCTCCTGCTCAATGAAGCAGTGGGACCCAGTGTGCGCCTACAATGGGATGACGTATCCTTCTCCCTGCCTGGCTGGGTGTGAGACCTCCACGGGCACTGGAAAGGAGATGGTAGGAGAGTAAAAGAAGTCTTACCATGACATCATCCAACATCAATTTACACCCCATTTCCCCTGCTTCTGTAGGTGTTCCATAACTGTTCTTGCATTACCGAAATGATCAGTCCAAGCCAAAATACCTCAGCGGTGCTGGGCCAGTGCTCCAGGAAAAGCGACTGCGACCGGGTCTTCAAAATCTACATGGTTCTGTCCGTGGTGGGCTCCTTCATATCGGCGTGTGGAGGCACCCCTGGTTACATTGTGCTGCTCAGGTCCATACAGAAAGACTTGAAGTCTCTGGCTTTAGGAATGCAGACGTTAATCGTAAGAACTTTGGGTGAGTCATCGGCAAAAGTGGCAAAAGAACTCAGATACACAGATACTTGTACTTTCTGCGCGACGTGTGCGCACTCACTCCAGGCAATGAAGCGCTCTAAAGCGGCCACACTCGCGCACTATCGGAAGGGAAGAGGTATTTTTCATTGCTAGCTTATTGCACATTTCTGCCGCATAACCGCTAATGCGAACAAAGGCTCGCAAGTTCTTACATAGTGGGGAACGCATGCACTTAAGAGCATAGGTTATCAGATCAAATCTGTGAATAGGCAAATTTGCGAACACCAAAGTGACCTGGAAAAATCAACTTATGTACTGTAACAAAGTAAAATGGTTACTTTCCACCATGTCATTGGACTTAAGTGTGACAAGAATATCATACAGTACCAGCGTAAATGTGACTTTTTTTCTTTTCTTTTTTTTTACAGGTGGGATACCTCCTCCTATATATTTTGGAGCCCTAATTGACCGGACTTGTTTGAAATGGGGTACCAAGCAGTGTGGAGGCCGTGGCGCGTGCAGACTTTATGATGCAGACGCGTTCAGGTACAATGGCACTTTAACGCAAATGGAAACGAACAAATGGCATTTTACAAACAACTGTACAAATACATTCCAGGTGGATATTCATGGGGTTGATTGCTGGACTATACCTCCTGTCGAACATGATGTGGGGAGGCCTGTACTGCAAAATTGTCCAGAGGCAGAAGAAATTGGCATTGAGGGAGCAGGCCAAAGAAAATGGACTCGAGGGGAACAGTGTGAACGGACATGCTAATGTCAATATCGCTCTAAACAAAGAGGACACAGACCAAGAGAGCACCATTTAAATGATGTGGTCATGGTACAGCTATCGCCACATATCCGCGGTTAGATTTGCAAATTTTGGGGGCGAACCCATCTTCCGTTATTCGCTGAAAAGTAACACGATGACTTTGGCGCCTTCAGGTGGCATCTTGGTGCCAAGAAAAACTATTTCAAGTGAGTTGAGGAGCTTCATTTAGACAAAAGTAGTCCTCAGTTGGTAAAAAAAAAAAAAAAAAACATTTAAAATATAACAAATAGGAAAGGGAGAGTGGCTTCTGACATCCTGTGTTTCATTGTGCACAGACTTGTTACATCACATGGACGAGTGAGTCAAGACGTCCCCATTTGTACACCATTCTTAACATTTATGTAATTAGTGTTGATAATTTACAGAATACATATTGAGTCATTTGTCTTTGTATAGTAACCATATACAGTGGGTACGGAAAGTATTCAGACCCCCTTAAATTCTTCACTCTTTGTTATCTTACAGCCATTTGCTAAAATCATTTAAGTTCATTTCTCCCCTCATTAATGTACACACAGCACCCCATATTGACAGGAAAAAAAACCTGAGTTAAATATATGAGTGTCACAGCAAAGGGTCTGAATACTTATGGCTGTGTGATATTTCAGTTTTTCTTTTTTAATAAATCAGCAACAATTTCAACAATGACCTTTTTTTCTGTCAATATGGGGTGCTGTGTGTACATTAATGAGGAAAAAAAAAGGAACTTAAATGATTTTAACAAATGGCTGCAACATAACAAAGTGTGAAAAATTTAAGGTCGGAAAACTTTCCGTACCCACTGTATATTTTGTTCTGTAACGTCTTTTTGTACAATTGTGTGGATTGTTTCCTTAAAAAAGAAAAACAAATACTACTGTTTTTCCCCAATGTTGTTGTTGTTTTTTTAAATTACTACCATAAATTTACCATGATATGCTGTGATGTATTAACTCGCATTCCTCCCCCCACCCCGACATTTCAAACTTTAGCACCTTTAGTTTGTTTTGGCCTTATCCTCCGAACTAATATACTTTATGATGATTTGTTTATGATTACTCACATTATGTTTTACAGTAGTGTACCTGTAGATAAAACATGATTGTACTTTTAACATTCGCAGTCTCGTATCTCCCCAGCAGTGGGAGCACTATACCTTGAAATATCTAGCGCTCTTCTCCAAACACCTAATGCCGTACACAGCAAAGTAAAGTCAAAATCAATCCAAATTTAACAGATTATTAAATGCCATAAATATTTACGATGAATAATGAGCAATTTAGAAAAGTAAAGGGTGTCAACTCCGTTCTCATGTGTGTTGGGAAGTGGTCAGGAATGTGATCGATCTTAATCCTAATCCTGGGATTTTTGGAGCCTAAAAAAAGACAAAGCACCCATTTTAAATACAAAAAGTACGAATACCGCAATAATGATGCTCTCGTCTCAATTTACTGACAAAATGATTGACTCATGTGTGAACATGGCAACATGTGGATACACAGGTTCATTGTATCTTTTGCATGTACCTGCAAAAATACACTTTCGTTTTTTGCTAAAACATTGACTGAGGATTAATCATCAATTTATTGATATCAGAGAGGCTATTAATACAAATTTATAATTTGATCGAGACAATTATTTTGAGGATAATATTAAACCGGGCACGGCAAATGAACAGTATGAAAGGATTAAACAAAATGTAAAAATGTTAATGATGTGTCAGTGGACTGGACAATAGATGAATAGTTAAATTGCTCTCTTAAACTGAAATCCCAGTGCAGCATGTAAATAGAAAAGTTATTGCACAAAGGGCCTGGTTTGAAGTTCCTTATAATCAGACTGCTCCACCTCTCCTCACTTGTTGCTCTGCCCTCCTGGAGGCGCTTGCATGCCTGTGGAATACAAATGTGCACGGCCTTTTGTCCCGCGCCACAAGCGGCAGGAGAGCAGCTCTGACTGGGCAGGTCTGTCTTTTTCCCCCCCGACATGGCCGACAGCCTCGACAAGAGGGAGAGTCCCCCGAGATGGGCCTGAGGATGCACTAGGTACTGGAATCCACTTGTTCACTAGGGTCCATTTATTCCCATCAATTTCTATTACTATCAACATGTTTCTAGAAACACAGTTTACACAGTTTAACGCAAACCTTGTAGCTGATGAGTCGTTGATATTACGGGGCTTAATTTTGCTTTTCACGAAGACCGTTGAGAAAACACCTGTGAGCGATGTCTCACAGTGGTTTTTTAGGTCCTTCCATATTGTGAAGTCGCTTGACAGTTAGCTGTGAGACTGAAGAATTGGACATTGTATATTTCATACATGCTGTTCATTGTACATAGTAGTATGAAGATTGTAAAGATACGGTGAATGAAAAAAAATCCATCTCCCATAAAACTGCACGCCGCATTTAGTCAGATGCTTTTTGTGACTGAACTACCTTTCAGTGACAAGTACTAAGTCTTTCTATGCTTTTCCATGGATATTTCCCCTTTGTGTCTAAGGGAGAGGCCCAGTTGAATTTCCATGCAGAGGAGCAGGCTTAAGTGGTGAAAGCTTGACTTCAAGATGGAGGTAACGTTCGAGGACCGAACCAAAATGACCAGCCAGCAGGCCCTCTGCGTCTCCGACGTAGACATAAGCAGAACGCACCGACGTGGCATCTCAACTCTCAAGGTATCAACTGACTAGTGCAAATGAGAGCATCTCATTTGAATATATGAGTGAAAACATTTCTGACGTTTGTGTGAGAGCGTTTCAGTTGTGAGTGGGTTTCAGTCGAGTGTGGGAGTGTTCCACAGTGTGTGTGAGTGCTTCAGTATTGTAAATTTCAGTAGAATGTGTGAGAGGCTCTTAGGAGTGTGTGAGAGCGTTTCAGTCGTGTATATGAGCGTGAAAAAAAATCTGTTGTGTGTGACAGCATTTCTGTGACGTGTGTGTGAGCAAAAACAAAAATCGGTAATGTGTGTGTGAGCAGTAGTGGTCATGCATGAGAGTGTTATGTGTATGAGAGGGTTTCAGTTGTAAGTGTGAGAGGGTAATGCTGAATTAAATCCCTGACGGCCCCTTTTTTTGTGTTGTCCAGATGTTTATCGTGGCGCTGTCCTTCGCCTATTTCTGCAAGACCCTGACAGGAACCTTCATGAAGAGCTCCATCACGCAACTCGAGAGACGTTTCGACCTCTCCAGTTCGCACATTGGCCTCGTAGATGGCAGTTTCGAGATGGGTATGACCACATCGGACTCATGAGCCACAAAACATTCCTTAGCCGTACGCGAAAAGAAATTCTGTAGCTTTTACGGGAAAAAATCTGGAAGCTGGGTTGCCATCATTTTTTCCAGAATACAACATTGCATGGCTTCACAGAAAAAAATGATAATAGAAAATCACTATTCATTTCATGTAATTTGAGAACAAAAATGCTATATTGCGGTATGTGGGTTACCCAAAAAAAAAAAGAGTAATTTTATTCATTACATCTTTATTAAAAAGAATTCTGCCAAATATCGGAATCGGTATCGGCCCCCCCAAAAAATTCATATTGGTCTGGTCCTCTATTTGTAAATTCTACAGAGAAATATGATTATTTAAACATATTTGTAATTTTACATGAGCATTTGTGGATGGTTAAGTCATGAACAAAATATTACTGTAAATTTAACATAGTGTTTCGCTGGTTACTTTTTTTTTCATGATTTCACAACGTTGTCCTGTAAATTTCACTGTCAATTTTTACATACGATGACAGGGAAATGCATTTTCTCTCTCTCTTTTCCTGGAGGAAGGCAACCTGTTGTTTCTAGCCGTGGTCAGCCATTTTGGCGCCAAGATGCATCGGCCCAGGCTCATCGCGGGGGGCTCCGTTCTCATGGCGGTGGGGGCACTTCTCACCGGACTGACCCACTTCTTCATGGGACCGTAAGAAAATTCGGGGTTACACATCCAATGCCTGCAAGTGGAGACACTCATTGCACACTTTATTCGGTATACCATCACAAGAGCGGCAATCCAAATTGTGCCTTGCAAAGAGGATAATCCTCTATTTTGTAAATTACTATTTGGACAATGTCAACTACTGCAGTTCGTATCATATTAATAGGAGTTTTGTCACAGGTTATAATCATTAATATTTCATTTTAGCAGTCACAATATCATAAATATTTAACAGAAGCACACTAACTGCCCATTTCATTAGGTACATGTGGTTAAAGTATGTGTTCTTGAAAACGACCTACTGAGCATTTGCATTACCACGAGTCCTTAAGTAAGTCCTTTATTCCTCCTTCAAATTGTTTAATCCAAATGTATTCATGCATTAAAAAAGTATTTTGTATTCATTAATCTCACTAAATGTTTGGTTAGTTGATTTTTTGTAAATATAAAGAATAGTCAAATGAACAATTACAAAAATCGAATTTATTTTATTAAATAATTGTTATTGAATTACTATTGAATTAAATTATAAATAATAACAATTAAAAAAGAAGAATTAATAAATATTTTATCCCGGAGTATGTTTCATTAATTTTGCCATTTTATCAGAGAATGGGTTAATTAAAATGTATTTCTTCATTTTTATATTTACTTAATATCTCATTAAATAGTGAATAGATGTTTTTGTAAATAATAAAAATTTTATAATGTTAAATGAACAATGTTATTTATACATTTAACATTTTTAATATTTTATTGAATATCGATTCATGAATTATAATGAAATGAATTCTGAATAAAATAAGAACGTACATTACATTACATGTGCAATGCATTATTCTTTATCATGAAAATATTTTATTTATATTTTTGCTTCATATAACTGGCTAATCTGGTTGTTTTAAAAATCAAAATGACCCCAAAAAAAAAAACAAAAAAATTATAATAAAATAAAATAAGAACCTGAGACATTCTTTCACAGCTACAAGTATGATACAGTCATCACGGCTTTCCAGAATGACAGTACGAGCCCCGTCGCCTGTCTCAGTCCTGAGAACGACGTGAGCCACTGGAACGAAACGGGACGCAACGCGACCCAAGGTACAGCTCCCATGCCACCCCCCCTGGGGGATTAACTTTTCTTCTTTTTTTTTTTTTCCCCAAGTGAGCACGAGCAGCAACATTCCCACAGAAGCCTCGCTTTTAATACCGAATTAACCTTCTTAGAGAAGAGGGAAAGTCGTTAACAAATATTTGCTTCGGAATGTCGAAGCCTCGGCTCAATATCCAAATGTTGGGAAGAAGCAGACACAGACATGGATAAACTCAAAATGCTGGCTTCGTTTCAAGTATTCCGGGAATGCCTTGCTTAGACTTGCTCCCATACAAACACACAAACACACACACACACACACACACACGCCATGATTCCCGACCAGGTGAAGACACACAGTGGCCTCACATCCACGATGCTATCAGTATGCAGAGTATCATCTGGTCACAAACCCTTTAAAACCATCCATCCATCCATTTTATTTATTTATTTTTTTTTTTTTTTTGCATATACAGACACTTAAGCTTACAGTCTTCAGTCAACCTATCCCATAGACCCTCTCAGAAATTCTATTTTGCATCGCTACTCTCATTATCAATAGCATATTGGAGATAGCCAACGCAATAGAGGCGATGGACTGCATTTTTTCCTCCTGAATGGAATTGGATGTATTTCCACGCGCCATGTTCTGACCGTGAACGCCCCGCCATTCAATGTGTTCGCAAAGCCTGCGAAAAGGAGCCCGGTTCCAATATGTGGATCTACGTGTTACTGGGGAATGCGTTGCGGGGGATCGGAGAGACTCCCGTCACACCTCTGGGCATCTCGTACATCGACGACTTCGCTAAAGCTGAAAACTCTCCCTTCTACATCGGTGAAAAGTCAATTCCTAATCTCTTTATATGAACGGCGTGATTGGAAAATCAATGTATTTTTGACTTTCTTGTTTGGCAGCTTGTCTGCAGACAATTGCTCTCCTGGGCCCTGTGTTTGGCTACCTCCTTGGGTCCTATTGTGCCAATATCTACGTTGACATTGGATATGTTGACATGGGTGAGTCTGAACTGTGTATGTACCCGTGGTATTGATGATTTCGATAATTGCGACGCGATAGAGGCAAATGCGTGACCACGTACAATATGTACTTCATGGCAACTATTCGCTTCCAGAAACGGTAACCATCTCTCCCAATGATGCCCGCTGGGTGGGAGCCTGGTGGATGGGCATGCTGGTGTCCGCCGGCCTCCTCTTCCTCTCCAGCCTTCCCTTCTGGTTCTTCCCCCGCTCACCGGAGGTTGAAGAGGCCAAGGCCGCACCCGTGGAAGAGACTCCGGATGCCAGAGCGGACTCCCCCGACAACAACAAGCCCGTTAAAAAGATAACAGAACTCGCCCATGGTATGCAGGTGTGCCATTTTGCCCACCATTACCCAACAAAATGCCAGCCTGATCGTCTTTACTTCTTTTCGTTTAGGGTTTCTTCCCTCATTGAAGCACCTGCTGTGCAATCCTACCTACTTCCTGCTCCTTTGCGGCAGCACGCTGAAGTTCAACTCGCTTGTCGGCATGTTCACCTTTAATGCCAAATACATGGAGCAGCAGTTTGGACAGTCGGCATCCAGAGCCAACTTCCTCATAGGTAAAATGACATGAACACTCAGTGATGTAAAGATGGAGAACCTCTGCAATCAGAGACTTGGTTTAAATTGGATGGTTTTAGGCACGTTGCAGATTTATAATGTTAATTAGAAAGTCTTTACAAGCTCAAGAAGACAGATTTGTTAGTTTTACCTGCAACCGTAGCAGCTCCCAGTGTGTCTTTTACCAGGAAAGGGCAAACATCGGCCTGTTCTCACATACTGTAGATAAATTCATTCTTGGGATATAAAAAGGATTTACTGGCATTTATCATTGTGCAATGGTTTTCAAGTTAATATCATGCTTCTAGTAGTTTTGTCATGTAGATCAGATAAGGAAGTCAAATAACATGGAAAGAGGAATGGTTGATGCTAAATTAGCCACTTGAACTCCCTTTTTTCCCATTTTTATTTGCAGGGGTGTTGACCCTGCCGGCCGTCGCCATGGGGATCTTCCTGGGGGGTGTCGTGATGAAGCGGTACAAGCTGAGCATCGTGTCGGGGGCTCAGTTCTCGTTCGCCGTGTCCCTCGGGGCCTACTTCCTCATGTTGCTCAAGTTCGGCACCAAGTGCGACAACATTCCCGTGGCTGGACTCACCACCTCGTACAATGGGTCAGTGAAAGGGAGAGGACAAAAATATATTGATTCTTGTCTCTTGGACGGCATTACCCCACTCCATCCCCCCTGAAAGGGGTTGAAATTGCATATACTGTACATGTCACTACTGTTTTTTTGCTAGTTTTTTTCTTTTTACTGTGCTCTTTCACTGACAGGACACCAGGAGTGTTACACAGTGGCCGAACGCTCTTCTCGGAGTGTAACAGCAACTGTTCGTGCTCGGCGGAGGACTGGGACCCGGTGTGCTCGGACAGTGGCATGACGTACATCTCGCCGTGTATGGCTGGCTGCCTCAGCTATAGCGGATTTGGCAAAAAAACAGTAGGACCCCTCATTGCTTTGCAGCGGTAGACGGAAAATAACTCCACATTTTCTTATCAGCAGTCCAGTACAAATGTTGCCCAAGATGCATTCCAAAGAATGACTCCAAACAACCATAGATAACAATAGTCGCCCTCCTACAGGTTTTCCACAACTGCACTTGCGTGTCTGCGTCCTTCCCGGCGGGCAGCAGTACGTCAGTCAAACTGGGGCAGTGCCCTCAAGCCAAAAGCTGCAGCCGCAGTTTCAGCTTCTACATGGCCGTGTCCGTTCTCAGCGCTTTCATCAGCTCCCTGGGAATCACACCTGCTTACATGGTCACAATAAGGTGGGTTTTTCGAATACATGCCCCAACTTGCGAGTTTTACTAGTTACGAGCCGTCTTTGCTTTGTGTTGCGAGCCAAATTTTGACTTACAAAAAACCCAACATTCCAGATGCATCTCGCCGCATCTTAAATCCCTGGCGCTGGGTATGCAGACCATGATTATTCGGGTCCTTGGTAAGTGTTGACAATGAAATGCGCAACATTTGCATTATTTTATTGATGATATGGATATTGTACGATCGGTTTTCTATAGGTGGGATTCCAGCGCCGATTTACTTTGGAGCGTTTATCGATTTGACGTGCTTGAAGTGGTCGGTTAAAAAGTGCGGGGGCAGAGGTGCTTGTCGCCTTTACGATGCCAATATGTACAGGTATGACACCATGGTACTACTAATACTACGCACGGCTTAGGATATTTTGGGGGTCAGGATTGGCCAACAAATTCCAACAAACCCCCAAAACATTTTGCAGGGTCATCTTCCTGGGTCTGGTCTCCGGTATCAGCGGCATTTCCTTTTTCGTCACATTCGCTGTGATAATCCTCCTCCGAAAGCAGTTCCAAAAGGAGGAGAATGAGCCCAAAACGCTCAAGCAAATGGAACTACACACCCAATCAAGAATTACGGCTGAGCCGCTGCACGCGAGGGCCGCACGGGAGGTCGGGGGGATTCCCAAAAATGGCTTCGCCGCTGCATGCATCGCACCCGAGGGCGCGGAGAGGCTCGCGCCACAAAGCGACGAGGACGACCACAAAGTTGGCAAAAAAGCCGAAGCGGAACATCCAGCAAAGAAACTGACTGCTGTGAAAATAACTCATTTGAAAACAGCCCATTCCCACTGAGGCCACTTTGTTCTCCTCCCATACGCTAACAGTATTATGTGACATTTTATCATCATTATATTACCGAAGTATTTCAACTTGGGTTGCAAAGTGGTGAAATATTTACGGTCAATTTCTGGAAATTTTGCGGTAAAATTCCATGGGAAGTTAAGCTGGGGAATTTTGCAAATGTTCCAAATTTGAAACTTTTAATGGGAGTTATGGGAATGAACTAGAAGTTGAGGGTATTTTAATGGAAATGTATCATATTCAAACATTAACATAAAAATTGTCTTTGGTCATGTGCGGAAGTCCGAGCAAAATAGATCTCTCCTTTCCCACATTTGAGGGCGCTTCAGTACCTTAAAGGCGGCGCATTCAAAGATTGCTATTTCCGCGGGTTTTGACAGGCAACACAAAGAAAATTAGCGACAGACGTTGGCGCAGATGCATCAAATCCAGTGGTTTTAGCCAGGATTAAGCCAATTTTGCAACCCCAATTTTGACATGTTTGTGAGTGCAAAAGCAGCAACCACAGACAGCGCTGATGACCTTATCTTCTTAAATTAAAATGTGTAATAATGTGACTGCGTGTGTTCATGATGATGCAGAAGTCTGGCAATGCACAACAATAGAGATTCTGTTAAAATGATGTATAAATGTCTTGGTTTTATTGTATTAAAAGCAAGGGTGTGAAGTTGCATTCTGTCCCAAACACTAATCATTACGATCTTGACATTTATAAATGAGTAAAGAGTTCAGAAATCATTTCAAACTCCTTCTGAGGTGAGTTCTGTATTAATATTGCGTTGTCTGTTTATGCTTTTTATATTATAGATTATATTACTGTGGTAATTTTACAAGGAAGGTGTATTTTTTAAATATTATTTCTAAGTAGATATAGGTGATTTTAAATGATTGCTATCACACAAATGCACTATCAATATTATAATTAAAAAAAAAAAAAAAAAAAAAGGGATAATACTTCCTTACTTTTTAATTCCAAAACCTTAAATTTGAAACTAATTGAGTAACTGGATTCATAACAACATAACATACAAAGAGGCACCATTACTCCAGTAGAAAGTTCTTTGATGTTTGATTTTACACATTAAAGCAAAACAGATATGGGCGCTATATATCAAAAAGTGGAGTGAAAATGGCATATTTTTGCATATTTACATAAAACCTAAAACAAAGCTTCAGTCCACGTGAACAAGGTCATTTTCATTTACATGGACTCAAATATTTGTTTCTTCAGAGTCAGTGTGAGTGGCGTTCATTTTTTTTAAAGTGGAGTACTTTGTAAATATTACCCAGGAAACCGTAGTGTACTCCAAACTGTCCTGATTTTGTTCACATATGTTGTCGTATCACATCTCTCGTCTTCCTCTGAAAAGTAAGTGTGGTCATGATCTGCAGTATGTTTAATTGAGATGAGGAAAACGCCTGATTCTTCTTCTTTTGTGATTCCGATACTGGCAACGACAGGAGGCGGCAAAAAAGAAAAATAGAAGAAATGAAAAGACTATAGTATGATTCGGTGCTCGTGTCGTTAATTTACTCATTCGTACTTGCTCACTTGTTGTGACTTGTCCCGTTAAAATAATGAACCGCTCTTTATTATTGATGATGGTAATGGCACGCCATTCATTATTCATTATCAATTGAAGTCCGGAGGGAAGCAGGAAGGGGCAGAGTTGGAGTGACCTAAAACTTCAGAAAGCATCGGGAGGTACATCGGCCTCCCTCCAAGGTATCGGTTTTCGGAGGGGGTCGGCGCCATCTCTTATGCTAATGACAACGACGATGGCCGTGATGAAGATGGTGACGTATGACAGATTTCGGTGTGTGCGAGTGCTGTGAAAGTTGGTGTGCGAGGGTTGAAGGGCGTGCCTTTAAAGCACAGCGATGCATACAATATATGCCATGCAAGATATCGCCGCCCAACCCCACCTCATTCATTGTGAATGAAAAAAATAATAAAAAATGCACAGCTATATTTGGAGAACTGATGTCACAAGTGGTTTGAGCGCAGCACCTATAAGTGTTGGCGCATTGGCAGACAGTGTGGCAAACCTCTGGACTGCTCCTCAATACACCAGGCTGGAATTGGCATCACGTATAACATGTAAGTACATTGGGTTTGTTGACTTTTGATTGATAGTTTTGTGTGTCAACTTACATAGTCCCAGTAATGTTTACCCCTGTCCATTTTCTTACATGACTTGAGTAATATTAAGTACTTCTGTATATGTATAAATATGTTATTATTACATATTTATTCATTCTAATTTGCCGTTTTATTGTTCAAATGAAGTTTAAAAAGTATTTTTAAATACCCTAAAATTCTAATATTGGAAAATGATCAAAAGTAGATGTATATTTTATAATTAATATAGTATAATTGTTACCCAGTGCCGAGTGTACTAAATTTTGATAGGCATGTTTAATTATGCTGAATAAATAACGTGCACTGTGTAATATTAATAGTAACATTTTAATTATTTTTAAATTGTATTACTTTTTTAAATATATTTTTGTATTTGTATTAGTACAAAAAGGTACAATATTGCATTTACGTTTTGGCCAGTAAAAATGATTAATTATTGAAATCAAATTTCTTATCTAATGGATATAATAACATTTATATAGATCTTTCTTTTTAACCACAATGTCACATGTGCCAAATTGTAATAGTCAGGTTTAATTACCCAAGAGCTAAATTGGACATTTTTAAAAAAATGAATCAAATATTAATATATTGAATTATGTCAGAATGTTCGATAATGTGAACGCTCAGTTGATGATTATTCCTATTCGCGTGCTGAATCAATATGTACAGCGTTGTTGTCACACAAATGTGATTAATTGCCTTTCCCCCCGCAGATTACCCATCACCATGTATCACCCGAGGGTGGCCGCATTCGTCTTAATGCTGTCTGTATTGCTGCGTTGCATCGCCGCGGCCCCGAGCAACAGGTGAGTGAACGCGCTCCAAATATCCCCATTTTTCTATTTTGCAGTAAGGCTACATGTAGGGTTACTCTTACGAGATGCAGGCGTATAACCGGAGGTCAGCGCGCCATCGAAATTGCGCAAAATTGTGCTCGTCTGAGAAGATGTGGAGCGAAATGAGAGGATTTAAGTGGCCACTTTTTGTTCACCCCTTCGGGACTATCGTTCCAAGAGGTGGTCATCAACGTCATCATCTGTGCCATCCGGTTTCTCATTTGTGATTCAGACACTCGAGTTCCAGCTCGTTCAGCGACGTGGAGAGCGCTCTGCCCGATGGCGAAGAATGGTCCTTGCCCATGTTCCCCTTCTCCAACCCTTTCCTCAGCCTCATGGCCACACGATCCCAACAAGGAGATACGAACAGGTGGCTTATCTCTCTGAGTGAAGTCAATCTGGTGCTTTTGCTTCCAACAGCATCTTCTCTTGTCATTATAGTCACTCCGTCCAAAAGAGAAAGTGCAACACGGCCACCTGTGTCACCCAAAGACTAGCAGACTTTCTGGTGCGTTCCAGTAATACCATCGGTACCGTGTACGCGCCAACCAACGTGGGATCTGCCACCTATGGCAAGAGGGACCTACTTCTGCCTCCCAACTACTCCCTTCCTCTCTAGTACATATGACCAATGATGACTGTATATGATAACTTTACAATAATTATGAATGTGTTCCTGTTCACGATCAACTTTAAGCTACGGTGTCTTTTGCTCAATGTGTTTTCTTCACGGTTATTTTCAGTGCTCTTCCACAGTGGCATGATATAAATATGAAACAAACAACGGTATAAATAAAAACTATCAAAAATGCTATATGACCTATTTTGATGGGAAAAAAAAAAAACAAGCTGTACAAATGTTCCCCCCCCTAATAAAACGAGATGTTCTGATCCACATTATTGTATAGAAGCTGGAAAGCATTCAAATCACTGACAATCATAAGAAACTTGACTGTCTAACATGCATGCAAGTATGACATAAGCGTTTTCAATTTCGTGCCTCATAGAAGTTTAATTCCATTGGCCTTTAAATAAATCATTTGCTATTTCACTTCATCTGGAGCTCTGGTGTTAAATATAGTTGTGTTTTTTTAAATTTTTTATTTGTATTTATATTACTAAATTAATCCCTGACATGGAAAGTCAGTTTTCGAATCTATATCTATACTGTACTTACATTGTATTTATGAACTTTTTTTGTGTGTGCAGTGGATTATTTTACTGGAAGAAATGTCATCTTATCCGGATGAGCTCCCTTTGCAATAATTATTTTTCCATTCAAAATATTAGTCATAACCGGTTTCATAAAAAGACACAGAAACAAGCTGTGCTGGTTCCAGCAGAAGGAATATCAGTAGAATTGAAGAATATAATTGGTATGCTGTCGTATCTCAACTAAGCTATTTTGACCTTAAATTTTCCAAAGAAATGATTTATGGGATTTTATTTTAATATGGATTTACCTTGATGATATCAGCCCGAAACAATGAGAGGAATCTGTGGATGGAGCAATAAATCTTCAACATGCTCCATTCATTTGGCATAACAAGCTAATATTTTGGAGGGTTCTGTTTAATTGGGTTGGGTTGACAAAACATACATTTCATTAACATCATGAGGTGACTCATGTATTAGATGCACAATAATATTGCAAAAATATGTTATATCACATTACTTCCGGAAGTAGTTTATTCAGTTTGTCATGCCACAATTTATAATAATGTAAAGGAATGTGTTTCCTTCCTGCTGAGGTTATTTAGGGTCACGTAATGAACATCAAGAGGGGAAATATGACGCATGGCATTAACCTGTGTTGGATTACCAGTGACCTGATCATCTCAGACACTGACATCTACGTAGTTAAAATGGACATAAAAGGTTTCTGGGGGGAAAAAATAGAACAAGTGCCAGCTTTTGCTGATGAATAATGGAGAAAAAAAACACCATATATATGAAAAAAAGCAATGCAGTCACTATGGGTATCGTGCCAAGATCAGTTGATGACTTCATGCAAATAAATAAATAAATAATCACAAATTGCATTGCACTTCAGCTGCCATCCGATGTGGAGGTGTTTATATCACGGCGCTGATGTAGGCTGATGGAAGTGTCATGTCTAATTCATGAACAGGTGGCCCCATTAATCTCTGACATTACAGGTGCACTTGTCATGTAATTTCGAACAGTGGGGGTTGCCACATTGCCAGGATGTCTGCACAACATTTATACTGTACAGCACTATACTATGTAGTTTTTAAAAAAATATAAAGCGGGAATAAAACTTGCATAGCTTTGTTTTCGCGTAAAAGCCTTCCATTATCTTTTGCCGTAGTTTACGTAAATGATCTTGTCGCTTGCCGTAATTCATGTAAACACGGAAGTGAATTTACTGTAACCCCGAAGCTCGCATGTAGCAATCGACAGACTCTTCTAGTTTCGATAATAATTAATGAGTCAATAATTTCAATTTCTTAGTTTCATCTCATCACACTGAAGGACCTGGAGGGTATACTTTTGAAGCGCATTCTCGTGCTTGGAAATGTGTTGCACACCGTCACCGTTAGCTTAGCTTTACCATGACAGATAGAATACGGAAAACGTTCAAATTTGTCGTTGCACACCGTTAGCTTAGCTTTACCATGACAGATAGAATACGGAAAACGTTCAAATTTGTCGTCGTCGGAGGTGGCATCGCGGGGGTGACGTGTGTTGAGCAGGTGAAATATTAGCACTAAACACCCGCACTAACCCTGTAGTTTTGCTAATCCCCGAGTTTTCTGTGTGTGTCGCCAGTTGTCATCCCGTTTACCGTCAACTGACGTCGCCCTGATTACCGCAGGCCCGCACATCAAGGCAGTGAGCAACTACAAACAGGTCAGACAAAGACGAAATACTGTCAGATCTTACTCGGAGAACGCACAGACACACTCCCCAGTGATGACCAAAATGTACAGTTCAACTAAAAATGAACACCCGTCATCAAGTGACGTTGACATGCGGCCTCAAACCTCATGACGTGCCTTTGCTCTCTGAAAGGTGGCCAAGGTTCTGGAAGAGTTTGATGTGGAGGAGCAACCACCCAGTGTTCTGCAGGAGAAATTCCCCAACTTGACTGTCATCCCCTCTGCCGTTAACACACTGCACACACAATCACATGTAAGATTCTTACGGGATGAAAATGTGCTCCAATTCTTGGAATGACCCAAATGTATTCACCTCGTTCAAAAGCAAAGTACAGCCACGATACCGTACAGCTGCTCGTGGTGGCTTTTAACATTAATGTTGATTATCGGTGAAATACCTCCGCCCTGTGGATACATGTTCACACTACACCAACAAGCAAAACAAAAATGAAACGTCTTCATTGTCACTAAAAAGATCCTGCTATGCAAAAAATATGCACAAACGGTTATTATCTTTAGTTATTTTATTAACAATGTATTGTTCCCAGTTGGTCGAAACTGCAGATGGACACGTTTATGGCTACGAGAAGCTCTGCATCTGCAGCGGTGCCCGACCGAAGCTGCTAACCCAGGGCAAGCCATATGTGCTGGGAATTCGGGACACGGACAGTGCCCAGGTACCGAACTTCTTTTACATACTCTGGATTTATTGGATTTCAGCTGTGAAATTCCAAAGGGGACTGGACAAATAAGGTTGATCACTCGGTGACTGGAGGTAGATTATGCAAATGAAGACAATATCCTCTTAAAGTAATTCTTTTTCCTCTTGTCGGATAAAATTCCAAGCAAATATACAGTTATGATTTTAACTGATAATATCTGGCAGAATATTTGCTATCTTAGAATCTTAATCAGATAATGTTAAACTTTCCATTTCAACACACTCACAGTAATGCATTTGCTTGTTGCAGGAGTTTCAGACGCAGTTAACTAACGCTAAGAGGATAGTCGTGATTGGAAATGGAGGGATTGCCTTGGAGTTAGTGTGAGTACTATTTTTGTCTCAATGAAACTCATCATCTCACTTTAACATAGTTACTTGGCAGCAACAAGACACAAGGCACTTTTTTTTTTTTTTTTTATTAGACAAGGCTAGGGCCTATAAACTGCTCCGCTCACGTCAACATTGTTTCTTGGCCCCAAGATAGACATGGCTTTAATCTAGGCACAAATCAGTGAATAACTGAGTTTATCAGCGAATAACGGTGGCTCGGTTCCCGCAAAAATCTGCCTAATTGTGAAAAGATGGGGGTTCACTGGAAAAAATAGAAACATTTACATACCAATTCAAAGTTAAATTAGATGATTTCATGCAGCACACCAATGGGAATCACAGGTGTATCGTGTGTTCAGCCATCAAAGATCATGCAAGAAAGTGTACATAAATGTGTCGCGTGCAGGTATGAGGTGGAGGGTTGCGAGGTGATCTGGGCCGTGAAGGACAGCGCCATCGGAAACACCTTCTTCGACGCGGGAGCGGCGCAGTTCCTCATCCCGTCGCTGGGCGCCGACAAGCCGGAGCGAACCGCTCCCTGCAAGAGGGCTCGCTACACCACGGAAGACCCGACAGCCGGCGAGGCTCAGACCTTCACGGCAGGTCTCGATTCTCAAGTGAACTTTTTCCCATCCCGTTGCTCACCTGTGAAGTTGTTTCCAGATCGACACATGCGAGGGCGCGACTCTGGTCCCACGGAGGCTGGCAGTGCACTCGGTCCAGACTGGCATCAGGGGCTAGTTCTCAAAGGAGCAGAGCGGGTCAGGACCCTTCCAAACCTCTGTTATGGAATCCAATCGCAAACCTCTTTGCGTTTATTTATGTTGGAAATAAAACTGTACTGACCCTTTTTGTTCATGTTGCGATCAGGCATCCCGTAGAGTTTCAGTGGAATATCAGTGTGAGGTGGAACAGATCTTCACCTCTGAGGAGATGCTCAATTCCCAATCCCAAACACACAGACCCGATACCGGTGAGAACTAGATATACATTGCATGTAAAAAGTCCACACACCCCTGTTCAAGTGCCAGGTTTTTGGAAAATACAAAATGAGACAGAAATATCATTTAAAAGCTTTTTCCACCATTATTGTGACCTATAACTTGTACATCCATCCATCCATCCATCATCTGACCCGCTTATCCTCACAAGGGTCGCGGGAGCGCTCGAGCCTCTCCCAGTCATCATCGGGCAGGAGGCGGAGTACACCCTGAACTGGTTGCCAGCCAATCGCGGGGCACATACAAACAATCACCCATCCGCACTCACATTCACACCTCCGGGCAATTTAGAGTTGTCAATGAACCTAGCAGCCATGTTTTTGGGATGTGGGAGGAAACCGGAGTGCCCGGAGAAAACCCACGCAGGCACGGGGAGAAAATGCAAACTCCACACAGGCGGGGCCGGGGATTGAACCCCGGTCCTCAGAACTGTGAGGTAGACGCTCTAACCACACGTTCACCGTGCTGCCATAACTTGTACAACTCAATTGAAAAAAAAAAACAATAATAAGTAACTGACATAATATGGTTGCACAAGTGTGCACATCCTCGAGTAATTGGGGTTGTGGCTGTGTACAGAATGAACGAATCACATTTAAACTCATGTTAAATGGGAGTCAGCACATAACTGGGACCATTTAAAGTTGGAGAAGCATAAAGGTTTAGTACTAACACTGAGTGGTATTTGAAACTGTTCTTGATTCTCTCCACCAGGTATTTGAACAGGGGTGTGTTGACTTTTTATATCCACTGCCGATCACTGTTAAATTTCTCCTATCTTCATGCTATTCTCCTCCTCTGCCAGAAGGAACCTGGCCAGTTTATGTCCGGCTGACAAATGGCAAGACGTTTGGGTGCGACTTTGTCGTGAGTGCCACAGGTGTCACGCCGAACACGGAGCCATTTCTCCACGGCAACAATGTATGTAGACCTATCTGCATTTAAAGTCATGATACTGTTTGTAAGTCTGGAAACTTTTTTTTGGTCACTCTTAGATCACTGCTTTTGAAGCACCAAATAATTACATTTTTATTTGTCAAATGTAGTACAGTGAACCTCTAAAAAATGGCTAGTAAAGTAATATAACAAATATTACAGGACTCTTAATTTTGTAAATGCTCCGTGGGCCAAATTAAGCTGGACAATTATGCTTTAACTGTACAAGAGTTAATGCACTAAACATTATGAAATTGTTCATTTTGCAGTGTTTTGAGGCCACTAGATGGCACTAAAGAACACAACCAAGCAGAACCACATAATGCTTTGATCACAATGCATTAACATTTTTTCCTTTTTTTTTTTTTTTTTTTTTTACATATTTCATACCTAAAATAATCATGCCACAACACATGAATTTATTCTTGTTAAGTTCGCACTGGCAGACGATGGCGGCCTCCGAATAGATGACCACATGGTGACATCGGAACCGGACGTCTACGCCGCTGGAGACGTGTGCACGGCATGCTGGGAGCACAGCCCACTGTGGCAACAGGTAAGCCAAGAGCACACTCAAAGAAATAACTGTACACTTTGATATTTCGGGCTTTGATGCTTTGCACGCAGATGCGTTTGTGGACGCAGGCTCGTCAGATGGGCTGGCACGCCGGCCGCTGCATGGCTGCACGCGTGCTGTCCGAAGCCATAGAGCTGGACTTCTGCTTCGAGCTCTTCTCCCACATAACTAAATTCTTCAACTATAAGGTATGTCACATTGAACGCGTGCCAGTGGACTTGCTCCAAAATAGTAAAATAGTAACTAATGAAACAGCAACCCTCTCACACTTCAAGGTCCTATCACAAAGCGTTTTTGATCTCCCAGCCGTGTCAGAAAAGAGTCATAAAAGCGTGTTTTCATGTAGGTGGTGCTGCTCGGAAAGTTTAATGCGCAGGGGTTGGGGTCCGACTATGAGCTGCTGCTGCGCTGCACCAAAGGCCAGGAGTATGTCAAGGTGACATTATTAAACCAAACAGGAAGTGTCTGCAAACGTACGTCAGACCAACTCTTTGCATAGATAGCCTGCGTTTTTGTTTCCAGGTGGTTTTACAAGGGGGCAGGATGGTCGGAGCGGTGCTCATCGGGGAAACCGACTTAGAGGAGACCTTTGAGAACCTCATCTTGAACCAGATGGATCTCACAGCATACGGGGAGGACCTGCTTAACCCCAACGTTGATATAGAGGACTACTTCGATTGAGCAAAAGGCACAACTTATGTTGAGTAATGACATGCCTTGGAAAAGGACATAGAAATGTGTTTTCTTTGACATTTTTTCCCCAAATTATTTGAGGCCTAAAATCTAATCTAAACGTCTGCGTAAAGATGATGTTTGAGGTCGTGTACTGGATGTAGTTAATGAGTAATAAATGAGGAATCTGTTTTAATTAGGGATGCAAAGGGGTGGAACATTTCCAGTAAATTTCCAAGGCAAGTTAAGATGGGCGATTTGGGAAATAAGTGGAAACTTCCCATGGGAATGAACTTGGAATTGAGGGTAATTTATTGAAAAGGTATCACATTCAAGCATCAATATGAACATTGTTGTTTTGTCATAAGGAGACAAACATAGTTCTCCTTGCCCGTATTCCAGAATGTCAATTGCTCCATTTTTATTTGAATTTTTTCACTTCACTTGAGCAGCTGCGTATCTGAAAATTTCCTTTACCTCAAATTTGGGCTCACGACACAAAGCAATAACATAGAACAAACGTTAGTGTGCACATTAGTTTTCTGCTGAAAAGTAGGGGACTCAGCTCACCTCTCCATACAGCTGTTTTTTTGTTTTTTTTAAAAACACACTTTCGTTGCTAAGTAGATCACATTTCAATCCAAATAGCTCCTCCTGACGTTATTAAGTTCACATAGTGCTGCCCATTGTTACCCAGGATATGTTGTTGCTCTTGGGGATGTTTGTTTGGGGGGGAGGGAGGGAAGCCACAAGACAAATTAGAAGTGAAGTGGAAAGACAAATTTATTTTAGCAATTCAAGTGAAGAAGTCACTTAAAGTTTTTCCACCTTTTGCTGTGCTTCGGTGCATTTGTTTTCTGGGTCAGCGGTTCACCAATTGGAACTTGTACAGATTGTGTGGCAACCAGTGACTTATCCACGTTGATAGCTTGTTTATTATTCCCAAAACTAATAATTGGACGGCTCCACAAAATAATGAGTATTCAGAGATGGTGGTACCTTATTTCATGAATTAGTCAGCCCACAGCAGGGCACGCAAGAGTCCTCAAAAGTACAGAAATAAAGCCCATGTTGTGACTCAGAGAGCACAAGACAGTGTTTAGCTACAAAGTAGGTTAAGCACATCCAACTGTCATGGAATGGATGACAGCGTATGAGTGAGAACTACCCGGGCAATGGGTTAATCAGCGGGTTAATCTTGAATCTTGAGTTGAATTGTCCTTGACAACGTCACAAGGCCAGTTTGACTCCGTTATCTGGTGAGGAGTCACATGTTTATCCTATTCCTGTCCAGCTCGTGGAAAAGCAAAAAGGGCCTTATTATGCTGGGTCGGGAACAGGGTGTTCAGCTATGGAGAACACGCTGTTTCAGCATAATGACATGAGATGGTGCAGAGAGGAATGTGTGAGGTTATGCCACTTGCAGATGCTGTCTGCTCATCAGATCCTCAGGTGCTTTCTTTTTCGCGTTGCCATTTAACCCTGATATAATGTTCAGGTCAAATTTGACCCGTTCACATTTGACAGCAATAAAAGTACACCAAATACCATCCTGCCCCCCCCCCCACATTGTGAAATTGAACAACCTTTTTCGAAAGTGATGAAAAACACCCAAAATTGTGTTGTACAGCAAAGTTTGTGTACACTGAGGCTGTCCCAGTTCAATTTTGACATTTACTCAAATGGATTTCCCTTTAACTGAACATGCCATGTGTATTTTCTATGGGACAGTGGTAAGAGTATTCAAGAGGGAACTTGAAACATTCGAGATAACTGTCTTGTGTTTCAACCACATTTCCGGGTTACTGCAGAGACATGCACCTGTTGCCAGAATCTGGAACAGCATAAGAACGATTAGTAACCATAGTAACCAAGGAACTGAAGTAATACACAGCTCAGACCCTTTCCCTCCTCTGTGAAACGTTAATTAATGATTAATCGTCTATTTTTGCTCATGTCACATAGGCTATTCATACTCTACTGTATTCTTGGCCTGTGTCAAATTTGACCCGGAACTTACTATGTGTGCATGGAAAATGAGCAACATGGAAGGGGTTAAACGTGTCGTCGGTGACACTAGACAGCCAGATCCATTTAGTTAAGTGGATTTGCCGTCTCCATGTCCGCCCACTTGACTCGCACAACTCGGCAGCTGCCATTAAAAAAAAAAAAAAAAAAAGTCCTTATATTGACGCACAGCTCAGTCCATTCCAAGTGGTTTACGGATGTGACGTCAAAAGCCCAGAGCCTTGAGAGATTGAACTGGTATGCGCTTGTGTATTAACACAAGGAGTGTCGATTAATGTTATGCAAAAAAACAAACAAACAAAAAAACACCCTCAGGTAAATCAGTTATCTAATAGGTTGTATCATAAAATAAACTTTCACTTGAATAGGTTTATTTGCTCTGAAAAGCGCGTGGTTGCGCCTTTAAACATAAGAGTTTCGGGACATGTGACGGGCGTGGGTGTGAACTTTTTCAGTCGGTGTGCGCCGGTGTCTTCATCAAGCGCTACTTGTGGCACTCGTTTCCCGTCATGCACCAGGAGAAGCTTTCACCCGGGTGGGCGGGGGCATTTGGAGAGGCGTTGCCGCATTCTGTCTTCACTCAACTGACATTATAAGCAGCAAGACTGTTACACGGTCTTCACACATTACTTTCGCTTCTCGCTCTTCACGCCATCTTGTGACGAAAATATTGCGAATAAAAAAAATGGCCAACTACATTCACGTACCCGAAGAGGCTCCGTCTGTGCCCAAAATCGACGTGACAGTTGAGGAGAGAGACTACAGAACCGGCGCGTTGAAGCTGGTCAAGGAGCTGAGACCGAGCTGGAAACCATCCGAGGTCAAAATAAAGGTGGAGTTTATGTTTACCTCTCTAAAAAATAATAATAATCATCTCCCAATAACGTTCTTGCTTTCCCCTCGGTGGTTGTAACACAGCAACGCTAGCTTAAAGCGCTTGCAGGCGTGTTCAAAATAGCTGAACGGCTCGGAACGACAGCTTCCTTATTTAAAATGGCCACTGGGGAGACACAATACCGCAAATGTATCACGCATGAGTTTATAGTGAATTATTACGATTACTGGAGGTTTTATTGTAGCCGAGATGCGGGTATTTTTCCTCTGCGTCACTTTCCAAGTCACGAGCGAAACCATCGCGAGCTTTCGGCAGACATCTCGAGACACCGTTCACTGTATTAGGTGACCTTATATTTATTTTTTTATTTTTTTTTAAATTTAATTTTATTTAATTTTATTTATATTTTTTATTTTATTTTATTGGTGTAGGGGGAAAAAAAGTAACTGCACACCACCAAACAAAATTTTTCTGAAGTTAATGATGAGCCTTCTGCCATCTAGTGGACGACCATGTAATTGTTCTGCACGTCACTATACGTCGCTGGCGTAGATGTATAAATATATTATTTGTGGGGTCAATAAATAATTTTTGCACCGACAAGGTAAAATTGCGCTATTCTCTGTGTGTGGGGTTTTACAATAATGCTCATAATCATATATTTCTCCATACATGGTAAAAACTGAGCATTGTTATTTTTGTGCATCTATTGTGCCAAGTTTGAGTAGACTATTTGCACCCTTCCTCTCCTTTTTTGCCTAAGTCAACTGCCATGGAAAAAAGGAGAACCAGTTTTGCCTTAATATACAGTACTGTACTGTCCAAAATTCTTGAACCCTTGTCACAGCATTAATAGTTGCATTTTGTGTGTTATTTATTGGTACGTACTTATATATAAGCTTTATGGCATTGCTAGTACACCAAATCTAATGGAGTCTTGGAGTTTTGTTATGTTGTGGAGGGTGAGGGGTGTCAACACCGCCAGGATGGGAGTTGGTCCGTGCATTGAACCGCTTTCCTCATCTTCACCAATGAGCGAGTGGAAAAAAAAATAGAGAAGTCAGAAAATGCCAGTCAATGCCTCCGTGTGAAAATAAAATTCCTGTCATTCCCAGTCAATGCCTCATAGGGATAACAATTAGGGCTGGTATGTTGATACCGCCGCCACAGTGCAGCTCAAACAAGTGGGCTGAGCTTCAAAACAGAGAGCCTTGAAAAGAGCCCAACATAATTCCTCAAGTTATGTGACACGCAAAAAAATGGAGACACATGTTCCTAATTGTTTCCCGACTCTCGTTTTTCCAGTTTTTCACTGACGGGATCACCAATAAGCTGCTTGGTTGCTACGTGGGCACGGCCATGCAAGACGTGGTCCTGGTTCGTATCTACGGTAACAAGACTGAGCTTTTGATCGACCGCGAGAACGAGGTGAAAAGTTTCCGAGTCCTGCACGCACACCGCTGCGCCCCGCGCCTCTACTGCACCTTCAACAACGGCCTGTGCTACGAGTTTCTGCAAGGCACCGCGCTGGAGCCGGAGCACATCCGTAGCCAGTCTGTATTCAGGTATCTCCGCTTTGCTTGTACTGTGAACCTCTGTTTATTGCAGGGGATACATTCCAGAGCCACACGCTCCAGTTATTTTGGCATTCGTGAAATCCCATTGTCTACTTTGCCAGGCTCATTGCCAGACAGCTCGCCAAGTATCACGCCATCCATGCTCACAATGGCTGGGTGCCCCAGTCGGACTTGTGGCTGAAGATGGGCAAGTACTTCTCTCTCATCCCAAAGTACTTCACGGACCCTGAAAAGAATGCGAGGTGAGTGTTCAATCTTCTCAACCATACTCCTTTGCATGTCACATGCTACAGTGAGTCCCTGTTTGTCACGACGGATGCGTTCCATACCCAAAATTTGTGATACAGAGAGACCATATAATTCTTTTCAAAATGTAGTTTTACTCCCCCCACACACTTTAAACACATTTAAACTTATGAAAAACACTTATTAAAACACACTTTTTAAAGTATTCTTAGCGCCTGTTCTCTCTCACTCGCAAAGTTTTCCAAACAAGAGACAGAGTGCTTGCTTCAAGCTGTTCATTTGTCACTACCAGTTAGTTTACTGTAAAAGTAATATGTAAAACAGAAGACACTTGAACCTTGTATGTTTAAATACCAAAATATTTAACCAAACCGTATCATTAATTTCATATAACAAAAGTATGGTAGCGTAATGCTAACATAATGTGAAATGTTATGTGCCGGCTAATGGAAATTAGCATATATGTTGCGGTAATTATACATTTCAAACAACTGCTACTTTAACACACACAAAGCAGCAACACATACAAACAGCACGTACAATACTCACAGGCAAATATTCTGTGTGCTCTGTACGGACGACGACTATGACTGCAGCTTAGTAGGGGAGCTTCTCTGCCTCTTCTTAATTCCACTGTACTGCTTCTAGTCGACCTCAGTGCTGCCCAGCGTGTTGTGGCACATTCAGTCGGGCCCGATTAGGTACACGTCTAATGTAGTGAGAGCCAGTACGAGAATGGAATGCCTTTTCAAAGATAATATTGCTCACTTTTGCTGCCCTATTTTTAGCTACATGCAGTTAGCCAAATGAGTGTTTACACGCACTGTGACAATTGTTTTGAAGGGCTGCTGGCAATAACAACTTTGTGTGTGTGTTGGCACCAAAGATCAATTCAAAACAAACAATGACTGACTTTGCACCCAGGTGCTGCTAACCTTGGAGAGGAAACACTGTCGTCCTGACTCAAGCCAGCCTGTACATTTCCCAATTTGTTAGCTGAATGTAACTGTGGTTCCTTGCGTCTCCGCCAGGTTGAGCACGGAGGTGCCCAGCCCACGTTGCCTCCGAGAAGAGCTCGTGTGGCTCCAGCAGAGCTTGTCGGTGCTGGGCTCCCCCGTGGTCCTGTGCCACAACGACCTGCTGTGCAAAAACATCATCTACAACCAGCCGGCCGGTATGTAATCCACTCCGTACGTCTCGCAATTGTTGTGTGGCTGATTTGTGGTGTGTGGAGTGCAGGACCTCGGCTCTTACACCGTTAACTGCATCTCGACTCCTTCACCGAGCACATTTCACTCATTGCCGCTTGCCGTTTGTACTGGGCTGCGGGTACAGTAAAGGTGGTTTGGATTACATCCAAGCAAGCTGAATGCACCAATTGTCACATTATTATCTTTACTTAAAAGTGCAGTAAAACCACCATTATCAGCCAGGCATCACACACTTCCACACGTCAAGTTTCGGTGCCTCTCATATTTGCTGGGCCGAGTGAGAAAGAGGTAAAGCGTATAATGTGGGAGGGTTGTGTAATGTGGGGCGGGTGGTTATATGAGCTGTCAGCCCCCTCGTCTGTTGGCGGCGAGGGGCGGGGCCTTCTCACAGCTCCTTGTGTCTAGCCTCTCTCCCATAGGAGGAACAGCCGAGGCTGCGCCTGCCCCTGGGGAGGCAAAGGAGAGCGGCAAACTTCGGGCGCAGTCGCCTCGCGGGGGCCCTCGTGTGTAGTCTGCCTAAACAGGATGAAGTCATGGCAGCCATGGCGCCCTCCAATGCTACTAAGCCACAAGTTGTCCCCCCTCGCACTCTTATTACTAAGCTTCTTGCAATGCGGGTGATACCACCTTTTTTCTATTGTTTGCCCTTTTAGTTTCAATTATTAACAGCCACATTTACCAAGCTGAAACACGCTTCTGCAAAACATTTAAAACTCAAAACAGGCCATTTCCAGAGATACAGTTTCACCACTGTAGAGTTAAATTCCACACCTCCAGAACCTTGTTTGAATCCACGGCTTTGTCTGTCAAACAAGGGTTCATTGTTTCAGCAGAAACACGGTATCGTGTGTCACTAGGTTCGGGCCAACAACCAAGCACGGCACTTGACATGTATGGAAATGATCATGTTGCATGCTTGCAGAATTGTGTTTCAGGCTTCAGTAAGGTGGGGCTTTGGACATTATTATTGATAGCAGAAGACATTTCTCTGGTCTGTTTTTTAAGCAGTGCACTACACCTACACAATGACTGAATCATGGTCGAACTGAATCCTCTGTAGACTCCCACTTCAGTTCCAACCTCTAATTCTTGTTACGTTCCTACATTGTTGATCAGTCTTTTTGTTGTATTGGGAGAAATTCAGTTCGTTCATTAGTTGCAAGCTGCACAGATTTCACATCAGGAAGCCTCTCAAAAGATTTGATCATTTTGTCGAAGCAGCAAAAGGTGTCACACGATTGGGTTCACAGCGGACCAATGAGACGGGAGCATTGGAGGGGTGTGTTTCGCGGATAAATGTCGAGTTGGGAAAGGGGGGTGATGGGTGGGGGCAACAGCAGCACTGCCTGCGGTTTCAACATTGTGCAGGAAGGCTACAAGGCAAATATGTCAGTGAGAGAGTGAGCAAGTGTGAAAGATGTTTGCCCCAACTTTTTCATCTGCTGCACAGGGGGGCTATAGCCACTGCCCGGAGGTGTTCAGTTGTGTCCCGCTAGGACCCACACTTCACCTGGTAACCCACCTCAAAGTGTCTTTCTCTGTAGTCCAGCACCACCTCAAAAAACAAACAAACAGACAAAAAAAAAAACCTGAATGTTCCATGTGTTAGGGTAAAGAAATTAAGAGCCCCATTCATTTGGCTTGAACGCATCCCTCCAAAATTTCCAGCAACATTGAAACAAGTCTATCACAACTGGGCATGTCAAAACAAGGGTTTGTATTTTGAGATCCACTTTCTTATGACTGAACTCTTCCTTTTGTGTTCATCATTAATGCATGCGGCTGATTGTGATCTAACACGCTCACACTCTAAATCACCTGAGCAATACAACGCATTTCTCCTTCCTCCAAAAGAACACGCAGACTCATGATACAAGTACAGTAGAAAGACAAATGGCCGACGTCTGCATGAAGCCTTGCAAATGGTGCGTTTAGTCATAGTGTTATGTAACTGCGCTTGGCAGAGAGGGCAGAACTCTGGCTGCTTTTGTTGCTCACTCTGCTTTTTTATTGGAATGTCATCCAAGAAACTTTCTCGTGTTGTATCCTTGTCTTTCTTACGATGCAACCTTTTACTGCACGCCTGCTGCCATATTCTTGTCAAACTTGTTTTGGCAAGCTTCCCTTTTCATCTTTGCATGTTATCCAAAGCAAACAGCCTCTGCTCCTCTTTCTGTTCTTTTCCTCTTTAACTTTGGTATGTGACTTTTTGCGCTGACTTTGCGCGTTTTCACCCCTATAAGTGTATCGCAGCTGTCACTTGTGAGCTGATAACTCTGTTTGAGACCATTGCCCTTGTAAAAATACAACCAGTTGCACTGTCTTTTATTTATATTTTATTTTATTTTCCTGTCAGCCGTGCTCACACAAAAGCTTCTCAAAATGCAAACTCTTCCTTGACCTTCCCCATCCCCCTAAAGAGCTGATTTTTCTGGCTGGTCCATTTGGACAGGAAACAAGACAATTGACAGTCTTGACATTCTGAGTTATCAAAGGGACAAAAAAACACAAAAAAAACCCCCCAAAAAAAAAACACATCATCATCATTTTGCAGTACTTCCCATGTTTCTGTCTAAACAACTCCGCTTCTCCTTGCAGGCAATGTAAAGTTCATTGACTATGAGTATGCCGGCTACAATTACCAGGCCTTCGACATTGGGAATCATTTCAATGAGTTTGCTGGTAAGCATAGTAGAGAATAGAATAGGACAGTGGTTCTAAAAATGTTTACACCAGGTTCCACCTAAAAAAAAAAAAAAAAATAAAATAAAAATAAAAATCTTAGCTCTCCAAGTACCATCATCATGAGCAACATTAAAATACAGTCGTGGACGTAATCAGAATCAGAATCATCTTTATTTGCCAAGTATGTCCAAAACGCACAAGGAATTCGTCTCTGGTAGTTGGAGCCGCTCTAGTATGACAACAGACAGTCAATTTACAGAACACTTTGGAGACATAAAGACATTGAACTGCAACACTGCGCTTAGTGTAGGAAAACAAAAAAATTGTACTTAAATGATGATTCAATTAAAGTGTATTATACTTAAGCAAAATGAAAATTGCATCTAAATCAATGTTTGAATGTAGTAGTTCTATAAGATTGAATGCAAATGTATTGTACGGTAAACGAGTGTATACTACTGGGTTGATAAAAAGGTTTAAGACACTAACATTATGTTCAGTGAGAATATTTCATTCAGTGATACCATCCTTTGAGAATCACTGAAATAGGAGGTAAGACCGTGTCAAGGATTAACTGTAATTTCTTTGTTTTGCTCCCCAGGTTTGAACGAAGTGGATTATAGCCACTACCCAGCACGGCCCTTTCAGCTGCAGTGGCTTCGCTCATACCTGGAAGCCTACAAGGGGCACAAAGGTCTGAGCAACAAGGTGACTGACAGAGAAGTGGAGACGCTTTATGTGCAAGTCAACCGATTTGCCCTGGTAAGAGCTTTTATTGCTGCCCCATTGGCGCCGCTTGTTTCATGAAGGCCACGCGTCATTACTTTTCATGTCCTAATATAATGGCATGGTTAAAAGGCAACTTGTGGTTTATTTTATCTCTGGTGCCGCTCGTTTTCAGAAGGGGGGGGGTAATTCGAGTCACGTGACTTGACTCGAGTCAGACCTCAGTCGTCAATTTAAGGACTTGGGACTTGCTTGGCAAAAATTTATGAAAGACCTATTTGCACCTCAGCGTGAGCATTTTCAAAGGAAAAATCGGATTATTGATCAGCCTGTTAACACACGCGCACACACACACACACACAGTTACCTGTTCTGGAGTGCACAATCTAACCAAGGAGGGTATGGAGGATGGGCGAGTGGATTGATTGAGTTTCAGGTGTTTGTTATGGTTGCCATGGCGACTTTAATTCCCTTGTGCTTTGCAGTAAGTCTCAGAAGGGAAAGCAATACAAAGTGAAAGCAAAACTGGGTTTGAATCACGTGATTGTCTTTTGCTTTTTGGAATAGCAAATTAGGGGGGGGAATTATTAAAATCAGAATTTTGTGGGGGCGGGGGAACTCATTTAAGGCCATGTCGCTGAGCCCGAATCCTTTGTCACTTTGCTTTCTCATCTCGCAGGCATCACATTTCTTCTGGGCTCTCTGGGCTCTGATTCAGGCCAAATTCTCCACCATTGACTTTGACTTCTTGGAGTAAGTTGCTTTCCAATAATGACTCTAAATGTGACACCTTTTTGTCAAGATCTGACTGATGTTAATCCATTTTGTCCTTCTAGCTATGCGGTGCTGCGCTTCAACCAGTACTTCAGGATGAAACCCGAGGTGACTGTGTTGAGCCTACCAGAATAAACGCCCCCACCCTTCTTCTTCCTCCTGCTCTTCCTCTGGCCTCCACGCCCTGCTCAGTGCCTCTCTTACAACAAACATAGAGCGCCCTCTAGGGGCACACGCTGGGAAGACTTTTGTTCAGTGCCTGGTGCGACTGGCACAATCATCTACCATTTGCAAGTTAAGTAAAAAAAAAAAAAAAAAAAAAAAAAGAGGTTGTGCATGTATTGACCGAACAGCCTGGTCAAATGTAAAGCAATGCGTGGTCATTTCAATCTCCATATTTAAGGCACACTGAATAAGAGACGGGAGCCAAACATTGATTGTTTGGAGACGCCAGTAAGACACTCCCATGGGTTTTTGGCTAATGTGCCACAATAGCCATGTAGTCATCCTCTGTAGGGGTGTGTGTGTATTTTAAGTGTGTTCAGTGAGGGTCAAAACAGAGGCGGAGTAGGCTAAATCTCTTGGCAAAACAAAGTGGCCGTTTTAGCATTCCAAGTTCATCATGCTGCTTGGCTTTCGTTTGAAATGGGAGCACTAAGACGAGACCAAAACTGCTTGACTTGTAGCAATCGTTTAAATGCGGGCAGGGAAAATTTGTGACGTCGTCTGCGAAGTGCTGCTCAGGAGGTCAAAACATGCTGTCGCGTAAGACAAAAATGGCTGCTATTGACACACGGACCAACAGACAGCATTTAGAGGAGGCCTTTGGAAATACTAAATGATAATCTCTTCGTTCCTTTAAACAAGTCGGCACCAAAGTTGAGCTTTCATGTTGTAAATAATGCACACTTAACAGTTTGAGGGCTTCTGAAAACTAGGTTTGACGATTACAGCTCTGAAAAAGAATTAAGAGGCCACTGCAAAATTGCCACTTTCTCTGAATAGCTCTTTATAGGTACAGTATACGTATGTGTATGTAGAAAATAAAGATAAAGATCCAGTGTCTTTTTTTGGTCTATTAATCCTTTCTATAACTATTTCAAACATTGCAATAACAAATTGAGCTTTTAAAGGATAAACAGAGCTTCCTGATTGAAACATGTAAATGCAACTCGTTAATTTTAAGTCCCCCCCCCCGTATACATCAATGCACTGTTCATTCTTCTCAGCTGACAAATAGATGCTAAAATGTTTGTTTGCCTGTTTGCTCTTTTTCTCTACTTGTCGGAGTTGAGAAATAAGGTCCATCGTTCGTGCCAGTGATTAGAGGGGCAGCAGACAATGTGAAGTCGCAAATCTACGCACATGAGCTTTTGAAATGTGAAAATGTTGTGTAAAAGTGGACTGTTTACATCTCGTAACTGTCACATTTTGGGAACTGTGGTTTAAATGCCGTCATCTCAAAGGCAGGCTTCTTAGTTCTGTGACTTTTTCTCTGTTTTCTGTGGCCATTGTTGTATATTGTTTATAATGTACAGGAAACAAATGTAATATCTTTGCTCATTTGAATATTTTTTTTTTTTTATTAATGAAAGTCATGGAAAATGAATAGAAGTGAAAGTTGACTTTAAATACTGTAAACAAACCTAGGGGGGAAAATAAAATGTATTTACTCTTATATCCACTTCGTGCTTCTTTATATTTTAATCACTCTGGGTATGACCTATTTACACAACATACATTTTACTACTGACAGTGGTAGTTTGTCAGATCTGCTGAAGTGTTAAAAAACAAAAAAACAAACCTGTAATTACACAAATCGTCCGTCGGAGGGCAGCATCCACCAGCTTTTGAAATGGGGGAAAAAAATGAGCAACTCCTCATTTGACCACAAGACGGCAGCCGAGTCTTGGAACCAAATAATGACACATTTGGTGCACAAATTTGTATACCGAATAACGTTATGCGCCAAACACAGCAAAGTATATGATATGACAAATAAGCTAGTTCCGAAGAAGCATCAAGTTATCTGATGGTTCATTACCTGTTTGACCTGAAAACATAACCAATTACAAATCAAATGGTCATTTTTTTTTCAAAATGTTGCTGCCTAAATGATCCTCTCATTCTCGAATGACGCACGAGTGCAAGTACGTATGTTAATGCATGTATACAATACGTTATATTTGTTCAGACTTCAAGATGATATAAAGTACTGCACTAGATGTTACAGTGCATGGTAATGAGTAAAGGGCTGTGTGGAAAATAGAATTACATTGTGCCTTCCTGGGAGTTAAATTAAAAAGTAATCGGAAACGTCTTATCGTTCTCCAGTAACAATGTAAGACCTACTTTTTGTCTTTTTCAAGCGAACAGTCTGATGTATTCAGACAATTATAGCGGTGCATTGCCAGCGCGCTGACTGTAATTCAATTATCTCGCGCCTCTACTCATCTGCACAAATAACACACAATAATTAAAAACACATTCCAACATCTTTTCACCCTGACTTGTTCTCATGAAAAATTAATTCCTGAACTACAATATATCCGTTGGATGTACAGTATTATACTGTATGGCAGAGATGGGGAGGGTGGACTCGAGTCAAATAACTTGACTTGAGTCGACTCGAGTTGCCAGTTTTAGAATTTGCTACTTATACTTATACTTATACTTAAATCTGCATTTTAATTAAGACACGTTTGGGGTCATTCGCACCAACCTGGCAACCCAGTCCGCATTGTTGCTCATTTGCCAGTGTGACGTAGGCACCTGCACGAACAACAATGGAATTCAGGAGCTCCGAAGATGACAACAATTGGATTCAAGGATTACGTTGTCGATTAAGTCACTCTAAAAAAAAAAAGATAAAAATGGCAAAAAGAGAATGGCAACCTGCGTGGTTTGTAACTCGCGCATTAAAGACCCGACAACAACAACACCGTCGAACGCCATCCGACACTCACAGGTAAGTGTCAAACATGAAGTTTCATCGACTGGTTTGGGACCATTCAAGAACAAAAGACGTGATTGCGAACGTTTGAGTACAACTCGGTAATGTGGGAGGGTTTGTGATCATTGACCGAACTTTTCGTTTAGTTTCATGCAGGCAAGCAAAAGTCTCCCATTTTTCTGTCTTTCTCGTTTACTAATGAGGCGCAGCCGTGTGCACTCGAGAGCAGAAGGTAGCCTCTAAAATATGACGCCAACCGCTCAATGCAGACAAAGTGAAGCGGCGTTGCGAGCTGTCAGTTGTGGACAAAAAAAATGAAAATAAAATTCAATTTAAAAAAAAAAAAAAAAAAAAAAAAAGTGATGAGACGTTTGACGGGCATGACGAAAGAGTCGGCACTAGCAGGTGTCAGGTGCGTTCCAGGTCTGTTGTATCCAATCAACTTTCCACTACGATAAAGGTGATTTTAAAAAATAAAATAAAAATAAATAGTGGATAAAAGTGCGTTCCACTATTAGTAAGTACAATACAAATTGTGAGTAGCTCCGTGCGAATGCAAGTGTCACCGTTACAATGCCTTCTGTTGTGTCGGCTCTGTGATAAAGCTGTCTGCAGGACATTTTTCAAATTGACACCACGGCACATGAAACATAACCTTGAATCGAATGACAATTGTCGATGTCAGTCCTTCTAAATATATAAACTCCAATGAGTGATTTAATTAGAGGACGCAGGAGGAATGCAGATTGTGTTTACGTATAAATATATGTGTTATGTTGAAAAATAAATCTGCGGGGACGGGGGAAACTTTTTAAAAAAATTTTTATTACCACTCCAATGTATGTTGCGACTGGAGCAAGATTGTATGACTTGACTGGACTTGCTTGAAATTTCGTGGCGACTTGCTTGATTCTTTTCCAACGGTGACTTTGGGACTTGCTTGAGACTTGCACACATGTGACATGTTCTTAATGGCGCATTACTGCCACCAACTGATCTTGTCCAAGGAAACCAATGTGAATTGATGGTGGCTAGATTTCTTGAAAACCCCCAACTTGATTGAAGACGTTGACACGGTGGAGGAGGATAGTCTCCTTTTAAAGTCAAATTACAACATAATGTAGTTTTCTAAGCCGTATATGGTGCTTCCTCTTTTTTTAATTTTATTTTTTTTATATCTATCCAGCATTCCGGCGCAGCTTGCCAAGCTCAGTGGCACATTTCGATGAGTAGGGAGGCATAATGGGAGAGGATCAACGAGCTAAACGAGGGGGCTAAATGATACCGAGGCAGATTAGCGGCGCTTCCCACAACGCAGACAGCTGCTCATAACCACATCGGGCCTAAAGATTTCGCTTGCAGATTAGCGGCGGGCGCTACAATGCCCGTGCAGCTGCCCATAATACAATGGCGCAAATGGGGGAAGAAGTAGGATGAGTGTACACACTCGAAAAAAACCCCCAAAAAACCACGTGTTATCATCACAAAGGGGGATTGTCGGCTTCAAACGCTCTCGCACATCCCTCAGGATCAAACGGGCTGTCGTCACATCCCCGTTCTTCCACTCTTTCTTCAATTTTCCTTTCTCCCTCTCACCACGGCCCAGAAGCTCAAATCGCTCTCATCCTCTGTAAGCCGCTGTTGTTCGGAGCAGAACAACAGCCCGATCCCATTTGTCTGGAGTTCTCCCACCTCCAAGTCACGATACCTTGTTTGCATGTATTCTCAGAAGAAGGAAAGCGTCTGAGGCAGACGGCGGCAGGGCCGTTTGTCGCTTATTGTCGACTCGCAGACAAGCAACGCAACAATTAGCAAGAAGCATCTGAGAATGCGATTGTGGTTTTCTTGGAACTCATACGTGGCAAAAGTACTCATACTCCGAATTTCAGGAAAAGTAAGCTTTGAAATGAGATGAGATTTTCCATTGAAATTCATATTCATTGCATTAATTAGATTTTACGCTGTGAGAAATGCATATTGGTCAACCTCCCACTTTATAAATGTACTGTAAGCAGACAATGTACACGCAAACAGCAAAATATGTGCTCGGTGACAGGGTGGACATTTTGGGCTTTTTAAATCAACACATGGCGGACCTTCACTTAGCAACATGTTTACCAGCTATTTTTCAAATTTCTGAATGATAGATTATTTCACATGACAGAGTGGACATGTTCGGCTTGACAACGTCCTACACGTAATGTGATGAAACATGCCAAAATCACATGCATCCAATGTTGCGTGGTAAAAGTCAAATGTCATCAGAAAAATGAATAACTCGAGTTCTAATACCAGAAAAATGTACTTAAGAACAGTACCCAAGTATTTGTACTTGATTTACTTCCCACCAATGTCGGAACCAAACAAACCTCTATGACTGATGCTTTTAAGCGCCATATTTTGCATTTCATCACTGCAGGTGCACTCGGGCAGGGATGCAAATGAGGGGAAAAAAAACACTCAAAAATGTTAATTTATGCATTCCCATCCAAACCTAAAGCATCACATCTTCTCAAGGTGCACCGCTTGGAATGTGATTGGTGCACGTGCAGATCCAAACCCCCACAACCTAAAAGAAGCCATTAGCCGAACACAGCTGTGGCTACACCAAGGTATCCTTAGTTACGTGCACCCGAATGCGCCACGCTACTGCGACATTAACATTCAAATACAAAGAATGTTTGTTCTTGTGCAGTGGTTCTCAAACTTTATAAAACAAGTTAGTGCCGCCTCAAAAAAAAAGAAGGAAAACAAAAATACCTTTTTAGTTCTCCAAGCAGAGATGGGGGGGGGGGGGGGGGGGGGGGGGGGACGCGAGTCAATTGACCTGAGTCCACTCGAGTAGCCAGTTTTATGACTTAGACTTGACTTGACTTAAGACTTTTTAGCCAAGAGCCTTGACTTTAACTTGAATGGCATGACGAAGCCGTCTCGTTTATTACGTTGTTGATCAAGTCGGCAAAAAAGAAGACGGAAACCTGCTTGACTTGCAACTCGCGCATTAAAGACACGACGACTTCGGACTTCATCCGTCACTGCAAAACTCCCAGGCGAGCTGATTTAACAGTTTAGCTAGCTTGTCAAACATTAAGTTTCATCGACTGGTTTGGGACGATTAAAAATAAAATGACGTGACGTGGGACGGTTTGTGATAATTGTCCGAACCTTTCGTTTCGGTTCATCGTCACGCAAAACTCTCTCGCTATCTCATTAGAGTAGCGTCGTAGGCCTAAGGGTTCATCACAAACAAGCTTTTATTCCTATAAAGTATAATATATATATATATATATATTGTTTAACTCCAGTACTGACACATCAATGTAACAATGTGTTTTTACATTTTATTTTATTTTTAGTTTTTCGAGGACAAGCGGCAGCAGCTTTGTGATGATGACTGCAATGGAATACCCCGTGTTCATGTCAATGGCAGGTAAAAAAAAAAAAAATAATTTTCACATGCACATTAAAAAAATATATGATTTTTTTAGCATCTTTTAATGTGTTTTGAACAGTCTTTGGTGGATTTATTTTTTTTACGTAAGATCCCCCCCCCCACCATTTTCACCATACTTAGTGAGTCAGTTGGACTAATTCCTCAACAGACGTGCACTTCATGAGTTGACAGATGAGTTGTCTAAAGCGACAGTTTCTATGGAAGCATTAGTGGTTTTTTTTTTTTTTCCATGTTTTTATTTTTGTACATTTTTAATTTTTTTTTTCTTTTTCTTTTTTCTTTTTTTTAACACCCATTCTGCCTGCTTTTTATCTCGTTCCGGCGTGCACGTCATAAGCTTTTCCGACTTGAGACAGAGAAGGATTTATGTATAGCAGCCAGATTTGTCACTGATGCTATGGTCAGTAAACACCACGATGCATTTACCGCACACAAATGCAGTGAGTAAATCTCATGCGCGGGTATTAATGCACAGTGCTGCTGTTGTGCTTCCCAAGAGAAATCAGCATTGGGACGAGTAAATAAAAACTATATGGATGAGATGCTCTTTTAATGAAATAGACATTTTGCTGAGGAAATTCCAATTTTTGGAGCTTAGTTTATTGATTTTTGGTCCAAATCTGATTCCTTATGCCAGCGTTGCTTCATGTCTGCATCTTGGCAGGCGAGTCAGGATGGAAGATTAAAAAGAAACGCACTGGTAAGCTTGTTAAATGGGAAAAATAATCAAAGGGACCCATTTTAGAAAATGTCAATTTTGGCAACAAAAGTAATTGTTGGACTTTTACACCATTGTCTTTGACGTCAAAGACTACTATTTATTTCATTATTTTATTATGAGGTACAATCAAGAAAAAAAATAAATAAAAATTTTTACTTATACAAAAAAGAATAATGCTCAGTAGGAAAGTAAATACTACAAAATGTAAGATGCAATGACATGATGATATTACAGGGAAACATTTGTAAAACAATAAAATAAATGATTTCAATGATTGTCAATGACTAATAATAATAATTATAGATACTTATTTATGATCATTTATTTAGTTCAATTCCTATTTAAGCAATTTTTGTTGTGCCCTTCAAGGAAGCCTTGGTTTCGAGTACTCGTGCATTTACTGTTATTAAATGATCGCGCAAATTAAAACAAAAACAAAAAAATGCATTTTTTTTAGACCTATACTGGTTCAAATGTTCATAAAAAATACTCCTACAAAAAAAAGGACAAAATTGAAGTCATTTTGTCGTGGTTGCCTGTCGTTCTCCATGCGGCCGATAGATGTCAGCAATGTCCCGCTTAAGAGCTTCTCGGCTGCTGCCTTTCTATTTTGGTGGCGAGCAAACACTGTGAGAGCATCTCGAGTGCTTTGCAGTTGGAGACGGTACAGATGGCAGGCCCTGAACGCAACACTTCTCCACACATTTCACTGTTCGCAGAGTGACATCAAAGTCAACTCAAAATGGAGGCTGTTGCCATCAACTTGAAACAAATTCTCACAGTTCCAACAAAATTGTATTGTGAGTGAAGTCGCTGTGGATTTTTATTTTGTATTATTATTATTATTTTTTGGTCAGCGTTCAAGCACAGATGTCCCCCCCCCCCCCCCCCCCCCCCCCCCCCACCCCCCCCCCCCCCCCCCCTGTATCTGTGTGTGTGCGTGTGTGTTTGCGTGTGTGCGCGCGTTAAATAATAACTTACATCCTCTTAAAACATTTCAACTGTGGATTTTCATGGATAATTATAAAGGTTTTAATCCAGATTGCATTCAGACAGTTTATTTATTCCAGAGTCTAAATCATGGATTGAAAAATTAAAATAAATAACAAATGTCCTAGATTATGTAAAGCGTGAGCCCGAAACAGCATTATCGACTTGTCCGTTTGCCCACTAAGTGTCAAAATTAATAATGCCATGTATATAAATGGAACACAATTCAAGTGCCCTTTGTACTCACACGAGCTTACATCGAATTTCCCATGTGGACTCGAACTGTGAATTAAAGTGTACAGATTGCTCCAGCGATATTGCTGCCGCCCGAGTACCGACGAGAAGGACAAGAAAGGATCATATTTCCCCCAGTGCTGTAGCTTCTCTTCCAAACTGTATTCAGGGAAAAAAATGAATAAAATCTATACATTTCTGGATTACTTCGTCTTCCCAAAAAGATCTTCAGACAAAAATTAACATATAATAGTCAAACTAGTATAGATTTAACATGAAAATTAGTCTTCCTGCATGTCTGCTTGTGTCAAAATAAAACATTCATAAATGTGTTGTATGCAATGAAATTTAATTTCCAGTCTATTGCCATCAACTGTCCAACTTTAAATATTTCCCAAATTTCTATGGTAAACTTCCGTTAATTTTCTGCTTCCCGTGCCGCCGCAAACAACAACACTGCTTCTAGGAAATTAATTGAAATACTGGTCCCAGGCCCCCCAAAACACGGTATTCTGATTGATATTGCGTTCGCGGAATAAGAATTGAACAAATTAATACATCTCTTTTCATCCATCTCAGGGGGTCACATGTTCGGCAATGTCACCATCTGCTGTTCAGCGAAATGAACGTCACAACTGCTCGTTACGACCCGGAAAACGGCTCGCGAACTCCCCGTGGACGCCGCGATAACTGGCATAACTTCGGGTTGATGACGTGATGGTTCGAACTCAAACTTGTTAAAATGTTGCAAGTGCCTCGCTGTGAATTAGCGTTATGAAAATAAAGTGGAAATGAATGTTAAACACACATTTCAAGGTCATAAAAGGACTTCAATGTACTTTTCGCCACACAAAACATGTTTACACTCGGGTTAGAGTAAGTAACAAGAGGTCATCTGTGCCTATTTCAAGAGGGCGGGCCCCCCGGAGACCCGGCCTTGTATGATTGGCTGTGAGGAGTTTACTTTGGATCTCCCCCCCCCCCCATCCTCCTTCCCACTCCCAATTAAATGTGGAATGCGGCGCCCTCGAAGGCCATTTGAAGTGTGTTGTGTTTGCTTGCGGGAGAGTTTGTGTTTGCGTTTGCTTTCACATCGACACACAGAGGTCATTCATTTTGCGGGCAGGTGAAACGGGACCTTATCTGTTTATTTTCCATTTGTGTTTGACCTCACGGCCCAACAACTTTTCGGTACAATGCGAGGCGCCAACCATTCGGATGACTCACGTTCTGCAAAAAAAAAAAATAGTGTGTCATAAGAGGCCCTTCTTACTTTCGGCTTGTTTTGCCGGCTTTGTTGTATAGATGTTACCATTGCGAGCTTTTTGGAAAGAAGAAGAAGAAGAAAGAAGAACAGATGTCATTGACCTTTTTTCAAGAAAATCTTGGGGAAGGGGGAAGAATGGAAAAAAACATGGGTACTAGCACCTGGACTGAAATGTGAAAAGGAAAAAAGCGAATTTGAACTTAATGAACATGAATTAGTGGCCTAGAAGTGCTTTCATCACTCCTTTTCAAACATGTTTTTTTTTTTTTTTTATAACATCCCCTCAGATGCAACATCACAGCCGCATCGAGCGTGACAGCGCCGAGAGAGAGTCTTTATTTGGTCTCAAATGGGTCTCATCTGAAATAATGAATATGTCCTTGAGAAAAACAAAGAGCCCCCTACAAAACAGGCTACTCTTTCCACACGGGCGATGGAGACGGCTGATAATTGTTTTCAAGTCTGCCGTCGCCGCTCTGGAAATGAGTTTGTTCTTGTTCCGCTCCGTCCTTCACTTTCACTCTTCTCTCACTCCCTGAGTGGTCCGGCACTCTCACACTCTTTCTTTGGATACTCTTTCATCTTGTTTGCTCACTATCCTTGACATCTCGTCTGTTTAACACAAACATCTTCCCGCTTGTCTTTTTGGCTACAATTTTTGTATTTATTTTTTTAAACTGAGCAATCAGTGCGCAAGTATTATTCAGTTTTATTATTTTGGTCTTATTTGAATTTTTGTTACGTAACGGTTGAAGTACATTTCATAGTTTTGTCATACAAAATAAAGAACATAAAATAAAAAACGGAATAAATTAAATCAGAAAAAAACTATTATAAATAAACTTCCAGGGTAGTCCATTGTGCTCGTGGTTCACATGTCTGCCTGCATAGGTCAGAGGTTCTGGGTTTGAATTTTGAATTTCCACATTCCAAAAATATGCAAGTGAGGTTCATTGAGGACTCATAATCGTCCATAAGCGTGAATGGTTGTTTTTCTATATGTGCCCTGCGATTGGCTGGCAACCAGGTCCAGGGTGTGCCCCACCTTTTACCCTGCAAAATAAATAAAATAAAATAAATAAAGAAATCACCCTTTTAATAGACTCCAGTTCACCCGGGGACAATAATAAGGGCAAGTGCTACAGAAACTGTAATTGACTGTCTGTCCATAAAGGCACAGTTGGACTCTATCGGCCCAGACCTCAATTTCACCCACCACATTTGCGATGAACCAGAACAGACTTTATACACATTTTTGTCATGGTCTTTGGTCCACGTTGTTTTTTTTTTTTTTCCCAAAATCCCTTCCTTCCTGGCAATATGTTCTCCATGTCCCCACTCCCTGGGTTCCAGTCCTGGGTTCCCACAGTCCCTGGAGAACCCATCCAAACTCCTGCATGGCTGGTTAATAATGGCTTCCCAACTGTGTCGCTTATTTAGAGTTTTTTTTTCCCCCCGTGAAATCTTAGTGTGTCATTACAGTTCATATTGTTAATTATGCAGCAAATATACCCGAGGGACTATCACGGAGGCCACTACTCTGCAATCTGTCCATATGGCACTTCATTAAAAGTTTTCTTAAGAATAAATTGCATTCAATTCAATTAAAACTGTAATGTCATCGCAAAATAATGGGCCGAGCCTCCTACGACGAGCAGCTTAGAACACGCATACAATCTACTCTTCGTGTTTCGCATTGGGAAAAGTGCATATCTTCCTCCATTTCCCCCCCCCCCCCCCCCCCCCCCCCCCCCCCCCCCCCCCCCCCCCCCCCCCCCCCCCCCCCCCACCCACCCCACCCCAAAAAGGCCCCTAGAAGAAAATATGCAAAAAGCAAATATCACCAAAGCCTCCTACATGCCACCGAGCCCCAGGCTGCAACTGCGCTTGAACACTGGCGCTATTTCCAGATTCCCCTCTTGGAAATTCACACCATGACAAATGAACCATTGGAGTTTCGGAATTCCTATTTATCTGCCGTGCACAGAGCCACTTGATTTGGGTGTGAAGAATAAAGGAATTATACGGACAAAAAAAAAACAAAAAACAGACGACTTAAGGGATAAATGATAAAAAAAAATACGTGTCTGTGTGTGTGTGTGTGTGTGTGTTGATCAGATTGAGGGTGTTTTGGGTGGGCGTGTCCTTATCTGGATGCTCTGAGGAAAAATAGCATCTGATATTAAGCGTCCCTATTCACAGATGTACTCCCACCAAACCCTGCGGGATTATTTCCAATAAAATATATTTCCCTTTGAATGCGGTCCACCGCTATATCATGATCATTTTTTTGAAAATAGTTTTTTTTACAGTATATAGGCAAATCCGAATTTAGTTCACTGTAGTAACGGGTTGTGCCACAACATGCCGAGCAGCACTGAGGTCTACTGGGAGGCAACATGATTTATAGCAAGAGGAAGAGGCAGAGTCGGTCCCCAATTACTTTAAGCTCCAGTAATTGTTCCCACAGAGGAGAGAATAGATGCCTCTGAGTATTGTTGTAGGCTCTGTTTGTATGCGTTCCCACTCCATGTGTTAAGGTAGCAGTTTTTTGAAGGTTTATAATTACAACTCTGCAAATTTTCGCTAGCCCATCGATGTGATTTCCCAATTTATGTTAGCAGTAAGCTAAGGGACTTTCGTTCATTTTTGTGTTAAAATGATGGCCCGTCCGATATGAATTTTGTGATGCCAATGAAGATATTTGGCAGAATGAAATTTCAATTGGCCAATTCAATAATAATAATAATAATAATAATAAATAGATTAAAATAATTTATTTTTGGGTCCCTTAACGCTTATAACAATAAAAATATGAATTACAGGCTGGGCATTTGACTGTTTTACAATACTTTGCTTAACTTTACAACAGAGAAAAATCTGCTGATTTTTGCAGATTAAAAAAAAAAAAAAGGTTTGCTTGAATGTCCTCATCTTTGTCTTATGTTGTGATGTGTTAATGTGTAAAAACAAAATAGGCGCCCAAAAAAAAATCAGCCAATTTTTGCCAATTTGAAAGGGGCCGATTAAATAGGTGGGGGCCTAGTTGAAATATACAATGTTTAATTCTCTTATTTTAGTAAGTAAACTTCAACTGGGAGTGACATACAGCTTGAAGCAAGCCCGCTTTGCCTCTTATTTGGAGAATTAGTCTTCATTTCCTCAGTGATGTTTTACGATAGGCTCCCATTTCTTGACAGCGTGAGTACGGGCTCAAAGGAATACTTTTAAAAAGTGTGTTTTAATACATTTAAATGTGTTAAAAGCATGTGGCGGGTTAAAACTGTATTAAATGTTTATATATGGTTTCGCTGTAGCGCAGATTTTCACCTATCTCGGAATCGCAGCTGCAATGCATCCCCTGCAATTAATGTTTTTGTTCCCTCTTACCCACCAGATTAATTCACAAACAATGTCATCAACCGAATCTGCTTGAATGTGATGAAAGAGGATTTTTGGAAGTTGTTCTGTCGGCCGCGAGACGATGCCTCCACGCGTTGATGACATTGGCGGCGGCTGGTTGGGGTGGCAGCGATGACTTTCCCCTCTTTCGCCCGTAAGCATAAACAAAGTGTTTTTCTTGTTCGAAACAGACACAGTCTTGGCTCTGGCGTGGATTTGGCGGCGACACGCGTGTGTGCGTGCGTGTGTGCGCGTTGTTCACTCAACCTCACTTGACAAACCCCTTTAAGCAGCAGCCTACAGGTGATGAACACACACACACTCGCACACAAATACACCGGTGGCGTGGCGATGACACATTTTAGAACCACATTTAAGAACTTATTATTACACTCACTGTGACCTATCACACTCATAACAGCCACTTTCTGCTTAAATCCAAGAACTATTTAGCTGCAAAAGTGGTCAAATTGCGGGGAGAAACTGAACATTTTCCCATATTTTGATGGATTTTCAGTGGGCCACAGCAAAACTGACATGATTCACCTTAGTAGAAAACATACGATCAATTTCACTTTTTTTTTTTTCACAAATCAATACTATTGGTCCGTTCCCGCGTCATCTGTTATTTTTTTCCACATTAGCCAATTCAAAGTGTTGAAAGTAGCTATTAACTCTCTTGGACACTTGAACTGTCAGAATGTCATAAAACTCTGCCTCTTCCTCATTCCGCGGGAGCCGTGTGACATTATGTCGCCTCAAGATTGAAACTGCATGTTTTTTTTAGACAATAACAAATGAAAATGATTAGGTTAGATACAATTGCGTAAGCCTCTTTTGTTAAAAATGGGTAGTTGTAATCACCCCCAAAGGTGTGTACAGATTCCTTTTTGTTTCAGTTTAGTCAGCTCATCGTTTTATTTAGTGCATCACTCATGGCCCTGAGACCTTTGAGAGAGTTGGGGAAGATGATGTAACCACAGTCATTTGCGTTTGTGAAGTATTAAAGGCTCTTTGTGTGGTCTGTGGGTCAGCGTGATCGTAAACTTTGATGTGGCGACGTAGCCGACCGTTTCGATCAATGACAGCGTAATAAGTTATTGATTTTTTTTAAAAATAAAAAATTGGTGATTGAGCATGGTTTTGGGGTGGTGTTGTGTTCATGTTGGTACGCATTGGTATATGACAACATAAGGTACATTCTTGCTTACCAATTTTTGAACATCACATGGTTTTCTTCCAACTTTTACACACAGTTATTTTTTACTTGCTGCCTCCGTGCGCTCAGGGTTCAAACCAATCATTCAGACACACGCACGCTTTTCTCCCATTGTAAGCGCTCTCTGCGACAGTACAAAAAGAAGCCCTGAACTCGTTTTGTGGCCACGAAAGCTCCCTAGCCTCTGAGGGTCGCAAACGTTTCACCTCTTTGACATACTGTATAGTTGATTCAAGCACATAAAGAGACGTGGGTACATATTGACTGAAAACACATAACCTGATTGATATTTTCCCTGTCGCAATACGAACTTCTTCTTCAGTTCCGCTTCTCTTAGCCACCTGAACAGATGTGCATTCACCCAAAGGCTTAAACTACTGTGTGCGTCTATCAATACAGGAATGTTTGTGCACAGTTTAGCAGGTTTTATGGGCACAAGTGCGCCTTCATAACTTCCAGTTGGATGTGATGTTGATTGCATTACCAGATGAACACACATACTTGGCTGTTTTCCCGCTCCCTTGGGCTGACTTTTTTTGATGGACCGGCCTCCGGATCCTCAAGCCACTGGGAAAGGCATCCGAGGGACCGGGAGGACACCCCGTGGCCCAGTTTAGCCTACTCATTTCGGGTTCAGGGCACCTGGGTGGCTGCCCTTGACCTCCCCCTGGAGGCCCGGGTCTAAGCTGGTTTCCACTGCCCTCTTTTACCACCATAAACAAACTTGGACTTATTTGTCCCCAAGTATTTTCGCCATGTTTGAAGATAACAGATTTGAATTCCCATACCTCTCTCCTTTTTTTTTCCAGGCCCTACTAAATCCTACTGAGGACATATCAAAAGCCAATGACTTAACCTCTATGGACAAGTTAAAGCCTGCAGCTGTTTATCCGATTTTTACATCAAACATGCACATATAAACTCTTTTGTCCTTTAGAAGTCATCTGCAATTGTACTAAAGTGTTCCAAAGAACGTTGTACAATGGTTAAACAATCAAACATCGAGTCGTTTTGGCCCGTTTGTTAACATTTACAAGAGCTGCGTTTCGGAGCAAAATGTACAGTTACTCACCGCGAGTAAATCCAAAGACTTCATTGGAGCCATTGACATGAAAAGATTCTTTTTTTCACCTACTTAGCTGGCTACGCTTTCTTTTTTTGAGGGAGCAGGACAAATTGACAAACTTGATTGGCTATTGTTCAGGATTTTGTGAAAATAGCAGTTTTTACAAAACAGATTCACATTTTTTGAGGGTTACTCAGGGTTGTAAGTAACAATGAATATTAAAAATTATAATACAATCATGAACATGTTATACTGCATAGTAAATCCTTTATTAGAATTATGGTATTATATACAATTCATAAAATTGATTTAAAAAATGACATTTTTTGTGCAATTACCATTTCAAGACCACATTTCTTCTGGAGGGTTGTTTGAATGAGATAATATAAAATTGTAAATAATATCTTAAATAATATAAAGACAGATTTTTAAAAAATGATTTAAAAGGAAAATTAATTTTGTAATCTTTTTACATTTTTATAGTGCATTATTTAAAAATAATTTCACAATTTATACATCTAATGGCCTTTACATTATTTCATGTCATTTTTATTTACAAAATTGATTTTGAGGTATGGAGAGGGAGTAGCGCCGGTGCTAAAATGAAGTGTGGCAAGAGAGGACTAAATGGGACAAGGGATTTGAACTGTTCCTTCCAACGGTCATTATGGGGAATGTGAGGTTACCCACCAACGGACGAACTAACGGCTGTTAAACAACCGCAGTTGTGTCTTTACTTTCAAGCTTCAGTTCCTGCAGCTAACGCAAGTGACGTCATGCACAACATGTTGGAAAGCACAATGAGAGGGAATCAAACTTGGACCTCCTTTATGCCAAATGCCAATGTGAAGGGAGCTCTTATATATTTTAATTAGAATATATTGTATTAATTTATTGTTATTGAGTTGAGAATTTCATATTTTCATTTCTATAAAGATGTTTTTGGATTAATTTAAGGACTTATTCATTTAATTACCTGCCCCCCTTTTTTTTTTTTTTTTTATTTCATGGCACTGCAGCGATTTAAAATGTCATGAAAAGAATGTAATTCTTCGATTGGAAATCATTAAAAAAAAGTATATAAAATGAATGTGTGGGTAATTACAAAAGCAATCTGTCTTCAGTCAGACCATAGAAATGTAGTGAAGGGAAAAACTTTTGGGAAATTGGCACCAATGGCAGACTTGCAGCAAACAGCAAAAATGATCCATCTGCTGCTCTTAGATCATTCATTATTGGCACTATTGATCACAGTAAGACTCAAAAAAAGTGAGAAAAACAAACGTTGACCAAAATAGAGAGAAATGCTTGCCAACAATTTGGCGGAATTCAAAAACTTGACTGATGAACACTGAAATTGAAGGTCTAAAAGTTTTCTCTTGAACACATGTAAGGCCTGAAAGTGAAATTATGTACACTAAACAACACCTCATTAATTCTAATCGCAAGTGTATTGCTCCCTACGACTCATGTCACATACAAAATGTACTGCTGTCAACTCACTCGTCAAACTGCCCAAATGTAGAAGTACGGGAAGCTTCTGCATGTACAGAAAATACACACACACACACACAAGCGCTTATGTGTCTGTGTGTGTGTGTGTGTGTGTGTATGCATGACTGACACACACACACACACTTTCTTCTTGTCTCATTGGCAGGCTCATGTCCCATCTGCTCTCCAGGGGAGCTGACAGAGAGATAGTTGTCATTATAGAACATCTCTACTCAACCACACGCACATACACAAAGTACACTCCCCGTCTCGCCGCCACTCACACATGAAACCATGCACGTTTACTTTCAAGCAACTACATTCTTCTCTGCTAATTGACTGTCATAACTGCTGCAGAGATTAACTCCCAGTCCAATCCCCCCCTTGCATGATGGGGGGCCAAAACTGGCTGGATGAGGGTCTCATGCCACATTTTTTTCCTATTTGTTATTGATATTTACAGGCCACCTCCTCGATGCCCCACACCCCCCTCTCGCTCATCATCACCCATAAGGATTAGCGTTTAATGGCAGGCTTACGGCGGAAGCGAGCCCCTGTCACCATCTCCCAGATTAGTTGAGGCTTTGTGACGGGCTCGCTCGGCAAGACACAACTTTGTCTCCCCAACACTTCTGCAAGAGAAAAAGAAGCTTGGAGTGAGTTTTTTGACGGTACATGCCGAGTGGTTTTATCTTGGGGCGGGGGGAGTGTTTCTTCTATTCTGATCCCAAATGATTGACTGGGACGGCGTAGACCTGCTTTCTTTAAGACGTGGACATCACTTGGATGAACGATGCACTAAAATACATACAAACAACTTAAAAAAATAATGTAAATTCTTATTAAAATCCAAAAGATATTCAGTGGGATACACTGTGGTTGTCAACAAGCACGCCTTGATTTCATTACTTGTCTTCGATTATTCAAAACAATGTACAGTATTTAATACATTGTTTTTACATCAACCTTGAAAATTTCCCCAAACAATCCATGTGCGGGTGACAAAGTGAAGGAAAAAGGTTAAGCGATATTACACAAGTTGTGTTATGTTGTCTGCCCAGTGGAGTCCAATCCTAAATGTGTGTGTAAAAAAAAAAAAACGCTCCAGTTCCGCCATGAAGTGAGAGCATTAGTTTTGTGTACATTTAGAGACGTGTGAACACATTAGCGATTCACAGCACCTGGCTCTGACAGAGAGGGTGGCAATCCAGCTGATGGTACAGTACTGAATATTTATTATGCCTTTTAGGACTCAATGCTAAATAGTCCACCTGGTTTTTAACATAAAGGCATTCAAACCTAGCTTTCTATATTCATATAGTACCCGCACCAACACAATAAACCTGTGTTATGGCAATGTCAAAATCATTTCTGACTTTTTCTGTGACTGGTGATATGTCACTGGACGGCGTGAATGTCAATCACGGCAGCAGCACCGCTGACTGGTCGTGATTTCACTCAGCAACTGACTTCTATGAAGCTGATTATACAGGGTGTCCTCAAACAAACAAATGACATGCTCAATGTTTTACTTTTTCTTTTTTTTCAGGGTGAAGACAACAACATGACCGTATACAAGCTACTACTGTTCTTCAACACAGCTAAAATTCAGGTAAAATTAAATCTGCGTCTTTCAGAAGTCACTTCTCAAATCTACTGGATAGCCGTTTGAATACGTTATTTTTCAACATGAAGCCTATTTAATGTTGTTTGCCTCAGATATATTCCTATTTAAAATGAAGTCACATTTTGTATTATATATAGATAGACATATCTACAGTGGCTATAAAACGTCTACACACCCCAGTTGAAACGCCCGGTTTTAAATGTGAGCACAAAACCTTCAGGCTTCTGCTAGAATGTCAGAAAAAGCCTACTAGAACAGCTCAAATGTTAACCAGAGGCACTTTAAATGGTGGCAGGTGTTGGCTGACTCCCATTTAACATGAGTTTGAATGTGATTGGTTAATTCTGAACAAAGCCACATTCCATTTATGAGGGTGTTCACACTTGTGCGATGACATTTCAGTTGTTTGTTTTTCCTTCCCCTCTCGAAAGGATAAAAAATATTATTCAATGGAGTTGTAAAGGTTATAGGTCACATCAATGGTGGAAAATGTTTGGAAATGAGTTATTGGTCTCTTTAAGTATCACACAAAAAATGGCATTTAAACAAATTTCTATACCAACTGTATATAAAGACATGGTTAACATTTGATTTACGTAATTTAATAGTAAAGGCTGTATATTTCAGAGACAATAACATTGTAATCATGCTTTGAAATGACTGTGTAACTTTTGAATGTCTATAACCTTTTTGTATCGTCACACTTCAGTATATCGGTAAAAATGTCAATAGAAGCTCCAAGGATTGTTGGAAATGAAGTCAACCACTTTATTGGCGGCTTTGTCACACCTCTTCTTTTGAAAGCCCGTCTTCCCTCCACGCATGACAGGCATCGCTCATCTGTCCGCTGTTCGCCAGCTTGTTTGCGTGTGATCACTTCCTCTCCGACGCTGCTCTGCACACTATCTCCTCGTCTCAGCGCACCCCCCGCCTCAGACCGACGCTCGGCTCCCGCCGCTCGGCTCCCCCGCTGCCAACTCACTGTCGCTGTTAACTCCCATAGCATCTTATGTATTGCCAAAGCAGATTGTGTTTGGAGGGCAAGCAATTAAGGGGGAGGCAAGCTCAAAACGGCAATGTAATTTTGGCTGCAATATTTACGGACAAGCAAAGAGAGAAGGGGTGGTCTTGGTGGTGAGAAGGGAAGGGGCTCGCTCACTGAGAAGGGCTTAAGCGGGCGGGATGCAGCGGAGTCAACACCGTCGAGAATAATGATCCCGAGCGGAGATTTAGCGGGACGGAATCTGCCACTTGCCTAATTACGAGAGGCCAAAATGTCAAGCCTGCTCGCTGTCAGCTTGGTGGCGAGCTGCGCGTCTCCCGCCTTCACTTTTGAAACCCTGCCCCGCTGGGTTTTTTGTGCTCCTGCATGTTTCGCCATTTTTATGAATCTCATTATAAGGCATTTCATGTGAGAGTTTCACTGCATTTGTTCCATCACGATAAGATTTTTCATTCATTTGTTTCAAATTTGGTTGAGTTTTGATTGGCGAGAGGCAAACTTGAGTGCACTGCTTGCTGCGACCCGCAGAGGAGCTGTTGGCTCAGTCTAAATAAGTTTGTGGCCTGAAGTAGAACAACACGTTACAGTTGTCAACATCATAAATATTTAAATCTGCTATAGCAACACTTCTAGGCAGCATTATTCTGTAGTGCAATGCTCATTGAATTGCTCATGATGCACAAGCTGTTTAAGTCTTTTACTTATTACTCTATATTATTGAGTGCTATTTTTCTGATTAAACAAGAAGTTAAATTTATTATTTTTTTTTTGGGCCACGGGAAAGATTGACTTTTCCATTAATTTCAATGGCGATAGATGATTTGAGATACTGATACTGTTTTAAGTTCCAAACTTGTACAGTAAGTCAAGGCACTATTGTGTGTATGTATATATATTTTCAATATTCATCGGCAGTGTGTCATCTAATGGCTCTACGGTGCAATCGCCCTTAACCAAACTTGCCACTGCAGCCTCGGGTTTGAGAGCGAGTAAGGCATAAAAACGTGTACGACGACAAAGGCAAGACGCAAATTTAAAGTAAACAGCAGGCTGGAGATAAAAAGGGAAAAAGGCTCCGGGCTGATTTTGTTGTTTTTTTTTTACATTTTTTTTCTTTTTCTTTTTCTTTTTTCTCCTGAGCAGAACCGGCCAGGTAGCGCCGTTCCCTCTATGGGAGGTCATAGGCATGTAAGTATTTTTCACCACTTTACAAAGCGCGAGCGTTTTAATCATTTAGCGGCCAACAACCACCATTGCTGGGTGCTTTTCACACAATTTGGGCTATTTGAAAATGAACTTATTCCACATTTACAGCTCATGGGTACAACAACAAGGTGATCGAGTCAAGGTTTTTCCTCTGCCGCGCTGTTGGGGACAAAATGTCATATTCAGTTTGTATAAAGATGTGTTGTTTTTTTTCCCATTCCAGGGCAGGGCGAGGTTGGGCGAAAGGTGCGATCCCCTGCGCACAGGCGCCATTCTCTTCAAGACCTCTCGACGGAGATATCCGACGGTGAAAGGAATGAGCTTCCTTCCCATTCAGAGGCGGGACGTGAATGGACGATTCAGGAGGTGAGTACGGCTCACGTAAAGAAACGGGGACGGGATGCAAGAGTGCATGTTTAGGCGAACGGATAGCGGCATTACGCGCCAATAACAGTGTGGCGTGCCGGTCGTGCTCCCAATTACTCTGGTTGAATAGACTGGTTCAAATCCCAGAGACCCCAAATCCTGTGTTTGTGCTCCACTGCTACTGTACACGTTCACACCCTCCTACACTCACCCAAGCCTACAAGGGTTCCCATACATGCATGTATCTACCACAATGCAGTTTAAATGAGTCCCTAAACTCAAAATAGGTCCAAGGATTGTTGACCTCATCAGGTCTGTCTGAAAGTTAACCCTCCTTTTATCTTGTGGGACCAATTACAATAGAGAGGCGCAGAGCTGTTGTAACTTCTGGCTTGTCCCAATGCACAGTAATTACATTATTTCTTGACATTCTCTTTTATTATGTTTTTATACAAATACAATTGTCACAAAGAGTGGGCAGACAGCTTAATAACAAGTACAGTGTGTCCCTTCTGTCATCTTGTGATAGAGCATTTAATTACTCTGTCTCAGTATACGTCGCTAAACAAAGATACATTATTTGTTGCAAACAAATAATTTTCAGACCAATTAATTGAAATTGAATAATTTCCCGCGGCACACCTGATAATTTCTCATGGCACACTGGTTGTGAATCTCGGATATATATCATTTTTGCTTTGTGTCACAAGCAACAGGTATCTGTTGGGTTCTGCACTCCAATTTTCCATTTTATGTGCAGGTTTCTTTTTTCAAACTATGAGTCCTCAGAACATGGGTCCTAAGAAGAAGCAGATGATTTCCATGAAGAGCATAGCGTTTGTATGATACTGAATGTAATAGAAAACAGCAGTAGGAGTCGATAAAGGCTATAACACGAGCGAAGGGCTTTGAAATAATTTCTAAGCTGTGGACCGCTGTCAATGAAAAGACCGAGAAGCTGCTGTTCTTGGGAAAAGCATGGCAAAAAAGGCAAAAAAATAAAATGGTGAGGATTGATTTCACTAAAAGTGAAGTGAAAAAATGTAGATATGAAAAAACAATTTCTTTGCATTCTGATTTATGTTATTACCGTAAAAGAGTCACCGATGCACTGAATTACCAACCATAAATATATGCATGTGAGGTACAGGTATTATTTTTATCCACTTGGGGTCGCCATCCACACATTCTACACTATAATAACTGACATAAAGGCGGGCCTGGCCTGTTGAGTGACATGGAAGTCAGCAAACGAGGATGTACAAAGGGTTGGTGATTTACTGGCTTTAGCTTTAGCCCCTGTGAGTGCAGAATGACGGCGTCAGTTGAAGTTGTTGGCAAGACTATGCTTGTGTTTTTACTGTATTTTTCTTAGCCTTTGTTTAATAAAGTCATTGAAAAAGCTATAGCGGCAGGTTCCATCCTCCCTCTATCCAAACCACCTGTTATGGAGTACAATTCATTTGAACTAGCGGTGGTAGGCTACATTCAATTAACTAACGATGTTTACTTTACAGGAGACTTGCAATTGAGTAACTTAAGCCAGTCGGACTCTGTAATAGGCATTTGATAAGCTTCAATAAGCTTCTTCTATGAAGTGTGAAATGATCCCAAACTTAGGACTGTCTTTCAAGCGTTTCATCTTATCACAATTTGAAGCAATAGAAATGATGAAAATGGGGGAGAAAGAAATATCTTGTCGTTAATAAAAAAAGTGAAACAAATGTCTCATCCGAAGAGTCGGTCGGAGATTAACGTCATCTCCGCTGGTTCCGTGAGGAGCTGCAAGTCATCTCCCTCCAGTGACGGCAACAGAGGGAGGTGATCTTGCGAGGAGGTGCGAAGTGGGGGGGAACCCCTACTGGGCACACACACGCCCCCACACAAACACTCTCTCGCTCTCTCTCTCTCTCTTTCTCTCTCAGACTCAGACTCAGACACACACACAGTGTCAGACAGAGCCCTGCAGTCCCACCTTTGACACTAAGCTTCCAGAAGCAGGAACTCTGGCTCATCCTCACTAACACAGACTGGCAGGTGAGGCTAAGCAGCCTCTCTGTTCTCCTCCACTCTTCTCTCCCTTTCTTTCCTTTACTTTCACCCCTATTTCTGTTTCGCTGTATCCATCTGTTCATTCTCTTGCACACAAACCCACGCCAAGCCCCCCCCCCCCCACCAACCACCACTCGGTGGCTGCGGGCTGCAGGTTGAACTCATCTGTCAGGATCAGAAAGGGTCTGGAGTGACGGGAGACTCCTGTTCCGGCAAGATAAACAGCCAGCGCAGATCAAAAATATTCTCCCTGGGAACACACACACACACACACACACATTCATGCACGCACACCCACACGCGCACACAAAAGGTGTCGAGATGGAGGGTGTTAGTGCCTTGTCAGCTTAGAAAAAAGGTGCAGCATTCCAAATTCAGGAGGCACCTTGTTATTTACGGGAAAAAAAGTTTGAATCGGGAAAAAAAAATTTGGCGGGAGAACCAAAACCGAAGTGACAAACACATTTTTGGAAGAGCCACAGAGACTTTGACTGAATATCGGAACGAGAACATTATTTAGCGAGTTTCTGAGTTTTTATGTGTTGAATTGCAACCATCTGGCTTTAAGGTACACTAAAAAGTGGCAAAAGACTGTAAGACGTTTGCTCATTTGCCATTTATTGTTTTTTCCATTTTTAAAATGATTTATACCCCTGACATTTTGTAGCTACATTTTGTATCAGTCCAAAGGATCCTTGTAACTTTTAGCCAGAAGTTGCATAAATCCTCACACTCTGTAGTTGACACGAGGCGATTATAGTGTCGGGCCCAAGTGCAGCACAGCGAACCACCAGACTAGTTGGAAATGACTTTAATGACATTGAATATCAACTGTGAACCAAACTTCAAACTATTAACAGTCTCTGCCTAGGAGTAGATAAAGGGCATTAAAAAACATCAATTCAATTATGTTATATTCTTTGTTGCAGCCACGTTGCTCCGCACACGACAAACAGGTCTGTCTTTTACTTTAGTGAACAGACAATCTGCCTCCCACCTGTCTTGGAAGTTAACTGTTTTCCATCTTTCGTTTGGCCATTTTTGGGAAGAGGAAGTGTAAATTTGCTCGAGGAGACTGGTAGCATAGTTGCTAACGACTGCAACAGAAAGGGAAGGGGCGCTCGCCGGTCTAGACTGATGGGCCAACATACGAGCAAAGCATTCTGGGATTTGTAATATTAGTGGTGAATGTGCTATATATTGGCGGGCCAGCTCGAATACACATTTGATATGGTCTTGCGGGCCAAATATAATTACATTTTGGGCCAAATTTGGCCCCCGGGCCTGAGTTTGACATGTATGTTCTACTGGTTGCAGTTTTACATTCAGGTACAATTTCTCTTGCTATAGCTCTTCATTCGCAACAAAACACATTTTTGGGAAGAGCAACACAGATGTCGCCGTTCACTTTAACTGAATATCTGAACGAGATGCCAAGATTCCCAAATGTTCCATTTGATGTTTGAAGCCTGGAGTGGGAAGCGATACGGAAAGAAGTGGAAAGGGCGGAAAGAAAAAAGGGGAAAGGAGAATGAGACAGGAGGGGAAAGAACATTAGCGAGGGCCATGCCAAGTTCGGGATCTGCCAGCCCGAGGTGAGCACAGTTGCATTGTGGGAGTGGGAAGAGACAGGATCGAGGGGAAGGGGGGGTGTCAGGTATGTCTCTGTTTCTCTCTGAGCGCTCCAACATGTGCTTTTTCTTTCCCGGCTGCTGCACGCCCGGATAACAAATCATTCCCTACAGCGCCTTCTGCTTACCTCGTCATTGCTGGTAATAACATTTGGAGATGCTAAGCTTGTAAATTAGCGAATCTGGACCGAGGAGATATTATTTATGCTTGTCTCCCATCCTGAAAGACTTGTCTTGATGGGTAAATTGTGTTTAATTCTTGGAGGAAGCCTTTTTTTTTTTTTCCCTTCTTTCGCCCCAGCGTGAGATGAGATTAATCCCTTGACAACCTTTGCGGGCGCACTTCAAAATTGCTCCCAAATGTCACTGCGAGATTTGCGGAGGGGAGGAAACAGGCGTTGTGTAAAAACGGACACACACACACACACACTGGATGCCTTTTCATGTTCTCGCTGCTTAGACAAAAGAAAATAATAAAAAATCGACATGGCGGATCGGTGCAGCAACTGCAGTAATGTGGCCTCCTTATCGGTCTGATGTGATGAAGGAGCTGAGCCGAAAGGCGAAGCTCTGGATTTTCCTGCCCGTCTATGTTCCTACCATCACTTACTGTATACCGAAAAGAAGCGACCGAAATGAGTTGTGCCGCTGCTCCTCTGCATTGATAGTAGCCAGATGAGGTGGCTCGGGCATCTCATTACGATGCATTCTGGACGCCTCACTGGTGAGGTGTTCTGAGCACGTCCCACTGGGAGGAGGCCCCAAGGACGACCCAGGACACGCTGGAGACACTATGTCTCCTGGTTAGCCTGGGAACGCCTCGGATCCCCACCCGGAAGAGTTGGACGAAATGGCTGGGGAGAGGGAAGTCTGAGCTTCCTTGCTTAAGCTGCTGCCCCCAGAACCCGACCCCGCATAAGCGGAAGAAGATAGATGGATGGCAGGAACAATTCAAGAATCTTTACTTTTATGTCAATAAAGGAGTCAAATAAGTACTTCTACTTTTACCAGAGTCCTTTTACCAGAGTATCTGTGCTTCTACCTCAGTACAGTGTGAGTACTTTTGCCACCTCTGTGCATCTAGTTCAGGAGTTCTCGAAGTTCTTACACCAAGTACCACCTAAACATGTACTGTTCTGTACATGATTGAATGCAGATGTCAGTCAGTTGTCATGTTGTCGCTCTTTCTTCATGGTCCTGTGCCATGTTAGTTTGGGCCTCCCTCTCTCATGTTTTCCCTCTGGGGTCCAATGTAATGCAACTTTAGGGATTGCCGTTGTTTTCATCCTGAGTACATCTGGTCCAGGTTTACCTGCGCTTCTGTAATATTGTATGCATGCTGTTTTGCTGAGTAATCTTGAGGAGGTTCTTGTTGAAGATTGTGTTTTGCCAGATTACTGTATGTGCATGATTTTTCGTAGGCACGATGTGTGGAAGGTAGAAAGTGTTTTTCTGTACCCTTTCACCATTTTGCAATAATATGAATTGGAAATAAAAGCTCAATAAAAATTGTACCCAAATTATATTTTAAAAAAACAATCAGTTCTCAAAGATTTAATGCAAAACACGTACAACTATAAGCGCTGCGTTCGACGATGTTCTCATTATACACTGTCGCAGTAGTCCAAATACTTACTTGTTCCCCCCCCCCCCCCCCCCCCCCCCCCGGACTGCGTTTTACTAAGCTGTTTGCTCCAAGTGAGAATCGCTTCCTTTGTCACTTTAGGGCAAGAGTGTGTATATAAGTGAATCTCCAGGCTCATTTTCCCACCTTAGGGTCTTACTTGACAACTAGACCAGGGCGGATGGGTTCTGGTGCAGCTCCAACCTCCCCGGAATCCCGACCAAGGGGCGACCGGCAGAGGGGCTATCTCTTTTCTAACAACCCCGAAAGATTTGCCGACATACCGAGTGTCAACCTGCATCCGTCTTCCCCTCCTCCTTTTCCTCCCGCCTTCCTTTCCTCCCTCCTGAGGTTTATTTATTCCTGTGTGGTCCCCCCCCCCTCTGCCTTTTTCTCCTTACAGCTGTGATTGCTGTGGAACACACAAGCCACTCACTGTTTTCAAACAACCAACAATACGAAGGGAACAATGGGCATTAAGGTCTAATTGAATTTAATTGATGCATGAAAGTTGAAATCACAAATTAAGATGATTTCAATGTAAAATATCAGTACAAGCAAAGTGGACTCAAAAATGTAATTTACAGATGACATAACATTTCTGTCCAATACAATACTCAATACTTGACTGAAAATGCATTTGGACATATAATTCTAACATTATTTTGCCAGTTTAAGTGACTTTTCTGTCTTGAATGGCGATATTCTGGCTGTAAAGTGGACAAGACTGTAAGATGTTTGCTCATACAAATGATTTGCCATTTAAATTTTGTCATTGGGCGGCACAGTGGTTGACTGGTTAGAGCGTCTGCCTCACAGTTCTGAGGACCGGGGTTCAATCCCCGGCCCCGCCTGTGTGGAGTTTGCATGTTCTCCCCGTGCCTGCGTGGGTTTTCTCCGGGCACTCCGGTTTCCTCCCACATCCCAAAAACATGCATGGTACGTTAATTGATGACTCTAAATTGCCCGTAGGTGTGGCTGTGAGTGCGACTGGTTGTTTGTTTGTATGTGCCCTGCGATTGGCTGGCAACCAGTTCAGGGTGTACCCCGCCTCCTGCCCGATGATTGCTGGGATAGGTTCCAGCATGCCCGCGACCCTAGTGAGGAGAAGTGGCTCAGAAAATGGATGGATGGATGGATGGATTTTGTCATTGTGCAAATGATTCAAATCCTTGATCATTTTGAGTTACCACAATGGTTTTCATTCATTCTAATGGACCCTGGTAATTTGAAGCATAGGTAATCTACAGCATTTTGAAAGTATCCAATTAGAATATTGGATTAACATTGATAACGCATCGCGATGGTAATTGATATGAATTTTGCGTTTGAGATTCCTTTATCGATACTGTTTATCGAGGGGATTCATTGTCAATTATATTATTAATTCTCATTGGGTTAGGAAATGAAATCATACAAATGATACATTATATCATTAATGTTATCATTATATGAATGATATGATAATACAAAAGATTTTTCTGCATAATGCTGTGGAAAATGGACAAAACTTTATATCCCGATAATATATATCGCAATCTAGTAGTTTTCCTTAAAATTACATGAAATTAATGGCGTATGCAGGATGATGATGATGATAGGTGACTGTTGTTGTGTTACTGTCTTGGACGCTACATTAGTGTAGCAACTGAGGGAACGCAATACTCCACACAATAAATTAACAATTTAAACAATAAAGGGTTGTATTGCATGGTAGCACAAAGTTCTGAACTAAAATACACTTCTTACACTCACGTTTGACATCATCACTCATTTGCGACATAAGAGAAATTGATATGTGAAACCATCTGGCAAGCAAACAAGAAATTCCTGGAAATCAAATTACTGGGAACCAATTCTCATAAAGAAACCTTTTTTTTTTTTTTTTTTTTTCCCGATTCCCATCCCTACTAACAGGTTATTATTATTTTGCCACTCGTGTCGCTTTTAGAAAATCCAAATGTGACCTTTTTAATTGCAAATGTGTTTCCTATGACTGTAACAATTACTTTAAATGTATGGTCGTTGTTATTCGGTATGAATCCAAGTTGACAGTCTCCATTTAGGTATTATTTCTCCATATGAAAGGAGAAGAATGTCCAACAACTGTGGTAGCTTAAGTCGAATCAAATCAATCGGTGCTTTACCAGGCATTAATTTCTTCACACTATTGGACATGATTATACAAATTCTATGAATTTCAGATGAAAGGAAATGCAGGCGGCATACAACTGGAAAGGTGGAACTTTAACAGGAGGACTTAATGCACTCAGACTAATTGGAAGACAAGACACATGTTTGAAGGAGGTCAAATTAACCAGGTGAAGACAATAGTAGCTCAGCGACATCATGAGCGAACAACACAATTGTAATTAAGAATTTAACCAATCTCATCACTCATATAAAGAGGACGGTGCTACACATTTTGAATAGTTACCAACACAAGATTGTCAAAGAGAAGGGTTAGTTTATTACATTTTTTTTTCATCTGCGTCTTTTCTAAGGATGTGCAACACACGTTAGTTGAGCTGGTTGAATTCAAAGATCAGATTTGTTCCTCTGTTCATTTTCAGGACTCCACCAGTCACAAGGTCCATCTTCTTTCAGGGATTTTCTTTTGTGTCTCTGACAAAGAAACTGATAATTTTTTTGAGAGATACCTGAAAAAAGATGGCCGGATTTGTCGAGGTCATAACGTCAGCAATTGTCAACGGTCTTTTAAAATATCTACCATGGCTGCACTGGAAAAAAACCCACAAGAACATGATGGTTTGAAGTTTTAAATGCGTGAAGAAAAAGAACATAATCCACAGACTGAAAAACAAGCATCTGTGTGTGGATGTGTGACACAGGTACACCGCGTCCGTCTGTCACTGTCTGCATGGATCTGACACTTTTGTGAGCTTGCATAGACATCGCAGAGAGAGAAAAAGCTGTCCTCCTGCACTGCAGTGTTTATTTATTGGAACAGTTTGGAGACGGCGTACTTCTGTCTCTTAAGTGACAGTTGGCATGGTGAAGCAAAAAAGTGGCACAAGGCTCCATTTCAAGACTGACTGATTGGCAAAGAAACGACAAAGCAACATAACCCACTGATCAGGACTGTTGCAGTGTACTGTAGGCATTTAACATGGAATAATACGCTTTTAAATACACTTTTGATTATATAGCATATGACATTTAGGAATTGCATTTCCCATCAAAATTTTTGTTCGATCGACACGCCAACGAAAGAGAAGGAAATGATTATTTAGGACGACTAGATAGAGATGAATGCGCACTATGAGGAAATGTTCTTTGCAGGCATTGCTGTCAAACAATAGGAAATGCATGGAGTACATGTGATTTACAATGTGTCTTTAAAGTCGCATTTCAGCATCAGGGTGAATGTTGACATCGCAAACATCATTTTAGGTCAAGCTATCCGGCAGCACTGGAGTGAGTGTTCTGGCGGGCTCGTGTGTGAACGTCAAGCTCCGTCTGTGTTTATGGGCCTGTGTTCATTTGCGGTCACAAGTGGGCTCTCCCGGGCCTTGTAAAGAATCTCGGCGCGCGGCGGCTTAGCCACGCTCAAGAGCTATATTTATGTCCATGAACCAACGGGACAAGAGGGAGAGTTGATGTCTCGCTCCATAGCGCTGGGTTCCGATTCATAAGAGGTGTTTATATTCCCCCCAAAATATTACCAGTAATATTTAGGCATTATAGTAAGACCTTGCAATATTTGCAGAGCCATTCAGTCTGTAACGTTGCATTAAATAAAACGTGAAGCTGTTGGAATGTCTGCTGGTTTTAGTTTGCATTGATTGATAGCGCCTACCTGAGGAAGGAGTTGGAAGAGGTGGTGACCAGGATGTGGAGGGTCCAAGAGGATTTTGCATGCTCTTGTCTTAGTTCTGGCAGCATGCAAGTCCTCAAGGGTGGGCAGGGTGGTACCGACAATTTTTCCGGCACTCCTGATTGTCAGTTGCAGTCGGAGTTTCTCCTATTTTGTGGCAGCACCAAATCAGACTGTGATGGATGAACACAGGACTGATTCGATGACTGCTACATAGAACTGCCTCAACAGCTCCTGTGGCAGGCCGTCCTTCCTCAGAAGCCGCAGGAAGTACATCCTCTGCTGGGCCTTTTTGAGGATGGAGTTTATGTTGTTCTCCCACTTCAGGTCCTGAGAGACCGTAATTTCCAGGAACTTGAAGGTCTCGACGGTTGGCACGGGGCAGTTGGGCAGCCTGAGGGGCAGCTGTGGTGAAGGACGCTTCCTGAAGTCCACGATCATCTCTACAGTTTTGAGCGAGTTCAGATCCAGGTTGTGTTGGCCACACCAAAGCTCCATCCGTTCCACTTTCTGTTGATATGCAGACTTATCACCATCTTTGATGAGGGCGATGTCTTGTTGGATCTTGTGGTCTTTCATACAGTGCATCATAACATACTGTTGAACAGATTGGAAACATGGGTAGCACTAAATAGAACAGTCCATAAATGATTCAGGTCCTTCCTGGAGGAAAGGAGTTATTTCGTAACCATTGGAATGACATTGGGTCTCTCAAGGATCAGTTCTTGGACCCCTTCTGTTCAGCCTGTATCTGCTGCGCTTGGGTCATATTCTTCAGAACTGGAAAACCGCTGGAAATGACTGCTTCAAACCAAACTGGTAGACTTCATGTGTCTTTTAGAGCATGGGTTCTTGGGCTCATAATAATGTATTGCAATACATAAGTCATTAAATCCTCATTAAATAACTAATAATAGGTTGACAAGTATTACAGTCGGCTCGCTGTCTTCACTTTTTGTCCAATATTTTACTGTATAATCAATCCTCTTATGTACTATTATGAACAAGGGATAATTTACAATTATGAATAAAGTGACTTTCTTTTTATGAATCCCTCCAAAAAGCTTACATTTAAATTCATTAACAGTAAGTTCTGTGTCAAAATTGCCTGCCACTGAACAATATTGAGGATTTTATTGTCCTGAATTGCACTGATGGCTAACGTGCCGTTTAAACAATCACTCCACCCCCCTCCCTGACTTATCATCAGGAGTTATGAACCCAAATCTACTCATAATACACAGCTCACTGAGGGTGTAATCTCTGAGAACATCAGAATAAATCCATGCTAGATCCGCTACATGCAGACTAGTGACCGGAGCCAGCCAAAGTCATTAAGGCGTGGCCTTGGCTAGGTTGGTGAAGGAGCGCTAATGGGTTGTCTACGAATTGACATTAACGCCATTAGGACACCTCCATCCAGGAAATCCTTCTTACCCTCATGATACAGTACAGCAGCTGTTCCAAGTTTAGCCTTAAAAGCCACAATCCCTTGCTATCATGACTCTTCCTGTCTTTTTCATCGCCTCACCGTCACATATCGGTCGTCCCAGAAATGAAGAATAATTTATGTAACATTTTTGAAAGATTTACTATTTATTCCATATTTTGTAATTTCAAGAAAAAAACTGCTCATAATCCATGATACAATTTGATTCTTCAAGCTCAACCATAAATGGTCCACTTTTTGTGAGAGATTTGTTTTATCATACATTTTCTTTGTTTAGCTTAATCTGATTACAGATACTGGCACCTGAAAAACGTTCCGCTGAATAGCTCATTGACAATTGAATTTAAAAAAAGTAAAATTGCATTGGAATTCTAATTTAACATGAATACTCAAATTCCAGTAACAGGGATGCAAATCAATGCTAACGTTTGAGTTTTTTTGTTCAAGAGAACATGCTAGCTGTGTTAGCTGCTATGTTAAGTGGTTATGAACGTGCTCAGCTACAGGACATAATAAAACAGAAAAACTAACATTTTCTAATCATGCAGTATGAGTAACAGGATTGTGTTGGTTTCAGTGATACACTCCGTTACGGAAAACAATGGAAAATAGCTAATACCTATGGTCAGAGCAAATAGCTTGCTGATGTAATTTCTGCTGCGTCATGTAGCTCCCTTTTTTTGTCTTCCTCTAGATGGCTAAAAAGGGTTTTGTAATAGGTTGCATGTGTGTTGAGAGACAAATTCAGAGCATAATTTCTACGACTTAAAATGTGTCTGTATGTGTAAATTACAAGGAAGAAATGAAGAACAAACTGATTTAAAGCACGTTTTATGTTTTATAGTTGATGGCCATCGAGAGGTAGAAACGAGGAAAAAGCCATTTCAGGGGGTAGTCGAGAGCTACCCTATTTTCACGACCTTAGAGTGCACCGTATTAAAAGCCACAGTCTCAGTTACGGGGTCTATTTCTGTCTTTAACACATACACAATGCGCATCGTTTTATTGGGTGCCGGCATGGTAAGACATGTGCTAGCTTCAAACATGCGGTAGCATGCATGCACGCTAAAACAATGTTTTTAAAAAGGCAGCGGGTGCAAAACTGAGTTCGGTTGTACTTTATTGAAGTATTTAACAATGTACTCACGTTATTTTTTTGATCATTCCTCATCCACAAATCCATCAAAGTCCTCATCTTCTGTATCTGAAATGAACAGCTAGGCAAGTTCTCAATCAAACACCCCAGGTTCGAGTTCGTTGCCGTGCGAAAGCTCGAACAACAGTGCAAGCAGACACGTTAGCCCCAGCATCCACAATCCATTCACAAATTGTGGCGTAACTCGCCCGGCGCTGCCTCCTTGTCTTAGTAAAGCTGTGTTCACCATCTGTCATCCATGGCTCCCACGCCGCTCACTTCACTTTGAACGCCCTGTTTACACGGATGTCCAGCGGTTTGTCAAGCCTCCCGGAATGATGTTAAGCACTCAGTCGAATGGTGACTGTGGAGACGCTTCTCCCGGCTGTTCTTTGCTCATTAATCCATTGCTCGAGTTGGTCTTCCAACTCAGGCCACCTCGCCTTTTTTCCGTGTTTCGTTTTTCTTTTTTTTCCGCGCAAACTCAGCTTCGTCTACTTGACTTGGCGAAGCTCGTTTTCCTGCTTCCTCCGCTTGCGAACCATGCATTCGTTGATCTTGAGTTCTCTCGCGGCTGCTCGATTCCCATGTTCCTCCGCGTAACTGATAGTTTGCAGTTTAAACTGTGCTTCGTAAGCGTGTCTCTTCGTAGGTGATATTTTCAGGAGTCCTAAGCCAAACCGATATTGTTTTGCACAATGCACACCCCGGAAATGCTCCCAGTCAGTCAAGCGGTTAAAAAAAACAAAAACACCCCGGCGCTGTATACCTACTGGGGGCGTGGGTTTAGCGTCCTACTTCACGTCCGCTTTTCCTCTGTGTAAGCAGCGTGTCGGCAGGAAATGCTAAAAAAATAAATAAATACAAATAAATAATGTCAAGCGGAGCGCTCATCACACAACAGCATTTATAGATGTTGGAACTCGGTGCACACATAAGGCGTGCCGCGTTATAAGGCGTGCCGCATTATAAGGCCATTATAAGGCCATTTTGGAGAAAATGTAAGACTTTTAAGTGCGCCTTATGGTCGTGAAAATACGGTATTTGGTGTTTTAAATATTTAGGACAGCTGCAGTTACGTTATGTTTCAGGACAACTCTAATTTACACAAGTGCATGTTTCTGTACTTTGTGCATGGAATTTTGTACAATTCCGGAATGACCTGTATATGGTTGGATTGTCCTGGATTTGTCCCAATTGCCAAAAGTCCTAACAATTCCAGCCCGGGGAAAGGAGGAAGACGGATCCAGCTGGTGCCTATGCGGTTACAAATGCGTGCTGACAATTTTTTTCTGTCTGCCCTCTTCTTGAAAAATGGAAATAATGCGCAAAACAAAGCAAGTTGGTCTGAAGTGGGATTGAAAGTCAACTGTCAGGACACATGGCTGTCAGCTGTGGCTTTTGGCGCCCGTGTCGCGTGTGCGGGGGGAATCTTTTGTGGCGGCGAAGAAGCGTCCAAAGCTATGAGACAAATAAACGAGCTTTTAAATCTTGGATTGAAATGAAGCGACCGAGGCGATGGAATTAAAATTACAAGCCCCTCGGTCTGTGTTTCCAGGGACAGAGTGAGAGGCCAAGGAGGAGACAATCTCCGAGACTTAGCAGGGGGGAGGAAAAAGGCCCGGCGGACTCTTCGGTTTCCTTGGCCGAACGACAGTTTCCCGGCCCCGAGGGGTCAGCTGTGGGCTGTCTGAGAAGCTGGCAGCCACCGGGGCTCCAGCGGGGGTTGTTTTTGAGGAGTGGGGGGGCTGCTTGGCATGCAGCGGACACTGACTGCTTCCAAATAGCGACGCTCCTGCCAGGGCCCACCGAGCTCTCGCGCATTACACCACACCAGCAGAAGCACTCCAAGCCCGGAGCATGCAAACCCCCCTGACAGATTCATAAGAAAACCCACTGGGTGTCTTATTTATTTAGCGGACTGTAATGTTTCACAACTCTCAATACTCCAAACAATTATGTCTTGCAACACGGGTTGTCGAGAGCGCACATCCTGATAGGATCAAGAATCTCCTGAGCGCTTACTTCTATTTATATTTGTGTCCTTTATAACCTTTGCAGCAGTAAGTACTGTAGGAAGTTGAGCATTTATGCAACTACACGCACTTTTGTGGAAGACAACACTCTTAAATTTGGACACTAGCATTGTGGTGGAAAGTTTTAGTATAAAAAGTGTAGAGTCGGTAAAGGTTGAAACATACAGTAGAACTGTTCTGATGAGAATTTTCAATTCATTGTATTATAATTAGTAGAACTTCGACTTCTGTTGAGCTGCTTAAATAGCAATTGTTATATTTCATTCAACTTGCTAATCAATGACCAATATATTGTACGATTTTGTATGATTTCCCATGAAACCGCAAGGGTTTCTGCGCTAAACCAGTCAGAGGTGAGGCCAGAATCCAGAATTTCGTAGGATTTTATACAAAAACAAGTAATGCACTATAGTAGAGTTTTACATTTCCCTGGCGTCAGACTGAATCCTGATCTCGGCAAAATAAACGGCATGTTTGTTGAGCCATTAACATTACATCGTCAGCGAGAGCAAGCCATTTTCTCTACTTAAGATTGGTCGATAATTTGTAAAAATAACAACAAAATAACACCCATAACACACTCACGTGGGCACTGACCACTAGTACAGATTTGTGAAAAAATATGAAATTCACCAAATTTGGACAGGTGGTTTCGCTACGACACCCGCGATTCGTACGATTTCCTCCAACATTTTATGGCTAAACCAGGAATTGGTGTGGTCAGAAAAACCCACAGAAACAATTTGGGATTGTTCTTTTAAGACTTCAGTAGGACTTCATACAAAAAGCAATTCACTGTAATTCCCTGTATTTGGGTCCACCTTTTGCCTCGACAATCACAAAAATCTTTCCATTAGAATTTTCTGTTTTGCCATAAAACAGGATGTGGAAATTATAGGAGCGTATACAGACTGTTCTCTATGTAAAATGTAATAAGATTTCATACAAAACAAGAAACGCACTGTGAGAAGTAGAAACATTGTGATTTGCTGAAAGTATCTATTTCATGGAGGAAAAAAAAGTTTCAGTTTGTATGATTCCCAACTAAATTGTCAACATTTTTTGCACTAAACCAGGAAGCGTGATGGCAGAGAAGTGAAAGAACTAAAGAAATCTATGAAGATTATTGTTTTGGAATTTAATAGTAATCAAACAAAACAACACTATGCGCCGTAATTAGTAGAAAAGTTAGGCATCTGTTGGTTTCCTTACGAAACATTTATGGTTATTTCCTGAAAGTGTGCTATTACTGTATCAATAATTGAGTTCATAATAAATCATGTAAAATTGTGTATAATTCTAATATATATATATATATATTTTTTTTTTACTACATTTGTGCAAATAATACATGAACCATGGGCATCACCAATCTATGGTAATTTCCTTTTTATGCCTCTCCACCAATTTATGATTTGTGTTTTCTCTTTACTGTGTTTTCCCTTCCTAATCCTGCCGCCATTTGCATTTGTTATTTCTCGATCCTTTTATTTATTTCCTGTTCTAACCCCTTTGCATGCTCTTCTCCTATTTGTTTTATTTCTGGCCCGTTTCTCATGTCATCCCATGTCCCCTTTTAATCCCTCTTAGAACATCCTCACCCATCTCCCCGCACTTATTCCTTGTCCCTCTGCCTCTTCATGTTTCCATATCCCTGAGCCGATTCCCTTGTCCCCCCGCCTCGCCGGCAGCCCCTTGTATTCCCTGTCTCTCCGCTCATCCGTTTATCACTGGCCCTTGTTCCGCTAATCCCCGAGGGTTTTGTTTATTTGTGTTTCGAGCTGCTTTTACAGCTTGCGACTGACCCCACCTATTTTCTCACCAGTCATTTGAACAGCAGGGCTGCTTTGCAGCTATGCGGCCAATTAACATACCATTAGCATAATATTTGCATGTGTGCATTAGGGTGTTGATGGGGAGGGAGAATAACAGTTTTTTTCCTTGTGTGTCTGTGTCACTAACAAAAATGATATACATTTCATCGAATATGACATTAAAGCGCCCACGGGCTGCACATAGCGAGCAACATGTTTTCAAGTTTGCTGTGAAAACTTCTGCCCATGGGTCCACCTACACGCCAACAGCTGACGAGCCATCAGATCACTTGCTCTTATCATCTCATATCACCGTTTCTGTCCTAATGCCGTTTCAGTTACTTGTGAAGTACACCTGCACTCTCTCATCACATCCCATAAAAAAGGCGCGTGAATGCGATAATGCTCTTTCAGAGAAAGACTTTCATCACACACGGTGAAAAAGAGGTCTTAGTTTCTGTTTTTTTTTATTTTTTATTTTTTTTTATGGATTTGTCAAAGTTCACCACGACGCTCCTCGCCCACACGCAGTGAGGAAAATTGAACGCTTCCTCAATTCTGCGTCGCCCATCTGTCCAGTACAGGTGGTACAAATTTGGTAGCAATTGGACAAAATCTCTGTCAAGTTCGACTTTGAAGGGCTCCTGTAAAATGAGCGTAAAATGGCCACTTGCCATTTTTCAAGCAATGTGGTTCTACTAATGGTAGACTTCCCTTCCAACTTTCATGTTGATAAGTGAGACTGGCTTCGGCGGCTGATTTTTTTTTTTTCTTGAATGACTCCTCACGTATCACTAAAATTCCCATAAAATGGTATTTGATGGACAGGGAGACCGGGGCAAAAGGAGGCCAGGCAACGGCAGCGAGAGTGACGTCGCAGAGACACGGGGGGGTTCGGGGGGTGGGATACTGAGCCAGCTTCTTGGCTTCTGATCCAGGAGCAGCCCCCCGCGGGCATCGATGCTGCGTCGCGCGCCACGCCTGTCCCTCACACGCCGCCACTCTCGTCACATTAGGATGTCGCTCAAAACGCCGACACCGCTTCCTGACGCTTAATACTGTATCTGCTTGCTCACGTTCCACCATTTTGTCTCTCATTTGAGAGTCCTCGAGTTGAGCCTCGTATCATGTGATACCGTGACATGCAAAGTAACTGGCTGAATAATAATCTCTAATTCCTTGCAGTCCCATCCCATACAGTTCATTTTCAATGTATATATAGTTTAATATTTGCATATTTTGGGTCACTTTCGGAAAGTCGTCATATTTCAGGATGAATGGATGCCATCTAGGGTATTTTTCTTGCTACCATATGTCAAAATGGGTCAAATCTGACCCAAACAGTATGTAAGGGTTAAACAAAATATATCACATTCAGACATATTTCTATTTTATTCCACACTGCAGTGTCTCGTTACTTCAGTTTTATGGTTTGAGTGCTTGTGTTTTCTGATATGGGACCATTTTATGGACTCTTAATGCATCATTCACCTAATATTAATGGCCTTCTCCAGATGATCCCTGACGGATGTTTTTGCAGTTTAGCTACTTTGCTGGAATCATTTTTTTTACGAGATGTTTCTGAATGCATCACCAGTTTTAATGACACGGTGTGTGTCACGTTGTAGGACGGGTGATTAAGCAAGAAAAGATGGATGAAAGAAAGCACTTAACATGCTTATAATGTGTTTTTTTTTCCCCCCTTGGAGCCTATCCCAGCTGTTTACTATTGTGGTGTGCTATTCTTTTTTTTTTTTTTTTTTTTTTTTTTTATTTTTTTTTTATTGTCAAATGATAAATAACGCTTAACCCCCCAAAAAAACCAGCTACCATAATATGACTTACAAAGTCATAATATGTTTTGTGCAGCACCTCTACTGGATATCTTGAGACCCTAATTTCCAAATATGACAGAAATGTAAAATGTGTATTTTTTTGTTCGTCTTTTTTTGTGTGTGGAACAGATTCATTTGATTTACATTATTTTCTATGCGAAATATCGCTTTGGATTTCGCACTATTTTGTTTGAGTCAGACTTTAAGTAACGGTATTTAAATGGAACTGTATTTAAATTATTGGCAGTTGTTCTAATTCAAATGGTAATTATTGTTTAAGATAAAAAAAAAATAATTCTAAAGTCATTATTTTTCAAATGTTTAATGCCAAAAGTTCTTTACCGTCATGTGTCCTAAATTTAAGATTTATGATTTGAAGCATGTTTTCTGAATATGCAAAATACGTTTTTGGTTATATAGGATTTCTCTCCTATTGGTTCATATGCCTTCTCCATGAAAATGAATACAAATGCATCTCTGTGTCTTCAGAGTTCCTTTTATTGGTTCTTTCCTCAAATTGCATGAAAATGATCCAAATACTTTCCAGATTTTCTGTGTGTGTTTTTGGAAGTACGTATCGTGGCTTGGTATTCTTCCACACCCCAACATATACAGTAACCCTGCAATTGCGCTCGCGTACGCCATCGACGAGGCCTTTTGGACCAGACTGCTCTGCCGCACTCGACTCGCTCTTCTCTCGTCTCTCGCCGTAATCCCTCCTCCTCATGAATACATTAACGCCGCAGCCTTAAACTCATTTTAGCTGGCGGCTCAGCGTCACAGCACATCCTATTACCGACTTTAAATCATTAATGTGACATAGTTTTCACTCCACCCCCCAACACCCACAGTTTTGTCGAACAAACTACCCAAAAGCATCCTTGGATTGTTTATTTTTTTATCCAATATTTCCAAGCAGGAGAAAAAGTTGTGATCAATGAAAATGCAAATATGTGCCCACTGTAATAGTTTTGCTGCTTTGTTTCAGCTATTGTGATGGAAATATCCAAGTGGATAATTGCGCTTTAAACTGAGTTAACTCCTACAGTGCACCTTGGGCTGTGTGTGTGCGTGAGCGAGATTTAATCTGTGAGTACTTTGTGTACATCTGATAATAAAAGAGCGAAAAAAGAATCTCCATCCCCTCTCTTGCTCCTCAACTATTCACACATAAACCTTTTTCTCAAGTTTTTACCTCCAGGCTGTCTCTGAAAAATTCATCACGCCCAGAGAACAACTAAGTCCTTTACTTACTGCCGATCTGTACACCTCTTTATTGCCTCAAAAGGGCATTTGTGTGTGTGAGGCTATGCTAATGAGAAAAAAATCATTTCCCTCCGCGTGCTTTCAACTGTGCTTTATGCAGTGATTTTTTTTTTTTTTTGAGGGGGCGGTAGGAGTTGATTGAGCATATGGACGCAGACGAGGAGGACATGATTTTCACGAGCGCGATGAGTGGGGTTGTGTGTTTTTTGAACCCGCGGAAAGTGCGAGCATCAATTAAAGATTTGCCTTTACATTTTTCACCTATAGACCGCTACCTTGCTGAGAGCGTACATAAGTGTATGATTCACTGGCTTTCCTCTGCCTTGGGTTTAATTAGGGTTGCTAACTGGTCCGGATGGGGCATGCGCGCCTTCCCAGCAGGCCCCCTGACTGGAAGGCCAAAGATGGCGGACCTATGCTGTTACGAGGGCGACTGAATTGAATTGTTGCCACGGTCCACCAATATTAGAGCCCAATTGTTGCAATTGTAAAGTAGAGAAGAAGTGATGAAGACCAACACAAGTTTTACCGAACACATTGCTGTCTTTATTAGAGCCTCGTCTGGCAGTAATACTGAAAAAACGTGAACTTAGAACAGATGGTGATGGTAGCCCACAGCTTTTTTTCCTATTTTTTTTTTTTCCCCCTCAATTTTTCATTGTTTCTGCAATAGTTTTCATTTTTTTGTGTGTGTGTGAGAGTACTACTAATGTAGACTCCTGTGGCATGGATAAACATCAATAAAAGAGACAGAGGAAGAGAGGAGAGAAAAGAAACAAATATACAACTTATATTACACTGTGTTATGAACAAAATATAAATCTATAACTCTATGTTATATTTACACAATTATCTTTCTTGATTTTTCAAGTTGAGATGGTCAGATATTTTGTGTTTTTTTTTTTTTTGATTTTGTAATCTGACTTTGTTTTGAGCTCCACTCATGACTTTGATTGTCTTAAATTATACGATCGCTTTCTTCATTGTCTCGATATGGTGGAGGGGGGGCGCGACCTTGCCAGCAGGGATGATTGACGTCCTAATGCCCCCCCCCCCCCCCCACTCTCCTCCCTCCAGCATCGTGGCGTGATAACAGGGCTGGCTGTACAGCAAAGTCAAGTCATGAGAAGAAGTCATGGCTCCGTGGAGCTCAAAAAAAAGATACCCAAAAAAAAAAAAAAATATTAGGCTCCTGATGGAGTTTAAGATGCCGTATGCACACAGCGGAACACCATCGGTGGGGTAAACACTGCTTTCCTATGATTAAAACAAACCACTATCACAAAAACAAAATATATGTACAGGATTTTATCTAAACGTAAAAAAAACAAACAAAAAAATGGACGAAAAAGACAGCATAGGACTTGTTTGGTTGTCATGAATAATCTCTTAAGTGTGTGTGTATGCGTGTGTGTGTGTGTGTGTGTGTGTGTGTGTGTGGATGCCAGCCAATGATGTTCCACTGCGTGTCCTGCCGAGCTCGTAAACATTGGGGCGTTTAAAAAAAAAAAGAAAAGGAATCTTCACATTATACATTTAGAATAAGCATTACAAATAAACTTAATATTTATAACAATAAAAATATCATGTTCTTCTATTCTCTGACTAGAGAGTCTGAGTGCTTTTTCGAAATGGGGTTTTCCAACGGTTTAAGCCTTCAGCTTGTCCGACAAGCCGCCGTCGAAACCCCACCCTGCGGCGGATTAATACCAAACATCCGAAAAAACTCTAAAGGGAACCAAAAAAAAAAAAAAAAGGGGTGTCGTTGAAATCTAATACCTACAAGCTAAAATAATGTCATAGAAACCCGATATAGAGAAGAAAAATAAATTATACTGTACATAACTTACTAAACATAGCTGACCATCCTTATAATTATTGTTAATAATATTAGAATAGAGGCAGTTTAGAGAAATAATAAAAATACAGTATTCAAATACAAAACAGAAACACTGACTGGCGGCCTGCTGAGGTCAGCAGGGGGGAAAGCATAACAGTTGTTAATGCATGTGTGTGTGTGTGTGTGCGACAGTCAATAAACAGCAGTTATAGTTTTGTCTTTTTTTGTTTTTGTTTTTTTGTTTAGCTCAGAAAAACCTGGACACACACACACACACGCACGCACGCACGGTTGCATGGTTCAAGCTGTGTCGCACTGCTGTTCAGCTCATGGAGGGATAGAGCGAGATCAGAACAGGTGGATTGTCTCGCAAAACACAGTGCTTTTTGTCATCAAGCCCGCCCCGCAAAAATTATAAATAAAGGAAAAATCAATCCCTCCATGTCCGTGCTTGCGTGTGGGGGTGGAAGTTTTAAAAACTGCAAATCCCCAGGATAAGATCTCTCTCGTTGTTGTTAAAAATTAATGTGGTGTCTTTCAGTTGCTTCACAACAAACTGGGGGGAAAAGAAATGTCTCTTTTTCCTATTATTATTATTATTCAAACTGAGCACAGAAAACAAACAAAACAAAAAAAAAAACCAAATCACATTCACAAGCCACTTATTGGCACCGTGTACCTGAGTGAGAATATTATAGAACCAAGAACAGGGAGAAAAAAAAGCCTTTTGTTTTTTTTTTTCCTCTCTTTTAAAAAGTGTCTCTTAAGAAAAAAAGGTCCGCCATCTTTAAAGTGTCATCTGTTTTGGCCCATGACAGGTCCGCTGTTTTGCGACTTTTCTTTGTGTACAAACTGTTTAAAAGGTCGCTTTTTTTTTCTTTTCTCCACCGGAGTGACGTCGCTCGCGACGAGATACTTGGATGCTCCTCGGGGCCGGCTGGCTTTGTCTTCCTCCCAGATTGTGTAACAGTCAGTGTGGGTGACAGTCCTACGCTTCGACTGATTGGTCGGATGCTGGCTAACTCCAATGGGAGGGGGTTTCGGCTATGCGAAGAGTCAGCGTGGGAGGAATAAGGGTGGTAAAAGGGTGATTGACTTCCTGGGTCCTCCTATTGAGCGATGTGATTTTCGTTGTCGCTGGCGTAGTCGGCTTCCTCATCTTCGTAGTCGAAGTCGTCGTAGACGTCGCCGTTGCTGTCGTCCAGCCGCAGCTCCTCCTCCTTGATGCGCGGCTCGTCGCCCTTCAGGCCGCCCAAGTGGGACGAGGTGTGGTGGTGGTGGTGGTGGTGGTGGTGGTTGGCGTTGGGCTCGGGGCTGCTCGACATGCTCGAGTGCTCCGAGGGCATCTGGGGCGACGGCATGCCCGCCATGGAGAGGGCGCCTGGGTAGACCACGCCCGCCGACGACAGGGGCAGCTGACTCTGCTGCCTGGAACACACACAGGGAAGAATTCTGGTGAATTTCCATGGGAAGTTAAGGAAGGGAATATCAAAAACATTCCAATTTGGGGATTTTCCATGGGATTTAACTGGGACTCAAGTGTAGGTATCATGTTCAAGCCTAAATATCAACATTTGGTTTTGTCGTAAGCAAACATCCTTGCAAAATAATGCAGTTAAAAAGCATGACAATTCAACTTTATCAAGTTCTAAATACCTTATTGAAGAATCAATTCTTTTATTGATGAAAACATTCACGTTAAATAGTTAAAAAGTTAAATAATACTCATCTGAGATCATTCAAGAACTAACAAAAAATGAAATAAACCCTTTCAGGCAATGGGTTCTTTATATTCATCTGTCCTTGCATTCAATCTGGTTGGTTTAGTCAAGATAATGCAAACAAACCAAAAAATCCCCAACTTTAAGGTTATTTAAGGTTCATTTGTTCCATGAGCAAGCTCGCAACTAAATCAGTTTTGCCAATTGAAATGCCGTTGATCTGCTACTGCCGCCGCGACGCACAATTTTCTGTTACATATTTTTATTTATTTTTATCTAGCGCTGTAGAATGTAAAGATATATGTGTGCTTTTTCGAGGCTTGGATATGGAAAACTGAAACACAAAGCAAAATACAAAGTACTTCAAGCATTTTAGAATAAACTGACAGAGAGCCTGTTGAAATTCACATTGTCATATCAGTACTAATCATCAGCGATATTCAAACAAAGTGAGTTTCTCGACTGACCCCACACTGAAGTACTGCCTCATTTCCTGTCGCCGGGAGCGCATGATGGCCTTGTACTCTCCGATGCGCAGCTTCTTGCCGTCCACCAGGCACGTGCGCTTGGGCCGTGGCTTGTACTTGTAGTCCGGGTACTTTTCCAGGTGCTGCTTGCTGAGGCGCGCTTGCTCCTCGTAGTACGGCTGCTTCTCCAGGTTGGTCATGGCTTTCCAGCGCGAGCCTTCGAAAGAGGAGCTTTGTGTTAAATCTGCGATAGTGAAGTGAACTGAGGAAATAAAAGCAGCTACTGTACTTTTGTGTTTCCCCTGCTAATTTGTGAGTACGGATGGAACACTGTGGCGGCAAAGCACTACAGGAAGCTCCTCAACTCAGTTCAACATAGTTCCTTGGCACTAAGATGCCACAAAATGGGGCCAAAGCAATACTGTTATGAGACAGGGCTTTGACCTAAGCACTAAAACAGTGAGAGTCAATTTTCCCAGCGAATATTGGAGGATAGGTTGCAGGCTGCGGTCATGGGCCATTTGGTACCCATTTGCTGCAGAGAAAGACTGAACAAAAAGTATTTTATTCATCCTCGGAGTCTGACAGAAATTTTATTTTGAGAATCAGGTCCCTCCGCCTGTAAAATCTATGTGCACAAGCTAGCAAAATGTTTAATTGAGGATATGAAGTAAAAAACATCTGGAGAGTTTCCTGGGGAAAGGCAAAATGCCAAATATTGAGACAGAAGAGAAAGAGTTCACAACGTTTAAAGAGACAGTCAGCAGTGCTTAAAAAACGACTTTATCCCTACTAGGCATGGAACGGTATCAGATTGTAACTTGCACTACAGAAACGTAGCGGTGTTCTGAAATGTATTATTTCGACATTTTTGGCTGAATACAAATTTTCCATTGAACGCATCCAGTAGCCTAAAGAGAAAATAAAAAAATTACACTTTTCAAAAAGAACATCAAAATGAAATACAACAGTAGAAGTACTTCGACAAAGGGGAAACATCACTTTTGTATTTTTCTGCAACTATGGCGACCAAAACAAAATTAGGGAGCAGACTGGACTCCTGGGGGTCATTATCTCGCATTACCCCAAGATGGGAACAGCTCATTGGAGTGGCTCCCCCCAACTGCAACAACTACACTTGATACAGAATAACTTAAGACCAATTAACGAACCACGACAAGGCACCAATCATTACCCGCTAATGATGAATCATAATTAACAGAACTAAATGAGGGAGGGCTCACGAGACGATAAAGATGTGACGAACAGGCTCCGATTGCGCTGTGGGTGTCAGTCACCAGTGGAAGCTGGATCCACTCGGGGAAAGTGGGGTTAATGAGGGGACGGCAGGTACTCATCCACGCTAATGAGGGTTGTTCCCGTCAGCGGCGCTTCTGCTGGTGGATCAGAACCAAGTGTGTGTGGGTGGGTGTAATCTTGGGCCTGTTTCCCCCTAGCGCAGCCTCATACTGTATCTGGTCTGAATTTGCACTCGACTACTGTATGTTTAATGGCTAAAAGCTGTCAGCACTTGGCTTTTCTCGTCTGTTCGGCGATCTGTTAGCAATTGAGGCCGAGAGAGATACGCAACGACTAGAGACCGCGAGAGAGGAGGAGGCTTATTAAAACCAGATTTCCCTGCGTTATAAAACGCTTAGCAGCTCTTGAAAATGTCAGGGCCGATCCCGGCGGTCCGGGGGAAATGTCAGGCGGCGGCGTGTTGCTTGTTTAATGCATAATGAATTATATCATCATTTGTCTGAGGCGCGGGCTCCCCAGCCGTTTACAGGACACCGCCGTTTGGAAGGAAATCAGTGCAAGTGTGTCTTTGGTGGATGCAGAGGCAGGAAGAATCCAGACACTTTTTTTTGTGTGTCAGTGGTGTGAGGGCAGGACGAGCAAGGCCTTCCGCTGGCCTAAACACGATCAGAGCACTGACCTGTACATAACCTAAATTCTAATATTTGTTCCATTAAATCATATTCAACAGTCCGTTGTCATTTTGTAGCGTTTCTCTTGGTTGCATTGCTCCAGTCGTCCATGGGGATTTAGATTTTGATTTCAGCTTGTATGTGCTGTCATGTCAATGTGATCTGATGGTCCTTAAACTATTCGGTAACCCCCTGTATATTTGAGGTTCTGCATTTGCAAATTTGTCTATTTTTATTTTTTGGGTAACGTGTCCTCCATTATTTGCTGTTAACTCACCTAATTGCTGTTTTGCGCTCAGGGCAAAGCCTTGTGTAGTATAAAATATTCCTGCGTTGGTATCTATAATCTTAGTGCCAAGCAACTTCAGTATGTCAAACTGAGGGGAGGAGCTTCATTTAGTTAGTCCAAAGTGCTTTGCCACCATCTTGTGGCATGTATTGGCAATTATAAACCTTTTTTTTGGATGGGTGTCAATTACGGATTTTTGTAATTCACAGCAGGGCTCTGTTCCTATCCCCCACTATTTCACTGTATTAGCAATTGGACTGTTTCTTGAACAGATCAGATTTCAAATCTGTCCTCACAGGGCCAGGGCACTGGCCCTCGATGATGCCAGCAATTTTTTCATGCTCTGGTTGGTCAGAGCAAAACTTGTTACAGCCAACTTTGAGTAGCAAAACACATCTGTAGAGATCTGAACATCATAGATTTAATAAATAAGCATCTCTGTTGAGTATGATTTATTTTATTTACATTTTTTATGATGTTGCATTTTCGTATTATATTGATTTGATAGTTTCTATAATTGTGAGATGATAGTGGTGGTATTGAGACCCCGTGAAGGTGAAGGTACCAAATGCACGGACCACCACTGGTGTGTTTGCGCTTACCGAGGATCTTGCTGATGTTCGAGTTGTGCATGTCAGGGAAAGCCTGCAGGATCTTCCTCCGCTCGTCCTTGGCCCACACCATGAAGGCGTTCATGGGCCGTTTGATGTGCGGCTCACTGCTGCCGCGACCCCGGGCCTCGCGGAATATCCGGGAGTCGGACACGCTCGGAGAGCCTGAGAATTTAAAAAGAATGGTGGAGAGGTTGTCAGGACAAGGCAGGCAGTAGATTTGGACCTTATGTTTTGATATTAAAACATAGTGGCAGGTTGTCATGTGCATGCCAAAGCAACAGGTGGTGCTACTACGGCTAACTAACATTTTAGCAATAGCAGAAGAAGCCAAGATAATAAAGAATACAATATTGCAAACATTGCAGAACAGACAAACAAACAAAAAAATAAAAAGGCTTAAATTGAGAACCATATCAAAATCTACAGGTGGTGTAGATATGTGTATGTGATGTGTAGAAATGTGTAGACTAATAAAATGACTTAAAATAAATATGGTATACAATTTGTCTACAAAAGTGCATAATATACGCTGTTTTTTAATACAAATAAAATTATATTTAATTCAATGCAAAGACGTTTTTTAACTGCCGCTTGGATGTAAAACTAATTACTACTGTGATGTTAAAAAAAAAAAGTTAGCCTGGATGAAGTAAAATAATCAAACAGGATGTTACAAAACAAAAACAAAGAACGTAATAATTACAATTTATTAAATAATTTTAAATATAGCAATAAATATACACATTTTAAATAAAATTGAAAAACCTTCAACCTAGATGGAGTAGAAATAATTAACTGGGAGGTTATACAAAATATAACAAGAGATTTTAAATATTCAGCCTGGACAGAGTAAAAATAATTAACCAGAATGTTATATGAAAAAACAAAAACACAATAAAACAAAGATGCAAAAATCTCCAGCGTAGATGGAGTCAACACTTAAGTAATTACTATGCATAAATAAATGAGTCTTTATGACTTATTTTGTCCCATTATGAAATGTCTGCTCGCACTTCTTCTGTCCGCCAACATGCAAGTCACGCTCTCGCCGTGTTTGCGTGTTTACCGTCGGAGTCGCCGCTCATGGTGAAGTCCAGCATGGCGTGGCTGAACTTGTCCTCGGCCTGCTGCTTCAGCTGTTGACTCAGACTTTCCAAGGCCGCCTTGTCCTGCGCAAACAGGGCCTGGGAGTCAGTGAGCATGAATGAAACACTTGCCAAATGCATTTGTTTGATGACAGAACTTTAATAAAGATGCACATCATGAGAGAAAGTGAGTGAGAGAGTGGCCCTGCAATCAAGCTAATTGTCTACAAAGCATTCGCATAGACGTTTTGAATATGAACCGACATTACGATTTGTATGTTTACGGCTATTTTGGATTTGCAGCCACCTGCGCGAGACGAGCACGGCGGCTCTCGCCGAGGCCCCCGTGGGCCCGACGCATTAGAGGGAGAGCGAGGCCACGCTGCATGGCCCCCTGGGTATTTATTACAGCCAATAAAAGCCTGATTTACTGCACATTTACATGCTTAATGTGCGCTGGAACGTGACGGCGCACGCACACACTGGCAGCATTATTTTTTATTTTTTATTTTTTTTACAGTTTAATGATACAATTACGAGTGGGAAGCAACCCAGTGTTGTCTTCTAAGACAACCTTCCAAAAAGTCTCCATTTAGACGTGACCTGAACAAGCTGGCTGGATGGATGGAGAGCGGGCAGAGTGCTAATCACGTGCATTTTCTCAGTTTTTAGCTCAAAGCAGTTTAATTGTTGGTGATAATTTTACCCACAGTTTGAGTTAAATAGAAGGGAGAGCCATTTATCTCTCTCGAGTCATCTGCAGCGAGATTTGTAAGAATTATCCGGATGTCAGACAAGTGATCAGACCTCATTCCAGGGGGAAAAAAAGACAATGGCTTCCACACGCTCAGATATTACGATTAAATATGATATATGATGCCACACACACATGCAGCTTTTGTACAGGAGGGGATGAAGAGGGAGACAGAGTGGAAGGCAGCCTAGTCTGACATTAAGCCCCAGCGCCGTACACGAGAAAAGTGGATTGAGCGGCTGACATGGGCGCTGAGACACAAAGTAGCGACAAAACTAATCCCTCCCGGAGTGTCAGAGACAACTCTGTTGTGGCCGGGCCGGGGCGCTGAGGCGGCGAAGCTTGACACTCGTGGGGCACAGAGCCAAAAGGGGGGGCAGACAGAGCAGAAGTTAATGCACGAACTGAGAAACCATCGCGGACAACCTCCAAAACTTTGAATTCCTACAGCACCAAAACATAACGATATCTGCCTTTGCTGTCATTTATGTCAAACGTTTTTAAACACAGTGATTCTCAGCCACTGTGCCGTGGGATATTATGAGGGCCCGATCGACATGGACTTCTTGACGCTTACGTCAATTCCGATATTTGGCAGAGTAAAATTCAGATGACTGAATAATCGCCCAATTAATTGAAAAAAAATAAAATACATTTTTGGTCCCTTAACACTTACAACAATAAAGATGTGAATTACAGGCAGAATATATATGACCGTTTTACAATTTTGTAGTCCTTTAGTATTTGTTGAACTTTACAACAGAGGGGAAAATTGGCAAAAATCAACCATTTTTTTTACGCAGGTTTTTGCTGATTTATTTTTTTTAAATGATAGTTTAAAGCTTTGTATTACATTCTAATGTGTTAAAACATTACGAACTAAAACAAAATCGGTGGAGATTGGCAATAAATTGACAGTTTTCTGCCAATTTTAAAAGGGCTAAACTAAGCCAATTAAATCTGACAGTCACATACACACATACACACACTCGCACACACACACACACACGTGTGTGTGTGTGTGTGTGTGCGTGTGTGTGTATGTTTTCGTTTTCCCTGCATACCAGCCATGCGACTACCCAATGTGTTTAACAAATAACCACAATTTAGCCACGCTGCCGAGGAGCCGGCGCCGTCACTTCACATTAACGTCCCACGGATGCTCTCCGCTGACACACACACGCACAGCCCTGCAGTGCACCTTATACACACACACACACACACACACACACACGCACACACTCAGAATTGTACCTTATCCGGACCGATTTAGCTCCAACATTCTAATTGTCATGCCCTTCCATTACTTTAAAACACACTCACAGTTGAGGGTCACTGTTATTGTTTTTTTTACACACGTACCGTAATTTCTCGTGTATAATGCGCACCCCCAAAGTTGACCTCAAAATTCTGGAAAACCCTTCAACCTATGTCCAATGCATTTTTACAATCCATAATTTCGCGTCTACCCATATGATCAAAAGTATTATCTGTATTTTGTTAATTTATGAATTATTCTGAAGTTAAGCACTTTATTTGAACACATACTTTCTTTTTATTTACTTGCTCTTATTTTGAAATTCAAAGCCCTACTTTTATTTAGTAAATGGGAAAACACACAGTTGTGCTCATATGTTTGATTACCCAGACACAATTTGTAAGATGTGGACAATTCTTTAAAAAAACATGAAGGACCAGGCGAAACACATTTAATTTTATTTTAATTGGATTCAAATTAAACTGTAAAGCATTTCAGAAAAGCATTTTAATTAAACAAAACATAACCATAAAGAAATGAATGGTTGTTGTTTAGTCATCAGTCGTATTTGGGGAAAAAAACCAAAACAATAGTTCACAAATTCTGCCTGGGTATGTAAACCTATGAGCACAATTGTACATATATACAGTCATATGTACCCCTGTCATCTTGGAATGAAAGTGTAGGCTACACTTTTTTCATAACCTCGCGGTGGCATACGAGAATGAAAGTGTACAAATTTTTCATAACCTCTGGATGGCGGCATACATTTATATAATGTGAAAGTGGGTCATTTTCCCCTATACCCATGTATAATGCGCACTATTGACTTTTGACAATTTTTTGGGGAGTAAAAAATGTGCATTATACATGATAAATTACGGTATTAAACAAACAAATACAAAAATAGCCAGCATAAAATTTGTAAAAAATACTGTATGTGCCTCTCACCCCGGTGGGGTGGCATGTGACATTGGCGAGTCTGCATGTGAGTGTCTGGGCGTGAGCTGTGGCCGACAGCAGTGGGTGTGCTGCAGTATACTGTCCTGGACTTTAATTTGCTCACATTTCGATCAATATGACATGTGGGTGTCATTTCTTTACCTTGTCGGAGCGTCCGTTGTTGAGGCCGAGGCCGCTGACGGCCGCCACCTTGGCGTCGAGAACCTGCTGCTCCCGTTTTAGCTGCTCTTTCATCTGTCGAGCCTCGGCAAACGCCTTGGTCACGGCCTCGTGGTCGTTCAGGTAGGCACCCGAGGACAGCGACGACAGCAAATCTGCTGAGACGTGCACAAGGCGGCGAGGACAAATATTACTACATTTTAGCAGTATTTTCTTCGGGTTTGGACTCAATTCACATTTGGCGCAGTGTGTTCGAGTTTAGGGGGAGGAGGAAGGAGTTTTTCAGCCAGAATAAATCTTCCCTTTAGCCATGAGGTAAAGACATTAGCATACACTTGAGGAGGAAGGGAACTAAATGTGAGTCAGAATGCGCCCTAAACTACCATAGCTCCATCCATACCTGCCCTCAGACCTAAGCATGTACAAATGTGCATTCACATGGAAAGAAAACAGCAACATTTAATTACACTTCCCACACAATGTGAGTGCGCGTATGTCCAGAGGGGGCAGCCAGGTAACCCCTCAAAGTTCCCCATCACTTGTGTCAGCCGCTAACAAAGAGCCGCTGCTGGTTTATGGGGCCTTTATCTGCGCTAAGACGCCCCCGCTTATGCCATCTCAGGCCAGATTACCAGCTTCAGATTGGTAATGACAGAGCCGTGAACTCCTTTTAGAAGTCGGGGAAATCTGGATGTGAGAGGAGCCGAAAAAAGAAGAAAGTGAAGGAATCAGGTGGCAGTCAATTTTAATCTAAAAAAAAAAAAAAGGGGCGGGGGGAGTTCTTCTTATACAAATCAGTGTGTGTGTGTGTGTGTGTAAAAAAATGACAGTGATGCCAACCATCCAGACAAGTGTATGTGACCCAGATAGAGGGGGAGGGTTGTGTTTCTCTCTCTCTCTCTATTTCACTACACACATTTTCCCCTTCCTAATCACTCCCGACAGGCAAAGAGCATTTTGGACCACAAAAGCACTCGTGACAGCAATGGGGAACTTTTGTGACAGCGACAAACACACACAGACACACACAAAAAAAGAGTTTGAAATTGAAGGCAGTGACAGGCCTTCAATTTGACTTCAGATGGGAAGATGGATGGACGGAGAGATTGGGATGGGGAGACAGAACAAGAGAAAGACATGCCCCTGAGTCTGTTCGCCGAGAGAATGAGGGATGGAGAGATGTTGATACCACATACCTGCCCTTATTATGACTTATTCAGTTATTAAGTGCATTATTATTGAAAGTGATCAGAAAACCTGTGACTGTAAAGGAAAGTCACATCCTTTTCTTATGCAAAAGCATTATCAAAGTAAGTCATGCCGTCCCGCTCTGATTGGTTGTTTTTTCTCAGGTGCTATCAGATTTGATAGACAAGATGAGCCCATAAGTGTTTTAACAAATATGAAAAAGCGGATTTTTTTTTAAAGTTACAAACTATGCTACATGCCTCAGTAAATGGGAGTAGCATCGTGTGACTATTAATTTAAAGCACATTTTACTGACATGATCATTATTAATATGATAGTATTGATTAAAAATGTGGGAAAAGATACAAAAGTTCAATGAATGACTTGAATATAATCATTTTCTAGGCTTAAAGCCTCAATAAGAATTGCAATGGGTTCACAAAATGTTTTAATTTCCGTCATGAGATAAAATATCTGTCTATTACTGATTCTGTCGTACACATTTATTGCCTAAATCTTCGAAACACAAATTCCATTTAAAATGCATTTCACCTAGGTGATTGAAATAAAAAGAGCACACTACGTTTCATCAATATCCTACTAAATACTAGTGAAAAATGGAAATGTGAAAAAGACACTTTTTGTGACACACACATCCCAACAAACCCACGGCCATATCAAAACGAGCGCGTCAAGACTCTTTTCCAATTTGTCCAGCCCTCCAATCCCCTCTGAACCCGCAACAAGAACCCTAATACGCCGACAAGCCAGAGTAACAAATGCACTGGTGACCGGGTAAACTCAACGGCAACAGATGGCCCCGTGGTGGCGGCGGCTCATCACAAAAGCATCCGAATATTCCACTGGGATCACACACAAACTTTAAACACTGTAATCCATTTTTCCCGAACAAAAAACATCTGGGACCGCAAATCCACTAATCTGATATTAAATCCTCAGATTTGTTGAAAAACAGTGAGATTCGCCAAGAAGTCAGATGGGGGGGTGACGGCCTATTTTGCACATGGGAGGAGCGATTGTGTTTGTGCGAGCATTTGTGCGTGCTTGAGTTGTGTGTGCATGTGTGAGTCATTGTGTCATTAACGGAGGGTGTTTGCACTGTCCTGGCTCATGTAAGAGGCTTGTCTAATCTCATTGGTGATACCTCCTGTCTGTCATACGTGCCTCGTTTTATTATTCCCCCGCTTCAAAAAAAAAAAAGGATGGGGGATTAACGCCCATTTTTTTTCCTCTACCCTCCCCCATCACCACTTCATGTCTCTCTGTCTCTTTCAGTCACTAATAAACACATAACAATGCAGTGGGCCCCGCAGGCAAATAGTGACACGGAGGAGTGGAGGAAAAAAACACACAACACAAACACACTAATTATAGCCTGTTACATATGTGAAATATTTGAACTATCAGCGTGGCGTGAAAAATGGATTAAGCAGACAAAACGGTGATTCATTTATGTCGTATTTCATGTACGCGTGTGAGGGTGCATATGGTTGGGGATGATTACGCGAGCGACAATGCCGACACTTGCAAGGAACAGTGCTATTTTGGTCGTGTGTGCCAACAGCACATCCAGGAATGTTGCCTTTAAAAATGTGGATTTACGTCGCATGGCTCAAGTGACACAATTTGGATATGAGTCATGGCAGCATCAATAGGAGAAAAAAAAAAAACCACATGGAATCTGATATATTCAGGCTATTTCCAAATGTGGATAAAAATCTGCGATAGCCAATGCGAGCTTGATGTCATCAAAATACACCGATTGGTATTTACCTCATTCACTGCCAGCCCTCACAGTTAACATGGACATTTGACTTCTATAGCCGCCAATGGCAGTGAATGAATAAACACATTAAATTATGTCAAGTTATATCCACATTCATACATATATACGCACACACACAACACAGCGAACTCCCTCTATTCGTGGGGGATAGAGTCCAAGCACTGCCGCGTATAGCGAAAATCCGTGAGTAATTAATGAGTGGTATTCTAATTGTTTATATTTGTGGTAGGCATATCTAAACATGGGTGTGATGTGTCAAAGTGTGTGTTGCAATGTTCGGAGTGTACAAAGAGTTCACCAACCTATCGAGCTGACTCTGGCCGGAGGTCCTCCGATGCTGGAGGGGGCGACACTGTGCTTCATGGAGCCGGCGGGGCCCAGCTTGGCGGCAGCGGCAGCAGGGACCTGTGGGGAAGTTGGGGGGGAGTTGGGTGACTTGCTCTCGGATGCCTTAGGCTTGGCCGACAGGTTCAGTGGCTGTGCACCCTCACTGTCCTGCAAAAACCAAAACAGCACAGTGTGGCCCGCTGTGACGAGGAATTTGGGAGCGGGAGACAGACTTTCTCGCCGCTTGCAAAAAAAAACAAAAAAAAAAAACGGAGCCCATGCACAGCAATCTAAGGCAAATTTGGCTGGACAGATGATTCGGTGCATGCCACTGCCCAAACAGCTCATCGCAAGGGGAATAAATGGGACATTTCGGTGCAAACCACTGCCATTCACATGCAAAACCAAACAAGTCCAATTGCAGTCAAGCCACCCTTCCAACGGGTGGGGACGGACGCGCACATGCCACATGCAGGCCTTTGGACAACATGCACAAAGATGCGGTTCCTTGAACTTTTCCACACAAAACGGAAATGGCGTCATTCGGCAAATGTCAGCAACACGACAAGTATCCGCTCCAACAATGTGCTTGTTCTTCCGCAAGTAATGATCAACCTTCATGGCCGTGACCTGCCACCGCAACCGATTCATCACATTTTATGTGCTTGTTTGAATGGGGATATTAAGATGCCGGCTTTCTATATTTTAAGTGCACTCGTTAGTCTAAATGAATGGCCTGCGTTCGCATGACAATAAGTGTGTGTGACGTTGTGTCGACAACTGCAAAACACAACACCCGGGGGTTGTTATCGCGTTTATTGTCATGGCAACATCACCCCTGCTGTTGACCTAATCCAATCGGGGTGGGAGCTTCATGTGACAGGAAGACAGGATGTATTCAGATCACTTGGCGTGATTAAAACACCGCCATTAGAAGGTAACGTGAGGCAAAGGATGGATAATGTCTGCAATGAGTTAAAATATGACATTTTCAAATAAATTCCACTTCTGGCCATCGTGCGGCAATTTTTCAATCTCACGGAATAGAGACATTCTGTTTCTTTATTTTCTTGTACTCTAATTGCTGCTTAGGCCGAGCAGTACAATACAGTGGATTCAAGTCCTGCGTGCGTAGGGGGTGGATGGGGTGCGGGGGTATATATCCACTCATTAAGGCCGACTTCCACTGATTCCCACTCCTTAAGCCTTATGAGCCCCTCACAACTCAATTAAGCCCTTCCAATTAAGCCCCCTGCATGGGTACGTGCCTGCATGTGAGCAACACTTTGGAAGGCTGTGTGTGCGCGTTGAGGCCTAACCGGATTGTCCTTCATTAGGGGGGGTCCTCACTAAATCGACAGAGACCCCCCCCCCCCCAAAGATGCCTTCAGTGAGACAATGGGCTGAGGAGGAGGACGAGAGGAGAACAGAGGAAAGTAGGGGAGGAAAAAAAAAACTGAGCTGGGATCTTCTCAATCCTGACCCATATTATGGTGGGCTTTGGCTGGGGAATGCATTTGAATATTTATTACAAATAGATAATGCGTCTTGTACAGTGGATGGGGGAATTTCCTCCCTGAGCCAAGCCAAATCCTATGGTGGGAAGGTGGCCAACCTGCATTATGCCACTGTGGAAGAATTAGTTTCGACAGTCAGCCTGAGAGGCTTGGACCGACTTGTTGTGTGGACATGTGTGTGCGAGACATTGTTCAACAAGCTCTAAATCTTATGCGTGTGTGTGACTGTGTGTGTGTTTGTGTGTGTCTGTGTGAGGCCTCCGAAGCCTCTGAAAGGCTTGGAATGTCGAATTAATACAATTGCTTTTGTGTCTCTCTTGGCTGGTGAAACAGTCTCAAGCTTCGAGACGGAAAACACGTAGAGTGACAAGCGAGTGCCAGAAGGACAGAGGAGGATGTGTGTGCGCGTGTGTGTGTGTGTGTGTGTGTGTGTGTGATGAAGTAGTTTATCCTGGTCAGATGAATGTACATGCCGGTGTTTTATGTGTACCGTCCCCATGCACAACTAATGCATTTTGTTCCTCCCACGTCCCTCGACCAGACATGCGTTTAAGTGTCATATATAATTGAATTAAAATGCATTTTCACGTACTTGAGATTTTACACCAATTTGTATTCCAACAGCACAGAAAAAGCTGACGGCTAGACCCCAATATGTCCTCACTCTTTGTCTCATATATTTTGGGGGTTTTGGTTGAGAAGTAACCAATTAATTGCAAAATGGACAATTAACTTTTAAAAGAATCTGCACTTGTAGTCTGAAAACACGCTTCTCAGAGTGGAGAAGGAATTCTCGCATATTGCCGTGGAGGCGCAACATGTTGAAAGCAGTCAGTTCACTTGGCATAGCCATCAGATGCATTGCCGTGTTTACAGTACTTTGACATCATCTGACATATTTAAATGATCAACACTGTTTTTTTTGTTTTGTTTTGATTCTTATTTTATCCGTATCTCAGTGTTAGTGGCTTAAGTAGATTTACGCATAGATTAAATTTTTTAGCAAGTTTGGCACAGAAAGGCTGCATTGAGGGCAAGGCCCATGAATGCCCCCGCTCGCAATGACGCTGTCACTGCATCAAGGTAGTGTTAAATGCCCTCTAAACATCACAGCAGTGGATTTATGCTGCAAAACCAGTGACAGTCGATAAGATGGATGAATGTTGAATCCTTTGGTCAGCTGTGTTAGGAAAATGTTGGAAAAAACAGTCAGAACCTTTGCAAACACGCAGCAATGAGCAGGCTAGTTAGGGGGCTAAGTATAATGTTATTTTCTTTAACTTATTAGACTTGAATCTACAATATGTCAATTAACACCTGAAGCTAAACAAAAAACAGTTTGTGTCCACGTAAAGGCCAGTCAAAGAGTGAGTGCATTTTTTGGGGTGTAATGAAAAAGCAAATGGGGAAAAAAAAGAAAATAAATGAATCAGAAAAATCTGTAATTAGGTCAATTGTTTTGTGACAGTAGTTTTGTTTCTTCTGCGCTCCATATGGCGCATACATTGTAAATCCAAAGGTGTAGTCTTGCGTAAAGAACACTGCCTGTATGCAGCAGTGATTTGTGCAAGTGTGTACTAGTGTGCCATGGTGCCTTCTTCAACACCTGTGTGTGTATGCTTTTGTGTGTGTGTGTGTGTATGTGCGTGCCAGTGTCTCACCCGAGGGTAAAGCACTTAAGCGATGTGTGCCTGAGTCCAAACAGCTGTGAGCAAAGGCAGGCAGCGGGTCTCTAAATGACTCGAGACCTGAGACAGAGCCCACAGGGGGAAAGGCGCCTCTGAAATATACATGTCACTCACCCAAAGAGCGAGCGGGAGAGAGAGGGCGGTAAAAGAGCGGATGATAGAAGGGATGAGAGGGGAGCGCAGCGGTCACTTGGCCATTTGGGCTCCACGGGGCCCGTCGGGGTCCGCGCGCGTCAGCCGCTCTCGCTGGGCAAGGGGGAGGTTATTACGGCTTCTCCGCCACAGGCCACAGCGCTTTGGGGTCAGCCCAAGTCCATATATATGGTAATAAGACGTGTGGGGCGGTGGAAGTATGTTTGTGCTGGTGATGATGTCGTTGTGCACACAGTCAGGATGTGACCCTGCTTGTCAACAGAATTGTTCTCGTGAGAATTTTCAAGTGTTTTTTTCTTTCTTTCTTTCTTTTTGTTGCATTCAAGACTGATGGGAAAGTGGGAATATCCTCACTCCTGACCTCAAAGCACATGAACAAAAAATAAATGAATCAAAATGGCAGACAGCCATTATCAGTCTTGATTTGTCGAGACTGTTGGGAGTTCTGCAATCTACACGCACATTTCCATGCGGAAAAGTTGGTGTTAAATTGCAATTTCTTTACTGGCCAGTAAATATACATAAATAGAGTTTATGTAGACTTTTACAGTCTTTTGGGGGCATCTCCTCGGGCGTCGACATTTTTGTGTGGCATCACAGGACTGTATCTGGGAGTCTGTATTCAGTTACTGTCTCAGATAGGGACTGAGCCCTGTCGTCAATCGCATAACTTACGAAAATATGCTATCTTAATGCTAACACAGAATGCAAAGGTTATAGACTATAACCCTTTAAGCAATGGACATCTGAACTCAAACGGTGCAGCAACACATTTATACAGACAATACTCACAGGGATATATTCTTCATCCTTTGCGAAAAATGAAACATTTTACTGCAGCTTACTGAGTTTAGAAGAAGGCCGTCATCTTTGTGTATTTACTTTGTAAGTATTATACCGCCCCCTGGTGGCTGACTCGCACAAACCAGAAGGAACTGCACAATGTCAATAGGCACTGAAGCATGGAATCATAATGCACCAACTGTTTAATTCGTTTAATTTAATTCTATTACTTTATGTTTTCATACATTATAAAACTATAGAGTGTTATTTTTCTCATTAACAAAAAATTCTGCTGTTCTTTGGGTCACTGGAACTAATTAATGACATTTCGATTCATTTCAATGGGGAAAGATGATTTGAGTGTTCCGAGTTACAGGTGTGATCATGAAACTTCATGAAAAAGTCAGGGCACCACTGCATTAACCGCTGACTAAGTGAAGCTCCTCCCATCACCTCTGAACAGTTCCCTGGCAGCAAGACGCCACAAGATTGCACCAAAGCATTTTTTAAAAGAAAAATATTAGACACTGTAGTGGACTGAGCAATAAAACTGCAAACATTTCTGTTTTCAGCAAAAAAGGGAGGAGAATAGTCTCCAAACAATGCCAAACCGCAAATATGAGGTGTTCACTGCATTCCTATCATCAGAAATGTGCAATTTCAAACTTCTCAGTTATCTGAAAGGCAGCATAATTGAGTGTCTTAAATGAACCCTGTATAAGTAATATATTCCTTTTAATCAGCAAATAAATATTGTCATGAAATAAAACATAATGACAATAATAACACATTTAGATTTTTTTTTTTTAAAGGAGCAATTTAATGTGACTAATAAGATAAGTGATCCATGGTACTTTCCAATGAACTAAAAGTGCTAAAAAGACCTAAAAAGGGTTCATGTATGTTATGGACATATTGCCTTTACCAATTGATATGGTTATTTTGTAACATAGTATAACATTGTCATTGTAGAATGTCTTGTTTGTAATGGTGTGCTTAGGTTTTCCGACTAAATCCACATAAGGACTATTTGGTCTTCTGTGCAGCGGGGTAGGAAAGTGTGTGCGCGCGTGTGTGTGCGTGCGTGTGTGTGTGTGTGTGTGTGTGTGTGTGTATGGATGGCTGGTCAAGGTCCCAAAGGCTGACCACATATTCACTGAAATCCACTTGGATTCCTGCCGCCACTATTGGCCAGCCAGCTGAGAAAATGGCACAAACAGCAATACGTCTGGACTGCGTTGTGCTTGGTTGACGTGCTGAGTTTTTTTTTTTTTTTAATCAGGAAAGGTGATTGTTTGGTAAGAGAAGACGGTAAAGAGGCAAACTCCAAACAAGAGGGGGACCATGCACACGTCACATTAACAAACATTGACAGTGTTTGTGTTGTAAAACTAGAAAAAGCCAACGTACATAATATACCCCTAGCTAGGCAATTAATGCAAATGCCGCCTGTAATTGTGTCTGTAATTCTTGATATGATTTACAGCAAATGTTTGTAATATAATTAGGATCCTCTTGTAGAGGTTGAGCACAGCCAAGGATGCAACTTGGCCAATTTTTACTGAACCGAGTGGGTGGAGGGGGTGCGGCATGAGCCAAAAAAAGAACTAATTGAATTTTGGGTCTGTTCCATTCACCAAAAACACAAAAAAAAAAAATCAGCCGAGTTTTCTTTCTTTTTTTTCTTTCTTTTTTTTTTTAAAATAAATTCAATTTGGAGGAGGAATGCACTCAACAAAATGCCCTTCGTGATCATTTATTTAACACAGCACTGTACTTTGTACTGAAGCTAAAGGGGGTTGGTAATTGGATTTTTTTTTTTTACACTAATATCTTTTACTGTACACTCTTTTTACAGTAGCCAGACTATAAAATGTGGATTTATTTGCTTATTATGGACCTAATTCATGAGCTGCACCTTTCGTTAATGCCTACAAATGTATGATTGTTATTACGGGTCTACAGAGGCTGAGACATGACATTGGATTATTATTATTATTTTGTAATAGTGGCCATAATATAGATATAATTTGTGTACGAAATACTAATTTGCAAGTTTAATAGCATTCCCAAGAACAATTTGGATGTCTTGGCAAGCAAATGAAGCGCGCCATTGCTAGAAACTGCAATTTGCGCTGTCCTTTACCTTACCGTTTCTTTCATTCAGTATTATTATTAGTAGTAATCAGTGTCTGCTTTAAAATCTCTGAAGACTCACTTTTATCGTTTGACCCTATCTTAATAGTGTTGGTTTTATTCAATTTTTTTATCATCTATGTTTTTACTTATTCATTTTCTCGAAGTATTTTACTTTGTATAAATTGCTAAATTTAATTTTGTTCATTGACTGCTTTTATTGTGAAGCAATTTGTTTTGAATTTTTTTTATTTTTGTTTGAGTAATGTTTTTTTTTTTTTTTTTAAATTCTTTTGTGGCCACAAATTATTGCCGTGTTTTGTTCTCACATTATAGCTATATTAGGGCACGTTGACTTTTTTTTTGACTGGGGATCCATTTCAAGTGTATTATGAATCAAGAAAAAATATCTACTTATGTGAAAAAAATATATAAAAAACTAGGATTAAAAATATATATTTTTTAAAATATCATTTTGACATTCCGTCATAGGCTATTACGGCCACCTAGAGGACACAGGAGTCTAGCCTTGGGAGAGGTCTATCAATTCCACTTTTTGAAAGAACAAATTGTGGAGAAACACCTTGAAAATATATTGATCCTGCACATTCACTGGCTTTTTTTCTAGTATTACCACACAAGCGCACTTTCTTGTGTTTACCTTGGTCTTGTTTGGTTGCGGGGAGCTGCGGCCCTTGTCGCTCTGCGAGTGTGTGTTGGTGGGCGGGGAGTGCGTGCCCAGGTTGGCTTGGGACGCCAGGCCGTGCTGCTTGGCCCCGGGGGAGACCTGCATGGCCGCCAGCTGAGCCGCGTACAACTGCTGCAGTGTCAGGAGGGAAAACCAAAAAAAAGAGGGGGGTGGACGAAAAAGAAGACGGGGCAAAAGGAGGAGAAAGGGGCAACATGAATAAATGAATACCAGAGCGCGCACAAACAAAAAAGAAGAAGAGGCCAGCTAAAAAGCTCAATAAGAAAAGGCCATTAGTGGCTGGGCTTGTGTTTGTGCGAGACAGAAAGGGACATCACTGCTCCCTCCCTCCTTTTCCTCTTTCCTTCCCCCCATGGGAGCAGTGCTAACAGCCTCTCTGACAGGCCCAGAGATGTCCCCTCCAGGTGCATCGTGGGAGAAAGGGAAAACATTGGGGATATCGAGGTCACGTCGCGTGTGTTGCTCAAGGTGGAAACCAAATAAAAAAAACTTGTAACTCTCCACTCTTTTCACTCTATTTTTTGCTAATTAAATAAGCTTTAAGAGTAGAACAAAACACAGCTTCCCACCATTATCTACGCATTTAATTAAACAGCATTATATTGTGGGACTATTTATGTAATAACAGTGAATAACACTAAACAGTGTCTGGCCGGTCTTTCCAACAACTTGGAAGAGGCTTCAGTATCCCTCGTCTCTTTCATGTGGCTTAATACAAATCTCCAAGATGCTGCTTTTTTCGACGAATTGTCGCTCCCGCTTCTGAAGAGCAAGAGCGCGCTCGCTTTTGCGGGAATGAACAGATGTATTTTTTTTTTTTAAATAGTTAAGATTGTTATTATTTATTTCTGATTTTGTTTTCTGGAAGGCTGTTTTCTTCTTCCTTCGTCTTCTTTTTTAAAATATATATATAGTTAAACTTCCGTCCTTCTGTTGGGGCTTGGCGGCCGGCCACCGGCGTCAAACAAAGGCCGGTTTATGCAAATGGCCAAGGAAGAGTTGCTGTCTTTGCTATTCTCCTCTCTCTCTTACTCCATCTTTCTGTCTGTTTGCAGCTCTCTCCGTCAGCCCCGACAGCCGCCGTAACTCCCGATCCCCTCTGCTGTCTTGATACAGACATTTGTCTCTCTGAAGACAAATAGGAGTGAGTCAATTGAGCTGGCATGAAGCGGGGTAAAAAAAAAAAAAAAAAAAAAACTGTTTGGGAGAAACTCATATTTGAATGGGGTATAATCCACTGTCTGTCACTGACAATATACGCTGGGAGTTTGTCACAGCTTTACGAATAAGAGCCCAGCACGCAGGCAATAAAGGTAGGAGTGAACGGGTGCGTTCACAGCTATGCATTATAAATGACAAAATCTTCGTGAAGGGCAGCACGGCGAGGTAGTGGTTAGCATGTCAGCCTAACAGTTTTGATGTTTAAGCCTTACTGTGTGGAGTTTGTATGTTCTCCCCATGCTTTTGTGCGTTTTCTGTGGATCTTCCTGTTGTGATTGGGAGTGTGAATGGTCGGTTGTCTACAAGTGTATCACAATCGGTTGCCGACCGGTCCACGGCGTACATCACCCCTCGCCAAAAGTCAGCTGGAAAATGCTGCAGCCATGACCCTAATGATGTCCTTATTAGCAGTATTGAAAACGGATGGAATGGAAATTGGAATTTGGATCAAACCTGCTTTACTGTTCCAGTTTCTGGCTACACTCACAGCTAGTAAATGATTAGTGTCTCGATGCATTTCCACATGCTAAATTTGAATTTGGATCAAGCCTGGTTTCACATTACAGCTTCTGACCCTAGCCTGTATATTAAGTAGCTAACATATTACTTTCAAATTGTCAGATAGATGAGATTTTTTAAAGAATTTTTTTAATGTTTTTATACCCAATGCATTCCGTGTATAGGTTTCCATTTAAACTGAATGGGAACAACAAACTCGTCATTAAAATTATGTCAAAAAGTATAGATGACTTTTATTGTCAATAGACGCTTGTGCGTTTTGCTAATACATCCCCGCTTGGAGTCGCAGCATCTGCTGCTCTTCCCGACTCAGAGGGGAGGGAGTTTAATTGAGACAGGTAGACAGGAAGCGCTGCCACCGGTGTGCGCACCAATGGGGGGGTGTGGTGTGGGTGGGGGCAGGGTCTGGGGGTGGCTTTTCCTGGAGCGGGTTCTGGCTGTCCTGCGACGAGGGCCAGCTCGCTGAGATCAGATCAGCCTCAGCTTCAATTAACTGCCCTGTGTGGCTCGGCACCCACTGAGGTGGCCCCCTCCTCCTCTGCCCATCACCCTCCCACCGGCCACACCCCCTAGCGAGTGGACCACAGGCGCAATGTGTGTGTGTCCTGCCATATTCGGACCAGTGCTTCAAAGGCCGCTTTATTTGCAGACTGAATTGAGTTCCATTACAAGGCCAGCTCCCGTCACTCAAAGCTTGCTCAATGGGCCGGCGTGCAATCGTACACACACACACACACACTTGCACGCACACACATACGCAACAGAGGGCAGAGGCACTGCCGAGTACGCCCAGAGCGTCGCCACAACGGCGTGCATGTCAACAAACAGGAAGTGACAGCGCAAAGCCCCCTGGGATGACTGGAGGAGCACAAGCGCGGTGACACACACACATACGCACACACACACACACACACACACACACGGTGAATCAACAAATAAGACGGGGGAAATGCAATCATAGTTGTTGGATAAGAATAAGGAATTTGAAATGTCACTCCTCAGACGCACGTGTGTGTGTGTGTGTGTGTGTTTGAACTGTGACAACCATCTCCTCGCTTTTTTGTTGTTGTTGGTTTTAATCCTCTGCAATGGCACATCTGCATACACGTGTGTTTTTGTGTGCGTGTGTGCGTGTGCAAGCATGTCCAGGCTGAGCACTATTGACAAGAGCCCACAAGGTGTCATGCGAAAATTGACTGTGATAAGTCTTTCGTTTTACTATGGTGAACCCCAATTCATTGCAAGGAATATATTTTTATATAGTTAAATAGATGATAGATGTTTAGATATGTCCCTTTAAGAGGCGGGGCCTAATGTTGGGATATCGCGAGTCTGCGTGTGAGTGTTTGGGTGTGAGCTATGGTCAACAGCAGCTGCTTTGTGAGTGTGCACGTGTTTGCGTTCTACTGTTCTCCTTGGGTTGAATAAATGACTGAAAAGTGCATTGGCTATTGTGGCTCTCCTTTCCCACAGGCGAGGGCATTAAACTAAATTTACAGTGAACCCCCGCCTAATCGCCGTTTGGCATTCGAACAGTCGATTTCTATCCGCTGTTTATGTGCTCAGGCCAAAGCCATGTCTAAGATAAAATACTGCTTTGGTGCCATCTTAGCACCAAGCAGCGATGTTACACTGCGTTGAGGATCTTCCCTTACTCAGGCCTCGCTAATTCCCCATTACCAGCGGGGCTTCACTGTACTGTAAAAACCCATTAAAATGATCATTATAAACCGCAAATTTTGATGAACCACAATATAGCGGGGGAGCACTATTCTTGTCGTGTGCATTGTGTGTATATGTGTGCAACTTATCGCTTGTCATCTTAGTTGTTGGCTATCTTTGTGAGCGTGTGTGTGTGTGTGTGTGTTTGTGTGAGATGCTTCGTGGTCAGTAATCTGCGGTTTTAGTCAGATTACCAGTTACCCACTCGCTCTTTGTCGTCAAGAGTTAGGCGGGCGCTTCAATGAGGCCGCTATTGTTGACCCGGACACTGCGGACCATTGTGCGAAAACTTCTAATGGATTCCTCTCTGTCTGTCTTTCTGTCTGTCCCGCTTCCTGTCCATCTGCCCGCTAATGTGGAATTGTCGTGCGTGAAAGATGAAAATAGAAAAGAAGAATGCGGCAATCCTAAAGATCCACAAATGGACAGTCACTTGAATCTACGAGGGGCAGTCAAAAAGTAATGATTCCAATTTTTCTCTATTTCTATTTATTGCAATAGAAAGACAATGTACGCATAGAAATAAAGCCCAAAAGGTGTGGATTTCAATACAATCTCACTTTTTCTCAACACCGATTTGTCCATTGGTGATCAATGGCATGTATTCCAGCCTCATAAAACTTTCTTTTTTACAGTTTGCTTAACTTGTTCAGAGAATGCTGAACGCCTCCTGAAACTCCTTCTTTTAAAGGTCCAAAAAGGTGATAATCTGATGGGTTATGGTTGTCCAGCCTGATGACATCACAAGCTCCTTTGCTTGTCAGGCAGGTTACTCAAAGCGGTTTCTAGTTCTTCGCCTATGATCCTGGACTCCCACTTTGTGATTGTGCTGTAGCCTATTGCAGTTTCCCCATCCACGTTTTACAAACTTTCCAAAGCAAGAAATTCAATCACAGTTCTTTGCTTCTGACGGGCATTCCACAATGACGTCATTTCCAAAATGGTTGACAGGAAGAGTGCAGGCTTAAAGAAAGCTTAATCAATCAAGAAACAAATAAACATCCAAACATGTATTTCAACTACAAACTGTGCAAATTTCAGAAAAAAAAACAAATTATTGAAGTTAAATTGGGATTACTTTTTGACTGCACGTCATAGGTGAACGCATTTGGTTACTGTCCTGTAGTTAGCCATGTGAGAGGACCAAATTAGAAAGACCTCTCAGAAGGATGCACTGCAACCACTAAAAACTCAAATAATAAATAGAAAGTGGATGAAATACCGCTCCATGTATCATCAAATAAAAAAAAAAAGAGCATTATTAAGCAGAGTTCTTGATACTATGTGATCTTATTAGAGTTTGTAGGTGTACCAAACAAATGCCAGTGCCGATGTATTGATTCATGAAGCTATTCTACCACGCGCTGATTGATTTCCCGTTTGCTGTGTCTCATGTATCTTTTGTCAACGTCCCTCACGGTTCCCTTTCCCCGCCCGCCTGTCTGTTGTCAGCCTGTCGTCCATTCCTCCGGTGTACAGCGCGGTAATCCAGGACAATATGTTCCAACATCTGCCTCTCCATATGATGCCTGACCCACGCCATTGACCCTCTTTAAGCCGCACACACTCACAATCGCACACACAATTCTCCTCTTCGTCCACCTTTTCCGTGCATCCTCGCTTCTCGCTTCCCTCCCGCCAAAGTGCATTTGTATCTGCGGGTCTCGCTTGTCCTTCCCTGCCCATTTGTGTGGATAATATCAATAATATCAAGGGTCAATAAGGGAGTCAGATTTATACAGTCTAATGCACAACGTCACACTCATCCCCCCCAGATTAAGATGCTAAATGCCAACCTTGTCCACTCAGTTGCCTTGAAAAAAGAGCGCAGGATGCGGCGTTAAGCTGCCATTGAGTGTGAGAACGACTCCCATTTGTACTAACGCAAAAAGAGCTTTAAATCGTTAGGAGATTAATACATTCTTCTCAGAACGTCGGACCACTCAAAGGATACTTTCCTGTCATTATTGTAGCTTTCAATGCGTTCGCTCTAAAAATCAGGGCAAGGGGTCGGCATTCCGCACTGGTTCCCCTATTTACAAGTGATCCGATCCAAAGATGGAGGATTCTTGTATTATTCATATGCGTCTGGATGTATTTCCACACAAAACAACTTATTTTATTTTCCGCCTTATCAATTTCTGGATCTCCACTTATTTAATTAGTGCATGTTAATTTCATGCATCACAGACACTATGATTTAGTTCTACAATGTGAGCAATATACTGTAACTAATGATAGTGCTATTATGGCTTGTGGGTTTCTTTCTCATCGGAAAATCATATTACGATAAACTAATTACAGTAAACTGTGATAATGGCCCATTAGCTATTTTAGATGTACATTATTTACCAACCACGACACAAGGCCAATTATCCCAGTGTAAAATTGCACTAATAAACAGCGTCAATCAAAACTGAGAATTATTATGTTTGTAAATGCAGGATTCTTGATAGACCTATCTACAGCGTAAGCACAAAAATGTATCTTGTCGCTACGGTGACCTAAAGACCAAAGACCTCCTTATCAAATGCAATGATCCCAAAAGAAATCCTCCCATATTTAGACTTGGTGAGCCCGGCCAAATCTCTGACAAAACCTTAATCTCAACGTGAGTGTGTGTGTGTGTGGGTGTGAAAGTGTGAAAGTGTGTGTAAACGTGGATGGATGGAAGATGTTTTTTTCCTCTTCTTTTTTTTTTTTTTTGGGGGTGGACAAAGCTGAGATTTTAAGTGAGTCGGAACACGGAGGAACATATGGACAGCTAGATTGCAGCAGTGATCTGAGGACATTATTCCCGGGCTGAACACACACAGTCATAATGAAATCAGCGGTGGCGCTGGGAAACGTTCGCGCTGATAGAATTTCACACAGCTTTGCTATTTCTTCCCGTAGTGCTTCACATATGGGCCCGGCGGCATGTTTGGACTAACAGGTGCGCATGTATTGTACGATACTACCGCTTGACCTTATTTAACCCGAATGGGTGAGCTGTCTATAATATTGTATCACATTTCTATGGGATCACTTCATGATGAAAATTTTTGCTTGACGTTCCATAATGACATGGCGGTAGCCGAGGGGTTCATTCATGTCCCTCGATTTTTATTTCCCACTAATATAGCGATAATTATTGGATTCAGAAGATGGAAATCTCATAGTGGGTGACCTCCATACCTGGAGCTGAAGGGGTCCCAGGCCAGGTGTGGCTGCAGCAGCTGCGGCCATTGTGGTGGGGATGAGCTGGAGAGGGTACGGGTCACCTGTCCAAAGAAGATCATTTTAGGAATGAGGGTGTCTCGAAAGTTCATGTGACTCTTGGCAAGCGCGTCAACATTTGGATGACAAATATTGGAGCTCATATTGCAGATGTTATTTGTCAATATTCCAATTGGATGAACAGTTCCTCGATGGATATTTACATTCACGATTAAGAGGCAGCCTTCAATTTTGTAAACTCCTGTTTGATTCTTGTTTATTCCTATAAATTACCAATAATGTAGAACATTTGACAATTCCCAGAATTTTGCAACCCCAATTATCAGTAGCTTTTTCTGTAAGTTAGCAAGAACACGAAGCAAACACAGGGTTCACTGGTAGCTATTAAATCCCTGTTTTTCTGCTTGCCCTCAACCCACCCACCCACCCACCCCATGCAGCTGTTAAAGCTGGCCTTTGTGCACGCGGTCCTTAATGAAAAGCCTGATTGTGTGTGTCTTCCTCCCCTAATACCCCCTGACAAAGAGCGGTGAGGTGAGGGGATTTTGATAAAGCGGGCCGCGGTGTTGTCATTAAGAGCTGCCACCACCGATCGCACCAATCTGCTCCCGTTTTCTTCATTTATTTGGGGGGGGGGGGGCTCAACTGTCTGTTCTCCTACTCCATTGTCATCACCTGCACTCAGTGGACACGCCATTAGCTACACCTGCACCACCTAATGACATATTATATTACAAGAACCACAATGGCTCATACTGAGATCCATCCATTTTCCAAGCCGCTTATCCTCACGAGGGTCGCTGGAGCCTATCCCAGCTATCTTTGGGGAGGAGGCGGGGTACACCCTGAACTGGTTGCCAGCCAATCGCAGGGCACATTTAAACAAACAACCATTCGCACTCACATTCACACCTACAGGCAATTTAGAGTCTTCAATCACCATGCCGCCTCGTACTGAGATGTATTTCTCATATAATGACGCTTTTGTGTCGTTAAAACAAGGTGACCGAAATACTTCACTATGAGGCTGTGCGGTCTGATTGTATGTTATCGTTATTGGATATGACGTGCACATGTACCTAATTTTGTGGCCATTCTATATCCCGCCAGGGCTGATGATTGAGGAAAAGAGGAAAAATGGACTTGAATTAATAGTGATAGTGACAAGTGCAGATAGCTGTAATTACTCTGCAAGAGTTGAAGGGGGCTGCTCATGTACTTAATTGTCATGCAAAGTAAATCTGAATGTGTACGTAATGAAGCCTCTTTGAATTAAAAAAAAAGTGCTTCTTCATTGCAACCTGGGAATGTTTTTTAGGGGTTGAACCATCATAACCATTCTCTTGGCTGCATTACTTGTAAGACTGACTGTGGACAATAAATGTGCATGTGTCCTGGCATGAGCCAAAATTTCCTTTCCTGACATATTTTCCCATATAACGCTGGTCCTAAAATATATTTCTTAGAGCCTCCCCCCCCCCCCCCCCTCCAAAAAAAAAAATATTGGAAGACTTTTTTTATTTTCATCGCTCCCCAGACAAAGGTGAGCCCGATTAATATTTGTGCTGCTCCTGCAGGGTCGCTATGACAAAAGAAGGATGGAGGACAACAAAATTTTGGGGAATAAGAGCCTCAATCCTTGTTTGCTGTGCTTCAGTTTGTCCAATTGTGAACTACATTAATACAATGGTACAACACTTCCACCTGAAAATGTTTTAATATGATTGTTTAAGGCAGCATGGTAGTGTTCGCACATCTTGCGTGTTCTCACTGTGCATGTTTTTATTCTGGGTACAGTATCCCCTTGCAATATCGCAGTTCATTTTTCACCTTTTAAGCGATCGTTTTTATGGGTTTTTACAGTAAACAGGCAAGTTCAGATTTAGAGTTGCATGCCGTCAGTGTAGTACCAGCACAGAGTTCTACTGGAATGGATGCATCATAATTAAGAGCAGAGGCAGAGAAGATCCCCAACTAACTCCAGCAATATTTGTGATTCCCACAGAGCAGAGAGAATACTGTATAAACTAGAGAGTATGGCCGTCTGCTCTGTTTGTACGTGTTGCTGTTCTTCAAATTGTTTAAATTGTTTAAAGGTTAAAAATTACTGTGACATCTATGCTAATCTCTGTTAGCCCATCTATGGTGTTTCATATGATATGTTAGCATTAAGATAGCGGACTTTCGTTAGACAAAATGACATGGTTTGGTTGAACATTTCGAACAGTTTCAATATACAATATTTGATTCTCTTTTGTTTCATACGTCAGTTTTACGGTAAACGCGCACGCTTTCGTCCTATTTGTGGCAGTATTTATTTTTTGTGTTTGCAAATGCATCCCTGGCTTCCATGCTTGTGTATGTGTGGGCTGCGTTGCAAACCCGTTCTGGCTGTGTCCCGTGTTAATGTGAAGAGAACCTGGGGCAGGTCACATTACCACCCTCCCCCAAACCCCCTACACTTCACTAGCCCCCCCATGGAGCATTTTATTCCCAGCATCCCCTGGCAAGTGCCCACTTCTCTCTCTTTCTCTCTCTCTTTATCGTGGTAAACAACACATTGCCACACAGCCGGAGCGTGATAGCAAAAAAAAAAAAAAAAAAAAAAAAAAGTCATGTTGCTTTTATAAATCAAAAAATAGAAGACAAATGGTCTGAGCCAAGAGGAGAAAGAATGAGGGAGATAAGCAAATGACAAGGGTGAATTAAGACTGTCTCAACCAGGGGTATTCAAAGTCTGGCTCGGGGACCTAAAGCCTACAGCATACAACTAAATATAAACCATAAGACCTGTTTATTTTCTATGTATATGGATGCCACTCACTGCAGCCGGGTTTGTAGTTGAAGCCAGGGGGCATGAGGAAGCCCTGCTGGGCCGCCGCTGCCGCAAGGGTCCTCTGGTCCGGGGGGAAGACGGGAATCATCAGCGGTGGGAGTTGGCCCTGGACCTGCTGAGGATGCAGGGAGGAGAACGGGGGAGAACGTAGGAGGGAGAGTAAGGAAAGGAAGGAAGGAGGGTAAAAGAGGGCGGAAACGGGTTGAAACGTTAGCATTGGCTGCATGTAGCACAGCGCACACTGCAAAACTCTAAATCTTACCAAAAATATTTCTTATTTCTCGTCAAAACTAATCTGATTAGAGTTAAAATACGAGTCATCACATTGGCTCGATAGCGACATAATACATTCAGGCTCATATAGATCATCAGACACACGCACACTCTTTCTGGAGTGTGGACAGTTCTCAGCAGCTGGCCTTTTCCTTGTATTTGAAAGATGATGATGTTCCATTGAACACCGCTAGACACACACACTCGCACACTCAGACACAACCATATCGGCAGCCTCTTCGGCAGAGAGCCATGCGACTTCACAAGGTTTCAGAGGATTTTAAAAGGAGAGGCACAGAAGAAGAAGAAGGAGAAGAAGAAGAAGAAAAACTCCTCCGATAGGGCGTCTTTGGCAGAGGAGCCAAGAGAGAGCGAAGGAGAAGAGACGGGGGAGTCAGAAAAAGAGAGAGAAGTAGGAGACAGATGGTTGCACAAAGCAGCGCGCTGCCAAAAACAACGCACAAAGGCTCGTGTGTGTGATGGACGGACGTACAGTTTGAGACGGAGAGATTGGAGAAAGGTGACTGAGGGACGACTAAAAAAAACCTGCAAGCTGCTTGTATGGCGAGAATAGGAGAAATACGAGAAATTAATTCACACTTTGCCTCAGTTGAAACAGTTTAGCTGTGCTTGAAAGTGAAGTAGATAAAGTCACAAAGTGTGAAATCTCGCTTCTCTTTCTGCGAGTTTACATCAGCAAAATGATGTTTCCGTAGGTGTGCAATGAGTAAAGAGAGCCCATTTTGCTCTGAGGTGTTTAGACCTTTGACTCCGTCCTTCCCCTTCTCCGCCACAGTCGGCGCTTTGACGCCGGTGACATCCCTGAATAGGATAATAGGCAGGTAAAAGCCGTCTGATGTGGAAAATGGATGTGAAATGGCGGCGCAATCATAAAGATCCGCCGCCGTATCATCCAATCACTTTTGAGTGATATGGGCACCTGAAGTGGTTATTTAGTAGTAAAACACTGTTTTATCTGTGTGAGTGTGTACAGTAAATGCTGTGCGTGTGTCTGTGTGTGCCTCCTCCCTCTTCTTCCTCCCATGTGTCGGCATGCCAACAACAATATAATCAAACTATCCCAGCTCAGGGGAATAGTGGTCTCTTCAAGCGGCTCCTTTTTACACTCCCCCTCCACCCCCAAAAAATAAAAAACAATAATTACAACACCATTTTTTTTTTTTTGGTTAACCAGAAACCACGCGTCGCCTTTGCGCGATCAGAAAGCGAGAGGCGTTCCAGCGCGGCGCTCGGACAGGCCCCCTGCGGGGACGAATCACAGGCAGAACAGTTCCGCTTTGCCTTTCAGGCCTAATTGGACATATGCTGGAGTGGAGCTGGCTAGGGATACTGTAATGCGCCATAGGGAGGAGGAGATAGGAGATAGGAGACAAGGAGACACACAAACACACGGACGGGCGACTGACATCTGCGTGGCTTTTCTTCCTTTCTTTGCGAATAAAAATATCACATAAGATCCTTAATAGTGTTCTCGGCTTCTCGCCTCTATCTCTGTCCTCTGTAATCGGAACACATAAAAAAAAAAGGCAGCGTACATTAGGCAGACATGAATCACTCGACAACGCTGGTGCACAATGCATGGGATTCTCCACAATGGGAGAAAAAGATCAAGCGGCAGAGAGGAGAGGAGAATAATTCCCAAGCCATATGTTGCTGTAATAATAGTCGACTTAACAGCTGCTGGGCTGCTCAGCGGCACCACACACAAGGCAAAGTCACATGGGTCAAGAACCAGGGGGATCCTGGATGGGCTAAAGTATTGGGACTCGGTCCCGATTTTGGAGTGGACTCCACTCCTTCAGTGGATATCTTGGGTGGGGTTGAGCACGTCAGGGCTCTCCAGTTCTTCCACTGCAAACTCACTCGAGCTGATGGGTCCATTGCAATTTTAAAAACAGAATGTTGTCATCAATTAGTCCAACCCCTGGCTAAATAACTGATTGATTAAAATGAGCGTCCCAAGACTCCCCCTTTCATTCCCTCTCCTTTAGGATCCCTAACATCTTAATTAATTAAATTAATTAGATCAGTGTTTCCCAAACTTTATTGAGCTAAAGCACCTATTTTACAAGATACATTGTATTAATATATTCTCAGCACTCTGTACTATTCATTCCGTAGCGTTTCTCTTTACTGCACTGCTTCCAGTACAGCTATGTGGGCAATACATTTTTTTTTGTCCAATCAGATTACAGACTCTGCTGCCATATAAAACCCAGCACCTTCACAATTAGTAGTGCTGAAAGATGAAATTTCAACTCTATCAGCAACAGAGCTGTTTCTTTAACCAATCAGATTTCAAATTCACCTCACAGGGCCTTTGAGGCCAGCTTCAAAGCATTTTTAAGTGCTCGTCTTGGTTGGTCAGAGCAAGCTAAGTTCGACTAGCAAAGCACATCTGTAGTGATCTGCACACATTAAAACATTTAAGAATCAATCAAAAATGGTGACTGCGGTGTATTTTATTTCGTTTTGTGTTTTTGTCGCGTTATTAGATAAAATGATTTTGATCTGCTCTAGATGATGTACGTTGCATGTTGCATGCTGTGACATTGTGTTTTTATGACATTAACGGTGGTGATATTAAGAGTTGGGTTAAGTCCCCACTGAAGGCCCAGGTACCAAATGTACAGAGCCACCACTACGCACTGCAATAGCTTAAAGTCATTCAGGAGTTCTGGAACAAGAAGGAAAGGACTCTCACAAGAGTTTGACAGAAAGGAACAGAGACACTTGTGTGAGAAAGCGAGGCCGCAGCTATCAGACAATCTCCACATCTTTGCGTATAAAGCAAAAGGCACATCTGAAAACAGCAGGCACTTTGGGGAATAACACTCTCGTCGGCTTCTCTTGCACATCAGTCCCAAAGTGAACATGAAAACCTTACAACGGCACAGACAAAACATCACACCGCTGCTTCTGTAGACTCTGGGCGGCATTGAGAATGAGGAGCTTTTAATCTTGCCAACCCCTCCTCCACATCCAAAAGCCATCAAACAAACAGAACTCCTCTGAAAGAAACACAAATGGACAAATGAGAAAGCATCTCTAATCAGTGCTAAATGTTTGCAAAGGAAAGAGTATCTGGAAAGAAAGTGAGAAATTTCACAGGGCCACGGAGGACAGGAGGAATCGTCTTGGCGAGAGAAAGTTCTCAGTGGCAGATAGAGTGAACAGAATGAACAAGAGAGGGAGAAGGCGGCGCAGGGAGCAAGAGTTGAGAATAATTGGCAGCGAGTGGAGACTGCGTTCACCACGCGCCAGGCGGCACAGCTTGAACTTAAAGCGCCGTCGCGGCATAATGAAGATGTGGCCGCTAATTAACATATGGGGTGCGAACCAGGTTGGTTGGCACGCGGCGCAAAACAAAAAACAAAAACTCCAAGGTAAAGTTATTATTGGGGAGTAATTAGCTCTGTGAAGTTAATGCGCTGAACAATAGCTGCCAGTGCCGCACAATATGGCCCACATCTGAGCGCGCGAAAAAAGAAAATAGCCCCCGCTAAAAGTGCCAGTCCCTCAGCTAAAATCTGTTGGCAGCCATATGCTCTGGCAATTAATGCAAGACCTAGATGACCTTTTGCTGAACAGGGGAGAGAACCAATAATTAATTTGAAGCAAGAGAGCTTCTAATATCACTCCATTACCTTTCCGTGTATGGACGACAGACTATTCTGTTGTGACATGGGGGCCAATTGCAGGTACATTGACGGACCTTTTACAGAAACAGTAGCTTTATTACGGGACTCCAAGGCATCTTTTCCAGGGCCAAAAAGATCACAGATCACATATACAGTCGAAACACAGCTCCTGTTCACACTCCTGTTCACACCAAAGGACAATATAGGGTCTTCAATGAACATCCATATTTTTTGTAATGTGGGAGGGAAGCTGGAGTACACAAAGAAAACCTGAGCAAAAAAGATTGGAAACCCCAATCTCAGAAGTGTGAGGCTGATGTGCTAACCACTTGATCAACGTGAGGACTCTGCGTGCAAGGAAAACCTAAATTGCACCAGTCGCTGTTTAATGGCGGAGATTCGACAATTATACAGGCGATTGAGTTAGCTGTTTCAGTACGATTATTCTGGTGTGTGCAGTATGTGTGAAAATGAATGAAAGCCTTTGCTGAGCTTCTGACCACACCAGGTAGTTTGAGTGATTGAGTTAGCAACGTGGGTTAGCCTTAATGGACAGCTTGTTAGTCGCTGTCGCCGGCGCGTCTGGCCTCTCTTAAACCAGTCAAAGCATCAGGTGGCTTTACTCATTTTACCTTTTTTTTTGGTTCCCTTCTCTCCCCTAAACCCCCCCACAACGCTTTCTTGTCTTGCCTCGAAAGTGGCAAGCGAGCACGCTTGATGAGATGAAAGACGAGGTAGACGGAGGGAAGTTGAGACGCACTAAACTGTCAGTCTTGCTCCGCTGACTTTTTGTTTCATTAGCCGCGGAGACGTCCGTGTCCCCTCATCCCTGTGTTTCGATCCAACGTTGGCTTCTATTCTTTGGGCTCTCAACATAAACCGCAGACGCTCCGCAGGTGAGCGCCTTTCATCCCCGCTGCGCTTCCCAGCACGGCGGCCACCGGGGGGAGCCTCGGAGACAAGTTGCCTAATTAGAACGAGAGAAGACGAGAGGGAACATGCTCACCCTTTCGAACTTAACAAGGAGGCCCCTGGTAGGGGGTGCGGAGAGAAGCATGTGTGTCTCCCTGCGCACACATGGTCACGTTTTGGCTTAAGAATAATACTGTATGTGTTGAATCGTCTTAGAGTGCACAAAGTAAGGATCAGTTTCCCCCCCCGCCGGTGCTTACTTAAACTTAGGGATGAATCTAGATTTTGTTTTAAGATTAGCGTAATGAGGGGCCAAGGGTGCGTTTATGATTACACGCTTGTCTATTTCGATTTGAAAAGCTAAGGTTCAGTTGGCCTAAAGCCTAAAATTCAAGACTTTATGGGATTAAGTATACAGTGGTCCTTCGACATATGAGGAAAAACTGACCTAAAAGTCACACTTGTACCTCTTTGGCCTTGGAAAATGCTACAGAGTGCACACAACTACTTTGGAGTCCAATAATTGGACATATTAGTATACTGTATATTGTACCTAGAGGGACCACAATAGACCTCCACTGTACTCCTATTTGTGACAGTGTTTGTCGAATGGCTCATTAGCGATGCTAATTCCAGGTAAAAATCAATTAGTCAAAGCAACAAAGGAGTCAATCCCTGACTTCTGGACACTAATGAGTGCTTACACAATGAACACGTGCGTTGAGTGCAAAGTATGCGGTGCGGTTGGATCATGTTCAATGGCCTACATAGTTGTCACGCATGTAGTACGCTCAATTCTGGGGCTGTCAAAAAAAGAAAAAGTAAACCGGATGCGAGGACAATAAATAATTTGTCCTCCTTTCACAAAGATGTGTGCCACTCTCTTCTCTTTTTCATGAGTTTGATCATTCGTTTCATTTCATCACCTCATCCAAGTGGACGCTTGAAAGCATTCTTCACGGGCCTTTGGGGTTTTTTGGGCCCAACAAAGCCAACACACACACACACTACAAACAGAGAGAGACACAAGAAGGGACAGCTGAACTCGGCCTCGTTAGGGGGAAATGCAATCACAAGGGGCTTATCATACAGACACAAAACACGCACACACACCCCAACATCATGAACCTGGTGCCCTCGCTCTGGCAGGCCATTGTATTGTGGGATTGTGCGGACAATCTCTTCATGAATGATTAAGCAGCGCGTTTTCTCCACCAACTCTTTGATGCCGAGCGCCCGTTTGATCATCGGGCGTCGTTTTCGAGATACGAGCGAACGTACGCTTACGCCGTCGCGCCCCTCTCTCGCCCCCCTCTAAACCGGCATGTGAGAGACTATTGTTGGGGGGGCCCGTCCAATGGAGAGACGTTTGTTTGGGAAAAGGTTGCAAAGTCATGGGAAAAGAGTGCTTTGTCTCGACGGGGTCGTGAGGGAGTGAATCATGAGCGGACGTGTTTATAGCTCGACACACACAGCTGCGGCACATGCACGCACACGCATAGTCCAAGACGCGCACAATCCAGAACACACAGACAAGTCTTCACAAACAACGCACTTGTGAGACACACACACACACAAAAAGGGGGAAACAATTTCTAATTGAACTCACACAAAGCAAATAAACAGCTGCTTTACACCAAAAACGCGCACACAAACGCTATCACAAGGCTCCTTATCACACCAACTGTGTATGGGGGGGGGGGGGTTAAGAGGGGATGTGTATGCATGTGTGTGTGCTCCGTCTTGGACGGGGCGTCTCGGTGATACAAAGCGGGCCTTTCTCAGCTCAAAATTCAGTGTCATCTGCCTTTAGAAAAGCCCGGGCTATTAGTTCCGAGCCACCTGGACCAACATAGAGGGTCCAGTGTCGCACCCAAAAAGGACAATACTTCCATTTTTTAAACTCAGTTTAGCTCGGTCCGGCCTGGATTTCTGCAACACCGCTGCGTGTAAGGGCCGCCGCACACGAAGCGATGCGGTCAAAACCGTGTAAAACTGTTGCGCAGCGTGTAGGGTTCATGAGTGGCTGAACGTTGGCAACTAGTTTTTCTGTGATTCAAAGATGAACGGCATCAGATGTAACTACCAACCAAAAATCACATGTAGTATCACATCAGCTTTCACAAAAAAATAAAAATACATTTCTGGGTACGAAGCGAGATCCAGCCAGCCGCCACCAAGCCGTATCAATACAGTATTTACTGTATACATTGGTTATGTTTTACAATAATAATTAACTATATTTCTAATTCCATATGTACCTGTGACTAAAAAGTAAAACGTGGAGAGTCTCTGTCGCCAAAATGCATGAGTGCTTTCAATGACTTTCTCCAATATGAACTCTTTCCTTTATTCCTCACCCAATTCCTCTCTATGTATTACTATCATAGTTACAGCGAACAGAGGACTACTTCTGCCTTGACAATCACGCCATGTTGTTTGTGGTTCAATCAAGAAAAAATACAAAACAATAAATGTGGAGCCTCTAAATGTTGTTTCCTGATAAGAACACTACAGTTGATACGCGTGCAAGGTTCATTCGCTAGGTGTGCGGGTGTGAGCCACCGACTGTAATTTGTTCACAATAGTCCAGTTCAGTCGCAGTCGGCCGCATCGCTCGGTGTGCAGCGGGCCTAATTTTCTTTGTGTTAGCTTCAGGCTGGAATACAGGCTGAATACGAATACAGGCTGGACCAATGATCCCATTTTAAATATGTTATATCATCTAGCGCAGTGATTCCTCACAAATGTTCCAACTGGAAATGATCCAATTTCACATTTTTCCATTTAATTTTGATGAAAATGGGCATTTATTTACTAAAAACTTATCTTGGGCCATCTATCTCTACCAGCGACATATAATGACATTCAGAACAATTAAATGGTCTTCCATGAGATGGCGTAACGGCATAATTAACCAAAAACTCGCTTCATATTTAACTAAACAGGCCCAGATTTCACACAAAGTCAATTTGTGAGTAAATTGACATTTTTGGTGACATTTTTCTTTGGTGGCGTGATATTTTCTATAATGTGAAAGTATGTGCCTTGGCTCAACAAAGGCTGGGAAATACTGATCACTGGTTTCTCCCTTGTTAGACAGTTGATCTGGATTTTCTTTTCACCATTGTCCCCTATGCAAAGCCATGTTTGCTTTGTCACAAATACCATGACATCATACCAACACGATGTTCTTGACGTGGCTGTATATCACTCGAAGAAAAGAAGCGCTTCGTTAGGAAAAAGTGACGACGATCTGTTGCCACCCTTTTGGTACCACTACCCACCAATTGGTAACCCCCCCCCCAAAAAAAAATGGTTGCCAGAAAAATTGACATACAGACTGTCTAAGAGAATGCATCTGAGAAATGTATCGCCCTTCCAATTTGGCTCTTTGCTGAGATAAACTATAAAATGGCCTTCCAATGCCATTCAAACACACACGCTTACGCTTGTGCTGACTCACGTTGTGAAACATACAGAAACTACCATCTATGCACACACACACATGCACATCTACAGTCTGCATCATCAACGCACAGCTGCACACACACAAAGTGGCCTCACCTGGATTTGCTGCTGCAGGAGGTTGATTTTGTGCTGCTGCTGCAGAAGCTGCTGTTGTTGCCGGGCAATCTGACGACAAAAAAAAAAAAAAGAAAATTATTAGAATATCCAGAATATAGCCAGTCTCCGTATGCGTGGGGGTGCGGGCTGTGTGGGAGATGCGACACATCTGCAGGTCTCAAAGGCCCCGGTTGCACGACAGAGGCAATGAAATATTAAAGAACGGATCTCATCTGGTCTCAGCTCGCAGCCAAAGGGTCAGCGCTGTCGCATCGACACACTTAGTGACGCAAGTCCATCTGTCGACATTGTTGTGTTAGTGATGTACAGTGCATCTTATCTACAAAAGGAGCAGTAATATCCTGATTTGTTTGTACACTTAAAACTTGTTACTGTAGTTGTTTGCGAAGTCCTTGTATTTCGGGTCCATCCTTCCTTCCTTCCAAGGATGCATCGGGCTTAACATTCACACACACTACATTCCCACACAACAGGCGTCGGTCACCGCGTACGCCTGCAAGCCATCATTTTTTGTCACAGGTGATTTCGTTTTTGTTTTCTTTTTTCCTGCTGCGAGTGCGTAGCCTCTAGTTTACCGACGCCCAAAGCCGGCTTCCTGGCAGCTAAAAAGCACACAAAGAAGAGGAAACCCGTCTGTCTATGCAAATACGTGGCAGTCTCGCCTGGAAGCGCTTGTGCCTCTCTTACATCCACTCCAGCGTGACGTACCCGATGCTCATTCTCTGTGCCATGTTCCTGCGTTGGTGTTGCCAAAAGATGCATGACTCTGGTTGTATGTGCGGAGAAATACACTATATTTATGCTTTTTCTGTAACCAGCTGATAGCCAGCGGCATGATGGGAGATTCCAGAGGAGGCGGTGTAAGCGAAAGATGGGTGGTAAACCTCTCAAGATGATGCAGAGAAAGGTCCAGATCGCTATTAAGAGTGAAGTTGTGGAAGTTAATAGCTGATCCACTAGCTGCTAAAAATTAAGTTACAATAAGTCCCCAACTAAAGATAGACTATAGATAGATAGATAGATATAGATAAGGTATCGTTTGTGATGCAGTAAACCCCTGTTCATACGTTCCAGACTCATCAGTGATAGGTGCATTTTTTTTTAACATAGAGAGACCATTTTAAATAAAAACATATTAGAACACATAAGAAACATGCCCTTCCGGACACGAAATGAGACTATCTAAAAACGTCCCAAACAGGTGCCAAATTGTCTGTCTTAAAACAGCACTGCTTAAAAATGGGGCTGTCATGAGAAGATGCAAAGATTTCCAGGTATTGTTGTTGAACGATTGTGTACCTGGTCCTGCTGCTGCTTGGCCAGCTCCATCTGCTGCCTCTGTTTCTCCATCTGCGAGGCGGCCAGCTTCTTCTGCTCCTCATGGGCCGCCAGGAGCTGCTCCCTCAGGCTGCTCAGCTGGCCAATCATGCCCATGAGTTGGCGCTCTTTCTCTGCCAGGCTGTCCGGTGTACCTATACAGGGGGGGGGGGGGGGGGCAAGAGAGTAGGGGGTGAGTGCAATCCTTCAAAGGAAAGTGAAGGCTTGAACTTAAGAAGGAAGGATGCATGTTTTATGTTTTCTCTCAAAAACATCATTCGACCTTGGCGTGAAAAGTTTGTCGAGAATACAAATGCGGATGTCTTCTATCCGGAGGCCAAAGAGGATTGTGGGAGTCGGGTCAGAAAGGGCAAGGAACAACAAAGTAGTGTAAAGCTATCCGTGACTTGTTGGTCCGTCTAATATATGACCGGTTTGGGGGTTTGGAGTCCCTACGACGGAAGGTGTGTTGTAAAACCAGATGTTGACTCGTTTTTCCCCCCTGTGTGATTACTGCACAGCACATCCATCATTGTCTTTATTGCTTCATTTATGTTTAAAAAAAAAAAAAAAAAAGTCCAGAAGAGGAAACATTTATCAACAGGTTAAACAAACTAGAAATCAGATCCAGTTTAACAAAAAAAGAAAAAAAAAAAACCACTGCATTTAAAATCTCTGGCTAAGAAAAAGCTATTGAGCCTTTGTGTGTGTGTGTGTGTGTGTGTGTGTGTGTGTGTGTGTGTGTATGTGTGAGAGAGAGAAGGAAAGTGTGTCTGGTCTGTATTTACCCTGCAGTCAACCCGCCTTCTGCTCACATTTAGCATGGCCTGACCCTTAACCCCTCAGATCCTGACATACCAGCTCCATTACACACTCACACACACACACACAGACACTTACACACATACACAATTACGTATCCAAACACACCGCCGCACAAGGCCTAAATCATTCAACAGGATGTAGTTAAGGAGAAGCACAATCAGCGCGGGGTCCTCATGTCTGCTCATACCCACCAGTTGAAGGTTTACTATATATTGCGCGTGTGTGTGACTACAATCCTCCATTGTTCCTCAGCTGCTACCTTCAAGAGGGCCACATTCCTGCACCAGTCAAACCAGATGACGGCCAGAGAAAAGGGGGAGAAATGGGACTACCTCGCAGGGGGGGCGAAAAGAAGAAGGAAAGGAGGAATGGAGGTGAAGACAGTGTGCTACACCCAGCCTGACCCGGCCTTTGACCGCGACGGAAAGGTGAGAGTCATCCATTTGTCCTCCCAGTTGGTAGTCGCCCAAACCCACCAACCCCAACACCGCCACCCCAGACCCAGCCCACGCCCCCACCCGCCACCCTTCCGTCCATCCAGCCACGTCTCCCTCACTCCATCCATCCCCCAACAATGAACAATAAAGGCAACTGTCGGGAGCGCTGGCTGCTGGAAAAATAAACAGGCCGCTGTCCTAACGCACAGACCCACCTTTGTAAAGCCAGAAAGAGAGAAACGTGTGTGTGTGTGTCGCCCAAGCTGACCAAGACAAGAAAGGGTCCAGTGTTAAAAAACGTTAGCCTGTTCAAGTGTGTGGGGGGGGGGGGGGGGGGAAGTGAGAGGGGATAACTTAAAGGGTAGTCGGGAAGGGGGGGGGGGGGTCTAAAGGTGAAATGATGGATCAAAGGAGGCTTTCTTGTCTCGGCGGGTCAAACACACACACACACACTTCCACGCACATGCACGAATGCAAACACGCTTAAATCGGGGCCGCTTTTGTGCCCAAACAGTGCGGATGTGCGCGCCGAGGTGTAAGAGCATTCCTTTCAGCGTAAAAAAACAAAACAAAACAAAACAAAAAAAAGTGTGTGAAGAAGAAGCTGCTTTTGTTTTCTTCCCCTCATAAGATGTGAGGCTTTAATCAGTAAACCAGAGCAGACGGAGAGACAAAGCGCACCCACCAGAACCCTCTCTTTCCTCGAACTTCTACGACAACCCCCCCCCACACCCCCCAAGACCTCCTCACATCAGTTTGTTTCTTCAGCTGCTGTGAGGAAGAATCGATCAGTGGCTTCTCCCCTCCACGCCATGATTATTACAGCCAGAGCTCACCTAAAACGCTCAACATAATTAGCCAATTTGTAACAATGCAAAGCTTGTCGCTCGGTTTCGGGGGCTAATAAATGACCGACCACCCCGCTCCGCCCTCGTGGAAGGAGCGGGGCCAAGATGGAAGGAAGGTCCACAAAGTCTGGAAGATTATTAGCAAGTATATTCAAATGAAGGAAGCAACCCAGTTAATGTAAATAAGTGGATTATGGTGATTAGTTTGATTTAAGTGTTTATACAACGTCGAGTGTAACTTCATTTTCCCATTGACGAAGCTTTATATAATTTGCTTTGTTGGACACACACACACACACAAAAATCATGTTACCATCAGCTTCCATTTTTTTTTTTTTTACTTTAACAAAAGTTATTTTAAGTACCATGGTATGACACTCAGTCTTTAAATGACTCAAAACCTATTGTACTCACAAAAAAATATATATAAAATGCTTTATATATAATGGCAAATACGTACTGTGTATATCCTTGTTTTCCTTACAAACATGACAGTAAACCCCCCCATTTATTGCGGGGGATACGTTTTACACATGCCTATATACGGCCATCACACCGTCCAAGCCGTTTGGTTAGACTGTTTCAGTTCAGTCCAACTCTTTCTGTTTGGTCCGCGCATGTGTCCCGTTTGGTTCACGTGCAACTGTTTTTAAAAAAAAATGTTTTTTAAATACTCTATTACTCACGAGGTGCAGAAGTTATACACTCCTGTACAAAAAAACTTATGTGTTCTGTGTTTTCGGGTTGGCAGTGTTGGGGCAACTGGTTTAGTGAACCTTCGGGGTCCCATGGGCCGCTTAATTGCACACTTTATGAAGTGTCCAGTGAGGGTCTTATATAAAAGTAAGGCTTTCTTAACAGATGAACAGATCCTTACATGCACATCAATGTAAGCGTGGTCAAAGCAGACAGACACACGCACTCGGATGGACTGCTGATTTTGCCCCCGAGCTGCTGGTGTGCGGGGTGCCACGCAGGACGCCCCCTACACGGAAATGTCAGCTCAGCAGGGAGCTGGGACAAAAAAAGAGGGAGGTTTGATCAATGAAGCATATCCTCGCCACTGCCTTGGCGCTCTGCGAGGCTCTTTGATTACAGATCTCGCTTGCTAATGAAGCACCAATGCCGGCAAATATTTCCCTTTTAAAAATTTTCTTTGGCTCCCACATATCCTCATGCCCCCTTTCTACCCTTTGGTCTACTCAGCCTGGTGCGCTTGTGGTTGTTGAAGAAAGTTGGATTGGTTCAAATGGGTTTTTCATAATGGCCCTTATTCTCAAAGTGTTGTCATGGAAACATTTGTTCTCAACTCCCAACAGTAATGTGTCTTTTGTAACTCAAGACATGAACTTAACCCCATATCCTTATATGGGCAATGGGACTGTTTTTTGTTTTTTTGTGTGTGTGTTTTTGCTTGGATGGGCAATGTGAGGGCAACCTCTGTCCTTGAATGGTCATAGGAGGGTTTTGCATGTCCTAATATGGGGACTGCGAGCGTGTTTGATTCCTAATATGGGCATTGGAGGGTGTTTCATCTCCTTACATAGGCAAGGATGGGTGCTTTATGTCCTTATATGGGGAATGTGAGAGTGTTTGATGGCCGTATATAGGCAATCGAGAATGTTTTATGACCTTATATGGGGAAATGTTTGTGCGTTCCATGTCCTTATATGGACATGTGAGTGTCCTTATATAAGCAAGGGTGGGTGATCATTATCATCTTTGGTCGTTTTTCCATCAATTGCATCAATTAAGCATTGAAAGGTTATTGACAATATACAGCTGTATTAGGGATGGAACGGTTTTTGAAAACCGTCTAAACTGCTCAGAATGGGTGGCTGTTTCTTGTCCTGATATGGACACTGGAAGAATATGCATCCCTTAAAGAGGCGCCAGTGGCATGTCTTGATGCGTGTTCTTGATCTTATATTGCTCCAGGAAGGATATGATTTTTATGTCTCGTATGGGCACAAAGGTGAGTTTAATAGCCTTAAATGGGCATTGGGAATTAAATTTTCCTTATGTGCACAGGGGTGAGTTTAATGTCCTCCTCCAGGGTGCTCCCACTAATTAGGAAGGGTTGCAATGGATTGCAATGCAAATGGATTTATACAAACACAGCCTTGAACAATGCTGCATTCAAAGCAGTCTCTGGGAATTTTGAGGACAAATTCATATAAAAATTTTGCTTTAGTTGCTCTCAACTAAACTGAAAAAAAAAAAAAAAAAAAAGACTTTTTGTTGCTTCTATTCATTCCGGCCTTTAATATGTTCTCCGAGTCGTCATCGCTTATGTGAACAATGAGTCAGTCTTTTATAACTCTTAAGGACTTGGTATTCAGATGTTCGGCGTGAAGTCGCGAGACGTAACGTACCTTTAATATCGCCAATGTGGCCTGAGCCCATGGCCAAAAGTTTGTCCTTCCAGTCCTTTGACAACAGCCTCTCAATGCTGGGAGCTTCTGTTCAGGGCGATGAAGGGCACAGGGGAGAGAGACAAAGAGAGAGAGAGATAGAGAGAGAGAGGGAGAGAGAGAGAGAGAGAGAGAGAGAGAGATTCAGTTCGCTGGCCAATATGACAATAAAGCACCTTTAAAGTCCATTTGCTGTAATAAAGGCAGCAGAGGCTCAGCCTAATGGCCACATCAGCAGGAGCAGAGTGAGAGAGTGAAAGAGAGAGAAAGGTAGCGAGGGACAGAAGAGGGATGCTGATAATCAAGCGAGAGCCAATCGGAGGAACAAAAAACAAGTGCGCGACAGGAGAAAAAAAAAGGGGAAAGAGCGGAGCGAGCCGGAGCAAGACAAAGCGAGAGACAAGTGGAGCGCGGAGGGAGAGGAAGTGCGAGAGGCTTTTTGCCTCTCACCTGCTGCTAGAGAATCATTAGCCCTGTGGGGCCTGAGACAAAGAGGGCCTTAATGCACCTGCCACAATGGACACATTATCAGCCGGCGCTTTGTTTCGCCACACACACGCCACAGAACCTCGCTGACGCGAGCGTCTCGACGCGCGCACAAAAAAACGCCGGCAGAATGGTGCCACTTAAACGTGGATGTTTACCGAAAAGATGTCACACTGAAATGCGCTCGCATCGCAAGTGAGTGACCTCTGTATCTAATATTCAGAATGAACAGATTCAAATGTTACAGAGAGGATGATTTATTTCTCTTACTGTACTTATTTTAAGACAGTTTGGACTTTTTTTCCTAAATTTTCAGCATGACAAAAAAGACGAGCTTATTTTAGTTCCATTGGCAGATTTTTAGCTGAGCAAGTGATTCATCCATCCATCCGTCCATTTTCTGTACTGCTTTATCCTCACAAAGGTCGCGGGCGTGCTGGAGCCTATCCCAGCTATCTTCGGGTGAGAGGCGGGGTACACCCTGAACTGGTCGCCAGCCAATTGCAGGGCACATAGATACAAACAACCATTCGCGCACAGATTCACACCTATGGGCAATTTAGAGTCTTCAATCAACCTACCACGCATGTTTTTGGGATGTGGGAGGAAACCGGTGTGCCCGGAGAAAACCCACACAGGCACTGGGAGCACATGCACACTCCACACAGACGAGGCAGGGATTTGAACCCCGGTCCTCAGAACTGTGAGGCAGATGTGCTAACCAGTCGCCCACCGTGCAGCCTCAAGTGATTCAGTAACTGGAGAAAACAAATCAAAAACAAACAAAAAACACTCGTTGTTCAAGGTATCATTGAATATGAAGTTTGGAGTCACTCTCTGATGCATGATGAATATAGCGAGTGACGAGACAAAGGGGAAGTGCTGCAAATGTTATTTACCAGGAGCCATCTGCACTTGGGATGGAAGGTCTTAGCACTGAGGGAGGTTTTTAACACTGCGGGGTGTGGGGAGGGAGATTAACCCTGTCGGCCAACGCAAACACACACACACACACTCGAATGCACAAAAAGCCACAAAACAAACACACGCTCTCTTATATAGTATATATCACTCCACCATGCACACAGATGAGGCAAAAGTTTGCTTGTCTTTGGATTATTCCCGCTCCACCACCTCATAAACTGGAATGGCAAAAGAGATGTAAAGATGAAAGCATCGTCATCTCACTGGTGTTGAGACAGCCTGCCTGTGCTGACACACAAACATCGAGTACACCTGTACATCCGTAGTTCAAAAGTGTGCTTATAGGACAAACACAAGGGCTTGAATTGGTGAGCATTATGTCGGTCTCAGGTGTGGTTAGATGGAAAAATAGAAATGGGTGGAGAACGTGACAAAAAAAAAAACATGTGACCTAAGCTATTTCGCCCATCAGGCACCTATTTATTACTAAAAAGGACCATGACAGTTGCATTGAAAACCACGGGATAGTATTTTATTTGATACTTTTTTTTTTCAACACCTAATTATCCACAAGCATGACTACACTCGATTTATGGCATGGGAGGCAAGAATGTGTGTTTAGTCAATATTTAGCTTATTTAAGGTAATTGGATCTTTGCTGCAGTCTCGTAATCAGAATTATGATCAGGCACGTGCACACATAGACCCCAAGTGGTTCGCTAGTACCTTCCCCTTTGCCCTGGATGATAATTGTTATTATTATTTATTAATTTGAATCATATTTAAAGTATTTGGAGATTGTTACGACTGATAGAAATGGTCAATTTTGCAGTCACGTCATCCGAATAGCAAATATGTTCAAGGTATTAGCTGCGTCCAACGGTAATCCTCGTATAATGTCAAGTATTTTATTGCAATGGGAAGTATATGTCCAGTATCCGTTCCGTAGCTTCAGAAAGATACACAGCCAACTCGCACGCGTCTCACCCAAACATATGACAATACAAGCTCTGCTCACACACACACAGATGCACTGGAGCGTGTCCCACATACTGTAGCAAGCTCTCCAGAGGCCTGAATCAGCGCCTTCCCGCCGACTTAGTCGAGCGGTGATCACAACGGACCCACTTTTTTTCACCGACGAGTAAAGGATCAGTTTGAAACTTCACGCCATTCTCTCAGTCTTATTTATTTACATATTTTTTTACACTTCATCCCTGGTTCTGGTCTTTTCAAATCCATTTCGGAGAACTGCGTCCTTGACTTTCCACTATTCAGCCACAGATTCTTCAGAGGAAAAGGGTGTGTGTTCCCGTGTTTCCCACCCTCCCTGACAGCTGTCTCACCATCACTGCAACAGGTGCTATTAGCCCCTGGTGCTCTCTCTTCGTCCCTCCCTCCTCTCCCTCAACAATGACAGAGGCTTTTAAGCCAAAGAGCTTTGACAAGTGAGAGGAAAAAACAAATGGCAGCGTCGGCCCGTTTCTTGCCTCTCTTGTCTCCATCTCTAGTTAGTATTTTTATTTATTAACAGGGCTGCAGCCATTGTCCCAAGTGACAGGCCGGGGACCACTTTAACTATTAATAAAAAGCCAAGAGGCTCTTTCATTGTGCAGAGGATGAAAACATTTTTTTTTTTAATGGGAAGACGACAGGAGGAGAGGAGGCACGCTGTAGCTTTCTGACATGTTGATTGATGGCGTGGACTCGACAAGGAATGAACCCGCACTGACCCCCTTGATAAACACAATCCAGAAATGGACACCCGTACTGTACATACGTGTATGCTTGTGGCAGTTGGAGGGTGTGCACACAAGTCCTTAAACCGTAACCTCCTTGTCCCCTCTGCTTGCTTGTTTCGCTCCCCATCACTGGTGGATGACTTTGGCCTACCAAGTACATTTACTCCTTTATAGAAGAACATCGCCAACCGAAAATTGCATGAAGAATAAAATAATACAATCATTTATTATTTGAATCATTATTGTTGTTTTAATCATTGAATTAAACTTAGTTTTTTTTTTTACTAAATTCAATTCTTTTTATCATTTATCTATTGATGGTTGCATGAAAACAGCAAGCGACCTTGACATTTAATATTTGACATTATTATTACCGTACTTAATAAAATGTAATTCCATACTCTTTCAACTAGTTTTCATTTAATTTCACATTTAAAATTTTATGGATTTATTACTTTTATTTATAGTACCTGCTAAGTGCAATTACTTGGTTCAATTCTACTTTATATAATTAACTAAACTAAGCTGAGGTGTTATTTTTTGCCAATTACTTGTACTGTATTGGATACATTTTTAATTAATTTAATTAGATTTATGCTCATTTCTTTGATTTATTACTAAAAAGGACCATGACAGTTGCATTGAAAACCACGGGATAGTATTTTATTTGATACTTTTTTTTTTCAACATTATTTCTTGCAATTTACATTTTTTATTTAAAAAAAATAGAGCTTTTGCATGAAAACATTCATGACCAACTGTTTCCAGGAAACATTTTATTTCATTTATAATACATTTAATATCATTTTAATTTACACTCTTGATAATTTATTGAGTGTATCTTGTAAAATGAATTTATTAAATGAGCGTGGCAGTTGAATGAACACACAAACCGTCACGACTAAGAGTTTCCAGGAACCACATAATGTAATGTTTAATTATATATTTTACATAATTTTTTTTTATGTGATTTGAGAAACTTCCTAATTTATCTAATTTCATTTTATTTTGTGTATCTATTTTATTTATCGGTGAACCTCACTGTTGCATGAAAACATAATTCAACTTTAATTATTTATTTATTCGGTTTTTTTTAAATTCATATTTTGTATTTATTAAATAAGTTGCATGAAAACATTAAAAACTGAAAGTACAGTTGTCAAGAAACATATTTGATCATTTTATTTTATACATTCTGATTGTTGTTAATTAGCGTTTTATTTCACACATTTTCCACTTTATTTCACATTCTTTTTCATTGTAGGCTCTAATTGAGCTTGACAGTTGCACGAAAACATAGCAACCGCTCACGACTCCCGACGGTTGCCAGAAACCACATCATGTAAAAGGACAGCACAACAATTTCCATAAAAAAAGATTTTTCTCTTATGGGACATTGAGTATGAGTGTGAGGTAAGCGCAGGGAGGTTTTGTGCCCACGCACCGGGTGTGGGCCCGCATATTTGCAGGGGTGGAGTTTTTGGAGGATACCTACCTTAAAAAAAGTTTTTTTTAAATCAAAGCTTAAAAGTAATATCTTGCCGGACATTAATACATTCGAGGCGTGACAATAACTGTGAACTGAGCTATCATTTTGGCTCAACTATAGTCAAAACAACCCCGTCCAACCGGCTGTGTGACTATACATACTGTATAGATATATAGTATGTGTGTGCGTTTGTGTGTACGTGTGTGTTGGAGCTTAGCCGTCCGGCTTTTGGATCGCACAGTGAGCGAGAAAGACGGGTCGCGGTCCAGCTCCGGAACCGTGCCATCTCTGCTTTCTCTTTCACACTTTCTATTGTTCGCTCACATGTTTTTCTGCCCTGAGTCACCGCAAGTGGCCAGCTCCATTTTTCCTATTATCTCATATTTGTGAAAGGGAGGGAGGGACTGGTGAGGTGGAGGTGGAACGAAGGAGGAGGGGACGTGGAAAGAGAGTGAAAAACGAGAGTCCGGGCCTTCGGGTGCACAACAAAGGGGCCTCTGTGCCAGCGCCAGACCCAGCCGGGCTCTGCGGAAGACGGAGGATGAAGGAGGTGGAGGAGGAGGAGGGTCCACAGGAAAAATGCCCTGGGTTTGGACCCCCACCCCTCCAAAAAAGGGGAAAAAAAACCCAAAAGAAAAAAAACAGGCTCCACATTGACTTGCCTTGGCAGCCAAGATGAGGCTCTGGCTGCCCCACCTCCTCCCGCCACTTCCTTCTTCATCCTCCCTCACCGCCTTCCCGAGCGGAGCAGGGGTCAGCGTTGAATAAGCAATTATACAAGCAGTGGCGGCGTTTGTCTAGGCCCCGGCGGCCCCCGTGAACACTGAAGTATTGAGACGGCGGCGTGAATGTGACAAGAGGCAGACAGAGTGTGTTTACGTACGTTGCCGCGATTAGATTAGAACCCAGTTAGGGCGAGACCTAAATCTTTGCCACTGTCATGTTATTAACTGGTTAAGTGTGTTATCTTAACCGAGTTAAAGACGAAATCAGAGCGAGCATAACTAGGCCAGGATATGCATTTTATTTATTGTTTTTGTTTTCTGCTAAGACCAAATCTGCACTGATAATGCATCCATTATAATTTGGACTATGACCTCTACAAACGGGTAAAAAGTCCATTTTAGAGTCTCGACGAGACTGACTGGTTTCCTTCGAAGAAAATAAATTATTTTTGACACGGTGATTGAAAACTACGTGAGGCTACATATGAGGACTACAACATTAAAAACACCACTGTGATTGCAAAATAATATTCTCTCTTTCTTTATAAAGACTCGGAAGCTGATTCTCGAACTAGTGGTACGCGAGCTACCTCTACTGTTATGCAAACAGATCACTGAGTCCAGTTCAGTTGTATTTAACTTTTAAGTTCAACACATATGCATTTTATCTTCAAGAATTGTTTGTTTGTCAACATTTTTTGCCGGTACACTTGTGAACTTATCTGCAATACATGTTAATCGAATCATTATTTAGGGTGGGTTTTCTTTTCCTATATTCAAGGGCAGTGTTAATGTTCAAACTGTACATGATGTTACAGTGGATAGATATTTTGGGGGGGGGGAACCCAAACCCAAACCCTTTCTCGTTTATAATAAACACAGGACTATCACGTGACTGTATTTTAACGTTGGTCATGAAGTATTTTTGTGTTGCTAGTATTGTCTCTGTGTCAAGCTGTAAAACTGCAGACTGGATCTTTATGCATTATGAATGTGTGTATTTAAAAGATCTTATTCCTAGTGAAGCATTTGCTTCGCAGTCTGGCTATCTCCCCTTCCAACACGCTCCCTTACGAAATGATGATATTTTGATGATCAATTCATGTTTGGTTGAGCCGGTCCATGTGTCTGGACACATTTCCATTGATTCCCTGTCATGGCGGTCCAAATTGCTTTGCCAAAACGAGGGCTAAGAAGGGGGGGGGGGAAGGGGCGCTGTAATAAAACGGTTCGAGAGGGACAACAGACATATCACAAAAAAAGCTTTTTGTCCACCTTTGCGAGGTGAGCGACTCGCAGCACCAATTACTGCCTTGTTGGGAGAGCGGCACTTGGCAACAGTCGCCGCGACGGTGGGGCCCCTGTGTAAACATCAAGAATCCCTCCTCCTTACTTTTCCGACTCCCACTGAAGCTGACAGGTGAGACAGTGAGGAGCACCCCGTGGCGTTTTGAATCAGAGGCCTGCTCCAAGTTTAGTTAATAATAAAACTACCAGATCACTTGGCAGGCACCAAGGGGTACAATTGTGACTACTTGCAGACGTGGAGCTCAGAGTGTTGAGAACAAAAAGGAGCGCAAGTCAACACAATAACTGCATTTTCACTCAAGGAGGGAGCACGTCATCGATCCTTGCATGTGGTGCATGTGGTTGACACATCGACAAACACAAATATGCCCCCACAGCCACCGCGTCGACTTGAGTACTTCACTGACTATCGCGTATGTCCAACTTTATATACAAGCAATTGAAAAGTCACTTTTTCCTCATATGTCCCATTTAGATTCAGCAGTTTTGTTGCAAAACAGCGACAAACGTTTTCAGACACCCGACACCAGCTGGAAAGTGAACAATGTGAAGATAAATATGGAGTTGTGAGGTCGCAACCTCTGTACTAACTTGCCGTGGCAATTTGTACTGTGTACTATATTTTGTGAACATCGCATATGAATTCAAACAACAGATGGAGCTGGTCTCTTTCCTTACGCTAATATTAGCTACTCGGGATAGATAGACGTATAGCTTTAAACGTGACGTTCTAAGAATAGTTGGCGGTGGCGCGGAAAGTGAAAATTTCAGAGGGTGTCAGTCAACAATTTCATAAATTGAAAATCCATTTATCTGCACACAGAGAGTTCTGCCCTTCACTCCGCTTGCCTTTGCCTAACAGATGGTGTTGTGGGTGCTTATGTCCAATTTGATTTGAACCAAACCCGCAGCCAATTCTGATACTGGCATGAAATCTCGGAGAGCCCGATCCGCGGACACGCGCGCGCGCGCACACACTCACACGCGCACACACTGGCAGTCGGAAATAGCAGCGGCGAGGGCGCGACATTGCAAAAGAACGACGAAGGGCATTTAAAAAAAAATTAATAAATCTGGAAGCGACATTTGAGAAAGTCGCCGGCAAACTTTGCGGCGACAAACATTTTTCCATTCCTCTCGCATTTTGTATTTATTCGGTTTCTTTTTCCTTTTCTTTTTCTCAAACCAAGTCAGAGGAAATTAGCGATGCTATCTCCGGCGCTGTGTTTTCGCAAGGGAGGGAGAATGTTCCTTTCACACACTCCCAGGCACACACACCCCGTTTTCCCAATCACCTTGCCGACCTCGATTATCATTAAACGCTCGACGATAACATGGAGAAGTTTGAATCGGTGCTCGACTCGTCCGCCTTGGACAGCTTAAGTTCCGAGGCTGAAGAGAGAGTCCACGTAGTTACGACTAATTGCCTGGCTAACAAATACCCTCATTAGTGCATTTTGTTGTGTAACTACTTTGAGGTTTTTTTTTTTTTTTCACGTCGTGGGAACACACAGAGAAACAATCTATTAAGTAAATGTGGAACAATATTTTAGTCTCCTGGGCTCCACCATCAGTGGTGAACTGTAATTAAAGTTTAATGGTAAATGGAAGCCACTGACCACAAAGGTGCTACTTTACCCATTTCAAGCCAATGTAGCATCCAAAGGATGCAGAAATTTAAAGGGAAAACTCTTACCTGTTGTTGCTTTAAATCTATGTTCCCCCCCCCCCCACATTGTAATTCAATTCTTGTCGAAAATCAGGACAAAATATCAAAGTATTGGCAGGTCCATCAAGTTCGCCCACTTTAGTATGTGATGCGGCGTTGCCGTGGTGACCACAAAGATGCTTAGCTCATCATTTAAAGCCAGTGCAGTCATCAAAATGATTCAAAAGTATTTGAGTTGCACATTCTTCCCATTTTATTTCAGTTTCAAATTCATCCAATTCAGGTCAAACGACAGCATGAAAGTTTTTATTTATTCAAAGTGGTGTCAGATGGAGGCGACAGTGTAATTTTAGCTCCTCTAAATTGTGTGGACATGTACAAGTATTCAAAGTAAAGTTACCTGGTCCTGGCTGGTCCATCAACCTTTCAGACTCCAAAAGTAGGTGATGCGGAGTTGCCATTGTGCCCACAGAGATATTTTCTCTTCATTTGAAGCCAGTGTAGCATCCAGACCGTTCTTAGGTTGGTATTTACCGGTTAAACTGTTACTCGCTTTAAATCCACGTTTTCCCATTTCGTTTTAGTTTCAAATCTAATTCTTGTCCAAATCCAGGAGAAAAATTCTGATTTCTCCACCTGAGGTGACAATGTAATAGTCTGGGCATTCTATTAAGGCGCACACATCTCTTCCTGTCAAAAGCATCTTGTTAAAGTAGGCCGAGGCGTGCATATGTGCATGCGTGCGTGTGTGTGTGTGTGTGTGTGTGTGTGCGCGCGCGCACTGTGGCTCAGGCTGCTGTAATGGAAAATGACACTTGCAATCTGTCTTGTGGCAATAACCCCTCTTCAGTGCTCTTGTCTCCACTCGCACATGGACACGCACGTACGCACACACGCAGACAAGCGCGCGCACTCCTCGTCCCCGTCACACTGCAGAGGCCCGCGGGCCGTCCTTGTCACTGCGCGGCTTTATTGCATCACTTTAACGTGACAACAAAAGAAGACATTGTATGTTGGGCCCTGCCGTGTATGGGGGGGGGGCCACGGATGGACCCACGCATTAGCAATACAACAGACCGACGGCACTAACACGCGCATGCGCACACTCATGCGTTTTCTCCCGTGAGTCGTGACATTTTTCATCTGCCTGTCAAAGCGATGGCAGGGAGACAGACAGCGCAGCAAGAAGCTCTTGACACAAGCATGCTGCTTTGCTTGCTGGCTGACCAATCAAACAGGGCTGAGTTGTTTTTTGTTTTTTTTATCAGGTGAAACTGATGGTGAAAAAATGTTTTTTTTCCCCCTTGATTTAAGCTTAGCTATTTGCAGTGTGTAACCTCTAACTGTAAGTCCATTTTAGCCAATCAAAAGCCTGACAAAGTATTCTCCGGAAAAGTCACGGTGACATCATACATGTACTTCTTGAGATATACAGTATACTGTCTATAACGTCTGTTTAGATGTCTGTTATATCTCTCGCTCTTTTTTTTTTTTGTACCTGTCCCATTAGACAAGAATGCCTTGTAAAGTCCTGAAGGGGGTAAAAAAAGGCCCTGCATTGTCCCGCTCAAAGATAAGGGCGACGGGCATGTGAGAACCATTAGACCAACGGCAATAAGGGTCCAAACAGCGCAGGAATGCTCGGCTGACTAGCATGTGCGCGCTTAGACCTTTTTCCTGATAATATCCATTGGAAGATGACATTTTATCAGCAGCGGGAACAAACGAAGACGCTTCGAGCTCACGTTGGCCATCTGTGGCCAATGAAAAGGCAGCTGGGAACATACTTGATTCCACCAATTTAAACTTTCTGCTGTATTTTTAACACAGCAGTTTTTTCCCCCACCTTTTGTTTATTTATTTGTGTGTTTGGAGAGTTTGAGTTCCACATAAACACCATTTTAACCCTGGTACTAACGCTTTCACTTGACCAGTTGCTGCATTTCTGTGCAAATTAATCCTGTTATTTGACCTTTCTTTATACTTGGATTGTGCTGCTGCATCTCTTGTGGAACATTCCAGTCGGTTTCAGATCCCCTCTCCCTCTCCTCCATCCCTGTCTTTCCCTGACAAGACACCCATGACTCTCTGAGTGAGCTAATTGTCTTAACAATGTTGAGCTCGGCAGATACCAAAGACTTCATTGGCGTATGATAACCTTGGCCCATAACCTTGTTAGTGTAATTAAGCGAGCCAACAAAACACACAAGGAGGGTGTGATCTTGCTAAACTGGAGGGAAGATGGAGGGTGGAGTGAGTAGTGGAGGGTGGGTTTCCGCAGAGTAAGCTGATACAAGAGGTGCAGGGAAGTGCTCAAAAAAAGAGGGCTCAGTCATGGACTGTGTTGCCCGTGTGTGCCGTGTGAGTGTGTAAGAGTGTGTCAGATAAACCGACGTGACCTCCCAAACAAGTGCCCAGTGTGTTATTGAGCGCGGCTCCTTGAAACCGGATCACAAGACTGTCCAGTATGAGGCTTGCACACAAGTTTATAAGGACTCATTCGGAAAGAGGGGGGAGAGGAAGTCAGTGGGGTACTTCCAGTGTCTCGTACGATACTTTTGTCACTCGAATTTAGTCTGGGAAATTTTCAAAATGTTACACAGGAATTGCGAGAAAACGTTGAAACATTTCTAGTTTTTATTTACAGTATCTTGAACTGTGTATTTATTTATTTGAAGCTCTATTTTTATTTGGCATTAATGTGCATTTATAGTTTTTTTTTTAACTTCAAAATGTTTTTTATTTTTTAGCTGTAGTTTTATTTGATATTTAGGTCATTTTACAAATTATTTAAAATGTGCATTTAAATATGCAAAACTATTCTTACTTTGTAATAATGATATTTTGAATTTATTTTTAAAGTGTAAAATGATGCATTTATTTTTTCTGATTTTGAGGTATAATGTATTTATTTTTTATTTAATTACAAAAATATCTACGTAATAGCAAATTGTTTATTTATCAATTACAAATTCATATATTTATTGGTGTAGGATTATGCGAGTGAATCTGAAGAAATTAATTAATAATATTTATGTAAAAAATAAACGTTTTGTCAACTCTTGTCCCTGTATGACACACCACGGGCCCTTGTGAACGCCGAGTACACTGCTGTTGATTTGTAATTAATCACATTTCTACTCGCACATTGCATAAAGCAGGATACAAGTTCTAAATTTAACAGTCTTTCAGGATGGAAAAACATAAGGAAAAGAAGGGTTATTGTGTGTAGAACAGGGTCCCGCGCCAAAGAAAATGGTGACAAATGCAGACATAGAAAAAAAGAAAAAAAAGGACGAGTGTGAATCATAGATGTGTCAAAGTTTTATGGCGGCAGGTTGAATGAAAGGAGGAGAACCAAGAGCGGAAGCAGGGTTGGGGTGGAGGTAAACACTCGTTGGGCGAAGCGGGCATTAAGGATCTTACTCATGAGCACCACAAGAGCAAAACGTGAGTTAGAATCATGTGGTTTTTCACCGACTATTGAAACACGGGGACCTCTACTGTGCATTAACGATCAGCAAGGTATCCTGTCAACCTCTATGAGTGCAATATTTTGGAAAGGCAACACAAAAAGCCACCTGGGTTACAAGCGAGACTGGCGTGCAGCAGCTGATTTGCTCCGTTGGTGAAACAATGAGCCAAGAGGACCCGTGTGTGTGCGTGCGTGTGTGTGTGTGTGTGAGAGAGATTGCATCGGCGTATTTGTGTGTGTGTGTGTAGGTGACAGCTCCAGCCCCAAACTGACTGGCATCTGGCGGTGGCAGTTGTTTTAACAGCTGAGCTGACAACATTAATCCGAACGCACCCAAATCAAAAGGAGACAACACCTGTTCACTGCTCCTGAGCCCAGCCAGGGAAGAGGAGGAAGAGGAGGAGGGAGGAAGCATGAATGGAGGGAGTGCGTGAAAGAGATAGAAGGGGGGGAGTGATTGGAAGCAGGCAAATAGGAAGCTGGAGAGCGGATAGAGGATGAGGGGGGACAATAAGAGAGGGCAAGCTGCCAGGCAAGAGGAGGGATGTTGGGGATCAGAAAGAAGGAGATGGAAGGACAACAATCAATCCAGAAGAGCAACACAGTGGTCGCCAAGCTGGAAGAAGAATAGGAAGCGAGGATAGTGGAGGGGACAGGGTGCAGGGTGGAGATTTGAGATTCTTGTCTCCCAACATCTGGCTCAAATGAGCGCTACACTCCCCCCACACACCACCGGCACTTGATTTGCGGGAACCGCCCTCTGACCGGCCGGCCAGGGGTTAATTCGTGTTCGGACCCCGTGGCTTCAAAGAGTGACACAGAGACGCGTTGGCCGAGATACTGAGTGACTGGCTCAATGGGCGTCTGAGTTGTAGCTGACTGCCGGGCTGCCTGGCTGACTTGTTGCTCCACTGTACACGATATATACTTTGTCAAAGGGATGGTCGGAAGACAGGCAGCACAGCAAGAAGCTCTTGAAAAATGCTGGGGACAAAATATTAGAAACACCTCTCAGTAGGACGCAGTTGACTTTACAAGAGTTATTACTGATGTTTAGATAAAGACACTGGATTTATTGACTTTATAGATGTCATTAGCGCAGTCTTTCCCACACTCATTGAGCCAAGGCACATATTTTACAGTACAAAAATCTCACGGCAGACCACTTACCAAAAATGTCGCAAAAAGTACTGCATCTATCCTGAAATAATCATTATTCCGAGTCTCCATCAAATTTACGTACGAAGCGTGATATCTGGGCCTGTTTAGTTGAAAACAACGCTATTATTGAATGGCAACTAGTGGATAAACAGGTTAATTGTGTCAACTCGTGGAAGAGCAGTTTATTGTTCTCCTTTTCACTATACGTACGTTGCCGGCATCGATTAGATGAATAAAGAGGCATTACCTATTGCTAATATTATAGCCATAGCCATTATGTGCTGTACAAAATGAACGTGTGCTGTACATAGTTCAAACATAAGCAAGACTGACTGGAAATTTAAATCTTAGATGTGGGCTTACATGCATTTAACTGCATGTAAAGTTCAAATATATCCAGTGGTGTTTGCCCTTATGCAATGTTTTTTTTTCTTGTTTTTCTTCATTTTAATGCTTTTCACTGGCGTTTCAATATCCCTCCCCTGTGAAGTAAACCAGCAGATAAAGTTTGGTGCAGAAAACTCATTAACCTTGAAGCCATTATGCAGCCCCCCCCCCCCCCCCCCCCCCCCCAAAAAAAAAAATTTAAAAAAGGAAAACATTCCTCTGTCTCTCCATGGTAATGGCGGGACGGGGGGAAGGAGAATAACACAAGGCCGAAGGAAAACAACAACAGGGCGTGCAAATGAGGAGCGTTTATGAGAAGAAGAGATAAATTGCAGATTCCCTTGATTTGATTGGAAGACATGTTGGTGAATGGAAGTGAATGGAGAGGGTGCGAGGGGGGGGGGCAACGGGGAGGGGGGGGGGGGGGGGGGGGGGGCGCTGTCAATTATTTTAGGATCTGTGTGACAGGAAGCTTTTGTGCGGGACATTCTGACATACACTTGCATGGAAACACATTCATGCCGACTGAGGCCATGCACAAAATTGCACATACACATATTGACCCCACCTGCCTGGTCACCAGATATGGCCACACACACACACACATACTTGTTTAACACACACGCACACATGCACACATGCATGCACATGCTCAGCATGCTGCAGGACACTCACACTGTGACTCGGCCACAATAGCCAAGCTTGGAAGCCTCGGCTGATTCATGAACCTCAAGCCTTTGTCCTTAACTTAATGCCACGCCGGGAGGCCGATAACACACACGCACACACACACACACGCGCGCACACACACACAGACCATCAGGAAAACCACAGGACCCTCTCTCCTCTCTCTAAGCCTCTTTATGCTTCTGTATCGGACAAAAGCCGGGGCACTGCTTTTTCCCAACACTCACACGCGGATACGCACGCTATTCATCTCCTCGATATCGCTCATCTGGAGCGGGAAGAAAGGCAGAATGGGAGTTTCATCCCCACCGATTGTCTCGCGCAACGTTGGGGGAAGAGAACGTCAGAGCAGGGAAAAAAGAAAGAAACGTGGAGGCAAAACAATTCAATAAGAGAAGTGACTTGAATGCGGCTTTCACTGGGGCAACAATGGACGGCCTCACAATAGGCCTCAGGTTCGCTCCGCGTGATGTTCCCAGTTTCTCATAGCGCGAAATGGAAGCGATTAAAAAAAAAAGAAGAAACGTATCGTCTTCATTTGAATTGCATGTCGATTTGAAACGCCATAAAGTTAATGAACACAATGTCACTTGGATAGAATGACGAATCAAAGTCCAATTGTGTGTTTGTTAAAGAAGTCAGGTAATCGACACAAAATGATCTGGAGCTGCACTTTAAGTAAAACTGCGTAATTGTGGACCTAAAGAAAGCTCAGAAGCAAACTATTGGATCCATTTTTTGTCTTTTAGGGCATTTAAGGCCACAAATTACCCCAAGGCATCCGTGCTTAAAAGTTAAAGATCCTCGTGAGGGCTTGAGTATTCCATTGTTGATGTTTAGCATGTGTGCTAGCATGGCATTGGAAGGATTAAGAAAAGTCAAGGCATGGGGGAGGTGGACTGATGGACGGATGAACGAAAGACTGCCTCGATCCTTCCACTTATCAAGCTTCTTCTTTTTTCCATCCTCCTTTCTTTCTCCAGCTTCTGCTCCTTGGCAGAATGCATCCGCCCTTCCCATTGTCACCCACTGGAGTGAACGGAGGCGTGAGGGAGCCGAGGCCAGTGTGTGCTTGTCTGGCACAATGGCCTCGCCTAAGTGCTGTCCTATAAAATGCCTCAGTGCGCTCTAAAAGCAAGCCCTTGGATCCCTCACTGCCTTGGAAGTAGATGAAGTGCTGTATGTGTGTGTGTATATGCGTACGTATGTGTTGTGTGACATCTGTCATTGAGTTGGCATCCTCAGTATGGAGACCGGTGCCTCGGAGCACTGCGAAGCGGCGAGTACGCTGAGCCATAAAAAAATCACCATTGCGATTGACCTGCAGGTTGCCGGCGTGCCTGTAAACCTGCAATGGAGCAGCCAGTGTATGTGTATGCGCTGTCTAAAGTGTCAGGTGAAGGCCATAAAGTACAGAGGTAAGGGTCTGACCCTCCCTGGATAAAGGATTACAAATAAATCCATCCGCCAACATAGCCATCAATCCAACCATCTATCTAGTGAGCCATCTACAATTCCACCCATTAACCAATCCATCCATGTCCAACCGCCCAACCCATCAATGAATTAAACCACCCATATTTGAATCGAGCCACCCTTCAGTTCCAGCCCACCTGTTCTCCCTTATATATCCAACCCTGACATCTTACCACTGGAGAAGAGAGCAACTTTTATAGCTGTTTGAGGGTTTGGTGCCTTAGGTGTGAAGGGGGATGCCACAGTGACAAGTCACCCATTCATACAGTATATCTATCCAGTTCCATCAGCATCCACAGACCTCATCCAATGTCCAACCGTTCACTCATTGACTACATTCTACCGAAATGTCTACCCTCTCTATCTATCTATCTATCTATCTATCTATCTATCTATCTATCTATCTATCTATCTATCTATCTATCTATCTATCTATCTATCTATCTATCTATCTATCTATCTATCTATCTATCTATCTATCTATCTATCTATCTATCTATCTATCTATCTATCTATCTATCTATCTATCTATCTATCTATCTATCTATCTATCTATCTATCTATCTATCTATCAGCTGCCCGTACATCCAACCATACCATCGCTGAAGCTATCACAGTGGTGAAGTACACACTGCAGGGAGCGACTTGGACGTATTTGTAAGGGGAGCAGTTTTAGGGCTCTGGTGCCTTGCACAAGGGCACCACAGCCATTGATGTGAACTGGAATCCCATGATGGCAAGCCATCCTATCCATTTATCTGTTTCCAGTTTAGCATCAACAGATTGAGCCACTCATCCTTACATTAGCCCATCCAATGCCCAACCACCTCACCCATTAAACCACCCATTCACCATCAATTCACCTACATTTGCATCCCGACACCCTTCTGATTCAATCCGACCACCCATCCTTGCACATGTCCACTCTTCTACCTTTCCCAACATAGCATCCAATAATCTACCCAACCAGCCATCCTTTCACCCACATTCTCATCCACGCATCCATCATTTATCAAAGCATCCATCCACTAAAACCACCCAACTAGGGTTGCAATAGGTCAAATGGCATGCCCCAGAGGCACTGTCTAAGCCATATGTGTGAATGCATCACGTGTATGTGTGCGTGTGTGTGTGTTCATTTCGGTCATCTCTCTCGAGATCTGTGCACCGACTCGCCTGCAGACCTCGCACCCTGCTCTCATTATTCCGCATCCCCTCGCTTCGACAAACACATCGTGGCTACACCCGGCAAGGTGGTGATGCGTTCTGAGCTTCTTCCACCCTGTTGCTCTTGAGGAATGTGTACGTGTGTGCATCCGTGCACCTGTGTTGTCGTGTGTGTGTGTTTGTGGTGTATCTCAAGGGTAGCAGGTGGTTGGCGGAGTAAGACACAAGATGAATGGAGAGCAGGGGAGCAGTGGAGCATGGCTGGGCCAGGCCATGGGGGACAACATGGCTAGTCATTTATTAGCCGCTTTAGACACAAACACGCACGAACTTACGTACAAAGCATGCATTCGATATCGATGCGCATAAATGTTGGGATTTGGCCACGCATTTACAAACATTAAGAGAAGTGCACATATTCTCCTCGGTATACACACTCTGCCCTAGTATACATGGCCATTCATCTACCTTAAGTAGAGCAACCCTGGCCCCAAACTTACTTTGTGTGTGACTTTGCTATGTGTGTGACATCTTTTGTGTGTGTTAGTGTGTGTGTGTGTGTAGCTCAAGGCCAGCCTGGACCAAGTCCGACCTCTTCTTTTAGTTTCAAGATGTTTATTGTTTTTTGACCCATTTTGTGTCTTTGGCTCCTTGTTCGCATCCCTCCCTTTAATGCTCCTCTAAAAGTGTGTGTGTCATTGATCCAGCTGGAAGCGATATGCAAGCGTGTGTGTGTGTTAGAGAGAGAGAGAGCGAGAGCAGTAATATTTGAGGCCTTTCATAATGATTAAAGCCTTCATTAAATTTTCATCCCAACCTGCTGTTTGCTGCTAATGGCCTTTGTGAGCCGCACAGCCAAACAATAGCTGGCCGGCCGGGCACAGAAGAAGGATTTTTATCTCGCCTTCAATACCGCCCCTCGCTGTTTCCCTTGCTCTCTGTGCACTCCCTCCCTCGCTCTCATCTCCCAGTTTTTCCTTGTCTTTAGTTCCTTTCTCTCTCGCCTGGCCCGGGGTTTTGTGTCTGTGAGGTCTGGAGGCGCTTTTGTCGGCCCGTTTCATTTGAACCTAGAGCCGATAATACTCCCGGTTGGTCGGCATTGCCGGCTCGCCACTAATGGGGTCTATGAAGACACCACCGCTTTAGATCACTTCTTCACTCTCCTCTTTTACTCCTTCAATACCTCTATCTTACTTTCTCTCTCTCTCTCTCGCATCCTCTCTCTCTTTCTTTGCCCTGGCTGACTCATAAAGATCCATTATAGTTTTTTCCCCTCCCCGGCAGTTCATGAGGTCCAGTGAAGCAGTGAACAACCCAAAACACACCTCAATTACAGCTCAACTCAACAAACAGCAGTTTTACCCTCTCTTTTCTTTCCTTTTTGTACGTGTGTCTGTTTGTCTGTCTGTGTGTGTGTGTGTGTGTGTGTGTGTGTGTGTGTGTGTGTGTGTGTGCCACAACAGGCCTCTCTATTGACTAGAATAAAAACATGCAGACAGCGAGCGAGCGGACCAGTGGCGGTCTTGACCACATTGAAAAGCGGAGAGAAAAGCCCAAAAAATAAGGTTAGCACATCACAGCTTGAAATGAAAGCCTGTTGATGCACCAGGGGAAACTATAAGCGGAACACACACACACACACACACAAACAAGCACCGACAAAGGGAGGTAAACATACTTGTAGTGTTTGTTTCACTGCGCAGTAACCGTTTTGGGGCAGAATGTCACGAGAAGATGCAGAGAAACATGAGTTGGAAGTTGTTTTCGACAAACAAGGAAGGCATCCGCCAATAAAACATATTTATATCAGGAGATGGACACCTGTTGGTGATCTCCTTATCACCATTATCACTGTTGCATGTAGTGACTTAAGCGCCCAGTTATCTGCCAAGGGGTAATTAGAGTTGGCCAAAGGCTAATTTTAACTCCAACTGTTCATTCCGACTGTCAAAAGCCAAGACTTAATTTCAGATGCTAAGAGAAGCAACGTCTGTGATTGGGTGTCTGTCATTGGTAAACAGGGTGGCCGGTTCCGTCGCTAAGGTTACGAAGGTAGCGAGATGACACAGACGAACCAGAAAGCAAGTGGAGAGGACGTCTGGAGCCTTTTCACACGCGGCTCTCATTTGTCAGGTTGTGATAAATATGCAAAGCTTGGCGGACAATGGGCCCATATACTGTAGCTGTCTGATTGCGTGGTGGAAAAAAACAGCAACAAAGAGTCTCCTCTTATGTGTGGGTTCACAACAGAAGGAGAGAGAATGACAGAGAGAATAGAGGAAAGCAGAGAGAGAGAGAGAGAGCGAGAGAGAGAGAAAAGAGAGCAAGACTGACCTTCTGGTTCATTCTTGATCAGCTCCTCCATCTTGCGTTGTTTCAGTGTGTCCACGACGTCCGCCAGGCTCCCCTTGCGTCTCTCCGGGGTTCCCAGGGCCCCCGCGGCCGAGCCACCGTCGCTGCACGGTCGACACCCGGCGCCGCCTTCGTCTTTGCCTGGTGAGGTAGCATTGTGCAGGGCGTAAGGGCTAAGGGAGTTCCCCTTGGAACCGTCCAGATCCTTGAGGGGGAAAAAAGGGGGGAAATAGTCATTAGATTCATGAATTATCTCCAAATAAGGAGGGTCGGGAGGAGCTGGCATGGCCACTCGTCATTCTTCTCTCCTTATCTTGCTTCCTTTATTCTCGTCTTTTCTCAGAGCCCAGCACTGCACTGAATTTCAACTTTCATCCCTTGCCAATTTCCGTAAGTTAGGGCACGCTTCTTGCTTATTCTCCGCTGGAATCTGCATTTGACTGACTTGGAGGTACTTGACAGATTGAGCACATGAAACAAACAAACAAAAAGTCCGCTCTCGGACGTACGCTAGCGCTTCATTACAAAGCCTTCCGCAGCTCGGCTTTGAGCGCCGTCCAATGTTACCGTACACAACTCGTAAGACCGAGTTTCAGTGCCGCTACTTTTGTCTTGCAAGCCTGTTAATGGTGCGAAGCAAAGATTTGGAACTTTGTCAAGCTGTAAATTTATGTAAGGACTCAAATCACAAAAGAATGAACAACTGGGATGACAGCTACAAAATATCATATATAGAGCCAACGGTAAAAGCTCTGTTCTTTGTGCCAATCCGTCGCCGTGGATAACTATTCTGCTGTCTTTACTCATCCTCAAAACCGAGTAAAATTAGCACTGAATAAAAGCCTGGATTAATTTATCAAGTTTTAGCTTTCGGATCGGCCCTCGCAGAAACCGAGGTCGCGAGGCGTCACGAGAACAGCTTGAATGGCGAGTACAGTCGAGCCTTCAATCCAGTCGAGGTGACATTTGTTTGGAAGATTGACTTAATACCTTCTCAGCCCAATTAACAGTGACACTGAGAGGCAGCGCGCAGCCGATCCTGCGCTGCAACAAAGCGGCTACAGTGTTAGATGCATGTGAGCGCCTCCACTCAGGCTGAACAACCTGGAGCGGCATCAAATTGTACACCTGTGCAGATACCCAGCTCATCCAAATGCCACCATTTTGTAATTCAAGGATATATTCATGACAAAAGGATATTTTATGGAAAAGTAGTTGGATCTTGGGATTGCCTGCCCCGCCCATGAATTGTGAAATTACACAACCATGTACATTTTTGAACAACACTTGATTGTGTAATTTGGGTTTGTCAGTGAGGTTTTTTTTTTCTTTCATGATATAGCCTATGATAGTTGCTATTTGTGCTAAAGACTCCTCGGAACTGTTTTAATGTGTATCTTGCAATGTTAAAGATAAAAATGAAAGCAATATTTAATGCGCTCTTTATTTTCGGGAGTTTAAGACTCCAGAACCAAGTGAGTCAGTCAGTCAATCCGCCCGCCAGTCTGTTGGCTCAGCTTTTTGCAATGAGAAGAAGGGTCAATGGTCCACCGAGTTAATCTTTGGCTAATCTCAGCACAGGGCGGCAAACGCCACGGCGAAATCCGCAGTACACATAAAGTGCCGTACGCATGCGTTTATGCGTGTGCGAGTGTGTGTGCACGTCTGTTGATGTCATTATTGTTGCATTGGGGTGGAGATCATTTGCAAATAATTAACTTGCAGCCTAGAAGGGGAACCTGATACTGTGATCAGAGTCCACAAATTAATCAGGATACGCAGATCAGAACTCGCAAAGTGCCAAATAAAATGTAAATAGGAAATGCTGTAATAACTCATCAGACGTCAGCTTTTAGTATTGACAAGACAGGGGTACAGCTGGCCATTATCACTTGGAATTCCCCACACTTGGCCCACTCTCTCACTTTATCTCGCTTCGATCCTACGTTTTCACACTCTGAATAAGTCAGCACCTTCAATAATTCATTAATTCTGCCAGCATTCCTACACATGCATTGTGCACTGAGCATGACATGTTACTGTGTAACTTAAGGGCAAGCAGAAGTTTGAAGTCAGGTTGGTGCTGCGTAAGCCAGTAAAGTGCAATAGCGCTCACATCTTTTCTTTCCCTGCCTAACCAAGGCCATGTGCACAAAACACAGAGTTTTACAGCGATTTTGACCACTAGCATAAATTGCGTTTTATTTCACCCAAAAGTAACTTTTCCAATCAACACTTGCCAGTAAACATAAAAAGAAAAATGGAGTTTGAATGTTCTTTGGGCACTCTGGCTTCCTCCTACATTCCGCGACCCCAATGAGGAGAAGCACTATCAAATCTATATTTAATTTTGCTTAAATTAAGTAATATATTCTTAATTTCATGATTTTGTTTCCTTTTTTTTTTAAGCCTCGTTTTGCATTGTAGGTCTTTGGGAATGCATTTTCTCGGCAAAAAAAGGTGACTTTTTTATCTTTCGTTGCATCCTTCCGTCCTAGCTTCCTTCCATCCCCTCCTGTTCAACAGATTAGGGTAATTCACACTTCAAAACGAACGTCTCTGTGATTATGAGTTGCATCATCGCGAGCACACGCCATGCAAATGAAACGAGGCGGAGGCCGACTGGTACGAAAGCGAGAGAAGGGGCTACGGAGGGATGTGGAGGGGGGTAAAGAGAGAGAGAGAGAGAGAGAGAGAGAGAGGTGATGTTATTAGAGGAAATGAGCGAAGTGACAGAGCGAGGGAGCGGGGAGGGAGCAAAGGAGGCATCTTGAAGGCAGCGGTCACACCTGTCACATCCCATTTATCTAATCCAGCGCCTACTTAAAACAGGCGCACACTTTCTTTCGAGAAAGATGTCGCGCAAACAAAACAAACAAGAATAAGAGAAGTGTGTGCGAGTGTGCGGTGACGTGTGTGTGGGGGGGGTGGTGTCCAAGATGAGGTTCGGGGTCTCAAAAATCTGCCTCGGAGATGTCGTCTCGTTGCACAATGAAGGTCATTTCCCAATCACAGTGAATTAGCAGGGAGCCGGGGCCTCCTTCAAAGGCGCTCGCCATTAGGGTCCATTGCATTATGCATGTGGGAAGTCACATAGACAGCCTCATCCCAAGGGCTACATAAATGCAGTATATAATCCATGCAAGTGACATTTTGTAGCCTTGCCATTTGCGCCCAACACAGAGGAATGTGAAGGAGATGTTCCAAAGTGGTGTCAGTCAGGTGCGCTCCTCGGCTAACACGATTTGTCCAACTTTTTCTCATCAGCATGCATTTATTCCCATGTGCGAACTCCCCTTTTTAAAGATTCCTGCCCTCTCCTCCTCATGAGTGAGCAAGTTGTGCCATTTTGTTTGACACCCAGATAGCCCGCAGGTGTGTGTGTGTCTGTCTGTGTGTTTGTGTGTGTGTGTGTGTGTGCGCATGCGCATGTGTCGGCATATGTGCATTTACGCTGGCAGTGGCAGGCTGGCAGTGTGGGCGGTTCTGCCTTTAGTTTGCAGATGTCAATTCTCTTCCAAATGACTGGAACAAAGTAAAAATCGCGTCTCGCTCGGCTTTATCCCTTTACTGCCTCTGCAATGGAACCGAATTAAGCAACTTTTTGTCTTAAACTCATCTGCTTTAAAAACTCTTGCCAGTAGAGGAAAGAATCCAAATGATATACCCCCCCCCCCCAGAGGCAACACAAGCCCCCCCCCCCCCCCCCTCCAACCCACTTCCTCCCTCACGATGGCCTAACACACACGCAAACACACACACACACACACACGGTCTCTCTCTATTCTTGTGCTTGACATGTCTCGGGCTGTGCAAGGTGCACGTGTGAAGCAACAATATTCGATGCTTGGCGCGGCGTTGTGGATCAAGACACGGACAATGTGACAGTGGGAAGAGCTGGAAACAGCTGCTCGACTAAAATACATCCACACACGCACACGCACACGCGCACGCGCATACACATACTGTATACGAGAATGTCACTGATCGCTCCTGCAGGGAGGCAAAGACTTAGCTCCACACCAGAGCTGCCAATCTCGGTGACATCCACTCACAGCCAAACAGACACACACGCACGGAGCAAATCCCTTTACATGCCATGATTTAGAGGTCCTCAAAACTCAAGATTGGATGAGCTAGTAGACACAAACTGTACATTGATGTACTCTGTCAAATCGAATTTGATTCATGTGCGATGTGTGCCCAGTGTACACAGCTGCAGTGCTGGACCTGATTTAATCCGGATCCGATCTAGACTGAGCTGCAATGTGAGCACCACACATGTAATCCCAGGTTCGGACACTTTAATCTCATCCTGTTAGGTTGTAATTTGATGAACGTTCATATAAAATATTCAGCTATTACGATTCACAGGTGATTTAAACATAATAAACTGTAGAGGAGACTCTTTTATTCTTCTTCTCTGTGGGATCCTATTGGATCTGAAAATATTAATATTCACAGGTTTATTTTTGCTAATTTTGGCGTTGCCACAGCGACTCGATTGCATGAATTCTTTGGCACAATTTCTGCACAAACCAACCATTTTTAAAAATCTGGCCGTGGGAACAGCAGAGGCTGGGTATTCAAGATTTACAGGTTATTTTATTTTCCCAGCCTTTAAAAGGTTGTCTTCTACATATTCCAGAATATTATTCCTGCATATTCTAACGCGACTGTGTTGATTCATTAGATGCGAAATAAACCGCTGTTTTGCAAGACTGCTTGGTGTTATATCTGTCCGATTCACATTATACGGAACATCAATTCACAGTCCCAACCTAAAAAGACAAAAAAAAAGATAAAACATGTTCATTGATTTGTGTTGTTTGCGAAACAATTAGTGCTTGCCCATTAGCACATCTCACAGACAAGATGCTTGCTGCTGCCTAATTTGCATGCATTTTTATTCTTATTATTGTTTTTTTTTTGCTGCGTTTTTTGCTGCGAAGATATGCACAACACTAAAATGATCCCCGAGTCACATTTGATTTGGTGTTGCCTCACCTCCATGATTTTACTGCTTTTTCGAGATTCAATCGCACGCTCTGGGAACTTGCACTAAAACAGCCTTTCAGCAGGATTACAATCATTCGGGAACTATCATATCTTCTTATCGAGAGGTTTCAATATGAGCGGTTTCAATATCTTCTTATTGAGAGCTTTCAATATGAGCGGAATGCTGTTAAGTGAAGTACTTTATATTTACGTCTTTGTGTGTGTGTGCAGCAGGTAGGCAAAGCTGCAGGGCGAAAGGGATGAAGAGGTCAGTTGAGTGGTTTCGTGTACCCATGTTAATTTACGATGACAAGATAAAGCTGTAATTCCCCCTCCCCGCATCCCTTCTACGGACCCCCCGCCGCCTCACTTCCCAGTCAACTGGCCACCGATGAGCCATTCACTTGCCCCCCGTATCACTTTACGCCTATTGTCCTGAAAGGGACAGTGATCCACCCCCCCCCCCCCCCCCCACTCAACCCACCCACTCTCCACTCTCGTAGTAAAGTTCCCTCTACGTTTCGCTGACTGTCAGCGGCGAGGGGATTGCCGCTCTAAACCCTCTTCAAGAAAAAGAAAAATGTTTAGTGAGTTACACATGCCGGCGTGAGCACGCACGCCAATACTGTCGCCCTTCTGCTGTGAGATAAACGAGAAAAGCATTACTGTGGCATCAGTTAGACATAAAACATGCTACAATGGCACTTCTAGAGTGCAGACTCCCACCAATAATCATTATTTGGATAACCAGCTTGACAGAATGTTGAATTTCGTCAATAACTTGCTGAAAATGTAAGGAAAAACTCGGTACTTTTTGCAGAACTAACATCCTGAAGTACTGTTTAACCATAGTGTTTATCTTTATGTGTATGTCTGTGTCCATGGTGCCAGGACTTTGGTTTATAGTCAGGCACATGCAGAGAGTCAACAGTTTGGAGGGGCCCGCTGCCTAATCAACTGGTTAATTACAAAATTAGCTCTCTATTATAGCTGCTAAGCGCCTTTTCATTGTTTTACGGCGTGCAGGTTTGAGGACTACGTGGCGGGGAAAAGGTTCATGCGTTTTATTGGCGAGGACACACTATGACACACAGTGAATGGTGTATGCAACTTTGAATGGATGTAAAACCACACCTAAAATGCACTTCAGCTTTCTTAACATCCCTGACAAAGTTACTATTGTTATCATGTTATGTAAACTAGCCTTTTTGAGGACTTTCCGACACTCCAAATATCACCAAATTTTGCAGGACTTATGGTCATGTTGAAAATTTAAGCCGTAGACCCACAATATAAGTCTCTCGAACCCATGATTGAAGAGTGACATTCGTCATTTTGGTTTAAAATGCACATTTTAGGGAAATTTTGTCCATTTCCTCGTCCTGCAAAGAAAATTCAGCCCTCAAAGCCAGTTTCACTTAACAATGAGAAATGTGTTTGACGTGTTTATGACAAGTAGACCCACAAAAAAAAAAAAAAAAAGTCTCGAGAACACAAGTCTGCCATTGTCGTTTGAAGTGACTTTTTTTAGTCATTTCGGCCATTTCCTGGTGTCCTTCAAAAGAAAACTCAGCCCCCGAAGCCAGTTTCACTTCACCTAACACCCAGTAGATACGTCTATCACGAGTATACCCACAGAAAGGTCTCTGAAACCCATGACTGACAGGCCACAGGAAGTCTTCCATTTTTGTTTAAAGTGGCAATTTTAGGGTCATTTTGGCCACTTCTAGGTGTCCTTCAAAGAAAATTAAGCCAACAAAGCAAGTTTCACTGAACAAAGTAAAACTTGGTAGACATGTCTATCTTGAGTAGCCCAACAAAAAAGTCTCTCGAGCCTATGTCTCAAAAGGCACAGCAAATCAGCCACCTTGGTTTGAAACGGTCACTTTAGGGTCATTTGGACACTTCCAGGTGTCCTGCAAAAACATGACTGACATTGAATCAAGTATCACAGATGGATAGGCAATGTAAATGACCAAAAAATGTGACAATTCATTATTGTGGTGACGTTTGATGACTCTCCATAAAAAAATTAATTATGAGTAACCCAATTCCACAAGGTTAGAGCTTGACCAAAAATCTCAGTGATATCTTAAAGACATCCACTGATTATGTTAGCATAATTAAACGGAGTGACTGTTTTTAAATTGAGGGTGTGTGTGAAGGGGCGAAGGGGGGGTGCCATCATTGCGTGATTTGGCTTGTCTTCGCTAATATTTAATGACTCACAAACACCGAGGCGTGACACTATATGAAACCCTCATGCAAACATACACTATCCATTCGGAAGCGGCGCCCAATGTCACACTGCATCCTGCGCACAGTGAATCACTGCGATGGCTCACGTTTTTCAGTCACGCAACTGCGCATCAGATGGGCTCAAGGCGACGGCTGGTGGCGCACACATGACAGCGAAAGAGTTTGTGTGTGGTGTCAAACAGTAGCCTTGAATCTTCTTTTTCCAATAGTGAGGATAGTTCAGAAGGAAATTGCATACAAGCAGAACACTTATGTTTATGCCTAGTGCTTAAGGTCTTCTGCGCCTACTTTTCCTTCACACATCTGGATTACTGTGTGAATAATCTGATATATGGTATGTGAGTGTGCCCTGGGGGTAGCTTTCAATCCAACACACCCACATGGGCCAATTGGAATGGATGTGAAAAGGCTGAGAGCCAAGGAAGATGAGGGCCATAATGATGACAGCGAAGAGCTTGATAAGATCAAGATCAGGTTTTTTAGAACTGTATAGAAGCCTAAATCCAATTTGGACCGTCTTTAACACACTGCGGTACACACACACACACACACACACACACACACAACAGGTGGGCGCTCTCAATCGCATACAAGTTCTTACCGTGTTGTTGGGGGGGCTGTCCAAGGTCCGAAAAGGGGGCGAGCGCGGGGACACCTTGCTGCAGTAGGAGGCCAAGGGGAGGTGGATCACACCACCCAGTCCCTCACTCTCCTCATCCTCCACGCGCTGTCTGCTGGTTGCTATGGTTACCTCTCCATCTGTCCCCCCATATGGAGACGCTGGTCGCTTGGAAGACATCCTGGGAGCCAAAAAAAAAAAAAAAACAAGAAGGAAGGTAGGAAGACAGACAGAGAAGAAAGGGGTTATTGAGGGTGTTCTATTGTCCTCCATTCTCCACAGGTACTTTTAAAAATCTAATTTGGCCTCCTCTGGGGAGGGCATTGGCATCGAATCACTAGTTTTAAAGTTCACATTCTGGTCATGCTTGCTCGTTATCCGCCTGTGATACCGCGTTTGTCCCAGGAAATTTACAGGTCGATTTCAAAATCCCACTCCACATCGGTACCTTACACACAGGACAGAAAGCCCGGGAATAAAATCCTGCTTCGATGACTGGATTTGGTATGTGGACTAATAGTTGAAATTGTCAGAAAAACATACAGTGCATTAAGGTTGAAGTATGAAGACAACTGAAGCATATTCCATCCATGCGTTCATTCGGGTGGCAGCACAATAAGCCCTACAGCTCTTTGGCGGACCTTCAAACACACTCCCAGGTCTTCAAGTGTGTTTACGACGGGGGCCATTCAACGTTCACATTTCCAAAAGATGGGGCCATTACTGCAAATGAAGCCCGCTTGCACTGGCACTGCGCAGGAAATCACCGTGCCTTGACAATGGGCTTTTACAGACAGACTCAGAGTGGGAACAAGAAGAAAATAATGGACGCTGAGAGAGAGAATGAGAGAGAGAACAGTATGAACACTGACAATAATATGTGTTTATGAAAACCTCTGGACAATAGGGGGACTGAAGGAAAATGGCGAGCAACACAAGAGCCCCGCTGTGTCAATTTGTTTCCGTGGCTTTGTTCCCAGGAAAAGAAGCAAAGGATAAAAACCGCATCTATTAGGTGAACTCTGTCTCTCGCAAGGTAAATTTGCCTCCATGTACTCTAGCTGAATAGGGATGCAGTGACTATGCAGCAATAATAGAATTTAATGTGGTTCTCAGCATCGGCTGAGTGCTTTCAGACGCACTTGTCAGCCTTGAAGCCACTGCGGCTATGACCCTGGGTAATAGGCAGCTAACGGGCTACCTCCCAGAGGCAACGCATGGCGAGGATGGGGGCGCATTGCGTGCAGTGGTGTGTGTGTGTGTGTGTGTGTGTGAGGAACGCACACAAATAAGCAACAGGTATCTGGCTTTTTATATCTTCACTGCTTTCTTCCTACAATTTCCTCACCGGTCTTCCTCTCTGCTCGTCTCCGCTAAACTGATTACCCTCTATTGGATTTCTTTTGGACCGCGTATCTGGCATTGCTCCGAGGAGCAGCCCTGCTACTAATTCATTGCTTATTTACCTTATGACAGCCAAAGTCAAACAGTCTGCAGTGCCGCCATGCTAGGAAAGGAAACATGTGGCGCTACAACATTGCAACGGGGGAAAGTTACGGCCAAAACCCGATGAGCAACGCCGCGGTAACACCTTTCCAAAAGGTTCAAATTTGGTTTGAAAGCACTAACAACATACGTGTCCGCTAATCATTTTCGAAGTCATCCGTGTTCAGAAATTCTCTGAATGTTTTATTTGCCAACATCTCTTTGTGATAGAGTTTCAGTCTAATGGGGGACTCAGTGCAATTCTTCATTTGAAATTTAATCAAACCATTTCCAAAACAAGTTGTGCCCAAATGCAAACTCACATTTGAGGTCAGTTGAACAGGGGAATCCTTGAGAAATGCATTTTGTTTGTGTGTGTGGACTGCGTTTAACTCAAGGTGAAATCCTGTTTCCACCCAATTCAGCTTCTCTCGTATGTACAGAGTTGTTCTCATTTCAAGCAGTGAGTTTCTTCAGGCTTCTGATTGGCTCAAATAGCCTTCCGTTTAAGGGGTTGTATATCACCACTTTTTGCTTTGGCCTGCAAAATGCGACTTCATATGTGAACGGAGCTTTTCTTAAATGTCCTGAAGTGACATTTTTGGCGCCTGCAGCATGGAAAGTGTCTGTCAACAAAGCCTTATGTGCAACAATGAAGCAGAGATACATGAACATCAACGCGGCGGATTGTGCAGCACCACGGATTTCTTTATCTGCAGTCATTCCACCTTTGTGGTTCTTACTCAGCATAAAGAGACGCCATAAATGAGTGTTAACAAGCTGTGTGGATGACAAAAGGCTTCGCGAGATAAACCCGCGCACGCAATTATTGACATTAAAGGCAGAATCATTACAAGATAACGATACAGTGCCTGCCATTAAGTGTGCACAATCACACAAGATCCAATATGGAGTTGCCGGCCCAGCTGTGCAAACCAGAATACACACACATGCAAGCATGCATGCATACAACAGAGACCCTGACACTGCAGGTCTGTCTTCATCACTGCCTGTTTACTTTACCTCCTTTCACTCGCTCACACTGAGGCCTTTTGTTTTGCGCGCACACACCGACACACACGTCCCCCTGTGTCCCGCACACACCTCTGCCTAATCATAACCCTATGTACACACACACGCACGCAGCCGGGGTCACCTTTGAATCACCTCACACACGCTCTACGCTCCGACATAGGGAGCGTAAAAAAAAAAAAAAAAGGAAGCATTTTCCGGGAGTTTTCCAAGCACAGTAGCGACATTGATCGTATTTTAGACAAGAGCGCACTTATCCAAATACCTTTTCATTACGACTTTCACTAGTAAACCACCCCTCCCTCATTCCCAACTTGCTCCCACTTCCTCAGATAGTAAGCCGTTCGCAGCCCTTCTCCGGTTATAAAATCCCTCCCCCACTTCGCCCTGCTTCACGCCTTTGAAGTGGAATTACTACACAATTGGGCACGGCGTGCGCGCAGGTTACGCCGGCGACTTCATTTCAACTCACACCGCCGGAGACCTGGAGGGAGACGCTTGAAAGCCGGGAGTGATGCGAGGATTAATACAGATGACGGGTTCTACCCCCCGCCCCCCGCCCCCTTCCTCTTTTTACTAATAAGATAAGTTGGCAGCATGGGTCAGGTCATAATTAGAGAATATTAGCATAATTTCAGCACGGAACATGTCAAACACATAACTCCTCAGGCGCTCAGTGATTTTAAGTGACCACCTCCTCCTGTGTGTGTTTCTAAATGTGCACAATGCATAATATTCATATGAAACACCTCGTTTCTACAAGGCGGTATTGATTTGAAATGCTATTCCACTACAGGCCTAATGTAAAAATGTAATCAAAAAAGAAAATCTATAAGATTCCAAATTCCAATTTGTCTCCGCTACACACGCACCATCTTTGCACACACGTATGACATAATGATTTGTTTAAAAAGTTTTGTTTAGCTTGTGTAAGCTGCAGTAAACCACCCATATACAGTATATTACTGTTCAAAAGTTTGGGGTTCACTTAGATGGGTCCTTATTTTTCAAAGAAAAGCACCATTTTTGACTCCATTAACAATGTCTAGACTGTATTTCTGATTAATTGAATGTTATCTTCATTGGAAAAAAAAACAGGGCTTTTCTTTGACTACAAACTTTTGAACTGTAGTGTACTGTCAGATAACTTTGTACACATTCCTGGCCTTCCCTACACAGAAATAATGATTTACAACTGTTTGGAACGTGTTATGTCATACATAGACCTCATATGTATGCTACCATTCAAATGTTTGGAGGTCCTTATTTTTTAAAGAAAATCCCAATGTTCTTACTCCATTAACAAAAACTAGACTGTGTTTATGATTCATTTAATGTAAAAAAAATAGAAATAAAAAATGGCCATTTCCAGACAACTCTTGGCCTCCTCCCCTACCGAAGTGTAATAATTTTAGATGACAACACACCCCTACAGTATATGTATTTTGAAACTTCGAATCAAATCAAAAAGCAAGCGTCTAATCTGTTGTTTGTCGCCTCTGTTACACAAACTCACGGTGAAGCCGCACACACACACACACACACACAACCGCATGCACTGTGACAGCACTAAGCTGAGATTAGAGTGCCACTTCCCCCTTGGCTTTTTGATGATTAGCGGCTCCTCCGTTAAGTCGCTCTCATATCACATATGTCCACTGCTGCTAAGTCACTAATCGGGACGGGGACGCGCGTCCATTAACCGGACGCTTAATCGCCGCGGACGGCGGGTTAACCGTCTCCAGGCCGGTTCGGCGAGCCCTGTAATCAACTCATCGCGCTCGGTGCTGGCACGTCACGCCGTTGCGAGGCTTACGCATGCAAGCGTGTTTAAATACATGCGGCCGGCTTACGAACACACAAGGGAGGTTGCGGGACAGCCAAACTGAACCCACAGTTGCATATTCTTCAATTTTGCCACTCATTTGAGAAAATAAGGAAAAGGTGGACTGGGTCACACACGAATAAGGCAAAGTCACACTCTCCACTCACTCACACACGTTGGCTCTGTCTGCTAACATAATCATGGCGCTAACGGCTCTTGTTAACTCCTTTTCAGGGAGCGTGGGAGCCCCCTCTGGAGAATTCCGCGACCAGTAAAGTGAATGCGCATGTACAGCCTCGCTTTAGATTACAAGCCGTATTTCTGCCGTGACACGAGCAGGCCGTCCAATCCATCCTGGACGCGTGCAAGGGGTGTTACAGTGGCGCTTTTTATTTCCTGATTGTGAACGCCGCCACTCATCTTTGAAATTGTTCTCCGAGGGGCGCGGTAGAATATTTGAGCCTGGGGTGTTTTGCGGCATTTGCATCCGTGCAACACCTTCGGCGGGAACTTGAACAAATGTCCTGAGGCCCCTTTTATCCCACCTCAACGTCTCTATCTCCCTTTCAAACACCCCCCTAAACTCATTCCGGTTTCTTCTCTCCATGGCCCTGGTGTTGTCTTACTTACTGTCCCCTCCTTACTCAATCAGCTGTTTGTAAAAAGGTCACTCCATCCCCCCTGTAAGGAAATTGCCCAATATCTATTTATAGAGTAGGTCAATGACAGGATAAACATAAAGAAAGGGTGGGCTAACCGACCAACAATCGGAATATTTCAACAAATGAGCTGCAATCCATCTCAAGTCCGACTATTTATAACCGCACTGTAACATTTTTGTGCTCTTAGCAATGCACGACGGATTTCCCCCCGATGAACACTTAAAGCAAAGTCAACGCTCACACACACCCAATGCGCGCACACACAAAGCGTCCACTGTGTGAGAGGTACGCAACTGGCCCGCTGTTTGGCCACAAAAGGCGGGAACGCACCAAGTGAATGTCACACACACACATGCAGGAGGGACAGTCATGTGTGTGCTAAACTCCTCTCTGTGTGACCAGTCATTAAGCATAGGAGAGGAGGACTTCATCTCCGGAAAATTGAGAGAAAATTGACATTGGCACATCACATTAAAGTCCAGACAAGTGCAGACAGCGCGTGGGAAAATATCGGGTGAAGAAGCGAGGCTGGAAGACAATGTGTGTGTGAGGGGAAGAGGTGGGGGGCGTGGGGGGGGGGGGGGGGGGGGGGGGGTTTGTTTGAAAGGAGACAGACGGAGAGAGGGAAAAGTGCATCCGGTGGAAGGCATGCACTCCCCTTCTTCTTGTCTTGATGTTAGCGAGTGGAGGGGAGGCGGCGCGGTGTTTATTGAGCGAGGGAGCGACTTTTTTCCATTGTTACACCGGCTCTGCTGTTTGTGAAGCAATCCGTGAAGGAGTCGCGACATTTGTCTCACTGTCAGCGAGCCCCCCTTTAAACTATACGTATCCACACATGTGAGCGCCTTGTCAAAATGACACACACACAGCTGGTCTCTTTCATTTGTCCCTCACTTTTTTGACCTCCTCCCTCTCTCTCTCCCTCTCTCTCTCTCTCTCTCTCTCTCTCTCTCCCTCACTACCTGGTGAGACAGAGGCTTCATTGTAGAGCTCTGGGAGGGACCTCGCAACCTTGAACACTGCCTCCTATTGTAGGCTGGAGGGACCGTGTATGCATTGGGGGAAATAGTTGAAGAGCGACGGATGGCGTATCTGGATACATGCGGTGACTTTAGGGAGTCCCCCTTGCTTAGCTGAACTTCGACTTCTGCCATGTGACCCTCTCCCCCCGTGTCATATGACCACACATATCCATCCAAACACACAACAAACACAGCCCCAAATGGCCCCCCTCGTCCCTCTATGGTCAGCTGACTTCACCCCGGTGGTGGGTTCTAAAGAGGCGGGGGTTTAGTATTCTCCACTGGTATTTTTTTTGTACCCCCTCCTCCTCCACGGATGGAGACACGGTTATCAAGACTCTCCCGGGACGGACAATATGGCCCAGACAATGGCCTCCAGTCCAAGTTAGTGTGTGTGTGCGTGTGTGTGTGCGTGTGTGTGTGTGAGAGAGAGCGAAAGAGAGAGAGAGAGAGAGAGAGGGGCGGAAGGGGGGGGTCGGCCGGGACAGGGCCACAGGAGAAGAGGGGAAGAATTGTGCATTAGTTTGCAAAGCACGGACACTCGACTCAATTACTCCTCTTGCGCACACGCATACACACAGAATACACTTTAATCTTGCCCGTTTAAATGAAGTCCTTGCACTGGGAGCAAGTTCTTTAAAAAGTAGCGTGAAGCTCGTTCACCTGTCTGGCAATTAGATTGTGCCAAAAAAATGGTTTAAAAAAATCCTGTTTTCGTGCCTTTAAATATTATCATAGAGGCCTCACAAATTGCGGCTGACATTCAACAACCTCAAGAATGAAGGGAAAATTGACTTTTAAAATAATTTCAAGGAACAGCAAGAACATTCCCGTCCCTCGGGCCGATCACGTCGTCGTCGAGCGCGGCGCCGACACTGTCAGTTTGCATCGGGGTGTGCAAGTGTTGCCCCCCCAGTTTAAAAATCACACGCACCCTAATAAACAGAGGGCCCAAATGGACGGGTGTGAAAACCCAGCAACGCCGCCTTGTCGCCACATCGAAGAAGCACAAGAGTGAGACCTCTTCCTCTCCTCCCTCCTCTTTTCATCATCCGCCACCCCTAACTGCTTAAGCCAACCTCAGTTTTCTGTCACCCCGGTTTCTCTTACACCCCACCTTTCTTCTACCTTTTCTTCTATCCATCACAGAGGAATGTGTCAATTTGGCCACAACGGTTCACTTTTTTTGGTGTCTGGTAACTTTCTGTCCAGAGAAGAAGCCTTGAAAGTTTCCCCGCAGAATAAATCCTAAAACAGAATACATCCCCTAAAAATTTGCCTTTGACAGAAATACAGGATATGCTGAGTGTGCAAAAGGCAAACGTGTCATTGCAAACTTGATTTGTAAACGACAAGACAAAGGAGAGGATTCAAAAACTAAATAAAATAAAACAGCAGAAGTGGCGAGAATACGCGAAAGAAGAGGAAGTGTGATGAAAAGATGAAGCCACTTACAGAGACGCAGGAGCCGAGAGCATCGCGAGGCTGGAGCGCGCGCACACACTGACAAGTCCCGACGGAGAGACAGTGCGCACACACACACCTATACGCACACACCCACAGAGAGTGGGAGATACCCCCACACTCACTCTTTTGCATACATATGAACACACGCACTTGGCCGCGTAGTGATGGAGCGCATTACTGGAAAGCAAAGAGTTATAAGTGCTCCCCACTTAAATCATTGTAATCCCCACATTTTTATCTCCATACATTCCGCTTTCCCGGTGTAATCCTTTACATTTTTAATTCCTACCTTCGCTGTTGTTATATTTTTCTCTCCTGCCGCTCAATCACTTTGCCGGATTTGATTATTAAAAACACAATTTTATTTATTTTTATTTTTATTTTTAACCGTCATCTAAATGGGTCTTTAATTCGAGGAGCCCCTCCTCCCTCTCCTCCTGTCAACTACTGTTTATCTGTGAACAAAAGATTAATTTTATGAGGCAAAACAGAGGAAGACTTACTAATGCAATAAAAGTTGAACAAAAGAGACCGAAGGTGAGGTGTTTGTGAGAGTATTAAAACAGTTGGTATTATAATGTTATAATCTGACACCCCTCACAGCAGCCAACAGGCATTATTGCACTCTTGTTGACATTGTGGCGTAAGGGCAAAGTTGGAGGGTACACGCCTTCGAACATCAAGAGGGGCCACGCTGAGATTAGCGTATGCAGGAGGAAAACAACAGTGATATTTTTATTTTATTTTTATGTGGGGGAAGAAGACCTTTCGGATTTTAAAGTTACTTTTCAAAATGAAGACCACAAGAAATAATAGTCGTGATAAGTGTGGCAAGCTTTTAGAAGAAACGTGCGCGCGCACACGCACACACACACACACACACACACACTGATCTAAGAGGGGAAGTGAGATGTAAATAAAGTGATGAAAGTAGAGGCGAGATGATGAGGGCTGACACACACACACACACACACGCGCGCACACAGATATCAGTGTTGATCTCTCTCACGCACACAAACACGACATTTTAAGCACTTGGCACTCTATGAAGAACTTACTGCCACATTCATTTCTGCATTTTACACCACATTGTCAGTCAGGTCCCTTTGGCTTTAACTTACTCGAACACACGCACACACTTTGTACTGTTGTCCTGCCGCTACATTCCTCTCTCTATCAGTGTCCTGCTACATCCCCCCCCCCCCCCCCCCCCTCAACCCTCACCCCGTCTCACTCATCAGTGCGTGCGTGTGTGTGTGTGTGTGCGAGGGGTCCGCACGTACCTGTTACACTCCTGAGGTAGCTCAGGCTCAGTGAGCATGCTGGAGTAAGGGTCCGTCTCTCTCGACAACAACAACATAAAACAGTCCCACAAAAATGCTCGGCTGGACGAGGTTAGGTAGATCTCCCCTCAAGACAAGACGGGATAAGAGTGATCCTTCACACACACTGCTGATTCTCTCTTTCTCTCTGTGTATGACTGTGTGTGTGTTCCTCTCTCTCCCTACTCACACACTTTCAGACTGTCACCCTCCCTCTCTCTTGCTCCCTCTCTCTCCCTCTCTCTGTTTCTGTGCCTCTGTCCCTCCTCTTCTCCTCCCCTGGCTGTAGGCTGTGAGATCCAGCTCTTAAAGGGCCAGCAGCAGAGCCACGAGAGCGATCTCATCCACTGTGACCGGGGTGGTGCGTGTGATGGGAGGGCCCGTTTTGACCGGAGGGCTCACCGTCAGTTCCTCACGTCCGACAGTCACACTTGATTTTCACACACACTCACACAACAAATCACGGAGACGACTCGGACGACGAGATGGCCCAAGTCCACGTGCAGCATAACAAAACGTCTTCGTATGCAAAGGAACTTCTATAGCACTGGGATGGAACTGATGCTTCATGTCGCAGGCCCAAAAAAAGCACCTTAACTGTCATCAGCTCGTGTGGGATTTCAAGTGAGGTCAATAGCGCGCGTTCACTTCCTGCCGCTTTCTCCGAGCGATTTCAATCTGCCGCGTAAGCGACTATTAAAGGATGCAAATTGAAAGGAAACGATTCGACCACAAATGACACCGCCGGAACTCTGAAGAGCGAGAAACTTTGTGCGAGGGGCCGCAGAGGCATCGAGTGGTTAACAGGGTGCTACTGGCGGTGTGATGCTAATTGGGATAACCACATATCTCGTAAGCTTCTTTTACTCCATATGTTAAGTCACTAGTTTCCTGATAACCATTTTCTCATGAAAGTATTTTATTTTTTTTAAATGAAAGGTCCAAGGTACAGTGGTAGCTACTAGAATGAGTCTTCAAATGTCAGGTTACATGTTTGAGCTCTTTTCCTAAGAGGTGATTGCAGATCGAATAGTGACGGGGTATGCTGGGGGAATACTTTTACCAGGATAGTAAAGCTACACATGTTTAATAAAACATTGTACCTCTACCCACATTGACTATTCTATTTTAGGTTAGTAGTCTCCTCTTAACCATTTTCTAATGACAGGGTACCCAACTTCTTTTATTGGAGGGGTACCAGGTACCCATCTAAACAGAGGAGTCTTCAAATATTTCCATGTCTGATGGTATTCTCTTTGTACAGTATGTTGGAACAGGACTTACGACTGAACAAAATCTTCTACCATCTCTTTTCCTACATGGCACAAAACTCCAACATGGAAACTGGGTACTTTTCATGGTAGCATGCCTATTTTCTACTGGGAGAGCACCACACTTCTGGCGACAGGGTACACCGTATTCCTTCATTTGGCGTTTCCTAGTTGCAGGGTTGACACTTTATCGGGTTGTGCTGAGCAGCATAAATGGTCCAAAATCAACTGGTTGGCGTCGCATGCGATGGGAACTTAATTGCCTCGTCTTTGTATTCTGTGACACGACGTGTGTAATAGTGCAACAACATCATAGCGATAGGATCAAAGGCAAACAGGATGAAGCGAGGTGTTATGATAAGCTCCCACCATGCTTGAAAATAATTAGAGTCACATGACTACAGGTTGCATCGAAAACGATTTGATTGTTGACTTAACCGTCATGTCTTTTGATTTAGCAAATTTGCAGTTAGCCAACGCAAAAATATTTGCTGTCTCATTTAAATATGTGATATCAGCGAATGAGAATAACGTCTTGATTGGCGAGATTATTATTAAAGCCATCAAAGATGTGTTTATTTGTGCTGCTTTATTCGCTTATCACTGGCTCGTCCATACAGAAAACATTCTTCCTGTTTACATTCTCGCGAGGAATAAAAGTGTCACATGGTTTGTTGTGACGCACTTTGGGATGCTTGGCATTTTTAACGTCTGACCCTGGTTACAAACTCCTCAACTGAATTGTCCATGTATTTTGTCGACCAGCTGTACTCATTAGGATTGTGGGTGGGTCGGGGGATCTTCTGATTCTGCTTTTCAGGGTACCAGTCCTATGATAGTACGGCCCAGTCCTCCAACGAGAGGGTATGCATCTTTTGACAAAGCCAAGGTACACACTTCTTACGGCAGGGTATACAGTACATATAAAAAACACATTTCCACCATAATAACCCCTCTTCCCTGGCGTGCTTCCCCAGTCTCCGAATGTAGTTGTTGTCGTACTTGTGGTGTTAGCATGATTTTGATTTACTTTATTTATGTATTTATTTTTATGGATTTAGATATGAGCTTGAACGTCCTCCATCCTTTTTCATGGCCGTGTTTATGAATAGAATGAATAGCCTGTACTTTTTTCCACCGAAACCTGAACACGACTTTGAAATAAAAGGCGTCCAGGTCCGTCCTTATACCTTTTGTTTTGTTGCTTCCAGAATGAGCCAACTGATTCTGCCGTGTGCATTTGATTTGGTTACAAGCAAACAGCTGAACACTTTCAACAGAACATATGCTGGTGCTCTCATGCATGAACACACACACACAGATGCACCAAATACGCAACCTTCGGCAGTCAAACGCACACCCTTTGTGTCCTCAGGTGTGCATACTGTACATGTTGTGTGTCAGGGGTACACGCTGCTTTTCGCCCTTTGTGCTGTCACTCACTATTAGTGGTGTGTGGTCTGCATGTCACACATACGGCCAATCTAGCTATTGTTCCAGTGAGTGGAGAGGAAAGCGGAGTTGACAGACTGCCACTTCTGTAATACTTAAACACACACACACACACACACACACACACACATAAATTGCAGGATTGGAGGGTGGGAAGCCAGTGGGAAGCCAGCCCTCTGTCACTGTACTTACAGTATATACTGTACTGTACACTTGCAGTGAATAAACCTTTTAGAGCTCTCAATGTTGGATTGCAAAATGAAGCTCAAGCAAGAGTCCCTGCAGGTGTGATGTGAAAAAAGGGGGGGGGGGAAAACCTGTCCATTTTTGGTGCATGATTTGGCTAAAAGAAAAGGAGGAACAAGGTTAAGCAAGCCAGAGCCCCCATTGATGATATCATTCAGCAGCCATAATAACTCCAAGCAGGGTAAGAGAATATCCTTCAAGCCTTGTGAAGATCCACTTTCCAAAGATATAAAAAGGACGAACCGTCTTTTATGTAATGTGTGTTGATGTCGACGTGAATTAAAAGACAACTTTGCGGTTGAAGCAAGAGGTGCTCCAGCACTCATTCAATGTTTCATCAAGAAGACGAAGACAAAAAAAAGAGAAGCCTCTCATACAAATATTAATGAACACCTTAGACGTGGATGCAGTTCATTTAAATGGCAACAGATAGATCGAGAGAACACAGATAACAGACAAAGCATGCATACGCACTGATCGCCTGACGCTCTCCACTCCACACGGAAGTATGAAAATGCCAACGTCAACAACAATTAGTTGCCTTCGCTTTTCTATTTACCTAATGTAATTCATGGTCAAACGGGAAGAATACACTCTGGGGCTGAATAATTGAATCACATTCCACGACTAAAAGGGGCATTGATTGGGAACGGCATCTCTCCTTGACCCTTCAAGAAAGCCGAGAAACAAATGATAACCTCATTTATGCATTACACAAGCATACAGTAGATTACTTTAGCAGAAGCCAGCTTGTGGAAACATTGGGCAAGAACTTCTTTTTGTGTTCTATTGCGATTTGGATGATTATAATTATTGGTAGTCTAAGGTCAGGCTTGTCCTGCGCTTATTTCTCTTAAATATTGTTCACAAATCAGTCTGAATAGGTGTGAGCGAACACTTCTACTTTCCTGAGATAATCCACCCAGCTCACAAGTTTGGCCTATGAAGATGCTGATTAGACAACATGATTATCGCATAGGTGTGCCTCAGGCTGCCCACAATAAAAGGCCACTCTAAAATGTGCAGTTATTTATGAGTCCATTTATACTGTGCAATTGTCTTACAGGCACATGACAAGCATTTTCTTGAGCTGTCTCATCACAAGTTTGGTGTACAATTCTTGGAGTAACCAGTAATTTTCATAGTGTTGCTTGGTCATGCGAACGAGGAGTGTCTTGCTCAGAGAACAGTGACAACAAAAGCGACTACTTCACCTGGACTGGAACAAAAGGTGCTAGGTAGGTGATTCAAAAGGTTCGTAAGATGTCTCTCTCGGTGATAAAAGAGGGAGGAAGACAAAAGGCGCTACAAAGCTGCTTGTGTTAAAGCCAGAGAGATGCTTTGCTTCAACATCAACATGCAGAAAAACACCCATGAGGACACACACAAAGAGGGGGAAAAAAAACACAAAGCACACACACACACACACACACACACACCGAGGCCATTACAATGAAACCGTTGATAGGACGCCCCTGTGACGGGGACCCTAACAGCTGTATTGCATTAGGGGCCGACTGTGAGCAGGGGCACAGGGAGACGGATTGTAAACAAACTTTTAAGACCCACTAAGACAAGCACTGTCACATATGTCTTCCGCACAATCCCACAAACACCCACAATTATGCGTTGGACACAAGTGAGGTTTCACACATGGAATATTAACTGGGGTCGCAAAAGAGTGGAAAATTGTTGGAAACTTTTCAGTTGATTTCAATTTGGAGGTTAGGCTGGAGAATTTTGGAAATATTCTGAATTGGAAACAGTTTATAGGAATTTAGGGGAATTAATTGCATTTGATTAGGAATCGGGGGTTATTTAATTGTGGTTTCACCAGAAAGTGCAGAAAATGAGCTTTTTGTGAGAACATGTCAAGCAGAAGAGTAACTTTGATGCTAAGATTTTTTGATTTTGTTAACATCTCAAAACAACAAAAACAAGACTGACAAAGGGCCTTTGATGACAAAATAAGGATTTATTTAAAGACATACAGTTATAAAACCCACCGTGAGCAACGCTGCCTCTCCGCATGGCTTGAGTTTGGCTTTCTTTGATGGCATTCGCCAGTCACTCCACGAACAGCGTCATCTCTTTTCACGATCACGACACACAGTTTCTACTACCTCCTTCGACACATACTCTGTTTATACCACATGTATAAATATTCTCCTCAATTGTGAGGTGCCTAAACTTGTCCAACTTCCTACATGTTGACAATTATCTCCCTCAGAATTGACGTGACAAACTGAGATTCACCGTCTCATCTTTTATCTTCTACTAAATCTCAAATCCAAAGCGATGCAAAGCCGCCATCTACAAGGATCTGTTAGCTATTACAATAGTATACAAACCTGAATTTCACAGACCGGCTGGGCGAGCCCTTCGTCCATGCCTACCTGTTGAAAAAAAAAATTGACAAATATATTTGTCGGTAGCTGTAAACGGTGAGATTTTCCAGCTGACGTCCACAGCAGTGAATGACTTAAAAAACACTAGTTGTAAATTCCTGCTTTATTCTGAGTCATTGCCATAAATCCCCGTCAATACAAATACTTTCCAACTTTGAAAATGTGTTGTGTCTCACAAGCATGTTTGTGGACCTTGAAAATTCGACATTTTCCTACATTGAAAAGACCATGAGGGTCTGCAAAATAAAGGGGGAAAACACAGGAAAGTAAGCCTGGTAATGAACTCGCTTAAGACGACAATATTTCACAAATGTGCAACAATTGCGAGCATGCGAGCCTTTGGTGCGAGTGCTTATCTCGATCCCAACATGAGCTACTATATCAATACCTCGCTGCGCCTCGCTCCGATGTAGAGGAAGAGCGAGCGGAGGCCGGCACGGGGGGCGCGCACGTCCTGTGTGAAGTATGTTTATCGTGCGTACACATGTGCGAGCCGAGAGCCTCATCTGAAGGCATGAGTGGCGGGCAAGCGAAACTATTAAGATAGAGGCGCTATCTCTTGACGCCAGCGGCAGGTTAATAACAGGGAGGTCTCCGGACACTCTCCTCCACTCTCGTGCACACTTTCTCCAACGTAGATGTATATCGTGTGTGTGAATGGGTGGACAGGCAGGCCAAAAGATGAAAAACAAAATTGCTGCTTTTACCACCAAATTATGTTGGCAATGCAAGTTTACTAGGAAACGCAACGCTTGGGAAACCAGTCTGCTTGTACTGTGCAGTAAGTTCTTTATAGAGACATCATGTGGGACGCGGTGGGCTGAGGGCAGCTGCAGCAAAGTGGAGACTGTGCAGCAAAAAGTCTCACTTCTGGTCAGATGTGTGCTTTCACATTTTTTCCTCCACTTGAGTCCAGTTTAAAGTGACACAACTGCAGTGTATCACAGGCCTTTTCCAAAAGCAGAGCACTTCAACAAACATGAAGCTGGAAACGCAGTGTGACAATGACTTGCATGGGAAATTAATTAATAATCTTATGCTCTGTGCAAATCTGAACTCATTACTAATTCGCCGGATTAGATTTATTTTGTTGTTTTTTTCCCCCTCCCTCTCTCTCCTCTCCTTCAAAACATCAAGCCAGTTAATTAGACTGCTTCTGGTGTCATTTGTTGGTAATGTGCGGCTGGAGTAGACAATGCAAGAAGTGGCTGAAAGGGAGTCTGTGTCGCAGCGGGGTTAATGGATAGACTAGGCCTGGGAAGATACGTGGAAAAGTGATTTACTGAGGGTGAAAAAAAGGTCCAGAAAGACAATGAAAAGTTCATAAAGATTATTAGCACAGCACAATTTTCCTGCTACTTAATTGTAACGAGGCAAATTGAACCCAGCTTCAGACTTAAGACTTTGATGATATTCCATATTCGATGATGGGGTAGCTTTTCTTTTGTAATATCTACTGTATATCTACGATAAGGGTCAATTTAGGACAAGCCATCAAAATGACGTAGGACAGAGAACACAAACAAGCAGAGACACCAGAGAAGCCAAATGTCCGAGACAAGAAAACAAAGTGGGAAATAGCCATCCATCTATCGATTTCTATTATGCTTGTCCTAATTAGGGGGCGCTTGAGCCTATCCCAGCTGACTTTGGGTGAGAGCCGGTGTACACCCTAGTCTGGTCACCAGTCAATCTCAGGGCACATTACAAGAAGAGATAGGAAAATGATGATTTAGTCTTCAATGAACCTAACATTACTTAAGCATGGGGATAACATGCGAATTTCACACAGGAGGACCTGAGCCAAGAGTTGAACCCAAGATATCTCGACTGTGAGGCAGACGTGCCAACCATTTTTTGCAACTATTGGTGACGTAATTTGAGGGAAATCTCAACTGGCCAAATGTTGACTAAAACAAGCTTGGCCGAGGTAACCCTAAACATTACAAGTTGACAAATGTAAAATCAGCTACAGTGAACCCGTCGTTTATCGCGGGGAATATGTTGCACACCCATGCCAACCCATTGCAGTAGGCAAGTAGCCTTTAAAACGGAAAAAAATCACATCAGCATGTATTTTACTGTCAGTCCAGTCCAGGGTGTACCCCAACCTGGCCTGCAGTTGCAACCCTCAACAATGGGTCTCCCAATTGTCGCTGGTCTGCGTGAACCTCATATAGATGTTCATCAACCAAATTGGAGCATACTTATTTAGTTGAGTGAGCTTTGTTTAGTTGTTTATTTCGACTTCTCCAATTCCCTCCATCCACTCCACCCACCGCACACACTTACACACACATCTCAAAGCTGTCAAGATGTTGCCTCTTTCAGTCTCGGGCTGAATGGGGGGATTTGGCAGCGTTCCCCCCCCCCCCCCCCCCCCCCCATTTCTCCTCGCTTTTGCAGCAGACGTTTTCTTTCTTTCTTTTTTTTTTAAGTGCACACATGTTTATGCACCAAATCTCCACACTTTGTGTTTCACCACGTCAAGGCACAAGCTCAACCCTGGATTGATGCACCCTGGCAGTACCACCCCTACCCCCACGTTGTGTACTTGCTCCCAGGGAATAGGGCAACGCGTGAGGGAACAGATGCAAAAGAATCTCGAGTGATGAGGGAAATCTTTTGCTGATTTTCTGCATAGGCTTTGTGGTCCTGGAAGGCTGTTTATATGTTTTTTTAAGACTATTGGTGAGAACAAGAGAGAGGAGATTGTGCTATCCACTGCCTGGGGGCTATGCTGAGCCTATGTATTTAAGCCCCTACTGTTCCAAGCTTAACAATAACGCCCACTAGTTTTAATTTAATTCTGTCATCTTTTTTTTAACTAAATAATCCACTTCCATTTTCTCTATGTCACAGATGGAAGCAAATCTAATCTTATCGCATACACGCAAGAGTACCTCTTTCCTTCATCACCGAGGCCCGATAAGGAACAATGCGCGCGTTGACTTGCTGGTTTACATGAGCAAGAATGCAGAAAGAAAGACGATTAAATACAAGTTGCAAGACATGAATTTATAGAACAGTAAACAGACACAAAAAAAGTCGACTTACCTTCCCTAAACATCGAAACATCACACAACCCAGCTGCCCACGCTTAGCAGCATGCAGCCTACACCCACTCGCCATCATTACCCGACCAAGTCACCGCATCCAATATTTACATGGACATTTACATCAGACCGCAGTCCTGAGGTTGCGGTTGGCACACATGCCTTTTGAATTCCCTTTGTGGCCTCCTACTTTGACTTCAGAACATTAAACATCACCGCAGGTACACCGTGCTGCATGTCAACCAACGACGGCGGCATTCGGTGCAACATTTTCAGCGTTGAACCACAACATTGTGGATAATCTAGTTCTTTCGATGTTGAAATAATTGCACATCATTGTCTATTTTTTTAGATAAGTTTTCTGTGGTCTGAGTAAAAATTGCGCAGAGTGAAGTCAGTCAGATGTTATGAAGTGGAGTAATCTGGGACAGAATGTTTGATAATATAAATTAATCTGGTTGCTTGGACACAGCAAGGAAGGAAGTCCACGTTCGAATGATGAATGGATTGTGATTCATTTGACGTTGAATGTTTTATCTTCATCTCATTATCCATCCATCCATTTTCTGAGCCGCTTATCCTCACGAGGGTCACGGGAGTGCTGGAGCCTATCCCAGCTATCTTCGGGCAGGAGGCGGGGTACACCCTGACCTGGTTGCCAGCCAATAGCAGGGCACACATAAACAAACAACCATTCGCACTCACATTCACACCTACGGGCAATTTTAGAGTCTTGAATCAACCTACCACGCATGTTTTTTGGGATGTGGGAGGAAACCGGAATGCCCGGAGAAGACCCACTCAGGCACGGGGAGGGAGTAGTACGACCTGCCATTGTTACATAATATACTGCTGGACCCCCTGCAGTTTGCCTACTGAGCGAACAGGTCTACGGATGATGCAGTCAACATGGGACTGCACTTCATCCTAGAACACCTCGACAGTGCAGGGACCTACGCGAGGATCCTGTTCGTGGACTTCAGCTCAGCGTTCAACACCATCATCCCTGAACTCCTTTCCTCCAAGCTTCTCCAGCTCAGCGTCTCGCCGGCCATCTGCCAGTGGATTTACAGCTTCCTGACGGGCAGGACACAACAGGTGAGGCTGGGAGAGACCACCTCATCCACACGCAGCATCAGCACTGGGGCGCCCCAAGGTTGTGTCCTCCCTCCGCTGCTCTTCTCTCTCTTCACGAACGACTGCACCTCAATGCACCCGGCTGTCAAACTCCTGAAGTTTGCAGATGACACCACTGTCATCGGCCTCATCAAGCACGATGACGAGTCTGCATATCGACAGGAAGTGGAGCGGCTGGAGCTGTGGTGCGGCCGACACAACCTGGAGCTGAACACGCTCAAGACTGTAGAGATGATCGTGGACTTCAGGAGGCATCCTTCGCCACAGCTGCCCCTCACACTGTCCAGCTGCCCTGTGTCAACCGTCGAGACCTTCAAGTTCCTGGGAATTACAGTCTCTCAGGACCTGAAGTGGGCGATCAACATCAACTCCATCCTCAAAAAGGCCCAGCAGACGATATACTTCCTGCAGCTTTTGAGAAAACACAGCCTGCCACAGGAATTGTTGAGGCAGTTCTACACAGCCGTCATCGAATCACTCCTGTGTTCTTCCATCACAGTCTGGTTTGGTGCTGCATCAAAAAAGCACAAACTCCGACTGCAACGGACAATCAAAATCGCTGAAAAGATTGTCGGTACCCCTCTACCCACCCTTGAGGACTTGCACGCTGCCAGAACTAAGACAAGAGCGTGCAAAATCCCGGTCACCGGCTCTTCCAGCTCCTTCCCTCAGGTAGGCGCTACCGATCAATGCAAACTAGAACTAGCAGACATTCCAACAGTTTCTTCCCTCTTGCAATCAACTTCTTAAACAGCAAGAAAGAAGTACTTTGGAGCACAACCATTTAATCGGTACAACCTCCAAGAGTAACAATGTACGGTGTATATTTTTTGTATGATTTTCTACATAGAAACATGCTACATGCCATGCGTTATGTTTTGTATGTCAGGCACCTGATTCTATTTGAAAATCAAGTACATTTCTGAGGAGTCTCGTATGACAATTTAGGGGGATTTTACACAAAAAAATACAAAATAGTAGAAATGTAACTAATTCTTGTTAATCATAAAAGAATATCACCCATCCATCTGGTTAGGGTCGCGGGGCGCTGGAGCCTATCCCAGCAGACTTCGGGCAAAAGGCGGACTACACCCTGAACTGGTCGCCAGTCAGTCGCAGGGCACATATAGACACGGACAACCATTCGCACCCTCATTCACACCGTCACTGAGTGGGAACTGAACCCACGCTGCCCGCACCAAAGTCAGGCGAGTGTACCACTACACCATCAGTGACTCAAAAGAATATCACCTGAACCCCAAACAAAAACTGAACAAATGTATTATATTAGAGACTGAGTACTTTCAGCAAAGCCATTTTTTGGGAGTGTGTTGTGATACAGGATTTCATATTATATGGCATATGTTGATGTGTTTAGTATGTTGTGAGGCACCTATCCATCCATTTTCTGAACCTCTTCTCCCACTAGGGTCACAGGATGTGGTGAGGCACCTCTAAGTTTATTTAAGCATCAAGTGCGCTTCTAAGTGTTTTTGTGCTGTATTGTTACCCTATCCAAAAGTGCCCCACTCCCTTTTTTTCTCACTGGGGGAACACACTGGCACACAGATGGTTAAGCCCACCCTTGTGCTGAGTGGGACGGGTGGGAGTTTGGGGCGGCGACGGGGTGGCTGGCGGTGCAGATGGCACAGAGGGCATCGCCAATCGCTCTCCACGACCGCACAAACGCACGTATAGAGTTAAAATTAGTACGGGAGGTGAGGAAGTGATAGAAGATGTGGAGGTGGGTGTGCATTGTGCGCCTTGCGCGTGCAAACGGGTGCTGGCATTGATCCGGTGTGTCACACAAAAGCCGCGGGATTCTCGCTGGCACCTCTGCCCACGCCGTGCCACTGTGAGAGGCGCGGCGAGGCCTGCCAGAGGGTCCTGGCAGCGCGGTGCGTGCGTCTCTAATTTCATCTACATGGGCGCTCTTTTGACATGTACCCACACATGCGGCAATTGGGGCTCTCCTTTTCAGTGGTTTTTAACAGTATACAAGCAAGTCCGAATTTAGAGTTGCACGCCTTCAGTGTAGTACCACGTTGTGCGGCGACATGCCAGGTAGCACTGTTGCTGCTCCTTGTGTTTTAAAATAGCAGTTGATTGAAGGTTCATAATTACTGTTACATCAATGCTAATTTACAGGAGCTCATCTATGGCATTTCACATATATTTTAGCATTAAACTAATGGACATTCACGAGAAGAAATTACACGGTTTGGTTAGACATTTAGATGTTTAAATAGAGAATGTTTCATTCTCTTTTGCTTTATGTGTCATTTTTATAGCAAACTTCTACTGCGAGTGACAGACAGCTTGAAGCACACACGCTGTGTGTCTCTTATTTAGAAAACTGTGTGAGCAAGAGTGACAACAGGTGCCGTGGAATATTCAAAAAAAGTGTGTTTTAACAATTCTAAATGTGCTTCATAAGTTTATGTGTTTGACGCGTCTGGGAAGTATGCAAAACTACAGTATGCAGGAAATGTATTTAGTCTCTCAATATTGTGGATTTACACCTATTGTGGGTGGATCTGCAATGCATCCCCCGTAATAATTGGGGTTCAGCGTACTCATACATACGGAAATCGGGGCTCACCTTTTGAGTGGCATAAAGCACAATGCATGGAAAGCGGGTCATTGTGAAGGTGTGCCCAAGTGTTATTAGAATGTTACCTAAGCAAACAAAACGCACACCGGTACCACCCCCCCCACTCATTAGGAAGACCCAACCATGAGTCTCAAATGGCTCAGCCTTTGATATGCAATGATGACTAATTCCCTCCTGTGTTCCACTCTCTGCAGACAGCGGCGTCATTAGACGGCGGACACACTCACACACACACACACACAATCTCATCATATTAGCCCGACCAGAAGTTCAGATTCTCCTCTGTCTTTTACCTAATGTTGTGAATTGCCTACCGGGGGACTCACTTCCCTCACTTGTCATGTAATTAGAACAGTATTTACATAAAAACATTTGAATCATGTATCATTAAAAAAAAAAAAAAAAAAATAGAAAACTCTTTCTTGATGTATGAATTCTCTTCTTAAAGGCAATAAGATAATGATTAATTTGCTTGTGGCACTGTTTTTCTCATATGCATAAGTTATTCTACCAAATAATGAGGTAGAAAGTAGTCAAATAAACCTACTTTGTAATACGTGAAAGTGTTCCACATTCCTTACTATCTAAAATCTATTCAAATTTAAAACACAGCAAAATCATTTCTACAGTAAACATACAAACTTATACCTTGTTTTCCCCCTGATTCCACCTTCCTCTCCACCTCCCACTTCCCCAGCCGTAACCCAGACTCTGTTTGTGATCAGTCTATTACTATGCCCACAGTCCATTCTGTGGCTATTAAACATGGTGAACGACCTCACCCCGCTAACCCCTGCCTGCTAATGGTGCAAAAACACACTAAATGAAAGTCAGTTGGCCCTGGATGGCACACCTCCCTCTTTTATTAGAATCCATTCATATTTGTCTCGGTGCCTGTTGGTCTGAAATAATTCCTGATGGAGACATAATGGAAGCGGTGTTGTACTTCTCTCAGTCATTCGAATAAAGGGTGAGGAGTTCATTCTGTATTTTGAACGTTACTTTAAGTGGAAATTCTAACAATAAAGCCCCATGGAAAAATGGCATTAAGTCAGAAGGTGTGATGACAAGGAGCGGACGTGAAAAGGCTTTGTTTCTTGGAGACGGAGCCCAGTAAACGCGAGCGAGCGTTTCCACAGCGACCACTTAGCACCGGTTCTTCAGTCAGTCAGGGTGAGAAAACAAGGCTCCGGTCAACTGCACTGGACGAGTTAACAGAGCAAAACAACTGATCGATGATCATGAACACTGGTGGAACTGTTTAGTTAACTCCAACATGCCGGTTAAACGGAGTCTCCAAAAACAGATCAGATCAAGACATTTAAGTTTGACTGACAATGAGTTCAATTGACTTGTAAATTGTCAAAAAGAACTTGAAGAGGAAAAGGAAGGTTGGCCCACCAACGTGCAATTATCTCCATAGGTCAACATACGGAAATTGAAATATGACATGACTGACCATAACTGAAGTTTTATGTAGAGAGTGCACAGTTACAGAGAACAATAACCTTACTAATTCAGCACATGTCTGAATGTAATTGGACTGCGATATAGCGACTCCAGCAAATATTCACCACTAAGCTTAATTACCAACACGATTGTGTTTTTTTTTTTTTTGCCAATAATTGAATAAACAATTGAAAACACTGTTGATGGCTTTTACCATTGTAAGCGTAATTACTAACACTGTTGTGTTTTTCGTTAATCATTTTGAATACACGCACCATCACCAAATTCAAGAGACATGATTTGTGTAGTGTGTTCATTTGGAGCAATTTAATCGGTACATCACTGCCATTGTTTGTCCTGCAGGTACATTTCGTTAAAAAAAATATATAAATCAGTTTATACAGTACGTTATCTATTCAAGTACTGTGTTAGAGCACTTTCAATGGCTGTTTAAACAATGTCCCCACTATTGTCAGTGATACCAGGCTGATTGGCAGCAATGCAGTGCGCCAAAAGCAGGCTGCAGTTAAGTGAGCGATTGTTTTAAAAGGGCTGTTGGGGAGCCCAGCTCTCACGTTGCCCGTGATAATGAGGATGTTTTCTGTCCTCGGTTCAATCAGCGCCTGCCACCCAAGCGAGCAGATTCACGGCGCGTCGCAGATGTGCACAATTGGAGTGACATCTGAAAGTAAAACTCTCGAGCCTTCTTCGCGATGTGGCGCGCTCCTGTTTAGAAGCGATTTCCTGGCGCTGAGCGGCGGTGACGACGGCGACTCAGGGAGCGAGAAAAGACGGCAAAGGAAGGCAGGGAGGGAGGAAATCTTTGGCAAGGGCCTCGGCTTTGAAGCATTTTGGAGGGAGATGACATGCAAAATTAGGAGAGAAGATTTTCGCCCTCTCCACTTTGACTGCATATTAAACATGCAAGGGGGGTAATTTTTTTTCCCCTCGCAAAGATAAATGCCACCAGTCCCTTAACAACACAGATTACCTTGTCTGCGCTCGCTCAGAATCTGTTAGGCTCTCCAGCCGTTTGATTAAAGTTTGGTTGTTGGTTGTTTTTTTTCTTTCTTAACATGCAGGTACTTCGCAAGTATTCCCTTCCAACTTTTCAAACGCCAAGAGGGCCTTATCTTATTCAAGCACCCATTTGCATAAACAGGTCCTTTGCCAATAAATCATTTATTAGATACAACAGCAATACAGTAGATTCTTTCCCTTTGATTTCTTTTGCGTAATCCTTCATTACAGACACACCATGTGTTGCCTATCAATTCGTCGTGACACCACATTAGAGCCACACATTTTTTCCCCCACTTGTTATTTACACACCTAATTATGGTATGGATGTAACCGTTGCTTTGTCAACAAGCTGACAACGGTAAGTACTGCATCCAAAAGCAAGAGGCTGGGCTCATGAGCTGTTTCTAACAATACAGTACAACAGTTCCCAGTGTTTGCAAGAGAGGATCATGTGAATAACAAGAGTGTGGCATTAATTAAATTGAAAGTAGAAGAAACTAATGTGAGAAAGCCTCACATCAATGCAAACGTAGCTTTGCCTAAATCGGATTTACGGCATTTGATTGGGGAATCTCCCTCGCACAAACAGCTTAGGCAGGACTTTGTGGGACAGTGGGGAAAATATTTCAACGACATGTGCATGTGCCTTCTCGGAACTGAGATGCCCAAAAAAAAAGAACTGAATTAAGGACTGTAAATGTTGGTTAGACATTATCCATCAACTGGAGGTTCCCATCTGACTTTGGGCGAGAGATGGGGTACACCCCAGAACTGGTCGCCAATCAATCACAGCCTGGATCTCTTGACTTTGAAGCAGATGAGCTAGCCACGACACTACTGTGCTGCCGTAGCAAGTCTTTAATCATATATTGTTTCAAAGCCAGAATACCTGGAGATAAGATATACGATACCAAAGCCAGAATACCCCGAGATAAGATATGATAGCAACTAGTATCCATGAGCAGCATCGCGATTATAAAGTCTTGACATTGTTGCTAGTCTTTTGACATAAAGAATGAGTGGAAACATAATAATCCATTGTGTTGAATGCACAGTAGCACTGGTGTGAATGTTTGTCTCTCAAAATGAACCAAAAAAAGGTGAATCTTCAGAGATCACTGAGCAAGCCATCATCGAAGCATGTATCCGTGCCTTTGAGAGTGACTGCGTTTGCACAAGGCTGATCTAGAGGGAGTTATATTGTTGTGCCCACGGGAGCAGATGTCGCTGGCACTTACTCAATACTCATTCGCTCTCTCTCTCTCCATCTCCTTGTCTGTTTCCCTCTCTCTCGTTTCTGGCCAGATGGAGAGATGCTCCTCACTCTGTATCACAATGCTCAGGAGTCATGTGATCCACGAGCTCGCTGTCTCCTTCCTCTCTCTATCTGTTTCTCTTTTGTCCCTTTTGATCCACGAGCGCTCACTCTCCCACTTTCTCCGTGTCCTGACAAAGGCGGACAAAGGCCTTTCATTTTCTCTGGGCCCTGCTTGAGCTCTCTGTGTTTGTACTGTACCAAACTGGGCTCCAGCTCTCATTGTATTCCCTACTCATTGCAAAAAAGAAAGGTGTCTAGGGGCCCCGGGGCCCTGCACTTCGAAAAGGGGCCTTCCCCTTTGTGGTAGGGGTTGCGTTTACAGCACGACGGGAAGAAGAAAGAGCAAAAGCGACAGAGTATATTATTTCATTAAGTGCTTTGGAGCTGGTCAAGGGATTGAGGACTAAACCTTGCAGCTCAGTGTGACAAGGGCGCGACCTCCCACAACCTGGGAACTCCAGCCATGCAACTTGCCGCTTTCATGTGATACTGGGAATACTAGGGGGTGGTGTGAAAGCTCTGTCAGTTTGAGGGCTACTAAGCTTTTTAGTCAGGGCCCACTCAACAGAGGCAAAAGGTGGCGAGGATGACAGAGGATCGCGACTGCGTAGGTGAGTTAAAGTGTGTGTGGTGTGTGTGTGTGTGTGTGGGGGGGGCATAGTTTGCCCAAAAACCTCCGAAAGACAGAATCGGGTATTGTCGCCAAGCCGAGCTCGAGCCCATTCTGTTGATCTGCGCAGGATCCCGGAGAAAACAAAACTGCATTGTTCCCCGCAGATGGAAGCCAGTGTCTCCTGGGTAACAGCATTAATCTCCCCTTTTCTCCCGCTTCCTCTCTTGTCGGGGCCATAATCGGTGGGCTCCTTTCAGCAGCAGAACCAGCCTCAAAGCCCGGGCTCCTAACTAGCCTCCTAATTAGCTGCAATTACAATGAAGACAACATGATGAGATAATAGAAATTTGCAAAATAATGACATACCACGGGAAAATATTCCTCCTCCCCAAGCACCGTTTTTTCCCCCTCTCCCTCCGTGAGAGGCACAATGGAGAGCCGGGGCCCTTTTCTGAAAGCGGGGAGCTCAGAAAAAATGGTGGCACATTATGTGCCATAGAACCCTATTGTCTGCCTTCTGGTTGCTTCAATCAACAGGCCATTGTCTGGCTGCTTAAATCAAAATGACTCAAATACAGGCTCCGTAATGATGCCCTCTATGCACTGCATACTGAACAGACAGAAAGAAAGGGAGGCAAGCAAAAAAGGTACAAAATAGTCCGAGCGAGGTACTGGAAAAATCATGAGGAATCCAATAGGGGGTCTTCTTAGATTAAATTCAGTTCATGAAAAATCCAATCGACAGACATTAAAAGAAAGAAAGAAGATGAGGAGAGGGGAGGGTGAGGATGGAGGGAAACAGCAGGTGGTAGTCATGGACAGAGCAACATTTTTAGCATCTGTGATAGGGAGCAACAAATTGAGAGTAAAATGGTGGAACACAAGCGAGATTGGGATATGTTGTCTCTGACGTACCTGACGCTCAGATCTGAGTCCGCCTAATAGTGTAATGTCGCTAATCAGTCACAAGGAATATTTTGGCTTTGCCTTTCCCTCCAATAGTCTTTGTTTCCTTTACTTTTGCTGTAGATATTTGGGTAGAATATTATAACAGATGAATGTGAAACAGAAGATGAACATTCAACTTTTGTTTCCAGCTATTTACATCTGGATCTGATACACAATTCAAGATTATTATTATTAACAAAATACAAAATGTTTCGCTGAGCGAAAGTGTTGGAACAAAGTTTTGTTTCCTTTATTCTCCTCGTTGGCAAGTCAAATGCACTTTCGATAGGGTTTAAGTCTGGAAATTGAATTGGCCAGTCGAAAAGCTTCCACTTGTTGCCCTTGATTGACTGTTCTAAGGGTGTGTATTGGGTGCTTATCTTGCTGCTTGTTTTGCACAAACAGACATGATGGTTACATCTCTAACTCGTATGAATCTCGGGCAAAACCCAAATCTGAAACTGAGCATAGGCATTCGATATAAAAATACACACCTGGGCAACAAAATGCCCCTTTCAATCAGCCAATACAATAATAAAATATGCTATCTTCTGCTTTGTGTACCAGATCAAGGTGTAAAAACCTGGAAATAAAAGCAGCACTGTTAATCTCTTATTCACCTTGTGATGTCAAATCCAAAGGAATTCAGTTTACATTAAAATTGGCCTCACTGTTCCAATACTTTTAAAGGGGAGTGTATTTGGCCGGTCAAAGCTTTGATTGTGCTCAACTTTCACAGTATGCAACACAAGGACATCCCCACATTTTCACTTTAGAAGCATTTAATACTGAATTATTAGCACTTTCATCATCGCTGAGTTGGTAGTATACACCAGGACCATCTTAAAGTCAAGTGACTAGGGTATAAAGGCAGTTTCACTGAGGATAGCACCCCTGTGAACGAAGATCTTGATGGGTACAAGGATGTAGTGTGATTGTGGATGTCTGGAAAATGTAGCTAGTTTCACATATTTACACTTTTACTGCAAAGTAAATCACTTGCTGTCCCCAGTTGTTACGCAGGGTAGCAACAGACATCCAATTGTCACACACTTTGGCTCAGTTAAATCAAATAAAACAAGGCTTTTATGGGGTTGCTGGCTTCCCCAAAATTATTGGACTGATCATTTCTTTCCTGTAACCCTGTAGTATGTTTGTTGGCCTTCCACTAACATCTTCAATTCCATCACTTCAAACTTTATTTTGTGCTTGCTGTGCTCACCCAAATATTCCGTGGTGAAAGCGCTACCCCAAACGCAAGACCTTTTTCTAAATATGGCGGCCTCCACCACTACGGTGACGACTGGTTAGAGCGTTTGTTTCACAGTTCTGAGGACCGGGGTTCAATCCCCGGCCCAGCCTGTGTGGAGTTTGCATGTTCTCCCCGTGCTGCGTGGGTTTTCTCCGGCCACTCCGGTTTCCTCCCACATCCCAAAAACATGCATGGTTGGTTAATTGACAACTCTAAATTGCCCGTAGGTGTGACTGTGAGTGCGAATGGTTGTTTGTTTGTATGTGCCCTGTGATTGGCTGGCAACCAGTTCAGGGTGTACCCCGGCTCAGAAAATGGATGGATGGAAGGGCCTCCACCACTGGTACACAACATCTGTTAGAATGAGTAAATATTTGGGATTTTTGTAAATCGGGCCTTAAGGCAGTAGTAACACTGAACGTACCAATCTGTCATAATCTGGTTTTGTTGATTTGGTTTTGATTAGATTTAATTTGTCTCATGTTTTGCTTTTCCTGTGTCACATGTTCACATCTTGTCTGCTCATTTGGTTTTTGTCTCTAACTGTTCTCGTCAGCCCTCTACCTTTTGTCAACCAATCAGTTCCGTCCAGCCACTGTGTCTTGTCCAGGTGTGCCTCGTTGTCTCATTCGTTAGCTTGTATTTAGTTGCCTGGTTTCTTTCAGTCTTTCTCTGTTCATTGATGTTGTTGTCAGTCACAGTTCCCTGGTCATGTCTTGTTTCCGTTTGTAGTGCATTCATTCCTGTTGTTTGTTTGTTGCTTTGAATCTTGTTTATTGAACTTTGTTAATTATTTTTTGGACTATTCTATGTGCCTTGTTTGCCTTTTTGTTTTTTGAAAATGCTTTTTTTAGACTCCTACTTACTGCCTTGCCTCCCTGCTTCCGTGCATTTGGGTCCAGTTTGTCTACAACAGTTTGTTTCAAATATTTAAACTTCCATTGCGTATCAAAATCAAAACTGCAAATGGTACTCAAACAAGGATAAAATGGGAGCTGGATTACAACATAGTACACCTCATTGGTTTCACTACAAAGGGCCGATGGGTCACAGGCAATAGAGATGACGCAACCCTTAAAACCAACTATGCCCCCCCGCCCCTCGCCTCCCAAACAGAATCCCGCGGAGTAATTAGCGCGTCAGATAAGTTGACAAGCTCGTTATTGCGCCGCATCATCCGATACTGTCGCCTTTGTTTGTGCCGGCTTCGAAGAGGAAGTTAGCGGGCTAATTAGCATAATTACAAGTGCTGATTTATATGGGTGTAATTAGCAGAGCTAGATTTTGGGTCCACCGCGGTGTGATGGAGATATGCGCAGTGAGGAGGAGATTCCGTTACGCTACGTGTCACTACAAAGACAATAGCGCTCGTTATCATGATTCAAACTGTCAAAGAGGTATTCATTTCACAGTTTGTTTATTAATGTGGCTAGAAATTGTAGTTTTCTCGAACTTTTGGTCAATGTGTAGACAATTGAGAGTTTTAAGTGCAAGGTTAGGTAACACAACCACACAATGTTATCTTTACGTGAGGAAAGAACACTCTCAAGTGATTAGATGTGACTCAAATTGTGACAAAGCAGAGAAGAGTTCGTAAAACAAGCAGGTGTCATCTCACAAGTTGTCCTTAATTGCAGCAGGCGTTCACAGTAGGCCGGCAAATTAGTAGCAGTTACCTCACGTCGTTACTGTAAAATCCCCGCGTCTGTACAAACACACAAGTGCTCGCAAACACAAAGGAGAGTGACGTCAGGTTGACCTTAACAGTTGTTAAGTGGCTGTGAGGTCAGACTTGGGTTAAAGTTCAGCTATGGGATACTGTGGTTATGTGGTTCACACCACTTTGGAGCACAGGGTTTGAAAAGAAGCCACTTTCAGAATATTTACAAGTAACTTCACACTTCAGTGGAAGTCGAGTTGCCCCCATTGACTGATTGATTGAGCAGCGGTTAAAAGGCTGGCCAATGACTGCGAGTGAATGGTTATTCATATATGATTTGATTTATATTTATTACAGAGCAGTGATACAGTTGTAAAATGACTGCGTATATTAATATACTGGCTTCTGTCCAGTACCAGTACTCGGACTCGGTACAAAAAAAAAAGGTGATAGGGAAATTCCTATATATCAGTGGACAGGATTTGTAGGTAAAAGCAATTAAAGTATAAATGCTCAACCTACTGGGGAACTCTACAAATCCTGAACTACATAACCGACTATAAAGTGGATGCTTCCCACACAAATTCACAAGTGCAGTGTTTGTCACTGTTTATACGTGTGAAGTAAGTCCCAGACTGGGTGCCTTAATTAACACAGTGCATATGACTCCCATCGGAGCTGTCTAATTAGACATCAGCGTGGAGACGTTCTGTAATTACCTGACGGGGCTCGATGTGTTACACTTAACTAGTCTCCCTCCTGCGTGGCAGACCAGTCGGCACACACCGCGTCTTGTGTTTGGCAACATATGCGTGTTGAGTGCACACCTCATTTGTCTCGTTCTCATTTCACTCCTCCACTGTGATCATCTTGTATTCCCTTTGACACCTTCCATCCTCTTTCGAAGTTGGGCCGAAGTTACATGAGTCTAAGGTGCAGAGAGGCATGGTTCGATTCTTGATCAATCGCCGCTACTATACTGAGGTTCAAATCTCTCGGGCTTTATTCTTAGGAAAAAGGAGCCAGAATGTGAGAGTTGTTTTTGCCAACTTTTAGTTTTTCACCATGCCTGCCAACCGCGGACCCAGCAATGCAACTTTGTGGGAGATTTGATCACTATATAACACACTCACCCCCCCCCCCCCCCCCCCCCCCAAAAAAAATAACACAGTCTGAAATGCAAATACAAACATTATCTCAGTCATCTGAGTCCACAAACAACAATTCACGCTTCCGTCTTGGATGGAAACAGTGTCAAGCGTCACTCAACAGGAGTGTGTCAATATAATCCATTAAACAATAGACTGAGGGAACCGCATGGGCCTGCCACACAGCTCTTAAGAGCACCGGTGAGAAATCTATGAACGGCCTCAAGCATTGTATTCCGATGTATACGTGGTGTTGTCCTGTTTTCAGTCACGATCGATAGCATCGGCATGGCAGGGGCTCGATGTCTCCTGGAGCTACCAAGTTTATCACAATGGCACAAAATACCAAAATAAATATTGTAGCTCCAAAGGTGCTCTTTCACATAGGTGGGAATGAGTTGCTTTGGTTCACACAATACATTTTACTGAAGAATTAGTAGGGAATTGCACAAAATGTGAAGCACCATATAAGTAGATAATTAGATAATTTTTTTCCATAAAAAGATATAGTGTCCATGTTTTCCACAAAAATACATGAAACTTATTAAATGAGGCTACATCAATCCATCCATTTTCTGTCCCGTTTGACACTCATATTCACACCTATGGACAATTTAGAGTCATTAGTTAACCGAAGAAGCATATTTTTAGAATATGTAACAAAACGTCAGCGGACGCGGACTGAAACCCGGATCTCTTCACTGTGAGGCACATGTACTAATCAGTATCCTGCTGTCCTACCCAATGTAGTTACAGTTAGGGTATAAAGTACTTTCATACCTTTTAGTTAAATGAAAACACTTTAGGTACATATAAAAAGTGCAAGCTTTTTTGGAACGTGTTGCAGCCATAAAATTCTAAGTTAATGATTATTTGCTAAAAACAATCAAGTTTATCAGTTTGAACATTACATATCTTGTCTTTGTAGTGTATTCAATTAAATATAGGCCGAACATGATTTGCAAATCATTGTATTCTGTTTTTATTTATGTTTAACACAACGTCCCAACTTCATTGGAATTGGGGTTGTACGATGCAATTTTATTTGTGTCCTTTCTACCTTCACACTTCTCATGTAAATATCATTTGAAATGTGAAGGTCTGAGTTAATGCTAGTCATTTCCTTGGCAAATGAAATTAGCCTTCATGAAATAAAATACTGAAATTGTGATGAAGTGCTGCTTCTGTGAGTGAAAATACAAATGATGATTTACTTTATCTTGATAGGGACTTACTTTTTCATCAGACTCTGCTTGAGAACAAGTGGCTGCTCGCCTGGTCGCAACACCCTAGCTCTAGCCGCTGTCATCATGCTAATGAAAGTCATGCTCTGAATTGAGCTGTGAGCAGTGGGTTAATTGCATAAGACAGAACATTAGTTTTTTCTTCGGTGTTGTTTTAATATGGCGAATAATTGACATTGTTTTCCACTACTGTCCTTCAGCCTGTACAATAACAGATTAAGAGGTTAAAAGTTAAAATTCCACAGCAGTGAAGTTGAAAAATGGCTCCTTATGGAAGCAGATAGAACGCTAATGGAATCATGAAGCAGCTTATCATGTGAATGAGAACAATAATGAGGAGACAAAGCGGAGACAAATCCATTGTAAGTGAGGTGGAATTATGTCGGCTCAGTGGATTATAAAAAGGCCTTGATCCAGTGGGAGTTGGAAAAACATGGCTTCCATACCCACTTATTTCCACACACGCGCGCGGGCATCCGCAAATACAACGCAAATATGTGCGCCGATTGTCACAAACACGTTAATCCACGCTAATATCGGCACACATGCACACACTCACATATGCATGACATTGCGCAAGTGCAGGCGCCGAGTAAAACGGACAGAGACGTCAGGCCCGTGATAGCCACTCACGGCGGCAGATAATTGAATTAATTCAGATGAGAAACAACTTCACAGATTAGCAATTTAACTTTTCAATAATAAGAAAAAAAGCCAGCCAGGCGAGATAATTACATTTGTCTCAAATGAGGGCAGCTGTCCAAATGTATTGCATATTCGCCATGTGTGTTTAAACCCACACACACACATGCACAAACGCCCTGTGTTTAACAGAAATTTCTAGACTTCAAAATTAAGAAAGCATCAATTTGGCATCCATCCTGAGGACAAATTAAATCAAGTAATATTTCATAATGAGGGTGCAGAGAATTAGTTAATGAAACTAAATGAATAGACTCGATGAAAGAGGTACTAACTGTACATCATGTTGTCGAAACTGTTCAAACTAAACCGTTACATTATGGTGATAAAGCGAACCCCTGTTGTATCACGGTTTGTTGTTTGCATCCCCGCAATATCACAGATTTTAAGCAATCGTTTTTTTATGGGTTTTTATAGAATGCAGGCTCATCCAAATTTTGTTTGAAGAAAAGGCAGAGAAGGTCCCCAACTTAGCTCCAGTAATAGTCATTCCCACAGAGCAGTGATAATATATGCCTGTTTGTTCGCTATGCTCTGTTTTTATGTGTTGGTGCTCTGTGCCTTAAAATAGCAGTTCTTTGAAGGTATATAATTAGTGTAACATCGATGCTTATTTCTATTAGCCCATCTATGGCATTTCACATTATATGTTAGCATTAAGTTAGCGGAAGTTCCTTAGAAGACATATGGTTTGAGTGAGCAAGCTGGTGTTTATATGTACGATGTTTAATTTGCTTGTGTTTTATATCCCAGTTTTACACTCAACTTTGGGAGTGACAAATAAAAAGCTTGACGCAAGCACACTTTGCCTCTTAGAGAACTGTGCGAGAGACATTGTCTTTTAGCGTCCTCAAAGTGATGTCTTCCATTTCTTGAAAACAAATGAGTGAGAACAGGCACTAAGGTATATTTGAAAATGTGTGTTTTAATAAGTTAAAGAGTCATGCAATAAATTGAAATGTGTTCAAAGCATGTGAGAGCAGTGAAACTATTTTGAAAAATGTTTTTAGATGGTCTCCCGATAGCACAGATTTGCAACTATCGAAGGTGGGTCTGGAATGTAATTCCCCAGCGAGAAACGGGTTCACTAAATTATTAAATGCAATATTTGAAGGATCTGCCGTTGACTTCTTGACAGGTAGAGAGTCACATAAGACTGGCAAAAACCAAGCCATCGAAATGCCCCACGAGTGCATTGAAATCCTCGAGAAGCACTTTTCCATCTCACTCAATGTGGGGTCTCTGTCGGTACAAAGCCTCTCATTCAAGGCCTGATGGCTTCTCTTATGTCAGACAGCAGTTGGACTAAAACGGACAATGGCTGCACAGAAACAAAAGGCATTTTATTAGGCCAAGGAGAGAGAGCGGCAGAGAGAAGAACGAGTGGCACTCTGCATTCCATTGTGGCTGGACTCACATCTGGTGACCATGTGTGACCAGAGCAGCAGGGCTAATGATGGGCTTCCTGAGGCCAGCTCAATTAGGCCAGGCCTCTCCGGACTCCCAGAGAGAGAAAGAGACAGACAGACGAGGAGAGGGAGGCAGAAAGAGAGATGGCTATCGGCATGCTGCTTTATTATTTGGGTCTTCGGTCAGCTCCACTGTTGTCAAAAATCAATCATTATATTAACATTTTGCGTAGGAGAAATAAATGATGGGTCACCAAACACTGACCGTGAAAATTACAGTGCAGTACTACTACGGTACAGTACGGTTTGACCATTCAATCAATGGTCTGTATTAAATACATATTGTGAAGAAGGAAAAACAGGGCCAACTGCCTGGTGGGCGAGAATGCCATCAGTGCCACGCGGGTAAACTGCAGGATTACATCAACCCGGGCAGACCCAACACATGAGGAGACACTGGAGTAAAAAAGACGACGATTGGACAGGATTAAAAACTGAAGAACAAAAGGAGATACCATAAAATAGGATAGAAAATAAATAGATCAATGAATAAGTCAATTAGTAAATAAATACATTGCTAAATAAATAATCAGTTAAAAAGTAAATCAATAATAAGAAATCAGTTCATAACCAAACCAAACAGGTGAGTTGAGCCTCCTTTTAAAACCATCAACAGTCTCTGTGTTGCCGATGCTCTCTGGCAGGCTGTGGGCCATAATGGCCGAATGCAGCCTCTCCGTAGGTTTTTGTTCTAGTTTTTGGAATAATGAAAAGGCCGGCGCCATCCATCAACCATCCGTAAGAGTGCCATAGCGAACAGGAAGTCAGGTACAATTATGCACAGTCATTTCAAAATTGAATCGCTCCTCTGTATTAAATACAAATACATTTAAAAAAATAAATAAATACAGAGGTATAGTATTTTCTGCACCTGGTGGGTTGCTACAAGTCAGGCATAACTATTCAGAGCACCTTCATGATTTGAATGACTCCTCTGTATTATTTATAAAATACATACACAGTGTATAGTCAGGTATAATTATGCACAGCAATTTCACAATTCAATCTCTCATCTGTATTAAGTATAGCTATTAACTGTAAAGAAAGGAAATACAGTGCCAACTACTGCATCTGATGTGTCACTACACCCCTACCATCTGTAAAAGCGCCATCGGGAACAGGAAGTCGAGCTTTTATATGCAGTGTAATTTCACAATTGAATCACTTTTGGGGAAAAAAGAAAAAACTACAACAGCTGCTAGATCTGGTGGGCCACTGCCTCATTGATCCTAATGCAGTGATCACTCTGATGAAACTATTCCTTCCCATCGATCCCATCTGTAACAGAGCCAGCAGGACCACCATCACTACTCTGCATTAAATATAAAACACATTCTAAAACGACTGCTCACCCTCTGCTCCAAATACTGAGTCATTGCTCCAGCGAGGCCAAAATAAATGTCACAGTATAGTGTATATAGGGTATAATAAAGTACAATTACTGGGAACTGGGGTGAGATGGCTTTTAATTTGTGATGCAGAGGAAGTAGCAAAAGTAGGAAACCCCAAAGCGCTGAATTACTGTAAGCGATACGCAGACGAGAAGCCAATTGTTGTTTAGGAGATCTTCATCTTGACTTTGTTGCCTCCCTCAACCTCCCCTACACACACACACACACACACACGCACACACACAAACCTGAAGCCTGAAACTAGTTAACAACCCATAAATCCATTAACATTTAGGATGCTACAGCAGACAGGAGAGCCTTCAACACAACAGTGTCCTTAGGCAATATTTGTCCAATTACATTGTTTGCGACTATGTGAGGAACCGTGTGACAGTAACGGAATTTATTAATCCTGCCCGGCAAACTTTTCACCCGAGGAGATTCAGCCTGAAAACCCCAAACCTGATAAACAGCAAAGAATAGCCCGTCTGTCTGTGTCATAAAGGGCTTCATTGGGGAAGATTATTCTCCTAATCATGTGTTAGTGGTCAGATGTTGATGATTAGTGCGACATGAAGAGCTGCGCATATACTAACGGCTGGGATTGTTCTCGGTGGACCTTTTCGGTCGTCAACTCTGCCGCTTGTCATGGACGAAAATCATTTTGATGCCCACCAAAAAACAGTTTGGATTGGGAGGGATTTCCTTTGTCAAGGCTATGGCTGGGCTATTTTACAATAATCTACTGCTGGTGAAAGCAATATTTGTCAATAATCAATAAGTATAACATTTGCTAACTTTGCTGCTTTTGTATTAAATATAAAACGTGATGGTTGCGCTGGAATGCTTATCCTGTGTCAGATAATACCATTTCATGATATGTTTGGGCAATTTTGAGGGTATCAGTATCAATGTTTCTGACAGTTTTTTCCGTTTATGATTGAATTGGTCGTTCTCAACACAAGAACATATTTCGCCCACTCGGACGCACGTTTGATTGGTTTACGTCTCTCAGCTCTTTTCATCCTCAGAAATGAAAGCATGTTAACCTTGAGCTGCCAAACAGCTTTCTGTCAGTGTCTGAGGCGATATTAAGATTGTGATTAAGTGAGATGAGCTTTAATTCCCTGACAAATAGAATGGCTCGTCGCTGTTGTTTAATCTTCCATCTTCATTACGGAACGAGACTGGAGAATGTAGCCAAAGGAAGGCCACGCGAACAAAGGAAGCCACCAAGGATGCAATTTTTACATGTTTAATCGCCACAAACTGGAATTCAATGAAGGAGAAAAAAACATGCGTGGAAAAAACCACTCTGATGGTCAGGAATTGAATTCTTACAAACATTGTTGATTCATTTTCAATGCAGTGTTTTTGAAATGCACGGGGTCGCCCGAGAAGAAGACCGTGTTGCGGTCAAGAACACTTCAACTGAGGCTTTCTTGCATGCAGCCGAGGTGTTCTTCTGTTTTTAATCCAAGGTCCTCACGCCTACACATTCACTCCTGGTCCATACAAAAGACAGCCCTTTAGCATACCGCATATGGAAAAGAAACGGCCATTTCCCCCCCCTCATTGTAACTTAGACACTTGTCATTGGGCAGATCTTTGGAATATTATTTTTCTTATTAGTTGAATAAAGGGCTCTGGTTTCAATGCAAGACTCACAATCAGCAGATTATAACTTCATTTCCAAGTTTGCTTTGAACGGTTAAACAAAGAGGAGTTGTTGCCGGGTGATATTTACTACAGACCTTTTCACGGTGATGTAACATGATGTACCTCCAGGTTGCAATAGCTCCGATGACATCACTAGTAAAAGAATAAATAAATAAATAAAACCTTTTTTGTTATTTGACCAAGGCAAAGTGATTGAGAAAACAGGGTAAATGTCTTAAATGATGCTTTTTGCCTTCTTCCCTACCGCCGCCGTTTGAATGTGTGACGTGACCGTTGAAATGATGCTACATGAGGTAACTGCTTCGAAGGGAGAAAGAACGCAACAGTAATTTACATTTCAAACGGCAAGTTGGCTAAAAAATAGACCTGATGGAAATTCAGACATACCTGTAGCTACCATGATCATTGAGGGACCGGCTAATTAAGTGACTTTTCTTTTGCTCGGATTAATGGCACAGCTGTGCTCTTTTGACACTGAAATGGATAATGCACACTCGACCTACATTTAGACACTGCAAGTATTTTTTGTTACCAAACCCCTTTTAAAAGCACAGTTATCCATCTCAGCATCTCAAAATCATTTCAATGAACGGGAATGTCATTCATCCATTCCAGCCTCCCCAAAAATGAGTCTTTTAATAAGGGAAATAGCACTCCACGATATTGTATTTTAGAAGAACCAACACTATTGACATGATTAAATAGAATTCAAAGGAATCAAGCATTTTTTGCCACAGTGTATCAATTGAATGGCTTTTGTGCTGTGCTTTCTCAACTCCTAGGTCCACCAGTACAGTACTAATATTAATTGTTCTTTGCAGAGGATAAAGAGTATATGTCTGTGAGCACTGTTCTATTTTCTACATTTGTGTTCAATGCATTGCTTAAAGGGTTAGAGCACAGCAGTTTAGATGCAAATTGGCATTGGAAATAAGCTAACGAGCTGTAAAGCTAAGCTATTTGGTTATTTTTAGTTTAACAGTAAAGGTCAACTGGGAGTGGCAATCAACAGCTTGAAGCCTCTTTTTTTGAAGAACTGTTCTCTAGTTGTCAAACTACTGCTTACTGTGAGTGAGTCAAGTTTGGGTCACTCCCACCATACAGCGCTTGTATCTTAAGTATGTCCTCGCATGTCAAAGCAAAACAAAACAAAAACAGCCAAACAATCCCCTGGGATAAAAGGGGGCTCGCAGTATTATATCTTCTTGCCTGCGGTCTCCTGTCGTTTATGGATACATTCAGCAACAATTTATCGGTTGCCAAATGACTGACTAGACCGAGTGCCATTCCATTCCAGTGTCTCTAACACATGGGGATGAAGGATTCTCCAGATTGTCACGTGGACGTTTTGACATATATCTGTGCATGTCCAAGTGAGCCTAATTGTGTCCGTGTGTGGGTGTGCGTTCATGAACACCCATGCCACAGTTCAATGCAATGGCGGCGAAAAAAACCAGCATTCTTTTAATCGAGTGCATCTCGGCCTGGTGTCCCACTGCATAAAGAAAAAAAGTTCGGTGAGGCAGTTGTTGTTGTTGTCGTCTTGTTCCCTTGGTGTCAGTTCGTTGTTAACTCTCCATCAAAGCCAAGCTAAACCTCTCGGTTTTCTGACGGTGGGCTTCCTTGATGGCTGGATGTTTGGCTGCAGAAAAAGTCAAAATGAGCAAATGTCTTCATCCCTTCTCCTGTCATATCTGTGGTCTCTCATTATAGCTGAACTCCTGTCTATCAAAGTGAGCCGCCAAAAGAAGGCTGGAGGAGGATGGGAGGAGCTTAGGGGGCTAGTGGAGGTAGACAACAGATGAATGCAGTCCCTGTTCCTTAAACATGTCCTGGGTAAACAGGAAGTCCAGCTGCACTCTGTCCCTGTGAGTCCTTTTACTTCCCAAAAGTGGATTGAAACTCTCCTCCAAGGAAAAGAAGCGGCCCGGTCGACACTTTAAAACTAAAACCCCGTGGTTTCATCTTCAAGGCTCTAGTTAGTTGGCAATCTGGACACGTGGAGCCCCTCAGTAGGCCCTAATCCCCCTATTTCTTTAAGAGAGAGAGGGAGTAGAGCGGAGGAGAAAGGAAGCATTGTGGCTGGAGACAGTGCAGTAAAAAGAGGAGCGTACAGTACCAAATTGAGGTCGTGGCAAGACAATGGCTGCCCTTCACTGGCTCATTCACGCACGGTCTCTCCACACAGCTCTATCAAACGCCTCTTTCTTTTCTTCTTCCCCCCTCTTCTGTTCCTGCTCTGTTCTTTCTCTTTCTTTCTCCCCTCACGTCCGCCTTTCTTCTTGCCATCACAGAGGGGACGGGAGGGGATAATGAAACGGCGGGCTCGCCTGGGCCGCTCGGGGGGCCTGATGCCCCCACCCTCCCTTGCCTAATGGCCACCTTCACATCATGCGCACCTTCTCTCCTCCCACTGCCGTTGTTGTTTTGTGCTGATGTTTTGCTCAACCGGAAGTAGTTTAGGAGGAGCTGGGCTATTATCGATTTAATGTGCTCTTTTCCCCTGATGCTCTATGCTCATATCTCCTGGGGATGACGAAAATCGGAAGATCTGATAATTTGACAAAGGTATTAATTATAATAATTATAATAATAATGCCATGATTAATGAACCAATTGTTCAAGAAGACAAAATAATGTTAAATGTAAATATAAAACTGTTTATCCTACAAATATTTTCTGAATTGTATTATTTACAATCAATCAATTTACAAATTGTCTAATGGGACAAAAATGTTAAAAAGTGAATAAATGGATTTTAATTAACCAATTTATGGGGGGGGGGGGGGGGGGGGGGGTATTAAAACAGGCAAAATGAATGCAAAAAATATTACAGTACTCTTGATCATGTAAATGCCCGTTGGGGTGGAGAGTACCACCAGGTTTTGAGCCTGTCAAATACATAGTGTAGTGAAAAAAGGTAAGAGTATTTTATTAGTTTTTAATTGTACAATTAGCCAAGATTGCTGTTAGTGGTGTCCAAACCATTTTGAATTGATGCGCTTGCGATAAAACCGTCAATTTAAAACTGAAAATGGCTCCTTTGTAACAAGGTTCAATGAGATTTTTGGGTTGTTCTTAGGTTCTACACAAGTCGTATTTTTTCCTTTTCTTTTCTTTTTTAAAATTTAAACAAGGATTCTTTAAACTTCAAACATGAGGGCCTTTAATATTTGTCGCATTCATTTAGACTTTTTCCTAACATGGGTTAATTAAAGGGTCTAGGGTCGTGGGCGTGCTAGAGCCTATCACAGCTATCTTTTGGGCGAAAGGCGGGGTACACCCTGAACTGGTCGCCAGTCAATCGCAGGGCACATAGAAACAAACAAGCATTCGCACTCACAGTCACACCTACGGGCAATTTAGAGTCTCCAATTAACCTAGCATGCATGTTTTTGGGATGTGGGAGGAAACCGGAGTGCCCGGAGAAAACCCACGCAGGCACGGGGAGAACATGCAAACTCCACACAGGCGGGGCCGGGGATTGAACCCGGGTCCTCAGAACTGTGAGGGAGATGTGCTAACCAGTCGCCCACCCTTCCACCGCATTTTTACATTTTAATTAAAAAATATATATATATGTCCATTCCCCCCAAAATAATTTGGGTAAAATGACAAAAAAGTGTTTACTAATACACTATTGAATATTGCAAGAATTCCTATTTTCTGTTAACTACTCTTGCATGTTCAGCTGTTAGGGGGGAAAAAAAGGGCATGATTATGATAAAGGCTTGGCTTTGTTTCACAACAGATGCCTCATTTAGCCGGTCTCATATGGGGACTGCTTGTGATGAACACGAACAATGGGGAGATTTGTGGAATTCACAGTATGACATAGAAATATCTGAGAATGCCTCAACACATAAACACAATTCTAAGTGAAGAGGGCAAAAGCACCTTCGGGCTATTGGAGCCACAAAGGCTTGCGATCCACAAACCTAATTTGGCTTGGCAAAACGAATCATTCAAAATTGATCGACTAGATCCAAGTGGTGGGCTTTAACCGATTTATTGCGAGACAAGGGTGGAACAGGGATTGGCATTGTTATACAAAACAACAGAAAAATTGTCTTGCGACTCCAACTGAACAGATCGGGACTGCAATTGCCCACAGGCTCGAGCACATGATGATTTTAAGGTAATAATTACTACCCCACTGGAAAAAGATTCTGCTGATCCTTTGATGGTCAAGTGCTTTTCGGTTGCAGTCGTATTTCAATTGTATACGGGTACAATGATGCACAAAGTTACATTTGTACAAACCATGAAACAGCTTGTCAGGATGAACATGCAGATATGCACGTCCAAAATACTTACGCCTGCACAACAAAACTGATTGGACCATTCATACCTCAGCAGAACATTCTGAGAATTTTCTCAGGCACAAATGTTGAGGTAATTATACGATACAATTAACAATGACAAATACTCTTACTTTACTTTGGAAAGAAGAGATTCAGGACACAATGGACCCACATAAATCCCGAATCTCAAGAAAATGTTCAGGACAGACCAAAGCTCCACAAACAGCTTCAAGACACAAAACAGAGAAACATACTGTAAGTCCTGAATCTCACTACAATGTCCAGGCGAGACCAAAGAACGAAGAGAAAACAGCCCAGGTCTTCGGATTGAATGTTAGATTAGCTCCCTTGGCAAGCAGAATGATGTAATAGTCTTTGTGTTTATCAAAAGACAGTTGTATGCTTCACTATATCTTTTTCTGATCTTGGAAGTACTGTTGTAGCCATTTGTACTTAGTTTTTGTGAAGCACCTTTCTGAAAACATCTCGCCTGTTCATCGACTGCCTCATTTATTGCCTTGATGCTGCATTGACTTCCATGACAATTGGTCACAGTCCATACGCTGACCCATATCGGGAGGTTGGAAACCCTCAGAAAATTACGAACACTGGGCAGAGAGTAACCCAACAGACTAAGCAGGGGAGGATGGGTGATGCTATTGAAGGAAGGTCATGGCACTAATAGGAGTTGTGCCTTGGTTGTACCACAGAGTGGAACGGAGTCTGCTCGAACAAATGGACCTAGATGACCGGATGATACGTTTAATTATGCTGCATAATCGATCGAGAAGGCGGCGGCGTAGGTGCTATGTGGAACCGGGAGGAACGCTGATTACAGCATCATAGCATGTGACTAAAACGGACCAATCACGAGAGATGATCTCCGCGCAGCATGATCTACGCGCAGCAACAATTTTTGCCGTGTGCGCGTCAAGCAATGCAGAGGGGCCGCACGGGCCAATTCGTCGGTCACGTGATCCAATGCGGGTGTTGTCGGCCGCGTGAGCGTGGGAGTATAAAGAGGACTTTACACTTGACCCAGCATGCGACAAACCTTGTGTTTCACATCAATTACTTGGGTTGAGGGGGAGGTGTGTGTGTCGGGCAAACCCGCAGACCTACCTGAGACCCCCCACTCCCACCAAGCCCGCTCTTCTTTTCTGTCTGCCACTAATTACACGTGGGCCTACGGTGGGTTTCGGACCATTGTGTCCCGCCTGTGCACAGCACTCATGGGAATGTGGGATAGATGCGCGCGAAGCGACCTTTCTGATTGGGGTTAACAGCAGCCTCATTTGCATGAGGAAATGGGGGCTTTTATTAGCTAGAGAAGCAAGGCCTCAGGTAGACACACACACACACACACGCACGCACCAGCCCACACATCAGGCAGGCACACTCCGAGGGCAAATTCTTTAACCTTTATGAAAACACACACACACACACACACAATGAGCTGGTGTTTATTTTATTTTTTATCGTTTATAAATATAATCCTGTTTCGGTTGGGACGTGCGTCATATTCAATCACGCATATTTCAATGACTACGTGGAGATAGAGCGCAACAAGTTCTGTCTCATCGATTCCTCCCCCCCAAAAAATATTAATGGGAAGCATTAACAAAAGTATCTTGAGTAATTGAAAGAAATGTAACTTGAATTGTTCGTGTATCTGTATTAGCTGATAAGACGTTAAATATTTTACTTGCAGGTACTTGTAGCCTATGTGTTGGTAATATTTATATTGTAAGACTTAAAAGTCTGTCTCTTTGAGAACCGGTTCCCAGGAATTCTATTCCTAGAAATCATTTAACTTTCCTGATAATTCTGCTTATCAATTCATGAAGTCTCCAACTTTAAACCATCAAGAAAAGCGTGCAACAAGTAAACCAGAATAAATTTTACTTCATCCATGTGGCCAGACACATAAAGATGCAGGAATAACCAAGACATTGTATATTTTTAGTACCAGCTTGCTACATGAAACCAACGGCCATCACAAACTCTCCAAAAACAACAGTTTGTTGTTCATCAAGACTTTCTCAAAGGTGCAAAACGATTCCAATAAACACATTTTGGGAGCATGTATTGGAAGCTGGAAGCCAAGCAAACAGAACGAGGCCATAACAGACAGCCAAGCGCCGATCTGAAATGGAGTCACGCAACAAAGTGGACACTTCGCTCAGTGACACCTACAAATACCCTCACACACACACACACACACACAAACAACACACACAAAATGTCCTGCGCTGTCATGTATAATTCAGTGTGTGGCCGGGGCGGGCAGATGCCTCATCCTCGGGGGGTCCCATCATGCCATTGCAAGGATGAAACATTTAACAGCACAAGACAAAAAAGAACACGCTCAACCAATAAACAAAAAGGCTTTCATGGCCGGAACGCACAGTAAGGCACACACGCACACACCGTGGCTTTTAGATACAATATTGCCGCACATGCAAATAAAGGCTTGGATTTAAGATGCACATTCTTTCAGGTTTGCAAAAAAAAACCAAAAAACTCCTTGATAGCTGTGACACTTGGTGAAAAACAAATGGTCACAGCAGAAGGGGTTCGTTGAATGAGTCAGCACACAACTGTACTGTAAGTGCGCTGTGATGCAGCCTAAGTGCAGAAGTGTCACAGCTACGTCGTCGTGATATCATATCCCATGTACAGCAATAGCACCTCAGATTCTAATAATAATACAGGGCGCAGTTCAGTGCTGGTTTGGCAAGTAGTACAATTTACGCTATCGATGGCAAGTTTCTCGAAACAGGATCTGTTCTTGACAAACAATGCAGGGGAAGGAGGAAAACAGTAAACTCTGAGAGCAAGGTATTGGTAAAGCTTTATCACTCTCTAAAGCATCCACTGAGTCTAGCTTTTGTTTATGCTGAGTTCCACTGCAGACTTTCCACGGCTTTTGCGAACGCCTGCTCTATGAGTTTGGTGTTTTCATCGTAGGTGGCAGTAGCAGGGCTTCCGCTATGTGGATTGTCAAGAACAGATCCTGTTATGAGAAATTTGCCATCGATACCGTAGATTGTACTCCGCATTGGAGCGGCATGACAACCGTAAAGCTTCTCAAACTGGCTCTGAACTCCAGTAGGGGGCAGAAAAACTTCTTGCCAGGCAGTAATTTGGAATGCTATGCATACAAAAACTGCAAAGCCTACATACAGTATGTTGTCCGAACGATACCTTAAATGAAATAAAAAAGGACGTGTAGGCTATAATGAATTTTGAGACACTCTGTATAATAAGCACATTAGTGTAATGCTTGATTAGTCTACCCAAAACCAACCCTAAAGTCCTCTATCGTGGTTCATCATTCACGCCCCCGCTATATCGTTACCTAGCCCGAAAGCCCTGCAATATACACAAAAGAACCGGAGCGTTTTGTGGAACTAAACTTTTCCAGGTCCACGTCCAGTAGGAGCCGGTAATGTCTATTGTCCTCCATGGATCGTAGTTTTCATAACATCAGATGAACATAATAATTTCCCAGTCATATTACTGTTCATAATTTCCTCTGCATTAGGTAAATATCATTTTGATGGCTACTTTTGAGAGAATTGTGGCAAACATTCGCAGGCCACCTAAAATGACATTCCATATGCAATTCCAGATATTTCTGAGGCTAGGTTGGTACTGAACGTAATAGAAGACGCTCCTTTGGTGATAACATCCTGGACTGTACAAACTCATGTTTGATCAACTCATTTGAAACAGAGGGTTGCTGCCTTGATGTGTCAATGTCTGCATACAGTCCTTGGAAGTCTTCCTCAGAATGCCATCTCGGCATTTCAAATACACCCAGCATTAAGTGATTTGGAAAAAGGTAACTTTTGGTCTGGCCTTGATGTTTCAATGAGTATTACATAGGACCTCACCGTATAGCAATGGAATTCTGTGAAAAAGATTTCTGAACAGAAAACAGCATGTAGACCGTGATCATCTATTCAGTGTTTTTAGTTGAGGTGCCCTATTGATTACAGGTATTTGACCTCATTTGTCCGACATGATCCCAATCAAGTGGATTATTTCTCTTGAATCAAGCTCCACAATTACCTCAATCGCGTGTTTGATTCAAAATCAACAGAATTCAAGAACCAATCGCCTCAATGCCCAAGCAAGCACACCATAGGGCGGAACATTAATGGGACATTTCCAGAATGTTTCTGGTAAATTTTCATGAGAAGTCAAGTTGAGAATTTGGGATAGATTTCAATTTGGAAACTTTGGGGGGGGGGGGGGGGGGGAACAAAAAAACAAAACAAAAAACAGCATATGAGCCAACCTTCAATTCTGGTTTATTCCTATTTATTAACATTATTCCAACTTTAAAAATTCCCATACTGCTTCAGCCCTAACACCATCTTGTGTTAGAAGTCAACAGAAAGTCATCTTCAGACTCACCACCTACTCTCCATTAATTCTGTTGTTCATTCCATATTCTGAGATTAGATTAGATTATTTAATTTGTCTCTCTCTATCTATTATAGCCGCCTGTCTCTCGCTTTCCCATGCTTCTATTCTACTCTTTTAGCTCACCGCCAAGCTAGCATAGCCCAAACTGTTGGGCTGCAACCAAGACCAATAATTACAGCTTGTCAGAAAGAATTAATTGTCTCATTCCTCATAAAGATGTGTAAAAAATTACCATGTCATTATGAACGCCGCCACTCTCTGGAGGCTCTGGCGAAAGGCAAATTTAATTTTCGGAAATTTCCCATTGCGACAGATAAATAAGAGTTTAGCCGGCTGTCCGTCAGGGAGGGGAAGTGTATGTTCCTTATGGCGGCCGCGGCTTTAGGTAATGGCCGTCATAACATTTTGATGGGCTGCTATTGATAAGCATCAATGCGTGTTTATGCACACCATCCTGGCGACCAGCAAGTAAGATTTCAAGCGGTCCCATCATTTTGTAAATTGAATTTTTACTGCTTTGTTCAAAATCTCCCTTGTGTAAAACCGTTTTCATTGCCTCCTGTCAACCATCAGTCAAATATACACTCAGTTTAACGACGTATTTATTTCTGTGTGTAGTTTGCAGTGGTGCCGAACTGCACCGCATCACACCGAGAGCAGAATACTTAGATCGCTTTACTCAGCTCAATGAGAGGCTCAAAAATATGAGCACTCAAAATCACGCCACTGAAAACCACCAACATAAATTATAAAGGAGTTGATAAACATCGTGAGTGTCTGGCAACCAGTCCTGGGTGTACCACGCCTCACGCCAAAGTCAGCTGAGATAGACTCCAGCACACCTTATTAAGGAGCGGCGCTATTGAAATATGAATATTCAGTTGCGGAATCAACTCTTGTATTGAAAAAAAAAAAAAAAAAAAAAAGGTGTACCTAATAGTATGGCCCATGTTATTTTAGGTTAAAGACAATAACAAGCTGGCTGTAATAGAATGATGTCATGTGATGTCATCATTAATGAGAAAATTAGCATTTCTGATGCAATTTCTTCGGTAGTAAAAATAGCAGCTTTGAGAGACGTCATTCACATGTGATGCAAGTGAAGTAAACGTGACATGGGCGGCGCTTTCGCGCCAACCGGGGAACTCCCGCTCAAGGAATCAAGCGGAGCCAAACACAGCTCATCGGGTGCGCCCCCTTTAATTCGACAGGGACTTTCCACACGCACGCAAACCTGTCATCTCTCTCTCACACACACACACACACACACACACACACAGACAGTGGACGGCTCAACAGTATAGGCCGCATACACAAACACAGTGTCAAAGTGAGATCATGATGCTGTCTCAAAACACACACAGAAGCTCACGCAAACATGAATGATTCACTATTATATACACTGGGTACAGAAAGTTTTCAGATCCCCTTAAATTTTCACTCTTTGTTATATTGCAGCCATTTGTTAATATCATTTCAGTTCAATTTTGTCCTCATTAATGTACACACAGCACCCCATATTGACAGAAAAAAACTTCATTGTTGACATTTTTGCTGATTTATTTAAAAAGAAAAGCTGAAATATCACACAGCCATAAGTATACAGACCCTTTGCTGTGACACTCACATATTTAACTCGGGGGCTGTCCATTTCTTCTGATCATCCTTGAGATGGTTCTACACCTTCATTGGAGATTGTACTGATTTGGACTTGATTAGGAAAGCCACACACCTGTCTATATAAGACCTTAGACAGTGCATGTCAGAGCAAATGAGAATCATGAGGTGAAAGGAACTGCCTGAAGAGCTCAGAGACAGAATTGTGGCAAGGCACAGATCTGACCAAGGTTACAAAAGGTCAACCAGTTCTAGAAAGTCAACCATCACTGCAGCCCTCCACCAGTCGGGGACTTTATGGCAGAGTGGTCCGATGGAAACCTCTCCTCAGTGCAAGACACATGAAAGCCCGCATGGAGTTTGCTTAAAAAAAATAAAAAATAAAAAATAAACTCCTGAATGACTCCAAGATGGTGAGAAATAAGAGTCTCTGGTCTGATGAGACCAAGATAGAAATTCTTGAATGGCCCAGCCAGAGCCCTGACTTAAACCCAATTGAGCATCTCTGTAAAGACCTGAAAATGGCTGCCTACCAACGTTCACCATCCAACCTGACAGAACTGGAGAGGATCTGCAAGGAGGAATGGCAGATGATCCCCAAATCCAGGTGTGAAAAACTTGCTGCATCATTCCCAAAAAGACTCATGGCTGTATTAGGTCAAAGAGGTGCTTCTACTAAATACTGAGCAAAGGGTCTGAATACTTATGGCTCTGTGATATTTCGGTTTTGCTTTTTTAATAAATCTGCAACCATTTCAACAATTGCGTTTTTTTTCTGTCAATATGGGGTGCTGTGTGTACATTAATGTGGGAAGAAAATAACTTAAATGATTTCAGCAAATGGCTCCAATATAACAAAGAGTGAAACATTTAAGGGGGTCTGAATACTTTCCGTACCCACTGTAATAGTCTTTTTTATCGATCCCCCTGACTCGACCACATCCACAAAGATTTTTGGAAAACACTTTCACACCTTCATTTGAGCTACATTTTTGTTTTCTTTCAAGTAGCCAAGTTCTCTCGAGAAAAGCTAAAAGGATTTGATGGATTTGCAGACAACTTTCTGCCCATATACACCTCTAAAAGTGCACACAAGGATTTAGACATGGCGAAAACTGTTCTTCCTGCTTTGTGATACAGTTTAAGCCTACACCACTTCAGATAAAAGTACACACACAGCATTTGCAATTTTAAAACTGCTGGCAAGATGTGTATGTTCTCGCCGTGAGTGTGCCGGCGAGAGCATGACAATGATTGACACCTCGTCAGTCACGTCTTCTGTTTCTGATTGGTTGTCTTTCCTCGGGCGCGGCAGTTTCTTTAAACATCAAATTAGTGGTACAAAAGGGACCAGAGAGGGCTGTTTATTTTTCGCAGATCATTTTATTAATGTAGTCAGGTCATACTGACAGTTGAACAAAAATGATCAAAATGGATTTTTTTTGTGTGTGAAAATTGAAAACCCCTTTAATGTATTATTTAGTGTCAGCTGTTGTTAATGCATTTTATAACGTGGAAAAGAGCTTTAATTTCAAATAAAATGCTTCAAAGTGCAACAACGCTTGTTTGATTGAACAGCTCCATTTCTGTAGAAATAAAGCGGATGTGCATAAAAAGCCCCCAAAAAGTGTGTCTCTGTTCCCTATGAAAAATACTTTGTGTTTTGTATGCAGTATAGGCAAGCTCACTCTACAAACAGAATGAATAGAGGGAAGAAGTTTCAATAAATCGAGTTAAACGTTAATAATACAGTAAAATATCTGCATATAAACCTGTTTTAATGTAAAATTGTCTTTCACTCAAAATATGTAAAGGTTTAAAGATAAGACAAAAAAGTCCATTTTGACTACTCCAGTTAAATCCAAGTCAGACTTTTTCATGCAGTTTGTGTATTGGATCTGATTATTTAGTGTGTAGTGCAGTTTGGCAGTGATATTTTGAGTAGCTTACCAGTTACTTGGTAGATCAAACTGAAGATCAAAGTGTCCTAAGGGTCCTTCCACTACTGGACAGACAGAGAAAACACCATTGCTGATTATTAGTATGAATGCACCCAGAAATGTCCTTGATATGTGCTCTTTTATTCCCCTCACTGCATGTGTTTCATAAGGTCTCGGTAATGAAGCTCAGCGAGACTTCAGGGGAGGTTGCTTGCCATCAAAGTTAAAGCACAATGATTCTGCATCCTCTTGGTTCCATCGCTTACATTTTCCTTTGATCGCAATCGGACCCGCTGGCCTCTTTAGCCAATCCATTACACATTGTCCAATTCAAAAGCATTCTCTCTCCGGCGCTCTTTTCCCTTTTACAGTACCTCGACCATTATCATTAATCAATTAATTACTCAATCAGGCAGTTAATTCCCCTTGAATTGTTCAGCATTCCGTTATCAGAATCAGAATCATCTTTATTTTGCTAAGTCTGTCCAAAAAACACACAAGGAATTTGTCTCCGGTAGTTGGAGCCGCCCCAGTACGACAACAGACAGTCAATTGACAGAGAACACTTTTGAGACATTAAGACATTGAGAAAAACAGTCAGTGAGCAATAAAGGGTAGGTTGCTAGTTATCTGGTAATGCCGGTACAATGTTTTTTTGGTTTGTTTTTTTGACAATTGTGCAGAAAGAGTCCTCTAGCACTTAGAGCAGTTTGAATGACTAATATAGCAATCGTCCGGTGCAATGACCATTGTGCAAAGGGCGCCGAGACTTCAAGGAGTGTATGCAGTTTAAAGTGACTAGTAGCGTGATAATCTGGGACAATGTTGATTGTGCAAATGTTGCAGATACTCCTCAGTCAGTGTGCAAGTGGGGCAGATGCTACTCTGGCATGAGTGGCCGGTATTGGTCAACAACAGATATGTGAGACTACTACAGTGACTGCACGAGTAATATATAATTGGCCCGACAGAAATGTGACAACAAACTCAAGGGGAAAAAAAATTGGCAGCATGTTGCAATGGAATTGTCGGTGAGCTGTTCAAGAAGTTAATGGCAAGAGGGAAGAAGCTGTTACAACTTCCTTGGAATGTGTTCTTTTATGAACTGGGCGCCCTGATATGTTGTTCCCAGTGCACACATTGATAAGTCTGGTGTGTACCTACTCGAGGCCCCTGACGTGACCTCAATCCCATCGCATACCAAGCTAAGACCGGGTGCCAAGATTTTGCCTCGTGACAATGCCTTACACACATATCCATCCATTTTGTGAGCCGCTTCTCGTCACTGGGGTCGCTGGCGTGCTGGAGCCTCTCCCAGCTATCATCGGGCAGGAGGCGGGGTACACCCTGAACTGGTTGCCAGCCAATCGCAGGGCACGTACAAACAAACAACCATTCGCCCTCACATTCACACCTACGGGCGATTTAGAGTTGTCAATTAACCTCGCATGCATTTTTTTGGGATGTGGGAGGAAACCGGAGTGCCCGGAGAAAACCCACGCAGGCACGGGGAGAACATGCAAACTCCACACAGGCGGGGCCGGGGATTGAACCCCGGTCCTCAGAACTGTGAGGCAGACGCTCTAACCAGTTGTTCACCGTGTCGCTACACGCATATCGTAAATCAATTAATTAATTCATCAGAGAGAAAATTCTCCCTGAATTCTTCAGCATTCCATTCCATTATGGACAATTATATGCTTACAACTTTGGAATTTTTTTTTTTTTTTTTTTTTTGCCGAGGGCCATGGGTGAGTCGGTGTGGAAGAACTCCAGAGCCCCAGACCCCAAACCCATCAGAGACTCGGAGTAGACCATTTTGCATTGTTGTAATTTCTTGTACACACAGGATTCTTGGCCGTCATATACTTAGTGCTTTGAAATTGTGTTCACCATCAAGTAATGTTTCAAGAAAGAGGATGGCTTGTTAGATATCGGTCGGTCATTGAATAATGTATAGGATATTCTAACACTTTGGTTGGGGGCAAATATTGGAAGCACCTCTCAGTGTAATGCATTGCAGTTCTATACTTCTGAAATTGACAAACATCATAACAAAGAAAGTGATTGAAATGAATTGATATGCGTGTCAATCCAAACTGTAGCATTGTTATCTTTGTAAAGACAGATTATTTTTTTCTCACAGCTGTTTTGGCTTTTCTGTGCATTGTGCAAGAGTCGCAAGCTGTGGACCAGCCATGTTTGCATTATTTGACAGTGATGAAATACAGCAGACAGAAAAAAAGTAATCCTATTTGTAATCATGTTTGGATTGTGGCATCACTTCCTAACTTTTTAATGCTGCCATTTGACTGTCATTTCTCACAACGCGTCCTAAAAAGTTATACTTGGTGTGCGGGTCTGCGTTTTTCACTGCGTATGTGCATTGGACTGTATGTGTGTTGTGAGCATTTGATTAGGGAGTGAGATTGACCAAATCAAAGGGAGAAAATGGGGGGGATAAGAAAACTGAGGTCATTTGGTTTTCTACTTTGCCCTCCCTCACCCACCCTGCTTTCTTCCTACGCATCACCCCGCCTTCCCCCAATTCTTCCATCTATAAATACCGACATCAGAAAAGATGCGAGTCCAAACAAACGCACGAACAGCAGCCGACCAATGAGCACAGTGGTGCATTGTGCCACCAGAGCCAAAACACACTTCCACAGCCATTACTCCCCATGGAAACAGTGGAGTGTGTTGTCGCACACATGTGATGTTGACGTCGTTCCCGCACAGTGACTGCCTGAGACAATACGCTATTTCAGGGCCAAATCGCTGACAAAAATCCATTTTTCCACCCCACTAAAAAAGATCAGGAATGGAGGTAGGGCGAACGGCGGAGAGGAAAGCTGAAATCAAATAAACAGCCGGCGCGCATCTCCCTTGTCTCTTAAGCTGGATTTATCTTTGTATTTTGTCATCCTTCTAATTTATTCCCCCAACCTGCTTACAATTACTGCCTTTTCAACAACTCGTATTGGTGTAGATTGCGTGGTATCGGGAAATGAATTGTGCGGGGGACTCTCATAAGGTGGAAAAGCTCCCCGTGTACTTTTGTAGATTATCCACTTGATACCAATTCATTTTCTCCCCCAGTTGTCACTGTTGTGTAAAGGAGGCAATGTAGGACAAACACACAAACACGCAGGGATGTAGAGAGGAGAGGAAGGGAGTGGGCTCATCATCTTTAGTTGTGATTACAACACTTGGCAAGCTCTGCACTGCCTGTTTGTCTGCCTATTGCCTTACAAATGGATTAGTAAACTCGTTGCATTTGTGTGAAGCTTCTCTTGAGATTTAGTCGTCTGATTTACAAATAACACCGATCAGATTAGGTGTCGTCAGAGATTTTTTTTAATATACACTTGCGAAAGCGGAATGTTCAGGACTGTGCGCGCACAAGATTTTACATGTCTCGTAATAAGGAAGTCTTCAACTTTTGGAGTCAGTCGGCGGTTAATCCACAGGAGGCCTGTTCACTCATCCCTCGTTTACATGGACTACGGACGGGAACAAATAGAATCCGAGCGGCAGAGGGGAGAGAGTGCAGAGTGGAACCAAGCTTACAAATCCACTTATTGTGCCACAAAATGTCTTGGATCTTGGGGTAAAGATCAGTAATTACTTATTATTAATTCAAACTCAATATTCAAGGATGGTGTGATACAAAACGAAACCCCCCCCCCCCCCCAAAAAAAAAAACAGGGCAAGACTGTCCTGTCTTTCATTTTTTTCTTTGAATTGAAAATGTGTGTGTATCCTTTCATCGTTTGTTCATAAACCAAAAAGAAAAATAGCAAAAAGGACAAAAACACTTAGTACTCATCAAAATGTTTAGTGTAGTTGAAGGTATTTTGGTGAATGCAGTTTAGTGTAATTCCCTTCAGTGTTGTTTGGGGTTGGTTGGTTGGGTTTGCTGTATTTTGATTTGGTTTAGTTTGGTGCACTTTAGTGTAGTGCAGTGTCGTGTGATTTAGTTTAATGTTGTGTAGTTTCATGTGGTTTAGTGTAGTGTAGTGTAGTAAAGTGGGTTTAGTTCAGGGGTTACATTTTCGACAACATCCTGTACTGTATTGTGCACACGTTCCCCACATCTGTGAAGTAAATCAAGTTCCATCTGGCTTAGAAAATACGGACCTACTGTAGGATGGCTATCATGGCTGGGGAAGGCGACATATAACACCTCACAATCTGTTGCAGATAAACACAAAGCGTACAATTGAAACACAAAGCTAAAGTTGGATCAACAATCCAATGAATCTTGGCTGTCTTGACGGTGTTGAATAAGGAGAAAGAACTTGAGTTACACAGACACTACAAAGTAGAAAACTTGTATTTTTCTCTCAGCGCATCAGTTTTGACGCTTTATCGACGAGATGATTGGGGTCACCGCATTGTCTGGGAGAAATGTGGCTCAAAGTGCATGTGAAGAAAAGCGCATTGTACTGTACATGTGATTCCACGAGGAGAGAAGTGCTTTGTAGTTTCCTTGGAGAAGAGTTTTGTTTACCGGTTGCGTGCACTGGTGGTGTGTATTTGTTCCTCCCAATCAGAGTTCAGTGGATAATGCTCTCATCTGCGCCTCCATTAAACTCAACATAATGGCTTTCTCCCCTCAAAAACTCTTCTGTAATGGAAATGTGTTTATGTTACCACAGCTCAATGTCTCCTCACTATCTTTTGATTGAAGAATGGGAGGTTTGAATGGACCTTCAGTTTCATTTTTCACGACGACGAAATCAATGTGCTCAGTTTTCCTCTCGGAGCGCCACAGGCTTCTTGTGATCAAATGCCGCATCATATTCTGCCACGTCTGGTGCTGATGCACGACACACACAGTGCTGCTTTTGTCCTCTGATGATGCCATTCATTTGCACTTTGTTCGGGCGTAATAAAAGATGCTATTTTTAAGTCATTTTCTCATTGTGGCATCTTTATACTTTGTCCAAATGCATGTGATGTTTTAAGTGTCATGGATTTTTATCCATCCCTTTGAAATCTGCTTGAAACTGCCTGTTAGGATCCATTTTGTGTAGTGTAGAAATTATGAACAAGGAAGAAGAAAACACTCTTATCAGATGATCTGCATAAATACTTGGAATGATGAACTGACACCAATTTTTCAGGACGAGTCTGAGTAATGCTTTGATTTTATTTGTATAGCAGGCCTTCCGCTTTGGGGTTTGTCAAGTGAAACTTACCAAGGACAGCGTAAATTGTGGCAATTTTTCAACGCTGTGAGCAAGGGAATGAGCTGCTTCCAAAACGTGCAAAGCCTAAGATGTCAAATGCCGGTGGCCTCACGTCTTTTCGAATGATACCTGCAACAAAATAGAAAAATGGAAGTGTTTCGTGACTTTTGGGACACCTTGTATATGAACACGTTCCTTTTGACTTGAGGCGTCGCCATGCAAATTCTTGTTATTGGAGTTGTTAACCGTGGCCGGAAGTGGATTATTAGCACAAACACCGCTTTAAATGTCCACATTACAATCTCAGTAATGAGCAAGCTCAGTGTTTGATTGTGTGACAATATACTGGATAAGTGTACTCAAGGGATCCTTTGCAAAAAGATCCAACATATACTTAAGTGGAAGGACAATTGCAGTAGGTCACACAGGTACAGTAGCCTGCAAGATGTTGTTGGGCTGATGCGAACTGTCTGTCACAACCAACTAATAAAAGTCGAGGGGGAGAAAGGAAGGACAGTGGTGGATGCGTGCGCACAGCACTTCGTAACAGAATCAAAATGGAAATTAGTTAATGCAGGATGCTTGCATACACACGCAGATCGTGACCTGCAAGTGGCCATCTGAAAGAATCTGCTTCGGTGAAATGTGATTGGATTACAGTCGGGATACAATCGAGACATAGAGGAAGGTCTCGGCCTGGACGCTCACAAAGCTATTGTGTTCACCCTCAGAGGACCTGGGTCAAAACCACCAAGGGAAAGAGTAACGGCCATAAATTCCCTCAGATGAAAGTACTGTACATTGTACACAGCGCATCCGGCTCGTAAAATACAGTAGTGGCAAATTATTTTTATTGGCACACAGCAATTGCTGTCATAAATAACACATTTCATGTGAGGTGTGTTGAAACGAGCACAAAAATAAGCTGTTGGAGCAGTTAGCCACGCTAGCTTGGGCTATTGGGCTTAAAATATTCATACCAACGGATACGCGGGACTAGCTGCAAGGAACGAGGGCAGCGGCGCAAATTGAAGCTCCACCTTCGTCACCAAAATGCTATGTCCAATAATGCGCGGACAACATCTCTGCGCTAGCGAAAACTTTGATATCACAACACGCGCCAACATCACAACACTTCGACAAGTGTGTCGTAACACTTGTCGCCGTAGGGTATATGGCCGTACTGCAAAATTAACACCGGCACCACAGTCTCATTTTTCGTCGTGTGTACGCCTTTCCGTCGAATTATGTCTTTACGTGAAACAAAAAAGTCTGGGGAAGGCTGTACTGTGCTGAAAAAAAAATCAAAGTACATCATCGATTTTTCAACTTCGACTCGACTCATCACATTATAGTCGACTACAAAATAATCTTGTCGTTCAACCCCTACTTTAATATATTTTAGTTCCGCTTGACTTGCCAAATGTCAAATCAAATCACGAAGAAGCAGGCGTTTCTGCCGTCCGTCTACTAGTCGTAAAGTGAAGACGAAAGCTACAAATGACAAACGGACGTGTTTCTTTGAACTGAGTGTCCCTTTATTTATGGCAAAAAGAAGGTGTTTAAGGTGTTAATTTTCATGAAAGCATTACTATTCCCTTCCCTATGAAATATACATTAAATGCTGACACACTAATAAATGTATTTAAGGTGGAAAATATCATTACATTTCAACTGAAACACAAACCAAAGTACTCCACACCCTCTTATAATGGGGGTGTCACTGTGTCCAGTCAAACTCATTAAACAGCAACCAACCGTGACATCATTGTTGTTCCACCTGTATCAAAAGGATTATGTCGTCTAATACTGACCGTAATAAAAGCTTGAATGTAAGCCTGTGTGCAAAATGGTCTCGTGTGGGCAAAAAGCACTATTCAACCCTCGTGATAATGCCACGTTTATTCATTGATTGACCTAATTAGACTGTGGTGGCCGAAGCTGCATTCAATGCATGATAACAACAATGGGAACGCGTTGGCGCATATTATATTAAATAAAGGCTTCTCGAACATTGGACAGACAATGCGGCATTGGGTCCAAAGATGTCACCATGAACCGCAGCGTAGTGGAACAAATGTGCTCGACAATTGTACAATGTGCGACATTAGGGTATTGTATTGTTTGTTACATGGACAAGGACGCGTCCCGGTACCTTGACCCCTTCCTTAGCGCCGGTCAGTTGCAATTGAAACCGAGAGCACCTTTTGAATTATGCCGTCCCTACTTTTCTTTGCCAAGTCTAACTCAGCCCGGTAATTAGAATTATATAAACAAGGCCGAATGAGACTATTTTCGAGACGGTCTTTGTGAGACGGGAATGGGCGGCTCGCATTTCTAATAGATGTCAATAGAACACCAGATATGCAGCTGCAAGACCTTGCACAGTCCTTGAAACAAACACGCAAACATGTGACAAACAGAAGCAAACTCACTTGACAAAAATCATCCTGTCATTATGGGCTGTTTTCGAACACTCTGCGACAAAAACACGTGCTGCAAAATGTACCGGTTGCTTTACAAAGAAAACATTCTATTTGTCCACTCAAACCTATTGCCATTCATTTGCTCCTTCATGGCTCTAAATGATTAATTAACTTTTGTATGAATGCTATTTGAAACATTATCGGGACGTAATCCTTTTATCTTTGACTGTGAAAAACTATGATTAAATCTGAACATCTTATCCAGTTGTCCAGTGTATTTGAAATTTTTGGGCACGTTGACAAATGAGTGTTTAGAGGGGAGAAAATGTTATGGAAAATCGACTTTTCAATGGCTTGTGTACAAATAGTTGGTTTGTTGATCAAATGTAGACTTACTCAACCAAGTCAATGATTTGTGAGCTGCTTTTTTTTTCCTGAAAGCTTGCCCTAGAGAATTTTCTAGATTGTGACATCGCAAGCCAGCAAATTTACATAGTACCTCCCCCAGGCCGGGTTTTTGGTTTTACATGTTCACATATAACATTGTTATCAGCTTCTAATAAGTGGCATCTAATTAATTTGGTGGTCTGGTGATGAAGTGCTGCCTCCATGAATGAAAAGAATTTTGTTTTATCATTAATAATCACTCATTTGTAATATTTATTTTGTCCTGACGGACAGAGAGAAGTCTGCTTTTCTTCCCTTCCTCGACACTTTTACCATTAAGACTGCCTCGCCAATTAGTGTCTTCTCAGCAGCCCACTTACACGCACACACACGGTGACACCCCAGGGTCCTGCACAACCCACACAGCATAATTAGACATCCCCTAAACAAAGCACACACGCTGTAATTACTGTGTAATGTTACATAGCACAGGGGACTAAACAAAGGCCATTTTCTCCCGGATCAATCAAGGCACACACAAATGCACCCGGACGCTATACAGCCCCTTGTGTCCTGTGTGTATGACCGTGTACATTTCTATTGATTTCACCAAATAGAGAATTCCCACTGGTTGTCATGTGTCTTACGTGATGAGTGGCTGCATCATCTATAAGCGTGGCACTTAAATGTCAGTGCTTGCCTTTGACCCTGGACTCGATGGCACATACAAAGGCGGCGAAACACGTTCTGTCGATCTACATTTTCTTTAGTCCACAGACACCCACACACAAATAGAATTTCCTCTTTCTGTCTCATCGCCTCTTCATCTCCAGAATGGAACATGACTAATTTGTCCAGACATAAACCCGGACGCTTGTGCTGGTACAATTCTTGACAGAACTCTCCCCAATACTCCAAACGACGCTCCAAACCCGACCGCCCTCCCCTCGTCTGACCTCCTCATCGCAACATGAACCCCTCCCCGTCTTCTCTTTCCCCCTCCACTTTCTGTGCCTCCCAGTCAGTGCGGATGTTTCTCGAAGTCCAGCGGCACTAAATTAAATCTCTGTTCAAGTAGTGTGAAATCACATTAGATCTTAATCAGGAGCCATTGTGCTTGCCTTGTTGGGTTTATTTATTTTATTAGGGATGTTAACTTTTTTCACCGCTCTAGAGTGGCGGCAGGCTCTCCAGCACCGACACTTGGCGTGATTTCTTGGTGATGCATACAGTTAGTTGTCCGCACAACAAGCCTCTTAACTGTACCTGGTGGATGAATTCCTTTGGTTCAATGATGCTTCAGTTTGTTTGTTTATTTAGCTAGCCTGAATTAAATGTAGTCTTGATACAGTGCAGCTGAGCTCATCAGCTAAATGGAAAAATTGGGGATTTTAATTTGACTGGAACATGATGATCTCAATTGCATTACTTAGCCTCCCAGTTGACAAATTAGGAAGGAGAACCCCCCGAACGGGAATCCTGGTTGAAGGGAGGGATGCCTCTGACACCAAATGAACATGAACTGTGCATAGTGAGAAGCGTGTATTTGTGTCGATAAGAAGGCCGCAAACACCTCGGACAACCCAGCCATGCCTCAGTCTCGTCGAGACGATGGGACCCGCTGTCAATTTTCATCGCTGTCGCCACCGAATGCGGTCTGAGCGAAGAACCGCAAGCAGGCAAAAGGACAAAAAAAAAAGGTGAAATTATTGATTTGGTGTCAGCGTCAATTAGAGGGAAGAAATCAGAGGAGCAGCACAGCGAGACGTAGAGACTGAAAAGGGCTGGAAAATGTACAACAGACTTATCTCAAGTAGACAAAAGAAGACAAAATCTGATTTGAACGATGGCATGCATGAATATGTCTGTGAAATTCACCTCATGATTTTATTTAGTAAAAGGACAAAACAAGTTGGATTTCTTGCAATAACAACTTGATTATGTCCTTACCGTAAGTAAAGAAAACAGTTTTTCTCCTCACAATTAAAGCATTAACTGCTTATAGCAAGTCAATTACATTATAAATATAATGCTTATCAGCTTCCACTTAAACAGTTAACCTCACATAAAGTTCACTGAGGTCTTTATTCCCTCCTGAGCTTTCCTTGAACAAGAGTCAGGTTGTTTGATGGAAGAAAAAAAAAAAATCATTGTGTCGAAAATATTTGAAAGCAGCAGTTATTGCACCTTAGATTTGCTGCTCCGGTGCAATCCAGTGGGCACGTGTTAGCTGTCACAGGCACTTGCACTCGCAGACTGAGCCGCAGCCAAGCCTTTCATGCATGCATTATAAAAGGTCTACCTGAGCAAAATTGTGAGTGACAGATATTGAGGAAGGGAGGCGCTGTATTGATCTCCTCCTCAAGAGTCACTAGGAAAGAAAAGGGGAGTATGGATGAGTAAATAACCTGCGATGAAGTGACACGACATCTATACACAGCCAGGAAAGACTAAAAGGACACATCAAAATCAAAAGATATAGCAATAAAACATGTAAAAAATGCTAAGGTTCCCTGGATGTAAGCCTAAACCAACCAATCAAAGCAAAACAATTACATGCCAAATACTATCACGTAACTGACAAGTCATTTCAGAAAAGGATGGCAACGTAAAGCAGACAATATAATTGATACAAACTACAGCCATTTCTAGTGTTCCCATGGAAAAATGGAATTTAATAAAAGCTTTAGGTGTGTGTCTAATCATTTGGAATTGGACTATTCATATCATCGGGCAGGAGGCGGGGTACACCCTGAACTGGTTGCCAGCCAATCGCAGGGCACATACAAACAACCATCCGCACTCACATACAAACCTATGGGCAATTTAGAGTTGTCAATGAATCTACCATGCATGTTTTTGGGATGTGGGAGGAAACCGGAGTGCCCGGAGAAAACCCACGCAGGCACGGGGAGAACATGCAAACTCCACACAAGGTGGGGCCGGGGTTTGAACCCCGCTCCTCAGAACTGTGAGGCAGACGCTCTAACCAGTCGCCCACCGTGCCGCCCACAGGCACACATTGCATTTTAAATAGTTAGAGCTGGATCTCGCTAATGCTTAAAATACAGAAAAGACTTTTTTGTGAAAGCTCATGTGAAGTTTTGATTGGCTGTTACATACGGCGTTTTTAATTTTTAATCGCAGCAAAACCGGTCATGAAAACTACACCGGGCGACCATTCAGTCGGGTTCGATCGCTGCACTCGGTGTGCGGAATTGACTGGTCAGAAAAAAAAGGATGCTGACATTTTGTGTCTATTTCCTGAGTCATTAGCATACCTTTCCAATCCCAACGTTAGCCATTGCCCAATGTACAGCGAGTGGAGCGGATCTGGTCACTGTTTGCCATCTGACTTCAGGCGTGAAACAACTAGTGGAGTGATGAGTGGTGCACGTGTTGGAAACCGGGTGGAGGGCAGGGTGAGGATATTGTTATTTTTCACATGGAGGACATGATGTGTCACACATTGCAACTCCACACACAGACACACATGCACGCACAGTAAGGCAAACACACACGCCGCGTGTCACTGCGCATTACCGCTTGCTTTCTGCGGGCGCGGCGTCCAGACAATGACAGGCAGGCAGGAGCCGCGGCATAATGAGAGCGAGCAGGGGCCTTCGCTCGCACGCACGCACGCACACACAAATGCAACTTCCACGTGCACACACACGAACACAGAGGGCAGTCGGCTTCACGCCGTCCCCTAGCCTCTCAATTACCCAGCAGGCTTTTAGTGCCACTCTGCTCCACTACAGCAAATTACCCAGAGCCCTGTCTCACTTAGAGACCTGTGACTGTCTGTGTGTTTGAGTGTGTTGGTGGTGGGTGCTTGACAGAGAGCAAGCGGGACAGCGACTGTGCGTGTGTGTAGGTGGATGCGTGCGTGCTTGTGTGTGTGTGTGTCTGTGGTGCTAAAGTGAGCGGCATCAGGAGTACATGAAAAGCTAATAAATGTGTTTGAATGTAACTGCCATGAGTCTAATACCTCTCCACAAGTACAAAACATGCACGCACAAACACACACACACACACATAGTCATGATGCAATAGGGTCAGCACTGGTGCGTGCTCCTTGATCAAATGTACACAGCTTTGAGATTGGTTGGAATTGCCAGGTTAAACTGAATGAAGGAATTATGTACAGTATGGTACAGGCGAGTCACTGATGGTGTAGTGGTACACCTGCCTGACTTTGGTGCGGGCAGCGTGGGTTCAGTTCCCACTCAGTGACGGTGTGAATGTGAGTGCGAAGGGTTGGCCGTGTCAATACGTGCCCTGCGACTGACTGGCGACCACTTCAGGGTGTTGTCCTTCTTTCGCCCGAAGTCAGCTAGGATAGGCTTCAGCGTCCTGTGACCCTAGCCCGGATAAGTGGTGTTGAAATGGGAATAAATAACATTTCAGCCATTCCCCAAAAATGCATGACATGACACTTTTGGGGCAAATATCAGCAGTGTTACAGCTAACGACTCAAACACACCCAAAACAAATTTAATGAAAGCGATTGTGATGAATATGGGCATCCATTTGCTAAAGCAGCGATGCTGACCCAGTAATCAGTTCTTGACCAGCCTGCATTATTTGACTGGGCATTTCAGGCATTAGGGGTTGAACCGATTAATCGACCAGTCGACAATTCGACTTGTACAATAGAGTGGACCATATGTGGCCCTCGGGTCAGACTTTGCCCACCATGCCCTAAACCTACAATGAAGATTTATGTTCTTTCCTTTTTCTTGATTTTCCTTGTGAAAACATGTTGGGTGCAAGTGCCGACTGGATAAGGATGCACCCTTCATTGCTTATGAGGCTGCATTAGAATGCAAACACACGTTACCTGCATTGTCCACACATGTAGTATGTAATACGAGAGTGATAATTAACAGGCACCTCTGCCCTAGTGCTGTGGTGACAGACCGAGCGAGAGGCCAACGGAGAGGCTGGAGGAGAGCGAGAGGATCAAAGCAGGGGTCTGTGGCCATGGGCCCCCTCTGTGCTGAGATAAAACGTGGCGGCTGCATACTTTAAAGACTTCCTGCCATTAGCCTGGACCCTGTCCCCTTACAATCCACCCCCGGAACACTCACAAACACACATATACACCCTACAAAAAAAGAAAATAATAAAATGCTATGAAGAGGGAGCGAGGGTGCAAGTAGACACCTCCACCTGGGCCGCATTACACCAACAGAGAGGAAGTGTCTTTACTGTTCTTTTACACACACACACACACACACACACACACACACATACACACCTGACAGAGCCCTGGGCCCGATCTGACCGTCTCTTCGGGCAGTCGGCGCGCAGAGGAAGCTCACCACAGGCTAACAAGGGAGGATCAAAAGGGAACATTACCATGCTTCCCCTCTTCATCTCACTCCTGCCGGCTGCCTGTCCTTGCGCTTGTTAAGCAGTGACAATAGGACGTGCCCCGAGCCAAGGAAATAAATTATTTACCCCTGCTTCCACTTGTACACTTGAAGGAAAAAAGCATGATGGAGGTGGAGGGGGGGGGGGGGGGGGGGAAGACATTTTGTTGTTTTGCCATTGAACTCACAGCTCTTGTATTACACGCACTCGCCTTGGTCTATTCCGCAGCCTTAGATGTTAAATGGTCGGAATAATTCTGTTCTCGGCTGTCGGTGGGGATATTCGTCCTCGCCTGGCCGGCGCGGCGCGCGCACACAAAGCAAAGCGGAAAGTATGTATACTTGCAGAGGTGGCAAAAGTACTGACACTGTATACTTAAGTAGAAAAGTACTTCAAATCCAGTACTTAACTAAAAAAGACCCACGAAAAAACATTCCAAAAATAAATAATCTTCCTGGCTTCTTGATTGAACTGGGAATGGCAATAAACAACTGAAAGCAAACACTTGGGCTCTTTTTTTAAATAATCGTTCACTATTTGCTGCTTTCTGTGAAGTTAGCTGCCACCGCTTAGTGCTCACAAATCACATTTTTGCCCACAACTCAAGACCAAAAAAAAAAAATCGGTCGAGCGTGGGCTTGCAAGTGCGGTCGCTCGGAGGTCAAGGTACCACTGTAGCTTGCTTCTCCAGATCTGCTGCCGTCGTCGTTAATACTCCTTGGTTAACATTCCTCCATGTTGCTGTTGTCTGTTTGTTTTCCGCCTTATAAAACCCCATGATCTCGATCAAAATTTCAACCGCAGTTCACAACAAAAAAGTCGTTTTTTACATCCTGCTATCACTCGCACTGGTCAAAAAAGGAAAGAGTATTTCGACAAAGTAAGGAGGAAAAAGTACAAAGAGTAAAAGTATACTGTCGTCAGAAAAATAAATAGGGGTGATCATTTCAAGGTACAGTAGGTGTCGTGCGTTTGTGGCAAGCATACGCCTGCTAATTAATCTGATTAGAAAGAGACAATTAAATGCACCATGAGACTTCATATTCCGTGACCCCCGGGGGTGTGGCTCAGCTTTTCTCTTGTTTCTGTTGCCAACACCCGAGAGCTGACAGGAGCTGACACGTCCTCCAATGTGTGTGTGTGTGTGTGTGTGTAGCAACTTCTTTGCACAATTCAATGTGCCCTTGGTGAAGTGGCCTCCATAATTATTTCACCCCTCATTCCACAATCACACTTTTTCCCTCATCAGGATTCCTCATCGCACTCATTCCTCCCGTCTCGTCTTCCTGCTCCTCCTCATTGTCTGCTTATCATTCTCTCTTCTGGCTGCTCTTAGGGGCCATAATGAGTAGCTTTGAAACAAGTGTAGGGGGGGGGGGTAATGGTCACCTTGATAATGATAACGGGTGCAATGCTCTTGCCTTGGCTCACCTCATTCCTGTCTGAATGTCAATGTGAGGGGAATTTTTTCCAATTTCTTCAATAAATACTCGGGGGGGCTGGCAGAGGGCGACACTGTGGGCCTTGTGTGGGCTCCTGACAATCCATCTGCACTGGTGGGGTGGGGGAGTTGTGTTTTCGGTGAAGGGGGTGGACATGAAAGCGCCTTCATTAGCCGAGCCCAAAGACTCATATATTTCTCACAGGGCATAAAAGGCCATTGTAAAAACACCCTCTGTTCCCTTTCAAACATAAAACGTGTCAGACGGCACAAAAGGATTCCAGTCGTCACAGAGAGCAAGGATCATTATTGAACAAGCCGGCGAGCGGCAAGAGAAGGGGGAAAAAACATGGGGGGGTGTAATGAAAGGAAATCTCGATTAAAGGCCATGTCCACACCAACATTTGTAAAAACTGTCATTTTATCTTTGTTTTATTTCTTAGATCATTGTAAAACGACTTTTCGACTTATCAGTACACACGATGCCTCGACTGACACCGTGTGATTTCCTTTGCTAGCTCCTCTGATGTATTGTTTAGATTGCAGTTTGTTTGGAATAGTTCCAAATTATACAGAACATTTCCATAAAACTATGATACGACCCATTAAAAATTTGAGGAAGATAGAACCATTGCTGCTGAATAGAATGGGTAGCGTCCTGTCCATGTAATCCACTCACTTTGTTCTTGTCCCAGAACGAACATGGTACAGCCCCTGCGCCTTACATCAGCTTCCATGAACCAGGAAGTGTCTGACCAATTACTTGAGTGCAACCTCCACACTCATTATTGTACATATTACATTTCTTTGTAAAGAAAAAAATATATATATTGTTTTGAGTGCAGTCTGTTCAGAATAGGTCACAACTATACAGCTGACTTCCATAAAACTTGGGAAAGACCCATTAAGGGGAAACCACACCATGGGTTGTCTTGAAAAAGTAGGGATGTTTTTTTGGAGTCAAAAAGATGCTAACCAGCAGGACAGACTGGATGTCCAGAGGAAATGCATCCACGTAAATATTTTCAGGGTTTCTGTTTCAGGGCAGCACAAGTTCCTGTCTGTCTTCCTGTGTGTGCAAACCCGGAGTTAAGGGAGCATCTGCTGCTGAAAGTTCCTCTGCTGAGTCCTTGGGACGATAATGACAGTGCAACTTGTCTTTTTTGTCAACCCCACAGGTCTTGCATGCTTTTGTGCCAGCCTCGACCAAACAGAGCCCCCACAATGCAGTCTGCTCTCCGGATTTCAATGGTGCCGCGCTCCTGCCTACTGCCGACCAAATGTAGCGAATGCGACCCGGCGCATGACTGGCAAAGGACCTCAATTACTGGTAGGTTGCCACAGTCAAAGGTGTCTCCATTTCACGCTAAGCAAACGGGCATTGTTCAGGTAGCAAATCGCTGCTCTCCTATGGGAGGCCATCCCTTATGAAACAACGACGATTCAGAAAGGAGGATATCAGTGCGGAGACTCCCCACAAAAGCGGCTGATTGAGATTGACCCCTGCTGTATGCCGCACAACACACAATGCTGTATCCCTTACAATGGTTCTTTATGGAGGGAAATACAAAAGAAATGAACTCCTGATCTGCTCTATTATACAGCCTGGAATTATTTTCAGCTTTTAAGGCAAAAATGTCCGCAGCCATGATCGTATTTGATGCAGTGGGAAACATTACAGTGGAGTGGAAATACTGTAAATAATGGTGAAATGATAAAGACAGGTTGTAAGAGTAGATGCTTTGGAGGTCACAGATTTGTATTTTAACAGTAAATGTGTCCTGATGATTTCTTGTTGTGTGAACAATTTTACAGTGTCAAGTCAAAATATAAGGTGTTTCAGAAAAGTTCTAAAACTGATATCCCAAAAATATATCTTCAAAACCCAAACTACAAAGCATGAGTTCTCCCCCTCAATGTAATCAACCTGAAGTACTTATCGACAGTACCACAGCTCTCTGAAGCCATTGAACGTTTTTCCACTTTATATATATATATATATATATATATATAAAGTTTTTTTTATATATAAAAAAAAAAAAAGCGAGACAGTCAAAGTCCAAAGTCCAAAGTCATGTTGATTGCATTTTTGAACTGAGGGGCATAGTCCAGTTCTTGCAACAGGGCCAGATGATCAACCAGCATCAGAAAAAAAAACCAGATTCTGCAGCGTTTGCTTCATTCAGTGTGTGAGACGAGGTGAGAGTTGTGGCAGGACAACTTGTGGCTGCTTCGCCATAACAGCGCACCTGCTCACAATGAGCGTCCGAAAGTTCCTGACTGAGAGAAAGATCGGCATGCTGGAGCAACCTCCCTACTCAGTCGACCTGGCTGGTGTGATTTTATTGTATTTTTTCCCTCATTCCGAAGCTCAAGAGGATCCATTTTGAAGACGATGCAGCGGCGGACGATCCTTCTAGGGGTGCATGTATCGGTGGCGGAGAAGGCTAGAAAAGTGTGGAAGACTCACAGAGAGATTACTTTGAAGGGAAAAACTTGCACTTTGTAGTTTGGATTATCTTTAGTGACACCAGTACTGGAACGTTCGTGGCACACCATGTATTGCAAGTTCATGCACTTACTTAAAAGTCAATTTGTGCTCAACTTGTTTGGAGTTTGTATGAGCTCACGATGATGAACTGGGTCTTTTCGTCGCATCATTTTTCATTTAATTTAAGCTTTATTTATCCAGATTAAAAATCTCTTTTACAAGAGTGTCCTGGTCAGGACAGGCAACAACATGAAACAGTTTTGACAGTACGAGCTAAAAATATTAGTAATAAAAAAAGAGTCCTAAATGACTTTCCACCTGCATTGTTTCTCTACCGGTGCATATTAAATGCATAATCAGCAATGGTGGGTAAAGAGGTCACATTCTTTTTTTCAATGTCCCTGCAAGAGCAGGTGTGATCCCATGGTTTAGTGCACATATCTGACCTATTTACGTGCTTGAAAGATAACACTCTGAGAAGTGGACGCTTCACGTAATGAGAAACAAGTTAGTTGTACCAGGATGGATCAAGTTGTCCAACGCGGCTTAAAAGACTCATGACATTATTAAGCCACCGTGAGCGAGCGAAGTGATTCGTTCTCAAGAGTAGAACAAGACTCCATGTGCTCAACATTAAGGAGGTGGAGGAGGGATGGCCGACGTGTTCGCGATGGGAAAGCCAGCGCTGACCTGCACAGTATTAGTCCGACAGCAGGATTACATGCTGCTTACAGAGGGGTCACGCTCCCCAAAAAGGGGGGACATGAGTAGACACAAATAAGGGGAAAGTCTCTATTGCATGCGTCATGACATGTTGAAACTGACTAACAGCTGCCTCATGTGACACAATCTGGGAACAAACACATGCTGATAAGTCAATAACTTTCTCATCATGTACGGGCGCAGCTTTGGAGGATGTTGTTTGCCGTGAAGGTATTAAAGAGTCTCTTCTCCAAAACAAATTTGTAGCTTGTAGTTGGGATGAATAAATAACAACTGAAGTTCCAAGCCACAAGATATTGGTTTCACATACGACGCATGCAACTGTCCTATAGACATGATCAATGGTTAATAGGCTGACTATTAAATAACAGCAGATTATGTGATGCATGTATGACCCAAAAAAATGGTAGATTGGTGGTTGAAAATTGTCTGGTTACAATTGAAACTAAAACATACATGGAGAACAAAAATGTTTGGACTAAATTCTTATTATTAACATATTATTCAAACAATTTGTCCATCATATTTTATGTTTGTAATCAGATAGGCTATCAAAAGCATGCCAGGCGTACCATTTCAATCAAAGGGGATCAAGAGAACAATGGCCTCATTTAAAGAGAGCAACAGGGCGTGCAGGAGATCAGAGTGACCTAAGGGAACAAGCGCACGTCTTGTTGTGTCCTTCTCCACTTTGATATTCAAATATGTATGTCCAGACAATGGCAGGCTGACTCTTGAACGTTCCGCGCCTCTTTCAAGTGCTCGACAGAATTTTACATAAAAAAGTGAAACGAACGCCACTTTTAGCACACCTACTATGCATTCATGCAATTATTGTAAAATTGATCTTGATCAAGAAAATGTTGTTACTTAGAATGTTTTTCCACAGATATCTACCCAGTGTCGAAATGTGTTTCCCTGGTTTGAAAACAATAACATAAAACAATCTGGTTAGCCTTTAACAAAAATGAATTTGGCTTCAAAGTTTTCAAACATGTTATTGTTGCTGTATTGTCCTCAGGGCATATGATGAGGGTATGGACATGTGATGGAGAAATATGCTGTGTCATATCTCATATGACAGGCTTGACCAAGAGAAATTACAGTGCAATTTCCCTTTGGTTGTTTTTATATCCTTATATCCTACCACGTGCAAGTTACATTGTACAAGGCTACATTTGTTTTTGTTTAGTAGGTTTGGCTGTTGTGAACTCAGGTTAGCGACTGGCTGTTAAATGGCTAACCGTTAAGTCAGTCTGCGTACTGTGGATGCTTGGGTTTCAGCAGTTGTGGCCCACGCAGCTTACATATCAACGTGCTTATTACGTGTTAATTTTGTTCCCATTTGTTCAATAACGCGATTGAAAGTGCACTGACAACTTATTTCTACACGGAGTGCTGCGTGAGACTGCTGTAACGTTAGTCCGCATGGAAAAATGATCACTCTGAAGCTTCGAGGTGGAAATTTTGTTTGTTTTGTTTTTTGTTAGTCAAGTTATTCGAGAAATCGTTTCAGCCGTGAACTACACCACTGGAGTAAACGTTTAACCTCTACCAAGTTATTTTCTGTTAAGATGCTTGTACTTTTACTCAGGCATCGCTTTCAGGTACTTTTTACTGTGCAAGACTGCGGACAGATACTGCTACTTTAGTACAGAGTGTGTGCAGTTTTGCCCACGACAGCCGACTTGTTTGAGGCCATTTTAAGTGAAGTATATGTGAACTGATTCCAAGTCAATCTCAATATAGAGAGACACAGTTTGTGGAGATATCAAATTTGCGCCACTTCTGTCACTTGGCTGAAGGAGATGAGTGCAGGTGTAGGCAGATTTTATCTGAGTCATGACTACAGAAGCTTATCGGGAGTTTGCAGGGGAGTCCACAAACACCTGCTGCAAAAAGGAGCGTGGGCCCGATGCGACACGAAAGTAAACTCGCGGTACGTTTACGTAAGATGTTGGCATGAGTTGATTGGTCGCATGCCATTATTCAAACTTGTTAAAAAGCAAACAAACTCACCACGTTGAATTTATGGGAGGATTACTAAGTGGAAAGCACATGTGCGCAGAGGGAGGTTCATTGCGATAATTACCAAGCGCTCCCAGTTGCATCCGCTTCCTGCGAGCTGGTGGCGAGCCAGCCGACAACATGTACCGAAAAACAACAGTCACTGTGCTGGCACCGCCGCCGCTTTTTTCTGCGACTCTCTCTTTTCTCTCCCGGGCTCCATCTGTGCCACTTCTCCCTGCCTTCATCTTCTGCATCTTTCTCACATTTCTTGTTTGTTCCAACCCTTCCTAAAAGTCGCCCTTTTTTTCTCCCCTCCCACTCCTGTTCCCACTCCTCTCGCCGGCGACATGTGCTCCGAGGCGAGGTAGCAGGGTGACAGAAGCCGGACCCTTTGGTGCCGTGAGTTCCTTATCTCGCTTATGAGAGTGATGTCGTCCCTGTGTGTGCGTGTGTGAGCAGGCCGCTGTTCTCGAGGGCAAAGTGAGGTGCGAGAGGATGATGCACTTGATATACTGTGAAGAGAGGAGGAAGAAGTGTGCGGGTGTGTGTGTGTGTGTGTGTGTGTGTGTGAGAGAGAGAGAGAGAGAGAGAGACAGAAAAGGGGAATGACAGGCCATTGCCAAGCAGTTTGTGCTGACTGCGCCTCCTACTGGATCTTATTCAGCCGCTTAATAGATGTGTTTCAAAATACCCCAACTGTAACCCCAACAAATTACCAAACCAAAACTAAATAATATCGTCAGATTGAGAAGCAAAGTCCACACTGCATTAACCTGGACTTTCAGAAGAAGTACAGTGGATTAAAAAGAAAGTCTGCACACCCCTGCTCAAATGATGGGTTTTTGTGGGGGAAAAGAAAATAGACCAAGATGAATAATTTTTTTAAAAATCCAACATTAATGTCACCTACAACATGGATAACTTCATTGAAAAAACATTGTCCTTTTGAGAGGGGGAGTAAAAATAAACAACTGACATAATGTGGTTGTTTAAGTGTGCACACCCTCTTATCAATGGCGATGTGCATCTGTTCAGAATTAGCTAATCACAATCAAAGTCAGGTTAAATGGGAGTAAGCACACACCTTCCACGATTTAGAGTGCCTCTGATTAACCCCAAATAGAGTTCAGATGCTTTTTTCCTGGAGGGGGCGGGGGGGATCATTGAATATAAGGGGAAAAAGTTGGTTCCCATCTTTGCAGTCATAACAGTGTCCACCTTTTCAATGTCGCGAATGTTGGACCTGAAACCGAGCCTTCCAGTTCACCCCAAAGGCTTTTATTGTCAAGTTCTTCTGCACCAAACTCCTCCAACTAGACCTTAATGGGTAGTATGTTTTATTTCATTTTTGAGATTACCATTTCCATATTGTTTGATGCTTATTGGTGCACTTAATTAATTAATAATTTTTTATTTTATATTTGATAAAATATAAATGTATTTTTTTACTTGTTTTTCTGATTGTTTAAAGATTTTTTAATGCATTGAATTTGTATTTCATTTTTGATTAAATAGAAATATACATGTTTTTAAACATGACTAGATTTTTTTTCCAGGTTGTTTAAAGCTTCATCACTTTTTTAAGATTTATTTTTATTCCTATAAATGTATATTTGTTTTTACTTGATGTTTTTCGAGTGTATTATTTTTGTGTATTTTTTGTCTAAATTGTAGCTTATTAATGCATTTAAATAGATTTAAATTTAATGTTATATAATTATAATTTTATTTTTGATCAAATATAGCTTTATATTGTCTAACAGTTATTTCTCATAGATTCTTTTCACTATTGTTTGAAGCATATTTTTGTACTTTAAAACATTAAAACAGGACTTTACAAGATTTTTTTCCAGATTGTTTTAAGCTTTTTCATGTATTTATTTTAATGATTATTTTTAACGTTCTTTTCCAATTTTTACGAACTTTTATTCATTTGTGTTTGTTTAATCATGATCGTTTCTTTCATTTCCTTAAAAGTTTATGCATAGTTTTAATTTTTTATTTACTTATTATTATTATTTTATTTTAATAATAAAATAATAAATAAAAACAACCTCATGAAAATGAAGTTTCAAGATATACAGTGCAATGAAAATGTTTTGGCCCCCTTCTCAAATTCTTATATTTTTGCATAGTCTCCCCACTTTAATGTTTAAGCTCATCAAACAATGCAAATATGAGACAACTATAACCCAAGTAAATTTAAAATGCTGTTTTAAAATGGTGATTTCATTTATTAAGGGGAGAAAAAATATTCAACGTTACCTGGCCCTTTGTGAAAAAGTAAATACCCTTTTTAAATCATTAATTAATTGTGGCTAATCACAAATTTTGGTTAATTTTCACTGATCACACTCAGGCCTGATTACTTCCAGACCTGTTCAATCAAGAAATCACTTAAACAGAATATGTCCCAACAAAATCAAGTAAGACAAAAGGTCTAAAAAAGCGGCAACAAAATGACACCATCCAAAGAAATTCCAGAAGAGTTGAGAAATAAAGTCATTGACATCTATCAGTCTGGAAAGAGTTACAAAAGCCATTTCTAAAGCTTTAGAATTCCAGCGAACCATGGGGAGAGCCATTATCCTCACATGGAGAAAACATGAAACAGTGTTGAACCTTCCTAGGAGTGGCCGGCATATAAAGATTACCCCAAAAGAACAGCAATGACTCATTCAGAAGGCCATAAGGGAACTCAGGACAACTTCTAAAGAACTGCAGGCCTCCCTCATGACACAACAATAAGGAATAAGACTGGACAAAAATGGCATCCATGGCAGAGTTCCAAGGCGAAAAACACTGCTGACCAAAAAGGAACAAAAAGGCTTATCTCACTTTTGCAAATAAATAAATAAATAAAACATCTGAATGATTCTCAAGACTTTTGGGAGAATATTAAATGGACTGAAGAGAACAAAGTTGAGCTTTTTGGAAGGTGTGTGTCTCGTTACATCTGGCGTAAATGCAGCACAGCATTTCAGACAAAGAACATACCAACAGTCAAACATTGTGGTGGTAGTGTGATGGTCTTGGGCTGCTTTGCTCCTTCAGGACCTGGACAACCTGCTGTGATTGATAGAACCATGAATTCTGCTCTTTAACAGAAAATCCATCACCAAGTAGTGGGAACGGCCTCAGAGTAAGAATTGATGGAAAACGAGAGTGAGAAGCTTGGAGCGGATCAGGGGTGAACGTGTAATTTCATCAGACCGAGGTCTTGTGCCCCCATGCCTCCTCGCAGCCTGTATCCGACAGACAGAGCGGAGCGCCTTGACTTTTGGACGGGCGCCCTTTTTGTGTGCGGCACAGACGCCGAGCAGACATTGCACAGCCGTTGCGTGGATGTGGAGGCCTCGGGTCGCTGCTACACTGTTATTAAAAACAGTGTGATAGCATGTGGGCTGTTCCCTCTCCTCACCCTGTTTCTTCGCACTCCTTTGCCTTCTTGAAATGAATCTGCCGCTCCTCTCCTACTCTCTCACTCCGCGGTTTCGTTGTACTGAGTTTGCCGCAGACCTCAGACCTCAGACCTGTGCAGTTCTCTATCTCCCACTATATATTTCTTGTCAATTTTTCTTTTTTTATTAACCTCAACCTGAGAAAAAAAATCACATTCTTGCTTTGAGTCTGACCTCCTGGCCCTTTAGCCAGGCTTCAATTATAAGGCATGTGTACTTTAAAGGTTATTTTTTTAAAACATTCTCCTGGGGTGTCCTTGAAGAAGACACCGACATGTATCTGAGCTGCAAGTAAACACCCATGCACATACGCCGTAATTTTAGCGCGACAACATGCGCAAAAGTCGACCTCGCATTTTCACCGAGCATTGACCATGACAACAGCCATCACAAATGTGATGCAAACACATGCAAAAGCTCTCAAAATTCCAATAATCTCAGCTCATTGGAGGATCAAATGTACTACAAATCAAACGAGCTCAAATAAATGCTGAAAAAGGTATACATGACAATTGACTATATTTGATTAAATTTAATTTGATCAATCATCTTTTTTACTTTTGATGCCATTCGCCTTATAAGGTAAAATACTTTTATTAAATTACTTGTGCTTGACATGGTCTGTGTTTTTGTTTAGATTCTATTTAGCTTTGTTTCATGTTTTGTCTTGTTTTCCTGTGTCCCATGTTCATGTCGTCTTGTTCATTAGGTTTTCGTTTCCACCTGTCCTGGTTTGCCCTGTTCCTTGTGTCTACCAATCAGCTCCCTCCGGCCACTCTTGTCTTGACCAGGTGTGCCTTGTTGTATCATCAGTTAGCTTGTATTTAGTTCCCTGGTTTCTTTCAGTCTGTTTCTGTTCATTGATGTTGCTGATGTTAGCTGTGTGTCTAGTTGTGTTATATTTCCTTTTGAGATGTGTTTACCTATGGAGTCCCTCAAGGGTCAGTTCTTGGACCCCTCCTGTTCAGCCTGTATATGCTACCCTTGGGTCGAATTCTTCAGAGCTTTAATTTTGACTATCATAGCTATGCAGATGACACACAGTTATATCTAGCAGTGTTTCCAGAGGACTACAGTTCAATTGAGGTGTTGTGTCACTGTCTAAAACAGATAAATAACTGGATGAGCCAAAATTGTCTTCAATTAAACCACAACAAAACTGAGATAATTGTTTTTGACCATAAAGAAAAGAGGATTGCTGTTAGTAAATACCTGGAGTCATTCTCTTTAAAAATCGAAGACCAAGTCCGAAACCTTGGTGTTCTGATCGATTCCGACCTGACTTTCAACAGTCATCCATCCATCCATTATCTGAGCCGCTTATCCCCACAAGGGTAACGGGAGCGCTGGAGCCTATCCCAGCTATCATCGGGCAGGAAGCGGGGTACACCCTGAACTGGTTGCCAGCCAATCGCAGGGCACATATAAACATACAACCATTCGAACTCACATTCACACCTACGGACAATTTAGAGTCTTCAATTAACCTACCATGCATGTTTTTGGGATGTGGGAGGAAAGCGGAGTGCCCGGAGAAAACCCACGCAGGCACGGGGAGAACATGCAAACTCCACACAGTCGAGGCCGGGGATTGAACCCCGGTCCTCAGAACTGTGAGGCAGACGCTCTAACCAGTCGCCCACCATGTCGCCTTCAACAATCATATCAAATCAATTACTAAAACTGCCTTTTACCATCTGAAGAATATCCAGAGTGAAGGCTTGCATGTGTCAAGCAGACCAGGAGAAGCTCATCCATGCTTTTATCTTTAGGAGATTTGACTATCGTAATGGTCTTCTGACTGGAGCATGAAACAGCTGCAGCTCATTCAGAATGCTGCAGCTCGGGTTCTGACCAGAACAAAGAGGTCAGAGCATATTACTCCAATTTTAAAGTCTTTACACTGGCTTCCAGTCAGCTTTAAAATAGATTTTAAAATTCTGCTACTGGTCTATAAATCACAAAATGGTTTAGGTCCTGAATATATGAAAGAAATGCTAATGGAATATAAACCCAGTAGGGCTCTGAGATCGACAGGCTCAGGTCAAATAGTGGAGCATAGAATCCAAAGTAAACACAGTGAAGCAGCATTTAGCTATTATGCTGACACAAATGGAATAAGTTGCCAACAGAAGTGACGTCAGCCCCGAGTGTGAATGTTTTTAAATCCAGGTTAAAAATTCTTCTTTTTTTCTCATGCTTTTTAGAGTATTTCCATTTTAAAATGATATTTCTTGCACTGTACACTGTTTTAATTGTATTTTTATTTATTTATTTTATTTTGTCATCTGTTTTAAGTGTTTATAAGCTGGGTTTTTTTCTTTGCTTTTAAATGCTTTTAATCATTTAAAGCACATTGAGTTATCTTGTGTATGAAATGCACTATATAAATAAATTTGCTTTGCTTTGCTTTGCTTTTCCTTGAGTTTCTGTGTTACTTTGAAACTTGCTTTTCTGGAACGTGATGATTTAGTGTTTTGATTCTTTTACATACTGTACCGTGTACCTTTTCTTGTTTGTTTGTTTATTTTTTAAATGAAAAACCTTGAGACTCCTGCCTTATCCCCCTGCATTTTGGGTCCTCCACCTTTTTGCCAACTGCACCACACAAGCTAGTGTTTGTGACAATGATCGCAGAAAGGATAAAATGTGGTACTAAAAAGTGTGATTTGTTACAGGCTGTATCATTAACACCAGTTACAGTACCTTTTGTACTGACTACATGACGATTACCGGTAACTATAGTTGATTTTGTCCATCCATTGTCCTCCCAGGAAGACCCTGGACATGCTGGAGAGACTATGGAAAAAAATTTACACCACCTTTGTTTCTTCAGTTTCTTGTACATTTTAATGCCTGGTGCCACTAAAGGTACATTGGGAGATGAGTGCTATCCACACCGGACATGACATAGGAATCTTGCTGAACTCCAACAGTTTTGTAAAGAGAAATGGTCCAAAATTCATCCTGATCGTTTTGCACATCTGATTTGCAATTACAGGAAACGTTTGGTTGAGGCTATTGTTGCCAAAGGAGGATCAACCAGTTATTAAATCCAATCCAATCCAATAATTGTTTGTGTTTTATTACCGTGAGCAGAATTTCTTTGTTTATCCTTGTGATTTAGTGGAACATCCGACCACATTTAACGACCCAAAGGGTTGACATACTTTATTTCATTTATCTGCTAATGGGATAATGTTTTGAAATCAATGTCTACTACTAAGCAATGAGACAGGCCACGTTTCAATCTGACTGCAGTCTTCACTGATTTTCCTAGACCCGGACGGAACGAGAAGGGTGGAGCTAGGGAGGCCCATCAAAGACCCATCCACAGCGGACCTCATTAAGGCTTTAAAAGGTACAGTCACATCTCAATCCAGCCATCCCGGGCACCCAACCGCCGGGAAGCACTTTGCTATTCTCCCTCCACCATCTCTCTGGTGCTCTGTTCTGATACTCGTTCAATCGCTCTTCCTCTCTCTCTCTCCGGCTGTCTGTCTATCCTAGAAGGGGGCCAAAAGATGTAAACAAAGCCAGCACCTAATTAAATAGATGAGCAATATTAGCATAACCTGAAAGCCCCAGCCAATAGTACCCAGCGCACCCACACACACCTCGCTTCAAATACCCCTTTTCCTCATCCCTCCTTCCATTCTCAGATTTTTTTTCCCCCCTCTTGTTGTGATCGGAGCAGTGAGCGCCAATTGTGGGCAGTGTAATTACCATGAGGACAGAAAAGCCGAGCACATCTTTGATATGGTAATGACGCTCAATGTACACCCTGTAACACCCCCCAACAACCACCCACCCATCCATCCCTAGCCAACACACACACACACACAGACATTTTCAATCAAGTCCTCCTGTATGCCCCTCACTCTTGCAAACACCTCCAAATAATGTCATCCATTAATATCAAGCGGGGCCACATGCAGTTTCGCTTAAGGTGAGCGGAGAGAGCGTGATACACTCAGTGGGAAAGAAAATGGGTATTTGATAAAAGGATGACAGCCAGCTGTACATATTGTAGAAGGGGAGACATGTGCCCCTTTCACACTGTCTTTTTCCAGCTCGCTGTCATGCGTGTCAGATAGATAAGTCGCATGAAGGGGGGTTGACGTCGACCCGCAAATTTGCCACCTTCCAATGTCGTATCAGAGCTGTAACAGGGCAGAATAAAGGGCAGGCGGGACCAGAGTATGAACCCTAGATTCACTGGCTACGCCCCTTTGTGTCGAAAGCAATTGTCACCACGCATCCAAATTCCAACGTAGTATCAGCGGCATAACAGGCAGACACGACCAGAACGTGAAGTTTGGCTCCTGCAATTCACTGCCTGCACCTGTTTGTGTTGAAATAAATTGTCCACATGATTACAGTATCTGAACACGCAAAGGCACAGAGGATGTGTGACTGTCGCACAGGCTCACAATGGTCAAGGGAGCGATAGAGTGGCAAAGGGCTTGTCAAGGTTTGATGATTTGGTCGCTCTTTGGTTCTCGCTTGATAAATTTTTTAAATCGAGCAATTAGCAGGATTAAACAAAAACTAATGCGGCAGAGGCTCGGACTTATTAAATTTCTCAGCAGATCTGGATAACGTTGCAGGTTGAAGACTTTCGAGGCTTTTTGTGTTGCATTCAAGGCTACTGGGAAATCTTAAAAAAAACACACTCAGACCAGGTAAATGAACTGCTTGTGTCAAAATACAATAAATCTAGTTTAAATAGTTTTACTGCTTCTGTATGGGCTAGTAGGAAGTAGGAACTTTGAGCTGTGTTCCAATGCACTGTTCGATATTGGAGATGGGGAATTATCCAGTTTTCTGGAAGGCAGCAATCCTCGATGAACCAAGAACAAATACAAGTTGTTTGGAGGAGATCAGCGCTCGACTGAGTCACATTGAAGTTATGAACCGCATTAGTCCGGCCTTATCAAGTCAACTTTAGCATCCCATTATCATTACTGCTTGGATTTCTCCTCTTCATCATCCCATTTTTTAGCCTAGTTGAAAATGAACACTCCTCGGACTCCTGCTCGCTCCCCTCTCCATCAGCCCTGTCCAAGCTCTGGCCCCCGTCCCGCAGATGGAACAGGAACAGACCGACTGTCCAGCTCCCTGCTGTCTGCCTCTCATCCCGACTACACACACACACGCTCCATCTCTCCACATTGCCAAGGCCAAATCCCCGCAGCCTTTCCCCTCGACGCCACTCGGCCCAGGCCAGCCACATGAAACCGCCGCGGACCTGGATCCCGGGAACCACAAGTCCCGCGGGGGACACAATGCACAATGTCAGACACACACTCTGTCCTGTACATTCTGAGTCTGATAAAAAAAAATATATCGTTGGTTCGGCAACAGGAAACCGATGCCAGGAGGGGGAAAAGTTGGATTGGACACAAAAAATGACCCAATTAAACTTCAGAAAGGATACTGTACACAGAGCATGTCATCATACATGAATGTATTCTTGTCAAAAAAACTAATGACATGGATATAGATTGACTCACTGCAGGTAATGTCAGAGGGGGCTCAGGTGCATGAAGGGGTGGCTTTTACAGTTGTCAAATCAAAGCAAATATCATCATGTTCTCACATGAACAATGATTCCATTATTGAAAATGCTTATGGATCGATTCCTCATTGATTCGCTTATCGATTCTCATTGGGTGTGGCAAAGAAATAATAAAAATGATATATGATATCATTGATGTCATTTCCAATATACACTGTATAGTAATGTGTAATGGGAATCATCGGACAACCAAACAAAATATTCCTAGGAATGGAATTACTAGGAATCAGTTCTTAGAAATAACTTTTCGCTTCCAATCTCTACGTTTACTTCTGAGTTTATTTTCAAATTGTGTATTTTGGAGGAACTATGAAATATGGATGGTGGTTTCTACTTTTAGTTTGCAACTAAAACTATTCTCTGTCCCCAATTTTCGAACCAAGCGCTACCAGTCGCCTCCAACATATACATGGAAATTAATTATGCTTTCTTTGCCAAGCTGGAGGGGAAAATGGGTCAAACGCGCTGGTATCTAAGCATGTTAGCGTCATCCTGAATACTTGACAAATATATATTTCATTGTCTATCAATTGGCATCGGATTGGCACAAATACACCCCAACAGTCTCAGCTAATTAAGCCATGGCAGGGAGCCCATTTGTTCGACAGTACAGTGTGTATTGTCAGACAACCGGGGATTTGATTCAAGCCGAGGATCACATTTTTAACTAGTAAATTCTCACTTTAATGGAGGTTTAATTTGTGTCCTATGCAGTTGACCAATGAGCCTCATGCAAACTTGGGATGTTCCATAACCATGACTTTTTTTACTTTTCATTACCTCCACCAAGGGAGGTATGTTTGTTTAAAGGACTAATGGGCAATTTATCTAAACGTATGCTTTACTACGACCCATAATTGATTGGAAGATCATAGCAACAGTGAGGGTATATTTACACGTACACAGTATACTGTGTGTACTGGAACAGTCGTACGGTTTGTGGAGGTGACGAAGGTGAGCAAAGCTCGCGCTTCCTCATCCTGTCAGCTCCCCTGTGGGGCCACTGAGAGAAAGCGGAGAGCAGAGGGAGCCCTGGCCCATCAGAGGGGAGCCCAGATGGACCGAGACCTACACATATACACACACCTACACTTACACTTACACACACACACACACGCATGCACGCACGCACGCACGCACGCACAAACTAACTCAGTCACTCACATGTCATATGTTATCCCATCTGCACTGTCACCAAGCTACTTCTGACCCCAGGGCCTCGCCGAGGATACAGACACACACAGTATGTACATGCAAATACGCTTGCACACACAAAGGTTGCAAAAACGTGTGGTTGCCGCATACATACACACACACGCACACACACACACACACACACCCAGAGCAGAGGTGTTCCCGGTGTGTAATTGGAGGTGAAGAGAACAGCCGCCTCTCTTATTCGCTTGAGTGGACTCTTACACTTCAATATGACTCTTTTTCACATGAAGGATAACTCTCGTCTGGCAGTAAATAGTGCCGCATGATTTACATTATTATTAGTCGTGTGATTTACATCGAATTTTTGAAGGTTTTACTGGGTATAAATTGATTCATTGCAGATGCAGTAGGCCCTCGTTGAAGATGCTTGGTGTGCTACAAATTTGGGGGTGTTTAACCTAATATTTATGAGAAAAACAGTTATTTTTTTACCATTAAGTGTTAAAACAGTCATATCACTCATCTATTAGTTATGTTGTGAATTTGTTATTTAAATTTTTTCGAAAAAAAAAAAACCTTGCATAGTCCTTGATTTTCTATCAATCTACACTAACAAAGCAACCTTTTAGTTTAGTGGTGCCTTGAGATACGAGTGACCCAACTTACAAGATACGAGCCACCGGTTCAGCCGATTTATTGCTTTGGCTTAAGAGCAAACAGAGAAAAATACTTTGTGGTAGCTGTGAAATCAACTCCACTCACTTCACAACAAGCAACAATTTTCCAGATAGCGAACAATTCATAAAAAAAAGAGGCTTCAAGATGTTTATTGCCAAATGTTGAAGTTTACTGTCAAACTAAACAAAACAAAGAATATTACACATCGTGTATTTCAAATAACCACATAACTTTTCCTTAATACAGTCCGTTTAGCCTCATGCTAACAAATAATTCATAACGCCATAGACAAGCTAACAAATAGGATTGGTGTCGCTGTGTTAGACCACCAGATTTAGACAGATAATATAGCAATACACACAGGCACATATTGTTTATCCTCTGCAACGAACGGCTAATATTACTGAAAAGCTGTGATGTCTCCATGTGTATCTGTATATCTATATTCTATTGCCCCTAGGTGGCCAAGCGTGCACACCAGAATAAGCAGCACAATGTCTATTGAATTGCAAAAAAGTGCAGTTTTTCTGATTTAAAAACACATTTGAAATATTTTTTGGGAGGCTGGAAAGGATTAATGGCATTTCCTTTCATTTCAATTGGGAAAGATGATATACACGTTTTGAGTTACAAGCGTGGTCACGGAACTAATTAAACTCATATCTCAAGGCACCACTGTATGCGCAAAATATTTCAAATTCGTCTTGAAAGTGTGTGTGATAGTAGCTTCTTTTTAACACATTTGAATTCAGTCCACATTAAAAAAAAAAAAAGATTATACAGTCTGAAAGGCAAAATGAAGACAATGCATTGTATTCTTCATATATTTAAGGGCCATAGAGTTGAACATTTGCATGCTGAAACACTACAAACATGCCTTTTGTCTCACAAAATGACCCGAGTAATCTCTCCTCCACTTATCCCGGACGTGTCAGCTCAATGGGAAGTGAAGACTCTAATATGAAACGTCACATTTGGTTTACCTCCCTGCCCTCGAGCCCCACCTCTGATTCCATTTAGCCCCCGTTCATTGCGTAGCACATCTCCCGTTTGATTGTGTCTCCTCCTCGCACAATCGCTATCCTCGGGATTGTGGGCATGTGGCATTAATGGATTTCATGTGCAGTACAGAGCACGGAGAGAAGGATATTTGGAGGAGATGATTAATATACCGTCTGTCTTGTTAGAGCACTTGATGGAACAATCGGGGCTTGTTAAAACCGCAAAGCCGAATTGCCACACCTGCAGGAGTCAAATTCAGTTAGGTCGCCTAATGACTTCCCTGCTGTGATTCTGATTGCAAGTAAACATGACACAAAATGGATGTGCAGACGCAATTCTTGCTAAACTATTACACCAAGGGTAATGTGGCAAATACATCTCCGAAAACAAAATGTGAACATTACAATGAATCCTCACAATAGTGGCTTACTGACGATTTGATTTTGGAAGCATGCATTGGACCTGCGAGGATGCTGGCATGTATGTAAAAATATAAATAACAGTAAAACCCCATTTGTCGCGGGGAAATGCTCAAGACCCCCATGTGATATAGGTGCCAAACCACAAGAGAGAGTTTCTTATATATATGGGCTAATCGAAATTAGCATTGATGTCAGGGTTATTATGAAATCAACTCTTGACCTCTTGAACATACATGAAACAGGAAGAGGTTTCACCGCATTTTTTTCCTCTCTCCAAAGTTCGCTTCAAAAAGATGAGGTTGAAGACCACCCTATTGTAGGCAATCTATTAAATTAATACACCATCACTGCGTTCATCTCAGAGCTGAATGGTTTGGTTAAAGTGCTACAAATTGGGCGAGCATTCCTGAGCGATTGTTCCAAACTTAGCTAATTACATAACGTGCCGTTTTGCAGGTGTTATGATCGCCGCTGTGTATTGCAAGATCCCTCAGGAGCCACAAACCACCTGGAAATTGCAAGAAAGAGTTTAATTGTAGAATTCAGAACACCGGGAGGTAGAAATTCTTTCTCTGGAGAGCCTCTTCTTTGTTCCTGTTGGTGGGAGAGATAACAATTCCTCCCACCGTTAACTACCTGCCTGCCTGCTCGCCGACCGGGTTTTGTTGTGTTTTGTTGTTGCTAATAGGCCTAATTGGCCGTAACCCAGGCACCGGGAGAAAGCAGGGAGGAGCGTAATGAAACTACTTGTGTTCTAGTTCCTTCTCCTTTCCTGCTTGGAGATAGAATTCCACAGTGGGACAGAATGCACATTTAAAATAAATAAATAAATTAAAAAAAAAAGAGTCAAGGGGGCCTTGCAGCTTGTTGCACATGCAAACAAGGGAAAGGTGAATTTGCAGCATGAGAAAAAGCTCTGGGAAAAGGCAAGTTTGTCTCTATTGTTTCCATGCGCACTCGATAATGGGTATGGATGATGATCTTGGAAAGGCCAGAGCAGCACTTGGACACTAAAAAGACCCTTAATTATAGCTATACAAGCAGAATGTATGGGCTTGATGTTTAATTGATTTTGCGGCAGTAAATACACGACAATTGGGTTCTGAGCTCCCCACTGCGCTGGATCATATGGCCGCATTGATGTTATTTATTAGCAGCGCTTTCCTGTTTGATCTGTGCACGCGGTTTGTTTTTAAACCATGACAAAGTTTGTGGGTCAAATGTTACCGCTCCCGCCCAGAATGGAGTCCCAATGATAAAAATCAAGACAGAGATGGTGTAAAGTCAGCTGTACGTATGTTAGTGGGAATATTGAGTGTGTGTATGCATTGGGTGTGTGCAACACGATTGATAAGCAGCTTGTCACACTCACTATTTATTATGAACACTTTTTACAGCACTTGGTGAGAAATGTGTCTGTCTCATTAGATACCAGCGCGACATCAGGAAAATATTCAGTATGTGAATTATAGTTGTAAAAGTGCTCCATTATGCACTATGAGGATTCATTTTGTGTGTCTGGTATCGCTGCATTAATTAAAAAGACACGACATCTATTTCCAAAAAAGGAAGCGTCCATTTGTGGTGTGTTGACAAATGAAGTGTTCAAGTGCAAAATCAGACATCTCAAATTTTGTGAATTGATTAAAATAAGCTGAAAGCTGCTGGTAATCATTTTTATTTAGGGTATTCTAAGTTCATACAGTATATATTGATCAATTAAGAGGTTAAAAAAAAATTTTGGGGGGGGGGGGGGGGGGGGGAAATGAAAAGGTCTTTCAAAGAGGTTTGATGTCATTTCTTGGCAAAAGCAGTCAACTCCAAGCAAAGATTTCTTATTATTTGTGTGTTAAGCTGAAGTACTTCCAGTAAACTCATTGATTCATATGTTGGAGGACAGAATAGAATTGAACAATACTTCCTGCAATTAAAAGATTACAAGTAAATCCTCACACTGAGGGAACATTATATGCAAAACCTTTCCAAACAGACGAAACGGAATCTCTAAAGTACTACTTTATTAGACTGTTGTCTATAGCTGTAGGGAATACAGGCCAGTCTTTGGATTATTACTTGTAAGGCATTTATCCGCAGATCCTTGGGATGAACTTGCCCTTTGTTACCGACCACTTGAGAGCTGATGTGTCGCGTATACACACAACAAAGTGGGTAGGGGATGTGTGTGTGTTTGTGAACGCCTGTGTGTATTTGGGCCGTTTGTCTCTTAAACACAAACAAAGGAGTGCGCATCTTACTTTGCGGTCTTATCTACTGAAGCCATCGGCTCCTCAGCACCCACGCGTCTGTAAACAAGCCACCCACTGTGTCACACAACAATACTGTACACATTATAAAGACCAACCCCCCATGAATGCGGCCTATCACCAAGTTTTGCGTTGGAACATTTTATAGTGCCCTCCAAAAGTAGTGGAACAGTGAGGCCAATTTCCAAAATTTTGCTGTAAACTGAAAACAGGCTGGTTTAACATTAAAATAAGAATATGAGACAAGAGATATACAGTACATTTCCTGCACTGTATTTACATCTTTATCTTCCGAGACTTTAGATCTTATGAATATTGGGTGAGTTCAAACAAAAGGTCCTGTCTTCCAAGTTCCAGACAGTTGGACTGCGGTAAATTCTTTCTTTTGTTGGTGAATTTTAGCTCACGTCCAGAAATCTTCATGTGAACCACTGAGATAATTTGCAGTCGTGCGTTGCAGAACCACGTCACCATGTTACGGCCAACTGCGCGGCGTTCCGTGCAGGATGTAGATAACCTTAGCTATTCACCCACTGCCATGCATAAAAGGACCCACGCCCAGTTCCAGCCTAATTGTTAGACATCACCCAGGTTGTGACCTAGCTCCTGTTGCAATTACCACAAGCTGAGAATAACCTGTGTTGACTGACTGACTTTTGAATAGACCCAAAAAAAAAAAAAAAAAAAAGTGTTGGATGATGAGATATACCACAGCTGACCCTTGGTTAGTGGTTTGTACAAGCTGCCCTCAAAGCTGAACCCCGAGGTACTTTTGTACTTCAGAGAATAACAATAAAACAAAGTTTGAATGCTGATAACTATCCGAACACAGCAACACACAGTTCTACGGTGACCCAGAAGTCAGACAGGACACAAACACAGCTCAGAGTGACCCACCTCTGGGGCTTGATGACACCAATATCAAAGCCAATAGCCCAGTTTGATTCCACTTTGACATGTCTCGTGGACACGGCGGACGCAGTCAAAACTCAGGGGCTTGTTTCTCGGACAGTGCAGTGGAGCGAAAGGCCATATGGCTGACAATAGAATGCCAACGCAAGTTGAGGACAGGACTGTTTTTGGTCAGTACATGTGCGTCCTAGTAATATAAAATTACATGTACGTGTGGTCAGCATTCTCATCTGGCACGACATTGTTCCTGCACTGTACTTGCCCTCACGTGACTAATTCTATTCTCCATGGGTTTTTTTTGTCTCTTCGTCCAGATGGTATGTGGGTCTTTCCTCTCCTAGTCTGTCCTCAAGGTCCCTCACCACTGAGAATCTGGCCTGGCAGGGGCCATATGCTCCCACTACACGGCCATAACTCACACCTCGTGTTTACTGGGACTGTCAGCGCTCTTCTCGCTCGACTCATCGTCAACTTCCAGCCGTTGTACGTCTCAAACATAAAATCCCAGAAGTTATTAATATATAGGGGAAATTTTATGTCTTTGCATGTATTTTATCAAAGCTGTTATTCGCTCTCTCCGATGGCTTTCACTCCCCATGTAAACAATTCCACTTTCCTAAACCACCATATGTCATTTTCCTGTGCAACCATTTAGCCTCTTGGCCATCCAGCCTCTCATGTCACAGTACATCACAGGTTCAACCTCACAGCTACTTCGAATCCTGAACTGTAAAAGAATAATAGAGTCGCAATAGAGTCGCGTTACAATAGCTCCCACTCTTTTGAGAAGACAGTATGGAAGATTCTGAAGTATGTCTGTGGGAATTGTGGATGCCTAAAGATTGACTGGAGCGAGACGGCTAGATTTGACAGACCGACTGCTGACTGTGTAGCCATGGAAACAAAATTGGACCCTACATTTGACCTTGTAAACAATAGGTTACAAAGAACAAGAGATGCAGGCCACCGTCCAGAATTCAGCTGTTTGCAATGAATGTAGAGACTGTGTGTGTGTGTGTGTTTGTGTGCGTGTGTCTGTAACAGAAATAGCAGCTGACCTACAAGAGTCCCTCGAGTAATGCCTTTGCTGTGCCGTTAGATACCCATCTGAGAGAAAATCCTGTGAAAAGAAAAACAAGCCCGATTCAGTTGTATTTCACACTCTGGGAAATAGCCTGCCTGACAATAACACTGTGACCTGCACGCAGACGCACTATATATTTGGAGGGATACTTGGAAGGAAAAGCAGCTGGTGGCTTAAAAGCAAGTGATGAAGTCATAGCTAAAAAGTGGAAATTTGTGGGGAAAGGATTGGTAATAGTTTTTTGCTCAGCTAACCTGAATGATAACCAGTAATAAGTTTGATCACTTTTTCCATGTATATTCACAACTGTTAGTCTACATTGAACCTAAAATGCATGTTTGAGGAAGGTAGGACAAAGCCAGGGTAAATAGTGAAGACCAACACAAGCACGGTGAGAACATGTAAACTCCACACAGAAAGACCCGAGAGGAGATTTGAACCTCAAACCTCTGAACTGTGAGGCAGAGGTGCCAACTGCTATTCCACAGTGCTGCCCACTGAGGACAAGTATTGTGGAAAAACAACAGCCGATACTGTGTCCACATCTGAGGATCTCTGGCAGCCCAATGTTGTCTTCCTGCCACGGCCGGCTGCTAAACCAAAACCAATCCAAAACCTCCCCCTAAAAACAACAACCAAAAAAAGCATTAGATACGAAATACAAACAAAAACACGCATGCATACAATCCCATTTATTACTCTTTAAAAAGGTCACTGTTTTCCCTGGCTCAGCACCCCAGCACCATCCTCGATTTTATGCATAAGCAAATGGCAAATTTGTGCTGCATAAATATGGATTAGCAATTAATAATAGCGGTGGCGTGTGAGGGGACGCCAGGTGCATGCAGAGCCGGGACTGGCAGGCTGGCTGGTGGAGCCATTGAGCTGGACGGGTGGATTTATGCCGCTCGCTGGTCTCCCTCTTCCAACAATGGCCACTTCAGCATAACGTGTCACATGTCAGAGACAAATAACCTAATGCACACAGAGCGTGCACTGTTGCACAAGTAAAACACACGGAATATAGCAAGCTGAAGCAGACAGATGTACAAAGCACTAACTACAGATTTGCACAGTTTTTACATAGATAAACTTTTAAATTCCTAAATATGGTTATGGCCATGGTTCAATTACGTTGTACAGTGGTTCCTTGAGATACATTTATTTAATTTGTGCCAATGACTCATATCTCAAATCATCCTTCCCCATTGAAATGAATGGAAATGCCATTCATTCCTTCAAGACCCCCCCCCTAAAAAAATGTGCTTTTTAATATGGAGAATAGGACTCTATAAAATGTATTATATAAACCATATTGCAATACCATAACTAAATAGAATGTAAAGAATTAAGCACTTGTGCATCATGGTTAATTCATTGCGACTACTCGCGTGTGTGACTTGGCCAATGGGGTGCAGTATAATACAGCCATGAAGACAAACAAAGAAGACTTTTACACCTACTGTAACTGGCATAGTAAACCACAGTCATATTAATTATTAAATTTTTTTTACAGAGATACATGGTTATAACACCACGAAGTCTACGGCATTTAACATTGTAGGTTAGCATTAAACCAGCGGAAGGCAAAACTGTGTGGTCGTTTTAAATACACAACATGTAATTCTTTTTGTTTTATGTTTAGTTTGACAGTAAACCTCAACTGGGAGTAGCATTAAGCGGCTTGAAGCCTCTTTTTTGAAGAACTGTTCACTATCTGCCAAACTGCTGCATGTTGTCAAGTTGGTTGATTTGAGTTCACAGCCCATACGGCACAAAAATCTATGAATTGTAGTGTACCTCCAAAAACTCATAAATTGGCATTACTGTACATTATATATTTTTTTCATGCAATGTAAGTGGATAAAACTGCAAAAATGTGCACATTTTTCTGACTCTCATATATAAATATATATTTTTTCTTTTTTAATCTAACATGCTTTAGACAGGCCTCAAAGCATTCAACTTCACATTTTGGAGAACTGTGACTGTGATCAATAAAGTTGAATTTGATTGGAGCCTTGAATGGACAGAAAAGCAGCGCTATACTAATGATGTCATGGCACCGCCGAAAAATATCCATCCATTTTTTTATAGCGCTTGTCCGCACAACGAGACTCAAATTGAAACATTTAAATTATTGACTAACAGAAATATTATCTAATAGTATTGGGTTACGGTTACACTAATGCGAACCAAAATCCCGCACACTAATTAGATCTGAGCATTTCTGTGTGGTAGTCGTTCACCGAGGAGGCGCCAAATCTCAAAATATTGACTCGCGAAAGTGAATGAAAACATTTATCCTCGGTTAATCTTTTAGAACAACAAAACCAGCAAGGGATATCTAAAAAAATATTGTGCAAGAGTGGCAGCGGGCTGTGTGCGTCCGTCTGTGTTCTTGTGTGTGCGTGTGTGTGTGCGTGTGTGTGTGTGTGTGTATTGTCCGTCTGGCGTGGTGAGAGCAGGCTGGCTCCCCTGTAGAGCACAATCACTCTGCTTGGCTAAACACAATCACACAACCTTAAACCCGACTCACATCGTCCCAGTGAGAGCCTACAATGTGTGTGTGTGTGTGTGCGTGTGTGCGAGTGTGCAGGACAAAAGGCAGTCCCATCTGTCCCATTGTCACAGGGTCTTTAAAATGGATCAGATAAACATGACATTTGGGATGAGGGAGCAAGCTCACATTCTAAAGCCTGACATCAGACCTGTGTACAGACTGTGAGTGTCAGGTAAATCTCATGTTTGTACCTGAATCTACGCAATATGTTGTGACTTTATTTCCCTGTCATTCTATTTTTGTGCAAAATCCAATTTAATTCTTGTGATATTAAAGTCAGGATTACTTTAGTGAGTATTGCGTATAAGTAGTTTAACCCAAGATTTCATCATTTCCTGTATTGTTTTAATCAGCCCAGGTTTATGTATGTGTTTATGAGTTGCATAACGTGTTTTTTCCCCCCACATTGTCAGACTGGATGCGAAGCCCCCGTGCAAGGATTAGCGGCCCATTGGCCTAATCAGAGATGGTAATCAGACTGTTCTCTATCATGACAACAATCAGTGAGAGAGAGAATGAGAAAGAGAGACACACACACACATCTGCCTATTAAGCTCACTTCTAATGCTTCGATAGTGATGAAACATCTGGCCGCGCGGGGCTCAATGTTAATGAAGAAGAGAGATTGGGACAGATGCAGATGGCGAACCTATCGTCATTATCTGTTTCAGGGAAACAGAAGGGTGTTCACAATGACGACGTGGCATTCAAATTCAAAGCTTTGTCCACAGATATAACCTTTCGGTTTTTTTGTGAAACTGTGGAGAATTTAACAAACGCTTGATTGCATAATTTGTGTCTTCGATGCAGTAGAATGGGTAGTGGTAGTCAGTAGTCACGAAAAGTTAGGGATATTGGGCTTTCGAGTGAGAGGAACCGAAAATGCACTTTGACCTTTACAGGTGAACTTAATCTGACCTACTTTTGAATGCCTATGTCCAACTGTTCAGTGTTTTTTGCCACCATCCATTCTGCTGCTCCTTGGTTATTTTGCGTGGTCGTAACTGGCGGTTGCTATGATTTTTAGACGCTTTTATTTGTTCATATTACCGACGATACCATAGAAGCATGTGGTGAGGTTAAGTTCGAAGTAGTCGTTGCCACCATTGTTTTGTTAGTATGAATGGTTTCATTGTGTGTTTTGGCTCCGACTCTCTTTATGACATCAGCGGCACCACTAGCTTTGTTCTGTGAATTATACCAGAAAATAAATCAACAATGTCAAGTCATAATGTGAGAGACATATTAAAAGGTAAAGGTTTTGCACCAGTTTCTTTTGCCCTGCCTTTGGCCACCAAAACCAAAAATGTAACCAGCCACAGCTAACACATTCCTAAGTGTCTGAAATTGGAGACCAGTGGGCTGACAATACTTCCACACACACACACACACACACACACACACACAAAAGAAAACACACACAATACTCTTGTCTCGGGGAAAAGTGAACCCGCCATTGGAGTTAGCACTGAAGCATAGTCCGATACGTCTGTGAGGATACGTGCGCTTCCTGTCTTGTGTGTCGTATGGGAGACAAAAGACGCCAGTAAAACTCTCGCGGTGGAAGAAAAGAGTCATTGTTCACCAAGGTGGTCCCGGTTGGACCTCCAGTCCCACCCTTACACCGTACAGTGCTCACACACGCACACGCACACACACACACACATTCAGTGACTCAAATATACACAATGCTTGTCGGCTGCCTAACAGACACTTACTGTAATACACACTTTCATATGCATAATAACAGCTTTGTGTTCCAGTGTGGCAGTTGTACAGAGGTAAATATTTGGGTGTTGCATATAAACGGTGTAAATTACACACACGCACACATGCACACACAAACACACACATGAGCCTGTCATTCCATCTTGTTCCTTGTCTTCCTGTCGGGTGATGATGTTTAGTCTTCCCTTGCCACAAATCTGATTGGTGCTTTTGATCTCTTTCTCACTTCCTGTTTGTAATTCACCCCCCCCCCCCCAAAAAAAACCGTACTTTCGGGGGGCAGACCTGGGATCAGCCGCAGCATGATATAGTCATCGTTAGCGCATGTTGGGGGGTGAGGGGGGGTTCCATCACTCATATGAGATTGAATCCGTCTGCTGAACAGCTGATTCATCGCAATGGTCTGAGTCATCCGGCTAATGGGAACACGCTGGATAGATTAACGAGTGGGGTGCAGGCCTTTTTATTCTCTACTGCACAGTAGAGTAGTTGTATTTAGTCTACCACATCTAGAGTATGTGTTATGACAGGCAGCATTCTTTAAACATAGGGTACCGATTTGGCTTTAAAATAGAGGTGAGCAAACTTTTGGGTTTGATTTTTAAATGAGGTGAAGAAGAAAAAATGTTGATGGCAAAATCCCACGTCTCGCTACGTTTCCGGCAACCAGGGCCGCCAAGGCCAATGGAAAACGTCGTGTCAACGCAGACTGAGCAGTGATCATTTGGTGGAGAAAATACAATTTGGAGGAAAATGGAAGGCTAAAATGGGTCATTGTCACAAAGGGACCCATTGAAAACAAGGAGGAAATGGCGGAAGATCTCAAAATGTGATTTTATTAACATGAAGAAAAGCAACTAAAAAAGTCACATTCATACCAATTGTCTTGTGACCCTCATTTTCTGAACATAGTCATAGCGCAAAACAGCAGACAGGCTGAAAAAAGCTTTGTCCAAGCCTAAAAGAGACACTTTTCAGTTACAAGTGTCAAATATTTGTTAGATTTAAGAAAAATATCCAAGAATAACGAGCATCTGTCCAGCTTTAGTGCACCTAAATGCCATTAAGACTATATTTGCAAGCATCCAAGTAAATTTAAGGCAATTAACTGAATAAAATGAAGGCCCAAAGTAGGTTACTGTTGCAAAGAAGAGATTTGTTGTCATGTGATAGACACTAAATGGTAACGGGACAAATCAAGCGACGGGCGATATGACGATCAAACCTGTTGCAAATCTCCCTTTGGGCAGCAGTCACACACAGCTGAGACAGGGAGGAGAAAGCTGGATAAAACACACACATCCACACACTTTTGGATTTGACAGGTTTGAGTAGAACAAGTGGTATCTCCTCATGTCTACAACAACAACAACAACAAAACAGGCTCCCTGATGTCTCTATTCACTTAAACTGTCACAATCACACCCCCTCCAGAGACCTTACTTCCTCTGCCAGTCAGCCAAATTATAGCTCTCCTTCTCCTTCTTGTCGCTCCCGCTTTCGGTGTCGGGAGACACCCGACGACGTGAATTTGGCAAGTTGTCACACCCCCTCCCCCACCATCCTTTTTGAAACGTAAACTACTGTATCCCAGTGCACGTACAAGTATGTACACTTAAAGTAACGTTATTTACATGTGTGGAATCGAATGAGAGAAATTAAAATTTTGCCTTCATAATCGGAACAACAATGGTATTTCGTACAGTGCAGACGAAATCATCTTCAACAGCGGGATGCAGTGCTGTTCGAAACTCAACTACTGCAGTATTATTACCTCTACCGAGGAAAATATGTTTCCATGTCATGTTCATTCATGTATTCATGAATTCAATCATTTGACAGCTTTTTTATTTATCTTTCAGGAGTCTCTTAAAAGCTACTGACTCTCCACATATGAATGGCATAGTTAAAATTATTAGAATTACTAGTTTGTTTGTTTTTCTATTTACTAGATAAGTATATTTAATCAGACTGAATTGTGTATATACAGTTGCGCTCATAAGTTTACATACCCTGGCAGGATTTCTAAGATGTGCAGCATTGTGATTCGTCAAAACATTTCTTTTATTTTGGTTGCGATTCAAATTAAGGTAGCATCTCAGAATTGCACAATCATTAAACAATTAAACAATGTAATGATGGTCCCTGTTCAGTCATCAGTCATATTTTCCAAACATTTGCCAATGTTTCACAAATGTGGCCTTTTTTTTAATTTATTTATTTATTAGCAACTTGTATATGGAAAGCTTTTGCAGAATACAGTAATGTCAAAACAAGTTGTATCTGATCCAATCCAGAGCCATATAAAATCAACACATTGATCAATATTACGTGACATGTAATGAGTTTGCATTTCAAGACGGTTTTCATGATGCCACATTGATGACATCATGAAAATAGTGAAACTTTTATCTGATTGACACACTTCTGTATTACCAATTACCTGACACAAACTTCGATGAGGAAAAACGAGTCCACATAAGATAACCTTGACATATATATATTATTTTATTTTATTTTTTATTTATTTATACTGTATTTTCCCTTATCAGCTTTCTCGAGGGCATTCACACACATGCAAGTAGCTTTAGTACATTATCATATCCCGGAGGGGAACAAGCGCAATAATTCTATCTCAGCATGGTAACAAATGCTATTTAAAGGAGATTAATTCCACAAGAGGATTATTCCCCCACGTTACACATAATAGGGAAGGGGGATGGGTTCGGTGGTTGGTGGGTGGTGGACAACATTTGATCTCACAAACATCTCTATAATCCCAGGTGGAACACATGTTGGTGTTTCAAAAGACTAATACAGTGCGCGCCTGTGTGTGTGTGTGTGTGTGTGTGTGTGTGTGTAACTTGTATTTGCAGTTTGAATGACGGATGTAGATAAGAACTGTAAAGCTGCGATGGATGAAAAGCAATAAAGAGCTGCGCAAAGTCTCACATTTTGGAATCAAAATATAACACGCTTTTATCATGACTGTGGATGTGGTTCAGGTCATGTTCTGAATTAATATATACTGTGGGACATTATTGGGAAAATGTAGTCTTGTGTTTATTAATAGTTATTTCCTCATGTTAGCGATAAGTCTCAACTATTCACATGTATAATGCGCACCCCTGTATAATACGCACCCCCAAAGTTGACCTAAAAATTCCGGAAAACCCTTCTACCTATGTATAGTGCATTTTTACAATGCATGATTTTGCTTCTACCCATATGATCAAATCATGAAGCATTATCTGTATTTTGTTAGTTTTTTTAAATAATTATTCTGAAGTTAAGCACTTTATTTGAACACCTAATCCTTTTTTTAATTTACTGGCTCTTATTTTGAAATTCACAGCCCTACTTTTATTTAGTAAATTAGAAAACACACAGTTGTGCGCATATGTTTGATTACCCAGGCAGAATTTGTAAAATTGGTACAATTCTTTCAAGAAAACATGAAGGACCAGGTGAAACACATTTAATTACATTTTAATGGGATTAACATTAAACGGTCAAGCCTTTCAGAAAAGCATTGTCATTAAACAAAACAGAACCATAAAGAAATTAATGATAGTTGCTGTTCATTCATCAGTCATATTAAAAAATATATATATATTTCACAAATTCTGCCAGGGTATGTAAATATATGAGCATAACTGTACTTATATGCAGGCATACGTACCCCCTGTCATATTGGAATGAAAGTGTAGGCTACACCTTTTTTATAACCATTAGGTGGCAGTGGCATTTTGGAATGAAAGTGTACAGTTTTTTAATAACCACTAGATGGCAGCATACATTTATAAAATGTGAAAGTTTTTTCCATTTGCCCCTATAACTATGTATAATGCGCACTATTGACTTTTGACAGTTTTTTTTATGGTGGGGGGGGGGGGGGGGGGGTGCACATTATTCACGAGAAATTATGGTAACTTCATTTTTCAAATATTTTCTTTCAATATTACTATATTTTAATATGGCGGAATGCTGAAAGATTCAATAATTTCTGAGATGTAATTGTTTAAACTTGTGAATATTAATAATTCTCTAACCACAGTATATTTAAATACCCCCGTGGACCATTTAACATCACCTAAGCTTATTTCATTCTGGAGTTGCTTAGCTCCCATATTTGTGTGACAATGTTGCATGATTTTTTTTTTCATGTAGTGGAAGCAACCGACAAGTGCCATACGATAAGTACACTCACAGATTTGCAACTGGGCGATGGAGGATGAGGGACAAAAAAAAAAAAAAAAAATTACAAAAACAAACCCAAAACTGAATATAAACCCAACAAAAGGCCAAGGTCAACTATGTTAATGACACATTTGGGTCCAGAGAACCAAATAAATTAATAACAAATGAACTCTAATGGGAATCTGGCTGTACCTCCTGGTGATCCTTTCAAATATATTTAGATAATACTCCTCTCAAACAAAACCCATGTTCATCTCTGGGCTACTGTCCATACAAACTAGAAAAATAAACAGCATTCACTTTCACATTCGCGATAAACAATTAGACTACGACACTCAATGCAAGCTGGTGGAGGTTTTAATCATTAATGGATCACGGCCATACAGAACACCCTAATTACTAAGTCTTAATGAATGGATGATTGAGCCAACTTGTCTTTGTTCATGTATTTGTGTGGCATCAGTCCTGCAGAAAAATGCTTCTAAAAGAAACATCTTACCACATCTGTTCCCTCAGAAAGTGGCACCTGAATGCATCGAACGCATTACGCAAACCACACCTTCATGGGAACACAGAATGTGCAGCTAATCATTGTCTTTACAGCTGCTGGGCGAAAGTGTTTCCAAACAGGCAATCAAAGCTCATCTCAATAATTAAGGGAAGATGTCTTTCCTCCCGTCGAGAACACAAAATCAGATCTGTCTCCTATCAGGACACACTTTTCTTTTTATGTAAGCCCGTCTGTGTGTGTATGTGTGTGTATGTGTGTGTGTGTGTGTGTGTGTGTGTGTGTGAGTGTGTGTGCATGCACCGGTTGCTTTTATTGTGCCGCTCCAACAGCTTGACTGAAAACAAACTGACAAAACATTTGAAGCAGAAAAAAAAGACAGAAAGAAAAAAAAAAATGTGCGCACACAACAACCTGTCAGGAGCAAAATGACTCTAATTTTTCTGTCATCTGCCAGCCGTTTAAAGAAGACGAAAGCGCTCGCCCCAAACCCCCCTCCCCCCACCACCCACCCTCCCCCAAAAGCACGAGGAGGCCACACCAGAACGTAAAAGAAAAGGTTGGACGGTATCGTTTTCCCCTTGTAGCCCCCCCCCCCCTACACACATGCACACCCCCCCCCCCCAGGCAGTGGAGAGAGCAAAAGTATAAATGTAAGTGTCAAAGGAGGCAGGCTAATAAGCACTTAACTACTGGCCCTGTCTCTCTCAGACCAAACCTCGATGCGCTCTCTGCCTGGAGGGCTCCCTCTGAAGGGGAACGGTGTTTAGACTAAAGGTCCTGTTCACTTGAATATGGCGCATTACCCTTGATGCAGCTGTCAGCTCGTATGAGAGCAAGCATGTATACTGTGCACTTAAAATTACAGGTGTGCATGTGTGTGTCAACTTTTGCTCGGAGTTGAGCCGCAAGATGCGCTATTTAACCTTGGCGCGTTTCAAAAAAATTAATAACAGATGCTTTGTTCCGCTAATTTGCATTTAGCACCCACAGAGCAGCTACAGAGTGGTTGTTTGTATTTAGTTCACTGGTTTCTTTCAATCCTGTGATCTTGTGCCACATATTTTTACACCACTTCACAAACTAGTTCATTGCGTGCCATTTGTAACCTCGAAACATCGGCTGACGGGTACAGTCTTAAACAGAGGACCTCCAGTAATATTTTACCACTTGTCCGCCACGTCCACAACCCACTTCTGGGTCCTGATCCACCAGTTCTGATCTAGTAGTCCAGTCATTTGCATACAAGTTGCAAAAATACATATGTTTTGGAATGATCTACATTTCTTCACTAATTGGTCGTAAAATGTGATCTGATGATCATCTAAGTCACGAAAACAGACAGTCTGCTTAAAATAATACCACATAAACAATTGTGTCTTTTCTTGTTGTCATAGTACACGCCTCGTAAACATTCACAGTGGTGGGTGGGGGGAAAAATATGTGAACCCCAGGTCTATTGCCTTTCCAAGAGCGAATCGGAATCAAGAGTCAGCCAACGTAGAGTCCCATCAATGTGACAGGATTGGAGGTGTTGGTTAAAAACTGCCCTACCTGATACAATAATTCACACAGCATTTTTGATTTGTCTTTTTGCAAGAAGCATTGCTCAATGTGAACCATGCCTCACACAAAAAAGCTCTAAGAATACCTAAAATTAGGATTTGTTTACAAGCATAAAAATAGACTGATCACATGCTTATTCCACCCTGTGTTGTATTAGTTTAAAAAAAACAGTGTTCGTGTATCATTGTGACTACAGATCACATTTTATGACCAATTTACGCAGAAATCCAGGTAATTCAAAAGGGTTCACATACCTTTTCTTGCAACTATAGTTGAAGCTTTCAGAAAAAGTCACCACAAATAGCTATTGTTACCTGAGAACCACCACTTGATCCATAGAGAAGCTGTCAGAAACAAGTGGAGAAAATGTGGCAAATAGCCACCACAGCAACCCTTCGAGTTGGTAAGAAGAAAAAAAAAAAGAAGAAAACTGTTCCAGGCTGCCAGAAGCCCTACAGCAATGTTAATGGGCTTGCAGGAATTTCTGGCAAGTACTGGTACTACTACTGGTAAGACATGCATGTGGGGAAATAAAAATAGTCCTTTTTAGCTTGTTGGCCATGATTCCAAAATGTATATTTGGCATGAAAACAACACTGCACATTATTTTACTAGTGAAGGTAGAAAGCACGACTATTTATTCTAACGTTCAGTTAATTTTGGTCCAAGTCGCAGACACACTAAAAAAAAAATAAATAAGACAAGACCAGTTGATTATTCAAATTTTGGGTTGGTCCAAACCTCAACCCTGCTACAAAGTATGAGGTTTGCACAGGAGATACCCTCGGAATAACTACCTTACTTTGTCGAAACAATTGATGCTTTGGAAGTAGTGTTTAAAAAAATGATGTAATTATACGGAAATGTAGGGACAGCTGGGAGTTTGAAGCTAACTGTGAGGAACGGCAAAATAAAACTCGATACAACTTTGAAAAGCAAGTGCTCACGCAAAGAAAGTGAGATGTTAGTCATGAGACACGGGAAACGTAGGGCTCACATCAACTGTATTATCATGTTATTGTGTGAGACATGAGAATGGAGTCCCATGTGATCCCTATGTGCGAATCGACAATTCCAATGCAGTCAACTCATGCCGTAAATCAACCTTGCACAGCCATTAAAGCCAAGTACCTTCGTGGCGTGGATCCAAGAAAATCAGACATAAACTGGGACGTCTCTGCTTTGAATACATACTGATACGTGTACTGTGTACTCTTTTGTCACGGTTCACTCAGCCGTCAGCATCACGGGGGACCTACAGACCAGACTACTTTCTGTAGGTCTACAGAAATACTGGAGGAGAGTCACATGACATCGCCACGGAAAGTACGGTTTTACGTCAAACCGTAGTTCGGGCATTTTGAATATGATTCAGCTATTTACTGTGTGTTTATTATGCGTGATATTTTATTTGATTTCTTTAGGGGGTTTGTTTGGGGGGTGGGGGCTGACACAAAATAAACATGCATGGAGGACACTAGTTTAGATCCTGCAGTGAGACATGCTGGGCCGCATCATCAAAACCCCACAGATCAGACACCGAAGAGACAAAAAGAGAAGAAAGGAGCGACGCCACAAGAATTAAAGAGGATGTAGGCAACAGAAGGGAAGGCTCATGATAACAATAAAGCAAAAAGACACGGAGAGAACAAGCAATGGTTTGAGACAAAGCGGTGCTCTCTGCGCGCGTGTGCGTGGATTCATTATAAAAGTGGCCTGACTGTCTTGGCGTCCTATCAGGTGGCATCAAAACCGCGTTCGATCTGGAAGGGGGAACTACAAAGTGGATCCCGGGGCCCGCGGAAAGAAGCCTTTTTGATCGCTCTAATTGAAAGCCATTTTGTTTAAAACAAACAGTCTCAAGTCTAATTGGCTCTTTTCCATAAGAAAGAGAAGGATGTTGAAAGTGGAAGAACGCACGGAGGAGGGAGGAAAGCGTGTTTGTGTGTGTGGAGAAGGCGAGTGTGCAGGATCAGAGGGAAGCGGCGCTTCCACGCGGCGTTTTCCACGTTGACACGGCCACGGCCCGCGAGGAATACCCACTAACAATGTGAACATTCAATAAAGAGCTTGTAGAAGTCGGCAACAGTCGGAGACGACGCACAAGGGACCGCAATCACGAATGCTGGGACGAGTTAAACGGCCCCCTACTGGGCCATTATTCCCTCTTTCAACGGGACACATTATCATGTCAACATTAAGTAAATGACTTTTTCTTTCTCCCCCTTATTCAGGAGGCAGTCAAACATGCTGTTGTTTTTGTTTTTTTGTTTGTTTCAAACAGGCCTTTAATATTTTATATGATTTGGAAATGTGAATGGAACCTAGATTGTCACCTTTTATGGCGCTCTCAATGCAACCGCATTTGATTTTCTACAACCACCTTACTATTACCAGGATCTCAAAACTTCTCAAAGAATGCAATCACTGTCGCATTAATGCATCCTTTCAGAAATCTGGGAAATTGGGAATTTCAGACCTCCAACTCGGAAAACTTCAACAGAGCGCCTTGTTTTACAAATGCAATAAATAGCTCATTATGGTTGTCTTACGTTTGACAGAAAATTGCTTAAGAGTTACCACGCAAGCTCCAGGTTAGATATGGTATTCCCAGACGTTCCCGCACTCTCGAATGCAACACCTCTGGTTAAAACACCACCAAAATAAACAACATTGCACAAAGCAAGCACAACCTGCTTAAAATCATAATAACTTGCTTGTAATGAGTTTGCATTTCAATTTTGCTTGTCACCAAGGTTTGCATCGACACACGCTTAGACTTGAGAATAGACAGTGAACAGATTGTCTGGCTTTGAAATGCCTTTTTTATTTTTATTTTATTTTTTTATTTTTTTTGCCCTCATACTAAAACCGAAGCGACGTCAGCGTTGTCAATTGGTGTTTACTAAAGTGAAGTCAAACGGGGTTGAGTGGCACTAAAAGGAGTTATTATACAGTTCAACCACTGTGGTCGGGTTAGGAACGCCACAGTTTGAGTGGGAGACAAAAAGGGTTTGTTTATAAAACACAATTGATGTCATTTCCCCCTGGTATGGTCACACACCAATAAAAAGACCAAAACATATTGAAAATAAAGTTAGTAAAGCATAACAAAGCATCAAAAAAGAAAACTAATAATTATTGTGGTTGAATGTACTCAGGCGGCACGTTGGTTAGAGCGTCTGCCTCACAGTTCTGAGGACCGAGGTTCAATCCCCGGCCCCGCCTGTGTGGAGTTTGCATGTTCTCCTTGTGCCTGCGTGGCTTTTCTCCGGGCACTCCGGTTTCCTCCCACATCCCAAAAACATGCGTGGTAGGTTAATTGAAGCCTCTAAATTGCCCCTAGGTGTGAATGTGAATGTGAATGGTTGTTTGTTTATATGTGCTCTGCGATTGGCTGGCAACCAGTTCAGGGTGTACCCCGCCTCCTGCCCGATGATAGCTGGGAGAGGCTCCAGCACGCCCGCGACCCTAGTGAGGATAACCGGCTCAGAAAATGGATGGATGGATGAATGTACTTATTAATTAAGGCCCAAGCCTTCTTCAAATTGCTGTTTTTTTTCACCTTTTTGGAGAGACTCAACATGCCTGAAAACTCAACAGTGTTTGCAAGGGTGTGTATATGGGTGAAAATATGTTTCTCAGGGTTCCCAAGCACAAACGCCCGAAACTCACTCAGTAGCGCCCTCCGGTAAAGTTAGAAAAAAGTTACAAGAAATTGTACGTAACTCATGGTGCCCATGCGGAGGTGTATTAAATGAGGCAACTCAAACTTCAATATCAACTCCTTCATTTTGTAATAATTTCCACAGATTTGTCGATTTATTTTTCAAGTCAATTGTACTTATCAACGGTATCTCAAGGCAATTTACACATTGAGCATGTCAAGAACCGCACTCCTCATACAAACAAATGAACCCCACATGAGCACAATTCCCTCTAAACCTCGAACCAACCCAGGGTCTGCCTCGGTCGCTTGGTTTGAGATGGCGAGACAGAGGAGAGACGGAAGGGACAGGATAGAGGGTTTGAGAACCCGGGGGAAAGACGGGAGAACAATGGGCACAACAACAGCCGTATCAACCACAGTAATCGTTCCGTGATGACAGCAGCAACAATGGTACTGATATTTGCTTTTGTGATGAAATTGTTAAATTGTAACAAGACTTAATGGAAATGGTATATCGGATGCACTTTATTAGACAAAGCAAGTGACAGAAAACACACATTTTCAAAGACAAAAGGTCCAAATCAAGTTGTGTTCATAAGTGTTTAAAGAAGGAGTTTTTGAGTGGCAGACAGGCCAATTTTACCGCGTATGTATAACACTACATCAGAGACGTGCTTTCCTTCCTCTGCCACAACACAAACGTTCACTTATCTATTTGATAATAGGAGGGCGCCAAGCTCATCGTGACAGAGCAGAGCGCCTCACAATGCCGAGTGGCGCCTGCAGACAGACTGACGCGAGATATAATCTGCACTGACGAGAACAAGAGGACGAGGAGGAAGAAAGGAGCGCGGCATCTTTATGTACGCGACGCAATTCGGAGTTAGCTCGACAATGAAGCTGTCAGCGACAAAGCAAAGACAACAAGCTATTGTCGGCGACGCTATCTTTGTGGGAAATGTGGATGCTGAAAAGGGCGGGATGAAACACAGGGGAAACAATGTGATATACAAAGTGAGTGAAAGTCGAGCTTAATGTGGATGAATTACAAGGTCGCTGTGAAATCTTTAATGCACGTCGGAAAGAAGTCGGCCGCGCGAAAGGAAATGAGGGAATGCTTGCAAATGAGCTCTTGTAAAGCGGCGTAATTAAAACATAATGCCTCGTTTCCTCAAAGGGAGGCTTCTCGCTCACCCGAGCACAGCTTGTTGTATATCGTCGCCCTTAGCGGGCCTTTTAAGAGCCGGTGGAGGGCCAACTGTTTCTCCTGCATCCTCGTCGCCGCAGGTATTTACTTCCACTTAGTAAATGAGTCAGTAAGAATGTGTGCACTTCCTTAAATGGAAGGTCAGCCAAATTGTTTTTTTATTTTGCTCCTTGGACTTGAACAATGACTCCAACTGTACCCTGTGATACTCACACTAACACTGTTACCAAACTAATCTCATGTATACACAACGGTCCGAAAAAAGCTGTGGATCGGTCCGCTTGCATTGCGCACAAGTGAGGCAGTGACCAACCAGTTCTACCAACTGGTCTGAAGTGGAACCCTCAGTCAATTTAGAATGGCGTGGTTAGGATTCGTTGTTCTGAGAATACTTTTGTAATTCCGGAAAAATCTTGAACCTTGGTTTCATTGGACCATAACAAAAGCTCCTGGACATGAGGGAAACTGTGTTATGGTCCAGCCCAGTACTGGAGATACGATATGTCTTTATTCCCTCTTAGAAAGACATCATAAGCAAATGCGTTGACTTAATCCTTGAAAGCTGGCCGTCTCACCACAGGACAATGCGACATTAATTACACAAAGCAAATCAAAAAAAAAAAAAAAAAAAAAGACAAGAGTGTAGATCGCATTGTCTCTTGGCTCATATGATGTATTATTAATTCAATTTCACAAGAATCCTTAATTTTTTTGTTTTTATTATGATTTTTTTTTAGGGAAAGGAGGCTAAAACGAAAATCACATGGTGCAGATTAATGAGGTAAACGTAATGATCTGAGATGATCAAAGACTATCAGAGTTAGGCAAAGTATAGCCACCAATTAGTAAAACAAGCACAGGGGAAAGGGACTAAAATATGCACCACTGTTGCTGATGAAAAGACAGGGTCAGAGAGAATGGACTAATTTCACAAATGAAACGACGTGCACCAGACAAGGCCGTGTCTGTGTGTGCGTGTGTTCTCGGGAAGAAGAGGTTGTGTACAGTATAGCGGCGTTGTTTAGATTTCCCATGTGTCCATGAGCAGAGAGTAAGTGCGGTCCCTGAAGAGCGCCAGGAACGGAGCTGGCTTTACTTTGATAACAATAATAAGGTAGCTCTCTCTCTCACCCTCTCTTATCGGCACAATGAGGTTTGCTGTTTGATCCATGAAGGGAGCTTATTATAAATTTGCCAAGTTTGTAAAATGTCGCCCTTTGTCCAACTTGAGTTCATTAGGCGAGGCTCAAGAGGGGTCCAATTTTACTTGGGTGAAACTAGTTTGCGTAGTCGTCTTCTTTTTTGCGTCTATGTAGTCAGCTATGGAAGATTTTTTTCATCTCAGTACACTTCATGCCACATAATGCAACACAATACAATACGTCTGATATATAGCTACATTTGTGAGTTCAGAAGCTAAATGTGTCAAATCAAGCTCATCTTGACACGAAACTGGAGACTGAAATAATATATTTGAATTATATTATATCATTATTGTATCATAAAAAAATGATACTCACTGGGGTGGAAAAAATCCTAGTCGAAAAAATGAAAACAATATGCTTCCATTTTCTACTGCAGGACTAACCTATTTTTGCAAATAATCAACGACGATAACATTTGGGTCTGTGCTAAAAGGTGAGCTCGTTCTTCAGTTTTTGTAGTGGCTGTGTGAAGGTTTTGTGCCAAAACTCACCGCAACCTCGTTTCATGTTTTCGGGGATGTGCTGTGTTGTTTCGGGGCCAAACACACCTTTTGGAATTATAGCCAAAAAGTTCAACCGTTGTTCTCGTCGGTTGAGAAAAATCATTTCCACGTGCTTTGAGACTTGTCTTTGATCCAAGCTTGGATCAAGAAAAGGCTGTCTTTCTTCTTGCCTCACTTCCTTAAGATTAACAGAGACCACAGGCAATTTTTATTGTTACGTAGTCCACAACCGATACTTGCCCAAAACAAATCTTAAAATTCCTTATTAGTTGCAGTAGGCTTGGCTTTGTTCTTGTTTTTTTTTTTTCATTCATTTGAAAGGCATGTCCAGGACACTTACATGCAATCCAAATAGTTATTTGTAGTACCGTAATGGTGAGCTCATTTTTTTACGGGCTTGTGTAACTTCCTGACTCGACTCATGGCCGCCAGTCACACCGCGACACCGAGTTAGCAATCAGCTCACACGAATCACTCGAAAATGGCTGTGAATGTTTTTAGAGCAGTGAATGTTGAGATATGTGCGACGCTGAAGCTGCACGCGGTGTACGTCGAAAGCAAATGATATGTTACAGGTGCGGAAGTATGGCACGTGTATGTTCAGCCAATCATATTATTATAGATCGGCGTGTGGCAGCAGAAGAAGAGAGGGATGTGCTCCAGCAAGCCGCCACATTTGTTTGGGACTTTGTTTACTCCTTGTTGTCTTGTACTTAGATCAACACCCCAATAACGAACTGACACTTTATTTTTTTTGTCAGCTGAGCCCAGAGAAAGAAGGGACCTCATCAGTTGCATTGGGAGAATCTTTTTGAGGGACTGACAGATGTCTCTCATCATCTGACTCATACCTGCGTCGAAAATTGTGTTTCGCTCTCTTGCGGGGCCTCGGGACACACACACCGGAAAACACGCACACTAGCTCAGAACTAGCCATGTGTGACTTTTAATGTGTTCGTCTAAGTACAGAGCACCTGTTTTGGTGTTTCACACAGTATGTAACAAAACTCAATGCGGCAATATTGTGATTTTGGGTTTGACTATTTAGATAATGTCATTGAACAAGTGGGAACTTTGGTTATGGCGGAAAAGCATACTGAAGTATCATTTGAGCTTTTTTTGTAGCTTTAAAAAAAAAAGGTATTATTCTCATTCAAGGTTTGAAAAGCAATGAAAAGAATAAAATATCTGAAGGCGATAAAAGCTGCAATGATAAACATATTCGAATCTGTGTGAACCTCCTTTCTGTTGCACCCGCTCTTCTTACTCAACAACTTGTCTTTACCAAACTTCCTACAGTCAGAGTTGTGATTGGTGGAAAAAGCTCTCCCTCTGGTCCAATCCCTAACCCCCCTGCAGGCTCCGAAAATCTGAATGGTGACCAGAGCAACGGTCTTCGGGAGCGCTCCTCAGCCATTCCCGGCACTACGCCTGCCTGAGAGACACGTTTCTCCAGTGTAGCGCGGATGCAAGGTGGGAGGTATTGACTTACCGAAGGCTGCGTCGGTAGCGGAGATGCTCACCCGCCCCCTCCCCCTGCGAGGTGTGTCCGCGAGGCAAAGGCAGAGAGGTGATCGGTCGGGGTCGTGGGAGGGCTGCCGTTGCTCCCGGTGAAGGTGCTTTGAGCGCTCGCATTGATTTGTGTCACTTCTCCGTCTCTCGCTTTCTCCTCTCTCACTCTCTTCACCGCTTTTCCTTGCACTCGCTCCCTTCAGTTCACATAACACACACGTGCATGCACAAAATAATAAGATGCAAATGACAAAGCGATGCAGAGGGACCAGAGGGAGAAGATGCCTGGTGAACTGGTCCATAAACTGTATGGAAAGGCAAAAAAAGTTAGCAATGAAGGAACAGCGCACATGCACAACAACTTCTTGTCTTCGAGATTAGGGTTTTGTGGATTTCGTAAGTAATGGAACTCTTGTAGAGATGCATGATAAGGAAAGACGCCTAGACAGCACTGTAGTCCACCTTCATTGTTTTGGTCGTGACATACTTGCGCTTATTTACGCTAAACACAAATAAGAATGTTCGGCAACTTCCCTTTGGTTTTTATTTGGGGAGGGGGCTGGAACAGACTCATGGCATTTCCATTCACTTCAATGGGGAAAACTGATGTTAGCTACAAGCATAGTCACGGAACGAATCTGACACTTTGTCACAATATGTTGGGCTGCTGCTACTTCCATATTTCCAAAACAAACATTCAATTAATTGCTACAATTGCTGCAAAACGCTACATTTTCAGTGTTTATCGACAACATTATATAGAGCATGAGCAATTTCACTCCAGCTAAATGAAATGATTCATCCCGTGCCTCACTGTACCACCCCGCTCTGTGCGCGCTTCCTTATTCTAATGTGCATTTTGCTGCCCACTGTACCTTGTAAATGCCACAGTGTGCCTGAGCAGAGGAGGGGAAGGGCTCAGGGGCAATCAGCGATTGTGCGGGGGCCGACTGGATGGGCTTCCGAGGCTGACAAAACTATATAATACGGCTGATCCCTGTCCAATTCACTTTCACAGTTCACCGGTTAGTGTTCGGCTAAAGCGGCGGAAAACAAAAGGGAGTCATTGGCGCCGTCTTTGTTCTAAAGTTAGCTTCGCCGTGAAACGAGGGAGCTTCTGAAGAGCGACCACGTAGGTCAGATTTGACACACATTGTTATTCATTAACCGCCCATGCACAGCTGCAATTTGATGACACACGTCGCCGTCCCATTGGGGTGCATTCATTTCGAAGGTCTATTAAGAATTGTTTAAGAAGGATTTGTAGCAAAGTTATATTTAGTCGAATGTCAAAAAAACAAAAACATTATCAAACAAAAATAAACTTTCCATTTTCTTATTAACCCTCAGGTCTTTATTACCATTTTTAGCTCCTTCATGACCAGCAAACACAAATCCCCACTGTTGGGTAGTTTCAGTATGTACATAAAGTTTTTTTGCTGTTGTTTTTTTTGTTGTTGTTAAGGAATCCAGGTGTAGCTACACAAAAGACCATCGTGGACCCAAACAGGTTAAATAATTACCCCGCATCCGGAAAATCCAATTGCCAGAATTCTTTCGTAAGACCCTTACTTTTGTAACAGGACAACAATGCGAGACATTCTCTTTGTCCGTTATGACATCGATTTTCGGCGAAATAATTGAGCCACGGGCTGTAATTTTGCGATTGCTTCTGATACATCAAAACTGATCTCAGATGTCCCAATTTGCTTAAAAGGTGTACCAAATCAAACTCATGCGAAACACTTGAGGTTTATTTAGATGTTGTTGTGTTTTTTGTCGAGGGGGAGGGTGGCGAATAAAGTCGTCTGGGCCGTGAATGAGCATAGGTTGTATCACTCAGACTGAGAATGGACCGATTGTCACTTATCTTAATGTTAATCAGGGGATGGTTTTGCTTTTTTTTCTTTATTTAGAATTTTGATGCAATCCAACCCCATCGCTGGCTATGTTATGCCATGATTTCTCTCTCTCTTCATTTTTCTCTGGCAAGTACGTACAAAAGCAGGACAGTGCTGTCAATCTGCGACATTATTGAATTAAAGCCGAGGCGCGTGTACAAACACGCAAAAGCAGCAGGTATTCCTCGTGGTCGGAGCTAGCTTCACAAAATTTGGCGGCGTGCCCCGGACCCCTGCTGTCTGAGGCTTGAGGAGTCTGGCCAAAACACTGATGCAACCCCTAAAACCAGCATTTAAAGCTAAAAAACAAAAAACAAAGTCCCCATGGTCAAAAATAAGAAAAGACTACATGAGGCGTTTACATGCACAAGTGAGTCCTCAGTTGGTAAAATGCGGTAGAAAGAGTAGGAGAAAGGTAAATTATGTTCTTCGATATCTGAAGATAATGTGTCGAAGTATCAGGATGAAAAAGAGAGAAAATAAAAACAAAAAAGAAAGAAATTCACAATTACCTTGGGATTCAAATGCAACTTAGCGCGAAACCAAATTATGACAATACATTCACTTTGAAACTATAGGCTCTCATGCTATTAATATAATTCTAATTTATGTCTTCACACTAATAGTTTCGTTTTTTTCAATAACCTTTTACAATAATGATTGAGCACATTCTACTAGAATATAATTGTGAAACGGGACAAGTATTGTAAATAGTGTGAGTTACCAGTAGGCATCAATGACATTTGTGGTACTTTTGTATCATGAAGTGAAATATATGAAAAAACCCTTACCAACAGGGTGTATGAAAAAATGGACCGAAAATAATCAGCAACAAAAATGCAGGTAAAAAAAACATTGATAACAGAGATACAATAATGACTACAAAGTGACTAAAAGATACATAGAAACCTAATTAGTGTCACTGAAATTGCCTGTTTATGTCCCACGAGTTCCTCTGTGAAATGACAACATAGTGACTGAGAAGGTCACATACAGTAAGACAGTAATAGTATCCATCCAGCTATCCATTTTCTGTTCCGCTTATACTGATTTGGTTGGGTGAGCCGGTGCCTATCCCGGCTGATTGAGGGTGAAGGTTCACACATACCCTGGACTGGTCACCAGACAAACAGGCACTTTCACACGTATTTGCTTGAAAAATGTGTTTCCCACTGAGTAAAACTCTCAATCATTTATTTTACCTCCTGCCAGGCGACTAACTCCTCAGCTGGTCACATAGCTCAGGTTTAAACTCCCTCCAGTGGCTGAAAGGACACATTACACCCGTCTGAATCATTTGCAGCTCTCGCTTCCTTTTTTTTAACTTTGCCTTTTCATCCCACAAATGCATGACGATAGGTCCATCCACCCGTCTTGCTATTCCCAGGCCGAGGAGTAAGAGGGGAGCACAGGAAGTCATTGGAATATAAACAAGTCGCAATGGAGGAAGCAGGGGTCAAGGCGGCGCTTCCTGTTGAAAGCCAACCGAAATTCCTATTGTTCATATTCCATAGTTGCATTTTGCGCCATTTCAATAAGTAGATTAACATGGAACCTCTTGTTTTTTTAAATATAGTATCACTTTTGTACTGTATTTTTTTTAATCTATATCTAGAAATCTATACATGTGCTGGTGAATTATAACAAAGATGTCATTTTTATCAACTGCCATCAGATTGCTGATTTTTAAACATGGACACACAATCTAAAGTCAATGTCATTTAGGGATTATTAAAGCCCACTCCATTGTCAGATGTCTGCTCTGGATTTAGATTCCGATGCGGGCCGGACAAAACGGCAGCATCTGGCCAGCATTATTTGAGCATATCATGATGAATGCCCATAATCTGGAATTATTGGGGGCATTTATTGTCAAAGTCAATTACAGTAATAGGACTGTTATGACTTCAAAAGGTTTACATTTCGCGTGGCAGGACAGGATGTAACCCATCTCGCTCTCGTTCCCACACAAACACTGGGAGACGGAAAATCCAAAAAGAATGCACTTTGATTTGAACATGATGCCTATTTTCAAAAATATGCACACTCAGTTTGTCTTTTTAAATTGTGCTTTTATACCGCAGCACAGCTTCCCACACAATTCTTACTAAGGGTGCTTAAAAACTGTTATCAGCACTTTGGAGAAGCTGCAGCGCAACCAAATTTAAAAGCCAAGGCATATGGTGAACATAAGAATGATCTCGACAGACTTAGCGCCAATAGCATCTGTATTTTAACAGTCTATCAGCTGTGGTGAGGGTGAGGGTGGCGGGGGGGGGGGGGGGGGGGGGGGCGGTGTGGGGGGGATGCAAAAAGCTCTGAGGGATTTGGGAGAAAAGGATATGATTGCATTTATGTCCCATCAAGCTGCTTGCTGGATCCAGGGGAATGCCTAATATACATCAGTATTTGGTCACCAGCTTACATCTGTCTGCTTATGGATTTATGTGTTCAAAAAAAAAAAAAAAAAAAAAATGTTTTGTTAAAAAAAAAAAAAAAAAAAAAAAAAAAAAAGAAGGAAGCGCCTCTCAACAGAGCCAGTGACTAATAACTAAAACCGACAGGGATGGCAGTCGCACACACATATGCAAACACACACGCAGTGACAAGCACGAGCAACAAAGGCGACCAAATCTGACACATTTTCTCTGACAGTAGGATAACATTCTCCCACCCCTCAAGCTGAGCATATATTATACCGTATACCCCATACATAACCCCAAACGCACACGACACTTTTCACATATTTGTTATAAAAGTGTTTCACTTTGATTTGTTTGACTGGTACACTATAATCAGAGTCTAGTGAATCTATGTTACATACAAGTTAGAATTTTTGAATTGATCCATTGAAAGAAATCATGTTGTACGTCTGTACTTGGACTAGGACCTGAAAAAAATGCTCCGATACGACACATCGACACTACCGTACTAGCCTGACATGACTTCCGGGCAGGTAGAGAAGTAGTTAACATGGCATCTTATGTGCATATCCATCAGAATCGACATTCTTCTTTGTCGCTTATTTCTTCTTTGTCTCTTATCGACTGTATGTTCTCCTTTTATATAGCGACGCCTCGTGTTCAGGCTGTGTCACCACATACCTGAAATGATTGGGATCGGCTTCAAACTTGGGTTAAAGTAGTCTGTCCTGCCCGGCCAAAAACTGTGATCCTGATTTAGAGCACAATTAAAGGTCATCTAATCTAATAGGAAGTTCCTGAATTGCATTAATTGAGTTTTGTGTTCAAACAAAAGCCATTTTGTGAAGCCGCAGCATAAAAAGAAACCGGGGCATTAATCAAGACGGAGGGTATTGCAAACAGCTGAAAATATGTGAAGATTTAAGCACTGTTTCACCTTTTAACAAGATAACGAAACATATACATTCATATCCGCACAGGATTAACTTCGATGGCCCAGCCAGAGCCTAGACCTAAACCCAATTGAAAAAAAACCCGGCTTGGGGTTAATCTGACTATAATTTAGGGGTATTTGTTTTTGAAACTGTTGATGAGATTGAAGGGGCGTCGTTTAAAAAACATGCAAAAGCAGCCACGCTGCGAGGTGGAAAGGTTGAGAAGAAGAAGAAGACAACACTGAGGCAGACGTTTAATCCCCAGAAGCATCGCAAGGGCATCTGCTCGGCACAGATGGGGGACAGAAAAACTCTGATACACACATATATGAGCGCGCACACATGCATGTGCACATATATGTATACCTACCGCGGAGAATAAAAAGCCATTGTCGAATGTTGGCCCCTTTGAGAATCATACGAAACATAAGGTAACAGAGCTTAGTCATCAGCTGATGAATGAACATATTGCTTGTCGCTTTATGGGTCCCTCTGTGGGCTTTTGTTATTTATTTAATATCGCCATCCATCCGTTTTCTGTAGCACTTGTCCTCCTTGGGGGTCTTTGGGAGAAAATCGCACAGCACATAGCCGGCCATTCCCATTCATCTTCACACCTACGACGACTTCAGAGTCTGTTCCAAAAGAGATTTGGACCTGGATCTCCTGACTGCAAGACAGACATGCTCACCACGATGCAGTGACGTGAGCTATTTGAATGCGCATCAGTGTTATAATGACATTCAATTCAACTTCTAATGCATTATTTGGCCAACTTAACCGCTGTGCCGCGTTTATGCGTTCGGCGCCATTACCTTGTAAATCTGTCAGCGCTCGCCCCATTCAAAAGGTAGAAGATTTATTGCCAGCTTCCAACATGGAGGTGAGGTCATGGGCCTGTCTGCCCCACGACAACGGTCATTGTTCCAAGGACCGACGTGGGACTTCCTGTCTCTGAAACTCCCGAGAGGGGAGAGTTGTGCGCTGACTCCCATTTAACACCATTTTGAATGTGAGTGGTGAATGCTCAACGCAGCCATATCCCATTATAAGCGGGTGTACATACTTGGACTTCCCCTCCCAAGATTTTTGTCTTTCCATTGAAACATACATATTATAGGTCACCTTAATGATGGGAAAACTGTAGAAATGATTTCTCTTGGCCTCATTTTTTTAATATAAAAAACATGGCATTTGAACAGGGGTGTGTAGACTTTTTATATCCACTGTACATACAGTACGTCATAAATACGGCAATTAACTTTGCCAGAGATAATTATTTATCATACATCTCCATGTACATCATGGCATCACTTTGCAAGGTCAATAAAAAGCAGCCGATGCTCCTGCCACGCAAGGTGCGACAACGCCGCACGCAGTGTTGTCATGTGCGAGGCCAACAATAAAGTGCCTTTTTTCAGAGAGTCTCGTGTGAAATTACAACCATAATCAACGTTGAGCATACGTTTACTTCCTATAGCCTACCACTTTTGCTCCTCAAAGGTAATGGTCACAATTTTCTCCTTTCAGTCTCACTCGAGGCCTCTTTCTTACTCTTTTGGGAAATGCGAAAGCATTTTATTATTTCCTTTTTTTTGTCTTGCGCCACAATGCTGAAAGCCATTTGACCCAGCAAGTAGGGTTTTGTTGACAGATTGATGCTTTCACACTGACATTAGCTTGAATCGTCAGCATCCACAGGCCATCGGCGCCCCTGTGGAACAAATGCCCTTGAATTTCCCCCAAATAATCCCCTTGTGCGACTGTTAGTGTTGGGTTCCTCTCAGAGCGGCGCGGAAAACGTGCCCCTATTATTTGCCTTTCTGTCACTTTGTCTGCCTTCCTCCTAATCATTATATTTATCAAAGTGGCGCCTTCACCTTTTGATGGGTGCTGTTGTAGATGATGCAGATGAATACCAAAAAAAAAAAAAAAAAAAAAAAAAGGCTGACAAGGTGGTGACACTGATGCAACCTGGCATTAAACTTTGACAGCGAGGTGAAAAAGATGCAGAGATGGAACACAATGCAAATGCACCGTATGTACCAAGGGAAGGCAAGACATCAAAAATCCTTAGCTATTGAGAACAAAATACAGCCAAATTATGGAGGGCCCCAAATGGTTGTAATATAAATCTTACATAGACATTTTAATTTAAATTAAATTACGTTAGAAAGTGACATTGAATTGTTATCTCAACCCTGATTTTTCAAATTTTTAAGCAAAGCTACTTTGACTTGTTCCTCTTTTTCTATTTCATCTCTGCCTGGTGAGCCTATAGCGCTGTTTCCAAAATGAAAATAAAGTTTATTTAAAACCCTCTCTTGAGGCTGAATTTGCCCTAATTTGTTAGTGTATTGTTGTGTCTCTTGCCATGCAGCATGCATATTGCTCACCTTTCAAATTATTATGACCTGGACAGTTAAAAATGTGCCATGAGTTGTCTCTCAATTGTAAAGAAATATTGCATATAGAATAAAAAATAAAAAATAAAAATGGTCAACTAAATTATCCCTGCGTTGACAACACAAGTTTGTATTCACACAATGCCATCAATGTGTGACGAAGCCAGAAGTGCAATAACATTGGGGTTTTTGAGTGTTTGGATTTCGGTGAAGGCAACAGGGTAGTGTTGTCTTTTCGTACAAACACGAGGTATTGTCAAGCCCCGCTCACAGTGGGTCACTGCGGAGGGAATTTCAGAGGGTCCAAAACCTGCATCCCTCTTGCCCAAACACACACACAACACACACACACACACACACAGACACCCTTGTCAAAGAACCCTTTATGTACTGTTCATTTTTTTTCTCGAGGAGAAAAACTCTATTTATTCCTATATTGGGGATAAAAGCAAAAAAAAAAAAAAAACACACACACCCATGTTAAGACCACAGTATACATTAACATACACACTTTTCCTATTCATTCAAATGCAAAAGCGTGCATTTGTACAGGCTCGTACAGACGAACGCATATAAATGAACATTCATAAGACACGGGCGAAGGCAAACACATACGCACAGTGTCACAATTGGGTCATTTATGTCCCTTTCTGCACCCCACATTCGTACTTGGCAGGCGGCTGACGGCTGTGTTGTTTCAGTGAGCGGGAGGAGAAGTTATGCGCTTTTCATTTATACATCGGGAAACGCACGCAGTCTCTCGTGTGTGCCCCCCATTCAATAGTAAAACAAAAAATAAAAGTGCACATTGCAAGCATTTAAGCAAGTCATGTAACTTTAACTGCAGACATAGTGACAGTGTGATCAAGCCTGACCCTTAAAATAGCATGTGTGTGTACACGTGTGCGTGTGTGTTGCCCCATAGACACTTGTGCTCTCCCTTGGGAACACAAACCCAGCTGAGAGTAAATGGCTGTTACAGTAATCCCTCTCTACAGCACTGTTTTTTTTTTTTTGTGTGTGCATTGAAATACATTTGCAATGTATTTAACCCTTACATACTGTTCATTTTTCATGCATACATAATATGTTGTGGGTCGGTTTTCACCAATTCTGTCATGTCTGCACTTAAAAATGAGTGGCTCAACTAATGGTCCTTCTGCCTTCACTTATAACAACTGTTATTGAGATCAAATTGATAAGATAGATGTGAGGGTAATGCTATGTCCGGTTTTATTCTATGGGACAAACAAACAGACATTTGTTCTTTGGCCAGTTGGCGGCCACGCTCGTTGCCTAAATTGGCACATTACTGAGGTGGTCAGCATGGAATGGGTTACTCTGTGTAAGTATGTGTGTGCATGCGTGACTCACTCCCACCTGCAGGGAGACAGCACGGTGCCAGCTGCCAGGCCTGCAGAGCATTAGTCAGAACTAACATCTCTCCCTTTTGATACACATGTACACAAATATTCGGCATACCACTGAATAATTAGTACATGACAGCGTGTACCCACCTGAGACCACGGCACAGTACAGTAAGCCATTTAATAAGCATGGAAAACAGAGGGCACAGAAGACCTTTGAATGTATACGTCGTCATTCTGTTATGATGGTAGAATAACAGAGTTTTAAAAGTACATAACTGGTAAACTGACATGAGCATTCTCTTTGCATAGGAATTTATGGATAATCCTCTTTTGCTGCCAAAACAATGGTCCTCAGAAAAAAAAGTATATATATATATATATATATATATATATATAAAATATATTTAAAAAATAAATAAATCTATATATATATGTGTGTATGTGTGTGGATGCGTGCGTGCGTGCGTGCTTGTATATATCTCATCTGAGGCAACTGGAGCCACTGAGAACTCGAGTGGGCGAACTTCATTTTTTGTGTCATTTTTTTTGTTATTTAGTTTTTATTGATTTATTGTAAAAGTGGTGACTTGATTTACTGTGAATAACAACATTAAAAAATATAGTAAAATAGGTTATAAGTTAATTAATTTTGCTAACCCATTGCTTCCTAGAATTATTGTAAATAATACAATTAAAAAACAAAAGAAAATGGCATACGTGTACACTTTTATTAAATTATTGGTTAATTAATTATGAATAATGTAATTATTTTTCATCTAATTAAAAAAATATTTTGTATTCTATTTAAAAATGTTAATGATAATTTGTCTGTATAATCTCATTCAATTATAAATATAAAATTACTACATCATTTAAAATAATAAATTATTAATAAAATGTTTTTTTTTTAAATAAATAAATAAATATATATATATTTATGTATCTATATATATATATAGTTGTTGTTATATTTATTATATATTATGTTTGATCTGGATAGCACTTTGTTGCAGCTGCAGTTAATTGTTCAATAAAGCTGCGTATTGAATTTTAACAGAAATAATTATTCATAGATGTATAAATTACTCTGATTAAAATGAACTATTTTATACCTCTTATTTTACGTTTTACACATTTTTTTTTTTTTTTTTTTTTAAACTTCATCTGTGAATGACCTGGCCCATCTAAAATCAAATGTTGCCCTTGAGCACGGAGGTTTCCCCTCCCCTGCCTCGTCGTGTAACATGAGGTGAATGGGAGAAAAAGATTGTCTTTCTTCCTGTGTGTGCGTGTGACAGCAGAGCTTCTCCATTACAACCCTGATGAGAACTAAAACAGCTTTTAGCACAAAGCAAATCAGGCTTTGGTGCTGAAGCTGTGTGAGTGACACTGATCTCTGTGTGTGAGTGTGTGCACGCGCGTCTGATCTCCATCCATCCATCTAACCGTCCATCCATTTACTCTAAGCTCTTAAGCAGCGCTGCTGTTAAAAAGTCTCCTAAAACTCTAAGCCAAGAGAGATAACATGAGCGGCGGGGAGGATAACGTTGATGTCATGTCAGGCGCACACAACCGCCGCCCAGTGTTCCTCTCGTGTTAACAAAACCCATCACACCACTGTCTGTCTCTCTGTCTCTGTGAAGGCACGCGTTAATCTCCTTTTAATCACCAGCTCTTATTTACCCCAAAAAAAAAAAAAACTTTAAATTTTTTTTTTTTTTATTAATGTGTCCGAACGGGGGCACAGTAAGATGATGGCGATAACGATGATGATGATTTTGTGATGAAATAATGCCATCAATGTGTTGTAGATTAACATGGGCATTGAACTAGATTAGTTCTGCATTGGGTCTCCATCATGAGTGGCAGTCTTCCAAAGGTCCACACCACTTCCTCTCCTTTTTTAAGGGGGTTGTGTGGTTTGTTTGTTACTGGCGCCATCCTCTGGTAAACACAGACACGGTAGTAAAAGCTGTCAATTCGTTTCAAATAATACATGCCCTAAATACAGAAATTATCATACAGCTTGTGCACCCCTTGTCATTCTACCAGTGCGCTAAATTGTCTTTCTGGTGAAGACAAACAGCATACGAGTGCATGGACCTTAAGATGAATATCAAAGCGAGCGACTGGACAGTGGTGCCTTGAGATAAGAGTTTCATTTGTTCAGTGAATACTCGCATCGCAAATCATCTTTTCCCATTGAAATGAACAGAAATGCCATTAATCTGACAGTTCCCCCCCCCCCCCCCTCAAAAAAAAATGGTCATATATATTATGTATTGTAATTCACATAATTAAATAGAATCAAAATGAAGTAAAATTTCTGTCACACTGCATCAATTAGATGCTGCTCCTTATCGTGTGCCCGCCCGCCGTGGTCACCTGGGTGCAGTATAAGACAGGCACATGGATATACTATATATCCTTGAATCCCACTTGCCAGTCCTTGCCTCTTTGCAGGAGCCAGTCATAATCGGGGCGTGTCCTGCCGAGAACTTTAAGTGTGATTCATAGTCACGTCTCAACTCCTCTCTGAGCCCATCAGCAGGGCACTAATATTCGCCGTTCTACGCAGAGGATAAAGATTATATTATGTCTACTGTGCATGTGGAACCATTTGTGTTCAGTCCTTTGCTTAAAGGATTTAAGCACCGCAACTTAGATGCTAATTAGTATGAAGCGAAATGGTGCCTTTCCTTATGCAGTTGTTTGGCTGTTTTACACAATGTGTAGTTGTGTTTGTTTTATGTTTAGTTTGACAGTAAACTTCAACTGGGAGTGAAATTTAACAGAAACTTAAACTTGAAACCTTACTTTTGATGAACTGTTATTCGCCAAACAGTTGCTTATTGTAAATTGCGCTGAGTTGGCTGCCACTCTAAAGCACTCATATATCAAGTCTCAAAGCAAAAATCGGTGAAACGACGACGCTCCTATCTGGAAAAACTTGTAAGTCAAGTCACTCGTGTCTCAAGGCACCACCGTGCTGTAATCGTTCAATATTTTGTATTAGGCTTCTAGTGAGGCCGAAAGTGGAACTAGTAGTGGAAAAATATTGCTGTACTAGTCAGACACAGTCCTTCTATTCGTGCGCTGCATTGTCTTACTTAGTGACACCAAAATTGTATATATGGACCTTAAGATGGATATCAAAAAATTGTTCAAAGGGAAGGGAAGGGTAAAGAAAAGGCAAATAGGAGACAAACAGGTCAGGGAAGACGACGACGACGACGACGACGACGCAAAGTGGCGCCGAGTTCATTAATTAGACTTTCAAATTGGACTAACTCAAGATGACAGTGGAGTTCTTGTCAAATCACATCAAGACCCCCCCGGCGAGAGGGAGGGAGGGAGCGAGGAAAGGGCGGGCGCACATGCTCAGAGCCAAACATCGCTCTTTGGAGCTGAATGGGTGCCATCTTTCTCTCTCTACCATTCTTCTTCCCTTTTCCCTCTCTCTCTCTCTCTCTCACTGATTTGCCTCAGATTACTCCCCGACGCCTTCCTTGTGCCCTTGCGTGAATGTTCCGGATGGCTTAACAAGAAGTGACAGGACATCATCGAGAGTTTCGGGGGCCAAATAGGGGTCCCTGCTTTCTGATCATGAACAGTCAGACAGAATGTCGTGGAAATGCACGGCAACATTAAGCAAATTGCAATGACGTAAAAGTGTATAGATGCATACCAAACAAAGTCCTTGATTTTATGATGTAATTATAGTTACTATTAACCAATTGGCAAACAAATAAATAACATAAATGGAACAAATAATAAAACCGGCACGGTGGACGACTGGTTATCACATCTGCCTCACAGTCAAATCCCGGCGCCGGTTCAAATCTCTACCCCAATAACGAGAGCAATAAATTATCATCTTTATTGTTGTCGTTGTTTCCATAAAGTTCAGATGTTCTAGTGGGCTTGTCCTGACACTTATTTATCTTGTCTCGTTTTTTTTTCGATCACAAAAACGTAGCATTTATACCGGGGTGTGTAGACTAAATACACTGCATATCCAATTTCGGCCCTCATATGTTGTCAAGTGACAGAACCCATTCAACTGCAACTGCAACGATAACATATATACACTGTATTGTTAAATAGACAACGCAGTTTCATGACAAATACAATAGTAGTGTTGATTGATGACAAAAAAGTCGACATAAGGTAACATTTCCTACGGCATATTTACAATACACGAACATGCTTTTCTATCCCTGATGCTCGAAAAACAAAAAAGGAAGTAATATTGTTGTAGGATTGTAATTTATGAAGCATTATTGCATGAGAAAACAGCCGACTTTTGTGAGGGAGCATCACACTACAGATCACTACAGTACAGTACATTGCACATAAAATGAAAAGATTACATGTGAGCTGAATGTTTTGTTTGTTTGTTTGTTTTTGTTTACTCTGTCGGTCTTGTTGAACACACACGAGCCATATTGTGCACGCCCGCGCTTTCTGAAGTGCGTTAGACCAGGAATGTCCGGTCACTGGTAGTGCGGCCATACAGCAAGACGATAAAAGTACAATAAAGGTTGGCAATAGGATGCTCTCCAAATACAACTCCTGTCACTAAGCAATAAAGTTCTCCTCACCCAGTGCCTCTTAATTGCAAACAAATCCCAAATTAGAAAAAAATGAAATTAAACATCCTTGAGCAAATCTGCCAACTCGGCCAGCGAGGCGACACAACAGAGAGAAGGAATAATAACAATCACAACAAAATGTTCCCCCAATCCGTGACAGCTGCTGAGACAAATCCAATTATTTGCCTCTCATTCTGCAAATTTGTTCTAATGGTCCAAGTGAGGAAGTAAATAAACGCACGCGAAGGGGAAACAAAAGGATGTGATTTCTAATTAACTTGAAAGAGGAGCAGGAAGGGCGATTTAGTAAATCCATCTTTCATCCGCAGCCTCAGACCACTCGTTTGTTTGTTGCACAATGTTGCTGCTCGCCTCCAAATGAAATGTCAACAGATTTAAAGGCGGCGCCGCTGTTTTGTCGATTTTATTGTTCATTAAGCCTCCCCGCACTTGTCCGAGACTGCTTCGTTTTGCAGCATCTCGGCTTTTTGAAGATCACAAAAAAAAAAATAATAATAAAATATGCCGAGGGAATAATTGGGTTTGTGCAATTACAGCCGGCTTAATGAGAGAACGCAGGAGTTTGCCACTCGAGCCTCTATCTCTGTATGAAGCCACAAAGCACATTGTGCAAGTGGGAGGGCGTGGGGTGGGTGGGTGGGGGGGGGGGGGGGGGCGAATTCATAAGGCACCCGAGCAGCACGCACATTGATGGAGCGCTCATCTCCTGCCTCACACTGATTAGAATTGCAATAACAAATAGATTTTGCTAACTTCTGAAACTTTTGCAAAACATTCTCCGTTTATGGTTTGTTTGGGAGACATTTTTGTACTATACTGTCAAACGTTTTGGGTCTCGGGGGAATTTTTTCCAAGGACCCTCTCGTAATCCGAACGCCAAATAAACATAACTACCACATGTCATTAAAATGTTGAGGATTTTTCGAGAAAAAAATTGCCATGGTACAATGTTAGAAAAATAAAGTTGATCCAAATATTTGCAATTATCTGCTTTTACTTTGGAAAACAATGACTCATTTTTGCCGATGTTCTGCCATGTCACAGACCAAAACAGTAACTGAATCAGTCAATTTATGTTTGTGCATTTTCTGCACTGTCAAATAGAAATAATGTTCTGTTTTTAATAAAGGGATGGAAATTTAAAAATGTTTTTTTTCACCCGATTAATCAATTAATCGAACAAATTAATGGATAATCTACAGATGAATGGATTATTAAAATAATTATTTGTTGCAGCCCTAATTTTTGAGAATAAAGTTGCATTTTCCAAGGTAAAAGTCCTAATATTTTGATGAAAAAATGTTGATTTTGATTGAATTGAAGTGAATTTAAAAAAATACAACTTTATTCTCTTGATAATACACGTTTTATTCTGAAATAGATGCCTTCTCTAAAAAATAGGACTATATTCTTGTAAAGAACGCATCTTTCATCCTTCGGGAAAAAATAATAACCCTTTTGTTCTAAGAAAAACAAAAACTAGTGGTGGTGGGTAATCTGTCACACAGTGTAGAGCTTCTGGGGTTGAATCTCGAACACGTACATGTTAGGTTAATTGAAGTCCCTGAATCAGTTTTTCCCATACTTAATTGGGAAAAGGCACAGTTCACATCAAAGAATGTTGATCTCATCTCACAGTTGACGAAGTGAAGCCCTGATTCGTCGCAAATTAACTAGAATAGCAAATTTGGGAACCGATCATCTGCAATTTCAAATGATTGCTTTGGTGCCAGTTTGTGGCATTTTGGTGCCAAAGAATTATACTGAACTGAGTGGAGGCACTTCATTTAGTCAGGCCATAGCCTTATCTAATAGGGGGGGAGGGGGGAAAGTGGGCCTGTTCAGTTGCACACTACTATGTTGTATGAATGGCAACAGGGGAACACACAGGTTAATTTTACCGTCTGCCATCTCGTGGAAGGGCATTTAATTTTTTCCACTTGTCACTGTACATCACTGCCAGAGATCGAAATGGCCACTGTACTGGATTTTAAAAAAAAGGTTTAAACGCTGTAGCATTATGTACACTTGAATCAATTTATTCAGTGATTCTTCCAATTACCACTAGAGGGAGCCCACTGGAGCAACAGCAGGTTGGGAAATATGTGTGAAATTTATCATGAAAGGTGAGAAGAAAAAAAAAAAGATCATTTGGGTGTTGGATGAGAGACCACTCATAACACATATTAGACAGGACCCTTCTGTCCTTTTTTCTCATGCAGTTATTCCAACCCTAATCCCATATTATAGAGTGGTGAGTGACCAGCAGCACGTCACTTTTTTTTGGGATACTTTTTGTCCTATTAGATTCGATATTAACATCCAACAACTGTTGTTGTTTTTTTAACCTAATCTACAAATGACCAGGCCCAGCTGTCTATTTTGCGGCCCTGGAGACAAATTGTTTGCCCTCCCTTGCTTTACAGACACTTCATGAGGTACACGTTCACGCACTATATCAAAAATGCTCACCTGCGCAACGGTCAGTAATGTCCAAGAAGTACTCATTGAATAATGTTTTTATTATTTTTGTACAAATCCATAGGCTGCTTCCTATATTGTGATCAAATGAGCAAAATGAGAAACTATTGCAGCATAATGTCATGCAGTTATTCTAACCACTGTGGGAAATGATCCAATTTCACTTTGTTGGTCGGAAAATAAGGTTAACTAACTTGGTTTATTTATCAATGCCAGCGATTTATAGGGGCAATGCTCTTCCACTACATGACAGAAGGTACAATTGTGCTTCATATACTATTAAGCAGTAAATTTCCATACCGTGGGCTGAAATTTCTTTCTCACAGGGTTAAGTTTGGGACATACTGAACTCCATCATACACACCTTATAGAAAATTGAGAATGAGTTTCCTACATCTCATTAGATTAGTTTAGGTTTTTTCTTTTTGTTATGTTATGTTGTCTGCTCTTCATAAACACGACGAGCAGTCTTCGCATGCGCCATAATCCCTCCTCACTGTTACCCGCATCCCTCCGTTCGCACACGTTGCTGTCCGTGCTTAAGTGGCTATAAATAAATACTGTATCAGCATGCGGTGTCTGTCTTGGAGAGAGCGGTGAAAGTAGATAAGAGCCATTGAGCCTTTTGTATGACTCGGGGATTAGGACCAACTATCTGTTACGGTGTGCCAGAGTCAACACTACGTATAGAAAGTTGCATTTCATATCAAATGAAAGCTGGGTGATTGTGTGTGAGTGGCCTAATCTCTGACTGTGAGCTTTGGCTACTTAGTGTGAGCTCGGACAGGGGATTCTTCCAAGAGGAGGACCAGGAGCGGGCTCTCGACCACTTCAATTGAGACCAACGGCAAAGAGGCAGACCGGCGTCGGGCCTTTTCCACTCTTTCCGATTCTGATGGATGTACCTCTTGAATCAACAGCAGAATGAGACCTTCAAGGCATTTGTTGATATTTTAGATTCTTCTTTTTCTACAAGGAGCAACAGGGGAGATTTGGAAAGTACGAATCACCAAGATGCTGCAACTGAGGGCAGGTGAGTAACTGTATTCGTCCACAACAACAGGGGGTCCGTAAAAGTCACAACTGACAGAAATGTGGAGTTATTGCATCGGGTTCCCATGAGTTTTGCAACCTTTTGCATCACGAACGCAATCAAACTTTTAGGACACCCTGCAGACTGAATGCAGAGAACATGTTTTCAGCGCCCATGTTGACGTAATACTGTAAAATTGTGAACGTCAACACAAATATGGATTTTATGATTGCGTGCGTACCACACTTTGAGAATCACCGTTCCAGTTCGCTTTCTAATAAATAGCTGCACTTGTGACTTTTGATTTTGATGTGATTTGTTAGTAGAAACAGCTTTCTAAACAACTGCAAAGGGTTGTTGTACAGCTCTTGTATTAGATGCTACAGTTGTAATTTGAAGTCAAAAGTTCAAAGTGAAATTATTCAGTCTTTCATTGTTATAAAATACGATTCTCAAATGTAGACCCAAAGCAATTATTACTAATAGCTTGTATTTCATGTTAAATTTTGATCCGACAATCAAAATTGTGTTGAGATGTTGAGTATATTTTGGACGGGTTATTGTCAACAGTAGTTGAAACTAATCGTATAGCCTTTTATTTTCAGATTTTTGTTTTGATCATCTATTATGACTCACCGCCTGTTCATAGAAATCCCAAGTTTGTCATCTTTCACATTTGTGTGTGATAAAACAAACCTTCAAGGCAGCAGACGATGTTGGAAGTCAACCCTTTCCTGTCCAGCTGAACTACAGCCAGGGAGCAAAATTTGTTTTGTTTTTGATTTTGATGTTTTTTTTAATTGAATTCAGAACGTAACCATTTCACTTTGGTTTGTACGGCAAGTCCTCTCATGGATTGTTGTCGTTGCCACTGCTCACCACACAGTGGCGCTGTTGTCTCACCTCTTTTTCGAGTTCTGAGCTCGTTTGCCTTAACTCCGAATGCGCATGCGCGTGCGTGCACAGGCTTGATTACCTATCGAGCTTGTTAAGGTAACGACAATTTGTGTCTTTTAAAGAGGTTGAAGGTAAGCTTATTTTTCTGTGAGCATTTTCAGTCGGCTACCTGTTTTTTTGTTGTTGTTGTTGCGTTGCTTTAACCACTTGAGTGGTGGTTTTTATTTTATTTTCAAGTTACAACTGACTTTCTTTGCCTATTAACCGTTTCATAATGTCATTTTAAAAGGCACATGCAAAGATTGTGATATATTGATGCATATTGTGTAATTTGGGTAGGCCTAAAATTAAATTATTAACGTTTGAGCAGCAACTGAATTAGTTTTAATTATTTACACCTGGTGCCTGTTTTTTTTTTGCATATACCTCATCATTTTATTATACTTTGTATCTAGTATCTAGTGTATAGAGTATCTCGTCATTCAAGTTAAGATTCTAATGCATTTGACCCCGCAAATGAAAATAAATGCAGCAATTTAATTGGTTACTCCCTTACCTTCACTGTCCATTGTTTTTCCACATTGGGATAATATTTGCCATTCCCATAGGGTCAATTACCTTAGACCTATTGGTCTCTGTAATATACAAGGTGCGCCAAAAGAAGGGCGGCCGACCTGTACAAACTTTAAATTTGGTTACAATGTATTGCGTTTATTTAGTATATTTACTTCACACAGCGTAATCTGGTATGGTTTCAAAAGATGGGTTTCGACACTTTGTTTGGGTTTCTAGCCCGGCCAGGGTTTGGAGTTGGTTTCAAGTCGGGGTCAGAGTCTTAAACAAGGGTTAAGGTTTCAAATTAGGGTTTCAAGACTAATTGGTTGGTTGATGTTTGTGGTGGAGAGCCTAAAAGTTAATTCCTTAACTCTTTCCGTCCTATCTTCTCAGGCCATCCTTGTTTCCTTCACTCTTTCCATCCTTCCATCTTCTCAGGCCATCCTTGTTTCCTTCATTCTTTCCGTCCTTCGTCACTACTTTCTATCCTGCCTGCAAACCTTTTATGTCCTCCTTTCCTTCATTCCACCTTTCCTTCTTTTATGACTTCCTTGCTTTCATTTGTCCAACCCTTGTAACCTTCCTTCTTTCATTTTTCATTCTTGTCCTTTCCTTGTCTCATCCTTACTTCCTCTTGTTCTTCCTTTCATGACCATTCTTTCCCACCCTTCCCTCCTCCCTTAAAATAATTAGAAAAGTGTTTTCCTGCCTCTGTACAGTATGAGGTTTCTTGAAACTCTTTTCTCCGTGTGCTCCCTTTTCATAAGTGTAATTGACCATCCTGCTTGTCCGTCCCTCGGCTCCAGCCTCACTTCATCATGGACTTCTGCACGCCCCAGCCGCCACGACGCCACAACCCGGTGGACAGCATCTGCCGCAAACTGCAGACCATCCAGTGGCGCGGTGACCGGGAGCCCAATTCCCCCTTCCAGATCCCCAAGCTCTCCTCCAGCAGCTACGACAGCCCCCAGTGCGGCCTCGGGCTCAACCTGGACGCCATCTTGAAGAAAGGGGCCCAGGGACGAAAGGAGACCGGCGACGGAAAGCCCGACTCTGCGCCTTCCCAGAAGAGCAACGTGGGTGCCTCCGTCCCGCCGTCCGCTTCAGGCAACACCCCGACCCCAGCTAACATCACGTATACCATCACTAGTACCCTCGGGGAGAGGAGAGGTGTCGATCGAAGCGATCGAAAACAATTTAAGACATGGCAGAGTTACTGCTCCACTCCCACGAGCCAGCCCAAAGACTCCCCGTACTTCACGTTCACACGAGGCAGACCCGAGTCGGCGCAGCCCGAGAGCGGAAGCGGGCCGAGCAGGAGCCCCGTGCGCTCTCGCACCTTCACCCCAATTTGCAGCACTGTCTCTTACAACCTCAACTTCAACTTCTCTGCCAGCACGGGGAGCTCCACGGAGGGTGAGGCGCCCTACCCGGCTCTGGTTGTCAAAAGACTGTCGCTGGGAGATCGAGGTAGGCAGGAACGGTTGTTGGGTGCTTGCGAGCAACCGGCTGGGAAACTGCACACAAAAGGCTAGATTTGGCTTTTATTTCAAAGATTTTGGACCTAGATTTCTCAGATTCAATAATTTGGTTGATTGTTTATTTTGAATGTGTAGTAGGGGGGAAAAAATACAAAAAACTGTTATCTCTATCTGTTATATCTAAAATATGCTAAATCTAATTGCTTATCAGGATGTTTTCTAATGATGATGCACAAGCACTGTGGGATATGTGGGGGGAAACTCTCGAGGTTGTGATAGTTCTCTAAAAAGTGAGATGATGATGATGAGGAAGCTGATTAAAGTGAGTCTGAACACAAACATGAGCAAATCCAAACATGGACAGTCAAAAGTTACAAAGTATAAATTGGTTGACCTTATAACACTGCACCTTCTCAAAACTGTTTGTCCCCGGCTTCTCATCCTTCGTGCCCCGAGGGCGAATTATACACGACGTGTGCTTGTCGCTGCTCATGCTCAGGGACCACCCTGGACTCTGAGAGCAACAACATGGCAGAAGTCAGCCTCATCTGCGAGGAGAATCTCCTCGACACCATCTTCCATGCTTGTGACACGCAGCGCCGAGGTATCGCCTACGCAGATGTACACACTAGAGCAAAATCACTCACGCTTCAGTAGGGGACACCTGTTAAGGAAATAGTAGTTTTCTTTGCACCGAAAGAGCAGTCGTGTCTTTTTTTTTTTTTTTTTAACTTCCCCATATGCCTTTTAAATGGCATCACTACCTTTTACAATAGTAGTAGCGGTTTACTTTGAATGTATGCACCACGATAGAAAGTATAGCACATATTGGAGACGGGTGGGAGGACAAGAGTTGAGTCTGGAAGAAAAGAGGCTTCTTCGAGTGCATCTGACAAAGTTCCGGACACTGTAGAGGACTTGTAAGATGCAGTTGTGGTGCCCAGGACTTTGCAAACTTGCGTGTAACACACACAGTTTCTATTGAATTATACTTCAAAATACTAATAACATTAGTAAATGTAACATGACCCGCTGGTCGATGAATACATTTTATCCATTGATTCATTTGTTTGGTCATTTTAAGCAGCTTTCGTAGTTCAACGCATATCTCTGCTGATGTGCACTGCCTACACTAACAACATGGTTGTGTGTGTGTGTGTGGGGCTAGTTTAAAAAAAGCACAGTCAGTGTTGCCCAATTAGCAAATCTTATTTAGCTATATTTCGGAACTTAGTCGACCTCCCAAGTGACGATTTTTCCCAAAAGTGACATTAGTTTGTGTTCTGTATGTAAAGAAAGGAGCCCAAGAGGAAATCCAAATTTTTACCTGATCTGTAAAGAAACAAAATGTGTATTTGTATCATTTTTGTGGAAGTTGAGAATAGTTAATGCAGGGGGTGGGTGGGGACTGTTTCAACACTTTTAAGACTGACTTTTAAGACCATATTTCTAGGTAAGGTGTACGTGTCTCACATCGTGGACTACTTGCGGCACACAACCAGCCGCACCCCAGAGGACAGCGGGCTGGAGGAGCTCTGCAACATGCTGGATCCTGAACGCAAAGATGTCTCCATCGACCTGGACACGTACCACGCCGTCATGAGGGAGTGGATTGAAGACTGCCGCAGCAATGGGTGAAGGAACGAGGATTGGGCATCGTGCGCGTTAACAGTCCTGTGTTCTACTTTGATTCCTCTGTTGTATCCTAGGGAAGAGCCACCAGAATATGCATGCCAGGACTCGGTTAAACTACGAGACAGCCTTTCCTGTGAGTATGCGTCTCTCAAGATTGTCCTGTTTCTCAACCGGAGCATTGATGGTGTCTTTTGTGTTGTTTATTGTAGTGAGGAGGTCCATGTTGCTCAACGTGACCTCGGGAAGCTTGGAGGGCTTTGGAGGGGACGTGTCGAAAGCAGAATTGTAAGTTTTCTTGAAGTACATATGGTTCATTGCAGAATTGAAGGGCAATTTAGGCACTGACATTTGAGAAAAACAGGTAATGAACCATATTTTATGCCGTATCATATATTCTCTTTGGCGCAACCCGAAAATTACAATGTCTTTTTATGCTAATATTAATAACAGGATTGTGTTGGTTTGAGTGACACATTATTACAGGTGAAAACATGGCAAGAGGACGTAGGTTCGGTCTTTCAATGTTCAGGACACTAAGCTTGATGATTATCAATTCTGCTGAGTTCCATAGCTCACTTTTTTTTCCCCTCTTTCTCTGGACGGCTAAAAAGGCGTGGATGTCGAGACACAACTTCAAGCGACTATTGCAACTGTTTATAGTATTTATGAGATAAAACAAAATTACAAGGAAGACATCAACAAAGTCATATCAAAAAAGCCAATTTAAAATGTATTTTATCTGCTCTTTTTGATATGCAAGTTGGTCATCGAGAGGGAGGGACACGAAAAAGCTTTTTTTTTTTTTTTTTTTTCAGAGGAGCTCAAGAACTATTTGGTATGTTAAATAAATAATATTTAGGTGTCACTTTTAAACAGTTACATTTTGTCTCAGGACAACTACGCAGAATGTACACAAGTGCATGGACTATTTGAAATTTTATCGGGGGAGGGGATGAAAAAATATCCTCCACTTCTGGACTGACCCGCATTTGACCGTGTCCCCTTTTACAGTGAAACATCAGAGCTGGTGAACTGCCTTGCCGACCTCCAGATGAGCAACCAAAAGCTCCAGGCGGAAGTGAAGAAGCTGAAACAAGCGGTGGAAGCAATGGAAGAGAGCAACCAAAAGCTGGCAGATGAGAACGAGGAGCTGCGCAACCAGACCAGAGCGTAAGACGTCGTCACGGTTACAACGGTGCGAGTCGGCTTACTGCTGTTATTTTGATTTTTTTTTTTTTTTTTTTCTTTTTCCCTCCCTTTCCACAGTCACCAGCAGCTGGTCCACAAAGAGAAGATGCTGCACGATGAAGTGGAAGAAATGAAGGCCACTCTGAGCTGCACGGAGGAAGGCAGAGCGCGCGCCTCCGCGCGCAGCAAACACGTGGTCAGGCAAAACTCACCCACAACGCAGCTCGCATACCCGCACATGCAGTCCTGTGAAAAATATCCGTATGAAGCCGTCGGGATGATAAAACGGTGGTGAACTGCTTCCTCTTTGCAGGAGAAAGAAAACCAAGATCTCATAGCCAAGATTGCTTCTCTTGAGGACGAGGTACATTTTCCAGATGTGCTGACACTGTGGATGAGCATGGCTATAATGCCCTAACTCTTTCTCTCATGGCTCCCTAGAACTTCAAGGTCACTATGGAGATGGACGAGCTTCAGAAGAGAATAGCGGAGCTGTGTGACATTAACACTGACCTTCAGGTTACCACAACCCCCCCATGCAGTATTTTGCCCTGCGTTTATATTCCTATTAATCTTTTGCTTTTCTTTTTTTATCGGTGCGTTCTCCCACGTCAAGTCGACTCGATAAATGCTGCTTGGTTTTGTAACGTTCATGTCCTTGTCCTCAGGTGCAGATTCACTCTTTCGATACCGTCATCACTGAAAAGGAATCTCTTATACAAGAGGTCCTACTCAAATCTTTTTATTCTCTTCACTGCTGACCTGTCTGAGGTCAAATACCTGCCTCTTTTCTTTCCTTTATACATTTTGGTTTTATCTTTTTACAGAGGAGCAGACAGATTGACGAGCTCAAGACTGCAGTGGAAGAATACTCCTCCATTACGGAGGTCAGTGTTTTCATATCTATACACTATCCTGATCTTTTTTTTTTTTTTCTTTTTTCTTCCCCCCCCCCCCCCCCCCCCAAATGTAATGTTTTATTTATAGAATATTGGCTGTTGGTGGTTTGTTTCAGTTACTAAGAGCTGACAAGAGCAAACTGGAGAACCACATGCAAATGATGCATCCAGACCTTTCTGGGTAAGTTTCAGATATAAAAGAAGAGTGATTGGTCCAAAAAGTATTATTTATTCACTACAAATAACGTATCTTTAAACTATGCATACGACATATCGTGACAGGCAGAACAATTGAATCCTCTTCTCCTCGAGGGCAGAAGGTACAATTAACTGTGTATCTATCTGTTGCCATTTGTACAACAGAGTAAGTGATGACAAACTTTGAAACAAACTGTCCTGGAGATGAGATCTTTATTTCAGTTTATGCAGGGTGTGCAAAACGCCTTTTTGCACTTCGTTTCAGGTGCCATTCGGACAGACAGCAAGTATGTGCCTTGTCTCCGTCAACATTGGGAAACGCTGTAATCGACGGGGACATTAGTGGGAGTCGGATTAACTTGGCTGTGAAATGTTTGCAAATGAAGCGTTTTCAGTTTTGCCTTTTGTTTGCCTCAACAGTGCTGGAGTGTCTCTTTCGGTAGCCTACAGGTTGAACCAGAGCACTTCAGGATCCCTGCAAACAGAACTGGCCCTGGCTCAGTCACCACCGGAGGTCAGCACTTCATCTACGCTTCTATCGCTGCTGCGCTTTACAAATTCAGACGTCCTGTGAATGAATGGCTCTCCTCCTCCTCAGCCTGTCCATGGGGTTGACCATTTACCCAACAATGTGTGTCTTGCCTCGCCGCTGGATGAGACTCTGGACAGAGAGGTGCTGATCATGATGCATGGACCCAGCCCAGAACTCATGGCTCAGGAGTTCAAGAAACTCCTGAACAGAATGGTAATAACGCGAAATGAAGTGTTTGGAGCCCGAGGGCATGTCCACAAACACAGCAAAACACTTTTTCTGCCTTTAATTCTCCCACACACACACACACACAGTGCAAATATCAAAACTTAGCAACATATTTAGTCATTCTGAATACTGTATTTTTAAGAAAACTTTCAAGCCTTAATTCTTTCATTATTCCCATCTGTGTCCTGTTAGAAGACTGATTTCAGACAAGATACCAACATTGTCCTGTCTACAATGAAAACTTTACTCGATGACCACTCAAAACCAGGGTTTGACACTGACACCAGTCTTGAGGTGACGCATAATCATTAAACTCGCAACAAATCCAGTATCTTCATGACTTTCTCTACATTGTTCCTTCCTGTGAGTGTCTTGTCTTTATCTCTGCTTCATGAGGCATGGCAATTTTGCAGCGTTATCTTTCTCAGCGTCCACCTGTTGCAAATTTATCTCCATCATTACATAGTTCTCTCTTTCCCACACACTATCGCACTCTCTTATATAACTCTCTCGCCAGCCCCATCCGAAGCGGCGCTGTTTATTGTAGCGTGAACACAACCCACTCCCCTTCTCGCTCACTCTTGACTATCCTCTTCTTTCGTCCCCCACCCTCTTCCTCCAGCTGTGTTGCCACCCTGCATTCATTAGGCACGTTCGGTCATACAGCAGTAAACACACAAGGGGGAAAGCCAGCATTAGTTGTGTGCCAGTAAAAGTGTCTGCTCACGAGAGAGTCAGCTGACAGCCATGGAAGTCACCTATAACAGTTCGGTGTGATTTGAACAACCCGACCTGAGCGAGAGACTGTCCCGTTTGGTGTTGTCTTTCGACAGGCGGTGCAGGCCGCGCTGGACGCAACAAGAGAAGACTGGGCCCTTAGCCTGGACCAGCTAGCCCAGTACACTGACTCCATAGAGACGGAACTGATTAAAATGACCAGTAATATGAGGAGGTCCCGGACTGAGATCTTGCACCTTTCAGTCAGGTAACTTTGACATTTTCTGCTTCTGATAGTCCCTCGTGTCGTCACGCTCGGTGGGGGAAGGATCTCGTCAGTCGTGCTGACCACAATGACCTTGAAGAGGCCCGCCTGACTGTGTTTGGGCCAGGCCTTCAATGTATGACTGTTTGTAATAAGTTAGCTTCTCTAGATGAGTGTGAGCGTGTGTGTGTGTGTGTGTGTGTGTGTGTGTGTGTGTGTTTGGCTTGCTTCTCATGTAATAGAGGCAAAAATGTCCATCTTGAAACATAAACATCCACTTTTGAAAATCTTCAAAACTCATTTAAGGCTGCTAAAAGTAAATTTGAACTAGCTGTTAACTCATTCACTTCCCATATTGCAGGCCGTTTATGCCCCATACGAGCTTATTGGTGGATATTTTTAACTGAAACTTGTCAGCCAATTGGAAAAGGGGTTCCGCGAGTAGCAGATGAAACGAAAGGGCCGAGGAGATATGTTGAGAAATACTGATATTCTGAAGGCATTTTGTGACCAGATTTTCCATAGGTGATATCACACAAAAATGTTCTCCCCAGACAAAAAAAAATAATTTCTCCAGAATCCATTATCCGATTTTGAAAGTTCTTGGTGCGTTGTACTTGGGTTGAAGTGGCCATTTCAAACTCAAGCTTTTTGAAAGAGAATGGGATTTTGATGGCAAAATAATGATTCTGTTTAGATGCAACTATGAAATGCGCCGTGAGCGATGCGGATTCATCGCATGGCTCGAGTTGCATTTCAGTGGCTTTTTCGCATTCACTCATGAACTGCGCTATTATTTCTCACAATCTCGGCACGCACATTCTGCTTCGACACGTACTCCGTTTACAACATGCGTAGCCGTACTCTGTTCGAGTGTGAGGTGCCTAAACTTGTCAGACTTCCAACCTGTTGCCGTTTGTCTCCCTCATAATCAGTGTGACAAGCCGAGATTCACTCCCTCATCTTTATCTTCCACTCAAAAGCTGTGCTAATTTCCAATCTAAAGCGATGCAACACCACCACCTACAGGGATCTGTTAGTCATTAAAGTGGTTTCCAGACCTGAATTTTACAGACAAGCTGGGTGAGACCCTCTTCTATGCCTACCCAATGAGAAACCACCTTGACGCAAATATGCGTTGGAGGCAGTAAACGGTTGTATTCCAGGTGACGACTATGAACTTCCATGGCAGTGAATGAGTTAATGTAATGTGTGCGTGTGTGTGTGTGTGTGTGTGTGTGTGTGTGTGTGCGTGCGTATGCAGAGCTGTATAAGAGAGTCACTGCGGCTCAGTCCCAGCCCAGAGCGAGGGGGTCAGACTGGTGCTCACAAACTTTAGATGAAAAGGGCTTATTCCTCATCCCAGTTTTAGGATTTGAAAATCAGTGCCCAGCGTGCCGTCTCAAATTAGCAGGTATTGGATCTGTAAAACAAACCTGCATCGGGCCAGTTGGAGAACTGGCGCTGGTCACCCTGGGAAACAGAATGGGACACTGCATGGGCCTGCGGATTGGGTACAGTATGTCCACTGTACTGCTTTCTACGAACTCTCTCCATCTCTTATGGAATGCTTTGACAACTTGCGTGTTCATAGTCATTCTCCTGTGATTTGATTTTTTTATTTTTTTTGTCTTTTCTCATGCAGGGTGCAGGATCAAGAGAACCAGAAGCGGCAACTCGGTGAGGAACTAGAGCAGCTCAAGACTCCTCAAGACAGCAGAGAAGCCTCATGCCAGACACCTGCCCCAGAAGAAGAGGTCAGTTTGAGGGAAAGGTTGAATGACAGCTTCTCTCTTAAGCACTTAAACCACTCTGACTGTATTGCTTGCATTTCCATTGGTGTTGGTTTGCCTGTTTGCAGTGGTTTGTGAGTCTTTATTGCTTTACAAGTCTTACGTGTACATATCAGAATATTATCATTCCTCGACTGATTTAGTGATTCATGTTTCACAAGATTGTGTGCCTCGAAAACATGGGTGGGTTTCTGACTAGTACAGACTCCCACACACTACTCCTCATCAAATTGCACTGACGTCCACTCAAACATTGCCATAATACTACCTTTTTTACAGCAAATATGAGCTTGGTGCTGTTTTTAATTGCTGTTTGCAACCTATGAGCTTTCTGGATGCATGTTGTGGCTCTGATTTTGTAAAACCATCTTCTCCTTCGCTGAATATTGTCTTTATTTGTCCTCTATAAGACTGGTGATGACCTGGAATGGGATGAGGAATATGCCCTTCAAGATTTCCTGAAAAACGAAATGGCGGAGAGCAACTCACGAGCGCGGGGTGACGTAACGGACGGCGGACAGACGGAGGACGGAGACGAGAGGTGGACGGTGGTGAATGGCACGGGCGAGGGAGAAGTGAGGGACACGTCCACTCCTGTGTCTGCCAAGCCGGAGGTTTCCCAGGATGGACACTGTCTGGCAGTAACAGGCCAAGGTGAAGCAAAATGATTTTAATGTAACAAAGTAAATTGTTTAAAGTAGAAGCCAAGTGCTTTGCATCATCTTAAACCAAAAACATACCAGAGTATCCCACTCTAATAAGGGTCTTTTAGCTAAATTGGATAATACGCATGTAATCCATCCGTGAGTCAAAGGACACTCAGCCAGCCTTGAAGCACCATCACAGTTCACATCCACATCTCGTGGCCGAAGACCCCTGCCTTCTATGGTGGTTCGATTCCACAAGGGATGTGCGTGTCGAAGAGTCTTCCTCAAGGCCCTTCTATGGCCAGGTGTAAGGGCTGTCTGAGGCCACGCAGTGAGCAGTAATCCCCTCCATTCCTCTCCTGCATGAGTGGCTGGCAGGCAGGGAGACAAAAAAAAGTGTGTGCGCGAATGTGGTCACTAATGCCACTTTGGCCATGGATGATATTCTAACCCCTTTGCCCCTCCTTCTCTTCCCAATACTCTGTGTGACCTTTAATGGAAGAAGGCAGGGTTGCCTTCTAGATACCTCTTAACCAGGATAAATTGTACAAATGTCACATTAGATTTCCTGTTTCTTATGCCATCCTTACATCCGCTTGTGTGTGTTCTCTTAATTTTGTGTGTCACAGAACCTCCAGAGCCACAGGTGAACCTCCATTGTTTGCAGGTAAAATGAATTCTGAAATTGGTTTTTATTGCAATGGGAGCCCAGTGCTCACTGGTCACGTCACATTTTGGGTTACGATATAAGCAAAATGATGCAGTTAAAGGCTATTGCACTTCACTGCCTGTCGGGCGGAATCGTTGCATCTCTAAAACCATCACTTTTCAGGAAATGCAACAAAAAAAAAAAATTTTGTTGAGCCATTAACATTGCATTGTCAAAGAGAGCAAGCCATTTTCAATACTTTGGTCAATAATTTGTAAAAAAAAAAAAAAAAAAAAAGACCCATGTGGGATCTGAACAGTAGTATCAATTTGTGAAAAAAATACAATATTGACCAAATTTGAACATAAAGTGTACATTAATAAACATTGCTCAAAATGCTCCCGAGTTATTGAAAAGGCTATTTTGGATCTGTAGTCTCGGGTATAGACAGATGTTAAACAATAATAAACGATGGATGTTACGGACCAAACCAGTAACTGAATCATAATCACTTTGAGCATTTTCTGCACTGGTAATTTGAAATAATGTCCTTTTCTTTAATAAAAGGATGGAAATTAAAAATGTTTTTTTAGCTGATAAATCATTTAATCAAGGAATAGTCTCTCCATTAATCGATTTATTAAAAATAATTGAGTTGCAGCCCTAATCTTTTTGACAGGAATCACAGTGCTTTTAAGCAAACCCTTCACTGAAGGAATTTGATGCTTTGTGACGTTTCGTAGCTTCTTTTCTAACCTGTCTGTTTCTATTTCCAGTGTGTGCCTGTTGTTGGACGCGACTAATGTACATTGCATATTCAAACGTTTTACCACTTCTATTTTCAAATACAGTATGTGGCATGTTTTTTTTTTTTTTTTTTTTCTTTTTCTTTCAGGACGAGGCAGCAATACCATCGGACGCCCACTCACAAGCTGTCAGCCCCGAGCACCCAGCGGCGGATGCCCTGCCTGATCCGTCCCACTCAGACAGCCGCAGTAAGACCTCTGCCGCCGCCTCCTCGCTTTTGTACAAGCTCGACGCAGATCTATGCGTTGAGTTGTCCGTTCAACACTTCACACTGCATGTTTACGACTTAACCAATGAATGAGTCATATCCTGAGTTGCTTGCTGTTTCTGAAAACGGAAGATGCTCAAAAATAATATTGCACTTTGCAGTATTTACACAAGTGAGCTTTTCTCTCTTGCAAATTCCTGGAACATGCATGGAAAAAATAAACATGCCACGTGGTGTTTGCATGTTCTCCCCGTGCTTGCTTGGGTATTCTCCGGCTTCCTCCCACATTCTAAACGCATGCATGTTGGACTAAGTGAAGGGACAAAATGGGGGGTGTCAAACTGAAATCCATCACAAGCCATGTTACGGTTGCCCTCGGGGGCCTGGTTATAACAGTGAATCGCTCTGGGTGTTACGCTACACCAAAAATCTCGGTTCAGTACATAACTAGTTTTTAAATTCACAGTTTGGTTCACATTCTGTTCAGTCATGGAACAAACTTAAAAAAACAAACAATCTGCTACAATATCTGTGTAAATGGGCCGATTTAATGGGATAAAAAGAACCCGCCACATCTTAAAGGTCCTGTATTTTGGCTATTTAGACCTCCACATGGGCTTAGTATAAGTGTCAATTTCATTTTTGAAAAAACAAACAAAAAACACTTTGGTTTTGTCATACAAGTGTCCAGAAAAGGTCCCTCTGACAGCTACTTCTGTTTGACCCTGTTTTGTATCTGCCTTGTCCATATTTGGCTGAGACCACCCCCTTTCCTCTGATTGGTTGCCTCTGTATAAAAGACCCACTTGAGAGCACAAGTTTATGTTGACGGCGCTGACTAAGAAAGGGGAGAGGTACGTGGAGCTCTTTGCGAGTGATGTAGATAAACTCGAGAAATTCGAATGACCTGATTTCAGTCCTCTGCAGAAAAACGTCTGCAACTCAGGAATGCGTGGATGATTTTCATTCATATTTCACATGTTTACTGAGACACCATAGAGATGATATTAGATCCCAAATACGAGAAAGAGATGGCTTGGCAAAAATATGTCCCTGAAATCTTTTAAAAGTGAAATAAATAGTTTTCTAATCTTTATTTTGGGAAATTAAGGTTGCAAACGTGTACAGTAAACAGTTCGGACTGTGAGTTTGGCACTAAAACTTGTTTGTTACTCCTATGGTCCCCCCCTTGCGAGCGAGAAGCTGAGCTGCACTGAGTTTGTTTACGGGCTAGGCATGCTACTACAGCGTAATCTTGTGCACTGTGAGATTAGGTGTGGCATTAACATTTTTTCTTTTTTTTGCTTTTCTGTCCAGGGTCAGAGACAGACGAGACGACAGTGTCTCAGTCCTTGTCTGATCAGGATCCAATAACTATGCCAACTGCAACCAACAATGCACCACCCAATGAGGTCGCTCCTCCGAATGAGAGGTGAATGAAGACGATACTAAAAATGAATAGTAATAATATAATTACATATAGTTCACTGGGTTCACCATTTGATAACATTCCCAGTTGAATTTCATCTTCTCACTGCTGGTGTAGTTCCATCTGACATCACCATTTTTACCGGGTTTCATCATTTCCCTATGACGTGATCCTGGCCCACATTTGCTAGTCAAAGGTTGTTTTCCTGTCTGTGGGCGGAGTTGCACGAGCAAGATAGTTTCCTCTGCTGCCATGCTTTGCATAGCATCAGCCCACCGATAAAGAAATGGAAGCTGCTCCTCATCAGAATGTCGCTATAACGTAAAAAGACAAGAATGTATTAACTTAAAAGTTATTGAAATGGACCATTCTGTGCACAGCATCCAACTGTCCGGCGAGGACCACAAGCGGGAAGACAAAGAGGGTGACGTGAGCAGCACTGCGGTCAGTAGCACATAGGAAGTGTTTAAATGTCAAAGGGAACAGCTTCCTCTATTTTCAACAGCTCACCACTTCCTCTATTCTCATTCCTCCTCTCCTTCTTAGCTGTGATACAGGGTGGGGGGTATTTTTTGAAGGGAGGTGATGGGATTCGGAATGATGGAACTTGTTTTCACTCTGAGGGTGTTGAGTGAAAAGTCCTTTCACTCTGCACGTGGGGGAAAAAGTAGGGATCAGAAAATGGCATGGGTATTATTGCTCTTGGCTGCCATCCACTTATCTGAAATATGGTTCCAAAAGTGGCAAGTATGATACACGTTCTTGCTTTTTCCCTTTTTTTTGCCTTCAATTTACCACTACTAACCTTCAGGCTGTGGCTATTTTCAGTTTAACTGTATCGAATTGGACATTATGTACAGTTATACAATGACACAATATCCTGTGTTGCGTTGCTCAGAGTCAGAACACTCTCCTTACTCCATTGTGCAAATGTTCACAATCAAGTGTATGCAGGCGGTACACCTCCACCCCTTAGCACTGTGCCAGTGTTAGCGAGTCCTCTGAGCACCCTCAAACACACACACACACACGCAGCTGCAGAGCTCTCCGTGAAACGCACGTTATGTAAGAATTTAGCCAAATGTGTCTCTTCCACACACCGTGGAGCTCAAACGGCGTCGCAATGCAATGGGACAGGTATGCTTCGTCTATCTATGTGGAAGAAGAAAATGGGGGGGGGACATTTTCTCACTTGTTCCAACTTTTTCAGAGCTTGATTCTGGACCAGTCTGGACCGAGATCAGCGGCACGGGACACGTGAGTACCCTCAATTCATCACGTTTGCATCTGTACTTTTATTAGCGGTATCAGGATATAGTTAACGCTGACACCGTGCTTCTCAGCACAAGTCTGCTTCCCGTATTGGTTGAAGAAGAGGAGAGCGCTACTACAGAGGGCGGCATGGCAGGTAGGAAGCAGAACTGTCCGGACGGTGCACATGAAAAGAGAAATGGAGAAAGATGTTTGTTTACGGCTTCTCACATCTGAGTGCGAGTTTCACCACCTACACACCTCTTCTGCCAGGGACGGAGCAGCCCAGCAGCATCAGTGCAACCACCATGACTGACTGTCAGCAGTCAAGCGTGTCCTTGGCACAGAACGGCCAATCAGAGAGTCGCGTGACATCAGATCCAAAACAATTGCAAAACAAAAAGGACTCCAATGGGATGAATAAGAAAGAACTGGTAAGACGAGTCCAGTCAACAGCTTTTTTTGGGAATGAATGTTGTGACAAAGGGAATGTCATTTTCCCATTCGTGTTATCATTAATCATCCTGTTATCAATTAAGTCACAGTGCTATGAGAATAGTCTTGTTTTTTCGAGGAAAAAAAAGTCAGTTAAAAAGACTAATTTTGTCAGGATAAAAAGTTATCTAAAGATAAGTCATATTTCGATAGACATATGATGGTCTTATGAGAATATTTCAACAATACAACTTGACTTCCAGACTTCTGTCACTTAAAAAAATAGGACTACTGTATATTCTAAAAAAAATATTGCGAAAGATATCTTTTGTTTGGAAAAAAAAATTGACAATTTTGTGGGTGAAAAAAGAAAGCATGACAAGATTAAAAAAAAAAAAAAAAAAAGCACAGGGAGGATTTAATGGTTGTCCTGGACCTGCAGGAGTCACAAGGCACGGAAACCACAGAAGCTCCAAAGATGGAGGAGGCCCAACCTGAGGCTTGTGGAACCACTGAGAAAAAATGTATTTATCACTTTAACAGAAATTGGTTTTCTACAAAAGTGTGATTTGTGAGATAATTATCCTACTTATTTTGTCTCTAGCTGAGTCGTCTACCATCTCTGACCACAAAGACACGTGCAGAGAGGATAAGAACAGGTAAGACAACCCATTGTAACACAAACATTTCCATCCATCACTTATGCTTTTGTGCGGACTAGTTGCTTATTCTAATTGCTCATGTTCGCCTTTGCAGCAGCCTGTCGCCCAATGACAAGGAGATTGAGGTGTGTTTTAGCCAGCAACACATTTTGTCGTAATGAGGAATCGTTGCCATGTAAACTTGGGGTGCAGCCGTGAGCATTTTTGCTTCCTTTTGTCAGACCGAGTTCCAGCGTCTAGCTCTGGGCTTTAAGTGCGACATGTTTACCTTAGAGAAGAGGCTCCGGCTGGAGGAGCGGTCGCGTGACCTCGCCGAGGAGAACGTCCGCAGGGAGGTGTCCAGCTGCCAGGGCTTGCTGCAGGTCAGTGGGGTTTCAAAAAGGTACCTTCTTAGATCAGAGGGGTTTAAACTGCAGTCCAGAGGGAATTTGCGGCACGCTGCCTGTTTTTAGCGGGCCACGGCAGATACTAAAGTTGTTGTTTGACATGATCTGTGTGGATTACCTGTATTGCATTTAACTACTCGGGTGGCAGACAGGAGAAGAGAAGTTTTCACTGCCTTGTTTTCCACCAATCACACATCATTCGGTAAGACGTCACTTGGCATACTGCAGTGTCTACTACTATTATTGATGATAATGCATTGGTTTTAGTCTTTCTGGAATTGCAAAAACACTTTAACTGAAAGAGGAGCAAATACTTGCAATGTGTGAAACACAGCCAATTATGTGCAACAAAAAGCTAAACTGTGGCCTTGACAGCAATGCAAAAACTGTTCGTGAACTAAGAATAGCATGTGAACAGACATGGTTTTTATTTGCGAATTTAGTTCAAAAACTAAATTATTCATACACCACACCATTTATAAACCAAGGTTCCACTGTATAATAAATACTATATAAAAACAATATCATTGCCTTGCATAGCTGTACATACACTGACACATTGGTTTCAGTGTGTTAAAGGTGAAATATGTCAAAGTAGCTCTTGCATCCTTTTTTAATGCAGTCCTTGGAAGCAAAAGTTTGGACACCCCTGTATTTGATCATGTCATTAACGTGCCCTGTTCCTCCCAGGCTCTGACTCCTCTATGTGAGGATGATAACCAGTCAATGGAGATCATCCACAGGCTCCAGAAGAATCTGGATATCCTCATCCAGTCCATGACCCGAGTGTCCAGTCGCTCTGAGATGCTAGGAGCCATCCATCAGGTGTGTGTGTATGTGGAACGGGCGAAAGATGAACACGATTTTTAAAATAATCTTTGGGGTCTCGCCAGGAGAGTCGCATTGGTAAGGCGGTGGAGGTTATGATTCAGCATGTCGAGAACCTGAGGAGGGTGTACACCAAGGAGCACGCCGAGCTGCTGGAGCTCCGGGAGACGCTCATGCAGAACGAGAGGTCGTTTGGCTCGCACTCCGACAGAGGTAGCTTCCTTTTAATATGTACGGAAAATGAACCCGATCTGTACACTGAGACGAGTGTGCCTCTCCCCAGATGAATTCCGTGGCAAGAAGCCATCCACGACACAATACTACAAGGTCCGATCTCACATGATCGCAACATTCTCTCGTACCTGTGTCTAATGTCTCCTTTCTGTGTTAATAAAGTTGTGATGACTTCATTTTCCCCCTTCATTCATCCATTCAGTCATCAGCCCGGCGGGTTAGCATAGCAGCAATACCTCGCTCTGGTGGAGGCAACATGCACTATGACATGGTGAGGACAATATCAATGCTTTGCTCATCACACCACCTCATTTCTTCATTTTTCTAGAAAATAAAAGCATGGAAGATCTATACTACAGTGGTGCCTTGAGATACAGTACAAGTTTGGCCTTGTTTTGTTTTTTTTGCTCCGAATTGCGGCAAAAATATTTCGACACGAGCACTGTATAGTGGCAGTGAACTCAACTCGCTTGCCTTAGGATAGTTCATTGAGCTTCACGCAAACAACGCCATTGAGGGGCAAACGAAGAACTGGTTTTGCTGTGTTAAGAAATGAGTATTACAACAAAAACTGAGGAGCAACACGTGCACAGATGTAATACTGTTGAATTTGAGCGAAAAATGTTTCATTTTTTGCATTCCATTTAATTGCCATTGCTGGATGTGTTTCTAAAGTAAACAAGTGCTATTTTTCTAATTTAAAAAAAACAAAACAAAAAAACACATTCCACCAATGTTTTTTGGGATGATAGAATGGATTCATGACATTTCCATTCATTTCGATGGTGAAAGATGATTTGAGTTTTCTGAGCATAGTCATGGAACAAATTGAACTGTTATTTCACGGCACTACTGTACTCACAAAAAAGTTGGATGTTGGGTTTCGGGTGAAATTTCAGAATGAACCTAAGATGCACTCGAAGGTGACATTTGCCGTTAAGCTTTTTGGTAGAGAACAGCATGTTGTGAGAAATGTACTGAAACATTTAACAGTCGGATATGTGCATTCAAAAGCTTAAGAGAATGTCAAATTGAATTCACCTCAAGGTTAAAGGTTGTTTTAGGTGCATCCTGAACTTTCACCTGAAGGCTCACAAAAACCTTTTGAGTAGTGTACTGTATTTCTATCTAAGGTGGTTTGTTTTTGATACTGTACAGTTCTTGAACATTTTCATCCTCAATGCAGACCAAACAACAGAGCGGTGCAGAAAGTGAAGCAGAAAGACTCACCAGGAGATCTCCATGGTAAGTGTCCAATAATGTCCTAGAATTGTCACTTAGATCTCTTATGTAAAGGGGAAGCCATTAAAGACACTTTAAATGACTTGTGTATTGTACGCCACAGTGGATTGCTAAACCCGTTTATGCCCCCCCCCCCTCACCCTCCATGTTGATAATGGTGGTTTTCAGGAATGTGGCGGGGAAGAACATGGCACGCCCCCCACTTAAACGCTTTGTTAGCTCTGCCGCCTGGGTTGACACTGAAGAGCCCTCTGTCATGATGAAGGGGTAAGAAAGGTCTCGCAGTTGCTGGCGATGTATAACGATGGTAGGTGAGGGAGTCAATATTTCAATGCGGGGTCAAAATGAGCTTGTAATGGTAATTGACAGTGATGCCGCCATCTTTCATGCATCCAGCTGCACAGTGAAGCGTGTGTCCAGAAGTCCTGTGTTGCGTGTTTGGCTTTGGGCACCAAATAGTGTTGGTACAAAAAGAGAAAATGGTAATTACGTGATGTTTTTAAGTGAGAATCTCATAAATGTCTGCATGTGTCCCCACTGGCATTGGTGTTCCTCTGCGATTTTGCAGATTTTTATTTATTTTTTAAGCAAATGTTTCATGGGTTTATGCGTGAGTGCCTGACCCGCACAGCGTGCCCACAGGACGGCGCGCAATAACTCCGACCCCCAGCTGTCCGACGAGCCGGACGAGCCCGTGCCGGAGAGGAGGAGGTCCAGTCTCAGTGAGCTGGGCAGCAAACTCACCTCCCTCATTCTGCCTCTCAAGACGTTAGTCCATCTCCGTATGCACAACTCTGGCTCACTGCGGCACTAATTTCTGCAAGCTTATTGAAAACAATGGAAGAGTTCATCATTTTAACTTCTTCAGAGCAATCCAAATTGTGATATTTCAATTATTCATTGAGATTGAACAGCAAAGCCGCTTTATTCAGTCATGGCTGTTTTGGTCTGAAGCAGGGGTTCTCAAACTTTTTGGGCCCAGGGACTATTTTTCCAAGTAATTACTACCACGTGTACCCCTAAATGAAATGGGAATTCAAAAGATAAGATAAAGTTACAATATCAAATTCATATTTGTACGGGGGGGCGGGGGTGGGGTAATGTTAAGAGAAATTTATTTTTTCAAGAAAAAAAGTCTCAATCTGTGAGAAGAACAGAGATGGGATTTTTCCAAGGACCACCTCATTATCCTAATGCCAAACCAAACCTTTATGAATGTGATGAAAAGTCATAATCTTAAGAATAAAGTTGGATTTTTTTCCCCATACATATTGCAGTTGAACTAGTCATATTTTAACAAGTGAATTTCAAAAATACATTACTGTAAGACAGTATTATGTAATATCCATCCATCTTCTACCACTTATCCGAGGTCGGGTCGCGGAGGGCAGTAGCTTTAGCAGGGACGCCCAGACTTCCCTTTCCCCAGCCACTTCATCCATCTCTTCCGGTGGGATCCCGAGGCGTTCCCAGGCCCGCCGAAGGATGTAGTCTCTCCAGCGTGTCCTGGGTCGTCCCCGGGGTCTCCTCCGGGTGGGACGTGCCCGGAACACCTCACCAGGGAGGTGTCCGGGAGGCATCCGTATCAGATGCCCCAGCCACCTCATCTGGCTCCTCTCGATGTGAAGGAGCAACGGCTCTCCTCTGAGATCCTCCCGGATGACCGAGCTTCTCACCCTATCTCTAAGGGAGAGCCCGGACACCCCGCGGAGGAAACTCATTTCGGCCGCTTGTATCCGGGGTCTCGTTCTTTCGGTCACGACCCACAGCTCGTGACCATAGGTGAGTGAGGGTAGGAACGTAAATCGAGAGCTTCGCCTTTCGGCTTAGCTTCTTCTTTACCACAACGGATCGATACAAAGTCCGCATCACTGCAGACGCTCCACCGATTTGCCTGTCGATCTCCCGTTCCATTCTTCCCTCACTCGTGAACAAGACCCCAAGATACTTGAACTCCTCCAATATTATGTAATGTTGTTCTGCAATTAGGTTGTAATATTTGTATTCTGTAAAAGAAAAGAAAAGCCTTTGTTTAAAAAAAAAAAAAAAAACTATATAGGACTATACTCCATTCTCGGCGGGGAACTACAGCTTTTGTTGTAAAAGAAAATAGCTTTGTATTCCTGTACTAATGCATTTCTGTTCTCATAAAAAGAAAAATGAGTGATATGTCACAATCATCAGAGCTTTTAATTGGCCAAAAGCTAAGTTAGGGAGGAGTAATTGGTTTAGTGTGAGACAAGCCGAAAGTTGCAATGTTTGTTCTGTTGCCGCGCCAGTCCCTATTAAGCGGGGATATACTTTTTACAACATATAAGTTTATCTCTGCTTGAGCAACCTTATGACGTTAGAGCAATTATCGCCACGCAAAGCATTCAAACACTTTCTGACTGGAAGGTTTTGAACCAGTTTGTAACACCACCTAATGTCAGGGTCAATGCGCTCCAGATAACGTGAAAATTCCCGACCTTTTGTGGGCAGAGTGAGACGCAGATAAAGGAAGACTGATTCCGGAAGAGGGCAGATCATTCTGGCGAGATTCTTGTCAGATGATCTCCACTGCACTGAAAGTCTCGTATATGAATTGTTAATTTTACAAAATTGAACCCATTCAAGGCCTGATCATTGACTCCTTCCATGAGTTTATCAACAAAAGAACTGGAAAGAGCTTCATGAATTAATTAATGATTTTGCAGACCCCCAGTTTGAGAACCACTGTAAAGTAAACTCCTACATGATGGAAGTCTTCCATTCTGGACTTGCTCCTTGTTATTTGGGCTCGGCATTGCTTTATCAAATTATTGTTTTTGCTCCTTTTCATTGAGCTCTTGTCTAACTTGAGGTCAGCCTTATGGAAGACTTTGTGGTGTCTCAAAGTCATGCATGGATCTCAAATTCTGTCTGGGTTTTCTGATTCAAAGCCTCTAACTCTTTCCAAGTGTTATTTCAAAAGCAAATCTCAGCTGTCTTTTCTTCCTAGCCCTCCTTCCGCATCCTTCAGAAGTCAGGATGAGCTCTTTGTAATGCTGTAAGTGTGTAGCGGAGGGAAGGCAAAAATGCATGCAAATTTGTGTGTGCTCATAATGAAGTGGCAATATTTTCTGCTGTTTTTTCCACCCGCATGCTTCCATTCCCCCATGTTAAACACTTCATTCTGCTGCTGACACTGTTTCAATTATGCTGATGAGTCTTTTTTTTTTTTTTCTTTTTTTTTTTTTTTTAACATCTCTGTCGTCAAGCTCTCGACTGCATCAGATTATCATGCAACCATGATGCCTTTCTGCAATCAGAGTCTTCATTTCGCTTGCCATATTTGTTTACCGAATACCACATTTCCCCATCTCGTCCAGTCCAAGCATCTCATCCAGCCCGGCATCTTCCGAACAAGGACTGTCCCAGTCTTTGTCCCATAGCTTGACATCCACCCGGTCAACGGCGGCCGCGGTGGCCCGAGGCAGCAGGGCACTCTGGCTTTGGTTGGCCATGGTGCTGCTCCTTGCAGGTAAGCTCACTTTCAGTTTTGAGGACCCTGCACAAATTTGATCAAAACTTTGTGTTCCCACCACATTAGCACAGGATTCCGCAGACACATGCATCTTAATATTAAAGCCAAACAAAGTGCTACTGAAAAGCTTACTGACTGGCATGGGTTTCTCTAACCCATTTGTGTAGGTGCTGAAGCGCCCCTAAACTAAATCCCAGCACATCTAAACCTCTGATCTTTGAGTTGCCCCCGCTGTGCGTGGACAGTAAATAAACGATGCAATGCTAAATGCAGTCTCCTCCATTAGGTCTCCTGGCCCTGTTGGCCAGCCTTGTGATGCAGCCAGCAGTAGACGCGGCCCCCGTAGGCACCGGAGACTCCTGGATGACCATCCAGCAGCTGCTCTGGCCTTACACGGGCCTGCGGCACAATGGACAGCCCCCAGTTTAGCTCCCAATTTTGGACCTGGGGTAGATGGTGCTACAGCTGTCAGCCTTCTCCAGATTTGCCCGTGCACTTTGGAAGGTTGGTGAGGAATGTGTGCCACACTGAGGAAAAAAACTGTCGGACGGTGCTTCAAAATTCCTCAGCCAGGCCTGGAGGGGTGGTTAACCCTGATTGAAAATTTTACCCATCACGTTTGCCGAGCTAGTCTGAGTCGCCGCGTAAATGCATGTTCAGAAGAGGGTGTGGCACTGACTCCATTTCGTGGCTACTCAACATCCTTCACATGTGGTCGCTTTCAATCAGTATTTGCCTGCTACCTGGATCCTTAAACATAGAGCTTCCATGTTGCTAGTGCACATCCTCGAAACCTTAGCACAATGCATTTTTCACGGACAGCTTTTTAAACTCACTTAATGCACTTGAAGGTAACTGTTCTATTTATGTCCTTGCCAGATGTTTTATAACTTTTTAAAGATGATCAACACTGGTCATAAAACATTTAAGTGTTTTTAAAACTATATTTATGATTACTTTTTGAGTGAGTGATCTGTGAATTAACTGTGACAATCTTGACACCAGTTACCCCCCCCCCCCCTTTTCTTTTCTTTTTTTTTGCTGTGGTTGTCACCGTATTAAACTTTTTGTATGTTCCGAAGATGCTTGAAACTTTGCATAAATAAAGTAGCTAAATCTACAATAGAATGTAACGTGTGTTATTCTGCACAGGATTAGCAAAACATGAGTGGCCTGATGGCACAGAACAGACTCTGAACAGTGTCCACGAAGAGGAAGTGGGTCTCTCGGGTCAGACTTATCCCTTCAGGGCTCATGTTGTCCTGCAGCATGTGGATGAAGGTGGAGTGAAACTCGCTGTCGGGATGGTGGTCCGCACAGAAGACCTCGCTCGTTTCAGTTATCTCCAGTTTCTGGAATCTCTGAGCCCCCACGAGGTAGAGATTCCACAAGTCTTCGGGTGCCGGGTCGGGGCCCTGGTGCTCACAGACCTTGACACGGCAAAAATGTCCACCATCATCATGACATAATTTCCTTCCTTTTGTTTCCTTCTCTGCGCAAATGGCAAAGCATTTACTGATACATGAGGTCGTCATGACGGAATGTAGACGAGAGGACCCACCTTTATGACGATATGTTCTGAACCACATTGGGCGTTCCATTTACTCCATGAGAAGGCGCAGACTGACGCGAACAGGGCCATCTGTTCATAGGCAACGTGTTCCATAAGTGCGTCCTTTAGACAAAAGAAGCCACAGATTGTATATTTTATGAAAAATGAACCAAATAGTAGTGTGAAAGTCATATTAGACATAGGAAAACTGTAAACAGGACTGACGCAGTTAGGGCTACAATCTACTGTATTTACAACTCCAATATGAGGGGAGATGTTAACTTTTGGTGGTGGGCAAACTTTAAATGGACTCACAGGCCAAAACTTTGATAAGGTTTAAAAAAAAAAAAGTGGGGGTTAAAATGTGTATGGAAAACTTAAAATATTTGATTTACAATCAACCATTGTAATAAAATAGTTTACAGTATGTATAATTTACAATAATTTAAATGCAATGCAATAAATGGATAAAAAAGGTTAAATGAACAAATCTATTTCAATCAACCAGTTTTAAGAGGAAAAAAACCCTGCAAAAAGAATAAAGTAAATATTACGGTACTGAAATTGACTACTTGGTGGGCCAGATGAAATAATGAAGCGGGCTGTACTTTGCCAATGAAGCGGTTTTGTTTTTTTTTCCTTATTTAGAGGATTTACATTCAAGCATTTTAAGTTGTATGGCTACAATGACACCATGGATGTTCTAGCTTTTGTACGACGACAAATCTAATGGTGCCCTTAGACGTTTTGATGTGGGAGAAGGCGGCAGATGGCGACCTTGCGGCAAGAAGTGACAAATTTGTCAGTGTGCTCGTTGACAAAGATGTTGATCCCCGCCTTGAGCATGGCCTGCTGCAGGTCGGGCGCGCTCATCCACTTGTTGAAGAGGTTAGTGAGGCCCACCTCTCGCTCCGATTGCAGCATGCACTGATTCCCCTGGAAAACAGACACAAAAACCCAGTTACAAACTACCTTCCTCCTCCTCAGCGTTCGCTGAGTCCCACCTGGATGCTGATGCAGAGGTCAATGAGCGCCCCGTTGATGCTGAAGAGAGCAGAGTCTTTGCCCAGTGGTCGCAGCTCCCAGCTCCGGAAGGGAAAGTTGCCGTAGGTGTGCTGCATCAACACGAAGGGGTAGAAGGACTCCATCTTGAAGGAGACCTTTGCCACCCCTCCCTCCCCCTCTCCCTCCCCCTCCCCTTCCCCCTCCTCCTCCTCCTCTCCCTCTCTCTCTCCCTCCTCCTCACGCACATGCTTACGGTAAGAGAAGCCACTGATACCGTCCATCCTCCAAAACTTGCCTATGGGACGAAAGATCACAGAAAAATCACCTAATTCGATGTGCAAATTTTGCTTATTGTTAGTGACTTCAAAATAATCCCTTGGAGTAAATTTGTTAGGTAAATTCAGTTGTATTTTACTTTTCAGGACAATACATTTGCATTTAATCCTTTACCACTATTTGTTTTCAAACCTTTATTTAGGTATCATTTTTATTCTGTGCAATCAATTTGAATTGATTCATTATTTAAATAAAGTTTGTTTCCCCCTATATTTAAACAGTGTTAATGTTCAAACTGTGAATATTGTTGTAGTAACAAACTTTGAGGATCACTGCTAGAGGACGTGATTGGATGAAATTGGTCAGTCCCTACCTTCTGCATCCCAACGACCCACAAGAGGGGTTTCTAGGAAAACCACCGCATCAGGGAGGTTCACAGACAGGCCGACAAGTGGGGAAGCGGCTTCCTCATCTTCTGTTTGATTTGACTTCTCAGCAACATACTGGAAAACTTTCAACCCTGCGTCCGACATCTATAAAACACTGCAAGTACTGTAGCATAATCGATGGAAAACATCATCTTGCAAATTCACCTGAAAGTCCAATATCCCTAACTTTTAGTGAGTCATGTATGGTTTTTTTCACCTTTCGGATTTCCCAGCCCTTGACCTGATAAGATTGCGGTGGAAGGTGGAACAATTCATAGTAGAAGACTCCACCCAAAGGCGTGTACTTCCTCAGGTCCACCGCCTCGACGCCCTCGCCGTAAACCATCAGGTCATCATCCGGGGGCGGAGGAGTCGCTTCGGCTGGATGGGAGGTGAGAAAACACGGCTTTGCCTTAACTTCAACATTGCACTTTAACTTTTGGAAGTGTATTTTGGGATCTGAAGTGGATCAGGCTTACCTACGAGAACCTCCACCTGCGTTACGATCTGGCCATCTCCATCCTCTGCATGTTGCATACTGGCTCTTGACAGTTGACTTTCTGAATGCTACATTTAAACAAAACAAAAATCATCAACTTTACTGATTTTGAATTATATTAAATTCAACAAGTCAAACCATGCTAATAAGATGGAGAGTGATTTTTGTTTTGTTTGTATTGACAATTTTTCATGACTTCAAAGTCAGAGGTTTACATACAGTAAATTGAATATGCCAATAAAACAACTGGGGCAATCCCAGATGATGCCATGTCTTTCGAGGTTTCTGAAACGCACCCAGGAGCAATTTTACGATCAGAAGTTTTGAGGTGCTGAGCTCCTTTGTTTTGACTTATTTTTTTCAGGAAGGGTGTGGTTTTGGAGAGGGGAAGGTTAAAGGGAGTCGGTCCCCTAACCTTAGCCCCTTCAGACTCTGGGGCCGGCGGAACTTCCTCTTCCACAGTTTGCTCCTGCTCTTGCTCCTCAGCGGGCTTGTCCTCCTGCTCCTCCTGCGTCTCCTCCTGTGTCTCTTTTGCCTCGTCCCCCTCCTCCGTTACCTCCAGCGGAATGTCTTCGAAAAAGGTGCGCAACCTGGAAACCATAGGGCAGGGAATTACAAGAAATGTAGGTAATGGTGATGGGGATATTCAATAGACCTGGGAGGGGCAATGGTTGTTTTCATGTGTGTCATCCTGGACAATGTAGACAAGTGGTCATAGCTGGTGTGAAGGATCCGCAAGGCGATGTTGCTCGCCGCGAGCTGCTTGGTCAGCTCGAAGCCCATGCCCACTCCCTCAAAGGTCAAACACTTAAACCTGAGTAAGCGTCACACGTATTAATGAATATTGTACATTTGTTTTCCCCCATTCTCAAAGACTTGCCACTCGGTACCTGGGATTCCTCATGAGATTGGCCCACAGACACAAAGTGGTGTTGTCGTCTTTAATCACAGCCTGCATGTTGCCGGTCTCTGTGTCAATGCTGTTGCTGGCCCCCTAGACATAAACCCGACACACTTTAGTCGATACTCTTCCATAATTGGATAACGATATACCTGTAGCCGAAGATTTGGGGGTGCAGGGATCCCCCATGAAACAATATAAAGCCCACTATATCTCTGCAACCCACTGGGATTTATCTATCTCGCCATTCATGCAGCCATTGTTGCCTTTAAGGACAGTCTGAAGTCATTACTTTGCTCACATAACTCAGGAGTTTTTTTCTAAATGTCCTTAAGTGTTTTATCCATCCAGCCCTCTGTCCATCTCATACCTGTCTCATATTTTGACACTCAAGTAGCAAACCACAATATTACAAACAGTATGGTCTAATCTACACCACTGACCACAAAATTAAACAAAGTCAAACGAATACCTGTCCAAACTGAGTATTATTTAGCATTGTTTAGACTGGATTTGTGTAATTTAGGCATAACCTGAGGAGCCCAAGTGCACCTTGAGGATATCAATGTTGGTGTTGAGAATCTTGGCGTAGACTATATCCTGCAGATGCAAGAGCGCCTCTTGGTATTTCGGGATGTGTTCCTCATCAGTCACCTCCCTGAGGAGTGTTGCCAGCTCTTCGATCAGCTGCCAGTGACACAATAACTGCTCTAAATAACATAGGGACGTGTTGTAGTGATATTAAAAAGCACTGCAGACCTTTAGAGCGACATTACACTGCTTGAGTACAGTCTTAACGCTGCGCTCAGGGTCATCTCTCCACAAGCTGATGAACGTGTTGATTTCCTGCTGCACTGCCGGGTCTGGAATGTCACTGCATTGCATGTATTTCTCCCACTGTATGGACACAAATGACTCAACTGAATCCATGTGGGTATTAAACTTTGAATGTTGTAAGCAACACTTACAGCACACTTCTATAACCACATTATCACTGTTGGGTATTTCTATTTCCGATCTCAGAGATTTTATTTTTATTTTATTTCTCAATTGAGTTGTACTGGGTATAGGTCACATTCATGGTGGAAAAAAAGTCTTATTAGTTAATTATATATCTTGGTCTCTATTTTGTAACAAAAACCTGACATTTGAATGGGGGTGTGTAAACCTTTTTTCTTTTTAAATATCCACTGTATGTGACATACTCCACTTCTGGTTGTAACACACACCTTGGACATTTGTGCAACATCATTTTTATACTTCAACACAGCCAAATAATTCTGTTCCAGAAGGGAGCGCAGTTCCCCCAGCTCACCGCCCCTGCGTTCGCTGTCCTTTAAGAAAAAACAACACAAATTTAGGGATTTAGCAACGCATACATAGCTTTGTTATTAGAGTACCTTAGCCTCGAGCCTATCCAAGATCTCCTGCCGTCTTTGTCGTTCCAACCGTTCCTGTTCTTCTCTCTCCGCTTGAATCCGGGCCTCCTCTGGACAGCAAAAAAAAAAACAAAAAAAAAGGATTACATTTGGACACCTTCATGTATTTATTAATAAGTTTTTAGGTATTTAAAGACCTTCCTCTCGCACTCTTCGCTCCTCCTCCTCGATCTTCAGCCTCGCCTTTTCAGCTTTGGTCAGCTTGGGACCCTTTTTACCCTGGAATACATAGCAAATTACAGTATTGAAGCGTATTTTGAAAAATGTAGCTCTGAGACTGTGCTAATGACAGAAGATGCACTTGTGTATAGGCGAAAGTCGAAAATAAAGGCAAAATAGTGTTGGGATTACCTTTTTCTTGGGAGCCTTTCAATTCGGTCACACGAGATTTTTTTTTTAAGGAGGAGGAATCAAAAACCATGCAATTACAGATAGAAAAGAAGTATTACACATTGCTATACAGGGGTGGGTCAATTGTTAGGGGCAATAAACTCACCATGACGACACACTGGTATCCGTTTGTGAGGAAATAGTTAATAGAAAATCAACAGTACATACATTCAAAAACTGTCAAAGCTTTAGTTAAGTCGTTCACATCGTGCTACAAAATGAAAACAAACAAAAAAACAGCTTTTCCTCTTAAGTCGTTCGTTACCAAATTCAACACTTCCACTTAATGCTAGATCTCCATGACAACCTGCAAACAAATGACAAATGACACTTATTTTTTTATTTATTTTTATTCTTTGAATTATTATTTTGCCGTGCATGTGTATAGTAGAGGTGACCTCCACGGAATAGTGCAACATTTCGTAATTCATTAAAAAAAAGTGTAGGGTTGACGATAAAACGTGGAGCATAATAATTTTATTTTTGTTATTACAAAAATCCCTCAAGTAGCATATTCAGCTAATGCCTTCGACTCGACCACGTTCATGAACTAAAAGTATATCAAATTTATATATGTTTTTATTATTTAAACAAAAAATAGTGCAGTACTTGTAAAATTAGGAGCAAAAAAAAAATGTTTTACGGCAGCGCTTGTTGTGACTTACGACATAACGGACGACGTACGGCAGGCTGCTCGGACATCCTTTACCACAAGGACAACGTCAAGATTCCACTTTATTAATACTTAATTTAACTTTATTCACCTATCCAACTACCACACCGACGTTGGTATGGTTTGCCTAACATTGTTGTCACATGTTTTTTCGGCAGACTAGATGCAATGTGTTTCAAAACTGCTTGCTAATGTGCTATTGTTTAGCTAAAGCTAAGCCTTTGTGCTCTCCATTCATGATCTACTGCTACAATTCAGTTCCTAATATCTCTCTGATGCTTCCTTATCTTTTCAGGGGTGTCGCCCCACTTATCACATGGCCAACCCACTAAGACGTGACGTTATTAGGCTTTACAAAAACGTAAGTGAACTTTTGGCGTCATTCACTCAAGTTTTGCTCGTTTCTTTTTCCCCCCTCATGGGACTTGCTTTATTCCACCTCTCACAAAAAGAGCTTTGAAAGTTTGTTTCCCCAGCAAGGTTTTCCCCACCCCTAACTTGCATCAATCTCCACAGAAGAAAAAAAAAAAAAAGAATTTCTTCTTTATAAAGTGTAAACAATTTCCTCTTAGAAAAGAAAAATGCGCTTTTCTCATGCAGAGTTTTTTAGGTGAGGCTAAACTACCCTTGCATAATATTTGGACAAAAATACCTCGTCAAAGATTTGCAAAATGTTCGTCATACAGAACACGCTGCCAAGTATAGTGACCAAATCTCTGAGCTTCTGTAAACAAAAACAAAACAAAAATCAACCAGCCACATAAACTCAAATAAATCCATAAAACCAATTTGCCCAGCCCAACTTCTGGGTAAGGTTTCATGAGGTGATGGTCAAATGTGTTTTCGTCCCGTCTAAAAGCTGCTGTATCTTGGTCGGGATTACCCGGAGGGGTCGGCCTTTTTCCGAGAGCGCCTCAAGTCGGCCTTCATGAAGAATAAAGACGTGACGGACCCCGAACACATCAAAAAGCTTGTGGGACGCGGAGAGTTTGTCATCAAAGAGCTGGAGGCCCTCTACTTCCTCAAGAAATACAGAGCCATGAAAAAGCGCTATTATGACCCAGAAACATAATTGCACCTAGGATTTCATTATTATTTTATAACTATGAATTTCTAGCCTGGACTACAGTGAAGAATGGTGCTGTCCATTTTTCACAATTATTCACATTTCAGATAATTCTGCAGTGTGTTTGTACACATGCACTCGAAGACACACACACACACACTCAAAAATGAACATTTTAATATGTCACTTGATATTAATGTATTGTTCAAGTCGCTTGTGCATGTTGAGTACACAAACAGCTGCAGGCATTGTGTGGGAGTAATGTGGAAGCGGCCATAATTACACAACTGTAACTGTTAATTTATTGCTACCAACAAACCATACAGCCATACATTCTTCATATGGATTCAAGGGGAATTTGTGACAAATAAATGTAAATGTATGTACAGTAAATCTGTGTATAATACGGACTGTTGAACAACAAAATAAATGTGCACAAAGCAAAGAGGCCTCACGTACTTGGATTACCTTCATAGTGTTTGTTATGGTGAATAATTGGCGCATAAAATAGCCACTTTGTGTGACATATCAATCAATAAAAAGACACATTTGCAAAGAGAGTGTGATATACTTGGCTTCAACGATGGTTTATGACCTATAGAGCCCTTTTCAATTATCTAGAACAGTGATTCCCAACCACTGCGTGAGAGGTCATCAGGTGTGCCATGAGAAATTATTCATTCCCCCCCGCCCCCCCATTTCATTTTCATGACAATTATTACTTATAACATCTTTCTTCATCTATATCTATCCAGCGATGTAGTACAATTAACCTGTGTTTCCATTTGTTGCCATTTGAGCAACAGAATAATAGTTTTGTGTTCAACTAAACAGGTCCAGATTTCACAGAGTAAATGGAAATGAGATCATCATTTCATATACATGGGAAACACTGATCTGCAATGACATAAGTGACAGAATCCTACATGGAAAATAATATGGATCTCATGCAAGCGTGTTGCATTTCATTTCATGTAGTCCAACTCCATGTCGCAAAAAGCGGGATTAATATTCCCGGGGTGCTTCTTTTTGCCTTGTGTCGGGTCAGGCTTGGCGGCTCTTGTCATTAACTGAAGAGGGAAAAATAGATAAAATAGTGAGGAACTGCATAAATGGTGATTTAGTTTTATTTTTTTTAATCTAAAAAGGTATTTGTTAGACTTACTCTGTCCTTGAGTGCCTTGAGTATGCAAAAGAGAGTTGTGTCTCTTTTCATCAAAGTAAGCCTTGATTCCACTTTGCACTTCCAACCTCCTGAAATTTCAATCATCCAGGTTAAATTTGAATTAATTTTAAAAGCCGACTGTGTCAAAAATGTTCATCATACCTGTGACAAGGCTGATGAGCAGGCCCACCGTGACGGTTGTGATGGTCCCAAGGGGACTGAAGTAAAGGTAGGACAGGGAGTACCAGTTATCTGCCAGCAGATTCCTTGCAAAGGGAGAGAAAATCCGCAAAAATACAAAGCAAAATGCTCTCCAGAGGGGATGTCCACTTACCTGTCATGGCCGAGCTGCGCTGGGGAAGCAGCAATGTGGCTCATGCGAGTGGGCGACACTGTGGAAGTCCAGTTGAGGCTGTCCGAAGCGGTGAGGTTGCAGCCCTCAGTGGTGAGGGGCAGGGGTCGACTCAAAGTGGGAGGCGGGGGGTAAATCTGGGCGCCGATGCCCACCCAAAGCGACACAACAAGGCCTGACGCCAGACCTGACAAGGCTCCCTGAAAGACACTTTGATACTTCACTACAGTAGTACCTCAACTTAAGTTTTTCGAGATATGAGCCGTTGCTTGGATGATGTTTTTATTTGACTGATTTTTGTGAAACAAAAAACAAAGTTGATTTTAAGGCCCGAACAGTATTATAGTGTGGCTCACTTTTGAATTGGCAACAGGACAGAGGATACCCAGTGAGAAAAGCCCAAGTAAAGGACCTCCAATGACTCCAAAGATGCTGACGGTGGCCTATATGGATGGAAACCAACATTCAAACTCTCATGGAACCAACACAACGAGATCATTTTACTCATATAAGGCCCTACCTGTAATATTCCACCCATGAGTGAGGCCAGTCCTGCCATCCCAATGGATAAAGCGCCATATAAAAAGCCTGTAAACATTTTCATTCCGTTAGGAGCAAACTCATTTGATAAATGTACATTAATGCTTACTCAGGACTTTTGAGATCCAGGAAAGCTTCTTCTCGGACACCCGCATGTGTGGTTTGATCAGGTCCTCCACAGTCACTGCAGCTAGCGCATTGATGCTGGAAGACACCGTGCTGCATGTGATCGGACGACACAATCAGACACAAGTCCGAAAAAGTACGATTTTTGAGGTGCAGTTAAGGACCTTAGTGAGCCGCTGTAAGCTGCTGCGACAAACAGTCCAGGCAGGCCAGGGTAGTCTCCCAGGATATCCATCACCAAATATGGCATCAACTACAGAGTGAAAAATTTGCTGCTTTACTTTGGCCTAATTCAGGGGTGTGTACATTTTTGCACTTGAGGGCCTTTTTAAAGTGAGACTGATGTGCCAAGTCATTTGTAGATGAGGTTAAAAAAAAATCTTTGAAATGGATATGTAATGTATTTGAACAACAAAATAATTCAGTGCAATTCATTTAAATACTATTAATTAACCAATTATTTAGTAAAGCTAAATACAAAAATGTTAACGGTACTGCACTGTGTATGTATAATTTTTATTTTGTATGTTATCTTTTTACAATCAATATATCTAATAAATAAAACTAGTACATCAACAATGTTACATTTGTATGTACAATTTTCTTTTACTAATACTTCTTATTGTATGTAATATTCCTTCCAATACATCAATTACCATTTTTTAATACATTAAAAATGCTAAATGCATGAATAATTGTCTATTTTACAAATATTTGTTGAGATTTTTACTCAATAAATACATTAACTATTTTCTTTCATTAAAAATGTGAACTTTCTATGCAAATTGTTCATTTTAGTAATATTCTATTTCATTACACATTACATTGACACTAAATCAATTTATTAGATTGAAAATGTTGAATGGATCAGTATTTTTTTCTTATTTTCAATATTTACATTAAGCAATTAATTATAGGTGAAGTGGATACAAAGAATTTAACAAATGTGTTTTTATTATATACTATAAATTAACCAATTGTTTAATATATCACAAATATGAAATTTATATCCCAAATTTTTTTTTAAAATGTTTTCATTGTATTATATAAAATGACTTTATTAAACATTTGATAAAAATGTTGAGTGGAGATGAAAATTAGTTATTTTGCTAATAATTGTATTTCATTTACAATTCATTAATTAACAAACTAATAAAAAATATATATGTAAAATGGTTTATATTACAGTTTTGTATTTACAATAAATACAGTAACAAATTATTTTATGAAATAAATACATTTTCATGAACCCATTTCAGGTGGAGAAAAAATGTCAAAATGATTGAACCAAATATTACAGGACTCTTGATGATGTAAACGCTCGGTGGGCCATATGTGGCCCCTGGGCCATACTTTGTCCATCCCTAGCCTAATTTCACATCTCATGTTTTACTGAACCTGATCTGGAGCAGAAACCATGCCGGTGGTCCACGGATCGCAGTTCTTATACACTGAATAGAGGCACATTCCCGCGAAGACCGAAGACAGCAGGATGCACCAGAGGCCGATCAGGTTGATGAACAACGATCTGGGAATACGAAACACAAACAACAGGTAAATAACACCAAATAAAGCCAGTCATCTCAAGCTAAAACTCACAGTTTGGCGTGGGTGATGCTCTTGCAGGAGATGTAGCGTTGCACCTGGGCCTGGTTTATGCCGTAGATACTGACCCAGACGAACGTACCGCCGAAGGTCACGGTCCAGAACGTGTGTCTCTTCAGTGGGTTGGGGTCAAAGCTGGTGAATAGATAGCACAGTAAGGAAGGAACAGGGTCCTATTTCAAAAGACACTGAAAGTCAGATTTTCATTGACAAATAATTTTACAATACAGGGTGGGCCGAAGGAAGGGACTGTGTAGTGTACACTTTTTGAATAAACTTAAGTAAGGAGGGAAAGGAGGATGGAAAGTACGAACGAAGGAAGGCCCAGGTCCATACACAACCCCGCACCCAGACTAAAAACCATACCACTGACCTTGAAACCCTAATTTGAAACCATAAAGCCCTTAACTTGAAACCATGATTTGAAACTTAAACCCTGGCACAGAATCCTTCTTCGAATTTCAAGATTAAACTGTGTTGACTAAATATAACTGCAATAAATAAGTGTGACTTTAATAAAATGGATACCTACTATTGGCCCACCTTGTATAGCATGTTTGTAAAGGCAGATTTTCAATAATGAAAACAAATAAAATGCTGCAGGTGTTTTTGGCGACATCCAGTGGCCAAAAGAGAATCAATGAGACAATGACAAGAATGAAGGCAAAGCTACTCTTTTGAACCAAAAAAAAATGAAAAAGTTTGCTTGACACATACTAAATGGCTCCTGTTGTTTTAGCACACTCACTCCCAAAAGTCGAGCCTCGCTCCATGTTGGGAATCTGAAATAATAGGTCCGACTCCGCCTTTGAGGACCACGCAGCGGATGATGACTGACAGGAAGCCCGCAAGCATGACACCAACCTGGAGGAGTCCAGTAGACACTTCATCATATTAGCAGTTAGTCTTATATGCCATATTAATGGCCACACCTGGAAAACATCCGTCCACACCACCGCCTTTAGCCCACCCTGGAAAACACATTTCATCAAAATGTGTGTTCACTTTTCAGCAGCATAGTCATATTATTATTTTTTTTTTACCCACCATAGTGCAGTAAAAGGTGCACACCACGCCTGTGGAAATCACCGCACTCCAAAGATCCATCCCGGTGACTTTAGTGGGAGGCAGAGTGTGAGCTTTACTGCAACTTTAAGCACCTTCAAGTCGGGGCACCGTACCTTGGTTTAAAGCCAGAGCCGGGGTATAAATGACGATGCCCGTGTAAAGGATCTAGACAAAGGAATGCCTCATGTTAAAAGCACAGTAGGGGTGAGAATTATGAGGTTTTGGAACGGCTTCTTACCGTCTGCACAATGAACAGAATGGTTCCTAGCAGACGGGTTGCTCTGCTAAAACGGAGTTCCAGATACTTGACAGAGGAGGACAAATAACATAGGGTATCCCCCAAAAAATTGGCATCATTATGTAGTCTAATAACACTCAAATTATCTCAATTTTTAGTTGAAAGGAGACATATTCTGCATTTTTTATTTATGTTGTTGGAATATAAGAAAAGGTTTTATTATTCAACATGGAGCCTGGTATGTGTTCAGTTGTATTTAACTTTCAAGTTCAGTACATTTACATTTATTTAAATCAAGCTTTTTTAATTTCTTATATTTAAGCGCAATGTTAAAGTTCAAACTGTGCTTCATGTTACAGTGGCTTGCCATAGTTCTAAATGAACTTTTTAGGAATAAAATCTCAGGTTTGATGAACACTTCTACCTACTACACGAATGTATTTTAATGTTGGGCAGGATGGTGAACTTGAAGTATTTTTAATATAAAATGAACAATTTTACATTTACATGTAACATTTTTAGTCCTTTTATTAAATAATTGGTTAGTTAATTGTATTTAAATTAATTTTCCAAAATGAAAATTATTATTTATTAAAATGAGCAATTTTAAATATTTAACTTTTTTTTTTTTTTTTGTCTACAAATGAGCTGGACATTGAGCATAAAAGTTTGCCCACCCTAGATATACTGTTATCATGAATGTTATTGCTGACCCATATGTAGTCATCATATACAATGTTACTGTCCAGGTAAATATTTAGATTGGTGATTCTTGTGTGCTTCGACTGTCCATTTTGCTGTAGAGCCACAATTTGGATGAACAGAGGCTTATTCTATTACAAATACTCCTAATGTACTGTGCACGATTTAAAATGCGTACCTCATAGGTGCTGGTGATGGACAGCCTGTAGAATACTGGGAGGAACACCTCAGATGTCACCACCATGGTCATGATATAGGACAGACCATAAAATACAATACTGGCTCCATAACGGTACACCTAAAGAAAACATTTGTTGGGGTTTTAAAGAGTTACACGGGTTTCTTTTGTTCCCCCCAAAAAAATAATAATCCATGAAGAAAATACGAAAACTTGTTATATACATTATAGTTGTCCTGAGACAAAATGTAAATATACATGACCAACTAACAGATAAAGATTTAAATCAACCTCTTTTGGGTTTTTTTTGTTTTTGTTGATACTTCTTCCTGATAATTTTTTGAATAAGTTTTTTTTTTATAACAGACATATTCTAAATAATAGTAATTATGCTCTGAGGGTATGTCAACATACATGCAACCCTGTTGCTAAAACCTTTTGAGTCTTTGTGAGGAAGAGAAAAAAAAGTCAGCAGCATGACTCAGCAGAAAGGACGTAATCAGGCCTTGTTATCTGATTATCTGAAAAATACCGATTATCATTTTTTTTTAGAAAAAGAATCGACGATTTAGCATAGCATTTAACACAGGAAGCATGTACGCTTGAGCAAAAACTATCATTTGCACTGATTTGCAACCCTATTCTTGCAATTATCGTAATACTAAATTCAAATAAAATGAATCTTTCTTTAATTGTAAAGGATATATTGAACAATATTTTTTAATTACATGTATTTTTAGGCACCTGTATCTGCCAAACAGCAAAATATATGATCTGACATAAAATAACTGGTTGAGCTGTACAAATAAAATTAAGGGATGATTTGTTTCCTGTTTTAAAAAAAAATAAAAAAAAACACAGAAAATTGTAAAATAAATGGTTAATTTTTCAAATATGTTAGTGCCTGAATTGTCCTCAATTCTGTAATGACTCACCTCACATTCAGATTCTCCCTTACCTCAGCGGGGTTGGAGAGCACCGTGATGGCCGACATGAAGCTGGCGGTCAGAGACAAGGAGACGGGCAGAGCCGTGAGCCGCCGTCCGCCCGTCAGGAAGTCGTCCGAGCTCCTCAGGCCCCGGTCTGTCCAGGCGTAGTAGACTCCGATGGCAGCGGACACTGCCAGCATGAAAGCAAACACCACGTAGTCTGCAGCCGCAAAAGAAGCCCCAACCACAGGGGCTGATGACATTTTAACAAAAAGCAAAATAGAAAAAGTTACTTAGATGTCATGTGTTTTGTGATTTAGAAAAAAAAAATGGTAGACTGAGGAAAAAGCACTTGAGACCTTTTATGTTTTGTGAAGGAGGAAGGGGGAGGTGGACATTCCAGGCAGGTACATGAAGAGGAGTCAACAGACCAGTAAAATGGTCAAGCTTTCAACAGTCCACACCCACACAGAGACAATAAAACCACAGATAAAATGTGTTTTTTTCTCAAAAGCTTGTCCTCCTCCACTTAATGAAATGGCTTTGACACTTGTATCAAGATGACCTTTACAAAAATGTCCTGTTTTCCCAAATGAGAGTTTGGATGATGAAGGCAGCGCAGTGTTCCAGTGGTGAGCACATCTGCCTCACGGTTCTCTGGTTTGGGGTTAAAATCTTGGCTCAGGCCTTCCCGGTGTGAAGTTTGTTTGTACTCTGGATAATTATTTGTCTTGTCCTGCAATTGATTGGTGATGGATTTGATTATTGGTCAGCATTATTAGCTGCGCCAGCTATGGCTCGAACTAATAATTTAGATTTTAACATGTGTACGGTCCCATTCATATTAAAATTGCTACAACTCGTATATATTATTATTTTCACATATAAATTATAATTATATATACCCATACGAAGAATCGAGCGTTTATTTGTGAATGTTATGACTCCTGCACAAACGAAACCGGAAGCAGGTGGTGTAAATACGGAACGAAAACGGAAGTGAACGAGAGCAACTTCTTGTTTCACTCTTCCCCGCACACATTCCCACGTGGAAGATATTTTCCCATGATCCTTTGTTTTGCATCATGGCCGCGCTGTGATGTCCGGCATGCGTGTAAACACTCGTGAATTTATTTAAAGAGAATGAACGATTCATAGTGTTTAGTGAAACATTTACACGCAGCTACTTCCCGGTTACATTTGACTTCAAGACAAGGTACGAAGCAAATATGAAGATCAAATCCAAGTCTGCCAATCACAAATCTGAGAACACCTACAGGGTAAGAGCACTACGCATAAACTATGAGCGGTGTCTACACGTCTAACAGTACTCCAGCACCAATTTCAACTGTCTTTTTTAATATATGACATTTTATTTGCTATAAATCACTGTCACGTGCGAACTAACCCTTGATAGGTCGTGTGTTTAGTACATTAGGGACTCTCAAACTATTCTGTTGAAAGAAACGTGTTCTGATTTTTGTCACAATTTAAAACAGTTCCCAGGTGTCTTAATAACATGTCTATGGAGTGCTTTCGCCCAAGGATAAAGAATTGTAGACATATTCTTGGCTTCAAATTTATTTGGTTGTTTAATTCTACACTTGAAGTGTGGGCAGGCACTCCAGAGACCCTAAGAAGTAAAATTTCCCCAAAATGTCCCCTTTAATGTCTGCAAAATGTGTACCCAAATGAGGAAATATAAAGCAGTCAGTGCATGTTTTTATTTTCTGAACCATTACTTCTTGCAGTTTCTCACTTTTGCCGAGAGGCTTTCCAATGTCAACATTAACGTCATCCACCGGATTGACAGAACTGGAGCCTATGCAGAGGTATGTATGTTGCTATGAGGCATTTTTAACTTATTTATTTAAATATATTTACTTATCTATATTTTTTGTTATTGTTTTTGCCTCTGACTGCTAACAAAGTGTCTTTGTGGAATGCAGGAAGTCGAAACCTATTTCTTTGAAGGGCCTGACAAAATGGAGAGACCTCAACTTGACAGAAAACTTCAGTATGTACAAAGCAGTAATATTGTTCTGTTCTGTATAATTTTGAACACATTTATCACTTTTTTCTTCAGCTACCTTTTTCAAGGAGGTCTCCAACAAGAGTCAGTCGTTCAACATGCTGGTTTTCCATCAAAAGTCCATCGTGGAGAGTCTGAAAGCACACTTGGCAGTCAAGGGCAGTCTGGCCTACCAACCTCTGCTCGAGTAATATTTTTAGTAGTATCATATGACTGAACTGCAGGCTGCAGCAATTGTTTGGCCAAACCTAACCCACTGGATCCTTTCTTTCCAGCCTGGTGGTGCAGTTGGCCCGAGACCTGCAGACTGACTTCTACCCTCACTTCCCCGACTTCTTCACGCTGATCACCGCGATGCTGGACACCAAGGACATGGAGGTGCTGGAGTGGGCTTTTACATGCCTTTCCTACCTGTACAAGTACCTGTGGCGACTCATGGTCAAAGATATGGACAACATCTACAGGTGAATAAGACTCTTGATCCATTTTGGGTGGAGCCATCTGTTTTCCATGGGGCTTGTCCTCATTTGAGCTGGAGCCTATCCCAGCTAAGTTTTGGCAAGAATAATCAAGCCCAGAAGCTCTTGATTGTGAGGCAGTCATTGTTAACCACTAAAGCGCTGCGCATTTTGAGTTTAGATTTATTTAGTTATTGAATTCACTAGACAACACTGTAGTTCTGTCCACAAATTCCTCAAGATGAAAAGTGGTAAAGGTTGTCGTCTTCAACCATTTTGATTGCGTTTTGTTTTATTTCTATATCTATCCTTCCACCTGCCAGCTTGTACAGCACACTTCTGGAGCACAAGAAGGATCATATCCGCAGGTTTGCAGCAGAGAGTTTTGCATATCTGATGAGAAAGGTGGGTGACATGCTGTCTAGAGTTCCTTTAATCTCTTTTTAGGTTTTGATACAAGTTATACATAAGTATATGAGTCTTAAGTGTTGTCGTGTCCCATAGGTTCCAGATTTGGACGTCCTGCTGTGTCTCGTCTTCTGCGACCTGCAGCAGCACCCCGCCAAGGCCGAAGGAGCCGGACAGCTACTTTTTGAGATGTGCAAAGGCGTCCGGCACATGTTTCACTCGTGTGCTGCAACCGTAAGCGTCGATAGACCTTTTCACGGTCAAATTATGTGGAAGGGTTTGTTTATTCGTGGTGCAGTCTTAGCTTTTGCCCCTGGAAGTATGTGTTACGTCATATTGAAAGGGCCCCTTTGACTTTTAATGACACGCCCTGTCCTGAATCATACTGACATTGCAAAACCTGCTCTCTCTTCAGGCGCTTCCTACGGCTCTGCAGAAGATCGGACCTATAACCGAGCCGGGGGCCCCTTTGCCGTGGGACCTGGTGCGGGATGCGTTGGATCACGCAGCCCAAGCTGCAGCCAATCATGTGGACAAAGAACACTTCTTGGTTTTTTGGGAGTCTTTACAGGTAACAAGGCAGATATGCTGGTGTTCTTGGCCAGCACTTATAAACAAAGCGAAAATGGCTGCAATAGATTAATGGCATTTCAATTCATTTCTCTGGGGAATGAAATTGAGTTACAAGCTTGATCATGGAACAAATTCAATTCTTAAGTCAAGAGACCACAGTATTTACAGAACTGCCAAAGTGTTTTGTCTTTTTTTTATGATTATTATTGGTTTAAAAAGGCTTTTAATGTCCCATACATTGTCCAAAATTGCCCTCATTTTAAAAGAATAGCAGCTGTAACCTGTTTTCTAATCCACAGGCCAGTGTGGAGCAGGTTTTCAGTGTTTTGGAGGCCAAGGGAGACGAGTCTGTCCCCGCAGGAGAGCAGCTCGAAAGGCTGCTGTTCGTCCTCCACACCTTGGTGTCTCACAAGGACGGCGCTAAGATCACAAAGCCGGAGGCCGTCTGCCAGGTGCATGGAGAGCACTGTCTTCAAACAGCCACTTCAAGTCCAAATTGTCATTAATTGCTGTTTTGTGTCTCGTAGACCGTGTTGCGCCTCATTCAGAGCTCAAAGCTTTCCACTTCCTGTTCGCGTCTGCTCCTCCAGATCGTCTCCTCCTTGCTCCTTGGGGAGAACATCAGACTCCCGAACACTCTCGTCCAAGAGATAGTTCACAAGGTATGCCTGCTCGATTTTTTTTGCTAATACAGTGGTACTTCGACTTGAATAAATTAATCTTGTAAGTCAAGGTACCACTTTGTGGTCTACCTCAAAAACCCGCTTCCTCTTGCAGGTTTTTGGCAGCTCAGTAGGAGAAGATGTCATCCTCGAGTTTACCAAGGAGATGTTCACCATGAAGCAGTTTGAGCAGGTGAGTTGTGTCTCTGGTGTTTTTTTAGTCACTCGCAATAACCACCTCTCTCTTGCCGCTTCCAGCTTTTCCTGCCCACCCTCCTGCGCTTCACCACCGGCTTATTTGCCTGCGGCGATCCCGTGTCCCGCCACCGCGCGCTGGAGGTGCTCGTCAGCCTGATCCTCGCCAAAGCCCCGCCGCCCACAGACGGCACCATGGCGTTTGAGACCTACCCGCTGCTCTTCACAGGAGAGCTCACCGGGTGAGTTCCGTTTACAGTCGTACCTTGACTTGGGAGTTCAATTTGTTCCCTGACCAAGCTTGTGACTTAATTTACTCATACAGTGAACCCCCACATATTCGTGGTTGGGCATTTGTGAATTTGTACCACTGTATATCAATTTAACAGAGCTTAAGTGATTTTCAATAGTGTATTTCTCATCAGTGTGTTCAGTAACAAGGCAGAACCAGAGCAGAGAGCAGTGCCCGAGCTGGTGCTGTCGCTCATCGCAATACCTGAGCAGCAAAACGGGCTCATCGCCGATCTGTCGCTACCGTGGAGCGCACTGGTGCTGCTGCCGCACCTCAGGTAACACATTAGACACACCTAGCCAGGCTGGTGGTTTCTGGTCTTGAATAAAATCTCAGATTTTTATTCACAAAAATCCTATTTCTGATTTTTGCCAATTTTTTTTCCCTTCTTCTTTCTTCGCTTATTGTAAAAGCAAATAACAGTGACATTATTTCAAAGAATAATGTTTGCTCTTTCCCCCCCCCCCCCCTATCTGTGATTGTCTTTATTCCTCAAGATACTGTCCCAATGTTTTCCAACAAGTTTTTTTCCCCCTAGCATTAACTTTATAAATAATAGAAATTTACAAATGTGAATGTGTTTCCTCCATAAAGGAAAAAAAAATAACTTATGTCAAAACATCTACAGTAAACAGGATCCCTAACAAATTAACATTTTGAATGTTCAACAATTTAAGGTGATAAAATGAGCCATCAAACTGCATGGATTGGCTGGTCTATTTGGAAGTGTAACGTCGCACCCCTTCTGCTTAAAAAAAAAGATTGAAAATTGTCCTGACAAACAAAGCTCAAATTAATCGCTAACATAGATGAGTCGCCCAGCCCTACCTCCATTTGCACAATGCTCCATTCACAAAAGAAAATTTGCTTATTTGACAAAAAATACGGTATGTTTTTATTGTGATTTCTGTTTCGCAGGCCTCTTGTTCCAGCTAATGTGTTCCCTGCAGTTACTGCCTTTTTAAAACACCTGCTGTGTGAAGTTGAGATGGAAAAATTGGAAAAAGGTATTTGCCTTGTTGTTTTTCCCCCAACAACATTTCAACAGTCAGGGAATGTACAATTTGGCAAACCTGTGCAGATAGATATAAAGGAGTTTCAATGCATCTTAACCTTTACTGTTTTTGTCATGCCAGCTGGTCTGTTTGTCGCCACACAAGCCCTCAGCTGCCTCCTCACTCTGGATGGCTCCGCCCAGCTGCTCTCTCTGGTTCCCGTGGAAAAAATCACCACCATCCTACGGTATATGTGATGAAATCATCCTGAATAACAACACCACAGTGGAGGGCAGGCCTCCAATAACCAGCCTTTTATGGTTTGTGCCAATAGGAAGTTCCCCACAGAACTCTCAGCCCTGCTTTTAGGAGACCTCTATTACACCCGCCTTTCCTTAAGTGGCGCTTCAGAGCATCTATCCCATGATGCACTTCTAGACATTTACCAGATCCTGCACAGGAACCTGTCCTCCAACATATCAAAGGTCCATCTCCAGACTTATTTGTTGTATCATATAGTAAACCAAACGTGCTTCTGCTAAAATGACATAATTTACTGTTTTATAGATGCGCCTGCTGACCCTGAGGATCCTTTCGCACTTTGAGGCAAAGCTTCCTGTCCCAGAGGAGGTACAACTCTCACATTTGAAGTTATCAGATATAAGATAGATGCAGATGATAACTCATCGAATGGCCAATCTTTCGTCCAGCCTGACGAAAGCATCGAGATGCAGCCCGTGTTCGCCGTAATCCTGCAGGCGGAACTGGTGCCCGCCTCCGTTCAGGACTACCGGGAAAAGCTGCTGCACCTGCGCAAGCTGCGGCACGACTTGGTGCAGCGCAGCCTGCCGCAAGGGCAGCGCGGCACCTTCCAGCAGGTACGGATGATATCATTCAATTCACCAATCAATTACAAGTGTGTCCAAATTATCTAATTTGACTTGGTTCGTCAGAAAATTATTATAATTGAATAGTAGCCTTTTATTGAACTAAGCAGGCCTTTGAATAAGTACATTTTAGAGAAAATTGAGGTGAGATCATCATCATCCATCCATCCATCCATTTTCTTAGCCGCTTCTCCTCACTAGGGTCGCGGGCGTGCTGGAGCCTATCCCAGCAATCATCGGGCAGGAGGCGGGGTACACCCTGAACTGGTTGCCAGCCAATCGGAGGGCACATACAAACAAACAACCATTTGCACTCACAGTCATGCCTACGGGCAATTTAGAGTCTCCAATGAATGCATGCTTTTGGGATGTGGGAGGAAACCGGAGTGCCCGGAGAAAACCCACGCAGGCACGGAGAGAACATGCAAACTCCACACAGGTGAGGCCGGGGATTGAACCCGGGTCCTCAGAACTGTGAGGCTGACGCTCTAACCAGTCTCCACCGTGCCGCCCCAGATCATCATCATTTCAGTATAAAACCCCTGAGGGTTTTTCTAATGTAAAATATGTGCCTTGGGTCAATAACGTTTGGAAAACACTGATAGGCACCTTCACATTTATACCCTCAAAAAAGTAGCCTAAAGCTTCTCAGCTCTCCTCACTGGAGGCCCACATTTTCCCATTGTCACAAAATAACGAACCCACTTTTATTGAATCAAGCTCATTTATTTTTCAAAATCAAACTTTGAAATGACCTGTGTCATCATTTTAAACATGATTAGAAGTAAGGTTAGTGTATAAAATGGTATAAATTCCACATTTAAAATGGTTCATATTTACACTTCAGTTTTTTTTTTTCTCCAAGAATTTTCATTTTTTAAAATTTATTTATTTTTTACTCCCGCCAGTTGAGAATCAGTGGCCTCAAGTGTCGTCCTCACTTTTTCTCTTCTAGGTGCCTCTGCGCTACCTCTTAGCAATGCTATTTGTCAACTTTAAGCCACTATGGGATCCCGTCATTGAACTTCTTGGGTTAGTATCCAGTTCGAACATTTAAAAGTAGGAACATGGCACCAGCTGTTGTTATAAGGGTTAAGAATCCGTGCACTATTTGGAAAAATCCACAATGAGTCTATGTGCCGTGCAGGAGCCACGCCAGGGGGATGGACAACAAAGAATTCTGGATGGTGTACCATGAACATCTGGAAAAAGTGGCCGGATTGGCTGGTATGTTTTGCAAATGTGGTGCTGTACAGAGCCACCGTTGACAAGTTTTGGTCACCTTCTCATGCACGTCGTAGAGAAAGAACTTCATGAAAGTAGTGATGATGATGAAGTGGAAGACGTGGATGTCCAGGCCGAGCCGGGTTGCGACGTCATCGAAAGCGGCGATGTGGGGGTGCTGTTCCTGCAGCAGCTCAAGTCGACCTCAGACCCCAATGAGAGGACGGACTTCTCCAACTTCCGCGGCCTGATGTGGCGTGCCATGTCCCAGTTTCCAGACAGGGTGGAGCCGCGCAGCCGGGAACTGAGCCCCCTGCTGCTTCGGTTCATCCGGTGAGTGTTTAGTGGACCCATTTTTATTCAGCTCACCCACAAAAAATCCTAACTTTCTGATATCTCGTTCCCAGGAATGAGTTTTACCGAGCGGACCTGCTGGTGGCGCCAACTCAGGACCTGAGGAAAAAGAATGACACTGCCCTGGAGGCACCCACGACGACGGTGGAAGAGGAAGCGGAAGATAAAGAGGAGGAGGAGGATGGCAAACGGCAGAGGAACGCACCACCACGGAGAGCGGCCGCAAAGTAATGATGCACTACGAACCTTATGCTTGTGTAAAATAATAATAATAATCATAATGTATTCACTGAAACTGCATCAATTACAGCTCCCAGTATTGAGAAACTGAGTTCAAAATGAAACATAAATAGTTAAATCCATCCATACATCCATTTTCTTCCGCTTATCCAGCATCTGGTCGTGGGGGCATCAGTCTAAGCAGGGAAGCCCATACTTGCTTCTCCCCGGGCTCTTTAGTCCAGCTCTTCCGGGCCAACCGAGAGACAGCCTCTCCAGCGTGTCCTGGGTCGTCCCCGGGGCCTCCTCCTGGTGGGATGTGCCCGGAACACAATTCACCAGTCCAGAGGGCATCCTAACAAGAAGCCTGAGCCATTTTGTGTCATATTGTGTTTTAATTTAAATTGTTTACATTTTACATGCACTTCTGTTTTCAATTAATTGTGCAAGGGAGCCTCTGACAAAAAAAAAAGAATAAATAAGGAGCTTCTTGACAAAATTGAAATTTTTGAAATTTTTCAGGTTTTTTGTTGTTATTGTGGATCCACTTCATTACTTTTGGTTGCCTTTAGAGAGAAAAACATTTATGTTTGACCAAAAAAAAAGGTTAAATATTATGTAATGGTGGACTATATAATATTTGTACAATTTGTCGCATTTGTCTTCTCCAGGCAACTTATCGCCCACCTGAACGTTTTCGCCAAATTCACCAACCCTCGCTCGCTCTGCATGGAGAGCAGCCTGAGAGAACTCTACAACCGAGTAATTCTAAAATTTACCTATGTGTCACAATTAATAGAGGCTTTTGCATTTTTTTTTCCAATGTCCTCTTGTGCTTGTTTTCTCAGCTCCTCTGCCATCAGGACCAGCAAATCCAGCGAGTGGCCCTGCAGTGTATTCTTACATACAAAGACCCCACCATAGTCCCGTACAAGTAAGCAAAGTTTGAGGCGGACACGCACAACATTCCTCTTAAAACATCTCAATGGAGCCCTTTGTGAGCATTTTGCAATGGAACACAAGGAATGTTAAGATACAGCCGCTGCCCCCTGTTATCAGTTTAATAAGCATGTTTGCTGATTCATCGTCACAGGAGGTTTGGATTACAAATTGCCTGCATAACTGATTTGGATAATGGACAGTGGCTCAGCTTTTTTGTTGTTGTTGACCTTAACTGACATGTAAAGGACATGTTTTCAAAAAATTATTCTACAGTGGAGGAAGTAATTATTTGATCCCTCACTGATTTTCTGAGTTTGCCCATTGACAACCACATTTATGGTCCATACTTTTAATGGTAGGTGTATGTTAACAGTGAGACAGAATATCTAAAAGAAAATTCATAAAATCATATTTTTAAAAGATACTAATTTATCTGCCTTTCATGGAGTGAATTAAGTATTTGATCCCCTACCAACAATAAAGTATTCTGGCTCCCACAGTTTAGTCCTCTCACTTGAAGAAAGTCCTCTCAACTCGTTAGCTGGATGAAAAACACCTGTCTCAACTTTTTTTTTTTTTTTTTTTTTTTTTTTTTTTTTTAAACCTGTATATAAGTCACCTGTCCACAGAATCAATCAATCAGGCGCCAACCTCTCCATCGTGGACAAGACCAAAAAAAACCTTCGAAGGACATCACGGTCAAGATTGTAGACCTACACAAGGCTGAAATGGGCAACAAGACCAGAGGCAAGAGGCTAGGTGAGGAGGAGACAACTGTTGGTGCCATCTTTAGAAAATACAAGAAACATAAAATGACCTTCCTCGCAAGATTTCACCTCACGGGGTATCAATGATCATGGGAAAGGTGAGGCAGCCCTGAACTACACAGGTGGAGCTTGTTAATGATCTCAAGGCAGCTGGGACCACAGTCACCAAGAAAACAAATGGTAACACACTACGCCATAATCAATTCAAATCATGCAGCATCCGTAAGGTCCCCCTGCTCAAGAAGACAATGAACACCTGAATGACTGGGAGAAGATTGATGTGGTCAAATGAAACCAATATCGAGCTGTTTGGAATCAGTTCGACTCTCTGTGTCTGGAAGAAAAGGAATACAGACTATGACACCAGGAACACCGTCCCCGCTGTCAAGCATGGAGGTAGAAGCATTATGCTTTGAGTGTGTTTCTCTGCAAAGGGGACAAGTCAACTGCACCGCATTGAGGGAAAGATGGATGGGGGTTTGGACTGTGAAACCCTGGGTGACAAACTCCTTCTCTCAGCCAGGGAACATAAAGTGGGTCGTCAATGGTTCTTCCAGCATGACAGTGACCCAAAGCCCACAGCCAAGGCAACATAATAGTGGCTAAAGAAGAAGCACACTAAGGTCATAGCCAGTGGACTGGACTTAAATCCCTTAGAAAATTTGTGGCGGAAGCTGAAACTTTGAGTTGCCGAGGGACGACCTCATAACCTTAAGGATATTGAGTGGATCTGCAAAGAGGAATGGTCCAAAATTTCTCCTGGGACATGTGCCAAGCTGGTGAACGACTGCAAGAAGCATCTGACCTCTTTACGTGCCAGCAGGGGGTTGGTTCATCACCAAGTACAAAGTAATGTTTTGATAGGGGTTAAAATTATTTCACTCAAATTGCAAAATGATTCTTTTATTTTGTGATTTTTTTAGATTTTAATTTTTATGTTCTGTCTTCTTGTTCAAATAAACCTACTATTGTCCTACTAAATGTATCGACCATTCATGTCTTTGTCAGTGTGTATGTAAGCTTACAAAATCAGTGAGGAATCAAATAGATCTTTCCACCGCCACTCTATAAGTGACATCTTTGCGCTTCAGGTGAATAAACTGCAAAAATAACATGTTTGACTTTTAATGAATGTCTCTGTGTGTGTGTTTCAGAGACAGTTTGGAAAAGCTGTTAGATGACAAGCATTTCAAAGAAGAAATTGTCCATTTTAACATCTCAGAGGAGACAGGAGTTGTGGATGCTTCACACAGAGCTGGACTCATTCCATTACTCATGAGGTATCATTTTCATGTGTCGCATGTGTGTTGTGTTGTGCCTTACTGTGAATATAGTAGCTGAAGTTTCCATCCGTGTTATGTTTTTTTTGTCGCAAAGGATCCTGTTCGGCCGTCTGCGCAGTAAAGGCAACAGCCGCTTCCAGAGCAAGGCCAGCGCCTCCACGCGCTCTTCCATCATCCTGCGCTTCCTGGCCGGATGCCACGAGGCAGAGCTGGGCATATTTATAGATCTGTTACTGGAGCCTGTTTGTCACCACAGCAATGGTGAATGAACTTGAAATTTCAGAAATGCTGTCAATGCAGTCGCTGTGGCAAAACTGCAAAGAATGAATTGAGTTAAGGCTAGATGCTGAGTATGACAAACTTTCCCCAAGCATCCTCCCTTTTCGCACGCACTATAAAAATATTTTTCAAAAATATAATGTGTAAATAATTTCAATTTGCTTTATTTACGGACTCGGGATCCAGGCACAGACAAATAAAAAGATCCAAAATATAAAGCAACAGCATACAAATATACAGATACACCAATAGAAGCATAAGAAAATATATTTACCAAAATACATCAGAGGTAGGTAATGTTTCCAGATCTGGGACTAATGTCATGTAGTGTTATCTATTATTTTTCAAATTAATTGTGAAAGGTTTGTCGTATTGATTAAAGTTAAATTGCAGGTCAAAATGGTAAAATGTAGAGATCACAGAACTCGAAAGAGTACGCATTGAAGCATTTCATTAAGCTGGAGCAATTTTTGTTTTGAGGTGGTCTAGTAAAAGCTAACCTGGAAATTAAACATCAGTTACCATAAACTGAAAGCAAATCTCATCTTTTGTCTCTTCAGGTTCCGGTCGGGACGCGGTAGAGCGAGCAGTAGTCGAGACGGACGCAGGTGCCGTGCTTCCGCTGGGCCGCCAGCACAGCCTTCTGAACATCATCAATGTGGTCATCCAGAAGCTGGGCCACCTCATTGAAGACTACCTGCCCAAAATGCTGCAGATCCTGCTCTGCGTCACTGCCTCTGTGTCCGCCGTGCTGGAGATCAGGGAACAGGTACTCTGTCTCATCCAGTGAGAATTGGATGATGGGTTTCTCATTGTTTTTAGTTGTCATTTTTAGTCTTTTTTTTTTTTTTAAGTTGGCTACCCAATATTGTCACTTCACCCTCATCCACAGTAGGACTGAACTGTATCTCTATTTTTCGTCTATAGCTGCGGCCCGGTTGTATCAGTCCTTTGAAGAACCTGAGGCGTCTCGGCATCCTGATTATCCAAGACTTTTTCGAGAACTTCGACAGCTTCAACTTCAGCCCTGATCAGTTGGATGGTGTCCTCATGGCTGTTGTATGGCCTCAGGTGCGTGTTGCAAACGTCGCTTGCTCCTTTTGCTTTAAAATGGGTCGACTTACTCGTGAGTTCACTTTGCTCAGGTGTGTCGCCTCCCAACTGAGAGTCCATACTCGCCCACCCCACTACTGAAGCTCATCCATGTGTGGTGTAAACATGCCAGGTCTCCTTCATGTCATATTTCCATCATTCTTCTCCTTCATTTAAACCACTTACATTTCCTAAATCAGCTTTTGCCGGGTTCTGTCCCAGGTATTTCCCACTTTTGTCAAAGCAGAGGCCCGACCACCCGGAGTGCGACGTACTCCTGAATGTGTTCGGCCTCCTCTCCGCCAAGAACAGCTCGCCCGCCACCCTCACTGTGGTCATGGACATAGCAGAGTCCCTGGCGACCCTGCAGGACTTTGTCACCACGGAGACGGAGGCAGAGCTGAGTGTGTTTCCGCAGCCTGCAGAAGGCACACTTGCTACAGGTTAGAAGACCACTCTCCATCCATCCGTTTTTCTACTGTATACAGCTTGTGTCGCCTCGTGTTTCCCAACCTTTATTGAGATTGGGCACATATTTTACATTAGAACAATCTCACTGCACACCATCAAACAAACATTTGTCAAAAACTATACACATACTGAAATAATGATGCTTTTGTCTCACTTTGCCCACAAATTTTATTTTGTCTGAATTGCAACAGGTGTACTGGATACACGGGTTCAATGAGCCTTCTGCCATCTAATGGAAGAGTATTCTGCCTGTCACCATACATCACTGGCATAGCTAGATGAACAAAGACACATTTATTGTAAACAGATAATAATTTCCAAACCAATTAAGGGTAAGTGAGATTGGATAATTTTCACACAGTGGTTGGGAATCCCTGGACTAGCCTCTCCCAGCCGACTTTGGGCGGGGTACACACTGGACTGGTTGGCATTCGGCAGTCAATTGCAGGAGACAAACTACCATTCATATTCACACTTCTGAAAAATGTAGACCTTTTTTGGGGGGTGTGGGAAGAAACCGCAGCACACCATAGAAAGCTCACACAAGTACGGCGTGAACATGCAGATTGCACACAAGAGACATTCCAATGGAGTTCTAACCCGGATCTCTTGACAGTGAGCAGACGTGTTAACCGTTATTGCGATGTGCCAACCACTATTCCATCATGCTGCTTCATGAAACTGCAACTTTTTGAACATTTAAATGCCGAAAGCCCATAGCAGCATCATTTACCCAAGTGCCTGTAAATAGAATACAGTAAAAATCTACAAGTAATTGACACCCCCCACAAAAGTGCAACACAGCACTTAAAACCAAGATGATCATAAAGCTCCAACACCATGCATCTAGCATGTACACAGTCATGAGCCCGTGTTACATGAACGGCTGTATCCAGTAGTTGAAGGCTCCTCAACAGTATCAGACAGCATACTAGCACACGCTAGCACAAACTGATGTGTCATCACACGTTACACAAATGGTGTTGAGTCATTGAACTCACCTGGCATTAAGGTCTACACACAATAAATGTTAGTTAATATAGACACATTGTAAGAGCAAATAGATTACAGGTGCTATGAGTAGCTGCATAGGGAGAGAAGCAGAAACATACTTTCACATTTGACCGTGCACAACGTACATTCAAGTGTCGCCAAACATACAAGGACATCTTAAACGTGGATGACAAAAAAAGCACTATTTATGAATCAAACCCAACAACAAGACCAAAAATCCACCATGGCGCCTGTGTAATATATTTATTGCATTGGCAGGATATTTTCACTAAATAACCAAGGATAGGGTCCCCCAAAAAATCTGCTGATTTGCGACAGCGAATGTTTGGGGGTTCACTGTAACATTGTAGAAATAGACCCAAGAGAAAAAAAATGACAATCTCTTCCAGCGTCTGCAACGTGCACATTTTTTTCAGACTCATTAACGCAGGGCTCCAGGTTGTTGGTTCCTCATATCACCACCCTGCTACACTACCTCAGCGGCGTGGTCCGTAACACCGACAGGCTCAAGAAGAAGAAATTCCGCCTGCAGGTGTCCAAGGAACTCAATATCCTCTCCAAGCAAGTTATCGCCTTGTCCCTCATTTCCTCTCTGACATGTATGGTGTCTGATTATAATTGATATGATTTTTTATTAATCTATCAGGATCAGTCTGTTCGTTAGTGATAAAGAGCAGAGTTCAACGCTTATCAGGCTACTACTGCCTTACCTGTTGAAGGGCAAAAACCCTGAGGTATGGCTTTTTGTTAAGCATATTATAACAGTAGTTTTTAAACAGCCAGTGATTAACTCTACTGCATTCATTTCAGGAGATGGAACTGGACATCCTGGCCACCGTGCAGAACCTGCTGCGGCAATCCCTGCAGTCCTCGGCCTTCCTGCGGCCGCTCAGCAAACTCTTCTCTGTCATTCACAAGAAGCTGCCCAGGCAGGCTCTCACCAGTGTCTTCCAGGTACATAAACTAGTGAGCTCTAATTGGAGAGCTCAATATATTTTTAGGGAGTACTTTGTGTAAAATGTTGGCGAACCACTACTCTATTGTCGTCTTACTTTTAGACGCTGTCAGACATGGATCCTTCGCTCACATACATCACCGACATGGCCACAAAGGTAGCCTTGAGCTCTTTGAAATCTCGACATAAACTAGCAGTATTTCTCCCATGTTTAACGCTCGTAACTACGCCTCTCCAGCTCAACGCCTTCGACAGTCGCCACTTGGATGAGATTTACTTCGACGTGCGCTTGGCAGCTTTCCAGGACGCCACCAGGCGTGTGAAAGAGATGGAGTCCCTGGATCTCGACTACATAGGCACACTCATACATAACTGCTTCCACGCTTATGAGGTGACAACACATAGATGCTTTAGCTTAGCACCGAGCTGGTAGCTTTTACAATAGTTACACTTTCGTTTTACTTGATCTCTACAGATTCAGGACATGTCGCTGGGTGACAATGCCACGTTGTGCCTGTCAGCAATAATCGGCCAGCTGGTGGCGGTCAGCGCCGGAGAGCAGGTCTACAGGGACGTCATCCAACATACCATCTTGGACGCCGTACACAAGGGGCTCCGGAGCAAAACGGAGGTATTGTCATATAGATGCGCAATTTATAATCAAGCTATAAGTGTAGCACTGCATACATATTGACTGGTATTAAATGAATGGAAAGAGATTCAACCAGGATGGTGAAGTTAGCACAGTAGTAAAAAAGATAGTCACTAGGCTGCTTTCACATGTTTTGACAGGCCTACAGCAGAATATTGGAAAAAGTAGGGCCAATTATTTTTATTATTGTTTTATTTTGGGTTAACTGACAATATTTTGGTTTGAAATAGTGGTTACACACAAAAGATGGATCTGAGACGAGCTCAACATTTCAGCTTCTTATTTCCAGGAATTAACATCAGAATCTCATACACAACTTGGAACATATTTGCAATGAAACAACAGACATTTAAGTGTGCAAATGTATTCGCAGCGATACAGTGACGGCACTTTTTTTTCAGACCAAGTACACATTTGGCTACTTGGTAATCCCATTCAAAAATGTTTCAGAAACACAAAACACAAACTTTTCTTGAACAAACCTTTTTTCTCACCATGCCACACCATCTTTACCGCCACTGCTCCTACTCGAGTCGCCTGAGTGGAATGTATACGTCAAGCAGGCAAAGTGCTATTGTGTCATAATAGAGGAGCATTTTTTTCAAGTATGAGTACAGTACAGATGTACAGTTTCACCAACACTGGTAACACTATCGGTACATCCCTAATATTAGATCGGATAATAGATGCTAGTTCCTAAAAAATGTTTTCCTAGAAATGTATCGCGACCTTGGCCTCAGTGTTCCTAGCCATTTGGAGGGGAGTGTCCTTTTTATTAAAAGCATCATGTCTTCCCTGTGTTAGCGCGTGCAACACGAATACACCAATGTACTCGCCTGCTTGGTGAAGACCTTCCCAACAAAGAAAGAGTTCAGAGACATGGTGCAACTCACTGACTACAATGACCCTGAGTCCGACTTTTTCGAGCACATGAAGCACATTCAGGTCTGGCATTCTCTCATATCACTCCCTCCCCCCACCTTCAGTTTGTATACTTATTTTGGTGTGTGTCTTTTCTTTAGATCCACCGTCGGGGTCGAGCCTTGAGGAAGTTGGCCAAGCAGCTAACCGAGGGAAGCGTGGTGTTGTCGCCTCGTTCCCTCCAGAATTACATCATGCCGTATGCCTTGACGGCCCTGATGGATGAGAAAATGCTCATGGTGACGCTCATGTTTTCACTCTCATAATACATTTTATTTCGCATATTAATATTTTTCTTGACGGTGCACCGCAGCATGAGAACATGACGACCGCATCCGTGGAGATTGTGGGTGCCGTTTGTCGCCGGCTGACCTGGTCCAAGTACCTGTTCTATGTGAAGCATTTTGTTCACATTCTGCAGACGTCGCAGGCTGAACAGAAACTGGCTGTAAAGTGGGTCTGCGCCCAATAAACTCAATTACCATTTCGTTTGACATCCTCTTACTTTTTTTCATCTTCTTGTCACCTCCAGTTTGCTGGTCAAAGTCCTCGAGGCGTTCCACTTCGACCACGAGACCCTCACCCGAGAGATGGAAGCTGCTAATGCCAGAGAAGGTGAAATCTTTTAGAATGGATTCAAATGTCACTTTATCCTTGCAATATTTTTGGGGTGTTCAAATACATTTTAAACGTTTTTAAAAAGTGTTTTTTAATAGCTAGGTGTTTTTTTTATTAAGTTTGTGTGTGGGAGGGGTAAAGCTATTTATACATTTTTTTTTTTATATATATATATGATCTCTCACCTATTGCAAGTAGGTCTGGAATGGATTTCCGAGATTAACAGGGGTTCACTGTTCTATTAACTGTGTGTTTTTGTGAAGCTGCAAGCACTGTGATGGAGCAAGAAGCTGCACCCGAACAGTCAGAGGCGGACGATGATGAGGAGGCCGTGGAGATCGACAGTGAGCTTCCTCCAAAAGCGGTCACTATGGAAACATCTGATGAAGTAAAAGTTGTTACCGCCGAGAAAGGGACTGTTGTGAAAGCAAAGAGACCGCCAGCTCCCAAGCCCGTGGCGGTTTCCAGCGGGCTGCCACAGAGCAAAGAGGAGCTGGAATTGCTTATGAGCACCATCCAAGAGAGCGTAACTGGCCGTGTGTTGCCTCGCCTTCATAAATGTCTCAATGCCAAGGTATGACTTGTATCCATCCATTTATTGTTTACAATGAATCAATTAACTGAATAATGTAATGAGTTGAATGAACACCAAGTAATTAAATAATGCATTGTAATTACCCAAACTTTAGGGGGAAAAATGTTGAAATTAATGCAGTAAGTTATTGCATGGCTCTTGATCATCTCAATGCTCGGTGAGCCGGCTTAAAGAGCAAAGTGTGGCCCATACTTTTCTAGCCCCATTAAGTGATGAAATGAAGAATAAAGACAAAAGTGTGCATGTTTGTGTAACTGTAGGTGAAACGTGACGATGAGCACAAGGCGGTAAAGTCAAAGGATGTGAAGGAAGAGGAAGTGGCACGCATACCGATAGCCTTCGCCATGGTCAAACTCATGCAGACTCTTCCACCGCACATCATGGAGGCCAACCTGCCTGGGTACACCACTTATTTTTGTGCTCTTTGCTTTAATGTGCCCTCTTCAGAGCGTGGGTGAACATGTCTTGTGTTTGCTGTCTAGGATTCTGATCAAGGTGTGTGTGATACTGAAGAATCGATTCCAAGAGGTCCGCGACGTCGCCCGGGGGACGCTGGTGAAGATCATCGAGACGCTGGGCAACCGCTACCTGCAGTACCTGCTTAAGGAGATGCAGGGCATCCTCGTAAAAGGCTACCAGGTAGACACATTCAAGTTAAACATAACCATCTTTTTACTCAGACCAAAGCCATGTCTCCTTTAAAAGTATAGCGTTGGCAACATCTGGTGGTATCTTGCAGCCAAGGAACAATGTTGAAGTGTGAGTTGAAGAGCTTAATTTCATGCTTTGTCGCCATATGCGACATATGTAGGCAATTATAAACCGTCAATTACTTGGATTACCGCTATTCGCACCAGGGCTCCGTCCGTCCCTCCACTGTATTTATTCTTTTTTTTTTTTTTTTTTTTCTCACAATAAATAATTGGTCAATATTGTAAATAATAAAGTTAAAATAGTAGTGAAATAAATTCAATTTATTATACTTAAATGAATAAACCCACATATGAAGATACTGTATGTGCAAAGTTAAAAACCGCAGACTCTTTAAAAGAGGATTGTATAGGAAAACAAATTATCATTAAAATAAAGTGCAATAAGTGCAGTCGTAATGATTTATCAATGTTTTGTTTGGGACTATGATTTTAATTTGGTAAATTGGTTTGTTTTGCTCGTAAATACTTTGTAAAATAGTGTGAATAATTATCAATGATACTTTTATATGATGGTGGTACACTTATGCCATCATTTTTCAATTGTCAATCATATGGTTTTGGTAATGCTCAAAATGAAGTGGTTTTCCCAGAGGAAGAGGATTAGGAGCCATCACTTTTAGAACTGCCCCTTTGAGTCAAACAAATGATCAAATAAAAGCTAAGTCTCTGTTTTTTTTTTTTTTTTTTTTTTTTTTAAATTGAATTGACCTGTTTTGTCTGCTATTGCTTGTTGCGGACAAACGTCTTGATCACAGTAACATATTTTGCAAATATCATATCTCTAATCACTGCCAATATTCATACAAAAGTATGGTATACCATGGTCATCCTGTACCTCCTCAAAAAATAATGCGACCGACTGAAAAATGTTGTCGCAACTCGTGCAAAAGTTAGTGTAGAGCCTTGATATATACTACATGTGCATCTTTTACCTCGCCTACAAATGACCTGACTCATCTGTCCATTTTAAAAATAAAACATTTGCCCACCCTAAAACTATAGAGTACAAACTCCATTGTCTCATCTTCTCTGCATATATCTTTCTCCCAGGTCCACGTTCTGACTTTTACTGTGTACCAGCTGCTCTCGGCTCTCAGTCCAACTCTGAAAAGTGGTGACCTGGACCCATGCATGAGCATGCTCATCGACGTAAGAACGCGCCTTCTGTCTCAAGTCGTACTTGTGTATGTTTGGGGTTTCATTGTTTCCTTTTCTTTGCACCGGTCAGATCTTCAACAACGAGCTATTCGGTGTCATCGCCGAGGAGAAGGAGGTGAAGGGCATCGTCTCCAAGTTGATGGAGGCGCGACACAGCAAGAGCATGGACTCCTATGAGTTTCTGGCCCAGTTCTGCAGCAGGCAGAGCATCACCAAGCTTGTTCTGCCATTGAAGGAGGTGGGCAGAATCTAGCTGAATGACCTTATTTTCACAGCATGTGTTTGTTTATGCAGAATTCCTCATGTCATTTCAGATCCTGGAGAACTCGTCGAGTCTCAAGGTGTGCAACCGCGTCACAGCTGTTCTGCGGCGCCTGGTTCTGGGTCTGCTGGTCAACAAAGGCATGAGCTCCTCCGATATCCTGCTGCTTAGCCACGGTCTCATCAGCCAGAGCCTGCCTCTGCTCACTAAGAAAGACAGGTACCCATGACTGTGAGTGACTAGTCTACATGTTGTGTTATTTACTTTGTGTGTGTTTGTAGGGACAAAGCGTCAGCTCAGCTTCCATCAGACCCTCGATTGCCCCCTCCCAGCTGCCTCCTCCTCCCGCCGACTCCGAAGAGGGGTGGCGTAAAAGCTTCGGTTAGTAGACGGACCAACATGCACATCCTGGTGGATGCGGGTCTGAAGGTAAGCCACTAACACAGAAATATATACTAATAGATGTTACACAAGTTGTTCCCAACCACAGTCCTGTGCCGTGAGAGTACATCAGGTACATCAAATTGTCCTCAACATTTACTACAAAAAAAATGTATCTATATTTTCGTGTTATCACTGTTTTTATACTGTGCAATACTGTACCGCAGTATACCGCAGTGTTATTTTCTTATTTGAAAACATGATTGATTTGCGATATGAGTGATTTTAATTCCATAAGCATGGCTAAAAAACAAATTAAAGTTTTCAGTCAAGGTAGCACTGTATATAGTTTTGTTTGGTGGTGTGCTGCGCGATTTCTTTGTTGTAAAATACGTGCCCTTGGCTTAATAAAGGTTGGGAAACTGCACGAACAAAACCAACACAAATCATGGTTGACCTTTGGTAGCCTTTATAAAAGATCATGTTCTACAGCTGCTCCATTTGAGTCTGAAGAAAGCCAAAGTGACGTCTTCTGAGGAGTCGGCCCTCCAGATGTTGGACCCATTCGTGTCGCTGCTGCTTGAATGCCTCAACTCCATGCACGTCAAGGTGGGAGCAGCTCAGGTTTCGGCCAAATGTGTCCTCTGGAAATCCTGCCTTAATCACTTCTCCCATCCACTCAGGTGATCACAGAGGCTCTGGTGGCATTCACATGGGTGCTGAAGTTCCCTCTGCCCTCTGTGGAGGAAAACGTTAGTCAGCTGACCAAGCATCTCTTTGTCCTGCTGAAGGATTACTCCAAGGCTGGAGCCGCCCGCGGGGAGAACTACCATCTGGTCCAGAATTGTTTCAAGGTAGTATCTTCTACAATTTCTGTTTTGTTACCTTTGAATTGAAATGTATGGTGTTTCATGTCGGGTTGATGATACAGTAATCTCGCAACTTTTTTTTTTTCTTTCAGACCATCACAATACTGGTGAAAAATGTGAAGAACAGCGAGATCTCCGAGATCCAGCTGCAGGTGCTGCTGGGATATGCCGAGGAGGACATCTATGATCAGTCTCGGCAGGCGACTGCCTTCGGCCTCCTAAAGGTAAGCATCAAATTTAAATTATTGTGTACGATCACAGTAACGGAACAATAACGGTTGCAAAGGGGTGCACAAATTTATGTCAGATTTCCATGGAAGTTAGTGAATTTGGGAAATACATTACAGCGGTCCCTCAATACAGCGAAAATCTGCTGCCCCATAAAGGTTTATAATTGCCTGAATAAGAATACTCTTTCTTTGCCAAGTATGTCAAAAACACACGAGGAATTTGTCTTTGAATTTTAGAGATGCCAAGATGGCAGCAAAGCACTACTTTTGTTTTACTGTAACTCCCCAACTCACTTCAACATAGTTGCTTGGCACCTAGATGCCACAAGATGGTGCCAAAGTAATATGTTGGTTCATTATTGCGTTGGCCCACACACAAAAACAGCAAATAGGTGAGCTTTACGACAAAACAATGGAGAAGAAATCTGCGAAAAGGTGAATTTGCGATTGCCAAACTGTGAATACACGAGGGTTCATTGTATTCCAAATTGGAAACTTTCCATGAAAATGCATATGAATTAACAGGGAATTTTGGGTAATTTCATGGAACGGTCTGATATTAAAGGATAACTATAAACATCTTGTTTGGTCATAATCAGACAGCCATGAAAATAAAGCAATTAAAAAGCATCACATTTCAACAGATTTGCAAATCTAATATTTTATTGAAATATTTTTCTTTTTATTCATATTGATAGAGAAGGTTTCCAACTTTGAAAATTCCCAGAATTTTACAACCCCTTCCATTTCACAAACGTGTCCCAGGCAATTTTGTCCCGGAAGCTCATCGTCCCTGAAATGGAGGCGCTGATGGGAAAAGTGGCCAAGCTGTCAGTCACCGGGAGTAACTCTATGATCCGAGTGCACTGCAGACAGGTACTCGTCAAAACGTAGAAACCGAACCCACCATCTCACCTTCATTTTTATTAAAACCTATATGTGTGTTTCAGATATATCTTAAATACCTGTTGGACTACCCTGTGGGGAAGAAGCTCCAGCAGCACTTGGACTTTATTGTGGCCCAGCTGGCGTATGAACATGACACTGGCAGGGAGTCTGCGCTGGAGATGCTCGCCTACATATTCCAGACTTTCCCTCAGGTACTTTTTCTGTGTGTTATAGTGAAGCCTAACTCTAAGCAGAGGTTATGGAAAATGTTGTTTTGATTTAGACAAGTCTGAGTTCAAGGGGGGGGGGGGGAACATTCAATTTAAGAGAATTTGTCAGATTGGAGAGGACCATTTCCACCATTTTCTTCGAAATATTTGCACCTGAAACAATGCCAAAAAAACCCAAAGTAATGAGCAGTCAAAGAGTGAGTGCTTTTTTTTTCCCAGACGCCCTTTTTAACACGCAACATTTAATTCTCCTTTCAGAGCTTATTAATGAAGTACAGCAACCTCTTCTTTGCCCCACTGGCCCTGGTCGTGGTCAATGATGACTCTGCGCGCTGTAAGAAAATGGCCGCCATGGCTATCAAGGCCCTCCTGGCCAAGTTGGACGTCAATGAGCAGAACTCGCTGTTCTCCCTTGTCAGCAGTTGGCTGAATGAAGAGAAGGCACATTAGCTCCACTTTTATTTTGGGCGTTCTTTGTAATATTTCAGTGTGTAATTGAAGCTGTTGTGTTGAAGGTGAGCCTGAGGCGTCTGGGCGCTCAGCTCTGTGGTTTGTTCGTGGAGGTCGAGGAGGAGAACTTCGCGAAGCGCCTCGACAAGCTTCTGCCCCTGTTGGAGAAGGAGCTCAACCCAGACAACTACGAAGATGTAAAATCCATTTCAGTAGACATGGGTCAAATTAAACGTGGAACAACCTCAGTGTATACGATTTTTTTCAGCATCTGTGCAAAGAAAAGACATTTGAAATATTAATTTATTTTTATTTTGGGTCACTTTAGGACAAGTTATCAAATTTCAGGGTGAAAGAATGACATTTAGGGTATTTTTTAAATTGCTGTCAAAAGTCAAAACGGGTGAAAACAGGAGCACATTTTGTCTTTTCTTGTCTCAGATTGAGGAAGAGGAGGATGAGCGAGCAGCAGACAGGCTCCTGTTTACTTATCTCACTCTCATCACCAAATTGATCAAGCACTGCGGCCTCCTAGAGCTCACCAAACCTCGTGACACCCTCACCCACATTTGGGGTAAAAGCACCCACTTCCTATCTGGTACCTACACACACACACAAATCACATTAACCTGCTGTCGTCGTTAGGCCACATCGAAGCCCACCTGCTCTACCCTCACTGCTGGGTGTGGCTGACCGCCTCGCAGCTCTTTGGCCAGCTCTTCGCAGCCCACCAGGCGGAGGAGCTGGTTGCGGCGTGGAGAGCAAAGGGAGACCAGGAAGCACTGCCGCAAGTGGCTGCCGCTTTCATCACCAGCAATCTGGACAAAAAGGTAATGGCAGCGGTGTGAGTAAATCAAACTGAAGTCTAGTCTCATAAGTCAAAGTCGTCTTTCATAGTCCAAAGTAGGGCCCGACCGATTGATTTGTTTTTCGGCCGATATTAGCCCTTTTCAAAATATTCATAATCAGCCAGAGTTTTGCGGCTTGAACGCCGATATATTCTTCCTGTGTGAATTCTTCTCCATCCTCTCATATGCCAAGTAAAATGCAATGTCTCTATTTTGTGACTGACAGAACAATATTATGTGTGAATTACATCCTTCTCTATCCTCTTATGCTTATGTATTAGGGCTGTCAATCGATTTTTTTTTATTATTTTTTTTGTATATTTTTTTTAATATAGTTAGAATAATCACACTTGAATTTTGATGAATCGCGATTCATCACAGGCACCAAATATGCCACACGCAGAACCACATTTTGGTTTGAGATGGTATTTTAAACTTGTGCTTCAATGAAGAGTTCAGCGCTGCACTATATCCAAATTACCTTTTGGTTTTGGTTTTTTCCAAAAAGTCGCATCAGAGTAACTTTTGAAGCAAAATTTGCTGCTGAGCACACCAGTCGGTCTCTTCACTTGTCTTTCCACTGGCGTAAGCATTGACCTGATGACTGATCTTACAGCAACCTGCACCGCATTTCAGATATCCATCCACGGTTAAGGGAAACGAGCGTGTGTGGTCAAAATAAATTGTGATTAATCTGAGTTATTACATGATTAAGGCAATAATTTATGTGGTGATTGATCATGAATTAACGCTTTAACTTTGACGGCCCACGTAAGTACTCTTTATCCTTATAAGGTTTATATTAATCGTTATAGTGCAATATTAGTGTTAAAGTTGGCTCCTGTTTCAGTTCAACTCTCTCTCTGTACATCGTATATTTAAAATGCCAAAGTGTCAAAGATGACTTGTTTTGATGTCTGAGAAAGGTGTTTTTATTTTGAAGTCATCATTTTATGGCACAGAAAATAAAGGAGTAGAAGGGCACACTGCATAATGTTTTGCCAGTAACCTCAGTCATTCTTTTTCTTATATACTGCATGCATTTATAGCTTAAATCTAAAGATAAATGTATCCGTTAGTGCTTTTTTTCCATGTTTTGTACTTGAAAATTCCTCTCGTAATGTTAAACAAATATTAAAGGACAAAGTATTGTAATAAAAATTTCTGCTTGTAATGGATAGCTTTATTGTTGTATGCGTAAATGGACCCAAACAATGATTTTATTCATGAGATTTTTTTTTTTTAATTAATCGGATGATTCATTAGTTATCAGAATCGGCATCAGCCCTCAAAAAATGCATGTTGGTCTGGCCCTACTCCCAAGTCATCATATTGGCGACTTAAGTCTGACGCAATTCTCCACAAGTTGGACTATATATTCTCTCGTAACATCCTGTCATCATTCTGTTCTGTAGATTAGAGAGCTGGCGTTATCCTTCTGCCAACAGCTGCAGTCCAAATTCTTGGACATGGCAGCCGGTGAGCAGGTGATCAAAAACCTCCTCTTTGCGGGCAAGGTCATCTACCTCCTTTCCCCGGAGTCGGACATCGCCGCCCCTGAGGAGGAAATGGAGGACGCACAAGAGGAGGAAGAGGAGCAGAATGATGATTTAGAGGACACAGAGGAAAAAAAGGGTGAGGAGGAAGAAGAGGGCAACGACCAGGACAACAAACCTCTGTCGCTGCTGTGGCTGATAAAGAAGCTGTCGTTGCTGGCCAAAAGGGAGGCGGCACAGACTCCCAAAATTCCCCTGAAGGTACCAAAGCAGTTTTTCGCGCAAGGGCGGGCCTTGCTAAGTTTTTAAGATTCCCACCACTGTTATTTACAGAGAACCTGTGTGTTTAAATTCCTGGGAGCGATTGCAATGGACCTCGGCAAGGAGCGACTCTGCCGCTATTTGACCACAATCATCTCTCCATTATACAGAGAACTGGACAGTACATACGCAGACCAAGGTAGACCACTAATTATTTGTATCCCTTCCTTTAGAGCTTTCATCCACTGTGTTGTCATCCTCAGACCCAACACTGAAGAACCTGGCTCAGGAGCTGATTGAGCTGATGAAGAAACAAGTGGGACTGGAGAGGTTCTCGCTGGCTTTCTCAGCGGTGCAGAAGCAGTTTTCAGTGAGGCGGGCCACGCGCAAGCGACAACGGGCCATGCAGGTACGGATATTGTCGGCTTAGGGCTGGACGGTATGCACTTAAAATGTGATTTTCAATTATCCCCCCCCCGAATATGCTTTATTTCTACACAGGCTTTTTTTTTTTTTTAAACTGTTTTTCTCTTCCAGGCGGTGACAAACCCCGACATTGCTGCTAAAAAGAAACTCAAGAAGCACCTCAATAAAATTGAGGCCAAAAAGCGCAAGATCGAGTTCCTTCGGCCTGGGTATAAAGCCAAGAAGCACCGCAGCCACGCGCTAAAGGACCTGGCCATGGTGCAGTGAGTGGATCAAGGACTCATTAAGTTTTTATAATTAAAAATTAAGGTGGAATTATGTTAAAGGATCAAGATTTTCCTGATTCAGATTTTTTATTTTTTTTGTATAGCATTTTATAACTCACCCCTATAAAAGTGTTTCAACACAAATGTTACAATCACCAAAAGTCTTTACTGAGAATCATTTTCACTGTACAAGCAGGTATAAATATGCAACCATTTGCACAAAGTATTCCATAAATTCACTAATCTGCAAATCAGTGGAAGGAAAGAAAAGTGGTCAAACTATGTAGACACAATACAAATGAATTGGTGGGGGGGGGAATGGGTAAATCCATTTACTAAAGTACAAAAAGTGACTGCAGTAACACTTTGTTGCCTATTAATGTGTAAAGACTTGGGACTATGGGAGTGTGTTGTCGGCCTTTGATGCTTATTTACATGCACCTAACGTGATCCTTCTGGGTGATGGAAGTGAATGAAGCCAGCCAAAGGCACCCGCGTATAATGTCATACGAGGTTACTTAGTTTTATTTTTAAGTCGTAAGTGTAAACTTGTCCATCACTGTGCTCAAATAATGCTTCACGTAAACAGCAGAAGCGAGGCTTTTCAGTCCCAGGTTTGGCCGGAGTTGATGAGAAGCGAGGTCAGTCACAAGGCTTCCTTCAGAAGGGTATTTACAAAAAGGACGAGTGTCTTCTTTTTTTAATAATTTTACTGCCGACTCTTGAGCGAATCCACCAGCCTGCAGAGAAACAAAACACCTCTGTAAACACCCACTTGTCGCCGTCTTTATTAAAAAAACTTACCACTCCATGGCTTCGTCCAGGCCTGTGCCTTTGGTCGCTGAGGTCTTGAAAATCTGCCACTTCCTGTCTTTGAGGGCGGGGAGACCCAGAGCGTTGGCCACCTCAGTCGGCGTCATTGCCTGGTCCATGTCCTGCTTGTTTGCAAACACCACCAGGATGGCCTTCTTCAGCTCCTCTTCCTGGATTAAAAAAATGCATAACTATGAGAAGACTTCCAACCCCCTGAGGTAATAGTCTGTGGAATAGACTTGCCTCCAACATGGCCACAAGCTCAGACTTGGAGATGCTCATTCGGTCGCGGTCGCTGCTGTCGACCACGTAGATAACCGCATCTGTGTTGGAATAGTAGCACCGCCAGTATGGCCTATAAGAAGACCAGAAAAAACATTATGACCAACCAGGTTCCAAAGGGCAGCAAATTCATGGTTTATTCCCATGGACTCCCAGAAATTCCAGTTAATTCCCACCAAAAGTTTTTTATTTTACTTTTATTTTGCAAGCCGAAGAGATTAATCTAATTGAAGACGCAGGACCCTTTCTTAATCAGTGCGTCACACGTACCGGATACTTGTCTGGCCTCCCAGATCCCACACCTGGAACTTCAGATTCTTGTATGTGACGGTCTCCACGTTAAAGCCAATTGCTGCACAAGAGTAACGAGAGGCGTGTCAGTCCAAACACCCACTGTGCTGATAATCCCGTATACAGGGTTTCTCCAACAGTTACTGAGATAAAGCGCATATTTTACATTGGAATAATCTCACGGTTTACCAGCCCAAAAAAAAATCCATAAAGTACATATGATCCCCCATTTATCATGGACATGAGTAGGTGGAAAATCCTGGACATAGACCATATTTACAAAAATATATATATATATTATTTTTTGCTCAATCCTTATAATGCAGTGAACTGCCATGAAGTTGCATCAGGGCTCTTCCCTCACTCTGCAGAAGCCGTGTAGGATTATGTTGCAATGTATAGATGTTTTTTTTTTTTTGGGGGGGGGGGGGGGGCAATAACAAGGGAAAATAGATGTTATATACATTTGAGGAAGCCTGTTTTGTTAAATGTAGATTGTTGTAATGCTTTTGTGCAGAAGCAACTGGTCAGCCACAAAGGTAAGTGCGTGCAGATTAATTTCTGCCTGTTATAACTGCTTAGTCAGCTCATTGTTTTATTTAGAGCATCACTCATGGGTCTAAGACATTTGAGAAAGCCACAAGTTGTTTGCTTTTGTGAAGTATTGGCTTTTTTATTTCCATACAAATAAGTGAAATTGGATGATTTCCCATTTCAAATGACCGGTTGGTAATCACCGATCGTATCTAGTACTTACTGGGAATTGTGGTCACCACCTCCCCAACCTGCAGCCGGTACAAAATGGTAGTTTTCCCTGCGCCGTCCAAACCCAGGATCAGAATCCTCATCTCCCTGGTTCCAAAAAGGCCTGAGAAGAGACTGGAGAAGAAGCCACCTGGAAGTACACAAACATTTGCTGGGTGTTTCCTCTCAAAACGGCAATGATTTGAATCCACTTTACAATTGCTAATATTAATTTAAAATGAATGCATATGCAGGGAAATGGAGGAATCTCGACATGGCTGTAGTCATGTCATTCAGGAAGCTTTGATCAAGCTGGCTCGACTGGTTAGCCATAATTTGCTTAGCAACCGTAGGCAGGCACGATTGGAGTTAAAAGCCACAAGTTGTCACTTGCCTGCTAAAGCGTTTTAACACTTGGGTGCCGGCATAACAAGGCTAGATCGGTTATATTTGAACTGTCCACTCCACACCAAAACAAACATCGCAGGGAGCTAACGTGGCTTAGCTAAATCACTGTTTTTGAAGTCGACAACAGGACAAAACAAACTTTCGGCCGTTTTGTCACAGCTGTCATAGTAGCCCACTAAAATCTATTCGATCAATATAAATTAGGTTGTATTTCAGCGAATACGCACCCATTTTTTTTGAAAAGACCACGAGACTTGTCTTGTAGGTTGAGTGCTCTAAAAGCTGCTTCCGTGTGGTGACGTGTCTCTGCGTGACGTCATCCGCCCCCTCGGAAGCTTCCTGCAACATTTTAATATCGCAAGATAAACCTATTATATCTCACGTCAATTACATTCTCATTTTGTATTATATTATAGTCGCGTCGTAAAAGATTTGAAATAAAAACATTTTCGTCGAAAGTGCGGTTTGTCGGAGGAAGGTTATATGCTTCCGGGGCGCATTCAAGAAGCAGAACTCCCCCATGTTTGACCCTTATAACCAGAATTTTCATCAGTCTATTTTAAAGTATGTACTATCGATATTTCCATAATGTTTGTATCCACTGGTTTTCATGACTAATTGGATAAGTAATCCGTAAAAAATGATTCAGAAAAATGTAGCTTTTTTTTTTTATGTTACTGGGATAAAAACATCTACTATGTGTAGGTTTGTTTTTGTATGCATGATCACTGTTATGCTGATTTACTCTGTCACTGTTTGATCCTTCAAAGACCAACAGGTTTCTAATGTGTCTGGACAATTTCAAGATCCCTCTTGAACACAGCCCCATAAAATTACACATACAGTGGTACCTCGACCTCATTTTTCAAGATCTACTAGATTAACGCAAAATGCCATAGATGGGCTAATGAAACTGGTTACAACCCTTTAGCCAAAGGATATACACACACACACATATATCTATATAGATATATAGATAGATATCTATATATATAGATATATCTATAGATATATCTATATATATATAGATATCTATATATATAGATATATCTATATATATATAGATATATCTATATATAGATAGATATATCTATAGATATATAGATATATCCTTCTCCTGAAAAATATATTACTGCACCTTATTGAGTCACTTAAATTTGATGGTGAGAGGAATTTCATTTAGGGAATTGTCAAACGTCATGCAATGTTATGTATGGCTCCAAGGGAATTTTAACATGATGGCTGTGAACGCTACTCGAGCCGGAGCGAAGGAGTTGCCCCTCTCGCAACAGCATTAAATTTATGCTCTCCCTGGGAGGAATAATCTGTGAGCGACGGCTGCAATTTTGCAACAGAATGAAAGCGTTTTGAAACATTGGGAACAAGTCGTCCACGGATGGAGCTGGATGTACCTATCGCCTGAGACATCAGTTGCAATCCGCGCCGAGACGCAGACGGGATGGGGGAGCGGTCGGACCGAGCCCCTCTGCTGGACTGGGAGGAGGTTCAGTCCGCGGAGAAGTCCACCGGTGCAGACTCCAGCGACCGGCTGTCGAGTCCCTCCAACAACAGTGGCCTGTCGGGCTCTTCTGCGTCGGGGCTTGGGTGGAGCGGCGGTCCAGACGGCTGCGGCACCCCGCCCGCGACCTCCATCACCCAGAAGGGCGCGGATGGAACGCTGCGCCCCGACGCGTTGGTGCATCCCCCGGATTCAGGACCTGGGGATATGCCGCTGGAAGACCGGATTGTGACATGGGAGGAGAAGGACCAAATCGTGTCGGTCTTTGTGGTCACGTTCAACACCAGAACAGGTGGGACCTCAAATATGCAACACGCAACTAGACATGGGGAGACAGTTCATTAGGTACAGTGGTACACTCACACTGCTTTAATGCTCACTTGTATTCATACCTCCAATCAAAACAATACCATATCTACGATTCCCAATCATAAGAATGAATACATGGGGAGAACATTGTGTGTCTGCATTCATGTCTCAAAACAGGTGTGGCCCTGTTTTATGACCTGGCCAGTGGCGTGGCTGGGCCCCCCTAAAAAAAAAAAACTCAAGGCCCACCCCCATTAAAAAAAAAAAATTGGTTTTGTGTTTTAATGCCGAAGTTTTGTTGTCTTAGCCACCCTAAAACCGATAAAACCCATCTTCAGCCCCACCCTCCACCTGGTTGATGAAAAGTAGCATTTGACTACATGAGCAGGTACACTGGCAACAATAAAATCCCACTTTTCACATGAGGACATATCACATCCCCCCACCCCTGGCCTTGAATTGACAAAATCAATGATATCTGGTGACTTTTATGTTGTTTCTTGTGAAACAGGATAGCCAAGTCGGCTCACTGCTCCACAGGAATAATGACTCAAACAGCAGCTTGTGTGCACAGGACAGCTGGGACACTTGATGGTGGTTGGGCTTGTGCTTCCTTTTGACAAAGGGCAGCTGGTGCAATAGGATTTTGCTCAATTTTTTAGTTACATGAGAGGAGGAAAAAAGTCCAACATGATGTGTAAAGCTAACAGCTCATGTACAGCAGTGGTTCTGAAACTTTTTACATCAAGTACTGTACCACCGAAAAGAAAATAGCTGCAGCATGGCCAACATGATTATTTTTATGAGCTGATCACAAATCTGTATACATCTGTTAGCGAACAATTTTTCTTTGCTGGGATAGAAAATACAGTAAAACTGCACATTTTTGAATGGCCTTTTATTGTGGGCAGCCAAAGGCACACGTGCTATAAATGTGTTGCAATGTGTCAGGAAAATGGTGGCCACACTAGACACTAATTTCTGAACTCCCCCGCTCCCCAATACAGTAAATTGTACATTTTAGAGTGGCCTTTTATTGTAGGCAGCCGAGGTGCTGACAAGATGCCGATTGGACAGCATGATTATTGCACAGGTTTGCCCACGATAAAAGGCCATTCTAAAATGTGAAGTTTTGTTGTATTGGGGGGGTCAGAAAACTAGTCAGTATCGGGCTTGACCACCATTTGCCTCACGCAGTGGAACACATTGTTAGTGCACATCAGCCTTGGGCTGCCCACAATAAAAGGCCACTCTCAAATTTGTAGACACAGATTTAGACATTATGCCTTTTGTCTATGTAGAAAATGTCTGAGATCTTTGAGATAAGCTCATGAAAAATGGGAGCAAATACAAAAGTGTTGTTTGTATTTTGGTTCACGCCATGCAAATGTATTGAACTCCAAGGTTAAATACAACTGAACTGTACTCTGGCAGTGATTCTTTTGGGTACCACTCGAGGCAGCCCGCGTACCACCCGTGGTGTCACTGCATTGAGATTTAATGCACAAAGTACAAAAACAATGCTGCCTTAGTTGAGCATTTTTGATCAGAAGCTCAAAATGTGTAACACAGTCACCTCCGTTGCATTCATGTCCTTATCGGTCCATATTTGCTCAGCTGCTGCACAACATTAAGTGACAGGACCTGGTCGTTCATTTAGCCTGAGCGTGTTCATGTGTGCTTGTCAGCCTTGTGTTAACATGATTTGTGTGTGCGTGTGATAGGCAACATGCTTGAGTGGTGCCTACCCAAGGATATGGACCTGGAAGGAGTGGAGTTTAAAGCCATCGCGAGCGGCTCCCACAGAGTCACCACAGACTTTATGTAAGTGGGTGCCAATTTAATGGAAATATTTCAGGATTAATATTTTATTACCATTTCATTCATATTTGATGTATATTTTGCAGGCCTAAACAAGAGTATGTAGATTTTTAAAACATGACCTTCCCATGGAATATGATTTTATTTTTTTTTTTCCAAATATTTTATTTTATTATAAAAAAAAAAAAAAAAAAAAACGATTTGAATTGCAGCATCTTCCTATTGCCAGCATTAAGTTTTGAATAAAATTTAATACGTATGACCTTGAAATTTAATATTTTATTTTATTAAGCAAGGTTCTGAATTTAAAAACAACGATATGAAATGGTAAATCTTCCAATTGGTAGAATCAAATTTAGGGTTGATGATTTCTAGGAACTATTTTCGATAAATTCTTATTTTATTCTTCTTTTACGATTTATTGTCAGAATGTGTCACCAGTCCCATAAGTAAAACATCATCACAGACCTCATAGTTAAAATTTCTGATACAATTTTATTTAAATTAATCTACATTAAATGTAAGAAATATGTAATGTAAAAGTAACAAATGTTTGATTTATTACACAACAATATGAAATGCTGCATCTTCCTCCTGGCAGAATGTGTCGCTAGTCACACAAAAAACAAAAAAAAACAAAAAAAGCAAAATAAATAAATAAAAATGGAGCTAAGCCATCTGGCTGTGCCGGCGCTTCCATAAATCGCATGCTTTATCTGCTTCTCTTTTCCCCCTCCATTTATCCCTCCCGCCCCTCCCCACACCGTGCATGCCCAGATACTTCCGGAAAGGCTCCTACTTCGGCCTGGCCTGCTTCGCCAACATGCCCGTGGAGAGCACGGCGGAGCGTGGCGCCAGGATGAAGTCGGTGGGCATCCTGTCGCCTTCCTATACCTTGCTCTACCGCTACATGAGCTTCCTGGAGCACCAAGTCAGGTATGAGCCTATGTTTGACTCTAATCTCCGTTCTATGATTCTAAGTCATTAGTTATGCTATTGTTTGTACTGTTTGACCACAAAACACCATCTCGAGTATTCCCTTGGCTTTCCCTCACCATGATTCCCAAACTCTACCTTCCACTTCCTCATTCTCCTTACTCATCCACTTGTGCGGCTGTTTCCACAAAGGGCTCCCTGTTGGTCACAAAACAGTTAACATCTCGTGAATGCCGCCCTCGGCCTGGAAGCAAGCATTACTCGTTCGGGCTGACGAGCTAAAAAAAAACAAAAAAACAAACAAAAACATCTTGGTCAACTGAAAACGTCAGTTGAAAGGCTGCCCCTATCTCTTATCGCTTCTTCCACACTGTATCGTTCGTGATTCCCAACCACTAATGTGCCTCGGAAAATGTGAGACCAAAACCTGATGTATTGTTCAACCTTGTTCTTCTTCTGGCTTTTGGCAAACAAACTTAATGGTGCTTTACTGCCACCTACTGGTATTGTCCTTCCACTGCATGGAAACCAATGTGAATTGATGGTGGCTGGATGTTGTGAAGTGTGCTGCCGCCATCTAGCGGTGGGGGTCTGAAGTGCACCGGCATTACAAATTTTGCTTGTATTGTCAAAAACTGGTCAAGTGGCACCTCGTATCTTGGAAAACGTGTAAGTCAGGATACTCGTATCTCAAAGCACCATCGCATTTAAAAAAAACAAACAAACAAAAAAAAACCTATCCTCAGTTATTCGCTGAAAGTCACATCTATTCAATGTTTTTGTGCTCAGGCCTAAGCAATAAAATAATGACTTTGTGTTGTTGTTCGGTTTAATTCATTGATAGTGTTTGATGCAGTCACTAATAATAACTGATTCAGTCTGCTGACTGTTACGATTTGCCTGTACTCCCAACAATGCATTATTGTGTGTCGATTCCAAAAGATGAGTTTGATGACCTAATACCGTTCGTGTAAAGTGCTAGTGTGCATTTTTCGACGAGAGATGTCACGTCAATTAGTGCGAGCGTGTTATTTAGGCTAGTATGCTCGCTAACACTATTGTAATACAGTTATTCAGTAAATATAACATGTTTGCTGTAATTAGGGGTCTAAGTTACTGTATAATTCAGTGACTGTCAAATTGTACGACAAGTCACACATCTACACCCTATTGGTGATTTTTTTTATTTTTTTATTTTTTGCTTACTATGCAGTTTTTTTTCTCTCGACCCAGGCTCCAGCTTCAATTCCCGGGCCACTACTCTCCCTTGGAGGCCTTCTACGAGGACAAGAGGGCACTGCTACTCCCTAGCGGCAATGACGTCATTTCAGTTTGCCCTATCAACGCCTGGGGGGCTGCCATCAACCACAGCATGCATCCAGAAATGAAGGTCTGACATTTTCAAGCGATTGTTTTGTGCTTGTATGTTGACTATGTGTCTCCTCTTGAACCAGATCACCCACCCGGCGGGCTGCATGTCCCAGTTCATCCGCTTCTTCGGCGAGCAAATCATGGTGCTGTGGAAACTGGCGCTACTCCGGCGGCGAATCCTCATTTTCTCCCCTCCGCCCGTGGGCGTAGTCTGCTACAGAGGTGTGGAGGAGCATCTGGGGTTTTACGGCTAGATGGATAAAACCGACGCTCGTGTTTTTTCATCCCCCTTAGTGTACTGCTGCTGTTGCCTGGCAAACATCTCCATCCCAGGGGTGGGCGTGGCCGTGCCCGAGTTCAGACCTTTCTTCTATGTCAACGTGGCTGACATAAGCGCGCTAGAAAATGAGCTCTCCTATGTGGCATGTGAGTGAAACCTGCATAATGTCGGGCAAACATACAGTAGATATACACTCATTTAATAAGATTCAATAGAAGTTTGGTGGAGCAAGTTCATTGTTTAATCATGCCCGCTGAGCTTTTACACTATCAAGGGTCCTGTAATATTGGTTGCGGGAATTGAGCTTTTTTTTTTTTCTTCAAAAATTGCTTAATTAAAATCTTTATATAATTGCTTAATATACTGCAAAATGTTCAAATAAAAAAAAAAACAATTTTACATGTACAGTTAACATTTTTTATTGTCAAATAATTAGTTCATGTTTATGAATGATACAATTAGACTTTAATAAAACAACTTTGCATGCACGTAGCATTTTTAACTTTATTTAATAATGGGATGTATTGTAAATAATAAAAACTGTTATGACAATAACCGATTGTCCATGTATATTGACATTTTTTACTTTGTTAAATAATTGGTTTCTTTATTGCAAATAACATTTTTAATATATTTGTGAAATAAGCAACTTTACATGTACATTCAACATTTTCTATTTAATAATTTTCTGAATTTATTGTAAGTAATACAAAAAATAGTCAAATAAAAAATTTTACATCTACATTTAACATTTGTCTTCATTTTATTAAATATTTGATCAATTTATTTGTTGTAATTAAGAGAATATTACAACAAATAAACACTTTTACATAAACTACATTGGAAAAAAAACTTTAAAATAATTGGTAATGTAATTATAATTAAATTGCTAATATTACATTTAAAACATGACTATTTTATTAAAAAAATATTTAGTCCATACTTTACCACCTTTTTTATGAAATAATTCTATGAATTAATGAAAATTCCATTGACTTTAAATAACTTGGTGTAAATAATTTTAAAGTAAAATGTACATTTTAAGAATATGTTAACGAATGACCTGGCTCATTTGTCCATTTGCCCATTGTTGTGGATGTTGTAGGTACTACTGAGAAGATCTTCGAGGAGAAGCGGGATCTGTACGACATCTACGTGGACAATCAGAACGTCAAGACCTACAAAGAGGGTCTGAAGCCCCTGCTCCGCATCAGCAACGCCGACCGGGAGAAATATCGCAAGCTCACCGAGCAGAGGTACGTCGGATAAAGAAGAAACTAAAAACAATATATAGCGGTCATGTCTTGATTGTATTGTATTTGCAATGATGCAGGAAGATGCTGTTGTACTCTCAGGAGGAGAATGGTGACTGTGTATCCAGTGAAGAGGATCTCTTTATTCTGTAAGTTCGCAATACTTGATGAATCAAATTTGACAGGGGTTGGCAAACTTTTGTGGGACAAGGGTCCTTTGTAGATGAGGTTAAAAAAAAGATGTGTATGTAAATCATTTTATTTTAATATGTCAAAATAAATAAATAAAATAAATGATTTATCAGTTTAATGATTATATGTTCTAGTACAGTGAATAAAAAATTTTAAACTTCCTTTTTCTTAATATTTTTATTTTATATATTTTATTTCGATTGTAAAATAATCGTGCTTATTTTTAGACAATTATTTATCAATATCGTTTATAACGAATCAACAATGAAAGAAAAAAGCACAAGGGAATAAAATATGTGTTCATGTAAAATAGTATGTTTCAATAAAGTATTCATTATTTTTAATCGGACTCTCACCTTATAATAAAGCGATTATTCAATAAAGAGTGTAAAATAGTTTTTCCTGTTTTTGTAACAGGTTATTTTGATAATAAAATAGAAATTAATTTCCATTTTTTCATTTATCATTTAATTTTCCTTAATGAAGCAATTATTTAATAAACGGAAACAGATTGAATTATATACAATTAAATTATACCTGCGACCCTAGTGAGGATATGGTATGGAAAAAAGATGAATGAATGGACAATTACATTTAATTCACTAATTATTTAATAAAATATAAAACGGAAACATGTTTAGTTGAGTAAAATTGTATTTTATTTACAACAGATCCAAATGATAAACTATTGCATAAGAAATGAATTAAAAAATGATATATACATTTGAATCACCAAAATACACATCAGATACCTGTACTTTCACTGCTAGATAACCACACAAGATCTTGACCAGATCTTGTGAAGTTCGCTGCCGCCGTGTAGTAGTAGTAGAGTGTCTGAAAGTCACCCATACCTTGTAGGGCAAATTCTTGCTCGCAATGCTAAGCAAAAAATGGAAATAGAGCTGAAAGTTGTGGCACTTGTCAAGGCACCACTGTATGTACTGATATGGACGATTTGACTTTAGGTTTTTCCTGGAGCAGAACAACAGGATTTTCCAGACCCTGAGCGAGGTGGCGGGCAGTCCAGACCCGACGCTGACCGCCGAGAGCGTGAGGGCTATGGGCCTGGACCCGCACGGCGACAGGCTCTTCCTGCTCCACCTGTTGGAGATCTACGGCTTCGACACGCTGCTGGTGTCTGACCAGCTTTGCTGCAGCTGAGACCCGGATTCCCCTCAGTTTGCGTCATCATAACCAGGATAGCGTCTCATCCAGAAATATCTGCGTCATCTTTTTTTATTTTTTATTTTATATATATATTTAAAAAAAATCTCATTCTGCTGCTTCCTGGGGACTGTGTTGCATGACCGGTAAACACAGCCTGGTAAAATTAGCGTCCTGTAAATACTGTTTTGTCTTTTCATAGTCTGGGTCTGTTGCAGGCCTAAATGAAGCATTTATGTACAAATCGACACCTCTTTATTTGAAAAATGTGAACACTGTTGTTTAACTGATTGTATTTTGCTAAAGGATGGATCTTTTCTTCTTTTGAAGCCAGCGATGAGACCAAATTGAAATCTTTTCAACGGGCTCGAGTGGCGTCCACGCGGACTTAATTGCATGCTGCCAGCTGAGCCTCGGCATCCATCGTCCAGTTGGGGTTTGAACACAAATCAAGACAAGCACAGGCCTGAAGGGAGGAAGCTAAGTCATTTTCTGCTGCTGCAGTGGTGCCTTGACTTATGAGTTTAATTCATTCCGAGACCACACTCGCAACTCAAATCACTCTTATTACAAATCAACTTTCTCCATTGAAATTAATGGATAAGCCATTCATCTGTTCCAACCCACCCCCCAAAACTTCATAAAAACAGTAACTGAATAATTTTTTTTCAATTGCATTCAATGGACATTGCGCAGCTCCTTCTGGTCTGCATACCCTGGCCACCAGGCAGTATACTACATAATACACGTAGTATGCGGAGACTGTCTCAACTAAGCTTCAGCAATAGTCATTTTTTGCAGCCCATAAATTATATATGCCTGCGATTACTGTTATATGCTCTATATGAGTGTGTGTTTGTTGAAATATCCGTTAGTTAGCCAAATAGCATAGTTGCCCAAGTCATAGTATTTGAACATTTTTGGAAAACAAGAAAAATATTTAACAAACAAGAACCGTCCAGTTGCCCTGATTCAACTTTTGTGGATTACCATGACCTAGATGACTGAGAAGCTACACGTAAAGAAAAAAAACAAACTATTTTTTAGCAAGCACGTTGTTTTTTTTAATCGATACTGTGACCGTAAGTTACAATAGACTTTGGCAATTATGTTATGAAACTAACAAGTCATTGAAAGGTTTATTGCTACCGGGATATTGATTCTATTTTCATTAGCCTGTCTATGGCGTTTTCCCATTATGTGTTTTGATTGTACATGAAACTAATGGAATTTCATGAGGCCAAGTTATGTCCTTTGGTTAACTATACATGTTTTTACAGTTAACTTCAACTGTGAAGACCTTTACCTTTTGTTGTTTGCTCGCTCACAAGACAAAGCAAAAGTCGGAACTCTTACGTCAAGGTACCACTGTGTTTTCCCTGTGAATTTATTTTAAGTGAGGATATGTTTACTGGCTGTAACTTTGTGATAACACGCGATCAAATGAATGTGTTTTCTAAAGGTGATTCCCATCCTGTAAAGCCTCATTGTTCACTCAACTGTACAGGGTTTGAGCAAACCTCTGAGTAGTAGAAGTAGTTGGGACAATCTCACTCATGTTAAAACTATTTATTTATTTTACTGTAAACCATTTCAGAAATAAAGAGCGACACCGCTTGTGAGGAAAACACAGTTCTCCTTTTGAATGTTGCCTACTTCTAAATGCTAATGAGTTCTTCCCCGCTGGATTCGCTAGCACAATCGTCGGAGCTCGTCGCGGCTGCTTTGAGAGCGGCCAACCAGGCCTGTTTGACGTCCGCGTGGTCGCAGGTGAACACGTGCCTGCTTTTGGATTGTCTTAAATTGAAGCAGTATTGTCCTTGGAGTTTCTGAGAGGGATCTTCCACTGTGCAGCCCAGCAGAGGTATACAGGAGAGGGGCTTCACATCCTTGGGGGGGGGGGGGGGGGACAAAATCCACTGTAAGTCATCATTTCGTTGTTTAAAAAAACCCCCAAAAAAAAAAAAACACCAAAACATCAGTGTCTGTTACTTACCTGTCGAGCAGCATACAAAGAGAGGACCAGAGGTTCTGTTTTGGTGACGACAGCCCACACCCGCTGCCATGTTTTGGGATTGTCGCCATATTGCAGGAAGCTGCTTATCATGCAGGAAGCTGGAAAAGACTCCAACTGAAAAACAGATTTGGGATTTCAACCCAAAAAAAAAGGTACTTCATTTGTTCATGCACGAAACTGAGGATTTAGATCAGGGATGGGGAAAGTATGGCCCTTAAGCTGGCACACCATGCATTTATATTATGAAGAGTCTTTATATTTGTTACATTCTGTTTATTTCCAAAAAGTGGCCATTTAAAAATGTATGGATTTTTAATTAATCATTATTCAGCTCATTAAATGTTGATTAAATGAATACAAAAACAGTTACACTTTTTACATTTCTAAAATGAACAATTTTACATTACTAAAATCAATAAAATTGTTCAATGCTTTGTCAAAAAACAAATTCAGTCTTATTAGTAGTATACTGCCTGTAATGTGTTAATGAAATACAGTTAAATTAATCATGAATAGAATTCATGATTAACATATTTTAACCATTTGTTGCATTTATTTAGCCATTTCCTAAGTAAATAAAATGTATGGTTAAATTAATTATAAATACAATTAAAAAATAGCATGCCTTATTTTATATATAATACAAAAATACTGGTAAAAACAAAACATTGAATTTGATTATATAATTGTTTACTATAATTATGACAAATAAATTAAATAAAAAGAGATTAACCTTAAAAATTTGGTTATTTTATGTTGGGAATACAATTTTAAAAAATGGAAAATAAACATTTAAGAAATCTATCAAATTACATTTAAACAAGAATTGATTATTTTATTCAAATAAACCATTTTCTTTGTTGCCACCATTTCCTAAAATTGGTTAGTGATGTTTGTTTTTTTCATTCATCCAATTAAATAATTTGTAAATTATCATTTTAAATAATGGATTATTTCATTTAAATCATAAAATTTAAAAAGGGTATTCATTCATGTATGTTTTTTAAATTTTTTTATTTAAGTCTGACTTGGTTCATCTGTCCGTATTAAAAAAAATAAAAAAAATCAAGTATGACCTTTTGAGCAGAAAACGTTTGCCCACCCCCCATTTTCAAGCCACTCACCGCTGATTTTGGCCTCTTGGTGCTGTCACCCCTCCCTCCTCTCTGTCCCGTCAGGATGGAGTAGCAGGATTTGCACACCTTGTTCAGCTTGTTGCCGTCGTACGCCAGCGCCACCTTGTTGTCGGAGCACTTCCAGCACACGACACAGCCGCAAGCCCGGCAGTGATGTCGGCGTCTGGTCAGAGCGTTGAAGGGCTCCTGGCACTTCATGCACACGGTCACCTCGTTGTCACGGATCCAGCGAGGGGCGCGTCGCCCCAGCTCTTCCGCCTGGAAAACAAGAGCCTCAGCCGGGTGTCTCCCACAGTATGCGGGTGCTCCTCCCACTTACTGGTTCCTCTGCATTCAGCTCCTTCGAAGCAAACTTGAACGTCTCATTTTTCTTCTGGAACACGTCAATGGCATCCTGGGTCACCTGGAGAACGAAAAGTGCATCTTTTTCCGTACAAGGTAACATGACACTTATTGTAACAAATACAGTGGTACCTTGACTTATGCTTGTAATGTCATTAAGTGACAGACCATTGTGCAAAAAAAGTATGCCAGTACCTTGATCCACTCATCTCGGTCTTGTTCAGAGCTAGAAAATACAAAACAAAGCAAATAATATATAAATGTATCATATCTCTCTCACACACACGTCTGAAAAGACATACCTGGCCTGCAGCTCCAAGGTTTTCTCCTTGCCCGACACCTGGAAGGTGTACGGATGGTCCTCATTGGCGGTCTCCTGCACCTGCATGCCGTCCACTCCTATTCTGCTGCGCACCGTAAAGCGCTGGCCCACCAGGCTGAATTTTGGCGTGCAGCACAGCAGGAAGTTGTTGAACTATGCAGAAAGAAAAACAAACGCCTGAGATCGAATACCTGAACTGCATCATAACTTGATGTAATCAAAACAAAAAAGTAATCATTGGAAAAAAAGATAATAATTACATTAGGGTGAATCATAAGAAATTTGTTATTGAAGAGTATTTACTGAAGAAATTAATTTTTTTATTGAAAAGTAAATATTTTTAAAAAGTACTTTAGATCATTGTCGTCAATCCAGAAAGTGAAAGCTTCATGGTGGATGCCGGTTTTGATGGGCACAAATTTAATTTATTTAAAAAAGGTCTAGTTTTTCCAATGTAATTTCTTTTAACCATAGGAAAATAAATATTTCCGTATTTATTATTTATTAAATAATAACTTAGATATTTAGTCGAACCAGAAAAAGTTGTTCTATCGCAAATGTGATTTTGATGGACACTAATTTAACGTAATTTTTTAAAAATTAAGTTTTCTTTTTTACATACGAGTCATACCCTCAAAATATTGCCGCTCCATAGTAGACATGGTTTTGATTGTCACTACTTTAATTTTAAAAAGTGGACATTAGCATAATTGCCAAAGTAATTTTTTAACGTTTTCCGAAAACAAGAAAACAGATTCAGCAGATAGAAGCCCAGATGCCACATTCACCCTTTGTGAATTACCATGACCTGTATTACTGAGAATATACACAGACATGGGGGAAGGGGAAAAAATATATATATTTTTTTAGCAATCACATTAGTATTTTTATTTATATTTTGAGAGCAAGTTAAAAGCTAACGATATAAAAAGAATGAGGACATAAAATATGTCAGAATGTAAATTGAATTTGCCCTTGAGGGATTATAATCAGTATAATAAATTAAATAAAAATGAAATACAAAAATGTAGTCATACCAGAAAGAGGTGGCGCTCCATGGCGGACGTGTTCCTCGCTGCGAGCTTCAGCAAACGACCCTCCTTGAGGAACTCATTAGTGGGGTTCACCACTTCTTCCTCTCCGACCATCTCGTAGATCTCCAGCAACCTCTTGATGCGCTCCTATTTGAGACAATTAAAAATATAGATATATATTTTACCCCCTTGTGTTACTTCAAAAGATGAATGTAGAGATGACATACAGCTTTGTGGATGGCACTGTTTGAGTGGTTGGCAGCCATGGAAATTGTCTGCAGGGATTCTGTGCAGGAGGCAGACCGAGATGGTCCAAACTGGTTAAAAGTGAGAAACTGATATTTACTGAATAATTATGTCAGATGAAAAAGAGTTGCGATACTTACGATGAGCAAACTCATAGTCTGGGTTATTGGGGGGTACTTTCTTGACGTAATCCCTGAGTAGCATCTCATAGCGAGGAATTCTCTGGACCGGTTCCAACATGTGATGCTGCAGAGTTAGGCTGGCACACACTTCCTGACTCTACATGGAAAATAGATCACTTGAAACTTGGACTTCAGCTAGCGAATATTTTTTTTTTTATTTTATTTTAAGTGTTGGACCGATTATCCCATCAATTAATCGGATAAAAATGTATTTTTCATTGTTAAACAGTAACGTGCACGTGAGGTGGAGGTAATATTTTGTCCACTTGGGCTTGCTATCCTCATTTTACTGTAATATATGTGACTTTGAGTGTGTATGGCCTTAACAGGCGGAGCCTGGCCTGTAAGTGACATGGGCATCAGAGAATTAGATGATAGGTAATTTGAGATACCATTAAAAAATATTTAATACAATATAAAAGTTTTCCTACCTGGATGTCCTCGATGATATTGCGGAAAGCGGACGAGCGCTCTGTCCATATTCTCACCAGCTCCGTGGCCTGGTCGAAGTTGCTGACGTAGTCGGCGTACATCCTCAGGAAGGGGGCGTGCTGCAGGAGGACATTGCCCAAACCTGGACACTTATGCCTGAATGGTTAATATTGACATAGATTAGGGCTAGGTGATTATCAGTCAGAACATTTTCAAGGTGAAGGGGGACTCGCTTAAATTTGAAAATCAGATTTTGTGGTGGGGGAAAAAAAAACTGATTTTATACGCCCAAATATGGGGTTCCTGATAGCTGCAACGGGACACCGAACCCTGGCTAAAAATAGCAATTGTTTGTAATTGACAATGGTTGCCACAAGATGTCGACAAAGCACTACTTGCGTCTAAATGGAACTCTTCAACTCACTAAAACGTAGTTGACAACAAGATGCCGTGAGCTCACACAGTGAATCCCAAAAACAAAAATCTGAAAAATGTGTGGGGTTTTACTGTATTGCGTTTTCGTGACATGAGGACCCACCAGTGTCCGATGCAGTCCTCCAGGTCAGGCAGCAGAAACTGGCTGTGGAAGGAGTAGATAGAAGAGATGTTGGAGAAGATGTTGCGCACCACCTCGGCTGGAAAGGAGCCACGTCCGGCCTCTTCTGTCAAACGCTGGCAGAACACCTGCAACAGGGAGTCCGTGAAATACATTTCTGCTGTGGCTCAAGACCAGGTCCCCCACACTGACCTGGTCCAAGAGGTGGAGGCGGGCCACGTAGGCCCTCTCCGTGTGCAGTAGTTCGCTGACTATCTTGAACAGCTTCTGCTCCGTGTTCTCCTCCTTTAGCGTCTCATTCGTCTTCTCAACACTCTCCTCGCACTGTTGGCCCTCACGAGCGGCCTCGGTCCATTTGCAAGAGAACCTGGATCCCACGCGGATCTTGGAGCCTTTTTCAGCACGGATGGGTTCGGTTTGTCCGAGGCGGCGCTCCTCGCCTCGTGAAGTGACTTCCTCTGCGGTGCGGTTGACCCTGAGGTCTGCTGGTGGTTTGACGGTGATAATGGGTCTTGTGCTTCGGGAAGAAGCATCCGCTTTATTCGATGGAGTTCTGATAAAACAAACCTGGAGTTACTGAGTTTATCACAATGCCAGAGGGGATTATATCAGGGGACTCAAACATTTATTCATTAATCAATGTATAATCGCTCGAGGTAATAAACGGTGCGGGAAAAAAATTGTTTTAGTTCAGTGTTCGGTTCACAAATGGGAAAAAAAAAAAAAGCCAAACAAACTGCTAATGTTTTGTGTAAATGTGCAGATTTAATGGCTTACATCTTTTCTTTTAAGGATACAACAACAATAGTTTGTTACTTTCTGCTATAAAAATACTAATAGTGGCTTTTCTTTTTGGCTCGCCAGAAGCTGAGCTGCACTGTGTTTGTTTACATACTAAGCCCGTGGCAGTTACACAGCTTGTCCCTGACCAACGATGTTTTGAAAACTGCCCCTGCATTTGGTCGTTATTATAATTTACAGCTAGCTTTGAACAACAGATAAGGAAATGTGACAAGCTTTCGCTTTTGACACCTGCGAACGTGATAAAAGAATCCAACCTTTCGTCCAAATAGACAATGAGGTCGGGCACACTCAGCGACTTCCCCGCATGCTTTTCTTGTCCCTCCATCTTCCCGCTTGGGATCTTGTGTAATCCTAGCCAGGATTTAGAGTTCCTCGCTGGGGTGTAGCTGCCCATCTTCCCCTGAACGGGGCTGGGGGTCTTAAGTAGTCTCGAGAGTGGGGACAACTTGGCCGGGCTGTGGCCTCCCACCCTCGAGGGGCTACCGCTGCGGATGCCTCTCTTGCCCGGACTCGGAGACCCCAATGTCGGACTGCTCATGAGCTTGGGGATTTTCTGAGAAGGGGACAGCCTGGTGGGGCTTACGTGTACCTCATTGAGAAAACCCGGTCCCGCTTTGTTCGGACTCGGGGACGTGTGGCAGCAGGTCGCTTGGATTGGACTCTTGTCAACATTCAAATACCGCGGGGGGAGCCGAGATGAAGACGGTGGCTCGGTCCTCATCGGCGTCTGGAGGTGGGCAGGCTTTGGAGGCACTGCGAGGACACACACCATCTACCAGTCAGAATCTACTCTGACGTCAAACTGGACTTGAGCTCACCTTGTGGCTTAGAGGGGGTTCTCTCGGATGGACTGGTTCGGTCTTCATTGGGTTTAGAGTTTGGAGCTGATCCGCAGGTCTTGTCGCAAGAACCTCCACAACTGTACGAGCCGCACGCGCCACTGCTCACCACTGAAATAGATATTAGAGCTTTGTAAAATCACCTGCAAAATCTGATGGGGTTTTGAATATTTTGCTCCTCTCATGTAAATACCCAAAATAGACTTAATAAAAGCTGAGCATTATTATCTTTGCAAAGGCTGATTTATTCATTTTTTTAAATATGGTTCTTTTGAAAAATAATATTGTATTGTTTATCATTCGGAAACCAACTTGCAAACTTGGACCTGATTACATCTCACACTGCATATTGACATTTTAAAATCAATTCGAGGCAGCGACTCAACTTGAACTCAGAAAAGTAGGTCAAAATCACCAATATAGTTAACATGCAAACAAATCCACACTGACCTCTTTCCTTTCGATCATTTTCCAATTCCGATGTTCTTACCTTACACTAACTTGGGCAAAGATTCCATTGCTTTAAGCTAATCTGTCTCAGTCCCAGGGCTCTGCTGAACAGATCTGCGGGTTTCAGGCTCAACTATGTCACACTTCTGCTTTCTCACTTCTGTGTTGCCTCCTTACACGATTTAACATGTCAGCATATGGAAGGGGTGGCATTTATTTCGCTCTTCTTGTAGAGGCTCAAGGGTAAACATTTTCCATTGCAGAATTCACTTAAAATCCATTTACAACCAGGATTTTAATGCAGAAATGACACATTTGTCAGCTGTATGAAGAAGAATCAGCTTCATTTCCAACGTACAGTTCCAAGTCATGGTTGGCACTGTTGACTCCATATTCTATCAGTGCCATCTGGGCAAGAATGAGACATTTGGCGTAAAACAAACCCTTCAGCAGTGGAACACTGGGCCTTTGTGTGTGTGTGTGTGTGTTGCTGCGAGTGTGTGATTGCCAAACAAAAAAAGCAGCAAAAGAGGAAAGTCCAGGCTGAATCAGGGGGAAAGGATTTGCCTCTCAATAATCCAACAGGCACCAATTAACACCATTCACAATGCATGCACCGAGAACACATGACGTCATTGTGTTTGGAAGTTGACAGAACATGAAATGATGCGAGCAGTAGTTTAAGCCAATTAAAAACACTTTGAGTATTATTTAAGTGGTTTACCGACTAATAATATAATGTGTTAATTAACGGCTACCCAGTGTGATTGTCCTTCAATTACTCCAAAAGACAATGAGGTGACCTCTTTCTTTGTTTTTTTTGTTTTTTTGGTGATAACTTCCCAAAGAGTAATTAACGTGTCTAGTTGGCTCAAAGGGTGTTTTTAGGGAGTGCAGCTCACCTGTGTGACAACCCGGTGCCGCGTCTTTCGCCCTCCGTCGGACGGCCACGCGCCTGAACTCCTCCACGTCGCGGCTGCTGCTGTTCAGCGTCAAACTATTCCTCTTCTTTAGGTCAAACATGGCCAAAGTGTGTCAACTTGCTGTTCGAATAAGTTAAGTCAATACTGAGTAGTGAGAGGTGGCGTACGGTGTGTTGAACGTGCGGCAGGGGGTGTGGCAGAGCTGCTGCGGTTAATTATAATGGAGAGGCGGAGGCCTCAATTTCCTTTTGGGATTGCCAGCTGCTTGTAATACTGCAATACGCCTGGTAGATGGCGCCAGAGTGCAAAAACTACAAATAGTCTTTATTTTTTTTTAAAATTGAATTATATATATAAAAAAAAAGAAAAAAAAAAAGTTTGTCTTTTTAGCATTCAGGTTTCGTTTATATTACGAATATTTCCACTTTTTGTTTTGTTTTGTTTTGTTCTCTGCATAAGTAAAAAGCAATACAAATGTTGATGTAATGCATATTTTACTCTTGATAATTTCCCATGGCTTGATCGCAATCTGGTCTGATGCACTGTTTTCCGCCAGAAGATGGCGTGAAAGGTTGACAGACAGACAAAGGAGGAGGAGGGGGGGCGGGGAGAGGCAGGCTTCCCGTGGCCGGTGCATCATCAAAGGAGCTCGTGGAACGGCAGCCTGCACTACCGGTCTCGTTTTCCCTTCTCAATTCTCCCTTTCCCCTTTTTTTACTCTGTTGCCTTGTCAGCCACCAAAGATGTCAGCCAGGCCGGGATTCTACCGACAGGAGCTGAATAAAACTGTGTGGGAGGTGCCGGAGCGGTACCAGAACCTGACGCCGGTTGGCTCCGGAGCCTACGGTTCGGTGTGGTGAGTATTTGTGTGTGTGTGTGTGTGTGGAGGGGCGAGGCTGCAGCTCAGAGATGCCTGCATGCATGTTGGCTGTGTCATCAAAATGAAGCAGCATTTTTTTAGTTTATTTTTTTTTAACATGTCAGTATTAATCAAATGAGGCAATTATTTCCCAAAAATAAAAAGAATCACATTTTGTTTACATAGCTACAGAGCATCGTGGAAAGTAATCTTATATGCATTCCTCTTTTGATGGTGCATTAAAAACCCTTGTGTGCCAGTTGGATCTAGTGGTTGCTATGGTGATACCCAGCCCCGACATCAATTAAGTTCAGATGCAGACAGACTGTCGGATTCCAGTCTGTTGGTATAGCTGCTAAGAGACAAAATTGGGATTTTGCAGGAATAACATTGCACAGTTACAATAATCTTGAGGTACAAAATACTGCTGTTGCGCATCCACAAATCCTTCATTTGATGTACATTAGGTGTCAAACTTATTTTGTAAAAAAAATAAATGTACAGTTCATTATAGTCACCTTATCATATTTTTGCATATACACAATTGCCCCCGCATTTGATTGTTATTGAATATATTTTTAACAACAAAATGAATTTGAAACCAGAAGTCATAGAAAATAGTGGCAAGCAAAATACTGGACAACTGTATTCCAATTTATGTTAAAAAGGGATTTGGTGGAAGTAAAATCTAAAAATAAAAATAAAATGCAATTCCAGTAGAGATTTTCTGCTTCAATTAAAAGAACAATTTAGCAAGAAAGGTGATGTAGGCACTTATTTGTTTTAGTGGGCCACATTAAAGGATGTGGCAGGATGGATCGAGCCCCCGGGCCTTGAGTTGGTCACCAGTGGTGTATTTTGTATCTTAATGGAAAGAAATAGACTCTACAGTACCTTAATTAATGACTGTGAGTCAAAAATGTACTAATTTACGACTACAGTATCTTTATTGATTCATGCTGACAAAAAGTTAATTTGGGCAATTTATACTGTTAAAAAGAAATGCCAGTTTAGTATCATACTAAAGGATTTCACGCCTTTATAAAGTGTCATCTCAGTTTTTTCAAAGTTCAAATCCTATGTGCGAGATAGTGCGACACGATGAAGACTTCCTCTTTGTTGTGAAACGGAATTGAATCAGGCTTTTCTGCTCTTTCGCAAGACTAGTTCCTCACAAATGTTTCAAAATGATCGAATTAGTTAGACTAGTTCTGTTCTTGCTTTAATGTAATATAAAAAGTAATATTGTTCATATCTTGAATAGCTGGTTCATTTTTAGTTTGACCTTTCATGCCTTTCCCCCCCCCGCACTTTAGTTGACAGCTAATTAGTTTTACCTGTCCTGCTCATATTTCAGCCAATCAGCTCTTTCCCTTATCCTAATCCTAATCATATTTTTTTTTTTATCTGTCCTTCTCAAATTATTATTGTTGTGCTTTGTTGTTTTCAAATTGTGCTCCTTATTGTGTGAATATTATTTTCCTTATTTTCCTAACCCAGCAGAGCTATTCCACACCCTAAATTGTGATTTTTCCAGTTTAGATTTCGTCTCAGTTTACGGCAGGGTCACTTTAGGACTGACAAATATGCAGTACGTGCTTCTTATTTAGACGACTCTGAATAAAACATTTTGTCATCTCCTCTCCGAAAGTTCCATTTGTCATTTACTTGACATGGCTTTATGGTGTGTTTTATTATAGCAATTGAATGGTTCAGAGGTTTGACGCTATTACGTACAGATATATATCATGCATATTTGATGTTAAACAATGGCTATGAAAATTTGCTGGATGATGAAATAGTTGTAAAAATAACTGGAGCATTACGAATTGTATGCACATTTTACTGACGTAGCATATAATTCAATTAAAATAAAATGTATTGCCCCTCCATCTTCATCCTGCAATCAAATATGTAAAAATGAAATACTGCTACACTACACTTTGAGAGCACAACGCTCTGTGTATGGAAAATGGCATCATGGCCGAGACATGGCATGTGTGAGCTTCATGTCGGAAGATTGGCTGAAATCCGACGGGGGCGGGGGGCATCTGCAGTGGCAGCGGGTGACTTGAAGCCCTGGAACGAACAGTGCACTCAGCCATGCAAGGTTTTGGTTTACTCAAACGTGGAAGCAGAAAGTGTAAGAGAGGGAAGAGATTACATAGATACATACCAAAGAGTCTTACGCCTCACCGGAATACTCCGGTAAATGTAAACAAACTTATCCTATAATTTACCTCAGTGGTTCTCAAACTTTTTACACAAAGTACCACTGGGGGAAAAAAAAAAAAAAAACTTCCATAAAATAATGATTCAATTTAAACATAAATGTTAAATGAAAATTGTACCTGAATAGATGAACAGTCGATGCAAATGTGTTGAACTTGATGTTTTAATACAACTCACTGTCCTCATGCAGTGATTCTTGGATGTCCCACGATCACACTGTGAGAATCACCACCTGATCGAATAAATCTCCCTTTTCCTCTCCAGTTCGGCGTACGATGTGGTCCTGCGGCAGAAGGTGGCCGTGAAGAAGCTGTCGAGGCCCTTCCAGTCGCTCATCCACAGTCGCCGTTCCTACCGGGAACTCCGGCTACTCAAGCACATGAAACACGAGAATGTTAGTGCGTCCGAATGTGAAATCATCCGGTGAGCTCAGCAATCTGCCTGCCCGCGCTCATATTGATTCACGTTTTGTTTCTTTTAGGTAATCGGGCTCCTGGATGTCTTTACACCTGCTGCGGCATTGGAAGACTTCAATGAACTGTAAATCTTTCAATTGAATAGACTTAGTTGTGTGTCTCAGTGCATTGTCGCCATGTTTTGTAACCCACCTGTTGCTTTCTGCTTCCCCCCCCCCCCCCCCCAGCTACTTGGTGACCAACTTGATGGGTGCGGACCTCAATAACATTGTCAAATTCCAGAGGTTGTCCGATGAGCACGTGCAGTTCTTGATTTATCAGCTCCTCCGTGGCCTCAAGGTGGGTTCCTGTGCTGGAAATGTAACTTTTCAGTGAGCTCATAAGGCAGGGGAACTTTTATGTTACATTAGATTTTTTTAAATGAACACATGGGCCGGGTCATTCTCATATGGAGTATATAAAAAAAAAAGTTGAAATATGAAATATGTAAGTTCATTGTAATAATAAATTAATCATTGATTAGTCATTTCTAATTAATTTAGTTATGATGCAATTACAGTTTTTATAAAATAACACAAATTTAGATGTGCATTATGTATTTTACAAATATTTGCATGCATTATTTACAATATATAAATAAATGATTTGCTGAAATAAATATAAACGTCAAATATACATGTAAAATTTGTACTTGACTATCTTTTATGAATGAATAAATATATTAAACAGTCATTTAATAAAATAAAAGTTTTAAATGGAGAAATCAAATTATTTACTTTACTAATATTGTTTTGTTTTGTTAGCAATAAATAATTTTACTTAATAAATAAATAAATACATGTAAAATTGTTTACTTGACTATATTTTACTTTATTGTTTACAATGTATGAAGTAAAACATTTTATTTAATAAAATGACCAAAAATGTTCAATATATATAAAAATGGTTTGCTTTACGCTAGATTTATTTTGTTGTTTGTCATAATAAATTGCCAAGTAATTTTTAAAATATCAACAAATATGAAATGTAATTATTCACAAAACATGAATGAGCCAATTATTTAATGAGACAAATGAATTAGAAAACAGTCTTAATCAATTTTAGGGGGGAACAAAGACAAATGAATCCAACATACATGCACATAAACACTTAAACACTTAAAACAGGACTTTTGATGAGGTAAATGCTGGATGGCCAAGATTATAGAGCCATACTTTGCCCACTCTTGTTGTAAAGTGTTGATGACATTCACCCAAATATTTGGGCTCTTAACGTGTGACTTTAGAAAAGATAATAATAACACAAATCCAAGTGTGGTCCTATGTTTGAAGAAATATTGTTAGACTGACCGATTTGTGTCCGAGGCATGCTAAAAATAGACTGCTCCAGCTGTTCAGTCTGGTGCGTTACCAAGGAAACAGCCAAAAGCAACCTCCCCATAGACAAGGATGTTCAGGGTGGGTGTATGGTGAACTGCACTGTTGACCCCTTTTCTCGTCATTTATCTCCTCACGCATGGCGGTGAACAGTACATCCATTCAGCGGGATTGATTCACAGAGTGAGTGTCTCTCAATTTACTTACTTACCAGCATGTGTACAATTTACACAATACAAATGTGAAATGTAGTGTTGCACTATATAACCCAAGCATCTCAGTAATGACTATGTATTTCTTATCTCCAGGACCTCAAGCCAAGTAATGTGGCAGTGAATGAGGACTGTGAGCTGAGGGTAAGTCCCACCCGCCCCCACGTCCGCTCTATTTCACATCTTCCTTCTCTAAATATGCGCGCCACCCCCGACAGATCCTCGACTTTGGCTTGGCCAGGCAAACAGATGACGAGATGACCGGGTACGTGGCGACTCGCTGGTATCGGGCGCCAGAAATCATGCTAAACTGGATGCACTACAATCAAAATGGTGAGTCTTTTTTTTTTTTTTTTTTTCTGTTATCATTGTGGTCTTCATTACCGTGCTTATTGATTCATCTGTGGGCTTTGTCTTACAGTTGATATTTGGTCAGTGGGATGCATTATGGGAGAGCTGCTGAAAGGAAAAGTCCTTTTTCCTGGCACTGACTGTATCCTTTATCAGCGCCGGAAGAGCCCGCAGTGGTATTTTTTTCCCCCACCCTCCATTATCTTTGCAAAGTGATCCACTGAGGTCTTTTGGATTTGCATGACAATCTCTTTCCGAAGGCGAGGCGCGAGCACAGAAAAGCCGGGAATGAATAGGAGCCGCCACAAAGGGCTTGAATCATCCCGCTTGTTGTGTTTGGTGTTGGCGAGCCGCACTAAAACCAATTTGATTAACTGATCTTGGCTCGCCTCTCTCACTCGAGTTTATGAGTCTGTTCACTTTGAATGTGGCATGGTCTGTCTTTAACGTGGCCTGGAAAAAAAAGATATCGACCAGCTGAAGAGAATCATGGAGATGGTCGGGACGCCGACCCCGGACCTGTTGGAGAAGATCTGCTCGGAGCATGTGAGACATGACATCGCTTTACATTAATGCATGGGACCAGTGGTAGCATTTTCAAGTCCCAACTTCCAATTGAAATTTCAGTTCACTATTAAATTCCTAATCTGTATTAAATAGAAAATAGAAAAAAACCCATAAACTACTATAGTATCATATAGCATATATATTTGGGCCTGACCGATTAATCAACGAGCTGATTTAATCGCCCGATATTAGCCCTTTTCAAATCGGACCATTTTGTATTTTTTATTTTACACATTAACACATTACAACATTAGACAAATATAATGACATTCAAACAAACATTAAAAAAAAGATTGGAAAACAATCGTACGAGTTTTGCAGATTTTTCTCTGTTGCACAGTTCAACAAATACGATACTATATATTGGACTAGACTAAACGATACGCCCTGCTATAAGTGGACCAGAATTACACTCCTGCCATTCTACGCTACAATACTGTAAACTACACCATACTGTACTGTATTAAACTATTAACAGTACCATGGTATGCCATACTAATAACTATGTAGTCATTTGCAATGCTGTAATATACTACACTTCCCATATATTGTACTGTGATTTATTATACAACAGTACAGTAAACTACAACGTATTGTACTGCACTGTACTATACTATACAATACAGTACTACCATATGGTGTACACTAAAATAAGATACTTTGTTGTACTATGCAATATTCTAACAGTACTATGATATGCCATACCAATACTTTACTATGCAATCATTTGCGAAGCCGTATAAAACAATCCAGTACGATAATATGCAATGTAACAAAAAGCTCTGCTGAACTATTCTATAAAATGTCGTGCTACACTGTCTCATACTGCACTGTACTACAGAAAATACAGTATACTACACTATATTATAACAGTCCTATGGTATGCCATACTAATAATACTACGGTGTGCCGCACTATACTATCAGTCGGTTTAAGTGATATCATTTCACAATGAAATAGCTACTCTGTATTAGATATGAATTGGAACGTAAAGGGGGGGGGGGAAACATTTCCGCTACATGGGACAGAACATCACTCTGTATTCACAGGCACAGAAGTACATCCAGTCTCTGCCTTTTATGCCCCAGCAAGACCTGGAGAAGATCTTCCGAGGAGCAAATCCACTCGGTTAGCACTCCATTACATTACTATGGATCTATGTACTGTACATCATTATTATTATTATCATTGCTTATAGCGCCACATTTTTCTTTTCTTTGATGATATAGCCGTCGACCTGCTGAAGCGCATGCTGGTCCTGGACTGCGATGGGAGGATCTCGGCCAACGAGGCTCTGGCCCACCCTTACTTCTCGCAGTATCACGACCCGGACGACGAACCCGAGGCGCCGCCTTACGACCAAACCCTGGAGAGTAAAGATCGCACTCTGGAAGAATGGAAAGGTGAGATTTCGGATTTTTATTTTGGGGGGGGGGGGAGACAAGACATATCAAACAATACGAGAAAGATCCTATATATCCCAAGACGTAATTAGCATCTTCATAAATCATGTTGCAAATCATGAAACTTCACTTGGGACACATTTTGGCATGAAGAATGTGAAAAATATTATTTTGGAATATGTATATTTTTTTCTTAGAAGAAATTATGACTGTTTGAATGATAACAAGTGCCAATAATAATACTCATATCAGCAAAATTACTTGATTTGAAAGGAAATTCAGTGGGGTATGTCTTTACCGTTATTGATCAAATTATATGAAAGTAATCTGCATACACGCACCCCAGTTGTAACTTTATTTCCTCGTATCTTTCTCCTACTTTTCAACAGAGTTGGTGTTTACGGAGGTGAACGGCTTCAAAGCGTCCGTCGGCAAGACTGACAGCCTTCAGGTGGAGCAGTGAACCTTCTTTCCTTTACAATCGGGCTCTTGGGGTCAGCACACTTTCCAATTACCGGGAAGATTTAAGGTCCAGTCCCAATGTTGCTTCCTGTTACGATTCCCCTTCCGCGAGACTGAAAGAGGAACAATGAAACTCCCGATCGTGATTCATACGAGAAAGCAACTTTACAGAAGCGTTTAAAAGACTCCACAAGCAGGGCATAGGACATGAAAAAGACATAGCGCACGCTAGGATTTCCAAAGCGAGAACACGACACCATCTGGTTCCTCATTATTGTGACAAACACCACAGAGACTTTTTAGATTCCTGTTTAAAGGCTTGCGGCAATGCCTGACTGCAGCTTAGCATTTAGCCTGCATACTGCATGAATAGTGGACCTGATCAGCACACCTGATTAACGGTACCATATAATACATTCAGACCACACATTTAACCGAGCTTAGGGAAGGGAATTGTAACCAGATGGCTTTATCCTTATCGTTTCTTCCCATCATGAATCAAAGTATTCAAATAATAATCTCCAGTTTACAGAAAAGTAAACACCAACTGTGCTTTTCATTAACAATGTGTTATATATTTACCAAAATGTCTATGTTGACAGGAAAGTCCTATTTTCCGTAAGGTATACAGTAATATCTGCCAAGCTATAGTATCCTTGTTATAATTTACTTCAAGATATTCATGTTTTACAGCTGATTAAGTGGCGTTCTGCACAGTGCTTACATTGGGAGTCCTTGTATTGTTATCAGTTGATAGTATTTGAGGATTGCAAAGAGGGGGACCTTGTGCAATTTCAAGGTGAAGGTTGGTGTGTGAATGTTAAAGTGCTCACGTGAATGCCTGTACATGTTTGAAGAGCGGCCACAAAAGTGAATGTCAAATTGTATCTAAAAGATGTCGCGATTGAACACTGTCTTCAGGATTATCGGTAGCATGTGATGGATGTGCACCTCTGATTTAAAACGTTTTCACATGCTTCATCCACTCGTAGCGTAATGTACGATTACTTTTTTGTTTTAGCCATTAGTTCTTTTGGCCAGTATGGTTTTTGTCTTTTCTTAATTTAGAATTTCTGTTCTTATCAACACTTTGTATGACCAAAGGTATATATTGATTGTCAGACCATTTCAGTTTAATGACATTATCTCCAATGAAGGCTGTTATTGTCATGATAGTGTACATGTGTTTTTGTGATGATCGACAACCACATACTGTATTGGATGGGAAATTATTTGTCCAGTACATTGTATGGTATACTATAGTGTGGTATAGTACATATACATGTATTTAAGCACATGGCGTGTAATTGAGCTGAGTTCTTATAAGTCTTGGAATTTCAATGTCTTTGTCACCATACTGTGCAGTAATTGACCGCGCCCGACTATACTGTGCTATACTAGGGATCATAACAATTAGCTATGGGATAGTACTCTTAATTATAACTACTCTGGGAGCCATACGTTACTATACTGCACAATAATTTACTATGCCACACTGTGCTATACTATACCAGTACAACATTATAACAGTACCATGATATGCAATACTATACTACACAGTGCTTCCATGCTGTAGTACACTCCACCATTCTATAGGGCCCTGTGGTCTGCCATACCAAACTATAATATGCAATCCTTTGCTATCCCATTCTATTCTGGGCAGTAATTTGCTATGGCGTGCTATGCTATATTTTATGAGGCGTATAGGATGCCATACTAAACTATGCAATACAATACAGGTCATTATTATGGAATCATTTGCTCAGCCACAATATGTGACACGACACTACACCACGTAATACTATATAGTGATATTCACCCTGCCTCGAATTGCAAAAATCAGAGTAACTGACACCCACAAAAACATTTGTAATTGCCTATAGATGCCACCAAATGGTGCTGTAACCCTTTAAACAATAGGTTGAACACAAACAGTGCAGCAACACATGTGGACAGACAATGTAACTACATTTTTTTTTTTTCCTCTGTGAAAAACGACCAAGATTATTGCAGTACTGATGAGCCATTTCCATCCATTTCAATGGGAAAGGATAACCCTAATATTAGCCTTAATAACCCTATTAAGATCTATAATGTTCCACACAATACAATGTAATAGTATGGTGTGGGTGAATATTGCAAACAAAGAGATTAATTTATCATTTCAGTTGAAAATGTGAATAGATAAATATGAAAGTCCAATTCATCTTTTGTCATCCTTTATTTGTGAGGTTAGATATGAAAATGCAGTAAAGCAGAAAAGTGAGGGACAGATGTTTGTCCCACATTACAGACACACCCATAGACTGCCCGGGGCGACCGACAGTCACAATAGATGCGCTTGTGTGTTGGGGGGTGTCGAGCTGCAAGACACACGAGAGATCCTGTGGAGGAATTCAGGCCCCCAAACTTCTTTGCAGGACAGACTGTGCTTCTTTCTCCTGGAGTTATCAACAGACTCTCTGAAATTTTCCATCTCCATGAGCATCCCCGAGGCGGCGGAACCGAAGCGGATTAACATCCTCGCCTCCAACTTCTCAGGGATGGCCCTGCGAGGGTCCAGGACGGGATTTTACCGGCAGGACATCAACAGAACCGTGTGGGAAGTCCCGGAAAGGTACCGAGACTTGAGGCAGGTTGGAACAGGAGCCTATGGAACTGTATGGTGAGGACCACTAAAATGTGCACTTTTGCAAAAGTTTATATTCATGAATGCAAAATGTGATGAAAATTAATGTTTAAAACCATACAACTAGAATCTTGACTGCAAAAAAAAAAAAAAAAAATGTATATATTTATTTTGTCGCTTTTATCTGATTAACTTCAACATTACAGCTACATTTAAGCCATTTTCAGACATTTTCCCAAGTAGGGTCCCCCTACACCGCCACAGCTGGCTCCACAAGGACCCCCACTTTGCATTGTGTTGTGTGGATGAGGGGGTCCAAAAAGAAAAGCACCCCCAGCCTCATTGTTGTTAAAAGTCAAAGAACCTTTCTCCAGATGACATCACCGCTTGTCTGCAGGGAGGGTAAAGCTTTAATTGACAGCATTAACGACAGCCTGGCTCGACTTTTAAGAATTTTCCTCAAATTTCTATCACGAGACCACCTCAAAAATTAGGGTTAGGGTTAGTGCCACCATAATGACCAATTTTGATCAGTTAGAACATTAAATTAAGTGATTGTTTCACATACCGCTAGAGGGAGCCCACATACTGTCACATTTTGATAATCACTGAACTACTGCATGCTGTTTCAGTTCAGCGTGGGACCGGCGGACCAGCTCGCAGGTGGCCATCAAAAAGCTCCACCGGCCCTTCCAGTCCAAACTTTTCGCTAAGCGGGCCTACAGAGAGCTACGACTCCTCAAACACATGAAGCATGAAAATGTGAGATGAATGAAATCACTTCCGCTTCGAAGCAATCATGACAATGCAATGACACTAATTCTCTCTTGTTTTCTCGGAGTAGGTGATCGGTCTACTTGATGTTTTCACAGCCGAAATTACCCTGGATCGCCTTCGAGACTTGTAAGCTCTCATTTATTCCTGCCTCAAAATAATAAAAAAAAAAAAAAAGTCAAAATGACTATTTGAAATTGTAACCCCCCACAGCTACCTGGTCATGCCCTTCATGGGCACCGACCTGGGCAAAGTGATGAAGTTGGAGAGACTATCAGAGGACAGAGTTCAGTTCCTCGTCTACCAGATGATGAAGGGACTCAAGGTGAGCCCCTAAGCTTCCATATAGTGTCAAAATGTGTCATTTTAAGTCCAAATTTTGCACCAAAAAAAATACTTTTGTCTTTTTCTCGCCTCTCCTCAGTACATCCACTCTGCAGGGATCGTCCACAGGGTGTGTGACCTTTCAGATTAGGCACTTTTTGAGGGCGGAATTTGAACCCGCCCATTCATTCGGATTCCCACACAAGAGGCTTTGCTTTGTTTGTGTGTCTTTCTCGCCTCAAAACAGAATGATATGCTAGAAATGTTAGTTTAGAGGTGTCGTCACTATATTGCAAGTTTGCAACATACTGAGAGGTGATTAGACTTCGAATATAACCAAACCAAATTAAGTAACCACATTATTTGAGACATGTTTCACTATAACAAAGGGACATTTTATACAACTGAAAACTGCAATTACAAAAAAAAATCGTTAGCCTAAAGAGTGTTTTGAATGTTTTGGGAAAATAAGAAGAAAAAACCCCAAAACTAATTCAACAAAGAAGAGTCCAGATCAACTTTTGCCAATTGCAAAGACTGAGAATCTACACGGACATAAAGGGAAAAAAAACAACTAAATGTTTAGCCAGCACTTTGGTATTTTTTTGATTGGTGAGTTAAAAATGACTTGGCCAACTGTACTATTAGGATCACAAAATGCTCCCGTATTAAGGGTTCACACATGCAGTGGAACCTAATGGCAAATATGTTCATACTGTACATTACATCCAGTTAATTTTGTGTTCTAACTCATTTCAGGACCTAAAACCAGGAAATCTCGCCATCAACCCAGACTGTGAATTAAAGGTACAGTGCATGGTTTTCACACAAAGCCCTCTTGAAGTGGAATTTTTCTCACATAGTGAAGAAAGTAAAGCACTTCGACCGCTTCAGATCCTCGACTTTGGCTTGGCGAGGCAGGCCGACGCAGAGATGACGGGTTACGTGGTGACCCGCTGGTACAGAGCCCCCGAGGTCATTCTCAACTGGATGCACTACACGCAAACAGGTAGGGGAACCAAAGGACCCCAGCCCCCTTTTCGTCTTATTTTTTGAGTGACCCACCTTACTAGTTTTTCGGGCTACGAGCCGTCGCTTGGCCGATTATTTTGCCTTGAGTTGTGAGCAGAATTTTGAATTATAAGCGCTTGATGGTGCCGGCAAACTTCACAACAAGCAGCCATTTGGCAGATACTGAATGATTCTTGAAAAAAGAGGCCAAGTGCTTGCTTCAAATTGTTTGCCACTCCCTCCTGTAAAATTATACCCAAAAAAAATAATTTGATATTGTGTATTAACAAAACCACATGACTGTCTTACAAAAGTCCACTAGCTTTATGCTAACACACAATCCAAAATGCCTTAGATGGGCTAAAAAAAACTAGCGTAGATGACCTTTAAGCAATATGACTTTTTAAGTGACGGATACTTGAACAAACTACTGCAACACATCAGACCAACAATATTTCAAATATACACACAAACACACTGCCCCCTAGTGGCCATATTGTGCATACCAGGAGCTGCACAATGTATTCAGGCATGAAATGATGCACAACTTTTTTTTTTTTTTTTACATTCTATTGAATTATTTTATTACTATTTGTTTTTATTTTAAAAATTAAGCCACGACTGTATCTTGTTTTGTGTTCTTTTTTTTTTTTTTTAGTGGATATCTGGTCTGCTGGTTGTATTATGGCAGAGATGCTGCTGGGGAAGCCGCTGTTCAAGGGCAACGATCGTATCCAAGAGAAATTAGTATAAAAGTGTTGTTTAAGTTTCTCTTTTTTACATGGACAGCACAGTAAGTAGAATGTGACCCTTGACCTCGAGTTTGTGCCAGATCTGGACCAGCTCCGAGAAATCATGAAGATCACCGGAACACCGGCTGCCGACTTTGTGGTGAAGCTACAAAGCCAAGATGTAAGTTAGTTTGGAAGACCGACGCACTAAATGGACAAAAGTCTTTGAAAACGTGGTCATTACTCTGGCAGAATTTGCAAATGAAAGACAACATGTCAGCTGTCTTTTTTGGGGGACAAAAAAAAACCACCTTCTTCGCAAAGTTGGAAGCACTAAAATGTAAAAGGAAAAAAAAGAAAATGCCTTATTTGCGTAATTAGAATGTTATCATTTAAACAAATTCCATTTAATGAAAATCAGATTGTACTGAATTATTTACATTTAAATTACACAAAATTAAAATTAAAGTACATTAAAATGATATAAGAATAAACTGATTAACTTTACATGAATCAAAAAATGGAAAAGAATTACACTAGAAATTTTAATTACAATAACTAATAAGTTAAAACATAAACATACATATTACATTAAAAGGTAAATAAGAATTAAACTGGAATTACATACTATTGACTTAAAGTAATATTAAATTTAAATAATGATATTACAATTACATTCAAATTTAGATTAAATTAAAACATACACCCACAAAATTACATTAAAATTCAATTACATTCGATAAAAAGAGAAAATAAATTACATTCAATTTAACTTCAATGAGAATTAAACTAGAATTACATTGAAATTATATTAAAATAAAGTTTAACTATATTTTAATTAAATTTAAATCAAGGGTGTGTCTTAATACCTAATTCCATATACTGTACATGAACCATATTGAATTGAGGATTTCCTGTCTGTTGTTTCCCCTGACAGGCCAAAAACTACCTTAGGGGTTTGTCAAAAGTACCCAAAAAGGACTTGCACTCCATTTTCTCCAAAGCGAGCTCACACGGTATGCAAGAAGCTCACCAACGGTCAGTGCACCCAATTCTACACCCGTCACATTGTTGTCTTCCTGCGTCGCAGCTGTGTGCGTGTTGGAAAAGATGCTGCTCCTGGATCCCGAGGAGCGGGTCAGTGCCTCGGAGGCCCTGGACTTTCCCTTCTTCGCCGACTTCCGCGACACGGAGGAGGAGACCGAGGCGCAGCCGTATGACCAAACCATAGACAACACGGACCTGACGCTCGACCAGTGGAAACGTAAGCGAGGACGACCGTTCCGTTCAAACGTCCGAACCCAAAACACAAACCCACGTGACAGTTCCTTTGTTTATGCAGGACACACAATCACAGAGATACTGACCTTCAGGCCTCTAAAAGACTCCACGGAAACATCACTTTAACATACGCATCAAGGTGAGGTACACCTTAGACTGGCATATACAGTTTAGACAAACAAGCATTCATGCTCAAATTCACACCAACGGACAATTTAGTCTGCAATAAATCTAACATCCATGCTCTTGGAATGGAAAGGGATGAAGCCGGAGTACGGGGGAAGAACATACAAACTCCAAACACGAAGTCCAGAGCCGACACAGGAACGTTTGTATGCTGTTTATTTTTCTTCAATGAGATTTTGTCATTTTGAATCCAATCTGTAATGATACTGGTTCTCATTAGATTGTGTAGGTGTGTGGAAAGAATGTAAGTAGTTACAAAATACACTTTTATTCAGGGATGACTTTTTGTGTTGTCGCTCTCTTATTTGGTCCACAGAGGAGGAAATTCACTTACGATACAGCATTAGGCTACAACCTGAACGAACAGGTCACACACAGTACTTTTTCTGGAGGTACTCAACAGATGATGCGTCCACATCCGCTCGTTGGAGGAAGTCGAATACTTCTTTAAGCACTGAGTGTGGGGGGGGGGGGGGACAAAAAATATATGTGTGTAAATATAACTGATGGGAAATAATCCACTTGAAGACAGCTCACCTTTCTTCTCCGAGGAAGACATAAACATGACGGCCGTGTCGAAACGCCTCACGCTCGATAGATTCTTCAGGATGTCCGCCGTGACGGCCGCAGCTTCATTCCTGCACAAGCGGGACTTTCGTGTAATTTGGCGTTAAGAATGTCACAAAAAACTATCGACAGCGGTGCTGAAAAAAATAGGATTATCTTGTCTCAGTGTACTTCCAAATTGACTCGGTATGACTCGGCTCTAAATGTGCTCACTGGATGTAGAAATCTCGCAGCGTCTGCAGGATCTGACTGAGGATGTGAGGTTCAAGGGAGCTCTGGAAAATGCGCGTGTACGCCTCTGGCTTGATTTGCTAAATAAAAAAAAGACAAGAAAAAAGTTAGGGATTTCACCCAAAAAGTTAGCTGCTCTGGATTGTGTTTTATGAATGAAAAACAACCTTTAAGTATCTGTAAACCACTTCCGGCTGGTTTCCAATCATGCGCAGGTCGGCTTCGAGCTGGAAACTTTTGCTGGGTGGGGCTGGGAGGTTTATCGGGGGGGCTTTTTGTGATGATTCAGAGGGAGGGACGCTTTCCTCCGGCTGGTCGTGTTTGGCTCGTGTGGTTGAAGAAGCTCTGATGACAAAGAGAGAACATTCAAAGGGGACATATTGTAGAAAATGGACTTTTTAATGGCTCGTATACAAATAGTTGGGTATCTGGCATGTGAATTGACTTGGGCCCTGACCCATTTGGATTCTTTGAGGCTGATGTCGATTCAAATATTTGGCATAGTAAAATTCTGATAACCGATTATTTGTCAGGTTAATTAAAAAAAATATGGAATGAATTAAATAACTTTTTGGTCCATTTTCGTATTTATTTAACTTTAAAATCGAGAGAAAAATCTGCAGATTTTTGCCATTTTTCTTTTTGTTTGTTTGAATGTCATCTTTTCAATTAATCACTCAGGTCGTAGAAATTACACAACCAAGTAAGCCTTTTGTTGGCCGCCTATTTCTGAAAATGTATCTATGAGCAAGCTGTTCTGATTCTTTTATTATTTAAAGTATTTTTCATCAAGATGGTTCAACTAACTGGTCAGACGGCAGCGAGGGGGCATCCGGTATCGCCCGGATCCTGATCATCTTCGTACTGGGAGACGACGGCGAGGAATGGCCCTCGTGGTCCCTCGCCACATCCGGTACTGTCACCTTACCGCTGATCTCCTCGATGTCGACCCTCCTCATTGGTTTCTGAGGAGCATCACAACGAGTCAGCATGGCTCTATTGTTAATCTTAACAACAGAAGAGATGAGTGTACGTCTCACAGTGGAGCGCAGGTGAGCCTCTTTGTCCACGGGCTGCACCGTTCTCCTCTGGGAGCCGTCGGACGTTTGAAGGAGGCCGCTGGAAACGCCATCCTGATAATACAAGCATCCAGGCAACAGGATTCAGTTGAAAAAAAAAAAAAAGACAATATTTACAAACATAAGTGAGGAGTGGAAGTTGAAAACTCACCATTTGAAGTTTCTGGAGTTCAATTTGGGCCTGCTTGTTCCCTGGCTCCAGCTTCAAAACCTCCTGAAAATCTGCATTATTTTTTTTTGTGTGCATTTGTCACAAACAACTCATCAATACGAAGAGAATGGGACATTTTATGTCCAAATGACTTGTGAATTGCTTGTGCAGTGAACATCCACTATTTCTAGAACCACAGAAATCCACGTGTCATTGACGCCCTCCCAAAAAGTTTTGTATTTGGCAATAGATGCCATGAGATGGCGGAAAATGACCGGAAACGCCTCAACTTCCTTTAACAGTTGCTTGGCACCAAGATGCCACAAGATGGCGACACAGCCATACTTTTATTGCTTTGGCCTGAGCCCTAAAACAAACAAACAAACAAAAAATAAAAATAGAATGTGGTCGAAAAGTTCACTTTTCAGTACTTGTACATAAAACAGATTCATAAAAAGATGTTAAAAATGATTGTGATGTAATATTAATCCCAAGCTATATCGTGATTCACCTATTGCCGATTCAGTGCATTGCAGATTTGATTTATTGATAAGTGTAGCGCAGTTACAAACTGTAGTTCGAAAGAGCACCCCAAAGAATTCTGGGAAGCAGCAGGAAACTAAGTGTTACCTTTCATGGCGTCCTCCAGCTTCCCCAAAGCCACTCGGGCGGCGGCTCTGCGCGCGAATGCCTTGGAGTACGTGTTGTCTAAAGAGATCGCCTTGGTGCAGTCTTCCTCCGCCTCCTTGAATCTGATGTAACATCGATGTGATTTTTCCGTCACGAAATATAGAAAAGGGTGTGATGTTTTTTCTTTTTTTACCTCTCCAGCTTGAGGAAGGCCATGGCTCTGTTGGCGGGCAGCAGCGCGTTCATGCAGTCTGCCTCCGCGCCTCGGTTATAGCACTCCACGGCTGCGTCGTACTTGCCCTCTTTGAAGTAAGCATTACCCTGGAAGGCGGCAAATGTAGGAAATCTTTACCACAATAACATGTGCTCACTGTCGCTGCTTGCTAATTTACCAGCTACTCAACGCTTTAACGCGTATGTTGACAGAAGTTCTGCTGTGAAATGAGGGTTTCAGGAAGGAATCTTACCCTGTCTTTTTGCACAACCGCCTCTTGTCGTCTTTGCTGCTCTTCTGTCAGTCTTTGGCGCTCCTGGTCGACCGTGGGATCTGCCTGAGGTGACGTTCCCTCACTCAGCTCCTGAGTTCCAAGTATCTGACAAAGCAAACGTCAGAGATAAGGTTGACCCATCCTTGCATTTTCTACACCGTTTATCCTCATTATGGTCCCCGGGTGAGTTGGAGCGAATCTCGGCTGACTTTGGCAAAGAGGCCAGACACACCCTGGACTAGTCGTCGGCCAATCACAGGTTACACTGAGACAAACAACCATTCGCACAGACATTTACACCTATGGACAATTTGGAGTCATCAATAAATATAACTGGTATATATATATATATATATATATTTTTTTTTTTTTCAAGATTACTTTTATCTCAAATCAACCTCTCCCATTGCCATGAATGGAAATGCCATTCATACATTCCAACCCCTCCAAATAACACACAGAAATGTGTAACGTTTCTAATTGATTTATTTTGCTGCCACCAACTCAAAAAGCTCGTAAATTGGGGCGCTCGTAAATGAAGGTACTACGAACATGAAAATAGATCTAAGTCACCTCTTTCATTTTCTTCTCTTCATTTTGTGCTTCCAGGTTGCCCGGGTCAAGCTTGAGAACAGTTTGGTAATCTGTGCAGAAATGTATGCTTAACATTACGTTCTTAGAGGTATTAATGTAACAATACGATATGTCTATTGTTCAATAGAGCCAACTGGACTCTTCCTGGCTGTTGAAGACGTTTCTCCTTTAATCCCAAAGGCTTCTTCAGTTCTAAAGTTGAGGTGGGGAGTCTTCCTAGCTCTGTCTCTGGTGGATGCGTCCTCCGGTCACATTTGGTTATCGTTGTTTTTGCCTTCATCAACCTCGGCGAGTCCAGTTGCCTCGATTTCACTTTTGTGGATAACCATGACCCAGATTACTGCGATTCTACTGTACGTAGACATACAGTATGTCTATTGTAGTGGTTTTGAGGGGCACATAGTCGCCCACCTTCTAAAGCAGCGTCGTAGTTCTTCAGCGCAACGCGGGCTGCTCCTCGTCGCGCATACGCCTTAAAGTAGTTGCTGTCCAAAGCGATGGCCAGGTTGCAGTCTGACTCGGCCACAGCATATCTAAAGAGAGGGAAAACCCATGAGTGTGCATCGCAACAAGTACAGCAATCAACAATGCGAATGCTTACTTCTTGAGGCGGAAGAAGGCGGTGGCTCGGTTCGTGGGAAGAACGGGATTGTAAGGATCCGCAGCCATTCCTCTGGAGTAACACTCGATGGCGTCGTCGTATTTTCCCTCTTTGAAAAATGCGTTGCCCTGATGATAAAGCCGTGTTATTTTGGGGGACTTATTTGTTAATTCAGCACATTTTAGGTGGCTGTTACCTTTTCCTTCTCTGCTAAAGCTCGCTCCGGATCCGCTTCCTCGGAGTCCGACTCCGTGGGACTTTCCTCCTTATCCACCTCCTCCAAAGCCTTCACCTAAAAAAAAATATATATATAGATCTTTATTAGTCCACTACTGCTTCAGTCACGTGTAAATAGGGCTTGGCGATATGGCCTTAAAATAGAATCTCATTTTTTTTTAGATGTATAAAAACTGGTATTTGAACATTTATATCCACTGTATGTAAACACAATTATATCAATCATTCTGTCAGTTGTCAGGTATCTCACACTCTTTTCTCTTTACCCAGCTCAAGCTGAGGTGAATAAAAAATGGATGCCTTTTCTAACTAATGGATGACAGACCACATCGAACTTGTCCCACGATTGATAATCATTCTGTTTGATCCTCAATGGCTTCTTGGTGTCGGTCTCCTCTGCTCTGGAGTCACCGTTGTTGGCCATCTTCATCTTCTTCTTGGCCCTCATTTTTGCTTTGTAGTCCTTGTTACGCACAGGGGGGAGGTTTGGCTACAAAACGAATAGAACGTGGTGGGAACATAATTCAAATATACACGTGCATGTGATTTCCAGCTAAAACGAACCTTGGCGTCCCCCTGCTCCCCTCTCCTCAACTGCTCATCTTTGGTCTTCATGTCAGTCTCCCAGGTCTCCAGCTCCCTCACGAAGCTTTGCAGGTCCTCTGCATTCTGCCGCATTTGCATTTGCAACTCGAGTGCTTTGTTCGGCCCGGCCATGATTTCCTCCCTGCGAGACAGACATTCATTTGGGATTTGAAAGAAAATTGAACACATTTTTTTTGGGTGACTTTCGTTTTGTCCTATTTTCCAGAGAAACCACGAGTTTCGAGTCATGCTCGTTTCGCAAACAGCTAACAATGTTTTAAATAATCGATCGGATTCAATAAAGCACAACGTTGTTCAGTACCTGCTCCTTGTTTCTCCGGCTTACAACTGCGATTCAAATATGGCAGGAATTCTTACTAGTCGTAAAAAGTAGTTCTTGCGTTAATGTTGTTGTTGTGGAGCCATGACAGCAGACTCCCGGCATGCTTTGCGTTGTGGAGCGTGCCGAAAGATTCAAAGATCGTTTAGTTATGAAGGGTAGTACAACACATATAATATAAAGATATAAAGAGAAGACCGTCACCTTCTTTGGAAAAGTTTTTGTTCCTCCACCTCCAAAGAGTGATTAATAATGAATTATATAGATATAAAACTGATACAATTTAAAGGGGACTATATTAATTCACCAGCATACAATATTTTCCGCCATGTTATAATAGGCGATCTTTGTTATCACAAACGCGTTTTTTAAATGAGTTATATATTTTTTTAATTTGTAGATTGGGTGATAGAAATTCTAATTGTATTATTAATTAAAATATTGTTATTGTATTCTTTTTTTAACCGGTGACTCGACGCTATCACGTGATCACACAACCCAGCAATGACCTCTCCTGCTAGCTAACGCTGGCTGGCCGGGATATCTTAACAAATATCTCATTGTCGCCGAGTAAATTTCAACAATGGGCCAGACGAAGAAAGAAGAAGATTACGGATACGACTTATTCCCGGAGAGGAACGCCGGGAAGTACAAGAAGGGCTCCATCGCAGAGAGCCTGTTCACTTTCAACCACAAGTGTCAGGTCATGTTACAGTTAGCCGTGGAAACCAGTGAGTAACGTTATCATGACTTCATTTGAAAAGTAACTCGTGTGTTTTATCTTTAGAAAACAACCGAAACATTTAAATAACATACAGTGTTTCGATTAGTAACCATGTTAGCTACCTAGCTGTTAGCCTGCTGGAAGAATTGGGATTACAGTAGAATATAACTTTATTGTCACTGTCACATGAACAATAAAAATTTGAAAATCTAAAATCTCATGTGTGATGTGCTTCACACAGGTCCATATGCCAAGCTCCTCCTCAGTGCCATGAAAAACTCTGGATGGTAGGTTGCATTTATCATTTTGACTACACACAATTCAAATTTGGGGATTGTTATGCAGCATGGTGCTCTAGTGGTTAGCACTTCTGCCTCCTAGTTTTGAAGTTCACGGGTAGAGTTTTTGCATGTTCTCACCCAAAAAGATGCATGCCAGGTCGAATGGAGACGCGACGTTGTCCATAGTAGTTATATTCATTGTGGTTCGACTCGTGGTCCGCGAAAGAATCTCTGCCCGAGTAAAGTTCAGTTGTATTTAACTTTGAAGTTCACAAAATGTGCATTTAATCTTCAGAAACTGTTTGTTTTTAAACATTTATTCACATTTTTTAAAACTTTTATTTGCAATACATACCAATTGAATCATTATTTTGGTAGCTTTCAAGTGTCCTATACAATGGTGCCTTTAGATACAAATTAATTGCTTTACTGCATTTCTACCTCAAATCATCTTTCCCCTTTGAAATGAAAGGAAATGCCGTTAGTCGGTTCCAGCCCCTCCAAAAAAAACCATCCAAACTTTTGCAATGTTTTTTTTTAATTTTTTTAATTTTTTTAAGAATAATCTTCTTCTTTTCCTTTCAGCTTGTCCCGTTAGGGGTCGCCACAGCGCGTCATCCTTTTCCATGAGAGCCTATCTCCTGCATCCTCCTCTCGAACACCAACTGCCATCATGTCTTCCCTCACGACATCCATCAACCTTCTCTTTGGTCTTCCTCTAGCTCTCTTGCCTGGCAGCGCCATCGTCATCATCCTTCTACCAATATACTCACTCTCTCTCCTCTGGACGTGTCCAAACCATTTAAGTCTGCTCTCTCTAACTTTGTCTCCAAAACATCGAACCTTGGCTGTCCCTCTGATGAGCTCATTTCTAATTTTATCCAACCTGGTCACTCCGAGAGCGAACCTCAACATCTTCATTTCCGCCACCTCCAGCTCTGCTTCCTGTTTTCTCTTCAGTGCCACTGTCTCTAATCCATACATCATGGCTGGCCTCACCACTGTTTTATAAACTTTGCCCTTCATCCTAGCAGAGACTCTTCTGTCACATAACACACCTGACACCTTCCTCCACCCGTTCCAACCTGCTTGGACCCGTTTCTTCACTTCCTGACCACACTCACCATTGCTCTGGACGGTTGACCCCAAGTATTTAAAGTCCTCTACCCTTGCCATCTCTTCTCCCTGTAGCCTCATTCTTCCCCCACCACCCCTCTCATTCATGCACATATATTCTGTTTTACTTCGGCTAATCTTCATTCCTCTTCTTTCCAGTGCATGCCTCCATCCCAGTGCATGCCTCCATCTTTGGATGAACGCTCATATTTGTTTGGCAAGGTTTTAAGCCGGATGCCCTTCCTGACGCAACCCTCTGCATTTATCCGGGCTTGGGACCGGCCTACAGTTTGCACTGACTTGTGCCCCCTATAGGGCTGCATTTAAGAATAATACTGCCCTATAATATCATACTTTATAAAACATACAGTATGACATCATTACATAGAATTAAAAAAGAATTAAACACCTTTTGTCACGCTTTCTCATTCGAAAAATGAATTCAAGAGGCGACGTAAATACAACAAACTCAGATAATGTGGTCGCACAAGTGACCACACCCAAGAAATATGGTGTTTCATTCTTTCTCCAATTGTCTTTTCTCATTATTAATGTGAAATCCGTTCTGTATTTGGCCCAGTCAAGTGTTTAAAGACCGCCATTTTGCCTGCGAAGATTGCGATGGGACGGTCAGCGGTGGATTTGACGCAGCGACGTCCCAAGTGAGAACAGCTATTGACCTTAATTATGAATTATACACCGAAAAAAAGCACATTGTGTTTTATCAGAATTATTTTGTTAATTCTTTATTTTTGTTTAGATTGTCTTGTGTCAGAATAACATCCACCAGCAGTCTCACATGAACCGAGTGGTCACGCACGAGCTCATCCACGCCTTTGACCACTGTCGGGCCCACGTAGACTGGTTCAACAACTTCAGACATTTAGCGTGTTCTGAGGTGAGTGTCGTCATACCCACAGAAAAGGAGAATTCTGATTTTTCTCTCTGGTAGTTTAACAACAAAAACAACCTGGGAGATTAGCCTCCCAACATGAAATCCAGAGAAATTTCAATTTACAATGAGAATAAGTGGTACGGAAAATGGATGGCTGGATTGATGGACTGTATATATTTTATTATTGTATTTAAAAAAATAAATAAAAATACAGGGCAATTTAATTATTACAAATATTGTAATAAAACGTTAACTCCAAACACTGAGCAACAAATCTAGTTTATAATGCATTTACTTTTATTTTTTAGTTTAGTATAGAATAAAATGTACATGTAAAAACAAACAGCAAATCCAACATATAATAGACAGTGATAATCCTTCAGTGTCACAATTCGGTTATTCCAGTTCATGCCCCACTCAGTTTTAACCAGGACTGAATTTTAAATACACCACATAAACATATGCATAAGTATGTATAGGCAATGTTTTGGTCAAACCTAATTGTGTTGCGTTGTGCCATTGTGTCAGATTCGTGCCGCGAACCTCAGTGGCGATTGCTCCTTCTCCAACGAATTGGCCCGATTCCACTTTGGAATGAAGCAGCATCATCAGGTATTCCCCCCCCCCCCCCCCCCCCCCCCCCCCCCCTCCCAATCAACACCGTGGGCCGCTTCCCCTTTCTAAACCCGTCCCGTCTGCTCAACTAGGAGTGCATCCGAGGCCGTGCCGTCCGCTCCATCCTGGCTGTGAGGAAAATCAGCCGCGAGGAGGCTGAGAAAATCGTGGACGAGGTCTTCGACACGTGTTTCAACGACCACGCACCGTTCGGACGGATCCCGCACAGCAAGAAGGACGCTAAATTTGCCAACAGGGATTATGAGAACCGCAATCGGTATTATGCAAATCTTTAGTACCATATTCAAAGTTCTGGTGGATTTTTTTTCCGGGGCCGTGTGTTGCCGATTATGTTCCTTCAAAAAGGATTGTCAGGATGGGAGTCGTCCTCGGAGCAAGAAACATTCATTGTCACTTTTTGGACACTAATTCTGTATAAAGGGATCAAAAGTAGTCATTGTGGAAGCCAATTATATGACGACGTTTTTTTTTTTGTTTTTGTTTTTTTGTTTGTTTTGTTTTTTAAATTAAAGTGTGCGAATGGCACTTTTATGTACTTTTGCAGTGAGTCAAAGTCAAAGCCAAGTCAAAACTTCTTCATAGTCTTTAATATCCAACTTTTACCATAAAATGAAACAAGTTCTCCATCAATGTGCTTGTTCCAGTCTTGCTGTAAAAAGTCATTGGCGACATCTTCCATTGGACATTAGCATTTTAAAGAATCCCATATCATTCCGCACAGACTAATGAAAGGCTGAAAAAAGTGATTAGAGGAATTAGCCTCATAATCCCGCTCCATGATCCTCATCCTCTTCTTCTATCTCAAAGACGACACCCTCTGCATCCTAATAGCAATGTCACTTGGCTGAGAAATAGACTCCAAACTCTCATTTAAAAAAAAAAAACAACACACAAGGCAAAAATGATTAGGTTTGACTTAAAGGAGCTTAGTGAGAAGATTTCGACAAGCTCCTTCAGAAATGAAAATACCAGGAGGAGAATGATATTCCTCCGGATTACTTGACTAAACAATTCATGCAAAACAGCAGATTTACCACTGGAATTGCAAACATATCAAATGCTTTCTATTAAACACATATGTTTAACTCTGACACCCCAAACTTCAGATGCGTTATGCTTTGTTGCGTTTTGAAGCTTGGATCACATTATAGTGCTATTTACAAGTCTTGAAGTCTATTATTATAAGATTTAAAATGTATTCATTCCATTCTGTCCCTTATATTCATTATTTATGCGCATGTTATCAACTTTTCCAATGAATTTGTAAGCTTGTAAAGACCATCAGTGGCCATCTTCCAATATTGCTTCAGAACAGGAATTTTGCTGTTAAAATGCGTCTCTTTCAGCTTCAAGGGTCTTTAACCCGTCCCACCACGCATTTACATTTTCGAAAGTCTTATATGTTGCATTAATTTACTCCCCCCCCCCAAAAAAAATTGGCTGATTAGATTTAATTTTTTCTTAATTTATTGCTTTAATTGGTTAATTGATTTCTTGTTAATGATAAAATAAGAAAATATTACTAAAATAAAAAGATACACACTCATTTAAAATATTTTATTAATTAATTATATTTATGTTGAATGAAAATAACAAAATGAGAATAAATTATTTAATTGTTTATCTGTCTGTATCCATTAATATTCTATTAATTTTGTTTGTCCTGTTAAAAGGTTCATTGATAAAAAATAATAATACATAATAAATAATAAATGAATATATAACAATATGTTAAATGGGTAGTCAATTATATTTGAATCTGAATAACATTAAAATAAGAATTATTTTAATAAAATTAAGTATTTTAAATGTATGCATTTTTCAAAACTTTCCCCCCCCCCCATCTAGTTTAAAAACTGGTTAATTGATTTATTTTAAATAATAAAATTCGAAAGTACTGGTAATATACTGTAAACAATTTTACACACACATTTAACAAGTTTGTATGTATTTCATTAAATGGTCAAATTTAAATGAATTTATAATAACAAAAACATTAAAATACATTTCAGTTTTTTTTCATGGTTTATTTATTTTTGTTAATAATGTATTTATTTTAACCACATCCACAAATCACCTGGTCCAAACTTGTAATTCCTGCTCTTAGCTGTAGAGAGCACTTTTGAACCACGAAGCTCCCTCCTCCGAACGTTCTGTTTCTATTCAAACTTGACAAGTAAATTGGTGTCCCTCTTTATACTGATACACATAATTGATTCAGTCTCATTGAGTCTTGCTTGAGCATTGACGTGGCGCTGTAATAAAGGACAGGACACATTCATTAGTCTACCTATTTAAGCAGGCAGCACCCATTGTGATCAAATTAGCATGCGCCGGCATCACTAAATGCTTCCATTTGACAACAGCACTAATGAATTAATTGCATTAATTAGATTTAACTGTGCGGACACCCAGCTCACCTTTGCGCATTTTGTAAGGTGTCTCCTCTCCACGGGGGTAATTGTGGGAAATTGTTTAATTATTTAGGTGGGGATGTGACAAGTTAAAGGAGAGCTATCTAAGCTAGTCAAAATAGCCAAGATTGTCTTTTTATGTCCCACCTTGTGCACTCAAGGTTGAAACGAAAATATTGGAATCCAGGTGACCGCTCTGTAGTCTGAGGAGGACAACCACACAAATGATTGAGCACCTGAAAAAAATACGGGGAAATGTAGACAAGAAGGATGCAAGTTCATGAGTAAAGTGCTTGACTTTATTGCACATGAATGACAACTTTTGGAGTACCGCAAGGCTCACGTCTAAGTCCCTTTTCTTCTTGATTTCATCTTTAATTAATCTGCTTTAATGTGAAGATTTTGGCACTGAAGTTTCCCAATCTGAATAAAGTGTTTATTATGTAAAAAGATGGCACAAAACTATGTGCAACAGTCTAAGAAAAGCTCACGTTTATATGTGGTATCCGCAACTGTAACAATTAAGTAAAGTGATCTAATTCATGAGAGCGCTTACAGGCAACACTTCATGGTGGAAGAAAAAAAAAAAAGAGATTATTACAATTCAGAGCACTAATTCTCCGGGGGCGGATTTGATTTGCATGCCCCAAATCAGCCGTCGAACCTGGCAATTAACTTCCGCAGCAGGAAAGATCTGCGTGGGGCCCTCCGTGGGAGGGCCGGGCATGCAAATGAGGTAATTATGAGTGCCATTTGAGTATTAATTAAGGAGGCGTTTAAAGTTGGCAGAGACTTGTCTTTTAGACATTTGTGTGCCATTTTGGAAACAACTTCACAATGTACTGCAAAGCGAGGAAATACAATGACATAATGCAGATATGCATAAGTAACACAATGGTACCAATGAATCTAAGGGTAAAGAATTGATTGAAGCTATTTAGAGAATCCTGAATTGAAATTTTACAAAATTAGGCACGAATACCACAATTTTGTTTTGATATAAAATCAATAAATACAGACCAATTTTATCACCCATCCTTTGATTTTGCCCGTCCAATTTTATCAAGTTAAATTAATTTGTTTCAATTTGAATATAAAATGTACTTACGCTAATATAATATTGTATTTTTGGGTTTACGCACGACCTGGAAGAAGTTCCCGAAGGGTCATTGATGAGCTTTCATCGCCGTCTTGTCATACAAAGATACCGCCACAAGATGGCGATCAATGCCGTGTATTAGTGGCTAGCAACACAAAGTGAGCCGCGGGGGAGTGTGAATACCCCGCAAAAAGATGACCACGAAACGGTATGAAAACGTATTTGTTCTTGTTTATCAGAATAATGTAAATGTGATGACATGTCATGTAGCTGTCAAGTGTTTTTTAACCGCATTGTACTCGCACAGTCTTGGGCAAAACAGGTGCACGTAATGGGTTGCAATCATTGAAAGGGGCATTCGAACGTTTTTCTTTTAAATAACAAGATGAAATTGGACGAAATTCCGGGTTTTCTAAGTCATATTCTTTTGCTGGTGTGACTGAGTGAAGTGCACTGGTAACTTTCATCGCAGAAATAGCAGTCGGTGACTTCGACGAGTGCAATGAACGTATGCTGGCATTTGAATCTTCATTTCTTTTGCTAATATATGCATGGTATTAATTAGAGGCGATGTGATTAGCATAGCAACTGCTGCTGGCCAATGTCCAGGGGTAAGAGCAGAGACTTTTTTTTTTTTTTTTTTGTGGCTCATTAATAAGTCCCCAAGAGCATATTTTTCAACAAACTTTAAGAAGTCTCTCTGTCGACTTAACATTCACAAGGACAAAATGGAGATTTGTCAGTGTATTATTATTATTATTATTTTAGAATGCAAAATGGTAAAAATACATCAGTTGAATATTATCACACTATCAGGCGGAGATCAAGCAAATAAAAATGACCGCATTAAAAAAAAAAAAAAGGAAAAGCCAGGTTCCACCGAGATTTGAACTCGGATCGCTGGATTCAGAGTCCAGAGTGCTAACCATTACACCATGGAACCTTATGACATCATTGTAGCGGGAAACCCGTTTTAAAAGTAATCTAGCCAGATGTTCATCGCTGTCCCTGTTCTGTGTAAACTGCGCTAACATGGAATGTGGTTTGACTACCACTCTTGGAGAGAGTAAGTTGAAACCACATACATACAAATATCCTGCAAAATTGCCAAATCAGAGCCTTGACAGAAGATAGGACATTCACCCCCCTCTGCCTTGTTACAGAATCCAGCAAAATGGAATATTGCTGTAACAGTACATGCCATCGCATCGGACAGTGGCAAATGTTTTCAATACAAGAGGATGGGAGAAATTAGTTTCAGGTGTTTAAATTTCACACACCTGTACAGCCAGTACTTACATGCACAGCCTGTTATGGCTCTAAACTACCTTAGAATGAGGAAAATTGCTGCAGTCGTTAGTGCCACTATTTTTTGTTGGTGCCGTTTATTCAGGAAAGCAACATGGGAGAAGAAGGTGAAAAATGGCAGCTCTTCGATGCAGAATGAAGGGGGTAAGTGTATAATTCTTCAATAATATTGTGTTCAAATCAGTTTTCACTGTCTTACAAGTATTTTATATGTCACACCATGTCATGTAATTATGCACACAGTGATGGCAATATCCCACTTTGTTGGGTTCTGTGGAAAAACCCCGGCTGGGTAAATGGGGGCTCTATGATAGTATCTCTTATTGCTTCAAAGGAAACTAAATATTGCTAAAATAGCCACTTAGGGATCTGGAGACTGAAGAGCAAAAAATTAAAATGTCACCTTCCTCTAAATCCAAGGGCATCAGAGACATAATCTTTTGCCGTTGCCCCATTTTGCGTGGACCAAACTGGCAGCCACTGGGACTTCTTGCCCACCGAGGGGAGGAGCCACAGATCGCCCAAAGGTGAGTCGCTCAAGCTCAAACCCTCGCGCCGTCTCTTGTGTTTGCAAGTCCAGATTAGTGTCAGCGCAATCAGATGGATTTGTCCTGAATGCCAACCAAAGGGATGCCTGCACAGTAGATGAGAGATGAGGCGCCATGGTGGAACAGTGGTTGGAGAAAGGGGGCCTGCTCTCCAGTGGCTGCAAGGTCACAGGTTTGATTTATGGAGCAGTCAGTCTGACCTTGAACAAATCGAGTCATATGAAGTATATTTTGCCTCAAAATCAAATTGGTAGCCAAGCCAAACCTGTCGTACATATGTTTTCCACTAGAGGTCACTCTAATGCTTCTTCCAATGTGAATTAATGTCACTAACTTCACAAAAGTATGTTAGCATGTACTGTTTATTGACGTGAACAGCATACATTAGTTGACTGACAATGATATAAAAAATTAAAAATGTCAGTTTACCTAGCTTTTATGAGGAAAAGTCACCCATGGGCTGTGGTGAGCGTGTTCAAATTGTCCATTTCAGCAGTAATAGACCAGTCCCCCCTGATTCTGTTTCTTCCATCTCCCTCTCTGTGAAGAAACACATTTATAAATGTATTTATTTATTTTTTGTTACAAACCAACTCTGATGGAAACTGCACATTTGCTCACGGACAGATTGCGGACAGAAACGTGTCATAGGGCATGTTCAAGGGGGGAAAGCTGCGGTTTTACAGGGTTCTGCATGAGTCATGAACTAGACATGCTTATAGTTCGATGAGGATTGTGAACTTGCAATGAGAGATTGAAGACTTGGCAGTAATGTAAGCCATTATGCCCCACAAAAAAAACAATGGTATAATCAAATCCATGTGAATACTGAGAAGCACTTTCCAAAATGTCATAATAGATCAAAATCATGACAGTGATCAAAAGTGCAACTCCCAACAAACTAATTAATGGCTTCACCACTTTTATAACCCTGACCTAAAACCTACTATATATATATATATATATATATATATATATATATATATAATTGTATTTCATTTAAGGCAGATTTTTACATCTTAAAAAATGCATTTACAGTTGTGTCAACTTCATACAGCAATTATCCAAACATTGAAGACTAATTTTAGATCATTATAATTGTGAATGCTGGGACAAACAAGCAAATAAGAGCTTTCATCACCATTTTTTAATATGCCACCGCTTTTTTTTTGCTTGTCTGTGGCAGTCGTGATCACTCTGTTGTGATTCAAATCGGTTGTGTGCCTGTGTGTGTCTGTGTGTGCGCGCACGTGCCACATATGTTGCGCTGCTTTCATGCTGGTAATTGCTGCATGTTCAGCGTTATGGAATTCTCTACGTTTGATGCACACATGCCAGCAAAGTTTTTAGAAGTCATCCAAGCACCATCTGGGAAAGAAATATTTCCGTCTATAAAAACTTTTGTCTGAATATTGGATCTACAGTGCAACATTGAGTACTTATTATGCATCAGGTCCAGTAGAGTTGAGCGGGTTTACACAAATATTGCGTCATATGGCCCCATATGTGCTAGATAAAAGGCTTGTGGAGTATTTTTGCATCATCCACAACTCTTGTCATGTTATTTTGTTTCATCCTGACTCGATCATTTTCTCACGCAGTTTGTAGCAAAAAAATGTGCTTCAAACCCTGCTGTTGTAACACTACATTTTCATACAGTTGTCCATAACAGATTTGCTACATTAACAGAATGACTATTGTGTGAATGCAGGCTAATAACTTTGCTCTGTATTGATGAACTGACATGTCAGTAATCAACCCTGCAGTAAGCCATTTACCATACAAATCACATACCCGGACATTAGCTCTGTTAATGGGATAAAATGGGGGATGTGTGTAGTGGGGCAACCGATATTGCAACTTTTGTTGTCTGTGACATTCAGAAGAGTGCAGACCTCCAGCAAGGTCAAACAATCCTAGATTTTCACCCACTAAGAATTTGATGCATTATTCTGAGATATGAAGGATAATGTAATGTAATCTAACATAAACAAAGGGTGATGAAAACTCCTTGGTGGAGGTAAAAAAGGGGGGGGGGGGGAATCCATTTTTCCCCTAGTGAAAAAAAGAAAAAGGTTTCTGTGTGAGTCCTGAGTGAGCAGCTGTGGCCATAAATCTGACGGAATGGTTTTGTCTTGTGGGACCATTGCCATTTTTTCCTCCTACTTCTAAAACTGCTGAGAGCAACAAGTCCGGGCGTTTTCCCTTTGAAAGGCATTGTGGGAAATGTATGAAAACACTGCCCAAAAAGGAAGTGATGAGAGGTTATGTTAAGCAGAAGCCAGGAAGTTTTGTTTCCACTTTTTGTCCACCAATTTTGACCAGCATATCACTTTACATTGCATAAATGTATGCAATCATATAGCTGGGGTCCTTCTAACGATCACCAGGCTGATTTGCATTCATTGTACGGGTCCATCTGAGATTGCAAGGGTATGCTGTTTGACTTACATCAAGGAACATCTGGCTGGTTTTAAGAGTCATGGACAGTTTGCCACAGGTGGTAGTGGGTGGTAGGTCCATGTGGGTTATTTATTTGAAGGATGAATGTTTAAAAAGGTGTCCATTCGCCCATATGTCATTTATTAGCTGGAGAGAAATAACAAGGAATTTTTGAACTGTTTTAATGTCACATTGAAAATAATGTGTTCCAATTTTAATCCAACATGACGCTCAACAACAACAAAACAATGGTGGTGTATAATCAAATACATGTGACGACTGAGAAATGTCATAATATGCATATATATCATTATAGGGAGTACAAGTCCTAATCAACTAATACTATGAATGGTTCCACCACTGCCAGAACCCCAACCTGAAACCTATAGAGGTGACCCAAAGCAAGAGTATTTTTGAGGGGAATGTCCATGTCAGTAACTACTGCCAAGTTATATTTGGCTGTGCATTAAAATGTTCATCCACAGTGTAGTTTGTGGTTATTACTGTGGTTTGTTTTTATGTCGTTAGCTTATGTAGCTACAGAAAACAAACTATTAGAATTAGCTGTCAGTATGATGTCGTACAAATCCAAACCACAATAAATGCACCAACCATAGTAAGCATATAAAGCGTGGGTGAAAAGAATTCAAATTTGCATAGAATTTTTTTGTATCACTAAAGTCATTAAACAGAAAACACAAACGGCGGTTTCTTGTTGTCTTATTACTTGGTTTCCAAATGGCCAACCACTTGACTGTTTGTTGACACCACTGGTGGTTACATTGAAAAATTAAGCTTTACTTTCATTTTCCCATGTCATACAGAACATATCATTTTTGAAAGTTCAAAACGCAAAAGCTCACTTTTTTGTGGGTTTAGTAAAATGACTTTTTGCAAGTAGGTGTGGCTCTAATTTTGTCTCAAAAGCTCTTGATGGCTTTTGCGTTTTGAACTTTTCATACATTTACAATGGGAATATGGATTTTACATCGAGTTACTTTTCACCCACCCTGTAGTTAAACTTGTCCCTTTCTGTGCATGTTGTGGCCGGCGCGCGAAGGTACCAAGTACAACACAGCTGCCGTCTGACAACAAGCAACAAAAGTCTTGTTTTCCACCTCAACGATGGGAATGATTATGTTCCCCTCTCGATTATGGAAAGTAATCCTCTGCAGCAATTTGTCCACCTGCACGACTGAACAGCAGGCTTGGTAACAATTACTAGGCCAGGAAAGAAAACATTACAGAGTCGTTACAATAATGATAGTAATTCAGGCTGGGATAGACACAGCCTCGGCAGGCCTTCTCCTCCTCCTACTCTTTCCTTCGTTCTTCCTTCTCTTTCCCAACTGTACCTTAAAACTTATAGTATTCTCAATTTGCGCCTCGTACGCATTTAAACCTTTTGAAGCCCCAAGAGTCTCCTTCAAAGTCTGCATACACAGACCAGATGAGAGCCATAAATCAGTGTTATTTTGCACCCCCGGGCAAGACACACATGCTGCAGTAAAATATATTGTGCTTTAAGGCTTAAAATAGTGCGCTGCTTCAAAACAGTATTTATTGAATTTGAAGAAAAAACGAGCATGCAAATGTCTACAAAAGTAGCGCACCATTTAGGAATAAGCACTGTGGAGCCGGGCCTTGTTTATGTTCCACTAGCGGTCCCGAGACATTACATGAGACGCTGATGGAGCCACCACAAGGCGGCTGTTGGCATCCTTTACTTTCTCAGCACAACAGTAAGGAACCGAGAAGTTTAGGAAATAAGACAAAGGCTGGCACTGCGCTCCTGGGTGGGCCTCCAACACACAAGATATGCGAAATCTGTGTCAGATTAGTTTTGTGTTCCTCAGCAGTTTCTTTCATAGAGCTAGACTGACATATTGGCTTATGAAACAGCCATTATGTTTCTGCTCTGATATATGTTCCGCTGATATCATGTCTTTGCTATTTTATTGTTTTAAGCAAACCAAACACAGACTGCAAAGTGTAATAAATGTCGTCATTTCCTCTTTTAATGGACTTTTTCCCTAATGTTTGAGTAGTTTTTAAATGTAATTAAAAATCGTAGAACTTTAGCTGGACTTCATGTAACTGGCGTCATGTTCTTCTTCGAACTAGTTGAGACTGTAGCAACAGTGCCTCTGCTGGTTGGAGCCTCAATTGTTTTAAAACAGGATTAATCAGCAACCAACGCCACACAATTGACATAATTCCTAATAACTACGAAAGAGTTTCTTTCACGGCCATTGCTAAATTTAATTAACAACAATATATCATTGTATGCATGTATACAGAACATGTATAATTTTAACAATACAGAAGCACAAATATTAATTATTTAAAACTTGGGCACCTGAACCAATATATTTAAGAAATTCAGCACAATCTGAACGATCAGTTGATTGTCTAATACAGTGATTCTCAAAATGCCGAGTGATAGGTGGTCTCCCTCGAGCGGTGGTGAAAAGAAAATCATAGAATTTAATGTTCAAACCGTGCATTATGTTACAGTGTTTCACACGTCCATTTAATCCAGCACGGTGAATTTGTTAAGGACTGTTTAGTTGTCTTTAACTTTTAAGTACAATACATTTGCATTTAATCTTTTAGAACTGTTTGTTTTCAAACTTTTATTGAGGTAAAAAAAAAAAATTAATTAATGTGCAATAGATTTGATGAGAATGGTGTCTTACAACAATATTAAGTATACTTTTTAGGAATGAAACCTCTGCCTTGTTTTTTGATGAACACTTAGGCCGACTCTGCTACTGTATTTTAATGTTGGTTATGACTGTTATACTTTGAGAGCGCAGTAAATTTTGCGGTGGTACTTGTTTTAAAAAAAAAAAAAAAAAAAAAAGTTGAGAACCTCTGTTCTAATCAATTAATGTGTTCATCCCTAATACAGGCGTCCATATACATCGCAAATACAAATTTTGTAAAATGGGGACAGGCCACTAAGTTTGACAAATAAGAGTTAATTGCTGTTAACTGTGAAATCAAGAGGATCATATTCTTTTCTGTTTTGGCCATAATACCTTCTTGAACGTGACTCAGCAGGCATCACAAACGCCATTTGGTGGGTGCCGGATCTGAGCAAACAGCAGAGAGGTTCGCTTCTGAAAACACTCACACCCTGTTATCAGATTTGAGCCTTTACAAAGAGCTCTCAGGCAGCAACAAAAGGCTCAAGATATTCTTCTTTTTTTTTTAAAGAAACAGACTTGATTAGCACCGTGTCATGTTGGTCTTTCTCCTCTCTTTTCCCAACCCCATTCCTTCTTTTGCTTTCATTTGTTTGAGCTGTCGACAGACGACTCGGCCTGAAATTAAAAACCTTTTGTGTTTGTTTGAATGGTGTCAACACAAGACTTTTCCCATCATTCCCATGGACAGCATCACTTACGCCTTTTGAAAGACGCGTTTGGTGGGCGAAAGAATATGTGCGAGGTGCTCAGTAAATAGAGGAGATTGAGAAATGCACTGCAGGAGACATTTTCTTTCAATAAAAACAGCCCTTTGCCCACAGATAGGTTCAGTATTATTCCACTTTATCTTAATTCATGTACTTGTCCAACTCGTTGCAGTCAAATTATCACCAAAGGCTATTTTACTGAATCGTACCCAGTGCAAACAGCCACAGTTTGCTTGCCGACTGGAGTTTAATTGCGTGTCTCAGGGGTCAAGCACACACTCAATTCCAGTGTGTGACCCACTACCCAAATGTTGATTCAATGAGAAGTCATAGGTCAGGTGGAGGCTGATGATTGAGGGGGCAAACAGCTTTATTTAGACCGGTGTCTGTACACATCTGGCAATTGCGCAAACTAGCCAAGGCACATATTTTTCACTACAAAACTCTCATAGCACACCAACAAACAAAAATATCACAAAAAGTATACTTGTACCGTATACTTAAATTATCGTCACTTTAAACCGCATACACTCCTTGAAGTCTCAGCGCCCCTTGCACAATGGTCATTGCACCGGTCTATTGCAATATTAGTCATTCGAACTGCTCTTAAGTGCTAGAGGACTCTGCATCTTTTTGCACAATTGTTTTTTGTCATTGTCTTTGTCTCCAAAGTGTTCTGTAAATTGACTGTCTGTTGTACTAGAGCGGCTCCAACTACCGGAGACAAATTCCTTGTGTGTTTTGGACATACTTGGCAAATAAAGATGATTCTGATTCTGATCACTCATTAAGACGTTAATTAAGTAACCTCTGCCATCTAGTGGGAGACCATTTAATTGTTGGGCCTGTCACTATGAATTGATAAATACATTTATAGTAAATAAAATAATAATTATAATCCGTGTTACATCTGATGATCTCTTACGACACTAATGTGCCACGTAACAGGAGTCTCAACTACAACGTAAAGAGAAATCCCCCCTTTAAGAATATATAGTGGATATAAGAATTCTACACACCCCTGTTCAAATGCAAGGTTTTTTTTTTTATATAAAAAAATGTGATGCATGTGGCTGTTTTCAGTTTCAGAATTATCCAATCACATTCAAACACATGTTAAACACCTGCCACTATTTAAAGTTCCTTTGATTAACCCCAAATAAGTTTCAGATATTCTAGTTGGCTTTTCCTGACACATTTTTTTGGCTTTCTAGCAGAAGTTTGTGCTAACACTGACTGGTATTTGGTAAAAATGTAGGCGAGGCACCAAACCCAACTCCAACAAACCAAAAATAATGTATTTAATGGATATAACTATAGAAATCCATAGAAATTATTACTAATGTCGCCGTGACCGATCAGCACAGCAGTGAGCCAAACCAAATACAGATTTTACAAGTGCAGATGTATGTAACAATGCAGTTTTTGGGCATGTAGAGACAAAACACTGCCTGTAATTTATTTAGACATGTTCAAGAGGCCAATTCCACATGAAATGCAGTCCAGACAAGTATGTAGGATCCATATTTGGCTAAACCTACATCTTTATTCTCGTCGCGGATTTGTAGTCAAGATATGAAAGAGATAACTGAACGATGTTTAACTCTCTTTACATACGCACGAGGAATGCGACGAGGCCAAAGCATAAAATGGTGTTGACAGGGTGAGCGGAAAACACCTGGAGTGCGAACCAAACCTGCATGGTCACCTTCACGCCCATTTGTCTCCTCCGGTGGCTTGTAAAAAAAGAAAAGAAAAAAAAGATCAACAGCAGCCAAGACTCATCCGGGCCAAATGTTTGACATGTGCTTAAATTGACACAATTAGCTAATTTTTGAACAATTTGTTTGAGATTATTTTGGAAACTGCAGGCATTTGTTGGTTGCATTGTAAAGTCATATTTGAAATTTGTAAAGCATGATGTAATACATTTTATATATGTATATAGTGCAAAGTAGTAGTACAGTAATCCATTTTCCGTACCGCTTATCCTGACAATATTTTTTCTAAATGTTGAAAATGTCACAGAAGTAACCTGCATATGTGAGCTTTCAAACATTTCACAAGAGTTGCAAAAGAGTTCATTTGCTTGTGTAACACATGCTCATATACTGGTCATATTTTGGCATTGCTGGTCTTTTAAGGAATTTCTATTTAGGAAGGGATAGGCGGCACATAAAATGGATGGATGGATCATCTGGAAAATCAAGTGGTTTCTTGGTTTGGCATTTAAAGTAAGACTACAGTGCATGAGCACCAATCCCTAGTTATAAGTATTTGAAATAAAGTGAAGTAAAGCTAAAACATAGGGCTGGAAGTGTAAAACAAAGACTGGTAAATTTTACCAGGTGCAGGCAAGCTACGGGGCCTCAGGTGTTTTGTTGTCAGTGTCTTGCTCATAAATCTCCAATCTCATCACTTCAAGGCCTCACACCTCGGTCCAACCCTTCTAAATACACACTCCCCCAAAACCTCAAAAGCTGACTGCGTTCCATTCAGAGCACCGACTGACAGAGCTAGAACATACTTGGAGCCTCTTTTACACAAACGATTCCCATAAAAGCTACCATGTACATTTTCTGAAATGTGCAAGACCACAGAAATGTCTTGTGAATGCAAGAAATGGCATTTACAAACTGAAATGCCAATGATTGCGTGTATGAGGATTGTTATGATTACATTCCCGCATATCATAAAAATGTCACGATACTAGCAACATGTCAGATTGGTTACTATGTGGTCAAGTCAATTTGATTTACATAGTGCCAATTCACAACAGACGTTATCTCAAGGCACTTTACACATTGAGTAGGTCAAGAACCAAACTCCAAACAACCAACTGAACCCCAAGTGGCAAGGCAAAAACTCCCTCTAAGGAAAACAGTACAGAGGGCTTAACCGAAAGAACAATGGGCACAACAGCAGCTGTTGGTTGTGGTGCCATGACATCATCTTAAACATCATGCCTTCCACGATACAATTAAGAGAAAAGCAAAGAAAATTAAGAGGGCATTACAGAAACAAATAAAAATGCAACCCTCATCTACAACCCCAATTCAAACTGATGAAACTTTATTGTTTTTAGCAAATAATCATTAACTTAGAATTTTATGGCGGCAACATGTTCCAAAAAAGCTGAAACAGGTGGCAACAAAGACTGAGAAAGTTGAGGAATGCTCATCAAACACCTGTTTGGAACATCCCACAGGTGAATGGGCTAATTGGGAACAGGTGGGTGCCATGATTGGGTATAAAAGGAGCTTCCCTGAATTGCTCACGAGCAAAGATGGGGCGAGGTTCACCTCTTTGTGAACAAGTGCGTGAGAAAATAGTCGAACAGTTTAATGTTGAATGACAATGTTCCTCAACGTACAATTGCAAGGAATTTAGGGATTTCATCATCTACGGTCCATAATATCATCAAAAGGTTCAGAAAATCTGGAGAAATCACTGCATGTAAGCGGCAAGGCCGAAAACCAACATTGAATGCCCGTGACCTTCGATCCCTCAGGCGGCACTGCATCAAAATCCGACATCAACGTGGAAAGGATATCACCAAGTTGTTTTTCGAAATTGTGGACGTTGTGTCCTCCGGGGCAAAGAGGAAAAGAACCATCCGGACTGTTATGGATGCAAAGTTCAAAAGCCGGCACCTGTGATGTTATGGGGCTGTGTTAGTGCCCATAGCATGGGTAACTTACACATCTGTGAAGGCACCATTAATGCTGAAATATACATACAGGTTTTAGAGAAACATATGCTGCCATCCAAGCAACGTTTTTTCCATGGACGCCCCTGCTTATATCAGCAAGACAATGCCAAACCACATTCTGCACATGTTACAACAGCGTGGCTTCATAGTAAAAGAGTGGGTGTACTAGACTGGCCTGCCTACAGTCCAGACCTGTCTCCCATTGAAAATGCGTGGCGCATTATGAAGTGTAAAATACGACAACGGAGACCCCGGACTGTTGCAAGAATGGGAAAGAATTCCACCTGCAAAGCTTCAACAATTAGTGTCCTCAGTTCCCAAACGTTTATTAAATTTTTGTGAAAAGAAAAGGTGATGTAACGCAGTGTCCCAGTTATTTTGGAACATGTTGCAACCATAAAATTCTAAGTTAATGATTATCTGCTAAAAACAATAAAGTTTATCAGTTTGAACATTAAATATCTTGTCTTTGTAGTGTATTCAATTAAATATAGGTTGAACATGATTTGCAAATCATTTTGTTCTGTTTTTATTTATGTTTAACACAACGTCCCAACTTCATTGGAATTGGGGTTGTATAACTAGTTATGCGGGCCTGGCTAGCTGCCTAATGTAGCATGTTATGAAAAATGATATTGCTCTCTAAGACGTTCATAGAAACTTTCTGCATGAATTAGCCGAAAGAACATCTTTATACATTGCATGAAAGGATCTTAATCGACTATGAAAAATAATTACATTTAATCAAATCGAACACAGCTGCAAACAAACTAAGTTTTTCTATGAATTGTGTTTCAAAGTGTTTTTAAAAATGTGTAAGGAAATAGATAAATGAGTAAATAAACAAATAATACAAACGTAAAAAATATACTAAACTACACGCTTCCATAAGATAGACCTATCCAGCTCCAATGGCTAACTACATCAGCAAGGTTGAGGTTTTCTTGATTATATTTCTGTCAGGGGAGAAGCGGCAGTAAAACAGGCCAAAATCCAGCTGTCAGAAGGTGAGGCAGGGTAAGAGACTAGTTGTTGCATATTGGGTGTGGTTTAACAAAATGCGAGTGTCGAAATAAGTCTTATTTCGAGATTGAAACATTTCTACAGAGGTAGAAACATAGTTTAACATAATTTAATTGCCTCTTTAGTTGGTCTGGTCTCTTTTGTGTCATCCAATCGCCTCGCGTCCTTATTTTGTCTTGCTGGACTGTCAGTCGCACTGTGAGAAGCACGGTTGTATTCAGTGCCTGTATTTCTTTTAACAATTCATCCGATTCCTTTTGTGATTGTTTTTGGCGTGCAGTTAATTAGAATTGTATTTTTCTGGTGTCTGCATTCGCGGATTCTTATTCCTGTATTGCTTAGTAACCGCTGTCGAATTCATGTGTTTGTATTGGTAGTATTATATGTTAGGCTTTACAACAGTAGGATGAGGGCGAGCTGGAGTTTCGAAAGCGCAGACAGACGGCATATTTCCTCAGTGCCTTTGAGAGTATGATTCACAGCCTGGACTCATTCGCAGCCATTATGTTTCTTTCCTTTTTTGGGGGGCATAGGGTCGTTGGTTACCACCATCCAGACACGCAGGCAGCCCAATTGATTTTGCTCCTCAGATTTGTGTGGAATTAGTCACAGTGGACAGCGCCCCAACCCCCCCCCCCCCCCCCCCGACCGTTCGCCAGGGAGGTTTGGATATTATTGTAAAAGAGAGTGGTTTTCTCCCCCTCTTTCTAGTTTTATGGTCCCCCACTTTTCCACCTGTGCTGACATGACTGAGACTTTACAATAGTTCTCAAACAGTTACAAGCAGCCGGTGAGAAGTCCCTGCCTTTTTTTCTTTCTTGTCTGCCTCTTTTTTTTTTCTTTTTCTCCTGACTGGAAAGATGGGGTGGGGGTTGGAATTATTGTGGAACATTTGTCAGGCAGCCAGTTGCAGATGCAGGGCCAACTTGTGATTTATGGCAACATCTGCAAGATGCAAAGTCCTTGTATGTGCTTTTAATCATACAAAGAGTGGTGGCTGGAGTGGGGATTGAAAAAGAGATGGTCCAATGGGGTTTTCTGGAGCCTGTGCTTGGAATCCCTCCGATTACAACTTGTGTGAACATATTATATGACCGTGGGACTCGTGCGGCTTCGACCTTCCAAACTAAACCATAAAGTAGGCTGGTCTTTGTGCCAAGTGTCGGCTATTTCGGTGCTCCCACGTGGTCGACGATAACGTCTGAATAGTTCAAATGCTTTGTCTCCTACGACAGAAAAGCCAAACCGTGAGTGGACATAACACAAATCTTCACTGATTTATCTGTCATCGGTTCTGACTCAAAGTGAGCGTGACCTCACATTCCGGCAGCTTGGGGCCACCTCGTTTTTCAAAATCTGTATTTCTGGACCAAGAAAGCATTCACAAATGTTGTAACCAGCTTAGAGATCGTAAAAGTCAGACACAGGCCCCCCAGCACATTTCCTGAGCGTCAGAACTGAGAAATAATCATTTCTGCAAGCCGCCCGTAGGTATTTGATATCATAAACATCTGTCTGCGTGTCACCACATCTGGCAATAATAAAGACAAATTAGCTACAAAGATTCAGTGTCTGGCTAAGAGAGCATGCCACATTCATGTCCTGGCTGGTGTATAGAGGAGGGATAGCCTTAGGACCGGACTGGACGCTGTGAAACCTGCAGTTTGTTCGCTGATCTGTGACCGGGACTCCCATCAGTCATCTGCCAGTCATTGGTCAACTTCCTGTCTCATTCCTCTCGCCGCAGAATCAAAGAGGGGAAATTATTCTGCAATCTCCCTTCTGCCCCCCCTCCCCCCTTCCTGAGAAACTCTTCATCTAGCTGAACCTTAATTTCTCTTTTACAGCAGTTTCCTAAACGAGTAAATAAACCATTATGGAGAGTGTTTGTAGGGGAATAACAGCCGCCCTCCTAATTGTAACATGCACAGTTTGTTGTGCGCAAACACTAAACATAAAGGCAGTCGTGGATTGTCTGAAAGAGTGTGTCAATTCACCAGAACAGCCAGTACATAAACACAGAAAATCAATTTAATTACGTAATTGTGGGGGCCAGGTTAACTTAGCAGTCTCCAGACTGAGGCCATGTCCACACAAATGACTTTTTAATAGAGCTATAACTCAGTTTGCACAAGGCCCTGAAACAAGATTGTTTGTTTGTTTTATTAACTGTGATATTCACGATTAGCTGCATTTCCCCTTTTTCGCAATGTGTCTTTGCTATGGCGCCTTTCTGGAAATGCCTTTCCTCAGGCACTGATTGGCTAAACTGACATTACAGTTAGGGGCCAAAAGAGATCTCCTTTGGCAAAATATAGGCTACATTTTCCCATTAACTTCTCTGAATTATCTGCCAAATTATTATTGTTATTTTACATTTATAAAGCTTTGCACTCTGAGTAGGTTTCCACTTCTGTGTGGTTTGGTCTCGAACCTGAAACAATGCAGCAAGTTAAGGTTGTTTGGTTTGTTGACCCAAGGTGGATCGGTCCTCGAGCGTTCCTCCGCCACCAGATGTTTCCCAGGTGTTGGGGTATATGCTTTCTCCACCATCTTGCCTTAATCGCAGCCTTCCCAAAGCACTGGCAAGACTTCCAACAAACTCCCCTCATTCCTTTACAGTGGGGTAAAGGCGTAAAAGCCAGCAAGGCCAGGTGTACTTAAACTATGAGCTAAATGAGACATGCAACAACCCATCTTATACGCATTTCCATTGAAACTGGCTGAATCCAAACACAGACCAAAGAGACACAAACAAAATTTGCCTGCATTTTACATAGTGACCCAAAACTGGATTCAATGTAAGAAGCTAAAGAAGCTGAAGGACTATTTCCAAGTGCAAGTTTCAACAGCCAGCCCCCGGTGCACAAGCACACCTTTTTTTTTTTCCTCAGTTGAAGAAGAGGGAGGCCTGAAACAACAAACCACAGAGTAAAAGGGAGGCTGGCAGATGAGGGTGGGAGGCAGGCAAGAGGATGAGTCATTGACCAAACAAAGCGGAGCTGAGGCTAGCGTACTGTATATAGTGCCATGATGTTCTAATTGGGGGCTTTAACTCAAAAGGATGTAGTATCCAATTAAATGTTCAGAATGTTGCTCGTTATAAATACACATCATTAATGAGTGTGCTTGCAGAAAAGTAATCTTTTTAGCTAAGCTTTACATGATGATAATTAGAATATACTAGACAAAAAGTTAAGTTTCACAACAAGCAGCCTTCAACATGGTGGAGATGCTGCAATGAAAATTGTACTGTACCACAAAAACACAGTTAAGTAGTTAGGAAATATTATTATTCTTATTTTCAGAAAATCAAGCCATAAAACAACAACCCAAAATATTATTCCACTAATTACTGTCCACATTACTTTTTTGTGAGAAATCCAACTGAATTATAGTAGGTAAAGATTGTTGTCGTAGTGACTGCAGGAGTACAAAAGAGACATTTGAGTGAACATTTTTAGTTATTCGTATAAAGTGAAGCTGAAAAGACTGTTAAAATAGAGTGTTTAGATCTCTTTCGTTCATTTCAATAACATAACCACTACAAAAGCATACATATTTAACTGAGTTTCCAACTATATACAGCAGGAAAAACTGCAAACGGTGTATTTTTAAAAAAATACGCGACTGCAGTATGTCAGCAAATAACATTACAATCAAATATGCCACCCGTGCAATGAAATAGTCTCAAAGTTCTTTCTCTAGGTTGACACACCTCTAACTTCCTTGGTGGTCTGAACAAATAGCACTCCTAACCTCAGCCATATGCTGCCTTGCAAGCAACACTAAGAAATACTCTCCAGTGAATGCAGCATCACACATTCAGGTGTTTTTATTTTGTTTACATATGTGCAAAACATTGCTTCCTTGAAAGCACATAATACAAAAACCTGGCATAACTGAACTGGCAGGGCTGCAACATTCCCATACATGACAGATGTTAAGCAAAAATAATGTAATCTGTTTATATACAATTTACAAAATATAAAATATTTTTATACAAACGTTTATATTCATCTATTTTATTTAACTGAAGCAGTTTCCTAAAAGCACAAGCCTTCATATAGATGCTTGTACCTTTTTGTCAGAATGTCCTCTTTTACATTCACTTGTTGCACATTTCAGGAGTCTTTCATTCCAAAGGTGTCGACTCTGTGAGGTAGAAGTATTATTTTAAAAATATTTGGTAATCTCTTCATGGAAAAACAGGAGCAAAAAGTTGCTTAGTCTCTCAGCTAACAGCTTGTTCCGCTCTGAGAAACAACGTCCATGCTGTTGCTGTCAAACGGCTGTTCGTAAACATTGTGGCTCTGCTCCGATCCCGAGTCCTTGTTGCAGTTGTTCTCCTCGCGGTCCGAGTCCACATCGGGAGCAGTGTAAGGGTTCTCGTGGAGACTATTACCAGTACACGCTGCTGGAGGTGGGCCGTATCCAGAGTGCAAGTCCTGCTGACGCCTCCAGGGAGATTTCCCAAATGTGCCTAGATAAGAGAAGTGAGTCCGTGAGACCCAGGTCGGACACCTTTAGGATGGTCTTGTTTTTCACTTGTTGACTGTAGGAATTAGGTAAATTATGACTCACAAGACCTACCCATGAAGCCGTTGTAAGGAGGGGGACATTCATTAGCTCGGCTGTAGTTGGCTGCTTCTGCTTCCTCCATGGATGGGCAGCGGCTGTTCTGGTGGTTAGAAGGGCCAAGATGGAGGCCGGCATTAGGGAGCTGCATCAGGATCGTAGAGGAGCAAAGGTCAAAGGGCTCTGAGAGGAGGTAGTCCATTCTTTTGGTCAGGCTTCCACTGTAGGTCTCAGCGCAAACTGGTCTTGGGTCAACAGAACACCCTGATGACAAGAAAAGAGATGTTACTCAGTGAAGCGTCGAACTTAATACATATTGTGGTGTAGATATATAATTTAAACCCATGCAGACCTGTGTAGACCTCAGACAGTTCAGTGGGGTAGAGATCTCGGCGAAGCAGTGTGCTTATTGGACCTTGGTAATGGCAGAGCAAAGGGTCAATGGATGCCGCTTCCATTTCAGCTTCACTTCCTGTGTCCAGCTGACAAAGACCTGTACAGAAGACAATCCTGTCAGGAACATGGAGAGACTTAAGCGTGTTATGGTTTAAAGTAAACGAAGGGTATTGCACCATTCATATCTTTAGGCTGCAGGTAGAAGCCGCTAATGGATGACGCCATGTACTGATGGCTACTACCGCTCTCAGATGGGATGTAGCCGTCCTGGCGGTCTGCAAGCGTACCTTGAGAGGAGAGGTAACTTGGGATGTCTGCTGGCAGGTTGGTCTCATCTGTTGCACAAGTAAATCAGTCTTGGTCACCGCAATCTGTTATACACTACTCACAAAAAGTTAGGGATATTCAGCTTTCAGGTTAACAGATGTTTGATCCAGGAATCAATGAATTTTATATACATCTTGAAATTCCAACTGAAAGCCCAATGGTCTTAACTTTTTGTGTGGAGTGTATGTCTGCTTGCTTTTAAAGAAAAGACGATAGCGCTCACCTGTGTTGGTAACACTGCAGTCCTCATTACGCCTACGGGTGTGGTAGATGATCACCACCCAAACTAGCGAGGTGCCCACTACGCAGCACACCACAGCTATAATGACGATGCCCACTGTCGTCCAACCATCGTCATCCGAGCCCGTTCCGCCAATGATCCCAACTCCGACCCCTCCTTGCACTCCGGAGTCGCAATTGGGGTTAGGTATGACAGACAGCCTGATGTTTCCCCTTTCAGTGCCCAGAGCGTTGGACATCTCGCAGGTGTACTTCCCGACATCCGCCTCAGCGGCGTCCACAATGATGAGGAGCTGATTGGCGGCGGCGAAGAAATGGCGCTCGGTCACCACCAATGGGCAGTCGTCTTTGGTCCAATTCAGTCTCGGTGCGGGGCTTCCGCCGGCTATGCATTGGAGGACGGCAGTCTCACCCTTAGCGACTGTTCGATCCATGAGGGGCCGGAGGAAAGAGGGCGTTTCTGTCAAAAGGGATGGAAAATAAATGTGATGATGATGATAATGATAAACCATTTCAAAACACGGACATCCTTTCTTCTGCATATGGTCTCACCTAAAACTGTTAGCGTAGCATTGGCAGAAATGGCCCCAGCAATGTTCTGAGCCGTGCAGCTGTAAACACCAATGTCCTCTGTCTTGACATCAACAATGAAGAACACGTCGTCCTCCGGCATCACATGCATTCGGCGTTCGCGGGCGGCGGGGAAGTCTGTGCCTCCATCCTTCTGCCAGGCAATTTGAGGTGACGGATGACCCACTGCGGCGCACTCTAGCCTGGCGGTTGCTCCGGCACGGATACTCAGGTCCATTGGCATCTTGGTGAAGGAAGGAAGCACTGGAAACAGAAGTTTATATTTAAATCAGATTCTTGGTGTACTTTGGATTTACACTATTCAAATTCCTACCAAGCAGTACATTTTGGCCTGGATAAGTATACCTCACATGATAACTTACTATTAACAGTGAGCCTGGCCTTGGTGGAGTAAGAGGATCCAAAGTGGTTGGAGATGACGCACTGGTATTTTCCCTCACTGGAGAATTGCACGTCATGCAGCTGCAGGGTGGTTGTATACTCCGTCACCTCAGTCTCGCCACCGGAACCTCCCTGTACTCTCAAGTGAGCTTGGTTGTGGATCTCAGCGTCGTTAAGGACCTCATTGTCTTTCTTCCAGGCGAACGTCATAGGTGAGTCACTGGAGCTCGCGGCCGAGCAGACGAACGTCACGTTAGCTCCTTTCAGAGCTGACTGGGTCTCTGGCTGTATGGTGATCTGAGGCTTTGGCAAATCATCTGCGTAGGAAAGAGGGATTTTATTTTGCTGTATTAATACTCGGGTTTGTAATCTGGTTTTTAATATGAGACGACGCAAATGAGGCTCTCAGGGGGAGAAAAGAGCAACTGGCAAAGCGGAAAGGTTAGTATATTTCCATCAGGTTGCCTTCATTGCTCTCGTTTGCTCATCCAGGAGTCAGGGGAAAATATTGAACAATCTGGGTCAGTTCATAAATGGAAAAGGGGTTGTATAAATGGCTGTTTTTGAGGCGTGACGGCATGTGGCTCTCCAGTGTAAACGCATCGCTCACCGCACACGAACTCCTCGGAGCCGACGGCAAACACGCTTCTGCCCTTCAGCATCTGCGGGTGGGCGCAGCTGGCATTAATGCAGGGGAGGAAGGTTTGTTCTGCCACCCAGACTGGGAGCCACTTGAGCTGGCAGTCGCACAGCAAGCTGGAGGTGTTTAGACGCCTGTCAGGGGGTGAGAAAAAAACCTAATTATTTAATTTGTGTGGAATTCACTGCAAATGGGCTGGTTACCAATGATTTAATTAAGTTTATTAAAAGGGAAAGGAGAATGAAACCAGAACAAAAACTTACAGCTCTTGTAGATTCTTCATCTGAGAGAAAGCATTTGCTTGGATGGACATGATAGCGTTATTGCTCAAGTCTCTGTAGAGAAAAGCAGGAGGTTAGGTTCGAAGCTGAAAGGTGTGCAGAAATAAAAAAGCCCAAAGGAATGGCCGCGGCCATAGCGAGTGACTCCATCATACTGTAAACTTCATTTAACGTCTGAACTCCAGACCAATAAAACTATAGGCAGGAGCTTCCAGTGTTAATCAACTTTTGGCTGCTCAGAGCAATGGCTGCAAAAAAAACTCAATCAAATGCAGCTGTTGTACACGCAGACATTGGTAATCAATACAGAATGGCAACCTTGCAACGATACAAAAGTCGACTCGCTCTCTTGGTTCTGTTTTTGGAAACAATGCGAGTGACTCACAGGTGCTGTAATGCATCAAGGCCAGAGAAGGACTTCTTGGTCACTGAACGAATTTGGTTTCCTTGAAGAAATCTGTGCAAGAAATGGGAAATACCAATTAATTTCACATTTTTCCCAAATCAAAACCTTCAAGTTGAACAATCATAGTGGATTGATTCTAAACTTACATTTTCTTCAGTTTGTCCAATGCTGAGAAGGGCCCGTTCATGTCCTCTATGGTCCAGGAGATTTCGTTATTTTGGAGATCCCTTTTTTAGAAGAGCGAGACAAAAAACACATTGTTGAAAAATTCCACGCTTTAAGAAACTTAAATAATATAATAAAATATAAAAATGAATGTGAAAGGAGCGAGATTAGTTCAATTACTTAAAAAAATGTAGTTGTGGTTTTGTGGCTGTAGCTTCAAAAACAGTGTCAGTACATGTGTATATGGATTGTAACTGTGAATACATTTGTTGCATTAAAGCGACTGATTAATTCACTGTTAATCAAAACCGGTCAACGGTGGTCCAATTCCTGATGAAAACTGCTCCCCTGTCTTATCTTTCAACATAGCAAAGTCATTGTGGTAGTTGCTTATCCTTTCAAAAACAGACAAAAATCAAAGAATGTGTGACTGTTCTGTTTTTCCTTCTCTAAAAGTCCAAGAATGGCCAAGAAAAGTTGCATCCCTTTCCCACTCAGTGATCAACATAGAAGGTTTGTGTGTGGTTTTAGCGTGTAGTGGGTGTAGGTTGCCCTGAAGCAATGTGTGTCAACCAAGATGCACACCTGCCCTATGGTGACCCTAGCAGTGCAACTCACATTTGGTTCCAGTTAAAAAATCTCAACCAGACGAACGTTAAGAAGTTCCTCTATGGGAAAGGAGGTGGTGGGGGGGGTGGGTGGATGGATGTGGGAGGGCATTGGGGGTGTTTTGAGGTCAGGGGTTGTGCCTCTTGGAGGTTTTTTTTTATGTATATGGAGAGACCTCAACACGGTAATCTAGTTCACATCCCCAAAACAAATCAGGCAGGATATTTCCACTCAGGCATAGAATTGATGGTGGTGTTTGGAAGGAGGTGGGGAGGGGGGTTGTGGGCCAAGGGGCAACAAGTAACTGATTTGAAAACTTGCATTGCAACATTGGGTGTTAGGTTTGCACCAATTGCAGGGAGCTGATAAACTTAAAAAAAAAAAAAAAAAAAAAGTCCTTGCTTTTGCTAAAGGGAAAGTTTTAGCAGAGTTTGGATTTTATTCGGACGAATATTGTATTAAAAAGTATTCAATGCAAATCTCTCACTCACAATGTCTGCAGGCTGGAGAGGCCTCGGAATGCTCCGTCGGCGATGAAACTAACACGGTTATTCCCAATGTTAAGCTCATCGAGCAGGCTGAGTCCAACAAAGCTGAATTCTTCCAGTCGAGACAGGTGGTTAGAAGAGAGGATGCTGCAGGGAAAAAATGAAGACACGAACATAAGAACAGTAGCACATTTATCTGTCCATCCAATTAAAAATGACGCACTAACTATCTCTTAAATTACATAAACAAAACTGTAATTCCAATAAATCCCATCAGCTGGCCTATTACGGTACAGTATAATATATTACTGTTACTTCATAATAAGCCTATTTGCTTTTATCAACTCGTATTTTATGCGAGTAGGAGGACATCAAAGTTCGCAACAGTGTTTTTTTCTTCATAGGAGGGTAGGCCGAGAGCAAATCAGATAGCTGGGTATGTTCCCAGCCGGCTGGCGGCATGTTTACTTGCCGGATTGTGATAACAGTGAGTGAAAAGAGAGGAAGGGGGAAAAAAAGGACAACCACCACCTCTCAGTGTAAAAAAAAAAATAAAAGCCCCAGAGACTGCTGCTATAAACACGAGTCACAACAAAGGAAATGTAATCTCGAGCAATCCAATTCAGTAATATTGCCTCATAGTTTGGGAAAGTGACTGATTGGCTTGGTAGTGGAGGACAAAAAGTAGGTTTAAAAAGTGACATTAATTTTTTGGTGGCATTTTGTTTGCGACTGAGTGGCAAAACAAAAGAGACAGTGCTTTGTTTGTGTGTATTTTTGCATTTGCGCGGTTCTTGGCGTCAGGAGGAGCTACAGTGTGAGGAAGGGCAGGCGGGGGTGCCAGGGAGGAGGAGAGGCCAGCGCAGAGAAGTGTTGGGAGTTCAGAGAGTGAATGGAAAGTGAGGAGGGAATAACAGAAGGAGGGTAGGAGGAGGGGGAGTTAAACGAGGGGCCGGACTCACAGCTCGCTGAGTTTCTGGCAGAACTCCCAGGCGTCAGGCCGGATCCTGCTGATGGCATTGTAGCCGAGGTGGAGCTGCTGCAGAGTCAGCAGGCCATACAGCCAGCCCTTGCTCACCTCCGTCAGGTTGTTGTAGTCCAGCTGCCTGCGGGACCACACACACAAAACTCAGTTTTTTACACTTGGAAGATTGGAAGAACAGAATCCAGATTTGTTGAAGCACTTACAGGACTTCCATATTGCTGAGGCCCCAGAAGGCCCCGTCCATTAAGCGACTCAGACCATTCCTCTGCATCTTCAGAGAGCGAAGAGCGTGCAAACCGTGGAACGTCAAGCCTTCCACCCTGCGCACTCGATTCCTGCTTAGCTCTCTGAAACACACAGCAACACACACTTAAACAAAATAAAATAACGCCTTAATAACGTAACAAAATAATACAATTAAAAAGCATAACAGTTCATCCATCCATCCATTTTCAACACCGCTTATCCTGGTTAGGGTCACGGGGCGCTGCAGCCGTTCCCAGTTGACTTCGGGCGAAAGGCGGACTGCACCCTGAACTGGTCGCCAGTCAGCCGCAGGGCACACATATAGACACGGAAAACCATTCGCACTCGCATCGTCACTGAGTGGGAACTGAACCCACGCCGCCCGCACCGAAGTCAGGAAAGTGTACCACTACACCATCAGTGACTGCATAACAGTTCAACAAATTTATTTTAAGTGAAACCTTATCAAGTTTTAAATATTTTTAACACTCAAGTCTTTCATTGAAGACCCAACTCATTCAAAGATGAACAAAAATGCACCCCAATCCAAAAATACAAATGATTCTAGAATCATCTGTGCATGTGATGGAAGAATGCACAGTGCGTGTAGATATATATTCAACAGTACTTGGATGAAATCAGGTTGTTTTTTTAAAGTCAGGATTATGCTAAAAAGAACAACAACTATATTTAAGTTAAGAGGCAACCTTCAATTTTGTAAATTGAAGGTTGCTTTCAATTTACAAAATTAATTCCCATGGAAAGTTTCCAACTTTGACAATTCCCATAATTTGCAACCTTATATATATATATATGTGTGTGTGTCAAGTAAAAAAAAAAAAAAAAAGTAGCTCACAGGTGTTGCAGGTTGGGTAGCTGGAAGAGTTTGGCTGGGATGGAGGAGAGACGGTTGCGGTTGAGTCGGAGAATCTGAAGACTGCTGGACAGATTGGTGAAGCAGCCTGTCTCCAGTGAGGAGATGCGATTGTTGTTCAGGAACCTGAGCGGAAGAAATGTGTCAGAAATGTTAGTACCAACATGATAAATTGGATAGGGAACATTTAAAAAATCTAAACCAGAGATGGGGTTTCAGAATACAGTGTTGTTGGATATTTAAATGATGAATAGTGATGTAAAAATCCATGTCTATGTGCAAAGACTCACAGGTTCTTCAGAGGCAGTGTGGGGAAGGAGTTGGCCTTGATTTCCACAATGTTGTTGTTGCTGAGGTCGAGCGTTTCCAGGGCAAGGAAAGGCCTGAGCTGCTCCGTAGCGATCTTGGAGAACCTGTTGTTTGCTCTGAAAATACAGAGACCATCGCTCCAATAAATGACAGAAATACTGTGTATTTGACTTGCGGCGTGCACCCAGCTCACGTTGCCCCATACGCAAACAGTGGAGTTCCTCAATTAGCTGGTGGTTATTAACAAAAATGACAAGCCGTCACAGGCAATGCAAAAGCTTACCACCCAAGGTGACATTTTCAGCAAATTACCCAATGTGATCAATGCCGTAGAGCCAAACACCTGTTCTGTTTAGTGATGTGTTATTTTGTTTATAAGGTAATTACCAACAAGGTATTAAAAAAAGTAACCTGCCAATTACTTGGCTGATGAATACCATTCCCTCAGTGAAAGCATGCCTTGGCAGAGGCCAGCAATTTCCTGAGTTGCACGCCTCCTAAATTGCAGTGCAGGGACTGCTTAGTTATAAACAGGGGCTGTACAGTGCCCTCTTTGTGCATCGCACTCTGCTGCAGAAAGGGTAAGGGGGAGGCAGGAATTCCCTCCAATGCACCAGACTACAGGCTTCGTTTTCAGTATTCATTGCGTTGCTTGCAGCCGCTCTTCGTCCCCTCCTCCAGATACACCTTACTGACCAGAGTGCTGTTAGTTTTTCTGATCCCGTTTTTCCGCTAAAGCAAGAAAATTCAGGGCAGTTTTATAACGTCGCTTTAATTCGGGATGTGGTGTTGTTAATATTTTGTTGTGGGAATATTTAATATTGTGTGACCTACAGGACCGAACGCTCCATATGAGCGGTAACAAGGGAGAAGTGCATTAATTTGCTTTACACATCTTAGGAAAGGTCTGAATGCTTACCATAGCTTTTCATTGTCAACAATTGTTCTGTAACACATTTAGCACCATGTCATTGGTGTACCAACGCCATCGGTAGAGTACCAACGGTTGCTTGCTTAATTTGTGCATTAACTCAGCAGTAAATATTAATTTAAAGGAAAGCAATATGGAAAGGTTGAGATGTTGAAAATAGTACTGTAATACAAGAAGAAGAAGAAGAATCATCTTTTATTGTCATGAACATGCATGCATGCACACGAAATTTGTTCTCTGCATTTAACCCATCACAGTGAACACATACACATGTTAGTGTGTATGTGCTACACACTGGAGCAGGGGGCAGCTGAAGCGCCCGGGGAGCATTTCGGGGTATCAGTGTCTTGCTCAAGGACACCACAGCCGTGAGTCCGGGGGATGTTGGCGGATGGTCCAGTCGGGGTTTTGAACCTAGGTCCCCCACGGTGGCAGGCGATGATCTTAACCATTGGGAGCATTCCTGGTAATCCTGACATGCAGTTTTGCTCTCAGAGCTTCTTGTCATAATCGAGGGAGCCAGTTGTAACAAGGGCTTGGGATGCCAATAAGTGATTAAAACTACATTCTATTTATCTTACATTTTATATTCATTGGAATGGTCTTGTCTTTCGGTAACGGTATGATATAAACACACAGAGGGGAGGATTTTCAGCAGGCAAACAAGGAGCCGGGATGGATGGCTGCCCGGAGAATTTGGCTGGACTGTGGGGCGACGGTGGAATAAAACCCACCAGAGCATGTCTCTCCCCTCTGAGTCTGAATTGGAGCATGGAGCCCAGTGAAGACAAGCTGGTGGTTGGCAACATGTGGGGGAGCAAGATAGCTGCTCCAACAGCATGACTAAAGATGCATTGGAGATTAGGAATTGCATATGTTGTATAGTACTTGAACGCAAACCGGCTAGGATTCCTAAGGTCGTATCCTAAGTAAGTCGTATCCTGATATAAAATGGCACACTTTAAAAAAATAAAAATAAATTTCAAAAAAAAAGGGGGGGGGGGGGGGATCATTGTCAGCAATAAAATTGCACAGGCACCTTCTTTGTTGGGAGATTTGCAAAGGGCTTTGCACACACCACAGCCCCCGGCTCCTAAACAAAAGCGCCACACACCACCTGTATCTCGGTTTTCATGTTCCCTTGACTGGCCGCTGAGAGAAGGGGGCTCGAGAGAACCAGCCTTTCCAGTTTCTCTCTCGGGGTTATCTGAGTCCTTCCTGCCTTAATCAAAAGGATGCTAACCCTTTTTATGTAAAACACAGTCCTTTGAGTTCAAACAAGTACACTTTGAATGTGTTAATCGTTGTTGTTATCAGACACTAGGAAGTCAATAACAACTGGGGGTACCTTTTGCATTGACTACACACTGTAAACTGAGGCAAGTTGAAGCAATAGCATACGTTGCTACCAGGAGCATAACTTCCTTGGTATTACTCACATTATAACTTCAAGTGATAAAATATGCCAATAAAACTTTACTGGGCTTCAACTACCATCAAGCCTCTCACTTGTACAAGTTGCTGGGAGCTCTTTAAAACTGAGATTGCTTTTGCTAAAACTGTCCTATGATTGTGTGCGTGTGTGTGCATGCGTGAAACGTGTGGTGGTGCAGTGTGTGTGTGTGTGTGTGTGTGTATTTGGTATTTCATATTGGAAGAAGAACTGAGTTTTGAGGAGTCATCTGACGACTCGCGCTCGCTGCAGTGGCGCCTATAATGAAAACCAGGACTTTCCGTCAAAATGTTCATCTCTGCGTGTATCTCACACCAATCGATGCTCGGCTTTACAGTTTTAGGAATTTGAAATTGCAAATGCTCAGAGAGGCTCGTTGAAGGTGAATGAGTTTTACATGAATAGGAATGATGAGGGTTATTATGAGGGTCTCATCGTGAAGTATTTTCCTTTTTCCATGTCAAGAGTACCGACCCTCCTGAACTTCTAATCAGACCTGGGATCTACAGGTCATTTGTTGCAACACGGTCTTGGGGATTTAGTCGCGGTGGGGTAGACCACGTCCATAAATTCCTGGGAAATTGTTCAATTAATTTAGATGATCACGACTCAATTACTACCAGCTGCAGGGTTATTGCCGTTTGTTTTTCCTCGAAGCTGCGAGGTCAAGGATGTCGACGAGAGCTGCCGCTATGTCTGACTGGCTGTTTGAATAGGTGGTATTTGATACCCTGAGGTCTTTTTTCCCCCCCTTTACTACCCTTTCAGCTCTGAGAAATTGAAGTAGGGAGAGAAATTCAGGAAAAATGTTCGACTGGAGAGAGAGGGAGGATAAAAAAGTGCAATCTAAAGAAGGATGTCACGCAACACAGGCGGTAAGAATGCCAGTGAGAGATTTTTTTTTTTTTTGCTTTTGCTTTGTGGCCACTCTTGCACTTCATTTTGCTTTCAACACATTTGAAAAGAATTACTGTATGTTCCTGCCACCGCCAGATGCTAACAGTTTGGATTCACAATACAGGCTCATTTGCAGGCACAATAAGCAATGTTCAAGGTCAACAGTGTTGTTTTAAATGCACACAGCCGACAAACAAGGCTCCGTCCATCGACTTTGCATGGTCAATGGTGGTCTGGAGCCTCTCTCTGCTGTCTTTGGGTGAGAGGCGGGGTACACCCTGGACTGGTCCCCAGCCAATCACAGAGTACATATAGACATACAATCATTCACAGTGACACCTATGGACAATTTAGAGACATTATTGGACCTAACAGGAAAAGCAGAAGCAGTGATTTGAACCACAAAGATCAGAACTGTGAGTCGTTTCCTGAAAGAAGCCTGAAATACTGGCCATCCTGTCTGTCTGTCTGTTGTCTTGGATGAAAACGTATAGCTGGAGGTGACCCTTGGGCAATAAATAAGAAAACAAATTGAGAAGTGAACGCCCCACGCCTTCGTGTCGGGGCTTGATGAGGCGTACTCCTCATCAAGCCAGGAGACGGATACATTCTTCCAAAATAACTTTACGGCGGTTGGTTTGGTGAGACATGCCAAAGAAAGGAAAGATTGTTGAGGTTTCACACAATAGTATCGCCTGTTGTCGAGAAAGCACGTACTGGTTTCTCTTGGTGAGAACATTTGATAGAGAGTGGAAAAAGGTCCAACAGCACACTGAACTGCAGTATGTTTGTTTGGATGCTTGTAATGAAAATAATTTCATCCAGAATAGCCACCGTGACTGATTGCCATCTTTCTTTCAGGTTAAAAATACATCAGCAGCAGGAGCCACGAAACAAAACATTTCCATTGGCATTTGTTTTTCACCATGTGACCTGTCTGGGTCCAGCTGCCATGTCTGCGACTGCCCAGTCTGGGAACCAGCTCAGGCAAAAAGGTTCGCACCCTCCCCTGGGAAGCCGGCACTACTGTACATCAGGCAGCATTGACAACCGGACAAGTACCAGAGTACACCCCACAAAAGCCCTCTTGAAAGATTTACTTACAGAACCAATGTTGTGATGTTTGACGCGTACGGTCCCAAATCAGGCACTGTGTCCAGTTCATTGTGGTTCAGCTTGCTGTGAGAGGGGAAAAAAGAACACAGTTAAAAATACAGCTCGGCGTGGCTAAGACAGTGACAGAAGTTTTGTGTTTATTCTAGGACGCTCCAAGCACCAGCCACCACACTTACATTTCATTCAGATGTTGCAGTTTGGAAAACAAAGTGCTGTCGAGCACCTGCAATTTGTTATGGCTCAGGTCCCTGGGAAGGGGGGGAGAGAAGAAAAATAAGGGAAAAGTATACACCATGGGCCATATTACTCAGGCGCTACACAAATGTAATTACACTTCGCGTTAACATTGCAAACACAGAAGTAGGCTTATCACAATAATTGCTATATTGTTCGATAATAAAATGTACACGGAACGTCGGCAGACTGGTACACTCTTGCCGCTGTTGGCTCCGTCCACTACTCCACAGCCTTGCTCCGTGTGCAGTGCGTAGATTTACACAACAGAGACACTTAAGGGAAAGTTAACTGTTTGTTGTCTATTTCAGGCCCAGGGGGATTCATATTACAGAGTAAAGAAAAAGAATTTAATAGCAAAGCAAGAAAGGAAATAACAACAATACTGATTCAAAAGCAATAAAATAAATAGTAAAAAAAAAAAATTATAAGGGCGGGGCTTATTTTTCATGATTTTTAGAGGCATTGCAAAACCCACAATATTATTGTTTAGTGATAGATTTTGGGAAAATATAGTGTCTTTAAAAAATTATCGTCACAGGCCTACACAATAGACATCTCCAAGAAAATAGTTCCACATAGTCCACATAGTCTTTTTGTATGAATGCTAATGCTATTCTGCCAAAAAATACCTTCAAACCTGCATGGAGTAAGACAAAACATGTTCAGGACTTTATAAATATTGCTAGTTGGTTCCTTTTTTGGGCACGGTGGCCGACTGGTTAGAGCGTCAGCCTCACAGTTCTGAGGACCCGGGTTCAATCCCTGTGTGGAGTTTGCATGTTCTCCCCGTGCCTGCGTGGGTTTTCTCCGGGCACACCGGTTTCCTCCCACATCCCAAAAACATGCATTCATTGGAGACTCTAAATTGCCCGTAGGCATGACTGTGAGTGCGAATGGTTGTTTGTTTCTATGTGCCCTGCGATTGGCTGGCAACCAGTTCAGGGTGTACCCCGCCTCCTGCCCGATGACAGCTGGGATAGGCTCCAGCACGCCCGCGACCCTAGTGAGGAGAAGCGGCTCAGAAAATGGATGGATGGATGGGTTCCTTTTTTGAGTGATACGTTGCGTCCAATTGGACTGTTCCGGTGTCATCACTATACTGCTCGAAGCCCATCGGGGGTGTACTTGCATATGTTACTATTCTCAGGAAACTGCCATTAAAAAGCAAAGAGTGGACAATATGCAAGCAAATGATTGTTTTGACGTGTTTTATATGACTCCCAAATGCCTAACAAAACTCACAGCTTTTTCACATTTAAGCCCAAGAAGTAGTAAAAAGGCTTAATGCTGCTCATGTTTTTCCTTTTGTCTTTCTGACATAAGAGAGAAAGCACACGCCAAACAGCTCGCCTCATCTCGAGGCCTGTGCTGACACATCTGGCCAAAAGCAACAAACGGATCCGTTACTCAGGGACGACTTTTCCCTCACGAGCTGAAGGGAAGTCCAAACCTGGCGATGGATTTGGACTCTGGGGCTGGAGTCGAGGTTTTAGTACTGGCCGGGACTACTTGTCTCTTTCGAGTTGTATCCAGGCTCTGATTGATACAATAGTTTAAAGTAATGTGCCTTCAATAAAAGCTGAAAAAGGTGTGCAGTAAGCTGTCTGGAAAGCAAGTCAGGCCACCTGGTTGCCATTTTTAGCTTTGAATTACGTTCCATGAGATCTTGATTTTGGCCGGGACCTCTTTTGGAGCTCAAATCCATCCCAGCCTAACTTGAGCTGTGCTTGGCCACGTCTCAGAAAGGGTGCGATGCGAGTCTTGCTTTTTTGTGGCCTTGTTTTGAAGAGGCACCTGAAAACCGGTGTGAGGAGTCTGCCAAGCGGGCCCTTGTGAGCTATAAAGCCATGGAGTTATTGACGCGGCTGCACACGATCAACGCTGTGGTGCCAGACCCCCTTTTTTTCTTTAAACCTCCTCCCCATGCTGCCTTCCTCATCTGGAATCCATCAAGTTACACTGGGAGGAGGGGAGGAACCCGGTAACGTATTCACAATGTCGGGAAAAAGTTACACTTTCATGGTTTTGTAACACCTCTGCTGAAATTTCAGGTGACCTGGTTTTCGTGTTTTACTTTTGCTGTTAAATAGAACCACTCGTTTAGCCTTTCAAAGAATGCAGCTATGTGCGTTGTTGTTGTTTTAGTTCCAGTACTGGGGACCATATGGGAAAGGTGTCCTATCACGAGGCCTAGATAAACCCCGAGTAGCTCCGACACTTCCACTTCCCTCACAAAGCAGGGCGGGAGTACGGCGAGATAACACTACATATACAGGCCACGGCCTGCATAATATGTGAGAACGTGCAACTCGACCTTCTTATCAGGAGCTGAAAAGTGAATGAAGGAGTTACACCTCAGCTGAAAGAGCTGTTATTAATGTTTGTGGATGGAGATAACACTGACACATGGCAGCAGCAAATCCAAGGGACCAAACAGAAATTTACAACAGGGTGATATATGCTGCTTTACTCAAATTGCTAATAATTCACATTTTTGCTTCTGTATGGCCATAATTATACATTTTAGTTGAATGCTGCCTTGTTGTTTGGTAGAAAAGTTAATTGAATCTCATTTCGCAATGACCATGATGTCAGTTGTCTGGAAGCTATTGCTGATTAATCATGCCTAAAACGGGATTGAGGCAAATTGGGGTGCACTTGTGAGCTGCGATCAGCAGAGGCGCTGTTGAGTAAACTAGTTAGTGGTCTACAGAAGGGCAACATGTCAGCATCTTAAATTAATATAAAACTATTTTTAAAAAGAGCAATTGGTTCGCCCAATAGTCAAATCTAATCAGTACTTGTTACTATCCATTAGTTTTTTTCAAAAGTTTTATCTGGATTAAAATTGTTGTGTGCTTATACAGTATCAGTGCCATCTTGAAATGGCAATGAAAAGACATTTTCATGTTGCAATTGTTATTACAAAAGTGGTCTTAAATCACCCATCAAAACAAAACAACAAAACTAGTAGAGTTCAGTACTATTTTGATATGATCATGCCACAAGTAAATGCGAGGATGGCAATGCATGTCACCACTCACTGTTGAATATGGTATTGAAGTCTATCAAGGGATTAGGGCATCTTGACTGTGTTGTAATGTAACCTCCCACGTTTCCATGGCTTCTTTTTACTCCTGTTGCCTCCTTTCGCTTTCTCCTCCCCTCCGCCTCCCCTTTTATTGCAAACTAATCCGACATGCCCCTCCTTAATCAGTACCATGGCTCTGGTGTTGCTAATTCAGCAGAAATAATGGGGTGCTGGAAAACAAAGGGCCCCGCCAGTAAAAGGGTTTTAAGATGTGCTGGAGAGCCACTCGTAAATTAGCATGCCAGAGTGAAAAGAGTTTTCCCCCAATGTAGAATGTCGTCCCCCCACACACACACATTTTCTTTGGAAGGCCAGTCTTGATTACCAGGCGGCCTCGGCCTGTTTTCTCTGGCAAACGTAAAAGTTTCCAGAGCAGTGACTCCTCAACATTAAGAATTCAAATGTAGGATCTTTGTGAACAAGGCCTCGAATCAAATGTAACCAAATGTGGGCTAATAAAAATGATCTGGCTTTACGCAGATCAATAAAAAAAAAAAAAAGTCCAGTATGAATTATTGTCTGTAAAGTAGAGCACGGCATAGAGCGTCCCAGTAAACTATTGTTTGCTATTTTGGCTGCTTCCAAGCGGACAAATGAGAAACAGATAGCGCTGTAGGTGGAAACACTCAATCTGATTTATGTTGTGAGAATGACACATGACAGCTGATTTTTTTACAAAGTTTAATCCCAATTTAAAACTTGTTAATAACACTGGTTCTACACTCTTTTCACTTTAACCTTCTTTATAACCATAATAATAATAAACCAACAGACACTGAGGGGATTAGTTTACAATGATTCACCCTACACAAAGGCACATTGATGTGTAAAAAAAAAAAAAAAAAAAACTTCTTTGGCCCCCAGGAGCTCCACTTACTGCTGTGAGGGACATACATAAATAAACCCCTTTTAAAAATAGATTAATGAGAGGTTTAAAAAGATGTGCAGAGAGTACAAGTTTAAAAACCAGAGCAACATAAAGGGGAAAAAAATCACCAGTCTTTGCAATGTGGTTTACAAGCCAGCCACTTTTCACTGGGAGAGGAATGTGGATCAAATCAGTGCCAAGCTCTCCCTCCACTGCTCATTTAAGTGTAAAACTCATTGTAAAAAGGGGGTGTTAACGCAAGAAAATGAGGAAAATTGATAAACTTACAGTTGAACCGTCCACTCCGGGAGAGAGTGCGGGACTTGTCCCCTTTTCAGACGACTGCAGTCCACTAGATCCCCAAAACAAGCGCACGGAGCGGGACACGTCCTTGTGTTCGCTCCAACCCCGCTATGTGTACCCCAAAACAGCAAGAAAAGGACCAGGGAACCCGCAGAAGTGCCTGGCTGCATGGAGGAAAACATTTTTACTTTCCCCCGTCCAACACAAAAGACACCTCAGAAGTGTTTTTTTTTTTTTTTTTTTGCTTGCGCAACAAATCCCCCAAAGCGTGAGAGAAATCCAAAATGTGACGATGCTGGGGGACACAAAGTAGATCCTTTTAAATCCTCTTCCGTGTTGTTGTGCCGGTCATAATGGTGAATAGTGAAAGAAAAGCGATGGTCTCGCACTTGATCATTCCTCCCGTCCAACTTTTTCCGAGTGAGCGCTCCTCTCTGCTTGCTGTTGCACTATGTGGACTGAGGGTCCCAAGAGCCGCATGAACGCTCAGAAGAGGTATGCGGGGGGCGGAGCCCAAGGCCGTGGGGGTTGTGGGTAGTGTAGTCCAAAACTCGCTCCTCGATACCAGCCATCAAAAAGCGATGGATGGATGGATTGTTTTGGATAAGAACACACTTATTGCAAATCATATTTGTTTATCATTTTAAAAATACAATCAAAAATAGGGACGTCCGTTACCTTTTTTTTTTTTTTTTAATTTATTTTTTTTAACACCGATACGAGTACGTGGGAGTATTCACTCTTGAGTACTCACCGATACAGAGTACAGATACCACTAGTACTTTTGATAAAATTTCAATTAACACAATGGCAGACCATTGCATAACCTACTTCGAAATTTGGAATAACAGCTCGAAGCACTTCCTTCTCGCTCGGGTAAATGGGGAAGGGGAACTTAATAAAGCACCCGTAGGAACTTTAAACATCTATGATGTTGTTGTTTTTTAACACAAGGTGTCACCACTGAGCACAGCACTGACCAAAGATGACAATAGCCAATGTATAGGCTTTGTTCCTGTTTACATATTGTATCATATTTGTATAAATAAATGATGACCATACACTAACCTTTGTCTGAAGACAAGAGCCACAAAGATTATTATTATGTTTTTTTTTGCTAGTCCAGGTTCAAACAATCCTGTCATCAACCAGTTGTTTTGCTAGTTATTGCAGCATAAACCGGAAGCCCGTTTACCTGTTTCCCGGGCTTACTCACGTAATGTTCCGCATTGCGGATTGTGAACAAAGACCCTACTTTCTTTCTGACGCGCATGATGATTCACCGATGTGTCATAGCACTGCAGTGTACCACCAACTACTGACGAGGAGGACTTACTTGAAGTCAGATTTTATTGCGGTATCCGCAGCCTTCACAAGTACCCGATATCTCGAACTCAGGCCGGTATCGTCCCGATACCGACACCTGGGATTGCCCATATCCCCTGTTACTTGCCCATCCCTAAAAAAAAATTAATATATATATATAAATATATATATATATGTGATAAAGAAGAACAATGGAAGTCTATTAATACATTGAATCAATTCAGTTTAATATCAAACTTTTTAAAAATGTATTCTATTCATTATCTTAATTTCTTATTAAATTCTCAATGAAATTAAAAAGAAAACATTAGAAATTAAACTGCACAGAATTAATCAAATTTACAACCTTATTATAGCGATAAAGTCCATAACAGAAGCCTTAATTGATATTCAGTCCTTGAAAACATACATTTACAATGTAAAACGGTGTGTGCTCTGTTTAATTTCCACATTAAAAGGCCCCTTCACAAGGATATTCACTCCCGGATGGATGCGGAGTCCCCCTCCCGGGTGAAGTGTCCGACAGTTTCGTGTTAACCAAGGTCAAATATTCACTCTTTGCGGGCATTTCCTCTTCACTGGGAGGACGCAACCACCATTCGTCTCTTGACACGTGGACGCAAGTGTGACAAACCGTGATGGCAACTGATTAAAACTTGAATTGAGTTAGTATTGGGTTCTGTATTAATTCAAAGGTGGCGTCTGCGTGTTGATTCAGGGGGAAAAAAAGAACTAAAAGTATGTATTTAAAAGTAATTTGACTGCTTAAATTTGCAATAATTATCATCAAATTAAGTCAATAAATTCACAACATCATTGACTATTTAGCATTGTGGTATTTTTATTTCAGTGACATTGTAAGTAATAATATTATTTCCCTTAAAAGGCTGGTTCCCGCGTCAGTTAACTGTAATGGATTTACACTTCATTGTTAGATATTGTGACTTTCCAATATACATTCTTGACAAGTCACTTTGACACCTCTGCAGACTGACCCGTTTACGCATGATGCTGTCCTGTTTGGTTCCACAATGCAGGTGATGGGTGATAAGCGGGTCTTTTATGGTGGAGGGGGTCTTGTGAATGGTTTATGGCTTTGCTCACAGCTGCTTAGATGTGTGAGACTGGTGGGCCAAACTCATTTGTATTTAAAAAAAATAAATAAAAATAAAAATAAAAATAAATAAAAATGGGAAGTGAAGTACACACCTTGCAGCATTTTTCTCATGCTCCAGTTATTTGTAAATTTATCAATACATTTGGATTGTGCTACTGGGGTTTGAAACAATGTATCGACTGCACTCACTGTCATTTCCTTCTGTTATCCTTTTTTTTTTTTTTTTTTTAAATTCAATGACATACGCAACCTTTGTGAGAGGAACACTTCAGTTAATTACATTCATTATCGTCTTGACATTTGTGGCAAGTTATGGGTGGAATAATACATTCTTTAAGCATTTCACTGAGCTAACCTCTCTCTGCAGGGAAAAAAAAACAAACAGACAACATCATCCCAGCAGGAATCCGGGGCAGGAATGGCATGCTGGAGTCCTTTTGCCTGTTTGTAGTGATTGATTAGATCCCTGTGGACTTTTGCAGGATTTTGGAGAGCATTCACATGGATTGCTTCCTCATGGCCTCCTCTTCCGACGCCGCTTTCAACTTGAGCAACATCAGAGAGACAGCAGCCACTTTCAAGTAATACAGCCTTTTTTTTTTTTTTTTTTTTACTGCTTGGAATCCTACAACCAGAAATAGGGGTACAGTACAGGGGCATACGTTATTTATTTTTTTTTTTTCCAAAATCAAAAGTCCCCATTAATTGGAAAATGCTATAATATGCATGCCAGTTGTTTTCAATGGCACACTGAACAAGTTTACCTTCCATTTCCAAAGATTTTCATCTTTTACTTGATAACGTTAAAAGAGCCATTTTCCAAAAACACCGTTGTGGAGACACATGTTCAGGCTCCAAACACATCACATCAACAGATTTTTTTATTAATTATGATGAATATACAGCAGAGTGTACATTTTATTTCTCCTTCAGGGATTATAATCCCTAAGTGAAGTGTTGTATTTAATTTCAAACATTAAAACGCACAACTGTACAGCACAATCAATGACACAGTTCTACAATATGTCAAGCTCCAAACGACTGCTACTGTTCCACAGCAATTGCCACGAGGGGTTGAACGAACTAGTCGATGAATCGATGCGTCGATTGAACCGCTGCGCGGTGACGATTATAACTTGAAGTCGACTAATCGGGAATCACGTGTTTTGGGATTAACAACACAAACGCTTCGCTGAAATCAACAGGTGGTCGGTTGGTGCAGTAAACTAACAGCGGTGCCTCAAGCATGTGAAACGATTTTAATAAAAATGAGACGGGTAACACGGTTATTTGCAAAATATAAAGGTCTATCCTCAAATATACCAAAAGGACCAGGTGCTATGAACGGCCATTTGAAAAGGTATCAGCTAACGCGAGCTGATGAACGTCGGCCGTGACGGACTTCACCAGATGCCCTCCTGGAACAGTGAAAAGAGAGACAATATACTGTAGCGTCTGCTTAGGTGACAAAACAAAGACAGGCTGTGTTCGATCAATAACTTCTTTATTGAGAAAATGAAGGGTTAATGTCGCTCAAGCCTTCATCGCGCAGACACACGGCAAGCTTTTCTTCCTCCTTCCAGTCCAATCACACTCAGGCACCTTCACAGACAGTCAGATCTTATGAAATCTCTTGCTACAATATTTTCTACAGTACTTTCAAGCGTTCCCTCCTCCTGTCATATTTAAAAAAGTATATAATACTATTATATACGGTACACGAGCGAGTAGCGACCCTGCAGTTGTGTTATATGTATTGGTGTTAGAGTTTTACAAGTTCTGACTAAGGTATTGCTTGGAAATATTTATCCTCTTTCAGGTCATATCACCTCTCACCTTTCCCCACAAGCAACACCCTTCATTTCCCGACCTTCAATGCAACATACGATGCACACCAGCTCCCACATTCCTCTCTTTAACGAAATCATATACGCTATCCTCCGCCGAATTTGTTTGGGCACAGCGGCGCCGGCTTGATAGATGCTTTTCTGGCTGCCAAATGTCTCCCATCCACCCCTTAGCGCACCTCCAAACTATCCTTCGGATAGTTTGTATGATATGCGGACTGGAGTGTGCCAGAGCCTTCGCGGTCTGTGTGAAGCGCACACACACACAGACACACACACACACACACACACACACACAGATGTTGGCGGCGACTAATGCTGTGCGTGGCCAACTGCCAGAAATTATACTCAGAATAGAAACAGTGCGCAAAATCCCTACCCAGCATGCCTCGCTCCAGGTGACTTCCAGTACAAACATACAGTGTAGGGGTGGAGTGTCAGGGAAGGTATGCGTGAATATGTATGTGTTTTCTGGCTTATATAAACCTCACTAACAGTTCAGAAAATATTCGCAGTGTCACACATTAAAGCATACTTTTTAAGGCAAAAGCAAATGAAAATGCCATTATTCAAAACAATGTGGGCTTTTTATTTTTCCCCTTTAGGGATTTGCTTTACTTGTCCAGATACCAAACAAGCTTTGAAACTTTTTTTCCAGTGAGTTCCCCCCCCCCCCCAAGCATTACCTTGCATCAACTTCCACTGGAATAATAGAAATCAATATTTTTACCTTTACCGATATTGTGAAAACAAGTGCTTCCTCATGGAAAAATGTCCCATTTGTCAAAACATATGTGAATGTGATACTTAATAAATTAACATTTAACGTTTTAAAATGACCAACAATTTACAATAACCCCCTGAAATATTTAAGGCTTGGAAGCACATACCTCGAGTCAAATGTTTCCAACGTGGATAAATCCCTCCTGTTGCAATGTAAACGCCCCTCGCTATTCTAAGCTATTTTTTTTTTCCTCAAAAATCATTCTTGCAAATAACCTCGAATTAATCTCTAAAATCGATTAATCTTCTTTGCTTGGGAAAGCAGAGCGGTCCCCAAAATGTGTGCCTAGCAACACATAGCAGGTGATGACTGACTTGTTGTCTTTATCGGTGAGTGTGTGTTAATGCATTTGTCTAGTTCACGTTATTATATTTTATGATGATATTCAAAGAGTGTCAAGCATTTTTGCTTATGAACCGTGTTTACCGAAGGGTCCCTCCTCAGCACAACACAGGCGCATTTGACCCAAGAGAGAACAGCGTCGCTGTTGTCAGTACTTAAGCCTGTGTGGGGTTGATTTGACGGGCAGCTGAGAGGCTGGAAAGTGGGCCATGTTAAGGTGGGCATTGTGTGGCCGCCGCCAATTACGCCTCCCTGAGTCAGAAACAAAATGTCTGCTGTGTGAACGGGTCATAAATGAAGCAATGTGTGGGGCTCTCGCAGGATGTCTGCATCTCATAATTAATGGGATGACTGACTTGGCCACGGAGGGTGCTGACCAAGAGACTGATGGCCATAATTTGTCAACATATATGGCTTTTCACCCCATAATTTCAGGCCCATGTAAACACACATGCATGCTCTCATTGACTCAAAAAAACCGTTTAGATTACTCGACTTCGCCGTTTTGCTCTTGACCCCAGTGTGAAGGAAAATCTAGCTCTTAATAGGGAAATCGTTAGCGATAGCAATATTACTTCTCTAAAGTGGGAAAAGGTCTAACAATCGCAGCACACATGCATCCACCTTGGGTTCAAGGTCAGACAATATAGGACATTAGCTTGAGGTTAGTATTGATTCTAATTACCGTTCACCCTGAATTAGAATCGCAGCTCATTTGTAAGCCAATCACCCTCTATTTGTTCGTCCTTTTTGGAGCGCTGTGCTTTTTATTCCCTCATAAAAGTGCCAAACGCTGAGAGAAAGGCTGACGACTCCATTCAATATCCAATTGAACTTCCTAATCAACCTTTTGCACTCTACCTTAATTTACACCACAACATTCTTTGGTGGTTGACTGTGTGCGTGGTTCTCCACTAAGCAAAGTCAAAACCCACATTGGAGTTAATATTGCATTGTTGTAAAAAGGGTCAGCGTACGACCACATTTGCTGTTTATTTTTCATAACCATTAATGTATCATCTAAAAGAGCATCTGTGTGCGCCTCATCTTTACTTAAGAGGCTGACTGCATCATGGGGTTCAAAATAAGAGCAGAAGGTCTCAAGACACCCTCAGTGTTCGGAACAAAGCATTGACGTACACTGAAAATGCAAGTGTTTCCACCTTTCTCATATGGTCACACTCAAATCCCATTTTCATGTTTCAAAGGATGGCGTCTGTGGCATATTAACATCAGGCATCAATTAAAAGTAACAAGTTTAGACTTTCTTTAGGCTTATTGCACTCACAGTTTTCTTGCCTTGCTACAACTCTAAACATAAGATATGTTGTACATTTAATATTGTCAATTATTAATTTGAATACATTGAATTACATGTTCTAATTGAATTAATAAAAAAGTAATAGAACAATGGGAAAAATCTAAACATTTACGACAGTATTTGCTTATTCTTCTAGAAAGCATACATTTTCTTTGATTTTGATTGTTAACACAATCATTAATAAAAATATACAAATTAAATGACAAAATAAAATTGTAAATCAAATGTAAAATATTCTTAAATGTTTTTAAAACTATTCTAGGTTGGTGGCTTTTTTCCACAATTAAATGTAATTATTTCTCTCCTTTATAAAGGCGCAATACACATTTCACATTATTATTATTATTATTATTTCAATTTAAAAATGTCTACACTCACAATCACATTCTTGTACCTTTATGTGTAAATTGTCCTTTTACTCAAATGGTACTCTTATGTATACTACTTTTGGACCCTTGACATAACATTGGGAACTTACCTGTAATTCTTTTTTACCTTAGAAAATGTACAGTTACCTTGACCACCAAAAATTAGCCATGAACATTGGATACCCAAAGTCTACACACCCCTGTTCAAGTGGCAGACTGACAAATGTTTAGTTTTCTTGTAGCAGCCTGAAGGTTTTGAAACTATTTATAATTCCCTCCAGATGCTTTTTCTATCCACTGTATATGGAATTTGTTCGTGTGTCTTGCACCTTCAGGGCCAGATATTCATTGCTACTGGACCCCCAGTCTGTCCTGTAAGTTGTCATGCATGTTCTTCACGATACGACTGCAATCGCCACACTCTTGTAGATCTTCTGAAACACAGCGACGCTGTGTGTCTCAGCCTCCACTACAGCTGAGTTCTGGTAAACAAGACGGTAGTCACGCCACAGCGGGACCTCCTTTACCCGCGGGGAGCCCCCCACCTGCACACGCTCTCTCTCACGCCTCGCTTTTACCCCTCCTGCCAGCTCGGACCAGCGGTGGGTCCCAGCAGTGATAAAGAAAGCACAGCTGTTCAAACAGTTGGACTGTAGACAGCGGGGGTGGTCGGAGGACACATCAACACATTTAAATCAATGATCTGTGCACATCAACAGACCACCTGAAAAGCATAAAAAACATGACTGTTGAATAGAAAGACAAGTGCGAGTACCTCTTTTTGCCACAAAATATTTTTGTAAACCGTAGTCTGCTAAATGAAAATATGATAATACTTTCAAAAAAGAACAGCATGGACATTCCACCCTCGGTCTTCTTAATACCAAATTGTGTGGCGTGAACACAGTAATGGCTTTACAGTAGTGTTTACAGGTCCACAAAGGACTATTTCATGCATCTCTGAGGGTTATTCAATTAGGATTTCAAAGCATTTGTGCTGGTGAAAGCACTTACACAAGGGGAGACTTCTTTTGCGCAAGTGTCAAAAAAAGCATAAATAAATAAATAAAGAAATGTACCGGCATTACCAGACAACTAGCAACCCTTTATTGCTAAGTGACTGTTTTTTTTTTGTCAATGTCTTTATGTCACAAAAGTGTTCTCTGTCAATTGACTGTCTGTTGTCGTACTAGCGCGGCTCCAACTACCGGAGACAAATTCCTTGTGTGTTTTTTGGACATACTTGGCAAATAAAGATGATTCTGATTCTGATGGCGGCCGAGTCAGACATTGGTTAGAATGTAAAACAATGACCCGAAGACAAGGTATTGTTAATGGGTGACTCATTTTGCGTGGACACTGAAGGGAGAAAAAAGCCTGTGTGGGAAGGATGATTTTTGCATAGATTAAATCAATTAGTTGAATAATATAACTATATTAACAGGATTTGACATCTGAATGTAATCCACAGCAAGCCATTTCCACTTAAGCAGGAATTCTTTTGTTAAAATGAAAAGTGCAGAAATACAGGTTCTCTGTAGGGGGAAAAAAACGCTTTTTACTGAACTCAGCCACTCCCATTCAAGTTGTATCTCCTACAAATCTCCTGCTGTTGCACCCTCCTCCGCTAGGTTACCTATTGTTTGGCGCTCGACAATGCCCGTCATTCATGCACGGCTTGAAGTTTGGGTTTCAATGGCTGGTCCCTCAGAACATTTGTTTATAAGTTAAAGATAAATAAGGAAAGCAAACGCAATTGACCCCAGTAAACCTAGATTACAGTAGGAACTTAAAACGGACTGTATGCAAAATAGTCAACAGGGTTTCTTTATTTTGGTTTTATTCTTTTATACGTAGCCATTGTGAAACTTCAAAATAGGGCATTTGTCTAGTTTCAGTGAAATGAATAAAATGAAAACATCAGGTGCAGACAGATTTTTGCTAGTGTACCTAATATTGTGTCTTTGTGGGTGTTTAGCAATACTGAAATTGTGTTCCTTGCATATTCATAACAATGTCATGTTTTGATGGCTGTGTGTTTGCAGGATGTGCAGACACGCTTCCCTTGGACAGACCCCATCCCGGAGGGAGGTGTTGCGGTGAGAATGCGGCCTCACCCCCACCTCCTCAGAAGCTCCAGTCGCTCCCTGACCGCAAGCAGCTGGGTCCTTCCTTCGCCAGCCTTGTGGAAACAAGCTGACAGCAGAGGTAAACATCAAGGTGTGGAAAGAGCTTCTTCCTTCGGTGGTCTCATCAGTCAGGCAGCTTCGCACCATTTAAAAAAATAACACAGCTTTAAATCAGGTGATAAACACACAGAGGGGGGGAAAAAAATGTATATATTCGACACGAACAGAGCTGCTCTTCTGTTCTGTCACCAGTGCATAGTGGTTTATTGACACTCATTCAACTACAATAACCATATTTCTCATGATTATTCGCGAATCCTAGCGCTGTCTTTGGTCCCGAACACAAAAATTAAACATAAATTGGATTGTATGTTTTTATGATCCATTTGGAAAAAATCTTAGCTAGTCATAAAATCTCATAAACACTGGGGAGGTCTCCTCTGTGTCTCCATTCAAGGACAACTTGGTTCATACAGTGGTGAAAGAATAGCGACCCCTGCTGTCTGGATATGTCAGTGGACCCAATAACAATACACTACTGTATTGTGGGAATACGCAGGGTAATGTACTGGATGAGCATCTTTAATTATACACTTAAAAGATATATTTTCATTTAACTATTAACTGTTTTAATGAACATGTTGGGTCAATTACTGTTATAAAGAATTCCATTGTTGGTCCAAAATTTTACCGAAATCAAAAAGGTATTTTTTGTTATAAAATAATGAAATTACATGACTGACCCAATCAATGATTAAAAAGGCCTTTTCAAATTGAATTCAATGGAATACACTACAAAGGCAAGATATTTCATGTTCAAACTGATGTTTTTTTGCTCTCATTTTGAATTTAATGTCTGCAACACGTTCCAAAAAAAAAAAAAAGCTGGGACAAGGGCAACAAAAGACTGGGAAAGTTGAGGAACCTTAAAAAAAAAAAACATTCCACAGGTGAACAGGCCCATTGGAAACAGGCGGTGTCATGATTGTTTATAAAAGGAGCATCCCCGAAAGGCTCAGATGTTCACAAGGATAGGGTGAGGTTCACCACTTTGTGAACAACTGTGTGAGCAAATAGTCCAACACTTTTCTCAACGTACAATTACAAGGAATTTGGGGATTTCATCATCTGTGGTTCATAATATCATCAAAAGTTTCAGAGAATCTGGAGCAATCTCTGCACATGAGCGGCAAGGCCGAAAACCAACATTGAATGCCCATGACCTTCAATCCCTTCTACGGTACTGCATTAAAAACCTGCATCATTGTGAAAAGGATATTGCCACGTGGGGTCCGGAACACTACAGAAAACCAGTGAGCACAATTCATCACTACATCTACAAATGCAAGTTAAAACTCTACCATGCAAAGCAAAAGCCATATATCAACAATACCCAGAAATCCCACCAGCTTATCTGGCCTCAAACTCATCTGAGATGGACACACACAAAGTGGAAAAGTATGCTGTGGTCGGATGAGTCCACGTTTCAAATTGTTTTTGGAAATCACGGACATCGTGTCCTCTGGGCCAAAGAAGAAAAGGACCGTGTGGATTGTTATCAGTACAAAGTTTAAAAGCCATCATCTGTGATTGTATGGGGGTGTGTAAGTACCCATGGCATGGATAACTTGCACATCTGTGAAGGCACCATCAATGCCGAGAAGTACATACACTGTAGGTTTTGGAGCAACATACTATATGCTGCCATCCAAGCAATGTCTTTTTCAGGGACATCCCTTCTTATTTCAGCAAGACAATGCTGAGCCACATTCTGCAAGTGTTGCAACAGTGTCTTCGTAGTAAAGGAGTGCGAGGACTAGACTAGACCAGTCTAGACCTGTCTCCCATTGAAAATGCATGCCACATTATGAAGCGCAATATACGACAACTGTTGAGCAACTGAAGTTGTACATCAAGCAAGAATGGGAAAGAATTCCACCTACAAAGCTTCAACAATTAGGGTCCTCACTTCCCAAATGCTTACAGAGTGTTGGTGCAAGGAAAGGTGATGGCCCAGCTTTTTTGGAATGTGTACCAAATTCAGAATGATGAAATGTTTGCCAAAAAAAAAACCCTAAAGTTGATCAGTTTGTACATGATCTTGTCTTATTAGTGTATACAATCAAATATGGGTTGAAAATGATTTGCAAATCATTGTATTCTGTTTTTTTTGGCATTTTATACAACGTCACAACTTCATTGGAATTGGGGTTTGTATGAATAATATGGAGGTCTTGTCCTTGATGGCGCCTGAAAATATTTTTGAGGGAAATGGAACATTCATTAACATATCAATTGCTTTTCACTGTTTTTGCTACATCAACATGTAAATATCCCTCCTCAAGAGCTCATGTTTGAACATTAATAGATTATTTTACACATTTGATGTATGGTGTCTTGTAGAAACATTCCTCTCTATTGTTAAGTCTGATTTTACCAGTTCAATTGCCCTATTTTCTATCCATTCAGAAATGAAAATAGCAGTTGTGAATTTGACATTGAGTATGTAAGAGTGCACAATAACACAATGTCTTGAGTCGTGGGATGTGTTGTTTTAACACTCAAAGCGTTGTGTTTGGCTATTTTGAGGGCTTTGAATGAATATAAAGAGCAGTAGATGACTTAAAAGCTATTTTTGACTTCCTATGTTACGTTAACGCTCTCAACTGTCAAAAAACAAAAAACAATTACGTGTTCCAACCTGACCCCGACAGGGACAGCCCGTCTTATGTTTCCGATTGCACTGTTTTGGAACAGCAGGGTTCCAACAACTCTCATGTTTGTGTTTTTACCCGCAGCGTGAAAGCTATCATATTTACAAATGACGTTAACAGTGAGGAGCATGGGAATGATCACAGCCTAGATTTAAAGAGCCTGCCAAGATGTAAACGGACTGTGCATTAAATTGACCTTTTCTATAATAAATAAAACTTCTCCGTCATTGTTTAGCATAAAAATACATGACAGAGGACATTTTTTGTGAGGTCACGTGGACCTTCAACTTTAAACATTGAGGTTTTATTGGAATGAATATCTTTCCAGGCATGTCCGAGATATCAAATTTATGAGAATGGAATGTATATCCGTCTCAAGCAATATCTATCACAGGCATAAATACACTGCTGTGACCATTTAATGACCACTTTTATTGGTGTCATTTTAAATGTAGTAATGTAATGTGACGTAAATATAAGAGGTGATGGATAACCTTATTTGAATTCAAATATTATCAGTCCACACTGTCCTGAAAGGCAAAACAGTAATTTTACTTTTGCTGCATGTAATCCGGAATTCCACTTTCTTTGGTTGGATTTGGGATAAATTTAATATCTCTACTGGAGTAATTTTCCTTAATGCACACATGAAAATGGATGAAGTCAAAATGGTTGTGCTTGTCTTCCACACCAGATTTTCAATTATTTTTTGAAATTGAGCTATAGAGTCTTACGCAAAGGATCCACCGTGACCCTTTTGGAATAATCCCGCTGGATAAACTCAAGCGATGCAGATTAGGTTTGTCCCAGGAATAGCAGTGTATATAAGACACACACACACACATTACAGACACATACAATGCTGCATATATTTTTCATGTTGCTGAATAGAAATATTCTGTTTGTCTCTTGGTACGTCAATGTAACTGTAAATCAGTGTGAACGTGTGGTTGTTTGCGAATGCGTGCCCTACGATTGGGTGGCGACAAGTACAAAATTGATCCCATCTCTCATCCAAAATCAGCTGGGATAGGCTCCAGCTCATCCGTGACCCCAATGAGGACAAGCGCTGCAGAAAATGGATGGATGAAAACATCCCGCGATTGACAAAGTAATCATATGCACCATAAACTGACCACAACATTAGGTACACTTGCATAGTGTCTTGCATCCAATACAAGTGCTGTATTAAAAACAGACTCAATATTATACACAGTATATTTCATCCATCCATTTTCTGAACCGCTTATCCTCACTGTACTGTGCAAAAGTCTTAGGGCACCACTATAGGTTTGTTTTCCTGTTGAACCCTTTTCACTGCACTCATTTTGATATTGCAAGCCAGTAAATAAATAGTGGTGGAAATCTGGATAGAGGTGCTGATACAGTAATGTTTTTCTTTTTCACCATTTGAGTGACTGGTACCAATTTAACCATCCAACCTCTCAGAATCATAATTGCACCTCCTGTCCGTAAGTCATCCTTCATGAACCAAGTACCCTGCTATCCCAAAAAAACAAACGACAACAAAAAAACACACACACAAATACAACGCTTTTAATTCAGCTTTGGTGGAAGTCTGTGCTCGACTTCGTCGTGTTCAGTTATATATATATATGAGCATTATGGCATTGCTAATATGACAAATCTAATGTTAAAGGTTTTGCACACGACAGGACTGTCTGTATATGTACAGCTCTGGGGGGGGAAACGAGACAAAACTGTGGTATTTTTTGGGTATATTGACCATTTTCTACAAATGAATTCTGTAAATGACAAGATTTGTATTTGGAATTTGAAAGTTGTTTGTAGTTTATAGAATTAAATACAACAACATTTTATTCATTTTACTCAAACATATACCTGTCAATAGCAAACTGAAGAAACTGATACTTATATAATGTAGATTGTTTCAATGTCAGCTATTGTGTTAAAATCCATATATACATATACATTTTCTTTTTTTTATGTTTATCTCCATATACAGCCTTTCATTCATTTTATTGCACGCATCATTTGTGTGCCTCTCACTGCCACTAGGGGGCACATTTTCACAGCATCCAAGTATGGCTATGATGGGCTGTGATGGAATAATGTACTGTACTGGGAAAGGAAGATTTTTTTTTTTTTTTTTTTTTTTTTTTAGTACACCCGTACTCTTGTACTGGCCTCACGAGCTTGTCGATATGTAACTAATTAAAAGTCTCCTGTGCAATTTAACTGTTGCACCGTATTTCATAAGATTTAAAACAAACAAAAAAAATTATTATATATATATATAAATTTTTATTATAATTTTTTTTTACGTTACAAAATAGCATCAACGAGTCTTTTTTTTTTTTTTGTGAGGGTGGAGGGGGTGATGTTAGATTTATAATTTAACAAAAGACTAGTTTTTGGTGAAATCGGAGCGACTGCAGCCGAGAATGAGATAACAGCCTGCGTGGCGTACACAGTGCAACACTCCAGTCGAGTACAGTAGAAGTAGAACACGATGCAATCAGTGGCGTGGGGATCCTGTGGCTCCGAAATAGCAAACGTAGGCAACAGCACCGCCCTCTGCTGCAGCGCCACCAGTCCACGTCACGCCACACAGGAAATTCAAACAGTCGTCACATACTCACACAAGCGCACATTGTACACTCACAGAGAGCAGCGGCATCTTTCTCCTCCAAGGTCACCGAGCCTCGCGGTCCGCGGGCACGCACAAACGCCACCTTCGTTCCCCTTGAAGGTAATGTAACGATTAACACGCGTGGAGTGGAGCTTTATGTTCTACACGGCATTCACCGAGTTGTCGCGTTTTTTTTTTTATTTTTTATTTTTTATTTTTTTATATATTATTTTCTGGTGGGCCGCATTGGCAGCATGTTGGCATGAATGAGAAGCGTATCCAAAAGAGTGAGGATTAGTGTTTTAAGTCACTCTCTGTGGGTGTTGGACTACGTTTTGATGACGCTTTCACGTGTTGCTGGTGCTGGAAAATCCCACCGGCATCATCATTTAAGGCATTAGTTAATTAAATACTGCTATTTTTGGAGCTCACGTCCACTTGGCTTTGGTCGTGTCCCTATCCTTACATTAGCTGCATCACATGATTCATCACTTTTTGCTCTTTCTGTTTTATCCATTTATATGCCACATGCTTTGATCATTTGATTGTATATAAAGGAATTAGCAGTGTGCGGCACGGTGCACCACTGGAGAGCGTCTGCCTCACAGTTCTGACGTCCGGGGTTCAATCCCCGGCCCCGCCTGTATGGAGTTTGTATCTTCTCCTCGTGCCTGCGTGGGTTTCCTCCCACATCCCAAAAACATGCATGGTAGATTAATTGACAACTCTAAATTGCCCGTAGGTGTGAATGTGAGTGCGAATGGTTGGTTGTTTATATGTGCCCTGTGGTTGGCTGGCAACCAGTTCAGGGTGTACCCCGCCTCCTGCCCGATGATAGCTGGGATAGGCTCCAGCGCTCCCGCAACCCTTGTGAGGATAAGCGGCTCAGAAAATGGACGGATGGATGGAATTAGCAGTTGTGCTACTAGTAGCAGAAGCTGCTTGACTCCTTTTGAGCTTCACAGTAACCTCTGTACTCACAACTAAATTTTCCATCTGATTATTCATATTTTAGGTGTAACTGTTCTTTTAAACAAAGAAAACAGCACAAGTTGACATCTGGGCGCTACCCGATCACATTTTGTTTGTTTGTTTTTTGCACCCAAGTCTTGTGTCACATGATTTTGAGTATCTGCTGATACCGACTCCCGATCTGATACAATGCATTAAGAAAAAAATGAGACAATATCTTTATACCTCAGGTAGTAGAGCATTGAATGAATGCTTAAATGGGTTGTCATAAAGCTGTTTGCGCATTTATTCGATATCCAACTGGTTTGCCGAATTGTCGCACTAGTGAGGACAAGGAGAGCCTATAAGTGCATAGGCCGGAAGCTGGATATCAGGGATATCGAATAAATGCTCAAATTGCTTGCCATATAGGTTTTTGGCGATACTCTTGTTTACACTTTCATGTCTGTACACTAAATGTATGAACAAACCCTACTGTTACGTAGCCTCACTATAAGACCGACTGCAACTATGGCTTTGTCCGAATATTGTAGTATTTATGGGTGTCATTTGTTCCCACAGGGGCCTCTTTAGTCCCATTTTAATTGGGTAAATCCGAAATGACCCCCTTTCATATTTGATGACTTCATCTTGACTAAATGCGTTTTTGAAATATTCTGCAGAAAAGCTTACATAGACTTCCCATCTCGCTAAACTATTTGCCTGACTGATGGCTTTCTTGATGACCGTCGCTGTTTTACAATGGTTCAAATAGGACAGTTTTGTCAATTTTGTCTGGTTTCAACCTGTGATGCAACAATTACATTAAATCCTCTAAAGCGAGTCTGTGTATAGAATACCAGATGTGGCAGCTGACTGTCAGCTGATTTTCTGTTCTGTCTACTTTAGGCTGTAGATTTGGGGGGGGGGGGGAAGGGGGCAGAGTGGATCAGGTTTCAAGATCAGAACCTGTTTGTGTGTACCCTGCGGAAAGTTTGGTGTGAACACAAATCAGCTTTGTGCAAACATTACCACCACCTGATATAGAACTTGGCAATATACAATATACTGCACTCCCCCCCCAAAGAGAAACTTTGGCTTTGATCATTCAGATTGCATTGATTACGTCTGCATGACCACAGACACTTGGAGGCTAAGCATCCTCTCATCTGTTTATTTTCATCTCATTGATTGAAACGGGTGTTGCCTTTTTTTTTTTTTTTTTTTTAATTTAAGCGCTACTTGTTGCTTTTTCAGTGGACATTAATCATCGATCATCATTTCAAGATTTTGACTATGGATGAGTGCATTTCCAGCGTCAGCTGTCATGTTGAGTGCGAGTTGCTAATGGGCTTAATAGCCAGCTATTTCTACTGCCAGTCAACTTTGAGATTACCTTCGAGCCAGCATGGCATAACTTTCATCACCATGCGACTTGGATGGAGGCGACTAGCAGAAGGGGGGTCGGGTCGGTTCGGGGGTCGAGGAGGGTAATGCCCACCACCGCTCACTGTTAGAGGTCGAGTTTCCTTTTGTAGAGTTGGCCAGGGTTTACAACACCTGTTTGTTTGGATGCCATTTATATGTTCCAGCAAGGGAAAAGGTCTTAGGAGGAGTGCCATTTTAATTTTTTTTTTTATATATATAATTTAGTGCTCAACAAGTTATGTACCCGGCCTGGCACTTGTTAGTTATTAATTTTGTAACAACCCTCACAATCGTTCAGTACCAGTTAGGCAAATTCAAACATTTGAAGTGATCCCTCCCGCTCTCATGTGACCCATGATGTCACAACACTCATAAATAATTGAAGGTTATCAAGTTACTCCAGGAAGTTTGCATCAGGTAAATGAAGCTTGAAACACCCACAGACCTTGCCATGTAGACAGAAGTAAAATAAAGTAGGGTATCTTGACCCAACCAATCCAATTTGAAGACTCTGTCTGCCAAGTCTCAAAACCACACAGTCACAGGCTGACATTTTTGTCACTTCCTGCACGAGATGAACCATGTTGATTACATGAAAGAAGTAAAATATGCAACAGTATTAAATATATTGTTACATAATCACATTTCCATTCTTTAAGATTTCTGATTTTGATCTCCTTAGATTGTGACCTAATTAAGTGAGGGGAGTACATTTTGACATTGACTTTACTGCTACAAAATAGCCTAATCTTTGTATTCTGGCTCAAGGTTGTCAATTCCAAGTCGGTTGACCTTGTGACTGGTAGCAGATGACAACACAACTTGAGCCGAGTGTTGACTTTGTGACTGAGAAGACGGTGACTTTGCTCACCCTCATTCACGACTTAAAGGTCAGATGACAAAGATGTTATGGGGTCAGTTAAAATTCATATTTGCATTGTTTATATGTTATGTAATACATGCACATAACTTCCAGCAACTTTTCAACCATAGTTTAGCTAAAAATGAGGTTTTTAGGACGCATATTGAGTCCTCCCCGAACATACCCGAAGCTCAAGACATTGGGGGGATGGTTACTCTTTCCACCGCAAGGGCTACCAGGTCACGTATTCCTTCTTCACTTGGAAAGCCAAAAAAAAAAAAAAAAACTCTTGCCGCTGCCTGAACCATTTGTACAACCAAATGCCACACAATAAACCATCATGACATCGTTAAATCATACGACAACAAATATACAAGGACGGAAACAACAGCGTGGAACAACGCCGAATGAACAGGATGTTTGGCTCGTGTGACGTCGGCGCCGGAAAGAGACGAAGACCGGAAGGCGTGGGATACAAAAAGGGATACACACGGCGCATTCAGCGTCATATTTATCGATTTAACTGCTGTATATCTGCCATATAATCACTTCGAAATGGCAGATGTGGTTTGTAAAGGGGTTCTAGAGTTATCAAGAAAAGATTTGTCCTCTGACCTTTAAGTGCATAAAGGATATGTGTGATCAGGAACCAAAAGCCAAATTTGTGCTTCTCATACTGTATATTCATAGTCAAAATCCATCAATGTAAGCTTCTGAAACAATTTGTGGCTATTTTGCATTTTCATCACTGAAACAGTTGGCGTTAGACACATGAGTATAAATTGTCGAAGAAGACCTTTGCCTAAACCAAATAGAGGTTTATGTATATATATATTTTTTTGGTGTAACTTGGCCTCCTGTCTTGAAATCACTCCAGGCCTTGGTCAATATTTTTATTGGCACCATGGCTTCTACTAATTCACATGAAGGTACAGCAGTATCGGGCAAAGAATAGAGGTCAAAACAAAAAAAGTCTCCACACCTCTGTTAAAATGCTGCTGAACTTCATTTGGGGGGAATCGGAGACCCTTTTAAATGCTGGCAGGTGTTTGCCACTATTTATAGTTATAGGTCAGGTTTAGACTTTTTATATCAACGATACAGTAAGTGTTGGAAACTGATGGTGTTAATGGTGGCTTCCGTATTCTCACAGGTACGGTCAGACATCTGTGCAATGGCTTGATTTCCTGCTTTTTTGAGGGCACAGTTGTGAAATGGCAACTTCCTCTTGACTACTACTAATATAGTTTGATTGAACTTTAATGTAATTTAATTGTATGTTATGTTTGTTTCTTCTTTAGTGTAACTTTTAAACAGTTACATTTTAATTAATTTGATTCAATGTTTGTTTCCAAAGTTGTATTTCTTATTTTGTAAGTTAACAATGTAAAAAAGTCTACCCACAAAATATTAGCACTTTTTCCTAGAGCATGGCATTGCTGGAAGATTGTATTACTTGACCATAGGTTTTTCTGCTTGACCAAATGTCATGGCAAGCGAGTTCTATATATATATATATTGGTAGATATATATTGGTAGACTTTACGCCGATCTGATCAGTGTGATCGGTATCGGCCGATAATTAGCATTGTATGCTGAAAAAACAAAACAATAGAAAAGCCCAACTGACGGAAACTGGACAACACCCGTCCATATAGCTGGGAAAGTGAGAAAGTTAGAGTTGGCATGTCATTAACAGTATTTGTTAAAGTAATTTAATTACAGTAAGTTAGCACCCATTATGTCTGTCATCTTGTAATGCTGACTTGACCAAAACTTATGTCAGTGGCCAATCCTTGAATGGCCCCTAGAGGTCATTGATGTTTTAACTTTTGTCTAAAATGCGAGAGAATATATTTGAAGATACAGTACTCTGTATACAGTACACAAGAATATACAATAAATGAACAAGTCATACAGTACACAAGTATATACAATAAATGAACAAGTCATGTAAATAGACACATTGCTCCAGCTTGTGATCAGATCGGTGATTGGTTATCGGCCCCAAAAATCCTGATCGTGTAAAGCCTAATATTTAACATGTCACCTCCATCTAAATATTACATATTAGCTGCTTCACCTATGCTTTTTAATGTGCTAGATTTTGATGTTGAAGTTTGACAACCATGTTAACTTGGTTGCTGTCTTGTGCTTTATAGGAAACATGACTAAACACATCTGACTCAGCAATGCAAAAGATGACAACGATGGCGTTTTAGTTAAAGCGCAGCTACAGACCTTTGTGTTCCTCTGTGTCGGAGTAAATAAATGCATGGTCATTGTGCTTCACCGCGACGGCATGCGAGGCCGCACACAATTGTTCTTTTTGTTTGCTTGCTTTTGTAACATGCTTGCGAGCCTGTTTGCTCTGCATACATCTGAATGCTGAACCTCCGCCCAGTTTCCACTGCCACACGCAAGGGCACGGGGCGGGCTCAAGGTGAATCGTGGGTGGGGCTCAACTTTGAGTCACAGGTAGGAGTGAGCACATAACCCGAATAAGGAAGCTGTAATTACTGTAGGTCAGTGTTTGGACATGCTTTCCACCAGGATGCAGAACTGCTGGTATGCCCCATCTCCCCCCCCCCCCCCCACCCCCCCTTCCACCCCTCCCTTCTTGTGCAGCACGTTACTGCTGGTGGTTTCCTGAAGGGCATAAAAGACTTTGTAACGGTCAGCCATTTGTGTCCTTTGAATTTAGTGATTGCAATTTAAACAGCACCTCACGTATGTTCACTGGGGAAAATGAATGAAGTCAATAGTTGCTTTTGCACTGCATTCCTGCACTGCATACCGCATCAGAGGCGTAACCATCGTGTGGATTTATTAGTCTGTATCGTTCACACTGATCCCGTAGAAGCGGGAAATTGATAGGTCTGACGTGTGCCATGGAGCTGTTGAGTTTGCCCTATTGCAGTGGTAAATTGACTTCATTCAAGAGGTGGTGTATCTGAAGCACGTGTCATGCAAAATTTGGCTTTCAAAAAAATGTATCAAGCAACAGCTCGTAACTCAAAAACACCAATACTACGTCAGAAGCTCGGAAAATTCATGTCGACCCTGGGCTATTTATAGCACCATGACAGACCATCTATGTCCTCCTATAAGTAGCAATCATACATACCTACTATCTATTATGGTTAGTGCTTTCCAAATGATCAACTTACTACTTTGTTTCTTCTGTGGTAAATTCCACACCCCTCCACAGAAACATTAACTATTACATTGACAGAAGTCCAAGCACAAATGAAGCGAAACAGTTGCTGTATTTCTTCTCATTGCAGTGAGGAGCCAGTGTTGGTCTAGCGATGCCGCCCCCAGTCACTGGACCCCCGGCCGTGCCCCCGCCAGACGGCGGTTGGGGCTGGGCCGTGGTGTTGGCGTCGTTCATCTCCATCGGCTTCTCGTATGCCTTCCCCAAAGCCATCACCGTCTTCTTCAAGGACATCCAGATCATCTTCGGTGCCTCGTACAGTGAAATCGCGTGGATCTCCTCCATCATGCTCGCCGTCATGTACGCCGCAGGTCAGTTATGGAATGTTGACACCACAATTCCACTCCTGAACAGTCGCCATTCGCAGGGGTTAGGAACCAATGTTTATAATTGCCTCTATATTATTAGTTTAAAACATAGAATTAGGGCTGCAACGATTAATCAACTGAAAATTCCAAGTAAAATATCTGCCTTGAAACTTCACAGTGATCTGTTTTCCACATGGCACTTACTGTCCTTTGCATTGAGCAGCTAGCAGTTACCGGCAGTCAGCTGTGTGAGTGAAGTATTGGGGTGATTGGTGGCCATTATAGGAAATTAACAAGCTTCCACTCTTCTTGGAAGTGTGTCTGTGGGAAAAGAGGTCCTTGGTGCCAATCTTCTTTTATGTTTATCCCACAGTTTTAATGTTGAAGATATAAGTAGTGTTGACAGGGCATTTGCACGATTTAATTATACATGCACACCATGACACCACATCATGTGATGATCTAATAAATCATTTGTTTAATTTCTGATCAACCGGATTCATGTTACTGGATGTCAAATGCTGTTGCTCGTTATCACGCAGCCACTCTGTAATCAGAGCTTTTGTGTAAACACACACACGGAACAAGAAACTGAACACGGACGTCAATCGAAATGAACACACTGCTACTACTATACTGACAAATGTACAGTGGGTTAGCAGCTCAAATGCAGTTGATGCTAATCCACAACATAGGGAATCGTCTTTCCAGGCCCCCGTTGTTGATCAGTACAGATGGTGATAACCACAGCAGATAGAGTGACAGGAGGATTACAATGTGGCCAGATGGCAGCTGTGGCGGCGCCTTGCACAATGCTGCAGGCCTTAGGCCAAAGTGGGAAATACAGCAGGTGAGTGGAGCAAGACCGACGGAAAGCATATTTTGAGCAAAATCAGATGAACAGAAGGGATTGCAGACCGTGTTACATCAGTGAAGTGAATTGTAATTGACTGATCATTATGGTTAGCTCAGTCACGCAATGCAATTTTAAAATCCAGGTCATTGTCTCATGACACTAACTAAATCTGAGTCACAGCACACTGCTGGAACAACTGTGCACTTCCATTTTGATGCTATAGATTCCCAGGAAACAACATGCATAATATAAAGTCAGGATTTTCAAACGTTTTCCACAGAGGGCTAATGCACATACAGGAAAATGGAAGCAAGAGGAGAGCCACGTCATCTTGTGTTTGTGAAACATACTAGAAGTAATCTATTATACTGGAGGTCAACATATGCTCAGCAGTTAAAAAAAAAAAAAAAAAAAAAGTCGTCTTCTTAGCTTTGTGTTATAGTCGATGAAGCAAAAAATTGTGGGATATCTTGTAACATTAAATATGTATTTTTTGTGCTTTTAATTTAAAATGTGATATCTTATATCATGTAACTTCTTTGTTTTTTTTAATAAAATGCCATTATCCTAAAATTTAACTTAAAACATGTTAGTGTAGTGTTATATCTTGTAATATAATTTTTTTTTAATAACAAAAAAAACACATACAATATCACCATCTAATACGGAACATGTTTTGAATTAGTTACAATTCACAGTGGGCCAATAAAAAATGTGCAGCGGTCCACAATTGGCTCTATGGCCAGACTTTGGACACCCTTGATTAAAAAGCCCACTTCTTGTATTGGCTGGCGACCAGTCCTGGGTGTACCTCGCCTCTCACCCAGAATCAGGTGGGATAGGCTCCCAACTCATCCGGGACCCGAGTGAGTACAAGCCGTATAGAAAAGGGTGGATGGATGGTAATCCCATGTAAAAATCCTTCAAGGGATTGAATAAACTGAAGGCACAGTGATTTGAGGATTGTGGTATGCAGATTGCAGACGTGGATTTAGAATGGCAACAATGAGATCATAAATGTGATTCCACACTGCAAACTTTTTATAAACCACTTCACCAGTCATAACATCGGGTACACCTGCACAATTTAGTTCAGGTCTGGAAAAAAGTCACATTAGGAGCCATTGTCTTTATGCGTAGTTATACATGACTGCAAACTACAACCTCACTAATAAGATATATAACACTAGTTTGATAGTTTAGGCAGGGTTAGAAGAGTAAAAAGAAAATGGGTTGGAGGCATTTCAACTTCCTGGCATTTCAGTAGGGATCTGTGTGAGGTAAGCATTGCTGAATAGTGACGTATTCGAGCTGCAGACTGCGCCTGTGTGGGATCAGTGTCGTTAATCCAGAGAGAGAGAGAGAGAGTGAAGAGCGAGTGTGACAGAGAGACTGTGAGTTGTCCTTGGGTGAGGGAGCATTGAAACAAAGACAACAGTCCTTATCTCTTAAATCCGATCTACATTATGATGACAGTTCACCTCCACGTTTCATTGTATGCTTCGCTTTTGTGTTAAAATGACAAGAAACAAAAATACCAGAAGATGTCAATGTATTTTATTTTATTAATTTTTTTTATGAATGGCACGATAAAAATATGTGAGCTACAGTAGACAAGCGGGTGTGGCTCTTTGTGGGGTTGACGTCAGAGAAAGCAGGTTAAAACCCCTCAAGATGATGGAGGGGAAAGTGCGGCTCACTATTGGCAGTGGTGGAAGTTTCTAACTCGTTTGTGGCATTTTATAAGAGAGATTATGGTAACTAACATAGGCAGTTATAAAAACATTTTTTTGGGGGGGATGTTGCCATTACTTGAAAATTTCTGCTATTCACATCAAGGCTTGTTTCCTAACCTCCGCAGATGGTGAGGGTTCACTATTTGTACCATGTAACTTCAATGTGAGTTGCACTTTTTTACAGTAGGCTTTAAATAGCTTTAAAACTTTCATACCTCGCATGAAATTGTTATGGGTGTAAACTATTACACGCATTTGGGCGTGGGTCACCCCTTTTTTGGGGATCCATATGGTTATATGGAATTTGGGTCTGGGCAGGAGATTTTGTCTTTTTCCTGAGGAAATTAATGTGCAGGCTCAGGGGGCCTCGCTCCTCGTTTCAGTCGCCTCACAGAGCCCCCCGAGAATTCCAATCACTGCTGCGGATGCAAATGAGGGGAACTTTTTCGTCAAGGTTGGAAAATGAGTGGAACCGAACAAATGAAGATCCTCACCCGTTGTGACACGCGCAGGATTTCGAATGCATTGTTTTTTGACTGGTTGAGCTCCTACTAGTTTCTAGTTCTAACCAGATTTACTTGTTCTGATCTTTTGTGTCTACGTCCCAGGTCCCATCAGCAGCATTCTGGTGAACACTTACGGCTGCAGGCCAATCGTCATGGTCGGGGGCTGCCTGTGTGCAGTCGGCATGACCCTGGCTTCGTTCTGCACCAGCGTGGTGCAGCTTTACCTCTGCATCGGCGTTATTGGTGGTAAGTCCCTCACAATCCACTTAACTGAGTTCCCTTGATTAGCTTCTGCCTCTAAATAGGCAGCCGGGTATAAACCAGAAGTAAGATTGTTGACGCGTTAGGCTCATGTGATCAGGTTGTATTTTTAGCTTTTAGATGCCGAGATGACCATGAATCAACCTCATGATGTCATACTCTCATTTGAACAAATTCTCCTACAACCTTATTATATGCAAATGCATTCCTGTAGACTCCTGTATCATCATTTCAATCTGATTTCCTGTTAAACACATACGTTACACTTGGATGTATTTTAACAAAAAATATTAAAAATGAATAACCCATGTAATTAGTACCTTTCTGGGCATACAGGTATTGATCAAAACTGAGCATTCTTTCTTTGTTTTTTAAAAAAATAATACTACTATTGACGTGACTATTTGTTCCTAATATTGTTACCTGTTAGTTAGTTTTTATATATAACTCTTTTTATGCATTTGCAAAACAGCACAGTTAATTTAATTAGATTTTAATACATATAAATATATACAAATGTGTTTTTTTTTTTTTTTTTTTTTTTTTTTTTTTTAGATTAAATTAAATTGGTAGCTCGATATTAAAATGTACATATTTATATTATATGAAATGAACTTGGCAATAATTTTGATTTAACAATGTTGGATATGTAAATGTTAATGACTGACAGTGAGTTCTAATCACAAAAACTGCACTTTCCACATCCTTTTGTTATTTTAAATTTTCATATTAAAATGGAGTAAAATAATTGGATTATAGAAAATATACAATTTTTTACATTAAGTTATCTTGTAAGTTAATATTTTTCTTGTCTACAAAAACCCTTTTGACAACTGTGGACCAACCTTTAATAGAGACCCTGATGACTTACCTTACTTCAACGCCCCTCATTATGATTATTAACATAAACATAGATGGCAAAGCAAATGTCTCTTATATCATCTTTCCACATAGGATTTGGATTGGCATTTAACCTGCAGCCAGCTCTAACCATGATTGGCAAATACTTCTATAAGAAGCGTCCGATTGCCAACGGGCTGGCCATGGCCGGAAGCCCGGTGTTCCTCAGCTCCTTGGCCCCGCTCAACCAGTACCTTTTCAACCATTTCGGCTGGAGTGGGAGCTTCCTCATCCTGGGCGGCCTCCTGCTGAACTGCTGCGTAGCCGGCTCGCTCATGAGGCCCCTGGGACCGCCGCCCTCCAAGATGAAAAAGGAGGAAGTGGTGAGCGCGAAGGAAAAGCGCACGGCATGGCAAATGGTCAACAAGTACCTGGACTTGTCACTCTTCAAGCACCGCGGTTTCCTTATCTACCTATCCGGGAACATCATCATGTTCCTCGGCTTCTTCGCGCCTATTGTGTTCCTCGCGGCCTATGCCAAAGAGATGGGGGTGGATGAGTACTCCGCCGCCTTCCTCCTCTCCATTCTGGCTTTTGTGGATATGGTCGCCAGACCCTCGATGGGCCTCCTGGCTAACTCGCGCTGGGTCAGGCCCAAGATTCAGTATTTCTTCAGCTTCGCCGTGCTGTACAACGGCGTGTGCCACATCCTCTGCCCTCTTGCCAACTCCTACACCGGCCTTGTGGTGTACGCCATGTTCTTCGGCTTTGCGTTTGGTATGGTCAGCTCGGTGCTCTTCGAGAGTCTCATGGACCTGGTCGGGGCGCCGAGGTTCTCCAGCGCGGTCGGACTCACCACCATTATGGAGTGCTGCCCAGTCCTCCTCGGGCCACCAATAGCAGGTACTCCATCCAACTTTAATTTCATTTACAGTGCATCCGAAAAGTATTTACAGTGCTTCACTCAAGAAATACAGGGTGGAATGAAAGGTGTACCTAATGTTTTCGCTGGTTTGTGTTTCATATATGCCAACTAATGATGGGCATAACAATCCATCACCTGTCAACAACATATATTGACAACATGACATAAATGACACACTTTTTATACTGCTGTTAGGTTGTTCTGGGGCAGCTAATGTTTTGTCTTGTGCGTGTTTCATGTATGCCAACCTGAGTTGGGCAAAACAACCCATCACTAGTAGACGACGTCATGTATCCACAACAGGACATCAGTGATACACTTTTTATGCTCTCATTAGGTTGTGCTGCGACACCTCAGACATTGGCTTAGTTGTGTGTTTTCTAGATGCTAAATGGGGATGGGCATAACAGTCACCTATTGACAACATGACAATCAATGTTCTCAAAGCTCACAATAGACTATAGTCAGTCCCTTTCAGCAGTTAGATTCATGGTTTTATTAAGATGCTTACAATTAACTTATTTTTTTTAATTCAAATGTTTTTGTTGTTGTGCAGGGAAGCTGGTAGATGTCACCAAGAATTACAAGATCATGTATTTCTGCTGTGGCGCCGTCGTGATTGTGGCGAGCATTTGGCTCTTCATTGGCAACTTCATCAACTACAGGCTCCTGGAGCGCGAGCGCAAACTTGAGGAGTACAAGCCTGCCGGGTCGGAGGATCCCGACCAGCTCCGGAAGCAGACAGTAGCCGAGAACCTGGCCTCGGGGGACACCAAAGAGTCAGATGAAGAGAAGGGCCAGGAGCCTCTGCAGCGGGAGACCAACATGTAAGACTTTTTTTCTCTAAGCTTCCTAATGTTGTCGGCAAAGATCAAACTGATCTTCAAGCCGAGAGAGTGCCTCGCGGTCTGCCACCTGGCTCTATTCAGGGTCCTCTACAACGCTTCCAAACTGCCAAAGCAACAAGTGTGCAGAACAATGTGTAAGATACTTCATGTATGGAAAAAGACTCACATCGTATTCGAGATATATATCAGACGAAAAAATGTCATAAAAAGTGGAAATTTGACAAATGAGCATGAAAATGCCAAGTTGTCGCTCTTCACATGTCTTCCAATGTAATCCAAACATGGAAAGAGTGTGTTGCACTTTTCCATAGAAAACCAACTCCTCAAAGATCCAACATTTGGTAAATGAGGAAGGCATAAAACTGTGTTGCAAATGGCCGACGTCTGTCCCTGATTATGTCTTGAAGTCGTGCTCATCTAAAGGCGGACGACCTTTAAAGCTTTAAAACGGCTCAGACTGGTTGTGCATGATGACGGCGTAATTTATGCCAGCAGCTGGCAAGCCCTAAAATGTAGAAGAGCAGGAAAGTGAATGCAAGCTCTCCTCATTGTTCAATATGACTGGCACCCTCAACATCCTGCTTTGGCGCCCTCTAGAGAACCCTTGGGCATAACAATCCTTCCGGTAGGCTGCTTCTATTGTATAATCTAGCTGCATTTATTCCAGAAGAAAAACTTGACTTCAGCTCAGATACGATTGAATGTACTCTCCTTTGTGGGCCTTATTAGTAAGGTAATAATGACCAAAACCATATGCATAACACTGAACAATATACACTGAGTGGACACTTCATTAGGCACTCCCCAGAGATCTCGTGTCAAGAATTCTGATTATTCTCCCACTTTGAATTGGATCACATTTATTTGTTTCCTTTTGCCTAATGAAGTGCACAGTTTAAAAAGGAAAAAAAGCCTTAAATATAATTGAAAGAATGAGGCGGGTAGTGTAACGTTATTGTTTCTGAAGTCATTAACGCTTATACCTGAAATTCAGTTCCTTTCTCTTTGGTCCCACAAATGTAGCCATGTTGTTTTGGGGGAAAAAAATAAAAATCCCACTATTTTATTGAAATTTGTGCTGTTGATGCATTTCCCTCAAAGCCAGTAGTGCTATTGTTGACCAAATACCGTCCACGTATTAGTCATTTCCCAAAGCATTTGTGTTAAAAACAATATTGCTACTGAAAGTAGGTTTGTGTGTCAATATAAAACTGCTGCTACACATGTATTTGAAAAAAACAACAACTGAAATTTCAAAGTTCAATGGAGGACTTTTTTTTCCCATTGTGTTCCCTTTGAGATTCACCCCAAAACAGAGCCAGTATATATAATTCTATATTTTACAGCTTTTCACTGTTACACATTATTTTTATATGTTAGCAAAGTCCACCTTCACGGTGCTTTGTATGACTTGAAATGTCTTTGAAAATCACTATGCAAACTATTATTTCATGATTATTTTCAAGGGGAAATGAGCTGTACAATCACAATTTTCACCTTGTAACACTTCCCCCTGCTGTTGTGTGGAGTTATTATTAGGATTATTTCTCCATTTTGAAAAAACTTCTTGATGCTGTGATTCGCTTGAAAACAAGTTGCTGCTGCAGATAAAGACGTTCTCCTCTTATTCCTCATTGTCCAGCGATCTAAGTCATACATTTCTTTGTATTTGAGCTCGCATATTTATTCTCTGAATAAAAAACTTTAAAAAAAACATGTTATAATGTTAGTAGAAACAGACTTAGAATCTATCAACTGTATATGTTTGATGCTTTTTTTTTTTTTGGGTGAATTAGCAGGATCAAAAATTAGATCACAAAGAGCCCAGATCTTGGGGGATGATTGTGGGGGGGAAAAAAATAGTTTGCTACTGGGAGATTCTCACTTGACTCTCTGGTGCCTTATTCTATTACCATCAGCTTCATACGCACTTGTGTTGATCAGATGTTGAGCTTTAGTGTGCATTTTGGATGAGGCTCCTCATTTGAGTTTCCTTGTGTAACTGGACACCAACACCGAAGCTTTTCAAGCCGTGTTCATAATGTCCGACCAGTAGCAGACACATTGTATTACCTCCACTCGTCTTTTTGTTGTTGTTGTTTTTTTCGTTTTTTTTTTTTTTTTGTATTTGGGGGGAGGGGTGGGGGTTTGAATGGCATTGAAACACTTTAGTCACAATGTATCGTTCCACTACATCTGCAGCAAGGGTGCAAAAGTGAAACATATATTTATGTTACTATTAATTTCTAAAAGTTGAGATTTTAAATTAATATACTTGGCAAAAGTACCGTATTACAATTGGAGAAATGCACATTAGAAAAATATGACTGAATCCTATATTTAAATTTTGCAGACAAAGAGAAAGAGGAGAGATACTTGAGGGTAAATCAAAATATAGGTGTAGGTATATTTTATATAATTTAACATTTTTAATTGTTTAATTTTCTTTTAATAATTTTAATTGCATCGAGTTGAATATTTAATAGTTTAAATGTATTTAGTTTTAATAATTATTTCTATTCTATTTTAATAGTTAAAAACATTAGAATTTTATTAGTTTTTTTTGCAATTATTTTTATTCATCCATTTTCTGTACCGCTAATGATGTAATGTAATTTCCAGTGTCGAGCACTGAGGTCAAACTGCTATTTGATGCTGTTTTTTTTTTTTTTTTAATGATTTTCTCCCATAAGCTATAATCAAAGGCATTTGACTTCAAATGTTCCACTCAATAAACAATCATTGTTTTTTTGTTATGAAAATGATACTACTGTATCATGTTTATCAGACACTCATGTTGGATGAACTTTTGATTATCAACAAATTAAAAGCCCTTATTGTGATACGGTCTCATATTGCAGTCAGTTGTTGGAAGGGGCAAGTCGGCACCATGATTCATCACATGTAGATGTGGGCCTCCGTTAATAGTCGGCACACATGCTCATTGGGATGGAACGCGTGTCTCCCATTAGACTCAAAGTGTGAGTGCTCTTGCTCTTTGGCTGCATGAAACTGGCTAATAATCAAGCGCGAGTCTGTCAGTAATTCTGCCCGGTGACCACCCCTCACCTCCGTGAGCCACAGTGAACATTTTAAAAGATGCAGGGAAAAAAAAAAACACACCTCTTCCCTCATCTGTATGCGCCGCGTCGGCGAGCCGGTGCGCACCGATGATGGCTGGAGACCCTCAGGCGGAGTTTGAGGCTAGATTTTAATGGGACAGTAAGGGTCAACCGGGGAGGCGAGAACAATAATCCTCTACAGGTCTATGTGATCAGCCGGACAGACCCCAGGGGGGCTACCTGCTGGGGGCTTGAGTACATGAATATGACCTTCAAAACATCACTTTTCCCTGCATTGCTCTGATGGGCAGCAATTACAAGAACAGCACTAATGAACTTTCAAGAGCGCACAAGAGAATTTAGTCCAATTTCCCACAAAAAAGCTCGTCGGTAAAAAAATGATTGGAAATGTTTGCTTTCACAATGATGAACTTGAAATGTAGCAAGTTGTAGGATTTAGGGGGATTGTCTACAAAACATAATTAAGTCTAATGTACTTGAAATGTTTAAATGATTTATTTTTTCATATTTTAAAAAAATGTATCCACCCACTCCAAGCTCCTTTGAAAATATTGTTTTGGTGTCAAAACTATTACGATATATTATATAGTACTATACTATAGTACTATATATATATATATATATATATATATATATATCGTAGAAAGTAATGTGTAGTACATTTTTTGCTTTTACAATCAAGACTCTTGCAATGTAGCAAGAAATTTAGTAGGATTTTCTACGGAATGCAATTCAATCTAATTAAACAGGGGTGTGTAGACTTTTTTTTTTTTAATATCCAAGATGCATTTCATTCATGTTCTACCTTTCAGTGACTCCAAAAACTTCAAAATAAATAATAAATACAAAAAAAAAAAAAAAAAGTGTGTGGACCCATCAATGCGAACCAGCTGATTCCTCTCTTTTCACCTTAGGTCTATGTAATTAAGAGGATAAGAAATGAATCTTTCCAGTGAGCGAGAGCTGATGTGCACTCAGTGGCTGCCCATCTAATAGAGAGGGGAAAACTGCTCACTAAGCATCACTTCACATCCCCGTTATCATCCCGTACTCGGAAAAGTGCGCGAACAAAGCCAATAAACGGCCAGCCCCAAGGTGTTCTGACCCAAAGTGGACCTTAGACTGTTATGCCCAAAAGCTACAAGCTGCTGCGGTGTCTCAACAAGACACGCATTAACCTTTCCTCCGTTATTTTTTTCTTCTTCTTCTGCGAAGATCGTCCACTTTGAAGTGCCTCCATTTAACCTTCATTTAACTTTTGTGTCATGCGCTCCCAAGCGAGCCGTTCTGACAGCGGAAGCCTTTAGAAGTCAGCAAAAGGCCCGCGGCTATCGATGGCATATCAGCACATCTGTCTGCTGAGCTTCATGGCCAGGTTGGAGATGGTTTGTTCTTCCACAGCCGCTAATGCTGTATTGTATGCAAGAAGGTGTAATAAGTTAAAGGATTCAACAAAACTACACACAACCACCGAGAATTCCAATGCATTTGGAAACATAATAGCCAGACTGAGATGTGGTTCTGTTTTGTCATGTTGCGAAATAAGTGAACTCCAATATAACTGCAGTATAAATTTATCAAAACTGAGCCTTTTTGATAAAGCTCTATATTGTACAGGTGGTGCACCTAATAAAGTGTGCAGTGGGGAAAAAAGCCTTTTGAAAATATCAGTTTTTACAGAAGTTGAAAAGATCTTTATTTCATCTATCAATATTTTTAAAGATAATTGAATAGTTTTTTTAAATAAAAAAAAAAACTTTTCAAGAGTGAATTCCTATAAAAATAATTCGAAAACATATGTCAGTATTTGAAAAGACAACAATGGTTGTCATGAACTCTCCCAATATTTAGGTGTTTGAGAAAACATGTCAGTGTTATGGGGAAGTTCATATTCTTTAAAATCTTAGAAGTGGAAATAAAAAGTTGGTTCAAATTTCAGGTTCTGTGATTTTAGAAAACTGAGTCCAAGATAAATTATTTCAAAACCGTTTCCACGATTACTGTGACCGATAACCTGCACAACTCGGTTGGGAATAAAATAATCTTTTCAAGAGGGGACGGAAAAAGAAATGTGGTTTCCCAAGTGTGCACACAAACTGTCTTATACTGTAACTGGGGATGTCGCCATTTTCACAATTAACATATTCATACTCATGTTAAATGCGAGTCAGCACACACATGCCACCATTTAAAGTGCTTCTGATGAACCGCAAACAGTTCTTATGTTCTAGCAGGCCTTACCTATCATTTCTGTAGTTAAATCTTGAAGGGGATGCTTTACCACAAGGAAATATGGCACAACTGTGACATTACCAAGAACTGGACGTCCCTCCAAAATGAATGAAAAGACGAGCAGGAAACAGGTCAGGGAGGCTGCCAAGAGGCTGACAGCAAGATTGAAGTAGCTGCAGGAATTTCTGGCAAGTACTGGCTGTTAAGTACGCATGACAATCTCTCATCTTCTTTATGTCTGGTCAATGGAGGAAGGTGGCAATAAGGATTCCACTTGAGATCTCCTAAATGCATATGGGAAAATGTGTCAAGGTCCGATGTAACCAAGGTTGACGTTTTTGTCCATATGTGCAACAATCCCTCTCTATTTCCCCCCCCCCCCCCCAATTGAGTCGTACAGTTTGTAGTTTAATTAATGGTGGAAAAAGTTTTGAAATTCGTTTTCTTGTTCTCATCTTTATGTAATGCAAAAACCTTGCATTTGAACAGGGGTGTGTCGACTTTTTATATCCACTCTACATTGATCTTTTTAAGCTGACATTCCTCTTGTCGCACCCGCTGTCCACATATATAGTCACGTCACCAATAACCTAATGAGCCTGCTTAATCTCTTTTTCAACAGACATAATTACAAGTGCTCGTGTGCACAGCACGGATGCTAAGCAGTCATGTACACAGCATCGTTTCATTTTTGCTCTTAATTACTTCAGCGCAGGTGATAGACTAATAGTGTTGCATTGCAGCACATGGCAAATCATCAGGGACTTTTTTATATAATTTTTTTTTTTTTTTTTTTTTGCGGGACTGCAGTTTTTCCATCTAATTGCGGTTTTTATGCTCAATAATGGACTTATTAACTGGATAGAACTTCAAACGGAGTGCTTCTCATTTGGCCCGCTTGAGCGTGACTGCTGTTTTTACCGTCATCCAGAATTGGAGGGGAATTAGGAGTGGAGGAAAAAATGTCTTGTGAAGCATCTGAGCTCAGAGTTACACCATGCCAGACGCATTCTCCAACTTTGATCTGGTGCCTTTTGGAGACTTTTATCATTTTTTTTAAAATTGTATTTCTTTTTTTTAAAACAGAGCCCACAAAGTTACTATTACAACTTTTAAGGCCGCTCAACCTGACCTGAGCATATTCGGTGGGGTGGTGTGTTTGTTTGGCAGGACATTTTCTAGCACAGGGCTTCACACTGCACCTAGATGGCACTCTTCCCTCGGTTTTCCCTGCACTAACACGACTGGAATGCTATTTATCAGGATTGACACGCTCCATAAGCATTAAAAGGAAAAATCCCCACTTTTGTCTAATGCTAACAATTTTCATTATATTTGTTCATTTTGATGGAGATTTGCCTGTAAAAATGTGGTATTGCACACATAGACTTATTAAATCATGAGTGAGATCCCAAAATATTGCTTTTTTGTTAGGTTGATGATATATTTATTTTGGCCCTTGTAGAGCACTGACAGTCTTTCACACAGGTTATTTTCAACATATCATTATACAGTGCCGTGAAAACGTATTGGCCCCCTTGTCAAATTCTTCTATTTTTGCTTAGTTTCCCCACTTTATGATGTTTAACATCATCAAACAAATGTAAATTTCGGACAAATATAGAGAACTTAAAATTCTGTTTTTAAATGCTGATTTCATTCATTAAGGAAAAGAAACTATTCAAAGTTACCTGGCCCTGTGTGAAATAGTAATTACTGCCCTTGTAAAATCATGAATTTATTGTGGCTAATCACAACGTTTGGTTAATTTTTAATGATTACCTCCAGAACTTTTCAATCAAGAAATCAATTAAACAGAACCTGTCTGACAAAATCAAGTCGGAAAAAAGAGCAGTTAAGATTAGTTTTCATGACACAACAATAAGGAAGAGACTTGGCAAACATGGCGTCCATGGCAGAGTTTCAATGTGAAAACCACTGCTGACTAAAAAGGAACAAAAAGGCTTGTCTTTTGGGGAAATACAAAACAACATCATCTGAATGATTCCCAAGACTTTTGGGAGAATATTATATTGACTGACGAGATGAAAGTTGAGCTTTTTGGAAGGTGTGTTTCCCGTTACATCTGGCGTAAATGCAGCACAGCGTTTCAGAAAAAGAACATCAAACCAACAGTCAAACGGGGTGATGGTAGTGTGATGGTCTTGGGCTGCTTTGCTTCTTCAGGACCTGGACAACTTGCTGTGATTGATGGAACCATGAATTCTGCTCTTTAACAGAAAATCCTGATGGAGAATGTTCAGCCATCAGTTTGTGACCTCAAGCGCACTTGGGTTCTGCAGCAGGATAACGATCAATTTTGCTGAATTAAAACAATTCTGCAAAATATCTCCACAGAGATGTAAAAGACTCATTGCCACTTAATATTAAGGCTTTAACATCTCAAACGTGGGCACGGTGAACCCCTGCATACAGTTGCAGTTGGGCATTTCCGGGGGGGGACCCTATCCTATCACCTATTCCATGTTTTTGGGCTTAGGCTGAAGCGATAAAAGCATGATTCTGGCACCATGTTGGTGGCAAAGAACAATGTTTGAGTGAGTCGAGGAGGTTTTTTCTTTTTGGAAAAAAAGAAACTCTTTGCTGTATTGCTTATCTTTAGCATTATGTCATTCAGTTTGATGTAGATGTGAATTGCTTTTGAAAAGATAATGAGAACTTAAGTAGTTTGCATTAATGTGAAAGTCTACCGTATTCCCTCCGGAGTATAAATCGAACCAGCCAGAAAATGCATCAGAAAGCATTTTTGGGGAGAAATTTATTTGATAAAATCCAAAACCAAGAACAAACATTTCATCTTGAAAGGAAATTGAAAATAAAAATAGAAGACAGAACAACAAGCTGAGTATGTGTACGGTATGCTAACGTAACACATTCAGCTAACGTTACATGACGCAAAAACAACGAACTGAGAACGTGCCTGGTATGTTAACGTAACATATTAACAGTTATTCAGATAACTACAGCATAAAGAACATGCGAAGAAGTTTACCAAACCATCAGTGTCACTCCAAATCACTAAATCCAATAAAATCTTCATCCTCGGTGTCACTTCGAAACAACTCCGCCAACTCCGGAGGTGGACGATGCGGCGCTTCCTCTTCTACGTCGCTTTCGTCACGTCGAGAACGCCCTCTTGCAGTTGTCAGTGTGAAAATAACGTGAAATTATATAATAACGTGTTAATAATTTCTCAAATAAGTTGCTCCGGAGTATAAGTCGCACCCCCGGCCAAACTATGAAAAAAAAAAAAAAAAAACTGCGACTTATAGTCCGAAAAATACAGTACTGCATGATACTGAGGTGTTTCTAATATTTTGTCCCTCTAATGGTGTTAATAGGGTGATGAAAAACCACCTCCTGTCCTGTCCCGTCCTGTCCCATCCTATCCTGCCCTATTTGCTACTGGTTATATTAATACCTCTGTATGTTTACAGGCAGTTGGGTAGGTTTACCTCATGTTGTGGCCCACTGTTTCCAAGGCATGTTGAATTATTCTAGCTCATAATTGCGAAAACACTGAAAAATGAAGTGTCCGTCTGAAAGCGCGTCAGAGTTCACTTGAGGCTCAAGAGCCTGCGTGTTTCCCACTGCTTCCTTCCACCTTAAAACCTCCAGCTTTTCACTTACCGTCACCTCGCATCAGCATATGCTGATTCCTGACCGTGCGCTCGCGATGAATTCAGCATGACTTTTTGCTCAAATAAAAACCAAAAAGGGAGAAGAGGAGGCAGCGGCTTTAATCAGGCGCCTCGTCTGACCTATCCCGCTGCAGGCTGCCGCGCTGGCAGACGTGTCCCGTCTGCGCGGACATTACACAGGGTTCATCCAGCAGCGGGCTGCCGTGCGTGACGTGGGGTAAAAAAGGTCGCCGGTCTGGGCACTCAGTCGCTCAGACTGCGTGTGCACTAACATGAACTTAGCACGCTTAAATTTGTCATATTTAACATTCTTGACTGATCGAGAGCTGTGATTCTCAGTCTCCCTCTAGTGGTACTGGAAAGTATTGCATACGTATAGTACATTTCAATTGTATTTAACTTGTAAGTTCAATACATTTCCATTTAATCTTTAAGATGTTTGTTTTTGTGCAATACATTTTAATGTATATAATTTCTGTAAGTGTGTGATTAATGTTTAAACTGGTTTGCAAATGGTTTCGGTGAGGACACAAAATGGCGGCTTTGGATAACTATGTTCCATTTTATTGGGAACTTGTTAGAATTTCAAGACGTACCTCAGAGCACATTATGTAGATTGTGATTTTCAAATTCACAGTAACACAGCTGATTGAGACTAATTTATGTTAATGTAATTGAATTTGATTCATTGCAACTTCGTGGGGGGCCTTTGCGAGGCAAGCATGGAGGGGGGGAAAAAAAAAGTCTCTAAAATGTTTTTTTTTTTTATTTTTTGTCCAAACGCACAATGACAGCCTATTGATACGAATTTAATTTTATTCAACCGTCCTGTTAACTTCAAATTTGCCACCATATTTTATCCTTGGTGGTATCAATCACATCAGAAAAGGATGCCTCTGGATGATCAGACACATTCTTCTCTGTCACTTTCCTTGTCCAAAAGAGGTAACAGCACTTTATTGAGAGAAAACCTTTCGGTAGAAGTCCTTTCCAGTTGCGTGAGAGCAGAAACAGAGAGCGAGAAGCACTTCAGCTTGAAAATTGTATGTTAGGAAACCTTCCAAAGAGGACATTGAAACTATATCACTGTGTTAATTTTTTGTTTACCCAGTTCTCCCTGTTAATTGAGGAAAAGTCATGAAATATGACGCAAGGCAAAAATGTTTATCACAAATCATCAAATCATATTTAAATACACTGAAGCTGATTTAATTACATGTATTTTACTTCTATTGATTCCTATTGAGACTGATGATCAATTTATTTTTTATTTTTATTAACATTTAGTTGAGTATTCGAGAGTGGGGCGGGATTGTGCAAACCAGTCTCTTAAAAAAAAAAAAAAAAACGGATTAAAAAAACAAACAAAACAAAAAACTCATTAAGTACACTTGGAATTTCAAATGCACAATAACAGTCCATTAAGAGACTCATTTAATTTTATTTGTTTCAACATTGGGAGGAAGTGTGAAAGGCAAGCTGTATGAAAATGTGCTTTAAAAAAACATTTAGATTTTCAAATTAATTGCACAATAGCCAACTGAGACATATTTGCATTCTTATTTTTGTTCAATTTAGTTTTTTTTCCCCTCCAACTTTATATCCACAATTTAGAGAATAAAAATAAAATGTCCCAAAACCCTGTATAAAACTGTTGTTTTAAAAAAATAATAATAATTTAAAAAGGCGGGGAGGAAGGGGGGGGGGGGGGGGTTGACATTCACATTTCAAATGTCAAATCCACAATTACAGCCCGTTAATATTACTTTTATTTTATTTATTCCAACTTTGTTAGGAAGGTTTGCAGGAGGAAGTGTACAAAGCAAAGTCCATAAAAACGTGGTAGCATGAGTTTGGTGTCGAAGAATTCAAAACAACCCCCCCAAACCACACGCCATAATCATGGAGGAGGTATTCCCAGAAGAGTGGAAACTGCAAAAGAGGAAACAGCCATAAATCCTTCCAATATCACCACCTGTGTTCCATTTGTTATAGCGATGTGGACTGCATGGCTTTCCATGTCTCGAAGCCTCGTCCGAGGTTTTCTATTCCAGCGGATTAGTGCTGCGTTGCGCCCCTGTGAGAGCGGCGTGTAACAGCGTATTGTGTTTACACCAGTGACCAAGGCGAATACGCTTTTACAGCGAGGGATCTGTAAAAGTGGTCAAAGGTCAAAGTGGCAGTGTGGCACCGTCAACTGTACCGTGCAACTGATGCCGAATGAACGAGTTTCCTCTCGGGCGGTGTCCAAAGCCCGCGAGGGCACAGGAAGCCGGAGAAGATGAGAACATCTGGGGTCGGGGGGGAAGTATCAGGTCACAGGAACAGGAACAGGAAGTCACTGAGGAAAAGGTGCTACGATGCAGCAGATACTTAAACTTTTTGGGAGAAATTCTAGCACAGAATATCTCATAACCCTTACGCCAATTAAACATAACTTCCAAGTCTACACCGAAAAGCCGTAGGAAACAAACAGTTGCCTATTTTTGAAAAAAGGTTGATAAATTGGTATAATTTTAGAGAAGAAAAATAGTTGTTTTTGAAAGACAAAAATGTCTTAAAGTTTGAGGGAAGAAAGTCACATTTTATCAAGTGAACTTAAAAACATAACTTTATTGTCGTAATATTACGTCTTCAATTCTGGAACAGACGCCTTTATTCTCTTCAATGTGTGGTAGAGGTATGTGCGCTCCCTCTTGTGGTACGCGAAATAATCTCTGCTTTAGTACAGTTCAGTTGTATTTAAATTTTAAATTCAATATATTTGCATTTAATCTTCAAGATTTCTTAGTTTTTAAGCATTTAAGCGACAATATTACCTTTTATGTGCATTTAATTTTAACTGAATCATTAAGTACTTTCCCCCCCATATTTTTGTGCGGTGTTAATGTTCAAACTGTATAATTTTACAGTGGCTTACAATAATATTAAATATACTCTTTCGGAGTAAAGCCTCATATCTCATTTAATTAGGTAACTGATTTGTAAACATAAACTTATTTCCTTGCTTGTGTTATGGGCTGTTATGTGTAAAATTTTGAAGGGAACAAACACATTTATTCATTTTTTTCAATGAGGCTGTAACAAACAAATTATAGAAAAACGTAAAGCACTGTGAATATTTTCCAGATGTGTATGTCTATATGTCTGCACGCTCCATTGCAATACGAGTCAATTCATTGGCACACTTGTTTGTATGAAGTTTGATTCAGTTTAAACTGATTGTGTCGCAGTTCATCAAGGACGCACAAGTGTCATCAATCCACTTCCTGCCTCCCATCAGCATATCGCCATATTCACCATTGACAGAAAAACGAGTTAGCTAACATTAGCTAGTCACACTGACAGCTATTCATTCACAAAAAAAAAAAAAAAAAAAAGGTGACGTCGGTTAAATATGTTCGTACTGTTGGTTTGTATGTCTTGATTTGCAGTTCTGAGGTTTGGGGTTGAATCTCTGCTCAGGCCCTTACTATGTGGAATTGGCACATGGATGTTAGGTTCTTTGAAGACTAAATCAGCGGTAAGAAAATAACTAAAAAAATGTGCATGTAAAATATGTATAATTGTTTATTTTAAATAAATTATCTAAATATATATATACTTTTATTTTTCTGTATTTTACATATTCAGATAATTTGTATTTATTCTCATTTTAGAAGTTATGTATAATTCATGAAGAAAAAATATGTTCATCTTCATGTATATTTGAACATTACATTTTATTTTATTTTTTTACAAAAAATAAATAAACCTATTATATGTGCAGTAAGAAGATGGAAGAGTTCATTGCACGAGAAGGGACGGGGGAACACTAGAAACAGTTATGCTAGATTATGCATTTTGATGTGTTTTGATGCGTGTGAATTAGGACAAAAAAACAGTAATTGCTTAACCTTATGAAACAGTTTTAACGATATGTTTGCAATTGTCTGTGTTTCCCTAATGGCACGTTCGCCCGATTGGAATACGGCTGTAACTTGACAACAGATGGAAATACTTACCCGATGTTTCCCATTTCTTTATTTTATGATTTTTTTTTGCGATAACAAAGCCTGTGGCTCATTGGCATTACCCAAGTTAAACTATAACAACCTCTCATGCACCTAAATCACCAAAATATTCAAAGCACTTCTTGGTATAATGTCACAGGATCTCATTAGGTGTTGAACCCCAAGAATTGCAATTGCACTCCCGAGCCAAGTGTGAAGACGTTGATTGGATTTAAGCCAGAGAAGTAAATACAGTGTGACCAGACACGCTTACGGGGAGTCTAGTTAACGCCGTCGCCTGCAGACACGGAACAAACTCAAAAAGGAGCAATGCAGACAGGTGCAAGCAGACAGAGAAGCCATTTGAAGGCCTTATCCCTACACAAACACACGGCTTTTTTTTGCTTTTTTTCTTTTCTTTGTTTGTTGTTGCTGTGGTGGAATGAGACATGTCCAGCAGCTAGGAAAAACATTGCACTACAAACAGGATCCCTGAAGCGAGCCAAGGCAAATGACTCACTATTCCGCAAAATATTTTGTGTAATTCCGCTTTCCTTATGCTTTAACTGACATTTTCCTTTCGACTGAAAAATTCACTTTGAACAATAGATTCTTCTCATCTGCACCTCAGCCTCGCTTATTATGGGTTGTGAATAATTTAAGTGTAACTGTTTCTTGGGGAAAAGTGCCAAATGTGTGACTGTGCAATAAATCATCTCTGAGCTTTATTCGTGCTTATGTTGCTGTTTACACCGAACATTTGTGCCTTGCTCACATTGTTTTACCCTTTATAAGTTTACCTGTTATGTTCCATGTGAATAAAGTTAGTTTTCCCAGGATGCCGTTTGTGTGAAAGCTCCTTTTATTTATTTTTTTAATACTGTGAACCAGAATAATTGATCAGTGATTGTCAACTTACAGAAATGTGGACCCCAAGATATCAAATATTTTTTAGTATATTTTTAAATCATGACATGAGTTGATTGTTTTAAAAGATGAAAGTGTATGTTTATTATTATTGGGAGGTTCCAAATGCTGGTAGCTGAGACACAAGAGGCTGGGCAAGCCACAGTGAGCAGGTGATGTAAAGTTTATTTTATGTATTATGATACATGAAAGTTACTGTTCTTTTAAATGACATACAAATTTCTGTATATTTCAAAAAGTACATTTTTCTAATTAAAAAAAAAAACCGTAGACTCAGGAGCTGATTGGATGAGACACAAGAGAGGCGGGACAAGTCACAGCGAGCTGATTGGTCCACAAACTTTGCGCAGTGAACGTTTTCAACAAGGATTTAAAATATATTTTTTACATCATAATTTGTTTTTAAACATGATTTAGTCTTTAGTACCTGTATGTATTTTATTTTCTAACAATTTACAATAACTTTGTTGACTTGAACACGACGCGCACGGTGATGAGCCGATTGTGGCGACAGGTGGTGAATGACACAGTAATCACCGTACAATTTGTACGAACGTGAAAAGACAAGCACGAAACACAGAGGCACCCTACATTCAATTAAACATGAACAAGACCCCAAACAAAAAACATGAACAGTTAAACGAGGAATGCGTCAGCAACAAACATTTGAAGGAAAATATGCTGCAGAAGCTGAGCCGGAATTACAACTTGAGTAAGGAGACGTCAAGACTCGACATCAGCTCATTCTTCCTTCCGGAGCCTTTTTTTATTCTTATTTTTCCCCCCCAAGTAATTTTGCATTTGTCTTATGTGTACGTAAACTTTCACGAGAATATCGATAATAATAAACCGAAGAGGAGACGACAACTCAAGAAGGAATCATCTCCACCGTATGCCGTCTTCAAAGGTAAGACCTGCAACAAGTTTCTATTTACGTCTTACTATTTACTGCTGTTCCTTCGTATATAGTATACAGGACATGTTGAAACACGACTTGTAAAAAAAAAAAAATAACGGTTTGGTGTAGGCACATTTGAAAAGTGCTTTTTATGGATGTGATTGACAGGAGTGTCGTCCAATCACGTTGTGTTTACCTCTGGCCTGTCAAGCCACTGTATATAAAAAAAAAATGGACGCATGTACAGTATGCAAGCACAGTATCCAATTACTGTGTTTTTGGTCTAAATAAGATGATTACAGTACTGTATAGTACATAAAATACGACTTGAAATGCTCCACTGACATTTTCCTTGGAGTGATAAAGTCTGCCCTTGAACAGTTTTATCATGGACACTGTCACGGTCACAGGCTCTTGGTTATTTCTTTATTTTGGCAGTGGGGTAACAAAAGCCACCCTTTTTGGTGTGGCCAGACAAATTCTGTAATCGGATCGAGCCACTTAACATGTCAAGATAAATCGGCGTCTCGCTCATTCCGGGCGCGCCGTGATGGACAGGTAGCACTCACACGGCAACTTGATCACTGCAAAACTAGGTTCAATTACCTTATTTGTCATTTCCCCATTCATGTCTAATATGATAGTCGAGGGATGTGGTTGTTCTCTGTAGTGTTGCTAAAAATGAGCATAGCGTTACCTCTCTCCGGTAGGCAGGTAGGGTGTTACCTCTTCATTACTGCTGCATTAAAGTTCATTGACGTTTTAATGGGGGTGATGTGAGCTGAAGCTTTCTCTCTGTTGATATGACCAGGGGTGGCTCGGGTTGCCAAAAGATTGTACTCACACACTGAGTGACTGGTAAGTAACTTCTAATTTATTTACTGAAATAGCACATGAACATCAAATAGACTATGTATAAAATAGGAATATGCACATTCAAATATTACCTGGAAATATCACCTTTTTTTAAATAGAAAATCAAAGATGATATTGAATGACATGGTGGATTCATCCACATTCATCAGCAACGCTGACATCTGTTTCGTTACATAAAAAAAAAAAAAATGTGAGTTCTGCCAACTTACATCTTTATCTTCAGTGTTGTGTATACTGCTCACAACTGCAAGTTGCGCCCACGTGTTGTGGTTGACCTGCTGGTTTTACTCCACAGAGCGTTACATTTTGCCCACGCAGACCATGAAAGTTTCTCAAGTTCTCACCGTTGTTCTTGTAGGCCGAAACGCAGACAGTTTTAGGCAGACACAGACGACAGCACATGACATACTATTGCTGTTCTTGTTGTAGTCCATCCATCCGTTTTCTATGTTGCGTCGCCTCACTTGGGTCACGAGTGAACTGGAGCCTATCTCTGAGGTAAATATCGATTTTTTATTTTTTTTGTCAAACTAAAATAGATCGCACAATCAATAGGACCTGCAGATAAAAATACAAGTAGGCTGCGAAATGTAGCTCACTGTAACGGGCAAAAAAGTAAAGTTTCAAAAATACACTAGTAATAAAGTATGTTGTATTAAAACTACTCCGACAAGTACAATTTATCCAAAACGTTACTGAATAAATGTAGCTGGGTACTACACACCTCTGGTTATGACTGTCGGGCTTCATATTAAATGAATGCCTATTATCATCAGCAAACAAGGTACACTCTTGCTAAAGTTGTCGCTTTGTTTCTACCCTGCGTACTGTCCGTTAGACCTACACACACCCTGCACACTCTCCGGCACACTGACAAATTACTTGATAAACGCATCCACAGTGATTTATAATAACTCACTCCGGAGCGATAGCATTTCGGGGGAGGAAATTGAACAAACAGGCCGCGTTATCTGTCACCAGACGGCTGAGTTCAAGTTCAAGAAGCTGCCTGTCAAGTACAATTGACTGCACAGCTGATATATTAGACCTTAATGGCAGCACAGAGGGAGGGGGACAGGCTCTTAACGATTGCCTTTGCTGGCCATGTGAAGGTCCCATGGAGGGGGTTTAGTGCAAAAGTGAAACAAACGGAAGATGCTATGAGTGAATTTTATTAATGAGTCAGCAGTCTATAAATATGTATGGAAAAGATGAGATATCAACAAAACCATGCACATTTTGGTTGTTGATTTCAATGGAGAGAAATACAGTATTCGTTTGGGACAGCACATTGTATGAGTGGGTACCACACCTGGCTCACAGTTCTGAAGTTCGGGGTTCGAATCTCGGTTCTGGATGTTGTTTGGTTTTTCTGCCTGCCATTTTTCCAACAGTTTATATCAACTCTTCCTGAGCTGGAGCACTATGATAGAGCATACCAATAATGCGTCACTTAAAGTCTTCTTAGATCTGAATGTGGAATAATGTTCAAAACCCCGCCGCCAATTTGATCCTCGTAACGAGTCGACCCGACACTGGCGAGCTGAAGCGAGCGTGGTTCATCGGAAGTGTGTGGGCTGTGTGAGGTTTGATCCCATTTGCCTGACAGTGACTACACAGCCCACACTTTCGTCACAACGCTGCAGCATGTATTTCTCGAAGAATACCGGATGCATCTGCGTACATAATGCGACAACCACAGACGCGTAACGGTCATTAGACGTGAAAGAAAGTGATGAAAGGTGCAATTGACAGGCTGTAAGAGGGAAATGCGAACTTTGAGAACTAAGAAGCATTTGCCAGTGTCAATCAAATGATGAGCCGTACTGTACCCTCTTGTGGTACGCGAAAGAATCACTGCCCAAGTGCAGTTCAGTTGTATTTAGCTTTTTAGTTCTAGTCATTTGCATTTCATCTTGAAGAACTGTTTGTTTTTAAACAATTATTTTGTACATTAAAAACAACTATGTCCAATACATTATAATTGAATTGAAATCATTGTTTAAGTACTTTTTAATTGACCTGTATTTAAGCTCAGTTTTTATGTTCAAGCTGTGCAAAATGTTAGTGGCTGACTATTACTATATTAAATTCCCCTTTGGGGGATAAACCTACTTTTTGATGAACACTTGGGCCTTCTGCGCTACTGCATTGTAATGTTGGTCATGATGGTGACACTTGGATAGTTAAATATGCTTTAGGCGGTACTTGGCGTCAAACATTTGAGGACCACCGATCTAAGGTTTCTCATTGTTGCGACTAAATAAAAAACAAAACATTCCGACTACTTACCACTTTAAGCGCTAACCATTTGGGTTGATGCCATTTATCGGTGATGTTGCCGTCCTGAAAGAATCAGCCTTCATTCTTGTACAGTCCTGAACCTAAGATATTACCACATAATGCATCACTTCTGGTTTTCATTTCTATGGAAATGCACATGTATTGTTTTTTTTTTATTTTTTTAATTATGTGAAGCTGAGTCTTGAAACTTAGTTCCTTGAGATACTGGGATCATATTTGAACTAATTGGGCAATTTGGGACTGCATCGTTCCAACTTTGCAAAACACAGAGCCTCGGGAGACTGTGATTGTACTTGGCGAATAATTAGCAGTCTGAAAAATAACATGACAGCTGTGTTATAGTCAGAAAATGAGCACTTTTTGCTCAAGACGTGGGTTTCAAAACCAAGCAAATAAATCTGTCAAACCTGTAACAGCCCTGATTAAGTTTATTATAGTGGTTGTAGTTTGCATTGGTTTAGAGCTGCACACTTGCAACTTGGTTTCATCAGATTGCGTACAATTTAAAGTGGCTTGTGAGTGTAAGTAATTGAGAGGTGCGGTTGTGCTCTTCAGACTCGTTTGGGTTTCATCGCCCATGTAAGAATAAAGATAAATAAATAAAGGAGACAAGCCATCTCACAGCAGATCAGATGTTCCATAGAAAAGAATTGGTCCGTTCACAAGTAGGGGGTTCACTGTAATGCTAACATCTATTTTAAGATTTTAAATTAATCCAAAAGCGGCAGGTTCGGCTTCTGTACAAGCTTTGCAACAACGTGACTATAAACCTAGACGCTGTTTATGACATTGAATCCACTGAAATCATTTTGATGCAACTCGTAGGATAATGAACAGCGTATTTACCAGTTCTACCCATGCACATGCCGAATAAATTGGAACATATGGTGTTTGAAGGGAACCAAACAATTGAGCGTGTGTCTGTCCCCCCCACCCCCTCCAACTGAAATATGTCCGGAATCGATCCGCCACGATCGAGAGCGAGAATCAGGACGTAAACACCACACACACACATAGCACATCATACCACAACATCTTCTAAACAGTGGAAGGTGCAAGACGTGTGTGGCTGAAGCTGTATTCCTAATTATTCCTTGCCAAGAAAGCTCTCTGTCAACATGCGCGGCTCACAGCTGGGAAACGCGAGGAAACATTTCACAGAGCGATGGAGGGGAAGACTTCCACACTCTTAATGGCGGCGACATGAGGAGACCAGGACCTGCTGGGAATGAAGTTGAGACGGTGGCTTGACGAGTGTTCGGACATGATGGAGCGCTTCAAAGATGTACTGTAGAAGGAGAAATATGATGGAAGGATGTGATTAGTTTGTGGGCCAATTTGCCGCACTGGGACTGGCATTTCACAGAAAGACATGACTTTGACTTTGCAACTGAGAAATGTGAGCTGAAATTGTAAAAAAAATGATAATTCCAAAAAAAAAGAGGACGGATTTATCCATACTGAAAAAAAAAAAAAAGATTACCATCACCATTACCATTTTAAATGTGATGTCCGCACCCTCAGATAATCAGTCTCAGAACATTTGAGTTACATTTGCAATCGCACAAATGTATTTAAGTCCGAAGTAAAAGCAAGATTTTCTTCCTCTGTCATGACTCTCGCGTGGAGTCTTTTACAAAAATTCAAAATGCAGAGGAAAGAAATTCAATCGCTAAATGACTGTGATGCTCGACTGAGCATGTCCATTTGTCTTGTTCCTTAAAAGCATATCTCATCCCATGAAGTCACTGGAAGGCCTGAGATGCAGTGGAAACAGCGGAAGGAGGAACATTGACGGTGAAATGATGAATCTTTGGGCGTTTGCATTTACAACCCCAATTTCAATCAAGTTGGGACGTTGTGTTAAACATAAATACAAACAGAATGCAATGATTTGCAAATCCTGTTCAACCTATATTTAATTGAATACACTACAAAGACAAGGTATTTAATGTTCAAACTGATCAACTTTGTTGTTTTTAGCAAATAAAATAGCCATCAAATTCCAAGTTAATGATTGTTTGCTACAAACAATCAAGTTGATCAGTTTGAACATTAAATATCTTGTCTTTGTAGTGTCTTCAATTAAATATAGGTTGAACAGGATTTGCAAATCATTGTATTCTGATTTGATTTATGTTTAACACTTAACGCATTATGAACGCTCACCCAAGCTAATGATGCAGAATGTCCCATTCTTTGCTGAGAACGCCATCTTCAGATCCCCCACTCCCCTCTGCGCTCCTGTGTCTGAATTTGCAAGTCGTAGATACATCGCTCGACACGGTGCCAAAAAGCCGAGGGCTGATGGCACAACTTCATGTGAGTCGACACCCGGGCTTCGGCTCGGGAAGGATCAAGGCTCTTTCTTTATCGCGGGAAAAAGTCGCTGGATTCCGTGCGATAAAGCAAGTGCAACCCGAGCCTCTTCCCGCCAGTTCTGCTGTGCGTTTGGTGTTGAATCAATTATCCAAACACAACATCAGATGCTATAAAAGTGTATTGATCCCTGTAGGGGCATTGGGCTGCTGCACAAGCGAGAGTGATGCTATTTGGCATGAGAGGAAACGAAAACACGAGCACAAAAATAACACAATATTATGGCGCAAGCGGCGACTGGCAGGGAGCAAGAGTATTAGTGCCCCACTTAGGGAAATACATCACAAACAAAATTAAGCAAAACAAACATCTGTATGTTGATATATGGCGTTCACGGCGCCACCATTAGGTTATTCATTTGTAATCGTAGTCACGTAGGCCCCCGTTTACCGAATACAATAATCCCTCGCTTAGAGCAGGGGTTCAGTTCCAGACCACCCCCACAATAGTTGAAATCCTTGAAGTTGCGACCACATATATATTTTTTTCATATAAATACATATTTTAAAGCATTACAATCATCCCCTGACTCAATCTTCCCACACTCCTGTTAACCTCTACCATCCTCTCGGCACTTTCTTTCTCTACACTTAAACACCTTTTAAACTCTGAAACATACGGCCATGCGTAATCGTACTGAACACTATGTACATTTTATTCCTTGTAATATGCGTATTTAATGTTTTAGGCTAGGAATTTTTTTTTATACCCCCGAAAAATAATAACGTCACAGGATACACTCAAAATACTGCGATATGGTAAATAAAAAAAAAAATCCGCACGAGACGAACTGTGATATGGTGAGGGACCACTGTATAGGAGTGATAATCATATTTCATATGCACCTCTCCTTGTTGTCACCCGCTTTTCCTGTTTTGTGGCCATCCGCTCCTTCCTCGACAGTCGCAACATGTTTTTGTGGTTGAATAAAAAGATAATACAGTATACTGTATGCGGCGCCTCAAAACCCGATGCAGGGTTGGAGTTTTTCTGTTGCAGCGGGTCTGTCGATGTGCGGCACTCATTCTCTTGGTGTGCGCCGAAGAGTCGACCAGAAAATGTCTTGCTGTGTTCCGCTTTGGCCATGTCGCTTGGTCTGCGGCGGGCATCAGCGAATGATGCCAAAAAGACGGATCATTCATTTTAGTGCTCATTCCGAATTTGGACAAAAAGCAAACAAACTGTACTGCTTTGGAGAAATTTAAGAGACAGTATTGAACAATCAGTAGCTGCAACCTTAATTATGATTTAACCCAGAAAGAAATGTTGTACGGTCTCCATTCTGATCAAAATTACATTGTTGTTTGTGAGACAAATTCTCCTGCTCCTCTGCCTCCCTGGAGGACGGCCCGTTTCTAATCACACCTAACAGGGGAATTTTGAGCGAGATTAATTGCATCCCCTGAAACTCTGGCTGCTTCCCGCCAGTTGGGGCCCCCTTGCGTCGCCACCCACTCAGCCAGCCCCGGAGAGTTTCAGTTTAACCCGAGTAAAAGGCTGAAATGGCCGCCAGGAGGGCGAGAACCTTGGCCTCAGACCAAACAGCGGGATTCGAAATAACGCTGATGCTTTCGGGGAGGTTGAGTTTCAGTTTGCGCCTGAGTGGACGCTGGATCCGACAGGCCAGAATCCCAGAATTCCCACATGGAATGCAAAACGTGGACCCACATGGAGGTCGGCCTCTTGAGGTACAGAAGTTCCACCTGAACTGCACTGAGAGGCCTATGTTCTTTGCTCATAATCATCTGAAAAAAGGCTCTTGTATTGAATGTCATTACAGCAGATGGGGCGTGAATAAACTCCTTCCGCTCCTCGTGAATGTCCGTTTAAGACCAAACAAATCCACACTTCTGTCCCCTGCAGTTGTCTAAGCCACGTTCTCGTACAAGTCGCCCTCACGTCTATTTTTGCATTCCGAAGCCACGGATTATAAAGTCGAGGCCCGAGGTCACGCCGATTGAGATGGAAATGAGTTTAGGACAGGCGGAACGATGTCCGCTTGAACTCGTTGAGATTTGTTATTAAGATGATATTCACACTTCTGCTTTATAAACCACCCCCCCCCCCCCCCCACACACACACACACACACACAGGCACACTCCCTCCTCTCCCAGTGTCATCAGTCAGTTATATAATCTCCCCCCTGTGCTTTCGCTTCTCTTCTAAATTTGGTATCGGCGAAAAAGAACATTTTATCGGCACCGGGGCTTGTCAGCAAATCATTTAAGCAAAATTGATTTGCCGAAATACAGTTTGTAAAGATTGCAAGGGGGGAAATGCACAGGGATCAATAGCCTCTTCATCACTGTCCTCTTCAATACTTCTTGGTAAAATCTACTCAGTGTATCTAAGGACCACACAAGGACCGTGGAGGAAGCTAATGACTCAAAATGTCATGACCTATCACTCAGTGAAAAGGATTTTCTATGAAGAAATCCCATATTTTTGAACATATAATAGTAATACATATGTAGATATGATAATATCAAAAAGTTTCATGATAAAAGAGAATAATATACAGTATGATATGGAACTGAAAATCTGTTCTATATTGCTGAAAAGATACATATTCAACATCATCGTTGGCCATTTTGCGATTTGTTGTTCTCATCGTTCTTTGTGCCATTGCCAAGTCCAATATTGGATTAAATGGAGCACTTTGAGTGTTATTATTCGTTTCCAAGAAGGGAATCAGCAAACATAATACAGTAATGAGAAATTTGACATTCAAACTTTGATTAGGTCTCATTATTGATCCAGCAGAAGTTATTTTGCAGCCCTTTTCTATTCTTTCTCATTGTGCTGCAATTGCTCTAACAATGTTTACTGAGCAGCTTAAATTGGACGAATTGGTTTCCTCTTTTTTTTCCCCGTTTTGTCAGTTCTCAGACGTATCTTTTTTTGTTGTTGTTAATCATGCTGTGCTAATGCATCCATTTGCATGCATTGCTGATTGTTTCCCACTAACATGATATTCACATTTATGTTCACCTTGTTGCAAGGTCATTTTCACGATGTGGAATAAACAGTAAGTCGTATAAGGACAAAACTTTCTTTTATTTTGCAGACCATCTGTGATCACAAGTTTGTTCTTCTAAATGCCTCACCAAATTTATGTTGCAGGAGAGTTGAAATAAACTGATTTGAGAAACAAATGACTTCTCTGTGAAGTTTACATTTAGTTTGCATGGAGTATTGTGTATATTTCTAACCTTGCTTGCATTTACCCACTCTAATTACTTATGTGCTGTCTGAATTGACAAATACCACACATCGTACTTAAAACCAACATCCCCACTATGAGATAAGAATAAAAACAAATTATTTGTTCATTGTGATGGATTACCTCATTTTGTGCAAGATGATTTTTTTGTTGTTGTTGGTTTCTTTTCTTTTTTTTTCTTTTTTTTTGGGGGGGGGGGGGGAGTTGTCTAAAGTGCTGACTTGGGCTTTGTTTGCCGAATGCAGTTTATTTAGCTGCAAAAGACTGGAGACGGCCAAGCTGGAGATGTTGCATTAATCATCACACAGCAAGACACTTACAGCAAATAATAAGATGAGGAATTAGCATATATTTGGTTTGTGTTCCAATCTTAATCATAAATATACATAGTAAACATGAAAATTTTTGTCACCTTTTCTCCTGGACTGTATCTTTGTGTTGAGTTGAGTTTTTGACCTAATCTGAGTCAGTCAGTGGGCTTCCAGCATTCCAGCTGTCTCATGTTTTTCATTATTCAAGCTCTTTGTTATTGGTCATTGTCGGCGGTTTCTATCGTTGCTTCACAATGTTCTGGGTTTTGCTGCGGAATAAAGAATTATCAGGCTGCTTTGGCGATGTTTGGGTGCACCTGTCACAATGAGGGTGGAAGGAGAATTTTTATCCCGACAGCCAATATTAGCTTGCTTTACATTGCCCGTTTTCCATTGTATACTCTAAAAACACTGAAGGTGGTTGTGGTTGATGATGAGCGCTCTCTCTACCTGTGGCCTCATGTCACAGGCCGCGTTGAAATCAGCTGAGAGGGAGGTGACTGAGGATGACAAGCAGCCAAATGACTTTTTACCTGCAGCCAATTTCTGAGCGAAGAGAAATAATGTAGACAAATAGGATGGCAGAGACGGTGTTTTGCGATGTGGTCGACCTTCAAGCGTGCGCACGTAATGTCTCTCTGTGATGGGGCTGTCAGACGCTTCACGCTTGGCCTTATTTACTTCATCACAAACACGGCGTTTGTTGCTCAAGAATCCAAATATGATGCAGCGCATTGTGGAAAAGTCAATTCGAGCCACCAAATTCACAGAAAGGCTTCATTTGCCTGACCCATCCCCAACCCCATACAGACTTTAAGACCACTCTATACATTGTGGTTTCTCAATTATGTCCATCTATGACACGGCCAGTCGTCATCACTTTGCACTTCTTTGAAAAATTACTGCAAGACTTTCCAAGACAGACAAGGGAAAATCCAGCTAATCAATTCTGCATGTGCTGATTAAATTTAAATACAGAGGTCAAGAGCACTCATTATTTGTCGTGGAATATTTAAATTAAGTTAATATTTTATACAGCCGTATAGGAATTAATTCCAAAGGAAAATGTTTGCATGGAATAAAATGCATTTAAAGCGTAGCCACCGAGGCGGTGCATTTTTAATTTGTCTGCGCTGAGACGTTTTGCATCCCAGGTTGCCTCGGTGTCAGTGTGACTCATCGAGGGTATATAGAGTATAGCAGGTGTTGTTGCTGGAATAAAAACAACTTGAGACATAAATGTTTGCATCAGGCAAAAGTCTCTGGTATTGATGCACATTTTCACCATATGTTCTGTCTGTAGGTGTCGTGGCCCAAAGTGGGTTTCGTATGTTACACAAAAGGTGACACCACCTTTATGTGATCTTGCTCTTGATCTTGATCTTTGACATCTTTTTCGAGATATGAGCCATTGTTTGGACAATTTCTTTTTCGTATATTTTTGCTTCAACTTATGAGCAATGGTCAGATAGTGAACGATTCTTGAAAAAAAAATAATGATTCAAGCTTTTGATTGCCACTCCCAGTTGAGATTTACTCTCAAACTAAACATGCAACAAAGCGAAATGAGTATTTAAAACAACCACATAGCTTTGCCTTAGGAAAGTCCACTCAGCTTAATGCTCCATAAATGGGCCAACAAATAGCATCCATTTTGCAGCAACGGATATTTGAACACAAACAGTGGAGCAGCACATGTAGAGAGAGAATACAAGAATTCTCACAGACATCCGAAAAACAACGAATGTTCCTGCAGCTTACTGAGGACCATCTCCACGTATATCCATATTCCTGTTTTATACTGCTCCCAGGTGGGAAAGATGTACAAACTAGAAGGAGCAGAACAGTGAATTAATCATAACACACTGTTTAATTCTTTACATTATATTTAAGTATGATTGACTGTTTTACAAAGTACAATGTTATAGAGTGCTATTTTCCTTGTTAAAAGCACATTTACACATTTTTACAAATGATTTGAAATACAAGTGCTTCAAGTTACAAGCATGGTTGCGGAGCGAATTTAACTCCTATCTTAAGATGCCACTGTATATGCGCATTGCAGCAGTGAGAATCAAAACAAGCTTAAATTTTAATTCTGTGTGATTAAAGATATATCAAAGGAAGAAGACAAGGTATCGCTACAGTATATCAAACAGATGGAAGCACCTGTCTAAACAAGTTAATTGCTGAATAATCATCATAGAATTACTCGTTCTCCTCAATCGATTGCAAAACAGATGATCTCCAAAGGTGCCACATATCTCCATATCATCACGGCGGAGACATTCTGGATGGAAAATCCCAACAGTTTGGTCTCCTGCATACATTGATAAGACGATTCATGCGTGGCAAGTCTCCTCTGCAGCCTGATTAGTTCTGCTCCAGAAATGCGGCGAGTGACGAGCTAATCGCAGGCGTGTCGGCGCTGAGCGACATTCCTCCGAGGAACCCAAAGGACGGATCGATGATCCGTGGGCCCGGAGACAGCAGGTGATGCACGGCGCCGTCGAAAAACAATGTCAACCTGACGCATGGAGTCACGCGGCGCCCAGGACGAATTGAGTCGCATCTAATGGCACGATCAAGCCGTGGCAGCCGTATTACTTTTAGGGAGATAACCCACGTCGGCTCTGTGTAATGTTCAATGTCCTCCGCGTGTTACGTGTTGATAAACACTCGCTCGTTGATAAAGGGCAACACGACACTGATTCTCATTTTGCGGTGTCACACTGTTGAGACGAAGCCTCCATACAGTATGTGCTGGTGTGAAAAAAAGTTATTTCAAGACCTTTTCTTGTGTCATTTTATACAATTTTTTTTTTTTTTTAGTTAAAGTGATATTTTTGGGAAGTAACTGAAGCTGTACATTTATATTTTTGTCTGTTTGACGTTCATGCTGTAAACCAGTTATTCAGTAGATGAGTGTTTTTTTTTTTTCCACTGAGTGCTTACTCTGACTCAAGTAATTCATGATTTAGAGGACTACTTTTTTTTTCTTTTATTGCAGTCATATTGTTCTAAAGTAACAGTGCTCTTACTTGCGTACAATGTTTGGCTACTCTACCGACCTCTGCCCTCGGGTGTGGATTAGTGTGAAATGTATAGCACCACAACCCAACCAGAATAAAGAGTGCACTATTCCATACTAAAAAAAAAAAAAAAAAACATTCCTACAGTACAAAAACCTGGAATATACCGAAACCTTAGCCTCGGGTATAAAGTGAAATATTCCAGATGAAGATTTCACCCTAACCCTGGAGTAAAAAGTAGACTCGTATATGAAATCGGCTCATTTTTGGGTGGCCTTGAGGAAGAAAGACTTGTCTGTTTGTCTACTATGGCGGTCAGGCTCTGGGGGCCTTTGTTGTGCTTTTTCCTGTTCACTGGATTAGTTCTGCATTTTGCAGGAGTTTGCAAGACATGGTGTGTACTTCCCCTCAGCGAACTTCGGGGGTGGGGGGCACCGCTATCGAGGGCAACGGGCCCTCCTGCGAATAAAGAACACTTCTCGGTCCTCAGTTTGAACCTTTGTGCGGTCACATCCCCGGACTGCCGGTGCCTAGCTCTTTGAACTCAACTCAAGCTTCCATATGTCGGCTGCGGAGCGAGACAAATGAAGTTGTACTTATGGGTGTGCGCCGGAAAAAACGGTTTGCTCTCTTGCGAGACATCAGTCATGATTTAAAGCAGAGGTGCACTTTGTCAGTTGTTACTTTGCCCTTCCCCTGCCCGTCCTGCTTCAGATGAATTTCACATGTCACCTGTGATTTCCACACTATTTCTTGTCTCTCTCTTGTCTGTCAGGACAGATTTACACCGCGTACCCACGGTATATTGTATATTCATTTATTTCTAATCGTCTTACCTTACTCGTCCTTGGATAACCTGGCCCCTTCCCCGCATCCTTCTTCCAGATTTCAGCTGAGTGACTCGTTGAGATGGACGTAACGAGACAGGTCCATGCAGGCCGGGCCATGAAGGAGTGCAGCCGTAAACAAGGTGAAAAACAATCAGGTGAGGGTAGACTGCAACTCTCGGGGGGGGGATGCGCGGGCGCGGCACAACGCAAGCAAAGACATTACATTGTTTTCGCTGTAGAAATTACATTTTCCCATCAGTCAGCTTTTGTTATCTATCTCACCATTTTGTTTTTGTTTGGTTTTCGGCCTGTCTTCATTTGCCCTGAGATGCAAGTTTGACCATCCGTGTGAGTAATATCTACCATCTTAGTCTGTGACCTTGGTTGTAGAATTGAAAAGCCCATACAGTGTACAAGTTGATGGCGCTTGAGGAAAATGGTAAAGAGGTTTCACCCGCTCAATGAATTTTTGTATCCAATGTCCACATTTAAATGATTACTTTGAGATCAAATTCAATGATAGGACAAAGAAAAAGTGGAATCAAAGTCATAACATTTATTAAATATTTGAAAGAAGGTTTGGGACATTTCAAAGTTATAATCAATGAGGGAGCGCTGCACCTTTCGCGAAATGTCTCCGCAGACTGAGGTAAAGATCTCCATTGATTTCCTGAGGAAAATCGCTATCAAAGTGAAATATTTATTTATGTGAAACAAAGCGGAGATGATGCTCAAGTTAGTCAGTGGCGATGGTGAAACATTTACACGAGCTCAACAGTTTGTGGTCATTGCGCCACATTTTTGCTCATTTTGTCTCCTTGTCCAAGTACAAACTAATGCCAACTAATTTGAAATGAATAATACCCGACCACACTGCTTGACATTGTGAATATCATTGCAATTAACGCCCTTTCATTGTCGCATCTTCCCTGCGATTCATTATCACATTTGAGCGCCACTATTAGTCCCCTTCCCTTCGAGGCATTTCTTTGTCTTTGCTTTTTTTTCCCCCCCACAGAAGGCATTATTCATGCAATTAGCGTGGAAACAAGGTGGTGATGGTTGTCTACTGATGAATTACAGTGGCCTGCAAATTGCGACGTAATCGAGGACTTCCGTTCCGAGTTGCACTGGGAGCATAAATCACCTTTGCAACGACGGCGGTAACAATCTGCCAAAAAAGCTTACAGGAGCAAGTCGCAAATCACGTTCTTTAATGTAGTAAAAATACAAATACAAGCTGTAATTAGCGAAATAACAATACTGGTGATACCCTACCCGGTGGGCGCTGTTGTCTGAGCATTCATCATAAAGCCTGAGTTACACAAACTTTGCCGACTTCTTGCAGCCTTCCACAAATGAGGTTCATGAGGTTCATTGTACGACTTTGTGTGTGTTGTGAGCAACAGTTTCAGGCCCACTAATTGGACAGTACGCCACGCAATTTTCGTCTTCTTGGATTTTCAACGCGTTTGCTGCACCCCTGTAAGTGCAACATGGAGCCTTGACTCTAATTGGGGAAGCTCAGAATTAAAACACTTTCTGTTTTTTTCAAACAGTGCATACCATGGAGGGATTATTGTTTTCGTCCATTTGTGGGTCATTAGACAGTGTCTGTTGGCTGCTGTGTGCATGTTACAAAGTTGTCGTCATTATTAAGGAGCGGCAAAATAACAGCAAACTAACAAAATCAGGAATATTTGCATTATATTCCCATTGGATTTGTTTGTGCAATTATGACACGTTTTTGGTTTCGCCTGGTCTCGTAACCCCATCGTGTCTTTGCCCCAGCCAGTCAGACTTCTGCATGCCCTTGTGTCCGACCCAGCTGTGTCTCATGTTTCTTTTTTCTTGTTAGAGGGATGTTTTAACTTCAATTTGGTGCTGTAAAAAGTGTGTGGATATGTATCGAGTCTTGGCCTTGAGACAGCTTTTGTTGGGATTTGAGGCCGTCTCGCTGAAAACGAACAACAATCTTCGCCAGTGCACTGTATTTCCTTGCCAAGCACACAGTTTGTTAAGATTTTCACAGTTTGTTAAAATTTCTGCTGTCTGTTGCAAAACAAATCAAATACAGATGCATATAGCCCTATTTTAGTTTGGTTTAGTTTACGTTTATTATTTTGATAAAGTATTATAATGGATACTTGCAGTCTCTGCATTATTTGGAAAATGCTTTTGCTGTTCCAAGTGACCATATAGAGTGGATATAAAAAGTCTACACCCCCCCGTTCGACAAAGGGGATGTCGTCGATCTTTTTGAACTGTCGGCCTGTGAAGCCATTTGATGCTCTTTTATGTTTAAGGGATACACAAATAAACAGGTGCCTCCCGGGTAAGGTCTCATTTTATTATATCACAAAAACCTGCCATTTGAACATGGGTGTGTACACTTCTGGTGTCCTCTGTATATACTGGCACTATATGACATACAGTATGTCATGTCAGATTATGCCCAGTATTCACTTGGAATGCAATCCAAGCAACTGAACCACCCAATTGGATGTAAACAGCAAGCAAGCGCTTGTTTAAGTCTTTCTACGTTAACAATCGTCACCTCCTGTGATATTTGCATGCCCCCGCCCCACCCGCTTTGCACACACAAAGCTAATTTCCTCAGCCTCTGTCAAACAATGTTTTCACTGGCTGCCACTGTTAAATTAAGAGGAGGTGTGTAACACACGAGCACGCACGCTCTGGCTGCATTAAGGAACTCCTTATTCGTTTTGGGGGCCTCGTGTGGGCGGAAGAAGAGAAGGCGATACGTTCGCCAGTGCGCCACCAACACACGGATCACCCCCGAGGGAGTGGAGGCAAAGAATTCCTCCTGGAATTTTCTCTCTTAGTCTCTCGCTGTCTTATTGCACTCCCACCCTTTCTTCCGTTCTCATTTTGGTCATGGTAATTCATCATGGAGTATCAAAAGCGTTCAAAGCTGCAGCATAGAAATGAAGGCTCGGGAGCCTGTGAATAATTGGTTTCCGTGAGGTGCCATCATCCCTATTGAACCCTCTTGACTCCCTGTCCCGAGCAGTGGCAGCATGCACGATGAAGAGACAAGGAAGTCAGAGAAAGTACTGTAGTTCCAGTATTTTACAGAAATGTACTTTTCTCTCTTTTGCCATCCTTAAAGCCATATTATGGAATAATTGTACTTGAGAACCAGAGGACGCTGATCTCAACCCCATCCAGCATCGGAGATTTGAAGCCAAGGCGCTCTGACCTGATTAAACAAACCCCCCAAAACACACATGGTATTCCCAGTAATGATGTCTTCTTCTGCCTGCGCTCACAATAAAGACGGTATTGGACCTGAGCGATCCTCGCTGACTCCAGAGCGCCGGCGGCTCGGAACGCCATCTGCGAGCGGTTCGGAATCTTCCTGTTGCCTGGCACCGGCGCACGCACAAAGCGCCCCTGCGCCAACTCTTCCGGTCCAGAGATCCGACTGACTGTGCAAGCCGGCGGAAGTCAGAGCAATGCTTCCTCTGCATATTTTGTGTTGACCAAGGGCATCACGAAGCTCAGCCTGGAAGCAAGCAAGTCATTCAGTCACGTGGAAAGGCCCGGAAAGTACCATTTTAGAACTATTCCATCCTAAAGGTTCATAGTTTCATTACGGACAAGGAGCTCCACCACAAATGACCTCTGGATGTCTTGGATCCTCCCCCTTATCAGTCGACATAGTAGTGTTGTACGGAAATTCTTATTATACGCTATGTTATGACATTAGTTCATTCTTTGCGCATGCTTCATATAAGCATTCACGTTATGGTTAGAAAATAAAATAAAAATCATATTGTGTTTTTGTCTGTAGTGTCAAATGTTAGCCAGCCCATTTAGTATACATACATAAAAGTCCATTTTTGCCTTTACTTCAGGAAATGCACCGTATTGACAAATAATATTCCGCACAACATATTTTGAGCTCATTTCCATTTTCTTGTGACGATTACCAGCTTTAACCTATGAAATAAACCACTATAGAATCACATTGCTAGAACAATAATATGCCAAAAGTGCAAATGCAGGCAGAAACAAATTTGGCCAGATGTTTTTGGCCTATTAGTTCCCAAATTGCCGCTTCTGTTGCCATTTTGACGCCGCAGGCTGCTAATTGCTTCACACTAGTAAAATATTCCTTGATTAGACCACTGCTGGTTTGCAATTTGTTCTGATATAATGACACGTTCATTTCTTTGGTTCCTTTGACTCGTATTATTCCAGTATGAGAGAGGCCGTGATCAATTCTGTGTTCCACAACCTCAAGTTGACACGCACCCACTCAGTAAGCGGCCGGCTTTCGTCCAAATAGAGATGTAGAAGATTCCGCGGCCTAAGGAACAAAAGAAGAGGCCAACTCGGAGCGAGATTAAGAGAATCTTGTGAGATTAGAGCTGTCTATCCTGGCATCTTTTAGCACACAAGCGAGGCCTCCACGTGGGATCAACCACAAAGTTGTAATAGAGGCTAGAGAACTTTTCCACGCATCAGCTGTGTGTTTGCGAGGGGGGTTTAGTAATGGGTGAGCGGGCGGGTAGGTGGGGCGCTCAAGAACTTTCCCTGAACTCTCCTCGGCTTTGTGTCTCCAACTTTCATCTCGGGTCACTGTCAGTAGAGGGTTTATCTTGTTAAAAGCGCAGCATAGATGAAACGGGGTCTATTGCTGCAAACTTGGGGTTATACCGGGGATAGCTTTTCTTCTTCATATATAGCTTTTAAAGTCAGCTTCCTCTTTGTGCTAAATACGTGGCATTTTCAAGCACCCTCACCTGTAGCTGACTAATTCACTCGTGCCCCCTAAACCTCCGGGTAATTAAAGGAGCGAAATAAGTTGGACTTCACTGGTCCAGCTGTTGTACAGCATCGAATTCAAACTAAAGGTCAGAGTAAACTATGGTCCAAAAATTGAATAATAATGCTTTTTGTTGTTTTATGAGTAACACTTACTTGTGTGTTCTTTTTGCACTTACATGCCAATTTGCTACGTCAAAATAACTACAAATCTCACCTGAACAGTTTTAAAACATTTGACCCCTGGAACAAAATCGTTTCATTTCCATTATTGGAACGTATTGTGCAGAAGTTTTGAGGGTTGACTGTGCTTCGTTTGTCCAACTGAAACGACTCGGTTGAGAAGACAAACACAAAAGCAAGTCACCTCGTAGGAGCAATCCGGCGCCGTGTTTGGATCAGTCCGATAAAGACGCTGTCAGGAAACAAAAAAACCTGACAAAACTGATGAAAGACACATTTGTTCATTTGTGATGTGCCTTCACCAAATGTGCCAGTTATTAAAATGACGGGCTTTCACGGGAAAAGCCTGTTTGGTATTTGGTTATTGTGCGGGGTCGTCTTTTATCTCAGTCGATCCAGCCCGGTTTGGCCTGATAATAAAATTGGAGCCAGCTAGGCACAATAGCAAAGCAAATGACACAGCCTGTGCTTAATCTGGCGCCTGGCAGGCCTTGTATGCAGCTCTCAGGTAGTTTTGGACGACACTGATGGCTCTCCCTGCGTTGTCGCGCTTGATGTAATGCTCGGCGGCATCTAATTTGCTCTCGCTTTTAGCCGCTCTCGCTCAACTTTTTACATGACAATAGGATGAGAAATGTGTGTCGGCGGGGCGGACAATGACGAGAGGGCTGCGAGGGGAGAAATGATTTCTGCAGACATAATGCAGGCGCCAGATGCCTGTGTGTTCATTGTGCTGGTGACGCTTTGCTGCGGGTTGCGAAACCTCGTGCAACATAATGCAAAGCGGCTCACTCGACTGAAAGAATTCATGTGGGATAAATTGTCTTTTTAGCCTCTAAATATGCCTTTACTCACAATAGCTGCCGTTATAGTTCGATAGACAGATCCTCTGCTTCTTTGTACGCAACGTGCCAACGAATTGGGCACGTCATAATCACGAGCTCGCCAGCGTCCATAGGCGGTAGCAGCGAGTACTGGCGCGAGATGATGGCCATCTTATTGTCAGCCTGGGGTTTCACGTGACTCCCTCCAAGAGTGTGTGCTGAGATATTTCAATTAGGCAATTTAGTTCCAGTGCTTGAAATGTTGGGCCAACCCAGTTTGGAAAACATGGACAATAGAGGAAAAAAGAGTGGAAGCTGTTACAGTTGCAAAGGCGACCAACTCTCGCTATTTTCATTTCCTGTGGGTGTCGTGGCCCAATGCTTCATGGACACTGACTAATAGTATTAGTTTGTGCAAAAATATGAAATGGACCAAATTTGGACATTTTCAGTTTTCTGCCAGAAAGTGACATTATATGGAAAGCTTGCTTCAGTCCTTCCCGACAAACCAGTTTCACACGATTTGCATCAAGGTTTGTCGACTACGTTGTTTCTCCCTCGAGTAGCCACGAACACGGTACATTGTTTTCCAATATTTTTACTTTTCTTTTTGTCTTTTTTGCTAAACGTACAGAACAGTTGATAAATAATTGAAAGGAAAAAAAACAACAACACCACCATAGAAAGCAACGTTTAATCTCACCACTAAAATATGATGGTACACAGTGAAGCAGGCAATGTTTTTTATATTCAGTTCGACCTTTATTATTACTGTGCCTATGCACATTTTTGATGTGATATGCAGCCCTGGCATTTTTTTTTTTTTTAAACATAAAGTCGAGGGCAGCAGTAAGTCAGTCTGTCGAGATTTAGCTTAGGGACCCAAAAGAAGACTTAAAATATGGAAATTGGGACAAGTTGTCGTAGGAGTGACCGAGCACGCCCTTGCGCAAGACACGATTAAATTAATAAATGGATGCAAACAGGATTATTAAAACTTCAACAGCAAACAATGAATACAATTAATTGAGCAGTCAGTGTTAGCTCGATTTAGTTTGTTTACTGTAACCCACCACAGGGCACCTTTAATTGGCGCTTTATTACCTCTCGCTATTTAATTGGGTGTCGTTTTTGTGTCAGCAGTTCAACAATGGCACTCGCGTTACACCGTAATTAGAAGCATTTATTTATATAGCAGCCCCAGTGGGGTTTGTGATGTTTAGTTAAAGGAAGATAAGGAGTTGCTAAGGAATGGCATAGGCATAAAGGGTCTCCCGTGTCATATGTCTGAGCAGTATGAATCTGTCCTCTATTTGTCTTATGCACGTGTAATTCAAGCCTGCATGGGGAGGAATGGTTCACAGGCAGAGCGCATGGGGAAAGTGTCAAATAATCCGTCTTGGTGCTAATTAGAGACATTTCACTTTTATTGGGCGAGAAGGCCTAGATCCTGTGTATCACCTCCGCTCTGGTCAGTCTGCACTCTTGGGTATCTGTTGCTTATCCAATTCCCAATCACCGAACATAACGTCCGTGGGGGCAATGACAGTGATGGATAGAACAGTCGAATAAGATCCTATCCGAGAGCTGGATCCATTTAAATTTATTTCCGTATCCATTATTGTTGTTGTCGTTTGAAGTGGTGTAGAACTCCAATACCCACTTTACCGAATGAAATAAAAGTAATTATTATGGTTTGGAGGAAGCTTCTACCAGCAGTGCATGATTTGCAGGCACCATCAATAAAAACTCCCATTGTTGTGTATAACAATTACCTGAAATTAAACTACTAAGCATCGTGGCTTTATGGCGCGTCTGTAATGAAATTTCTTTTCCCAGAGAATCGATGAGCTCCCGTCCCTGGGTAGGCTTTGTAATTACGAAAGCCTCATTAGATTATAGCACCATGCAACATATGGTAAAAGAGGAAATTCTTTTGATTTTCTTTTTCTAATGACTGCGCAGGGGATTAAAAAAAAAAAGGAGATAATTGCTTGCCTTTACTTAATTTTGGTATCTTTAATGAAATGATTCCTGTAATTCGGAGCACTTTCTTCAGCTGCTTGCATGGAATGGTCTAACAAACAACAAAAGGATCTAAATCCAACCTCGGTGATTAATTCATTCAGAGGTGCGTCCCAACGCTTTCATACATACTGTACAATCAATTAGCATGAAGAAAATGCGTGCGTACTTGCGAGTTAAAATCCAAAAGGCCCACAGACGTTATAGTTTACCATCTAACTTAGCATAAAATAAGGAGAATTTAATGTGTCCGCTTAGCATCACGCTAACCCTAACAATGCAAAATGTATATCATCAGTGTCACTTCTAAATAATGACAATAATACGGCCTAATATCCAGTACACTACTTCAAGTTAGGAATATTCACCCAAAATTCACTGTAATATATCAATACATTTCCAAGCACATCCGCTTTCTGTGACTCCACCAGTCTCTGTGCATCTCTGCTGCGACCTGCAGAGCTCAGTGGCCACTCGGAGAACATGCTGTTTGACGGCAAAATGGCAACATCCTGCTGGAGAGGACTTTTTAAACGCAAATTATCGTTGAAACAGGAAATGTGTTGGTTGATTCGTGGATCAGACACCTGTCGTCCATTTTTACTTAAATATTGAATGCGAATTTAAAAGTGTTGCGAAGGTCAAATTAAGTTGACTTGTAAAGCTTGTAGTTCATCCTGAAATTTCACCCCAAAGCTGAATATCCCTAACTTTTTGTGAGTAGCGTAGGAGATAAGGCAGCCAAATTTCAACCAGAGTAATAAAAAGTTTCTAACAATCTTTGTCATGAAAGAATGTGTGAAAGCAGTAAAAGTCAATCTGTCCATGAGGGATGAGGGATTATGGCAGTGTTCTAAACCATCAAGTACTACTAATAACACCAATTTGTGTGCTTTTTGAACTGGCAGAGGTCGCTGTTAATTTAGCGTTTGATTGAAACGAGGAATGGAGAAAGCCCCGAAACATGCGATGCGGCTCCAGGCAAAACAGCCTGCTGCGACCAAACTAGAAAGCCATTTGTTTTCCAAATGAAGCCTTTTCACCGCTTCATCAGCGAGTCATTTCAGAGTGCTTTGCAGGAGGATCAATGTGCCCTCTGGGGACAAACACAAAAATAAAGTCATTTTTCAAAGGATTGATTCATTTTTAAAGAAAATATTGGGCTCACAGGAGGTCAATGTGACACTGGCAGGATGGCGCTCCGCTGATGGAAGGCAGACAATTTCCTCTGGAGAAACTCGGATACAGCGGGGATGATAGTGTGTGCATTTCAAATCAAGTCACCCCAATTTTTTTTTTGGGGGGGGGGTGGGGAGAGCTGCAAACCTCCAGATTTGATATTACGGGTGTCCCCACTGAGGTGACAAGCTGGTAAAGCTTTGGGTGTTTGCCGTGACAGCCATCCAGCTGATTGAACTCAAACGCATCATCCCCAGGATTCTTCTGCAGCTGTCAAAGTGTGAAAGTTGTGCATGTGACTTTCAGTTTCACAAGAGGACGTGTGTGTACTATTTTTAAATTGAACATTTACGCAGCGTTTGGCAAACACAGCAGGAAACGTTGCTCAGTGCAACAGAAATAAGTGTCAGTAAAGTGAAAATAAATGCCTTTGAAATTGAATGTATGTGTATTTAAACTACAGTTGTGCATGGTTATAATTATAGTTATATTTGAACAATCACCACAAAAGCTAGGATTTGTCAAAATTATTTTGGGTTTTTTTCATATTCACGTTCCGCTGCTTGAGTCAATTGACTTGTTAATGACCTTGAAGCGACACCTCGTGGGGGGAATTATGATAAGTTTACCTGAGGGTTTGGCTCTATAATTCTGGACTTTTTTTTTATGGAATATGAATGCCATCACTTATCTGGGTTGTCATATGAAGCGCTACTGTCTAGACTGTGCACGTTTGTCATTAGGTCAACATGGTATGCTGTACACATACGTTGCGACAATTGTTTTTTTCTTATTTCCATTTCATCATGTTTTGTTATCATTATCGTTATTATTTGAGTAAAGAACAAATATGTGGTTCATTCCAAAATAATAATTTCAGGGGGGGGGGGGGGGAAACATCCAAGCAAGTTGATGCATTTGTTCAAAATGAAGTAATCAAAATGTAATCAAATGTACATTCAAATGTTTTATTACTTGAGAAGGTAATTGAAATAGTTCCACTACTATTACATTTTGAACAGGGTAAGTAATAATTATAACCAATTATGTTTCCAAAGTAATCTTACCAACACTGCACATAACTTGTTTCTTAATTTTGAATCAATGCATCAACTTGCTTCAATGTTTCCTCTAAAAAGTGGATTAAAACCATTCCACAGATCATAATTTTGGAATTAACCACATATTAGATCTTTGTATAAAATTATTTTTATAGTCAATTCCTCAACATTTTAGCGTTAAAGATGCTGGCAATATTCTCACCGGTCTTGCCTACTAATGGAGACTAAACATTTGCATACTAACCTGTTTACTGCAGGGCTGTTTTTAAATTATTTGGGTTATTTGCATTTTGGGGGTAAAACTGAACTTTGAAATAACGGACTGAAAAGATTTTTCAATCAACAGTAACCATCCATAACACTTGTATCTAGTCCAGTATATATTCCACTGATGCACTTCTAAGAAATGTAATGGCAATGCTGAAAAACACAAGTCATCAATGACACAACCACAGTTTATTACTGATGTCATCACTTTACTCAGACAAGGAACATGTCATGTCATATTTGGGTTGAAAACAGTCATGTAATTGTTCTTAGCCATTTTATTGAAATTTTTATTTAGTGAATTTTTTTTTGTCTCGATATTTAAGGGGCAAACAAAAATATCAGAAGCTGCCAGAAAATCGATTTTCCAAAGACACATACTGCAAAAGTACTTCCTGCGAGCTGCTGCTGGCTGGTTCTAACGACAGGAGATCCAGCGATCACTGCAGTGACGGTGCATTTTTATGCACATCCCTCTGCTAAGTTTTAAATGTATGGAAACAGGTCGCATAATGACATCAAACATTTCAGGCAGAGGCGCGTCAGTGTGGTTGTGTACGTCTTTGAAAATCCCCCTGAATATCTGCTACTCAGCTACAGTACGTCTTTTTCATCACGTTCACCCTTTGAAGCTACTTTGTTTGTCAGCGACGATGCTTGCTGTCGTCCCGCCGAACAAACAAAACCTGTAAAGCACGTATGACTCTAGAATTGAACATTTAGGCAAAGTTCACCATTGTAATCCACTACTAGCAGTACGGTATAAGAGAGCAAATCCCGTAAGGCTTCTTTCAAATGAGTCCTCTTATTTAAATCTACTCCTCTAATTGGATGTCCAATGTAGTTCATGAGGGATTCATAGTTTTCCAAGGATTCACTGCAGTCTATTTACAGAAAAGTTCTTTGCATCAGGCTCTTCTCCTTTGATTCACCTGTGATTAAAAACAAGACATTAAAATTGAACAATGCTGTCTTTTGGCAAGTTAAAATCAAATTTCTACCAAAAGGCATATTGGTTTTAAAAAAAAAACATAGTTCTATTTTTTCGAGAATCGAGACATCTTGTCCAGAGTAAAATACATATTGTGAGAATATATTTTGGCTATATGACTTTCATTCCTCGTTAACTTTAGCGTTAATATCGACTTGATCTTAGAAAAATATGACATAATTCTTGTAAGATTATGACTTTTCCTTCCGACTCAATACATCTTTATTCTTGTAAAGATTTGTTTTTTTCTTGAAACAATATGACAGTTTATTAGAATAAAGTCAATCCAACTTTTTTCCTCGCCCCAAAAATTCATTTTGTTTATTGTAATATTATGGCTTTTTGTTTAAAAAAAATTGGTGTTAGAAAAAAAAAAAAAAAGTGCCGGTGCACTTATATAATGTGTTCTATATTAACTATAACCTCATATAATATTTTTTTTCAAGAGAGAATAAGAAAGTAGACCTTGTTTCTCTCTTTTTCATTGTATTATCACAAGAAGCAAGATGTGTTTGGTTGAGGGGGCGGTGCCAGTTGCATGAGGCAGAAGATAACTGTCTGTTCACGCGTGTATAGAAATAGGGTTCGACACTTCTTAGCAGCAGCCGTCCCGGTTCTGTTTGAATGATTTACGGTTAAACACGGTAGTCAAAAACCCTGGACCCAAAAACGACTGAGGAACTCTGTATGAGTAGCCATAAAGAACATGAGGAGCAATGCGCAGATAAAAGATTCAACTTTTATGAAAAGAACATCCAAGAAGTAGTCATGAGACCTCAGCCCACATTACTGACAAAATGTTGGCAAAGTAGTAAAAAACAAAACATTATTTAACTCTTGAGGCAATTTCATATTCTTACAGTTTACTTTTGATGTGCACTAAATGGAGAAGAGTCAGCATCGTCTGAGTAGAAGGTGAAACAAACAGCTACCTGATCGGAATTCTCCTTTGCCCTTTGTGTTTTGGGTTTTAATTCAGAGCCGTCCAAAGAGGAAAAGCAGCATCAGCAGGGGTGAACTCAATGACCCCTGTTCACCAGGTGGGAATGTTTTCTGCATTTCAGATAAAGATGCTGCTCAGTTAGACGCTTGCGCTCCAGACTGGAGGCTGTGCGGATTAAATTGCCTGTCATGCCTTCGGAGTCTGCTGACTGGCAGCTCCTTTGCTCTCGCTCAAAAAGAACATTCCGGGAGAGAGGAGGGAGCGTAACAACCTTTTGTGACGACGAAATCCATCGATTCAAAGCTTCCGTCAGCTGCCACGAAGAATTGACGGACTCCAAGAAGCCATCGTCGAACTTGTTGTTGAGGCCGAACTTTGCATTTGGACATTTTTTTCTTGACTACCTCGTCAGAATAACTTGCATTTCCATTTGGAAAGTAGAAATTCATGCATTTTTTTTTCGTTTGAATACATTATTCCATGCTGATTTTTTAATGATGAATTTAATTAGAATCATTTAACAAAATTATTGCATAAAATAAAAACAATAATATACTGTAAAATAGTTTAACAAATATTTTTTATTTTATTATTTTCTATAAAAATACCAATTATTTAATGAGATGAAGGAATAAATAAATTAATGGCTAAATTAATTTGACATATCACATGACTGATAATAAAGTAAATGGCCCGGAATGAAAGAACGTACAGTACTTTACCAACCCCTGATGGAAACATTGTGCTCAGATAGTCTCGAATTACAGTCCACTTGCATCAGGGCCCAAGTGGGGCAGTGTCCAACCAGATTCATGGCTAGATGGGAACAATACCTGGACTGTATGTTTAGGATTGTTCAGCCTTGGTCTTGGTTTGTGGGCTACACCGTGATTCTGTGTTTCTTAGTGAGTGTACCTAGGCTATAAAATGAGATAGTTGCAGCATCGAGCTGGCCACTGAGCATTAACTGTTGTTTTTAAGTCATTTACAGTACATCTTCAACTGCGCCGCTAATTTGCAGCTAACGAAGACAAAGAGCTGAGATGCTGCTGTTCAACAGTGGATGTGCGCTGGGTCTCTTCAGGAAGGTGGAAAATGATTATAACAGCGGTGTGTTTCATTGTTTGAAAGGAAATACTAAAAATACAGAGAGGAAAAACAATTCACAAGGTGTTGCATTGGCTTAATTGGTGTTCGGCAAGTGCTAATTTAACACGTAAAGGAATATTTTCCACTCTGGGTCTGAAGGGTGGCTGGCTGCAAGATTTAACACACCAGGTGTGTAGCATGTGTTTGCATCATTGGCACAGCAATATGAGTTGAGTTGTGTACAACGCCAACTGGGTTTATGGTAATAAGGCTGTTTTAAAGCTGCAGGCAGGATTATTAGGCGAAAAAGTTAGTAACCGTTTAAAATATAATATATATCATGTATAATATGGAATATATACTGTATATGATGTGATGAAAGTTACATTGAATTCGATTAATCGATGACGTCATTATTTTTTGTGACACGTACAGACAGGCGTGGAAACAATTAAAAACAAATAATTAAAAATACAATTCAACATTACGCTAATAGTAGTTATGTATTTAGTGAGCGACGTGCACATGTTTCTCTTCAACAAACCGGCCGGTCTCATCTTGTGTTCCATAGAGAGGACTTTCGACTTGCCCGTCTGCTGGCGTTGCCGGACTGTAACATTTTGTGGAGTGGCCAAACTGACTCGTCTGAGTCGACAGAGATCTAAGACATTTTGTTTCTTCGCCGCCAGTCCAGAGTTAACGCCTGTATGAATCTTTAAAGAATAGTAGCGATCGGAATTGGCTAACCCCTATTCTCATCCACCAACATCTTATTTTCCTACTCTCAGACGTGTGCAGATGCAGGGAGACTTTGTCGACTTGTTGGTCGTACATTTGGCGGTTCCACAAAATGTGATAGTCCGGCAAAAGCTGCAGACGGGCAAGTCGAAAGTGCACCGTGTAGAAGACAAGACGGCAAAAACGCGCGATGAGCAAATAGTCGACTTTGAGTGTTAAAGGTCGATGCAGAGTCGTGAAGTCATCAACGAGTCGACTAATCAGTTCAACCTTAGCCTGCGTATAATTTTAAATGAATGATGGCGGGCAACTCCACTTGGTAAAGCAGATAGCAGGATGTCTTTCACACTTCTCACTTGCTCTGTTAACACTTCTTTTAATAAGACTGTGATGCATCACTATAAATGTGAAAAGGATGTCAATGAGCCCATGTAACAACAAAATATCTCACCTTGAGTTCCTGGTGAAGTGTGTGATGTTACCAAAGTTGTTCTCTATCGGCGGAAATCTTCCCCATCATCCATGTTGAAAAAAGCAAAACAAATGTGTTCTGACTTGGTCATCAGCACAATCTAATTCCAAACCTTGTTTCTGCCTTCGCTGTGACAAAGAAAATAAAATTGTATATATATATATATAATTTTGAGGTCCCGACAAATCCCTGAATCAATAATCCCAGGCTCCAGGCTGCCAGATCCCGGCAGGTGTGGTGTGGACAGTTTAAATAATTAAGTACATGGAGAGAGGCAGAAGCGAAGTGTATGGGTCATCATAACACACTGAAGGATACGAGCATCGTGTTACAACGTTAAAAGCAGGTAATTGGAGCGAGTAATTGGCCAGTTTGGGTGATCAAAGTCTCTTTAAAGTGCTAAGGAGACATGGCAGCCCATTGATTAGAAGCCCCCGGAGGCCCGACTGCAAACATTAGCTCGTTTTAGACCCAGCGTGGCCCGGATAAACGCGAGAGAAGCTTGTTGACTTTGAACAAGCGCAGAGGGTCACATTCAACAAGTTAATTCCCAATAAAACAGAGGAGTTTGCCTCCCAAAATCTTACCTTTGTGGTTTTGATCTTGTTCCCTGTAGCACAGCTCCAGCCCTTCAGATCGGGCAGGACTTTGCATTCCTCGCCATCAAGGCACGGGTGCATCTGACACCACCACTTCTGCTCCACTATGGATGCTGGAAGACACACAGAGTTGACTTACTTTAACGGCTTGAGGCTTGTTTTCTCACCTCTTGTGGAAATTCAGTAGTTCATAGTCGGAGGATTAAAAAAGCCCAGATCCGTTCATCAGTTTTCTATAGCGCTTCTCCTCGTGAGGGTTATGTTTGAGCTTGAGCCTATTCCCAGCTGACTTTGGGCGAGGGGCGGCAGCCACCCTGGACTGGTCGTCAGCCAATCGCAGGGCACATGAAGTTGAAATGAAGAAAAGAAACATTCACACTCACATTTACACCAATGGGAAATCAAGATTCTTCTATGAAAGCCAACATGCATGTGTTTGGAATGTGAGAGAAAGCGTTATTTATTTAAAAATTCTGTGTTATTGCTTTCTTACCTCCAAACACCTGACAGAGACGTTTCGGGACTGAAAAACAAAACTCAACCATGCTGAGACAGTGATGACGCTCCCATCATTAAAGCACATCATTAAAGAAGGAATGCAATATATTTTTCTGAAAAGGACGAGTGTCGCTCCTAAAACCCACACACCATGCACAAATTGGTTTAAATAACCCATTATTTATACAGAAGCACTTTTGTGCTGTGGAACAGCACGTTTCCATCAGTGTCTCCTCGACAAATTAAACGCAATCTTGCAGCTCTGCTGTGGAGATCCTTGTCATACATGAATAAGAATAATACAGGCCACAGCATTAGGTACACTGGCGCAAGCCACTAAGATGTGGAGCCACAGTGTGAACAGCCCCTTCTTGAGCAGAGAATAAAGCTGCTGGGCCATTGTCAACGTGGCGTATTACAAAGGCCATTATCTATATGACACATCCCCTTCATTTAGCATTAGCAGGGGATGATGGTTGCTATAATTTGCACATAACACCGCAGCCTCAATAGAGTAAATTGCACCGAAATGATACTGGAATCAATTTGTATCACACACACTTCAAAGCTTATATAGCAGCATTGTGGTGGAAAGTGTACACAGGGTCAATGGTGGGCAGATGGCTATTAAAAAAGCCACCGAGGTTTCTTGTCAAATGATAACTACACAGAGCCCATTGCATGTGTTTCAGTTAATGGTTAATGATGTGAATATGATGGCTGCAAACATCTGGAAAGTGTGACGTTTATTCATTCGATTTCATTGCGGATGGCTTTGACCTTGAACTCATTCATTGACAAGATGCGCGTTGTGTAATGAGCGGTAGATTATTGAGTTGAAAATGTTTGTTTGTGTGCGTTCGTCTATTTGGAATTAGAAACACAGTTAACGCGGTTTGAATATGTTAAATATGCGAGCGAGGTCACGATTTCTTTCATATTTTCACAGTGTATTAGAGCCAAGTCACTGTTTTCGAAGCATTATTCGAAACCATGCAAGTCCTCCGATGAGATTTATCAGTACGAGGCTGTCTCACACAGCGCAGTTAAAGGTAATTTCATCTTGGAGAAAAAAGGAATAATTAAAAGGTTAAGTGCTGGTCACTTTTGCTGAGAACACCCGCCGAGCGCTAAACTCAGGCTGGTGTCTCACAGCTCTAATTTGCAGAAAATGTCAATAATAAAATGTCAAGGAATAGGTCAAACAAAATTGGATCCAGAGTTTAGAAAGAAAGCTCAACCAAAGCGAAGTCACTCGCCATTTGTGCTGAGCTTGAGGTCGGACACATTAGCATGGTAAGCGACACAGTTGTTATCAAAGGAAACCATTCAAGCTGATATAGTTGATCCAGTCCTTTAAATTGTGCATTATAAAGTTGTGTTTTTTCATTCTGTTCTATCTGCCAAACCTGGCCCCAATGCCAGTAGACGATAGCGACCAATAGTAATCGGTCTGCGATTACTACGAATGGAATAACGTGATCAAGAATAGACACGGCCGCTTTATTGAACGAATGGTAAGAAAACAAACGCGCGATAAGCCATGCGCACTCAGTCACAGATGCTACAGTGGAATGTGAGGGTGGCGACCCCAAGTGGACAAAAATAATACATGCACATTATTGTGTTTATTAATGCGCAATCACTTTTTCTGATTAATCCATTGGTTAATCAGTCAAATACTCCATTCTCAAAAACAAAAACTCTTCTTTTACATTTACTGTAAGTGATTATTTGTGGAGAATGTTCAGGATCTCATCTCAACAACAAAACATAAGCATGGGCTAGATTGTGCGAAATCATACCGTCTACGCAGGAGGGGGCTGCTCTGGTGGTGCCGGCCACTTGGCCCGGAAAACAGGAACACTTGACGGTTTGCGAGCGCTCCTCGATTTTGTTCTTGTTGCAGCAGCGATGCAAGGCGACCACCTCGCAGGTGCCTGTGGGAACATGCTGCGCTGCTGGAGAGATGACAAGGAGAGGGAAAAAAAAGAGGGAGAAACAAAAAAGGAACAATCATTGTTTAATCCGGCGCGCTGTAGTAAATTATTACCCTCGGGTTGAGTCCCATAAGGGCATCTCTCTCAGGCCTTTCCAACACCTGTTTCATCTCTCTCACTATACGAGACAGCCCTTTTCTTTTAAGGACTCTCCTCTTGTACAAGGCCTGATTTTCTTGTAAGCGTCATCCAAAATAAAAATTGCTACCATCTCTAATCCCCGTAATACCTCCGCATCTTTCATTTGTCTGACAGAACGTCACGCCTTTAGCGGAGAGTCGCGCAGTTAATCTGCGCCTTTTATAGCCACAATATGCAATCAATTGATCTCGAATTAACTCATTCAAAATGCTTGGGATGGTGTGTTGGTTTTTCATAAGGAGAATAAGCAGTGTGGTCTTTGTCATGGGAAAAATGTTCCTATTGATTATGAGCACATGTGATGAAGGTTCTCATACTCGTTGAAGTACAGATACTTCTGGGGAAACTAAAAGTACGGATTCGACTTCTGTCCTCAAGTAAAAGTGGAAACTCTGAAATATACTTTAGTATAAAAGTACAAAAATATATATATTTTTACTGTCATAGAGGTGATAACTTGGCATCACGGGGAAAAAAAAGTCTGCACACAAAAAAATGTACCTTCTTTTATAAACGTGCTAACTTGGTGCTATGACAACGTTCTCATGACTTTGCCAATGTTGAGAACTGACTGTCAAAAATGCTAAATTAATGACAACACCTGAAAAATGACACCTTACTTGTAAGTTTGTCTTTTTTGAATGATGTGTCGTCATTTACGGACATTGAAAAAAGTAACCATTTATTTTGACAAAGATGTAGGAAAGTGCTGTTTTCAAACAGAAGTAAAAGTAAGTCAGAAAAAGAAGTACTCAAGTAAAGCTACAGATACCTGAAAAAGCTACTAAACTACAGTAACATTTTTACTCTGTAATTTTCGGCCATTGATTTTGAGGTTGACTATGGGAGGGAGCGTGGGAGCAGAGAAATACTGCTGCTTTCGCTTACTCTCACTCTATGAATTTAGCAGCTCCCCAAGTAATTGTAATAAATAAGTTTTCTTTCTTTTTTTTTTTTTTTTTTTTTTTAAATCTCGCCAGCAACTGTAGAACAGAACCAATTCCGCCCAAGCGGCAGTCCGATATGCGAACGGCGAAAGTGCAGCGCTGCAGAACTTGGAGCCAATTTCCAGATCACGCTCCATTGTCTGAATTATTTAGCGCCTGAACGGCTCCTTCCTCTATTAACTGCTTGTGACATTTTCATGAGGCGTCCTTCTGAAGATAGTTCCGCCACGATAAACTGAAGAATTTCAACGCAATCCTAATTGTCTGTGCTTCAGAGGTCTCTTAAATGGAACTTGAAAGTATTCAGTTACATTATATCAGTGTTTCCCCAGCTATTTATTGAGCCATGGCACATATTTTACATTTGAAAAATCTCACGGCACACCGCCAGACAAAAATGTTACAAAATGTATATAAAGTATAGACATTTTTTTTTTTTTTACCATTTATTGGACAAGAGACCAGACAAGCACTTTGAGACTAATGAGAGATAAAATGTCAGTTCAGATACAATCTAATGAATAGCTGCTTTAAAGAAGTCTCTGCCTCGTTCTCATTCGGCGAGGCCACATGCATATGCACACATGAACAGGCAGTTATCATCTGCCTCATGCAAGCACATACATCTTGTTTTTTTTCTTTTTTTTCCTCATTTGCGTTTCTTGCTGAGAGGAGTGTAACATAAAACAGATATTGCATCTTAAGCAGGAAGCATCTGTCCTATAGCGGGTTTAAACTTAGAGGGATCGAGGGATCAAGGGAGCCCCTGTCACACTGGCTTTCAAAGTCCACTTCGCAAATACATTCTGACACCAGACCGAGACGCTTTCCTCTGCATCTGTTGGCGGAGAAAAGCTGAGTGGGCATCAGAGAAGAGCTCCCATATCCAATCGGGAACACTGGGCAGCCTCTCACTGCGAAACACGTCCTTTGGAGAGATTCTGGCAACACTTGTCGAGCAAACACTTAAGCCGCTTGACTTGCTCCGGTTGGGTTTGTCTTTCACGCCTCAGAGGCAGAGCGTGAATAAGCATTTTGCAATTTCGGGAAGACCACCTGCAACAAGTTTGACGTCAAGGAGATTTTTAAGCCTGGCTTGTGTTGTCCATTGGAGAATACTGGACCAATACCTGCTAACATTTTAAAACAGTCTCATAATAACATGACAGAATGGCTTTGGAATACATTTTGATGTTTACATAATGTGATGTAATGATGCATAAGCAACTCACATTATTACATTCGAGCACAGCACCACAGGCTAAATTCTGTCGAATGCACACATTGTAAAGCCTTCATTTCAGCATGAGGACGAGACTTTCATTTTCCAAATCTTTCTCCTCTTTCTCTTTCGGTGGCTTCTCAATTTCGAAGTCTTAATGAACTATTCCTCAGCTTTAAGGAGTGTCAGAGTGGAATTCAAATGCCGCCGCGTGAGTCACTGTTGACTCCTTTTTCACCCAGCTTCAATTTTCTGACGAGCACTCGCTCAACATTTGATCACATCCCGAGAAGTACCTCAGTGTGCACCTGATACCCACTGCGAACGTATGGTTTTTCTTTTTTTCACAAGGAAGATGTTGTCTCAGTGAATCCTTTAAACAAAGATTTCTTTCATTGAGAAGTGATGATTTTTTTTTTTTTTCCATTTATTTATTTGAAATGCCACGCGGTTCTGAAAATACCTGGCATACGTGCGATTTGGTCCCGGGAGAGGCCGAGGAAACCGTAAATGATGCAAACTACGTATTGTTCACAGGGGCTGATGGGAATGATAATGGAATCATAAACACTATTTTGTGCCATTTACAACTCTCATGCAGAGAAATTATCTTTGTAAAGCGTGCGATGAATTATTCACAAACGCATGGAGATGTACACTAGTCTTGAACAAATATTGGTAAGTGTTGCTACAGATATACATTTAGAGGTGACAGAATTGATAACCAAATGTTAAGACAATATTAAATAATCATAGGAAATGTGAAACGTTACATTTGTCAGATTTTCTTGAAGACAACTACAGAGCCTATAGAGCAGAACTCTGCTCACATGCGAATAAATAACTACACAATAGCCTACATGATAAGAAATGTGTATATATATTAAATTAAAATCAAAACATCTATTCATGTCTTACTGTCCAGTTTAAACTCAAATGCACAATCTGAATTTGATCTGGATTCAACTTTTTACCCGAGTTTATCTGATACTGCATACACGGCAAATTTTGTGCAAATCAGATATGAAATTATATAGTTTAGTTTATAGTTTGACTTTATTATTGGAATATTGCCACTTGGGTCTATTGTGGGCATCTGTGTATTTCTAGTACTCGACCACGACTGATTAAAATTTTTTTATGAAGGCGTCAATGCGTGGACTCTCGCTAATCTTTGGTGGGAACAACTGAGCTGAAAGCTCGAAATCTGCATCTATTAGGGGTTAAACGACAGGTTTTTTTGTAGTTGACTAGTGTTATGAAAGTTTAGTTGAAGTCGATTAATCGAAGATGTCATTATTTTTTCCTGTACAGTACGGTGGTCCCCAGTCTCTTGTACCCCAAGGACCGGTTTCAAGGCAGAGCTACGAAGACTGTGTTGGCCGAACGTTTGGCTGCTCCACGGAGCGTTTTAGTCCAGCGGCGGCAGCAGCTTGGTGAGTCGAAAGTCCCTCGGAAATCCTTTTGTCCGAGTGGAAGACGAGATGTCAAAAACACGATTAGCGATTCATTGACTTCAAGCGTTAAACATCGACGCGGAGTAGTAAAAGTCGACTAATCGTTTCAACCCCGAGTAGCCATCCACACAAATAAATAGACGTAACCTCCTCGGCGGAGGTCATAATATTACAGTGGTAAAACAACTCGACAACACAGTCCCCCTGTTTTGGTTGTAAATGTCACATCATTTGTATAGATTTCCCATAGTTTCTCTTAGAACTGCATTGAATTGATTTGACCTATTTTTCAGAGAAGAGGAAATCTTCATTTCATTCTTCTCAAGGAAGAAATTAATTTGGCGTATTTTGGATGTGGACTGGGCTGGTTTCATGTCCTGAATTACAACAGGTTTACAGCCACAGAGACAACGCACAGGGGAAATTAGCAGGCGGCGATGGTTATCAGAGAGAAATAGGATGTGAGATTATTCGCATCCACTTCCTGCTGAAATGATGAGCGCCTTGAGTGCGCGTCCCTGCCAGTCAAAGGCGAGCGCATCAAAGAGGCACGCTCCCGCCTAATTGGTCGACGAAGGGAAGAGAGGTGCATATCTATCATGCTTGCAAATGGACATCCTGTCCACCAGGAGCGACGCCCGTACTCCACCAATTACCCGCGGCCGTGTGTTGTCAGCGCGGCTGCCGAGTGATCAAATTGTGGCTTGGCCTCCACTTGTAGTGTTACCAACTTGCCATAATTGATCTCGCCGGATTTACAAAGCTTCACAACACTTTTAATGAGGAAAAGATTAAGTGGAGTCGGACTCAATACAGTTAGCTCAAATTACTGAAGGGGGTATTTTTTTGGTGTTGTGTAAAGCACCACTGTGCTCAAAACTTCTTCACATCCAGTTGGTTTCAAAAGAGGACAGATGGATGGCAACTCAACAAGCTCCCAGAAGAGCACTTTATATGAGACCTTGTCTATAAGCATGAATGACGTTCAGTGTTTGGAATCTGTTCATAATTTGTCTTTAGTCTTGGATGCAAAATAAAGACTTTCTTCATATGTGGGAGGAAATCACATACAGTATGTGCAAGTCATAAATCTCGAGTTTCAAGCAAGACCCCAGTTACCGTGGCAAAAACATCAAGCCAGGTCGAGTCAAGTCATGACTTTGGTTAAGCAAGTCCATCGTCAAGCACGGGCAATGAAAATAACGCTTCATTCGCGGCTTCAATGTCACATGTGCACAGGCGTTTGAAGCAAAAATGCATCCCTATTTGACTACATTTTGTTGGGGACTACTTTTAGATGAGTACCCATTTTGCAGCGCTGCTGTGTCTAATCCCAATATATGTGAGACTGATTGAAAAATCCTCTAAAGCGTCCTTGTCTTCTATAATAATTAAGGGCACAGTCGCCCCGCTCAATAGTGCGACTCTGTGATGTGTTTTTAATTGGTTAACAATGGGAACACTCAGAGCCGCTACATCAGGATTTGAAAAACAAAACAATACTTAAGATTAGGATAATGTTAGGGTTATTATTGTTTGTTACAACACCATACATGGCGAATTTATGGGCTGCTGATTATGCGACACAGTTTTCCTATCAAACCAATGAGATGAGATGAGATGTGTCGAATAGGAGTACAGGCGTACTCACCTGTCGAGCCCTCACACCTGTCCCAGAGGCTGATGACGAGCACCATGACGAGTAAAAGCCCTTTGCTTCCAACCTGCGCGTGTCGCTCATCCATCCTGGCAAATGAAAACCCCGCGTTATGGACTTTAAACAGCAAAGTTGCTCACGATCAGCACTTATCATTATGAGCGGCTCGAAGTATGTTTTCAAAATATCAGGTCATAAATTCTGTTATCAAAGCTGCATTGGATTGCATTACATTTACAAAGATAAGAGCTTAGGGAGCGGAGACCTCTGTCAAGGCAAAAGGAATGACATCATGTATGGTAATTAGAGGCATTTCTGATATTTGTGTGCATATCAACCCATCCATTTTCTATGTTGCTTTTCCTCATCGGGTTTGTGGGTGATTTCCAGCCTATCCCAGCTCCCTGGACTGGTCGAGAGTCTAATGCAGGACACCTATAGATGTATTCACACTCACATTCACACCTATGGGCAATTTTGAGTCTTCACTGAACTTAAGGCCCGGCACACACTGAGCTACGCGGCCCAAAGTGGCTGAGCTGGACAATTGCGAACAAATTACAGTCGGCGTTACAGTCGGGCAAGTGACCCGAGCGCTCATGTCGCCTCGTTGCAACAGAAAAACTGCAACCCCTTGTGTTCTTATCGGGGAACAACATTTTGAGCCTCCATATACAGTGTACTGTATTTTTATTTTTCAATGAACCACAAACAACATGGTGCGATTGTCAAGGAAAATGTAGTTTACCCTGGCAAACATTATAAAAAAATATTATTAAAAAAAACAGCAAAAGAGACACTCCACACTTAGCTTTTTAGCCACGGGAACAGTACATATGAAATTGAAAATGTAGTTAAGTATTATTGTTAAACACAATATAGACCATATATACTGTATTGTGGCCGGCTGGAACTAGCTTCGTACCAAATTGATATTTGTTCTTAGAAGACGTTCAGGATCTTTCTCCGACAGGGTAGTGTCCTAAAATAATTAATTCCTGTGACCAAATGAAGGTGAACAGAAGGTAAAGACCTTATGCTGCCCCACCAGACTTCAGTATGCTTAATCTGTCCCGCCACGGTACCATTTTCCTCCTAATTGAGTGTGGTGGAGTTGGGCCGCCGCACATGAACCATGTGGCGTGTGTAACCTTTGACAGACAGCGATCACGTTTCAAATACACAAAAAAATCATGAAAAAAAAAGGATGCAGCAACAGCACAGTAATTACTGGAAGAGGCTCGGTATCGAATGGTGCGAGCGTGCAAAGTTACAAGATGCGTTTATGCCTTGCTTACCGCCTCCTGCCTCTTATCTTGCCGTGCTCATTGACATATAGATTGTCTAAACCTCTGAGGGGTTCTCATGTTATTTACATAGCTAATTACAGTTATTTTGGACGAGTGAGCGAGCGTCTTTGTGCTGATTTTTGATGCGTCTCATTGGACACCCGATCGAACACTGTGTCAAAATGGCACCGAAATCGAGTGTTTCCTGAAGCGGGAGGCAAATATCCGTCGTTATGACATGGAAAGACAACAAATGAAGTTTGCTTGACGTGGGTCAATGCATTTAAGCGCTGTCTGGGCCCGGGCACAAAAGCATTGAGGCAGAAGTTGGGGGGGGGGTGGGGGGGGGGGGGGAACTGTCTTCATTTTCCCCCGAGATGAAAAACTCCGAACAGTATTAAACTTCTCCAGTCCTCCTTCCTGTTGCACTAAATTGATTCTGTTGAAGGTCTTCCTTTTTTTTTATACTGAATCTCAGCATGCTTGTTGGCATGCTGGAAAGGTAACATTCTGGTCATTTTCAAACGACATACTTTGCTCCTCATCACTGCTGCCGTGTCGGAGGAGAACTTTTCCTTTAGGCAGTATGTTTAGTGGGATCATAACCATGTTGTTTGCTCAGATAGCTTCATATTGGCCACCTACAGCCGGTAGCTGCGTGCCAGCAGCTTGGCTGCTGACATTCACCTTCACATGGACAGCTTTATAGCCGGTGTTTTGCAGCCTGGTAATGGCGCTCGGTCAATGAGAGCTCGTGTGAAAAAAGGGTCATCAGTGACAAAGTACAGGCCTGCGCGGCATCATTTGATGGCCGCTATCTACAGTAAGGCTACAATTCTACAAATGGCTTCCCATTGTCCCTGAATGTGTTGCGTCGTCACTGGTGCGGCGGCGGTGGCGTCGGTCGCTGTGGATTTGTAAGCGCTCCGGGCACTTTGCAGCTCGACCTTGTAATAGTGCTTTTTTCCATTGCGGCAACAACCAAAAACACAACAGCAAACATTTGCCTGTAAAGATTGATGGACCGAACAAGAAGTGACCCCGACTATAAAGTCCATCCTTGGATTCACATCAGACCCGCAACTTTGAAATTAATTGGAGTCTTGATGAATTACTGATGTCCTTGAGCTCAATCGCGGATCTAATGGGACACAGTTAACATAAAAGGCCGTTCAAAATGAACTTGATAGACAGACCAGTAAAATACACACATACGGGTAAGACATGGGTTTGAATAATTTTGTGTAAAATTGGCATCCTGGAGTCTCTTTTTGATTTGATCTTCATTGCTTTATAATGGACTTATTTTCTTACTCAATTGTATAAGCACAGAAAATGGATGGCTGAAGGGATGGAGGGTTTCAATGCTTGCCAACAGTGTGAAATAAAAAAAACACCATTAACCTGATATTCTTGGAGCTAAATTGCACTTAACGTGATGATTGACAAGAACACAAAGGGAATAATAATAACTTGCAATATATTCAATGAAAAGAATAATTATCGTAAGTGTTTTATTCCTCCTGTTGCCAGCAGAAGCACATTATCCCCCTTGCACTATATTGTGAACGGCGCTGTAGGGAACATTCAAATGCAAATCATCACCTCCACAGAGAATCATGCAGTTTTCTTTTATTATTGCTGCTGCCTCTGTAGTGCCGGTACATTTATGTGCTCAGATTCGTGTGGCGATTGGACTTTTATCCTATTGCCACAGATGATTGTAGTAGGCAGATTTCCTTTCAACATGACAAAGATGTGATGTGTTTTATGCAGAATGAAGCGGAAACGTCGCTGTGTCTGACCGACACTATGATCGCCCTCTTTCATTTCGCCACTTGAATGGCAGCAGAACAACGAGGCTTTTCGCATAGTTTGACATCGGTGGACCAAGCACAACGCATTCCCATGATTATTAGGAGGAAATCTGCTACAATCACTGTTGTCTACAAGAATGAGAGCAGTCTACAAGTAGACTACTAAAACATTAATGAGAACGTGCCATTAAGACTGAAGTGAGTTGAAGCTGTTTGGTTTGGATGAAAAAAAAACGAATTGAGAACCGTGACCTCTTTCCTCGTTGTTGTCCCATTTGTGTCACACATTTTCTTTCGCTGATGTTTTTCATTAGCCAGAAACAGACTCTTTCGACCTGGGCCTATAAATAGTAGATGTTCGCAAAGGATGAGGGAACTGGGGAATTCATTCCTTTGCCTGCTTTTGGTTGTTTGCAAAGACATTTACCCATCTTTTGTCGCTATTTTAGGAGTGCCTGATAAGGCAAATGTGTGTTGTTGGATTCTAGAAAGTGTATTATATACTTTACGTATTAATTGTGGATTTTAATGAACGTCACAAATCGGCAGAGGTCGGTACACTAGCCCAAAATTGTACTCAAGGAACAGTACTGTTACTTTAGAATAAATAACATGACTCAAGTAAAAGTAAAATGTAGCCCTTCAAATCATTACTTGACATAGTATTCAGTGAAAAAACTACCCAAGTACTGAGTAACTTGTAATTTATTTCCTTTTTTAAATAGTTCATGAATGTCAAATAGACAAAAATAGGAATATGCAATTTCTAATATCACTTTTTCCAATAACATAACAACATATTAAGCTCCAAAAAAAGCTCTTAAAGTAACTTTCTTTGTTTGCGCATGCGAAACAGCACAATCGGGCTCACTAGGTAGGGATTATTACTAATACTGTACAATTACATGTAATTTGATGATATTGAATTTTGACGTGGATTCGGCCACATTTCTCAGCAATGCTGACGTCTTTCAAAAACGGAACGCGAGTTCTGCCGACTTAGATCTTTATCTTTAGTGCTGTGACTACATTGCGGATTGCTTTTCTCACGGCTCCTTTTGAACAATCCTTTCTACAGCAAAAAAAATAAGAAATAAAATGGAGCGCTAAAGTGGAACAAACTGCGATTTGCATTCCTGTGCTGTGGTCGACCTGCTGGTTTTACTCCATAGAACATTACATTTTGCAAACGCAAACCAAGGCGGCATTTTGTATGTATCTCAAGTTCAAAGTGGAGTCATTGTAGGCTGAAATGTTGACATTTTTAGGCAGACACAGATGATGGCGCATGACATAACTGTTATTTGTTTGTAGCCCAGCCAATCATTTTCTATACAGCTTATCAGCTGGAGCCTATCTGCAAGATAAAATTGTATTTCTCTCGTTTTATGTAAATGAGTCACTTTGAAAACTTTATGTCTGTACGGGGGCACGTGGAGAGACTGTGCCATCATGTGACTGCCTGGCTCCGTTTGATTGGTCAAATGGAGTCAAAGTTCGTTAGTAGTTACGTTGGCTTGGTGAAACAGAGTCATGAGACACAATTCTGTCTGATAAGCCAAAAGGGATCGCACAAGCAATAATTTATACCTGCAGAGTAAAACTCGCGTTTCTTCGTAACAAAAATACTCACGTACAAGGAAAATATATGTTGCATTAAAACTACTCTGACAAGTACCATTTATCCAAAATGTTACTGCACTAAAGGTAATGGCGTAAATGTAGCTCGTTACGACCCTCCTCTGCAAATTCAAATGTATTTTCTACGTGCGAAGGTTAAAGTTGCTAAGAGTTTTGCTTCCTCTGGACCGAGTGTCGTCTTTGACAAGCATGAACCCAAGTAGGGCTCCCTTCTCTCTTCTTTTTTGTGATATTTTCTCCCAAGCATGACAAGCTTTCTTGAAATATCGCGCTTGCGAATCAGCTTGACTAGTAAACCCCGTGTGCTTTAGACTCGAGTCAGTAAACATTTTAAAAAGTGTAAGATTCAATTTTCGCTTTCCCTCTCAATGGAAGGGATCAAAACGCTCAAAATGCGCAAGGCAAGTCGGTAATCCACAGTATCCCCGAGATTGCAGGGCGGGTGCAGAAGCCGAAAAAGCTGGACTTTGCTTTCTTGCTTTCTGCCGTCGGATTCGACACAGGGATTTATCCCCCCTCTTTCCCTTCCGTCTTCTATCTCACTCTTTACTCTGAGCGTGACTGAGACTGTCACCTCGGACGGCTGCGCAGAGCCGATTGCTCCATCTGAGAACAAACATGGCTCATTTGCCAAAACACAGATGTTCCCATCTGACAGTTGCGGAGGGAAGCGCTCAACCCCGTCACCGCAGACAACGGCCCGCCGCTTTGTCGCTCGCCTCTGCGAAGGCCGTCGGCGCCAAATCCGTGTCGGCTCGCTGCGATCACCCGACAAGACAGCTGTCATGGCGGTTTCTGAAGCATGACCTCCAGTCTATAAAAGGAGCAATGCTTTAGCACATTGTTCTGATGGCTTGCTAATCAAATCATTACACATCAGGCCGCAGGGACGCTCGGCAACTGCGGCAAGAGGGGCGCAGTAGACTCAAAAGAGGCTCACACGACTCCTCGGGCCTTCACTTCTGATCTGCGGCGCAGAACTGACTATTTTTGGATGAATGTTCATATCAGTGCTCAGACGCATCACAGCTCAAACCAATGAATGGATGGGCTGCAAGGACGATCTTTTAGTACTTACGTACATAGTTCAGCGGTTTTCAGTTCTGATAATAATGAGGATAGGAACGTTTTAGAGCAAGCCAAAATAGTCACTATTACCACAGACCAGCAAGAAAAGACAGAAAACATTAGAATGTGTGTGCCAGGTCATTTATTGGCGATATCACATTCTTAAGAATCTCTGAACGTATATTGGCACCAAATGCTTCTCCTCCGGGATGTTCCTCCATCATATCACGGTAGCGTTTCATGTCAATGGTCTGAGTCACGACAAATAGTCACATACAATATAGAGACCATTTAGATGAAGTTAATCTATCATACACGTTTGGGGACTATCACAAAGATATCCCTAGGCTAAAATAACTTGGCTGTGCCTTCCCTCTGAGGCAATAGTGCCCCCCCCCCCCATCCCCCCCCCCCCCCCCCCCCCCCCCCCCCCCATCCCTCCACTTCACCGCATATGAGAGGAAAATTAATTGCAGTCCCATTTGGCCGAAGAAGCTGTCACCTGACACCGGTGCTGCGTGCCCTTTCTGAGAGTTTAACCACCAAGGCGACCTTCCGTAATGAAACAGCCAGACGCTAGCTGAGAGGTCGCCCTCGTCTAAACCACAACAGTCAAACGGTCCCCACGTTTGAGTTCCCTTCAATCCTAATATCTTTGCACAACTGTCTCCTACTTAAAATGCAACAGAAGGGGGTGTTCCTACAGAATACACTGGCTGCGTTTCAATGGATGGCAATAAGGTAGCTGTTGGCACAAAGAACAAAACAATGCGGTTAAACTACTGTACTCCAAAGTCTAAAATAAACCTGAAATGTCGGGCTCTCCTACCACCTTGGAGGACAAAACAAAGTGAAAATTTGAAGAGCAATAGGAGTTAACTGCAACACCCAAATGGACTGTTGTCAATTTCTCACAGACATTTCTGTGAAGGAAGAGCGGTGTTTTGTCATCTCCATTGAAGGGGGGGGAAAAAAAGGAAAAACAATCACTTTGTGCTGTCACTTTGTCCTTCTGACAAACGGAAGGACACTATGTTGAATGGATGGATGATACAGAAATGATTTATGGAAAATAAAATTTAGTGCGGTGTGGATTGGTCAGCCGGACACTCGGATTTGATTTCAATCCATGTGTAGAAGAAAAATACATTGTTTCATAGGATTTTATATTCTTAACAAGGTCGAGGAAAAGAAATTTATGTTGGAAGGTACTTAAATGAAGCATTTCCGTTGGACTTTTTTTCCACTCATACAAGCAAGCGCTGTGACTTTATTTTTACTTGTTGTGTAATTTTTGAGGTTGTGGACTCCAACACTGTGGGACCAATAAGCTCACATCAAATTATGGCCTAATTGTGTCTGTGATTTGGACACGGTGACGTGCAACTCTGCTTCAAATAGGAACCTTCCATTCAGCATAAAGTGTCATTTACCTTTTGTTTTGATGACGGCACGATGAGCTCTCCGTGTTTAGCCTTATAGTGCACTTTCAGTCTGTATGATCGGAACGCCCAGAATTGCCACATTGGATTACTGCAGCCAATAAATGGAAGGAAAGAGGGGCCGCGTAGGGAGTGCAGTGCGCCGGCTGTCGCGTGCATTGATGAGAAGAAAAGGTGAAGCGTGAGGTTTTGGGGCACAAGGGAAATCTATTTTAAGGTGTGCAATGAAACCTCGCTGTGCCACGGCGACAACAGGAGAGACGTTGACAGGCAATTATGACGTTCTGTAATTAGCTCATAAGCTATGCTATCTCTGTTCGCCAATTATCATCACCAAATGCCAAGTCTGATGTCTCCCGCTCAGGTCGATTTGACAAGGACGTACAGTATATGCCACGCACAGTATGTACAGTATATTACTACTATAGAAGCTGAACACGAGATCTCAAAAGATGAGCGTAAATGCTTCTGAGACAGCAACATAAATTCTGTGTTGTCTTTGTACTCAATGACATTCTGTCTGGATATTTTCATTTTACTGCAAAAACCCACAGTGATCTAAGATATGAGCTGTAGAGACAAGCAGCGTCTTTCTCCCGCTAAAAAAATAAATAAATAAGCAAAGAGGCCAATTTGTACTGTCACAGCAGTAGAAAAACATCAGGCCATGCAGCAAAGTCAGGTTTTATGTTTGAAAGTTGCAATGATTTGAAGGTATCCGTTAATGTATGTGTGCTCAGTGCTTGAATTTTGCACTGGGAACATTTTCGAACAGTGAGTCGAAGTTGCAGAAGTAATTAAAGGAATCACTAAGGAGGTTAGAAAGGAAGTTGAAATGTCAATGCGTGTGTGTGTGCCTCTTCAAGGAAAAACTACTCAACGGAAAAGTTCACTGAAAGTTGCTTGAAATGTCACTCGTGTGATCGATAGACGCGCTGTTCATTGGTCTTTAAAGTTTCTCAGAGATGATTGCCCTACGTCAGGAGCAGGGATTGATTTTCAATCATATTTAAGCCAAAATGTGTGTTGCAGACAACAGATAACTGGTACAACTACATTTTGATTGAAAAATCAGCCTTTCATAAACTTTTGCAATTCAACATCCCGACTGAGTTGACGCAGCACCTTTCAAAACCAAGCCAAGTATAGCCAATAAGGCATCATCTTTAGTGCTGGAAACTCCAAAATTAAACCTAAACACCACATGCAAGCTTCACAAAATATAGTTATACGATATTATATATCGCTGGCGTCTGTGCCAAAACCTCCCATGTCCAAATTTGGTCTGTTTCCTATTTTTTCACAAAACAATACTATTGGTCAGTCCCTACAAGGGTCTGTTAATTTTGCTGACCAATCTAAAGTGTTGAAAATGGCTCGCTTTCTTGGACAATGGAATATTAACGCCTCAACAAACATGTTGTTTTTTGTTTGTTTTTTTTGGTTTCCTGAAAAGTGATGGTTTCGGAGATGCGAGGTTGTTAAATGTTAGAATTTACCGCATCCCGGCTCGTCTCCAGGAGACGCCGCAGAGACATCTCCGCAACCAGCGGAGACTCGAGTCGCCATCAGGTCGTAAACTAGTCTCCAGGCTAGTGAGATCGTCTCCATAACAGCCGTTAGTTCGTCCGTTAGCAAGTAACACGGAGCATTGTGGGCAAATGGTGAAAGTCCACTTTAACCACTGCAAGGTGGCTAAATGTGCTTCCAAGTAAAACCCACCACAGTAAAACAACTGAAGGAAATGAGTTCGCACATCGTTTCAGCTTGTGTGTGTTTAAAGACAGTGGCTAGATTAGGCGCAGCTGGTTGATCGTAACGGATCTCCAGCCCTTGTACAAATGTTGTATTTATATCCTTGGGCGTCTGCTTTGTACAACACGAGCGACGGTCACGACTGACAAGCTCGGCCGACACGACTCGCAAATCATCCGCACCTGGTGTCCTCTGATCGCCACTCGCACGTGTCCATCACACTGGCATCGCGTTTTCCCCAACAAGGCTTCTTCCTGGGCCAAAGTGGTCGGAGCCAGAGGCTGAGAAAGTGAGGGGATCAATTTAATTACATTCAGTTTTGTTTGATTAAATATTCAATTGCATCCCTCTCCTCTGTTTTACATGACTGAGCAACAAGGCTCAAGTTATTTCAGCAGTGGCCCTCACGGGAGTTATAATCCCGGCTAAGTGACAGGCTAATTTGTGATATTAGATTGCTTTCATTGAGGTCGTTCGGGCCCGCTTCGGACATTAGCACTATGAAAAGGCTGCTATGCCTCAGCGGTCACATTCGTACGTGACGGAAGTAGAAAGGAGGGCGAAGGTCTTCGCAAACCTCCTCGGAGCCCATATTTCCACGGTCACGTTCAATCTTCTCGGGAAATAGCAAAGAAAAACAGAATTGAGCTGAAGGTACGCAACAGGAACTGCGGCCCCCTCGATGTGTGAGGCGGGATCGGACTGGGACCTATCACGGCGTGAAGGTGGTCTGTTTATAATGAGCAGTGAGCGTTAAATGGAAGTAAAGTGCCAGGAAAATTGGAACACTCATTGGCAGTGGGAGGGAAAATCCACCGAAAGGGGATAAGAGGCAATATGAGTGCCAGAGTCAGTCAGGAGACAAACACATTCAGATGAATAGCGAGTGTATGTTTGTTTGGAGAGGGAGAAAGGAAATCCAAAGTGTTGTTGGTCCCCCTTCAGCCACAAAGACAGGTTTGACTGTCTTCGAGCCTTTTTTATTTGCCCGCGTGGTTGCTATCCAAAGTCAACCTATTGCTGCTGACCATTCAGGGTGTCAGAGGCCAGAACAAGTAATTAAAACCAATAGAAAAATGGGGGATTAGTTTGAATTAATCCTCAACTTTTCCCATTTTCTTGCCAAAGTTGCTGAAATGGAAGGACATGGAAATCTAGCAGAGCATATCAGAACTAATGGGCTGGCAGTGCTCCTCGCAAATGAGACGGGGCTAATGGATCCACAGGCCTGGCTAAGATGGCTGAAGCAGATTGCGCGTGGATAACAACACATTGGCCGCGGTCCTTCTTTTGCCGAGGAAATGTAATATATGAGAATGAATGCGAAAATACTGTATGCTTCCTCGTTTGGAGACTCCCGCTGCAGATGATTCAGGGTGGGATTCAGGCTGAGATTAGCAGCAGCATAAATGCCAATTAAATGGATAATATCACGGCTGCTAAAAATGATGCATGAGGAGGGTGTGAGGACGTTTTCATAACCCGTCCCAATTCCGTTCAACATTATTTAGGTTCATCTCATTGCGTTCACACATGAAGACAAACGTTTTATTGAAAATGATGAATTCAAATGCTCTATCGGATGTCATAGCTTATTTAAAACGGCGCAGTGTTTACCTTTATTGGCCCGTATTAACGGATCACCTCATTATTACTTTTTGCCTCTTCGCAATATGCAGATTTAATAGCACCTCGTAATATTGTGATGTTACGCTGTCTGAGAATTGATTACCTGCTCCGATGTAATTGCATTGCCGAGCCGAAGAAAGACGCTTTATTACCTTTAACATTGCTTATTACATCACATATCAATTTGGCTATGGACTGTATGTGGATATATTTAGGATGGCTATCAGTTTGAATATGAACATTAAGTATTCATGAATGTATAGTTAACCAACATAATTGCCGAGTCTATTTCCCCGTATCCGATGAAGACTGATGCAATTTTGTTCGTGGGATAGAACTTTCATCCTTTTTCATTTTCTGGGGATTCACTATGTATACTTGTGTGCAACGATCTGACCTTCTGCAATGGAACAGTATACGATCTGTTGCCGTCATGCATGGTCAATCTCTGAGAGAGAGAGAGAGAGAGACAACATTTTCACGTTTTCATGTTGTCTTGCTCATAAAATGTCTATGCATGATGGCCACAGGTTGCATACTGTATACTCTGTACTCTGTCATAATAGTGTGAATTATGGGGTGACATATGTTCGATGAGAAAATTGGCATATTGACCTTGGTGGAGGTCTGTATAATTTTCTCCTTTCAGATGTCAGTTCAAAATAGGCATTCAACACTTTTTAACCCGAATGCCGGGATGCAATTGCAACTTCTCGTTCAACACAGCGCGGCCTTTCAGTGTTAATCAGCGCGCCGGGTTTCTGACTGAGGTCATAAAATGGAGTGTGCCTTTGTATTGGACTGTTTTATACTGGACTATTACTCAAACCTCAAATGGGGTGGCAACAGTAATGAAAAATGGCTCTCGGGATAATGCGGTGCAGTTGAACGGCCTCGATAATAAGCATGAAAGGAAAGTGAGAAGCCTTTGGGCAGTGTAATTTTAGTTTTTTTAATAAATGCCGTTTTGTTTTCGAAGGATGTCTTTACCTAAAGTATACATGCATGGGTATAGGAAGAAGAGATATGGTGCCCGAGTGACACCCCCTCATCGTAGTAAAGCAGAGGACGGAGCGTTGAGAGCCAGGGGTGGGGTGAGACCGCACGCGCGCCGTCACTACGCGGAGCCGCGGCCGATTTCGACAGGTGCCGGCGGATAATTGGGTGACACGCCGACGCCGACCGCCGCGCTTCTGCCTGCTGGACCTCATTACTATCACTCAGAATTCCCCCTTTAAAAAGCTCCACAGCAAACATGACTCCTCGGATTTGCTAAAACTCCAACCGCACGTCCCTTGAAATGTTGGCATTAAAGGTCCTGTATCCCCCCCGAGGTTTAGCGGGCTGTTAAATCATTGTCGTAAATATGAGGTTACACAAATAGCATAATAGGTGGCACGGTGTTGAAGTGGGTAGCACTCCAGCTCGAAGCAAGACTGGTCCAGGGTTTTAAAACTGCCAGCCAGAAAAGGCCTCTCTCTCTCTCTCTCTCTCTCTCTCTCTGTCTCTCTCTCTCTCGCTCTCCCGCTGAAAGCAGCGATAGGCTCCATTTCCCTGTGACCCTTTAGACCTTGCTTGGTTCGCTTTAGAGTAAAAATGGATGGAAGTGTGTACAAGCCAGTGTGTGCAGGGTTTTGCTGCCTCATTGCACAAAGTAGATAACAGGATCAGGTTCCATAAGCCAACAATACATCAACAGGTGTGAAATGTCTGTCCTTGAAAACTCCAGCCTGAGCTTAATAGTTACTGAGCGGAGATATGAGGTCTTACTTCTTCTACAAAGCTCATTTTGACAGTCATAGCAAGAGCCACTGGTAATTACTTTGTTTTAATACAATGCTTTATTGAGCCAAAGCACATATTTTACATTTGAAAAAAATGCCACAAAAAGGACAGTGGTGCCTTGGCATCCAAGGTAAATTAATTCTATGAACACGTTCGTAACTGAAAACCTTCGTATCGCAAATCGTCTTTCCACATTGAAATGAATCGAAATGCCATTAGTCTGTTCCAGCCTCCCTCCCCCCAAAACATGTTATTTCATTAAAAAAAAAAAAAGACAAGCACGCTATACAATTGTACTTTATGAAAACATACAGTAATGACATAATTAAACACAATGTAAAGAATTAAACCGTTTTTGCCACGTTTTTGGTTTCAATTCAATGGACATTGTGCTGCTCCTTCTGGGGGCAGTCTAATATGCAGACGTATGGATCCTCATGAAGGACCCGGTCACAATTGCTCAGTAAGCCACAGCAGTCTTAATTGTGTACCTTCTGCAATCTAGTGGAAGAGCATAGATGTATGAATAAAGATGTACTATTTAAAGTCAATAAATAACAATCATCGGACAAATTAAGTGAAATGTAATCATTTCCATCAGCACACCTGATGATCTCTCATCATTTTAATAAATCAAGTACTGACAAACATAATTTAAAAGTATATTTCCACTAAGCAGAGTCTTATTCAGTTATAGAGAGGTTGTGGTGATTGCAGCTGGTCTTCTTCCAATATATATCGTTTATCTCACAGCTGCTGTATTGATACTATCCTTGTTACTCTGCGATTACTAAACAGTAGTGGACATTTTAATATGCCACCTAACCTAACCCTACTTTCCAACCGCTGCGACCTAACTAGCAGGTTTCAACAGGAATCCTTCTCCAACCACTTTAAAATGTCAGCATAAAGTTCATATACTGCTTAACTTTCTGGCCAATTTTCTGACAACAGTTTAAAGCTCAAGAAAGTTCAACTTTCAGGTCTATTAGTCACAAAGTTTAAAGTACACTTCATTCTGTCCATTTCGGCCCCCTAAAAGTCTGAGAGTTGAACAGCGCAATTAGCACAATACGATATGCAAACTGTTACGGCCGCTTGCCCACAAGTGATTGCATTCCAAAATGGTGCCTTATTACTGCACAATGAGCACTTTTAGGAGACTTGTGAAGTTGCAGTGTTTCATGGTTATCTCACTGAAAGAAATGTTTGCGCATAATGCGCCGAGTGTTCCCTAATAAGGCTCAATAAATGTGCCCTTTCATTTTCACACAGTGCAACTGTTTGATAGCTATGGAGTCCTACATAAAGGTAGAATTAGCAACACGTTGCCTTCGCTAATAGTCTGGCAATTTTAGAAACTCAACCAAGGCGCACATTCAGCAATGTCTTTAAAATAGTGGTGTTAACAGTCACACGGATGAATGACATGGAGGATGCATCGTCTGCCCAACACGAGTGTTTCTTCACTCCAGGTTTTTATAATTAGCTGCCTGCACCTCGAGCTTGCAGCGTAATTGGTTGCCCGGCCTTCGACTCGTTCAAGTTGACTATTGGAGAACGTGATTTTCCAAGTGTCCTTGACAGAGAGTGAAAATTAAATTTTCGGCTCGCCACGGCGATCAAACAAGAACTCTCCTGCTGAAGCGCGACGGAAGTAGTGGAAGGTAGCATGGCCCATCCCTACAGTCACATCCATACAGGACAAATTTTCCTGAAGCATTGCTTTTTATCCAGGAATTGATTGCTTTTGCTGCATACAACCTAGATGCCCCGCAATGTTTCCATCATACCTATACAGTTTCAACGCTAAACGTACATCAAATTATGATCCCAAAACATTTCAAACTCATTACACTTGGGCCCGCCGCACACAGAGCGACGCGGGTGAAACCGTCCGAGCTGTGTGCGAGGTCCAGCCACTCGTTTTAATGAGCGGCCGGTCGTCTGGTTTTGCTGCGATATCAAATTTGAAATCGCCGGCGAACGGCGTCGCAAAATTGCAATATATATATATATATATATATATATACATATTGTTTTACAATAATAATGAACTATAATTATAATTTAATAAATACATGTGGCTAAAAAGCAAAGCGGAGCATGTCTGTCGCTGAAATGCATTGGTGCAGTCGGTTAATTAGCAGCAGCCTCTCAAAATATCCACGCTCTCATTTATTGTTGCTTGGTGTGCGCTAGGCCTTAAAAATAAATGGCTTACAAATGATAATTATTATTATTATTTTTTATTTTTTATTTTTTTTTTTTCATATCACTGCTCACAACCTGTACAAATACCAATGACTACATTCCTGTTAGCCATTTTATTACATTTTTGACACAGTGATGCACAAATTTGCACTTAAAAATAAAATACATAGTAGAAGCTTGGCGTTCTTTTGCTGACACTGACTGGAGTTTGGATCTGTTCATCATTTTTTCCTTCTTGACTAAGGCCCCAGTTCCAGCCCAAAAGCACATTTTCACATGTGTTTAGGAGATTCTGTTATGGTTCGATGAAACCAAGGTTGAACTTTTCGGCCACAATTTCAAAAGGGTTGTTTGGCGTAAACACAAAAGATTCCCATACCTACAGTAAAGCACGGTGCTTTAGGGCTGTTTTTCTTCAGCCCTAGACCATGTGGATGGAATGATGAACAGTTCGAAATAGTCAGTGTGTCTTTCTGCTAGAAAGCACAAAAAAAGCCTCCCAGAACATCTGAAAAACATCAGTTTGAATTCTGAACACAGCCACATCCCAGGTATAATCTGCATTTTTTACTTCCGCTCTCAAAATGATTACTTTGTTTGCATGGGTTACACGCGACCTTAATAGTGGAAAACGTTTTGAAATGATTTGCCTTGGTCTCATTTTTTTATATGGCATTTGAACATGGGGTGTGTAGACTTGTTCTACCCACTGTACCAAAGTAGTAGGCATGTCTTAGGTAATTAGGTCATTTTGAAGGCACTAATATGACAGCCATCAAGGTCAACATTTATTTATTTTTTTGGGGTGCCGATATAAGAATATCAATGTGCGCCCCTTTAACCATACGCAAAGCCACCGCTCTGACCACTGTGGGTCTGACAAAACCAAACACAAAACGTCCGCAGGCCAAAAGCAAATGTGTTTTCCCAGCCCTGTTCCCTCCCATCTCTCTCTGCCCTTCATAACTCCGGCTGTCGGCTGGCAGAATGTAAATGAGCCTCTCACCACCGAGCCTATGATGGTGTCAGCGCTCTTCTTAGTCTCTGGTCTCATTAGAAGCCGAGTGGAGCTGACATTTACTCAGCCACTGTGCTCACCAGCTCTTCATGCGGGGCGCTCGGGTCGAAACAATACACAGTGAGATACTCCAGCCGTCCCCAAAACCTTTGCAAGCAGTCGGTGGCAATATTGTGTGTTGACTTAAAATAATGTTAAAATGCCAACGTGCGGCTTTTACATGGCCGAGGCTGGACAAAACTAAGTTGGATCTGTGCTGAATTGTGCATCTTTGCAGATACACCCATATCTGCAAATCCCTTGAAATGAAATGAAATAATCCTTCATCATTCGCATCATTCACATGTTTTTGTGTACTCCTGCTAAATGCTCAACAAATGACTTTACACTACGACACAATGACTCATCTTGTGTCATCTGGGGTAAAAAGATGTTGTGTGTCCTTGCGGTATTATTTCTGCCTCAGTGTCAGCATGGCACGCTCCCCGTGGCGGGATTAATTAGGATTCAAGATTAATAGCGAGCACATTCTTCTCTTTGACGATCGTCAGGGTTATTTTCAGCCCAATAACCTGCATCATTTTACAGTTTCTCCCCTTGCAGTTTGCTCATCACCTTCTACAGACGTCATTAAAAGTAACTGAATTTAGGGGGACGACAGCAGTCTGCCGTGCCTTGACGGTAAACTAGATCGCAGCTCGGGTTTGAAATTAATATGATGGCGATGGCTATTTCCTGACTCCTGCTCCTCTGGGGACCCCGCAGCTCTGTTTTTCTGCGGTCCTCTCATCCTGTTACTAATGCCCGATTCGGTGTAACCCTTATCTCTGTGCTCACTACATGGCCTGATAGGGCTCTGTGTGTAAGCAATTAAAATGGCTTATTTTCCAGATAAGTGGGGGAGCGTGGTCAGACTGGAAGCCACAGGCGGCCTGTGTCAAGTCTTTAGGTTACCCACCGCCCGCCCGCCTGCGGGGGGGGCGGGCTGAGCGCACCCAGCGAGGCGCACAGCTCAGCGCAATCACGTGTGCAGGGGGTAGCAAAATTCAGCCGGAGGGGGAAACATACACAAGCTGTATGTTTCCCACATCACAAACACAGTTAAAATTAATATTTAAACAGCGTCATACATAAATATTGTCAGGCCGGGGCCTCGAAAGATACTTCATTTAGACTCTGAAGAATAAACCAAATGTTCATCATTCACTTCTCATGAGCCAGCGGTTCTTTGTAGGGGTGCTCACATCTGTGCATCAAAGTGGGTTTCCAGCTGGGTACAGACAGACAGGTGTAACGCATCCCATCATATTCTGAAGACGAGTTATAAAGAATCCAAACACACTCTCACAGGATTTTGCCACTGTTACGGAATCATAGCTGCTCACGATGATCCGATTTATTACAGTCTTTTGCCTTAATTGGCTGTGTTGATGGAACACAACGTCGCTGCGGGCTCATTCATCAGCTGTTTAACTACGAGATGACAGCATCGCCATTCTGACCTGACACGCTTTGCTTAATTACCTACGCCTCTCTTCTCCTCCGTGTTTGGTATCTAGTTACCAACTTCATCTGAAGCTACTTACATACTTAGTCCTGACGTGTATGATGTGACTGACTCCACCTTTCTTCACTGGTCCGTTTTTATCTATAAAACACTCATTTGTGAGACCCCCACCTTATTTTCGCTCTCTGTTCACCATGCACACCACCACCCTCACTCTCTGTCCCAGTGAGTGTTTTAAGCTCATCATTCCCAATCTCACACTGTACAGTTTGTTGTCTGTGTATTTGCATTTGAGGCATTGCAAATAAGAATTTGCCTTACCTGGATAAATGCAGCACACAATAGCAATAACCGCCACACGAGTACAGCTTAATCCTTCTCTGACAGAGTCAATCCAAACTGAGCGCAGCTGGATAGGCAAACAAATCAATTTGGCACGGTATTATCGAGCCACAGCCTAAAAGTAACTCCACTTTTGGAACTTGACCTTATAGGGTCAAAAAGCCTTTCGTAAAGTGCTCCATAAAATATAAAGGTTGAACTTGTTCATGGTAATCATTAAATTCAGATCTTGTTGTCAGCAAGTTCAGTTTTTGATTTTAAAAAAAAAGGGTCGTTCGTAGAAGTCCATATGAAATATGTAATTTTCACACTTTTTTTTTTAATTTTTTTTTACAGAAAACACAATTCAAAACAATAAAGGTAAAAGGCAATAAATGTCGACGCAGCATATAGTTAAAAACTTTTAACTCTATATACTCTAGATGAGTCCGTGTTGTTTAAACATACTTTTTTGTGATGTTACCATCCCATAATCCTCCGCTACTTTTGCAAACGTCCCTCCTGTCGCTGAAAGTGATCCATTTTGATGCAAAGTGAGATAAGGAGGTGGAAGACTGGTCCGCTTCCGGCTTCCCTCACTCTTCACATATCTTACACGCGAGGTGTTTTCAGTTGAGTAGTCGCAGGGGAAAACTGCAAGCAGTTCACTGGACAGCTCTCCTCTTTCCGTTTGATTTCACTGGCTGTGGGAGTTTGGGCAAAGCCTTCCCGTACCAAAACTATCTGGGATCAATATCCTGTTTACCTGCTATTGTTCGAAAGTCATTTCATTTGTCACATGCAAGGTCCAACTGCGCGTGTGGATAGACTTGGTGCTCATTTGACTATTCCTCCCAAGCTTGCAGTTTATTTAGCTGCTGCTGAATTAGGTTTTACTTGGAATGAAACGGAGGGAGATGGCGGCGCGCTCCAGATCAAACGGAATGTGGAAGAGCGTGGATTGGTGGCGGCGGTGGGGGCGACGAAGGCCTTACATCAAACACACGCACAGCGGGCGCATATCAGACCTCCAAATTCTACTCTTGTTCTTGTGGCTGAACTGACTCCGAAGGTGTGTGTCGCCGCAAAATAAATATAGACATTTACGACATCTTTTAATATACAGGCTCCAAATAGCACATGAGTTAAAACAATGTAGTAATTGTTGGCTTCATGATGCACTGCACTCCTAATTTAATACTGAGAAGTAATTATTTTATTCACTAAGCAATATGATTGGGTGCTGTTAAATACAGTGGTGTTTTTTAACATGATTAATAATAAAATAGTACTGTAGAATTGTACTTTACAGTAGTGACATAATTAAATCAGATGTAAAGAATGAAATGGTTTTTGCCACGTTTTGCTTCAATTCAATGGCCATTGTGCTGCTTCTTCTGGTGTGTGCGCCTTGGCCACACACCAGACCACACCAGTATTGTTGTATTATTTGTCTCCAGGCGTTGTTCCACCATTTGTTCAAATATCCGTTGCTATCCGTTAGCCCGTCTGTGGCGTTTCACATTGTTTGTTAGCATTAAGATAAAGAGACTTTCCTAGGGTAATGCTATGTGGTTTTAATTATGCAATGTGTAAGTATCTTTGTTTTATGTTTAGTTTGACAGGAAACTTCCACTATCAAACTTAGATTTGATACAAAAAAAATCATCTGAACGATGGCTCTTTTTTTTTTCCTTTTTTTTTAAACTCATAAGTCTGGTCACACAAGGGACCACAATATCTAATCAACCAACTCCTTGTGTTTGGCACATTTTTCAGCTGGCATTCACATTGTTACAGCACATTTCATCTTAGATGAAATGTTGGATTGTTTATGTATATTTTAGTGTCTGCTGCCAAGGGACTATGAATGTAAATTAGTAGTTTAGACTGATCTTGTAGACACTGTTGCAAACCGAGCGTAAAATGAGAAAGATGATTGAATTGACTTTGAAAGCAGCACTGGTTGCCAGTATTCTAGAAACAGATGATCTAATAGGATTTTCCACACATGACCATCTCTATTGCTCGCAGAGACTGGTCCAAAAAAGTGTCGAAAATTTAGTGGGCAGCACTCTTTTGGGCCCTTAGAGGTCAGAGTGGACAAATTCTAAAGACTGTTGCTCGCCACAGCTGTTCACAAACTGCGTTTTTCAGCCCAGTTGGCTCGGAGTGGCTGACCATGAAGCGGCGTCGTCATTGGTATCGATGGCGACCAGTTTGCAAGGCGTGCCAGAAAAATAAGGTGACATTGGCTGGTGTCGTCCAGCTGGAGGAGGACCAGCGTGACCCGAGGCATTGAGCCCGCGGCGTTCAAACCCTCATCATTCACAGTGAAGGAGCTGTGACTAATTCCACGTTTCCGGCTAATTGATACTTGCCAGGAATGCCAGTTGTGCTCTGGCAATAGTACACACATCATTTTGGGACACCTGGCCACAGATTTGCAAGTTTGGAATTGTCCAACACATTCAGGAGGAACTCGGGGGTCTAGATTCATGAATTTTTATGAGTTTACCGCAGTGTTGCCCAAATATTGCCCAACCTATATTGAGCCAAAGTACAGATTTTACCTGATAAAAATCTCACGGCCCAGCGCTAAAGAATGAAGAATGTCACAAAAAGTACGGTATGCTTAAATATTGATCATCTCAATTGAAACACATTTACTTACTCAGTGTGTGCCTGTTATGGCTTTTTCTGTCATATGAATGGCAACAGGTGGCCATACGAAATAATATTTTTGGCAGTAAATAAGTTCAATTGGGTTGTTTTCTGCTGCATACCTGATGATCTCCCACATCGGTCACAGGAGTTGACACCTCAACATGGCGCTCTTCCGATAGGATGTGATGACATTTGTTTTGTCTGCCTTACAAATTCAATGACATTCAAATGAAAAAAAAATAATAATTCTGGGTTTTCCCGCAATTAGCTAGCGATCAGGATAGGCTTCAGCTTCACCCATGACCCTAACGAGAAAAAGTGTTAAAGAAAATGAATGGATGGAGGCCACAATAATAATCACATTATATATTTTTAAAAAATAATAAAAGAAAATTCATTACTTTTGTTCATATGTTTTTTGTTTTTTTTTTTTTTTTAATAGATATGAGTCTTCATTAGCTTTTAACTAATTGAACTGAATGTGAAGGTGAGCATATTGTTTACGGTTATACCAATCAAATGGGCAGATGCGAAAGAATATTACACGTGTTTCCATGTGCTTGTCATTCAAAGCAGCTTGTCCAATAGCCAAGAGCATAATTGTGGGAGATTGGATTGCATGCAAGGCTTTAAAGCCCCTTCACTAATATGACTTTATAGTTGCCTGGATACATATTGTCCCTATTCCCGCCCGGTGTCTCTCTCGCTCTTCCTCTCTTTTCATTTGCTCCCTCCTGTTATTTATCATGGCCATTATATGTGTGGCAGCAAGTGCTGTATAGCAGCTGCAGCAGCCACTGCGTTTCATCATCAGAGGACTCATATTTGCTACAGGCGAGCAAACACTGGACTGGAGGTGAAATCATTCAATCACAGTTCAAATGCATCTACACCAGCCAACATACTGACACGCCTGCAAAATACTCAACAGGAATTTGATTGAACTCCGCAGTGTTCTAGAATGAATCTACTTTTTTATTTAGTGTGAAATTTGCCCAGGAGACCTGCTGCATTTGTATAACTATATCTAAGAAGTTTGCATTGTGAGCAAGCAAGTTAAGCGTGAGGTTTGCCATAAATAAATCATCTGTTTGTTGAGGGAGAGGGGGGAAAAAAGTCAATTCCCACTAATAAATTGCAGAATAATTGATTGTTCTCTCTGTGGCTAGGCAGTCAAACGCTCATTTTGGTGGGAATTGTTTCAGTATTGATTTAGATAAGAGGTGTCGCGCGCGCGCACAGGCATGCAATGCAAAGTGCACGAGGCAGAGGAAAAGTCAATGGCTCTTACCTGGAAGTGTCCCACTCCCTTCCCACGCATGAACACCCCTTTAAACCATCAGGTGGGCTGCTAACATCCAGGATTTCAAATCTGGAGACGTGCGTAAAAGCTAGGAACGGCTTCTTATCAGCACTGATTATTGGTCCTTTAACGCATCACTGACGGCATCTCATCCACCCTTAAGATCAAATTCGACTCGGGTATCTTCTGTAATATCCCACTGGTTCAAAATCAGGTGGAGGAGGACTCCTTACGGTGCGTCCTTGTAACAGTTCCTGAGTGGTTTGGGATGCACGTGTGGTCTCCTCGCTCCCGGTGAGTCACGAAGGAATCCGGTCGTTGCTTGAGCCGCGTCTGGGCTCAGTCTGACAGCTCCACTGTGCGCGCACCAACTTTTATCACCACTCTGGAGCGCCGCGTAATCGGACTGCAGCGCAGCGTCATGTAGTGTTCCGATTTTTTTATTTTTTTTTCCCCCTTCGATTTTAACGTGACCAAATTCATTGTGAAAACCGAATTAAGAAGTGATCCTCACGTATAAATGGTTATTAATTTAAAAAAAATTTTTTTTTACTTGTATTTGAATCAACCTTAGCAAATTGAGAATCACTTAAAAATTGCATGCATTTAACTTCAATCATTTACCATATTCCAACAATTTAATGCGTTATTTACCGTTTTATTTCCTGTAAAATTAAATTAAAAAAAAAGCTTCACATTAAGTTGTACACTAGTGCCCTCACGTGGAGAGCGTATAAATTACAACACTCAACTTTTGGGGGGGGGGGGGGGGAATCTTCAAACGTGACTACAGTTCACAAAGAAAACACAGTTTGATCCAAAATGTTTACTCCAGAGTCAAATCATCCTGCACACTCACACACACACAGACACACAGACACACACACAACGCCACAGTATAATGCATGTGAATATGGCAAATAAAGTCAAATAAAAAGCACAAAGTGATTGGCTTGCTTTTGCAGTTCATTAGAAACACAAATAAGGACAAAATAATAATAATAAATTCAGCGCTATCCATGAGGCCAAATAAAACTACAGTAAATTATCCAAAGGCATTTTTTCCAAATATTTAATATCTGCTATGGGGGCTGACAATAGCAAATGCCCGAGACCTTAGACGATTGTTCAAGCTGCTTCTAAAAGGCATCGGCGGCTGCTGCAGTAGTAAAAAGTTCACGGACTCTGTTTCCCAGAGTTCCTCAGCACTCCTCTTTGATGTAAATTTGTTCGTATGTGTCGGACTCCAGGTGCTCCAGGCGGTCCGTCTGACCGTTCATGATCTCGTCTGGTGTCTTCATGAACCTGGCCAACGCAAAAAAAAAACGGTGAGATTATTGTTACGCGGTTGTCATTTTTGAGGGAAAGCTGGCTTTACCTGAATAAAAGTCTTTGTCCTGGTTCTTTCCTGATAATGTTCAGTTTGTAGTAGTGTCTCAGTGCTCGTGACATCTTCTCATATGTCATGTTGGTCCTGTTCTGTAAACCCAGAGTAATGCAAGGTGTGAATAGCGCGTTAATAATCTAAAAAAGATGAAAATGTGGCCAGAAGGAGGAAAAAAAATGGCATCACTTTAAGAAGACATGCTTTCACAAATTGCTAGCTTCTATCATGTACCTTGTGGTTGCCCCACAGCCTGGCCAGACCATTTGGGTCCATGATGCGAAAGACTTTGCTCTCTGGGTCCTCCCAGCGGATGTAGTTCTCGTACCGGCTGTCTGACAGGAGCTGGTAGACGTAGTCCCACAGTAGCCTGCAGTCTGCCAAGGACAAAACGAGAATCAAGCAATTGTATTGTTGTGTCCCATAAATATGGACACAGTAATCCGCCACAGAGTACAAATGGACAAAAATATATACTCCCGTATGTAGGTATCCATGTTTGAAAATATATATACACGACATTTATTCACAGCTTGGTGACCCCCAGGGGTCAGTTTGAGAACCACTGCTCTTGTCTATTAAAGACCCTCTAAAGGGAAATCATTTATTTGTTTCTGAAATTCTGTGCATTGCAATATGCATGTTTGAAGACAATTGCTGAACGCGTGCAAAGACTGAGAACTATGTTGTACTGAATTGTGGAGATGTTTGTGGGAACTGTTTCCATTTCAGTTTTCCTGATTTTTTTTTTTTTTTCCATGGTTTTGGGAGCCTGATTTTATATGCTTGGCAATTTTTTTAATCACTCCTATCTAGCAGGGTTGTTTCTGTGGTGTGTCAAATTTGGAAGATTTAGTTTCACTTCACAGGGACTTTAAGTCATACAGTGTAGCTTCTGAACTACTCAGTGGAATTCGTACTTGTGTATCTCTCAGTCCATTCAACAGTCATAATTGTAGTTGTTTACTGAACAGCCTTAAGAAAAAATAACCTCAGTGCAAAATATGTTCTTGTTAAGTTTCATGGAAGGTGTCCAATATTGAGCAAATACATCCTTCCGAAACGTTACTGGAAAGTTGCCACAAATGTATCGGAACGCATCCGCCCCTTTGCATTCCGATCAAAAGCGGTTTACCTGCTATCCGCCCCATGGGCATTTGCTGCTCCTCTGGAGGATACACGGGCATGATGATGTTCCTGTAGAGGGCCTCCTCCTGCTGATGTAGAAGATGATGCGGCCTCTGCTGCTGGGCCGCCGTCATCTGATGAGAGTGGACCTTCCCCTCGCGGCCGTTCTCCAGATGCCCGCCGCAGTTGTGCCTGAAGTCCAAGGCGGACAGAGGGTTCATGATGGCGCTGGGCATGAGCTGGATGATGCGAGGAGGGCCCGCCTCCTGGCCTACCGGGCTGCCCGGACACGGCGCCTCTCTTGGGGTCACGCAGCGGCCGTTCGGGGCGCTCGGGGAAATGGGCAGAGGGTACACGTCCTCGGGCAAGTGGTGGTTGCTGTCTGGCAGCTGGGAAAAGGCCTGGAGGTGCTCCTCGGCGGCGGTCTGTTGATGGTTTGGCTCGGGTTTGGTTTGTCGTGGCGCCGGGTTGTGGGGTGAGCGGGAGCGGTGTCGCAGCTCAATGGTCGGTGGGTGCTGGGGGAGGGGCTCTGTCGCACATGGTGCCCGTCGTACCGTTTCTGTGGTGACAGCAGACGCAACACCATGGTAAACATCCAAACAGCAACATTGACATTGCATACGTGGTAATGTCTTTGGGTCAATGTGGTGTGGCAATTTGTCACATAACTCAAAGTGTTGTTGTCAGAACAATGCAAGATAATAGCGACTGCAGCCCAAGATTGTCATTCATTTCCCTAAAGGGAAAGGCCGTACAAGTTCCTTTATTGAGCTGACAGTAACTTGGCATAACAACATGTTAAGGAGTGGAAACTTGTTTCTGTTTCTACCAGGCACATATGTGTGCTAAAAGCAGAAAAACTGAAACACTAGTGGTGTAAAACGGCACAGCATTGAATCCAGCACTACTTTTGTTTATCTTTATTTAGTTAGCCACATCATCCCAGTCCCACATGATCACAATAAATTACAATGTGATCAGATTTACTTTGACTGAGATTTAATTTTTGGGGTTAAATGGGATTCAAATGTGGTTCATATCTGGATGGAACCTAAATAATCTACAGGACGGGGAGAGAGGAGGGGTTTACTTCCTGGCAATGACGTTGACAGTGTCACTCATGGAGGGAAAAAAACAAAGAATTATAGTGCTTTAAAATGTTTTTTTTTTTAAATTGGAACATCTCATTAGATTAGTGCAAATGTACTTAATGAAGTGTGTTATTGGGGTTGATCCACTCCACTAGGTGTCACTATTATTCCAAAGTTGTTTGCTGCATTTCTACGGAGAGTAACATTCGTACTATTTGTGTACGCCGTACATCACCACTCTGAAATGAGGAACTCAACTCAGCAGGTATTTCCCAAGGTGCAAAGCAGTCACATCTACAGGTGCAAACTGCAGCCAAAATGTATGGTTACACTTGTAGAACGGGTTTTGCAAAGCTTTTACGGCAACTCTCGTGCGATCGTTGCGTCTTCACATGCCATCACCTCACATTAGAGCCGGAAAACAGCATCGGTTATGAGAGTCTGGATTGGTTACAAATAGTTTCAAATGATATCTTGTTTGACTAGTTATGGAAGAACGGAGATTGACGTGGGGACTGACCTTCCAGCTTCAGGTGCTGCGCGGAGCTCTCGGGCAGTTGGTGGAAGGAGTTTCCAGGAAAGTAGCCTGAGGGGTAAAACACGTGGGGCTTCCTCTGCTTCAGGGTGTGCTGCAGCAGCTCATATAAGACATCTCCTACAGGGGGGGAAAGATGGCATTGACTCGCTATACATGATGGAGTTTGAGAAAACGGGAAGTCATTATTGCAGTTTTCCAAGAAAGGGGACTTCTGTGTGGCTTCCAGGCAGCACGAAGCTTGAGTAATATTGGAAAGGTCACTACTTAATACTCCCTATTAGGTTTAAGGGTGGGAAAGGTGCTTTTTATGTATTGGCGCAGATGAGTATTGGGCCCAATTGGGCTCCCAACATGGAATCCTCACACAAGTAGCAGAGTCTGCAGTCACTCAGTAGATGTTGACAGAAGTAAATGAGACGTATAACCCTTTACAACTCTGTCATTCTCCTTTAAGTGGCCATACAGTACAGGACAAAGCCGAAACAGGAAGTTCACTTAATGACTAACAGCGTTGTGTTTACCTACGACGGCGGCCAAATGGGATCAAAACAGGTTTAACAAAAAACTAAGAAGGAACACTAACATACTGTTTGACAGTTACCAAAAAAAAAAAAAAACTTGAGCTTTTACCATAACAAGGAAATGAGTCTCATAAAGGAAGTGATGGTGGACACACACATGCACCGTTTTCAGTTCTCACTTTTAGGCCCAATGATTTGCAGTGCCCGGAAAATTGCTGCTTCCTGTTTTGAGAGTATTTGGATTCTTTAAAATTGTATGCCCTTTGGACATGCCCCAATAAGCAACATAATAAAAGTTATTATTTATAGACAAATATGGCAGTGACTGATGGGAGCAGCCCTGCGACTGAAGGAAAACTAAAGCAGTAATCAAGCACTGTTTTATCTCTGGACAACCTCATATTTGACTTCAGGCTGGTGAAACAGTACATGAAGCAAGAGAACAGGAAATGACTGATAAACCCAGTGAAAATTAATAAATACATCACATTGCCAGCATAGAATCTCTCTCCTGTAAACAAAAAAAGAAAAAGAAAAACGCAAAATAGATGAAATGTGAGTGTAAATGTTAATGTTCATCAAGGTGCCTCACCTATCTATTTCTATATGGATTTTTTTTTAACATTGAGATAGTAAGTTGATTGTGGATTGCTGCATTTATTTGCGTGTGGTTTTTGCATTATTATTTTGAATTCGGATAACATTGTCTATTCCTAGAATGGAGAAGCAGTCATCTATTTGTCACAATGTCACAAAGTCATTTGATTGCTTTGATGACTTGACTGTACTACGCACGTCATCTACTCTATTCTCAATTCCTGTTTCATATGTAAAAGAAATCCAGCGCTCTGCTTGGAAAAACAATGCATTTTGCTTGAACCCGCCCGGCTGCTGGTGTTGCCGGGGCAACAGTTGAGGTTCATACTTCCTGATCAACCGTCCCCTACTTCCTCCAACTCCCCTCCCTCTGCTAACCCCCTCCTTGCAGGCTTGCTCTAATTGCTGCCCCTCTGGATTACTTTATTGATTTGTTGATGTTGCTTTAAAGCTGTGCATGCTAATGTTTTGGGGACTTTAGTGGGCATGATTGTCACGATACTGTTTTGACCTTCAGATTTGTATTTGTAGAAATAATAGTCTAGTTCATTAAAAGGTTTGGCAAGTAGTCTGCTCTTCCCTCTTTGGTGGTGTCTTGCCGTACGTTACTGGCTCGAAAATATGCCCTCCATTTTAATGTGTGAAGAGCAGGGCAAGAAAAGGGAGTACCAGAGTGAGGCGAGCGGTAGCGGAAGTCCTCCTTGGTGAGCAGCAACAGGGCTTTTCCGTTCATCTGGAAGGAGCCGCTCGTGATTGGCCGCAGCGCAAACTCCTTCTCAGCCCATCGCAGCCACTGGGCCACGTCCTCTCTGCTCCAGAACATCGGCTGCAAACCTGCAGGGGCGGGGCGAGAGGATGAAGAAGTTAGGAAAAAGGAGAAGCAGCAGCAACGGTGATTATATTAAAAAAAAAAAAAAAGGTTCAGTGAAGTAGACACAGCAGGGAGGAAGGAGGGGGTGGGGGTGAGCGGAAGGAAGGAAGGAAGACGGAAAGGCCGGATGGAGGGGAGGGTGGGAGGGAGGAAGTGATGGGGGAGGCGGTGGAGAGGAAGGAAGGAGGCGGGGGCAGTCAAGAGGATATTGAGGAAGTGGAGATAAAAGGAGGGAGTGATTACGGGAACGGCGGTGATAAAGAAAAGTAGATCAGACAGGGAGAGGAGGTTACAATAAAAGATTCAAAGAGGATAGGTAGAAAACTAAGAGCAAGGGTAAGAGCTCATGTAAAAGGGGATATGAGAAGGATGGCCAGACTTATTTATCTCTTGTGATCTTTTTGGCTCGCTCTTGCACTCCGCCGGGCAGGCAGTTATTCGTGTGCATATAAACGCACGAGGACACATGGAGGGAAAGGAAATGGAGGAAACAGGAAGCGCCGTATCTTTTTCTATCCCCTTCCGCACACGCTTTCGTTCACTGCCAAGGCAAAAGACGTGTGAAACATCTGCACTGGAGACGTTTAAACGCAACAGCAACACGACATCGTGAACAACGTCGTAAGTTCTCGTTTCCCTCAAGGTGGAGCAAAAAAGACCTGAAGACGAACTATGGTACCATTGAAATCATACCTTTACCTCCAGTTGCCTATATGTCCTATTTTCCGAATGTCATTAAATCCAATGTTCCCTGTTCCTTTGTTTATAAAGTCCCCCCGTGTCCCTCAATCTTATGTTGCTAGTTTTGCCTGTCTAAAGTCCTCGGTTCCCAGTGCCCTTAAAACCTATTCTTCAAGTTTCTTCTGGTGTTCTGGGTCTAAATCATGTGCTTCAAGTATTCAATACTGTGTCTTCGGTTCTCTGCCAAATCTCCGACTGATTCTAATCTTCGTATTGTCTGCCTCGACAGAATTATTCCAGTCAATGCAGACACATTCCTACCATCTCATCGTTTGTTTTCGCCCTCTGAGTAATTCCATGATTGGCATTGTGACTCACGCTGACCTTCTCATCGCCTCTTCTTCCCCCGCCACAGACACACACGCAAGCAGATGTGCAACGGCACTCCCCCCCCCCCCCCGCCGACGAAGCACGACGACTCCTCTCACACTTCTCGTGCTGCCTCAAACTCTTCCCTCGGGCGTCAGGCAGCTGTTATCTTATGGGGGCCGCCGACTTCAGTGTCACACCAGTAATTGGGGCACTCTCAGACCACCCGTCACAAACCCAGCGCGGCCCCTCGGCGCCCGTCAAACAAAGGACATTGTCACAGAGAGCGATCAATATGACATGAAACCCCATCTAGATTGTCAGCTTCCCATTTCTCGGTGCTCTTGCAGCCATCTGTATTCAGATAGCGTCACAGGCCTGTTAGTAAACTCGAACGGGCTTGAGTAAGACTGCATTCTGCACGCATTTGGCACTGAATACTATGATCGTTTTCCATCAATGAACCGATATAATAGTGCATGTATTATGTTGAGAATCATTCTACTATTGGGGTTTCTCAAACCTTTTTTTACAAATATGTTGGTGAGGTCACCTGTATAACTTTAAATGATAAAAAGTGTTTCTAGCGAGCTAGAAATGCTAACGTATGTCACAATCACATCAGAGCATTTAACTCTCCGAGTGCTAAGGTCGGTAGGAGATATTGGGTTCGTTTTTGTTTAGTTTTTTTTGGGGGGGGTGGGGGGGGGATAAAGTGATAAATTTGTTGTTAATTATTTCACGGACGCCCCAAGTTATGGCTCGCGAATCCCCAGGGACCCCAGTTTGAGAACCACTGCTTTAAGCAATATTGAAGTCGATACTAAGCTGCTGAATGAGCTGCACGTGCGTTTCTTGTGGCAACTTGTTTGAGCAGCAAAGCACGGTGGGCGGCAGCGGGTCACAGGGTCAGGGCCACGGCATGCTCTCTCCTGGGCTCTTTGCTCTGCCAAAAAAAAAAAGCCCTCCTAGATCCGGTACGTCGGTCTCGGCCATCTGCGCAGAGCCCAAAGGAGGAAGTACGAGGAGAGCACAAGCGAGGGGGTGGAGGAAAAAAGGGGGAGGGTAACAAATAAAGCATGTCCCACAACACTCTTTAGCAGGAAGTAATCCAGCTCGGGCTTCGTTTCAGCACAGGAAACTTCCAGCGGGAAGGTTAAAGAGCAACACTAGGAGGTTTATGAAGTCAGTGTGGGAAAGATGGATGTTGATTGATGACAGAAAAATAAAGAAGGGGAGAGTTGCTGTGCAATGGGGAGAGAAAGACAAACAGAAAAGGAAACTGATACTAGGCCAGAGCACGCCTGAAGTTCAGTGTGGGGGCATCGCATCTATTCTGGGACATAACCCATATAACAGTGGGTATGGAGAGGAGGGTCAGAATGGGTGAATACAAAGTCATTTTGATCCAATTGAATGACAGTTGCTTCTTAAATGGGCAAAATGACTGCACGACTTGCTCCCACACAGTGAAATGTATTAGAATGCAGAATAAAAGAATTGGGTTCCAGATTTTACGGTTCTGCTCCTTCGTCATCAGTTTTGTTTTAGTTGACAGTCCTTTGGGGTAGTGCTAGGCGATTTGGAAAAAACAATTCGATCACAATATGGGCCACAATATAGTACAGTTTCAGTTATTGTATGAACAATTCTACAACATACATTTGCACTATGACTGTTTACTTGTTCTCACTTTTTATGAAAGTTATTGCAACGATTACCTTCCTTCTTGCGTCAATTGTCGTCGTCGTCTGTTTGTGTTTGCTACCAGTAGTTTGTTGAATGTGTACCTAATTTAATTGTCACATTTATGGTTGATGTATGTTGATGTATGTGTGTTTTTGTTTTGGAAGTGTGTGAAAGAGTGCCTTCTTGGTCAATTCCACCACATATAAGCCCCTTCGGGCATTAAAGGTTAAAGCAAGACTCAAGAAGAATTGAGTATCAATATCTTGGGAGAATTCTAGCTGAGTGTTACTCATTGAGAACATTGATGCTATTTATTGTCTCGTTTCTAACTTCCTGTAATAGAGACAGGTAGGGTGTAGTTGCTCTGTTGTTGTTAATCAGATGGTTTGCTGTGAGTGGGACAAAGCTGGAGAGTGGAATCACAGCAGGCAGAGAGGGCGAAGTGACGATAGAAACGAGAGAAGAAAAACGGCGCGATAGACATTTTTCTATCGTCCCCGCACAACTCAGCAGGATGTGCACCTACGTGCGTTTACATTGACGAAATCGGTCGAAGCGCGACGGCAGGCCTCGACTAAACCGTGGGCTCTCAGTCCTCTGCGATGACACACAAGTTTCCCTCGGTGGTGTCTCAGGCCTCCGCGCTGAAGACGCATGCAGATGCGGAGGCGCGCTGGTTGCCGAGGCAACTCCTAAGCGCTCGGGGATGAATGACGGGACGAGCGCGATGAGATCACCGCTATCTCGTTTCCTTGTCGCGGTACAGAAGCCCTTGGCTTTCCGCTCGCAGCCAGACGGGTTAATGAGGTTCCTCCGACTGACAACCGCAAAGGTCTCATCCAAAGTATAGCTGGGCTTCATATTCACAAATGTATTTTGAATTTCTGAAAGGTTTTTTTATCAATTGATATTTCACTGTGACAGGGTGGACATGTTCAGCTTGACCACATCCAAAATGATGAAACAAGTGTAAATATTTTGCAACTACCCACACCTCCATTGAAAAATGACAATGTTGATAGTTACGTCAATAAAAACATCAGAGGGTTTCTTAAACGGACACTTACTCCATCATGACAGGGTGGACAGCAATTGCAGGGACATGTTCAATATGATTATAAAAACAACTTGCTTCATCAAATAGCTTGTTGTGGACAATAACAACGTCTATATTTTGGGGCATTTTGAATTGAACCACTTATTACACACACTGTAGTTAGCGGAGCAGTGTGTGCGACATGGCAAAATCGTATTCACACATCCAATAGAGGAAGAGGTTTTATAAAATAAAGGAATTTTATGAGATTTATCGCTGTCTTGGTATGTGTGTGTTTGGCTGCTGATCATAAGACCTCAGCGTTTCACTATTATATCATATGGAATATTCCAGTTCCTACACAAAATCAGTGTCATTTCTTAATTGGAACCATCCCTAACACATCAACTATTGTGTTTTGACAGTCAAGCACTGCATTATTCTACACCCGTGTGCTCAATGTGCTGCTTGTGCCTTGGCCATCACTGTGTGAACTTGCTTCAGCGACATAAATAAAAACAAACACGGCTCGATCAGTAAACCTGGGACTTTGCTCCAACCTCTGTCCGTTGGTAAATGTTTGCCTTGCCTCTAAAAGCAGAAGTAGGCGGATATTGGCGTCGCTCTCTCAGGGGAGGAGAGGCTTTTTCTTTCTAAATCGAGGAGGAGGAAGAGGGAAGGAATAAGGAGAAGAAGGAGGTCCAACCATGACCCTCTGACACCCTGACTCAGGGACATGTGGCCATGCGAGCAAGCCATTTCCTCACCGCCGTACATCCCCTTTGCTTGTTCCGTCCATACGAGCCCCGATTCCCACAGGCGCACAATCATCGACGCTCACTTTTACTTTCCCCCTTCCTCCCTGAGCCCCTGTGTCATATACACAGTCTTTAAAGCGTCATCCTGCGCTTCCTTAGCCAGCAGGCATGTGCTTGTCCCCATCCAGCAGAACTGGACGTCATCCAGTCAAAACAAACATAAAACACATCATCAATCACACGGGGCATTTATGGCCAGGAAGTAGCACGACCTGTTCCCGATTGTGTGTTGTGAAGAAGCAGGAGCAAGCCAGCTCTTGTGGGCTTGTTCCAACTCTTCCTTTTGTACACTTTTTTTTTCCACGCTTGATATATTTGCGTGAACGATGTCAAAAAAAAAGTCTTGCCTCAGTCAGCAATTTGTGCAGCACCTTACACAATCACATTAAACTCAAAGCATCGACAACAACAAGAACGTACAAACGCGCGGCAATGCCTTAAAGTCTGTAATATACTTTAACATATACTATATATATATATATATATATATATATATATATATATACTGTAGTATATTTTATGCCATTCGAACTGCACTTTAGTCACTCACTATTCCCTGAAGATGATTTCTCCATAGCTTGTCGCGACTTGTGCGAGATTGAAGCAGTTTAGCCTCCTGAGTTAGTGATGACTACACTGTCTCCATTGCACTTTGATGTACTGTACAGTGATTGCAATGTGTTTCTTGGTTCAAAATGGTCAGCATCGTGTGTGTGAGCGTGTGTGTTTGCGCGTGTGTGTGTGTGTGTAACCCGCATTCATGGACAGTACATACAAATGAGGCAACATTTCTGATAATATACGACAGAATCAAGAATGCTTTTTGCTACTTTGTGTTTAATCTAGAGCTCCAGCTATATATATTTAGAATCAATTATTCAACCAATTAATCAAGGAATTTACAAATTACAAATTTATTTTAAACAACACGTGAGCATGTGAGGTGCAGGTACTATTGTCCTCCACTTGGGGTCACCATCCTCACCTTCCACGCTATAGTATCTGTGACTTTGAGTGTGTGTGTGGCTTTACAAGGTGACTGGCGAGATGAGTGGCGTGGGAGTCGGCAAATGAGAGCGTAGAGTTGGCTGTTGTGAACTCACGTTAGCGGCGGGTTGAGCGAGTGCCAGGATGTCAGCTGCACTTTCGTGTTACAATGCGCTTCACCAACATGGTGGAGTCGGTGCATTTAATAACACCATCATATTATACAGTACAGAGAGGGCCAAAAGTATACACTTTTTAAATGAACTGATATTTTACAGCGACTGTGAATATTTGTAAATGATTTGAGTCAAGAACAAAGAAAGTGGACTCTAAAGTATTGGATAGGTACCAAAGGAAGGAAGACAGAAAGGTAGTTTCAAGCAAAGGAAGGACGGATGTAAGGATGCATGAATAAAGGGAAGGAAGGAGGGAAGAAAGGGAAAAGGTGCCAGGCAAAAATCAGGTCTAAGGGGAATGAAAGCAGGAAAGAGGTCAGAAAGGAAAGAGGAAAGGTAGGAACAAAAGAAGGCAGAAAAGTAGCTTGGAAAAGATACAAGAATAAAAAACACCTTGAAGGGAAGGAGGGAAAAGATGCAAGGAAAAAGGTTTGCCACAGTTTTCGAGTGGTTAGGGTTAAGTCAAACTGTTAAAAGACTACAAAAAATTCTAAACAAATACACTGTCAATTTGCCTACTAAGTGTATTGCTAATTTAGAAAGAAAAAAAAAGAGTCATTTCAGGTCATGGAAACCAAAACGGCAAGAAATCTACTTCATCATTTGAGTGCTACGGTATCATTTTCTGTTGACACAGTAGCACAGTCCGCGGTTTGTATTGTCGCGTCAGTGTCTGGAAACTTCCTTCAAATCCTGTTCAGTTTGTTTAGCACATGTAATAGGAGTCTGATTATTACGTTCACTCTTTTAGAACAATGCAAAAAGCTATTCGGCTATTCGGTATGTAAGAGACAGGCGACGGTAGGTTTCGGCCATTGTTATTTTTTTTTTTTGCAAAGATTGGATTCATCAGATTGTAGCGTGCCACGAGTGTGTTCATTGGGAAGTTTGGCGTAAAGCAAAAACCCCAACCCCCGACCCCAACCCTGGCCCCCCCTCCCTCCCTTTCGAAAGCGCCATGCGAAGTGTGTCGCGAACAGGAAGAGAAAGGGGGCTGCATTCAGCTCGCTCTCTGGCATGTGAGAACAGTTTCCCTTTCAGAGAAGAGGGAGCGAGTTAAAACACACAGACACACATACACACACACACACACACACAACAACAACAACATTTATTCAGGAAGCACTGTCTGCCCACTCAGGAAATTCCTGAGGACAAGAGCGGCTTCCAGGGGCAGGAAATTTCCCCTCAGAAACACACACACACAAATCCCCACCGACTAACTCCAGTGTGTGATATACAACACAAAAAGAGAGCAAAAGGGCACTTGGTGGTGCACGTTCATGTACTGTAATATGGCTACTCACTGCTTTCACCTACACACACTTTACACAAAGATTCACTCATCCGCCCACTCAGACACACAAGTATTGAGTACACACACATACACGCACACGCCGAGGCAACAAGCAGTCTTGTTGCCGTGGATTACACGCCAATCGTGATCTCTGCGATTTGTTTCACTTCTGTTTTGTACAGTTTTAGGTACTGACTAACGACAGGGTTCGGTTGCAGCACGCACGTCGGGATGTCGTCGGGTTGCGATAGTCCAGCGGTTCCCAAACCTTTTACACCAAGTGGCGCACACAAAAAATACGTAGTTTGGCGGTGCTGCTTGTTGAAGTTAAGGTCGGTGCCACCATGCAGCGCTCGTATCTCAATTTTTTCCTCACAAGTCAAGGCAAAAAAAATAATAATCGATCGATGGCTCGTATCTCGATAAAACGCGCAAGTCTGGTCTCTCGTATCTCAAGGCACCTCTGTATTTTGTTTTGCATGGTTGGTAATTATATCACTGATCAATGAGGGATGGAATGCTGACGCTTAAACAAGAAACAAAATGGGTCAAGAGCTTAACATTTGGAACGAAATCACTCAAAAGCGGTCAAAATAGTTAAATATGACATTTCATTAGTAATTAGCATCTCGGCATTCAGCTCTACAATGACGCAACTCAACGCAAGACAATGTGATTTTGTCTTCCATCTTTTAATTGAGGAGTTTGCTGTGCCTTAAAATGTTAATAATGAGGCCGCGACTCGCCTTCTTTTGTGTGAGGAGCAGTCTGTGAGCCCCCCGCACCCCCCCCCCCCCCCCCCCCCCCCCTCTCCCCATCTAATCCACTTCCTCCCCAGGAAATGGAGAAAGCGGATTTCTGCCCACACTGCAATTTCCTCCCTCATTCTTTTTCTTTCTGTATTTTTTAACCCCTCCCACCCCCCCTTTTCCTCTCCTCCTTCACTCTTGTGGTGGACGCTTCATTTCCCACCACGCGTATGTTTGCGTAGGAAGGACGAGCGGAGGTGTTCGGGCTAGGTGAGAGAATCGGTAATTTCCTGCCGGGTCTACCTGAGGAACCGTGTTTAAACATGTGACCGCGACGAGCTTCCACCAAAGCGCGCGGACTTAACTTGACAGGAAACGGAACCAAAAGCCCTTCTTCCTTTTTCTAAAATAATGTCTGAAGAGCTTCCTGTGAATGTCATCCGACGGCCCTGCGAACGTCCTGCGCTCACCACGTTCACGACCAGTTAAATATTGACGGATGTATCGGACATTGGCAGAGTTACTCATTGAACGTTAAGCCTACTAACTCTTGGCAGCCCTCCGGCACCACACCTCCCTTCCGATTGGTTCGGTCATAATCATTGAAGTGTTTACATTCAGTTCACTTCCAGTCCAATATGAATGAATAAGGAACTAAAATATGTAAAATGCAACTATAAAAACTGAGAAATGTACTTTTTTTTTAATTTTTATTTTAAAAAGCAACAGATCAAATTGGCTGCATTGGAACAAAAGCAACATGCATGTTAGCACACATCTGTCACCGTATTCAACAGTAATATAAGATCAATAGCTATGGGGCATTGAATAAAGAGTGTATTTAAAAAGTGTATTTAACACTGTTTTCATATTTTTTAAAAAACCAAAAAAAAACTATCCATTACCAGTATATTTGTTGGGTACAGTTGAGTTGTATTCAACTTAAGTACTTATTTAGGTAAATTGTTTATTTCACTTTTACGTGCAACATTTTAATTGAATCATTATTTAAGTACAGTAATTTTTTTTCTTAAAACCCATGCCTTGGTTTTGATGAACACTTGGGCCTACTACGCTAATGTTGTTCATTGTTGTTGCACTAGTATTTTATTATATTGCACTTTTTGGGGGCTAAGTATTTGTACTTGGTGTAAAATGTTCGAAAACCACTAACTTCATCCATAACTTGCACATTCCTTTCAAGTTCATCTTTTTTTTGTTTTTTTTTTGTCATGTGACGTGTACCGTATTGTCTGTAATAGACTGCCGTGGGTCACGGCAGTGCCGCAGGGCTTTCAAAACTCACACGGTGAGGTTTCAAGGATGTTTGCATCCAACATGTGCTTCAACACCTACCAGCTGAGAAGTAGAGCATGGCGACGTGTGTGCGCGCTTGTGAGTGTGAAACTCACGCAGGTGTGCGGGCAGCCTGGCAGGCTTGTCCTCCATTCGGCTGGCTGGCCTGGCGGCGGGAGCATGGATGGGGGAGGAAGTGGAGTTTGGCAGCGGGTTCGCGGAAGGACTGAAAGAGCGCCTCTCCTGCTATGAATAGACACAGAGACACAAAAGCCAGGCTCACAAAACGTGCCAAGCCCACCTCAAACAGCACCCCCACCCTTGCACACGCAGGCTCGCCTCACCTCGCCATGTCATGCACCCACCACACCACTGAGTAAGTAGCTGACTGATACATAAGCTTGTTATGCCACACATGCTTTAACGCAAACGCACTGCGGGCCAAAAAATGTTGTAGCGTCAGTCCAGTTGGAAAAAAAGAAAACATACTTGACTTCAAGACAATTCAATGAAATAAACGCAGTGCATTGTTGAAGAATGAATTGTAGTATGCCTCACTGAACACTTTTTCAGTCAGGAGTTTTGGAATTAATATTGTGATACGCAGTGTTGAACTGCACTACGTTATACCGAGGGGTGTCTCTAATAAGGATGCATGGAGACCACTTTTTTTCCAAACTGAGTACAAGTACTCACATGCTCAACAGATACCGAGTACCGATACGTGATGATGCCACTGTCTTGCAATTGCAAAGCAAACATTTATGTAGCGTCTCCGTCTGAACATTCGGGGGCTCTATGAAAAATGAGTACATATCGTCGATAAGAAACAAAGAAGTAGAATAATTCACAATAATAATCATCATTTATTATTGTGTGATAATATATATTGTATATATATATATATACACACGATCCCATGTTACCTCTGTGTGTTACGTACAAAGTACTGTAAAGTGAGTCAAAAGAAATACAAGACTGCTTCTTGAAAATACCCCAATTTCGAAAATAAAACTGTGACAGGACAACTGAAGTGATACTTTATCACACCATCGCTTACTTCGCTTTACTCCACGTGCCGCGTTGCAGCGGCTTTGTGACGGAAGCGCGATTGGCTCGGCCTGAGTCGCAACTTCCCACCCGAGCGGAGTTCGTCGTCCATTTTGCAGAGCGTCATTTGCAGGTGGCTAGCAAAGTTTTATCGTCCGTGTTTACCTTAAAATATCTCCACAAGGCTGACATGGGTGCTACTCCACCTGACCGGAAATTTCATGACAGGCTGGTAAAGTGGTATCGGTTGTTGGTATCGAATTGCATTTTTGCCAGTCCGAGTACCAGTACAGATGTACAGTATCAGCACCCATAACAATACTTGTATCGGTATCTGTGCATCCATAGTTTGTAATACTTTCTCTATCAAAACTTCATATTATCATTGAAACGGCTGCTGATGTACTGGATCTCATTAGATCATGCAAGTCTATCTCATTTTGTAGATCTATGGATGGCTTTGTGGTTCCTCTGCTTAGCCTTGTACAAGTTTGGCATGAACTTACATTGACTTATCACACATCACTTTTAACAGCTAGCTATTGTGACGGGCATTTTCACAGTCTTTAGGTTTTAACGACTTAAGCTTGGAGTCATGACACAACAGGACTGCTCCAAGCCTTGTCATGGAAAGTGGCTTGTAAAAAACAGGTCAACTGGACGCTGTGAGCAAATGTTTACAAGTTCTCAGCGCTTCTTCTTCCAGATATTTTCTCACGTGGAAAAGACAACCGGGACCACCGTGATGAAGTCACCCATTGCCAATTGTGTGTGTGTGTTTCTGTGTAAGGGCTGTTTTGTGGCACAGCATAGGGCAGATGTGGATATTAAGCAGCACTGGTTAAAACGTGAACTCATGCCGTGTGTGTTTGCGTCTCTGAGCAAGAAGAGAACAAGAAGAGGAAATGCCGCTCAGTTGTCGCTTCTTCCCTCCGCCTGCTGTTGGCAGCAAGTCACTTTTTTGTTGTTGTTGTTGTTTTTAAACTGGCGTGCACATCAACTGACTGCACTGTACCAGAAATGTCCTGTGGAAGCCAAAAAACAATCTTTCAGTCTTCCATTTCCTCCTCCACGCAGAGCCAAGATCTTTTGCTAGACAACGGATATCGATGGGTGAAAAAAAAAGTCTTCATCTTCACGCAGCTGGGACTTGGGGGGGGGCGGGGGGTTGATAGAGCTTGTGATAAAGACACTGCAGAAACGGCGTGCAAGTGACTGAACTGGGCTGTGGGCAGCACAGAGGTGGGCAGTCAGATGATTACTCTTCACAGTGACATCATACTCGCTAATGACTTGTCATTACTCACAAACAGAAACACTTGACAGGGAAAAAGCAGCCGTTTTCCCCCATTACCATTTCGGTGACTGCATGTCATCCATCGCATGACTGATTTTGCTGGAAAGGCCTACACCAGCTCACCCACCTCGGAAAGCTCTTTGCATTTTTGGGGGTTTTAATGTTTTTTTTTTTGGGGAGACACAATTTGTGAAGCTTCTTGAAGACTATTGGCAAACACTAAAGCAGGACAACACACCACTATCAGTCTCTTCAAATCAATGCGTTCACCTGAACCTTTTGATAGATGGATAGATAGATAGATAGATAGATAGATAGATAGATAGATAGATAGATAGATAGATAGATAGTCGTGATTGGCACTGAACTATATTATTATTACTATTACTGCATTAATGTGATTATATTTTTGCAGTGCCCCCTATGTTGCTAAAGAAATACCCAAAATACAGTATTATAAAATAATAATAATATGTCATAAAAGTCATATGTCAGTGCAGTTTTACACCATTGTAAACTCCAGCCAAAACAATACACATAAAGTATTTCAGTGACTAGTGTCGGTCAAAAATGATCTTTATAAAGAGAGATTATGGTATTTGTATAGGGTCGTTCAAAGTGTGCCTAATGTTGTGGCGAAATAGTCACTAGACCAATGGCCGCTTTTCTTCCATGATCTTCTTCATCTCATCAATGTCAATAGCATTGGATTGTAAACACAACTGCCCCCGCTCGTACTCACTGCGCCAACAATTCCTTATCGTGGTTTTTTTGTTTTTTTCTTCTTCTTCCTCAGCCGCTTGGCAACTACGTTGTTGCTCTTTCTCAACGTGGAAAAGAACTGTCACGATGCGGTGGGCAACACGCGTGGAATGTTCGCACAGTCCCGCGACTTAACGTGGGCAACACGTCGAGTCTGTGCGCTTTGAGAAGTTTTTATTTATTTATTGTTTTTTATTTATTTTAATTTAATAAGTCAGTACCGGGGTTTGTGTCGTGAAACGAGTCACGCCGCTCGGCGCGTCGGCGCCAGTCACGACTAGACCGGGCGCAGGCGGGCGCAGTCCAACGCGTCGGGGAGCAACAGATGAGCGGTCAAAACAAAAACAAAAGAGACAAAGCGATCCCACCGCGAGAACCGCGCGTCGTTACCTTGGTTGCAGCCGATGGGGATTCAGACATGATCTCCCGTCAACTTCTCCTCTTCTCCCTCTTTTTTCCCCCCCAAAAAGCACGTTTCTTCTCCCTATATGTCGTGGGTGGCGTGGACAAGTTCTCGTCACGCAAGCCCGGCTGCTGCTGCTTCTTCTTCTTCTTCTATCCACCTCGCCGCTCCATTGCTCGGCGTGGAAAAAAAAAAGCCCCCCCCCCCCAAAAAAAAGACAAACTTCTTTTGTCTTGTCGTGTGTTTCCCTTTCACGTGTCGGCGGCGCGCACGTAAATAATCCCTTCCTGGAAGAGCGACGCGCGCGCGCGCATGCACGCTCGCTCGCTCTCATTGATCCGGACGTGTGTAAAACGGCGAAATGACGTCGTTTCCCAGCACTGAGCCTGGCCCCCTTTTAAAGGGAAACGCGAAGCAGGAAGTGCACGCACGGGCGCACGCTTTCATGTGCAGGAGCTTTGCATTTGCACACCCGTACGACGCTCTGCATTGCAATAATAGCAAATGTTTGACATGGAAAGTTTCGTGATCGCCGTAGTGCAAAGTCAACTTGCTGTTAAAGAGTAACAAGTGACGTTTGAGGCTCATAACAGATGCCAGCAATTTCCTTCCTGAGAAAATCCAAGCTGGTGTCGGCGATGCGGTACACCTATCCCGGCGGTTTTATTGCAATGGCCGTGTATAATTGAGTCTACACCATGTAATCCAATTGAATCAATCAATTTAATCAATTCGCCATTGCGCAGAGTCCAAGAGCGCGGTGCGCCGCTGTGTGTGAGCTAAGTTTAGCCTGGGTTGTTAGTGGAAGTTACAGAGGGTCTTTTCAAATAACTTGAGTCAAGAACAAAGAAAGTGGACAGGGACCAAAGGAAGGCAGAAGCAAAGGAAGTCCGGATGCAACATATGAAAAGCAGGTCTCGGGAAGGGAAGGAATGGCGGGACGAAGGAAGGAAGCTGGAGGGGAGGAAGGCGGTCAAGAAGGAAAGATGAAAAAACATGTCTGCGGTGGGAGGTTGCAGCAAATAAACAGATGTGACTAAAGGAAGGAAAGAAAGCAGCCAATAACGGAAGAAAAGTTGGTTTCAGCAAAGGAAGGAAGAAAGGCAGTCACGAAGGAAAAGATGCCCAGATGAAAATGATGGGGTTTTATTTTTTTCAAAAGTGTAAATCTCCTTCAGGCCCACCCCGTCTCTAAAATCGAATCGTACAGTGAGGGAAATGTAAATTATACAGCGATAACGAGCAACAACCACAAACAAACAGTCTCACAACACTGTGACGCCCCCGTGCGGCCGTTATGGGAATCTGGAAACAAGCCACACTCATCAAGTTGTTTTGATGCAGCAATTCAGGAAAATCTATTTATACGCTGTATAATCATCCAAATTAAGTCACTTTTGGTAACATCGTGAGGGATAATTTAAGAAGCCTCTAAATGCCCATAACTGCAAGTTAATGAAGCCTGATTATGTTTATTTGGGAAGCAATTATTTCAATGGATCTCCATTTGTGGCGAATGTTGTGTTCAGGGACCAGTAGGAAAATTCACAGTTACAGGAAACAGTAAATTCTGGAATGAATGCACTGTTTTAAGGTTGACCATGCATCCACTTAACAGGCAAAAAAAATAAAAAAATAAATTCTTTGTGATTACTTTGCTAGTGATTTGGCACTATATCGGTTCAATTACCATCCCATTATTCAGGGGAATAGAATATCAGACTACTGTACCTGATAAAGCTATTTCCAAAGTATAAATTGAGTCCCTGATTGAACTACTTAAAACAAAAAAACAAAAAAACTGAACAGATAACCTGAGAGAGAGAAGAGTGCAGCAGAACGGTTTCAGTGAAGCTATGCCTGCTGACAACACGCCTCTGCAAGCACAGGCAACACGGCCGACTTGCTCTAAAAATGGCCGCTTACACCATCGCTGACGTTTTGCAGGCACGTCACGACCCCCGGAGGCCTCCCCCGTCCGTGTGTGCGGCAATGCCTTCGCTGACAAGAAGATGTGAGGCCCAAGTGGTAATTATTATGTGATGTTTTACATGTGAATGCCACACTTGACAAGATACGATCCACTGAAATACACTCAGTGCCACTCATGCTCTACTAAACCTGGGCCGACCTCGTCAGCACGCGTGCGTGTGTTTGAGCAAACTGTGGTGTGGCCATGTTGTGTCTCTTCTCCCTGTCCACTAAACAGACTTTGCACGCGCGCACACAGACTGAGTTGTGTTCACTGGCTGTATCTCCGAGGAGCGGGATTAGCAGCAACGATAGACTGTTGCCAGATTGCCTTTCAATTTGTCACGCTCATATTTTGGGGCGGTTGTAAACACATTTCGACACGTGTGAAGGGATTTGGTGGAAATGTGCCTTATTTGGGTTTTTCAACCCACGAACATCAGACATCACATGATAGATAGATAGATATACTGTTCCTCACATAAGGAGATCCACGGAACACCTTTCATTTGTTCACGTTTGATCATTTTGCAAAACCGCCGCAGTTCAGTATCTGGTGTATTTTGCTGCTTTCTTGTAGTTTTCTTTTGTTTCGTTTTGTTTGACACTGTCCGTGAATCTGTTCGCGCATAAAATAAAACAGTGCCAGGACTTGTGGGTGATCTGTAGTCCACTGCCCACACTTTCTTAAAAATAACCGCAAGCGAGTGGCAGCCAGACAATTGTGGAGACCAGGCCAGAGCCAAATTAGCCGCGATGTATCGCTTAAAAACAACGCCGCAAGCTGTAATGAATCCTTATGTTTCCCTGCAAGCGCCGCATGTACAAGCGGGTCAAGTGTGATGGTTTTATTAGGGAAAAAACAATTAGATTAAAAAAGAAAGAATCAAATGGATTTGCCTGTCACTGCTTTGCTTTGCATTGGCCGCCTGTTAAAACTGCAGGGTCCTTCGGGTTGCAACAGCTCACCCGGTGACAGTAAATAACCAGTGACATTAACCAGCCACAGCAGCTACTTCCTGTCTGATGTGCGCCCGCCGCGGCGAGCGGGAGGCGTTGCTCCAACTGAGATGTCTGCAAGGATTTGTCATATTCAAATGTGCAAGTTCTCTTGTTTGGACGCAACAAAGACACTGCAGGTGTGCCTAATGCAGCGTCCAATGTGCTCGACCGCAGTTTCCCCTGAGTCTGTGCTGTGCCTCTGCTTCCTATTGATGCACATCTGCCGGATGCAGATGTGGCCTGCCGTGATTGGCCGACGACACACTTTGAGGTGAGGCCGTCTCTCCCTTCAAAGACGATGCTGCAGTGAACAATGAAATGGACCATTAGCATCGGCGGCCGGGCGATGCGCCGGGAAGCCGGACCGCAGCTTCTCATTAATGCGTAATGCATCCCCAACTCAATACAGGGACGCGCTCGGCCATTCACAGAGTTGTTCGTGAATTAATTACATGTTCTGCAACACAAACTGGGCGGTACCAAGCACTCCTCGATAAGCGTCACCATCCATTTAAATGGTATCAGTACTGCCTTGGTACTAAATTGTATATTTATTGTTAATTCCGATAGGCTGGGTTAGTTCTGAATGTCTTAACAAAAACATAAACAAATAATGATTATATGTAATCACGACTGACTAATATTCAAAGGTGGCTAGTGATGCACTATATTTACTGCGTTACATTTACTTAAATAGCTTTTTCGTTTGAATGCAACATGGAAAATTGTACTTGTCAGATTAGCTTTAATGCAATATACTTTTGACTTTTACTTGAGTATTTTTGTTATAAACAAACACTGCATTTATACTAACATTGAGCTCACTACTTGTTCTGATTTAAAAACAAACAAACAAAAAAACAATCATAAATCAGAAGTTACTTACCAGTGACTATTCACAATTATTATTATTAGTAATTATTTGGAGGAGTACTTTTTACTTTTGCTTGAGTCATATTATTCTAAAGTAACAGTCGTCTCGTTTTACTTGAGTGCAATGTTTGGCTACTCCACCCAACTGCAAATATTCCTTCCATTCTGCTGGATCCCTGTGTTCCTCCTTGCTCCTTTCGTTAGTAATCATGATGGCCACAGGATGTCGCTGTTTCCCCGATTGTAACTATCGAGTTCAGTTTAACAGCAATTCCGTCTTCTTCTCTCATCATCAGACTTATTTAGGTTTATTATGGTTTTTAATACACATTTACGAGGTCGTTAATGAATATAAAACATCTTTTTTTTAAAAATAAATATGAACAATTAAATCCTGACTAGCTAGTTAGGCGGATATCGATGAGACCCTTTATATTTTGATAACACCCCCCCCCCCCCCAATTTGCCTCCTGTCCAATCAGCGTCGAGGACCGACTGCAGTAACGAACGCGTCCCTCTTCTGTTTCCCGGCGTGCATTGCGAGAGAGAGAGAGAGAGAGAGAGAGCGAGAGAGAGAGCGAGAGAGAAGGTGCGGGCTTGGCCGGGTTGCTTGGTATTAGGAGGACAGCAAAGGAGAAGCAGCATCCCAAAAATAATAATAATAAAATAAAATAAAAACAAGAAGAAGACTCAGAGGGGGTCTTATTCGTCACTGTGAACCGCTCAGGTAATTGATTTATTTTTTTCATTCAAATACACCGAGGGAGATTCCTGTCGCGAGCTGCTGCATCTCACACAATGGAGCTGTAAAAGCCACCTTTCCGGACCCGGACACCGAAATGAAAGAGGGCCAAGGAGGTTGCATGGGCTTGCATGCTGCATCGGGCGAGTTTTGAGGGGGGGCAGCCGGGCTGTGGTGATTTGCGCAGGTTTCCGCAGGGATTCCCTCAGCTTCGTCTGCAGCCTTGAGCCCAGTCACCGCTCTGTGCTGGTGTCATCCCTGGGGCTGGGTGGGGGCCCGGCTGCTATTAATTAGTGTGCGCTGGCGACCTGGACCCGCACCAGATTACACTCAAGTCCATTTTCACATTTTACGGCTGAAGGAAGACAAATTGCACAGCCGCCAGGTTGCTGCTCAAATAAAAGGGATGTTGTGTACTTTCAGTAAACGCTTAGTAAGCAACTCAATGGCGCGTGTGCAGTTAAGTTGGATGTGTCATGCTCGTTTTCAATGTGGCCGAGGTAACCATATGTCAAAGTCATAAATGGGAAAACTCACCAAAGTGCTTCTGCGAGCAACAGCAGCCTTCCGGAATTCCGCAAGTTAGATGAAAATGAACTGACATTTACACTAGGAATCACTTGGACACGCCAAAATATTTCAATTTGCCCGGCAAAAGCCTTTACTGTGGCATTTGGGTATTTGCACGACACTAGTTTGCCATTTATTGAAAAACTCACCAGTTCATAGCTTTTGTGCTCATTCTATAACCCTCTAAGATACCACAAGATGGCGCCCAAACCCCCAGGAAAGGAGGAAAGTAGTCATTGGTGTCAAGGAAGGGCTAAGTTTTAGCCTGGGTTGTTACCGGAAGTCACGAAAAGCCTTCGCCACATGTGCACGTACACGCTTGTGTCTGGTGCATTTTTTTCAAGATCAAATCTGTAAGAGAACGTGTCTTGCTGAATGTTCTGAACTCCTGTTTGGACGTGTTGGAGCTTGACGTCATGTTGCACTTGTTGAGACGGCAACCGAGCGTGACGCAACTGCGCCTCTGCTGATTGCAGCCAATTAGTGCACTTCATTTTGCCTCTCTGGCTTCAAGGCACCCTTGATCAATCAGTTGATTCATCGATTATCATCGATTGTCATTCATTTCCGAATTTGTGTAAATGCTAACTTTAGGCCAAGTAATTGTTACTCAAGGAGGAGAGGCAAGCAGAGGTATTATGGCAATATCTGCACTGCTTTTTTGTTGTTGTGTAATGATAATTAGATGAGAACGCTGAATTTTTACATTTTTTTTTTTATCGTATCTTAAGCTTAAGCTTTCAATGGAGCTTTGGATCGATGCGTTAATTGTGTTTATGTGGGAGGGATTCATCAATAACCTGGTAGCCACAGCACAGAAATGAAGGAGGTTGCTTTTAAAAATAGACTTAATTGATGAGGATTTTTAACAATTGTGTGAATTTGAATTAATTGTTGATTACTCGTGTCTTGCAGTCTCACTTTGGTTGCTGTGCAAAGAAATACAAGATGGTGTCAGAGCTATATAAAGATGAGCTTCTGCCATGCAGACCTGTTACTGCTCCCCATAGCAAACAATGGAATGGAAATAGGAGTTCAGAACATTCAGAGAACTATTCTTAAATGGTTCGATTTCAGTCCTAAACATAGTGAGTTTAGCCAAGCTAGCGATATTAGCAGGTCAGTCCCGCTGACTCGGCCGGGTCTCGCCAGCTCGCCGGTGTTGTGGCGCCTCGAGAGTGTTCAGTTGTCAGAGTTCTCGGTTGAGGAAACGACTTACCCGAGACCTCCGGGAGCAAACGGACCTCGAGACGAGAATATCTCCGAAAAGATACTTTTCCGCGTCACTAGTCGCGGCCAAGGAAGTCGCAATAGCGAGGGTGAGAATTTGACGCCGTGCGTTTTCACACGCTGAAATAACAGTTGACGGTCTTACTGTCGCTGTGCAAGATTTGCTGTGATTCAATAGAAGCAGCAGACTTTCACACAACCTCCCACGACAAACAGGACACATCTTAGAATAAGGATGGCTGCTTGCACAATCACAAATTGAGGATTTATAGTCGCATAGTCTGTCTGCCTTCCTTAAGAGGAAACATACAATCGTTTGTGTGAGAAAACGTAACTGTAGTTACTAACTATTCAGCTCTAATAAACTTATACCGATGCTTTTTCTCACAGACACCCCTTTAATCCATTCGGTAACATCGAGAAGGTGTCAGAGTGCTGCATACGCAATCCCAGTTTTCTCAAGTACGTCGCTTAGCCCAGCTTCTGTCGCACGTAAGATCGTAAATGACACGAGGAGCAGGGTTGCCAGGCGACTGCATCGTACAACTGGTGTCTGACGACTTTCATTTGCAACGAGCACTTTTAAGAGCAGCAGGGTGTGAAAGCGAGCGCTTTAAGGACGTTAAAACCAGCAGCAAGTTGATGCTGATCCTCCCAATCGGCTTTTCGTCTCACTTAGTCTGCCTGTAACTTGTCGGAAGCGTAAGGCCGCGGCAAAAAGGTACTCATGGCATTTCAATTAATACAGTGACTGACCTCAGGATTAGAAAAACACTTTTCTCATAGGAATGAATGGAAATACTGCGAACGTGGGGTTACATTCCAGACTCACCTGCATTCGAAAAGCGACAAAATAAAGACCCCATGAAAACATTTGTTTGTTTTCCCTCGTCTCCCACGCATTTGAACGTAAAAGTATAAGATGGAAAGAAAATATTGCGCGTATTGTCGCTCCTTTGTGTTATGTGCCTTTAAGAGGTGAGGCGTGTGATGTGTTTGTGTTTTACTCTTCTCCCGGTGTACATTAAGCGGCAGAAAAATACTGTGTTTCCCACATGCCAGTAAGTATACTGTTAAAACCAATAAAAAAAAAACATCGCTTAAAAAGCACAAATTTGCACATGCCACGAAAAAGCTGTATGAACTTTAAACCACGAGAATGTCTTTTGTTTTGCACAAGATGTCTTCGAGAGCAACCAAAGTTGATAATATCCAATGTTTAGGCTCATATATGTATAAATAAAGTATATACATGTACAGTGCCCCCCCCCCATACTCGTGGTTCATCACCTATTTGCAGATTTCTTTTCCCAATTTTTGGCGTTTTTTTCCTTTTAATGCATCTTTTTTTGGGGGGGGGGGGGGGCAATTCCAAAAATGCTAAGTGGCGGTTTATCCCCGCTTATACAAGAGTTTTCGGGGGTTTAAAAAAAAAAAGTAACATTGTTACGTGGCCTCGTGCATTTTACTTCATAGCATTCGTGACTGTCACACAAGCGTAAAAATAATAAACCTATTAAAAATATAAAAGAGAGTAAAAGTAGTGTACTTTACCGAGGGGTGTTCAAACTGACGTTTTATATGCCGTTAGACATATTTTTCCCCAAATATTCCACTGTAGCAAATCCAAATAGATCTGAGCACGACTATTGGATCAGATACGTACCAGGAGGCAATTACATTGTCCTATTTTTTTGGTCTAATGTTGAATTCTTTGTTGAGGATCGCAAAGATGAGTAACCATAAGCTTTTGGAATCCCTTGCCGGGGAGTGTATTTTAGCGTAACGTCGACATCAGAGCACATGTTAATCAAATCGATGCGCACAACCCAAAGCAAGTGCACTGTGATGAGTGGCATTCGAGGTCTTTGTCGGCCAGTGTTGCATTGATTCCCCTCCTACATCGATGAACAAGAAATCCTAGACGATTGTCTTAGTTCTTTAACATCTGTTTTCGAGTGGGTGGGCCGTGTTTGTATGTGGAATTAGCAGAAGTGCTCGAAGCGGGTCAGGCACTTGCCTTGTCTGTCCACGTTGCTTTTCCTCTCTTGAATCCAGCCATCCCCGTGTGCCCGCTGCTCACACTCCTGAACCCCTCTGCTCAGACTGTCATGAATAATAAAAGCCGTGTTCGACTGCTCCTGCTGTCACCGGGGAGACACGCTGTTATCGTTACCCACCAGCGGATGTCGGATCACTGCGTGTATGTTGAGGGCCATTTGCACCAAGAGCCCCTCAATTTTCCTCAACATGATTGGAGCGGATGTATCCCAGAACTACCTGCAATCGGTGAAAATCTGCACTACAGAGAGCGAGAGAGAGAGAGATGAATAATCATAATAATGATCATCCTCTCACACACTTTAAACACATTAAAACACACTTTTAGAGTATTCCAAAGCACCTGTTCTCATTCTCTTGCTCTCACAGTTCTCCAAATAAGAGGTGGAGCGTGCTTGCTTCAGGTTATTTTTGACTCCCAGTTGAAGTTTGACACATAAAAGAAAAGAGAATTCAACATTCTATATTAAAACAATAACATATTCACCTCAACCATTTTATTTGAGCCGCTAGCTTAATGCTAACATATATGAAACGCCATAGACGGACGAACGGAAATTAGTGTAGATGTTATTGTACTCACTAGACTCACATGCACTGTGTTTTCTCTACTCTGTGAGAACGGCGACTATTAGTGGAGCTTTTTCGGGGACGTTTTCTGCCTCTCGTTGCTTCTCAATCATGCTGCATTTCTTCTAGTGGACTTGAATGTTGCCCGGCATGTTGTGCGCCTTCGCTGAAGGATTTCAATCAGTTTTGAGATTGCAAGTGAACATGAATTTACATGGCCGCCTGTTTTCCGGTAATGAGTGCCGCAGAAATGTAAAGTCACACGGCTCGGTCGTTTTGGCGATGGCAGGAGCGGGTGTCGTGCCCGCACTCTGCGGGATGAAGGAATGAGGCGTACGCACGCTGTTTGTTCATCAGCAGGGATCCGACAGTTTGGGGTGACACTATCCCCTGCTCTTCCATGTCATTAGTGAACAAAGCCTGTTGTTAGTGTTGCGTGCTGCTCACGTTATAAGGAAGCCGTGGTCCAAAATAGGTGGATAATCCAAGCTTTCTTTTGATCCAGTTCATAGCTCAGATCTGCAGGGAGATACTTGCCCGCAGGTAAAAGATTTCATGCACTTCATAGCGAGAAGGACAGTCTATTTTCGTCATAGTTTTCCGTGTGTATCCCATCAAGTGCAATTCCACATGTATTCCAAATGCTGCCTCCCTCGTGTCTTGCTGAATTGGCAAGGACATTTTATTTCTTTTTCTTTTTCAATTGCTCCACTGCTCCCAGGTGGATGAAACAATCAATCAACAGTGCTGGAAAGGTTTTTATTGACGCAACCTTGCCACTCATTTTAAACATAGGCACCCATGCAAAAGGATGCCGGCGCACAATTGGATGACAGCTGTCTTGTACAATGGGTTGTATGAACTTGTTCTTCTGTTCACTGATAAATGTTGCGCGCTGCACGGTAACTAATATATGGCCAATGAGTGTACACTGTACAACAAGATTTCAGGCCCAAGCGTAGCAAAATCTTGCCTACAGCTGTTCCTCCCTCTGCAAGACCTCCAGATGCCGATATATTGTCGAGATGTAACATTTGCCAATTCCACGCCGTCTCCTCGGAAAGGCGAAGAAATTGCAAAAGACGCAGCCAGCCCCCTCGGTAAGACAAGTGCTTCCCTCTTATCCAAGTGTCCTTTGCTGTGAAATCAGTCTACCTTTAATCAGGTTTTGGGGGCTCGTCTGCCTTGTCGCTGCTTTCCGCCACGTTGGCTTCCACATGTTATATAACTGTTTTCAGCCCCCCCCCCCCCCCACACACACACACACACTCCTCCCTCAGGGACTTCTGTCTGCTCCACAAACAAAAAGCTGTGAATCTGCTGTCCCAACTTTACATCATTACCTCCGAGTTGTCTCCCAGCATGCACAGGACAGTCCATGCAAAACAGGAAAGTCATAGTGGCCAAATAAGTTTATTTCCTCGACTGCGGAGAGTGGCGGGCATTTTTATTGATTTTTTAGGGGTCAGGCGCTTACGGGTATATGCAGATATGAGGAATTACGGTATTGGGCCTCAGTGACATTTGCATTATTCAGAACAGATGTATTTTGAATTGTGGGAATAAAGTGAGAAAAAATCAAATGTCGCACAGTTCTGTATGCTGAAATACTGAAGATGTTGTCTCTGGCATGGATAGATGAACAAAGACACATTATTTGGAATGAATAAATAATCATTTGGCCAACTAAGTGAACGTTGATCATTTCAAGACAGTGCTTGGAAATCACCGGTCTATATGATGGGGTTCCACTAATGTATGTATTGTTGAATTAATAGCTCTTAATGTTGATTGTGTTGGTGTACCTACAGAATTGTTTATCGCCTATGCACTAGAACTACGTAAATGTCTCTTTTTCCCAGCACATATCCTCTTTGGCCTGACCGCCGCACCAGCTCCAGTCACCATGAACTACCTTCGACGGCGCCTGTCCGACAGCAGCTTCGTGGCCAACCTCCCCAACGGCTACATGATGGATCTGCAGAGGCCGACCCCGCCGCCGTCTTCCACCTCCTCCCCGGCCTCCCCGGCCACGGAGCGGCGACAGCCCCCGAGCGTCCCGACCCCGGCTCAGGGCTCGGCCCCGAGCTCCGCCGCCGCCGCGGGCGGCTTCCTCAGCTCCTTCTCCAGTGTGGTGAAGAGCGCCCAGATGGCGCAGAACGTCGCGGCCGCCGCACATGCCAAGTCGGCGGCTGCGGCGGCGGCGGCGGCGAAGACTGAGGGAACCCCAACGGGAAGCAGTCAGCCTCCTAAGCCTGTTGTCCGCAAACCCAAGATCCTGCTGGTTGTTGATGATCAACACACGGACTGGTGAGTACCTCGTATTTCTAACAGATGTACTATTTTGCCTTGCTTATGTACCGAAAGGTAACCATAGAAACACCTGTCAGTTTGATGCAGGACAGCCTTTTAGCAGAACCACATGAATAAAGAAATTAGTTCAATTTATGCTTTTCAGGTTTGTCAGTGGATATTACCATATGTTCGTCAAGGAACGCCCGCATACTCACGAGTCGGCATTTGAAACTGTGCTTATTTTTTGGTGGGGGGGGGGGACCAGTTATTGAAAACCTTGACTTTTAAAAATCGGGTATACCTTCAACACGCTGATTGGCCAACATCTTTTTTTTTTTTTTTTTTTTTAAATCCCTCTCAATGCTATATGTCTATGTCCGTCTATTTGTCTATCTATTGCTCTAACGTGGGCCATTTTCCACTCCTTAATAGCAATGGTTGCCACTCGGGGCCGACACACTCCCACTTTTTTAAATGGAGGCCGACAATTAGATGAAGAGGTGTCATACCACCATTTTGTGCACCAAGTCCTCTTTCCTCTTCGTCATACTTCTCCTTGCATTTGTAAGTCTCTAAATGCACAGTCATGTCGTGGTTTGATATTGAATTGCATTCTGCGAAATGTCTTAAAATTACCATGGTAACAACTCCGTTGCTCCAAATCTGACAGAACGGTAAGCAGTGGAAGGAGATAGCTTCAATAGAAAAATATCACCTTTCAAGATGTGCAGCACTTTGTTTATCGCATAAGCCTGACTGAATCAATAAACCACGCTTCCTTTTCATGAATTGTTATTTTGTAGCCTGACATCAGCAGGGGAGCCTCAACCTCTGTTGGCGTGTTGCTCGCCATTTCCAGCCCTCTGAATTAATCATCAGTAGGGATCATTACACACCGTCGCCGAAGGCTCTGCGGGGATGAAGCCCAGGTTTAAAAATGATCACTAAATTAATCCACCCCGCTGGCAACCATATGATGAGCATCGTGGGATTGCTCTGCGTAGACCATCTGCTTTTCGCTCAGCCTCTCGGTTCGATATTCCCGCAGGGCTTTATGGTCCTCTTCACACCTCGCTGTTTCTGAAATGACTCGACAGAAGATCATCCGCCATCCCAGGAGCGTGTTTGTGCTCACGCTCGCCTCTTTTAAGGAACGGCACTCCCCTAAGCAACACAACATTCAGTCCCGTAACCACGTTTTGTGTCATATTTAGACTCCGTAGCACATTAAAATGAAAGTTTTTATAGCCGAGAGCGCGAAATGATCCAAAATGTTGGTGAAGATTGAGGGAGCGTAAAAGGTGTCTTAGTACTTGTGTCCTGGTGGTGGTCCTGGGAAAATTGTAGCTAAGCAAATGATAAGACATAAAATATCCACTTAAAAAGTTACTCAAACTCGATCGGTCTTTGTTTTGCCTGTCAGCCGATTAGTTTTTTTTATTTTTTTACCTTGTTAAATCCATCCATTGTCTGTACCGCTTGAACCTCATAAGGGCGTGCTGGAGCCTTTGCCTGGTCAAGGATGTACCCGTCCTCTAAATCAGATGGGATAGGCTCCAGCTCACCCAAAGATTTGGAGGTTTGACAAATTAGAGCTGAGCCAGACCCTAATTATTTCTCGATAGGACCACTTGGTGGCGCTGTTGTTCATCTAAAATGATTTGGTATGCATAGTGTAGTGAAAATCCTTGGCCAGCAGATGGCGGTATTTGCTCGCATCTTCGTTCTAAATAAAATGATTTCTACCTCATGCGTATATTATTATTGGAGCCATGGCTTGACTTGGCTCCACGTAGAAAAGCAAGTACATGCAAGTTTGACATGAGGGGTTTACAGTTTCAATGCAGGACCCTCGGTGAAAGTACAGTTTCTACGCTGCCAAAATACTTGACAAATGGGTAGTACATTTAAGTATTCTGAAGTAGTATTTAATGCATAAAGCACTAAATGTCTGGTTGACTGTCACAGCTGAATGCTTAATGTCATATTAACAAAAGAGAGGGCAAATATTTGCCTGCTGCTTCGGCAACATATCCGCGTCATGACTTTGACTGTCACACTTTAAGGACAATGTGAAACTTGCTTTGAGGAGGCTGAAGTCCTCTTGTTGTCTCGTTTGACTGATTGCCTTCATGTATCAGAATGTAGCTGCTCCCCTCCTGACAATGCACCCAAATATGGTTTATTTGCAGTGTACTTGCGCTTCTGCCCTCAAATCCGATTCTTTTTGTGTTTCTGAGCTGTGTTAACTGCAAGGCACAGTGAACATCAGTCACTCTCTGCCTCGGGACTGAGTTTCCCTCCTGGGCATTCCAGCCGAGTGGCAGGGGTCTCTAGGGAAACTCCGTTCCCTCCTGACAGGCTTGGCCTCCACCAATGACCGGTGCACAAAAGCGTTACAGAGCGCCAATGCAAAGTCTCAAAGAGCATCGCTGCCACCAACAACAACCCCCCCACCAATTTTGTTTTTTTGTATATTCTTTAAAGCCCCCGACATCTTTCCCGCTCTTGTTATCCGTCTCTCCCGGGACAAGACGCAAAATGCCCTGCCAAGTAGCTGTCCCTGTGTTTGCACTGCTCTTTGAATAATACGAGAAGCAGATAGGCCACTTCGGACTTTCTCTGGAATGTTTTCACCGCTTGGTGTAATTCACAGATCTACTGAACATCACCATGACGCCCAAAGATGAATAAAATGGCACTGAAACCAAGTATCCTTTGAAAAAGTACCGTGTTAACTAAGTGTTGTTAGCGAGATTATGTAAGAACTCCAGATTTTGACAGAAGTGTGAGCACTCAAGATGCAGACTGGGTTAGCCAGTTAGCAACCAGCTGCTAACCTGCACTAACAACAGCCAACTACCCGCTCTCATTCTCTGGCTCCCACGTCGCTCACCAGGCCAGGCTCCACCTTTTAAAGCCAAACACACGCAAATTCACCGATATTATAGGGAGGAGCGTGAGGATGGCGACCCCAAGTGAACAACAATAATACTTGCATCTCACATGCACATCTGGTTGTTTAATAATGCAAAATCATTATTTATATTGTGGGGCCCTGTTACGTTCACATCCATGAGATCTTTTGTCCAATTTTCCCTAAACAGTCTTTGCGGTTGTCCGTCTAAACCACAGCTCTCTTTCCGAAAAGAAATGCAGCCGATCGTTGATGACTGTGAGTTTTATGGAACTTGACCCGTACACGAACCTCTACAGAAAACGTATTCTCCTGGTACAAATAAATAGCGATGGAGTTTACATAGCGGGCGTGGGCACGAAAGAGAAGGAAATTCCCGGCCTCTGCCCTGAGCCCAATGTTTACATGTGAACACGAGCAAAGCCGAGCTCCTTGTAAATTACCGCCGTAGCTCCGAGTGACGACACGTTTTGCAATAGGCATTCCAGTCGTATTCGGCCAATAAGCCTATGGGATGGGTGGCGCTCCCTTTCGACTGCGGTGGGCCGGGGTGACGGGGGCACTGCGAGTGCAGTATGTAGGTCAGATACGTTGAAGATTCACGGCTTCCAAAATTACAAGGAATGAGACCTGAAACATTGAAGTCTCAACAGCTGCGAGATCTTATGGACGACATCCCCCACAGCGACAGTAATGAAGGATAATGAATGCACCTTCAACGACATGTGGGGGATTAAAGAGAATGAACGAGGGAAAGAAGTGGCGTAAGGGAAACCGTGTATTGGTGTGAACAAGTCGAGAGGCAAATCCCAAAACAGCTTGTCCCAGTGACCGAAGACCTCCACCATGTAGCGGGGATCCTGGGCTATATACGCACCGCTCGATAGCCTGAAGCCTTTGACAGATTGTTGGCAGTCCCGCGGCTGCGAGGGGTGAAAGTTCAACGCCGAGGACTGGGACACAACATGGCCATAAATGTGAAACGATTTGAAATGTGCTGAGAAATGCACGTTGGTCATTTTTTTAAATTTAAAAATCCTCTTCCCAGTCCCGCTCAACTTCTCCTGCATACGAATAAACAATCCAAAGAGTTGTCCCCTTGAAGCACGTACAATGATGATTAAGAACATTAGTTTGCCAGGGAATTCAGTCTGCTCCAAGCCTCGTACCGTCATGTGCTGTACTCATGGAAAATATGAGCTTGCAAGGTATTTTGGAAGGTCTGTTTAAACTTCTCCTCCTGTCAAATAAACAAAAGGTTATTTTGGGGTTGTTATGAGTCAGAGTACCGTTTGTCCAGGGTAATACCTGAGGCATCCGTTTATGCAATTGTGTTTTACTGCTTAAATACAGAGCCTGTGATTGTAATAACAGTTTTGTGTGTGTGTGTGTGTGTGTTTTTTTAACTATCTAAACATATGCTTCCTTGCAGGGCCAAGTACTTCAGAGGCAAGAAGCTGAATGGGGAATATGATATCTGTGTCGAACAGGTATGTATGAAAAAAAGCTATAGTGCGTGTTATATGGCGTGACATCCATAATGCCTCAACTCACCCCACAACAAGCAGCAATTTGACAGATAGAATTAGTAAGTATTCTTCAAAAAAGCTTCAGACTGTTTATTGTCAGTTGACGTTGACGGTCAAACTAAACGTACAACAGAGAATTACACTTTGTGCAAACAACCACACAGCTTAGCTTTTAGTTTGCTAGCTTCATGCTAATGCTAACATACAATGGGGAACACCATGGGCAATAATTAGCATCTATGGGGCGGTGTAAAACTCTTGGATATTTGAACACAAACGGGGCAGCCACACATGTGGACAGACAATATAACAGTACTCAAGAGTCACAGATTACTATGGAACTGTGACTTCTCCTATGTTTCCATGTATATAGAGTATCTGTGTCCGTCCCAGTTGTCCAAACCAAATGTTTATTTATTTATTTATTTTTTTAATAAAAGTATAATATTATAGAGTGCAATCTTTCTCATTATAAAACATGAGAATTTTTGGGGGCTGGAGGGTTGAACAGATTGACATTTCCATTCATTTGTTGAGTGATTGTAAGATGAGTGTTTTGAGTGACAAGCGTGATCAAGGAATGAATTAAACTAACGCTCTCAAAGCAGCGCTGTGTTTTCGTTCACAATGGGTACTTTTTTTTGTTTTTTTTGGCAGCCAGTATCACTTGTACCTGCACACAAATGCGTCTAGACATACCATATTTACAGTGTGTAGATAACATCTAATTTACCTTCAATAAGTGTTTGGTTATACATCTGCAAGCAATTGTTGAGACTGTGGCGGTCTTTGAAATGGAGTGGTGGGTTTTTATGGGCAGAGGAAAAAAGGGACCACATAAAGTTGGAGTTTACAGCCTGTTTGCTCAAGTCTCTACTGTTGTGGTCTTTTGGTGCTGATGTATAGTTTGTCGTGTGCGTGTTTCTGTCAAATCTGCGAGATTTTTCTGTGCGATCCTGGGGTGTCACCACTATTGAGCCCCGATTAAAATAATAATAAAAATAAAAAAATAAAAAAGTTAATTAGGCCCCTTGAGTCCATGAGTGAAGGGAATCAGATAAAACAAAAAACAAAACAAAAAAGCTGGAGATGACCTACTTAGATCTTGTTGGACGCGCTACTGTTCCCCAGAAGCCCTCAAAGTCAACGCTAACAAGTCAGTTGGTAATTGCCTTCATCGGCCGCCTGTGCATCTTCATGAAAACGTTCAGGTGGGAACCTAAATCTCGGTGTGAAGAGTTGATGAAGCCTTTTAGGTCTTATTTGTCAGCTCCTAGCTTTTAGCATCTGCTTGCGTATATATCCCAGAGACTGTCTTTGGGCTTTGGGGTGGCAGCAATTGAAGTTACTATAGATGACAATCTGTATGGGTATGTGTTTTTAATAAAGAAATATAGCGCATAGTATTACAACATAATAAAACAGAACAAAAGAGAATGGAAAGAAATAAACTGTTGTGCCCGTCAGCATCGGCGACTGGCTCTCCTCTCCCACATGCGAGGGCATTACAGTACATGAATTGCTTCATTTCATTGCCACTGCGCTTGAGCGGCGGCGAATTAATGTGTCCATTTTTGCTACCCACTACAAAGTCTTAAACCACTGCGGTTTATACATGAGGACAGTTAAAATAGGTCTTTTTTGTAGAAGGACAACGGGGTCGTTCTTCAGGTTTGTCAGACCATGTGTGCTTCGGGTTAAAGGAGGGGGAGTTCCACGCGGCGGGGGAGTGACCTCAGCATTGTCCAGACTCCTTTCTGCTTCAGTCTTGACACCTCACAGGCAGTCTGCTCGTTGTTATCTGCAACCTTAAAGCGTTTGGCTGCTGTTTACCCAAGTGTAGCGTGTGCGCAACGTGCTCCAGATGGACTACTTGATTGCTTCACTTTTCACTTGTTCCCTGCAGTACGTCTTGCACTTAAACCCATTCTAAAATCGAGTGTTTCACTGTCGAGCAGAGTGGTGGCTGTTACTGTCGCGGCAAAGTCTCAGTCGTGATCATGAAAGGTGGACTATATGCAGCGCTATCAAAAGCACCACAGTTTGTGGTTCAGCTAAGCTTATCAGGAATTTTGTACGCCCCGTGGCTGCACATTGAATCACTCTCTTAGCATCCACAGGTGGCGAGCATCAATGTACTATTTACAATTCCTACTTTCTCTTTTCAAAAAGTTTTTACCTTTAGTGTTTTACTTGGAAAACATATAATTCCATGCTGTACTCAAGACAGACACCTTTAAAAAAAAAAACAACTAAAACAACAACAACAGCAAACAAACCTTTCTAAATAATCCAATAATTACAAAAAAAAATACATCCACAAATAGGTGAATGTTTAAATAGGTGGGAGAACACTGTACATTAACTGATCCTGTTCTGGCAAAAATGTCTTTAGTTTTTAAAATCTATATATATATTTTTCATTCATTTTTTTCCCCCTCCTGACAATTAGGCCCACAACTTAATTCAGTCTGCATGCAGGTCAACAAAGGAGAAGCATTATCCCTGGAGGCAGTTGTCCTGTGTATCACTTCCTGTTTTCCTTTCCCAAGGCGAATGCTGCTCCAAGACAAGCGTTTGAATGCGTTGCCGTGGCGCTCTGAAAAGCCTCCCATTCTAGCTTTCGGGCCCCGGCACCAGCCACTTCATCCATTAATGTAGCGGCCATCACTCCGCTCAAACAGCAGCAGCCAATCACGGAAGATGTTTATGTGGCTCTTGCCAATATTTTGCCCACTCTCTGATGGGGATTTGCCTGGCACGATGTTAAGATGGAGATCACATATGCAAGCAGGGGCGTGTTTGTGCATTGGTGTGGTCAACCGACTCTGAGCCCACACTTTTCCGCGGTGGGCATCAACAGAACGCGACAAGTGCATCATGCCCTTGAAGCAAATTGAGCGTGACTGACACGTCATTGTCCCCCAAGGCATTTATTTACCCGCCCCCTTGCTCTTCCTCTGCGAGTGACACACGTTCAAATGAAAAGGAGTGGGTGTTATTTTCTCTTTCACTTTTATGACATTGGCACATTCCTTTCACAGATGACTCACATCCTCACGCCATCAGAAAACAGTGCTGAGGATATTTCCTTTTTATTTTTATGAAAGCCCATATAAAGCCCGGCGAAGCAGGCTTAACGCCTCAAACGGTGGTCGCCGTATGATAATGCGCAGATAGGCATGGACTTAACTTGCTGTGTGTACTGGCTGAGTGGGTTGAGCAGGGGGTCAACTGGAGGATTTGCTAGCATTGCCGTGTTTATGTTTCAATATGCTAATCGACTGGAGACGTGGCGAGCGCCAAACCAGTGTTTTCCAACCTCCAAGGCACATACACTGGAAATACATCTCACAGAACTCCACAAAAAGTAGATAAAGTGGACATCCGAGCGATCCAACTTTTTTTCGTTTTTCGACACACGAAAAGCCGTCTGTGGGCCGATGATTTGTTTTGTTTTGCTTTGACTTGAGAGCAGAAATCTGAGATACGAGTGCTGTCAGAGGGGCAGGGAACTCAACTCAACTCACTTCACAACAAGTCGCAGTTTGACAGATCGTGAACAATCCTTCAAAAGAGAGGCTTCACGTTGTTTATTGAAGTTTACTGTCAAGCGAAACATAAAACGAAGCGAATTACACGTTGCATATTTAAACAACCACATAGCTTTGCCTTAATGAAGTCAGTTGGTCTTAATGCCAACAAACAATGCAAACCGGGCTTACAAATAGCATCGGTGTCGTGGTCTTATTTCCACTTAAAACACTGATATTCGAACACAAATGGTGGAGGAACACATGTAGACAGACACTATAACAATACCCCAGACATATTCCTTACCCCTTTGTAGAAAATGACCAATATTCCTGCACCTTACTGAGTCAGTTGCGAAACTCTCCTTCGTGTGTCTCTGTCTGTATTATACTGCCCCCAGGTGGCCAAGCTGTGCACGCCGGAATGAGCAGCACAATATGAATTGAATAAAAACAAAACGTGTCTTTACTATACGTACAAATCTTAGGAATTTTCTTTGCGAAGTAAAATAGCTACTTGGGAACAACAGCGCAAAGTTAAAAGTATGACTGCCCACTCTCATTCATTTACAGTTTCTGGTGGAGCCTGGTCTCAGATGACTGTTCAACAAGGGTGGGCTGATCGTGTCAACTGTTGTTTGAAGTGTAGTTCTTACCAGGAGTCATAAGGAAGCCAGTCTGAAGTCTTTGGAGTACGAGAGGTCGTAGACTGGGAACAACCTCATTTGCCTTCCGTCACATGCTCTTTCTGTCTGGCTGGTTGGATGAATTATAATGTGTCTGATAAAAGTGCTACATCTCACGACCTGTAATAATTTAAGAGCTTTTGTGGCACAAAACCAAAGGAAGCAAGATGTGGTCACAGGGTGTAAACATCCTTGTTTTTCTTTCCCAGGCAGAGTTCTCAGAGATCAACCTGGCCTCCTATGTCACTTCAGGATGCATGGTGGACATGCAGGTCAACAAGGGGGGTACAAAAACGGTCAGGTATGGAAAACTCACTCACTCACTCACTCACTCTCTGACTCCCGTCACGAGTGAAAATGATGTGTTTTGCTGTCACGGGAATATGGGTGGTAATTAAGGACGGGGACGCAGTTTCCTGAAATTCCTAATGGGGAAAATTAACGACCAACTACGGATTTATGTGAAATTCTGAATAAAAACAGCAGTCAAAGTTATAGGAGGATTTCCTCGCTGCAATTATACGCATCACCGTGTTGCAAAATGTGAACCCGAGCACTGTTTGGAAAAATAAATATTCCGAAGGATGGTTGGCTCGCAGCAGTGCGTGGCTCGGGCCAGTTTGCAGCTCCAACAGTAGCCGCGCTCCGACACGTGAAACCATGTATTTAAATAGACTGTTATGTTAAATCAGGGCTCAAGGAGAGTGGTGATCAGCTGATCAGGGTGGCAAAGATGACTTCATCCTCCACCCTAAACCTCATTTGACACTTTATGGCTTTTCCATCGTTTTAAAGAACTGGCAGTGAGCAACAGTAACGTTGCAGACAAGATTTGTCAGCAAGCAAGCGACGGCCAAAACAATTTGCACAATGCATTTTGTTGCTTATCAAGATCATGAATCTTTCTTGTGGTGAGACGAAGCTGGTGAGGCAAAACAAACAAAAAATCATTGTGGTTATGTAATCTGAGAAATCTTAATTCATCGTCACTTTCTGTTCTGATTTAACGAGTCAGCCAAATTGCTTGTCATCTCATGTCAAAACAACTCGTCTTATAGAATATTTGACTTCTTCTGGGTTTGGCCTCAACTTCACCCCTGCTATCTGCGGTGAAAGTCGAGGAAGCAATTGCAGCCGCAGCGTGGAATAAAGCAAGATTAATAGCAAACTACAAGCTGGCGCTCGGCTAGTGTCGTTCTGCCTCGTCAAAATTGACATTGAGGTGATTGTACGCGTGTGCGTTGCATAATTTGGGCGTTATCGCCGCCATGATAGAGAAGCCAAATTGGATGCAGATGGTGTGACTGCCGCCTTATTTGTGAGCAATGGCACTCATTGTCAAACTGTTGCCGTTTTATGACTCTGCCCTTGTCTACGAATAGCACTGAATAGCGCCGAGCGGCCTGGCAGGTTGTCCTCTAAATGCAAGTTCCGAGCCCAAAAGCAAGATGAAAAAAAACCAATCCCCGACAACCTTGATGGTGTTTTTTTTTTTTTTTTTCTTCCAAAGATTACGAATGCATACAAAGTCGCTCTTTGATAGCAAAGCGTTTCATTCGCAGCCAGAGGAATGTCGCAGAATGTCAACAGATAGAGCAAAGTCATAGCACCAATTTCCCAAACACAAACAAAACACCTTTCCGCCGACATTTTTCTGGGTGGCCGCGAGAAACAGAATGTTCAGAAGTCTTGCACTTTGACACTGAATAGCGTAGCCATGCCTTTGCACGCTTCTCAAGGCTGGTGGGACCTTTGAATTCAGTCGGCAGACGAGCTTTTGAACCACTTACAAGTGCGCCAGCAAACTTCATAGCAGTTGTGATTTATGCATTAAAGAATCTCCCATTTATCTTTGAAAAGCGTTGAACCAGTGAGTTCTCCACATGGACAAGTTGCGAATGTCGCTATTTCGTTTCATTTGGTTTCACCAAATTTGTTGCCGTCGTTATTAATGCTCCCCGGTTCACTTTAATATTGCTGCTATCTCTGTTTTTTTTTTTTGAAGACCCCAAGATCTCAAACAATCAAGATCTCGACCGCAGTTGACTTCACCTCTCTCTGTTTGTGTTTTTTCAAATGTATTCTTTTAACAGTGTCGTCCTCCAGTAAGGTTGAAAGAAGTTATTAGCCTATTTTGACAAAGTAAGGAGTAGAATGTACACATAGCTGTTTTCAAATGTCGGGAATAAAAGTAAAAAGCCGCAGATGACCCACTGGGGACACCAAAAGTCTGCAATAGAGCAAAGAGGCTCTCATATTTCCTAACATGGTCGAGTGTCTAGACAGCTTTCGAGAAAGTTTCGTCTTTGAACGTAGCTTTTCGGTCCCGACAGGTTTCTTTTTCCACTCGGCCTGTCGAAGCTGCAGTTGAAACTGATACTCGCCGACTTGAATGCTGCTAAGTCCTGTTGTGTGAGCTGCCGATCAACCAGCTGTCAGCGACTCGTCTTGTGATTGTCTTGTGGCTTTTGCTTTGCCTTCCCGTCAGAAGGCTTTTGAACACTGAGTGCGAAAAGAACACCTTGGCTTACTTTACACCTCTCTGAAGGGAAGGGCTGCTGCACGTGGAGAGGTTACACTTCTCACTCTGCTCTTTGTTGTTGCATGTGCTTCGTGCAATGAAAGAGTTCATTTGTGTGTTTTTCCATCATCGCAAGAAAGAGCATCTAATATCAGCCGTCGCCACCGCGTGCGACGTGGCGTGTAGTCCGCAGCAAAACAGCACACCACAAGGTAGAGTCATTATGACATGTTGTTCTCTGTGGCACTGCTTTAGTCAGCCCCTTGGAGTCTCCACACGTCGCTGCCAAAACCTCCAGCAAACCGCTCAACTCCCAAGGAGCGGTGGTCTGGCTGCAAGGGAAATCGCCAAGCGGCCCAAAGTATGATAAGCCACAAAGTAACAATCCCGTCCACCCGTCACTTCATAATAAAACTTGTTGATTAATTGGTCACCTTGCTGTTTATTGAGCTCGTTTTACTACTGTTACACGAGCCGTAACTGTTTGGGCCACGTAAAAGCAAATGGCAGTTGGGAGTGTTTCTGCTTTGTAGCCTGGAATTTTTATCACACCAAACATCAAAATTCAATAAAACACCACTTTTATTGCACTTCAAGCGCCTAATTAAGACTGGCCGCGTAAAGAACTGCATCACTGAAACCGGGGATGCTTACTTCGACTACGCTGTAATGAAACCAAATCGATTCATGCTTATTCAGCTGGAGTTTTACAGCATTTTGAGACGTTATCAAGGTGCTTGACAACAAACTTGTCGGATGGAGCAGAACATTGTCGAGCAAAAAAAAAAAAAGAACTTTTTGTTATTAAGGATTATGACGTTGATGCACTTGTTTGGCCACACTTGAAGATCAGATGTGTCAGCTCTCCTTACACAGTGTGAAAGATTTCCCCCGGCCTCAGCGGCAGGTGGGACAAAAGTTAATTTCCGATGCCGGCCGGCTGCGGCTCGACTTCTTTTCCTCTTATTTTCAGAGCACAATTGGAAAGACAGACAGATTACATAAGAAGATCCTCGTCTGATTCTTGTCATTTTCTGTACGGATTAGTCTCCCCGTCTTTGGTTACATTCGGTGACGATTTACCACTTTGGCCCACACAGAGCTAATTCAGACACATACATAGCACAAGACAAGCTCACAACCCTTTCCGCCGACCTTCTTTAAGGTCCGTTTTAATCAGCGAAGAAAGTGGGCTGCGCGGAGCTGCCTCAACACCTAATACGACAGTGAGGTTCATCTCGTTACAGAGCAAATAAATCCTGTTCACAGAAACAGCTTTAGGGGTCCAGGGGGTGGTTTCCTTTCAGGGCACTTTAGCCGTAATGAAACTTGTCCACCATCTCTGCTTTTAGAATAAAACCACAAATACAAATTCACTGAACAATTCATAATCCCCCCACCCCCACCCCCACTTATTTTCATGAAACTGGCTGGTTGGAAATAACAGCCTGAAACTAGTCGAAATGTCTGTACCTGACCAACACCATGATGAAAGCTGGTGTGCCAATACTTTTATTTTTTTTAAAAAACCTAATAATTATATACTTTGAGCCCTATAGATAACATTTACAGTATCCAAAGTCTGTTGGACTTCATTTGTGTCATCAGTTGCCGTTATTGCCACTTGTTGCCGTTCCGAAACGGCTTGTTCAAATGTTCACCGACTTAATGTCTGCCCAAATTTTAGGTGAAAAAAAATCCCGCTCTGGTGCTTTCTCTTTACAATGGAGACGAGCTTTGGCCGCAATCCAGAGCTTCGGCAGGCCTGACCAGGCAAACGCTCAGAATTTGAGCCTCTGCCAGATCCCTCTGGTGCCACCGGGCCTGGAGCCACAGCCGTAATTACAACAAGGCCTATATTCAGGCCGGTGGACCACAAAATGAGGCTTCAAGTCGGCCACTTCACACAGAGGAACTGGTCTCTTTGGATGTGATCATTTTGGGTGGGCACAATGAGGAATCAGTAATCCTTCAGTAAATTGTTTACATCCACAGATGTTTTTGCAGGGATTATTATTATCTCGTGAAGATGAGCTTGAACAAAACTATTATTTTAGTAGCAAATGTCAGCGCCCATAAATCTGAAAGATAAGGCCCGGAAGATAATTTGGTTGGATCCATGGACAAGTAATTCAATAGGGGTTCTCCTTACACGAATAAACACAGCTCTGAATCATAACTCTGGTTCTAATATTTAGGTCATCAATCAAGAGCTTCCTGTCTTCCTTATAGGAAAGGTAATTGTCTCGTAGTTGCATTTTGCTTCGATGACGGAATGCTCGTTTGGAACAATGCCTCGTTGTGCCGTGCTGATCCTTGGTATGTTTCACGGTGGTGCATTCCCAACGAATTCTCCTTATCATGGCGAGACTGACTAATGGGAAGTTAAGAAGAAGAGAAAACCTGATAAAGGGCAAACATACGAGCTCAATGGGTGAGATATTCTGTAAAATGAATACACCTTAGTTCACGGAAAAAGCAGCATGTGTGGTCACTTTCCTTTTCGAGTACACTATGTAAACTATGATCCGTGGATGGAGTTATTGATGTCTTAATGCTGTAATCCATCACTCCCCAATCCAGATATCGGTGCTTGATCTCAACCTTAGTGCACCTTAGTGCACAAATGAATGCAAAGAGTGAATTATCATAAGAAGATTGAAGCAATGCGCTGGACGATTTGGTCCATAAAGCATCACGTCACGTCTACGGGAACAATCCCTGCGACTAGTCGACATCAGGTTTCTACCCAGTAGATCCACACTGTGGCATGCAAACGGGCAGTAAAACAATAAATGATTGACACTACTCTGTATATATTATCCCAGAAACAGGACAGAAAGTTTTACATGTGCAAAGCTATAACGGGGACACTTCATCTGCAGCGGAGAGCAGTGGTAGCTGACACTCGCATGATGCAGCACTTGTGTGTTCGCTTGAAACTGTTTTGGTGCCAGAGCCTCAAGGACCGGTTTCATCCAGTATAAATAGCAGGTTTGCAGCCACCGTGGCCGAGTGCCGCAGGAGTAAGGAGGAACTGCTGTCGTCGCTCTGTCGCCGAGGAACGACCTCTTCTGAGCTGTCCCGTCAAACATAACACTTTAAGTTTCCGAACGCCTTCAAGAGTTGGTCTGTAGTGGCGATCCACAGCCTGGAACCACGCTCTGTATGCCCATCCACTTATTCGTGCATATTTGCATCGAGTGCGTCTCTTCAAAGAGTCACAACAGTACAAAATGATATCCAACCTGTTATTTTGTTGCATTCCAGCGAGCAAACCATGTTTATAACAACCAATAGGTTTCTTTTATTTTAGTATCCAGTCAAATCCATGCACGGTTGTGTATTATCTACGCTGAAATGTTACAGTACAGGTTAGCGGCAATTCTGTTTCAGCCAAACGGAATTGATCCCAAAGTGATTAAAAATGTGCGCGGCTTTCACTCAGGTACCCGTTGGGTTGCTTGGCCCCTGGCCCAGAACAATTTGTAAAGGAAGGATTAGGCTGTGTTAATTGGATAGATAGTCCAAAAAGATTAGGCGCTCTCCGGGGGATTTCTTCACCCGACACAGCCGGTGGATAATCGAGCTCCCGAGTGTGGACGCCGGGTCCAGATGCAGCGCGGTAATGTGCCGACAGAGCTATTCGCCTGGACCGAGCCACCGTGGCGGAGACGTCCATTTGAAGCATATGTAGCTGGGGGCAGAGGTATAAAACACGGAGGTCATTCTTTATGAAAAGAGCGATGACGGATACGGATCAATTCAAGGCAATGCGCATGGTGTTAGGAGGACGATGATGCATGGTAACCTCATTCTATTGAAGGCTCTTTATAAATGTCTCTCTTTTCATTTTCATCAGCGAGTTCACTCAAAATCTGCTTATTCGCCGACATTGTGCTCCCAAAAAATCTGCGGTTTATCGTGATTGGTTTTTGACGGGGTTTTACAGTGCACTTACTGTACTTACTGTAATGGCCTCGCATGTAGGAAAGGCGAGCCAGATCTTTTTCAGCTTCTTATTTAACGGCGGGAAAGCAGTACAACACATAAACACAACGAGCACACTCACGCAGGAGCTGCTGTCGGCCACAGCTCACGCGCAGACACTCACACGCAGACTCGCTGATGGCCCCGCCTCTTAACGGCACATACATTTATTGAACAAACAGACACTACAATATGTTTTTCTATACATTTTATGCTTGCAAATACTGTTTTGCCTGGGCTCAAATAAGCTTACAAAGTGTTTAAAAAGTGTGTTAAAGAAGTTGAAATGTTTTAGTTGTGATTTTTGTTTTCTTATGGTCTCTATAAGCGGATTTTCACCTATTAAGGCTGGGTCTGAACTGTATCCCGCACGATAAAAGCGGACTGTAATTAGGCGTGCTTAAGTTGAGCATTTCCAATCCGATTGCTTTCATGTGGATCCACGTTCAGGTCCTTCAAACCGGACTTCGTCCTGATTCGCCAGCATGCCTACAGCATGGTGCCGGGAGATGACTTCAGGAACCTCGTCATCGGCTTGCATTTTGGCGGCGTGCCGAGCGTCAACTCCCTCTTCTCCATCTACAACTTCTGCAGCAAGCCTTGGGTGGTAAGTCAATTATTAGCGGTCCGTTTTGCACTACTTGAACCCCCGCTGAGGTGTCGTGACTCCCTCCCTCCCTCCCTCGGCAGCTGATTTTATTTGGGCTTTCGAATGGAGCTGTAACACCTGTCTCTGGAGCTGGCAAGGCAGGTGACCTCCAGGGACTCGTATTATAACTCACGATTCAAAATCCTGCAGTGAAAAAAGGGGGCGGCCTCACATTCTTGTTGCTTTTTAAACGATGTGCTCGCTTAACTAAGACAGTTTATTTAATATGTCTTGCAGTTCTCTCAGATGATAAAGATCTACCACTCCCTCGGTGCGGAGAAATTCCCACTGAATGAACAAACCTTCTATGCCAACTACATGCAGATGGTAAGTGCCCTGTAATTATTACTTTTATGCAAAAAGTACAGTATGGGGGGGTGGAAGCACATGCGCACACAAGCTCATATTCATTCAATCTTTATTATAAAAATATAAAATAGTCATACTTCAGGAAACAGCGTTTACACACAGACTGTACACGGTTTCCTTGATTGGATTTTTTTTTTTTTTCTCATAAGGATCAAACTTGAGACAGTATATTTACAGAAATGTGAACCGCAGAATAGGACACACAAATGCCTCAGTCAGAGGAAACGCCTCATTACAAATTTAGTCTGCATTGATATAAATAGCACAATGATGAAAAATCCTCAGATTTAGACCGAATAAAAAAAGTGTCCTTCTAAAACGTTTGTCAAATTGGCTGAATGAATATTTGACTAGGCTAAAGCGTTGAGTGCTGCATTCAAAGTCATGCGTGCTGTTGTAGTGGCGATAAGGTTGTTCTTCCAATCCTGAGGCAAATGTGTGTCTATCAATTTAATGGAATGAACTGAAGATACTGCTCTGGAAAGAAAAATAAGAAAAAGCAGTCAAAGAATGAATTTAGTGAGAATATTGTTACGTTTATATACTGTATGTGTCGATTTCGAATAGTTTCCATACAAATAGATTGAAAATAGACATGAAAAATATCTGAAAGCCTCTGTATATTGTGGATTGGTTTGTGAAGAGTCCCAAACAAGGAAATGATGATCACACTTTAAAAAACAACAACACGACATTCAGCTTGAAGATGCTGGTCTTCCGTTCAGGACAATTGGTTGTTTTTCTTTTGTTGAAAATATATATACATCCACAGCAAATCTACCATCTGATCCAGATAAATAAATGTTTTACAGAGGTTGCAGTTTAGTTGATAATTCATTTCTGTAGCTTATGTACAATAAAAAATAAAATCTCACCATCTCTGGACAACATGTAGCTTTTCCGTGCGCCGGCACTGTAACAGACGTATTTATATATATATATATTTTTTTTTTAAGCATTGCTCTGATTTCATCAGTGCCCCCACATATTATTCTGCCTCCAGTGAAGACTGTGATCAGTGTCTACCGCACTGAGAGAATGAAAGTAATCCGAAATATGATGGGGCATTTGTTTAGATCTCATACTTCACATTGGCACATGATCTGTACAGTACGGCTAGTGTACTTTAAAGTTATATGGTACTGCATTGCTTTTGAAAGGGACAATTTGTAACCTGCCTTTATGCGCCAAATGGCCGTGATTATAGGCTTGCTCAATGATTTAAATGATGCGGTCAGTGTCAATTTACACGAATGCTGAAGATCCCAGTAGCGGTCGAGATGACGATCATACATTCTTATTTAAAGTTGCCTTTTTAATACCATTGAACCCAATGGAATATCGGATTTTGCAATTGTAAAGTTTGACTGGGCAGTCTGTACAACAGCAACAAAAACAAAACAAAAAAATCAATCAGAAGTGCTACAAAACAGGCACTGTAATGGATTGGCTATCATTTTTCTTTTTTTCTTTTTTTGCCCTTAAACGTGAGACAGTTTTGGAAGTCCTGCAATACTATACAAGGGACAAAATGGCGTCAAAAGGGGAGGCGATATTTGTTCAGCCAGGACTCGCGCGGGGTTCAGGGGTCAGTTGTGTTGACGACCGTTTTATCGCGGGCATTCATGCCCCGATACCAGCTGCAGTAGCCCTCCTTCTGCTGGATGCAGGCGTAGTGTCGGGACTGGTAGCCCGGATAGCCGAAGTGGGACAACATGTCCGTCCACAGGCACTCGGTCTTGGAGGTCACAAAGCAGGGCAGGTAGTGGCAGGGCTTAATCTACACAGACAGAAACACAAGTAAGAATGACGGTACTACAGTGAACCCGGTTTATCCCAGTTCCAGACCTACCCGCAGTAGGTGAAAATCTAAGAAAATACACTCAAAAAAATACTTTGAAAACACACTTACTAAAAACACTGGAAATGTATTTCAGCAAAAAAATGGAAATGTTGCAAGCATTAAACTCTGCGTGTATTGTAGTGTGTGTGTTTGTGCCTCTAAGGGGCGGGGCCTGGTGGGGTGGTGCGCAACGTCGGCGAGTCCTCGTGTGAGTCTCTGGCCGTGAGCTGTGGCTGACAGCAGCTCCTTTGGGAGTGTGCTCAGTGCCTTCATCTACTGTCCTCTGGGCGTTCAAAACAAACGAAAAAAAAAAACAGCTGAAAAGTGCATTGGCCACTGTGGCTCTCCTTTCCCACATGCAAGGGCATTGCAGTAAATAATAAAACTGTAAAAACCTATAAGAAGAATTATCTGCAAAATAGTTGGGGGGCGAACAACAAATTGCGATATAGCGAGGAAACACTGCAGCCTTTATATGATGTTAAAGTGGATTTATTGAAGAATAATGTCATTTCAATCATTCCAAGAAATGGATTTGACATGCTATGTTTTTGCGAGAAATTTGACTCATTGAGGCCTTCGATGCCAAATGAGTTTTCACCATCTGCTTAAGGCAGTGATGTTTTTCCTTCGCTCCCAAAGGATTCTTTAAACGCTCTCCCCTCCAGGTGTTAGCACAAAAAGCCCACACGCTTGAAAAGGAAAAGGAAGATTTACGCCGTCTAACCTCTCAAAGAGGTAATGAACGGAAACAGCGTTTATTGACAGAAAGTCACAGTCGCCAGCTGCTTGTTTTGATCTGAATGTGACAAATTAAGTCCAATTTCAACTTCCCAATTTGGGTGTTTAAATGTTGGAGAGATTGTCCTCCACGCTTGAGAGATGGGTAACTTCCTGCTTTGGAGTCATTTGAATATGTGGAAAAGAAACGCTTTCGTGTACTCTAAGGTTCTCGCATTCAACAACTTTTGTAATGTTTGGGCTTCAGTGAGGGTTTGACGGATAGTCTTTTCTCAACGCGAGGGGCGGTTTCCTTAAAGGTGCTGGGAACAAGTGGCTTTTTGTAAGGATCCGCCGTAGTCGATGATGCGAGCAGCTGTACGGGACACCCCTTTATATGCCTTATGCATGTATATTAAAACTGGAAATCAGGCAAAAGCAATGCAACCGTCAAGGTCGTCTAGTTAAGCAGTAGCACTGGACGATGTTTAATGGCTGTTCAAGATATGTTTTCTTTCCCCTATGATCATAAATAATAAGTCGCAGTATGTGTGAACCCCTCCTCCTCTCCCCTCTTCTGTCTCTGGACTTTTAAGCCTTCATGTCCTTGGAGGGCATTGGCTAACTGGTTTCCACTCACCCTGCAGTTGCAGCCCAGCTGGTAGCGGTGGTTGATGCCCTTCTTCTGGGCCAATGAGAGGCGCTCCCACCGCTCATTGAAGTTGCACAGTCCCGTGTACACCTTGCCGTCGTACACCCGGCCTGGGAAATAGTCAAGGACGTCGGTCGCTTACTGTTTGTCAAGAAGCAGCCCTACTTGGCAAAACAGTTTTGGAGACAGTATTTAACACATTCACTGCCATTGACGGCTTTAGAAGTCAAATATCCATGTTAACTGGGAAGGCTGGCAGTGAATGACTTAATTGTTAATTATCGCTCCGTGGACGAGAGCAACGGTGCTACTTTTAACTTTTTTTCACAATTCATCCGTGCGTGGTAAGACCATCTCGTACAGTAAGCCCAATTAAAGCATCGCCCCTATTTCTGAATACCCAAAGGTCATCTTGCGTCTATTTTTGGCACCGTGGACTGTTTGCGGCTTACCGACTCCTGAGACAGGTGCTCTACGGCAGCCCGCGAGCACTCGGGAACATCAGTATATGTTAGCGTATGTCCCCTTCACCATGTTTTCGCCACGCTGGAATTTGACAGCCCCCGCCCCCCTGGAGTAATTTTTTCCCTTCCATCTCTGTGAACCTCCAGGTCGCCCCGCACAGGAGTTAACGGAGTCGCTTGCCCACTTCTAACGTTGTGTTGAGTGCGAGACGCGCTCCTGAAATACCGAAGCCATCGAAGAAAGCCGAAGACGCCCCTCTCGCATTCCAGCGTGTTTAAATTGCCTCTGATCATATGCACGACTTAATATAGACGCCCCGAGAGCCGGGGTGATGTCAGTCGCACCGGGGCCGGAAAAAACACAGCCGCCACCCCCTAGCAACCTCGAGCCCGGTCGCCAGCACCACGGGATGCAGTTACAGTATTTACAGGTCAGAGCTTAACGTCGGTTACGTATGCCAAGCACCGCGGGGTCCAAAGTAAACTGCACTTCTGTTGGAAATAGCAAGTCATAAAATGCCCTCACTGAAAACTAGTTGCTTCCTGCTCGCTTGTCATTACAAGTTGTTTGAGAGCAAAACGTTCCCTCTGGCTTCTGACAATCGACTCGCTGAGGTAGTGGATTTTGGAGTTCCCTTCGGAGACACTTAAAAGCATCCTGTTCTCAGAATCAATTAGAAACAAAGAAAAATCACGATTCTTCATCTTATTTACTTGGTGTGTTTGAGTAATATAGATTCCTTTTTAATGCAAATACACTGCGTGTACATTGAATCACTAGGAACTAAAAATTGAAGGAACATCCATTGTGGAGGTTTCTCCGCAATTTGGACTTGAGACTTGTTGGTTTTTGTTAAAAGGTGTTTGACTGGGTTGATTGGGAGTGTTGAGCGGTCACGCTGACGTTTCCAAAACTGTTCCCACAAAGTTTGTAAGCATGAAATTGTGCAATATGGCTCAAGAATTAAGGCTCACCACTAACTAAGCAGATTAGTCTAACCCCCATTATTTAATTGAGCTATGTCTCAACACTTTTGCCGACGTAACGTCGCGCCAATTATCCAGTGCGTAGAAAGCTTTTTGGATTACTCTTATAATAGTGTGCAACATCAACACCGTTATGCAACTCACCTGTGATGAGATACTGATACTTGTTGATGTCAAACTTGACACCGCACAAGCTTTCCGAGGCATCCGTGTAAATATGCTGCACGTGCTGGACTTTTTCAAATCCTTTGTACATCTGTAAGACATAAGCGAATCTTGAGTTAAACGACGTTTAACTGATGAAAAAAACTTGTGCCGTGCCGTACCCTCTCCCTGGCACTGCGCCCTTTACTTAGCCTCCACATAAATAATCCGGTATGAAATTAAGCATGTCGGCTTTATCAGATGACATTCCTTCAGGAATGCCTTATGGGAGAAAGGAGTATTAGTGCTGTGCTCCTAACCAAATCATAGATAACACGATTATGTCGCGTAATGTGCTTCGACTTTGATGCTGCGTTGGCAAGCCGTCCCGATATTCACGGCTAAGCCGCGGACCTCGGCGCTCTCTCTATTTAGCTCAGGTATGCGGAGTCAGTGTTTGCCCTGAGAACTGTTGGCTTTCCTCCGGTGCAATTTATTTGTCTGGGAACAACAGGAAATCCATGTTTAGACTTACCGCTCCCAGAACAAACTGTTACTTAAGCCCGTAAATTTGGGGGCTTTTTCTCATAGGATTGTGTTTAAATTTGGAAAGAAATGCATGCTTAATTAGCCCGCATGGAACACTCCTGTTTACAGTAAAAATCAGCAGACTGGAATCCAAATAAATAAACCAAGAGGTCAACATGTCCTATCAAAATGCAATCCAGTGTCGAAAAGGCCCTTTAATGCATTTGTCACCATTTGCACTCATGCCGTGTAGGACTGTCGGAATGTTTACATGAGGAGTTTGGTTGAGATGTAATGCCTGCAAAGCCCTATAATCCTGCAGCCTGGCTCCTGTCTAAGCGGTGGGCTGATGTCAGCATCTCTTGAGAAATATGCAGCATTATGTAAGAAGATTGGAAGTGATGCGCTTTTCCAAAACAACATCATCGTCAAGCTGTCAAACGGCGGCGGGGTGTATGAAACCCACAATTGACCACTGCCTCTTAGTTATGGTCGTCGTTCTCTCAATAAAAGCTATATGGTGACGTTTCTCTTATATAAACTTGTGGAAAACCAGATCGTGCCATGATTTAACAAACAAATATATAGACACGAAAAGAAAATGGAAGAAAAACGTGAGTCAAATAGGTTGTAAGAGGTTGACTGTTCTTGTGGAGTCGATCGTCTCACCTTCATTTGCTTGACGGTGTAGCGCATCGTTCCAAAAGGTCCGTCGCTCAGGAGCTTCTTGCCCACCACTTTAGCGCGAATGACTGCAGAGAGTGAGAGGAAGCACCTAGTCAACAACTTTTGCAGCTGATTCCGACCAACTGTCACATTTTATCAGGTGTCCAACTTTGAGCTCAGCGTGCCCTGGCCGGTAAGAGCCATTAAAAGGACAGATAAATACCATTTCAGGACCAGGCTGGCACCAACGGTTAATCCGTTTATCCGATTTTCTGCATTGCCGCTGTTTGCCAAGCAGGGCAAATGGGGGGGGGGGGGAACACTAAAGAGACATTTAGAGTTTATTTATACACTAGATAATAGTAAGACCCCCATTGTGATGTCAAAAAAAAAAAGACAAACTCAGTCATATCAGAAGAACTTTTGAAGTGAGAGTCCTGCGAAAACAGGCAGCCTTCTATATTGGAATCAGGGACTTACAAAGACTTTATCTACGTGTAGGACCCTCATGTAAATGCTTGCTTTCCCTCGTGTCGAAGCAAAAGGGCCTATCGAGCGATGCTTTGAGCCGGTAAATTGAGCCCAAGCAGACCTGGGGGTCCCGCATCTGAGATCAGTCCTCTCTGAAGTTCACCTGCTGCCCACAGCCCGGCAGACGCAGACACAACTAACACCGACCGCGCTTGTTATCTTCTGCCTGTGGAATTTCCTTCAAACATTCTTTGGGGGTTCGCATTCCCCAGAAGGGGAAGGGGTGGGGGTTGGGGCGGGGGGGTGAAAAAGTGTGGAGACTTTTCATTCTTTTCAACTGCAGAAAGAAGGCATCTGGCATCCTGGCTGCCTTCTCTGGATTTATCTAACTGAAATACCTCCAGGCAAAGGGAAATGGGGAAAGAAATAAAACCCGTAAAGGAAGCAATCGCGAGATAATGAAGATCCTGATTTAAGACAAGAATTATTGTGGAGTCTAATAAAGTTGGGCCATGCCGCATTTGTCCGCCTGGATATGTCGCCGTAACAGCAGAACCACCTGTTAGCCGTTAACTATTCCCAATGTAGTCTCGAGGCCAGGTGGAGACACCAAACATTTTGGATCATAAAATTGGTATGTAGTTGCCGTGAAAGCCGCAGGGCTGAGACCATTGTATCGCAGTTTTTTTTTTACGTTCTTTCTGACACAAATTGCACATTTCTGTTACGGAGTCGCAACTAGTACAGAAAGGTTAGGTTACTACAATGCTAAAATAGACTGAAAGTAGTTCCCGCGACATGAATTTGCTAATAGTGCGCCATTACTTGCGTAACCTCTCCAAGATGTAGCCAAGTGCAATTTAACAGACCTTTTCCTGACTAATTACAGAAGACCCAAAGCCCAACAAGTGAAAGAGGATTGTGCAGATATAACAAGATTCTTTTACTACCGTTACTTCTTTTTTCAGCTTCACCCCCAAATCCTTGTTTTCCGACGACAGCAGACCTCAGGAGAAACACGTTAGTCAGTGTTTGAAGGCACCGCACGTCAGCTGATTTAACTCAAGTACATCCAGATAGGACCCCTTTTGTTGGACAGCAGCCACTAATTGGCCGGCGGCGGCGCTATCATCCCGAGGAATGTGCGAAGGGCCTCAGCTGCTCTGGGGACAGAGGATTTCTCTGACTCCCTGACCTCCTATATTTACGTAAAATCTCACCGCTCCAAAAGTCCACTTCACGCGTGTTTATTTAACCCAGTTATAAAAAGTGATCTCACATCAGCCTGTCCTGACACCGCAGCTGTGACGCACATTCATCCAACGCAGAGGATGTGACATCAATTTTCATCAGTGGGAGGCTTATCCGAGATAAGAGAGGTAACCGGGGTCTGTCGAGCGAATTAATTTCTCTCGCCGAAAGCGGAGGATTACACAAGCTCAATGCAAATGCTTCATCTTAAGGTAAGCCTGTAATTGAGTTAAACATTCATTTCGGCCTACGTACTACGCGGCGAACAACACGCCGTTACTCATTCGCATTTGCGGCTATATGTGTGAGTGCAAGGCGGAGGGCGGACGACGGTGATTTTTAGCATGCAGAAAACCGGTCCAAGTTTGGGGAAGCGAGTGGGCGGAAGAGGAATTCTCAGGACGACACACTGCCGCGCTCAAAAATAAACACTGGAAATGAATCCCTGCTGTGTCAAGAGGAGAAGAAAAACTGCAACCTGAGTGTTGATCGCTGTACGGATACTACCTGCCTCATAATCTACGCCATCCCCGGTAGCGCTCTTTTAATTCTTAATTTCATTGCGCTCGACTCGATTGAATCGTCCCATCAGTCTTGTTGAATTCAACATGATGCATTATGTCCTCAGGAACGTGACGATGCTTAAAGACAATTGGTCGGAGACCGCTCATTCTATTTTAATTCCCGCGTGTTGTGTCGTCGTTGGTGTGCTCCACGCCGGCTGTTTGAAATAGTGAAACCCTGGGCGGCCTTGTGAGCATCAGAAAGGGCGGTGACGAGTGGGACATTTGATACGCTTGGCCAAGGGGACAAACATGTCAGCCGTGTACGGAATCTCGAGCCTTTGACATGGCTTGGTATTTGAAGTGACTTTCAGGGAAAACTGTGGAAAGCGCTCCTCCTCGCTCGAGTCACTGCACTAAGATGCCGCCGAGCCCTGTTTAAATGGGAAACGGTAATTGGTGTCAAGGAAGTACCTTGAAATGACACATTCTGACTGAGAGACAAGCTTTGTACGTAGGGGAGGAGTTAAGTGTAGCCTGGGTTGTAAGTGGAAGTTTCACCCCCCATCAGTGTTGTTTTCAAAATCAAATCATAAGGCACTTCTGTTTCATTAGTTTGAAATGATGTTAAAATGTTTTGGGATCCTTGTTTGTGGGGTATATTTACAGTGTTAAACTATTAATAATGGCAATTGTGAAACATTTCGGGGGGTTGTCGATTACTCACTTTTTTTCCCCCCAGTGTTCGCATCAGGGCTCGATTACTAGTGCACCATGTACTGAGCTCCAGGTTATGCAAAGTTTTAAAGCCAGCGGGAACTACTTGCTTGACAAAGGGCCACTATGCACACAAAAAAATGAAACATTCAAAATAAAAAAAAATGAAAAACAAAAAACAAAAGCCAGGGCAGGAGCTGTTACTCTCAGTGCCTGACCGTCAATCCCGGCCCAGGCATAAACACGAATCGCACTAATCCCCTGCAACTGACCTGGTTCACGGCGCACGTACAGTGTGGGTTTGCTACCGTCACCCCCCCCCCCCCAAGGGTTTTTGGGACCGAACGCGGCTGTGGAGCAAAATTGAATAAATAAATGAAGGGTTTGCTGCCAGGCCTTGGAATCTTGCTTTCAGAGGGTTTTGCGACAAGAAGGCCTGCTCGTTTGGAGCCGGCAATTTGATGGCTGCCGACGAGGGCCCTCAAAGCAGCTGATTGTGTGGTGCCTGATGCTCAGTTGCAGAGAAGGAAAGTTTTATTCTGTCACTTTGGGAACAGTTAAACCCGGAGAACACAACAACCGATATTTCTCTCTCACTGTACTAAATTCAAACGTAGGACTAGGATGCAGTTGAAGCCAAAAGACGCACTCTGCAGATAACTAACCACGACGGACAAGAAACAAACTGCGACAACCCACTTTGCAACCCTAATTGAGATTCTCGAAATGAAGTGGCTGCGGGTGATTATGGGTCAAGGCCAAGAAAACAAGAGCGAAACGCTTCGAACTGGAGTACGGCTTGTAAATTGGGAGGGTTCGGGCCTGTCAGTCGGAATGAGAGGGTTTCTCCCTCGCGGCATTCGCGCCTCAAACCTTTTCGTTTCGCACCGACTCCTGTTTGAACAAGCTTCGGCGGCGCACGCGAACTGTCTCCTACGTCCTGACCTGTCAGTAAATGTAATGTTTGTTTGAACGCTTTTGACGGCAACTGCGTAAGATGGACATTCCTCTCAATTTTGGACATTTTCAAGTTCAAAATAGGACTTGCTAATTAATTCCAGGTCCAGCTGCCGTTTCAGAAGGTCACAACTCAGAACATTTCAAACTCAGCCAGGAACTGGGAAAAGAGATTTGTGTGACTCGTAATTGATCACCGTCCCCACTGAAGTCAGTTCCAGATTCTGAATCTGGCAACTGATCTGGTCCTAGTAGTATGAGAGATCTGAACCTCTCTGGGAGAGATGGATGCAAAAACAACCTTTTCACTCCCTCTAAACCCGTTGCAGGATTGATGACGTGAGGCATTTATATGGCTCTTTTTAAATGTCAAGTGAATTCTCTTCTGAAAGTCGTGGCTGAGCGTCAGGCGATGCGCGGATAAATGCCACGCAGCGACGTGTGCTTGCGAGAGCCGCTCGGGGCGCCATTCTCACGCGGTTTTCCCATTTTCCCGTGATCTTGCAATCTCTCAAATCCAGCTCACGAGCTCATGTGATTTTGGCAGACGTGGACGCCGGCGAAATTGTAAGCACGGAGCGGAGGGGGGCGTCCCGACCGGCCCATGAGAAAGAAAATCAAATCAGGTGTCAAACTCAATACATGCAGAAGAAGTCATGTGATATCATGTGTGTAATACGATCTGGCGATGATTGGGTGTGTAACAGTACATATTTTGTGACGAAACATTCAAAACATTAAGTAAACAAGAACAGTGCGGCTCAGCCTCTGGCTATCAGACGTCAAAGTTGTTTTTTGGCACTACGTCAAACTCGTTTGAACGTGAATACCAGCACAGCATGTACAAAACTAAAAGTACCATTGGTGTTTTGACATCATAATATTGGAGACTGTTACTGTTGCACTTGTCTGCATCGTCCAAACTATTGACGTTGCACTTTCCCAAAACGTATATTCATATGCTATCACAGTTCTGAGCGGCCCATAATGACGTTTTAGCACGCAAACAAAAACGACTTTGATCTATATGAATGAACATACCTCAACGCACATCATATTAATAATGACTTCTATCAGCCCCTAGTGGTGATCCCTATTCAGTGCAGCATAATCAGAAGTGCTGCATTTTTGTGTGCGTGAAGGGGCACCAGCTGCAGAAACCAGAACTCCCAAAGTGACACGCGGTTGTGCGTGGGTGGGTGTCTGCGTGCTTGCTTTCGACGAAGACGCGATTGTTTCATCGAGGTTGAATCGGGGGGTTCGGCTTGTTTTTTTTTTTTTTTTTTTTTTTGCAGCGCCTCGTGATCGCGTCATGTGTCCTTTGAATGGCACATTTCAAGTCGAATTTCACCAAGACGTCATGCGGCAATACGACAACGCTCTCGACAGGCAAACTTGTTACGTACATGCCGAGTGACTGTCGCGACTCACGGGAATGACAATAAACCGCGGCCTGAATGCTGGAGTTGCAGTGCAAGTTCAAATAAGCGAATAACCTGCGATGTTTGCCCTGCAGCGCGCCTCAACTCCAAACGCTCAGATGATGCCGAAATCCATAAAAGCTTGGCACGCAATGTCGGAAACTCTCCAACTCGTCAATTTCGTACTCGGCGCTCACCGAAAATAGTCTTGCGTTGTATTACAAGCAGTTGATATGTAAGAGCTGCCTTCTGTGCCTCCACAACTTCTTGGAAATGCGTCGTGTGTGGCCGCCTGTGATGTCGGGGCGCTGCTCACCTATGTCGGAGTTGCAGTAGGCGTCTTGCGGGTGCGTCAGCGCGCACGAGCAGCCCTCGGTGAGCCGGTGGAGCTGCAGGCTGCCGACTAACAGCAGGCTGAGCAGGTGCCGGTACAGCGACTGCATTGCTCTCTCGTTTCCCCGCACTGCTGCTGTTGCTGCTGCTGCTGCTGCTGCTGCTGCTGGCGACTCGGCGTGTGTTCGGCGCGCTTTATGTCCAAGTGTCGCTGGAGCGTCTCTCCACCCTGATGGTTGAGAGCGGCTCCGGCGTAACATATAAGCGCGCCGCGCGGATACGCGGTGACGCCCCCCTCCACCTCTGCAGCCCGGGGGCGGGGCGACCAATCATGTCCTGATGATGTTACTGGAACTTTCTCCCCCAGGGCCCCCTTCTTTTTGAAAGATCGACTCGTGGATAAAACCATGTGGAAAATAGGATGCAGCTTTATTTATTTATTTTTCTAAATGATATCAAGTTTAAAAAAAAAAAACAACGTCAATAAGAAACCTTCTAGTACTTATTTTACTCTGTATCAAATGTGTGGTGTAGGTTAAAAAAACAATTCAAAAGACTGAAATGCCACACGGCAGAACATGGATGGATAGTTGCAAGGATGATTTTCCCACTGCAGCTGAACTAATCATTGCACTCTGTGTGAATGCTGAGTCAATCAGTCATTTTAACATTAATGGGTAAAAAAAAAAAATAATAATAATAATGCAGTGCAAGTGTGCCTGGAATTTGCATGTTTACTTAAGTTGTAAATCAACTTAACGCGAACACAATCTAAACTATTATATGCGAATGTTTAAGCACAAGGTATGAGCTACTGCTGCCTCAGCCTGCCTCTGACCTTGAAGGCAGCAATCAGTGTCTCCTTTAATCCGAGCCTATTCTCAAATGGCCTCGCGGAGCACAACGATCGGGGTTAAATTAGCCAATTAAACTCGTCTTCTTCCGCCTCTGACTCTCTCGGTGAACCTGAGTGCAACCGTGTTATCGCCGCAGAGGCTTATCTGCCGAGACTGGACGAGAGCTATGTTAAGGAATGACGATGCTCACCGTTATCTAACCAAGTCAGGACTAATCACGTTAAGCAAGTTTGACCGTTAATGGGCCTTCATTAACGATTGTCTCATGTTAGACTCTCTTGGATTAGCTTTATTTTCTCACTTTGTCTTCATAAGACCAGTAAACTTTATAGAAGTTGGAAAGATTATATTAACAGAGATGACTGGCAGTGTGTTCTTGCAAATGAGATGTTTGGTCACTTCATGACTCCCTTTTCAAAAGATGAACTTGAGTTAATGATGAAACTGGCACTGTGGATTTCATTTTCCATTCATGCCTCACGCATGAGTCACATCAAATATGTCCGTCTCTCTCACATGTATTCTGACTGTTGGCCAAAAATTAAGTCAGTGTTTGCTCAGCAGATTAGAACAATGTGACATTTAATGTTTTCTCATTTAAGAAGCCAGATCCGATCCGGTTGAACGACGTGAATAGCAGCAGACATCAAGCGGAAGCACGTGAAGCTGTTGGGCTGCCGCGACTCATTGATAATGCCCTGTCAGATATTATTTCAGCCTGCCGACCTGACGTCTGAAATAACAGATCTGCGACATTCCGCTGTTGAGACACGAGATCGGCATTCGCGATGCGGCTGCACCTAACTTTGTATGCCCAAATGTGGAGATGGGCTCAGAAGAAGTTGATTCATTCGATAGCGCAAAATGATTTCTCTCACAGTCACAGGCAACATTCCTAACATAGTACAACGTGAAAGTGCCAGAGGGAAGGACATGCAAACTCCACACAGGATGGCCGAGATTCAAACCCAGAACCTCAACAGTGAAGCAGATGTGCTTCCCCCTCAATTTGTTCTTTTTACATTTCTTTGTCTCTGTCCGAACGCTATAGGTTGCAATCATATTTTGGACATTTCATGTTTTAAACCTTGTGGGGACCATTATTGTACGTAATCAGACTTAACTCAACGGTTATTTTTTGTTTTTGTTTTTTGTAGGCGTAGTAAGCTGTGTGGGAAAACAGTAGCAGGTGACAACCTGAACAAAAAAAATATATATATATATATATATATATATATATATATATATATATTTTTTTTTTTAACAAGAGACTGCATCTAGTTGATTAAGTGGCGCTGCGTGTGGGATGCATGTGTCTTCCTTTCAACTATCGTCCAGTATTAGCGGGCCACTTGCTCCACTTTTAACGTTGCTGTCATAAATGGGACAACCTACTCCGGTTATGTGTGCCTCTCCCAAATCGTCCTTATAAATTGAGCCACGTAACAGAAACTTTTCTCTGAAAAGCTGCACTCGTAGAAAAACGGTTGCTGTGAGGTTGCGGCAGGCTGCAGCGTTGTGTGTCAGAGGTCTTTAATAAGAGCGGCGCGCTCGACGGCGGACGAAAAAGAACAAAGCGGTGACTCAGAGGAAATACCTTTCATCCGACTGACAAGCCATTAAAGAGACGCAGGAAGAGGGGAGGTTTTAAAAGATAGCACCGCTGGGAGGGGCGCACGCCAAGGGAGCGCGTCCGGCCTTGACTCACCCGCTCGCTCGCTCGGCCCACATGCCATTCAAGCTAATTGGGACAGATTGACGAGCCCCCTGTTTGGAGCTCTGTGCTGCGCGCAGGACGGCTAATGGGAGTCGTTTCAAAGGAGAAAAACTGTAATTGGATGTCTCCTGGTTGTGAGGGGCTTTTCGCTCAGGTTTCGGGTCATTTGTATGTGATCCTTCTCTGCAGAGTTGGCAATAGTCGTACTAGAGGTTCAGAATCAGAATACTTGTTTTAAAAAAACAGGTCATAAATCTCTGCAGACAGTTTCCCTCTTTTATTCACTTACATAGTGCTCATACTGAAAAGAAAAAAAAAATCCAGTTAAATGTCACATGTAAAGCAACGTGTTCCCATAACTTTTTTTATTTATTGAAAAATTCATTGCTGTCTGTCTGTATGATAGATTTCTGACAGTGTGGTGCATTTATCCCCACTGTTGCACTTCGATCCAGACGTGATATCACGCCTGTCTGCCCACTTGACTGAATACTTCAGCAGATGCAGACCGGCTTACTGACTGACTGTCATCTAACGTACACAGCGAAGACATCCGAGAAGAGAACGCGTACATGGCCGCGACCCACGACGAGCCTTCGTACAGCACGACTCCCCCCGCACAATAAAACACGATGAACTGTCAGTTACTTCCTTCTCGGGCGAGCCAAATGTAACCACTGTGTACTGTCAGGCACTTATTTGGATGCTGTGCTCGGCAAGGAAACCCCGCAAATGACTACGTTGCGTTACGGCACGAGACAGCGAGACACCAGGCCTGACCGGAGACATGGGAATATGACAACATGGAAATAGCTTGAAGAATTCCTTACGCTCGAAGGGGTTTCCGAATGAAGGCTTTTCGCCCTGAGACGCCCTCAAACTGGGTCATCGTGCCAGTATACTCTAAACATTTGTTGCATTTGAAAGTCGTCAAAATGTAGTGGCCATAGTCGTTTTAAAAACCAACATTTCTTAAAGATGAAATGCAAATGTATAGTGCTGTACTTAAACGTTACATTCAACTGAACTTTACTTCAAAAATGTACTGTAGTGGATTTAGCAAAAATAGATCAACAGGCTATATGCATAGCTACAAGCTTCATCGCAATATGTTTGATTACATGGCATGTTTTAAATGTAGATTTGATTGAATTCGGTGAATCTTTCGCGTACCACCGGCGGTACTCCGACCACACTTTGAAAATCATTTGACTATAATATGCATACAATGTGAACAAAAATCAACACGAGGGATTAAAAAAGTTTTTTTTTTCAACTATTAAGTCGTTTAGTTTTGGTCGGCCTTGAAATGCATATACTCATACCGCATTTCCTCCCTATGAAGCAGCGTTTGATTCCACCCCAGCAGCGTTCCAGTTAATTCAAGTGAACCCCATCTGGACAAAGCAGTAAACCGGATTAGTGGTTTTTCCGAGGAGAAAAAGACAAATGCGGAGAAGGGCCGCGTTTCCCTGAAACTTGAGCAGCTGCGGAAAAGGTGTGCGTGGGAAGACAAAAAGAAAAAGAGAGGGCGCACTTATTTTGGGAAGTCGTCGGTGGAGAAGCGGTGAGTCATCGGCAGGTTAGAGGTGAAGGACGTTAAGAGGGTCAGGGGGATGCAGATGCCACACCGAGCGGCGCGCGCCCGTGCGAACGGGGGTTCAAATTAGATAACAATGTCAGGGTATGCGAAAGAGCAGACATATATGATGAGTGAATCAGTTGCAGTGGAAATATATATACATATACTTTGTATTTTTCCAATCATTTCAAGGATTTTTGTGTGTGTTTTTATTTGTTTTTTAAATTCAGAGGGAAGTAGCATGATGACAGTAATGGAATAAAATAAAACAAGACGGTTCTTTGTGCAGAGAGGCCATAGGGCGTGGGCTTTTCTGACTGTAGTTGATCGTAAGATTCTGGACAAACAGCAGCTGGCGCTTAATCATTCCTTATTTTCTTTTTGCGGTTGGAATTCCCCATTAAGGAGACAGGAGGCTCTATGCAAACATTTACAGCGGTGTATGTACAGTATGGGAATGCAGTGGGATTAAACAATATTTGCGTGTTCTAAATGGGCTTACAATCATCTCCGGCCTTATCCGAGTCATCGTGACAAACGCTTGACGCCTTTTGTGTTTTTCTGCGGATAAATCTGGACTTGATGTTGAAGCGATGACACTGTTACGTCAAGCAGCGCAGTGTTTCCATATCTGAGTTTTCCAAGGCCTCGGGGCAAAGGGTCAAAGAGTTTCGTTTTATGATTGAAATTGTCAATGTTTCATTTCTTCATTGCCCCACCGTAACTGTCCTGGATTTATTCCTCATACCAAGCCCTCACAGCTTTGGGGCTGTTGCAATATATTACTTATTCCTGGTCCGGGATGCACACTTCTGACTCCAGCTGTTCCCAAATATCTTCCACGACGTTTCACCCAACCCTCCCGATGTACCGCATTTCAATTGAAAACAGCGGCGGTGCCGACATTTGGGCCGGGCCCGGTATGTGCTCGGCGGTCGTCTGCCTTTCCTTCCTCCGCTGTCAAGTTGTCTTCATCTGCTTATCGCCCTTTCCAAAGTTGAGAGCAGGAAACGTTTATGTTCTAAATGCTTCCTGCTTTTTTTGGGGGGAATGAGTCATTTATTGATATTGAATTGAATGTCGCAGCCATTTGCATTTCAGAGATGTTACTTCATGCAGCTGACAATTCGGCATCTGTATTTACACCCGTTGCTTTGAGAATGACTGACATTATGTTCTAAATTCACCTTCAAAGCAGCTTGAAAATCATTTTAGTTGTAAAAGGCGTCACTGATAGCGGAGCGGTTCGTTCGGCCACTTGGTGACACCGCGACTGAACGGTCGTCTGTCTCTCTTCTTACCGACGCTTTGACACCCGAGTCCTCGGTTGACTGGTCACACCGGGCAAGCGGCTTCAGCTTCGGGGAGTTGTAATTTTCTCGGCAATGTCAGAACGGTAGGCAGACCGCTGCGAGAAAGTCGGCGTATTGGTAGTTAAAGCAACACTTCATCCGCTCCATCAAATCCAGACTCCACATCTGCTTCTGGTCCTGAGGGTTACGATGAAGGCGCTCGTTTACAGCATCCAGCTTCCTTCGTTTAATGTATTTCCAGTGGAAACGGGATAATGGAAGCGCGTCGTTCCAGAACGTTCCTGATTTGTTTTCTGCATGCGCGCCCGTGTTCAACTTTCCTACCTGTAGCGCGCAGGCGTCCGTCACATTGTCCCCAGCTGGACTTTTCCGATTCACCCGACGTAACGTTCCGTTGGGTCGCGCGACCGGGAATCAATCAGTCACTTGGTTTCAGACTTCATCCAGCCGCAGCCCCGGAAAACGGGAATGAAACATGTCTTTCAGAGGAATGTGGCACAGTGTTGTTGGAGTTTGTGGGACTGGCCCACAGGAGGCCTGTCTGTCCCACAGAGGCAGGAATCCACGAACTGAATGGACGAGCGCTAATAACGTTTGTCTCGGTCCCGCATTACGGCAAAGACCACATCGAAGCTGGACTGAAATAGCTTCACTTTGCCAGACTCCGGCCATGCATTTAACACTGTCAAATTTGTGTTGACTCAAAAAGGATTAGACCCTAGCAGAAGCTGTGTTCTGATTTAAGCGTCTTTAATATGAAAGCATCTGTGATGTCACGCTCATGAAAGATGTCGAGTGTGGAATGCAAATGATCTGAATATCTGGTTTTTGGAGATGACAGAATACAACACGCAAGGCTTTTCTTTGGCTCTTGGTGGTCTGATAGATTTGATTGAAACAAGCTCAAATCATGTTTTCTTTTGTTCTTTTGTTCTTGTGCCCGCTGGTGGCATCAACAGGCAGGAAGAGACACGTGGAGGAACTACCCAGTGCCCCCAAAGTACTTTTCCATGGCTGACCACAATGCACCGCCGGTACGATTTTGTTCCACTAGAAATGATAGATTGATGGTTTTTTTTTTTGAGGGCAGATGCAAGTGATTGCCAGTCTGTCGGCCGGGAAACCCTTTCAGCTGTCTTTCCACATCTGCTCAAGGGGATATGTCAGGACCTAAATGTTTTTCCATGTCGGATTCCACTTTGGGTCTCCCCTTTTCCAGTATTCAGGGCTAGTTTGCATCCATATCTGTCCGTTATGTCGACTTTTACGGACCGACTCCTGGCACTTTCCTATGCTTGTCTTACGGGAGAATCCGTTGGCTTTGGTGGAGTCCAGCAGACCCTTACGGGAATTGTCATATTTTTTTAGTAATGGCTTGACCTTCGGTGGTCACTGAGAAACCATCTTTGGGTACTGCTTCAAACCAGCTGCTTCATTTGTTGATTCCACTTTTGATTTAACGAGGAGATCGTGACTGTTTTCTTTTTTAGTAGTCTGTAGTTATAAGAAGCGTATGTCACTGTGACTCAAGGAAGCTGCCACAAAACATAGACTGTAAGGCCTTTTCGGGAACATCTTTCTTTCTTTGTATCGGATTTGATTTGCAGATTATACAATGAACTTGCAGGTTGTTTTGACCGAGCAGGTGGCTCTCCACGAGCACCTAGCCTGGAAACTTCCATCTTGAGCAGTAAGCTGTCTCTTTCATAGTATGCAGATGGTAATGGAAGCCAGATGAGTTTCAATTCCACCACAACAATTCCCAATTAGCCTCAAGGGTCGATATGACAACTTGTTTGTTGTGGCCTCGTATCCGGGAACTTGTATGTATGTATGTATGTATGTATGTATGTATGTATATATATATATATATATATATATATATATATATGTGTGTGTGTGTGTGTGTGTGTGTGTGTGTGTGTGTGTGTCTGTCTGTGTATACTACTGTAAAACAACAATTAGAACTTACAATGTACTATTTCAAAGCCAATTAAAGTGTTACCCAAATGGCATTTATCTAAATCCACTGCCCTGTCAATGATTACAATGTGAGCAGGCTGTCTTAACACCCGCCGTGTCTGGAAAAGTCTTCTGGGTCGGGGTCTCTTGCTTCGGTCTGCCCAAATCACTGCGGCCCATGTCATCACTGTCGTGTGGAAAAATGTGTGGCGGGAATGAAAGCGAAGACACGGTAAATGTCGGATGTATCGGAGCCATAAAGAATGGCGTAATCAGCCTGAGGGAGGAGGTAAAGTATGAGCTGTACGGGCTTCCCTGAAGTATTTCCAAGACCTGCCCGGGCTGGTCGTCTGGGGTATTTACACTAAATGAGGGGACCGTGTGAGTTACGAAGTCAAAGAGAAAAATCAACCACAGCATAATTAGATTCTTTTTGCCTGAGTCTACTTCATGGTTATACCACACTGGAGGCTTTTGTGCAGGGAACAAAAGTCTGGGTGGCAGTATTCAAAACCAAACATTCCACATGTGAAACGCTAATGGCTAATTGGCAGGAGCTTGTTTCGTTCAAAACCTCATAAAATAATTGTCTAATGTTCTCACCACAAGTGGATCTTTTTTCAGCGCCATACTTAGTTTCCAACTTTGAACTTTCTTTTTTTTTTTTTTTTTCCCCCATTAATGAATGATGCAATATCGCTTTTCGATGAAACAATTGAGTTGGGTGAGAGCACTTGGTTCCACCTTAATTGTGGGGGAAAAGTTTAAGAAAGGCCCTTTTCTGTTCCAGCATAAAGATTCCAGGTTGAACGAGATTGCGGTGGACTAATCCAAGACCGCTGTATGAACATTCCATGCCTTTCCAGGAGAGTAGAAACTGCTATATGCATTTTCAAATCCAGTAGTTTGACAGCAATACTTTTTCATCGTGTGAGAGCTTGCCTTCATGGCTAAAATGAGATAACAGATGTACCGTAGACACTGTTGACTAAATCTCCCCGCCATCGACGGTGACGGTGCATGTTTTCGCGGCTTGTGAATCAATGAGGAAACACCTTAAGGAGGGGCAGAGGATGCGGTCGTCTCCCCTCGGCGTCTCCCACTTGTGCCGTCATTGCCACGCTCGTGGGAATTACTGGAAGGAACATGTCCAGACAGAGAGTGGGTGTCTGTGGGCCCCTTCCACGCAAACCTCACTTCTCCCGGGGACAAACATCCGCACCTCGCTGCGACCGAGTCCTTCTCGGATACGTGCTAGCCCTCTGCGATCTGATCATTCGTCACGCGGGAGACACGTGACTGCGATTTCAGCATTTTCCCCGTTAGTAGGTATTTCTTCCGTCGTCCTCTAATTATCGGAAGACAAAAGTGGGTGGTTGGGAATTTAAAGATATGAATTGAAAAACAATATCTTGGAAGTAATGTCCGCTCTGCTCGGACAGACCCAAGTTCTCGCAACGGGTGGGTCATTGAGCTCATTGACGTCATGGTGGTCGTGCAAACGTCTGGTAATGGAAAAAGAAGCTTCTAGCTATGATGACGTAAGCTTTTAGAGGGACTTGTGACATTTGAAGAAATGTGCTTAACACTGTTTAACTGGGAGCGGGTTTGGCCAAATGACACTAGGACCAGCTCGGGCGTTTACCCTCATGCGGCTTCTCCTTCTAACATTAATGAACAATTCAGTTGTAAACGGACCGTAGCTATGGGGGGATATAAAAGTGTCAGGTTCTTTGTGTTTTTTCTAAATCATTTCAAAACTTTTCCCACCTTTTATGTGACCTGTAACTTGTACAATGTAACTGAAAAAAAACGAGACAATGTTACAGAAGTGTGTCCACATTCTTCTCACTGGCTGTTCCTGACTTTTGTCTTTTTCTTTTTTTGCTTTCAAGCCTGAAGGTTTTGTGCCAACACTGCCTGTTATTTTGAGCAAGCGTAATGTTCTTTTTGGTGATGAGTGGTGTTGTGTTTGGGGCAAACATACCTTTTGGAATTATGGCCAAAACGTTCCACCTCGCTGAGGCATTTTTCCACGTGTTTGGCTGATTTTGTTATGATCTGAAGAAACTTAGGCTGAACGTTTCCAAGGTGTTTCGATTCAATGTATGTTGTTTTGTATATTTTCCAAATCAACAGTATTCTTCCACTAACATAGAGCCCCAGAAAGCCTCTATTGCCGCACCGTACACACATTTTACAAATGAATTCGTACGCACACTCGCCCTTCCGTTGGACTTTTTTGGCTAATGCGGAGGTGATAGTCGAGGCAGTCAGAGTACACTTTGTCTTGTTTTGACCTATTACCAGCTCCATGTCTCCTCTGTGCTCCACCCTGAGCTGGCTGAGAGGAACACACAAGGGTGTGCAATCCTTATTGGATGAAGGATTGCAGCCGCCTGGGCGTTTCCTATCAAGTTAGTTTCTGTGCTTAACGCGTCCCCAAACAGCTTTTGGTCACTGTTTGTAAATGGAAGGCTTCACCTGTGGATAATTGACTTGTAACATGCTATCTGTCTCCGCAGTGAGCATAAAGTGGATGATCGCATCAGATTGCGCAACATAATCGCAGTCATCCTTGACACTATGTAATCTCGCAATGCCGCGTGGCCTGTTTACTTCACACACCAACGGGTGATGGTCTTCGAAGACCGGGAAAGTCCGTCTTTCGATTACAGTCTCATTTCCGATCATATCAGAGCCACCGTTTTATAACCACAGCGACGAGGTAACGTGTTGATGTTTCATCCACTTTGCGGTCTGCCCAGTTGGTCGGAACCCATCCCAGTCGGCTGCGGTCTTCCACCCAGCTTCCCAGAACCTCACTGTTTTTTGTGTGTTTATAAACCCGACGCTCACTTCTTTTGACAACGGGCAGCTTAAAGTTCAGACTGATGCCACGGGGACTCAACGCCATGTGTACAAGGTTGCTGTTCTGGACACCACGTCCACATTGACTGCACTTGCAAAGGAAGAGTATTCCACTCTTGGTTTTCTCTAAATGCGGCCGACACCACATCGGTCTGACTGTATATTTAAAGTGCCGCCCGTTCCTGTCGAAGAGGACATTCTCTGCCCAGTTGTTCACGTGTTGGTGTGAGATTGGAATGGTGACCTTAAACAACCCTACCATCCACGCATTCCAGTGGGAAATTTTGGCATTCAAATTCCCAATATTTGAAAAACCAATTCCCCCCAGGGATTAAAAAAAAAAAAAACAGGTCCACGAGCACCCTCCAGGGGGTGCGCCAGATCGAAAGCGAAATGGCCGACTTGTTTGTTCAAACTAATAAGACGGTGTTGTCCTTCACTTCAGGTTATGAGCCCTTCCTATCCTGTGGTGGTGAAGATGGGCCATGCTCACTCTGGCATGGGGAAGGTGAGTTTCCATCGAGGGACTCTATTGTCATACTTGAGAGTTTTATGAACTTTCTAGGTAAGGCAAGTGTAATAGTTTGATGTGACGTCTGTAATGACCAGCTTCATTTGTCATCGTTGAGTTTGGACAAATTGCTATAATTGATTGGACTTGCTCCTGATGTGAGCGGCGATCATCAATCTGCCACGAAGGCCAAACATGAATCATTCATTTTTACATGACCAACGCGGCAATATGGAAGTTACATACCTTTTCTTGAATGCGAGACCTGTAAGTAGGACTCTGCCCGACCCGTCTCGTAACCTTCTCTTTGGAATTAGCACCAGACGTTGTAAATGAGACATTTAGAAGTCATCTTTAAACGTTTGGTTACATTCAGAAACAAGGTGGTGCAATGCAATATGATATAAGAGCTGTATTAGCTGTATTCATTTTATTTTTACAGAGGCAATCATTTAATTGACGTATTCCACCAAGTCGCCGCCGTCTTTGGGGAATTATCTACCATGGAACGAGCACTTCTAAATGCTTCTAAAATCCTCGAATAAATGCATTCAGGAAAAAAAACTACAACATTCCAAGTTCCACATTTGCAACGCTTCAGATATAAAATGGCTGACATTCATCTTGTCTCGCGTGGGCCGCAATCATTCACACCCGTCTTCTTAAAAGAAGGTTAATCAGCTCTTTCTGACGTTCTGATATACAGTAACAAGAGCATTCATTATATTTGCACTTCGTCCTTTGTGAGTCGTCTGTTTGTCTGGCAAAATGTTAGACACCATCTAATGAACATTTGAATTGTAAATGTGTAATGTGTACAGTTTTGTTGTGTCACTGTGTTGCCATGACATAATTTCCCCCTCCGTCTGACACGTAAGTGCTTAATGGGAATGACGTGACGTAGTTCAAAGCCACCACGTGCAAACGTTTCCAACCCGGGACCCTTCATTATCCCGCCTGCGTACAAGCGTGAACTTCCTGGGGCAGAGCGCTACGGGATTTTGGGGCGGGGGGAGCGCGCTTTCTCATTAACGACATCTCCTCGAACAGATCAAAGTCGAAAACCAACAGGACTTCCAGGACATCACCAGCGTGGTGGCGCTGGCCGGGACCTACGCCACCACCGAGCCTTACGTCCAGTCCAAGTACGACATCCGCATCCAGAAGATAGGCAACAACTACAAGGCTTACATGTAAGACGCATACCGGAAACAATGTGCCGCTAATCACTCGTCCTTTCCTCCCTCCGACCCTCGCGGCCATTTATTTAACTCTTATCTTCATTTCCTGATGACCCACTGTGACAGAACGTCCTTTAAACGCTCGCGATTACAGTCGCAGGGGTAATTCACGCAAACAAACAGCATCGCCCATGATCATTGTTTTGGGATGCCGACGTTGCGAGCGACTCGGTGTTTGAGCATTTCACTGTTGATTTTCAGGAGAACCTCCATTTCGGGAAACTGGAAGGCGAACACGGGCTCGGCCATGTTGGAGCAGATCGCCATGACTGACAGGTGAACCTTAATGACGTGTGATTTGAATGTCAAATTTGTGCCTTGGCTCAATCAAGGTTTGGAAACACTGCTCTCTCGGTTCTCTTTGAAGTTCCTTCAAGTTTTTCCCTTGCGTCTGTCAAGCGCTTACTCACGCAGGGCTGAGTTGGTTTCTTAATGTGTGAGGAACTCGATGCGAGACTCGCTCCATGTTTAAAGTGCTTTTTCATTGTGCGCAGCTTTTTTTGTTACAGCTGCGGTTGTGAATTGTTGTTGTTTTTTTTTTTGAAATGCTCCAGAAATAAAGTGGAGTTGAGTTGAGGTAACTTTTACTGTAAATAGGCGCTGTATAAATAAAATTGACTTGTGGTCTTTTGTGTCACGCCATCTGCATTTGACAGTTTTATCAGTTTGAGGCGTCGTTGTGTTCCAGATACCGACTGTGGGCGGACTCCTGCGCAGAGATGTTCGGCGGCCTCGACATATGCGCGGTGAAGGCCGTCCACGGAAAAGACGGCAGCGACTATATCATTGAGGTCAGTTGGCTTCCGGAAAAAGCCTTTAAGTCTCCCTGTGAGGACTGATGGGGACTGAGGAAAAGGCCATAGGTCATAAGTCATAAGGTTGTTTTTTTTTTGGATCATGGCGAACAAAGGGAGGATGTAACCACACGTGAAAGCACACAGTGATCAAAGCCTTGAAAGAATGATTAGTCGGTAGCCCAAACACGCCGACGGGAAAATGAAAACAGTCTGCGTGTTCGCATAAACAACTGAGCCTGATATATAGCGTAAATGTCACTTTTTGAAAATGCATTTAGCAAGCATTCCACTTTGTTTTAATACAACAAAGAAGAAGAAGAAGAATCATCATGAACATGCATGCACATGAAATTTGTTCTCTGCATTTAACCCATCACAGTGAACACATACACATGTTAGTGGAACACACTGGAGCAGGGGCCAGCTGAAGCGCCCGGGGAGCATTTCGGGGTATCAGTGTCTTGCTCAAGGACACCACAGCCGTGAGTCCGGGGGATGTTGGCGGATGGTCCAGTCGGGGTTTTGAACCTAGGTCCCCCACGGTGGCAGGCGATGATCTTAACCATTGGGCCACGGCAAAGACGGCAAAACACATATTACACTTGCAAGAAAATATTGGAAATTGTCCTTGAATCTTGACACTTTTTCAAAATAGGCCTCGAAGAAATTAACCAACCTACCCAACAGTTACAGTGGATATAAAAAGTTTAAACACACTGAGATAGCAGAAAAATAAATAAAAGCAGCATTATTTCTAAACGTTTTCCACGAGTGATGTGACCTTTAACCTCTGCAACTCGATTAATGTTTTCTTTTTAAATCCTTTGGAGAGAGGAAGTAAAAAATAAACAAAAGAAAAAGCAAACAGTGATAGTAGATGCTCGATAGCAAAAAAGGTCAGGAAAAGGCTACTACACCTGAACTTTATTTGGGGTTAATCCGAGGCCCTTTCAATGGCGGGATGTGTGTGCTGATTTAACATGAGTTAGAATGTGATTGGTTAATTCTAAACATTGTCACATCCCAGTTATAAGAGAGTGTGCATAGTTGCGCAAGCACGTTATTTCCCTCTGGAAAACACTGTAACGGTGGAACAAGATTTGGAATGATTTATCTTGTTCTCTTTGTTTGTTTTTTTTAATCACAAAAACCTGGCATTGGAACAGGGGTGTGTAGATTTTTCATACCCACTCTCGTCGTAGCGCAACTCCCGTTTCATCCATTTGTGTATTGGAATCCAAGTTGTTGTTTGCAACCATACAATTTCTAGTTTTTATGTTAGGAAAAAAAAAAAAAAAAAAAAGGTTGACCATCCACAACCAACACACACTTTGTACAATTTGAATTTCTAATAATACTTTTAAATGTGAATAGTTCATCAGTGAGTTTTGGTGTCTTTATTGAAATTCACCTCGGATGGGCCAGAAAGGCCATTCTCACACCGTCAGTAACTCACGGGAAGCCGCAGGAATGTTTGGTGCTCTATTGTGCCGCTTTCTCTCCAAGAAGATACAAAGTTCACTTTTTTATGAGTGAAAAAAAAAAAAAAAAAAAAAGAGAGAGGCCTCAAGCAGGGAAAATGTTCAAGTGTAGCAGGGAAATGTGAGGGAGGATCTTCCTCTGGGGAGCAGCAGCAGACAAATGGGGGTATTATCAGCGATTGTTTTTAGAACTTCCGCTTACGTCTTCTCATCTGAGGACATCTGACGTGGCCATATTTAGGCTGACAGCGTGACATCACATTTTTCACTATCTTTCCACGGGGGTGAGGTCAACAGTGAGCGGGGTTCGCCCCACCCTCTTTGTGTTAACTTGAAACTATTTCGGGAAACGTGCGACGGCTCCCCTGAGACGGGCTTGTCTTTGAGCTGGACTCAGAAAGCAGTGAGACAATGTAAACTATGTTCTTCCTCCTCCTCCTCCTTTTCATGAACTTCTCTATCTGCCCGAGCCTTTCAGCATGACGGAATTGAATTAAGCGTGGCAGGCGACATCCGTCCGTCCATCATAGCTGCAATCTGCTTTTTTGACGTCCACCGTGACGCTTTTCCCTTGTGGCTAATGTGCTTTCAGGCATCCTCATTTAACTCAACTCGACGGTTAATTTCCGACATGTTCTCTGTTGGGGTGCGGGAAATGTTCCCACAGGTGCTTGAAAATTCCTGAGAAGTTGTTTTTCAGGAATTTTTTTTACGTGAGTGCGAGAAGTATTAATTCACATTAAAAGTGACACATTGCTTGTATATAAATGCACATTCAAAGAAATGTATAAGTTGTATGAACCGCTGCCTCCACAAGTGAAATTGCTTTTATTGTCTTTCAGCGGCACTTTTTGTTTTGTTTGATTTTTTTCGCACTTGTGCAAGTCGAAGCCGCTTACTCAAGTAAGAGTACTATTACTTTGGAATAATATGTCTCAAGTCGTAGTAAAAAGTAGTCATCCAAATATGTACTTGAGTAAAGAGTAACTTGTGAGTAACTTTCTGAATTTAATTTTTTTTTTAATGAGAGCATGAACATCAAAGAAAAATAAATAAAATAATAATAATATATGGGAGTCGGCACACACCTGCCACCATTTCAATTTTTAACTTCCCAAAAACCAACAACACATACGTTGGGCGCTACGGAAACATGATTTGCTTTATTCGCTTAAATGACTTATTGATTGTGCGCGCGTGTGCGTTTTTGGAGTCGGTAAACTAAACAGTCACGCGGCTGTTTCCCCCACCCCCAAAACGAGTCATTTGGATTGGCTCGCAAAGGCGGCCTTGTGTCGTCTGATTGGTGAATTGGAGTCAAATGACATGAGTGATCCCGTTTGATTGGCGCAACGGGCGCCCTACGCGGAAGTCGAAGATAGAGTCTCAAAATAGACGCGTGCGCGCAAGAATGAATAAATAAAAGTTGCAAACGGCATGTCGATCATTGTAACCGAGTAAAAGTATGGATCCTTCTTCACAGATTGACTCCAATAAAAGTAAAAAGTACGGTGCATTTAAAGTAGTACTCTGACAAGTACAGTTTATGGAAAATGTTACTTGAGTAAAAGTAACGGAGTAAATGTAGCGCGTTACTACCCACCGGTGGATTTTTTTTGGATGTACGTTAAACAGAATGAATAGTAAGTAGTCAAACGAGGCACAAGATAAGGCCTTCCACACTACTACTACTACGACTACTATGAGTGAAATCATGAAATGTGAAAGAAAACCCATCTGAAAATGTAATTAGCATTTTCAGTCCAGCTTTTTTCCATGTGAATGTTTTTATTTTCATTCATGAGTGAGTAATTCCCTCCTTCAGCAAGCGACTTACGTGCCTGCACAACACGCTTCCCGTTGTGCCGAGTGAACTTTCCCATGCGGCGGGCTACATTGTCCAGACAGAACAGCTCAATTAAAGAGCAGAATAACACCCTTGTGCTTCCAGAGCTGAAAAGGGCCAGCGGCGAGGCCCCGCTCTCGCGCTGGATGACTCTGGATCCTAATAAATCAGCAGGGTGGATCCCCGGCTCAGCCTGCCACCGCACGCCATTTGAAGCGGGGGCCCGGCGGTCGTTCGCCGCGCCTCCGCTCGGGTCCCGCGTGCTCAGTGACTGGACCGGCCAAAACACCGCGCCGCACCCCACGGCGCCGCCGAATCCCTGCCAGGAGGACCGGGGACACACGAAAATAGGGATTAAAAAGGGGTTCTGTGGAGAAGAATTGCAAAGTGGGTTGTTATTCTTATATCCGGGTTGCGGGTGAGCTGGAGCAAAACCCACAAACATGCAAACTGAGCCAAGGTTCTAACCCTGAGCCTCAGAAGCAATGAGGCATACCTACACTTTTACGGACACTGTGCATTTATGGATATTCTTTGATATCTTTGTCAGGTCAGGATATGTGTTCTCGCTCATCCCAAAGGTGTTTGATGGGGTTGAGGTCGGCGCTGTCCAGTTTTCACACACACAGCGCTCATCCAAGCTTACTCTGCGGCAACAAAAGAAAAGGCCTTTTCTGAACTGTTTTATACTGAGATTCTCAAAGTCTGCCTCCCTCCGGTGGTATGCCAAAGAATCACTGCCTAACGTGCAGTTTTCCGAACTTTTTAGTGCAAACAGAACTTGGCTGTTGTTGTTGTTCTGAAACTTTTATTTGGCTACAACCTTTCTGTGCATTACATTTGAACCAAATCCTGAAGTACAGTTTTGAATTTCCCTGTATTTAAGGGGTCAAATGGCATTATTTTACAGTGGCTTGCGATGATATAAAACCGGATTTAGTGTACACTGTATTTTATTGTTGATCGTGACTGTGCACGTCCTTGTAGTATTTCGGAGGTGGTACTTGCCGCGAAAAGTTTGAGAACCACCGGTCTAAAGTGTTGAAAATGTCTCGGCAAGATCGGAAATGAATAACCAAAGCTTTCCTTGACGATGGAACGGCCACAACAGATGTCGACGGGTGTTAGACAAGAAGGTTGGCGGTACAGCGGGGTTCAGGCAGCTTAACTGCACCGGCGTGAGAAGCATTGTCATAGCAACAGTTTTGTTGAACTTTTGGGCAATTGGGCGGCGTCGTGTTTGCAGCGGCTGCACGGGCATCCCTGCGGTGGCCGCAAAGGGCCGTATGCCGCGCAGCAGGGATGACGCCAGATGAAAAACACTCGAGCACAGAAGGCCTCTGCAAAAACAGAAATGCTCCAAACACAACAAAACACACGAATGCCAAAACAACTGCAAGAGAGAAATGCCACCAGTTCAGGCCACACAACATGCAGCATTTCCCTTGCAGTTGTTTTGGGATTTATGTGGGCTTCTTTGTGTTTGCAGCATTTGTTTATTGCGACTGCAGTTTTGGTTTGTTTTTTGAAAATTGCCGCATTATTCTTTTGCCGCGGTTTTATGTGGTTGTGTGTTGTTGTTGTTGTTGTTTTTCGGTTGTTGTTTTGTTTTGTGTCATTCCTGCAGTCGCAGCACTTGGCCGTTTTCGGCGTCTCGGCCCCTGTCGGCCACCGTAGGCATCTGCATCCCAACCACCAGCCATATTTCTCTCGTGTATGTTTGTTTTTGATACTCGAGGAGGAGAACGATCCGTCTCGGAGTGTTTTCCACGTACACGTGTCCGTGCACGTGAGCTCTGGTGGCAGAGAGTGCAAGTCGTACCAGGTGCAGCCGACTTAACTTTTGTTCTCTGGAACTTATTTCCTTCCTTATTGACTATTAAACGGTAGCACAAGTGTAATTAACTGGGCACACGGAGGTTTGTTTTTTTTGTCTTCTCCGCACGCAATAGCAAACGACGTCTGCAGTTATACTTTGACTTATGTTCATCAAATGTGACTGAGAGGGTGGCTAAATGGCGAGAGTAGAATGGAGCGAAGCAATCACGCGTGAGAGGAAAAAAAAGCCTGCAGAGCTTGTTGCAGGTTTCAGGATTGTATTGGTGCCAATGCAGAGCTCAAAGTCGGTGGTCTGTTTCGATCTGAACGCTGTCATAATGCAACACTGCCATCTCGTGGAGAAAGAGTGGATGTGACGAGCTTGAATGTTGTGCGCGCGCGCGCGCAGGTGATGGACAGCTCCATGCCTCTGATCGGTGAACATGTGGAGGAGGACAAGCAACTGATCACAGAGCTGGTCCTCCATAAGATGGCCCAGGTGCTGCTGGGAGTTTCCACGCCGCCGCCGTCTTCAGTCAAGGTAACATAGTCAACCTTGTACGTCATAATAATACGATGTACATAGGGCTGAGCGATATAGCCTCCCCCTTCACTTTTGTATCCTTATTTTCTCCTTCTGTTACTTTCTATAGACGACACAGCCCAGACGAGGTAGGAAGCCAGCATTTGCTTCTGCTTTTCTTTGTTTGGTTTTTGTCGCTCAACGCGCGTGCGTCGCTGCTTCCAGGCGGACACCGTTCCGGCTCCGCTTCTCCGTCCCAGTCGGCCCAAGGTTCGCCGCAGCGAGCCCGCTCGGCCACCACCTCGCCCAGCCAGTCGTTCCAGCCCGGGCCCATCCCTGACGCTTCCGGACCCGGAGCTCCGAAACAGTCACCTCAACTCAAGTGAGTAAGCTCCTGTTTTGGTGTAAGACGCGCCTCTTACTCAAGTGACGAATAAATCGGCGCATAAAGCGAGGGGTGCTCACGTCGTGCTTTCTGGATATAGTTTGGAAGAACGTGACAAAGCCAAGAGATAAAATTCCCAAAGACACGCAAGTGCGTTATAGCTGAAAAAGAGGTACAAACTTTATCTGCATATTATTGACTTATGAATGACTAATTACGGCGCTTTGTTTTGTTTTTACAGCCTTATTCCCAAAGAGCAAAATTATACACACGCCACCACAAATTGACATCACGAAAAAAGGTTTGTAACGTCATATTCAAAAAGACTTGAGGCCAAAAGTGCATCAGCAAAATATTGAGCAAAGGCTGTGAATACTTATGCACGTGGGGTTTTGAAGTGGGGGGGGGGGGGATAAGGCTGTAATGGAAAAAAATGTGGAAAAAGCGAAGTGTGTTCAGGATCCGCTGTTGGTGTAATGGCGAGGTGTCCTTGCGAATGAATTCAATCGTGACGTGCAGCTGCTCGTTTCCGTCACCAATATTCGATGCTCCGTTTACCGCACAGCAAATCGCAGTCGCTGACCAACACCTTCACGGAGACTTTGCGCAGCAACGTGAGCGACGACGAGGCCAAAGCCGAGTCCATCCGCAGCCTCCGGCAGTCCTTCGCCAGCCTCTTCTCTGACTGAGAGCCTCCTTCCTCCTTCCTCCTTCCTCCTCTCCCTCCTCCTTCCGCTTCCCGTCGATCTGTCGAGGAGTCGCGCAGCTGCGTCTTCGGGTCCTCTTCGGTCACTTTGTGGCCATCCACACCTTCGCGAGTAGAAAGGCCGAACGAGTCTCGCTGCAAGAATTTTGATGTCAGTGCAGGCACAGCGATCAAAACAAACTCCGTTGGAATCTTTCGTTTTCCCCACCTTTTCTGCGCCTGCTTTGCTCTTCATAGCGTACGTAGCTTTCCCTTATTTGACACGAATCCGTAATCTGACAGTCACTTTATTGAGTTTGACATGTCAATGCTCTGCAGAACGACTTCGCTATTTGCACCTCGCTCGGTCGGCCTTTCTAGTGGCGGAGCGTTCCGGTCACAAGTGTCCCGCCCGCTTCTTCTGCTTGATATTGAATCATCTTCTTTTGTCACACCGGTGAAAGTGTTTACCCGTTCGCGTTTGGTCTTTTGGAAATATTGATTCATTTCTGTGTCTTCAGCTGTCCATGGCAATATTCCAGCCCACTCAAGAGAAGCGTACACAGTGTTCCCCCGCGATGCGATCGGGAAGGAGTCGTGCCGCGCGCACCCTCCAAAAGGTTAATAATTGTCTATAGCTGCCACTAGAGGGAAATTAAACCGTGTAAGAAGCTCCTCAACTCACCTTAACATAGTTTGTTGCGGCAAAGCGCTACGCGAAGCTTCTCAACACCCTTTGACATAGTTCCTCGGTACGAAGATGCCACAAGAGGGCGGCAAAGCAATACTTTTCTATTAGACAGCGCTTTGGCCTTGACACAAATCGAGTGAATACAAGACCATAGGTTCCCGCCCAAAAATCTTTGAGTGAAGAATATGCGGGGGAACACTGTACATACGGCCCACCAGCATATTGGCCAGCTCCTCATACACACTTTCGGCTCAAGTAGCGACTCATTGGCCTGAGATTACCAAAGCGCTTTTAAAGCCAAGAGAAAGAAGTCCGCCGCACGCTGGGAGCGATTTGACGCAAAGGTGCAAACGCCGTCGTCTTCCGTCCTCCTGCGATCTGTAGTTTTCGGTCTGGGGGGACTGATAGCTTACAATTGCAAGCAATGACGATGTACTGTAATGTTAAGCCACCCCCAAAAAAAGACTCCAATGTATTGTTGAAATTGTTGTATTTTTATGTTGTTATAATGCATGAAACTGTACAAATGTATGTGTGTGTTTGGGGGGCTGTGCGTGGTAAACAATAGTACGACAACAAAATAAAAAATCAAAAAGCCCTTATTTGCAATAACTATGTGCTCTTTTAATTGTTCACCAAGAAGCCTGGTACTTGGAGGGGGGCACGGGGGGGGGGGATGGGTGTCTAACCTGTGACCTAAAATGTTGAGTCACCTGAGTGTTCAGGCTAAAGGAAATTGAAATTGTGAGTGTTTATTCATTCTTGCCGGAATATATTTTGTGTTCATATTGCTAAACAAATGTGCATATTGCGCTGTAATGTTAACCGCAGCAGGAAATCAACAATGAATATGAACCAGTGGCAAATGAATACTTGCATTTGTTTTCAATTCATGGAGATTGTTTTCATTTCATTACCCTATGCACTCCGTCCAAAGGACCAAATTAGCATTTTCGAACCCCTTAAAGTATTTTGGGTTGTCCTTTGTGTAAAGAAAAAAAAGAAAGAAAACGTGTGCATCTTAAACTGCAATGTGAAAAAGCCATAACCAAACTCCGAGGATGTGCCACGCAATAACGGCTGTGACGTCACTTGTCAACTGACAAACGCAGTTTTGCGCGACTTGAAATCCATCAGGTTGCTTGTTTGCATGGAACCTCGCAGTTAGTAGTAGCTACTGATAGCTCGTTTGCCGTGACGTCAGATCACATTTGGGTTTCAGTTCCATGTACGCTTATAGTTTACTGTTACTATCGTGCGTCAGCAAAATGTACAGATGGAGTCCGCGCAGCAAACCTTTTGGATTGCAAACCTCTGCTGGTTGAAATCCATTGTTGCTCCTTTTCGTAGATGACAGTTGACGTGAACGACACGATTCTCGATGAACAATCATGCAAATGACTCACAGTAATGACTTGTAATAGCGTCCGTCGGCAGCCGGCCTGCCATGGCAACTGACGGAAGCAACCGGCCCCGTTCTGGGAAGTCATTTTCTTAACGCGATAATGAGACACGACGGCCGGATGAGTGATTTTGCTGGAGTCGCAAGCTACACTATTAGAACATCAGTCCTCTTTGAGGCAATACTTGCTTTTTTAATTTTGGATTCCCACCGTCATCGCGATGTGCGTCGAAGCGAAGCTCTGAATTCAATATGCAGCCGCAGAGACTTAACAAAAAAAAAAACCCAAAATGTAACCTCGACCCCCGGTGCGAGGACATTTGTCGTCGAGCGAGCGAAATTGTAGTCGTCGTAGTTGCAGAACGGTCCCTCCGCTGTGTTCCCTTGTGTTCCCTGTGCGGTGGATGCTGGATGGGTATCACGCGGTACTTCAGGTGTATTCTTCCTCTGTATATTGGTGTCAATGTGGCATGAATACCAATCCTACTCGTGTACTTCGGGTGCGGTCGTCACGCGTGCTTAATTGCGAGAAGCGCCACGCATCTCAAGTGTTGCTGTAATTTCCGAGCATTGGTTTTTTTTTTCTGTACATTTTTGTCCCGACATGCAGACTTGTGTTATTAAAGTAACAACTTTTACGACACCTGGCTACGAGTTGCACTTTTATACGTCATCCTCCGGAGCGCTTCGAACTTGGGAGATTTGAAATGTTTTGTCCATTTAAGGAGACCAACCAAGAGAAGCCCCGGTTCCCACTTTGCCTCGAAAGCCCCGTTGAACATTTCCCAAACACCATACCGAGAATAACGAAACCACCTCACCGACTGTATTTTATTCCTCCCGGCGTGAGTCTCAAACCTGCAAGACTCCTTTCATGTGCTCCACCTCAAGCTGTGAAAAAAGCTCTTCATGTTGTAAAAGGTGGTGTAAAACACATTGGGCCATAAATATGTCATTTTCCCCGATATGAGTCATGACGAGCTGGCCACAGCATTATGTACAGCTGCACTAATGAGTTCCAACATCAGCACTGTTTGGTAAATCCACCCATCCGTAATTGGGTCATTCTCGGCTCTCGGTGACTTTGCACTGTGATAATGTATTGGGGGGGGGGAATTACATATTTTATTTTGAGAAACTATATAACTTATCAGATGACATGTTGAAGCACCTTAAAAATTTCCTAACGCCTGAATGTTTTCATTCCAATGAACCACTGCTCTGCGAAGCGGCAAATGTAGAATGACACTTTTGTTTTTGCTTTACGTTTCACAAGCTGAACTCAAAACGCGTACCACTATTTCCTTGTGCACAAAAAGGTTCATTCTCTCAAATATCGTACACTAACACAGCAAAACCGCGCATCGTAGAGCGTCCTTTTACTGCGGACAGCCGGAGGTACGCACGTACTGTAAAACGCCACACCTGTGAGGTGGATGGATTATCACGGCGAAGGAGAAGTCCAAAGTCACACAGACTTAGACGGACCGGAATGCGCACGTCGATGTGGTTACTGTAGGTTAGGATTGGAGTTGGGCAAATAGGTGGAGCATTACGCGTGTCCAGTTTGTCACGCAAATATTAAAAAGGCATTTTTCTCACTAACTTTGGGTCGGGATTGGGGTCGATGTCTGAAATTGTGAAGATTGCCTAGCTTCACTCTCAGCTACGTTGGGACCGAGCCGATAGACGTTAAACGATAGCGCCGAGAAAGAGGAGCTGGCAATTCCCGTCGTTTGTCTTCAGGTACGGTGGAAACATGACCAACAGCGCCATCCCATTGAATGATTTAGGGCTGGATGATATGACTCAGCGTACCTCTCGACATCTGCAAGCTTTTTTTCCCAAGCCCTCGCTATCTCTTTATCTTCTTTCTGGCTGTCCACACTTGTTTCCTTACATACCAGACCACTTGTATCGGCGGCCCGATGCTAATCTGCTGCTACTGTGATTCTTCTGACATTGTGAAGGTCGGAATGTCCCAATTCCGCCGCAGGTCCCCGCCCGCCCGCAGGCGTCACTCCTGTAAACACGGCAAACCCGCAGGCTTTTCCGTCCGTGCCGGCGCGTTCCCACGCAGCCTCACGCTCGCATTTTTTGTCTTTTTTTTTTTTCCAGGCTGACGCAGGAACCGGGTATCCACGGTGCATGCGCATCCACATGCTGATGGTTTGGCCTTGTAGAGATTATGCGCGCTCCCGAGCAACCTCGAAGTTGCGTTAAGCGCTGACGCAATAGTTACGTGGTCCTCAAGGACCGTGTGATGTTGCATAAGTGCGTGCGGCGTCGAACGCGAAAAGGTTACTAAGTCCGTGACGCACACGTTCCCCTTCTCGCACTGCCCGAACAAAATTGACACCGCGTCATCATCACCGTCACCATCATCCGAGGAACACGACAATTTATCTGGCATCTAGTTTCTTAGCAACAGATAAATGAGATGGGTAGAAGTGAATCCAAACTAAATTCATTTCTTTCAATATGTTTTGTTGAAATGAAAAATGTAGTGGATTTTGGATATTTGCCCGTAAGTGTTTTAAGGGGGTCGAAAACAAAATGGAGGCGTCCCATATATATATCTTCCACTTTTATACATATATGCTTGGTTGTCATGGAAACTGTCATCCTTCTTTGCACACGCACGCATGCACACAAAAGAGTAAAACGCTGTAATAGGAGAAAAAAGTTGTATCAGACGATATTTCCTCTCATATGCCAAAATAAGATAGATGGAGATGATAGTTCATAATTGAAGATTTTGGTTCTTATACTTAATTTACCATGGATTTCAAAAGAATAATTGAATGTCCGTTGTATGTACATTTCTCTCTTATTTATTGCTTATTTACGAATAAGCAATGATTTCAAAATCAATGACTAAACAAATTGCTGTTTATCTATTTCTCATAAGTTGTTCAATAATTGTTGCTAATTATTGAGAGAAATCTGTAAGATGATCAGTGACTTTACATAGTTTAATGTAGTTAATTATGAATGAATACCTATACAGTCCCCTACAAAAGTATTGGAAGGGCAAGGTCAATTCCTTTGTTTTTGTTGTATACTGAATATATCAAAAGATGAATATGAGACAAAAGTTCACAATTCCAGTGGTATTTACATCTCGATGTGTTAAGCAACTCAGGACAGAGCGCCTTTTGTTTGAAGCCACCCACTGTTCAAGTGAGCAAAAGTATTGGAACCGACATTATTCGATGAACTTCATATTTGGTTACTTGCAATGACTGCGTCAAGTCTGCGACTCGTTGACTTCACCAGACTGTTGCCTTCTTCATTTGGAATGTTTTTCCAGCCCTTGACTGCAGCCTCTTTCAGTTTTTGTTTGTTTTCGGGGGCTTTCGCCTTCAGTGTCCTCTTCAGGAGGTAAAATGCATGCTTTATTGGGTTAGGTCCGGCGATTGACTCGGCCAGTCTTAAGACCTCCGTCCTTTGTTGTGTTGGCAGGGTCACGGTCTCTGTTTTGCTTTTGGTCGCGTTTGGTTTTGTTTCCCGTTTCCTGCGCTCATTTAGTTATTGCGTCCACCCGTTCTCGTCAACCTTCTAACCTCGTGTCGACCAATCGGCTCGTGTCTTGTCCAGGTGTTCCTCGTTGTCTCGTCAATTTGTGTGTATTTAGTTCCCTGGTTTCTTTCAGTCCCGGTCGGTTCATTGTCGCTGTCGGTGTCACATGTTGAAGTGGTTTTTGGAAATGAAGACATTTTTTGAGACTCCTGCACTCCTGCCTTGCCTCGGGTCCTCCATGTTTTGCCTCCAACGCCCTCAAAAACCTTTCGCGTGACAGGCAGTGTGGTTTGAATCATTGTCTCGTTGCTTGATGAAGCTTCCCCCCGATCAGTTCGGACGCATTATGGTTTTTTTTTTGAAATCGCAAGACAAAATGGTTTGCCAACCTCCACAGGGCAGGGGGGAAGGTATCACAATCCAGAGTCGGCAGAATACTTTGAGAGAAGAACGATACAGGCCATACCACAAGATGCAAACCACTCCTCACCGGACCTTAGCCCAATAAAGCATCCATTTTACCTCCTGAAGAGGAGAGCGAAGGGAGTAACCGATGCAGTTATTGCAAGTAAGTGTTATGCCACTAAATATTAAATGTTATTCACTTTAAGTTCATTTAATCATATCTGTTCCAATACTTATGCTCACTTAAAAAGTGGGTGGCGTCAAACAAAAGGTGCTCTGTCCTGGGTTGGTTAATACATCTCGATGTCAATACCATGAAATGAAAGCTGGAATTCTGAACTTTGAGCTCCTATTCATCTTTGGATTTGAAACCCAAATGTATTCAGTATATAACAGAAACAAAAGAATTGACCTTGCCGTTCCAATACTTTTGAAGGGGACTGCAATTCAAGGTAAGCGTGTATCACACCGGTAGCATTCATCGGTACCCTAGAAGAAGCTGTCAGTTTCCAAAAGGTCGGTGACTCCATTAGGAACGTTCCGTCGAGCATTGGAAAAAAATCCAAACTGAAGATGAGATTGTGTTTTTGGCACAAAATGTTCCAAATCCAAACGTCACCCGCTTTCTAAGCACCCAAAAAACATCTTGACGATGGTGACCTTAAAGTCAAACGGATCACGTTGCCTTCTTAAGCGATTCAGTGGAAGTAAACTCGACTTGAACAAGTCAGCCACTTAAAGAAGAACTGTGTTGTTTGTAAGAGCTGAAAAAAGCAGAGCGGGACTACTTTGGATGGTGGAAATGTTTATAAGGGGAACATTACTCCTCTGTGCAGGGCTTTTAGTTCCCTTTTCGCCAGGAAAGTCAAATTCCTTTCTTTCTGTCTCATAATGGAAAAATGTCATCAAGAGGTTAGCATACAAAATAAACGCCGCAGGAAAGCGCTTTTATCATCTTCCTGGGATTAGTTTGTCTGCACGTTAAAATATTTGCACTGTTTTCCCAATCTCCCGCGCTCTGTCCTTCTCGCCGCTCTCGGGGTTGTTTATCAACGTGTGCCCAAATGGAGGCGGAGCTGATTTTATCCAAACAGGAAGTAAGGCGAGATTAGTCTTTTTGCAAGTACACGAGAGAGTTCTTTGCACACCGGAGACATTTGTTTACCCCCGGGGAGACGTTAATGACATCGGCAGAGCGATCGTCACGTCCAGCGAATCGGCACATCCCACACGTCTTGAGAATATAAAGCGGCGTCATTTGTTACTCCGGCACTGAGGCAAACGAGGCGCAAAGTCACTGCCACGTTCGGGTCACCCTCAGTCTTATCAACAAGTGATTTATCAAACATCATAAATCCATTTCTTTTCATTAAGCGCAACCGACCCCAAAGAATGTCGCAGAAGCTGGAATGTTTTCTGTCCTCGTAGTGGGGAAGTCATCACTTGGTTGTCACGGTTACGCTACGCCGAGGGTCTGGAGACCCAAGAAAAAAAAAATACAATAATAATAATAAGTCAAACAACAAAAAGAGGACAGCACACCCAAGCGAGCTGAAAAAGTCACAAAGCGTGACGTCAATGACAACTTTGCGAAAAGTCGTTTTAGTCATTCGGCACTCAGTCACTGATGATTTATGCCCGCGCTTTCCGCCATCTGCGCCCACGGGCGCCATTTGCTCCGGCGTCCAAAGGAGCCAGAACATGGAAACTTTTTAGAGGCTCTGTCGTCATCAGCGTGCCTGCTACAAAACCTACCTAAACACGGAAAAAAATGTTTGTTTCTAGCTTTTTTATTTGTTATTTTTTTTTTTTAGTCATCAGCAGTAGAATATGGGTTGGTTTCACCAAAAACAGTGTTTTCTGACCAAAAAGCAGAGAAAAGTAGGTGTTGAACCTCATGAAGCAGAACAACAACGTTGACGCTCACATTTGTTTGCTTTTGTGACACTTTAAACTATAAAGAGCAAATACAAGACTCTCGAGAAAGGGCTTTTGATTGCCAAATAATAAATGATTGACAAATATATACAGCTATGAAAGCGACGCCGACTCCCCGCACGGAGTTGAACATCAGTGGCTTTTTTTCGGTCGGGTGCCAAAACCCGTCCGACTTCCAACGTGTCGGCATTTCTCTCGTGAAAATCTGAGATTCGCCGCCTAAACTATCTTCGGCCGGAAAAGCTGCGCTGATCTCCAATGCAGAAAGAAAGCGAGTTTTCCATTTTACAGGTCTCCTTGAGGCGTTAGTCTGCTTTTCTGTAATAGTCATCGTGGCTTCTGTGTACATGAACATTTCATAATACAGGTAGCAGGCTGTTGATGTCTGTATTAAAGTTCCAGCTGCGATTAAAACACACGAGTTCAAATGGCCATTTACTCACACAGACGGCTTTTTGTTTCCAACAAGCATAAATGTCAAAACGGGACTATTTCCGCCGTATCTGCTGTCGCTAATGAGTTCAGAGTGTTAAACGTGAAGCGGAAATGTGACATTTTCCGCCGTCCGTTTTTTTCCTCCCGTTCGCCGCGGGCAGCGCGACCGGCGACATTTGTCGAGTAAGCAAACGCGGCCCGAGCCAGATAAAGCGGTTGCAGCGCATCTCCTTTTTTAATTGTTAAGTGCACATCAGCTGGACAAGTCGCGTACAGAAAAACACACACAGGTTGAATACGTTGGAGCCATTACAGTATCTCTCAGCGCACGTCAGCTACGACGCAGCAGCAGTGCTTAAGGCTTACATACCGGAGAACGCAGTATATATTAAAGTTAGGACGGCACACGGCGAGCGCGATGCACGTGAGCACGAATTGGATGGTTTCCCTTCGTACCGCAGGTCGGCTGACGGAGGACGCTCTGTGTCCTTCTGCAATATAGTGTCTACAATGACAGCTCATCCAATAAGGAGGCAGGCATTGAACTTTTCTAGGTCTTTCTGTAGGTTGACAGACATGTTGTTTTTTGTTTTCACGTTTTACACACACCTATTACTGTATATTCCCACAGATACGACAGAGAGCGCGAGCCGCTCATCCGCTGGTCAATCGGAACTATGCGGCGAACTCGCTTAATTAGTGAAACGGTGATGGACGAACTATCTCATATCTGGACGATTTCCCGGAATAAATCCATTAGGTGACAATATTATCTCCAACAGGAGTCCATTTCTGCGTGTCGGGGTACGATGGGCTTTTATGCACATACGTAATTATCGGGGTCCCTTGTACATTTTCCGGGGAGTGTGCGCCAAAGGCGCGATATAGTTCACTTTTTGGTGAAAATGAGAACCTAGCGCGGTCCCATCAAGTCCATTTGGGAGACAGTCACCAGAGAAAGTTTGTTTTCTTGTGATTATTTGGCATTCCCAGGAGCCTCCCCTAGCTGCTGATCTTGGTCAGCATCTTGTTGATGGCCTGCTTGACGTGTGTGGTGGAGCTGCGCCGTCTGGCCTTGCCCTGCACGGCCTTGCGCCGCCTCACCTCGCGGCACAGCTCGTGGAAGACCTCTGCCACGGCGCCGCCCTCGTCGGCGCACGCCGAGCACTCGTAGAAGGCGCAGGCCATTTCGGCCGCCAGGCGTTCGCCCTCCTCGGTGCTCACCTGCCGCACGTGGTCCAGGTCGCGCTTGTTGCCCACCAGGACCAGGGGCACGTTTTTGGGCTTCTTGACCTCTTCGAGAAGACTCCGCAGCGGCGCCACGTCCTCGAAGCTTCCTCTGTCCGTGATGTCGTACACGACCACGAAGCCGTCGCCCCAACGCACGTGACCTTCCCTCTGCTGGTTGTCCTCCTGAGGACGAGACGCGAGGAAGGCGGAGTTAAGACGGAGCGCGCGAGTTGAACGTTCGCTATTAGCGTACCGTGAGAGCGACACTCGGTTTCCGCAAATCACAAGCAAGTGAAAAAGAAAAAGAAAAACATTTGCTCCTGTTCAGTCAAGCGCTGAAAGTGCACCGTGGGGTAATTGAAACGGACCTTACAAGAACAAGCGTTAACTCCGATGGATTTCAAATCGCGCAAGTATACGTAACGTGGCGGTGAGCATACGGGGGGCAATCGTCTCACCTGGCCCGCTGTGTCCAGGATCTCCATGGCGACGACCTCATCATCAATATTGGCTTGATGGCGATAGGTGGACTCTGTATGGCACAAACGATACACGTCGTGTTCTTGTCGAGGAGCAAACGAAGCACTGACATTTTCGGCCCCTAACCACGACGGTGTTTATTTCTTTGAAATAGCGGCCCGCGATCTGCACTCGCCGCATCTTCACCTCTGGCCAGTGCCAAGAAGCAGGATTGGAGATTCTTAACTCAGGTTAAGCTATCTGGTTGAATGGAACCGCCTGTCTCCGCTGGGCTGAGCTTAAAGTTCAAATTCATTCCTTTTAAAAGGGGAATCCTTCCACGTACGCGGAAGGAATCAATGGTTACGCGTTGTTTTTTTTAAAGGGCAGGAGTCTGGGCACGATCTCTCCCTCCGAGTCCCAGGCGCTTCACCTCTTAGGGGGATCGAGTGACGTCAATGAGATGTCGGGGGGGGGTTGGGGTGCGGGGCGCGGGGATTTATTTGTTTGGCCCGAGGCCGAGGAGGAGACCGCGGCCTCGCGTCCCGCGAGAGACGGCCTGTTTCGAGAGCCGTCACTCCGCCGCGTTTACGTCGGTTACAATAATTCACATCGTGTCACATTGATGCCTTTCTGGCTGCGTCATTGTAATTTAGCCAAATCGGCGTGCCCGTGTCAGAGGTCGCATAAGCGAGTTCGGCGGGAAGAAAGGTTGAATTCGGAGTTACCGGCGCTTCGGTTGTTCCATCCCAAGTGTGCATGCATTTGGAAGAGGAGCACTCAACGTGCGTTGATTTACTGACGGCGTGTTTGGACACCCTCCAAAGTGCTCTTATTCCCATTACTCTCCTTAAACTGCTCTCGCGGTATCCAAGGAAGCACTTACACTATATACCGCCGTTCCTTTGTTGACTACAGTATGCGTCGCTGTCCTATAAAAAGTCTGCCATGAATGCAGCATGGCTTAATTTCCCTCCAGGGATGACTAACGTATGGATCTCTATTGTCCATTTTTACACGAACGAGTGAAGTTGGCACGAACAGATCGGAGCACATCGCGGGTCACGAGAGAGTGCTTTTTATCAATGCGGATTCAATGAGTGTGCGATGAAATCTTGTCGGATTTTGGTTTTTTTCACAGCAACCAACGTCTTACCAAGTGTCGGGTCGTACTCCCAGATGAAGCGTCGAGTCAGAAACCTCACCACCAACGCTGCGAGAAAACAGACGGTACATTACGTTTCCCAAGTAGCAGAGGCCACTACATTAGGCACACCTCCGCAATCCGCTACAAACCAATACGAGAGCTCTGTTTGCACAAATATTCATTGAAAAAAATACTTATCGTCACGGTGGTAAGTCGCACCGCATCGTGTCGAGAGGGGTTTCCGAGGTGTACCTAATGAGTTGTCCAGCGATGTATGCCTTTTTTACCAAGCCTTTGATCATTTGAGATTCCAGTCCCAATACGTACCACCCGTGACGACTTTTAATCAACCGAAAAGAACCGAACGAGAGGCCAAACCGGCTTTTGGAACTCCTTCTGAAGGATTAGAGAGAGACTGCCTTCAGGCATTCTCCCATTTTCCGGGCATCAGCGCGGTTACGAAGGTAAAACACAAGAAAGACGGCTGACACATTTTCCTAACGGCGACCCATCGACAAGTAATCTCCCGCCGCCGTTAGCGCACAGCTACGCGGCCAAACGGTGCGTTTGCCACGAGTCGAAGCCAGCGTAGCGCCTTTGAAATGTATTTGTTTAGCCTCGTAAGCCTGCGAGGGCAGACAGAGCGCGAAGGCCAACCTACGCCGGACCCGAGATGGTCCGCTCTGTCGCGACTGTGTTATTTGTCCTGCCCGCCGCCCTTGTCCTCGCGTCCCCTTCGCGTCATTAGGCCCGAATGACGAATAGGGACAGACCGTCTTCATAGACAGCCTTGAACTGAATGAAGAATTATTGGGGAGGAAATAAAAAGGCCGGGGGATGCAACGGATGAAAAAGCAACACCGGGTGTCCGCGAAGTCGCTTTCAAATTTCCAAAAAAACAATACAGTCTGATCATTTCCACAAAAATGTTTTTCCATTTGCTTTTCTAATAATAAAATGGAAATGATGGACACCCTGCACATCTGAGGTTACCGAGCTATTGACAAGCCATTGTAAAGGCGGAAGCATAACTGACTCGATAACGACGGGGAACGCGCTCGCTCTCATCCTGTGCAGGCCAGCAGGGGGCAACCTCCCTGGCCTGCAGTCCACCAAATGGGAAAAAGACATGACGTGTATTGTCATTCCTCGTCATCGTATGTTGTAAAAAAATACTCGTGTGTCCGCTAGTTGCAGCTGGTAAGTAGCCGAAAGGGACGGGTTGAGGAAAAAAGGCTTTTTTTTGTCGGCCAGAGCGCTTCTGCCACGTTTGGTTCCGCTCGCACGCAACTCACAGCAGTGCAGCTCGTGCTTTCTCTCTCTTGTCATTTTCCTTTAAAAATCTAGTGAACCTTTGCAATAGTTTCAATACAAGAGAAGGCCTGTTTGGCTCTTTTGGCGCGCTCGTTCAAAAGCGCAACCCTGATGTATCGGATGTCATTAGCAGGTGTACCTAATAATACGAGCGGCGCGCGTGTATCCCAGCCGGATTCCACCGAGGCAGAACAAGCGACAGAACCGCGTGAGGTCCGCTCGTCATTAGGCGTAACATTATCTCCCCCTTTTCACTGCCGCGGGAATAAATGTATAGGCACGGAAAAGAGGAGCCTTTGTTTCGAGGCCTTAATGTGGAAATCGTGGCCCAGATTCCCCAAAGGATCGTACCGGGGAAAACGAGCGCGCGCTATCGCCAGGCCGATCCCGCCACAAAGGGGGACGATTCAACGACTGTGCGATGAGAAGGACTGTAATCAAACCTCCTCTGCTCGACACTGTTACAACTGAGAAATGGCCCTTAATCAACGGCGCAGCGGAGTTGGAAGAAATGGACTTTGAGGCGCACGGGTACGAAAACAATACAATCGTTCATGGATTTATTTCGATTTAAGTGTTTTTCCTTTCCCGGTACACGACCGATAAGAGGTATTGGGAATTGGGCTCAAATTTCAGAATGAAGCTAAAATGAAAAAAATGTCACGTGTTGTGAATTTTGCCCTTCAGCCCCTTGGGAGGGGGACACGAAATGGGGAAACATTCAACAGTTGGCAGAATGTCAAAAGTTGAGGCGGAGTCGACCCGTCAAGAGAGCCGGTAGACGTTTATATGAGGAAAGATAATGTGAAGATTTTGTGCCGCTCGCTCCACCGTCCGCGTCGGAAGCTAATCGCAGACAAAGGCCGAGTACGGTTTCGGGAGGACGAGATGACGACGAGCCGGCGCTTTGACCACAAAAACGCGCGGGCGCGGCTATTGCGTATCGACCCAAGTTTCCACCACGCGGTGCGGTCTCCGCGCTACAGTTCGGAACCGTAAACACCGATCCGGCGACAGCCACTGCGACTAGCATAATATTTTACCAGTGACTGTGAAGTGAAAACTATGCGGGACGCGCAGCATTTAGTGTTCCTTTGTCAGACGTGAGCGTCGGTTACGAGAATAAACAAGTTCCCAGCTGTTCTTTATCTAACGCTACACAACCCGAAGGGATTGCGCGGATTTGATACTTTGGTACAAAAATAGTTTTATTTTTTTTAAAAAGCACCGCTTGGCGGAAAGAGGTCCGACGTCAGAGTAAGGCATCCGATCATGGAAGAGTTATCAAAAAATTTTGGGGTCATTTGGAATACTGGAAAGGTTGATTTAATAGACTGTCCCCGAGCAGCAATTTCAATGAAAGCATTTTTTTTATTGAGCTGACATCAGAGCAATTCAGATTATTTTCCGTGCAATTACTGGGACAGAAACTCGGGAAATGAAAACATTGCTAGAACAACACGAGTTTCAGCTCATTAAATGTTGAGGGCTAAAGTTCCCGTTACATCCGATACAAGGCTCGCAACAAAGCGGAGTCCAAAAAGCTGACGAAATGAAAGATTAGCCAAGTCTGGAAAGTGTGTGCAATTTCCATTTCCGACCATCTTTGTTGGCGATTTAGGCCGCAACTAGTTCACGCTTTTTATGAAGACAATTTAAATAGTAAATTGTTGAACAGATACGGCGGTTTTCGGGCGGTCGCAGCATTTCCGATGGCCGTCACGACAAAGGGGGGGGGGGGGGGGGGGTCGTCGGCGGCGCTGATTTCTGACTCGGCAGTTTGAACGAAATGATGGAAATCCTCATTTAAAGTCCAAGTTGTCGTAGAAAGCCTCAGAAAGCACCGCAACGAAGTAATCCTCCTTTCAATCCGTTGGACGTCCTTTAAATGTCTATTTTCCGCGCTCCGGGTCGCGATGACGCCGGGGAGGTCGGTCCGTCGCTCTGTCGGAGAACTTTCCCAGAATCCCTCGCACCGCCCGCCTCCCCCCGCGCCACGTCTGCAAACGTGATTCCTCACAATATAGAACTATGTGGGGAGCGGAAGCCAAAAATGGAATGGAGACGGAGTAAGATCCCCTCCCAGATGTGTCTTTAGTCCCAATAAGAGGAGATGTGGGAAGTAGAAAGTGACCAGAGCAACAACAAGACACCAGCCTGCAGTAAACATGTCATCGCCCGTGATTGACGATGGCACTGTCTGGGGCAAATGTGCTGCTTGATTGAAGACGGCTCTTGGAAGAACACTCCAAAAAAAATAATTCCAAAAAGCGGTCAATCAAAAGGAAAGAAGTTTGCTTCACGCGCAGGTTGTAAATCACACTGAAAGCGATTCAAACACACTTGTTAAAGCACACCGTCAACGTAGTTCAACGCAAAAATACGGACACGTTTGCCACCAAAGTCAGCGATATAGCGGGGGATTGCTGCAAATGTGTTTTTTGATTTTCTGGTCACAAAATGAAGCGTTCGTATACAATATCTCAGTTGCACTCATACGATCCCTCAAACGGTGTTTTGCGTCTTCAGTCGGCCCTGGAACAAACAGGCGACCCCTCGGGCTTGAATACGTTTCGAGTCAACCGAGCGGTTACGACGACGCCCTCCAAAGAGCTGGCGGAAAAGGACTCGCTAAAAGCTCGACGAGGCTATTAGCCGCGTCAGCTGTCTGACTATTAGCGCTTTGGCGGTTTGCCTTTTTCGACCGGCGCGAGACCACCAACCCGGCGGCGCAAAGAGCAGCCGCGAATCGATTCGGTCACGTCAAACCGGGAATTTGGCGGCACGCGGCCCGCCTGGAGCGCCTCGCGCAACTTGATGTTATTGTTTTTCATATAGAGCAAATTGGCTGTTACGGCGTCTCGTTTGCGGCGGATGGCGAGCTCTTTACACTCAGTACAACCGTCACGACCAACATTGAAACACGGCAGCCTAGTAGGCCCGAGGTTCATTCAAATTGAGAGGTTTTATTCCTCCAAAGTATATGTAATATTATTTGAAGTCGCCACGTACTTCTTTGAGGTGAAATGCGAATGGATTCAACTTAAAAGTCAAATCCAACTGAACTGTGCTCAGGCAGTGATTTGTTTCTCTCGTGCCACACTTCACCGCCCCAGCGCGCGTGTAACACGAGGCCGTCACAGTGGCGCAGCAATCCACTCGCGTGGCGAACAACTGCACGTTTCATATTGAGTACAAAAGTGAACAGAATGACTTGGACAGGAAGCGACGGTTAATGAACATTCGCAACGACTGGCTTTACGTAATACGCGACGATGTAGAATAATACGCAGGGGTGATGGATGCGTCTGTGTCGCAGTCCAAGTCCCGGCGCTCGTCAGACAAACTCCCCTCCCCCCGCGCTTCCGAGCAGCTCCACAGGCACACACAAAAACCAAGGTGTCGGCGGGCCCCGAGGGTGCTGTAAAACGGGACACCGGAGTCCTCGTTGATTTCACACCTCGGAGAAAAAAATGTAATAAACAGAGCTCACGTTCCGGAGGTTAAAACAGGAAGGGCGTTAGAATTTTTTGTGGCATTTGGCCCCGTATTTGTATCTTTTGTTTCCAACAATAGCACCACAGCGCCATTCACGGAGACGGCAAACAAGTGGGAAAGACGATCCATTTGGGGATTTCTCATGTTTAGTGGATCATGTCTCGCGGTCACCGTGAAGTCACGACCGATACGTATGAAAAAAAGACTGGAAATCTGATCTGGGCTTGCTCAAAGATGGATGACATTGAAAATCAATAGGGTCCTTACTTTGACAGCGAATAACAATCCATGACCGTAACGTCTCAAAAGGTGCGACACGAAACGAGTTTTCCCGTTCGGCCTCGCGCTTGTTTTGGATCAATCTCAGTCAAAAGCGGCATTGACTTTTGTCTTTGTTTGATGAAAGGAAAAGAAGAAGAAGGAGTTGGTTGCCATTCAAAATTGGTGGGTGGCACCAAAATCATCTTCAGCATAACTACATTAAAAGTAGTTATTACGATTAAAGGTTGTTAAAAGTAAAAAAGTTAGAGGAAAATAGTTCCTTATATGGAAACGGTAACAGATTGAAATGCATCTGCTCGCATGTGGCCAGCTAACCTTTTATTTTGATTTTGGATTTTGTTTTCTGGAAAATAGTCACGGCGATCCTTTGCCGCCCGAGGTGGAAAAATCTATGCCGGAGATGAATTTGAACCTCTTCAAAGCAGCACCGGAGCGTAGGCAGCGGCAGCGGGCGAGGAAGTAACCGTTTAGCGTCCTCGCAGCAAGGCGTCGTTATTACGCCGAGCGGGGCGAGCGCACAATATGCCGAGGTCGAGGACAGTCACAGGTTTGTGCGAAAAAGAATTCCACTCTCGCATCCCACCTACTTGTGACGTGTGCGGATGCATGCAATTATTGGAAATGTTGGATCTTTCTTTCGAAGCAAGAAATAACAATAGTTGGGCACCTTGATAAGAATTTGAGATTTACAACATTTTTTGTGCCGCAAGATGTAAAAAAAAAAAAAAAAAAATCCTTGTTTCCACCGGATGCAATGCTAATATGCATTCCAAAGGTTTCCATGGCAACCAATTGCAGGATCGGGCGGCTCTGTCAAATTATCTTCTGAGGACAACGCTTTTCCTGCAGTATTCACGTGTTTTCTTCTGCGGCGAATGCGCGCTCCTTAGCGACCTATTGTCGCCTCGGTTTGCAAATCACGCCACGGTGAATAGTCTTTCGCTCTCAACGGCGCACAAGCCCGTGTGCAAAATATGGAAGTCCGTTTTCTTCTCGCCTTGCAACCTTACAGCTTTTGTCAAAGTTCAGGAAGGTCTTACGCGCGAACCCGTTAAGCTCCATAAAAGCCATTTCACATCGCAGGCTGCAGAAGACGCGCGTTCAATCACTCTGAAAGCCACTCGGGATCGTTTCCAAATCTCTTATCCGAGCAAGTAAAACCGCAGCGATAAGACCCCTCGCACGCTGCGTTCCGCCTTCCATGTGTCATTATTTACGTTCGGAAGAATGTTGTTACGAAGGGGGGGGGGGGGGGGCAAAGAGTCGAGCAGACGGCGCGAAGTCCCGGTCATCGGCTCCATCCAGGAGCTCGTGGCCCGCCGGCCCGAAGGATCCCATCACCGAATGGATTGCTGCGAAATGCTGTGTTTTCCTCCAGGGCTCTCGCCACTGGCAGGTGATCGCCCCCAGAGGTCATTGATACGGAAACGTTCGGCCATTTGGACATGCTTTCTTTTTTTCATGAGGGCAGGCAGCACGGAGGTTGGTGACAAGCTGACAAGGTTAGCTCGGCTGAAGGCTGGTTCAGGTTCTGATGCTGGATTTAAAATGGCCTCTAATAACAGGTTCTTTGTGACATGACTGCCTGCGGTTTCCCTAAAATAATAATAATAACGATAATAATTCAATAAGGGGATGCTGGTGAAAAGTGAGGGAGGTCTGACAATGATATACAGTCCCAACAATGTAATGAGATGCAGGACACAAGCTGTATCAATAGTGCACCCGATCCTCACCGATTAGCATTTTTTTGCGCTCTTCCGATAATGCCGTAAGATGTCACGAGATGGCGCCAAATCCCCGCCGTATGGGAAAGTAGGAATTGTCATATCGACTGAAAGAGTACCATCTTTGTATGAAGGGGTGGAGCTAGGTTTAGCCCGGGTTGTTAGCGGACGCGACCCAGATGCTTTTGCTCTGCTGAGTGTCTTTTAAACATCGTAAGCGACAAAAGGGCTGAGGTGTCGTTATTGCTTAATAACTTGTATTTTTACGGGTTGCTTCCCCCCCCCCCCCCCCCCCCCGTTTATTATTTTCGCGATGAAATCATCTCTACGCCATTTTATTTTGAAGGGTAACGTAAGAGCAGTTTGACTTTGTATCTGGGATCAATGTTTTTGGTGTATTTAGAGTTACCTCTATGACTATAGGCCATTGTTTTTTCGGGGTACGATAGGGGTCAACCCCAATCAATACTTGTGTTTGCGATGAAAAATGCAAATACGCAGGGAGCTACGATAGAGACAATTGACGAGAACAGTAACTATTAGTGTAGTATGTTTGAAGTTAAAGGCAAGTTGTCCTGTAATCCGAAGGCAGATGGCATGTTTTGTTTCACGAGGATCTCAAAGAAGTTTAAAGGGGAAAAAAAGAAGTAAGATTTAGTGTTTTGAAGCACATGAAATTCTTGTCTGTCTGTCTGTCTTTCCAGATTTTCTTTGCGGTTTCAGTCTGGTCCGCGTGGCTCCCGGACGACTGCAGTGTTTACACGCGTCCCTCCCGATCGACAGACAGAATCGCGGCATTCGTCAAGATGACACAGGTTTGGCGCGCCGCTTTTGTTTTTGTTCTGCCGTCTGGCCTTCGGACAAGCTGAGGCGGGGGGGGGGGCGCACACGAGGAACGAGATCTTTCACGAGCCCGGCACGCTAATTCACTCTCCGACTCGCTCACGCTATGAAATTTTTTAAAAGCGCTTTTGTTCAAACACACACACGCCGCCGCTGTTTTTACAGCAGTCCGAGATTACATCAGGTGAGGATTTCTTTTCCTGCTGTAACTTTATCGGTAATACGATCGCTTTATTAAATCGGGACTGACGCGAACGAAAGCTGCGGTGATATTTCCAGCTAGATGTGGGAAAGAATAAAAAGGGTTTGAAATGACCGTTTTGAAAAAGCAAAGTCGGGCGACCTGTTGACCCTTCACGAAGCAACATCAAGTCCGCTTTTGGTTTCATTTGGATTTCCACCACACCGCTATCGGACAAATGTAGCCTTTTTGCGAAGAGAGCGTTTTAAGAGCTTTACGGCGATAACGCGGAGATTCCTCGACGGCTCGGATCCGGCTCGAAAACGACGAGCGCGAGAAGCTGGCGGAGAGGCTTCGTGTTTGTTTCGATGTAAATGTTTTTTTGTGTGTTTTTTTACTGTAACCGTTCAGTCGGCAGTCTATCGTCTTCGCGCCCAGGGCCTTCACGACGGGTAACTTAATTTCTATTGGCGAGCTGGCCCTCACAGACGGCGGCGGGTCAGAGCCAACTTCGCCCGAAGCGAGCCGTGCGTAATAATGGGCGTCTACGATGCAGATTATTTACACGTTGAATGTTTTGTCAAGTCAATAGATCAAAATTGATGGGGCACCGCTCCGTATCGCGTTTTTCGCACAGCATCGACGGTTTGAATATTTGCGATGTGAGAGCCCGGATGCGAGCTTCAGCAATTACGAAGCAGCTGCAAATGGTCAGAGGAGCCACGCTGGAGTGGATCCGCCTCGCGGGGGCCCGCCACGCGCGAACGTGGCAGAGCTTCCACGACGAAATGGAGCTTCACCGCATAAAGCGAGGGAATCCATCCATCATTTTCTATAGCGCCGGTCCCAGTCGGGGTTTCAGATGAGCCGGAAACTATCCTACTCGACTTCGGACGGGAGGCGGCCGATCGCAGGGGACGACTGTTGGGATTCCCACCTACGGACAATTTGGAGTCTTGGACGAACGTCACTGACGTTGAGAAAACCCGCGCGAACTCTGCACAGGAAGGCCGGCGCCAAATTTTGAACGCGGAACCTCGGGCTTAATGCGCTTAAAGTGGGGAAAGTATTACCCTTCATTGTTTTGAGGGACATTTCTGCTCCTGTGATCACAGGACAGCCGATTGTCTCCCCACTTTCTGAAGAGACCACAGGTCAATAACTGAGACCGAAAGGATCGGAAACGTAAGCTACCGCGTAACATCCCCGTATTTTTTTGGCCGTCGGCGACTCGATAGGCCAGTCCGCTTTTTATCGAGGATTAGGGGGAATTCCATATTAAGCCTGCGAGGCTTCCAAAAGGACTTTGTAGGAAGTTGTCGGCGGCCGCGCAACGACTCATCGACGAGTCGCACAGAGACAAATGGCTAAAGCGTGTAAAAGTTAGTACGGTCGGGGTTAGCCTCCAGTAACGCTTCATTTAACAAGAACCTTAACGCCGGATGAAATTTAAAAAGGGACAAACACAAAGGGGCGACCTACCTGACTTGCCCACCCCCGCTCGACCTAAGACGGCCAGTTTCACCTCCGGACTTTTGGCCATGACGGCGAGCTCCGAAATCAAGTGTCCGTCTCCCCGTCCGCGCGGGAGAAAACGCCGTCTGCGGAGAAAGAGCAACGGGTGGAATTCATTTTGGGTTTCGCGTCGTTCGTCCGAAACAACGCCCGCCGAAGTTTTACTCCGTTTGCCGCGGTCAACCCCGAGGCGATCGAGAGGCTTTTATCGTGAGCCGCTGCAACATGATGCGGTTTGAACATCAACGCCGCTTCAATATACTGGAAATGAAAATAAAGCTTATCCAACAGTTGTCAGAATTGTTTTCAGCCGAACTTAAAAGCGAAACACGAGTGAATTGTACTTTGGCTGCGATTCTTTCGCGTACTACTAGAGGGCGCCTGCGTACCGCACTTTGAGAATCGCTGCTTTCCGCTGCTCGTTATCGGTTAAGCGTTCCTGTTCATCCGTAGCGCGTCCTCGTCCGTGGCTCATCGCCAGGTGTAGGTTGACTTTTACGGAATGATTTACCAAATGGAAAATGACCAAACGATTCCCGCAGCGTCGGAAGAAGCCGCAGGAACACGGACGACAAAGCCGAGAGGTGCCGTGGAAGTTCCGGCCGGTTCTCCGAGGGACTCCGCGATCGTCTCCTTATTACGCCGGCACCCACGCGCCCATACACGCCGGCCACGTCCTCCTCTTTCTCGCCGTGGGGGCGGCGGAGCCGACGTCTGCGATCAGTCGTCGACGCGTCGGGTGCGGGTGACGTACGGTCACGTCGCGACACCCCCAACGCGACACTCGTCGACCGCGTTACTTGAGCAAAGCGTGTGCCGTTTTCCCTCGTTAGCGTGAATCAGTACGTGAAATAAGACACCTCTGCCGTCCAAATGCTTGCAACCTTGGCAGCTGGATTGTACTGCTGCTAATAGCTTTTCTGCAGCCTTATTAACTTCCCAGAGCCCCCTCCCCCCCATCCCCCCCCCCCCCCCCCCCCCCACCCCATCTGGCTCCCTCTCTGTGTATTTTACGGCGCCAGGATATTACTGCAGTCAGAGCACAACTCCCACGCAGCAGCAGCAGCAGCACAGCAGCAAAGGGGAAACGCCACCGAGCGAGTCGCCCCGCCAACACGGTCATTCCCGTCCGTGTTTTGTCACTTCCGGCGTCCGAGCGTTTCCTGACCCGTACGTACACTTGCGCACGCTGAGATCCCAACTGGTCCGGTTGCTCATTTACTCGATAAGCTCGTAGAAAGCGGTCCCGAGTTTTTCCTCCGGAATAATAAAACGCAATGGGAGGAAGAATTAACGCTTGCAGTACAACAAATAAGATTTGCAGAGCTCGGAATGTTTTCATAAGAAGTTGATTGAGAGTCCCCTTGAAGTGACAAAGTGTTGTCTTCGGCCGTGATCTCACCACGTGTTTTTCTGCCGACATAAAATCAAGAGTCTGTTCACCCCGTCGGCTGCCGGGCGAACAACGAGACGATAATAAACTGCGAGAGCTGCTTTTCATTAGCGTTTGTCCGGTTCTGATCCAGAAAATAGGAGGAAAACACTAACAACGTTGAACAGACGCCAAGCAGACGACCGACATTTTGATGGATTCCAAAGTTAGTGCGCACTTCTATTTGTAGAAGTTCAGGCCAGGAAAAAAAAGTGCAGGTCGCAATTGGACGGTCAGCCAAAATATACATTGTCCTGCGCTCCAGCCCTTTGAAACGAATAGGGATGAGATGAGAGGTCACGTTACCGAAATAGGAGCCTTAAATTAGTGCGCTTCGTTTTACCCGTCAAAGTGACTTGATGGTTTCGTTTCGGTTGTTGCCCGCGTTTGTCTTTTTTTGCGGGAATCGGGGTGGTGCTGAGGTCGGAGGAGATTACAGAGTGCGCACTTCCAAACCACGGGGAGGAGACCCCAGCTGCAGCGCGTGCTATAGAAAGACGCGCAGCCGACCGCAGGCTCGGATTTGGCCAGAAAAGCGCCGGGTGAGCCCGAATTCCGCCGAGACGCGCGCGCTGTTATGGAACGGCGAGGGAAGCCTGCGGATGCCAGTTGTGCTGCGCGACCCGAGGAGAGGATGAGGCCAGGAGTCCGCGGAGATCCGCGCGGAAACGGGACGTTTAACGGAGACCTGCAGACTCTGAGAGAGACTGCGGGGTGGGCTGTTTTGGTGCCTTTAAAGGCAATTCCTTCCGGCGAATTGCGTCGGTGTGACACCGCCGGATGAAGGCGATGAAGCGCCGAGAGCGACGCGAAAGCCCGAGCGAGCGAGCCGGGGACTCACCGGTGACGATCTCCGGATGAGCAGGGGAGGAGATGAAGGACACCCAACGAAAGTTGCGTCCGTCCCTCCGGCTGGATGCGCACCGGACGGGCGGAGGGACGACGGACAGCAGCTCGCTCGCCGCTGCGAATTGAAGCTGGCGTGCGGGCGGGCGGGCGGCCGGAGGTAATATAAGACGGCGAGGCGCTCCGAGTGCCCCTGCGCCGAAACAGTGCCGGCAGCGACCTCTAGCGGACGCCGTTGGCGACACAGGGGAAACCCACCAGCTCACTAAATATCCATATTTGCGTTAATTTGTGCACGATTGTATTCTTATTCATTTTTGTTGTTTTTTTAGTAGTGGCGGTGGTGGTGTTGTTTCATAACAAGTGTTTCGGTTGCTCTGCAAGTGCCTCGTTTGACTGTAAAGGAAAAAACCAAAAACCAAACAAAAGCAAAAAAGCGGTCGCCAGCAATGACGTTCTAAAGTGTGAACACGTGACCGTCGTTGACTTGAATTACGATGCGATCAACGTTCCGTGGACGGGAACGTGGTCGGTGCAATGCGGTTTTCCGCCACAAGGGGACAGCAGTGTGCACTGAATCTTTTTCTACCGGATATTTTCAGCCAATACGTATTACTTCCAGACAATATTTGCGCACATTAGCATTTTTTTTGCCGCCTGGCACGTCCCTTCTTTCTTGTCTTCTGTTTTCATTGTTGCATCTCTACTTACTTCATTCCTTCCTCCCTTCGACCTCAGACCTGCTTCAATGGTTGTTTTTGGTTGGATTTTTTTTTGTATCTTACCGACGTCGATTGTTTTCCTGTCTTTCTTCCTTTGAATCATTTTACCTTTTGTTGTTTTTCTCGTTGCGACTTTTCGTGCCGCGTCTCGCCGTCATTGTGCCCGATTTGCTTCTTCGCTGTCGGAGATAAACGGGCGGATCTGCGACGTTCGCCGCCCTCCCACTCGTCTGTGCGCTTTTTACGCGCTCTTCCTCCAGAGCCACCCGAGGCGTCCGGCTCGACACCGCGGTTGAGAGGATGCTGCCCCCGCGGCTGTGGGCGTCCGTCGCGTGCCTCCTCTGGGCGGAAGGCTGCCGGTGCCCGGAGGCGACGGGCGGAAGCTTCACCGCGGACGGGGCCGTCCGCCACTTGGTCACCGCGCCGGACGGCGTCTACGTGGCCACGGAGGAGAAGCTGTACCAGCTGAGGCGCGACCTGAGCGTGGTGCGCGCGGTCAACCAGAGGGGCGTCCTGACGGGGGGGGGCGACGCGGCGCAGTTTTCCAGAGTCGCGGAGGAAGATCCGGGCAACGCCACGTTCAGCGTCAACGTGCTGCTGGCCTTCGCGGAGAACGGGACTCTGGTCAGCTGCGGCGTGACCGACGACGAGTGCGGCTACTGCGAGCTGCGCGCTCTGGCCGACGTGTCCGCGGTGCTCCACAGGGAGCGCATCCTGGTGGGGCCCCCCGGGCGCTCCGGCGCGTCCGCGGCCGTCCTGGTGGCCGTCGACGGCGCCGAGCGGGACTTCTACATCCTGACCGCCGTCCGGCAGCGCAAAGGCGAGAGCTCGCGCGGCGTGTGCCCCTCGTCCACCGAGGCCGTGTACCTCCACGACACCGACAACCGGCACGGCGGAGGCATCTTCTCCTTCTCCGGCGACGGCTACAACTCGCTCGTCAAAAGCAGAGGCGACGTGGACTTCGTGGACGCCTTTCAGCTGGGCTCCGCCATTTATCTGCTCGCCAACGTGCTGCCTTCGGAGGCCGGCGGCGGTCGGGTTCGCCTCATATGGCTCCGAGCCAATACCAAGAAGGCGGAGACCTTGAAATCTCTGCGCGGAGCCTCACTGCTCGTCCCCGGACAGAAGGGCGGCAGACTGGCGGCCTCGTCGGTGGTCTCGGCCGGACCGGCTTCCACGCTGTGGGCGGGCGTGTTCGGCGCGGACGGAGACCCGAGCGCCACCCAGCTGCTTCTGTTCGACGTCACCCCCGATCCCGAGATCCCGGCGGATAAAGACCCGGACTTCTGCGTGATCTGCGTCCGCCGAGACTGGGCGGTCGGTTCCTACGCTCGCAACGAGCGCGCTGACGGATTTTGTGGGTATTTGTTTTATTTTTGATTTTGTATTTATTTATTTTTTGCAGGCGAAGGAGCTGCAGCCGCTCAAGGTGCTCTACAGGCGCAGCGCCATGACGTCTGTCGCGGCCACGACGCAAGGGACCTGGATGGTGTTCTTCGTCGGGACAGAAGACGGCCAACTCATAAAGGTGAGCGGATGTCATAAGTCGACACACCCCCGTTCGAGTGGCAGGTTTGGCCGATTTCCAAAACGTGACGGCGAGATGAATGATTGGCGAAACTTTTACGCCATTAAACATGAAATGTAGATTGCGCAAGTGCGAACGTCCTCTTAGAAGCGGCCGCCGATCGCAATGCTGAATTTTGAGATCCGCTGTACTTGTTTCATTACGTGGGCGCGAAAAGGAACTTTGACGTATCGTATGTATTAATAGTGAGGTAAAGTATACCTCCGCTCAACACAAATAAAGAAAAAAGGGTGGATATTTCACAGAGGTCACGCGTAACGAAGATTTCACGTTGTTTCGCGTGAAAGTTAAAGGAGCGTCGTCACACTTGCAATATTGCCTCATACGAAGTGAGGAAGCGAAGCAGGCAGGAAGAAGTCTGAGGCAAAGCGGTTGGTTTGTCACGTTCCGAGACCGCAGCGGATCACGCGCCGGCCCGCGGTTTGACCTGAAAACGGCAGGAAACGCGACCCCGCCCCCGCCCCCGCAAACGGTCCACACGCGACCGACGTCACGTCAGAGATTAGATTCACGTCGGGCCATTTCAGTCCGACCGGAGAAGTCGCGCGAAACCTCAGAGGCGTCACGGCGGACGGTCATAAAGGCGCGCTTGTCGTTTTCAGCTCAGCGTGGACCAAAACCATCGCGGCACGTGTCCCACGGTGCTTTACCGGAGCGCCGACGACCGCAAAGCGTTTCCCGGCATGCGTCTGGACGGAGCGGACGGGAAACACGTGTACGCGGCCTTCGACGACCAGGTCGGTGTCCAGTCGGCGGCGTCCCCGACAAACTCCCGCGTGTCAAACGATCATCTCTCTTGTTGTCGTCGTACCGCAGGTGCTGCGCGTGCCCGCGTCCACGTGCCGCACGCGCCAAACGCGGGAAGACTGCTGGTCGGCGCAGGATCCGAGCTGCGTGTGGTGTCACTCCAAAAAGAGGTGGGACGCACCCGCATCCTCTGACGTCTCGGTCCGCAGGACACGATGACGACGATGGTATTTTCTCACCCCAGTTGCACATTCAAGGACGAATGCCAAAACTCCCACTGGTTTTCCTTTCCCGACGATTACCAGAAAAGAGGATTTCCTACACCGTCCAAAAACACAACAGCGGTCAGGTACCGTGCGGCGCAATCGTGCGCTCGAGCCAGCCTCCGGCGGGATCGATGCAGTCCGCGGGAGGCTTCATCGCAAACGCCACGGGATATTGGAATGAAAGCGCTTTAGCGGGACTTCCGGGGGGGAGAGGGGGGGGGGGGGGGGGGCGCGGGTTCGGTCGCGGTAGAAGTAAGGGATTCATTTTCAAGAATTTGTGGAAATTAGGCAGACGTACGCAGGTTAAAAAAAGGGATTTGATTTTATAACGCATCTTAATGATATTTGTGGGCGCGATCCGCAATGTAGTTTCGTTTTCCCCAGCGGAGGAGTGTTTCCGACATAACGGAGAGATTAGATCTTAAATAACGACATATAATAAAGCACGGAGGTCACGCGACGCGTAGCGCGAACAAACGTCGCACCGCATTTATTCCGCCGGAGGCCGGCCGCACCGCGTCGGTAAAACGGGCCCGCGGTCCGTCGGCCTACTTGACCGCGGGCACCCCGGTCTGATTCAGATCAGGTTGGACGTCCGCACGCACGTGAGCGCGGATCAGAACGCGAGGGACACCTTCGCCTGTCAGTTCTCCGGACGTTCCGGCGAGCTCTGCGGCAGGGAAGGCCCTCTCACGACGTTCCCGCGATGCACTTGCGTCCTGTTAAACGGCACGCTTTCGGCCGAAGGTAAGCGGACCGACGGCGTTTTAACGGAAACGCGCGACCTGACGCGGGACCGGCGTAGTAACCCGGATATCGTTCACCTCCCGGCGACGCACAGGAACGAGCGCGGCGGTCAAAGTCCGACTGGGGCCGACGGTTTTCACGGAAAGAATAAAGCTGACGACGTGCTCCGAAATCAGGGGCTCGCCTACCGCCGCTCTGTGAGTCCCGTAACGCCGACGGAGGGAGACGTTCCGCCAAAACGGACCGCGGGGCCTCGAAAGGGCTCAACCTCCGACACCCGTTTCCTACTCAGGTGCCGGAGATGCGTGGAGACGGGATGCGGCTGGAGCGAAGACGGCTGTTCCTGGGCTACCGCGGGAGCGGCGAACGTAAGTACCGTAGCGTCGCTCGTGGAGTAATATCGGCACGATATACCCGTATCCGCATCGCGAACACCCTCTTCGCGCGTCTTCCGACAGGACGGGGTTTGCCGGACGACGACGCGGCCGGCGAACGTTTCGGTGAGTCGGGGCCGTCTGAACTTCGCTTACGATATCAGTCTCCGGCGGAAGGCGCGAGCGAAACGTAACGATCCGTACATTTCCGCTCAGAAGCCGGAGATCTACTCCATCAGTCCCGGCGCGGTGTCTTTCTACGGTCACAACCGCGCCGTTTTGTCGGGCTCCAACCTGGGTCACGCGACCGGAGTGAGGATGCAGACCGACGAGGACTGCGAGCCGAGAGAGTGAGTACGGAGGAGCCGCGGTATTCACGGCGTCGGTAAAAAGCGATAACGTCGCGACCCCGTCGTCACACAGGTCTCCCGTGTGGAACAACACCGGCGTAAGCCTGGCGTTCCACATTCCCGGCATCCGAGGCAAAGGAACGGCCCGCGCGTGCGTGGCCCTCCCGGACGGCGGCTGCCACGGCGACGCCGCGATCACGTACACGTCGGCGCCGTCCTGCGCCGCCGTGACGCCGAGCAGCACCTGGAGCAGGTACCGGTCCCTTTGGATACTCACGTGATTGTTTTTCATCCGTCGTGTCAGAATCCCTAACCCTACGCCATCGCACGGTCGCGCTCCGCCATTTGACCCGAGTCTGTCGATCTCAGAGCTTTTTAGCGATTTATAGACCAGGAGCAGAAGTTTAAAATGTATGGTAATGCTGACCGGTAGCCGGCGTAAAGACTTTAGGATGGGAGTAATACGCGCCGACCTCTTGGGTCCGGTCAGAACCTGAGCCGCGGCCGTTTAATGCTCTTTTTAGGGAGTCCAGTCAGAGGACCATTCCAATAGTCGAGTGTCGTCGATATAAATGCGCGGATGAGCTTCTCCCGGTCTGCTTGACGCACGCAAGCCTTCACTCTGGATACGTTTTAGTATTTGACTGTGGAAAGTCACGTCAGAACACCAAGGTTTGGGACTCGGTCTTTGGTTTTTAAAGAGAGAGACTCCAGGAATTGACGAACAGCGATCCTCTTTATTGCTGAAAAGAATGATCTCAGTTGCGTTGCGGTTTAACACAACACCTCAATTGAACCGTAGTCATCTGGACACACCGCTAGATGTAACTGTGTGTCATCTGCAAAGCTCAAGTGAAAGTTGTGAAGAGTTTGACCCAGGGGTAGCACGTAGAGGCTGAACAGGAGGGGTCCAAGTACCGACCCCGTAGGTCATTGCCATTGGATGAGATGGAACCTTTCCATTGAGTCCTACCCAGGTTTCCAACCCGTTCGGCAGCATATCACGATCTACCGTATCAAAAGCCGTACCGAGGTCCAACGAGACCAGAACGGACACCTTATATCATTTCAAAGGTCCGTTTAAGTTGAAGAAATTGCCGAGTGGATCAAAAAGAAGGGAGACTGGAGAGGGCGTCCAGCGTTGTATTTTTTTAGCGGAGCTTTAACGGCGGCTCCTCGGTTATGGATTATGGATTATTTGCGGCAAATCAGCGAGCACAGACTTCGCAATAGCCCTTGAAAAAGTCAGACGGTATTGAGTGAAGACAGCTCGTTGATGATTTCAACGGAGTGGGAAAATGGGAAGATCCTTACGCAAGTAACAAGCATCCGGCGGGATAAGTCTTTCACCATGGAACTCCTTCCCTTTTTCAGCGGCAACATCCGAAAGGGGCACTTCGGAGGCGCCCGGGCGGCCCCGTCGACGGAAACGCGGCAAACAACGTACCGTACGTTTACCTTCGGGCTATACGGGTGTCGCAGACCCCGCGCGACCGTCGCGACTTTCACGGAAACGAAAGTTCCCGAAACGGAGTTCCCGAAGCTACGCGTTGCGGAATGCGCGGCGTTCTCTATTTTGTTTCTTTTAAACGTAGCGCGACTATTGACTCGAGGCCGTCGTGTGCCGTACAGCGGCAAGAGGACGATCACGCTGGCGGGGTCCAACCTGGACGCGGTGGACGGCGTCTCGCACGGTCACGCCCTACAGGAAGTCAGCCTCCCCGCCGACAGAAGTTTCCGAGTGAGCGCACATTCACGCACGATTAGTTGCGACGAATGGGACGGTGACGCGGATCCCGTCGTCGTCGCCGGAAGTCAGATGGCATTATATTAACGCCACGCTGTTTTTGGTCGTCCGCGTAAGTATTGTCACAATACGGCGTCTCTGCGGAGTTGTTGAAACGCGAATGTGTTTTTGTCGGGCTCGCAGAATCTGACTTACCAGACGCCCGCAGCCGTGCGTACTGGCAGTGTTTTCAGCAGCGACATTTATCTGAGAGTGGCCAACGAAACGCTGGCCTGCCGGCAGTCCATCGTCTACTATCCCGATCCTCAGTTCACCGGCTTCACCGCCAGAAGGAGCGGGGACGACGTCCGCGTCACCGTACAGGTGCGGGTTATTTTGGGACACGCGCATTTCGGAACGTCTGGCATTCGGCCGCTCGTCGTATTGCAGAAAAGCGCGGATCGCCTGGAGATGACCGTAAAAGAGGTGTCGGCGTCGGGCGTCTACGGGGGCAAGGAGTACCCCTGCGTCACGGAGGCCAAAGACGCGGGCGACCACGCCGACTTCTTCGTCTGCGAAATCCGAAGCGCGCCCGATGCAAATTTGGGTCAATTAAAGGTAAACGCGGAAGGCGTAAAAGGGGGCGCGTTTACCGTGGAACGTCACCTGACCGGTATGTTTTCTCCCCCCCCCACTCAGGTTTTCTACGGCGATAAGACGGTCACGCTCCGGAACAGGTTTCACCCGTTCTCTCTGATGTGGCTCGTCCTTTTGGCGATCCCCTGCATCGTCGTCGGTCGGTCGCCGCGAAGCTCAGTTTTCACGAGTGAGTAATGCGGGAATATTGAAAGAGGTGGGCTTTTTTGTGTGTTTTTTTTCCACACGTCGAAGCGGCGGCGCTGATTTACCGTCGCCAACAAAAGCAGCTGACGGTGAAGATGAATAAGCGCATGGAAAACCTGGAGCTGGACATCAGGAACGACATCAGACAAGGTGCGTCGCACCGAATCCCGAGGGTCGATACTCCGGAAAGCGTGGGCTCCGTTCCTTTTTTTCAGGTTATCGGAGGGAGCGGAGTAAGAGCGGCCGTTTTGAAGGGTAGCCGTCGCTAACGCCTACCCGCCTCGACGTACGCGGGAATACACGCGAGAAGCGTTTTGCGAAAACAATTCCATTCCGTTTCTCCGGCAGGTTTTGCGGACATGCAGACGGAAAAGGCGAACCTGTTGGAAAACGTGGGCGCGATTCCGTTCCTAGACTACAAGCACTTCGCCTGCGGGATATTTTTCCCCGAGGTAAACGGCAGCCGACGACGCACACGAGCGCGCACGCCTAATGCGAAACGTCCGACTTTTGCAGAACGAAGCTTTGAGGGCGTCGTGTACGGCGGACGAGCGGGGTCGTCCGACCGAGAGGGTCCCGGCCTTGTCCGAGCTGATCCGGGACCGGCGCTTCCTCACGTGCGCGGTGCACGTGGCGGAGGAGCAGAAGAGTTTCACCGTCAAAGACAAGTGGGCACGAGCTCTCCTTCGGCCGGGTCCGGAGTTCCGACCGTGACCTTGTCCTTCCTCCAGGTGCGCGATGGCGTCTCTGCTGACCGTGGCGCTCCACGGCGACTTGTCGTATCTGACGGAGACGACGGAGGAGCTGCTGAAGGATTTGATGCGGAAAAACAGCACGGCTCAAGCCAAAATGCTGCTGCGGCGGACGGAGTCCGTAGCGGAGAAGCTCCTCACCAACTGGATGTCCATCTGCCTCTACGGTTTCTTGAGGGTGCGCGGCTCTCGCGCGGGTTCGGTTCGAGCGTCGAGCCGGAGCCGTACGCGTGACCTCGTTTAATCACGTAGCCGAAGTTTTCACGTAAGCGTAGTCCAAATATCTCAAGGAAACAGTTTGCGTCGGTCCCTCCGCCGAACAGAAGCGAGGAGTTAACGTCGGAGTAGACGACGGACCGGAGACGGCGTCACCGGAGTCGATAGTTTGGTTCCGAGCGGCGCGGCCCACTTTGACGATCGGTGTCTCGCCTACAGGAGAGCGTGGGCCGGCACTTGTTCCTGCTGGCGAGCGCCCTCACGCAGCAGATCGCCCGGGGCCCGGTGGACCGCGTGACGGGCAAAGCTCTGTACACGCTCAGCGAGGACTGGCTGCTGTGGCAGGCGCAGGACTTCACCTCTCTGGTACAAAGGCGCTCGGAGCGAATGCTTTGAATGGCGCCAAACTGTCAGATAACTCCGGCGCAGATCGTGTCATTTGTCCACGATATAAAATGCAGGTGAATTTGGCGTGGAAACGCAAAAACAAAATTCCACCTCATCTTTATGGAGGTTCTTGAATGACAAAGTCACCGTTGCCGACTTCCGGAAAAAGTATTTCTTCACCGACAGAGAAGGAAGTAGGCAAAGAGAAGCGCAACTGCGGTCTGGTGGCGGCGTGTCAGTGAGCCGGTCTGGAAAAAGTCTTGAATTTCCAGAACAATGAAACATGTTAATCGTGCATATAAAGGGAGTGTAGTTTTGATTTGATAGTTTAGTGAATCGTAAGTGAGCAACGCCTCCGTCGCGGGTGGAAATATTGAGCGTTTGCCGCCAAGCGCTAGCAGCTTCCGCTTTTGAGTCTTGTCTAAGAGGGCGGCTGAGTTGGTTCACTTCCTCTCATTCATTTGGAAGGATTTGTCAACGGCCACCAAACCCGCCCTCTAAGCGAGCGCCGCGCTGTCACGTAAATGCCAGTGTCTCGGGACTTGAGTTTTTTCACCCCCAAAGACTTTTGTATACTTGGTGTTTTTGAGCTTTTTTTTGTTTGGGGAAATGTTTGTATTTTTGTTTTGACCAAAAATGCCTCAGGTTTTTTTCCTCCAAAATACTTGAATAAGCCCAGTAACTGTTTTCAAAGGCCTCCTCGCACTCTGTCGGCTGTCCGGCGACCCGAGGGTTCAAATCCCGACTTTCACTGTCTGCTGTCAAAGTGCGCGGTGGTCTTTAAAGTGACGAGTGCACTCGATGTGTGCTATTTGAATTTTGTAACCTGCGTTCACAAAAACACCTTCATGTCCAAGTGTTGAATATTTATGTTCAGAGGCTGAAGGCGTTGTTTGCGGCGGGCGGCGACGGCGAGGTGAGCGAGCCCCTGGAGGCGGTGGCCCTCACCTGTGACACGGTGGAGCAGGCCAAGGAGAAAATCCTTCGCACCTTCGAGGCCAAGTTTGGCTTCCCTTACAACAGGCCGCAAATGAGCGTTTCTATCGGTGAGAGCCAATCGCGATAATGCAAAGAAGTACAATACGTGAGGATAGGCGGCGTGGGCATAGACGGGTGGGAAAGTCGGCCGGGTCGGTCGTCGGGTTGCCGGGTAAGTCACGGTCCGAAAAAGCCTTTCGCCCCCCCTCCACCGCAGAGTTGGAGAGGGACGGAGCCTTCGTCGCCCTGGAAGAGGTCGACGCGAGTTCCGAAGCCGTCGGGGAGGTGACCATGCTCAACACGCTCGAGCACTACAAGGTGACCGTCACACATACGCGACGTTATTTATTGTATGTTATGTATTGATTTTTTGACGAGAGGGGTCTGCTCTTGTTTTTTTTTTTTGCGCGCGGAGGTTCCAGACGGCGCTACGATCAAGGTGCTTTCCAGAAAGGATCCTCCCGCGAGCCCCCGGTGGAGTCGGAAGGGTGAGCCGACGGGTCAAATGTCGCCGAACTCGGCACAAAGTCAATCGTCCGCCACGGGCTCGGAAGTCACATTCGTATCGGTCGTCAGATATGATCGCAGAAGTGGCGTGAGAGTTTGTCATGTTCGGCACTTGACAATTATAGCACAGGACGGTGGGACATTTTGTTAAGCGGGGGGGGGTCTTGATTGTAATGTAGTATTAGTGCAAGTAATTCCATAATATTCAATCAGGTGTTGTAATATTTAAGAGGACACCCGCTCACAGGAGTTCCATTTTCTTTCATGTTTTCCTTCCAGACAACGGGGACACGTCGGGAAAATACTTCCACTTGGTAAGCGGCCGGTCGCGACGTGACGCGCGGCGTCGCCGAAAGGACGACGCCGGTCCAATGATGTAGTCGCGCGTCCCCGCAGATCGATCCCGACGTAGACGAGAACAGGGGGAAGAATCCGGAGAGGAAGAAGTTGAAGCTGAAGGAGGTGCACCTCACCAAACTGCTTTCTACCAAGGTGCAAGTGTGTTTCCTGAAAGTCGGCGCACTTGTTGCGGGTCGACCACAGGAAGTCACAGCTTCCTGCGTGTGCGTGTGTTTCATAAGGTGGCCGTGCATTCGTTTGTGGAGAACTTGTTTGGGTCCGTGTGGGGGTCGCCGAACCGCAGAGCGCCGCAGCCCGTCAAATACTTTTTTGACTTCCTGGACCGTCAAGCGGACGAGATGAAGATCTCCGATCCGGACGTGGTGCATATTTGGAAGACGAATAGGTAATTTGTTGTTTTTGGGCTGACAGTTTTGAAGACGTTTTCTGAAATGATGAACGATATTGTAAATTGAAACGCAAATGGGTATTTAGTCATTTGAACGATCCATATGGTACGCAAAGCCAAAAAAGCAATGATAAGACGTCACGGTGGGTCGTGCGTCATGTTGTCCTCGTCCCGTGTAAAGTGGGAGAATTTGGAACGCTCTCTTCCGGTTGCCGGTGACCGCGTGACTGGCGCCGGAAGGGGGCGGAGCGAGAGCGCGAAAGCGATCGCACCTGCGGGAGGCGTGGCGCGGACTATTTAGCAGGCGTTCTTGCAGAGGCACTGAAGCAGTCGGCGCGGAGGCCGCCCAGGGTGCGGAGCCAAGGTGCTGCCGGGTAAGCTCACGTCGGCGTGTGTTTTGTTTCCTCCGCAGTTTGCCTCTACGCTTCTGGGTGAACATCCTGAAGAATCCCCAGTTCGTCTTAGACGTGGATAAAAGCGCCCACCTGGACGGCTGCTTGTCCGTCACCGCTCAGGCCTTCATGGATTCCTTCTCCCTCAGCGACACGCAGCTGGGGAAGGTAGCGCCGTGGACGCCCGCCGCCTCAGCCGCCGCCGCTGCCGCCGCCGCCGCCGCCGCCGCCGTCGTTCGGGCTGTGTGTGTAACCTATTTGGACTTGTTTTGTTTTTTGCCCTTCCTAGCACGCGCCGACCAACAAGCTGCTGTACGCCAAAGACGTTCCCAAGTACAAGGATGAGGTCAAGGAGTACTTCCGGCGCATCCGGGAGCAGCCGCCGATCAGCCGCTCGGACTTCTACAAGTTCCTTGACGAGGAGTCGAAGGTGAGTAGCCGCACCGAGTCGAGGAGGGGAAGCGGTCGCGGTCAACACGCCTCGTGTGCGCCTTTTGCCTTCAGAAGCACCAGAACGAGTTCAACGAAGCGGCCGCCCTCGAGGAGCTCGGCAGGATGTTTCGGAGATACGTCCCGCAGGTCGGCGCACGCTGTCGTCGCGAAGTTCCAACTCGACGACGCTCACCCGTGTGAAATGTGTTTTCTTCCCCCCTCCCCTACAGATCTGCGAGAAACTGGAGCAGACCGGCGCCCCCGTCCATTTGCGGGAGCAACTGCACCGCGTGCAAGAGCCGTCGGACGGCGCGAGGAGCTGCGACCCTGAGGAGCCTTTTGACTCATTGAGTGTCGTGTAGTTTGTGTGAGGGCGTTGGCTTGGGACTTTGCCGACGTGAATAAATGCAATGGTTTGAACTGGAATTCACGCAGTCTCGTGTTTCAGTGCGATCGGGTTGATCACAGTCTCTTTGGATTGAATTTCTTTCCTCCCTCCCCTTTGCAGCCGGTCCAGCCGCCGCTTGACTGTTTTGACTTTAGCTAACCTGTCCCGTGTTCCTCCAGGAGCTAAATTTTGTTTGTTCTGTCAACAGTGGCTGCGGAGGAGCAGGCGGCGGTCAGTGAGGCCAACAAGACCCAGAGAGACTTCCCGCAGGGGTCAGTGTGTGCTTTTGTCAGGACAAGATTGAAATTGACAAAGATGGAAAGTTTGTATTTATTTTTGTTCAGGTGAACTGCAAAGTGGCTGCAGCCTCCGTTTTGAAGGTGCGCAAGAGCCAGTGGGCCTCAGGAACCGCTGGCAAAGTTGTCACGAGCTGAAAAGGACCTCGAAGCGACCGGAGGTGCAAGTGTACCCGAGCTGACATCTTGTCAAGTTGCTTTGCCAATTCATTGTTGGTGCAATGTTTATTTATTTTTTTGCAGGCTCCGGGTTTTCCTGGTGCAGAGGACTGCTGGAACTTTACTCCAGTGTTGTTTCATCATGAAGTCATGCAATGCTGTGGGTGTTGCCATTTCTTAATTTATTTTTAATTGTCTTTAAATTTAATTGTTTTTCTTTCACAGGCTGTGGAGTTTTCCTGACTGCTGCTGAAATGGAAAAGGCCCTCCAAGCTAATTTGGTAATTTGTATTGAAAGTATATTGAGCAGGTTGTGAATTTCTGACTTTGTGCAAATTTTTTTTTTTTTTTATTGCAGGCTCTGGCTTCGGTGGTGTGCTTTTGTCTCCTTGGATTGGAAAATCAGGCCTGAATTGTCTTGTGAAGTACCCTTCCCACTAAAGGTAATCAGTTATGGAAAAGTTGTCACTCAATGCAATTTTGTTTTTGAATGTCATTTTCTCTGCAGGCTCTGAATCTTCTGGAGGAGGACTGTCATGTTGAAAGTAAGTGTAAAAGCACAATCGTACAGATTGCATCAGAAACTTTAGAATGAATTTACTTTTTTTTTTTTTTCCCCGTCAAGCTGGCTGTTGCTGGAAAGGACCCTCCAATTTGACCTGTTCAGTTGGCTGTGATGACACCTGGCAGGACTTCATTTGGACAATTGAATTTCTCTTTTTGGCAGTATTGAAAAAGACTCCCAGGTTGGAATTGGGTAGTTTTTTTTGCCAAGGAGGTGTGGAAAAGGAATCTGTTGGGACAGTTGATGGTGAGTGAAAACATTCCACAATTGATAGGAGTGTGTTGTGTTCACTGATGGCTGTTTTTTGTTTTGCAGGTTTACATGCTGTTGTTTGACCAAAGGTCCTCCAACTTATCACCCTGAAGATCCAACTCATCATGCTGAAGACCCTTGTTTGACATGTGAGTAAATGACATGGTTGCAAACTGCATCCTTGTCATTTGCAATGTTTTTTTTTTGAATAAAGTTTTTGGAAAAAAAGAAATTCTGTGCCTCCCTCCCTCCCTCCCTTTTTGTTGCTTTGGACCCTCGAAGACGTCGCAGTCGCAGTTAAAGTTTAAGTCTAAGTCGACTAGTCGACTTAGACTTAGACGGCAGACGAAAGATGAAAGACAGCACCCTACACGCTAGACTCTTATCGCACGAGTCAAACATGACTTAGACACATTGAAGATGACATGGGTGGTTGCAGAGAAGGTTTATTACACAACAAACAATGAATGACATTGGTCAGTCTTACACTTGGGAATAAAGGTTAGACATCTGAATCACAGACTTGGGCCAGTTGATGCACCAAGTCTTGAGTCAAACTTAGATGTGGTGATACAAAGTCTTGATGAGTCAAACTTGGGAATCAAGTTTGGACATTGTACATTAATACAAAAAACATTTAGGCCAGGTGATACACCAAGTCATGTAGATTAAAATTTGGGAATTAAGTTTAGACATGGTGATACACAAAGTCTTGATGAGTCAAACTTGGGAATCAAGTTTAGACATTGTACATTAATACAATAAACATTTAGGCCAGGTGATACACCAACTTTAGACATGGTACAATGTTAACATTACAAAAAAACATGAAGGCCAGGTGATACACCAAGTCATGTAGATTAAAATTTGGGAATTAAGTTTAGACATGGTGATACACAAAGTCTTGATGAGTCAAACTTGGGAATCAAGTTTAGACATTGTACATTAATACAATAAACATTTAGGCCAGGTGATACACCAAGTCATGTAGATTAAAATTTGGGAATTAAGTTTAGACATGGTGATACACAAAGTCTTGATGAGTCAAACTTGGGAATCAAGTTTAGACATTGTACATTAATACAATAAACATTTAGGCCAGGTGATACACCAAGTCATGTAGATTAAAATTTGGGAATTAAGTTTAGACATGGTGATACACAAAGTCTTGATGAGTCAAACTTGGGAATCAAGTTTAGACATTGTACATTAATACAAAAAACATTTAGGCCAGGTGATACACCAAGTCATGTAGATTAAAATTTGGGAATTAAGTTTAGACATGGTGATACACAAAGTCTTGATGAGTCAAACTTGGGAATGTTAACATTACAAAAAAACATGAAGGCCAGTTGATACACCAAGTCATGTAGATTAAAATTTGGGAATTAAGTTTAGACATGGTGATACACAAAGTCTTGATGAGTCAAACTTGGGAATCAAGTTTAGACATTGTACATTAATACAATAAACATTTAGGCCAGGTGATACACCAAGTCATGTAGATTAAAATTTGGGAATTAAGTTTAGACATGGTGCAATATTAACATTACCAAAAAACATTTAGGCCAGTTGATACACCAAGTCATGTAGATTAAAACTTGGGAATCAACTTTAGACATGGTACAATGTTAACATTACAAAAAAACATGAAGGCCAGGCAATACACCAAATCTTGTGTCAAACTTGGGAACCAAGTTTAGACATGGTGCAAAATTAGCAAAAACATTTAGGCCAGGCAATACACCAAGTCTTGTCATGATCTAAAGTCTAACACTTGGGAATAAAGGTTACACATTCGTAAATTGACTGCTGTTGTAATCATACAATATTAACTTCGCAAAAAAAGATTGAGTCCAATTGTCCTGACGTGGAGGAAACTAATTCAAGTTAACCTTGAAGACACGGTGACACACTTGTATGGCACAAAGCAAAAGTCCACACTGGGGAACTCAAGACATTGCGCAATACTTGACACCCCAGACTTGAAGCATCCTGGAAGTGCAAAGGCTCAAAAGACATGCGAGTCACCATGACCAAATACCAACATTACAAAACCTGAGAGGAAGGCTGAAGACAACACTCCATTGGCGGTTCCACGGGAACTTTATTGCGTAGGCTACAATTTCAGTTCACAGAAGCACAATCACTCACATTGGTGTTTGTCCGCAGGTGAGGAACTCCTGGTCACTGCATCGGGATAGCATCCACAAGACTACACAGGAAGAGGCAACATTTATGTCCATTACAGCTTCATATATACATTTCCCCACACTAAAGCATTCAACTCACTTGACAAGATCTTTACTTTAATCCTGAAATGTAAAACCAAATCCCAACTTCTTAAGTATATTGGACACGAGGTTACAACTGTCTCAAATTTACATTGGGCAACGATCCACTTTGGACAGAAGGCTATTCCGGTGATGTTTATTTCATATGCTAACAGTCAATTGGAAATGGCACAGTTGGTGCACCGACATTGTCTGGCCACTTACTCTGGGAAGGCCATACTGAATTCCGCACTACTCATGTAAACATGCGCAATCACATGCTTTCAAGTGAAACGCTTCTATTTTAAGAGGACATATGTCCAAACATACCCTCCGTTTACATTGCGCTAATTCGCTAATCTATCCGCCATTTACACATTTTACCAGTCAATTCTTCAATAATACTCACAGGGTACCATTATTTTGGAGTATCGTCACATTCTTTTATTCAACAACGCTAAACGAGTCCGGACCGGGGAACCTCCGTGCGGACCGTCCGGTCGGAAAACTCCTAAATCCTTGCACCCTCTCTAAAAATCAGACAGAAAAGGGATTTTTAACAATGCGCTCATTTGACATAGCCGTCTCCACGTCGAGTCTCGTACCTGAGGGGGCCTGAGCCTCGGTCCTCTTCTGAAGACGCCTCGTGGGGTTCCGAGCCACCTGAAACGGCAAAGGGTCAAGGGTCAAGGACATCGTTGATCATACGATATGCAGTAAAGGTGCACTAAATTTAAACGCAAAAACTGCTGGATCCTAATTTTACATTTACACACTAACAAACTTAGTCGCATGTGAAACAACGCATTGTCCCTTCGCCAAATACACTTCAAATTAAAAGGACCCAATAATATATTGAGTTGTCCCACCTCACTTTCTTTGCCATGCAATCAAAAATAAATCAATCAATCAAAAACTGTTGCAACAGAAACAACACCTCCGGCGTCAAATTGCAAACTACCGCCGCTGCCCGAGAGCACACATCCGGGCCCAAAACACTGCCGTTCCAAATCTCTGTTCACACTGCAGACAATACAATGACAAATTACTGCATTACTGCAACGACACCTGTTTTTGTTTTGGTCAAAATCGGAAAAAACATTGTTTCACATTACGTTACATAAAGCGTCTGATGTTCATTCGTTACAATTTGGCGACAGCAGTGACGTCTTTTACAGCGCGTCCGTATGCTGCGCCAAAACCATTTCTCCATCCGAGCCACCATTCCAAAAATATATACTAAATTCAATACCTACACGGCGAAACCCGCTATCTTCCTCGTTTCCCAAAGCTAGCTACCGTACCTAGCTTAAAACGCCACTACGCTTCGCTTGAGCGGGTTAGCGCGTTACTGTGACACGTCCGCCATGTTCAATGTGTCACATCTGCCCCCACGCGTCCATGGACGGAACTTCATAAAGCGACAACCGACAAAACGCTCAGCGTTCAAGCCTCTCATAACAAAAACATCACCGAATACAACGTAGCCAACTTTTTCCTCTTAGGATGAACATTTCCTCCAATATATATATTCACTACTAAATGTTAACGCCAATGAAAATTACTTACATTGTTTGTGGTGCCTCGTTCCCAAATCAACTAACGCTAATATTTTCGAGACCATTTCATTGGGGTTCAGGGCCAAAAACATGACAATCTTCAACTATTTCATACTGAAAAAGTCGACAACCGCCACATCTTCAAACACGTGACGCGGGTTTAGGCGCTACTGAGCTGAACGCTATTTCGTTTAACCCCCCATAAACTCAAATCATTCAATAAAACTAACACTAAATAAAGACTGCAGAACAAAGTCATTTTCCTTCCTTTATTTCAACGTGTGCAAATGGCCTCCGTTCGAGTGACTTCTCATTGTCCGTTGTGACGTCACTAAACGACGCACTGGCTCGACAAAACTAAAGTACACCGCCCTGCGTGACCTGGCGATTATGAGGAGGGACAAATGGAAGCGCAAAATCTGCTGCGGCGCGTTACACCACTTTCCTCCATGGAAACTTTCTTCATCCAATCTTACCGACCCACAATGGAGAGTCGCCTGATTTTACACACGACATATACTTCTTTAATCATCATCACAAATACGGAAACAGTTGACATGACGCGGAAATCCTTCATTGGGCGCTATCGTCCTCCAGATGAAAACAAGCCAATCGAAGCCACATATTAGCAGCGTGTCCCTTTGGTCAAAGTCAAATGTGCAATTAGTTACTGTTCAATTCCGTCAAAAGCTGGGTTAGGGTTTCCATTTACGGCTGAGCGCGACCGGCATCCCCGGTTTTCACTCTTCACAGTCCGGTCGACGTCAGCCTGGGGGGGAAAGAACATTTTCATGTCATCGAACTTTTCATTATACTCCGTTGACCAATACATTCATTCACGTCATACGGGTTTCAGTAACCGCTCATTCTGCACGCAGTTACTTGGGAGTAGCTCATAAATTCACATTTTTTACATTTCACGACACTTTGCTGCAAAATAGGCCGAGGCAGTTTAGCCACTTCCGTGCACGCCCTCGAACTTGGACTGCCGCAAACTTCCCCACTTACGCTTTTAGGGTATTAGGAAGTACATAGTCAGGAAAAGCGCCACGTCGAACACGACGAAAAGCCAAACGTCGAACCAGTACGAGTGTTCCGGCAAAGACGCGCTGCCGTCTTTCAGGGGAGCGACGTCCTCGTCGCGCTTCGTTGCCGACCCGCCCATGTTTGGCTCTCGTCAATAGTGCGTTCACGTGACAAACGAATGTCTTTAACGTTACCAAAAAAAATCAAGAACCGCATTTTATTTCCAACAACCCCTACCCTTTTATTCAAATACACGCCACTAGAAGTGGGAACTTGCCTTTTAAATGCGGAAAAAGTTACATTCGTAACCAAAACAAAACCGCGCACCCCTCTTCCGAGGTTGTTTGAACGCCGCTGACTCACCGAAACGGAAGGAAACGCTTCGTTCAATTAGGTTGCAACGCCGCCAGAGGGCGCCGATACTCATCAAAAATAAACCACCACAAATCCCAAAATATGGAAAGACGTTTGGACATTCGTTGCCCATTTCATTTAAGGTCCCTACACTAATACACTCATATTCCTCACAAGTTATACAATTCATCTCTTATTAGCGCTCTTTTGCCACTACGAACGCACTTTACAGCCTAATTGTAGCCTATTGTGGCGGCTCACGCTTAAATCCCAGCAGGCTAAAACGAGACGGCTTCTCGTGACCCGCACGCCGACTATTGTAATTGCGTGTAGTGTTAATTCATTCACATGTCCGAAAAAATTCAATAAACAGGCACTTACTCTTTCCTTTGGCAGATGACAACGGTGTTCAAGTTTATGCTTTGTAATGAACTTTTTCAGCCAACACAAAGTTGGGGCCCGAGCTCAGCCTGCCGCCACGTTCGAGGCCTCGAGCGCAGGCACACAGGTGAGCGCACTTATTCATTAGCAAAACCACTCCCCCCCAATTACCATGGTGGGAAAACCTGTTCCATCAAGGCACGTGCACACACACACACACACAGTCATGCAGAAAATATCTAAACACTGTATGGCTCCGATAGTATGCAATTAGACCTTATTGGTAAGCTACTTTAGCAATCAGTACTCACCCATCCCTTCATGACATTAGAAACATCAAGCGCTGCTCTACTCCTACTAGTGGAGTGCAGAGGTCAAATACAGCAGTTTTGCCTCACCAGTAGGATTCGTTTTACTAGTAGTCGTGTTGGCCCTGCGTGGAATCGCGAGACGGATCGCCGTTCTCACAACATCCGCATTGACGATACATACATACATACGATTTTACTTTGGAAAATGACAAATCAAACCTGTTCCAGTGTGAATGAAACAATGCTGTTTTTCAAGTGACAAGAAGGCCAACTGGACTTGTCCATGTAACAGGAACAGACTATCAGTTCAGTTCACCAAGTGGCAGCCAGCGCATGTATGCGCATTTGGCCTGTGTGCGCCCGATGTCCGTCTGCACGGCTCACCCGCGACCCCGATCGGGACGAGCGCTGTACGACGTGGACCGTTCCTTTTGTTTTTTAAACCCAATCTCGCATTCATTACATTGATCTAATTTGTTCATTTACAGTGACTTCGTACTCCTTCGTGCTACTACTTAAGACTTCAGCTTTACAGATGCCACGTCCGCTGCGGCAGTAGTGGTTCCAGCAAACTTCCGCTACCTCTGTCGTCACCATTTATCCCAGGCCAAGTACTTGTTTTTTCCCCCCCGAGCGAACCGAGCAATAAACTGGACATCTCATCTATTTCGGCAACTCTGTCAACGGGAACACCTACTTCTGCCGCTGCCGTGTGTCACAATGTACGTTGCGCGGCGGCGCGGTCTTTCCCGACCTTTGCTGTCCATTCAAATCACATATTTTGTATCGTCAAACGCCAACGTCGCAAAAACCACTTACTTTGGAAAAACCAGGATCTCGTCTCAACTCGTTCACGAGCTCCGTGTGAAATCTGAGCTTGTTTCGTTGAACTCGGTATTATTCCGTCACGTGAACGGTAACGACTTTGTTGTACCTTACGGCGTCCGGCGGACAGCTATTTCGATGTTACGCCCGTCGCTGCCGTAGACGGGTGAACAAATATACAAAGTTCGTAGTAAGTCAAATCACTTTCCGACACGGTGTCATCGCCGCGTCGCAGACGTAAACGGCAAACGTAAAGTGCTGCGGCCGTATCGACAGATCGGACGGTTCCCTGGTTTGTCGCGGCGTTACCGCTGGTTTTTCCACGGTTCGTCCTCACAGGTCACCGCCGTCGCGGAGAACCCATAACATCTCATCCGCTGGACGCCGGACGACGGCCACGTCGAGCCGCTGGAGTCCGAGGAGGTGGCCGAGCCGACGACGACGACGACGTAGTAGCCGCCGCTACTACTACTGCTCCTACAACAAACTAACACCCTAGTTACGCACTCCAAATACGATCGCAGTGACCGAGGCTCCTCGGGCGTCCGCCCTTCCCTCCGTGAGTGAAAACTCCCCACCGCGGAATACCGTCCGCGCGGTGACCGACGGTTCGGAACGGGCCGTCTGTCTTTCGACCTGTCGTCCGGTCGGAGGGAAGGAGGCGGTTCCCGTTCCGGGAAACGTATCGCCCTGAAAATTGCAGCCCATCCCTCTGGATCCTTGACTCCCTAGTTTCAGAAGCGATGCTGTGAGTTCCGACAGGTTTACCGGCCGGGCTGTGTGGGACGTGACGTCGCAAACCGTAGCGTTAGCGGCCATACTGCTTTTGGGAAAAATGTCCGCGTAGATTGCCAGACGTCTCGGTCGTGGAAATTCGCAAAGGCGGATTCAAATCATCTGGACTGTTCTTGTTTGTCGAAGACGTTTCGCATTGAATCGTAAAGGCTTCTTCAGTTCCAAAGTTGGAGCTTTGGACTCTCCCTATTTATGCCTGCTTTGTTGTCCATCTCGCCAAAAGAACACATCCGAGAGAAATAAATAAGGAGACTCCACAGGCCACACCGGATATTTTAAGAGCTGGAAAAGCTTTTGGGATAAAAGGAACGACATGCCAGTCGTCTCTATTAACCTTTGCGGAGTGAAACGACTCCAAAGATTGCATTGGAATAACTTGTTCGGGAATTAAATGTCGAAACAATACTGCAAATAGCGGTATTTATCGTAGGGATTCACCTTCAGTGTTTACCAAACTTCGCACGCGCTTCCTGTTTACTTTCGGCTTCTTCTTCTTCTTCGGTGCTCCAGTTAACCTCGCCCTCTGTTGGCCGCGCCAAGTACTACAAGCCTTTCGAAGGCCTTCTGTACTTGATGCCAAAACAAACCTGTTTCCCCTCTGGCTTGGATTTGGCGCTTTCTCCTCGATTCCATCTGCTCACCCCGAATCCCCTATTGGTCCAATTCGAGTCTGGTGGGACCTCCGAGTCCAGAACCGTTGCAGAGCCACGCCGCATTCGGGCTATCGTTTAGAATTATTATTATTACACCTTCATTTATCCAAGCGTGGTAATTGACAACAAATTGCCATTTGCGATGCCGGCTCTGTTGGCAGAAACATGAAAATAAATATGCACGCAGACACTCAATAAATGATTGATTTACTATTGTCTTCTCTCCGAATTCCTTGTACCTTGTTGAACGGAGCCGTGCCATTGCCTTGACGCCGTTGTCTGTCTACTCATTCGTTGCTCTCCTCTCACAAGTCCTGTTGACGGACAACTGGGCTAATCGGCTTTCCGATATAAGCCACGTGGTTTAGAAACCGTTCCGTAACATTGTCCAATTGTACAGGTTTACCTTTCCTGCACTTATTTGGATAAGAGTTGCTTAAAAAAAACAAAAGCTACAAATTTCACCCGTGTCTCTTTCTTATGAAGGCCTTGTATAGGCTGTACCTTCTATGATGTCACCGTGATGTACAAATTCGGATTTCACAGCTGTTTCCGATAGTTCGTTTATAGAAATTGTTTTCTCTATTATTACTCTTTCACTTTATTGGGCCGTGGGCCGATGGTTAAGATCGTCGCCTGCCACCGTGGGGGACCGAGGTTCAAGACCCCGACTGGACCGTCCGCCGACATCCCCCGGACTCACGGCTGTGGCGTCCTTGAGCGAGACGCCGAGACCCCGAAATGCTCCCCGGGCGCTTCGGCTGCCCCCTGCTCCAGTGTGTTCCGCTAACGTGTGTATGCGTTCGCTGTGATGGGTAAAAGGAGGAAAACTCATTTCATGTGCATGCATGGTCGTGACAATTAAAAATCATTCTTCTTCTAAATGAGTCTGTTCAAATCCGTCCAAATAGGATTTCCCATGACCCCTTGTGGTCAATAGAAATTGGCCAAATTTCCAGGCCTTTCGGTTCAGTGATTGATGCAAATGTATCATATCGTCCAAATTTTACTAACAACTTTCAGATGTGATGCAATCCCGAATGAACAAATGCAGACTTGTTATATGAAACAGATTCAATTTACTTTCCGATGGTTACGAGAAATAAATAATTCCAGTAGAAAGACTCTCGCGCGCAGGCACGCGCTGAGCGTTGCCCTACGGCTCGGTGTGGTTTCACAAACATGGCGGGCAAACACGCGCTCTCGAACGCGATTGCGCAAAAGTCGTACGTTGACCAATAAAGTCGCGGTACGCATCTCCCGTCGTGCGCGGTTACTGCCGTTCGTTTCGAAATATACGGATACCGTCGAGGTTCGCAGTTAATAGCCGCGATATCTCACTCCGATACCAGTTCGTGGCAATGACCGTTAATATAATGTTGTCTCCCCCACGAGTCAACAAAACACTAAGACGTTATTTGTATCGTGGCTATAAGACCGTAACGTATTTGTAGAAAAAATAGCTTCGCTCGGCCGTGACAAACCATTTGTCATACGTTTGCCTCTACCTGTTGAAGACAAATACAGTGTGCTTACGGGATTAGGGCACCTTTAGCTGCAAACCATAAATCGTAGTAGTCGTTACTGCGCTTTTCACGGTATGTAGAAACACACGCTCTCGTCTCCTCCATACATTCCGGGGGTCGTTTTATCTTTTACACTCTGCTACTGGGAGTGTCGCAATTATCTCCTATGACCCACACGTCAAGAGTGCGCGCGGCGAGAATTGAGAAGCGCTTCGGTACAACGCGCCTGGAATACAAATGGCGCTTCTGCGCAAGTGTCCGTTTCCAAACAAACTACAGCATCGCCTCCGCGCCCCGAGGCCAACTGTGCCGAGCCGCGATGACGCCGTAGGTTGACGAGAGTTCAAAGGTCACAGACGTATAGAAGACACGTGTTAATACCGTTGGCTAAACTCGGCCCGCGTCTGCCAAATTCTAGATGTATATATAAAAGTGCAAGTTAAACACTAAGTTACTGCACTGAGTGCGAGAACCCAGCCCACCGCTTTCTTTCCTTTTTGTTTTGTCAAACACGACCTCATCCTCCCCCCCCCCCCCCGCTCACAATACTGACTTTGGACAATGGAGTATTGGGGCCACACTAAAAAGAAAATTCATGTCAAAAGACAATTTGAACAAAACAAAGTTGGGATTTAGTTGAAATTTAAAGAATCAATTTTCAATGTTTTGAAGAAAAAGTCACTATTCTACTATAGTAACAACATTAGGGGGAGGGGGGGGGATCCGACTTTCTTCAAGTAAGAAAAGGTTTCAGTTTTTACAAAAATTACAAGAAAAAACGCAGACCTTTTAAGACAAAAGTCACACTATTTGGAGAAAAACTGCTGGAGTTTTAAACAAGTCACACCAACACCTGATATGGCGCAATACTGACCAGAGAAAACCCCTTTAGTTGCTCAGTTTGCACTAAAAGATTGACTCGTGTTCATGTTTACAAGACAAAAGTCACAGCATTATGAATAAAACAACTTGGAATGTTACAAAACTAAAGACTTATTACCAGGAACGAGGCATTATCTTTCTGGAACGGGTTGACAGAATCATGAGGGAAAAATAGCCGTGATATCATGGCATCCGTTCCCCCCCCCCCCCAACGTTTCAAAACAAAAGCTGTAAGGAAATCAGGTCATAATATTTGAAGGAAAAAGCCAAAGTGTTACAACAATTAAGTCGTACTTTTGCAATAAAAAAAGCTGTCGTCTTTCAATGATAAAGTAGCGACGTTGTGAGGAAAAACGGTGGAATGTCGCTACGTGACAAGAACAAACACCGAACAAAGTGTAACGTTGGAAGAATAACGTGACAATAGTTTGAGGGGGGAAAAAATTGGAATTTTCTAACAATAAAGTCAGCACTACCACAAAAAATATTTCTTCCAAGAATAAAGTCGCAATAGCGGGAGGTAAAAACAAGCAAAGCTGCAAGAATGACTTCAAAATATTCCACCCAAAACCTTTAATATTATAGTAATGAGCCATCCTATTTTGCTCAAATATATTCATTGAACATGAACAAAGTCACAATATTACCTATCAATGTTTTCATTCGCTTTGTTTCGGGAAAAAAATACTACTTTATTGTCATAGCCCTGCGACTCTTGTAACGTTAACATTTTGTTTTCCTTTGAAATGTGGCCGTAATACTCCAAATTGTCATTCCCAATGTTCCAATTTCATCTGACTCAACTACTACGACGCAGGCCGGTGGCCTCCCGCCGAAGGTCACTTCCCAAAATAAGTACGTTTCGGTCGTACAATCTCCCGGGAGAACTCGAACATGAAATGAATACTATAAACATACGTATATATTAAAAGAAACGAAGCGTGTGGTCTCCGACAACTTGAATCACAGCTTGAACGTCGTCTGCGGAATTTCTCAACAAAATCAAACAGGAGGCGGGAACCAAAACAACAGCCGTCGTTACCGACTGTAGAAGCGACTTCACGTCATGCGCGCTCGCACATTTAACAGGGTGTGTTAAATACATACAGTAGTACTTTAGCAGCAAACATCCCCTGTCCCACTTGTCTGTAAATAAATAAACACACCAATTGAACCGAAGTCAAGAGGGGGGTGTGTGCATGTGAATGTGCGTGTGTGTAAAACTGGGAGGGGGCGGGGGGGGGGGTTGCTGGAAGGGGGGGGCTCATGCCGGAGAGGTTGGTCAGGTACAGGGTGACGGCCGAGGTGTCTTCCTTCTTCGCGGAACTCTAGAAGAGCATGCTCTGCCTCCGGTTGACCTTGCCGTTGCCTGGAAGCCGGGGGACCATTCAAAATCCAGTTGCCGGGCGACAGGCCAAAATATCGACAAACTCACCGGACTCCGGGTACGACGAGTTCCTGTAGCCCGGATCTCTCTGCAGCTGCACCTCCTTCAACGTCAATACGGAGACGCCTGAAACAGAGAGGCCCTTCAGTCTCCGGCTAACCTCCGCTTCTTTTCCAGCTCTTTGTTGCTGTTCCACGTCGGAACTTTCAACTTCCGACGGACCAAACAAACAATTCCGTGCATTTTACCAAACCGCTCTACTTTTCCACATCCGCTAGCTTCATTCTAACACAGTGGAAGAAATAACTAGCATCGACGTCGCGGCACTTGCGACGCTTTACGTTTGGTGTCAAACTGGTGGACCGGGGGCCAGATCCGGCCCGCCGCGTCATTTGATGTGGCCCGCGAAAGCAAATCAAAATTGCTCACTGTGTTCTGGTGTAATACCATTGAGATATTTGCAAATGTAATCCTTGAAAAACATGTTTTTAGAGGCTTCTGATTTCAAAACTGGCTATGTAATTACAGTATAGGAGGTCATCTTTCATTTATATGGGTTCACAGTTGGAGCGGCCCTCCGAGGTAAGTCCTAACTACGATGTGGCCCGTGTCCAAAATGACTTCGACACCCCTCGTCTAGATGGACCGCATCCAAATATTTACTGTCGTGTCGCGCTTCATTCGCCGTATCGCCCGTTTCATTTAAAAGTCAGTCTCGTGCTCTTTCGCAAATAGATATCCAAACGCACGTACGAATGACTTGCTTGCTTATATGTTTATTTTTTTCATCGATTTACAATCCCGCTATCATAAACATGACTTCAGATTATTTCGCGTACATTTTACGCTCGTGTATTCAGACGCATTTACCATGTGTTTCAAAAGTGTGTCTTCAATTTAAAGCTTGTGCGAAGGATGAAACTAACTATTACAAATGTTTTCCCATGTAATTCATCTCTCCATCGCAGATATTCACCCAACAGTGCAACGGCTCCCAAACATATTCCCCCGCGACCTGGAGCGTACTTTTCTTCAGCTCTTCGTGTGCGTGCGTGCGTGAGTGCGTGCTCACTCTCGTGCAACGTGTGAACTCTCATCCCGAGATGCCTGAAGTGGGAATGTTTCATCGCGTCCTCCGCCGAGATCCTCTTCTTCGATTCGTACTGTGAAGCAGACCGACGCGTTTTACAATCTTTTCACCTTCACGCTTGAAATCTGGCCTCACAAAAGTCATATTGTACACGGTTTTGACGTGCGGGAAGTTCAACACTCACTCTGAGGAAAGCCAGCAACAGCTCGACGCCTTCGCCGTCCAGCCTAAACGAGACGGAACAAAAAACGACAAGTTAACGGCTGTCTGCGGGGGGAAGGAAGCGGACGGCTGTCTTCGCGACGTTCCGCGAGATTTCCTGTTTCGCTACGCGCGCACGGATCACCCGTTATTACTCGAGGTCTACTTTTGCTGACGGTACTGCTACTTGCTGGTAAATACGGTCGTGTGTTATTTTCAAAACGTGATAAACAACTTCCTTATTTGAAACTTTACTTTATTCGTGAAGCGAGCGGTGGCGCGGAGAAATGCGGTGAGACGCGTTTTTTTACTTTACTTTTCTGTTCATTCCACGTTGATAAACATAAGTTTGTTTGCAAATCATCCAAACTTTTCTACGTGAAACTTCCTTTCATTCGGTATGCATGTGCCACTGCTCTATCATTCATGAAACCATTTTTTTCCCCCTTCTGAAATTGCTCCATTACTATGCATTGATTATTTATTTCATTTAGCTAACCTGAGGATTTATTGTAAATATATTACAGATATTATCAAACTGTAAAATTACTCGTCAAATAAACCTAACTATTAACACGTGGAAATTAAATCCATCATTTTTTAACTCGCTACAGAGTTGTTCAATTCATTTTGTGTCAATAATACAATTCAAAACATCCAAAAGCTGAGACATTTCATTTTCATTTACTTTGACAATCATTATCTGTCAATTGGGAATAATAGAAAACATAACAACGGATTATTTTAGTCCCATCAAAATTAAGTACTTCACGTACACGGTTTAGATTTTGGTTTTTACCTCACAAACGCGACCTGCTCCGTGTGTCATTTTTAAAAGTCAAATGTTTGCCCGCCGTCCCTGCGAGTCTGACAAACAGACCGGATAAAATATCACTTGACAAAAATGATTATCTTCAGCTTTATTACCAGCTTAAGGTTTATTTATAGCAAAGGAGTTGTTGACCTAGGGGGGGGGGGGCAACTTAAGCAGAGAAAATCTCTTCACGGTTGATAGAAAGACACGGTCCGGTACCTGGGAGCGTGGTTGATGAACGGCTGAGGTTTGTACTTGGGGAACTTGTAAGATTTGAACTCTTCCATGGAGGATATTCCCGGCCAGTTGTCCTCCGCCGGCGTTCCTGCAATCGCACGACCGCGGACTGTCGGCAAAGGACCGCGAGGTGGGCTTGAACGGGGGTCTCCCTTGTCGAAGGCTCACCGAGTAACCTGAAGATGAGGTGGAGCTCGTCCTCCGCCGTGGAGCCCGGGAAGAGCGGCCGACCCGCGGCCATCTCGTAAAATATACAGCCCACGCCCCTGCGGACGCACAAAGGTCGTTGAGCTTCGGACGACGAGTCGTCGTGAGGGAAAATGTCGTCGGGGCCCAGATTTTTACCACATGTCGATCTGCGTCGAATACTCGGAGGACCCCAGCAGAACGTCGGGGGGCCGGTACCACAGAGTCACCACTTCGTTGGAGTATGTTTTAGTCGGGACCGACTTGGCCCTCGCCAGACCTGCCGCGTCGCCGAAGACGTCGACGTAAAGTACAATTAGGAAAATTAGGGCTGCGGTCTAGTGTCCTTTCTTCTCGTCGAGCTAGGTTGTGTAAAGCGCCCTCGGGTCCCGTGAGAGGCGCTACGTAAACAAAAACTGTTATTTTTACAATCCGCTAAACGCATCGCGCTTCGTCATCTTTTCTTTTTTACGTGACAAATAATCACAAATTGTGGACGTTCTGTGTTTTACGTGGCCGTCGTGCCGACTTCTTTCCACGAGGAGTGGCTTTCGCTGCCGAACTTCGAGGCGTAGACTTCGCTTTGACTTTTATTTGACATCTAATTATTCCAAATACGGCCGGAATTTATATATATATATATATATATATATATTTTTTTTTATCTCTCACCGAAATCGGCCAGCTTGAGCTCTCCCTTCTCGTTGATGAGGAGGTTCTGGGGCTTCAGGTCCCTGTGGAGAACTTTCCTCTTGTGACAATACGACAGCCCGCGCAAAATCTGGAACAAGAACACCTGAAATGAAAGACATTTTACGTCACCGCTAAATCATCAATGAATTTCTCGACGTCAGAAAAGACAATCCATGAGGTGAAAAGAAACGCTTCCGACTGTATCCTGACCTTCACATTGTGCATGCTCATTATGTTTCCGCAGTCATCCATGTACTGCTTCAGATCCTTATCCTACAGACGACACGGGCAAAAGCACGCCGTTGTGTCGCGTCGTTCCTTTTTCATTCGCGCGGACGGCGGACGAGGCCGAGTTCGCTTACCAGGTACTCGAACACGAGCGTGAGGCTCTTCTCGGTGTGGACGATGTCGTGGAGCGTCACGATGTTCGCGTGTTTCAGGTCCTTCAGTAACGACACTACGCAAATGAAACACATTTCCGTTAAACCGGGCTGCGAGTTTATCGTGCAACTTTCTCGCAATTTCACTGAAATGTCTTTTTGTTTCTTTGTTTTACGAAGCCATTTTCAACTGAATGAATCAAACCCAAAACTACAGGCATGGTTTCTCTTTTGTTGTCAAAATAAATGACCTTCTCTGATGGCCGTGCACGGCGCTCCCTCCTCGTGCTCCAACCGGATCTCCTTCAGAGCCACCAGGTTGTCCGTCAGCTTGCTGCGTCCTTTAAAAACGGTGGCGTACGTGCCCTGGAAAGGAATTCGGCGGCGGGGCGCCGTAGATGCCGCAAAATGAGTCAACTGAAAGACTTCCTGAGTCGCTTAGCTTTGCGGCTCTCCTCACCTCTCCCAGTTTGTCCAGCTTAATGTAAGTCTCCAACTTCCCGAAGCCAATCTCCGACTAAGAAAAGAGCACAGACGCGCGCGGTAATTGTATTTCACTTAAGTTCAAAAGTGTTCAAATGCCTTGATAATTATCAAGAGTCATATTTGTCTTATTTTAGAATCACCCCCCCCCCCCCCCCACCAAATTAAACCATTTTACATGTAGTTTCAATTCATTAGTATATTTTTCATTTGACAACAATTTGCTCATTTATTGTTTAATTATTAGAAATACAAATGCAATACTATTTTTAAAACCCATCAAAACCATCCTGAACATTTTCATTGGTTAATTCAAATATATTTCTATTTCTTTTTTTCATCATTTAAATGATCATTCATTTCTTGCAAATAATAAAAGAAGATTTCAGGTTTTACATCAACATTAAGCATTTACTTTTTTTCCAAATCTAATTATTTATTGGAAATAATATGGTGAGAAAATAAAAAGAAAATTCATACATACAGATAAATGTTTTTTCATTTTGTTTAACAGTTGGGCAATTATTTATTGAAAATGATCAAAAATATAGTGATAAATAATAAATACCAATATGAAGCATTTTATAGACAGATTTACAGTACATTGTTATTCTACGTCTTCATTTAATGATTGTAAATACAAAAACATTTGTCTATTTTCCATATACATTATTTTTCAATGTTTTGGACTAATTAACCAGAACAATAACTCCTCAAATTCAAACATGACAATTAACTATAAAGTAAAATTTAACCTACACGTTTATTCATTGAGTTCTTTTCATATACCTCTTGTATCGACGACCTGGCCTAGGCGTCCGCTTACCAGCGCAAATTAAGCTTTGTCATTCCTCGAGCATCCGATAACTATCCAGATTGCCTGGCTCAAAAACAAATGCGAGCGCCCGTGTCTCCGGATCGGTACGTCTCGGGCTCCCGCTGGGTCGGTTGTCACGGCGACTGGCACGGGCCGCTAGCGCTGCGGGGCTATAAGGGCGGCGCGCGCAAATTCATACGCACCAGCGACGCTCGGCGTGAGCGGCGGCTGAGCGGCTGGTCGAAGGGCGGGCTGGCGAGCTGCAGCTTCTCCAGGTAGCCGTCGGGGATCCGGATGTCGGCGGGCAGCGACAAGCGTTTGTTCAGGTCCTTCAACATAAACCCGCGCGGATGTTAATGCGTTTGCCCCCCTTAAATATTTGGACAATCCCATTCAATGTGACATTGTATCCCCTTCTACATGATATGCAATGACGACACAGGGAGAGAACACAATGTTATCCGCGAGACCGAAGCGGTGCGCCCGCGCGCTCGTACAGACGTGGCAAAAATAACCGCCTCTCGTCTCTTCCCGTGCCGGTGAGAAAAAAAACAGATGGGCTCGATCGTCTCACGGGGGGAGCATCGTGCCCGCCAAAATGAAGTCTTTAGACTGCACGTGGACATTTATTCACAGTGGAAGGGGCTGTTACATAAAGACCGACGCTGAACGCAAAATCGGGTGCGTCTCGCGCGACTGCGGCGGCGCTCTTGTTATGTGGGATCCGTGGGATCTATTCTGGGATGAAAAGAAATCTCATTTGAATACAAAAAAAAACAGCCACTTCTGTGGCTATTGTTGGGGCTTTACAGTTTGACCTCGCTGCTAAAAACGTATCGTATTTTTTCTTTCGCGATGAGACTGCAGCTCCGATGCCAACGGTTGTCTCAATTCTTTTTTTCCTTCCTCGACACGCGAGATGCACATTATATGATGTAATGATGCCGCTTGTTTCAAGCAACGGAGGCTTTGGAATACAATTATAGAAAACAAACGGCAACAAAGAAGCAGTTATTTCAACCTCAAATAACTTGATTCCGATATTATTCCCTGGTGAGAGGGATCTCAATGCATTACATCATATACGTTGTCCTACGACATGAAGGATATAATGATTACGTATCAAAAACGTACACTCGGATGTTATCCGGTTAGGAGGCAGAAGCCTTTCAAAGTCAAGATTAAAATGATTTATTGGGGGGGGGGGGGGGGGCCTGGACGCACGGCGGGATATCCCAACACATATCCAACATGTAGCATTTTTTTAACCTCATGTATGAATGTGAAAAATCAAACGAGACCCTTGAGCACAAAAGTGGATTTGATCCATTTCAATGATGACAATGGTCCAATGACAATGCCTCGTTTTCTCCAAAACTCAAGACATCCACCTCAACGTACTCAAATAGAAATATTTCTTAATTGGACGCAATTAACTTATTATATTATTGTAGACATCTAAGTTGTACAGTTCCGCACTTCCGTATCGACGCCACATATATATCCCGGCACGCTCTCGGTCACGAGAGCCGGTTTTAAACGGCCAATACGCGCTCCGGCTCATAACTCCTCGTTGCTGTGGTCCCGAGGGAGCGGGGCTAATATCGCTATCGTGACGGCCAGACGGCGAGAAGCCATTAGGAGGCTCCTCCTCCTCCTCCTCGCTGCTGCGAACAACGGACAACATTACCTCCATGGAAATTCTCCGGTGGACTCGGTTCCTCAGACAGACGCCCGTCGGGGACTGGACCTCGTCCGACGACGTCCCCGACGCCTGGTCGCTCTCCCCGTCCGAACCCATCTTCAGGTTCTCGTGCACGATGTCTGTAATAGAACACACGCGATCTCCATTACGTCAAATACACAAAGTCACCGACTTGTCTCAGAATCGCAGTCAAATTTCTGTGGGTTAAGGGTGAGCACGTGCGGTGGATAGGTCGCATTAACGGTCCAAAATGTTTTCCCAGGATATATTTCGGTCTCGTTTTCTTTTACATCGCTAAAACCTGGCATTTGAACAGGGATATATATATATGTACGCTTTCTATAGCCACTGTCCGTGTCTCACCCACATTAGTAACGGTGACGCAATGCTTTCTACTTAGATGGCCGTTCCGTATCATCGGTTGCTTATCGGGATTTAGATTCCACTCGTAGTTCTGTCGTTTTAGCAGCCAATTTTAGGTTGAACATTAAAAGCTTTTGTTTTCTGGATCAAATCTCACGGCGTAATTATCGGGACAGCTGGCCTAACGGAAGCGCATATGCGGTACTCTGCTGGGAAAACTTTCTACAATCAGAATTTTATGTCTGTTTGATGGGGTCTCAACTTTTTCAAAACCAAACTAGAATAACCAACCACGCATTCAATTAACCTTACTGAACTACAACTATAACCGATGCCGGAGTTCTTGACAATTTACCCGCGAGGACCGAAAAGAAACACTCTACCGCAGCTTCCGGTACGGTACCGTAAAGCCAGCGCGGCTCGCGAAGCACGGAGCAGGAAAACCCACTTTCTTCGGTCTGATGACAAATCTTGCCCCGCTTATTTCTTTATTGTCACTTCTACGACGCTCATTTCCACATTTCTTGCCTCACTTCAAAAACAACTAAAAAACTCTCTTTCACTTCAGCATTTCCCTCATCGGTTCTCAAGGCCTCCGAGCGCTCAAATATCTCCGACACGTGCCCCGCTTGCGCTTTCGCTCTCCTCACGCTTTCGCATCCTCATTCGCATGTCTCCACGGCCTCCCGCTGTTTCGTATTGCTCGCGACCCACTCTGAGCACGTGATTCATACCTATTTACCATTCGGTCCTCCAAACAAACCTGCCCAACGCCACAAAATCTCCCTTCCCGTTTCGTATCCTGCTACATTTTTGCCCCACGTACAGTAAACGCCCTGATTTGGATGTCCGCATTCCTCCGTCTGAGCGGAGCGGGGCCCGTACGCGAACGTAATGCCGTCGACCCGCCTGGCTGCGCATATTAAAAGAATGATGTTTATCGTACCGCAAATCCTGTGTGATTTCAAAAGGGTGTGAATGACTTCTTACGCGGATCGGTGAACACCGGACAGATGGTTTTTGGACTGAATATTTGCGCTTTGTTATGCGTTTCTAACCGCATCCGTTAATCGGATGAAAAACCCATTTGGATTGCTGAACAACAATAACAAAACGTAACACGATAACAATTGCGCACGGGAGGTGCGGGTATTATTGTCGGCCGTAATTTTCATTTCAACATTTTTTCTTTTACCTCCCCTACAAATGACCTGAGCCGTGTTAAAAGTCAAATGTGGCACTTGGGCGCAAAAATACAAACGCCGTCCCTGGGATTACAGGAGTGTTATTTTCGCACGTCGGAGTGTGACCGCTGGCGTTAGATAATCACGAGCGATCCTGTTCATCTCACCGGCTTCCGGGTCGCCCGCACCCCCGAGCCGAGTGAGATGCTGCCTCCTTTCGCGACGAGTCGCTTCCCACCTCTCTGGATCTGACGTGTTGCTACGCATCGCTTGTGAAATGAATTCACGGCAAACGTTGTCATCTTTGTCACACGGGCGGACGCGTCTTTGGCAAGAGCGAAGGTGGGGGGGGGTGCCCGGGATGGACACACAGATCGGGGAAGGAGGACGGAAATCTCACCACAGTGACTCTTTTCCTGTTTGTCAACAGATCCCAACTGTTTGCAACCTATCGGCTTCCTGTATTTCGAGGGCCCGCTCGGCGTAGTATTAACTCGGATGTGAACTTTGTGACAATGATACCACATAATTTATTGCGACTTCTTTTGCCCGGGTTCAGGCTGACGGACGCTGCTTTCGGAACAGTGTCGGGCGCCTCACCCAAGCGACTGCCGTTGCGCGGCATGGACATGAAGGAGCCCAGGGTGCCGCCGATGACGCTGTGCGGCCGGCGGAGCGGCGGCTTCTTGAAGGAGCCGGTGTACTGGTGCAGGAAGGAGTGCATGCTGTGGGAGGTGGGCGGCCGGCCGTTCCTCACGAAGGGCTCTGAAAGACAACGGGGACGGTTAGAGGTTCCGTTGCGAGTGCTGCGCCGGGATTACCGAAATGACTCATTTCACTGAGACTTAAGACGAGGTCGGAGTACTTTCGCCTTACTGTCTCGCAAACAGGAAGCGTACAGACGCGCGTCTATATTTTGCCGGATCCTGCCCAACTCTTGCCGATCACGTCTCAAACGAAGCGGCGGGCGGGCGGGCGGGCGGAGTCGCAGCGGCGGTGCCGAACTGAAGGCGGTGTTATGTAACGGAGGCGAGGGAAGGGAAGTGTCTACGTGAATCGAATCTATTTGGACTTGAGAAGAAAGTACAAAAACACAAACTGGGAAGCTTTCTACTTTCTTTATTAGTTTGACTTGTATTGCTCGATCGGGTGGGAGCAGATTTCGCTTCATTGGCCTGAAAATAATTCAGTCGCTACAAATAATACGCCAGCGACGTACAGCCCGGCGAAACGAATCAATCTACATGACGGCGTCGTACCTTAACCTGCGCAACCACCTGTTGCCATTCCTACAACGCAATAGCTTTGTGTTCAAATAAACGGGCCTAGATTTCACATTGAGTAAGTCCAGTCAATTTGTGAGAAAAAACCCAGACAAGATCATCATTATTACAATACCTACAAAGTCGTTTTTGTGTGTGCTGTGAGATCTTTCCAAATTCAAATATGCGCCTCGGTGACAAAAGTCCCACGACATCGCAGAACTAAGAAACAATATTGATAATAATGATTATAATACGTACAGCATCTTAAAACCCTCACGAAGGGCTCGCGAAGGCCTTTCCGGGTGTAAACGCTGTTGCTCGTCAGACTGTGAACAATGCGTTAACTGCTCTAAGATGACGCGTTCTCGACCGACCTTCTCACTTACAGACCTGAGTGTGTTGATGCAAATGTGTGTGTGTGTGTGTGTGTGTGTGTTTGGCAGGCTTTGGCCATGCTCTTACTCCTGTTACATAACATCCATAAAGACCTCTTCACCCCGGTCGCCAGCGACGCACACAAATGTTTCCTTCAAACTGCATGAAGCTCAGTGTTCAATAATTTCAAGACCCGTGATCGCGAGCGAGTCGCTGAAAGCGCTTTTACCTCTACGGTCAGAAGACATCTACAGATGGATGCGTACTGAGAGATTTCATCAACGTTGAACAGATTTGCCACAGACCCAAAAAAATATTGGTATATTTATGGTCATAAAGACAGGTCAAAGTACTGAAAATTTGTTTAAATTTTCAAGACAGTTATTCTCAAGGGGATGAATATTTGGTTCCAATGACATGATTTCCCTTTTATGAAATTTCATTGGTTTTGTACCAAGAAGAAATTAAAAACATCATTACTTGTCGCATGTTTTTTTTTTTTCATTTGGCAGCGAGCGAGACGGTGTATGGAATTCAAACAATGTGTTCCCAAACCTTTGCCAACACTGTGACCTGGGAAGTAGTTAGAAAATGCTACATTAGCTCATGATAACAAAGCAAAACACACTTTACCTGGATGTGTTTTTTGCATCATTCAACTGACAATTTTACAGCGCCAAAAGCCGGCGGGCTGACACAAGACGACGAGTTTGTCATATTCTTCCAGCCCATATCGATCGGTGCTTTAAATAAAGCGGCGGAAGCGGGAATGTCGTATACCGTCGTGGTACTTCATGTCGCTGCTGTCCTTTTTTTTCCCAGCCCTCTAAGACCTCAAGATCTCAGTCAATCAAAAGCTCAACCTGGGTTGACTTTACCTTTGGTTTATTTATCTCTTTTTTTACATCGCGTTGTCATCCTCAAAGGTTGAAAGAAACAATGAGCCTATTTCGACAGAGTAAGGACGAGAACGCGCGGATATCGGTTTTCTAAATTTGGGACGTAAAAGCAAAAAATGTAACTAATTAAACACAGAGAGCTGAAACATCTACCCGAGTACACAGTTCCCACCGCTGACAGATACCAACCGTTGTCCTTGGTGCCGCCGTCCTCAATGGTCATCTGCTCGGCCAGCTCGGAAAGCGACTCGTCGATGGTCTGACTTGAGCGGAGCGTTAACGACAGACGCTTCTTAATCCTCTTCATCTTCTCCATGGCGGGGCGGTGCGCGGCCTGCGAGACAAACAAACTTCATCCCCCGTGTCACACCCAAGATGTTGGAGAGCAGCGGGTGGGATTCCACACGATCCCTCCTCTGCCCGGACCAGCCTCACGAATGAAGTAAGGCGCCTTTTAATCCCATATTAATCGCCTCTGCAAATGGGTGAGCGGCCCGTGCGTAAACCGTGAACGAACCAAAAAAGAAAACATGAACATCGCACACTGGAATGGGGCTAGTTTGCGAGGGGGGAATTAGACTAATTAGAGTAGGAGACTCTAAGAACTTGGTCATGCTGTTGATCCAGACGAGTGTTGACGCAGCGGCGGTTGCAGGAAACACCTTGCTCAATCGCCCTCCGGCTGCTGCCTGCTCATTGTGCTGCTGTGTCAACGCCCCGTCGAGTGTGCGCGCGAGGTAAGGGGGTGGACGGAAGGGAGGAAACAGACGCACAAATGTCCCACCCGTCCCGGCCGACCCTCGCTGTCACTTCTTTCCCCTTCCCCTTTCCGCTGACACCTCCCCCTCATGACACATCCCTTTTAGCGCTTTGACATCCGCGTCGGTGCACGGCGCGAGTGATGAATCGCCGTGGGGTTCGCGCAGTCCTCCGTCCGGCCGATTATGTACGACGTTCGCACCTCGGCAGACCCTACGAAAGCCTCGATCGCGCCTGGTTTTGTGCGCCGAGTGCATGCTTGGTGACCGACAGTATACCCCGCGCTCCCCGCGGTCTGCTGCACTCGGTCCAATTTAAAAGCCCGTCAGGCCAGGGAAGCGGAATCTATTCTTTGTGTTCGTCAAGTTTTCATCGACGGAGATTGTGAAAATATCCATAGCTCCATAGCAACCGTAACCGCATGTTGGGGTTTTTTTTTTTTTTTTTTTTTTTGCTTCACAGCAGATGTTACAATCTCTTAGATTCAGGGAAAACATTTTATACAATGTGTAACTTTTGGACTGTTAGGATACAGTGCAGTTGAAATTAAGATATATATCCTATCTTGCCTATCCCACCCAATTTACTATGCCTTGGCGAAAAATTCAACATTAACGTGGTTTAACAGGATGTCTTATTTTTTTTAGGTAATGCATTAAGGTAGCGGGAGGAAAATATCTTCCTAGTCCAACAAATGAACAAACACTGACCGGGATAGATTTGCATCAAAACCCCCAAAACTAGGCCCTATCAATATTTCAATAAGCATGTACCCAAGTCCTTTCTGCTTCATTTAAAAAATAATGCCGCTCGATTGAGAACGTTCGCTCCATGCGGTACGCTTGCGTGATCGGCCTACTTTTGAAGAGGAAGTGTGTCGTGCCAACCCCTTGATGGCTCTGTCATCGTGCAGATCTGATGACTCCCGCGCACACATAAACACACACACACACACAGTCACAAGTGCACACTACACAGCTATAGAAACTGTATTGAAGGGAAAACAATGTAATGAGGATGGAAATTATGTGTGTAAAAATAAAATTGTAAATGCTTTCAGTTACACACACACACAAGCACAAGCAGACAGATAAGCACTCTTTGTGCCCCGTACAGAGGAGCATAACAGAGCTGGGTTTTAGCTCTGCCGCAAAACAAAGGCTTATGACGTCTGTGTGTGTGTGTGTGTGTGTGTGTGTGCGCAAAGCATCTGATTGCCTGTGATGGGAGTGCATGTGAGGGAATGTACAATGAAAATCTGGCAACTGCTACAAAGAGGGAATACCGCAACCCCCCCCCCCCCCCCCCCCCCCCCCCGGCGACTGCCTCGCTTTCATCAGCAGCAAATCCAGAAATATGGACCCACATTCTCAACAAAAAAAAAAAACTATTCTATACATTTAAAAAATTAAAAAACCTTCCCCATCAATCTCACCGCCCACTCCTGGAAGCATCCCAAGGGCACCGTGGGTAGTCGTCGTAGGAGAACACTTCGCAGGGGAAGCCGCCAAGACCCGGAGGCCTAATTACTGGGCGAATAATTTACACACACCTCTGTCCTGAAACCTCCGCTTCCTTCCTTCTTTCTGTTTCCCTCTTTCTCCGACACCACTTCTAAGGATATCAGAAAAGAGATGAATGTGTCTTGAAAGTTACTTGGAGAGTGTGAAAAAAGACTTGGTCGAAGAGAGGCGAGAGCAGAAAGAGAGGAGACATAATGGCGTCTCTGTGTTTGCTCGAAGGCCGTGAAAACGCCCGAGTGACTGTGGGCACGTACAGTACTATTTGGTGAAATAGCGAGCCGGCAGACAAGGGAGTGCGCTCGTTTATGTCCGGCGACTGTCATTTGCAGTGGCGTAAAAACACATTCCTCTTACCGAGAGGTAATATTTTGGTTGTTGAGAGATTCAAACGGAACCAACTCAAAGTTTGACTTTGGGTAGCTTCTCCCGCCTATTGGCTTTCCAAAGCTTGCGAGGAAATAACAGGCAACGGCAGTGTGCAAAGTGCTCCCTGTTACCGTGTCATTTAGTGTGAAAGGAACCCACAATTCAAAATCCCAAAGTGCCAAATTAGTGTCAATCAACGGCCAGAAATACTCGCCCGATAAACTGAATTTCCGGAGAGTATTTCCCCGTGACGTCAAACGTACTTCCGGGTAGCGAGAGACGGCGCCGTCTCCGATACTGCCGCGAATGAAAAATAAAGACGTCAATAAAAATCTTTCATTTCAGCGAGCAAGAGCGATTGAGAAAGCAGGAAATGGCTTAAATGATGACTTTAGCCTTCTCTGCCGCCGCACTTTATAGATGATTAGTGTCAGTCAAAAAGAAGATGCTCCCGAGTGAGACGGAACATTGGCCGCAGTTTACATTTCCACAGGTAAGTTCATTGGAAAACAGACAAGCGCCAAACGCAACTTTCTTTTTTGTCTTTGTCCCTTTGTGACGACAAATTCACGTGTCGACGGGTGAAGACCTTGTTTCGGAAACCTTTGCTCTTCAAAGTGCTCCGTTTCCAAAGCGACGCTACTCTGTCCATCTAGGACTTGGAAACGCACTTCCTACCGTAGGACGGGAGAGCAGACACTTCGGGACTACTACTACGGTCTCCGAACGAAACGCCGCCGAGATGGAAATTACCGCGGAAGTGGGATATCGCAACTATTTTAAGCATATCAAGTCAGGTCCCTCAAATGGCCAGCGATTGTGTTGTGTAACACCAAACGTGTGCCAGCGTAACGCGGAGCTCAAAGAAAGAACTGATGCGTTGGCAATTGAGCAGACCCGGTTAAACGGAAACGCTCAGAGAAACGGGACGGAACCGAAAGAAGAAAGAAACCCAGCGACTGAAGGCCGCACTGCGACGCCGGTGGACGGAGATGGCCAGGCCTTGAAGAAAGGCGCTCTGGGATGAGTCGGCTAAAGTAAACCTAAACTGACATTCGTGACCGAATGGAACTTGAAACTTCCACCGACTGCCAGCATTTATGAATTAGTTTGCACAATTCAAAACAACAACAACTAAATAACAGAAGGCGAGGACAAACCAATGTACCTTGAGGAAAAACAAAGTCGGCCATTACAGATATGCAATTTACTTGAGATAAATGCTACAGTGAGCTGGAAAAGCCGCTAGGTGAAATGCGACCTAAGACAGGTGCTGACTTTTGGACTTCACCGCACATGGAGACGTCTTGTCTTTAGGCCAGGCAGGGAGGGGAGGCCTCGTAGTACCTCGGGCCCACCGACTACAGTCATATTTAGATAGAAAGATCAGAGGGGAGCGCGTACAGACACCAGGGAGTTTCCCCTTTATCGCCACTTGACAATGAATCGTTAAGTAATCTATACAAACAAATACCCTAGAAAGACTTGAAAGTCCAAAGGGTGTCACCTCCCTAAAATCAACACGATGGATCCCTCCGGTATCATTTACTCACACACCTGTACAAGCACCTTTGATTCATTTCTGTGCAATTTAACCTCCTTCTCAGTCAACGCCCACGCTTTCAAAATAATGGACCATTTCCACGATGAATCGGCAGAAGTGTTTCAAAGGTTGTCAGTGCCGACGGTACAGTCACAAGCATGTGTTTGTGCAGCCGTGAGGACGCGCACAAACGGCATCAGTACTGCTGCCCGGTGCGGTGGGTGCTCTCGGCTCAAAGAACCTTTTGTTTGCCCGAGAGAAGCCCCCCCCCCCCCAAAAAAAATGAAAAAAAGAGGAGCTTCAGCATGACTGACCCTCAGGGACTTGGCTGTGTTCTTGTGAGCGGCGAGAGCACAAAAGGCAGTAATGTCAATATTAACAGAAAGATTAATAATGACAATTAAGTGGGGGGGAAAAAAGGGATCTATTATGCTTATTTGGAGGCATGTGTTTTGATTGGCAACCCCACCGGAGCCCTAAGCAGCCGCCGCATCGGGTGCGCCGACCAAATCGGATCATATGTTTGCAAACGAGGTAACACCGTTGTTTAAGATGGTTGTACAACTGCGAATTTAACAGTAGAGTACAGTGGTACGTTGAATTACCAGTTTAATTCGTTTCGTGACCAAGCTTCTAACTCACCCTATTCAAATTCAATGAAATGCCAGAAATCTGTTTGAGACTGGCACGACATTTTGTGCATTTAATAAAAGAAAAAAAAGCACATTAAAATAAGGTGTCACTACTGAACGGACTGTACTATCCGTGTGCTGGATGCGTGCATTTTAGGGGCGTGGCCTGGTGGGAGACATCGGGAGCCGGAGTCAGGTTGGCCGGTTAGTTCGGTGTGAGCGTCTGGGCGTGAGTTGTGGCCTACAGCGACGATTTGCAAATGTTTTCCCTCCGCGTTCGTGTCTTTGACCGATTGTCCCGGTCAATAAATGGCTGAAAGCGCACTGGCGACTGTGGCTCCCCTTGCCCACATGCCAGGGCATTACGGGATCGCAATTTCTCCATTTTATTTTCACTGCGCTCGAGAGCCAGCGTGAATGAAGTTCACGTGTCCCGAAAAAAAAAAAAGAAATTAAATAAAATAAAAACATTAATCAATCAATCAAAACATTTGGGGCACTCAGAGTCATGGCACCGCTGTACTGCATGTTCCTTATTGTGGCAGTAGCATGCAGTAATAACACTGGATAATTCTTTTAGCCTTTCGAGCCACTCAGGTTCACCGCACAAACAGTCAAAAGAAAAAAAACAAGAGGCAAAAACCCAGGACAAGCGCGACAAAAAGGAGACAGATCGTGTGGAAGGAAGGAACGAAGATAAAAGATGGAGTAGAGGAAGGGCGAACTGAAGGCCACGTTATTTATAGATTCGAAGCCTGCGACGTCTGCCTGTAGCATACAAATGTAAGCGCGGCACGTGGTGAGCCATTATCACCCCGCATGACAAACACAAAGCCTTCGGGGACACAAAACGGCACACGCGCTCGGGTTTGACTGCGATAAAGCTTCGAGTATGTGCGCTTTTCTGCGTTTGAGCTCGTGCCGGAGGCAGTGCGCGCTAATCTTCAATTACAAAGGAGGAGCCTCCGAATCAGCCCATCGAGTCCGCATTGTTATGAATCCGCCAACACGCACGAGGTGAAAATCCCGCACGACGCGATCTCGACGGACGCTCGAGCGGGTGAAGGCGTGCGCGCTTGACGGTAAGTCGGGTGAAATGGTGCAATCGGGACAAACGGAGAACGATCGACCTCCGCGGTGTCGCATTATACTGCCGATAGGAAACCACTGCGCAGAAGCTACAAATAGTCCATTTTACCCCATTGTGGGTTTTGGTCAGTACTGTCGCAGTGAACAAACGATGTGGAGCGACGCGTTACCGTTGATGCCCCGTGTCTTCACGCACGCTCCCGACATCATCCGCGTGACGTGTACATAGTGTGTGCTGTTTTTGCCCGTTGCTGCGGTCCAGTAAAAAGCCTCGCTTCCGGTCTGCCGTTGACATAGTGGTCGAAGCTTCGGAAGAAGGGCCTCTCCTATTGTACCGATTCGCTTTAAACCCAGGAGTCGCGTGACGTCAAATCTGTTTATTTTGCTGAACTGCGCTGGCGACATTTACAACCATTTGTACCGCCCGACCTCCCTCTGTTATCACGTCTCCTCCTTCTGCAACTTGATGGGATTCCACGGCGTAAACTGCCACTCCCCCCGACAAACTTCCAAATATCTCCACTTACCCCCGAGGGCCTGGGGAACAGGTGGTATGTCCTTAAGGCGCCGTGTTGGGCGATTCGCTCCAGTGAGCACTTTCCTGTCCTCGGGCCAAACCAGGTTCCCGTGAAGGCCTGTTACGTCGTACCTAATAAGCGGGCTAGTTTTCCGCTCAGATCGTTGCGTACTTATTGGATCATCTTTCTGTGAGTTCTGCAATTTTTATGTAAAAATAAATAAATAAATAATAAGAATAATAATAAAAGCCCAGATGAAAGACTTTCTGGCACATTACCTTCCTGCCTGTTATGCTATTTCTCCCTTCATATTAGCTGTTAGACTACAGTACAATGCGTTTCCTCCATATCTACTGGACTTGATAAAAATGTGATTCAAAAAACTACACTGTGGATCTTCTTCTCCCAAAGCTGGGAGAGAGGGAAAAAAAAAAGCACCCTTTCTCCATTTAGATATGCAGAGGGCATTTTTCACACCGACCACAGCGACACGTTGTGAGGAAACTCGATGGAACAAATGTTCTATTTCACGCTGCGTTGGAAGCGTACCGCGTTCACAAGGGGTGACTTTACTCCATTTCGTTCTTTGATGCTTGCCACAGCCACCGCACTGTAGCTCTCTTCCCGGTTGGTGTTTTCATTTTGTTTTTATCGATAACTCGGCAGCGACGACAATGGCGCGTGATGAGAGAACACGAGTACGTGCAAATGTGCGTGGGCCTGACTTAGCCTTTCAGATAAAGAACGGAACAAAATGCCAACCGGTGGTGCTAACGCAGTGAAAAGCAAAGAAAGGTTTTGTGATATTAAAAACATTTATACAAATGAGAAATCTTTTCAAAACTTTCCAGCATTAATCTGACCTTTGACCTCTACAACTCCACCGATTCTTTTTTTATTTTTTGGAAAAAATATATAACTGAAATAATATGATTGCCCGAGAGGGCAGACCCTCTCATAACTGGGATGTGTACCAGAAAACATTTTCCACATTTTTGGGAGTTTGTTAAATTTGTCCAATAAAATCTGACCGAGGGGTGTGTAGACTTTTGAGATCCACTTTAAATCTTCCTACGTAATCCCTTTTTGGCTCCCAGCCTCACTATTGGTTCATTCTTACAAAAAAAACTGCATCATCGCACAGGTACGACACGTTACGTCACGTAAATTAAACGAGCGACGGCCGAGCGACTAATCGGGAACGAGCGCTTAATAACTCGTAGACGTGCACGATGACATTTGAAACTACTTTGCTGGTTTATCATTGATAGCGAGTGCCTTTGTACATTGGTGCAGGTTGAAAAAGTAGTCATCTCTGAGAACATACCGAAATATATACCGTATATTTCTACACGTTCTTTGTTTTTCCCAGTGACTTCGCGGCGAACTTCGCTGGCCTCCCCGATAGCCGCTGAGAAGAAATAGAGATAACGAGACACGCCTGATTGAGATTCGAAGGTAACGCCGATGACGTAGAGCGAAATTAGACGTTAAGTAAGCGTGAAAAGCTTGCGTCGTCTTTCTTGCCCTCATTCGTGGTTGAATGCTAAACTCCTGATTTCAATTTTACCCTCAAGGGACGTCGTTTGTGCCAATTTGTCAAACTGCGAGTACGGAAGTCTGCGCTTCAACACCTGTCCCGCTTTCATGTGCAAATGGAGGGGAGCTTTCGTTCCGTCTGATGTTATTTCATCATGAATGAGCAACGGCCTCGTTTATACACTGAATCCCTGTCTGATGCTGCTCCGACAAATGCCACTGTTTAATCCCCAGATTATGAGCCGATCTCCCTCGCCCGATTCAACCCGCGCCGCACACGCATCTGGAAGAGCGCGATGACCATGCGGACGATCCGACTCGAGTCTGGATTGTGTGCCGAACGAGCGAAGGCGGCAACGCTGACGCGACCGTCCGAACGTCCCTTCTGACGCCCGACGCCGTTCGCGGAGGACGACGATCGCTCTCTCGTTCGACGCCTCCGTCGCATCCATCTGATGCGGTAGACCGATAGAATAAACTCACACCGCTCCACATTCCTCGCATAGTCGACACCGTTTTTGTAGCGCGTCACCCCGCGCGGTGTGTGTTCATGCTGAAGCCGTAAAAACAATATTTACTGCAGCACGCCCTTTCGACGATACTCACTCAAAAGCGACTGACTACTGGGCCAAATCTCGACAAGTGCGCACGAAAACCGAATCATTTCAACCTTATGTAAACGAGGAAGAAAAAGAGGCAGAGACAGCGAGCCGGAGCGGTTGCCGATAGCGACGGTGTTTTAGAGGCCGATCGCACCCACTACCGTAGTGGGGATAAGCGGTATTGAAAATGGATGGACTGATGATTATTGTTGGAACGATAGTGTAGAATTACACTGCATCGTTCTGTGAGGTGTTGCGAATATTTTTTAGACTGTAAAAAGGCATCATATTATATTATAAATTATTTAAACTAAACTGAATAATAATAATAATGAAGGTATCCAAAATATGACCAAAATAAACACTTTTCAGCACTTGTGCCTCTACAAACTACAATTGTTAAATTAATACCGATGCAGAAGTGTCAATCAAAACTCAGCATCATTATGGATGTAAAGGTACAATTTGTTAGTGTGTTAGGATCAGGGGTCGGGAACCTACCGCTCACTCTTGCCATTTAATCGGGCCCTTCGTGCGTTTAAAAAAACAAAACCTCAGAGGAACTGTTAAAAAAAAACATCCCCAAAACATTTAATAATAAATGAGATTTGAAAATTTAGTATGGATCTGAGAGGGCTATAAAAATGGAAAGTAGTATTCCACTAAATTTGGTTATGACCAGTGAGGGCCATGAATACGACATTGCTTCGGTTATACGCTGTGAAGAGAGAGTAAAAGAAAGTCTTTCATTTTACGTCACAGTTATATTTAAAAAAAAACACTCAACTGTCAACCAGCGCTACTTACTGCGGACTTTACGTTCAATATTTTTAGTCTCCAGAGAAGCTAAGCGCGTTCGTGACGAGAAGGCCCACTCTGAGGTGAAACTTTAGTGGATTGCCCCCCTTAAAATACATGACAGAAGGCTGCCTTGAAACATCTGTGCATATAGCATCCAACTGGGTCAAAACACCCAATGGATGAGTCGCGTGGCACTTTACGTTTACAAACCCGAAAGCGTAATTGCCGTGAGAGACGCTTGACTGTCATCCATCGGTGTCGGGATGCTACAAAATGCAGATCAATACGAGCGGTCCTACATGGCCTAACAATGACCGGTTAGGGGGATTGCCGGGTAATGACTTTGCCCTCAATAGCCAACAGCGTCCTACATCTGGATGTGGATCAGAAAACACACTGGCTTGGACACATGCACGCAAATGAAGGGAATTGAAGCAAACCGGGGTCAATGTCGCTATTGACACATGCATCAGTCGGTTTGGGAGTAGAAATGGGAGCAGGTGCAACTCATCGTGGGTATGCACAATTTTAAAAATAAAAACATAAAAATGCTTTAAATGCATGCGCAGTAATAAAGCACGTGTAAAGCTCTCGCGGTGAAAATAAGTCTGTTTTTCGAAACACAACTCAAATATGTTCATAAAGAGGCTGTAAAAGGGGAGAGTCTACTCGACAAGTCAAATGTTGCGCAGGAGAGAGTCGTAGCACACTCGAAAGTGGCATTCCTACATTTTGTTATGAACGCAGTAACCGCTGAGCGGTAGCATACTGTTATCCATTCGACGTACGCACGTTATGCAAACAAACTCAAATATTTGCACGCCACACATCGACTGATGTATTCCGGGGGACGAAACGGAAGGCATTTGTCATGCCAAAAACAGTACATTCAAATGTGGCATCTCGATTTCCTCTCGTGTTGACATTTGAGTCACCTCAAACCACTCGACTGCCCTCGTCTTTGCGGCCGAATTTACTACAACGTCACGGGCTCCAATTATCGGACACAAAAGGGTAGTTTCCAGAATTGCTATTTGACAGAATGTTTACCTATAAACGGTGAATTCCGTGGTTTCGAGCGGACCCTCCGGAGCTGCCAGGCCCGGATGCCCTCCTCCGCTGTATCCGCCCACAGAAGTCGAGCGAAAAACACAACAAGCGCTCGGTTCCGATTCCGAGCTTTCTGCTCAAGAAATGAACCGGCGTCCTCGGAAACTAAAACAGAGAGACGAGGCGAAGGGCGACGCAGCGAACCCCTCCAAAACGCTTTTTTTTGGGGGGGGGGTGTGGGGTGGTGGGGAGGCTGCAAATCCTGATTAAAGCGTCCAGAGAAGGAGCTCTCCGGTCTACGCGCTGAGGGGACGGGAGGGGTGCTACCAAGCTGGCTGATGTCAAGTTACACAGGACGGCAAAGCAACTTCCTGTTTCAGTCAAGAAAAATAAAAGCACGACAGTATCCGGTTAGTGGAAGTCGACTTTCACCCCGCACTGCAATTACAAACACACCAAAAAAAGAATTATTCAGTAATATTAAATATACAGACCGATGCGTTTGTTGTTTTTACTTTTGCTGGAAATGATGTCCGTTTCTAAATATGATTGAACATCATTGTGTTCTTTTATTGAGTCAAATTCACATCACATAAAAATCTCTGCAACCCAAACAAAAATTAGTGTACTGTCAAAATGTACTTTCTCAGTGGGAAATCCGGCCTTTTTAATTGAACATTATCAGCTATTATTGTTACATTGTTCTGCCTGTACGTCATTGACCATGACGCGATATATTACTGTTAGTAAACAAAAATTCTAATTTACACTTAAATGTCACTGTACAATTTCCACCGACACACCTGACCATCTCTCACGGAATGCAGTGTAATTCCACATAACGAACACATTTTTAAAATCCTACGTAAGCAAAAACAGAGCGGCTTCGGTTTTTTTGTTAAGAGGGCGCCCTCTGCTGGAAAGAAAATGGAAGCGCTGTAGCTCTTTGGTCCAATTCCGTGAAAATACAAATGTTACGATGGAAAGAATGATATTGATATTGCCGCAGAGACATTTCACATTGTTATTATTTAATCGGAAAGGTCACACACGACAGTCCCACCCACCCCTCCTTGACTGTGAAAAAAAAAAAAAAAAAAAAAAAAACGAGGTCTGTTATTTTGCTCTTTGAACTTAATGTTGTCCGACAAGAGCGCCTTATAACCGACAGGACAATGTCTCGGGCTGCGGAGAGGCTCCGGCTGACGATCGGTCATCTCGATCGCTCGCCCGCGGTGGTCGTATCCTCTTTCATTCGTTAGCCCTTTGCCAAGGCGAGCCGCATTTGTATATGTAGCCGAAAGAGGTGCATCGAGCCGCGGGTTTGGCTGGCAACACAGGCCGGGGCCCCACCGGAGACAACAGGCAGCCTGCGTGACCGTTGAACGATTTACGGTATTTTTAAAGCGATATTTTAACTGTTATATTGAATCACGACTGCATGTAATAGTTATGCACTTAGTTACTCAACGCTCGACTGCAATGTCGGTTTGTGTGCGGGTTTATGTTTAAATGTTTTCAATCTACGCTGATATATTCGATATAAACACCTGGTGCAATGTTCTAAAATAACGGACAAACTTTTCTTTCTTTTTTTTTTTTTTTATTGTTGTGCGTTGCGTTGAAATCATTTGCCCGCAAAAGTTGCACGATGGGAAAAAATACCGAAAATTCGTGCACTGATTCAAAAAACAAACAAACACACACACAAAATAAAGTTAATCGAATGACAAGCTAAGTTGTCTGAAAAGCAGATGTCTCAAAATGTGACTCATTTCAATATCGAGATTATTTGTCTGCTTTCATCCTTGACTGAGCTCCTCCAGGCAGCACCGACGTCTGCTCAAACTTCCACCCTTTACACTCGCCAACTAAGGTAAGGATGATGACGCAACCTTTTGGTTGAGTTCGGCGGCCATTTCACACAGTTACACAATCACTTTATGATTGCCCCTTTGGCGCAGGTTCATACATAATTCCTACATCCTCTTGTGCTTTTGTTTTGCCTCTGATGGTGTTCAGGTTCAGAAAACAATAACAAAAGATGACCTGTTGTAGGCTTGGTGGACTTTTTAAAGAGCACTGGACCTAATACAAAAAATGTGACCCGATACAAAATAATGTTCACATTTGATTAGATTGTTCATGTTATTTTATATTCTGCCTACATTATTGACTTAAATGACACTAATAGCGACGGCTCTCATTTTTGCACAATTGCAACAAATAGTTAAATTGGCAAGCATCGCTTAGTATGATGACCGGGGCAGAAACGTTTCGTTTGAGGTTTGTCACTGGATCTCATTATTTGGACACTTTTTACACCGAATAAAAAGATGACAGCCGATTGACTCGTTTTCCGACTCGTTGTCAGATACACGCTCCCTAATGACCTATTGACGCCAGAAGAGAGGCTCCTCTATGAGCAAAACGGATTCCTTGTTGTCAGGAATCTGGTGGCCGATGAGGACGTCGACTTGTTCAGGTGACAAATTGTGTAACTTGAATGTACGAAATCAAACTGACGCACGATCGGTTACCCTCGCGCTTCCGAATTGTCCGCAGAAAGGAGTTTGAACGCATTTGTCAACAGAAAGTCATCGTTCCCGGTCTGATAGTGATGAGAGACGTCGCCGTCGCGAAGTCCGACTTTGTTCCGGATCAGAAAGCCGTCACCAAACTCCAAGACTTCCAGGAGGATCCTGAACTCTTCCGGTACTGCGCCTTAGCGCAGGTACGAAACCCGTTCTTGGAACACCTTACCCCTGACAGTCACCGGGAACTAAAAGCTGACCTTCTGCCTCGTCAGATCCTGAAGTATGTGGAGTGTTTCACTGGACCGAACATTATGGCGATGCACACCATGCTCATCAACAAGCCTCCCGACGCAGGTGTCAGGATGCGCCCGAATCGGCAACCGCAATGGAGGCGTGTTAAAAACGCTCAAACGGTGGGTGTGCGTTTGCAGGAAAGAAAACGTCCCGCCACCCGATGCATCAGGATCTGCATTACTTCCCGTTCCGGCCGGTTGACCGGATCGTCTGCGCCTGGACGGCGCTGGAGCGGGTGAACAGGCAGAACGGCTGCCTGGTGGTCCTGCCGGGAACGCACACGGGCGCGCTCCAGGAGCACGACTACCCAAAGTGGGAGGTAAGGACGCAGAGGGGAGGCAAGAAAGCAGGGAGGAAGGATGGAAGGTAAGTAAAGTAGGATGATGCAAGGAAGGAATCGAGGATGTAATAATGAAAAGGAAGGCAAGGAAAGACTGGACCGTAAGGATGGACGGAAGGAAAGAAAGGGAGGGGGGAAGGAATGATACCGGGAAGGATGACTGAAAGGAGGAAGGAAACTAGGATGATGTGAAAGGGAAAGAACAAAAGAATGGAGGGGGAAAGGATGGAAGGCATGAAGTATTGATGGCGGCAAGGGACGAAAAGAAGGAAACTAGGATGGTATCAAAGGAAAGATGGGCCCAAGGAAATGTGAAGGAAAAAGGGGAGGGAGAAAGGATGAAAAGATGGATGAAAGTAGAACGTAAGAATGGATGGTGGGAAGGTACACAAGGATGGTTTGAAAAGGAGGGAGGGAGGGAGGGAGGAGGATAGGCGACAAGGACGGTAGGACAGCGAGGAGTGAACAAAGAGGCCCGCTGCTGCTTTTAGTCCTCCCGGTCAAAAGACACAATCTCACAACTGCGCTTTAATCCACAACATTGACCTCGAAACCCTAATTTCAAAACCTAACCCTGGCTAAAACCCCTATTTCCAAACCCTAAAGCTAGCTTGAAGCCTAACTTTGAATTCCCTAATTCACCGTCTACTCAGGGTGGGGTGAACAAGATGTACCACGGAGTGCGCGACTACAACCCGGAACACCCCAGGGTGCACCTGGAGATGGAGAAGGGGGACACCGTCTTCTTCCACCCGTTGCTCATCCACGGCTCGGGAATGAATCGGACGCAAGGATTCCGGAAGGTACTGCTCCACCCGGAATACGTTCGCTCTCGTGCAAAGCTCTTTCGCTGTTTCGTAAAAATACAAAGAATAAATAATAATAATCTTGAGTCCGTGTTCTTTTTGACTGTCGTATTCAACCTGTGGACCAAACTGAAACCCGTAGCAGACCGGTTTTGGCCCACGGGCCACATGTAAGACACCCCTGCCCTTAAAGTACATGCTCCCATTTTTTCAGGCTATCTCCTGCCACTATGCCAGTTCCGACTGCTACTATATCGACGTGAAGGGAACCACGCAGGAAAACATTGAGAATGAGGTCAAGGAGCTCACATCCAAGAAGCACCCCGAGGCTACCGATATCACCTTCCAGGTAATTTCATTTCTGTTAATAGCACGGAGGCCAAAGGGAAGCACAGAATCGGGGGCTACCGTAGGTGCGTGCGACGTACAAAAGGATTGGGAAACGAAACAGAAAATCATAGAAAATATACAGTTGCTTGACTCTAAAGTAAAACCAATGTGACAGAGAAACAGTTGCAGCGGTCGTGAAAAAAAGCTCATAATAATGCATTTTGAACATTTTATTATTCAATGTTTTATTTTTGTATCTGTTTGTATTTAATTTTGGAAAAGGACTGTAAATATTACTCACATTCATTTCAAAGAATTAAATTCAAATTGTTTACTTTCTGAGACACGTAGGCAAGAGGATTGATTTGCGGCTAGGATAATTTGTGTAAATATGACATCACTTTTTCAAAGACAACTCTTTTGCCCCCCCCCCCCCGCAGGACACGTGGGCTTTCCGAGGCCGCCTGGTGCGGGGAGAGAGACGCGCACTCTAAGACGAGCTACGGAAGACGACTGAGGAAAATTGTGATTGTGTAACAATAGGTCGTGTTCGCTTTAATCGCAGAGCTAACGATTGAGGATCATTTATTGAATTTTTGGAACTTACTTTACTTGTGAAATATGTTCTGCGGGTCATTTAGATGTCTTGATAGTTTCAGAGTACAGTGTCAGATTTATCTGCACTGACACACAGCACAGTTTGTGGTTTGCTTCGTTTTTGTCGCCTTTCCAGCACAAAAGCACAGTTAAGCATTACCGTTATGCACTTGATCCGAACAGACGGCTTTTTAAAACGATGGCCTGCGGCGTGTTGATTCTGGAAAAAAAATGAGAATGTGCGCGAGTGGAAAAATATAGTACTTGAAATCAAGACTCGTCATTAATCTGCTTTACAGATGGACTTGAGGGTCACCTTTCATGTGATGAATGTATACATGTTTTTACAATAATTCATTAGAATGTTTTAATAATAAACTATAGAATTGCTGCTGAAATCATTTGTATGAAATGTTGACATCTCTGCAAACGTATCACACAAGGAAACAATGCAGCAAAAAAGGTCTGCATTGTTTAATTTTGACATCATTCATACCTGAAACAATAATGAGAGGGTCCGAGACAAGATATTCACATACGCGCGCTGCTTGTGAGGGGAATTCGAGATACCCGAGCAGCGAAGAGCTGTTCCGTTGAGCATCTGTTATTAGCTATAATAGTCGCCGATAGGCCCCACGTGCACGTCATTCCTCATTCATGTCAACTCGCGTGCAAATATTGCGGACGGTAGACGAGTACAACAAAGGAATGTTGCTCCAACACTTTGCAGTTTGGTAACGTTACCGTTACACTGTATTATACGCTACTGTCAAAAAGTAGCATATATTCAGCTTTAGGGTGACATTTTAGTATGAACCTAAAATGCACTTTAACCTTTGCAGGTGAACTTAACATGACTTTGCCCTTACATTTTGAATGCACGTCCAACTGTTCAGTGTTTCAGTACTCTGACAATCATCCTAAAATGTCACCCGAAAACTAAAGTTTTGTTAGCAGTGTATATTTTATATCTGATACAGAGTAATGGTAACATGATGTGTGGGGATGTAACTTTTGAATGTATCCTGTGCTGTTTTTTAAAATCTTTTTATTTTATTTTAGTGTATATGCAGAGATGTTCTTTTTTTTTTTTTTTTCTTGTTTAGTTATTGCCAAAATAGATTTTAAGAAGAAGGAAAAAAATCCAAAAGTATCGACTTATTCTGTAATATTAGTAAGAATTCCTTGCATGCGTACATTTAGATTATGTAATCATCTACCTCCAAAAATATGAGGTGACTTTACATTGTATCCAGCCTGGTCCTTTGGAAGAACTACCGGTCCCTGCTCACCAAGACTTCCTCTCCTCCCACTTTCTTCCTCCCGCCCCTCGTCCGCCCTTCTTACTTTTCTCTGCACGTCGCCCGTTCGGAGCAAAGTGCTCCCAAGTTCTGTCGGCGGTCTGAGCTCGCTCTCCGAGATGTCCCGAAGTCCGGTCATCGCTGTGGCTTGCCTCGCCACCCTCCTCGTCCTCACTTGTGAGTACCCTCTGCGAGCGGGTTGTCTGTCGGTGGGTGCACGAGATCGTTTGAGGATTCGAAGCAGATGTCATGAAATGTGCAAGGCGGAAACAATTCTTACCTGCCAGATGTCTTCCTGCATTTCAGACTTGACATAAATATAGGGACACTGTATTTATAAGCATTGAGTATATCTTGTAAGGCTCAGTTTCCCTCATAATCAAAATCGCAAATTCTGCACTGCAGTGGTCAACTCGAGAAACACTTTTCTAGCTGTTACGACATTTTCTATACTACTTTCCTAAACCCTGGAAACACCAACAAGTGCCTTTGCAGCTTATTTTTTGCAAGGGGATGAACACAGCAGACGCACAGAATGCAGTATACAAGGTCTTCTGACAAACAGCAGCTGCTTCCCCACATATACAGACATTATTATCTCATCACGTGCAGAAGCCTGTTCCGGTAAATTTCCAATCTAACAATAAATATTCCAAATGTTTTTTCCACATCGGACCAAAACAGTTTCAATTATCTAATGCGGTTTTCCCCAACTTGTGGTGAGCGAAGTTCATTATTCTGCCTGTCACTATACATTGCTGGCATAGACAGAGTAGATGAAGAAAACAAATACATTCATTGTAGTAAATAACTCATTTCTTTTTTAGTTTCCGGTGTCGGCGAAAGTGCGGACGACCCAAAACCAGCGGATGTCAAAGGTGATACTCGCGAAATGCAACACAGAAAAAGTCCCCGCAACTTTTCTCTAACCTTGAACTGCTGAACTCTGACCCTCAAGCGGAAGCGCGGCCTGTTTTCATGCCCGAGGCGGACGCCGACAACTTTTTCAAACGCCGCAGTCGCCGCTCGGTGAGATACTACGAGCAGCTAGGTGAGTTGTCCGTTGGGGACACTGAGTAGAAATAGGGAAAGCAAAATATTAATCATCTCAGACGTATCGGATGGAAGCCCTTGGAGAACGGTGGTACTGTTGGCTCGAGCGTATTAGGACAGAGAGGATGATATGAGACGCGTGGCCCGCAACAGCTGGGATGGCTGCTAAGTCGATCAGGTGTTGTTTCATCCAGCAGAAGCATCACACACGCCGGCCTAAAGAAGGAGTCACGGGATAGTGTGGAGCGCTGTACCTCGAATAACGCGGTAACGTACGACACGCTCGGCTGTCATTTGTTTCCAGCTGAGCAGAGAATGCATCGGGCGAACTCGGAGCGTCGGAGGGAGTACAACGAGGAGCGACGCGACGAGTACGAGAACTACGCCGAAGAGGATCGCGACGGTAAAGGTTTTCACCGCGTGGGATTAAATCTTCTTCATACAGAAGAAAATATATCGTTCCAGATTTTCAGACTTTTTCCAAAGACAAACAGCAGTTAGGTACTTCATTGACTTTTAATTGACAATTAAACGCAGCAGTCGAGCGCAACAAATAGGGATTGTTGAAAAATAATCACACTTCAGAGTAAATATTCGTACTGTTATTGTTGGATGTATCCTCTGTCCATAGGGCCACAAGGGTACACTGGCACAATCTAATGAGACCTAATACATGAGTTGTATTTTTTCAATTTGCCTTCACAATATTACATCCCATGTAGCTTAAATATTGTTTAAAAATGGATAAAAGCTCATCACAGCCATTGAATTCAAATATCCATGTTAACGTGGAGGACTGGCAGTGAATGACCTTTTAATACAAAATTGTATTATTTACAAGTTTTCCTTCTTTAAGTAATGCTGATATCACACGGTATTAGCGTGAGTTTTTTTCAATTATATTTTCGCTACGTTTGACTAATTTTAATGTGTTTTCCCCTTGAACTCCACAGAGCAACGGGAAAGAACGAGGGAGAAAAACGAGCAAGTTCGAGAGTACAACTACGATGGGCGTTACCCTCGATACCACTGGTTTCACTGAGCATGTTCACAGCGCAAGCGAACCATATCTTTGAATATAGCTTGAAATGTCCTAAAAACACTCAACAGGACACTGAGCATTTATTTTCTGCAGTGTATTACTGTATTTTTTTTACATTGTACACTTTCAAAAAATAAAGGGAACACTCTGTAAAACATTCTCGTTTTAACTGCTTTTTCCGTGCACAAACGGGTTTAATAAAAGGTTACCGTTACTGTTAGCCGGAGGCGTTACTAACAACTACTTAACTACTTCTTTATACGCAATTGATTTTCTGAGAGGGAAAGCGGCGGCTTCAATTGACTTCTACGTATTGGCAGTGTGACAAAGATAGTTTGCGCCACTGATGCATTTAACACACGACGGCGCTGCCTGGAATTTGGAGTATTCCAATGGAATAATAGCAAAGACGAGGTGAGCTGCACAAGTCATCAGGCTGAAATCATTTCCAGAGTGGAAAAGTAGAAGGAGAAATGCCAAAAAGCGCTCTGTAATTGCTAGGAGCTGATGTTGTCCTATTAAAAAGTACAGCGATACCACCTGAGACTTGGAGGTTGGCGTGAGCCCCAAAACCTGGAGAGGATTATAGAGGGGTTTTTTTTGTCTTCGTACAGGAGACAAGAATCACATTTAACGTACTTTTCGAAGGAAAATACCCAAACTGAAAGATGAAACCGTTTCTAATGCATTACCAAGTTGAGATGTTCTTCCAGATCTTTTCAAGTACACACGCATCTATTGTCTCTGTGAAGCTCTTGGATATTTAATAACAAGCATTCTCTGAGGCCGGCTGCTTAATTGTTTGTCTCTGTTTTTCACAAAGTCACTTACAAGTATTTCCTTCTGGGTTTCTGGGGCCCAGACAAAACAATATTCACAGGCAACAACCCAAAACTGAAATAATCTCGAGGACTTTCAAAATTCTTGTCATATTCTAGAGTGGATACAACTCAGTGATATTATTTCAAATATGGACATATACAATGATGTGTCATGAATGTATCAATCGTTACTTTAATTTATCCCAAATTTTATAAACTGTTACTGCGTGTTGTGCTCCATGATCAGTTACTGAACTTCATTAAAATTCCTTACAAAATTAAAAAAAAGGACATTAACGGTAAAAGAGTCAAACTCAAATTGTTCTACTTCAGACTGCTGAGGAACCTTCCGTGCTCCTCCCCTCGCGGCTCGAGAAGCTCACCGGCGATCTTTGGTCCCGTTTTCTCCTGTGGGAGATAAGAAGAAATTTCATCCCTGCGTCCTCCCAAGTGCAGATGGAAGGAAAAAGAAAGATCACTGACACAATCTAAAGACCTCCAAAACGAGAGCTAACTAAGATAATCATGCTGATTTCAGATTGACTCTGTCTTAGCGTTATCATCTTTTTAAAGCCGGGATTGCCGACGCAGGTCTTGTATAGGATATCTTTACATAATGACGTGCTTATATGAACCAGGAAAAACTTTTACCTTCAGCATTCCGTCACGCTCCCATTTAAACAGACCGCAATTACTGGAAACGTAAGAAAAATGGAAAGTCACATTGCAAATACAGGACATTATTTGTACTTCATAAACAATAAGGCATAAAACATATTTTTAAAGCACCCGAGTACAAATAAAATGAAATTATTTCTGTTCTCAAAAATCCAATTTCTGATTTTAACACTTTTTTCCCCCAATTCTCTCCCCCTCCATAGCGTGTGTGCACTCAAGCCTGACAACGAGGCACTCTAAAGTGTTTACGCCGGCGCACTGTCTGATGAGAATGACGGCGCTTAAGTTCGTATATAGTGGGGAGGGGGGGGACTCATGGCAAGTGGGTCACCGGTCGCCTTTTTAGCCACCCCCCCCAAAAATTCAGGAAAACCATAATCGTGAAAAACAGTTAATGCCATGTCACCACAAATGAGGACTACATATTCTGTTTTCGGCAATTATCATCAAACACGTAAAATCTATTGAGAAACATATCTCTGAATTCCCTTTGCATGGTATTAAAAAAAAAATAAAAAATAAAAAGTCGAATTAATCGGTAAAGTCCATTAATAGACAAATGCCGTTAGCTGCGGCTACAAGCGACTTCCTACCTGCAGTGCTTGTGCGGCAGTCTGTCGAGCGCGACGGCTCTCTGTCCGCACGGACACTTGAAGAAACGTTTGATGGCGTCGTGCCAGCGCAGCGCGTGATTCTCCTCCACGCAGCGATCCGCCGGCTTAAAATAGGTGTAGTTACACTAGAAGGGAAGGGAAACCAGCACGCAATGTGTAAACCTTGGCCAGGGCAGGAAGACGTCGGTGTGCTTCTTAGGTATTTGTTCATTCATCCCACATCGAGGTAACGGAAATGACCTTTTTACAGGAAACGGCACGACACTTCATCTCTCGGATGCTCTTCATTTTCTCCTCCATCTGCTCCTTCTTCACCAGAGGGTCAAAGTATTGCTCCTGCAGCTGATACTCAGCCTGGGAGAGACAGCAAAAACTGGAGAATTACATTTCTGGAAAGATTTCGTGCCAATGCCAACACTGAACTGAAATGTGGCGGAATTAATTGAATGGCTGAAAGGAAATGCAGAATGGGAGACTTGAAGTCGGGGTGGTTTGAATCGCTAAGAAATGTAGAAGGAGGTAAATATGTAAAATATCGTACATTCGTATTGAGGAAATGTGGGAAGTTTGGGAGCGTGATAAGTAGTTACATTTGTGTCCTAAACAAGCTGAATTTCAACAGTTCACTTTGAAATTCAAACGGTTAGAATCTGTCAAGAAATACTTCAAACGTCCGCATTCTTTTGGGAGTGTTGTCACGGAAAATGTGGAATCATTAAAATGTGAGCATTCCCCAGATGTCCCGAATTTGCTGAACAGTTTCAAGTTGGGAGGTGAAAAATGAGGATGTTTTTATTGAATGTCTGAATGTCTGTTTTTTCTTTTTTTAATGTAAAAAATATGGACTTGTGGGCATACTAGGAATGGTTTGAATCAGTTGAGAAATGTACAAACAAACGCTTGTGGATGTGTTTGAGCGTGCCGTACCGCCTGTAGGATGGCTCCGTGGAGAGATTTTGCGTTGAGGATCTTTTGAAACTCCTCAGACTGAATGTAGCTGAGTTCATCTCGCTTCCTCTTCTCAGCTGGCTCGAGGTCAGTATCACCGAACTCAGCTGCACGGGACAATCAAAGCACGGGTGTTACGAAACACAAACAGCGTACGGTATAATACAGTGTTCCCCCGATACATCCAGTTCGTCGTTCGCGGCCCTGCTAAGCGCAGAATATTAAGTGATCGGCCGCAATATGCCAGGCAGCACTGAGGTTCACTTGAAGTGATGCCGCGTAATTAAGAGCAAGAAGCGATGGTCCCCATTTAAACTCCAGAAATAATCGTCAATGCCCAAAAGCAGAGACATATTGAGATACAGCTATATATATATATATATATATTGAGTATTGTTTTATGCTTTTTGTTTGTGTTTCTGCTTATTATGTGTTAAATAGCAGTTGTTTGAAAATGTAGAATTACTGTAACATCTTTGCAAATTTACATTCGCCCCTCTATGAAGTTTCACTTTATATGTTAGCATTAAGCTAGATGAAATTATATGGTTTGGTCGAACATTTGGATGTTTAAATATACAATGTTTAATTGTCTTTGGTTGTACGTGTCAGTTTTACAGTAAACTTCAACCAGTAGTGACAAATAAACAGCTTGAAGCAAGGACGATTTGCACTTTATTTGGAGAATGAAAAAAGTGAAAACAGGCACCAAGGCTTTAAAAAGTCTGTTTTAATAAGTTGAAATGGGTTTTAATCAGTTTAAAGTGTGTGGTAGGGGTTTTATCTATGGTTTCTCTACATCGTCGATTTTCAAGAATGAACTTATCCCTCACAATAAACACTGTCGTGTAATTAATGGCACATGGGTACCAGTTATAATGATGTATCTAATTTTTTAAATGTATGCTTATTTTCTATGAATGTAATGCAATTTTAACAGAAAATGCAGTTTTGAAAATACTAATGAAAAAAAATCATTTTTATCCTAATTGAATCGGAGGTTGACTGTATTGTATTAATGGTGCATTTGTTCCATTTTTCATGTCAATTAAAAAAACTATCTTTTTTTGGAAACAAAAAAATCACAGTTGGCACGTGAGTACCACTTAAATTTAATTACAAAAAATGAAATTTGACTTTTGTTTTAAAATCATTTTCAAATGTAAAAAATAAACAGTGTAATCAAATATATAACAGGGGTTTGTTGTCGTGCAATAATGGCGTGTGGGTACCATCGGGTGAGGTGAGACTCTTCTCCACACGGGCGCTGATCTCGCTGCTGCTCGTCCTCTTCCTCTTGACCGCGTTGGGGTCTTCCTTCTCCAGCGCCATCCCCTTCGCTCTCAGTTTCTTCAGAGCCGCCAGCTTGGTGGCTGAGAGGCTCGGAGCGTCGGCGGCCGGCGTGGGAGGCGGGCCGGCGTCGAAAAAGAGGACGTCCTCGCCCTTTGAGAAGCCTCTGCCTAGCGTGGGGGTTTGCGGCGTCGCGGGGCTTTGAGTGGTCTTCGGGACCCCGGGAGCTGCTTTCGGGGACGTCACTAAAGAGGACGTGGTTGACTTCGGCGCCGTACCCTCCTGGATGCCCACCGCCCTACGTCGGCGGTTCAGCAGGAACTCCCTCTGCTTCTGTTTCTGCTGCTTGAGAAGGTCTGTAGCTGAGACGGACTTAACTGGAGCTCCTTCAAGGTCTTTGGAGATGAAGGACAGGAAAAAAACTGAGCGGACTGAGCCCACCGGTTCGGGCCGGACAAATTTGTCTGGGTTGCGTACCTGCTGCGTGTCCCTGCGTCAGGTGCTTCTTGAGCTGCAGCGCTCCCGGTGACGGCACTGACATCAAGCTCTTGAATTCATTTGAACAATTTGAAACTTCACCAGACTTCATGGCTACAAGAAACAAACAACTTTTTTTTTTTACAAATGTGGCCACAGTCCGTGTACAGAGTTTTTAAAATAGCGGCTGTCGATTGTAAGCATTGCTGAAGCTGCGGCCGGTCTTACCGAGCATTTTGGCCTCGAGGATGTGACGAGCGGAACCTTTCACAAAGAGCTTGTCCAGGGTTGTCTGTCCCGTTTTTTTCGGTCCGGATGCAGATCTGCGACACATACGGAATTTATGATGAAAATATCTTTAAATATAACTTCAGGGCATTGGCCGTCGTTCAGACTCACAGTGACGCCGCGCAGGCGGCAGACGAGACGCCGCCGTAGTGGAAGCCTTCCTGACAGATGCGCTCCCTGAGGCTGACGCCCTTCACTTTGTTGGGCGCCTTTCCGGAGAACGACGACTGCAACTCGGACCTCTTCGAGCTCATCTTCTTGTACTGCGCCTTGATGTGATACTGGCAGTACTGACACTCATACTGGACACAGAAAAGAAGGACGCACACGCATGCATTATTAGCGCAGGCGCGGGCAAACTTTTGTGCTCAAATATAACAGGAACAGTATATGCTCAGTGGGCCGGATTAAAGACGAGAACGGGCTACGCCTTTCCCACCTCTCCATTAGCTACGAGACTGTCGGCAGCTTTTCGCATATTGGTGAAAGGGCCGCTTATTTGTTACCATGTTAACGAGCTGAGAGCAGGGGTCTCCGTTTTTCTTCATGGCTTTGCAGGTGCCGTAATCTTGAGCGTCACCCATCAGCAACACCTTCTGTGGGTGATCCACTGTCAGGCTGACCTTCACGTGTGATAATACACAAGATTTTACATTCCAAACCATTATAAGGACAATTGCCGACAATGTCAACCACCGATGGACTGCCGGAATAAGAATAATCATTTGGTACGTAGGTGAGCAGGGACACGACAAGACTGCTTTACGGAAGTGAATGAAGCCTCGGAAGTTCATAAAACTAATGTTACCGTGTTATTCAAAAGTTACGCAAGCTACGGTTTCTGCTTACGCCGTCGTATCCTTCTTTTTGTTTCATGGAGTTGGGGTTGAGGATTCCAATGACGGTGCCCGGCTCGGTCTTCCAGTGATCCTTGTGGACATCGCCGAACAGCAAGAGCGACACGAACACGTCCAGGTTGTGGAGGTCGTTCAACTTCCAGATGCTAAATGTTTTACCCTGCATAGACGGAGCGGTTGCAGTACGAAGGATGTGTAAATATTGAACGCATCGTCGGATCTAATCTCAGGATAGCGGCGGCAAATACTTACATTGCTGCTGCTTTGTGGTGTCGCCTTGCTGACCAGCACGCCGAACGTCACCCAGTCGCTGTCCTCCAGCTTCTCGCGCTGCAGCCGATCCGGGATCTGCGACAGGCGGATCAGGCGGCGGTCAGCCATTTTGCGGTCCATATCGCTGGACGAAACACGTGGCTTTCTGAAACGCACACGAAAAGTCTGATTTTAAAGCTGACGCTTTCCTGTGGAAAAAAAAGAGAGAGGGGAGAGATTTTGAGTGTGTGTATCTACTTGAAGCTTTCCCCACCTCAGCCGCAATCCTGAGTATTTCTCCATTGCCACGTCTTTAGGAAGAGGGTCCGGTTTAGGCCGTCCCGCTGACGACGTCGGGCCGGGTCTGCTCTGGAAGGTCGCAGACGAGCGCTGAGGAGCGGCCGCCTTGCTCGTGCTTTCCGCTGGCAGGAAGGAGCTTCCCATCTTAATCTCCACTAATGGTACTCTGGCTTCTGAAAGAAAAAAATAAGAACAAACCGATAAATGAGCCGCTCAAATGACAGCGTATTTAATGATGTTATTGGTTTACCTGGCGAAGTGTTGGGTTTGGTCTGGTGGGCCACTCTGGGTTTGCGTTTAAAAGAGTCAGCGCTGCTCAGATCGGAGAAAAAGTCAGACGACTCCTGCACCTTCTGCTTTTCTCCTCTGACTGGATTGGACGATGATGTCACTGATATTAAAGCGAGACAGACAGTTATGACAGTCAATCCCTGTTGATTCTCCTTTACCTCACGTGAGGGTATTATAGTAAGCAAGAAGAACGATAAACCACGATATAGCGGAGGAAAACTATTTTATGACATTTTCTATCTACTCCTGTGAATGGTGAAACATTTTTACCAGATTGATTCTTCATCTTCTGTGTCACAGCAGCTGGTTTATCGGGGGTACGCTTGGCGGTGGCCTGGCGAGGAGGCGACGGTTTCAGGGTGGGTGAACTCCCTGACGGTTTCACTGAGGAAGAGGAGCAGGAAGCGCTCCGGCTTGCCTCCAGCTGCTTCTGCAATGCCTGCATTTTCTCCTGCATCCGCCTCAACTCATCTAAATGGAATGAAAGGGGGGAAAAAATAAGTCCGTAAAACATCATCTTGAGGTGTGTCCCGTGAGAAACGACGCAGATACAAAACCTTGTAACTCCGCTTGGGACCTGTTAAGGCTCTCATTGGCTTGGCTTTTGTCTTCTTGATCTTCTTTTTCAATATCATCTACATCTCCAAACAGCTCTGACAACTCATCCTCCGGCTCCGCATCTCGTCCTTCGTCATACTCTTCCTCGCCGTCATTGTCAAAAACGTCCTCCAAGCCATCTACCTGCTGCTGCTCTCTCTCCTCCCCCTCACCATTCTCAGCCATCAGGGCTGTCAAAATGTCCAAATCATCTTCATCTGGACAGAGAGTATATAAATTACATCTACATATAAAATGCAGGGTACGCCCTGAACTGGTCGCCAGCCAATTGCAGGGTACATTTTGACAAATGTTCACAGTCACATCTATGCAAAATTTGGAGTCTTCAATTGACCTAACATGCATCTTTTTGGAATGTGGAGGAAGATGGGAACCTGTAAACTACCCTGTTTGAGGTTGCATCACCTTTAAAAAAAAAAAAAAAAAAAAAAAGCACTTACAATCCATTCCAGACCAGCGTCCACCTGAGTTCAGCAGTCAATCTACAGAAAGACACTTCGGGTAAGTGAAAGTTAACAGTCAGAATAAAATTCACGTTGAGGACAAAGTAGATTTGACACATTTTTACAACCGCAACGTTAAGGCTGCTTTGAATAGATACAACATAGCCGGTAGCCTCCACTTACACACAGACTACATGTACACGAGTCAATAGAAGACAGACAACTCACTACCAAAGAGGCAAATTCACAGCTTGTGTGTCTGCGGCGTTATTCAACGGAATCCAAACGTATTTATTCTCGTTATTTTATAATGATTTGGTCACTAAAACGTACTAATGTGAGCAGTATTTGTAAGTTGAACAAAGTATTTTTGGGCTGCTGTCGTCACCAAAGCGAGGGAGAAAATCCAAACTGGCGCTAAACGAAGGACCCCGCTGTGTTGTCAAAATCACTTTTAGGTGCCTCATAATGTGCTTGATTGAAAAAAAAAAAACTCTCATCCTCGGATTTACTTCTTGCTCATGACTAAAATTCATAATGTATAAAGCAAAACGCGTGTGGTGATGTGGCAAATATCATACTTTTACACAAATAATTAGGCTCCTTTTACTAAAACAGTACGGCAACTATTGTGACACCAAAGTGGGCGGGCGCGATGGAGTGAGGTCCTTAAGAGTACAAAAACAAGAAAAACCCTCACGTTGTGCACTCAAGTTCCTCTGTATTACTTAAAACATTGGAATTAATATCATTTATCTGGGAAGCAGGTGTCCACGAGGAAACAGATGGGTAAGAATTGACTTAATAGAATAGAGAGACGTCTAGCATAATAGCTGTAGTCAATGGATATGGTGAACATGCAATGAAGAGATTGACTTGCTTGGGTTTTCACCTGAATTGAGTTTATTTGAGTGTCATGTAAAGTCTATAGTTGGATAAAGATGGAAAAAGATTGAGAATTATCATGAAACTGCAATTCTGTATTTGTCTTCACAGGATGGAGGAAGTCGACGACGACCCGTTTCTCAGTGTTGTCAAGTGGCAGGATTTGCTGCAGGACTATAGCAAAGACGGGGACTACATCCATGGCTTTGTGACTACCGAGTCAAGCGTAGACAATGTCTTGGAACTGTACAGAAGAGCTACTAAAACCACATTCTGCACCCGCCGCTCCTCATCGCTGCAGTTCGATCCTCTCAAATGCAAGAAGAAGAAGTTCTGCACTCGGTCTTTCGTTTTCTGCAGGACCATCAGCCCCCGCATCGCCGACGAGGGAGTTCCCTTCACGTATGGTGGCATGAAGACACTGCAGTGCCAGTATGGCCCTAAAAGGGAGCATAGAAGAAAGAGTGATATAGAAACAACACATTTTGCAGTTTCTGATGAGAATATGAGAAGCAATTATGAAAACCCGGCAGCCTGTGGACTACAGAAGACGCCCAAAAGAAGGCTTTCCACTGGACTCACCCAAAAGAAAGGATGCCAAGCCAAAATCTCAGTTTGGCACATCTGCAGGTTGCCGGAGTACGCCGTGACCGCCAAGAGGAGTGTGACAATTTGGCAAACCAAAGCCAAAGAGAGGCTGCTGCTGGATTTGGAGGCGGGAAAGGAAGTGACGATCGAGAGCCGGTTTTACATCAGCTTCCCTCTCCGGCGAGCGCACGCCGAACACTCTGCGTGCGGCCGAACGGCTGAAGCCCAGCAGCTCCGCCCGCAGATCATCCGGTGGATCGAGCAGCTCGTCGACGAGGGCGTCACCGGCGCGAGAGACGTGCGGGCGGTCGTCAGGCGCAACGTTCAAACCAAAATGTCAGACGTCGTGGCGCCGTATGAGCGGCACCGTGCGTATGATCCCACGCTCGAGGACATAGCCAATCATGTCTACAAAGCCAAAGTGAAACGGCAAGCCCCCGCATTGGGATTCATTCAAGAACATTCAGTGAATGAGCCGAAAACCGGCGATGACGTCACGTCGCCGACCCTCCTGTTAGTCGACGCGTCGCACGACCCCCCCGGAGACACTCTTCAAACGCAGCCAGTGAGTCAAATGATCCTCATTGTGCGTGAGAATCCGCTCAATCCGTTTATGTCCTACAGGTGACGAGCTACGCGGACGAAGCTGTCCGGAAAGCGAGAACGGAGCTACACGAGGAACTCGACGCCGTGTGGATGTCGTCCAACAACTGCACCGACGTGATCCCGCTGGCTGAGCTCAAGGCTGACATCAAGGCTCTCCACGACCAGTTTGTGGCGAGCTTAACAGAACACGGGCGCAAACCGAAGCGTATAGAGGAAGACGCGTCCGCTATGTCACCGGCAAAGATGGCGAGAGTGGACACCCGTTTGCACACGTACTTAACTCTGGAAGACTAAAACAAAACGACAGGCTTCTAGGGGAGTTGTATTTTTCTTTTGAATTAATTGAATGTAATGGTTTTGGGGTTTTTTTGGGGGGGGGGTGATGGATTAGCTCTGTTATGTTGAGGTAAACCAGCAGCAGTATAGGAAAACAGTACAATGTGGAAAATCTGTTTTTGTTAGAGTTGCTATGTCTCATTAATAACAACGAAGAAAACGTTAGCCGTCGCATCACAAGCTCGCCGGTCCCCCCCCCCACGGTGCTGGAATACAGGTTAACACAAGATTAAATCATTTCGAAATGCACTGACGTCTTTTCGTTCATCGGCACGATGCTCTGACCTGATTACATTTATTTATTTGCATTTTCAGAACAATGCAGTCAGCTTACATTCCGTAAGAGTAGTGTGGCAGATAAACAAGTCGTCAAGGTATGATCTTTCTAAAATAAAATCTATCTGCCGGTAATATCATACATATATTCGCCAGATGACACGATTCTGGAAAAAAATACCCGGTAATACCCCCAAGTTACAGCTTCAAAGTCTCTTAACTTCGACAATCGGCTTGCCTCGACTCACCCAAACGAAGTCGATACTGTGCAAAACATAAAACGTAAAAAAGATAAACTATTCTCAATCTTGCATATAAACTAACAAGGAGCAACAAGTTGAATCATTTTCATCTCGTCGCAGGAGACAGTAGGTTGCAACCAGAGGAAGACTCAGATTAAAGTGCAAATGAGACAAATCAAATTAATAGTGACTGATGAGGGGCTAGTTGATGCAGTCCATGATGTGGATCTGCAAGGAGTCCAGGTCTGGTAGTATTTCGTTACACTTTGGACAGACGTGTTCAGGAATACTTCCTTGATGCTGCCAGTCAGTACCTGCAAAGACACAAAACTGCTGAGTGGACAACAGACTTGCTTTTAAGCACCGCCATGACACATGAAACAAAATCAAAATCCCCCCCCCAAAAAAACCCAAACATACCTCTTGCCACTAAAGTTCCACCTGGTGCGTTTGAATTTCCCAAATGTCTCCTTTGCATCTGACTTAAATTCTGCCTGTGGACACGGAAAATGCCACAAGAGTGAGTCAACAAAACCACGTTACCTTTAGGGTGGCCCTCGTGGGAGGTGAATAGATTAATCGGGAACACATAAGATATGCATTACAAGGGAGGAATCAAGCCTGAGGCCCTTATGTAACAGGCTGCATCCTCGCACACTTAAGCCGTCTGCCTTCTGTTCTGAGGTTCAGGGTTTCAATCTGCGCCGGCCTTTTTCCTTACTTTGTCCATACCGCAGGTGTCCAACTCAAAGCCCTTGGGCCAAATCCCTTTGCCACAAATTTTCCTTGACCTTTGTTTAAAACTACTTATCCATTTTAAAAAAGAAATTAAAAAAAAAACATTTTAATAATGCGCAACCTGGCAATTTTATACGATGCGGCTCTCGGCACCTGCCGGAGGACAACCATGACTACCATGTGGCCCGGGATAAAAAAAAAAAAAAAAAGTTCACACCCCGACCACCAAAAATGACACTTAACCAAAACAGGTTGGGAACAGTATTAGTGAGTTTCTTGAAGTTTCGATCGTTTGGCATACCGGCTCATCGAGTCCATCTCCTCCTGCAGATGGTTGTTTCGCTTCTTCACGTACTCCAGCTGAATAGCCAGACGCTCCCGCTCCTCGTGCAGTTTCTCCCTCGCCGCCCGCTCTGCGTAGAAATCAGACGAGTAGACTTCGGCCTGCAGCGAGGAGAAAAACAACCACATAAAATGCGCTTTATTTCTCCTGACGACATTTTAGAGCCTCGTGCTCCAACATTTGATTTGGAAATCAAGATGGGCCAGGTCAATCCAAGATGAGATAAAAGAAAAATGTTTAAGTTAATGGTCATTTTTATTTTATTATTTACAACTGATTGAATTATAATTCACTCATTATTTAATAAAATCATACAAATGTTTTATTTTACTAATGCTTTGTATTTCATATTAGGTTTTTTCATAATTCAATAATTCACGCTCAATTTTATTTCATTATTTGAAATGAATTTAATGAAAAGGTAAAACTTTATTTTGCTAATATTTTGTCTTTTATGCAAAACTATATCAATAAAATTAAAGCTCCATGCTCATTTTGTATTTCATTCCTACCAAATGCCAATTATTTCACAAAATATTCAAATGCAAAATCCATCCATCCATTTTCTTGACCGCTTCTCCTCACTAGGGTCGCGGGGGTGCTGGAGCCTATCCCAGCTATCTTCGGGCAGGAGGCGGGGTACACACCCTGAACCCGTTAGATTTTTATCATTTTTTTATTTTAGGAAAAAAATCCATGCTCATTTTCAATCCAATGTGACTGAAGAATTAAAAATGCCTATCATTTAATAAAATATTCAAAATGCAAAGCAAAATGTACTGATAGTTTTGCATTCTATGTAAAATAGTTAATTCAAATAAGCAATTAATTCTCATTTTTATTCTCTTTATTAATTGTAATTATAACCAATCAACTGTACCAAATATTGTATTGACCAAATTTAGGGGGGAAATGGGCTAGAATAATGCAACAAATATTACAGGACACTTAAAAAATGTAACTGTTCGGTGGGCTGAATTAAAAAGCTGTACGTGGCCTGTGGGGAACGCCCAACTTTTCAACCACTGACTGCTTCAGTTAGTTCAACGGAGCCAACCTGTGCCTGCAAGACAGAGATGGTCTCCAGCTCCTTCTCCTTCATGAACATCTCCTGCTTCAAGCTGTCGATGCGCTCCTGCTTGGCAGCCAGGGCATTCTCGGCGGCGTTCAGTTGACTTTGAAGATCGTCCACCACCTCCTTGTTCACCAGCTGAGCCTGCAGCGATGGATGGATGGATTAGTAAATCCTCACAAAGGTCAATAAAGTGCTTTTAAACCTCCGTCCATTCATTTTCTTTAGGGCTTCTTCTCATCAGGATCACGGGTGAGCTGGAGACTCTCCTCGCTGACTTTTGAGCGTGAGGCAGGGTACGCCAAGTGAAGATCCAAACACTGATAGTGTCATAAACAACTGTCAAGATGTTTCATAGAGGAACTCGTCATTGTTGGGTGTAAACCTCATACTTTCTGTCCAAATATGCTAATTGTTTGTTTCTTCCAAAAATCCATTCTGATGGTCAGTGCCCCTGTGGTTTGCTATTTTTACACATTATTGACCAATCTCAAGGCTTAAAAATAGCTTGAGAGCAGATCTATTAACTCTTTGGATAACATACATTGTAACTAGTCACCTCATGTTTTTTTATTTTATTTTATTTATTTATTTTTCTCATGAATCTTAGGTCTTTGAAATAGAGTTTGGGACAATGGCGTAACCGCAGTCTGTTCTCTGTCAATTGACTGTCTGTTGTCGTACTAGAGCGGCTCCAACTAACGGAGACAAATTCCTTGTGTGTTTTTTGCATTGGATTAACGCAAAATTTGCAGCCCCCCCCCCTCCATTTAAAAACATGCATGTTGTGTTAATTGAAGACTTAAAATTATCCATATGTATGACGTGAATGAGCCCTGGTGATCGGCAGCTGGGATAGGCTGCAGCTCACCCGGGACACTAATGAAGACAAGTGGTACATAAAATTGGATGTGTGTATGGAATATTTGCATGCGGGGTCCGAATTTATCATTGTAAAGTTCCATCTGGAAATGACATTTACACCCTGTTTTACATGTGCTTATGTGACACCTGTATGTCTGGGAATGCTTACGCTTGACAGGGGGTTAACAGTGAAAAAAGTTTTTTTTGTTTTTGTTTACATACACACATTACCTCTCTCCTTTCCTCCTCCTCCTTGAGCTCATTGTAGTCTTCAAACAGCTTAGTGTAGGCGTCCTTCAGCTGGGCTAGGTTGCTCCTGAGATGGAAGAAACCAGCATGTAGTCTGCCAAGTCTCCGATTCTAATTTCGTTTAACTCAATGTAAAATGCCTTGTGTTTCTGAATACGTGCGTTCACAGACCTCTCTTCCCCGGCCTTCTTCTGCACGATTAAACTCTGCGCGTGCATGCTCTCTAGTCGCAGCTTCAGCTGTTCGTTCTCCGTTTTGACCGCCTGTTGGTCCGCCAGCTGGGCCTTCAGAGCGGCCACGTCGTTCTCCACTTCGCGACATCTGAGAGAGTGAAGTCGAACCGTTGTGGCGGCGCGCTATCAGTGAGGTTTCATTTAAAGTATTTGTTAACAAACCGGTCCTGCAGGTTCTTCTTCATTCTTTCTGCATCATCCAGTTTGCTCTGGGCCTGCTGGAGCTCTTTAAACAGCATCCTCATCTGAGATGTGATGAACTCGGATGCAACCTGGAGCGTTAAAATGTTTTTTTTGATACACATTAGATTAGTGCTTACCAAACAGTGTGTTGTGAGAATTCATAAGGTGTGCCGTGGGATATTATCCAATTTCATTCAATTGGTAAAAAAATTATTATTTATTAACTACCAAAAAAATTATTTTTGTTCATCTAATCTATGCCGACGACATACAGAGGCGCTTTGAGATACGAGTTGAATTCGTTCCGTAACCACGTTCTCAACTCAAAACACTCGAATCTCAACTCATCCTTCCTCAAATTATCTTTCCTAATTGAAATAAATGAAAATGCCATTACCCGGTTCTAGCCCGCCACAAAAAAACAAAAAACAAAATATGCGTTTTTGTTTTTCAATATACAAAAAATAGCATAGCGATGCACCGAAATGAAAATTCTTGGCCGAAACCAAAATCCGAAAATGAGGAAACAAAAGGCTCAAAGCTGAAACACTGAGAGAAATGATTGTGTCCATTATTAGTCAAATTGCATTTATGGCTATGACTGTCTTCTAACCTAGGGCTGGCAAATACGGCAAAAAAATTATCACGATATATTTTTTTCATATCGTCCAATTGTGATAATATATATATTTTTCTATTTCAATTTTTTACTCACTCACAGACGCACAAAAACGTACAATAATTACCTGGTCCTTCTCAGAATCGTTTCTGGTGTTTGCTGTCATCGAGGTCTGTGTTGTCACGGTAACATGATGATTCCTCCTCTCCTCCATCGTTCTAATCCTGTTCGAGAATGCAAGAAGGTTGTAAAAAAAGCATTGGGGACGGTGCGCATTTTTATTGCCCTGCCGCATACTCTAATTATAAAAGTTAAACGCAGCCCGCGTCAGAAGGTTAAAATGTTGAAAGAGTTGTTTTCTCATTAAAAATCAAAATGTAGGACAAGTTAAATGTTACAAGATACGGTGAACCCCTGCATATTTGCGGCGGTATTTGCAAATCCACCCTCTTTGCAGCTTTTTTGAGGAACCTGTCCTGTCATTTGCTGAAAAACTCACCTTTGTTGTTTTTTAGCTCAACCCAAAGCAATAAAAGTATTAGTTTGGTGCCATCTTGGTGCCAAGGCACTATATTGAAGTGAGTTGAGGAGTTTCATTTTGTGCTTTGGTGCCATCCTGTGGCATCTACAGGCAAATATAAAAAATTTTAGCTTAGTAATTACTCAGATTTGCGGCAGAGCTAACGGACGGGGTTCATTGTAACACGTTTTATTCTAATTATATCAAGTTCATTATTATTGTTTTCATTTAATAAAATGTTTTAAACATTTTCATTTTTTTTAAATTGTCAAAAATTATTGAATTATTGAAATTGAATGTTACAAGATATCAAGCAATTTTTTTCTTTCAAAAACAAACAAACAAAAAAAACATTATTACACTAGCCTTGACTTGGACTTGATTGTTTTTTTCCCAAATATGTTAAACTGCTTCAAATAAACGTCGAGAGCTTTACTTGTCAACGGTGGCCTGCAGCTCGGCCTGCAGCCGCTCGGCTCGCTGGGTCTCGTTCCTGAGGGACTGCAGCAGGTGGCTGACGGTCACCTCCTCGCTGTCCAGATGGGATGCTGTCATGCTCGCGTCGGGACGTTTGCCACTCTCACCGCCACCCTTCATGCTGAGGACGCCGTTGTCCTGGAAAGACACGGTTCTCTGTTAATTACGTTCATTTGAAAAGACAAGGTAAAACTACAATTAGGAGGATGAGGTATGAAAACCTGAACTACCTAAGCCATTTTTTTTTGGTAGAGCAATTCAAAAAGTGAAACTCAAATTATAGAGATTCACTACCCACACACAGTCAAATAATGCTTTTTCTATATATGCGTTTAATTATTTTGATGATTATAGCTGACAGCAAACGAAAACCCAAAATTCACCATCTCTAGAAACTAGAATATTACATCACAAACAATCAAGAAACAATGAAAATGACAATATAGAAATTAGGCAGGAATTTGATGTGATTGGACCTTTTCTTGGGCAAAACAGAGTTCTTCCGCTCACGTCCAGTAACAATTGAAAACTGCAACTGGTCGAGCACAGGAAATCGTCTTGTGCCAAAATCAATTCAGTTCTTGCGTTGACATTAAGAAAAAAACAACAATATGGATGGCGACGCTAATATTAAACACTGATAAGGCACTGTAAGTGTTTTTTGCGCTAACCGACACAGTGATGACCTCGACGAAGGAGTCCTCGCGGGAGTTCTGGTCTGTCTTCAGCTGCAGTTCAGAGTTGAGAGCCACCAGGTCGTTCTTCTCCGCCTGCAGCCGGCTCACCAGGGCGTGCAAGGTGTTCACCTCGGCTCTGTGAACGGCGGCTTCTACCTGGAAAACACACGTTGAATATGTTATGTTGATAATATATACTAATGTACTGATTGATAATATTTACAGTCATCCTTTTTGTATGGGTTTCTATATTGTACTTCTTTGCTGGAATGCCCTCGCATGTGGGAAAGGAGAGCCGGAACTACGAGCGGGGGTTCACGCTCCAATACTCACTGGCAAGACGTCCAAAGCGCTGGACGACATCGATGACTCCGCCAGTTTCTTGCTCATCTCCTGGTTTTCAACTGACAGGGCCTCCAACTGAACCTGGGCCTTCTCAAGCCTCGTCTCCAGCAAGTCCCGCTTCCCCTGCTGCTTCTCGCGCCACGAGGACAGACCCTCGAAACGTTCTTTCATCATCAGGTTGGCCTTACGCAGAGTCTCTGGGGGAGAAGAGAAGTGCGTTGTTTAATAACAACAACAACAACGACGAGGCCACAACATTTTCTCACCTTTCAGATTGCGGTTCTCCTGGATGAGGATGTTCATCTGGACCAGGGTCTCGTCAAGCATGGCCACTGAGCTGGGAGAGCGAGAGATGTCCCCGTTCATGATGGGTCCTCCGGACGCCATGATGCTGAGAGCAGGAATAAAATACATAATGTTGTTCATTATAATAATACCACTCTGTTTTGATAAGGGTTGCAAGGTGGTGTCGCATGGGAATCTAAACTGGGGAATTATTCAAATACATTGCGCCTTGAGATACGAGTTCAATTTGTTCCTCGGGCACGCCCGTAACTCAAAACGGTCATATCGCTAATCATCTTTCCCCATTGAAATGGATGGAAATACTATTCATTCCTTCCAGCCTCACAAAAAAAAAAATGGTACTGTGTTTTTGGATAAGAAAAACATTCTATACTATTCTACTTAAAAAAAACACAGTAATTTCTACATTTAAGTAACTTTTGCTTCAACTGACATTATGCTGTGCCTTCTGCCACCAGGGAGCAGTATAATACATTCAGACACACACAAAGAAGAGTTTCATCAGTGACTCTGTCAACTGCAGTAATAAAAGACATTTTTTTCCACAAAGAATAATCTGTCTACATGTGTTGCTCTGCCGTTTGTGTTCAAATATCTGTTGCTGAAAGGGTTATAACACAGCAACACCTATGGAATATGTTACACCATCTAAGGCATTTTGCATTGCGCTAAACCAAACAGACTTGATTAAGGCTATGTGGTTGTTTTAAATAGATAACATGTAATTCTCTTCGATGTTTAGTTTGACAGTAAAATTCAACTGGGAGTGGCAATAAACTGCTTGAAGTCTCTCTTTTTTTTCTTTTTTTTTTTTAGAATTCTTCCATTTTATTTTTCACTTGAGTCGAGCAGGGGCATAGATGAGGCTTTCTAATGACTTTGCGTACTATTGTGGTTTGGAGCAGTATAGCCCCCCCTAATGTTTTGCCAATGGTTTGAAATTTCCCCACTATTGTTTATTACCTAATATCAGTGGATTGTAATTACAAAGTCTGAAGTGACTCAGGACTTCGGCATGCGGAAGCAGGACGCAAACAACCAGTCAATTTGAATAAGGCATTATGTTATCAGCAGGTCACATGATAAATTAGCAGTCACTATTGGAAGGGAGAATTTCCGTTTTGGCTGGATTAAGTACTGTCATGCCCTCGGGTGTGGTGGTCAAATACACGATTACTGTCCATCTACTTTCTGTTTCGGTCCAAACTGAGACAACTTCGCTTTTAAATGTACCAGTCACTTCAACACACACACGCGGAACTGCGTCACAACAAAACATAAAATGAGTTGTAATCGTTCGAACTGACCTCCAGTTGGATCTCGAACGCAGGATTGGAAGTTGGTTCCGAACAACAATACTTGAGTTTGGATGAGGAATTGGATTGTTGATGAACCTTGCAATGTCTGGTTCTTGCTTCGGGTTACAGGCAAGTTTCCATTACTGAACGCAAACAACTTCTGGTTTGCGACTTCAAAATAAGATAAAACAAACCAATGAACGAGCCTGACATTGGGGCCGTCAGAACGCGGAAATATTTTATTCTGAAGACGCCTTTGTCTCCCTTCGATTTCTTTGAAGTGACGTCACAAAACGGATGTCAGGCAGCTGTATCTACGACAAAGTGCGTCCTCGGTTTACGACGATCCCTAACGGCGCAATATTAACAACTCCGCGCAAATATTTACTATTTACCATTATTATAGCTTTAATACTGAGTTAGCTAGCTGAGTTAGTTAGTGACAGACGCCCTACGAATTCGGGTTACGTCGGAACCTTGATTCAGCCATGTTGATGATATTCAATTTAAAATCCACTAGATGGCAGGGTTGTATAGGCGCAATTACGCACAAACAAACTGGGAGTAATAATATTGCAATATCTGAACTCCTGAGTGTGTGTGTGCCTGTTAAATGACGGTTGTAACATCAGCGAGCGATAATATATATATATATATATATATATATATATATATATATATATATATATATATATATATATTAACCCTTGACCCTTGTTTGACAGTACCAGAACTTAAAAGTGTCCATCTCAGAAGCTTGTCTTGAAAGTGATGCCGATGGGGAATTTGTGTGACGCTGTGTGTTCTGGAAAGAGCGCACCTCTCCAATCTCCACCAATCAGCCCACAAGGTTCTGACTGAACCCACTTTTCCACGAGTCCGTGAATGCAGCACCGCTGCTCCCTGCAGAGCTCCTGCGAGATCAACACTTCGGAATTGGCTGCAAAAGTTTTGCACTTAGGAGCAGGTTCATTGCAACGTTCTTTAAATGCAACTTTTCCAATTTATGGAGCTGAGCAATTTCAGACTGCGACTTGCGGTGTTTATTATCGCGATATTGTAACTCAAGTTGCATTTGCGACATCAGTCCAGGGTCGGGAATGACTTTCACGGTTGTTCTCCTTGCACTGCTTGGTGTTTTGACGCACGGTTGCCAGCTTCCGTCCGAGTGGCGGCCACTGAGCGAGGGATGCCGAGCGGAGTTGGCCGAAATCATCGTGTACGCTCGGGTTCTGGCCATCCACCGAGAGCCCCTCGGTGGCGGGGCGGACAGCCTCTACAACTCGCTCCCCGTCGGATTTGGATACGGATACGAGGGCGCGGAGGAAGGGCTGCTGTACTCGGCGGAGGTGGAGCTGCTGTGCGACCAAGCCTGGGGGAGCATGCTGGAGGTCCCGGCGGGGTCCCGGCTTAATTTCACCGGGCTGGGCTACCTCTCCTGTCAGTCTCACACGGTGATGGAGAACTACTCCTACTTCTTCTTCCTCAGGTATGCGCTTACATTGTGCCTTAGTGTTAGCATGTGTGCAATGCAGGGTTTCTCAAACCTTTTGGAAAGTCTTCAAATTCATCACCCTAACGCCAATTAAACATACCTACTTTTGTCACAAATCTTTTCATCTATCTTTGCTCAGATTTGTCACAGCCAAGGTAGGGAAGAGTAATTATTATGTATAAATGATACGCCATAGTAATTTATTTTAAAAAATGATTTTGAGGACCTCCAAGCGACGGCTCGCGGACCCTCGGGGGTCCAGGAACCCCGGTTTAAGACCCAATGGTGTAATGCATGTTAACAGATCAAACATTAGGGAGAGAAGGTGATTGACAAGAAATATCATAGACACCAGACATCTGTGACATCCGATCTTTGGCAATTTCTCCACCAGGATGGACGAGAACTACAACATCCTGCCCCACAGCGTCAACTTCCAGGACGCCATCTTTCCCGACACGGCCGACAACCGGCGCACCTTCTCCAGCCTCTTCCAGTTCTCCAACTGCACCCAGGGGAGCCAGCCGTTCCACACCTTCAGTCCCGAGTGGGACACTGTGGAGGACAGCAGGGTAAGGTGGCACAATCAATGCCCCGTACAAGCAGAGGCGTAGCAATCATTTCAATTGTTGGGGGGGTGTTGGTTCAGGAGAAACTGAGGATTGTAGCATTAAAATACTGGAGGCACGCGAACATACTCTAGTGGACAAAACTGTATTAGTCTTAGTTTCAAGTCTCTGATTCACACAATTGTTTTCCTACGAGCAAAAAAAAAAAGGATCTCCGATTGATAATAACAATATGCCCCCATGTGCAAGTCTGTCAGTTTGTGTGATTTGTTGCTATAGCAACCCTTGCTGCGTCGTTGATCAGTTCAAAACAACCAATCAATACCACATCAACCATCTACATGAACAATGGAAAACAAATTACGACTCTGGCCCTGCAGACAAGAATGTGGAAAAGATCGCCAAGTAAATACCTTTTTGACCAACGCATACACACAGATACACACGGGCGCCTATTAACATATTAAGTCGTTGAAAAAACTGTTGGGGGTCCAATGGGAAATTAGGACCCTATTAGGTGAGTCAAAAGTCAGGGCTTTGAACCTATTGAGGTAGTGAGAGAGAAAAAAAAACCACACACACACAAACCGGCAGCTGGGCAGGATTAATGCAAGCGACTGATTGGCTGTGTGAAAACATAGTGCAAGGTCAAATAGCAACGATGGTCGTTTCTGTCATGAGCGCAAAGAAAACGCACGCCCCTGACCTGGGATCAGCGAGAAGCCGGACCCTCTCGTGAGAGACGGGGAGGGATCTGTTGCGACTACAGTGGTGCCCTAGACTTAAGACTGTCCCGATTTATTTATTTTTCGCCGATGCACTTTTGACAATTTACTGAATGGGACAAATGGGGGTGGCTGGTGCAGATGAATCAAACTTCTTTCTATTCATTTCAATGGGGAAAATGTATTTGCTATACAACAAAACTTTGTTATGAGTTGGTCACGGAACAAATTGAACTCACAAGTCAAGGTTTTTCGTCTATTATCTCAGGTTTTAGTAGGATGACAATGTGACAATGCAAACCCACGGGTTTGCTGATTCACAAGAAAGTTATTTATGATTTCCATCTCCCACGCACAGTTCAATCATGCACATTCACAATAGCTGTGATAACGTTTATTATTTAAGTAAATGGACAGGACAAATCACAGTGAAAGCAGCTTAATGGCAGGTTGTTTCGCAAAGAATTTATGGTGGCTTTTATTATTCTTTCTTGTGTAAATTACAAGGAGCTACCTGGTTCTCTGCGGCTTTGACCGCCAGACTCGTGTCGAGGACAAGCGCTCGCATGTCTCGTGGGGGTCACCATGGTCAGGGCGAGGCGGGATGCCAAACAGATGTTCAAGAATTTATGGAGGCCCTTTTAAAAAGAGATCTAGCATTTTCGCCACCTCTTGCCGTACAGTTTATAAAAACGTAGAAGCTTTTTCATCCCCCTGTCAGCGCTTTAAGCTTTCAAGACAACTTTGCCCTAAAATTGTGAGCGGAGGCGTTGCTGTTCCACCCCCGAGGGAACCTGACCCCCTCCTGAAGGACACGCAAGAGACTTCCTCCACTTCCAAACCCTTTCATGAAGCTTTTGTTTCGAGCCTTCTCCTATCAGAGGATGTTCGGTAATCTTTCTCTTGAAAGATAAAGCCACATTATTTAGTTTTACAGCCCCTTTCAGGCACATCATTTTTATATGCGGTAAAATATAATAACGGAAAAGTCAGGGCTAGTTTGCAACAGGGTTCTTAATCAGCAGATTCACAGTTAATGGGCATGCGCTGATTAACGACTATGCGGGGAATGTTGAAGCTGGAAACCTGTTTTATGGCTCTCGTAAATATTTTACTGTATGTGGACTTTCAGAGTATTGAAAGGTAGTTAATTCATCCCCCCAAAAGTAGATGAAGGATTTTGGTTCAAATGTTTCTATTATTTATCAATCTTTAGTTATATTATTCTACTTTTCGATCTTGCTGGTTTTCCAACAATGAATAGGTAGGGGCATTTTCAGCCATTATTATTTCAGGACATGCTACTACTGCCTGGAGATCATATCAATGTAGATTTAAAGACTAGTCTAGTTTTTTTTTTAGACTGGCGCAGTTAGAGCAGTCGTTGCTTCTTTTGTACTCTGTGTAACTGCTCTTGAACTTGAATGTCCTACTCTTACAGTGCATGCGGCGGCTCTTCAACAGTGTTTGTACAGATGATCATTTAACAGCAGGCAGGTGATAGCCGGGTGTTTTGACAGATGCCGCGTGTGTGTGTTTTGGGTATCCCACGGAGCGCGTTCCTCGGACCCTATGACAGGGTGCACACTGTAAGAACGTGGACCAACACCATTTCATGTTGCATTATTTGTTTGGGACAAGTAAAAGGTTGCTTCACCCAAACTACAAATCACTTTGTATAATTTAGTTGCGTGTCATTCTATTATTATTTGATATATAAAAGTATGCAGTGCCAATTAAAACGAAGTATTATTATCACAGTTTTGTGATATCACAGACCAAATAAGGGGGTAAATGTATATGTGCACTATGTTGATTTGTCTCCACAACCCATATGGCGACTCACACAAACATGCACACGCACACACCACAGGGGGACTATAGGAGCGCTCAAACCGGGCAGTTGAGCTCAGCTCTGTTGGAAAATTAGGGCCCCTGAGTCATCAAAGAAGAGGGCCGGTGGGGGGCTTCTGAGGGTTTCACAATCATCCTGTGTCCTCTTTGAGGTAGCGTTGTTGATACTTTAGACTTTCGTGGCAACTTGGTATCTTTTTTTTGTTTGTTAAATTTGGTATTTAATACAGAGCAGTGATTTGATATCTCATAATCCTTAAGGGTGGAACAGTTGGTCCCGAGTGGGCATTTGGTTTCAGAATACAAATTCTGCCGAACAAGTGGCCAGGCCACATTATATTTGGCCGTGGGTCGACGTTGTCACTGTCTCATCCTCCTCAAACCTGAGATACAATACATACATGTTATACAATAATCTTTCTCACCTACTTCATTCACTCCTACCTTACTTTCTTCCTTCATTAACCCTTTCCCCCCCTCCTCCGACCCACTTTTTATTTTGCTTCCTTCCTTTACTTCCAACTACTTTTCTTCCCTCCTTCCTCTGACTTTTTTCCTGCCTTCCTTCCCCTTTTCCTGGCATGTTTTGCTTTCATACCTACTTTCTTCATACCTTCTTTCACTCAGACTTCAATAAAAACCATATCAGACAATAAGAGGCTTCTGTAGTATTCCTGGTGTGTGGGATGATGAACGAAGCATAGCAATTTACTCAAAGTGCATGCTGGGTAAATCACATCACTTACGCAGCCAGCGGCTGAGAGGTTTGTCCTCCACTTTGTGAGGAAAACAAACAAGCAGCCTGCGTGCTGACTTTGTGCTCACCTTTCCCCTCTCCAGCTGCTGTGCTCCTCCGTGCAGGCGGCGCTGTTCGACGAGGAGGAGCGATGCCGCGAGCTGCGGGAGCGCCTGGCCGCCGCCGAGCGCAGGAACAAGCAGCTGAAGGGGCGCGTCCGCAAGGTGAAGCGCTCCCTGAGGAACGCCCGCAAGGCCGCGCGCAAGGCCGAGCAAGAGGCGCAGGACCTGCTGGTGAAGCTCAAGGCGGCCGAGCGTCAAGCCGGCCATCACCTCAACACCGTCACCCAGGAAGAACCTCCACCAGGGCGATACGCCGGCCCGGCCATACGCCAGAGAATGCAACTCTGATGGACCGCATGAAACTTGCCTGTCTAAGTGGACAGCGAGAGACTGCTGGGCGGTCTTTATGGACTAAAACTATCATGGAGCTTCTGTAAATAAAATACTGTACGCATGATTACTACTGTGGCGGGCAGTGCATTTTTGCCTGGGCCTTCAGTGGGGACTTACTCAAAGTAATCCACCTCTTTATGCCACTAGAATCATGAATTAGTATTAATATGTGTAGCTCAGACTATTGCTCGTTGGAGTTGGCTGTTAAGTTTTGCTCTGACCAACCAACCAGAGGGTGGGAAAATGCTGACGGCACTGTGAGGGCAAATTTCAAATCTGCAGTCCAATTGCTAATGGACTTGAAATTACATCAGACAGCACTCCTGATTCTGAAGGTCCTGAGCAGATTAGATGGACATGGCAGCACATAGAGGCTGAAATCTGATTGGCCCCCCAAAAAAATTCTAACATCCACGTTCACATATTGGAAGCAGTGCAGTCAAGAGAAACGCTATGAAACGAAGGAAATAAACTGTTGGGACTGCATTATGCAAGTTCACGGAACAAATCTAAGATGTTGTAGGTGGACTGCATTGCTATAACACAAAATTGGTCTCGATCCAGATTTTATGGGACCGGATCACAAAAACAGGCCTCCTGAAGGAGAATCATAGTACAGTTGTACTTGCCTCTCACAGGTAGCGTTGCAGTGTAGAGGCCTTCTTTGTGCATCTTTCGTCCAACCCCAGACACAGACATCTGCGTGGGTCAGATGGAATGCCATTGAAAGTCAGCGTTGTTAAATTCTGTGTGAACAAGCGCAGCGGTTCGGTGGTGGACTCACTTTTAATTTTACGACACTGCACTTCACAGTCTGGGTGGAAAATGAGGTATGCATCACTGTTTGCTTTTCACCACATCAAGTCATAAACAGGTGATTGTCTAAATGTGGAAAGAGTGAAAATCAAGCTACTAGTTGCAACATCACATGTAGGATGCACTTCAGCAAATAGCGTATTTGATATTGTGTTACGGGAAGCTGGTACAATCAATGGACTTGGCTGACATTTAAAGGTATTTACAGTGCTGCAATGTATGATTACAAAGCATTCTGTTGATTACTGAATCCAAATGAACTCTGGTCAGTGAATTTTTGACCTCCTTGACATCCAGTTTCACTTATTAAAGTACATACAATGAAATGTTCGGTCTGTTTGCGCAGAGATCTCACCGGCTACAAAGTATCATGTTATGTTTTCATTCGTATTTTGACGTATGAAAAAAAAAATAGATGGAATGTGAATATATATTTTTTAATAATATTAAATTGCATTTGGACCAAACGTGTGGCTGTGATGTATGAAAGATCATGTGTGTCAGATGAGTAGAATTTCCACCAAAAAGTGCTCTATATACTAGTGCAGAGGTTGTCAAAGGTTTTTAGATCAAGGAGAGTACCACCTAAAAAAAATACTTAGCTCTCCAAGTCCCGTGATCCAGACCAACATTAAACTACAGTAGCGTAGTAGGCTTAAGTGATGATCAAAAACGAGACAGGTTGTATTCCTAAAATGTGTATTTATTGTTATCGTAAGCCATCGTAACATGCAGTTTGAACGCTAACGCTCAAACCACACTTAGAAAAACTGTATTATTAAAATAGAAGAAAATGAGAAAAAAGAAAAATCAAGTTCTAAACATAATACATTGCTTCATGGTTTGCATAATTTGCTACTAAAATGCCATTGTGCCATTTTCTGGTTCCCTGTAATAGTAAATATACAATATGTGATGACAACTGTTGATGAGTGACACTAAAGGTCTGGGACCCAGACCTATCATTGGAATATTTTTTCAATACTAGTTTTCCTTTTTAAAAAATAAAATGAAAAATTCTGGCCAAGACCGCTTCAATTTTAATTGAATAGCTCGGCCCTACGTTATTGCACGGCCCGCACGTGTTAAGAGAGTAGTAGGTTAGAGGATAGGCTCTAATGTGTGGAATATCTGGGGAGAGGACACACGTGCACGTGTGGTTCATCAAGTGAATGGAATGTGTTTGTGAGGGGCAGGAACAGCAGGACGTCGCTGAAATATTTCTCTAATTCAGCCTGGAAAAGGTTCTGGAAGGAAGGAAGAGTGAGTGATTTGAGTGTTCTTGCTCTGTCTCAGATGCAATTAGTTTAACGTATGGTATCAACAAGTATTTATGCTGCTTTGAACAAATGACACATTTCTGAAGAAATGACGCATTATGCAATAAACTTAAGCGTAAACGTTAGCGTTGCTTTATTGAAATCCCGCTTCATCTGAGGACATTTGTAAATGTAAGGCGGGGAAAATACATCACCTCCGCATCTTTACTTCCCACGAAAACCCTGGAGGGAAAGAGGATCTTCTTTCTTTTTTTCCAAGCTTAACCTGCAGGCAAGAAAATCTGGAAGATTTACAGGCATTTGTAAATCATTCATAGACATATCAAGCCATCAGAAGCACTGTAATAATTCAAGATTAGGTTCAGAAGATGAAGAAAACATATGGCGGCATGTCAAAATATTTCGACTGGCAGGTTTTCAGTTAAATTAACTTCAAAAAGCAGGTATTAAATAAGTGGCAAATTTGGTGCACATTTAAAAAAAAAATCAACACCATCCGTAGAAAGTGTGTTTGCATGAATCTAATAAAGAATTCCAACTTGAGCCAACAAAGGTAACAATTGCCTTGAGAGTTTGCAGCATCTGCCTTTCGTCTGCTCAACATCTGTTTTACACCAAATACCTTATACGCTCTATTCAGTATGGTGATGGTAAACTCGGCCTTACTGCCACATGCATGGAGCCTAAAGCCTGCTGGTGAAAAAAAGCACAATTAGAATATCAATATCAAACATGGAGTATGTGTGAAAATGCATGCGTGGGACAAAAAAAAAAAAAAGCAACTGTTTCAGTGATCATTCAGGATTTATTCCAGGAAAAAAATAGAAGAACAAAAGACAATCCAGTCTGTGTCGTCACGGTAACTGATATGTGCACATGATTGTCGAAGGCATCCGATATACAAGCCCCATGGACACGCAAAGTCACAAGCATCAGAGCGGCAGGCGGCGCCCGTTACGAGACGCGAGGGTGTCGTTGAGCGTGACGGTGGCGCACCAGATGGGCGAGGATGAACACACGGACAGCCGAGAGGGGAGACAGTGGGTCACGATAACAAGCACCGTGTTGAGTTTCAGTCTCACAAACAATAGTCGAGGCCCTAATTCAGAGCTGAGTTGGGTTCTGTGAAATAGTTTTACGCTTGTTTTAGCTCTTGAGGCAAATTACCTAATTATGTTTAGATAAGCCAATACTTTGAACCCTCCTTTATCAATAGGTAAAAATCCACGATATTTTGCCCAACTTATTAAACCACACTTTGCTCTTTGGGCTCTATTATTTTCGTAGACTGCGCAACGTGCGCCGCAATGCAAATGGTGGTGTGTCTTGTCTTGAAGACTCGCTGGCATTTTTTTGCCAATTTGGCAGACCCGTCGGCGCGATGGGTGCTTGCATGGCGGAGTGACATTTTGGTGGCAGAAAGTCCGTCTAAACTTATGGGGTGAGCGAGCATGCATGAACGAGCTACTCGAGTACTTTAACAAAACAATTGAGCCACGACTACTCATTGAAGAGTTTATATCACCAGCACCATTCTATCAGTTAAATACAGTTTATAGTTTACATAATACATTGTTTTTCAGAGAGACCCGTTTGTAGAACTGAAACGCTATTGTGTATCTAAAAGTTAGTCATGGATGCCAGGATTGGTTTATTTTCACACAATACAGATACGTCAATGGGAGCCACTTGCGTTCCATAACAGTGTGTTTCAGAGTTGTCACAGCTTTGGATTTCTTCCTTTAAAATGGCAAAAACGTAAGCCTGAGATCATTAAATGTTGCTTCACTGACACTGAAGTGGTACAGAAACACTGAGCATTCGACTGCACTGTCAAAGGTCAAAACTCTAAAGGGGAATTACATTTTTATTCCCCCTATCTGGACATTCCAAAGACAATACAATCAACGCAAGGAAGCGCGCGCACACAATCGCTCATCCATTCCCGCAAGCCAGAACAGCAAAGATCTTGAAAATGATCATTTATATATTTACAATCTTTGTACAAGCATCTTAAACATTGAAGTGTTTCATTCAAAAGCAAAGACACAGAAGCCCAGAGGAGTATGATCATGAAGCCTCTGCCCGCTGTACAGCGCATTCATCAATTCATTCGACACGGCACATTATTGAAATAGTCAATAATGGTTGAGAGTTAGTTTTTTCAAATAGAAAAAAATGTAAATGAATTTCAGGGATTGAAGAGCACGCTCTTCTTTCCTGTGCAAGATTCCAATTAATATACTTGACATTTTTGGATTTTTCGTGCACAACGGAAAAGCACTGAAAATGAATGTTGAAAATGCATAGCAATCCATGTCAATACGTACGGCAGACAGGGTCATCATGAATAATCTGATTAAGCCCTTATGTGTAAAGGTTTTGTTGTTGTTTTTTAATGACGGTTGCTTTCCTCTGAGACAAACATGGAATTTTAAAAATGGCGCTCATGTTTTGAAAATAATCATCTCTGGAGACGAAACTTGACTACTTTGACACACTCCCATTTGAATAAATAAAAAGAACACACATACACACTTTGTCAAGACGGTTCACTAAGACAACATGCATCTAAAGACACGCTAAAAGAACCAGAGGGTACACAGGACAAAGTCAGTTCAGATTCAGGGTCCTGGGAATATACAGTTTGTCTTCCATGCAGCGGCATAAATACATGCAAGCATGGCAATTAAAATCCAAAAGGTCGAACAGAACCAACAAAAGGAGACAAAACATTACACTATCACAGACATCCTCATGGTGGATTTTTCTCCATTTTAACAAACGGATCATTATATTTAAACATTCGGCAGAAGCACTATCGGGGGAGGAGATGAACACCAAAAAAAGATGGCGAGTTGGCAACTAACAATAACTATCATCTGAAATCATACAAAATCGATCAAAGTATCATAGCTTTCTCGTCAAATTCTGCCAAGCGTCATGTGTGAATGCGCATAATATTCTTTGCTCTGGTCTTTGGCTCCATATTCACGATAAAGGGATAGCATCTAATGACAATCTGATATGTGTGAGAGTGGGCCGAAATCGTGCTGCTCTGCTTTCGCCGCAAAAACAAAGGCCATTATAGCCACTGACACAATTTAAAATAACAACAATAATAATCATAAATACAGGAATGCCGCATTGTTGTTTTGGACTTCTGACTAGGTCAAGGTACTACTGTATTTGTGGACTAGATATCACAATTTAACACAGACAAAGCTGAACGAACTGAACCGACCCACACTGTACTGCATGGTAATGGTTAAGGTCATGTATGCGCGACCTTTTACATAGCTGGTTCAACGCGACGCCAAACAGTAACCAATAGCGGCAAGCTATGCAAACAAGCTTCTGGAGTGAAAGTGAAACTAAAGCGGCAGGTCGCCAGCACACAGTGCAGCTGCAGTTTTCCCTGAGCACGACTGAACCGGGTGCAGCGCGGCGACGTCATGGCTTCGATAAGAGAGCGGCGAGGAAAAGCAGCAGGCCGTTTTCAAATTTGGACAATCGTGAAGGCAAAACGATTATTGAGAAAACCGCGCGGAAAAAGGAGGGAGCTAAGTCACAGACGTCATCACAAACAATATGTATCTTTTATGGACAAAAGTATTGGGACACCTGGCATCGGAATCACGTCAACGGTAAGCGAAATGGAAGAAAGTATGGAAGGGGTTGCCGGTACGACGGTTAATGGGAAGACTTTGGGGAAGATTTTGGAGTTGCGTCTATTCACCCAGAGCCACGTTTTTCTCAACCTTTATTGAGCCAAGGCACATATTTTATATTACAAAAATCTCATGGCACGCCACCAAACTAAAATGTCACAAAGAGTTTAATTCATGTAATCATCATGGATACGCCATTGTACTTTTTGCCATCTAGTGGAAGAGTAATCTTCTGCCTGTCACTGTACATCGCTATTTGTAGTCACCTAAATCACACTTTGCTTCTCTATTGGTAGAGTGGCCATTCATATCCATCCATTTTCCTGGATGGAGAAGCAGGGTACACCAGCCAATTGCCGGGCTCAGATAGACAAACCAGCATTTACACTCACGGTCACACCTATGGACAATTTAGAGTCTTCAATGAACCTAAGAGGCGTGTTTTGGGGGATGTGGGAGGAAGTAGCCAGAAGTAGCCAGAAAAAAAAACACACAAGCACAGGAAGAACACGCAAAGGACGGAGGCAACATTTGAACTTCAAAACGGAGAGGCAGACGTTCTAACCACTCCGCCCACTACGCTGCCGTCTCGATATGCGGAAAAAGAAAGATCGAGGGGGAACTAACTAGATTGAGTAATCGATTAAGAGGCGTCGCAAGGCTTTTGTCCATACAGCGTACATTTGTAAATGTTTCATAGTAACCTGAACGAGTCCATTTAAGGGCAATAGTCAGAAAAACATTTAAAAGTAACACAAGTATAATAAAGAAGTACAATGCTCAATAAAATCTCTTCTTCCTGTCTGATAAACATCAGTGGGTGGCGTTTAATCTGCGTCTGAGAACGTATCTGGACTCTCGCTGTGCAAAATAGATAAAGCACTAACTCATATTTTCCTTTCTCAACAGTCATATGGTACTTTTAAAGCACTTCTTGAAGCACAAACACACAGTCGGACAAGCTATGTGTACCGTTTGAAATATGAATGAAAAACAATCAACTCGGTGTGCAACGGGAGCAGAGATGAGTCAAAGCAAAGAAGGAGGGATGAAGCAGACAAAGCTAGCTGTGGATTATGGGAAACCACCTGGACTCCATTTCGGGAGAAGCTTTTCAATTCAAAAGCTGGTCATTAGCATGAGGTAGTGACGACTGATCGTCTTGATAATGATCTCTTTTTTTTTTTTTTTTTTTATTATTATTTTTTTTAACAGAAACGCAACTGCTAATTAGACATTGATGGCCTTTTGAAAAGTACAAATACCTCCTTCTAAATGAACCGCACGAATAGAACAATGAAAACATTCCAGTTGCCAACAGTCAAAAAACAAACATCCAGATAATTAGATTAGTGAAGGAAAGATGAGATTCAGGAGGGAAGTTGACATTGATTCGTGTGATCCAGCGCCAGGCAAGCTGACAAACATGCTCAGCGAGAGTCAGAAATGTCGTGTGGGCACACACTGTGGCGCTGTGTGATTACAAATGGAGGTCTCTGCTCTCCTCGGAGCAGGGCGAGGAACCAGCTGAGGGGGGAGGAGGAGGAGGAGGAGGAGGAAGAGGACGGTGTTGGCGGTGGTAGTTGTGGTGGGGGGGACACTTCCATGAAGAAGTTTAGTGAGGAGACGAAAGGCGGAACCAAGAGGACCATCCTCTCCCTCTCCTGCTCTCGTCCCTCCGCCTCACAGCGCCGTGGCCTCCCAGCTGGTCCCCCGCGACACCTGGCGTCACTTGGTCTCCGTGAGCACCGGGGCGGGAACGGCCGAGGGGTGCGGTCGGCTCAGCTCGGCCCCCGCCGCGGGAGAAGCGGCTGCGGAGGCCAGGCTGCAGGGAGTGGCAGGCGTGGCAACACCTGGAGGAGCCAAGTCAGACCAATGCGCACAAATTTGTCATCCTTAACAACAAGGGGCTCCCAAACGTTTTAAACGCCAAATTAGAATTTTGTTTCTTTCCAGGGGTCAATACAAAATACATACAAATACATATTTATTTCGACAAACATGGATTAAAAAGAAAAACAGTGCCTGTTTTCTGATTTTAAAAAAATATAGCATTTTATTCACTCCTCAATAGAAACATTCAATAGCTAAACTTAATATACACATTAACACCAAGGGTTAAAGCGGCACAAAGATATCCTGGCGTCATCCGGGACATATTTTCATCATTTTCCCTTCCTCTATCATAAAACATTGTAGCAAGATACAGTATATAGGAAAAAGAGACTGCAAAATTCTTGCAACAAAATAAAAAAATAAATCAATAAAAAAGACTGTTATATTGTTTTGCAAAGCTGGGCGATAAGGCCTTCAAATCTGAAAATAAAAAATTTGTGATTTTAATTTTTTTTTCTCTTTTGCATATTGAAAAATATAATGTCATTGTTGTTGACTCAGTTTTTCTCGTATTTTCCTTCCTTTCAAGATTTGCCTTATTTCTGACAAAAAAAACAAGACTGTGTCAAGCATTAAAAGAAAAGAAAAAAAAAAACAGAAAATTAATTTTCTTCCAAGCGGAAAAGGGCAATGTCTTCTATCAGTAAAAAATTAAAATAATAATAATTAAAAAAAAAAAACATTAAGAAACTGTTAAGTCATAATTTTCAGATACTAAGTCATTGAACTGAAATACCATCTCATAATGAGGTAAGTTGCTATATGTGCTATGTTATTATTATTATTTTCATTTTTTTACTGGCAGGAAACAAGCTCCCACATATTTTCCTTCCTAAATTTAGTTTTTCTTTCAAGCATTAACTTAAAATCCAGAAAAAAATAGATTTCAAAAATAATTAAAAAATATTGATTAAAAAAAAGAGAAATCCGATCAAAAAAAACTTCCCAGCTTTCCCAGCTGTATTGTCTTGGAATTCTTACAATTTGGGGGGAAAAAAAAATGGAAAAGATGTTTTTCAAATTCTTTAGTTTGTTTGTTTCCATAACTTCTCAGCAACGTGTTAATGTGTTAATGCCTCATGCACGGCATTGAAAAATGTTGAATCTTCAACTGTCAAATGCACATACGTCATCGTGCGCTACTCACATTCCTTCCGTGGCGCTGCTATGTTGTCGAAGGATGAAGTCTGGCTCGCGGCCGAGCCGGCGCTCTGGCTCGGAGCCGACCGGTTCCGGTCCGCCTGGCTCGGACCTTGTGCCAGCTTCTGGCTCGGCCTGGCGTGGGGGTTGTTGGTGTCCACGCCGCTCCCCATGCTGCTGCCAAGTTGCAGCCGCCTCATGTGGCGAACCACCACCGTGGCATTGAACGCTTGCTGGAGAGGGCAAGGAAACAGCGTGTGACCCACAAACAATCGCTAAATAATTTATTTCACTAAATAATGTTAAGTAACCGCAGGAAACAAGTTTACCCTCCATTTGCTCTTGGCAAAGTTCTTCCTAATTTGCCGGCTGACAGACTCGTGGATGTTCTTGCAGAGAGCTGTATCCCCGGCGATCCTAACACACAAGCAAATACTCTGTTGGCACTCAAGACTAAATCAATATCTCCATTGATTTGATGTCTTTATGTCAGCCTGCCTTTGCTGTCACTCTCTGTGCACGCGTGTGTGTGTATGTGTGTGTGTGTGTGTGTGTGTGTGTGTGTGTGTGCAGGTGTGTTTGCGTACAGCTCACCAGGGATGTCGAAGAGCCTGCTCGCAAGTGAAACGCTTGGCTGGATCTTTTTCCATTAGGTTCCTGATGAAATCCTTGGCTGGAAAATATTAGTCAAACACACCACATCAGTGTAGACCGTCTGTATCCCAGCAATATCAAACATTTTTAAGCAATCATTTTTTATTGGCATTTACAATACACAGTGTCATACCATGTTGTGCCACAACATGCCCGGCACTGAGGTCTACTGGAAGAGATGCAGCGTAATTAAGAACAAGAACGAGCGCCAGTAATCGTTGTCAACCTTCCCACAGAGCATTGTTGTACGCTATGTTTGTATGTTGCTGCTCCGTGTGTGTTAAAGTTGCCGTGGTTTGAAAGTTTATAAATACCGTAATATTAATGGCAATGGCTATGGTTTTGCAATTTACAATATATGTTCATGTTAAGCTGGTGGACTTTCCTTAGACAAAAGCTTATGGTTTAGTTAAACATTTTGGTCTTAACGTCTATTATTTTCCAACAATTTTACAGTTAACTTGAACTGGGAGTAAGAAAAGAAAAAACAAAAACAAAAAACAAAAGCTTGAAGCAAGTGAAGAACTGTGCGAGTGAGAAAAGGGGTGAAGGAATACTTTAAAAAGCGTGTATTAAAGATCCCCTATTTTGGCTATTTAAACCTCCAGAGAGTAACTCTCTAACATGGACAGTATAAAAGAGATAAACCCCAAAATGTTTTTGCGAGAATACATTGCATCTGCCAGCATTTGCCAAAACATGGTACTGTGATTCATACTAGGTTTGTGGAATAGGAATTAAATGGAACAATTCGTCAACGTACGAGCAGACGCCATGATGGGATAAAACGTCAACACAAGTGAAAATTCTAACACGGCACACAAGTGGCTTGGCTGATTTTGCACCGTTCCGAACGCCATCTGTTCGAAAGCAGGCACTTACACCTGACTGCACCTTCATGGCAGGAAAATTACATCAGTGGTGGCAGAGAGTCGGTGTGGGGTCGATATGCGGAAACACTCAAGAATAAGGAGGTGGGTGATGATGACGGAGAAAAGCTCACCGGAGTTTGATATGTCGTCCCAGTAGGGTGCGTCAAACTCGTAGTCGGCTTTGAGGATTTGTTCGAACAGCTTGGAGTCGTTCTCGTCGTAAAACGGTGGATACCCGCACAACCTGTGGACAGGAAACTTTGTCATTCAGTCGCTCTTTCCTTTATAATTCATTAACTCGTGAATGACATCACACTTGAATCTTGAATCTGACATTATTTAAATCACGTACGAGCCTTAAGTTAATTTGATAAGACCAGGGGAGTAAATATTCATAACGTTGCTGTATGAATGATGATAACCGGGGGCCACCAGATGGTGCTGTTTTTATTCCTGTCCAACATGCATTTAGTATTTCATAAAGAGCGGTGATTTAACTGTAAAACTAACTTTGTCTCATCATTTTTATAGCGCTCCTCTTGGAGTGATCTCACAGTACTCGCTCCCTTGCAATCAAGCTGACATGATAGAGTGTTGAAGACAAACGGCTTCAATCTCCTGTTATAATGAACGCCGGTCCACCAAAACATCATCTACACCTCATTATTAAAGTTCTGGATGCACTGAGATTTTCCTAAAGACTCATTAAAATGCCGTTCCCCATCGATACACACTCACACAACATGCAAGAAAACAGTTTGACGGAAACAGGAGGTAAGGTGCTGCCTGCTGGGAGGGGGAAAAAAAAGCCTTCCCGTTTATGTTTTTGCTTTCTCTTTAGGTGACAAACTAACAACCGATTGACTGATCATGATCAAATATCCCCTCCAGGAAAAGAAGGATGGAAGGTTGGTTATTGCTGTCTGGTTTTATGCTGTCATGTAATAGTTGGGACTTGGCTGTCATTCACCGACTCCCCGAGACAACGCGCCCACGCACACACTCAAAATCCCAGGTGATTATCATGGCTGATTACCTGATGTGATCTTTCCACCTGAGCAGCAGCTAAAAGCTAACAAGGTCTAAATCGCCCGACTAATTGTGCAAATTGCCAGCAGGGAGCCGCTCTCTCTCTTTGATCACCGAGTCACACGCTCAAGTGCACACACAAATCTCTGTGTGTTCTGTTCGCCCATCTCTCACACTCTTCATCCCATTAACCTGCTGCTGACCTCGACCTTCTGACCTCCGAACCCTAGCCGGGTGGAGAACACACAGACGCACGACAATGGGGTCCAGATGTAGACATAAACAAACTCCTTAGAAGGATTACAGTGAAATTTGAAATGTGTGCGCTGGCTTTGAGGCATAAACCCGCACAGAGCGCAAACAGATGCCTCACAAAATGTGAAAGAAACCACAGAACACTAAAGTTCACATTTCTTTTCAGTTGCATACACAAACATCTGCATGAGCGAGTGTGTGAGGTGGTCAGAAGTGAGTTGGCGCGGGAGGGGTGAAGAAGAAGACGACCAAACAACCAGAACAATACGTCTGGGTCCATTTCCATATAAGGGCATCGCGCAGAGCCGCATCTGGTTCTGAGGACGGCGCCTAGCAACACCATCATCACCATTGCACCCAGCACGCACAACAACTCATAAACGAGTGGTTGGGCAGAGCAGCAATTAATGACATTTTCATGCTACTTATGGATAAAACGTTAAGGTTGAGTTTCAGCAAAACTGCATCATTTAAGTGGATGGGTCAAAAAAGTGAGACTGTGCCCTAACTCTGCACTTCATATCCATCCATCCATCCATTCTCTACCGCTTATCCGGGTCGGGTCGCGGGGGCAGTAGCTTCAGCAGGGACGCCCAGACTACCCTCTCCCCAGCCACTTCATCCAGCTCTTCCGGGGGGATCCCGAGGCGTTCCCAGGCCAGCCGAAGGATGTAGTCTCTCCAGCGCGTCCTGGGTCGTCCCCGGGGTCTCCTCCCGGTGGGACATGCCCGGAACACCTCACCAGGGAGGCGTCCGGGAGGCATCCGAATCAGATGCCCCAGCCACCTCATCTGGCTCCTCTCAATGCGGAGGAGTAGCGGCTCTACTCTGAGATCCTCTCGGATGACCGAGCTTCTCACCCTATCTCTAAGGGAGAGCCCGGACACCCTGCGGAGGAAACTCATTTCGGCCGCTTGTATCCGGGATCTTGTTCTTTCGGTCACGACCCACAGCTCATGACCATAGGTGAGGGTAGGAACGAAGATCGACCGGTAAATTGAGAGCTTCGCCTTTCGGCTTAGCTCTTTCTTTACCACAACGGACCGATACAAAGTCCGCATCACTGCAGACGCTGCACCGATCCGCCTGTCGATCTCCCGTTCCATTCTTCCCTCACTCGTGAACAAGACCCCAAGATACTTGAATTCCTCCACTTGGGGCAGGATCTCATCCCCGACCTGGAGATGGCATGCCACCCTTTCCCGACTGAGGACCATGGTCTCAGATTTGGAGGTGCTGATTCTCATCCCAGCCGCTTCACACTCGGCTGCGAACTGCTCCAATGAGAGTTGGAGGTCACGGCTTGATGAACCCAACAGAACCACATCATCTGCAAAAAGCAGAGATGCAATACTGAGGCCACCAAACCGGACCCCCTCTACGCCTCGGCTGCGCCTAGAAATTCTGTCCATAAAAGTTATGAACAGAATCGGCGACAAAGGGCAGCCTTGGCGGAGTCCAACCCTCACCGGGAACGAGTTCGACTTACTGCCGGATATGCGGACCAAACTCTGACTCCGGTCGTACAGGGACCGAACAGCCCGTATCAGGGGGTTCGGTACCCCATACTCCCGAAGCACTCTCCACAGGACTCCCCGAGGGACACGGTCGAACGCCTTCTCCAAGTCCACAAAACACATGTAGACTGGTTGGGCGAACTCCCATGCACCCTCGAGGACCCTGCCGAGGGTGTAGAGCTGGTCCACTGTTCCACGGCCAGGACGAAAACCACACTGCTCCTCCTGAATCTGAGATTCGACTTCCCGACGGACCCTCCTCTCCAGCACCCCTGAATAGACCTTACCAGGGAGGCTGAGCAGTGTGATCCCCCTGTAGTTGGAACACACCCTCCGGTCCCCCTTCTTAAAAAGGGGGACCACCACCCCAGTCTGCCAATCCAGAGGCACTGTCCCCGATGTCCACGCGATGTTGCAGAGGCGTGTCAACCAGGACAGCCCCACAACATCCAGAGCCTTTAGGAACTCCGGACGAATCTCATCCACCCCCGGGGCCCTGCCACCGAGGAGCTTTTTAACTACCTCGGTGACCTCAAACCCAGAGATAGGAGAGCCCGCCTCAGAGAACCCACACTCTGCTTCCCCATGGGAAGGCGTGTCGTTGGAATTGAGGAGGTCTTCAAAGTATTCTCCCCACCGACTCACAACGTCCCGAGTCGAGGTCAGCAGCGCCCCATCCCCACTATACACAGTGTTGGTGGTGCACTGCTTTCCTCTCCTGAGACGTCGGATGGTGGACCAGAATTTCCTCGAAGCCGTCCGGAAGTCTTTCTCCATGGCCTCACCGAACTCCTCCCATGCCCGGGTTTTTGCTTCAGCGACCACCAGAGCTGCATTCCGCTTGGCCAGCCGGTACCCATCAGCTGCCTCAGGAGTCCCACAGGCCAAAAAGGCCCGATAGGACTCCTTCTTCAGCTTGACGGCATCCCTCACCGTTGGTGTCCACCAACGGGTTCGGGGATTGCCGCCACGACAGGCACCGACCACCTTACGGCCACAGCTCCGGTCGGCCGCCTCAGCAATGGAGGCGCGGAACATGGTCCACTCGGACTCGATGTCCCCCGCCTCCCCCGGAACATGAGCAAAGTTCTGTCGGAGGTGGGAGTTAAAACTCCTTCTGACAGGTCGCAGTTCGATGATCGACTTTGTGGTCGTGTCATCGGACTTGCGGCCGCATGTCTTGGACACTCGGGTGAAGAGAGGGGCGGAGCTGTCAACTGATCACCACCTGGTGGTGCACTTCATATAAATCTTTATTTATTTATGAAATAGCACTGGCAATATTTACTGTGAGTGCAATCTGGGCCTGTTTAGTTGAACACATTCTGTTGTACTGTGAATGGCAGCTTTTTGGTTGCTCATACCTTCCATCAGCTAGTGGAAAAGCAGTTCATTGTTCAGCCTGTCACGATACGTCAGTGGCATAGATGGATAAACAAAGATACATTTTTCCAGTAAAAATTCTTTAAAAATTCAGACCAATGAAATGAGGCTTGTATTCAATGAGGCAGGTATAGAATAAAGGCTAAATATTTTGGAAAAGTAACTACTTTCGATAGCTTCTGTACATTCCTGTTTATAGCCGAGTATGACTTACAGGATATAGGCGATCACTCCAATGGACCAGCAGTCCACTGCCTTGCTGTATGGCTTCTGGGCAAGAACCTCTGGTGCTAAAACAGACCAGACAGAATGAGTAAGCTTTTGGCACTTTTAAAAGTTTCTTAATGACTGATAAGACTCCCCTTTACAGGAGCTTTGTGGTTATGTACCATTAAAGTCAGTGCTTGAGGGTGATGCTAAATTAGGAGTGTTTGTTGCTTTTGTTTTTTTTTGTTATGTGAAACTGCAGCTGTTTTAAAAGGCTGCAGACTCCGTAATGGTGGGAAATGTTCGGGAGGATGTATGCACTCTCACAGGAAAAAAAAAACTGACATGAAAAGTACTTCTGCCGAACCAAAACCATCAAATTTGGTGGTGCACCAACTGTTAAAAATAGAGAGAGACCTGCTACTTTTAATTTGAAACAACTCTTTATCAACCCCTGGACAGAGAAACAAATATCTAAGAATAACTTGTACCTCACAAATACAAGGCAAAGTTGCCATTTATTTGGCATGCAAATACAAATGGGGGGAGATACAGTGGATATAAAACGTCTACACACCCCTGTTCAAATGCCAGGTTTTTGGGTACGTTGGCAGTTGCGTGCTGACTTCCATTGAACATAAGCTTTAATGTTACGCTTCATTCTGAACAGAGCCACATCCCACACTTTATATCAGTTGCACACATTACATCAGTTGTTTATTTTTACTTCCATCTCTAAAAGATGTGTATTTATTTTTTTACCACATTTAATTTGTACGGGTTGTAGGTCACATAAATGATTTAATGAAATTATTTATCTTGGGCTCTTTTATTATATCACAAAAACCTGACATTTGAATGGGGGTGTGTAGACTTTTTAAATCAAAATGGGTCAAAATGTAATGCTTGCACACGTGTGCTGAATCAGAGCGGTCTTGTTTATAGTTGCACCATAAGTCATTGTGATGCTGTTAATGTCTGTTGCTTTTGCCAGATTCCAACATCTGAGGCCATTATGTCTGGTTCTCTCTATTTTAGAATGTACAAGATAAGATTAGCTGCATACAAATCAGCTGCATTGAAATCCTCCTCAATGCTATGTTACCAAACTACTGTATGTTGCGCAATGGGACTGCGCAGAACAGTTGAAGCACACAATTCTCAATGCTTAAGGGCACACTAAATTGAGCATCAAGGACCTCATTAGCACAGTAATGAGATGAGATCTTGTTACTGGAGGAAAAGGGATCTTTTAAGACACAACATTAGCTTGCAATGACTCAAATATCTAGCACTTTTTAATCAAGAGCTGGCTTTTACATGGTGGGTTTTCAGTTTATTTACTATTGCATTATAGTTACAAGCATGTGAGCAAATCAACCTCTGCAGGAGGGCAAGAAAGGGGGCGGAACGACGGAACCAACACCAACAAAAAAAAGACCATTTAAAGTCAATTTATGACTGGTGTGATTTCCTTCAGCATGGAATACAAGCTTTGTTAGTGAACTATTTTGAAGGTTTGCTTTAAACAAAAGTTAATTAGAAGGAAATACATAAATAGAAAACAAATAGAATAGTAGGCTATGTGTATAAAAATACTTTGTGAGCAGGTAGAAACTAAAAGAACATTATTTTCGCCCTAAAAATATTTGTTTACGCAAGAGACTTGACATTGCGTGTCAACAGGTTGAGCCATCGGTTGTTGGTGTTGATGTGGACGAGTGCGCTGAACATCTGTCTCTTGTGACAACAGATGTAAATGCTGGTGCACACACACACACACACACACACACACACACACACGATGTTGACCGAATGAGGGAGTGCGGAGGATGGGTCTGTCAGTGGCTGATTAATACTATAACTGAGCGAGCCTGCATGCATAGACACACACACACACATGCTTGAATAAACAACGATGGACCAGCCTGAATAAAGCAGCCCGGTGTCAGACGGAAAGAACATGCGCTCATTGAATAATTCATGTCTGTTGGAAAGGCTCGGCCTTGCCAACAAAGACGTAATATAAATATACACGAACGATAAAGACTCACTCAGTTTACAGCCAAAAACAAGAGCGCAATGTACATTTGAAAGTTTGTTTGTGTGAGTCAAGACACAGTACAGCTATTGCGCATCAGGTTACTGTGTGAATACGTTGACACTTGAGCATCCACACTACTGCTGCTGTATGCTGAAATGTACGGCCACCGCTATGATGTAATAGCCAGTGCTACAGCGCCTGCTTTGTTTCTTTCTGTAGCTTTGAAGCACAGCAACAATATTTCTCGGCATTCATATGCAGTGTCTGATGCAATTGACTTTGCTAGTTAGAAAACGACTACATCGGGCGACAGGTAAAAAATAAAATAAAATAACCTACCGACATATCCTGGTGTACCACAGGCAGTGGACATGACATTACCGCTACCCTCCATCTTAGAAAGACCGAAGTCGCTGATCATGATCTTTGACCCATCCTGGGGATTAAAATATAGCAGGTTCTCCGGCTATAGGAGAAAGACAGACCAAGAATATATTGATCGACCAACTAATTTAACAAAAAATGAATTTTACAAATGATTAGTAATGGGCATTTGAAGAGACACACTTATGAGCTTTGTGTTACTACTTATAAGGCAGGACACACCACACTGACCCCACAGTGGACCACTGCTCCCTGAAGAGACACTGCCATTATCACAGCGCTAAATGTCTCACTGTCAAGTGAGAGGAAAAGCCATTTAAGAAATGAGAGTTTGTGTGCGCGATACCTTCAGGTCTCGGTGCACGATGCCCATGTTGTGCAGATAGTTCACAGCATCCAGGACTTGCCGGATGAGCGTGCTCGCATCTTTTTCGGTGTAAAAGCCTTTTTCGACGATTCTGTCAAAGAGCTCACCACCGGACACCCTGCACAATTAAAGATTGTATTATTATATAATGATTAGCATACGTGCACACTGTGGCAAAACATCGGATATTAAGTAGACTGACATACAAGATCAGTTAATTAAAAGGTTTGTGCATATGTATTACTTATCATTGCAGTCAGATGCCACACAACCCTTCAACTCAGCCAATAAGCCAGCATTATTTGTATAATAGTGTTTTTTGCACCAACCACCAAGTTTTGATGGAAAAATGTGAAGATAATATCTGCTCCCCCGCAGCAGAATCTTTGAAAAGTTCCACTGTCGACTCCAAATTACATGAACTGACTTGTTCAGGTGCTGCACAGCACAGCGGTGATTTCCAAGCGCTGTAGAGCGATACATACGTGTGCTAGAGATCATCAGAAAATGATCCAATTTTACTTAATTGGCTTGAAAATTATGATTTGTTTACTTATTTCGGCCAGTGACGCATAGTTGATGGCCGCAGGTACAATTAACCTGTTTCCATTCATACAACAAAAATAAAAGCTTTGTGCTCAACTGAACAGTCCCAGATTTCACAGTGAGCCAATAAGTATCTGGTGTGCAGGCTCGTAGCTCCCCCTGCTGGAGAACGTCATCTCATAAAGTGAAAACCTCATCACACAGAGGAGATGCGTGCAATCATAATGAAAGATACACGCACGCATGTGCAAAAACGCCAGTGGCACACATCCATGGATACACAAGGGCAAACATGCAAACGGCCATGCAATATGTGTGGGTTGTTGTCACGGCAAGAGATCAAATTAGAGCTTGTTAAACGCTAACTCGTTCTTTATTTCCATTAATTGCTGAGCCTTTCTTCAAAGAAGGCAAGGATGTAAATTTGTCATGTCTCAGGTTGGCAAAAAGGACGCAGCAAACTGGAGCTCAACAAAATGTTTGCATCAGGAGAGCGTGGCAATCAGACAAGAGAACCAACAGAGGCAGATACTGTATGCACATACAGTACATAAGGCCTAGACCACTTGTTTTCATCATTGGCCACATCAGGGGAGTGGTTCTCACGGTCGAACCACATAAATGTAGAATCGCTAAGGGTGTAACAGTATGCCACAAAATTGTTTGGGTATGTACCTTGGTTTGAAGTTTCAGGTTCGAGTCACGTTTGGTTCAGTAAGGGAACAAAAAATGTGAAGAGTAAATTCTATAAAAAGATGTCAACGATTTCTTGAGAAAGCTCAGTTTCGTCAGGGCAAAATAGTCTTCCTCTACTGTCTTTTTCTAGTTGTCCTCCAACAAAGAAAGGAAATTGCTTTCACATTTTTAGATGTTTCTTGTCTGCGCACACAATGGGGACTTGTGGTAGGAAGCTGCTTGTGATTCCGCTCACTTTGAAAGAAATGTTCTCATTTTGAGGAAGGAGCAGGATGAGTAATCTCAAAAGGGATGACAATCTCGCAAAAAGGAATCCTGGCAGAGCCCGTCTCATTCAATGATAACATGTTGTAACGTCTTCTTTTATTAAGAGTCGTCGCAATGCTTTGTACATGCTCTCTCTTGGAGTTGAATAAGGCAACCAAAATATCAGAAACAGCTCTCGGTACGTTACGGCGCAGTTCTAAACAAACCGCAGTAACAAACAAATTGAGTAATCTTATTTGAAATTTATGGCTGGTGGGTGTATTCAAGTTGACCATGTGAACATGCACTGGTTCTTTCCAAGAGAAAAAAAAAGGTATGAGTGAGTCTAAGGAGAATTTCAATTTCATTTAATGTACTTTTCTTTAAGGTTGTATTTTTTATTTCCCATTTGGATTGAGACAGCTAGTGGTGCTGCAATACAGATGGTTGCTCAGAAAATGGATGGATGGATAGATCCTCGACAAAAGTGAGGCGGTGATGAATCGTAAATCCTGGGAGGCCTTGTTTGTTCTACTGTAAGTGCAACCTAATCTGCGAAAGAGTAAAATGAGCAGGGGTAGCCAGACACAAAGCTAATGCCCAACACTAAGCTTTATTGTGATTTCATTTGATTTGTATTTGAATTGCTTACCCCAAAAAATCCTTCATCTTAAGAGTGGCATTTTTTTTTAACCTTCTGCACTCAACTATTGTCAACTTAAAGTGAATGCTGTCAACGTGGGAGTTTTCCAAAGAAGCGTTCATACTGTAATTCCCACCTGCCCAAATGAATTTACTGTCTGACGGACCGATTTGGAACAATACCGGTGAATAGTGAAGAATGCTGTCACAAAATGCCAAATGGAGAAAAGAACAGTTAAGTACAGCATTGGTTAAGACATCACAGCAGATCCTAACCGAGATATTGTGCAACTATGAAAAAAAAGAGAGTCCAATTTTCTGGAGCCATTAATTGAGAAAAGTAATAGCTCAATGGTCCCAATGAGATGTAGAATAGTTTGTTCTTTCATTTCCATCTACTGGGTGATGGAATGTTATCATAATGGGAATACTGTCAGTACAACAGGTACTGTATGCAGTCTCTTAGCCATTTAGCCTTAATTCAACATGACGACGAACGAGTACCCGTTTCATTCGATTTTTTCAGCATTAGTCTCGCTACATGCAATTAACTGAGCCTTGTAGCTCAACCAGCTCTTGGAAAAAGGCTACGTTACGTGTACAGTATTGTCTCCCTCTGTCTTTGGACTGCTGATTAATTTGGATGTTCGGCTGATCAGGTCCGCACGCTTTCACATCTGCCTTAAACTGGTATATTCTCTCAAAAGCTGTTGTCCTAAGTGACTTCACTGAATGACTTCAAATCTACGACAGTCGAATGTGACGTCAGCCCCGCTGCGGGAGGGCCGTCGAACGTAAATCCAACTGTTTTCAGCTCCCCAACATGCAAAGTATTTTCATTTTATTATTTCATTTTGATTTCATCTCATTCAAGGTAATGTGGTGAGTAGTGAGAGGTGTGGTGGCACCCTCTGGGAAATTATTTCTATTAAGCTACATCTTGTGTCATAACCACTTACTCTACAACTAAAACAATTTGTCTCTTACAAATATGTCATTTGTCACCCGAAAAACGACAGTAGTTGCACTGCACTCGATGTCATCGATTTTCATTGCACTTTGAACTGATTGCTTTCCCCGCAGTGTCGGTGCTTACATAAGCCGAGAAGAACAATGCAAACGCTGTCACGCTGCATTGATCTGGCACGCTGTAACTCGGTGTAAAAACATAATATGAATCCTTGCTCCAGAATGAAATTCAAGTCTTTTGGGAAAATGTTTCAAACAAATTAGGTGAGTTAGGTGAAATAGCACCGTGATGCGAGCTTCTTTTTCAGCCACACTGATGTAAAGTACTTTCCATAAATTATTACTACAACAGTTTTGTGAGTTTCCTTTTTTGGGCATACAGTACTATACTTCTAAAGTACTCTCATTAAATGGATGATTCATCAATGTGCACACAAAAGTTAATGTAATCTTGCAAAAATGAGTACCCACCGATGTAAAATAAATATTAGATTAAAAGTCTACTCATCATCAACTTGTTCTTGTGTTCACTGAGAAGTGGATAAAAAGTTTACTTTTCAAAGGGATTTTATTCCTTTACTGTACAATATGTTGAGCACTGTACATAGACTTGAATAAAACAATTTTCTTCTGTCAGTCTGAAACTATGACACAAATGCTTTACGGCATAAAAGATATGCTGGGTTGCGGCAGTGCTACAGCGGAGTGCAGCCTGCGGCGCAAAGGCCAGATCAAATGAGATTTGGACTAACTCAATTTTTTTTTTTTGTTTAATTATTATTTTTTTTTTATAGCTGCTCGAGCAGAGACGTGCACTGAAAGATGCAAGCATCTGTGGCGGGAAGTACGTCTTAATAATATTAAGGGTGACATTTGCAGATTGGTCCATGCTTAAATTCACAATTTATTTGCGACATTTAAAACGATTGTATAGAATCCGCAGAAGTTACATTTCAGATATTACCTTTGACCTTGTAAACATGGCCAGTGATGTGTACTGACCCATGAACGGCCTTGCTGGAGGGAGGAAGGGGGCTGGGAAGCAAACTGAATTCCATGTGAGCAGGTGGAGGGCAAGAGGTGACAGTGATGGAAATGAGGTGTGAAGGAAAGGAGAACGAGAGGAAAGACAAAAGGAGATAAAGGTGAGAAATGAGAAATGCTGATAGAGGTGCATGTGGACAAAGAAGCGGTGGCTGGATGTTTCCAATGAATGTCTCAGCTCATCTCAGACCATTTCAGTGACTTTCGCTGTCAAAAGGCCAGTTACTATAGAAACATTGAACAATGGAAGGCTCAAAAACTGTGCAAGAGGAAGTAATCTAAACTTTTTCTCCAACGAGCTGGCAAGCCGAAGTGGTAAAAATCTGACATCCTCCAGCAGCAAACAGAAATGCTCTGTTAATTGGCTAATTGATGACAGAGGGATTTAAATTAATTAAATCATCTCGTATTTAGTACTGTAAACAATGTCAGAAAACAATTCACAAAATCAATCAATGCCATTAAGAAATTAACTTCATCAACATTTAAATGTGGGCAGTGAATTGTTTTACGAAGCAACTGCCGGACATTCTTTTTCATGTCACGAAGTTTTCATAAATAATCCACGAACAAATGTGGATTTACTCTGAGAAATAATAAATAAATAAAGCCGTTAATCTTAACCATGGGGGGGAAAAAAATTGGCATCTTTTACCCATTTTCCATTCCCTCATTTAAAATCATCTTGCCTGCTGTACTTGGATCACATCAGAATCAAGAAGCCCCAAACATGAGCGCTAATCTGTTGACATGAAGCTACAAATAACGCCACTGTTGTGTAATCCTCCACCATGACTTCCATTGAACCTGACTGAACTGTTTCCACAACATGTGCCAGACTAGCATTTGCTCCTCAATAAGCCTCCAGAGGAGGTCAGCAGGGCACCTTATGGGTGATCCACAGACAATCCCTCTTGGCTCCAATGCCTACTATCAAAGGCTAAATTGTTTATTGCATGTGGGAGGATAGGCCAGGTTTTCTTGAATTGTTGCAGCTACAAAAAAGTGGACTTGTTCTATTGCTTTTTTTTTATCAGTTATAACGGTACACATTTCATAGGCTCAACTCACAGTTGCATAATGAGATAGAGGTGATCCGGACTCTCGTAGATGTCCTCCAGTGCCACAATATTTTCATGCTTAATCCTGCAAAGACAAACCGAGAGTTGAATGTGTTATTCCAGAGCTCGGCTGCGTCTTTGAATCACATTCAGTCATGCGCTAACACGACTAAATGAGTCACAGTTCTAATGAGGCAATAATGTTTAGCATTACTTTCTCATTAATGCACATAATGTAGAGCTATTTGGGCAGAGTCGCCTCATTGACAATCTTTTTTCACCCTCCATTTACCTCTTCAGCTCTGTCACTTTTCTCCTGGTTTCTCCATGGTTACGGCACGGGAGAGCTTTCTGTATGTGTAAGCGCATGTGCATGAGTTATCGTAATACCGCAAACAAAACTGGTTTAGTGTGGGCATGTGGGTTCATCATCTCTCGCTTTGGGAGCAGCAGTAATTCCCCACAGGTCTAGCTTCCCCACTCAGAGGCATTCCCAGAAGGTGCCCAGGTGAGGATATGAGAGTCATTGTGAGTGCATGAGCGCTGCGTTGGCAAACCGGCGATAAACCGGAGCGCCGTCATGTGACTCATTCGTAGCGGAGGCGTGCACACAAAGGCGTACAGGTTAGACAGCGATAATGTGCGAGTGTGTATTTAAGCACTGCCCGGGAGAATGACAGCAAACAGCCGGAGTGCCATTTTCATTCATACAATTCTGTTGTTGAGTTTCATGCAGTGTCATTCAAAACTGAAGAGTGGTCAACAATGTAATGCAATGAGGAGCATTAGTGCAGTGATGCACCCAAAGTCAGCTGGGATTGGCTACAGCTCACCTGCGACTCTAATGCAGATAAGTGATATAGAAAATGAATGGATAGCTAATGCATCTTTGTGCATCTATCTATGTCAGCGACCTACAGTGACAGGTAGAACAGTTCAATGTTCTTCCGTTAGTTGGCAGAAGGTACATAATTGACTTGACTCGTCACTTTTTCTAACAATTTTGTTTGGTGGTATGCCTCAAGGTCTTTCTCATGCAAAATATTCAAATAAATACCTTGGCTCAATAAAGGTTGGGAAACGCTGAATTTGTGAACTGACAAAAATTTGGCTAGTAGCGCCAAGTAAATCATTAAAGACAATGAACACGTTCACATCATTTGGAACTGTATTGGCTAATAGCATCAGCTGTTGATCTGTTCATAATGTTGGACTATTTGTTCCACAGGAGTTGTAAAAGAAACAACCCATTTCCACATCGCACAGCGATAAAAGATTGATGTCAGTTCATAACGTTCAGTAAGAAGGATGAAATGTGTATTAATAAGCTTTCTCAGAGCACATTCTATCTGATAGATGTTTCAGTTGTGATGACTGTGACAATGTGTGTTCGATGGGATTTGGATCGTGACCTGGGGGTAGCTGATGGAGGGGCTTCTGATGCATTGCAAAGAGAGGAGACGCATAGTTGCCTCAGTAACCATGAATAAGATGGCTCACATTGGTGTGTGTGTGTGTGTGTGTCTGTGTGTGCCGTTACTCTCACTTCCTCAGCACGGCGATCTCGTTTTCAATGCTGCTCTCTTTCCCCTTCAGAGCCTTCTTAGGGATGCACTTCACCGCAAACATCCGACCCGTCAGCTTCTCCTGGGCCAGGACCACCTCCGAAAAGGCTCCTCTGCAAAGACACAGATCTGAAGTCAGATTATCTCACGTGGCTAAATAAGGAACCAAAATATGAACAATACCTCAAAGTGTGATACATTGGAGTTCTCGCCAGAAAATTTTACATATTTTCACAGTAATAATATAAAATAGTTATTTTATTTGTAAGGCATAACTGTTGATAACGTCCATTATTTGAGCAAGTGCACCTGAAGAAAACTGTTTGCAATAAGAATCGGTTTGCTCAGTTGCATGAGGCCACAGAAAGTGTTGTCGTGGTTACTGCTGTGATTGAGAGCCAGCTCTCAAAACTTTGTCAACTGGGCCAGAGGAACAATATGCGTGGAACCGCTTCTGATGGAGGAAATTTGCATTTTAATTACGGATTCACTGGAGGCATTCTTCCACTGACGTAAAGCTGAAATATCCATGACACAAATATGAAAGGCAAATGAACTGAAATTCTAACTCAGTCATGTCTTAATGTGTGTTCTGGGAAGTGTGTGCTGTATCAGGAAAACAAGCAGCGTGTTGAATGAAGATGAGCCCATTGTGAGATCACTTGCCTGAACCAACGGTGCAGCCTTTAGCGTCACCAATTTGCCACTATGCTAAACGTATTTCCATCCTTAACGCTTCAATATTCAATCCTCCTCTCTTCATCTTCACTGCCTGTCATGCATGTCACTTCCTGTCTAAAGCTGGCACAAATTGTTTGTTTTTTGATGTACCATAGTCGTATATCTAGACATAAAATCCCTTAATTGCACACTCCCTTTGGATTTCCCATCAAGTCATGCAACCTATTGAATTCTGTGTATTTATGGAGCAATGATTAGGGATTGCACATGTGAAAGACTCTTCTGCCTTGTTATCACTTCAAATTAATTAATTAATCGACAACTACGATTAAACGTTTCAAAATCTTCTGATTTCAACCTCTCAACAGTAAATATTCCCTCATTTCTGTAGTCCTCAATGAAAGCAGACGGATTATCGTTGTGTTTAATCGAAATAAGACATTTGCAAACATCGGCTTTTACTTTGGAAAACAATGTTCAACATTTTCCCTTATTTTCTGACATGTTACGGACCAAACAGCAACTGAATCATAACCAACTTATGAAAACAATAAGTCAATCTATGACAAAAGTAAACCTTATTTGCAGCCATAGCATGAATAAATATTATACATAAATATTCAATAGTTCAGCTCGAGCCATAGATAACCAAAATGTGCCCCAACTGGACACTTATGGGAATTTTCAATGCATTCAACTATGCAAGAGGATACATTACAAATTGTGCGCTTGTCACACACCACAAATAGCCCATAACCAATGCTGCAGGCCTATTGATCAGAGACAAAGATGACATTGTAATTGCATGCCAAACAATAACTCACAAAGAAGCACTTATGAATACATTTCTGTTCAGCCTGACTGCCACTTTATAGCTTTACAAACACTCGTTACTTGCTCTATTCCGTGAAATTGAATTCATTCAATGTGTCATTTAGGTGTTAAGAAATGTGGTTTTCGCTCTTTGTTCAAGGGTTGTTTTAATGAGACGTGTCTAAAAAAAGCCCAGCAGATGATTAGGGTACAGCACATTATAGACACTTCCTGCCATGTTGCACCTCTGTTTTGTAATACAACCCGTGTTCCCTCTTAGAAGTACACACACAGACAGAAAACAGAAGGTTTCCCGCACGGCCTGCCTCTTGTGTTTTTCTCACGCCTCTCAGCTACTACTTTGTTCTCATGTCACCGTCACCTCCTTCTCATCCCCCTTTGCCTCTCACCTCACGCTCGCCACATTTGCTACCGTGACAAGTGATCATGCTGCCAGTCGCCCCTGGTAAGGGGCCTCGGACTGGGACTGTCCGTCAACCGTACGCGCACGCACACACGTGCGCACGGCACCTGCTTGCGCCGATAATGGTTGTTGTGGTTCTTGGTGAATGCACACGTGCACACTTGAGGCTTTTCATATATTTTCAAGACACTCACCCACACATAAATGAGGGACTATTATACTGTAAAGCCACAAAGGGACACATATGGTACATGCACACAATGGGGCATAAATACAAATGCATACAGATACAAACTGATTATTGTGATTCAAATTCGGCAAATAGAGCAACAGTTAACTAATAAATGGAGCAACTCTTATGCATTTACTGTGAACCCCCGCTATATTGTAGTGTGGGTTTTTACAGTATACGGCAAGTCAAAATTTTGATTGATGTACGTGCCTTCAGTGTAGTACCAGGTGTACTGGCGGCATGTAATTAGGAGGGAGAATGCAGAGAAGGTCTCCAACTGCTTGTTTTCACGAAGCAGAGAGATATATGCATGTTGGTATTTTTGTCTGTGTTTAGTATAATTACCATAACATCTATGCTAATTTCAATTAGTACGCCTATGGCATTTTGCATTATACGTTAGCATTAAGCTATCGGACTACTGTAAGAGAAATTTACATGGTTTGGTTGAGCATTTTGGTGTTTAAATCATTTTAATCATCAATTATTTTATGTGACAGTTCTACAGTAAACTTCTTCTTGGAATGATAAACAGCATGAAGCCAGCACCCTTAGCCTTTTATTTGCAAAACTGCATGAGCAAGACTTCTTTTCATGATCATCTTCCATTTTTTGACAGTGAGAGAGAAATACTGTAAAAAGTCGGAAGGGTAAACCTATTAAAATTGTTTTTATATGGTTTCTATGTCACAGATTTTTACTTGTGCGGGGATTTGGAATGTGTTACCGCGATAAACAGTATGTCACTGTCAGTATGTTGCAATGACCATCAACTTACTGTCTTGTGTTATGTTGTTTCATGCACTAACCACAGTAACTGTCAGTAAAAATAAGAGCGGATATCACCATAGAATGGCTCATAGATGTAATTTTCCCTCAATTGATGTAAACGCTCATTGCAGCTGAATATAATGTCAAGCTCAGTGAAATGAGGAAAAAAGGTCTGGAGAGAGAAAGAAGGGATGCACTAAAATTGTAAATGATGCACAGCCATAAAACACAAGCTCATAAACACACACATGCACCACCGTTACGACCACAAGAGCAAGAAAATTGTCAAATCCATTAAATAACCTCACCCCTGATATTTGATGTAACAAAAGGCCTGAAAGGGGGTGATTGATTGGAACAGGGGAGCCGGTACAACATCTGGAAAGCTGGCTCATACACTGCCGAGTGTACTTTATATGCCTGTGTGTCGGTGGCCGCTGCTGCCGTTACCCGCAGCAACGACAACCGCATTTCCTCCTGTATGAACCTGTGTAATTGTGTCGGTTAAGCTCCACTGCCTCCCTCAGTGTGTATATTTGCCATTGGTGTCTGTGTGTGCGTGTTTCTCAAAAGACCTCGCTCGCATGGGAGGGACTCAAATAGGAGGACAAGGTGACAGTGACACATTTAACATGGAAAGTGACAGCAGACATCAGTGCTTTGAGTTTTAAAAGGGATGAAAATACATTCAACTGAAAACGTGCACTCATCAAATTCTTACATAAACTGATGCTGTCAGCTGTACAGTTCAGAACTATTGCCATAACGTTTTTATGATGGTGGCAGTTTGACTCTGGAACAGATTACAGTGAACCCCTGCATTTTCGCTGTTCAGCAGTTTATTTATTTATTTTTTTGGAACCTATCCTGGAACTGTGTTGAAGTGAGGTGGGGAGCTTTATTTACAGAAGGTTGGTGCTTTGTAGCCATCTTGTGGCATCTTGGTGACAAGGAACTATGTTGAAGTGAGTTGAGAGGTTTCGCTTAGGCAAAAGTAGTGCTTTGCCACCAACTTTAGGCATCTATGTGTAATTAAACCTTTTTGGGTGGGACGTCAAATAGCTGCGGATTATCGCTAATAGCGGGGGAACACTTATTTCATTTCCATTAGGGTCGAACAGCGGAACGCAATAGGAAAGTGTTTGACCTTTAACGTTCCACTGTATTTCGGAACCAATACATGTTTGACTGACTGAAATAATAGCGCAGCAAGCGGCACATTTTGTTATTCGATTCCATTGAGCAATCCAACGTCCTCAAAATGAGCACAAGAAGAATGGCTTTGGAGCACAAAAGGGTTATTGTGATCCTTTCAGCCTGTGCTCAATTATTATTCATTGAAAAGAAAAAAAGACTGTTGCATACCTGAAAATCTACGCCCCAGATCACAGGTAAGCGTATAATCTCTACATGCAACACAAAAATACAAAGCATGCCTTTGAAAAGCAAGTGTGTGATTGTGCACTGCTGTGTACAAAAGCCCCACAACTCATCTTTCTTCTCGCGGCTATACTGCTAGTGGTATTACTTCCTGAGGTCATGAGATGATGGGTCACTCTATTTGCGCAAACTCTCTCAGTGGGAGCTGTGTTTGTAAGAATCACGTCATCTGCTTTCGAAACAAGACTTGCACACTTGCATGTTAGCACCAAGTTAAATCATGTCACAGAGTATGCACAGTGCTGGAAGCTCAAATGTGGTGGAGTAAGCAAATTTTAAACAAATGAATGAATGAAGCGATAACAAATTCAACAGGGATACAACCAGCTTGCTTTCTGGATTCATTGTGAAGTCACACGCGCATGCACGCAGACACACACACACACACACACACATGCATAACACAGGGAGGAATAATGTCATCTGTGTAAATTTGCTCCTGCCATATCAATAATTAGCAGTTTAATCAAAGAGGCGGCAGTTGCCTCTGATTGGACACACACACATGCAGCGATGCAGACCTGCACGCACACACATTCACACAGAGCAGAGGGACAGACGGCCCAATAATGACAGGGCACACACAAAGATAACACCGTACTGACGTCACTAGCATGAGCACACATGCTCCTTTGATTTCATGTGAAGACTATGCAAACTGCTTTAATTGTATCATTGTCTTGATGCCAATGAATCATACACGTATACACACACACACACACACGTGTGCGTAAAGAGTGAGTGGATAAATGAGGCCGACAGATGAGAAGAGAGAACAACAGTGAAACAAGGCTTTGTGTGCAGCCGGCTGCGAGAGAGGATGACATTGGTTTTTGTATTTTAAATGGACATTCTCAAGTCAAATAAAGGCTTTTGTTCCATTATGCCTCCCTACTCCACGTTACATTACGCTCATTGAAAGGCTGATGTGTTCATCCTTTCATTAAAGTGATGCGAGGATGTGTAGTGGTACCTTCAAAACAAGGACGCAACAATTTGAGTAAACGACAACCCTCTTATTAGTTCTTACTGATCTTACACGATTCACCTAGCTCAATCAACATTCATCATGATTTAGTGTACCGTAGTATCAAGGATATAGTTTGCATGTTCTCCAACTTCTTTCCACATCCCCAGAACATGCTTCTTAGGTTCACTGGCCCACAAATGTAAATGAGAGTATTTGTCTATATGTGCCCAGTGATGTACTGGTGACCAGTCCAAGGTGTACCAAACTTTTTGCTCAAAGTCAGCTGGGATAGGCTCTTTGCTAATCCGTGACCCCAATTTAGAAAACCGATAGAGATGTTTTCTTCATCTTGGAACTCTTTCAGAATCGTTTCAGGATTTCTTGTGGGGTTCTCACATACGTGGGAAAAACCGCTTTGCTGAATCACTTTGGCAACGGGAGGTTAGGCATGAGGGGCGCAGATTCTAATACAGCGGCAATGGGGCATAAAAAGACAACACAAAACACTTCAAATCTGATTATTGATAAGCTTGTTACTACACACACACACACACACATCCATTAGTAAAAATATTAACATGTAGATTGAAATGAGGAAAAGAGAGTTAAGAGCCCGCTGTGTGCTTTTTCCTCCTTTTTGTGCACTATAGGCACATTCAAACAGCTCATAGGCTTAAATAGCACTGTTGCCACGGCAGCAATTAAGAGCCAATTATAGTCTGTATGCTTACTGTGGTTCCAATGGAAGGGGATGAAGATGACAGAACGCGCCGAAAGAAAATGCCTGCACACTCTTCTGTGTAATTATACAACAAATCTGCACAATTGGCAGAGAGTTGGTCTCAAAGTGCGTAATTCGAGCCATTGCCCATATGGGGCAAGCCAAAATGTGCTCGACTCTTACCAGCAAATCCCGCAGCAGATGGAACATGCATGCGGAGCTCTGTTGGACAAAATTAAACATTAACAGAAAAACAAGAACCGCGCACGCATGGCGGAATCATGTCAGGCCGCTGTGTGCCGAGGATAAATGAAATGGATGAATCAATGCATTGGACAGCTGTCAGAACCAAGAAGAAAAGCACAGTTGAGGAAAAATATGTCAATCTCATGAGATAAAAGTAGCTAATATTCGAGTAATGGCCATATCAAAAGAGACAATTTCCCCCTTACAGCAAAAACAGTTAATAACAAAAATTTATTCATTCCCTCGGGCACAAAACTTCTTTGAAACCAATTAGATCACGCCACAGCTCAGCGTTTCATTGATGAAACAGGGGACCGGCTGCATCAAAGAACCATGGTGCTCATCAGAATCAGAATCAGAATCATCTTTATTTGCAAAGTATGTCCAAAAAACACACAAGGAATTTGTCTCCGGTAATTGGAGCCGCTCAAGTACGACAACAGACAGTCAATTGACAGAGAACACTTTTGAGACATAAAGACATTGACAAAAAAAAACAGTCACTGAGCAATAAAGGTTTGCTAGTTATCTGGTATGCCGAGACTTCAAGCGACGAGTACGATAATCTGGGACACTGTTGATTGTGCAAATGTTGCAGATACTCCTCAGTCAGTGTGCAAATGAAGCAGATGCTACTCTGGCATGAGTGGCCAGTATTGGTCAACAACAGATATGCAAATAGTCTGCTTTGTGTGTTCATATCACGCATACTCAAAGGCAGTCACGTATGAATTTATCATGGCAACAATCCTTACCGCCACAGGATGTAAGGAGGCTTCCCTTCTGTTTATATATATCATCATAGAAATACCGACAGGAGAACGATGTGCACTCTTGGATTCCGATTCTTTATCAAGTGTGTGCGGCTACCGTTTACCACTGATTAAGGCCTATGCAAAATTACATAGTGATATAACGAAGAACAAAATGAGGCATGTCAAGACAAGTGGAAAGTGGAAATTGTCAGACACATCCCGGAGATTGCTTGGCTCTTTAATGGCAATTGATGTGATGGACAGACACGGTCCAGTTGTAATGAGACCACCTGTAGCGTTTCGAAAGCCACACTCACCATTGACACTGTCATTCAGCGCACAGGCTGTAAAAGAATTGACAATGTCGGTCACACATGCTTTCCTGGGAGTAATAATACACTGTCGGTACTGATTCAATCTTTCCTGACCTAACAAATCTCCTACATTGACAGCCTGAATATTGATAAATAAATATTTCAAAACATGCATATTTAGCTTGGAAGCATTGATTGGGAATAGGACGACTGAGGTCATGTGCAAAGCGAGACGTGAGAGGAGATCCCTCTTTACAATCAGCAACACGATGATACTTGCTCTCAATTTACCAACCAGTGTATTTCAATTCCAATCAGATTCCACTGTTTTGCACACAGCACAACAGGTGTTAACATGTGTTACAGCCCAACTGCCATAATGCAAGCTATAGCTTGGCTCTGACATAATATTCATTTAAACACCACAAACGTCACAATGGCGTGAGCTAAGTGGGCATTTTCAACAGCAACAGAAGGCGGCACAGGATGCGACGGGCCATGTGGTTCCAGTCATACGTCCACCAGGGGCAGGTTGCTCACTTTTGAAAACACACTGAAGGCGACATGGCTGAAATGGGAATGTAACCACAGCCCGAGGGTACAATCAATTTACGCTGATGTCATCCCATCAAAATTCGATGAAACTCATGACGCACCAGTATCATTCATTGAAACAAAGGACAGCTGCATATAAGTTGGAGATGTTTAAAAAAAATTGTCATACATGCTCAGAATGATGTTTTTGGGTTTTTTTGCATTATATCTTAGCACGAAGCTAGTGGACTATTGTTATTCATATGGTTTGGCTGAACATTTTTTGACATGGGCATGTGTAAAACCCAAATGCAGTACACTGGTACACAGGAAGCGTTGGAATTGACTTTAAATAACTACTGTCACAAGTCCAGCAATAAACGGGTGAGTAGCAACGCAGGTAACTTCAAAGTCCAGACAAAGAGTGTTTCAAGATTGGGAAGGGGGCAGAAGACTGCGGGGAATCGCGGGAAAACAGCGAGGCAGGAAAGTGAGGGGCAGACATGGTCGGCAACGTTAGATAAGTCCACGGAAAACTGCTGAAGAATCTTGCATGGGCGTGTAACAGACAATCTGGCAATGAGTCAGTGATCAGGAAAGCCTTACATAGATGGGCTGACTGGCAGAGGTGGGCAGGCTTGACTGGCAGAATGGAGGGGTGAGTGGAAAATCCATTACAATACAATTTCAAAACTATGTTCTTTCTACATTACAGCTCTTCCCCAATTGTGGTTTGCGTCTGGAATGTATCGCCCATGATAAACTGGGTTTAACTTTAAGGGACTGGGAAAGTTGCTATGCTGAAATACAGAATAGGTGTCCTAGGTGCAAATATGTCTGTGTGTCACACATAAGTGCGAGGCTGTGCAGAGCACCACGCGTGTGTGTGTATGTTTATATGTACAGTATGATTGTGTGAGAGTGCGCCTATATTCTTACTCTATGTGTGTAGTCAACCTTAAATTGCCTGTCCACAAGACAAAGTGTGTGCTGGCTAGCCGTGAAACTACACTGCTCAAATTAAAAGCGACGATCATTCATAATCGGATGGGAAAAGGCTGTTACCGCCGCAACCTCCATGACTAAATGTTTGGAAATGTATTGGTGCACTCTATCTTACCTCAGCGGTGGTGAATACATTTCGCAAGTAGAGATGAGAAAATAGTGGGAATAGAGTTGTGAGCACATGATGTTTCTCCTGCTCAGTTTCAGAATAATCAAAGAGACTTTTTTTTCATTTAAAACCTATTGAATGAAAACTCTGGTCTGGTCTAAAGCACACAGAGCAGGTTGAAATTTGCTTCTAAGCCCAATGTGGAAAAACAAAAATCAGACCTCAAGGTAATTTTGTGAAATAAACATGGCCACTTTGTGTTAATTTGACTTTTCTCTGAAAACGTACAGTGCTTCGGGGGAAATACTGCATTCATATTCACAATGCATCTACACGGCCAGTGTTTTTATGCCAACTAAACAACTGCAGATCCACTTTTATCTCACAAGAGACAAAACAGACATGTACCTGCATGCTGACTTATGGTAGTAGGCAAATAATTAAAGTCATTTGTAGCAAGGAAGGAACTACTACTGTCGAAATTATGCACCACAGCAGAAAGGATGGAACTACACTGGTCTATAGAAAGTAGTCACTTCTGTGCAAAAGTAGCAATGGGCAACAACATGCAATATAATGTGTCTTTTCACCACCAGTCACAAGCCAAGAGCGCATTTGCATTGTTGTGACATAACCACCTCTGCATGAAACTGAAACCCGTTCAAACAAAACATGAAACACTCTCTTGCTTTTGGTGGAATGATGATGAAGGATGAAAAAGCTCAGCTCTCAATGCCCCTGCCAGAAACAAAGCTTTGCTGAGAGAGAGGAAGGTGGACAGACCCATGAGCAATGATGATAATTCATTGCGGATTCTGAGAAATGTCACTGATCATTACCCAGGTGAAAACAGTGGGGTTCTTTTTATCTTTGAATTTTCATGACCACGTTCTGTTGAGACTAACTTTTAAGCAGAGGTAAGGACTAATCTGTGCACTTGTTGACAAGCTAACAAAGATACGTAGTTTTCTATGTTTTACATGAAAACCAATCTCCGTTATTCCCATGACCAACAAAGTAAGCCGCGTTGGCTCCTCCAGACTACAAGCAGCGTATTAGTCCTGGCAAGCCGTGGCCCAGATTTCCCTCAAGAACAACAGATATTATCCAAACCCAGTGGGATTGGGCAACATCATTGAAACCAAATCTTCGAGTCAAAGGGAAAAACACTCACTCTCACATCACTTTGCCTCAGCTGTACACAACACTTGCTTCTCCTCAATCTCTAAAACTTCATGCCCGTTATCTGTGTGTGAGGGAAGATGGATTTTTTTGGGTGCAAGATGTCTTTCGATTGGAGGACCTGAAGAATGAAGCTACAATGGGAAAGCCCAAAAGACCACAGACCCGTTTCTGTCGCTTCACTTTTTGCCCCACTTAAAAAGAGTATATGTGTGTGTGTGGGGGGGGTTCAGTTTGCTTCAAAACTTCCCTCACAAAATTGTTCAAAACACAAACACATGAAGTGTTCTTAAACAATCTTTTCCTGTGACACTGTACACACAGTTGTCAACAAGCTTTTAGGGCGAAGGCCATTACAAGGCTTAAAATAGTGCGGTGATCCGATAATGGACTATAGTTTATGGTCATTAATGCGCTGGACACACATGTCAATCTTTGAAGCGGCCACAGAGCCCCTACCTCTTTGCATACAAACTAGTAATCTTACCTTCAACACATTCAGTTCTGAGTGAGGTCTTGACAGCTGCTAAATGTAATGTGTATTCGCTGCATGTTCAAAGAGGGGAAAGTGATATTGACGCTCTGGTGCTTTTTAAATGTCGTGCCATGTGTGTGTGTGTGTGTGTGTGAGAGAGAGAGAGCGAGAGAGAGAGAGATACTTAAATGTTAACATTGAGTCACAATTCTAGCCGTCATTGTGAGAATTAAGGAGTTTTTAAAATTCCTATTCAGCCTATCAAACCATCTTTCGCCATTGAAATAACTGGAAATCCGATGGATCCAGCCAGCCAGAAAACAATAATTAGGAAAAAAATATAGCACTCGACAGTACTGGACCTTACATACAATAATGACGAATTGAATAGAATGCAAAGAAATAAACGGCTTGTGCATTATGATAATTCAATAGGCAGTGTGCTGCTTCTTCTGGTGTACATGACATGGCCACCAGGTGGCAGTATAAGAGATAATAAATAGACGACGAGGGTCACAACAACTCAGTAAGCTGCAGTAATATCAGTCGTTTTTCACAGAGGATAAAGAATATATGCCTGAGCATATTGTTATATTGTCTGGCTATCTTTGTTTGTGCACCATTTGTGTTCAAATATCTGTTGTTAAAGGGTTAACTAAAGCAACTGAGATATTACTTTTGTTAGCCAGTCTATGGCGGTTTGCATTGTGTGTTAGCATTAAGCTGGCAGACGTTTGGAAGGCAAATTTATGTGATTTGGTTAATTACACATGTAATTCTCAGTTTTTTGGTTAGTTTTACAGTAAACGTCAACTGGGAGTGGCAATAAACATCTTGAAGCAAACAGTTGGCCTCTTGTTTGTAAAACAGTTTACGATAGGCCAAACTGCTGCTTGTTGTGAAGTTCGCTGCCACCATCGAGCATTTGTAACTGTAAATTTTGTTGGCAATTTAAGACAGAAGAATCGGATGAGCGACGGCTCGTATCGCGAAAAAGTTGATGTACGATTGTGATGAAGAGTGTCAAGTAAAGGTTTTCTTCGGAGATAATTACATTGGGCTTTTTCCGGTTTCTTTTCGCAAAAGGGAACCACGGTTGCCTGCAGTAAATGGTAAAACAGATACTGTCAAAAAATATGACATACAGTACGTATTCACTCTTCATCCAGCTGCAGGGCAGAAAATAGAAAGGACCCGAAATGCATCACTATGTATGTAACTCACAGCTCGGTCAAAATTAGAGCAGTTTAGGAGGCGTATAGCAACGAAAGACATATGAAGAGGGAGCTATAGGTAGAGACATAAAGGCAGTGTGGAATTGGGTGTGGGTGTGTGCTCCACAGTCCCAGAAACAGAAGAGGGAACAGAGCCAGCAGCAGGGAATTAGAGCATCAATTAAGGGCTGCGTGCCCTGGGTGGCACGGCAACATTCCCACAATGCATCACTATCAGCGCTATCGCACACAACACAAGTGCACCGTCACACACGTTGTCTTTCTGTGGGTTGCCTTCCTTCCCTTTCCTTGTCATCCACATAAAATTTAGGAAAACCCAGCCAAACTGAAAGACCCCTGACCTCCTCTCTCACCTCCTGCTGAGCGGTACAGATGAGACACAAAAAACACAAGACCCCGCGAGTATTGAATTATTGAGGAGTGAACGTCACAGCGGCATACACACCCACAGGGGTAAGGTGACACTCCAAATGAGCCTTGTGCTAACCCTAACCCTAACCATATTACAAAGAAGCAGAAGCGAACACAATGGTACCTTGACTTACCAGTAGCGACTTACACATTTTTCATCGTTTGGTCATTTTTTTTTTGCTTTGTACAGCAAACAAAAATTTTAATTACGAGTGAGATTCAGATACACCGCCTCTCCAGTGAAGTGTGTGTGTGTCTGTGTGTGTGTGATTTTCAGCTTACACATTAAGAAATAAGTTAATTCATTCCCATTTTTTTATTGTTATATTGTGTTGGTATATTTATATTTTACAATTTTTTTCTTTATCAAATATACATTACAAAATAATTGTGGTGTTATTGGGGGTGGCTGCAACGGATAAGTGGCATTTCATTACATTTTAATGAGGAAAATGTATTTGATATACAGAGGCCCCCATCATATTCGCAGTTTGGCACACACGGATTCACCTACTTGCGGATTTTTTTTTTATTTTCAAAGGTTTTTTGGGAACTGAGGAACCAGCCCCCAGTTTTACTGAATAATGTTTATTGGTGGTATTTCCCAGCTTATTCAAGAATTTTGAGGGTTAAAAAAAACAAAAACAAAAATGTTTTCGACATAATTATAATGTGGCTCAGTTACTCAGAGATTCGGTCAGGCCCCCACGAAAAAAAGCGGGGGTCCACTGTATGAGTAAAGCGGGTTATGAGCTTGGTCACCGAACAAATTAAACTTGTAAATCAAGATATCACTGTACTTGGTTAGCAACTAGACTAACTAAATATTTCAGTATAGTCCCGTAGCAGACTTCATAGGTGACATGCGCGGAAGCACTCATTATGTCAAGGGCAGTGTGACCCAGTGAGGGGAGTCAAGCATGATGGGATAGATGGGCAACTTCACATCCTGTCTAGTTTAATTCACAGGAAAAGCTCATCAAAGAAAGCACATGAGCACGAGCGGCTTGTCACAATGAATTGTTATACTTATTTGCCATTACCGGTCATCCAATGGACTGGCACCTTTGGGATAAGAACTCATTTGTGTCGCTAATCAAAAATCACTGCTTCATGACTTCTTGTTTGCCACCCCCTTCCTCGATTTTGCTGATGCATCAAAATCTATCAGCACTTTTGGTTAATGTGTGGCTACAGCAGAGGCTATTTGGATACTGGACCCTGTTCCAATCCGTATCCAGTCAACACAATGTCTAATGTTTACTGTTTTTTAAATCTGGTTTCCATTTCAGCTTTTTTAACAGCTCAAGTCAAGCCTCATTACACAACCCGCCCAAACCTTTGTCTTCTATTCAGGATGAAGTCCCTCTAAATCCCAACACTGTTAATCCCAATCTGCAGCTGCCTCCTGCAGGATGCCATCCAAACCAGTCGCAGGGGGGGGGAATTTTGATTGATTTATTTCTTTTGAAATCAGACTGCGACAGGGTCAGTCGGGATTACGGGGAGTCTGGAGGCATGGAAAAGGAGGTAGACGACGAAGAGGAGAGAAACATCCCTCTCAAGACACAAGAGCGTCAATTCAAGTGGGGGAAAAAAACGTGTAAGTGCGACAACAAAACTGTCGCTAGTGCTGGGAGAGAGCGTCTTTCTTCAGTCTGTTAAAACCTTGCTGTCATCAACAAGAAGGCCTCCTTCAAGGAATAGTGACGAATGTGCCAAAAAGATAATGTGTGAACAGCAGGTCATGACTGTACATGTACAAACACTGGTGCACATTTTTAAAAGGCTACATTAAAGCTTTTGTTCTGCATGTTTTGGCACTGGAAATATAGAAGACCTATATGTTTATTAGTGAATTTTGTCATTCAGATTACTGTATTATTCACTGACAAATGAAATGTTCAAACAATCGCAACGAATGCAAGTGGTCAATTGTGCTCATTGCCGCTATGCAATTACATTTAGAACCATCTGTTGTTGTGTTGTCAAGACATACGGTACTGTGCAAATGTCTTGGGCCAAACTAGCTTTGTTTTTATGAGCCTTTTTTCTTTTCTTTTTACAGTAGTCAATATGACCTGGAAAACATGAACTAACAGAAACGTGTTTACACAAAGGATACACGACTAAACTTTGTAGAGGAATTACAATACACTACAGTACCATGTAATACACAATGAACTTTAAACATCATCCAAATTAATCGCCCTAAACAAGAATATTTGTACCGTAGCCATATCATATTGTCAGACCCCTTATAATTATATTATTATCATAAATATACTGAAATATATTGTTCTAATGTAAATAAGATATGATTGCAAAGATGTCAATGAAAAATCATTCATATTAGAGATGTGACAGTAATTAATTTCAGCTATCAGGCCTCCCCAGCTGTAGACAATCATCCTAAATGCGAATATTTGACGGTCCAGTGCAAAAGTGCAATGATGTCACTGCAAAGTCACTTTGTTAGGACACTAGCACGGATGCTCGCGGAATGTCAAGGGCGGTCAAAGTTGGTTCTACTCACGTCCCGAGCACTTCCTTCAAATCAAACATCATCTTAATGTCGTCGACCTGCTTCTTCCACGTCTCTCCCCCGCTGGTGTCTCCGTTCTCCCGAGCCATGGCGCTGCTAAACACTGGGGGCTGGAGGGGGAAGGAGGGATACAGGGAAAGAAAAGATGAAAATGTAAACAACAATAGATGAGGCTTCCGAGTTCAGCGAGGGCTGTCCCGGTAGTGAGAGCTCAGCTGCGGCAGGACCATGTGAGCCCTCCAGCAGGTTGCCGTGTGCACGCTCCTCCCTCTCTGCATCTCGCTCTCTCTCCTGCCTCCCTCCTCCCGGCAGTCAAATATCCGGATGAGCTTCCACTTCCTGCCATGACCTGAAAAATAAGAGCAAAATCGGGGGGGGGGGGGATTATGAACCTGAAATGTGGTAACCATTACAATGTTGTTCGTTTTCCACACAGATAGTATAGTCTATCATCACATTATCAACTGCAGAGCTTTTCCAAATGTATTAATAGCTTGTATGACATTAATAAATGGATGATTAATTCTTAATCAATGATTCAGAGTACAGGGAAAGTGTATTTTTTTAATACACCACTCATATTGGGATGAAAACATCTACTATCAAACAATTTGATGTCCTATTTATACATGATCATTCTGATGCTATTTTACTGTTTCAAACTCCTCCTCAAATTTGACCGGGAACAGCCTCATTGTACACAAACTTTGGAGCACTTGTATCAAAAAATGACATTGTTGTGTGTTTTGGCTCACTTTAGGAAAGGTTATCAAATTACAGGGTGAAAGAATGACATTTGGGGCATTCCTATTACTGTCAAATGGGTCAAATTTGACACCAACAGTATTTAAGGGTTAAATAATCGCAAAATAAACCATTTTACATGTGGATTAATGTTTTTGTTGTATTGAATAAATGTGTAATGAATTAAGCGCATTAGAAACACAAATAGAAAATTACAAAACATTATTTTATTTGACACCTTTAAATTGTTTTTCCCCTCATCTACAAACGACTTGGGCCCTCTGTATGCTTGAAAGTTAAATATGCCTTTGAGCAAGAAAATGTTGCCTGCCGGAGAGTAAATCACGTGCTTTTTTTTCCTCCTGTGGCTCTTATTTTGAAGGCAAGTCCCTGCAATTTCCTGTATTTACCTCAGTGCCTCTATCACACTTGACGTAAGAAATACTGTCACCTGGAGATTAATTGAAAAGCTGTCAGTGCCTTTCCGGTGTTAGTAATGCGCTACAATACAATAGCAAACATTGTCATTTGGGTCAGCATAGTCCCACCTACATTACTAGATTGCTGTTTGCACACTACGGGGGAGCTCTGATCCTCACAGTCTGACAGATGTAGAGGTCATCTCAGGCTGTACGACGACGACAACACGCAGACACTGGCCTTAATAGTTGCATGGACACAGGCAGTGAAGGTGGTGGTGGTGGTGGTGGTGAGGTGCAGCCCTGGCTGCTCATGAGTATTCTGGCTGCAAAGCACTGCAGCCCTTTCTCTCAGCTGCAGTTTAGGAAAACACCTCTGCCTCCGAGTCCTAACCCCCTCCCGCCCTGCGCCCCCTTTGGACTGAGTCAGCAAATTGTTCTCTATTGGAGAATAGACCTTTACCACGTACAGTACATTTACAGCTTAACTGTATGCAACTTTTAAGTACATTTAATGTTGTTTGTATGTGTAAGTACAATTGTTATTCAACTTTTATGTGCTATAATTTTTTTATTGACTCAAATCTAAGTAGTTTCATTTCCTACACTTAAACACAGCGTAAAATTCAAACTGGATAATGTGAGTGGCTCAGTAATAAATGTACTTTATAGAATAAACCATTAAAAACAAAAAAAGGAACACTTAGGCCTACTACGTTACTGTATTCATAATGTTGGTCATTATGGTGGCACTTGGTGTCGGAACAACTGCACTAGAGAATACAACTAGGAAAAGTACTCACCCCTCACAATGCCACAGACCGGAAGGTTCTTGCACGGCGATACTGTCACCTAGTGGACCTTAATGGGTACTGTTGGAATTAATGTAGAAAATAAAATCAATACAGTAATCTTCACGTCATGATGCATGTTTTTTTTTTCCCAAGCTATGCGCTGAAAAACTCAAAACCTATATGCCGATTTTGTGCTTTATGACACTCTTTTGAGATGCCACAAGATGGCGCTAAAGCTTTGTCTCGATAAGAATTGGTGTCAAAGAGGGATGCTGAAGTGATAGATCTCCAGCGAGAGACGAGCATTTTGGGAAGAAGCCAAGTTTAGCCCGGGTTGTTAGTGGAAGTTACTAAGCCTTTGCAGTCTGTGCATGTGAACTTTTTTTGTTTCCCCAAAATCAAATAATCTGTAAGCCATTTATTTTCATGGCTAATCCTTTAAAATGAGTTTGAAATATTAAATTGTTTTGGGAACAATGTCTGATCATATTTGTATTGAGTAGCTTTCCTTCGCAACTCAACAAAAAAATAAACACTTTCACAGACATTATCACTGCTGTTCATTATTAAACAACCAACCGACAGGTCAAAGCAGGGCACTGCAGCCGTATGTCTGCCTGCTGCTCATGATGATGAAAAACCGGCAGCATTCTCCACACTCTGGGCCTTTAACTCTAACTCCCACCTCGCCAGCTTTTTCTACACTCCTATAATTGCTATTTCATTCCAGCTGAGGGGGCGGAAGTGGGTGGTGGGTGGGGTGGTGGTGTATTTTACACACTCGAGCACACACTACACAACACAAATTGAAGAGGGCCGCTTGGAGCTCATTTAGCTCGTGGCGTAATTGGAGCCGTTACGTAAAAAGCACAATCAATTCCTAATGTGCCAGTTTGGCAGCATCCACCACACGTGACAGCTCGCTCGATATATGACAAGAAGTTTAATGGGTTTCAGTAGGGCCACGGTCTACAGAGATACATGATGGGAAAGCTGCACACATAAAATAAAAAAAAACAATTAAAAAAAAAGGGGATGCCTCAAGGATCAAGGCAACGAGTGTATCGGGAGTGCTCAGACTAAATTGGCTGGGACGAACGGGAGAACGGCGGCAAAGGAGCATTAAAGGTGACTGGGCGATCAAGAGCTTTAGTGGTAAATAAAGAAGTTTGTTAAAGACTTACAACACACTGGTGCACACATGCTGTGTTTGTGCGTTACAAAAACACAGACGCCATTTAAGATGAAAAGAACAGACACGTTCTCTACCGTAATCATCATAATTCTCTCTTATGTCACTTGAAATTCAACGATGAGTTCTTCGTGACACATGACAGGGAGCGTGGTCGAATCACTTCATGCAGGGAACATGGAGTTAAGTTTAGCTCCGCCGGCGGCTTCACTCTGGCGCCTCCTCCTCTTCTTCATCCTCCTGCTGGCTTTTCTGCTGCTGGGTTAGAAATAGTCATTTGTTTACTAAACCACTGCAAACAACAATCACAATAAGAACCATAAGAAACAATTTTGACATTTGTTCAAATGCCTGATACTATACACAAAAAGACAAGTCGAGAGCATTGCTATGTGCATGTGCTATGTGCATGAGGTGCACCAGTAGTTGGGATGTGTGATCCCCCCCCCCCCATGTTTCATGATTACAAATTGTTAAATTAAAAGTCCTTCTTTTCTGTCTATGAACAGGGGGTGCACCGTTAAAAGGTTAGAGAAAGATTATGTAAAGTTCTGTAAGTTATAGGATGTTTTTTTCAGTGTGCTGCTCTTTCATAGAGCTTTCCATCGAAAAATCCACTCACCAACTTGAGGAAATCGATGAGCTTGTAAGCGTCCTCCCCAGTGGAAAGGTCCACAAAGTCGCGTGGGATTCGGTAGCTCAGGCAGGGACTGGGCTGCACCGTCACCTCACTGGTGGTGTAGCGGAAAGCCGGGCCGTCCTGAGACACAAGTCAGCCCGTTTGTATGGCGATCGCCAATCGGGATCACGGTACGGAAATCCTGGCTCACCTGCTGCTGGGTGATTTCCCCACCGGATGTCAGCTCCTCCCAGGTGAACAAAAGTGAGTCAGTGACCTCGCCGAATGGGTTCAGATCAATGAGCCACACCCTCCCCTTGCAAAGGCCATACAATAAATGAGCAAAAACGAAAATCAACATAAGTCTCCTTTCGTCTTACCTTGTCACAAATACCCTTATGCTTACCTGGCTATCTCTGTAGACATCCAACACAACTATAAAACAGACAAGTTAATATATTCATCAAATCTGATATTAAATAAAAAAATTGGTAAGACATACAAATACCGTATATACTTACAGTCCTCATCCAGGAAGTTATACTGGATGTGCTGGCTAAAGAAGTGGTGGATGGCATTAACGATGGACTCCTCCTGCTTCAACATGTGTGGATAATACTGAGTGTAGTCTCTTTGGCTGATTGCTGGCAACACACACGGAAACAAAGAAAAACTCAAGGAAATGCAATATTGAAAACATGTCGACACAAACACGTTAAAGATTAAATAAAAACATACAACAATAACAAAAATTCTCTGTGTGTTTTTGTCCATTTGTTCAGGTTCAAAATGAATGAAAGTACTACATACTATATGAATGTATTTTTTTGTCCACATCCAAAATTACATCCCAAATAAATACAAAAAAATATATATGCGTCAATTGTGTTTTGACCATTCCTACACAGGAACATTTTTGATAAAATATAACAATAAGGAAATAAATACACACATATGTACTAAACAAATATTTTTTTAGGTGGTGTGACCAAATGTCCAAATCCAAATTCAATAACAAATAAACAAAATTACATATGTATTATGTATGTTTTTGATAGGCGGAACAGTGGACGACTGGTTAGCACATCCGCCTCACAGTTCTGAGGACCTGAGTTCAAATCTCGCCTGTGTGGAGTTTTCATATTCTCCCTGTGCCTGCAGGGGTTTCCTCCCAAAAACATGCACGGTAGGTTAACTGAAGACTCTAAATTGTCCGTAGGTATGAACGTGAGTGTGAATGGTTGTTTGTTTATATGTGCCCTGCGATTGGCTGCTTCAGGGTGTAGCCCGCCTCCTCCCCGCAGTTTGCTGGGATAGGCTCCAGTATACCCGCATCCCGAGTGAGGATAAGCGGTGTGTGTGTAAAAAAATAATAAAAATAAAAATAAAAATGGTTTTTGATATGCCCTGTGATTGACTGGAGACCAGTCCAGGGAAGAGAATGGTTGGGTCTTTTCTTAAGGTTTTATAGCACCATTTGCTAACAAAACAAAACAAAAAAATGACAACACTTCCTTTTGAAACAAGCTTTTTAGCAATTGATTTTCCTTCTCTTTTTAGATCTAATTGTTTTATTGTTGATTTCTGGTTGAACTGCTATTATCTCTGCAGCACTTTGAGAATATATTTTAAGTCAAAGATAATTTATAAACCAAATGTATTACTACATGATATTGAGGGGGGAGAAATTAGTCTCTAATCTTATGTGTTCAATGGAAAATAAAACGGAAAATGCAAAGTATATGTATTATGAGATATGTATAATACTGCGAGAAGAAGCAACGTGTGTGATAATCGGTCTTACCAATCAGTTTATTTTCCTTAACAAAGCAACGGAACTCTCCGCCGGGGATGAGCTCGCTCCACTTTCTCAGGACCATCTGAGGAGAGAGGAGAATACACTGTGCATTTAACAAACAAAACGCAGACTACTTTATTTCATTCAACCATACTACTTTTTTAAATACCTCATAATTGATGTCAGGATCAGGGGAATCCTGGTCATTGCAACGAAGGAATCTGCACAAAAATAAGAATGATTTAAAAAAATAATAATGTTCTAGTCCGATTATAATACAGCGTGACAGCCAAAAAATGATCAGATTATACGACGACTGAGAGGAAGAATGAGACATACAGTGTAGTACAACATTGAAGGTCTATTTAAAAGTTAAGGCTTATGTATTATTAATGACTTACGGCTGTGTGAGGTCGTGGGTGATGAAATCCGAGCTTTTGAAGAGGAGAAATATTTCGCTTAGACTCTGACACTGAAGGGAGCTGTTCAGTGCAATCCAGTTCGCGTCCTACAATAAACACACAATATAATAATTGGCACAGTCATTCTTACATTTAAAAAAAAAAATGCTCTTCTATCTTTATCAGAATGTTCTGTATTGTTTTTACCCTTGGAGAGCTCCAGTTGAGTTTGGGGAAAACACGACCACCCAGAGCATTTACAGCCTCCAGCACTTTGACAGTGAATTCTGGGAACTCGGGAGCCTGGTGGAGACATGCGCGGGGATCATGACGTGGAGAAACGTACCACAAAAGAGGGCAGCTCTACTTCCCATAATAAAAATGCATGTAAAATCAGGGTTTAGTTGCTTACTGTGACCGTGGTGGTTGTTTCATCATCTGACCACTACGGGGAAGGAAGAAAAGTGTTAGAAAGGTGCTGGATCAAAACATCAAAAATCCACAGACACAAAACATTTTAGTAGGGCTTAAAATCAGAAATCAGAGGGATCACAGGGCACCAAATATAGCAAGCAAATCGCTAAGTTCGCAACACCAACTGACTTTTTCAAAGTTTGGTGTAATTATTACCACCATTATCGATTTAAATGCCCATTTTCCTTACCTGAATGTCTTCCTCTGCATCCGAGTCGTTGTTAATGTGTGTCTGCTGTGCAATGTGATCACTTGTAGGAGGGGGGAAAAAAATGCAAAAAAGAAGCCATCTTATCAAAATAAAACAATCATTTCTGCTTGATTGTTTTAAGTGTTTATGTAGGGCTACGTACCTCCCAGAGACTACCAGTGTCCCGTCGTCCAGTAAATATTCTATTACATTCTGAGGCAGAGGAAGAATCAGACTACAAAATAAATACATAATTAGCAACAAAACTAATAGAATAAGGAAGTGAATGACAGTGGAAAATGGCAGCAAGATTTGATAAAATGGCATAGACTAGTAACAACACTAAAAAGAGAGATATCTGGAACCGACAGTTGGCTACGGTCAACTGAAAGGATAATAGAAATAAGGACGTATGTACATAAATAATGGGCTTGTTACCTTTTAATTGTATGTTGCTTAAATATCGGGTACCAGACGGAAAATTGACAGTGTGCAACTTGCTCCTTCTTCATGCTGCAACTTCCCGTAGCGAAAGTGTCCGTCAGTAACTATCTTCCGAACACTTCGTGAGTACCCTTTATCGTTTCCTATAGAAAATAAAAGGTCATCCCTAATTATAACACATCTAAATCCACCAATTCTTAATTATTTGCACTCTTTGAGTATTTTAAAAATTCTGGTGACAAAAAAGTACTTCATTGCAACTACAACGGTCGAATGTTTTGAACTGTACTGGGGAGCCATTTTAAGAGGAACACAGCTTCAGAGATGTTCACCTACAAAGATGCCACTTGCATCGTAGTCATCAAATTCCTTATACTGTACTTACTGAACGGTCGTTGTTTGTACAGGAGAACTGCACTGTTTAAAGTAAGTAATTAATCATAGCGATTAGATACGTGGAAGATTAGTTTATGAAAAGGTTTACGGTTAATAGTTTGGATTTTTCTGTAATCATACAGACGAACAATACAGTAATCTTCTCATAGAACGTCTTTGGTATCAAGCTCCGCTTCAATGCAGTACAGTTAGTTTAATTTAAAGCACACTACTACAATTATACCAAATTAATCGCAATTTTTATTTTTGATTCTGACCACGCTAAAATTGAACTATTTAAACATTACACTGTCTACCATTTATGAATAAGCTTATTTGACCTGACTGGATTTGGGATTCGGGTGACGTTGTCGGTACCCGGAAGTACTAACAGAACGAGCGCTTTCCCTACGTCATTCTCTCCAGTAACCCTTGGGCTCGGTTTCACGTGAGTCAAGTTTACACATTTCCCAATTCACATGACTGTTTGAAGTTCGAAATTGACACGCTGGAAACTTATTTTGCTGCGTACAGTGACTAGACACCATTATATGTCCACACAACTAAGTTATTTGATTGTATTTTTAGTCTTCAGCTCATTGAGCATCTACTGAACAGAAAAGTCCAAAAGCTTAATCAAAATGGTGGTTTGAATTGTTCATTTTTCAGAAAATACAATGAACCACACGGAGGATTCCAAGGAGACGACAGCGCCACACGTCGTGAAAGAAGAGGTACGTTTTAGTAACTTGACAAAAGTATTAAAATGACTCCACACGAATTGCAAATGAGCATTCACGACACATGTGTGGGTCACATCTGCAGGTAAGTGCATTGCTGGCCTCAATAAGAGTTCATACCGTGGGATGTAAACGCAGTTGCGTTTTGGATCACTCGGAAAATATGTGGCGGGGGGAATGCCTTTTTGTTACAGCTCCTGGCGTCAGGGAGATGGGTGAAGCTGGAGAAGACCACCTATGTGGATCCTGCTGGCAACACCAGGCACGCTTCTATTGTTTCCTTGCATGACAAAGAATCAAGCGATCATGGATTTTTTTGTGTTTTAGTCATGTCACTGTGTATTCGTCCACCAGGATCTGGGAGACAGTGAAGAGGACAACTAGGCAAAACAACACAAATGTCGATGGTATGTTTGACCCCTGCACCAGTCACCTAGGAAGGGGTTCTCAAACATTTTAAGTCCAGGCTAATTTGGTTGAGTTGGTTTGATTGGCAGGCACTTTCTAAAATGATACAAAATAATTGATTGCAAATTATTTAGCAGGCTGGACCCCAGTTTGAGAACCACTGACCTAGTGGACAGAATTCCCACTTGAACAAGGTGTGCCCTCAGGTGTTGGCATCATCGCGCTGCTGAAGAGGACGCTGCACAAAGACTGCGTGGTGATGGTCAAGCAGTTTCGCCCTCCGATGGGATACTTCACTCTGGAGTTTCCTGCAGGTTGGGAACCTTTGACTACATTCCGATTTGGCTACTTAGAAACAAAAGTATCCAAAATGATGAAATTTTCGAGCTTAAATGCCACAGTCCGTACACAAACTTTGCAGCACCTGTACAAAAGAATATTTTACAATATTTCCGTGTATTTTGGGTCACCGAAGGAAAGTCAAAATTTCAGGGTTTTAAAAATAAATAAATAAACAAATAAGACACTGACGGTATTTTTGATGCTGTCAGATGTCAAAACATGTTGACCCGAACAGTATGTAATGGTTAAATGGATGTTGAAAGGTTCTAAAAGCGTTTGTGTGTCTCTGTGCTCAGGCTTGATTGACGAGGGTGAGAGTGCTGAGACGGCTGCGCTGAGGGAGCTGAAGGAAGAAACGGGCTACAAAGGCGAAGTCGTCGGAGTGACACCAGGTGTTGTTTGATATTCACACGCTTTGGTGTACTTGGAGGGCTGCAAATACATTCTGTGCTCTAGAAAGGGATTTTGCTGTTTTTGTTGTTTAATGCAGTGACCTGTCTGGACCCCGGCCTGTCCAACTGCACCACCCAGATTGTCATGGTCAACATCAATGGAGATGAAATGGAAAATATCAACCCGACACAGCAGCTGGGTGAGGGAGCGTGAGAAGTTTTGTTTTCTTCGTCTTGTCGCTTCAGAAAAATACCCGCATGTGACACTTAGCACATGACAATAGCGCTGTCCAATTCCAAAGCACAGTCTAGACAAAACAACATATTTCAAGTTTCTCAAATTTGACTTTGTTTGATAGCTATAAATCACGCGAATGCTTCTTATGAGGATATTGACTCAAAATAGCAGACAAATTGTTTAAAACAAAAATTTCTCTTGTGTTTCTCTTCAGGTGATGGAGGTAAGCTGAGTCTGTTATATTTAAAAAATAATAATAATAATCCTCCTCCTGCTGAGTAAATAATGAAACTACCTTCTTTTTTCAGAATTTGTGGAAGTCATCCTTTTACCTCTTGATGAATTCCAGTTGAAAATAGATGGTAAGATTTTTACGTTTCTTGTGTACAGCGGTCCCCTTGGATTCACTCCTCATAGATTCACCTATTTGCAGGGGTGGGGGCTATCCTGTTATTTGCTGGAAAAGCTATTTGCTGTTTTTGTGCTCAGGCCAAAGCCCTGACTAACTAATGTGAAAGTATTACTTTGGCGCCATCCTGTGGCATCTTGGTGCCAGGAACTACACTGAAGTGATTTAAAGAACTTTATGGAGTACTTTGCTGCCATCCTGCAGCAGTGTGGACTGATCCAATGACTGTTTCATTCTGCAGAACTGCTGAAGAAAGAAGAAATCATGGTGGATGCCAAGGTTTACATTTTCGCCATGGGAATGGTCCAGGCTTTTTTCAAACCGAGGGAGCTCCCTGTGCTCAAGCAGTGAAACAACAGAAGCGGAAATAGTAGAATTACATGGGACCAAATGCTTAAGCCCATTCTAAACTGCCTGATGTGATGATGTGGAACTCTCCAAAGTGACATTCCAAGTCCAAAAAAAAAGCCGATACAACTATTTGCTTAGATGTCATTGTTTGGATCCCACATCTTCATGGTCTGTGAATGTTTACTCCATGTCTAATTACACGTAATAGTCACATCCATAGGAAGTATGGCAAGATCATATTTTTCAGATTTTTACGACATTCTAGTAGTGTGCCAAGTTCCATTTTATGACTGCAATACATTCCTTAACATACGCTAACATTGTTAGAAACTTAGTACGACATGCCCGTCAAACACTATTGAAGCCTCATTGGTGAAGGCCTTTTGAGGGTTTGGTTTGGTGGCTCTTTTTCCAAATGTTAAAAGTTGCTTCAGTGCTGTGTGGTTAACTGGCCTTTTGTTTTTAATCATGAATACTGAATGTTTCTGGGATTACAATAATGTTAGTTCATCTATTAATGTGTACATGGCCCTGAGGTTTCATTTTATATATTGCAACTTCACTGTAAGATGCAAAGGACACAAATTTACTGGTAAACAATCCATGGTGTGCTTTGAGGCCATCATCTCAACATTGATGCTGTGCTCACCCCAGGGACTAGAATTTGCTGACCATTTCATAAACACGTTACTACCTGTGATCTGGTGTCAGTCTTCTTTATATATATATAAGCCAACAGCATGTTTATTAACTATTTTACTGTACTGTCAATAATTAAAAATAAGGTTTGTTTTGTCAAACGTTTGCCAATGCTTTTTCCCCTCCCCACTAATACAGTAACTGCAGAGTTTTACATTCCTTCAAAAACACAAGTGCAAGGGCATTGGATTAAAATGCGTCAATAAGGAAAACGTTCAATCACCGTCCGAATTCCACATTTTTGTTTTATGGTCCATAAACAAGCGGTGGGCAGATTATTGTGCTCTAGGGCCACATTTTATTTAAATTTTTTTAAATGAACAGATGAGCCAGATCATACATGAGTTAAAATGTAATTATAAAATGATAATCTAGAATTTGTTTAAATGCTATTTATAATTAAATTGTAATAAATAAGTTATTTATAATTGTTTTTACTACTAATATGTTACTCTTATTTTATTTACAATAAAAACTTGAACTATTTAATAAAGAGTTAAATAGACTATAGATGTAATATTTATTTTAGTAAATTCACCAATTATTGAATTGAAAATTAATGCATACTTAATATTTATTGTGTTACTTACGATGAATCGATTAAATTATTGAATTAGCTCAATGAATTAAAAGCAAAGGAAAAAATACATTTAAATCAACCCATCGGTTGGTGCTCCATAATGCTGTAACACCTTCTCTCCACGTGGGGGCAGCAAAGCATCTTCAAGCCGCTCCCGAAGACGTCACTTCATCCAAAACAACTCTTTCGCTTCACTTTCGTTTTGTCCGACCGCACAGTTCACATACGTTCTGACAAAGTGAGGCGATTCGTTATTGATTTGTGTTATAAGTGCGTGCAGACCTTTCACTGTTACCTGATAATCATACTAAATTACTGTACAAGCTAAGCGACATAAAGGAGAGATGGAGGTGGCTGTAAAAGGTATGGAATTATGTAATTGAATTTTTCAAATCGATGAGCTTTTGTTATGACGGTTGAGGTTTTAGTTTGGTGTTACTCATTGATTGTTGTATGTTTTTTTTTTTTTTTTCTCAAAGGGAGGGCCAAGAGGAAGCATTTGAATGCAGAAGACCTGGAAAAAAGTGAAGTGGTCCTTGAAGCCCTCACCAACCCCCCAAACATCAGCAGAAGCCGGAGCAACCCTTCCAAACGAAACACAAGGACGACTATTAAGAGACGGAAATGTGGTAATTACATTACATTACATTTACACCTTTCATACTGAATCTCGCGTGCTGGTATGCAGGCTCCTCTTAAAAAATAAATCAATACAAATATAAATCAATGTTGCATATGTTTTGTCGCTCATTTCAGAATCATCAACTCGGAGGAAATAAAGGCTCGCAACATTCTCCTCTGTGTGTAATTAATCTACGATACAGTTGAATCTCGGTTTTCGTGATTATCTGTTTTAGAAGGTCAGATTAAAGTCGAATTTCAAAATCCAAAGCAATTTTTTCCCCATAGAAAATAATGTCGATCCGATTCATCCATTTGAGACCCATAAAATATGAAAAAAAGATACATTTTATACAAAATAACTATAGCTTTACATACAAAAACTGTGAAATAAATCTAAATGAATATGTAATACCACTTCTGGGTTATTGGTTTGAGTTACTCACTAAAAGCTTGCATTGAGGAATGCGACTCGCCATGTGGTGAACTGTTTTTACTCAATTTAGGAAATACTTCGGATGAACGGGCATCGATTCCGGGGAATGAATGGCAGAGTCACGCATTAAAAAAATAAATAATAATAATACAAAATAAATGAAAATGGCACCAAATTTAGAGGTTCCACTTCGTATGGGTTTCACTTTCTGAGCTGAGTGACAAAATATATGAAACTTTTTCATTATATTCCAATTTTTTGAGCTGTACCTGAAATCAGGGCAACAGCAGAGCCAAGATTGGTGGAATTTGTGGAAAACTCCGATTCTTTGTCCAGCTGAGAAGTTGTGGTGGATGAAATTGACGTTGATTGGTTAAATTTGTGTGGATTATTGTGATTGCGAATTCCTGGTGGGACTGATTCTAATTCGTTCTAACATTTAATCTTCGCATTTCACGCCAGCATTAGTCACCTCCACATGCACAGAAGGACTTCATGGAGAGCGTGCACCCCAAGACGAGGACAGTTCGGATGAGGACGATGAGGACTTGTTGCCCTCAGGCCTCGAGAGGGAGGAGGAGCCTGAAAACAAGGACATCGACTACTTTGACGGAATAACGGCCGAGATGTTCGAAGACGAGTTCGACGGCTCTGAGAAGATGGTGCACGAAGAGCCGGCGGTGGAGGCCCTGCCCGATGCCACCTACGGGCTCCTGGGCAGCAGTAAGGAGCTGCTGCAACCTCGGGGCCACATTGACGACCTCCCGGAGGAGGTGCTGAGGCAGATCCTCAGCCTCCTCCCTGCTCGAGACATGTACAGGAGCGCCGGACTCGTGTGCCATCGCTGGCGCAACATGATTGAGGATGCCAAGGTGAAACACGCCACAAAGGCCTTGGTCTGAGTTGGAAATAGCGCGTGGGCCAATAGTTGGTATCCACTTATTACAAATACATTATTTGACACGGTTCCTTTGCATCAAAAGGAGAGTTTCTCAATAACGTTACCGTTTGGAGTTAGGGTGTCTTGTGGTTTCAAGCCTGGCTTACTGTTCTGAGTTCAGGTTAGGGTCTCAAGGCCTGTTTTGGGGTTTTTACTGTGCGTTTGTCTGCCTTGACCTGTTGGAAACCCGAAAAGCAATGAGCCCTTTCCTGTCATCGTCCATTCAAGTATCCTACATTTCATCTGTCCTCCTTCCTTCAATCTTCTCCCTTCCTGCATGCTTCTTTCCATCCTCCCTCCTTTCCTTCCTTTTCATGCATCTTTGGTTCTTTCCTTCCTTTGTTCTTCCTTGCATCCTTCTTTGCACCTGTGCTACCTTATATCCTTACTCCCTACCTTCCTTCCATCCATCTGTTCCCCCTTCATTCTTTCCTACCGTTCTTTCTACCTTTCAGACCATCCATACACCCTTCTTTCATTCCCTTTTCTTCCTTCGTTCTTCACTCCCTTCCCTTTTCTGTGCTGCCTTCTATTCCTTCCATCCTTGTTTTCTATTTGATTCTTTCTTGCCTCCTTATATCTTTCCTTCCATTCTTCCTCCCTCCCTTTTATCCTTCATTTTTCTATGCCTCCTTTCTACAGAGGATTGCTTCCCTCCTCTGCTTCCCATACTGCCTTCAGCAAGGCAATGGATTCAAGCATTGAGATCTCTTCTGTAATGCAGGTACCAAAAGAACATTAACAGGTATAGGTATACCAAAATAGGTATAATGTGTGCACTAAAGTACTAATTTGTGAGTTTAAAATCAGTCCCATGAACAACTTTGACGTCTGGGAAACAAATTGAGCGCACCTTCACTTGAAACTGCAATACAGTTCGTGTGGTTCGAAGGCTCCTTTTTCTCTCTCTCTGAATAGAGCTCAGTTCGATTTCATGTACATGGATTGGATTTCATCCATCCATCCATTTTCTGAGCCGCTTCTCCTCACTAGGGTCGCGGGCGTGCTGGAGCCTATCCCAGCTGTCAACGGGCAGGAGGCGGGGTACACCCTGAACTGGTTGCCAGCCAATCGCAGGGCACAAACAAACAACCATTTGCACTCACAGTCACACCTACGGGCAATTTTGTCTCTCCAATGTATGCATGTTTTTGGGATGTCATGTTGAAGAATTTTTTTTGGAAACATTTATTCAGGTACGATTCTTACTTTTGTCTCCATCCAGTCGACTGGCGTGTCACTGTGCAAGAGGTGCGTGGGGACTCGCGTGGGCCCGATCGCGCTCCTCATGACCGACAGCGTGTTTTCCATGGTTGAAGTTCCAGATAGTTGCATCCGGCCCATCTCACCCTATTAATATTCATTATTTTTTCTGTAACAGAAATGGGCTTATCATTTTAAATGAAGCACCTTTGCTGTTGTTAATGGAGAACGTTTTAAACAAAAGCCCTGGTTTGAAGAAAATTCTAATTTTTTTTTCAGATTTGAGGTGAATAAATGAAAGGAAAAACTGTATTGTACTGTCAAGTCTCTTGTAAAATTACAGAACAGTAAACCCATTTCTGCCACAAGGAGCTGCTTGTACACTTGATGACATGAGTCATTGAATCACATGAGCACACCTGAAGGCTTGCTGCAACAGCTCTGGGCTTATCTCCTCGCCTTCGTCCTCATCGGTCCCCAGTGGCCACTTTATTAGGTACACGAACATTTTAACTAAAGCTGGAAAAAAATGGTCACTTCATTAAGTGAGCCTAATGGTCACCATTAGGTTGCATTTATCTAATGAATAATGTGAAGTGGGCGGTTTGTAATTCATGTTGATGGCGGTGTACAGGATTGGAGACTGTCAAAAATGGACTTCTTTTCTACTTCAAAATTGTACACTGTACACGATAAAAATCGATGTTTATTATATCTCTTAGAATACTTCTGGGGTGTTATGGTTATTTCCATATAGCCAATGGGTAGTTCAGGGCTTTGTGCAATTACAGAGCAGTAGAGGATAAAATCGATGTAAATACTTCCCAGTACAGTCCTATTTATTACATGGCACATTTTGACAGAATGCAGCTGCTCTCATCGCAACATTTAATTGCCCATACAGAATGAAAAATGGATCTAGAGAGGGAAGCTATCTTGATGTATTGCAGCACTTGTTTTGGTTATAATGCATTCCACTGGAACGTGATCATCCATCATAAGATAACATCTGGACAGGAAAGATTGACACCGATACAAAGATAACAACGCTGAAATTCCAGGATAATTTCATCCAAGTTTATGATGGTTGTAGTTTGCACTGGTGTAGAACATCAACTTACGAAAATTACAAGCATGCTGAAAGGGATCCGGCTTAACAAAACAGCGCTGTTGTGCAAGCACTGCAAACCACAATCAAAATACAAATTGTTGTCATCGACAAAATGGTTCAAACAGCCGTATAAAAAAATATATATGTGCCTAGGAACACTCCAATTGACAATCATATACCGTAGCTGATCTTCGTTAATTTGTAAAGTTACAGTTGCTTATAACGCAGTACTATGTCAAATGTCATGTCATGTCTGAAGTCATTTCATCATGTAGCTAAACTGATCACATATGTTATTGCTATGCATCGTCTGTGTGGTTTTTAGGTGTTTGGTTCAGTATTGAAGTAACATCCACATTCTTTGCGGTGACCAACTATTGGAGGGGTTTCTTTGCAGCTACCTTCAGGACAAATGATGAATTGCAGTGTAACACACAATATGAAAAACAACAAAACACAGTGTGAATTACATTATTGTAGGGCAGATGCCCATGGGGCATGATGAGACAACCAGACCGGTTAAGTTAATGCCCTCTGTTCAAGTTTTTGAAGGAGAAAATTATGTTAAAATACCAACTAATATTGTGTATTAGGAAAAATATATCTGTATGTGGATCTGGCTGTTGTCAATCACACTTCCCTCCCCCCCTACCCTCTCTTCAATTTCTAGGACCATGAGAAGTTGGAGGGACGTGCTAAGGATTAAATTGAGATTTTCTTACAAATGATCAGCAGAGAACACACTAGTAGTATGTACTCACCTGACAACAATTTGTGACCCTTAATCATTCATTCATCTTGCGTTCCGCTTATCCTAGCTCGGATCGCGGGCGTGCAGGAGCCTATCTCAGCTGTCTTTGGGCGAGGGACCGCCCAAATGCAGCCCCAGTTCTGGTGAGGTTGGGATGTTGTGTTGAACATGGGTGAAAGCAGAGTGCATTCATTTTCGGGTCATGTTCGGCCTCTATTTGATTGAATATACTTCAAAGACGAGGTTGGAGTGTTTGCCTCACAGTTCTGAGGAGCGGGGTTCAATCCCCGGCCCCGCCTGTGTGGAGTTTTCATGTTCTCCCCGTGCCTGCGTGGGTTTTCTCCGGGCACTCCGGTTTCCTCCCACATCCCAAAAACATGCATGCTAGGTTAATTGAAGACTCTAAATTGCCCGTAGGTGTGAATGTTAGTGCAAATGGTTGTTTGTTTATATGTGCCCTGCGATTGGCTGGCAACCAGTTCAGGATGTACCCCGCCTCCTGCCCGAAGATAACTGGGATAGGCTCCAGCACTCCCGCGACCCTTGTGAGGAGAAGCGGCTCAGAAAATGGATGGATGGATGAATATTAAAAAAAATAGCACCTCATATTTGAAGGGTTTATACACATCCTATGAAGTACTGCATGGAAATAGCTCCTTACAAGTAATAGACTGCTACTTGGCTGCCTATTGAATAGTCAGTTTTCAAAAAAAAAAAAAGAAAAACTAACCGGTGAATGGCTTTTTAACACAATACTGGAAATTAATGTTAAAGTGACAAAGTTTGGAGGTTAAAAATAAGTTTTTCGAGCTATGAGCCATCGTTTGGCTGATTTGTTTGCTTTGACTTGTGAGTGCAAACTTGAGATACGAGCGCTATATGGTGGCAGTGAACAACTCACTTCACACCAAGCGACAGTTTGGCAGATAGTGAACAATTTAAAAAAAAAAAAAAGACAGTCCCAAATGAACTTTACTGTCAAACTAAACATCAAACAAAGGGAATTTTACATTGTGTTTTTCACCAAACCACATAGCTTATTATTGAAGTCAACTAGTTTAATGGTAATGCTAACACATAATGGTAAAGGCCATAGAGCGCTAACCAACAGCAGAACAGTGGGTTTGTTATAACCCTTTAAGCAACTGATATTTTAACAGTGGCACATCACATGTAGACAGATAATATAATATATATTCTTTATCATCTGCGAAAAATGACTCATAATATTACAGCTGCTCTGTTGTCTGAGTTATACTTCCCTGGGTGGCCAAGGCTCGCACACCAGAAGTGACCATTGAAGTGTGACAAAAACTTGTTGAATTCTTTACACTCTATTTCCGTGTTTTTATAAAGTACAATGTTATAGTGCTATTTGTCCTGTGTTACATCACCTTGGACAACTTTTGGTAAATGTTTAGAGACGCAACACTCATATCATTTTACTCGTGACATGACCGGCTGCTCACCGCTCTCGGGGAATGCAAGTCACCCTGATGCGCTGCAGGCGTTCAACATGAGGAGTGCTAGAAGCGTGAGGAAATATATTCCTGGAAAGATAAGCAGCTGGGAAAAGTCTTCATGGTGTCTTTCGTCAGAGCGCAAGTCAGCCAAGCTGTGAGGCTTTTCAGCTTGACTCCTATCCACAATACAATGAGACCAGACACTCACAGCCCCGCCGTTCTTTTGCACGATTTTGTACTACCTGCTTCCCAATACTACGACGTAGCTTCATTCAGAGGTATTCCCTCTGCTGCTGTCTGCGTTGGATTGATGCTTTCCGCTCTTCTCCTCCTGAAGGAGAAAACGGAGTGAGGATGACACTATTGGACACGACGCAACAGGCATTCAAAGTTGCTGAAGAGAACAAAACACCATTACAGTCATAAAAATAGGGCTCCTCTGGAAGTGCACGTGTACGTGCACATGCGCGGAGACGCCCCAAACTGCCACTCGCCACCAATGCTAAACTCAAATAATTGAATCCATTTTGAATAAGGCTGTATGGAGAGATGTGCAATATGGACAAAATTTTACATCTCGATATAGGTAATTCTACATCTCGATAATGATATATATCCTAACATTTCTCCTTAAAATGGCACTAAATTAACGGCAATTTCTGTGATCTTTTTTCCATTCATTTCGAAAATAGATATTTTATACAGGAAAATAAAAAAAATACCATGCAAAATATCCCTTTTCAAGGAATGCAGTCAATTGTAAATAATTTATATAAATACAACACAGTGCTTGAAGTAATATTCAACTACGTCTGTCATTTAACAAGTAAAAGTATTACTAAGCGAAGCTAAGGAACGATAATTTCAGGATTCCCTCACTAGCGGCAAGGTAAATCCAACTAATTTAACTAATCTAACATAAACGATCGAGGATTACATTGTACAATACGATATATAGCTTTTTGTCGCACAGCTCTGGCTGTAACAAAGCAAAACATAGAGAAAGTGATATTTAGCATAGCTGCAGCGGTAGGGGGACAACTCCATTTTGTCTTGTCAACACAGTGACAGTGTTTACTCTCTTGGCTTACATTTTGTGAAGGATGAGGCCAATTCCGATGAGAGCCACGCTGGCGACCAAGACGCTGCTGACGACTGCGATTGTGGGCGTGCCAGGTCCTGCTCGTGAGAAAGACGTATTAGAAATGAGCTACAACCACAGCATGTTACAGTAAACCTGTAGATGCAGACTCCAAAGGACAAGTGTGGGCAGTTTATTCAGCTTCCTAGCATTTACAACACTGTTCTGATGCCTGAGAAGCACAATTAGCCCCAAACCAGTTTTTCACAATCTTACATTGAAGAGCCACTGCCTGCCAATGCCAGAAAGCAGCTTCCCGAGCGAAACATTCCCAACAATAGCCTGTACAAATGCTGGCAATTAAGCTGGAAACAACAACAATAGAGCGCAAACTCACCACCCATGTAGGAGCTGTTTTTGAAAGGAGAAGCATTGTCGCTGATTCCATTTATCAATAAATATGTAGTCTCCAACCTAGTTGTGTGTGTCTCCACGGTCCCGGTGACAGCATCTACACCGGCAGGGGGGTCAAACTCATTTTAGTTCGTGGGGCACATTTACCCCAATTTAATACCAAGCAGGCCGGACCAGTATATCTGTGGTCGAACAAGCTATAAAAATAACTATTCTATTCCCCCCCCCCCCCATTTTTGGGTGCAAATAATTACAACTACATTTGGGAAAATATTCACATTCATTATTATCTTTTTTGATATCAAGTAGGCTCACTTTGCTCCTGAAATATTGAATATTTTAGCCTTTTATGTGAATAAATTATGCGAGACATGTCCTCATAGTAGATATTTACAGTCTTGACATCAGGCATATTGACAGAGTGAAACTAAAAAAATTATTCAAAACAAATGTATTAGCTCTGTCCATTAAGGACTTACAGAGAAACTTAAATTAGCTGCTAATATGATAGTCACCCAGTAGCTTCCCATAAAAAACTCAAAACACGAACAATCTATATGAGGTAAGCATTAATCTGCACAAACAATTCGCAAGCCGTCTCCAACTATTAACATGCATCAAATTAGTTTGCAGCCTACTTTTTTTCTTCTCTCTCTCAGCTTCGCGCATGTCACATCACACAAGTCACAGCATTTCTGGTTCTACGTTGCTTGTGTCAAACTAAAAGCATGAGATTCAAAATAAGAGTCAAAATGTATAAATGAACTCAAATTTGCCTGACGGGGAGAACAATGTCCTCGGGCCAGATTGGATCCCCTGATGGGCCGGTTCTGGCCCGCGGGCCGTACGTTTGACACCCTTGATATACAGTATCTTCACATGGTGAAAGACTGTGAGATAATGTAATCATAATAGGTAAAAAAAAAAAAATCTAATTTATTAAAACAAAAAATTACAGATGTCTAATACCACGATACAAGTATGAGTATTCACTCACCAATACCGCTCGTACTTTTGATACAGAAAATTTCAATGGTTTGCCGACGTGTTGCACCGCGGCAACTGGCAAGGACGACTTGCTCGATGTCAGATTTATTTTTTTTTCTTTCCATTTTTAGATTTTGACGCCTTAAGTATCATCCATCCATCCATCTTCTGAGCCGCTTCTCCTCACTAGGGTCGCGGGCGTGCTGGAGCCTATCCCAACTATCATCGGGCAGGAGGCGGGGTACACCTCCGGGCAATTTAGAGTCTCCAATCAATGCATGTTTTTGGGATGTGGGAGGAAACCGGAGTGCCCGGAGAAAACCCACGCAGGCACGGGGAGAACATGCAAACTCCACACAGGCGGGGCCGGGGATTGAACCCCGCACCTCAGAACTGTGAGGCTGACGCTCTAACCAGTCGTCCACCGTGCCGCCGCCTTAAGTATCAGTGGCTGGTAATCGCAGCATTTACGAATACCCGACATCTTGAAATAAGGCCGGTATCAGCCCGATACCTGGTATTGCTACTCGTCCGTCTCTATTAAAAAATACTAAGAAATTACACGGCAATAAGTATTCACAACCTGTGCTTATTACTTTGTTGATGCACCTTTGGCAGGATTTTCAGTTTCAAGTCTTGTTTCATCATGCTGCTGCAAGCTCGGCACACCTATCTTTGGGGAGTCGCTCTCAAACTCCATCATATGCTCAACTGCATCTGTGCTGTTGGGTGAGTGAGGGGCGACTCCTCTGGGGTCCACTGAAAACACAATCGCATTTGTAAGTACTGAATGTCGCTCATTAACGCGTTCGTCTTTAGTGTTCAACTGATGAACGCATTCAAATAAAAAGGTGTTCAAATTACATACAGTAGCAGGTAAAAGTCTGAAAATACATTGTCATTCATGTCAACTTTTGTTTTGCATTGTGCCACATGGCTTTGCATTAGTACAGTAAGTAAAATATTTTTTAAATAAGCAGGTGGATTAAACTCTTGCAGCGAAAAAACCTAGGAGACACCCTTTTCGTGCTACTTAACATGTCTGCATCGCAGCCAGGAGATCCAGGATCAAATCACCGTTGGAACACCTATGGAGGGTGTACTGGAGGTGCCCCTCACCAAAAGCATACATGTTATGTTTTTAAAGACTGTAAATTGCCCACCCATAGAAAATGGATGAGTAGATGCGATGGGTTTGGTTACTTAGATTTGTGCATCATGGCATTTTTCTGGTCAATGACTCATTTGGAATCTCCCTGCTCATGGACTTGGTATTTCAATGTTATTTATTTTTTTATTTTTTTTCACACATGACATCAAGCTGTAGCTTATACAATCACTGCTGTTTGCTTAGGACGTATAAACAAACACCTACATAGAGATGATCCATTTCACGTCCAAACACAAAGTATAAAGACTTACGTTTACATATGAGGGTGGGATTGGACCATCGGGAACTGCCGGGTTTGCATTTGATGAGATTGGACGTGCCTGCCGTCCTCAGGTAGCCTTTGAGGCAGGTGTAGCGGAAAGTCCTGTTGAGCTGGTGGCAGTCTTCCGGCGGAGGTTCAGTCAGAGGCCAGGGCGGGATTCCCGAGCAGGGACACTCGCTTTGGTCTGGACGGAAGGCAATGAGGAAATTGGATTGAGACCTCGGATGTTGCAATTTCACGTTATTAAACATGCCAAGAGTAATTATGAATGAGCTGGCAAGATAACCAGGAAAATCAAAAGATAAACAACTGACAATGAACTAAAATCCGTAGTAAAGACAACGGGTTAAACTGGATTAGCAACAATGTGACTGAATTGAGTTTTGAGTGTGTCAAAGCACGTATACCAAGTAGAGAAAAATGCAGACATAATGGAACCATTATAATACCTACGCAATCAAAACTACAACTATAAAAGAACACAATTAAAAAAGGTTATTGAAACAACAAATTTCATCCAACATGTTCACTGATTAACAATGACGTAGGCAGTAATTGGCCATTCTTGAGGTGCACCTGCATAATCGAATACAAGAGCTTCCTCCAAAATGTCTGCAAATTCGAACGTAGACAAAATGCTAAGTGGGTAAGAAGGGTTTTTGGATGCAGGTCTTGCGCTAGTATGTTATTAGTATACATAATTAGTAACAAATGTAACACACGCTCGAGTTAAAGTCTAGTCATCATTAATTCAGTATCAGGTTGTGACGTGTTTAAGGATGCGTTGCGACATCCCATTTATGGTCATAAACATGCTTGTATGAGACGTCACAACTGGAGATAATGCCTTATTCCGATTAAACTTGATGTTTACACATGCAGCTTGACTTTGAGCGGTGGGAGGTAATGATGTACAAATACTTTGGTAGCGTACCTTTTAGTGGGGCGGAGGAAGGGGGGGGGGGGGCATCTGTACGTTCACCTCCTTACTTACTAAACTTGTTACTTTTTTCCAACCACCTCGGATGACAAGTCGAGGTAAAACAAAGAAGAAGAAGAAAAAAAGAAAATCTTGGATTGAGAACAGATTTGGAGAAGCAAGATATTCCCCATCCATGGCCTTATTTCGGGGAACTGTTTGATGTCATGGCGAATAGAGGGATTCCTATTCCCGTTGTGCCGTGCAGTCATCAAAACGGGTATTGTATATAATTGGCAGTAAAACACATTTTTAACTTTGCATTTAAGTACATTTCAGTCCGTATTTTGTGTTTAAGTAAAGGCGTTGAATCAGTACTATTACTTACTACTACTACTTTTATTCCTTTTAGCATCTATGTTTGCCACCAAAGCTTGTGTTATTGGGCGAGACTGCGTTTATTCACAGATAAAATCACAAATCAGCTTTAAATGTTTAATATTAAAAAAAAAAAAAACCCGTCGGTGCTTACCGCCGTCGGAGCAGCGCGCCGTGCCGAGCACGCACGCCATCGTGACGCAAACGTCAAGCAAACGTGAGCCCAAAGCCATCTGACAGCTCCACTGGAGAACACAAGAGAGTTAGGCTGCCAATGCCAAGCACCCATTCTCCTCCTAACTTTCACTTTTACCAACCCACAACCGCGCAGATCCTCCGACCTGTTCTGACAGCAGCTGATCGTGTTCTGCCATCTTTGTAGTTCTACAGTCATACGTCGCCAACTGTCGTTTGCGGTTTCACAAAAACACGTACAAAAACAACAAGCCATGAGATCAAACGTAGTAGTGATATTACAATTGAGCAAAGAGACGATTTGGCAACATATTGCCAAGAACGTCGTGGCGAAAATGGGGTCATCCGGCCGCTAGGCGGCGCAACACGTAAACGTCAACACTCGCTCTCGGTTTGTGCTTCCGTCAAGCCAGGACATGGCTTTTTGTTCAATGTGCCGCTAAAAGAAACACTTTCATCCACTTAATATCAGCGCATTTCTAAAGTTGGTAGGTTGAACATTCTCGTACTGTGCTCTATTTTGATATTATACTCGCGACACGGCAGGGGAACGCCACTGTAACAGACTAGCTCACGATAGCTATTAGCATATTGCTCGTGGGCCGTACGGTTTAAAAATCACTTTGAATGTCACAAATGGCGTGGAAACAACACTGAGCCTCATCGGATCATCACCTCGTTACAAACCGGCGACCACCTGTGTAATAATGCATGCGCTCCATAGTGAGAAAATGGCTGTCTGAAATAGAGCGTCTCTTTGCAGGTAACAGCAATGTCGCTGTACGATGACCTCGGCGTGGGTGCAAGTGACACCAAAACCGAAGGATGGTCCAAAAACTTTAAGCTGCTGCAGTCTCAGCTGAAGGTGAAAAAGGCGGCTCTGACCCAGGCTAAGGTACTAACAAGCACATCCATTAGTGTAGTACAAAATAAAGCTCAGGTACGAAATGCACAGTATGTATGTGTTAGTAAATATGTTGTTGTGTGCAGACCCATCGGACGAAGCAGACGACCGTTTTGGCTCCTGTCATCGACCTGAAGCGAGCAGGCCCTAGTGAAGACAGACAAATCCCAGACACTCCTCCACATGTTGCTGCTGGACTCAAGGTCTGAATCGCATTTCATTTATGTGCTAAACACTCCATTAAATCGACAACAAACGTTTCAGGAGGCTGTGCCCAGCGGCTTCTCGTCCGGAGATGTGCTTATTCCTCTCGCCGACGAGTACGACCCCATGTTTCCCAATGACTACGAGAAGGTGATGAAGCGGCACAGGGAGGACAGACAGCGGCAGAGGGAGCAGGAGCGCCAGAAGGAGATTGAGGACAGAGAAAAGTGCGGCTTTAGCGCTCATATCCAGTTATCGTGAACGACGTGTCCACAAACGATTGTTTTCAACTATTTCAATTCTTTTCCCACCAGGAAAAGGAAAGACCGGCATGAAGGAGGCGCGCCAAGCGGCTTCTCGAGATTCCCAGCAGCAGAGGAGGACTCGGAGGAGGAGGAAGACTATGAGAAGGAGCGGCGGAAACGAAGTAAACATTTTTGTGGCTTGTATAATAACATTTGAACAACATCTAAAACAAATCTGTAAAACCATCACTAAACTATGTATTTGTGTGGAAAACGCGATAGACTTACATTCTTGTTTTTGTGTGTCCCTTTCCTCAGGTATGGGTGGTGCTGCTATTGCGCCGCCTTCATCACTCATGGACAAAGATGGTAAATAAGAGAGTATGAGGTTCCGTCTGAGATATTATTTCGGATTACCTCTCACATGCACTACTCAACTGCTCTCACACAAACCACTGAAATTACAGATGCACAATAACTATCGGGCAAATATAAGGGGAACAAAATGACGCCATATTGAAAAAAATTATGTTAAATAAACTGGACCAATAACACCACCAATTACAATAGCTTTGTGTGTGAGAGAGAGAGAGAACATTAAATGATGTCCCTTGCAACATCTTGAAACACTAATTGAAGGACAAAATAATGTGAATCTGACCCCATCACATAATAACACAGTTTGTCCAACAGAGGGAGACATTGTAGGCATCAAATGCAAACTGTAGACTTGGATCGTTCTAATAAATCTTCTATTTACATGAACAAGGCTCATCGGCATACCCGTACGAGGACGAAGGTCGTCCTACCAGGGGCTCAAAGGCTGCCATCCCTCCACCAATGTTTGAGGACTCGGACCGGCCGCGTTCTCCGCCGGGACCAACCAGTTCCTTCCTGGCTAACATGGGGTGAGTAGGATGCATTTATTTGCTGCATTTGTAAGCTAGGATTCACCCCGCCCGATGTACCTGTTCCTGCAGGGGTACCGTGGCACACAAAATCATGCAGAAGTACGGCTTCAAGGAGGGCCAGGGCCTGGGCAAGCACGAGCAGGGCCTGAGCACGGCGCTGTCTGTGGAGAAGACGAGCAAAAGAGGCGGCAAGATCATCATCGGAGATGCTGCGGAAAAACGTTAGGAAAACCCACACGGCTTTTGATGCTATGAAACGTGGTAGTGTTGGTTTTATCATCTTTGTAACATCTCTGATTTGCGATTGTGTTGTTTGAGTAGCAGGGGCCATACCGCCAGCTGCTCCTGAGACTTCTGGAGGAGCAGGTTGGACAACCCTCTCCCATACACAGAATATCTTCTATCTATTATTAGTTTTAGCTCAAGACACACCTGCATGTTTCTATTATTTGTATTGTTTACCATGATATAAGGAGTGAAAGGCTGCAGTAAGATTTTATTATTATTATTATTATTTTTTTAATAGCCTTTCCTCAGTGGTTGAATATTATTTTGTGTGAACAAGGTTGAAATGAGGTCAGGTGTAAGATGAGCCACATATGCAATGGGGAGGGGGTATTGCATAACAAGACAAAAAAAAAATCGATATCACACGAACTCCATAGAAATTTCTCCAGATCAAATTACAATTGTATTGAGTTACACTCCTCCCCTTCAACAATCCAGTTTGATACGATACAGCTTATTATTTGTTACATGCCTTTTGATTGCACCATGGAGAATTTGGTAAACGTTTTGACCTTTTTTTCACCTGTTTCCTCCATACTAGCGGACTCCAAGAAGTCTGATGCTAACCCTCTGACCGAGATTCTCAAAACCCCCACCAAAGTGGTCCTGCTGAGGGTACATTTGTCATATTAGACTGTTGTGAAATTTCATTGAAAATCATTAAGAAGGACTCGTTTGATGAGTCGATGAGATTTGTGAGTGTTTGAATGGGCTTTAACTTTTCAGCCCTTTTGTTTAGAACATGGTGGGCCGAGGAGAGGTGGACGAGGACCTGGAGGGAGAGACCAAAGAAGAGTGCGAGAAATACGGCAAAGTGATTAAATGCGTCATCTTCGAGGTGCGAGGCAAAAGGTTTCATCGGACTTAATGCGTTATTTGATTCAACGTGACAAAATGTGCTCTTTTCTACAGATTGCCGAAGTACCCGATGATGAAGCAGTCAGGATATTTCTGGAGTTTGAAAGGGTGGAGTCGGCCATCAAAGGTTTGTATCGCATTGGGCCTTTTCTAACAGGAGATGATTGACACTCAGAATTGCAGCTATAATGTCACATACATCCAGTTATCTTTCCCCAACTCACTGTAGCACCATCTAAACCTAATCGCATGACTTTCCTACTACCATTGTATAACTGCTCTGTTATAGTGTGTTGCTTTGTAATTGGGTTGGCCCAGATCAGAAACAAGGTGAGACTGGGCTCCCTGTGGTGTTACATCAGATGTGTCCCAGCAACCCAGTCCAGTCTCCCAGCGGCACCGCGCGGAACCGGCCTTACATCATAAATGGAAAAAAAAAAAAAAAAAAGGGGCAGTGTAAGGATAATTATTACTTAATGAGGCTAGCTCTTTAGAACACTGTTGGGGTACCTCATGGATTTGAAAGACAATGAAGCTTGTCAAAGTATCTTGATAATGTCAATTTTGTATTACAGCTTTTTTAGTCCAATACATTTGCATGTAATCTTATTGGAATCAGGCTATAAAGCTATTTTTCTCATGTATACATGGCAACAGGTTACCTTCTGCCATCTAATGGATACATCGCTGGCATAGATACAGTAGACGAACAAAGATACATTGTTTGTTGTACATAATTTTCAGTTTTTGGGGGGGCGGGTTAATTTCTCACACCACTCGTTGCTCACTGGTCTGAAGGTATCTACATTTATTTACCTGGACACGGTTTGATTGTCACTTTGTCTTCCGCAGCCGTGGTGGATCTGAACGGACGTTATTTCGGCGGGCGTGTCGTCAATGCCTGCTTCTACAGCCAAGACAAATTTCGGGTTTTTAACCTGGGCGAGTAGTTATAAGACCATTCTTTGTCATGTACATATACTCTTTTTTTCTATTTTCCTTGTGTGTGTTTTGAGTTACTATGCAGGTGTTTTTTTTTTTTTTTTTTTTTGTAGTTCTGGGATGAGAAATAATACCTCATGTCTAAAGAATAAAGGATTGAAATTGATTTCTGCTTGTTTTCTCATGCAGAGTCAGTCGTACAGTCTTTCTAAGAAACCTACTTTCCCGCAGTTTGTCCCACAGTTGCGTTAACACATCTCCAAGGGGCAGAGCATTTTAACTTCGCCTCTAGCCCATTATGTGAAGGAGCCTCAGCCTCATTCAGGACTTATGTAAGTGCTCCAGTGAGGGCCTCAGGGGGTTTTGGGTGGCAAGACGTCAGTCAGCAGGAATCCCTCCGGAGCAGCTTAATTATTTCAGAAACAGATTGGATGGAGAAATGAGAAGTAGCCCGTTTTGGATGCTTTGTTCTTTCATTCATTTCATGTGAAAATCAAATTTACTAACCTGATGGAGAACATTACCAACCGTTTTCTGTTGAGTACATCTGAGCTGCCTCACACCTTGAAAAATGTATATACTGTTGTATCTATTATGAATTAAAAAAAAATATATATATATATTTGAATTGATGCATCTTCCCGGTTGAGTAAAATGCCTTTAAAACAGCCAATAACTTGAAATGAGTTGATGAGCAACTCATGTTTTGACTAAATACAATGTTGTCAAGTCAAATAATAAGACAAGTTTTACAATATAAGAGGGTGCCAATCTTATCACTTACATAAAAAAACTGTCCAGGGCAGAGTTTGAAAAGAGAACAAACAGCGGATACCAAACCACGCGTCTGCTTGCACAATCAGAATTTCCGAGCTTTCACTTGAGACTGTTGTCACGAGGAAAGATCATCAGTTGAGTTCAAATTTGTTTTTAAACCAGTTTACCGCCGTGTTCTAACAACTTTGTCAGTTGTTGCCATTCTGTTTATTAAATTGACAACTTTGTATTGTGCAGTGACGGATGGCCTAAAAGGTTTTATTTAGCCACGCATGATGCAACAAAGGCATACCTCCAACCATTTGAATAACACAAACTACAGATTTGTTTTCTTGTACAAATATATATTCTTACTTTATATTATTATTATTTATAATTCCGACAAAGCTAAAGACCCAAAGAAATACATATAAGTGATTCCTGAAGATTTCAGTTTGAGCTGGTATGAACTGGTGCATGTGTAATTGCATGCAGGGTGACTAAGTGCAACAAGCCTGAGCAGTACGAGTGACAAAAAGCACGTTTCACGAAGGTGCAGAGCAACAGCTAAAAATAGAGAAGGGCATAATTACATCATGACAGTTGTGCTATGAAACACTCTCACTATCATCGATTTTTGTTTTAAAAGGAGCAACTTATATGTGGCAGAATATATATTTCTTCGAAATATCCAAACCACCACTCAAAAGCACAGCAAATAAACAAAAACATTCCCGAATAGAAAGTTAACCAATAGATGTGTATAAAGCCATATAGGTTGTTATTATTGTAATACGTGAACACGTGGGCGTGGTGATTGGAGGTCGTGACGTCATCAAGCGTGAAAGCGCAAAGGGAACTTTAAGCTTGACCGCTATTAAACTAATTAATTGACTTACGAACATTATTATTTGTACAGTTGTTTTGACTTTCGGCTTGTCCCACCATACCGTGAAACATTTCCCCCCCCACTAGTTGTTCGAGTAGTAATGATTATAGTGACCACAAGGTGGTGCTGCTGGGGTTCCCCCGTTTGTTTCGTCATCGCCGTCACGTTGCGTCTCCGCCGGGCGGGGTTAAATAGCGGATGTGCGCCGCAGACCGGCAGATTAGCTCGACTCAACGCTGCTTATTAGACGCCCAACCGACCTTGCTCGTTGTTTCCGGATCTTTTTTTTTTTTTAATTTATTTTGAAAAATTTATTATTAGTATTTTCAGGCAAACCGGTTGTGTTTTTGCGGGTGTATTGTAACCGCCGTGCTTTCCACGTATCGTGTGCGGCTTTTCCAAGTTCTCAAGGAATGCCCAGAGAGCTGACCCAGAACAGGATCCAAAAGATCTGGGTTCCTACCAAGGATGATAAGCCGGCACCCCGTCGAGGTAAAAGACGTTATTACTGCAATTATACATATATTTTGTAAGGAGGACAGTATATATTGTTTTTAAGAATGACCTCTCTGATGTGAGGACGCTGCATCATTGTCGCCCGCCCCCCATTTTGAGATCCTATCAGTTGATTTTGTCGTTTTATTTGATCGTTGTGTGTCATATTCACGTCTACAAATGTGATCGTGCTTTGGCTGTTTGCACTTGTCCTACAACGGCATGCGCGGCACGCCTCGACAGGAGCGTGACTCGGCAAAGGTCGCCATGGTAACCGCATTGCGCCGCATCTCGGTGCGGGATGCTGCAAAAAAAATAAAAAAATTGGCCTTTTATTGGTCGCTGGGCAACGCGTGTGCAGTTTGCAGAGAGAAGAAATAAATAAATATAAATATAAATAAATAAATATCCTCCTGCCCGATGATAGCTGGGAGAGGCTCCAGCACGCCCGCGACCCTTGTGAGGAGAAGCGGCTCAGAAAATGGATGGATGGATGGATGGATTATGTTTTCAATCTATTTTTTTTTTGCACCCTCCAAAGCTCAATGTATGTCCCTGCAACTTTGCAGCAAACAGTGAGAAGCTTAGTTTACAAAAGTAGAGCCAACGTAACTTTTTAGCGACTTTTCCAAGGCCTCTCGTGACTCAAAAGCAAGTTCAATTTTCACACCGTTTTCCATATGACAAGAAAGGAGCCTCTCGGAAGGCGATCGCGGTGTCATTCATTGCTCGTGTTGTCCATTTATACGTTGCTAAAGTCATGACTTGTCAGCATGTTGGTCACTTTTGACCCGAGGTATGTGTTTCCAAGCTGCAAATATTTTGCACAGGTCGCCTTCTTTCACCTCTACAACTGTACATGAGAAAAGACAATTGTTGAACATTTAAAATGTAGATAGTGTTGAGTTACATGTTTTGACAAGTGTTTTTTTTCTCCCCCATGAGAAAGCACTTATTTATATTTTATTTGGAAAGTTTTTTTGTTTTTTTTTATTTCTGTGAAAGTTGATGCTGGAAGCTAGTGAAAGGGGAAACATTTGATTAAAATTGGATTTGAAAGGCCATATTGCCCTGCCCTAATAAATAGTAATAATATTAATTCTTAGTAATATTTCGATATGTTTGTATATGCGTAGCTACATAAATATGGGTGTTGTCCTGCATAAGGTGAGACAGTGTCTGACTGCCAATTACCGCGCTTAATCTCTTTTTTCCGTTCATGTGGTTCCAGTGTTGTGGGAATGAGATTAGTGAGTTGGCTCTGCTGATGTTTAGTGCAGTGCGGTGCGGTGCGGTGCGGTGACAATAGCACTGAGCTTGATGTGAAATAAAGAAATGCTGAGTAAGGGTGAGCTGCAGAATATGCTAAAAGCTGCAGTGACATATTGGAGGTTGCTGGGCAAGTGGAAACACTTCAGCCCGGGGCGTCGCATATAACAGTGGGTCATTAGTACAGGTTAAACCCTATGCTCTTTTAGGAGAGACACAATTCAATGTCATTGCATTTCTATAAATCCGACTGTCGTCCCTACAGCGGGCGGCGCCCCCCACATCGCCAACCCCCCCACCGTCATCGTGATGGTGGGCCTGCCGGCTCGGGGCAAGACGTACATGTCCAGGAAACTCACGCGCTACCTCAACTGGATTGGCATGCCCACCAAAGGTACGGCACGGCACGGACGGACGACTACTTCTATTTATTTAAGTGTCTTCTCACAATCACGTTTGCCACCTGCAGTCTTCAACGTGGGGGAGTACCGCAGGGAAGCGGTCAAGAACTACAGCTCCTATGATTTCTTCAAGTCTGATAATGAGTGTGCTGTCAAAATCAGGGAGTAAGTGTGTGTATGTACATAATGTAGTTTTCTTTCATGACAAAAATAACTAACAGCCGTTTTTACCCTTCAGACAATGTGCCTTAGCAGCCTTGAGGGATGTCAAGTTGTACTTACAGGACGAGGGAGGCCAAGTAGCGGTAGGTTTCCCATCATGCAGCAGTGACTCTTCGCACACATCGCGCGGGCGAGAAACAAACTTAAGACGGCATGTCTGCGGCAGGTCTTCGACGCGACGAACACAACGAGGGACAGGCGCGAGCTGATCCTGCAGTTTGGCCGCGAGAATAGCTTCAGGGTATGTGGTTACTATGGCGACCGGCTTCACTTGTGGGCCTGGGCATCACTGCAACCGAAGGTCCTCTTTTTCTGTCCAGACCTTTTTCATCGAGTCCGTCTGTGATGACCCGAGCGTCATTGCGTCAAATATCATGGTGAGTCGCACAGCTGAACTATGCACGGAAGTGCGTGAATTTGTATTCTAATTTCCGACCTTCTTCCAGGAAGTGAAGGTGTCCTGTCCAGATTACAAAGACTGCAACAAGACCGATGCCATGCTGGATTTCCAGAGGAGGATCGAATGTTACAAAGCCAGCTACCAACCTCTGGACCCTGATCAGCACGACAGGCAAGCTTCAGGACATCCACTCAGTCTAATGCAAACTCAGCTTCGATAGACGTTTTCACCATGACGTACTTCCGGGTGGCAAAACCTCAGATTGCACCACAAGTAAACAAACCAATACATGTCATTTGGCCAAGACAGAACAATTGAGAAAACAGGGTCAATTGCTTCTCTACCGCCGTACTTTGACTGTGTGACGCGTCAGTCGAAAGGTTAGGTGACGTAAATGGCCCTAAATTAAGTTGATTCAAAAACAGACTCAGAGGAGGACTCAAGTCAGCGGTAGTCAATTACTTTCACTTTCACCATCGTTAATCCGGTTGTGTTTGTTCTCTACCTGCAGGGATCTATCCTTCATCAAGGTGATAGACGTGGGCCGGCGCTTCCTGGTCAACCGCATCCAAGATCACACCCAGAGTAAGATCGTCTACTACCTGATGAACATCCACGTCCAGCCGCGCACCATCTACCTGTGTCGACACGGAGAGAGCACAGACAACCTGGAGGGCCGACTGGGGGGCGACGCCGGCCTCTCGCCGAGGGGCAGGCAGGTATAAAACCGGTCCGAAGACCGAGTGCCACGTTAACAGATGTCAGACGCCGATCGTTGTTCACTCTCCATTTGTAGTTTTCCACCGCTCTGGCTGGATTTGTAGCGGAGCAACAGCTGAAGGATCTGAAGGTCTGGACCAGCCAGTTGTGCTGCAGCATCCAGACAGCCGAGCACCTGGGGGTCCCGTACGAGCAGTGGAAGGCCCTCAACGAAATTGACGCAGTGGGTGTCGCTCGCTTGCCGCATAAGATTCTCTCTCCCTGCGCGAATATTCTCCTTTTAACTTCTCGTGCTGCTTTAGGGATTGTGTGAGGAGATGACGTACGATGAGATTAAAGAGAAATTCCCTGAGGAGTTCACCCTGAGGGATGAGGATAAATACTACTACCGCTACCCCGCTGGAGAGGTAAACCCCTACATTGGAATTATCGTCATAGACCGTATACATATTGTAGATATACAATAATATATACATAAAGCTTGTCTCCGTTGAAATGTTGGACTTCAACATTCTGTACTTCCTTGACACCAACTCCTATTTAGACAGGGCTTTTCAGACAGAGCGCAAAACCCTCAAATAGGTTCCCACAGAAAAAAATAGTTTGTGAATAGTGGACCGCAAATTTGCGGGAGATTACTTATGTGCTCCATCTACACTGACTGCTTGTTTAACACGGGATGACATCCAATACAATTAACATTGTGTTGACTATAGTCGTACCAGGACCTGGTCCAAAGGGTGGAGCCGGTCATCATGGAGCTGGAGAGGCAGGAGAATGTGCTGGTCATCTGCCACCAGGCTGTCATGCGCTGCCTCCTGGCGTACTTCCTGGATAAAAGCGCAGGTGGGTACACAAACGTACACGGTTGTCTCGTTATTGCACTCACAACACATCACATCACCATTCATGTTTTTTTTTTAAATTTTTTTTTTTTGGTCTTGCAGATGAGATGCCCTACCTGAAGTGTCCCCTGCATACCGTGCTGAAGCTCACCCCTGTTGCCTACGGGTGCAAAGTCGAGTCCATCTCTTTAAATGTGGACGCAGTGAACACTCACAGGGACAGACCAGAGGTAAGGCTTCATTAAACAAGTCCGTATTTACCTGTATTTCTTTACCATTGAGTATGTATCATTCTGATCTCGTACAGGAGGTGAAGAGGGGTCCCGGCAGCTTGATCCGGAGGAACAGCGTAACTCCTCTGACCAGCCCCGAGACAAACATCAAGAAACCACGCATCGATGACCTGGACGAGGCTCCCATCCAGGAGCTCCCCCACTCGGTGGCTTCGTTGGCCCTCTGCAGCCCGTCGCACCTTCCGCTAACACTGGCCGGCCAGGTCGGTCCCAGCATAAACACGCAAAAATCAGTCAGAGTCACACATCAGTTTTTAACGTCAAATCAGGTTATCAGGATGTCAAGATTGTCACCTCTTAGATTGCATGTTTTCTCACTTATTATCCGTCCTCTTTTCCTGTGCTGCCTTCTCCTGCTCTGCAACTTGCAGCACTGGCTGGGCAAAGTTTGCCTGTAAGTATTCATACAGCTACTAAGTGTGATTGGAACAAACCCCCCCCCCCCCCCCCCCCCCAAAAAAAAAAAAACCAAAACCAAGCAAAATCTTGATTGGCAAGTATGCATCATGTATACACAGAGATGGAGGACTCGAGTCGCATGATTTACTTGACTTAGAATTTTACGACGTTTGGAAAAACTAGTCTTGACTTTGACTTGGTATTCATGAGACTCTGCTTGACTTAGACTTGCACGACATAACCTACATTTGAAAGAAATGCATTTTCAAGATAGTGTGCCATTTGTTTTGTTTTTGAAAAGATTGTTGGTTGGTTGGTTGGTTGTTGGTTGATTGTTTGGAATCAGGGATTATGTTTTTGATCAAAATCGTGACAAAGTAACCATGTTGGTTATGCCTTTGAAAATAGACAACACGGGAGACTGGTTTTGGACCAGTAAAAAAATAAGTGAATGTGTTAGTCTAATGTGTGAATATCTGTTGTGACTGTGCAAGATTATATAACTTGACATTATGACTTGTAATGACTTAACTTGACTTTTAGTGGATACTCGACTTGAGAATTGCTTGAAACTTGAAGGTTAAAACTCCAGACTTATTTCCATCTCCGTGTTTACATCTCTTGCGTAAGATTTGCTTGGCAAATGAGTGTATTTACTACGCAAATCAACTTTTGCTTTCAATGGCAAGCGGTGGGAAGGCTCGTGGAGAGCTGCTTACTGGCAGTGAAAGTTTAGACATGTTCTCTAAACACTTTGTGTTTTTGTTTTGTTTTGTTGTTTGTTTGTTTCAAAAGACGAACCGTTTCGCTCTTTGTCTTTCAAAGTGAAAGCAACCAGCAATGCGGCTTTCCTGTTGATTCGTAGCTCCTCCTCCCTTGCTGCCACTTTAGGCAAAAGATGACTTCAGTAATACAGTGCATTAAAGGACTTAAATATTAAGGCACTTACAGGATGTGAAAATTGAATTGAGTTCATCCCAAAGCGTCTTGTATCAGCTTGATTTTTGTCCATATGGTGTATCTACTAGGCCAGTGTGATTTAACCCTAGATCAGCAAAACAAAGAAAAGAGCCGCTCAGATTCCAGTGACTAAGTTGTAAGACTGCTGTTAGGGCGCGGGAGTCTGCTCCATTCACAATTGCCCGAGGATTACGAGGCTGTCGGCTTACTCATTCAGTCTAGTTTTTGCACCTTCTAAAAATACCAGAAGGTGATGTAACTTGTCCTTTGGAGGCATCATGCTAGACGTGACGATATTGTGCGTAGACAGCCGTTTGTTTGTCTCGCAGCTAAGCGCATTCCGAACATTACGTAGAGCGTGAACTCGAGTTTTAACGTCGGCGGTGCATTTGTGTGTGTTCGCAGAACCTGAGAAGACACTCATGACCTTGCCAGTCAGACTGCAGCAAAGACGCGGCATCCGGCCGCAATGAAAGTTCTTCAACAAAAAGCCTTTTCAAATTAAAAGGATTACAACTTTTTTTCCCCCCCCTCTCACATTGGTGTACCTTAACTCTTCCAAAACGTGAGGGGGGCTTATTTTCATTTCTGTATTTTTTTTCCTTAGTTTTCAATCCAAAGATGTCATTTCCAAGCAAAAATCATCTTCACTTTCATGCCTTCCTTCAAATATTTCTACTGGGACGAATGAATGAATGAAAAGCAAACGTATTTAAACGTAAATTTATTCTTACAATCGTTCACAATGGAGACTTTCACAGAATTGTATTTATTTTTTCCCCCCATGTTTTTTCACATTGTGTCGAGGTGAAGCCAAATTATTTAATTGACTATTATTTAGCACATTTTGAGAAGCATTTGGATTGTAATCATTTGTGTCAGTGTCTTTTAATGTGCTTCATTACAAGCAGCTTCACGTTAGTGGAGGGCGTTCTTGCCGTAGAGTGCCTGTAGCGCTTGTTTTGCAAGCCTATTGTTTTGTCCTGTTATGTTTTCACATTAAACCTAATGACATCACATATCATTCAAATAAGTAACTTTTCACAGTGTTTAACTAGCTCGGTTGCTACGAAACACGCGGAATTTAACAGGGTCTTGTTTTTTCTTTGCTGTCGTTGTCCGCAACGCACAAATGTAAGCACCTCTATTTTTCTTATAACAAAGCGTGCTGTTAATAATACATCTGTAAATATGAGTGTATGTACGGTGAAAGTGGAGACGGATGGAAGACGACTTACTTTCTCGAATGAGTCTTGAATTTGATGTTTTTGTACCAATGTGGTGGGACTTCAAACGTGAGCAGGGTTTGTGTATAGAAGGAAAATGCTTCTCACATCTTTTGTTGTCATGTCAGTGTGATATACTTGAACTATGTATTTGATTTTAATTTTTTTTGTAACTGTTTATGATGTTCTTTATTTATTTGTCTGTAGGTTTTGACACAATGAGAGGGGCTACTATGCAGGATAGAGTATGTTCTACTTGATTTTGCATCTGCTGGACCAATAAAACTACTAAAAGTAAACTGTGTGCATTTCCACTCTATTGTTAATTGCTTTTATGGCACCACATAGTGTTCTCTATCACACCCATTCACACGCTTGGTGAGTCAACCCACCTTTAGCCATGTCTGCTGATAAAGTGACTGGCGCAATTCAGGATGTTGCAGTCAAATTACACCAGAGCGGATTATCAAAACATTTTCCAATTCGGTTCATCACAATTTGAAGTGTGTCTTATCTAATACTCTTAGGAAGAAGGCTCGGTGAGCTGTTTACTACTGAGCTGCTGCAGACTGGTAATGCATTGCGGATTCCACACAGTGCATGTGGAACTATCAAATTTAAATGAACGCTGAAAATTATGTTCCAGGGGACTATGAATTGTGGTCTTTGGAATATTTTGTCCCTTGAAGGTCACTAAATCATCATGCCAAGTAGTTTGCAAACTACTATAAAACTACAATGGTGGCTGGAATTACGGGTTTAATTCATTCCTTGACCACACTTGTAAATCAACTCCACTCAAATCATCTTTCCCCATCGAAATTAACAAAAATGCCATTAATCTGTTCCAGCCCCACAAGACACCAACAATTTATTTTTGTAATGTGTTAAATAGCACTCCACAGTTTTGTGCTGTATAAAAGAAACATACAGTAATACCATAATATAACAATATATTATTAGCAATATAACACAGACAAATATAATACATGAAAAAGAGTTTCACGACTAAATCACTTAAACTGCAGTAATATTTGTCATTTTTTTGCAAAGGATAAAGAATATATGCATTTGAGTATTGTTATATTGTCCGTCGACATGTGTTGCTGCACCCTTTATGATATCAATATCAGTCTCTGGAGAGTTACTGCGACATTGATGGCAGTTTCGTTAGCCCATCTATGGTGTTTTGCATTGTGAGTTAGCATTAAGCCAGCGGACTTTCGTAAGTTATGTGGGTTAATTTTTTGCACATAACGCGTCATTTTCATTGTTTTATGTTTAGCTTGAAGCAAAACTCATACGTCGAGTCACTTGTAAGTTGCGGTACCGCTGCATATATATATATATATATATGGAGGTTTTTTTTTCACCCGCACCATCAGGGTGCCAAACAATTCAAACATATTTAAAGTACTTTCTGCAGAGTAAAGTGCGAGTACTACCACTGTATGCAATTGGGTTGATATTAATGCTAAATGGATATAAATAGATCTTGGCTCTCTGATGAGCTGAGAATGTGCCCCGCTCCTATTTCTGTCTCTCACCCGCTCACTCAACACTTAAAGGGACACAGACAAATGTGACATTTCCGTGTAAATCATGGCGTCTGCGAGTGTCTCGGTGGCGATGTGACTGCCGTCAGGTTCCGCCTCCCCCTCCCACCCGGGCCCCTCCATCGCACACGCGCACATCCACACGCGTACGCTTCAGTGCTGGCGACATCACTTGTGTGACTCATTTCTCGCCACATGACGGCATTTTTGTTCCCTCCAGTATGTCACAAGTACTTTTGACAACTTCAGAAATGTAAAAACACTGTGTATTGATTCTTGTGGAATTAGCAGAATGATGCAACAGCAATTTCATTTGCTTCTGCCTCTACAGCTCTGGAAAGAATTAGGAGACCACTACAAAATTAGCTCTTTCTCTGATTTTACTATTTATAGGTTTGAATAAAATATTAACTGCAAGCCTGAAAAAAGTTTTTTTTAGAAGTAGTATTCTTTTTTTTTTTTCCTACTGGCCTTTTTTGTTATTATTATTTTCTGCATTTCTTTTACAGAAAGATTGTCACGGTAAATAGGCCTGTATGTTATTTTTTCCCACCCAAAATATACATTTGCTTTTGCATTTGCAGCTCTGGAAAACGATTGGTTTCTCAGATTTTGCCATTTATGGGTATATGCAGAGGTTATATTTACACATTTTCGATCAACTGTACTTGTCAGAGTACTTTAAATGCCCCCTACTTTTTACTTTTACTTCAGTATTTATGTGAAGATGGATCAATACTTTTACTCTGTTACAATGATCGACATGGGGTTCGCTACTTTTATTTATCTATTATTGCGCGTCTATCTTTAGACTTCATCTTCGACTTCTGCATAACGTACCTTCACGAGCCAATCAAAATGACTTATTGGGGGGGGATCGAAAAGACAGCCGCGCGAGTGTGTTTACTTTACAGACTCCAAAAAACAACAGCTTTGTCATGCAGCTCTTAAATTGTGACTGCCAAACTTGGATATGTCAGCCCACTTCTAACTTGACAAAACACCTTACGGTAAGTTGCAGATGTTTCTATTGTTGTTTTGCCAGTGGACATGGCAACATTAGCACTATCCTATGGTGTCGCACCCGCACACACAATCACTAAGTCTGTTCAGCAAACAGTTTCTTCATGAAGTCATTTAAGTGAATAAAGCAAATAACGCTTCTGTAGGGCCCAATGCATGTGTTGTTGGTTTTTGGGCAGTTAAAAATTGAAATGGTGGCAGGTGTGTATCGACTCCCATATATTGATGTTAAGTTGATGTTCATGTTCTGATTTAAAAAAAATAATTAGAAGTTACTCACAAGTTACTCTTTACTTGAGTAGTTTTTTCATCGAGTACTTTCTTACTCTTTAGTCAAGCAAATATTTGGATGACTACTTTTTACTTGAGTCATATTATTCCAAAGTAACAGTACTCGTACTTGAGTACAATATGTGGCTACTCTACCCACCTCTGGGTATATGTTTGCATAAAATAACATTTTGTTGTTTGATGCTATAAAGTACTGATGACATAACTCCCACATTTCAAATTCAGTTGGGCATTTACAGCACTTATTTGCAGAAAATATTTTTTTTTGTTGAACGTAATAGGTCCAGAAAAGGTCCAGTGTGTGTGTGTGGGTTTTTTTTTGTCTCTTAATTTTTCCCACAGCTGTACTCATGGATGTGCACTAATACTGCATGTGTTTTGTGGCACGGCCTCATCCCCCCCATGCATGTATTGCTGTCGATGCTTGTGTGCGAGCACAGAGGAGCTGCTGTGTCAGGCATTTGAATGTTCAAATGTGGAGCCGGCGTTAGCATGCGGCGCTAAGCCAGTCACTCCACAAATAGCAGCCTTAATGCCGCGCTAACGAAGGGGCCAGAGCAGTTATATGTGCTCTCAATCTCGTTCAGGGTTAAAATCATGGAGATGTCCAGCAGGGTTTCACACCTAAAATGTCCTCCATCTCCATATTGCCCAAACTGCAAACTTCTGGTGAGCAGACTATGACATTGACTCGGTCCTTTATCATGACTCAGCTGCTTGGCCTCTTTTATCTCGTTAGCTCTTCCTTATTAGCCGTGCATGTGACCCGAGCGTCCCATTTGAGCCTGAAATAATCTTGTCCACTTGCACATAAACACACACATGAATGAACTCTTTTGACCTATTTAAAATACATAAAGTCACATGAGCAAACAGAGCCACCCTTGACTTGACTGCATTGCAGCAATGTCACTCAGTATGTGTTGAGTTTCACAATTTATGACATTATATGGATGTGCACGCGTGTGTGGAAGTTTACAGGTTCAAGGCCACAGAAGCGCCTCTTGGCCTCCAAACTAGTTTGAAAGAACAAATAATTCATTATTTGAACCACTCAAATTTAATTGAAGTGTAAATAAACGTAATAATACAGTAAATCAATTTCATAATAAACCCTCCTGGACTTCCAAACAAGAAAGAGAAATATATAGAGTATTAATATATTTTTTCCATCCATCCATTTTCTTCCGCTTATCTGGGGTCAGGTCGCGGGGGCAGCGGCTTAAGCAAGGAAGCCCAGGCTTCCCTCTCTTCCGGGGGGATCCCGAGGCGTTCCCATGCCTCCGACCAGTGGGACGTGCCTGGAGCACCTCACCAGCGAGGCGTCCAGGGGGCATCCTAACAAGATGCCCGAGCCCCCTCATCTGGCTCCTCTCGATGCGGAGGAGCAGCGGCTCGACTCTGCGGAGGAAACTCATTTCGGCCGCTTGTATCCACGATCTCGTTCTTTCGGTCATGAGCTGTAGGTCGTGACCATAGGTGAGGGTAGGAATATCAATATTTTAAAAAAAATCTATACAATATACATTAAATTTAAATAAAGAAGGAATGAATTTTCTTCAATATGATTTTTTTTGGTTAATTATTAACCAAAGAATATTGCTCCTCTTCCCCCAAAACTTTTTTTAAATACTTGCTGGCTTGGCAAAAATGTTTTAGGAGTGTTAAGTGTAAATACCTGTACATAGAATATGCTTTTCAAGTGTATGTAGTATGTTTGTATACGTCCAGTTTTGCAAAGCCATTACCTCCGCTATTCGTGCAAAGGGGTGAAATTGCTCTTGCTTTGTGTGCACAGGCTATTGATGGAGAGATTTTCGTGTGAATGGCGAGGATAAGTCTTTGATGAATGGAGTGGAGCAGATTAAACATCCCCGATTACACTGGCTCTGAAATAAAAGAGCCTTTTATGGTATTCCTCTGCACAGTTATGCCGCTGACACAAAAGGCACAAAAGCTCGTCTTGATGAGTCACCCTACATGTGAGTCATCTTTATTGTTGTGTGGCAAGTTTGCATTCTCCTGACTTTTGTGTTTACATGCTATATGTTTAGGAAATTGCAAATGCTGCAGTCATATGGAATGCACTCTGCACTGCAATTGTCCAATGACCTTGCTGGGGGACACTTGGCAGTCAATCCAGTGACTGGAATGAAGAGAAAACAAAAAAAGAAAACAACAACAACAACGACGACGGGGAAGGTGTCGAAGTGCATTAGAGCTCACTTAACTTTTTTGGACAACAGCAGCTTACTTCCTGTTATATCGCTGTCCTGACTCTTCCTAAAGCCTCACAAAGTTAATGGACTTATTGGATAGGTCAGTGCTATGGACACGCTAACATCGGGGCGGGGAGGCAAGGAGGAGGATGAAGAGGACAAGGAGGAGAGAGAAAAAGTGGAGATGCTGGTCCAAAGGCGGCGGCTCTGTTCAGCGAAATCCACCTTCACCTCCATCCTCCCCTCACCTCGTTCCTAATCCCTCGCCGTGAATAACTAACCTCAGAGACGGACGCGCGGAAGCTCACGTATCTTTAAAATGACGAATAGAAGTGAGACGGCGTGTTGGAACGAACGAGAGCAACCAAAACATAAGGCCCAGTGTGCCAAAGCTGTTTCTGCAGCAGCATGATGACACTTCCTTTACTACAGCGCAAACAAACTCCTCACGGTGTTGCCACACTCATTTCCTTCCCTGCGTGAATGCAACAAGTGGTCATGAAAGGGTGAATGAGGCTTCAAGGGATGAGCCTGTCCTTACGAGAATTCAGTGGGAATTTAGACACGACAAATCGATTCATTGACAGAAAACAACAAAGATTTATTTGGGCCAATGAAAAGAAAAAACGATATAAAACAAGGAGGAAAAAGGCCACAGCATGACAAAAATTAAGTACTTTTATGTGGGGAAATTAGTAAATGTACGCTGTTATTATCATTAAATATTTGTTAAAAAACAACAACAGTGGTTCGCCATAGAATAATTCCTAATCTAGAATTACTTCGCACTCTGGATCGTGATTGATGATGATGATGATGATGATGATTATTTCATTATATATTTACTCATTCAACCTATTTCTTGCCATATTACGACTGCTTATAATGCCTTGACCCTCTAACACAATCTGTGCATGTTACGGTGGCTTATTTTTTTTTAAAAATCCAGTATACCACATTTTTCAATTCAATTTTGTACCTACGGTATTTTATTTTCTTATATTTAAGCACAGTGTAACTGAATAATATTACAGTGCTTTAGAATAATATTAAATACAAATTTTAGGAATAAAACCTCTGCCTCTTTTTTGATCAACACTTGTATTTACTATCGGTGCGATTATTGTGGTACTTGGAGTATTATTATTATTATTTTTTTTTTTTCTAAGGTGGTACTTGCTGTACAAAGTTTGGGAACCACTTCTCTAACCCACAACCAATTTAAACAACAGCACAAGGTAGTAGTGTACTGTGTAAAGCATGTTAACCAAATGTATTGGAAAGTTTTCACAAAAAATGTCCGGGAACACAGTGCTTCACTTTGAACAGTCCATATAAGGAGTTTCCTCGTTGATGCAAGAATACTTATGAATTATTACCCCTGTTAATGCTTTGCTTGGATGTCATCATCGACAATGGTTAACAGGGCTCGTCTAATCCATGGGAAGAGGGACAATGGAAAGTTGCATCAACTCCTCGTGGCAAGGGATCAGCAGTAGCCGTAAAACCTTTGAGCCCAAAAAACAAAAACAAATGAGGGTTGTAGTTTGGACAGGACACGCTGAAGGAGAGGGAAAAATACTGGAATGACGTGAATTTGGCTCCATTGTGGACGCAGAGTGACAAGCTGATGTTTCCTCAGGCCACCCAAAGTTCACTCATTGTGCTGCCATTGTGTGTCAGTAAAGGTTTTGTAAGTGTGCAGGCAAAAGCGGGATTGCACAAAAACTTCATTTCCACTGAACTTTGGAGAGGGCTCGAATACCGGTCAAGGAAAAACACCTCTGACTGTACTTGTGTGAACATTTTTCAGCATATATATATATATATATATATATATATATTATTTTTTTTTTCCCAGTGAACTTGCATAAATCTTATTGACAAAATTTGGGCATACGCAAGAAGTTGCAGAAGTTTAAGTTCCAAAGCTTTGGTGCTGATCTAAATGGATTGGCCTCGGTACGTGGTCCATTGCAAGAGGATAACTTCAGTCCTGTACAGCAATGTTCAACGTTACCCGCAAATCGACCCCGAAACCCATCCTATAAATACAAGGCAGGGTAAGGAGCACCCTGCGACGGGGCGACGGGGGGTGAGTCGGGTTGGCGCCCCCGCCAATTGTGTCACCTGGTTGCTCTGTGTACAAACAGTGGCTCGCTGTTTACTCTGCAGGCTGTCGACTAATGAGCTTACGCAACCCCTCAAGAACACGCAGTCCGCGTTGCCAGCGTCTTAACCGCGAGGCTCAATTGGGATATTCGGCTTGCTCGTTCGGGAAAAACAGGATCAGCGAAATTCGGTCTCTTGGCCCTGCAGGTGCAATGGGGAGTAGAATTTACTTCTCCCATGAGCAGGACGGAAGAATGAAGATATTTGAAGTTAACACGACGAGAGAGACATTTTTATAGACATACAGTGTACCCCTGATATATTGTGGCTCCTCGGTTTTTAGGCATTTGTTTTGATGGGCTCTTAAGGTATACAGGGAAGTCTTAATTTAGAGGTGCGTGGCTTCAGTGTTGTAGCACTGAGGTCGACTCGAAGAGACAGTGAAATTAAGAGCAAGAAGAAGAGGAAGAGAAGGTCCCCAACTCAACTCTAGTCACGTTCCTCGTATCCACGGAGCAATGGGTATGCTCTGTTTGTAGGTGTTGCTGCTCCGTGTGTGATAAAGTAGCAGTTGTTTGACGGTTTATAATGACAGTAGATGCATTAAAAAAAATAAAAATAAATGATAGTCACATCCATAATAGGACTGGTACCAAAGGGAAATTGAGAACAGTTTTTTTTTTATTTTATTTTTTTTTTTTTTTAAGAACTGGCTCACAGTTATTTGCCTGCCTGATACCAGGGCTACTTGCAACACTTGCAAAGCTTTTCAAATAATAATAAAAAAAAAAAAGAACCAGTGCTTTTGTCGGGGCTGGACCACTGGCTAGGCTGCTCAAAGCGCCTCTTTTCTGTCATGATTGGCCTCACGTCGCAGAGAGAATGTTGGAAGCTCGAGAAGAAGAAACAAATTTAAAGTGTTGAGAACATGACGTATCTTGCGGAAGGTATTTTTCAAAAACTGAATAAGTTTTGGATCAAGCTGAATGCAAAAAGAGCACTGCAAATATTAGTAGCCAAAGGGTTATACACGAGGCATTTTATCCGGTGAAAATGCTACTATGAACAGGATATCTTCCTAACGTTTACAGTTTAGGTTCATGGGGGGGTGAACAGAAAATGGCTGAGTCAGGATGACAATCCCAAAGGGCTTCCTGTTGTGGCGCCTTGTTTAAAACACTCGGTGATTTGTGGAATGGAATAAGTCACGTTTCGGCACGACAATCCCTGACCCCAGACTTGACCTCCACAAACTCCACCGCGGCCACATCAGAGGAACAAATAAACGCGATTACTTCACAAAAGCGCTGTAATGTTCTCAGTGACGGTGAATGATTATGTGATGACACTCTGTGTTCTGAAACAGCAACGCAGAACTGAACGTGGCAGAGTTTCTGGTGTTGCGTGTAAACATCTCAGCTTACACTAAAGTGTACTTCTTCACTTGACAGCTGTTTGTTCCTGCGAAAATAGACTGTAAACACCATTATTGCTTATGATTCTCCACAGTCTTTAATTAGATTTGACTGAAACAAACTGAGAGATATTTTAAGGTCCACAGCAATAATAAAAATGAGTTAAACCAGAAGGGGGGGGGGAGGATCCTTTTTTGTTGTTCCAACCTGGAAGAAGCAAATGTAACTAAATTGTGATGCGCGAATGCTTAAGACGACTGTTGGATAATATAGTTGGTGGTTCACACAAACATTTGAAGATGTGTTTACTCGACAAGAAATTTGCACAGAACATTCTGTACATAGTTTGTAAGCAAATACTCCCAGATATAGTTCCCTCTTTTCGACTCGACCGACTGCTAAAACAGTTGCTCGTGTCCAGTGTACAGTATATTTGCATCCTTGTTTGTGTATCCAACACAGTCTCTCTGCAAAACCGTTTCGCCAGGCCATCGAGCAGGCCGCCTCTTCTCATGCCCCGGGAGCACTCACTGATTTAGATGACGATAGAAAACGTGTGACGGCATTTATTTCACCCTGTATTATTGGGTACTATCCATACTAAAGACGAAAAGCAAAATAAGACATGCTTCAAAATGCGATGACCGCAGAGGTCAAGAAATGCAGCCGTGACCCAGTGGTTGCCTGCGTGTCAATCTACTGTCCGGCGTCCTGTTTAATCTCCTCGTCTGAGCGTCTAGTGGGCAGTCTGTGTTGAGCTCATCATGCCCTATAATCTGGTTTGAAAGCCTCCTGTCATATGTGCGAAGGGTAAATCTCATAGTAGTAGTGTAGAAGAATACACACTTTTAAATACTCCTTCACATGACTCACTCTTACTACAAACACTTCGAGCATTAATGAGTCAGAAGGGAAGGAAACTCCTGTGTTCCACCTTGTTGCCCCCTTTTAATATGAAGGGAAATTGCGCCCTCTTTTGGAAATATGGTGAAAGATACAACACCGAAAAAGAGACAATACCGAAAAATAAAGCTTCACCTCTGAGTCAATCCAGTTGTTTTACGATATGCGTGCACTTAGTCAGCAAAAAAAAAAAAAAAAAAAAAAACTCTACTTCCATTACTTGATACCTAAGTGTGCATTCCAATGACACTGCCTGCACTTGTCATCTCTCAAGGCCAGGCAATGTTTGAGGAACTCCATTTATTCACTCACTGACATTGAGTTGAAACAATAGAAGTATAAAATTCAGTTTTTGCACAGATTATACTGCCCAGTTTTGATCAACACTGTGAGACATATTCATTCAAATCTGTTTATTGCCTGGTGTAGTTCACAGTGGTGGAGAACTGAAGTGCATCATACAGAAAGCAGCTTCAATTGTTTCCCCCCTCATGTAAGCTAACGTTGCAAATATCCTACGTACATCATCTACATATACAGTACATCAATGATACTGTATGTATTTTTTTCTTCTCAGAATGCTTGTATTCGATTCCTGCAATTACAGTGCTCTATTGGACGGACAATTGCAGTGCTCTAATGAGCCGCTAGGTGGCGGAAGGTTTGCACATAATGTCACGCAATGAGCACCCTGAGAAATTATTGGAACGTTTTGGCAATATTTGCTCTTCCTCACACTAAAAATCTTTAGAATCATTTATATTTCAGAATACATTGAGTGGATATAAAAAATCTACACACCCCTGTGTAAATGGCAGGTTTTTGTGATATACAAAATGTGACATCATTAATGTGACCCATAACTTAATTTAACTCAATTTTAAAAAAAAATGACTATTATAATAAATTGAACTTAAGTGGTGTAGACTTTTTATATCTACTGTATTTACTAATCCTTGTTTTTTTTTTTTTTACATTTTATATTTGTGTATATTAAGTAGAAATAATTATACATTCTGTTACTTGAACAGCATACGCTCCACATTTAAATGGCATGTGTATCCATAAAGTCCCCTCGACGTCTACTATTTATTTTGCTGAACTTTTTAACAATCATTCATCACACAGAGATACCCCAAATCGGAATGTCTGGCGGGTTTCATCTGAAGATGTGGATTTTGTGTGTGTTTTTTTCCTTCGAGGTCATAAATCTGCCATCTGAAGTGTAAAAAAAAATAAATAAAAATAAACACAAATTTCCATCTGTACTGAATTTTAGTGGACATTACCTTGGGAACTGCGCCCGTTCACTTGAAACATACCATAAAAGTCAATATGCACTCCTGGGATTAAGCCCTCCAAAAATCCCATAGACTAAAATAGGAGGAGCAAAAAATAAATAAAGTACAATAAAATAAATAAATATATATAAATATATATATATATATATATATATATAGTATATATAGTGAAGTGTCACCTGTTAGACAGTGTGATTGAATTGGCTTTTCATTCACTGATTTTGAGGAACAACACGCACTGGCACATTCGTTTCCTTTGGCCCATGTAATCCACTTGGAAATAGTTTGGGGGGGGGGGGGGGGGGGATCCTTCCTCCCATTTGTGCACGACAGTAGCAAGGACACACACACACGAATGGGAAAGAACCCATCGGTTATTTTCCTTTTTCTCACAGTGGGCCGTTTCTCCATAATTGGGCCTAGAAAGTTATAATGGTGTAAACAAAGTACAACAGGAGTAGGAACCTGAACAACAAGCTACGGGGCTCACTACACAATTACAGACATTTGAGCAAAGTGCTTTTCAGTTCTGTATCCACGAAACCACACGTGGAAAACAAAGGGTAGGTGGGGTGAATTTAGCCCAGACGTCCATTTTATGTGGTCTGCTTCTCACAATATAGTAGACTAAGTGTCCCACAATGCATCTCAATCTCATCGCTGCTCTATGACCAAGAGTGGTTTTTAAACGATGGTGTTGAGAAAAATGTCTTCAAAAAACGCAAGTCCAACAATTCAAAGGCTTACCCATCATCATCCACGATTATTTTACGACACATTCTATTTTCGTAAAATGCCACAGTTGTCAGTCATTCACATGCAACCTGGTGGAGCACAAAGCAGTAAATAACGTTGAAATGTGGGCCCAAATTTTATTTCATTTTCAATATTTTTTAATTGCATTTGCATTCGTGTTTTGCACAATAGTGCACGCTTGTCTTTGTTTCACCAAGCCATCCACTTCAATGTATTGCAGAGGCAATTCTGAACTCATATGACCAGGAGAGCTTACATGAAAAACTCGAGACGACTATGCTGTGATGTGTTCTCAGATGAAGAATGAGACTGGCGCGGCTGCACAAAGGTTTTAGTTCCACTGGTCATTAAAACTGCATTAAACTCCCACTCTCCGTTTCAGAAAAGTCCTGAAATACCAAGTACGACCTCTAGGGGCAGTAGTGAACCACAAAACAACACTGTGCAGTGTTTTATGGGCTCACTCAGTACTGCACTTGTCTGTACTGTATATACTGTACATTTGTCAGCGAACGACCGAGGCCAATGTCAAAGTAACAAGAACCCTCTCGATGGATTGTGTAATTATTTCTAATCCTGACACGTTAAGGTCAAGGTGAATTATTATTAAGCGTATTAAGCGTATGATAGATAATAACGCTTTGACATGCAAACCTCTTTATGAATGAAGGGTCGTTGTTCGGCGGATGCGAGAAGCAGAGCCGAGGACAGGGTTTCCCTCACCGTTTGGAGATTAAAGCTTCTACCTCTCTGCTAGATTAGATAGATACACGCCGCGACCACCCTTGTAACTCCCCCAAAAAATAATCATATCTCAAATCATCTTTCCCCGTTGAAATGAATGGAAATGTCATTAATCTACATGTTTTTGCTTCAATTCATTGTGCTGCTCCTTCTGGTGTGCACGGCTTAAATAATACAGTCATAAGGTTATTCATGGAGATGGTCACAACTGTCTCAGTAAGCTGCAGTAATACTATTAGTTCTTGGCAGAGGATAAAGACAATATGCCAGATTGTTATGTTACCTATCTCCACCGTTTGTTCAAATTTCCATTGCTTAAAGGGTTATAACACCCTAACACTGATGCTATTCGTTAGCCAGTCTATGGCATTTTGCATTGATTGTTAGCATTAAGCCAAATGGGCTTTCCTAAGGCAAAGCAACAGTGGGAGGAAAAAGTCTGAACTCTAGAATTTCTTAAGTTTAAATCAGACATACAGTAAATGTGGTCTGACCTGCATCTACTGCATGTGCGCATCATGCAAGTGAGTGTGTAATCGTTGCGTGCAGTCAGAAGAGCAGTGATTAACACTCATCTGTATTTCCTGATGGATTATTACGAGCGTAGCGTGACCACAGCATCGAGAGACTTCGACCCACTGTGGGGATCGTGACCGCATCCCCCCCCCCCCCCCCCCACACGTCCCCACCTCTCCATCTACTTTGAGCCCGACTGACAGACCGAGACGTTTCATCCAATAATCATCATGATGATAAATAATTATGAGTCTGGCCATCTTGGAGGTTTTGGATTTTTGCACGACACGGATAGCGGACGGGGATGGGTATTTTCTCACCAAAGTGTCACTTTCCTTTTAGTCGGGAGCTTTGATTACAGCATTTGCTGTATGTGTTTTGGAATCATTTTGATAAGCTTATGAAATGCCACAAAATGCACATCATTGGAGAGAGCTGGACGACTGCAGAAAGTCTGGGACTATTAGAGGTCAATTGATATGCTTGTTTTTTCTTCTACTTTCTACTTACGAGGGTTACGGGCTGCTGGAGCCTACCCCAGCTATCTTCGGGCAGGAGGCGGGATACACCCTGAACCGGTCGTCAGCCAATCGCAGGGCACATAGAAACAAACAACCATTTGCACTCACATTCCTCTCATTTTCATGAAAAAAAAAAAAAAAAAAATAGCTACTGTTGCTATTTGCCCTTACTGCTCTTTGGCAGAAGAACAGCCCGCAGGCAAGAGCGTGGCTTGTAACATGGTCATGAAAGGGGCTTCGTTTTGCCACTTGGATTATGTAACCCATACACGACGAACGTTTACCCAAGCTCACCACTGGCACCAAAATGGACTCAAATCAATCACACATACACTCCATCTTGGAGTATTTACTACATTATTGCGAGCCTGTTTTAGCATCTATGGGAGAACTGCTCAACTGCTTGAAAAATAGTTTTTTCCTTCACCTTAACTTTAATTGTAAATAATGAAACACTTGCTAGATACTTATCATTGTACTTACTGGTATGCGAGCAAACGTTAGTTATAACAACACCTCAGAGTTTCCTTATTCTGCTGCATTTTTCTGATGACGTAAGGTACTTTATGGCGATATTGACCCAAATATTCACTAAAAATGTGTGAAGCCGTTTGCATTACCTTCAAAATCAGCCATCAGAATAAACACGAGTCGATCAGTCCCTCCAATTCCGTGCAACCATCAAACGGGCCTAACTTTACCTAACACAACTCACAGTCCTTTCCCCCCCCCCCCCCCCCCCACACATGAAAAAAAACCACAAACTCGTTATTTTAAAACAAACGGATTACATAAAATGAGACTCGAGGCTCGAAGTCACTTGAAAACATGATCTAAATTGGCTCTTTGAATCCCAAGACTGAGAACAATGATGCATTTGGCATCATCAAACTATCGTGAAACTTAATTTGACACCGCACACAAGTAACACAGAACTCCTCAGAAACACTGGCACGGTGGGGGAATATGGTTTGTGATACGTTATGTAGTAGCTGCAGGTCACAATGCCAAAATAATTTCATGCTGGTTTAGTAGATAATAGAATAAATTGCGACGGGGATTTTTCTTTGTTTCTTTGGAATGAATTATTATTACCGTTTAACACTTTAACAATATAAAGGCACATTTTCCATTCGGATTTTAATCATTTTAAGAATATCAATGAATGCATCATTGTCCAAAACTAGGAAAGAATTCTTGTGAGTCTGAATAAATATAGTAGCTCGTCCCGACAGGACTTGCTTGAGTCTCACCTTTAATACCGTTCGATTCTCCCCCGAAACGACAGGGTTGAACCGCAAACAAAAACATCAGCGTTTTTAATATGTGCTGTTTAACATGCCGCTACTATCAAAATGTGGATTCCAGATGATTTTATTTTGCACAGCCTTGAATCTAATCCAATATGTCTCTCCAGGGAGATAATCAAAACCTTTTTTCATGTTCAGCAGGCTACCGAGTTACACTCTCATTGCAAAAGATGCTTGTAACATTCAGTACAGTAGTTGAAATCAAATTGCCAGTCGTGCAGCAATTGCTCTGTTGTGTTCATTAAAAACAGTATATTCGGGGTTCTTCTTTTCCATGGACATTCAAGTTGAACCTGGATGTGATGATGTAAAAGGGGCTTAAAGGGGAAGAGCAGATGGTAGAGCTGAGAGCTGGGCAGGCAGATGATGGACTGAGGCTGGATGAGCGATGCAAGGAAGCAATCAACGAATCTGTGCTGCGACGATGACAACACAACTCGCCGGGATGGGAGCAGTGTGATGCCAATTAATTGATAAATGACGACTACTGTGCATACACGATGAATATTGAAACCAATTACAATTTAGTCTGTAAATATGGGACAAGAGAGTGGCGATATGGCATGTGATGTATTCATAATAATTGACAGGACTTTGAATTTTGGCAGGAGGGTCTTAAATAGGTTTATACTTGGGATGCATGTGTAATAGTGCTGTTGATGACATCGTTTCACAGTCCTTTTCCGACGGGTGTGCAAGAAGGAGAAAAAGTCACTTGTGTTTAAAAATGTCTTTTCTTTTATTCAGAGTATTCTAATTCGTTTCCTTGTATTTTTTTTTTTTTTTGAATGAGTACAAATACTCAGAATTTGAAGTTATTTTGTCAGCTCTTCGTAGTTATCAGTTCAGTACCAGTATTGAGGTACTTTATGCAGGTATAGTATCAAAGTCGGAATTTTAGTACCGTCAACACTATTATGCTTAAAGGTCATTTGTATGTGATTCCAATGGTGACTTAATAAAGCTAGTGTTGTTGTTTTTTTCATAATAAAAACTACATCTTTTGCACCTGTATATACTTTTTGTGACATTTTTGTTTGGTGTGCCATGAGACTTTTATTTCAAATTTGTGCCTTGGCTCAATAAACAGTGGTAAACTTACAGGCACCTTCCTTGCTTTAACATTGGCATTTGAATTTAGTACATGAAGTAGCTTTGCTAATCTGACTCAACTTTCATCTTTTTAACAGCCATTTGGTTTGATGATTACAAAATGCTCCGACGGATAGTGACGCAATGTATGTATTTTTCCAAATACATCTTGGTTTTGAGCCCTGAAATTTTGTGCGATTTTGTGCGACTCCGTGCTCCCTGCGCAACGCTTTCGACGTGTCTGGGAGGCGGCGGTTGGAGAGAGGGAGAAAAAGAGAGGTATGTGAAAATACAGGAGGAGATTGCAGCAGACGGGCAGAGTAAACGTCAGGCCGAGTGAGAGGAGCGTGTGAGAGACTTGTCAAAACCTGGCCCGTTCGCTGCCTCACCAACCTCCTTTCAGCATCGTACTCTCGGTTGGAACGCTGCATGTGCTTGCGTGCTAGCAATCCTCCTGCTATCTCGAACACGATACTGTGCAACCAAGGAAGTCCCTATTCCTGAGCATACTGACAGCTTTGATTGACGAGTGATATTACGCACAGCGCTACAACCCATTAACGAGCTGTGAAATTACCCAGGACATAAAGTGGGTAGGCGCTCGTATTTAAATGAAATCCCTTAAGGCAGCAGTATGTCGTAATTTTACTATTTAGAAAAAAAAAAAAAAAAAAAGACCAAGAGTCATCATTTCAAAGCCCTTTCTACCATTCATTTGCCGACAATGTGTTCAACTCAACTGAAAAAAAAAAATATATATATCTTTTGAAAGGGGAAGTAAAAAGAAACAACTCAGAAAGTGGTTGCACAACCGAGCATTTAGTTGCGTTCAGAATTAATCAATCACATTCCACAGGTACAGGTTATAGGTCACATTAATGGTGGAATAAGTTTTGGAATGATTTATCCTTTTTTTTTTAAGACTTCAAAAACCTTGCATTTGAACAGGGGGATGTAGTTTTTAGATCAACTTCAAATCATGTGCATGAAACACTGGCTTGGAAATAAAAAGCCTGGCATCACTTTGACAGCCAAAGCAATTCTGGATAACCCACTGCGTTAGCAGAAGTGGGGGGGAAGTAACAGAGTACAAATACTCAGGTAGCTACATTTTGAGTATTTATTTTTCTGGTGACATTTTACTTTTACTCAGATATCGACACATGTACTTTGTAATCTTAACTTTGTCACTTTTTTCAACCTCTGCGAATGACAACATCTAAAAAGACGGAAACAGAGAGCGGTAAAGTCGACCGTGGTGGAGATTTGGATCGATTGATTGACAGAGTTGAAGTACTTTTGCTCCCTCTGTTTCGCACTAGCGCGTCCACTATTGTATTCTCTCTACTACAGGGACCCAAAAGTAAATCAAAAGCCCATACACTTGTTAAAAACAATTCTTCCTTGCTGCTTGTTTAAAGTGCTTCTGTCTAACTGAAGATACCGGATGATGCACTCTTGTCCCTCATTAATGCTTCTTGCTGCAATTACTGTATACTTGTTACTGTAAATCTGCCAGACACACACAAGCATGAGCACGCACACACATTTGGTTTCCACTTGCACACTGGTCGTGATGCCAAATCCAGTCTGCGAGCAGCTTCCAAGAGCTCCTTTGGGAATCTTCAGAGTTCCCAGAAGTCAGTTTGAAAATTATTACGCACAGTAATCCGTTTTTTTGTTGTTGCATGTAAATCAACTTCCATCACAAGCCAATCATTTTTTGTCTATTTATGGTGCGGTGTTCACTGTAGCATTGAAATAATCTATTCATCGGTTTTGCGCAACACATATTCACAGGCCTTCCTGCCATAAATTGATTTAGCACTGTCAGGCAACTTTTAATAACGGGAAGCAATGAAAGACAAATAATGGAGATGGAGAGTCACGGGGGAAACAATTATGGAAAGGAAAAGAGTTATCACAAGACAATGTCTCTCATTCTATTCCTGGCGCTCCAGTCTGAGATGCTAATTTGGTAATTGATCCTTAGAGGGCCTACTCCCTTTTGGTGTGTGTGCATTTGTGTTTGTGTGTGTGTGTGTTCGAGCGCCCACTTGAGAGAGTTTGTCTATGTCCCACCTTGTTACAAGTGTTCTGGGATCGCGCCACAAGGGTCGGCCGATGGGGAACTAAAGAGGACAGAATGAATGATAGAAAGGAATTTTGATGGTGAAGCTTGTAAAAGAGGAGTTTGCAGTTATAACAAAAAAAAAAACAAAAACTGTCTGCAATGTAAAGCATTATATACTGGAAATAAAGTATTTTAAATACAGTACTGTGCAAGTCTTTGTCCACCATTGGATTTGCTGTTTTAGCAATACCGTAATGACTAGAATAACTTGAAAGTCACTCAGTCGAGCACATATCTCCGCCAGGGTTAAACAGTAAATCAAAGTTAAAAAAAAAAAAAAAAAATCAAAATGCAAAATTCATTAGTTATCACTCCTGGTCTATGGTAGATTATGACCAGACGGGTGGTGCCATGATGACTCTGGTAGGTGGATGGGTTGATTTAATGTTAAGTCTGTCCTATTTTACTAGTCAAAATCACTGAATGAAAAAGGTACATATTAGAATTTTGCAAAGCAATGTATTTCTTTATTTTTTTGGATAAATATTTGAGTGACAAGTGAACAACATATTTGGTGCTCAATGGAAGTTCAGGGTCACAAAACACGCACATGCAGATTATTACAAAGGCGAAATATGAGCTTGGGGTCGATGAGTTGGCGTGGTCCGGCAGGGTGCAAGGGCAGTCTCGGGTCACTTAGGCCGAGGCTCGTGATCACCACCCAGGGAAAGTTTGACACCTGAACCCTCATCGTCTTTTCAAAGAAAAAAATTGCAATCCAAGTAATGATTCCCAGCTCCTGGCAATGTTCAGGTAAGTAACAGAGATTTGATTCTAGTGGTCATTCTGCTTTTAATACAGTGACTTTGGCAGTTCAGTGTCAGGTATTAAAAGGGAACAACGTGCTAGTGGATTATTTATGACTTTGTCTACTTTCAAAGACATAATTGTGATATACGGAATGGTGCTTGGGAAAAGTCTGACCTATTCCCATATGAGAAAAAGGCCTTTTGGGTCAGTGGTTAGGGTTAGTCGAGCAGTGACTTGGTGGTGGCCCTATATGATGTGTACGTGTGTGTGTGTGTGCGTGTGTGTGTGTGTGTGTGTGTGAGAGACAGAGTGAGAGCGAGACAAGAGTAAGACAGAAATCTTAACTGACAGAAAAAGCAATCACAGAGGTCAAAGTGGAAAAGTATCATCTCGGTTTCATACCTGTGTATTCACAGGCATGCTACGGGGTCAAGCAACCACTGACACACACACACGCGCACGCACACACACGCACACACACACACGATAAGCATGACTGGATTGTTCCTGTTTTCTGTTAACAAGAGTGCATTTACAAATACATTTGTTGTTAAGCATGTGTATGACATAAAGGAATGACTGTGGTCCATATTTATGTTCATTTGCTTCAAGCTAAACGACAAACACACCATTATACTTTCGAATAACTCAAAGGCAAATTACATGACGGATTCTCTCCATCTACAAAATAGGAGCGAATAAAAAAAAAAAAAAAACGTGTTGTTTGAGTGTTTTTGTTTTTATAGATTTAGTAATGAAATATTGGGTCATAAGATTTAGACCAGATGAAACAAGTGCAGGTTAGCCTCTTGGTATGGGAGGAATGATCTATTCTGTTTCGAATAACCTGCCCCATAATGAACCCCACCTTTCCACTTCAACATTTTAATGGCTCAGAAATATATATATATATATATATATATATATATATATATATATATATATATATATATATACATATATATATGGCTCAAGTGTTGCATCTCATATGATATATTTGTTGCTGTAAATACATGTTTGCTTTACATCTCGCAGCACTCCCACTTTGGGGAGTCGCTCTACGAGAAGCAGGGGGTGCCGGAAAATGTTCAATGTGCAAATATGGCTTGAAAAGAAATCTGTCTAACGTGACAGTATTTCAGTCTGCTTCGCTCTTTTCAGCAACAACGGGGAGAAAAAAAGAAAAAGAGGGAATTCCTCACGCAGGAGAATGATGCAAAGAAAACAAACTTAGTAAAAGTGTTTTTTCAACACACGCGAGATCATCTTTAAGCAAACGGTGCAGATTGCCCAATTGACAGTTATGAGCCACAAGGAAAACACTGGAGCGCCATAAAGGCATGAAGAAAGTATTTGTTATATTAGTCACCTGGTGTATTGAGGAATTTCTCTTACATCAGGGATTTCTAAAAGAACGCTGTTGTTTTCCGTTCAACACATGACGAGAAACCTGTACTACAATAAAACTTCAATCTAACCAAGATTAAATATATCAAATGAAGGCAAATGAGCTTGTTCTTTGTCTGCCAAGATAGTTTTCTTCTTACCAGACAGGTTTATTTTGTTTGTTTTTGCAATGTACTAACAATGCCCGATGAACAGTGTGCGAGCAGATGCTAATTTGACCACGGGCCACCGGTGCTCGTACATCATGTAAAGAAGAAACATTCTGGTTTGACCTACACGAGCAAGATCCTCTTCAGGTTCACCGGTCTGAAGAGCCGATACAAAGATGTCAATTACATCTAATTTGAGTGCGCTGCCTGGACTTGCCCAACATCAAAGCACACAGGCCACGCACGCTATCATTTCACAGTTTCCGTCTCCTGGATTCAAAAGAATGTGGCCAAATGTTTGATTCATTACCAGGAGGATACAAAACTGTTCAACAAATATTAGCGCCACGGCAGAAGCGAAACAAAAACCCTATTTGAGCAGCGCAGCAATAACAGAATCTGGGTGTTGCCTTCGACCGTTTAACCCCCTCCTCTACTTGATAGAAGACCCTCCAGCAGCTGAAACCATGGTTGCACTGTCGTGAGAACAAGAGATGGAAAGTCGAGTCAACAATAAAAGCCTTCACATTCCTTTCCCCTCCAGATTGAACTTTCTTGTGTGGATCAATTTACTACAAACTTGTAAATGTATCACCAGTGCTATGTCATCTCTCCTTGAAAATTTTGGTCATGTTTCCCCAACAAGTGTCATGTCGGGGCACCAAAAAAAGACTTTTGTTTCTATTATTATTGCCTTATGAGCTCAGCGTTATATCCAGAGTTGGGAAGTAACAAAGTACAAATACTACTTGTACCTTAAGTAGATTTATGGTGGGATTTCCCCCCCCCCCCTCAATACGAGCACTATGTAAGTTAAAAAAATGAGAAACTATTTTGCGCGTAGAAAAGTTTGAGTACTTATACTTCCTTATACTTGTCATTTTCTTCTTATCTGGACTTACACTTAACTACAGTGACAGTATTCTTGTCACCTTTGCTCATATCTAAAAACAATAGCATGATTAGAAAGCACTGAAGGAAGTTTGCCCTCTCAAGAGGATTAAATGCGCACGCACAACGCGCCGACTGTTACATGAGCGAAATCATTAAAGGCTCGCTGAATGGTGTCCCCACCCTGCCGCAGACCCCGGATCATGATGGCCGCCATCTCTCACCCTGAGGTGACATTCGTGTTAAAAGGGAAGACGCGACAAAGCTTTGTGCCAGTGTCGTGCAGTGAAGGGTTTTTTGCTGACACCCTGGAGGCTTATGTGACTTGGGAATAGTTGGATCCTTGATTTAGAAAAATATGGATTCAACTATGCCCAAAAAAAAAAATGAATGGAATAAAATGAATTGAAACACACTTTTTTCAAAACATCGCAAATGGATTTGAACACAATAAAACCTAATTGCAAGCATACAATGCATATAAAATACTGTATGCATTGTGCATATGCCTTTAAGAGGCGAGGCCTGGTGGGGTGGCGTGTGATGTCGGAGAGTCCGCATGTGAGTGTCTGGGTGTGAGCTGTGACCGACAGCAGCTCCTACATGAGTGTAACCATTGTCTTTCTAGATTTTGTTTCTCGTGGTTTTCGAGATATTAGCTGTTGTGTTGTGTCCCCCGTAACAGTAGCTTACATTTTGATGATTGTTGACGAATGGCTTTTTTAATAGGTCAGAATTTGGGGGGGGTGCTGAATTACAGTTGGTATTAGAGGCTCCGTGACACCTGTACCGTAACACCAAGAGCAGACGTGGCACCGACTTCACCATCCAGGTTTCCCTTTGAGATAGCGATACCTAACATAATCGTTCTTTGTCTTCCAAAATCACTCCCTTCCCGTCCGTGTGAAATTGGACTTTTAATTGCCTGTTGTATTGCCACATTATTCTTCACAGTCAACACCCTTTTCCTACCCCATTGTTCATTTCTCCTGTTCTCATAACCACTTACTACTAAATTTGGCGCACAGGCCGTCTGCAGGTCACAACAACAACCATTCAGAGTCATTATTGCTATTGTGGACCAGGAGCATGGCTGGTGCGCTTTATTCAGGACTCTGCTCAAATCAGATTGGTGCACCAACAGTCAATGCATAGGTTTGGGATTACTGTACATGCTGCATTGACCCATCAGATCCAAATAAACTGTAACAACCAGTGTCTCTGAAAAGGAGACGTGCGTTTTAGCCACACAAATGAAAACTGTTCCTCGGCAACTTCATACAATGTTTGGGCTTAGTCACTACGACTTTGCTTACTACTCACTGTTGATTCACACATCTCAACCCCACTTTTACAGTTCCCTCTTCCTTTTTGTAGAAAGGCTTTTATTTATTAGGGCACTTACTCTAGTGTTACATTCCTTCTACAATCCGAGAACTGTGCACGGATTTATCTGACTACGCAATCTAACCCAGAAACTCTCTTCCACACACACCTCTCTCTCTCTCTCTCTCGCTCTCAAGACAAACAGAGAAAGAACAAAAAAAAACCCTCTTTTCTCTTCTATTAGGCTGTCTGTTTGCCACGACCAGTAAACCAAACCTGTGGCCTTGATTTCACCTTCCTTTTCTATCCTCCTCCTCCTTTTATGCAATCCACTTGTTCTCTCCCTCCCATCCGAAATCTACAAAATTCTGTACTCTCCCACTTCTTGAAAGGAGGTTGGCTGTCATTGAGTCTTTTTTTTAATGATATGCTAGTGTGTGGTTTTCAGACTCTTGTTTCAGTTTTTAAAAGTTGTGCCTGTGTGCAAACGGGATCATGGTTTTGTGTGTGAGTGCCAAGCGCTGAAACTGGGAATTCGTACCTCAGTCCTGGTCTCCCCCCAAACCCCCACCCCAATACTAACTCCCAACTCCCTCCTCCTTGCCTTAGCTCTACTATGTAATGTCTCTTCCCTACGCCATCCAGTCCAGTTGCATCGACTCCTCGTTGTATTCTCCCTCGCATACCTTTCCATTACTTACTTCCCTGTCCCATTCGCTGCTGGCAAAGGATCACTCTTACACACGTTTATTAACACACACTGGATTTTCACTCTGGGTTTGTCGGGGAGGAGATGGAAAGGTGTGTAATCTCAGATTGGAACAGAAGTTTGAGTAACTTTACACAAAAACTTGATACATTTGGTAAAGATAGTGAATAGCAGAAGTGATCCTCATTCAATATTTATTTTTTGTCCAAAGCCCTTTTCGAGGGTAAGCCAAAAGTCACCAGTCCAGAAAACAAATGGCAAACTAAATAGCACAAAGCGTAGTCAGTGTAGACATAATAGCACTTAATATGAATAATGAAAGTCCTCTAACCACAGAAAATATTTTCAAAACAGGAAGTAGTCGTATTAAAAAGACAGCTCCGAGGCAGTGTTATGACAACAATGCTCAAAGACTGCAAATCTACTGCATGTACTGATTGTCTGCTACTTGTAGCCACTTGTTGTCATTAACCAACTAGTCTGACAAAACGAAGAGCGGTGGAGGACTGGAAAAGCCCTCATCGTCCCCCTGAAGTCTATTTCAGTTGTTTGTTTTAGGGGGTTACTTCCTTCATTCTCCTCTTTAGCAGGTAAAACGCACACTCTTTCGGGTTTAAGTCTGTTCACTCCTGAACCCATGGTCGACATATTCAACATCTGATACTTGGTTTGAAGGAGAGGGGGAAAAACACAAAACAACTTTTATACTTTGAGTGTAAAGATTACTGACAGAAAAGGGATTCACCCCACTTTCCCTGTTTGTAACCATTAGGAAGTGGGTCAAAGGCAAGGAAACACCTTTGCCAGGATTACTGTTTAAAAGTTGCACAACCATGCATATTTCATGCAGAAAGCATCCATTTAATTTTTACTGAATAATGAATGTGAAATGTGCATAATGCACGTCGTGTGTACACACTGTTGGACGGGTCATCCCTCCAGAGGCTTGTAGACAGCAAACTAAGCTCCCTTTTCCAGGCGACATCATTCTTTTCATCTGAATTGACCTTAATTCACTCAGGGTTGGTTTGCCTCGCACCAATGTTCAAAAATCTGTTTCGTATTCACACAAACACGCGCACGATCAATGGCGGAAACAGCTTAAAGGTTATTGCTGTGTGGTGACATGATGCCGAGTTGTGAAAAAAGTGACACAGTTCATCAAAGTTCACAATTCATCCACAAAGTCAGTGAATTTTAGTTCTACTGCAGAAGTGTAGCGAAACATATCATGCTATTCTACAATAGGTTAGAAAATAATCATAAAACATATTATCTGGGACCTAAATGCATCACACAAAAGACTATTTTAAATTTCAATTTATTTTTGTTAACTTTATGTCCCTCTTCTGTTAGATGATGCAGTAAGGTCAATGAATCTTTGCATGTGTCTTCATCTGTAGATGCCAGAAGACATGCGTGTTGTCATAACTTGTGAATAATTAGTTAGACTTTCACAGTAACCTTGCGGTAATCTAGTAAATGTATATATATATTTTTTTTTTTCTCAAATGTGAATGCAAACCAAAATTGACTGTTATTTTCTATTGGTACTGAAAAGAATGCATTAATGCATTAATGCATTAATGTCCACTACTGTAAACACAGTAGCGTCTGGTCTTAATGAATTTAACAATGTGCGTGGGTTTGGTACGCATGCTCTGTATTACTGCAGCTCATCACATTCTTTTTTATCTTCTATTTTTGTGATAAGCTCCAAGGCTGCAGACAACAGCCTTTCCCACGTTTAACGGTGGCTTGTCTTTTATTTTTTATATAATTTGATTCCTGCAACGCGGCTATTTTTTGTGTATTTAACCAACCATTAAAGCCGTGTTCGGTTATCCCTGTCTCTAAATATAAAATTTTATCAGGATCCTGTTTCTTTTTTTCTTTTAAATTTAATTTAATGAACCTCCAACCTTTACACTGCAGTGTATTCCTGTTTTTTATTTTACTACTTCCTTTCCCCATTTGAAAGAATTTGGTTCAGTGTAATACTACCTAGGGTAGTCTAGAACACTGTCTTTTTTTTTTTTTTCAGTAGGACGGCGATTCAAATTTACTTTCTGTGGTAATTCTCACTTCAACTCTTTCGAGTGGAGAATTCTTGCCTTTGCATCCACAAAAGTCCACCGTTTACTTTCCCACTGTTTTGGTATGGAATGAAAAACCTAGTGGTTTCCCATTTCCCATTTACACTCTCATTCAAACAGTTTTCATTCACACTGGCTCGTCAGAGGACTCCGCCGTCCCATACGGAATTTAACTACGTCTGTCAACAGCTCATTAGAGGACTCCGCCATCCTATACGGAATTTAACTACGACGCCACGAAACTTTCCTAGTTTCTTTATTCTACCCGCCATTGACTAGTATCCACAGGGTTTATTAAACACGGAATTTAAGTACGTACAGGACTCCGCCGTCCTCGCGGAATTTCTGGACTCCGGCGTCCTTTTTCCTAAAAAAAAATTTAAATTTAACTCACCAGTCGTCTTCAATCCTGTGGATTGTCGTCAACCTTCAGATCCCAGTTGAGGAGAACGAAGACCAGTCCCGTAAAGGGTCTTACTTGCCGTGGCCACGGTCTCTTAACTGGAAGTCGGCTCCACAACTGGAATCCTCGGGTGTGTTGACATCCGGCTCGAAGGACCAATTTAATGTTGGATTTATCTTACCCAACATTATAAAAAATAGACACAAAAGGAATGAAGACGCTGGTTTCTTTTTCTCATGAGGAGGGCGTATGGGAGATTGTTCAGATCACAGCCTCTCAACACGCTCTAACCAATCTCTCCCGTCGCTCCTGCATTTATTTGAAAATAGGAGGGTTTTTCCCAGACATAATGTTCTAAACAATAAGACACAACACAAAACATTGGACCAACACCTGTCACGTCCCCGACCACATGCGATCACGTCCTTGGTCCAGGCGCCCTTCCATCGGATGATGCTGAGTCATCTTTTCGAAGGCGAGACATCTAAAATCGTCCATAATACTAATGCAAGCTAAGCAAATAAATGATAACTTCTAGAATATATTTAACACACACCCTGCTGAGAAAATTCATCCCCCCAAAAGGATGTTTGGTTTTTGATGGATTCAAAGCACTTAACGCCTACTTGAAAAATTCAAAAGGCTCTATTAACCTTGACTAATTCATAACGCATCGGAGCACTTTCACACACAGGCGGTCCGTGCAGGAGGCAGCATTCAGCCGGCGCTCTGCTTGTAAGCCCATTAAAATTGATGCGTCAACATTGGAATTACTTGCATCTGTAAAAAAATTTTTTTTTTTTTTTTTAAAGTCACTGAAGTAGAGTTGTGTGATTGCATAGCGAGATGAGCATTCACACAACTATTAAGCCAAATGTATCTCATGGCATTGCCTCAAAATACTTAAATAGCCAAGTAGATTTCACGATTGTTTGGCTTTGCATAAATGTAATGATTGCTACCATACGGTTTTCTGAACAGTGTTGCGGTAGGGATTTTTTTGTATTTTCAGCAGCTGGGATCGAAAAAGACTTGCATCATGTACAGTTCAAGTACCGTCAGACCGTTAATCACCGTCTTGTCGTCATTGCATTCCTTTTTCGTGATGCTTTCACCTTCTCACTTCAGCTATCATAATTATCAACACTGTTACATGTCGGTCACAGGTCAGACACGCAGACGTTAAATGCTAATTTTGAGGTTGGTTTAAAGCTGGCCTGTCAGGAAATGGATCGGTGCAGGTTGCAAATTAGGGAGTGTCAGGATTCTAGTTGTGGTTCATCACCATTAATAATTATAATTCATTGTGACGCACTCTCACTTCCAATTATACCTGTGCTAACACGTGGTGTACTGTCCTATATTTCGTCAAACCCTTTTCTCCCTTAACTACATCTAAAAAGCGTCAGTGACGGTCTGGTGCACGGCTGATTTCCCAAAGCCGTTTCACACTTGCATGAAGGCGACCTGGCAATTTGGTGACTTCGGAGAAGTGCGTCGACTGAAAGGGAACATTGTAAAGCTGGGATAAGGGTAAGAAGTCAGACATGGTTGTGTTGAAAGCAACTGTCACTGTATTTTATAGACAGTGCTGTACTGCTGGTGCAGATGTCATTATCTGAATAACGGCCACGGTTTGTTACGGAAAAATCACGCTTTGCTGCTTAAAAAGCACATGTGAATAAATGCTGAATTATCTGTTATGGCACAGGTGTGAAACTCAAGGCCCGGGGGCCATATCCGGCCTGCCACATCATTTTATTTGGCCCGTGAAAGCAAATCGTGGGCGTCAACTTCATGTTTCTTACTAAAATACCAAAATTACAAATTGTCTTTACTTTTAACAACGGTCAGATATCGCAAGCATTTTTCTTTTTGTTACCAATGTCCCTGGTAAAATAACCCGAATAATAGTGGAACAAACAATTTTGACTGACTTCTGATTTCAAAACTGGTTATCCATCACTTTGTTGTGTGTATGTAATAACAACATGAGGCGATTCTACATTTATATGGATTCAGTCATGAATCCACACTACGATGTGGCCCGCGACAAAAACGAGTTTGACACCCCTGTCACTTATGGCTCTGATGTGCCAATTTTGCCGGATCTCTGTGTAAAAGAGAATATCAATACTCACCGCCTTATTTAATCTGAATTTGACCAGTAAGGTTAAAGTATTTTTAAAGTTTAATTAAGGTGCTTTACCAAGACAGGTACATATAATTAGTTTGCATTTAAAATTAAGGGGGGGAAAATGGTTCTTCCATGGCCACACCTTACGATACTATTACAGCCCTTCCTCTGTACATGCTCATTTCCCTCCATCACCTCCAGCACATTTACACCTTTGTTCCATCCGTGATTCACTGCCCATGCTTCTATCTCCCAGATAGAAGGCAGGATAAATAATGCAGTGTTCTGCTCTGATAATCATCAACGCTTTTCCTCTGAAGATTTCTGCTCTGTGCTTTTATTCTTTCAGACTTCTTTGCACTTCAAATGCAATGTGAGTCCCATCCATCCATCCATCTATCCATCCATTTTCTACCGCTTATCCGAGGTCGGGTGGCGGGGACAGCAGCTTTAGCAGGGACGCCCAGACTTCCCTCTCCCCAGCCACTTCCTCCAGCTCTTCCGAGGGTATCCCGAGGCGTTCCCAGGCCAACCGAGAGACGTAGTCTCTCCAACGTGTCCTGGGTCGTCCCCGGGGTCTACTCCCGGTGGGACGTGCCCGGAACACCTCACCGGTGAGGCGTCCGGGAGGCAAATCAGATGCCCCAGCCACCTCATCTGGCTCCTCTCGAGAGGACTGGTACCAGAGACCAAGCTGTGTGTGGAGGCGAGCCCGACTATATCTGTAATAGGGTTATAATAATCTATAATGAAATTTGAAATTTAATTAGACAAAAAAAAATAAAAAGAAGCAATTTAGACTTAACTAGAAAAAAAATACAGTGGTAACTTGACTTAAAATCAAAATTCATTATTAGGTTTTGTGTTGCAAGCCAAAATTTGAGGTACGTGGCAGTGAAGTGGAAAAAAATGACGCAAGCCCCCAAAACAAAATCAAGTTCGCTATCCTCTGCTCACTCGTGTACATTGCCAACATGTTCCCATTAATACGTGTTTGCATTTGTCGTCCTATTCTGCAGTGCGGATACATGGGTGGTATTCATGTGGGTGTTTAATTATCCAAGACGTTTTACAGAATGCAGTGACATAAACAAAGTCCCATTCAATTAGTTTGGTTTACAGCTTCAATAGGAAGCGTGTTTGCCGTTTGCAGCTGGTATCGTTCTCAATGCCTGTTTCGCAGTGCAAACAAAAACGTACACATTTTAATCTCACATGTGAGATGAGGAATTTTCTGCGCAAACAATTTTAACCTGGTGTGCGTAATTGTGGTTCTTGTCTGTGTTCTCGTCAGGCTTTATTTATTCTGCCAGGAACACCCTGCTCTCCTTGTTTAAGGTTATCTGAAGTATCCATGTAAAAGAAATGTATTACTAAAGTACGCCTAGTTTGAGAGGTCTTTTTATAGTGTATAATACAGAACAACAGAGCAACGATTACGCATTCCTTTTAGTGAGGCAGCCTAAAGTTGGATACTTAAGACTTCACTATTCTTCTCAGATGGACTGTTCCATGATGGGTTTTATTGTCGAAAAGACGTTTATGTGCTTGGTTGTCGGAATGCACCGTAAAACAGTGGAGAATCAAGATGGAGGAGGACTTTCAAACCTTACTTAGGATATCTAAAGTATGGACACCTGCTATTTGCATGCATCTGGTTGTGAGCGGGTTTACTCTTCTTTTTGGTAAGGGATGATTTTGAGGCCCACGCTAGATGTCAGCCAAAATCCGTGAGCGCATATCAAACAGTAGGACAGAGCAGAATCTAATATTGAAAGCATTACTTTGACTGATTAATAGAGAAACTTTGCAGTTTGAAAGGAATTCCAATGAACTGCTCTGTCAATTGACAGTGGCAATCAAATAAAATTCGAAGACATGCATGATCGTAGTTGACTCACATTGTATCCTGCCGGGCAAGGTTGTTCAAAAAAAAAAAAAAAAAAAAATCAGGTTTCAATTTAAAGTCAATTATTGAAAAAGAGACAATTTGCAGCAATTTAAAATACTTAATAAATAAAATACTATTTGCAATCCAAAATTGCTAGTGTCCACTGCCTCCACTCTTGCCATACTCTTCATCTACTCCGAGTCATAGTTTCATCTCTCAGCTGACTAGTCTTTTCTTGTCCTCTCCGACTTCATCCATGTAAAACTTTCTACCACCCGCCTTACTGCTTACATATTTGATGATTTCACTTTGGTCCAGGAAAATAATTACTCAGCAAGGCGTCATGCTGGAAGCCCGAGGGGCCGCATGAAAAAAAAAAAAAAAAAAAAAGCGTTGCCATTGTGGACATTAAAAATGCAACACGCTACAGTGATGACTCCGAAAAAAGGGACACTGAAACAGGGAGCCCTCGTGATGTTTGGCAAATCGTTTGTCACGGACCGGGAAAAAAAACATACGTATAGTATGGCCCTCTATTTCCAAACAAGAAAATACATTTGTTGTTGCATTTGTATGCATTGCATGTTTCCATTACAAACGTTACTTCAAAGTGCCACATGACTGCTCATAGCACACAAATTCAGCCCTTGCTTTTCACCTCCACAATAATTATTCATTTCAATCAAGGGTACTTTGCGCACACATTGAGTTCAAAACTTCATAGCGCTAACCCTTATGTAGGATTTTATTTTTATTTTTTTCAAGAACACTTTGTTGAGCCCCTTGTGGAGTACTTCCATGTGTCAGGTAGGTGCCAAAAAAATGTTCAATAACATCCATCAGCAGCCTCCCCATTATGAGACAGGTCACATCAGGTCTTGTCTTTGGAGAGGGAAAAGACATTTATCGCGTGTTGCTGTCGAGACGTCACTGTATACGGCCATATGGATGCTACATATTTGACCTAAAATAAGTCGCTATCCTCAAATAAAAAAGCCTGTCCATCGAAATATGTCATTAGATGAAACTGGACTGTGGCGCAAAAAAGTTTGGGGACCACCGTTAACTCTGCTGAAAAATAATCACTGACATCATCGATTAATCTACTTCGACTCAACTTTCATCACATTATAGTCGACTGCAAAACATAGTTAGTCGTTCAACCCCGTGTGTGCACACAATATGATCAACAATACACTTCCAAATTTGAAGTCCTAATTCGGGACATACTGTACTTCCCTGCGCAACGGACGTGTGCGTGCACGCTCTTTGAAGCGACATGGACCAAGAGCCATCTGTCCTGCATCAGAGAGTTTGTGTAGATTATGTTGGAAGGGGTGAGAAAAGGGGGAGGAGAGCGGGAGAGGGAGAGAGAGAGAGAGAGAAAGAGTGAGAGAGAGCATTACGCACACCCTGATCCTCTCCTTCCTTCCAGAACCAGTGTGGCGCACAGGCAGTTCGCAGCCCTCCTCAGTGGGAGAGAAGTTTTCGCCAAAGGATTCTGTCCAAGAATTAAAACACCTTCATGTCGACTCTGTTGGATACTAACCGGCCGATGCTATGGTTACCTTTATTACGGTAGGAAGACTAACTTTTGCTGGCGTATCGCTGTGGAGCTTTTGATAACTTTAGGGTGACAGATGACTAAAAGCTCACACAAAGTAGAAGTATAGAGTTAGGTAGTGTTGAAGTGGCTGCAGAGTGCATTTCAGAAAACCTTTGAATGAACTGAACTGGGCACCAAAGGCGGGGTTAAAAGCTCTGAAGGACTGCAGAGTAAATATTTACCTTTTGTACAACACCCAAGTTTTGTGATGTATTTAAAAGCTTGTTTCTTCCAATCCAAAGCCGCATAACACAAACGAGACGAGGCAGGGAGGAGAGATTCACCATGCCTTTGTGCAGGTAGAGGGTTGGGTTTCTTTAAGTTGCGCATAAATATTGTGTGAGTCCCCTGGAGCTGTGTGGGAAGGCGTGTAGACGTGTTCTAGGGAGTGGAACAGCTTGCATTTTTAGAAATTGAAGCCTATTCAAGTTGTTAATATGCTCATTTCACACACACACAAACACACCAAAAAAACATGACAACTTTAGCAATATCTGGGAGCATACTTTCAATTTAAAGTATATTGGACATATTTGAGTTACATATTCAGCCCATTATTTTTAACACAGACTAACTATCCACTCCTGCAACAGCTATTCTTGTAATTGACATTTGTTACTCCTTCGCATACTTACACAAAAGTTCATTATACAACTGAAAAGTAGTAGTCAACAAAAGTATGGCAACGTGAACTTGCCATATACATGACAGACTTGAATTTACAGAGCAAATGGAACTTTTTAATTATACTCCTTTTTGTCTGGGTAAAGGTCGAGTAGTTGATTTCGCATGTTTCCATGCCTCAAAGGCAGGTTTATGTATACAGTATGGTGAATATCATGATACTGTCCTGTGTTGGTTCGTGCACGGGCTGCTATCCAAAGGGTTGCTTTTGCTTGGGGTTGAATTCCCCAAGTGTCCAGGGCGTCGCTATCAGTGCGGGTCTTAATCATAATGTTTCCAAAGTAAAAGCAAATTAATGCCCAAATTAAGCTGCTTTTTCACTCAGTGTGGTACATATTATGTGTACAGTGAAAGAACATAATGGAGCCACTTCACTGAAATGGCGTTTACATCAAAGTTAAGCAGGTGTGAATGTGAACGTTTGGTTGCAGGTTTTCCCCGCTGCTGCCAGTCAACTCGAGTGTGTGTCAGTGGGTGTCGGCGTGCACTGAGGCTGCCGAACAGCTGTTGCAGGGGCGGATTGGACGCCCTCCCGCCCGTGCCATGCAGACACACAGCAGGGTGAGGAATTAGGACGTGTAGAAGGAGACAAGCCATGCGCCACTGCTATGTCTACTTTACAGGCCCTTAAAAAGGCTGTTCAATGCAGCTTGACGGCAACTTACTACCACGGCTTTGGGCTATTGCAGGCCAGCGGGGGACAGCTACAACAATTCCGTTGACGAGTGTTCATTCGGTTTTATAGCAGGTGAAAAGAGAAAGAACACATTAAGTAGATAAATGCCTCCGAGGGACATACTGTATGACTCATCATTACTTTGATAAACTGACCAGAAGAATATATTGTACTTATTGTTGGTGGAACTTTTTTTGGGTCATGTACTTGACCCAGATTTGTGCATGTTAGAAGCGAAGATGATACGGCCATTGAAAATAAATAATCCATGAGGGAGGCTGACCGCCAACAGTTCATGTAAAATCACGTCATGGCTGAAGGGTTATTTTTATAGACTTTATCTCCATTAAATGATGCACTGTTTACTTTGGAAGGAGGATTCACATCTTCACAAGAGTCTTAGTGGAATCGTTTTGGTTGTAAGAGCAAACATTTATCCCTGTACCCTAAAAGTGTGTTAAATATGAGAACAGATTAAATGGACAACACCCTGTTTGGAAGCACTCTTGCATTTTTTTTTTTTTTAGAGCAACAAGCGGGCACATGGAGGATAAGCTATTTGAATTACATAATGTTGATCTGTGGCACCTTCATTGAGACCGACTGACAAACTGGCCAAATGTGTTGAGTTGCGCTCTTCGGAACTCCATTCGGGTTTCGTTGACCTAAAGGAAGAGTCGATCTGCTTCATGATAGCAATCCTGTACATTCCCACTTTTGTGTGAAAGCTTTGGGAAAGTGTCTTGTTTGTTCCCTCAGTGCACAAGGTGCTATAAATGCATAGTTGGAACAATTAGAAAAAGCATTACTGACAGGCACATAGCCCCGAAGTCAACCCCAATTCATGTAAGTTGCCAAGTTTTATCCACATACAGTGCAGTCTGTATGTACAATGAGAACTCCTTGTTCTCAGGAAAAAGTCGCTCTGAGACAAACAAATCTGAATCAATGGCAGAAACAAAATGATGGGGTCTGACGAGTCCATAGTTGATGTTGCTTCAGAATGATAGGGCTCCGCTTTGACCAACCACCTTGATGGGATTCTTCCACACCAAACTCATTCAAGCATGCCTCTATGGACCTTGTTTTGGTCCCAAAATGTGCAGAATCAGAATTCTATTTATTGCTCAGTCAGAACCATATGCCGTACTAGTCTAAAAGTCCACAGTCCAATAATTCCGTGCCAATCAGTTGTTGGAAGACGTCAGCATCCCAGTGATGGACATGTGGTTGTGCTCGGATCACGTTGGGCTCTTTCATCTTATGTGGTTGCAATTTCAGAGCCCCACTGGCTCAATGACAGTTTATCCTTTGAGCAGGGTGTTTATATGCTGCACATTCTTATGGTTCGTACAAGCGAAGAAAACACGAGGAGTTTCATTAAGCGCATGCCGTACAGCTTCCTCTTCCTGTCACACAGCATGATGCACAAACAACATGAGTGAGTTATTGTTTTGTGCTTGTGCCCTCGCGCTTATCAATACAATTCAAGTTCAATGAAGATGAACTCCGACAGCTCGCATTCTCTGTTCTATTGATCTTGACTAAATCAAGTGGTTCCGAGGTGAGGTTCTGCATTCCCGGGAATTCAGTCAGATGACCGCTCGTCCCTCATCTTTCTGTTCATTTTGACCCGCTAATCTGCTTCTCTGTCTGAAACAATTTACCTTATCTCCCTGACTTTCACTGTCTGGATCTTTATGTACCTCGTTTTTTTTCTATTTACGACCTCTTCTCCATCTTTTAATCTCTTCATTCATCTGCTTCTTTTCTACTTTCAAAAGTGGACTCTGTGACTTGCTGATAACAGGAGCGACTGTGGAATGATGCCCAGAGATGTGATCACGCAAATGAACCCCTGAATTCTTTACTATGTACATAGTACCTCTGGTTTCATCATTCTGAACAGGTAAGGTGCACCCAGTCCAGGGTTGTAGGCAGCTGCAGCCTATCCCAGTTGACTTTGGGCCAAAGTTGGATTACACCATGCACACGATTGTGAGATTGTGATGAGTGTCCCAAAGTTTGTGTACCTGGGTAATCGGTTGGCAGCACAGTGCTGATGTGCTGCGGTGACATGAGACGCCCGTAGGTGATCTGTGGCGACGTGCGAGTCTAGTTAGTGCCCGCTTTGATATTTGAGCTGACAGATGTTGCAATGGCCAGCGGGTAGAACTCGGTGCCCAGTGTGTCAACCGCACACGCACACGCACACACAAACACACACACACACACGCACACACACACACACACAGACACCTAATCCTTGCTTGTCCTGCCATTTGGTTTTAACCCTAACCTTAAAATAAAACTAATCCTAACTTTAATCTCTACACTGAAGCTAAATATTGAAGCCTAAATGTGACTCTTATAGAAGTCAGGGCCCACCTCCCTCTCGATCCTACTTGCTAGTTTGGAATGCTAAATAATGCTGTTTTGCTGTTAAATTGTAACGCGTGTGTGGTGCATTCATGCACTGTTGTGTGAGAGTAAAATGAAATTACAACCATTTGGGATGAGTCAGCCCAAAACAATTAAACAGTTAGACAAAGTATGAAAGTAATGTTACAAGTTGTAACCAAACTTTCCTTTCACACGGCTGCACTTTCACCAACCGCATCATAACATGAACGTCATTTCCAGGTACTGGGCTTGAGAGGTAGAAAGAGATTTGGACGTCAGAGGGAGCATCCAATTAGCTACAAATTGGATGCCGACTGCCAAACAAACAAAGGTGAGCAAGATCTGCTGTCTGAAAGAATTTCTTAAAATTGGTTTATGGGCTCTTCTGTGAGAAAACTGATTTTGGAGATTAGGTGCAATTGAGCTGGTGAACAACTTTTATAGTACATGTACCGTAAATAATTGGTGGACGTCTCATGGATTGCATTGTTGCATGCATTTCTACGTGCAGTTGTTTACCGCTCTTTCATTGGGTTTCATTAGCGAGGACGAACATACCCCAATTCTGGTCAGTTTTCATTTAGAGTTATAGTGTCAGTGCGGCAGTTCGCATCCTGGAATAAATACTACTCGGTCCGTGCTGACTAGCAGATCCACCCTAAAGTGCAACTGCCCACTCATCTCTGTTTTTTCAGTCAGTGTGAGAACAAAGTGAAAGTAAGACGAGTGTTGTCCCAGTGGAGAGTGGGATAAGAAATGGACGGACATGTGTGACTAATCAAATTTCTTTTGTTTTACAAATAACATTATGTCAGGGACACATTAAATTCTATGTACTACCTTACTGTTGTGTTTTAACTGACATGGGGATCCCATTGGGAAGCCACATATGGGTTTGGCTTTGTATCGCAGGGAGTGTTGTCGTGCTCCGATTAGACATGGTGCTGACGCTGCTTTGTACTGCGGATGAGAAAGGCTCCCTTTTGCCGTTTCCTACTTACTGCTGCTGCAACCCAACAGACAAAGTTAATGCCATTAAATGACGTTACCTCATGCTTTACAATGGCTAAATTTAACCTCTGGTCACAGTCCATAAAGCGTATATATACACATTCACTGCCATTGACGGCTTTAGAAGTTAAATAGCCATGTTAACTGGGAAGGCTGGCAGTTAGTCCTCAGTTGTCTTATATTTGTATTTTTGGGACAAAATCTCAAGTCAGAAGACACTGTAACTGTGCTTACGTGAATTTGCATAAAATTAAAACATGATAGCCTCAAATGTCCTCGTCTCATTTTGTTTAACCTCAATAATCAAGTCACGAGTTGACTTCACCATACGATATCGACAGTGTATCCAGTCAAAGCAGTCAATATCTCATTCAGGGATCACATGCAGATGACAGCAAATGCGAGGAAAAACAATGGCAGAGCAGCTCAAATAATGAGTTGCTTTTAAAGTGGAAACTTGGCCATTATCTTCTGTTGTTTTCTTTATTTTTAGGTGAATCATGTGCACTCTGTGAGACATGATTTGCTACCAACTCTTTTGATTGTGATCTAAGAGCCAGAATAAACAACTGATAATTACTTCTCCAAATTTGATCTTTTGTGTGAGTTTTTTTTTTTTTTTTTTGGTTCTACAAAGTAAACTTAAGATGTTGTGGTCATAAATTGTTGCTGTTCCAAGAGTTAGGGAGCCTCAGGACTTTCCAGAGCAGCAGGATGTGACATCAATAAATATAAGTACTGTGAAAAAGTGTTTGCCCCCTTCCGGATTCCAGATTAAATTTTAATATATCACCAAGAAAACCCAAGCAAATAATGTGTTCATTCTTTGAAGGAAATAACATCCAAACCTATCTATGTGAAAAAGGATTTGCCCCCTGAACATAATCACTGGCAGCAATAACTAAAATCAAGTGTTTGCGAGAATTAAGTGATGAGTCTTTCGCATCGCTGTGGAAGAATAACTCGACTAAGATTGGAGGGTTTCTCGAGCATTAACTGTGTTTAAGGTAATACTCGAGCATCAGTGGCGTGCAAAGGTCTGTTGTTGCCCGGAGCACCGAACGCGTTGGTGATGCCCCTTGCAAACCAATCATCAACGGGGGTTGCGTGAATGCTAATGTAAGTTTTTCAGCCTCCAAAACCGCTCGTCAAAAAAGGGTGCTAGTCGAAATTTTTACACCTCAATGGATGTTTTTCCTCAGCAAAATGCACATCGTCGACAGGGTAGGAGTGGGCGGGGGCTAGTTTGATGCCCACCAAAACCCGTTTGGATGCTCGGAATAGGAGTCGTCTACCCAAAAAAAAAAAAAAACGAGCAACAAGTTCATTTGAATTAATGCTCTTTGTGAAGAAACGTGAAGAGGTATTGGCGCTCTTTGTGTTTTTCCTCGGTCGCTGCGCACTGTCTCCAGCTGATGAACAAGTGCATTGGCTGTGGACTATGAAATACTACCAACACACACACAACAGAGGAAGGAAGGTCAAAGCCACTGTAGAGCCTCACAAGTCTATTCTTGTGTTAGTGATTCCATTAGGCTTGGTGCTGGATTAACGTCGCCTGATCTTCGAGGGTGATTTGGTAATCATACTAAATCAACTGAACTCTCTCTGTTTTATCCGCACAGCTTGTGTGGAGTCCAACAATCTCTTCCTGAGAGTGCAGACAGTTCTATTAACTCAGTGAGATTGTCAATTGAAGAGACAGTGGTGGGAGATGAATTAGCAAGAGGGCCTTTTGGTTTGTGAAAGTTTTTTGAAAAAACATTTGAACAGTAGCAAGTACAGTTAGAGAACTGAAAATATGGAAGCATTCAGTATTCAAACATTTCACTTGCACAATGAACCTAATTCTATTACTAAAGCTACTGGATATATCTCAACCCTTTAGGTACCGTACAACTATAGTTGCTTAGTTACACACAGCTACTGGCTTATTTGATCATTATATAAATTACACTGATTTCTACAACAACAATGACTTTTTATGACAGGAAAAATAATAATTTGATAAAAGCTTGCCAGCCAAATGGGCCATGGTTAAAAATGAGCAGTTCTATGGCTGTACAGACATTTTCAATGACAAGGCACTGGGCCTTTCATTCATTCATTCATTCATTTTCCATACCGCTTTTCCTCACGAGGGTCGCGGGCGTGCCGGAGCCTACCCCAGCTAACTTCGGGCGAGAGGCGGGGTACACCCTGAACTAGTCATCAGCCAATTGCAGGGCACATACAAACAAACACTCACTCCGCACTCACATTCACACCTACGGGCAATTTAGTCTTCAATCAACCTACCACGCATGTTTTTGGGATGTGGGAGGAAACCGGAGTATCCGGAGAGAACCCACGCAGGCACGGGGAGAACATGCAAACTACACACAGATGGGGCCGGACTTGAACCCCGGTCCTCAGAACCGTGAGGCTGCTGTGCTAACCAGTCAGACATTGGGCCTTGTCATGGAAATGGTAATAAATATTCCGCATCATCCGATTAATCCCTAAATTGGAGATTCAACTAATAGTCCTGACAGTTCTACACATTCACATGAGCCTTAAAATAGTGAATTTGTATATTCAACACAAACATTCTTGCCAGCTAGCAAAAGATGTTCCTTGGCTGGCAAGAATGAACCAATTCTTTCACCAGACAGTCGAAATTGCATGTTGTGGGCACTGAGCAGTCCTGTTATGTCTGTTTGGTCTCTTACGTAAGGGAAGGTTAGCCCCATGAACCCTTGTCCTGAGCTATAACACTAAACACTAAACTAAACAGGTGGTGGATTGTATTGTACATTCAAAGCGAGTCTTGCATCATGGGTCCTTTCACTCGCGCGCTCAGTCGAACAGAACTATGTTCTTGTGTTAGAACAATACCAGCAAAACCAGCAAGTGGAAATATGACTTCTCCTCAGTAGATTTGACTTATATATTGCATTACTTTTATTGTCTTTATATACAGTATCAATAAATTCAGAAGGTTTTAAAATGGGGCTGTTTTTAAGTTGGTGTCATGCAATCTTGTACAAATAAATAAATGAATAAATAAATAAATATGGGGAAAAGGAGCTTTTGAACGTACATATTAGTCATAAGCCAATGGATGGACACGATCCAGCTCTGAATCGTAAATGCGGGATTTTGAAGTGTAAAATCATTTCAACACAGAGTTCTAATGCATGAAATCCTCAACATAGTGCATACGGAGGGAAAAAAAGGCAATCCAAAGCCAAACGATGACCAGTGTTGTAAATCAATCCTGATGTACATTATTCTCTCACAATAGAAAAATAGCCCACAAGGTCCATAAATGTAACTTTAATATATTTACACACATCTTTCAAGTGTGGTATATTTAACTCTACCTGCTTACTAATTTACTTGAAAACAATTGCCTGCTAATAATCTTAGGTCAGCTGTCGCCACCACAAACGCACTCTGACATCAACTTCCCGTCATGTAGATGAGGCCACTCATACTTGCTAATCACCAGCCATGCCTGCATACACAAACACCGCTCAAACTAGTATTGTCATGGCATAATGACTTGATGACTTACAAAACAGTCAGTAAAATTCCCTGTTATGATTGGAATTATGCCCTTCCCAGATTTGGCACCCTCAGGGCTGAAAAAGGTGAGGTGTCGGTTGGAGGAAAATATGGAGCCTATCTTAAGACACTCGCTTGCGTAATCTGTGTTAAAAATTCTGCCTTTAAAAATATCTGTCTGTTTGATTGGCATAAACCCACAGTCGCCACTGTTTGTACCAATACGAGCATGATGAACTCTCCACCCTCCTGTTCATCTTTTCGAGGCCCAATTTAGTCAGTGGTGATGAATGATCATTAGGAGGATACAAACTCAGGAAAGCCGCAGATATGACCTTACTGTTGACCTTTTTCTCCATGCGACATCCCTTCAATGCACAAACATCTGGAGTCATTAGAGCTCAGACACCGGGTGAAAATCCCGGGGAGGATTTGCTGACTTGGCACACTGTCCTCTAAAGCTCTGACACCAAGTGCCCCGTCTGCATTATCACTGGGGGTCTCCATGTTAACTGCGACACTCACCACAGTCCCTCTCAAACAACCGAGCAGATTTTTTGTTTTTTGCCCCCCTCAATATCGGAAAAAAACAAAATATTGTGAAAAGCAAACCGTAGTGCCCGACAATCGAAAAGTTAACAAAATTGAAAAAAGATCTCTTTACAGTTCACGCCTATCAGCCCGTGGACAGTCGTTAGAAGTCCGTGTGGTGATGCTAACTACTTCTCTAGTGTGTCTTTTATCCAGACTCTTAAATTCTACGTATATTTCCATTTGCGCTCTTATTGCATTTAAATAAACAATTTATAAGTCACAGCTCTGCCTAATGTAATATCACGACGGGAAGGCTGAAATAAACATGAGTCTGTCGCTGAGTGCATGCCCTCGCGCGCCTGCTCTCCTCCTGCTGCATGCAACAATTAATCACTAATTAGTTTACAGCTCCTTACCTTTGTAGCCTGGCAGCCAAAACGGAAGTTAAATCACTTTGCCCTCACCATCGGTTCAGCGCAGCATTGACCTTATCCGCACGCTCACGAGTTAACCCGAGCAAAGCTGAGGTTAAGAGGTTAAGTGCTATAGTAACAATATTTGTGTTACAGACAGATGTGTTTAGAGGATGATCATCAGAAACATTTCATTACAGTGCATTGTAGTTGTACATTTTTTGGCAAAATCACACACAGTTTCTAAACTGTCGAATTAAAGAGAGACAGGTGCTTGTAGACCTGATTGTGTGTGTGTGTGTGTGTGTGTGTGTTAAAAACAGCGTAAAGCATTTAATTAGGCCAGAACTTTCACAGGAAATGATCCGTCGCTTGGTGCTGGCGGCCAAGATGATAAGAGTGTTTTTATGAGAGTGGACTGCACTGCTAAATAAAATGCAGTTTCTCATATGACTCATTGCTCCGAGATAGTGCAAACAACTAGTATATTAAAGTGGTTTGCCTGTGATAATGGAAGGGTGAATCCCTGCCATGCCGGAATAATGTGCCCCATCTATATATGTGGGCATCACATTGTTTTAATTCGGACAATTTACATGTTGACATGTTTTTTTTAAAAATAAGTTTCTACAGGGCGGCACGGTGGAAGACTGGTTAGAGCGTAAGCCTCACAGTTCTGAGGACCCGGGTTCAATCCCCGGCCCCGCCTGTGTGGAGTTTGCATGTTCTCCCCGTGCCTGCGTGGGTTTTCTCCGGGCACTCCGGTTTCCTCCCACATCCCAAAAACATGCATTAATTGGAGACTCGAAAATTGCCCATAGGTGTGACTGTGAGTGCGAATGGTTGTTTGTTTCTATGTGCCCTGCGATTGGCTGGCAACCAGTTCAGGGTGTACCCCGCCTCCTGCCCGATGACAGCTGGGATAGGCTCCAGCACGCCCGTGACCCTAGTGAGGAGAAGCGGCTCAGAAAATGGATGGATGGATGGAGGTTTCTACAGTGGTTTGCTTATTTGAGTCCCTGGTAACCTGGGCGAATGATATTGTCGGAGGGAGTCCCATGGTCACTTCCGTTGTACTTTAATGCGGCTGTGTTGTGCTGTTAACGTGTTGTGTTAACGGGGACAGACACATACACCGACACACACACACCCGCTGGCGAGAGGTCAAAGCTACATTTGGCTTGCGATCAGAGCGTCCGTCCATCCATCCGTCTCACACTTTCTCTTTAAAACAACTATGACAAGCCAATAGAATTTTGAGATGACAAATGAAGATAAAAGATTCAATTATAAGCTCTTGCATCGTGAGGAGGGACCTGACACAGGTAGAATGGGTCTAAAATGTTAAGAAGAGATATGAGGTAGCTTCAGTCTTGATATTTTTTATTCTTTGAAGCTGATGACCACACTCGGGTGCAATTCAGTTTCTGAAACTACTGCAGATCTGATGAATACAATTTAGAAAGAATCACTCGAACTACCGCTTAAATGATTCCATTTTCTTTTAAACACACACAGCACACAGGTCTGAGGAAATCCAAGATATAGTGCGCTTATTTTGTCGCAACACGTTGAAAAGACAATCTTACCTTGTCTCTGTACCGGAGGGACGCGCAAAACGGCGACGGTTATCCAAGCAGAGTTTCTCAGAAGAGCTTTATACTAAATCACTTACATCAGAACCTGCAAAATGAATGAATGAATGAATGAATAAATAAATACATCACAGAGTTTTTAAATACTGCTATTTGATGTTTGCATGCTAAAGTAATTGATCAGCAGTCTTGAAATTGGGTAAATACAGTAATTAAAACAGTGGTGCCTTTAAAGCAAAGCAAAGCAAAGCAAAGCAAATTTATTTATATAGCGCATTTCATACACAAGCTAACTCAATGTGCTTTACATGATTAAAAGCATTTAAAAACAAAGAAAGAAAACAGCATATAAACATTTAAAACAGCGTACAGTGCAAGAAATATCATTTAAAAGTGGAAATGCTCTAAAAAGCATGGGGGGAAAAAAGAGTTTTTAACCTGGACTTAAAAACATGCACACTTGTGGCTGACGTCACTTCTGTTGGCAACTTATTGCATTTGTCTGCAGCATAATAGCTAAGTGCTTTACTTTGGACTCCGTGCTCCACTATTTGACCCGAGTGTGTCGTTCTCAGAGCCCTACTGCGTTTACATTCCATGAGCATTTCATTCATGGATTCAGGACCTAAACCGTTTAGTGATTTATAGACCAGTAGCAGAACTTTAAAATCTATTCTTAAGCTGACTGGAAGCCAGTGTAAAGACTTTAGAATTGGAGTAATACGCTCTGACCTCTTTGTTCTGCAGCATTCTGAATGAGATATAAGTTGAATTGGTTTTGTCCCATTCATATCTTAAATCATCTTTTCCCCAAAGAAATGAAAGGACATTCTATTAATCAGTTTCAGCCCCCCAAAAAACAAAAATGTTCATTCTTCTGTCATTCGCTGAGGATGAAGAATATCTGCCTCCGAGTATTGTCGCTGACTTACAATGTGATCTGTCTAGGTGTTCCTCCACTGCTCGTGTTCAAGTATCCGTTGCTTCAAGGGTTATAACACCGCAACACTGATGCTATTCTTTTGCCCGATTTCCCACAGCAGTCATCTTTCATTGGAAAGCCACTAAGCACCATTGCAATGAACATCTCAATCATTGTTACAGTGCAGTCCTCTGATGAATGCATATGTTTGAACGTGTTACTTTTTCATTTACAGTTTGCATGTTTACGACTTTTCGGCATATCATATTGCCATTTCATCAAGCGTCAAAGCCATCAATCATAGACTTGCAAGTGCTCCATGCCATTAAGAAACGTTATCAATAAATCTTTTACCAAAGAACAAAGCGATCCAGATAAAATATAGCGAAACACCCAAAGAGGAGGGCGGCCGCTTGACAACTCAAAGGATGCCATCACTCATCTGCGCACCCAACAGAGTATCTCTCGCGGGATATCAACATCTAGTCAGATCACAGATCCACTTCCATGTTTCTGATTATTATGTTGACAAAACACTCTACATGATCTTTTCCCTCTCTCGCTTCGGTTCCATAACAAACCCAAAAAATCGTCCTCCGCAGTTTGATGTGAAACGATGATAAGGGCTTGACACTGGAGTACAAAAAGGCGGGTTGCGCGGTTCAAGCAGAGACCTAAACAAGTGCCTCATCAAGCCCTGGCCTGCCCCGAAACGTCTGCATTGCATCTTTGTGACAATGAAAGGTGGAGGGAAAACAAACAAACAAACATGAAAAAAGGAGCCGACACATTCAACTAAATTCTGCCTTGCCTGTATATTTTTTGTAGCTTGCATTGGTGTAAAACCTCACCACAGAGCTTTGTAGGGGTACCTGAAAGGAACTTTTTATTTTCATATAATGATATGATGATGTTTCCGTTTGTCATGCAAATGTGTTCTGTTGCTATGAGTAGTTCGACATGAATAAGTCTGGTTCCTTCCGCAAACTGCAGTATCATTCTTTTGCCATGTCATTCATCTCCAGGGAGTGCCATTCATTAAGAATACTTATTTTTATGCTTTCATAAATTGCCTCCAAAAATAAAATGGCACTTCGTTTTTTTTTTTTTTTTAATATCATTGTTTTCTTTTCTTTTTTTTATAACTTCAATGCACTTTGAACAACCTTGGCGTGTCATCTGCTTGTCGGATCCGCTTCATTTCGCCTTCAGGAAGACATCTGCACCAATCACCACTGATACAATGGCCTGGATCACTGGCAACAGAACGATGCAGGAAGAATATTGGGCCAGTACGAATTGACAGTGTAATTAAAAAAATCAAATCAAATCAAATCACATGGAGCATTGTGGTGGTGCAACCCAGCATTCCAGATTCGCTCCATTTTATTTTGACCACAAAACCATCTGAATGTCACATGAAAAATGAATTGTCCTTGAGCAAGTCTCACAGGCGCTTGATGGTTTTCTTGTAAACACCCTTCACACTATTTCCTACTTTGACACTTTGGGCACAGCATTTCAGAGGTGGTGCTGATGACAAAGCAATGACATGGAATGATTTTGACATGGAAAAGACCACAGCTTGAGAGTAATGCGGATGATAGCAGCTAAGTTGTTGTCATAGTATCCCCAGATCGCCTACTTTTGCGGAGGACCAGCCAGGACGACGAATGTGTTATTCATTGCTTTGAAACTCAGACAGGTTGTTAACAAAGACAAGTATCCGTAGTATTTATTCGGCTTCATAACAAAACACAAAACTTACAACATTTTTCTCTTCCCTATAAAGGCCTGGCAGTAAGCTACATTGACACTGAACACACTTTTTAAAAAATTCTCTTTCGACTCCCCGAGGCCTCAGATGCTTCTTCTTGCCCAAACCTGCCACTGGAGTAATTTACCGTATGTACACAATGCACTTGCTCTTTATGGAAAGAAACATCAGCAGGCAAGGTTTTGGAGTCAAAGGTATGTACAGTATCTTCTCAGTGGGAGACAAATTCAGTGGGAGCTGATTTTATCAGCTACAATCTCAGGGAATAACTAATAGTTAGGCTGTGAGTTATAGGGAAACAAATTTCAAACACACTGGCGAACAAATGACAAACTATAATAAGATTTGTCGGAATCTGCCCGAAATCAAGCGTGTTGTAAACACAGTTGTTATAAAAGCTGCCTTTCTACAGAATAGCAATTAATCATATCAACGAAGATGAGCAACAGTTTTGATTTGAATAAGATATGTCATAAACAGACTTGGTCCCGAATCCAACCGAAATTTGTTTGGTTCTTTATGCACTATATGCGAACAAGTGGGAACGCTAACCTCAGCTCCAGCAGAGGAGGATGGGAATGTGCCGTGAGCTTTTCAGTTCCACCTAGGAGTTAAAAGTGTCATCAGTGCCAACCAAAACGGGAAGGAGAACAATCTCACTGCAACACTGTTAATAGTTCAAATGAGCCAAAAATACATTGAAAAGGATCGGTCACGATTAAGACTGACGTTATATCAGCCTAAAGGATGCGCTGAGTAGCTTGTCATTATCAGAAGCTTTGTACATCTCGTTACTGTTTCAAGATAAATGTACATTATGTCATTATGATCCCACATCCTCTTCTAGGAAATAAGAATGTACGTAACATGTCATTACATCATGTTCAAATATAAAAAAATTTAACTTGAGGGTATGTCCAATCATCAAAGAAAGCACGTGATGTGAAGGGAAAAGCATAAAGATTCGACGAGTCTGGGGCAATGAACTTAATGGAGGAATGGAAAATGTCGTCGAGGGAAAGAAGCAAGGCAGAATAACTGAGCTTGGCTTACTTCACTTGGCCTGGTCTGCAACCAATCTTATTTGGAAGGAAATGGTACACATTGGAGAAAGAATATAATATAATATGACTGACTGGGAACAGTGTGTGTGAGTGTGTGTGCAGGGTCGTATTAAACGGGGGACTGGGAGGGGACAGAGTAATTTCAGCTTGCAGCATCGAAGTCCAAAAGTTGCATTCCTTTTCATGTGGCCTCAAATCCCCGATGACGCATGTATGCGCGCACGTGTGTGTGTGTGTGTGTGGGAGCTTAGTCATGACACCGTTTTTACTCTTACTATCAACGCTACTTTTTTTGTTTTGTTGTTTGTTTGTTTGTTTTGGCATGTTTGCCAATAGAGATGATGTTGACTGTTAACTGATAGCTTCAAGCAAACTGAACCATGTGCACTGTTACCGACAAGCTAGCTCTCTTCTATTTCTCAGGAAAAGTTATTTTGGAAAAAACAGTGTTTCTTTAAAGAGGAACTGGGAAAGATTCTACCCTGGGGTTTTTACTTCCACGATTAATTCATAACAGAAACAAGCATGTGTGATTGAAAAAAAAACACTGCCCGTCTGACATCGTGTAAGACTGCACAAATTTTGCGTCAGTTGTGAAATTGTATCCCAAGAAATATTCAAGATCATGGTCATGACCCTTGGGTGTCACTAAGTTTCCCCAGCTTGCAAAATCAAATGCTGCTGTATTTATAGCTTTATGGTATGCCGTGGTATGAAGCAGCATGTGAGTTCCCATGTGTTCCCGAGCCAAGACAAACATTGCTGCCACCCGTATAGCGAACTTCATCCCCTGCAGTGTCAGAATTAGATAGCAGTCTCAAACTTCCTCTGTCTGTCTGTCTTTGCAGATCTTACAGGTGAATCTAGTGATGTCCATCCTGCTCTATGTGATGGTCCTCGTGTACCTCTATGGTATCCAGGCAACCAACATGGAAAACAGTCGCCAGGGGCAACAGCAGCAACAGCAGCAGCAGCAGCAGCAGCACCAGCAGCAGCAGCAGCAGCCCAGTCCGGACCCTTTAAACTCCCTCATCATCCAGCTCCTCCAGGCTGACCTGACCAGAGGCAGGACAAGGGGGAACCAGACCCAGCAGGGGAAAAGCAGGGACACGGACCACCGCGATGCGCTGCCGCCTCTCCACAGTGCTAACCTGGTTCCGGAGGAACGCGGGGACGCGGAGCAGTGGGGAGAGGCGGGCCGCAGCGGCGAAAGCAACGCCAGTGTGGACGAGGGGCAGATAACCATGTTGAACTCGGACCTACTGAGGCAGCACAAGCGCTTTAATTCCCCCCGAGTGCTGCTGAGTGACCGAGCACCGCTGCAACCGCCGCCGCTGTATATGGCGGATGACTTTGTAAGTGGCGGACCAGAGGGCGAAACATCCGGAAACAAGACCCGGAAGAAGCGCTACACTGAACACAAGAGTTATCGCGGGGAATACTCCGTGTGCGACAGTGAGAGCCAGTGGGTGACTGATAAAACTCAGGGGGTGGACACGAGGGGAACCCCCGTCACCGTTTTGGGCAAAATTAAAACCAGCGTGACTCAGGATATTAAACAATATTTTTACGAGACGCGTTGTCAGACCCCGCGGCCTTTCAAGGGAGGCTGCAGGGGTATTGACGACAAGAACTGGAACTCGCAATGTAAGACGACACAGACTTACGTGCGAGCGCTAACGCAAGTTCGCAACTCAGTCGGCTGGAGGTGGATACGCATTGATACTTCTTGTGTTTGCGCACTGTCCCGGAAACGTCACAGGACGTAAACCCCCCCCCCAACCCAGAATTCTACGTTCCATTTCCAGTTCACAGTGCTCTCCACCACAGGAATATGCATTGAAGTGGTGATATAAAATGACACATCTCTTGAAGAAAATCCGGGTCCATTTCAATGAATTTCAGGCTGCAAATCCAAATTCAAATTTCATGGTGCAGCGCTGCTGTTTTGGAAGAACTCATCTGAGTCAGGGTGTGAAGGGGAACTGTATATATAAATTATTTAAATTATATGAAATGCATGTAGTTTATACATGTTTATCTAAATATAAATGTATGAATATATTTGTGTTATTTATTGAAAGAAGTCTGCTTCCAAAGGAACAAAAATCTAAAAAAAAAATAAAAAAAAAAAAAATAATAATAAAAAAAAAGAGAATACATGACAATGGACTTATGTCAAGACTACAAGACCAAGATGGGCTGCAAAGATGCTTCACACTGAGACTTATTATGTGCCTTGACCAGTGTGGCTGCAAAGCAAAGTGGGACACATTCACACACAAAACAGGTGTAAAAACTTTCAGCAACAGTTTTGAGATTTGATTGGGCACACATACGAAATATTGAAAATTGGCCAAACCACCTTTACAAACAGTTCATTCTGTGACGCTTTACACAAACTAAATCCAGAAATTGCTGTCAGTGAATGAAGTGATGGTTAAAAAAAAAACAAAAAAAAGTTGTTCTTTTGTCTACACTGATGACCCTCGTCACGAAACTGGTGTCACAAGCAATATATGTTTTTTTCCTTTTAATAAAATATATATTAAAAAAAAAAGTAATGTTTGGAAATATTCCATGAGCAAAGACATGATACTGTATATTGGTTTACCACAGACTGGTGTGAGCATGTACTGTATTCCATTTCTTCAACACCAGTTCCTTGAAAACCTATTGGGTTTGCAAAAAAAAAAGAAAAAAAGTTGAATGCACAAATTTGATTGCCCTGTGAAAATACATGCCTTGAATCAATTTTGGCTTCAGAATTATTTTCCAGTTGATGCTGTCAGTTTAGATTCCATGCATGACATAAAAATATCAAAATTTGCACGCATGATACAGGCCCACAGGGCAAGTACAACTGACTGCTGCACCCAATTACAAAAGGTTTAACAGCGCGGGCAATAGACAAGTCCACTGTTCGCCCGTCAGAAGATTTATGCTTTGATTATCTCATCAGATACAGCACAGAGAGTCAGCCAATGATGCGAAGGCTTTTCCTGTTTCATCTTATTTAGTGGCCTCCTAGAAAGGTGTTTTGGACTTTCGGATTTCATAAAAGGCCACGGCAGAACTTGCCATCTCTAATAACTCGAGGTGGTCTTACAACGGGGCAAAGCTGATTTAAGGAGATGGGCATACATGCCGAGCTGGGATTGAAGTCTGTAATGTCCTATTCTAAGACGAGTTTAGCATTTGCCAGGCTTAAGAAAAGAGGAGATCAATGACGCCTGCGATGTACCGCCCAAAGGCCTGCATCAAGTTAAAGTCACCTTATTAAGAATGTGTTGTGGTATCGTTCAATTGTCTCCGGATAGGACATGATCTGGATGGCTTGTATTTTTCAGCATTCGCCTTGTCCACTAAGATGTGCATGTTGACATCTTTAGATGCATGACATACTGGTAGCGCGTCGACTATAACTCAATGCGAATGAGTAAAACCAACGTTTCTTGGTAACAAAAATACTCAACTTAAAGACATCAAGACATCAAAACTACACCTCTGTACACCTGTATAATCTTATGAGACCTAATATTAGGGATGTATGAAGTTATGGCTGAAAAATAATTCTAATAGGGAGCTGTCGAGTATGTTGCAGTAATGTCCGCAGACTTTTCCTGGATCAGTTGATGACTGAATGATGAATGATTGCAAAAGCCATTGTTTTGTTCCCTTGGCCCATTCTTCAAAAATGTGTTATTATTGTGGTTGTCGTATGCCAGAGTGCGATATCACTGCATCGAGTTTCCACTTAGATTTCGCATTGCAGCGCAGGTTCTTTGGAATTGCGGTTGTACTTTGTCAGAAAGTACGTCTTAAGATGTGCAGATCAATTACATGCACAACGGTGCAAACGCCAAACTTCAGCCAACTTGAACCCTCTGCTGAGGTCTGACCTATCACGCTTTTGCAAATACATTTTGTATGTTCCCCTAACCTGTTAAAATAAACCTACAAGTAGACAAATATACCCTGTGCACCCAGATGAAGCGGGGTCGGGTGTTAAAGAGTCTTAAATTACATCCCTGCATGCTTGTCAAGCAAGAAAAGACAGTGGCTTACAGGATTTTTTTTCAGCGTTGGATAGCTGCGCTCTGACAGACGAGAGTGCAAAAAGGTCTTACAAAGGTTTTTGTGTTCAAGTGTTAATATCTACAGAAGGTGAGAGGGAGTTTGTGTGTCTTGGACAAGAGCAGCGTGTGGCGTTCACCGTGTCCCGAAGCTTGACGAAAGCCTGGCGCTCGTGTGTTTACGCAAGGAAGGATCACAGTAATGTTATAGTTGAAGGTGTTACACCAAAACCAATTAACATCCAACTATTATTGCCGCAGTATAAAGTAGTGTTGATCTGCTGTTTTTCGACATTTAAAAATAGGCGATTAGATTCGGATTTGGATGCCGTGGCTCGAAGATTAGGCGATTTTCCGAGCTGTCTTGGAACATCGCAACTGTGACTCGGGGTCGTTTGTCACCACTGCAAACACCGATCACAATTAGAAATCAATTGAAGAAATGTACATGTCCGACACTGCTGGGAAATAATGTTGATTTCATTTGATTTATTCATTTTGTCATTGTGGTAGCTAATGGGCTGTGAGAGCAATTTAAATCAAAATAGACCTTGAGAACGTTTATATTCATATTTCAAAATGATCGTTTGCGTAGCATGTCTCGTCTCTGCGTGATTAAAAGTGGCAGGTAAAGGACTGACTGTCCTGCAGACCTGTATATAACTTATCTGAAGTTCTAAACATGCCAAACAAGGTAAAGTGACCAGTTTATGATTGTAATGTCATTATTTTGTCTTGATTTGCTGCAACTAATCATCATCATTCGAGGACTTTGACCCCGCGTGAGAACACGGTCAAACCTTGGTCTGCTCCATCTCGCATATTTGAGACTTTCAGTGGATTACGAAAGCGCTTTAGAAAGCCAGGAGCCTAGTGCCTCATTCAACATCAGACATTCCGCATATCAGCTTTGAAATACCATCTTTTTAAACTCCTTACTATTTCAGAATAAAAGTCCTAATATGGTCCTCGGGGAGGCCAACCATCAGTTTCTTGCCAAAAATAGGCAGTTTCACACAGAGTCGTCCGTATGTACGCTGGCCTGCGAGTCAGATGTTATAATGCGGGGGTTTCAAGAATTCAGGCCAGGGATACAAGAGCGGGGTTGACGTATAGACTTCTCGTGGTTTTTTTCAAGTCTGTATTGAATGTGAGAGCGAGCCTTCAACGGAAATGTGAACCTATCTGAAGCACTTCAGTGTGTATTCAGGGGTATGTCTCTCAAAAGTCCTCGACTGTAAACGTTGTAAAAATATGTGATGGTTCGAGGGTGGGGAAGGGTTGGCGGGGGTGCATTTACTATTGACATTGGCCGCAGTTGAGTGAAGCTGGCCCACGTTTAATTAGGTGACAATGGAAGGCCTGTGCAGCCGGCGGAGGGCGAGACCGTCCTGGTGCGCGCACAGACACATCGGGGGATACGAGAAGGGGAGGGAAAAGACGGAAACGAGAAGGTGCTTTTCGCAGAGATGACTTGCAGATGTGAGGCCGTCGTGAACATCTGCAGCTGGACGCGCCACTGACCACCCACCGGGTCTCGCAATGTATGTGCGTGTAAAAAAGTAATGCCAACACGAGTATCATTCACTTTTGGGGTTTTCCTGTACTTTGCTCACAATGTCGAATGCGATTAAAAAGTAACAGCACTTTCATACGTATTCAAAGACGATTACGTTGATTTGCAGGCTTGTGAGCGCACTAACAGCAGATACATTCATTTGATTGGTTCGGTCTGTGTGTTTAAAATCGGATGAAGGAGATTTTCTTTTTTTCCATCAAACCAAATCACACTTTTCCTTCAAAAAAAAAAAATAAAAATCTTGTCACCATGACCATGTTATTCTACCTCCACTGACCACACACTTGGCTATGTTCTGCTCCGGAAAACAAGCAAACGGACACCAGTGCAATTGGAGGAGGCCCAACCGGTTGAATTTAAGTGAACTGGATGGGAGCATGCGGCTTATAAGCATTCGGAGTTTGACGCTTTGCAAATATTCAAATTTCCTAATATGGTCAAATGGTTCAGATCCCTTTTTAAGAGTATACTGTCGTGTGAAAATACACTATTTCCTGAAAGGGTACGAAATAAAGCATTTCAAAAAAGAATAATTCAAACAAAAATAAAAAAAAATATGAATAAAAGTCCGACAGCTGTGATTTGCATCCATACCAAAGTTTGCATGTTTGAATCCAGGGATGTATATGCTGTGTACAATTTGAAATCCTCACTGTACAATTCCCAAGTACTTCAAGGCGGCCTCAGAAATATTTGACAGTGCGTGATCGTACAGATGACGTCAAATTACAAGAAGGACATTTCCAGGAGGGTTGCTACCTTTTGGAGCATTGGGAATTGGACTGGCTGCGACTGTTGTTTTCATAATCTCTATCAGGGATGGCCTTGGGAATCCCATAACATTCAGTGTATGTTTTTACAAGGCTCTTTCCTACATATTTTAAGTTTATGAGATTTTTCACCCTCTGGTGACATTTCATTTGTATAAGTCAAACTTGTATTTTCTACAGCACATGGGTGTATGAAGCGCTTGCCATCATAGCACCACTGTTCCCATAACTCTGTGGCAAGATTATTTTAATCCTTGTTGAAGTGGAGTCACAACCCACTCACTTTAAATAATACCTCATCTGAGTTTCTCACAAGTCGGACAACCCAGTTTTGGTCATGTTTACCCTTTCTAAGAAACAAAATGCTAAGTCTGTCTTTCGTGGAGATGGATTGCTCAGAAAAATATCATGGACTTCTCTGATTTCCATGAGAAATTATTTTCTTGATCGTGAGGCTGTTTTTTTTTTCCCTTACATTGACTGTCTGTCCTTGTTTTTTCAGTCTTCCGGATGGTACCAATGTTATATGCATGGTTGTAAGTAGGACCCGACTGATATGGATTTTTTGAGGCCATGCCAATTCTGATATTTGGCAGAATAAAATTCTGATAACCGATCAATCAGCCGATTTATTAAAAAAATACATCATGAATAAAACTTCTCTATTTTTTGGTCGCTTCATGCTGACAACAAGAAACATGAATTACAGGCAGAAGATTTGACCGTTTACAATCCAGTACTTTTTTCTCTTTTAGTATTTGTTTAACTTTACAACAAAAAGAGATAAATCTGTCTTATGTTTTAATGTATGAATGTAAAAAAAAAAAAAAAATTGAAAAGGGCTAATATCGGACGATTAATCAGCCGGGCCCTCGTTCCATCTTCAATCGTGCGTCTTGTTTGTAAGTGACTAACTCATGGGGACAAAATAGTATTTTAGTTCTTTGTATTAAAACGTTATCTCTAACTACTATAGAACTTAATGTATATATCCATTTCTAGTTGAGCATGAGCTAATCTTGTACTATGCCTTAGATTGAAATCACTCACATTCATCACAAATGAAAGGTATTTAATTTTCATTAATTTCATTTTTAAGTTTTTCTCCTCTTATCGACAGCTGGCTATGCCGCCATGCTCTGTACTGTAATGCCAGTTTAAACCTAAACCAACCAGTCACTGCTACATGTAATTTGATGGGAGAAGCTAAAGTTGACTCTGCAAATATTTTGAAAAGTCACATTTTTATAATCCCAGTTAATGAAGAACATCAATTCAAAAGCCAGGACATGAGGAACAAATGATGAGTGAAAAATGTTCCAAAAGCCCTTTTGTTCATTTGCAAAATGTTAAAAGGGCAGCTCGAGACCCCTACAATAACATGGATTGACTTACACCTAAGCCCCAAAAATAACAGACATTTAGAAGAGAATTAGTGTCAAACATATGACCCCGACTCCCTGCGGTTATAAACCTCTTGTGGCGAAATATGACAGCGACGTCGGAGGGCTCAGGCATTGAGAGGCAATATGTTGATGACAGGTTTGGCCAGTGTTAGTCCACATCATGAAACCCTCAGCTTACAGGAATTAAATGTTGACTGGCGAAAACAATAACGTCAAGCGGACAGTGTGCTTATTGTGACACAAAGCACTTGGCTGACCTCAGCGGGCCTTCCGCTCTTAAGGGGGTTTATAACCAACCCTGAGAGGCACTATTCAACTTGATATGTGGTACAGATATTTATTCCCCTGTCAAATAATGTCAAGTGGCTGACTTACTATCCACGAGAAACAAAATTACAATATGAAGGTGTTCTTATCAAAAGGCTAGTCATTTTCTGAACTGGGAGGCTCCTTCATATCCAGTGGATGCATATTTCATCTAACGCACGGTTAGTTGCAAATGAACAGTAAAACTATTTCACACATAAAGATGACATGATCCATATTATTTTATGCAGCTCATAGAGGAAAGCACTTGGAGGTCAGTTGTTTCCTGTGCTGAGCCGGATGATGAATGATGTCAGCACTTCGGGATTTCGGGACCCAAAGGTCACCCGATGGTGCACATTTGAAATGCGGTTGTAGTTGTGCGAACGAGCGCGAGGGACAGTCCGTCATCGCACGCACACATTTGTGTTTGTACTTTTTCTTACAATGTGTGCTGATTGTGGTGACATTGAAATTGTAATTATTATTATCATACGAGTGAGCCCGTTCAAGCAGGGATTCAGAAGGTTCTGCACAAAATAAAGTAAGGCACTGTAATCACGTTTGGGTTACTTTGGTTTCCATTTCTTGAAAATACGGTGTCATTCTGCTCTAAATCACAGTGAAGTTATCACAAGAATTAGTCGCTTAGACTTGCTTTTAAGAAAAAGAAAAAAAAGGGATTTCTTGTGCAAATTGACTGCGGGACGGCTTTTTCGATGGGTACGATTGAGATGTGGCTCATAAGCACAGTAACGTACGTCGAAGCACACCATAAGAAGGTCGAAGCCAGTGGTTCTCAAATCGATAATACCAAGTACCACCTAAAGAACAAAAAAACAAAAACTAGCTCTCCGAGTACCACCATTAGCAGTGGCCTGCTGAAAGTGCAATTAATCAGCCTAAGAGGATGTGATGAGCTTTATTGATCCCATAGGGCGCGATGCAGCCAAACACAGCTTTGGCTGTCAATAAAACAAATTTGTGGGTGGAAGTCATGCTGAGGCAACACAGCAGTCGTGATTCAGACCTCTTGATCGAACCCACATCAGTGTGTCAGCCTTCATTGTCAAATGCAGCTGAGAGAAACCCGAACTGTTTTTCCAAGGCGGGCTCATATACTGTAAGTATCGCGGTGATCATGGTGTTTGACATTTCCGTGGAAAATGAGCGCGATGTGGGAAAACTGCAAACACCGAACTGTTGACATGTCTTGTTACTTTCTCTACATGCCCGCTTTAAATGTTAAATGTTACTATTCACCTTTGTAACTCTCGTTATAATCCGTTGCTAATTTTTTCCCCCCTTTTTTGTGCCAAGCAATAACTGGTGAAAAAGAACATGACACCATATCGAAGCTGCAAAAACATCCTTTCAGAGAGTGTTGGAGGATTGCGTTCAAAGGCGTTCAACCTCTCAGCCAAGCTTTTGTTTGTTTCTCGTGCTGATGCAGGTCTGATCTGTTCACTCATCAAGCACACAAAAACAGGTTGCGACATGAAGCGAAGCAACACTGCAGTGAAGCCAAGTGGTGCCAGAAAAAGATTCATAATGTCACCTACTCATTTTTTTTATTGTAGGCCACCAGTTGTTATTGGTATTTGTTTGCAGGATTACTGTATTGTACATTTCTATACCACTGATCATGTTCAGGGTTGCGGGTCAAGTACAGCTCAGACGTATTTAACTTAAAAACAACACAAAAATGTGCTTTGAATTGTTTTGTTTTTTTGAGAACTGTTTCAAACATTAGGTATAATTTGTATGTCACTTGTATGTGCAATATATTTTCATCAGATCATTATTTAGGTTTTGTATTTCAAGACATCACGCAGTTTTCCCAGTGGCTTACAATGAGTGGCTTTTATTCACTTTATGCTTTGTTTCTGATGAACTCATAGCTCTACTACACGACTGGAATGAAATGTTGGTAGATGTGGTGATACCTGTAGCGCTCATGGTTTTAGGTTGTACTTGGTTTAAACATTTCGAGAACCACAAAGCGATAGCCTCTCTCAGCTGACTGTTTTCTCATTGAAAACGCATGAATCAGTGTGTTGCTTCTACACATAATTGATCCGAGGGCTGCCATTACCTGTTATCGAGTTCAATTGCATTTTGTTTCATCTTCCTTGTGCTGCAACATGGGCAGATGCAGACAGCGCAACCAATCAGCCAATGAGGTGGATTTCGTTTTCACAGTCTAACTAACTTTGGCAAAGAACCTCCGTGTGATCAAGCCGTTGAATAAGCAACTCAATGGAAATGCAATGCAATGACAAATCCGGTTTAAGAATTAGTGGGACGCTGGATCAATGACATTTTCTTCGTTGCTCACAGGGGGAAAAAAATCTAAGTCTCTTCCATCCAACAGAAAAAACTCATACACAGGCACACACCTTTGAGCATTCAAGACGTCACTGCCACTCACTAGTTTGACATGTAGGAAAAGTCATGTGTGTTCTGAGCAAAGATGGAGTCAAATACAGCAGATGGACATCCTCGTGCACATGGAATGCACGCAACACTCACCAAACAGCTGTGGGTGCCTTGGCGAGCAGCCACATTCCTCATAAGAGTGCGTGAGGTCAACAAGGGACGTGAGCTGTTGTTGTCAAGTGCACACACACACACACCATTCACACAATCAATCACACATCGCACACCTCGGCGTGGAACGTGCCGGTACCTTTGGCTCAACCCCCAAACACACGCGAGCGCACTTTACGAAACAGTGGACCCTCAAATGGTTCTGGGATGGCAGCCGTTTTGGTCGAGAGTATTGCAGTACAACCTCATTTAACCTTCCAGGACTTGAGCAACACAATTAGGTTGGAGTTTCATCAAACCTTTTCCCCATTTTGACAGAGTACAATACTGAAACAGGACACATGAGGCTCATTGTCAGGGGTGCACAGGTGCATATGCACACTGAAAATAATAAAAGTGCACCAGATGTGCATTTGCATTCCAAGCATTTTGTGTTTTTTTGGGGGGGGGTTAGGTGGGGGGGGGGGGGGGGGGGGGGGGGGTGTCAACACACTTGATTGCGCAACCTGAATAGTGATCGAACTGCTGTACTCAGTGTTTCACTGCCTTCACGTTATTTTCCTTATTACCACACACCAATACCGATGATGCGCTGTAGTATTAGAAAAAGCCTCGTTACTGTGCTATATTCATTCCTTCCTACTGTATGTATTTGAACTTGTGGAGTGTTTGTTCATTCTCAGCTCTTAGTTTGTCTTCCTATGCATGTTTGTAGTGCCAACGCTTCTAATTTAACTTTGGAATTGATCAATTTAAAATAATTCATATCATTATCATATGTTGCCAACTTTCCAATAATACCAACCTTTTAAAAACAGGATAAAGATGAAATTTCAATCTAAACAACAGCAAAAGAGAAGATAAAGTTCTTGCATGTTGTTGTCTTTTGGTTTGTGGTTGTGGCATTTTTCCAAATATATTAATTAAAATTAGCTTACTATGTGAAAGACAAATCTTAATTCCAAATATTTGGAATGATAAACGTGCTCTTGGTGTGAACCTGTAATTCATGGTCATTTGTCTGAATAGCTTCACTTTCCATCCATTTTTTTTAGCATGCCCCGAAAAAGAAAAATGTGTGTGGGCAAGACAGAAGGGAATCAGTGGGACAATACTCATTTTCCAATCAAGGCCATTTAGGAAACAGTGTTGTAAATAAAATGACCACCACTTAATCACCGCAGACTTCTGACTCGCACATAACACAGCATGAAATGTAAATTGATAACAGGCAGCCGGCCTCAATCATTTCCCATACAGCCCTCCTTAAAATCCTTCACTTTCCCAACACTTGTGTGTAAAAGTCAGGGAAACAGACACAAACAGTAGGAAACTGGATCCGATGGGGTAATGGGCCCAATTTGAGTTGACTGTTGCCACACATACAATTACCCATTTACACTCCAAACCGGGAGCCAGGAACTAGACAGTTGCATCAGCCCACTGCAGTGCGTCTACAAATATTCTCTGCATGACTTTAACTGTATGGACTGGTCGCTTCACTCTTTCTTACGAATAAGGCTTGAACTGTCTCCCGACATTCACGCCATACAAAGTCGGTGTGACCCAGCTCTGGGTACTGTCAAGAGGGAAGCCTTTTATAGGGCTGGGAAAAATTATTACAATTATTTCGTCACACAACTCAATATGAAGGCAGCAGAAACATGCGACTTCCCCACCAGAGCAAACAAAGGAAATCGTGAAAAAGATGCGCCATGAAAGAAAAGTAAGCTGACATTCTTGAAAACACAAAAATGCTTATAAACTTGTGCAATGTGCTCATATAATTTTTCTATCGTAAAGTTAAATAAGTGCCCTCGTGTAAAGAGTTAAAAAAGACTGAATTAAACAACATTTCTTAGTGAATACTGCATAAATCCTCAAAAGGTGTGATGCAAATTACCAAAGTTTCCAGCTGTGTGACCTGATTTATCAGGTTTTCCAAGATTCTTTTTTTTTTTTTTTATGTTCCGAGCGCTCGCGATGGTGGCAGCAAATTTCCCAACAAGCACGGATATATTATTTGTCCTCTGCAAAGAACGAATATTATTGCAGCTGAGTTGTGACGGGCTTCTTCTGGGTTCCATCATCAAACGTATGTGGAGTCTGCCCCCTTGTGGCCAAGGCGCACACACCAGAAAAAGCAGCACACTGCCCATTGAATTAATGCACAAACTTTATATTTTAACATTCTCTTTAATTATGTTATTACTGTATACTGTACTGTTTTTTTGTTGTTTTTTTAAAATCAGAAACATGCTGGCACTGGAACTGTGTGTGCTGTACAGTTTCCTACTTAAAACATAAAACTGAAGGTAGGAGTAGAAGAACAATGGAGAAAGAAACAATAACAACAATAACTGTTTCAGAAGCAAGACAGCGGGGAGGAAAAAAGTGAAACTTGGAAAACTGTCCGACATTTAGGGCAAGCACTGGCATGTAAAATAACCTCAAAGGTCTTTTTCCTGACGCATAATTCAACTCGTACTTGGCTTCATTCAACATGACTCCCCGGGGATCCTCTTGCTTACGTGTAGCAGCACTTCCTCTTGTTATTCACTTCCTCTCCTGCCAATTTCTTTCCATTGCAGGAGGTAATTGTAACATTAGCTCCTACAAACGGATTGCCACAGTCAGCCATTGTCTAATCCTGACTTGGCTTGTTGCGCTTCAGACTTTTAAACGTATTGTATTCTCTCCAACCCTTTCAAGGCATCACGCACACAATCACCGCATTCACGTGTGATTAATGCGCCAGCGGCTATGTCGAATGGTATGGAAGCCTCACGCTTTATTTTTCCCTTTTTGTGATAACAAAAACAGTTTAAGTGGCGGTTACCTGATTCGTCTGTTTCCAAATAGTTAAGATAGTGGTTGTCCAGGTTGGCTTCACTACGCCCTGTGAAAGCATCAAATAGAAAAAAGAAAAAACTTCATTTATCCATGCAGACATTTCATCACATACACAAAAGATGCTGTATAAAAATGTTGGCTAATATATCACTCAATGTGTTTTCGTTCACCAATAATAATTGATACACATTGAATTGCATAGTTCAATTAGGGAAATTGTAGAATGCAGTGGGAATACTGTGAAAATGTAAAATACTTTTCTTCTCAATGAAATGCTGACTTTACAGAATTTACGGTTTCACGGTTTAATGGCCGAGAGAAATGAAACCAACACAAATCCTTTTTTTTTTTTTAAATTCCACCATTAACGTGACCGATAACTTCCATCCATCCATCCATCCATTTTTTGAGCCGCTTCTCCTCACTAGGGTCGCGGACATGCTGGAGCCTATCCCATGTATCATCGGGCAGGAGGCGGGGTACACCCTCAACTGGTTGCCAGGCAATCGCAGGGCACATACAAACAAACAACCATTCGCACTCACATTCACACCTACAGGCAATTTTTAGAGTCGTCAATTAACCTACCACGCATGTTTTTGGGATGTGGGAGGAAACCGGAGTGCCCGGAGAAATAACTTGTACATCTCAATTGAATTTTTCCAAAAAAAGAGGGGAAGTAAAAATAAACAATGATGTTGCTGCAAAAGTGTACACACCCTCATAACTGGGGATGTGGCTGTGTTTAGAATTAAACAACCACATTCAAACTCATGTTAAATGGAAGTTAGCACACAACTGCCACCAGTTAAAGTACCTGTGAATCCCCCACATAAGGTTCTGCTGTTCTAGTAAGCTTTTCCTGGCAATTATTTTGCTGTCTTGCACAAGCCTGAAAGTTTTGTGCGAACACTGACCGATATTTGGAACTTTTAATAATACGCCCCACCTTGTCTTTGGTCACAGGTCCAGCTGAAGAAAAAGCATGAGGCTGCCACCACCATGCGTCATGGTAGGTATCGTGTTTTAGTTTGCATCAAACATACATTTTGGAATTAGAGCCAAAAAGTTCAAAACTGGTTTTATCCGACCAGAAACCATTTTCCCATGTGTTTGTGAGATTTTGACGCCCCAAACAAAAACAAGAAGAAAAAAAAGCCCCATCTGTCTTTGAATTATATGCCGACTCACTAAATATTATTATTATTATATATTTTTTTTTAAATAACAATTCCAATAACCTATCATTTACGCTAGTTTTTAATTTAATATTTGATCTTTTTGTTTTGGGCTGAAGTTGAATACGTGATTGAAGCAAAACAGAATACAAATATTGACGTAGGATGATTTTATAGCAGTTTGTTTGTGTGTGTTCATTGCTCGTTAACTTGAGGGCACAAAGGGACTTTCCAGAATTCAGTCGACAAACCCCCGTTAATTATTATTATTATTTTTTTTTGAGTAACCAGGTTTTGCAAATACATGTCACGGAATCTATTGGATACTTTTCCATGTTTTTATTATACAGTATGTTGTCTGTTTCTGTGTTTAGCAAGCTTTCCATTGACACCAACTGAAACATGATGTTGAAACTCGGATTCAACAAACAAAAGGTCACACCGAAAAACTCAACCCTCTTATTGACTTTGCATTACGACGTTGACGATAGAGTCATGCATTTTCACCGGTTTTAAAGAGTCATAACTTTCTTAATATTTGTCACAGGAAGTTGATACTTATATCGCTGCTGGTGCAGTGGTGATAATGCACCAAATACAAGCGGTGGAATTAAAAATAAGACATTTTTACTTGTCAAAACGCTGTAATAATAACCCCCTCTCCCTCAAAAAGATTTCTTTGTGACATACCTGCTAGAAGAAGAAAAAAACAAACATTCGATTACGTACACAGGTGTGACCAATCAAACCGGTCACTGAGTAAAACAGGAAGTGATGTCAGTGGTGCGTTCGTGGAAACTACGAGACCTCGTAACTACTGTACGATATCCAAAATTTAAGTATTTTTCACTCACAATAAGCGCCTCGTTTCATTTATTTAGATGATTGAAATGCATTATTAAGGAGAGATATTTATAAAAGTGGCTTTGTCAAAATTAATGTTCAAAACAAGTAGTAACAACAGTGTTCTTTTCCCGTCAGCATTTTATCATCATCACTGGAACATCATATTAACCTACACATGGATGCAAAATGCAGTCTGATCGGGGCTTACATTGTTTTTCAATCCTGTATTGAGGTCAAATAGAGACAGAGACTTCTTAAGTGACTCATGATTACCTCTTGTGGTAATCAAGGAGACAGAAAATAACACGTTACCTTCTTTTTGGAGCAGTTAAGCTTAATACAAAATGTGTCAACGAATAATAACAGTATACATGCATCGAAAAATGTATGAAACGCGTTACAATGCCACAGGAACATATGTTTGCATCCTTCTATTACCTGTGTGGTCTCCATTTAAAAACCCATTTGGACTTCTCGCTCAAGAAAGGCAGAAAAGAAATAGAAGAAAAAAACACACCAATGAGATAAAAAGCACACAGGTCACAAGACATCTAACAATTATGTAATCATGTATGTCTACATCGTCTTAAATATGTACTACGGTCACAATTTGCTTGTTCTAAGTCAATCTAAATTACATAAAGAATTTAACAGTCTGTTGCTGCTTGTGAGCAGTCAGGGCAAAATAAGAGCACGTACAAGGCCTCTGAAACACAAATGACATTTTGCAGCATGGTATTATGAGAGCAGTTATGACTTCACATTGTAACAAAACAGTAAATAATCTCAATTACTTGAAATCATGAAAACAGTTTAATGCACTGATGATGAGCATTTCTGCAAAAAGAAAATGAAAATGAGTCCCTGTGCTCAGTTTCAGTGCTGCAACAAATGTTGACATATAATCTGTCCTCTAAAACAGGAAGTTAGGAGTACATTACATCATACATCACTTTAGCAAACTGGCATGTATCAGATAATGTCAAAAATGGAGGGCTGTAAGTGTACTGGAGAAACAACGAGTGGCAAAGGAATAACAGAATAATCGAGGAAAAAAAATACATCACTTGAGATGGTCAATGTAAACAGAGAATGCCATGGAAACAATTTGCACTTTCAGGAAGCTCGTAAGTGCTTTCACTAACAACACTTGTAAGTCTTTAGAATCTGGTGTTGTGTTGTTGCTACGAGTTCAGTTTCAAAACAAATATATACAAAGAGCATAATGAAGCACATGAAGCAGAAATATTCCAAAAGTTGCAACAGTCTGACACACAATGTCCATCCATTCATTTATCGATCACTGCCACAACCCCCAAAAAGAGGATTACATTCCAAAAAGAGTCCATTTGTATTCCTGAAGGTGCAATCTACACTTTTGGGCTGTAAAGGGCCCAAGGGTCCAAATGGAGTACATTTAAACATACCACTAAAGGTCCATAAATTAATAGATTTGAAGTGTTCAGTCAGGAAAGTCTATCCAGGTGATTTTTTTATTTTATTTGTTTAAATCTACAAACTCTTTTAGAAGATTTTTCAGCCTAACACCGTATTATTGCTTGTCTACGCAATGAAGCAATCAGCTCCAAGTAAAAAGCAGGAACAACAAAGACACATTTGAAGTGAACCCGTGAGTGAATCTATTACGGCACACCTCTTTCACGCTGGGACAATAAAAATGGCAGTTCGAGGAAGCGATGTTCCGTTCGCGAGCCCCACGCACCCGCAGGGATGCGTCGTGTCACACAGCTGTGTGTCGGGAATTTTCATTTCTGGGTGATGGCGGAACTTTTCTCGTGTACAGGCTGAAACTGGCCGCCCTGCACCTCGCCCTGGGCCCTCCTCCTCCGCCATCTCCGGTCGGCGCTCGGGTCGGATACTGGGGCAGGGTGCTGTAGCGGCCCGGGAGGGGGAAGCCCTGACCCGGGGGGAGGACGTGGCCGCCCGGGGCGACGGGGGTGTCCTTGCCGAAGAGGCTCTGGATGAGCTGAAATTTGTCCTTCTCCTCCCGTAGGAAAAGGTCCACCAGCAGCTTCTTTTCCCGCTTCAGCTGCTCCACGATGGTTTTGGGAATGTCCGGTATCACCCAGGCTACCACGAGGCTGAGGAACATCACCAGGTTCTACAGGATGGAAAAGAACAGGTAACGTTGAGAGAAACTACACTGGAATGAAATATAACATGAACTCTACTTAGAGTACAGAGTACTGTACTACATTTACCCAAAAAATAACAAATGCTCACGCTGCTGTAATACTATGCACAGTTTAAACATTTACTTCAGTGATTCCCAGAGGAAGCCCTCGTACCACCAGCGGTACACATACAACACTCGGGTAATCACCAGTTGAGTCATCAGGCTCCAGTGTGGGAACGGGCATCACATTTGGTCCACATGTGTCCCAAAGGTATGCAAGCGCACACAGGCAAGGACCTCATTATCAAATGAACTCGTTCCCAACGGACTGAGGCATCTGTAATGTTTCCCATCACGTGTACTCCGTTAAAATTAGCAATGACTGGCTCACATACACGTACTGGAATTTATGAGGTACACCTGCACGCTGTAATGAGATCCATTACAAGAACTGTTCTCTCTTTTTTTTTTTTACTAACAGCGTTAGGGAGTTAATAATTTCAAAATACGTTCATTATTGTGGTTACGGTTACACAATAAACAACTCAAACGTGGAAGGTCATTCGGAGGCTTTGTGCAATTGTCTGCCAATCACTTCCAGTCTTTTGTACAGCATAGCAATTTGACTTCATTTGCATTTTGGCCGAGACGTGCTGTGTCTTGGCCTCGATGTTTGTTATACTCAAAGAAAAAAAAATATTGATAACAATCCAGACATTTTCATGTGCACTTATTTGAAGAATTAACCCATTTGTGCAAAATTAACCCCAGTCTTGTGGTCACCGTGTCTATGCAGCTGCCACATCCGACTGACGAACTAAAAAAACGTGCTCATACCTGAAAGAGTATGACGAAGGCCAGTCTCGCTGCTAGGACGCACCAGTAGTGTTTGGAGAAGTGGTACGCATCTGGAGACCAGGGTGGTTCCCGGTAGTCTTTATACCTGGGGGGAAAACGCATCCATCACCGTCTAATTGACAGGTTCACATTTGCCTCCATTGGGCCTAACTGGTTCATTAATACATCCTCGTCCCCTGCTCAGCTTCGATGATGATGATGATGCATTTTATGTGGATTCCTTTGCATTTCTTTCTTTTTAGTAAACACTCGGCCAAACCAAACACCCAACCACATGTGCAGCTAATGGCTAACACACCCCACGTGGAAAAATACAAAACCAAGAAATAAGGAAAAGGCTGATGCCAGTAAAATAGACTCCATGGTGAAAATGCGTGTTGAATTCATTGCTGGTCTGTTTGATAATGACTGGAGAATTTATAGGCAAGGTGAAGAATCATCTAGCTGTGTGTTACAATGTGGGTACATTGTAACACACAGCTAGATGTTGGCTTTAGCCGCTATTAAAAAAAAAAAAAAAAGTCCAGGGGAAGAGAAGCATCTCACAAATTAGAACTTTGGAGCCAATAAAAGCAACACAGGATCTAAATTTAGCACAACATGTTGGTATGGTAGCATTTAATGTCCGACCTCAATATACAGTACGTGGAACATACAGAATTTTCATGAATGACATTTGCAAGCTTCTAGAAACACAATCAAAATAAATTCCGCCCTACCAATTGCAACCGACTTATTATTACAACCGACTGCTGTATTTGTATTCCACCTTTCCACTTTCTTTTTATGCTCTCCTATATTCCGTGGGCGTATGTTCAACCTTAGTAGTCTCTCTTGGTATTAAAGTATGTACTATATATGACAGCACTCAAAGTAAACCACTGCCTTTATTTAGAATGTGAATGAAGCAAAATATTTCGTGACACAAAAAAAGCTAAAACTACAACCAATGCGAATGCAGGGAACTACAATCATTCTTGACTGCGCTTGACAGTACACGCAGTTTTGCACATTCACACACTCCTCTCGGAATAGACTCCGCTAAAGATTTGCGTGTCCATGTTTGGTGATAAGGTCTGCAGCAACTGGAGCGTCAATATTATTTCAGAAGACACTGCTGAGAGATTATAAAAAGAGACCCGAGACCTGAGCGCCTTACGGGACATGAAGTAACATCGACAGTAAAAACAGGGGTCAGATTATTGCCGTCCTTAAAATAAGCACAAAAGCCACATTTCCACGAAAAAGAAAATTGCATGACAATGACGGGTTAAAAACTGCAATATTAGAAAAACTTTGAACGAAAATCAGTGCACATTTTTCATCCTGGTTACTTCAAAAAAAAAAAAAGAACCTAACTTTCTTGAATTACTGCTTTGAAAGCAACACTACATTCCTACCTGCTTTGACATTATGCTGCTTTAAAATGTCATGTACTGTACGGGTGATGTTCAGCTTTTTGTACAATTCCTGCTAAATTGAGTTTGATGGGTTTAGCTGTAGCAGTTTGTCCTTATCTCTGCTTCATACTCTAACTAAGCTATTAAAGCTATTTTCTTTTCAGAAAGACCGCTTTGTATTTCATTGCTGATGTTGGTGTAAGCATGACGATGGTCAACCACACTTATTTCACACAGACAGCAGGATGCTTTCTTTTGTAACTTTGGCTTCTTATGTTATCAACTTGCACTGTGTTGCACATTTGTATGTTTGTCTATTCAACAAAATCAACTCATATCCACAAGATCAGTGTTTGACATCTTTTTCTCTCTCCTTGACCCCCCCCCCCCCCCCCCCCCCCCCCCTCCCTCCCCGTTCCTTCCTTCCTGCAAACATCCATCAATCATCCGCTGTGGGCCCAAGCAGATGGGACAAAGAAATGAAGTGTCTCTCGGGCGTTTGATATCGAGGGGCGAAGGGTTGAGTCGTCTTTGACCCTCGAGGCGCCGCTGACAACATGGCCGCTCACACTCGAACCCTTATTGGAGCCCTTAACAGCCAATTTCACGGTTGTAAGTATTCGAGGCGTACATCATGCTTGAGACATGCACTGGCACAAAGACTGGCATTCTTGAACTGTAACTACTCGGTATCTTATGTAAGCGCAGGTCAGAGTCAGCAGTCAGTCGTCACTTGCATTCATGCCCTTTCCCTTTGGAGGGATTTATATTGCGATTATGAAATAGTGATGCACTTCATGACGTTTTTGTGTGGCCGCACAGAGCCTTAGTAACAGTTCACACTGTCCAAAAAAAAGCGTGCATTTCTAGAACACATCTTGGAGTCCAAACTGAACTAATGTGCAATGGCAAGTGTCCACAGAGGCTGAACCAACCCATCCATTGCCAGTGCTAAGAAGTCACTTTGTACAAATACTCTTTTAAGTGAGTGAGTCAATTATTCAGGTATCTGTTCTTTACAGTGGACCCCCACATATTTGCAGTTTGGCACCTGAGGATTGACCTATTCATCGATTTATATAAAAAAAAAAAAATTGTCTTATAACTGCCTCTTTTTTTTTTTTTTTTTTTTTTACTTCAATCAAGTGGTGGGAGTGTATCTAAAGCGAGCTTGTAACTCAAATCTTGGCTCGCACATAAAGCAAAAAAATATATAAATAATAATAAAATTAAATAGGCGGCACGGTGGACGACTGGTTAGAGCGTCAGCCTCACAGTTCTGAGGACCCGGGTTCAATCCCCGGCCCCGCCTGTGTGGAGTTTGCATGTTCTCCCCGTGCCTGCGTGGGTTTTCTCCGGGCACTCCGGTTTCCTCCCACATCCCAAAAACATGCATGAATTGGAGACTCTAAATTGCCCGTAGGCATGACTGTGAGTGCGAATGGTTGTTTGTTCCTATGTGCCCTGCGATTGGCTGGCAACCAGTTCAGGGTGTACCCCGCCTCCTGCCCGATGACAGCTGGGATAGGCTCCAGCACGCCCGCGACCCTAGTGAGGAGAAGCGGCTCAGAAAATGGATGGATGGATAAAATAATTAAAAAAAATATATATATATATATACATATATATATAAAATCAACCAATCGACGACTTGTAACTGGGAAAAACTTGTAAGTTGGGCTACTTGTAAGTCAAAATACCACTGTGCTTTCAACTGCTTACTTTGTCAAAATATTTTTGGGACATTTTTCAACCACCAGGATGATAACACAACGTAAAAAAGATTTTGATTAAGGCGGAACTTGAACCAGTGATTCCAGGGAGCATTAATAACAATGACGCAAAAGATTCAGACAAGCAACATATTTCTATTCCATGGCCTTATTTGCGATTTTTTTTGTTGTCGGTTCTAAAGATTCCTGGCAAATGTCTTTTTTCTTGTGCCTGCTGAAAAACCACCAGCTTCTGGCATTCAAAAACTCTCCTTCTCATCTGCACAAACACATACAATAAAGGTAGATTGTTTTTCTGTGGTTATCATTCGCTAGTTTAGCACATTGTTTTTGTTATTTTGTTTGGCTCATGCGGGATCTGTTGTCAATTCAGTCGTGATTATCCTGTCAGAATTTCGCTTACAAGCTAAAGTCTTCAAATGTTCTCAGTACAAGCACTATGCAAGTTCTGAGGTAAACTGTTCTATGTGTAAAGACATTTTTTTAAGTTATCAAAACAGGTATTGTATCCAATTGACAGTTAAAAAATAAATAAATAAATAAAACATTTTTATTTTTGTACTGAAATACATTTTGGAGTTTAATTAGTACTTCGACTTTGACCAGAGTCTTGTTTTGCGAGAGTGTGAGTACATTTTCCAGCTCTGTCGATGGCTCATGTACACAGCAATTCAATGCAAAACGTTTGTATTGACCTGCAAACGGTGACATCTCCGTGATCGGAATTCTGCGGCGCTGTGCCCGGTTTAAAGTTGGACACGTTGAAGTAGGAGAGCGTGTGGTCGATGAAGCCGTGCATGGTCCCCGACTGACTGTACATGTACTGGTAGACGAGGCGAGGGATGAAGTCCGACGTGAAGGATATCACAAAGGCCTCAGGGGCAGAAGGAGAGTAAAGAGAGTGAGGAATAACTCCTGCAGTTATATACAGTCCACAATTCAATCAGTTCATGATGTGAGGTCCAAAGCAATAATGTAAGCGTCATGACTTCGATCCACTGATTTCGAACTACTGTGAGAGATCATCAGGAAAGTGATTGGTGTGAAAATTATGAATGACTTGCTCCGAATATGTATCTTTGCTCTATCTATGCCAGCGATGTAAAGGGAAAGGCAGAAATATTGCTCTTCCACTAAATGGAAGAAGGTACAATTAAACTTTGTAACCACCATTATTTACATTGTATATGTTTTTTAATGTTCCCGTGAAATGCATTAAACTAATTGACGCTCCTCTTCTCACTTCAACATAGTTCCTTGGCATCAAGATGCCGCAAAATGGAGCAAAAGCAATATGTTTTATATTAGACATGGCTTTAGCTTGAGCACAAAAAGAGAAAGTAGATGAAGTTTTCAGCAAATAACAAATAATAGGTTCCAAAAAGAAATTGGAGAATACGCATAAGAAGACACTATAATTTTTGGGACATTTTGTTTGTTCCCGTAAAGGTTTTGAAACACTGCTCTTGAAAGGGGGCCCCAAAAAAATCCAAAATAATAAAACAATCAACGTTGATTGTTTAACGGCCAATTTTCTTCTGGCACCGCAAATATTGGAAGACAAATTTAGAATGAAGATAATTGATTTCAGTGATTTTGTAGCCAGCTGTCATAGGCACTCGTGATGGGGGAATTCACATTTCCATTGATCAGGTGGCAGCTTGCTCCAGGCTTAAGTGGGCTTAAGTGGGCTTTTGACTTCACATAACCTTTAGTGGCATAACCAGTGCATGTCTCTTTGTGTAGCTTTATCTTTTCTCCTTCTAAAACAAAATCCTTCAGGGCTGAGGGAATGCTGCTCCCCTGTTGTCTTTGCCAAAATCCTCACAGGATAGCTTACGTTGCGGTTCCCCGCAGTCCTACATAAGCAATAACCCTTGCAGGTTTCTTGCCTCAAGAAAAATCTGCTTTGAATGGAAGAAAACATGCCAGCTTTCCATTTGTTTACGACATAATAAATCCTGTGCTCTCATAGAATTCACTTATTATCCTCTGTATAAGCATGACATACATTTTTTTTTGCTTTTGGTAATATAATTTGGACAATATCAGGACAAATGAAACTAGACAGGAATATGAATAACCTGTCCAATGTTGTCAACTGACTTATATTAAAGGTCTATTTGGGGTCCCCGTGGTAATGGCAGGGCTGCTATTGTTAATACAAACCAGCATTACATGAAAATTATACAGAACACATTGTTAAATGATACATAGAGTTGCCTTCAAGGGTGCCTTTACTTACATTTATTATGACTGAGAATTTGCCCATGCCACTCAGTATGTTGTACCATATACCTGTGAAAGAGAAACAAAACAAAACAAAAAAAGAAAAAAATGTATATATATTAAAAACAACAAAAAGAACAAAATAAATATATATGTGTGTGTGTGGAGTTTATTTAATGTAGCACAGGGATTCTCAAAGTGCGGGAGCACGATTGATACACGGGCTCCCTCTCCATGTATGCGAATGAATCACTGCTTGAGTGCTTTTCAGTTGTATTTAACGTTTAAGCCCAATACCATTGCATTTAACTCTTAAGAGCTGTTTGTTTTAAAAAAAAATTGCCTACACTTATGTGCACTACATTTTAATTAAATTATTATTGAAGTACACTTTTTTCTTTGCCTAGAATCACAATTACCTTTTTTAAAATCCAGTACAATTAATTTCTTAAGTAACATTGAGTTGTATTTAATTTTGAAATAAAATATATTTGCATTTAATTATTTAGAAATATTTGTCTTCAAACACCTATTGAGGCACTATTTTTATTTAAGTTTTATGTGTAAAACATTTTAATCGAATTACATATAACAGTTTATTTATTTTCATACAATGAAGCACTGTGTTCAACTTCAAACTGTGTGTAATGTTCCAGTGGCTTACAATAATATGAAATATACTTTTAGGAAGAAAACCTCTGTCTCGTTTTGGATGAACACTGGTGGTACTTGGAGAGTGAAGTATTATTTTTTTTTTTTAAGGTTGTTCCTGGCATAAAGAAATTGAGAACCACTGATCTAGTATATTTTTACGCGAGGAGGTGGGTTTCACAAGCCCATTTTTCAATGTACAGTGGAGGACTTTATTGATTTCCAATTAAGATATGTTCTCGCGGGAAGCCTGTTTGGCTTAATGAAAAGGAGCGTAAGGCCATATAAGAACATGCTATGCTGCCACTGACTTTCAGATGAGCAAAGCCTTTCAAAAGCCTATGGATCAAGTGTAGATTGGACTCAGGTCGAGCATGAACCAAAATACATTTACAGCGACTACGGGAAGGAGCTGCAAGGGTTGCGACCCGAAATCTGGCCTCCCCCCCGAAAGACACACCGCCTCGAGCCACGGCGAAACTTGAAAGAACTTAAAATTAGTCAAGTTTATGATGCTGCATGACAATATTATCCAACACTAAAAATAAAAGGGGGAAATTTTGGCGTATTCCAATTGGTACCGTTTTATTCAGGTTGACGGATGCATTACAAACCCTTATTTTCTACTCATTCACTTTTCACACTCCATGTGTAACATGGTTGTCCTAGTGATAGCATCTCCACAAAGAAACAAGAGAAATTGAAACTCTTTCTCGCCAAAATTAAAGACTAATACATATACAAACAGAGTTTAACAGTCTCGTTTATGTCTACGTATGTATATATTGAAACATATACCCGATATACTACTTCATTGGGTAGGCCTGCAAACTCCAAGGGAAAATTCTGCCTTTAAAAAGGTACAAATGTTTAATTTGGGTTAACTATCAGACGGGTATTAATTTAACAATACCCCCTAGGTGTTGTTGTTACTGTATGTACTGGATATTAGAAAATAAGAATCATAATTGTAACATTGTACACAATTGTAACATTAAGCACAGTAGTTCTACTCATAGCACATTATTTCAATATATATATTCATTTTGGTTCATGATTAATATTGAGACGGACGACTGGTTAGCACATCTGCCTCACAGTTCTGAGGCCCCGGGTTCAAATCCGGTCTCGCCTGTGTGGAGTTTGCATGTTCTCCCCGTGCCTGTGTGGGTTTTCTGCGGGTACTCCGGTTTCCTCCCACATCCCAAAAACATGCACGGTAGGTTAATCGAAGACTCTAAATTGCCCGTAGGTGTGAATGTCGAGTAGTAACGTATCAGGACACTCTTGATAGGTATTCCAGATTTACCGATGTCTTTGGCGCGGGCAGCGACCGGCCGGCGGAGCTCCGTAACAAACTTCTTGGCATCCAGACGGATCTCGATCACGTTGTTCAGCAGGGCGAAAAGGGGAGCGAGAGGGAAGGAGGCCACGAACAGCGAGACAAAGCCAAACTGGATAACTGTGGGAAACAGACAGCCAGAACCCCGTCATGAAAAAAAAACTCACTTTGGTCAGCTGTACGCCCGCTAGAATGCTTTTTATGACGTTTCGTAACACTCCTTAAATATGACTGATCTCAGGATGCAAAAGCAAACAAGATGTCAGGTCAAGAGTCTCTTAGCTTCACGCTTCACACAACGCTTTTTGCTTCATACAATTGTTCATTTATTTGTTTTGTTTTTTTATTATTAAAAAGGCAAACTGATTGGGGAAAATACACATGCATTCTGCAAAAAAAAAAATGTAAAAAATCTCTTCAAATGTGATCCTTGTGCAATGATGTCACAGCGTTGCCTGAAGATCAAAACACAACGCATTCAATCAGATTGCTGCAATGTCCGTTTGCTGTTCACTGCCCCTATTTGAGGGTCATCTGGGGATTTCTATGACAGGCTGTGATGTTTTAGCAAGCGCTCTTGTCCTCGGCTCATTTCTTTACAGCATTTTCAGCCCAGAATGTAGTAACCACACCAAAAAAACGAGGTGTTTTTTAACGGATGATCTATAAATGACCTCTGGGAAGACAAGACAAGCTGGTCTGTGCGGTGCAATTTAAGAAGCGTGAGAACGGGGATTTCCACCGAGCCGGAGAGCGGCGGCTTCTCGGGACTCCATGCGACGAGACAAAGAGATGCGACAAAGGAGAGGTGAGCGCCACAGGGCGCGCTTATCGCCTCACGAGTCCACCTGAGCCGAGCTTGCAGAGTTTGACGATTTGAATTTTTTTAAAAAAGTGCTCCAAATTCACACGCTGGCAAGCATGTGTGAGTGTGTGCCCTTTTGCATGTACTGTATAGTTCAGGCATATCCTTCCTGTGCCCTGCAGCAACATCGGCCCCAAGTATTGTTTTCCACCTCCGGCCTCACTTTATTTATGTAGTTTAGTGACCTATTCGTGTGTGGCAAGAGCTCATCAAGTGTGCCGTGGGAAATTATCCAATTGAATTTAACTGGTCTGAAAATTATTCATTATTTACTCCAAATAATCCATCTTTTATTCATCTATCTATCTATGCAACAACATATTGTGACAGACATAACAATTAAATGTTCTTCCACCAGATGGAAGAAAGTACAATTAACCTGGTTTCGTGTGTAAAATATATGCCTGATCACTAATCTAGATAACACACAATCAACTATGAACTGTTTCTTATTTTCCAACTGCATTTAAACAGTGGAAGGATGGGGAAAAAAAACTTTGATTTCAGACTGCAGCAGCAAAAGTTTAAAGTATGCGCCAAGGGTAGTGCATACAGTGTGCACCCACTTCTGCATGGGAATGACTGGAAAAGCAAAGCATCTCTGCCTTGCTGGGTATATACTGGTTTAACGTGGGATCATTTTAAATAGATATGTGCCATTGTGATCATTATAAGACTCCACTTTTGTCAACAGGAAATGACGTGGGGAGAAACAGGAAACAAGAGTTTGTGTGTACGCGGCATAAACATGGGTTGTACATACCACCGGAGTAATGTACAGGAGTACATGTGTTTGTGTAGTGTCGGCTCACTCATTTCCATGTATTCGGGCGTGAGGCCTTCGAAGGGAGCGAGGGCATAATCCAGGTTCCACTGCTGTGGAGGTCGCTCCTCTTCCTCCTCCTTCTCGGCACTTCCTTTATCCTTCAACGTACGCACCAGCTTCTTCAACTTCCTGTCGGCATGGATACTGTACGTCATAACACCAAACAGACTGCCACTGAATGGCAACCGATGAATCGAAGGGGGCTCTTATATGTACAAGTTCCAGGGCGTGTCACTGAGGAATGCATGCTACTTACGGGATGCCGATCTCAAAGATGTTGTTCTGGATGAGCTGCTTGCCGAGCATGATGATGCTAAGCTGGATGCACAACTCAATAAGGCAGCCTCCTGGTGCACACTGAAGGAAATACACACACACACACACTTTTGTCCATGTATTCTTCATCAGGTGATGCTGTGCTGATTTTCCAGACAAGATGCATGCTCACCTCTTCCATTCGATAATCATTAAAGACGTACACATAACTTCCCGGTCGACCTGCAAACCTAAACAGCACAAGTAGACGGCAGTTTATTCAATTGTGGGCTGGCTGATGTGGCTGATTCCAGAAACGCACAACATACCGTCCCTTGAAGAAAGCCACGTAAAAGATGGGCGCATATGCGTTCATGAACTTGAGCAAAAACGCCTTGAGGATAAGACGCTCCTCGAATTTGGTCTCTGTTTTAGGAATCTCTGGAAAACAGCAAATTAAGTTCTTGACATTTTTCTGTCGATGATGGGCCCAGGCCCTGATGTAACAAAGCCGACCCGAACCTTGATACCCCCTCCACCATACTTGCTATTTTGCAAACTTCAAACCTGAAGCAATGTTTTTTTTTTTTTAGTAGACACTAGTGGCTTCATCTGTGGTGTCCCCTCATTACATAGATTCTTCTTTAAAGTTTGACTTATTGTTGATTGCTCAACCGAGATGTGCCACATGCCAGAGATTTCTCTTTCGCCGACACGCTAGGCCACTGTTCACTTATTGACCAGTCTGAGCTGGGCTCTTGCAGTCATCTTTACAGGACAGTCACTCCTAGGGAGGGCAGCAACAGGTGCTGAATGAACTTTCTTCATTTCTCAACAATCTGACAAAAGCTAAGTTACTTTTGTGACGCTTTTCAGCTTCATGCAAATTAACAACTCTTAATCGTTGGGAATGGTTCACATCGTGCAAGCCTTCTTAAGAATATCAAACTCCAAATGTGTGTGTTTTCACATCCATTCTCGTCACATTAATAGGACTCAAGGTTGCCTGACTACTGACTCTTACGTCCATTTTCCAACCTGCACTATACATTTTTACATGGTGTGTCCAACAAAAACACAAAAATGTATAATTTGTTTGTGTGGTATGTGACTTGGATAAGGATCAGACCACATTTATGCATAAATCCAGGTCATTTCAAATTTTTTTCCTTGCAATTTTATGTATGTAATATACCTAGCTCGGTCAGCCACACCGCCACAGCGCCGTAGATCTCATCCAGGATGAGAATAACCACCAAGTTGATGATGACCGCCGTGGCCGTCACTGTAACGCGCACGTTGGACTTTGTCTCTGGGTCTGGGCTCATGGCCATCAGCGCGGACACCGTGATGCGGTAGATGATGACGCCGAAAACGGCCGAAAAGGTCAGACCGAACTATGGGCAAAGATTGAAACTTGTTAGTACTTCATCAGCTACGCATGGAGTTCACACACTAACTCATGCAAATTACCAGTCACATTGCTCAACGTGTTTGGTTGTATGACAAGCTTCAATTAGTTCAGCATGTTGTACTCACCATAAAAAGAATGGAGGAAACATTGATGCAATATCCATGAAGGCGGTCTTTCCAGGTTAACTTCTCAATAGCAACCTGACAGGAATGATAATGGGTATTACTCAGAGAAAGCAAAGTTCTTGTGTCACATATCTATGAATGGATAATTATTGCCTTCCCATCTTGTTGCTATGCAACCCTTTTCACGTTAAGGATCATCACTATGTGCTTAAAACCACACACTCAATTTGAACAAGCTCAGACAAACACAATGGAATTTCACACATTCACTATTGAGGAAGTGTTTCAAGACTTCTGCTATTGTCATTGGAAGCACATTGGCTTCATCTAGTGGACAAACTGGATCAATGCACTTTGCCGCACAAACGTCCCCCAATGCGTCTGCTACTTACTTTAAACAGTAGATAAAGGATAAGACAGCTATAAAAAGTCCAATATACTCTATTCACCATTAATTGTAATACAACGCAAAATGAGGTAACTCTAAGTTCAATTTTTTTTTAAATACACACCAATTACACCATTTCTGATGCAACTGCACATTCAATTTCCCCAAGTAATGAATCAAACGTGTGTGTGTGTGTGTGTGTGTGTAAGTGTGAGGAGAGAGATGTGTGTCACCATAGTGACGGTCACTAATCTTACCTCTGGCTTTCTGCCCAGCGTGCATCACTCCCACTCAGCCGCCCTCCCTCTGTTTCACACCATGCCTAGCCTCTTGTCTTTTTCAAAACTTGAATCTTTCTCTTTGTCTTCTCCTCTTTGATGATCCATGGATCTTACGTTAACAGTCCTAATTTGGATTACTACCAAATTATAGACCATTAGATTCCCAGCTGCTGCATACGGCAGAATTTTGCCATTAGGATCCATGCTTTAGTCACAGAATCAGCCCGAACCATAAATGGATTGGCTTTTCTTTTATCTAATGTCTCCTCGAGCTTCATGGCAAGAGAAGTTTAGAGAATTTGAACTCCTTGCTGAGGGAAGAGTGGCTATGGCTAAGAGTAGACTTTTTTTTTTACCCACTGGAATTCCATTTCAGAGTCTGTAATTTGTACTTTTACTTAAGGAGTTCAATCAGTAATTCTACTTTTACCAGTTTTGTTTTTTTTGTCTGTACTTCTTAAGTACAGGGTGTGAGTACTTTTGCCACCTCTGGCACTGAGTACTAACATCCAGATTCATAGTGGTTTCCTTGCCAGTGGGCAAATGACACGTTGTCTACATGCTGTCTCCTATTGGCCTCGAGCGTAACACTGACGTGTTTGGATAAGGGATTTGAAGTGTGTGCTGATATTTTACACTCACTGCTGCTGCCTCTGTTCATCATAATTGCTGATTTATGTCTTGCTAACTGGCTTACATATGTAAACGCTTTATTATGTGTAGGTTTAGCGGAACGTCGACGAAGGCGTTTCACGTGAAACTCAGACGACAGCAACTTCTGGCATTACATCTGACTGTCAACAAAGGGAATGTAAAGGGAAAGAACAATTCCCCAGATCCCACTGGCCAGCTGGAATGACATCCGAAACATCTCGGATGAAAAGTGACACAACTGGGTCATGTTATATAAAGCAGTCGCTCTATTTGCTTTTATTTGTGTGCAGACCTCGAAGACATTGTTTAGTTCAGCATTCAGCCAGTCATGCAAGTCAACAAGAGACAAACAGACAACCATTCACACTCTCATGCACAGAACCAGCCCACGCTCAAGCAACATTTGATTTTGGGGCCCTTGATTTCTGCCAAAATTATTGATTAGTGATCATTCATACAGCTACTATAAACTTAATGTTACACTACAGGAGAGGACAGGTAGAGCGTACAAATTGCTCACGTAAATACCTGAGAGTGCAGCAGCCAGAAGATGGAACAGGAAGAGAAGAACAGAAAGGCCTCAGCGTGCAGGAGAGGAAATGAAAGGGAAAGGAAGAGGAAGAAGGGGTGGGGGGGGGTTACCGGTGTTCCTGCAGCCATGGCAAAAAGTAGTTTTCTCCTCCATCTGTCCTTCTCTGTCACTGTCCCATCCTTCTGCTTTACTGGCTGCAGGACAGAGGGACAGGTTACCCACACACACATACATACACACAGGCAGACTCACTGACATTGTGAACAAATGGGATCTGCAGTATTTGGCCGGTGCTATTTCAGTTTTGGGGATGGCGTGTTGAGCGGCGCATTACAATATAAATTCATTTGTGTGTTTGCACTGCTGCTGTGACAGGAGGACATACATAAAGGGTATGTGGGCCAACAAGGGCTTGACTGACCCAATTCAGAGAAAATCTAGATCATTTCCTGATATGACGAAGATGAGCACAGAGATGTGTGGAAAACGCAAATTGGAGGAAATAAGGGAATTCCAGGCTAATTCAGCCTCGTTGTTCTTCGTGTACAGATACACAATGTGGCCACGACATTTCATCTGTACAGTAGAATGAGATCCGATATAAAATGCTGGTAACCTTATTTAAAGAGGAGATTGCAATACCCCCATCACTTTTGGCACATTTGTTAAAATTGTCAGTATGACCTGAAAGTAGTACATTAGTAAAATGATTGCTTTGAAAAAAAAAAAAAAATCATCAGCCATCTCTGGCCCCATCTTGTATCTCTAATATAATTTTTAAGAAACCATCGCGCCCGAGGAAAACACAACCAATCAAAGACAGTGGGTATTGTAAGGGCTTTGTTCGAGAACAGCGAGTCGTGAAGGTTGTCGTGTGTTTTAGCTTCATCCTGAAATTTCATGTGTAAACTGATTATGCCTAACTTTTTGTGAGTCATGGATGTGAAATGAAAAGCTCGTATTGGGATCTCATAGGATTGTGTGTATGTACCTCATGAAGTGTCCCGTGACAATGCATTGAATAGTATCAGCGTGACTTTATTGGCTAATATCGCTAAAATCAATGTCAAGATTTGATTTGTATGTGATAACTCTTGATTGTTAGTTAAGGTTAGTTAATCAATCACACTTTCCTACCAGATTCTTCTTTTTCTTCTTCTTCTTCTTGTTTTTCTGCTTCCGCTGTCTCTTCTGGAGAAGGATGGTTTCGTATTTTGGTCTCGGGTGTTCCTACAGGGAAAGGAACGTTTATCGTGTCATCTTGGAGGCGCATTTGAATGTGTGTTGCGCTCTACCTCGTCGTCCTCAATGCCAGTCAAATCCCAACTGAAGCTTAAACTGATCTGGCGACGCTTCCAGTGCTCCAGGAACAACACCGCTACACCCGCAGACACACAAATAGGTGATAAAAATATACATTGTATATATTGTTTTTTGGTTGTTTTGCTCTTAATCTGTCAATATAATAAATATATTGTGGTCTACTTCTAAGGCAGATATTTGGTCCCTATCAAACCTATAAATTATTGTTTACAATTATTCATCCCATTTTACATGGGTGCAGGAAAATGAACGGGGAAGATAAAAACAAAAAAATGTGCCAGATTTCAGCATTTTTATGTTGCTTTCCTTCCAGAAAGGACTTTCTCTTTGCGTTGAAGGTTACAGGATACCCGAGTCCAGATGTTGACCACGTGCACACGCTCACCCCACAGAGACATGAAGATGGCGAAGAAGACGGTGGCGGGGTTGTCGAACAGGTGCGAGGCTCTGGCCGTGCCGCAGGCAGTGCTCAGCTGCCAGAAGTCGCAGGCTCCGTCACATAGAGGACACATGGTGAAATTGAGACGCTCGTCACACATTTCCAGGCTTCAGGGGGGAAACGAAAGAATGAATACTGGGACCGAATACTAGAAATACATTATTACCCAGGTAAATGTTTCATCCTTTGTTTACCTGGGTATGTTCGTGTCCACTGTCGCTACCCCGTAACCAAACACAATAATTCCCACTATGGAGGCGGGCACGAGCAGCTGCGTGTAAACGCCGAGCCATGCAAAATACAGGCCGATCTTCTCTCCGAAGTACTTCCTGTAGGGTGAGAAAGGAAAATTAAGGCTACTATTGTGGGCAATGCACAACTCCCGCACTTGCTTTATATTAAAATGTTCATAATAATAACCCCCCCAAAAGTATACATTTAAAATATAAATAAATACACTACCATTCAAAAGTTTGGGGTTACTTAGGTGTAGTAGTGTAAGAAAATATTATATTACACTGTATACATTTAATTTCTATAGAATATCTCTATAAATATGTTAACTACTATTAATATTGAATTTGTACTATATAATTAAATAGCATTTTTTTTTATATATATAGTAATCATTAACATTAGGAGTATAAGCAATGGGCCATTCCTCCAAATCGGTGCCATTGGCATCCCCATGAAACAAAATGTATTAATGCGCGATAACATTAACTGTCAATTTTTTTTCTTTTCTTTTTTTGACGAAACGGATTTAAATAAAAATAAAAAATAAACTAGCTTGAGATTGGACATCAGGTTACCTGACCAAATCAATGGGCTGGTACTTATAGAAGGCCGAGTATCTGGCCCACTCTTCGTGTAGAACCTATGAAGACAGACACGAAACAGCAGGCAGTGTTCATTCTCACAGGCAGAAATTATCTTTATTAAAACAAACGAAAAAAATAATGACTCCCATCCAAACAACTGGGCAAATGCCCAGAGACACACTTGAAGACAGAGAGGCTTTCAAAATGCTTTTTCTTTGTGAGGAAGAAGTGAAGAAAATATAGCAGAGGAGTAAATCCGACGATACGTGAAAGAAAGAGTTGGTACCTGTCGGTCATTCCTCTCCTCAGGGTGTCCAGTGGCATTGTAATCCCCCTGAGGAATAACATGCGCAAAAATCAGCAGATATACGGTATACGGATGACTTTTTGTTGTTGTGAGGGAGAAGGCGATCCAAAACTTACATCGTGAAGAGGGAAGGCAGCGTCGTAGACCCCTTTTGCGATCAATGTAGTGATACCTGTGGGAGAGTTGGACAAATCCACGTCACTTCGAATTCCTTTTCTGCAAGAACACTTTTCACGCTTTCCATCTGCTGTCTGAAAGCTTTCGGCCATCCTGCGCCACTTTAGCTGCGCTTTTTAGTGTCAGGCAAACTGGGAGCGCCACATTTAGTCTTCTCCAGGGGAAGGAATGACCTGACCTGTGGATGCCTCCTCCGGACGGCGGCAAATCGAAGGACAGACAGACAGACAGACGGACGGCCGAGGCTCTTTCATCAAATTCAATGAAGTGGCTCAAAGAGGACTCTGCTGTGATTAGCCGGGCTATTAATGAACCTCACAGGCTAATACACACTCATGAGGCTTCAAGCTCAGCTCACCCTGTGGACGTATGACCCACTTGTGAAAGGCAAGCAACAAGGTGACGAGGGAGGGGAACGGAGAGGAGGGGGAGGAACTCTGTGTATTTATGCGTCAAAATGTCTTGAGCGAGAACTAAGTGGAAAGAGGAAATTTAGGTTAAAGAGATGCAATTCTATTCTCTCCCAATGTTTTTTCCCCTCCAGCTTGGGCACTTCCCTCCGGCGGACACCTTCTGCTACGATGGGCAAGCCAACCGCACACACCAGTTACTACGACGCAATATGGGCCTCATTGGTGTAGAGCAGGGATGGGCACAGTATGGCTTGGGACACATACAGTGCGCTCCGCTCTTTAATCCGGCCCATGCAGCATTTACAAGAGTCCTGACATATTGTATTTGTCGCATTAAGTTTGCAGATTTTCCTAAAGTATGTTTATTGTGGAAAAAATAGTACAATCAAAAAAATTTACACATACATGTGTACATTCATGGTTAAGTAGTCATACTCAACTGAATTATACATATATATATATATATATATTTTTTTTTATTATTAATTAATTTTTTTTTAAAGCATGAATTATTATTTTATTATTAAAATGAACACATTTCACCTCATCTACAAACGACCTGACCCATATGCCCGAGGTGAAGCTCAAATGCGGCCCAAGAGCACAAAAGGTGTCGCGGCACCGATTATTCATGCGTTGCAGGGCAGAGTTGAAGGAGCACTCACAGCATCGTGTTCTTACCAATGGTTTGACAGGTCCGTGCACAAACAGTCCTCCTCAAGATCTCGTACACCTAGACACAACACAGACACCATCACACTGGACATCACACTGGAATGAATTCTTAGCACAAACATGATGTGCTAGAACACTTACGATGCGGCCTCTTGTGGCGTTGTCAAAAAACGTATCTTTCGATGTGATGTTGTACCTGACAGACACGGCACATTTAATTGTATAAGCCAGTGAAATAACATATCTTTGTCCATCTGTCTTTGCCAGCAAAGTATAGTGACAGGCAGAACAACTTAATGATCTTCCACGAGATTGCAGAAGGTACAATTAACCGGCGTATCCACTCCTTTCCATTCATACAACAAGCTTTCGGTTCAACTAAACAAGGCGAGATTCAGATTCCACACTGAGGAAGTATATTTGTGAGTGTGTGTGTGTGTGTGTGTGTGGGTTTTTGCTCTCACAGGTGGAGCTTGTCCCGAGAGAAGCAGTGTGTGAGGAACTTGCTGGGTCCGTGGTCCTGGGGGTGCACTTTGGGCTGGAAAGGCTGCTTCAGCTTCCTCCACACGCTGCTCATGCTGCTGCTGAATGCACTTTCCTCTTTAATTTCATAACGCTGCTGGAATATCAGACCACGTATTACAGAAAACGATTCCACCTACTATTCTATTGATTACCGATGGACATAATTCTTCTTAAAGGTTTGATGTTTTATTGTATCACAGACAGGAAGTACATATGTGGAAGTGAAAGGTATAGAGAACTCAATTAACAGTGACTGACAATTTATTTTATTAAAAGAGGTTTTACCGTCTTGGTAGGGACTTTAATTTTGAGAAACTCCGCCTCCCGGCAAAGCACCGGCCAGGGTGCATGGAGGCGGGTGAAGCTCAGACCATGGACCTTCACCTAAAAACAAAACAGTTTTTGTCGTATTATAGAATATTACACGTACACGTTTATATGTTAATATGTTTGGTATCATATTTCTACAGGGACATGAAAATACACTATGTATTTGTCCCCAGTTTTCACTCCCTGTGGGTGTTACAGCCAGGCGTCTCAATACTTTTGTGCCATGAATATTTTTTTTTCCCACTATTCGTGGCAATTTTTATTGATGCCATACCCAGAAGAGTATTTACAACTAAACTTATGAATTAATTTGTGTTCCATGAACATGTTGGTAACTCAAAACACTCATCTCAAACCACCTTTCCCCATTGAAATGAATGAAAATGAGACTAATGCGTTCCAGCCCCACATTGTGCTCCTGGTGTATGAAATATAATATATATATATATATATATATATATATATATATATATAATATAAAAGACATACAGAAATATTGATACTAAACTTCAACTGGGAGTGGCAATAAAGAGCTTGAAGACCTTTTTTTGAAGAATTGTTTATTTTTCCATCTGCCAAACAATTGCTTGGCAACAGACTGTAAACATGTGCCACACTTCAAATGCTTCGCTGCCTTAAAATTTTGACCCAGCAATCCATTATCTTACCCATTTTAAATGCCATCCCATCCACTGTAACACTTTCACCTTGGCCTGTTTTAAACACTTTTCAACACACTTGCATGGTGCAGCCTGTTCCTGGCACACTGTTGCGCCGCTTTGTTCGACAGCATATCCTCATCGTGTCCTGGAAAATATTGTATGCTAAATAACGTCCCGCTCCGCCGATGATGAATCATCATCTCGCGCTGCAATTATGGAGCATTTTCCAGACCCGTTTGCAACCCTGCAAATAAGTAATGCGTGAGAATGGAGTGTGTGACTGATTTGTGAATATCAAAGTGGGCGACATTGTTTGCAGCGAGAGTGCAACAGGGGATAGATAGCAAGCACACAGCAGGTAACGTTACACTTCTCAGACCCCGATCTCCTACTGTAAGGGGTTGGAGAGGAAGGGGGGCAATGGCGGAAACCCGATTCCCTTTCTCGACTCTGACGCTCCTGAGATATTACACCCTTCCCCCCTCAGCCCACCCTCGTCTATATGACTGTACCTTCTGTACCTGGCAGACAACGCTTTCACCGGCTTGATTGACAGGGCCGGCTCATTGAACTGCCACTCTCACCGTTCTTGTGTTTCATTATCTCCTCTCTCATCACATCAGCAAGTTCCTCTCTGCTGCTACATTTTGAAGCCAACTGCTCGTTTCCATCATACAGTATACACTCACTACTCACGAGACGTTAAACTTCAGTATGAACCCAAAATGCATTGCAATCTTGATAGGTAACTTAATTTGACCCGCTCTAAACAATTCAGCCCATTTTGTTGTGGGCAGCCAAAGGCACACCTGTGCAAAACTCACGCTGCCGGATCAGCGACTTGTTTTGCTGCACTTGTGAGGTGGATGGATTATCTCGGTAAAGGAGAAGTGCTCACTAACATGGATTTACACAGATTTGTGAGCAATATTTGAGAGAAATAGGCCTTTTGTGTAACTACAAACAAAAAATGTTTTTCCAAGTAATGCCCAAAAAAAAAAAAAAGTATTGTCCAATGTTTGTGTAAAAACCCTACTTCATTATTCTCAAATGTATATTAATTTACATCACTACTAAAGTGCTATTATGAAACATTCTATTTTCCACTAGATTTGTACATTCACACAAGTGTCTCCTTTTGGATGTTTGTACTCATAAATTATTGAATAACATATGTTCAAATGCGCGGAACTGCAAATCCTCTTTACACAAACAGGAATATATTGTAATAATAAGTAACTAATTTAATGATAAACACCAGATCCCACTATCATCACATTCACCTTCTTCTGCCCTCTTTCTCTCCCTCCTACATGGCTGTGTCAAAAAGCAGCGGATATAAATACATTTGAGTCGAGAGAAGGTTAATTAGTAGAGGGATTTCCAATTAGCTCTTTATCTCAGTAGGGGGGGGGGGGGGGGGTAACTAGGACGCAGCCGGCGGGGGGCGGACGGGTGTCGTCAAGAGGGGGTCGGGGGGATGCGCATATATAGGTGAAATTGATCGTTTGGGCGACAGCATGTCGCTAAGTGAGAGGCGGGAGTCAAGAAAACATTGACGGTGAAAATGACTGATAGACAGTAGGTGTGAGGAACTGAATACATCATATAACGTGCTATGTATAACATATAAAGTAGCGTAACAAATTGACTCCTGCCTGAGCTTCACCCAAAATTCAGGAAAACCTACCAACAAAATCTCACTGACAGAAATCTTCAGTATACACTACCTTGTTGTGATCGAATTAAAAGCGTTCCGTAAGCGGATCGAAGGTCATCTTAATAACAAGTTTGACTTCCAAGTCAAGTTTCATTGGTTGGATTTAAAAGCACCAAAATCAACACATTCAAAGAGGGAAAAAAATTCCACTTTAAATATGTTCAACATACAGGGTTGCTTTGCCGCGAACTGCAAGTACAATCTGCAAGTCATTGACGTCCACCCAAAAAGGTTTGGAATTGCATATAGATGTCACAAGATAGTGGCAAAGCACTTTTCCCCTTTAAACAAGGCGATGGGCTGACAAATGACGCTCCTCCCCTCAGTTCAACATTGTCTTTTGACCTCAAGATGGTGCCAAAGCAATATTTTTATCTTAGACATGGCTTTGGCCTAAGCACAAATAGACCAAATGGGTGAATTAGCGAATGCTGAACCACAAATATGTCAGAGGCGCACCACTAAATTGGAAGAAGCAAGTCCATTTTCAAGTGACAACATGGAGCAAAATCGACCAATAAATGAGATTGAAATTTGTTCCAATGGGCCTAAATACTAAGTGGTGTTTCTTTTGTTGTTTATCTGAGCACTTCCAAAAGGACTAAGGTTCATGGCCCTTAAGAGCACATGAGTACAGGACAGTCCATTAAGAACTCATGCTATTTAGACGATTGTTCCTTCTACGTGCCAGCACCTACTGAAGGTACAGCTAGAGCTGCGGGGGTGTAATTATGTTTGTCAGTCATTCTGTAAGAATACCCTCCCCCCCCCACGATATTCAAATGAAGGAGTGTAATTATGTTTGTCAGTCACGCTGTAAGAGTATCCTATACACGCAAAATCTCAATATTCTCGCTGCTCTCGGGTGTGGAGTATATCAACACGTCAATCTACGAGATACAATAAGGTGCCAGATTAAAGTCCTACAGTCTGATTAATGCTTACCTGCGGACATACATGAACAAGTAGCAGACACACATATAGTATCTCAAAAAAGGGTGTACACCCCTCACATTTATTCTAAATATATGATTATATCTTTTCCTGGGACAACACTTAAGAAATGCCACTTTGCTGCAGTGTTAAATAGTCAGTATACACCTTGGATCACAGTGTTCATTTTCTCTCTCCTCAAAATAAATCACTTTTGTTGCCAATGGTTTAGACACTAATGGCTGTACGTTGAGTAATTGTGAGGGGACAGTAAGCTTTCACTGTTATATACAAGCTTTGCACTGACTATTGTACAGTGTGGCAAAATGTTTTGGGGGGTTTTTTCAGTGCTGTCCCATTGTTTGAAAAATATAATTATCGCTTTGCTGTGAGGCAAATGAAGATGTCTGTGGTTGGGGTGGCGCTTAGTTGCATGAGGCAGATGATAACTGCCTGTTCTGTGACCGCGCCTAAGGAGAAATAGGGAGACACTTCTTAGGCGCAAATATGATGAAATATTTCCAGAAATGTGAGAGGTGTACTCACATTTGTGAGATACTATACATCCATGTGCAAGTTAACACAGGCAAATACAATATGCAAAAACATAAGGACAGACTTGCATTCAAATTGCATCGATTCATCTTGAAATATTGGTCCTGGCTCCAGCAATGCAACTTGCTTCTAAATATCACTTGTGGTAGGTGCCAAAATGGTTCCCTTTGGTGTTAGCAGGCAAAGTGTGACAGAACTTCACAATAACCACATTTGTAGGACCGTAGCCCACGGGCCTGCTACAACAACAACAGCGAGTGGGCGTTCTGCCAAGTGCCTACTACGCACGCCATCGCACACACAAGCCCAGACCAAAGCATCCGACACCGACACATCCACGTTGGAAAGATGTCTGACTGTCACAACTGAAATGAGCCGTTTGGCAGGGTAAATGAGACAAATGACATGCAAGAGGTTACGGGCAGCAGCTGGGAGGAAAAGCTTTTTGGGAGTCGGGTAGAATTTCAATTCAGAATGAATACACAAAATAATGCCGTGGTAGAACGTACACTCCCCACTTTTGAGTGCTGCCCCGAACTAGAAAACTTGACCGTGTTAAATCCTATCTCAAGAACAGATTTTCTTTTTGATGAATCCTGTTGTCAAGGCTGAATCAGGCTTGTCCTGACTCACACTCGAGTTGCACTTTCATAGGCCTACACCGCTGGGGTATTTCCCACAATGCAAGCTCCTCCCTCCATCTGTAATGTTTGGATTCTCTCCCCGATAGTAGATGCCTCTCCTTCCTAAACTGAAGTCATCATTTACAGTACTTATTCTTGCATATCATACTACTACTATTACTACGCGCATTGTTCTGTCATTCCACCCCCTCATCAGAGGGATGAGGGGGTGGGATGACAGAACCTCTCTCTTGCAATCAAGTCAGTTGAGGCAGATGGCCGAGCATTTTCCCAGCTCGAGAGGACTTTTCCCTTCACTCTTGTTGTTTAAAAATGTTTGGTCGCCACAACAGAAGCATTCACATTTGTGAAAGTAGGAATATTGATGAGCCTTTCAAGTCAGGAAAAAAACAAAAAAACACACACTGCAAAGAAAGAAAGAAAATCCACTTCAAACTGAACGACTCATCTTCGTGAGCGCTGTAGTAACTTGGAGGGCATGATGTTGCGCATTTTAACGTGTTTTGAAAATCTGATATCAATAGAGAAGCCATATAAAAAAAAATACTAAAATTCTCAATTTAAACTCATTGTAAACATGTACACATACATTCTCAAGTATTAAATATATTAAAATGACTGTACGTATCGTAGAGTCTGTGTTTTAGATACATGCGTGTGCCTTTAAGAGGCGGGGCCTGGTGGGGTGGCGTGTGACGTCGCCAAGTCTGTATGTGAATGTCTGGGCGTGAGCTGTGACCGACAGCAGCTCTTACATGAGTGTGCTGATCAAGCTAACTGCTCCAACCATAGGTAGGCTACTTAAGGTGAGACCTCTATTTGTAAGTAAATTATATGATGGTTTATTACCGTTTGTCTTGTAAAAGTCACATAAAAATGTTGTTGACTAAACTGTTCTCCAATGCTGGAATGACCCCATCACTTTCAGTTTTGTTGACCACATCACACTGACCTCTCCGTCTCTTTCGATCTCCAGGCCGGCCTCCAGCAGGTTGGCCTCAAACTCTTGTCGGATCAGATGCATCTCGTGGTCGGCAGGCTCCGCCGCTTCGTTCCCGCCTCCACTGTCGAGCTCCATGAACACCTCGCCGATGCTCACGGCCTCCCCTCCCGGTACCTGGCCGCTCCCTCCGCCTCCTCCCTCTTTGCCGTCCGAGCCCCGCGACGGGGGGAAGTTGCCGTTGGAAACGATGGAGAGTCGGTCGTGGGAGACCGACGTGCTGGCGGGGGACCGAACGGAGGTGTGTCTTCGCTGATGGAAGACCAGGACATAATCGACTTTCCGCCGGCCGTCAGAGAAGTGGAGGCCTTCGTTGTTGTCTTGGGCTCTTAATGAAGGACTGACAACCTGTAGAAGCCAAAAGGATACTATTGTCAGTATTTGGTATACCAAACATCGGATGGGCAACCTAACAGTTCTGCACAATTTTCCATCACGGGTGAGCTGGAGTCTATTCCAGCTGACTTTGGGCAAGAGGAGGAGTACACCCTGGACTGGTCACCAGTTAAGAAGAAATTCAATAGTTCACACTGTTAATAATCCCCACTTCAAATAAAACCTAGTGTGATTTGTTTGCATCAACTAACAGTAAATTTCAACACCCGGTTTGGGACCGAGATGAAAAGCAAAGGCAGTGCCTTTGAGCGGCGGCGGCTTACGTAACGGTTTGAATGAACTTGAGCACGGCTGGCTACGTCGGCACACACAAGAACACGAAGTGGCAATTGGCAGGTTCTCAAAAACACTGAAGTGAGAACCTTTTCGCAGGAGAGTGGGCAGTCGCATCACCTTTGCCACTTTTGATTCTTTATTTAGACAGATGGTTTGGAAGGAGACGGAACATTGAGGACACAAGAGGGAAGGCTCGATAGGCCCGGGGCATTATGGGAGATTTGAATGCTGATTTCCTCGCTACTGTAAAAATGGAGGCGTTCTACAATATTTGCATTTCTCTTGTTGTCATGCGAATTTAGTAGGCTATCATACAAAAATATAAGGATTGTACTAAGTAGAAAAGACTGTGGTTATTTTTTCCCCAAATGACGGTTCTCAAACTGGGTTCCACAAGTCATAGCTTGGGGGTCCGCAAAATAACATTTACATTATTATGCTGTACCATTTCTAAAAAGTGCAATCTTACACATGGCGACAATAAAACACACATAATGAACCAATGACTTCTCCCTACCATAACGTTGGGCCAATTAAAAGTTCTTATATGATTGTAACACATCACATAAATCTGACTTCCTTGCAAGAATAAAGATGAACAAAGCGCATATTATTACAGGAATAAAGTACTATTTATTTTGAGAACAAAAGGAATATTTGTCAAGAATACTGTCATACTTCTCAGAAAAAAGGTGTATTTTCTGGAATAAAAGGCCTAATGATAAAGTACAAGAATAAAATTATGACTTTCCGCACACAACACAATTTTTGTGGAATGCATAGCAGTTCAATTAATGTTTTTTATTTGTTTTGTATTCGCAGACTAAAACCTTGGGAACCTCCATTAAACAGCACTGCAGTCAATGTGATCACACATATTTCAATGCTTTGACAAAAGAAGGGAAAGCAAACACACTCCACAGATATTTGCTGGATTTACTCGCCAGGTGGTCAGAAGAGTAAAACAAACAACTGTGGCCAATGGGGACGCATTGACAGGCAGAGTGAGAACCAGAAAGACAATAAAAAGAGAGCGATGCTGGAGCACAAAGACTCCCTGCACAATGCAACTGCTCTAAAGTATGAGTGAGGTATGCACATTCCTTTTTTTTTTTTTTTTTTAACATCAGTTACGTGTCCAAAGAATGGGGGAGCCTTTTTAGGGATTGTTTAGTACACAGACCCCTGGTGTTTCCCTTGGATACCATCCAAAATGCGGTCACGTGCTGTTTTTGGTCCCCTGTTGGATTAGCTGCAACATTACAAAACCCTGACAAATATCTGCCTATATTTTCTCCCTACTTGGATGGAAGAAAAACCCTCATGACTGTTGAAAATCAACAATTTAACTTCAAAATAGTGCAGATTGTTTGTCTTTATGTTTACTGTGTTGCATCAAAGTCCACATGTCCATATGTGGCGTGTATGCAAAGGCACAAAAAGAAGTCAAGAAGCGGAAAAGATTGACTAAGAAAGAGCATTTTTGCAAAAATCAGGATGCAGGGTGAGTCAATTTCTATGAGATGAAATCTTCACTATAAGGCCAATTGTGGACTACAAGGGAACTGGTTTTTTTGGGGGGGAGGGAGGGGGGTACATAGGGGTCTACCATCCCACCAACAAGACAGATTATCTCTAAAGCAGAAGTTCCCTCCACTTTCAAAGTCCAACTACCCTTCCCCTTTGAATAAATAATGCAACTGTATTAAATTTACACTTAATTTAATAATTGCAGAATCCAAGTTTGGAGTTTAGTACAAATTTCAGTATCAGTTTAGTCATAACAGAATGTGGAAGTACTGCTGTATAGATAGTATTGGAGAGTAACTAATTACATGCAACAAGATAATACAAAATGTATGTAACGGTAATCCCTTACATTACTGGGAGAAAATGCATGATTCAATTACAATTGATTTTGGAGATATCCATAAATAAAATTTTAGTTACATCTGAAAATTAGCCGTTAAAGCTCACTCGTAGCTCAAGATACCACTGTATATTCTTATTGTACCAACAGGCAGTGTTTGCGATGACATCCGCTATAGTGAAAAGCAGGTGACTAGTACACTCACTACAATATCTTAGTGCCACTAAAGGCGTAGGAGCAGTTCTTGAAGTTAAAAAAAAGAAAAAAACTGCTGTACTTACTGGGATCTTGTCATCAGTTTGCATGCTGTGACCCTTGCAACACAATCAGACAAGTCGAGTGAGACGATGAGTAAAAGTTGGCAAAAAGGCAGCCGAATTCATCCCTACTGCCACCTCCCCCATCCCTCCAAAAACGACACTACAGGTCACGCCACTTAGTCCGCGGTGCCGACGCAACAGGTTTCATCGCGCAGATCCGAAACGAGGTTCGGCTCGGATCTAAAGGGAAGAGCGGAGCAGCAGCATGATCCACACGCGAGAGGAGGCATCCATCTAGCTTTCACGCTGCGAGTGTGTGATGAGTGTCTGAGTGAGTGTGTGAGCGTGCGCGCGGGCTGCGTGCGCACCACCGGCGCGTTTGGCACAGTGCGCGCGGCACGCTGTCGAGAGAGAGAGAGAGGGGGGGGGAAAAGCGGCCATCTGTAAAGTGTGTGTTTTTTGGGCCTCGAAATGCCATTTTTATTTCAGGAAAACAACTCGTTGCTGTATATGTTGACTGATTTGATCCACACTTAGCGGCCACTTCATTAGATACCCCCGTGCGAGCCAATACAGGAGAAAACCAAAAGTTTATTATTGTGGTTATAGAGCAGTACATACAGAGAGGCACCAGCTCACCCGCAACCCCAAAGATGTTAAGTCGTATCGGAAAATGATGGATTGAGTGAATATTTAGTATCATCATGAAAGGCATACCTAATGAAGTGACCCATGACTATTTTTAGAGGCAGGAGCAAAGAGCTAAAAAGAAGTCAGCAGATTCTAATGAAGTGACCCATGACTATTTTTAGAGGCAGTAGCAAAGAGCTAAAAAGAAGTCAGCAGATTCTAGAGTATTCTTTACTCGGGCTCTGGTACTCTGGAATGCCCACGCATCAGAAATTAGAGCTCCTAATGTGTTAATCTCGACATGAGACTTATTTCTACACTCTCGCATTTGGTTTAACCACACCCAGTATGCAACTACTCTCTCTCCCTGCCTCACCCCTAACATCTGGATTTTGGCCTGTTTTACTCCCACTTCTCCCCTTTCTTCTCCTGACCAAATAGACCTTCAGTCATTCGTTAGTCACCTTGAGTAGACTTTGAGCCTCCTCATTCCAATCATCCTCTTTGTCAGGTTCTGCTTCTGGGATGCTGTAGGACAGGGGCTCCAGGCCTACCCGGGACACGTCCCTGGTCAGGTGGTACAGGACGTCGCTGTGGATGGACGAGGACTCGCTGAGCGCCGTGGCCACCGGGTTGAATCCTTTCCCCCGTGACTCTGCAATGCATTAGTTTTCAAGGAGATGAAGAATATTTGATTGTATTTTATAATGCAACAGCACAACGACACACAGCATTACTGAAGTACTGTTCTCAGCGTCTTTCTGCACAATGTACAGTTGACTCTGAAAATACTTTCCACTCGGAACAAAAGACTGAACTAAAAGTGAAGCATCTTGGATGATTCAAATGTACACGATACTCACAACTTGTCCTATCAAACATCCCTTTTCATCCTGGAAATACCAAATAACTGTATTGAAGCGCTTCAAATACATTCTCATTTTAATTTAATGTAAAGGTTTTGGGGCTATACAGCAGGCTACAGGGGAAAAAAACATCCACTATTAATGCGAACCTATAAGCAGTAAAACTCATTTGGGGGAAAAAATATATATAATTTTTAGAGGGGAAGTAAAAATAAACAACTGAGATCATGTAAATGTAAAAACCTCAAAATGTCAGAAAAAGCCTTCTAGAAAATCTGAGTTTTATATGGGTTAATCAGAGGCACTTTAAATGTCAGGTGTGTGCTGACATCCATTTAACCTGTGTTTGAATGTAATGAATTAATTCTGACAACAGCCACATCCCCAGTTTTATGCAATTGTTTTACTTTTGTTTTGTACATATGCAGTGGATACAAAAAGTCTACACACCCCTGTTAAAAGGCAGGTTATTGTGATTTAAAAAAGTGAGACCAAGGTAAAGGAATAAAATGAAATCTTTTTGAAGTAAAAATAAACAACTGAGATAATGTGGTTGCACAAGTGTGTACACCCTCTTATAACTGAGGATGTGGGTGTGTTCCGAATTAACCCTAAAGGAAGTGCAACCTGCCTCTCTCACAACCTATAAGGCAGAGAACCGTATATAATTTCTATTACTTTTGAGGACTATACAACTGAGGATTTAAGGAGCAACATAAATATATTTTTGGTTCCACAAAAGGCTTATGCTCTCTAGAAATTCTACTCATGAAATCAACTTGTTGCGTAGCCAAAATCACTTCAAAGTATGAAAGAGTTGTTCGGTTCATAAAAATCTAACTGCCTTTTAGTCAAGAACTGCTATAGCCTTTCTTTTAATAATAAGGTTACAAAGTGTGGTTATTTAGGGATATAGACATCTGTAGCCATAGTAACAAACCAGGCTTCGTACTGTGTTCTCATTTCAGTACCACGGACAGCTCACTCTCTCGTCACTTTCGTCCTTCTTTCTTGAACTCAATGTACACTGAATGCTAATGAGGAGGTCAAGACGACTTTTTTTTTTTTTCCCCCCCATTTCATGGCAGCAGTCGTGTTTGGCTCATTTGGCACTGGCAATCTGCCTAAGGTGATACTGCAGAAGGAGGTCTGGCAACTGGAGGGTCGCCAATTTGAAATACCATAGGAGAGCCTGAGAGAAAATCCCTTGTGCATGTGTATGACACAGGATATGTGTCAAGAGCGATATTTATGCAAAGAGGCACATGATCCAATGCAGATTTGCCGATTACATAGTTGGAGATGCATTAATCTCAATTGATGTTTTATTGATTTTTTTTTTTTATTTCTTTTCCCTCAAGTAAATCAACATATGGTAAAATATAGTTCAGCTGGTAGTGGTCAGGATTTTCTTGAAAGAAAACTCATTTGGTTTATCTACATTGGAAAGCACATGACTATTTTACTTCCTACAGAAGATATAAAAAGTCTACACACCCCTGTTCAAATACCATCCATCCATCCATTTTCTTTTACCGCTTCTCCTCACTTGGGTCACGGGATGCTGGAGCCTATCCCAGCTATCTTCGTGCGGGAGGCGGGGTACACCCTGAACCGGTCGCCAGCCAATCGTAGGGCACATAGAAACAAACAACCATTCGCACTCACATTCACACCTACGGGCAATTTAGAGTCTTCAATCAACCTACCGCGCATGTTTTTGGGATGTGGGAGGAAACCGGAGTGCCCGGAGAAAACCCACCTAGGCACAGAGAGAACATGCAAACTCCACACAGGCGGGGCCGGGATTTGAACCCCGGTCCTCAGAACTGTGAGGCAGATGTGCTGACCAGTCGTCCACCGTGCCGGCGTGTTCAAATTCCAGATTTTTGTAATTTTAAAAAAAATAAAAAATGAGACCAAGATAAATCATTTCAAAACTTTTTCCACCATTAATGTGTCTTATGGCCTGTTTAACTATTTTGTAAATATTTTTGGGAGTGGAAGTAAAGATTACCAATGGAGATAATGTTGCCGAAGTGCGCACACCCTCTTCTAATTTGCAATGTGGCTTTGTTCCTAATTAACCCATCACATTCAAACTCATGTTAAATGGGAGTAATCACACACCTGCTACCATTTAAAGTACCTGTGAATCCCCCAAATAAAGTTCAGATGTTGTAGTAGGCCTTTTCCTGACTATTATTCTTTTCTTTTGCTTTCCCACATGCAGGGAGATTTTGTTGCAGTCCAGTGAAACTTCAATGAAGCATGGTGGTGGCAGCATGATGCTTTGGGGCTGTATTTCTTCAGCTGGAACTGGAGCCTTAGACAAGGTGGAGGGAATTATGAACAGTTCAAAATGCCAGTCAGTGTTGGCGCAAAACGTACAGGCTTCTGCTTGAAAGCAACAACATTTTTAGAAAAAGCCTACTAGAACAGGTGAACTTCATTTGAGGTTAATCAGAGTCCCTTTAATAGTGGCAGGTGTGTGCTGAGTCAAATTTAACAGGTTTGAATGTGATTGGTTAATTCTGAACACCGCCACATCTGCAGTTATGAGGGTGTGCACACTTGTGCAACCACTAGCTCAGCTGTTGTACAGGTTATAGGTCACATTAATGGTGGAAAAAAGTTTGAAATTATTTTTTACGTGACAAAAATCTGGCAATTGAATAAAAACTGCCTTGAATTAGTTGTTGACTTTTCCAGCTTTCACAGAGCAAAGGATGCTTTGTTGAGCCTCCATCTTTCTTTAATTTTCACATATTAGCTTAGCATTAGTCCATTTCTACACTAAACAAGGGTTTCCAAAAATTACTCTTCCAAAACTTACCAAACTCAACATATACTGTAAAAAGGTTAAAGAAATGTTGCAATGTAAAAAAAAATACTGGAAAACATCAAGAACTGCCCTACTAGATGCATAGAATGCAGTACACAAGTTCTCCGGTCATTTACTAGGAACGAGGAGTTTAAAACAATCTTGGTTCGTGGGCCACATGCTGCTGCAACGTGTTTAAATATAAAGACATTATTATCAGGTCTAATGTTGCCTGCCTGACAAATAATGACAATTTTGCTCTGACAATTCACCCACTCAAGAAAAACTGACCCAGGACTAATTTTTGTTCCAGAGTCCAATGTTGGTAAACAAATAAGATAATTGGTTTTTACCCTGAGTGGCTTCCTTACCTCATTTACTGGACAGTACACTTACACAGATTAGGCTTATTGATAGGAGACACTAAACAAGAAGTCCACTCAAGTCTTAATGCATGTCTGCATATCACAGTAGCCTTACGCAAAGAGTTGCCAGGTGGTAGCTGCCCCACACAGCCTGCACTCAAGTTGTTTCCCCACAGTGGCCTTGCTTAGTGCTGCCAACATGTTTGTGTGACACTCACCAGTCCATGTGGAGGAGGGTGATCGGCGGAAAGCCATCTTCTGTTGACACCAAGCTCCACTACACAGTCAGTCGGGCATGTTGTGGCCAGCAGGTGCGAGGAAACCCAGCAATTCAGTAGTGCAATCCTCTGCTCAGTGGAAGATTAGCTCTGCTGGGATTAGACTCCAACTGGCCTGGTGGTTGGACGGAGGGACGGACGGGATGCGGAACAACCGCCAGGCTGATTGGATGCTTGGAATTACAACCATACAAAAACAAGCAAAGATTATTGGGCCCTCTAATATGCATTCATTACATGGCCTTCTGTTGATGTGCAAAACCACTGAGTGGGCTTCTTAAATAGGGATTAGGATTGAAGAGATGGTGTTCCTGTGTAAATTCAAAACAGGAAGACTGTCCATGTAATACATAAAACAAGTCAACAGCTATCAACAAGGTCAGCCTCAAAATATCGAAGAAATTGACTCCTACTAAACAGGGTCAAATGCAAACTTTAACTGAATCCTTCAAGCACCCTTGATTTGCATTTGCATTTTTTACTGTAAACCGTCATGCAGCAAGATTACAGTATAAACTGTTTGGCAGACTGATTAGTAAAAGATTTTTAGTCAATACGAGAAAAGATAAAACTACAAAATAAAACAGAATTTTACCCAAAGGCATATATAGAAATAAGTAGAGGATAAAGAAGTGAACCTTGGGGGACACCAATTGCAGTTATATCCATTTATAAAATTGTGACTCAAGGCACCTTGTTATATTGATCAATACTTCCCACTTCATCTCATCCTAATTATTTGACCATCTAACGTACACACGGGTACCCCTGCATGCGCTTTGACATTCTGTCAGTAAGGGTATCTGATGTGGCACCGTGACCAACACACACACACACACACACACACACACACACACACACACAGCCCTCTATGTGCAGTATCTAATTACAGCTGCAGATATGTTCAGGCCATTAAATTTTAAGTGTTAAACATATGTTGTAATTGAGGGCACCTCTCAAAAGGTCAAGCTTGGACATTTTTCTCCAAATATTGTCCAAGACATTAAATATAAATGTATGCCCAAGATACGTCGGCCCAAGATCACAAGTGTTTTATTTATAGCACTATCAAGTCATGGTTGCAAAAATGTAAAAAAAAAAAATGAACATCTTTTGGTAAACTCTACTAGATGAGAGTGTGTGGGTGTGTTTTAATTAGATTTGACTGACAGTTACCAAGGCTACGTACAGCAGGAAAGCCCCCCCGCTTCTGTCAAAATAATCTGGAATAATAACATTTCTCACTTCGAGAGAATGAGAGAAGACAAATCGCTCATGTGGGAAGCTGATTGCGAAAGTAGGATTCTAAGTCGTGTCACATTTAAAAGGGGATCTACTGAGAAATGAGGTCAATAATTTAAGATCTTATGGCAGCCTTTCGGAAATGCAAATGGAGGATATCCAAGTTGTTGTCGTTGACAACGATAGCACTAGATGGCAGTAAATCACAAAGTTAGCTCCAGATTCGTGTCAAACTAAATCATCACAAATGAGTGCAATACCACTATAATCCATCACAATGACTACTGGACATGGTATGACAACTACACATAGATGATCCAACAACTGCTATGAAAATTTCACACTAACGTGAATTCAAAGAGAAGCATTCATCTCATTGGACATAAACAGACGGAAGTGCATCACACACCCACGGGTCATTATCATACGAATTGCTGTACTGTATGTTAATTTACATGTATGCATACTAATGGCAACAGATTACACGTGCACATACTGTAAATACAGTACAGTGTTTGTGTTGTCTCTTTTACATGAATTCGGTATTAGTGAAGTTTTATAAAACTCAAATCAAGCATCTTGTACAAAGGCATTGGAAACACACACACACAAGAAACCAGCAAATTCGCTCCATGTGTTTGATCTGGTTCACGAGTTCCTAGAAAGTTCCCGGAAAATTTCTCAGATGACAAGGTTATGAACACGCGCGTGCGCTCGCACACAAACTAGACCATTTCACCATATTTCAATGCAATATTTTGGAGAACTCACCCAAAATGATTCTGAATTTTAACAGTAAAGCAGGTTGGAGTAGACTTTGACAATTTGCATTTATTGAAGTAGTAACACTGCTCTGCATTATACTGAAATGGGTTTGGGATATTTTGACTCACTCATGGCGCAAAACACAGTAAGGTTCAAATTAACATTCAACATGAAGCAGTGAAATTCTACAACAGGCAATTCTTGATACTATATTGCATGTGTCGTTGCATATGAAGATATTTGATTTTCGCCTCCGATCAGTGCTGCTGCCGCGAGGCTTAAGAGCGCATAAAAGGAGACACGTTTCTCCGAGCACAAATACCGAAGAACAACAAAGCTTTTCTTTTCCACATTTCCATTCACATTTCTGTGTGTTCAGTGAATCACTTCAGCCTCCACATGATTCACGAAGGCATGCTAAAAGGCTTTAAGGAGCCATAAAGAGCTGAGGAACGAGGGGGCTTTTATTTTCTCTTCTGACAAATCCATTTGCAGTTCAATGCCGCAATGAAACAAAAACTAGAAGAAAGGGTGTCAGTCTTGTCCACCTGCACCCACTCATCTGCTGAGACAATAATGTCAATAATTACGACGGAAAGCGATGGGAGGAATGATGACAGGCAGGGAGAGAGGATGAGGGGATCCAAAACAGGATGCTCAACAGGCCTGTTTTATGTCACAGTGCGTCCCCTTGTGGTGGAAATGTCAACTTTTAAAACGAAACAATCTAAAGTCAAAGTGCACGATGGTGAAACTGTTTATCGCGGGCGATATGTTCCAGACCCACCCACAATTGTTGAAAATATCTAATACAGAGAGAGTTGGAATAGTCCATTGCATGGGAAGGAATGGGGAGCAGTTGCAACAGTCATATTAGATTATGCATTTGGATGGGTTTATAAGTGAGTGAATCAAGACTAAAACAGTAACAATTGCTTTAAAATGAAGAAGATTTATTCATCAGTCAATCATTTCTTTATTTTTTTTTAAGTCTTCATGATGCAGGAGAGGCTGAGCCTGCATCAAGAGACATATAAAGACACATCAAAAACTAATAAAAGTAGTTTTACCCCTCCCACACGCTTTAAAACACATGTAAACTTATTAAAACATAATTTTTTTTTAAACACATTATAAACAAATTTGAACAATTAAAAAATATATACTATACTGTTACAAGTCCTGTGTGCTGTGAATACCCCTAGATGGCAGCAATGCCTAAGGTACGCGATAGCTGGTTGTTATGTTGAGAGCGAATTGAAATAAAGCATTAACGTAAAAAGCTGTAAAATCCCATAAAATTCAATCACTATAAACCGCAAAGTTTTATATAGCGGGGATTTATGCATAGTAGATATGCTTAAAAAAAAATCATCTTCACCATAGCCAGGCCGCAGTCGATGAACCGCTATACAGCGATGGCATTTGTCCACAAAAGGTCATACAACAAGGAAAGTCGCTAAAAAGGAACGCTACATTTTTTATGCCAATTTTTTGAAACATTAAGACCTGCAGTGGGAAAACCCGTATAGAAACTGTTACAGGGACGTGAAAACTTTACAATTGACTTGGTCAAAGCAGTAATGGGATGAACTATCACCACTGTATAAAAGAAGTAGATATAATTTAGCATATCACGAGCATTGTTGTTATTTTTATAACAAATTCAGATCACGCTTTGTTCTTTCTTAAATTGTCTTCCACACATCTTGCCTGCTAAATTTTCCTGGTGCTGAGTAACACTCATGTGGACCGTTTCTCCACCCCCTGCTTGATCCCGAGCACCAGGTGAACAAACCAGTTTATCTGCACCATCCAGCCTTTCTCGCGGCAGATTTCGATTTGGTCCAGGAGGTGGCGCTGCGCCTCGTCCTCGCTGTGGCCGACGGTGAGCGCCTCGCGGATGTACTCGATGTCCTCCTTGCTGGTCAGCTGGGGCATGCCTAGTACGGGCCAAGAAATAATGTTGAACCACAGAAAATATAGCATTGTAAAACAATTAATTACTCGAAAAAAATGCAAGCAACCGATACCCCCAAATGTGTTTGAAATTGCGAATTAAACTCGGTGAATTTATTCACAGGTTCACTTTCACACTGTATGGAAGGACAGCATACCGGTCATCAGCATCATGGAGAAGAGGATGATGAGGAGGTTGGTGTGGTGCCGAAGAGCGAGGTAAGCTTTCACACACACATCCTGATACAGAGATTAGAAGGAGTATGTAGTAAGTGCACATATATGGGTTAAATGAAAAATGTATTCTGGTTTAAGTACCTGGAATTTCTGGAAGTGTGGGCTGCTTTTCTTTCCCGACGTTCCCATGACATACAAGAAGTCTGGCGTGAGCACAAAAGGAACCCACTCCTTACTGATTCCCATGAAGCTCTTGTAGTTCCCCAAGATGTGACCAAAGTCAATGTGGAAGAGATTCCCTAGCGGGCGTGCAAAACGTTTCATTTTCAGGTACATACCGTGAGCGTCAAAGCGAGACACGCGCGTCGTTACCAGATTCAGTGATCATGATGTTGTCATTGTGGCGATCGCCTATGCCCAGGACATAGGTGGCCACACAGTAACCGCCACAGGAATACAAAAACCTCTCCACAGCCTGTTGAAACTGAAATAAACAACTTTGTCACAAGCTTTAAACCACTTCCACTACTGGTTGGGCTTAGAAATTCATTGAAACACTCTCTTTAAATCTTAATTCAGGTTCATACAAGACAGAGCAAACGTAAATGCATGAAATAGACACACTGGGCGCAGATGACAAGTCTAAAAGTAGCATATGTGCATTGTGTGACAGGAAACCACTAAATCTCACATCCTTTTCCTGTCTGACGTTTTTGCTACTTCCTTTTAACACAGAGAGGAAAACAAAAACACATCACTATAGGGCTGGCTTAAAGCCATTGCGTTTTCAAATCCTGGACTACCTTGTCTTCGCTGACACACTTGTCCCGCAGCCACTGATGAAGGATTTCGTCTTTGAAGGCTCCGGTGCTTCCGACGACACTCTGCTGAATATTAGCAATGGTGGTGGCGTCCTTCACGATCTCTATCATACCTGCGCTCAAGAAGAAGAAGAATCAAGAGCTGTAGATAAAATATGGATATATATATATATTTAAGGGCCCCTAATGTGACGGACCTATCCTGTTTCCGGTGGAGATGCAGCCGTAAGGCAACAAGCACAGGTCCAGAGATTCAGTTTCCCAGATGGACTGCATGATCAGCAGAATCTGATGGGAAAGGAGAACAACAAAACATAACAGTCTTCCAGAAACAACTAGACAACACTGTACAATGATGTGTTTAGTTAAAAACTGTTTCACATTTGCTGACGTCGTTCAAAATCAATAGTAGTAGGTAGTGTCTTTAAAGGTTGGACATGAGCTTACTCGACTTGTACTTGTCCTGTGTAAGCCCACAATCCAGAGTGATATACTGGATGTCCGTATCAAATAAAGTACGACAAGGGGGTGAGACTGTGAGCCACCTGCAGGATGAGCATGTCCTGTCTGAGGTCGTCACCGTGCTTGAAGATGATACCAATGGGGTCCTTGGACAGAGTGGTGGGGTCGGCCCTTTTAAACTGCAGCCACAGCGGCTTCTTCTTGGACGCCATCACTTTGCACTGCTCGATCTGAGTCCCAAAATAAACATGGCAGTGTTTCAGTAAGGAATCACAGACAGTGTGGACGTCACTAAAGCGTGCGCCTCCATTACCAGCAGCCCTCCAGCTCTAAGACCTGGATCATAGGGGACCCTGAAACCCTCCGGAAGACCAGACGACTGGAGGATCTCCAGCTTCTGACGCATCTGGCACACCACTGAAAAGCAGACGTGTTCACTTCAATTTACAAACACTTGCCAATTACTGGCTCGAAATAATTAATAATAATTTCCTTTGTTTATAAGTAAGGCAATTGAGAAAGTTCTCCAGGTGATTAATTAGAAGAATAGAAAGAATATCTTAATTGTGCTGAGGGGGGATTTGGTTTGCAGCGGTGAGGCACAATTAAACACAAAGAAGACACACACAAAAAATAAAAAAACTGAATTTGAATAAAACAATAACACAAAGTTGTCATCATGATGCACAGAGTGCAATCTCACAGCTGATTTAAATGCTTAACAGCTGATAGTACGAATGAGCCCAGGTATCTATTAGACATTGGCTTCCTAGAAAAGGCCAACCTCCTTCCTGATGGCAGAAGACAAACTCAGTGAAAAGAGGGTGATGGGGGTCTGCAAGGCTGGCGTTGGCCTTCCTAATAATAAATCTAACCTGGTAGACCTGGCTGAGATCAAAGATCAACCCCAGTGATCTTTTGGCATTTGTTAACAACACTTTTTTTTTAATTTCATTATTTTATCTCATAAATAATAAAATACAAAAATATAATATTAAATAATGGGTGAATTCATTGTAATCAAATCAAGTATATACATTACAATACAATTAATGAATGAGCATTATTATTTTATCACTTCATGAAACTATATCCTGTCATGCTAATGTAATATTTTTCCTCAATAATTTGACAATTAAAACTTTTCAATGAGAGTCATTGTAAAACCTTTTATTGTGTAGAATATGAGGGGGAATAAACAATGTACAATGGAATAAGGTTGTAACATACCAAATGTGGATAAAGTAAAGTGCTGTGAATACTTTCTGGATGCACTGTGTTGTTAAATTAGTACCACAGCAAATGAACATTATTTTACTGTCAATTTAATATATATATATATATATATATATATGCATGCCTGGGGCATAATACATTTACATTTATAATCACTAAAAGTCCATGTTTACCTTGTGCTGTGACGTCATACTTGTCTGCAGACATAGTCTTGATCTCTCGGGTGACTTTCTGCAGAGCCTCGGTCACCTCCACCTACAATACACCAGATGATGGAATTAATTAGTGATGGATGATGTGAAAGAATATTGCACAAATATTTCACCTGTTTCCCAAAATCCTGCAGCATGGCCTCGCCGCACCCTCGCAAGTAGGCCTCCAGCAGGACCGCATACCTCTGCTGGTAATGCTTGGACTGGGCGATCTCACTGCGCAGGAACCAGAAGAGGAAATGGCCGATACGCTTACTCTGAAATTGAAAAATAGAGACAATACAAGATGCTTTGTTTTGTTTAGTTTTTTTAATCTGGACTTGTAGCCACTGACAGTAATATGTGTCGTATGTTTTTGTGTTACTTACCCTTAGAGCTCTCTTGAGCAGGAACCTGACCAGGGCGCTGTCATGGTAGGGCTCAAACTTGACCGCCTGTGTACACAAACACAGCAATAAGATATTATGTAAAGTCAATGTAGCTCCAGAATGACAGGTTTCACAACACAGACAAACATATGAAAGCAAAATAGGAGTGAGGGTGAGAAAAAAGGAGGAAACGAGCAAAGAAGGCAATATTAATGTGTCTGTGTGGGCACACACACTTATCCTCTTTAAATATTATAAAATCACATGCTTTTTGAGAGCCAGATTTAAGAGGTGAACAATAAAAGGCTGTGTTTGTTGTTGTGATAGAATTTTATTGGTGGTAAAGAGACCTGGACAAGCTGCAGAAGATATCGCAGCACGTCGTCGTCCTCCAGCGTCTCCAACTTCCTCACGGCCATGGAACGGACCTGTGCGTCAGAGTAGTGGCAGTCGAGCAGCTGCATGGCCAAGCCGACGTCCAAAACACTGAACCGCAACAACAGGAATAGTAAGGACTGTGGTCCGATACAGCAGTAGGAATTATTCAGAAACAACAGTTGAAATATTCTTACCTGCTGTCCCATGCAGTGCAGCGCTCCAACAGCCGGTGGGTGGCGAGGGCATCTTCCCGTTTCCCCCACCTGACTGAAGATAGTAGCTTTGGATAGGCCCTGTGAGGAAGACCTTGTAATGTTATGTAATGTTCGAACACAATGCAAGCAGAGTGGATATATAAACGCGAAACACCACTGTTGAAATGATATATAAATCAGTCACACCTCAATCCAACATTTCAAAACTTTGTTTCCAGCATGAATGGGACCTACAACCTGGACAAGTCAAATGAAAAAAGAAAATATATACATACAGTATATATCACCAAAACCTGTCATTTGAACAGGGGTGTGTAGACTTTTTATATCCACTGTACGTTTGACTATCGAGTTACCTCACGTCACGCATACACTCGTGTCGGAAATGCCAGAGTAGCTCTTTGTCCTCAGGACTCAATGGATGTAGGGGGTCGGTGGCCACGATGGCTCCAAACTGTTTCTTCAGGTGGTTTGGCATCTCCCTTTGACCTCGCTCGCATCCTTCGGCGTCCTCCGCTGCGTGACCGCCGTCCCGGCTCAGGTCGCGGCTCTTGGGAAGCACCACGGGGTAGCAGTACTTATCCAGTAAGATGGCGACGGCCATGGACGAAGCCTTGTCCGGGTTGGTGGCCGACGTCAGCTTGTCGGCGTTGATGCTGCTGCTGCTGCTCTCCTCGCTCTTCTCTGGCATTTTCCACATGTGCAGGACAAACTCCCCCTGGCGTAGCAGCGAACGGTGGTCTATCAGCAGCAGGTTGACGTAGTACAAGAGGCGGCTCTTCGTCTTGCCTTGATAAACGGCAGCAGACAAGGTGAAGCTCGCTTCGCGGAGCTTTGACTTTGACAGAATGTCAGACGGCCTTACCGTCGTGACTTCCACCTCCTGATGTGTTATCCTGGTAAGAAGGTCCTTTTGAGTTTGGAGTCTGGGGCTGTTTCCTACACACCACCTGGGAAGGAAATGAGATGCTGTAATGTCTTCACAAAAATCATCACAGTTTATTGCAGCAGGGGCATTCTCGACCCACCCGCAATAAGTGAAAATCTGTGATTTCAGAAGTCCCCATTAAAGCACTTGCTGGATGGGGTCCTCTCATTTAAAAAAAAAAAAAATTTGAACCCACGACCTCAGAACTGTGAGACAGATGTGCGACCCACTTGTTCACCATGCTAAATATATCTAAAATGATAATAGCAATAAAAAAATACCTGGAGGTTGAGTCGAGAGCCTTTAGGCAGGTCCTTGATTTTAATGTTAAACTCCAACCAGCAGTTCCACAACACCTCTTCATTGAAGGTCTTGGGGGCCGTCCGCTCCTTAAATACAAAAGTGAGGCTTCTGTGGTTGAAACTGATTTTATTTGTGTCTCAGACAAAAAATTTAAAATGACAAACAATACACTATATGTGTCATTTACGGATCGGGACGATTTATCTACCTGAGCAAGAAGCTGCTGACTGTGGAAGATGCTGGCCTCAATGAACACGACAAAGTCGGGAATTTTGGGAAGAGTTGGGATGTCGATTCCCATCACCTTCACCCGGAACTTTCTGTTGCAGTCCCACATGGAGATGGTGAACACTCGCTCGTGGTCCTTCTCGTCGATGGTCAGCTGCTCATGCGTGCCTGGGATAACACAAAAAAGGACAAAAACTTCAAATGACCAGCCGTCGCCCAAACATTAAGCAGTGTAAAAATTATTACCTGCGACACCAGTGCAATCGTCGACTTGGGCCCAGTCCTCCTCGTGGACCAGATCCAGTTCAGGATCCGGCAGCGTCTCCAGAGCCAAGTGGATCTCCTCGCCGTTTTTCAGACACTGACGGATCCAGTTGAAGTTGTACAGTGGTTTATCTCCATACAGGTACTCCTCCCTGTGGAAAAACGAATCAAACTAATTCATCTGATCTCAGGACTTCATCGTAGCTGTCTTGATTTAAACAAACCTGCCACACACGCGTAGCACAAAGTCTGCCTCGCACGTGTTGTCAGGAATCCCCAGCAACCCTCTCTTATTTGCTGTTTTGGAGAAGAAGCTGGACAACACCTGAACAGGACAGTTAAAAATGCGAGATGTCACAAAGCAGATTGAGAACGTGAAGTGCAACACTTTATGGTACCTGTGCTGGTGTGTCGTCAATGGACACCTTGATGGTTTGACTGGCTATGCTGATGTGGATTACCACCAGAACGTGGCCGTTACTGACCTGAGAGGACGAACAGGGCAGCCCAATAACATAACGCACATTAATGATACGCATCTTAAATGGAATTAGAGCTTCTGAACACACAAGATAAGATAGGAAACATCTTTGAGGGAAACTAGAAGCTCTAACTTCTTCATGAAATGTGACCACTTCACTCACAATGTGTTTTGAGAACAAAGGCAGAACGGTTGAAATAATGACAGTAGGGTGCATGATTTGAAATTCTTAAGATGGAAAACAGAATATGGTTAAACTGCAGGATATGGAAAACCAGGATTTAAAATGTAAATACTGTAGTTCAGTGTGTGCCACTGTGCTATTATGCATGTTGTGCTGTTTCAATATGGAGCCTAGTAGGAGAAAAATACAACTCGAACCGAAATCTGAACGTACCTTCCCCTGGAGGTGCTCAGGCAGCGGCTTGTGTGTCACCCAGGGGTCCATGGAGTAGAACTTTGTGTCGCGATCGGACAGCTCGATGCGTCGCGGTGTCAGCAGCTTCCTGCGCGTGAACTCCAGCTCGTCGTCGTGCACGTTGCTGACGTCGGTGACGTCGTAGCCGATCAGGTAGTTGAGGAACCGCTGGTACTGAAGGGTCTCGTCCGAGGGCTGCGGACGAGGCACCAGCTTCAGCCGGCCCACGTCCTTCTTCAGAGCTTTAAAAAAATAAAAACACCCATGCGTCATCCTGCAGTGATTCCCAAGCACTGTGCCTTGGCACATCAGTGTGCGGAAAATATGACTACTACAAATTATGCATATTTTTTTTCATCCGTCTATGCCAGTGACTTATAGTGACAGCCAGAACAATTAAATGCTCTTCCATTAGATGGCAAAAGGTACAGTTAACCTGTGTATCTACCCAATACCGTTCATAAAACAGAATGACAACTAAACAGACCCAGAATTCACAATGAGTAATAAAACATTTGTGAGTAAATTGAGAGGAAATCATCATTATTTCAGTCTAGTGGATCACCTATTGCAGAATGTTTGTGGAACGTGTCTACATGTCCATCGCAGAAATCCCCGCTATATCATGGAAACATTTTTGTTTGGTGCTGTGCAGCAAAAGTTTTGTAATGTATATGTGCCTTGGCTCCATCAAGATTGGGAATCACTGCCGCAGACAGGAAGTTGTTCATGAACAAACCTCTCCAGTAGTGTACGCAGTCCAGCGTCTGGAAGACTTGGTGCTTATCGTAGATCTCGCACGTGTTGCCTTTCTTCTGGTAGAGCAAGATGCAGTGGTCAGGAGAAAACCGCTGGTAGAATTCCGGACAGAGGTTGGACGTCACTGCATTGAGCCACACCTGAGCCTTCACCTGGAAGCACAGATATTGAAAGTCACCTCAAGCGATATTTGGGTAGACAATTGAATAAAAATGAGCAACCTGTTCCACTGTCCAGTTTCCCGCAACATCTAATTGCAGCGAGTCAGGGCAGTCGCCGCCCTGCGATGATGTGGGGAGAACGAACTCCACGACAACGTGATCCATGGAGGCGCAGGAGGACGACGTGATGGCCTTCCTTCGTCGCCGCCTCCGGCTGTCTTCTCGCAACACCACTCGCTCTTCGTCGCTCACCTGGATCGGTTGCTCGTCCATCACCTAGCTTGAGGAGCGAAAGAAGAGGACACGTTGATTTTGAGCAGAATCATTTTCACGTTGTTTTCTGTAAAGGAGCCCAGGGGCATAAAAGGAAAGGCCCAGCCAGAGCCCAGACCTAAATTCAACTGTAAAGCTATCTGGTGTCCAAAAGGGGGCTCCACAAGGGAAATGTCCACACAATCTAAAAGATTTGCAGCACATATGCAATGACGCAAAAATCCAAATATGCACCAACAATAGTGAGAAAGTGTCTTCAAATGACGTTGTACAGAAATATATCAACTTAAACTCGGGTCTGTTGTCATTTTATATTATTATTTAAATAAAGAGGATGTAATGACTGGCGTTGTTTTTTTGTTTTTTTTTTGGGGAGGGGGGAGAAAACAGGAAGCAAAAGTGGATAGTACAAATGTAAAACTGCACAAAATGACACTGTATTGACACGCTGTCTTAAATATATACTCTGACATATCTGAGATTTATATGCCAAAGAATATATCACGAAATAACTACTTGAGAACAGAAGGAGCGTGGACGTCACAACTTTAGCGGAAGTGGCCCACAAGAAGGCTGACTTATAACGGTACAAGTGCCAGAAAGTCTCGAATGAAAACTTACCAACGGACGCGTAGGGTGATGACACCCGCGGCAAACAACCCGAATTTAGGCATTTAAGAGAGACGAATAGAGGACATGTAAAATTTGTTTAAAAGGGATTCAACAACGTTGACTCCCTGCCCGGTTGACGACCTACTCTTCTAACGTTGCATGAAGAGTGAGCAGAATCCGGTGATGCCTTCAAAATAAAGTGCCATTCGGATATACTGTATAACCATTCAGTTGGTCGAAAGCTCGATCAGCTTCCATGTTTGCTGCTCTCCAGCGGCCAAAAGAAGTACCTGCATTTTAATTTTTCAACCTGAAGAACATCACAAAGTGAATCGTTTACATTAAATTGAACGAATAAAAATACAGGCTGGACCTTTTCGTGTAATTAACGTAATACTTAATAAGTTGATGACAAATCTAACAATTACACGCATAACAGTACAAGCGCTCCAATTACTCAAAACTTCAAAATACTGTAACAGTACAACAAAATACATTAAATAATATAATGCAATGTAATGTTTTGGTATCGTTTTTGATCCTTGATCCTGATAACAGAGACGTCTGTAAACAAACGACCAATGGGGATGCAAAGAGTCGTTGATTGACATCCCATTGGGCCAATAGGATCAGCGAAGATGATATGTTTATACCAACCTACTTTCCCCGTACAAGGCCACTGTTTAGGTGAGTGAGGAAAAAGTTCATTAAAACTTTTCCGGGTTTTAAAGCGTCGAATTCGACAAGCGACCGCATCAATGTAATGAATAGCGTCTAAAGTTGGAATATACGAGACAATATTGAGATGACGAGGGCTGTCGTTGTCACAAATACGAGCTCCACTGCTCGCTCTTAAAGCTTCATTGTTGACGTTAGTTGTTTTTGTTGAAACGGCCTTTTCCCCAAACCCATTCGACGCATTGATTATATTTATTCTCGTTTTCTCAACACAGACGTCGTTTTTTCGTATGAATAGTAGTTATTAGTCATATAAAACTCTCGTATTCGTCGACGGAAATCCCTATTTTTTTAAAGTACTTTCATGGAGTGACAGATCAAACGGCTTCTTCTTGTACTTATGTCCCTTGAATACGACTCTTTGAGACATTGTCTGAATAAATGATTATAACAACACTTTTGTGAATTGCTACTCTTTTATTTGTTGTAGTCTTTTACAGCGTTGAATGAATGGGTCGCTACGCGCATGCGCGGAGGCTCGAAGTTTATAAACAAGAGGCTGTCACATGATGAACATATTGTGCAACGGAAGAAAAAAAATGAAAAGAAATTTCGGGGGGGGGGGGGTAAAATAGACTATTTCAGGAATAAACAAAAAAAAATTGAACTCATGGAAAGATGTTTTTCTTCATGTGACATATTTGTAATTACACTTATTGTTTCAGTGGGCATTGAGATGTGGGAGATGGTGATCCCAAAAGGCCTGACTGGTGGTGACCCCAAACAGCACAAGGAGCCTGAGCCTCAAAGCGAATATGCAGGTAATCCCCATGGCAACAGTCAAGCGTCTCTCTTTTTTTAGGCTACATTTACACTAGGTTTCTGGCGGCCACGGCACACCCGTTTGGCCAAAACGTAGTGGACAATGGGTGTCTTGATTTGTGTTTATACTCACAGAAGAGATTGTGGAAGTGGATCAGGATCAATCACATGAATCCTCACATGGCACAAGGAATGATACCTTAATGGAATATGGTAAATAACACCAAGTATTTGACCTTTATAGCGAGAAATTGGCATCATAAAGACTCAAAATTGCCTCCGATCTCTCCTCAGCTGATCTTCCAAACCTGCAGGAGGTTCCAGAGGAGAAAGAGTTGACGGCGGTTTATCAAGTAGAGGTGGGCCTGGCGGAGTCCCTTCGGGGGCAACGTGTGCAGTTAGGGGATACCCGTTGGCTGACGCAGCTGGCTCACATTGCCACCGGGCCTCAAAGCCCACTCCTACAGGAGCCTCCACACAGCAGGTACAATCACACATACCATTTAACTGTTAATAGCATTCATTCATTCATTAGCCATAACACTTGATCAACGACAGTGAAGACATAGACGTCATTGTCCTTGAAAATTTGTGTTGTGAATTTTACCATTCAGCTTCTTGTTAGAGGACAGAAAGTTGTGCATTGAATAGAGTAATTAAAGTAAATACTGCATACATCTTCGTTTGTCATTTTCAGTTCCTCTTCTGCCCAAAGCGATCTACATTCGTATGCCCGGCCTCCCCCACCTAACTCCAGCAGCAAGCCGTCGCCCCGCAGAGGCAGGGTACAGCAAACTCATCTCTTCACTCCCACTTCAACCCACCATCAATGAAACGACTGACCCACTTCAGAAGCGCTTCGTGGCCTGATGTTTGCTTTATGTTCGCACAGACGACCAGTGAATGTAGCTCTGAGGTGTCCGCCAGATCCTCTCTCTCCGATGACGAGGACACGGCCTGGAGTGTCTCCTGGCCTGCCACCGCCTGGCACTGTTTTCTGAAAGGTACACAAGCACACGCAAGTCCAAATGAGAATGTGAATGTATCCATTTTTGGTTTTTTTTAGATTTAAAATGAATGCAACTGGGGCTTTAGGGAATTAAAAACCCATGTATTTTAGAAGAAAAAAAATTCAGGGGTCTGCTAGAATGCGGAGATGTAAGAGGAATTGCGACTACAGCATCAATCCAAATCTAAAATGGCGAAACCAAAACATTCTGGAATCTCTCAGAGAGAGCCCTGTATGAAAGACTATTCAAGAACATTTTTTTTAAATGTGTAATGTTTTGTATGTGTATTTTTGCAGTGGACAAAAATGATTTCAGTTGTTTTCCCCAGAAAGAATTGTAAGGTTGTCATTTTTAAAAAGTACTTAAAATTAAATGGACGGCATCAGAAATCAGAAATGTTTCACATTTCTCTGACTAAAAAACCGGCATATTTTTTTGCTGAATGACAAGAAATCATCAATCAGCGTAATAACATATGGTCATAAAATATTACAAAATACAATTAATAATAATTCATAGAAAAATTAAAAATTGATATGATTTTTGAAAAGTATTTTTTTACTTGGAAAAACACAGCCATTTTACAATGGTGTATCAACTTTTCAGGTGGGCTGTCAATACTAGGGTAGTTTCAGAGAAGCTGTTTTGTGTGTGCAGGTACTCACCTGCGTTTCCATAGTGGCTCCAGTCGAGAATGGCAAAATATTGAGGACCTTCAGTCTGGCAATGAGGAACAGTCCATATCTTTGAAGGTACATTATATATATATATATGTGTATTAAAAAAAATAATAAAAAAAATAAAAAACATAATTTGACAACTCAAGTTATAATTATTTTGACCAAAAACCTTCTATTTTGCAGCGTTATGGCGCTGAGGGTTTGCAGCTCGTGGCACATTCAGAAAATGTGCTTTCTGGTCAGGCCGTCTTGCAGCTGACTTTTGACCCTGGCGCTTTTGGGCAAGGCTTGTTAACTGCACGCTGTGAACTCGACCACCCGTTCTACGTTAAAAAGAAAGGTACGTAAGTGAATGCATTTTGTATATGTAGCACTTTCCACAGAGAGGACTCACCAAGTGCCTCATGTAATGATAGAATACTGAATAATAAAATACTGACATACTTTCAACATTTTGGTAACACCTGTATTTCTCCTTTTTATCAGGTTGGTCATCATTCTACCCAAGCTTGACTGTGGTGCATTATGGGATAGCAGGCTACGAAATGGAGCTCGGTGATGTGTGCCTGCCTCCAGGTCACAGAGATGCCGAACATACAGATGACTCGCTTGTCTTTGACACATTTAAAAGGTATTGAAAAGGTACATGACATTGTGCATGTACGATTGACACAATTACAAGTGTAGTTCCTTCAATGTGTGTCTTCTCAGTTATGATTTCACACCACTGGACTCTTCTGCGGTTTACCTGCTGAGCAGTATGGCCCGACGGCGATATGCCTCCCAGTCCAGCGGGGTAACTGTTTCTCCAGACAGATACACATTACAAGGTTTGATATCCCTTCATTGACATTTACTGAGCCCCAGACGTGACATGGGGATAAAAATAAATACATACATTGGGGCTATGCTATAGATACAAAGTCCACACAAAATGCTAATTTGTGGGCACGCACAGCTAGTGTTTTTGTCATGTCTGGGGCTCTTGAGATTGTTAAATTGATGAGAAAAAAAATGGTGAGAAAAAGCTGTGTGAACTTGTCAAAAACCAACAGACACTCCCACACCCAGCCACTCCCGTGGTCCTCACTGCAAGCCAATCAAAAGCCAGAGTGTCAGCCAACCAGGAAGTAACCACACCACGCCCAAGTGCAAGCGGCCAATGAATGCATTCATGCTTTTTGCCAAGAAATTCAGGGTGCGGTACACACAGATGCACCCGGGCAAGGACAACAGGTTAGTGTGCACCTTAACAGCAGTATTGTGTGTCTGTGCTGGTCATGTGTGTAAAATGTGCATGTGTGTGTGTTGCAGAGCGATCAGCGTGCTCCTTGGCGAGCGCTGGAGGAAAATGCGAAGCGAAGAGCGTCGTGTGTTTACCTTGCAGGCCAAAGCACTCGCTGATGAACAGAAGAGGCTCGACCCAGACTGTTGGAAACGCAAACGCACCGACTATGTGAGGACACACACATCTATACAGTCACTTTAATTCTACACCACTGTAATAAAGTCTTATTTTTTTGCCAACAGTGTATTCAAGGGGACAAGTAAAGACAATTGATGGAGGACGACATGCACGTTCACAATTCGCAAAGCTACACACTCGGGCCTCTTTTGTGATTAAGGGCGATTAAAACAAACGCGACTCATAAATTATGAGACTAAATTATTATTTGATTGTTCAAATAAACTATTTTAAATATCTTAAAGACATACATTATTTTTTTGGCATCATCTACAAATGACCTGGCTCATCTGTCCGTTTAAAAAATCTAATGTGGCCCTTAAGCACAACAGTTTGCCCACCCCTGGTATAAAATGTTCACTTTTACAGCTTATGCTTTGAATTGGTGCTACACATAAGAGATTAAGTGCTTTAAAAATCAGGATTTCTTCACATTTTCAACCACTTTGCTTAAAAGCACCAAGGAGGATATGTACTGTATTCAAGAGTACATTAAGAAGCTACCAGTTGTTTGTTTGTTTGTTTGGTCAGGTTTATCTGCATCAATGATTCTAGATTCTTGCAATATTCTTAAAGCAGGTGCTTTTTTTTTTTTCGCTTTTTCAAAAAGGATTTAGTTAAATATGCATGTTTTAATATTTTATGTTATACATCGAATAGATATGTTTTACTACAACAACAAATTGTAAATTAATGAGCAGTTCTTTTACAACTGCTTTTTAGGTTACTTTATGTAAATGATGGATACGCTCTTTATTAAGACGGGGATGTCAACAAAATAGAACCCTTAATGCAGATTTCAGCCATAATAAGGTCAAAATAACAACAATAATAATAATAATAAGGTCAAAATAACAACAATAATAATAATTATTGTAGTCTTCAATCTACGGTATGTGCCATAGTGAAATATTTCAAATGTATTTTTATTTTTTTTTTCAATCATTTTGAGGTATTAATGAGGTATTGTGTTAGTTGGTGGTGTTAGTGGGCATAAAAAAATTGATTTTTATGTCTATTACAGTCTGTTGTAAATAATTCATCAAACATTTGTATAATATAACTGAGAAGGTGTGGTGAAAGAAATATTGCATACTTTACATTGAGCCTGTATTATTTACGAGGTTTATTTATGGAGCACTATATACACTTTATCGTGTGTGACTGCAAAGCTTTAATAACAAATATTTTTCATAACTTTTTGTGTTTGTGAATTATTCACTCGTCTGTTTAAAAAATAAAACAAAAGCATGTTAAAGCTTGAAAGGGAAGAGTTGTTGTCAATCATTTGTGTACAAAAAGAGACTTGCATTTCCCCCCCCCAAAAAAATCATATTCAAGTCTTTATTCAATCTGTTGCTATTTACATACTGCACACGTTTGTGGCTGCAGACATGTTAACTTGCTACAATTACCGGAATGATAAAAAAGCGTTAACAATGAGTTAAATCTATGATCTGTACGTGAAATTATCAAATAGAATTCACACAGTTGTACAGTATGTGTAAATGGCTAGAAAAATGTCATAGAAAATATAGATAGAGTAAAAACATACATCAATTTGGCCTTTTGGTATTTAAGGGATATTTACACAAAAAAGGTTCTGTAATATAGTTGCTGTCGAAGAAAGCTGATTGATTAATTGATCGTGTCTGATAGGAGACCTGGACAAAATACTGACAAATATCTTCAATACTCACAACAGAATTTGGATGGAGTGTCTAACCTTTCATATTTGACTCAACAAGTGCAAACAAGACAGTAGCCAGCTTTAGTAAAAAAAAAAATAATAATAATAATAATAATGAAAAAAAGACAGATCACAGAGCGTTATTTTGGTTTAGTCAAACAGTCGCAGGAGCAAAAAAAGCTTTTGAAGTACAAGAGCTTGGATTATTACAAAAGGCCACAGAGCCAATGGCCTTTGCAGTAGTTTCCCATTACTACTTCTGAAAAATATTAGGTTGTCATTTGTATTTCTTAAATCTTGAAATTCTGCTTTAGGAAGCAAATTGGAATGGAACAATGATTGGAAAACATTTGATGTTGGAAATAGCCAATATCACGGAAATGAACGCATATCAGATTGAAACGAGGAAGTGTTTAATTTAGAATTTTAAATTAGGCCGTGCCCATCGTTTTATTTTGCTGAACGGATGCTCAGCTGAGAAACACTTCCAGGTACATTTTGTCACATTATGCGTGATCAAATGGCTATTACAATGTTGACAGTGAGACAATTGGCCTTTTCATCTTAGATTGCATTTGACCTTTAAGCATGTAAAAAGTACTCACAGCTCTTGGACGTTTGCAGAGGAGCCTCAACACTGACCAGTACATGTACTGTACGGTTATTATGTATGCATTAGCATGTGTGTGTGTCATCTACATGAGTGATTCAAGGCTTTCAGTAATGTTAGTCTTCCCCAGCAGTACTGATCCATTGGTTTCTGGACTCTGGAGGGCTCGCTGGTCTTCCTGGCTGCTCACCAGACTCAGCACAGCCCGGTACAGATACTGGTACTGCTCCTAAAAGGGGTTGAGGGGGGTCTCCACATTATGGTGGATTACTGAGAGGGGTGAGTGTGTGTGTCTGAGTACTTACTATATCATTAAACACCCCCGGCCTCATGAGGTTGGTCATTCGCGCCACCTGGTAGACGTCGACTTGCGCCTCCTCTTGCAGCTGATTGGACAAAGTCGTGAGGGCACAAAAAAGACCCGACGTAACGCCTCCCAACCTACATGCACACAAAAAGTCAAAGAAAAAAAACAAATATATATATATATATCATAAAAGTAAATAATGTATTTTCTTTAGAAATTGTGTGTGAATGGTGAGGAGCTGAGAAATGCTGTGGAATTAAATGAATTGTTGAAATGTAGAACGTGAGAAATGTGAAATAAAATGTGAACTTGCACTTTATCGTGGGAATACTCTTTCTCAATGCAGTCTCACAATAAATGGGTGGCGTACTCACGGGTCGTGTACTACTGTCGGTCCGTGTGTGCGTCTCCTGTGCTCACTGACGATGTTGACGAGTTCAAAACCATTCCTAATGGGGCTGTCAGGGTTGGGCCAGCAAGAAGCGCTGTATAGACGGACCTCCAGAACAAAATTGTTCTCGAAAAGAAAGCATTTTAGACAGTTATAGCAGGGGTTTTAGCCATTAACTATGCTTTAAACACATTTAAACCTATTAAAACAGACTTTTCAAACATATTGTAAATGTATTTGAACACTAAAAATACAAGCATAAATTGTGTAGATAATACAAAAAAATCTTCGATTTAGGTGAACACGAGAAACAGCAGGGGATTACTGTGATACTAAGTATTGGGGTGAAGTAGTGAAGAACTGTTGCTGACGTTAGGACCTGAATGTGAGCACATAAGTTATATTTCAAATATTGGTAATTACCTGCGTGGATTCTAACGTGACGTCTTGCACAAGCACTTTGTCGTCATTGGACAGACACACGTGTCTCTCCCCTGAATACAACACAGTAAATCCCTCAAAGTTCATAATCTGCTCTTCAGAAGGCCAATACACACACGGGTCCCAGTCCTCACTCTGCAAAAAGAGACATGCAGTGTGTATAAAAATACATTTTAAATTAGAAACAAACAGCGAATAAATAATGCACTAACCTGACAATGCGCGTCGGGCAGATGGACGACGGTGTGTGTGTTATGCTCCCAGATCATTCGCCAGAAATCCTCCACGGTGCTGCTGAGCGGCGTCTGACTCACGATGAATTCCTTACTGTGGCGATGGCCCTGTGATTTAAAACGAAAACACCAGCAGGATTACGGGAAAACATCATCAGAAAAATAACTTGAATGCGTGACAGTTTTCTTAACTTAAAGGCAATGCGTTTGAGTTTGTTTTACCAGCACGTAGGAGGCGTTGACATAGCCTGAGGAGTTTACTGCAGTGGCAGTTAGGCAAACTCTTGATCTCTCCACTGCAAACACAAACACATGAGGAAACGAAACACGCGCAGTAGAGTATAGTATCGTATCTTGGGGTAGATTCTGTGGTTTTGCAGGTACATGTGAACTTGAGGCTCACCAGGCATCAGCGCTCTGGCTCTGTTCCTCATAGCGTTGCCATCTCGGAGAGCAGTGCTGTAGTCGGCGTGTTTCGCTTGGCGTTGACTGATCAACTGAGAAATCCAACATCATCATATCCTAATAAACCATTAATGTATGTAATATATGGCGAGTGGATGTACAACATGTACCTTGAACTGCTTGTCCATGCGCGTCCGGCCTGACACTCCGGGTGTCAGCAGGCCGGACACGTACGAGTGGAGGTGGTCGCAGGCGACAGAGGTGTGGCGGCTCAAGATGGCCTCCACTAAGACGTCGTGGATGAATATGTACTGCTCCTAGAGGCAAGAAAAACCACAACATCGGAGGCTTTAAATTGTGCACAATGCCTTTGTAAGTGGCCCAAACCCTGATTCATTACTTAATACAGTGTTTCCAAACATTTACGGAGGCGCATAATTTTACTTCAGAAAAATCTCATGGCACGCCACAAAACTAAAATGTCCCTAAAAGTACTGACGATCTCGTCTCAATTGACTCACAAATGTACTTGCTCAGTGTGGAATCTGGGCCATTTTAGTTGAACACAGAGGTGATATGCAGTGGTGCCTTGAGATACGAGTTCAGTTCGTTCCGTGACCATGTTCGTAAATAATTTTCCGGCTTCAGTAATTCAGTGAAATTCTAATTTCCCGCAAAGTGATTGAGAATCACTGACTAAATATGTCGTGGATGTGTTTGTTTACCTCTGTCTGAACTAGGAAGTTCCTCTGAGTCCGCACATGTTTAAGGAAACCGAGGACATTCACCGTCCCTTGATCCTCGATCTGCTGCAGCATGCTGTCTATGACAATATAGGTCCCCGTTCTCCCTACACCAGCACTGTGACGCAAACACAAAATGATCATAATACTTCACTCTGCCCATTAACAATGTAAACACGCATATACAGCATGTAAAGGCTACCTGCAATGAACCAAGACGGGTCCCATCTCCTGCGTTCTGGCCCGAGAGGATGTTCTGATGAAGGACAGGACGGGAAGAGTGTATTCCGGGACGCCCATGTCTGGCCACTGGGTGTAGTGGTAATGCTGGACTGTGTGTTCGACTTTCCTCTGGGATACCTGGAGGACCAGAGATGTTTGTGGTCTTTGTGTGTTCAGGTTCAGAAAGAGGAGGAGTGTACTGCCAATGAGTGTTTTGACCTTATTTGTGGTATCTCTGACAACGAATGTCCGCAGTGTGTAGTAAGCAAGGGTATTGCTGCTCTTCAGGGTCACCTGGTATGAACCATATTGCTCCTGCCCATCCTCTGGCCAGTATTGATCACACTTGGTCTGTTAAGTAAAACAGAAAAAAACACAAATGAATGAATATCTAGATTTGGGGCAATGACAGCATCAGAAAAAAGTACTAGTAACGTAGTGGCATGCGCTCTCACCCGTCCTTTCTCCTTCAGATTGGTGATCATGACGACGACGCCAATGTTCTGCTGCCAGATCATTCTCCAGAAGTCTTCCCTGCCTGCTCTGAGAGGACCTTGGGCTGCGATGTAGGCCCGGGTACGCTCATAACCCTACGGACGAAACAACTACTTGGTCAAGAAATATTCACAAAAGCTGTTTTAAAACATTCATTTTACATTGATGCTGAAGTGAGAGCTCTGCTGGGCCCGCTTCAAAATACAGTGGTGCCTTGAGAAATTTGCAATGTGTTTTTTAATAAGGAAAATAGCACTCTATAATATTGTACATTAACAAAAAAAAAAAAAAAAAAAAGAGACATAACATAAAAACATATGCCCGTGAGCATTTCTATACTGTTTGTGTTGATCCAGTGTTTGTGTTCAAATATCCTTTGCTTAAAACATTTAAACACCACCACATTCATTTTGCTTTGTTTGTTAGCATTAACTTATTTTAATACACAACATGTAATTCTCAACTGGGAGTGTCAATAAAGAAATTGAAGCCTCTTTTTTGAAGAATTGTTCTTCCAAACTTCTTCTGAAGTGAGGTGAGTTCACTGTATCTCAAATGCTTGCTCATAAATCAAAGCAAAAAATCGTCGGAACGATGGCTTGTATCTCGCAAAACTCTCAAGGCACCACTGTATAAGCAACATAGTTTTAAACAAAGCCTGTATGAAATATGCCTTGAAATAACCTCAGTTTGAACTGGCTGAATAAAAACCACACTTACATCAACAAAGTTTGCGTTTATGTAGTCCTCGCATTTCCCGTCTCTGTCCAAACTGTTGGTGAGCTTCACTCTACTGTGATCATCTGGGAGGGGGGAATGCTTTATAACGTTACATCGCATTTGGTTTGTGCAAAACTGTGAAAGCAATGCTGTATTGAGACGTACAGGCCAGGATGTTGATGTATCTGTTCTTGGATTTGTTCTCGGGTTGACTGGAGCTGTCTGCAGTGATGCCCATGTCCACTGTGCACGCTTGTACCTCCTACAACACAACACAAAATATACACGTTTTAAATCATCAGCAAAGTCGATATACCTGCATCTGTGATGGTGAGGTAGGGTATTACTAGTTCTCACAGGCAACCATTAAAAGTTAACACAATAAAATGTATCAGCTTCAACATGTTGTCTTCGCCTCAAAAAAAGCCTGTTGTGAGCCTGCATTATACACATACATTACACTGTGTCAGTTAGAAAAAACAAAGTCGACTTTAAAGGGATGGAGAGCATCTTACCTCATAGGATTCTTTCACAATCTAATGGAGGGTGGAAGTGAGGATGCAGAAAGCACAACGATGGCAGTGGTGAAAGGAGAATCAGGGGGTTGGGGGTGGTGACACACAGGCAGACAGGGAGTCAGTGCAGGTACAGATACAAGGGGTTCATATACACACAGAGAGGTTGAGCGCTAAGTCAGAAGCTATGGTTTCACCTCTATCGCTTATGTCTCATTCAGACTGTGATTTTCTCTCTTAAAGATGCAAATTTTAGTCCTTATCTGTCGTAAAGGGGCCAAAAGACAATGACAGCTACAAGATGGAAGTATTCATTGAATTTCCTGTCTGTGTGTGTTACACTGGAGGTTCATGCTAGGAAACAGGGGGGACTGATGCCATGCAGATGCACCCGTTTGACACCAATCCAAGGAATCGTAATTAATCTTCAAATTGACTTATACTAGTGATGACAGATAGGTTTGTGGGAATCCTTCTTTAAAATTGTTACGTAACTGCTTGCGCATACTAACACGTTGCTAAAAGCTTTTCCTATACAGCATGATGTTAGCAAAAATGGAAGTGCATTATTAAAAAGCTGTGACAGATGAGGTACTGTCAGCTAGTGCAATGTCTGCCTCTAATAACTCCACCACACAAACAAAAACAACAGTAGTGCCACAGACATCGCACACACCTCAAACTCCTTGGAGAACGTGTTGGTGTTGTGGAGCTCCATGACGTTCTTCACAAACTGCTTCACCGTCAGTGGCTCGTGACCATCTGGCACACAAGGGCCGAATGGAACTCCCATTTCAAATATTAACAGCAATGTTATGAGGGACTCGCGTGAACATTACCTGTGGCGAGCAGCAGAGGTGTGGACGGAGCTGATATGACTTTAGGTGACGTGCTGTCCTCGGGGTAGAAGTTAGCCGTCTGGAAACAGTTTCTGTGACATAAGCAAATACAAAAAAACTAAACAAAAACTGAGATGAACAAAAGTGACGTTGGTCATTGCAATGTCATCTTTGTTGTTTGTGTACCTCCAATAGACCAGAATGCCCACCAGCACTAGCAAACACAGGATGGTGAGAGTGGAGACAACAGCCAGAGGAATGACGGTCCTCTTCTCCCTGTCCGCAACGCCAACCAACCCGACGTGCGATTCGTGACTGCTGTTGCTTCCTTCTGATGTAAAAAGAGAGAAAAAATATCCCTAGCTTTAAAAGTAAAAGTAAAAGCATTTCTACATACACAATGTCAAGAGGGGGGGGGAACAGGAGCTTCATGTACAAGACTGTCAATCCAGTAAAATTCTAGTGTTTGGAATGGTTGAGGAAAAACATCCACCAGAGAGTGCACTTGAGTAACACAAAGGAATAAACCCCCTTGCAGATGAAAATATTCCACTTCTGAAGCATAAGTGGATTCAAGCAGTTAACAGAGTCGGATGCTGACAAAAAGATTTGATGAAAATTACACTCATTTAATTTGTGACAAGCAACAAGGAGCTTACTCTTTAGCATTACCAAGGCCACGCTATTATTGCCAACACAGCGTCCATCATTACTAAGAGATGACACACACAGAAGCTGAATAGTCTGAACTGTATTCATTGTTGAGCGAAAAAAAATATGTCAAACCCATAATATTGTCAATTCAAGGCTGCTATTGAAACACACGTATTGTCCAGGGAGTGTACAGTGTTGTTTTAAAGGCATGAGAACACACTCTGAGCCTGCAGTCAGTACCCCAGCAATACTGAGGGAGGTGGTCTTGGAGTATTACCATTAAACATTGGCTGGGTGGTGTGCATGAGCACCCTGAGGAGAGAGGAGGAGGTGAAAGACTTGTAAACGGTATCGGCGAGGTTGTTGCTCCCGGTCGCCGTTCTGTCAGGGATCCAGAACGAGGTGCTCGTTTCCGGAGGTTTGTTCACAGGTGAATCGCTGTCTTCAGAGGACTGCGGCGTCCCTTTGGCCACGTCAGTATCTATGCAACAAAATGTAGATAAGGAGAACCACTGATGTAATATTTAGAGTAGTAGGGTTAAAGTTCGACTGTAACATTGCCTAGCTGACCTGGCAGTGTAACAGTGGATCCCACTGAGGGGGAAGTGGGGATTTGGGATGAAGAGCTGTTGACTGAGTCTTCATAGAAGACATCGGTGACTTGGATATCCTCCACAGAGAAGGAGTACAGGTCCGACTCAGGAGAAGGGAGGTCACTTTCACTTGGATCTGTTGGATTGAGATCTTGTGTCTGTAATGACAAAACGAATAAAGAGATTGTCAGTACAGCAGTAGACTACTGTAAAACATTTTGCTCTGAGTAGTTTGGTAAATTGTTATCGTCACTACCTGATGCGGCAGAGACGCCTCTTCTGTGATTTGGCGGCGGACCGTAGGCAGAGTGTTAGGTGCAGAAACAGGAAACAGGAAGCCCGGCTGCTCGGTTATACCAGTTACCCAGATTGCACCGTTCCCATCCAAGCCACCATGGGTAAATATCCGTTGTGTTCGAGTTCTCCTCCCGTCATCGATCTGGTTTTTGCTCACATCGTCACTTTTAGACTTGCTGGGTTTCTTTTTCCCATTGGGGTTGAGCCGTGTTTTCTGGACGGGCGACTCGGGTGGAGGAGGCTTTGGGGTTGACTGAGTGGTGACCTGGACCGGGGGGTTCTGGGTTGATTTCAGCCGGGGCTGGTGTGTGGGTTGGTTCTGGTAAACTCTGGTCTGCTCTGCTGGGATCTCCTCCACTGGACTGTGATCTACTGGAGTCAAATCTAAGGGATTGGGATTCTCCGGATTCTGCCATCTGATGTTTGGTGACGGCTAACAATGAAAGCGTGATTTTATTAAATCAAGAAAGTTAACATTTCAAGATGGTCACTTACCTCTTTGCTGCTTTTAAAGTCTTTGGAGACATCCGGAAATGTATCACTCTCTAGAAAGGAAACCTATAAATATACAATTGTGCTGGAGCAAATTCATATTTGTGCTCTATGCATGCTCGTACCAGGATCCTCTAATGGCATGTCCACTATAATCTGAACGCTCCATCTTCCTCTGAGACCATTGGTGCAAACAGCCACCACCTGAACCACATAGCTGCTGTTGGCCAGCAGGCTGTAGATGATGGCTCCCTGTAAAAACCCAAATTGAATTGAAATACAGTAGTAGAGGATGGACATACACACAAATATACACGTACCACATCCTGATCCCCGTCAGTCCTGTACTCCCGCTTCCTCTGGTTTTGGCCTTGTAGCCTCTCATAGGTGACAGTGTACCAGTCGATGGTCGTGTCATAAACCACGCGGGGACGCTCCCACGTCACAACAATGGTTGTTTCGTTCTGGGCGTCAGCTTGGACATTTTCTGGTGCTGAACTGCAGGCTGGAGTCACGAAGAGCATGTAAATTGTGTAAGGATGCCGAAAACAACATCAAGATAAAAACTAATAAAAATAGTAAAGCTGTGCTTGACTATTCAATAAAATTTATTTACAAAGAACAGAAGTATCGGAAAGCGCTTGGCAATAAGTGGCCAGTGCGTGTGCGGTGCATACATTTGTTCCAGGCAGAAGGGCCCTTTTCGGAAATACTGAATACTTTATTTCAATTTCAAAAAGAGCTACAGAATAAATTGAGAGGGGAAAAAGGGGTCCTGATCTACAAAGTCGAGCTCCCTGGCAACCTAAAAGACCTACTTTATATGTCTGAGTTTGAATTTATGCAGATGGGGAGGATAGCGAAATTATAGTTTTTGATGACTGCTACTGTGGGCTGACCTTGGAGGACAAGACAGCATTAAGCAGGAAGCGGATGCAGGCATTGTGACCACAAGGTGCTCCACGTTCACTTTGCATTGTCGTGCCTGTGTGGCCTCAGTCAACACAGTTTCAACAAAGCAAATTATTTATTTTTTTAAAGGATTTTTATTGTCTGCCGTTTTCAGACACGCAAAAAAAAAAACATTTCTGACAAGTTCGTTTGGTTGGCTGAATGGAACAAAAAGTGACTAAACGCGCATGGGCAAAGTATGGCTCGTGAGCGCCATTATTTAATTAATAAATGCATTTATTCTTTTTATTTTATTTTGTATTGCATTTATCTCAATTAATGATTTATTGAGTAATTTATTGTAAATAAAATAATACAAATAGTTAAAAAGTACACATTTACATATATAGTACATTTAATATTTTAATAAATTTGAAAATATTTAGTTAGTTTATTGTAAATAATAAACTAAAATATTAGTAAACACTTTTACATAAGTTTAACATTAATAATATATGTAATAACATGAAAAATAAAACAAAAATGTTTTTTTTATACAACTATAACTTTCTTCATTATGACTTTTAGTAAATAATTTGTCGATTTTTTTTATAAAACAAAAAGTTTAACAAAGACATTTAACATTTTTGTCTTTATAAATAATTGCAATTTCAACATAATACAATTTGAATGTATTATTCAAACTGTTTTTCAACTTCATGTGCAAATGACCTGTCCCATCTGTCTGTTTTAAAAATCGAAAGTAGACCTTGAGCTAAAAAGATTTGACAACCCCTGTGCTAAAGGATAGTGAAACAAAAAAAAGCCTTTCAAACATGTGAGGGGTGAATTATGACATACTAGGCGTGGGCACGTCCTCTACTCCTGTGTACGAGGCAAACACCTGCCCCATGAACTGCTGCTGCTCTCTGAAGTTATTCTGTAGGTAATCTGTCAGCATCACGTAGCCCGCCTGCTCCATGGTCATCACCTCACAGAAGACCTCCAGCTGCAGGGAGGAACGGTGAACACCACAAAACAAATATGTATCTCTCTTGTTTTGATACCAATGCCAAAGTAAACACTATGTGTAAGAGGCTTGTGTTTGTGCCAGGCCAATAGCGAGCACTGTTCTATTTTTAGCTTGCGCCTATGTGCCCGTGTCATGCCTTGTCACTTTCATTTCCGTCATGCAAATGGGCACTAACACATGCAGACAAATATGGCTTGTACTGTAAACAAACAACCACTGAAAATGACCTCCGTGTCTTTCTATAGTCATCAGTTAGAGACAATTAGCAGAAGACAAGAGCTTCCAAAACGCTGCATGGCAAGAATTCCAAAAATATGGAATCACGACAATACCAAATGCCCCTTTTCCCCACTTAAAAACTGGACTAAAGCTGTCATGTTGCATCACTTCATTACTATGCTGCACAGTATTTGGCTGTTTTTTTTTTTTTGTCTACAGTCGTGAAGGACAACTAAGCCAAAACCAGTCATCAAGTTGCATCACGAATCTGAGCATGTTTGTCAGGATTTTTCAGCTTTCATTAAATTGTGTAACTGTACCTCATTTGTGTCATGTCTACTCGCCTGTGTTTCCGATATGGCCGCGGTTTGTTTAAAGACGACCCACTCGACCGTCTCCGTGCAGGGAGGAGAAGTCAGTGAGCCGTTGTAGATGTAGTATTTGGCGGTGTTATTTGGCAGCAAGGACTGCAAGGCCAAAGCTTCCATTGATCCACTCTTACCTGCCCAACAACACAAAATAGTAAGAAAAGGAACCACACCAAAAAATATTCTTTAATGAAAGATTTTTAAGGTGACTCACCCAATCGACTAACAGTGTTGACAGCATCTATGACAGGATTGAGGTTCTCGTTGTCATCTAAGCTGATCTGCAGAATTGCACCTCTTCAGTAAATTGAATGAATCATTCTATTTAAGGAGGAAAAGCCTTACTGCTGATGATACCGAGGCGGATATCAAAATGTTGACTTACCTCAAACAGCACAGCTAATGCCGAAATCCTGCCTCCCTCCCTGATGGCCTCCTCCAGACTTTGGAAAGCATCTGGGTCATAAGCGTAGATTTGCATCTGAAATAAATGTAAGCAAGTTAGCCAAAAGCAAGGGTAAAGATAAACATACCAGAAGAAAGTTTATTTTGAATACCTCAAGAGGGTATTTCATCCCATTGAGGCTGTGCTCAGACCCATCTGAAGTAGCATTGCAGCGCCCCCAGTGGAAGGTGATGGTATCAACACGGAACCTGGAGCTCAGTCCACCTCCACTTATGTAGAAGTCGCCATCCACATTGATAGCCACTAAAACACGCATACATGTACTTCAGAGGTTGTACCAAATTTAAAACACCTGCTCCCCCATTCACACCTGAGACCAAGTCACATGACAGCAGGAAGGGGAAATGGCTAATTGGGCAGAATTTTCACTTAGCGGAGTACTGCACTCATTTTTGTTGCGAGCGGTTGAGACATTAATGGCTGTGTTTTGAATTTTATTTTGAGGGTACAGTAAAATGACACTGTTCTACAAGGTGTACACTGACTACTTTACATTGTACTCACTTTTGTGAGATACTGTACATACTCGACACAATATGAGGGCCACGTGCACAATCTAATGAGCTCAAATCCAAGAGCTGTATCAAAAATACTGTATCAAAGAAGTATTCATTGACTTGTTTGTGGTTGTATAACGGCACTGCATCATTCCTCTTGTATTAGATTGTGCACGTGTGCCTAATAAATTCCAAGTAGCTCCTCTCGGATATTAAGCCCTAACAGGATATGAAATACAGTTAAGTGAGACTGTACAGCTCATACATTATTCCTCATCACATCATGGCAGCTCTGCATCGCTACACCTGTCCTGATATCTAATTTCCTCTCTGACTTAAAAGAGAGGGAGAGAAAGAGATTAGTTCGAAGGATCTTTAATGTTTTGATAACACATAGTGCCTACATAGTGAGATTGAGCAGACTGTTTATCAGGTAAGACATCACTCGTTACACATTTCCTTCGCCGTCTCTTCACGTTGTCCCGATTTTTCACGAGTGCTACTTCTTGTCTATACCTCTTGTTCTAGCCTCCAGCTCCTTTATTGACTCTTTTCTTTCGCTCAGTTTCATCTCTCCCTCTTGACATTGATCTTTTTTTCCCTTCTCCACATGCTCACTCTGTAGTGTTGTGCCTCTGGCTGCCTCTCCTTCAGTGACTCTTTCTCGCTCTGTTCCTTTAAATCCTCATGGCTCCTCTCCTTCGTTAACCCCCGTGTTGTGAAGCTTTTTTTTTTTTTTTTTTTTGCGTCTGGAAAGTTAAGCTTCTTTCCTCATCCAGGGATTATTAAGTTGTTATGTTTTATAGCAACAGAATGATATCAAATTCATTTCTATTGATTGAAATGGGCAGCAAACCTCCTTTTTTTAGAGTGAATTACCAAAAAGAACTCTGGGCTAAGAGCTTTGCAAAGTACAAAGTATATTAGCGTTTTCCAAGTTTTATTGAGCCGGCCAACGCACATATTTTACATTAGAAAAATCTCACGCCACACAAACAAACAAAAATGCCACAGTATATATACTGAAATAATGATGACGATGTCTCAATTTACTCAAAAATGTACTTGGTGTGAAATCTACACCTGTTTAGTTGAGCACAAAGTTATTATTCTTTTGTATGAACGGCAACGGATGAATATGCAGGGTAATTGTAACTTCTGCCATCTACATCATCATTTAATTGTTCTGCCTTTCACTATACATCACTGGCATAGAAAGATGAACAAACGCTAGGTCATTAGTAGGAAATGTAAAAAAAAAAAAAAAAACATTTCAGAATAATTAAATGAAATTGTATAATTTCCCGCAAGACACCTGATGATCTCTCACCACAGTGGTTGGGAATCACTGCTGTATATAATTCAAAATTACATCCAAGTACATACCTTTTTGTCTGTATACAGCACACGAATAAATAAAGCCTTACCTCCATGGTCACAATCAATTTGAGAAACCAGGCTGTAATTATTTCAAAAAAATAAATAAATAAAATTGAAGATCATCATCAGACCTGTTTTCCCGTTGTTGTGGATAGTTGTGGACTCTGCCATGAGTCTGTCCCAGCCTTCCAGTTGCAGATTCTGGTACTGAAGTCGAACCTGCGTGAAGGTCTCGTCGATGTCCACAGGGGACTGTTTGGCGCTGTTACACGACGGGTACTTCTTACCCCAGTTACGCTGGTTCAGGGCACCTGCACACAGATTTGAAGTGGTTTGAATAATGTTAAACAGAGGAATATTCAGAACAGATGAGCAACAAATGAGTGGAAATTTGCAATGTCGTGGTTGAATTTGGCTGATTTGGCCTCAGGCTGCATCTAATCTATGTTTAAGATGTGTGTGGGCAGCAGCATTGTTTATTCATGATGGCAGGCCTTTCGCTCACTGTCGACATGCATCGATGTTCTGCAAGTGCAGATAAGTAAATGTCTTTTTAAAGTGCGTAGTATGAATTCTATTGAATCATAGATATGTGGCATGTGTGCGTGTGATTCTTCTCATGAACAATGGAACAGAATGAACAACACAAGAACTAGCAAATTTCAGCCAAACTCAGAACACACAACTAATGTAAGTCATTTACTCATGACGAATTGTGCTGATCGATTCATAAAACATCTACATACATTGGCTGGCGTGCATCGACTATATACAACATGTTATCTCACGTACAAAATGGAGATAAAAGAAACGAGCCTTAAATCAATTCAATCAGGGCATGAGCGTTGTGGATTTAACCTTGAAGAGCGGTAATATATTTCATTTTGTAAGGTGATCAAGCATGTGATGTAAATCTGAGCAAGCTGAGCAACACGTCCTACTCTGCCAGCCCCCCCCCCTCAAAATAAAACTAAAACATCACACCAGATTCAAAATTCACATAGAACTACTGTCAGTCAGAAACTAATAGAACCAGCAGTGTGGGAGGTAAAGTAACATCTGAGAAAGCTTGCATCAGAACCGCAACGGGGAATACGGAGCTCAAGAGTGGATGCAGACTAAAGGAGTACACTGTTAACATGGGTCCAGTGTTGTAACATCTGTGGCATATAGCATGAGGTATTTAGTATTCAATGTTTATTTATTATTGTGGTGATGATTTATCAGAATCAGAATCATCTTTATTTTGCCAAGTATGTCCAAAAAACACACAAGGAATTTGTCTCCGGTAGTTGGAGCCGATATGAATGATGAAATGCTTAATGAAGTCCGAAATGATGGTTTAAGAAAAAAAAAAAACATTAAGCATGGCAAGCTTAGGTAGTGAGAAAAAGGAGGAGGGAAAAATGAGGTTCACTAAGATTGTCTTCACAGTCAGGTAGTGAAAGTAAAAAGAATGAATAAGCAATTTACATTCAATAACCCTGACGTCTACGTTCATAAGAAGTATCCGCAGGGGATAGAAGAATGATAATACTGAAGACGAGGAAAACTTTGGAAAGCTACCATTCCCATTCCCACCTTCTGGTGGCCCACTCATCATTTCTGCTCACTCTGCTGTAGTGAGCGGAGAAATGACGATAAAAGAGGATGAGGCTCCGTGGAGCATAAAGAGAAGAAATGAACAGGAATGACTGTGGCGGAAGACTGTGTAGTGCCTGTAAAATCAAAGCTCATATTTGATTTCTGATGAAAACACATGCAAACCGAAATGACCTTGAAACCCCAATTACTTTATCAGTCAGTATCAATAGTGTTGTTGCTCTGGCAGCAATAATAACTACAAGTTTGATGAAACATGGCTTCAAATGGGACTAATTTGAGCGTCGTTCTGTTTTGACCTCAGCTCACTGGGCCATTTAGTGTCATCGTTCAAAATCAATAGGGCTCTAGCTTTTCACATTGTGAAGTGTATGCAGCTTTGTGTTTGGTTGAAATATAGTACAGTGGTGCCTTGAGATAAGAGTTTAATTTGTTCCGTGACCAAGCTTGTAGCTCAAATCACTGCCATCATACAGTGCTTTTATCTTAAATTTTTGTCAAAGCAAAAAATTGTTTTACTCGTAAGTGGGGTCAGTCGTTGCCTCAATGTACTTGTCAGGTTCCATATTGGTCTACAGTATACAGAAGTTTATATTCATTTGGTTAGCTGCTTTGTCCTTTCGATATTAAACAGTAGGAATGGAATTGAGTTTATGATTGGAAAATAGTGCTCAGTTTATTTGCTTTCCTTAAGCCAAATTGGAGCAAAACACAGAAGCTGTATTTGCTAATCACTGTATATACACAATTCCTACAGTGCTTTCCTGCTTAATGATAGACAATGAACTGCACAGACTCAAATGTCGTCTCTCGCTTCCTGCCTACACTTTAACCAATTAGGCTCCCTTGGATGGTGTGCACACGTACACACACGCAGTGCAAAAGTGCTCATTTCACCCTCTTTGAAAATGTTCTGCCCTGCTGAGCCAGGGAGCCATTCAGAAATACATGCGAGATTATTAAGTTAAATAATGTAGGGCTCAACTTTTTTGGGGGGGGGGGGGGGGGGGGGGGGGACGGGACGGGACTGTCTGCTTCGGTTTACCGCAGCACTGGCAAAAAATAGTTGAATACTGATCAAATATTAAAAGCCAGAACGTCACTGTTGGAGCTGTTTAACCCAACGCTAAACTTCTGAATATGAATTATCGACTCACAAAGAAAGAGCATAAGAAGTTTAACCTCTTTTCAAGCTTGCAGGTTTCCATTTTGAATTAGCCGTTGCCGCATTTAAATAACTTGACATCTTGGTTCATGTCTGATTAAACTAAAATGTTACATTTGAATATGATTATCAGACAGAAGAGAATTGTTTTACTTTAAAATTCGAAGGAAATGGTTTTCAGATTTTAGCATTGAGAATGATCTTGCTGTTGCAGGGTCATGTGTTTGAGATAGTGTTTCTTTGTCTGCTTACAACCATTTTTAGACATGAAAATGAATGTGAGTCCCTCTGCATGGGGAGACATGCACACATACACATTGTTTGACATAAAAGACTGAGCCAAAAGCTGACATGATCTAAGCGATACACACCCACACAGACGCAATGTCACACTCTATAGGAAGTGTTTCTCCTCTGCTTCGCATTTTAAAGTCTCAAGAGGGGGAAAAAAACTACACAGAAGAATATATGTGTGAATATTAGATGAGCGATAGGGTTCACTGCTTATTTAGCTAATTAACATGTCATTTGTTAATATGCTTAGGGTTTTGGGGCTGGATTTGGTCAGTGTGTCAAGAGATTATTTTTAAGTTATTTATTTTATTTTTATCCAATTTTAACAAATTTGCTATTTTTTTTTTATAGATGGTGAGAAGTTTTAATGTTAAACTTTTATCTTTCCAATTTACAGTCGGATCAGAAACATTTACACATGATCTTATTAGGGCTGTGTCCCTTTCACTTCAGTGGAAATTCTGGAGAGTGTGTTCCAACTACAGGCGATCACACTCCTCAGCCTCCCTGGTAAGGCCTATTCTGGGGTCCTGGAGAGGAGGGTCCATCGGGAAGTCAAATGTCAGATTCAGGAGGAGCAGTGGGGTTTTCGCCCTGGCCGTGGAACAGTGGACCAGCTCTACACCCTCGGCAGGGTCTTCGAGGGCGCATGGGAGTTCGCCCAACCAGTCTATATGCGTTTTGTGGACTTGGAAAAGGCGTTCGACCGTGTCCCTCGTGGGGTCCTGTGGGGGGTGCTTCGGGAGTATGGGTTACCGAACCCCCTGTGCGACTGGAGTCAGAGTTTGGTCCGCATATCTGGCAGTAAGTCGGACTCGTTTCCGGTGAGGGTTGGACTCCGCCAAGGCTGCCCTTTCTGTTCATAACTTTTATGGACAGAATTTCAAGGCGCAGCCGAGGCATAGAAGGGGTCCGGTTTGGTGGCCTCAGTATTGCATCTCTGCTTTTTGCAGATGATGTGGTTCTGTTGGCTTCATCAAGCCGTGATCTCCAACTCTCACTGGAGCAGTTCGCAGCCGAGTGTGAAGCGGCTGGGATGAAAATCAGCACCTCCAAATCTGAGACCATGGTCCTCAGCCGGAAAAGGGTGGCGTGCCCTCTCCGGGTCGGGGATGAGATCCTGCCCCAAGTGGGGGAGTTCAAGTATCTTGGGGTCTTGTTCACGAGTGAGGGAAGAATGGAACGGGAGATCGACAGGCGGATCGGTGCATCGGTCCGTTGTGGTAAAGAAGGAGCTAAGCCGAAAGGTGAAGCTCTCGATTTACCGGTCGATCTATGTTCCTACCCTCACCTATGGTCACAAGCTGTGGGTCGTGATCGAAAGAAAAAGATCCCGGATACGAGCGGCCAAAATGAGTTTCCTCCGCAGGGTGTCCGGGCTCTCCCTTAGAGATAGGGTGAGAAGCTCGGTCATCCGGGAGGATCTCAGAGTAGAGCCCCTGCTCCTCCGAGTACGAGGAGCCAGATGAGGTGGCTGGGGCAACCGATTCTGCTGCCTCCCGGACGCCTCCCCGGTAAGGTGTTCCGGGCACGTCCCACCGGGAGGAGACCCCGGGGACGACCCAGGACACGCTGGAGAGACTACGTATTTCGGCTGGCCTGGGAACGCCTCGAGATGCCCCCGGAAGAGCTGGATGAAGTGGCTGGGGAGAGGGAAGTCTGGGCGTCCCTGCTAAAGTTACTGCCCCCGCGACACGACCTCAGATAAGCGGTAGAAAATGGATGGATAGATGGAAATTCTGCATCTGAACGGGCTTTAACACCTTTTTTTGGCTACATTAACTCCTTGATTTTACAGGTGACTCATGTTTAATCCTTGGTGAACCGTTGAATTCGTCTTTGAGCAATAATTCTATTTCATTTTGCACAAAAGAAGGATGAAATCTTCCAACTTGTATCAGTACGTATACTGTATCATGCAAGAAAGCAAAGCGAGAACACAAGGAACTGGCGCATGTATGTGCACACCTCACCATCATTAACCCACGTCTGAAAAGAGGCTCCAGGAGCAGCCTCACAAGAATACTTAACAACTGGAGCAGAAGAAAGGCCAGCCTCAAGTATTTGGTGACTGGGAAAGCGGTCGAGAGTTGCGAACATGTGCGTGCGGACGAACAGACAGCAGCAGAGGCGGGGAGAGAACACGCCGTCGAAACAGCTCGTGGGCTTTTTCAGTTAAAATATTCAAGGTGGGATCTATGATGAATACAAGACAGGAAAGTCCTTAAAATTGCAACAGAAGGAAACAGCACTGACATGACAATGCACTGCCAAATAAGCGAACTAAGTTCTGTCAAAACAATTCTAGGGCTGAGCGGGTGGTACATTTTTGTGGCAGTGGTCTACTGGCTGCAACTTTCAATCAGTTTGATTCAGTGCCTGCTAATCATGGACCACAGCTACTGTATGTTTTTGAGTTGAGTGAGTTGATAACCATGAAAAAAGCAAAGAAACAGAGAGGGTTGGAGAACAATCAACACAATTCCAACAATAAGCCAAACCATTCAGAGATTGCTCCTTGATTCTGGTAGATGTACAGTGCCTTTAGGAAGTATTTTTTTATTTAAACTGAAAGATTCCATGTACATACCTAGGTATTCACAGCCTTTGCTCAATACTTTGTTGATGTACCTTGGCTGCAAGTACAGCCTCAAGTTTTTCAATCTGTACAGTAATGATGAGCTTGGCACACCTGTCTTTGGGGCAGTTTTGCCTTGCTCTATTTGCGGAACCTCTCAAATTCTCATCAGATTGGATGGGGGCACAGTCATTTAATGGTATTAGTCCTAATCATGCGCCTATCAAATATTTTTAGAATCAATTAGTCTACCGACTAACTGTTGGGTGCCTGGGCATCGGTTGTGGCTATAGCAGCTTGTGTAATAATGTGCTTATGATGTGTTTATTTTTCCCAGTTTGTTCAATAGGATGATTGAAAGTCCACTGGCGGCTATGTCTGTCTTGTAGGGGCATTGCAATACATTCTAACTTATCGTGGTAGGCTACATTAAATGAGCAAACATCGATACGTTGTGTTGCTTATCATAGACGTGCTGCTGTGGTACGTTAGTTAGTTTCACTTGCAATTGCACTTTATCCTATTTTTTAATGAAATGATCCCAAACTTTGGACATTGTCTGTGGAAAAATGATCACTATTGCGCATCGAGGCAGAGATTTTGCTCCAACTTTTATGCATTTGCAACTGAATTCCTCGAGTTATTTGATTCATCGTTTTAGCAGTAACGTAACAAAATATGGGAAAAGTGAAGCAATTGGAATACCTTCCAGATGCACTGTAAATATTGTTACTTCCACTCGGATACAATCAGGGGACTTTGCACTGTTGGCATTCATTTAAAATTATCTATGCCTTCATGCAAATTCTGGTCAAACGAAGTTGACGGGTTGGTCCCATTTATGCTGGCACAATGAGAGCCTTGCACCGCGTCAACTCTCTGTCAGTCTATTTCAAAGAGCATCCTCGCTGAAGCCAACAAAGCCGAATGGCTTTCAAACAGTTTTGGCAGCTTGTATTTGGAAACAAATTAACAGAGCAAAGTGGAGCGCTGCAGGCTCCAGCTGTGAACGCTGGTCTGAGGTCAGTACATCACATCACATCAGTACTCCTACACTAGCCAATGTAGGAGGAAGGAAAAAACTGTTTTCACTACGTTAAACAGATCTGACCCAAATTGGCTTGCTGCTTCCTGGGCCCATGCTGCAGCCCTGCAGAGAGTTTCATCCAAATAATTTGGCTTGTTTGTCTGGTGGTGCCTACTGAAAGGCAGACAGGGGAACTAACAGATGCAACTACAGTTGGAAGAATATGAATATGCTGGCCTTTTGCCTGATTTGACACAACAGTTTGTAATCCTCACAAAGCGATTACCGATTGACAGAGAAAAAAAACCATGAATTAAAATGAGGAAAAACCCATCCATCTATCCATCCATTTTCTTTATGGCTTATCCTCACTAGGGTCGCGGGCTGCTGGAGCCTATCCCAGCTATCTTTGGGCGGGAGGCGGGGTACACCCTGAACCGGTCGCCAGCCAATCGCAGGGCACATAGAAACAAACAACCATTTGCACTCACAATCACACCTCGGGGCAATTTAGAGTCTTCAATCAACCTACCACGCATGTTTTAGGGATGTGGGAGGAAACCGGAGTGCCCGGAGAAAACCCACCCAGGCATGGGGAGAACATGCAAACTCCACACAGGTGGGGCCAGGATTTGTACCCCGGTCCCCAGAAGTGTGAGGCAGATGTGCTAACCAGTCGGCCACCCAATTTAAGAAAACAACAACAAAAAGTATCAAAGATGTATTCTTGTATATTATGGATTACAATGATTTTGGCTTGGATATTATGCAAAAGATTTTAGGTTCTTCCTCTAACACAACACAATCATTCCGAAAAGCTGAACCTTCAAAGTATATGACTAAAAAATGTATTGTGGGCATATTATGGTTGACATCTGGCCAGTCATTCAGCTCATTTTATTCATATAAGTGATTTCTCCCTCCGAGCTGCTTGTTAGTGAAATGTGCAACTGCAAGAGAAATGCAGGATGTTTTCTTGGAAGCTTCTGCACAGTTCAGCAGTGAATGAGAGTAAACTTTAAATGCGATCATATGTGAACAAACCCTGTGGCGGTATACTGCCACAGTCCACTTTTCTTTCTAACGCTCTCAAGTCGCTGCGCGGGAAATGCAGAACTTGTTGAAATATCCATATCAAAAATCTATGTGCATTTCCATGTGATCATGGGATCAAGCGCAAGCGGAGTTTTGAAGCTCGCGTTGCCAGTGGCGATGAATCTTTAGGCGCAAGAGAAGAGAGACAGCAGCAGAAAGAAGAGGCAAAGAATAGGCTGTTTTAAGCTACTCAGTATTACTATTCAAACCAATACAACACAATTTTTCAGAGCTTTTATAATTGGCTGTTGATGCAATAAAATCACACAGGGAAAAATAGATGTAGTAGTAGTAGTTTTGTTATATGAGATATTTGGACAATATGATGCATGCCATTGCCTTGCTATGGATAATCAGAGTGCACACTTGCATGCTAACACATGCAAACAGAACAGATGGGAGCCCGGAGGTATCCTCCAGGCAGAAGGATCCCAGGGCCACCAGGGACGATGATGAGTAGAACATGAAGGAAGAGAAAGTTTGTTCAAAAAGTCAAATTGAATTAACAGTCATATCAGGAATGATGAGAATAACAAAATGGTTATGCACCACAACCGTGAATGGTTGTAGACAACAACGTATTCCACTGGGAATCCTCCAGTTTTTTTCATTGTGATATACCTTACCACATTTGGACCATACAAATTAATTAACAGAACAATAGGATTCCAATGACAATGTTAATTAACATACGTGCTGGGAATAGCGAAAAACTGTAATTAATCTCCCCCACAATTTTTTTTTACAATTGCCTATATTAATAGTGTAAACTGTAAATATACGTCAAACTATGATCTCAAAAGACTAATATGATTTCTAACTCATGTTACATTATTACATGCACATGCTGCGAAGACTCTCCATAATAACCCAGACTATACTTAGATCCTCCCCGACATACAAAGCTCAGTCTAGATGTATAACTTCACCATAATTCCTTGGACCAATTACTGTACTACTTTCCTATTTAGACGCATATTAACGTGTTTCAGAAAGAACACCAAAATGCAAACGAGTTTTACATTGGGATTAGGCTCGGTAGAAATAAAACACCAATAGGTGAATTTGTGACTAGTGAACTGTGGAGGATTACTTTAACTTTGATTTCTTAATAATAGCTCATTGTCAAAAATGGCTCGGTACATATTCAGAGACTTCTGTATATGTTCATCTCAGCTTGTGATGGAAGGTAGCAAGATAACACTACGGGTTTCCAAAACAGTCGTTTTTGGTCGGAAATAAACTAATAAAAAGACAGTTAACAGCAGTCATCTCTTGTGTTGACACTGGTTTTCCAGCTAAGTGGCCAGACTTGACAGAGTCCTGGCAAAAAACTGGATGGATAACTATGAATCCAATGTATTCCCTCTGGTGTGACACAAATATACACAGAGGTGACCGAGAGGGATGTGTGGTCTGAAGAAGCAAGCATTAAGTGTGAGACATGGAAAAAGCCCTGTGGGCGTCAGTGACGAACATTTTAATGCTTTCCTTCCACATGGAAGCAGCTCCAGCAGTCCCCATATTAACCATTCAAAGAAAGCATTCTTTATGAAAATACACAGACTATGGATGGTTATGATGAGTGGATTTTTTTACCACGAAGAATTTGGTCTACAATGTGACAGATAATAACACTTAAAGTTATGTTGCGTCTTAAAGCATGGAGGTGGAATAGATTTTACATTTATTACACCATAAGGTGTAATTTGTTTGCTGCCGAAACAGGCTGTAAAATTTTTTAGTAGTTTATCAAGGTGTGATTTTAACTTATAAGACTAACAGTAAAGAAGTTAAGTTGACTGGTATTTTCACATCTGTCAATTACTCTCTTGCACCCTTTTCCACATATTTCATTTTATTTTATCATGAACCTCACCCCTACCCTTTCCAAAAAGAAGTGCGTGGTGCCTCACAATGAAGTGCGCTTCTTTCACATGTTAATGTTCTTACTCACGGCTCAGTGAACAGCACAGGGCGAGGGAACAGAGCTGCTCAGAAAGACCGGATTGTGACCAGAACACACGCACGCGCGCACACACACACTCACACACACACATGCACACACACGCACGCACGCAGACACACACACATCTGGCAGGAATGTCTCCAGTTTCAGTGAAGCTACACTAACTGCCTTCCCGTGTGATGATGAACATCAGAGGCGAGACAGAATGACGAGTGCAGTGCGGCAAACAAGCAAGTGCACCCCCCAAAATAAGACTACAAATTGAACTAAGTGAGGAAGAGAAGGCACACCGCGAAACAAAAACATTGTCACTCTTTGACAAATGGACCGTGTGTGCCTGAGAGCTGATTGGAAAGATTTGACAGAGCGAAGAAAACAATCTGTAAAATGAGGGAAACAAGTCTGGCGGAAGAGATTGCCAACAAGCCAAATAAACCAAATTTACATGTGGGAATCTCAGCAACTTCATGCTTCAAGTATATGTGTTTTTTTGGGGGGGCGGGGGGGGGGTCGACTATGATGTGATGAAAATCGAGTCCAAGTTGATTAATCAGTGATTTCATTGATATTTTCAACACATAACAGCAGTCCCCAACATTTTTTTCTGCCACGGACCGGTTTCACATGAAGACATATTTTGACAAATAATTGATTAAAAATACAACTCACCATACACTAAATGTGGTTGTTGTATGTAGCGGAAGCCCTGCGAATGCTTTTCAATTCAACGAGCCGGTCTCATCCTGTGTTCCGCCAAAGCTAGTGAGGCTAACAGCTATTCTCATCCACAACCATCTTATTTTCATACTCTCAGACCCGTGCAGATGTATGAAGACTGTGTCGCCATGTTGGTTGGACATTATGCTGCTCTATAGAGCTGCATAGGCCAGCGGATTATCTTTCGCCGACGACAGACGAGTCGAAAGTCCTCTGTAAATTGGCTGATTGGAGGTCGAGACGCCAAAACCACTAATGTCAATGCTTAGTTGTAAAGTGGACTCGTTGAATTGTCAACTAATTGGTTCAATCCTTCGTAGTAAGTCAATGAATATTATTAGAATATTATTAGAATTATATCCTAAGCATTTAAATATATATATATTTTAATGACCTTTTGCCTTGAACAGTCTGTATATTCTTGAGCTGTTCTGACCTTGTGACCACTAAATTATAATCAGTTGATCTCTAAGCCCTGTAATGTGCATTCAGTGTGTGTGAGTGTGTTTGTGTGTGTAGGGGGGGTATGGAGGGATAAAAAGAGTTTCAGCTCGGAAAGGGATTATATTGTGCTTTTAAAGTGTCATCTTTACATTGCAAATCAACCAAGGAGCCCATCCTATATTAATTAGAACAGGTAGAAATAGTGGTGCTACAGGTTACACAATGAATGTGTGTTGTTTGTCACTAAATGTAGCCATCAAATGTGCCAGTTATCGCGAGAAATCCATGAGGGGTTAATACGTTTAACAGCCCTCCATTAGCCCAGTGCTGACCCCTTCAGACTGATCACTCCACCCGATTCTCCTTTACCAGTAAGAGGCCATAATCTCCCCCACCGGGACCACTACTATTATTTGTCTGCCTCTGACCACTCTTGTTTCTGCACAGCTTAGCGCAGCAGGGCTCCATGCTGAGTTAGCTGCAGTCATCTGAGCATATGGCCCGAGGCAGATCAAGGCTCTCCTATGGGAGATGTTGACAGATAAAGTAATTCCTACAGATCAAGTGATCTGAGACTGACATACGCTGGGCTTGTCACCGGAGCTTTATGTCACTGTTGGATGTTTTCAAATGTTGGAACAGATCAAGGGATTTTTCAACCTTAAATGTCAGTATGTGTTTATTCACTTGTCAGGAACGGTGTGGACGCTGACAATTTGGACCTGGTGGCACACAACCTATTTTCATAGGTGGTGTTTCATGCAGAAGCCTGTATTGTACGCAATTCTGAAGATGGTTTTAAATGTATTTTTACATTATTGACTAAAGGCCTGCTATCTATTTATTCCAACTGGTACATACCTGTGTACGACCAGTCGATATCTTCTTGGAGTTTCTTCAAGTTTCGGAAAGGTTCCACTGTTCCGACTGCAGAAAAAAGAAAGTAGGCTTGTTAATGTTTTTTTGTTGTTGTTGTTTTTTTAAATCATCCTATACACACACAAATATCTAGAAAACTAGAAAATGTAAAGACTGTTTTATTTGTGAGAATGCCACTAAGGTAATAAAACTAATGTAGTATATTATTAGGTAGCAGACAGAGAATCATGCAGGCAGCATACATAATCGGACAAAGTATGCTTGAGCTACATTTTGAATTCAATAGATGCACCCTGCTGCATCCACTGTGATACTTGGGGCCATTTCATTATGTCACTGTAGGGAAGAGCATGAGGAAGTAGACAAATTAGTTGAGTCATGGCATGAAAATGACAGAGGAGAAGGAAGGGTCAACATCATGAGAATAGCAAAATGGGATAGTGATTACTGATGCCTGAATTATGCAGTGGGGTGCCACATAAACATGAATAAATCAAAAATAAGGTGAACAAAACAGAATCCCTTTTTCTTTCACTCTGTGCAGACCTGCCTTCCAACTTCCAAGCCCTCAAGCACAGTCAAATTTAGGTCAGAGGCAACTACCATCATATCCTCAACATGTAGTCAGCATAATCCTATTGTTTACCACAGCAAGATTAAAATAAAAACTAAATTACAAAAAAAGATAGCATAAACAGGGTGCACTTATAACACTAAAATCACTTCTGAGCTGCTTATTAGTACTTTTTAAAAATGCACCTACCCTGCATGCATACGGTAAAGAAGGCTCTTGTGTATCATGTGTAAAATCATCTGCATAAATGCATATTCAGGAGACCCTGATGCAGCTGTGGCCACGGGGGATTTAATGTTGCACATCACGACTGTTTTAACTCACATCTTTGTTAGTTTCACAGTAAATTCAGGGATTTATTCCTAAATAGATGTTTGAAGAGAATTGCTGAAAACATGTTCAAAGACTGGGAAATATGTACTACTCAATTATGGAGAGATAGCATTAAACTGTTTTTCACCATTTGGTTTTTCCAAATTTTCTGGGCGTGGCTAAGATGCCGCTACGTGGTGCACTTTGGAGTCCGGCATGAGTCATCCCTCCCACATATAGAAGAACTTAAGGGCCTTCGTTCATATCAGCGGTCGTCAGGCGGAATTGCGACGTGAAGTTAGTTAGCTAGCCATGGCTACACCCCGAAAACGCCCTTGAGATAGTCCGTTGGTGTAGCTACTTTGGAGCGCCCGTTGTTGGCTGTGAGTGCGCGCACGCCACGGTGAGAAAGGCGGAAGCAGCACAAGGGGGGTAAAAATGTATAAAAATGGTCAAATTCCGACAGCGTGTGGACCGGGGCTTTGGGGTATCATGACCACTTTAGAGCACCTCGTTGTCACGCCGTACATACAACATCGATTGTGTGTGCATTGAATGTAGATGAAGAATGTATTGCATTACTGTTCCACCTTTAAATTACAATCATATTAGAGGTTAAAACTGAAACAACAGGTCATAATTGGCCTCATTGGTGTGTTCGCCGCAAAGAACACATTACCTGAAACACGGCTGTGGGATGTTAATGAGGCAATTACTGATGCTACAAGCCTGCAGCTACTTTTTTTCTTCTCTCTTTTATTGTGCCCTCATTCACTTATCTCACTATTATTCCTCCTCGTTAAAGTCTGAATGACCCAAGTTTTATGGTTGAAAATAAGAAAACAATGGTTAAATTGTTTTGATGTTATCTCATATGACACGCCTAAGAAAGGCCAGTCACATTGGTTTAGTTTCAGATTTTTTCATATATCAGTGTTATGTTTCATTCTTTATGGTACAGTATTCCCCTTGCGGGGCTTGGATCATGTTCCCCGTACCCTTTTCTCTCAAATTATTTAGTTTAGATCACAGTTTCAAAGCCCATTGAATAATACCATTTAAAAAATAAATAACATGGAAATGTGCTGAGAATTACATGATTATTTCGTTTTCTTGAAGATGAGCTGAAAAGTAGTGCGTAGGTTACCTCACAACAGATGGACGCATGCCGGCTCTTTTCAATCAATTGGCGATTGGGGCTTAGCTGGCCTCCTGCAGTTTGTGAACCTCAAAGCTTGTAATTGAAAATTCACATCTCGTACTGTATGTGCATTGGACAGAATGTAGTTTCTGGATGACATAATTTTGAACGAAGTGGTGTAAAGCTAAGCATGAATTTAATGTTAAATCATGCTGAAAGTTAAGCTCTTTGTAAACTTTACGACATTCTATGGACATTTTACATTCATAAAAATCGAATGAAATCAGCCTGCTTTCCACTACTTACAGCGGAGTACGTTTATGTCCAAAATCCTACTGGATTCCCATTAGAGCAGGCTGTGTGAAGATGCTGCAAGGAGGAATGTTGATAATTATGGGATAATCGAGCCTGTCTCATCAGAAATCTAACGAATAGAACAGTGCTGGATTAGCGGACTCCTGGAGGCTGATTTAGCCCAAATCCTTCCAATGAGGCACTTGTCCGTCGGCTTCCTTTATAACGGCCCAAACTGATTTAGTGTTGTCCCATTAAAAGAACCCCAAATACCAAGTCATCCTATTTAGTTTTCCTAGAGCCTTATCATTTAAACGAACCGTACGTCACCATCATTGACAAAAATACAATATATAAATACAAAACTACTCAAATGAACTTGTACCTCATCGGGATTAAAGTACATTCATGACAAGCATAGGTAGGTTTGTTCATTTGTCACGGGTTCTTGCACAATGATTTAGCTCCTTCTTCGTACTCCAACACATATCTATCGGTATAGAAACATACCGAGTGGCATTCCGAGACAAATGTAGATGAAGACAGGACTTCTGTGTATCATAAAACGCCTTCTCACCAGAGGGTCTCACACACTAATCCAAGGGCAACATGTCTCAGGCGGGACAAGCTTCAACTTGTAAGGCATTCAGCTGTGTTCAGTGACAGTTGGTTAAATGTATGCCTTAGTCATAATAATAAGAATTATATAAACAATTAAGAGGAACACGAGTTGAGGGAAACCTTACAGTCACTTCCAAAGCTGGCATTAAACAGTGAATGCAAAAGTGTACGAGAAATGTAAGGAAATGCTGCGAGTTTGTTTCGTGGTGACAATTCTCTGCCTTACAAGGCCAGCATATCTCTTAAGACTTCACACGTGTTTCGACTGACATATTGAAAATGAAGTTTGAACAGCCACAAAACTAGATATTATGCGGATTTAATATGACTTTTTAACGATCATTAATCACCTCATACGAGATGCAAACTTTGAGAGGCCATTGCAATCCATTTGTGGCCTGCTGATAGGGCGGCCGTAGACATTTACTGTTCGTCTCTTCATCTCTCTCACACTCAGGTCCAGCAGCAGAAGGAGCCAGTTAATGGGATCAGGCTTTATGTTAAGTGGAGGACAGTGGAGGTTTAAATAAACCGTACATTGTTCCACGAGCCCTGGGCAGCATTAAAAGCTGCAATTTAAAACCCAAGAAGACAAGCTTATCACTGGGATCCGTGTGTGTGTGTGTGTGTGTGTGTGTGTGTGTGTGTGTGATGTGACCGTGAGAGTTTTGGGCCCTGTGTGAGGTGGTAATACAGTTGGACAGCTGCACGTGTGTGCACACACACATACATCCAAAGACAGAGTGTAATGTAACACCCCGTTATTTGCAGACATATGGAGTACAACGCATTGCCCTTCTGTCGTTTGACAACACAGCAGTCTCATTAAACCAAAACCTTTTTGATATTTTACCTTTGCATTGCTTTACCACCACACACATACTGTACCTACATGCAATATTTGTGTAGTTGCTGGTGGAATCTGTACCATGCAATAGTAAACACTGACTCATGGCATGTGTTTATTGTAATCTTGATTTCTAAGGATGAGGAAAAATCAATAGTGCACTCTCTTACTGCATAGTGAACTACAGCAGGATTAATAAAAGGCAAGGGTAAGACATGAATAAATACTCAGACAGGCTGACACGACACATAATGAAAGCTTGGCTTTTCCCTACAATTCCCTCTATTTGAAGCGCCGTGAGTTTTGCTTTTAAAGTTCAACCCTTTCTTCTTAAAAAAAAAAAAAAAAGAGCTGCTCCAGACAAAAACTAACATTGACACACATTAATTCCCTTGCTTGCAAAGAAATATAAAATAAATCCATAGGTTTACGCCACACTTGTTTTGACAACAATTTGGCTTTTAATCCTTTGGATTTGCAACCAAATCGGACAACTACTAGACATATGTTTTATGTGGCCAAATAAATAAGCTCCAGAAATTATATTAAAGGCAGCTATGCAAAATAAATAATTAGACCCCAAAGAGTGTCAGTGTTAGCACAAAACCTTTTGAGGCGTCTGCTAGAAACTGATAAAAAAAGATATACATCAGGAAGAGCCTACTCGAACAGCTGAACTCTATTTAGGATTAATCACAGGCATGTTAAATGGTGGCAGGTGTGTGGGGACTCCCATTTAACAAAGCCACATCCCAGTTATAAGAGGGTGTGCACAGTTCTGCAACCACATTATTTGAGTTGTTTATCATTTCCCCTATCAAACAGATTTTTAAGAAAAAAGTTTCAATTGAGTTGTACGCGTTCTAGTTCACAGTCATGGTGGAAAAGGTTTTGAAATAACTTATCTTGGTTTCATTTTTTAACATCACAAAAACCTAGCATTTGAACAGGCGTGTGTAGACTTTTGATAGCCACTTTAAATCACCAATCTCTCAATCTTTGGCCCATTTTCCACTTTATATGTTGGCTGTTTATATTTGTAACTGATATACAAATCTTCGGACTGATGACATTTTTTATTGACATCTCCATCCATCCATTTTCTGAGCCGCTTCTCCTCACTAGGGTCGAGGGCATGCCGGAGCCTATCCCAACTATCATCGGGCAGGAGGCGGGGTACACCCTGAACTGGTTGCCAGCCAATCGCAGGGCACATACAAACAAACAACCATTCTCACTCACATTCACACCTACGGGCAATTTCGAGTTGTCAATTAACCTACCATGCATGTTTCTTGGGATGTGGGAGGAAACCAGAACGCCCGGAGAAAACCCACACAGGCACGGAGAGAACATGCAAACTCCACACAGCCGGGACCGGGGATTGAACCCCGGTCCTCATAATTGTGAGGCAGACGCTCTAACCAGTCGTCTACCGTGCCGCGAGTTGGATGTCATTATTCTCATGTCACTTAACTAATTCCCGAATAATCTTTCCCTGACAACAGAAGGTCAATGTGTAAGCTTGCCTGCTTACATGTTAAATCTTTGGTAAAATATCTGTCAGTAGCATCAAAAGGGCAAGAGAAATGTAGTTCTTCCACAAACCATTTGCCATTACGCCTTTTCACCTCCGGTTGGTGTTCAAGTCAGGTGTAAAAGGATGAAGAAGCTTACTTCCTGCAGCTAAGATATTTTTGATGGGTTGTATTCTTCTTGACTGCTCTTAAATTGGAAACCAGGCGAGGTGGACAAATCTTAACAGACTAGAATAGTTTATATCTGATTATCAAAGTAATCATAAATGATCTATGCAAATATGTTATGACAAACATACATAGACAATGTGTGTTTTCTGTGCATGCAGGCGCAGTGCTTTGATTCACCCACATGAGTGCACGTGTTCACCTCACTTGTGTGGCGCACTAATCTGCCTGCCTAGTCTGAGCAGTGAGATGCACCAATCCCATCTGCTTGGCACAAACTGAGAAAATACTGTGCGTGTGCGTGTGTGCGATTAGTAATCCTGCATCCGTTCAGTGGAGCGGTCCTGCATCCTAATACTTTGGGCCTTTGGCCATGAAAAAAAGATTTTCTCTATGATTTTGTGCGGTCGGAAAGCAACACACGCTCTCGTATGGAGGTTGCATTTAAAGTCCAATAGTGGTGCAAGCTGTAGAAGATATGACATTGGAAACATTTTATTTTTGTAGAATTTCTGGGGCGATGTCTACTGAGAGAAAACATATGTTCATTGATGAATTATGTCAAAAATTTTTTCCATCAACATTCAGTCTGAATGTGTGGAGTTTCCATGACAACAGTTCATGACAACGAAAAAGCCCCCGATGGCGCGTGGAACACCCTGACTTCCTGTCGGCTTCCTGATCCAACTCTGTCCATCGCCATGGAGACACAACAATCTCCCCCCTCGCGTTCTTTCAGCGGAGGGTCACCACCCCACCACCCCCCCCCCCCCCCCCCCCAATTCCTCACTTGTTTGCCCCAAAAACCAAAATAGAGCACAAGGATGTTGTCCTCAATTCTACAAGCTTAGCCTTGATAAAAATGGATTGCAGCATTCTATTGCATTACAAACCATTATGAGTCAAAACCACACAACACATGCTGTATTTCTGTGGCGTCAGGTGGTGTTGGCATGCTTTATATTGGCGGAAGAAGCATCCCCTTTGGGTAAAGATATGTACCCCTTGCTGTTTGCTACTGAAGAGCCACCACCCGGTCGAGGGCACTCCAAAGCTAGGAGCAGGGCCAAGGGGAGGGGATTGGAAATGGGCCAGACTGTCATTCTCTCTGAGCTCCCACTCATGGATTTCTATCGGAATGTAAGCATGTTTTAAGGTGGGTTGGGGGATTGGTTGGAAAGTTGGACGGCTTGAGTGTTAATCAACTTACATTTGGTCACAGTTCCCAGATGACCCTTCTCGCTGACAGAAGCAATACAAAACACTGCATTTCACTTTCATTGGTTTTGGGTTCCACTTAACTTTTGATCAATAAAACAATGAAGCCCTCTGTTTCGCAAAGAACCACTGCAATTGTGTCAAAACCTTCGAGGAAGAAGTCAAACTGTGCATGTGAATCTCAACTTTAAATGGTTCTCTGAGGAAGAAAATGATTCAAGAAGTAGACCACACTTTCACTGTATTTTAGCTTGGATTATCTCAGAATGCAAAACTCAGTGAATCCCAAATTATTCAATCATTTAATCTGACTGTCTGACAGTGTTTGCAAATTCAAATTAAATCACAACCTAAGATAGCATCCAATTTGAGTTAACAAATTGCAAAGTTGGACACCGTCAGTGCTGCCATGATCAGTGTGCCAGCCAACATTGTGCAACACCCATTAAAACTTTGTAACTGGTTGTTAACAAAGCATCTCTCAAAATAAAACTGGAGGAACACACTTTAAACGAACAAATTGGGAGCGTTGGAAAATTTTCGGTCTGTTTTAACAACCATTCTGTCAGTGCAATGCTATGTGAATACCAACGTTTCTCTATAAAAAATGTATAAGAATTATTTTTAAAACACTAGTAATAACACTAGTACAGGACATAGGGACACATCTGTGTTAAATATTGATGTAAAATGGGCATTTTACCAACTCATGGTGCCAAACAAATTAAAACTTCTCTAATGCATTATTTGACCTGCAGTAGGTCTATTTATTGTTTTTCCTATTTGTTTTCCACCATCCCAGTAAAATGTCACTACCTGCATCAATCATACTAGCTCCTGAGAAAACTTGGGAGTGCGTTGCCTGAGCCATGTCCAGGCTTTTCGCCATCAAAGAGACGAGCAGCTGTCCTCGTGACACAGCCTGGCGTTTTTTTTTTTTTTTTTTTTTATAACTCGCACTACACTGCCAGGGTAAGAAAAAGATTCTGCTAAGTGGATTAAAGAAAAACTTAACATAAAATGTTTGGGATGACAAAATGAAGGGACGAAAGGAGGGAAGGCAAAAATACCCCCACAGAAAGTAAATCAATTATTCACTATAACATCTGTGGTTTGTCTCAATGCCAAACCTTTGGTTACTATAAAAGTGTAACCCACTTCTGTTGTGAGAAATGCCATCAAAATCTTATCTCATGTTCCATTTGAAGGACTGAAACAACTATATAAGGAAATAATCAAAATCACTAATAACCAGACAGCTAAGAAGGCTTTAGGAAATCTTTCTAACAAGATTTATTTCCCCTCACGTAAGGTTTTTATTCATCTGGTTTACAGAGCTTGACTCCATCAGCAGAGGAGAAGTTAGTGCAGCCATAATCTCCTTTTTAGCAGGGAGTTAAAAGGTAGAAGAGGAACAAATTACAATCATATCTCATAATGTCCCGTAACTAAAAAGTAGGCTTTTGATTTGCAGAGAAATTATGTGAGCCTGAGAGTTTTGTGAAAATAGACTACCAAGTATTTATCTATTATTCATGCATTTTCTTTGCTTTTACTTGTGTTCTGTGCAGGGAAGCCAAGTTCAATCAAAAGATGACAACACCTGAAACCAACACCCCAATGTCTGGTAATTCATCATTACTCTAATCAATAATCTGGGATTAACTGTCAGCGGTGTATCGTTTCATCCATACATAGATTGGAATGAGTGCGATGGATGTAATGGGAATAAAAGCATAAATTACACATATGAAGCAGACAGATTTCATCCATACAATAATTCATGATCCAGACTGTGTCATCGGTGCTCTATATATTATTTATGATTTTACTTAGTCAGTGTTCCAGTTATTTTTTCATTTTTTTTTAAGGCAATTACTATTACACCATGAGGCATCCTATAACGCTGCCGGATGCCTCACTCAGCAGACGCATGCAGGCCAGATGGTATCTCACAGGGATAACATATGATCGTCAATTTACATTATCATGTTGTCTATGGCGCTTAGTGTGGTGGCATGTTCTCATAAACTTGATATTTGTTTTCATCTCGTTTGGACATAATCAGGAGGGGCCAGCCACCAACACACACACACACACACACACACACACACACACACACACACAGTGGCTGGCAGAGAGCCTTCTCTTGTGAGCTGCGAAATGATCAATAGCACGCTGGCTGTTTTCGTGCGAGTCCATCACACCAATTGTCACGCACTAGCGAGTCATCAATAGCACAATGCAATAATTCAGTGTCATAAGGGGTGAAACGCCAAACTCCAAAAATATTAAAACAACAATAAACTGCGTGGGGCAGTAATGAGTTGATTTGAATTCTAGCAGAATGACACAAGGATGTCAACACTGGGCAAGGCTTCGACCTGACATCGGTTTGGAATAAGTGTGATTTAGTAATACAATCGAAATGCGTTCAGTTTCTCCGGCGCAAAAGCACATATGGAATTCCTCACAGCAGGTGTGATCTCAACTGAGAGAACATGTGGTTGCAAAGCATATGGCACAGTAAAAGAGCTACGCTAGTAAATCGGCACCTGATAGCAGAAGGGATCATTCAGGCTTTAAAGGCTTCACGTTACATTTCTTTTTTTAAGCAATAAGCTCACTAAACAAAACAAAAAACATTTTCCACTGCTTAGCCCAGTGGCTCTCAAACAGTCTGCACTAAGTACCACCTAAAAAAAACACTTAGCTCTCCAAGTACCACAACCATGACCAATATTGCAATACTGTAGCAAAGTAGGCCTAAGTGTTCATATAACATGAGACAGGTTTTATTCTTTAAAAGGATATTTATTATTATTGTAAGCCCCTGAAACATTACACAGTTTCAACATGAACACTTCACTTAAATATAGGGGGGACCTACATAATAATGCAATTAAAATGTATTATTATCAGAATCATCTTTATTTTGCCAAGTATGTCCAAAAAACACACAAGGAATTTGTCTGCGGTAGTTGGAGCCACTCTAGTACGACAACAGACAGTCAATTGACAGAGAATACTTTTGAGACATAAAGACATTGAGAAAAACACTGAGCAATAAAATTGGAAGCTAAATAATAATCCGACCTAAATAAATGTTTAAAGACAAACAGCTCTTAAACACTAAATGCAAATGTACTGAACTTAAAAACCTATGCAAGTGAATTCAGACATTTGTTTCTACATACATTATACATTGCTGATGATAATTGGTGAAAATGTGCAGAGACTCAGAACTATTTAGTACTCCAATTGGGGTAATATAGTATAAACTGTTTTTCACTGCTTCAGTTTTCCAGATTTAATTTTTTTTGGGGGGGGGCTAAAACAGGGCCAAGTGACACACATCGTGGGAAAGCCCTGTGACAACCCACTGGGATACATTCCGGCCACCGGAGGCTTTAAGTGGATATATTTTTGCAGCTCAAACATGTAGTTATGTGCAGGCATAAGAAAGATGCTAGTTAAAGTAGCATCCATTTTTCCAATTCGTAGTCAAGGTATTTGACTGACAGTGGGGTATGATTGTAGCGCCTTCAGCGGACACGCCCACAGCATTTGAGAGCGGAGACAATAGGTTGAATTTTCATGATTCTAAACCCCCATTTTATATATTTCCCCAGATTTGGTCGGGTTGTGAAAAAAATACACTTTTCTCTATGGTGTGTCAAATTTAGAATACATTTATGTTCACCTTACAGGGACTTCAAAAGTTAAATACAACAGAACTGTACTTAGGCTGTGATTCTTTTGGGTACCACTAAAGGGAGCCTAATGCGTACTACTACAGATTTTAAGAATCACTGGCGTATCCTGTTCAGGAGCTGCTGACTTTGGGTGAGAGACCCGTCAATCACAGGTCACCCAAATCCCCAGTCATTCACTATTTTGCCCATTCACAGAAAGCCTTAAAATCAGATACAGTGTCAAATCTCAGTGCACACTGCAAAAGTGATGAAGTTATGATTATGGCCCAAACACCATCAAAACACTACAATGGAGATTATAAGCCAGGCCATGTCATCCAACATCGGTGAACTCCGAGTCCTCACAAATGCTCTTTTGGATGAACGAACAACAACAAAACTCCCCGAAGGCGAGGCAGACTGTGTTTAGAACGACTAGGACAGATTAGGTCACAACAAGCACATCCGCCGGATCACACAGATTTGAATGTGTGCGTGTTTGTTGCACTTGTGACACTGTGCGCGAGTCAAACCACAAACTGTTCTGTAGTGCCGACTTGGCATACTGTGAGACAGATGGTTGGACAACAGGCCAGTCGGGGAACGATGCCTCTCAGTCTCCAACGACCAAATCTTTCACATTTAAAACATACTCGTGTCGGAATTGTATTCCAAACGGAAAAATACAGCTCTCTCAAAAAGCGAAGGTGAATGCTGAGAAATGTTGTCCTTGAGCCGAATTACAAAAGAAAATATATCGAGGACTCCAACACTGATTAATAAATCATTGGTTATTAAAGCAAAAGTAGAATGAGAGCATTTAGCATTCGACATGATTTCATAGTTTAATGACAAAGCTCATTAAAGACTGGCTCATATTAGCTAAAATGTTTACAAGATGTTTGATTAAGTTTAAAGAAGACGTGATGCATTTTTTCCATAATTTAAAACAGTTCCCAGGTTTCTTACTAACATTTCTGTGACATGGTTTTGTCAAAATGCCCCAAGGGTTAACAATTAAAGCAGACTTACTATACAGCGGAAACCACTCGGTTTTAAGGGGGCGGCTCTGTCTCATGCAAGTGAACCACACCTCACCCGATGCAGAGTATGGTTTTCATTACCTGTCATTTCATGACAGGGGGCAGCGCTAGGGTGGTGCCTATCGCAGCTAATTTGGGGTGAAAGGTGGACACACATTTGAATCATTTGGGATAAATAAAGTTATAGCAATGGATATGCTTGTTAACTGGAGGGCGGCCTGCTTTGCCTTATGTCCCATTTTCCAATGAGTGGCAAATGAAAGAAAAAATAATTAGTGTATAGACATGGCTTCCAACTGGAAGATAGAGCGCGAGCTCACGGAATGGTGAGATGCAAATAATGTGAATCATATTGCAGCCACCAGTTCAATGCTTTGCACGCTAAACGTGCTCATTAAAAAAAAAAATAATAATAGTTAATGCTGCTGGAAGAGAGTGCATCATGAAGCACACATGCACCACAGCGAACATAAGACAGCATGCTTTCGACACAGCATCACTACACAGTCACTCTTCAACATGTGTCAAAAGTTTCATACATTTGTACACAAATGCATCATTTCAGAATTATTGACGCGTACCCACAAGAAATTCGGGATTTTCTTACCCATGAGGCTGAGGAGCAGAAGCCGGGAGAAGACTTCATGGACCTTTACTGCCTTCATGGTCCCCCGCGAGAAAATGACACGCATAGAGGCAGAATGTTGCTTCGAGTGGAGCGAAACGCGTGTCGTGTGCGTAAAGATGCGCTAGCGGGTCATCGCGCTCGTGCTCGTGACCGTGCCCGTGCGTGTGCGTGTGCGGTTCGGCTCGGCTCTGGTAAGAGGAGCGCTGTCTGTCTGGCCGGATGAATGTGGACGCGCAATTGCGAATCGCAAACAGGGATGGCGTGAGCGCCACCCACTGCCCTCATGAAAATGAATGAGGGGCGTCATGGTGATCTGACTTCAGGGATTTCTGTGTGATCTGTGTGTGCGTGCACTTGACGTCCAATCAGTGTCTTTTAGCTCTGAAAGCACTGAGCTCCTCTTGCATGCATTACATTACATAAACTACACTTTATACAGTAAAAGGACATTTGAGACATGAAATGCTGTACACCCACAATATAATGCAGCTTTAGCAAAGAAACATTTCTCAATATGTTTACTATTGTGCTTGTCGAACTGCACTGCAGCTTATTAAGCAGTGGCGGTCCTAGCTCGAATGGCGCCCTGTGCAAGACCCCCCTTTGGAGCCCAAACCACCATCTTTTCTCATCAACAGAGAGCGACTCCACAGATTACCCATACAAACGGCAGTGATTTTACATGTCATGATCCCAGTAGAAAACTATCTGTAAAGCCACATACATCGCACATACCAGAAACAAAGCATGGTTCTAATACTGTATTGTTTTCACTTAATTTAGCTTGCATTCAACCAGCTGATTTTGGTTCCTACTAAAACAATGAAGACAATTATTGAGCACTTAATGTAGCAACATGGTTGCCGTCCCTACAGACGACTATGAAGTCCTCGCTAAGTGCTAAAGAAAGAGATTTGAGTCTCTTTTGGAAGACGTTTCATCAGAGGGTGCGTTCGAGGAAATCGGGATTCAGCAGAATCGCGCAGACCCCGCTGATCACAGTATGTCTTGATGAATAATTTGTCTAAAGAGAAAGGCTTTGGTCCGCTGAACTGGAGCAGCCCCACACAGCGGAACAAGACCCCGGCGACAACAAAACTCTCCCACAGCGGAAATAAAGTGTGTTTTAATGTAAAAGGATTAGGAAAAGGTTGGAGAACAACAGTCGCCCGAAGGACCCGACTGAACAGCACCGAGTGTGTGTGCTGGGAAAAAGAATGAGTTGGGAGTGGGGTTCACATGCAACAGGCTTCAATGGTTCAAAAACACACTGCGGTGGCAGCTTTGTGTGTGAGAATGTGTGAGGCAGGACCGAGTCTCACAAGAACAAGCTGCTCTCATTACTCCGTGTGCATTCATTAGCATAAATTAAGAGAGCTAATCCTCCTTTAATTCCGCCAGGAGAGCCTTTTTGTCCTACTTGTAGGTCCAACATTTACGATCCAATGTTTGTTACAATATCCTCTCACCTCCCGTGCTTCCGGGAAATACTGTCGGCCTCTGCATGCGTGTTTGTGCGTACACTTGAAAAGGGCTTGAGTTTGCCTTGTGAGATAGCGGCAGGTTGAAATTTGCATGTTTCGTTACCAAGATAAATCGGAGGTAAACTGGGAGGTGCCGTGTGGCCCTAAAATAAGTCTTGAGAGGATTTTCGGTTTGTGTAAGAGATGTTTATGTGTGAGTGAGAATTTTTCTTGAGCGAGGGGTTTTTGGTGAGCGTGAAAGAATTTCTGATGTGAACGAGAGTTCTTTGGTGGCTGTGAGAGTTTTTGGGTACACAATGTAAAACGGTTGTTGGCATGTGAGAGTTTTTTGGAATGAGTGAGAGGTTCTTTAGTTTGAGTGAGAGAGTTTTTTGGTGCATGTGAGAGGTTTTTGGTGAATATGAGAGGTGGTGTGTGTGAGGTTATTTGGTATATGCAAAAGGTTTGTGTGAGAGATTTTATGGTAAGAGGTTTTTGAGTGGAGGTGAGAGTTTTTTTGGGTGAGCTTGAGAGGATTTATTGGTTTGTGTAAGAGATGTTTAGGTGCGAGTGAGAGTAAGAGTTTTTTTGAGAGCTTAATGTTATTTTTGTTCAATAAGACATCTAATAGAAAACAACTAACTAGAGCAAACAGACACACCTACACACCGGACACTGGACAATAGCCTTCATATTATTGCCAGACAAGTGCGTGCGTATGTGTGTGTGTGTGTGTGTGTGGGTGTGTGTGTTGTGTGTGTGTTTGTGTGTGGGTGTGTGTGGTTGCAATGGCATTTGGTCCTGGGTCTGAGTTGACAGTGATATTGACTTCCATTGGTGGCAACTGGAGGTCACTGTTGTGGCCAGAGCATGCCTGACAGATAACTGTTCGATGTTTATCCCTCTGTGTGTGCATGCGTGTGTTGATGTGCGTGTAAGATGCCGTCAATGTGCGCCTGTGGTGCAATGTGAGTGTGGTTGGTGTGGCTCAAAAGATAAGTGTGCAGACTGTCTGGTATGTGCAAATGACACAGGCTACAATAATATACAGCCTAATATAATGTGACAGATGCCTATTTTGTCACTTAACAACACCTGTGAGATTAGGGGGAGTTTAACGGTCACAATTTATTGATGGTCTCTCTGTTCTTATTAATTTAGGGATGTGTTGCCAGAAAGATGTTCCTTTAGGGACAATTGCAATTCCATTTAATAATCAATTTGTTCCTCCTCTTGGAGATCCATGATAGCTTGTATTTTTGAAAGGCAAGAAAAAAAAGCAGAATATGCCAGTGTCTCTGCCATTTAACATTTGTGTCAGGCTACTTCAAAAACTCGCAGAGCTGCCTGCCTCCATCTGTCTGTGTGTACGTATGTGTGTGTTTCAGGCCATTTCACGTGTCTGTCTGTGATCGTACATTTACCTTCCGAGATCATTAAAGGTTTCGCCGTAGATCTTAAAGTCACGTGACTCATCTCTCACACTTTTATTACATCTCCGAGGGAGGTTTATGTTTGAGTCGCAGTGGTTAGCTTGTGACCATAAACTACAGAAATCCATACTTTAACCATGTGATGTATCCTGTGAATAATTCAAGAAAATGTCACAAATTAATATGCAAAAATCAAATAATGGATATGGATAAAAACTGGACTTTGGTTACTGTAGTCTTTGCATTGGGTCAAAGAGGATGTTTGCATATTCAGGCAAACTATTCTTATTTAATTTTAAGGTAATACAGTGTTAACGTGTGAAAAATTAGAATGTAATGACGGATCATGCTCAGTTGAAATTAATAAATAGTATATATATAATATATAATAATGTTTCTCAAGGCGGAGTTCACGGTGATTCAAAATGCCAGGAAGAGTTTTTTAAAAACAAAAATTGGAAATGGTTTGGACTGATTAAAGTCCTGTGTATCAAGATTAAACAACACCACCATCATGTTTACATTATTCACCATAGTGATTCAATAAAATTGCTACCAAAGTGCTGTATTTGGTTCAATGATTCAATTTTTCATTGTCACACTACAGCATGCCTGACGACAAAATAGGAAATGATCAAGATCCTTCAATGTAATCTGACTTAATCCAATGAACAACAGTGCTGGTGTGTCAGTTTCAATCAGTGGCTGAAATGCAGCGTAAATATGGAGAGTGGGATGCTTTGTGGAAATTAATGTGGTTTGATCTCACTGAGTGTACATGTCATGGCATGCAATTGTTTTGTCTGTGTTGTTGTGGTTGTCTAAAGCAGGATTATGCTAAAATATCGTTCTTTTTATTTCCTTTTTCCCCACAAATGTTTGACTGGGGTGTGTACAATTTGGCACGGACAAAACTGATACATTAGAATGGTGACTTGTCCTAAAACATTTGTCCAAATAGCAATACTCAAATAAGTAGTAGCAGTACTGTTGTATTAATGAAGGCATTACTACTCACCTATGAGGATGTGTTGCATGGACTGAACACGTCTACTGAGAGATTAGGGTAGACACCTGCAGACACCAAACAGCAAAGATATACAGTATATGGTATTTGCCATGTAAACAACAAGAGACAAAAGAAATCAACCAATTTGGTTCTAGGGTGAATTTTACTGGCCCTGTGCACATCGAGAGAATCTTCACACACATGTGCTTTGTGAAACCACGCTGGCACTGGGTCAATAAACCTTGCTGAGGCTTTAACTTTCACATTTAATAGGTTTCTTTTAACAAGGTAATGCGGCAGTGTGAATTTGTGCTGAAATAACTGATCCAGTTAAAATGTCTGAAATCATCCCTCTGGATAACCTCCTTTTGAAAAAGAAGTACAAATATTCGGCATTGATTTGAAAGCGAGAGTCAACGTAATGCATTTGTAACTCTTAGGTCAGTAAATATAACCGTGTCAGCCAGTAATTGCAAAAGTGGGGTGTTATTTCCCATAGAAAAACTTAAATGGTGTCAAAGAAGGCACATAACCTTGAATAAAAGCAAACAAAAATCCTCGTTTTCCTTCCCCGTTCCATCCAGATTCTAACCATGTTATGGAGGCAGTAATGAGAAGAGGAGTACCTCAGCTGGAGAAAGGCCATTTTCCATGGTCAGAGGTCATTGCGAATGAGGTGCATTTATACGAACATGAAACCCTGGCCAGACGTGCACAATTACTCAGTTCATCGCCCGCGTACCTCATTCTAGAATAGATCAACGCTCATGGAAGCCAGAGGAGCTTGATGAGACATTTAGCAGTCACAATGAGGGGGTGATCTCCATATTGATCCCTTGGCAATGAGCACATTCTGCTGCTGCATTTACCTGCAGGTATGAACGCAGATTAGTCTAGTCAACATTCCTGGAGCCCGTACATTACTCCCCTCCTGGGGAAATGGGTTCTTTTTTTCTAGATCCTACATCAATTCTCAAGAGCTAATTGGTAAAATGATTTGTCTGACATCACAATGACTCTCTCCATTATGTAACAGCAGCATGTAGGCGGGCTGTATCTTACTGTATTAAGTAGGTCATGAGATTAAAGAGAATAAAATCTGTTTTGTGGCCTCTTCTGTTCGCCTCAACTTACCTGAGTGTGAAGCTTTTCATTGATAATCAGTGCATCTCTGCCCATTTCTCAGGATATGCCGATTTGTGAAAGATTAGCTTTTTGAAAACAGAGATTATGTGTTGACACTCTCATGCAGCAGATTCAAGTAGTACACGGCTGTCTAACACTAGGGCGACTCAAACAATTAAACCTGAGAGTGTTATTGATGCTCTCAGAAAGAGAACCCTCCATGCAGAACTAAAACGAAAACAGTAAAAAGGGAGAAAAGAAACTTGAAGTGGGAGCACTAAATATGTGACATCGAGTGTACATTCGGGATTGTCTGTATATACATATAAGGCGGCAAACACTTACTTTCTTAAAAGGACTGCGGGTACCGCATCCTCTGCAGAGGTTTGCCTGTTTTTCATTCCCACTCGGTCCACATGAGCACAGAAAACGGAGATGGATTGCTGCTGGGCACCATGGCAACCTCTGGGGCTTTTCTTCATCACTGTGGCTGGGAGAGGAAAGGCAAGGAAGGAGGGGAAAAAAACAAAAAGAAGGAGAGAGTTAATCAACATCGCGCATTAATTATGCCTTTACTCACTGCAAAGCTTTCACACACCCTATTGTGCATCCAAACAGCCGGGTGACAAAAACAGTCTACATGGGAAAATACTTTCATTTGAATGAGGCCAAGCTAGTCAGAGCTACATTTTGGAGAGGATGTGTGCAAATGCACCTGCCTTCGTAATATAGCGTGGACATAAAAGGTCTACACACACCTCTTCCAGGGTTTTGTGATATATATTAAAAAAAAAAAAAAAAAAAAACAAGGTAATAAATAATAAAACTTTTGCAATCATTAATTACTGGATACTACTACTATACTATAACCCGTACAACTCAATTGAAAAAAAAAAAGTTAAAAAGAGATCATGTTGTGTGCACAGTCTCCTATAACTGGGTTGCGGCTGTGTTCAGAATTAACCAATCACATTCAAACTCATGTTAAAAGGGGCATCAGCACACACCTGCCCCCATATAAAGTGTCTCTGATAACCCCAAATAAAGTTTAGATTTTCCAGTAGGCTTTTTCTGACATTTATTTGCATCTCTGAAAGTTTTGTGCTAACACTGACTTTGGGAGATTTTGGTGTTGATTGGTTCATTCTTAACACCACCGCATCCCCAGAAATAAGAGTGTTCGCACTTGTGCAACCATACTATCTTAGTTTTGAATATTTTAGTTCCCTTCTCAAAACCACTTTTATTTCACTTGAGTTGTATATGTTATAGGTCACATTATTGGAAATGATTTATCTTGTTCTGTTTTTGGGTTGTTGGTTTTTTTTGTATCTCAAAAGCAACCTGGAATGGGGTGTGTAGACCTTTTATATTTACTGTAGTATGAGAGGAAGACCTGCACTCAACCCTAATTGTGGAACTTACTGGTTTGCTTCATGGGTATTGCCAAGGTACACTTGAGCAAGACTCTGAGAACCCTCCTTAATACACATCAATATGTATTGACTGTATATAAACACATACATACCTATGTGTAATTTCCACAACTCCAGAAGCGATTGTTTTTTGTTTTGGTCTTTTTCTCCTAAAATCTGCTTATGGGTGTGTAAGATTTAGCACAGTATGGGTCAGACACTAATACTAAAGTCTATAATAGCCTGATCAAATTAGCTGGTTGCACAGTCAACAAAATGGACTTGAAACATTAAATTGATTAGATAAAATAAGATCAATCTCACCTGTTGCATTTTGTCCAATCAGTATCATTGTTGTTGTACATTTAGGGGTTATGTAGACCATTCACAGAAATATATTCGACGCCTGGGATCATTTTAATTACTCTATCGTTTCATAATGGTGCAAATTAATCACTTAGCGTTTTAAATATTTTTTTGTACTATACCTGTTATTACAGTTTGCATAATTTCATTGGACAAGGAGTAATGAAGAGCTCATAAAAATTGTTAGCAAACAGCGCCATCTTCTGTTGTCTTCGAGCAGCAAAGTTTCTTCGACGAGCTTGATACAGGACTCCCACACGCTGACGTTTGAGAGTAAAAATGGTTTCAAAGTAACTGATAAAAAACATTATTTTTCTTTCTATTTAGTATTTTATTGTTTTACGGTGAGAAGCTTTAGCCTGCCTTACCAATGCGTACCATGCTGACGTCATCAATGCGCGACGGGGAAGAATTGTCCTTCACTATGCTCATTCTGTAACCTCGCACGCGTTGTAAATGTACATTGTTTGTGTGTTTTTTTTAATGGAAGCAGCAGATTTAGGTTGACAAACATCCTCCGCAATTTGATTGAGTGAGTATTCAGTAGCTAACAAACTAACTACTATCCGCTTTTTCTTGCCGTCTGCGTGCTGAACGTCCTGTTTTTCCCAAATAAAACAAGTAGAACAATGTGTAGTTGTATCATTTCTACTTACAATGGTATATAAATGCGTTGAATGCACTGTAGCTGATTTTAGCAGCAAAAAAACCCCACACTTTTACCTTTTTTGATTCCATCCCTCCACAGTCAATAGGTTATGGCAGCTCCAAACTCAGCTGAAAGAAAGGCCTGTTGGGATGCCAGAGACTTATTATGGAAATGTCTGGATGACAACAATGACAAGATTGCATCGTGCCAGAGCTTCCAAAGCGAGTTTGAGGCCAAATGCCCCGCTCAGTGGGTAAACTGTACCCTTTTTGTTGTTGTCATTCGCAGCTCATCGTACACCGTATTTTAAGTGTACTTCCTATTTCTGTCTTTGCTTGCAGGTCAAGTATTTCAGCAAAAGGAGAGACTTCTTGAAATACAAAGAGAAGATGGAAACACAGGGGTTCACACCTGCTGAAGGCCCCCGACAGCCCTCCTAACACAAGACAAAAGTGACATTATTTTTTTTTTTTTTGCCACATTCAGGCCTTGAGGACTTGGAATAATTTCTTCTTCTGGTTGATTACGTGTATTTATGTGAACAAAGCTTTAAATTGCATTTTGTGTAATGGCCTTGTGAACTCCTGATGTTGCTTCACATGAACATACAAAATTTATATTAAAAAAATACATTACATGTTGGTTGAATGGGTTTTATTCTTGTACACATAGTTGGTCTTTTTAACTTTCTCGTCTTTAAAATGCATGGAATTGAACCAGTTCTTTATGTTACAAGTCTATGTATTTACAAAGATAGGCGTCAAGGCTTTGACATCGACTCCACTGAGTTACATTCAGTGTGACAACTTGAATAAATTACAGATAAAAGATTGTGCCTATGATACGATAATTGGTTTAGAACAGATAAAAGCCACACATTCCATTGTGTAAAAATATTAAACACATTTTACATTTTTGCACAGTACATGTTAATATTGTCTTCTACCACCAGATTTGATTGAACATTGATTGTCATAAAATGCAAATATATGCGCTCACCCTTTGTACCTTAATGTGTTCAAAAAATTACTCATTCACATTTTCAAGCCAACGAGCCATCCTTTAGCAGCTTATTATTCAACTGTAAAACATTTCATGATTTTTTTTTTTTTTTTAATGATGCGCTTCATTATATCAGTCACCACAGTGACGGCAAAAGCCCTTGCCTTGTTTCCACGGAGTGAAATAGGAACTTTTTATTCCTTTGTTAGGATTGGGAACAAGCGCACTCCTAAAGGTTCCATGATGTACTTTTACTGTGAGTAAAAGAACTGTATACTGGTTTAAAGGCAGTACTAAAAATGTTTTCCCAAAAACTGTACAGTCGAAGGCATTCTGTGGTTTTGAGCGCCATTTGCAGAATCTTTAAATGTCATATCACACAGCAAGTGAATAGAGAAATTACCTATATTTAAGGATATCAAATACTTTTTCTTTTTTACAGCTTTCATTGTGAATTGTGTATTGCCTCCTTCAAGCAGCTTCTCCTCCCCTCTGTCCACCTTCTTCCCATAAGTCCAGTCTAGACTTTCTCTGTCAAAAGACTTTCTTAATTCTCTCCAGATTGGTCCCCCTCTTGCTGGCTTCACTCTGAGAAGAGGGTGGGCTATAAGCTGCTGGTGACATTTGCGGCCACTGCCCAGGCTGGGAACTCGGACAAATTAAAGAGGGGAACCCCCCACGTGGTGATGGCCAACATCACCACCGCCACGCCGATCAGGTTCACTCCGAAACCTGCTTTCACCTGGAAAATAAAAAGGAGATGGCAATACATTCATGCAAGAAAAAAATATCATGGCAAACCACCAAACAAAAATGTTCTAAAAATATATACTGTGGACTGAAATACACAGGTTAATTATGTACCTTTTGCCATCTAGTGGAAGAGCATTACATTGTTCTGCCTGTCTCTGTCACTGTCATAGACAGATTAACAAATATATACTTGTCTTAAATAAATAATTTTTGGGCCACCTAAGTGGAGTTGGGAATCGCATATGTCACAGTGTATAATCACAAACCAGAGCGCAGTTTAAATGAGAGAAAACGTGACAGCTTCTCTAGGGGCATTCAAGTCTTTGCCAAGAGTTACAAAATACAACTTTTCATCCCTCTGATTACATAAAACAATCACAGGCTTTTTGATGCTGCAGGTGCAAGAGAGCGTGTGATTTGGGCAAAGTAGGCGTGCACGTGTGCGTGTGTGTGTGTGTGTGTGTGTGTGCGCGCGTGCGTGTGCGTGCGTGCGTGTGTGCGTGTTCGTGTGTGTGTGTGTGTGCGCGTGTGCGTGTCATACCATGTCGCTGATCTGCAGGTGTCCGTAGCTGAAGACGATGGCGTTGGGGGGGTTCCCCACTGGAAGCATGACCCCGAATGACACGCACATTGTGGAGGGGATTAAAGTGTGGAGGGGGTTGATGCGCAAGGTCTCGGACTATGAAGGAGGGGTAGATACAGTAAGAAATAAAGGGAAAGAGGAATTTAAAAAAATTGAACAAACATTTTGGAGAAAGTGGAGGTCATGAAAAAAATATCTCCCCATTGCTTCGACATTTGTCAAGTTACACAATATTTTTTTTAAGTTAACAATTTAGGATCTTAACAAGAAAACGAAGGTGAAGTATATATTCTGCTACTCTTAATTTCCCTCTTAGGTGTGAATTCAGTCCGAAAGAGTGAGTGAACCAAATGCACAATTATTTCCAGTTTCACAGTATTAAAATGTAATGGACAACAAACTGATGAAATTTGAAAGAACTATCCGAATCCGAATATGTGAAATGGAATGGAACTCAATCCAGACCCAGCTCACATTGCAAATGGAAGACCCGTGCCTTCAGTTTATGTATATTCAAACTAAATGTTGCAACACATCATTCTTGATCAAGCTGTGACGTACCAGTGCGGAGAGGATGGGCAGGAAGACGGTGAGCGTCGCCGGGTTGGAGGCGAACTCCGTGACCGCCGACACCAGCAGGCAGGCGAGCAGGGTGACGGCCCAGGGCGGGAGTCCACTCATCGGCTCCAGCTGGCGGCCGATCCACACGGACAAGCCTGACACCTGCACACCGAAATCAGTCAGTATGATGCACTGCAGTTCTACTCGTTGAACTCAATGATTCTCTGATCGATGTTGTACCTTGCAGCCGGCTGCCAGCGCATAGCCTCCGCCCACCAGGATGACGATCTCCCACGGCATTAGCCGCTGGAAGTCCTTCCAAGTGATCATTGGAGCCAGCGGGTCTGATGCTGTAAATACAAATTGCGAAGGAATGTCGTGACGTGAGGATTTGTTTTATTGTAAAAGCAATAAAAGTATTGCTTTGACATCTTGGTGCAAAGGAACTATTTTGAAGTGAGTTGAGCAGCTTCATTTAGACAAAAGTAGTGCTCTGCTGCCATCTTGGTGCCATGGAACTATGCTCAAGTGAGTTGAGGAGCTTAATGTAGACAAAAGTAATGCTTGGTTGGCCGCCGTCTTTTGGAATCTTGGTGGCAAGAGTTGCAGAGCTTTATTACGGCAAAAGTAGTGCTTTGCCACCATTTGGTGGCATATGTAGGCAGTTCTAAACCTAGTTGCGGCAGGGCTCGGTCCCTACCGGTCCTTAATAGCAGGGGAACACTGTAGTACAGTTTCATAAATACTGCACAGTGACTCAAAACCACTCTAGAAACTATCCAATCAATTATTATTTATTTACAACAATTAATGTATCTTTGTTCATCCATCTATGCCAGCGACGTATAGTGACAGGCCAAACTATTCAGTAGGAAATGGCAGAACAGAACAGAATAATAGCTTCGTGATCAATAAACAGGCCCCGATTTCACACTGAGGAAACCTATTTCTGAGTACATTGGGAGAAATATCTTTATTCCAGTAGATACTGTATACTTTTTGTGCCATTTTTGGTGTGCTGCATGTAAAAGATGTGCCTTGGCTCACTAAGGTTGGTTAACACTGATATAATCTGGTCACTAGCACCCTGAAGCCTGCGTGTGCTCTACCTGAGTCTCTGTAGCTCGAAGAGGGTGAAGAGAAAGGCCGCCTTGCAGGAATGAGGAAGAGCAGGAAGCCCAGGAGGACAGACACTGTAGCGTCGGTGCGATAACCTTTTCTAAAGGAGGGAGAACATACATTACGATTTCATTTTGTGTGTGTGTGTGTGTGTGTTTGACACGCAACATGAATAATGACAGTTAGTGGGATATCGGGAGTACTTCTCAAAAAGGGAGGTCCAGCCGGGCACAAAACCAGGTTCTCTCGTGAACCAAAGCAGAGTCATCAAGATGAAGAAAACCCCAGTGACAACCTCTGGGTAGCTAGAACACACACACCAAAAAAAAAAAGAAGAGCAACATCTGGTAATAGAGAATTAAAATGTCATTTTAATGTCCTACTCTGATGGAACAGATGGATACCTGATGGGTCCCAGTTTTTCATACTCCTCATGGATTCTCTTCTCTGACATCATTTCCCTTTTGGACTTGCGTTTCTTACTCAGAGAGCATGTTTCCCTGAAGCTGGAGATGACATCATTAACCACACACATTCACCATGCACAAACTCTCACACGGCACTCACTTGCAGCCCAGGAAGAGAAAGTGCAGCCACAGCCAGGTGAGGACCAGCATGATAATGGCAATGGGGAAACTGAAGATGAACCACGTGCCGAAGTTGATCACCTTGGCATCTGGATAGCGCCTGGAAACGGAAACAATGGACGTTTCTGCAGTGTTTTGCAAATTCACCTGAAAAGGTTACACGGTGAACCAGGCATCTTCGTGGTTTGGCATTTGCAAATGTGACTATTTGTAGATTTGTTTCCTTTTTTCCCCCTTGAACCTATCTTCAGTTAGCCGCTATTTAAAATAAATAAATAAACTACATTTGCTGTTTTTGGGCTCTATCTGGTAACATCTTGATGTATGACGTATGTTGAAGTGAGTTGAGGAAATTAATTAGGCATAGGCAAAACTATGTAAAGGAAAGTCTGGACACTCTATGAAGTGACAGCACTGCTCTGTTACTGGTCAAATCAACATCATATGATTTATGAACGGCATGTTGATATCCAGCGTCTCCATTTCTGCCAAGCTTGTCATAAACAGTAGGCCTGCATTAGCCTGGAATTGGGGTCTGATTCGCAAACCTGACTTAACATGAGTCAGAAAAGCACAGAAGCTTTTTTTTTTTTTTTTTTATGTTGCATGCATAAAGAACGTACGTGTTAAACTGCTCAGCGAATATTAGGTTGGTGGACGTGCCGGTGATGGTGATGAGTCCACCGATGGTTGCGGCGTAGGTGATGCTGAGTGTCAGACATTTGCAGATCATGTGGTCCCGCTTGGTGGGATACTGGGAGTCTCGCCTGGCCTTCACGCGCTTCACATTTGGGATTTCAATGGCCACCTATGTGAAAATGAAGAACAAAATGAGTGACACTTGAGTCTTCAGGTTCTACTCAGAGAATGTTTTATCATTGGCGTTTCGCTGGTAGTTTCTCACCCGCGGCAAGTGTCCGTTTGTATGTGTGATGCATTCTTGATTGGTATTTTGATTCACACCCATCCCGTTGGCTTCTCCAGTCTGTACATGAAGAGTTCAAATAGAGTCGTTTATGATGTAGTTGTTTTTTTTTTGTTTTTTTTTTGTTAAGAAATGAGTTTTTGTTACCTCACTAAGTGTAGAGAGCTCCTGTTTATCGTAAGCATTGCTGGAGGATGAGGAGAGAATGACAGCAATTAGATGAATAAAAAGAAGTGCTGGTTGGTAAAATAGTTGCTTTAAAACAAATTCTTTATCGGTTAATCCAAACTTAGATGTTTTTTGAGACAACTGTAAGGAAGTCAGAGTTGCTGGAAGAGTGAGAAATTATATTATATCATATTGAATAGATAAGATGATTGAAATATACCCGTGTTTGTTAAACTGATATGCAGTACGTTAAACTGCAAACCTGCAAAACTGTGACAATAAGTACAGTTTACCATTTTCAGCTATACCATTACTCTAATTTAAATATTCAACATGTCAACCCTGGAATGCAGTTCATTAAAAAACATTTCATGTCCAAATTGTGTCATATTAGTAAAATACAGTATTTATTTATAATATTTAATTATAATGATTATAAATTACATTCATTTTTTTAATAGCTTCACTACAATCATTATAGTTCTTATCACTCTTATATTGTCTAACTGTGAGGTATTCCTGGGGTCCATTTTATTATTACTATTATATTTTTCAAATTGAAGAAAATGTTATTGGTTTTTTTTAATTTTTTTTTTATTTTGTGCTTTGTCTCCCAGCCAGATACAGGTGAGATGGAGCGGGTTGTTTGGATAGGGGTTCTCTTGAAAATTTCAAAATGTGAGCACTGTTTTTTATATGTTTCTCTACTGTACTGCAGGGTTGATGCTCAATCAAAGATATTGGGCAAAAAAAGATGTGGTTACAAAATGCTTAGGGAGATTCAACAAACAAAATTCAGTCACAAATGAAGTTACGACCAAAACAATACCTGTCATTACGGTCGAGCAGTGCCAGTTGGTTCTTGTCCAGGGTTTCTTCTTTGTCTGAAACTGCAGCAGGACAAAACAAACACCATCAAAATTGCACATTTGTCACAGTCGACGAGGAACATTTTAGACTGTATATTAATATAACATCACAGACAAATGCCTCATACTGGATCTCACACAAGGCCGACCATATTCAAAGTTTGCAAGCGAGCATTTGTACCGCTGTCGTCCTCGGTGGCGTCGGGCTCGAGGTTGTCGGCCATGCCGGTGCATATGAGTTGCTGCAGGACGGCTTCGGCAATTGGCATCACCATAGCTGTGGTGGACGTGTTGCTGAGCCACATGGACAGAAAAACTGTGCAACACATGAAGCCCAGCACCAACCTTGCGCAAGAGAGCATGAATAAAGATTGTTAGGTACGTTTGTCTCATGACAATTGATCCCTTGAGACTTTTCGCATTGGTGTGAAATCAATGCTTTTACTTTTCAGGGACTTAAAGTATAGTGTGTTAGTACTTTTCTCACCCCTGGTAGACTGTCCGTTTTCTATGCTTACGGTGTACACTCTTGCATGCTTGAACACTCACATGCCAGGCTTGGCCCCCGCAATCATCACCATGCGCAGGGCGATGCGCTTGTGCAGGTTCCACTTTTCTATGGACGCTGCCAGACAGATGACTCCCATCAGCAGCAACGTGGTGTCTTTCGAGTACTCGGCCGCCACCTGAACATACGTCAAAGACAGGCCTCACAGGAACTGATGGCTGATGGCTGAATGTGGGTTTTTACCTCCTTCACCCACTTCCCTACTTCACCCTCCCCTGTTTGGATCAACACTTACACCATTCTTTCTTTTCAATCTCGTCGTTGTATAAGCCAACGTCTCGTCCCCTCTCACCTAACGCCTGCTGGACTTTGTCCTGCTGGGCTGTTTGCCATATTTCATACATGATGACAATCAATTCCACACCGGATACAGTTGGAAATGTGTTATTTAATTGTCTTTTAGGTCAAAAAGTAAACAATTAGTGCAAAAGTAAAGAATATGAACACAATTGTAAACTACAATGTATTCCTCTTCCAAACCTAGCTACATTATCATTAAATTATATTTATTTATATCTATGTTTAGTTATATTTTAATTTCCATTAACTAACTTGAGTGCTTTGAAAGGCACATATAAATATAAGCTATCATTTTTTTCATATAGCTGTTATAACGGACATCATGCAGACATACCTAATGAATTGTCCAGTGAGAGTACCAGAAGATTTGATACAAGCAGTATTTCACAAAATGGCATCCAAAGATGTCATCACCTGCGTACCCCCTGAATGCTCAACTCAGGTGTTTATTGGTGCAACTTTCCCAGTTCTACGTTGCCGCCATTGCAGCTACCAGGTGGACTACAGTAAGCAAGCGTTATAACAGACAGGAAATGTTGCATAAAAGCTCTCTGTTTATGGACCACCATCACAAGAGGCTTACAGTGTGGTTAAGAGGCAGCTTTGCAATTTGGTCACATGGCACTCTTTTTATGTAATGCTGTGATAAGAAAGGTAAAGAAAAATGGAGGTGGGTGACTTATTGGTGATACGATGGGCTTTACCCACTAGTCAACAAGGACGAGCCATTGGACATGCTTTTACACCTGTTAAAGAGGAGATATGTGCGAAACGTGACAGTACACCTACAGGACTAAAACATTCTCTGTGCAGCATTACTAAAGCAAAACACAAAGAAAGGACCATTCACTTTCTGTCTGATCTGGGCTTAGAGAAAATATAGATGACTCAGCACAGACATTCCGTTTCTATGCATTGCTCTGAAGATTTAACGCCTTCCACATGCACAGTCAGAAAAACAATTTTAAGGTTCACCGTTGTCACGTGACATCAAACATACATATGAAAACTCAAATTGCCAACAGGCAATTTGTGTGTTTCACTTCATTTGCAGTGTGTTCACCTTCCTTTGGCACATCTAAGTGTATTTTTTATTTTTGCAAAGCAGGGGTTTACTGTAATGTGTGATGGCTTGTCGAAAAAAATACCAAACTACAATAAAAAACAAACAAAACAAAAAACTCACCTCGCTTGACTTTAGTACCCCAAAGAGTGGGTAGAGGAAGGCAGGGACGAGGGCGGCAGCACCCAAGGGAACAGCCTCTGATACCCAGTAGACTGCCGTCACTATTAGCACATATGCGCAACATGCCTCCTGCAAACCAACAAACCCACAGAACATCGAATGAATGCATACATTTTCATCATTTTATTTTCTATAAAACAGTTCTGGATGAGGGTTAAGACTGAGCCATTGCAAATCATTGGTGCAATGTTTCCATTGGTCGGGATATCAAATTATGTAAAAGGTCCTAACATAATTCCCTGGGGTACTCCAACATGTCGAAGTGAATTGATTTGAACTGATCAACCTAGATTAGACCCACTGTCAAAGTCCACATGTTATCGCACTTAAATCTATGAACTGTGTCTTCCTTTGCTATTGATTTAATTTGGCGAGGACTATTTCCAGATATAAGGCGCAATTTTATTTTAGTTATGCCAGAAAACAAAATGTGGGCAAGGACCCACAACGGTTCACTTTCTCTTTAATAGTGAACAACGACAATAATGAGAATTAATGGGAAAATGTATCGAGTGTAATATCACGCTACCCAAAAAAAAAACATAGTACTTTAATTACTGTACTACATACACTTTCTAGCGATTAAATTTTAATTTTAGTGCCCTATAAATAGTTGGACACTCGTAATAAATATAAACATAATACATTTCAATTTTTTTTTAAGTAATTATTTTTTTGACAGTGTTTTCCCTGGCTGTAAATTCTGACAAACAATTTGTCAAATTAAATACTTCACCAACTATTACTGCTGCGACTGCAAATAAAATATCAACCCAAATAAAAATACAAAAATGTAAATAAAGTAAAACATTTAAATCCAATACAATGAAAATATAAAATAAAATTCAACAGATAAAATTGAAACACTAGCAACACATTCTAAAGCTGTCAACGATAATGTCAAGGTCCCACCCAAAAAATATCTGAATTGTTTCATATAGCTTTCAGTTTTACTTCCAAGTCCTGTTGACTTGTGAACGGCTGGGACCGTGCTGAATCAGCACTGAAAATTCACATGCATGGAGGTGGAAAAGCCAGACTGATAGTGGGGTTAAAGCAATGCACAAGGGTGGGAAGGTGCTGAGGCGCATGAGGGGGGTACATGCAAAGATAAAATGAGTAAACACAGGACGGGAGATACAAGCAAGATGGCCTGATTCAGCACTCACTGATTATTGATTATTGGCTACTGTTTATCAGAGGAGGCTGTGAGACCTTCAAACATGCATTGCTGATTTCTTTGTTGGTGTCCTTTTGCAAGTTAAAGCTAAAGTGCAAAGTAAGCAACAGCTGCTGATGGAATAATCAGACTTTATAATGATAGAGGCTTTGCGTTCAAACTCGAGTCGGACCTCATTTACTTATAACCATTTAAAAAAGGGTATCATGTTGGGATACCTTTTTTTGAATACATCTTTTTTTTTTTTTTTTTTTTTTGCTTCCTAACGCATTGCTAGGGTAGCGAATTTCAACTCGGTATCAGCAAATACTCAAAATCAAGTGACTCGAGCATCCCGAGACTCTCGGCATAATTACTTTGGAAAAGCAGATATTTCACCTTTGTGTTGACTATCTTAAATTGTGCAGGCGTATTTCCACCTCAGCGCGGCTAATCAACTCCCTGTTATCAGTGGTGGGCTCAGGAAATGATGATGAGTGGCATTTAAACAAAGAAACTTGAAAGGCTAATTAGATCACCTGGTGGAATAAATGTGCGTTCCCTGAACCAATCAACAACAGGCTATATTACCTTTTTAAATTTACTTATTATCTCACAGTCATACAAAAATGTTTACCATGTTCAACTACTACTAATTCATTTTTCCTTCTTTTGTCATTATACATTTTGTATTCACCGAGTCATTGTGGTGCAGTATATAAACCAAAATGCTTTTAATTCTAAGAAAGTGAGATTACATGTCACATTCCTAACAACACCGTCGAGTGCTATTTTTTTTTTAAACTAAGCAATATGTTTCATAAAAAATGTTGGTGTTTTTTGTGGTGGGCTGGAACGGATTAATAGCATTCATTTCAATGGGGAACGTTGCTTTCAGATGCACGTTATTAGCGTTGAACACATGTTCACGGAAAAAAAACTTGTAAATCAAGGTACATGGTACACCACTGTATATGAAAATCACAATGAGCTTGTCTCACTTCACTCACAAATGTACTTATTCTATAAACATACTTATTACTCTGTTGTATGAATGGCAACAAGTGGATACGCAGGTCAAATGTACTCCTTACCACCTATTTGGAAGTGCATACAATTGTTTCCGCCTGTCACTATATGTAACTGGCATAGATAGATAAACATTATTTGGAGTAATTTTCCGACCAATTAAGTCAACTTAGATCATGACCCTTAGCCCAGTGGTTGGGAATCACTGTCTTTGTGAATTCAAATGCATAAAGCTTAATGACAAAGACTGGCTCCACAACAAAATGTAATCCGCTACTAGGAATTACTTTTGGGTGTCAGTTGGCTCACTAGCAAGCAAACAAACATGGAAAATGTGGTAATAATGAGCCAGTGTTTGGCTGGATGTTCTGTTGTGCTGCAGCCGGACACAGACTCACACACACACACACACACACACACACACACTCACACACACGTCACATTCCTGAAACAGTCTGTGGTCCCCAGTGTCGTAAGAAGCCAGCGGGACGCCGCCCCTGCGTGCTGTCGGTGGTGGTACATTGATTATATAACTTCATTACTCTGATTATTTTTTTCTTTGTGTTGATGTTCTGGCACCTCGGCTCTGGCTCGGCCTCATCCTGGGTCAGCAGCGTACGGTGCCAAACATGCATCGGCGCTGACATAACAGCAAGGAGAGCGGCGATTGGCCAGCGGGCCACTTGGAAGCACGTGAACACTCCTTTGAATGAAAACCACTTTACCCCGTACAACAATATTAGCATCACAGTGGTACCTTGACTTTTGAGTTAAATTTGATACATGATTATTTTTACTACTTTTTTTCCCCCACTTAACTTTCACTGAGCTTATATATTGCTCATGTTTTTCTATGATTTCCAGCTTTAATTTAATGGACATCATCCGCTTTTTCTTCTCAGCGCTCACTTTCTTCGGACTCGTTGGCCTGATGTGAAGTTCGCTGCAACCATAAAGGGCCGGCGTGCCTGCAGCTCACTCGCAAGCCAAATTTTTGCTCGCAACACAAAGCAAAAAAAATGGACCGAGGTTCGGCTCGTAACTTGAAGAACTTGTAAGTTGAGCACTTTTAAGTCAAGGTACTACTGTATAAGAGGTTTTACACAAATAAGGATGCCGTGCGGATTTCTCCACGAGATCCAGCAGATGGTGCTATGTTGAAAAAAAAAAACTCTTTTGTCCCACAATGTCATTTACTGTCAGTTGTGACGAATCGACTACTCTCATAATTATCTCAAAAGTGACATTTATTTCGAACAATTTCCTTTCTATTACTTTGTCTGACTGCCTAATTTCTTTGCTGTTGATGGCAGCACAAAGAAACCTAATGGTCATGACTGGGATATATATATATATATATATATATATATATATATATATATATATATATATATATATATATTGTTAATCATAGAAGTATTTTGCAATGTAACTGGGGTTGTGTCCTAAATAAATCAGTAAAGCAAGAGTAATTATGCGTTATCTACTTAGCCAATTTTTTTTTTCAGTTGCAAAGTTTTACAAATGATTTGTATTAATAGTTTTCTATTGCAGTTTAGTGAATTGCTGGAAGAGTACGTTTTGATGGTAAGTTGCTGACCAAAATCTTTACCACAATATTGATCGTGTACTAAAGCTTGCTAAAAGGACAATTATTAGCCTAATAGCATGATTGACCAAGTCAGTTTTAACTTATTGTTACAATGTCAATTAAAAATAGCATTGTGCTTGCTACAAATTTTGTTTTTTTTTTAATGTCTGTGTAGAATCCAAGTCATGCAGGCAATGATAATCCACAAAGGTTGAATCGGGGCAACTGGACTTTGTTGTGAAAAAATGACCCCTGTAACTATGCTCTCTGGCTAACAATTTGGATTCCCTTCTTCCCAGTTGCCACCATTACTTCATCCGGTTCCTCAACCAGGAAAGGTCCAGAATTTCATTTCATCTAAACCGAACTGGTACATTTGTCACGTTTGTTATGACTTATCCCGAGTCTTTCGTATAACTTTCCAAGCCAAGTAGCAACCCTGCGCACAATGGATTTAAGCTTGTGATAATCCTATTGTTCTTGCAACAGTTTTTACATGACTGAGATTTGCTTTTCCGCCCATTTCTTCTATTATGAATGGGACGTTTATGCGTCTTTGAACCCTTTTGGCCTCATCTTCCACTGATCTCCATGTCATCAACGTGACGCGACATCTCCACACAGACACGGCCTGCTGATCTGGATGAGCATTCATCACGACAATAGGCCCTTTTGATTGATTCACGCACAAGAAAATCCCATCAGTTGACTGCAGCTGTCAAAAAAGGAGCTTCAACAACACCAACTGGATGTTATGTCGTGGGTATTTTTCTATTATTTGGTACGAATGTATCGTTAAATTGAGTGCTGCTGTTATGGAGAGGTGGTATGTAACAGTATAAATGCTTTGTAACTGTACTGAAGTGGATTTTTTTAAGTCTCTACTTGACTTCAGTGTTTACTTTTTACTTTTACGCAGATGTCTGTACTTTCTACTCCAGACTTGGTCAAAATAGGCTTCTAATATTTTATTGTTTTATAGACAGGTATACTTCTACTTAAGTACAGATTGTGCATACTTTTGCCACCTCTGGTCATTTATGGATTCAGAAACTCAAACTGTGCCTTTTCTTTTGACTTTTGACTTTCACTCAGATACAGTATTTGTACTTTCTCCTCCTCACTTAGTCAAATTAGGCTTTTATTTTTATTTTTTTGTTTACACAGGTATTATCTGTACTTCTACTTAAGTACAGAATGTGGGGACTTTTGCCACCTCTGCTGATTTACCGATTCAACAATTTCAACTGTGTATTTTACTGACTTGAATGAATTGCTCTTCCTAAAATAATGCAGTAGTCAAGTTGTTTTCACAAATAGACACACAACAGAACTTAATCTTCTGCCATATTTGCTTACGATTTCCTCTGTTCTTTTATCTTTATAGTATTAAAGTTGTTTGACTTACGCTGGTGGGGTGGATGAGAGGAAGTGGCAACAGGGAGAGTGGGATGAAAATCACCACGATCAGATTCCTCGCCCTCCACAGCCTCCGGAACAGATCCATCCTGGCTGCGGCCTCCAGCCTCATGGGTGACCCGGAGCTCTGGACTCAACAGAACCGACCGTGAACGTCAGCTGGGGGGGGTGAGGGAGGGGAGGTGTCCAGTCACCACAGGCAGGGGCAGCACACAACCGGGCCAGGACCGATGATGAAGGGGGGCCGCACTGTTTCCAATGCGTAAAGTTCGCCTGGCTGCGCGCTTTTACGCATGAGTGGACTGGTGTGGTGTGTTTGGGCCAAGCCACTTAGGAACACGACAGTCTCCCCCGTCCTGGCTTCTGTCTGCAGCGTCAGGTGAGGCCCCAGGGGCTCATTTATTGGTCTGCTTTGCTATGCTAAACAAGCATTGTTTTGTACCAACCTCTTCTTGTGCGTCACCCAATCAGACTTGAGGTGTTTGCATAAGGGTGTGGGCGTGAGCATGAGGTCCATAACTGCAAGGGATGTTACTCGTGGAAAATACCACGAAAACAGTTAAAGATTAATACAACTAAAATAATTTGACTATTGAATATTATAGAGTTCAGTATACAGTACATGTGTTTATATTTAAATAAATCCTGAGGACATTTGGATCAGGTTATATGTAGTTTCATGTTAAAATATTTTAAGATCAAATTATAAATATAGTGCAACTATATACGTACACACTACTGTACAACAATAATACTGTAACCCAGCCCAACTTTCCAAGCAATTATCCTACACCGCCTTCTAGAGGAGGGTTTTATATGTGCATCTATATAGCAATATATATATATATATATAACCTTATACCGTATAAAATACTGTATCTGTATGTAGGTGTACATGCAAGCCAAACCAGGACAGGTTTGTGTTTCAATTTTTAAATGAATACAAAATAACTACAAAAATGTGGAAATAAATTTTAATTAACCAATTTTAGGGGGGGGGGGAATTTGTTTTTTTGTCTCAATTAACCAATGATTAAATAAAACTTTAAATGGATATTTGGAATTACGTATTTTAATATTTTTTAAATTATATTTTTCCCATGAAACCAATTGACATTTTTTAATTATATAAATGATTTAAAAATAACAACAAAATAGTCAATCCATTTTAATTAACCAATTTAAGGATAAAAACAAAGTGGGCCATACTTTGTGTGCTACACTAACTTTAAAGTAAATAAAATTTTAAAAATAAATATTTGATAACAATCCACCTTAAGCACATAAGGCTCTCTTAATAAGGTTTGACGCACTGGTAAATAACCTCACATGGCAGACATTCCATTCACATTCACATGCACATGCATCAACGTGAACAAAAAAAATAAATCAGCAAATGACCAAAATGTTTCTTTAGTAAGGATTAACTGTGATTTCCTGATAAAAACAAACAATTGATTGACTGCTGCTGACTGGAAGCGAAGACTCGGGAAAAAGGATTATCCTCTCAGTTTCATATGATGTCAAATATGTTAGCTTGTGAATAACTTTGCTATTAGTTGTACGCTCACAAAACAGAAGGCAGAGTGGCCAGATGAAGTTTGGGTCCCGTCCTCAATGTCCAACACAAACCTTCAGATTCTGGAGCTTCAGTTAAAATCGACACAAAAAAAACATTTTTAGTGTCAAATGTTTGTCTACATTTATCCAAAACCCAAAATCTCCTAAATCCCTTGGAGCTGAAAGTTTGTCAAAGTCTAACAGGAGAAAAAGGCAAGAGGTAAAACTAGTCATTAATAATTTATTCGCAATCGCACTGCAACATATTCCTGAAGATCTCCCAGGAGAGACTGAAGAACAGCGGGCAAACACGCGCTTACAGTATATTTACACACAGATATCATTTTGAAAAGTTGAGAAACAATCAGTGCAATGCAAATGGATTGTACTGTACTTAAAAGTTAAATACAACTGAACTGTACCACACCGAGAATCACACCAGCCTTGCTCACTGAAAGATGCCAGATAAGGTAAGAAAAAGCTGTAACTGTAACTAATATCCACGAGGTGGCGTTGTGCACATATCTCATTTATCACTGTGTGCTTGAGCCACTCCAACCAACCATCAGCCTGAGCTCAACTGTACTATCCCAGTTACATTAGACTGCCTATTAATATATCCTCATCAACGTTTTTTTTTTTTTTTTTTTGGCCTATTTTCCCACACATTTGCATTTGGTTTAATGTGGGATTACACCGAGGCAAAGCGTTTTCCCGTCAGCATTATAGTTTAGTGAAAGACCCGAAATGTAAATATACTTGACCTCAGATTAGAGGTCACGTCTACACATTAAAATATCTTTCCTCTTTTGGACGTAGCTACTTTCTCACTAGTTAATGAAGTGTGTGGATGTGTGTCCAGGTCCTGTGGCGCACACCACAACATGAGCTCAGCAGAGCTGCAGGGGTGCCTAAATGGTTTATTTGAACATTTGTGTCTGTCTGACTTTTTAATCTGCTGCTGTAATTTAACATCAAAGCTGCAGGGGATTTGGCTGAAGCTTGAATCCTCACCGAAATCTAGAGGGATATTTTCAAACATCTCCAAAACAACGTTGATTGGGATCATTTGTTCATGGTCTATGAGTTAGAGCAGTGATTATCAAAGTGTGGTATGCGGGCTCCCTCTAGTCGTACGAGAAAGTATCACTGAATTCAATTTTCAAACTGTGAATACTGTTACAGTGGCTTAAACCTTTTTTTGTTTCATACAGTTACGTTGTATTTAACATTAAAGTACAATACATTTGCGTTTAATCTTTTAAAATGTTTTGTTTCCAAACATTGAACATAGAATTCTATCAGCAAGTGGTCATGGACAAGCCGTGAAGGTGGTCGGCTTCGGGAGGATAATTCCCCGGGCTTGATCCGACCTCTTTGCCCTTCAAATCCAGCCCGCTCCCGTGCCGTGTGGAATAAAGGAGCAATTGTCACCGTGCGTGTCATTCACAAGGCTCAAGTTCAAGATTGAGTCAAATTTTGATCGATGCAATGCAGTCGGCGCAGAGGTAGGCACACGAAGGTCTGATGGCCTCTGAGAGGATTACGTAATTCATTATCATTTTTGGAAAATTCTTAATTTTAGGAGCATTATATGACTAGTTGAATTGAATGTGTTATTTTTTATCTGTGTGTTTATTTATTTATCTATCTTTCAAAAGCGAGTTTTGTATTAATTTTTTAAAGACTCAATAATTATGTATGTAATCAAGAGTTATTTTCAAGCTGGAGCATAATATAGATGACTTTATATACAGTACTGATTTACACGTACTTTAATGCATTCATAAAAAAATTTTAAAGTAATGTATTTTTATTTAGTTCTTCAGAATTGTCTGTAGACCACTATACAGTATTGATTTTTCTTTTTTTTTTTTTAAACATAGTAGACACTTTTGCGGGTGTTCCGATGTGTGTGAGCCAAGAGGAGATGAGACAGACTCAGACGGCTCATGAACACACACACACACACACACACACACAAACAAAAAAGAAGAATTGAGTTGAGTCTGAATGTGTGTGTGTTTGTGTGTGGTATGTTTTGCATTGCATAACAGTGTTTGATGTGCTCCAAGATGGCTGCATAAGGGATTAGGGTCATACTAATGATTTGCTCAGTTTGTGGATGTCTGCACACACGTTCAACACTTCTCAGCTCACAAATAACTCTTTAGTGCAGGGGATTTCAAGCTTTTTGGGTCCAAGGACCCCTTACAGTGAAGATTTTCATTTTAAAGGACCCCCGTCATAATACTAACGCCAATTACATATGACCATGTGTAATGCTAAATGCTTGATTATGAAATTAAATCCTATTTTGTTGGGATGAAAAGTCACAATCTTACGAGAATAAAGTCATATTTTCAAAAGATAAAGTTGTGATATTAAAGTCAAAAGTTAATGAGGGAAGAAATTCATATCTCAACAAGTGAATTTGAAAACTTAGTAGAAATATTAAGCCGTTTGTTTGGGGGGGGCAGCTTTATATGTGAAGGTCACATTAGTGTGCGTCACTACAAGTACATTGGCGTATCATCGCTGTACAAAGCTGTGATAGCGATGCTAACCTATGGATGAAAGCATCACCACTCAACCCGACGACAGGCGTCTCAATCTCCTTCCGCCATTCCTCCTGTCCGATAGTTTTGCCGCTCTCATGTCATCGCTCACTTCCCCACACTCTCGCACTTTAATCGATCTTCCAATTTATTTTTTCCACCCTCTTTTTGCCTCTTCCTATTTTTGGTCCCACGTGCATCAATGAGTAATGCGTTCGCTCGGACGTTCTGTCTGGAGAGGCATCAACAAGAGCGATCACGTTCATAGTACACCTGAGCATCTATACCTGGTATACTAATACACACTGTTAGGAGACTAAAAGACTCACTCTGAGTGGACAGCAAGTGCAGTCACGTTTCAGCCCATGGATGCCAACTCATATAGGCTGCAAACTGGGAATGCAAATCTGAGTGCCCTTTAAGTCCCATGTACACATTGAGTTGAGATTTCAAACTCCAGTGAGAAAAGGGTTCTGTGCTCCCCTCGTCATCGCTGAATCTGCTCCTCCGACTGTGGCACTCCTTTCGGGGCAAAAGCGTCTTACTGACTGAAATCAAAAGCTATTTTAATCCCCCCCAAAAAATCAAGTTACATTTCAACAAAGGACCCCTGATTTAACAACAGCAACACAATTCTTGCATCCATTGATTTCAAGGTTCTCAATCGGGTTGAGATCAGGGGAGTATGTCTCTCCTTTTATACACATAGCAGCCAATGATGTTTTTCATTGAAATAGTTTTTGACCTCAGTAAATATGACCTCCCAATGCAGCAAATTCAACAAATGACTATTTTCAGTTGTCACCTATAAAATGTCATTTGGAACAGTGCATTTAAGTTTCTTTGTTTTTCAAAAAGATACTGTTATACAGTAATTGCAAAGTTTGTTCAAAAACATTTGAATTCTACGCAAATGTTTGACGACTCGAAAATTATGTTGCCTGTCATTTGCATCAAGTATTTAGGAATGTCAGAGAAAAATATAATTTGCATAATAATTTTAAATGCGGTGTAAAACAATGGATGGATGTGGGATGATATTATTGTATGTTTAATGCAGTACAGTGCTATTTTTCATATTGGAATTAGAATTACAATTTTCATTGTCATCGCACGGTGTACAACGAAATTGGTGCAAAAGACATTTAAAAAGAAAAATATACACAGTGACACATTTTGAAATAAGAATAAATATATATATTTTTTTTAATATGCTAATAACACATGTAAATATAAATATATATTTAAATATTCTATTATTAAAAACCCGTTGGTGTTTTGTGGGACTAAAACGGATTAATGGCATTTATATTCATCACAATGGGGAATTGGGGATGATTGAATGATTTGAACATGATTTAAGTTACAAGCATGGTTACGGACCGAATTCAACTTGTAAGTTAAGGTAGCACTGTATACTGTTTTAAAAAAAAACAAAAAACAAAAACTGAGATATAGCCTGGGAACACCGTAGAGTACACCATTGAAGGATAACGATAGCACCGCTAACTCTGGGGCTCCAATCCCTGACACCTTGCTTACAGCGAAAGCACCCCCCACCACAACAACGGCGGCGGCAGGGTAGGCAGGGGTGCACGTGAGAGGGTCACAGTGGTGGAAGCTCGCATGCAGGCAGCCACTGCACGAGTGAGAGCTCAGCACAGCTCAGCCAGCGAGTGACTGTTACGCAAGAGCTCAGTCGGCCCAGCTGGAGATGAGAGAGCAAGTTAGAGAGAGGGAGGGAGAGAGAGAGACAGAGAGAGAGAGAGAGAGAGAGAGAGAGAGAGAAAGAGGGAGTAGCAAACAGCACAGGAGACAAACGCTGACTTTCTTTCTCTGCTTTACAGCCAGCATCATGAACGGGATTTTCTGAAGAGTACCCGAAGCAAAAGGATCCAAGAAGTGATGGAGTCAACACATGTGACCTTGGCGCTGTGAACTTCTCTGCTCATCCTCTCACATTCATCACTTGTCCCCATGGTTTCAAACGTTGGAACCGCTTCCCAAAGCCCTCGCGTTTGGGTGCTGCTGAAGCCTTTACTATGCGTGCTGGTACTGACCCTAGGCTCAGCGCTAAGCCTGGAGGACTTGCAGAACGCCACCACCGCCGCCGTGACCCCGCCGCCGCCCCCGGACGAGTGGACCGGCACCCTGGTCCGCCTGCAGCCCAACCTGCAGACGGAGGGCCGAGCAACAACAGTGGAGGTGCAGACAGAGTTGGAGACGCAAACTCCAACCAGAAACTACACAGGTCAGTCTGCCGCCAGGTAAACTTTTTGTTTTTGCCGATGAATGAAGCACTTTTCCTAACTGGGGGCTGTGAGCTGTAGCTTGAAGGTCTACAAATTCATTTACAATACATGATTAGATCGTATCATTTCAATAAAGTGCATACTTAAAGCCAACAAAACAAACGTACTAAACCAGTGGTTCTCGAACTTTTTACACCAAGTTCCACCTCAAACATTCAACATTAATCAGAATCAGAATCATCTTTATTTGCCAAGTATGTCCAAAAACACACAAGGAATTTGTCTCCGGTAGTTGGAGCCGCTCTAGTTCGACAACAGACAGTCAATTGACAGAACACTTTAGAGACAGAAAGACATTGACAAAAAAACAGTCACTGAGCAGGAAAGGGTTGCTAGTTATCTGGTAATGCCGGTACTTTTTTTTTTTAACAATTGTGCAAAAAGATGCAGAGTCCTCTAGCACTTAGAGCAGTTCGAATGACTAATATTGCAATAGTCCGGTGCAATGTTAGTCATTCGAACTGCTCTAATGCTAGAGGACTCTGCATCTTTTTCCACAATTGTCAAAAAATAATAATAATAATAAAATAAAAAATGTACTGGCATTTGCCGTACTGTGCTTTAATATAACTAAGAAATGAAGTGCACTTAAATAGTGATTTAGTTCTGAGTTAAATAAAAATTGTACTCCAATAAATGTTTGAAAACAAACCGTTCTTCAATATTAAAACCAAATGTATTGTACTATACTTTAAAGTTAATACAACTGAACTGCATTTAAAAACTGCAGTGTTTTAGATTTTTTTTTTTTAATATTTAAACTACAAATGCAAGCTTTTATTCCAATGTTTAATTGTATTGAATGTCAATGTCAATTTTACTTCTATTTAATTAAGTGATACTTTTCGGTGCCACTCCAGGGAGCTGATGTACCACTAGTGGTACTCGTACCGCACATCACAGTGCCAAACCAATGACTCCGCTCTACCTTCCTTACTTAGCCTTGGACCAAAAGATCCAATATGATTGTGATTTATCACATAAATCTGACATCCCTGCAAGTCAGTTTTTTGTTTTCCCTTTAAACAAAACCAAATAAAAGTATTATTACAGAAATAAAGTCATATTTTTCCAAGGACAAATAGATGTTTTTTTTTTTTGTTTTGTTTTGTTTAGGGGGTGAGGGGTTTGGGTATAACCCTATTTAATACAATAATACAATATAGTCCTAATTTTTGGAAAAGTGAAGATGTTTTGTTTCAAGAATAAAAGCCATAATGTTACGAGAATAAAGTTGTATTCTTGAAATTCACTCGTCAAAATAACGACTTTTGTCCATTGTAAATCTTTGACTTTAAGATCTTAATATTGCAACTTTATCTTGGAAAAATATGACTTTTCTCGTAAATGATGACTGTTCATTTTGTTCTTGTAACATAAAATAAAGAAATTCTTGAAAAAAAAAACCTTTTTTAACTTTTCTCTACAATATAAAATACTTCAAATACTTATTAAATTGCTTTTTACATGTATGCAGAGAGAAACATGATTTATTTTGATTTTCTCACTCATTCAATAAGACCTATTACTAATAAGGATAACAATCTGAATGTCAGTATATGTCGCTGGCTGAGATTTTTTTGCAGTAAATAAAAAATTGGGGGACCAATTAAGTGATATTGGAGTGCATGCATCAATGTGTGCTCGTATGCACTTGTACATAATGTATCTGCACTACAAAATTCTACACTTGCAAACTTTATGGAAACAGTTTATGGAAGAACTTGACATCCCTGACTGTCAAATGTCGCAGAAGGTCTTCCCAGTACAAAAGAGTACACAGACGACTACCCCCCCACCCCCCCCACCCCCTTACAACTGATGAGACTGATAGATGTCTCACTACTGAGAGTGATTAGGAGCTTCCTCGACTAGTCCTCACCTCCCCAGGGGCGGGCAAAGATTAAGTCTGGGGTGTTTGAATTATAGGTTGTGCTTTTGGATAAAGGGTTGAAACAGAGGTGACACATTTATTTTTCATGCTCTCGCTCAAAGATAAGGAAAGTGCTTAGGCCGGAGGCTGGACAGCCACACATCCGGAAATGTCTGCTACGTATATCGCTGTGTTATGTCTTCCATAACTAAAGAAGTGTGAGTGCAGGAGCGTTCCAGTGTGTGTGTGTGTGTGTGTGTGTGTGTGTGTGTGTGTGTGTGTGTGTGTGTGTGTGCACGCTTGGAGAAAGCAGATGATGCATTTAAAGACAGTTGTCCGAAGTAGAGCATGACTTCAACCTCCACTGGACCATGAGCTGCCTTTCTCCTCTCCTCTGCTCTCCATCCCTCCCTTCAATCCTTTTCTACATCGGCCTGCCTCTTTGCTGTTTTTTTTTTTTAAGCTTACCAGCTCCATTGTAACCTCCTTTATTCTTCCCTTTTTCCCTGTCTCCTCTTGTTTTGTCTTCTTATCCGCACTTATCCACTCTCTTCCCCCTTTCCCAAGCATTCATTTGTTTCTCCCTGCCAGTCGCCCGTCCTGTCTCGCTGAGCCACAGCTCACGTGGACGCAAAATAGCCGTCAGCAGAAGACAAAATGCAAAGCTCACGTGCCTCAAACACACACACACACACACACACACACACACACACATTACAAATGGACTCACTGAAACAACATCAATCTTCTTAAAGGTTTAGAGAATAAACACAGTTGCTTGTTTCATAACAGCGGCTCTGTGTCTCACAGAGCATAGAGTAAGCACTTTATGCTTTAATAACATCCACGCACATGCGCACACACACACACACAGGTTATCAGCTGGGCTTGCCACATGCATGAATTACCACAGCAAAGCCCTGTTCACTTTTCAAAGTGTCCTAAATCCTGGAGGTGTGATAAACAGTGCGGTGTGTGTGTGTGTGTGTGTGTGTGTGTGTGTGTGTGTGTGTGTGTGTGTGTGAGTGAGAGAGAGTGTGTGTGTGTGTGTGTGTGTGTGTGTGTGTGTGTGTGTGTGTGTGTGTGTGTGGTAGCGTAAATGTCTAATTCCCACAAGAATTAACCATATGTGCATATTTTGTTGACTTATTCATCCCCCTTCCATCTTATTTTAAGCCAATTTGACTCATCTCCTCGGTTTCAGCCCAGAGCAGCGAAACGGTCTCTCTTGTTATTCAGACACTGACTAAATAGTGTGGAAATGCAAAGATGGAGGGAGGATGGTTATTAGATGTTCATTAGATGCTGTATGCTGAATTATGAAGAGGATGCTGTTATAATATGGAATCAAATATGCCCTGTTAAAGTCAAAGTCACCAATTTATTTGGTACTTACTGTACAGTGACAGTTACACAGTTCACTGAGCTATTTCAAATCAAATGTCAACTTTTTAGCCATTGAAACAAATCAGTGAACGCGCCAATCTCTTTCCTGAAGCCCCCCGAAAAATGTTGTTAAGCCTCCGCCCCTCAAAATTATTTGGTTGTATGTGGTTACAGCCAAGTTTGTGTCTTCGCCCCACCTAAAACCTTATTACCCCCTGAACTATTTTGTAATTCCCAACAAATTCTTACTATTTTATTATACTAATGTGAACCATCTAATGAGTTATTTTCTTCTACCTTTTTAATTTATTTTATTTGACAGGTTATATTTACTCTTTTATCTTCTACTCTGAACCTGTTTCTTTTTATTTTGATATAGTATTTCTACAAATTTACCTGTCTTCTGTTTTTAAATTATTGATATTTTATTTTATTTTTAAAGAAAATACTGATTTATCTTCTTCTCTTATCTTTTTAATTTTGTTCTACTTTTGGGGGGGAATGATTAGTCTTATGCCCTTCCCCAATTTAATTTTATTTAATCAATGTTACTGTTTGTACTCTATTCGGTCTAATTTAACTTTGATCATTTTATCTACAACCACCATTATTAAATAATTTGCTGTATATATATTATTGCTGTATTTATAACAAGCCTGTATCCTGAGTTGTCTTCAATGGGTTTTCATTCACAACATTTTGCCTACTTTATTTTACTACAATTTGTATTGATTCCTTTCTACAGAGTTTCTTTCGAAGGCTGGTGGCTGTTATGAAATGTGCAATTTTCTATTGCTTCACATTGTTATTGTGCCTTGGTGGAGGTCTGCACTCTCCAGAGAATCTCAGATTTTTGTTTTTATTACAAGCAGCCACAGATGCTAAGTTGAAGGTCTACAAAAAGCTGCAGCTGAGTCAGGCTTACTTCAGCGGTTGGAGAAGCCGCACAAGCCTTTATATTAACACGGTAACACCTCCAATTAACCTCAGCAGCTTGTGTGTGTGACAGTGTTCATGTAAATCCCTCAGTGGGGCCTCTATCACTTACTTAGCAGGCGTTCGGCTTGCTAATCTGCTCAAGCACGAGTTTACGCTGATTCTTTTTTATCTGTGTTGTTTGGGGGGGGGTATTTAGTTGTGTAAAAATACTCGTAAAAAAGTTGCCAACTGTAAACTCTTCGTGATGGAATGTAGACAGCAAAAGTAAAAAGTCATCAGAATCAACTTAAGTCACAAAGTATTTTCACTTGGTAACTTGCCACCATTGACAGAATCCAAACAGTGATGCACAGATTTAGGCACAGAATCCACCTCACGATGACACTAAGATGCTTATTCTCCACTGATAAAATAGTCAGGCGGCCAAACGTCGATGTGAAATGTTTCAATGGCTCGGTTGTGATTATCCCCAAGCCAATTACCTTTGTCTATCCCGGGCTATTTCGAGCGTCGGGAATCCTGGTAATGGCACAGTAACACGCGGGACTATCATACCGCGTGGACACGCCCACTATTAGCGCGTTGTAGTTTTGAAGCCAATTACTTTTGTCAATTTGAGTTCAGAGGACGCCCTCATGTAATCTGCCACCATGTGTCTTCGCCACCTGGGAACAACAGCCATCTTGATCCTGCTCTTAAGTGAGTAGTAGTTAATAGATTGATTGATTGATTGTGTGATGCTCTAAGTCAGCTGGGATACACACCAGCTTCCCCATGTCCCTGAACTGGATAAGTGGCAGGAAATGAATGGAACTGAAAACTGATTTACTGGTCATTGATTGGTCAAATGGTCTATGTCACAACCATCATAGTCCAATCCGATCAATTAAAGGAGTAACTGTAAATCAGGAGAAAACCAGCATCCACCCATCAAACTTTGAGGTCTTTGCACTTTTTTTTTTTTTTTTTTTTTTTTTTTTTTAAATGAAAACAGGTTCAGATAAAGTCTCTGCTGAAACACCACGAACGTTAATCTCTTTTGTTGCTTTGGTTACAGCTAAACCGTGACCTTAGCTGCCACTTTTATCCGCTCCGGGGATGCCATTTAGCTGATTAGACCCTTGTGGGCACGTATTCTTGCCTAGTATTTCACATTTAAGTCGTTATATTTAAATTTATACTTTTGAGACCAGTAGGCTGCAGGCATTCTACTCTTGATCTTTTTTATTAAATAATTATATTTTAATTAATTACCGATTTCTGCTACATAGGCATATATTCTTTCTGGTGGTAATTTAATTCTTTAAATTCGATTTAACTATTTTATTATTGTATGCATTTGTACATTGCAAGACTATGTACTACTATTTTTCTGATATAAATCCGCATTCTAAAAATCTGTTGGTAATTTTAGGGGGTTTTGAAGAGATTAATGGCATTTCAACACATTTCAATGGGGAAAGTTGATTTGCGGTAGGAGCTGAAAGTCAAGGTACCACTCCACACTGAAATGACCTTGTCTCAATTTACAAACTGACTGACAATGTATGTAATCTGGACACGTTTCATTCAACACAAACCTAATACGCTGACAGATGGACACACAGAAATATTTTCATTTTATTTTGGGTCACTTCAGGGAAAAGTCATCATATTTCAGGGTGAAAGAATGACAAATGGGCCATTTCTATTGCTTACAAATGTGAAAATGGGTTAAATTTTACCCAAAGATTTTGTCGGGTTAAATGGAGAAAATGGAAGAAACAATCTGCCATCTGCCCTGATGAGTGTGGAGGTCGTTGCCCCTACCTCCCCCCACTTATATTGTATCATTTAAAAACAACCCACAAAAAAATGAATGTTTACTCCATTATTCTGTCAGCAACCATTATGATGAATAATTCAAGCACCACAGTGTACAGTAAAATGTGACTTGGTGGGAGACAAAACTGCTTGTTTTATTACCTCCTCCAAGGATCTCTCAGGAGGACTGTGTAAAAATTAGTAAACCATTTTACACACCAAAAATGTTATATGAGATGGATGTCTATGAAGACAAGTTGCCATCGTGTGAAACTATGTATTTTCCAGGAAATTATTTGGCCCGAGACTGGGTCACACTCTCAAAAATAGGCAACTTTTTAATTCTTAAGGTAGTAATGTTTAATTAGAGTGAGGATTATGATGGGATCCTTGGAAAAATGTCCCCCCATCAAGGGGTCCCTGGACCCAAAACGTTTGAGAACCCCTCCTCTAGAGCTATCATATCAAACTAAAGCTGAGCAAACTGAAGTTTCTGGGCTGTAAGTAGGGTTATTTAAAACCCAAGCAGGCCTTTTCCACAGCTAACTGGGAATACAAGCAGCTTCCCTGCAAACACAGTTGCGTGTTAAGCCTTTTTCCTCTCATTCACGCTCTGTTTCCTATCAAACACCTGACACTCACAGGACAGGATGGAACCAGCATCCAACAAATTCACATTATTTGACCCAAAAGCAGCAAAACAGTGTGTGCATTTACAAACAAACTGAACCAACACTGATCTGCGAAGCCTCACATGTTCACACACACACACATGCGATTAGGTAATAGGTGGCGATACAGCACATCAAAAATGGATACGCCCCGTGATGCCGAGGAGAAGTTGGTGTGAGGTCGTATCAGATTCAGCTGGAGCAAAGAGACTGGAAAAAAAATAAAAATCACTTAGGAAGAAGACAGTAACACAAAAGTGTTGTGAAGCCAGTCTCCTGCTAGCGAAGAATGCCACCTCCCATCTGTGTCAACTCACGGCACTAAAGCCTAACTCTGTTTATTTTTTACGATGAACAAGTGAAAAGTGATCCGGTGTAGCCTTTTGTTCAGAAACACAATAAGTGGACGCTTCATTAGGTTCCGCACAATCTTCAATACGAGAGCTGTATCGAAATACAGTGGTGCCTTGAGATGACCACGCTTGTAACTAATACGGTCGTATCTCAAATCGTTTCTCTATTAAAATAACAATCCGTTCAGGCCGATCCAAAAAAAACAACAACAAAAAACATTTTGTAATGGATTTTTTAACAAGCAAAAATAGCACTCTATATTGTACTTCATAAAAACATACAGTAATGACACATAGATTGTAAATAATTAAACAGTTTTTGCCACATTTTTTTGCTTCAATTCAAGGGACATTGTGCTGCTCCTTCTGGTCCGCACACATTGGCCACCTGGGGGCTGTTTAATACAGACATAAGGATATACAAGAAGCCGGTCAAAACACCTTCGTAAGTCACAGTAATATTAGTGGTTCTTTGTCAGGGACAAAGAATATATGCCTGTGAGTATTGTTGTGTGTATTATCCGTCTTTTATCTGCCAAACTGCTGACTGTTGCGAAGTGAGTTGAGCTCACTGCCCATACAGATCTCAAATTTAATAAGTCAGGTCATTTGTATCTTCAGGCACCACTATATATAGTTTCGAGACATTTCTGTTTGGTGGTGTGCCATTAGATTATTCCAATGTAAAATATGTGCCTTGGCTCAATAAAGGTTGGGAAACGCCGCTTTAAACAAACAGACATTGGGGGTCTGCAAGGCAAATAAAGCACATTTTTGGTTGTTTGTGTGTGGTTGCCAGGTTTTAAGTTGAATCCAGGAGAACAATAACATGCAAAACACAAACATCCCAACAACTACAAAACAAAGGTTTCCCAGTTAGAATACGTTTTCAATCTTTTCGGCATTAATTCCCCCTTTTCACTCATCCTGCATGGCCTCCGCTGGAAGGATAGCAAATGAGTTTACCCGCAACAGCGTAGCAACAGAGTTTTAAAACACACTGTCCATCCATCCATTGTCTTCCGCTTATCCGAGGTCGGGTCGCGGGGGCAGCAGCCTCAGCAGGGAAGCCCAGACTTCCCTCTCCCCAGCCACTTCCTCCAGCTCTTCCGAGGGCATCCCGAGGCGTTCCCAGGCAAGCCGAGAGACGTAGTCTCTCCAGCGTGTCCTGGGTCGTCCCCGGGGTCTCCTCCCGGTGGGACGTGCCCAGAACACCTCACCAGGGAGGCATCCAGGAGGCATCCTAAACAGATGTCCGAGCCACCTCATCTGGCTCCTCTCAATGCGGAGGAGCAGCGGCTCTACTCTGAGCCCGTCCCAGATGACCGAGCTTCTCACCTTGTCTCTAAGGGAGAGCCCGGACACCCTGCAGAGGAAACTACTTTTGGCTGCTTGTATCCGGGATCTTGACCCACAGCTTGTGACCATAGGTGAGGTTAGGAACGTAGATCGACCGGTAAATTGAGAGCTTTGCCTTGCGGCTTTAGCTCCTTCTTCACCACAACAGATCGCATCACTGCAGACGCTGCACCGATCCGCCTGTCGATCTCCCGTTCCATTCTTCCCTCACCCGTGAACAAGACCCCAAGATATTTGAACTCCTCCACTTGGGGAAGGATCTCATCCCCGACCTGGAGAGGGCACGCCACCCTTTTCTGACTAAAGGACCATGGTCTAAGATTTAGAGGTGCTGATTCTCATCCCAGCCGCTTCACACTAGGCTGCGAACCGCTCCAGTGAGTTGGAGATCAAGGCCTGATGAAGCCAACAGAACCCCATCATCTGCAAAACGCAGAGATGCGATACTGAGGCCACCAAACCGGACCCCCTCTATGCCTCGGCTGCGCCTAGAAATTCTGTCCATAAAAGTTATGAACAGAATCGTTGACAAAGGGCAGCCTTGGAGGAGTCCAACCCTCACTGGAAACGAGTCCGACTGACTGCCGGCAATGCGAACCAAACTCTGACACCGGTCGTACAGGGACCGAACAGCCCGTATCAGGTGGTTCGGTACCCCATACTCCCGAAGCACCCCCCACAGGACTCCAACAACTTAGCTCCTAGGATCATTGGGACACACAAACCCCTCCACCACGATAAGGCGACGGCTCAAGGAGAGGACACACTGTCACGTAATACATTTAATAATGAATGCGGCTTTACAGCAGTGGAAGTCAAGTGTGTATGAGTGTGAGAAAAAGCTCAAGGGACACACACTCACAACCATTCTCTACATGTACACAAATCAAAGAACGTGCTGATTATTCAGAATCATATTTTAATATTATGTATGCATATTATTATATAATTGTATGGGACTTTATTTTTTAAAAAAACATACAGTCATGATTGAATTTAGTTTAATGGAATGAATGAAACAGTTTGTGCATCATGATAATTCAGTGGGCATTGTGCTGCTCATTTGTGGGTAGTATAAGACATACAGACATACTAAGCATAGATTTGATGACAAAAGCACAGAAGTAGACGGTCTAAACAAAGCTGAAATAATATTGAGTCATTTTTTGCAGAAGGTAAAGAATATTTGCCTGTTAGTATTGTTGTATACTCTGTGGTACGACTGCTTGTGTTCAAATATAATTGATTTTCTGGTTTATAATTGCCAAGACATTGATACTAGTTTCGTAAACTCATCTGTTGCATTTTGCATTGTATATTAGCATTCAGCTAGTGGACTTTCATAAGACGAAGTTAATGTGATATGGTTAAATACATAACGTGCAATTCTTTTTGTTTTGACTAATTTGACAGTAAACTTCAAAGAATTGTTCATTGAATTTCGCTCCCACCATTGCTAGCGCTCTTAACTGAAAGGTTTCTCCTAATTCAGACAAAAAGGCTCACATCTAAAAAAATAAAAAATTAAAACTCCCAAGTTGACGTACCGCTGTAGTTTTTAAAACTATCACTGCAAAACCAAATGAACGCAAAATATGGTTGTTGTTTTTTTGTGCACCGGGCAGTTTTTGTGCAAGAGCATTTCACTTGCAGTTGAATCTGTTGATGTGGACATGGGCCTGACTTTTGTCCTCTAAACAGTGAATCAGCTCATCCTTGTTGCCATGAAATGCACCGTCCATGCTGCACGTGTTTGATGTGAGCGACTTCATATGTGTTTGTGTATGTCTGCGAGAGAGGAAAAAGAGGGAGGGGGTGTGACATCATCCCCACACATGATGACGGGATCCTCTGTCAGCATCTCTCCGGCTGCAGAAATCCTCCCATCTGTCCTTCCTAATCAGCGGAAAGCAGCTCGCATGTTCAGAGGGTCTTAAACACAATGTCAGCTCGTGTGTGCGCGCACACACACACGCACGCACGTACACACATATATACAGTATACAGATTACTCTAATACTGACAGAGCAAACCGCAGCATCACACGCCCCTCTGGCTGTTACTCATTAGAAGCAGAATTAGTGAAGCCGACACCATGTTGGAAAGGACGCTCACCACGCTAATTAGCATCGGTTCATGATGCACAAAGTAAGCAGAGTTGCACTACATTGCATGCAAAGTGGAGCCACTCCAGGGGCAAACATTTCCATCAAGAGAATCTAATTGGTAACACACACTCACAATGTCCTGATTACTGTTTCAAAAGCTACAGAAATAGATACGATATTCTATCATTAGCCTAATAGCACAGTTGCCAAAGTCATTTTTTATTTCGTAGCTTTTTTCTGGCTTTTTTGTTCATAAGCTCATGGACATAGTCAATTATTAGACAAAGAAATAAGTTATACGTTATTTTAAGCAAATAGCAGTCATACAACAAGTGGCATCGTGCACCGCTGATCATTAGACGAGAGTCTCACCAGAATTATCTGTCCTCTTCCGGAATCTGTCTTCCTTTTTCCGTGTTTCACTCTGCCCACAAAGTGTGGGGAATTTCCATCTATTATCTCAAGCACATGGGCCCTGACATTAGGTCTGTTCTAAAATGGTTGATAATCTTCCAGTCAGAAGATGTGTGAATGCTTTGCTCAACATATATGCAACCTATGATAGTATATAGTGTGGCAATAATTGCTCAAACATTATATACACTAATACTTTATTGCTCAAGCAAGTTTCGTTTCAGGGTCACAAACTGACGAAGTTTAAAAGTCTTTCCCAGGTTTCGTTTCTTGCAGGTATCTAAATTTAGCATGAAAAATCCCATTTAACATGGTGAAATACAAAAAAAAAAAAAGGGGGGGGGGGGGGGGAAGAAACACCGTATCTCTTTAAATCTCATCACATCAGGATCTCATTTGTTGTTCTGATATAATATCTTCATATATGTTATTGCCCTGGAAGCTTTCTAGTGTCATTCTCTTTGGAAAGGCAGAATATTGGATCATTAGATAAAGTGTGGCCGCACGGTGGCCGACCGGTTAGAGCGTCAGCCTCACAGTTCTAAGGACCCGGGTTCAATCCCCGGCCCTGCCTGTGTGGAGTTTGCATGTTCTCCCCGTGCCTGCGTGGGTTTTCTCCGGGCACTCTGGTTTCCTCCCACATCCCAAAAACATGCATTAATTGGAGATTAATTGGATGGATGGATGGATGGAGAGATAAAGTGTAGGTATATCTAACGTTTTGGCTTTGTTGTGTGCTGTGTTCCATGCTGATTTCCTTGGAATAAAATGAAATTTATTATTAAATCATCTCCTTTAAAAGTAGATTTTTTTAAAGAATAATTTCATGTGCAAAAGCTGCAACTCAACAGTGATCAATAACATATTGAACTACATCACTTTGGCTATGCATGCAAGGTCCTGGGAGAGTCTAACAATAGCGGCTGTATCATGACACCTCAGAGCAGTATTTGTGTATTGCAGCATAAAGAGGATATAAATAGAGCTTTCGCTCCCTCCGTGTACAGTATCACCATGTCTCCCATGTAAGTGCCAGTGCCTGAGAAGAAAACAGACACTCTAGTCGTAACACGGAAAAGCAGAAAATAGAACATCAGGCAGATAAAAAGAGGATGGGGCTGGGAAAATGGATGAGGAAAATATAACAAGAATAAAAGTGCAATCCCCCACAAAAGCTTCTATGAGGATGATTTCCCAATTTCCTGACTGGTAGAAATGCACTTAAACGTCATATTTTGTTAGCTGCCTTACAAAGCTAAAAATTTTGGCAAAAACAAAGTGTGTGTGATTCCTCCTTTTGTTTTTTATAAGTCCTTATTCGTGCCAATTAATTCAACCAAGGAAGGTATACTATCTATTAAAAAAAAAAAAAAAAGTAGCCCCACTTGGTTCTACTATGCAAACTTCAATGATCATTCAATAGTTCAAGTACAGGAGGGGAAAAAGGTCCATATATATATATCCATCCATTTTCTGAGCCGCTTCTCCTCACGAGGGTCGCGGGCGTGCTGGAGCCTATCCCAGCTGTCATCGGGCAGGAGGCGGGGTACACCCTGAACTGGTTGCCAGCCCATCGCAGGGCACATACAAACAAACAACCATTCGCACACACATTCACACCTACGGGCAATTTAGAGTCTCCAATTAATGCATGTTTTTGGGATGTGGGAGGAAACCGGAGTGCCCGGAGAAAACCCACGCAGGCACGGGGAGAACATGCAAACTCCACACAGGCGGGACCGGGGATTGAACCCTAGTCCTCAGAACTGTGAGGCTGACGCTCTAACCAGTCGGCCACCGTGCCGCCCTTACTGAGTCTCTTAGCTGTGAAACACTTATGTGTATGTCTGTACTATATTGCCCCGATGTGGCCAAGGTGAGCACACCAAAAGCACAAAGTCAATGGGCATTGATGCATGAAATCGTACTGCACAAACTGTTTAACTCTTTACATTCTTTCTGAATATGTTATTAACAAATGTTTTTATAAAGTACAATACTACAGAGCTTTTTTTTTTTTTTTTTTTTTTTTTTTTTTTTTTAATGGATCACAAAAAAATTTGTTTTTTGTTTTATGTAGGGCTGGAGCAGAGTAATGGTATTTCTCTTCATTTCAATAGGTAAAGATTATTTGAGATAGTTTTTGTTTGGCGGTGTGATGTGAGTTTTTTTTAATTGTAAAATGTGTGCCTTGGCTCAATAAGAATTTGGAAACACTGATGTAATGTGCAAAAAAAACTACACTGGTCTTCCAACATGACCTCTCTGGCTCTTCAGGTCTGTCCTGTATGCCCGTCCTGCCTCCACGTCGGGGCTCCTTCTACGTGGAGAGCGGCACCGGGGTGTCGGTGGGCAGCGCGTTGGCCTTCTGGTGCCGCGGGGGCTACCAGTTGGTGGGCCACGACAAGATCTACTGCAATGTCCACAATGGGAAAGCGCAGTGGAGCAACTACTTGCCCGTGTGTGAGGGTAAGGCTCATGTCTTTGCAACTCAAGGGTGCAAATACATGGAAGAGCACTGCTGGATTAGGAAATGTTTCCACCACCCCCCACCCCCGCAGCAATCCCCAGGCCAGAGGACCGCGGGTTGAGAGTGGCCGTGTTGGCGTCGGTGGTGAGCGGCGTCGTCATCCTCGCCATGTCGCTGTCCTTCCTCGTCTGCTGCCTGCAAGAACAATCCAGCAAGAAAAAAGCCAAAAAAGACGTTCGGACCAGGTAGGTGGGGGAGAAAAAAGTAAAAAAATAAAAAATAAAAAAATAAAAAAAAATAAAAAAATCATCTCCTTTCTTGGACTAGGCTTTTGATGCTGGAAGAAGACTTTGCAAATACAAACTTTGTGGATGAACAGAACTTTAATGAAAAAATTCTTGGCAAATGGTTTCGCTCTTGCCCATCTTCCCCGGTCCAAGAATTTTACCTCTAGCGGCACAATACAAATGCCCTCGGCCATTCCTCCTAATCATGGCCCCCAGTTTCTCCGTCCCCCCGCTATTTTGAACTTCTCTGGCTGGTCAAGAGACCCTCTAAATAAATATAATAATAATAATAAGAATAAGAAGAAGAAGAAGAATAAGAAGAAGAAGAAGAAGAAGAAGAAGAAGAAGAAGAAGAAGAAGAAGAAGAAGAAGAAGAAGAAGAAGAAGAAGAAGAAGAAGAAGAAGAAGAAGAAGAAGAAGAAGAAGAAGAAGAAGAAGAAGAAGAATAATAATAATAATAATAATAATAATAATAATAATAATAAATCCAGCCGGCAGGGGTCGCACCTAGCTTTCACATGCCCGTCCAGAGGTCTTCTCGGCCGGCCATAGAAGTTCATAACAGCTGGATGGGGGATTTTTAAAAATACATAAATAAAATAAAAATAAAAATAAAAAACCGCAAATTGGCTCCATCTCAGTTATGAACTTCGATGGAGGTTCGAGAGCCCCTCTGGGGTGTGGCTTTTTATTTATTTATTTATTTATTTATTTATTTATCCCTCGCTCCCTCCATCCCGGGGTTTTGAATTTCTCTGGCCGGCCGAGAGCCCCTCTGGGCGGGTATGGGAGACCGTGGCATGAGCCCCGCCAGCTGGATGTGTTTTTGTTTTTTGTTTTTTTCCCCATTCATTTATTTATTTGTTGTCTGTTATGAACGTCTCTCGGTCGGCCAGAGAAGTTCATAACAGTGGGAGGGGGAAATTTAATAAAAATTTCATCCATCCGGAAGGGGTCACATAGTGCATCTCGACCGGCCAGAGAAGTTCATAACAGTGGGAAGAAGGGAGGGAATCATTGATCCGGCGAGGGTCATACCTCGCTCACACATTTGCCCGCCCAAGGGGCCTCTCGGCCGGCCACTCAAGTTCATACCAGCGGAATAGAGAAAAATACTGAGGGGAAATATTCATCCGGCCGGCAGGGGTCACACCTTGCTTTCACATGTTCGTCGAGAGGGGCTCTCGAACGGCCAGAGAAGTTCAGAACAGCGGAACATCCGGCGGTTATCATGCCTCGCTCTCAAATGCCCGCCCAGAGGGCCTCTCGCCCGGCCCGAGACGTTCAAAAAAGCGGAATGGGGGTCAGGTGGAAACCACCGGGGGTGGTTGGGGCGACTAATTCATCCGGCCAGCCGGGGTCACACCTGGAGGGGGGAAGGGGGACATCCAGCCGGCAGGGGTTACATCTCGCTTTTACATGCACGTCCAGAGTGCCTCTCGACCGGCCCGAGAAGTTCATAACAGCCGGATGGGGGTGGGGTTGGGCGGGGGGGGGGGGTTCATCCAGCCGGCGTGGAGCTCATGCCTCGCTCGCCAATGCCGCCGCCCCCCTCATGGTACCCCTCGGCCGGCCATAGAAGGTTGGGGGATTAAAAAAAAATAATAATAAAAAATTCATTAAATTAAAAAAAAAAAAAAAACCGGAAATTGGCTACATTTCGCTGTTACGAACTTCTCTGGAAGGTCGAGAGCCCTTCTGGACCCCCATGTAAAAGCGGGGTGTAACTTTTCATTTATTTATTTATTTATTTCTCCCTTCCCCCCTCCATCCCGCTGTTTTGAACTTCTCTGACCGGCCGAGAGCCCCTCTGGGCGGGGATGGGAGACCGTGGCATGATCCCCGCCGGCTGGATGATTTTTTTTTTTTTTTTTTTTTTTTTTTTAATTTTCATTCATTTATTTATCCCCCCTCCATCCCGCTGTTATTTGCGGAACATCCGGCAGTTATGATGCCTGGCTCTCAAATGCTCGCCCAGAGGGCGTCTCGCCCGGCCCGAGACGTTCAAAAAAGCGGCAGGAGGGGGAAAACCCCACGTCCAGAGTGCCTCTCGACCGGCCCGAGAAGTTCATAACAGCCGGATGGGGGTGGGGTTGGGCGGCGAGGGGAGTTCATCCAGCCGGGGTGGAGATCATGCCTCGCTCATGGTACCCCTCGGCCGGCCATAAAAGGTTGGGGGATTACATTTAAAAAATTATACATTTATAGCTTTACAAATTTATAATAATAATAACAATAATAATAATAATAATAGTAATAATAATGTCACATGCCAGTCCAGATGGCCTCTCGACAGGTCAGAGAAGTTCAAAACAGCGGGGTGGGGTGGGGGGGAAAAAATTTAATATAAAATTTCATCCATCCGGCAGGGGTCATGCCTCACCCTCACATGCCCGTCTAGAGGGCCTCACGGCCGGCCAGTCAAGTTCATAGCAGCGGAATGGAGAAAAATACTGAGGGGAAAGATTCATCCGGCCGGCAGGGGTCACACCTTGCTTTCACATGTTCGTCTAGAGGGCCTCTTGAGCGGCCAGAGAAGTTCATAACAGCCGGATGGGGGTGGGCGGTGGGGGGAGTTCATCCAGCCGGCGTGGAGATAATGCCTCGCTCTCCAATGCCCGCTCATGGTACCCCTCGGCCGGCCATAGAAGGTAGGGGGATTTAAAAAACCCAAATTCATTAAATTAAAAAAAATTAAAAATAAATTATAATAATAATAATAATAAATAAAAAAATTTAAAAAAAACCCTACATTTTTAAAAGGAAATTGGCTCCATTTCGCTGTTACGAACTTCTCTGGAAGGTCGAGAGCCCTTCTGGACCCCCATGTAAAAGCGGGGTGTAACTTTTCATTTATTTATTTTTTTCCCCCCTTCCCCCCTCCATCCCGCTGTTTTGAACTTCTCTGACCGGCCGAAAGCCCCTCTGGGCGGGGATGGGAGACCCCGGCATGATCCCCGCCGGCTGGATGATTTTTTTTTCTTTTTTTTTTTTCACTCATTCATTTATTTATCCCCCCCTCCATCCCGCTGTTCTTCGCAGTTATTTGCGGAATATCCGGCGGTTATGATGCCTGGCTCTCAAATGCTCGCCCAGAGGGCCTCTCGCCCGGCCCGAGACGTTCAAAAAAGCGGCAGGAGCGGGGAAAACCCACGTCCAGAGTGCCTCTCGACCGGCCCGAGAAGTTCATAACAGCCGGATGGGGTTGGGCGGCGAGGGGAGTTCATCCAGCCGGCGTGGAGATCATGCCTCGCTCTCCAATGCCCTCATGGTACCCCTCGGCCGGCCATAGAAGGTTGGGGGATTAAAAAAAACCTAATTCATTTTTTAAAAAAAAAAATATTATTTTAATTAATAATAATAATAATAAATAAATAAATAAAAAATTATTTTTTTATTAATTTTTTTTTTTTTTTTTTTAAACCCGGAAATTGGCTCCATTTCGCTGTTACGAACTTCTCTGAAAGGTCGAGAGCCCTTCTGGACCCCCATGTAAAAGCGGGGTGTAACTTTGTATTTATTTATTTATTTTTTTATATTTTATTTTCCTTCCCCCCTCCATCCCACTGTTATGAACTTCTCTGGCCGTTCGAGAGGAGCTCTGGACGGGCATGTGAAAGCGGGGTGTGACCCCTGCCGACTGGATGAATACCCCCCACTTCCCCTCCCCTCCATTCCACCCGCAGTTATGCGCTTCACTGGCCGGCCGAGAGGCACTCTGGGCGGGCATGTGATTGCGATGCATGACCCCCACCGAATGGATGATTAACACCCTCCCCTTTCTTTTCACCATCCCGCTGTTTTGGCAACTTCTCTAGCCTGTCGACAGGCCCTCTGGGCGGGCATGTAAAATATACCACCCCGCCCCCTCCATCCCGCTGTAATGAACTTGACTGGCCGGCCGAGAGGCCCTCTTGGCGGGCATATGTGAGCGAGACATGACACTCGCCGGATGGATTATTCCCTCCCTTCATACCGCTGTTACGAACTTCTTTAGCCGACCGAGAGACGTTCATAGCAGACAACAAATAACAGCGGGATGGAACACAACAAAAATAATAATAAATGAAATTAAAAAAAAAAAAAACCAAACAAACAAAAAAAAATCATCCAGCCGGTGGGGGTCATGACACGGTCTCGCATGCCTGTCAGAGGGGCTCTCGGCCGGCCAGAGAATTTCAAAACAGCTGGATGCAGGGGGGGGGGGGGGGGGGGGGGGATTAATCATCCAGCCGGCAGGGTCATGTTTCGCTTTAACATGTCCGCCCAGAGGGCCTCTCGACCGGGCAGATAAGTTCGTAACAACCGGATGGAAAAGGAAAAATGTTTTTTTTTTTTTTTTAAAATAAAAAAAACCCAACAACACTCTACACTGTGCATCACTGAAATACCCGCATTTTAGGCACAAATTCTACATTTTTTGCTACAGTTTCCTTATTTCTCAACCGATTCGCACCGTTCCAACTTCTATGTGTTCAGCTCATTAAAACCAACCTGTGAACTTCCCCAAATTTCACGAAATTTCAAAATAGAAGACTGAAATTAAAATTTTTACAAATCTTGCTATAATTTCCTCATTTCTCAACTCGTTTGTTCTGTTTCTACTTCTATGTTTTCAGCTCATTCAAACCAACTCGTGAACAACTCCCCTTCCCCAAATTTCAAAATAAAAGCCTGATATTCCTAATTTTGCCGTAACTTCCTTATTTCCTTATCCCCGTTCCTACTTCTACGTGTTCAACTCATTCCATCCATCCATCCATTTTCTGAGCCGCTTCTCCTCACTATGGTCGCTGGCGTGCTGGAGCCTATCCCAGCTATCATCGGGCAGGAGGCAGGGTACACCCTGAACTGGTTGCCAACCAATCACAGGGCACATACAAACAAACAACCATTCGCACTCACAGTCACACCTACGGGCAATTTAGAGTCTCCAATTAATGCATGTTTTTGGGATGTGGGAGGAAACCGGAGTGCCCGGAGAAAACCCACGCAGGCACGGGGAGAACATGCAAACTCCACACAGGCGGGGTCGGGGATTGAACCCTGGTCCTCAGAACTGTGAGGCTGACGCTCTAACCAGTCGTCCACCTTGCCGCCTCATTCAATACCATTCCACATTATTCAACATCATTCTACATCATTCAATAACATTCCACATTATTTCTACCAGCATTTCAGCATTCAAATGCAATTTCTTCAGGAATTGCCCTTTCTAGTTGTCTTTCAACCTCCGACTTTCGTTTTTGATGAGAGACCTCACAATTATCAGAATCTCTGCAGATTGAACCAAGTGTCTCCAGCACGTCACCGTGCCATTTCAAGTAGTTCACGAATTAGTCAGAAATCCAACAGCACACATTTGATTCGTCACTTGGTATCTAAAATCCCAACAATCAAGGGCACAGATGTTTGTAATTGCGTATAGATGCCAGAAGATGGCTGTAAAACACTTAAATTGAGAGTATTATGAAGTACCAACACCATGCTTCTAGCATGTATACAATCATGAATCTATGTTACATAAACGACTGTATTCTGTAATTGAATTATTCACCACAAATAAACCACCTTAAAAACACACTAGCACAAACCGATGTGATATCACACATGGGCAAACTAATATGCGCATTCGCAAGTCATTAAACTCACCTTTTGTGTTGTACATACAAAAATAAATGTTAGGGAATACAGGCAAATTGTCACTACAAAGTATACTACACAGGCTACAAGTAGCTGCATCAAGACGCAATTACATATTTTCAGTTTCACTATTGATGTTGTACGGGGTGCATTCAAGGAACGCCAACAAAATAGCACATCTAAAATATATATATAGAAGAAATAATAACAAAAAACCTATCAACAAATTGAACCTAACAAGAACACCAAGATTTCACCAGATGGCACCAAAGTACGATTTTCATTATTTTGGCCTTAGGACAAAATATTTTTTAAAAAACAAGCGAATAAAGGAGGAAAGGTTGAAAACAACAACAACTGCAAATACTGTCCATAAATTAACCAATGCCAAAATAAGCAAATGCAGGGTTTTGTTGTTTTGCCATTTTTAATATGTATTCTTTTCTAAACAAGCATATTCACTTTCATTCATTCATTCATCTTCCGTTCCGCTTCTCCTCAGTAGGGTCGCGGGCTTGCTGGAGCCTATCCCAGCGATCTTCGGGCGAGAGGCGGGGTACACCCGAACTGAACGCCAGCCAATCACAGGGCACATGGCATTCACACTCACATTCACACCTAAGGGCAATTTAGAATCTTCAATCAACCTACCATGCATGTTTTTGTAACGTGGGAGGAGAAAACCCACACAGGCACGGGGAGAACATGCAAACTCCACACAGGCGGGGTCGAGATTAGAACCCCGGTCCTCAGAACTGTGAGGTGGATGTGCTAACCAGTCGTCCACCGTGCCGCGCACATTCACTTGTGCTATAAAAATTTGCAATGTTACAAAATGTTTCTAGCTCTGCGGTACGTTCACTGCATAAACGTAGCTCAGAACTTCTTGTCGAAACGCTCCTTGTTGACAGACGCAGGGGAAAGCGTTCAGCCCGTTGCAGTGAGCGATGGCTGGACAGAGAAGACGGCGAATGGGAGGCTTTCCCTCCTCCCAAGATCTTCCACCTGTCCCAGAGGATGAACCCTCGTCTAGCACCAGACAGTCCGCTCTACCTGACCGGAGGCCTCGGCGGATACGAGAACAGAGGATATCAGAGGTAGTCAAGCCAAGGTCACCAGACGCTAATATACCAGGCACGATAGGAAAGGGCCTACCAATCAATCAACTGATCATGAAGGATTTGGTCCAATCTGTGGAACTGATTCATAATGCCTTGAAACAACTGAGAAAAATGGAGCGCACTGATAGGCTTTATTTACTCACAACTAGTTTGCGAAAGAAGGCCTTGACGCAGCTCAAGCCTTCATCCACACGATGGCACAGCTGCTCCAGCCTTGATTCAGAACATTCAGAGAGAGATTTTCCTATCCTATTCAAAACATATTTAATTCATCATCAAGTTATTGCTTGGCAATTTTCACTCAAGGGATTTAGTTATTTTTTAATTACTATACTAGTGTGCTATTTAAAAAAAAATAAAGATTTATTTCTCAAAATATTACAACTATCAAAAAAGGCAACTTTTCTCTAAAGACACTAATATTTAAAAAAAAAAAAAACACTTTCTAGAAAAATATTTTTCTCATAATATTCTGACTTCATTCTTGAAACTTTGCAAATTTTGTTCTCCTAATTTTACTATTTTTCCTTATTGTCTTGAATATTCCTTTGTAGCCCCGGCACCTGCAGCAACTCAGTAAATGTCACAAATTATTATTTTCTTTAATTACAAATACATTGTGTCCATAAAGTCTCTAAAACTGAATCTATTTCATCAACTGCTTCAGGTGATTAAAAACTTTGATCACCACTTAATGGAAATCTGAATAACAATGTATTATTTATATTTAAATTGGCAAAAAAAAATTGTGGACATTATGTACTACTACTGCATTTTTATTTTATTTTTCTTCTTTTGAAATGTTATGCTGCTGGGTCAAGTTGACCACCTGAGCCAAGCCTTTCATAAGCCAATCAAAAGCAATAGTGACGTTAAAGATGGTCCAAAATTTTTATTCTGTCTCCACATTTCTTCCCCACACAGGAGTCAGGAGAGTCTTCTAAAGACCGGCCCTCCTGGGGTCTACCGCTCCGAGTCCCAGCTCTACCCGCATGTGGTCCTCCAGAGGGTCCTGCCCCCGACAGCTCCCTCGGCACCATCCGCCCCATCCGCCCCCTCGGCCCCGCTCTACCTCCACCTCCCTGCCTCGTCCTCATCCTCTATGCCGGCCCACACGACCGCCCACTCCCAAGCTCACCTCATGGGCCAGTACCCCACGCCGACGTACCCGCCCAATCCAAACACATCAGTGCCGCCGTTCCACCGGCCCGTCCCGGCACCAATTTACCCCAACCCGAACCCGAGGCCGCAGCAGCCGTGGCAGTGAGCTTGTTCCTCGAGGCCGAGGCTAACCGAGTCGAAGGAGGGACATGCTCCACATGTGAGCAGACGAGTAGCTACAGCTAATGTGGACACCCCAACTTTTCCTTTTAGTGCATGCAAGCTGGACTTGTCCTCCACTTGGAGTCAACAGGAAGTCAAACAGGGTTTTGTTTCCTGAGCAGAAGAACCAAGACTGCAGACGCCAGTCAGTAGGCAGCTCAAGTCTCTTCTAACCTCCAAAGAGGAGCATGGATTTTTCCATTCGTTCGTGTGAGTCTTCCTCTTTAACCTTTTTAATATTTGACACTGGTTTAGGTCCATGTATTCCTCTTAACCAGGGGGTGTCAAATTTGTTTTCATTGCGGGCCACATCGTTGTTACAGATGGTTATCATCACATAAATGTATACCCGTAATCGCCAAAAACTGGCTCGGTTCACATTGTCTACTGTAAATCAACTCAACTCACTCTAATTTATAGAGCACTTTAAAAACAACTGCAGCTCAAATTAAGTGCTGTACATAAATGCAAATCGAACCAGAGATAATTTAGAAACAATAACACAGTGCACAGGCAGCCAGTGGAGGAAGAGGAGCTATGTGCTCCCTCTTATGTGTTCCCGTTTAGAGGTGAGTGAATAAGTTAGGGAACAAAAAGCAAAACAAACTGCTTATGTTTTGCCAAGATCCCCAAAAATAATATACGCCCGTTAATTCAGGATGTCGGCACAAGTTGTGGGATTAGTTCATCGGATCTTGGAACAACTGAGACGAAATGAAGTGCACCAATTGTCTAAATATGGCTCATAATAACTACTATAAGAAAAACAACAATTGAGCTGCTTATGTTCTATGCAAACAGGATTTAATGACATTTAAATTCAAACATTCTCTTCTTTTCTACACATACTACTAACAAGATATTTATGTTATTTTTCTACTACTGTGATGAGTTAACTGACGAGGAGCAATTTTGTGAATCTGTACAAAATGTAAAAACTGATGAACTTGCTTTGAGACACTGTAAATGTGCTGCTCTTTCCTGAACGCACTGGAAATTGCGCTGATTAGGGAGATAAAGCAGGAATGGATAATTAATATTGCTTTCCTTTTGTTTAGTTCATGATTTCCTTCCTTGTATCATAGACTTTATGAAAAGAAAAATCTACTGTTGCTTTAGTCACTTTTATCTGTGGGGCTTTTTATTTTGTAATAATAGCACTAAAGTAGCCACACTATGAAATTTGCACTTTTGGGGGGGATTTGTTTTATGTTTTTGACTAAATGTGATTAATTTTAACATCTTTATGATAATGTGAGTGTGCAATAAAAGTGGAGTGAGTTTTCTTGAGTTGAGCAGTTTAATGTGTGTGTGTTTTTTATGAGTCATATTTGCAGAGTGGCGTTTACATGACACTGGGAAAAGCTAGTAAAAGTACAGAATTGAACCTGGAACGCCATTTGGTTTTACTCCAATATTTTCCTCCACGGTGGACGACTGGTTAGCACATTTGCCTCACAGTTCTGGGGACTGGGATTCAAATCACGGTCCCGCCTGTGTGGAGTTTGTATGTTTTCCCCGTGCCTGGGTGGGTTTTCTCCGGGCACTCCGGTTTCCTCCCACATCCCAAAAACATGCGTGGTAGGTTGATTGAAGACTTAAATTGCCCGTAGGTGTGAATGTGAGTGCGAATGTTCGTTTGTTTCTATGTGCCCTGCCATTGGCTGGCGACCGGTTCAGGGTGTGCCCCGCCCGAAGATAGCTGGGATAGGTTCCAGAAGCCAGCGACCCTAGTGAGGATAAGCGGTGAAGAAAATGGATGGATTTTCCTCCTAATTATCGGGGGAACGGGCAATGGCTTCAAGCTTTAGTTACTTGTCAGGGAAAGGAAGTCAAACTCTACCTCGAAACTCAGTTGATTTCTGGTTTAATGCTTTTTAATTTGCGTTTGCTTTTGATATGGGTTTGGCCTTGGCACTCAATGTTTTATACTCAAGTCTCTGTCTCCCAGGTCCTTGGTGTGAACCTTGTTGTGATGGATTACCTGTACCTCATTTTTTTACCATTCGATTGTGCTTTTGAACCCCTAATGGTTCTGGAAAATAATACAGACCTGTCAGCACGCTTGGTTGACAACTTCATAGAAAATTCTCAAAATTATGGACAGCCGTTAGAGCATTTATTCAATATCCTTGATATCTACGTCCATCTAGTACCCTCTTTGTTTTCATTTGTAAAACAATTCAGCACAAGAAAAAGCAGCTTTTTGTTTGCAAATTAAATTGAAACCAGAATGTAACTGGCTTGTAAACACACCACAATTGTTTAGTTTAGAGATTCAAGTAGCTGTCGCCATGGCAGCAGTTTAATCGGAACACTTGATTGAAGGAAAACGGTGTACAGTTGAAGTTGCCAGAGTAGCAGTTTTGACAGAACTGGGTAACACCCCAGTAAAATAATTGTTGCGGAACTCTAATTTAAGAAGAGATTTGTTGTTGCCTGTTTATGCTTTACATGCTTTTGATTGGACGCTGACAAAACTATTTTTTTATTTTTTTTTTTTAACTATTCTAGGATGACAAATGTCTTGCTTTTGAGAGCATTCAGCCAATTATCTTCCAAGTTTTTTTTTTTTGCTTTTGTTTTTTTTTTAAACCATTTTCTCAGAGGGATTTGCACATTAAGAATATACTTCCAGAAACTTCCAAGATTGCCTACGACCCTCCCACCAACGTGCTACAAAACGTGTTAGGAGCGTTCAACATCATGGGCTGCCCCCTGCTGTTAGCTTGCATGTGTGTCGAGCGCTACCTGGCTGTAGTCCGACCCGTGCTGTACACAAGACTGCGAAAGTGGGAGTACCACATAGCCGTGTCAAGTGTGGTGTGGGTACTCACGTTTTCCTTCTGCCTGGCTTCAGGTAAACGCTGTTTAAGTATCCAAGTAACCAAATAATGGCTGAGAATTGGTTAGGTGTGTAGTATTTAAGGAACATCCTGGTAATTCCTCTGACTCCATTGGCCCCATCCTTTCAAGCAAACAGTAGAGGCAGGGTAACAGCACCCCCTTCAGGTGTGGAGTATTTACAATTGGAATGGTTATTTTGCACCAAAATTCTTTCTTTTTATTATTCCTCTCACTTTGCTGTCCTTCCACATTTCTTGACCGACTCAAAACGATTCCAACTACAAAATGTTCCGCTTGTTCAGTGCATCTACAGATGTATCACGTTCCCAAAAGTTCCACATTTTCACATAAATTTACCAAATCAAGGGATATTTTACACATTGCATCCTCTTTCCGCATTTCTTCACCGATTCAAACTGTTTCACTCTAAAACTATTCCGCTCACTGGAGCACATCTACGAAACTGTTGATCACATTCTCAAAATGCCAACATTTCCACAATAAAATTCCCAAATTAAGAGCTCATTTCCATATTTACATCAACTTTCCAGTTTCATATGCTTTGATTTTTTTTTTTTTGCTCAGGTATTATCAACATCCTGACTATCATGCTCATGCCCGTGTGCATCGTGATATCGTGCCTCTTTTCCTGGTCATGTTCGGAAGCCTCATGGGTGTGGTCCTGTCACTCCGTCAACAAAGCCCAGCAAGCAGCGACCAGGCCTGCTCCGGGTCACCTCTAAAGAAACGGCCAGCGGTCAATGTACTCACTGTGGTGGTACCTGCTCTGATTACCTACACGCCCGTTAGCTCGATGCTCCCCTTGCTTTTTTTTGAGCATCTACGGTAGACTGGAATTAAAGCAGTTGACGTTATGCGTTTCAGTTCTGTCTGTTATTCCCGAGGGTCGGCCTGCTCATAAGGCCTCTCTTTTACCTCGCCAAGGTCAAACAAATCTTTTGTGTGACAGGGAGGACGAGCATCGCACAGAGAATTGTATCGTGAGCGCCCTGGGGCTTTAAGTCCCAGATTCACCTGAACCAAATCGAGATTTTTTGTTTTCAAGTTTAAGCCTTAAAATACCCTTTCTCACATGCTTAAAACACATTTTGACGTATATTAAAAAAAAAATGTGTTCAAATAAGTTTACAAAGTGAAAAATCTTCAATATCACAGGACTGCTTTGTAGGCCTTATTCTCCCACGTGTGCAAGATTTGCCAGTGTCATTTATGCACCTTGAAGCAGATATGCACTTCAGAGGCTGTAGTAACTCAAGTGCCCCGGGATCGTGAGACATTATATTGCACTTGACGTTTGGATGCAGTTAAAATATATGCCTTACAATTCCGGAAAACTATCAAATGTATGTAGAGAGACTGAAAAATATATATATTAAAATTTTGTCAGTGATTCACACCTTTTTGGTTTCTCCGCATTGATACGAAGCAGAGGTCCAGACGGGAGAATCCAAGTAAATGAAAAGTGCACAAGTCCAGGTAATTTAAAAAAAAAAAAAAAGAGAGCGATTTATGCACAAATGGTAGAATATGGCCCAATGTGAATAGCGGGGGGATTACTGTTAATCTCTTATACATACAGTATGCTGAAAACAGTAATTGGCCATTTCTTTCTTTGTAAAGACAGAATATGTGACAAAGCTCTTTAAAGATCCTTTTACTTTTTTAATTATCACATTGAATAGTTTTTGTTTTTGTTTTTTTTACAAGAAAGTGAATTTAAGTCAAATTACATGCAGTTGTTATGCAATTTTTGCATTGGCTCACAGGTATACCTGATGTGGACACTTCATTATATAGTATGTATAAAGCCAATCAAGGAGTTTTGTTTGTGGGTAGATTTCCACATTTACATACTTTTATATGGCATTCATTTTTTATTATTTTTGTTTTGAAAATTGCACAATACCAATACATTCTACCCCATTTGGGGGGGAAAATGCATATCTGGTGTGTTGGCTTGCCTAGCTAATGTGCAATTCAGGTTTAGACATAAAATGGGAAAACTTCACTTGTCTTACTGTGTATCTTGATTTTATATGTCAATGTAAAATATTAGAGGTAGGTTGTTGTTGTTGTTTTTTAGTACTTTTCATGTGCAAAGGTGCAACCTGAAACAATAAAACAGCATCAGTTGATTTCAGTTCCTATAAAACAAAAGTACTTTACTTCCAAATTGAACCTCCACCTTGCAGCAGAAACATCAACAACAATCAGCACGTACAAACGAACAAGACACATTCTCTTCTGATAGAGGGTTCAAGACAGCTTTGAAAGCCAAAGAGCATTGTTGATTTTACACATTCAAAAACACAAGGCAACACAATCACATTATGTTTCTCAAGATTAGAGAACCCAGTGATAAAACCAGAGTAGTTTACATGAGCGGGAAGAAGGCAGAGGATTTCACACAGTTATTTTTTTTTTTTTTTAAACTCCCCTGTTGACTTGCTTTTCATCCTCCAAATGTCTTGTTCTTTAGTCTAACAATGTGGTCCACTCAATTCTGGTTGGATTGAATGGACTTTTCGCCTCTACTTGCAGTGGTTTAACGTGTCCTCCTCTAAAATAAGTGTAACTGTGCACAGAACCACGTTGCATATTCTCAGTAGCAATGTTGAGATAGGCTGATGTTGTCGTTCACAAAAGGCTGTTGTGGTATTGAGACATTCACCAACATACAAACAGACGGTATTAAATAAGTGGAAAGAAGCATCCAAAACACAGAAGCCATTGCAAACGTGCCTTTCAACTTGCATTCTGCACAACTGTCTGTGACAAAAAGCTCAGTAAACACAATCCTCTCCAAAATATACATAGGGCATTCAAGTCATTTCCCGAACATCAAGTTTTTTTTGTTTTTTTTTTACTATTATGGCCCCATTTGAACTGCAACTGTAGTTCAACTCTATAGACTTTGCGATACAGCAAGTGAGTGATATGTCGTGACAGTACAATAGTACACCGGGGCGCAAGCATTCTTTTCTAGCACTTTCATCGACTGCATTTACTGTAGCGTCTCGCTCCAAAGGTCTTTAAAGTTACATTTCTCAAACATTTTGATTGTCATCACTATTACAGTGATGCAATTATATTTAACCTGTGAATGGCCATGACACCTTAAAAGATGTCTCCATGAGGGAGTAAATCATTACATTTGTTCTGATACACGCCCCCAAAAAGAGACTCGCTTGGTAAATTTTGATAGTTTTACCGGTAGCCTAAAGTGGTCTAGCTTTGGCCGTTACAAATATCAAAATTTACTGAGCGACTTGTTTTGTTTTGGCAAGAATCTGAACAAATTTAATATTTTATTACAATACAATCTTGGTGACAAGATGTTATTTTGATGACATAATATCATAACTGGCCCGCATTGGCTTTAAAAAAATAAATAAAACATGTGGCCCCTGTATGGCCATTACAACTATTTTTTTTAAAGCCTATTCAGGAGGGGTAAATTATTAAATTTGTTCTGATACACGCCCAAAAAAAATCGAGCCACTAAAGTGAATTTTGAATCTGAACTGGATGCTTCTAATAACATTCTAATGATAGCTGACCCATACAACGGTGTAATAAATCTTAAATTAGGTTGGGTTATAATAATTTGAAAATTCAAAATTACCAAAATTGCAAAAGCAACCTGACGCAACCCCAGGTTCAGGCTACGTTTCAATTTTTTTCCACGCATTATTTTCATTTATCGTGTTTGGTAGAGTTGGAGATCAGCTTTCAGTTAATGGGGAGAGTGGTGGTGATGGCGTGTGGGCTGGAAATTAAGGCCTGAGGCGCCATGTCAATATTTGCATGATGCTTATTGGCTCTACCAAAGACAATGCAAGAAGAAATAAAGTACATGTTTTGGTGGCGGACATTATGTTTAAAAAAACAAAAAAGCAACTACGATTTAAAAAAAATAAAAAATCTACGTTTCTTGTGTTGCAGAACTGCGGGTCATCAGTCAGATTTTTTTTCATAGTCAAGTCAGGGTGGGGGGGAGAAAAAAATATATATTTTTTTCTGTCTTTCAATCCCACCGGAAGACACATTCACTTCAAGTGCCGTTTCCTTAAGGAGAAGTCAACAGTAATGTTTTATTTTCAACCCTACGTGTCATCGAGTGGACTTTTTGAGGCCTTGCGGTGGTTTGAATAGCGAGGCGAAAGGGGGACTCAGAAGGGCCAGTGTAAGTCGTCAAAGTCCTCCGACTGACCCATGTTGACGTCCGTCTCCAGTAAGCTCATGATGACCGCCATGGCCACCTCGTCGCTGCTAAAGCTGCTCAGGCCCGGCACCAGCATGCTGTCCAAGTCCTGCTGGGACGGCTCGCCTGCAGGGACACGTACAAATACAAAGACGTATACACACACACACGTCTGGCTTAAATGTTGGCTGTGTGTACAGTATGCCCACCTAATGGATGTTCTAATTTTTCATTTTTTTTTTTTTCATTGTTTGCATTATTTCCAGATTTGTATTGAATAATCCCCATAAGAAACAATGGAAATATACTTAATGTCTTCCAGAGATCCAAGTAGTGTTTCGCCTAACTTTTTAGATCATTAATAATCATATCAAGGCAAAATTAAGTAACTGCTGATGATAATGTGATATAAAAATAATAACAGTATGTATCTTTGATCAACATTTTTAAATGTTTAATATACAACCACATTTGGCACAAAAAAATCGGTTGGATTCTGATTTGTTTGATGTTATGTCAATATATTTTTTACTACTGACTAAAAGCTAAAATTTTCCAACTACACTAACACTGAATTTATATATTTTCATTTATTTTAAACAGTTTTATAATTGTTTTTGCTATATTATTGTGTATTTCTGTACTTTTTATGTATATATTTTACATTTATTTTTTGGGGTATTTCTTTTCCTACCTTTTTTACATTTTGTTTATTTTTTAACAATTTTACATTAATAAAACTGTTGAATTTGTTTTCCAAAATAGTTTTTTTTTTTTTTTTTTTATCACATTTTTTGGTTTAGTTTTTTTATTCTTTAACAATTTTACATGCATTGAAATAAAGTTTTATATTTATTGGCCACATATTTCTTACATTTAAAATACTCATTTTAAAAAATTCTCTACTTTTTTATACTTGCTATTTGTTCACGTTTTATATTTGTAATAGTTTACGTATAATTACCTTTTATTTTCTTTGCGAATGGCTGTCAGTAATATCATCAAAGGAGGCCTGTATTTATCCAATTTTGAGCTTCCGCTTCTGTTACCATTAAAGTCAATTTTTCTTTTTCTATGCATTTTGGCCTTTTTCCACATACATTGTCATTGTTTCTGTTCTATTTTAGTGTATTTTTGTTGTATTTATTTTGTATGATTTCCCTTACCCTTGAGTCATTATTGCTTTTTCCAGTTCGTAGTGACTTCCCATGGGCTCAAATGTTCGTGTTTAAATAGTGTGACACAGTACCTGTACTTTCCGAAACGCTGGGGACCGCCTCCGCCTTCGACTCTGATAAACTTCCCGCTTCATCCTCTCGTCTAGACAGCTGCAACACAACATTTTAACAAGAAGTGCTCTTATTTGAACTTCAGGCACGCGGTAATAATAAATCACTCACACTTCTGCCGGCTTGCGGGGATTCTAGTACACTCTGGGCTGCTCCAAACGGGCTGGACATACTGCTTGACGGAGACGAGTTTGCCCTATTCACACATATGTAATAACAGTATAAATATTCTCGAAATAGACACATTTCAAGATTAACCCAAAATGCACTATAACCTTTATGAGTGAAATTAATTTGAATTTCTCTAAACTTTTAAACGTTCAACTGGTCTTTTTTTTTTTTTTTTTTACTTTTTGCAGTATTTGTGTAACATCAGCAGTTTGCAACAGAGAGACTGGAAGAGTCACAGAAAGTCAGGCAAGTAGACATCCTTGGAAATTAAAGAAAAATTGTTGTGACTTTTGCTGATCAGCTCCTTGTTAGAGAATAGCAAGTTGTGCAAAAAGTACTGAAACATTGAACAGTTGAAATATGGTAACTTATTTTATGAAGTAGCAATTTATTTTGTCACTGAGCACCTGTAGGAATCGATGAGTTCATTTGCAATTTGGCTCCCGAGGCTGCCTGCGTACATCATTTTGCCCACACCACTTGTGAGGCCTGGAATAATGTGTATTTGTTTTGATTCCTCTGTGAGACAAGAAGTGACAATTTAAAAAAAAAAGGAAGAGAAGGAAAGATAGAAAGCACATATTTGAATTGCAGATGATTTCTGTGTTACCCTGAGGACCTCTCGAGCTGCCTGCAGCTTCATCGTCTTTTGTATGACTGGGCCCCCTGCTGATGAAAAGAGCTAGTTAAAATTCTAATTGTGCAGTGCAACGTGACGAAAAAACTAACTTAGCAAAATCTCTTATTATTAAAAAAAAAAAGAAAAAAGCGATACTTACGAGACGACCCGGTTTGACGACACGATAAACTCAGCTTCTTTGGTCCACGGGTTTGTGAAACTAAACCACTGACTTTGGAGTGAAACGTAGGGACCAGATTTTGTTTTGAACTTGTAACACTTTGTCTCCAGCTTCTCTTTGCTGCGCAGAACTGAAAAAACAATGGCGGGTGTAAAGAAATGTGCACAATCTTCCAAATACTCAACGTTAAAATGATTTAAATGTACTATAAATTGGAAAGCAAATGTTTAATCCAGTCATGAGACTTTTCGAATGTAAAATAAGTGCCTTGGCTCAATAAAAGTTTAGGTAACACCATATTTGAGGTAAGACAAACTCATAAACGTACAACACTAGTAATTGTAATGCACGTTTATGTTTTCTCAATCTCTAAATGAGCCACCGGGAACGAGAGTGCACAAACTCCACTGTTTGTTTTTTGGCTACAGTAAAATCTTGTGGGTTTATGTACATGTACAATGCTGCTAAAAGTTGGTCAAATATGAAGGTTGTGAAATGCTGGTTTAATTTGATCAAGTAGCGCATTGAAAACCTTTGCATGTGGCTTTTTAATGAGAAGAATTCAAATGTAATACACCATGCTCCATCACCTTGCCTGTGTTTTTCCACCAGGTGCTGCAGGTCATCCTGGTGGAAGTACTCGTAACAAGACGTGCCCAAAATTTCTTGCGGGAGGTAACCGATGACCGTCGTCGCTCTGCAAACAAACAAACAAAATGGCAAAAAGGAGGAATTAAAGAAGAAGAATAAAAGCGGTAGTTTGGTTGTGCAAGTTTTCGATTTTGGGGGCGAGCATGGATTGATTGAGCCTCCAACATGTCCACATGCACTCATCAGTCACGCATGCGGGAGAAGCCAATTCACTGTACTTAGGTGGTGAAATTACGTCCAAAGAATAGAGGATATTTTCATGGGGACGCCATCAAGATGCTCCCTCTGAGAAACAACGGCAAAGACACAGAAGTATTTTCTCTGGTTGACAAGGTTCTGCAGTGAGTTCACTGCAACACATCTCTGCCATTGCATTCTCAGTGGAATTCTCACCTCAGGCCCCTGACAACAAAAAAAAGGCTAAACAGGCTACCGAGTCGGGGAGGGGGGGATTTGAGAAGCGAATGGAGGGGAAACTCACTGTTGCTCTACAAAAGTGAACTTGCCGTCGATGGCACAGCGAGTCACAAACTCGGTGGGCTTGATTTTGACATCTTTGGGGGGCTGGTGAGACGCGTGGGCCTGCACGCGACACATGGTCACCAGGCAGGTGAGGCCCGACGCGTCCTTCTCGGCGTCGGCCTCCGAGTCCAGGTCGCTCCTGGGCCAGCTGCGCATGTATCCGGTGCAGTGGAGGGTACAGTATCTTCTTGAGTCTGGGGACACACATTTGACCAGTTTGTCAATTCAAACCACATACTCAAAACAATTCAGAATATTTTATCACTCTAAAAGCTAACCCTTTTTTTTCCCGGCAAACATCTATATTTGTACGGTATGTGTGATGTCATATTATTAAAATCTCAGTTTTCGATATTTTAAAATAAATTTTTTCATAATGCGTACCTGCGCACCACTTGTTGTACTCGAACCACACTTTTGAGAATCACTGCATAAGAATAATATTGCATCATGTGGAAATATAATAAGTATATAATAAAATACATAAAATAATATTATTACTTGTATGTATTCTTTTTGACTATTAAAAGACACATTTTAAATATTTTATAATAAATAATGTAGATAATTTAGGTAGTCAATACAAAAATATACAATTCTGCATTATGATTTGTTTGTATTATTACTATTACTGTTATCATTTGCATGTAGTATTTTTGATTCAATTTTAAAATGATATTAGAATAATTCTGGTAATTTTGGTAGGTTACATTTTTTTTAAATAAAATAAAAATAAGCACTCCACTGCAACATTTGTCATCCATGATTGCTCAAATGTAGATTTTGAAAAACCTACATGCTGGATTATAATTTTTTTTAAGAATCAGTATTGGTATTAATAATAATATTGCTCATTTATTAAACTATTTAAAATAAAATAAACATTTCAAAACATAACGTGAGAAAAATGTAGGTAGTTGATGTTGTTTTTTCAGTAACACTGTCAGTATGAAGCTTTTTACCATTTGCTGTAGTTGCTGAATTCTTCCTCTAAGCGTCGCTGTGTCTCCTTCTACATGATGATCAGTTGTATTGTGTCCTGTCGTTTAGTGAGCCGCCTTCTCTCTCTCATCTCACTCCCTGACATGTTCACGGCTGTTTCTATTCAAACCAGTTCATTAAATGCTACAATGCAAAAGAGAGCGAGGTCTTCAGAATAGGTCTGATTTCGATAGGGGTCATCATTGTGCTGCTCCATGTTGATTTCTATCCTGCCTGAATCACAACAACAGCTTTAGTAGCCATCAGTTGATTCATTAGGTGCAAGCCTATTTGTGCACCTTTTTTTTTATTTATTTTTTTTAAATGACATCCATTCCAGATGACTTTTTATCAAAACACAGCATCATTTGTGGCACCTTCTCTTCTGGCAATACATTACAATACCCATTGATCTTCTGGTGTCACAGGGAGAAAGTTCAATGAGGTCCCTTTCTCCTGGTAAAAATCGCTTCACATTTCCTACAATAATTTTCGAGAGGGAGTACATTCAACCACATTTATCATCAACCTGACAAAACCTTTCTTAGCTATGAGACATGAGGCCAATTGCAATATTAATGCCACCATTTCTAACCATTCTACAACCATTTTATAAATACTGATTACTCATACGGTGCAGAAATCCAATTCATTAAAAAGAATATTAATAATAATAATAATAATAAAATAATAATAAAAAATAATAATAAAATCGCAATTACCGGAAACATGAACAGAATACAATTTTTAACACCATTCTGCAAAGAAGTATACTTGGTAATGGTGAGTTTTTTTATTTTTATTTAATTGTTCTTATTTGTTTATATGCCTATCTGTTGAAATACATCTTTATGTGGAACCGGTCCGTGGCACAAAAAAAGGTTGGGGACAACTGTACTGTGCTGAAAAAATATCAATGACGTTGTCGACTACGAACGGATCATAAGACATTCAACCCCTACCATAAATCTTTTAGAAAATGTATAAGTGTACGATAGCCGCAAAAGTCATTTTAACAATGGGACCGTGAACCCCTTTACGCTATTCACAAATTCACCTATTGGGTGGGGGCTGACCTATTCAAGCATTTGTATGCTCTTTCTGTAACCCCCTAAATACCCATAAGATGGCACCAATGTCTTCGCGAACAGGAAAGTAGTAATTGCTGTCAAGGAAGGCTTGTTGAAGTGATGCATCGCACCTGCTGGACTAATATTTTTGTATGTCGAGGAGGAGCTAAGTTTAGCCTGGGTTGCTGGAGGAAGTTACACAGCGTCTTAAGGGGAAATTCAACTTAGACTCCTGTATATATATACAGAACGTTATTTTTCAAATGTGCCAATGGGACTGTAGTATTCTCCAATTTAACTATCCCCATGGCTATGAATCTTTCCATTCATCATCTACTGTGTTGATACTCACCTTTCTTAATGGAAGCAGTGGGCAGCGTGCGCTTGTCCTTGTGCTTTCCCTCCACTCGACTGTGCTTCATGCGGCAGAAGAAGGAGCGTCTGGCTCCAGTGGACAAGTGCGACGTTGTGACGGGGGTGTCCGCTTGAACAGGGACGCCCGCTGTACACAACGCAAAAACAAACACACGCAAAGTTCCACACGCCGGCTCCCGCAGTGGACTCTACTAGTCGTCATGGCGACAGACTCACTGGCAGCATCGATGAGGCGTTGGTGGTTGTTCAACTCTGACGACGACAGCTGCTCCTTCACCTTGCTGATGTCTTTGGGGTGGATGAGGTCGAACAGACTTTGGCCTGTCAGCTCCACCTGTCACCACACACAATAATAAATTCATTATTGCTGTTTTGAAAAAAAATAAAATAAACAACATTAAATTAATTCATGGAATGTAAATTATTATTTCAAAAACACAATGAATGAAAAGACCAGTGATTCTCAAAGTGTAGCACGAGTACCACCACAAGTGAAACGCAGGCTATCTCGAGTAGTACCGGAAAGAATCACTGAATTTAATACAAATAAAACTAAAAACATGCAATATATATGTTTATCACAAAGATTTAGCTTAGCCATATTTAAAGAAATTCCGATGTGTAATGATGTTATTATACTGTATTCCTTCACTTTTAAAGTGCGTTATGATTAGTTTCTCAACATGACAAAAACATTCAGCCCTCATGAATGCTATTAAGTGTTGCAAAATGTGCACAGACCCTGCTAAAGCTGAGGATCTTGGAGACAGACTCGGAGATAAACAAAATTTTTGCTCGGTCACAACTCACAACTAACAGGAAGCCGTCAGCAACCTGAAATGGGCACAGAGGCGAAGATCAACAAAAACATCAATCAGGATTAGTGGAGGATTGTTTTTTTCCAATGAATAGATTGAGGCACGTACCCTGAGCAAAAGGTGTCTGAGGTCATCATGAGGCAGGATGGAGGGCTTGCGGGCGGCGTCAGCGCTGCCAGAACCGGCTGGAGGGAAAAAAGGCCTGAACGTAAATTCCCAGAAAATGGACTTGAAAATGGCTGAGAAATAGCGAGCGTACCTTTAAGGGCCTTTAGGTGCTGCACGGCTTTTCGGAGCACAGTGAGTTTGTCCAGTTTCCGGGTCATAGGCTGACAGGTGGGGATCATGGCGGCCAACTCATCGATGAGGTTGTTCATTTTGTCTCGCCGCCGCTTCTCAATCTGGCGGTGAGGCTGCCTGCAACACAGACAGTACGACTCGAGCTACGAACGTCGGACAATGTAACCCTTGGGTGTGATGTATTTTGCCCTTTATATTAAACATAAGTTTGTTTTTGTTGTCCTTTTAACGCACAAGTGTGCCATGTTGGTGCCAAGGAACTGTTGAGGAGCTTCATTTAGACAAAAGTAGTCCTTTGTTACTCTCTTGTGGCATTTATAGGCAATTACACTACAGTATTAACATTTATATATCCAGTACATAACTCTACTGTTATATTATCAGTCTACATCTATTGCACCACTATTTCTATTCATATAGGCATTGCTTAAAGCAACACCGATGCTATTTGTACGCCGATCTCTGGAATTTTGCAGTTTAGCATTAAGCTAAACATACTTTATTAGGGCAAAGCTATGTGGTTGTTTGAAATACATATGATGTCGTTCTCTTTAATGTTTAGTTTAACAGTAAACTTCAACTGGGAGTGGCAATAAATAGCTTGAAGCACTGGCCGCCAAACTGCTGCTTGTTGTGAACATTTTCTGACATTTTTGTTTGGTGTACCCTGAGAGTTTTCTCCTGGAAAATATGAGCCTTAGCTCAATAAAGGTTTGGTAACACTGCCCTAGGGGGCATATTATCACAATATCTTCTGTACATGTCGCTATGATATGAGGTGAAGTATCACCCAGCAATGTCAATTTGTGCGGGAAAGTGAAGGTTAAAAATACCTGAAGCATTTAATTTTGGCTTGCTGCTCATCTTCTGATCTGTAATACAAAAAAAATAATAATAATAATAATCATAACAATACGGGTATGACGTGTGTGTACGAGAATCATTCCAGAATTGGAGGACATTTTCTAATGCATGTACAAAACACAGAAACTATACTTGTTGTATAAATGATAGAGAGAAAATGTAACTGTAGCTGTAGTGAGTGATCCCTACATATTATTTAAAATACCAAGTAGCTCTTGACCACCCCATCAAATGGCTTTTTTTCCTCTTGTCCCTCCCTCTTGGTGACCAACTTACATATCAACCAAAAGAGAGCAAATACTTAAAATCCGTTTTCTTTCGTTTCATTTTGTTGAGATGCCTTCTTTGGAATTATTAAAACATTTTGCTTTATCATAGACATATTTTAAATAGTAATTATGGTCTGAAGTCTGCTGCTACTAAAACCTTCTTAGCATCTAGAGGAAGAGAAACAAAAGTGAGCTACACGACTCAGCAGAAATGACATCATCAAGCGCTTCATATTTTTTCAATGTGTTCAGTCGTTATGGAGTGCGTTACTCAATCTAACTTATATTATCAGAAAAAGACAGGAATATCAAAAACGTGTCAATAAAGTTTTTTTTATATAGCTAGGTTTGTTAGTATAGAAGCTAACACAGCTAGCATATACGCTTGAGCAAAACAGCTAAAATTAACATTGATTTGCAACCACAATTAAATGAGTATTCAGAACAACTGTAACTTTATTTATTGAATTGTAACGGCTTTATTCAGCAATATTTATGAAATGCGTGTTTTTCAGTTGCCCGAGTACCTGCCACAGGGTTGCGCCAAAACAGCAAAATATATAATATGACAAATAAAATACCTGATTAAAAGTGAATCATTGATGGCTGAGCTGGATACGTCAAATTTAATGATGGTTTACTACCCGTTTTTCTTGAAAGCAAAAAAATATATATATTCAAACAAATAATCCTTTTTTCAAAAATATTGGTGCCGAAAATGTCCAATTCTGGAATGACCCACAAATAAATCTGAGTGTACCTGTTGAGGTCCTCATCCATTTGGAAGTCAAGACCCTGGCTGTTTGATCACAGAATATTTTAGTATACTGAACTGTAGTCATAATCATTTACAGCGTTTGTGATCGTATTGTATCGTATCGTCGTGTCTTACTGCACAAGGACGTCCATCGTGTCCTCCACATCACCCTTGCGCTTCTTTGGCAGCTCGGCGGCAGGCAGCAAAACGCCCGCTTGGCTCGGCCCTTCCTCCGCCGCGTTGCCACCTAGCAAACACGCACCAACCTTGAGTCAGCGTGGGCAACTTCCCGCATCTATTAATAACACGCCGCGGTTTTGAGGTGCAAATGGAAGCGACAAAACACAAAAAGGTGAATGTGAAGTGGTGGAAAAGCAGAAACATGACCAGGATTGCATACACTGTTACCATGCTGATATCGCTGTTGCTCTCTGTATACACTATATAGATCACACAAGCGCAATAAAAACATTGCAAGTGTTGATTAAAAACAAGACAGAGGTTTGAGTCCTAAAAAGTACAGTATATTCAATATTATTGTAAACCACCGTAACATTATGCACAGTTTGAACATGAAAAATGCGCTTAAATATAGAGGGGGAAAGTACTTATTATGCATATAAATATTAAAAAATTTGCACCAAAAATTTGCACCAAAAACAAACAGTCCTTAAGAATTCAATGCAAATGTATTGAACTTAAAAGTTAAATACAACTGAACTGTACTTAGGGAGTGATTCTTTAACATACCATCTGAGGGAGCCCGCGTACCACACTTTGAAACTCTCTACAGTAGACAATTTAAATTCAATTATTTTCATTGCTAATAAAAGTGACATAATAATTAATATTAGTATGTTGTTCTGTATTGTTTATAAAATTCTTGACTCTATACTGATATTAATAGATATTTGTCCAGGCAATACAATCAACACTTTAAAAGTGTGTACATTAGAACAGTTTTAAAAGCTAAAAATGTAAATTAAAATAAAACGGTCAATTATCAAGGTGGATTGCAACCCTAAAATTAAATAAAACGTTGCATCTTTAAACAATGTCAAGAAGAATCAAGTTGCCAAAAAAATTCAATTAAAAAATAATAAAATAGCACTTGGTGAATCGTCCAAGATGGTTTGTATCCTGAAATACAACGTCAAGAATCAATGTAGTTCAGTGTGTTTGTATTGCACAAATAAAAATTAAAAGGAAATTTGTATCGTTGGTACTAATAAGATCAAATTAAATTAAGTTCAAACATAAATTTGAACAAAAAAATTATGTTAAATAAAGTGTCAAGAATTTCAAAAAAAAAAAACAACAACAACAACAACACACACAATCACAGTCCCTGACCTATGCATACCAGAAATAATGATCGGACTTCTCGCTTTATTTAGTCTCCTGCAAGACCAACCACACCCACACCTTCCTCACACACACACACGCACACACACACACACACAAGGCTCAACTCTGGGCAGCTGTCATGCGTTTCGATAGGTGTAAGCTACCGAGGCTTGCCGAACCTCAACAATCCAGAAGGCACGTGAAGTTGAATTGGTTTTGAGCTATCATCTTACCTAAAGCTCATATAACGCTGTAAAACTGACCTACTTCTCTCGGCCCGACCCTCACACTCAGTCTCAATAACTGATAGAAATGTTGACCTTGACGGACCCATATTCACTGATTAATTCTGATGATAAGTTCAACATCTTGCAGCAAGATGAATATCTGCAACAAATCTAAGCACAGATTCTTTTCACATTTCACCACTACCCTTGACATGATTCTCATTCAATCCTCCTGGGGAGTTTCGTGGGTCATCAGTGACGCAAAAAGAGGAACCTGGGAGCTCGCTGGCCCTCTCTTTTCCGCCCACTCCTCCACCACTGACGCTGCACACCGCCCGTTCACGCTGTCAACAGCTTTTTCTCTCGCACTGCGTCATCGTTTCCCTAGAATGCCACACGAGCTAGGCTCAAACGTGCTATTGGGACAAGCTGCCATACTGTGAGTCATCATGCTGCGATTGTAACGAGAGAGGAGGAAAACACCTTGCATACCCAAATATAAAGGCATGAAGCCCATACTGGACGGGCATAAACCCAATGGAGCATGCAAGATATGCTCTACCTTCCCGAACAAGGGAACATGCACAGACATTTTGGGGGGCAGGTGCTAATGCCAAAAAAGGCCACCCATCAGTAAAATTATTCATATATTAAAAACAACAAAAAAACAAGCATATGGATCATGTATTTAAGGAATGTCAGTGGATATGAAAAGTCTACACACCCCTGTTCAAATGGCAGGTTGTTGTGATGTTTTAAAACTTTTTTCCACGATGATTTAACCTGCACAATTCAATTGAAAAAAAATATATGGATATATTTTAGAGAAGGGAAGTAAAAGTCAACAACTGTGTTAATGGGGGATGTGGCTGTGATTGCAATTAACCAATCACATTCAAACTCGTGTTCAATGAGAGTCAACATCGCAACTGCCACCATTCAAATCCAAAGCATCAATGTCATATCATTCATACACTACTGATTTTTTCCCCACTCACATACACAAGAGGAATCTTTTCTCTCACACACACTAGTGAAGGGAGCATTTTTAGCAGTGTCCGTGAGGACAAAAAATTTGAGTAATGTTCCTAAAACGCGGTCGCACACAGAATGCGGAAACCTAGCGACATTGACTATTGACTGTCCAAACGACATAAATCACAGAGAAAACAAAACTCACATTGACGCCCAACTTGCTTACAGGAAAAATGGTGCCAGGGCTTGCGTTGGAAATATTTTTGGGGTCAATTCCCACATTATCTTTGAATCGCTCTGTAAATAGGTTGATAAAGAAAAAAGTCTGTTTTCACCAGCAATCCAATTTTGTATATACTTTAGCTGATGGTAACAATATAATGTATATGTGTATATATATATGTGTGTGTGTGTGTGTGTGTGTGTGCGTGTGTGTGTGCGTGCGTGTGAGTGTGCGCTTGTGAGCACGTGTGTGTTTGTACTCGAGGCAGCCTTCAACCCCTACACACACACACACAAAGTACAGTATGTTCTAGGTTATTTCTGGTTTCTGACCTCTGTCAAATCCTTCCTACATGTTAAAAATGTCATGCTAATATATATATATATATGTATATATATATATTTTTTTTCCCCACATACAGTATGCCCAACAGTCTGTGATTGGTTTAAAAAGCGCACTGTAAAGCCTTTTGAATGCTTGAAAAGCATAACAATAAAGCTAATAGAATGGAATCACGTATTTTGGCTATGAAACACAGTTTAAGCATGAAATTCATTTTAAATGACTTTCACAACGAAGGTGCATTTAAAAAAATACTTTTCCATTACATAGAGGCTAAAGCTAATGGAGTCTAATGAGAATGGACCTTACTTTGTTGCAGGAGCAGTTTGGAAAGTAAATTTTTTTTAAGGGTGAAAACACACTACTCATTTAGTCAGGTGATGTTTATGTGATTTAAGATTAATCTGTTTTGACATATATTATCATTATTTCACAATGCGCATTACTATATAATTGATTGTAACAGTGGTAGTTTCCCCTTTACACTATTTTTGGTGCAAGTATTGAAAAGAATACACACTTCTCATATGATCCATTCTAAATGACTCATTTCGACTAGATTGTTTCAATTTTGATTATTTATTTGGATTTGATTTAATTTTTTTTATTAACAATAAAATGTGATTCTTTATTTTATGTGTTTTGCTGGATTTTATGTCAAGCACTTAGTGAGTCCTTACTGTGAACAAAAATGTGATAAACTTAAATTCTCATGTTGCAGTGTTGTTCTAAACATTGAAACCACCATTTACAAACTACATTTTTATCATTTATCTCGTATTTTATTGGCAAATCTATAGGAGTAAGTACACAGATGGAGAATTATCATTATATTACTCATATACACAATTCTTTTTTTCATACAAACTTTTATTGAAAGCCATTAGAACGTAAGAGTGTACCTAATAGGTGTATAATCTACATATATGCAGTAAAACGCGAATAGCCGCACTAAACCATACATGCACTAACATGTTGCACCTAACAATTACAAAAACATTTCCAAGCGGTTCTAAAAACCGTTTAGTGTCCCGTTCCAGAGTTTATTAATTCTGTCGACCTCTGCTGGCCAAGACGAGGAATCGCTGCTCCACTGATCTACTGACCCACTTTTCCTCGTGGCCGCACGTGACAAACTTAAGCCCCTCGTGGACGGTTAAATCAAAGTAAAATATATATATATATATTTTTTTTTTTTTAAAGTGCGATTGCCCTCAAAAGACTAGCCAGTGTTATATTTATCTGACTTAAAAATATTTTAAGGCCAATATGTCGTCATGGTTACACTCACGTGCCGATTAGAGGTATGCCGCACAAGCAAGGCCACCCCTCCCAATTTGCTGGTGCATTCCGTGACTGCTGTGAAGTCGGAAAATTCCATATTACAGCATCCAAAGACTCCAACGTTGTGTGTGTGTGTGTGTGTGTGTGTGTGTGTGTGTGTATATATATATATATATATATATATATATATATATATAAATAAAATGATCATTATTATACTATATATTGAATGCAGATGTGTTAAATTTGTTCATCTCTCTCATCTCATCGTCGTTCTGACGCACTTGTCCTGGTGAATCCTCAGACGTCCGAGTGATATGGAACGCAACACGAAGACGACCTTGTAGTATGGAAAATGAATGGGCAAGTTTACCGGCAGTTTACAAACGTTTTTAGTTGTATTATTATTTTTAGTATCTTACTCAAACGCTGTCCAACTAAAAGTAACATTTTGTCGTTGTTGGTGTTAAATCTGTTTTAATTATTTTGTTATCCTTGACGTTGAACACTATTAAAAGTTTCCTGTTCCCCAAAATAACCGAAAAATTATCTGAACTACAGTCTTAAATGTTGACACTTCAATCAATTAAATCTATATCAAATGGTTGAAAAAAGGACTCATGAGTGATAGGTGACTCCAAGCTAATGAGCATAGCTAGCATAGTTATGGTTGTACTTTTTTAGGGGTGCCACTTACCTGCCAGGCGCTCCGCGGTCCCCCCGGAGGCTCCGTCCGACATGGCCGAGCGAGAGGAGCCGATGTCCGGGTGAAGGCTTTACGGCGCACCGCGGCGCATGTGCAGCAGCCGAGCGAGAGAGGAGGTAGCCTCGAAAAGCCGGCGACTTGTATAATTGATTTCATTTTTGTCGTCCCCTCCCACTGCTTTTTTTTTGGTTGTTTGTTTTTTACAAAAGAGGCGGAGTGGGTGTGGGGTGAGGTCGAGAGGGCCAGAAACGTGAGGGACGGGACAGCCCTGTAAACTAGGTAGGCGTCCATTTTATTGTTGTTGTTTTTTTTTTTTTTTACAAATTTATTTCCGCCTTCATTCATACCGGCGTGATGACGTCACTGCCGTACCATTCATATCATACATTGAGCACGATTTGACATACGAACGCCTTTAAATTTATTGATTGATTTTATATTTGCTGCCCAAGTGGACATTGTTTTTTTTTTTTTTTTTTTTAACCTGACATGCATTAAATTAAATCATAAAAATACATATATTTTGGCTGTTGTTGATTTTTTTTTAACAAAACGGTCCCTTGCTAAATGATGATAATAATAATCCAAGTTATCCAAATGAATTTGAGAGACCTGACACGCCACGGATCTTTGTTTCAGCGCCTCCAGCTCGTCGTAGAAATCGCTTGAGGAAAGAGGTCTCACTCTGCCCTTGTCTGCAGTCAAATATTATGCTTCGTGTTTTTGAATACATTGCTGACTTGATCCCTTCCATCTATCTCCCCCCCCCCCTTTTATACACCCTTGTTTCCTTTCTTCCAGTATTCCAACCTTCATTCTATCCTTCCACTTCTCTCCTTTACTTCATTCATACCAATTTCCTTCTGTCCACCCTACTTTCCTTTTAAACCATCCTTCCTTACACCTTCACTCCAATCTTCCATCCTTCCTCCCATCCTTCTTTCCTTCCTTTCTTTCATCGTTTTCTTCTCCATTGTTTCCTTCCTTAATTTACAAAGCCTGTACCTTCTATTGACCTACCATGTATGAAGTAATTGTGAGTGCAACCATAAACCACAAAGTCAAATGTACCACATGCACACTGTATGTGAGAATACGCATTTATCCAGGATGACAATAAAAACATGCTTTATCACATTATTATGATAGGCATATCGGGAAGACATGGAATATCTGTTGCCATTGTGTTTATGTTTGAAACCTGTGAGCGGGTGAGCTGGGAAAAACAATACATCAGAGTGATTGGTTGTCTCCTGCAGAGACGACCTCGGTCCCTCACCTACATCGTGTAATTTGAGACCTTTGCACGAGACTTTACATAAGGGCGCCGGCTGCACGTGCCAGGCGCACACGTGTTGACCTATATATTATATAACTTGTATAACTTTGACTCGTTAACCCATTTAAAGGGAAGGGCGTCTGGAGAAAGTACAGCGGCCAGTGGAAAGCACATCCTTTCGTTATCATGTCGTCGTTTGAGTTCAATGTATAGCTGACGAGAATCCACTTAAAAGAAATTTCGACTAGGTTTGGCAGGGATGTGTGTTGAGCGAGTTCACCTTAATGTAGGTCACACTGCAGAATGTGATTTGATGTACCCCCTCAGAAGGAAACGCACACCATAAAACAATATTTTTGCCACTACTCACCACGGAAGAATGCCACTATGTCGCCAAAAGTCCGATTTCCGATTCAATTCGGGGCTCTCCAGGCACATATGACGCAAATACTCATTTTCATGCACTTACCGGTCACAATATTAGGTACACCATCCAAATTTTTGTATTTTACTGTTACTCCACTGCCTGTACATACAACCACACTCATTAACATATCTATTGTTAATATACTAATACAGTGGTTCTCAAACTTTTTGCAAGTACCTCCTAAATAAAACTTAGCTCTCCAAGTACCACCATAATGACCAACATTAAAACACAGTGGCGTAATAGGGCTAAGTGTTCAACAAAGATGAGAATTTCTTTATTCCGAAAAAGTATGTTTTGTATTATAAGCCACTGTAACATCATGCACAGTTTGAACATTAATACAAAGTTTAAATATAGGGAGGGGGGGGACACTAAAATAATGCCTCAATTAAAATGTATTGCACATAAAAATTGAATAAAATTGTACCTAAATGATCTTAAAAACAAACCGTTCCTAGATTAAATGCAAATATATTTTACAAAACAAAGTTAAACACAACTGAACTGTATTAACATATCTATTGTTAATATACTAATACAGTGGTTCTCAAACTTTTTGCAAGTACCTCCTAAATAAAACTTAGCTCTCCAAGTACCACCATAATGACCAACATTAAAACACAGTGGCGTAATAGGGCTAAGTGTTCAACAAAGATGAGAATTTCTTTATTCCGAAAAAGTATGTTTTGTATTATAAGCCACTGTAACATCATGCACAGTTTGAACATTAATACAAAGTTTAAATATAGGGAGGGGGGGGACACTAAAATAATGCCTCAATTAAAATGTATTGCACATAAAAATTGAATAAAATTGTACCTAAATGATCTTAAAAACAAACCGTTCCTAGATTAAATGCAAATATATTTTACAAAACAAAGTTAAACACAACTGAACTGTAAAGGCACTGATTATGTGGTGTACCATACCATCACTGGACTAATACATCCATTCAGTAATATATATATATATATATATATATATATATATATATATATATATATATATATATATATATATGGCCACCATACTGCTGCTTTAATGGGTCATGTCCTCTTTTGTTTTGGAAATTTGTACCTTTTAATGGCGTTTTCGGATGAGATGCATGCTCAATGAATGAATTATCACTCAAATATTTCACCTGGTTATTTCCAACCAGCACATTTAGTCATTCAATTTTTACATATTGTTATTGTTGTTATTAATTATAAAACAGTGACAGAACTGAAGACAATAAATTCGAAACTCAACACACTCAATGAGTTAAGATTTTTTTTATTTTGTCATATTAACATAAAACGTTACCATATGAATATATTACAAGCATTTCCCCTGTGACCTCTTTTCACTGGGCTACAATAAACATACAAACACATCATCACATAAATAAATCCAACAACATTGTCCTGACTCTTTATTGCGATGAGTTTTTTTCTTTTTCTTTCAGATGATGTGACCACCAACACATAAAATAAGACTTGTTTGGTCCTTTACTTACTATGGTAACTCATCTAACAGTATCTCCCCTCACATTTTCAGAACCATTTTATTATGAGACATCACTATTTTTTTTTTTTTAATTAACTTTCATTGTGAAGCATGTAGGACACGGTGTATGACTGGTTAGAGCGTCTGCCTCACAGTTCTAATTACCCGTAGGTGTGAATGTGAGTGCAAATGTTTGTTTATATGTGCCCTGCAATTGGGTGGCAACCAGTTCAGGGTGTACCCTGCCTCCTGCCCGTTAATCGCTGGTATAGGGCCCAGCACTCCCGCGACCCTTGTGAGGATAAGCGGCTCAGAAAATGGATGGATGGATGAGAAGCATGAGAATGTGAGAGTGATAACACCAAATTGAACACGCCTGCTCCCCAATCACATCTGACACCTATTAACACGAATGAGACAAAGTGGCTCATTGGGCCCAATTTAAGCAGTTTCACTGAGGGGTGTACGCACTTTTGTTGCCAGCAGTTTAGAAATTAAAGGCTTTGCGGAGTTATTTTGCTTTGTAGCAAAGTGTTATTTCTTCAGTGTTGTCCCATGAAAATATATATCCCATCTTTTAGGATCTATTTTGTGTTATTTAGAACACATTAGTCCCCTAAATAATATGCAACTGTATGTTCAAATGCATAATAATTATATTCCAATGGGTTAAAAATACAAGGATAAAGATTTGATTTAGATACATACATATAATAAATAACGCTAAAATATACACATCATAATCTATATCCCTTGCTTCTACTGAACTGTCTAACTTCTGCTTGATTTCAACAGAATTAGTTGACGATAGCCTCAATTCCTTCTGCAGCAATGGCACCATCGTGTGGTGAAAATGGGAACAACCTCAGCATGTTTACCTCTTGTGTCTTGCACATTTTTTTAACAAGATAGTGAATTTTAACAGCATTTGGACATGTGTAGGATTATATTAATACTTTAAGGTAGTTTGAGGTTAAGTGCATTAAGCTTAAGCTACATCTTGATTCATGGTCACATCACAATAATGTGATCTTTGGTAGCTTTTTTTTTTTTTTTTTTTTAATAAATCAGAGATGTGCAACTTGGAGCAAATGTAAATTCAAATGTAAATTCAATATAAAAAAGTAAGCTTTTTCTTTCATAGTATGGGGCGTCGAAATGACAAATGAAATTAAAAAGTAAGGCGCTTCCCATGTTAATGTGGTCTAGTTGAATGTATCGTCTTCTTTGTCTATTGTTTGCTTTGACGCACATCATTTTATGAGGTTCCTTTCTTATCTATGCCATAAAAAATACTGTGAGTTCACTAAACTGCTGTTTCATCAACTTTATTGCTTGTTTTTAACTCATATAAGCTGTTTTGTCTGGGAAGCTGACCTAAAATCTATTCCCTTTTTTTTTGGCAGCCCTCTTAAAATCGACTTTTCTCTTAAAAAAAAAAAAAAAAAAAAAAAAATCGATTAATTGCAAATAACATTGATACAGTATTATTTACCAGCTATACGCAAAGGCACTTCTAAGAAGGAAGTGATTAGGCCTCGTCTTATTCAAAGAAAAAAAATCAAGGGGCAGAAATATTGTTAAGAATGATCATTAACGTGTCAAAGGGAAGTGACACACGATACTTACTCTCTCTGGGGTCATCTGATGGAGCACGAGGAAGATTTCAGCATGATTTGTTCTGCTTTTTGGTGAAACTAAACCTGTACCTGGAAATTAAATTATGGAATTACTCACTAGAATGACATCCCTGGTTCCTTAAAGCTACTCTTGTTTTTTTCAAACGTACTTTATTTACCCTGTAATACCTAAAGTCTACCCTTTTTACACTTGGACGCAACTGAAATCCCAAATCTTCAACTGCTGTACAACCACATATTAGTTGGATTGTGTAGTATTTTGAAGGAGAAAAACAAAAACAAAAAAAACCTGAGATATTTTCAACAAGTGTGAGAAATAGCCTATTTCCTCAAAAAGTGGCCTTGGTTGATTAGTTACACAACTGCAGAGTACCAGGCATTGATTACCAACCTGAGTGCGACAGCAGATCATCAGGTGTGCTGTAGGAAATTGTCTATTTTCACTTAATTGGTCTAAAAATTAAGTTTGACTGTATGTATATATATATATATATATACATATATCGTGATAGGGACCGCAATTAAATGTTCTTCCACTAGATGGCATAAGCTACAATCAACCCTTTGTATCCACCTTTTACCATTCATGAAACAGAATAAAACAGTAATCCCTCACAAACAGCGAAAATCCACAATTGATGCATATATATATATATATATATATATTTGTCTACTGATGGCAAAGCACCACTTTGTAGTGACAGGGCTTTAGTCTTTTAAATAGAAGGTCCTCCCCTCACTTTAATATAGTTTCTTGGCAGTTCTTCAGCAAATAATGGAGGATTATTATTATTAATTATCAATTATTATTAATAATGTTCCCCCCAGAAAACAGGCCCAGATTCTTCGTTGTTTTTGTTTTTTTTTACATTTGTGAGTAAATTGGGACGAGCTCATCATGTATTTGAGGTGTGGCGCTTATTTTTTAATTTTCTCAAGTGGATGACTTGCTTCTATTAAAGCGAAGAACACCATCAGAGAAAACGCACAATAGCCAACAAGGATGGGCAAAACATTGCTAATCATGCTGAAACCTTCCAGAGTGCGACTGCAGCGTATGTTCAGTAGCCAGTGCTTGTTTTGCATATGAGCTAGTTTATAATGACCAGTGTTCAAACTATCAACGTGTCAAAGCAGTGATTGGCACGCAGTCGTTTTTGAGGCGACGCCTGCACGTATGGTTTGTTGACTTGAGCTGGCCTGAGAGCTGTGGGCTACACATGGCTCATGTACAGTATAGCACGTAAACCGACCACAGGTAACGTGGTAACTCCTGCAGTGGCGGCAGAGCAGAGCTTAATTCTTGGTGGCGCAAGGGCGGTTTACAAGTAGACTGAGAGGCGGCTCGGCCTTCAGCACCAGCGAGGGCCTCCGAGGGCCCGACCCTGTTACGTCCGCGAATGTCTTTTTTTTGTACTCCCTGTTTGAGCCTGTCAGGCCTTCCCTGGCTTCATGTATGTGGGAATGGTGCCTCTTTGAGTCAGGCCCTCGAAGCGTTTGTAAGTGTAGTTGAGGAACACCCAATCCTTGGACTTGAAGTCGGGTTCAGTTGCATTGGCTAAGACGAAACAAAAAAGAAAGCAGTGAGGTCATCAGCAGGAGCAAAGCATGAATTTAAGATTACAATTTGTGGTATAATGGTGTCTTGAAATACAAGTGACCTGACTTCCCAAGTTTTTCGAGAGTCGTTTGGCTGATTTTTTTGCTTTGACTTGCCAGCAAAAATTTGAGATGCGAGTGCTGGGTTGTGGCAGTCAAATCAACTTAATTCACTTCACAAGAAACAGCAGTTTGGCAAATTGTGAACAATTATGTTAAAGTTTACTGTCAAACTAAACATAAAACAAAAAAATAATGACACGTGTTGTTAAAACAAACACATCGCTTTGCCCTTAGAAATAGTAACAATCAGAAGCTAACAAACAGCGTCAGTGTCACGGTGTTATAACCCTTTAAGCAACGCATATTAAACACATATGTAGACAGGTAATATACCAATACAGGAATATATTCTTTATCCCCTGCGAAGAATGACTAATATTACTGCGGCTTACGGAGGAGTTTTGACCGTCTCCCTGCAAATCCGTATGTTTGCATGTATTATACTGGCCCCAGGTGGCCAACGCATGCACACCAGAAGGAGCAGCACAATGACCATTGAATTGAAGCAAAAAAATGTGGCAAAAACTGTTACATTCTTGACATTCTATTTAATTGTCTAATTACTGTAGGTTTTTATCAAACACAAAAAAGAACGTCTGTGTTATATTTTTGTGGGGTGGCTGGAACAGATTAATGGTACTTCCATTCATTATACTGGGGAAAGATGATAAGAGATTGGAGTGTTTTCGGTTACGAGCCTGGTCACGGAACGAATTTAGGTCGTACCGCAAGGCACCACTATAATTACAAATGTGGAAAGCGTTTCATACCTGGCTGGAGGATGTCTGATTCCGGGAACTCATCAAAATTGGAGGTGTCGTCGATGCTTTTTATCTCAATGGAGATGGCCGCAGGACGCTCTCTGTGAGGGAGCCCCATTATTATTCAGAAAAGGTGGTGGTGTGTGTGTGTGGGGGGGATATATAAATAAAATCAAAAAGTACCTGATGTGCTCCCAGTCGACGGACTCAAAAAACTGATGGCTTTTGATCTCCTCCACACTGCCAGCCCCAACTCTGTTCTCAGCATCAGTGCAATACCTGAAACAAAAACAGAAAACTGATAACTACACAGCGTTTTAACTGCATATCAAATTCGGAAGTGGCTGCCTCGGGCTCGAAAAGCTCCGACACAATGATACATTTTCTGTAAATTCAGTGATTTCAGCCATAATTTACAGGAATTTTAACACGTTTCCCCCCCCCTAATCTTTCCAGGTTTGCATTGTTGCACTTGCTGGTGCTCTTGTGAAACAGCTGTCCACAAACTCCATCCTGGATACCTTAAAAGACTGGGAGATAACTGCTATCAATGAGTCAGCAACAGAAAAAGACAAATGCATTCAAGACGCTCGTTATTTAATTACATCTTTACATAATATCGTACATGGTTCCTGAGTTTTGATTTGAACTTTTAGTATAACATGATTTAAGAAAATCAAAACCTTAAAAAAAAAAAAAAAAAACAATAAAACGCTTGGAAATCCTTCACAGAAAAGGTTTGTTTGAGCTTCAGTCGCACGCGTGCGAATGATCAGAATGGTACCACGCCCGCCTCACATTTTAGCCAGGAAAAACCCTGCTATGAAAATAACAAAGAAACTACATATTGAAATTCCTGTGGATGTTGAAAGACGCTGTCATTGAGCCAGAATGTACTGAAGATGATCACACTGGGGTTAATACAGCATAGTCTATTAAGGTCCCTTATTTTGCTAAGCCAACTTTTTCTAGTATTTGGCATGTAATATTGTCTCTATGGTGCCTCAGTAAACGTGAAATATGAATTAAAATTTGTCTACGCATACCTGAGTTCTCAACGTTTTTCTGCCAAGAAAAAGACATTTTATTAGAGTACATTTTTCTTTTTAAAGATCTTTCTATTGGGAAGGAGCAAAATATTTCAATTTCTATCGCATTTACATAATTTCAAGCTGTCCTTGGTCCAATCTAAGTTACGTGATTTAATCGGTTGACTTCGCCCTCTCCTTAACATTTCTGATTGGATGACAACACACAGCATTTTATTCACCTGCCACACTTCTAGTCTACAGCTGTTCTTGTACTACTGTTTTGACTTGAATTTTAAAATTGAAATACAGCACATACCGCAGTATCAAGTCCTTAGCTCTCTCTGAGATCGGGACTTCGGGGGGAAACACAAGGGTCTCCTTCCAGTTCATCACTTTCCTGTACGTTTCCTGCGGCGTCTCAGAGCAAAACGGCGGATAGCCTGAAAAGAGCCCCGTCAGTTTACACTCGCTACACTCCACATCTTTCCCATGCTTACCAATCAGCATCTCGTACATGATGACCCCTAAAGACCACCAGTCACACAGCTTGTTGTAGCCTGTCTGTATGAAAACTTCGGGGGCGATGTAGTCTGGCGTTCCCACCGTGGAATAAGCCTGAAAGGCACACAGAGAATGAAAACACATAATTAGGGATATACCGTACCAGGGATATTTCTGTATGCAGCCCTTGGAGGAAGACGTTTGGACACCTCTGACCTGCAGGGGGGACTCTAGTATCAGACAGCATACTCAACTGCCCATTTCGTTCATTTTCATGGTCTCCACATGCACTCAAACAAACAAACATACAGTGTATAATTGTAAAGTGTATTGAGACAAAAGTCTATAAATCCAGTTAGTTAGGTCTCCAAAACACCTCTTTACCAAATTACTAGTTGTGTGTGTATATAGCGTATATCAGGAAAAACTCAGAGCCCCACCAGCTGTCGCCGGTTCTTCTTCCAGGTTTCTGCTTTCCGCTTGGAGTTCATGTTTTGAAAGGCTGCAGAAACACAAAGAAGAAAAAAGACCATGAAGTGCCATTCACAATAGCTTCCACCTTGATATGAATGTTCAATATTTCGTTCGAAGAAAATGTGCGATACTAACAAAAGTCACTGGGTGGGTTGTGTGTCAGGTTTCGGTAAAATTCTGTGCGGTGGGCTTTCTTCAGTCCAGTACACAAGCCAAAATCAGACAGCTTCACATGTCCCTGTGAGGAAAAAAACCATTTAGGTGACATCCATGAGTGCAAAATTCTTGTGGAACGACATTGCGTTAGATCTCAGATAAGTCTCCATGACACATATCGAAGAAATGTGCATGCTTTCGCCTCACCCTGGAGTCGAGCAGCAGGTTGTCCGGTTTGATATCTCTGTGGATGAAGCCCAGCTGGTGGATGGAGTCGATGGCCAGGACCGTCTCAGCGATGTAGAACTGGGTGGCCTCTTCGGACAGGGTGTCCTTCTTCATCAGGAGCGTCATCATGTCGCCTAGCAACGAGGTCGCAGTACAGTGGTGCCTTGAGATACAAGTGACCCGACTGACAAGGTTTTTCGAGATACGAGCCGTTGTTTGGCCGATTTTTGCTCTGACTTGCGAGGAAAAATTCAAACGACATGAGCACTGTATGGTGCCCGTGAACCCAACTAACGTCACAAGAAGCAGCAATCAGGCAGATAGAGAAGAATTCTTCAAAAAAAGAGGACTCAAGCCGTTTAATACCACTCTCAGTTTAATGATTAATGGTGCTTCCGTTCATTTCAATGGAGAAAGATAATTTCAGTATTTTGAGTTACGAAAATTGTTGTTTGTCCAAGTCATTCAAAAGTCAATTTTCTGTAATATGTCCCCTTTCAGTGAGTCCTGCTGTGATTTTCAATCATCTAAGTCTAAGTCCACACCTCCAGGCAGAAATTCCATGATGAGGTAGAGGTTCCTCTTGTCCTGGAAGCTGTAAAACATCTTCACCACCCATGCGCTGTCTGCCTCCACGAGAATGTCCCTCTCTGCCCGGATGTGAGCAACCTGCACAGAAGTGGAAAATTAACCATAACTCAAACGTAAGAGCAGTTTAAAATACTTTACCTGCTCTTTCTCCAGCATGTCTGCTTTTCGTAAAATCTTCATGGCGTAAATGTGCCCTGTGTCCTTTTTTTGCACCAAACGTACCTGCCGGGAGAAGCACAATCAACACGGATGAAAGACAGTAACCGTAGAATACAAAAAACAATAATAATAATAATAATTCTTTAGCGTACCTCTCCAAAAGCACCACGTCCGATGACTTTAAGGGACTCAAAGTCATCCAAGCCTAGCCGCGTCCTCTTCAACCTCAAAAACTCGGTCTCCTTGCGAGCATGCTGTGAACGTCGCATTACTTTCTGCCAAACGAAGAGGATACGCTATCGGAAAATGATAAACAGCGAAAAAGACTTCCTACTTGGTGTAGATGGTAAATATTTAAAGAAGTACTTCCAATATGTACACATACATTAACGCATAAGAAATGCAAACTTTACCTCCTCGTCTGGTAAACCCTCATCATCCATGGCTTTCTCCAGCTTCTTCTGCCTAGCAACAGAAAAAACAACTCAATGTTAGCACATGAGAGCTTTAATTCACGTTTAAGTCTGAGACTTACTTTCACTGACTTTTAATTTTACATTAATAAGGTTGCAATTGTTTTTCATGTGAATAGTTGTAAGAAAAGATGGAATTTTACAAGAATTAAGTCTGAATTCTATTTGGGGGGGAAAAAGACAATATTAGAAGACAAATAATTTACATTTTAGAGAATAAACTTGGGAGTATGATAAGAATAAAGTCATAATTTTACTAGATAAAATGTGAATGTGCTTTTCCAACAATACCAATCAACATCATTATGCTGTGGTTCATTGAACGCCTTTCAAATGCTGAATAAATTAGAAGAAATTTTGGCAACAGGGAGGGATGAAGCGAATGAAAAGTTTCAGATTTTGACCAAAAAAAACTCTTTGCTGTGGTGTTTGCACACGAGATCAGCTCCCAGGTAACGCGATTCCCATTTGTTTGAAACCAAACTCCTGAACATGTGGCTGGCGGCATGACACGCGACGCTTTAAACAATAGATATATTTTTGCACGCGTAGAGTCGCGCGCGGTAATTGTTTGCGGAGCATTGATACTCGTCCAAGTTAAGAGCCAAGAACGTGTCGTTAACCGGAGGCATGGGAGGGTTGGCCTCGCCTCATCTCGCGCTCCTCGTGCTGGGTGAGCAGCGTGCTGTAGAAGTTCTCCAGCGTCAGCTTGGCCACGGTCACCCTCTCTCGGGTGTGGTTGCTCATCGGGAGGGCGGTTGCAGTCCCTCCTGTCATGGCCATACTATCCTGTTAGAAACACACAAGGGGACGAGGTGTCATGCCATGTACTACATAACACTACATTGTCAAGTTTTGGGGGAAAATAGGGCTCTAAGGTTTTACAGGGCAACACGGTGGACTCAGTGGTTACCATTCGTATCACGTTAGAGCTTAATTTGATTTGTCTGCATAGGTAATACAAGGTTTTATGATGGAACAAATGATTTCTACTTCCATTATTTCCTGTGGGAAAATATGCGTGGACCAGCATAGGTTGTGTTCCGGGGCGTTAGTTCCTTAGTGGTGACATTGTAACAAGAACAGACAATGCGGCAAAAAAGCAAGCGGGTGGACGCGTACCATACGCCGCATCATCGAAACCTTTTGACAGGATGCCAGTGGAAAAGTTTGTGTGGTCTTGATTAGATCATAAAGATTTTTAAAAAAAATAAATAAAAAGGCTCTGCGGGCCACAGATAGGAGGCTGTGTTTTGTCTAGTCCCGGCCACAACAATTTCCCAAAAACAAGAAACTTCCTGATTTGCTTTGGAGTAAAACAAAAAAAAAAAAAAAAAAAATAAATAAAATCAGTAAATGGGGAAGTTTGTAATGAGTGGAGAAGAAGCGGCAAACTAGGGTGTTGCACAGCTTTACCTAAAGAAACTCTTCTAAAATAGTATGTGTTGTACATAGAAGTTTTACATTCCATTTGGTGTCAAGTATCCATACCATACGCAGTACAGACATAGAGACAGACTCGTGCACATGCTCCACCCTTAAAAGGACTGCAAAGAGACCTGCCAGGAAACTTTCCATCCCTGAATGAAAGAGTCCAGTCATGACACTAAGGAGAGGAATGGGCTAGACATACATGACTAACAACAACAAAAAGCAGGATGAAGAACAGATATCATGATTCTTGCTGCATTAAAAATGGCAATCAATGTATCCGGTTAGTTAGCAAATGCCTACCATAACTTTTTAATAATTAAAAAAAAAAAATATCCCACACAATGCAAGAAATCGGTACCAAATCACAGTTGCACACTAATAATGGATAAGGCTGTTTAGATGAAAATACTGACCAAAAAATATGTATTTGTTTCTATTATTATTATTTTAATTTGCATCAGAGGCATTTTTAATGTTTTGGTTATTGCACTTACAGTACATAAGAGGGACAAAACTATTAGAGCTCATTGCAGACTTAGCATATCAGCTTTATCAAGGCAGAATTCAAATGGGAAGGAAGGAAGGCAGAAAAGCAGGTTTCAGCATAGGAAGGAAGGACTTATTAAGGAGGTGTGAGAGAAAGAAGGAAGGCAGGAAAGACAATCAAGTAAGGAAGGAAAGAATGAAGGAAGAAAAGTATAATGAAAATAAAATAAAAAGCAGGTCTGAGGGAAGAAAGGCAGGAGGTACGGAGGGAAGGTAAGTCAGTAGGAAAGAAAGTTTAACTGAAGGAAGGATGTAAGGACACATGAATATAAAACAAGTGTGACAGAAGGAAGGCAGGAAGAGATGGAAGGAAAGATGCATCAATAAAAAATAGGTGTGATAGCGGGAAGTCAAGAAAAGGAAGGAAGGAATAAAAGGAGGTTTAAGCAAAGGAAGGAAGGAGCGATGCAATAAAAAGAAATTCTGAGGGAAGGACAGAGGGAGGTCAGGAAGGTAAAGATGCCAAGAAAAAGTAGGTCTGAGGGCAAGGAAGGCAGGAAAGAGGTCAGAAAGCAAGGTAGGAGGAACAAAGGAAGGAAAGCAGGATTCAGCAAAGGAAATATGGAAGGAAGGATGCAAGAATAAAAAGCAAGTAGAATGAGGGAAGGAAGGTAAACATTTCAGGAAAAAAACCTACATTTTAAAGTGCATACCTACTTTCGTCCCACCCTATATAAGCAACTCGCCACTGTTGGTACTGGTGCCTCCTATTTTATTTTATTTTTTTTACAGATAAGTAATTCAATGAAAAGGTTATATCTCATGCTCGTCGTATTGCATTTGCGCCAGGTTCCATTAGCAAACAGTGTAAAAATAGCCACTACTTTTTCAAATACCATGGGCTCAACCTACCTCCGTGTCCGGCTCCAGAGTCAATTATTGGCTCGGCGCCAGCCCCACGACCCAGGGGAAACGAAAATATATTGAGTTAGAACGTCTTTTCTGCCCAAAAAATGTAGGCAGAAAAGGCTGGAGGCTCCAGTTATTTAGCTAACTGGTACCCTTAACGGGGGAACCTCTATGCAGCTACACAGTAAACACAGCCGATATCAAAAACAAAACATGGCTCATATGTTGAAAGAAAGGGGAATATCAAATTATATTTAAAAAAAATAAACTGCCTTCATTTGTCCACCTCTGGTGTCTGAGTGCGGCGGTCGTCCCGTCTTAAATGGTGAAAAAAAAAAGATATATATATATATATATATATATATGTATATATATATATATATATGAAAAAGGTGGCTTCTGTTTCCTGAGACCGTCCGGCTCATCAGACGCTGCAGTTACGCAATGGCGTAGCTTTCGAGTGACGTCAACTCAGACCAATCATTGGTGGAGAAAGTGTAAATGACCAATCACGCGAGGAGGATTTTCGAGGTTGACAAGTGTGTCAGCCAACAGGGGGACTCGGATACGCCCCTTCGTTCGGGGCGCTTGGACGCAGATTCATTAGACTGGCAAACGTTTGCGATAATGAAAGTCACTGCTTCCACTTTTAAGCAATTTATTTTTGTTACTCCATCCTAATTGCATACTATTGTTAATGTTGTTATAATCACGTTTTAAACTACACATTAAAAACAACAACAACTACTTATGTCCTTCAAGCCATGACTCAATTAAGGACAATAAAAGGTCATTTAGAGATTTAGCAGGATTTCAAATGGCAAACGTGTTGAAGTGACGTCGCTAGGGACAGTTTGCCATGAATAACTTCGTGAAAGTCTCCATATTTGGGCAACTTAATTGCTTTTTAATGAAAGAGGCATAATGTCAGTGAGCATGCATGTGGGTGTGACCTGCTGGCACTTTTTATTCTGGGTGTGGTTTTCAACAAAAGACTTCTTTTTTCAAAATAAATCGAACATCAACATTGCCCACCGGGCTGTGACGCAGCTTCTATTTTTAATTTTTGGACCAATGCACTCTGTGCCCTTGGAGTTGACTTCAATGTGTTGTTACTTGAGGTGCCCCAAACATGATCTGCATCACTCGTCTGTTTTCCAGCTTGACATGTTCCCACTGCTATTTATGTACTGCTTATGAAACATTCAAAAGTTGGGAAATATGCTTTTAAAAAAGCCACTAACTTCCTATTTTTCCCAGAGAGGAAAGCATTGCTTGTGAAAACACACTTCAACAATAAATATTGTTTGCCATTGCTTGCTATGTTACAAAACTACAGGAATACTCGTCTGTAAACAAATGTTTTTATTCAAGCTTTATTTAACAAAAACACCCATTAGACCATAGAATTATACTAAGCTTATTTACAAATCAGCCCTCTGGTCATAAATATTTACAAAACCAACATACAAAACTGAACTACAGCCAGACAATACTGTTTTCCCCAAGTAAACATTTGAGTTTATCTAAAAGTGTAAAGTGATTCAAATATGGCTTTTGTTCACCTGACAGACAGAGGCTGGCAGCTGAGTGTTATAAATAAAAAAATCAGTAATGATATGACACAGGGCTGTTCGGAGCAGGTCAGGATTCAGCAGGTGAAGGCTGGCTGGCCGCGCCATTGCGGGTGCGGAGCTGAGACTGGGCAATGTCTGCCAGGGCGCTCTGGATCTTCTCCAGCAGCATGTCGCCACGGGTGACCACCTCCTTCAGACGGGCCGCGGCCTCGTGGTTCTCCTCCTCCAGCTGCCGCAGGCTGGCCGCCTAATGAGGAGTAGCACAATAGTGTCGCAATCTTCCAGTCCGTTTGTGTGCCCAGGGATATATTTGTGTGTGTGCCACAAAATGGACAAACTAAATATGAGGAAATACATGATCTCACATCAAAAAGACTAAAGTAAAACATGAGCTCATGTATGAGAATTCCAGGAAGTAAATAAAACAAATACTCCAATAGTTAAGCATTAAACGATCAGATGTCTTTGAACATCTGACATGCATAAAAACAATCTGTAATAATAACATTTTGAAGCATGTTGACTATAATCCAAACCAAGAAATTCAAGTGAACATAACACAGCAAATTAAAAGATGATGTGATGGGTTCTGACAGGGATTTAAGTTTATATTTTATTTATTTCATTTTTATGACATCCATTGCTAAGGCTGCAAAAGTCTGTGAATTTTCTTTGTTGGAAATTTACCATGGGAATTGATGGGAATAAAGCAGGGATTAACAAAATTTATGGTTGGCCCATAGGGATTTACTATATGTGGGAAAATACACATTTTAGCATAATCCTGACGAAAACAACCTGATTGCCTGCAAGTACAGTTGATTATGACGAGCCCATTTCCTGAAAACGTTCAGCAAAAAGGCACAGCATATGCCTTTTTCCCTTATGAACAGCATAAGGGAATTTGCTGTTAATCTTTGAATGGGGTGGTTCAGTGAATGATTAATATTGCATTTTTTTTTTCAATAGAATAATTGATTATTCAATAAAATTTTAAAAACTCAGTAAGTACTGCATACATCATAAATTATGTTGCAATGTCACGCTTTTTAATTGTATTATTTTGCATGGTCGTTTTATGTCAACACATAATTTATGCTTATTATTTCCAAAATTCCTCATCTTAACTTCTGGTAAAACTTTACTGGAAACTTTTGGGAAATTTTCCACTCATTTGCCACTAACTATTTTAGGTTGTCCATTTGAGGAATAATGTTCCCCATAAACAATACCGGCTGATTTAAAAAAAAATAAAAAATAAAAAATAAAGTTTTCAGGAAGTAGTACATAAATGGAAAAAGTCTAAATTCATGACAGAAAACAACTTTATCTGTGGAAGAAACAATAGAGCATTGCATATGGCTCCCTCTGCTGACTAAAAGCTTCTAACTTAACATTTTACATTTTTGTTGGAACATTTCTGTGTGTAGCTTCCATGTTTACCCTGTCCTCGTGTGGGTTATCTTCCGGTACTCCTGTTTCCTCCCACATTCCAAAATGATGCTTCTTAGGTTAACTGAAGACTCTTAATTGCTCATAAGTGTGTGTATGAATGGTTGTCTATCCATATGTGCTCTGCGGTTGACTGGCAACTAGTCCAGTCCCACAACTATCCAGCTTCAATATGTTCCTGCTACCTGGAACCTGAACAAGTACAAGCAACAGAAAATGAATGAATGGGCTATTTCTTAAACAAAGGGACTCTAATAATTGTCTTTTGTGCTCAATTGAACTTTTTATGGGGTTGATGTAGGACAAGCGGCTCAGAAAATGGATGGATGGATGGGGTTGATGTCACAGGGTAAACTAAAGGAAGAACTCCTGCTATGGTGTGTAAAACGACCACCGACCTGCAGAGCTGCCGTGGACTCCTCGCTCGGCAAAGAGTCAATTAGCACGTCCACATCTTTGGCTGTCCTGGCAATCAGGGCAGCAAACAGCTGAGCGTATTCTAAAAGTAGAATATGACAACAGTTCATTGTTTGATTAGAGTTAACTTGGAAAATCCACAACAAACCACCATCAAAAATTCAGTAGCTAGACTACAGTATGCTATATTATTTATCACGGTCAGTGGTGGGAAGTAAACTACACATACTTTGTTACTGTACTCAGTTTTTCAGGAATCTGTACTTTGAGTATTAATTTTTCTTATGACTTGACTACTCCCTCCATTTGAAAACAGATGTGTACTTTGTTTTCCTTTCAACCTCTGCATATGACTTATGAGACTGACAAAGCAAAAAAACAGCAAAATGAAGGACCGTGAATCAGAGAGCAATAATGACAATGCCAACAGATTTAGAGAAGAAAGACATTTGCCAACTATGGCCGTATTTTAAGACTTTTTATTAGACTATTTAAATGCTGTTAGCATTTAGCAAGAATGAGTTGTGGCAAATGTGTTGTGTAATCTAAAAACCACCAGCATCTGGTCTTCTTACAGTATGTCTAATTTGAAGAAAAACAAAGATAAGGTGTATTTTTGTTCAGTTATCATGGGCTAATTTAGCATTTTTTAAAGTTAGTTCACAACATTAGCAAAGCTGTGTGCAGTGATGTATTTTTTTTGGTCCTCACTACGAGCACTATGGAAGTTGATAGAGGGAAACTGTTGTGTTCAGTTTTTTTTTTCTTCATTGTGCCAACTTTGCAAAGTTATCAAAACGGGTTATTTATTAGGAATAAATAGTTACTCTCACTTTTTATTAATGGACGCATGTATGTTTCACAGTCTGTACTTTTGACTTGAATAGATGAGTTGAATCAATACTTCTATTTTCTAGGTTTTATCCCCCAAGTATCTGTACTTGCACTTAAGTACACAGTGCACTCTGATAACTATCAAGAAATCTGTCAGTCTGATGTTGTACACTACAAGCACTGACCATTGTAGGTTTTTTTTTTTTTTTTTTTTTTTTTTTTTTTTTTTACTTATTCACTGTTATCCCAATGCCTCTAAATAAAGAGCTTAGTATAGGTAACGAAGAGCTTTTAGGAGCCATAAATAGAGGACCTTCAGTTTGGTTTGCAGGCTGATCGTTGTTTATCGACGTTTGAATGTTACTGAAGGAGGCAGGCGGAGCACACTGTTGAAGGACCCCAATAGCGTTACAAAACTGATCTGCAAGCTAGAAAAAACAAAAACAAATACACAGGTTATTACAACGTTCTAAATGGACTTATGTATCAAAATAATGCATTGATTCTCAGCCATACCATACCATACCGAATTGACAGCATCTTGTAGCTGGGTTAGCCTATCCGCCATTTTTTAATGTCTTCTTCGTTAAATGGTGAGCAAAACAAATCGTCTTCCAGTCTGTGGTGCCACCCTGTGGTTCACATATGGTGACAAGAAATTACATATAATACATTTGGTTGTACTAAATAATTACATGTGTAGTAAAATTGTATGTTTTAACATTATTTTCCGTAATTAAACGTTTGTCATCAAGTTATCGTTTTGTGAGTCTTGTTTGTAACCACGCGAGATTCTACGAGATCTACGTGCTGCCATTTAAGTCCGAAGAAGATTCGACGATTATACAGTATGCTAGTATATTGTCGTTTATAAATCCTGTCAGTAATTTCACGGCCCTGCTACTGTATTTTGGACGTAACCACTTGTAATAAGACGAGGAGCCACATTTTGTGCCTCATTTATGTGGACTAGCCTATGGCTGTAGCTAATGCTAGCTACCAAACATCAACAGGAAGTAGTAGCCGAGCTAAAAGTCCAATGTCGTGCTCTTTGAGCTCTCCAGGTAATGTCGATCTTGTTTGTTCACCTAGCTCGAACTTTTAACTATACAGTGTTGGCTTCTGCTTGGTCTAATAGTAGATTGTTTTGTTTATACAACGGTCTTCTTAGGTTAGCGCTACGGTGTACTCCTGTGTACCCACTTTTAAAGTTAATAACAATGAGCGATAACGCTTTGAAAATAGACGTTGAAAACATATGTAATGATACTTTTAAAAATCACTACACATATTTACAAAAGTAAATATTGAAATTAAATGGCCCAATTGCACAAAACACCCACAAAGTTTCACCCACTGAGCTCTTCTTTTTAGGAAAGTGCAACATTAATAGTTTGTCTTCTTTTTAGCAAATGAAGAATGCAGACAAGTGCAACTAAAACAGTTTTAATAGTTAAAATTATTATGCTGTGAACTAACGAATGGCATTTGTTATCTGAGAGGCTGTTTAAATGTTGCTAGTTTTATTAAAGATCTGCACTGATCGATAATTGAGGCTACATAGACGGTCTGTTTGGACGGGAGATAGGAGATGACTTGAAATCTAATAAAAGGTCATTGTTCCTAATGGTGTGCTGCATCTCCTCAGACATGAATTGTACTTTGGAGAAAGTCCTGACCGATGCCAAATCATTGGTCGAAAGGCTCCGCAACCATGACAAGGCAGCAGAGATGTTAATCGAGCAGACGACATTTCTCAATAAGCGGGTGGATGCCATGAAGCAGGTAGGGTGTTTTGGTGAGGACATAATGACTGCATTAAGAAGTCTATCATCCCTGTTGAGTCATAGATTGAATTTATTTTTACCAGTATCAAGTGGAGATTGACACACTAAACCAGGTTGCACGTCATCGGCCTCGATCCAGTCTGATCCTGGGCATCCAACAGGAAAATCGTCAAATTAGAGCTCTCCAGATGGAAAACAAAGGTTTTCGTGAGGGGAAAAAAAACCAAGCCATTATGGTAATAAGTTGACTAATCCTATAGTCACTGTTTGTACAGAGCTACGGACGTCGTTGGAGGAACACCAGTCTGCCCTGGGGCTCATCATGAACAAATACAAGGAGCAGATGTTTCGGCTGCTCATGGCCAGGAAGAGGGACGACCCCACCATTGTGACCCAGCTGAAGGAGCAGCACACAACGGTCAGTCAAGTCTTGAGGCTTGATTTTGTGTTTGTAGATCAGTAGTTCTTAAACTTTTTTCAACACGTACCACCTAAGACAAGATGCACAGTTTGAACATTAACACAGTGCTTAAATATAAAAAAAAAAAAAACTGTACTTAATAATGATTAAATTAAAATGTACAGCACTAACAAACAACAAATGTACCTACATAGATGTTTAAAAACAAACAGTTCTTAAAGATTAAATGCAAATATATTGAAAAGGTTACAACTGAACTGTACTTAGGCAGTGATTCTTTTGACTACCACTAGAAGGACCCCCTGTACCACACTTTGAAAATCACTGCTTTAGATGAAATTAACCCAGCATTCACATTTTGATGTTTCTTCACAGGAACTCCAAGCACATGTCGACAAGATCAACGAGATGGCCTCAGTCATGAGGAAAGCGATAGAGGTGGATGAGGGGCAGATATGTGAAGATGAGGAGCGGATCAAACGGCTCGAGGTAAAAGTGAATGACCATTTCTTTCTGAAACTGAAATCATACTGTAGTCATTGTGTTTCTGTGCTGTAGCTGGAGAACAAAGGACTGAGAGAGCTGCTCGGAATCAGTCGCGAAGCATTCCTGATCCTGAAGAGAGAGGATGCATCAGAGAGCACGTCGCTCTCGCCGCCATTGACCAATACTGAACCTAGTTTACAAAAGAGTTAAGAGTAAAGACTGGACTGACCATCCATGCTTGCACTACAATGTGTTGTGGATGCACCAGTTTTCCTCCATGGACCCACCCCACCCTTAACTGGCAGTGCATCTACTGTATGACCCTCCTCAAGAACTGCATTTGAACAATCACTTTTGTCCTTTTTTTTTTGGTACTTGTTTTAGGTTTAACAGTGTGGCGAGCAAAGCCTGCGGCACTTGCAATAACTTGAAAGTGTGAGTGAGATCAAGGAAAATGTGAGCTAGAATAAATACATGACTATCCAATACAGTACTCTGTTTTTATGGATTATATTTTTTCACTGCTTTATTTGTCGCACATGGTTAATGAATTGAATGCTAGGAATCTGCTGTAACAGTTGATCATAGTGAAGTAAATGAAAAATGTCAAAATTTGTAAGCTTTGCAATATTAATTTAACCCAAGTATGTACGGAAACTCTTTCTTTTGCAGTTTTCACTCAGAATCAGAAAGTTTATAATACAGTATTGTGCAAAACTGCAGTTGAATGTATAAAAGAAAATAAGAATACTGAATTTGAAAAAACTACAACACTGCTTCTCTTCAGATTGTTGTAATTCCATAGAAACATTTGCGGTACAATTTTGACCAATCAGAAATTTGTTGAGTATGCAGGCATTGTACTTAAAACTAAATGTGACTAGCCAATTTAAAACTTGATTAAGGGTGAAGCACCATTAGCATTTTTCTGAGATGTTCAATTTGATTGATATTGATCCAAATTTCCACAGAAGTTGTCTCAGGGCACTTTACACATGGAGCACGTCTAAAACCATGCAATTCACTTCTTAAAAAGACCAACTGAACCCCTTACATGATTAAATAAGGTAAACAAATGTACAAATAAAAAAACAACGTAATTCATCTACTACACACTACAACCAGACTGATAACCAGTAACTTTCAGTGTCAATTAAAATAGCATTAATCAAATTGTCAGAATTTTGAGGCATATTTTGTATGTGACATGACCAAGAAAGACTATACGGTATGTGATTGAAAAGCTACGTGACATGGACAATTAAAAATAAGCATGAATTATATTATTAAAAAAAATTTGTTGCATTCATTAAACTACAGCTCACATAGGCCGATACAGTACTGTTTATTTTATTAAATCACGTGTCAATAACATTTACATTAATTATAACTAGCGCAGAAAAAATTGCGTAAATTACTTTAATATTAAAATATTTAATCCATGTTTTCACCATCTATTCGTTTTGCTCAGCCGCCTGATAAGTAGTGGGCGTTTCTGACCGAAGTATCGCGCGACGTCGTAAATCTCGCGCAGAGGGGAGGGGCGGCGGCGGTTGGGTTCACAGACCCTCCGCGCTGTCGAAGAAGGAGAGAGCAATCAGAAGAACATAGAAGTTGTGTCAGTGTCAGAAAAGCATGTTGCTTATTGGCCCACGGGGATTTTCACGGGCAAAACATAGGAGAGGTAGAGGTTACAAATGACTGACGAGTTCATTAGTCAAAAGTGTTTGCTTTGTAGTCAGATTAAAGGAGATAATGTTTCGGTGGCTCTACTGGCTGTTGATGCTGCGTTCAATATTATGTGAAGTTCAAGCTCAGGAGGAAAGTAAGTAAACAGTACAGTAACTAGTCTGCTTTTAGTACGCCATTTAACACATATTGTGGTCTAAGTGTAACTCATATTTAAATCACTAACATGCCACCTCGTTAAACGTATCAGCATGTAACTTTAGCTTATTACAATGGATAGCCAATGGGGTTTTCTTAATGGCTACACTCACCATAACAAATATACATGAACATTTCTTTTGGAGTAGTGCAAACAAGGAATGAGCACTAACATCAAAGGGCAAGTAAAGATAAATCAAATATTCTCATCTATCTATCTTCATATATATAATATATATTGTATACACACACACACACAGTTTAAAAATTGGGAGTCACCCAGACAATTTAATGGTTCCATGCAAACACACAATTATAAATATACACTATAGTTCAAAGGTTTGGAAGTCACTTCGACATGTCCTTGTTTTTGAAAGTACTGTTGTTGTTGTTTTTGACGCAAACAAATGTGTAGCAATTGGCTACAGTGATATAAACAGGTGTTTATGTAGGTTAATGGTGCCCCCCCCCCCCCCCCCCCCCCCCCCACACACACACACACACACACACACACACACACACACACAAGCTCTCACGATTCACGTGCTTCTACTTTAATCAGAAGAGGGGGGGGAATAAAAAATCTAGCTGAGCAGAGCAGAGCTGGAGTCTGACCTGGAAGGAAGGGCCATGTAACTTGTGCAAATAATTTATCTTCCATGCATCACATTTCTTCATCCTTTTTTTAAAATGAAGCAGAATGTAAAATGTATTTTACTGTGTCTCCTGCAATCTCTGCCTCCTTCAACCCCAAAGGAACTCGATTCTTTTCATGTCATTGCAAGATATGGACTCAACCCAACGAGCGGCTGGCAGAAATCTGCTCATTTGGGTCGTCTGGCCTGAAGTGACACATGATGTTTTCAGCCTTTATTTTACCACCCCCATCATCGTCACATCTTGGCTGACACTTTGTAGTCTCATTTTTCACAGCTACAGGTCATACGCTTTCATGTTGGTTCCTCTGAATCTGGTCATAGTTGGATCACTGCATACCGTGGGCAATGTTATTTTTGTTTTGAATGTATCGCACCATCTCTCTTGTGACAGACCGGGTGGTTTTCCTGCCGGGAGCCTTCCAGAACATTAGTGTGTCAGCAAATGAGACAGTGCAGGCTGTGGTCACCGGGATTCCCACAGAGGTCGCGTTCGCCACGGTGCAGTTCCACACACAGCGGCATAACGTCACGCTCTCCTACAGCACCGTAAGGCGATGACCGGCATCTTGCATATTTGTCCCACCTGAGTCCACTTTCTATGGCACACTAAAGTTTGGTTCAATCCATTTACCTGACTTAATCCACCTCTTGATACTACCACTATCTAGAACCCATCAATACTATACAAACATGCAACAGTTTCGAGGTGAGGTTTTGAGCAGAATCTAATAACGTGACAAAAACATAACACATTCCAATAAAATACATCATACTCAGCAGAGATGCTGATTATTAAATGTATTAATGCGTGCAGATTGCTACAGAAGTGTCTTGCTGATTGAACAGCTTTGCTCTGACCAACCAATCAGAGGACAGAAAAATTCTGATGTTATCATGGGGCAGCTTTGAAATCTGATTAAAGAAACAGTCCAATTGCTAATATAGTTTAAGTTACATCGGCTAGCGTGACTGATTTTGAAGGCCCTGGGCAGATTAGATTGACATGGCAACACAGAACCTGAAATCTGATTGGAGAAAAAAAATAAAAATAAATCTCTCTTCACTCTCTGCTCACCATGCATACCACCACCCACACTCTGTGTCAGCAGTCTTATTAACCTCTTGTGAATCTGTTCTCAATTGTCTTACCTGGATAAATAAAGGTTATATCAATAAATACTGGAAGCAGTGAGCCAAGAGAAAGGCTACAAAATGAAGAGCATAGAAATGAATAATTAATAGAATTTGATGTACATGCATGCAGCAAAGGCCTGGCTGGCTCTGACCACTTCCCACGGCAACAAGGTAATAACTAATTAAGAATGATTTTAAAACGGAGTCCACTACTTGGCTGCAACCGGCAGGGACGCCATCTCCAAAGAAGCAAACTTGATGTCCGTTATGGCAAGTCTGGCGATTATGACTCGCTGTAATAAGGAGAAAACCTGAAACCAATTTTTATACTGCAATTTTAGCACATTCTCGTTCGGGTTCCGAAAGGCTGGAGCTCGGCCCCGGGGAGAGAGCACAACGTGTGCTTTTTCTCAAACAAAGCGCGTCTTCTTCTCGTAACAAACGGTCACATGCAGAGAAGAAAGAAAGAACCGCGCTGCATGTCTTCCACTGTTGTCCTTTCTTTACCCTGTCACATTTCTCTATTTCGGTACTGGCAGGTTATGATACTAATAATCCAACAATCCCGTCTGCATGAGCAGCAGTAGTAGAAATGCATGTCAGATAAGACCATGGCTATTTAAGTAGTGTCAAAGATGACTGGGCATGACTCTTACAGCCCCTTCCAGATGATGAAGAGTGCAGCGGTCATGAGGAGGGTCCGACAGGGCGAAACCCTACCGCTCCGTGTCAGTCCCAGATCGTTTATTTTTAAGGGGAAAGGAAAACAAATGAATGGGAATTTGTCGGGGGCTGAAAATGTGTGTTGACGCAAATGAAGGTCAGAGTTTTACAGGAGAGGAGCTAAGCCCCTCAAAAAGGGGAATTTCACAGGGGACTTTTCTTAAACTCGAGCTGGATTAACACATTCTGTATGACTCTTATTCCTAATTAATATGAAATAAATGATGACTCTCTCCAATAAGCTAAACTGCTACCTTTAAGTTGTACACCAATTTAAGTTCCGGTTCAAGTTAGTAAATAAATAAATAAAGATCACTGGGGGGACTATTTTTTACTCCAAAGCTATTTCTTGTGACTTGTAACCACTCAGCACCTCTGTGGCGCATTGAATAAATTTAGTGGAAACCAGATCGAATGGGCATTTTTTGGCCATTGCGGTGCCGCACAAACAAAGATGGGATTGTGAGAGTTGTCATCTGTGGGCAAGCTCAGCGCTGCCAGGCTGGTCACATACAGTAGCAGTCACTGCACTTTATCTTGGAAAATATACAACGTTGCGGTAAGCGCAATAATTTAAGACTCTTGATTTTGGTGCACTATAATGGTGGCAGAACTGCACTTTTATGGCTACATTTATGGGCAAAATGTCAAAATATAATGTAAACATTTCCTCCTGTTAATTGCTTGTATCATATGAAATGAATGCTGCATTCATTTAACGTGTACGTGTCGTTTGTGGAACCCTTCAGTATGATTATTACCATAATTAGATTGAGTTATAGAAGATCAAGCCATCACAGATGCATTTCCTTCAAATGGAATTTTAATGACAAGTGTCCATATCTGCCGACGCATGACCGTAATTTATTTCAAGTTTTCCAGTGAACTAAGCGAATAAGTTCTAATGGGGGGGGGGGAGGGGGTGGATATCCTGAGAGTGCTTTTAGGATTTTGTTTTTTGTTATTCAAGTTCACCAGAGATTGTCATGAAAGGATCAACTGATAGGATTGTCGGAACAGACGCAAACAAATCCTGATTCTGATGGAATTAATTAATACTCCTTTGACATCGTGTTGCTATTTTTGGCCTTCTGTACCATTCATTTAACTTACCTTTTTTTTTTTTTTTATTTAAAAATTTTTCTCAATGTAATTGCACATCAGTATCAAAAATGGGATATTGGAACATCACATCCACAAAATCTTTTTGCACAGGTTCCTTTGCCTCTGGCTGGGATGTACTTTAATAGTCCTCAACTAATTTCCAGTGTTCTTTGTTTTTAGACACCAGTGTTTGGTCTCTCTTCGACGGCTGTGGACACAGGCATCCTGTTACCTCTCCTGCCGGGACAAACGTCCTTCACTTTGTTCCTATTCTCCGCCGACGGAAGCACAGTCACAGGCACGGGCGTTATTCTCCCTTTCTCCAGCACGGGTACGCCATCAACTTTCTTTTTCACGTTCATGTCGGAGCCCTACAAAGGGAGGAATAAAATGTCAGATTTGGGCCCTGTGTTGCATAAGATGTGAGGAAGTTGCATGTTGTTGTTTGCGCTTCTGTGAAATCAAGGCTGAAGATCTTTCACCATAAACTGAAGTGAGTCAGTTTTCTTGAGAGGAGGAAGCTCCAAATGTTGGCTGGTGGGTGTTTGGTGATCATGTGCCTGCCTTCCTGCAGCAAGTCATCCTGACATCTCATCCCTCTTCCTCGCTTTAGACCCTGTGCCCGGCGGTTGTAACATCGAGTTTAATCTGAACGTGGACCCCAACATCTACCTGCGCTACAACCTCTTCGAGACCACTATCCAGTTTGCGCCAGCCAACCTGGGATATGAGAGGTAACCTAACACTTTCCTGTCCAGCAGGCTCAGCAGCTGACAGCTCGCATGTGCGTCATGTTATACAGTTTTTTTGTTTTTTTTTTTCAATCAGGGTCTCGTGCTCGGTCGCTCCCTTTCCTCCTCCTCCTCCTCCTCCTCCTCCGCCTAAACTGATTCAGCCGGTAGTACTTGCTCCACCTTCTCAGGAATCTCTGTCAACTGTCACAAAGTAGACACAGTTGACTGATTCTCTTATGAAACCCTCCCGTCAGCTTGTGCACTGCTTGTGGGGGCAAAAGGAGCACAATGCCGGATTGTTCTGTTGCACTGTGAATACTACCTATTATTCTCTCCTCGGCCGTCACACACTGATGCCGTTTTAATGGCAGAAAGCATGCGCGACAAATTGACTTGGGACCAATAATGTGAGGTTAAATGTTGCAATAATCAGGAAAAACGAGACCCTCTTAACATTACATGCATTTTAAAAGATTGGTGTTCCGCTGTGTTGTTGACACGTGCTTGTCAGTTTTATCACTCTTTAGCCAGTGCCTACATGTCAAAAGTATTGGAACTTATGAGGACTTATGATGTGCTACTCGAACACCGGTTTTTAGTAAGGATTTTGGAGATACGATGATTCCGCCCAACAGCGACATTATACTACTACTCTAAGATCCCCACTAAAAAAAAAAAATAAATCTCCTCCTACGTGTCCAACAGGGGCAGCACTCCTCCATCCTGCGACACGTCCACGGGGACCGACACGCGCTGGCGGCTTCTGTATGACGTCTACCAGTACTTCCTGCCCGAGAACGACCTGTCGGAGCGCAGCCTCTTCCGCGGTGTCCAGGCCGTGGCTGACGTCGAAGGAATGACAGAGAACGGCAAACTGGTGCGAAACCTGATGGTCAAACAAGCTAAGTAATTTCACTTGCACGTATTGAACTCCTCTTTCTGTTGGCTGCAGATTAGGACGCTGTCCTCGACAGAAATGAGCACGGTGATGTTCAGTTCCATCCCCGGCCAGGGCGTCATTTACGCCGTCATCGTTCGAGACCCCGTCCTCAACACGTCGGCTTCTTACGTGCCGGTCCACACGTACGGCTGCAGCTTCACCTCGAAGCTGGATGGCTGTCAAACGCTGGGTGAGAGTTAAAACCTTTTCGCCACTTTTTTTTGTTTTTAAAGTTTTATTTTTGTAAGAGTACGTTTTTTTCTGTCTTTTTTTTAGGAAAGATAACCACAAAAGTGTTCTTCACTATCACCGGCTTGGCAGGTCTGTTTATCTGCTTCTTTGGGCACCGATTCTTCAAATGTGGTGAGCACTTACACTGCTTGATTTTAGAATGTTATTTAAGTGGTTTCGGATCATAGTTTGTGGTATATTTATGGTTTAAACACTTAATATAGGCAATTCTAAACATTATTAGGGCTTCTTGCGGTTTTTCACAATTCGTAGCAGGGCTCCGTGCCTGTCCACTGTGAATAGCTGCGGTTTACTGTACATCCATTTCCCACAAACTACGGACAGAGGTTTTGACCTTTTCACAAGCTACAAATACTGAAACAACAAGTCTTCAGCCTATTTGAAATGGATGTATTATGAATATGGTGGTAAGTTGAATTCAGTCATAATCCTGACACAGCAAATATTGTTGGAACGCGCCCCTTACACTATTCATATAGTCCACCCAGAACTCCAAAATATATATTTGGTCGTGGAAAGTTGAAAAACTGAATGATAAAAAAAACTTGAAGCCATAAAAAAGTCAATTTCTTTTTAATTTGCTTTCCATCTGGTTTATATCGGAATCCAACAAGTTAGCAAAGCCAGGGTTGCATCTCCATGGTAACCACTTCAACCGCCGTCACTGCTAGTTGATAAATGACTTCCCCGCACGTGCAGGAAGTCATTTAGTGACCTAACGCTGGTGTTTACTGGCCATAGTTTACGCTGTGTAATATTGTTAGTCTCTCATGTGATCCTCTGCATGTGATGTAGAATTTTATCCAAACTGAACCCATGATTATCCATCCACTTGTCTTCAATGTGACTCTGTCGAAAAGTCTATTCTGGGATATTGTGAATCTCATATCGGGCTTTATGTTTCTTTCGTGTCCACCTTTCTCGGTTTTACAGAGTTGTTTTGCATGGGCTTCAGCTTTTCCGCCTTCTTCTTCTTCGTGCTCATCACCAGGACCACAGGACTGGATTACGACAGTGAGTTTTAAACTTATTTCCATGTCAAAACTGTTCTCATTGTATTATGAACGTTTTCCAAGTCCGTCTCGCCGTGTCGGCGGTGATCGGCGTAGTGGGCGGGGTCCTCCTGGTGATGAGCTGGTGGCGCTTTGGCTCGATCATGGCGTGCGTCGTGGTGGTCGGCCTGATGCTCGGCTTCCTCGTCGCCTCCACTGTCCTTTTTACACCACTCGGTAAGGCACAAAAATATATACAGTGATGCCATGAGATACTAGCGGAATTTGTTCCAAGACCACGCTTACTTACTAACTCAAAACAGTCAAATAATCGTTCCCCATTGAAATAAGAGGAAATGCCATTAATCCGTTCCAGCCTCCCGAGAAAAAAACAACAAAAAATTATGTAATGTGGAAAGACAAACAGCACTCACAATATTTTACTTTATAAAAACATACAGCAAGAGACGGTCACAAGTTACTCCTCATAAGCCGCAGTAATAATAGTTATTCTTTGGAAAAGATATATATATATATATATGTAAATGTGTTTCTCCACAGTTTGTATTCAAATATCTGTTGCCTAAAGGGTCATAACTATGCAACACAGATGCCATCTGATAGCCTGTCTATGGCATTTGTCGTTGTGCGTCAGCATTAAGCCAGTGAACTTTAAGGGGAATTTGTGGTTGTTTTAATTATACAATGTGCAATTCTATTTTTTTTTTCTATGTTCAGTTTGACAGTAAACTTCAACTGGGAGTGGCAATAAACAGCTAAAAGCCTATTTTTTAGAATTATTCACTGTGAGTTTTCACTGCTGCCATAAAGCGCTTGTACCTCAAATTTTTGCTCGCAAGTCAAAGCCAAAAAACGGACGAACAACGGCACACTCATATCTCAAGTCACCACTGCATATCCCAAGATGCAACGTCATCAGGTGTTTGAAAACTCCTGTACATATTGTAAAATGGGACTATATCGGGGTTTTCCTTTTGAATCAAAATGTTTGGTCGTCCCCCAGGTGACCTTGATGTGTTCAGGCGCTCCAATGCCGTTTTCTGGGTGACGTTCTGCAGCATCATGATCATCGTCCCAATCTTCTTCATGCGTTGGCCCAGAGAGGTGACTCGGCGATGATGTCAACACTGTGGGATTCGAGCGTTTTGAGCGACTTAAGTTCGCGTGTTCTCTCACCAGGGTAACATCACAACGTGCGGCGTCATCGGCGCGTACGCCGTCGTCCTGGCGATGAACACCTACATCTACACCAGTCTTTCCTACATCACCCTCAACATCCTCAAGCGCTTCCTCAACAACAACTTCAGCGCCGCGTTCACTGACATACCGTTCCAAACCATCGGTGAGCTCATAAATGTCAGACAACGGAAAACTCAGCCGGTTTTAACCATCTTGATCTCTTGTCCAGACTACATCATGATTACAGTGTGGGTGGTGCTGGGCGCCGCAGGCGTCGTCCTGCAGCTGTACCGGGAGCGTACGCGGCCCTTCTTCCCGCCCAGCCCGTACCTCATGTGGCTGCAGGAGCGCGAACGGCGCAAGACCAATGTGCTGGACCCGAGCCACCACTTCCCACCGTTGCCCAACCGCCTCCTGGCCCGAGCGCGGCAGCTCACCAGACGGATGGAGCCGGCCGGAGAGCACACGCCGCTGCTGCTGTAGAGCCCGGCGGACCGACACGTTCGCCGTCCTCAGCGCGAGCCGCAATGGGAATGATCGCCGGGTTGCGTTCGGACTTCCGAGTTGCGAGGAAGCAGTGGTGGGTCATTCCATGTAAAATCAACCAAGAACAACTTCAAAGTCCAAATAAAGAAAATTTGAAGACAATCTGCGAGGTGAAGGGAAAATTCTCGGTTGATTTTACATAGATTGAGCCTGCTGTTTTGTTTACCATGCACAGATCAAAAACATCACAACTGAAAATGATCCAACAAGAACTGAAAGAAAACTGACACGAGATTGTTTTAATAGTTTTAAAAAATGAATAGTAATGAGTGTAGCTTTTTATGCTTTGGTCACTGCACTTTCCTGTTTGCACTAAAACACAAAAGTAGCACATTTTCCAGCAGCAGTCTTGCATGGTTTTGAAACTCAGGCTTAATTATTTAAAAACTGTGATGCCCCAGAGATGACTATTTTTTTAAAAATAAAAATAAAAAAAAGAGGCTCAGCTCCCACTTACAAGGTCAGTGAAGAACACAAAACAAGACAACAGATGTCAATGGACTCTTTTATATGTTGAGCCTGCAGGTTTTGTCCCTGTCATTCATTTTGACCAGCATCTTTGTACCCAAGGACAGTGATTCCCAATTAAACAATTTCACTTAATTGGCCCCAAAACGATTTATTTACCACATATATTGTTTCTTTGTTCATCTATCGAAACCAGCGACAAATAGTGACAGGCAGAACAATTAAAACGCTCTTCCACTACCACCGCGTCATCATTACTTCAGTGTATTTATACTTTTTGTGACATAGTGAGATTTTGTTTTTGCCTTGGCTCAAAATAGGTTGGGAAAGAGAATGAATCGTACCCTTAAGTAGTTCATTGTTTTAACTCACTGCATTTTTTTTCTTTTTCATGTTATAATAGAACTCATCAAAAAACGTTGTCGGACTTAATTGTTTATACACTGTTGTGCCATCATTTTTCTCAGGGTTTCACTCAGACTTTTGATCCACTGAAACAATTGATGGACCATCTGACTTGAACTGATGTATTTTTTATTAACCAGTTCAGATCAACATCCTGGTATGTTAAAAAAAAAAAAAAAAGTATAACTTGTAATTGTACATGTTTTAATGTTAATAAATTGTCAAAATGTGTCTCGTCCTTTTTCGTGCAACTTTTAGTTGAAATAAATGATTTTGAGTGTGGCACTAGTACCACTGGTGCTACGCGGGCTCCCTCTAGTGGTATTTGATACTCACTGAATTAAATGTTCAAACTGCACAATGTTAGTGATTTAAACTTGTTTTGTATTCACAGTCCATTTGTTAAGTGTACTGCAGCTCTCTTTAACTTTACTATTATTTGCATTTAATCTTTTAGAGAACTGTTCCCCCCCTCAAACATTTATTTAGGCACAGTTTTTATTTAACTTATCTGCAATACATTTGAATTGAATCCTTATTTAAGTACAGTTTTGATTTTTGTTTTCCGATATTTAAGCGGAGTGTTAATGTTCAAATCGCATCATGTTCTAGCGGCTTACAATAATATTTGGGCCTAAGTTGGCCTCGTCTTTGATGAAAACTATGCTACTCTAACTTAATGTTGATACTGGGGAGAGCTGGAGAGAGCAAAGTATTTTTTGAAAAATATATTTTTTTTAGTGCATGCTCACCTTTATTAGGAAGACCACGGTTTCGGGTTTGGTGTCGCTTTGGGCATTTTAACTGGCGACAAAAAAAATAAAAATAAAAAATAAAACATTTATAGATACTTTCACAGGTTATTAAAATGAGTATAATCACATTTTCACAATTTTCTAAATGTAATCGTTAGCGTACACAAATAAATACCATCGGACAATTGCCTCACGTCTGTGTCCATTTACCTTGATACATTCATTCTTTCCTACTTCCTGCACAACTGCGCTCTCCTGATTGGTGAACAAATAATTGAGGGCGTGGCCTCAATACAACCAATCACAATCAACCAAAATCCAGTGTGTTTGTGATTAAATTCCCTGCAGTGTTCCTTTATTTCCACTAGATGGCAGAGCAGTACGTTAAAATGTTATGTACTGCTCTGCCATACAACCCAATTTTCATGAATAAATTTGCAATGAGAACCTTGAAAATAAACCAAATGACAGGCCAATTTTCGATTGGAAAGCCAGAAAAAACGCTAATCAACAATATTAACGTGAATGTTCAATTGAACTTCATATGGCATCCATCGGTAGAACTATTTTCATAAACTCCCTTTTTTAATTGGAGAGCGAGAACAAATATTTTGTTTTGCATTTTGGAGATTTTTTTGTATGAGAGGTTTATAGAAACCTGACGAGATGGAATCACGAAAAAAAAAATGCATACAGTTGTAAATCAGCCACATGTAATATGCAATTTAAATAAACATAGTCAAGAAGGATTTTAATTAATTTAATCCAAAACTACAATTAAAAAGTATCTGGGACATGAGACACAATCAACATTCAGAGTGTTTAAACAGGTTTCTGTAAAGTGCCAAACACAAAAAAAAGAAAAAAAAAAAGCCTTTTAATATCTCGTAAATTTTCCATTAATGAACATACACAAACAGCACTTCGAAAACTACAATTTCAACAACACACACCAACATAAAGCATATAAAAATCTTTACTGCTTTGAATGTGCACTAAAGGTTATGGCATGGCCTGGTAAAAGAAAAAAGAAAAAAAAAAAGAGTTGTTTGATCAGTAGTTAATCTGTAACTTTTTTCTTCCTGAAAAAGTGTTCATATACACTGTGCAAGTTTAAAAAAAATAAAATAAAATAAAAATTTAAATAAAACATTTCCACCCACCATCATCTGATACATTCTAATGCCATTCACTCTGATTTGTGATGAAGGCACATGACAGAGGACTTGATGGCGCCAAGGTATCAATTATCCATCACTCGCTGGAGAAAGAAAATCATTCGAGTTCCAGTTGTGTCACCGACTGCTTCAAAACGACACACACGACTTTGGTAGCCTTTTCTCCTTTCGAGGCTCACTTTGGACAGAGTATCTCAGAACGTTGCAACTGCTGCATGTGTAAAATGTAAACATTATAAGTAACTGTTAAGCAGGTAGTTTAGAGAGGAACCGTTAACTCACCACAAAGACAAAACGTACAAAGCGTTGACCCTTTTGGATTAAAAACTGTTAAATATGCTATAAAACAGGAGAGTCCAAACTACATTTGTGGGCGGTCGTCTGTTCTTTGGCGGCCCGCGGCATGCACAAAAATTCATTGAGTGGCCCTTTGTATGCGCCCCTTTAAAGATAAAATTTGGACCCCCCCCTGCTATAAAACTAAAGAAAATAGCAGTAGACATGAGTCAATTAGGATTAGTTTAAAAAGAGCAAATACAAGTGCTGATCTTTTTTCTTGTCACCAGCCTGCTGGCGAGGCCTCTCCCCATCACGTCTTCTGCCTTCTCCGACAGTTCATTTCAAAATAAGGGTCTTCACGATTGCCCCGATACTGAGGGATCTTCCTGCTCGTGCTGGGCTCAGTCTTGGCCTTGACATCCGAGGCGGTCTTCTGGAAGGTGGCGACGCGAGTTAACTCGGGTTTGTCCATGGTCGTCGAAGCAGGTGGTTTCTGCCCTGCCTTCTGTGCTCTGGTGGTTTCTTTCTGAATGGCTTTAGTGTTGGAGGAGGGAGCAGTGTTGCCCACAGGGAGACGCCAAGGGGCGGCGGCGCCTCGTTGGACAGGGGTGGGAGCCTTGGTCGGGGCCGGACCCTTGGCTTTGGCTGCGGGCTCTTTAACAGGCTGGGGAGAGACGGGTTTTGGCATAGCCGGAGAGGCCGTCCGTGAGCTCGGCTTGGCCGTGCGAGCTTGCGGAGCGGGCGTCGCCACGGCACGTGCCGCCGCACGGACTCTCCTTGCCGTCTCTAGCCGGAGGCGCGAAGCAGGGGAGCCGGGGCGACGCTGCGCGAGGCGAGGGCGCTGGCTGGCACCCGTTGGGGGTCGGGCATCATTTGGGGCAGTGGCGGGGCGAGGCACGGGGGCGGCGGTGGGACTGGATGGTTTGGGGCATTTGGAAGAAGGCTCGGGACAAACCGGACTCCTCGGCTGAGAAGCAGGGACCCGAGTGGGCGGTCTAAGCCTCAGTTTGGACGCAGTGAAGGGTTCTGCTTGGGGCGTCACAGCTCTGCGCTGGACCTGTACCTGATTGGGGGGCTGCTTGGAGCCGCCCACAGGTGTAGTGGGCAAAGAAGAAGAAGAGGAGGAGAAGGCTTTGGTGGCGACAGGCAGGGGCAACTGGGTGGGCTTCCTGGGGGCAGGCGGCGTTATCTGGAGGTTCTTCTTTGGCGCCGCGCCGGCCCCTTTCCTGGGCAGCGTTGGCGTGCAGGTGGGCGAGGCCGCGTAGGAGCGACACGTCTGACCCGGGGCGGGCGGTAACGTCTTGCAGACCGAGCTGGAGGAGGAGGAAGACGACGAGGCGGATGAGGAGGACGATGACGAGGAGATGAGGTCGTCGACGGCCGCCAGGGGGTCCATCTCCGGGGGCGGGGCCGCGTTGCCATGGTGACCTCCCAAGCCGGGCGGTCCCTTCTGGAAGGCCAGGATCTTCTGCTCCAGAGTGGTGAACTGAAGCACGCGCAGCGGGTCGTACTTGGTGAGGAAGCCGCGCAGCGTGTCCCAGCCGCCCCCGACACGCACCATCACATGTTTGCCGTGGAGCATCTGAGGACAACACAACGCACTTGCACTTAGATGTCAAGTTGTTGTGACGAAACGCTTTCTTGATGAGCCTGTTTAGCACCGTGCCGTCTCATGATGTAATCGACTAACGTGGGCATTCGTTAGAGGATAACAAGCTTACCTGCGCCCACACAGCTTCCAGTTCTTTAAACTGGTGCTAACGTGTAAACACAGTATTTATAGTGGCACACTGCAGTTCAACTCCATAAGGCAGAAGGTTACACTGTGGCCCATATTGAAAAACTGCAGCACACAAATAACAGGGTTTCTATACATATGTTTGACATTTCAAAATGCCAAACGACAGACCCTAATTACATGGGAAAATTGTCGCAGAATTTCCAGCAGACGAAAGGTAAGTAATATACAGCGGTGATTCTCAACGTGTGGTACGTATATTACGAGTGGTACGCGGGCTCCCTCCAGTGGGACGTGAGAGAATCACTGAATTAAATGTTCAAACTTTGCATAGAACATCGGCTCATTTTTTATTTGTATTTTTAAAATCCAGTACATTTGTGAAGCACAGTTCAGTCGTAACTTTTAAGTACATGGATTTAATCTTGAAGAACAATGTGTTTTTAAACATTTATTTAGCTATCATTTTATTTGACTTATGTGCAACGCATTTTAATTGCACGTCGGTAACATGAAAATGTCAAACCCCAAACTGTGAGACAGAAACGCTAACCACTAGTACATTGTGCTGTTCAATGAAGATTTTTTATTTTTTTTGCAGACTAAGCGCACGTGATAGCGGCTAAAAGTTAAGGCTAACATAAACCCTGGCTCCATGGTGATCCAATAAGCAGACGCTAAAACCAATCTAAATTGTTTAGGGATTAATTACACTCACCTTCTTTGCACATAGGTAGACACTGTATATGCTTTGTTGTGTCGGGTATGTACACACACACACACACACACACACACACACACACACACACACACACAACAAAGCGGAGCGACTGGTGTGCGAAGTACAGTGCACTTTACTTTCTCAACATTTTGTTATGTTACAGCCTTATTCCAAAATGGATTCAGTTATTTTTTTTCCCCTTAAAAATAACCTTCTACACACAATACCCCATAGAGCGTTTTGAAAATATATATATATATATTTTTTAAATGGCATGTAAATATCCAATTGAACATCTCTGGAGAGATCTGAAATGGCCGCGTAGTAGAAGTGCTGCAAAGCGGAATGGACGAAACTGACCAAAATAGATGTTCCAAGCTTGTTGTAAGTACTGAGCAAAGGAGAGCAAAACATTTCGGAGAAACAAAAATCGTGTCATCATGGGGGTTGTGTGTAGAATTTTGAGGAGATTTTATTTTTACTGTGGCGGAACAACATGGCAGTCACCATGGAGAAAGCAATGGATCTTTACACGGAAAACAAGGCTGGCTGGTTTCAAGTCATTATTCACTCCGGGAATATCAAATTCCATAAAGGAACAACGGGATCCTTCTCAATACACACTGCTCCTTTGAGAGTTTGGATTACCGACATGGAATAGCCTATTACCAGCATTGTGCGTGTGTGTGTGTGTGTGTGGCACTCTCACCCGAATAAAGATGGTCTTGTCCCCAAGTCGGTAGCGACCCTCTGACAGGTACTCAATGGACACCCTGTTGGAGCAGTTGCAAGGCGGGTCATCCACGCCGTGCTCCTGAAAGGGAAGAAAAGGGACAACGGAGCACTGTAAGGTTTGATTTTGTGGAATTCGCTACAAGTAAGATAATAACGCTCCAAAGAAAACAGCAGATGGCTTTGAGGCAACTTGAGCATGATAATGCATGCGGCTATCGGGATATTCTCTCCGAGCTGCACATTTGGACCTACTTATGTACTCCATTTAAACGGATTCCACTTCAATGAGTGCACTTATTTTTAGAGGGGCAAGAAACTAAACCCAGCTGACGGTACAATAAAAAACACAAAGTCAGTTTTTTGTGCGTTTCTTCATTTGCAGGACGCCAAACGCCCGTAGCCTAAATGCCACGTGCCGTAGCGGGGTCACGGAGCGCCCGTAGGAGCATCACATGGTCGGCTATGGTGCGTCATTCGCCACCCGCGGCGTGCCAGTGAAGCGAAAAAGCTGGCCGGCCACCATCTTGGCGCAAGTGGGGCGAGCGCGTGCAACTGACGTGACGCAGCTGCGTGACATCATAGAGATGAGGGCACGTGGATATTGTATATGGATTTAGTGATCACGTGCGTAGCATATTGGAAGTGTGGGGGGGGGGGGGAATGTGTCATAAACCTCTATTCTTAGCTTCAGAGCTTTTATTCTGCAACAATAAAAGCGTTGGTGCTAAATACCAAACTCGATTCATTATTATGTGAGCTGTGTCCATTATTAAAAAAACTATAATCCTAATCACATAATTGGCAAAAAAAAAATCCTTTGTTTTTGTTTTTTGTTTTGCTGATGTAGGTTAAAAGCATGCACAATTTGAAGACATTATGTTATGTCATTCATTGGATGAATGAATTCACTGTACAATACAACAACAACACAAATATCGTTAGCCTAATAGCATCATTACTAACGTACTGTCACAATATCAATAAAAATGTGCCTGCGAAACATTTGAGGGTTTTTTTTCTTCGTGTCAGCTGTCTTGCCGTGAGAGGCGGGGTACACCCTGGACTGGTCGCCAACCAATCATAGCGCCCAGAAAAAAGATTCATACTCACATTCACAAAAACAGATAATTTAGCGTCTCCAATGAAAATAGTATGCATGTTTTGAGAAACCGTAAAATATGGAGCTAATTTCCTATACATGCTTTGGGACTCACCCCAGACTGGTAGAGGGCGCCATGCTGGCAGCACACACTGAAGGTCTGGACTGCCGGAGGAGGCTCCTCAGTCAGTAGCAGGGTCTCCTCCAGCTCAATCTCCTTCTCCAGTTTCACCAGCACAGGAGGCTCCACGCCGTACCTGACAAGCGTTTGCATGCACACCATAGCTATGGACGTTTCTTGCAATTTGCAATTAAAACTCGCATTTCAGAAGACGTACTTGGAGACAATGCGTCCGATTTGCAGCAGACAGAGGCAGACCTGTCTGGGCTCCTTGTGCAGCACTGTACAGCACACGCACACACACACACACACACACACACACACACACACACAAAAGTGAACATCCTAACTTTGCGAGTGAATAACGTGAGGCAGCAGCTGTCCTCCCGGCTCTTGTTAGACAACATCGGGCGGACAGAGCGGGACGACAGAGGTGCAAAGCTTGAAAACGTGACAGGGAAGTTAATTATTCCCCGAAGGGAGATGCTGGGTGAATCATGCAGAAGGGAACACAGATTTGGAGCAGAGAGCAGAAATATATGGATATTAATAAAACAGCTCGCAGACTCACTTGCTTTTCTAGTGTAATTTGTTTTGGGGAGACCTATCACTTGTAAAGAAGTCCCCCCGCCCCCCCCCAAAAAAAATCCTATTACATCATTAAGACAAAGACTAATGAACAGTTTACAGTTTAAATCATGTAATATTAAAGAACTGTAAAAGCAGGGAAATGCAATTATGTTGTTTTCGCTCATTGACATTGTATAATGGTTGAGTGTTTGGGAGGTTTGTTCCGCGGCAAGAGCAAATTCCAGCTAAGAAAACATGCCACAATCTTATTATTGAGAAGAAAAAAAAAAAAAAAAGAAAGAGGGCATAAATAGGATTTGAGAACAAAATTTGTTGATGAATGAGGGCCTTTGTTCTTGGGTTGCAAAGACAATCCCTTTGACAAACATGCAAAGAGATTGTTTGTTGGACTTGAGGGGAGAAGTCAAAAGTTGCCACCTACCGAGACCCTCGGACTCAAAGAGGTACGTCTCCTCCACGCCGATGTGCCGGCACCATGACAGGAAGTTGGCAGTGTTGTCGCGAGCAAAGAAGGAACCCGGAGACGCGTCACGCTTACAGGCGACCTTCCTCGTGGGGAAGAGCTGTCGGATAAATAACATTAACTATTAGTCGTGTTTTGAGCTCATGAAAGCAAAAACAAAAGAAATACAATTATAATTTGAATTAGAAATAGACGCTGTGTTTACATTTTTGTTCAGTGTATTTTTAACTATTGCTGTCTGCTGACAAAGCAGACTTTGTAAATTTGTGAGAATTATCAACTTAGCTCTTGGTCCCGGTCTCACATTGGATCTAATCGGCATCCAGGCTTTCAAGTGAGGAGCGATTTTTGCGAAGGGCTGTTTTCACCGCTGATTCACCTTGCCAAGTGCAGAGGGGCAACCCCGGGCGATCTTCGTCTGCAGGACGCCGATAAGCTGGCAGAGCTTCACGCCGTTGTTAAGCTCTTCCATGAAGAACTCAGACCTCACCTCCTCTTCTGCAAACCCCCCACCGCAAAAAAAAACAACAAAAACAAAGAAACAAAACCATTTCAAAGAAAGCTTTTCAGAGCAAAATTCCACTTTTTGTTGGTCTGAAACCTGGGGGCCATAAAATCACTGAGAAAAGGCAGCACTTTAAAAAACAGGTGTCAAAAGAGTTTGGGCCCTCCTATGGACTTTCATTGTAAATCACTCCCCTAAGGGACCGCCACAAAAGCCACTGAATTCTCATGGGGGACCAAGTCCACAATGGCCACAGCACTAAGTGACAAAGATTGCTCCACTTTTTTTTTTTTTTTTTTTTTTTTATACGCACAGACCGCACCTGACTTTTGAGGCTCGCAGTCACGTTTTAAAAGAAAAATACGGTAGTATGGGTCATTCCAGTCACGTTGCCAATAACTCTTGTTGATTGCGCTGCCCCACCCCGCATTCCTTGTGAGGCATCCTCAATGGGTGATACTAAAACCAACACGAGGGCCAGTTTCCATTTTCCCCATGCTATATTATAAACCAAAACGGGACAAAATATGTCAGAATAATGGTGGAGACAGGCGGAATAAAGTTTTTGTCACGCCGCTGCTTCCGAGGATCGCTGAGGGCCACTTGGAAATGGCAGCTTCCAAATCCAATTACATGAGAGAAACTAATGCACATGTCGATTGGGCCTCTGTATTTTCTGAGCCTTCAGGGACAGAAACCACTATCACACTGCAGATATTAGAATCTTTCAACATATTTAACAGTCAGTGAGTTTTTTTTGTTTTGTTTTTTTTAACACTGCATACATAAAAAAAGAAAAACATTTCTTGTCCCCATTCAACAGAGGAATACCAGAGTACATACAGTAATCACACCTTAACCAGTTATTCTTTACAATTGTATTTTATTGTGCTTTGTTTAGTTTTTAATCCAATACAGTGCTATCTTCTTTACTTAAAAAATACAATTTTTAAAAAATGGTGGTTTTTGAGGGGGTGGAACAAATTACAGTAATCCCTCGTTTATCACAGGGTTTACGTTCCGGACCACCCCCACCCATAAAAGGTGAAATCTGTTAAGTAGTGACCGCATATTTTGTTGTTGTTTATTTATACATATTTTAAAAGGTGTCTGAACCGGTCCAGACTTATTAATCTTCCCCACACTCCTATTAACCTCTACCCCAACCTTGTAAACACTCAAACATACAGTGCATTACGACACAGTAGTACTGTACACTTTGTACATTTCATTCCTTGTAATTGTTGATTTCACCCCCCCACGAAAATTACAGCATATACTCAAAATCCAGCAATATGGCGAATTATGCATGATATGAAAATGAAAAAAAAAAAAAAAGCACAATGCACTGAATCCGCAATTGGTGAACCGTGATATAGCAAGGGAAAACTGTAATGGCATTTCAGTCGATTACAATGGAGAAAACGTATTTGATGTACAAGTAAATTGAGTTACGAGCTTGGTGGAATATGAACGGTCAAAAGTCAGCTCGAGTAACCTCAACAAAACGTACCCAGCATGCCCGTGAGCCAGATGGCGAGATCCTCTTGCATGGGCACCAAGGTGGCTTCATGCCGCACCGCCAGCCACTGGTCATACTGGAAGACGTCGGCCAGTCCGGGGCCGTGGCGCTGCGCCAACGGGCTGCGGGGACTCCGTGGGCTCAGCACGGGGGCGTCAAACCTTTCTCCAAACCATACCTGGTGAGGAGGGGAGAGACAAGTCAGTTGAACATACAGTATACAACAACAACAACTGCTTTAAAAACTGTTTTCTATGCATCGACACAAATTATCGCACATTAAATCTCTACGGCGGTATTCGGATGACAATGAATCCAACAATCAAGTGAGAAATCTTCGAGGGATTCTAGATTCAGACTTGAACTTTAAAAGACACCTGAAAAGCGGTGAAGTCCGCAAGTACCACCCGAAGAACAATCAAAGCTCTTCTGCAAACAAAGTAAAGCAGCATTCTCTTTTGAAACCTGAGATCTCGCAAACTGTCAGTATATCTAAAAATGGTATTTATTTTTTTTAAAGTTTCTTCTTTTCACCATTTTATTTTATTCTGACAATTTGTTTTGTCATTTTACCGTTTTTTTCCCCCCATGTTCCTGATTGGATTTTTTTCCCCCCCCCCCCCCCCCCCCCCTTGTTCTTGATGATTATTTCTTTGCGTCAGTAAAAAAAAAAAAAGCACTATGGATTTGCATTGTGTATGAACAGTGCTCTGAAAATAAACTTGCCCTGCCTTACAATAAGGTGTTGTGTTTCCATCAAGCTCAATCAGACAAGTCTACTTATACTCTAAATGCTGCTGGAGTCATGTGACACAATGAAAGTCAATTGTTCCCCTTCCCACTGAAGACGTGCCAAAGACGAGTGGGCGTTGAATGATTTTATTGTGTCGTTTCTGACACCGCAGATCAGGTTGCCTTCTGGTGTTCAGAGTACTGTACATCTATTTTCACAAAGACAGTTTATCCCTATAGTGATGGAATAAAAGAAAAATCAGAGCAGGGAAAACCCTGTATTTAGCGGTTTTCCTTTCTCCCACACCCCAGCGGTGACTCGACAGTGTTATGATTTGAGCTGCTCCATTTCCCCCGCAATGGGTGGGATTTTTGATGACCTCGTTCATGCGAAGAAGTCGGGCGGCGGACACTTTCATCGCCACTCACCTCCTCTCGCCACCTGATCCTGGTGCATGGCCTCCTGGTCATACCTAATTGTTGAGCGTTCTCCTGCTTGAGTCGAGCTTTTTAAGCGTAAATCGTTTCATGGGTTTTACAGTATAAAGGCAAGTCCAAATTTAGAATTGCACAATTCCGCCAGCTAAACTCCAGTAAAAGCATTCCCACAGAGCTGAGTGAGAATATGTACCTGTGAGGATTGTCGTATGTCTGTTTGTATGTGTTGCTGCTCCATTTGTATTAAGCTCGCAGTTGTTTGAAGGTTTATAATTACTGCAACCCCTATGCTAATTTCCATTTGCCCATCTATGGCATTTCACATTATATGTTAACATTAAGCTAGGAGACTTTGGTTAGATGAAATGATATGGTTGAACATTTTAGTGTTTAAATGTACCAAAAAAAAAAAGTCCTTTTTATCCTCTAATAATTTAAGAATTGATACATTTATAAATTAATAAAAAATAATAAATAATACATTAATAACTTAATAATAATCCTCTTTAATCCTTTTAATATTTTCGTTGTGGAATCGCACAATAAATATTTGAATACAAACAAGTGAAGCAACACGTAGACAGATGTGATACGAGTGTTTTGAGTTATGAGCATGATGGTCGGAGAACTAATTAAACTCATACCTCAAGACACCACTGTAGTTTGCAAGCAAGCAAGCTGTGCCTCTTGTTTGGGGAACCGTGCGAGTGACAGATTGAGAAGAGGCACTAAGCAAAAACGTCTTTGATTCATGATCTCTCAATATCGCAGATTTTCACTTCTTGCAGGTGGGTCTGGAACATATCCCCTGTGATGAAAGGGGGTTCACGCTATAAGAAAACCTTGCAGCTGCTGGAGCCTCAGAGAGGAAACTCAAGCGAGAGCGGCGCGCTTTGGACTTGACTGCCTAAACGGGCGTCAAGCGATGTGCTTGCGGCGCCTGCGGGCCACTCACGTCCTCTCGTATCCATCCCCTCAGTCACAACCCTTGCATGCTTCAGCTCTAAAAAAAAAATAATTATAATAATAAAAAAAAAAAAAATCCCTGGCTTCCTTTGATTCCTTCATTGTTTACAAGCTGCAGCAGTAGGAATGTGATCGAGAAATCACAAGCAGATGTGCATTACGATGACTCATCCGGACAGATGTTGCATAATTTATTGCAAGACGACCCCCGCCCCTCCACGCTTAAGGCTATAATCTCGATGCTCATTATCTGTTGCACAGCGATATTAGACCATTCCTTCCACTGTGATGAGTTATTGTGTTGAAAACAAGGGAGAGTCTTGGGGAAGCCTTGCAACATTCAAATTCCTTCTGCCGACAAACCGGAAACCTTGTGGACAGAAGAACAGACACTGAATTATGACTGCAGACTGTATTATGCAGAAATGTTCATCTGGTGGGATTTGTTTTTGTCTCATTCTAAATACCCTTACTGTAACGATGTAGTGAACAGTACAGGCACAGGTGGTACCGTTCAGATCATCTGGGAATGGGAAATTTGCGGCTCTTGCACGAGCGACTTCCAACTGTTTCTGATGCAGCGCTGCCCCATCAGCATAATACTTCAACTCAAAATTTTTATTATTTTTTTTAAATGACACTCAACTCGTGCAATGCTGTTCAGGTGACCGTTTTTACATCAGAGATTTTAGAGCAAGAGTTGGCCCGAAATTAGGCTGAGGTGGCTGTCTTCATGTTTTAGGATACAAATACGAATTATGACAAAACTGAATCTGAAACTTCTCATAACTTAAGTTCAACTATTAGGTTATGTAAATAAAGTTCTTATTATTAACATCAAAGGTTTCTTTTCCTAACCTTAAAGCAAAGTTTTCCCATGCACTGTCATGGGCTTCACAATGAAGTAAATTGAAAGTTATTTATACAATTAGTCGAGTTTACTCCACTGCGGGCAACTTTGACTAATTTAATCTAATTAATTTGTTGTCTAATTTGATTAAGTAAAAAAAAAAAATAGTCCCTGGAGGCAACATGTGACCAGACAGTTAGGCTAACAGCCGGAGTCAATGTGAACGGATACAAAGTGACCTTTCCACCTAAGCGCAGCACATGGAGATAGAGATGCGCAAACACAGACACATGCATACACACAGGCACACACCTGATGTTCTCGAAGTGAAAACGTGACCTCGTATCGAAAGAGCTGAATTGACCCAGCTGGACAAACACACACACACACACACACGTTACATAACAACTCAGTTGGGCGGGGAGGTGCGCTGCAAGTTCGCTGTGACATATGTGTTTCTTGGCATCCAGCTAATTTGAAACTAAGGCAGCATCCTGTGGCAATTAGCAACATTTCATGTAAAAGACACTCCAATTTCTGGATACACGTACACAGTGAGCGAGTGCACTCATTTATTTCTTCAACGCAAATCTCCATTACTGGCAGATTAGGAGTGTTCTCAGATTAGTCAATTGACCATTGTCTTAAACCGCCCGTTTTCATTGGGCCCGGAGGAATGTCTTCTGATAATCCAGCAACTAAATGCAACCTTACTATGGCGATTTAAATCAGCATGTGCCTGGACATTAGATTTTACCCTCATCGAGTTTAGCTGATGCGCTTAACTTGAGCCACTTATACCGAGGGCCTCCAATCCTCCTGGAATTGTAATAAGACAAAGGTAAAAGGGGAGGGTGTAACCCAACCAATGCGATGTCAACATCTAAGCATGTGACCATGTGACAATCCTGGATATAGGGTCAGGTGATATGCCCATTAAATAAAATATTGATTAAAAAAAATAATAATAATCTGATTTCCAATTTCAAATCATTTGATTTAGGGTTAGTTTATCATTTTTGTTGATGCTATAAAACCACTAGTAGTCAATACTTTAGCTAGAGAGATAGCATTCCGAGCTTGATCTAGTTGCAAAAGGTAAACTCGATGTGGCTCGTTTTAAATGGCAAGTCTGTGTTGATGGTCTTTAAAAGATTGGGATGTTAGTGTGCATTGCACGCAAGTGCTCAAGAATCCAAGACATAACATGTATATAAACACAGCAGCAATAATCCCAGCCATAATGTCTCGCCATGATTCTCTAAAAATACTATTGGGGTTTTCATCAGCTGCAACGCAACACTCTGGGATGTACATGTCACATGCCATGAAGAGCAATGCGAAAATGGAACTTGACACCGTTTGTTGTTTTGGATTTGCACATGGTTGTCATTCGTTGCTGGGAGGAGAGGTGGCGCGGGGGGGTGGTTTAATTGCATTCCAGCCACCCCTCCCAAAAATGTGCAAAAGACACTCCTCGGGGTCCCAAGAGCGGAACGCCAGACATGCATGACGAGAACAAGACGGCGTGCTGTGACACAGGTGGGCTTGCTTCCCTTGCTGAATGAGAGACAGATGTCTAAAAAAAATTTGACGTAACCAAAATAACTGCCAGGGAGCTGTACCTAGTGTCCCGCTAACGTAATCAAAACAAAGGCTGGCCTAGCAGGATGGTGCTCAAAAGGAGGAGAAATGTTGCAAGTCAGCTTACCTGGATGCCAGTCTGGACAGCCATGACAGCGATCGCAGATGATTCACTTCTTCATTCTGTGGAAATATGACCCCAAAAGAATATTTAGTATTTTGTTTAAATCACATATAAACAACTTAACTTAATTTAACTAAAAAACTGTACCAAATGTTTTTTGTGTGTAAGAATAAAAAAGGAATTCATCTCATTATCATCAGGTAATGTTCACTACACATTTTAAACATGTTTTTTTTAAAGGGGACATATTATGGAAATTTGACTTTTTAATTGTTTGTATACAAGGGTTCAACGACCAGATGCATTTATAGTTGACACTAAGGTGATAGTCAACGTTGATATGATGCTATTGTTTTTTTTTTTTAGTCGTCTGTGTTGTTAATGCCAAAAAAACACAATTACCGATTTATCGACTTGAAGCTTCAGTACAATTGCCCTTGCGCACTCCTAAAGTCGACTCAACCGCAATTGGATAGTAATTTCACATCACGTGTGAAATCAAACCAAACAACCAAGTAAATCTTTTGAAAGCAGTCTATTACTTCCCCAAACTGGCCGGGAGCAAGTTATTCTGACTGTTTCCGGATTGTGACCTCACAATTGTGTTCGGCATTGTGTGCGCTGCCTGCGCCACATATATGGATCTGCACCCTAACTGGCAAGTGTAAAGTCGTAGCTTGGTGAAAAAAATTATGCTTTTTCACAATCTTCACTGGGCTTAGCAGTCTGCACTCTCTACTTTAGACTCAGACTTATCTTCAAGTAACAAAGGTCCGCTGTAGTTTGACAAAATGGCTTTCTGGCCTTGATTTACGACTGGCCTTCAGTTTTTTTCTTCAACAATTATCTTTTTGTTACTTTGCGATACCACAAATTGGGACAACGAAATATGCCGTCGGTCACTCAGTTCCGTTTGATCGCTGGAGTCTTCTGACTGTATGTGATCGGGACGTCACGCTGCTTTCACAGACCACATTTAACGCCTCCATTAGTGCTCATTAATTGTTGATTACTGTGAAAAGAAATGGTTCTTAGCGGTCCATAGTCAGCACTGTTGTGACGTAGTTAGCCTCAGTGCTCCTCTTTTGACCTTTCCCACACAGGATGTGAAAGATTACCCTCAATTCAACTCAACTCTCCCTGGGTGTGTGTGTGTTTGTCAAAGGGGGTGCTGGATGGGAATGGGGGAGGAAAGCAATCACAGCATGACGATCCTAATAACATCGATAATTTGGTCAACACAGCTGAGGCAATAGACCCCCCTCCCACCACACCCCCCTCCTCCCAAAACCAGCAGCATCCCACAGCAACCCTCCTCTACAAATATCACCTCATGTAACCTTATAATAAAACATATGGTGCTTCACTGGCAATTTAGGGATGTTGTCATGCAGAAACATCTCCCAGAGCTCACTTGTTCATTACATGCCTGCCTCACGGTGCGGCGTCCAGTCATCCGACAGCAGCCCAGAGATGCAATCGGCACAAGATCGGAATAATGACAACAAGCTCACTCACCTCAGTGTAAAAACTGGAAAGGACTATGTGAGGGAAAGGGGCTGCACAACTCCTCTCGGTGTGGTAAGCACAATTCTGTCTCAGATAAGATGAGTTTGCGCCGCGCTGTCCGGCCAGAGTGGCTACAGGCGAGTGATTGGCGAGGGAGAGGGAAGGGATGACTGGGAAGGAGGGGGGGGGGGGGGGGGGGGGGCACCGAGGGCGGGAGGGATGGATGGGAGCAGGAGGAGGAGCAAAAGGAGGGCCCAGACTAATGAAGTGCCTACGCTTGGCTCAGCCAGGACTACCCCTTCAACCTCCTCCCCAACAATCCTGTCACGGCGGGACCGTCTCACAAAGCCTCCATTGTTCCCATTGCCCCACACTCACACACAACCGCTCCTTCCCATCTCTCAGCTAAAGGCCAACCCGGGAACTCCCCAAGCATGGTGTCATAGGACAGAATAAGACTGGAAACAGGAGGTGTGATGGCGGGGGTACTTCTACATCCTTTTCACCCCCCACACCCCAACTCCAGTCACCAAGCTCTGGTTTAGGCAAGAGTTCACCAAACATTTTCAGCTCAAGCCCTAATTTAGACATTGGTGCCCATTCCTTCAAAAATATACGGTATAATGTATTGCCAACATCCACAATAAACAACCAACTCAACAGATTTTAAGCAAAAAGGGCCTTTTTCATGGCATTTTGTAGTAAAGACTGACCTGGTACCAGCTCTGGATCATAAGTATGGCAAAGGCTGGCTTCTTTTCATGCAGAGGCAAATATAATTGGAAAAGTGCTGATTTACATAAATATAAGAACTGGACATGCTCCCTCCGACAGTGACTTCAAAGCACTCCCTCAAAAAATATTTTTTAACAAGATCCTAATAAATGAAATATTAAAACAGACTTATTATAGAAAATTGACTTTTTAATGGCTTGTATCCAAATGTGCACAGCATGAACAGTTACACTAAATGACAAAGTGAAATTTGGCAGCTTGGTGATAAAGTGCTGCCTCCAAGAGTGAAAATACAATTGATGCTTTTACTTTTACATCATGGATGCCTGCTTTTTTCCTTCACTCTGGCCTTCCGCATGTAGAATCCTCTTGTTCTAATTGATTTGCAGGAGACAGCACTGTCCCGTGAAAACAGGTTCCAAGGTACAAAAGCATGTCACAGACTTGATATCCACACAACTGGGATTGATTTTAGATTTTTTTTTTTTAAATTAAAAAAATTCATAATTCATCTTGAAAGGGTTTAGAAATGTTTTAATGTAACACTGCTCTTGGATTCTCAATTTGTGAGGGATCATGGAATAAATAATTTCAGCAGGGTCAATAAAAGTTCATACAGAAGACTGAACAGCCAGATTACGAAAATGTAAATTCTATACAAGCGTTGTCTGTAAATGTCACCAAGACAAAGAGTGAAAGAACAGTGACACTTGGGATTTCAGAAGGAACAATCCACTTCTTATCAACATGTGGACATTTTCCGAGAGTCCCTCAAAACGTGCCAAATGTTGCTCACCATTCCAGTTATGTGCAACTGGATCCACAACAGAACTGTGGGAGTGTGATTTCCAACATGCACCCACACACACACGCAGTCAGATGTCACCAAGAAGGCTGAGACAGAGCAGAGGTCAATTGGAGGGGGGGTGGGGGGGGGGGGGGGGGGGGGGGATGCAGCGAAGACAAAACTTGTGTTGTGGTAGCAGTGAACTTGGGAGTGGCCCTTTGAAAAGGGCAGGGCTCAACTCAACCCTGCCACGCAAATTCTATGATGGTTGCCAGGAGGGGGAAAAAAATGCCCAACGACTATTGGCCCTCTTCACTCATCAGTTAACCTTAAACTTCCCGGCTGCTATTAGCAAATAAGCTTATTTTTTTTTCCCTTCAAAGAAGTCTTACTCAATATCCATAAAATCCTGTTTACAGATTGTCAAAGTATTCATTCCTTGCTGCATTTTATGTGTGGATTGAGCTGTTCTGAATCAAGGGATTAATGGAGTAAATGACATGCAGAAACCCGGGGTACAAAGATCGGATTTCGGTTGACCAACCTGCACTTCTTGTTCGGAGGGAAATGACAGCTTTGTTTCAGGATTAATCCCTTGAGAAAAACTGCTATTTTAGTCCTGGCTGAAAGAACTCTGCCCCAGTTGAAACAATCAGATGCACTTTCCAGATGGGTTATTAGTTGAAAAAATAAACAAATAAATACAGTTGAAACAATCAGATGCACTTTCCAGATGGGTTATTAGTTGAAAAAAAATTAATAAATACATGTTGGGTCTGCAAAGTGCCTTTTTTTGGAAACAAAGCATTCAAATGAAATGATAAAAGTCGACTATAGTGATGCAAATCGTATACAAACTCTGCACCATACTCTTAAGTAAAATAAAGTTCCACACAAAATTGTAAAACAAGTGGGGGGGTGGGGGGGGAAATCTAATTTTAAATGTAAATTTTTAAATGTCAACAAGCTGGCTGTCCCTTTACCCATCAATGTAAGAGTCCCTGTTGGTCCTCTGGGCAGTTCTTTTCACTTCTGTCTCATTTGAAATATGGTGTCCTTACAAGGTCAGTACTTGACTGGTGGATGAGACTCCGGCCGAGTTTGAGGGGGTGGGCAACGTCAACTTTTTTTGTCATCGAATTATTCAATTAATCGTTTCAGCCCATCCCCACAGTTTGCATCCTTCCCTATTGAACTGTGGATTCATTTTGTGGGTCAAAATGATCAGTACGGTAGACTTGGGGTCCATCAAAAGAAAAGCAGCTCATTAGAGAGTCCTTGGAGCCTGAAATAAACAAGGATGTTGTGGACGTGTGTGTGTGTGTGTGGGGGGGGGGCGGGGGGGCGGGTTTAGACATCTGTCCGTATGCCTCCCACGCAGGTCGTCTCCCCTCTCTAGTCCCATCCACTAATCATTTAAGAGGATCAACGCTATTCCAGACAGCAGAACGCATCCACCTCCACGACGCTCCGTCATCACAACACACACTAAGCACGTGGCGCGCGCACGCAGCTGGGATGCGCCCGTGCGTACGTGCGACTAAATGCATACAAAACCAGAACATATTATGTAAGGAGTTAAAAGTAGAACGTTCCGGACGAGTGTCCTTTTGATTTTACACCACTCTGCACCGGGAATGCCAGGGGGACTCCAAACATGAGTAACAAATGACTCAGGAGTTGGCCCACGTGCAGTTTTAAGAACACGCCAAGCATTATTTTGGTATGTTTTTGGACCCTCCCAGGAAATGTCATATTCCATCATTTAGCACAGTGGAACCAAGTAAACAAAACAAAAGTTTTAAGATGACGAGTTTTCTGAACATTAACAGCATTCCTCCATCCTATTATAGAATTATGAGGCAATTTTAAACATATGCAAAAAGGCAGGTTCCTTGACCCATTCAGCTTGGCGGAGACGCCAACCTTCACAATGCTTTGTTTGCATCATATTTTGCACTGAAATGCAACACAATTGGGTTTGTGGTGTTAAAAAGGCCTCAGCCTGATAACTTGTTCAAACGATGAGGATGGGTAACATTTGCAAAGGTCCCCAGTGGTCGCTGTACGTCTAGTGGCTGGTGACCAGAATCACAGCCAAATGAACCTTCACCGCCCTTCCCCACCCCCTGCGGTCCGAAAGAGGCTCTGCCGGGCCCGGCTTTCCCTGAGAGAATATCAACTACCCCTCTATTAAAGTCCTTCCCGCTGAGCTCTTTGTGTCTGGACTTAATTATCCTGTCAGAGGAGTGTTTCATTTACAACCAGGCTTCTCCTCTCTCAATACAGATGGGGCCCGGTTCATTTGAAGGGAGGAGAATGAAAAAGTAAATATGTACAATTGCATACAAGTGAGCACGCTGTGAAAGAAATTCACAGACGTGTATAACAGCGTTTCCAAGGTAAAAGACTCTCTGGCTCTTCAAGAAGGATTACACATTTCTTGGCTTCCATTCTCTTGTCCTTGTCCGAGCGTTCCTTGGAGGTGAAACAGTGGAGGTAAAGCTCATCTTAAAGGCTCGAAGGAGTGTGAGCCGACTGCCAATCCCATTTTGATTTGTTGATGCTAATCCACGTCCCACGCCATTGGGCCCACTTCTGGATTTTTCAACCCATCGGTGCGGACTCAGATCACAATCCCTTGTCCTGCTTCCTTCAGAAGTCTCACAGGAGCACTCCTACAACAGATTCCACATCTGTTAAAGGAGGTGGCGTCAACTGAGTCAAGCCTGTGTATTTACAGGAAACATCTTTGGTCAGCTATCTTTTAAAGCTCTCACTTAAAGGACTGTAAAGTGGAACCTCTAAAGTCAAACACTTTGTTTTGGAATTGCCAAACTGAAGCTTCCTCTAAAGAGAGTTGAGTTTGCACCATCCAGAGGTCGTATCTCAAATTTTTGCTCTCCTGTCAACACGTCCCCCAAATAAATAAATAAATCAGCCATCTGAGGACAGTTTTGAGAAAAGTTTGCAAGTCAGGTAAGTCATAAGTTAAGGCACCACTGTACCGTATTTCCTGTCACCTCCCTTTAGAAACAAACCCAATAACCAACCTCCATAACGTCTCCACTGCGACTCTGCTTTTCCTCTGACAACTTTCCATTTTTACCATTCGAACCATCTTGCAAACCTTTCCCTCCTGAGGTGACGTCACTCGGTTGAGTCAGTCAACGCATGGAAAGGCCAGGCGTCCTTCAACTGCGAGCAGGCCTGTCCGGCAAGGTGCCCAGTCTGAGCCGTTACTGATGATCATCGCGAATACACAAAAGGCCAACTAATGGCCATTACGTCATCGCCTCAGTTGCGGCGGAGACTCTGGAAATCATTTTGAAGTCTGCAACCTCACAAGACAATCTAAACCATACAGACGGAATAACAACCCCCAACACACATAATGAATGAGGGGTAATCTGCGATTTCATTATCGTCTCCATTATGTCCGCACGCGCAGCATTGCGGCCCATATGTGCCATGTGCAATTTAACTCATTAAGCTTTGCTTTTGTCTCATCTGTGGTCGTCTGCGTGCGTCTCTCAAGATCTTGGCCGGCCCAAAATTCAAGGCCCCGTGCCAAACATCAAGCAGATGGTGACAATAGAGACAGTCGGAATGATGAAGGCTGCTTTTGTACTGTGTATTATGAAAACAACAACAAAAAAACAATAAGTGACACATTGTATTATGAATGGTGCAGTGGCAGATGTACAGCTCATACAGTGATGAAAACATTAAAAAATATATATATAGTTTAAAACATTCAGCTAGACCATGCTTGCTGCTATACTGATGGCACTTGTTGCAAAAAGGAGTTTGGCTACTCAGTGTTTGCTGAGCAGGATTCTGGTCTCGCCTTGTGCTTTGGCCTTCTTTAATAGGTCTATCTTGCACATTGAGTTTTCAGATGGATTTCAGACATGAAAATGAAATGTATGTATAGCTGTATGTGTAAATATATAATCGTCACATGTATAGGGCGTACACTGATGAGTGCATTTCCAACTATACACATCACCACGACCAACTTGTGCATGACAACGTAATTTTGTCAAAATTCTGCTTCATTAGTATCTGTTACTAATACTTTTAGTCGCCCTCATCCCAAACGTTCACAAGATCTTATCAGGAAGTGCAGCCTCCCATGTATGATTGACTATCGCTGATCCTCTTAACTATTTTAGTCCCACCTGCCAATCAAGGATAAAACATTTATTAAAAAAAAAAAAGTGAGTCTAAGCTGTAGTTTACACAAGCACTCCCACAAACGTATGCACCTATAAAGGTCAATCAGGATTTGGGCTGGGGGAATTTGGTTCGTATGAAAAAAAATAAAGTGAAATGCTTTGAAGTTTTAAAACCACGACAGCGTTGTTAATATGACTGATAAATCCGTGTACTCGCAGTTCCACGAGCTAGTTTCAGTGGAGAAACTAGAAACTGTGTTGCTAGCAAACTTTTCTGCGGCTTTCAACACATTTCGCGGATAGTGACAACATTTTGGACTTACCAAGCGCGCTGGAGAAAGAAGAGTCTTCGTGGGAATCCTGACAATTTTGCATCGGATCGCGTGGCTCGTTCTTGTGGAAAACTCGACTGTCGGCAACCGATCATCTCGTGGACTACGAGTTGTTTGTTGCTCGTGCTGTTCGAACCGGCCAATCACAGCGCGGCGGCCTCTGGAGGAGGCGGGGTCTGTTTCACCTGCCATTCACAAAAAAAAAAAAAAAGATGATGGCCCACTTTATGACAAACCATCAGGGAAGTGAATACCCTGGTTTTTGTCTGGTCTCGCGAGAAAGATTGAGGATTGTGTTGCGTGGGCCGCACCCTTCCCATTCGGTATAATAAATACTTTATGAAACAGCCGCAGCTGCCCCTTTCAAGCTCCTTGTAATACTTCTCTCCAATTGTGAAGCATGTCAACTTTCATCAGCTATTTGGCACGTCCTCAATATTGTTGTTGCGATGTTGCATTTGCAACAACCTCGTGGGGAATTATTATTCCAAAAACAACAACGTTACCAGAAACAGACACAAATTACCCTATTTGCAGTGTTTCAATCAGTAACCCCCCCCCATGTAATTATAATTAAAGTAAGTGAATGCTGGGTTGAACCCATAATAGTAATCATACACCGTATATATAATTTTACACATGCCTGCCATTCTTCTTGCAATTCAGGTATGATATTATGTTTATTTTTTGGAGTTCATGCCGGTTTGTTTTACTAGTGAAAAGTAAAAATCAGAAGGATTTAACAAAAAGCGATCACATATTTCAATAATTATGTATAATATATAATAAATCAGCATTACAGTGGATATTTACAGATATGGATACTTCAAAATATGTGAGTTATTTTAACGAACCTGAGCACAGCAAACATTGTACTGAGGCGCCACCTAGTGGTTAAAAATATATAGCATTTCCCACAAAAAAACAGATTATCAATGGACTGATTAAAAAAAAAGAGCTACATTTCCATTGCTACGAATGTTATATGCGGCACTATTATGACAAACTGCGTGATTTTAATTACCTTTTAATAATTTTAATAATATTATAGAAGTCCTGATAAGTGAGTGCAATCTGCAACGTATTATGTTCAAACAACAGGACAGTAGTCATTTTAGTACATTTCTTTTAATGAAAAGCGAAATACAGTTGATGATTGATACATGCATTTGTCCAGACAGCCACAAGGTGGCGCCATAATCCAGCCGATGACTCCTCAGTCCTCCAATTTGTGACCCAAAACTTGAGTTGAGGACTCCCAGGGGGAAGTGTGAGGATGTTCCACGCAGTTAGCACCCAACTGGCATCTTGGGCCATACTCTGCTGTCCAGCAAGATGACACAAACTGATTTATTAATTGCAAATATTGCTTTGGCATAGTGACAGGCAGACCATTTAAACGCTTTTTTTCCCCCCCATTTGATGCCAGAAGATAAAATAAACCAGTGTAGGCCCGACTGTACAAATATGTCAGTTATGAACTGGGGTTAACTGTTTTGCCTCCTACATCATGTCAACAAAGACCAAATGACGAAAATTCGGTATACTGACTTATCTTGTCAATCAATCTAAGGTAGGACCCCAGGTTCGAATTACAAGTGTTTTAACTCCAACTCGTCTGTCTCACACAAAGTAGCCTGCAAAGCTCCGTACGTACTCTACAGTACAATGAGCTGTCTAGTTAAAAACGTTGCTTGGGTTTATTCGTTTATCACTGACAATGACTACCCGTCGCATTATGATAATAATCCTAACAAGTCCGCTTTACCGGAGGGTACAATAACGCCATGATTGGAAGAATGTGGAAAAGGAAATATCAACAAACAAGCACGTTAGCTTGTAATATTAGCGTACATTAATAGTTCGTTATTAACCCTTTTATCTTGCCGATTATTTCAATGTGTAAATGATCATTTGAGCATAGTGTGTTTCATTAACTAATCGAGTATGAGGATGTAACTAGTGTTGGCGAACTATTAAGGGAGTTTGAGGCTGTTGAGAGCGTCTGGGTGTTGCGACCGAATTGTTTTAACGGCGCATCGAAACGTTATTTCCTATTTAGCCAGCAGCAACAGTAATACGCCCCCGTAGAAAACAATGAAGTAGCTAATAGGAGGATTATTCCAAAATCCTCACAGCGGCTCGTAGTAACCTCGTAAATGTAGCACGCTAAGCTAGCGTGCTAACTAACACACGGCGAACTCGTGAGCTCCGAATTCGGTCGACTGGCGTGGGGCGTCCGAACGGGCGGCGGCCGAGGTGAACTCTGGTGCGGTTTGCGGGGAGAGGGAGAAAAAGAAAAAAAGCCAAGCGGACGCGAGCTATGCACAACTCAAACACAACTTTTCAGACGTGTGCGAGTCAATTCCTCAAAATGGGGTCTGTTAACGTACGTCTCCGCCATTTTGTGTGACAGTTTTTTTTTTTTCATTAGTAAAAGGGGTACGCGTAATGGTTGAATGTAACCCCGTCAAGAAGATACGTTCGGCGGTTACGCTCAAAAGGGATAAGGGGGGGGAGGTTAATTTTCAAGCAGCCTCCCCTCCCCGTTTTTAGGTTGGCCACGAAGGGACAAGCCACAAGTTCCACTTGGCATAGCGAGTGGTTTATACGACGCCTATCAATACGAGAAAGCACAGATAGTGTACTTGAAAAGCTACACTGCAAAAACAGGGCTTGAAGAAACAAGAGAGAAAAAAGTTTTAACATTGGGGAATACATTACTTAAGTGAAGAGCTAAGGTAAATCGAAAGAAAAACACGGATGACTTAAAACTAGTGTATTTATACTATGGTATGGGAGTGGAAAAACAGTAACCATTTACAAAAAATAATAATAATAATCTTTCAATAACAATTTATGTTCATTACGCTCAATGAGCTAATTTACAAGTAAGCTGCATGTTGTTTCCCATAGTTTATCTGTTGTTCTCAGTCTTATCCAAATTAGGATGTCTAAAGTGGAAAAATATTCACAATTTTCTAATAGCTCCTTAAAGAATAAAATCCCGTGTTAGTGTTTTATCATAATCCCCACGCGGTATTTTCAAGTACTTACTTTTTTTTGCCATAGTTTATCCGTTGTTTTCGATTTTTTATTTTTATTTTTTCAAAATAGGATGTCTGAATGGGAACATTCCCCATATTTGATCTTGTGTTAATTTCTGCTACACCCCGCAGTACATTTACAAGTACCTCCTGACTTTTTTTTTTATTTTTTTTTTTTTTTTTTTGACAATTTGTCAGACGGCCCCTAAAAAAGAAAACAGTCTATTGTTCCAACAGCCGCTCTGCCCTGAACGGATGGGGGGGCTGCAGTGCGGTGATCGGCCACAGAGGGCGCTGCACGCACGGCAGGCCGGCCTCCGCGGCCTTCTCATCTTTTTGTCTGAGAACAGGATCCCTCTGCCGCTCTACAGTGTGTGCGATAGCCTCGGAGCCGCGTCCGTAACACACTGTCAAACCACTCCAAACGAATACAACCGCGACCAAAAAGCATTAATCGAACACGTCCCGCCATGGCGTGCCTAATCCGCCGGTAGGTCGCTCGTATTTGGGACTGTTCGTTTGGAACTTAGAATCGGGCTCGCTCGCTGTGTGCATCAGTCTTTATTAGCGAGCTGCCGCTCTTCTTGCTACCAGCTATTTCTTTAACTTTTTAAACACTCAGCTTCGCGAATGACTGAGCGCCGGCGGAGTATGGGATCCTTGGTGTCTTAGGAAGCGACTGAAGTGGGCTTTAACCGTTTTTGCATGCAAAAACCATGGCAAATTCGACGGGGAAAAATCTTCCAGCTCAGCGAAGGAAGGGACAGGCTTTCCTGGACGAGCTGCGGCAATTTCACCAAAGCAGAGGGTGAGATCCGGGCGCCTTTATTCACACCAAATGCAACTTTCGATTCACATCGAACGGCACTGTGACTTGCGCCGAACTGTTATTGACAGACATTTGTGCTCATTTGTGACGTTATCTCCTTAGATCGCCGTTCAAGAAGATTCCTATCGTGGGTGGGAAAGAGCTGGATCTGAACGCTCTCTATTTCAGAGTCGTCTCTTTAGGTGGATTTGCTAAGGTGAGTGCGAACCAAAAGTGGATTTTTTTCCACCCGCTCCGTGCGGCATGTGGATCGCTCTGCGACACCCGTGTGGGCAGCCTGGGACTAGCGGATCCCCCCCGCAGACAGCCGTTTGTCGGTCGGTGTTGGCCTTGTGCTAGTTTGCCATCTATCTGTATTGCAATGTGCTGCCTTGTGTTGTTGTGCGCTTTCCATTGAGTGCCGAGCGCTGCGAGCCAGAGCGCACTCGGGAGCCACTCAAAATTAGCGGGCACGTTTAACATCGATTATCGCCACTCGGAAAACCCCACAGAAGACGAACCGTGCCGCCGGGCCGCCGCTGGGCGCTCGGCTAGCGGGGAAAAAGCCTTCGTTTTCCCCCCTCTTCCTCGCCATTTTCCTCAGCTTCATGGCTGCTCACAAAATGCAGGCCTCGTAGGCCCGCATAGTGAAACCCGTCAACGGCACCACACCGAACCCCGAATAAACGCCTTAGCACCAACGAACACATTCCTCCTCTCAGCGGGCGCAGTTTGGTGGGAGTTTGGCGTCGTTTGCGTGTTAGGTTAGCGTGGGGAAAGTGATCTTAGCGTGTTAGCCGTGTTGCTAACTAGCCTCAACTGAAACGTTAAGTCTTCCAATAGTTGTACACACACTTGTGTCAAATGTATATGCGGGGCATAAACACATTCGGGGCATAAACACATTCGCTGCAGTCTCCCGCGCGGGCTGATTATTAACTCACGTCATTATTTAGGCGTATGTTAAACCTTTTATTTTTAATTTTTTGGACAAAGTTATTGATTTTCAGGACTCCTTATGAGGGGACCTGTAGACAGAAGAGCAGATGGTTCCAACGTTGCCGCTTTTTTCCCTTCCTCTCGCAGGTTTGCATTTTTTATGTTTTGTGCTCATTTCTCTAAAAACACTTTCCCTCGTTTGCAGGTCTCTGACAAAAACCAATGGAATGAACTCGGGGAAGAGTTTAATTTTCCAAGGAGTTGCTCCAACGCTGCATTCGCTTTAAAACAGTACTACCTTCGGTGAGTAGCACAGTTATGCAGCTCTGTGCCTCTCAGGCAGCATGTGGGAAGTGTTTACAAGTGTTAGGATGCAATCAACAGGCCCCCTCCCTCCTTCTTGGTACCAGTGGCTTTATTGTGCCGTGACATCATGTACACTTTGAAACACAATTTTCTATGCATATTTTTGGAACACATTTGTAACGAGCCCTTCATTTTTTTCGCCATGGTCCGGTTTGTTTTCATGCTGCAGAGCTCAGTGGCATCCTCCAATATGCAATGCTGTCAGCTGCAAGTGATGGGAGTCTGGCTCTTCGCAGCAGCTTAAGAATTGTGCTCTCATTTACAGTGGTGCCCATCTGCTGGAAAATACACATTTGCAAGCAGGGATACTGACACAGACATTTATGCAGCTCTGTAGTTGCTTTAGAGGCAACTGTCTTGCATTTTTACCGAGTTACAGCTGTAAGGTGCTCAAGTGTAGAAGTTATTTTCCTTCCTCTAGCTGATGCTCTGTTCCTTTTAAGCTCACATATAGATCTCCATCAGCTTTCAGTTGTGAGACAAACCTCAGTTAAACAGCTTTCTGTCTTGTCTAATGAGAGTATTTTGAAGAAAAAAGCAGACCATGTAATGTGGCAGAATGGCACAAGACAGTCTGTTATGATTTTTGCTGGTCTTTCCAGTGCACGCAGAGATGATTGGAAGCTGTCTAACTCGTAGGCTCAGTTAATATGCAGAATTCCTGTTTTGCATGTGTAGAAAGTATCAGCGCAGAGTTACGGCTGTCTTTTTAAGAGTGATTTAAAAGAATTACTGACCTTAGCTGACCACGGAAAGACACTTTTCAAATTGTCGCTTCCAACAAACTCTGTGGCGGTGAAATAGGGAGCAGCAGACACAGGCTGACAGCTGAGGGAGACTGCATGCAGAGTATATCATTCTCATGTCACAACAGCCATTGGAACTAATTTGTTCATTTTATCAAAGGAAGTTCGGCGTAGTGGATGTCACAGGCAGTGAGCAGCTGTGAGTGAATGTGGCCAGGCTGGCCACACGTTTTTGCTGACTGTGTATGATCGCTTATTGGATGTAGGGGGGAAATTATATTTTCTTTTACCTTTTTAATGTATTTGCCGCAGGGTGAAGGTATCCTGTTGGCCTTCATCCAGGTCGGAGGTTATAGTCGAGCAGACAGGAAATTTCTCGCTGAAAGACATGAATGCTTTGTTTATATTTGCCAACATCAGTGTTAACCTTGATGACTCAGTTGAATGACCACGTGTAACTTTTCACTGCTTTGACATTTTCAAGCTACGTTACCGTCTTTAAGACTTTTACTTTAGAAGTTTTAAGTTAATTCAGCTTTAGGGAGGACCACTGAAATAAATTTCCCTGATGGGCTACGGAGAATTTGAGATTAATTGCTGTTTTTTTAAATATAACAGGGCGTTGTGTCTTTCTCACAGTCGAGAGGTTCTGGGTTCGAATCTCTGCACAGGCCTTTTTCTCCTGAGACTCCTGCTTCCTCACATGTCCCAAAAACATGCATGATCGGTTCATTGAAGATTCTAAATTGTCCACAAGTGTGAATGTGAATATTCTTTTTGCAGTTGTTCAAAATATGGCCAAAGTTTTAAAGTCATTGGGCATTTTCTACCTGGAAATGGCACAATAAAGTGGCAAAAGATTAGAGGGACTTTTTTACATTGTTGATGATTCATTGATAATCTTCCAACTAAAAGACATTCCTCAAAATTTGGGTATAAATAATATATAAATTAGAAATGTACTGAACATGTGGTTACTACCGTAATTTCTCGTGCATAATGCGCATTACCCCCCCCCCCCAAAAAAAAATTGTCAAAAGTCTATAGTGTGCATTATACATAGGTCTAGGAGGAAATGAAAAAGACTTTCACATTTTATAAATGTATGCCGCCATCTAGAGGTTATGAAAAAGCAGTACACTTTCATTCCAATATGCCACCGCCCCCTAGAGGTTCTGAAAAGTTGTACACTATCATTCTAGTATGCCACCAAGAGGTTATGAAAATGGTGTAGCCTACACTTTCATTCCAATATGTCGGGTACATATGACTGCATATATCGACAATTGTGGTCATAAATTTACATACATTTGTGAATTTGTTTTATTTTATTATTATTATGTTTTTAATATGACTGAACAACAACCATCATTAATTTCTTTATGGTTATGTTTTGCTTAATGATTATGCTTTTCTGAAATGCTTGCCAGTTTAATTTGAATCCCATTAAAATAAAATTGTATGTTTCGCCTGGTCCTTCGTGTTTTCTTTAAAGAATTGTATACATTTTACAAATTCTCCCTGGGTAATCAAACATATGAGCACAACTGTGTTTTATCATTTACTAAATAAAAGTAGGGCTGTGAATTTCAAAATAAGAGCAAGTAAATAAAAAGTATTACATGTTCAAATAAAGTGCTTAACTTCAGAATAATTCTTTGAAAAAAGACTAATAAAATAGATACTTTGTTTTGATCCATATGGGTAGAAGCAAAATCATACACTGTAAAAATGCATGATAGATAGGTTGAAGGGTTTTCCAGAATTTTGAGGTCAAATTTGGGGGTGCATATTATACATGGGTGCGCATTATACATGAGAAATTACGGTACATCTTTCTTACAGTCGAGATCCTGGGTTAAAATCTCAGCTCAGTTCCTGTCTAACTACTCCTGTGTGGAGTTTGGATGTTTTCCTTGTGCGTGTTTGGGTTTTCTCCGGGTAGTCTGGCTTCCTTCCACATACCACAACTCATGTCAGGTTCATTGAAGACTAAATTGTTCAAATGTGTGAATGTGCGTATGAATGGTTGTTTGTCTACATGTGCCATGCGAATGACTGGTGACCAGTCCAGGTTGTACCCGATTTCCCATCCATTGTCAACTGGGATAGGTTGCAGTTTACCTGGGACCCCAGTAATGACAATCCATTTCGAAAATGGATGCTCTTTAATCCAGTTTCAGTGTTGTATCAAGCAGATTAATTATTAACCGAGGAGTTGTGCTTTTTGCTGAGCTTAACTTCCCATAGCTGAAGTTGTGATGTTGAATTAATGGTGTGAAGCGATGATGTTGCGCACTTCATTTCCCCCCGATTACTTCAAGAAGCAACAATCTAGAATTCTTAATGATCAGTTAATTAATTAATATGCCCATTCTGAGCCTTGTCAACTCTTTTATTTCTTGCTTGTTTGAAAAGATTCAGCAAAAAATGATAACTGCTATTGCAGGGATCAGACCCGTGGCATTTCTGTTACAGCGTCTTCATTGCCAAAGTTTTCTGTGAATGGTCAGTCGCACAATGCGCTGCAGCTCTGTTCAGCGCCTCCCACTCGCCGCAGAGCAATAAGCAGCGCTCTAGTTCAGTGTCCATTTGATATCTGAATGTCAGTGGTAATAAGTGAGACACGTGCCAGAGACATTTCTACAGCTCGTTTTCAAGTCGTTGAGGGGCTACTTTGAGATTGGAGCCAGCGAAGCTGCGGCATTTGTTTTAAAGTGGCAGGACTCGCACTGCGGTTCAAAACGTTGGCATTATATCAGATGGGACCGTTTCAGTTTCACTATCAAAATTAAAGATGAAGAAAAAGAAGAGCGATGCAAGAACACCTCCCAAATAAAGAGTTTCCGAAACAAGCTACTAATAAACTTGATCACAGCTGCAGTGCAATGACCACTACCCATGATTTTTTTTTTTTTAAATGATTCAGCATTTAAAGTTTATTTGGAACAATCTGTTTCCTCGAGTCCTCCACCCTGTGATCCTCCACCCTGTGACTGCAGCAGCAGCAGCAGCAGCTGCAGAGTAGCTCACCCCTCTGTAAACTGATGTGGTTTTCCATGGGTTTGATAGTTTTCATTTGGATAGATTTCAGCCAAAATGTTTCACGTCCTCAGTTTTTGCCTTCCATAATTTGATTTTTGGATGTGATTTTGCGCCAAACTGAAACCTCCCCGCAATCATCCAGACATGCGAGCACACCTTCATTTGAAAATGAATAAAACATGTTGGGGAAATGAGCTCATTCATGTTGCCACGGTCTCTCCCAATTGTAAACTTGAGGCTAAGTCAGGTGAATGGTGGCTTAACCTCAGTTTGCCCTCGCCACCGATTCCCCAGCGGGAGGTAAGCAGGCCCAGAAGCCACTGACATCTAAGAACCACTCGCTTGCTCTACTGGTAGCTCAAACATATGCATTGTTCATCCTGATGGGCCCATGCTTAAAGCTTCTCTTTTCATGGCTTGTTTAGATGGAGTATTTTGCTTTATGGCCTCACTTGTCAAATGAAGCTTTTGGCGAATGTGACATTTCAAAGTACCATCTATCAAATAAAAACATACTGCAAATAATACGCTTTAGATGTTATGTTTTCAGCTCTAATCTATGTCAAAAAGGAGTGATCTTCAGTACCCCTCATACTTCTGCAAAATTGATCATTTTTGTAGCCTAGTAAACAGTTTGGACAGACTTTATTTTTGCAGAATTAGTCGTTAGTTTAAGTGCGCATTCTTGTCTTTGTATGTAATTGTTTGTTTTGTTACTTGAAGTTAGTAACACAAATGTAGTGGAGTGCAACAAGCAAGGGTACAGTGAATCCTTCCCCACCCATTTGCAGGTGCAATTCACCAATTTGCTTTTCTTTCTGTGGAACCTATCCTCAGCTATTTGCGTATTTTTGTGCTCTTTCTGTAACACCCAAGCAAACTTTAGCCTGGGTTGTTTGTGTTGTTGTTAGTAGGGATACGGAGAGTCGCATGTGTATGTTTTTGTTCTGCTGAGTGGCTATTAAAAAAAAGATCAACCTAACAAATGACAGATTGCTTATTGCTTGACAAACATGCACTTCACTGTACTGTCTAAAGAAGTACATGATCGACAGGGCGTCGAAATAGGCGTTCAGAACATTCAGGGAGATTAACATATTCATTTAAAAAAAAAATAATAATAATTTGATGAATATGTCCATGTTAGAGCAGTGTTACATACAGCTGACTTTTGTGCAGCCAGTGTGGGATTGATATGAGCTTGATGAAATTGTGAACATGAGTATGAATTGTTGTCTGTCTGTATCCTGCGATTAGACAAGATAAGCAGTAGTAAATGGATGGAGGATTAATCGACGTTACATGCCAATCCCTAAGCCATACTGGAGTTGCAAAGGGGTGGAAAATGTCCCCGAAGGTTTACGGAAAATTTCTATGGGAAGTCAAGCGCTGGAATTTTGCAAATATTGCAAATTGGAAACTTCCATCCATTTTCTACCGCTTATCCAAGGTCGGGTCCCGGGGGCAATCGCTTTAGCAGCGACACCGAGACTTCCCTCTCCCCAGCCAATTCATCCAGCTCTTCCGGGGGGATCCCGAGGCGTTCACAGGCCAGCCAAGAGACGTCGTCTCTCCAGCGTGTCCTGGGTCGTCCCGGGATCTCCTGCAGGTGAGACGTGCCCGGAACACCTCACCAGGGAGTCGTCCGGAAGGCATCCGAATCAGATGCCCCAGCCACCTCATCTGGGTCCTCTCAATGTGGAGGAGCAGCGGCTCTACTCTGAGCTCCTCCCAGTGACCGAGCTTCTCACCCTACAAATTGGAAACTTTCCACGGGAATTGAGGATAATATCACGGAAAGCTATCATAGTCATGCATAAATAAAAGCATTTTGTTTTTTCATAAGTAGACATGCATATACAATACGTAGCTAGCTCTCCTTGCCCACGAGGGCATTATAGTACCTTAATTGCTCCATTTGTTTTCACTTCACAAGAGCGGCGGGTTATCCGAAGCTTTTTCGTACCTCAAAATTAGAATCTCAATTTTTGTTGTCATTCAGTTCGTCCTACAAGGGGTTGGCACAGCTATTTTACTCACATCGTTTGTTTGGCACTGTTTTTAAGTCAGCCACCCAGCCAAAATGTTTTCTTTTTTTCTTTTTTTTCTTTTTTCTAGTTTTCTAGTTTCTTTTTTGTATCTAGTTTTAAAATCACAAGACTGGAGCACATTAAAATCTACCACAAACAACCAACAAGCATGCCTGTGAATTAACATATCCTTGGATAAGCGCACATGCGACGGTTGACCTGCAAACAGCCATTCAGCAGGTGTGTTTGCTTGTGACGAATGAAAGTGTTCCCAAATAGATACTGAGTGACTGTTTTTAAGATGCATTTTCATCCTAAATGGCTCGATTATGGGAACTGTCATGACTACAATTTATGATCGCAGCCATTTTAAGTCGTCCTGCGTGCTCGCAGCAAAGAGTTTCACACGTTTGGCCTCAGCAGATTGTGTTTCTTTTTATGTGGCGAACAGATGCTCTTAAATTAAGTGTTCTTCTCGGTATGGGAATGTTTTATTGTAATGTTGGCCCTCTGCCAACACAGATGCATGCATGCATGCTTTGCGTGTATGCTTGTATTTGTATTTTTTTATTTTTTTTCCTCTCCTCCCCGTCACCGATCTATGACCTTTGAGCCCGCACTATTAAGGGTTCCGCATTCTCACGACCCCCTCAAGCAATTGCATTAATTGTCCTGTACTCATTCCCGAGTTAGTTTGCTGTTAACTGAATTTTGAAGCACCTTTTACTCATGTTCCTATCATAAACGTTGCCTTGCTGTTCCCACCTTGACGTCTCCCAGAGAGACGGAAACACGCAGCAAATTATTACACTTCTAAATTGAAGAGGCAGCAATGGCTGTGTATTGCTTGACAAACCATCTTACTCAAGTGTAAGCAAGCAGAGCGCCATATTTTTTACTCTCTTAAGCAGGCGTAGCAGTCCTGTTTAAAAAGAGGCTACTTTGTCGTTCAGCAAGAGGTGTTCTATCGACTGACAAACAAGCAATTTCCTAGCTTTCCCTCCTCCAGACGCATTTTTTGACCTTTTCTAATTGTAAACATGGTAATTTTAACACTATTTCTACAGTTATTCTATCGTGCTTGGTACTACCACACAGAGTTATGGAGACAGTCTTTCCAGTCAGTGTATTTCCGTTTTCAATCAAAAAATTAAAGTCACGGATTTCCCTTTTAGGCTTAGATCAGAAATCTGAAATGGAAAAAGGGGCCACAGGACTACATTTTTATTTTGTTCTGTGGTCTGTTTTTCAGTTCTATTTTTGAAAATTGAACGACAAAAAAAAATCAAATCTTTCTGTTTTTTTGGGGGGGGGTAGTTTAAAATAAGATAATCAGCAACTTTTTCAATATTTTTATTTATTTGTAATTTTATTTTCGATTGCCAATGGAAAGAACCAATGATACACAGATTCTCTCATATCAATGTATTATTCCTTTTAAATAGTTTTTTAAAGTCACTTTTGACATAGTAATGTGTTTGCAGGCTGTGTTGAAACGCTTCGACTTGGTTGGTATTTTCCGAGAAGCCCTTAAAATGCAGTTTGTCAATAGATGAAAAGTCTTGTGAATATATATATATATATATATTTGAAATATGAGTACGCATCATTGTTGTATTGCATGGCCTTTGAACTGGTTTGTGTCAGCTGTGTTTTCAGTCCATTGCCGCAGACTGTAGAGAAGCTCTGAGAGACCGGCTCTGGATAAAGATGAGACCCTGTCCTCAAGTATAGCACGAGATCTATCTTCCCTGCACAACCTCAAGGCTTTTGAGACTTTGTGTTTGAATTTTGACTTGCCTGCAGGCGGTGTCAGCCACCACTGACAGCCTCATCGCTTCCTCTCATCTCCTTGCTGGCCGGAAGATTGACAGATGTGCCTTGAACTAGACAGTGGGGCTCGGGTTACCACGTTTTGTTGCTACGGCTAAATGCACAAATCATCGGCGGAGACTTTTGTTCACTGGGTTTTAATAGACAATGGCAATAAATTGTCAGTTGCACCGTCAAGGAGAAGGTCAGCTCCACTCTGTTGTGAATCAGCCTTGTTAAAGTATGACTCGATGGAAGGAAAAGGATAATTTTTAGAAAACGCAATTGTCAGCACTTGCTTTTGTGTCTGACAACAAGCACCATCTTTGGGCTCTAAAGGAAGAAAAAAAATCCCCCCCCCCCTCCCCGACGACAATCATGATGTCAGTGCTGCAGAGGAACTCGCACCATTGTAGAAGGCTGCTCACTCGCTCGCTCAGATGCAGATCTTTGCAGCTCTAAAAGATTTGAGTGTTATTATTACTGCACCATCTCTTGTGCTGACCTTTCTTTATGTATGCGCCTGTCATACATTATCAGCGAAAGCCACAGGCGCTGTTCGCACACCAAATCAGTAATTTAGTTCTTGGAGTAATGTTTTGTCAGATTGATTAAGGCTGTGCCAATGGTGTCTTTACAGTTTACTCTGTGCTGTCAATCATCTACGTTTTAAAGTGTTTCTCCATTTGGCACATGGAACTCATCGTGGGATTATTGACAAAGCCCAATCAGACTCTCCAGACTTTTGCAGCAGGTTTTGCATGTCTGCGTCCACATCCAGCAGAGGGCAGTGGACTCAAACACACCAGGGGCAATAGGACGGTCCAGCCAAGACTTTGTTTTGGTCACTTTGAACAAAATGTATGTTGTTGTTTTTTTTCTCATCACTACCCACCCTATTTTGTCTGGGAAAACAAGCAGGTGATTTTTACATTAGTACCCGTGATAACACAGGAAATTACTGTTGCTCATGAAAGTCAGACTAACCTATTCTCCCATTGATTGTTCATGTTCATCCACCCATCAAGAAAACCAGCCGCGTTTTTTATTCGCTGCAGTGTTCTCATGATGGTTGGTGTTTTTTCCCCGCCACTTGAGACAAGACCAAAAAATCGTTTAAAAGTCTGGTGAGTGTGAGTGTGAGTGAGGTGTTCACCTCTCTAACTGAATCTAGGCGATATGATCTTCAGACTCTCGGCGAGGCTTCCTGTTCGCCGCTTTGATCTGGAGCGGGGTGCGAAGCTCACATTTCCTGTTTTGACCCTTCACCCTAAAAGCATTAAAATCAGTGGACTGTCACCTTTGTCAAGGCAACGCAACCAAAATTGTAACTCATTTTGGAAATAGTTCTGCCAAGCATGAAAAGGTATTGTTTTAAATGGTTGTGTAGTTTTTGCATAATGCGGCTGACAGACTAAATATTTCCATGAACCGGGCTGAGCAAGAACCCATGACATTTTTGTTCAAAATCTGAAGGTGCAAATAATTATTCGCTGTTTAAGTCCACCTGCATTGGGGCGGGAATCCAAATTTTAGTTTGATTGCAATTCCTGGCTAATATTAATAAATTCTCTGAGAATAATTCAAAATGTCAGGATAGGGCTGTGCCAATGGTCTTGACCTTTTTTTTTTTTTTTTTGGTAAGAATCTAAATGTGTATAGATCACTTTGCTGTTACAGTCCACTTGCATTGGGTCCAAAATACAAATTTCAGTTTCATAACAATGCGTTGCTGATATTCATGCGTTAGTCTCTGAGACTAATGGAAAATGACAGATTATGACTATGCCAATGGTCTCTCTTAAATTTTTGGGTGAGAATCTAAATAGAGATGCAGATAACATGTCACCATTACAATCCACTTACATTGTGGGCCTAGAATCCAAGTCTTACTACTGCAGAGTTTTGCTGATATTCATGCGTTAGTCACAGAGATTATGAAAAACATAGGATTATGTTTGCGCCAATGGTCTCTTAAATTTTAGGTGGGAATCTGACGTGAGGTGCCTTTCGCTTTTCACTGTTTACAGACCACTTGCGTTGGGACCAAATTCAAAATTGTAGTTTTATTACAGGGCTTTGCTGATATTTATGCATTATTCAAAGTGTTTAATGGGGACATTGAATGTCCTTTGATGCCCTATGTTGCAAATTTAAAAAAAATAATTAAATCTGTTCTCAACTGATCCTTGCCCTGCCCCTTCACAAAGTTTTTTTTGTTTTGTTTATGTAATCATGCTCACTATCAAATGCTATAAAAGCATTGAAGCCCATCTTTTATTGTGAAATACTTAAAGGAAATGCACTGATTTCTGGACCCTTCTGTGGTCATCACAGTTTTACACCAGCTTGCTCTTTCTCAGCAAATGAGAAACAACTTTCTTAAAAGCACCTGAAAGAGAGTAGCCTGGGAACCAATGGGAACTCTCATCATGGATGCATTTATAAAGTAGGAGCGGTGTGGAGCCCCTCTCTCTTAAAAACGGATCCCACCCATCTGTAGTCATTATCTGCTTTTGGCCAGACAGCGGTTGATGACGCTGCGTTCAGGAGCAGGGCCCTATCTCTCCCGCTCGCCTTGTTCGCTCTCTCATTCCTCCCCACAATTGGCGAACGTGGTGTATTTATAGTCAAGCGTGTCACCCGGCAGCCAGCGGACGGGGATTACCTCGACCATGATGAACAAGCAGGGGCCTCATTCAGTAACAGCCACTGGCTGGCCCGGTCGGTGACTCACGGCCGCACAGGCAGGGTTCACCACACTCTCACCGCAGAGGTATTTTGTGTGTGTGTGTGTTTTCCTGAGCATGTTTGTATGATTGAAGACATGTTGCCTTATCATGGAAAAAGAATGACTTAATTGCTGTTGTTGCCAAGTTGCTAGCAAATGTTTGGAGGATGCATTTGTTAAATAAAGTTTGCAAAGGGTGTTCTGATTGGAAGTCGTGTTGCTCAAATACTGCCTTGGATTTAAATTAAACCAAATAGTACTCTACCTCATGTTAGTCACTTGTTTTTTTTTTAAATCTCATTTTAAGTTATTCACAGATATGTCAAAAGTAATACTATTCTTATTACTATAGTGCTCACGATTGTAGATTTTAACACTTGTGCTTAAAAGCTTTGATTCATAGATGATGGAAATTTCTTAAATTAATGGATAGGAAAGGTGTTTTTATCTTTGTTTGTTTTTATGCAGTTTGCTGCAATACATTTTTTCTTCTGGGGTCGACCATTTCTAATGTGAAGGTACACATTTTCATGGGATTTTAATTGTGGTCACAACTGATAACAGATTGAAACTGAAACAGTAATTTAATATGCTGTAACCAACCCTCCGTTGTGCAGAGGTGATGACGAATAAGGTCGCAGCATGCTCAAATTTCCCGGTTCCTTTAATTTAAAAACCCCTTGAAAGTACCATAGCTTACCCAAAAGTTCAATCACTGATGATATATTTATGTGTTTGTTGTCTTTGGTTTGCCTTTTGTGTAGTTGTGATTCGTAAGGGAAACGCTACTTTTGTAAAACTTTTTGAAATGGCTTCCTTTTCATCCGAATGTTCCATATTTTTAAAGCAACCACCCCTTTTATTCACAGTCCAGAAAGCTCATGAGATTAGTTTTTTATGATCCCCCATGGCATAGTGGCTATTTTGACTTTTTCAGCTCATCTTTATTTTCTGCGCAGATACTTGGAGAAGTATGAGCGAGTCCACCACTTCGGCGAGGATGACGACGAAGCGCAGCCGGGGAACACCAAGACCTTTCTTCCAGTCGGAGCGATTCCCACTTCTTACAACTACCAGCAACATGTTGTATCAGGTAGGCCTGAAAGGCTCTTAAGAGAGTTTACACATTACGCTTAGCAAGCTCAGTTGAGCTTAGTGTCCGTCACCCGGCTTGCAATTTCTTTTGCGTCAGGTAGGTGGATTAAAATTCATATTTGTGTCCGAACAAACTTCGAAAAAAATGGTTAATCCTTAGGCTGATGTGATTACAGTGTTCCATCACTGCATCGGGGCTCTGTAAAGTGCGAGTACAGGAGTGTAATATTTTCACATGACACTACATCCTTGCGTGGCATCCACTTATTTGACCCAACATTCACATAGCATCTGCATGGAGATTGCTTTTTGTTGCAGGATGCCTTTTATTGTCAGTTTTATGTTGAATGTGTCTCCTAGGTGAGCTTTTTTGCTCACTGTGCAGCTCATGAGGCAACATATTGAATTTGCTTATCAACTTTATTGCACTGTGGTGTTTACTTCACATTTCACCTCATTGCTTTCGCCACTGTGTGGGAACTGTGCCTGTGAGGCATGCATTGAGTGTTTGTTGGAAGTTGCTTCTGCAAATAACATTGATAAATCATTTTTTAGAAGGGGGGCGGGGAAACATGCATCCTCAGGATAAAAGCACATCTGAGAGAACACATTTCTAACTAAATGTTTCGCTCCGTTGGCTGTGGCTAACACCACAGTGTCTCACGCAGACACACACACACTCCAGTACCTTGGCTCCTGCTGAGCAGCTCTGAGGCAACTGGACAGACATTATTGATGAAAGGAAGAGGGGAAGTGCTTGTTGGTTTTCGGTCTGCCTAAATTCAGATTAGTGCCTTCCATGTTTTAATTTATTTTCGGGCACTAATTGCTGGCTGTTTTTTGGCTTTTGTTCTTTATATTATGTGAAGAACATGTTTACACAGTATCCAAAGATGGAACAGGGGCAAACACTGGATTAATTGATTATTTATTCTGTTCTAACATTTTGTTTTTCACCACTCATAGATAATGTCATTACTAAAACAGTTGAGTGTCATTAAAGCCGATCTTATTAATATTACATATTTTTTTGTATTCAACCACAAACAACAGTGCAATTTTCGAGGAATAAGCGGATTTCCCTGGCCGCTGTAGCTATATTATAATAATACTAAGAGAGGAATAAAGGGGAGCGTGTGGATGTTTGAGAGCTTCTTGGCAATGATCCACCCATTCATTGAGTGCACTCGTTCATTTCGGCGACATAGTTACTCCACGCTTGACTTTTTAGCCACAGGTACATGGGAAATTTGAAATAACGTTAAGTATTATTGTAAATCACAAGATGAATATTAATACTGTATTGGTTCGGCTTGGCAGCGGCCAGCCGGATCTCACTTCGTACCCAGAAAATGGCAGCAAAACTAGCGGCCGACGTTTGGCCAGTCATGGAAACTAGATGCAGAACCTTGCACACTGCGCGACAGTTCAGTTGCGTTCTGCCACGTCGCTGTGTGTGGCGGGCTTAACTCAAATTTTGGCACACAACACTAAGCAAGAAATCAACGTAATGTCAGCTGATAACTCAAAACTCACAAGTTGGGGCACTCGTAAGTCAAGGTACCCCTGTATCCTAAGTATTTGGAGGATGCCCGGTGTCTGTTTTGTTGTTGGCGACATCCATGTATTTCTAGTTCTTAATATTTAACTCCAGCAATAGACTTATTATAGTAATTGTTAGTCAGTGTTCAGTCATGTCTGCGCCAGATGAATAGTGCTTTACGCTTGCATAACATTCCAAATGTAATGCAAATATCTGCAGATAAATGCAGCAAATCCACTGTGCATCTCTGTGGAGCTAGTTCAGTATTTGCTTGTGAACACAGTCGAACATTTAGCTCCTAAAAAGGCGAATATTTTCTCACAGGTGTTAATGGATGCTTGAAAGGAGGTGTCAGGGGTGTAATGGCCTTGTTTTTGCTTGATGATCAAATTGTGCATCCAAATGATAAGTGTTGTGTGAGTGTTTTTCCACATCCATGTGGGGAGTTTATGGTGTGCTCAGGCATTGTGTTAAACCATAAATGTCAAATAAAATCGTATAAAAGGACATCTATTTAAGTCATAGCCCTGCAGCAACTTTGTTACTCCTTTGTATGAAGCTTTGCTGTACAGTCCCTCTTTTGTTCCAATCCGATGCAGGTGTTCAGGGCTGAACAGCAGGAATTGAATGGAGCAGTTGTAGCTGTAATAAGAGTTCAGATGATTTACATTAACAGCTAAAGCCTTCCTCCTATTCAGCTCCTTTCAATCAACCTGAAATGTTTTTGGCCATGATTACCAACCCTGTTTGCTTTAATGTGAATCAAAAAAGGCCTTCTTTAAAGCAGAAGTTGGTAGATAATAACGCTGATAAAATCTTGCCCTCAGTTTATGATGATATGTAAATGCACAAAGCCACCAGCCGACTAGATCAGTTCGTTTTGGTATCCTCTGGAGCTTGAAGAAAAGAAAAGAAAAAAAAAAGGCTCAGCTGTACTTTGTTTGCTGGTGTCTTGGCATACAAACTCACTGATCCATGAACAAGGTTAAAACTTTATTTTTTGTTGTTGAAGGGGAGCATTAAACCTGGATAGGGAAAATAAATCAGAGCTTGACTAGCTGGTTGCGAGGCAGCAGTCCCACCTTGAGGGGACACAGTGGATTTTTTTCTTCCTCCAGCTTTAGAGTCACTAACAAAAGCCAACCCATTTGTGGTTTACACTCCTTTTACACTTGGTACACAATGATTGAAATGTGTACCATACTTCAAGGCCTTAGGCATAAGCTGCTCTTACATGTTCAAAGTCTTGGGAGCAAATGGTTTATTACCACTGTTTCTGGTTCCAAATTGTATACTCATAGTGGGAATATTTGCTGCATCTCACCCCCACCCACCCAGACTATCTCCGCCAAAGCTACGGGCTGTCTACAGATTTTATTCCGCCGTGCGACTACAACAAACTGGTGCTGTCTCTCCTATCGGGCCTGCCCAATGAAGTGGACTTCGCTGTCAACGTTTGCACTCTGCTCTCCAACGAGAGCAAGCATGCCATGCAGCTGGACAAGGACCCCAAATTGGTCACGTTGCTACTGGCCCACACTGGTGTCTTCGACGACTGTAAGTTTTCGCCCAGCATCTCTCCCGCCCTTCCATCTTCGTGACGTATAGGAACCAATAATAAACCTGTATTTACCTCATGCTCCATTTGTAGCACTAGGCAGCTTCTCCGGGGTGTTTGGTACCGACTGGAAGGCGAAGACGGCCCGGGATTTTATCAGGGTAATGTTTTGTCGAGCTTATTGACTTAAAATGACGCTAAATGATTACATCACAACACAAGTCCAGACTTTATTGTAAGGAATAATTGCGCAAATAATGACTCATTTGTTAGAAATCGTTTAATAATGCATTACGATGCTTGGCTAACAGCTGTTTGTTTTTTCCCTGCTCGCTCTCAGTTTTGGAAGGAGGTGGTGCAGGATGCGGAAGTCAGGGAGCTGATCTGGGACAAGAGCAGCACAGCACAAGGTAAAGCAGACTTGGTGCGAAGTGCCAAAGACGGCAGTAAAAAGCTACATTAAACTACACCTCAATGGTTACGTTAATGTTGTAATACACCCATGTTCAGGTATGCAGCCCACGTATGCAGCCCTGTTTCCGCCATGCTGTTCAGTATGGTAATGCGTTTTTTTCCTCTGCCAAGTGTGTGATTGTATTATTTTTAATTAAGAGGATTACACAAAACATTTTTTATTTAATCTATTTTACTTGCCCCTCCTACACCAGAATAAAAAATGTGATGCTCCTGTTATGTTACACCAGCTTACATATTCAACGTTCTGAATTGTGATGCAAACGCTGTTGTTGTCGATTGCTTATTTTGTGTTAAAGCAACAGATCTCCATCTTGCCTTTGTGAGTGGCTTCACAATTAAGGCAATTCTTTTCCACTTGCTGGATTGTTTTGGTCAGAGCCCAAGCTATTGATTGGCAGAACTGCTGCTTTCCACATTGTGGTTGTACAAACAAAGACGACTAATCCTGCATTTAAAAAAATTCGGGGGGGAGGGAGTTTACACAAGAGCACAGTGATTAATTGATTGATTGTGCAGGGATTTTTTTTTTTTAACAATACCTTTGATATTTGCATAATTGGTTACTAAATGGCAATAAACCAAGAGACAAAATAGACAGAAATGAAACAATCTCTCCCCCCCCCCCCCCCCCCGAAGTGGAAGCACTTATTTTCACATCTGATAGTGATGCAAGTCGAGTCATCGTTGGAGTGGTGATCTACTCGCCTGACGTTGGTGCAGGCATCATGAGCTCAGTTCTTAATCAGTGTGTGTGAATGTGAAGGGATTTTATTTTAACACCATTTCCCAGTCCTAGTTTCCTGGTAGAGGCTTCCAAAATATCTACCAATTTTTGGCATCCTGCTGCAGGGGTACCGACTTGATACACACAGCTGTCGCCATCTTTCATCCATAGTGGAAACATGGCTTTTTTGTACATGCATTTGAATGTTTATTACATTAACACCTGCTCTTTCCTGGCGTTTGTTTCCCGTATCTTTCTTCAGATGGTACATATGTAGCCGAACGTTGGCAGAGCCTCTTCCACCCGCCGCGGAACCTGGGCATCAGCGACATGGAGGCCCAGCGGGTGCTGCAGGTCGGCGTCATTCTGCGAAACCTCTCCTTCGAGGAGGCCAACGTTAAGCTGCTGGCGGGCAATCGAACATGCCTGCGGTTCCTTTTACTCTGTGCTCACTGTAACCTCATCTCACTACGACAACTCGGGCTCGACACGCTGGGCAACGTGGCCGCTGAGGTGAATTTGTTTGACTATCTGGTTTGGCTGCTGCCTAGCAAGTTATTTTGCAATCTGTTCACAACCCTCTTGTGAAGTGATATTATCATGTCAAGTCGGGAGATGTGTCATAATACTTCCACAGTAATGACGAAAACAGCCTGTATTACTATGAAAATATGCAGCATTGGCAAAATTGCTGTCATAATTAGCTGAAAAGCCACAATGTTCTGTTAAAAATTAGTCTTATACCCCAAAACCCAAGTAATTCCTGAATAAATAATGGAAACAACAAAATCAAATCTGTGTTCTAAATGTTCTGGGGAACAACGTACCCAACCGATGTAAGTCATAACTTTCAAACATGCAGTCAACCTGAAACCCTCACATTTTGAAAAGGAGCATTCACTAAGGCTTCCGAAACTATTATATTTCTACACTTTCCGGAGCCTTAGTGAATGATTTATGTATGTTAATTTACTGCTATGCAGGCAAATAACTCCTCATCAAAGTGCTATTTCAAGAAAATGTATGCAAAGAGCCCTCGATGCAATCAGTTAGAACTTTGTCATCAATGACTAAAGGGATTTATGCATCCGTAATACACATTAAACTGTGCTGCTTATTTGTTCTAAAAAACATTGTGTCAATGAATGCTAATGAAATGGCCGTTTTATCAAAAGCATTTGTCGTTTTGAACTGTAGCAGTTAGCCACAATTTCTTGTTTTTGTTCCCTGCTGTTGAACCTGACTTTGCTTCCCCAGTCAAGCCAGATTGTGTTCATTCATCAGAATGATTTATTCAGTTGTAATGCTCACTTACTAGCTCTTGCTGAGATCATTTATTTTTGCTTTCCAGCTCCAGCTCGATCCGGTTGACTTTCGGATGACCCATCTGATCTTTCACACAATCACCAAATGCTTAATGTCCAGAGACAGGTTCCTGAAAATGAGAGGTGCGGCATCTCTTTCACTTGTTCACATAAGTCCCTTGTAGCCCCGGCGATCTAAGCATCCTCTATGGAATGTCTCTTTTGTCATGTAGCCATGGAGATCCTAGGCAACCTGAGTAAAGCGGAGGACAACGGCGTGCTCATCTGTGAGTATGTGGACCAGGACTCGTACAGGGAGGTAATGATGCTCCTCACCCTGCCTGACCTCATGCTCCTCATGGCCTCGTTGGAGGTGCTCTACCTGTTGGCTCAGCTAGGAGAAGTTCCCTGCAGCAAGATCGCCTCTGTGGACCGTAGCATAGGTAGGAACTGTCAAACAACCAAAGATCGAGTTCAAGTCTTTGTTTAATTTGTTTTTACGTTTAAGCTTCTAGTACAGTAAAACCCCATTTGCGTTTTTTTTTTTGTTCTTTTTTTTTTGGGGTGGAACCAATCCCATGCTATTTGCTGAAAAACTCAGCTATTCATATTTTTCATGCTCTTTCTGAAACTCCCTAAGACACCATGAAAGCCCTGTCAAATAGGAGTTGGTATCAACAGGAATATGTTGTATTCATCTTGACTGAGAGACTAGATTTGTATGTCGGGGAGGAGCTAAGTTTAGCTTGGGTTGTTAGTGGAAAATACAGAGCGTCTCCACTGCATGTGCAGTTTCCAAATAAAATAATTTGTAAGGCGTTTATTTTAAGTGTGACATTGTTCTTCTGATTTCAATCCCAAATAGGAAAGCTTCTCCTACCCTGGAATTATTTTGCATTAACTTCTCACTGGACCAATTACAAAAGTTATTTTTGATCTGTTAAATTTATTACTAGATTTGAACTAAAATGTGTTCCTTCTGCTCTTTCTCCCTGATCAGACCTCCTCGTGAGGTTAGTATCCGTCGACCTTCATACATTTGGACCAGATGCCCTAACAGCGGTGCGGTTGATCGAGCATCAAGCCAATGCCGAACAGGCTACAGAGGTTCGACCGCAGCTGGTCGAGCAGATACCTCCGGCCGTGCAGGGTGCGTCAGCTACGAGTGAGTGACCTTCACACTCAAACTGTGACACTAAACATCGAATAAAATATACCCTATTTTATTTTATGGTTACTCATTAAAGTCCAGATGCCGGCATGCAAGAGGAATTTTGGTGCACAATAATTAAAAAGCCACAACTTATATGTTGAAGCTTGATGAGATGTGTAATATTCGTAGTCATACATACTGAATCCCATCCGGTTTAGCAGGGAGTATACCATTTTACTTTTACCATTTTATCAATTACAATTTGCATTGTTTTTCCAAGTTTTCTGAAGACTAATAAATATATAAAGTCGCCCTACGTGTGTGTGTGTAAATGTATTAAATTGCTGACAGTGACTGATTCCCTCTAATTTTGGTTGTAACACAAACTCATGTAGTCATTATTTTATCTGACATCTAGTGGACAATCTAGGGAGGGCTATTTTTGGAGGTTTAACTGAATCATCAGACAATTTTTATTTATAGCGCACTCTTTCATCACTGAATTGTTTGTACGTAAGCATTAACATTTTAATTTTTTTTGTTTTCTGCTCTTCAGCAACACGGGCTCCGGTTCAGTCCACACAGCCTCCACCTGGTATAGTCGAACTTGATGGAGAAAAATTTACATTGCAATGGTAAGTCATTTTTAGAATTACTGCGCTAGTTAAAATAAATATAATGGTTACATTTAATCCCACGTGTTTACTGTGTTCACATGTACATGAGTGATATTTTAAGCATTGTCTCTGCAGTGCAAATTGTAAACAACACTCCGGTTTGTTTCTCCAACAGGCTAAATGCACACTTCGAGACAAGCACTGAGGGATCGGTGTCCCGGTCGGACATGTACTCAGAGTACCTGTCCACGTGCAGCAAAATGGGACGAAGTAACATCTTGAACTCCACTGGCTTCCTCAAATGTCTACGGTCAGTCTTTTATTTACTGTGTTTGTATCGTGTCTAAATAAGTGGTTGTGCCCTAAAGTGAGGAAAGAGAAAACCAAATGTTCCTCACAGTTTTTAGAGATACTTATGGGTAAAAGCAAGCAATTGTCTAAAACTTTTCAAAGTAAAATGAATTAATTATTCAATCTTTAATTAAACATTACAATGAAGAGCAAATGCTTATTCAAAATGAACCACCTCCAAGGACTTAGCACTGTACATTCTCATCTGGCCTTACCCTTTGCAGGACTGTGTTTCCCAATCATACTATGCGGCGGCAGGAGGAAACCAAAGCCAATGGCCCAGTTCACATCCTCCTGGTGGGGATAAGGCGGAGGTCAATACCGCTGCCCGTCCAGCTGTTCTACCAGCAGCCTCAACAACAACAACCGGTGCCAGGTGCAGCACCCGCTCCTGCAGTTCGACCTGAAGCCCCTGCAGACCCCCAGGCTCAATCTCCAGGTAGAATATAAAATTTGAAGCAAAAGAAAAATAATAACAATCTGGCCACTTTAGAATGCTTATTTCAAACTGGGTGTGTCTAAACTTTGACCTTCTTCACCTTTAAACCTTGTAAAGTGAATTCTATTTTTTTTTTTGTAAATACATTATACATGTTTGAAGATAATTTCTGAAAACATACAAAGACTGAGAACTATATAGTACAGAACGTTAAACTGGGTTTCACCATAGCAGTTTTCCTGATTTGTGGGGAGTGGGGTGGCTAAAACGGCGCTACGTGATGCACTTCGGAGTCCGGCATGAGTCGCCCTTAACCCACTTTGTGACAACTTGAGGCCATGTCTATTCTTAATTATAGTATAAATGAGCTGCTAAAAATGGTCATAGTTTGGACACCCCGATTTTAATCCCAGATGTCTGCATTGCTGTGCTTGTCGTGTCATTTTCCCTCTGGATATTAGGAAGCAAACCGAACTAACCAGTTCTATGTCTGTATTTTGTGTGGTCAGGTAAACCACAGTTAGGCAGGCCACCAGGCCTCAGCGTAGGTGGCGCAACTCCATCTGGGGCCGTCAATGTGAAGGAGACACCCGTTGCAAGCCACCCAGCAGTTTCGCATCATCCGGGGATCCCGCACGTGCCTCTGCATTTACCACCAAATACTCAGGCATTAGTGCAGCAGCAAATCCGTTCTGGTCCAGTGGTCCAGATTCCAACATCGGCACCGACCTCCCAGAACCACAGCCCCCAAAACACAGCTGTCCCACCTTCGGTTCAGCAGCACTCCCCCATGCTCCCCACCGGGACACCAGTCACCCTTTTTCAGCAGGTACCCCAGGGTCACATACTCACCGCCAGGGTGCAAGGTATTTGCCCCACAATCTCCCAGCACCCGACCCTCACTCAAACTCCACCTCTGTCCACATCACAGGGAGCCTCTCCCCAAGTAGACCCTCAGTGTGGTGTGGCTGCATCTGTACCCACTTCTTCCATCCAGGTGGCATCAAGTAATCCGGGGGTGCTGACTTCCACGGGGTCACGTGTCACATTTCAGAATATCGCCCCCAAACCAGCGCCAAACCAGCCCACTGGCCCAGCAGCTACAACAGCCAACCAGCCGCCTCAGACACAGGCACAGAGTGTGGTAATAGTAGGTCCTCAGCAAAACCAAGCCTACACCCCTGCCATACACCAAATCGTTCTTGCCAACCCTTCTGCCATTCCTGGTGCACAGTCTATCCAAATACCAGGGCAGCCCGGAGCTTCTTCCAGCCCGTGCCCGCCTGCTGCGTCCCACCCCACTCCCCAAGTCCAGCCCAATCAAACTGTCAGCCAAGCACTGTCCATAAAACGACATCAACAAATGATTCCGCAAACTCCTCCCTCTCAGCCTACCTCCTCAGAGTCCAGCTTGATCAAACAGCTTCTGCTTCCAAAGCGAGGGCCTTCCACGCCGGGTGGAAAGCTCATCCTTCCTGCGCCACAGGTGCCCCCTCCCAACAGCACGAGTTCACAGGTCATCTACCAGACGGCCTACACCCCCCAGGGCCCCCCTGCACAGCCTCAGCAGCTCAACGTTCAACTGGTTCCAAGCCAGGTCCAGCTCTTGCCAGGCCAGCTCATCACGACAAGTACCCCAGCTGCAATCATCCAGGCCCCCATGGCGACTGGACAAGTCACATTTACTGTGGTCCCTAACACTGGCTTTACCACCTCCACTGCAGCTGTCGCCGCGGTCAGCCACGATGCAGTCGCCCCGAGTGTCCTGTCACCTCCTTTCTCGACCGGAACCTTGCCCCAACAAGCTCCTGCAGTTCCGCCGCCGCAGGCTCCGCTCAGAGGCGACAAGATCATTTGTCAAAAGGAGGAGGAGGCCAAGGACGCCACCGGGTTGCACATCCATGAGCGAAAAATCGAGGTGATGGAGAACTCCTCGATGGCAGATGGAGACTCCTCCAATGGGAAAACCAGTAACGGTGCTGTTGGAGTAGGTGCCAAGCTGCTAAATGGTCGGAAGTGCATGGAGTCTAATCTACCTCCATACCACTCAGGGAATAGCCAGGGGACACTAAATGGTCCAGCTGCGGAGAGTCCCGCTAATGGGAAGCAGGCCCTCTCCCCAGGCCTCGATGCTGCCTTGGAGGGGAACCCCGACTCTAAAAAGACACTGGTCAATGGGGTGTGTGACGTTGACCGGGGCGACAGTGGTGTCATTAGTAAAAACATTCCAAATCACATTGCTTCCAAACAGTACTTGGGGAATGGAGAGGTGGGTCCCAATGAGAGGAGTCACAGCTCCAATCCCCCTCCTCCCCTCCAGCAGGACACTGCCAAAGCCCAGCAGGCAGAGCGCCTGGCCAATGGACCTCTGGCAGTCGGCACCAGGCCGCCCTCGGAATTAACAAATGGACCTTTGGGGCCTGGCCACGCTGTGCCTGTGCTAAGGCAGCAACTTCTCCCCAATTCCAACCTTTCCCCCACAATCCCCGTTACCTCCCAGAGCGCCGCCACCTCCCCTGCAAACGGAGTTGCCTCGGAAGCCCGGGGCATCAAGAGGCCGGCTGAGAGCGAGGATCGCCCCGCGGCAGCCGCATCCTCGGGGATCCCCAGCAAGGTGGGAGTGCGGATAATCACCATCAGCGACCCCAACAACGCGGGCAACAGTTCCACGATGGTGGCCGTGCCCGCAGGAACAGACCCAAGCACAGTAGCCAAAGTAGCAATAGAGAACGCCAGTCAGCAGAGGAACTGCTCACCCACACAGGCAGGTGGTTCAACGGTGAGTCATTGGAAGGAAAATGTCATGTCAGTGTGGTCTTATGGTGTGATTTCGTGTCAGGTCTGCTAACACAGTCCTGTCGAGCACATAGTGTGAGTATTTGAGTGTTTTGCAGTGTCTATCAGCAGTTTCCATCAGCCAAACTATGCATTCAATGTGATTTTAAAATCATTTTACAACTCAATCAGACTGTTATGCAGGCGGTAGGTGTGACGTGGAGGTTAAGAAGGTGAGGTCAGTTAAGACCATGTGGCTCTCACTGATACAAACCTCCTATAGCAAAGCAGCTAAGAGAACAACTAGTGCCTCCAGAGAGCGCTTCAGTTACATCTTAGCGTACAAAAGACTTCAATGCATCTGATATTATATTATACACTTAACACAAAGTTTGTGATATTCAGCTTTCAGGTGAAATTTCAGGATGAACCTAAAATGCACTAGAACCTTTACAGGTGAACTTACAACCCCAATTCCAATGAAGTTGGGACGTTGTGTTAAACAAATAAAAACTGAATACAATGATTTGCAAATCATGTTCAACCTATATTTAATTGAATACATTACAAGGACACGATATTTAATGTTCAAACTGATAAACTATTGTTTTTAGCAAATAATCATTAACTTAGAATTTGATGGCTGCAACATGTTCCAAAAAAGCTTGGGCAGGGTCATGTTTACCACTGTGTTACATCACCTTTTCTTTTAACAACACACTAATTGTTGAAGCTTTGCAGATGGAATTCTTTCCCATTCTTGCTTGATGTACAGCTTCAGCTGTTCAACACTCCGGGGTCTTTTTTGGAATGTGTTGCAGCCATAAAGTTCTAAGTTAATGATTATTTGCTAAAAACAATAAAGTTTATCAGTTTCAACATTAAATATCTTTTCTTTGTTGTGTATTCAATTACATATAGGTTGAACATGATTTGCAAATCATTGTATTCAGTTTTTATTTATGTTTAACACAACGTCCCATCTTCATTGGAATTGGGGTTGTAATTTGAACTTCTCTGGACTTTTGATGTCCAATGTTTTAGTACTTTTTGCTCAACTTATTCTCTCAAAGGAGCTGAATTGACCAATAAAATTTCTGGCTTAATGAGAATTGGCATTCAAACAGAGGGAAGTGTCCTCTGATCTTAGTGTCGCAGAGTGTCATTAGCAGTTTGCGACAGAGACTGGTCGAGTCACAGAATGCCTTAGATGTGGACGTCCTTGAAACTTTGTTAGTCAAGTCATGGATGAAACACCTGTTGTGAATTTTGCCTTTGAGCTCTGTTAGAAAACAGCAATTTGTGCTAAAAGTACTGAAACATTGAACAATTGGGGATGTGCATTTATAAGTTGAGGGAAGGTCAAATTAAGTTCACCTATAAAGGCTCGAGTGCATTTTCGGTTCTACATTTAAATTTCACCCAAAAGTTAAATATCCCTATTTTTTTGTGCATAGTGTACACACATCTCCCAATATATTTTCATGATTAAAATGCATTATTCACATGAAATTACATATGATGTTGGATGTCTCTTGTCCAGCCTACTGTTACCCCGTCCCCGCCCCCCACAACCCAGCCTGCACTAGCAGACAGCCCTCACCTCATATCAACGCAACAAGCCCCCACAGTACTGCCCGAGCATAATAGGAAAGCGGGGCAAAACTTCAAATGTCTTTGGCAATCCTGTAAACGGTAAGATGAGTAATAGACTTCATCGTCAGTCTTTTCCATGCACTGCATAAAAATGTCTCAAATTATTGATCCTGTAGGTGGTTCGAGACTCCATCCAAAGTGTTTTACCACGCCGCAACGCAACATGGAGGAAAGGATGTATATGGAGGCCAGTGTCAGTGGGAGGGATGTGATCCTTTTCCGCGACAAAGACTGTCCTTCATCACGCATCTCCAGGTATGACCATTACCAACAGCACGGAATTAAACCTCTTTATTCTATTATATGAACTAAACTTGGGGATGATGCATTTTTGAGAATGCCCGTTTGCTACCAATGTCTCAATTGGAAAAGCAACTACACCCATCATTCTTTCTGCTTGCATGCTTGAATGCAAAAAAGATGTCCAGTTAGCTACACGAGAGCAGTCTACATTTCTACATTTATGGTATTAGTCGATAAACTTTGGGGTGAGTTTATCGACTAATACCATAATTGGGGGGGCATCGGCACCTGTGAGAGTTGTTGGTTATCTTTAGTTTTCTCCTAGCTAAGTGCTTTCTCTAGTGGTACGCGAAAGAGTCACGAAGTACAGTTCCGTTGTATTTAACTCTTTAAGTTCAATACATTTGCATTTCATCTTTAAGAACAGTTGGTTTTAAATTGTTTCTGCACAATTTTTATTTACCTTTGTGTGCAATGCATTTTAATTTAATCATTAAGCACAGTTTTCTACTTTTTGTAAGTGCAGTGTTTATGTTTAAACTGCATAAAGTGGTTTACAATAATCTCAAATGCTTATTTGGAATAAAAACCTGTCTCGTTAGGTTATTGTAGTCGTCATGGCGGTACTGGGAGCGCCAATTATTTTTTCCACTGTCCTAGATTATATTTGAAACATTGTTGAAACTCTTCTTGTTCTCAACTCCAGGATAAGCACTGTTCTCGGGAGGCGTTGCTGGCTGGACTCAAACTGGAGGAGCAGCAGGCACAAAGCCCCAACCCGACTTCTTCCCAGTACGTGCAACGCTTACATGATACCAACATGTATATTGAATGAACGATTCCAATTGTTTTCAACCCAAATTTTAACTGTGTGGTTTTAAAGGACGCCGCCGGTGACAGGCAGTACTCCAGCAGCGCGACCACCGAAAGCAATCGTCAATCATCCGAGCGCAGCTCTCATGGCCCTCCGCAGAGGCTCTCGAAACCTGGTCTTTAGGGACTTCACAGTGAGTGCAAGCAGACTGACCTCATCCCTTACTTACTAAGGCTTTGTGTCAAAGATTTCCAGTCTTTGTAAAGAACAATATGAACTGCCATTGATGGCAATAGAAGTCAAATATCCATGTTAACTGGGAGGGCTGCCAATGAAAGACTTAAATTAAATAATGTATTGCTAGGCAATATTTGGTTTGTATTAATACATTCTACATGCAAGCTACAATCACTATATCAACAATATATTAATGAGAGGTCTTGGATTGACATATCCTTAAAAAGTCTTAAAAGAACTGCAAACGTTGGTCTCTTTCAAGTACTATGTGCTACATAAGTAAAATGTTCCAATGTCTTGTTTTCCTGTCCTAGGATGAGAAGGAGGGACCAGTGACCAAACACATAAGACTAACTGCTGCCTTAACGTTAAAGAACATCGCCAAGCACTCGGACTGTGGTCGCATGTAAGTATTGAGTCTTGCTGCCTGGATCCATATTTGAAGAATGTACGTATACAGTGGTACCTTGACTTACGAGTGCCCCCAGTTTTAGTGTTTTTCGTGTTACGAGCTGTTGCCGGTTTGGATTGAGCCACCAGCAAGGTTTTGATACGCCACTGCTCAAGTGAAATGGGGAGGAAAAAAAAACCGGAACAACTAAGGTTCTGTAATGCCCTCTCATGTGGGCAAAGAGAGCTACAGTCACCAATGCACTTTAAGCAGTTACTTGAACGGGACAAACGGTTGATTGGTATACAGTGGAGCCCCCTCTATTACATAATAGCGAAAATCCACAAGTCATTGATGCTCCCCTCTAAAATGGGTTATAGTTGCCTGTAGATGCCAAAAGATGGCAGCAAAAGACTACTTTTGTCTAAGTGAAGTTCCTCATTTCACTTCAAATTGTTTCCTTGGCACCAAGATGCAGATGACCTGAGGGCAAAAACAGAAACGTTTTCTCTTTGAATAACGGAGGATAGGTTCCCCCCCAAAAAATCTGTGAATGCCGGACCACTAGCCCTGCGGCAAATATTGAAAATCTTTGAATAATTGCCCCCACAACATGAACATCCTCAACATACTTCAACAGTCAGTTACTTGGCACCAAGATGCCAAAGAAATAGTCATATTATACAGGGACGGAACAAACTAGTTGAAATTCAAGGTACCGCTGTAGCTTGGGGCCAAACACTGACACATTTCTTCTTTCAGGCTGGTAAAGAAGCACGAGCCGCACCTCTCCGTGCTCGCACTAAGTAACATGGAGGTCTCCACCACGCTCGCCAAATGCCTTTATGAACTGACACGCTCGCTCCAGGCCTAACGCCAAAAGGATAGACAACCTCTAGAAACCTCTCCGTCACCCTCACACGTACACTGAGGTGAGAGGAGAAAGCCGCCGTTGAGCTGTAAGCGGGTCTGTAAGGAAGCGGCGCGCAGGATCCGGCCTGAAGACCCTCCTTCTGCCACGCCTGCCGCCCCCGGCCCTCCCCTTCCCAACCGATCCTCAGCTCCTTTAACCTGTGTTTGAAACCCCACCATGTACCCTCGACCACACACTCAAAAACTGCCACGGGGTCTTCCACCAGCTGCCCATCAGAGGGAGCTCTTTCTGACCGCTTCCCTGAGGGACTCCACCGACGAAACCCTGAGAAAATGAGCACCAAACACGAGCACATTTTATCAATGTTTTTCCTTTTTTCGTCCCATGAACTGACGAGTGACTTCTGACTGAAGGAAGATCTCCGGGTTTTCGGGGTCCCCGTGTGAGAGGGGCGGGCTTTGGAAGATGTCCCACCAGGTTGGGATGGAGGAGGACTTTGCTGGCAACTGGCACAGAATTTATTTTTTTTTTCTTCAAACTTGGTAGCTTGGTTTTCTTACTTGAGTCGATATATTTTCATTTATTTATTATTGAAATGAATACCATTACAATTAATGAAATGAATCTTGTAAATATGTTGTGAATATATATACAGAAGATCCTCTTTGATCACGATGCAGCCACTGGAGAACTTGCTCTGTGGTGTAATAGAAGTGTTACTTTGGTAGGATTGAATAAGTAGTGTTTTTGTTTGTTTGTTTGTTTGCTTTTTTTATGATCCCTGGTCACTTGTATCTAATGTGATTCTATACTCAGCAGTGGATGAATGTACTTTAAACCCTGTAAATACTTCTGCAAAGGTACTGATGCTGTAAAGCCTAGGGAGAGGAAAAAAAAACAACAGTTTTTTGTGGAACTGTGACATTTTGTATTATAATACCTTGTAGAACTCATTTTGCTGGCTGAAAGAGTATGGAATAATATATCGTCATTTTCTAGAAGAAAAAAAATATTGAAGGTATTTTCCCTTTCTGTTCCCTTACACCTTCCCCCTCAGTGCGCACACACATACACACAAAAATAAGTGACATATATCTATCCACTGTAAGCGTTTTGTCATTGTACGGGCACTGCGCGTACCAAATTTTTTTGTATTTGTAAATTGGTTTAAATACATGGAGTTTTTATACAGGGTTTCTCCTGTGTTCTTTGCTTTACGTGCAGGTATAATATTTTCTTCACTACTTTTTTCTATCTTAATATAGTGTGGAGTTTTATTGTACTATTTTTTCATTCTTAATACCATGCCACATTCCGGCTCACGTCCTCAAGACTGTCCTCTCTACCGTGTGTTGTGTACCATTCATGATTGCCTGTCCTATTAGCATCTGACCGGGGGGGGCGACCCAACCATCCTCATTTCTGCCGTGTCAGTAGGATGTGTGACTAAACATAGACCTAACAGTCTGTTAGAGATTGGCTTTATTTACTTTGGTGACTGTTTATAGTTTTTAAATAAAAACACTGAACATTTTGTATTTTCTTCTGGTTTCATTTATATACAACTGAACCAGGCATTTTTTTAAATTATTTGTCAGCATGCCTTAGTATGAAAACAAGTTGTAAAGTTGCTTTATTCACATCTTTCCTGTTATTTGCAATGAAAACCTATTACAAAGGATGTGCATCACTGCTCCTTGGAAGTTGAGTTTCATAAAATAGTTTCAGCACCTAATTCCAGTCTTTAAAATAGTGACAAATACGGACCTTCACTATTTCACCTTTGGCTATGGATAGTTCAATTAAATTCTAATGTAAACAAATGTGATTTCCTATTGTCACTGGTCGGCTTTTGATAATTGAAGCGTTAATGACTTCACGCTCCAATTCTTGCAGCTCCTAAAATACATTTGGCACAGTTTCAGACGAGTTTTTTTTTTTTTTTCCGGCAGCACGGTAAGAGTGGTTTGCAAGTCTGCCTCAGTTTTGAGGGTCGGGGTCTAAGTCTCTGCTTCGTATTTTCTTTAATTACAGCTACTGTTACATTTTGTCTCAGGACAACTGCAATTTATATTTCTGCAGTTTGTGCATTGGTTATTGGAAATTTCATCACTGGTCCTTTTCTGTGTAATGCTCCGTGTCTCCAGTCAGGGGAGCTCCTCGCGAAAACTGCGGGCCGCACCGCGAGACATGTGGCCGAGAATTTGTGAAATCTCTGCTTGGGTTTTTAGCCCCATTACCAAACAACAAGTACCGCAATACAACGCGTAGCTTAGCGAGTTGGTAGCCATTCGCTCGAAGAAAAAAAAAAGTTTGGAAGGAGAAAGCGTTTCGACGCGTAAAAACAAGGCACGGGGGCACTTTAAGGGTGAGTAAGCGACCGTGGCTTCTTTTGCTAACAAGCCTCAAGTGTTAGCTTGTTGTAACGACGTAAGCAGGTGTTGTGTTGTTATCCCAAAACAGCTAGTTAGCTCGAGGAGATAAACTTAATCTAAGATCGTTACGAGCCACCGAGATAACCTACGACCTTCACAGTTTTGAGAGTCATCAATAATAGCCGGGATTTAACTCGGGGCTTGCTAACTGTGCTAATACACCAGTAGCCACGGAGCTATTTGGTTGCTATTTTAGGTTTCGGCTAGCATTAGCTCACTTGCTAACCAATAACAACCAAGTATGGACTCTTCTCTGCATTGGTTCGAGAACAAAACTGATCCCCAAATAGGTATTAGTTAATCATGGTTTACTCGTTAAAGGGAATTTTGATGTTAGATCTTCGTGTTGTTTCGATGGGGGAACAAAGGCTAATTGGTTTCACAACTGTGTTCATCGTTGTCATAGAAGTCGCATTGTTATGATATTTTGAGGTTGTGGAGCGACTTACTGTCACTATCAAATGGGTGAGAGGGGAAAAAAAAGTGTTTCTGTATAAAGTATACATACTATTTAAACCTGACTTTTCCTTGAACGCTATTTATTATACTGGTTATATTGCTTCAAATTCAATATCTAATTGAAGGTGATTAAATGAAAAAAATATTCATATTTTAATTCGTCCAAAATATTTACCCCATATGGATCCATTACTATTATCTAAATGCAAGTAGATGCTTGATTTTTACAGTGTGATTTCCCCACCCACAGTTCTAGAGACCACAATTATCACAGGTATAAGTAGCAACATGACAAGATTTCCCAAAAATGGCAGTCTCAAAATACAAAATCTTGGTGGAATGGCCACACAACCCAAGTACAACGTACCGATAATTGAAAATCGGAAAATGGGTTCCGTTTTTTTTTTTAATTCAAAAAATGCCCTTTCTCAGGATGATGTGTGATATCACCTATAAAAAAAATCCAGTCACAAAACAAATTAGAGTAAAACATTATTATTTTAACTTTTTTTTGTTTTAATTTATTTATCAGAATCATTTTTTATTTGCCAAGTACGTCAAAAAGACAAGGAATTTGTCTCCGGTAGTTGGAACCGCTCTAGTTCAACAACAGACAGCCATTTGACAAAAAAATACCTTTGAGACATAAAAGCATAAAACAGTACGGAGAGTCACTGATCAATGAAAGGTTACAAATATGATCACTAGCACTTTACACAATGCTAAGTCAAACTCACCTTCTGACATTTCCACACAATTATAAATGTTAGGGAATACATGCGCATTGAAACTGCAAAGTAGACCACGCATGCTATTAGTAGCTTCATTGGGAGAGAAACAGAAACCTATTTTCACTGCCACTGAAAAATAACTCAATGAATTAAACCGACAAACAACACCCACATTCCATCAGATTGCACGAAAGTAATACTTGAATTGCTTTGGCTGGAGCATAAAAGCAGCAAATAGCAGATTTTCAGGAAATAAAGAAGGATAGGTTCCAGAAAAAGGCACTACTGCAAATATGCGTGGGGTTTATTTTTAATACATCTGGTGCTTTCATCCTCTTGACTATGAAAACGCATGACGAAATCTGATGATGATGGAATACATTATAGTGCCGCTGCCCATGCATTTCGAGATCAGTTACAGTCAGGTGTACTTCTATTGTATGTGTGCAGTATACAGAGGTTGTGAAGTGGTGGACCTTTACATACTAAGAATATAAACTGCAAATGGACTTTAAATTGTTGTTGATAGCTGACGCTCATCTTTGTTGTAGCTGTGATTTGGACAGCCCGGGGCTGGACATGACTGGAGATGAAAGCGGTGAGTCTCTTCAAATGGTCATGTGTGACGGATTATAGCGTGTGTTATAATGTTATCCTCTGTTCTCATGTAGGTGGCCAGGGGCCGCCCCCTGATGGGACCGATGCCGAGGAGGCAGAGCGATGTCCTATCTGCTTAGGGGTCCTGGCCGGTGGAGACCTCGCCATCCCGGACAGCTGCTGCCATGTCTTCTGCCCTGGATGCCTCCTCACTTGGGCAGAGGTGATGTTCAACGCTGTGACATTGTATTTACAACTCTGTGGATTTGTGCAGTAGTACCGTAATTTCTCAAGTATAATGTGCATTTTTTCCCCAAAAAAATAATCAAAGGTCAATAGTGCGCATTATACATAGGTATAGGAGAAAATGAAAAAGCCTTTCACATTTTATAAATGTATGCCACCATCTAGAGCACAGGTGTCAAACTCAATGGCCGGGGGCCAGATCCGACCTGCCACATGATTTTGTGGACGCGAAGGCAAATCATGTGTGGGAACTTCCATGATTCTTGTTCAAATCTATACCAAGATTTCAAATTGTCATATTTCGTAAATAACATTGAGATATTGCAAGCTTTTTTGTGTGTGAACAATAGTTGAAAAACCCATTCCCCTAATTTCTGATTCCAATACAAGTTTATAAATTTTGGGTGTAATAATATGATGAGGTGATTCTGCTGTTAGGCTGTTACAGCTGAACAGGACAAAAAAAATATATGATGATGTGATTAAAGATTGTTATGGTTTCACAGTCATAACGGCCCTCTGAGGGAAACCGTAACTACAATGTGGCCCGTGACAAAAATGAGTTTGACACCCCTGAAGAGGTTATGAAAAAGCTGTACACTTTCATTCCAATATGCCACCGCCCCCTACAGGTTATGAAAAGGGTGTAGCCTACACTTTCATTAAAATATGACAGGGGTACGTATGACTGCATATATGTAAAATTGTGCTCATAAGTTTACATACCCAGGCAGAATTTGTGAAATATACATATATTTTTTAAATACGACTGATGACTGAACAACAACCATCATTAATTTCGTTATGGTTATGTTTTGTTTAATGATAATGATTTTCTGAAATGCTTGACAGTTTAATTTGAATCCTATTAAAATAAAATTAAATGTTTCGCCTGGTCCTTCATGTTTTCTTTAAAGAATTGTACCCATCTTACAAATTCTCCCTGGGTAATCAAACATATGAGCACAACTGTGTTTTTTCTCATTTACTAAATAAAAGTAGGGCTGTGAATTTCAAAATAAGAGCAAGTAAATAAAAAGTATTACGTGTTCAAATAAAGTGCTTAACTTCAGAATAATTCTTTGAAAAAACGAACAAAATACAGACAATCATGGTGTGATCATATGGGTAGAAGAAAAATCATGCATTGTAAAAATGCATTATACATAGGTTGAAGGGTTTTCCGGAATTTTAAGGTCAACTTTGGGGGGTGCGCATTATACACTGAGAAGTTAGGGTAATACAAAATTGATAATAGGGTTGCAAAGGGGTGGAACATATCTGGTAAATTTCCATGGGAAGTTAAGCTGGGGAATTTTGGAAATATTCCAATTTAGAACCCTTGAATTGAATTTAACTGGGATTTGAGTGTAATGTAATGGAAATGTATCATAGTATTAATGTAACCATTTGGCTATAAGCAAACAAATAGCTCTCCTTGCCTACTTGCCAGGGCATTACAGTCCCTTAATTGCTCCTTTTTTGTTTCACTTCACTCGAGCGGCAGCGTATCTGAAGTTTGCTCGTATGTCAAATTTTGGCTCGCAACACAAAGCAAAAATGCAAAACCAACATAAAAAATATAACGGCCAATCACAAATACCATGTCGTACCACGTGAGCGTTCACAGGCAAAATATACGTTTCTGGGAGGGAGAGAGAGATGGCGGCAGTGTTAACTGAGAAACAAGTCTGAAAACAAGTCTTTGGAGTTTTTTGACAAGCCTTTGGCAATTGATTTGGAACTAGGAAGGACACTAATTCCTCACGGCTCATGAAGATCCCCACCCCCGCCCGTATTATTCCGTTCTATCGAGGTTCCACTGCATATTGTTTTACAGTCAACCTTAACTTTATTTATCATTTTAAATGTGTAATGTACCTGTGAAGAGTGGACAGTCTCTTGCCAAATGCACACAAGCTTTCACAACAAAAATTCTGTTTCTGGTTACAAAATGACAGTAAGCCTGTCAGCTTATAATAAAATTATAATGAATTGAAATAAAGTGCAGTGGATGTGGTGCCTCAAAATGTTGTTTCCCGATAAGAACAGGTCGCAGTTTTTCCGTCACGGGTAGTTGATTATTTGTGCCAGGGTCCACTACCTGATAAGTCACCAACTGTATTTTATTTGCGATTGTCTAGTTTAGTCGCTTTTGGCTTTTCCCAGAATTTTGCAAACTAAGTAGAAAACTATGTAAGCGGTCATAATGTCATTCTAGTGTCGAACAAAACTTCTTGGTGTTAATGGCTTCATAGAATTAGTGATGTGTGACATTTCTGCAAACCAATATAACAAATGTGTACTGTATTGTTGGGCAGCATGAGTGCTTTGTACATTCCATTCTTCATATTTTCGTTTTGATTATTTTATCACCAGTTGCAGATGATCCCTTCATGTCCAGTGGACAGACGGCCATTCAGGAATGTGTACAGATGGGATGGAAGTCTGCGCTGTGTGAAGGTCTGTTTATCCATAGTTGAAATCACGTTGCCTCTGACTAATTTCTTCCTTTCATCTTTTGATTAATATACTGAACACTTTTATTTCAGATGTGCACAATGCAATGTGATCCAATGCAAGATCAGTTACAAACTAATATTGGTGCAGTAGTTTGACGTTGTTGTTCGTGTTGTTTGAAGGTTCCAGTGAGGACACGAGTGGCTGAACCTGAAGCTGAGATTTGCGTCTGTAGAAACCCGGAACACAGAGTGTGTCTCAAGTAAGTATATATATTTTTTTAACCTTATCCATCTAAATATTTTCGACAATGTTGGACCTTTTTGGGGTTTTTTTCTTTCCCAGAAGCACACTGAGAAAAAGGTCCAGACAGCAAAGGGCAGAGAAGGTGGCCGATTCTAAACCGAAAGGACTTGTGTGGAAATGTGCGTTCCCAGCCTTCATTATGCATGAACTTCATGCTTGATTTTCATACATTTCTATTCTGTCCATTCCTCTACCAGGCAACGACGATGACACATCTTCAGTAAGCTGGAAAAAGGTTGGCTTTCGATTTTGTTTGGTACTGTGCTTTTTTTATTTGCCCCAGTTTTTAAACATACTGTTGTATTCCAGGTGAGAGGGACAGAATGCTGTGCTTGGCCATCTTCTCCTTTTCTGTCATTAGCTACGTCTACTCAACAGGACATGTAAGTCAAACTTCGATTGTTAATGACAAACAAACAGTATTTTGTGATAGTTGCCAAGCATATAGGAAATACTGTATGGTGTATGAGTGCCCCCTATAGGAGGACAATGCACACAACTTGAAGTTTTGAACCCTTAGTACTTACAGATCAAATGTGTTAATACAATACTTGAATTTATGAAACAATTTCAGGAAAGAATATTTTGCCTTGACTGAACAAAGTATAAATGACTCATGAATTGATCATGATCTTGATCTTGCAGTACAGAGCCTATGTTGGTACCCGATGATATATTGTATGAAACAAAACAGTGCAAACGGCAGGTACAAGAGTGCCCGTGGTTCTCTCCTGCTGCTCCCATTACTGCGAATGGAACCGCAAGGTAATGGAATTTTGCTTACCACTCTCATATTGTTATTTTTATAGACTTTAAGATGTGGAAATGCATTAAAGCCTCATCTGAGCTCATTTACAGTTGATAACACCTCTTCCCTGCAGGTTCCTACCTGTTAATAGCTACCACAGTCCATTTACATTTGGACTCTGTTCATCTCCTATTACCTCCACTTCATCATTTGGGTCTGGTCATTTTGGTGAGTAATGTCTGACCCGTTAGTGTATGTGCTTCAAGAAATAGCAGTAGCAATAATGATGGAAAACCTCTTGGAGATACGACCCTTCGTTCAGTTTTGCAAATAGTGAACAATTCTTCCAAAAGAGGCTTCCAGCAGTTTATTGCCGCTCCAAGTTTACTGTTAAACAGAACATAAAACTAAGAGAATTACACATTGTGTATTTAAAAATAAGAACGTAGCTTTGCTTTCGCTAAGTCTGTTTAGCTTAATGCCATCAAACAAAGCAAAATGCCATAGGTGGGGTAACAAATAGCATCAGTGTTGTACTCTTATAACTGTTTGGATATTTGAACACAAACGGTAGAGCAACACACGTAGACACTAAAATAAGAATACTCACAGGCATATATTCTTTATCCTCTGTGAAGAACAACTAATATTGCTGTGGTTTACTGAGGGGTTTTACTGAGGCGTCTTTGAACCGTTCCTCCTCTAAATTGTATTATATATTTTATTTATTTCACATGGTTTGTGTTGTTACAGTTTTTCAAGGTGTGGTCTGCGCCATTACCTGTCCTAAAGGAGGAGAGAAACGTGGTGAGCGAGACTCAAATTCCAAAGCGCCCACCAAAAAAGCCGTGTCTCTACCGTCCAGACGATCAGGGCGTAATAGTAAAGCCCAGTCAGAGCCTCCTGTGTCCGACCCGTCATCGCCGCCACAGTCCAGCGTGTCAGACTCAGACTCATCTGCCAGCCAGGCCTCCAAGCCAGGCGGGGCATCTCAGGTGCCAGCTAAAAGGAAGGGTAAACAGGTAACAAACCGAAAGGCCAGCGGGAAGAGGAAAAACACAAGAAAAAAGCACTCGTCCGAATTTGTTGAGAGCCCGTCGGCGAGTGAAGATGAAGAGGGTGAAGGGGTTGACACCACTGACAAGGAAGATGAGAAAGATGAAGCGAAGCCTGAGATGAACAACTCAGATCAGCCTTCTGATACAGAAGGAAGTCTTAATGCAGACCACAATGCTGTTGGTTCACCTGATGGCCAACAAGCTGCAGAATCTTTGAACAGTAATGTGGAGCATGACACTAACGAGACAGATAAAGACTCGAATGAACAAACAGAACCTGATGAAAACTGCCACCTGTCTTGTCCTTTGGACTCCCCTCCGAAAAGCCCTGGGTCTGAGTACTCTGATGGCAAATCTAGCACAGAAGAAGAGGAACCCACTGTCATGTCATTTTCAACCTTAGACGATGAGAAGATCACCACTTCGCCGGAATCTGAACCGGACAACACTCTGGAGAACCTCATGTCTCCTGATTGCAACAATGTTTCTGAACAAGATGACAGAATGGAGACCTGTGAAGAAGGGTCAGAAGAAAGAAATAATGACAACGTCTCACAGGATCTCCAGACAGAATCATGTGACAGCCCCAAGCCTCGTTCTCCATGTGCTAAACCCTCTGAGGAGAAAGTAGCTGTCCAAGAAGCAAAAGCATCTGAGGATTCAAAAACACCTGAAATAGAAGAGCCTTCAAAAGTTGACAATCTGGGCAAAAGAGTTGAGGATAAGGATCTATCCAAAGATGATACTAATGTTGTTCCAATGGACTGCAGTTCACCCATGAGTGAGGCTGGTAGCGGTACCATTTTGGAGAAAGTGAAAGAGAGCACAGCGTCAGCCACTGCAGAAACTCCTGTCTCCATTGCTGACCAGAGTTGCAAAGACCAAGGGGAGAGAGACCCGATCCACGAGAGGAAGAATGGGAGACAACGACGCTCTCGTTTCCACTCCCCGACGTCCTCCTGGTCACCCAAGAGGGACTCGAGACGAGAGGCGTCCAGGCGCTCCCGCTCACATTCGAGAGAGCGTGCCAGCAGCCCGCTCTGCAGCCACTCGTCCCGCACTCGCAGCAAAGAAAGAGAGCGCGAGCGAGACAAAACGAGGGACTACGCCAGAAGGGAGCGTAGCCGTGAGAGGAAGAGAAGACGGTCCAGGAGTCGCTCTAGATCAAAGTCGCGGTCTCCATCCAGAGCGAGATCATACAGACGAGGATACAGCCCTGAGTGGCCGCCGTCCAGAGATCAGTCACCCCGAGGGAAAGAGCGAAGGGGTGGCTGGAGATCAGGGCAAGGTGGTGGGAGCGGCGGCGAGGCACGGCGGTGTCATGGAGGCGGTGGTCGCTTTGAGAACGGCGTGCCTTCAGAAAGGTCGCCGGAATGTCAAGGCTGGTCGGAGAATCCAGATTGGGTTACAGAAAAAACTCGCGGCGAAGCCGAGGGCAGAAACTGGGATTTTGGTGGCGGCTCCCGCTGGGAAGATCGCGGAGCAAGGGGACGCGGCGGCTATGAGCGAGGCCAGGGAGTTGGCAATCATGGCTTCCACAACCAGCAGGAGGACGACAACCGCAGGCAGCCACGGAACAACTCAGGAATGGGCAACAATTCAGGGAACGATGCCTACAGCCGATTCAATGAGAATCGTGGGGGCAGCCGCAGGAAACAGGAGTTAGACGCTGGCGACTCTGTGCTGGACCGCTCAGGCTGGTCATCAGCGTCCAGCTGGGCGGTGCGGAGGACACTTCCTGCTGATGTTCAGGATTATTACTCCAAGAGGGAGAGGGGGGGAGTAGGAGGCTGGAATCGATCCGAAGAGGAGCAGCCTGCAGCAGGTAAAGTGCGATTTGTGGTGTTAGTTAAAATCCTAGACGGAGCCCACCTACGAATTGTGCCACTTAAAAATGCTTTAAATTTTGGATTTATTTTTTATTTTTTTTTATAAATTGTCAACTCACAAGATACAATGCGAAGAACAAAAGCGTCATGCTCATACAAGAGAAGGCTAAGGAGTACGGCTGCAACGATTAATCGAATAGCTCAAATCGATTGAAAATGTCAAAGCAAAACAAATGTTACTTTGTATTGAAATAGGTTGGCATGGTGACTGCGAAACAGGAGGTGAGAGTTAAAAGAATTTTCAAGTTTGGGATCATTTTATACTTAAACAAGGACGATTAAGTGCAATGTGTACCACAACTGCATGTCTACTGTAGAACGAAAAGTATGTCAACCCAAAGAGTAAAAAAATAAGACAAAATACCTGTACCTTGCAATGCACGTTATTGTTTAATAATGCAAAATCAATATTCGATTACTCGATTATTTGAGGGAATCATCTGTAGAATACTTGACTAAAAATAGTTGATAGCTCCAGCCATAGGTAGGGGCCTTTTTGAGGATTTAAACTTGAGGAAGATGCTGTTGATGAGATCTTTTGGCTGGTTTCAACGGTTCAAGATGTCAGTGTCATAACAATAGAGAAATGCCGTTGGACGTTGAAAATCATTTCTAAGCTGCGAACCCTCGTCCATGAAAAGGTGGAGAAGCTACTGAAAGTGAGGAAAGTTTGGTCAAAAGGCGTAAAAATAATTAAAAAAAATAATTAAAAAAAAATAGCAGTGAAGGGAGAACCGTGTATTTCTGTAAATTGTATTTTATAATGCTATTACTGTTTTTGTACAGTACAATCCTCTGCAGCCCAATTTTTTTAACAAACAAAAAAAATGTTAGAAAATATATTTTTGCTTTTTGGGGGGGCTGGAATGTAGTAATTCGTTTCAATGTGGAAAGTTGATTTGAGCATGGTCACGAAACAAATTACTCGTGAATCAAGGTCCCACTGTATTCAAAATCAATATCTGAATTAAAAATGCCCCCTAAAAGCCTCTTAACGTTTTATTTGTAGATCCCGCTAAGAGTGAGCCTGCACCTGCGACCATACCGGGCAACGCTCCGATGCCTGTGCTGACCGCGATGCCGCCGCCACCGCCTCCCCAGCTGAATGTCCTTCATCATCAGTTCCCCCTGCAGGGCCCCCGCGGCCCCATGCCAGTCAGCTTGCAACCCGCGGCGCCTTTCGCCATGCCCCCTCCCATCCCTGTGCACGTCCACCCTGCCGTGCCGCTGCTACAGGTGCCCGCTCTCGGCGCCCAGGCGCTGCCACCACCTCCCCCACCGCCCCCTCCGATGCAACAAGGGGGCCAGATGGCCGCAGCTCAGCCTGATGGGCAAACAACACAGGTATGATGCATTTAAACGACGAAGCATTAGACTGCGGTTGGAGCATCCAATGTTTTTGTGTGTGTGTGCGTAAAAAGGTAAATTAATTAAGATACATTTCCATCCCTCTATTAAAAAACAGGAAATTATTTAAATTGATAGTGCAGAAAATTCACAAACATAAATGATTATGATTCAATTACTGGTTTGGTCTGTAACATATCACAAACTACGCATAAATGTTGATAATTTTATTCCAAAATAGATGTTTGCGAATGTCTTACTTTGATGAAACAAAGAAAATCAGCCCGTTTTATTAGGATAATAAATATAATTATTAATATTGACTGTTGAGAGGCTGAAATTCCAAGGATTTGGACAGTTAAGTTCACGAGGATTAATTTAAATCATTATCGATTGATTCGTTGTCAATTAATTGTTGCACCTCTACTATGGAAGAAATGAAATCGTCTGAAATCTACCGAGCTCCTTAATACATTCCCGAGTTATCGGATTCTATCAGACTCAGTATCGTCCGATACTCAAAATCAAGTGACTTGACTCGGGTGCAAAAAAAGGAGATCAGGACATCCGTAGTAATAGTAGTTTTTGATCATATATTACAATTTAGAGTGCAGAGAATATCCACTCCACATCTGTAGGGCTGGCAAAATACAACTTTTGGACTGTGTAATTATTTTCAGTTTAGTCTGCACTCATTACTCTTCTCTTTCCTGGCTCATCTTGAAAAAATACTTATTTTATGAGACTTGGACATTCCTGGTTACAAAACAAACAATATTTGCCGTTTGAAACTTCCCATTGGAGAGAAAATCACTTTGCGGCTCCTATTCTTTTTCATTTGGCGTTTAGTCGCTGCTTTTTTCTTCGTCAGCTTAAGGAGCGAGTTCAAAATGACGCTGGTCAGATAGCAGTTTTTATGATATTGGAGCTTCTCGGGCCTCCAAATTTTGCATGCAGGGAACACCCTGATTCGTTTCTATTCGCTGGTTTACCCTAGATGGGCGCTTACGGAAAACCGGGCCTGCTTCTCACTCCAACCAAAGTTGGCCAGCAAGCCGTCAGCCAGGTGCAGCCTTCATCGACATCGCAGCCAGCTCAGCATCAAAAGGCTCAAGCTGACAGCTCCAAAAAAGAAAAGGTAACTTACGATCGCCCTTTTGTGTTTCACGGTTATATTTGATGTGGATTTCTGTAATACAAATCCTGTTTTTGCTTAAGAAACAACAGATCCAAGAGAAAGCTATAAATGAAGTGAAGGCGGCTATCAAACCTTATTACCAAAAGAAGGAAATCACAAAGGAGGAGTACAAGGAGATAGTCCGCAAAGCAGTAGAGAAGGTAGGCATTTTCAGATATTGCAACTCTTCTGTCAGCAAGCATATTAGATTTATTATATTTGTTGTTTTCTTTCCGCAGGTGTGTCACAGCAAGAGTGGCGAGGTGAACTCAAGTAAGGTGGCCATCCTGGTGAAGGCCTACGTAGACAAATATAAGCATGTGCGCAAAAAGTGAATTGGCACTTTGACATGGCGCAGCGCTGCCCTCACTGACCCATTGTGCAGCTCAAGTGCAATTTCCTCTAGCTGGAATTTAGCCTCCAGTCCCAACTACAATGGAGAGCCATGATTTCTTTTTTTGATATCTACCTTTTAATGAACTATATGTTTTTTTTTTCTATAGATTTTCATATTTTGTTAGAAAAAAAGAGACCCAATCAGAAGTTGTAATCCAAGAGCCCTTTATTTTGCATAGATCCTGACCTGCAGAGCTACTGTATGGGGAGCAGGGTGGTGAATTGGGGAGGGAGGGTGGGAGATTTGATACAAGAAAATGCAATGTAACATATGCTACTATTATCGAGAGAATCTTCTGGCTGATACAATGACATTTCACTTAATGGAATCCTGATTTCACAGCCTATTAAAATATGTTCTTTAAAAATATATATTCTATAATATTTCAGATGAAAGACTAGCCCAAACAATATGATTATAACTGGCGCCCTGATTGGTTGAGGATGTGTCAGGATAGCCATTCGGCGGTGAGTCTGTAATATAAGACGCACGTCCTGGGAGGGGACGGATCAGGTTAAAAATAACCCCCATCTGAATGTGTAGTGAATGTCCATGCATTAAGCTGAATTGTGCAAAGTATCCAGAGAGTAGTGAAATAAAGTAGCTGCTTCCTGATTGGCTGTGGGTTTTACTTCCATTCCATAGAAATAGCCTCGTTCAGTGTTTCCCAACTTTAATTGAGCTAAGGCACATATTTTACATTTGAAAAATCTCAATGATGTCACAAAAAGGGTATACTATAGTGTATATTCATATGGATGGCAACAGGTGGATACACAGGTTAATTCTACCTTCTCCCATCTAGCGTAAGAGTAAGTTGTTCTGCCTTTCGTACATTCCTCGTATGGTTGGATGGAAAAAAATTGCATTATTTGTAGTCTCAAAATAATTTTTACGACTAAGTGAAATTTGATCATTTCCCACGGCACGTTGCAGTGGTGAGAAATTACTGGCCTAGTTCAATAATAAGGCATTTATTTCAATGATACATTCTGGAATTATATACAGTACTTGTCGACGAAGATAGTCTATGTTTACCACTAAGGGGCAGCATTGCACCAAAAACTCAAATAGTTGCCCCCACACAACGCAGCATTAATCTACTGGAGGATATATTTTATCTATATCGGACATTTTTAACATTGACTATGCTATGTATGCTCATTTTTAGTCTGGCTGATTTTTATGACAATACAAGATAGTAACACAGTATACCTTAAACGTCTTTTATGGCGGCAGCTAGCTGATCAGCCACCAAAAGCCTTTCTGCAAATATTCATATTTTGTGACTCCATTCATGACCTTGATTATGGATTTTCATTTGATCAAGTTTAAAATTAAGAGTCGTGAGAAAAATCACTGACGTGTAACAAAAATAATGCAACCAAACAGGCCTTATTATAGAGGATCTTTGAATTTAATTGGACATTAATTACAGGATATACATGGTGTTTCATTGAAACAAGAATGTGACACTGGTGGGCAAAGCCCTCTTTACCCCCAAGCTCCGTAGATGCTTGACAGACTCTCCAACCAGGGGGCTCAGAAAGGGGTACAAGGTGACTTTTACGTTCTCAGTGGCGTCGACATGTAACAGAATTTCCACAAAATTGACAGTAGGACATTTCAGTCAGTCTTGACAGATGAACAGTTGAAGCTTTAACTTTGCTGAGCAAATTAATTCCAAACTCCCCAGTTTTTGTTTTGTTTTTGGTTTATTATTTTTTTTTTATTTTTATTTTTTTTTTAACAGCTCCAATGCATCATTAAAAAAATCAAAGTCCAAATTAAAAAAAACAAACACATATATACAGTTGAACTTGATATATGTACATGTATATATACACATACAATATCATATAAATATAATAAAATATTTTACATGAATTTCACGGTCTTCCATAAATAGATGTTCGACAGTTTGGTGTTGAGTTAGTGTTCAAGACTTTTTCTTTTGGTATTTTTGCTTGTCAACGTGACGTGATTTTGTTTTTACATTTGCAAGTTTTGACAGGCGTTTCTATGACCACAATGTGGTCAAATTCAAAGCATTCTCCCAGAAAGAAAAAAATAGTTTTTTTGGGCCGCCTCTCCTCAGACGCGTGCAAACTACTCCAACATCAGCAGTTTCCTAAACAGTACAGTTTTTTGTTTTTGTTTTTGTTTTTTTTAAGAGTCCAGTGAGTTACTCTACAGCTCCCAGTGTTGGTGATAAAAAGGCAGGTTTTGTTGTTTTTTCCCATTATTTTTTTTTGTACAAGGAAAGGTCACAAATACTGGTTCGGCGGTGTCATAGGCCCTGATCCATATATGAAAACAAGTCTGGGTTTTCCACCAATGTGCTGAACAATAAGTGCTTTTCAGTACAGTGTACAAATACGCTCTATGGGTATACGTTTGGCAAACAAAAAAACAGTTCCGAGCAAGATGAGCAAAGTCTGTTGCCTCTTGCGAATGTTTATTTGAGGTGGTTCGCACCGTTTTGTCAGCAGGACTTGTTGACGTGTGAGGTCACAGCCGCACTCATGCAAACAGAAAACCCTACCTGAGTGTCAGCTGCTTATTGTTCCCCCCCCCCCCCCCCCCCCCCCCAACTCTCCAGACGACCTTGACCTGTTTCGTATTGTTGCTTTGAGGCACCTTCAGTTTTTCAGCTGTACCATAACTATGAAAACAATAACATTAAGGGTAAAGACAAAGAAGTTATATGAAGGCCCCTAAAAAAATTTTTTTAAAAAGCAGGGAAAAAATAATCACCATACTTGTGGTGTAGACAGAACAGCAAACTGTACAAGTTCGGGTGTACATTCTCTCGGAATGGCATAGTCTGTCTCTCAGGCAAAGCAAAGCATCAAGTCTTGTGTCTTCGTTTTAAAATTTGATCTTCATTAGTTTGGTGACCTCAATCCAGCGCCCGACCCTTAGTGTCCGCCTGGGTGTTCCTTGGTGGCATTGTGGACCCAGTCGAGGATGATGAGGCTCATGCTGCCGATCATGACCACGAAGCCGCACAACAGGAAGGCAGTGGCCTGAGGGGAGGCAGAGACAAAAAAAATCCAGTTGAGCTTGTTTGCACTCGCTTAACGTTGCGTAGCATGACAAGGAAGTGAGTTTTCCAAACCTACCCCGATCTTTTGCACAGATTTCATCGACTCCTTCTTGACCAGTTTGATGTAGAAAGCCGAGGGCAAGATGAAGATGAGCATTGCGGCAGCAGATGCACCTGTGTGAGCAAAGATCCTGAGATTTAGGATTCAACGCTCCAAGTACAAATATTTCGTCATTGTACTGCAGTAGATTTCTTTTTCAGGTACAGTGGATAAAAAGTCCACACACTTGTGTTGAAATGTTTTCTGCTATTAAAAAAATGAGACCAAGAGAATTAAAAACTTTCCACCATTAATGACCTATAAACTTTAAACACTCAACTCCTTTTTTGAAAGGGGATGTAAAAAAAAAAAAACTGGTTGCAGAAGTCTGCACACACTCTTACAACTGGGGATGTGGCTGTGTTCAGAATGAGCCAATCACATTCATACTCATTTTAAATGGGAGTTAGTCAGCACACACCTGCAACTATTTAAAGTGCCTCTGATTAACCCCAAATACAATTCAGGGGTTCTAGTAGGCTTTTCTTGACATCTTTCTAACAGAAGCCTGAAGGTCTTGTTCTTACACCAGTATTTTGAACTGTTCATAATTCCTTCCACCTTGACAAAGAAAAACAGCCCCAAAACATGATTCTACCACCATCATGCTTCATTGTCGGTATGGCGATGAGCAGTGTTCATGCCAAACATATTTGGGTATTATGAACCAAAAGTTGAACCTTGTTTTTAAAACTTAGCAAAAACACACTTGAAATCTCTCAGACACGTAGTAAAAAGGGGTTATGGTCCAATAAAATCAAGGTTGAACTTTTTGGCTCGTTACTTCTTTCAACCTTCAGAGATGACATTTCAATGTAAATGGAAGTAGTAGAAGAGTGAAGTCAACCAAGCTTGAGTTCTTGATTGACTGAGATCATGGGGTCATATAAGGCAGAACAAAACTCACCGATAAAGCCAAAGATGTCTCTAATCGTCGGGACGAAGATGACCAGGATGTTGGTGCTGGTTAGCAGGAGCACCGTGATGATGGTGTGGCGGATCCAACTGAACTTGGAGGCGCACAGGAACTGGTTGATGGAGGTACGGATCTGCAGGAAGACGAGGAATGTTCACATGAGTCCGAAATGGGACAATTTGTTTCATTTCTTCTTTTTATTTTTTCCTTTCAATGACACTTACAGGGAAGAGCACCACGGGCACGGTCAGGGTGACAGCGGTGAGCACAGCTAGGCGGACGATGAGCAGGATCACGTCGAACTCGTAGACCTTGGAGTAAGTGTGCAACAGCTCGGACTCTACGTGCACTATGGGTGGAGAGAGAATGCAAAAGCAGAAGATTAATTACTGTTGTCTTCGTGAGGGTCTAAGACACTTGTCATTAAGAATATTTTTAGAAAGAAAAACAAGTTTGAGAAGAGTGCATTGGAGGATGGATTATATTCCACAACCTAACAATGCTCCCCCTTTGAGATAAGGGAGAGGTTGCTCTAATCATTTTAGATGGACAGATGTTCTGAAGGCTGAAATTGACAGTCTTCAATCAAAAACATTTTGTGTGTTGTGTTGTCTTGTTTGAACAAGTTTTCTACATTTTGCCACCAAGAGGAAATGGACGCCATGTTCTGTTTTTGAAACCTGCGAAAATAATGTAATACTCTGGAGGTCAACATATGTGAAGCAGTTACACATTTAAAGAAGAAAAAAGTGTCCAAATCTCACCTTGGTGTTATCGAGAACAAAGCTAAAACCCATCAACATTTTCTTTACATTAAAAAGGTGCAGTCTTTGTTTAATTGTGTTGTTAGAGTATGCGGAAGCTGCTCTACAGTGATTTCCATGTATCCAATTTCACTTGATTGGTCCAAAAATGATTATTCAGTCACTCCAAATCGTGTCACTACAAATGCATGTTCATTTATCTATGCCAGCGATGTATAGTGACAAGCAGAACAATGACATTTTCTTCCAGTAGATAGCAGAAGGCGCAATTATTTGTGTTGTCAACCTGTAGCCATTAATATAACCGAGTAATAGATTTGTTTTCTACTAACTCGGCCCAAATTCACACTGAGTAAGTACATTTGTGCGGAAGATCATGATTTCAGTATATATACTCATTTTTCTTTGGTAGTGTACCGTGTGATGTAAAGTACATGTGTCTTGGCTCAATCAAGGTTGGGAAACACTGCTCTCGAACGTGCAGCGACAGCTCAGCTTTTAGTTCAAGGCACTTCTATCTTGTATAACCAGCTTGATTGCATTTGTAGGACCACTATCTTTCCCGCGTTGAACGGGAACACAAATAATACTGTGGTATGTTGGCATCGGGTGGCCTTTTTCACATTGTTGCATAACTCTCACCCTGAGAATCTGGTTACACTGTCATTCTTGTTTTATTTCATTTGTAGTGACAAGGCTACTCCCCTTAAACTTTGGATATTTGACATTTGGGATGTTGACCTCTTGTAAACTTATGCTGACATTAATTAACTTCCCGTTGGAAGCTCTTAGAAAAAATATATATATTTGTATGTACCTTCTCCTCTAGTTTCACCCAAAGGACTCATTATTACACTCGTATCTGCCAATTTCAACCACATTTCTAACAGTCTTCTAACAATGACAAGCAGCCAAGCAAATTAAACGCACAGCTGAAACTCTAAGTCCCAGAATGCACTGCGATAGCTGTACTGCAGTCGGTCGAATCTACGTTCGCGTTGGTCGGGAAGTCACTCGTTATCGCTCATGTCGCTCGTTTAAATCAACTCGAAGAGGTAATTATGACACACGGAGTATTTACAACTGAAATTCACAGTTATTTGTCATCGAAATTGTGTCCTGTGTACAAATTGCTAATTTAGCTTATTACCTTAGCCCTGTCGACAGGGGCTTAGAAGGGTCAAAACACACTTTTGACATTTTTAGACATATTTATGTTTGAAAAAATACTATTAAATTGGTCATTAGTGAATAAAAATAATTTAATTTCGACTAGTCTTTGCCTCTTTCAATAACTTAAATTTCCAGTCGGAAACAGGTGTTTCTGTCATCATTCATTTTTACACAGCTGACTAATTAGGTTAAATGAGATTTTCCAAGTTGGGAAAAGCTGATATATGTTTGCAAACAGCATATTCCACCTTTCATTTCCCTAAAAATAGATCTTAAAAAAAAAAAAAGAAAAAGTAAACGTGTCTGAGTCCCCAAGACCTGAATTGCAATAAAAACAGGCCATAAGGCTTATGTAACTGTGTCAAATCAGATTTGTTATTTTACAGATTGAAGAAATGTGATCAATTTGTCCGTTCAAATCAAATTCAGTCTGGATTAGCTAAACTGCTGCCTGAACTCGTGTTCACCTCTTTGGAGCAACTCACCGTTGAAGGTCAGATATCCGAAGAGTGCCGCCAGGAGGTACATGACGAACATGGCCAGGAAGGACACGTTGGCAACTCCTTGCATCCTTCTCTGGGAACGGCTGTGCGGATGGGGAGGGAAAGGTCCATGTTTATATATAAAAAAAACAAAAAACTGATAGGAACAAAGCGACCTGTATGGTCGGATAAGGGAGCAGCTGCGGTTTTTGGACCTATGTGAAAGAAACTTACTCTTTGAGCTCCTCGTACATGGGCAGGATTGCTGGGTGGCACACAAAGGCGAAGGTCAGGATGGGAACAGCGTAGACAGTCTTGGGAGGGGAGAAGAAAATGCACATTAAAAATTGCAATCTCTAAAATGTTCTAAAATAGGTTTACTTGTCATTGCGTTTATACCTCAGAGTTGAATACAAAGTATTTGGGCGTGCAGGCATCACTGTAGTCCACGGCGGTTGCATTGTTGGGCGATATGGTGGCGTTGTGGCCGTTACTGAATGTCTCGTTCTTGGCGTGGACATTGAAAGGAAGCGGGCACGGGAGCTGGAATTTTTTGATGATCACCTGCAGGAACAAATCATCATTTTAAGTATGCGTAAAGACTCAATGCCAAGTTTTTAAATAATAATAATGCTTGTTTATTGGCTTTTCAGCTTGGAAACAGATGATGTGGTATATGTGGAATGGGGAGATGGTGCTTTTTCCACTCACCACAATGAGGAAGAACACCATGCAGAGGAGTGACAGGCCGCTGGTGTATCCAAGGTAACCTAATGAGGAGAAGAGCAGCATCTATTTAAAAGACTGTAGAATGCCCTCTTTAGTTCATTCGATTGGTAATGCTTACCTAAGTTCCGAAGCAGTGATAGGGGCAAAATAATGAAGAGTGACACAAGTAGCACCAGGTAGTCTCCGTTTGTGTACCATTCACTGGAAAACATAACAGAAATAATACATTAGTCCCAATGTCCCACACTATCAATTGATTTTGATCAAACTCACTGACACAGAAAGTTACTAACTGAACAATTATTGTGGCCGTAGTTTGTAGTGGTTGACAATTGCAGTGTGTCGTATTGTGTTTAATTTATTTATTTGAATCCAATCACCATGTATCTCATTCAACTGTGCAAGTGTACCTCCTTTTGTATTTTAACCTATTCAGCTGCCTGCTTCCCGTAGGTCTTAACAGTTACTTGTCAGTTAAACTTCCTTTGCATCATCCTGTAATTGTAATATTCAATGACTATACACAAGTACAGTCTGCTTTTTAATGGTCAGCTCATTTTAATTATGACTACGTACGTGCGTACATGCATACACTACATACATTTACAGAGTGTATATCTCATCTCTCCTGGCTGTTTTAATAATAAATCAGATCTCAATCAGTGGTTCTGAAGTTGTAGTACCTCCTAAAAAAATACTTAGCTCCCAACGTAACGCCATCGTGGCCAAAATTAAAATATAGTTGTGTAGTAGGCCTAAGCGTTCATTGAAAACATAAGTAAATGTACACTACCAGTCGAAAGTTGAAGGCACTTTTCCATTCCATGGCGTTAGAAAGTGTTTGACTGGTGGTCTATGTTTAATATTATTGTAGGCCACTAAAATTACGCACTTTGAACATTAACACTGCTCTTCAACATAGGAAACTAAAGAAAGAATACATTTAAATAATGGTTCAATTAAATAAAGTTGACTAAAAATGTTACCTAAATAAAAGTGTCAAAACAGTTTTTAAAGATTAAGTGCAAATGCATTGTACCAAAAAGTTAAATACAACTGAATTGTACTTAGGCAACGATTCTTTTGCGTCCTATTAGAGGGAGCTACTAGTAGTACCGCACTTTGAGAGTCACTGCTCTAGATGTCTGCAAAAACGCCGCCGAAAATACCAGATACAAAGATGCACTCAGAGTGGCCGCCATCCACTGCAGGAGGGATGCGAGGCAAGCTCACGGTGAGTGAGTGAGTGAGTGAGTGAGTGAGCAAGCCAATCCCACGCACGCATGTACACACGCTTTCGTCTCCATGCGGCACCAGCTGCAGACGACTAAAAGGGTTCTTTGAAGGACTACTTGGAAAGATTCCATTCCCCCTGCCACTTAGCCATGTGCCTCCTCACCTCTAAGTGCACACACAATCTATCCTTTCACCTGTATATTACATCCCTATTACAGCTATATGCATATGCAACTATTTCGTACGAATGGACGTAAAGCAGGATTTTGATTGCCCGTTAGATTTGAAATTAAAATACTTTCTGAGAAATGTTCAGTTTTGATTAACACTGAATCAACTGCAGTGGTGTAAAAGTGCATTATTTGCCACTCTTTGTGGCGCTAGTAGTGTGAGTTGAGATTCTGAACTAAGGCATCACATACATAAAAATACCTAAAAGTGTCAGTAAATAACAATATAGGTGCCTGCTGTTAAACTAAATCAATATAATATTTAAAAAATAGGTGTATGCTGTTGGCCCATTCATTGGGCCTCATTAGAAAAAAGCATCACATATCTGACCCACAAAACTCAATTTTGTCTTTTACTGTGCGTTCCAACCGTTGTGCCGAAACGATTAAATTTCACTTACAGGAATAATTTTTTCTACAAATAATCATCAATGTATGCCAGCGACGTATGCTGACAGGCAGTACAATTAAATGTTCTTTCAACGGATGTTATAATTAACCACATTTTAACTCAAGATTGGGAAACACTGGTTCATTTGAATGATATTAAAACCACATTTTTCCACGTGTGTATGGTTGCTGGTGCCAGACTTGATTTATCTGGTGGAAAATGTACTCACCCATTACTTCCTGTAAAAGCCTGAATGACAATGGGGAGCTCGTACTTGACGATGAAGAGGTAGCTTGACATGGCTGAAATGACAAAAATAAAGCATATTTTTTATTAGTTTAGCCTTCAAGGTAGAGGATCCCAGGACAAAATTAGCTCGCACAAATATTTGCCGTGTGGTTCGCTTGTTCCGTGGAATTGGCACTGCTTGCAGAGTGACTCAAGTGATTACTGGAAGCTGCAGCCCTTTTCCCCACTCCCTTTTCCTTTACACAATCAGAGACTGAGTGGTTGTGCCATAAAGCTCACCTCCGATGTTCTGCATGGTGATGGAGCAGGAAGCGGCCAGTTTTCCGGGCATCCCGAAGGCTTTGTAGCCCAGCTGCTCGTACACCAGCGCACCTTGAAACGGGATCATCAGGCGTCAGGTTAAACTGCTGTCAAGATGCAATGTTTGGATTGTGAACTGTGGACCCACCTCCTTCATTGGCTGTCTTCAGCAGCAAATGCACAGAATATAAGGAGAAGATGGCGACGGCCACAAGGAGGATCCTGTAAAAATAGAGGGATATTTAGTGTGTTTAGGTAAAAATGGGGTTTATATGAGTGGATAAATCCATTTTTTTATCCGTTGCATGACTTCATTGATTAGCTGCGTGTGCTTGTTCTCTTTATTTCGACTTGTGCGTCAGCGCAGACTTTGAGGAGAGAGTGAGTCACATTCGTGGCATGAAGTCGCATCGCAAAGGTTTTCCTCTTAGGACTCTTCATATGCACTGGGGGTATTATTAGAATATGGAAATGAATCTGCAGTACACTTGAGAGGCAGAGCTTTTTACTGGCATGTGACCATCCTCTTCTCTGACAGTGGTCGATTTTAGATTGTGTATTTGTACATAGGGGTGGTAAATTTCCGTTGCAGTTCCATGGGAATTTAAGATGGGAAATTTGGGAAAATATTCCAAATTGGACATCCATGCAAAATATATAGCTCTCCTTGCCCACATGTAAAGGTGTTACAGCACCTTAATTGCTCTTTTCGCCCCCACTTCACGAAAGTGGCAGCGTATCCAAAGCTTGCTCGTACCTCAAATTTTGGCTCACAACACGAAGCACAGAATCGACCACGCGACGGCTCGTAAGTCGAAAAACCTGTCATTCCGTTCATTTGTAAATCATGGTACCACCGTACCTGCAAAACTCAGGCTGTTTGAGGTAGGATTATACTATAAGAGTGATTCTCCACGTGTCATACTTGTACCATTGGTGGAACTCGGGCTCCCTTTAAGTGGTTCACAAAAAAAACAAAATAATAAATCACTGCCTCAGTTCAGTTGTATTTAACTTTAGTATTTCTACTTAATCTTTAAGAACTCTTTGTTTTAAAACTTTTATTTGGGTACAATTTTTATTTAACTTATGTGTAATGCTGTCCATTTTAATAAAATCATTTGAGCACTGTACAGTTTTTTACTCACATATATTTATGCACAGTGTTAATGTTCCAACTAAAATTCCCAGAATTTTGCGATCCTATTCATACACCTAATGTTGTATCGTACGTGCACTTTATCCTATTGCACCAGCCACTTTTTGTAATCCCTGCCCTGTACAGAAACACGCCCTGATAGATAGCAGCCTTTACTCCCATCCATTCACTCAGCACACTGGCGGAAAAGCGCCTGCAGTACACTGGGCGCCTACAAAACCGCGTTATGAAAAAGTAAGCCACGTCAAGTGGGTATTTGCCTACTTTTGATGACTAAGAAAGCCCAGAAAGGTCATATACTTACACAAATAGTGCAATGCCAGTGTTGGCCATGGCGTAGGACAGCCCTAAGATTCCACTACCCATGATGGCGTTGCCCAGATTGAAGACAGACATGCCAAAGGAGGCATTGCCTTGGTGCTGTGGAAGGAAAAAAGCCCTCCTCAAATTAGGAAAAACAAAAGTGGGTTCTTTGCTTTGAACATTTAAAGGGCAGAAACGAGTCTTACATATTCTGTCTCATACTTCTTCTTCCCTGGGTTTTTGTCCGGGAGGAAGTTTTCACTCTCCGGATCCATGTCTGCATATTGCCTTTACAGGGAAAAAAATACATTCAGATTTTTGCTTAATTTACGTAGATGCTTGGATTGTATTCATTTTTTTGTTTGGAAGACTTCCTCACTCATTCAGTGGGACCTTCCTCGGACAATCTGGGTAGTTGTAGTCGTTGCTGTTGGTGCTGCTGTTGTCGTCTTCACGAGACAAACGGCTCATCTCGGTTTGTTTCATGCTGCAAGGGAAGAAATGACTCATTTGATTCCAATCATGAACACCTCAACAGCCCTGGGAATAGTCAATATTATAGTGTGCGAGCTCAATGCTGGGTCATCTGACTTTTTGGTGAAGGGAGGGGAGAGAAAGAAGAGTGAGGAGGAGGGGGGGGATGTGGGGAGGGAAGGGGGGGGTTGACGCACCGGCAGTGGAAAAATACCAGACCGGCTCTGAGTCCTCCCTACATCACCTCAGCCCCTCTACAGACGCTTAATGACAAAAAGCCGCAGTGTCGATTTTCCACAAAATTCTTTAAAAGCATAAAACAAAATAACAGGGCATGTCTACGCCTTTGCAGCACATCATTAGGACTCAAGTTACAATGTGGTGACTAAACCTTTAAGGTGAATTGCCATCTTCAAAATAGGATATCTTGTATATTTAGTTCATAAAGTACACATATGCGGATCCCACCCAAGTAGGCCACAAATTGTGTGCCCAGATCTTTTTAATCACATTATGTGTCATGACCGGCTCCAGTGGAAACAATGGCACGTGTTGTCCGTTTATGGGCATGGCTCTCATCTCTTTTTTTCCACCCACTTAAACCCTGATGCAACATCGCACTCCGATTAGACCTTTTTTCCTCAACATGCCACACGTCATGTATCATATCATGTGTATTAAGTCACGTCTGCAGCATTTGTCATCATTTTAACACCGCAACATCAATGACAAGACGTCTTTTTTTTTTATTCATTTCTTTTGAGACTGACCCAAGAAGACATAAGAGGCATTCAAATGGAAATAGTCCCATTTTTCCTCACTGGTTTAATTCTAAATCGCATAAGAAGACACCCCAAAATCCATCAATAATAATGATAGAGCAACAACATCAATTAATGAGTTAATTATAAAAAAAAAAATTATATGTATATTTTAAACCCTTGTCTTCATACGTCTGTTAAGAGCATGACATGCCGGCATTCTTACCTTTTGAGAAGATGTGGCTGGATACCTGTAAAATCCCTTCAAAAAATCAGGTGGATTTGATTCGTATGATCACACACAAAAAAAAGACTCCAAGAACTGACTGATCCTTGCAAATACAATGTTAATTAAAAAAAGAGGATGTTTGGTTATTGCCAGACACAAATTAAACAAATCAAAGAGCAAAGTTTGCTATTACAATACAGCGACTGATGCGTAAAACTGAGGTTTTTCTCAGGTCAAACTGAGACCAAATTAGCCCAAAATACAATGTGCACAGAAATGGACGAGTATTCTGCTACAGCGAGGGATGTGGGCTCACCCTTTTATAAAGCATTGGATCAGCCTTGGCATGGGGGAGGAGGTGGGGGTTGTGAAGAGTGAGGGAGGAGGGGTGAGTTTGCACTCGGAAGCGGAGGGGGATGAGTGGATGGGAGAAGGCATTTTACACACAGCCAGTGACGTAGGGTCTGTATACAAACACAACACACTGTGACCTGGAGACACTCCCCTTTTGGTAAAGGGCAGGAATGCTGTAGTGCACTACTGCACCATGGTATTCACATGTCTGAATCATGGGAAAAAGAAAGTCATCATGCTGCTGAATTAGAACGGAGGTGCGAAACATTTTGGGGGAGTTTAATTTGAAACGCTATCAAAGGTGAAGTAGTGACGGCCCGTATTTGTCAGTATCTTAAGCATTATCTTACAAATTGGATGATTAACTCTGAATTTAGATGCTGAAATTAATGTCAAGAAAATATCTCTGGGTGGAACTGAATTGGAGGAAAAAAAAACAACAACTAGAATTAGGTTACATTCTCCCTGCACATAGATCAGCCCAGTATTAAAGGTAAAGAGTGACCCCAGAGGCCGAGGTGCCTGTCGGTCCACATTAGGGCCGTGAGAGTGGAGCTTCAAAGCAAACCTCCCAGTCAGAAGGGGATTACGCGCAGACGCTGTCATGTGACGACGGTCATCCTGATCCTCATTCACACACTCTCTTCTTCACTTCTTGAGGCTCATTTGCTTGGAAAGCTTCCACAGCTCTGGTTTCTAGTTTATTATTAATGCGAGAAAATACTGTAACGTTGGTTAAATTATTAACTGGCATTTCCTCCGACAAAGGTGACTCATACTAAAAATACTACCACATGGACAATAATGGTAATAAAAACGTGAGACAATGGTGCCTTGAGATACAAGTGACCCAACCTCTAGGTGAGTTGTCGGTCGAGCAATTTGCGCAGATATTGCCTCTCCCAGTCGAAGTTTACTGTCAAACAAAACTTAAAACAAATAATTACACGGTGTGTATTTAAAACAGCCACGCAACATTGCCTTGTGCTAGCTTAATGCTAACTCACGGTGCAAAACGCCACAGACAGGCTAACGAATAGTCGCTGTGTTATTACTAGTGATGCACCATAAATCAACATTCTTGGCCAAAACTGATGACCAGACCAGAAACCAAAACACCGAAAGAAATGGTAATGCTAATTATTAGTACAATTGCATTTATGGTTATGACTGTATACTACTAACTTCATTAAATATCCTATCAAGTTTATTTTCATATCAGTCAATATCAATATATATCACAATATAAAAGAAATCACTTATTTCTTATGTTAAATGTTGTCTGTTACTGTTAACCTTTTGATTTATTTTCTGTTAAAAGTTGAACATAACATGGAACATTGTACAACAGTGTAAGACAAGTCAAACGTATAGATATTCATAAACGTGTAATCTGACCATGCAAAAGTTTTCCAGTTCCAATTTACGCTCAGGGAACTGGTAACGAGGGTCCATTAATCTAATCATCCATCTGAATCCCTTATTTGGAACTGTGCTTACCGGTAGGATGTCTTTTGCTGTACAATTGATTTGTTCTTTTCAGATTGGGGCAACTGTGTGTCTGGAAGGGGGGGGGGGGGGGGGGGGGGGGATGTCACACGACGACGTTTTTGACAATAAAGGCCCGTGTGCGGAGTTATTTTGGTTTTGTAAAGTCTCACAAGAAACAGATAAGTTTCCCATGGCTGCAGCTGGAGGCTACAAACATTAGCGCCGGCTGTGTCTCGCTGCTAATGTACCGTGTGTTAGGGGGTCAATTCAGAGATGTTTTTGGGGGGCTTTTTGAGTTTGGAGTTTGCACCACTTGAAACTTGAAAAATAAAGGATTTTTCTCCTAATTACGCTGACTTTTTTGTACAAAATCCTACTTAAGTCTCTATTCTGCAACTGTAACCCCTGCTACCTGCACTGTCACGCCATCGCTTTGTACTACATGTCTCAGATAGCCTGTTGCCCATTTATTACTCCACCTGCCAGTGCCTTCCTTTTACCAAACCACCTTTTCACTGGCACCGCTACCACCATCGCATCCGGTTAATCTTTTAAGCAGTATCACTCTAGGCCGTGCTATATATTCTCCGATAATAATCCATGCAAATGTGAAAACTTTTGTCTATACTTTTACCAATGTATTTGTTTTTTGTCCGCCCAATCAAAACCTATTAGCTCTTTTTCCGTAGACACGCTGCGCAATTTTTTTCTGTACATGCTGAACTGTTCTACATACTGTATGTGTAACCAAACTGATCACAGTAGAGAACAGAACAACTGTGCTATGATCCCAAAGAAGGATTTTGAAACGATAATGCAATGTCCTATGACAGCACCCGTTTGTGTAATTACGTACTGAAAGTTGTTACAGAAACCACAACCAAAGAGGAAAGTTTTCTTCCTCTCGTCGAGTAGTAATAGTAAAGGATAGTAAACCTGTATTAATTATTTACATGTTTTTTTTTTGTGCCCCTTTTTTAAGTTGCACATAATATGGTAATGGAAAGCCAGTTGACAAAGCAAACACACACAAGCAAACACAAGAGTATCCACAACCACAATTCTCTCCCTCCCAACTATTCTTGATTCTATTTTATAAGCCACAAATTTGTATGTTTTGGCTGTGTACGGGCCTTTGTTAGGGACTTTATCTCCTCTACCCAGTAGACCTAAGTCGGATCAAGAAAAGCGGAGCAGGGCTCAGGCCACTTGGTACCGGTAACCTCTCACCCACATACAGGATCAATCCACACTATTAGAATCGGAACCTGCATGAATTGGGATATCAGAATCAGAATCAGAATCATCTTTATTTGCCAAGTATGTCCAAAACACACAAGGAATTTGTCTCCGGTAGTTGGAGCCGCTCTAGTACAACAGACAGTCAATTTACAGAACACTTTGGAGACATAAAGACATTGACAAAAAACAATTGTGCAAAAAGATGCAGAATCCTCTAGCACTTAAGAGCAGTTCGAATGGCTAATATCGCAATAATCCGGTGCAATGACCATTGTGCAAAGGGCACTGAGACTTCAAGGAGTGTATGCGGTTTAAAGTTTTATCGATCCACTGTGCTGGGGAGGGGAAATAACAAGCGTGGATTCAAAGCAGGAAAATTGAGTCTCCCACCTGTTAAGATTTTACAACTGCCTTTTTTTTGACAACTGCGCTGTTCCGTTTTTGACTGATCCCTTGCGAGCAATACGGGTCACCAGAAGTGCTGCGTCTGCACGCTCCAGCTAATAATGTTGACGTTCTCTACCTGGGAAGTTTATTAAATAGCAATGTCATGGTCTGTGTTTTGGTTTGGGTTGTGTTTAGTTTTGTTCAATGTTTTCCTGTGTTCCATGTTTGTCGTGTGCTCATTAGGTTGTTGTGTCCACCTGTTCTCGTCTACTTTGTGTCGACCAATCAGCTCTCTCTAGCCACTCGTCTTGTCCAGGTGTTCCTCGTTGTCTCGTCAATTTGTTTGTATTTAGTTCCCTGGTTTATTTCAGTTCTCGTCGGTTCATTGTCGTTGTCACATGTCTCGCCATGTCATTGTCGCTCAGGTATTTCATCAGTCATGTCTTGTTGCTTGTTTTGGGTTCACTCAAGTGTTTCTTTGTTACTTTTGTGTTTAGATTTTGGACTTTGTTAATTTAGCATTTAGATTTTTTCATGATCTTTGTTTTCCTTTGTTTTTGGAATTAAATATTATTATTTTGAGATTCCCGCACTCCTGCCTTGCCTCCCTGCTTCCCTGCAATTGGGTCCACCATGTTCTTGCCTTGCGTTCCTCGCCTTCGCCCTAACCACGTACGTGACAAGCAAGGCTTTTAGCGAAATGTCGCGTGGATGCGAATGACTGCGCAGAAGCCACGGCGGGTTGAAGGAATGTTGACTTGTATGGGTGTGCCCGTGGCTTTGCATAGTCACTCAGCTTCAGAAAGGAAACAAACTGGGACAAGAAAAAATTGTTTAGTGCAGTCGTGGTTTAAGTCTAAACATACGTCCAAGCTATCAATATTTGCTGAACGATAATAACTAACATTCCCATATACTAACGTGACGATGCATTGGCAGCCAGGATAAAGCACTATTACTCTGAGTCTGTTATCAGTCTCTGAACTACACTTTCTGGGATGTTTTCATGAGAGGAATGTAAGTGATGAGTGCAATAATGAACTGCCTCCTAAATGTCGAAATTGGAACTAAAACTGGATTTCTTGAGTATTCATCTGAAAGATACCGTATGCCTTTTCTGTAATTATTTCTACACTGAACTTAAAAACAACAATTCTCAGGCTGCTGTCTTGGTGAAGGCAGACATTTTGATAGCTTTCCCCGATTGGCGCTCTTCAAAAGGTGCCTAACGATGTGGCTACAGAGTGTATGTTCACTTTAATACGTTGAATCCAATTGTCAATCACTTCCTTAGCTACAAAATTATCTTGCACAGCTGCACTGACCAGGTACTTTGTAGAACATCATATCTGTCTCCCACTCAGTCCCGTCCCCCCCCCCCGCCCCATGCTGCAATTGCACAGATCACTTTAACACACCCACCCCGCCAACCACCTCCAGCAAACCGACCCAGACTGCAATACATTCTCCTTCGAGCACAAGACGAGGGATTTTCTTGCTCTTCAACCTTCGTCACCCTGCCCCAACTGTGCGCTTTCTTGGAACACTGCACTTCCATTGAGGATTTTCGTTACAATATAGACAGCGGAGGTCTCATGATCTCCTGGCTTTATTCGAAAAATAGAGGTTGCTGGGTTTGTATCGACACAAGGTGTGGGCTAAAATGTGTGGAAAGGTACATTAAGTACAGCTCGAGATAGGAGAAACACAATGGCATATGAGTGAGATGAAATCATGAAAATCCACATTTTGAGCCTGCCCCATTCAGATCTATAAATGTAAATGCTGCTTGAATAATTGTACTCCTTTACCACTACATTCTGTTTTTTGCCCATATGTTTCACCATATTGTGTCTGTGTGCGTCGGTTTTTATGCTCTACATCTGGCCACAGGAACACGCCTGCCGTTTTTTCCACGAGGGACACAAAGGAGACTGGTGGGCATCAGACTGTAAAGCAAACAAGTCACCATAGTGGAAGTAGGTTATCTTTTGGAAACCTTGTCACGTCCCACATCCCTCCCCTCATGCACGTACGCACACACTCACACGGGTGCTGGGATGATCCTGAATCCCACGGTCGCTACGTAAACTTTTGTTAACGCAACAAGCCCGTGTAACTTAGGTGAGAAAGCCCATGGAGTTAAACAAGCATCAGAGGATTATCTGCCGTGTTTTGACCCATCTTTGAGTAAATGGACTTGTCCACGGATAACGTGACTATGTGTATGTCTAAAGCAGTGGTTCCCAACCTTATTTTTCTCCCTATTGTACATGAGAAAATAATTACTATACAATACAAAGCAACGTCATACAAAGGTTATACTGTGTACTGAAAGTAAAGCACAGCGTCTTGTGTGCGTTGGCGTGTTTACATGGTATGCATCATGCTACGTTTTACATTTTAAAACTAAATTGCACGTCTGTGAAACCAGTTAAAAATAAATGTCTCCTCCTTGTACATGGAAAGAGAGCTTCAACATTTAAACCTGCGCCCTCCGACCAAATGATATCTCACTGTGGCGCCCTTTCTACATGTTATTAAATTAAGCTTGCCCTGTGTCCAAATGTGCCACAGCATCTCTTGATGTGTGGGCATTACCTTAGTAATCCTCTTAGTGGTGGGAAAGTGGTTTAGCGGGCGCATTCTTTATGACAGGGGCACAAATTGGAGGGGGGGGGATCGCGTTAGCTTTAGGGGCCCCAGCGGGGTAAAGGAGGCTGCCCGTCTCGCTTTCCAAAAACTTTTCACCCGGGATGGCCCCGGAGCCGCCCTGTGAACCTGCTGACTCCCCGCTCTCCTCTACCATGGAGATTTTTGATACAGTGAAGCCCAGACAAAAAAGAGGGAGAACTGTGTCAGAGTTCACATTGTAACGAAGATTATTTATCGCTTTCATTGCATTATTTGTGCACAGTGTTTTGCGTTTCTAAATTACACCTTTCTTTTAAGGTAAGTTACAAAGTTTTGTTCCATCTTCATGCACATAATGCACTCATCGACCGCAATTTTAGGTACACTCGCTGTATCCTGTATCAAAAATGCCTTTACCAATATAAAGTGCTCAGCATTGATTACACTGTCATTAAATTTAATAACTACCTGTACATCTGCCTCCACCAAGAAGGTTATGTGTGGTGTTTATTTTTTAGTGAGCAGATTACATTCAAAAAACACTTAACTGAAAGAAGAACCCATTACATTTTGGAGTGAATCCAGGATATTACCGAGAGGTGTTTCTGTTAAAATAAAAATACCACTGCAAACTAAACCTAAAGTAATAAACATGAAGTGAAATGAATACTTCTCTGAGAGTGTCAATCAATAAGCATTAACTATAGCAGTCAGTGTTAGTACGAAACCGTCAGGCCTCAGCTCGCAGGCAAAAAAAAAAAAAAAGGAACGTCAGGAACTTCCTACTAGAACAGCTGAACTTCATTCGCAGTTCATGAGAGGCACTTTAAATGGTGGCAGGTGCGTGCTGACTCCTATTTAACACGAGTTTGAATGTTTAGTTAATTCTGAACACAGCCACATACCCAGTCATAAAATCCATCCGTTCTCCACACCGCGTATCCTGGTTAGGTTCGCGGGGTTCTGGAGCCTATCCCAGCTGACTTCGGGCGAAAGTCGGACTACGCCCTGAACTGGTCGCCGGTCAGTCGCAGGGCACGTATAGACACGGACAACCATTCGCACGCACATTCACACGGTCACTGACTGGGAACTGAAGCCACGCTGCCTGCACCAAAGTCAGGCGAGTGTACCACTACACCATTGGTGACTCAGTCATAAAATGTTCGATAAAATATATAATTTTTTTTCAATTGAGTTGCACATATTATAGGTCACATTAACGGTGGAAAAGGTTTTGAAACCTGACATTTCAACAGGGGTGTGGAGACCTTTTATATCCACTGTATATTCAGATCTTTGGACTAATTGGCTCCATAAAGAGAAGAGAGGTCAACTCATCTCAGTTTCATGGCTCCTGCTGCTCAGCACAAATACGGCCGGTGCTGGGAGCATTGCGAATTCAGACATTGCGTTGGGGTAATTCGGTTTCCAGGGCAGGGTAATGTAAGGAGACGGCTGTGGCACTGGAATTGCAGCGCTGTAGTGGCCAAGAGGATTCAGGATTCATACACACACATTCACTCTCGCTCACTCAACACACACTACTTAAAGACAGTGCTACTCGTGACTTATCAGCCTTCATTTAGCCTCCAGCCCTTGTTGTATCTGATGTAGGAGCTTCTCATCCCTTCCCTGTGCTTATTTTTTGCCATGTCAACCACGCGTCTAATACAAACATGCAGGGTAATAATGACAGAGCATCGTTTCACTTACGTACCAGTGACAATGCATCACTTTTAGGCTTGCACATTGGTCGCTACATTTTGACCACTTTCACAATCTAATGAGATATGATACAAGAGCTGTATATAAAGTCTGCTTTTTTGTTCGAACAGCATAAATCCAAAGTAAACTTAACACCTTTGTAAAGGCATTAGCACACCTCATGAGATTGTATATGCAGTCATTGTGATGATCAGTGTAGTTTACCTGATCATGTAAAAAAAAAAAAAGAAAAGTGCTGTTGTAGTGTGATGCATTAGTTTGACCACAAAAAATAATGCATTTTTTGTCATGGTGACAACATGAGCGATACTCGAGATGACCATCAGATATAGTCACATATTTGTTCTTTGAACAGATATGCGTCCCAATACCAGGCGGAGTCTCATCGACCCGCGATATTGTCTGAGTTCCTGTCCCCCCTCATCTTGTCTCTCCTTGTCTCAGTATGTAGTAATACCCCAACACAGGAAGTGCAACAACATTCTTTGGTTCTGACAGTTTCCTGTTGGCGGAAAGAGGCGGCGCCTTCGTGAAAAGCCAGGCGTCACGACCAGTAAGGTGAATACAAAAAGCACCCAAAATACGTTTAGAATTTGCCTTGGTGTCCATTTAAAAATTACATTCTTCCTGTGTGAGTTTTGGAGTATGACTCTTTAACTGACCATATACAGTATAGATAATAGCCGACAGTATATCTAATTACCAGTAGCATACAGTGGATATTGAAGGGAATATAGAATACTTTATATTCTAATGTGTAATTCTAACTAGTGTGGAAGAGAATGTGTATTGGAGTATAGGGGTATTTGGCCCCCATCGGGGGGTATTTGGAGACAGATCTCAAGGAAGAAAGGAACTGCGGGGAGCCACTATAAACATTGAATGCAGGAATGTGAGCCGACATCTGCAGGCGACACCTGGAGCAGAAGTCTGGAGCCAGATCAGATGGTCCGCAGAACAACGATGACGTCAGATTACGGACCAATCAGACGACAGCGATTCCATACTGGCCTGTTTGAAACATTGTATAAAGTCTGGGGTAGAGTCAGATAGTTCTTGTTCGACTACTTTATCTGCTAAGGATAAGATAGGGTAGTTACGAACCCAGAGCTCTGCAAATGTATAGACTCCTCTGTCAGGAATAAATTGGTTGGTTTTGATACATTGTTGTGACGAAGTTCTTTCACGAAAACGAACACGCTTGGAACCACGGGAGTTAGGAGATTTTAAAACACAGGTTCCTTCAAAACCCGCATGACCTGATCTTGACAGGTATGTGGTTCTCCAGAACTGGAAACAATATCAGCCATATTGATCCCCAATAGGAGGAATACAATATGGGGTTGGGCGAGGGTCGTCATCAAGCGTTGCTGACGTAATGGCGACATTGTGAACGCTGCTGAGCCCACGAATGCTGTCACCCCATGATGAGTAAGAATAAAGAGTCGATGTCCCATAACAATGTGTGCCGTCTTATTAATGCATGTGGCCACAGCTGCAGCATATGCCGCACATATAGGTTGTCTTACTTCTATTTTGTCCAAAGAGACGCTGACGTAAAGCAGGACCCGTCTGTTACCGCCCGTCTTCTGGAACAAAGCCCCGTTTGCTGTACCTTCTGTCACTGAAACATCTAAATGAAAAGGCAGGTCATAGTCAGGCTGGGCTAAGTGAGTCGCTGCGGCCAAATCTCTTTTAAGGTCGGTAAACAACTTCTCAGTTTTGTCACTCCAGTCCAAACTAGCATGGAGGTTACGCACGCCTTTGACCCTAACTAGGTCCCGCAAAGCTCGTGTTCTAACCGCAAAGTCAGGAATAAAGCCACGGGAATAGCCGCAAAGGCCCTTAAAAGAAAGCATTTCCTTAACATTAGTCGGTCGGGGATAAGTCAAAATGGAAGAGCGGTGCGAATTACTCAGGGTCGAGCCCTTCCCTGAGATCACCCGCCCCAAAAACGTCACCTGTCGTCTGCAACATTGAAGTTTCTTTTTTGACACCTTGAACCCCAAGGTTGATGCGCTTTTTCACCCCGAACTACTGCCATTGCCGTTGACACCACACAAATCTCATGAATTTTTCTCATCCATTCTTCATTCTCTTTTATTTTTTTATTCAAATTCATTTTCTCCATCCACCCTGCAGTGACCAACTTCTCCATTTCTTTTCCCTTCTGAATAACTACTCTTTCTTCCTTCCGAAACTCATCCACTACATGAAACAATGTACATTTCTGCCTTTCTATCTTATTCTCCTTTTTCCACATTATCCACACCCTTCTAAATTCTACTTGTTTCTTTTTATGCTTCTTCCTTTCAATGCCCGCTAACAACTGATTTTCTATTTCATTCCGCAAATTCTCCAATGACTTTTGGTAATCACTCCGATACCTATCACATTCATTACCTCGACACTCGTCTGTCCAATTCACAACCCTGAGTTTTGGTGGCACACTCATCTTGTTCTAAATCGGTTTTTGGGGGTCCCAAAATCCCCAACGTCTACCGAAACGTTACAATTTGAAACCGCGTCCGATTTCAAGTCAGTCTACGACGGGACAAGTAGGTACCTTGTTACCCTACTTCCAGGATTTTCTCTGATCCTGGTCTGTCAGGTACCTTGTTACCCTGACGTCGGGTCCTCCGTTACTCTGACTTTTAATTATGCAATTTTAACAACACAACGTCTTATTAACTATTGACAACAAAACAACTGTACCACAAGTCTCCCAAATTTCGCAATTTCCAATGTGCAGAATTCGTGATATTATCAAACAGGCTTCTGCTCACCTTTTTTATTTCGGTGCACCGGGGAGATTTGCAGTCCAACTGTATTCCTGTCCGCTCCTCTGTCTGTTTATCTGATGCTCTTCCAGGATCACGTCAGGGTCAACATTTGAAGGAACCTGTGTTTTAAAATCTCCTAACTCCCGTGGTTCCAAGCGTGTTCGTTTTCGTGAAAGAACTTCGTTCACAACAATGTATCAAAACCAACCAATTTATTCCTGACAGAGGAGTCTATACATTTGCAGAGCTCTGGGTTCGTAACTACCCTATCTTATCCTTAGCAGATAAAGTAGTCGAACAAAAACTATCTGACTCTACCCCAGACTTTATACAATGTTTCAAACAGGCCAGTATGGAATCGCTGTCGTCTGATTGGTCCGTAATCTGACGTCATCGTTGTTCTGCGGACTATCTGATCTGGCTCCAGACTTCTGCTCCAGGTGTCGCCTGCAGATGTCGGCTCACATTCCTGCATTCAATGTTTATAGTGGCTCCCCGCAGTTCTCCAAATACCCCCCGATGGGGGCCAAATACCCTTATACTCCAATACACATTCTCTTCCACACTAGTTAGAATTACACATTAGAATATAAAGTATTCTATATTCCCTTCAATATAATAAAAAGTCTAAACCCCTGTTCAAATGGCAGAGTTTTGTGGTATAAAAAGGACCAGAACACATTTTCCCACATTTCTTTGGGAGATTTTGTTCTGTTCCAAAGAAACCAAGATTTAACTTTCCAGCCCATTATTCCAACTATTTACCAAGTGATGACACAACTTTGTTTTGGATCTGGATAGATGCTCAGTCCCCAATTTTGTAACTGGGAGACACATGTAGCCTTCATATTTCCGCAATACTGTAGTTTTTTACAGCAGCTCTTCAATGAACAAAGATACACCATCACGTGAGTAAATGCACTCAAGCTAGCAGTCTGTAGTTTCACTGCATGGAAGCTATATTCGTCACAGAAGTCGTCAGGCAGTTGTCTATACATTATGAAACAAGTCTACCACACACATGCATCTCACAGAGAGATAAATGTCATGTGCAAACCTATTTTCTTTCCACATAACTGACAAAAGGACAAGATTAGATTTGAATGCTGGGATGTCGAGATGAACAAATGGGCAACAAGGTTGCGGTGGGGAAAAGAATGTTTCACAACAAGTGTTTGTAACTTAATGTTACACTTCAAGGAGGAAAAAGGAAACTTTGAACCTTTTTGGCGCAACACCTGATGAACAAAATGAGACGAATGGACAGTTACTCAATTCTCATTCATAATATTTGTGTTTTCAGCGGGCATAGTGTTCTGACATTATCAGCGTAGTCAGCATTGTTATCTTTATCATTTCCGATATTATCACAGTGTTCGTGCAACATTACATAAAACAGACTGTACATTAGATTCTGCACATGCACCCATCAAATTATAGTATGAGGTACAGCAAGTAGTGTCTTGTGGACTACTATTATTGACACAATATAAATATTACTAGATACTATATGTGCCAAATAACATCCAAATAATTTCTAATGGTCTCTTTTTTTGGGAATAATGTACTCCCCATATTTTAATGATTTAGGCCAGGGGGTCGGTAACATTAAATACTCAAAGCGCCAGTTAGAAAAAACAAACAAAAAAAACAAAAAACACCCGGAGCCACGATGCCCTAAAGTGAGAATAAAACTGCAAATATAATTTTTTTTTTTTTTTTACCTGTATATATTAAAAAGCCCCGTAGTTTATTGTATTTATGAAATCAATGAACTACTACAGAACACATTTTATTTCTGCATGTAACAAAAAACTCTGAAAGTAGACACTTGGTTGAAGCTGACTTTCAAATCAAATAGTTGTCTATTTGAGTCCTTCTCATATCCATGAAGTTAAAGCCAAACTTAAATTATCTACCTGCAGCGAAGCAAAAATGCCGTCTGCTTCGGCGTTCAGTCATCATTTTATAGTGATAGTGAATTGTAACCAAGGGCATCGACTTCCTTACAGGAACATGTCTTTTCAGATCAGTACATGTGTGTAAACTAAAAGCAAACTGACCCTTGTAAGCATAGAACGTTACTGCAATTACACCCGCACGCTCTAATGAGGTGCCGCTCAATCCCACGACCCCAATAATACACATTGTTACTCTCAAAAGTAAACATTATTATCGTTTAAATTTTTGTGCCATCTCCATTCTTATCGCTCACTGGATTATCCTTAGCCTGTGGTTTGACTGAACCTTTGATGATTTGATGATCGCCCTCAGTGGCCCTTGCTTGGTTCGTGATTCAGTCACTGCGGCGCATCCGCCCGTCTGGGAAATCGATTGCCGAACATCAGCGCTGCATTGCATATTTGATAGTTGTAATTACTGGATGCAGAGCCACTCATTGCAATTTTTCTATGACATTATGTCGCGCACCCTCCCCAGCTGTAAACACAGTTAGATTGATCCGTCACATCCGGACATGGCTAAACTTATAATGCCTGAACCTGCAGTTCTGGAAAATTACTCTCTGACCGTGCAGACACATCATAGTTTGTTTTATATGACAGTGTTGCAAGCATTCGGCCCACAAGTGAGACAGCACATTTTGACTGATCGGTTTCAAGTGTGCACGCTAATCGGCGCCTCTTGCATACACGCACCGGAGACACTGAGGTCCCGCTGGACACTGATGCTGGAGTTATGCAATTCCCATACAGATACCAAGACAGTTTTCCATCCAAGGATGGATGTACACCGTTACGATCCCACTCAAATTCCATTGGACACTGATGCTGTGTTATGCAATTGTATTCCCATACTGACATCAAAACTATATGAACAGTCCCACCTCAGTGGCAACTACGCGAGTTGCTCAAGTAGCAAGATAACGACCAATGAAAGCATACATGCATCATTCGGAAAAAACAAATGAGATGCTTTTTTAAAGAACTTATACGAAATTCAGGCTCATCTTTTAAAATATTCAATAATTATGGCTTATGTTTTTCATCCAGGGTAGCTGCAATGCACAAAGGAACCACATTTGGTAACTCGAAATGGACCCAACATACCTCATAAAATGAAATTAATGATGATAATAAAACAGAAGGAAGTAAAAAGCCAAGTTTTTATATAACCCCTTGTAATATAAACTAATGTAATATTTACATAAATATGAAGACTAAATGTGTCAAATTTGTATTACAGTTGGGAATGCGCATTCAAGGACACCACCAGCAGAGTTAAATACAGTATGCATAAGTTTTTTTCTTTCATAAAAAAGTCTGTTTTTAAAAGTCTTTCTTTTTCTTCTCTATTCTGACTTGATTGCAACATGGCGCGAATGCACTGAGAATTGTGGCTCACTTTCTAGGAACCGCATCTGACATCCTATTGAAAGCGGCCTGACCCACATAAACGAAAGCATTACAGTAGTGTATTGTTCTGCTTTCCAGAAGCTCAAGGATGCGTCACACAGTCTTGCAGACCCCAACAACTGTGAAAAGCTCTCCGCCGACTCCCAAACATGCATTTCAACACCATGCGGGCTGATATGAGTCTGTTTTTTTTTTTTAACATGGCATTTCCAATCCATCTATATAGTTTTTTCCAAGTAGATAATTTCAAAGATTAAATGTGCAGTGATATAACTATTACAACAATTCAAATGTTTTTCATTCAATGAATAGCTTCATGACCTTCTTTCTCTTGTGTCGGATGTCATTAAATTGCGTAACTAATGTCAGCCTTAAAATTGACGTCGACTTGGACTTTGTTGAGCGATAGCTGAACAATATTTGTGGAGGTGGCAGTTTGTTTTCAAACGTTTCTTTTAATGTGTTTATCTGCGCTGTCTCACTGTGACGACCAGCGACCTTGCTGTTACGCAACTCTGCAGCACTCAGCATGTTCTGCTTCGTGTCTTTGGTTTCCCGAATCACCATCACCTTGTGTAGAAAGCATTTTGTCAGATCAGAAAAAAAAGCTCATTAATGCCTTTAAAGGAACTATTGGACTGCGAAATCATTCCTTCTCACATCTGCACTTGTTTGTGTCACATTTGTATGATTCTATTTGTGCTGTGACTATCCCAATGTGCACCCAGGCAGGCCTCCAGGTGAAATACTGCTGCAAATACTCTGGAGCTCATGTAATTATGCATTCTTGTGTATACAGAACTGCATTTGTAGAAGCAAGTCCAAATATACGCAATGAGCTGAAGCTCATATAAATGCTAAAAGAAAACAAATAAATGAACAATGGCTTGATGATTATCCAAAACACGAACTGTATTACAAAAGAAACGCATAAACATGTCATGACATGTCCTACAAAATATGAAAGAAATATGTTATATAATTACATAAATCTCGTGTTAGTCTGTTTTTTTTTTTTTTTGGGGGGGGGGATCAACAAACATTGGGTATTTGTGTTTCGCCGCACTGATCGACAAGTGTAATAAAGATGGATTTCAGATTGTAATCTAAATTTATATTATTTCTCGTATGCAGTCACTGGCCACAACTTTAGGTGCAACTACAACCACATGCATTTTTAAACGGATACATTACGTATTGTCAAAAATGAGCAGAATTGTGATGCAGAACTTGGCATTGGAAGCAAAAGAGGGAAATGCACTATCGTCCACTCCGATGCCTGTCCGATCGACTTGGTGGAGTCACCTTGGGGATACGTCGCTTTAGCAGCACCATCCAAAACTCATAGGGACCAACAGCTGTGTAAACATTAATTCAGGATACTGTATTATTGCTGTTGACTCTGAAGCCAGACAGGAACACATTTATATGAAGATTTTGTTATGAATTCCACACTGACCTTTTTTTGTCTGCCCCCACTTCTACCATAATGTACACGCATACTTCTTCCTGGCTATGATTGTTTGTTTTATTAAAATAACTCTGGTAATCCTTTTTAGATGACAGTTTAAATCCCAATTCTACATTTAGGAATTTCCAAATATGTTCTTTTGTCGGGCCACTCATGCAACCATTGATTTGCTTGCATCTGCCTCTCGTGAAAAATACACTACCACCTAGGATAGGTTGGAGTTCCTCGTGATGGAGGTTCTGGCACATTACACACTTTATTACACACACAGTTTGAACCTCACAGTAGAAGTAAAAGTGTTATCAATGGTACAAAACAGCAGATCTTATTTGACTTGTCTGTGTCATAGAAACAAAGTATTGGTAATTAGTATAACTCTGTGCACTGTCTCAATGAGTCCTACTTTGCCAGTCTTAGGAAATGGTCGCTCATTTTCTACTGGGGATTTATCATCCTGTAGCATTTCCTTGCAAAATGATCATGTCCGTCAAGAGTTCACTTCGCTCAGAACAGTGCGTTCCAAGAGCGACGAATACCAGGATAACAATTGTCATTTAAAAGAAAGTAGAGTCACACTCACACATATTGTTCACCTCTTTCGGTTTTGTCTTTGAAACATTGAATAACATGAAAAGCAATAGCTAACAGCAGTCAGTTCTAGAAAAGCAGCAAAAGGTAACCTTTATAGGTCAAGAGCCACGTCTCGCAGCAGAGATAGCAAATTTTGCTATTTAGAAGATAGATGTAAAATAAAAGGAAATTAAGACCTCAGTGTTTTTAGTTTTATGGGCTCACATCTCAATGGCTCAGTGTTTATAATGGAGTTTCTCAGGGTTCCACCTTAGGTGCACTACATTTTTGATATCGTAGTTTCTTGTGTTGGTCCCTCCATCTATGAAGCTCTCCCCAAACTTTAAATGTGTTTTTGACACTTTCCAGAACCAGATTTCACAGATAAAGTTGAGTATAAATGCAGTGATGTTCTTGCCTTGCGTTCCTCGGCTTCGCCCTAACCACATACGTGACACAGTATGCTCCCAGCAAGTATTATAATGTACTATGATCGTTTTCTCGAAATTACAGAAACCGTGGCAAGATTGTTTTATTTAGTAATATTTGTTTCTTGACATTTCATTTAAAAATTATAATATATTTCATTATAGGGAAATATACTGCAGAGCAGTATGTCCGAAGTAAAATAGCGTCCATTGTTTATGAAGTGCAAGTAAAAGAAAAACACGGATTATAACCTGTTTAGTTTTTCAAATGATTTCCCGCTATAAATGCAAAGAACACATGAATTTGTGAAAGACATTTCATGTGTCATCCAGTTACATTGGGAGTTTGCACAGCAAGGGTGTATTGTACTGTACATACACAGTAAAGTTAGAGTAACTAGTTAACAGACATATGTGTTGTAAATAAGTGACAAACTTTATGTGTGTTATTTCCATTTTTACTGCTCTTCCACTCTTCCACTGTCGGTCAAGACCATCCTCTGTGTGTGTACCCTCGGGTCGGCAGGGTTACCAGCTCACAGTAAAACGCTGTTTCTCTCACAGTGTCGACATGTTCCCCTTCGGTGTGTGGCTTGGCGGCCCCTCACAGCACGGCGCGCCACGTCCAACCCGAGGCTCTGATCTCTGACACCCGCTGAGCCGGAGCAGCCGCCACGTACCTGAGAGGACGTGAGGCACGCCAGAAACCGAATCGCATGCTGAAGGTAGTGCAGGTACGGTCCAGCAACGTCATTTGGAGAAAAACACACACTGTCATCACTGCGGGGCATCATATTATGCAACAAGTTCTTCTCATGGCGACGACATATTTTTTTTCGTTAAGGTTATAGAGTATAAGCGTATATAACACAAATAGCATAAAGACGTCATATGTCTTGTGTCAGAGAGTCTCTTAGAGCCACATGCTGCAACATGAAACGCATAACTTGTTCCACCAAAGACGAGCAATATATTTTTCAACGTCCTGCGTACAGGTCTGGCTCCTTTTCGGCATGCCTTGGCACATGTATGTTCCTGGGTAGTAGTCACAGAGTTAATGTGAGCCAACCAGAAGTCTGCGCCTTATGTAAGAGTGTATCTCGCTTGCGTGCACGCACACACACACACGCACACACTTAGTGTCTCTTCATACTAAAGCCGATTCTTGCGATGTCACGTGCTGTTCAACGGCATTGACATGTATGGGTGTCCACTCGACACCTGGCAGAGCAAACACAATTCTATTTTTTCACAAGTCACTATTATTGACACGTCCTTCCTGGCTATTTGCATTGGCTTGCTGTTTTTTTGGGGTGATGAGCTATAATTGGCACTGTCTATATATGATTCGTTTCATAACCTTATAGGTCATTGTACAGTATTCCCTCAGAAATGAACATGTTACTGATAGGAGCTATTAGAAATAGCCTCATCCTTTCAAAGAGCTCAGACATCTGAATGTAACTAAGCTCGGAAGGTGACTCATTGAGGCACTTGCTTTTTGTTTGGTCCAGTATATTTAAAATCTCATCCTACCAACCATGTACCAACCCCAGATGCATATGCTTTTGTTATGTCTGCTGGCATTACAGCTTAAAAATACAAAGGTTGACCCCAGTCAAAAGCACCCAAGTTCGCCGAAGCAGCTTTTATGAATGTAACTATTCAGTACGTTTTTGTCATTGGTCCTGGTTTAAAATATCAGACAGTATCAAGTGGAGTTGGTTTACTTTGACGGGGTCGTTTTGAAGATGGACACAGATGGACCAGCTGAACATTTCCACACGGGACAGGAGATACTACCGGCCTTCAGGTAAAATCATGCTCAAAGTCACAAATTCTAGCAGTAGTACTAACTACAGGATGAAACCGAATGTATTGTTTATGGCCTGTGATAGCCAGACGTAAGACTTTTTTTTATATACACAAAAGGCCTCGTTCTCTTAAATATTGTTCTCAAATGTGTCCAAGTCTGTGTTAGTGAGCACTTCCCCCACCTCACAGGTGCAGCATACCAAGATGCTGATCAGACAGCATGATTATTGCACAGGTGTGCCTTAGGCTGCCCACAATAAAAGGCTACTCGAAAATGTTTGCTGTATTAATAAAAACAAAAGTGTTGCTTTTATACTTTTTCTCAGTGGAGTAACACGTTATTTATTTTTGCAGGCAAAGATGCCAGGCAGACCAAGACTAATACTGCTACATTACAAGTCCTAATGGGAGCATCGACGACCATTCTGAGAGTGAGGAAAACATCACACGCTAACGTGAATGTCCATTACTTGGTTGGAAAATCTCCTTGCTCCCCAGATTGAGGCAAGAAGGTAGCAACTGTTTGCTTGCCCTTTGACATGCCAGCATGCCCCAAGTGTAGCAATAGATGAATTGTTTGCTTGTGTTTTAGTTTAAGGTGCAGATATTTGAATGAAGAATACAAATGAATAAGTGTTTATTTAATGACTTATCAGGTTTAGTTGGATTAAAAGGCAAAATTAAATAAATAAATAAATGACTAAGAATCAATGTTGACATGACTTTGCTAGCCTTCTGTTGAAAGATAATACAAAAAAGATGCTGAAGTTTGTAGTGGGGTGCCTTTGTATTGAAAAACAACATAATCTAATTATTTTATTACAAATCATTTACATCTCTAATTACACCTATGAGTTTCTCAATACCGGTAGACTGTTGACTTGAAATGACTGATATGAGAGTGTTTGTTGACAGTATGCTTATATTCAGCATTTGTATTTATTTGTTTTCAGCAACGAGGGCAGGATTGTGGGATAGTGGTTAACACGTCTGCGGCGCATTGCAAAAGCAGCCATGTTAGGTTTATTCAAGACTCAAAACTTTCCATAGGTGCATGTAAATGTGAATGGTTTTGTTGCCGTGACTTTAATGAGGACAAGCGCTACAGAAGGTGTTGTCTACTATAGAAGATGAACTGACTAATTATCTCTAGTTACGTCTTAATTGCTATCTTTTTCCAATATTTTTCGTGTTTTCATACTATCTGGAAAGGAGCGAGTCAGCCTCCTATGCAGTTGAAATGTTTTGTACAAAGTGTGTTTGTGAGATGTATAAACAAACTGCAGTTTTGGTGCATTGATGATGTGTTTAGGAAGAGGAAGTGAAGGATCTCGAGAGATGCGCTGAAGACGCGGAGATGGCACACACTTCGCTGCTGCATATTCATATTTGGAGGTCGACGCTGTCTAGATGTTATGTAACTAAATTTATGGCAAAACCGTGTGGTGGAATGCGCTCTGACTCCCTCCGATTACAAAAGAACCTTCAGTCAGTCCCACACGGACATATATCACATGCTTGATGCCAACGGTGACACAATATTGTTGGTTGGTGGCATGGTTTACTGCCATGTTGATGCATATTCTCATGAGCAATAGACAAGACCCATTAGTGCCCCAAGTTCCATGAAGTCTGTAAGGACAGACTATATTTTTCCATTTTTATTTCCGATCTTGATGAAAGCCAAGGGTCCCATTACTTTTGGCAGTCGGGCATGTAACTAACCTAACATGCACCTTCCAAGGCACTTCCATCACTGGGCAGCTATAGCACGTGAAGCAGCCAAGAGTTTGAGAATATAGGTCATGTTCATTTAATATGTGGGGTGCGGTTATGTGGGAAGTGTTGCCAGTGCCCCCCACTGTGGCAACAGGTGCAGCCACGCTTGAGACACATGCTGTCTGTCTGTGTTGGCAAAATCGGAGCTTTTTGGGGGAAGTAAAGTTCTTGCCTTGGGTCTGTGTGGCTGATAGAGGAGTTCAAAGCAGCTCGCCTAGCAGGAGTTGCTTCGTAACTCATGAACAACCCAAAGCTTTGACAAACCATTGCCTGAGGGCCTCCTGTTTAGATGATGGCAAGCCAACTTTTTTTTGCGCTGCTTTCCAGTGTGGAGAAAGTGATTCCCATATTTCCTTTTACAACCACTGCTAGTTAGGTCATTTAGATGTTTGCAAAGTATCAAGATTGTGGATGCCTTCCTCACCATTCAGGAAGAGCCATTCATATTGGAGCTATGTTCGGACAAAACTAGAACAGGGCTCTTCCAACTTTTTGGGGGAAGGTTTTCCGAGAACCCCCTCAAAATCCAAACGTTTCCGTTGCAGCGAGTTGGTCATACGTGTGACGGTCAATGTCAGTGTGTGTGGCGGGGAGTCGCGAACTGTATTTAAAAAAAAAAAAATGTTCCCTCCGATTCCAATTTCTTTTGGCTGCGCTGCATGGAGGAAAACTTTTCCTTTTTCTCCACTCGGTTAATATCATTTAAACATACCCATAGATCTGACTGAACGTTATCATCAATGTGCTTTGTCAACTTCATACATGACCTTCCATCAAGTATATCTGGCCTGTGCACCTGCCCTTGCCAGCTCAGCCTGGGTGTCATCTTGCACCCAGGTAATGGGAGAGTCAGGAGGTACAGCATGTTCTCTGGCAATGGTTGACGTCTTGTTCTAGTCACATTTCACAAGGGACTCCTCGAGGACTTTTGTCTTGTATTTAAATATGAGTCAGACTCGTTCCAAGAATGCGTGTATGTGTGTGTACAAGGTTTGTGCCAGTCACACACACAACGCAATTCCGCGAGCTGAGTTAATCCATTTAGAGATGATCTAACTCTCTCTTTGGCACGTCCTGTTTGGAAACTTTACGAGTTGGTGCTATAATTCATAGCTGGATGCAACCGAGACAAGAGCACTCATTTCCTGATAATGCCTACTGGTTATGCCAGAACTATGGCAATGATAGCAGCGTAAACAGTTTATGGAAGCTTTTTATGTCATCATGTTGCCCATGTACTATAAAATCTCATGGATTAATGGATGAAATGATTTTCCAGAAAATGTTTTTCACATTTTTATTTTTCAACATCATGAAAGAGCACCACGGATACAAAAACATGGGTACAATTACAAATTTGTTAGTTTCAGTCCTAATTCCACAGGGTGCGTGATGCACTGTGGTCAGTACTGGGTCGGTGCTCCTCCATCGCTCACAAAGGAGCGGTTCTGTACATTTTTTTTCCCATTTATTATTTTTTTAAACGAAACACTAGGACCGCTCAATCACGGGCAGCAGCTTGGCTCAAATCATGCAAACGAGTTGATTTTAAGACAAAGACGGATGGAGACTTTTACAAGACCTGAGATACGTTGGCGGAGCAGATGTGTGGCTGCAAGGTAAAAACCCAATGGGGGGAAAAGAAGAAATGCAAACGGTGGACACGGGTGGCAAACATTCATAATGTGAATTAGGAGATTGTACCTATAAATCGGAACATTCGGTCACGATGCTCTTTGATTTTAAAAGGCCTATGAAAAGCTTTCCAAGGTTCAAGTAATACCTCCCCCAAGTGTGTCTGTGGCAGCAGTTGATTCACAGTGAGGTCAGAGCATTGATTGTCCTGGCGCAGCCAGATAGAACGTGGATCTTTTCTTGTTGTTGTTCCGCCTCAGTATTGCTCACAGGTAGCCTGATCTTGACCCCAGTGTTGGCCGGCAAGAGATAATAAGCTACGGACTGCGTCATGTTTTGTGAAAACCTCTTACAATCATTCTGGTGTGACTCGTCTAACAACGTGAAAATGGGCATGAAAAATATTTCTACAAATGTACAATAAAAGATGGGAAAAAAAACTACTGTCATACAGCAAGAAAAAAATGCATGTTATACATATTTATTTATATATATATAAATATATATATATATATATATATATATATTTATATATATACTAAAACAAACATTGGATTGCAGAAAGTACTCTCAACAATGCACCTGCAGACAATGAGAGCAATAAAATAAAGATTATTTACAGAGCATATACAATTGTCCAAAAAGACTTTGTGTCATCCCCCAAAAAGAAGCATGCCCATAAACACTATTTCATCTGAAATATCTATATGCTTCATGTATTTAGATCCACAAAGAATCCGTAAATGTTGTCCACTTTGGCGGCATCCGACACAGAGAGGAGAATTTAATGTCATCATTAATGTTCTTATTAAAGGCACCAGAAAATAAAAGCCAATTAATGTCTGGAAAGGCACGAGTTAAAAAGATTAACCACAGTAGTGAGGTTAAAAATGCTGATTATTTCAGTGAAGGCACCAGTACATTTGTGGACGTGCCCAATTATTTTTACTTTTACACAGAAAATAATCGATTGACTAAACCTTGATCTGAATGTAACAGATTCATCTTAAAAGCACATTGAACTTGTTTGACCTTTTACAAATGGGTCATATACTTGGCATGGTATCAAAATGTGTTATACAGTATTCTTTGCGGTATGACTTCACCTTCATGAGCATATGGCACGAGTTGCAAATATTTTACTACTGTAATACTCACTGTCATGATTGAGCCTGTGTTGTGTACTGCATCTTAAAAAACCAACAACATTTCAGTTGTCAATTGTTTACAAAAAAATAGCATGCTTTTTTTAGTTGACCAGCCATACATCAAGTGCCTGAAGCAGATTCTCCGTATTATGTACAACATTCACTTATTGAGTAGACAATTATATACATATACCTCCTTGTGATTGTAATACTGGAAAAATCTCCAACGCTTCATGTCGTTAGAGATACAGCTTCGGGCTGGTTGATTGCGTGAAGCTAAAACCAGTCGATTTAGCGTTATTGTTACTGGATGTGCATGCAGACAAGCCTCGTTCCTCGATTGTTCACATTGAAGAGAGCAGCAAATGACACTGACTGGCTGCGAGTGTACATGTGTTAGTCATACGCCACAAAGTGATGCAAAAGAAGTGCTCCGTGTTTTCCGGGAGGGCCGCAGACTCCGACCCCAAATGTCACATTTTAGTGCGCAACAACGGGCTCGCCTTCGCCGCCCTGCGCAAGGCCGTTTGGGAGGTGACAAATGTGTGTTCGTTCAAACTCTTCGCGGCTCGGAAATAGCAGTGACGATGATGCTTTCGAGCGTCTGCTTGCCTCTCGCACTTCCAGAGCTTTTTTAAAAAGAAAAACCTACAAAAATACAGCAAAACTCATTTGAAAAGTCTGAAGAACATCTTGATATGTCCAGCTATTGTGGTAAATCTATGCTTAAGGAGGGACTGAGGCGTCTTCCCAGATGTTGCTCCAGGGAGGTCGGAGACGGGGTGTGCTTAGTGCCCCCCGCTGGAACCTGGTGGATTATGGATCCAGTCGAGAACTATGAGTGACAGGCTGCCAATCATGAAGACGATTCCCACGACCAGAAAGACGGCCGCCTGCGGAGCGAGACGAGAACAAAATAATATTAAATGCGTTCGGATGAGTGAGGACGCACCGCAGGGTTCTGGTGAAATTTCTGTCGAGTCACATTTTGAAAACGGGCCCCGCCTGCGGGTGTACACTCGGAAAGCTGATATGTTGAGAAAGTGCTGACAGCATATGTGTGGACTCACCCCGATCTTCTGAGGGGAGCGAAGCGGTACCGTCTTCACCAGGCGGAGGTAAAAGGCGGCAGGGAGGATAAAGATGAGCATGGTGGCTGCCGACGAACCTGATCGACAAAGAAGCAAGTTTAGAAAAGTGTCTTTACGCCCACCAATGGCATCTGGGGGGGGGGTAAAAATGCATTTCACATCATGTCAAGTGCATGCCCAACTAGTTTGGTCGCCAATCAGAATGCAGAAGAAAGTCATTCCCAGGAAATCCAATGACAATAATTGAAGTCAATAAACGTATGGTGATAGAACCTAAATATTAAGTTCAAAAAACTGTTATGTAATAAAACATTGAACGAAGCAAAATATTACGTTTTCCCCCGTCTCAATGCAAAAGCTAATTTATCTAAAACGCCATTATAGTGCCAACAGCCTCTTCTTTGAAAATGATGTACAAATAACATGGAAGCACCAACAATAGACGAACTCAGTGATTCGCAAAGTGTGCTATGAGTACCGCGAGTGCTATGCGGGCTCCCTCTAGGGGAATGCAAAAGAATCACTGAATGAAATGTTCAAACTGTGCATAATATTTACAGTGACTATTAACCAGATCAGTCCATTTAAGTACACTTCAGTTGTATTTGACTTTTAAGTACAATACATTGCATTTAATCTTTTAGAACGGTTTGTTTTAAAAAATGTATTTTGGTACAATTTTGCCTTCAAGTAAACGTTAAGGCACAATTGCAATGAAGCGATGCTATGTGACTTAGAGTTGGAAAGAGGTTATGAATTTAATAAAGCGTCAATTGGCAGGAGTACCGCTTGATTGCATAACATTGTTACACACGCACAGTCTATTGCAGTTGCACAATGTAACAAATAAATGAAGAATTCACACGCAAAAGCCATCAAGCGCCATTTGGACTTCTGGCAGACATCAAACAAGCAACATATATTAACTTAGAATACCCCAAATAAAAATATTAGCTTTAACCTAAAAAACCCACCTCATTTTATTCAATTCACAATGTGTGCCTTTGCATTTGTTCTCTGCAAATGTAATTCCTCTTCCTCCCTATTCAACTTTCCAATATATTTTCATGCAGAATACCTGCAGATTAAGAGGAGGACATGGCTAATATTTAATGTTGTGGTGTTAAAGTGTCAAGAATCTTTAAACCGAGTGGTCACGATTTTCTCACGCGACTGCACAGCTGACACGACCTGACACTTTAAGCTTGTACACTTTTTTTTTTTTCAACATTTTTATGAAACTAAAACAACCTCTGACCCAAAGCCGCTAATCGGACCGCTGCGGCCAATCTTCACATGGTCGGATGTCGGATTCTCGCATGTGCTTTTTTTTTTTTTTTTTTTTTTTTTTTTTTTTTTTTTTTTTTTTTTTTTTTTTTACTGATCCACTTACCAATGAAGCCAAAAATGTCTCTGATGGTCGGGACAAAGATGACTAGCATGTTGTTGAAGAACAAGATGCAGGCGGCGATGATCATGTGGCGAGGCCAGCTGAAACTTCGGCCACTGAACAGCAAGGTAGTGATGGAGGAACGGATCTGGACAAAAACAAAACAAAACGGGATATTCACATCAAACTGACTGAAGGAAAATGAACGCCAGAAGCTTGTGGTTTTTAAGCCGGCACAAGACAATGCATCAATTGTAACAAATGTCTTTAATAAGGCCATGGATAGAAAATATCTCGCTTCTTTGAATCTGTGGCAGTCATCGTTAATGCTCTCTGGTTCTCGTTCCTCGATGTCGCTGCTGTCCCAGTTTTTTTATACCCCCAGGGACCCCAAGACCTCAATCAATCAAATCTTAACCACGGTCGACCATACCTATTTTCATTTATTATTATCATTTTTTTTACGTTGCGTCGTCATCCCTGGAGCTTGAAAAAAGTAACGAGCCTATTTTGACAGAGGAGTGGAAACTACAAATCTCTGTTTTTTCCCCAGACTGCTATGTTGTACTATATTTCTGTAGACAGCAAACTAGTTGAGACTCCATCTGTGGTTGCAGCAAACGTGCCCTCCAAGACACGATGAATCTACTATCAGTTCCTCAGAAAACACAGAAAATTATAGAGAAGCACCGCAGACATGCGCACAAACGGGTTATCCAGCTGTCTTATCCAAAGGCATCATTTAAGTATGTGGGTGTATAATTTGTCGTATGCGAGTAGTCAAAACGTTTTGCGGCGTTCCACCCCCTTTGTTGTCGTCGTGACGTACACGAGTTTACATTCGCATGGATGCCCTCAATTCTTTCTCAAGGTGTTTACCAAACTTCCTCCTTTAAAAAGTCCGTTTCGAATGTTTTCAAGCTTGAAAACACTGTTGCCATGTACACAAACATTGACTACATTTATTTTAACTAATTGAGCAGCTGACGTCATTTCATTGCAGTGTACAGTCAATTTAATTGCAATGACATGAAAGGATTCTATTCCAAATGGCTGTGAAAACTGGTGGCTATGGTTTGTGACAAATAAAGCACCTGTTCTTTAGACTTGCTATTTATCAGGATTTGCCTTGACAGGATAAGAAATAGAAACTGAAGCAGGCCTCAGTTTTCTTGAGCCCGCACTATCTGTCAGTAACCACAACAGTCCCAAGCCTCATTCCCACACTTGGCATTGACTGAAGTCTGTCAGATGCCGTGTGTACAAAAAAAAGCGTGCGTGCGTGTTAAGAGAAACAGCGAGCCCGCAGATCCCCGCTAAGACGCCCGGTGCTGCTTGAGCCACAGGCAGTCCGTTCAAGCATCCAGTGGGTGAAAGGTCGCCAGTATCCGGTGGAGCCCGAGGCGCCCGCCGGCAAGATGGCTACACAGGGAGAGGTTAAAAAAGATGGCGCTCGAAGGTGCCCATTCAGAACGGTAAAGGGATTATCTCGCACTGTGCAAGGCAACCATGAGGTTGCATCAGCCAAGTGGTGAGAGGAAGGCGGGCGCTCATAGAGGAAAGGGGGAGGTGTGTCACTTGCAGTTGACAGTTGATTGTTTATTTTTACAACAGGCCTTACTTCCTGACTCTTTTATGTTCTACTTTTCAGGCATAAAAAGGCGCAAGACAGCGTATATAGTCTATGATGGCAGATTTATTTTGAATCAACATGCTCAAGTACGGCAAAAAAAATAATCAAAGATTTTTGACAGTCCCAAACAGGTGACCTTCATTGTGATGAGGTTTTTCTGGGGTAACAGCCAAATTGGCTGCCAAAAAGGAGTCACCGTGAAGAGTTATCTGAGCTACTGACAATAATTTAACTGCACCCCCCCTTCAAAACTCTCCAACCTCATGCCGCCTTTCCCTCGCTCCCACCAGCTGTTGCGTAATTCGGCTCGGAAAACTCGAACCGGGACGGGGCATTTCTCTCCGAGGCTCCGAACTATTCGGCACCCAACTGTTACCTGGTGCGAAGCCTTTGGAGTACACCGTGTGATATTTGTACACGTTTGACTCCTGCTATTTACCTGTCAGACACCCCCGCCCTCTGCCCCCTTCCAAAGGCGCATACACATCCACACAGTGAGAATGTGGATGAACTGGTAAGAAAGCCAGAATGAACCGGTCACAACTTGACTCAGCAGGTGTGCAGAGTTTGCAGTGGATTATTCTGTAAGTATTTGAAAAACCTCGTGGTGACTTACACATTTGTAAACATGCACACCTGCATAACGATCCAGAGACAAAAAGCAGAAACTGTACTGTACTGGTTGCCATGTAAATATATATGTATATAGCTCATTTTCATTTCAACTGATATGAAACAAAACCTTGCACAGATGCCAGGAAAGTCCCCATTTCCTGTAAAAAATAAATCATATATGAAACACAAGAAGCGAAGCATGACAGCCCAACTGGCGCCTTTTCACTTCATCATTTGCAGCCAAAACAAAACGTCCAACAGCAGTTTAGCCCAAATGTAATGCTCTAGGGGGGCTCTAGTGGCCATTTTACATCCTGCAACCAACTTCTGCAAATAAATTCAAGTTAAATCTGTTTTCGATGTATGTTGCACATATTCTTGGCCATGAAGGTGGTTCACCGAGATTGCGGAAAATGACTTAACAACCCAAACATGAGTCTCAAAGGCCCTGTAAAGTAAATTCAGAAATTGGTTTCTAAATGCATGACATATGTTGGAAAGTAATTGCCAAAAACGTACAAAGACTGAGGACTCAGTTGTGGAGTCAGTGGTTCTAAAGTTATCTGTAGCACTGTTTATCACCATTCTAGTTTTGCAGCTATTTTTTGGCTGTGTGGCAAAAATGGCGTCGCGTGACGCACTTTGGCAATGCCTATACCCCGACAATCCATCTCACTTTCGAATTGTCCGCTGGCGTGGCCGCTTTATAACGCCTCGTTGTTCGGCCGTGAGTTCGCGCACGTCATGCAGAGAAAGACGGAAGAGCGAATAGCGTGGAAAAGCGCCATGACGACCTGGTGGGATATACTCCAGCCGATGGAGGCTTTCAGCAAATGTATTTCCGCTTTACAGGGACTTGAATTGTTTATAATTATCAATTATGTGTGACTAAATGTTTTATTTCACCTCAGCAAGAGTAAGAGAAAGTTAAAGATCGCAGTTAACATCACGTTCTTAGCGCGTGTTCACATGATCATGAGTCAAACTGTAATTAGACACTCCTGACTAAATTGGGGCGTGGACGACTTCTAAAAGCTGATGCAAACTTTAAGGTGTCTGACAGTAGGCAAATTGTCCGTTCCATCTTAATGCTAGAGAAACTATAATAGGGGATTTCTATTTGTAGCCATAACAGCAGGCCTTGAAGCTAAGACGGCAAATTAGCGCAAACATGTATTTACTGTCAATTGATGTTTAGGACATTAAGGAGACTATTAATCATATCTTAAATATAAGCCTGAGAACTGGGACATGTCTGCCTCCATGGAAAGCCCCTTCATAATGCACCGAATCCTGGCAAAGCCCTGTGTGATCCAGCCTCCGTTTTGTATCTTCCCCTCACGTGACTGCACACAAACGTACGCGCGTTCATTGTAGCGTCTAACACACGTACACGCACATTCTTTGCGCTCTCGCATATATACGACTTCTCCGCGGGGGCCGAGGACAGACGGCCGCAGACAAAGCTAATGTTAATCTCTCGCTGAAGGTCGACAAGCAAAATGAAGGTCGGCGAGGATTCAAGGCGAGATCCTCAAATGTCAGGTGGAAACTTGGCAGAAGGACAGCACCGCTTTCCATCTGACGTCTCACCTGAAGCCAAGGTTGTCACTGTCAATGCAGCATAATACACTACAGGCATGGCAATGAGCAACAAATGTGCATTATGATTAATTAATTTGGGATAGGCTAATCTATGGAAGCCTTCTCTATTTATACTGTAAGACGCAATGAGCTGCCAGTAAACTGACCTCGCCTATAAACACAACACCTTCTGCTATGTGAGCTATTTGGTCAATACTCCCCTCTCAGCAGTTAATCATAATAGCTGACTCATGCGAACCAAGTTTTGACTCCCTTCGAGCACCTCTGCGGGTATAAAAAGGCCAAATATGTTTTTACCACCGGTGCGGAGCAATTCGGACATGTAGTTCTGACTTTGCCCCCCTTTTTTTTTTTTTTTTTTAAATATTGTGAGGTTACCGTTAATCGTGTACCACAGCTCCAAAAAGGTTGGGCAATGCTACTATACAAGAGCTGTGTCAATAACTAACTTTTTTTGTCTTTTCATTTTACAGTATTTATCATTCTACTGTTGCTTGCGTGTAGAACTGCATCGGATATGCTGATTGGGGTTTCCAAAATTTTGGTAATATAAGGCAACCCAAATATTACAGACAGCTGTTGGTATGATGCATTGTTCGTAACGCCCCCCAACTCGCCCTGAAATTCGTGGTCAAGGAGAGGGTTTTTCCACTGCCCGCGCCAATCCAGTAAACTTCCATTGCGGGAGCGGGAGGGGCGGTGTTGGGGTGGGAATCCTCGCCCTCCCCCACTCCCACTCCCCTCTCTCGGGCACATTGTCTTCAATTCAATCCACAGTGTCATGCAAGGAGAATCTCTCTGTGTGAATGTGCTTTTGTGTTAACGTGGAGGTGGCGGTGATCGGTCACAAGGAGAACAATGTAAACACAAATTTAATCTATGACTCATTTAGTTCGTGTGTAAAACAGTGTAAATGTGTTGCCAAAACAAAGGCTGCTGCATCGTCCTCTGTTTTGTGGGTCAATGACGACAAGCCTGCTGCTGCTGCTGCTGCCACCTGGCGGCAGCATGCAGCTTCGACCGGTCCATCCCGACACTTTTACAAGATGTCGCAAGCCACAAGTTGCCACGTGACCAAGGCTAAAAGAGGGCATGACACTTCCTCTTGGTCAGCAAACAAATTTGCCCACCTTGTGTCAGATTAAGACCTAGCTAAAGTTAGCCCCTGACCATATTTGGGAAGGAGCTACGTGAATGAATGTAACCGGGGGTGGGGGTGGGGGTTGGGAGGGCGGGGTATCCCATTCACAGGCCTACTAGTGACTTAGCATGCAATCAGACACTGAAGCTGGGATTGAATGCTGATATTATTGGATGCATGAAGACAATTCCGCCCCCTTCCTGGATGTTGACGCATTTCAGTGACTATCATAAGCGCGTGTGAACTGAACAATGTGTTCTGCATGCAACAGGACATCAGCAACGTCCTGATTATGACACAAAAAATCACACCCCGAGCAGCGAATAAAGGTCAAATAGGGGCCAACAACTGGAAATGGTTATAACATTATTCACATACAGTTTATTTACTCAACTGCAGAGATTACCGGGCAGATATTAGCAGTATTGTATAACTGTACATAATTAAAGATAGCCGTTTCTGTAACATTTCTTTTTTCAATGTTTTTGTAAATAAATGATGGTACTTGGTTTAAATGTCAAATAAATATAATGCATGTCTAGTGTGACACTTTATGCTGTCAGATGTCATAGAAAAGGTCATTACAGACACCTAGTGGCAACAACGGACCTTCAGACCGCACTGGAATTATAGCTTGTATTATATTAATGTATTTTAAATATTACTGTATTTAAAAAAAAAAAAAGTAGTTCTATCGATCGATCTATCTATCTATCTATCTATCTAATCCAGTTATTCTCAAAGTGGCGTACAAGTACCACCAGTGCTATGCAGGCTCACTCTAGTGGTAAACGAAAGGCTCGCTGATTGAAATACAAATAAAATGTAGAACATTTTAACACATTTGAATGGGATCATTCAGTTCAGTTTTTCTTTCCGATATTCAAGCGCAGTGTCAATGTTCAAACTGTGCATAGTGTTACAGTGCCTTATAATAATACAAGTATAATTTCTAGGAATAAAACAGCTGCCTCATTTTTGAGGAAGACGAAAAAAAGAAAGTATTTTCTTTTCATTTCAATGAGTGACAGCTCTTATGACAAGCTACTGCATTTGAAAACGATATATTAGGAGAAAACAATTATTCTATTTAGTACACGAGATACTTACAGGGAAGAGCACAATGGGGACAGTCAGCGTGACTGCAGTGAGGACAGCCAAACGCACCAGTTGTAGCAGCGTGTCAAACTTGTAAACCTTGGTGAACGTGTGAAGCAGCTCCGCCTCCACATTTTCTGTGTTTTGAAACAGAAACAGCCACTTGTGAAACACATTAGCAGAACGTAGACGAAAAGATTCTGCACGGTAACAAAAGTGGTCTTGTTCAGACATGACATGATTCCATTCACATGCAGGTGCATGCGCGGGTCCACATGAGGCCGCATTCCGTTATCGGTGCAATTCACACCCGACCGACTGAAAATAAACACTCGTTTGCAGGACAACTGTGTCATGTTTGTATTATTAGACAATGTTTGACATTCAGGACGCGTCGCCGGTGCCTCTGGTATCTTTATCTCGGCCTTTGCTTGTTTGACTCGGACAATGCTAATGCAACATGTAATGTTTGGATGTACTTTAAATGTGAAGGACTGAATTACAGCGCTGCTTCCTGCCAGTGAAAAACAATCATGGTCATTGCGAACTGCCTCCCTCCCACTCAAGACACATTAAGTGCAGCGCATATGAGTGGTTAGAAAGCTATCTGTGTCATGTCTGAACAATAGAAAGTTACGGTATGGATTAGTCTTCTTTTGCATCTAAAATCAGTTGTTGGGTTGTGTTACCATAAAAGGTGAGGTAGCCGAATAGTGCTGACATCATGTACATGATGAGCATAGCCAAGATGGACAGGTTGGAGACATTCTGCATCTTCTTCCTGCTGCGACTGCAGGAATAACAGAGCACGTAATCCATCGCTAAGTTCTCCACCAGTTTCAAAGGCATATAGCTTGTCGTATTTAGAAAGAAAACGGGACACGTACTCTTTCAGCTCACTGTAGATGGGCAGCACCTCAGGGTGGCACACAAAGGCAAAGGCCAGGATGGGCACGGTGTACGCCGTCTGGAGAGGATATTGTACAGTTACGGAAGGCTATTTGTCCTGTTTAGTGGTACGAGTAGTCAGCTGTTCTCAAAGTGGAAGGAGGCGCAGCAACTTGAGTAAAATACTGTCTGTCAGAGAGTTTCATCATGACTCTTCCCAAGTGCAAGATTGGAGCTGACTACACTACTTTTCCCCTTACTTCTTCAAAAAGTGAAGAGTCTGTCTTTTCCCATGATCTAATGTGCAGTATTTGTGGAGGATCGGGACCGAGCACTGCCACGAAAACCGTGAGAATTTGACGCTGCCACTCAAAGTGGGTATAACTACTGCATGTTAACAGTTTCAACCGTAAATATACCACAAACTAAAGCAGTATCACATCATTTCGAACGTATCCTCCAACATTATGCCTAAAAATTCCTCGCTTTATTCAATAAAATATATATGCATGTGGTGAAGACTCTCCGGAACTTCCACTAACAACCCAGACTAAACTTAGCCCTTCCTTGACATACAGTGGTCCTTTGATTTACGAGTTTAATTCATTCCACGGCCACGCTCGTAATCCATAACACTTGTATCTAAAATCATCTTTCCCGTTTGAAATGAATGGAAACGCCCTTAAACTGTTTCAGCCCCACATTGTGCATTCTGGTGTGCATACCTTGGCCACTAGGGGGCATTATAACGAAAACATACATAGACACACAAAGAAGTGTTTGACAACGAAGTGACTCAGTAAAATGTAAGAATATTAGTTGTTTATTTGCAGAGGATGAACAATATGCCTGCGACTATTGTTATATTGTATCTCTACATGTGTTTCGGCATCATTGGTGTTCAAACATTTGTTGCTTAGCAAGTTACAACACCGCAACATATATGCTATTCGTTATGGTGTTTTGCATTGTGTGTTAGCATTAAGGTAGAGGACTTTCCAAATGCAACGTAATGTGTTTGTTTTTAAATACACAAAGTGTCATTGTCTTTGTTTTTCGGTTTGGTTTGACAGTAACCTTCCAGCTGGGAGCGGCAGTAAATATCTTGAATCATCTTTTTAGAGGAATTATTCACTATCTGAAAAAACTGCTGCTCGTTGTGAAGTGAGTTGAGTTGGCTGCCACCATCCAACGCTCATTTCTCAAATGTTTTGCTTGTAAGACAGAGCAAACAAAAAATTGGCCGAGCAACGGCTCATGTATCGAAAAGAATCATTTGGGTCACTTGTGAGTCAAGGTACGACTGTATCGGTATCTTAGTGCCTCAGTTAAGATTTTTCACTTGAACAATACTTCCAGATTTCATGAAATTGGCATTACGGATCATGTGAGTCACTCTGAAAGGCTGTGTTTAATTTGTATCCTGGTGTACGTTCTCAGTGGCACACAAAGAACACAAATCCCACATGCATACAAAAGGCATGACACACCCTTCAAACCACCTTCACCAAACATTCGAGTTCGCTGAGTGAGGATTAGGATGGACCCGTCCTTGTCGCAACCTAGTTGAGGCCTTTTGCCTCGTTTCCCCTTTGGAAAAAGCCTTGTTAAAATAACATCAATCAGAGCGACCCACCCGCAGATTTGAGCAACCGCCGGTCGGTTTCAGCCGCACCTGTGAGTTGAAGATGAAGTATTTGGGCGTGCACATGTCCTCGTCGTCGCGGTGCGGCTCGACGTGGACGCCGGCGGAGGCGTGAGCGGCGTTGGTGTCCGTTACAGCCGGAGACACGTCCGCTCGGGAGAAGTCCATCTGCTCCGAACGGTTGTGTAACGCATACACGCCCGGCATGTGTGAGGCGTTCGTGCTTAGGTTGGCCGACGGGTGGTCCAGAAACGGAAGAGGGCATGGTAGCTGGGTTTTCTTGTAGATCACCTTGTGGAGGACAATAAAATTGACAGAGCCTACTTAGGTATAGTATGGTCACAGACAACCACGGTGGACATCTTTTATGTGTTGTACGTCTTTTGACTGTGTTCTTACGATGTCTCAAAGCGAGGTCAGGCCAACAGATTTTACTACATAGCAGCGACCACTGGAGGGAGCAATGTCGGCCCAACTTGTTCACGGCCTCAAAAAGCCTTCATAGAAATTTAAGAAGAACCATTTCTAAGTTTTCTATTTTTGAATTCGCATCTGCCGGACTGACCAGTTCCCATGGTCATATTTCTCAATGTGAGCAAGTTGCTCAGGTGCATGTGTTTCATAAAGCTGCTTTTTAAATGCGGAGCTGTTGAATGTTGAAAGTTATACACGCCTGTGTTCAAATGCTAGGTTTGGATGATGTAAAAAAAAAAAAAAAAAAATGTGACCAAGATAAACCTTTTTCCACCATTAACGTGGGCAACTAAATTTAAAAAGAAAAACAAAATCAAGAGGGGAGGTCGAAATAAAGCACTTCTAATGTGGTTGCGCAAGTGTGCACCCCTGCTGATAACAGATGTTTATTTTTAACACAAGATGTCACCGCAGACATCTTTTAACTGTTGTCAGAAGACACCAGCCATAAAGAAAACCAAATTCTAGCAAGTTTGGCTGTAAACAATCATTTTATCAAACTGTAGTCATGCTCGTTAGCGTCGCATACACAGGAAGTCCGTGAACCTGTTTTCCGCTTTTGGTCACATAATGATTATATTATATATTATACATAGCGGATGAACTAATCACATTCAAACTCATGTTAAATGGTAGTCAGCACACACCTGCTGCCATTTGAAAAGCCTCCCCTTAACCCACAAATACATTTGAGCGATGCTAGTTAAGATTTTCCTGACATTTCTTTTTAAAAGCAGAGGCCTGAAGGTTTAGTGCCAACATTGACGAGTATTTGGAAATGTTCAAAATTCCTTCCACCTTGACGATTCCGCCACCACCATGGTATTCTTTTAGTGATGAGCAGTGTTGTATGCCTAAACATACCTTTTGGAATTATAATCATAAAGGTCAAACTGGGCCTCATTGGACAATAAGAAAATCTCCCCAAAAACATGTGGGAAAATATGTTCGGAAAAAAGCCCGGCATTTGAATAGGGTGTGTGTAGAATGTTTATGGCCATAGTAGAAGTGTTTTTTCCCCTCTTTGAAACAAGATTGTGATGGTATAATGACATTTTTTTTGTAGTGAAATTTTTCCATTGTGAGAAAAAGTGTTCACAACAGATATCAGAACAAGACACGATGGACGCAAACCCACTCGGTGGCAGTCACCTTTAAGCTGTTTTTATAACTGAGGAATTGTAGAGTTCAACATCTAAATCTGATATGTAAATATCCTAAATCCTCGCTAATGGTTTTTTTTTTCTCACAAAAATAAACTTACGACTCCCAGGAAGAACACCATGCAGGAAAGAGAAAAACCACTCGTGTAGCCCAGATAACCTGCAATGAAAATAACATGATTTATTCGTCCACAAACAGACTTGGATAAGAAAGGCCACATAGATACCGATGCTATATTTTGCTTTTCTCTTCCTACAAACAGCTGGAAATTTGTATGAATGTCTATTCCAGGATATAGGTCACAGATGTAGGTCGAATATCCCAAAATAAATGTATAAAAGACGTGAGAGTCAGTTTGCAAGTGGGTTCACTTCAAAGTCTTTCTGTAATGCCAACGGATAGATATCGAGAGCTCCCTTAATTTCACAGCCGGTTTTGCGGGAGCTGAGCCATTTTGAACGCTCAACCTCGATCATAAAACTCCATGTGAGTAATAGAGCTGACTAAAGAGCTAAATGATACTTTGCTTTAAGTCATATCTGCCAAAGTTGACCGAGAGGCGGTGTTAAATTACTTTTGGCTGACTACAGACAGCTGTGAGGATGTGAAATGGATTCCTTAAAAGTCTACGGCAATAACGTAAGCGCTTGTGAACCAGGCAATGATTTACTGTCACTGGCCAGAACATTAGGAACACTCGCGCATTCTCGTGAAATTTGCTTTTTGTTCTGCAGTGTGCATGCTTACCCAGGTTTTTAAGCAGCGACAAGGGGAAAATAATTCCAATGGACACAAATATCACCAGGTAGTTTCCATTCAGGTACCATTCGCTGCGGTGCAAAAAAACAAGTGTTAGAATCTGACGATATTCCATCCATACTTGCAAAATAATAACACGTACTCACCCAGTACTTTCTTCTAAACCCAAGAATGCCCGAATCACTTCCGGCAGTTCATATTTCACAATAAAGAGGTAGCTAGACATGGCTGCAAAATGATACAAGATTTGAAATCGAGCCAAACGTATAAAAGGCCTTTTTTAAATTCTAATCATGTATTCCGAACCTACAGCTTACCTCCTATGTTTTGCATTATAATGGATCCGAACGCTGCTATTTTGCCAGGCCAACCAAATGCCCTTTCTCCCAGTTTCTCATAGATGAGGGATCCTGCGAAATCATTAGGAGACATTTAGCCACTAAAAGCTTCATAAACAACAGCAAATGAAAACAGGGCAAGCATACGAACAGATGAATGGAAGGAATCGCTTGTTGTGAAGGTAAAACTGAATACCAACCTCCTTCTTTAGCTGTCATAAGGAGCAGATGCACAGAATACAAGGAGAGGATGGCAACAGCAATGAGGAGGAGTCTATAAGCAAGGAAGAAAAGCAAAAGTCCAGCATTCAGATTTGCGCTGAAGGAGCAAGAATCCTCATTCTAATGATGCAATATGTATTCTATTGTAATGTTATTACAAGGCCATCATGGTCAGTTCATGTGCTGGCCTCTTTGAGAGTGGCTGAGTAGCGGCTGGAAGGGCTGTGGCGTGACTGCGAGGTGTCTAGATATCATCCACGAATGCTGATTGTCGGAGTTGACTTATAGGGGTCACCGAGTGAGTAGGCGGTCCATTTGATTGACAACTACTGATCGTTGACTTTCTTCTATTCTAATGTCACTGCGTATGGACAGGCTGCGTTGATACTCACGTAAACAGTATAATCCCTGTGTTGGCCATGGCGTAGGACAGGCCCAGGATCCCGCTGCCCATTATGGCATTGCTTAAGTTAAATACTGACATTCCAAAGGATGTATGGCCCGGATGCTGTTCAGATGTTTTTGTTTTTTTAAGAGAGAGAGAAAGAAAGGGAGAGGAGGCAGGAATGACATTAAATGGATGAATACCTCTCTGACAGTGTCAATGGAAACTCAGCATTGTTACTTTTTGATGGACTCTTGTATTGGATCTCATTATAATGTGCTAGTGTACCCAATGAGTATTATGATTTTTGATGTTGCTATTCTGTGCAGAGATATGATGTGAAAGTTTTGCGTCACGTGGGCATAACTTTGGCAATGCTGAACAATGTATCGCTGCAGCCCATAGAACAATGCCAATATATTTATTTGTGTTCTTACATATTCTTCATGGTACTCTTCATATTTCTTCTTCTTCATCATCCCGTTGGTCAGGAACTTCTGGCTCTCTCCATCGTCGATGTCATCCAGGTACTGACTGCGAAGGCACAAAATGAACACGGAGGGATTCTAAAAATGTCCACACGAAGTGTTCTATTGAGGTTTTGGACTCCATCCGCATTGCAGCGCATACCTGTTGATGGTGGCCTTTTCGGAATCGATGGTCTCAGTGAAACGGTCGTCCAAACTGTCCGTGCTGTCGTCGTCAGCCTCCGCGGCGACTTTCCTAAGCTCCATCCGATCCACCACTCCCGGCATAGTTGTTCACAACGGAATGCGTTTTCGAATGCTCACTTTAGCAGCAATGTGGTCCTTGAACTTCTCCTGGGATGATTTTCCCCGATACTATGTGATCCTAGAAAGGAAACAAAATAGATGCTAGAGCTGCTTAAATAACGCATTTTATAAATGCCTTTTTTGACTTGAACACGTTTCCAACTGCAAATAAGTCTGTACCGTTTCCTGGAACAGTTTGTTCTGTTACCTCAGAGCGGAAACAGTTTGCTTGGCACAACACGGGCGCCTCTCGTACACTGCTCCTCATTGCAATTCCCAATTAGATACCATAAGTGCCAAAGAGGAGATCTTGTTTCGTCTTTGGGGATATGGATATATGAAACATGTCAAAGGTGACATACTGTACACCGCAATTGCTTGCCTCAGTAAAGTCAACAAATGCTGAGATTCGGTCAAGGATGCAAAGAGTTCCTCAGCAATCATAAGGCCCCCTTGTTCACGTCGGAGGCCTCACCAACCCACGGGGGAGGAGGCATGCTTCACATTTTCCAGTTTAACATCATTATTATGTAATGTAATGTCGGCATTCAGTGTACCTGAAATTGTTGTGTCACATTCTCACAAAGAGCTCTTACACAGGAGCTAGAACGGCCCTCTGTAAAGTCATCCTAAACTGGATCAGCACCAAATTCTACACCATGGTTGATAACTATAGCCTCTCGTGTATTAATAACTGCCAAACACTGATTAAAGCGATGTACAACTTTATCTGGGGGCTTCTTTTTTGGCACTTCCCCAGCATTTTGAGGAGTACTGTTAGGCAGTTAGTTGCGTAATCCTTCATACAGATAAAAAGCAATTTCAAAAAAAATCTTGAAACCTCCTGAATGAGGAAATAATTGGCTTATTTAGCGAGACGTCTCAAGTGTCATTTCCCGCTATCCAATACACATGAAAAGCAGTAAACGATAAGTCTTTAGGATTCATTCAAGAGAGGCCTGGGCCCGCTAACGACAGCAGTTTGGGTGAAATCACCCTCGTTAATATAACATTCCGTTGCAAATATGCTGGAAGCGCCACCTGAAGGCCAAAAGTGTCTGCTCAGCGGTTGCTTGGTTTCTCAAGAAACGTCTTTGGGAGTTCACGACTCCTCATGTAAACTTTCCATGCCATGACGTTGCACAACAAGAGGGGGTGTCGCCCGCTACATAATGTCAAAGGTCGTCAATTGGGGGAGAAAAAAAACAAATCAAGCCATCGAATACTCGTTTAGTGACTCTGTGCGCTCAAAGAAGCTGCTGATCAGATGCATCTTTGCATCACAATAAACACCAGCAATGTTTACAGTCAATAGGCTGCCATGAATTGACGACAAAAAAAAGAAGAAAGAAAGAAACACCTGACTCTCACTGCTGACGTGATTTGACACACAAGTTTAAATTTGAGATATGATTTTGTTTTGCTTCTCTACTTGGGAGCCTAATGTGTTTAAACTAACTATAGGTTTTATATAACTCGCAAGCATTAATATATAGTCACTGGGCAACGCAGAGCTGCATCGCAACACAACTAAAAATGAATGAGCCAAATTGATCTATATACATAGCATGACCAATTCAAAAATCTGATGGTAAAATAACGGTATCATGGCATTGTGCCGCGTTAACGCCAGTCATTCTTCCTTCTTCCATTCCTAGAAGAACTAATTCTGACCGTATTTCTCCTCCTCCGCTTAAGCAAAGTCTTGCATCAGCCAACCAACCAAAAATTCTTTCTCCAAGACTGCAGAGAAGTGCAGAAAATGGTCAGCAGCTGTTTCTCAAATGCTCTCTGCATCAAGAGAAGGCATGTGCATACTTTTGAATAAGACCTATAGTTGGAAAAAAAAAAAACAACAACAACACTTTTATAACATAACTTGAAACAAAACAAACATACTCACTTAGGCAGAAGATTCCTACGAAAAATAAATCTTGTGCGCTCCTCTTTTCTCGGACGGTAACTACGAAGTGAAGGATCAAGGAGCTGCGACTGTTTTGTAACTCAGGTGAGAAAGGAGGCTTTAAAAAGGGGGGAGGGAGTACCTCAGTCACCCAATCAGGACAAGGCTCTCCTTTCGAGCGCACTCATATCCCCCACCGTCCCACCCCTGCTCCAAACACACACACACACACACACACACACACAATACGTCTACACGATATATATTTTTTATTATTCTATGCATCGGGCAGCATCACACACTAATGAGCTCTGTCATGTCTGCTACTGGTAAAATTCAATATCACGTCATAAAGTGATCACATGACAAGTCACATGACCTTCCTTTGCAAACTAGCTAAGTGATCACACATACACACACACAAGTGATGGTCCCTACACACACATGGCTAGCTGCACTGCTAGGTCCTCGCCACGGTAGGCTGTGCCGCCGCTCTGCCAATCAGAGCGCAGCGTTGGGGGATGTCACTGTGCCCGAGGTCGTGTACATGTCAGGGATGAGGCATTATCTCGTGGCTTCGTAATGTTCAAACAGACAGACTCCACTTCAGTCAACTTTGAGAATCCTCAATTGGACTTGTGGGTTTTAAGCCTGACGTCAAACCCCCAGTTCATCGCAGGGATACGTTCCAGGCCTACACGCAAAAAGTAAAATTCCGCAATATGGAAAGTCTAAACAAAAAACTATTGTATTTGATCCATTTAATGACTACCTTTTGCCTTGCCCTGTTTCAGTTTGGCAGCCTAGAAATAAATATTGCTAGGAAAAACATCAATTGAGGCTCTCATTGCGCTAAGTGAGCAAAAACCGCATGATTAACCTCCTAACACATATCCTGTGCGGGAGTATATTACCAAAGTAGTCGTTCAAGTGACGCACGGCAGCAATTCACACCCAAAGTCAGTCCACCAACATTCCTTAGATAACTTCAACAAATGCTCAGCCAATCACCTGTGACCAGAAAGCTGGAGGGGGGTTTGGGGGATGGACAAGGTGCCATAAAGTGCAAAATACTGACTGACAATACGAGCGCCTGGGAATGCTACACATTCATTATTTAGGTACTCTTCTCCAGCTTTGACAACGGAAAATTGAAAATGAAGCTGTGATGTAACCATGTTAAAAAAAAACAACGACGACACTCATATAGGCGAAGGTCCGTTTCCTAGCAATTAGGACGGCTGCTGGCGTCACCTGTGTTGACACACCCCTGTTATGAAACGCCATATTGCTATATATATTCACACACCACCATGGAATTTACCACCATTGATAAGTTCTGTGTAAACAGGACAAGCAGACTCTTTGAATGCGACTCCGCCGCGTCTCCTTTCTTTATTTTTTATTTTTTTGCAGAAGCTAACCAGCTGTCTCCTACCAATAGTCTACAGTACTTGCCACCTCTAGTGTTACTTTACTTTCATTTGCCCATTTTTACAAGAGTAGCTGAATGTTATCTCATTCTAAACAAACTTTTCTAGGGAATTACTTGTCCCATTTTACGCGATGTGGCTTTTTTTTTTCCCCCATCCGTCTTCGAGAGGCCAAGTGGGACATGTTTGTGCCATCGTCGATAGCAAAGGGTTATTCACCTTCCCTTTTTCATCAATACATCTCCAGCATGACGCACTCGAGTCAGTCCTGGACTCAGGTAAATGAGACAGGCCCTACCACAACCATGTGTCCACAGTGATCATTAAAAGCTGGAATTTGAAAGGGCTAAATTAAGCCTAAACACGTCTCAACGGGTTGTACAGGCTGTCCACTGGTGACTCACATGACATGTCTTGCGATCATGACGGAAAATCCACCCAGATGCAATAAATACAATAGAAATGGTATACAGGATTTCAAAAAAAAAAAAGGGAACTTGAGTTTGGGAATGTTTCTTCAGTAGGCTGTCAAAATCCTTGAGAGCGCTATCGAAGACTTGACAGTGCCCACGGGGCCTCTAAGAATTTCACAGGTCTGAGACAACGTATATGTCAAGCTTCCATGTTCCTTGAATGTGCTTCGCAAGTAACCCGCTGCTATTCCGTATGACATAACAGCATGATCCGACTATGACATAAGCGAGCGAAGACATCGGGATTGACAAAAGCTCCTTTTTGGAATTTTTCTGCATATGAGATGATGTTTTTTTTCTCTCCCCACAGTCGATCGAGGAAATACGATCACATTTTGATCACAAGCTTCAGCTAATGTCGTCTAGGCGACAAGGAATGAGGGCAGCGTTGTGAACTGAAGCTCCGTCTTTGTTGCCAAAATGCTCTCTCCAGTACTGTGCAGATAATATCTGTGTGCTAACGAGAGATTGATCCATCGTTGAAGTTGTATGATAAAACACGGAGCAACATCATACACTTGTGTCGCTTATAACTCGCTTTACCATACTGGCGTCATATTTGACCAAAAAACGAGACTAGTAAAACGGTCACTTACAAAATATACAAGTCAGTCCTCAAATACAATAAAAACACAAAGCACGTTGGAAACTGCTATACTTTGCTGACAAATAACAATGACCTAATTGATTAACCGACTTCAACTTCGACTTCGACTTTCATCGCATTAGCATCTACTACAAAACATCTTTAGTTGTGCAACCCCTCGTTTATGCTACTTTTGCTGATGTTGAGCCATGTTTGCTGTTGCTTGTACAGTATTTACCAAGTAGCTAGTAAATTCCATTTTACAACCGCAGGGGGAGTCCAGGAGCAAAAAAAAAAAAAAAGAAAAAGTGAATTGTTGCTCATGCTACTTTGAATCGAAGTCAAGCTGGACTCGCTATACAGTGAGCACTTTTTGTTTCAACACATGTGGCTGAGTCATGCAGCCCCCATTTATTTGTGTTGGTCTGTCCGAATTTCCTAGTGCCACGTCTCCAAAAAGGAGCTCCACAAACACAAAGCCTAGGCAGAGCTCACGATCTGCACGCGTCCACCTCGTCTGTCGGTGTTCCCACCTGGGAGGAATCTCTCATCTGACTTCTTACGTCACTACAGTGCACATGTTTTGATGAATGCATCCACAACGAAGTGTATGCCAAAACATCTCGACAAAGCCCCAATGGTGTGGCAGTAGCCACATGATCTTGGCCTTTTGTATGAGGACCTGCTGTGTCCTAACCTTGTTTGTGAACTGTTCCTCTTTCTTATCTCTTTGCATTGATCCGCTAACTTTTGCGTGCTGACAGTGACGTTTTTTCTTCTATTTGTAATTCCTCGCTTGCAGGCTTCAAGTGAGGAATAGGAAGGCTAGAGGGTTCAGTCCAGGAGATCCCGATGGTCCCTGGATCATTTGTTTCACATTACAGCGCAAAGGTAGATGAATGCTCAGTGACAGTACAATCTTAGAATTTAGTGTCATACGCTCCACGCTCTCTTTTTTTTTGTTTTGTTTTATTTTGTTGTTGTTTTTTTTTTTTTGCTTATATGCTTTTAAATGTGATTATATTAATACGTTCAGCCTATATTCTTCTATCTCGCGTATAACTGCTCATTCTTTCCAGGCTTAATGTGATTTGGCGATTGTCAGGTCTCCTATGTCAACTATTATGTAACGTATGTGCACGCTTGTGCATAAGTCACATTGTGTATTATTTATGGTGGCAGACTGTTTCATTTTGCTGTGCTGAGGCTCACGCAGCAGCCCAGCCCTGTTTTTCTTGGCCTGTCAAGAGGGTTGAAGAATGACTTGAAATGCTTTTTCTATTCATTTTGCTGTGGCGCCTTGTATAAATGCATAAGCATAGTGCTGTAAAAGCAAACACAGCTTCTATTTCAGACATTCCCTTTACATAAAGTTCACCAGGAGACGTTAAGCTATGCATTCTTAAAGGAATACAGTGAAGCTCGTTCATCATGGGTGACACATTGGAGACCCACCCGCTATAGGTGAAAAGCCACAACATAGAGAGAGCATGAAAAACATTTTATTTTCAAAATAGTTTTACCCCTCTTACACGCTCTAAACACATTTATACAAAACACAATTCCAATGAAGTTGGGATGTTGTGTAAAACAAATAAAAACAGAACACAATGATTTGCAAATCCTTTTTCATCAGTTTGAACATGAAATATCTTGTCCTTGTAGTGTACTCAATTGAATATAGGTTTGAAAGGATTTGCAAATCATTGTGTTCTGTTTATATTTACGTTTCGCACAACATCCCAACTTCATTAGAATCGGGGTTTGTGCAACAGGTAGTTCGGGCCAAGGGATTTGATTGGACAAGTGTCATTCCATGAGTGATGATATAAAGTACAGCAACACAGGTTTTCTAAACCGTTAATTTAGCCTACATGAAGAGTCAGTGGTTATCTCACATTACTCTGGGTTATTAGAAACCTTTCCAGATATAACATTTGATCAAAGTATGTGAAGTGGACTAATTGTCCAACTTGTTTCTTGAAAGTGAAACAACAAAACAAGCTTCATTTGTTTCATTTTCTTTTGTCAATGCTGACGCTTGGACTAGTTAGCATGTCGAACTCATGGCCAACTCTGCGGCCACTGTTTGCCGCTATTTGTGTTGGCAAAGCCGAATAACTGATTAAGTAAAGAGGCAAATGAAAAAATGTTTTGGTCTCTTATTACTGTGGACACCTTCACTGCCATTGACGGCTTTAGAAGTCAACTATCCATTTTAACTGGGAAGGACTGAATCCCAGCTGTGATGATATACTGCACGGGACAACATCACTCCCTCTCGTGTTATATTGCTTATTTGTAGCACAAGCCTAGGTTCCAAGCAGCTGTGTGCGCAAACATCCCACTGTGTTTACAAGATCTCAAACGAGACACTGAGCCCCTGTGGTTGACCTGGGACCCCTGACCCACCATGTGGCGGGTGATAAGAGGAAAACAAATCCCCCCGCCCCCGCGAGCACCAACGCTCCTTCTCACTAAAATGAGAAGAGACAGTCCCTTGGATAGGGCAGTCCACCTTGGGTCAACTCTTCAGCGAGTGGAAACGGAGACGTATGAGCTCGACGCGGGTCTTGACAAGTTGCGCATTTGTCCCCAGATGAATCGCCCTGGCGCCACGTTGCAAAATTCATTGCAGGAGTGTGACCACAACACTCAAAACGGCGGCGACGTTTGCCCGAGCAAGTATTGCTTTTGCAGTTATTGACGCTTCCACATGGTGCATGAAAAGAAAGTACAGGTATACACAATAATTTGAGTCAGGAACAAAGACAATGAATTCTAAAGCAGTATTGGACAGGTACCAAAGGATGGAAGGCATAAAAAATGAGTTTTAAGCAAAGAACAGAAGGATGGAAAATAAAAATTTTTAATAAAAGCAGGACAGGAAGCATGTACGGATGCAGGAATTAAAACAGTTGTAAGTGAAGGAAGGAAGGAAGGAATAGAGGAAGTCAGACAAGTAGGTTTGAGAGAAGGATGGCTGTTTTGGATGCATGAATAAAAAGTGGACAAAAAAAATCAATGGAATACATTTTTCGTCTTTATATTGTGCCCTATGCCTGACGAATCGCTGAGAGCTTGTTCCCAATGTATGTAGTATGCATGCAAGAGCAATAGTTGACTTTCTACAGAAACATTACACGAACGCAGACCAACTTTTATGACTACAAGACATTTTGCGGGACAAATGTGCTTTTTATGACCTCTCAACGGACCCTTTCCGATTTGGGTGCCACTAGCCCGACCGACCCTCCGAATATTACCAATATATATGTCGTAACAGCTTCCTACCAGCAAAGTGAAGTAACTGCAACAGGTTTTTGTTACAGATGAGTCACGCTTTCAGGTTTTAAATCCATGACTACGGTGGTCGTTTTTCTTTAGTTGACACTGGCCTGTCAGCGCTTCGGGTTTAAGGCTACGAATTCAATTGCGTAACCGAAAAGAATATGAACCCACGGGTTATGAGGCATTTTATTACATAATTCCGTCGAGCAGATTCACATCTAATCGATAAGTATTTGCCCCGGCGAGATAAAAGTCTATTGCTATTCACAAGTTGTCTGCGAGTCATTTCAGTACTCCACTTTTTGCTTGCTTTCTCCAATTGAAATGAACAAATGTCACTGATGTGCTTGCTCCACATGTTGCATTGAGGGGAAACTCTCTTTGAGGTCACTGCTGGCTGGCGATTGTCATCTGATTTCAAGATGATAGTCCTCACTTTGGACTGACACTCTCAGGGAAGTGTTAATTTCATAGTATGTTTTTGCGGACACGCGGAATTATTGCGTCACGTTCATGTAAACATTGCAAACCTATCGCATATGTTGGAAATCATATCAAAGATGCTATTGGTTAGTATGCCTATCGATTTATATTCCCCCCCCCCCCCCCCTCCACCACATCAATCATTAGCTCACGGTGAGCTGACCCGAACTTCTCCTGTTACATCAAAACCTGCCATCGCCAGTTGCTCAATCTGCTCGACACAAGCCATGTTCGGCCCCACGCCATGTGACCCCCACGGAGGCAGACCCTTTTTGTTTTGTTCCACGGCGCGTGGAAAAAAAAAAGAAGAAAAAAGGGAAAAAAAAGAGAGAGAGAAAGCCAGGAAGGTAGTAGACGTGCAGTAAAACGGAAAGTATTACGCGCACATTTACGCGTAAAAGCAACAACAACAAAAAGCGCAACTGGTGATTTGATGACGAAAGTGAGTGATTCAGAACCTAAATTGCGTGGGGTCAACAGAGACGCCCTTTCGGCGCTTTTACGCGCGGCGACACCCTGCAGGAAACGCTACCGCTGCATGCTCGAAACACGGCGTTCAAAAACAATAATAACGTGCGAGCATGAAACACCAACAAAAAAAATAAGAATAAGAAGAAGAATTTAAAAGGTGCAAATCTAAACTGATGTTTGATGTTCTGAGCGTTAAAGCTACCTAAATCCGCTTATTCCAGCCAATTAAACAATAAGAACTTGAACACCCCAACGCGAACGATCAATTAAACATGCAGCGATTGTATGCGGGATAAAAGTCAATAATAATAATTTTTAAAAAAAGGATTAGTATGAGAGTATTAAAGGGCTTACCCAGTAAAAGTGGAAGGCAGTTGCAAGTAGCAGCAAGAGGAGGAGGAGGACTCGTGTGGAAACAAGAGATGGAGACCCTTCCCATTTAACAAGCAAGGAGACTGAGTGGAAATTTCCATGTGCCGTGTGATGACGGCAGCTCGTGAAGCCTCATATTACACTGCTGGGTGGCGGGTGGGTGGGTGGATGGAGGGGTCCCTGTCCTGACACCCCAACAGACAACCCTCCCCCCTAAAAAAAAAAATAAAAAAAAAAAAAGAAGTAAACAAAGCAACCTTATTGTCTCAATTGTATTTCAGTGATCCTAATTATTGCTTTGGATGTATCCAATCCAAATAGCTGAATGAATAAAAAAAAAATAGAATTAAAAGTAGAGTCAGAGTCGAGTTTGCCTTTGTTTACATTCCGCCTGGCCACATTCGCGGAAAGAAGAACATTAGCCAAGGATGACTGAAAGAGTCCCCCGAAGTACGGAATGAAGCAATCTTGTGGCTTCAAAAGGAACAATGACAGCATGGTAACCGTTGTTGTTTAAGAGTGAATGGGGTTTATGCCAAATGCGCAATAAAAATGGGGGGGAAAGTGTTTCCTACTTTGCAAGTTTTCCTTGGATATACTGACCTCAGAATAGACAAGAACGTACAGGTCTAAGCAAACTTCAATATTCATGATATGCTCAGATATTTATTTTAAACCAGTAAAAAAAAAATATGATATATATACAAATATGATATATACATTTACAATTCACCCTGTGAAGGGGCATTGAGTTACCTGCTTACCTCCCATTTTGTAGGCCCATTGTCATGGGTTACGGTGGTACCTCAACTTATGAATCACCTGACTTCCGGGTTTTTAGAAATATAAGTCAAGGAAAATTTTGAGGTACAAGTGCTGGATGGCGGCAAGGAACGTCACAGCGAGCAGCAATTTGGCACAGTTAACCATTATTCCAAAAAACCCCCCCCAAAAAAACGAGGTCACGTGCTTGCTTGTTCATTGGAAAAGTTTACTGGAAAACTAAACATGGGGAAAAAAAGAGAGTTGCACTCGTATTTCACCAAACCGCATAATTTGGTTAAACATAAGTCTGCTAGCTTAATGATAACACACAATGGGAAACACCATACATGGGCTAACAAAAGTAGTATCGATATTGCGGTAGTAAGAAACCTTTAAACAACTTATATTTGAACACAAACAGTAGCGACCCACGCCGACAGACAATATAACAAGAGTCACAGGCATATATTCTTTATCCTCCGCAAAAAACGACTAATATTACTGCAGCTTGCGACTTTGTTCTGTTTCATCCTCAAATCTACAACTGTAATTTTTTTAACACTCTATTTAATTGTTATTACTGTCTTTTTTTAATATAAAGCAGATGACTGTACAGTGCTATCTTTCTTCTTAAAAACACATTACAACATTTTTGTTGTTGTTTTTGATGGGACCGGAAGGGACGAATGGCATCTCCATTCCTTTCAATGGGGAAAGATGATTTGAGTGTTTTGAATTCCAAGCGGGGTCGTGGAAAGAAATAACCTCATAAGCCAAGGGCACCACTTTAAAAACAATTGTTGCATCTCTAATATGGATTTAAAGGAGTGCTAATGCTAGGCTACTGTCAAAAGAGAAGCTGCATTGATGTCAGTTTATTGTACCACAATACCACAAAAACAATTTCTCAGCTGCAAACTTCCCAAAAGTCAACACAACTACATGAATCTATGCTTGCACCCTGTGAACTTCTAACATAGATATTAAGATATTTCCTGGTAAAACTACTCTAAAAGGAAAGGATAAACAATGCTTGTGACCCACGGCAATCACTGCAGTCAACTTTGGGTGCCAAAATGTGAAATAAATGGTGTCTCATGTTTAAAATCGCTTCGCGGAAAAAAACATCTCACATGAGAGCGCGACTCCTTCAGCTGACAGCGATTAAATATTGCAGAGCTACAGATAAGGTCTCCAGAGCATTCAAGGTCACCAGAAAGAACATTAATTGTCTATTGTATTCATGTGCATCCCTCTACGCTATACAAAAGAGTACCAGTATACAGTGCCATGAAAATGTATCCCCCCCCCCTGTTTTTTTTTTTGCAGTTTCCCCATTTTAATGTTAAAAATCATCAAAGAAATGTAAATATAAGACAAAGATAACACAAGTAAACATAAAATGCAGTTTTTAAATGAAAAAGAAGAAAAACAACTGACAAAACTCAACGCTACTTGGTCCTAATAACTGGTTGGGCCACCCTCAGTGGAAACAACTGAAATCAAGCCTTTTGTTTATTTTTACTTCCCCTCCAGAAAAAAGAAAAGAAAATAAAAGATTATACTTCACATTAATGGTGGAAAAAGGTTTGAAATGATTTCCATTTATGTCATTTATTTTAAAAACAATAACCTAGTATTTGAACAGCATTTGATCAAAACCTTTTCGATCCACTTTACCGTCAATGCCCTCATCTAACAAACACCCAGCACTAAGGCACACATTGAAGGAGATACTTATATTTAAAAAAAAATACAACACTTTTTTACTTTTGTAACGTGGAAAAAAGTCATAATGATGAAATGGTATCCAAGTAGTGTATGATATTATTTCAATTAGCAAATATGCTGCTCTGCCTAATGAAGGGCTCAACGGTAGCTAATTTAAATTTCACGGTTCGTGGTGGGCTCTCATCTGAGTAAGTGCATGTGACAGAGGAACAAACTACATTATAAAATGAAAAAAATATATATTTTTGCAGTATTGGATTTGTCATTTATTTAAGAGGTGGAACGGTGGACGACTGGTTAGCACATCTGCCTCACAGTTCTGAGGACCGGGGTTCAATCCCCAGCCCCGCCTGTGTGGAGTTTGCATGTTCTCCCCGTGCCGGGGGGGGGGTTTCTCCATGCACTCCGTTTTCCTCCCACATCCCAAAAACATGCGTTATAGGTTGATCGAAGACTCTAAATTGCTCGTAGGTGTGAATGTGACTGCGAATGGTTGTTTGTTTCTCTGTGCCCTGCGATTGGCTGGCGACCGGTTCAGGGTGTACCCCGCCTCCCGCCTGAAGATAGCTGGCCAGCAGCCCGCGACCCTGGTGAAGGGAAGCGGTTAAGAAAATGGATGGATGGATGGATGGATGGAAGATGTCATGTTACATAATTATGGCCCCACCCCCAAAAAAGCCAATACAGAAATGTATTTTTTTTGCGCAAATCTAGCATAGCAAAAGAAACGTAAAACGATTAATCCAGATCTACTGGAGCCTCTTTTATGACCAGAAACAGTAATTTTATTTTATCTTTGATTGACTATGAAATGACAGACTGATTTCATAATTCATGTCATGTCTGACGTTCCTTTGGGACACTCATTACACTTTAACCAGCTGTAATTAAGATAATGAAAGCAGTGAGCTTAGGTTTTTCATTCATGTTTTGCAATAAACGTACATGCAGTCACGAGAGGGCACATAATCTTCCTGATCACTTGAAAACAAAAGAAGTTATAGCTGTGCGTTTGGCCTGAAAGCATTGCAACTTCCAAAATCAAATCCAACTTAAAATAACTCTAAAACTCAATTTAAGCGTCCTATATTGAGTTAAAAAAAATAAAAAAATAAAAAATGTAAAAAAATGGCAGAGCGACACGTCAGCAGCAGCGATCCGGTCCACTGTGCAAACACAGATGAACTTGATGCTTGACCTCATCATACGAAATACTGACAGTCACTGTTTGCATAAACTTCAGAGCAGAACATACCTGTGAGTGTACACGATAGGATAACGCCCCTTGAGTAAAGCAGACAAACAAAAAAAAGGTTTGCATGATGTAACTTGGACAGAAATCACTCATCGTCCTGAACACAATCTCTTGATTGTGATTGACGGATGGATAAATTTCTCGCATTAAACAATTTCAAGCCTTCAGACATATATTTGATAAAAAGCTTATTGTGCTGTTATCTCCTGGTGCTTTTCTGCCAAGTAAACCACATCTGTGTTTTGCTGCTGTTTTTGCATTGACTTGACAACACAGGAGGGCCCACCCGCACAAGCTATTGGTGTTTTTCTTCTCTCCAACATCTGTTTGACTCACTTAAAATGGAAAGAACTTTGCATCTGTTTGAGGAAAAGATCACAGACCGCAAGAAAGACTCACCACCCCTGGCAAATGATGTTTGTCCAGATGGATGTTTTTTTTGCTCACGAGGCCCTACACCTTCTAAAAATATCCTCCAAAAATCCTGCAAGAGAAATATATTTACCTCAAAAGTTATATTGAAAGATAACATTATTCTAGTTGTTTCCCCCCTGCCATCAATCAAAGAACTTTATGATAAGAGTGTCTTTAAAATCATACTGACAATTGGCGTGTTTGCGTATTTTTGAAATGCTGTCATACATTTTCATTCTACCTGCATGGAGATCTTGTATTTAAATCAATTGTTCCTTTCACACGTTCAGTACATTTAACTAAGGTCTCCCATACGTTACCTTTAAGTTAAATGCACAAAGTCACTTTTATATTAGAAATTTATATATTCTTCCTGAGTGTGGAATGGAGCAAGCAGGTTTTACAGCAGGTGGAAAAGTTATCCGGAATATTCCGTGTACAGGAATGTTGTTGGCCTTCAACACTAAAACAAGCCTAATTGGGGTCATTCCCCCTTATCTTGGAAATGGGAAGAATTTTGTGTTTGCTAAACAATCTTATCTCCAAAATGTGTGATTGACATTTTTTTTGTATACGTTGGACTTCAGATTGTCTGGGTGGACAGTGAACAAAAGTTACTTTCATGAAGCCATAACGGAGCTCAGGTTATGTTAGCGATTGTCTTGGATCAGTTTGTATGAGCGCATCCCATCACTTTGCTCATGGAGAGTGTCTTGATTCCTCTCATATGGACCACCTCTTTGCATCTGGTCTACGGAGGTGAAACAGTCACCTTATTCCACACGTTCTACTTCCTTGTAGCTGTCCTTCAATGATTGATTTCAAGCATACATCGTCCACGTTCTTCACGTCTTCTCCGAGCCTTAAGACATGCGGTGTCATTCAAACGGCGTGTGGGCTCAACGTCGCATGTGTGAGCAGAGGGGTCATGTGTCTGAAGAGCCGCTGGACCTGAGAGCAGTGGAATCAAGGTATACTATTCTCGAGTAAGACAGCAATGATAAGTAAGCAAGTAAATCAGTGAATTTTATTTATAGAGCCCTTTTCACAAAGGACACAAAGGAAGTGCGTCACATAGTTATAGAATAGTCATACATAAATAAAATACAAAATGACATCTTACAGTCAGTACAAGAAAAACTCAAATCAAAATTAAAAAAAATCAAAAACAATCAGGAGTAATAAAATAAGCGAACAAGTAATAGTGAGTTTTTTCGAAATATGAGCTGTCGCTCGGCTGTATTCTTTATTTTTTGTCTTAAACTGCGAGCAAAAAAATTCGATTTATGAGCGCCAGCAAACTTCGCAACAGCAACTTCGCAGCATCCTGAGCAGTTGTGACTCCCTTCTTTGTGTATATACATGTTTGCATGTATTATACTGCCCCCCCTGGTGGCCAAGACACAAACCAGGAGGAGACGCACAATGAATCCATGAAATCATGATGCACAAACTCTTTGATTCTTTGTTCTATTTGATTGTGATTACGGAATGCTTTTATAAATCACAACATTGTAGCAATACTGCGGAGTGCTATTTTTCTTTCAAAAAAAAACAACTTTTTTTTTTTTTGTAGGTGTTTTATGGAGGGCTGGAACCGATTAATCACATTTCCGTACATTTTAATGAGAAAAGATGATTTAGATACAAGTGTTTTTGAGTTACGAGCATGGTCTCTTCATGAATTGAACTCGTAAGTCTAGGCACCATTGTATCTGGAGTGTTATGTTCCCTGACTAAAATGATTGTCCTGACTGTCTTTTCATAAGTACAGTATTTGTCTGCCACAAACACAAATACGGCGTTTACTATAACTAACTCCTCCGTAGAGCACTTTGATATCGCTGGCGTTGGACGGAATCGTTGAATCTCCAAAACCATCCCTTTTCAGGAAACCAAAAAATTGGCATATTTGTTGAGCCGGTAACATTGTATCGCCAAAGAGAGCAAGCCATTCTCATCGCTGAAGATTGGTCAGTAATTCCCCCCCCCCAAAAAATGATAGATCCACATGGGGACTAACCAACGGTGTCCATTTGCGGAAAAATATGACACTGACCAAATTTGGATATCGGAGCTTTTGGTGTGACGCCAGTGATTTGACAAAAATGTAGCAACCCTGAACAGGAAAGGCACTATCAATAATTCCAATGTATTTGCATATGATTTGACACTGTACTATTTTCAGGAATTAAACAATGGTGTTTACTCCTTTTGAAGATGAACTCAATAAATGAAGAAGTCCATTTCACCTCCTGTCAGGCTGACTTTGACTTCTGAGTGTGACTGGATCTTTCATTCCTGCCCTGCATTGTTTGCCAGCAGTAAACAAGTCAGATTGATGGCTCACGATGGGATAGCCTATTAAACGAGGCACACACAAAAAGAGGTCTCAATGCTTTGAGGCACAGGATGATGAACACACTGACAGTGAAGACGAGGTGGATGAGTCTGCGGACTCGTCGTATAATGTCACCGGTGGATCATGGAGCGCTCCAGTTTCCATTTAACATCAGCCAAGACCTTGCAGTTGGGGAAAGAAGCTGGGAATTGTAAATGGAGGCTAAGAACATAAACGCACATGCTCTTGTGCGCTCATCAAGATGCACTCAATTTGAAATTGTTGAGAACAGATGAACAAGTAAATGTATGGGGGTTTTTTTGGTTTGTTTTTTTGGGGGCTGGAAAAAAACAATGACAATACAATTCATTGTAGGAAAACTCATCGTAAATCAAGGTAGCACTGTATTTAGCTGCCATATTTCACTTCACAGTTTTCATTGTTGTAGGTTGATGTCGCTCGATGCTGTTTGTATTGCTTATTTGTATTGGAACAGTGACGGTTTAAATAGCTAATTAGTGTTTACAAGTCTTTCGTCTTCCGCTCCTTCATAACATTTTTAAGGTTCATTAGCAATCCTTTCAGGGCACGTCAAACAGTGATTAAACCCCCCAAGCCATCCAGGGTGCCCCTCTCGCCACAATACTGCTCGGCGTCGACATAATTTGCCAATTCTTCCGCATCTCTGCTTCAGCTATTAATTTCTGAAACCCCTTACGTAAGCCATTACGCAATGTGTTTTTCAGACCGTTTTCCTCCACGCAAATGGGTCTTCGGGCAGCTCGTCGGCCGCCACCCGCCCCGGCTCAAACCCAAACAGGCACCCAACGGTCATCCGGTTTAGGACCACCGCCACGGTGCGCACGTGTCCCTCAAAGTTTGCCCAACGCAGGACATGTGCAGATGGCGCGGGACGAAAGCTGTTAGTCAGTTACTACGCAGCTTGAGTCCGCCCGATCCTCATTGTTGTCAACATTGTTATTGTTTGCTTTATTCTTTGGGAAACACAGCAGAGAAAGCAGGATTCACGTCCCATCTGTTCTGAACCCGGACTGTCTTTTCATCTTAAAATGATTGCAAAAGTACAATTCAAATCCATGTCGCGTTAACTGCAAATGAAATATTTATGTTTGCTGCAGTAAATTCGTAGAAGTGAAGGGGGGGGGGAAACTAGTGAATTGAGCAGAAATAGGTAACAAATACACTCAAAACTGGGTCACTAAAATGTTTTCTTATTTTTTCAAGAAAAACTTTTTTTTTTTCAATGAATGTAACGTTAAATTAATCATCATTACAGTCTACCCCTTGTTAATGTCGGTTTAAAAAATTGCTTACAAAATAAGGGCATTTCTAAGTGACCCCCAAACTTTTGAACGGTAGTGTATCCAGGGTGTCCCAAAAGTCACTCTACACTTGTTTTTTTGTTTGTTTGTTTCTATTTCATTTCAGGAATGGTTCAAGGCCTCCGTTATGTGAGGCCACCAGCATTCGCCAGCTTAGGCTTTGCAGTTTTTCTAAAGATATCATTCCTTGCCCACGGTTCGCCAATTGACATCGGAGTAGCGTCGCATCTGGTTTTTCTCTCCTCGACTGCGATTCAGCGCCAGCGTTCCGGCTGTCACAGTGCTCCGACGTGTCGTATAATTCACGCGATCCGTGGCAATTTTCTCGAAAAAGGATCTGTTCTTGACGAACCACACAGCGGAAGGCCTGCTACGACCACCACTTTTGAAGACACCAAACTTCTCGTGCAGAGCGTTCGTGCGCCCCGAAATTTGAACCGAACAATGTCAAGCAAGGGACCATATTAGTATATGATAAATATTAGATAGTATTTTCGTGTACTTTATTTGTTGAAAATGGACTCTGCACACATCATTAAAGACAGCACTACATTTCTTCCATCCCAAAATAAACAATGGTTAATGCTGGGGAAAATGCATGATACAAATATAATGTAAGTATGACACAATGTCCTCCATTAATTGCTCCGTTTCTTATAATGATCTTTCATGTAAGCAGAATATTGTCATAGATAGATTTTTGTCCCTTTCTTTTAGGTGTCAGCGCTCCACTTTTGAGTGTCGTGGCAATTATTGATGCATGAAAAGAAAGACATCTTTTTACATGACTTTTATTGTTCGAGACATTTAAAGTCACGGAGCCCCAGCCATGAAATATTAGCCTAATAAGTCGACCAATTTCAAACGCCAAAATAGCTGTCAGCTATGTTTGTCCGCATGTGACTGACTTGTCATGTGAGCTATTAGTATTTGTTGTCAGGTCTACTTCTCTTTCAGTGGTTTGCTGGAAAGCGATATTAGTCATGCAGGATCATACTCGGACTAAGAATTTTTTTCCACGAGTATCTTAAGCCTCAAATATATCAGTGGAATCTGTGATTATTCATCTCTTTGCTGAAGGGGATTAGTTGAACGTGTTAAATGCTCCGTCGGTGGAGCGTGCAGTACATGCACGTAGTACGGCACCGCACGGTCAATACAAGATCACTCGGTGAGTGGGACCCTCTGCGGGGTCCGTACCCAATCTGTGCAGCTCACCTCAGAAGGCCTCAGTCCCCTTAAGTTAGTTAAATTGACAAGTCGTTGACCTGTTTGGTTCCAGAGAGCAAAATAGTCATTTTAAGACCAATGAAGTGAAACTGGATAAGTTACTTACCCAGTGTGAACGCTGGTCCTCTTTAATGAAACACAAAGCTATTATTCAGTTGCATGAATGGCAAAAGGTGGAAACACAGGTTAAGTGTACTTTTTGCCTTCTCGTGGAAGAGCATCTTCTTTGTTCTGCCCGTCACTATTTGGCAAAGATGACTGCATGGATGAACTTGACTGGCCTGCACACAGTCTCGGTGTCCCTGTGGCTCTTTTCACTGAATTCCCGAGGAAATGTGTGTTGTTTTTTTTTTTTTGCTGAAAGTTACTGTGATTAATTTGCGGGGTCAGCCATCGGTTCCCACCAAGCCGCCGCTCCTTAATGTGAAAGTGTCCCTTGTCGAGCGCACAAACGGGGATTTGTCTGATGGGGCGTCACGCGCCAGTTATTTGCACAAATTGCGTTGCCGCTCCGGAGTGCGAGATGCTTCCATGCGAGCGGGTGGTTTGGTCTCAAGCCAAGATCATGTACTTTTCCACCACACCGCCGAACAATTGAAGAGGCCGGACCTCTGGAAAGTTTTTAGCGTCCGTGTCTTATCAAGACTTGTTTTTGTTTCCCCCCGCCCCTTCCTCCTTCAGCTTTTGTCTGCACAGTCAAGAGGGGGTCGGGTGCACCGAGAAGTCCCCCGAGCAAGAATGCTATTGTTTCCTGAGCTTTCAGATGACACGCTTCTTAACAAGACGAGTCAGGATCTAACCAATGAGGCAACTCGGCCTCCTCCTCCGGTTTCCTGTCAATGCTGTATTTTTGGCTTTGACCCTTTCACCCTGTAAATGACCACATGCAGAGGTGCTCCACATGCTCACACTCTGTACTTAAATTGAATCCAACGTAAGGCGTAGAAGAAATTGAGAAAAACATCGTTTTACGACAAAACTTGTATGAGTTTATAAAAGCCACTGCATAAAATTAGTCAAATGTATCACTGCGAGGACATCTGAAGTTTCATAATTTTCACCTCGAATTTGAACTCCCTAACCTCAGCCACTGGGAAGTGACGTGTGTACCTAGGGGCCACTGGTGTTTTTTTTTTTGGTATTTTCTTACGATCGCGTGACAAATGACCCACACGGGCCTTTTCACCTGCGACACTTGTCGCTCCATGGCTACCGAGGAAAAGCCAATGGAAGGGTTAAAGGCCGTACGTGGTGCCAAAAGAAAAAAAAAAACGCATACAGCAAGACACTATTTGGAAGTAGAACAATACAAGCTCTACATAGATGCGCTCGTCCTATTTAAAAGTGACCAAAATGTAAGTGTAATAACAATGCCTTCAATCTCCACATGAGGGTGTTCTATCACCGGTATATATATCGTTGCTTATTGGATAGACAACAGAAGCAGTCTATGTCTAATATTTATTAGGTCACTGTTTAACTATGACATACTGTATGTATACTTTTCTTTTTTCTGTTTTTTTCTTTTTTAACAATGTAACTGGTCCCAAGCAAAGCATTTTCGCCTCCAGCTGCCTTCGCATCGACCTAAATTGGTCAATTCTAACATACTGTGTACAGCAGCTGTCACCAAAAGGAGTGAACAATTCTATTGGATTGACTAGTTTTTCTTTTTTTTTTTTTTTTTTGCATTTGCATTGGTGGTTTTGTTCAACAGTACCAAGCAAGTAATGCCAAATAATGATCAAATGAAAGAATTTACAAAAGTGACCTCACCTCAACAGGGGTCTGGGTGGGTTCAACTCTGAAGGTGAAGCATTCCCTTTTAGCAAAAATGGGGTCAGTGATCACGAGGAAACCAAGACATTTGTCGGGGTTTGGTGGAGAAGCATGCAGTATGAAGAATAATATAAGAAGCAATATTTGTTTTCAAATTGTCTCCAAAGCAGCGGTCCTTAATATCACAATGGACAAAAGGGCCATGCACAAACAAAGAGCACTGTGCATTATTTATCCTCACACAATATCTTACACGTGACACGAGTACAGAGTAGGCGGCTGAAGGCTTTTGAATGGGCAAGGCTTGCGGTGAGGTCACAACGTCGGCGATTGTAGTGGAAAGCAGTTGTGTTTGACGTGTGCGCACGCACGCACACACACTTTAGAAGACCACGAAGATGGTGCAGCTCTGTGCACCAAAGCGAACTATTTGAAGCACGTGTAATTCACGGGTAGTTCTTTATACACGCCTTGTGTCGTATACGAAGTGGGCCAAAAGTACAGCATTTTATTAGATTTACAGTATTTTTTCTTTCATTGGCATCTTTTCCTTCCTGACCTCCTTCCTTCCTTCCCTTGGAGTTGTTTTTTTTCATCATAATTCCTTCCATCCTTCCATCGCTGAAACCTTCTTACCAACAAAGAAAGCTCTTTTCTTTTTGTCTTTGTTGTTGTAACCTTTCCTCCTTCCTTTCTGACCGCTTTCCTGCGTTTCCCCCCCTGCAATCTTTTCCTTCCCGGCCTCCTTACTTCCTTCCCTCAACGTGGCTTTTTATTCTTTATTTTCATTCTGCCTTCTTTCATTTGTCCCTATCTTTCCATCCTTCCTTTCTGACCTCTTTCCTGCCTTCCTTTAACTTAGGCATGCTTTTTTTCCCTGGCATCCTTTCCTTCCTGACCTCATTTCTTCCTCCCTTCCCTCATTCCTTCGTTCCTTCCTTCATTGCGTCCCTCTTTCATACCTTCGTTCACATCTGCTTTTATTCAAGCATCCTTACATCCTTACTTTTGTTGCTTAAACCTGCCTTGCACCTCCCTTCCTCTCTTCACACCTGTTTTTATTCATGCTTCGTGACATCCTTCCCTTGCTTAAACCCGCTTTCCGCCTTCATCTGCTTACTTTCATCTCATACCTGCTTTTTTCCCTCCTTCCTTCCTTTCCTATTCTTTGTCATTATTCGCGGTACCTGTAAAACACACTAAAAATAAAGTGTAGAGCCACTCTGTATGTATATTAGTATACTGTATGGCTTTTTCATGATGAGCTTCACCACTCCCTGCCTTCCACAAGAAGGAGCTGTACAGCTTTCCTTTTGAACTCAATGCATTGCTGTTATAATAACTGTCCTGTGTCTATTACTGCAACAAACAAAGCCAATTTATGCAGGGAAGAAAATCTCGTCATGATAAATTTGTTTATCCTTTAGACAAACTATAAATAGCGGTTCAGCGAGGCATCAAGAGGCTTTTTTTTTGGGGGGGGGGGGGTAACTGGCGTCGAGTCACAGAGTGAGATCCTGCAGAGAGCTGCTTCGAGGAGAACTTCAGTCGTCGCAAGCAATTTGCAAATACGTCTCGCCGTTGGTCAACTGTCACTTTCAAAGGGAGAATATGAAGAAAGCGTGATTTTTATAGGTTAAAGGGCATCCAGAAAGACGTGGAACTGTTCTAAAATCTTGCATGTTACTCTGCACAACTGTCTTTCTCCATTAGTATGGGATTATGTGATTGTGATTTGCAAGGAGATTCGGACTAAAATATCCTGAATGTGTCTACGTGTCCATTGATCGTGAAGGAGTTGAAAGGATGTTTTTCAGAAGCCACATTTAAAATAGTTCATGACAAATAGGCGATGTTAGGAAACTCGCATAACGCGGGATGCATTTCCGTCCCATTGCAGCCACTCTTGTGACTCTGCAATCCACATCGAATGACTTCATAAAAAGTCACAGATATGATGGTGTGGAATGGACAACAATAATACCTGCACTTCACGTGCACATTTGTTGTGAAATGCAAAATGAATTTTAATCCAACTAATGGATGGGATCATCGGTAACATAATCGAAACTCAGCTGCTTACCCCTAATAGTGGCACAGTTTTGATATTGCAGTTTCTCACTCGATTTGATCGGAGTTCAACGATAAATAGTTGTATTACCGGTATTTATATTTTATTTTTCTATCTGCCCTAGTGAATAAATAGTGAGGTAAGGGCACGCTAATGGGACTGGGACTCATTTCCATTCTTGTTGTCATCTCAAAAGACTTGCAATGTTGCTGTGAAGGAAGCAGCAGAAAACCAATCAATTTCCCATGCTTTGTAACAGTTCTCCCACTGAACAAGTCGACTTGCAAAAGATAGCCACGCATATCCTGCAGTACGTGCCATCTTCAGTTCTCAGATCACTGCAGGCGTTCGGCTTAACCATATGATCAGTGACTACGTCACACCTGACATGCCAAAATTATGCAATTATCCACCAGGTAAGGAAAGACAGGGTACACAATGAAAGCGGCAGACATCTGATTTTGACGTGTATTCACAGAATCTATAAACCCCAAAGCTGCCGCCAGCATTTCAAGCGGTTCATTATTGCTGCCACTGTCACTGTGCAAATAAAGAGCAAAGCAGGAGCTGTCCATCCACTCCCTAAGAATCAGTTAGCTGGGTGTGGGCTTCTGGTAGGAAAGATGGACACTCTGGCATTATCCCCAGTGGCCTTCCCCTTTGAAGGCCGGCGCCATGGAAACCTACACCGATTTGTCTGTCACGGTGTCCTGGGTGGAAAGCTCATAATTACCAGTGCATTGTGATTAGACTCAAGTTAGTAATAAGGCATCGGCCCTCATTCTCACATCGCTTTCAGCTAATGAAATGGACTCATCTTTCTGCAAGGGCAATTATAATAGATTTTCTTCCCCTCCTTTTTTCTGTTTCTGTTTGTGTGTCGAGGACTCAATAGAGGCAATCGGGGGGGGGATGGACTAAAGAGGAGAAAAGCAGACCGTTAACAATGCTTCAAACTGTGATTAATTGTACAAATGCAAATGCGGTTTATGAAAACTCCCATCTGCTATTTGACACAAACAAAGGCTACGCAGCTCCCGAATCGACATGAGATGAATTCACAAATCTCAGCATCATAATACAAAGAATATTTCAGCCAATTCTATATCCGCTATACTGTCGCGACAGCTGACTTTTGAAATGTTCTGTCTCTCGGCAATTCTCCGAACAACCCATGACGTTACACTCGGCAGCCTTTTTTGCCAAAGGCCTTATAGACTCTTCTACCACATTGTGTAGCCTACAGTGTAAATAATGAGGCTGTGGCGGCACTACAGGGGGAAATGGAAAAAGGCATCTTCAAGGGCACACGTTTAATTGCGATGATGCTATCGTTAATGGGGCAAATCCTCCCTGAAAAGACACCATTAAGAGTATATTGCGCTTTCCGACTGCAAGTCTCGGGAGTCGCGCGGGCAGGCCCGCTTATCGCTGGGTCGTCTCCGCGGGGTTGCGTCGTCGCTTTGACTCGTTGTAACAATGGCGTCAGTCAATGTCGGGGGGTCGAGGCTTTCGATCCATGCACTTACTTTGAAGTCATTCGTCATAATTTGGATTTCTCCGAGAACGTTGCCGCTTTTTCAATAGAATGCCGTCATTGCCTTCTTCTTTCTAGAATGCCTTCGAATGCACATTTTGAATGTGTTTGATGTTCAAATGACGTTAAATGCTTCAGTCCAATGTAATACATCACCGCAACGCTGGAATGACAATAGCCTTTGTTGTCTCTCACTACAAGCCATGAAACTGTACTAGTAGAGCTTGTCCGGTCATACCTACCAATTTGAACGTAAATCCGTCCACTCAGTTGTTTTTGTTCGTTTCATGGGTGAGCTTGAGCCTTTCCAGGCTGACTTTCTCATCATAATTCAAACCGCTCACTTTTATTTCCTTTATATGTTGTGCTTTTCTTAAGAAAAAGATTGAAGCAGTTGATGTTTGATTTCAAATTCTGATATTTGTTCCATGAAATGGTATTATTTGATTCCCCAATGGTGTATTCTCTTCATTTTGTGGTGTTTCTCTTGGCTGCGCTGCTTCAATTACGTGCATGTGGATGTTAGAATATATGTTTTTTTTTTGTCCAATTAGATTTCAGCCTCTATGTGCTGCCATGTTAATCTAATCTGCCCAGAGCCTTGAGAATCAGTAATGCTGGTCGATGTAATTTAAATTATATTAGCAGCGAGACGGTTTCTTTAACCAATCAGATTTCAAACTTGTCTTAAACGGCCAGCACTTTTCCATGCTGTGATTGGTCGGTCAGAGCAAAACATGTTCCGGCCAAGTTTGACCAGCAAAATACGTCTGTTACAATCTTCACACGTTAATACATTTCATAATCAGCATTTCTGGGGAGTATGATGTATTTTATTAAATTGTTTCGTTTCCGTCACGTTGTTCGACAAAAAAAATATTGTTTCTGAACTGCTCTAGATAATGTACGTGGCAAAGTTGCATGCTGATATGCTGCGTTTGTGTAGTATTTGATGGTTTCTACAATAGCAATATGATAGCGCTCCCTCTTGTGGTACTTGAAAGAATCACTGCCTAAGTCCAATTCAGTTATACTTAACTTTTAGGTTCAATAAATTTGCATTTACTCTTTAAGATCTGTTTGTTTAGGGTTGGGTTATTTTTATTTGACTTTTACATGCAATGCATTTTAGCCGAATCATTATTTAAGTTACCCCCCCCCCCCCCCCCCCCCCCACTACTGTTAATGTTCAAAATGGGCATAATACCATTACAGTGGCTTACAATGATAATAAATGTAAAAAAAAAAGCTCTCTCATTTTTTGATGAACACTAAGGCCTACTATGTTACTGTATTGCAATGTATTTTGTTTTTCTTTTCTTTTTTTAGATGATACTTGATGTAAAAAGTTTGACAACTGCTGTCATAAACAATTGTACGATGTCCGGTTGGGAAAAACTGTCTGCTCCGATTGCGTTGTGCAGCTTGCAGTTTTATCCTCCATTCCAGTTCGCGTCGCGTGCGTGCGTGCGTGCAGTGTCGTGTTGCGCTGGCTTCCGTCTTCCCCTGCCTGTCCGGGTGTCCCCTCCCACAGGCGTCACGCAACTCGACCTGCAGGTGAACCGCTCATATCCAGCATCCCTCTTGCCATCGCCGGTTGTCTTCTTCTTCTTCTTTTTTTTGGGGGGGGGAGTGTCGCACGTTAGTACGAAATGGTGCGCCGCGCTTCGAAACCGAGCCGAATTGCGCTTTGAGATCCACGAAGGGAGGGTCGCGCAAGGGCGAGCGCGGATGCAGACGCTAACGTGGACAAGAGGATGACTGTTTGAACAGGCGGCAGCTGCGTAGGCGTCAAGGTGAGCACGCAGCCTTTTTATTCTTTGCTCTTTATTTCTCTTATAAGCCGATATGCAATAGGGTGTAGAGTTGGAGAATTCATCCCGACGCTCACTCTCTTCATTTGACCGGGTTTTGCAAAGCACTTTTCAAAGAATTCAAATGGAGGGGAAAGACATTAACTTTACTCTTCAGTAGTGCGCAGTTAGTCTGATGCAAGAGTTTGAGCACATCCGAGCCGGCGCAATAACAAACATTGTACATTGTAACAGGCATTCACTGTTGATTGCACTGCATCTTATTGAGAACTGTTGCACCTGCTCAATAAAATGAAAAGGCTGTCAAAATGTATGAAAAATATGCCTTTAAAAAGATGACAATGTTAATTTTACTTTCGGGTGTTGCTTTCAGAACGTGGACAAGTGCGATACTGAGTACCGATACTTGAAAATGCTTATCATTTTGCTCAAAATGTTTTATTTGAATCAAATATTGTTGAAAAACACGAGCTTTTTTCTTGAACATGGCATACGCTTCACTCAAATATTACAGTTTTTCGAGTGGCAAGTTCCAACCTGACGACACCCAGATTACAAAACAAGATGATCGAAACCAAATGGATGCTTTCACCTGCGATTGTGTCGTGTGCAGTCACGAATACCTTCAAGAACAAATGTGAATTTCCCGAGTAATCCCTTTCGTAATACTGAAGAGAAAGAAATAAACACATTGACTTTCATTCACCGAGTGTACCTAAAAGGCGGTCACGGAGCTGTTACGCGTGAATGGCGGCTGCACAAAACAGCAAGCCGGCTTTAGTTACACAACAAAAGGGTGAAAAATAATGTAGAAACCTACAAAATATGACAAAACTCCCACAGAGATGCATGTACTCCCTCGGTGTAAGCTATATTATTCAGAAATGCCCGTTAGGAGGATGAAAGAGTACAAGCGGAGTAATAAACACATTTCTAATTTTGGATGGCGTTTTTTGTGTGATTCCTCCTCAGCTCTCCTTCCGATACCGCGTGCCCTTAAAGCTGACATGTGTAAGCCACGTGAGACGGCAAGCTGAGACTCCTTGGCGAGGGAAAAGCAGGATGTTTCCCATTGCGTCCCGTCTCTCGAGCCAGAGCAGCGTCAACCCTGCCGCTGCGGCCTTGCTCTTCTCCCTTTGTCTTGGCTTCCCTCCCCGGGCGCTCACGTGCCCGCCAGGCTGCATTTGCGCGAGCGATATCATTTCTTGCAGCGGCCGCAATCTGTCCGCGCTGCCCTCTGACCTCCCCGGCTACGCCGCGCGCTTAGACCTGAGCCACAATTCCCTGACTGCGCTGCCCGCCGATTGGATAGCGCGGCCGTTCGAACGACTCGCCGCGCTGCTTCTCGGCCGCAATCGCGTCGGCCGAATTGAGGCGCGGGCCTTCGCGGTGACACCTCATCTCCTGCACCTGGACCTGTCCTCTAACAAACTATCAGCGCTCAATTCATCTGTCTTCGCCGGCCTCACGGAGCTGCAAGAGCTTTTACTGTTTGATAACCAGATTGCCCAGATCAATCCTAACGCCTTTAGCGGTCTCCGCAGCCTGGTGAAGCTCTACCTGTCCGGGAACAGGCTAACATCGCTCCCCGTAAGTCTTTTGAACGGAGAAGGAGCGCTCAACCTGACCTTTCTTGACGTGTCATCCAACGGGCTCTCCAGTGTACACGTTCGCACGCTGCTCTCTCTGAGCCAACACGGTGGAATTTATTTGCAGGGTAACCCTCTCATTTGTGACTGCGCGTTTCTGGCTCTGCTCGAGTACTGGACGTGGAAGCAGTACGGCCCCCTGTTGGACTTTCAAGATGGCTACCCGTGTAAGGACGACGTAGGCCTGATGCTGAATTGCAGCCTAAAGGAGGAGGTGTCCGGTGAGGGCGGAAGCTACCAAGTCGATCCGGGTAAACGTTTGCGGTTGGCGTGCCCCGGCTTCGCCTCGCCTCCGACGAAGGATCCGGCGGTATTCTGGGTCACCCCCACAACAGTGCTCAATTCACCGGCACACGATCCAAGCGCTCACCTGGCAGTCCTCCCTAACGGCAGCCTGGAGATAAGAGGAGCGCTGATGGAGGATTCCGGAGCGTACGTGTGCGTGGCAGCCCGCGGGCGCCGTTATGACCTCGACGCGTCTCCCGAAGTCAACGTGGTCGTGGGGAACACGAGCTCGGTCGCCGCCAGCGGCTCGGCCCACCGCAGCGGAGGCGAGCATTTCAACACGGCTTTCACCACCCTGGCTTCCTGCGTGGTCAGCATCGTACTGGTGCTCCTCTACCTCTACCTGACGCCGTGTCGGTGCAGGGAAAACAGGGGCGGCGCCGGGGGAGGGTGCGGAGGACGAGCTATCGTCCTCTGTTCGGACCCCAGGGAAGTTGAGTCGGGACAGCGCAGGTCCAATGGGAAAAGGGTCGCCTTCTTGGAGCCCCAAATGGAGGACTTTGATACCGCTGGTGCAAAGTCACCAGCGATCAACACGAGTCACGTCGGCACTGAGGGAATTCTTAAAAACGGAAGCAGGACAGTGGGGCAGACCCTCACAGACACAACCCTCGTGGTATAACGAAAAATAGAGTTTTACATACAAGCTGAAAATACGCAGTACATTACATAGTTGGGGATTTTCAGCTTCCGGGTGAAATGGCAGGATGCTTTTTTGTGAGTAGTGTATCTGAATTTGACTATTATCCCGCCTGTATATATTTATACGAAGGCTCCATACGGTGACAGCGGAGATGGCAAAGACGATTTCAATGCGGGCGGCGCGACAATCGCGCTCGAGTCGATCAGGCACCGCAGCGGTGAAGCTTATTGTCAAGTCTGACTGAACTATTGCTCATTAAAAGACGTGTCATGTGCTGTGCAAACGCCACCATAGAAACCAACCCCACCTTGTTTGATTATAGCTCAAACTGTGTCTGCTGTGTCTTCAAGTGATTGTACACGGAGAAAGGAGCAATTCTACGTTTGACCACCGTCGCTACTGTAACACGTATATGACTCTTTCGATAAGTTGGAGCAATGTAGCACTTGCCAGCAAGAATAAAATGAAGCGATGCATTGTGACGGCGTTATATCATGCACATGTTTATATGTACAATAGTTTGTTTCGTGAGATGTCTTAGCATCCACCCGATGCAGAAAGTGGCAGGCTAAATGATGTCAGAGTGCACATTTTCACGTGCTTTAACGGCTCGTTGGAATCCCCTCGCGGACATGACTTTAATCTTATGGGACGTCCATGTTAAAAAAAAGAATGGTCTCTGCGTAACTCAGCAATGGCTTGCTAACATCACCATTTCAACTATGTGCATTATTGTTAAAAGTGTTCTCTTAAAATCTCTGACTCTGTATAGTACTACATACATGATTGGATCTCACCAGACTGTAACCCGCATCTAGATACAGTGGCTGTAAAAAGTCGACACACCACTGATTTTTGCGATATCAAAGAATGACAGCAAGATAAATGACTTTGAAACCTTTTTCCACCATTAACCTGGCCTATAAACCGTGCAAATCAAATAATGGAATGTTTGAGAGGGGAAGTATAAAGAAACAACTGAAATAATGTGGTTGTATTAGTGTGCACACCCTCTTGTAACCAATACGTGGCTGTGTTTAGAGTCAACAATCACGTTCGTGTTAAATGGGGGTCATCTCACACCCGCCGCCATTTAAAGTGCCTCTGATTAACCACAAATAAAGTTCAGGTGTTTGGCGGCTTTTCCTGACATTTTATGCTTTCGAGCAGACGCTTGAAGGTTCTGCGTTAACGCTGACTGTGGTATTTGTCACGGTTCATAATTCCCTCCACCTTGAATAAGGCGTCAGGTTCGGCTGAAGAAAAACGTCCCCAAAGCGTGATGCAGCCACTACCACGCGTCGCTAACTATATCGTGACCTTTTGGTGAGGACCAGTGTTGCGTTTGCAGAAAACTTTTGCAGGTTTGGCACAGGTTTTTTTTTTGTTAAACGATTCCTCTTATTTTTTTTTTAATCCCACAAAAAACAGTTCAAACTTGGGTGTGTAAACTTTTTATATCCACTCTACAGCTCCAAATGTCACCGAAACAAATGGTGAGATGCTGTAAAGGGAACTGATACGCATATGATGTGCAACATTAGCTTTTTAGTATTCGCGATGAAGTTGAACAGTGGCAGGCGAATGACCGATGCACATTTCCAGTCGCTCTTTCTTTAGAATAAAAAGCGTTTCTTATGTATAGCCCGATTCATGGAGCGAGAGGTTCCCAAGCAAAGTAACTTTCGGAAGGACTGACCCTTAGAAAGGCAGCGGTCATTCAGGCCATATTGTTGTCTCCCAGTGAGGAAAAGTGTGACCCACATTCTCCCTTTGTCTGATATTTTTAGATGTGTGATGTCGTTCCAAGGTGCCAAAAAGCTTGTTTTGCTTCTCCACGTGTACTGTCCACACAATATTACACATTTGAGTTTTGATGTTTCATTAGAATCCACATAAACATCGTCAAGTGTATTGTCATGAGTGCGTGTTGCACATTTTGTAAATAAAAGGTTGACTTTTAGATGGTTCTGTGTTGTTTTGTACATAAGAAGTCAATTTTAGGTGCAATGTGGAAATGAAGTCAGTTTGGGTGATAAAATGAAAAGTAGTGTTACATCAGAAGGATTTAAAGCATGCCAAATAACCTCTTAGTGAGTCAGCAAATCACAATTTCCCCAAAATCCTCTTAAGGCCTTTTCATTTGCTCGTGAAAAAGTGAAACCTGAAAGCCTACTTTTTTTTTTTTTTTTTTTTTTAAACACTTCACATGATTGTACAATCATATTTCAGAGGCAGAGAGGACAGAAGGCGCCTTTTCCAAAAGTGCGGTGCTTTCAGAAGTGACGGGGAAATTGGCTGTTGTTGAATAGAGACGTGTCGCCGATGGTTCCCATTGGGAACAATCTGGAAATACCACTCCCAAGGACGAGGTGTTTTTCACAGCTTAACGCGGTGACTTTTAATGACTAGAAGCCAGAAGACTCTCACTATTATGTACGATGCGTCTTCAGTGTGCGGCTAATTCAAGCCTCCGAGTTGAATTTGAACTCATAAACGCATCGATTAATATTAGTAGCTGGAACGGTACTGCAAAAATAACATCTTTTTAATGTCAGGATGATATTGCAGTACAGTGTTGTGTTAATGCTAACAGCTAATTCAAAACATGGTTTAATGAATGGCGTCGATAGTCGCAATGCTGTAAACCTTTGAGCACGGATATTTCAATACAAACGGTGCAGACATAACCATACTCACAGGCATATAATCTTTATCATTTGTGCAAAATGACTCACGTTGTTATTTTTGCATCTTACTGAGTTAGTTGTGAAATTCTTCTGCGTCGGTATTATACCAAGGCACACGCACACCAGAAGCCGCACAAGGGCAGGAACGCATAAATGACATTTCCGTTCTTTAGAGTGGGGAAAGCTGATTTGAGATATGACTGTTTTGAGTTATGAGCGTGGTCACGGAACAGATTCAACTCCTAAATCAAGGCACCACTGTACCTGTAGCTGTTATTGTGTGTGTGTGTGCTGCACATTTAAGGATTTTTCTGTTGTATGTGCATGTACATGTACTCCACTGCTGACTTGCAATATTATAATATGTGAATATGAGCATCATTTTTAGAATTACGACAGGTGCTAAAACCAAAAATATTCTATGACACAAAAACATTTTAGCGGGGTCATAACGCGAAAGCACATGACCACACCGCTCAGCTTTAATGACTACTACTTTGATCAATATCCACTAGGAAGCATTAAAGTTCTCAGCGCCGAGTCTAAAACGTAATAATTTCCTGACAGGCCATAATTCCGACGTGTGGGTCGTATTGCTAAAATAGCAACGTGAATGTGAACCCGTTCAGTATAACGACACCATTTGGCAAATGCTTCCCACTGTTTAATTAACGTGCCTTCTGAGCTTCTATGGTTCATTCGCCTTGTTCTGACTGTTCCCCCAGAATATTCTTCACTCTTCAAACCTGCATGGAATGATTTTGTTATTTTTTTTCCCGCTTCTCCCTGATCCTTACAAACCGGAGACAGGCTACGTCTCGGACAAATAAATGAAAGTCTGGCAAACATGCATCGAAAATTAATACCGTGCGATAGGAACCGCTGTTGGCAGCGTAACGGTGTATGTTCTGCTCTTTGGAGCATGCATGTGAAAACCTCTGTGGAATTTGAAGCATGAACACTGTTTGCACATTTATAACACGATACGTGCTTCCTGTGATTTGTCGTGGGAATTTAGTTCGAAATTATATCAGAAAGTAAACACCGATAAGACGACATAGTTGAAATGCAATGCCGCAAACCAGTGTTTCTCAACCTTTATTGAGCCAAGAAAAAAGAAAAAAAAAGAAAATCTCATTGCATGACACCAAACCAAAAATGTGTATATTTATACTGGATACTGAAATAATGATGAGCTCGTCTCAATTTCCTCTCAAATGTACTTACTCGGTGTGAAATCTATGCCTGCTTTAGAATGGCCTTTTATCGTGGGCAGCCTAAACCCACCTGTGCAATAATCACGCTATCGAATCAGCATCTTGATATGCCGCCCCTGTGGGGTGGATGGATTATTTGGGCAAAGGAGAAGCGCTCACTAACGCAGATTTAGACTGATTTTGTGAACAGGGAATGAAAGAAATAGGCCTTTCGTGCACATAGAAGTCTTCAATCTTTCGGTTCGGCTGGTGAAAAATGGGAGAAAAAATGTTGCATTTATGTTTTTGTTCAGTGTAGATGTGAAAAAGAAGGAATACTTTGTGTTGATGTACATTTTCGACCAAGGCAAAAGTGGTACTTTTGATTGGTATCAAATCAAAAATAAAGCTTTGCACTAAATCATGACGATTATTTGAGACAAACTAATACATGTAGCTGAAACAAATTAGAGCATGAAGTTGGTCCAAAGTATCATTTTAATCAGTGTTCTACAAATACCAGCAATCCCTCTAACACCCAAAAAATGTACAGATACCGGCTTTGTGCAAACAACCTTGCACATTGTGTCTCTTCCACAGCAGTGAGGAAGACGGTTAGTTCCCGAGCTTCCTTCCTTCCGTCGCTACCTCAGAAACGCCGATGCACATCGCACGTGCAGCTCCTGAGTGACTGTCGTCTCGTAATTGGAAGGCTTTCGCTATAACGCAATATGAGAATGTCGCGTGGCACAGTTGGAAACATTGTGAACCGAGTTACACTCGCACAAAAGGGAAGATTTGAGCTGACACCGCACTTGGTAAAAATGTGGGGAAAGCAACCCAAGAAGAGGGGGCGATTTATTGCGAGCAGCATTCAGTCGGATTTGCAAGATAAACACAAGCACATTGTCTGTGAAATTGCCAGTGCAATCTCATTAGGTGAAGAAGCGAATCAATGAGGAGCCCTCGCAACTCCTGATCCACCTTATATGAAATGGGCTTCCCGAGATTAACATTTGACATGTTCCTTGCCGAGAAATGAATTTCATTTTTGTAACAGCTGTTACCGAGGCCAAGCAGAGACTCTTCAGGGCGATAGCTATCAGTTATGAAAGAAGATGAAGGACAAGCAGTCATGTCTTTTCATGTTCCAGGACTGGATTGAGACCAAACAAGTCCATGCTGCGTTTATGTAATCAAGATGCCGCAGTGGGGAAGCAAACTCACGTATACTGTGTGCGTGTGCGTGCGTGTGTGTGTGTGTGTGTGTGTGTGATCACGCGCGTGCAAGTAGGTTACTTAAAAGCAGGGGGCCGATTGTCAAAATTGGACATCCGTTGGATTTTAGAATACCGTACTTAATTTTGTTGGCTCTTGAACTATCCTACATTATGAAAATATGAAATGTTTGTGGTAATTTACACTGCATTTGTCTCAGTCAGTGGTTAAAGGCGTTTTTACAAAATACCCTACATGTCAACTTTGGAGACACTTCTCCATTCACTAGCATGAGAATGTGTTTCAAAAGGATAGATTGAGTTTTTTTTGATCCATCCATCCATGGAACCTATCCCGGATGACTTTGGGGACACTCGAGAAGCATCACCCACGCAATAGTAGCTGCGAATTATTATGTTTGGGAAGGCCGACTATTTCGTGCAACTGTCATTAGATCGCGCGGGGTACCAAATGTCCAGTGTGCTGTTCTAGGCAAAATGTAAGCAGTGTTTCATGTTTACGAATGAGCTTTGCATTTCGATTGCACAGCACAATGTGTCTGCATCAAGGACACTAATCATTTTTTTAATCCTTTTTTTTTTTTCTCATTGCTTCGATCCATTAACTTCTTATTTTCTTTGGAAACAGCGCAGGATACCGTCAGAATAATGAACGTATTCCAGCAATTTATTGTGCCACTGGTGCTGTTTACAGCAAAACCTCCGCCTTGGCGAATGGAAGTGTCCCGCTTCTGCTTAATTGTGCAAAAGACGATTACATTTCTTTATTACATTTTTTTTCAAATCAATAATACATCATGAACATAGTTGATTATACACTGCAAATTAAACCCAGTTTGGAAAGTGTTTTATGCATTACTATTTTGGTCCAGCCTGACCTTACCTCGTGTTAATTAACAGTGTCTTAATATAGATTTTGCACATATTGACTAATTGTAAATACTCTATGTGCGTGGCATGATCTGCAACCGTACGATGAGTTTTTAATTGCTCCACTGGGGATTCATAATTTAGTTGTAATTGCTGGGATAGGCTCCAGCCCTCCCGCGACCCTTGTGAGGATAAGCGGCTCAAAAAATGGATGGATGGATGAATTCCACGCTTACAGTGTGCATTAGTCCAATTGTCCACTGTTATCATCAGGGATACTTGACTTATAAGGGCTATTTATCATACCGTCCATCACATTTGTTGGTACTGTTTGACAAATTGAATGAGCGTTTGCATGTACGTGTAAGTGTCAGCAGATGTTTCTCGCACTAATACCAAATGATGTTCTAGTAGGCTTTCTTGACTTTATTTTTATTTTATTTTTTTTTGCTACCTCGTAGAATGAAATGATCTAAATGATGTAATTTTTTTAATATCACAAAACCCTAACATTTGAGCATGGGTGTGTAGACTTTCTATGTAAAGTGTCTATGTTTGAGTAAAATGGACATTCTTCTTTTATTCTATAAATGCCCAAATTCCAAATACAGTATGCGCTTTGTCATTTTGGGAATTGATTTGCTTAAAATGCCAAAAAAAAAGAAATAGTTAAAAATACCCAAAAAGGTCCAGTGTTGTCTGGTGTCTTATTTATTTCTAGAGCCGTATGTACAGTCAATAATACTGTAATGTAAGGGAAAATATGTATTCATGTGGAGTTACCATTCATCCATCATTTGGCTGCCACTCATTGTAATCAGGTAGACAGCTTTCTCTTCCAAAATGGAAATGCTAAGAGAGAAGATGGAGGAAATGTGCCAGGCACAGCTATGCTGTGAAATGTTTCCATGTGCCCTTAAAAATGGCACAATGGCAAAATCTTTGAGCGGAACTGTTGGGTCGCAGTCAGGGCCACGCTTCAGAAGCTAGCGGCTTCCTCAAGATGTTATGACCATATTTCTCCGCACTCTGATGCACCTCGGTGCGTGCGCGTAAGAACCGAAATGAACCGAACCTTATAAAATGATATTAGCCTCCAAGGTGACGCACAAAGATAGCCGTGATTTCCTCCAGATGTGTCACTTTCCTATTGTCGGGACGAAGATGTAATTATTTTGCCTTTAAACTGAATAACATGACCTTTTATGTTGGGTTGATAGCTCCTCACACAGCAGTTTTATTCCCAACTATTTACCGGCTCATTGTCCCGTAAAGTACTGATGTGGGATTGGAAGGCTTGAATTTGCAGGTATGAGATTTAGTATCAAATTCAAAACAGAATACGAAGGTTGTGTTGAAAGCAATTGTCACATGGAATTATCCTACTAGGGCACGCCACAGTATGTGTGTGTGTATATATATATTTATATATATATATTCCTCTTTGTTATCTGCTTTTGACATTTGGAGGCCTGATCCGGGATGTAACGCCTCACTATCTAATAATGTACTGTCCATGTGTGCAAACAATCCAATCAAGGCCGGTTACAAGCGCTTGTTATCAGGCAGCTGGTGGCTTGACATTTAAATTTAAAATAGGAGGCTTTCTTCCACGAGTGTGACTCATTTCCGATGTGCGCAGATTAGAAGAGGAGGAAATCCGGTTTCCCGAATGCACGTGATCCATACGAGAACTAGGGTCGGGGTTGTTGTGGACACTGACCAGAGAAATGTCGGAGTAATGGCAGACGGGTATTCACTGTGTGTGTTTGATGCAAAGCTTGGCTTCGCGCCCTGCAGCGTGGCGATATGAGAAAACCTCCCGCGTTTGATTCGATGGATCGCACACATCGGAGTTGAATACTTTGCTGCATGTGTACGCATTACTTTCCTCACAAACCTTGTTGGTCTCCACCACTTGCGATCACGTTTCTGGAGAACAGTGATTCCTCGAGTCGTTCGAGTGACCCAATTAGGTTTTTCAAGATACGAGTTGGTCACCTGATTTTGTTTAAAATTTGATTTTTTAACTTGCGAGCAGAAATTTTAAATACGAGCGCTGTATTGTGGCAGTGAATTCACTTCACGACAAGCAGCAGTTTGGCAGATAGTGAAGAATTCTTTCAAAAATGAGGCTTCATGCTGTTTATTGCCACTCCCAGTTAAGGTTCACTGTCAAATTAAACACAAAACAGAGAATTACACATAGCTTTACCTCAGGAAAGTCTGTTTAGCTTAATGCTAACAAACAATGCAAAATGCCTCGGATAGGCTAACAATTAGCGTCTGTGTAGCAATGTTATAAACCTTTAGCGACCAATGTTTGAACACGAGCGGTGAAGCAACACATGTAGACAGATACTATAACAATACTCAGAGGCATATATTCCTTATCCTCTGCGAAGAATGAATAATATTACTTCGGCTTACTGAGGAGCTGAGATGTCTCCATCTACAGTGGACCCCCGCTATTAGTGGGGGATAGGGACCGGGCTGGACTCTGAATAGCAAAAATTTCAGGATAATTGACAGTCATTATCACTGCTTTTGAAAAAAAAAAATAATAATAATAAAATATATTGAGTAAGGGGGGGATAACCCACCAATATGCATTTTCAGGGTTGCCTCACCCCAAAAGCAAATCAAAAAGAAACATTTCAAAAATACATTAAAAATTTGGGGGTGGTGAGAAAAAATTATAAAAACATTAGGAAAAGAAAAACCAAAGACTGAATTACATGAAAGCAAAAAATATGGCAAAAACAGTTTAATTATTTCAATTGTATTTAATTATGCCATATGGTATGTTTTGAAAAAGTACAATACGGTGCTATTTTGGTCATTAAAAACAGATTGGAAAAATGTATTTTGGGGCAGGCTGAAACAGATGAATGGCATTTCTATTCATTTCAATGGGACAGATGATTTGAGTTATGAGTGTTTAGAGTTACGAGCATGGTCACGGGACAAATTAGACTCATATCTCAAGGTGCATAAAATCAAACATTAGAATGAATGAAAATATCAACTGATATCAAGAAAATGGAGACAAATTAGTTGTAGTTCAATTGTCTTTAATAATATGACTTCAATACATTTGTATTCAATGTTTAAGACGTGTTTGTTTTTAAACCTCTATTTCAGTCAATGTTTTTTGATTGAATTCATGCGCCAAACATTTGAACCATGTAACTACACACTTTTGAAATGTTCCTGTAAGTGCAGTTGCACTGGCTTACAATGAAAAGAAATGTTTATTTTTTCTGAATAAAAGCTGTTCTCCATTTTTTTGATGAACACTACTACTTTGAGAGCTAAGTATTGTTTTAGGCGGTACTTGGCGCAAAACGTTTATGAGCCAGGGCTGTAGGATAAACAGGAAAATGTCATCTCGTGTCAAACTGCATTAATTATTCCAGTGCCCTTGAGATGTTGAACTGAAGGGTGTTAATTATGTTTTAATGGAAGGGGGCTGCCGCCAAGAATGCAAATTCGACTCTCACATAATTGTTAGGATTTTGAGTTGAACAGATCACATTGCTCACACAAGAGAAAGTAAGGACGTGGTCAATTTCCAGCGCCGTGGTGGCAAGTCGAGGCTCCGTTGCCTTTTGCCCGCACCTCGCATCGACTCACTTGTCAATCTGCCAAAATGTAGGATATTGCAGAAATGTCAGATATTATCCTCCCCTGACAGCCTTATGTAAGTCCTGCGCGTGTGTCAGGGATAATCCTCTTAGTGGTCGAAGGGGTCGCCTTAACGGGAAACAAAACAGTTTGCCTCCTCTGTCCTCTGCTTTTAATAATCAAAATGGAATTTGCACGAAGGCCGCCGCACCGTGTGTAGGAGTAATCCTTGCTAGAGGACACGACTGCCGTCCCGACGTATAACCATTTCTCCTGTGTTCAGCGACAGTGTGTCCGGCGTTAGGGATGTCAACACAAACACGATTGTTTTGACGGACAAGGGTACGTTCTGTGGTCAGAGTGACACTTTTACATATGCAGCGTATTTACTTACTGTGACCCAACCGCTTCGAAAAGCCTTCGTATGCGTTAAGCTCGAGTAATTGGTTTGCACGCAGGCCCGTGCAGTAACTAAAACACAATATATTGTATACAGTGAAAAAAGGAGTGTACAAATATAGTATAATAGTTTTTTTTTTATTTGACTTTAGTGTCAAATCATATTTCTTAATATATATATAGTACATGCGTTGCCAATCACTGAGGAAGAAAATAAAGATGAATTTATTGGAAATAACCTCCTCATAATGGCGATGAACACGCTCAATGAAGACAAGTAATGGAAATGCTAAAATACATGTTTTATAAACAGAATTGTGAATGTTGTGAAGAGGTGTACAAAGTGCAGCCCGTGGGCCATTTGGGGCCCAACGTCATTTGTTTAGGGGCCCACAGCATATACTAAAAGGAACATTTGGCACGGCCCGCTGCGCTAGTTTAAAAATAAGGCAGCGTGAAAAGTGAGGGTGTCCAAAAGGTGTGTGTGTGTGGGGGGTGTGGGGGATTACAACATCCACATTCCACATTGATATGACACCCATGTCAACTCCTACGATTACTACTACTACAAATAATAAATTGTGCTGTATATCTTATTTGCAAATTTGCAAAGAAACTATTTAGAACTATTTTCTCTACATTATCCATGGTGAATATAACTCACTTCCGGAAGCAAAAATGAAAAAAACAACAACTTGATTACGGTACATTAAAATTTGTGGCGCTTGATCGGCTTGTCAATCAGCCAATTATTTTCACAAGAAAATAAATGAGTATTTATAGAATGAGTTTGTCAGAAGCGAGCTACGGCACCATGACGTCAAAGTGACTCTGCCAAAGAAATGTTATGAACAGCCCGTCCTTGAGTGACAGCGAGACGGGTATGAAGCCCAAATAATCCACCAGTGTGTTGAAAGTTTGAATGGGGGCAAAGTGACAGCAAGGTTTGCGCTCTGGTGTTTACAATGCATCATGAAGCTCACTGTTGCTCACCGCATACGCCCAACCCTGAGGGGAACTGAACAAGGTCCTCTGCATAGTTTACTCATTGACACTAAATCTACCTTCCTCCGAGATGAGCTATTTTGTGTAGTTGTTGTTGTTTTTTTTTTAATGCGGCTCAGGTTCACGACTGAGTGCATGCGATGAATGCGAGGCCACAGCTGTCTCCACTAAAAAAAAAAAGAAAAGAAAAGAGGGACCTCATGTGGACTGAGCAGGAAAACAACTTTAATGAGGGTGTTTGAGTGGATTCTCTGCTGGGGTTAAACTGCAAACTACACACACTTGGACAGGAAGGGGGGAAAAACTACAGCAACCTCCATCCTTTGCAAGGTTAGTAAAGTTTCAAAGTTTTGCAATCAATAATGCATGGAGAGAAACAGGAATGTGAGGATGTGTGTACAGCTGTTAAAATAATCCCACATTGTCTCGTTACATTGAAGTCAAAATATTGTCGTTAACTCAATCATATACCCGTCAATGTTTATCTGGGGTTTTCTGTGTATTCCGGTACTATATTATCTAACTCGGTAAGGGCCAAAGTGCGTTGAAGTTTGACCCATTGTCTTGAGCGTTCGCGTTCAAATAGCTGCAAGTCAGCGTCATGGAATATAATCATGTTCTTTTGAAATCCCTATTAAAGGTTCATGAGAGTTCTGTCTCATTTTTAATGTGTCAACCGCAAAGACAACTAAATGAACTCGATCAGAAGGGCTTGATTGTATACAATGAGTTTTATGATGACTGAGAAGAGCAGACAGGAGGACAAAAAGTAAGTTTAGTTAGGTAGAAGTGAGCAAAATAATTCACTCAAACTAAATCCCCCTCCAGCCTTTTCACAGGGGCTACGTTATGATTTGATGTGATGAACAATTAGCAATAGACATGTCAAAGATAAAAATGTAATCTTAAAACATCCTCCGTTAATCTTCATGTTAACCATTCAAAATGGCGATTACTGGGATATTCTAAGTTTGAAATTGGTCATGAGTTCAATGACCAATGTCATTTATGTGTAAGTTATTGGTTTTATACCTTTTAATATCATCGGTGCTCTCTCCAGAATGAAATAAAAGTTTGAATTGAACCGAATGATCAAACGCTATCATTGTTTTGATTGCTCGAATGTTACCTTCGTGTTCCATGAGCCACTCTCGCCGCTGCTTTGTGACAAGCCCGACAAATGGAACTCATCCAGAACCAGAACTCCACTGGGGGCTTCTCCAGCCTCGTCGTTTCCCGCTGGGAGTCGATGCCGCCGGAATCGTCATACGGTCAGTCGCGACATTGCACATTTAGCACGTTTTGATACTAGTATACACTTTTGACCCATTATAAGTGCAGCATGTAGCTTTGAGTATATTTGACCAATTATGAACGCTAAAGCAACTAAGTTTGCACTGCTTTAAGTTGTAGCTACAATATACCCACAGGACACTGATTGAGTTAACGGTTGAATTAAAAAAAAAAAAAAAAGTTCAACCTTGCAAAAAGACACCTGAAATCTCCTAAACGCATATAGGAAAATGCGTTATGGTCCGATGAAACCAAGGTATCAAGTCTAACAAAAAGCTGCCATTTGAACAAGGGGTGTGTAGACTTTTTATATCTACTGTATATACTCCCAAAATACTTATACACCTATATCACATAGATACATTTTATACATACACCTTTCACATACCAATTGTTCTTTTCTATATTTAAAACGTATATTAATATGATGCTTTCACTGCAACACTTCTATATTACATGAATTGCTCCACCATGTTCTTCTAACAGCAAGGCCAATATTTCTCTCCCCCCCCCCCCCCCATCGACAGATAATAACGTCATCATCGTGCTGGGCGTGTCGACGTTTGCCCTGCAGCTGTGTTTGGCTCTCCTTATCATGCGGAGATGTCTGAATTTGGACAACAAAGCCAGGGAGGCTGTGGAGCACCCGCAGACTTTGCAGAAACTCCACATAGGTGGGTGTTTTTCTCCCCCTGAGCATCAACTTCCACAGAAATAATAATAGATAATTTTTTTACACATGATTTTAAAATAGGTTTTTTCCTCTTGCAAAACCCCAAAAAATCCCTTTTGGCAAAACATGTATGTAAACACAATCCACTATAAACACTTTAACATAGTAAATGAGCAGTCAAACTGCATGAATCAAAGGCTAACACCCATCCCCCGCTTTAAACGAAGGAAGCTGCAATAAAATAAAATACAAACTATTTTTCGCTGACCGGGAAACATGAATTAAATGCTATCATCGACGAATTGATCAGACTATACAGTATGTGTGTTTTCTGATTAGGCGATGAGTGTTTTGTTTCATGTAAAATGTTCTTCTTTTTTTGCTCAAGATCCCTCGTCCTGCCACCAAGATGTTTCTCAACAGACGCCTAATTGCCGTTATGATGACTATTTATCATCTGCAGCTGGAGAAGGATGCTACACAACTGTCACAGCCAAAACCTGTCTATTTGGACCTTGCGTGCCCTGGGACCTCGTTCAGTACTGAAAATGTGAATCACAAAAAGTTGAATGGCCTCAAAGTGGGAGGAAACGCAGTTTGTCTCAAGTTGTCATTAGAACAGTTGTATTTTAAAAACGTGTTCATGATACCGAACTGTAATGACCTGCTCATGTGCAAAATCACTGACTGCAACATGATAAAGAATATGTTTTGTTTATGGCCACATAAGGGACACACAATAAGGTCTATGGCAAAATCAAATATGCTTTGTATCATTACAGAGTAAGCAAACATTGTTGACAATGAGTCTAAAATATTGTGTGCGTTTATTTAAATGTACAGGACTTGATTTTTAATCAAACAGTATTGGTTACCATTGCCTTATGTAATTTGCTATCACGATAAGTCAGCACTATCTAATGTAATCCAATACAAGAGCAAAAATAACTATTTTGTTGCGTTCAGAGTTGACTTGATATGTAATTATACTATGCTCACTTAATATGTAATAATACTGTGTTCATTTGTGTAAAATATTCGTAATTCACATTCACAACGTAATTATAAGCTTATTTCAGTCCAATTTTGTTGTTGAAATATTTAGAATTTTATTCGGCGCTCGTGCGTGTAGTTCCAAGAATCGCCAGCGGGCGGTAGTAATGCAACAAATATCATAGAGTGTGGCCAATCTTACCAGCAAAGAAGACCAATACGGCAAAACATACCAAATAAATGCGTCTATCAATGATTTTCAACGTCTAAAACTAGCTTTTAAGAGCAATCAATCTCATTTTGTGTTCATAGGTTTAGAGGTTGGGCATTTATCAATGAATAGCCATACCAGGTTTCACGTCAACGGAAGCGTTTGTCATTGCAGTGCTGGAGCGGCTAGCTAAGTGGCTAATGACTTGTCGGCAACTTTTGAACAAGAAGATGGAGACGATTCATCAAGGTTTGTACGTTGTCGGAGTACTCGCTGATTTTTTCCCCCCCCTTTTCTTTTTGGTTGAGCTTTAAGAGTAAGATGACAATTCCGTTAGAGCTACAAGGTAAGATAATTTGGCTAAAGTTTGGTTTAATGTGTATTACCAACCAGCCTGCATCTGCAAAAATGCATAAAGAAATTTGGAAAATAAGAGCCAAGGTTATTTATTTTTTTTTCATGATTTTTGGACGGGGGATTTCTCTCATCCACAGATGCGTTCCATCAAACCTTTGGATCCAGTGATCCTTTTATAATCCACATTCTCAAGCTAAATATTCACGACCGATTAAATAGGGACTTTAATAAATTCAGTTGAATAAAATTCCAAATGTGCTCTTCTTCACAATAATTTTGTTTTTTTCTGTATGACAAGAAAGGGGCCCATTCGAAGGCAATCACAGTCAATCATTCTTTTCCAGGGAGCCCATTGCCTCTGGCTTCTCTCCGCCTACTGGTGCCACCTCTGCAGCTCCTTTCAGCCTCCATGTGGCAGACCCTGAAGAAACAAGATTTCACAAGCTACTGGGAAGTGGCTGACTTTGTCTCTTCGGTGTCGGGGACGGTCCCGGAGCTGCTCGCGTTCAAGCACAGGTTGCAGCTCGACCTGGGCTTAAGAGCCAGGGTAAGTACCACCGAGATGAGAGAGCGAGAAGTATTGCAATTACATGAGTATCATTATGCCCTTTTCTACCTTTTAGTATATTCTGGAATTATGCCGAAGCGAGCGTCCCTTGGAATGTGACTTTATCTTGTCTCTCGTGGACAAGATTAAACAACAAAAAACCTCTGCGGTAGATGTAAGTTCCCTTTTAATGCCAGTTTCTGCCTCTGTCTTACCATGTGGCTGACAGTTGAAACCATGTGCGTCCTTACATTGCAGGTGAATGAAGAAGAGGAAGCCTCAATTCACTTTCTGGAGTTAATTCAAGTCCTTCTCAAGGATCCCGAAGAGAGACAACATTTCTTTGCGGTAAGGCGTCATCCGGATCGTTTTAAATAATCGTGTGTATTCACAGGTTTTAATAATTTGACCCTTTTTTTTTTTTGTGTGTATCGCAAAGGATGTCTTCCCTACTCTGTACGGATTAGAGTACGAGAGGGATTTACGGTCACTATTTTGGGAGTTCCTCTGCCGACTAGGTCAGTTGTTACCGGTTCCTGACCTCAAACAGGTGAGGGCGACCATTTTGCCTTTTGAGTGAATAATGTAAGCTTTTACAGCAACACAAATTGTATAGATTTGCCACTAAAGAGCGCAATCACCTGTAGAAAAAAAATGGGTAAAATCCGTGAGGCGGCGTGAAAAATAATTTATACAAATAGTTTGACCTTTCCCACATGCTATAAACACATGAAACCACATTACAACTCATTAAAACCCTTTAAAATGATATTTCTTAGCGATTGTTCTCTCACTCACACAGTACTCCAAATTAGAGGTTCACTGTAATCTTCAGGTCATTCAGAAATGGGCTTATTAATGTAGTTGTCATTATTTTGAGTTTGTACCTTATTTAACTAAGTAATTTTTGTACAGATGGACGATTTAGTCATTTGTATATATACTAATGAAATCCAATACAAGACAAACTGTAACCAAACTATTAGATCCACATCCCAGAATGATGCATTGCAGTTTCTTGTGACCATTTTTTGTCAATGTATATGTTTTGTTTTTGTTTTAATTTAATGTGTCAATTGCAGACTGTTGCCTGGCTCGGAGCTTCAATAGCAGATGGCTGTTTGCATTCACTCGCTGAAGCTAATGACCTGAAGGTTTTGCTCCAGCACCACAAACACCTCGGACGATTAGAGCAACACGGTAGGGTATGATTCCTAAGCAATTGATGCTTATATTCCAGAGGTTATTAACTGTAACTTATGTTTTAAAAAAAAAAAAGTAGTTGCAGCCACAAGCATGGGGGACAACGTCCTTGCTTCGCTCTCTGCCTTTCCTACTTGTAGAATATCAATAGCTCAAGAGCAGCCTAACCTGTCAGCCCCGGATGAATGGAGTCACATCCACGAAACCACCGTGGATGAGGTGACCGTCGAGGTCACTGCGGAGGTCGAAGTCGACGAGCGTGATGCGACGATGGCAGAAAATGTCAGTTGCCTTTCGGAAGCAGACGGCGGGGTTGAACAAGCGGAAGCGACGACTACAGATGTGGATGAAGGTAAAGAAGAGGGAGGAATGGATGAAAAGCAGAGCGAGGTCACAAGGACGCACCAGGCAGACGTTCACCAAGACAACTCCGCATCCGTTAAGGCTCGGAGCTCTTCGGGACCTCACGACTGTCCGGACTGCGACAAGAAATTCAAGTTTGCCTCGTCGCTCACAGCCCACAGGGTCATCCACACAGGGGAGCGACCCCACCGCTGCTCCGATTGCGGTCGCCGCTTCTCTTTCCGCCAGGCCCTGGAGCGGCACACGAAGACGCACAAAACAGGGCGCGGTTACAATCGCGCCATCTGCGGGGAGACCTTTCAGTCCTCGTCAGCCCGCACCGAGCACAAGCAAACGCACATTGCGGACGGCACGTACACGTGCCCGCAACGCGAGAGGAAATTGACCCGGGCGCCGGCGCTCTCGAGGCACCTGAAAACTCACAACGTGAGGTCGGCGGGCGTCGAGAGCGACGCCGCGGCGGAGGTGCCGGGAAACGCCGCCCCGGAAAACGTCGCCCAGGTCGCTCCCCTCGTCGACGTCCGCACGAGCCGGCGCAAACGAAAACCCACCGCGAAGATCCAAGCCATCGACTCGCAGAAACGCACGAACGGCAAGCGGAAACCCAAAGCCACCGGGGAGAGGCCGACGACCTTGAAGCGTTTGCCCTTCAGTAGGTCAGTCTCCTGTGTTTATCTCTTCAATTCAAATGTTATACCTTATGGAAAAATCCCCTCAAATCTTTAAAATGTCGGATGACTACGTCACGATTTAACGCAGGGGTTCTCAAACTGCAACCCGCAATATAATTTGCAATAAATTATGTAGTTGATGCCGACTGCAGCCTACATATTGGGACAGAAAGGTATGCTGAGAAAGCAAACAATAAAGCAATTACTCTTCCCTATCATAACTTCGGGGTCTATTAAAAGCTCTGCTACGATTGTGACATATCACATAAATGTGACATCCTGCATGAATAATGTAATTTCCTTTGGACAAAAAGGTATATTATTACAGGAATCAAGTCCTATTTAATTTTCACAAACACAAGGCATATGTTTATAGAATATAGTACTCTTTTTGGGATAGAATAAAAGGTGTAATATTGTGAAAATAGTTTTATTTTTGAAATTCACTTGTTGAAATGGCTTCCCTTGTTAAACTTTGATGTCACTCATACTATTCGGGGGGGGATGATTCTATTTTCATGAGATTACAATTTTCTTTTTTTAGAAAAAACAGAAAATGTTTTCACATGACTGACTTTTTGTCACAAAATAGACAACTTTTTAAGTCCTACGGCATTTAAGGGAACACGTTATTTATGTTGAATTGGCCTTTGAATTATCAGGGAGTCCTTGGGAAAATATTCCCTAATAAGGAGTCCCATGGCCCCAAAATGTTTTGACAAGCCCTGGTTGAGTGCGTTAAACCACCCTTTGTTTACTCTCTCTCAAACAGTTCTGAGCATTCATACGGGTCACCCTCCGTCCTAACGAAGGATGCTGATGAAAGTGAGTGTTTACTTTCTTTGTAGAGAAGCGGTAGGGCTCTTTACTCCAAGGGAACATTACATAGACTGTATACAGAAATGATTTGCGGCACTTAATTTTTTGACATTTGTTCAAATTTGTAATCGAAACATCGATTCGGTGTATAATAGAAAGCGTGTACGTTTCTGTCAGGTTGCGCGGCAGACGGCGCTTCGACAGCTTCCTCCCGTCCGGAGCGCTCCCTCCGCCGGGCAGAGAAACGGGGTGTTCACTCGGAGGATGACGAGACGGCCCTCGCTGACGAGCAATGTCGTTTTAACTGCCAAGAGTGCGGCAAGAGCTTCAAGTTCCTGTCTGTACTCGAGTCCCACCGGCGCATCCACACAGGTGAGCAGCCCTTCCTCTGCTCTCAGTGCGGGCGACGTTTCTCCTTCAAGCAGTCCCTGGAGAGACACAAGCAGACACACAAGTCCGGACGCAGGTACGAGCGCGTCACCCGCGGGGAGTTCTCAAAGTGCGTCGCGGCTCAGAGGTCGCGCGCGGAGAACGGCGAGTTTGCGTGCTCCGAGTGCGGCCGCGAGTTCGCGTGGAAGTCTGCCCTGACGAGGCACCTCAAGACGCACGGCGAGGATGCGGGCGAGGCGGCGAGTTCGCTTAAATGTCCTCGGTGCGAGCTGAGCTTCAGCTGCGCCAGCTACCTCACCGGGCACCTGCGCACTCACCGGGAGGAGAGAGGGCACGCCTGCGGCTGCGGCAAGAGCTTCACCCATCGGGCGGCGCTCACGGCGCACCAGCGCATCCACCAGAAAGACAGGCCGCACGTTTGTACGCAGTGCGGCAAGGGCTTCCTCTACAAAGGCGGCCTGGCGACCCACATGAAGATCCACTCGGAGGAGATGCCCTTCATGTGCTCGTTCTGCGGGAAGCGTTTCAAGAGGGAGCGCAACATGAAGAAGCACGAGCGCTGCCACACGAGAGAGAACGTCTACAGCTGTTCGCAGTGCGACAAGAGTTTCGTGTACAAGGCCACGCTGATCAGGCACGAGCTGACGCACTCGGGCGAGAGGCCGTACCTGTGCTCCGACTGCGGGAAGGGCTTCTTTTCCCACGCCGAGCTGCTCAAGCACGAGCGCTTCCACACGGGCCACAAGCCCTTCCAGTGCCCGCAATGCGAGAAGAAGTTCACCCAGTCGTGCTACCTGACCATTCACCTGCGCTACCACACGGGCGCGCGGCCTTACTCCTGCGTCGAATGCGACAAGAGCTTCCTCAGCGCCAACCGCCTGAAAAGACACACGCGGACGCACACGGGAGAGAAGCCCTTCCGCTGCGAGCTCTGCGGCAAAGGCTTCAGGCAGTCCTATCACCTCAAAACGCATCAGCGGACACACAACAAGATAACGTGAAGACAAACCTTTGTCCGGATCGGTCTGGAATTCAAAACGGCTGGCGAAGTACTGTGAAATGATTCACGTCGGTCGCAATTAAACCTCCTCTGACGCTCATTGAGATCCAGAGGCTACTCACGAAAAGTGAGGGATTTTCGAGTGAAATTTCAGTATCAACCGAGAATGCACTATGAGTGTTATAGGCGAGCATCATTATTATTATTATTATTATATGCACATGCATGCAGCGAATCCAGAAAGTTCTCACAGCGCTACTTTTTCCCAATTTTTTTGTTTACCACATTAATATAAAATGGAATTAAAAAATATATATTATCCCTCAAAACTATACACGCAACCGACAATGATTTGTGTGAGATTGTTGCAAAATGCATCATTAGAAAAGCCCTGCTTAAAATTGTCATTATTCAGTCTTACTCTAAAATTGAATAAATATTTTTTTTCAAGTAGGACTTCTATTTTGAAATCAAATTTTCAAAAATATTTTTCATGTTGAGATTAAAATAACAATGCAGTTTTAAAGTATTCACAGCACTTCACTTTCCACATTTTATGTTCGCCTCATTCCAAAATGGATTTCATTTTCCTCTCAAAATTTTACACGCAAGACCTACTGATTAATTATTATTTTTTTGGGCAGGGCATAGTTTTTGTCCTCCCAGATTATTTTGTAGGGTGTGGTGTGTGGAATGGAATGAATTTTGGAATAAGACCGTAACATTTAAAAATGTGGAAAAAGCGAAGCGCTCCAAATACTTTCATATACTCAATAGTAGCGAGGCTTCAAACGGGATGTTCTCAGAGGGAAGTGGCCACTGAGCTTTGAGTGTCATCAGCGGGTTGCAACAGAGACACTGAAAGAGTCCCAGCAAAGCATAAAATGGACATTGGATCGTGAATTTTGATATTCAGCTTCCTTTTAGAGAACAGACAGTACCGAAACACTGAACAGTTGGACGTGTTTTCAAAAGCTCTGAGGTCAAATGAAGTCCACATGAGGTTCTAGTGCATTTGAGGCTCACCCTGAAATTTCACCCAAAAGTCCAATATCAACAACTGTGTCCAGGTTTTAGGGTTTAATAATGACCAGAATTTGTGTAGAAAGCACATTTTTATTCAAGTGTGATTACAAGACAAACAACATGACTGTGAGAGGCTTTGAACATTTTGTGACAGGAAGACAACTTTTGAAGGGTTTCGCCGAGGTTTTTTTTCCCCCAGGTCAACGGCCGCGCAGACAGAGCCCACAGTGGTCTTAATTAGCTTACTTGTTTGAAAAAGATCTTTTTTTGGAACAACCGAAGAGCAATTGAGTTTTTATAGCTTGGATTTGGGTGAACGAACAGAAAAAGGCCAAAAGGGCATTTCTAAACTTAGCACCTAAGCTACTAGTGAATGTGCATAAAGGCTACACAGCGACGCGCAGCGTAATAGGGCAGTGGTCGCTCCCCATCGCTTTGTTGCGGATCTTGCTGTCGCACAGAGCGGGCACCAGGGATGACGACAGCACAAAGTAATCGAGCCGCCAGCCCACGTTCTTTGACCTGGAATTCATCATGTAGGTCCAGAAGGTGTACGCGTTGGCCCGCTCGGGGTAGAGCTCGCGGAAGCTGTCGACGAAACCGGCCTCCAGCAGCCGGTCGAAGCCCTCGCGCTCCTCCGGGGTGAAGCCGGCGTTTTTCTTGTTGCCCTTCGGGTTCTTCAGGTCGATCTCCCGGTGGGCGACGTTGAGGTCGCCGCACAGCACGAGGGGCTTCTGCACGTCCAGCTCGCTCAAGTAGGCGCGGAAATCCACATCCCAGGTCTTGCGGTAATCTAAGCGCACCAGGCCTTTGCCGGCGTTGGGTACGTAGGCCGTCACCAGGTAGAAGGTGGGAAACTCTGCGGTGATGACGCGACCTTCCTTGTCGTGTTCCTCTTTACCTGAGCGAGTGAAGAAAGCCACCGTAAGAAAATGCGCTCGTGGACAACGAGCCAAGTGTTAGCAAAACGTAGGCCGGTTATTGTTGAGAATAAGCAACGTTCACAGGAGTCGGGCATGAAACGGTAGATTTTGGATCGATGCGCTAACTCGACCAGCCTGGGGAACCTCACTCCATCCACTTTTCTCCAGCCTCTATTAAGGTTACGAACAGTACGGGGGATACCCAAACGGCTGAAAACTTTTAGAATTGCGTACGAGTTGAAGAATGGCTTACGGATTTGATTTTGAAGAAATGCAGAATTAGAGCTTAAGCACACGCGTTTGTGGCAAAGACACCATATCTTCCGCTAACAACCCAGGCTAAACTTAGCTCCTCCCCGACATACAGCCGTTAGTATCACTTCAACGTACAGCGGCGGTCTTATGAAAGGAGTTTAATTCTTTCTGCGACCACGCCGGTAACGCGTCGAAATGAAGCAAAATACCATAAATCTGTTCCAATGTAAGGAAAATACGTAGCACACTAAAATATTTGACTTAATAAAAACCCAGTAACGACGGTTAAAAGGAACGTAGAAAATTAAACGGCGACTTGGCCACAGGGTAAAGAAGATCTGCCCGCAATCTGCCCAAGTGTGTGGAACCGCCGCTTGCGTTCAAATATGTGGCTTAAAGCGCGAGTACACAACTACGCAGATGGTATTTGTTTGCCCGTCTGTGTTTTTTTTCTGTTAGCATTAAGCTATGCGGTCGTTCTAATAAATAGCTATTGTGGAATTGTCTTTGTTTTATGTTTAGTTTCACGGCAAAATTCAGCCGGGAGTGACAATTGGCTTGAAAGGTTTAGTTTTTAAAGAATTGTTAATGATGCTCAAGTGGCGTTCGCTGCCACTAGCGTACAGGTTTGTACCGCAACCGGTTCGGGCAGCAAAGTACGCAAACGTTAGAATAGCGCTCACCGATGCCATACGTCACTTTGACGGGCTCCGTTTTGCAAAGCACGGCCACGCCGCCGTAGCCCCCCTTGTCGTCCGACGCGCACCAGTACTTGTGCGGGTACTCGGGCATGGACGTGATGTCAGCGGGCAGGTTTTTCTCCGCGCACTTGGTCTCCTGCAGGCACAGGACGTCTGGATTCTCCTCACGCACCCACTTGGAGGGGATGAACATAAGTGTTAACGGGCGGAAAAAACAAAATGCATTGGCTTTGCTTGGGCTTTTTGGATTTCAAGCACCAACTCACACTCAGGCCGTTCTTCTTCACCCAAGCTCTCAGTCCGTCCACGTTCCAGGAGGTGATCTTCATGTTGCCGTCGCGTCCATCTTTGCTGGTCATTTTGTCCGGGGGGTCTTCGTACAAAACGGGGGCTTCTGGTTCCTTAGTTTTCTTGGCTTTCTTTGGAGTACTTTCTGTAAATGGGGCACGATTGCAGCATACACGTTTAGGATTTTGTGAAAGCTGTCTTTTGTACTCCTGGACTAACCTGCTGCGGCGTCATTGTCCCCTTCTGCAGTCGCCTCTTCTGCCTTCTTGCCTCGCTTCATGCTCGAACGGAGGAAAACGCTTCGCAGACGCACAACACGCACACGCCGCAGCACAAGCGCCGCTGGGAAACGGATAAGAGGAAAAAAACCCACCACATTTTCACACTGGTTTCCAGAGCAATGTGCTCATGTTTGTTTCAGTTTATTCTTTCCACAGCCCCGAGATTGTACGCACAGTATTATACCTATTGCGATATTGTTTGATGTACTTTTTCTTCCATGTACAAAGCTTGCAAAACACAGGTTCGGAAATGTGACTGAATCTCTGGACGTTTATTATTAAAGTTATTTGCAATGCTTTAAAAAAAAAAAAAGCACTTCAAAGATTTTGCCCAACACCTCAGCATCATGCAAATTGCAACAGCAATCCAAAAGTCATTATTCTAACCATTTTAAAGCAGAATTGGACGCAGCTCAGTTGCAACTGTACCGGATATTTTGAGCAGTGACGATTATGCGTAATACTCTAATGAGAAAATGAGGCCGAGCCTGTGTTAGATGCGCGAATTAAGACGTTTTATGCGATTTATCACAAGACGCGACTCTCGACGGAGAATACTGCAGGAGGTCCGAGTTGCACAATGCACGACGCTAATCTTCGCGTTTCATTGTAACAAAGAGCGACCGGAGGCCTCCTTCCAAGCAAGCCAGTAATTCCTCGCTTGCTCATCTCGCTTCCATCGAGATCGGACGGTGCGAGTTTAAAGATTTGTCACCGGAGCCCGAAAACAAATCCAGATTGTCACATCATGCAAATATTCTTACTTGCACTTTTCGCAGGATGCAAAGCTCCGGACACGCTGCTCGCTCACGGACCAGCAGTCACTCCCCCCCCCCCAAACGTTCGTACAAAAGGAGAAGCTAATGCTATGCTAATGCGGCTGTAATGACACGAATCAAACCCGACCGAGCTTTCAAAGCTGCGAGGACGCGCAATGTTTTAACACTGCAGGTTGCGCGAAACGGAAGGCGTCAAAGCGCTCGAGTTTTGCTACTTAGGACACTTTATCGCAATGAATTCGCGCATGCGCAGCCATACATAACAGCGTCCTGTTTTCCCACGCGCTCCTTCAAATTGACCCTCTCATCAATGCCTGCGAGAAATCCGATAAGAGATCTACATTTTTGAGATGTTTAAAAATCACACACGAACACACGTAAAAGCGCTACCACGTTTTGATGTACTTTAATACGTTATCGGGTGAAATATGCGCCAGATATGAATGCATTTGTTGAAACTTAAAAGTCAGGCGAATCGAACACTCCCTTTAGTTTTTGGGGTTCTCGGGATTTCACCTGGACGAATTACTTCGCCGAGGAAGTGAAATCTTTTTGAATCAACGCACCCAAGTGGAACAAATGTGAGTTTAGTAAAGAGCTGAATGTGCGTCGGTATTCATACGATTTCCCCTGTGGTACAAAAGAAGCTACTTGACATGCGGTTGTAGCAACATGGCGAACTGTAAAGAAGGAAAGTGGACGGTTTTGGTTTTTTTTGCTGTCGGAAAGCAAATAACGTGTCGTATGATATATTTGTGCGAAAAAGAACAGTTAAAGTTAAATATACGTGCAACATATGGCACATTTGCACCGGTTTGAGTCGTGTCACTCAATACATTGCATTGTCATTGCAGACCATTTTTCCTTTCCCCTTGAAATTCGTATGCAGCAGCAATGACTGTTGTAATCGGGTTTGAGGGCAGCGCCAATAAGATTGGCATTGGGATCATCAGGGATGGAGAAGTACTTTCCAACCCGAGACGGACCTACATTACCCCTCCTGGTGAAGGCAAGCCTTTTTTTTCTCTCTCTCTCTCGTCTAAACCTTGACAATGTAATCAGACAACAACCGCACTTCCTAAGTGTAAGACACTTAAATGTTTTTGCCCCTTAACAGGCTTCCAGCCAAGTGACACAGCCAGACATCATCGCTCTGTTATACTGACAGTCTTAAAGGAGGCCCTGGAGCAAGCGGGGCTAAAACCTTCCGACATCGACTGCGTGGCATATACGAAAGGTCATTCAGCATGTGGACATTTGGAAGAAGGTTTTTTATGACGACATTTGTCATTTTTTTTCTCATCAGGTCCAGGCATGGGCGCACCCTTGGTAACGGCGGCTCTGGTGGCTCGCACCGTGGCTCAGTTGTGGGGAAAGCCCCTCGTCGGCGTCAACCACTGCATCGGGCACATCGAGATGGGCCGACTCGTCACCGAAGCCGACAACCCCACCGTGCTTTACGTCAGCGGAGGGAACACGCAGGTCGGCGGCAGTATAGGGTCGTACGTCGACGTGTTCGGAACAAACGTATCAAGTCATCGATAAACCTTTTTGCGTCTCCTCCCGCGAAGGTCATCGCTTACTCCGAGCGACGCTACAGAATATTCGGGGAGACTATCGACATCGCCGTCGGCAACTGTTTGGACAGATTCGCTCGAGTTATCAAGGTTTGTCTTGCGTTCATTGAAATGTAAGCGCATTGACACACGAAGTGTTTTTATGCGCAGATTTCAAACGATCCCAGTCCAGGCTACAACATAGAACAGATGGCGAAGAAGTAAGCGACGGCACACTAATGGTGTTTGTTCGTTTAGCCTCTTATTCATTTAGACATTTTCATTGTATTATTTAGAGGCACTCGGTATGCGGAGCTGCCCTATACCGTAAAAGGAATGGATGTGTCATTTTCTGGGATACTTTCCTTCATTGAGGTGAGCGGTTGGAATAATTCTTCATTTTAAAAGAACATTATGAATCCACGTATGTGATGTTCTAATAATAGGAAGCTGCTCATAAGATGCTTGGATCCGGTCAGTGTACAGCAGAGGACTTGTGCTTCTCCCTGCAGGTTAGAATAACTTATCAATTTGATCAAATATTACGAATACGTACGTACGTACGGACATATTTTAGTTTGTTCCTTCAGGAGACGGTGTTCTCAATGCTGGTGGAAATCACAGAGCGGGCCATGGCTCACTGCGGCTCCCGAGAAGTCCTCATAGTCGGCGGTGTTGGCTGTAAGTACGTTAGGAACCATTGGAATGCGTCTGGGTTCGTATTCTGAGAAATGTCAAAATTGTGGGTTATCCCCTTAAAGCTAAGCTTTTGTCTTTAAAAAAAAAACAAAAAATGTGCTTTAACATTAAATATGCCATCAAACAATGCATTCGCAGGTAACCTGCGTCTCCAGGAGATGATGGGACTCATGTGCTCGGAAAGAGGAGCCAAACTTTTTGCCACAGATGAAAGGTAGACCAGTCTGTCCATACTACCGGTACTGTACTTATGTCACGCAACACCCCGTACTCAGCAACTATATGGGAAGGTATTGTCCTAATATTTTGATTGTGTCATGTTTAATACCCAGTTAAAACGACGTGCAAATGAAAATGACTTTAGTGGTGTTCAGACAGCAAATTGTAACACGCAACCGGCAGAGAAAATTGTTCAGCGTGTCTAGCGATTGTGCTAAACTGTGCGTTTTTAATGAAAAGATTTGTATGAAAAAAGTGGCCACGTTTGTAATACCGCGTCCATAAATGAAATGTTTCTACTGTAGATTCTGTATCGACAACGGCGCCATGATCGCGCAAGCCGGCTGGGAAATGTTTCGATCCGGGCAAGTGACCGAGCTCGAGGACTCGTGGATCACGCAGAGGTAGGGCGCGCTTTAAATTTGCAACTCATCTCGGGTGTTTTTCGTCATTCCTAAACCTGACCCTCGCTCCGGTCGCAGGTACAGAACGGATGAAGTGGAGGTGACGTGGAGAGACTGACGGGGCAAACGGCACGTAAAGGGAAAGTCTCGAGCGTCCCGTGAAATTAAGCACCCACACGGCAACTCTTCTCTCAGGTAGCTTCTGATATATTGCGCATCCGACAAGTCGGATCACGGGAAGCGCAGCCTGTCCTCGAGCGTGTCGAGGAGGAAGCGGTTGTTTTTTTCCTGGAACGGACCGCTCGTTACCTCCTGCGCACTAGATGCCTGTCAAGAAAATGTGTTTAAATTCAGTAAGACACGAGACTTTAAATGTACTGCGCTTCATTTGTCTGTTGTTTTGGAAAACTGTTGCTAAAATATTGAATTGATTCCAGTCGCAAATTAATTTCCAATAAATAACAGCAGCGAGTCAAGTTTATTCACTTTTATTAAGCAATACTGTTCACGTACATTCCTCCTCCAGTGTAATTTTTTTCCAAATTCTTTTTCAAAAATCAACATATTGAACACTAAGCTCCCTTATGAATTCATGAGCAACATTCACCTGATTAGAAAACAAACGAAAGAACAAACGGGGGAAAACAGCATTAAGCTCTGACAGGGCTAAAGGGGGAAATAGTACTCGGCCTTTGAATACACCCCTCTGTAAACCCAAAAGACATAAACAGTAAAACTCTAGCAGGTATAAGACATATCAAACGGAGTCGGAGGGGGTGGGAAAAAAAAAAGACATCACCGTGAGAGTCGCTGGCACGGCCATCGCTAATAACAGATTTAACAAAGTGCTCGATTGACCACTCGCTTTGCACGGGACACAGTTTGTTAAAACTGTAACGTTCCAAAAAGGGGAGGAAAAAAATTCAATTACAGCTTCTCAAAGATTATTAAAAGAGGGGGGGGGGGCCCAGTCTCACACACACAAGATAAAATTCATAACGGGGCGATGGAACAACGGTCTGATTACTTAAGGCAGACATTTTAATAAGGCGTTTAAAAAAACAAAAAACAAAAAAAAAAAGTTCATTGCTGTAAGATCTCAAAAAGGAGTTAGTCCAAAGTGTCTCAGTGTGGCTTTGCATGAAGACATCATCCTGAGTGCAGCGTGTGAGAGGGGACTCCGAGAATTGTCCGTCGTTACGTCAGTGCGCACGAAGGCGCGTGTCGATTGCGTGCGCGTCGGTCTATATACGCTTCGGGGTTCCGCGCGCCACTAGGCCGGGTGCTCCCGGAAGTCCTTGTACCACATAACTCTTTTGGGATCTGAGAAGAGAAGACAAACGGGTTCTTAGAAAAAGTAATAAGGAACCCCCGTTTAAAACCCAGTGAAAATCCAAGACAGACACCAGAAAAACAAACTTAGAATGTTAGTTCTCCAACATGACTGTAAATGCATTTGAAGACAAAAAAAGAACAGGAAGCATAAAACGCAAATTTCAGAGGCGCGGTTTTTGGCGGGATCGCTTGTCAGCAAGCGCGAGTGCCCCGGCGTGAGCTGCGGCTCACGGCAGCTCCTGCACGGTTGTGCTCATTTGGTTTTCTTTATCCCATTAAAAAAAACACTGCTTCATATGACATCAAACAAACGGTTAAAGTGTATCCGTGACTGACTCTCCTTTCCCACGTGCAAGGGCATTACAGTAAGTATAGTGTAAAAACCGTTTCAAAAAATAATAATAAAAGTCTACTACCGGGGGTGTGAACAAGGAACCACGATGTCGCGTGGGAAAACCTGTATTCTTCATGTACATGTTAAGACGCCAGTACCATAAGTTATGCATTAAGCTTGAATCGTTTATTAGTTTCTACTGGATTTAATCACTTCCATTTTAGATGCTTAATTGGGCTAGTTTAACAAAGGGTAATATAAAGCACCGATTTTCACATTTACTTTTGAAATAAAACTGCTGTATCTTCTCGTGTTCCGATCACTTTACCGTTCAACAACGTACCTTTTTTCTGTTTGTTGCAGATTGCATTCCATTCTGCAGAGAAACCCAAAAAAAGGGGTGTTAGAAAACAACTTTCTCCCGTGATCGATAGTTACCTTCTGAACTTTTCCTTTTTTTTTTTTTTTTTTACGATGGTTTTCCAGTTATCGCTATTGAAGAGTTACCTCTATTATGGAAGTTGAGAGCCTCCACAAGGTGGCGACAACTGAGTAGCAGCTCCCCGTTGTTCTCGTCCAGCTCAGGGTGCGTCGCCGGGGCGGTGGAGGTAGCGAAGGGCCTGGGCGTTTCTTCGGGTCGAGGGGCGGGGGGGTCGGCGCCCTCCGGAACGGGCCTCGTCTCGCTGATGAAACTCAGCCCCCATTGGTTCTGGAGCAGAACACCGATGGCGTGGCGGTCCTCCTCCAGAACGCCGCCAGTCGCTTTGGCCTTCACCTTGGAGGCGTAGCTGACGGCCGGCTGCAGCTTGGCGGGGCTGTCCTGCACCGGGAAGGCGGGCGGGGGCTTGAGCAGCGACAGACTGTCCTCCACCCACCTCGCTTTCCGGGTAAGCTTTTGGGAGCGGTCGAGGTCCTTCTGGCCGGCGTCTCGGCGAAGGCCGCGTCCTTTGTGCTGCTGGCCCTTGCGCTCTTTTTCCACGCGGAAGCCGAAGCCGTGCGAGCGGGTCGGTCCGATCGGGTCCGCGTCGGGGGAGAGCTGCCGGGGCCGCCCTCCGGAAAGGCAGCCTCCTCCGCCCCCGCCGCAGTTGCCGGAGCCGGGCGACAGGCGGCGGTTTCGGACGCGGGGCTCCGGGTTGGCGGTCACGACGAGGACAGCTGGGTCGCACAGGGTATCGGACTCGCACACAGTGTTATTGGCTTCCCACGTACCTGGAAGAACACGCACGTCATTTATAGAGCTAGACTGATTACGGGCGCCGGTAGTCAGCATTTGACAGGGAGCTATTGGTTTGTTAAACATTTTCCAGTTTGTAAGAAATTGAACTGTAAAAAGATGTCAATGTTAACAAGATGTTTAATAAACATATGCTTCAAGGCTTTGAAACCAAGTTAGGTTTTGGAGTTGGTATTGAAAATTGATGAGTCTTTTACACCAAGCAAAGATCAGCTCCAAATAGCAGTCGTGGGCTTTGTTGACTATTAATAATCGGTATAGACACCGCTGTCTCTCTCATTAATTGACAACTCCGAGCTAAAATGAAATGTAGTAAAACGATTATTGAAAGAGACAAAAGGTGTTGGAATCAGACATCGTAGGGCTACGCTGTTCCGAAAATTAAGTGTTCCACTCAGCGTGTTGTGTCTGGAATGTATTTGTAGGTGTATAATCAAAGACAAATCCTTATATTGTGACTGCGGTTATTTAGGCCACTTTAAAGAAAAGACGACATATTCTCCGTAGTGACCTTCCGTCGAACCAAGCGGGTGACGTCAGCAAAACCGGAGCCTCTCAGGGCAAACGGATCAAGTCGGAAGAGATCAAACACCGGCCCGGTTGGCCCATCATCGCCAAACGACACATAGCGAAGAAATCGGTGAGTTCAACACCGCGAAACGGATCACGGATGCCCCAACGGAACATTCGAGAACTCCACGCGACGAAGTAGCAGCAGCAGCTTGAGATCCTGTTACTAGCGCACCTTTTATTCACAGCGTCACGATAAGTTAGAAACACAGTGGACGTCGGAACCCCCAAAATCGTGGACAAAAGTCGAGTTTAGACCGTCGCCGCCGAACCGGGGAAGCTTTTCCTCCCAAGAAATGGAAACGTTAGCTAAGCTAGCCACGCTCATCAAAGTTTCGTAACAAGCCCCATTCAATGCAAAGCGAGGAGCAGCCAGCCGAGCTCCTCGAGCGAGCGAGCGGCGCTAGCCATGTCGGCAAACACCCGAATAACGTGTCCAGTACGCCCTTTGGGGCTAATATGGCGACGAGTGGAGCGGACGTACCCGTCTTGATATGCATGTCTTTTCGCGGAAAGTGTCGAAGAGCGCGGACCGTTGAGTGAACTTTTGTTTACAGCGTCGGAATAACGTCGTCTCGCCTTCTCGCTGCCAGCACCAGGAAACGACACGACAATGTGGGTGGGTAGGGGGGGGGGGGGAAGTGGGCCCGGAAATCAACGCTCCGGCTGGAAACGCGGACGCGGACGCGGCGCAGAAACGGACCGGGAGCACACGTGACAACCACGTTGCGGACTTTACGCGACGTTTTAAAAGAACAGAGGAACACTTATTTATTAGTATAAACCGAATGGCTGAAGCCGAGAGTTGTCTAATAATTGTTGCGTTAATTTAGCGGGTTTTTTCCCCCTCACCTTAAATCTGTCATTTGAAACGTGTTCATGTAATTGTATTTTTTTCATCAATGTGTTTTGCTAATTAAAAATACCAAAATGTCAAAATTGGAATGAAGTATTCTCTTATTGAAGTCAACTATGTCTGTTTTTTTGTTTTATCTCTTTTAAGTGCGGCGTGTGGGCTGTTAAGCGCGAGCCTGTGATGTCGTCTGTGAAGATTAAACGGTAAAGGAACATTTTAGATGTAAGATCAAAGGCAGACTTAAAGGAATCCAAAAAAAAATAATCATAATTTGCTTTATTTATTTGAATACCAATAAAGGAATTTTTGATGTTTTAATTCATTTTACCGAATAACTTGATGCCGGCAGAGCGGCACATCCTCACGCGATCAAAATCACGTTGTGTTATGTGAAGTTACGTCGAGTAACTAAATAAAGATTGACCGATATATTTTTGTAACGGAGTAGATTATGTTTTAACATCGACGGTCCGCGCCTCCACGGGGGGGCGGGGGGGGTCGCCGTCGTCGAGCGACGTCAAATCGAAGCGACTCGGTGAAGTCGGTCCGGGGAGGTATTTTCTTTCTCCGACTTCGCGAGCGGGACCTCCCAGTTGGAGTGGCGTTCGAGTGCGCTTTCCCCGGCGGGAGGTGGGAAAACTCCGACTTCCCACTTTTCCGTTTGTTCTCTGCGGAGTAATGTAGTAAAACGAATCCTTTAGGAGACTTTTAGTCGTCGGAAAACAGACGAAAATCCTTCCGTGTCCCGACGTTCCGACGGTATCGTGTGGGAAACAATGACTAGGTGAGCGGATTACATTTGTACGCCGTATGGATTTGGTTGAAAGTTTTGATGCGTTCCTCTGGTCTTTGCGCCAACAGATGGACATCAAGTGTCACCGCATGTCCGAATTCCCACCTGAGGCAGCTGCACAAGCTTATGGACTTCTCCGAGTTGAAGCGAACTCCCTTCGCCGTGGCGATGAACGCGTCCGGTGCCTTCGGGTACCTTCAACACCTACCGTGGGAATACTTTACACAAGGTCCAATACAGTATAAGGCAATTGGGATTTTCGTGGACACACGTCAGACGCTTTGACAGGTCCATTTTCTCAGTGTCTTTCCACCGTTTGCGTGTTCGTTATTGTTTCAGGTCACAGAGTGTAAACTGCACAACTTTGCGGAAGAAGAAGAAGAAGAAGAAGCCAGCACCGCTTGTCACACGTATCGTTTACGTTATCGCGAAGGGACGGCGAGCGGCGGGTCGGAGAAGAGGGAAAAGCACGACGTTAATCGCTAAGCTATCGTGCGACGGAGTGGCGAAAGACCGAGAAAAGTGATTACGAAGAAATATTGTTCCATAGCTCTGGCTGGAACGGCGTTGAAGTAGACACTTAGCCAAGTTTGAACAACAAAATAAGCCAACGAATGCGCGTCCGGAGATATAAATGTCAAAGAATTCACGGCCAGGAAAGAACTGGTGAGGTTGAAAGTGTATTATTATTATTAATAATAAATGTTCAGGATATGCGATAACTTTTGATTGTCGTATCAGTCGCAATAGTGGATCTCGGAAGTGGAAATATATTATGGCATTCAAGAGAAGACGTCCGTCCACGCGTAAAGTATCCAATTGTTATCAGCAAGTTATTTTTTCTGTTTGCAAAATAGTGTGCAGAGTTAGAATTTCCATGTTGTTTTCCACCAAGGCTGAAAACAGAATCGGTAAAGCCGACTTAAACCGTAGACGCGGGTATTTTTGACGAGGGCGTGTGGAATTGCCATACACTTTGACTCAGGATGCATCTTTTGGATCGCAGCGGGTCGGGCAGTATTTGACGTGAATGTTTTTCCCTCTGAAGCAGAGTGAAAAGAGTACCGAATTCCAAGTGAAGTCGGAGTTTCAGGGAGGCGACGCGATGGGTCGGTATTAGGTTGGAAGGTCTCACTGTTTTTTTTTGGTTGAGGCAAAAGAATGCAAATAAAGAAATTTGCATCAGTGCCATCAAATGAATTGATGTCATCTAAAGTTGTTGTTTTAGCATCTTGCTAATGTTTTTCATCATTGTGTGAAGGAGACCAAAGTGCTTGCTTTTACTAATTGTTTCCTGTTTGTCTTCTGGTGAAAGAATGTTTTTTTTGCATTTGAACAGGTGATGTCAGGCTGTACTTTTATTAAAGAAAATCAATAAAAAAAGAAAACAAGTCCTGGACGATAACGCACCATAGTGTTTTCACACATTTGACAAATGTTTGATTAAAAAAACCCAAAAGAAAAAGTGTTTTTGACGCCACAGAACCCTCACAAAGCAGTATACAGTATATTTGATGTTAATCTGAGTTTATCATAATAGCCAGTCAGCGAAATATAAGAGAGATAGGCTCCAATTGTGAAAAGATCCTACATTTGGTTAATTCCCCCCCCAAGCCCGTCAGCCGTGTCGGCATTTGAACCGATACCGATTTAGGGTGTTTTTGCACGCGTTTACGTGGTAACAATTGTGCAATAATAAAAAGATGAAATGTTTTCATTGGTTGTTATTATTATGCATGGTAAGGCACAAAAAGAGCAATTGCTATCAATGTCCCTTTGACATGTAGCGATATAACTGTCGGCGGGACATGGTTCATGTCATATTTGAAAAGTGACTTTCACCCTATTTGGAAGGGACTTAATTGCGAGAGAGCAGAACTCCCCCCCCCCCCCCCCCCACTGTATGTCATTTACAAAGTGATAGAAGACAGCTATTTTGAAGGCGCAAGATCAGAAATAGAATGTTATCTTGTTGTTGGCGTGATGGCAATTGTATGCGTTTGGAAATTTTGGATGAGATGGAAGTGGCCCTTAGCTGTTAGATAGCTGCATGGAAAATAAATGAAAATGTCTGTTGTTTCATACCTCTAGGGTGGGAAATTGTGTTTGTAAATAAGGGATCGTGATAATGAACTAATCTTGGAGGGGTGAATTTCCAGGAATTTTGTCCATTCATTAATTCTTTAGCAGGTAATATTTGGCAATTATTTACATTTAGCGTCAAGAGACCTTCAATAATGAGCCGACGAGCAATAGGCACCCGATTGGCATTTTGAAGAAAAATGGTTGTATCATCAGCAACTGGGCTGATGGCAACTTCTCTGGCGGCTATTGTTAAACAGCGCAGAGCAGTGTGGGGATTGGACAGGAAGCAATTAAGTGCAGGCGCGCGCGGCCCAAGCGATCGCACCTGCGGAGGGCGTGGCGCAGCGGATATAGGTGGCGCTTTGGCAGAAGGCCGTGATGAAGTCGGCGACGCGGTCGCCCGGGGAGCGCAGGTAAGCGGCGCGAGCTGACAGTTCAGGCTGAGCTTTGCAGCTAATCGCTAAGCCTTGCAATGCGTTTCTCTCTCCCAGTTTAGCGCCGTGGCCATCCCGGTTCGTGTCGACGGACAAAAGGCGCCGACGAAGAGGAGCATTGAAGCACGTCTTGCGCGAGGCGTCAAAGGTGAGCTTTGACGCCCAATGGAGAGACTCAGAAGGAACCGTTTTCTCGGTGAACGCATGTGTTGTGTACTTTTGCTTTCAGCAGCACGAGGAGTTGTTGAACCGAAGGGGCGGCCTTCGAGGAGCTGGACGGGAGGATTCCGAGATGCTTCCCGCAGTTAAATCGGTTGACGTTTCCGCAGTTGAATCCGGTTGCAAATTTGTGCAGTGTGACTGCACAAAAGGGTAACTGGTTTCTCTCTCTCTCTCTCTCTCTCCCCCATCTGTCTTTGCAGATCGTTTCCAAACTGGCGCGGAACGGCGCCCTCCTGTGGGCGGAGGGGCAACTGCAGCGTTCAGTCTCCACTAGATGTTTTGCTCATGTTTTTCTCTCTCTCGTCTGTCTTCGCAGATCGTTGATGAACTGGCGCGGAACGGCGCCCTCCTGTGGGCGGAGGGGCAACTGCAGCGTTTAGTCTGTACTGGATGTTTTTCTCTCGTCTGTCTTTGAAGATCGTTGACGGAACGGCGCCCTCCTGTGGGCGGAGGGGCAACTGCAGCGTTCAGTCTCCACTGGATGTTTTGCTCTCTCTCTCTCTCTCTCGTCTGTCTTTGCAGATCGTTGACGACCTGGCGCGGAACGGCGCCCTCCTGTGGGCGGAGGGGCAAGTGCAGCGTTCAGTCTCCTAGATGTGTTTTTTTCTCTCTTTCTCGTCTGTCTTCGCAGATCGTTGACGAACTGGCGCGGAACGGCGCCCTCCTGTGGGCCAAGGGGCAACTGCAGCGTTTAGTCTCTACTGGATGTTTTTCTCTCTCGTCTGTCTGTGCAGATCGTTGACGAACTGGAGCGGAACGGCGCCCTCCTGTGGGCGGAGGGGCAACTGCAGCGTTCAGTCTCCACTGGATGTTTTGCTCTCTCTCTCTCTCTCTCCCTCTCTCGTCTGTCTTTGCAGATCGTTGACGACCTGGCGCGGAACGGCGCCCTCCTGTGGGCGGAGGGGCAACTGCAGCGTTCAGTCTCTACTGGATGTTTTTCTCTCTCGTCTGTCTGTGCAGATCGTTGACGAACTGGAGCGGAACGGCGCCCTCCTGTGGCAAGAGGGCGCAACTGCAGCGTTAAGGCTCCACTGGATGGTGCTTTGCTCGATGACCTCCGAGGTCGTCGAGCACGTGCCACGTTGGCTGATTTAGGGCACCTGCGGCGCCCAGGACGCCGTCTACACGAGTAGTGAGCCCGGAGCACGTTTGGCTCTCTGCTGCTTTCCACAGCGGCGTACGGGCGGCCTGGCCATTTGCTGCACCTCACTCCTTTTTGGGCCCCAAGTGTGGTTTAGTTGGCCTGACCTCTGCCTAAATTTAGCACTCACGACACAAGTGGCATTCCCTGTCAAAGTAAATTGGATGCATGCATTTAGTTTTGTTTTGTAGTGGCCCGTGGCTGAAAAGTTGGAGCGGCAGCTATCAATGAGTTGCACAAGATCCAGAGGTCAGCGCACACGTTCGTCTGGAAAAATCTTGCCATGTGTACTGTTGGTGAAGAAAATGCACTCTGAGTCAGTGTTAATTTAAGATTTGATTTGCCCTGCAGAGTGGTGTGAGACATTTGACTGGTGTGGCCGCAGCTTCCGTTCCAAGATGGTGGCCCGGTGATCCTCACGAACCGCCACAAAGTTGTTGCTCGACTGCCACCTGATGAGCAACAAGATGTGGTTGGAAAACTGCGCTGAAGAGGCAACCTGAGGCCAAAGTGTATTGCAACAGCCATGTAAATCTGAGCTGTCCTAGTTTGTCATGTCATGCACTTGAAAGGAATGAACTTTTCATTCTGTTAATTTATTTTTTGCAGGCTGACAAACTCTTGACGAGGGCATTGCAGTTCCGAGTAAATGTAAGACAACTGTCACTTAATCCAATCATGTGCATGTTGAAATTGCATTGTTTAAATGGTTTGTTTCCAGGTGCATCCTCTGGATGAATGCTGCTCTGGTCCCCTGTGTTTGAAAATGGCTATGACAGTTGTATTCCAAGTAAGTGGAGTAAGCAGATTGTGAATTTGTAGTGGTTTCATTAACTAATGTGCAGTTTTGTTTTTGCAAGCTCCGCAGGACCACTGCTGCAGTTGTACTGGGACTGCTTTTTGCACTTAGTTTGAAGGTGGGAGTTGTCCAGCAGGGGATAATTGGAATAGCATTAACAGGTAAATTTAATAGTATTTTTTTGAGAGCCAGACTAAGTGTTCCAGGTTCCTGAGCCAGTGGGAGGAGAAGGCACCAGGTCAGGATGATTCACGGTGAGACAATGACGATCCCCCAAATGTTTGGAGGCCATGTTGCATCCACTCAAGGCTCTTGTGTTTTTTGCAGGAACACTTGGAGCAGGAGAGCAGACCATCAGGCATGGACACGCTTGCCATGTGAGTAAATGACAACCTTGTTGACTTTTTGTGTTGACTTTGAATAAAGATTTTTGGAAAAAAAGAATTTGTGTCCCTCCCTTTTGTTGCTTTGGACCCTCGAAGACGTCGCAGTTAAAGTTTAAGTCTAAGTCGACTTAGACTTAAACGGCAGACGAAAGATGAAAGACCGCCACGCTCTACCTCACACACGTGCGCTTTGACTTTTATTGAATCCAAGTAGAAGACATGACACATATAACAGTTGGCGTCTAGGAGGTCACAGTCTGAAGGTAGATGTTTCAAAGCCTTCGTTCTGGGCAGAGTCTGAAAATGCATCATTGAACATAAGCGGTCAACTAAATCACACGATGCTTGCAGGAAAGTCATGACACTGGCTCAAACATTCCAAGCTTTATCTGTCATTGACCCATTTACAAACAAATCCTGGAATCCACTTAATCCTGCAGCATAACACAAACTTGCATTGTGTCATGACAACCCCCACAGTCTGAACTTAAGGTTCCTATTTCACATGTCTCAAACACTTTTTGTTGGACCTCAAGTGGGTTAAAAACCAAAAAAAGGACCCATATTAAAAATTTGTTTAATGCCATTTTACAACAATTAGGAATGAGCTTTTCAGGTGGGAAGTGACAAGCAAGCATACTGCTATGCAAACATTTCTAGGTCTACATTTAATAAACTAAATATACTTTTTGGTGAGTAAAATAGGTTGGCTATGAGGTGATACTTCAACAGTCTGTGTTCCACTAAATATATATGTCACCTTATCTTCAATTTAGGCCTCAGGCTGCGTTTGCCTCGCGACATTTACAACTGGTACTCGCTGAACTGGGGAAGGAAATCAATCACATTTTTAAGTTTGCCCACTGACAAATCTGTACTTTTAATGGTAGGTTTGTGACACAGAAAATCCTATGTTTATCTGCATTTCAAAGTACTGCTACAAACATCAGGACTTGCCAAAAAGTGCTTCTCCGCCTAGTCATGTTTTCAAAGGAGATCAACTACTTATTTCACTCAATGAATCACTTCAATCTTGTCATTAAAATATTGGTACAATTATAGACCATGTCAGTGAGGGCTCAAATTATTATTTCCTATTTACAACAATAAAAAGCATGCCACATACCAGATGTGCGTGTGTCTGCTTTCATTTTAATTCATCAATACATTTGCATGTCACTCAAAACACCTTTCTGTTCTTATTCTCGCTACCATGGCTGCAAGGTATACAAACGGTCCTACAGATGCTATTTGAAAAGCCAGACTACAGTCCAGGTGAAAGCATCGCCCTAAACATTTCATTCAACACCATCCTGGAAGCCAAAATGGCATAAAACGCATAGAAAAGTGTAGGATCCACTCACGCAGGCATCGATGTACAAATTACTGACCTGAAGTTACGCTTTCCTCGGTTCTTCTCCCGGACGTGTCGACACGGCGACGTTGGAAAGACAATTCACAAAATTCAACTCTCACAAAGCATCTGAAGCGTGTTTGAGTGATGAATCCCACCGTCGCAAGAAGCGATGTCAAAGGCCGCGTCGACTGACAGCCTATGGGGACAAAAAGCAGCAGTAAACATTCAGCATTACCTATTTACACCTTCACTTTGTGTACTATTCCCATTTGCACACATCCTACTCAAAATAGCATCTTTTTAACGGCATGCAATGTATAGTTGTGTTCAACGGCCACTGCAGTAAAATGTTTACGGAAGTTTGACATTTTCATTCTTGTTCATAAACCACTTGGAAAACCAATGGTTTTTTTTTTCCATTTCTCTTCATACACTACGATTATCAATCTAAAAAGACAAGCATTTCAACAGACAATTGGTAGAATCATTTGCAACTACAAAGGTAAAGCCACAGTGGGGGGGCGCGGCACAAACAGGATGCTGTCCGCCGCCTGAAGCCAAAGGTGGAGCAAAATCCTCGGGTTTCGGCCCGGACAATAAGGCGCGCCTTACGCAACCTGCTCCCTCGGTATGACAAAAACCACAAAGCTTTTGGGATACTGTCCTCTGGAGCAACAACACTAAATGGAACTCTTTGGTCCTACGGCTCAAGAATATGCCCGGAGCAGGATCGACGAGACCTATGAAGAAAAGATCGCCTTGTCACAGATGGCGGGTTGTCAGTCACGCTCTGGGGTTGTTTTGCTACGACAGGTAACATGAACTCCATCATCTCCCAACGAGATCTTGGGCATACACCTGACTTAAATCCCACAGAAGACCCCTCAAGGCAGAGGCAGGGGGGTGGAGAGGTGCACGCCCCCCCACCCCCCGTTTTTACTGTTTGTGCCTTCAGCGTGGCCATACATGCTACACTTTCCTATCAACACCCCCCCACCACCACAAAATCATCATTTGTTGGTATACAATAACCCCCCCCCCCCACCCCCTTACTGTATTACACAAAATCTTTGTGTCTATATTTGATCTGATTCAAACAAAAATGTCAAACTTGCCAAAACAATTTAGTGCATTGTGGGCTGAAGAATGTAACAACTAAGCCTTTTATTTTTCCCAACATATGAATACCTCATTTTGAACACCGTACAGAGTATGGTTTCCCTTTAATGACAAATACTGTGACATCCAATTTCGTTTCCAAAGTTTGGTTTTTCTTATCATACATGGTCATTAAAAATAACAGCTTACTATACAAGTGTACATGGTCACTTTCCCCCCTAAATGATTTACTCTACATACATGCTCACTTTTATTACTTTTAGGTATACCTACATACAGGTTTTTGACCAGTAATGTACACGCATAAAATTCTGACATCCAAAAGTAGCAAGTCATAGTACAAATTACTCTCACTATACATGAAATGTTAAAATTTGTCATTCGTAATGTCCATTTTCATTGTCCTAACTAGTACGTCATCAAAAATTCTTTCACTGTATGCAACATGTCAAATGTTTTACGATAAATGTCAAAAAAGGAATTGTCATATGACAAATGTTTTGCATCAATGTCATGTTATATTAAAATACAAAGTCTACATATTTGGAACAAATGGACGTCATAAATTTGCCTACACGCATCAAAATTCTTTTATACATCATTCGGTCTTACTAGTGCAAGTCATTTCATGGGTTTTACAATGACACCATGAAGTGAATTTAAGATGAAAACATGTCTTACCTTCCCCATTGACACTTGCAGAGGTAACCACACATTTACTTTCCATCAGCTTCTGTCATGAGTATAAACACTACTGCATTGCATTAAAATATAGTCATGATAAAGGTGTAACGCAGTGGTTCTTAACCTTGGTGAAAGAACTAAACTCCGCATCTTGCATACACACGTCCGCAGAACCATTCTAAAATCAAAATTCAAAAAAACTTTATTTCAGATTTCAAACAAGTACTACTAGAAACTTTGTGCAGATTCTCAGTCATTCAAGTCATCCGCAAAAGTTCAATCGAGGCAACTGGGGCTCGGCAACTTGTTCCACAAAGGAACAATCCGGTTGCCGTGATTCGACCTTTGCGGATATTTATTTGCGCACAAAATCAACCGCATCGCTTGCGCGCAACACTGTTGAAAAAACTCAACTAAACAACCCATTTCACACAAAAATATTACTAAATTCCATACAAATTCTATGTCAATAAATGGGAACTTTTCACCTCGGTAAGTGCCACTCATCATTTTCACAACAAAGTCTATTCCTTGTCTGTTATTTCTCCAATCCTTAAATGGAGCTCTTTTTTTTCCTCTCCAAATTTGGTGCATTTGACCGTAAACAAAAAAAGGCAACTTGTGAAAATAGGTTGCCAAACAATCACATGATTTCTTTGAAATCCACATGCATTGCCTTTGACGGGAACGTCGCCCCCGCCGACTGAGTCGCTACGTAGGCGTGTCGTTTAGCCGGGCTGTCGCAGCGCGCTGGCGTATCGACTACGTTTGTTCGTGTCTTTGTAGACTACTGATCCAAATTTTAAGACCAGTTGAAATAATTAGCATTTTGCACTCTTTTATCTTAAAAAGCGTCTTAGTTGAGTTGCAAAAACAAATGACAAAATACATTTAAGCCATTTATTGCAAACAACAATAGGCTGCGTATCAACTCATTCAAAGCTTAAGACCACAGCCATTAAAAAGCCCCCCAAAAAATTGCATTTTGGCATGACCTCCTGATGACAAAAGCAAAAAAGCTTTTTGTTTTTCAACGTTTTGGATTGTAGAGCTACGTAAGCAAGGCCTCTCGCAACACAGTAAGACAGACATTTTCAATTCCTTCAAAGATCCTGAGGGTTTCACAACTAAAAAGTGCTAGACCCCCCCCCAAAAGACAGACTGCATCTGTGAGAGAACAATTAACAACAAAAAACTAATTCAAAAATCTGTTCCACGCAGTTGGATACCCTTGGTGAAGTCATCTTTCACCGCTTCCAGCAACGTTCCCGTAAACCTCCTGGAAACACCAGCGTTGTGCATGCCGAAACAAATTTCATCACAAAAATGGTGGACCTACTCATTTTTGACTGCTTTTTTAAAATTATTATTATTAGTTTAACTTCTATTTAGGGTTTTTTGTGCTATAGTCTTAAACGTTTCATCGGCTGATGAACATCCTATTTCATTCTAAAGCTCTACCTACCACCTTTTTAAGATAAAACAGTGCAAAATGCCAATTCTTGACATTTTTCCACAAAAAAATGTTCTTATAATTTGGATCACAACTGCATTGCCGTTTACACTCAAATCACTCCGCCGAACTCTCTCGCCCGTTAGATGCGGCGTCTGGCGGCACGTCGACGCCGCTCAACTCGAGCGTATATTGAATGTTGTTCAAATAAAATCAACGCCAGGAGCGCAGCGAGGAGACGTACGGACACTTTGCCGTCACGTCGGGGTTTCGACGGCTCGTTCCGGGCATTCCAAATGCTGCGGAAAAAGGCTATTACGCACGCCCGCGCGATTTGCGTCTTGCGGAACCTCCGCAGTTCATCCGAATCCGGGTTGTGACTCGCTGGTTCCAACAAACCCTGCGCCAAACTTGCCTATCCTAATTTTCGCCTAATCTTTAACTCCTTGCTTTCACAATTACAAAAATCACTAACAATTGAAATAAGAGTATATGTACATTATAAGACACTTGGAGAACAATACAGCTAAAAACAGACTTTACACTCCCATTCTACTTAACTACTGTACTGTACAAAATCTACACATTCCTTCCTTTTCTATTACTCTTACTCAAGTTTCGGTTTTTTTTCTCAAAGGACAACTTCTGTGCATTTCTGTGACTCTTCCAGTCACTCAGTTGCAACCTACCGTTGACACGAAACCCAGCGGTCGCTTCCTTCTGCCGAATGTACTTTTAACCATCCAAATAACGAGACGGACACGTCCATCGCTTTGGTATTAACGTGGTCAACCAGACACTTTTAATTTGTTTGAACAATGAATCATAGAACCTGATCGCTGTCAAGTAATTTTTAATTAAGTACACCAAGAGGCCCGGACCACTGCTCAAACCCTGCCCTCGTTCCCCCCCCCCCCTCCCCCTCGATCCTGCAGCCAAGAGATCAAATAAAATTCATCTCTGAAAAGAAAACAAAAATACAGCGTCACTCCTTCCAGATGCCACTTATATCCTGTGTGCTTAGTGGAGAGCGAGCGAGATAGAAACAGACTAGCACAGCATTTCAGATTGCTTGTAAAATGACCTGTAAATGTAGATTAGCAATTGGATATTAGGTAGATAACATTTGTCTGATTGAAAAAATAAACGGGGGAGGAGGTTAAGATCGATACAATCACGAGGTCTGAGCTCACTAGCGAGCTCGCTTACACATGCGCTCAATTGAAAAAATTAAAATAAAAAATAAAACATGAAAACAATTTCAATTCAAGCAACACCACAAACAACTGCGAGCTTGACTTCTTTTAAAATAGGTTCAATTTAAATTAAGAAAATGACTAATTGACGTTATTGCACATGAATGAGCTAAAGACAATAATACTAATAATACAGTTCTGTTCGTTGACCCTCATCCTTCGTGACGCACTCAGACACCCGGTGAAGAAGGACCTTTTAACGGCAACCGAACCACTACCCCCCCCCCCCAAAAAAACAACAACAATAAAAGAAAATTAAGAAACTCCAAGAGAGTGAAACCAAGATGCTAGTGAGTGGAAACATACAGCCTGCAAAAGGTGACTAAACACTGATATTGTGCTACAACAGGCAGGAAATGGCTGAACAAGTGCTTTGTCAAGAACAAAAACAAATAAACCGCTTATTGTTATTGAGGCGCATTTAAAACAAAGACAAAATAGTATCCTGTGCTATCCCGACATGTTGCGACAATGTAAAAGCCTAACTGTCACGTTCTACCAATAAGAGAGAAATAGTTTCGGACATAAAAAAATGATGATGTTGTTGTTAACCCCCGCCCCCTCAAAGATTGCTGCTACATTAAAACCGCACATTTTTATGTGCAACACGGGAGGGGGGAAAAAAAGGCTTTGAAGATCTACACGCTGTTCTGTGTTTTTGTCCTTTTTCTGTTATATATATATATATATATTCATATATATAATTTCTTTTTGTACATGTTCCGCCGCCTCGTTAGTGGTGTCGATTGGCAGTGTCCGGGTCCGATAACGTGGCAGAGTGATTCGGTCAAAACACTGGAGTTGCACTGAGGTTTACTTTCAAAGGAGTCACTCTGGGAGGAGGCTTACAGTTCGTTGTTAAGATCCCCCGCCGACGCGTGCGCTCGCACCGGCCCGTTGACGGCCACTTCTTGGGGCGGTGGCGTCTCGTCTCTGTGGAACACAGGCGTGCGATTAACAACGACATGAGAGAACTCTTCCCTCGCCGCACCCGCCCGCTCGTAAAAAAAGTCTAGCGCGTACGCAATTGCCAACACGTGTTACATAATCGACTGAGACTTCAGCAGTTAAAGTGGCACGAAGCACAAATCAGTGTTTTCTTTTGAAATACATTAAACGCGTGCTCATTTAACCAGTCAGGCGGTGTTGGTTGCCATTTCTACTCGCAACAGCCGGTCTCGGACGAGATGTTTCCGTGATTTAAACAATTTCGGACCTACGCCGAAAATGCCGTTTTGGGTCATTTTCGGCACGTGACCGTCGTCTGTGACGTACAAAATTTGGACCGGGCCGAATGGCCCGCCGTCTGTACGTAGTGGCGCCGGGCCACCTTTAACGTCGGGCCGTGCCCGCCTACGTGCCGTTTCGCAAAATGTCCAACCCTGAACATAGAGGCTTCGTTGGTTATTTATTTTAACTAATTGCTGCATCATAGCTTTCTGTTGAACGTGATTTGACAAACAGTTGTGGGTCGCCATGGTTTGAAAACCCCCGTTACTGGAGTGCAACTTGGCGTTGGCGGGGTGACGACTTACTTCCTGTCAGTCTGTGGGGTTACGGGCAATTCCTCAGGAGGCTGCTTCTGCTCAGAGGCTTCGGGAGGATCTGACAGAGAGAGTTTCTCCAGGGACACGGGACTCTCCTCACTACACACACACACACACACACACACACACACACACAACCAGGTTCCAGCTTCAGACTTTATTCAACACAGTGCCTTATTAGTTATCCATCTTGCCTTGTAGCTACTGTTAAAACATCAAGACTGGTGGAAAAGCCCTCCGTCAACTTACAAACTTGTATTTAAGCTGAACTTGCACAGAAGCGCCCACTAATTTGCAGTCGCAGTTCAGCCTATATTTATGTGGTACTTTTTGATTCAATTATAGATGGTTACACACACACACACACACACACGAGCGCTTCATCCGGAAGGGGATTTCAAACCTCGAGAGGGCGACCGGTTTTGAGACGATAGTCGCGGCGGGGACCGCTTCCTCGCCGTCGGACCCTCCGGGCGAGCCGCCGTCCGAGGCGGCGGGAGGAGCCTTTGTCGCATCCCCCGAAGGCCCCGCGTGGGGAGAGGAGCCGGCGTCTGCTCGCGCGCGGGCGAAGGGGTTTAGCCGCGTGTAATAAACCGGAGGAATCTGGTAAAGCCGGCTGAACTCACCGCTCTTCTCGTGGTTTTGTTTGGCTTCTTTATCTGCGTCGCTGCCTCCGGCGTCCACGGGGGAGCTGCACCTGGGCTCGGTCTCTGTACTGGAGGGTAGGAAACAATATGCGAGTACATGTAAACGGCGCTAAGGCTGGAGGAGTAATGGACAGAATCCATTCATTCCACTTTTTCCCAGTCACGTTTTGGCTCACATTTTCAGGGACAGAAGTTAGAAAAGCGCACACTTTTCTACATTATATCCAGTGAGTTTTTGGGTTAGATATTAATCCCAAACAACATTTTAATGTACTGATGCTAAATGGTCAAACATGTTTTATTACATGTATTAAAGATTGTGATGAAAGGACCTTCAAAAACAAGTACTTTTATTTTCACATTGTAAATAAAACTAAATCCTTGTGGAATTTGATACGGCAAAAAAACTTCCAAAGCCTATGTTTGGCTTCAGAGTAAATAAAACAAATCCCAGGTGTGAGGGGAGGGGTGTCAAAAAAATCTATTTCCATCCCCAAATCTACACAACGCTTGCGCGGCGCGTTTGTGTCTTTCCGCAGATCTTTTTACATTTCTAAATTAAAGATTTGTGCGTGAATATGACATACCTCGAGAAAGGCTGGAATGCCGTGAAATGGGCCCAGCCCGTTTCCTGGGTCTCGTTTCCGCCGCCGGCGGGAAGCGCGTCCCACCCTGACGCGGCCTGGGATGACGCGATCCCGTCAGAGTCCCTGAAATTTGCTGTCCAGCCTGGACCTGCGGACAGGATGGGGACATAGCATTAAACAAAGTCCGACGCCTTCGACAGACTGTAGGAAAAGTACGTGAGGAGATGCTAATTATTAAAATGTCACAGTCGAGTACGTCCCGGTACTTTTGTCCGTCGTTATCGTGTCTTTCCTGACTTCTTTTGGTTTCCGTTTGGGATTTTTACCAACAAAACACAAACACTAACTTTTAATGTTAAACTAATCCCCCACCTGCAATATTAGTGGTTCGGTATTCTTCGTATTTTAGTTTAGAACCTATCCTATGTGATTCCGTGAAAAACCTTTATTGAAAAGCTCACATTTTAGTGCTCGTCAATAATGCTCTGAAATGTTGCGAGAGGGCACTGACGCTCAGTCTAAATAGGAATTGGTCTCGAGGAGGTATGTTGAAGTGATAAAACTGGATTGGTTGTTTGTGGAACTTTTTTTTCAACGTTATTCATCTGGAAGCCGTTTAATTCTAAGGGTAATGTCAAAAAGTCTTTCAAATGATGTTAGACCCGAGTCCTGTAATGCTATTTTCTGCTTATTTTGATGAAAGAATGTTAGACACCTTTTATTAAAAGGCACCTGGGAACTGTTGAAAATGGTGCAAAAACCAAAGCTTTCTGAGAGCCCATTATCCCTACCGCAGCCTCACCTGCGTCCGATGCGTTCCGCTCAAAGTCTTCCTCCTCGTCGGATTCGGAGCCGCGGTCTTGCTCCTGTCCGCCGTTTTCCAGACTGCTCCGAGAACTTCCTTCCGAGGTTTGGGACACGCCGAACCTAGTGGAGGCGCGTTGGTCGGATTCAAAAAGGTACTTGTGCAAACCGGATTATTGTTTGGTTGTGAAAGAACCGTGGCCAGTCAGTTTTACCTTGTTCTGGATTTCGCTTGTGTTGCATAGTTTATCTCCTTCTCTTCCCAAATATCCTCTTCCTCGTCAGCATCGTCGAACTGTTGTATCCTCTCTTTACAACAGGCCTCGAAAGCAGCCGCATTGGCCTGTGTCACAAGTCGGCACGAATATAAACCGCGTCATAAACTCAACAAAAGTTTGGCTATTAATACGGATACAACTACTATAGTTGGGGAATATAGATTTTTAGCTTAATCCTGACTTTAAAAACAAATCTCTAATTCTAAATTCCACATCTTAACTTCCCATAAAACTCTTCTGGGGATTTTCCATCCCTTTACGACCCCGCTAAAAACACTATTAGAATACTTACACTGTTATCATCGGAATCTAAATTGAAGTTGATTTCTGCGATTCTGTCAAATGTGGCGCTGCGGGGAGAAAAAAAACAAAAACACAATCAAGGTTACAATACATCGACAGAGGTGTGGACTCAAGTCGCGTGACTTGGACCCGAGTCAGACGAGTCATAGATTTCATGACTTTAGACTACACTTGATAAACAGTCACAAGACTTGCAACTAGACTTGGACAGCAATGACTTGTATTGAGAAACATACACTCTGCGGCTTTCTCTCTCTCTCTCTAATAAAAACAGCCCGACGTGCTCATGTTTATTTCATTACAGGAATTTAACAACAACGTAACTGTAAAGTTTACATTCTCGACGGATATCGCTAAGGTGGAAGTGTACCGACGCACTAAAGCAGAATTACAACTCATTTCTTTTAACAGTTAACACCCTGTTGGGTACCTTCAAGTAGAGGAATAGACCGGACTCTCTCTTTCAGACACTATCTAAAGTAATGGTTTGATTAAAATATATATATATATGTATTTGGCAGTTACACAAGGTACACCTTCCACAAAGTACTAGTAAAATACACAGAAACAACAACAACAATTTACGTAACAATAAGGATGTTAATCGTATGCTTATATTCATCGTCTGGCCTTCCTGGCCGTTCCGCATGAAGCTACATTCTTCTTCCTGCCCTTTTCTTTTTCGCCTCTTCTTGATGTTTTATGCACTGCCCCCTACTGTTCTGACTGAGATACCACAGCTGGATAAAATCGTGCCTTTATAACAAGACGACAAACTTGGGCGTTCCTCTTATTTTTCTATTCGTGCCTTATGTTTTTCATACTTGGCCAAATTTAAACTGAAATCTATTCATATTTGTGCTTTGCTCATTTGGATTTGTTTCTAATTACCTCACTAGCAATGTTTGTAGACAATAAAATGCACTTTCCTGCTCTATGCACATTGTGAATTTCAGAAAAATCCTGTCGATTATGTAAAAGACGAAACGGAGTGTTCCTTCGTTATTAAATGAAATGTCTCTTTTTCTCTTGTGTATTTAGAATGGCTTTTTAACCAGACATATTTGATCCCTATGCTTGATTATTCCATACAATTGTCAGTAGGATACTCTACTACTAATTGCTGCGCGACTGGACGCAAATTGTCATTTGTGGCAGGTCTGCTTAATGTAACTTTACAAATAAAAGTCACAGCATTTTTCATAGTATAACTGAAAACATACTCTCCGTCACTTTTGAAGGGGCAAAAACAAAGCCCTCCCTCTTGCCAATCGGCTTTGAAGGTGCAAACATTTTGATCGGCCCCCCCTGCTTTTATGAAGGTTCGATGCACTTGTTCGTCACATTTGTTTTCAGAAATATGATTTTTAATATATTAAGTATATATTAAATATATAAGTCCATATGAATTCAATCAAATGAAAATATATTATTACTTTGCTGTTCAAATGACATAAAAGCACTCAAAACTCAAAATGACTTAACACTTACTTGTGACTTACAAAACAATGACTTGGTCCCACCTCTGTCGAGACTTAACGCGATATAGGAAAGGGCGATCGAGAGACGTGACGTTTCGGACTCACTTGATGTTTTCGTCGTGTTCGCTGAACTCCTCGTCGTTGAACCCGAACTGATCCACGAAGTTGGCGGTCATCTGCTGGATCTGATAGTCAGAGAAAGCCTGGGAAGGTCAGAGGACACCTTTTAGGGTGACGCCACTGCGTTTATTCCTGTATATTGGCTACCGCGTTTTGGTTTTCCAGAGCGTGTACCCTACCTGTTGGAGGGACAGGTCGTTGGGGAAGGGGCTCTCCATGTCGTCGTCCTCGCTGGACGAGTGCATGTTGTGCGTGCTCACCTGTACGACACGGCGCACGGGAAGAAATGATTGCGAGTCGACAAAAAAATCCTTTCCACGTGATATCGGTTAACAGAGGCTTAAAATGAGTCTTGGCAAGGAAGCGGTTTGTCTCGTACGGTTGGTTAGGGGCAAAAAAAATCATTATCTGGAAATTCCGCCAATAGTTAACATTACTAAAATATGCCAATACGTTTTACACTGACTTCAGTTGCAATAATGACAACTAATCAATGTTTAGGTTTAATAGCTGAGAAATTTGTTCATGTTTTAATGACAATTAATGGCAATAGACAGGAATTTACAGGACATTTCTAATTGGTGTAATTCAAACATTTACACATTCAACAAATGTCAGGTAAACTCCACTTACCGATCATTAATTGGAGGGTAGAAATGGCAACTTTTATAAACTACGTTTTAGCTGGTCCCAAAACCCTACAAAGCTCTTCGCGGTTCTGCACCGTGGTGTTTTAAAGCGCTTACGGCATCGTATTGGCCCGCTAGGCTTACTGTTCGGCGAACCGCGAGTCTCAAACCCTTAGGTGCGCCGCTATAGTTACCGACCCGCTCCGTAAATTCACATTCATCGAGCGTTGATCTAAATCGGACTGATCTCCTCTCTCCGGTGAGAGAAACAAAAGGACGAGCGCCGTAAAATGACTCCTCACCAGTTCTACAGTGTTCCTTCTGTTCGTTTCTCTCAGCGTCTCGTCCACGAAGCTCTCCCAGCGACCTCTGCAGTCCTCAGGCAGCTCTGCGCCGCGAGAAACTTCAGTTAATATTAACTGAGCGCTGGTTTTAAAACGCTCTGTTTAAATGGTGACTAGGACAGTGACATTCCTTGTTCACCTTTGATGAGGTCAGCGATCTGGGCCTGTACGGGTCCCTTCTCCAGGTTCTGGACCACCGTGTTGGAAATTCTGGTCAGATGACCCATGTTGCCTCTCCTGGTGCCACCCTCAGCCCTGTGGAAGTCACAGTCACTTTGTTTCAACTGGCCAATTCATTAATGGTTCGCCTGAAGGAATTTGTATCGCAAAAAACACACTTACTGTATTTTATCATTCTCTTCCCAGGCATCGAGGATCTTTTGTACCAATCGACACTTCTGGAAAAGCTGCGTGTTTGACAAAGACCAAAGAATGAAGGTGAAATACAGACCGGTGGTCGGCCGCGGATTTGTTACCCCGTGTGTGAGAGGGAATGGCTTCTTTAGCGGCGCTTCTCCCACCCCGCCCTGTGCCGTCGATTCGCTTCCGATCGGGGCGCTCGGGGTATTCGCCCCCCGTGGCCGTTGTTTTAATTGATTCGACATTTTATTTCCCAAATGATCATTTTTACTGTGTCTCAATGTCCAAACCGTTTTTTTTAATCAACTCCACCCATCGAAATGTAAATTACAGCCAGCCTTCGATAACCCTTCCGAGCAATTGGACCTCACGTAACATCTTTTCAAGTGACGCTTCATACGTTCAAACTATGGCAGTAGAGAAAAATGGCTGAAATCATCATTCGAGCCATTTCCCCTATTTTCCTCAATCGCTCTGCCTCGGTCAAACAAATGATGTCGGGGTTTGTTTACGAGCGACGCGATAGGAGTTTTTGTACCCCGGAAGTACGCGTGACATCGTGGTCAAAAGGTCTATTTGATGAAAGAAATAACATCCTTCGAAACACACGGTGACGCCGTCTTGCTGAGCTTACGTGTGCCACGAGGGTATTGTGGAGGGAGGTCTGCGGGTCCTCTGTCCCGCCCGACTCCGTCGCCTCGGCGTGAGTTTCGACGGTCGGGCTCGCCCGCTGCCCGTCGTGGTTCTGTAGGCCCGGGTTGGGCCGCTCCTCAGAGGAGGGATGGTTCAGGATGGCCGCCACGCAGAGCTCCACTTGGAAGTGCAAAAAGTTATTCCACGAGTATTTGAAGAACAGATCCTGCGCGGCGGGACAAAGACGAGTGTTAGTGCGGCGTTGAGCGCGGGGCTAAAGGGAGGTTCGGCCTACCAGTAGTAGGTCGACGGTGCCGAGGTCGCAGAGCTCCTGGCAGATGCTGGGGGAAGTGGTCTGCAGGAGGGCAGCCACCAGTCGGGCCACGTGAAGGCGAGCGTTCCCCAGTGGCTGATCTAGAACGCCGACGGTGGTCAGTATTGCACCTTTCTGCAGAGGGAAGAGGACATTTCAATAAAGGTCCTTTAGTGGATGCAGCCTGTTAAAGTTGGCAAAAGTGCTTGTCAAAGTCAATTTCAAATCCATAAATGAAGCTGTGTGTATGCGTGTGTGTGTGTGTACAACAAAATAAATTGGTCAACCGCCTAATTCAATTTAACTTACAGTGAGCCACTGTCGGATCACGGTTTATTGTTGGCGCGTGGCTTTTATGCATTTTTTAAGTATACGGGCAAGACCCAATTAAGAGATGCGCACATTCGACGTAGTACCGCGCCGTGCCGTCGAAAAGCTTCATTAACCCAAAGGTAGAGCATTGCCGCAATCTCGTGGCATCTACAGGCATTTGGAAACCTATTTGAGAACGTAGATTACTTGCAGATTTTCGCCATTCGCAGCACGGGAATGCAATTTCAAGTGTTTTAATAAATGTGAATGTGTTTAAAGCCCGTGGGGTGGAGAAGAAATATACTTCATCTCTCTACAACGCTCATTTTCACACACCGCTAGTGGGTCTGAAGTGTATCCTCCTAGATAAGACCATTTGTCATCAAGTGTGCGTTACCTTTGGGGGATCCAGAAGAAGCTGCTGGAAATCCTTTAAATGGGGCTCAATGGCATTTAAAATACTGCTGTTGACAGTGTAAGACCTTTCATAACCCTGAGAATACAGATCCATCAGCCCTTCCAACCTGGGGACAAAAAGAGAAAACGTATGACCGGCCTCGAACCGCCGCAATCGTTCCATACGCCGACGCTCAGAATTTCCAGTAGGATCCGATAATGCCGTTGCTTTTAAAATCAAAACAGTCGACGGGATGGAAAAGTGGCTAAGTTGGTGACACGGAGTTACAGGACTCATTCGCATGGGACGGCGCCCCAAAAAAATTATTTCAATGAGTGACAATTGGAAATGCACATGTGCTGTCATTTTTTATACTTTGTATATTTTCAAGTAAAAACATCAGAGACACCTGGGAGCCTTTTTAAATGAGGTGGAAAAAATCAAGTCTCATTTCAAGGTACCGTGCCGTCATTTTTTTTTTTTCCCCTCTTCCCAAACAGTCTTTGATATCCTTTTATCAGGTTTCCAAGATAATTCGGGTTGGAAATGCCCAGAATGCCATTTTTCAGGCCACTTTTACACCCGGCAGATGAGACGATCGGCTTTCTCGTTAATATTTCATAGGTAAATAAGAGTCCCGCCGATTAGATGGCCGTTTACCGTAATTTCAATATACCGTATGACCGCGGGAGTTGCGTACGCGCCGAACGTGTAGTGCTTCTACGGGAAACGCGTAGTGCTTACCGGATAAGCTCGCTCGCCGTTCTCCGGGCCGGCTCATTTTTCAGCGGGAGGGCCGGGTACGCGCGAGTCGCGACGATCGTTGTACGTGCCGCCGTTTGAGGACGTCGCGAGCGACTCTGCTTATTCTCCGCTCCGACTGGCTGTCGCGATGCGGGATCGCGCGAATTTGAGTTGAGCGGGCAGATACTTCAACATTAATTGGCGAGTCTACGTCAAAATGTCGTCCGTTTCAAATCCGCCCGCTCGTTTTCAAAGGCTATTGCGTATCATTGACTCACGGCGTACGCCCAACTTAAACCGTGTCACAGACTCGATTTCACCTATGTTATGGGATGGCAAGGGATCTTTTCTTTTTGGCCGTCTCCTATTTCGCCACTAGATGTCACTGAAGCTTTGACAAATAAGTGGCTCTTTTTTCTCGTTTAGTGTTTCCCAACTGAGCCGAGCCACATATTTGACATTAGATAAATCTCAAAGCGTGTCAAATAAAAATGCCCCAAAAAAGCATACATAGTCAAGTAATGATGATCGACTCTCAATTTACTCACAGATTCTGTCAATAAGCGAGTCGACGGAATTATTTAGAATTGCGGCTTCTGCCGTCTAGACGAAGATCGTTTAATTGTTCCGCCTGTCGCTATATGTCGCTGCCACGGACAGATGAACAACAGTACATTATTTGTGGTAAACGCTTTTCGGACCAAATAAGTGACATTGGAGAATCATCGGGTGATTTCTTTTGAGAATCGCTGTTTTATACAATTGATCGAGTGCGATACTGCTTTCGTTGCTTCTTTTGCACATCGTTCGCATACTCACCCGGACCTCCTGGTCTCCAGTAAGGTAAGTAGCACTTGAGTTCCGTTTACGATGGAAGCCTCGTTCCTTTCGCCCTCGAACATGTTCTTGAGGAGTCCCGCTACAGTTTCTTGTCTGGACGAGCCATTTTGTTAATTCAACAGACGACGCGCGGAAAATTCATCTAGAGTACCGGCGACTTACGACTCCAGCGCGGCCAATAGCGGGTCGGCCTCCGTGTTCTCCTGCATCTGATTGGCCTGGTCTCGGCTAAGGCGAATAATGTCACAAAGTGTTTGGGATGCGTTTGATTGTCTCTGAAAAATGACAAAGGGAACCAGGCCTTCAGAAAATGTATGAGAGAAAGCGCCGAAAAAGCCTCGAGACACTGACCTCCTCGTCTTTACCGGTATGGATAAGCTCTATGAGTCTTTGTACCAGCTTCTCCTCATTCAGCCACTTGGGGAAAATAAAAATGCAGTGGTTATTTAAGGGCACAGCGTTTCCCCGATATGTAACGCTTCGTAGTTTGCGTTTTAAGCGATCGTTTCTGGGTTGTACTACACGCGGCCGAGTCTGAATTTAGAATTAAGAGCGCTTACGTGGAGGACCTCCTGCCTCAAGGGGGCAGGCTCCACACAACTGATGAGGCGAAGGAGCAAGTCCATCATAGCGGACGCATCTATGTGTTTCAGCACCAGACCGATGAAGCCTTCCTTCTTCTTGAGAAAGGTGATCACCTGAGGGTGGAAGATTGACCGATAAATCCAGAAACGCGAACATTCGTGCCGTTCGGCGGTACGACGCGGACCTCTTCCGTTTTCCTGGCGATCAGATTGCCGATGGTTTTGCTGAAGAAGCTGGCGAGCAGCGGGTTGAGGGGCGGGTCCTGGTCCAGGAAGTGGTACAGCACCTCCAGGAGAGACTCTTCTCCGCCCAGCTTATCGTTTATGAGGGACACATCCGAGGTCAGGAGCTCGCACGCGACGTTGGGAAGCCTTTTGAGTAAAAAGAGGACATTTAGAGGCAACGCTCGGGTGATTTTATCGTTTGGTTTATTGCTATCGGGGTAGCTTCCTCGCCTTACGGCAAAGGAAAAAGGTCTTGTCCGTTTAGCAACTTTTCAAACTCCTGTGGTGGTGTTTTTGTTAACCTAGCTACTGTGATTTCTATTCAAATCGAATTTTTGTGTTGACAATAATTCCATTTTATTTTTAAGGCCGTACAGCCCATCCTGATTGCCAATTTATTTCCATTGGAATGATCCTGCGGCACCGGAAAATATTCACAACCCTTCACTTTTCCCACATTTTGCTATGTTTCAGACTTATTCTAAAGCTGATTTGAGTATAGTTTAAAAAAAGAATTCTGCAAAAAATATCCCATAAGGACAAAGTAAAAACATTTTCAGACAGTTGTGCAAATTTATTGAAAATATAAACATAACGGGTACATAAGTATTCACAATCTCGGTTTAATATTTTGTTGAAGCGCCTTTGGCAGCGATCGCAGCCTCGAGTCTTGTCGTGTATGTCTCCGTGTGCTCGGCACACCTGTTTTGGGGCATTTTCTCCCATTCTTCTCTGCGGACCCCCTCGAGGTCCGTCAGGTCGGACGGGCGGCGCCGGCGGACGGCCGTTTTTAGGGCTTTCCGGAGATGTTCCGTTGGATTCGAGTACGGGCTCTGGCTGGGCCACTCGAGGACACTCGCGGGCTGTTTCTGACGACGCTCCTTTAATATCTTGGCTGTGTGCTTCGGGTCATTGTCTTGATGGAAGGTGACTCGACACCCTTGCCTACGTTCCATAGCACTTTGGGGCGAGTTCTCAAGAATTTCTCTCTATTGGGCAGCTGTCCCTCACAGTAGGGAGGTTAGCCAGGTGACGAGCAGTGCCCCTTCTACAGATATGACGCTTGCAATTGAGGCCAAAAACTTCTATTTTGGTTTCATCAGACCAGAGAATTTTGCAGGTGGTCTGACAATCCTTCAGGTGCCTTTTGGCAAACTCCAAGCGGGCTGCCGTGTGCCTTTTAGTGAGGAGTGGCTTTCGTCTGGCCGCTCTAGCGTAAAGGTTGCAATGGTTGACCTTCGGGATGGTTCTACTATCTGGCAAGGGAACACTGGAGAGGCGCCTTAGTGACCGTAAGCTTCTCGTTCGCCTCTCTGACCGAGGCCCTTCTTCTCCGGTAACTCGACTCGGTCGGACGGCCAGATCTGGGAAGGGTCCCGGCGGTTCCGAACTTCTTCCGTTTCCGAAGAATCGAGACCGCTGTGCTTTTCGGGACCTTCGATGCTGCTCAAATTCGTTTGTACGCTTCCCCGGATTTGTGCCTTGACACGATCCGGTCTCTGAGGTCTGTAGACAATTCCTTCCACTTCATTGATTGGTTTCTGCTCTGATATGCACTGCCGACTATGAAACCTTATATAGACAGGTGTGTGCCATCCCAAATGATGTTCGATCAACTTCATTTACCGCAGTTGGACTCCGAGTTGTAAAAGCATCTCAAGGATGATCAGTGGAAATCTGACGCACCAGAGCTTAAGTTTGAGTGTCGTACCAAAGGGTGCGAATACTGATGTGGCTGTGAATGTTTACATTTTTTTTAATAAATTTACACAATTGTCTCTTTATGGTATATTTTATGTACCTTTTCTCAAACTAAACAATACTCAAATCAGCTTCACAATAAGTTTGTAACATAGCAAAATGTGGAGAACGTGAAGGGGTGGGAATATTTCCTGGTGGCACTGTATACCTCAGCCAAATCCAATACATATTGTTCAATGGTAGATTGAATGTTTTGATTTATTTATTTTTTTTAAACAAAGCAGTGATGTAAAAAAAATTAACTTTTTTTTTTTTCATTAAAAAAAATTAAATCTGAGGATTTATCAAGTGACACCATAGTCATTACACAGCAAGAAAAGTCAATTACAATTGTTTTCAGTGTGTAGTTGACATACGGCTAAATCTGGTAGTACTGTATATTACATTATGATATCATTAAAAGTTACACAGCCTTCATATTTACATCATCTTCATTAGTAAACCGTGCGACTCACTTAAAGCGGCTCCTCTCCTCCAGGTCTGCGGGTGGTTCTGTGGTGATGAGGCCCACCAGCTCCTGCATGCAGTGGTCCTGGGAGAGGAAGAGCAGCAGGCGGCGGTTCTGCGCCTTGCACTCTTGCAGCACGTCGTCCTCCTCCATCAGCTCGCGCAGCGTCACGTCCTCCCGGTCCAGCAGCTGGTCGATGTGGGAGGTGGTGTGCAGGTCGAACTTCCAAAACATGATGGCCGCCGGGGTGGGGTACGCAGCCCTTAAAAAAAATTAATAATTATTTTTTGGAAAAGACCGTTCAGGTACAAGTATCGCTGCCAGGGGTCCAATAAAATCCATTCCAAAACCTCCTGAACCTGTACGTATTTTATACAGTACTCTTACTTTTATCAGCCGTGTGTGAAAACCATTTTCTATGTTTCACGTCAAGCCGTTTCAAAGGGGCTACAGAGTTACGTACCAGTGAATGAAATGTGGATATCTTTAATCAGACCTCCCCCGCGGGCAGGCAGGCATTTGTGTTCGTGCAGAAGACAGAAAGCGTGCCGAGGCCTGGCATTTATCAGCATGGGTCTCCCTTTAAAACGCAGGCCTCTTTTGGAGATGGGACACTGGAAGGCTCACCAAAACCTGCACAGAGGAATCCAAAAAAATAAAAAATAAACTACATTGTACATGGGCCGAACGACCATTTTTCTTTAATATTATGAATGTATGACTGAAATAGGAAACAACAGAATTGTTTAAGATTGGCAGTTAAGCTCTTCTAGTTTAATGGTCATTAATATACAAACATGATTTATTATTTACGACCTTCACTTATGAGCTGAATTGGTTCTGTGACCGAGCTTGCGACTGAATTTTCTTGAGCGTCGAGCACGGTTTTGCCTTGCCGTGGTGTCTGCTCCGTGCGTGTGTTTTCATTTTGTATTTGTCATTTGACCCATCCGATAAAAGGGTAAAAGTGCATCTGGTCCCCACTTCATTCAACCGAGCGACAGCTCTTAACACTAAAAAATTAAGTTTGGGGCACTCGTCGATGTCGTAAGGCAAGGTACCGCTGTATTCCGCTTTCGAGTTCAATTTCAAGATGAACCTAAAATGCGCTCTACCCGTTGGTGGTGAACTTACTTTGACCCGCTGTGAACTTTTGAATCATCCGCTCGTTTTTATTCAACATTTATTCAAAATGTTAGAAATGTCAGTCCTGAACGGGGGATGACGTGAACCGGGCAATTTCCCACCTCCGAGGTACTGTCCGCGCCGTAATGGAGGTGGAACGGCACTTGTGTGCCAGGGAAAGCCAGAAAGGCAGGACAGAAGTGTGACACTCAATTTTCCAGCCCTCTTGAAAACAATAGTCTGAAAATTATTTGAAACCACATGATGTCATCGCAGATGTCACTTTGTTAAAATGCCTTCGCTGGGTTCTGCGTAAATGGCAAAGGTGGATTCTGCTACAGCTTTGTGCGAAAGAGACTATAGAGACGAATGAGGCACGTTACTGTTGGTGTGTAACACATATTCCGCTCATCTCTTATAACGGAACAACTGCTCAAAAGCATTGAGTCAAAAATCTCGCTATCGACAGACGCTTTTTTACGACTGGAATCGAACGCTGTAGCGTGGGATAAAGGTCGCTATAATAATACTACTTTTTACAGTTATGCTAGTGCAAAGTGTGCGTGTTCACATTTGTTTTCCTCAAGTGGTTACTATGGAGGCAAACGGACTTAACCCAACTCAAAAAGTGGAGCCGAAGTGCAATAGCAATGCGAACAGCACGCAACCAGACTGTTAATTGCAGAAGGTGAAACTCATGGAAGGGACTCAAACGCTTTCCTCTTTTTTCTTGACAACTCACACGCGCACGCGCACGCACGTAACAGCAGCAGGAGCGGTGTCCATCTGGCATACATTTACAGAGTACACAAGTGCAATAATAACCTCGCGAGCGGTCCTCGTGGACAGCGAGCTGGGACGTCGGACGCTTGACTTTTACATCCGAAATAGAACCCGCGGGAGGCGACCCCAAAAACAACAATTAGCAAAGCGCACGGGACGATCGAGGAAAAGAGGAACAATGGTAAAGACGCGTTGTTGTGGACAAACAACAAAGTGCAGAGGGACGAGATGAAAAGAAAATAGGGAAATGGAATTGGACTCCCATTCTTCTCCTCGTAGAATGTCAATATTACAGTAGTAATTCCCCAAAAGTTGAGAGAATAAACTATAAGGACGATAAAATCACGCAATGCTTAAAAAGGTAAAAGGCGTAACGTTACAAGAATTGTGCGCTCAATTTCCAGTATTGTCCACTGAAGCTAATTGTCCAGATTCCCACGCGAACCTAAACACAACTGTGTGAGAACAGCAGCCGCTCTCGCTCTGGAGATTTGCCTTATCGGCAGTCCTCATCTTAACGCAGCTTTACGTTTATGCTCATAACGCCGCTTTACCGTTGTAAAATTTTGACCCTCGTCCTGTAAATTGCCACCTTTTTGCTAGTAGTATATGTAGTTTTCTACTCAGTGGTCCCGTTGGTCCATTGTAAAACATATACATAAGTGGTGGGTATGCAAGTATGGAGTACAAGTACTTACCATTTGAGTACTCGCTGATACCACGTACCGATATTTGATAATGCCCTTGCGTCTTGTAACTGTGATGGAAATGTTTGATTTCAATCACATATTGTTCAAAAATACAAACTTCTCTCAACAGGGCATACGTTTCACTCAAATAGAACACTTTTCAGTCACAACTTGTCATTAATGACATTTTTAAACCCAACAGCATGTTTTCCCAAGTCTCGCCAGACGTTTCACTTAAATGGACCCTGTGTTGCCACCTGAGTGGAGTTCATCCATTTTGCAGGGATAATTTGCAGTCAGTTAACAAAGTTTTGTCATCCGTGTTTACCTTTAAGCATCGGTGTCATAGTATCACAACATTTTTCAATTTCTATTATTTACTATAGGAAAATTTGTTTAGAATGTGTTTTGTTCTTTGTCGTGGAGATTTATAGTGTCTTGTGCTATTATCTACAGTTCTACTGGTATGGACTATACTGAAAAGACTGTATCCATCTGTGAGTCCACCACATAATGAATATTCATCAATAATATTGTGTTGAAAGGTTAGTTAAGCTTGTCCGAGAAGGTGAGAGACCATAAATATGGTATGGCTGAAGAAATAACTGCTTTATAATCTTAGCCTCAAATGTTTCTGTTTACTTGAACCCAAATGAAAGAGTTGGAGTTTGTCTGCAATTGTTTTAGTCTATATGCAGCTTATTATTTCCATCCAGAAATAACGTTAAATGTGTGACTTAGTCGAGTTCATTCACATTATCTGTAATGCCGCATTTACCCTAATTGTACTTTTGTGTCATTATTTTATATTTGTGGCATACAAGTGTTTCTGATACAAACATTTACTGCCTTTTCTTCACACAGATTTGGGTTACTTTGTCAATGCTGTAAACTTTAGGACACCTTGTAGTCATTCAATTTCCAATATTTTCCATGGAAATATTTGCTTTAAATGTGTTTTGTCCTTTGTGTTGTGCTGTTGTTGGACACCAACACTGCCCGAGACGTTTGACTTACTGTCACGATAGAAATAAGAAACAGCCATGCACTTGCTTAAAATGTTGTCTTTTCTTTATTTCTGTGTAGGGCACGGTAGTCCGCAAAGGGTGACTCAGTGCAACTGGATGCTTCTTGTTTCTTGAAAATATTTTTAAAAATGACAGGCAATTATGCTATTAGGCTATTGATAATGGTTCTACTGGGGGTAGACCATATTGACAATTGTGTGTCCGCTGTATGTAATATATAATACAGATACTTTATTAATCCAAGTAAATTGACTGCTGAAAGCATCATAACACTTAATAGAATCATGTATGTCTGTAGTATTGTGGAGAAAGGCTGGTTTCGTAGTTAAGACTGTCCAAGAAGGAAAGCTTGGCCTCAAAGGCTAATGACAACCGAGGGGGGTCGGATTGATGTTTACTTGAATCCTAATGGGACCACAACGAACATTATAATCATCTCTATAGATTTCAACATGATTTTACTGTAAATGCGGAGGATTATTTCAAACCAGAAACAACGTGAAACGGCACAGAGTTACTCGTGTTCACAAACCTTTAACGTCAACACCACATGGCTCGGTAACCCCTGGCCTCGACCGACTCCAAACGGGATCTCTTTTGGAACATAACGCTCGGTAAAATAGCTCACAATTAAGCAAACGCGGGGCGAAACAGAGCACACGCACAAAAAAAAAAAAAAAAAAAAAGCAGCGTTCACTCAAAGGGCCCCCGATTTACAATGGCGCCGAGGTTACGTTAACTGCCCTTAAGTAGTCGACCGACTGAACTCAATTCGGTTAAGTTTAGTCGACTGAATTGTGAGCGAACGTTAGCTTTTGAGTAGCAACTAACAAGTAAATTAGCCAGCTTTACCTTTAGTTCCTCCTTTTACGTTGAGGTTAGCACGGAAGCTAATTAGCCGCCACTGTTCACGTTCGGAGTTAGCCTAGTTAGCTTCGCGCTCGCTCCCCCCTCCCCACCCACCCAAACACACACACACACACACAAACAACTTTAGGTTCAACTTTGTGGCAAAGTTGAGTACACTAATGACGTTATACCTGCCCCCCAAAAAACTTACCTTTGATAGAATATCCCCTTCGTGTTTCTTCTTTTTTTCTGCGTTAGAACGTTACGGGAGTTTTTTTTTTTGTTTTGTTTTGTTTGTTTGTTTCCTTCCCCCAGTCCTTGGTCACTAGCTCCCCCCCCCCCCCCCAGCTAACAATTAGCCGCGTTCGCTTCAATGCATGAGCCTTGTATGTCTGGTGATTTGTTTTGAAGAACACGCTCGTCAGCCTGCTGCCTGCGACAATCAGCACAGGAGGCTGCCTGTCTGTTAGCTTCAAGTTAGCCCCCGACGTTAAGTCCAAAACGTGGCTTTAAAATCCCCCCCGAGAAGCAGTTACCGGACCCCGGACGGCTTGTCGGGCATCGATGGCCCCGTTGTCTGTTCGTTCGCAAGAAGCGCGTTTGATTCGGACGAAATTCAAACGCGGAGCTAAGTTTAGCATGCAAAGCAGGAAAAACTCAGTCATATTTTTTCGAATCAAAATGGCGACGCGGGGTGGCGGGGACGCGCACTCCATGGCCTCGCGCGGGCGTGCGTCTTAGATACAATTGAAAAAAAGATTTTTTCAATTATTGTTATCATACATTAATACAAATATATATTATATAATATAATCATGTTATGTGAATTTAAAAACAAAAAAAGTTTTCATTATATTCAGCCAATTTATGTCAATCTACTCCTTGCACATTTGTCCACCAATTTAAAATTCCAACTTCAACACTCACAAAATTTTAACAATTTTGCGTTTTCTATTTTTTTTCACACAAGAAAATCCCGCCTTTTAGACAAAAATCAAATCCTTATTCCTTCAAACCATTACAACTTCAAAATATTCAGCTCATTCAGGAAATCTAATTCCAATTTCAAACTATTTTGCTCATTCAGAACATCCTGGGAATTATTATCTAACATTTACATTCTACACAAATTGCATGATTTACTACATATTATTAGTACTATAACAAACCATTATATCTCATTAAATTACCTTTCTGTAGTTCCCCTGTAAATTTGACGTGGTTTTTCTTTTCAAAGCACACCCCCCACTGTATTTTTGCAAGCGTTCCAAAACAAATGCAACAAAAAATAATTGCCCCCCCAAAAAAACAAAAAACATTCGAAATGAAGTGTTATTTCCCTCCTCGCCGAATGTATGCATGTTTAGACGTATCTACTGCATTGCTTTCGGATTGATTTACAAAGAATTATGAAGTGTAAACGTAAAAACGTTTATTATGTGTCATGACTTCGCCTCCTTCCTCCCTCTCGCTCGCTTTAATCCCACAATGCACTGCGCCGGCTCGCTCGGAACATGGACCAAAGCGGCAAGTGTTATATTTTCACTCCCCCCGCCTCGATTTAATGTTGTTTCGTGATTTATTTGGAAATAACTATCGCCTTAGAGTGGTGCAACACGAGATCCAAAATATTGTCGAATGTGCTGACTCGCGTTAGCTTTCAGAAGCTAACGTTCCCGTTTAGCATGGGCCAGGTTAGCGTGAACTAGCGAGCGAGACCTCCCAGTGTTCGTTTAAAGTGATCAAAAGCTGAGTATTCAAATATTTAATACCGCTTATAATGGTAATAAGAGAGGCTTAATTTGGGAATTGATCCGTCTTCTAACTGTGGAGCCGCTTCATGTTTGAGCGGCGATGCCGAGGCTTTCGGAATGCTAACCGTGTTACCGTCGACGCTTCAAGAGCTTACAGGAAAAATGGACACATTTTGGGTCGTGTTTTTTTTTTTTTTTTTTTTTTTTTTTTATAAATATATAAATACATGCTTGATCTTACATTATAAATTCAGACTGGGAACGCTTGCATAGTCTTGTTTAATGTTTTAAAAAATATAAGGTTGCAGGTTGTGAGAGGCCCCGCAGTCTAAAAGAAAATGATACAGAGTGGGCCAAAAGAAGCCATACTGTACACTTGGGAATGTTTTCATTTGATTACATTTACAGTCGCTCAGAGTTGCTTTCCTTCCATCCTTGCTTCGGTGAAACCTACTTTTATGCCTTCCTTCCTTTTTACGGCTCGGTCGCACATACCTCGGGTCAAAAGTTTCCAACGTGTCGATAAAAAACTGCTTTTGCGACATACGAGCGGGCGTTTCGTCTCTCGTGAAACTGCGACTACGTGGGGTACCGCTGTAGTTGTCCGCTAGTAATTATAATGTCATTAACGCACGATTTTTGCTCCTGTGATAGATAACGATCTCCAAGGAAGCGACGGCTCCGGGAGCTTGGGCGGTCCGGACGTCCGAAGGCGCATCCCCATCAAGCTCATCTCCAAGCAGCCCCTGAGGATCAAACCGCCTCCCCGCGTCCAGAGGCCCGGCAACAGGCCGCCGCTGAAAAGCGACGCGCCGGAAAAAGACGGTCCGTGCTTTTTCGATAGCTGCCAAACTTCTGCTTTTGTTTGCCTGATTCTTCCCGTTTGTGCAACACAGATAACTTTGGCTTCAAGCAAGACAAGTTTGAATTTGGTGGTAAAGCAGGAGATGTGTTTGCTGCCCAGAGGAGATACCCACAGCCGCTGTTTTGGGACTATAAGGTATATTACGACTGAAAATGCTTGGTTTTGATTGACGTTGTCAGAGAGGTGTTAGTTTACAATGTGTTAATGGTGTGGGTTAAAGTGTACAAGGGTAAAAGCACGCTGGCAGAGTAATCTTGTGCGAGTGAACGTATTCTCGCCTCTTGTTCCCCCGGCAACAGTTGAATCTGATCGGCGAGAGGGACGAAGTCCCAATTCACTTCTGTGACAAATGCGGGCTTCCTATCCAGTTGTACGGACGCATGGTACGTGCCGAACGTGTTGGGATTGGTTCCCAAGCAAAAGCCCGAGAACGAGCGGTCAACATTTTTGCCTTCCTCGCTCTCACCAGATTCCCTGCAAACACGTCTTCTGCTACGAGTGCGCTTTGCTGCATGAGAAGAAAGGAGAGAAGATGTGCCCTGGGTGAGATTTCAAGAACATATGCCATTTTTTTTCATTATTTAAAACACTTCCCAGTTGTCTTAATGTGTCAAAAGACCACAAGGAGACCACAATGGTTGCGGCGCTTCTTACACTCTGCTCATAGATGACTTTTTCAGTTGATAACGGAGGATAGGTTCACCCCCAAAAATCTGTAATTTGCAAGTACCACTGTTTATCATCATTAAATAATTTCAATTGAGTTATTTAACATAAAACATAAGTTAAAAGTATTTTACTGATATTAAAAATAAATAAATTTAATAAATGTATATTAATTACAATGAAATTTTAGGGCCACAGTAACATTATGCACTTTAAACATTAACACTGCACTCAAGTATAGGACAATTTAAAAGCCATACTTTGTGATTAATTTGACATGAATTGCGTGTACAAGTTAAATTGTATCTAAATGAATCAAACTGTTCTTAAAAAATTTGATGTATTTTCCTTTTAAGTTAAGAACTGAACTCCATTTAATAAGTGAACTCTACTGTAAATATGTTTGGAATTTAAGTTTTAAAATGTTATTTGTATTTAATTCACTGTGAAAATGTTTTAAATGATTAATTTTTTTGGGGGGTGGGCTGCGTGTTTTGTGTTCAGCCTGGCCACGTACAGCTGCATGGACCCGGTGCAGCGCATCGAGCAGTGCCAGCGCGGCTCGCTGTACATGTGCAGCGTGGTGTCGGGCTGCAAGCGCACCTACCTGTCTCAGCGGGACCTCCAGGCCCACGTCAACCACCGCCACTTGAGGTCGGCCAAGTCGTCGTCGTCGTCGGGCCGCCAGGAGCCCGTGCACCTGCCCCCGGCTTCCGATGTCCCCGACCGCTTCCGCGTACCCCCGCCCCACATGACCAAGAACCACGTGCACCTGGCCAACCAGCACCCGCACGGCGGCCACGACCCGTACGGGCAGCCCCCGCCCCCGGGCCCCCACGACGGCCCCCCCGAGACGTACCGTATCGCCACGGTGACCACGCGCAAACACAGCAACCTCATCACCGTGCCCATCCAGGACGACTCGTCCTCGGTCCCGCCGGGCCAGCCGCCCCACCACCGTCCGGGGGAGTATCCCGGCCAGCCGCCCGTGGTGTCGCACGCCCACCGCATGATGGCGCCGCCGCCGCCGCAGCAGCACTTCGGGCCGCCGCCCCCGCCGCCGCCCATCAGCCACCCCATGCAGCACCCTCCCCAGGGCTCCGGGACGCCCCACATGGTATACAACCAGGCCCCGCCGCCCCCCATGTCCGCAGCCCCGCCTCCGATCACCCCGCCGCCGGGACACATCATGGCCCAAATGCCTCCCTACATGAACCACCCGCCCCCGGGACCTCCACCCCAACACAGCGGACCCCCTGTAAATGCGCCCCCTCCTCATCACTACAATCCCAATACCATGCAGCAGTTTCCCGAAGACCAGGGCACCCTTAGCCCGCCGTTCAACCAACCGGGAGGTCTGAGTCCCGGAATGTGGCCCGCTCCGAGGGGGCCGCCCCCTCCGCGGATGCAGGGCCCCCCGCCTGGGCCCGGGCCCCACCACCCGGACCAGGGCCGCTACCGACCTTATTATCAGTAATTTGCTATCCGAATGACTGGGCTGTAGGCTTGGAAAATTTCTGTTAAAATTTCGACATTTGGAAATAGTCCTAATTGGAAACTTTTCATGGAAATAAAGGGTAATTTTCTGAAAAGGTGTCATATTCAAGCATAAATGAACTTTTTATTTCAATTTGCATTTACCTTTATTGCTGTTTTCTTCACTTGCACTGCATATTTATTCAAATCCTGGTACCCTTGTACTTGCATGTAATCTGGTTATTTGGATCAGTGTCATACTAAATTATATTTCCCAAAATTTCTGATAAAGAGCCAACATTCAAATTTGTAAATTCCTAGCTTATTACCATGGAAAGTTTCCAACTTAGTTTTTTTGGCCGGTAATTTTGCAACTCTACTAGGCTGTGCCACTTGTATGAAAACAAATGTGATGGTAAACCTCAGGGTTGCAGTGTGTAAATACTCTAGGTATTTTGATAAAACTGCCATGTCACAGTTTGTGGTGCACATCTTTTTCTTTCCGCTGAGCAGATAATAGAGTTGGGAAATAGCAGAAACACCCCTTTTTATTACAAAATATGCTTACGGTAATGTTTATGTTGTATGTCAGCTGACCCATATACCCCAGTATCAATAAAAACATTAAATTCCACCTGATGATCTGTCAGAATGTAATTTTGCTTGACAAAATCAGTTTTCATTCACACAACATATTGAGATGTTTCGTCCCCTCGGATTTGTGTGCGAAGGTTGACTGAAAGTGACTTTTCGTGTGTTTTGGCAGTTTTTGCTTTTAACTGAACGTCACAAATAAAATGTGGGTAATACTAAAAAGCATGTTGTTATTTAAGGGTGTTTACAAGGGATGGGCAGAATGATCAAATTTCTACATTTCCAAAAGCATCCAAATTTTACAGATGGATGTCCTTAAAATAGTACGATGATTACTAAATTGACTTTACACTTTTTTTTTGGAACACTATAAATTGCACAACTGTTGTACAATCACTATATGTATTTGATTAGAGGACAGTGAACTGCCAGTAATTGACAGCCCCACACCCGTAAAAAAAAAAGTTTTGAATTGCCGATAGATGCCACAAAATGGCAGCAAACCTTTGTCCCAATGCAGCTCCTCAATTCACCTCAACATAGTCCCTTGCTACCAAGATGGTGACAAGACAACTTTTATCACAGTGAAGCTGAATTCACTTCGAAAACACTACAAATTTGGTAGGCATGAAGCTCCTCAACTCACTTCAACATTTTTTAAATAAGCAGATAACTAATGTTTTTTACTTGTTTAATTTTGCACTCGCGCCAGCTATCGCAACACTTTCATGTATCACTCATGTCCATAAGTAAAGGCCTCCTAGGGATTCATGTGTCAGACATGTATTTCAACTGTATTCTTGCAACAGTTTGATCCAATCAGCCATTTAAAAAAAAAAAAAGTAGGCCACGGGCTTTCACAAACACTCATTTCCACTCTTGCATGAATGGAGGGGACTGAATAAGGACAACTGCATTAAAAAAACCAAAAAAACAAAGGGTTTACTTGCACAGTAAAAAAAAAAAAAAAAAAAGCATTAGTCACATTAATACAGAAATAAACCATTGGCACATTGAATTCCTAGATTTTAAAAGTGGTATTTGAGGAACTTTCGTAAAGGGAGAAGTTAAATAAATTACTACTATAAACGTTACATACAAATCTGGAGTAGTATATACAAAAAGGAGTTAAAACAGCCCCCCCCCTCAAAAAAAAAAAAAAAAAAAAAAAAGGTCATATTCAACAAAGACAGCAGTATATTTTACACAGTCGTGGGGAAAAGGATTGTTAGCAAGTGTGTGTGTATGTGTGCAAAAGAACAACACATGGACGAGTGAGGAGTTTGAGGGATCACATAACACGTACATTTAGGAACTTCAATGCATTGTTACAAGGGGAAGTCCAGGATTTTTAGCCATTCTATGTGTTTGTGTGTAGCATCCTGAGGAATAGTTCAAACCACTTCAATAAATTAGGTTAATCCAGCCAAATTCTCGTTTGCCTTCAGCGTGGTGTATTTTCCTGGGAAATCAGACTATCACTCACAAATATGACATTTGAACATCCAATCCATTCATTTTCTTTAACGCTTGTCCTCATTAAGGTGAGATGGACAATTCCAGCTGACTTTGAGGTACACCCTGGACTGGTCACCGGTCAGTCGGGATCGAGAAACCACCGTTCATACTCATGTCTGGATATTTTAAGAGTTTTCAATAAACCTATCAAGTAAGTTTTGGAATGTGGGAGGAAGAAAACCCACCTAAGCACTGGGAGAACATGTAAACTCCACATAGGAAGTCCGCATTCGAACCCAGAAGAGGTAAGTCTGACGTGATAACCGCTAGGCTACCGTGCTGCCTGCATCCTGAGGAAGAGTTCAAATCAATTCAACTTATAACTGCAATTTCATTCAATTTTAGTTGTGTTGCCTTCAGGGTGTTGCATTTTCATTTCACTCACAAATAAGACATTACAAACCGCCCCATCAACCACTCTCTCTCGATTGATGTCCCACAGGGTTCAGTCCTCGGGGCCCTCCTTTTTCAACCATCCATTTTCAATAGCTTCTAGTACGTACTTATTGGGTTTACGGGGTGAGCTGGAGCCTATCCGAGCTTCCTTTGGGCAAGAGGTGGGTTACGCCCGGGACTGGTTACCAGTCCATTGCGGGGACAAACAACCAATCGCACTCTCATTCACACCTATGGGTAATTTAGAATCTTCAATGGACCTAACGTGCGTGGTTTTGGAATGTGGGAGGAGGCCGCAGTACATGCAAAGTCAACACGGGAAGCCTGGATTCAAACCTCAGAACCGTACAGTCTGAGGAATAGTTCAAATCAACTTCACTGTGATTACTAGTGATCTGGCAGGATATCCGACCAAATTCATTCATTTATTTTTGTCCGAGTTGCCTTCACGGTGTCGCATATTTAGTGGGAAATCTGAGTTTCAATCAAAATATGATATAGGGTGGCAATTTCCATAACACAACTGTCTGTCTTTTCCATCCCATTATATCACATCTTAGTTTTTTCCTTCGACGTCCCTAAAATGTTTGTTTCTAGTGGTTAGTGTAAAGGGGGGAGCTTTTGTCCACTTTGTAAACACTCTCAGAGGAGATCCTGATGGGCTTTCACAGTATATCTTTCTTGAGATTGTTGTGGCGGAGACAAAAAAAAAATTAAATAAAATAAAAAAAATAAAATCCTTCATGAACCGTCATGTGACCACGCAGGTGATCCCAAAATGGGATCCGGCAGCTCCTCCGTCATTCCTCCCCCGGAGTTTTTTTTCAAAGCTAAATCAGGAAGAAGGGGAGGTATATCTAGGGTTAGTAAGAAGGAGAGTCGGGAAGAATCTTCATGCCGGACGCGTTGCACAAGACGTGGAATAGTTCCGTGTGGTCGGACCGCGGCGTTTTTTTTCCTCGTTTTTCTTCTTTTCTACCAAAAACACTGACATTTTGCAGTACAAGAGTCTGGGCCGCCCTCCCGTCTATGCGTCCGACAGGCAACTCTGAACACTGTCCATCCAAAGCTGAGCGTTGAGGCTGTCCTGGGCACAGAAGTTGTACACTCGTTTGGTGGTCTTGAGCTGGTTGGAGGGGGGAGCACAAAGATCAGGATTTGAACATTTAATATATTACTTTTAAGTTTTGTTTGGCCAACTCATCCAAAATGGTGACAATATAAAAGACTGATTGGTTCCTGGTGAATATATTAACGGCGGAACCTCCAATTAAGAGTGACTCGCCCTGGGAGGTTTTCCAGATTGATAAGATTTTATTTTTTGATTCTTTTTTTTTTTTGTTTTTTTTTTGGTCTCGAGTTGCGATCATAAATTTGACTACGGCACTGACATGTTGTGTATTAAATCGAACCTTATGAATTATGACAGTCCGCTATCTTAATGCTAACACAGAATGCGACACAGCAATATGAAAAGAATTGGACTGCCGCTTTCCAATTTCATGGACAGCCGACGAGGTTCGCTGTCGTAAACGACCAACCCTCAGGAGGGACTTACATCGAAGAAGGCTTTCTCCTCGATGTTTTTGGGCGCTCCCATGGCGGGCGTCCCCAGAAGAACAGACTCCACGTCGGCCAGCTCGATGACACCTTTGCACTCTTTGTCCTGCCTGGTCTCGTAGTATCGCAGCTGCGTTACACACAGAAAAAGAAAAACAAACAAATACAAAATGTCTCAGAATCATTCAGGACTGCAATGACACAACTCCATCGTTGAATTCTTTGTTCCATTCCTACCTGATGCTTTGTCTTGTCCAGCACAAACCACCGTGGTTTCCATGGTTTCAGAAGAGCGCCTTTCTTGAATAAAATGCCTTCGAAACTTCTAAAGCGACACAGAAACAAAGCAATGTGATCAAACACTTGGCATAAGACTACACATCACAGCTGGGTAATATGACCTTAAACTAAAATGTTCCATTTTCAAATATAAACGTTACCCCCCACCACCAAATCTGATTACAATAGTTTCCCCCCCCCCCCCCCTTCAATAATAAGAAAAAGCAAATGACAGAAATTATTCTCAACAAATCCCCTTCTGGGATTTGCTTTACTTACCCTGGAACCAAATAGCCTTTTAAACTTTTCTTTTTTTCCCCCCGGCCTCAAATATAACAACTTCCATAGAAAGAAAATATTTTTTCTTCCTTAAAAGGACAATGTCAAAATAAAAGTGCTCCTTCATCACCCTCATGGATAAACTAGCCCTTCAAATGCAATCCTTAATACATTTTAATAAGAAATAAATAAAATACTTTATCTGATGCAGAAAACAATTCATATTACTGCTGCATAGTTGTGAACTCAAGGCTCAAAGCACAAACACCAGAAGGAGCACATTGTCAACAAACATTGAAGCATGAAATCAGGATTTGCAAACTGTAACTCTTTACAATCCATTAAATTATATTATTGCTGTATGTTTTTATGAAGTATAATAATGTAGAGTGCTAATTTCTGATTAAAACACGCAACGAACATTTCTGTTCGTGTTTTTAGGGAAGTGGAATGTATTAATGGCATTTGCTTTCATTTCAGTGGGGAAAGATGATTTGAGATACGACCGTTTAGAAATGTTTTGCACCGTTTATAAAGATTGATCGCCCAGCCCTAGTACACACGTGCCTGTTTTCGCTCTCTGTGCTCTGGAACTGGCTGTAGAGCGTGCTGGTGCTCGGGCGGCCCGCCGCCGGCGTGGAGGTAGCGCTGACCTCGCGGTCCAGAGCCAAGTTGATGGAGGAGCCTACGCCGCTCTCCTGCAAGTAGACGCCCTGGGAACGCCGCTGGTGGCTCAGGTTGGAGGACATGAGCAGCGAGCTGGAGAATGACGACTGGGAGAGGAGCGGAAAAAGGCAGGGGGGGAAAAATTTTGATTGATTTTTCTTTTTTTACTGCTTGCTAAAATGCCTTGCCCCCACCCAAAAAAATATTTTGGTCTCACCTTGCTCTCCAGTTTGGTCTCATTCCTCTGAGCGGCCTTGATCTTATCCCACGTGTCCTTCCACTTCTCCGACGCCTGGCCGAGCTCGCCCTCCAGCGCCTGCAGGTCCTGCAGCAGCTTGGTGATGGCGTCGGGCACCGTCTTGCTCAGGCTGTCGTAGCACGGCCACACGGCGCGCCGCCGCGATTTGGGCGCTCCGCTGTCGGGCTTGTCGGGCGCCTCCTCCGACGCCGCTCGCTCCTGGCGGCCCCGGGGCTCCCAGTCGTACGACGGCCCCTCTGAGAGCGTCTCCTCTGTGTAGTAGTCCCACACTTTCAGGTTGGAGATGAAAGTGTACGGCCGGAGAACCTGCGCACACCATAAACGCCGCTCCTGATGTATCGGCTTTATTAACCCTCACATACTCGTACACAGTTGACCTGTTTTGATGTACGGTATGACAGCAATAAAAAAAATATCCCAGATGTTATTCTTCAAGTGGACAACGATAATACCTGCAGCTCACGTGAACATTTTCTTTTTTTTTATAATGCAAAATCAATTTTTACTCAATTAATCGATAGGAAAGAATAAACGATAAAAATATTTGACACCTGCGCTCACCTCATAATCCTCTGGCGCGAACATGTAGTTGAAGAAGACCAGCGTCTTCTTGTTGAGCCGGTCGATGTAGTCCCACACGGACTTGCACACCTGAGGACTTCTCCTCTCGCCTTTCTCCTCATAGAGGACTCCTGCAGACAATGTCAGACTTAAGTCAAAAGACAGAGGAGTCAAGGAAAATGCGATATCGCCACGACCGAAGATGGTACCGAGTTCGATGCGCTCGTAGTCAGAGTCGAGCAGGAAGGTGCGGAAGCGGTTGGACACGTAGTGATAGGCCAAGAACTTCAAGTAGTACTGGCTGAACTCGAACTCCATGGGGAACTGCAAATGGATCTGAGGAAGGAGGGTTTCAACAACAAAGTTAAGCGGGGTACACCCGTACCCCTAATCGGATTAAAGTCAGCTGGGATAGGCTCCAGCTCACCTGTGACCGTAATGAGGACAAACGCAATAGAAATTGGTTGGATGGAATACGCACTTGATGCACACAGTCGAGAAACTGCAGGAAGACCGGGGTGAACCCGCTGCTCTGACTGCCTAGCGTTTGCGCGCCACGGTGGCTGAACCTGTGGCCGAACGACAGCCACTCCTTCTCCACCAGCAGCCGGAAGCCGTCGAAGGTCCGGTAGTAAGGGTCGGACAGCAGTTGCACCAACGACACCACCTGTAGACGCGAGGCGGTGTCACGGCGTCACGTGCGGGCTCGCGGAGGAAGCGACGGGTTCGTTTACGGGATCTGCAAACCTGGGTGGTGACGTCCCAGCCGTCCTCAAGGCTGACCATGACGGATGATCCTGTGTCCAGCAGCTCCACCGCCAGGACTGACACCTGCAGCACCCTGTGCAGCTACACACGCAAGGAACTATGTTGAAGTGAGGGGAGGAGCTTCGTTAAGTCAGGAGATAGTCTTTTCCAATTGAAAAAAGTGCTTTGCCACCATTTTCTGGCATCTTTTGGCAATTACAAACTTTTCTGGGTGAGCGTCAATTACTCGCAGATTTTTGCAATTCGCGACCAGGGCCCTGTAACACTGATCGATTAATTTCAAAGTTTGAATACAGATGGATATTAGCTTTCTGCTAGATCTGGTTCAAGCATCTCTTCATGTCTTTTGACATTGATTAATGTAGGTGCACATTGTCCATAAACTTAATTTAAAACAAATACAAATACTCTGCCTGATTTTATATTTAAAAAATAATAATTTTACATTGTGCAAATCTTTTTTTTTTTTTTTTTTTTTTAATATTTTTACAATACATTATTTACAATAATAAAATCAACCCATTATTTCATGACGTACATTAAAACAAATAAGTGTATAAAGTAAATATGATATTCTTTTCCAACTTCTGAGGTTCCACTGTCAGTAGTACGACTCATCGGGGCGATCACTAACCAGCGCCATCCACTCCGACTCTTCCAGACAGCGCAGGAAGTTCGTACTGGAGTCAGAGGAGGCCAGACTAGGCACGCAGGCCTTCATCAGCTTCTTGAAGCTGTTCTTCACCTGCCGCACGTCGGATACCTCGATGGGCACCACCTCCCACTGCTGGAAGGAGTCCTGCTTTCCGCCCTGCAAAACAAATCACGGTCCCAATGAAACAAAACTATTGCCTTAAAATGGAAGAATAGTGACAAAGCCAGTTAACGATAAACCTATCAAATGTGGATATGGTCCAGTTACCTGAGTGAAGTGCTTACACAATTTGCTTAGTTTTAGAGATTCTATTTTGTTGTCACTGTCACTTCCTACCCAGTAACAGAGTGGCTCATTGTTATTAGATTGAAATAAAATGGTTCAACTATACAATTCAATTATATACTGTAATACTAGTACATGGAACCCCCACATATACGTGGTTTGGCATTCACAAATACCAAGATTTCTTTATTCACTGCTTTGACTAAAGCCATGTCTAATATAAAAATATTGATTGGTGCCATCTTGTGGCATCTTGGTGCCAAGGAACTACGTTGAGGCTTTCCAACCATCTTGTGGCATCGATAGGCAATTACAAACCTTTTAGGGTGGGCGTAAATTACTTTTGCTTATTAGTGAATATCAATCAAAATCAATTGTAATTGCAAGTATATTGATACTTGATCACTTGAATGCACCTGTACCACATTAGACAGAAATGCAAGGTATTTCCCCTTACATGGTCATTTATTTAACAATGGAAAAAAAACAAAAAACATTTTGCTAATTTATGAGGAAATGCTGTATGTCTTAGTTTGAAATCAAATTAACTAAAAATATGTCCTCATATAAGGGTTGGAGCCTTGGAGGTGTTATTTTATTTTTGCATTATTTATAATTTCATTTTACTTATTCTACATTTTTCGCTTTTCCTCATATAATAAATAAAAATTCAGAAATTAATGCCTCTGGCAAATCTATGAGAAAGTATAGTATGTTAATATTCACATTAAAATTTACTTAAATTCAAAATGAAAACATTTAATAGTCGGAGGCGTTTATTTACTCAACCGCATTGATACAAAGTGTGCAATAAAAAAATATAGAAACTATATCTCAAAATAAATAATACTAAATAATTAGGATGTATATGTTTAATATGCATAATGTATGCGCAATGCTGTTTTCTTGTCAAACAATTAATTGAGGTATGGAATCTATTCATATTTTTGAGGAAATAGAGTTACTACAAATAAATTTTTTCTTGGTTGTAACCACCACAAGTCACCTTGAGCTGGGCCTTGTCCCCAATGATGTAGAGGTAGGCCCTGTGCTGGCGGAAGAACAACGCCTCACTGGGCCCGCCGTTGGGCTGCGGCGACTCTTTCCCGGCGAGACGCGTCCCCACGTCTGGGTTGTAGGCGCTGAGACGCCCGCCGCCTCGGATACTCCCCCATTTCCCTGGCAATCGCACATACACGCGTATGACGGAACCATGCCACGAAAACAGAATGTTTAATGGAATTAGGTATCCTTTGATTTCAGTCAGGCACGCTGTTTGACGCCCATCAACCTAATAGCCATGCTGTTAAACAAAGTAAGTGATTGAGAACTACCCGAAACCAGTTTCCTACTTGTAGTTTGATGCAAATCTTGCCACTGGACAAACAGAAGAATCAAAAGTGAAGCGACAACGAGGACGCTGGACAGTAGAGCTGCAGTGGCAGCATGCGCGTGCACACACACACACACGCGCACACAAAACACAACAGCAGAAGTCAAACTGACAAACACAAACAGTAAAGAAGAGACCATTAGTCTGGAGATACAGAACACGACCAGGGATGATGCCAGACACATGGGCGATTCTGTTAAAGAGATTTGATTAGTTGGAGGGGAGGGAGGGCTGGGTGTGACCTACTGTACCTCTAGTAGAGTTCCTGGCCTTGCCAGACACTTTGGGCTGAGAGAGGGAGATGACTTTGGCCCTTTGACCAAGAGCTGAGGTCAAATGACAGGCAAAAAAACAACATTGAGCGTCCTCGCGGTGCAGTCTCAGGCTGGATTTACACCGCAGGTCCAAGTGTCTCATTCCGATTTCATTCTTATATAGTGCTGGCCTGCGATATGAGTCAAGGCAGGCAAACCAGAAGGAGCAGCACATTGAATTAAAGCATTAAATCATGATGCGCAAAATGTTTATTTCATTACGTTCTATTTGATTACGTCATTACTCTATGTTTTTATGAAGTACAATATCAGAGTTCTATTTTCATTCGTTCATCTTCCATACCGCTCAGCCTCACTAGGGTCGCGGGCGTGCCGGAGCCTATCTCAGCTACCTTCGGGCGAGAGGCGGGGTAGACCCTGAACTGGTTGCCAGTCAATCGCAGCGCACATATAAACAAACAACCGTTCGCACTCACATTCACACCTACAGGCAATTTCGAGTCTTCAATGACCCTACCGAGCATGTTTTTAGGATGTGGGAGGAAACCGGAGTACCCGGAGAAAACCCACGCAGGCACGGGGAGAACATTTCAACCCGGGCCTCAGAACTGTGAGGCAGACGTGCTAACCAGTCGTCCGCCGTGCCGCCGAGTTCTATTTTCCTGATTAAAATTAAATGACAAAATTATCTCTTTTTGAGGGGAGACTGTAACAGATTAATGTCATTTCTATTCATATCAATGGGGAAAGATCATTTAAGATTTAAGAGCGTTACGAGGGTGGGCACGTAAAAAATCAAACTTATATGTCAGGCCACCCTGTATGTCCAATACGCGCATTTACACTGCTCTCGCATTGGCGCATGTGTACCGATTTAACCGATTCCATGTATATTTTTTCTAGTTGTGCTTTTGTGACGCATTACCCAATTGTGGCACTTGAGGCACGCAGGTTAAATCGAGCCTCAGTTACATAATGACAGACGTCGTTCGCAGGTGGATTTGAAGTCACGCTTCGACAAGGGCCACGTGCTTTGGACACAGGCGTCTCACCTCCTCTGCTGAACGTTCCGGGCACGTCCTCCTTGGCACCCATCACCTGCTTCATCAGAGCGCCGATCTTTGGCTGCCGCAGCTTATCCGACGAGTCTGTGGGTAAAGGCCGCGGTCAGCTCTGGGAGCGAGTGGCCCGGAAAGTCGCACTCACCCGAAGCGCTCATGTGGGTGGAGGTGAAGCCGCTGAGCGTGTTCCTGCCACTGCTCTCGCTGTAAGAGGGCATTGAGCTGATAATGGCCTGGAGGTATTTCTCCTGCTCCAGACTGGTGGAGTCCGCCTGGGAGGGCACTGCACACAAAGACGTACGGTCAATCGGGCTATTTCCGCACGTAATATATATATATATTTTTGACTGACACTTCACACATTCAAACTACAGCGGTAGAGAAAAAGGCTATAATCATTATTCAAGTCATTTGAAAAGGTTTACAGTATAAAATGAAATCCCTACATGGCGAAAATAATTACCCGAAGTTGGGGCATTGGGAGACTTAAAAAAGCCCACCACCCCTTTTGCGTGGAAGCCTGCCGATCGCAGGAGGACAGCCTTGGTCCGGGAATTCCGCCAGCAAACCACAGGGAAGCGGTTCTGCCGGTAACAGCGGCAGATTCTCTGGATGGTGGTATCCGGGATGCTCTGCGGAACGATGAGCAGGCCGGGATAGCTACGACGCAAGCGCACACGTGGGATTGAACGCTTCTATGATCACGCCAAACCTCTGCGTGTTGATTTACCGCCACTCACCTTCTGCACACCGTGTACATGCGGTTGACTGTGGAAATTCGGAAGGGTTCATTCTTGGAGCGGGTCAAGCTGTTGCTCAGCGTGCCCAGGCCCATGCGCTGGTAGTCGCGGCAGCACGCTCGCTCGACTACGTTACTCATAGTCTGTCTGTCTGACGAGCGGATGGTGGAGGACAGCGTAAGGGAGCTCTGATCCACCTCCTCTGAGACTGCGGACGCATAAGCATATACACAAATTTCACCCTGACTACTGGGTGGGTTGCAATGTTACGGGTATTTTTAAACTTAGAAACATTTCGAGGCAATTAACCAGGAATTGACAAAATCGACTTATTAATGAGGATTGTAGTGAGTTTTAGCCTACCTGAAATTTCATCCTCATCCATCTCTGACTGAAAGCTGCTCCTGTTCTCCCAGGTAGGTGGAGAGTATTTCTTTTTCGTCACGTACTGACGGCCGATGGTCCGCTTGGCGCTCTTTACCAGGTTTTTGGAAAGTGTCCTGAGAGTAACAAAGATGTTTACAAATCCCTCATCATGCTAGGTCACGAACATGTTTGACAGTTACAGGGCATAAGAAGACATAATAAATGTAGAAGACTGTGAAACCCAAACTCCTCATCCCCTGTCAAAATGTAGATTTTTAATTTTTTTTATTTCGTGATCGGATATATTTTATCTAGCAATTTAAAATGACTGCAATTTCTCTCTCTTTCACTCTTTTTTTTTTTTTTTTTTTACATTTTACCCGTCAAGTAATGACGTCCCTTTCCAAATTCCTCATGATCTTAAAAGTTACTGGGATCTTTGTCAAAATGTTAAAAAAATAATAATTATTTTTAAAAATACTTTCTTTTTTTTTTCTTTTCCATTCACATTTCCCACCAATGTCTGGTGTGATTTCCTGCCAAAAAATATCCATTCAGGAAATGCTAAATCACTTCAAGTCAAGCTTTGTCCAGAGTAATTTAGGAGTTAATTGTGAATGTCGCTGGCATCGGGCGGAAACCTTGCATCTCCAAAACCATCACTTTTAAGGAAACTAAAAGAACGGCATGTTTGGTGAGCCAATTAAATTGCATCGTCAAAGACAGCGAGCCGTTTTCAAAACTTTAGATTGGTCAATATTCGTCAAGATAACATCCTCGTGGAAATTGACCATAGTATAGTATAGTATTGATTTGTGAAAAATTGCAATGGACCAAAATTGGACATAGGTGGTTTCGTCCCAACGTCAGCGATATGTTACTCTCTAATTTAGTATTAGTGGCTTGGGGTAGTAATTTCTGTTTAAAAATACCAGAAGTTTGGTAAAATTCAGAGGTTCATACTTGAGTGACTGGTTCTTGTCCTTGGTCTTGTGCTCCACTACCAGCTTGCCACTCTGACCGACGGTGAAGGCGAACGTTCCCTGCACGTGCTGGGGGTAGCGTAGCTTGTGCATGTGCTTCCTGAAAACCTCCGCGAGGTCAGCCGCCACCTCCTCGTCGAACATGATCTTCATCAGCTGCGGACGGAGAGAACGCGTGTCAAAGAATGACTGTAAAGTCGGGTACAACGTGCGTGGTCACAATTACAGTAAATCCTCACCATCGTGAAAATTTGCAAGTAATTGGCGACCGCACAAAGATTTTTCATTGACTATTGATGCCACAAGATGGCGGCAACGCTTTTTATATTAGACAATGCTACGGCCTGAGTAAATGAGGCTGCTTCCCTGAGTTCGACATCGGCGCTTGGCACCAAGATGCCAACAGATGGTGGCAAAGCAATATTTATAGTCTAGTCATTTCCTTTCTTCATACAGTTCTACAGTACCTGGAAGGTGCAGGACCGTAGCTGTAACGCCTCCTGAACAACCTGCTCCATGGGTGAAGATACAGAGATTCTCTTCTCCTTGGTCAACGACGCGATGGGGAAGGAACGAGTAACAGTCTGCTCGCCCACTGCAGTAGGGAAGCCCATAATAAATACACACATTTATGGCGTGTACAATTTCAGTTTCAAGATTTCTATTATTTTCTTTTATTTAACAAACATTTAGTCGAAGCGGGTCAAATTTGCACATGGCACGTGTACTGTATAGGCTCTCACCCAGAGGGTCGGTGGGAGTGCCCTTGAAGATGAGCCGGTAGGTGGTGAGGAAGATGGCTCCCTCTGCGGGCAGCAGGGGCGGGCCTCCCATCATCCCCGTGGCCTCCTCGCGCCCGTCTGGGATGAGGTAAACGCGCATGCCGTCCATCACCAGCTCCTCGCCTGCCAGAAGGGTCGGCCTCAGCAGCCTGGGCTGGGTGGAGAGAACAGAGATGGAGCGAGACCGGGATTAATGATGCCGAAGCAGAAAGAACACGAACGAGCCCAAGGGGGCTGAAAGTGGAGAAACTGACAAAGAGAACAACAACCATGCACTTTACCACTCCTGCCATAATCTATTTCCATAAACCTACCTTTTATATACTAGGGGTGGGATGCGATACCATGTCTTCGGATGTCAGTTAGTTATATTAAATATGCAGATGTTAAAAAACGACTTACAGTGAGCCGGTCTGTGTGTTGCGCGACTGGCCGTCAGTTGAGGGCCACAGAAGCTAGTGTAGGAATGTGGTTATTTATTACCCGTTTCTTTCGTTCAGTTAAGTGATTGAAAGTGCACCGGCGGCTGTGTCTATTCCTGACCACTTGCGGGGACATTACAATATGTTCGAACTAGCGGTGGCTATATTATTAGCTAACTATGTTTATGTTACCTTGTGCCTGCGGTCGTATATGGGCTGTTGTGTAAGCCAGTTCTGATTTCCTAGCTCACCACCATCGCGGCAACTTTTTTTCTAAAGAGCGGCGCGTGGGTCCACGGTAACATTAGTCCGTGCGGAAAAAACATCTCTGCAAAGCCTTAAGGCGGAGATTATGCTCAACCTTTCTTTGCAATAGAGTTATTTGATTAATTGTTTTGGCCCTACTATAAACACGCTCAATATTTACGATCGCAAATCATTACGTGCGTGCTCAAAACCGACTTTGGCCGAACCACAGACTCCGTGATTGTGACGTGAATTGAAAATGAAAAAGAATGATTGTGACGAGTATGCGCGTACCAATAATCGGGCCGAAATCGAGCATTTTTCCGATTGATAATTCGATCAAGCTACAGGCAAATGCCAAGGGAAGAACGTGCAACCAAACTGTCGTTACCGGCCAAGCTACCAATTAGCCTACCTTCTAACGGTTCTTCTTCTTCTACCACTCTTTTTATCTTCTTTGTATTTTCATCAATCCGAACAAGCTCAGTCTTAATACCTTAACAGACATCTGGTTTGGGGGGCAGAGACTCGCGATTGTCAGTGGAGATATCGTTATGTGCGTGGTGTGCTGGTCGTCTCGAGTACACCGCAAGCACCGTAAAAGCGAGAAGCGCACCCTTGCTGATTTTTTTTCATGTCGTGTGTGGGTCGCTCACATTTTACAAATCGGTAGATGTGTAAACCGCTTTACTCTGTGATTCCCACCCCTAATACTGAATTTTTACTCAACATTCAAATATGTTGCACTAAATATGTTTCGGAACTCTCTCATGCTTTACGACCATGCGTGTGAGTATGGCTGGCTGTAAACTATATGAGCCAAAAATATATTCTTAATATAATATATCATAATAATAATATAATATTATGATAATATTAACGTTATGACAACAGCACATGTTGTATTCTGTTCAGTGGGTTAGTTACCCATGAAGAATACCCACATTTTTTTCCCAAGTTCCGTCGCTTACATCAATGTGCCGAAAGCCACACGTCCACATTGTGATTATCTTTGCCTTTTACAGCTGATGATGAGGTTTATCTCAGCCCATGATGCAATTTATAATGACTAAATTTGGCTTACACTGAGCTCAGCCCCCGTCCCTCTCCATCACACCAACTGACGGCACCCTTCCAAATGAAGGCACGCACGTTAGCTCGGGACGTGAAAAACGGCACACGAGGCAGAGCAATCGTCACCCGGCATGCTTTGCTCAGTCGTCCTTGGGCGTCACAGACATACCTGGCGTGACACCGCGGGTCTGAGCGGTAGGGATTGGTGGAGAGGGAAGTAGGCGGGGCTGGCCGGGCTCGCTCTGCGTGGCCTTTCTCCAGTGGGGCGTAAAAATAGGAATTGGTTACCTTTTGGATCGGCGGCAGTCGTTTACTCTCGCGGTGGACTGCGTCTAACGTCTCGATGTGCATCTGAACGATATCTGGAACCGAACCACAGAAGCGTAAGTATGGAAGATGACTCCTTTTAACATGATTTATTTCATGAGGAGAATGATACCTGGTATCATGGTGTGGAGAGCCTTCAGGTGCTCGTTGGTCACTCCGCTCTCATTGCACACTTTGTCCACAAAGCGGTTGATGAAGCGCACCACCGAGTTGGCCACGTCGGAGCTCTCGGCATCCTCGAAGCCGCTCTCTGTGTCGTAACTTTCCGCCATGCTCCCTGCAATACTACGGGACCCGCGCCCCCCCCCCCCCCAAAAAAAAAAAGAAAGAAAGAAAGAAGAGCCCTTGAAATTTGCTATTTTTTTCATCTCTAAAAGTTGTTTTATGGTTGACTTAAAATTTTAATTGCTAGGCTCCATTTGACACATTTTAAAATTAGATATCTGGGGACTGTTTGATATGCTGTGATGAATTAATTCCCCACTTTTGAATTCACTTAATTCATGTGAGAAATCCTAGTCTTGACAAACTAGATTAGAAAAAAAGAAGTTTACAAGTACTATTAATAATCTCGGATTAATCAACCGAGGATAGATACAAATACAGTAAAAACATGTAATAAAGGGAATCGCTCCTAAAATGTCAACCAATATCTTAATTGGGGAGTTGATAGCGATAACTAATAGGAGTTGTAATGGAAAAAAATTATGCATAACTTTTGTTATTATTTGCCCACCTGTGTAAATGAAGGAGAACCTGATGCAAAGTGATATTATTCAAATGGAACCCTGTGATCTATATGAACTACTATTTTAACTTTTCAAATGAACAACTACTTAAATTGACCAAAACCATCAAACTACAAAAATATTTATTTTATGCAACATTAAAAATAAGTACATAAGAAATGTCAAAATACATTTTTATCCAATATAAATGTAAATATAGTCTGTTAAAAGCTGTTATGAAATATTATCAGGCTTATTAATTGGTCACTTTCATTATATTTCTCTTTGTACAGTTCTAGAATTACACTTACAATACTGTACATACATTTTCCCTACATTTAAAGAGCACAACCTCAAGGAGCCAAAAAGTACTGACCCATAAAGAAACTGATCCCATTCCTACCTGTTGGTTACGTAGCTGTTGCTGACGCTCTCCACGTCCCCGAGGCCCGAGCTCCTGAGCAGGCGGTTCTTGCTGGTGTCCAGCGGCAGCAGCAGGTAGCTCATCCTGTTGGCGTAGTGGATGGCCTGGCTGAACACGGTGCTCTCCTCCTTCTGCACGCGTTCCGTCTGCATGTCCTTGCCGAGCGTCGGCCACAGGCGGCTCTGCTCCGACGCCAGCTCCAGCGCGCTGATTTCCCGCCCGCTGCCCGATCCCTCCTGCTGCTCCTGACGATAAATTGGATTACGTTTGCTGGTGATGGATCATTATGAAATCGCGAAGGCTTAAGTGTTAACCGACATTAGCCTATCAGCTGTACTCACCGTTTGGTTCGGATGCTCTCCGTCCTCCGTCTCCAGGTAAAGCGCCCTAATGTGGTTCTGAACGTCGCTGTAGAACATGGCCTCCCAGAACTGCATGTTGGTCCACACCGTGTGCTCCTGTACGCAGCTGTACGCAAACTGAGTGATGCCTGCCCCCAATTTCTGTCAGACCAACAAAAACAGGACAGCGACAGTCCGTGTGAAACACGGTGTGAAGCTCGCTTCAATTTAATTAGAATGTCGACTGATAAACGTACCCTGCAAAAAGCTGTAACCAACGGGAGAAGGGCTGCTGCAATGCCATGTTCATCCATATGCGAGCAGTCCTACACACAAACAGAATATGATGCTTGTGAACTGTTTCATAGAAAATACTGCATACTGTAGTTCCACAAAGAGTTGCCAGGGGGGCTTTTATTGACTAAATTGTAGAAGGGTAGAGGCCTTGGTTTCTGCAATATTTCAATTTATGTCACATGAAAATAAAGGGGGCATAAACGCTGTATGAAATTAATGGAAAGGTGACCTAGCGACTGGTGAAAATGAAGAGGTAAATAAAGCTACAAATCCAACCGTAGAGCACAAGTGGTAACAGACCTGTAAGGTGCAGTTCATCATTCGGACGACGTAGTCGAACTGCTGGTCATCCAGCACCGCCCGGTTCTGTAAGACGTGCTGATTGAGCTCCTGGGTCAAACACACCCGAGCCGCTCGACCCTTCAAAGCCCGCAGTACAGCTGGCATCAGCTGCAAAAGGAAGATGCGAATTGGAGCCATGGCGCTTTTGCACTGCACAGGACTGGCTTTACTTGACTTAAGTACACGACACAAAACTGCCATTTTTCTACAACTTTTTGTTTTGTAGCAGAATTGCCAGAACTGGAAAAAGTGCACTTTTGTCCATAAAACATTCGTACCTTCTTGGCCTCCAGCATTTTGTTCTCAAAGATATATGTGATGCAGTTCCTGACAACCTCCAGCCGACGGGCGCTGTTGGCCATCACGTTGCCGTTCCGGTCCACAGTGTCTCCTGCGGAAGGGGGGCACGTGCGAGGCTCATTTATCACTGTGGCACTTCAAAATGAAGCCCATTAAACACATGCTGAGAGAGGGGGAGAAGTTGGGAGGCCGGAAGTGCTGATGATTAACTTGCACCTCTAAAAACTTTAAAGCAGGGGGTGGGGAACCTTTTCCCTATTAGGAGTCATTTCAGCCGTCTGAGAGTCATTCAATGAGAAAATATGATGCACTCATCAAATACATGTTTCTTATTTTGTATTATGAACATTTGTGGTTCTCTCTATATGCCCCACGGGACGATGGTTCGCCACCCCCTGATTTTAGGGGAAGCCGGCCGCAACGCGCACGCTCTCCGGAGAGATCCCACTCGCTGTTACGCGTACACTTGCTAGCGAGATGAGAAAGGCAGCCCGCAAAGGCCACTGCAGTTAAAAACTAAGGCTCATCACTTGGTCGTCACGGTAACAAAAGCCAGACTCGCCACGGGCCGAGCCGTATATGGGGCGGCGCAAAGGCTGGTTTCGCTTGCGTGAGAAAACACTGGACCCTGAAAACGGGCTGATTTCAGCAAGACAAGAAATGCGTGCAATGTGTCGAACAATTTTTCCTCCTTTGCATCGAGCGCGTCACAGGCATGTTGTTAAAAAGCCTTTTAGGTTTTCCATCCAATTAAACAATTCTCTTGTGGCCATTCAAATCATTCCACATTGTAAACGTAACTCACCCAGCGGAGGCCCGGACGGCACCATGCTCTTGACCTCCGCCTTGACCACCGGTGGTGCGGTCTTGAGCTTGGCGGTGGCGTGGTCGATGAAGAGCTGTACCGTGACCTCGTCCAGCCCGGGGAAGGACGTCTGACTCCGAGTGGCTTTCTGGCCGTTTTCTAACGGTCGTTGGACTTTATGCATGGTCACTGCCGGGTAGGGGTTCTCCTACAGAGTGAGACCGACACATGAGTGGTTACGCACGAATATTCCTGAAAAAGGGGCATTTCATTGGGAGACGTACATTTTTAAATAGCTGCTCGGCCAACTCCTTCACATGATTCATGACTTTGTGCGGTGAGGCCTCCTCTTGCCGTATCCTCTCCACCTCATTGGCTACCAGCTGTGGGAACAGAGGAAGTTGAGAATTCCTCTCTCAGTGTCAAAAAAAAACATTTCAACACCGTTGTGTATAAAGCAGCAAGCAGCAAAGTGACCTAGTGGTTAGCACGTCGACCTCACAGTCGACAGGTTCTGGGTTTGCAATACAAGGGGGTCTGTGTGGCACAAACACCGCCACTGGGACACTAACCGAACCGCCGCTGGGACGCTAACCGAACAAATTTTAGTGAAGTAAATTCGGTTGGATTCCCGGACTCACATCATCAAACAAATCTGTTGCTCTGTAGGGAGGCCCCCTCTCCGACACGAAACCTGCGAACGCCATGCCGTCCAAAACCTTCATGAGGAAGTCGTCTTCTGTTAGCGCCCTTTGGCCGAGGAAGGCCGCCTGGGGAAAACACACAGAGTCCTCGATCTAAAATACGATTTGGACTACAGTGCCCTTCGTTTGGACGGAGGGCCCTCGTCGTACCTTATGGAAGCGGATAACTGGTTCGGGGTGAATGCGGATGATATGTAAACACCAGCGATAACCCTGGAAAAGCTGAGCAAACAACCACAGGAAGATCGCCCGGATCTCCTTATCCTGAAACACACATCACAGTCCAGCTGAAGTCCAAACATGTACACACTAGAATCAATCACTGCACCTATAGCTACAGTATCACCGATAATTGTAGTTAAGGTTCAATTTCTGTCAAAAACTACAACAGAGTCATCCTGAGAGTGCTTAAATTAATTAAAGTGCTAACTAGGGATTAAATGGTTCACCGATAAACTGTGATATAATTTTTAATTTAAAAAACTTTGATTATTGTTTCTACAATATTCAGCCTAATTTATTCTTCTGTGTGCAAGGCCCTTTTATGGGCAATTACGAGGATCCTTAATACAGTAATAACATTTCTATAATAATGTCCCTTCACTATTAAATACATCACTTTCGTTGTGAATATTTTAAATAAATTTTTGCAGGAACATTTGATTTGGATGTTGCGGTTTATAATTTCATTTCTACCTTGAAAAAGTGCATATGGTTGCTGATTCTATATGTTTTGTTTTTCGTTGACATGGCTTTTAGTAATATTGAGCGAATACAGATCATCAAGATAACTTTGGTCATAAACACAGTGATATGACATTTTCATATAGTCTCATCTCCAAGTAATAGTTTCAATTTTGAATTATCGTGAATACAGTATTCAGCGTAAATTGTTCTGCTGCTGAGTGCTCAGCCCATTTAAGAGAGTGACGCAATTACAAAGCCTCTAAATAATTAGATTGCATTCATTTTTTAATATTTAGCTGTGGTCTTAGTCATTGCGAGAATATTTCGTGGGGTCTTGCACGGAGGAAAACTAATTTTGGGTGTTTCTGTTTACAATATCCAATTACAAAAGGTACATAGGGTTGCAGATTTTCACCTGGATCTTGGGCGCCGACGGTAGCGAAGACTGAGGTGGGAAGGCGTGATCAGCAACCTCCAGCTCAGGATCCAAAACCTGCAGACAGCAAACACACAATCAAATCAAATCAATTTGAATGCAGGGTCGAGATAAACCAACAGATTGAGGCTGTCTCATTTCAATGCCTATCACCAATTGGGAAACGTGGGTGAAATAAGAACATTTTGACCATTTATTTCCATGTAAAACCAATAATGTGTTCATATATGATTATATTTTAAATTTTTGCAAATATCTGGGGGAGGCATCTATCTTCTTTACAGTCTATTAGAATGGAGGTGTCTAATAAGAAAGTTATTTTTTGGGTCCAATTTTACATGCAGTTTACACGTTAACGTTAACTATTAAATTAGGAGTGTAAAACTGAGATAATGAAAGTTACTACTGCAGATTAGTGTACCTTTTGGTGTGCCACAGGAAACTATCCAATATCACTTAATTGATCTGAAAATGATTTAATACCTATGAACTATGTATCTTTGGTCGACTATGGTTGGCAGCAACATATAGTGACCGGCAGAAAAAAGAAATGCTCTTTCACTAGGAGATACTGGACAAAATTAACCTGTGTATCGACTTTTTGGGACATTGCAAAAACAAAAATGTGCCTTGGTTCAATAAAGGTTGGGAAACACTGTCCAGTATTAGAGGAACTACAGTACATAACTGAAACTCTGAATCTATCATGTTATTTCAGATTCAGAAGAAGAAAACTTTATTCATCGCTGTGAGGCAATTTGATTATCTTACCTCAAACACCAACAACTTTGTTTATCAATACTCAATAATAATAATAATAATAATCAATAATCCCTCTTAAAAGAAAACACATGAACATTATCAACGTTTAGGTCAGAAATCACAAATATTTTAGACTTGTGCTCACGCAACAATGGCGTAAGGAGATCCAGACCGTGATGAAAATGTCTCTTTTCCTGGGTGCAGCTAAGCCCAGCTTTCGGGTTGCCTACCAACAATCTATAGCATCGTGGCTCCTGCATGCGTCCCACACACCAGATCCTATCTTTTCCATGAAAACCTTAGGGACAAGCTAACAAATTAAAGCTGCCTATTGGAGACATGATCATCGCTTTTCCTGTTTTATAATTTATTTTGTGTTGTGATGTAAGGCCTCTGACATTAGCGTTTATTTTTATTTCGTTCATTTTTTTTTAGGAAAATAATAATCATTTGATGGGTGACATTGAACAGTTAGATATGATCGTTCGTATGTATGAACTCAAAGGTAACTCGGACACACAATGTCATCCTTTCAAAAGGTCATAATTGATTACTCATGCATTTAAATAGGAGTAACCAGATGACATGAAAATCATTTAAACTTTATGGGCAATAATGTATGTTAAAGGCTCCACTGTGTCATTCCATTCATACAGACCGTCCGGTTCGTCACATGACTATAACCATACGTCATGTAAAAGTCAAATATTGGGTCAGGGTTCATTTTTTTGTTTAAGACTACAGATGTCCACAAATATCTGTTCCCACTTATAATGTTGTTTTCTTGCTAAAAGTATTTCACAGAGCAAAGTTCAAATGTCTCAATATATTCTTTAGGACATGCTTTGTGGAAGTGAGTGACCCTACTATCACACATTGTTTTTACTTATCCAGAGAAATGTGTTGGGCAAATTGTAATCCACTGGGAATTCCTAAAAGCGAGAGGAACATGTGAAGGGAAAATGAAACTCATCCATTTGTGGCGAGTACTCAAACGATACCCTTTGTTGTACAAGTTGATGATTCAGATTAAGTTTCACCATGAATTAGTGTCTTTTCATATTGCCTAATGTTGTGTAATGACAAGGTGGAGATATCGTAAATAGCCTCATGTGGTAGAAGGCCATTTTTTTGTGGTTGTATTGGTCCATGACATGGCCAGCACAGCCCAACATAGTGAATGTCCTTCGTCGCTTAAGAAAGCATGTCGACTACCTAAGAATAGAGTAACAAGCCTTATAAATTAGCCAAAAATGCTTTCCGAAATTAAAAGACATAAATGTCTACTCATAAATCATACTTTTGTGTCATTTTCAGAATTTGGCAACCCAAATCATATCACACGCATGAATCTGGTCTTGTCCCAATACCAAAATTCTGATTCCGATACTATACTCGCATAAAGGACCTTGACACCGATACTGAAACGGTGCCGTGGGAAACAAACTGGAACATCAGGAGAGCAGTGGAATAATAGATGACAAAACATTCATTAAAATTATAATACATGTTCCTTCTGAATAAAATAAAATACAAATTGACACAGCAGCTCAGCAATTAAACATCTAAACGCTTCTTTCTTTTGTTCTTTCTTGCGGCCATTTATTTTCTGTCTCTTTCTCTCCTTCTTGCAAAAACACTCAAAAAGGTGCCGCCCACTTTTGACACAGAGGAGACACACAGGAGTTTACAGCCAGCTTTGTCCATGTCACTCTTAAAATGCTGGTATAAAAACACATGGTATCGTGTCATTTTTGACTCGAGGTATCGTGGTACTTTTCAACCGTACATGAATGTGCCCGATAATTTGAACATGAGTCTTTTATATTTACACATTCCCTTACCATGGAGAGTGCAGTCTGAGTCTGCTGGAGGAGCGGCTCAGGCAGCAGGGAGATGTGAACGCACTCCGGCATGGTGATGGTGCCGCCGTCCAGGTCGGCGATGATGACATCCAACTACAAACACAGACCAGAAAAAAATATAAATATTTTTCAGTTTCAAATACTGAATACTTATTTAATGTCAGTCTCCGGGGGATGTTGGTAACAGAACAACACTGATTTTCAAGCTTGCCATAATACGACGTTAACATTCAAAATATGGACTGTGAAATTAACAACACATAATGCATGTTGGTTAGTATACAGTATTTTCCCAAATATGGGCCGATGGCATTTATTTACTCCACTTTGGAGAATTTATTAGAAGTACGGGATTAGACTGTACAATGTTACCCCGCTATTAATGATTTCTTTTTGAGCCAAAGTCACAATTTGATGGAATACACTAATACTGGTACACGCGGGCTGGGGGAATTAGCAGATGGAATGAATAAAGCTCAGTGAGAGTTAACATGACGAAAAGGATTGTAGGTAAATTGGTAGTTATGTAAGCAGGGAATACTGTGGGTCGCTATGTAATTACAGATATACAGGTACCATCGGTTGTATTGTATTTAGCAGTGCAAGGCAAGTGCTGTACTGTATGTATGTTGGTATGTAAATAAATAGGTATTGTAGGTAGGCATGGAATTAGGTATTGGAGGGATGCGTGTTGCTGTAGGTTCAGTGGGTAGGCATGGTAAGCAGATGTACGGTGGTAGCTATGGCAGGGAGATGATGATGTTAGAGTGACAGCAACCCACCAGTTCTTGTGTCTCAGAGCGGAAAAATGAGTTGACGCCGATTATAAAAGGAGTGGGAGTGCTCAGGACCTCCAGGAGTTTACCAGGCAGGATGGGAACATATGTGAAGCTGCGGAGATATTGCACATTGTTGTAATATACATACAATACACAACGCTTGGGGCACAGAGCTAAGTTGGACAAGTACCTGTATTTGAGGGGGAACATGATAGCCAACAGTCCCCGGCAGGCATCTGTTAGTCGTTGGTAACTGCTTGACAGGAAGAGGATCTTGTGCTCCGTAAGGGCGGCACAGAACAGATACAGCACATTGACTATCCCTGGAGCAGAACAGGGTACAGGGATCATTAGGAATCCGAGACAGGCAGCATTCCCATATCCAATGCAAAATTAGTATTTTGGGTTTTTTTTTCTTTATGTGAAATAATGTTGTTTTTTTACTGTTTTGTTACATGCCATTTTTAGTAGTACTCCATGTCAACACATTTGATCATTGTCTTGTTTCTTTAACAAAAGAAAACCCCAGAAGGAATAGCTTTTGTATGTGGCAAAAGCTAATGGGGATCAACTAAACAAACAAAAAAGCGGGGTACACACATAAATGTTCTTATGTGTGTGATTTTTTTCCTCATCGTGTGTAGAAGATGGGCCATCCTTAAGTCAAGGCGGAAGAGAAACCGCCTGATAAAGCAGCTAAACCAAAGCCCCGAGATAAAAATCTGGAAATGTTGTGTTGAGAAAGCGAATAGGTGTTGTGTTGTTGCCACGGTACAATTGTCCCTACCCAGCTGCCTGAAGAGCTGCGCCACGCTGCTGCCGCTGACGGGTAGGGAGTCGTTGATGGGAGTCTGGATAACTTGCCGGTCTCCAGCGCCTAATGTGATGGTCCGCTACAGACAAAGATGAGGCGAGAAGAAATAGGATCCGTGAAAAGAGGATGTGGGGGGATTTAGAAAAAAAACAAGGCACGTGTCCCTTTTCAGAAACAGCAGTGTGGCGTGGGTTCAACAGAGAAGTGTAAATCAGCACAATAGAGGGGGAGCATTACAGAAGCTTAGCAGGTACGTGACAAACAAGCCATTCCAGCTGATCGCGAAGAGGACTGAGGTTGACGGGGCTCCGCGCCGATTTCACAGTAAATCCACACCAGGGCCACCGTATCAATAGATCTTTAAGGCAGAGATCCCACTGATATGGAAAGTGTAATGCTCGGACAGTTTTCCATTGTCCTCGAACAGTTGGCCGTGATACGGTTTGATATGCAAGGATGATTCGTTTGAGGCCATGAAGCGCGACCGGGCGAAAATGTGCCATTATAAAACAGCAAAACTCCCTGAACTTGCTCTTGTTATACAAGTTAAAACATTAGTATTACTCAAACAGCAACATGCTAAAATACGATCCCTAATAGCTTAATGTATTTTTAATCAGCATGTTCATTCTAGATAAATGATTTGGACTTGAACAGCAACGCTCTTGACAGACAGCCAAGGCTATCCATGTCAATTAGCCTGCGGGCTGGATAACAACAGTTAATGTGAGTATAAAATCCAAGTTGCACAAAACGGGGGCAGTCTTAAGCGATATCAAATGAATAAATAAATAAAGGGAAGAAGAATCTTTGGGTATTGTTTTTGTTTATGACTTATTTTTTAATCAAGACTCAATCTATATCTGTTGGAATATGTTGTTGGAATTTTGATATGACTTTGTGTTTGTGTACTTATATTCATATTTTCAAATTATGAAATTATTTGTATTTGAGCTAACCCTCTGTGAATTAGACGAAATCAAAAATAAATTGGTGCACCCTATCCTTTAAAAAAAAATAAATAAATGTACTTCACCACTTAAATCATTTTGCCCTAGAAAAAGAATGGTTCAAATAAATGAGCAAAAGTCCAAAATTAATAACATTCAGGTCTTTTATGGTAAAAGAGTGTTAGCTTTTTATTTCACTGGCAAAGAAATGCCATCGATCTTGACGGCGATTTTAAAATAAAGTTCAATAAAACAACGTCAATGAGCAGTGGAATAACCAAATAGCTTTGGTTATTCCACTGGTCTATCGATTGCCTCAGATCAGTACGAAGAGTACATGTTTTCCAGTGTCAAGATAATGCCAAACTCATCAATGGTGCAGTTATGTATGGTAGGATGGAACAATACACACAACGCTTTACCACTCACTGTTAGGAAAATAATCGTCACATCTGAGGTCTAAACCATACCGTGGCAAATCAAACTAACTGTACCACTTGGTGGAAACTTGGCTGATTGAAGGACTTTGACTTTGAACCAATTTAACTTTATAACTGATTGGTCAGAAATGAATGTGGTCGTAAACGGTTGACTGCATGACAATAAGTATTGGTCAAAGGAAAACAAAAGAAAAGCTTTAAAAAGGCCATCTGTGATATGTAAAAGAGGTTCAGCACAGCAGTTTATAAGTGCGCTGATTTCTGAAGGGGCAAAAATTACAACATGATGCAGGAGCAGCCATAGCTTCGACAGCAACATGCGTGCAATACTGTGATCTAACAACTGATCATGAGATATATTAAACTCCAGTCTCCAATTGTGCTTCCATCTTTTTTTCTCGACTTTCATCAATGGCAAGTAAAAGATGGAAAACCATCACAACTGCAATATGAATTTGGCTTGTTTGTGTAGTACTAAAGTGGAAGTTGAATTCTAGAAGAAAAATGCAACACTCTCTTCATCTGGCTTAGATATTAGATGAAATTATGAGGGGGGGGACCATGTGAGCAATTGGTCAAGTAAATGAGAATCTTGGCAGTTAATTAGACAAGTCTACATGCAAGAAAGGTTAAAAGTGATGGCAAATGATCAGCTGTTGATCACATATTGATTGTTGGCAAAGGGTTTCATGTGGGCCTGATTTTCGGAGGGAAATAGGTGGAGGAGAATAAAGTCAAGCAGGCGTACCAAACTGTCCCCTCTCTCCTCCTGGCCCAGCTACACAAGTACCCAGCAGAGAGAGAAAGAGAAGCACACAAAAAGTAACCCACAAAATAACATACAGATTACAACCGACCGCGGCCATAGGATAAGATGAACCTGGTACGGATATGACAGTTTGTCAAATCAAGCGATAACCCCAAAACAAAATAAAACATGAAGAAGCATCGAAATGCATCAAATAAAATGCAAAAACAAAACAAAGCAGCACCGTTCAACGTAAAAATTACAATTATGTACAGGGGGTTCTCATCTTACGAAAAAGTTCTTTACCTACAATGGCGACATAAACCGGATTGCTACATCACTTAGAACGCGTCATAGTCTATCACTAACCTACAGAGTACGGTAATCCCCAGATATTCACAATTCACTGTCACAAATTCACCTAGTTGTATTTTATTCAGTGGAACCTATCCCCAGCTGCGTTTTTGTGATCTTTCTGAACCACCCTAAGATGCCGCTAAAGTCCTCTAAAATACGAAAGTAGTTAATTGATGCCAAGGAAGTATGTTGATGTGAAACATCACCATGAGATGCAGGCATTGTACGTCAGGGTGGAATTAAGTTTAGCCTGGGTTGTTAGCCGAAGACGTTACAAAAGAGTATTTTTCAAAATCTGTAAGCCACTTATTTTTCAGGGTAATATAAGATGAATTTGAAATAATATTTAAGTGTTTTGAAATTCTAGTTTGTGGTATATTTACAGTTTCAACTAATAATATTAGACAGTGATTCTCTAAGTGTGGTACGAGTATTAATGGTGGTACTTGGGCTCCCTTTAGTAGTACATGAAAGAATAACAGATTTTAATGTGGCTTTAGCTTTTTACAGTTCAATTGTATTTAACTTTGAAGTATAATACATTGTATTTCATCTTAAAGAACTGCTTGTTTACTCGTTATTTAAGTACAGTTCTTTTGTTTTCCAATATTTAAACACTATCTTCACGTTCAAACGACGTTTGACGTTACAGGGGCTAATAATATTATTAAATATACTTTTTTCGGAATAAAACCTTCTAGTTTTCGATCAACACTTGGACCGACGAGGCTACTTTATTTTAATGTTGGTCATTATAGTACCACTCTGTGAGCCAAGTATTTTTTGAGGTGGTACTTGGTGTAAAACGTTTGAGAACCGATAGAGGCAATCATTATAAAAACCTTTGGGGAGGCAATCACTCACTCGTGTGTTTTCGCTACAGTAGGGGCTTACTGTATAGTGCTGTTATAATTACAGTAAATATTTGTATGAAAAACACCTCAAGGTCATAAATATAAATCCAATTAAAAAAACACCCCGTACAGCATGCGTCTTCTTGTAGCGGCATATTCTTACGCCGCTACGTAAACCATTCATAACCTTGAAAATCGCGTATGTCGAGACCGAGGACCCCTGGTATCTCTTGATTCGAAAAGGATTGAAACCACATACAGTAAATAGAGCCGCAGTATACAAAGAGCCAAAACAAAGAGACAAACTTTAACAGATACGAAAAGTCACCAACACTACATGTCACACTAATAACCACTTTATATATAATATAATACCTCATTTTCTCAGTAAAGCCACACATCTCTTGCCTGGATGAGATTTTTTTTTTTCATTGCTTTTCGCAGAAAGAGAGCATCCACTTAAACTGCAAATAAATCATTATGCTACCCTAGATTCCATTTGGATGATAATAGAGAGTAAAACATGGTCTTAAAGGATTATCTTGGTAACTCAAAAATCATTCATTGTCAGGCAGCAACAACAGGAGATTATTTCAGTGGAGCACACACGATGCATTGGGCAAGCCTATAAAGCAGCAACATTTCTCACAAAATAAATGCGAGAGAATGAGTTGAGGCCTTGTTTGGCCTTACGCAGCCATATGTTTGTTTGTACATGTGCATTCAAAGTGTTAAGACTGATTACATGCGATTCGTCCATTCGGACTGCCCTGTAGGAAGCCATCTGCCATCCCATATGGTCACCTAGCAACTAAACTACAACCGGGCTGGCCGAGGTTAGAGCGAGTGGTGCATATTTTGTTATCAAAACGTATACGTGAATGTGCCACTCATCATCAAAATCATCATGATAAAAGGCAACAAAGATGACAAACAATGACCGACATCCTGCGGACACTATTTGATCACATAACACAAACAAAAGACAAAAAAGCTTTAGTGCCATTATTCACAAACAATTTGAAATGACTGCGAGAAAGGGCACATTCCTTAAAAAAAAGTTTTTCATTTGAAGAGAATCAACATGGTGCCGGCTCTTTGATTGGAAGGGAGCTTAGTCGATCGACAACGTTACCTGGAGACAGGCCAGCAGCCAGTCACAGGCCGGGACCTGAGGAACCTTGTCTAAACTACAAACTGGGGACTCAATTATCTGTAACAGAGAGGAACCAGTGTACAGTAGGGGGGGTCACAGATATGAGACATACGGGTTAGAACATCTGGAGACCGATTCCGAGATTCAATATATCCTCAAATAACTTAATAGGCTCCATACTCCCATTAGTAGTCCTACTGGTCTTAATTAGCTGTAAGTATATCAGTTCACAAATGCTATTGTTCGCAAAAGGGACATTAAATAGATGTTGTAGGTGTCCATGTTTATGTTCCGGAAAGCTCTGCAACATATTAGTTTATCTGCATTTCTCCATAACAGTCCTTTACATTTTGTGTTTCACTTTAGTTCCACTTACTAATTGTAATATACTGGTAATATTGATTTTAGTAAAATACATATAAACAACTAATATACCTGGCCACTATTTGCTGAAATAGAGTACAGTGGCCCACGGTTGCTGTTCTGAGTGAAAAGCCGCAATATTGAGAGACCATATAAAAACATTTGTTGTAGTTTTACCCCTACCACATACTTTAAAAACTCTTATTTGTTTTAAACAGATTGTAAATATATTTGAATACACACCAAAAATTGCAACCATAAACATGTCTCGAAAATATCCTGTGGCTTTCCTTTCCCAGATGTGGGGGCATTATAGCAAGTAAGCATAATGTAAAAAACGGCATTAAAAACTATTGTTTCGGATGAACCGCGGTATAGCGGAGGAACTCTGTATAAGAGAAATAGGAAAGTTTTGTTGGAAAATAAAAGTCAAGTTTTTTTTTTTTTCCACCAAGCCCAAAATACAGAATGCACGCACTAATAAAAGAGATTGTAAATGAAACCAAAGAATGGTAAAATGTCTGATACGATAAGTGAGTCTGACTGTTAAAATTTGAGGCAAAACAATACAGGCTTCCACTACTGAAGAGGGTGCACTGCTAATCGTCAGCCTACAAATCAAACTGCAATTCGACGTTGCGGGAAAACCAAAAAAGAGGCAAAGAGCTGACACAATATCTTTGCTCTAGCATAAGGAGTGGTGGCATATTTTATTTTTAGTCATTCTGACTATTTTAAGGCAGTAAGGTGTCGTGAAAACAGAGTTGGCAGTTACCTGGGAGCCTCCAGCGATGGGGATGACGCACGTGAGAAGATTTCCAATGACCGTCTCCAAGGGAACAGTAAGGCCATCTACGTGGACGGTGTAGACCAATGCCAGGCAGTTCTGCACAGTATGCATCAGAAATAAAACTATATACAATGTCACTTGTTTAAAAGGGTAGTGTTTTGTATTGTTTTAAGGAGCATAGGGATGGAGCACCACAGAGAGGTAAACTGGGACCAATTTGAGATTTGAAAACAAATTGCAGAATCTTAAAAAAATAATAATCCAAAGTGTACAGGCAGCCAGTGGAGGGAAGCAAGAATACGAGTTATGTGCTCCCTCTTAGGTGATCCAGTTAAGAGGAGAGCGGCAGCATTTTTCAACCAAGTGGAGACGATTGAGGGAGGACTGGCTGACTCCAAAATAAAATGCATTACAGCAATCCAGGACCTCCCGGTGCATAACAGTCCACTTTTCAAACTGGCATTAAAACCCATTTTTATTCCTTGGCATTCAACACAGCATGAGACTGGAGCCCTTATTTTAGTGCCTTATTTGTTTTTAACTTTGTTACTGTTTTATTGTTTTTTATTGTTGTTAAATCATCGTGTTTTATGCACTTTGTTTCAGCTGTAGTAATTTTTAAAGTGCTCTGTAAATAAATTGTGCTGAGGTATTAAAGAAACTATGATAACGAAACAAATGGTCAACCAATATTACTAAAACAGTTGATTCAAGATGCCTGTAGTAATGACTGATGGTATTTAATGCTATACTTATTAAAAATCTGTATACCATCAAAACATTTTTGTTTTTAGCTAAGATTAAATGCATCCTACCCTGAAAACATCAGTGTAGTCCAACCGAGACACCAGCACAAGACTCTTGGGGGCAAAGACCTGAGCTGGTTGGATGATAGTTGGCTCCTCGTCCACCTCATCCACTTCACCTGCCGGTGCCTTCTGCAACTAAACGCAAAGGAAATTGATATTAAAAATGGTGACTTTGCTCACGTGGTTGAACCTCAAACATTGAACAACACCACATTCCTAAATAAACTCTCTTACCTGCAGGTTGTCCTGGCCCTCCCAGAATGTGAAGCAGGCACAGTAGTGACGCTCGGAGTTGATGTCGGTCAAAACTGCAACGAAGAAGGAGGCGGGCTGACGCTCCGGGACCAGCTGCCAACCGCTCGGCTGGCAGAACTGTGTGAGGGGATAAAATGAAGGACAACAAAGTAAGTGGCTCACTTATCAAACAGTGGAAATGCATTTAAAAGAATACTTCTGTTTCTTATCTGCACTTAAAAGACCAACCACGGAATGGCTGACTGATGTATATTATGTTTTTATACAATACAGTGCTATTTTTCTTTATTAAAAACATTAAAACATTTGTCTTTTAGCGGCTGAAACTTATTCACAAGCTTGATCACGGGATGAATTGAAGTCGTAAGTTAAGGTACCACTAAATATGGCTCAATAAATATACAAATAATTGCAAGGAAAATTGAATTGTTATTGTAGTGATCAATACCATCACACACAGCAAACCATTGCTAATAGCCGCCTGCTTTTGTCCAAGGTGTATCACGGCCAATATTTTTGTTAAGTAGCTTGACATTTTGGGAAAATACAGAATTTTACGGACAACTGTTTTCTTGCTACAAAAACAACATATCTCAGACTACAACCGTTTTTCTTTCTGGACTACGAGGGTCAGGGTCTGTCATTGTCAAGCGACCGAGAGGCTACACGGAGCCACTATCGTGTCAAACGTTAAGCAGAATTGCAGTGTTGTTGGATGCACAGATTAAAACATTATTATATAAAATATTTCACTTTACATTACTTCCTGTAGGTACTGGAATTATAACAAGATCTAAGTTTGAAGACTTTGGAACTTTAACAGTTGGTCATAAAAATGATCCATCGTGCAATATCGCAGACATTGATAGAGCTGAGTGTCCTTCCTGTTCTGGCCATTACAGTAGAGGAACGTGCGTCTTCAGATGTTCACTCACCAGCTCTACGCCTTGTGGGAACGGGCTGTCCTCCCAGTCTTTCTCAGGAAACCGCTGGAGAATGCGACCTTGACCCTCACCTTCGCCTTCCACTACAGGGGAAAGAAGAGGAAGCGATACAGAGGTCAGTCCTTGTTCAGACGATCGTTTGTTTTTGATATATCAACCCATTCGTTTTCAAAGCCTCAAATGTTGAAATCAAATGGTTTTCAAAAATAAACTGTATATCAATGAAACAAATATGACTTACCTAGAGACAACACTGAAATTTTAAGTTTTTATTCAAGAGGTGACTAAGGGAAGCAAGAAAATGAGACACTGCAGGAAAATGGAATGGTGTACAATTCCATAGCATCCAACACTAAGGCACAGTAATAGCCTAAACGAACGGAACTGTTAAAATGATGCGGTGATGACAAATCTGTTTGACCAGTTTTTCCTTTGGGATCAAGAAGTATTGGTTTACACCACCCATTAGGCATTGACTCGATGCTGGAAATTGTTGTGCAAATAGAAACATGTCAATAATGAGTGCCGTGGAACAGCTGCATCAGACAATGGATTTAAATGGATTTCTGACACAACCAGACCAGCTATTCCCTTGTGTATACAGAATAGATATATACAGAGGTTCATTTCTACCACGATTTCGCCCCACCGCCGAGGCGACGTGGGGTGGGGAGGAGAAAAAAATAATAATCCAGAGGAACCGTGGTGCACCGCGCTGCTGTGGCCTGCGCTCAAGGCGGGACACATCAGCACGACAAATGCAATTTGATAGACAGCTGAAAGTTCCGTGGGGCTGGGCTTTCAGAGCCTTCAGAGACACACCCACAGCTTCTGAAAATTGAAAGAACATCTCACTTCTTGACCATTTGAAGCCTGATTGCAAATACTTGGCGATGACATTTTTTTATTCATTCTAATTTGGGAGACTTGATAACAATACTCTTCTCTGTGGTGTGTCAATTTTTTTGGTCACTTTAATGGGCCTTTAAACTCTTAAGTCAAAGCACTACTGTATATCATATGGTATAGTATCAATATGTAAAATTGGCATTTGCGGCTGCTGATTAATGAGGCCCCGCTGGGGTCCGGCTCATGGAAGCGACACAATGGCACAAAACCGGCCAACTTATGTAACCGCCACAAGCCAGTCTTTCAGCTTAGTTCTATCGGAAACCCGGCATGCGTCTAAATACAGTAGCGGCATTTATCTGTGTGGAGTATCGACTTCATCCTTCCCAATACAACGCACAGAAAAGCGTATAACAGACGATCCAATGTTCGGATAAATTATGATGTTTGAAAAACAACGGAGCCAGTGGGCCTGCTGGAGCGACAACAAACAATACACAAAGTAGGCCAGCCACTAAACCACACAACGCAATCCTCAAGTCATCCCCTCTCCCAAGTGAACTATTATTAAGTGAATACTCAAGGGACGGTTGCACCGGGACCATTATCAGAAACAATGACAGTCAAAGCACAAGCTTTACTTAACAATGAAATGTCACAAAAGGGACACCGAATCATCAACACAAAGTCACCCCAAAAGACCCTCTCCACTCTGTCTGAGCTGTATTGAGGATATTTTACATTTGAGGATATATCTGAATCATCGATCCGACTGATCATTTATTTTATTTGCAGTCACTATCTTCAGAAATGTTATAGGGAGGAAACAATGAGTTTCCCTCGATTTAGACTCCACAAGCGCTGAGGTTCCCTTTTCTCTCGTGTTATAAAATTGAAACAATAGCAGGGACCAACCAAATATAAAATTGAAACAATAGCAGGGACCAACCAAATATAAAATTGAAACAATAGCAGGGTCCAACGAAATATTACGGGTCTCGTCTCTCAGCTGAATCATTGTCTCACAATGTAAACACTGAAAACTGCGTCATTTCCCCACATATTCCAATTTAGTCGACGCCACATACAGAAAAAAGTGCAGGGTTGAATTTTGATTGCCCTCCGTTGGTTGCTTTTGGCAGGTCAGTCTATCAATTTAGACTGACAAGCCCACACAACTGCGACCCACGGTTTGCACATCCTGGATGTTCAGAATGGCGCTGCTCCAATTAAATTCTGTAAACTATGATGGCGGTAATATGCATTTCAAAACTGTCAACAGTCAAACTAAATCAACAAGATCACTGTCAGGTCGTGGTTTGGTGAAAATCCAAGTTTTCACACCCCATGAAATCTCATTTTGCCAACAATCTATATTTAGAACTCATCATGAAAGAGGGGCTACAGTGTTTCAATAAACAGCACATAATTCACGAAAGGGAAAACAAAATAAAACTCAAAACACTGCTAGTAAACGGCAGCCACGGTGTTTCCCATTAATAGCCCAGACACAGTGGCAGCTCGCCAGCAAACCATTGAGCTGTCATAGCAGAAAACTAGAGGCTAACAGTCCGCAATGGGCTCTACGCACACAGCAATTTTGCGTTCGTTGATAAGTGGCATGTGAACTTCCGGTCGGGATGTACACGCACAGAGACAAAAATGGCAGGATCGTCAAAGTTCAGTAGCTGATACATTAGCTCTTGAATTGCCATAGTTGTCCAAGTAACGACAGAGCGATCAAAAGGATCAATACCTGATTTAATGAGCCATTCGCAGTGTCACTGTACATGTCTTTGTGTATTTAGACTTGCATAATCTTTGAGCCAAGCATACGCTACTAGCAGGATCAACCATGCGGCCTCCGGGGCCAGGAGGAAACGGCACTTGAGAAGCTTGGTACTTGCTGCTGCCGCTTCAACCGCATTCGCATGTGCACAGTTAGTAGTTCGTTCTTCCAGTTGATCATGGATGCGAATAGCCGCAGCCCTTAACTGAGAGGAAGATCTCCGCGGAAGGAGACATCCGATAGCCGAGGAGATGCACGGATGTTCGTGGCAGACGGCGACCGTGGCAGAAAGTTGTCCAAGCCACCACAGCGTATCAGACGACAAGAGCTAGCCGGCGAGCAAGCTGGCAGGAAAGAAACGAGGTAGCTGGATCAGGCAGCGTGGATTCATGCATTTTACCGAACCAAGACGGGGGAAAAAAAAACCTTGGTTCTAACTTTGGCCGCCGTACAGAGAGGGATCCTGGTCAAAATCAGCCATTTCATACTAAAAAGAAATACTTTTTGGGATGGAGAAGCGGCAGTCAAAACACACCAGCGTACTCTCTTTATGATTCAATAGATAGATTTAAAATAATCAAATTGAACTTTTTATGAGTTGAACTATGACATCTCTTTATTTCAGAATGGTACAAGGAATAACAATTCGATTATGATTCAGAACTCATTCGTTATTGTCAACACGAACAATGAATCGGGATTTAAAAGGGCGAGCCCGAGCCCGAGTGGAAACCAACCAAAGGTTTTGGAGAAGTCCCACAAATACTTGGAGGTAGCACTGACATCATGTGTTACGTCTGCAAACGCTGCAAGGTTTTACAACTTCCACTGGTTTCTTTGGGAAAAATGGAGCTCAAGTTATAAGGTTCCATTCAACTTATTTCCTCAAATGACTTGAGTCTTGACCAGACTGCTAAATTAAGGCCACAATTACACATACATACATAATTTTTAAAGACAAACGTCAGAAAATGCAGGTAGACTATGACTAATTAAGCAACCAGACTATACAAAAAAATGCAATAACACTTGAAATAACGTGTTATGTGGTATTACGGTACATAATGATCAACTGTCACATCAATACCTATGATAGAATCATTTCATAATCCAATTTATTGCTGTTATCGAAACAAAATTCATATTAAGCAGATTAGCACTCAGTTTATTGGTGGGACTCGCCACAACTGTACCAGTTTCTCACGCAACCCGTTTGGTTAAATTGATTGGCCGCCACTGGTCTAGACACTGAAGCACACTCTCATTTTCATGAATTGAAAAGTGTGTTTCTGCTCTTTTGTCTGTGGAAGACCGGAGTTTTCCCAGCGTGGAGACACAAGGCACAATCACGGTATTCAGTTCAGCTATCAGTGGGCATGTTTAGGAAGTGCCTTTCCTCGACGGCTGAAGTCTTTGGAATCACCAAGATCAAGCAAAATTTATCATCATCATGCAACCGGGTGGTGAGGCAACCCAATAGAATAACTGTCTGGGGAAGTGGATAGACAGCTGGACTGTGTGTATATCAGAGCCCACATGACTCCACACGCAGATGACTAATAGCAGACAAACTCTGACACAGGATGGGGACTGGTCGTGTGATCGCTGAGCAATAGTCGTTAGTTGAAAGGATTGTGTAGCTCATTCTGTGGAATGTGTGTGACTTGACTGTGTCTGAACCCAGACCGCAACTTCTGGTTTCGAGGGCTTCAAAACCACAGTGACGCGACAATAGGCAGTTTCCATGGCGACTCTTTTGAGGATTGCATGTTGAATGTGTGCAGGGATCCGAACGTGTGTACAAAATGAGGTGGAAAGCCTAACTGAAAGCAAATGTGCACTGCTTGGATGCAATCGTGCAGTCTAAAGAAGAACAATATGGCTTCAGCTCTGGGAAGCTGAGCTACATCCATGCAAAAGCAACTCCAACGAGCAGCCTTGTGCTGCCAAATACGACACTGGAATCGAAAGAGGAGTTCTGAACACCCTACACTTCCATCCTATTTCCCCATGGTCGATCAAAGACAATTAGTGAAATGCTTACAATAAACATAAAAATTAGAGATGCTCCAATCCCGACACCAGTATCAGCGCCAACACTGCTTCACAAGCAGTTCCAACAAGAACTGAGTTTTGAGCATCTTTTGGAACTATATTTGGTTCAAATTAAACACATTTTCATCACAATTGGAAGACATAATGGCTTTGTTAATTATCATCACTAAATATCAGGCAAAAGAAAAAGTGGGAGGCTGCCAGTGCATCCCAAATAAATTTATACAAATAAAGAATTCTTCCATGATCCATACAACATCCCTCCCTCAACAAACAGCCATTATTTTGTTAAATAATTCCATTTTGAAAGCTTAATAAAAACACTTGGTTGCTTTGAGGTTGTCATAATTCATGCAGAAGTGATGTTAAGGGATCCTGGTTGACTGAAATCAACACCCTCACGCCACTCGATTAAGATCTTTTGCCAATGTGTGATGATGGCAAGCAGTGCTGCTACAGTGGTAAACCTCACTCCTTGACCCCTTCAGATATGCATGAAGAAATGACTGAAAACCCTAGAAGCACAGTGAGGCTCACATTTAGAAACCAAACGGATGGCAGCAGGAAAAAAATTAATAAAAACTCCATCTCACAATATTGCCAACCAGGAGACAATGTAAAACAGTCTCTTTGTGCAAAAGCACTTCAGCACATCCTTCCTAACAAATGGGCCCCTCCCCCTCTACCGGATCGACCAAAACAAAAATGAAATGGTCTTTCAGGAGAGGAAAGACTAAACGCAGAAACAGCAGGACTGGACTGCAAGGGTTACTTGCATACTTTCACACCAGAGTTCATTCAAGGATTTGTGAATTTGGAATTTGATTAAAACAGACATCAGAGCGTGCGCTACCAGGGACTGATTATTCATAACATGAGTGTGGCTTTCTGAGAGCGTCCTTCCCTTCTAATGGAGGATGTTTCTAAGTGTTCAGTGATGGGTAGCAGGGAATGATTTAGCTAAGCGGTTATTCAAATTGAACAACTGGAATTGTTGTCTTAATTCAACCCGCTCCTTGAGAAAAAAAAACATGTAGTAAGAGCTTTGAAAAACACAGCCGCATAAAAAAATGTAAAAAAAATCTCAAAACACTGGGAATGACCCTTAATATTCATTCTGATAGTATGACATATTACAGTGCCAAATAGTTTTAATAATGCAGCTCTGCAGAGGACACCAACCAGACTTACATCACATTGTGATCACATTTCCCTGACTTCAAATCATCCAAAGGGGACTGTATATCTGAATAACTTAAAAATAAAAATCTATGGAGCTGTTTAGGGGGAAGGGGAATAATCTTCAGCTAGTTCTATTGTAAATAAAGTACAACAACATCTAACTAGAACCTATGAGTAAATTCTGATCCGTTTGATCAGAACTTAATCCATGAGATTAGAAATCCGCCCAGTGTGGGGGGGGACTGGCAGACAGATTTGATGTAGAGGCCATTTAAAATTTCCAATCTATAATCTTCCGTCAGATAAGTAAATAAATCCCATGACTAACCATGTGAACTGTAGTCATGAGACTAAAAACAGTAAGACTGAGTCAGGCTCATTGTAGTAGAAAACCTACCAGCTAAAAAATCCCTTACAAAATTTGAGAAAAAGTATCTTTGATCAAATAAGATCAAGGTTTTGACTCAAAACTTAACCGTAGTTGGTTCGGAGGTACTTACAAAGCCGTACGTCTGTGTGCAATGGGAATGCTTCGACCATAATTTGGAGGAAAATGTCACTGTTCAAGACCTCCGAAGCACTATATAGAATGCATGGGTTGCCTCACAAATCTGCTAAAATTTTTCAACAGGCATTTCGGTTTTACTGCATGCCTCTACGCTGACTCCCCAGTGCATCACAGCACTGGGTGGATTCAATGAATAGGAGGGGCTGTCTTTTTTAACCAAGACCATAAGGTTGGCCAGAACATACCCTGACAACCCCACTCGCTATATTCAAATCAAAAACCGCCTTGGACGCGCCACATTCATCCCTTGGGGACCCGAACGACCCTTGAGCGCCAAAAGACTTAACCAGCGCACTACTGACTCAGCCTTTGTCTAAAGAGGAGTTAAAGAAATTCTTTAGATTCCAGGGAAGCCATCAACACCAGAGGGGGGGCATCCCCAACAACACCCCTTGGGCATAAAATTACACCCTATGTTTAGAGTATTTTTATGCTCCTCACATTTACGGAGCACAAAACATCTTCAGTGCTAAGAAGCCATATCTAATGGGCAAAATGCATTCATTTAGAAAAGCATATTATGTATGACAAGAGAGACAGATGTAGTGCTATATCAGCACCAATTTTAGCCTTCTGTAGAGCACTCAAAAAAGCCAGTTTTAAATAAAATGGAAAAAATGACTACGCAGAACTATGGAAATTGAAGGATTCGACTTGAAATCTGACTGAAAATATAAGGTAAAATAGTCCGGAAATCCCTCCAAAAATCAATCGCTCCAATCAGAATTTTTTCAAGTGCTTGTTGGCAGTGTTTTTTATGAGCATGTAGAGTCTTACAAGGGTAATGGGGAAAACATAATCTGAAACTGAACATTAGTGGCAAAACTGTATATCAACCAAGTACATTTTACACCATGTTGTTTACTTGTACAGTTAAATTCGATTAACTATGCCAAAATGTTACTCAAAACATACACGATTGTCAAGATTTACAATGACTTTTAATTGGTGAAACCCCTGGAATCTGGAAAATGTTTTCAATAGCTAAACAAATCAAAGACTGAAAGCCTCCTTGGATTGCCCTAATGTTTTAGGTCCAAGGGTCCACTGAATTTAACAAGTTTTGCATTGACTGTGTTAGTTCAGTGATTCTCAAAAGTGTTGTTCATGTACCACTAGTGGCCACAGTCACTAGAGGTTTAGTACAACCTAGAAATAGTTGGGCTGGTGCTTTAAGAAGAATTCCCCTCACTCCGGGGGGGGGGGGTCACATCATGTTTTCTTAGCCACACACCCTCACATGCTCCAACACAACCTTTGCTTATAATTAGCACAATATGTGCAGGCAACAGAGGCTGTCTCCAGGCCGCGGGTGCATGTGTGAAGACGACGTGGGAGGAAATGCATGTACGTCGCCTAGCCCCCGGAAACAAACGCAGCAGCCCCCTCTCCTCCGCATCTGCGTTGTAGGAATGAGCGCAAGCGTTGGGGCCCGAGGGCCTTCATTTACCTCATGAAAAACAAGCTTTGAACATAGAAGACGGGTTGATGTAATGGACAGAGATAACTGAGGTTTCCCACATCCGACAATGACGTGCCACGAGGCAAATTTTTCACAATACCATTTTTTTTTGTGCTTTTTTTTTTTTTTTGTTAATTAAGAGAATTACATGGTGTGTATTTTACCCAACCACATAAATTTGCCTTACGAGTCAAGTCCACCAGCTAAATGCTAAAACAAAATGGGAGACGCTATAGACAGGTGAACGTGACTAGCATCGATACTGCAGTACTATTGAACCTTCAAACAACTTAGAACACAAACAGTAGCAACACATGCACACAGACAATATAAAAATACTCCCAGGCAGATATTCTTTATCCGATACGGAAACACGACTAATATTACTGCAACTTAGATGCGACGGTATTCTTCTGTGTTTCATAATCAAATCTGCGTGGAGTATGTCGGTATGCATTATATTGCCGCCGTGGTAACCAAAGCACACACATTAAATACACGATGCCCATTGAATGAATGCATGAAATCACGATGCACAAACTGTTTAATTCTTTACATTCTATTTAATCATGTTATTAAAGTATGTTTTTATAAAATACAATGCTGTATAATGCTATTTTTTTATTTTTGTGGCCCCGGTAAGATTTAATGGCATTTCCATTTATTTTAATGGGGAAATATTTGAGATACGAGTGTTTCGAGTTACAAATGTGGTCCCGGAACGAATTAAACTTGTAAGTAAAGGTATCTATTTACTAATAAAGATTTACTGATCTAGCTTATTCTTTATTCTTCATTTTGTTTTCCTTTGCCTTTTGTGCATCTGCCTCATTGTCTTGTTTTACATCTGTTTTTTTCCTGTTTTTTTTCTTTTAAATCACAAAACAGGCTTAGAACTATCTGCACAGAGAGAGAGGTTTTTGCGAAGCAAGGTGCGGGGGGAAAAAAAAACAGCAGTTTATCAGAAATATCGAGCCCTTACTGGTCAGTATGCGCCGAGCACTCATCGCAAACCCACAGTCCAAAGTGGGGTTAACGTTACCACAGTAACCGACCAAACACAAAGCCATTCGAGTAGCCGACGGGTGAGCAGCCAACGCACACAAGCATCGAGTGTACCACAGTCCCTCTTGTCCCCCCCATGAAAGGCAGATTGTGGGGGTTATTTCAGGAGGGCCTGAAAGGCTGCAGCCCTGCTCTGGAGGCACTGGAGGAAGTGGCTGCCCACAGGCAGGCACTGTTGGCAGCACAAGAAGCTTCTTTTTACACACAGATCCCGTACAATTGCAGCATCTAAGCTCCAGATGAAACGGTATTAAAATTTAATAGCACGATTAAAGTGGCCAAAATTTTCACAGTTATCGGTATTGTCACAACATTGCTAAAATAAGTAAAAACACAAATACAATAACGTCAACAGGAAGACTAACAGGTGAATAAAGGAGAACAAATAAACACAAAATGGAGCATAACTGGCCGTTAACTTTGAGAGACGGTAAATGCAGTATTAACGATAACTATCGCAAGAATGTAAACAGGAAAAAGACTAAAAAGTGAATTATGCAGCACAAACAAAACACAAAATGGAGCACAACTGGCTGCTAACTTGGAGAGACGCGAAATACAGCATAAACGATAATCACAATAAAAAAAAAAAAGGTTAAAGTGATGGTTTGAAACGTTATCACCATTTATCATTAACCATTTCATCCCGAATCAGGGCCGTAACAGAAGACTCAGTCAGGTGGGAAAAGTTAAGAGTTAGTCATTAACAACTACTTTCAACACAACAGGATGGGAGAAGTGTGTGTTACTGGACACCTGCTCCCTATATTCTGCCTCTTATACTACTTGCGAAGGTGGCTAATCGCAGAGTAAATTTCACCCCAAAATGAAAAAAAACCAATAAACATAGAAAAAATAATTATGGTTTTTCATAGTCAGCGTTTGCCTCATCTTGCTAAGACGGCGAGATGTGTTTCCCCTGAGAATTCGCCCCATGCTGATCTTTTTGCTTGTTATTTCACGCTGTTGCGAGCATGACCTAAATTAGTCACTGTGCTGCAAGTTCACTGTAATCTATCAATAATACAACAAAGGCCCAAATCTGCATCCAAATTCTACTGCTTTACTGTGTGTCAGGGGAAAAGCAAAAAGGTCACCTAAAAAAGACGGTGAGTCGAGACACCGTATCAAAAACAACAGAGCGGTAACGCCAACATCCCTGAAATCAAATTCATCAAAATGGAGGAAAAATGTTAAGGGTTTGAGTACATTCCATTATTGTCAAGGTTAATTTAACATTACAGCATCTTTCAAATTGAACATGACTTGTGATATATTACATAATTCATACAGTCCCCCTCTTACCACTTGAACATTGTCGTGCATGTATTTTTTTTTTCTTTTTCACGGTTCACAGACTGGGCGGATGCATTCAACCAGACAATATTCAGCTTTTGGAGGTTGTATTAGTCGTGGGATGCAGTCTGTGTAAAAGTGTATTCAGGGTATCTGTGTGAAATCTCAATTCAATTCATTCAAGAGTGCAACATAATGTGCGTAATTGAATAGTCTAGATCAGGGGTGGCCAAAGTTTTGTGTTCACAGGCCACATCTCAATTTAAAAATGGACATACAATGGACACAAAACGTTTACACACTCCTGTTCAAATGAGACCAAGGTAGAACATTTCAAAACATTTTTCATCATTAATGTGACCAATAACCTGTACAACTAAACTCAAAAAAATATATATTTTCAAGAGGGGAAGTAGAAAATCAACTGAGATAATGTGGTTAGACAAATGTGCAAACCCTCTTAAAACTGTGTTCAGTTTCCCCAGTTGAGTTGTACAGGTTAACGGTCACCTTCATGGTCAATTTATCTTGGTCTCATTTGTTTACCTCACATTAACATGACATTTGAATAGGGGTGTGTCGGCTTTTTATATGCACAGAATCATTCATTCATCGATGTCTTTATGTCTCCAAAGTGTTCTGTAAATTGACTGTCTGTTGTACTAGAGCGGCTCCAACTACCGGAGACAAATTCCTTGTGTGTTTTGGACATACTTGGCAAATAAAGATGATTCTGATTCTGATGATTGGAAAAAAATATTGAAAATGTGTATGCAAAAGACATATGGGAAATTTAATGTGAAATTAATAATTCAGAAATTTTTGAGTATTATTTCCTAATTATAATGACTTAACCCTTTTAAATAAACATTTTTACATGTATTTCTTTTGCTAAGTCCTTTTATTACATCATTTACAGAAAACCATTGATAAATTAAAAATGAACAAAAAGTGAATGTAAAAAAAAAATTGTTTGAAAATCCGCTAAACTAATGTAACGAATATTATAGGACTGGTGACAAGATTGAATTACTGTGGCACATGTGGCACACAGACCATACTTCGCCAAAACCTGTTCAAGAAGGTATTTAATGCACTGTATGTAGATCTGTGTATGGTAGCTTTGTGCATACATATATTTCTAGTGAACGTACATTCGAAAAAAAGTCTCCAAGGTTCGCTCCCCATTTCCTGTTTGGGTTTCGGCCCGCACGCGCGATTGGCTGCCGGCTCGGCGGCCTCCGCTGTCAAAACACAATGACACGTTATGCAGTTTCTCGAGAGACCCCTTTGCTATGAGAACCACACCCCGGCAGCGACGGGACACCGGCCTCCACGCAGGCACCATCTTGGCTCAAAATGAGATCTACCTATAAGATTTTGGCAGAGCGAGAGTCGGTCACGTCAGTGGCTGTGACGTAAGCCTACCTTTCACTGCCCAGGCCTGCAAAACATTCCTTTTGCCGAGTGACACACACGATCACACACACACACAGACACAAGCAGGATGCATGAAATATTTAGACTCCAAAGGAAACACGGAATTCCTGGTATTCTTATGATCGAGGACCAGTTCATTCTAGGTTTGTTGCTATTTTCACACATATAGGAAATGAGAGAAAATCAATTCAAGTACGAAAACAAACGTTCATTTGTTTACAAATGCATTTTCTTATCGTATGAAACAGTTGACTCAATGTGCATTGGTTCCATTAATAGTACATATTATTCATTATTACAACACGGCCTGGACCTCATATATTTAATATTCTTTTATTACATTATACTGTATGGACTTATTTTAATAAAATAATACTGTATTTATTCATCATTCTTTAACATGTATTTTACTAAATTTAAAATAATTTTACATCAATATATAAGCAGTACGGTCTCTCATTAAATGAAGGGTACATTTTAATTACCATGTTGCCTCATGTAGTGGCCTGGGGGGGTTAGTTACTCAACTGCAGAAAGTACCAGGTGTCTTACTCGTGGTAAGGCTTTCAAGACAATTCTTTTGGTTTGTTGATGGTCACACTTTGCAGAAAGGGTAGTAATTGGAGCACCAACAGTTTCCTGAGATGAGAGGAATTAAAAAAATATTTGTGGTGCGGCGTTTCTTTATTCAAGTGGGTGTCACGCATAAATTATTTGAGGAAATACAGTATTGCTATGTGAGATATTACAAGAACATCCAAATTATGTGTTTGTTAAATTAATGATCCATTGATGTCATTCAACTGGATACTGATATATTTACTTTGTCTTTAAAGTTATGATGAAAACGTCAGCTTTACAGATGCCACATCTGGCAATGTGTGGCATAGTTCGGAGAAAATACAAATTACTACTTTCCTATGAGCCATTTTATTCCACTTTTTGACTCAATGACTTTCATTTTTCATATACTCATATTGCAAACGACACTGTCTTCAGTTTTGATCAGCTGTTAACTTCGACCACTGTCAATAGTGATCTGGACTTTTCACTGCGGCATCTTGAGGTGTTTACCACCTCGCTTTCTCCGCCGTCAACCCCACAAGTAGGCTCAACTCCCGGTCTCGTCCACTGAAATCAATCGTCGGTCATCATGGCACTGAACGTGTTTGGCTTTCCAAGACTCGGGCTGTGGTGATTCATTAAAATCTCTCAGCATGTTTGGCTTCCAGATGATTTTAAAGGGCCTGCTTCACTGTTGGGAGTTGCAACTCCGGCTCCGTTCAACAGGAAGGGGAGTTTCTGCAGTGTTCGCATTGTCCACGTAATGACATCCTGCATCGAAGCAGACTTCACTGCTAAAAATTCAAGATTCTAAAAAAGTACCTTCAGGCTTGCAAAAAACAAAAAACTGCGCCGTGAAGATAGACGGGCAGCTTTTAGCACAGAGCTTGCAATTTGCCAACTGTGAATAAATCATAGGCGGACTGGAGTGTACCACGTTGCAAGCTGTATGCTTCCAGTGGATAGGCGGGCTGAATATTTCATGATTAAACGAGTCATTATGCTGCACGGATCTAGGCCAGGGCTCAGGGTGAAGTGGGGGGGTGAAGTGGGGGGGTTGTCAGATAACGGTCCAAACAAGGTCCCCAACAACGTAAAGGAGAAGGGGGGCAACTGAGGGGGCCAAATCCATCTGGGTTAATCCACATAAAACACACAACAATCAGCCACGGAGCCAAGGGAATAACATCGATTTGCAGTTTGCACAAATCTGAGGAGCTTTGGGCGTTTCTAGGGGGACCGGGTGCATGGAGCCCCGCCACCAAAACACTGACGGTTCAATTAAAACTGAATGCAATACGTTGCATTAACGCAAGTCATTAAATCTGTTTTGGGTCGCAGCCGAACCATCAGCCAGTCCCCGGCTACCATTAGCTCCTACTTTAAGTTTACTGTCAACACTGGGAGACAGCTTGACGTTAGATCTGTATTAATGGCTAACAACTAGGGGTTAAGAGAGGAATTTTAAACGTGCCACTGCCAAAAATGCCGAAGAGAAACTGTTAGGTTGGCGAGGAACTAAGCACACTAATCCCGTGGACCCAGTGAGTCCTCGGTGTAAAGTCGACGCGAGAAGCCGGCCGACAGAAACCGGAGTCGGCGAGCCGTGATTGGCGCCCCGGCCCATCCCCGCCTACTGTTGCCCCGAAGCTAATAATAGGCCGCTGATGCTAGGCGGCTAACAGCAGCACCCACCTCGCTTGTCGAGGTCGTAACCGACCACCACAAAGTAGTCGGCGAGCCTGGCCATGGCGGGCGTTCACGGCGACGGGCCTCTCGCGCTTATTCCTCTTCTCTGGGCGCCGTCAATGGTCCATTTACGTCCTGCCGGCGACGGACACATCGCAGGCAACGGTAGCATCCTTCCAGCTGTACCCCGCCGCCATACTGTCAGTCTGCCTTCCCTGACAGCCGAAAGCAGCGAGTCTGCGCACTCTAGACTTCCAGGGAGGGGCCGCTTTCGTTATGAACCTTCATAATTCATTTAGGAAACATATTAATTAAAAAAAAAAAAAACTAAAGAAAACGGTTCCCATGTGTTTTAATATTCTAAAACTCTCTGGCACGCTTCCACTGAAATATCCCAAGGATCAAGAATTACAGATCCTTTCACACCCTGTTTTGTCCTGCTGAAATGAGTCTGGTTTGACAGGGCGGCCCTGTCTCATGCAAGTTAGCCAATGAGTCACCATGTACGACTGCTGGGCCAATGGCGAGTACGTGGATTGGATTTTCTCTCACGGAGGCAGCACTTCATCAACAAGCCGCCGATTTCCAATTGTCAATTAATAAGCGCAGATGTGGCTGGGCACGCAGAAAAGAAAAAAAAAAGCTGAACTTATTTAAGCAAGCTTATTAATAATTCATTTTCTTAAATTTTCTCAAGCTGTCAAAACTTGGGATATCGGACTTGGTCCTGATGCTAGGTGGCTACATGCTAGCTTTGCAAACCTATTTTTCAGATTTTTTTTTTAAGGGAGACAATATGCGATTTAAATTTTTTTTTTTTTACATATTAAAAACAGTTCCTATGTGTTCCTATGTGTGTAACATGTCTGCGGCATGCTTTTATCAAAACATTCCAAGGATCTTGCTGAAATTAGCCCGTTTTGAGATGGCGGCCCTGTCTCAAGTGAGCCATATTCTCAAGCTGGAGCAATTCCTTTACTGTGTTACACAAATAACGATCCCATCGTAACTGACGACCCCCCCCCCATAAAAAACTTCACTCACTTCAACCATAATTACTTGGCACATTAATGCCACACGATGGCGCCAAAGGTGCTGCTTACCTTTTGGCTTTTACATTTTGTTTCGGAGAACAAAACACAAGCATTTACCTATAAAAAATCTCAATTATGCAAAGTCAGGTAGGAGAGGAACCCTTGACCTAATGGTCGTGTCACTGTAGATAGGCGGATAACGTTTCAATGGAACGAGAGGAAGTCCTGATGGTCCACATCCGCATGGCGTGTCCTTGGCTGTCAGCGCCGCCGCACGCTCAAGAGAATTCCAACACTTCCTGCGCTATCACCTGTGACCCAAAGTCCTTATCACCCTCTAGTTAAAAAAAGGCCCACGCATGACATGTTCCTTTCTTTATTTGTTTTCCTTACACTCCATGACAAGTTTCTCACACAAGTCGCCTGAGAGTTGACCGAAAACGACGCTGTCGGGAGATTGCTATTTTCACAAAGTCACGGGGAGGTCAGGCTCGGGTTGTGATATTTGCACTTTATCTCAACCTTGAGCTGCTGCACTCGAGTAATTGCCAGAGGCAGAGAAAGGGTGAGAAAGATGAGAGCAACACAAACGCCCCCAGGACGACTATGCTGTACAGTACACAGAGTAATTACGTCGTCTTCCCTATATACAAACTTACGTTCCTCATGTACCCACATGTTGTAATGATGCCTAAAAATATTTGGGAACATTGCCCTTACATCAACAGCAACTGAAAATGATGTTGGATAAGATGTTCAATTGGGTTTAGATCATGGTTTTGTGTCTTTGTGGTCCTCCATGAATTTTTCCCACAAACGTGGATGCAAACAATCATCCTAAATGTCTTGGTATTGGGATTATTCAAATTCAAGGGATTGATTAAATATAATCAATGAATAGCTTTTAACGTGACTTCCATTTATACTTCAGCAAGAACCAGCCTCTCCTATACCTAAATGAAGCTTCCGATACTGTTTTAAAGTAAAAAACACAAACAAAACAAAAATAATTGAAAGTAATTTTTGAATGTAACTTATTTATTTTGTGTTTTATTATTACTTTTCAAATTGAGTTTAGTTTCGTAGTATTTTACATTTTGCCCCTTTTAGAGTGAGTTTTTTTTCAAATATCCTAAATATATTTTAAAAGGCGCCATTCAAGGGACCCAAGGACACATATATATTGTAATTTTAAAAGCTAATGAAAGAATAAAAAATGCAATACATTTTAAAAAAATGTAAACTTAAAATGTATCACTTCAAAAAAGGCAATATGTATAAGCGTGATCTGCCAAAGGTAACGCACTCAGTATCAATTGAAATGGTTAGAAATGGAGTTTATAATGAGATATATGAGATTTTCTTTTCAGTTCTGAGACTTTTTTAATAATTGGTCGAATTGACCCAGGGGTATTATTGCTGTTTAATAAAAAAACTAAGGCAATAGCAGCGTGAAATATGATAAAACGCCAGTGAATCTCAATACTATTTATTATTTTACTCTGTCACTGCTTGACAGTTACATAGTATCGTATTGTGCATATCATTAGCCTAATAGCACGACTTCCCACAATCTCTTTTTTATTTTTAGAAAAAGAGAAAAAAAAATCAACATGCAAGAAGTGTCCAGTTGCCACGATTCTTAAACCTTTGCCGATTACCGAGACCTAGATGACTGAGAATCGACACAGACAAAAAAAAAAAAAAATAAATACATTTTTGGCAAGGCCATTAGCATTTTTGATTGATATAGTGAAAGTAAGTTAAAAATGACTGGCAATTATGCTATAAGGCTAACGTCTTATACCTATTGTGAAAATTGGAATGTTTAAATTGAGGGGTGGCACTACTTGTGCATGTAGTTACAGGTGCAAACTAAATGCAACAATTGTCCTGTAGATTCAGCACCTATGCGTATAATGGTTATATATCGCTATGCGTGTAGCCCAACCCGGGGCACAAAACTGTGCTCTGCAGGATGCAACAAACATGTGACTTCCTGCCCACTAACAAATAGACGGGATGTGGTTTGGAGGTCTCTTGCACAGTGCATCCGAGCATCACATTTCAAACCAGGTGAAGTATCGCGCGCGAACCAAATACTGTACATGCATTAGTGCCTCGATGCGCTCAGAGAGGTTGAATGTACAAATGCATTTACTAGTCCTGAGACGTAGACAAATGATGTAACTAGAGCAGCGCAATATGTTGAAAGTTTGTGTATAGTAAACTGGCGCAACTTTCGAAATGTGGCAATATCTGTGTGTACCCAAAACATCCTGGTGAAGGGAATCACAGACTTTTTTTTGTTGAAATATGAATAAGTGAATAACTATTATGTCCTAGGCCAGTGATTTGATTTGCAGACAATTAAATGCTGGGGGTACAATTAGCCAGTGTTATTACACATCTGGTTAAAGAATGAGATCATTTTAGAGAATTGGCTATGCTATTAGAAAACGACAGTGATTCTCAAAGTCTGGGCTCCCTCTGGTGCTAAGGGAAAGAATCACTGCCCAAGTACAGTTCTGTTGTATTTTACTTTAAAGTAGAAAAAAATGAATTTCATCCAAAAGAACTGTTTGTTTAATTTAATAAGGTACAATATTTATTTCACTTATATGTCCAATACATTTAAATTTAATTGCATAAAATGGATGGATGGGTGAATTTTTAATGTCACTGTTTTAATTTTACTATATTTAAAGGCAATTATATGAGATATACTTTTTTAGAAATAATCAACCCAATCTTGAAAATGGGAGTTGGTCCAGCGTTTCGATAATGAATCAGGAAAAGTGTTGCGTGCAACAATGGACTGCCCCTAATATGTCAAAATTGGAACTAAACCTTGATTTCGACCAGTATTCATCTGAAAGAAATGCCTTTTTTTCCTATTAATTTCTGCACTCACTTTAAAAATGACAACCCACTCTATTTCTCAGTGACTCAGTTATACAGGGTAGGCCAAAAGTAGGTACAGTACACACTTGAATTATTTGAAAAAAACAAAATTCCAATGACACTCTTAAGGTGTGTAGTTGGTTTTGAATCATGGATTCAAGCCAGGGTTCTGGTGAGCAAATATTTTTAAGTGGTAATTGGTGTAAAAAGTTTGAGAAGCACGGACTTATTGTTTTTGTTGATATGTTAATCATTTGTATCTGGTGAATGCAGTTTTAGCAACACACCAAAAAAAGTGGAGCAATGAGGATGCTGGGGAAAATGTACCCACAAGGATTTGATAATGACTTGTATAAAAGTGTTTTTTTAATTTTAAAAATTCCTAATAATTTCGTCATATAATTTTGTATCGCAAGTCACTGGTATTTATTTTTTGAATTTTGGGAGTCAGCATCATGCGAAATAGGCAGCTTAGTTTTTACTGTGGAGGTAACAAAGGTTCCACTAGGAGGCAGCAATTTTTAGCTTAACACACTGGAGCCAAGCAATGGTGAGCAAACTTGTGCTCAAAGAGTTCTGAAGAGTTCTAAAACGAACATATGGGCCAAGTCATTTGTAGATGAGGTTAAAAAAAAATATTCAAAAAAAGTTGAAATGCGTGTTAAAAAAAAAGCTCATTTTAATAATCATTAAAATCATTCTTATTTTTTATTTCATATTTTAAAAACATTTAATTGCAAATGATTAACCAACTGTTGTAAAAAAAATATATATATATATATATTCTCGTTTGTTTTCCAATGTGTTCGTATTTTAAAAAAAATGTTATTTAATTTGATTTTTATTACTTACAATAAATCTATTAACCCAGTTTTTCCTCAAACGTTTTACACTAAGCAGTGGTATTGTAGCCTAGTAGCCCTAAGTGTTAATGAAAAACGACACAGTGATTTTATTCCTAAAAAATAAAATATCACCTGTATATCGAAAAGGCCAATCTTTCTCCCTGGTGTAAAGTTAAAGACATGACAAAGACTAAAGGATAAAGCGTTGTAAAACAGTCAAATGTTCTGCCTGTAATTCACATCTTGATTGTTGTAAGTGTTAAGAGAACCCAAAGATAAATTATTTTATTCCATATGTCATTTTTTACATTAATTAGCCGATTAATCGGTTATTTAAATTTTTTTCTGCCAAATATCAGAATCGACATCGGGTTGAAAACCAAAAACTCCATATTGGTCGGGCCCTAGCTCCAAATATGACAGGACTCTTGCGAATGTATATTCTTGTTGGATACTTTGGCCCATTTCAGACATCTGCAGCTTTTCACTGCAGAATGCAAGAGGAATTTGACATTTATGACCACAACCTGGCTAAAATGACAGCAGTAGACATCTTAAATGCAAACAGCGGTAAACGTGTCAGTGTTTGCAGTTACGGTGAGGAAGGAAAACATGCTCACGGGACAGGACCTCTGTTTACAGTCTCTGCACGTGTGATTTCCTACAAATCAGGCGGAGGAAGCCGAAGTCCCAGGTGTTGTGCGTTTGTTTACGCGGCCCCCTCGCCGCAGCCACTTAAGATCGTTCATTTGTTGGTCTCCGAGACCGCCCTCGAAACAGGACTGGGATACTTCAGGACTGAGTGGCTATTTATCTTACTTGAACAACTTTATAACACTGAGCACACAAATAAGGATTTTACTGCGCAAATATTGCATAATCACACACTCAATTGATTCCAGTAAAGGTGGTTAATCCTATTTACCAATATTTACCAAGAGAGAGACTGAGAACTAAAGAAGGCTAACTCAATTTTGGCATTTTGCAAGAGAGTGTTATGAAGTTTTTTGGACTGCAATAAAATCTCGGGGTTTCTTGGTGGGGAAAAAAAGTTGAGTGCACTAGTGGTCTAAGGCCAAACATCCGTCAAATCTTTCAATATTTCATAAAAAATGATAAATGATATTCATTTCTTCTCACATGCAGGTGCACTGGAGTCTTCTATCAACCTTTGAACCTGACTTTGTGGACGGCTCTTTTTGGGAGGTGAAGGCTTGTTTCTACGGCATTTCTCAGCTTGGAAATTAGAGTCGCCCCACTGCTGCGCTGATGAATAATAAAATAAAAAGGGCTAAGCGCAATAAAGAACTGTCCTCATGTGTCAAAATTGAAACTCAACCTCGATTTCTGCCCTTAACTTAAAAAATGTAAAAAAATAAAATAAAAACAATGGAGCTAGGCCACTATAGTTCTCAATGGCTCAATTTTACAGGGCGGGCCAGAATTAGGCATTTTCTTGACTAATTTTCATTTTTAATACATTTACACTTACTGTATTTATTACAATTACACAGATGTTTTAAACTTACTACCCTGTTACCTTCTGTATCTGTCTGTCCTTCCTTCCTTCTTTCCCCCCCTACTTCCTTCTTTCGTTCCTCCCAATGGCAAATGGAAATGTTTTATCCATTCATGTTCGGAATTTTGCCATTCCCTCAACTTTTTTTGTATTTGGATTGTATTTACAGTATCCAAATATTTTTCCCCCCACCTCTTTCATGCATCAATCTCATTAGCTGCCCTGATTCATTCTCAACTAGTTTCCTTTCTAATGAAGTCAGAACCATGGAAAGTTGGCAACACTTCCGGGCAGCCTTATTCCGTTCGGTATGCAACTGGCATTGAAACAGCAGTTCAGAACATTCAGAAAACGCTTCTTCCATCTGTGCCTTTAAAAATGTATAAAATAACATGAATTCATTCAATAAACAAAGGGGAGCTTATCTTTTATGAGACAACAGTGCTTCGTTGTACTATTTACGCAACATTAAAAAGCATGCCCCAGCATGACTCAGTCAAAAACAAGCGAGAGAACAGTACCCAATGATAAATGTTCCTGTTTGATCTCTCTCCTTTTCGGCTGGATTTAAAACACAGCACAGCTAGAGGCGGCGCCATCAGAACCTTTTGTGCGTCGGGTCCACAGAAGTCCCCCTTCTTCTCATGTGCGCTAATTGCCGCCAGACACACAAAAAAAGTCGAACCAGCGCACGAATGAGAGATCAAACCGGGCCGGGAAGCCCTCTGTGTTCGGGACCGGATTTACCCATGCCAGAGGGACTCTTACATAAACGGGTCAGGGGTATAAAAAAGTGACCCATTTATGCGAAGAGGCCGACGGGTAAACCAATCAGTCCAATGCACAGCAAAAAGCATAGGGGAAAGGTCAGTAATACATTTAAGATCAAGTCCGGTGAAGTCCCGCCATTTTAAGGTGAAAGAGAAAAGGTAAGGAGAGCTGCATGGAGTTTTGTTCGGTGGCAAAATTCATTGTTTTTTGAGTGGAGACATTATATTATTGCAGCACAAAGTATGAGGTGCACCTCACAGAGGACTTTACGGAGGTGAAGGAAAAAAAAAAGATTTAAAACTGCTAACTTCACTCCCTGTTAATGGATTGATTTGTTTGAGACGAGACTGGATGACTTCAAGGAGACCAAAATAAAAAGTGCTTTTTATTTTTTTTTTAACCTGCTTAGCTTGGCCAGGAATGGAATTCCGAACAGGATTGAGGCTGAGATGACATGATAGCTTAGATATAAACCCAAATCAAGATCTTGTTTTTCAAGCCAAACCTTAAATTAGCATGTCAAGAACCAGAAAGGTGGGAAAATACGCCAGATGATCAAAGGAATGCCTGGGCAGAGAGCAAGCTGTAACGCGATAATGGCAAGCATTAAATAATGTAACCCAATCCTATCATTCGACATGTTTTTAGCTTCCAGGGCCCTACTGAAATCGTTTCGATTTACTAAACAACCCTTCTGGGGGGGCTTTGACATAGAGCTCGCGAACAGCGGTAATCTGCGACTAATTGACGCCCTTCCAAAAGGGATTTGTACAGTAGTTTCAAATGTCACAAGATGGCAGCAAAGCACTTGAAACAGAGAGGACCATAAAACAGCAACACCACGCAATCTAGAATGTACACAATCATCAACCAATTTTACATAAACGACTGCATTCAGTAGTTGCGTTATTTAACAACAGCATTTTTGGAGGGGGCAGATTTGGGCACATTCGAGTTTGAACAGAATTGCTCCTCCGAGGGAATTCACACAATGACTGCAATATTTGAACAGGGTATACTCGAAATTGTTTTGACACCAAATTCCACCTACAAAAATACTAAGATCTCCAAGTACCGCCATCATGACCGACATTCAACAAAGTAGCATAGCACGCCAAAGTGTTCATCAAAAATAAGACGGGGGTAATTTTCCTTAAAAGTAAACGTGTGCTTATTTGAAGTCCTAAAATACACGACATTTTCTCCAAGATACACACGCTTGTGAGAATTAGTGAGTTTTCAAAGAGGAGATTCCAACTCTTAACGCTTATTGACATCATTTTGTGCTGCCCTAGAAGTCAAATAACAAACATCGCAATCTTAAATTCTTTGCGGAAACTTTGTTTTGCTTTGCACCGACTCTGTTATTGTTTTACACGTGGTTGCACAGCTGAATTTCATCCCAGTACCAGGAAGAAGAAAACAAATACTGACAACTCTTCTTGGGAATGAATACTTCCTTGTTTTATAAGTTTTGTAATGTTTTATAAGTGAGTGTTCCATCCCATCAGTCCACTTAGAGGAAAATCTGGCAATGCTTTGACTAAAAACCCTGACTTGGCAAGTGGATTCGGTCACATAGTCCGTCATTACTGTATACAAAAATGCACGGTCAGAAAATGTCCTCCCAACCAAACGGAGGAGTGCTCGGAGTTTACGTTTGTTGCTGATACTGTAGAAATAAAAATGTCCTGCAGTATATCAGTGATGCTACGTGGTGGGAATGTAGGTATGTCTGGAGCACTTGACTTGCAGTAAACGATAAGAAATAAGGGTGGGGATTCATGTGGAGTACATACTTGAAAAGAAATGTGGGCTAAATTGGGGGATTTTATCGAGAAAGTGCAAGGTCTGCCTAGGTAGCATTCTTAGCAACGATTTCCTAATGCACCCAATTACGACTATAACACAACTTTTCGGGGGGAGGGGAGAAAACAGTAATTTCATAATATTTACAAGGTGCCATAGTGAACATGGTCTCTGTCTGGATGAATAATACAACTATTTTATTACAATGTTATTTTAGCTTCTGAATCAGCTTCAAATCTTTCCAGAGCACCAGCACGTATTATGATTATGGGAAGACATAGTACAGTAACACGAGTAAAATATTGTTCTGTATCTGTATCTTTAGTTGGATAAAAATAGAATAAAATAAATCCAAAAATAAGTGTACATACACCTTCCTCATAAAATAAAAATCAACAAGGAGACCGAAGCAATATTCAAGTGATACTGTTTGACTTTGACTGCATGTCTATACAACTCAAATGTCATACAACTTATTTAATACATCGATTCATAACAAAAGAATATGCTATTGTATATTTATAATGCAAATAAAAAAGGACTAAAAGAGCAAAACACTATTCAAGTAAAATACTGTTCAGTAAATGTATAGAAAAACAAGAACTTTGAATCTCTAAATGTAAAAAAAAATCCACTAAAAGGTACATATATTATTTTTATCATCATTTATTTAATCATGAAATTTTAAAAATACAATTGAAATCTAATCTTTTTTTTAAATAAAATACATTCCCAGCCGTTTTAAATAAGATGCTAATTCACCAGTATGAAGTCAATCAGTTGCAGACCATAGTATAAATATTTTCATACTTTCATAAAATGATCCAATACTACTACAAAAAGTAGTAACAAGGATACAGTAGCCTATAGGATAGATAACACTGAATATAGATGGAGGCGTGTAGTCCTGTCATGGTTTGAAACTCCGCCCACTCGCTATTTAAACCCGCAATGTCACCAAAAGGCGCTCAGAGAACTTGATCTTGACCACTTGGATACAACAGCAGCAACACCTGAGACAAGGTAAGAATTTGAATGGGTTGTTTTTAACAGGAGCTTCCATTTCACTCAATTTTTGCCATTGACTCATCATCTTTCTCTTCCCCTCATAGTTTTGCACTTTTACCTACCAAGCCTGGAAAGTTCAACCAGTCATCAACTTTTTGGGGGATTTTTATTTTTTTTTTGCTGTTGTTGCTTTTCTATAGCACTTTATCCCACTTTTTCCTTTTTTGTTTGTTTGGGATTAAAACGTCACTGAACCGGTGCGGTGTCACCTCCCACCCCCAACTCCACCTCCACCTCCGTCACCAGAGCGGGTGCAGCGGCACCCTTGGCCCAGAGATGCGATCCCTTCTGCCGCTTACGGTCTATTGCGTCAGCCTGGTGTGCTTCCAGTCGCTGTTGGCGGAGGAGCTCTTCAGGTAAGAAGACGTTATGTGCCCCCTGGCTTCTCATTGGTGGAAAACGCCATTTAAGACTTCCAGGTTAAACATTTTAAGACTGCATCACATTCTGTGCATTACCGCGTCGAGCCTCTAATTGTCAATTTGGCATCATTATTTTCCCCTTCCTATAATTCAGAACTAAATATTCTATGATTGGATATGTCTTCTTGGAATGTTTTTTTTCTCTCCAACATTTGAAGTGGTGCGGCTCAAGTTAGGCAAAGTGAAACTGTGTTTTATCTAGTTCTTTTGTGCTGTCGAGCAGATAATGTACTTATAGATAGCAGGGACTGCAAGGTCAAGTAAAAAGACATTTTGTCTACTAAAGTCAGTACAAAAATGTCACTGACTGAATTCAAAAGCATGATTGGGAACATTTTTATTACTGAATAAAATAATAATAAAAAAAATAAATAATAATAATAATAATAATATATATATATATATATATATATAGGGTTAGGGTTGAAATTTGTATAGGGCAGCATTATAATAATAGTAATATCAATATAAAACCATACACTAGGTCGTCTTCATGTAAAGAGACTCGCCTCCCAGGCTCAAGATGGCGACCAGTCTGGGGTGTGCCCCAAAGTCAGTTGGGATCACCTCATAAGGTGATCATGGAGTTTAATGCTTTTTGATTGTGTTTTAGTGAGTGGAATTTTACCTCCCACGATCCCATAGAGGGAAAAAAAAAACCAAAAAGGCAAGGAAACCAGTTTTTCTAAATGGGAACATACCAGCAGAGGATTATTGTGCTCGTAACATATACCGGGTGACACCTGTATTTGTACTTTTCCATCCCGAAGAAACACACACACACACACTGAATGAAGCCTGCAACACTTGTGTGATGATGCTGGAAATGTTGATGTGTGTGATTGCCCTCTAGTGGAGGATTTGAGATTGGCTCGAGTTTGTCTGAATGAATGTTCAAATTCGACCAGTTTGATATTTTACAGCAATAAAAAGAAAAATACCCCAAATGTCATTTTTTTTGTCCCTGAAATGTGATGGAATTTCCTTAAGTGTTCCAAAATTCATTAAAAAAATTATAAAATTTTAAAATGTCATTCTTTTGTTTCTGTTTTTTTAATGGGACAGTGAACTAACCTGATAACTGTCTTGCGTTTCCACCACATTTGCACAGGTGCTCACAAAATTGGAAAAAAAATAAAAATAAAAAATGGCAGAAACATTGCACAAAAAAAAATGTAGAATTCACTTTCAAAACAGTCCAAGTAATGTATATGTGTAATTTTTTGCAATGGTGTTGACGGCGGAGTTCTAAACAGTCCTGAGAACTGTCTGTGTTTCCATCACATTTGTGCAGGATCCCGCAAAAAAGGCACAAAAATTGCATAAAAATCTAGAATTCAAACCATAATCATGTATAATGTATAATGTGCTTTGTCGTAGATGACTGCGATGTTCGTGTCTTTTAATACATGTCCAATGTTTAATAAATTGTAGTGTGAGTTTGTAAACATTTTGGCCTTGCGCTCAAAGAGTTTTCTGTGCAGTTCCACGCAGGCTCAACTATGACCCACGTCAACAGAGTGGCACTCACTGAGATGGGGTTCGCCACTATTTTTATGAAGACTTCACATTCAATTACAGTCGCTCCTCCACCTCTCATAAATGCCCCGTGTCTGGCTTTCATTAGGATAACACACATTGTCCCACAGAGCACATTCTGTTCTGTTTAAACACTGACTGATAATGACAAGGGACGGCCTCATCTTTTTTTTTTCTTTCTTTCTTTCTTCTTCTTTTTTTTTTTTTTTTTTACTCTCCGCACAGATGCTGAGCATAGCTGAGCTTGGACGTCTGTGCTTCTTATGTCCACGTTCTACCTTTGTCCTGATAAGGACACGACATAAAAAATAAAATAAAATCTTTGGGAAAAACCACCCCAAGGCGCATTAGGAGAAATAGCAATTTGGCGTTATATAACATGGAAGACAAAAAGCGTGTTGAGCTGCTAAAGTTAAATATGACTTTTGTGAAGAACTGAAAATCAGGCTTTACAGTTCAAATTCCAGAAGTTGGAGGCAGCCAATGGCTTCAAAACAAGAAGACATGTAAACGTGTATCTGCAGCCTTTTCCCTCAACCAATAATGCCCAAACATCTTTTTTGGGACAGAATGCAGTTCATTTCAATATTTTCAAGGTTCCCAAGCACTGATGGGATACTCTTGACTAAATATTTACCTGAGGAACAGATTAAATGAATGACATAGACTGTTTTTTTGAAATTGTGTCGCAATCTACTCGGCACGTGCCTTTCGTCTCTTTCGGTTTTATTTGTGTTCTGACCGGTTGAGATTTCATCAAGGAAAACCGAGAACATTACCGTTTGGGGAATCTCAGTTTTGTAGCATGTTCTACTCAGGGGATGGATTCATGGCTCTGCGGGGGTCCATCAAATTGTATGCGGGTTTAAAGTCGAGGTGGGAGAATTCCAATGTGGATTAATGGCTGAGACCTAAATCCCCCCTCACTTTCCAAAGGTCCTAAAAGAGCTGATTTCCGCTCAATACAGAAAGCTAAGATACAGTTAGCAGCATTAACTAACAAAACAACCCCCCCCCCCCCCCCCCAAAAAAAAAAAACAACATTGCATGGAGGAAAAAAACCAAAAACATAATCACCCTTGCCTTGGTGGAGGTTGACTTGCCGGAATTCCTCAAGAAGCAGACTACACTGTAACAGGCACCGGGAAGTAGCCTGCTGCCACCAAACAGAAGAGGCTGCACGACAAACACTTGAATAAATAAACACCACACCTCAAATAGGCGCCTCCTTTTTTACTTCATCATCATAATAGCAAAGCCCATCTTTTCGTTATCTTCCATGTAACAGGAAGTAGCCTGCTTCCTAACAAACAGATGAGCCTGCACAACATACTGTACACTTACCCCATTTTCTCAAACAGCAGGCTACTCTCTAATAGACACGTAAATACATAAACACCGCACCTCAAATAGTCATCTTTTTTTAACCTCATTTAATAATAATACTTTAACCAATTGGCCTTAGTGGAGGTCGAGCTAACGCATTACCTGAAACCGCAAGCTATGATGTAAACGCTACACCTTAAATACACACACTTTTTATTTCCTTGATTATCATCATCTGGTCATTGTCCTCTCTGAACCAGGAAGTAGCATGCTAACTAACATAGCATTACTTTTGTTCAAAAACTTCAAAGCTGTAATACAGTAGTCACTCAAATAAACGCCTCACCTCAAATAAACACCTCCTGTTTTTCTGTCAAGAATATTACAAGGTGCTGTAATTACCTTTATTCTGGCAAGTGGTTAAGCCACGTGTAGCGGTAGACCTTGTTACTACTATGAAATACGAAACACCTTACCCCCAATAGATGCCCGATGCTTTCTGGAATTGAGTAAATAAACAACAAATCTAACAGTTTTGCCTATGAGTGTACATGCAGTAAATGTATACATTCACAGCAGTCTGGCTTGTAGAAATAAATAACCTTTCCCTTATTAATGGTATTCGGTGCTGACAACAAGCACACCACTGTTTTCCTGTTGGTCTGGGATTACAAATTTATGCGACACATTTCCCAGCCATTAGGACTGAGCTTTGTTAATATTCAGATCCTTGGAATCAAGTACTGCATCTACTGCACTACGACGTACAGTTGGACAATTGTTTGTTTAAGTTTAAGAGAGCCTTGTAGGATTCACTTTTTTCATTATCTCACTTTGCCTGTTTATTTTTCCCCCCATTGTGTGTGTGTGTATATATATATACAATTGTAATTGTTGTTTTGAATTTATTTTTAAATAAATACATTTCAATGTATTTTTCTTTCATTTTATTATTTTATTAATTAAGTGCATTTTCTGTCTGCATTGTATGAATCATGCACATTACTCTAAATATATTTTTTAAATGTATAATTTTAAATATTTTTGTATCATTTAATTTGCAATAAAAACATTGTATTGCATTTTTCTTTCATTTTTTTTTATTGTTTAATGTTTATGAATTATGTGCCTTTTTTGTAGTTACATTAAAAAGGGTCACTTAGTCCTCCAATAAAACAAATGGGTCTATTTGACCCAAAATGCAGTATAACAGGAGGGCCAAATGGTAATATTGGGTCAACTTGACCCACAATATAACAGGAGGGTTAAATTGTACAAATGGGTCAACTTGACTTGCAATATATTGTAGCTGGAGGATTAAAAGTTCACAATGGGTCGATTTGACCCGCATTACAACAAGAGCGTTGAACAGCAAAAAATTGGGTCAATTTGATCCCAACAGGGCAATTAAAAGTTAAAAAGGGGTCAGTTTGACCCCAATATAAAAGGAGGGTTATAGGCTATGAGAGGGTCAATATGACCCGCAATATAAAAAAAAGGACGGTTAAATAGATGACCATGACTATGATTACAGGATGGCCATTATTAAAGTAAATAGCAATTTGTATAATAATGTAATTTTTATGATTCCATAATTTTGTTTGTCTTTAGTTTCTATTGATTGATGATGTTATGATGATTTCATGTATTTTTCAAACATTTATCTTGCTCAGAATTATTAGACAAGAATTCCAAATGATCCACTATACAAGGGTGTAAAATAAACCCATTTTCCAGTTGAAATGTACAGTAAGTGTCGCATGCGGTGATGTGGCCGTGGCTCACCAGCTCCGTCCTGGAAATATCGCGCTCAAGATGCCACAATTATTTATTCACCGTGCCACCGCTGCTACAAGTGGCTAAAATAAACTCCAGGACAGCTTCACGTTTCAGCGAGGAATCCACAGAGCAGCAGGAGACTCGTGCTGTGTCTCACGTCGTCCCGAGTGGAATTCTTGTCTGCTTTATAATATGATCAAATGCGGTTGGCTCCTCTGAGAACACGCTGCTTTTTTTTAGGATTCCTCCCTATTTATATATAAATATATATATATTTTTTTCCCCTTGTCATCCATTGGCTGCCAGGCAACTGTGCACTGCTGGATCTACTGGTCCCACTGTGCTGCATAAACATAGACAGGGGACAGTAAAAAAGTGAAAAGCTTCCACTGTGTTTGTCAAACAGTGAACAGATGGCCAGACTTTGTTTGCCCAACTGGATGTCAGCTTGTACGCCGCAATGTAGAACATTAGAACAGGTTCATTAGCCTGATGCGCTTTCACGGAAACCCGAAGAGTTTAGGCATGTTATATGTCCTGGAAAAAAATATTCGAGTAATGCTTTTCAAGAACTCTCTGAAAATGTATTTCATTGGAAGGACTCAGAAAGACTGACAAACATTCTCATTAAAACCATTAGATGGTGTACAAAAACACAAAAAACAAAAAAATATTGGCCGTGATTATTTTCGTTTTGTTGCCAGTTCGACTCATTTGGAATTTGTTTCATTGTTGGTTTTCTTGGTATTTTTGTGTTCAATGTAAACGTAATAGTTTGTAATTAACTAATATTGGAGAAGAAAAAAAAACTAAAAATGTAAATATTAAAAAAATATTTCCAATACATAAAAACATGTTTGTTATGTGGCAAAAGTGTAGGAGTTTAACCCTTTTTAACTTTTGGTGCTATAAAATATCACCCTTTTAACCCTCCTCTAACTTATTGTGTCTTCTCTCCTCAGCTTGGACTATCTCAACAAGCTAACTGACTTCGAAGAGGATCCATCGTTGGTTCCTGGGGCGCAATCCGATGCCGCCAGTCCATCCGTGAAAGGGCGTCTCAGACACCTTCTGCCGTCTAAGGCGAGGAGAAGCAACCCCAGACTGGCGTGGGCGAAACCCGCCGAGCGTCCGGGAGTCAATGGGAGACCGCCGAGGACCCGCCGCCACGCCCACCCCGGCTCCCGAGGGCCCCACAACTACCCTCATCATGCCCAGCTGATGCGAGTGGGTTGCGTGCTGGGAACCTGCCAAGTACAGAACCTCAGTCACAGGCTTTATCAGCTTATCGGCCAGAGTGGGAGAGAAGACTCTTCCCCCATTAATCCCAGGAGCCCCCACAGCTACGGATGAACGACCCCCCCCCACCCTCACCTCCCAAAAAATTCTTTATTTATCTCTCTAATGTATGAGTCGGGTATTACACTACATGTCACCTGGATCACTACTGCGCCTCTTTACTTTTCGGGCCAATTATTCAATTTAGCACCTCACAGTTTGAGTGACCCACCACCCTGAGAATGTTGGCCTTTTTGCATAGACGGACAACCTAAGCAACCTCAGTCGGATTTGTTAATCCTGTTAATGTAAGGACAAAGGCTTGTCTTCAACTCCATCCTGTGCCTCGCTGATCAAACACCCCGAATTCTTGATTCAGCCTTCACGTTGCACTTGTTGCCAGAGTTAGATCACATTTGGACATGTTTTAAGATATAACCAAGAGCATTCAGTAGACTACGGCCAAGGCCAGATTGGGGTTGGTTGATCCAGGAAACGCTCTTCCTAAGAATGTGGATGTCTGATCAAATTAAAACTGAAAAAAGATGGAAACTGTGTTTTATGGAAAACCCTTTGAGCATTTATTTGATTTCCTCGATACCTATCTCCTAATATGCTCTTTGTCCTCACTAGTAGGTCAATTCAGGACACTAGTAGAACGACCGTATTTTGGCCTACTAGTACACAATTAAAACTTACTCGTAAACTACTGTGCAGGGATATCGAATAAATGCTCAAACGGCTTTCCATAAAGGTTGCGGTCCATGTACTAGTACGCTCTTTAAACTGCCTAGTAGGAAGATTTTGCATACTCGTAGGACAACTACATGTTTCTAGTGAGGAGAAATTACTAGTGGGCATTTTAGTGTTTCTAGTAGGGTCCAGTAAGCTACTAGTGCGTGACACATGCCCACTAGTTGGGCCTAATTGTGTTACTAGTACAGCACAGTACTTTACTAGGGAGGTTTAACTTTGTACAAGTAGGCCAAAAATGGGACCAGTAGTGGAAAAAAACATTACTAATAAGACACAGATGTTCTAATAATTTGCTGAATTCTCATACTAAGCTCGATATCAACGATATCGATTAAATTCTGAAACGTCTTTTCTTGATGTTATAAATTGAAGTTACAGTGGATGTTATGCCACTCCAGTGACCTAGATGGCGGTAATGAGCATTGGAAGACGGTGGACGAATGCTTAACAACAGAAGAAACTATAGTGCGCTAACATGAAAAAAAAAATGAATGGGGACAAATTACAGTAAATATAAACAATTGAATGAAAGAGAAAAAAAATCTAATTAAATGCAAAAAAATAAATAAAATGGAATTAAGTAAAACCAAATTCTGCATTCAATAATAACAATAACCAATATGGAATGCTTTCTACCATGGCAAACCTTATCCACAGTTCTGTGGAAAAGGGAGCTTAGTTTGAATTGCAACGTTTACAAAGACTGCAATATTCAAAGAGAAAGCAATAACCCGATTAGGATTGCCTGGATCATTCCAGTCTTAAGTACTCTCAGATAAATCAAAACAAAGCAAAACCAAAACGCTTGTGAATAAATGTATGACACAGGTCTTAATATGGCCCAGAGTTAACCCCAGAGTCAAAAAAAGTGTATTGAAAGTGTATTCCAGACAAAATGTCAATAGTAATGTAGTTGACGAGTGGAGATGTGGATCTGTGCTCACGGTGTGGAAATATTAGGCCCTTTCAGGTGATTCATAAGTTCTCCCCGCAAGTCAGGACTTTGGGGTTGACGGCAGTTTATTAAAGCTGACCTTAATCTTTGCAGTCATACGCAGCAACAGCGGGATGGGGTGGGGGGCATTCCCCAGTCTCCACACGCGTCAAAATAAATACGAGCTGCCACAAACTTTCACATAAGGTTCATATTTCAATATAATGTTTCACAAATTACCTGGCAATACTTGACGGAGAGATTTACTGAATGCAATCTTGGTGATCTTTCATATTCTATATTTTCCCCTTTGCCCTGCAGAGGAGCGTTATGGCCATGGTGAGAAAGAAAAATCAGTCATATTAAATTGAAAAAGAATCACACTATCAAGACAATAAAGTTATTTTGCTATGCTAACGTCACAAGTAAAAATGTTACAGACAAAAAGTCAGATTGTTATGAGTGTTGATGGATTCAAACACATGAATTTTGGTATTTAATTGTAAAAATTACTATTTATTTCTAACTTCAATTTAGCCCAAATAACTTAATTAACATGATGTAACAATGTGGTTTTATTCTCGTAATATTACATTATCATCATCAGAATGCTATTGTTTTTTTTCATAATGATATCACCCAAAAATATGCCTTCAATTTTATAACATGACAATTTTAATATTATAACATCATGACAAAATTGTAACTTTATTTGTAGCGTTAGAATATCCCAAGATAAAAGCATAACTTTTTTTTCATCTAAAAAATGGCTGCGTTTGTCAGTGCGGGAATTTCGACTCGATTGACTGAGTTCAGAAGTTTATTCTCGCAATGTTACAACTTGAATATCAAAACACGATTACAAAGTTTTAACTCGACTTTTTACGGGAAGGGTTAGAAAAAAAATGGTTTCATCTCGTAAGATTATCATTTTATTGCCATTCTTTACCCCTCCCCCCCCCTTTTCCGTATGGCCCCATTACTCCCAAACTGTTTAATCTGGATGTATTTCCCAAGGTTGTCTTTGGGATCATGAGGACACAGGGTAATACTCACCGGTTCACTAGTCTTAAATCTAATCTGTTCAAAGACTCGCTAAGGTGAAACACGCCACTCTGTCTGGTGTAATCGAGCTAATCGATGTCTTGTGAAATAGATTTGTTATTAAAAAGGCTTTTGGCACACCGACAACCCTTTGGTGAATCTCTGGAAGTTGTTTTGCAGCGTGTTTGTGTTATCTCTTATCATTTGTTTGATTAGCGCCTCGGATCATTGTTTGAGGATGTTGTTGTTTTTGCTTTTGTGACGTCGAAGACTGCGTCGCGTTAAGAGTATGGCCGCCAGTACCGTCTCCATTCACAGGACTGTCTACCGCAAACACACACAGAAAAGCATCTGGATTGTGAACGCCTTATTACAAAAGTAGTTCCTTTTTGCAAATGTCACATTTGAAATTTTTAAACATGCCAGTGCACTCCACGTGGTGTCGGGTCGACTGTGAATGCCGTGTGTAAATATATGCCTTCAGACGAGCTATTTAATTAAAAATGTATGTATTTAAGTTATATTTATGTGTTAATACGTGTATGTCGCCAAAGACTTATTTGTTTGCGTCATCTTTTTTTCCCTCTTTGAAAATGTGATACAATGGTAGAAATGGAAAAATGTTCATGTTCTCCACTATGTAAAATAAAGCGCTAAGCTCTACTGCATAGAGTGTACAGAGTATGATTTGTATGTACGATGGGGCCCCCTCCACATCCGTGTACTCCCAAAATGTAAATGTTTATCATCAACTACAAGGTGTGAATTTGAGCGAATTCTCCAATTTCCTGCGCTCCACAATTACTTTTGCCGCACTTCACCAATAATCCATAGAAGGCACACCAAGTAACAAATAAGTCCTAAAGATATACCCTTTTTTCCCTCTGCTTATAAAGTATATTCACACACGACATGTTCTTTTTGACTGTGCCCTTGACTACTACGTGGGTCAATAACAGGCCCCCAAGTGACTGATTTCTTAATGGGGTGAAAGTCACTAAAACATGACATCAGAAGACATCAGCTGACTGCAGCCAAGGTCGGCAAACGTTGCACGAATTGGAGGAGTTAATGAGTGACAGCGGCTTTAGTCAACAACAGAAGCAGTACAGGTATCGACTGCAACGCATTTACAGCGGCAGGGCTAGATTCCGCTTCCAATGGGAGCAGTTGAGGACTCTCAGACCTGCCTTTGGTTGGCGACCAGTCTCGGGTGTACCGAGCCTTTCACCCCAAGTCAGCGTGGTTACCCGCACCCGACCGTAGCCGAACCCTATCGTCCGTGGATGGAGTTTATGCGGTCAACTCACTCACAATGCTTTGCTAAAATCAGAGGCCAACTCACAATTGCTCAGGATATTTCACAAATGACTGCTTTTCATGATGATGTCAGACAACTTCCACCCATCTTCTTTTGCAATGTACAGTGGTCGCTCCAGTTTTTGAGACACGATTTGTTGTTGTTGTTTTTGTCTTGATGTGCTCAGGTGGCAGAAACTTTACACAAAGCAGCAGTTTGACAGATAGTGAACAATTCTTCCAAAAAGTTGCTTGCGTCAAGCTGTTTATTGCTGCACCCAGTCTACACGAAACAAAGACAAATACACATTACGAAAAGTCCACTAGCTTTAAAGTCATTAAAGCAGCAAAACCATTAAAGCAGCAAAATGAGTGGTGGCCTTTCTTTTCTTTTTTTTTGCATTGCACTGTAAATAAAATATTGATTTGACGTATGCACCTACGTGTTTCTAACGTTAAAATAACGGTGAGGTTTCGAAAGGGAATAGCAAAACACTTGAGTTTATTATCACCAATCGGACGTCTTTTCCTCATCAAAGGGATAGGATGTTCGATCGTAATCTCCGACACGCAACAAAGATGCAATCTTGCAACAATCTATATGACAATCGTCATAATTATCAAAGGTGCTTGCGCACCATTGCTCAAAGACAAATACGTCTCGTCGCGCGACCAAGGTGTGGCAAGTTTGACCGACACGTTTTTTGAGGGCTTTATTCAACATTTTCTGAACGAGCTGGATTGTTGCTGCGGTGTTGCATTCAGGTTCCCCCGTTGACTGGGGACTTTAGGGTTCGTCTTCATTCCAGAGGAGGAAAGAAGGACAAAGGGCAGTTATGACTGCTTTGTTCAACACACGGCAAAGCAAGTACGTTGTTTTTATGCCAAAATCTGTATATTTTTGTTATTGAGACCATAAATCATACGGAAGTTCCTGGTGGTCATTTGTGCCTGATGTTATGCACCATAATCCACACTACCGGTTACTGACCATGTTCATTAAAAATAATCCTCAACTGTATTTTTGTGATGTTTTGATTACATATTTAACGAGTAAATTGTGTTTTTGTAATAAACGGAAAGGGGGGGGGGGGGGGGGAGAGAAAGGTATTTGCTGGTAATGCAAGACGAGACAAGGCAAGACCGGACAAGATATCGTCCCAAAGGAATGTTTTGGTTTGAGGAGTAATCATTAGAATAGTGCCTGAGAATTATTTCATTCATCTCTAGGTCATTTCATTCTCAGGGCATTGAATCGATCGCAACTGGACTGTTCTGTTTGTCTTAGAAGAGGTTTCGCCTCTCATCCGAGCAGGCTTCATCAATTACATGCAACAACCCTTAGTAGGCCTACCCCAAAAAAATGATTTAGGCTAACTAGCACGAACCGATGAAGCATGCTCAGATGAGGCAAAACGTCCTTAGACAACCAGAACTCTTCAGTTGCGATAGTTTAATACCCTGAGAAAGATGCGCCGATAGTTTAATACCCTAAGAAAGATGCGCTCTTGTGGTTGACAGGACTGCTTCTCATTCGTGAGGTTACGGGTTCAAATCCGATTGTGTTCCGACTTACTCAAAGATGCATGTTATTCTCATTGAATTGAAAACTCTGAATGGGTCCGCAGTTGTGAAAGTGAGTGGTTTGTCTATATGCGCCGTGTGATTGTCTGGCGACCAGTCTTGTCCCAAAAGTCAACCTGGAATAGACCCCAATGAGGACAAGCGGTATTGAAAAGGGATGGATGGAATAAAGTAACGATGCAATACATAGGAGACCAGTGACTAGAGGAATAACAAAACAACTCTTAAAAGACAAAAGAAATCTTGAGATGCCTTTAGTGCTATGATCTTCCAGCGATCACCATTGCACCATCACGATTTTGAAAGCCCATCCCAGCTAATGTAAGGCACTTGACCATATTGGACATGTCACTATAGCGCAATCGAAAGTGGATGGTGGGGTCATAAACACTTTTGATGGTGACATTTGTAGTATTGTAAAAATGAATGGTAGGGTTGTACACCATTCCGATGTTAGAATTGCAAAATGTAGTTGTAATGTAGAATGTATAGTAGGTTCATAATTCATTCTGATATTGTTATCCAAAATGCATGGTGGGAGTGCATAAACTCAGCGGATTGGCTGACGAACGGTCAAATGCAGCTTGAAAATGCTCCAGCTCAACCGCAGCCTTGATGAGCACAAGTTGCATGGAAAATGGATGGATGGGGTCATAAACAATTAAATATTGCAACATTAGCATTGTAAAATGTATCCTGGGGTCATAAATCACTGAGCCCTTGTGATGTTGGTATTGGAAAATGTATGGTGAAGGTCATAATGGAAAATGGTTCATGGGGTCACAAACTATTTTGATAGTCGTTAGTATTATAAATGGCACTGCGTGGTTCATAGGTCTTAAGTGGTCCCAAATAAAATGGATGTTTTACATATACTGCATGTGGCAAGAGTGTATTATGAGCCTGTTGGTGTCATCTGTGCCCCCTGTTCCAGCATGTCCCATAAGGTGCAGAATCAGGGCGCCGCCAGCGTCCAAATAGAGGAAGCCAAAGCAACGGATAACAGGCCTCCCAGGACCAATCTGTTCTCCTTCTCCAACCTGAAGAAAGTGGACAACACCGACACCCAACGCCTCACCCAACTCCCACGCCAGGCTGCTGTCAACCTGGAGTTCAACGACCTGTCTTACATCGTCCAGGAGGGGACCTTTTGTAGGAAGACAGGTGATGGAACATCACTAGCATTTTAGAGAAAGGAGGATGTCTATCATAATGACGGGAATTCAGATCAATTTTAGAATTACTGAACTCAGAAGAATTGTCCCTTAGAATAACCATAGAATAATAATCATAATATCCAGCAAATTCAATGGAATTTGAGAATTACCTCTCCAAAAATTGTGCGACACAATAACCTGAAAAGTCCATCATAAGAACGAGAGAATGGCTATCATAATCACTAGAAAAATCTGATCTATAAAATAATTACCCCAAACTGTCCATTGTAATAACCAGAAAATATTCATCATGATCAGAGAACCTAAACATTTTAGAAGCGCTCCCCTTAACTGTCCGTTATAATCAGAATGAACACGTTATAATCAGAATGAATGTTCATCATAATCACCAGAGAATTCAAATCAATTTAAATGTTACCCCCAATACAGCCCCATAATAATAATGAGGGTGTTCATCATGATAACCAGAGATTGACCTTTACTATCACCAGAAAATGTCAAACAATTTAGACAGATTAGCCTAAAACTGTCCATAATAACCAGAGAATGAGAGAATGTCATCATAATTGCCAGAGAATTCAGATCAATTTGAGAATTACCCCAAAACTGAAGATGTTCATCAGAATAACCACTGAATGAATGTTCATCAAAATACACTGAGAATGTCCATTATCACCAGAGAATTCAGAGCAGGATCATAAGCACCAGATGTTCATCATATTAAACAGAAGTTGCATGACATACTTAACCGTGTACTAAAGAATATTTTTAAAAAGGGGAAAAAAAAGTGTAAATATGTTCATCATAACCAGATAATGCTGCTTATTCCTCTTCATCAGGTTTCAAAACGCTCCTGAGTAGTCTATACGGACAATTTAACAGCAAAGATCTCACCGCCATCATGGGACCCTCTGGAGCTGGGAAGTCCACCATGATGAACGTCCTGGCCGGATATAGGTAACACCAGAGTACACAAAATCCCAGAAAAAATCAGTTTTGCTACAATAATCTGGACTACAGGAAATCAGGCATGAGGGGCAAAATCCTGGTGAATGGTCGCCCGAGGGACTTGACAAAATTCCAGAAGATGTCTTGCTACATCATGCAGAGCGATATCTTGATGCCTCACCTCTCGACAAAGGAGGCCATGATGGTAAACATATTTATTAATATGAAAAAAAGAATTCAGGTTTTCCGTGATGACCTGTTATCTTCTTTGGGCTTTAGGTGGCTGCCAATCTGAAACTCAATGAAACCATGGCGGTGAAAAAGAAGATTGTGAGCCCCTCCCCTCACACCCCCAGTTGTTACACATTTTTAGATTTAGTGCCAGTTTATATTGAGTGCTAATAATGTCATTGTTGTTTCACAGGTGACCGAGGTCCTGACCGCTTTAGGCCTCATGAGCTGCGCTAAAACGCGTACCAACAATCTCTCAGGGGGGCAGTCTAAAAGATTGGCCATTGCCCTCGAGCTGGTCAACAATCCTCCCATCATGTTTTTCGATGAGCCCATCAGGTATGACATCACACTTTGCGTCATCTCAACCCCAAATTAAACATTCCAGGTCATATATGGCCCATGTCTACTGAAGTGAATTTTAGGTCTAACCCTGTGTGTTAAATCAAGGTGGAAATGGTGGGAATTTTGAAACCGTGAAACTGTACATGCCATAAATTATTGTATTTTTGGGGGACTGTGATAACTATATTCAAGGGGGTAAATAGTCCCGAGAACTCTGACCGGCAACAGCACATTTAAAAATGTAGACTGACAATCAACTGCCATAAGTACTGGAAAACATATATTAAACAATTTAAATTTAGCACATTTCTGTCCCAATCTGATCACAATCATAAAACCCCATAAATCGGAACATCTACCGATGTGAACAGATGTGTCTGCCTCTGAGTTATCCAACAACATCGTAAAAGCATCCAATGAGACCAAATCATGAAGTTTTAAACCTTTGTTAATTGTTCCAGGAAAAGGGAGCAGCAAACCTAAAAATCCTTTTTTTCCAAGTTCAGTTCTGACCCTTTGGATAGACCGTAAGAGAATGAGAATGATGGCGTTCGTCTAACGAAAGTCAGAAGGTAGGAAGGCAGAAGACCAATAACTGCCTTATGAACAAGAATACACCAATGTTTTAGTCCAGTGGCCCTCAACAGCTGTCACCCTGGGAACCACATTTTCCTGTGGTTGCTAAGTCGTGACCCACTATTACAGAAGGTAGGAACAATAAAAAATTCGGATTCAAACATAGCATCGGAAAACATTTTTAAACATAACTACTTATAGATCATTATTTAAAGTGCCTTTCAGAGCACCTTATTAAACTGAGGATGAATATAACTGCAGACTAAAACTAACACTTTTTACACAGTCTTGATTTATAAATTATTTACCAACTGTCCGCGTCCTTGACCCGCAAGCATGGGAAATGAACAGTATGTAAAATTTAACAATCCTGATTTCATTCCCCCCCCCACATCTCAGTGGTTTAGACAGTGCAACATCCGTCCAAGTTATCTCCCTCCTGAAGTGTCTGGCTAATGGAGGCCGGACAATCATCTGCACCATTCATCAGCCCAGTGGCAACCTCTTTCAGATGTTTGACAAGGTAAATTCCATTACCCATGCAAGCAGATGGTTTTGTAGAATTTGAGATGAGTAGTCTTGGTCTAATGTAAGGGACTCTGGAGATCAGTCAAGATCAAAAGTGTGGGGACAGCAGTTGTTTCGTGACTAATGACTGGTCTCGGATATCACCAGGGTTATTACGGCCTCAAAACAGTGATAGATTCTCACATCTTGCCAATGAATTAACCTGGTCTTAATGTGAAGTGTAAAGGTGGACCCGGCATTAATTTGGCTGCATTTTATGACGGCGACAGTTTATTTCAACTCCAAAGGGCTGTGGGCATCGAGTCTTGGGTGTGATACTCTATTCACGGTTCTGCATTGGGACAGCTAATAACTACGTTGTATTGACTTCAACACCCCATACCCCCATCATACGTTAATATGATGACAATGATAACCAACAGAACGTACCAGTACTACTAACAGGGTACTCAATGGTAGTGGTAGGGTAAAATTAGTTACATTGTACCCCTTTTGGAGGAAAGTTGGTGATTAACCCTGTTCGTTTCCCACTAGCTGTACATCCTCAGTCAAGGACAATGCATATATAGGGGTACAGTCCCCCACCTCATCCCTCACCTGAACAACCTCAACCTCCATTGCCCGAAGTATCACAATCCGGCCGATTTCAGTGAGTACCGAACGAGACCTTAAATTCCGCGTCTGGCTTTAGTGGCGGTTCCAAACCCGCTTTATCCTTCCAGTCATTGAGGTGGCGACAGGAGCACATGGGGACATGCAGGCCGTGTTGTTTCAGGCCGCTCATGGCAGCCAGTGCTGCGAGGAGAGCAGGAAGAAGACGGGGGAAGATGAGGATTCTTCCGCCAACGCGTACCCCTCTGTGAGTGGTCCATTATGATGTAGTCACATTGTATAAGAGTAATCACCGTTCAGTGAAGTTTTGCAGTTGAGTCAGGAACATAGCCCTCGCAATGAACGGGGGTTTGCTGAATATGCAAATTGAATTGCTGTATTCTCATCTTTCAATAGGAGCAGTCAGTCTTTGAGATACAATACTTTGCCACCAGTACATTTAAACAGTTCTACATCCTCTTCAAAAGAAACTTGACGGCCATATGCAGAGACGCGGTAAATAAAATATTTACGGAAGAAAATGTTGCAACGGGATTTTTGGTATGAACTTTTTTCACGTGTATTGCAAAGATGCTGACCCATCTGAGAGTGGTCTCCCATATCCTGATCGGAGTCCTCATCGGCCTGCTTTATCTCAACATTGGAAACGATGCGCTTAGTGCATTCAACAACACTGGGTTCCTCTTCTTCTCCATGCTGTTCCTCATGTTCGCCGCTTTGATGCCCACCGTTCTCACCTGTAAGAAAATATGCGGACTGTGCTGCTTATTGTTTGAGGTGGAAATGACTAATTTCTATCATTCGGCTTTGCTCCCACAGTTCCTCTGGAAATGTCCGTGTTTATAAGGGAGCACTTGAACTCCTGGTACAGCCTACATGCCTACTATTTGGCTAAAACATGTGCAGACATACCATTTCAGGTAAACTTTCATGATAGTCTTTTTCGTGGCACTAGTTGCACGGGCCCCAACGCTACCCGCTGGCGCGGGGCGACAAGAGCCGTCCGATTCGCCGCAGCCTCGCTACGCGCCAGGCATGGGGAGACACGGCAGACACCGTAGCCCAAATAAGACAACTCAGGCCACGGGCTTGCTTGCGTCATCTGACCTCGTTTTAGCCCCACCCCAAAAATCCGGTCCACATTTGAAAGTGAAAAAGACTTAAATGCAATATCGGCAATTCAGTACTGAATTTTATGTTTTCAGCACTTCAAACAGATACTGTATTTCGAAAAAAATAGTGATTTGCTGCTCCAGATGATATATACATGGCACAGTTGCACGCAGTTATGATGCGTTTTGCTATATAATTGATGGTTTCTATAATTGTGACATGATAGTGGTGGGATGGGAAAAACACTCCCAATCCCAACAGTGAGTTTGCACAATTTCTTTTCCAGATGATCTGTCCAATGCTGTACTGTAGTATAGTATACTGGATGACTGCCCAGCCTCCAGAGATTATTCGCTTTCTGCTCTTCATCTCCTTGTCCATGTCCATCGCCCTTGTTGCACAGTCCCTGGGGCTGCTCATAGGGGCGGCATCCCCGTCACCGCAGGTAAGCTTATCTTTAATCGCAAATGAGGTTTCCCCCTTTACAATGGCATCGTAATAATACCCCGCAGGTTGCCACCTTCGTTGGGCCGATCACAGCCATACCGATCATCCTCTTCTCGGGATTCTTCGTGAATTTCAGCACTATCCCTTATTACCTGAAGTGGACGTCTTACGTCTCCTATGTCCGGTACATCCAACTTTATTCTTGTTTTATGTACAATATTTTATTGTAACATTAAAATTCATTCCGTTTTCAATAGTCTGTATATATATACACCCCACTATGCAGACAAAATGACACTTTTTGATTTCAGGTATGGCTTCGAGGGAGTGATCCTCTCCATCTACGGGATGGACCGCACGGATCTGGAATGTGCGCAAATGCCGTGCACCTTCCAGGACCCAAAGCAAGTCCTGGTCATGCTGGACGTGGCGGACGCAAAGCTGTACGTGGATTTTATCGTCCTGGGAATTTTCTTCATGGTCATCAGGGTGGCCACTTTTCTTGTTCTGCACTACAAAGTGAGCATGGATCGTTGAGCTCAAGTAAATGTTGCGTTATGTGTTCACTGGGATGTTAAGACAACCATCGCTGGTCGAACTTAATTTCGGTTTGAATTCCCCATTGCAATCAATTATATTTGGTGTAATAGAATGTTGCCATCATAAAACCTTTGTTGACTGGACAGTTTTATGTATTTTGTAGAGAGCAATCTATTCCTTCAGTATTTTCATATCTGATTCTTGTCTTACCCAAAGACCCTTTTATCAAAAGGTTGAACATAATGTGTATTTGTTCACGCGGCTGTACAAAACATGTCAGCGGTTTCAAAAGTGACGTGCAGTGTAAAAATGTCAAACATTCTTGAACAGGACTAATGTAAGTTCTTGTAATGTATTTGTACCAGCTTATATACATAATAGGTTGTAATTGACAACCTAGTATGACGGGAGGGTAAGGACAGTAGTCTTCCATAAGATAATTTTTTCAGTCGGACACATCATTTATGAAAAATTTATGGGATTTTGGTTTTTTTAAATATATTTTAAAAGACGTCGCATACACAGTACCAAACTAAACCACACAGGTAAGGCTGCTAATTTAGGGTCTCAGGCCACATTAATACTATTGACAATGCAGTAGCATTTCCACATTAGAAAGCTGGATTAATAAGAAACTTCACGACTTTGGTGGGTGGACAAAAATACAGCCAATTTTGCTAGCTATAGATAAGAAACTAACGACTTTGGTGGGTGGACGAAAATACAGCCAATTTTGTTTTGGGTCAGCACATTCTCACCCCACATAAGCTATCTGTTGAGCATTAGCATGTTAAGCTATTTGCTGAGCGAATGGAATAAGCAAAAAATGGACTTGATAACTTAAAATGGTGGGGTAAAGCGAAGGTTGCCAATCTGGTATATGCGCAACCTACTTCTGCATTTGGCAAAATTGGTCTTAAGCACTTCCTCCAGGTTTGGGTGAATGGAAAAGTGGGCTGTGACAAACAAAAGGACCCTTTAGATTACAATATTGATGGGAAGTCAGCTGTCGTGACGTTCTGCGAATAGTGGATTTGGCTTTGGGTCAGCATGTTAATACTGTTTTTAAAGGAAAAATTGGCATAGGTACAATTTTCATGCAGGCACAGGGAGAACACTCAAAACGCCACACGGAGGCCGGATTTGAAACTGGGTCCTCTGAACTGTGAGAGATGTGCTAGCTAGTTGGCTACCGTGCCGCCATTAAAAATGAGATTCATTCAGTTCATTCTGATTTGATATATATGGTACAGTTGCACGCAGCTATGATGCGTTTTGCTATATAATTGATGGGTTTCTATAATTGTATAATATATATAAAATAAAATATAAGATTACATAAAACATTAAATTTGGAATTAAATTTCAGTTCTATTATTTATAGGCATATTTCAAAATTGTCAAGGACAAGTCAAAAATACAAAATATACTGTTCGTAAAAGTAATACAAATAAAATACACAGTATTTTGAAAGCTTAAGTAGTAATAGGATTATATCGATCCCTACGTCTGGATGGTGACCAGTCCAGGGTGTCCACCTTTCAATAAACGCACGCTTTGTAGTTGTGTTATGAAGATGACATGAAAAATATGCCCACCCTTCTGCAGTAGCTCCTTTATGGTTTGAACTCTTGTGATTTGGAAACTCTCGGTGCCTGGGGGTTTACTCTGTGCAAGAGTCGAAATCTGCTCAACGCGCGCACGGGAGCACAAAAGATAAATGTGACCACACCCACATTTTGCCGGGTTGCATACGTGCAGACTCTCAGGCCTCTTGCATAAAGCCGCAACCCATTTCTCACACTGGATTGGAAAACTGGCATCCACTACAGTGACACCCATTTTTTCCACTTTAGGCCAGTGAAACCAAAATCTAAATATCACCCAAACGTTTTCAGTACAACTTGGCTTTCATGTCTAAACATTCGCTAATTTTACATACAGCGCTGGATGCTGAAATGGCGCACAGATGAGCTACTACGTACTCCTGTGTCATTGAGTTTAGTACAGAAATAGTGAATGCTGGTCGAAATACTGGTTGAAATGAAGGTTTAAGTTCTAATTTTGACATAGATTACTCCACTCAGCATTTCTCCTGATCAGTGTAATACTGGGCCAACACACTCCCATTTTCCACACACAATTTCACAAATCAATTGTTTCTATCAACATGTACACCACTTCCACGTGTATCAGACAACTTCATACCAACCTGAACTTGACATCACCATGACGTCTGTCCAACAGTCCAAAGATGCGGTCAAAGTCAGCGCAGAAAGATGAATAAACAATCGCCAGGTTCCAAGAGGGGTGGAGATGGGATACTCTTTTGTAACTGCACGACACACAAACAACACAGTGTTAAGTAACCCTCGGGCCTTGTTGGATTTTCTCTTGTATTTCTAATAGTGCAGTCTTTCTACAGCCAAGAGAGAGCTTCCTCTTCTGAACCTAAAATTTAGTTATTCTCAGTGGTCAACAGAGGGTATCGACACTACTTCAAAACAAAATTTCATCATTTTCTTCATTGGAGTGCAGTAAACTATTAAAAAGACTAACATGAAATTGCTCCTGTTATGGCTTCCTTATGCCTCTTGAGCTGTGCTAAGCTAAAGCATGTGCCCGCTTAAAATAGTGCTAACAGGAATTTCTGTAGTCTATGCTAGAATAACGTCACTCTTGGCAGTGTCACCATTTTGCAAAAGCAAATGGTACTATTAAGAATTGGGGTTACCAGACGGTGGAGTTTCTTTGTCACAAATGTGCAGGAATGTTCCAAGTCCAACTGGCTAACAAGTAATGGACAAAACCAAAGCCTTTTATAGCTAAGGTTACCAAGTGGGCCTAGCACTCAGAATCTAACCCTAAGCCAGTGTGTAATACTAGGTACAGCAAAATATGTTTTGTTTGACATCTCATGTTGAAAATTTCAAGTCCATTCATATTTAGACTTTTTCCTCTATACAGAAGACAATCAGCTATCTCATTCAGCACTATTACCCCCTCTGGTGGTCAGATAGTCTCAAAGTCTGGCCTTAGTTAGTTCATTGAGAAATTTGTAGAAAGGTCTTCACACCCCTGTTAAATCCCATTTTTTGATAATAAAAAAACAAGAAATTATTTCAAAAACTTTTCAACCCTAAAATAATCTCTACGACTCAATTGTAAAAAAAAAAGATAATTCATAAAAACTGCGATAATGTGTCAAAGAGTTAACCAATCATATTGAAACTCGTGTTAAATGGGAATGAGCACAATTCTGTCTATCATCTATCGATCCTATCTATCTGAAACTAACAAGGCTCAAGGTTTAAAAATGCAACATACCCGAAAGATTCCACGCATTGCTTCGTTTGTTGTCGACTTGTGTGTTCTTTAGTTGACCCCATGAAAAACATGAGCTCATCCTTAAGACAGTAGCTCCTTTGAGATTTGAATGTAGGCGCATTAGGTAACACTTGCAGTGCCTGCGGTGGGGGAACTTGAGTGCAGTTAAAAGATGTCAACCGCAGTGTCGCAAATAAAAAGATGCTGCAGTACTGTATATAAACCATTAAGCATCATGATTATTAATGAAAACAACTATTTAAATCTTTGAGGACTGTGTACCAGCTTTAATTCCACAGGTCAATAAACAGGAAGGCTAACTCAGCTGACCTGGTTTGTCGGCCAAGACCTTGTGCCCGGTCCTGGCAATTCCGTCCTGGTTGGTGAAGTCGTCCGAGCACCTCGTGTCTGGCGTCCCACACACTTGTAAGCCTCTTGTTCATGTCGTCCCGGTCGGGCAATTTGGACCTTTTCACTCACGGGTCTACTCATTTTTGTTGCCAACGGTTTAGACATTAATGGCTGTGTGTTGAGTTATTTTGAGGGGACAGTAAAGTTACACTATACCAGGGACAAAATATTGAACTATATTACTAATAATATATTTCAGATCCTTTCATTTGTTGTTGACTTGCGTGTTCTCAAGATGACCTCGTGAATAATATATTGATCAGATCCTGTTAAAAAAAAGATACAAACCGTTTCATTTGTTGTTGACTTGTGTGTTCTCAAGATGACCCCGTGAAAACTATGATCTCATCTGTAGACAGTAAGTCCTTTGAGATTTGAAGGCAGGTGGATTTAATAACACTTGTAGCTCCTCCGGGCTAATCGGGTGCAGTTGAAATCTGTTGTGAACACTAAGGCGCTATATACATCATAAATCATTATCATCACTCGAAAAATGTGTCATTCTGATGAATGTGAATCATCAGCGCTTACTTCTCACAGGTTTAAAAACAGGAAGTCAGAGAAAGAGCTGATTGTCTGACTACTGTATCCTCCAGTGTCAAACTAAATACTGCAGCCCGAGTGCTGACTAGAACAAGGTTAAGATATCATATTTCCACACTACTGGTTTCACTATACAATATAAAATGTAACTTTAAAATCCTTCGCCTCACTTATAAAGCACTAAATAGTCTGGCACTATTATTGGCTCCAGCTCAGCCGTAAATGAGGGCAATGGATGACTGGACGATGACTAAAATTTATCCAGAGACTTTCTGTTCACAACTCTGCCGTTGACACCTTTCAACTGCACCCAGTTCCCCCGAAGGCGCTACAAATGTCAAAAGGGCCAAATCAACCTGCGTACAGACCTCAAAGGACTCACTGTCTGAGGATGAGCTCATAGTTTTCGTGAAGAACACAAGTCAGTCAACAACAAATGATGCTTTGTGTGCTCTCTGAGTCATTTAAGGATTAATGAGCCAACTCATAAATATTATGGAACTAGCTGCTACAAAACTGACTTTATTAATACAATATATTGTAGATTGTATTTTTGTTCTATATATTATTGTATTTTTTTTTTAGCTATTTTATCTCGTTGATTTTTTCTATTCATGCTATAAGATGACCCTGGGAAATAAAAAATATAAGATATCCTTTATTGATTCCCAGAGTGGAAATTCAGTTGTTACAGCAGTAAAATGAAATAAACTATTCCTATGTGATAAAATATACAAACAGTATATTAGTACTATATATATCATGTATCTATAGGCTATAATAAAATACTAATAATAAATAAATAATAATGACAGTAATAAATGAGTAGTCATAATTATATGTACATTATATAATTATGATTCATTGTATATGATTGTTTTGAATTATATAATTACGATGTTTATTAGTATTCTTATTTTTAAAAATGACTGCATAAAAAAATTTAACTGACATCTTACATATTGTATATTTCATGTTCTATATATTTGTAGCTCTCCGTAAGGTGATACTGAAAGTCATGAAATGTACCTACAAATGTAATATATTAATATTTAATCTGTTTTATTTCACCTTTTAACTCAGAGTAAACGCCTTTTTAACAGCAAAACCAAAATATGAATTGTGCTGTTCATATATTGTATGTACTGTACGTATATATGAATGTATGGATGGATGGCTGTTATACTTTATCCTGTATATGCATAGTTTTTATTTCTATACAGTGTTACTGCATATATATTTGAAAAAACTACTTTAACAGTACAGCACTTTTATTATAGTGGGAATGGTGGAATTTGTCAGGAATCAGTTTTCGTCAGTATTTCTTATTTTTACTTAACTTGATCTCACAGAGATAAGCATGACCGTTGTATTGCATTACATGATGGTAGCACAATATGTGTTAAAACAGGAAAATTCATCAATTGCCCATTCGTTGCACATATTAAACTATTATGTAAAATACGTTATTTGCTGAAAAAAACTCACCTGATATTTGTTGTTTTCTGTACTCAGGCCAAATGTTGAAGTGAGGGGAGGAGCGTCCTTTTGTCAGGCCATAGCCTTGTCTGATAGAAAAACGTGCTTTGCTGCCCTCTTGTGGGATATATAGGCAATTAAAAACCATTATGGATGGGCGTCACTTACGCTCGGATTTTCGCTATTTGCGGCGGATTTTCCCTATTCCCTGCAAGTAAAGTAATTTAGCACTAGCCCCTCCCTATATGGCTCAGATATGGTACATCCTACAGTCCTTGTTAATTGTTGCTCTCTGGCCTCATCAAGGAGAACTTCCTGGAAGGGTCTGGGATGAACCATTTCTCCCAGCGTTCCGTGTGAACGGCAGGGTACCCCCACGGTTTGAATGGGCCGTTCCAGTGCAGCAGCTGTGCCTTCTTCAGGAAGCTCTCGGGATAGCCAGAATCTGGACTCCAACCTAAACATGCACAAACAAAAAGTATTTTTCATGTCCCTCATTAATTAAACAGCTGTGTGGATGATCTTACCGAGATGTCTGACGTGCCAGAGTGGGTCCAACACTGTGTATTTGTCATGAAAAACAATGAGCATGGGTGGAGTGGCCACACCCCCTGCCATAGCACTGCTGTAGGTGTTTAGCCTGGTCCAAAGGAAACAAAACATGTTATCATCATCATCATAATACTTTAGTTGAGCCTTAAAACAAGGAACACAGCACTAAAAATGACATTAATCAATGTAAACAGGCTTAGAGCAGCAGCACTTACCAAAATTGATCATTTTGTGAATCTTTTCGAGTGGTGAAAAAACAACAACACTCGGGTAATGTGGTTGCACAAGTGTGCACACCCTCTTAAAACTGGGGATGTGGCTGTGTCACATTCAAACTCATGTTAAATGGGAGTCAGCACACACCTGCCACCATTTAAAGTGCCTCTGATTGACCCCAAATACAGTTCAGCTGTTCTAGTAGGCTTTTCCTGACATTTCTGTTGTTGTTGTTCTACCAGAAGCCTAAAGGTACATTGACTGGTATTTGAAACTTCATATTTTCCTCCACCTCCCATTTATGAGATTTTTATTAAAATATGTTGGTATACACTCTCACAGTCAACCCTTTATAGTGCACTCATTAAAATACTTGCAAATTCCACATTTTAACTCCGGTAAATAATTTTTTTTTTTTTACTTTGTATTTGTTGTGATTAGATTTTTTGAATAATGACATACCAGTGTAAAATTATGACTAGGCTCTTTCGTTGCTGCTTGACTAGAGGAAATCACGCATCTTACTTTAATGAGAATGGAAAACAGTCTGTCATACTTGACATTATCCTCCATGGATTTCTGGAGCTGTTTGGTAATCTTCTGCTTTTTCCATTCATGTATATCTGCCACAAACACGCCAGGGTTGAAGGAGCAGTCATTTGGATTGATGCCGAGGGCTTTCACTTCTTGTTTTCTGTAGTCCAGGAAGCCCATGTAGGTTGTCTATAAGGGGATACACTCACAGGAGAGGCCCTTGTGTTTCAGTTGCAGAAACCGATGATAATTTACCCATGCATTGACAATACCCACCTGCATGCCAACACTGCGCACCATCTCGTGAGTGGAGGGTAGGTCACAGTCGGTGGCGAAAGCAGCGGCGTGTTGCGGCTTTAGTTTGATTTCAAACAGATCCTGAATGTCACCTGAAGCAGGCAGAGGTGAAGAGGAGAGAAGAGGTGTAATACATACATACATCCATACACGTAGATTTGATGACAAAACACAGAAGAACACTATTCTTACCAAGCTGCAATAATACTTTTTCGCAGAGGATAAAGACTACTGTATTTGTCTCAGTATTGTTATAGTTTCTGTCTACATGTGCTGCTACACCGCTTGTGTTACAAATTTTGATTTTTAAAAGTTAGTAATTACCCCAACATCGATTCTAGTTTTGTTACTCTGTTTGGTTAAATGTGTAATTCTCAATTTTTTTTTGTTTAGTTTTACTTCAACTGGGAGTGGCAATAAACAGTTGGAAGACTCGTTTTTAAAGAATTGTTTACGAGACAGGTTTTTCACATCTTGAAAAACTTGCAAGTATACGTACCCTGTACAATGACGTCATCGTCTAAGTATATGACCCTCTCGTGCTTCATCTCAAGCAGTGGTAGGTAAAAACGCACAAAGTTGAGCTGCAAAACAAAGGCGTCAACACATTTCCACTTTTTTTTTTTTTTTTTTAACACATTACAACATACTGTAAGACAAAGATCATTCAGGTTCAAACAAACATAAAAAAAAAATGCCATCTCTCTGTTGTCAAGTTAAACAATGAGCCTACAAAAGAACAAAGTATTCAGTAAGACAGTAAAATGTTCTGCATGTACATATCTTTATTGTTGTAAGCATAAAGAGAGTAAAAAAGAAGTTTAAACTAATCGGCCGATTAATCGGTTATTGGAATTTTACTCTGCCAAATATCGGAATTGGTTTTGGCTTCAAAAAAATCCATATCGGTCGGGTCCTAGTTTTTAACTTAACTTACTGGATGTAATAGATCCGGTCTGGAGGAGTCTGGCTTCACTTTCCCCTTCAGAACCATTGGATTAAACTCCAATATCTTGTATTTGATGCCTTTTAGTTTGGTTTCCTCTATGTAACGTCTGAAAGAGGGATACATACACTGTGTACTGTATATGGACAATAAGAATCGTTGAAAAAAGGTTTTAAAAATGACATTTCACAATCTAATGACAAATAAATGTTGGTGGACAACTGCAATCCCACAATTGTTGATATAATGATTCATAATCATGATAAGGTCATACCTGGTCAAAGTGACGGCATCCCGTAGCGTGACAATATAGAAGAGCACATTCGCGTCCGTGTTGCTACGGATGCTGTTGATGGTCGCCATGGTTGCGCCCATGCGCTCCTCTGATGCGCAGATGACGACAGGGATGACACTATCCATCTCTCTTGCCACGGTACCACCGAGTTTCTTAAAGGGACCTTGAGAGGAGGCGCCGTTAATTCTTGATATTTGTCGGAAAAATTTTAATTATTTTCATTTACCTGAAATTTTATGTCGACTGGAAGCTCTGAGTAGCGAGCTGTACAAGAGCAGGTACAGCATCAGCACCAGCACCACCACCAGGACCTGATTGACTGGCACACGGATGGCAACTTCTTGGCACTTTTATGTCCATATACAGTGGTTATAAAAAGTCTACACACCCCTGTTCAAATGCCAGGTTTTTGTGGTGTAAAAAAACGAGACAACTTAATTGAAAAAAATTCAATATTTTTGAAAGGGGATGTAAAAATATAAAACTTAGATAATGTGTTTGCATAAGTGTGCACACCCTCTTGTAACTGGGGCTGTGTTCACAATTTGATCACATTCCAAGTCATGTTAAATGGGAGTCAGCTCTCACCTAACACAATATAAAGTGCCTCTAATTGATCCTCCACAAAGTTCAGATTTTCTAGTCGGGTTTTCCTCACATTTACTTTTCTGGCAGAAGCCTAGAGGCTTAGTGCTGCTATCATGCTGTTTTTCTGTGGTTTGGTTGAACATGTTGGTGTTTAAATGTACAATGTGTAATTGTCTTTTTTTTTATGTGTCAGTTTTACTGAAAAGTGGGAGTGCACTTTAATCCCATTTCATTGTATAGCTACTAATACCATATATTAATACTAACTGTGAAGGTTTCTTTTGTGCTGTTGCTGGCCAAATGTTCTTTTCAGAAAATATTACAACATATTCAATACTCACTTTTTCTTAGAAGAGTCATCGTTCATGTTCGTGTACCCGCATCAGGTGGGAAAATCTGTAAAAGATAATCACAAAGAGATGAGAGTTGCAAGTTTGCGAATGAATGTCTAATTATCTGAAAATAAAAATGCTGTATTATCATAATTAAAAAGCATATTACTCAGACAAGATCTATCTATCTATCTATCTATCTATCTATCTATTTATCTATCTATCCATCTATCTATCTACTTAGTTAAAATGTGGTGTGTATCATTGGGTTTGTGAGGAAAGTGTTGACATTAGGGGTGTCAGGGGAGGGGTCAGTTGGTTGGTGGGGAAAACCAAAGCCAGATGGCTTTAGCTTTGTTTTTTGGGGGGGGTTTTACTTCCAGAGGGCTCGACCACTTCCTTGCAATAGGAAATAAATAAAACATGTAACATCTCGTCATCCTACCTTATCACGTCAGGTTAAATTAATAACTGCATGTTTCATTTTATTAGTTTTTTTTATAAGCTTATCAGTGTTCTGCTTTTGAATGTTGCAGAGTCAAATGAAACTCCAACACTCAGCAGGACACAAACTCTTAGTTCATGTGTATCTGGTTTGTTTGTCATTGTTTTAAGATGCCAAAAGCATCTGGAACTGGTTAGGTTCTGAAACGCTCCCTTCAGAAAGCTTCCAGAACCAGCCAGCAATGACAATTACTCTTGGAACATATCCATGCATTGTTTCCCCCTAATTAACACGCGTTGATCACTACAGCCACACATATGCTCCATTATCGAAAGCATAGTAAACGAAGATCAAATATAAACCAGCCTGTGTTCTTCACACCTTTTCCAATAGAATCACACAACACATTTTAAACCACAGTTTACCAGACAGGTTTACTTACGCAAAAAATACATTGTCACTGTATTTACTTATGATTGCATAAAAGTGCAGATTTTAAATGCAAACATGCTCAAGTTGATGTCAAATGCAAGGCAAAAAAATAATAATTCTGTTCAACAGCTTTTGTATTAAAATCTTTCATAATGCATCGCAAATTCTATATATGTGCACATAATATATTTTTGTGTTTTAACCTATATAGGCATAAACTACATATTAACTTTGTCTTTCATTTAACTAAAAAGTAGCACATTATGATCCCTTGCTGACAATGAAACAAAGCAATAACTCACATGAGATAATGACAAACTACATTATGAAACATGACTTTCACTATATGAAGTATGTTTAAGGGTACTTGCCAGAAGGAAAGGTGTCCTGCATGGTATTCAAGGTCCATGTTGAGGAATGAGACCGCCCAAACCCACCAACCGTCCCACTTCACCATTATTCCTTCCTCTCTCTCTCTCATGGAAATGGTCTCATTTTCCAAGATTCTGATCATTCGCTCCCATTTGTGGCCAGAAGAAGGATTGGCTGTCCTAGTTTGTTTGAATTATAGTTGTTTTCTTCAAAAATGTATACTTTTTTTTTTTTTTTTTTTAAACTAAAGCCCCATGTTCAGGCAAGTACGAGTGTTGCATGTATTTTGCATGTTAAGTGCGGGCTCTCTCTAGTGTTACGTGAAAGAATCACTGAATTAAACAAATAAAATGTACAGCATTTAAAACCTCACGTCATTATGGTGGCACTTGGAGAGCTAAGTATTTTTTTTTTGGGTGATACTTGGTGTAAAACGTTTGAGAACAATTACATTAAGTGAGTAAATATCAATATATTGAGTGAAAAAAGTACTTTACATGAAAAAAAAAACGAAAAAAAAAACGATTCAGTCCTCTTGTCTTAACAACTACATTACCCATAATTCGCTCCTTCTTGAAAGGCCGGTTTAGGTTTATCTGTAAAAAGAGTGATCCTGCTAAATTTGTTACTAAATTTGGAAGTAACACAATAGTATTATTGAAAGCTGTCATATTACGTAATATACATATTTTTAATACGATAGAAATGTATTTCTAATTACTTAAATCGTTGTTTTAACCGTCCCTGCAAGTTCATGGTTGGCCAACATCTTTCCGGCATCTCAGTTTGCCGTCAGGAAGCATAAACAAAACGTTTTCATTTTCTTAAAAATGTATATATATTTTCTCTAAGAGATATTTTTGAGGTTTTGCTGACTTTTCATCCAGCATGGACGAAGACGGTCTCAAAATGCTGGTTAAGCTAACCCAGGACGGAGACCTTAGCTCTATGAAAAACCACATGCAGACATGCGGACTAATGGAGGCTGCCAGAGACAAACACTTCGGGCGGTCCGGCGACACTCTCATACACTACGCCGCCCGACACGGACACTTGGATATTTTAGAGTTTATCATAAAAGAAGTCGGCACCGATATGGAAGTTTACAACAACGACTATAAGCGGCCACTGCACGAAGCTGCTTCCATGGGGCACCAAGCATGTGTCAGCTATCTACTGCAGGAGGGAGCGAAAGTGGACAGCTTAAAGAAGGCGGATTGGTGAGGCTTGGAATGATCCAACACCGATGGAATTATGAACTGTACATAAATAAAAGAGATAAATGGGAGGAAGTGGTTGTGAGACCCTTCGATAGCTCAGTTGGTAGAGCGGAGGACTGTAGATGCTAAATGCTGAAATCCTTAGGTCGCTGGTTCGAATCCGGCTCGAAGGAGTGCAGTTTTTTTAATTATTAATTTCATTTATTATTTTATTTATTTTTAATTTTTACCGTTGAAGAAACCAACCTCATTGTTGTGGGAGGAGTAACCCCTTTAAACAACGGATATTGGCACACAAACATTGCGGCAGCACATGTAGAAAGACAATAGACCAATACTCACCGACATAAATTCTTTATCCTCTGTGAAGAACGACTAATGTTTCCACAGCTTACTGAGCTGTTGTGACCGTTTTCTATGTGTATTTATTATGTGTCTCAAACTGTCACCTGGTAGACAAGGCACACACACTAGAAGGAACAACACAATGCCCTTTGAATTATCATGATGCACAAATGTTTTTTGTTGTTGTTGTTTTTAGGTTTTTAAAAAGGTAAATACTTGAGTGCTATTTTTCTAATCAAACACAAAATGTTATGGGAATAAGCATATTTTAGTAGGTTTTTCATATAGGTTTTGAGGTGGAAAAAGTCCATCTCTACACAATTTGATGACATTTTTTGATCAAATCTCTCTCCCAGGACCCCTCTGATGATGGCCTGCACTCGGAGGAACCTGGACATGATCCGGGAGCTGATGGAGCACTCCGCCGACCCGTTCCTGAGAAACAAAGATGGCTGGAACGCCTTCCACATCGCCTGCAGGGAGGGCGATCCCCTGGTGGTCCGCTACCTCCTCGAAGTCGCTCCGGATGTGTGGACAAGTGAGAGTAAGACGCGCAGGACACCTCTCCACACGGCGGGTGAGCTGTTCTCACGTCCCGAATCCAATTGCATGATCTATGCATTTCATATTTTGCCTTATTTGCTTGTCATCTAGCTATGCATGGCCGTGAGGAGGTTGTTGGCATCTTGCTTGAGAGGTACGTTATGCACAATCTAGCATCTGGTATCTTATATTAGACTTGAGATAGGTCTGCCACAATGCTGTCATTTTGAGCGTAAAGTGTTGTCCAGATGTGACTACAACCCAGACCACAAAGACAGCTGCGGAGTCACACCTTTCATGGACGCTGTGAGGAACGGGCACATCTCATTGGCCAGGCTCCTTTTGGAGAAACATCAGGTAGAAACACTGCTAGATGTTGACCTCAAAGGTTTACATCACATATTCAAATGGGGCATCTTAAGATGACTTGTTTATATGCACTGTAGGCATCTCCAACTGCAGCCGACATACTTGGGGTTCAGCCAGTGCACCAGGTGGCTATCACTGGCCAGGACCAGGCGCTGCGGTTCCTAGTACGAGAGCTCCATGTTGACGTGAACCAGAGGGCCACTGGCTCGCAGCTCACCTCCTTGCATTATGCTGCCAAGGTAGGATTATAGTTATGTTTCCATTTATATTTTGTCTGAAAACATACATTTTATGATTTCTTTCACTGCGCTTAAATTTAAGAAAATGTTAAAAACTGCACTTCATGGTTTGAATAAAATGTATTGCTCTTAAAATTAAATATTGTACCTAAACAAATGTTTAAAAACAAAAAGTTGTGATATTCAAAGTTAAATACAACTGAACTCTACTTGGGCTGTGATACTTTTGCATACCACTAGAGGGAACGCCTGTACCACAACTCTCATCCATGTGAATACATACCGGAGTGACAGCCCTGTTTTCAAGCAAAAGATTGTACGATTGCAATATGTGTATATTTGTTTTTAGGAAGGCCACGTTTCCACTATAAAGACACTGCTAGACTTGGGAGCAGATCTTCATGTTCGGGACAAAAAAGGAAGAACAGGTAAGCAGTTTGTCACACCCCATCAGCATATGCCTCTATTTTCGATAGCAATTGTCCTCACACAGGAAAGCCAGAGTGAGAGTCAAACCCAGAACATGCTAACCACTTGGCTACCTCGCTGCTTGTTTTCAGACTCCATTAAAATAATATTGTTACCTACTTATATTCAATGCCTTCATTTTTTAAAGATTGTATATCATGTAAAAATAAACTTTAAACTAAGTATAGTGGAGCCTCCAAATTCAAATTCCCCTAAAAAGGGGTACAATTTGGAGTTCAACTGAGTGTCTAACTTTGGGTTCAAAACCATCATTGTGCGTGACATCGCGACTTACTGCCATGTAGGAAGGGTTACTGTACAGCTCAGTACAATATTATCTATGTGAAAAATATTGCGAATTACTAATATTACAAATATAATTACATTTTACCAAGTAGATGCTAAGCATATGTGATGAGCATTAAAATGAGCAAAGAATCTTGTGATCAATAGCATTTTTACTACTTCTTAACAGGGTTGCAAAAGTCTGTGAATTTTCAAACTTGGAAACTTTACATGGGAATAAATATGAATTTATAGAATTGAACAGAAATAAAACAGGAATTTACAAAATTTAAGGTTGGCTCTTATAGTTTAATGAATACAGCGCCTAACTTCTCTTTATACAGGAGTTTACTACTGTACGACTGTCTGTTTTTTTTTGTCTCTCACAAGCTCTCCACATGGCTTCCATCGGTCAACACGCGGAAGCTGCCAGGACATTGCTGCAGCTCGGGCTCGAAGATTCCCAGGATGCATCTGGCACCATGGCACGCCAACTTGCCAAAAAATCTAACATAATGCAAGTTTTCAACTACATTTAATCAAATCCACTCAAGGGCATGATAATTCTAATATAATAAAGAAAGAAACATCGACATTTTTCTTATTTTTTCCCTCTTAGGTAGCTAAAACGAAAGTTTAGATATCTGTTTTCAAATGGAGGGAGTTAAAGTAATAAGTCATCAGAAAAATAAATATTCAAACAAAGTATAGATACTTGAGTAACAAAGTCTTTGTACTATAATTCTCAATGTGTGGTAGTTGTTTGTGAAGAAAGATCGCTGAATTCAATATTGAAACTGTGTGTAATGTTATAGTGGCTTAAACCCTTTTAAATCCTTTGCAGTACATTTGTTAAATACAATTGAGTTATATTTAAATACATTTGTTAAATACAATTGAATTGTATTTCATAAAAAAAGTGCATTGTTTGTTTTTAAACATTTATTTAGGTACAATTTTGAATGACCTTTTATGTGTAATACATTGGAATTGAATGATTATTTAGGATAAGCGGTACAGAAAATGGATGGATGGATTATTTAAGTACAGTTTTTATTTTCCTATATTTAAGCAATGTTCAAACTGTGCAAAATGTTACAGTGGCTTACAATAGTATTTAATAGGACCGCTACTGTGTTTTTGATGAATACTTAGACCTTCTATTAAATTAAGACAGTATTTTAAATTTGGTCATTATGGTGGTATAGTGGTGCCTTGACTTAAGAGTTTAATTCTATCCGTGACCACGCTCGTATCTTAAAACTCAAAAATCGCAAGTCATCGCTTTTCTCATTGAACTGAAAAGAAATGCTATGAATCCGTGCCAGCCTCCCAAAAAACACCAACAAAAATGCTTTTAATAAGAAAAATAGCACTCTACAATATTGTACTTTGAAAAGAAATACGGTAATAACATAATTATATTGAATGTAAAGAATTAAACAGTACATCATGATTTCATGGTTTACTGTAGTTCATTGTGCTGCTCCTTTTAGTGTGGGCGCATTAACCACCAGAGGCAGTATAATACATCGAAACATACAACACATAGATTTGATGATAAAACACAGAAAACCATCGCAAAACTAAGCTGCAAATAATAGTAGTAGTTTTTTTCACAGAGGATAAAGAATATATGCATGTCTGTGAGCATTGTTCGCACGTGTTCCTACCGTTTTTGTCCAAAAATAAATTATTGAAAGATTAATAACGACTGCAATATCGATGCAAGTTTCGTAAGGCTGTCAATAGCATTTCCCATTATGTGTTAGCATTAAGCTAGCGGACTTTCATAAGGCAGATATGTGCTCTGGTTAAATACACAGCGTGTAATTCTTTTTAAAAAAATGTTTAGTCTTTATACTACATTTAAAGTACAAGTTCCAATAAATAGCTTGAAGCAAGCATTTGGCATCTTTTTAAAAAAAAAATAAAAAGTTGTTCGCTATCTGCTCCTTGTTGTCAAGTTTGCTGTCACCATTTAGGGCTACAATGGCTGAGTTTATCATGTTATATATATATATATTTATATATTTATATATATATAATTTTTTAAAATATTTTTTTTTAGCCTGTGTGCTAACTTTGCTAAGTTGTTGTTAACAAGTGATTGACGTGCGCCAGCCCCACCCCGGAGTCGCCTGGCCCCGCCTGAGCCCCAGCCCTGAGCCCAGCCCCTTACCACTTCAGCCCCGCAGGATCTCCATTTTCTTCTTCTTTCCCTGTCAAGGAGCTCCGCCACCACAATCCAAAGGCTTATTCGAAATGAATGACGAATACGACGTTATCGTCCTCGGCACCGGACTGACGGTGAGGAAATTCTTCAACGAGTCCGCTCGCATCGCTTCGAAAACGCTTTGCAACCTGTTAACCGCGAGGTTAGCTCTCAAGGCTAACTGGGCCTAATTAGCATCGGCTAGCGCTAACTAGCGCTAAAACCTTGCTAATTTAACCGCTTCAAATATCCGTAAACAGGAACGTCCCATTAATATATTGAATTTAATTTAGGCCGTTGTTGAAAGGCTTGCTGGAGTCGAAAGTTAGTTGGCAGTCGAATGCTAGCACTGGTAGGCCACTTAGTCGGGAGAAGATTAATCGAAGATTATTAGTGTGCTAACATTAGCCTATCTATTTAAGGTAGCTACGCCCGATAACAACGATCTGTAAATTTCTAATTGAACATGTGTTGCGTTCTTCCAACTATATATTTTTTTTCTAATTGACATTTCTTTCCATATGATGCATGACAGCCAATATAATAGCAAATAACTGCAGTAGCTGGTTTAATCTAAACGTGTGGTCACTATTTCCGCAGGACTCAAGAGAAAGCAGGTTAAGTGAAATGACAAATTTAGTTGGTCACGAATAACTAAGTCATAATTTGAGTGTCAAGTAATTTTTCTGGAGACATTTAGTTCAACTCGATAAATGACAGTCAATAAATTAGAATACAACTACTAATTCTATCTAAATGCAAAGTCACCATTTGAGCATTATGCTCAAGAGGAAGCAAGTAAGTGAAATGTCAACTTTAATTGGCCTTGAATGACTTAAATATTACGTTTTGGGTGGTCAAGTTAACTGTCCTCAAATGACTATATTTTGGGTGTTCACTAGGACCCGACTGGTACGGATGTTTTTATGCTGATGCCGATTCCAATATTTGTCAGGAAAAAAATTCAGATAACCGATTAATTGGCTGATTGATTTAAAAAAAATAAAAAAATTATATATATATATATATATATATATATATGTATATATATGTATAATGAATTAAATAATGTAGAAACTATTCACTTTTTGTTCAACAGGTTCAAATTTGGTTTTAAAATAGCACAAAGGCCCAAATAACTACTAAGTGCAATGTTGTCGTGTAGGACATGTATTCGGCCCACGACAAAAGTATGACGTACTCTACAAATGAAATTGCTTGGTTTTGCGGTCAACTGTTAATGGCTGACACATGACATCAGGCAAATCCCGTGATGACCGTGGGATTGGAGCAGTTCAAGGGGACAGCTTTCTGTTTCAAAGCAGCAGTTTCCGGACTATTCTGAAGACGAGCCCTATAAGAACCGATTGCAATGCTGATATTTGCAGCCGGAGATCTGAACACATCACAATTGTAGTCCCAATTGCACAGTTTGTAGTGTAGTTCGTGCCAAACAAAAGATCTTATTGTAACATACATTACCTAACACATTGGATAATCTGGGGGTGGGGGGGACGACAACACATCATAAGATATCATGGCATTAAAAAAAAAATGCTTCTTTTTCCTTGGTGTCAGTAAGTACTCTGTTAGTCAGTTTAGCCTTCCTAAGCGTTGACTAAACGTTACGGAAAGGAAGTGAAAGCCTGCCATCCTTCCTCTCTCACTACAGTGCATCAGGTTTGCCTGTGTTTTAAGGGATGCCAAGCAAGTGAGAGTGACATAACTAAAGTACATTCTAAGCTACTTGACAAAGGTCACAGAGCAAAAGTTATTTGGTGTCATGTGATTTTTTTATTTTTTTTTTTATTTATTGGAGAGCAGCGTCCTGCTGCCCAGTTTACTGTCAGTTTATTGGTTTAAGGTGAAGCTGAACGTTTCCTGTTGTCTCGGTGTTTCCACTGAAGCTACTTTCGTGGCCTGAGGGAGGGAAACTCAAATGTTTTGATTCATATCCTGTAAGAAACCAGACCCATTTCTCCTTGAAGGAAAATTATGTGGGCTGTAACTCAGACCAAGTGGATTACGTAGAACACATTTTTAAAGTTTGTTTTGAAATGGCACAACTTCATGTCAAAGATCTGTAATGTTACATGTATGTCACGTTGAGCCTTTTTGGTAATTTTGTCATTTCAAAAGGACTATGCCGTAAACTGGGGAACCCAAACCCCCCCACCCCCCTCCGTACAACTAACTGGTTTGCATTGTCTTGCATAGATGTTAACCTCAATCGTAATTTTATGCTTTCTTCCGGCAGGAATGCATCTTGTCTGGAATCATGTCGGTGAAGGGGAAGAAGGTGCTACACATGGACCGCAACTCTTACTATGGAGCTGACAGTGCCTCCATCACGCCTTTGGATGATGTATGTTTTTTAAAAAAAAATATTTATTTGTTTTTATTAGGAGACACCACGGATAACAGATTGAAACAACAAATTGAAAATATTTTCTTTTCATGCATGTTTGAGAACAGTGAATTTGTCTAAGCTGCATCATTGTTGAGGATGTTTTTTTTTTTTTTTAAAGCAGCTGCTTAGTTGAAGTGCATCATCATCACCATCCGTGGTGTACTTTTGGTTCTGTGTCCTTTCAGCTCTACGCACGCTTCAACCTCCCCGGCAAACCTCCCGAGTCCATGGGAAAAGGTCGGGATTGGAACGTGGACCTCGTCCCAAAATTCCTCATGGCCAATGGTATACCTTCCTCCACTGCATAGTTATTTACACTGGATTGTCAAATACAATGATTGATAGCGACCAAGCCCTCCCACAAATAGTCTTAAAAGATTTACCTTTGTCTATAGATGCTGCAGTATGGTGGCAGAGCACTACCTTTGTCTAAATTAAGTTCCTCAACTCACGTCAACATAGTTTCTTGCCACCAAAATGCCACAAGATGGCAGCAAAGCACTACTCTTGTCTAAATGAAGCCCCTCAACTCATGTCAACATAGTTCCTTGGCATTGAGATGCCACAAGATGGTGATAAAGCTCTACTATTGACTAAATTAAGGTCCTCAAGTCACTTCAACATAGTTCCTAGGCACTAAGATGATGCCAAAATAATACTTTTATTATACAAGACTTGAGCAGAAAAACGGAAAACAATGAGGGATAGGTTCCCCAAAAAATATCTGAATACGCAGGGAAAATATCTTGCTCAAGTTATCTAGATTTAAAAAGTAGAATTATTATTTTTTTTTTGTAACATCATGTGCACATGACTGCATTTTAGGCCACGTCAATGTAGAATAATTGGCATATAATAATAATGAAATCAAAGAATATTTCAAAATTTTCTCAACTCTTATTTTCATGGGAGAGGTCTGCGTGGAGATGTAGGACAACTTTCCCAAACTTGACATCATGATGTTAAGACCACAAAGTAGTTGAGTGAATTCCAGTTTGCCTCAAATCGCTTCCAAAAATCAATGATCAGTTCCATAGCAACCACCAAATTCTTCACGATTTAATCGATTGTTATGCTCACCCATACTTCTAACTGGAGCTAATTTTATTTTGTCCTTGGAAAGACTGGTTTTAAACACACTTTGAGGACTTGAAGCATATGTATATGTAATAGAGCCCCAGAATGCTGTACTTTTGAGTAACAATGTATTTGACATTCTATGAAAACAGCCTGACTGAAACATTTTTCTCAGGTCAACTGGTCCGCATGCTGCTGATCACCCAGGTGACCCGTTACCTGGATTTCAAAGTGATCGAGGGCAGCTTTGTGTACAAGGCCGGCAAAATTTACAAGGTCCCCTCCACGGAGGCCGAGGCTCTGATGTCGAGTAAGTCACTTCGGAACGACAAATGCGTGTTCGTGCCTAAACTGTCTGTGTAAATCTGTCAAGGTCTGATGGGCATGTTTGAGAAACGGCGCTTCAGGAAATTCCTGATCTACATTGCCAACTTTGACGAAAACGACCCCAAAACCTTGGAAGGCTTCGACCCCCACAAGACGACCATGAAAGCTATTTTTGAGAAGTTCAACTTGGGCAAGGATGTCATCGACTTCACTGGCCACTCCCTTGCTCTCTACCGCACAGATGAGTCAGTAGTCTTTGCAATTGTACAGTCAGACTTCCTTCATGTACTTAAAATCATTGAACATGCCTAAAATTTTGATTAAGTGCGAGAAACAGTAACTCACAAGGTCTGGTTAAATGCAGGTGACATTTTGAAATCATACAACTTGTTAAACCATTTTTATTCGTCTGTAGCAAATTGCCCTTATTTAAGAATGTATTTGTGAAGGTAAAGCTTGAATCATGACTGAATGCATGTATTTTTTATGATGATGTTCACAAACGTTCTCATCTCCCTGTTCAGATACCTGAATCAGCCCTGCATCAACACAATAAACAGGATAAAGCTTTACAGTGAGTCACTCGCCAGATATGGCAAGAGCCCATACCTCTACCCCCTGTACGGCTTGGGAGAACTGCCACAAGGTTTTGCCAGGTATGAGAGCCACCAGATTCTCAGGGGTGTTGAAATTAATCATACAACCGATGTGTTGCAATGCGGACAGGATCGATTCTGCAGTGATGCCGTTGCCAGAGCATCATCGATTATAACGTCACGACAGTGCTTGATTTTCCGCCCGCGGCATAAAGGTTCTTGTGGTCGTTATCTTAAGGATAGTCTCATCCAAAGCGTTATAACTCCGCTCCCGGGATGCTCCAAATGTTTTAGAAGTGGCTGTGTGGACACATTTTACAAACAGACAGGGAAGCGTGGATTGGACAAGTCGCATGCGGTGTTAATGCTGTTTCCAAAAAATAAATAGGTTGGGAATGCGACCAACTTAAAAAATCATGGTACATATGATGTGAGTCTGCCAACAATCCCACCTAACTCAGACAAAAGGAACAAAATAACCAATGCTTTATAGCAAAGGATTAACGTGTTTCAATACTTGAGGACGTTGGAGCGGTGAACCTTTTTTCTAGCTATTTTACAGCTATTTTATTATCGTAATAATAATAAATGCAATAATTTACATATACAATTATTTTTTTAACCTAATGGTTAGTCAACCGGGCAACTTTCCTTCTGATGTTCAACTAGAGCCATACGAGACAGGAGTGTGAAGTTTTACACCAGTTACCACTGACGCATTTTCTCAGCCTGTTGTTGAAAACTATGTTCGCTGTCTGATGAGTATTTTACACATCTGCCGTTTCTGTTGCTACTCTGATGTAAATTTTTGGGTATCTGTGTCAAAGGCGAATCTTCCACACTCTTGTACAATAACCATTTTCCTTAAATAGTTTAAACCCCCCAAAAGAGGTTTGTAATTGCCTATAGATGCCACAAGATGGCGACAAGTTTTTTATTTTTTTTATTTTTTTTTTTTTATATATATATATATAAATATTGTACGTGACTTTGGCCTGAGCACGTTAACATCAAATCAGGGAGTTTTTCAGCAAATAAGGGAGAAAAAAAACATGCAAATGCCTAACAGCTAATATATGGTGGTTCATTGTATGTCTAAACAGTTTTAAATGTTGATAGAAGCAGCAAAAAAGAAAACCGGTATAAATTGTTTCCCCTTTTTAGGCTGAGTGCCATCTACGGTGGGACGTACATGTTAAACAAGCCCATTGAGGAGATAGTGATGGAGAACGGAAAGGTGGTTGGAGTCAAGTCCGAGGGGGAGGTAAGTATGCTTTGGTTTTTGGATGATGTTGTCAGTAAAGGTACTACTGTCAATGCTAATTAGGTTAAAGTCCGTTTTTTAACTTTTTTTTTTTTTGTCCTGAACTTCCAGCTTCATGGTTACCGGTATGTGTTTGTCCCGCAGATCGCCAGGTGCAAGCAGCTGATTTGCGACCCCAGTTACTTCATGGAGCAAACCTCCAAAGTGGGCCAGGTGATCAGGGCCATCTGCATCTTGAGTCACCCCATCAGCAACACGGGCGACATCAATTCTTGCCAGATCATCATCCCCCAGAACCAGGTTAACAGGAAGCACGGTGTGTACTTAGGCAATTGAACACGAGAGATAGAAATTCTAAGGTAAGCGACTGCCGTGAACCTCTTGTCTGTCTCCGTTTCCAGACATCTACGTTTGTATGATCTCCTTCGCTCACAACGTGGCGGCACAGGGCAAATACATCGCCATCGCCAGCACCACGGTGGAAACGAATGACCCCGAGAAAGAGATCAAGCCCGCCCTGGACCTACTGGAGCCCATCGAGCAGAAGTTTGTCAGCGTCAGTGACCAGTTTACTCCTAATGACGATGGCACTGAAAGCCAGGTACACCGACTATTTTTGATATATTAATGTGACTGTCCTAAATTAAGGCATTAATCATTATTAACTGACTTTTGGAGGGAGGATTGATTTTATTGTAAGGCCATTTCGCCCAGCCCTAAGATTCTATTAAGGTTTTTTGGCCTGAAGAAAGATCTGTGAGCTTCCTCGAAAAGTTCAGAATTTAAAAAATCTATGTCTTGTGTTCTCCCCATGTAGATTTTCATCTCCCGTTCATACGATGCCACCACCCACTTCGAGACTACCTGTGACGACATCAAGAGCATCTACCGGAGGATGACTGGATCAGACTTTGACTTTGCCGAGATGGAGCGCGGGAAGAAAGACATCTACGGCGACGCTGCCGAGTAGAGACCGCCACGGCCACAACGCACTCCTCATCATCACAGACGAACGCTGCCCAAAACTGAAACCTCATATAGAAAGAATACTGACTCAAAATAAATGTACACATCCCAAGTTTATGTGGCGGTCCTGTGGGAAGTTGATCATGTAGAGTTCTGAAATAGTGTTGCTGGATTAAGATCAGGAAGGGAGCTGTGATTTTTTTTTTTTTTTTTTTTAATCACTCTCAGATGGCTGAAGCACTTACGCCACAGGGCAAATTGGTTATTAAACACAGGGCAAATTGGTTACTAAAATACAATAATACCCTATAGTTTGATGTCAAAAACAATGCAGAGTCCAAAGATGCCAAATTAACATCCAGTACATCATTTTGTGTATGTGTTTGTAAGCAGAGGGATTTACTTATACTGTCTTAAATTGTATTTAAACGTGTTCGGGTATTTTTTTTCTCTTCAGGTTGATTCGGTTGTTAAAAAAAAAGTGGATATGTCAACATTGTCTTTCGGGGGTGTTATTGTATTTCCCACACTGCAGCCACACACTACCATAAATCATAAAACTACCTGGACTTCTCAACCGCTTGTAAGAAGGTGTAATAGTGTTCCTGTTTTGTGCAAAATGAGGCAAAAACTGCTTAAGAAGGACCAAATGTGTACTGTGGCAGTATTTGAATTTAGAGCCCCATGATGAGTTGTCATCTATTTGAGACAAGAGCAACTTGGGCACTGATGATTTCTGTACTGCAAAGTTAAAAAAAAAAAATAATTCAAAAAATTTCTTGGGTTGTTTCTTATCAGTGTCGGTTAGCATGGACCATATACCAGCGAATACTTGAATGACTCATAATTTGATCTGAAATTAGAGGAATAATGCATTAACTGCATCATTATGGCGAAGACTGAATTTAAATGGATGTAAATGGTCACGTTATTTGTGGAGGGGCTAATTTTTACCATCTCTCACCTGTTCAACTTCAACTCCCAAGATTGAACATGCCGCTGGGCTCATTTACTTTGACTCGATTAGTGCTAATATATATATATATATATATATATAATTTAACTAAAGTGTTAAAGTTATTCTATCTATTAAATTTACTGGATTTGATCAATCCACACGAAAACCTGTTTTTTTTCCCATTCTTTCGCTCCCCCCGCAAGACTACAACTCCCAGGATTCCACGCGCCGCTTGGCTCCAATTACGTCGACTGGTGACACATTGGTAAACAACATGGCTGTGACACCGGCAAGAAGATCATCTTTTCACGATTTAGGTTAATTTTCGTTCACTTGAACTTGAAATAATCACATCCGAAGTTGTTTATAAATAGGTGTAACCTTCTAACAGTGCGTCTCCTCGCCTTATGTCGTCCAAAAATGCTAAGCGTAACATAGTGAACAGGTTGACAGTTTTCTGTAACTAACAGCGATTTCAAATAATGGAATGACTTTCACGAACTCATATCCATTTTTGTGACATTTTCAAACCAGGTTTGTGGGCGGACCGGACTGTCCTCCACGAAGCCGCATCTCAAGGCAGAGCTTTGCAGTTGATACGGTTGATCGAGAGTGAAGCGTCGGTCAACATCGTGACCTTGGACAACATCACGCCGCTGCACGAAGCCTGCCTCCAAGCCCACCCGCACTGTGTCCGGCTGCTGCTGGAAGCTGGAGCCCAGGTTGTGCCCGTGCAGTCGGCTGTATGTGATTGCATGAGAGAAGTGTGTCTTGCCCAGGTTTACGTCTTCTATTGGGCCACTTGTTTAACTGTTATCGCCACAACATCTTTAGTAATTAAAAGCTGTAGATTTTGCAGAAAAAAAAGTTGTGCATCTGTGGAAAAATAGGAGCTTTTATTTTTTTTTTTTAGAAAAAGGGGCATAATAAATTGTATATTTTCTAGAATACGTTATATCATTTCTCGAAAGAAAAGGCATTTTCAGAAAAGTCATACTTTTTTTTGACAAAAAGGAATATCATTTTGAGGGGACGAAAGTGCATTTTCCAGTTGGAGAAAAGTTGTATATTTTTAGAATAAAGTTGAATATTTCCAAGAAAAAAAAGTAATTTTTTGAGAAAGAAGTTGTATCTATCTTTAAATGGGTCATATATTTTTTTAAATATATGGAAATGTATTTGAAAAAAAGTAACATTTTGAGAAAATAAATCATAGATAAAAGGTTGTATATTTCAGAAAAAAAAATATTTTTGAGAGTCATTTTAAGGAATTTTTTTAGAGGAAACATACATTTAAAGAAAGGTCATTTAGTTTTGAGAGAAAAAGTTGTATATTTTCTAAAAAGTACATTTTGGAGAAAAATAGTAAATCTGGGAGAAAAAAGTTAATCTTTTATAGATAAAAAGTACATTTTCAAGAAAAAATCAGATTGAAAGAAGTGCATTTTTGAAGTTGTATATTTTCATGAAAGATGGTCGTTTGTTTGAGATAAAATGTCTTCTCACAGTCATATATTTCAGAAAAAAAGTCATACATATGAGACATTTTTATTTATTTTTAAAAGTCGTAGACTTGGTCCAGTTTTAAGGAGACTCTAAATTCTGCAGGACAAGCGCTTTAGAAAATGAATGGCAGTTGCTTTTTCTTTCAGGTGGATGTGCGTAATATCCATGGCAGCACTCCCCTCTGCAACGCCTGCGCTTCCGGTAGCTTGGAGTGCGTTAAGCTGCTCTTACAGTACGGCGCCGAAGTCAACCCGTCACTCACTGCTTTGACCGCCACCCCCCTCCACGCGGCCTGCATCCAAGGCAATACGCGACACGTCGCCCACCCGGTGATGTCAATTTCGTATAACGCTCCCTTCCCTCCTCAGGAAATCCTGAGATAGTGAGGCTGCTGATAGCCAGCGGTGCCCAGCTGGAGGCGTACGACATCCACTTTGGCCCACCCCTGCACATCGCCTGTGCAAAAGCACGTGTGGACTGTGTCAGGGAGCTTCTGCTTGCAGGTCAGACAGTATTTATATATATATATATATATATATATATATATACACACACACACACACACACACTGACGAGTGTTATTTTATTAATGTTTGCGGGGCTGGAACAGATTGTCACTTCAATGGGAAAAGTTGATTTAAGATACGAGCGTGTTCATTTACAAGCAGTATTTTCCTTGTAAACATTCTTACATGAACTCCATGCAGGTGCCAACGTGAATTCAAGCAATTTTCACGAGACCGCCTTGCACCACGCGGCTCGACTCGACACGCCGGATGTGATCGAGCTGCTGCTGGAGTTCGGAGCCAACACGCACGCCGTCAACAACCAGGGACTAAAGCCCGGCGACTACTCCACACCCGCGTCGCCGTCGCACACTTGTCTCAGGTTTTACGAAAGTGGGTCGGCACTGCTGTACTCTGCTTCTTCGTGAAAGTGACAATTCATCAATACGTCGCATCTGTGTGTTTCACAACAGAAAACCCTCTCAGCCTTCAGCAGCTTTGTAGGATCACCATAAGGCGGGCTCTTGGTACCACAGCCTCGGTGGGCATAGGTTTGCTGGACATATCCCGTCGCATTCAAAGCTATCTCCAGTTTTGCGATCACCCCACATCACTATAGTTCCAGAGATGTTTGATTTACAATACAAATGTACGATGAACCCCCGCTATTTGTGAGGTATAGGGAACGAGACCAACCGCAAATATTGGAAATTCACACGTAATGAACTCGTCGCCCTAAAAGGGATTATACAGTACTGTGATTGGCTGTCGATGCCACATGATTGCAGCAAAGGACTACTTTTGTGTAAATGAAGCTCATCAACTCACTTGAAATTTGAATGACGAACTGCGCATGTGCGGGGGTTCACCGTTTTAAGAAATGCAGACAAAAAGGACAACTAAATCTGATGACTTTGTGCAATAGCGACAAGATGGCGGTGGCCATGTTTGGATGGGCCTACTAACTTAACTTGCACGCCAGCTACATGAAAGTTAACAGAAACTGCATGGAAAAGGGCAAGTATTTTTAATAAAAGATCTTGGAAGGTGAGTGGACGAACACACTCGGACCTTACTAGTATTACTACTAGTTAATAGTTTACTTTGCCTGTATTCGCTTGCATTTATTATTGTGTCAATGCCCAAAGGTGAGCTCAACGACTGTTTACGTAAAGTGGTAGCTTATTGTCAATGTCATCCGTATCTACTGCATTATCATTAAAGCTGACACCGTATGAACCATATTTGTTTTCTGACTTTATTTAAGCCGAAAGGAAAATATTTAGGCCATCAAAATACTGTACATATCTGTGTCAAATGTTCCTGTACAAACAATGTTAAACTGCAGTTGGACAATGGTTCTCCAGCGCGTAACAGACGGTGACCATCTTATCCAAAAATGTGACTTCTTCACGGTCACATGGTAGCGTCATGTCCACGGGCACGGCAGCTTTTAAGAGTTTATACTTGCGGTGAATACTTCCGAGGAGCGTTCCGATGTGCTCTAGCAGGTGGGCAGTCTCTCCCAAGTTTTTCTCAGCGAGATGACAATCGGTGTGGGCAAAGGTCGGCACGTCGACTTCGGCACAAAACAAGCCGCCGCTTTGGTCAGCGTCGAAACCGACCGCCAAGATGACGTCACCTGGCAACAACTTATTTAGGAAGCCACTTTTCACCAACATGTTCTTGGCACCCGTGAATCCATCGCACCCTTTTGATACGAAACCAACAAATCCACTGGGTGTGACGGCAATTAAATACTTCACGGCATAATCGCTGGGGACCATTTGGTGTTCTTTGTGACGTGACGATTTATGAGCCAACACTTTCAAACAGTCAACGACGGCAACGGCTTTGCGTCCGAAGGCCTCGACAAACTGTTGGGGCATCGTCCTTTGTAAAGTATTTCTGTCGGGCCACGTAATGGAAGGCCTCAGGTTTGTGTACAGAAACGAAACGGTGTCCTGAAACGTCCTGTCCACGGTGCCTGTAGAGATGCTAAAAATGTGGGCGAGGTGCTGGGCGGGCAAATCCAGCCGGAGGCGCATGAAGGTCAGCAGGAGGACTTGGAAAGGACTGAGTTTGCTCTCCTGGGCTGACATGAGAGGCAACAAAAAACAGAAAAAGTGCATGAAAGAGCCCACGCTTGGCATACCTGTGTAATATTCCACTTTGTTGTCGTCGTCTTCGAAGAAGCCGTCCGGCATCTTGAAGGCATCGAGCTCGCGCCTGAGCTGTCTGTTCTCCTCCACCAGGCGGCTGACTTCCGCAGCCCTCTGGATGCAAAAGTCGCATTCCATCTGGCCCGCTTCCTGTTTGACCACTTGGATCAGCTTCTCTTCTTGCTTGACTTCCTTGGCTCCAATTCCACAGCCCTCTCCGCCGCATTCCGTTTGCCCTGTTGGTTTTACTTCCCATTTGACTATTTCATATGACTCCTCTTCCTGTTTGACATTCCACGTTGCCGCTTCCTTGCACTGCATCGGCTCTTCCGCACTTGACCCCTGCCCCTCCTGGATGCGCTTGCTCCGTAGAGCCAACTTCTGACTTTTCGCCGAACGCGGGGTGTCACCGTTTTCATTCTCTGAGTGGCCCATATGCAGTGTCGGCGCCCAGTCCGGGTCGTTCTCCATCATTTCATACGCCGGCTTCCCTGCAAGCGAGCAAGCACAATTGCATCACATTTTCTCCTGACATTTCAAAACACCTCAACCAGGCTGGATTTACACTACAGGGTTTTAGTGACCCAATACAGATTTTCTTTGCTCTAATGTGACATGGTTCGCATATACGTCGTGACAGAATAGTTATAAAAATATACATGTAATCGGATGTCTTCAGATCGGAATTGGGCCTCTTCCAAATGTGGTTACAAATCTGATACACATTGGACTTGTGTGTGAAGACGTGGATCCGACGTACTCTATCAATGCAAGCTTGACGTCATCGAAATACAATAATTTATGTTATCGATTAATTTGTCAGGGCAATTTTTATTTATTTATTTGGGGGTGGGGGGGGTCGCTTTTGTAGTGCCTCGCTCACACTAACAACATGGCTGTGAACAAAGGAGCTAGTTTTAAAAAGCACGAGGGTTAGAGAGCGAGTGAGGGTGACCAATTTTGTGATTTTTTCATTAGGCGACTTTTCTGACCTCTCTAAAACTGTAAAAACAATTTAGAAACTCAAATTTGGTTTACTGGACGCAACGTAATTTAAGCTGCACACACTATGAATAATAATAAAAAAAAATCTGAACTGTATATTGCACACATATACGAGAAAAATCCAACACAATAAACTAAATTACTGCTGCTTGCAAAATGAAAACAGCACTAATTCAGGCCATCTGCACTTCTTGCCTCTGAAGGCCTTTGTCGTCTTCTTGCAGCGAGAAAGTTCTCCACGCTGCTTCCTCCAACGTCGTATCATAGATTCATTTACTCCAAGCTCGTGCGCAGCGGATCGATTGCCCTTTTCGATTGCCAGGTCGATCGCCTTCAGCTTGAAGGCCGCAATGTAGGCAGTACGTCGCGTCTTCGGCATGATGAGGTGCTTGTTCAGGTCTGAATACCGATCTGAATGCTTCAATCTGTGCGGATTTGATTTAAAAATGTCAACAGTTAACATTTGAACATGACTCATGGGGAAAAAAAAAAAATCATGAACAGATTAGACGATTTTGGTGAGTTCAAGAGCAGCTAAGCCTGGCATTAGGGAAGAACCGCACATTACCCGCAACAATTAAAGCTGGGGGAAAAAGTCGCCATTTCTAATTCGAACTTGACTGAAGGCATTCAATCGGAATTGGGCACTTGGTTCTGCAGTTTAAATCTAGCCATAACATCCTGGTATACTTCACTCACTGGATAGTATTCTCCCAAAAATGTGGTACCACTAGTGGTGCACAAGCACCCTCTCGTGGTACGGAAAAGAATCACTGAATTAAATGTTCAAACTGTGCATAATGTTACATTGGCTTCAACTTTTAAAAAAAAAATGCAGTACAATTGATGCATTTAATCATTTTGAAACATTTGTCATCAAACATTTAGGGGCACTTCTTAGTTAAATGTGTAACACATTTGATATGAATCATTATTGATGTTTTGTTCTGTACTTAAGCGCAGCGTTAATGTTCTGTGCATAATGTTCCAGTCACTTCATTTTTTTTTTAAATCCGGTGCAGTACAGTACAGTATTGGTCCCATGAGGGGAATTAAATGCAACCCGTATATGAAATATAGAAAATATATACAAGCCAATTTAACCGCTGTCACCGTGCTAAAAACAACGGCTACCGTACAGTATTTACCTTTGTGGAAATGTCGACAGCAGACGAACATGAACGGCGTTATCTTGTCAAAGGTTATGTCTTTGCGTCGGACGGCGGCGACCCAAGCCGACCGACGCCTGCTGGAGATCTCCCTCATCTGCGGCCCGTGGCTTTTTTTCCAAGTGGGGAAGGTGAAAAACCTCGATCCGTTGTCGAGTTTCCTGCCGCGGCTGTCGTGCGACTTGTTGCTGCAGCCTACGACACAACATATGCGAACCATAACCGATTCAGAATACGATTCAACACGGAGAGGTTTTTATCTTGTTGATTATTTTCGTCCTCTTCTTCTTCTTCCTCAAGCCGGCAGATCAGACACTTGTGTTTTTACTCACTGCTGCCATCTATTGCGACTCCGTGATATTGCTTCCACATGCTTCATATGTTTCCCCCCAAAAATATCGTCAGAAAAAATACATTCTCAAGTGAAGGACAGATCAAGTACACTAACGAAGTATCTTACTTCGTTCTTCTGACCACTGCATAGATGTGTTTTTCATATATACTGAATAATATTTACTGTAATAAAGACCACTGACTGCGTGCATTGTTTACGCCAAAAGACAGGTGGCGGTCATGCACTGAAACTGCCAGTTGCCATAAAACCACCGAAGAAGATTCTCCCTATGTAAACATTGCGAAAACGTCTCTTGTTTACAAACATCCCATTTCGGCGTGTTTTGCCACTGTCCGTGTCAGAGAATGGACTTGGAAAACATCCAACCATATTACTTCGGAGATATCAGTGCGTATAAGCGTACATCGCAATGCTGTGCATGGTTGTCTGTGGAATATTTGTAGTATGTGTCAAGGAGAAGCTAACGTGCTAAGATTGTATGTCTGCATAGGTCAGTGCAGAATATTTACGTGACAAAGATTTGTTATTTTAGGGATATAACTGTGATGACAATATATGTAGCCGGAAAGCATAAATGGTGCATATTAGGAAAAAGAAATGCACTTTAAAGAAATTACAATACCGAAACTGTCGGGGGGAAAAAACAAACACTTGGCTAGTATTTTCATCGTCATCAGTCCAGAGATGATTTCTGTCTCCTCACAAAAACTTTCCAAACGTTTCAAGAAAAAACTAATTGTATTTTATTTTACATAAAAAAATTATATTTTAGAGAAAAAGTTGGATTATTTTCATAATTCATTTCATCAACCTATCAGGCTGCAACCACCCTCTCTTTCATTCATAGTTTGACCTGTTCCCTGCAGGCTGCTGGTCCGAGAGAACCGAGGTCCACAAGGCGGCGTCGCTCGGTCAGGCTTCCCATCTGCAGCACCTCATCCAGTGCGGCGCATCTGTCAACATCGTGGCCGTGGACTCCATCACTCCCCTGCACGAGGCCTGCCTGCGCGGACAGGCGCAGTGCGCCCGGTTGCTTCTGGACGCCGGAGCACAAGTGACCACAAGCCACGGTGAAGCAGGTATAAAGTACAGCCCTCTCTGTTCTTACACCCTCTGGTTGATTTGAGGTGGATGCGAGGAATGTGGACGGCAGCACCCCGCTGTGTGAGGCCTGCTCTGTGGGTAGTTTGGAGTGTGTGAAGCTCTTGCTGGAGCGAGGCGCCAAGGCCAACCCTGCCCTCACCTCTCGCACTGCCTCACCCCTCCATGAGGCCTGCATGGGAGGCAAGTGCTTTTACTGTACTGTCGTCGCACAATTTTGGCATCCCCTCTAAACGGCGCTGTGCCTGAATTAATCACAGGGTGCAATGTCTTCTTCTGTAGACCTCAAATCCTCTTATAATGTTGAATATTTGCAGGCAACTCGGACTGTGTGAAGCTCCTGATTGCTGAGGGTGCCTGTCTGGAGGCCTACGACCTTTACTACGGGACCCCGCTGCATGTAGCCTGTGCTAACCAACACACGCGCTGTGTGAAAGAGCTTCTAAATGCTGGTGAGTGTGACATGGGACATTTTACCCACCCCGTCATAAAGGAAATATTACAATTGTTAAAAATGGCATGCTCAACCTTTGCACGAGTCAAAATGTACCCCTTGTGACATCTTCTGGTATATTACTATTTCAGCTGAGTGTACATTGAATTTCCCCTTGAGAGATGATATTTAGGAAAAAATAAAAAATTTAAATTCTGTATTACTTCATTCGACTCTTCTAATAATGCCGTGCAGGTGCCAAAGTGAACGCGGCCCGGCTGCACCAGACGGCGCTGCACCACGCCGCAAAGAGCGCGCAAGTGGAACTGATCGATACCCTCGTGGACTTCGGCGCCAACATTTACGCCCGGGATAAACACAACAAGAAACCAGTCGACTACGCCACGCCGGACTCTCCGGCTGCAGCTTGCCTGCGCTCTCACGAGGGTACGACTGCGTTTAATGTATCAGAAACCTTGTAGTAGCACAAAGTTGCCAGATGATGGCGCAAAAGGATCATTTTAGAGTCAGCATCCAACAAGAAGTAGATTCAAATTGTAGTAACTGCAAACATATTTTTTAATTATTATTATTATTTTTATTTTGGAAAGCTAACAAATGATTGCTATTGTATTGAAGTCGCTCTTCTTTCTTGCAGCCATTCCCATGAGCCTCCAGCAACTCTGTAGGTTGGCAGTGCGACAGAAGCTGGGCACCAGGGCTCTGAAGGTTGTAGTTCAACTCCAGTTACCAAAACTCATTATCAGCTACCTCTGTTATCAGTGATTTGACGCCTGAAGAGGATTCGGATGATTGTCTTAACAAAAAACAAACAAACAAAAAAAACAACAACAAAAAAGACTGGAAAGGCATTAAAAAAAAAAAAAACAATACAAAAGCCGCTGCATTAATTTAGTAGACGCACATTCTAGAAAACAATCTCTGAATACAATTTTTAACATTCACATGGACCATGTCTTATAAAGGTATGTGTTTAAAAAAAAAAATATTCTGTTTACTTGATGAATTTATTTTAGTCAGAAATGCACTTTTTACCAGATTTTGCTATGCGCTAGTACGCTTGAAGAATACACAATACAACACAGACATTTGCACATATTCATTTCATAATAAATATTCTTTTGTAAGGGAAGATCGAGAGGTATTTGAGATGTGAGTGGCTAATTGGGTGTCTGGTAAAGTGGAGGCCACTATTTGAGGAAATAATCTAATACACATACATGAAGCACATAAAAAGACATTTTCTCAAATAGTGGCATTTATTTACTTAAGTCCACTGAGTACCAGGTGCCCATTGTTCATAAATGCACTTTAATGTGAAATAATACTGTATAACATTATTATATTTTTGCCCAAAAATGCTTAATTAAAATATGAATTATAGTGTACACTGTATAGATAATGTACAGGTGATTAATTATGGCATGGTCTGGTGGTGGGAAGGCCACTATTTGAGGAAGTACCTACACGTGCGTAATCCATTTCCACAAGTAAAATATAAAAACATGACATCTCATCATATTTATTTACTTGGGGAAGACCTTTATCATTTCAATGACATTTTTGTTTTTTTTGCCTCTACTTAGATAACGATAATTCATTAAAAATGCCTTTTGTAATGTATGCATTAGGGGGGAAAAAAAACACAAGGTGTCTTAATTGAGTTGCCCCCCCCACAATATTGTTTGAAAGATTTTTACAGTATATACTGTATGGATTACAATAAATAGAATATATGAACATTTACTTGTGATTTATTTGGGCACTTCATCTCGTAGAGCAGAGGCCATTATGTGAGGAAATACGTTTCTGGCATTTCAACATACAAAACACAGATCAGATCATAAAAAACATGAACATTAAAATACTAAGAATTGACATATAAAACATAACGGACTAAACTGTTCATATTCAAATTCGCATTCAGCCTAAGTAGACATACAAAAAGCGTAACATGAAAAAAAAATGCTCCATGTTTAATGTAGTGTCGGAGACAATAGGTGCCGGTGTTGTGGTATGTAAATTCTGAAGGCTTTGTCCAAATAAGAGACACAGATGTTCCCCAGATGCTTCACTTTGTTTGGTACACTACATTTAAACATATAGTTAGCAGCCACGCGTGTCTTTAAGCTCCAAAAGACAACGGCGTGAGTTATTTTTAGCAATGCGGGCAGGAAGTTGTTTACAAATTCTCCGAAGCGCCTCGGCCGTGTCTTGATCGTTGTCCTTGTTGGCGTTACCTCCTTCGGCGTGTTTCATAACCAGCCCATCTAGGCCACCATTTATCATAGTGTTGAACTGGAAGACAATTCAGGACACGAGATATTTGCTGGTATTTAGGTAACAGCTCTATGTTTAGCTCCTCCTGTTTCTCCTCAGTTTAATCTTTTACTGTCGTCCGTTTGCCAAGTGACTTTAGGATTTAGGTGTTTCTGCTTGAGTTCCAATCATAACTGACTCAAGATGCTTGAGGTAGCTGGGTTCAAGGCCCTTTGTTGGTTATTATTTATGGAAATAAACAGAATACCAGTCAAAATGCCTTAAAAAGACACAGATTGGCTGGTGCGCATCAACCCATTATCAATCCCGCTGATCTGAACTCGTCATGTGTATAAAAGCCCTCAGAATTCATTTCTTACTTTCCAGTCAATGAGCAAGACTAAAGAGCTGTTAAAAGATGTCCGGGACAGGATTGTAGACCTGAGACCTGAACCAGGCCGGAATGCTTGACTAAACCATCCGCAAAAAAGCTCGGTGAAATGGTGGCACGATTATTGACACTATTATTCCGAAGTGGAAGACGCACCGAATGATCGTCAATTGCCCTCGGTCTGGCGCTCCGTGCTAGATCTTGCCTTGTGATGGAGGATCTTGATAAAGGTAAGGGAGGGACTTGTTAATCAGGACCCCAATCACCCACAAAACAGTTGGGAACGCACTGTGTTGCAATGGAGTGAAATCTTACAGTGCCCCAAAGGTCCCCTTAAGATGTCCAGTGTACCCCAAGGTGCAAATGTGAGCTTTGGAACAGCAAGACGCCCAGCGACATTTACTGATGTTTCATTAAGACTGTGCACGAGTGAAAATTCAATTTCTATCCGTACCCACAGAGCCCTTAAGACTTGTTAAAGGCGGAAAATGTGCGTGCTAAAAATCCGAGGCGGCTAAGAGGCAAGGCATCTGTGGAATTTCAATGGTCCGAGGTGAAAAATGGTTCTCACTCCAAAATTGGAGCGAGAGCAGGCATTTTTTTTTGGAGGGGGGTTAACATTCCCTTTGATTGAGGAATGCCTCAGAGTCAAGAGGTTCGGATCTCGGCTCACGTCTTCATATTCGGGTTATTGAAGACTCTGAATTGTCCAAGCGGGTGGCTGGCGACCAGTCCAGGGTGGACCACGCCTCTCGCCCCAAAGTCAGTCAGGATAGGCTCCAGCACACATGCCCTCAGCTAAGTTGTCGCTCAAACTTTTGAGCTTGAGAAATAGGATTTCGGAACATTCAGACATGTTCTACTATTCAGGTAAGTAAAATTATATGTAAAAAAAATAAATAAATAAAATAAAATAAATAATTCATCATTAATTAAAAAAAAAGTCAAATGCCCACCTCAAGTCTGCATTGAGTTTGTAATGCGCATTACCCCCACCTGCAGGACATGTACAGTAGTCCCTCGTTTCTCAGGTCTTACATTCCAGAATCCCACAAAATCCACAAAGTAATGACATTATATGGATGTGTACATATTTTAAAGCTTTATGCATGACAATACCAATGCAAAATATGCACGTGTGATGCAAGCTTTATTTCTGTCCACTAGGGGTCACTATCCTCATGTTCTAAACTATACTATTTGTGTCTTTGAGTGTTTGTGGCTTTAAAAGGCAGGGCTTGGCCCGCTACGTGACGTGTCTTGAGTTGGCTGGCTAACCCGTTGACCGGCCCGCACTTATTGTTATACGCAAAATCTTGCAATATCGGGAAAAATCAGCGATATAAAACTAGGTACGTACGATTTAAAAAAATCTCCGATTCAGTGAGACCGCACAAAGTGAAGGGCGATGTGGCGAGCGACAACTGTAAAGCATTGTTTTTTCCTTGATAGAAAGATGAAAAACATTCAGGGGAACTTGTATGTACACGCAACACGTTTTGAAGTTAAGCAGATCGGCTGCATGTATGTATTAAGCTGAACTGCAGGACTTCATGGTGGGTTTTGCTGCCAAATCAGTCTTGTAAACACAAGGCCTGGAACACTATGCACCAGCCACCCTGCAGGAGTTTACCCACTCATGTACAGCAGTTTAAAACATCATTTAAATGCATGCCTTGCGAAAGCATAAAGAAAAGTTGACACTTTTAACATGTTTTCTTACTTACTGTGTCTTAACTTAAAGCTACTGTAATGTTGTTTTTTTTCTTCCCAGGGGTCTGCTGTGCTTTGAGAAGTAAGCGTGAAGTAAGTTGCGGTTATGTAACATTTATGTAACTACACGCGCACACCCTGGTGTTGTTACCTTCGGGTTGCATGCCGTGTGGATTTTGTGGGCACATGATCCTGCACAGTGTCAATTTAGAGTATATATTTTTTAAACCTATGGGAACCATTACAGTGTGTAATTATCACTGAATAAAAAAGAAGGGATCAATTCTTAATATCCACGAATCTCCACTTTTTTATTTAAGCGCACAGGCAGCAAGGATGGTGAAAAGTATATTTTCAAACGATACTGCAAATTAAGTATTTTATAAAAATTAAGAAATTATTCTCACAATATTATGATTGTTTTCATAATTATTGTAAAAAAATACAACCTTATTTTTGAAATATTCAGATTTTGTATTATGTTTCGCTAAATTATTTTGCAAGTAAAATAACATTTAAAAGAAATTACTAAATGCTTGTAAAAAATACAAGATATTCCTCATTTGACAAGGCAAAACAATTGTTTATTATATATGTTTATTAAATTATGGATGCTTCATTCTCTTATTTAGATTTTTTTTCCTCCTAAGATTGTAGTCATTTTAATATTTTTCCACCAAAAATTACTTCATTCTCAATATTCAGACTTTTAACTTAATAGTTATACAGCACCTTTCAAAGAACCCAGGATGCTTTTGTAAAAATGACTTTATTCCCATTATGACTTTTTTTCCGCCCGTAACATGATGACTTCACAATCGTAATATTAAGATTTTTTCTCTTGTAAATTTACAAAGTTATTCAAAAAATACAATGTTATTCTGGTAAGCCTTTTTTCCTTCGAAAAAAACCCCCATGACTTTACTCTTGTAATGTTATCACCGATTCCCTGATGAAAATCTAACAATTTATAGCGTAAAAAATTAAATATACCCTACACATTGGGAATTTTATTACAAATAAAAATACAAATATTAGCATGTTCTTAAACACTCCTTCATATATGTATAAACTCAATAATGAATGCAATGTCGGTTGCTCCTTCTGACCAGTAGGCGGTGCTACATTAAAGCGAATCCTTTAATCCACGTGACCATACAGTAAGTGTCATCAGCCAGCGTGCCCAGGGGTCAAAGAGAAAACAAGCTTCTGTAAAATGTGGCCTGCTGATTTTACATGCAACTGCTAGGAAACGCAACTAGGAGGTCTTCCTTAGTGCACCATAAACTGGGAAGCGAGGGGGGGGGGGGGGGGGTGTCATATCTTGGCAGAGCGCAAAGAGCAGATTGCTTGTGTTGATTCGAGGCCCTGCACAGACAGGAACCGGGAGGCTTTTGTTTGGGAATCATGAGATAAACAGTGAGCTGAATGCCGTGATGGTCCACTGCTACGCACTCGACTACCCCCGCTCTCGAAATGAGCTGCAGATGTGCACAACACACTCAAAAGTGACTCATTTTCATATACATGCTCATACAGTTGCCCGCAGAAGACGTTCTAACATGCACATCTTTTGCCCAGTAACATAGTTGCCCAAGTCATATTTAAAGGTTTTTGGTAAACAAGAAAAAACTAATTTAACAAACAAGAAGAGTCCAGTTGCCTTGATTTAATCTTGGTGTATTACCCTCACCTGGATGACTGAGAATCCATACAGACATAAAGAAAAAGCACTTTGCTATATTTTATTGATATTGTGACAGTTTAAAATGACTTAGGCAATGATGCTACTTGGCTAACGACGTGACATTCACACGTATGATTTACGTAGGACTTTCTCTTACCCACACAGGGTAAAACTATACATACTTTACCTTGATTTATGAGTTTAATTCATTCCGAAACCAAGCTCTTAACTTAATTTACTTGTGTATTGTTAGCCTACGAGCATAATTGCCTTTGGCATTTCTAATTTACGATCACAATAGCAATAAAAAAATATATATAAATGTACTTGCTGAAAAAAGTTTTTTCTTCATGTAGATTCTCAGTCATTCAGGTTAAGGTTCAGGTTTTTTTCTTATTTTCCAAAATTATTCAAAATGACACAAGTATGCTTTTTGTCTAATGACATCAAATAAATGTTCCCAATTTAAATGCTAAATTTTGTTTTTTCAACAACAAAAAACATTTTTGCGAGAATATAGTACTATTTGTTTTCGAGGCTAAAGGCATCTTTTCCAGATTAAAAGGCATATTAAGAGAATAAAGTTGCAGTTTTCATATTCACTTGTTAAGATAGGACTTTTACTTAACATAATATTTCAACTTTATCTTGGAAAAATATGACTTTATTCTTGTAGGCTTACCACTTTTTATCCCAAAAAAATATGTCTTTGTCATGTGAAGATTTGATTATTTTTTTTTTTCCTGGAGAAATATGACTTTATTCTCATAACATGACAACTTTGTTTCCTCAAAAAAAAAAAAAAAAAAAAACATCTGAATTTGCTATTGTCACATTACAGTTTTGTTTTTTTGTGTGTTGAAAATAGGCTACTCTTTTTTTATTTTATTTCCTATGGCATTTAGGAGTACATGTGGTAGTTATGTTTAATTGCTGTTAGGATTATGAATTGAAAAAAGTTGAGAACCGTCTAGAGGCTCTTTCACCCATCTGCTTTTCAGCTAGTAAGAAAAAAAAAAATAATTCACGTGTGTCTAGTCTGGATGACAACGCCCCAGGGTTAACACGCACGCGGGCACACACACATATAGGGGACATGTGGCTCGATGACTAAGCCATCTGGTTGTATTTTTTGAAGGGAGTCCCCCCCCTGTTCCGGAGTTGGCCAGTCTGCAGTGCAAATGAAAAAGTCTCCAGAAAAAAAAAAAAAAAAAACTCTGTCTGCAGACTCTTTCGATGTCTGTGTGTAGTGCTGTAGTGCTAGTGACGCATGCTGGCTCAGCAAACCTGCTTGGTTCTCTATGTCCCAGGAATGGACTTTTCTTATGCTGTTCTCACAAATAATATACAGTGCTGAAATAATGATTCAATTAAAATGTATTTAGCAAATTAAAGTTGCATAAAGATACCTAAATATATGTTTAAGAACTAACAGTTATTAAAGATTAAATGTATTGAACTTAAATGTTAAATATCACTGAATTGTACCTATGCAGTGATTATTTTGCCTACCACTCGAGGGAGCCTGTGTACTACTTATGACATCTTGAGTTGGGCATCGTTGAAATTTGAGTGATCCCAGTCCCGATTCCTGTTCCTCATTTCGATTCCGGTTCCAAATGATTTTCGATTTTGATTATTGTAGGGGGCTGGGTCAAAAAAGTTTGCATGGTTTAAATAAAGGGTGTCCAAATTATGAGCATCCATTTTCTTAGCAGCCCACAGCATAGCCTAAAGGAACATTTGACTCGGGGTACTTTGTAACCAGTTCCAATATCAACCCTATGAACTAAAAGGCAATGTGTGTGGAACTAACCCAATTGACTTAATATTCATTATGTTCATTATTCAATTCATATTCATTATGTAACATTCATGAATGTTTCAGCTCAAAGTTAAATATAGCATTGTTAAAATAGTTATTTGCGAGCTGTTTTATCACGTCAAAATGGTTTATATGTGCAAGTTTTAACTTGACTTCCTGTTTTATGCTTGTAGCCTTTTATTTTGAAGGGTACGAACCGGAACTCATCATTTTGGCACGAAAAGTAGCTTCACACGTCACCGGTGCATGTAGAAAATGACAGTAAACTTAAACGGCAAAAAGAAAACGGTAATAAATGGAACCAAATCCTATAAAACGTTGATTTCTTTACCTCCTCACCAATGAGGCACAGGGTTAGTGTTTGTGATACTGTGAGACAACGTTTATGTGACTTTTATGCCAATTCATTGTGATGTAAAATTGCTTGTTTGACCTTTGGTGAAGTTTTAGCTCAATGTTTAGCTTTTTTTTTTTTTTTTTTAATCCTGACAGGTCATCGGTTCTGACGTTGGTTTGAAGACTAAAACAAAGGCTAAAAACCACCAGTGCAAGTGTGCAACCCACCGTTTCACTTGTTAGCTGGCTTAATGTTAGCGTAGCCATATTTTAATATTTCATTAACCCATTTTGACTTCACTGAAGTTTCGGCGTAGGCTGAGGCTCGGAGCTCCTTTGCATAATAAAATCTTATTCCAAGTGTTGCACTGAGGCCAATGGTCATTTATTTGAACAAAGTTAAGACACACCGCCGTTGGGCACAAGTACGTCTTTGTGCGCGTTCTTCGTTGGTTTTCGCCACTTTCTTCTTCAGGGTCTGCGGACTGTAGGCATCGAAACTGATAACCGAAAGTTTTAAATTTGAACGATTCCGGGAGAATCGGAATGTTAGTCCCGGTTCCAATCGATTCTCGATGCCCAACCCGAATGATATCTGATGCAAAAGTAGGGATGGATGCTTTTAGTCAGAGAAAACATCTACTGGTTTCGTACAATCATAAATCATAAAAATAAGCCAGCACAAGAAACATATTGCTGGCATCGGGCTGAAACCTTGTATACCCGAATTTGGGTAATTTAATATTTTTTCCACAAATTGATACTATTGGTCAAGTCCCCACATGGGATTGTTATAATTACAAATTATTGAACAATCTAAAATGTTGAAAATGGCTTGCTCTTTTTGACGATGCAAGGTTAATGGCTCAACAAGCATCCAATTGTTTTTGGTTTCCTGAAAAGTGATGGTCTTGGTGATACGGGGATTCCGGTTAAGGCCACCGATATTCATTTTAAATAAAGCAAATGTGATTAATATGGTTAATTTAGCAGTGCCTTTTTTTTTTTGTCAAGGTGAAGACATGAGACCAACACCCGGCCACGTCCTTGGTCAAGGCGCCCTTCTCTGACGATTCCCGCTGAGTCATCTTCCAGAAGGCGAGACATCTTCCTTTCCCCCAAGGTCAGCAAGCAACCATCAAAATCGTCCATAATACTAATGCAAGCTAAGCAAATAAATGATAACTTTTACAATTTATTTAAACGTCACCTACTACACAATCTATGGCTGGACGAAGGCTTGTTGTTAGAGCAAGACACCTATTGATTTTTTTACAATATGCGATGCATGACACTGTTTTTTTTTTTTTACATTCTTGTCATTTTTTCAGTTTTATATCTGCAAAACTAAATTTCAACCTGGTCTCTGGGTTTATTTAGGAACTCGAGGCAGATGTGCTAACCACTAATTCCACTGTGCTACCTGTGTTAAAGTATCTACTGTTTGTCTGTGTTTTTACAAAGTAATGAGAAGAAGAAGAATAGAAGAAGAAAAGAAGAAGAAGAAGGAGAAGGTATAAGCTCTGAGGAACACCACTTGTATATATATATTGAGATTTATTCCAATCTGGTAAATATTACTTAATGTTGCCGGATGGCAGGAGGTGTTCAACGCTATGAGGTTTTGGTTCTTTAAAAATCTGTATTATGGTACTATGATACGGAAGCCAATTGGTGGAAAAATATATGGGGACCAACATGGGACCGTGAGGAGCGGCACATTTTTTGGTGGAGTTCTGGAAAATAATCAGTCCTGTAACTTTCTCAAAAACTATTGCCACGATTGAAGCTTGCTACAGTACCTAGCTACCTTGCTGCAGGATCTATCATTTTCTTTAACCATTTTTGGATTTAGCCATCTATGCAACATTTAGATTTCCATACTTAATTCAACCCATCAGACTATTAAAACTATTAACCCATTAGTTATACAGTATGTATTCAATCATTCTAAATGATTGAATATTTAGCTTAATATTTTACTTTAACCACATTTAGTTATTTATCTATGGAATTTATTTTATCTCCACTTATCAGGCTTCAACCACTCTGTCTCATTAATATTTTAAAGGTCTCACTAATTAAACAACTACAAATGTTGCCACATTAAAGATTTACTCCATGGTGTGTGAGTACTGATGTATAGTAAATGTACCCACTGCGATCTAGTCCGTGCAATTACTAAAATCCCCAACAGTACTTTTTGAATTTACTGGGAGATAGATGTACATTGCTGAGTGCAAGTACAGAATGTTTTGCAGGTAGTCCTGTTGCATCTCAATGACGTGCTGGAATTCTTGCTCTGCTTACCCGATGGGAAAAAAGTAAAGTATGTTAGTAGAGGGAAGGGCGGGGATGTAGGTTGGTGTGTCAAGGTCGTAAAATCCCCAACATGTTCATTAACTTACATAAAGCCTTGTTTATTGTCCAGTTCGTCGCTTCTGATTGGCTAGTGGTGCGTCGGTACAAACATAGTTTCAGTAAACACTATAATTAATGCTTGCTACACAATGTTTGACGCTAGTACATAACATCAATTTGACAATCGTTAGATAACTTGTTGGCAAGATTTCTGATACACACCATTAACACAAGAAGACTTTTCAGGTATGTAGGCTTTACTTGAGTCGAGTACAGTGATACCTTGAGTTACAATTTTAATTCCTTCCCAGACCATGCTCAAAACTCAATTCACTCTTATCACAAATCAATTTTCCCCACTGAAAAGAACAAAAATGCTATGAATCTGTAGCTTAGCGACCTGAAAATATCCACATTTTTACTTTCCTACAAGCCATTTTATTACATTTTTGCCTCAGTGGTACATAGCTACTCTCACTTTTAAAATGCATATACTGTATTGCAAAGGACTATCTTTAGTTGGGCACTTAATGTACCTGAGGTTGAGCAACTCACCGTTAGCAGCTGTTAACTTCTACCACTACCATAATATTCCGGACTTTTCTGTGCATCACCTTGAGTAGTTTACCACCATGCTTTCTCTCAACCCCACAAGGAGCCTCGCTTGCCTGCTGGACCTCGACTGGACTCTTCATGCTGCTGTTTGCTGTCAAGCTGGTGGCCAACGTTAGCGGCTCTGCCGCTAAGAAGGCGTTTATGTGTATGTATGTGTATACGTATATGTTGCATACAAGAAACTGATTGAAATGATGGATCCATCCGTTTCTGCGCGAAACATGGAACTATATACAACAAAAATATAAAAGTGCTATATTTTTAAATTAATGCACAGAATATAAGCCTTACACAATAAAAGTCATTATATCAAGCTTTTATTCAGTTTCTACTAACAATTAATATTTATTTAAAGTAAACTGCATATTTTTGGGTGTGAGAATCCATGCACTCCTAGTCACTTAATTGCTCTATAATTATTCTTGATGGTGTCGTGCCTGTCATGTTAAGTGACTTGCTTTGCTAAAATCAGACTTGGAATAATTTTACCATTTAAATTAAGAAAAAAAACAAAACCTTTTTTGTTTGCATATGTCATCTTCATCAAAAGTGGGAGTAGAGAAAAGGTAAGATAAGACTTTAATCTTGATCCCACACTGGGATAATGTACGGCAGCATCACAGAAGCAGAGACAAATAGATAAAATGTACAAATAACGTATATACTTTAAGATCAGTTTATATGGAGTAAAATATGTGCATCAAGACCTTTGCATTACAGATTTGGCATAAATAAAATCATGACATTTTACACTAATCCCTCTCTGAATCTGCAATTAAACAAGCACACATCAAAGTGGGCGTTATAAAGCTTTGCTGCAGTTTTCAATGACCCCTGTTCTCACAACTCCTGTCTAATAACAGTTTGCAAAGTGGGGGATAAGATTAGACCCAGCCTTTCTGCCTGGCGCCTGAGAGGTGCTGAGGGGAATACTTTTACACCTGTGGCTGTCTCGCTCTTTCAACACTGTCATTTGTAAGGTGACATTCATGTTGACAAGAAAAAGCCACACAATGCCCTCCAAAAGAACCTGGGAAGAGTCTGGCCTATGCTCCGAGTTTCATTCACGCTGCCCAAAACAATTAAAACTATTAAAATTAATTAAAAATAAGATATTAAAAGCAGAATATTGTGTTGAAGAAATGTACTTCGGTCTATAGCTTGTTAGAAAGGTGTAATGGAAAAAGGATGCAACGTGAGCAGATAGTCTTGTGAAGCAGCGTGCAGCACATTGCCCAAGGTTATTTTTGTACTCACTGTTCCCAAAGTGACTGTAAAAAAAAATATAAAAATCTGTTTGTGGTCACAAGGTCTCTCATTTTTTGTATGGGTGGGCCTGTATCCTGCATTCAGCTCATTTGATTTATGCAGCCTCTTGCCTTCTTCTAAGAACAAAGCTAAAACAACAACTCTTAGTGCTTCACAGTGTATAAAATGTCATCCTTGGTATGTATTTAGTAGGGGTGTTTGATAAATGTTTTTTTTCCAAACCGTTACCGGTACGATTGAGTACTCACCGATTGCAGAGTACCGAGACCACTAGTACTTTTGATATCCATCCATCCATTTTCGTTGGCGGGCTGCTGGAGCCTATCCCAGCTATCTTCGGGCGGGAGGCGGGGTACTCCCTGAACCGGTTGCCAGCCAATTGCAGGGCACATAGAAACAAACAACCATTCGCACTCACATTCACACCTACGGTCAATTTAGAGTCTTCAATCAACCTACCACGCATGTTTTTGGGATATGGGAGGAAACCGGAGTGCCCGGAACATGCAGGCACGGGGAGAACATGCAAACTCCACACATGTGGGGCCGGGATTTGAAACATGGTCCCCAGAACTGTGAGGCAGATGTACTAACCAGTCGGCCACCTGCCGGTACTTTTGATATATAAAATTTAAATTAAGATAATGACAGATAATTGTGAACAAAGACCTTTCTTTCTTTCTGGCACACATGATGATGTCAAACTGCTGCAGTGTATTCCTAACTACTGGCAAGGAGGATTTACTTAATGTCAGATTTTTTTTTATTTATTATTTTTTTTTTCCCAGAGTATCGGTGACTGGTATTGGCAACCTTCACAGGTAGCCCACACTTTGTAATAAGGCCGGAATCAGCCTGATACCGATACATGGTATCGGTACTCGCCCATCCCTAGTATTTAGGATGACAGTGAATGGATTGTGCTAGTTTTTTGTCTTCATTTATCAAAATCAAAGACAGTATTTTAGATACTGGAGCCAACTAGTGCAATAAAAAAAGGGCACTAAGATGTGATCCCTGAGGAACACCACATTTTAAAATTCAAATTGTTTATCAATATTTAATGTTGGCTGGCTGCCTGTCTTATGGTGTATTGCTGTTTATGTATTTATGTGTATGTGTGTAATTTCTCTGGGATAAATAAAGCATCTATCCATCCATGCATCAAGCCATTCATCCATCCGTCCATCCATCATGACAGTGAATGGATTCTAACAATTTTTACCGTAATTAATCAAAAAGTACATTATTTTTGATACTGGAACCAGCAGTAAAAGAAGGGGACCAAGATGTGATCCCTGAAGAACACCACATTGTCTGATTCAGATGGTTTATCATCAATGGACACAGAGTTGTTCCTATCTGGTAAATATAACTTAAAACAATGAAGCCAGATGCCAGGAGGTGTAATAAACGAAGAGGTTTTGATTTCTTAAATTAATATTAGGGTACTATATTATGTAGAGACTGGAGCAAATTGCTGCAGTAATAGAAGGGGACCAACATGGGATCTGTGAGGAGCGTCTATTTTTTTCGGTGGTGTCCTGAAAAAACATCAGTCCCTTTTAATTTTATAAAAACTATTGAACTGATTGAAGCTTGCTTAAACATGTATTGCAATAATATTAATACTCTTTTGTGTTATCTTTATAACTGAACTTTGAAAATATGATTGTGTTTTAGAGTCTGTACAAGGATGTCTACAGATCATCAGGGGGCACATCGCAGAAGGAGGCGAGGTAAGGAACAGTTCCTATTGCATAATCTAAGAATGTGCTTCACTGACAATAGTTCATCGGTACAGGTCACATAACTATTTGGCCTCGAGGTAGCTATCCATAAATTGTCTCATCTGTCAGTGTAGTGCATTTCTTGTCATTACTGTCAGTGCTGTAGAGAATGTGGTGTTTTTGATTGACTGACATCTCACATGCTGTATGTGGTTTTATTGCAATGTGAACATGTCTCGCAAAGAAAATATTTTATTACATGTCAAATGTTTTTTTAGCTTGATGTCATGCTCTTTCAAGGTTGAGTGAATTTTGGCTTAACATGATGGTTAAAGTAACGCGATGTGACAAACTGTATCAACAACCAATATGTCTTGTGTGTAGGTACAAATGCACAGTCCAATAGAAGGGCTGCATAAAACAGGTATCAAAATGTTATTTGCATTAAATGTGGAATTTTTAAAATCTGTATCACACTTTGCTACATTTGAAATATGTTACTGAGTAAAATGTGGTTTTATCATAAAAACGCTAGGAAGAAATTTATACAGAAAATACCCAAAGCATCTCGTAAAATCTCCATGAGAGAAAAATATACGTGAGGTGTTGATCAGAAAGCTGTGCTTGCCTGCAGAGACTGAGCTAGCAACAACATTGTAAACAACGAATCTGTGCAAGGATGTTAAGGTGAGTTAAATATTATAATTGTGGCTTTTGTATAGTTAGCTAGGATGTTTGTTTAATTTTGCATAGTGATAGCTAGCTTTTGGAACCTGGCATCTCATAAATATGACTTGAATTAATGTAGCCTAAAGCTACATTGTTTTCATTATTCAATTTTATGATATTTTAGAGCCTCAAGCTAAGTAGTGTAATAATCAAACTGGACTTAGATGTGACCCATGAGGAATGCCACATTTTCTGGAATTTATCACACATGTATGTTTTGTATTAAACCTGTTATTCACAAACGACGCATCTACTGGAGCTGGAGGCCTTTGAGTGACATTGTGGCTACAAGGAAGCAAGCCTTGGAAGTACCAGAATCGCCAACAAGCAAACTAAATAAGTAATGCAAAATTCAAGTTCATTTGCTGCTTTGATTTAATAGAAAATACAGCAAATAATACTGTAAAGACAGTTTAAGATAGAATTACAGTAGAGCAGGGGAAAGTAGAAACTTGTATGTTTGGAGTTGAGTATGACCTGATCCCTTTGATTTGATTTGAAAAGATTTTTTTTTTAATGATTTGAATAAAAAAAGTGATGGTTTGATGAATCAAGATGAGGGTAATTTTAGAGACTGATGCCATTTGGTGTAATAAAAGAAGGGGGCAAAGACTTAGTCCCAGAGGAACACCAAATTGTTTGTAAGATGGATCAATTTTTTTAAAATCAAATTTTGCATTGGATTCTATTAAATTGTGCAGGTATACCTAATAAGATGTCCTTTGTCCTATTGTTGTCCTTTTTTATGTTGACTATATCTGTCACACATTCATACTCGTGTGTCACTGGCATGTTGACTAGCTTTTTGATGCCTTTCATCTTGGCTCTTTAAATGGACTAGATGGGTTTCTTCTGTGATACTCTGAGCTGGCACCGCTCTGTTTAGATGGGGCCATTGCTCACTTGTTTGGTCTTAGTTTTAAACAGCGTCCTCACCCTATTAGCATGTATCCATAAATATATTTTATAGCACTGGTCCTCCAGAATATTCACCTTTCACCCTGACCTACAGAGACCCTGACGATTGAAAGTTAAATGTAGCACCGACAACTTGTAGATTGACACAGCACTTTGGTTCGCTATCTCCTCTGTGCACTCTTCCCCGGTTGTCTGTTACCAGTAGCACAGCTGCAGAGCTTTAATTGATAGACGCGTTTCCCACAGGAAAACGCTTATTCACACTTTCCACACTGTGAAAACTGGAAAATCAGTGATGGATAAGAAGGTGCTGGGATCGGAACGGGGGAGAGTGTGATTGCGGGAAATGATCCATACCACCGCAGGCCACCGCTAACCCACTTTTAGTACGAATCCAATGGCACATATGTGTTTGTGTGAGGGGTCGAGCTGAAGGGGCACCAGGTTAGCAGCATGAGGTGAAACGAGAGAAGGGGTCAACCAGCTGGGGGTCGTGGAGGCCGTTTATAGTCTTCCAAGTTTATTCCTACACAAATGCAGTACAGTGCGCGGAAACGTTCAATTGGAGTCAGTTTTCAAAGGATGGCTAAAAAGTGCAGTGGTGACTGCGACTCTCTCACATGCGAGGGCATTACAGTAAGAATGTTTTAAAAACCCATTAAAAAATGATCATGATAAACTGCAGTTTTTTGCGATACAGTGGGTTTTTTTCTGTGAAAGACAGATACAGTCCACAGAAAATTGTGAACGATGAACCATAATATAGTGGGGGAACCTGTATATTTCGATGTTATGTTCATAACAATTTTTTCCCTTGCTGATTTGCTGGGAGAAATCAAAGATGTGCTAACTCTGAGCATGCTGTTCTACACCTGATAAAACCTGCGTATGCATGAAAGTTTATCAGTTATCATCCAACAAATCAGTGAAGTCCTTCGAGTGCCACATCATGAGAAAATGTGATACGACGATCGAACCAATGGTTGTTATTCGCGTGGATGATTTTTTTTTAATTTGTTTTTGTCTTGAGTTGCCAGCAAGAATTTGAGTCACGAATGCGGCAGCGAACGTCACAACAAGCAGCAGTTTGGCAGAAAGTGACTAATTCTTCAAAAAATAGGTTAAATGTTAAGTGTACCGAGAGAGAGAAGTAAGAGAGTTAAACCTACAGTATATTTAACCAAAACAACATTAACTTAGTCATACTATCTTAATGCTAACAGACAAAACACCATGGATGGGCTTACAAATCTACCATCGATGTGATGCTATTTATAAACCTTTAAGCAACCTATAAACACAAGCGGTAGGAACACATGCAGACAGAGCATACAATACTCAAAGGCATATGTTCTTCATACTCTGCAACAAATGACTAATATTATTGCAGCCTTGGTGTGTTCCGTCATCAAATCTGTGTAGTATGTCTATGTATTATACTGTTCCCTGGTGGCCAAGGTACACACACAACGGACACACAATGCCCCTTGAATTAATGCATGAAATCATGACGCGCAAACAGTGTAATTCTTTATATTCAATTACAGTATGTTATTATTATTATTATTATGTAGAGTGCTTTTTTTCTTATTAAAAATACATTATAAAATGTTTTATTTGTGTTATTTAGGGGGCTGGGAAGGCTAAATGGCATTTTCATTCATTTCAATGGGGATACATGATTTGTTGAGATGCGAGTGTTTTGAGTTACAAGTGTGTTCACTGAACAAATGAAAATGTTATCTCAAGGCACCACTGTTATGAGTATTTGTGGGTTGAATGTTCCACTGAGGTTTTATTTGTTTTTCAGGTTCTTACGTCGGTTATGAATTATGACATATGTTATGTAGTGGGTTTATCCCAAACTGATCGAATAATCATCTCATTATTATGTATTGTATGTCCCTACGTCCCATCTTTTGTTCATTCTAATCTTTCTTGGGAAAAATGTTCTTTAAAGAGCAGCAGATATTGCCACAGAGATGAGTCATTGTTATTCGGCGTGATGAACGTCCCCTGTGATTTAAACTGCAGACAATGTTTGCAATTGGTGTGTGTCTCCCCGGGCTCTCGCTCAGGATATTGGGTAATGTCTGGATTCTGTGCATTGCGGGCTCGATCTGTCTGCAAAGGCAATCGAGATGGCTCTGAAAGATTCTCCAAAATATGGAATCGCGCAGTGACGGGGCTGCAATTTTCCATTCGGGGTTGGGTAGAAGGAGGGGCGTGTTGGATGTCTGCGATGAGGAGCTGTGAGCTCGGAAAGCTGGCATATGTAACGAGAGATGGCAAATGTGTGTTTTCATTTAAAAGTTTAATATGGAGGACAGAGTCTGAGTGCAGGGCTGTTTGTGTTTGAAGGGGACCTAGAAAGATCAGTCTAGACCAGTGTTTCCCAATCTATGAGTCGAAGCATGTATTTTGTATGAGGAAAATTTCATCACACATCACAAACAAAAATGTCACCAAAAGTACACAGAGTGGTCTCTCATCTTACAAGTGACCCACCCGACTTAAGTGTTTGGAAGATTGTGAACAATTCTTCAAGAAAAAAAAAGAGGCTTCAAACTTTGTATTGCTACTCCATGTTGAGAATTACACATAATTTTAAACAATCAAATAATTTTGCCCTATACAAAATCCTTCAGGCTTAATGCTAACACTCAATGCAAAACGCCATAAACGGGCTGAGGTAACTAACATCGATGTTGCTGTGTTTAAACCCATCAGACAATAGATATTTGAACACAAACATGCAGCAACACATGTAGACAGACAATAGAATAATATTCCCTAGCATATATTCTTTATCCTCTGTGAAAAAATTACTCATATTACTGCATTTTATGGATTAGTTGTGACCTTCTTCATTCATATCTGTAGGCATGTATTATTGTGCCACCTGGTGGCCAGGGTGCAAACACCAAAAAGAGTCGCACAATGAATTAATCATGATGCACAAACTTTTTGATTCTTTACATGCTGTTTAATTGTGTTACTACGACTGTATGTTTTATCAAGTAATATACTGTAGAATGCTATTTTTCTTATTAAAGACACTTTACAAAATTTGGGGTTCTTATCGGGGCCTGGAACAGATTGTTTTTTCCCCCTATCCATTTCAGTAGTTGAAGATGACGAGTGTTTTGAGTTACAAGCGTGGTCACGGAAAAAATTAAACTTGTACGTCAAGGCGCTACTGTACAATACAGTACAGTACATTACAGTACATATTCACATTCAAATCCAAGTTAAAGGGAGATAGCATACACCTGCCACCATTTTATGTTCCTCTGAGTAACCCCTAAATAAAGATCAGCTGTTCTCGTAGGCTTTGTGATTAGTTAATTCTTTACACAGCCATAACCTTATTTATAAGTGGGTGTGTGCACTTGTGCAACCACGTTATCTGTTTATTTTTTTGGACCCTTTTGAAAAAAAATTGTTATCCAGGTTACAGGTCACCGGAGTGGTGGAAAAAGTTAATCTTGGTCTCATATTTTTATATCACAAAAACCTTTCATTTTAAGAGGGGTGTGTAGACGTTTTATATTCACTATGTATGTATGTATGTGTGTGTGGTGTTGTCTTTTTCAGTTTTCTAATGTTTACGCTGCAATACTGTGAGCCATTGTACTTTTGTTACCTGACCTACTAGATTTTGTTTGCAGTAGAAAGAAAGAGATGGATGGGAATAGAAAAGTACTGCAAAGAGAAAATGTTTGGCCAGCTGGCAACATTTAAAAAGTTGAAGTTTGTAATAGAACTTTCTGAAGGAAAACCCTCTGTGAAAATTTTACAAGACTATAAAAATTCTCCAGGGTTGCTCAAGCGGATCACTTTCAAGATTTGCACGCTAAAGATGTGTTAAAAATAGTTTGGAAGTGTGTGTGTGTGTGTGTGTGTGTGTGCGTGCGTGTGCGTGCGTGTGTGTGTGTTGGGTGGCGTGCAGGCAGGTGCCTCCCTTTCTCAGGGGTGCCACAAGAAGTCAAAGGTGAGATACTGAAGAAAAAAAAACAAAACAACAGGCCACATGTTAGTTAAGCACTTTCTGTATTTTCCGAAAACACGCCGAGCGGAGCCGTTTCGGAAAACCGAATCTGCTTATGAAATCAGACGGAGAAAAACAAACCTGAGACGGAATAATGACATAAAACATTTTAGGTCAGGCAGCTTTCTTCCCCTCCCTTTAAGTGAGTGACATACATGTAAATGACATTAAATGTTCCCATTCTACACAAAACGCTTTTTCCACATTTGACCTTATGTAACGACGAGGCCTTCGTACTGTCTCCTCATTCTTCCTAATGGCTTTTAAAGGGGCGGCAGATTGGGTTACGCCGGACTTTGCTTTCCTGTCAACCACATTCATCTTTTGTTACTTTGGTTACATAATTCTGTTGCAGACGTTCACCAAACACCAAACGTCTGCTGTCCACTATTAAGGCCTTTGCCTTCTGTGCGTGTGTGTTTCTGATATTTTTGACAGTATTAGGACTGTTGAAATAATTTGACAGGGGTAAACAACAGAAGATTTAACTCAAAACTTTATTTCATACATAAAAAAAGTTTGAAAGACATATAAATCGGATTATGTGTAACTGTACATGAGATCTCAACATAGGCCAAAAATAATATACATATGAAAGACGTCTTTATTTTTGATGAATTTATGACATTATTTTCCTCCGTGGAGCTGACCTTATTATTGTCACCTGACAGTTTTATGCACAATTGGATGATGGGATAAGTTGTGGGCATCTACAACCATGCATTTCTACTTTTTTTTTTTTTTTTTAAGATTATTCAATTTTAAAGATAAGAAGAACTGTAATAGCACTGGAATGGCTACTGACATTAAAATGACTTTATTCAATAAAAATGGCCAAAAATGGCAAAAGATACCCGTACAAATTTTTTTTATTTGGGCAAAATTATATGAATTTTTTTTTATAGAAATAGTTGAAATTCTGGCATTATTAATTTTAAAATGAAGGCAAATGTCTTAAATAATGTGGGGAAAAAAACATTTTTCACAAAAGTGCTGAAAAATGTATAAAAATATTAAAAGGGCAAAAACATTCCTTGTTATTCAAAGTTTTTACAAAATCTTAACATTTTTAAAAGAATAAATGCAGAATAAATGCTCTTATGGTAGTAATAAATATAAAAAAAAACTAGTTATCAAAAACTACACACAAAAAAATTAGTTAAGTGAGGCGTTAGTCACTAGAAAATGAAGGAAATTTGCCAATAAATGTCCTTACTATAATAACAAAATGGGTGAAAAACAAAATGAAAATAAAATGAATTACAACCTTTTAAGAGTGAAATAAATCTAAAACAATTAAAGGTTTGCAAGGTTAATAAATGTGGAAATAAATATTTTAATGCATGTAAAAAATAGCCATTAAGATTCACAAAGAAATATGGAAACTGGCCCCCAAAAATACATTTAATTTGAATAAATGGAGATTTTTGAAAAATTATTATTCTTTAAAATTTGTGCATTATTCAAAGAAGTTATCAAAAAATACTCCCCAAAACCTTACAATATTCATAAAAAATAAACTCATAAAGTCATTGTAATGCAAATGAATGCATTATTCAACCCAAAATGTGCCTGTATGTGCAATTTAGAAAATTCAAATGCATGAAAAAAATGCATTTGGAATTTTAATAACATCAAAATATACATATGAAAAATAAACATTCATGCATTATTGTTAAGACAAATTGCACATTGGGGGAAAAATGACAAAAATTCAGCCCAAAAAATTAAGCTCTTTCTTTTGGCTGCATGCTTAAGAGCCCTTCTTGGCAAAGAGGAAGCAGCACCAGCCATGTGGAGCCAACACTACAATCAAAGTCTTTTTATTTAGTCGTTCTCCAGATAATTGCATGCTGCTTTGCTTCATGTGACCCGCTAAGGATGCGAAAGTCGCTTTCCCGGAGAACCAGGCCCCTGGCCACAGACTGGGTAATGAACTTCATCAATCAACTAGTAATTACTTAAAGACTGGGGGTAAAAATTGATTAAAGACTGGTACTTTTTTACCTCCAAACTTGTGTGCACAGCTACTCTCAAAACCCTAATTCATCCCCTTCTTTGCATTGTATATGTTGCCAGAGTAGCTCTTTTACTCATCAGTTTCTATCAAATACACGCTGGTATACTTTTCCCCTTGTCTGATCGACAATACATAGTTGAATCTGTCCATTTTTCTGCCAGTCTATATGTTCCTGAGGGAAAACAGCTGCTGGATTTTTGGGCGGACCTCACCTGCTACTTTTACACGCTTTGCTCAGTCTGTACGGAAACAATGACACAACGCAGACTGATCCAGTGTTCTTCTGGATCCCTTTGATCCGTGATTTAGCGCCCCAAACGCCAGATGTGTGCGCTCTGTGAGTTGTAGGTCAGGGTCAAGGTTGACTCGTTACTCTGGCGCTTCTATTTTGCAAACCCGAATAAATGTCCAGAGGCAATCGGTAATGAGCGGTGTGATGGGAAGTTGAACGTCACCGTTGGCGAGCACGACCACGTCTAGCGCCGAAACGGCTATTTCGAACAATTCCTCGCACACTCCGTCCAACATGTGCTTTGGCAAGATGCTTAATTCCATTTGTTATGTCAGACGCGCAGTCCAACATTACGTTGAGAGACCTGGAGGCTTTTCATAGCGGCAACTGGTTGAACTTCCAAAGTCCAAATGCTTGTAAAATGTGGAGTTGAGAATTTTCCAGAAAGAAATGTTTGCCTTTTTTCAGGAGTAGGGGTTGAACAGCTTAAGATTTTCTTGGAGTCAACCATAATGTGATGAAAGTTGAGTCAAAGTCGTTTAATCGATGATGTCATTGATATTTTTCCAGAACAGTACAGCGGTCTCCAACCTTTTTTATTTTATTTTTTTTTGTGACACGGACAGGTATCAGTCGGAAAAGGGTGGCATGCCCTCTCCAGGTCGGGGATGAGATCCTGCCCCAAGTGGAGGAGTTCAAGTATCTTGGGGTCTTGTTCACGAGTGAGGGAAGAATGGAACGGGAGATCGACAGGCGGATCGGTGCAGCGTCTGCAGTGATGCGGACTTTGTATCGGTCCGTTGTGGTAAAGAAGGAGCTAAGCTGAAAGGCGAAGCTCTCAATTTACCGGTTGATCTTCGTTCCTACCCTCACCTATGGTCAGGAGCTGTGGGTCGTGACCGAAAGAACAAGATCCCGGATACAAGCGGCCGAAATGAGTTTCCTCCGCAGGGTCTCCGGGCTCTCCCTTAGAGATAGGGTGAGAAGCTCGGTCATCCGGGAGGATCTCAGAGTAGAGCCGCTGCTCCTCCGCATTGAGAGGAGCCAGATGAGGTGGCTGGGGCATCTGATTCGGATGCCTCCCGGACGCCTCCCTGGTGAGGTGTTCCGGGCACGTCCCACCGGGAGGAGACCCCGGGGACGACCCAGGACACGCTGGAGAGACTACGTCCTTCGGCTGGCCTGGGAAAGCCTCGGGATCCCCCTGGAAGAGCTGGATGAAGTGGCTGGGGAGAGGGAAGTCTGGGCGTCCCTGCTAAAGCTACTGCCCCCGCGACCCGACCCGGATAAGCGGTAGAAAATGGATGGATGGATGGACAGACCGGTATTGCAGAAAGACATATTTCCACAGACAGGCATAGAGACAAATAAAAACATCCATCCATCCATTTTCCATATGGTGGTTCTTAAACTTTTTACACCAAGTACCACTTAAAAAATAGTACCACCACCATGCCCAATATTAAAATACATTATCGTAGTACAAACAGTTGTTATAGATGAAATGCAAATGTATTGAACTTCAAAGTTAAATAAAACTGACCTGTATTTGGGCAGTGATTCTTTTACTGACCACTAGAGGGAGCCCTCATTTAGAGAATCACTGGTGTAGTAATAAGTACACGTGTGGCTAAGGAACTGTGCCAGCTCAGTTTTTTTAAAGTGACCTGTTTTATGGGATTGGCATTTGTAATCCTTAACTAAACTTGACATCATTATGTAGTGTGAGGTAGTGTATTAAGGTGCATGCAGTTACCAGCGAAGTTATCTACTGTTTTTGTATTTGTATGCTGCGTTTCCACAGCTGACGCATTGATAAAGAGACCGAGACAAAAATCCCACTTATCGAACAATAAAGTTTATCTTAAAGTTCATTGTGGTGTGATGTTTTGGGCTATTGTCTCAAAAGACAGAAACTAAAGTAAACTTGTTCTACCTGTTGAATTTTGACTTATCGACACCGGTGTCGTCAGTGTCACTCTGTTGTGGCGAGAGACTACAGAAACGTCTTGCGTCATGTTTCCAAAAAGAAAATGGTTCTCAAGGGGAGAATGACTGAATCGATTTAAGGTAGAACATTTTTTTTGGGTAAAAGACCGAAAGGCTGATTGTGCTTTAGCTTGCATTTTCCTTTGGATACCGGATAGTATCTTATATGGTCTCTTTCTGACTGTAGAGACTGCGCCACTCATCATATCCAGTGGTGCCTTGAGATATGAGTTTAATTCGTTCCGTGACGACGTTTGTTACTCAAACATCCCAAATCACCTATACCTATTGAAATTAATAGAAATCCCATTAATCCGTTGCAGCTTCCCCCCCCCCCCAAAAAAAAACATTTTTGTGATGTTTTTTAAAAAGAAAAATAGCACGTTGGAATGTTGAACTTTATGAAAACATGCAGTAATGACATGATTAAATCGAATGTAAAGAATTAACCGTTTTTGCCACATTTTTTTGCTTCAATTCAATGGATATTGTGATGCTCCTTGTGGTGTGTGCCTTGGCGACCTCGAGGTAGTATAATACAGAGACACACATGAAGGAGAATTTCACAACTGACTCTGTAAGCTGCAGTTCAAATTCAAATTTTTGCTCAAGTCAAAGCAAAAAATCGTCCAAGTGATGGCTCGTCTCTCGAAAAACTCGTAAGTTCGCTGGTATCACATTGGCTGGGCTACATGTAATGCCATCATTACGTCATTGATCAGTAATGTCACTCACTCGTCATTGCTCAGTCGACATGAAAGTTTGGCTTGCATTTCTGTTGAAGTCCCGCCTTCTTGAATGGTTTGACTGTAATGTCATTATGTCCATGTTCATGCAATTATTGAGTCATCTTCAGGTCAATCCTTAAACACACACCACTGATTGGCCGTGATGTCACTCAGTGTGTGTCCATGTCAATCATTACGACACAATAACCACCAAATTGGGCTGATGAAACTGTTTTTTAGGTGGCTTGAAACTCGCGTGTTGTTGACTGAATCGTCTTCACAAAGCTTTATGAGTCAATGGCCGACCTAAAATAACTCAACCACTTAAAGCAACATCATGTGGCAAATGGAGACCAACAAAAACTTCAAACAGAGATGACTTCTGTTGTTTAGATGTGTGTTGACAGAAGTTGGACCACTTAACCTACAAAGATACTTGGAACTCTGAAGGGGTTTTAAATAACCTTCCAAAACCCCTCACCATGATGTCATAATGATGTCATCACCCACCTGGCCTTCGAGACGACACATTAATAGCACATTATGGAAGCTTTAGGCGAGGTTTTATGTAAAAACAAATCCATACTGGTGGACTAAAAGGCACAATTGTGTGAACTTTAATAACAGAATCCTGCGTAAACCCATACAACTCAGTGGAAAACCAAAAGGCAAAGTGGGGCACTATTCTCATGAATGTAACACATATGTTCACTTTCCCACAAGCCTGTTGAAAATGACCACATCATACATTACATACCGTGGTCAGATTGTAAAACTTGTGTATTCCGGGGTTTTTCATTCATACGTGAATTATAACGAACTTGGATGCGACGCACGGAAAAAGAAACTGCTGGTAAAGAAACCGAATCACTCTTAGTGGTCGTTGTGGTGTGGCACATAATCGCAGAATACACATGTAAAAACAAGCTGTGTATGAGTGAGTGAGAGTGTCTTTGCCAGATCTGCGGGTCCATTTTGCTACCCTCAGAGAAGCAGGAAACTAAATGGCTGCTATAAGTCGCATGTTGGACTGCCACGGCCTTTAAAACCGTCTGCTTTTTGCATTACAAAGGAGCCGAAGAAATACTGTAACTCTGTGCATAATTTCAATATTCAGGGCACACAATTAAGTTAGGGAATCTAAAAAGGAAATGAATTCAAGTCAATTAAATGTGATTGGAAGCAATGAAAAGACACCATTCAGTGTCTGGTAGTGCATGCAAAACGAAAGACCAATTAAATTTCGCTGTGTCAGCCTTATTAGTGCAGACTGCACTATGTTTACCCAAGAAGAAAGAAAAACAACTCTCAGGCGTCAGCAGACAGGCACTTAGACTTTACACTTCACATGAAGAAAAAGAACACCGCTTATTAGTCATAGCGGTCTTTGTACAAAAATATTAACCAAAGAACAATCTCACGGTTCTTTTCCAATATGTCGGCTTTCGTTATGGAAATAAGTAGTGAATCTGAAAGTTCAGCACTGTATCAGCTTTACAGATGAATAACAATTGGATATGATAGACAAATCGGTTTGAAAGTTTTGGGATGGAAACAATGCAATATTTTGAATGACACCTCAACACAATCCATTTTTGATAATTAACACAATGTGTAATGATTGGCACGTAGCGTGACCAATGAAGCGTGATGGATGTGACCGACCAAGCTCTAGCGCTATCGGCGGAAAGTTGGTCAATAGAGGGCAACAGGGCACTGCCCCACCAATCAGCTGAGTCACTTTGAAAAAGAAAAAGAAAAAATCACTAATGAAAATGAAATATGAAAATAATAATATTCCAAATATATGTAAATCATTGTTTTTAGATGAGCAGGATAAATAGCATACAGTTAATGATGAATACAGTTTAGTTCATCTCCGTTGCCTGATTTTTTGATGACATATTTAGGCCCTAATTGACAGGTGGGTAAAGGAGGGTGTCTGGTCACCTTAACCCAGAGGCCACATTGTTAAGCCAGCAAACCGTAACTGCCTAAAACAATGAAGTTGATTCATAATGGGGAGTTTTAACCATGTGAGCTGTGAAGCGCAGAATAAATCCCCACTATTCCCGTTTCTTGTTTGTGGTTAATGATGTGGCTGTACTCCATCTCCCACTGTCTCCTGGGACCACTCGCTAAACCATCGTCGGGGGATCTCTGTTACAACCAGTTCCTGCCAAACAAAGCCACAAACGGGTGGAACATTCCAACCACAAGGCGTCATCCCTGTGGCCGCGTTGGACCCGGTGTCTTTTGCCGACCTTTAGGAGAAACGTTCAGGGGACAAGGTTTTCACTTTGGAAAATGACACGCGACAAAAAAAAAGCCTGTTGGGATTTCGCCATCTTTTGATTGCGGCTTCACCACATGCCGGAACGTTTTGGACGTCAGCCTTTGTTCAGCATCATCTATCAGACAAGTGAAGACTTTAGGCAGGATTATTGGGATGACTGGTTTCCATGGAGACCCTGTTTCACTAGTCGGTGATTATTTAAAATACACATTGATGCTTGGAAGACTTTTGAGGGAGGCAAAGTCTTCCAAGATCATGGTTACCAATGGTCCATGTTTCAGATTTCATCCAGTTTTCTGCTTCGGGAGATGTTCAGCTGTGTATTCAGAGATCATTCAAAGCCACCAAGAGCCGCAAATTAGTATTTTCGCTTCAGTCGAAGTCCACATAAATGACTTTGACAAATAGAATTTAGCATTTCTGGCGTTACCAGTGGTTTAGAACAGACTAAGCACAGAAACACAAGAGCGGAAAGAGCACATGGGAGTAAAAATAAATAAATAAAAATCGCTAAACCATAAAACTGGGGATTGCCAATTAGCTTCCATGCATGCGTCACAAAATATTTAACCACACAACCAGCATATTAACTGATGCAGAAATGCATAACGCAAAGTGCTCTCAAGCAAACATTTTTAAGGGAGGAAATTGCATCGCATCGAGAGATAATATGGAGAGCTAAACTTCCTGTCAGCTCATTGCCCAAGCGGCCGTGAAAACATAATGACATGCAGCTATTTTCCAATCTTAAAATTGAACTGAAATTAAAGAAGAATAGTGCTGACATCGTTTTCCTGTCAGAACAGCAGGCAACACCAAGAGAACTTTAACTAGGTTGGCAAACACATGCTGCCAATTATCTTTAGATTAAAAATGATAAACACGCCTGAGAAGTCGGATGGACCTTCTTGAGGCCCTCCGTGGAAGTTTCCACCAAAGTGAATACCAAAATTGTCAAAAATGATTTACTGAGTATAGAAGAGTCACATTTTTTTCATAAAGGGAAATGGTCACGTTCTCTCCCACAATATTCACTTTAAATCAGTTAACAGCTGCATTGCATCCTTTAGTGGCAATTATTTTTTTGCACAAAGCGATACTGCTGGTCAGTATGTTATTTTTACAAATTATTAACCAATCATCTAAAGTGTCAAAAAGAACTTGAGAACATTAATGGGACAATGTATAATAACAAACAAAATCTGAAAATAATGTTTTTGGAGATATGAGAATTCCACCCAACAGTGACGATATTGTAATTTCCTTCGTTCCAAATGAGTTATTAATGACAGACTGAAGAACATTTATGTGTACAAAGACATAAACGGGGCGAGGCAATCTTCAGATGACGTTGGGCGCTAGTGCAACGGTCGCTTTGACCTGCTGCAGCCACGTCCGACAGCTTGAAAACCACCGCTGTACGAGCGAGCACGTGACGGAGAGAAATAGACGCTTCCAAAATGTGCAAAAATCCAAATTACAGAGCTGAGGTTGACCAGATCACAGCTGCCAAACACATGACTGGAGAGAAAGATGGGACGAGCCAAAGGAGTGTTAAGAAACTGGAAAAACTGGAAAAATGAAGACTCAAGTCAAATGACGCTCTTCACTGAGCTAAGACAGAAAGTTGTGTGTATGACTCCATTATAACTCAATTTTATAGACAGAAATAATTAACCTCATGGGACAGTTAGGGCCAGTCAACACTGGACTTCAGTAATTTGTCATTAAGTACATTCATTTCATTAAAATGAAAAGCCAAGCCCAAAACAAAATATACAAATAAGCAGTGTCAGACCACGTATGTGTTTGCACAAGCAGTGCACACAACTGCAGGTCATCAGTAAGTTTCCGACAGTTAACCATTTTTTGTGAACTTCAGACATTCTATTTCATTTAATTCTAAATGGCACTTATGAAGTGCACGTCGTCAGAATAACAGGACCATATGAAGAAAAGGCAAAAGAAAGTCAAAGTCTTCATTATTTTTGCAGTCATGGGGTTCTGTGGTGAGAACTGGGTCAAGGGGCCCCAGACTACTGCTGTGCACACTTAACTCACCCCTGAGCTTCTCTCCTCAGGAAGCACATGAAGGAAGGGAGTGCATGTCGACCTCTTCAGATGAAGTGGTAATTGAGTCCTGCGGTGGATGACTGTTTACCAAAAGACACTATGATGGTCTTGCTGGTCCAAACGGTTCACCAGGTCTTGATCTAGGTGCACAGGCTATACAACCGCTCTGTATAGGTGTAGGAGTCAGCAAGCAAGGCTTAGTGAAAGCACTGAAAGAGCGTTTTTTTTCCTTAAGCTCGCTGCAACTTTCAAATTAGGGACACTTGCAGTCTCAGCAGTTCGTGGCGAAAAAGGGGCTTGCACTTGATCAGTGGCTCATTTGTTACCATGTGTCAAAAAACAGGAAAGTAAAGATAGTGATGGTTTAACATCAGATTGCAACTGTGATGCGGGCTGAAATTTTGATCATATCATTTGTCATATGGTGCAACAATTTATCCCTTTACACACAATAGCCTCTTTTATACTGCAAAAGCTGTCATTTGTGTGTAGTTGTTCTGTGTAACCAGCATTAACATCTATTTTCTGTAGCAGTGATTCTCAATGTTATTCGCGTACAACTAATGGCTTAACTGTTAGGGATAAAATCTCATTTTTGATGACCTGTAGAATGCTCGTTACGTAAAACGCATTGAAATGAATAGAAATGCCGTGCAGTATAATACATTCAGACATATTATACGTATATTTGATGATGACCGCTCTTGTTCAAATATGTTGTTTAAAGGTTTATAATAACCACAACTTTGATGGTAGTTTTGTTAGCCTGCCTATGGTGTTTTGTATTGTGTGGTAGCATGAAGGTAGCAGACTTTCGCAAGTCAAAGTTACTGTGGTTTGGTTGAATACACAATGCACGAGTAATTTAAGATTTGGCTCACAACTCAAGACAAAAAAAATCGGTCCAACGACTGCTCGAAAAACTCTCAAGTCAGGTCACCCCTAAGTCGAGGTTTGACTTACGAAGCCTATCCCAGCTGACTGAGAGATACGGAGTATACAGTACCTTGGACTGGTCGCAGGGCAGACGTATACTGTAGACAAACAACAATTCACACTTATATTCACACCTGTGAGCTTTTTAGAGTATTCAATTAATCCACGACCTCAAAGCCATGAGGCTCTGACGTAAATTCATCCCAACTTCAATGAATGGTGTTTGACTTGAGGACTAAGGGGAATAGCATTCCTATGAATCAGCATGTGAGATCAACCTTTCAAAAAGTTATTTGTAGTTTGCACTTCTCCACATTCTTGAAATAGAACCTTTTTGAAATGCTCTTCCTCCCCCAGCTTTGTTTATAACGTCAAATAGATCAAGGTGGACTCTTCAGCGTGGGTGGCTTCACGTTTGACCACATACCCCCTTGACAAGGGGCGTAGTCGGTGGGGCGCTTTGGTCCCTATTTCCATCAACCGTCTCGTGAGCATTAACCACCTTCACCCCTTTCCTTACATTCTCATCCTGTGTGTTTGTCTTTTGACCCACTTTGACAGAAAATCAAAGGCCGGCTTTTGCTGTGTCAACACCACCGCCAGCGGTAGTATCATTGTTAGTGCTGGACTCAGATGGAAAGAATGAGACAGGAGATAAAAGCAGGGGTCCTGTGTCGGAGCCATTAGGGCGGCCCTTTTTTTTCTGAAAACATGGTTCACTGAACACTCGGCCTTGGAAAAAAAAATTGTGGACATTTGTGTTTTTGTTGGCAGTTCTCTTTCCACAGGTGAATGTTAAGGCTCAGATCACTTTGTGAGGATTTTTTGGCTGACCTTGAAGACAATTATTTTTGCAATAGATGTGAAAATTTGGTTTTAGGAAGTAAACGAGATGAACCTTATGAGCTATTGCCAGAGCTTTCAAATTCAGAAATTTGCCTTAGCATCGACTGTCTTGCTCTCCTCTACCTGTTTTAGAGTTCATCGGAACTGTCGCCAGCTTTGAGGTCTCAGTTTTCCACGCTATCATATTTACCTTCTTGGACCTCTGTTTGTATTATTTACATTAGCATGATGAGGTTTGTTCCATACGATGAATACACCGAACTTCTCGAGCAGGCGTTGGCGCAAAGCCAGGGAATGTCTATCCGGAGGACTGCACTGGAACTCAGCATCAACAAATGTTCAATTCAACGGATGCTTCAGAGAGTGATAAAGCTTTACCCGTAACGACTTCAGGTTGTTCAAAGGGAAAGATTGTGATGCTCAACAACACAAAGTCGGTACGAGTAAAGCTTTATTACTATCCGAAGAAGCTACCAAATCGAGATTTATGGATGCTGAGTTCCAGTGTAGCCCTCCACATAGACTTTGCCTGGCTTTGCGTGAACGCCTGCTCGGAGAGGTTCGCACCATCGGCTGCGAGGTTTGTGAAGAACAGATCTTTTGAGAACCTTAGTATGGATAGTGCACAATAAATTGTACTACGCAATGGAGCAGTGTGACGCCATAAAGCTTCCCAAACTGCCGCTGAAATGCAGTCGGATGGTAACAAATCTTCTTGCCAGGTGTCGATCTTGCAACACACTTTGAATATCAATTAGCAAGCCATGGGCAAGGCAATAATATGCTTACAAAAATGGCAAAACACAAGCTGTCAAATGCTTATGGCCTCTGGTCTTTCCAAATCATACCTGTAACGAAATAGAAAAAAAGCAAGTGTATAGTGACTTTTGGGACACCCTGTAGACAATGAGCTTAAGTTCAATTCAAGATACCCTAGCCAGATCATTTCCTGATTATGGAAGGATTGGGAAAACATGGTAGACATCTGCCCCACACTGAGGCCTGGTTCTGGAGTTTTTCTATGCCTTGCTCATAAGGTGTACACTTGTTTCTTTGTACTTTGTAAGGAGCCTGATTCTAGACTTGGGCCATGTGAAAAGTACCTTAGCGCTTTGAGTTCTCAATAAAACAAAATTGTAGTACAATGTTGGTCTCATCATCATTGTTGCCCAGTGGAAAAAAGTGTACATGGCTTGGTGGTACAACGTGATTGTTCCAAAACAAAACTTAATTTCTATTTTTGTGTAAACCTCGTAAATTCTAAGACCAATTGCAGTGACACATGCTCACGTGTGCCTCTAATTCCTTGGAAAATGTTATGTCGACTTCAGTTTGCAGTACAATTGCCCCTCGACGCACTCTTTGGTAAGTCAAAACCACCCTTAGCCTTAAAAGCCAAGGTAGGCTGTTTAGCTCATGATAAATTTTACTTTGTATATTCTTTCCTGACATTAACAATATACATGTGCTATGTATAAACAGAGGCTTAATGAATGAACCGCACTACCGCCCTCTGTTTTTTCGGTTCATTCTATGGAGATCAGTGCAGGTCGTCTCTGGATTAGTGAGGAATGCAGCTTCATAGGGCCACTTCAAATGCACTTTTCTTTGCCAAAAGTCTATCCGTAACAGGATGCTGTGAAAACGCCTAAAAACAAACTGGATGCTTAGACCACACTCACCCCAGCAGTCTTGCTATTGCGTGCACAACTTCCCACAGAAATAGCATAATCAACACAAAACACAACACAAAATGTGAGGTGGAAGCAAGCAAGAATGTGATGGAGGGGCCCGGCTCCATCAGTGCTGCATGCTGTGAGACTTGTTAGCCTTTGGCCCAGAGAGATAAGAACCTGCATGGCAGTTTCAACTCTCAGAAGCCGAAACCATTTCCTCCTCCTCCACTCTGAAATGACTTCACAAACTTTGACTTGTCAAGGCTGCTTTGTCCCTGAACAGAAATTGTCTCCGCATGGTCCGCAATGGAAAACACCATTAAAAAAATGAATCCAAGAGATTTTCGCAAATGTAATCTACAGTACAATGCTCCCAAAAAAGTTAACTTAATGTGTCGTCCTCTAAACTTTTCATGTCCAACTGTTCAGCAATTCTTGTACAAGTTGCGAACAAGGAGCTGAAGAGCACAACAGGTGTTTGATCCATCCTGGTTCAATAAGAATGGTATTTAAACAGTCCTCTTCATTACGCTGTTCTGAAAATAGCTCACCAGTGACCAGTGTAGAAGTGATCATTTGAAAACATCAACACATGCAGAGATTTAATGTTGTTGATATGGCTGTTGTTGTGCCCATTGTTCTCTTGTCCCTTTCGACTTGACATAAAATATTGCATATTGATATTTATCTGTTCCCTACATTGTTAAAGCATTGTTGACCATTGTGTATGTAAATGTAATAATAGTCCGCATCTTGAGTTACCTGAGGGCTTTAAGTAAGATATGATGGTTTATTAAAATAGATTATAAAACAAGAGAGTTTTGACCCCAGTTTTGTTTGCTCACCATCTGTGTTTGGGTCATGCTACCATTCATCTGCAGCCAAAAGACACAAAGATGGACTTTTGACGGTTTAAAATAAATGAAGCCTGCTGCCTCACAGGTACACATTGATAATAATGAGGAGCGTGTGCTGTTTTCCATCCACGTTATCGTCCTGACATTATCCCATGAATCTGCACGTCCTTATCACCTGGTGCACTTCATTCTTTTACTTGCATTGGTTTGTTCCTCTTCGGCTGCCTTGTTGTCATGTACGTGAGGGACGTGCTGACCTGAATATGCTGCTCCCTGTTAGTTGTACTGTAAATACACAAGCTACACGAGGGACAAATTCTATTACATCGTGGTGTTCAAATACTGTTAAAAAACACACACAGACTACTAAGATAAATAATGTTAAACATCTTATTAACGGCGGTGACAATGGCATTCTGTGTAGTGTTGCCAACTACTGGCCTGGCATACAGACTGCATCGTTTTGAAAGTTGAACGTGAGATTGTATTGTCATGTTAACATTGGGGTCAATTGCCTGTTTGAGATAATGTGAGTCTTGTGACGACCTCGAGTTTTGTTTGTCAGCTAGTATAGGCTCTAGTTCAATATACTGTAATCATTCTTTATAAAACCATCCTTTTGAATTGTTTTTATAATGTTTTTTTCACACAATACAGTGCTATTTTACGTTATTATAGACGATAAACAAATGTGGTGTTTTGTTTTTTTTTTACTACGAAAAACAGCACACTACAGTACTGGATTTAAAAAAATGCAAAATAATTAATTAAAATATAAAGACGCAAAAGTTTTCGCAGGGGATAGGGACTCGGCTGGACTGCAAATAGCGAAAATCCTCAGGTATTTGACGCACATTATAATTGCAGTGATCATTTTTTTTTTAACCAAAAATTCCTGAATAAGATGGGATAAACTGTCAATTAGCATTTTCAGAGTTGGTTCCCCCCCCCAAAAAAAGAAATAAATATAAAAAGAAAAAAAAATTGGAACGAATTGGGGAAAACAACATTGCGAATAAGTGAATCCATGGGTGCTGGACCACGAGTGGGGTCCACTGTATAATACATCCAGACATACTACATTTGATAATGAAACACAAAATAGCGTTTCAACTAATTTGCAATATTCGTTGATTTCGCATAGGCTAAAGTGAGTATTATTATATTTTCTGTCTACATGTGTTGCTACAGTTCAGTACAGTTTGTGACTACCAATATATGGGCACTTGTTTTGTTAGCCGGTCTATGGCGCTTCCCACTGTTTGAGCATTAAAATAGCAAACTTTTGTAAGGCAAATTATGTAGTTTCGTTAAATACACGTGTCTCTGTTTGTTTTCTTTGTTTTATTTAGTTTAACAGTTAACTTCAACTGGGAGTGGCGATAAACAACTTGAAGCACGCACACTCAACCTCTTGTTTGAAGAATTGTTCACTATTGGCCTATCTCCTGCTTATTATGAAGTTGGCTGCCATCATCTTGTGCTCTTAATTTGGCTTGCAATTTAAGACAAAAAAAAATAAAATCAGTCAAGCCATGCCCATGAATACACTCTCTGAGAATCCAAACGATCAGTCCATGTTCAGGTACTGCTTTGTTTTAAAAGTCAAATGCTCGAAATTCCTCGACTGGGAAATCCGTTGACCGCCACGCGACCCAGCCCGATTTGCTTCATTAAACTGGCCTTCCAAAGTGAGAGGTGACTAAGTGACAACACAGCAGCTCTCGCTCCCCTCCCGCCTTGACGAATGACACAGCAAACCGGTGATAAATGGCCCGTGCCAACCCCCCTCGTCTCCCCTCCCCCCCAATCCTCCCTACTGGAAAGACACATATGCAGTCAATTCACTCTGCTCACGTGAGCCACACAGGAAGATGTGTGTAAAATGTGTTTGCCCGGGCACAAAAGAGCCTTTGTCGCCCTAATACACGGCAGGTCAATGACATCACTATTGTGTGTGTGCTGGCAATTTTCCCATGAGAAAGATGTCAAAAGCACACATATGCTGCCACCTTACAATCATGTCAGTGAACGCATGATTTCACAACATAAATGTGACTCACTCCATCAGGTCCTGTAGATCATTGTATTTTGAGCAGCTCCAATTCACCGGTCCAAAACATCAAAACACGATCTCTTTTGAGCCTTTGGCTTCGTCTCAAATGCTGTTGCGATATCTCATTTGTAATAAAAGAACAGCAGCTTGTGTAACTAAAAAGAACAAGATGTGAAGTTTACTTCTCGTGGCGTAATTTATGCGTTAAGCTTGACACAAACACCTCACTGGGCGTCTTTCAGCTCTGAGAGTGCGTCACCTCCAGCAGGTCAGCAGCAGGTCGAACATGCAACCGGAACTGAACAATAACAAAGCTTTGATTTTTATTATTTCATTAATCATTCACTTTTTTTCATACATTCATAAATTTTTGAGTTGTTCGTTATTGATTAGGCTGCTAATATTGCACTTGCATGAATGTTTTCCAATTAGATCAAAAAAGACCCCACAACAAAGTTGTTTTCATGAAGTAAAATTAAGTGCAGTTTAAGTTAAAATCCCCATGCAGGTTTACATAGCTGTAATTACACCTTTTAAACAATTCTTTAAAGTCTCTGCAAAGTGAAATAAATATCTTCTAAAGTTGACAAACCGGGACGAAGACCTGGTCCACACGTCAGACTCTTTTATAACCCACCCCCCCTCCTCAGTATTCCGCCTTTCTCTGCATGACATACACACTCACAGCTAACGAGGCGTTCTAAACGGCCACACAGGTGAACTATCTGAATTGCATTTTGGGGTGTATGCATATCTGGCTAGCGAGCTGCATGTCGCACTTGCGCCGGATAACCGCTGATGCGAACGAAGGCACTCCAGTTCTTGTATAGTGGGGGCATCGTTGATTTTCTTCCAATATATCAAATGCAAGTTTTTAAGTGCTGTGTACATGAACTTGTCTGTGTAAGTTTTGTTCAAATTTTATTCCACGTGATCAGTATACTAAAAGTGAACTATTGGAAACCATTTAGGCTTAAAATAACTAACTTTTGGCTTGAATAAACTTCTCATGGTTCTCAGGAAATCAGAACTATAGAAATGAGCATCTCACGTGTGTCAGCCTTGGACCACCCAAGCTACGTCAGTACGAAACATGCAATCTTGCGTCGCTAACTGTGGGCAATGGCTCTTGTCAGGAGTGTTGAGACAACACAGATTTACCCTCTGTCGTGCAACCTGCCCAAATGTTTAAAGTATTACCTGTGTTTTGCTCTTAATCACAAGCTGGTCTTGCTGTTTTGACAGTTGCTGAAGGTCTGAAGAATAAGATTTGAGAATGCAAGAGTGCTGATTAGATATATAGGTATATACAATTGGAGTAGGTATTAAATGTTTAGCTATGGAGCAGAGGTTTTTAACGTGTTGTTTATTGATCTATGGTAAAAGTTTGAAGAATTCCATTTGAGAATGAAACAAGCGCACAAATTTTAATTTGACGCAGTTGTTGTTGCTTTTTACTGCTATTGTGCTGTTGTATAGCTATTGCCTTAAAATGTTTCCAAAGAAGAAACATGTATAGTTGTAGTAATAGTTGTTAAATGTTTTCACTATGGAGCAGATGATAATTTTTTTTATATATAGTGTTGTTTGACATTGGCTGGAAGTCATAATATTGTAAAGAGTCCAAATCTGGGAATATTTTTTAGTTAATAAAATTGATAAATTGAACTGCACATTACAAATACCCCAACAAAGGCTAATGATTATTCCATCTTTGAGTCAGTATTTGTTCAACAGGGATACCTGGAACCGACTAGGAATGTCGCCCCAATCGGGTTACCGTAAAAACAGCAACTCAAAACGCACGCAGCAAACACCAAAAGGTGCATTGTGTCTTTGCTGGGGAGTGATGCGCTCCATTAAAGCGTCTGATGAGCAAAGCAGCTGCTGACCCCTCCCCTAGCGGGACCCCGTGGACCTCAAACCAGCAGGAACCACTAACTAATCCCACATCAAAGTGCACCCAGTCTCTTACTCTACAGTGGTAGAGTAATGCCTGTGATGTCTCCTTTTGTGCATAAAAACGTCCGAATCAATGGATCTGAAGTGGCATTAATCAGGTTAAGCCCAACAGATCGCCCTGTGTTCAGGTACTTTAAATGATCATGCACCTGTGGACCAGTCTGTATTTCCCCCTTTCAAATGGTGAAAATAACAAGTAGTTTTGAAGCAGGTAAAGAGGATTGGTCAATGAGTTCAACTGTGGCAGATGAGCTGGAAAAAGGCAGTTTGTCTTTGTCAGGGACTGGCCCAACCGGCTCTATTGACGGCATGCAGAACTTAAATTTCCCCAGAACATTCAGTTCCCGACGCGGTCGCCTCTTGTCTGGTAACACTGGATGTACAGTACGGCCATGCAGAAGCCGCAATATGCATTCAGAATTGTGATGTAACTCCCCAACCTGCTCTCTGTCAAGGTTGTCAAATTCCGACGCATGGTTTGCGTGATTTCAAAGACATCCCTATTCAGAAACACGCCAGAATGCAAACGGGATATGTCTAAAGTCTATATGGAATATGAAAAGTAGGTCGTTTTAAGCGTAGTGGTGCACATAGCAAGGCTTGGCAAATTGGCATCGTCATAGTTACTTGGATTGGGACCAAGCCCTGCTAATCGCGCAAATCCGCGAGTAATTAACGGCAACCCGAAAAGGCCGAACGACGGCTCGTATCTAGAAAAAAAACTTGTAAGTCGGGTGGTTCGTATCTCAAGGAACCATTGTATTTTGTCTGTAAAGTCGTAAATCTCCAATTACCTGCATAGGAGAGGTGAAAAAGTAAAGATCAAGCACCATGTACTTTGCTTGCATCCTTTATTTCCCATAATGCAATCACCTACCATAGTCACCGTCACCCCCTCAAGCTTTCTGTTATCGATATGCACAAGCTGAGCTGACTTTTATGACATCACCTCGGCCGTTTTGTAATTTGAGACAAGTGTCGCTGCAGGTTGTGTTTCTTCCAGTGAGTGAACGAAGTCGCTGGAGCGGCCTTCAGCGCATCGCCACGCAAAAACAACAATAGACCAAATCACGCGCGTCTGTTTTTGTCTTGACGGATGAGCGCAGGTGACTGTTGTCTGCGGTGCCTTATCTGCAGCCAGCGGCGCATAAAGGCCGGGTACCTGCAGCAGGAACAAAAGCAGTTGTTTTTTTTTTGGTCCTGTGGCAGATGCCGGAACAAGAAGTCGGGCTTGATAAGAGACAGAAGGGGAAAAACATTTTGACGGACGATGACAGAGGGACAACACGGCACACTAACGCCATTTATAAACTGCTTTATTGTAGGCGTGTTGGACGTGTTAAGTGCCACGTGATCACACATGCTGACTTAAGTGGACTTCTAAAAGAAGTGATGTCATGATAAAATACTGTACTGCTGTTGTGATGGTAAAATGAGCACATGAGGTTTGGGTGCTCTATTTAGACGGGGTATATTCCTGATGCATCAAAATGAATGCAAACTGAAGTTCACTCACCGGCCATACCATTAGCTAGTAATTGCTCCACAATTTAAATTTTAAATTCTGTATAAATTATTGTTATCCCTTTTTTCCTTCCTTCCTTCTGTCCTTTCTTCCTAATAAAAAAAAAAAATCTGTTTTCACCTTGATAATCATAATCATAATAATAATACCAAAATACATTGCAAGGGCGTGAAAACATCCATCCATCCATCCATCCATTTTCCGAGCCGCTGATCCTCACAAGGGTTGCGGGAGTGCTGGAGCCTATCCCAGCTATCTTCGGGCAGGAGGGGGGGGTACACCCTGAACTGGTTGCCAGCCAATCGCAGGGCACATTTAAACGAAAACAGTTTCTACCAATTTCAACAAATAATAAAAAAATTAATTATTATAATATACCTATATATTAGAATTTAAATTAATTTATTTTTAATGTAAAAGATCAATCTGTGCTCACCTTTTATGATGACGTAATTTTTGAAAGAGATTAATTATTATTATTATTTTTGTTTTAAATGGCCATTGAAAAGGTCAGCAACGCTGCATTGGTTTGTGCAGGTGTACCAGATGTGTAAGCTGTTAGTTAATAAAGCTGTTAACTGCAAACAAAAATGAGCATAACACAATCGCCCCCAAAAACTAATACAGACAGAACATCGAGCGGGATCTAACTTTGTGACATGGAAGTTGTACCTAAGCATCTTTAGAGGCCAAATGAAAGAAAAATAAATGTCGGGATTGCGGCGTATGACTGGAGTGTTGTTCAATAGACGGCAGGAAGGATATTAACCTGCAGGCGCAGTTCTTCATCCCGCAGATTTTGTTCTAGCTTTGATGGGACGACCTCGCTATGAAGAAGGTTTACACTGTAAATCCAGGAATAAAATTTCATTTTAGAGGAAATGGAGAGGAAAAAAAATTCTTTCTAAGGATTTTGCTTATTTTGTTCCATTAGTAGGCACTGCCCCAAGAATAGATAGTTTTCAGCATTTTCCATCATTTCTTATTAAACAATACATGAATTCTAATGGTAGAAGAAAGCAGGTCTATTTATGTAAGGTGAGCCAAACTATCAAGTGTCACTATTACATATAGTATGTAGAGTGGTTTTGATAATATAATGAGTCGTGTGTGTTTCAGGGTTGTGGTCATTTTAGATTTTATGTGTCACTGATGTTTTACTTGGTATTGCGGCTGTATAGCCTCCCCCTGTGTTTTATGATCTCCAAGTCAGGGGAGTGCTAATCTGTGACTAACGCTGAAACGACATTCCGACTCCTACGATCAAGTTGAACTGGGGTGAAGCCAGCTATGAAACATACATTAAAGTTGTGTCAATTGGAATTAATAGGAACTGGAAGGGAAGAGCAGACTTTTCGATGTGTCACAAGTGCTAAAATAAGTTAATATTTTACGCCTGGCTTCTTCAGGTGCCCTAAGACTTGAGACCGACTCACAATCCGGCCTCTGGCGAGGGCTTGCAACTGAAATGCAAGCCACAGCATAGTGGAAGAATACATGCAAGAAATAGGGAAATGTGTCCCATCATTCTTTTAAGACAACTGGGAAGTGAAAAAAAGAAGAAGTGAAAAAGTGCATAGTGCACCCCTATTTCTTCAAATCTTAAATTTTATAGTTTTTTTTGTCTGTTTTGAGTTTATCCTTTGGCATTGATTGAAGAAGACCATACTACAAATCATAATAATTAAAACCATGTTTTCCGAAATGATTTTCATGACGGCATTATGAAGTTAATGAGCAGTTTAATCTGTGTATATTTCCACTGGCTGCATTTCACATTAAAAAGGAGCCAAATAATGGATGACTTGGCAAGTCGGGCGAGCTGATGTCAGTATGGGCAAGAGATCGAAGTTAATCACCGAACCGCAGCTACCGCTTGGGCCGAAGAACCCGGTTGATTACACTGAATGTGATGTGGAACGCTCGTTTGCTCGCGACCAAAAGTCAAATCAATATTTGACTTGGCTGCAGACCCCCAGTGACGCTCAAAATAGTGAATGGGGACGTGGGGCGCTACTATTGGAGAACCTGCTGATGACCTCTTTAACATGCAGGTGCCATCTCCTGTTCGACATCACAGTCCTCATGTGTAACCAAGGGCGTTGCCAGTGTTTGGGGGCCCTGAAGAAAAAAAAATAATAAATCACTTGAGTGACGCAAACTGAAACCACTACAGGGTCATTCCAGAATTGGAGGACAATTTAACCCCAACATTCTTTTTAAATGGACTATTTATTTACAATATTGGGGCTGAAAATCAATGCTAGCTAGCTAGCTATGTTAGCTGCGATGCTAACTGGTAAAAAAAAAAAAAAAGCTTTATAATAAAAAATTAATAACTTTGATATTTGGACTTAAATTTGGGCTCTACCTACCAATTGTGATAACAGTTGTAATGACTTTGTCCATTTAAAACCACTGCCTACACTGCATATAAAAACAACACAAAAATGTCATGAAAAACCGACTAGAAAAGCTAAAGTTTATTTGCTGTTAATCAGATGTACATTAAATGGTGGCAGATGTGTGCCTGACTCCCATTTAACACTAGTTTTTGATTGGTAAATTCTGAGTTCAGCACTTTTGTAGCTGCACATTTGGCTTTCATCCCCCTCTGGGATTCCGTTCTCTGCACGCAGAGTATGGCCAGCGACTCAAAAAGCAACTTTCATTACCTCATGAAACCGCCACTGAACCAGGCACCGGAGTCCTTCACCCCACTAGCACGACGGGCCTGCCGAATCGGAGTGACCTCACATCCCTCGACTGACTCAACAGTGTGAGGGGATAAACAAAGCCAGACACGCAAATGTAATCACTCAACACGCCTATAAAGTTTAATGAAAGCAATTTGCTGTTACACAACACTTACACAAGGTTCCATTTATAGAAAATGACACGCTTTTAAACTATATGTTATGAGTTGGAAACAGAATTTTTAAGCAATATGGTTTGAAACCGGACTAGTTAACTTCACCGCGGAGGTCGACTGAAATAAAACCCGAGCCGCTGCCGAGCTTCTTGATCCTGTCGGCCAGTCAGACAGGAAGCGCTTTAATCATGGCTTCCTACGCTTTGCCTTGTTTTGTCTGCACACCGAGACAGGGGGGAGAGAGTGATATGTTTCGCAGCTGTTCAGCAAATAGCGACAAAAAGTTATTGCAAGTTTGCATTTTTTCTTTTAGGTAGTCGTTTTATCAACTTGCATCAGGTCGTAGTAATCACTAAAGTTTCCTAACTGTGATGCCATCAAGGAACACGGATTGCGCCCCGCCACTGTTATACTAGCTCACGTGAGCGGGGGGGTAAACATTCCGACACATGGTAGCGATGTCGCGCCACGTTTGTTTTCAGAGCCCCCGCCAACTCCTCGCTTGTTGTACTTTCTCTACCCCGGTTTATTATCAGAGTGGAATATCTCTCCTCACGTGCAGAGGACCGTTTGGACAATACAATACGAGTATTGTTGCGCTCACTAATCGCTCGTTTACGTACATAAACCGGTTTGTTGGCTATTTCCAAGAACATTCTCTCTCTTATTGCTCTCTGCATAGCTGATTTCGGAAGTTCGAGGGCATTAAAAAATTAGAACAGCATTCAAACTAAAATGCACTGGATACTATCGCTAATCTACGCTAACAGTTATAAAGTCATAATTACAGGAAATATTTGCATGAAAAACAGCTACTTTAACACACCTGTATTAAACAAATGCACTGTACTGGATTAGAAAAAATGTTTAAGCCACTGTAACATATACACTGTTTGAACATTTAATTCAGTGATTCTTTTGTATACCACTAGAGGGAGCGCACTACGCTGCTGTAGTCATATTGAATTGTATCGGCTAATCCTCACGCGCCTTCCCTTCTTGCGGTTTTTCTTGGCAATAGGGTCACAAAAAAAGCCAAAGAAAAAGTAAAACAAATGTGTCGATGCTTGACGTCCGCTTCACCTCACATTTATCCCCGCAAAGGCTTTGTAAACATAAATGCGCAATAACCGTATAATCATTTCCTACAAGGTGGCCATTACAGGCTAATCACACAGAGTGCTGTGGTCGCAAAGTGGCGAGCGTGACGCAGGGTGGGAGACGAGGAATGAGGACACTTCACTTGTAGTCTGTAACTTCCACACACGTCATCGTCTTCACTGTCTCGTGCACGGATCGGGTTTTGTGGCTAGTCTCAAAGCTGTTAATATGTTTGACATTACGAACTGCACGCAGAGTCTGGATGGAGAACTCATATTTGATTATCAGTTTGAAACTTATCCCAACACTTATGTCGTCTTCACCGAAATTAACGGCAATTTCTGGGAACTTCAGGTAATTCAAGGTTATTTGAACAAATAAGACTATGGGACCCATTGCTTGTTTAAACATTTGGTTTAAAACTGTACCCACATTATGGCTTTATTGATTTTTGCCAAACAATAGGCCCACTCAAAACAGCTTGAGAATAAACAAGTAAATACCGAAAGGGTATACAGCTCTGGAAAAAATTAAGAGACCAGAAACACACACTCCCTTTTTTGGTATTTTGACCATTTTTCATTTTCTGTAAACAAATTCTCTCAATGACAATATTTGTACAGTATTTGGAAGTTACGTATAGATTGCAAAATCAGACAAAGTGATAATTTTGTAGTGCTTTCTTAACTTTTTTCCAGCTCTGTATATATGTGATATGTACAAATACTCGCTAAGAATGTTCTCATAACGTCAAAATTTAATTTATTGATTAGGAATAGATTAAGACAGACTTTTGTGATTGATAGTTCTCCTGCAACATCAACAGTAGACGTCAGATAAGTTCAGTTATGTAGTTGAATTTTTTTTTATTACATACAATTTAAAACTATTAAAGTAAATTTTTAATTTTACCTTTTAATTATTTTTTTAATGAATTTTATGTGTCGTTAAAATGCATTTAGTCAGAGTTTAGTTTAAAAATAATGTAATAGAGGCACGGTGGCCGACTGGTTAGAGCGTCAGCCTCACAGTTCTGAGGACCCGGGTTCAATCCCCGGCCCCGCCTGTGTGGAGTTTGCATGTTCTCCCCGTGCCTGCGTGGTTTTTTGTCCGGGTACTCCGGTTTCCTCCCACATCCCAAAAAACATGCATGAATTGGAGACTCTAAATTGCCCGTAGGCATGACTGTGAGTGCGAATGGTTGTTTGTTCCTATGTGCCCTGCGATTGGCTGGCAACCAGTTCAGGGTGTACCCCGCCTCCTGCCCGATGACAGCTGGGATAGGCTCCAGCACGCCCGCGACCCTGGTGAGGAGAAGCGGCTCAGAAAATGGATGGATGGATAATATAATAATTAAACAAAATAAAATACAGGTCGTGGTACGGTGAGCGACTGGTTAGACCGTCTGCCTCACAGTTCTGAGGACCGGGGTTCAATCCCCGGCCCCGCCAGTGTGGAGTTTGCATGTTCTCGCCATGCCTGCGTTGGTTTTCTCCGGGCACTCTGGTTTCCTCCCACATCCCAAAAACATGCGTGGTAGGTTAATTGAAGACTGTAAATTGTCCGTAGGTGTGACTGTGAGTGCGAATGGTTGTTTGTTTATATGTGCCCTGCGATTGACTGGCAACCAGTTCAGGGTGTACCCCGCCTCCTGCCCGATGATAGCTGGGATAGGCTCCAGCACTCCCGTGACCCTTGTGAGGATAAGCGTCTCAGAAAATGGATGGATGGATGGAAAATACAGGTCAATTTGAAATGTATTTTTACATGTTAATTATTTTTTAAATATATGTCGTACAAATACATTTTTGGGGTGTATACTGCAGAGAAAATGTGCCAATTTGTGTTAAAATGTGTGAATTTAATATTCTAAATTTGAAAAAATATTTATACATATTTGTTATTTCAAGATAACTATTTTTACATATATTTTTCTATTTGTAGACATCTTTTTATTTCTATTTACTTGTTTTACCCAAGAGATATCTGTTATAAATTTCACTGAGTTACTTAACTTTTAATTTATTTTAATGGATAATTTTAAGATAAATTTTTTTATTTAAATTAGTTGAATTATAAATTATTTTGTAGTTTTTTCTGTTAACGCTCAACAGCCATTTGTTTTTTTTTTTTTAATTTATTGCAACTAGACTGGAACACTGAGGTCCTGAAACACTTACATTTTTTAAAAGCTCATCATTAAATTCCCGAAAGACATTTATGGTACAGGACTGTTGCAGCGTGATTGTTCTGTACTGCGAGAAAAGCGTTTATCTTATCTCTTCATGTCGAGGCCACGGCCTTCTAATCTCTCGTCGTTGCCCTTTTTACATTTTGTTATGGCTTCGCTTCCCTGTTTCACACCACAGTTTGTCCTTCTGTTGAGCCAAATATTTATTTCTAATCCCACCTTTAAACTGCGTCATAATGACATCATCAGGGCATGGAAGTCTCATTTGAAAGGTTACGTGCGGTGAAGTGATGCGGCGCACGTGCGGCCGCTTATACCCGTATGTTTCTGTGCAGTTGTTTTTTTAAAAAATATATTTGTTGCAGCTGATGACATTCTGGATTCGGAGAAAAGTACCCGCAGCATTCTGGGAAAAATCAGTGGTGTGAAAATATCAGACCACCATGGTTTTGTTGATACATCAGTGGCGTTTGCAGGTGTCTCTGTCTCTACTCTGCATTGACCATGACTTGGATGGAAAACCACTCCACTAAGCGAGTCAGTTGCAGTGCTTATACAGTTGGTCTAAAAAGTCTACACACCCTTGCTCAAATGCCAGGTTTTTGTGATAGCAAACTAGAACATCTGAATTTGGAATGGATTAAAAATAGAATTTTTAGTCTGCATGTATTCTTTCACTGCCCTGCAGCTGACTCTTCTGGTTAAGTCCCGCCTCCTGTGATGACTGTCATCATTGGTTGACTTTTTAGTTACTATTCCCAAAATTATTGGGTGGTCTAATATGTCAATCAACTACACAGCACTAAGAATAAACCAGGGGATACTTACTGTAGTCTGCATGTATTCTTCCACCACTTGTGTTGCCCACCTTCTTGCATGGTTGGATTGTCTTGTAAATGGACAGCTTTTCAGTCACTGTTCTTGTAAATCATTTACACAGCGCAACTAACAAGCCAAGGGTTATTTAGTCCAGTGATTTCCAACCTTTATGGAGCCAAGGCACATATTTTACAATTGAAAAATCTCACGGCACACCAACAAACTAAAATGTCACAAAAAGTGGATACATCAATTACTGTATCAGAATCATCTTTATTTGCCAAGTATGTCCAAAAAAAAACACACAAAGAATTTGTCTCCGGTAGTTGGAGCCGCTCTAGTACGACAACAACACTTTTGAGACATAAAGACATTGACAAAAAACAGTCTGTATGTACTTCCTGCCATCTCACAGAAGACCATTTATTTGTTCTGTCTGTCACTATGCCTCACTGGCATAAATAGATGAACAAAGATACATTATTTCTTGTAAATAATTAGTTTTTTTTTGCGCAACTAAGTAAAATTTGATCATTTCCCACGACACACCTGAAGAGAGCTCACGGCACACTTATGTGCCCCGGCACACTGGTTGGGAATCACTGACATAGTCTACAGATATTCTTCCGTTGCGATCTGGCTTATGTTTCCCACCTTCTGTGATAGTTTGACTGTATTGTCATTGGCCAGCTTTTCAATCACTGTTCACTGAGTCATGTCTGCATGTAGTCTTCTACTGCCCAAAGGCTTCTGCCTCTGTTCAAACCTTCCCTTAAAGGCGACAGTGCAACTATCGGGGGCCATTATGCAACAATCTTTTCCTTCCAGATAACTTATCTGCATTGAACAACAGACCCAACACCCGGTCCTTTTCCCACTGGGATACAATCCCAGTGGGAGAGAGGAGGAAGCGCTCTTATCCACATTGACACAAATCCACCTCCACTGTGAGTGTCAGCTGCACATGTCAGTCACAGTCCAACTTGACTCGTGTTTCAAGGGAAAACTCATGCTAACACCCAGTGACACACTTTGCATTTCCTGTTTACCGCACGCTGCGCATACACAGAGGTATTTAATAAACTAAACAATCAGAACGAGCAGAAATAAAATCGAACCACATGTACTGACTTGTAGTCAGTACCAATTTTCACTATCGAGAGGAAGTATATTTTGCAAAATTGATGTTCACTTCATTCCACATTCGCATTCCACAATGAAGCTGTTTTTTTCCATTTGTTACATCTGTATTTTAATTTATCTAAGTGTTGGTTAGCATTCACAGGTAAGGCATGAGGCTACAATTTATGCTTTAAAATGATGATCCGGTGCAACCAGATTCTATACAATTGCTGTTTTTTATGAGATTGTTCACTTAATAAACCTTGAGTGGAAAAAGAAGATTTTTGCAAAGTTTAATTTTGTTGTACATTTTACTGCATGCAATGAAAATGCACTTTTTGTGGAGTATTGACAGGAAGAGATGTGCCAACTGGGCCTTGTGCAGCAATCATCAAAATACCTAAAATTATATTTGTTTATACAAAATTTTAATAGCCTCCTTAGTGAAAATTGTTTTGACATTTTTACTAAGTAACTTGTTATTTATGATATTCAGTGGAAATGTCAACCTTTTTATAGGACAAACCTATTTTTTGTGAAATATGTGAAAATATTTTTTATTTTGTATGTATTTTTATTTATAACTACAATTTGTATTTACTTTTCAACCCAAAACAATTGTCTTTTTTTTGACATAATGCTAGATATACAAAAAAATGTTTGAATAGAATCACTGGGATGTGGGCGTTTGCTTACCAAACAGCTGATCTCACTTTAGTTTACAATTTGATTGTCCGTTAGACTTTGGAACGATGTACCGGTGGAGTGCACATCATCATCAACCATGTCAATAATCTGTCGATATGGTTACAAATTCCAACGTGATGACCAGGAAGTTTCAGCCCCGTGAAATGTGGCGTCGTTTCTGGAGAGTTGACATGATTGTGTTTTCAAAATGTTGCCATGTTTTTGCATTCCCAAAATGTGGCGATACATTGGGCATATTCATTTCAGATAAAAAAGCAAAAAAACGGACATACTTTATACATTGAAGACGTCCAATGGGATACATTGGTGCCATCTACTTGTCCATCCACTCCATTTTGGGTGCTTTCTTCTGGCACATCTGGCACACCACTGAAGGCTTCACTTCCTTTTCACGCTAATCTCTGGCTTTTATTTGTTATTGTTATCTCCCTTCTCCTGCTCACCACATCACCTCAACACCAACGAAACAAAGGACATGTTGTCAAAGCCACGGCGCAGAAACATGCGGGCGCACAAAAGGACGGCTTAATTTCTGACAAGCTGCTCTGTTGAAAAGACCCCCTGACATACAACATGAGCCAGGTGTGTGCAGGTACAGTGAGCCTAGCATGAGTTTAGTGAGTTCATCGTAGTGATGCTTTGAACTTCCCCTCACAGATTACCTCAGAGCGAACATCATCTGGGAGAGAGATGCAAGAAACCGTTTGGAAAAGGCCCATTTGAATTATCGTTGTTATTCTTTCTGTTGCAGCTGTCTAGATTTAGACGCCTTTCCATACATGGCAGTGTTTACATTTCACGAGTATGAAGTAAAAGGGTACTTTTTTTTTTGGAGGAAAATAATCCCTTGAGGGGAACATAAATCTCCTACATGGCACATATGCACCTGCTTCTGGAATATTTTCCGTATCAAACTGACACGCACAGGTTTGTGTGACCTTGGTAAATCCACTGCAACATATAATTAGCCCGGTTAAAGTCTGGCTGTCATTGCATAAGAAATGACTTTAGCCAGTACAGGGAAGTCGCCTTGCTTGAAAGTAGAGCCTCAAAGGGATACTTCAACAGCCTGAATAGCGTGAGATTGGGTTGCAGTAGAGTAGACAATGTGAAAATGACCTCATCTATTTTTCACAAGCATTGAACACGCTAAATGTTGGCTCTCTCTGTCCCTTTGAAAATCACAAATGTCCATTTCATCATCTCATAATTTAAAGAGGCTGTTCATTCATATGTTTTTAAAAAGCACAAGACAAAAATAAAAACACACAAAAATATGAATTTGGAGATACATGCTTTTCACTGGACATTTGTTGAAGACATAAAGCAAGGAAAATCATGCTTTTCATTGCATAATCTAAATTGGCATAAGCAATCACTGCACCAGTTTTTGGAGGTATAAAAAGAACAGAAAATCAGAGAATGTAAAGGCTTTATTTCATAATAAATAACCCCAACATTTTTTCCAATACTCTTTTTCCATTGGATAGTTTTCGAATACAAAAAGAAAAAAAAACAGAAATGTTGATGAGGGATGATGTCGGAAGCTTTTCCTAGGCTGTTTAGAACTGTTTTTGGGTCATTTCCTCAGTGATTTCCATCCATCGGCGCACAGCTTTGTTTGTGTTTATCACTGCGGGGCTCAAAGAGGTGTGTTTGCTGGCAAGCATCTAGTTTTGCTGTCTTGTGTGAAGGTGTGAGTAATCTTGCACCGGGGCTGAGTAATGGCTTGAATAACACGGTGCGTTCCCTCGGGTGGTGGATGAGGCCCAGATGGTTGGCGAGGGGTTGACACGCAAACCCGCCGACTGGAGGGAGCAAACGTTTGATCCAGGTGAGGGCCGACTGCTGGAATCAGCTGTGACCTTGCTGGCATGCAGACAGCTTCCCAACCATGCAGAACAGCAAAGCAACTTTGGTGCTTTTTGTACCCGGTTTGGTTCATTAGTGCAGGCGGCATCTCCGGTGTTGTTGCTTCCTCAACATATTGGGGCCAGACATTTCATAACCTGACCAAGCAGTTGTCATCTTTAATCATTTTGGTACACCTGCGCAACGGATACATATGCCGACCACATTGTTACAATGAATCTAACATACATTTCTTAAAACTTTTGACGTTTCGGTACTTTTTCCACAACTTGCTTCGACAGACAGAGCCCCCTCTCCGAGGAGGGGAAGAGGAGAAGCGGCAGTATAACAGGCCAAAATCCATCAATAGAAAGCAATATCATAATGCATCGCCATCCTGTGAGTTGCTCAACACACGCACTCCTATCTTTCCAGTGAAGGCTCTCCCGTCTTCAGCTGTGAACTTCGCCCTGTGACACGTGGCGGCCACCTGCATATGCGCGCAACAAAAGCAATCCTTCAAACAGGATTTTATGGGTAGCTGTGATTTAGGACCTACAGTTCAGGGATCAGACAGCCGCAGGTTAAGGTTTAGGTTGGGTAACTTATGTCTTGCCCGAGTATTTGTGATGCAATGCTAAAAAGCTCATAAAACTTAAGAGGTATTGTTTTACAAAGCCTCCAAACAAATATATACAGCGTTCCCTCGGCACTTCGCGCTTCACGTTTTGCGGCTTCAGTGCTTCGCGGGTTTTTCCAAAATATTCATCAAAAATAAAATAAAAATTCATCCAAAAATAAAAATGAAAAAATACAGCCATATCAACAGCCATATTGCGGAAAGACGCGTTGTTTCATGTTGATGCACGCGAGAGAAGGTTTCCTGCATGCCAAACAAAGAGATGAGTTGACTCAGAAGCTTTGGATATGCCTGTACTGTACTGTACATACCACTGGCACTCATACAAGGCGCGTGATTGGTTCCCGGCGCGACTGTATAAGATTTTATAATTAAAGATTTAACTAAATATGTGTACTGCTGTCATCTTTGTCTCAAATATGTAAAGTATAAATACTGTTTACATATTTTAAACATTCTGGTACCCGCATACATGAAAATTCCTGGGGGGAGGGGGTGGGGCAAATCCTACTTCGCGGGTTTTCACCTTTCGCGGGGGGTTCTGGTCCCCATTAACCGCGAAAAACGAGGGAACACTATAATATGAAACTTTCAGTTGAGTTCTCTCTCTTTGGCACCTTAGGGAGATAACGTTTTGGGCTTCACTTTCTGATCAGTGCTTTCGCAACACACAAAGTTGTGAAACTATATGCGTCACGTTCAGTTCGCGAACATTTGGAAAAGGCAGATTTTTCAATGCAGCTCGTGTTCCATTTCCTTAGATAACTATGAGATTCAGACATATTGTACAGTTAGTTTTTTCAGATCTCATGTATCTTATTAACATGTTTGCTTTTGTTGAAATACCCCAAGGATCAAGAGTTTAGGCGCACTTCATTGTCCTGTTAAAATTAGCCTGTTTTGAGGGGGTGGTCCTGTCTCATACAAGTTAGTCAGCAGTCACTCAGGCCCAAAAACTGCCGGGCCAATGGTGAGTATGACATTTTGATACCATGACAACTGAGGACGCAGCTAAGGTGAGACTTAGCCAAGCTCACAGTGTGGGAAACAAAAGACCGTAAAAGCATTTTCACTGATGGATGCAGCACTTCATACACTACGCTTCATACATGTCGTCAATTAGTGTGCAGCTCTATACATGCCAAAAACAAACCGAAGCGACGGCTTCACCGAATAATCAATTACAGTATGTGCTGTTAGCTAATGCTCTTCTGTGCATCCAACAAAACTCAATGCAGCTCTGCTTACCATATGGCTTTGACATAGCGTTTCAGATAGCGTAGTCCAGCGGCTGGACCGTCGTTTGAAATTGGCTAGCTTCATTAGATTGTGCATCTGTACCCAAAGAAGTCTGCATCCTTACGTGACTCCAATTCCCCTGTTAAGCTGCCCTGAAAGAACCCTCTGGTCTCGTACCTATAATGCGACACAATAAAGCTGAAATGGGTCTACATAGACAAGGGGGGCCCTTTCGAGTGAGAATAATGCCTACCATAGCAGGTTAGTTTCCCCTGTTGGGGGGAAGCATCAGACATCACCTCCCCAGGTTTTAATGGCGGATTAGCAGTCATTGAAAAGCAGAGTCGGCGTTTCCAATGAAAGGACCCTTGCTGACTTTGATGTTCCAAGTCCGGGCGTCTGTCTGGAAATGGATCACAAGACTTTGCGGAACCTGCTTGACCTTGTTTAACTTTATGAGCAAGAAGGGAGGACGCAGGACAGAGAAGCAGGCCCGGCTCTGTTTTCTGAAGGCACGATTGAGTGGTTTGATCTTTACACAAAGCAAACACCTGTCTGAGTTTTAATCCAACTCTTTATGTGATATTCTCAACATGTAACATAAATTGTGGTTTTAAAACTAGCAATCCAGGTCGTTATCAGTGTTTTATCCCTTTTTGTTTCTGCTGTCAAGCAGCTATAACTCTCGGATTTGATTCCTTCCACCTGTTGACTTTCAACCTTGCCGTGCCATACGGGAAACTGTGACCATTCCTTCGATATCCAGCTTAAAGTCCATATACAAGTATGCTCTTTGTCCTCACTAATACGACAAACTAGTTGGACAACTACATGTTACTAGCGAGGCAAAACTGCACTAGTTGACATCTGTGTGCTTGGGGTTGAACAACTAAAGATTTTTGTATTATCCATCCATCCATTTTGTGTACCGCTTATCCTCACTAGGGTCGCGGACGTGCTGGAGCCTATCCCAGCTATCTTCGGGCGAGACACAAATTAAACACCCTGAACTGGTCGCCAGCCAATCGCAGGGCACATCTAAACAAACAACCATTCGCACTCACATTCACACCCACGGGCAATTTAGAGTCTTCAATCAACCTACCATGCATGTTTTTGGGATGTGTAAGGAAACCGGAGTACCCGGAGAAAACCCACGCAGGCAGGATATGATCCCTAGTCCTCAGAACTGTGAGGCAGATGTGCTAACCATTCGTCCACCGTGCCGCCATTTTTGTATTATGAAAGTTGATTTGAAGTCAATTAATCAATGAGATCATTTTTTCAGCACAGCCCACCTTTTTTTGTGCCATCGACCGATTTCACGTCATGACATATTTCGATGGACAGGCATAGAAACAAATAAAAAGAAATGCTTAAAATTGAAGCTCACCATTAGTTCTGAATATAATTGTAGTAATTAGTCGGCATCCTGCACATTAAAACACACAAAGTGAATCTTTTTGTTTTAGACTTTTGAGTTACATTCAGTTCTTGCCAATGAAATGGGATCATTTACCTTTTTTTATTTTTTTATTATTTTGTATTTATTAATTTTTTTAACCAATTATGTTATGAACATTGATATTACAGAAACTGTATTTGTGTTGTTATTGGGAAGAGCTCGCAGGAAATTAAATATTTACACATCTTATTCGATGTTTACTTTAGCATCACAGCTGTGGATTACTTTGATGCTCTCTAGTACACAAATCATGTTAACTTCAGGGTAGCCTGTGAAAAACTGCGATGATGTATCGTGTGTTTGGAATTTCCAATGGGATTGGCCCCAAAAATAAAACTCCAACTGGCAATTCAGAGACATTGTTTCTCATAGGAAATAACAGAAATAGCAATACTGTGTACCTTTTAAGTGTACAAAGCTTTTTCAACATGCAATATGTCTTCATTCAACGAGCTTCATCATGTGGCATCATTACGTAGCGGTTGGGTCTGTCTTTATATCTCATCTGTTGCTCGAATAGGATCAAAAACTTGAGGTGTCAAATTAGGAAAAGCAAGGAAAAAAAGCTCCTGGGGCAGGATTTCAATTGACTTTTCTGTTTTCTGCAGTAGGGGATCAGGAGGAGATGTTGAACTTCACTTTGAGCCATTGTTTTGGTTTGGAAAGCAGGTTTTTTTTCGGGGAGGCGACCACACATCTCGACAGAATTCTCCCAACAGATGTTCCGATAAGGATCATATTGTACGTCCTGTTTTACATCGGATCTTTAAGCCCTTTTAGTACCGCATCCCGTGTTTAAAGTCTGACCTTGCCTTGCTTAAATATTAAGACATCGGCTGAAGCGGTACATCCAACCCACATATTGCTTTTGGACTGAAAGGCACAGGATTAGACTCAAACACAGACACCATATAGGATATACAAAGAAAGGTGGATACATTCCACATATGCAGCACTATAAAACCTTCATTTTTTTTTTTTCCTCAAGCGTTCTTTGCTAAAAGAGTCTGCTTTCAGACACACGCAACTGTCACTCAAAACAATGATATATCACACTCCAAATCATATTTTATTAGCCTTTGTCCTCGCATATTTCCGCATAAGACTCCTTACACAACGTCTTAATGTGATGGTTGAAGGTATGTTGACTGACGCTTGATTCACCAGCTCCGAACGACAACCTGTAATTGGCTCGTACATTCATTCGATAATCAGGCCATCGACTTATTTAACATGGTTATGTCAGAAACAAAAAAACAAATACTGTGTTTACATGTTTGAGAAGTGATGCCATTTTTTCCATCGTTGGTTGTGTTTCGTACAATATTTTTTAAGTGGATTTCCCAGTTCGAGGCTCACAATTGGCCATTCGATTGAAAGAAGAGTCTACTCTTTTTTGTGGTAATGTATGTTTGGTGCTTATACTGTCACAGAACACAGTGTTCCGTGGATCTTCAAATATCAATCAAAATGCTCTAAAACGGCTGGCAATATGAGGGAACGCTGTTTCGAAAAGGGCTGGCAGTGAATGACTTCTATGGAATCCCATCTTTTGACAGTTTTTCATCTTCACTACCGTCTTGCACAATAGAAATGAATAGAAGACAGTTGTACGTATAATACAATTGCAATACGTAATATCAAGTCTGAAAGCAAATGTAACTTCCTTAGAAATTCCACTATAGCCTATTCTGATGAGTTTACATTGTTCGGGCGAAACTCGTGCCAACTCTCAGGGAATTGCAAAGCTACAGGCCTCCTCCTAAGGAAATGAAATCCTCCCCCTCCAACGCCGTCACAATATGTCTGAAGCTAAGCACTATAAATCCTGCCTCTTGTAAAATATTGCTTTTTTTCTTATTTTTTTTACTCAGGGGGTTCTGAACACAATCCCTCCATCACAAAAGCTAGCTTGTATGCTGATATCCTGCAGGCGAGGTGAGCCTGACTCTTTGTTTTTGAACTTTAAATCAATCTTCGCCTTATTTCTATTGTGGAGCTCTGCTCAAGGGCACTGCGGACTTTGGCAGTTCCTGCTTTTAGAGTTCATGTTAAGTCTGCATTTCGGTTCTATGCTATAAGGAGGGAATGCTGCTAATTTTTGATGTCAGTGGATAATTTGAGAGGCGGTACATGTCCATTTAAATTATTAATTAAAATGTAATGATGTGGTGTGCTTTGGATTATTGTCTGTTCATCCATTGCCAACATTTTAAGGCATTGTGCTTTCCCCTCAATTGAAAGTATTGATCATTTCTTGAAGGGATCATCCATTGTTGTGGTCTATGTGCAACACATTGTGGGTCATTGATCTGGTATATTTTGGATCATGAGCTGTTCCATTCCTTTTCTGCGAGTTGCAATCCAAGTTTGATAATAGACAGATAACAGATATTTTCTGTTATCTGTCTATTATCAAACAAGTTTGATAATAGACAGATAACAGAAAATATGGCATACACTCCTCTACCGTAACACTGCCAGCACCATCTTTGACAGATGATGTGGTATGCTTTGGATCATCATCACCTTTCCCTCTGTTGTTTATCCAGACACAAGTAGGTCAGAACACTCAATGAATTTGCAGCACCTTTTGAATGTGGCTGCATGTGAACACTAAACTTCCTTTCTTACGTTCCTTTTGAAAAAAAACCAGCAGTTTGTTTAACTGCGGTCATTTTAAAACGGAAGCCAAACATCAACAGCACGTTGCCTCCGAGCGTAGGCGCGAGGCATGTGAATGACCTGAGCAAACACCTGCAGCCGTAAGCTAGAATTAGCATCTGCACAACTGAATAACTTGGAATTAGAATCAGGAAGGATGTGTTGTATAGCAGTTAGAATAACATCCCCTTTTAAGCAAGTACTCTATTTAGTGAGAATATGTGGTTGGTTAGTGAAGCATAGTTTTGAAAAATCCCCCTGAAATGGCAAAGAATTGCGTGCACATTCCCCACAGAAAGGCTACAGATGAGATTTGAACCCAGAGCCTCAGAGGCGTACTAACTACTCGTTGACTGCGATGGAACATAACACACAAAAAGATAACCATGCAATAAAATCCTCATTTAGTTACTTAAACCGCACACATGGAGATTTAAGGGGCATTAACTGCTGAGCTCATTTATACTTTTTTAACAACCAAAACAGCAGCATCTACCGAGTTCCGTACAAACAGTCTCTTCAGAAGAATTTACAGTTAGTGTGGAATCTCAAGTTCCCCTCTGAGACGCATCTTACCCCATCTGCAGTTGACTAAGCAAGTTAGATAGCAATATAAATACGGTCCGCTAAATTAATTCCAAAGTCTGGCATGCTGCACGTTTTTTTTATGATGTTTTATTTTTACACGGTATCTCACATTATTTAAAATTATTTTAAAAAATGTAATTCAAATGTGTTTGTTTTAATTTAAAATTGTAAAAAAGGAAGTTGCAAGATATCACGCCACTTTTTAACATATTTTAATCTTTAATATTACCTTTGTATTTGAACAGGGGTGTGTAGACTTTTTATAATCATTCTATGTGACTCTCAGTGTAAAAAGCTTGGCCAAGCCTCAACATCCCTCCAGGGAATTATTTCCATTGTTTCCATTTCCATCTTTTTTTTTTTAATGGTCGATTATTACTGCAAAGTGTTTTTCTTGTAGTTTGACTTCTCTCCTCCTTTACGTGTCGTCGTCATAGCTCGAGGGCGGAAAGGAAATCTGCGAGACGACGCCGACATTCTCGGCGAGTGCATTAAGCTGTCAGTCGCTCAGGGTCGCATGCGAGTGATGACCGAACGCGCTCCGGGTCTGTCGCCACCAACTGTATTTTGACATAAACACGAAGTTTAAGTTGGGACAGAGGTGAACTCGTTTGACCTGTTTTTGCTGCGTTAATCCTCACTTACTATGTGTGCAGATTTGGTAAACTGATCCTGGAGTTTGATTTTCAGGGAGTTTCCAGAAGCTTCTAGAGAAGTCCTATTTTTTTACACAAAATACCACCTAAAAAAACATGGGGTTTTATTTCTAAAAAGTAATTAACGTAAGCCACTGTAACATGATCTACAATTTGAAAATCAACACTGTATTTAACTAAAGGTCAAATGAAAATTTTACTCAACTAAATATTTGGAAACAAGCGTGTAAAAAAATAAAAGCAAATGTATTGTACTTAAAAGTTAAATACAACTTAAGCGTGCTCAGCAAATGTATTCTACTGGGTTAAAGAAAAACACTGACAGGCATGGTTTGAAATTTCAATTGAGTGATTCTTTTGCATACCACTAGAGGGAGCCTATGTATGAAATGTGGGACGTGTACCATACTTTGAGATAAAGATGCATTTGAGCAGTGGCGGGCTCAGTGGGGACTTAACCCGACTTAATCCAACGCATAATAATATTATTTGTATACACCTTTCGAAACAAAGTTACAAGGTGCTTCACAATAAAAACCGTCAAGAACAAAATAAAACGATTGAGCAATTTATGCTAACATAGTAAAAATATGGGAGGAAATGAGTAATGACAATGATAACAACAATAAAATGAAATCAAATATAATAAAACAATACAAGTAAGAGGGTAGCACCACTATCACATCCCAATTATAAAAATCATCAATACTATACAAATACGCAATATACTGTTTCGTAACAGCTCGCAACTTTACCATATACACTGAACCCTGTCATATCTGCAGTTTGGCATTACTAAATTCACTGATTGACAACAGATGTTCTGATAATTATTTGTGGAAATCCCCACTTATTAGTGACTTATTTTGGCTAATGTGTGCAGATCACTACAGACTGTTTTTGCTAGTTGAACAGGTTTTGCTTTGACCAACTAAGTGCTTGTGACTGTGTTTTTAAAGGCCACCACGGACTTTACAGTAGTCGCACAAGGAGACGTGAATGCTTTTGTGTGGATGTGTGTTGATGTTAATTTGACCAACAAGCTGTTATATTGTCTCCACCCAGCGTGGGGCTCACCTTTAAAATGCATGAGCCTCGGCGACATGAATGAAAGCGCTCACCCGCTCCAGTCACACTGCGGGCTCCAAGGTTTAGCCGGCGTTAAATCACACGCACATTTCTCTGAAAGCGAAACAGCTGAGGCAACGAGAAAATTTCATCATTTTTCCTTTGAGTCGTTAAGAGATTACGACAACCTCGCGCTGGGTCTCAACTGGGGAAGAAAAAAAGTGAAATTATGAAGGGGAGAAAAAAGTCCTAATGGTGCGAGGAAAAAAGATGACAAGTACATTTATTACATGTGAATGTACAGTACAAGCCACACAAACAAGCAAGAACATTTAATTACAAGGGAAAAAAGTGAAATAAAAACAATAAATTGTAAGATTACAAATTATAAAGTCAAATTAGAAAAGGTAACATTACAACAAAAAGGTATACTGCCGAAAATTTACAAGAACATTTGTTTTTTGGGGTTTTTTAGAGGAAAAATTAGATTAGCAAGGGAAATTAAAAAATATATTTGTAAATGAATTGTCAAACTTTCCACTCAAAATATGCTGAAATAAAAATAAAAATAATAATTAGAAACAATTTATCAGAATGTCTAGTATTTTACCAGAAAAAAATGGTCTTAATATTACTAGAAAAGGCAGAATTTTAACAAGTCAGTGTCAAAATTCTCACATGAACTACACTAAAAATATATTTTTTTATGTTTTGTGAATTTAGGAGAATGAAATTATATACCAGAAAATAAAATCACATTTGCTCGCCGCCCCAAACAAAATAAAAAAAAATAGTGAATTTGTAAAAAAGAATATCAAAATTCCCTTGGAAACCTTACTGAAACATTAGAGTTACGTCGCATATTTTAAAATCCAACAAAAAGTTTTAAAGATAAAGCCCATAGTCTTATTAGAATAAATTCATAAATCCCTTCATGTGATACAGATTTCAAAGATGGGATGACCTCACAGAAAAGCAAATGTTGCAATTGTCCCATTGGAGACAATTCCAATAACAAGTGAGTCACGCAATGCGGACTTGTGTTGCAGTCCTCATTAGGAACATTTGAAGCATTGCCTAGAAAAGTGACATCAGCAGTAGCAGAAAGGGAAGCGAGATGGTTTGTGTTGTGTTCTTAATCGGATTCAAGTTCCACTATTGAAGACAATTTGTGCCTGAGTCACAGCAATGAGGGAAGTTTGAGTATCAGATGCGTTCTGCCCGGCTGTGGCCACTGGGAAAAAGGCTGTTCGGAGCTGTCTTAGTGGGAGTGGCAGTGTTTTTTCTTTCTGTTCTTCTTCTTAAGGAGATAGCTCTCAAAGCATGTGACAGATGGCTGACAGGAGGCTCAGCTGTCCGTGCCCGTCAATAATCGGTCCCTTTTTGAGAAAGAAAATGACCGATGTGTTGCTGAAAGACACCTTTCTGCAAGCCCTTTGGAAAAAGATGTTGTTTGTTTTGCACCAGTTTGAAAATGCACACATATGCTAGTGTCAATCAAAACTGAACATTATCTTTGTAAAGGAAGAATTAGTCATACAGCTTATATTGCATCATATGCACGTGTACCTAATCTTATGGGTTGCTTTATTTTATTCTATTCTATCGAATTTTTCAAAATGACTAATTAATTGACTTGTAAAGAAATAAAAATATGAGTAATATAAATTGCAATTTACATAGTTGAAATAACAAATTGGGTAATACTAAGTACCCCAAAATGCTATTAAATTCCCTGTATCAATAACAAATATAAATTCCTCAGCCAAATTTCCCATTGAAGGTTTGCTTGAATTCACCGGAAAATATATAACAATCAATCTCCTCTTCGAGCCATGTTTTTACACACTACTTATTGTTTGCTAGCATGTATTGTATTTACTACAATTCCTCAAATAGTTGCCGTCCCTTTCATAAACGCCGTCCACCAATTAGTCACCAGCTGCATCATCCTTGCAACAAGTAAACGCCTCCTACATAAAGGCCTCCCATTTTCCATCAGGGCAAAAAATTGTGTAATTATCTCATATTAGTCAACTTCTGAACTCATTTGAACTCTGTTGCTAACCAAAACAGCAACACCAATAAAGCAGTAGGCATACATTGAAATATAGTCATAATATTGTTTGGTACTATAAAAAAAAAAGCATTTTACAGCCTAAGCAGGCAAATACAGTCAATATTGCAATGGAAGACTTGCCTGAAATCACGTTGGCGTTTGCGAACGTGCACTCTAAAACGTGCGCTTCCCGTGTTTTGAGTGGCTTTTATCAGCCTGTTTGCCGTTAGTTTGGTGTAAACACTGCTGAAGTCCTTTACGAGGAACAAAATGTGTACAATACTAGTTGGCGTCTCCATGGCAATGCCGACTGATGTTGAGGTGTCCCGACTGTTTCAGTCTATTGAATGACTTCCCAAGAAAAGTTTATTGGATCTCAGTGGAGGTCCCTGAGTGTACTTCGTGTCTGTAATGTCTTTTGTTTAAATAGATTCATGCAGCATCTGTGCTCAGCTTGTTGTCTTCAAATTTGACCCGCTTTGACGTTTGTCAGCAATAAAAATATCCGAAATGTAAAATGTAATACGTACACCCTGAGATTTGATGACTCTTCCTAAAATGACCCCCCCCCCCCAAAAAAAAATATACAATATTTAACATTGTTGATCTTTCTAAAGGTGCTACAAAGTTTGTATCCTGGGTCAAATTTGACTGCAAAAACTATATATTAGAAGAACGTATGTATGTTAAATATTCTAAATCCTGAAACCTTGATACTGTATGTGCCACGAAGTGATCCTGAATGTTCATGTTTTACCAGAAGGAGGCACGAGGTGACCGAGGTTGGCTCGCACCGACTTTGACCATCACACACTTAAATCACCGCTTCAATTCCTAGTAGCGTACTCCGAGTTGTTTATTTTTAAGCACACAAGTAAAGCAAAGACCAAAAAGGGAGATGGAAACTTTTAATAAGTGCCATTTAACTGGCATCAGGCAGTCATTGTTAGAGAAAACAGTCACTGTTTTCGTCCTTTGCTTTTGACTATTTTAATGGATAGTTGAACGTTTGGGTTTGTCACCACCAAAAATGGTTAAAGACAGTGTAATATGCATGCCAGGCCAGTAGTTAGCAGTGTGCCATTGTAATGTAACAGTATGTGCACACCAAGTAAGCCCTAACTGTTCTTATCTTAAGTTGTCTTTTGATGCTGAATATGATGTTGACATTTCCAACTATCCGCAAGACAAAGTGCATGAAATCAAAAGTTGCTAATGATGAAAAACGTCCGCCTTCCCACTTTGGATCAGACCATCCAAGCACTGTGTGACTGTTTGAAGGACTAGTTAGATTTTTGGGAATAGATTAGCCAAGTTTGATAAGAGCAAACTTTAACCGCAAAAAAGTAAACGAGATGGTGTAATATACATGCCAGACCATTAGTTGGCGACATATAACTGACGTCTACAGGTTGTTTCCGATATCACTAATGTATTGGGGTCTTTCTTGACAGCTGATTTTCCCATTTTCTCTTAGCTTGAAAACGGATTGTTTTTTCACCGATAGCTAAGAGAGCTCTGTGGTTGTGACGTTTGTTACACCTCCAGTACGAACCCAAATCTGAAACTGCTCACTACTGTTTGGATCATCAATTAAACACCTGTCAGATCCAGATGTAAATCCCAAGAAATAAAAGCTATCTTTTCTTATATGAATGTTTTGATGACAAAACCAAATGTTCTGAGTCGACAGTGAAAATATAGGAATTGGTCTTTCTATTACAATACTTTTATGCTATAATTTTATTTTATATCTGCAGATGGCAATAGCAACCTGTACATAAATAGATACTACAGATACAGAGGTGAATGAGAATAGTCAGCAGCAAAAAACTACATGTAGCAAGTGTCTACTGTGTACACGTGGGTGTTTACTTTTAATCGTGATTAATGAAGACATGACACAAAAGGTTCAGGGTCAAATCTTACACAGATCTTTATTGTTTGGTAAAGTTAATGGCAAGTACACCTTTTTCCCTTTTTCTTTTTCCAATCTCGACATACACATACAGAAACATTCTTTTTTCTTCGTCCCCTACATACTCTTCCCAACTATGACCATCCAACATTTTCTTAATTATCTTTCTTTCCATTTCCACACAGTCTGTTCTCTTCAGCAACATACTCTTTTTCATCCTTCTTACAACACGTTTCGTAATTCCGTTCCTCTGGTGCAAAAGTCCACAACTTCGACTCCATGAAAGATGCTACACCGAAAAGTCTCCTTCCGAAACCAAACATGGCTCAGTTCGAAAATTGGTTTCAGAACATCCTCGACTTGTGATCGGATTTAAATAACGCCTGACGCCGATACCCAAAAATAAACCGGCAACCACGTCCTGGCATTTTTCGTTTCAAGGAATGTATAAAAATAAGACGTCTTGTTCACTCGTAACTTATGCGGTACATCTTAATTTATTTATCTTCCTGTCTTACCTAAAACACATGCGCCACCTAAAAGCTAAAACAGTGCTCCATTATTATAACCAAAAAAGATACCACATAAGAATATAAAAATGTAAAACTACACCCCTCTTCTTATGCAGGAAACAAGATTGCTTAAATATCAAATTAATGGTAAACATTCTTCCCTTTGTTTTTGTCTTTGGCAGGGTTTCCCAAACGTAGGTTGGCGACCCATAACGGGTCTATCTTATGGCAGGACAACAATTTGATGTCTATGTTTATGTTATTTCAAATATGCAGTTTAGGAAACCCTGGTCTTTGGGATGGTCTTAAAAAGGAGGGGTGAGGTAAACAGCTGCCAAAGTGGACAGTCACACAGAACACTGTTGTAAGGGTATGCGCACACACTGACACACATAAATACAAGTCCCACGTTTTCCCGTGCTTATGTACAAGAAAATGAGTCCGTTTTCGTTTTCCACTTCACACCATGGTCTCTTTTCTCTTCCCTAATGAATAAAGGTATTTCTTGTCCTTTTTGGTCTTCTGAGACGCTGGCGGGGGAACGGGCGACGATGACGTGGAGGAGGAGGGGGAGTCGGAGGGGGACGGGGTGGCAGTGCCGCATGGCGAGCTGGGGGCAGACTGGGTGGCCCGCTGCGGGCAGTTCTCGTCCGTCTCCTCCATGTGGACAATGGCGGAGACGGAGGACGGGCGGCGCTTGGAGCGGACGTCCGTTGTTGTTGTCGGCGAGGCGGGCTCGCCTTGGGGCCGGTGGACGGAGATGGCGCTGCGCAGGCAGTTGAGCCACTGCTGCTTGTGGAATACATCGTTGACCTGGAGCGTGTGTGACTGCGCTTGGCCGGGGTCTTGGGCGCGAACGCGGAAAATGTTCTTGGCTGGAATGGAAATTAACAAAAACATGGAGTTCACAACAGGTTCAGATTCCACAATCGAATGCCAGGATCTCTCTGGGAGCACAAGCCTCACCTTTGTCAGCATTGCTAAAGGCGCCTCTGAAAGAACCGCCCATCCTGACGTCGCCGTCCTGCAGGTCGTCCAATACCAGGTCCTGCACGGGAATGGGCTGCCGATACACTTGGAAACATTGGCGCTCGTTTCGGGTGACTGAGCGGGTCAGGACGAGTAGCTCGGTGAACAGGAACACGTGCAGCTTCTGCCAAGGAGACATTGAAAAATTGAGGCTTGGCTACTTCCTCAGGGGTTGGGTGACCATAAACAGTTCCTGCCTGCTTGCTTTAATCCTTTATAAGAGACGTATGGAGGGTCTAAGACTTAGTTTAACCTCTACCAAAAAGGAAAACACAAGGCTAGTATTATGTTTTTCATTTGTTTGTTAGTTAGGGTGCCTGTTTCTCTGGTAATCTGGCTTCCTCCCTCTTCCAAAAACCTAAATTTATTGAAAAATCTAAATTGCCCTTCGGTATATAAGTGAGTGTGAATGTTTTATTGTTTTTTTTTTTCACAAGGCTTAAGTGGAGGCCCAGCAGCTTGAGAAAACTGAAGTAATGCGAAGTTCACGACAGAGCTCTTAAACGTGTATCAAGTAGGGAAGGCCTTTAAATGTTTTATGTTCTCTTGAGATGAGGAATTGAGGACAAGAATGTTATGTTTGCCTGATTGAGTAGGAGGTACTGATAAGATAGGTCGGGTTGTGTACTTTGCTCACCGTGCCGCTCTTGTTGCGAAGCTCGCCGTGACACAGCAGGCTTTTGCACTGTTCGAGACGGGGATCTCTCTGGCGGTCGTCCAGGTACTCCAGCTTGTCGATGTAGTACAAGCACTCGGACTCGCCCTTCTTCATGTTGATGTCAGACAGCACTCCTTGGATGATGGTGATCTGAAGAAATGGTATCATTTAGTCACTCTTGTCTCTAGAACTAGGAGTGTTCAAAAACCATCTTAGGGTTGGCACTTACTGCTTGTTCCAAGCTAGTGGCGTCCGGATGCTCTGGCGGAGTGTGTCTCAGGATTTCCCTGAGCAGGAGCGGGTACTTGACCAAACGGGAGCGCGGGATGTCTAGGAAGCTCCAGAGGTCCAGCTTCCGGCTGAAGGGTGACTCCAGGCAGCGCTGCAGGAAGTCCTGCACCCGCCGGTCTTGTTTCTTCTGGTCAAGCAGGGCCTTGGCGGCCAGCTGGTTGCTGCAGTACTCCTTGTAAGCGTCCAGCCTGGGTAGCTACACAATGAAGAAACCTCTATAAGTACTTCTCACTTAAAGCATTTTAATGCAAGTAGTTAATTTGAAATTAATCTTACCCAGTTTACAACAATCTGACCGATCTGGCCCACAGTTCCATTGGAGCCTGTCGCTTTAGAGAGCTGGGCCAGCAAGTCCTCATGCAGAGGGATATAGGCGTCCAGGTTGCCGAAAATGTGCGAGAGCTCCTCTTCAGACATTATGGAGAGCTTCAGCATTGGGTCATGATATGCCTGCGGAGTGGGAGGAAATTGTTAAATAAATCCCCAGTCAACCAGAATGGGAGGATGTTAAATATAGCTCTTAAAGACAAGAGACACAGAAAAGATAGAGTGGAGGATAAATTCCTAGCTTTTTATAGACCCTGGCTTGATTGCGTGAAGGGCCTGCTAGGCTTTGATTGAATCTGTTTGCTTTCTGAGTACAAACCTTGCGTGCAAGTTGGAGGTCCTCAATCAGGTCTTGTTCTCCACGAGACAGCTCAAATATGGCCTGAGGAAGGTGAGGGGGTGGGGGTAGTGGGGGGCAGAGAAAGACACATAAATCAGGTTGCTTTTTACTTTAGGACAACCCAACACCCCTTCGACTAAAGGCCAGACTCGTGCCGAGTGCCAAGCAACTGAAGTCTAAGTCTTTCTGGCTGCCGTCTGTATGAAAAGTGCACAAAGTTTATAGCTCCTGACAGCTGGCAAAGATTTCGGACATAAGTGGGGAGGGAGCTCGCTCTTTTTCAGTTCTATGTGAATTTACACAGACTGGGAAAAAGGCCCTGGAAGGTCTTATATTCCCATTTCGACTATTTGACACAAATACTGCAGGGATATGTGAAAGTAGTCTGGACGTACAGTGCTGTCTGGATCTTTGAACCACACTGGTCTCATTCTTTTAGTCTGATTGGATTCTCACCTCCTGTCGCTTGATCTCTTTGGTGGTTAAGGTTTCTTTCTGGTGCACGTCGAGCGTCTCCGACCACAGTGTGCTGTTTCTCCTTTTAGGTGGCGTGGGGGCCGCCGCCTTGCTGCAAGGCTTCTGGGGCATGGCCGGCGACTTGCCATCGCTCCGGAAGGAGGCCTGCAGATGGGAAAAGCTCCACAAGTCAGTTGTGGTGTTGTTGATTTGACGTGCGGGGAAGAGCATCATAAGGTCTTTACCTGGATGGTTTGGCCGAAGCGCCGGACGGCCCCATTCTTCACCGGAGAGATGAGGTTGGCTAACGACGTCACCCTGCCGAGAGAACGGACACGCTTGTTGCTGGGTTCCTGGATTAGAAAGACAAAATAAGGAGGGAAAGGTTAGCTGAGGAGGTAACAGAACGAATCCATTGGTAATGCAAACTATGAGACCTCAGCAGTGAGTCCCTTGTGAGTTCCTCGTGATAAAACGCATCAAGTAAAATCATAAATCCTCTTTATTGACCTCACTTCCAGGCTTTGGAGCCAGGAAGGAGTTGGGAGATCATGCTTCAGACAGACAGACTGGCAGAGCTCACAGGGGAGACAGAAATATTGCCCATGTCTAGTTGGACAATATGGAGTCCAAAGCGGCTTCCCCAGCTGTCGGTTCCATCATCTGAGAGGCAGGCGGCCGGCCCACCCTGCACAAAGACCCCCTGTGCTGAGCTGTTCGGGTAAGGGGTCTGGAGGAATGCCAAGAATGCACGAGACTCTGCTCTCAGCTGTTCGGCGTCCTTTCCTGGCTGTGCACGCTCTGCGACTATCTGCCTGACAACAAGCCCACTTGAAAGTGTATCTGTGGGAGATAAATGCTTCCTGGTGGCTCGCTGCTGTTCTTTAACTTCCTTTTCCAGACAAAGCAGTGTGTCAGGAGCGGCGGCTTTAACGTTAAACAGACCGTGGCGGAAAGTCTAGGAAAGGGGTCGTCATCATAAACCTGCAGTGAATCTATCCCCAGTTCGAGTGTTTACATTGAGCAGCGTCGCATGATGGCGGATGGGGCTCACAGTTGTGTTCACAGTGCTTCTGCAAGTTGACACAGGTTCTTTAATAAAGCTTGCGTGAGAGCTGATCTACACCTGGGCCAGGTAACTTACCCCCCCCCCCCTTCCCTCCCACCCTCCAGAGTTAAAAGGTTGCTGTTCAGCCGCATGCCAACAACAACGTAGAGCACCAATCAAGAAGCTGAGGTAATGCTTTCAGACCACGGACATTCTTCAAAAATCATTACAGGACCAGAATCACAGCATTTAATTAGTTTGCGCCATCTCCCATTTTAAGTCTCTCATTGAGTTGCTTGTACTTTCTCCTGACTCAGCCCAAAAGGGATTTTTTGCCTTGGATCAGCGAAATCTGGGAAACCACTGAGGCACAGCTGTGGAACTGATCCACTTGCTCTGGTGCGCTCTTTGAGCTGTTATGTCTGTGGTCGGCTGGGGACTCAAGATGCCGAATCGCAGTTTTATTAAGCCCTCTAGCGGCAGGGCTGGCACATGGCTGCCACATGGCAGATGGTTTGACTGTTAGTCCTTGGGAACGACTCGTTTGTGACCTGTTATTATCTTTGCAGACAATGCGCGTAAAACTAACCACCAATGGTGAGGGGTTTGACTAGTCCCTGACAAACAAGCCAATGATGCTGGTCTTTGTGCATCTAAGTTGCTTTTTCTGGCAGTTTGACCACAAAGTGACCCAGTTGCTTAAGTCTATAACTATTGTCTGTAGAGAAATGAATAGCGTAGCACATTCTCTATCCAAACCCAGTATTACAACCTCCCTGCTAGGAGGCGTTTAGGTTACTTTGATCGATACTTAAATGTGCGGTGTGCCGAAAAACTCCATATGTCCGCCTTTGCGTTTTACAGCAGAGCGCTGAGAACCAGAACCAGACCTCAAATGACAGAGCCGAGGTCATCAGTAAGTCACTTGTGAAAGTCTGGGAACTCGCTTGTGGAGAATTGTCTCCAGACTTCTCAGAACCTCAACACTTTTACTGTCAGTGAAACCACATGTTAGTGAAATCTTTTCCCTAAGACAGCTGAAGGTACAATATACATTTCTTCAGTCGAGAGACCAGTTCCACGTTGATCTACTGGATCTTCAAGTGGCAAATACCTGTTTATTTCTAAACCTGGACCAAACCTTAAAAGGTTACCCCCTGCTATTTCATTGTTTATAGTACTTTGATTCTGCTGAATACACTGTTTGCTCCTTATCCTACCAAGCCCCCGCTGGGACGAATATTTCAGAGAAGGCAGCTAATACATGTGTGTGGTAGCAGAAAATGGGGGTGGGGGTGAGGGTGGGTTAGTTAATAGTTCACAATCTGAGGCAAATGACAGAACATGTAAAATAAATAGCAGTAACTATCTCACCTCTAAATCCTTGTGGAGTTGGTTCTGGCAGTCTATCACTTGCAGCGTCCGTTTGATAGGCACCAAGCTTCCCAGTTCATCGTAAGCCACCATAGCTTTCAGTAAAACACAATATCCGTTTTTTAATCCGTTTTTAATTCGGCTCCAAGTAATCCACAGAGAAAGAAAAAAAATAAGTTAAAAGTAATAAATAAATAAAATCCCTCTTATTTATAGTAGCTCTTCTCCCCGAGTGGGATAGAGCTTTTAGTGAAGCACCACCTCACACGCTCTCTAAACTTTGGTCTGGTCCAGACTGAGAGTGGGAGGGCTTTATAGCGGGTGAGGAGACATGGGAGGAGAGAGCAGCCCTTGTGCCGGCAAATGAGGCGGGCTCAAAGTTTGAGAGGACACCACCGGCATGCTATGTTGTTCCTTGCACTCGGGACTCAAACAGTAGCGAGAAAAGGCAAGATCCCAAGTAAAGATTACTGCGAAACAGTTTCGATGCGGGTTTTGATTGAACCTTGGATAAAACCATGTGATTGACTCAGGCGGCCATAAATAATTAAAATAATTCAATTATAACGCATAATAATAACCATTGAAATGTAAAAGTCAATTTAAATAATGATTGCAAAATAGCAGCGGTTGCTGGTTGGGCCCTAAATATGACAACAACACGGAAGCAACATAAATCACAAAGTACTGTACAGTATTTAACAAAATTGACAAAATGTTGTCATACAGCAATTAATCCTCTCTAATAACATAAGTAGAAACTAGTCAAATAACAGCTAAAATGGGTAATTTATATCAGCAATTTTCTAATAATTACTTGTAATTCATTTAGTCTCTCATCTTTGTTCTTCAGCTTTTAAATTGAGTTTGGTATTTTGGTTTGAGCCATAGTGCAACATTTCCTAATCCTTTCTGCTCTGAATTTTTGCATGCCGAATTATGCGAGAAGCCAATTATGATTAAATTAGATGTGTCTTCTGATGAGCCGCATTATGCTACTTGTCATCACGATTATCATCATGATGCGGACGTCATCTCGAAATGGTACCTACAACAGCTAATGTCAATTACAGTTGAATCTACTCGAAACCAAGCTATTAATTAACGACTTCATCATTCTATGTTTGGGAATCAATCAAAGTAGTCTCTGTTAGGACCTGTTTTCTTAAACAGTCCTCTTATCAGTCTCATCAGGCCAACTGGGGGAGGTGGGCAATTTGAATATCAATAGCATGCGGGGGGGGGGGCACTGGGACACATTCATCCAGATGTTTGAACAAAAACTTGTATATTGAAGACCGGTAAGTGGGGGGTTCGGTGTGACCACCACCCATTTGATTTCTTTGTCGGTTTCAGTCAAGTCAAATGAAAATCTAACCTGGGGCCTTGTTTCACGCAAGCGCACATTTGGGAGTGATCTCAACTCTGACTGACAACAACACCTGAAGACGCAGAATGTGTTGGGCGTGAGCCATAGTCTTAAATGGTGGCGCCACAAAAACAGTGAAGCGTAAAAGCGCGTTCCGAGGGCAAATGGATGAGAGCGCCATGTCTTGGACTCCATCCTCCTGGGTCAACACGGAGGTGTAAAGCCCAACGCAGACTTCGCACTGCTGCTGCCGTGTGTAGGTGATAAAACACAGATGCTGAATGAGCTGCATAGTGGTTGACACCTTCTTCAGGGCTTATTGACATGGATGATGGTTCCAGACGGGGAATACAATTCAATGTGACGCTCATGAAATAACAAATGTTTCTCATTGGAAATGATCAAAATAGTTGGACAGGGCCATCATCAAACTTTTATGATCTTAACAGATAATTTTCAAGTCTCAGTTGGACATTCTTAACTATTACACAAGTGAATGAAGAAGTCAACCGGTGTTGAGAGCGAAACAGTGGCACAGCGTCATTTTCAACATAATCAATTGTCACACAAGTGTAAAAAAACTTTAACCACTGTTAATAGTGAAACGTATAAACAATTAACACTCTTAAATGACAATTAGTGGTGGCATAATGTGAAGGTGAGTCGATTTTAACATGCTTAATTGCCACACAAGCGTAGAAACAATAAGACACCTTTCATTTTAATGACAATTACGGAAATGAGTAATATTTTATTCTTAATCGTCACACGAGTGTAGAGACAAGTTAACTGTTAATCGGGGGAAAAACAATCAGACATCTTTCATTTTAATGAGTATTGCGAGTCTGAATATATTCTGACAAGCTTGTCACCCTATCGTAAAAAGAAGTTAACCGAAAAAGAAAAAGGAAAATTGTACAAACAATAATACACCTTTCAGATAAATAACAAATGAAGTTTTTTTTAAGTAAAATAAAATAATCCAAAGAAAAGATCACAATACACGCTCAACAGAGGTTTTGCATGACATCATGCAGGATGATGGTACAAACTCTGTGGTTTTGTCCAACTTCAATCTTTCACCTTAACTTTCCAAGTGCGGTGACCATGGCATCGAATAAAGTAATTACAAATCAGTTTATTTTACTTCTTTTCTTGTTAAGGCTAGAATAAGTGTTGTAAAAAAGCCAGAGAAAGAACAAAACATTTTAAACTGAGGTCTTGTGCAGTACCGTGAGTTCTCGCCTGACAATTTGCATGGCGGACGGTGGTTCAAATTGCTACGTTGTGTGTATGTAAAAGCTTTTTTCGAATTGGCGACCACCAAAATAACTAACCTAAATTTCACACTCAGATTTTACAACACCGATCTGCGATGATGCCACTTTTGACACCTATACCCAAATAAATCTGTCGTAATGTGGACCCACGGTGCGATTTGAGTTTGCACGCCATTATCACTAGCACGGTATTATAGCACAAGCGTGTGAGCATTTTTACTGTCATGCTGTCAATTTGGTCGCGTAGCTACCTCAGCTTAAGCCCATGTTTACATGATGTCCTGCAAATGTTTTTCCCTCGCAACGCCACGGTTTCATTGTGTCAGGAATTCATGTAATTAGAGTCACAAAACATAGCATCTCTCTTAGTTTTGCTCTGAATGTGATCGGTCACTGTGTTGCTTTGTGTTATTAGTCGCCACAAGTAATAGTGTAGTATGATATTATGTGTAACTTCTTTTCTGTTCAACCTGCCATGTCCGGGCATGCCATTACGATCCCCTCTTGAACAGACTTTTTCTTTCATATGCCACTTAGTTTGTGAGTTAACAGAGCAGCAAATATGCAGAATGGAATGAGCTAGCGAAAATCTGTCTGTGTGTAGTCTGTACTGCAGATGACACCGGGTCGCCTTTTGCTCTGAGTCACACGGTGTGGGGAGACCTGGTGCTGAATCAGCTGTACGTCTGCTCCCCACCTCCTTTCCCCTCAAGTTATACTGAGCTGCAGCTGGAGTGTCAACATGATTTACACTCCAAAACCCGTAGTCTGTGGCGTGCTGGTGGGCGTTGCTGATGGGGGGGAATATATGGGTTTGGACAGATGAGTAATGCCACGTGTGGCGCGGAGTGGAGTTTCACCGCTACCTAACCTATGCCGTGCCAGGGACGGACTAAAACGCCAAGGGCTGAGCTCAATTTAACTTGAACTCGGGAGCAGTGAGCAGCCTAATTGCTGCCCTTGAGGGATGACTTTCAACAAGCGGCTCTGGGCTAAGGAACACAGCAAAGTTTAAAAACTGGAGGCATTGCTGCCTCCTGCTGACTACATCTGGAAGACATTCTGTACTTTATCAGTTGGGAAAATCATGTATGACAATATTGCTAACTTACGGAGCTAACGTCAGCTCTATAGCACGCTATCCAATTTAGTGTCAAAGGAGCATGTATGTCCCATTAATCAGAGCAACAGAAAAGTCAGTGAATTAGCCAGTCCCTATATGATCATGTTAACTATGTGTGAATTTCTACCACGTCTATTTTCGAAACAGCTTCAAATTCATATGACACCAAAGAATCTGAATTTCAACCCAACTGTAGATGTGTTCCGTTGTCGATTGGGTGTTATTCTGCTTAGTACAACACTAGGATGGAAAAAGGAGTTTCAAAAATAGCACTCGATTGATTTAATTTAGTTGAATACCCATCCCAAATCCTATAAATAATTCAGATATGTTTCACTTCATGCCGACAGACTAGGTGTGTCTTTAATGATACGCTTTAATTTTGAGTGGGCCACTGATTACGTTTCAAAACGTATTTTTTTTTGTCTGTGGCACAGGTAAACTATAAATATCACCACTTTTCTCCACCAACAGTTCTCCGATGGGACTTAGTCGGTTACTCAATGTTTTGATTCGTCAGTGTCCACGCCCCAAAGCAGACCTGGTTGCTAGCAAACACAGGATGATTGGAAGAACAGGAACGCCGATACAGCCTGATAACAGACGAAATCACTTTAAACACTACTTCCTACATTTCTTTTTGTTTTGGGTGGCTGGTCACAGTGACATATGATGATAGGCCCTGGAAAATAATTGGCAGTAGCTACTGAAGCAGCGACAGAGCGTGTCGGGATTAAAGCGTATTGGAAGCAACTCAACTTGAAAGGAAAATAAAGTCCTAGCAAAACAGAGCTGTTTTGATTGGAGGAGTGGCTGCTGGGAATCTCCACACCACAACAATTTCTCTGCCAAATCAGAGTTACTGCTATAACTTGTTGCATAAGTCCAGCTGCTCATCTCTTTTGCGTAGGAAAAAAAAAACAGCCCACATGCAACCCAAATAAATGAGACAAAAACATATTAGGGCTGCCCTGAAACGTAAAAAAAAACTAAAAAGAGACAACTAGAGGAAGATCATTTGTAGTATTATAATGAGAATAAAGTCCAAATTTTGGCAAGCGAATGTTAGAATTATCTCCGGAATCAAACTGAAAATAAAAATGAAAAATAACATTATAATATTATGAGAATAAAGTTGTAACATTAGCAGGGGAAAAAATGGAATCGAACCTACGACATCTGCAGCATTTACCACCAGAACACTAGTGCTGGAATATTGCGAGTATAATATATGAGGTTTACAACAATGCGATCGTGTTTTTCTTTCTTTCCTTTTTTAATCTGCATACTGTGAAAAAAGGTGTCATTTTCCGAGAGCTGTTGTAACGTTACAGGAAGGTTGTTGAGAAAAAGGTTTTATTTCGTCTGGATAACTCAGTTTTGTACAATACAGTGTCCTTGAGGGCCACGAAGGGTGCTTACAAATATTCATAGTAGCATTTTGTTTTCTCAAGACATACATAAAATGAAAATACCCCCAACCCCACCCCCCACTGGTGCCCCATACAAGTACATGCTCATTTTGCTATTAATTTTATTTCACCTGAGAAAGGAGTAGTCATGACAGGTCTTGTTGCTGGTCCAATGAACCAACCACCAACACACTTCAACGTCAAACGTGTTCTTTTCTAACGAGTCCGTCCTGCCTCTTGTGCCCTCAAACCCGAGAGCTTGTTTTAACTTGAACCTAAATAAGAACGACTTAAATAATGGAAAGATTTCGGGACATCCTGCGTGGGCCGGCTCACGTGTTTGTTTTGATGATCCGTTATTATTTTTCAGTTATACCAATATATTATGCAGTGCATCATTCTGACATTATATCGTAACAAGTTTTAGTTGTTTCTTTTCTACAAAATGCTAAAACCTAATCTGATGTGTACCCGGTTGTCTCTTATTTTAGTTTGTAACAAATAGTACAATGTTATTTTCATCTCATGTCACATAGATTCTATCCCGAGATTTGTCTCTATGGCCTTGTTCACTTGGTTTAAATATAAATGGCATGGTTGCTTTTAATAGTGCGGACAGGGTGGGAGAGGAGCTTGGACTTTCTACTTTTATCAATGGATGTCCTCCATCTATTTTTGTGAAATGTCTGAAAATGGGAGAAAAATGTTGACTCGCCGCAGCGCAGTCAAACCCAGCAAAAAAAAGAAAGAAATACATCTCCAGAGGAGTATCACAGGGTCCCATCAGCAAAGCAGCTGGTAATAACAAAAACGCTAAAAGTAGTTCTCTTGCCGCTGCAAGGTCGCCATGAAAATTGTGTTTTTATGATGTTAAACAATTATACAGAGCTTTTAAACTCTTTAGTTAAGTAAAGTTTGTAACAGTAATTACCTCCTTTTCCTCTTGTTACCCTTCTGGAGATTCGAAACAGGATCTCCTGACTGTGATGCAAACATGCTAACCACTATTTCACCGTGCTAGTCATTGCATAACACGCCAATAAAATGAACAACCAAAAGAATCTGACACAGTAAACACAAGACAATAGGGGAGGAATTCAAACAAGCTTTGTTCAAGAAAGCTTTTTCTTCTTCCGTGAGGAATTCTGTGTGAACCAATCAGCTGACTGCAATGTGTCTAGCCCGACCCTTTTTAGTACCCAATTCTAAAGCGCCATTTTCACAAAGCAGCTCGGAACTATAGGCATTTTTTGTTTGTTTCCGCAACCTTTCATTGGGGTACTGATCACAGGTGGGAGGAGCAACACGCACCGCTCCACTGATTGTCCAACAGATTTGGCGGCTATGATGTCATTCTAGATAGATGGCGCCTCTATCATCTCGGGACATAAACACTTTGCTAAATTTCCTTGAACGGGGAAAATTAATGTGTGATGAATCCATTCCCAATTTAACTAGGGCCCGACCGATTTACAGTAATCGGCCAATATTAGCCCTTTTCAAATCGGCAAAAATTGGCTGATTTTTAGCAAATATTTGCCCCCTTCCCAAAAAAAATTACACATTAACAGGTAACAACATGAGAAAAAAAAGGTAATGGCATTCGAACAAACATTCCCATTTCGCCAATTTTTCTCTCTGTTTCTGCTCTCACTTAAACAAATACTAAAAGATAAAAGTATAGTTAAACAGTCAAATCTTCTGCCTCTCATTTATACCTTTATTGTTGTAAGCGTTGAGGGACCAAAAATTTGGTTAGAAACTATATATTCTTTAAATTAATCAGCCAATTAATTGGATATCTGAATTTTATTCTGCCAAATATTAGAATCAGCCCCCCCCCCCCAAATCTGTATCAGTCAGCCCCTATTTTTAACTAATCTCTGATCTCTGCATGCTCTGAACTCATGTTTCTATTCCCATGTTGTATCGAGCTGAATAACGCAACGCTGGACCCTTTCACCATGATGTCACGTGGATCCTTGACACTTACATTTAGATACAATAATCTGGATCACAATCGAGGCGTTCTTTTGGTTATTTTGCACCGGTTCTTTTACAATGCCATGATGATGGGTGCCTTTTAATGCATTTACCTTGAAGTCAAAGCTGCACAGGCTGACTGCGTCTCTGATATCCAGCTCTCCTCTGCACTTTGGGTTCTGTGGGGGAAAAAAAGTACAAATGTGTGACCATTCAACATTATGTGATGGCAAACATGTCTGCTGTCAATACACAACTAGTCTGGTGTTCCCACTCAATACACAACTCTGACTTTGAGTTGTTCACTTGTCTTATAGCTGATAGATGTGTATTTACAATTAAATCTGAGAGCACTCGCTGTGTAGTATGTAGTTGATTAAATGCATATGAGAGCAGTCAACATGTGGGGTGTTTAGTGTTTCTTTTATTATAATAGACGGCCCCTCCAGAGACATTTATGGCCACTCCACGCGCATGCCACAGGCCCACTCTGCTCGTTGGCCCCGTAGCTCGATTGTAAAGTGACAATGGTCAGCGCTGGAGGTCCTTGAGCTAACAGGAAAGAGTTAATTAGGTAGCATGATGCTTTAACACCTGCATGTGGATTGTCAGGGGGGCAGTCAGTTAGCAGGTGAGAACAGTAGTTGGACTGTGGGTCGTAAAATAAAATAAATAAAATGGTGGCCTCGGGGCCCCCCGGTGTTGTCATTGCAGTCCATTAACCAAGACAGTCCAGACTGCCTCTGGCTTGACACACAGGATGTCAAGACCTGATTGACCGGCGAGCTGAGGACGGCCAAAATTGACTCGTAATGGTTGGACTTTATGTATGTTTGTGTTGTGGAGGTGGTGAGGTTATTTCCTCTTGTCCATTAAACTCCAACTCTTTTCCCAACATGTTTTTCTCACGAGCAGGTTTCGAGCACCATAGAAGGCTACAAATAACAAACGATGGCGCAATGCATTTGCAGTGACCGGACAGCTTTTTTACAGATAGCAACACTGTCGGTTTTTGAAGCTCGCAGTGAATTACAAGCAGGGAAACACGCAACATCTCAATTAAACAGCCAATGCTGCTGCTACCTCAAAGACTTCAGAGTTATTGCAGGCGATAAAGCTATCAAGCATATGTATACTTTCTCCCGTCTCTACATTACCCGGTACTATGCCGCTGCCTGACCTTCTTCTTCGGAATGTAAAACATTAGATGGATGTGTAAATGCCGGCCCATTGGGTCTGTCTCACCTTTTGTCAGACCTGAATCTTATCAATGATAAGATGTAAAAACAACAAACTGTCAACATGACCAGAATCAGAATTACAAACCATACCAAAAACATAAAACATGGCTTGGGAATATTGCTCTCACGTGGCATTTTTTGTTTGAGTGGAGGAAATTTATATATATAGGATAAGAATACCATTCACAGTATGTTATCCAAACACTGGACTAAATGGGAAGACGTCAAGAAAAGCCTGAATAATGGTCGTGGCACATATCAGCAAGAGAGTTATTATTGAAGTGCATGGGAAATGCTTTGGCCATTTGTCTACATGACAATTGCATTTAGTGGAGGTCGCCATAACCTTGACGAAAGAGCCTCAAAAGTGGAAGTTTATCATTCCTGTGTAAACCCTGAAAATGGTAGTCTTTTGTAGGCATGAACAAAAAGAGCAATGAAGGACCACATGGCTGTGAAGTACCAGGTGAATAAGGCCAGATCTTCTTGTTACAGCTCTAATTGTCCAGGATCTCTGTGAAAGATGTTGACAACACATGATCCACCCAGTCCCTCTATCAGCAGCTCACGGATGGAAATAACACGTTCCGTGTAGCGACTTGTTCAAACGCTACATACTCTTACTCAACAAAAACAGGGCTAGCATGGAGAGTTGAGGCCGAGTTTTCGTCACCTGAGAGGCGACTGAAAGATTTGACAGTTGATGTGCATAGACAGGACAAAGACTACGTACAAGTTTCAACACAATCACAAGGAAGGGTTTGGCAGTGTCCTTAAAATGTCCAAATGTTCTGTTGCCTGATATCAACAACATTACAGTTTAATATTTCAAAGATTTTGTAGTTTGGACCAAGACAATGTTTAATTTGAACTAAGACGTGGATTCGATAGGATAACAGACTTTTCTGACCCCAAAGCAAATGCTATGCATAGCCACAGTCGCTAGTGCAACTATTCGGGAGTGTGGACTCAAACTGTGAGTGTGAAAGATTAATTGGGAGGGGCTCTACAAGGTGGGTGGACAGTGCCCAGCCATATGCCGGACGCAGTCTTTGTTGGTGCTTGAGGGTTTCTGAATGTGACAACTAAGATAGATGTTTTTTTTTCTATGATGAGATGTTTTGGGATTGAAAATATTGTTGCCGATAAGAATCGATTAATTGATAGTTAAGGCCCAGGTCGGTACTGTATTAGTTAAGCCAAAAGTGGTGAAAGTTACTATGCTACCTTTGGCACGGGTGACCCTCATTTCGACCCACCATTTCGGTCCATTGTATTACATCAAAACAAGAATTTAGAAGTCTCATCACATTAGTTTAAAGAAATATAGTTACTTCATTTTCCCCAGATATGATCCAGTACTTAGTCAAAAGTCAGTAGTCAAATGCTCATCCCTACTCTGCAGACAAACTGCTTTGTGGTTACATTTGATGTGTGGAAAAAACCATCTTATAATTCAAGTTTGATTCACAAACGGTGCCAAACAAAGCCACTTCTACAATCTAGATTTTAACTCCACTCAAATTGTTCTTAACACATAGCGTGTCATTTAATCCAAATTTGATTAACATGCCAAAACTGTGTAGGGGCTTGCTTGAACCCACACTAATCAGCTACCACGACAGGCTGGCGCATGACGACATAGGTTTATTTACAATCCCCCTCCACTCATCAAAAGACTATCCAACATCAATGAGCGCTTGTAAAAATTACGTACTGAAATATCCTTTTGTTAACATGTGCTATCCACTATTAAGAGGCATCAATCCAATGACTACAGCAGTACAACAACATCAAAGTGTGATGTATCTGCATTGGAATAAAGCAGCTGCACGGATTCTCACCAAACTGGGTGTAGCAACATTGGAGAGTAGGATGCACTCTGAAAGGCTTGAGTCAATTGCTAGTCACTTATTGAAAGTCGGTCAAATCAGTCTAAATAGACGAGAACAAGAATAAGTAGACTCCAGCTCAAGTGGAATTGTTAACAAAAGGGAAAAAAAATGGCTTCCTCCTGGAAAATGCCAAAAAGAGAAAATCCCTTGATTTTCTCGATCTCATATGTGAGCATTAAGCTTGCGGACTTATGTTAGACTAAACAATGTGGTTTGGTTAAACATTTTAGTGTTTAAATATATGACCTTTAATTTTCTTTTGTTAAATTTATGTCAGTTTTACACTAAACTTCAACTGGCAGTAACAAATAAAACAGCTTGGAAGCACGCTTTGCTTATCATTTGGAGAACAGTTCGTTATCTGCTGAACTTGGCACAGCACGTTCAGGGAGGGCAGAATGACTCATTATCTATAAAAATGATAATAATCAAATGCAGGGGCAAGCGTGTAAACGACAGGACGATTATTAGGGTTGTCACAAAGAAGATATGAGGGACAAGAAGGGTCTCTGCCTCGCATGCTAGCTCCACGACTAGTCCGAAAACAAACACAGTGCAGCGCAGCTTCTCGTGAGCGGAAGTCGTGGATAACGATACAATTTTGGCAGGACATCAAAAGCCAGTGGAGCTTGAAAAAAGAATGAAAGCGGTACAAAAGCAATTTCAAGCAGCTCGTACAGCAGGTCCCTTGCACTAGTCTCTCCTGTTCATTTCCTAAAAAGAAGACAAACTATTGATGCTGCAATTTCCTACAAAGAAATGATTGAAGTTGTTGAGGTTTCATTTAAATGTCATTAAATTGGTTGATGCTCTGATGTTCTAATCTGCGTGTTTTTTTAGCACGTGGGAGAAAGCCAGACCTCTCCACTGTGAGACAAACATGCTAAACACTACTGAGCTGCAAGAAAATATTAATCTAACACAAGAGAAAAATCGGCGCTTGGTCTTTCTCTGTCAGTCCGTATTTTAGTTAGCCTGGTTCATGGAGAATAACATTTGGATTAGACAGATTGGACCCTGATATTTGGATTCTGGGGCAGGAGGGTTCCATTTTAAGGTAAATAGCAAAAGCGAAAATGAATTCTACTAAATATGTAATAGTACGCTGTATTTTTGTTTGTCTGTATGCTAGTTAGCTGGCTACTGTCTTGTTCATGGAGAATGACATGAATGATGACAAAGACCGCACTCTATCACGAGCATTCTCTAGCAGGGCAAACTGAAATGAATACAAAAAAAATCCTCTATCCACATTTAATCCAGATACGCAGCAAAATGTAACAGGTTCTTGATCGACACTCTTTTGTGTAGTCTCAAATCCTGCGTAGTAACAATCCAACCGTAGATCGAAACTATATCCCGGCCTTGCACTTTTGCACTTGGCAGAGGTAATATCTTGTTCTTAGAACCCCTGACGTGATATTGTTGACGACCATGTGATTAAAAATGGAATACCGCATACCCGTCCGACATCTGTCTCTTGTTGTAGCTGTTTATTAGCCTCTTCTGTTTCGACCTAGTGCGCCTTGGCACTGGGCTGTACACCTGACACACATTCTTCGGGCAGCGAAGCCCTCGAGGCCGAGTTCCTGGTCGTTTTGAGAGAATGCGCCAAACGTTCAGGAATGCTCGCCTTGCCTTGTTCCAAGGTTCGCCTGGGGGCCAATGCACCCCCACCTATATCTAGCAATATGCTGAGCAGGGGGAAGGTGTTGAGGGGATCGAGTTTTGCTACTTCAAAGCCAAATGATCGAGCTAAACATTATTCAAAGCTCTGGACAAACTTTGCGTCTTAAAGTGCCTGGATTTATAGATAAGCGCAACAATGAGAGATGCAAAGACCCTTCCAAGGTTCTTTTATCACATGGTGGATTTATAAATGAGTGACAAACTGTGGCAAGATTAAATGGTGAGCTAATGAGCTCCATGTGTTTTTGGGTGGATGAGCTAATCATACCATGTTTGCGAATCAAAGGCAGAACAAGCTGGCATGAGATAAATATCCAATGGACCTCTCTCTGCAACAGTTCTTTTATTTCTTCTCTGCCATTACACAAGTGATGGATTGGGTTTCTGGTGGTTGTAAACCTCCCGGAATGCTGATCATCATCCTGTGTAATCTGTTCTCCCCCCCCCCCCCCCCCCCCGCTTCGCCTAATCAGCTCGTCTCGTTTTGTTCTGACTCTAAACCGCATGGGCATACTGTAAGAAACAGTAGTGGTTTAAAGGTCATTAAGTTCCCTTTGGTTCGAAATCAGGGTTTTTTCTTTAGCCAGCATTTGGCCCGTGCTTCTAACATAAATTGGCTCAGCCTCGAGGGAGCCACTAAACATTTAAAATAAATGAGGATATAGAAAGATCACACAAGCTTGGAGTTTGGAGGCAGCTCAAGGTAACTGCTGTGGAGGCAATGCATCAAGGCTTGATCCAGATAAGAACCTCTTGGTGTACCAAGGTTTTCCATTGCATGTCAGGGATTTTCACACGCAGTACTCAAATGTTCTAAAAGCACATGGCGTGCCACGTTTATTATTTGTTGAACTTGCTGCAGAGTACAAAAGACAAAGAAAAAGGTGTCATTTGTCTCCAACACTGGTACAATGCTTTTTAAACTGTGGTTCCGTAAGTGTGAATTACATCTCTATTTGACCTACTATCAAACAAACGGAACAAAGCTGTGTATATATTGACAATATTAGTAACTCTGTCAATACCACGATGTGATATGATTTGCAACTAGCCCTTTAAATACAGAGAACATCCAACTTTAGGCCTTGTTTTCATTGGTGAATGAGGATAAGCAACATAAAGTACCTAATATAATGATTAATACGTCAACTGTGTTGGTTGTAAGCAAGGACACATGCATAGTGCAAGACAAAACCAACAGGCCTTACTTGGGCGGGCTGTTAAAGCATATGAGTGGGTGGCTAAGTCATTTTTCTTAACACATTGTTTACATTCATATAACTTTCTCCCCTTTGTTAATTTCTGTTTCTGACACTTGTAATGGGGATTCAAGATGTAGAGATCAACTGTTAAAAATAAATAAACAAATAAATCACACCACAGTAGTTTTTGCTGCACCGTGATCAAGTGGAAAAAGTGATGGTATCAAAAGTGGGCCAGTTGAAAACAAAAAAAAATAGCGAGCATAGATCAAATCGCTTCACAGTTACCGCCAGATCTTATCTCTGTTTTATACAGCTCTGGTCATTTCATCTGAAACTGCAGTTTTTATACAACCTTAGTATATTTATCGAGGATTTTTGATAATGCATTTGGCAACAATACAATATTTAAAAGACCTTTTAATATTGTATAATAATGTTAGCACGCTGCCTGAGTCAAGTATATTCCAGTTGGCATAGTAGTTAATACATATGATGTATGCATACTGTAAAATACCAGGCGGGATAAGAGTTGAAAATTAGCAATAACTATATGCACATGATGTTATGTTAAATTGAGTGCCTGTCAAGGAAAGTACTGTATGGTATATATAACCATGTCTATTTAAATATAGACAGTGTTTAATATTTATAAAATCAAATTTGTGTTAAATATCATGTGTTTTACTAAACTAAAACGAATCTCTTGAGACTTTATTGTGGTTGTTAGGTCAGTGAGCCAACTGTTTAACACGTTTACAGTGCTACCTCTCCTGAGGGGGAGATTGTGTTGTTAGTACACAAGTTGCATTCATAGAGCCACAAATTTGGATACATGAGGCCTGTCCTCACGAGACTGAAATCCCACAGTGACCGTGAGATGAGGAAGGTGAAGGAGCTTCCTCTTCGCAGCGACCTGTGCGATGAGAACAACAACCTGAGAGAAGTCAGAATGACAAAAAACAAAAAAATACAATCCGTCCAACTAAGCCAACCCCATAGAGGGCCTGGCCTGCTTGGCCGATGAAGGCCTTTTCATGAAGACAAACGTGACTCTGAGCCAACGATAAGAATACTCAACAAGCTAAAGCACTTGTTAAGTCCGTTTTGACCTAAAGTTCCACCCTGAGAGTGACTTTAGTGAGTTCAAAGCCCTCACGAGGTGATAAGAAGTGGAATACGTCCTGAGAAAATATTCACCTCGCGCAACCTACCACAGCTTCAGGATGTTAGAGCTGTAGTGCCTCATTCCAACCACGATCAGCGAGGAAAGGGCAGCACGACCCCACTCAGAGCTCTCATTAACCAAGGCCTAGGATCTAAAGCGAGTGTGATATTGGAAGGAGGAGTCCTTGATCCAGCACCCAAGACTTTGAAGGAGCCCCAAACTTCTGTTCTTTTTGTCATTTTTGGTGGAAGAGGCCTTCACGCCACCTCTTTTGAGGTTTCAAACGACTAAAACAGGAATGCCCAAACTGGGATGTGCGGGATTAAAAGTGTAGTGCTTTGTTGCCATGCCAGTTGGGCCATCTTCTATCACCTAAAATCAACAGTCTAGCTACAGTACGTTTTGATCATGGTTGGTGATTAAATATTATGCCTTTTAATGGGCTTTGGTTAAATAAAGCAGTTGGCATATGGTTGGCTGAACATAATATCTTCATAACTGCTCTGCTGACAATAACGACGAAATGGCATTACATAGTACTCTGTTTCCTTTCATTGAAGACGTACAGTACATGCGTCAGGATAGTTCTTCAGGCATTCGCGTTAATCGCTTTGACACGTCGAGAAGGAATCAGCATCTAGAGAATGCTGAGCTGCCCAGAAACACTCGTTGCTGGTGAGTGTTTGCCCTTCAAGGGCTGAGTCATTCCAGCCATTCGGCTGCTGTACCGCTGTTGCTACAGGTGGCGTTCGCCCCGGTGCCACAGCAACTGTGGTGCCACATTCGCTAATGGCAGCTGTGGGTCAATGTGTACATTGGTACACTGTAACCCACCTTTTTACAAGAAGAGTCGCAAGTCGGAATTAAATGCTTTGGTCAGAGCAAAGGTCTGATCACCAATTCATCTATCCATTGATCGGTCAACCCGGATGGATTACCAGTTCACGCATATGGAAAATTTGGAGCTTCCAAGTACCCTGACATGTTTTATTGGACAGTGTAATAGTCTAGGTGAGCGAAGCAAGAACAGGGAGAATGCTGGACCTGCAGCTGGTTCTGGTTTAACAGTCTGGCTGCTGAATTTTGGATGAGGTGTAAATGATTTGAAGCAGACCAACTGAAGCAAGGAGTCATAGGAGCATCGCCAGGAGAAAATGAATGACCTTCTGAGATGCATTTGAATTTGATAAAACATTTTTAACTGAAGTAAACTAGTCAAAGATGATAGGCATAATAATTGATTTATAGATTGTTAAGAAGGTAAATGTTTTGATTGTGTCTTGACGCAATTGAGGGTTGATTCCATTAGATTGTTGTCGAGGTATGTGCAGTTAAAGGCCCACAGCTGGAGGATATGATTTGTATCAGCAATGAAAAGGACTTTGGTATCGTCCGTTGGTTTAAAGAAATACTTTTAGCGGAAAAGGTATGGTCATTGTCTTAAACAATTAAACAAATCTGTAATTTAGGTATTCTACCTATGATATCATCTTCTAACAGACCACGGTTGTCCCATAGTTTCTCCTAGGCTTACATACCATCCCAAACGAATCATTTTAAGTCTTCAAAATGTAGATGGAAAACGTCATAACAATTGCATCTTGTCAGACTTGAGAGAAAATATATGCGCAAAAAGCTCTCAATGAATAAAACGCAAGTACATAACATGAGTTCACATGAAAGAGCTCTATGCTGTTCCTCTGTAGACCACCCATGTGAGAAATATATCCTCGCGCGGTACTGTAAGGGCTTGTGGCTTATGAATGCTGCATGTGTTTTAGCATAACAACGGCTGGAGTGAGAAGGAAAACATGACATCCTGGGTGTCCTGGGGAAAAGGGTTGGAAGGTCACTGTAGGTGTTGTTTGGACGGAACTGTCAATGTGGTAGGTTAACCTGCCAGATCGCCTTTTGGAGTTGTTCTATAGATTTGGTTAATGTTTGCCGGACGGCAAAAAAGTCACAGTGCCCTTCTCACCTTGAACTGGGGCCTCACTGAAGGTGGAGGGAATTATGAACAGTAGAAAATAGCAGTCGGGAAAAGCAAAACATGTCAGGAAAGGCCTACTAGAGCAGCTCAACTTTATTTGGGTTTAATCAAAGACACTGGCAAATTTTGAAAACGGCAATATCCCAGTTAAAGGAGAGTGTGCACATTTGTGCAAACACATTTTTTTTCTAGTTAGGGTAGGGCTGACTGTTAGTCTCGGTCTAGGTTGCCATAGACACCAATGATAACCAACACGCGTCAGTGTTGTTGGTTGAGGAAAATCATTTCATCACAAGACACACAACCAGACCTGTGTGCAGAATCAAAGTAAGGCTGAAGCATCCGCGGAATGCGCAACGCTTCCAAAGAAGTCTCACAGTGACAAGCGCTCTGAAATGTCGATGAAAAATGGCTAGCATGAGCGAGTGTTAGGAGCCAGGCTTGGTCGCTGTGTGTCACACCGCTGTTGTTATGCCACCCGGCTGGAAACCGAGGTGTTAGACAGTTTCTCAGACGGGTGCAAAAACAACATGCTGCGAATAGCAACAGGAAGTGGGAGCAAGTCAACCTAATAGCTCACTGCTCAATCTAAACAGCCATTCCAGAAAGACTGTGTGGATGAGACAATGGTATGTCAGGACAGAGGTTTGGGAAGTAAGCACAGGACAGTTTACGGTTCCTCATGAGGAAACACCCCAGATAGACTGTAATTAAGAATGTGTTCCATGTGGAATTGATTGTTGATTATTTGCATTTTAATAGTTAGTTAGTTACAATTTACTTTATAGTACCCAGCATTATGCTGTAACAGCCATCTATTATAAACCCCTTTTGTTTTGAAATGTACACAGTGGTAGATGTTTGGGTGTGAAAGTACAGGTAACTTGTGTTTCTTGCTGCTCCCAGTTGAAGTTTACTGTGAAATTAAACATGAAACAAAGAGTTACATGTGTGTTTAATCAAACCACTTAGCTGTCTTACAAAAGTCTGCCAGCGTATTGCCAATACATAATGGGAAATGCCATAAACAGGCTAACGAAACTATCATCGACATCGCGGCATGTATAAACATTTTAACAACTGATATTTGGACACAAACGGTGCAGTAAAAGAGTCAAACATAGTAAATAACAATAATCACAGGCATAGTTATGCACTGCAAAAAAATACTTATATTACTGCAGCTTAGTTGTGATGGAAGTAGTATGTCTGCGTGTATTATATGCACAGTAGAAGGAGCAGCGCAATGTACCTTGACTTGAAGCATGAAATCATTATGCAAAAAGTGTTTAATTGTTTACATTTTATTGAATTATCTTGTTACTCTATATTTTTTATAAACTGCAATACTGTAGAGTGCCATTAGTTATAAGAAATATTGACAATAACTTTTAAAATAAAGAAGACAAATGAGTGGTGTTGATGGTCATTAGTACATTTAGTCACAGCAGCAAAATCTTATTCATTTTTGTATGAATAAGATTTTGCTGTTTGATTTAAACTGTTTAGCTAATTAAGAAAGTGAAGAAAATAACTCGGGTGACAGTTTTGATCTTGACCATCAAATGGAGCCCAAAATGAACAATGTTAGAGAATATGAGGACAGCGGGTAGGTTAGCTATTTCGAAAGGCGAATGGCAATGAGATTGTGTCACACTATTTGTCACCACCTGCATCCAGCGGACAAAGGTGCTTTTTGTAGCAGATCACAGTGTGTGTCAAGAGTGTGAGTCAGTGAATCAACGCACCAGGTTGACCTACCCTTGTTTGTGAAAGCTCGGCAAGATAAGAGCCGAGTCCTCACCTCCGCCCGCACGCCCTGATGTGCCTTTTTGAAACAATGGAAACCATTTTGAAGGCGAAGCCTAATTGGCCATCAATGGTTAATTGAGCAACATTCTTTTTTTTAATGAAGCACATACAAAACAAATGGGTGCATTTCTGCGTGTACTGTACTTGGCAACCAGAAAAGTGGAATTCATTGTTCATCTCACTTGGGAAATGAAGCCCCATTTTCTCCCCCCCCTGTGTTTTTTTCCCATAATGCTTGTAACGTGGGGGTCAGATTGTTGGGTGAGGTTTTTCCATGTTTGTCTGCAAAGCCAGACGGGTACTGGGCAGGGCCTGGGCACTCTGGCAGACAACATGGAAAACCTTTAGAAGACTCCAATGTAAACGGTCCCAGGGATGCAGACTGATTGCCATGATAGCATTTGGCTGCTTGTCTGAAAATGCACCACGTAAATGTCATATTTTTAAGTGAGACGGACACGTTTATTGGCAAAACGCAATTCATGACAACGTTATTGAGAAAAAGAACATAATGAGAGCAAAACCTTTAGTTCATTTGGTCTCACGAAAGGCAATTTATTTGATCTGTTTTAAATCGTTTTGAACGTAATTTGAGAAGAAAACCTTATAGTTACGTGATCAACAGTATGTCAACTTTTATAGACAAAGTAATGAATGTCGATCCATTTTCATAAGGGTTGTGGGTAAGCTGAAGCCTATCCCAGCTGACATGGGGCGAGTGGTTGCCATCCAATCCCGGGTCATGTATAGACAAAAACACATTTACACTCACATTCACACCGATGGTCAATTACGAATCTTTTCGGCGAACTTGAAATGCAAATTCCAAATGGCAAGTCCCGAGCCGAAATTCAAACCCCGAAAGTCAGCTCTATGAGGCAGGGAAAAAAATAATCATTATTATGATTACAATGGCTGAACGGTGAACAACTGGTGAGAGCGTCTGCCTCACACACTTCTGAGGACCGGGGTTCAATTCCCGGCCCCGCCTGTGTGGAGTTTGCACGTTCTCTCCGTGCCTGTGAGTATTGTTGTATAATCTAAAAATACAGTTTGTGTTCAAATATCTGTTGTGTAAAGGGTTACAACACCGTGACACAGATGCATCTTTAGTGTTTTTGTTTTTGTTTTGTTTTGCATTGTTTGGTAGCGGTGGCACGGTGCGCGACTGGTTAGAGCGTCTGCCTCACAGTTCTGAGGACCGGGGTTCAATCCCGGCCCCGCCTTTGTAGAGTTTGCATGTTCTCCCCGTGTCACGTACGTGGTTAGGGCGAAGGCGAGGAACGCAAGGCAAGAACATGGTGGACCCAATTGCAGGGAAGCAGGGAGGCAAGGCAGGAGTGCGGGAATCTCAAAATAATAATATTTAATCACAATGATAAAAACAAAGGAAAACAAAGATCATGAAAAAGTCTAAATGCTAAATTAACAAAGTCCAAAATCTAAACACAAAGTAACAAAGAAACACTTGAGTGAACCCACAACAAGAAACAAGACATGACTGATGAAATACCTGAGCGACAATGACATGGCGAGACATGTGACAACGACAATGAACCGACGAGAACTGAAAGAAACCAGGGAACTAAATACAAACAAATTGACGAGACAACGAGGAACACCTGGACAAGACGAGTGGCTAGAGAGAGCTGATTGGTCGACACAAAGTAGACGAGAACAGGTGGACACAACAACCTAATGAGCACACGACAAACATGGAACACAGGAAAACATTGAACAAAACTAAACACAACCCAAACCAAAACACAAGACCATGACACCCCGTGCCTGCGTGGGTTTTCTCCGGGCACTCCGGTTTCCTCCCACATCCCAAAAAACATGCATGTTAGGTTGATTGAAGACTCTAAATTGCCCATAGGTGTGAATGTGAGTGCAAATGGTTGTTTATATGTGCCCTGCGATTGGCTGGCAACCAGTTCAGGGTGTACCCTGCCTCCTGCCCGATGATCGTTGGGATAGGCTCCAGCACTCCCGCGACCCTTGTGAGGAGAAGCGGCTCAAAGAATGGATGGATGGATGATTACATTGCAGTAAATCCTGTCAACGTGCTGCTCATCAATGAACATATTGCATTTTTTTTTTAAACAAATGTCTTGATTAACTAGTAACTAACTTGGTTTTTTGTTTTTGTTTCTAGTTGTTCTAGACAGTTCTAGCTGTCTATTTTATTACTCAGTTAAATTTAAATTCAAATTTATTTTTCAAAATATGTTAATATGTATTTAGTTCATGAGTTGTTATTTCTTCGGTCGCCTGACTTTGTAGCTCAGCAAAAGCTCTCTGCTGACATCTTGTGGCCTTCTTTTCCTCAGATTCCACGTCAGCAAAAGATTTGAATCCAATTTGTGATATTTTTATGTCACCTAACATACTTTCGGTTGTTTGACAAGCAATATAGAGACGAGAGATTCATGATTTGGTGGCATTTGTTGTGTTTGGGACTCACTGTCTCAAAAGTCCTGCCGTTGGTCTTTTTTTTTTTACACCCTCCAGATGACTGTCTTTAAACTCCTGGAGCTCCGCTGTCTCTTCTTCTTTATTTATTATTTTATTACAAATTTTTATTGACAACATTGTATTAACAATACATCAACATAATTAACATACATCTTTGTCAATATAATATTCAATGATATATACAACCAGTAAAACAATCCAGGTCAATTACAACAGACAACAAAAAACAACATTATTTTTGATGACTAATAATGATAATCATTTATTATGTATAATAATGTATTAATTATAACTGTATTTACATTTAACAAAAAATCATATATATATAGTACATATTACACCGTGTGTAATAATAATAAAAATAATAATAACTAGAGCTGCGAGCAGCGATGAACGGCCCATCGCGCACACACTCAACACAGATTTTTACTTAAATTCAATTCCAAACCTTTTATTTCCAAAAATGTAGCTATTCATGTGTAGTCTTCACAACTTGAGTTCCACGCACTGATGCATTGATCCACGGTTTTATAACCGATTTCAAATGGTGCTAGAAGAACAATGTTGGGGGCTCTATGCACCATAGGAAATCAGTTATCTTGTAGTGGAGAAAAAGGAACCTGGCAAGGTCTGTCCTATGCTTGACCCTTGACCTCGGACGCTACCTCATAGCCGTGCTGCTGTCCTCAAGAACACTGATTTCAAATGGTGCTAGACAGAGGCAACATACATCTAAACCACCACGTGAAACCAGCTTCTGGAGGCAGACGTTTTAGCGTTCTTACTGCACCAACCTTGCCATGAAAAATGAACCTTTAGTCTGTAGTGCTGCAAAGCTCCATGGAAAATAATGGGAATGAACTGGCAATGTACACATTTACAGGAAGATGGTCTGGTACTTTGGAATTCAAATGTAGTCTTGCATCTTGCAGCAGAATGATGGCGAAAACTAAATTGTATGCAAATACACCACAGGGTGCTTGCTACCCTCCATCCAACACACCCAGTTCCACTTACATGGACTGCAGAGTGGTAACTATTGATGTTTTTTAAGGTACTAAATCAAGTAGTTTTGCTGGTTATCTGTTCATTACTTTTTCTTGTTACTGTGTATGATACAACTACCTAAAATTGATTAAATTGCATGAATTCCCATGCAAAGTGAGTAGAGTTGTATTCATTTCCAAAGGAACATTTCTGATAATGTACCAGAAATGTCTCACAGAATATAATGTCGTCTTGTGAGACAAGTGACCCGACTTGGAAGTTTTTCGAGCTAGAGTTACAGTTTGGCAGACAATTCTTTGGAAAAGAGGCTTCAAGTGTTTTATTGCCAATCACAATTGAAGTTTACTGTCAAACGAAACATTTATAGCACATAACATACAGCCATATAACATATTTTAATAGTAAGTACAACACGTAATGTAATAATTCAAATAAATAAAACAATAAATTAATAGTAATATAACGGTAGTAGTAAACAGTCGCCAATAGGTGTCACCAAAACCCTTCAAAAATGCCCGTCCTGTGTGTAATGTAGTACATTATTTACCTGATTTCATAGTGAATCCACTTAAATCCAGGGTGGGTGAAAGGTAACTAAGGATTAAAATTGGTAATAAAATCCATATGCCCATTACAACTTTGTTGAAACAAATGATGCACGTTGTTTATGACATGTGCAAATGAAAGTAAAGAGAAGAAGTAATAAGATAGAAGATAAGCAAAGGAAAGTGAGCTGCTATCTGAGCTCACTCCTGAACAGTTAGACATCTGGAAAATAAGTAATTCCTATTAGTGTTCCATCCATCCATCCATTTTCTGTACCGCTTAGTGTCTGTCTGTTTAAAACGTGTTGTCAGTGGTACGAAAAATGCCGGGTTACTCTTCACCCACCCTGTATATCGTGTTGTTGTTTTTGTTTGTTTTGTTTTGACTTTTGGAGCCCTTTTACAATCTTGTTCCACATAGTCAGCTACAAAACCAATTTGTGCAAAACACAATATTACCCAAAAATTGCTTAACGGACCCCAAAAGAGGCTTATTAAGCAAATCATTATGGCCACACACACATACAAACCGTTTTGGAAAGAAAGGCCTCTCTGTGGCGTGCTATTCCACTGGCTTCCTGTTTCATTCTGTCCCCCGGAAGTGACACGTCGAGCTACAAAGATGTTCGTGTCAGGCTCTGACTCCCACGCTCGACGCCAATGTCATCGTCCATATTGAGCCATGCCTCTGTCTGTGAAAAGATGCAAAAGCGGTTTTGATTCTAATATTAATTGGGATTGCATGGTTGGAGAGGAACTTACATTGTCTTAACGCTAACCTTGGGTTTAACGCTATACATGATTTCATGATGAATGATTAATATTATGATGAATATTTTTCAAGCAATAGTTATAAATATGAATGCGTTAACTTTCTCCGGATGTGTGGCAAAATATCAATATTATTTTGCCATAAATTACATTATTTTTGCTTTATTTATCAGTGTGATCTTTATGAATTACATGTGTATTTTTCCAAATAAATACAATTGTATAAATATAAATCCATTATTCCGGGTTTCCCTGCCAAGGGTGTAGAGCTGGTCCACTGTTCCACGGCCAGGATGAAAACCACACTGCTCCTCCTGAATCTGAGCTTCAACTTCCCGACGGACATCTTAAAACATCGTACAAATGAAGGCTTATGCTTTATTAGACGCCGGGCCCCAATCAATTATCGGGTGCAACAGATTTGTAGAGAACATACAACCTGATACGTGTTTATTTTTCTCAGTCGGATTTTTCACGATGTGCTGTGAATAGTTATAATAATAATAATACCAGTAACACAATAATCAAAGTAAAAGTGGAGGAAAAATGCTAAGATAGTAGGACCCTGAACTGATCATGCCATATTTACAAAGACAATAATTGCACAATGGAATGTATTTTGAGCTGGCATTTACTGTATTTGAAGTAAGGCATTTGAATATTTGACTCAAGCAGGTATTAGTTGAAACTGTATTGCGAGGTGAGTTTATTAAAACACACTCGACGCTCAACATTAAATAACGACTTTCTTTCCTCAAACAACGGCTTCCCCACCATACTAGTACCTGACATTTATTTGAAGTAAGGCATTTAAATATTTTACTGAAACATGAATATTAAATTATAAACATAAATATTAAATTGATTAATGTGATAAATACATGTTTAAGTATGATAAACAATATAATGAAAATCACTGTCAGTCAGTATAATGGAGGTTTTTATAATTCTTTTAGGTCTATCCTGAATATTAAACTCCAGCAAAAACTAGTTTAAACTGTATTCATTTTATATTTTTCATCTATTTTATATATATATATATATATATATATATATATATATATATATTTGTTGTTTTATTTGTATGTTTGGATCAAATTGAATTATTTATTCATTTCCTAAAACAATAATACTGCACATGTGAGAGTGGCCCTTTATCGTTGGCAGCCTAAGGCTCATCTGTGAGCTGGATGGCTTTTTGTTGCATTTATAGTTTTGTTCGGTGGAATAAATTTCAAGCATAATAAAGAACAAACATTTTAAAATGATGCCTCTTCTTCTAATGCAGGGAAGGCTGTCATATATAATGGAAAAAATATGTTTTAGGATGCATTATTGATTAGAATTGCAAATGGACACAAATATGACCCTGTCCCTGCCCTGCAAGGAATAACAAGTATTGCAACAGAACGGCCAGCATCGTGGACCAGCCTCAAGGGTTCCCGTACCTCAAGAAAAACAGAAACTAAAGCTGACGTAGTCCACCTCACCACAACTTTCCGGGCCAGGAGGGAGACTTTGAAACATCTGGCTTTGTTTGGGCTCGGTTCTGGGAATGCATCACAACTCTGGTGATGCTTGAAAGGCCTCTCGTTCCTTCTCTTAAACAAGGCCAATTTGTAGAAGGGAGATAAAAATAGCATTTTAACCCTTGCATGCTTCTCATTTTCCATGCACATCTGGTATGTTCTAGGTCAAGTCTGACCTGGAATAATACCCTTGTAATATTTGTCTACTTCAAATTATAAACTGCAGAGCTTTTCAAAAGGCATTATTAGCTGGTCTCACATGAATAAATGGATGATTAATCCATAATATTTCAAAGAAACACATAAAACCATAAAATGATGACTTCATCAAATAGAAAGTAACAACTTTTGCCACATTGTTTGCCTTAACTCAATGGACATTGGGCTACTCCTTCTGATGCGCGTGCCTTGACCACCTGGGGCCAGTGTAATACAGACATATGGATACAAATAAAGACGGTGACCGCTTCTAAATAAGCTGCAGTGATGTTAGTTGTTCTTCACAGAGGATAAAAAATATGTGCCTGTGAGTATTGTTGTATAATCTAAAAATACAGTTTGTGTTCAAATATCTGTTGTGTAAAGGGTTACAACACCGTGACACAGATGCATCTTTAGTGTTTTTGTTTTTGTTTTGTTTTGCATTGTTTGGTAGCGGTGGCACGGTGCGCGACTGGTTAGAGCGTCTGCCTCACAGTTCTGAGGACCGGGGTTCAATCCCGGCCCCGCCTTTGTAGAGTTTGCATGTTCTCCCTGTGCCTGCGTGGGTTTTCTCCGGGCACTCCGGTTTCCTCCCACATCCCAAAAACATGCATGGTAGGTTGATTGAAGTCTCTAAATTGCCCCTAGGTGTGAATGTGATTGCGGATGGTTGTTTGTTTATGTGTGCCCTGCGATTGGTTGGCAACCAGTTCAGGGTGTACCCCTCCTCCTGCCCGAAGATAGCTGGGATAGGCTCCAGCACTCCCGCGACCCTTGTGAGGAGAAGCGGCTCAGAAAATGGATGGATGGATGGATGGATGTTTGGTAGCGGTGAGCTAAACGGATTAATCAAAAGCAAAGCTATGTTGTAATTCCCTGTGTTTTGTGTTTAATTTGACTAGGAGTGACAATAAACAGCTTCTATTTTTTGAAGAATTGTTCACTACAGTAAAATGAGCTGTTTAGTCATTTCTGTGCCAATAACCACACACACACACACACACACACGATTAAAACACCCCTGAGACCACTTTTTTTTTTTACTATTACACGACTTGTTTTGAGTCTGACAGACTTCTGAAGACCACAAAACGGTGACTCAGAAAACATACATAATGACACACACGCACACACACACACAGGTGGCAAAAAAACGTGAAAATCCCCAACTTCCTTTTAAAATTCCCCAAATGACTGGAGAGTGATGGTCAAAAGGACTTCCTGGAATCTCTCTTATCTGTCCGATGTACAATTACCGTGACTTGACTAAACCCTCTTTGGCCACACACTCATCCCTAATGGCCCTCTTGGCATCCGATGGCGCGGCTGTGGGTGTTTTCGTTTGAAAGCATCGGCAAGTAAAGGAGGAACCGCGTCATTGCTCTCTTGCCAGGCTTGTAAATAAAGTCAAAGTCTGAGCGCAAATAACGGGGGGAGGGGGCTAGGGGCAGATCTTCACTTGCGCTTTATACTCATAATCTTGGCTGTGTGCGATGAGTCATCATTTGTACTACTGTAGACTGGAAAACAGGGACTCCAGTCGATGCCATGCCACAATCAGCAGTTCCAATGCAAAATCTTGTCTTTAAAACACAACAAACCATATTTCCTTCACTAATGGCCTACGTTTTATTATATGCCCAATTTAATGACAACATACCTTATTTCCTCAAATAGTGTTCTCTGTGTGGGAGATAAAAACTTCAGTACAACACAGCAAGCCATATTTCCTCAAATAATGGCCTAAGCTTTTATATACACCCATGAGCCAATAAATCACCAGGTGCAACATAAAATTAAACATTCCCTATTTCCACAAATAGTGATCTCCACTCCAAGAGATGCCATGACAGCCTGTCCTGATTAATCACCATGTGCAAAATAACATTATTTCATTACAACACATTTCCTCAAATAATGGCATGCACTGTAAAAGTAGTAGTAGTGTCAAATTTTTTACTTTAAAAAATAAACACCTCACCCCAAATAAAGGCCCCTTTTTCTCTTAGTTATTCTTCAATACGAGAGAATCATGAGGCGAGTTATTTATACACAGTTGGCTCTGTGTTGAATCACAACAGACTGTATTTCCTCAAATAGTGACCTCCGCTCCAATAGAAGCCACGCCCAATTTATCATTGGGTGCAACATAAACTCATTGCAACACACCATATTAACTCAAATAAAGTACTCTGTTCCGATTGGCACCATACCCTAAATAACCTGTGGGTTTAAGATAAAAACACAACACACAATATTTCCTCAAATAACAGCCTATGTGCTAATAGATGCCACAATTAATCGATGGGTGAGTTGTTGACTACGACCAATAAACACCTCACCCCGAATAGATGCGGGTAATTACGCTTATTTAACAGTATACAAATCACAAAGTGGGTTGACTGTATTTCCTCAAATAGTGACCTCTTCTCTAACAGACACCATCCCCCAATAAATCACTGGGTACTTTATTTATTTATATAAATGTAATATTCTTTCTGGGTATTTGTACATATGTAAGCATGTTTGTACTTCCATCTGCCATATTTCCTCAAATAATTTACCATGCATTTATTTGAAGTCAGGCATTCAAATATTAAACTCAAGTTGAAAAACAATAACATTTATTTGTATTTGTATTTAAGTTGTTCTTATTAAGTTGAAAAATGTTTTGGGTTTTCCTCCCGTTGCCACATTATAGTCAATCAATATCCATGTACTTATAACAATGCAATTATAATTCAAGTTTAAATCATTACAAGTGTCATTTTTATTGACAAAAAGCAGAGTTTATATAATTAAATCTTTGGAAGGTGCAAGTCAAAGCTAATAAGACTGTGTGGGCAGATGTGAATGAGTCACTCAATGAGTTACAAATTGAATTATTGTTGACATAAATTGCTACTCTTGCCAATTTCTCTGTCCAAAGGTGACGTGTTCTGACTAAAACTGGACTTTTGTGTTGAATTATGAAGCTGCATTTATTTTGTTTATGCCATAAAATAATTCAAAGGTACGACGTCATCTTAAAAATGTTGGTAAAATGTACAATCAATTTACTATAGCCGTGTTTCTAAATTAACACTGCGCTTAAATATAGGGAAATAAAATTTTAAAAAACTATTTAAATATGACTTCATAAAAAATGTAGTGCACACAAATAAAAAAAATACACTTAAATAAATACTTGGAAACAAACACTTCTAAAAGATGATATACAACTATATTGTCAATAAACAATATTATCAATAAAACTGAAAAAAACTGACATAATCACTCTACTTTAGGGTATGTTTGACACAACCAAACAGTGTTTATTCACCCATGATTCCTGTGTCAACCTCCACTTTCCGAAAATTGCTAACATTTCTGAGAGAGAAAAAAATTTAATAATAACCGGATGTTCCGTGTTTGAAATCTGCTGTTCCCGTAACGGAATCTTATGGGTTTGAAGCACTACAAATCACACTAAAGCCAGAGAAGCAGGGCAAAGTCAAAAAACACCACCCCAAAGCCCTCTTGGGGTTTGTCGGATATTGTTTAAAGTCAATCTGTAGGACAGCAGTGGGCTTTTCTCCCTTCAAGTGTGAATTCAAAGTATTTCACCGAAACAATTCCGTACATTTGGCAATCTGTCTTCAAGAGGACATATTCAACATTGTGATTTCTTAGTTTTTGATTACTAACAAATTTGCAAAAAATGAAAAAAAAACATAAGCGACTCCAATAAGCAGCACTTACTTGATTTAAGATGCCTGGGAATCCATATGTCTCCTTTAAAGCATTATTTTTACTACAGACCTATTAGAAATGATTTATTTATTGGTTTGTTTGTTAGCTCGTTAAAACCAATAAATGTTGTGAGCTGTTAGCTGCCTGCTAACACTGCTGTGACAGTATTGTAAAATACGGTCGCTGTAATAATTTGTGGTTTGGCTCTTGGCTTTATTACCACAAAAAAAAAAAACAACAACAGCGGCTTGGCTTTCCCCACAAAACGACTTCATTCATTCATTCATCTTCCATTCATTCCGCTTATCCTCACTAGGCCATCCCAGCTATCACACCCTGAACTGGTCCCCAATCGCATTAAAATTAGAATAATTCAGGCCGTATATAATGGCTTGGAAATGTAATTGCTTTTGTTGTGATCGCAAACTCGCAAAGACTGAATCTGTTACTGGTAGTGTTTGATTTCAAAAACCCCCCTTGAACATTGGCACAGTGCCTTTAAGTCATCATCATTCTACACGTATAAAAGTGAATAAAAGAGGTGTTTTGTAGCAGGAAATGACATCAAGGTAGGCTCGTGCCAATGCCCTTTCAGCTAGCAGATTTTAGAATGGATTTAAGGGAGTTCATCAAATATCCAACAGGAACTGAATTGAATATCAATGGAAATTCCCTTCTCGTGAGCTTGTAAAGGACAATAGCAGTGTTTTGGTCCAAGTTTCAATCTACGCGTCTTACACCCAAGACACATAACAAAGGTCCCTGTGTGGGTATGATTGGCTTATGCAAACATACAGTATCTTCCTTTCATTTTAATCGAAGGTGTGGTATCTTAGTGCAGCCTTTTGCAAACTCTTTTGAAGCCAAGCACCCACTTTGACAGCTAGACAGCAATGGCGGCACCACCTCTTGCCTGCGCACACCCATAAAAATAAGTAAAACAAAAAAAAAAAACAAAGGCAATCATGACAACATGAGCAAAACGTGACAATTTAGAAAATAGTATTTTGTAGGGAAAGTGATTATATTTAACCTTTGAATTTTGAACATCCTGCTAATGTGATGAATTAGATGAAATATTTGAGATTTCTTACAGCCTGGGCCATCTTTATGTCAAGCATCAATTCTTCTTTTCTCATAATCTAAGAGTTTTTTTTTCCATATGGTGCCATATTGACCTACCTTTGACCGGTATGAGTGTGTGAGAGAGCGATACGGGTAATACCAAATTTAACGCACCTGCTGAAGTTAGACCTGAAATCTAGGAGTCATGGAAAGACTTTATACGCCATACTTGTCTCAATCCCTAACATTCCCACGTCCCACACACAACCTTGTGTGTCGTCTATGTACCGTTGATTTAATGACTGTGACGTGGAACAGTTTACAGCAGGAAGGTTGGCTCAGAGCCTGGCGGCTCCTGTTACCTGCCTGATAGGAGTCTGCGGTGGGGAAACTCAGGTGTACACTTCTACATATTTATAATTAATCAGTGTAGTATCCTGAGACGACCCGCACACATGTAAACATGAACGCCAAAGACCCTTTTACTCACCTACTATTTAATAAGGTGCGCTTCGGTGTATGTGTCCTCTCCCTTCAGTTTCATTTTCGGCTGTATCCAAACTCCCGTATCCGTTGCCTTCTGACACATAAGCCATCATTTAAATAGGCTTGAAGTTCCAGACTCATATCCTAACATTGAGTTACACACTTTTTTCCCCCTTGTGTACGTCTGTGTGTGTGTGTATGTTTGTCCTGTCTTACAAAACAAAGTGGGTGTGTCTCTCTTGAAGCAAACCCAAAAAAAGTGTAGGAAGCACACACCCACGGGCGAGCCGACGATAGATGGCCTCTGTCACACGCAGCCCATTTGTACTGTAGGTATGCATAATTTTAAATTACTGCATTGGTTGAAATTATTATTAGGGTCATTCCACAATTGGAGGACATTTTCTATCCCCCAAGGCCCATGAACATTGTAATAATCCATGCACAAAAAAGCAGAAACATGCACTTGTGTAAATTATAGTTGTCCTGAGACAAAATTTAACTATAGATGAAGTAAAAGTGATTACAAAATATGATTTAAAATACCAAATATCTCTTGGCCACCTCCTCAAAAGGCTTTTTTTCCCTTTTGTCCCCCCCAACTTACATATCAAATAGAACAATAAAATAATTAATATAAATATATTAAAAATTATATAATATATAATAATAAAATAAAAATATAATATATAATAAATATAAAAATCGTTTTTATGAATCACTTTTGATGAATGAGCTGGACTAATCTAATTATATAATTGTTTATTTCCTAGTTGTCTTGAAAACAACACAAAAATTGGAAGAGAACAGGTCCGTTTTTCTAAGATGTTGGTGCCTAAGTTGTCCTTGAATTCTGGATTGACCCACTGCATTTCGTTCCAGCATTACACTCACAAACACATACACGGCAGCAACTGCACCTCGAACGAGCACGCGCTGGCGTGTGTGATGCCAATTGCTCTACTTCCTCAGGCAGCTGGCCAGGATCCCAACAAAGCCAGAAGCATGATTTGGCAAAAAGGTGGTAAACCACTCATAGGATGCAGTTTACACACATAGAGTTGAACCTGCAGCGTAGTTAGTGCCTTGCTCTAACATGGGGGGTGCCGACCGCACACTCCGCAGTCGAATGAGGCAAAACTGCACTTAGCCTTCATCGTACTGAATGGTAAACAGCAGCAGAATGAGAGGAACTCTATAAAAAGAGCCCCGTCTCCATGGTGACACCAGAGGCAAAGACCGGGTCCGTCCGAGCGGCCCTCCCTACTCTGTATGTACACAAGGCGATATGGGGAAAGGGAATGGAGTTCACAACAGGCCCTCTCCTGCTTGGCGTCCCACGCTAACAGCTGAGTGTCACAACAAACATTTACTCTCCTTGTCCACACCCACATGGTCGGAGAGTCGAGGGTTGACCACTGAAAAGCAAGTGACGCAACTAACCGATCACTGGCATTCAGCTGTCTCTCAATTAAAGATCGTGATGTATGGTCACACCCGGGTTCCACTACTTCCTGTCTTGTAAGGTCAAGTTGCTGATGAGCTATGATTTCCACAGAAAACACAACAGATGTAAGTTCACTCCAAGGTAACCACGTGAGTTTATGGTGGCCGCATGTTGTGAAGTGCGCTGCAGCCATTTAGTTACGGAGTGTCTGAAAGCGCCCTTGTACAGTAAGTCCGCAACACGAAGCAAGAAATCGACCGAGCGACACTTGTAAGTCAAAGTACTCACAAAGTATTCCCAAACAAAGGCAGAGGTTTTCTCAAAAAAGTCTGCGAATGCCGAGCTGCAAACGTGAGAGTTGACTGTATGTATTTCAAATGTATTTATTATGAACTACGAGGAGTATTTGTTGTGGTTTGTTATCTCATAATTCCTGTCAGCCAATCAACTCCTTCCTTTCTCTGGCGTCCTCGCCAGCTGTCTCGTGTGTATTCAGCCCGCAGCTTTTGTTCACTTCTTATCCCCTTTCTGGTTATTTTTGCCTTTCTGAACTATAAAAATGCCTCCAACTCTTTGCCTTCAAATTCATCCGAACTCAAACTGAGGACTGGTTTGTTGTATGCCGATGACATGAAACGCATGACTTGAGCATGACGGCGCGATATAATTTCACACGCTGTCGACACTCACATGACAGAAGACGGAGCAGAAAGAATGAAGATAAAGGCCAAGTTGAGATGCATTACAATTAAAAATAGAGTACAGTGAACCCCAACTACATCCCAATTTGCTTCAGACCCCCACCGTGAGAAGGTGGCAGCAAACTTTACAACATCTGGCCACCATCGATTCACATTGCATTCATTATAGTAGATGGACAAAATAAGCTGGTGGCACTGATGCACCATTAAGCTAGTTTGCCAACTGCCAATAGATCCCAGAGAAGAAGAACAGGGTAGGGCAATACATTAGGTACAGTCGTGTTTTGTGCTCGCATTTTCCATGTTTGTAGGTTATGTGGAGAGCAAATGTTATTGCTGTTTTTATATGGGGGAACAAGTGAAAACAAATTTAACAGCTTGAAGCATGCACACTTTACATCTTTTTTGGGTTAACTGTGCAAGCGAGAAAGTGGAAATATATGCTAAAAATGTGTTTTAACAAGTTCAAATGTGTTTAAAGCATGTGGGAGGGGTATAACTATATATATAAAAATACATATGGTCTTTTCGTCTAAATAAACAGGGGTTCACTGTATACATATACTGACTTGAGTTCGTTGTCACATTTCTGTATTATGTATTACTCGTGCACTCACTGTAGTTGTCTCGCCGTGCTGCACTATTTGCATATAGTGGCCACTCATGCCAGAGTAGCATCTGCTCCATTTGCACACTGATTGAGGAGTATCTGTAACATTTGCACAACCATTGTCCCAGATTATCGCAGTACTCGTCACTTTAAACCGCATACACTCCTTGAAGTCTCAGTGCCCTTTGCACAATGGTCATTGCACCGGACTATTGCGTTATTAGCCATTCCAACTGAGGACTCTGCATCTTTTTGCACAATTGTTGTTTGTTGTTGTTTTTTGTCAATGTCTTTATGTCTCCAAAGTGTTCTGTAAATTGACTGTCTGTTGTACTAGAGCGGCTCCAACTACCGGAGACAAATTCCTTGTGTGTTTTGGACATACTTGGCAAATAAAGATGATTCTGATTCTGATTCTGATTCTGATACAGTGTGCAGATCTGTGTGTGAGTGTGCGTGTGCGTGTGTGTTCTCGTGAGGTTGACACACTGTGACTCATTATCTTATGCAAAGCCATTAAAGGCGCCGTTAGAGGAGGCATGACCCTCACTCACTGGAGACAGATGTGGGTGAAACAACAGGAAGTGAATTGCCAATCAGGAATTTACACACACACACACAATGCAGTGATATTCATCATCATGCATTCCAAATAACCCTATTATATACGCGTACGTGTCTGCGTCCCACTGCTCATCATGAACCTTCACCTCATTCCCGCATTGTTCCATGTCAGGCCCCGGTCATCTGATACCCTTAGTGGTTGCAATTTTATTTTTTATTTTTTTGTCCATCACAATTCCAAGATGTGGCGCATGATATGTCATATATGGTTGAAATACTTTTTTAAGGCCTGTGCAAGAGAAAATTCACCTTCTGAAAGTCAAGTAAAAAGATTGGGCCACATTTAAGATCAAACATCTTTAGATATGATATTATACATTGCGGCACGGTGGCCGACTGGTTAGAGCATCAGCCTCACAGTTCTGAGAACCCGGGTTCAATCCCCGGCCCCGCCAGTGTGGAGTTTGCATGTTCTCCCCGTGCCTGCGTGGGTTTTCTCCGGGCACTCCGGTTTCCTCCCACATCCCAAAAACATGCATGAATTGGAGACTCTAAATTGCCCGTAGGCATGACTGTGAGTGCGAATGCTTGTTTGTTCCTATGTGCCCTGCAATTGGCTGGCAACCAGTTCAGGGTGTACCCCGCCTCCTGCCCGATGACAGCTGGGATAGGCTCCAGCGCGTCCGTGACCCTAGTGAGGAGAAGCGGCTCAGAAAATGGATGGATATTATACATTACAACTGCTGTATTTTTTTATGCATCAGATTAGGATTTGATGCATACGGAAGATCTAGTGGCACAATCGTCCAATAAATGGCGTTGTGTGTAATGATTGATTGCTCTGTGGGGCAGTACAGTTCTCTGCCCCCCTAGTTGCCATAGAAACAGAATAGTAGGCGTGACCTAAAAAAAAATATGCCTGGTCACAATTCTTCAACATTTAAAAATGTGTTTTAAAATACAATGTAATGCCAGAGGAATTTTGTTGAAGTGAAGAGAGGAGCCTCATTTAGTCAGGCCACAGCCTTGTCTAATAGGAAAATTAGCTTTGCCACCATCTTGTGGCATCTATAGGCAACGAGGAACCTTTTAAGTGGGTGTCGCTGTCTTGTGATGGGAGATTGTTCTCATGTAAACAATGAGAACTACTACTATTCACTTCATCAGAAAAAAAAGCAAAAGAGACTTTGCTGTCCTTTCATTTACATCCAAGTGCAGTCCAAGTAAAAAAGCAAAGTTCATGGTGAGAAGGAGTGGCTTGAACGCACTCGCACACACAAACACACACACACACCTTTTCACAACAGGTAGGATCATGCTACCCGCCCACACACACACATTTTTCTCGTTCCACAGCCAGGTAAACAATTGGATTCGGTAGGTGGACGCACAATGAAGCATTAACCGCAGCCAACACACACACACAAAATGGTCGTCATGACGTGTTATGGCTTCGTGGTGCTTGAATACGGATTCCGTAAAAATCATCGCAAGATTCATTCATTATTCAAAGTAGACGCACACACACACTTTCAGACCTTCATCCCAGGAATGCGTCCTTCCAATGCGACCTGCTAATTTGAGCCTCGTACACTAACCTCCGAGCGAAGCCTGTATAGCGAGAGAGCGAGAGAGAGAAAGAAAGAGAGAGAGAGAGAGAGAGCACACGGTTACATAAGAAGTCCCTGCGAGATGGACAGCATCTCTTTGCTGGCCGCCCTTGGTTAGCAGCAACCCAGCGAGCCTCGCTGTCCCGCAGTGGTAGCAGTTACATCGGTTACATAAATGCCATCCGGCATAAATAAACATGTGGCGAGTTCCACGCGTGCTCCAGATACATCAACAGAATAGCAGATTAGCCTGACATCTTCGTGATCTGTGTAGTGGCTGGATGAACGTAGTTATTTCTTTTCCATTTTTAGGGGCCCTGTCAAATGCATGTCCGTCAATTTTATTTCTGAAGCTTTTTCCACACAGACGAATCAAAAAGTGATTGCTATCGTTTAAATACTAAAACACACACATGATACAGATAATATAAGTACATTGGTACTGGGCCCGACCGCGAATAGTGAAAATCCACAAATAACTGATGCTCACTATAATTGCCATGAAAAAAATAAACATAAAAAAAATAATAATTTCCAGATTTAAAAAAAAACTAAAATTTTAATAACTGGGGGATTGGGGGAAAAAATATCATGAATAAGCAGGGATTTCTGCAAAAAACATAGGGATAGGTTACCCCCCCCCCAAAAAAAATCGCAATTTTGCAAATGCCGACCCGCGAAGTGTCCACTGTTTTGTCAAGGTTTCTGCATAACATCAATACAAAATATGCATGTGATGTGCAGATATTATTTTTCTCCACTTGGGATTGCCACCCTCATGATCTACACTGTTCCAAATCGCGGTGGTCGGCAAAATTAAATTAGCTTGTGTTTTCTTTACCGTGGACGTGCAGGAAGTCAGTTCTGCTTTGTAGGAGTGACATCACACTTTACCTTCTTTTTTTACGTATGAAATTATCCAGAACTTTGGACATTCTCTGTCTTTTTTGTATTCTTTCCTCCTGTCTCATGCGTATTGCTATATGAATCTGCAGTAGCAATCCATGTGAACCGTAATATGGCGAGGGACGGCTACGTCCCTTTTATTGTTATAGGGGAAAATGGAGGAAAATAGAGCAAACATTTGGCCACCGAGAGCATTGTTGGTATTGTGCGTATCATGTAGCACAGTAGTGTGTGTGCGTGTGTGTGTGTATGGGGAACTCGGAGTGCCAGGCCGATGTCAGGGAGCACATTCTTTGGCAGCGTGCGAGGTTGCCGTCTGACGCCACTCAGGAACACGATGTAGGCACCATTCATTTGCGTCAGCATGTACACAGAGTTCCATCCATTTTCTGAGCCGCTTCTCCTCACCGGGGTCGCGGGCGTGCTGGAGCCTATCCCAGCTGTCATCGGGCAGGGGGCGGGGTACACCCTGAACTGGTTGCCAGCCAATCGCAGGACACATAGAAACAAACAACCATTCGCGGGCAATTTAGAGTCTCCAATTAATGCATGTTTTTGGGATGTGGGAGGAAACCGGAGTGCCCGGAGAAAACCCACGCAGGCACGGGGAGAACATGCAAACTCCACACAGGCGGGGACGGGGATTGAACCCCGCACCTCAGAACTGTACACAGAGTTATTCGTACAAAAACAAAACAAAAAAAGTGAAGGAGATGGAGGTACGCTATGTGACATCTGCACGCTCAATCACTCAGTTGTCCTTCAACCAATGCGACATGCTGTCAAGTGGTTAAGGTTTAAGTTGTTCCATTCATTCCTATTGCGCAAAGTGGCGCTTATGAAAAACTGGCAAGAGCAGCGAGCGCGTTCATTGTATGTATTGTATCCCAAAAGGCTTTTAGGGAGTTTCTCAATAAAAAGAAAAAAAAGAAAATAAGCCCTGAATAAGCAGTCAGTGAGTGGAGATAAGAGGACTTCTTCTTTTTTAATTTCTTTTTTTGAATGATTGCCAGAGTTCAGAAGTTGCATTAGTGTTGTAAAGTGTGCAGTTGACCTGAGTGGGTGTCGGCTTGCAAAATATCTTCCCCGAGGCTTTTCGTAGAGGAGAAATGCTCACACACACACACACACACACACACGATTATATACACGCATAACACACGTGCCTGAGCCATGTTCCCATCACAGGAAACCATTCTGGATTAAGACTATCATTAAAGGGTTCACTTAAATGTGTTGCTCCTTCTGATTCTAATGGTACTTTTTAATTAAAGCGGCGTTAAGCAAAAAAAACCAAAAACATATTTTTTTTCAAGACACTTCACTGTGCGTATGTGGCAATATATTGAAGAGAATGAATGAATGAAATAATTGAAAAACATTTTTATGAGTTGTTTCTATTGAATTTGAATCATGTTTTTATTTAATTTCAATAACTACATGTCCTCAAAATGTGGTAGTGATGGTGGTTGTGGGGGAGGGAGGTTATCCGCTTTGTTTGTTTGTTTTGTCCTGTGAGTATATACTGTGTATGAGGATCAGATATTAAATATGAAACAAAATGTAAACACAAATGAAAAAAAGATAATTAAACCTTGTTTGCCCAAATGACAAGTGCTGAAAAACTCCACCTCTTCCTCGCTCTGTGGGAGCCGTCCGGCATTATGTCACCTCAAGATTGAAAGTCTGGATGTTTTAACGAGTGAAAATATTTAGATACATTTCATGTTTATTACTTAATAAAATAAAAGTATCATTAGCATACAAATATAGTCATCATAAAATAATCATCATCTGACCCTGTATATACATTTATTTAATGAATAACTAACTTAAGCAGAGCTGATCAGACTGCATGTATAAGTGTCAAACCTACAAGCTGACATTTCCACAATGCTTTATATTTGATACAGGGATATTGAAGGCATTTACTGGCTTGTAAAAGTAGAAATAAATCATTACTGGGATCAAACCACAAGGTTTTGGAGTTTGGGGTTCGAGCAAGCACGCGATAAAACTGAGATTTATTGCGAAATATTCCGCAGTGTGAAAGCTGGGCGCTCCTTGGAGAGCTCGCGCGGCCCAATGCAGCCGCCCAAATGTGATCCGGACTGGCTCTAAATCAATGGCACACAAGTAGGAGGCGGTCAGAGGATTTCACAGTGGGAAGTATCATGTTCTGAAGGCCCAGCTGTGCGCTTGTGGACGGTAAAGTCTGAATGGAGCAGATGATGCACAGAAGCAAATGCATGGAAGTGTCTCTGTACACAATTCTGGTTGTGTTAACCACAGCCACAGTATATAAACATGTTGCTGTAGCTGGACACAGTACATCCACCCATGTTGTATAACAGTCAGAGGCTCTGTCTGGCAACACACTTGGCAGCCACTCATGCAGAATTACTCCAGCAGCATTTGCATGCCGGATACATACTTCTTGATTTTCACTGACTCTTATGTAATCTGTCTTCCTTCCTAGTGCCTCTGGAATCAGAGCCGAAATGTGGGGTTCTGCTTCATTGTTTCGGATCATTCAGCGATAGTTACAGCACTGTATCAATGTATTTTATTGGAAAGTGTGAAATTAGTTACTTGCTGGATACATGAGAATTGTAATTGTGAAATTGCTTCAAGTCACTCTCAATAGTGCATCTCCTTCTAATAGATCTGGTTGCACCACTTGGCCCCGATGCAAGTAGACCGTAACAGCGAAAAGTGAAAATGGATAAAGCAGGGGTGCCCAACTCATTTTTGTCGCAGGCCACGTCGTAGTTATGGTTTCCCTTGGAGGGTTGTTACGACTGGGAACCCATATACTGTAAATGTATGATCGCCTCATATTACGACTCCCACAAAGCAGCTTACACACAAACAGAGACACACACACACACACACACGAACCAGATACATGGAGAGAAGGGAAAATCAGAATACGGAGAGAGCGTCAGCATCAGTGTTCGGGCAGACTACAGTACAACAAAACAGACGAGGCTGAGGCGAAATGAGCCTTGTGACGCATGCAGCTGATCATCTCACATCAACCTGCGCCTCTTAAAGCATCTTCCACGGAGCCACCAAATTAAAAAAAAAAAATATATATATATATATAATATAATATTATATAATTTCATTATATAAAGCTTGGACCTATGTATTCATCCACATTTATCAGCAATGCTGACGTCTGGTTTATTATTCAAAATCAATGACAGTTCCGCCAAATTTTATCTTTATCTTCAGTCCTGTGCGTACATTGTACATTGTTTTGTTTTTTGTCTCTGCTCTTTTTGAAGGCAGAGAATTCTTTCAACATTGAAGAACGGAGTGCTTAAAACTGACCTGATTTTTTTGCCTTCCCGTGCCGTGGTTGACCTGCTGGTTTTCTTCCACTGAGCATTACATTTTGCGAATGCAAAAAAAAAAAAAAAAGTTTGACATTTTAGGCTACATTTTAGGCCTGACTAGACTGTGCAGTCACGTGACTGCCATTTCATTGGTCAATCGGAGTCAAACGTCAGCATGCGTTAGATTGATGAAGCTGTCATATGGTACAAGTCTGTTTGACGAACCAAAACAGATGAAGCAAACCATATTAAATATCTGCAAGTAAAAATACAAGCAGCAAGTGGAATGTACGGCGCTCAATGTAACAGAGTCAGAGTTTTGTTTTCCCCAAACCAAAATACACACGTAAAAGTAAAAAGTATGTCACATTAAAACTACTGTACTCTACCTGCCAACCTGAAGAAAAAAAGTGAGCACATAGAGAGACAGTAAATACATGGATTATATTTTATTATATGTTCACCCGTGGAAGCGGCACTTCATCACCAAGCTGCCAAATTATACGTGGTAATTAGTGTGCGGATCTGTGCACGTGGCGCATGCAACTGACACATTGCTAAACAAAAATAACAAGGACTGTAAAAGTACGAAAAGTAGGCTATTTCTTAACACAGCTTTTTTTTGTGTCATTTCCAACTAAAAGATAGCAATTCACACAGTCACAAATATGTCGCTTTAATTGAAATTTTGCCTCTTCTGCGTCAGCCATTGAGATCCTTTCCCTTCCCTGGCGTCTTCTTTCAGCGGCCTCTCACCCTGTAATTTGTCTGTAATGCATTTAGTCTCCTAGTTTTGTTCCTTTCATGTTGCTTCCAGTGTTTCTTTTTTGCAGTTTTTTTTTTTCCTACTCACATCGCTGCAAACTACTGTCACAATAATGAACACATTATAAATTGATTCACTCATAGCTATTATAACACCAAATAATAACTAGATTGGGACACTATTCCGGATAATGTGATAGAAAATGTTGTTTACATGACGCCGTCTAATTCCGAGTATGACCTTAATTGGATTAATCTCATAATATTGCCGTGCACGTAAAACAAATTAAATCATTTGTCCGATTTTGGAGTTAATGACTAACCGATGGCCGGGCAATTTTGGGAAAATGCTATCCGTCCTCCTTAGACATGATACAAACTGCAGCGATTCCCCCATGACACTCCGAATATTTCACTGGGATTCAAGGGGGCGAGGCACTACGCAGCGTGAAACCGGTGTGTATCCGAGGCTTAGGGCTCGGCTTAGTGAGCAGGTTTTGTGTTGCAACAAGTCACAAAGCTCTTGGAGTGACACCCATTACTTTGCAAATCGTGCTTCTTATTCATCCACATTCCCATGAACAATAACATAAAAGGTCGTCTTTTATAGAAGCTCAGCACTGTTTATTCTGTGAAATAATCATTATGACTGTGTAATATTGCCATACATATATTTAGCATAGCAAAGTTACAACATATTGGGGCTGAAACGATTTATTGAAAAACTCGAATAATTTGATTCCGAAAAAAGTCGACGCAAAATATCTCACAACAGGAAACTCTGCACTCTCATTCGCTGACTCCCACGTCACTCTCTTCCAGCCACACACACTGAAAGTCACAGATATTATCGTGTGGAACGTGAGGATGGAAGTGGACAGCAATAGAAAGGGCACCTCATATGCACATTTTGTTGTTTAATAATGCAAAATAAATTTCTATCAGAATAATCGATTATTTGATGGGATAATCGGGAGAACAATCGGTTCTAAAAATTAGTAAGTAACGACTTCTGTCTGTTGTGTGATCCACCTATGGGCGTTTTTACTGCCATTATAACTAAGAGGATCCTTTCATCATGTAATCCTTTTATTTTGTTGCTCTTGCTGGATTTTTCTGTCTTACTTTTCAGTCAAATTTGAGTCTGTTCGTATAATTTTTTGTGATATACATGCAATCCAGGGACCAAGTACTTAAAAAAAATGCCTTTTTTTAAAAACCTTTATTCAAATCTCACATTTTAAAAGGCAATTATTTTTCACTATGTGAGGATGGGAGTAAATATAGGGATCCAGTTTTTCTCCCCAATTTTTATTACATTTGAGTTCAAAAGTTAAAGATTGCAATCAACTGTAATTGCAATCCATTGATCAGTCCTTTTTTGAATTTGAATTTATTTCCACTTAGCAATCAAATTTGATGGGCTGAGGAATCAAGTTTGTTTTTTTTACTTATAATGTGTTTGATCATTTAGATTTTTTTATTAATGTATATGAATTATGTGATTTTTATTGGGGGATGGGGGTGGGGGTGCGGTATTGCCAACAGTTCGTTTAAAAAATTGGCAGTTCTCTTAGCTCAACTGTAATTGCAATGCAGTGATCCAGCATATATATATATATATTTTTTATATATATTTATAAGTAAAGTGTTTTTTAAAAGACCTGTAATTACAGGCTGCATCAGTGCGAGTAAATCCAGTGTTATGATGTGTCGTTACAGTGTTGGGGGCGGAGGGGTGGGTGCCTGAGGATTTACGGAAGCGCATGTCAGGACCTGCCGACACCGGGGCCGCGACGACGGTTGTAAAAGATTTCACGTAATGCCGTTCCTGGCCTTCAATACGGCAGATTGCGGCGCCTCTTCTGCAGTCTGGAGGGCTTCGGAAGAAAGGCGCTCAGTCACTGCAGGTGCTCCACACGCACACGCACACACACTCTTTCTAATGCAAATAAGAGCAAGCCTTTACTGTTTAGCCGCAAAAATCACATGTATGCAATTATTCAATTTTGCCCCTTCATCAGTGGTGGGAAGTACAAATACGTTGATAATGTACTTACTTTAAGTACAGTAATTGAAATGTCATCATTCTTTTCCATAAAAAAAACATTAAAAACATCTATTTCACGTTTTAATGAAGACAAACAGCACAGTATTGTTAAATATAAATCTAATACCATTTTAATAAATGTTCTCAAACGTTTTACTTCAAGTAGCACCTAAAGAATGACTTGGCTCTCCAAGTACTACCATCATGACCCACATTAAAATATGGTAGCTTAGTTGGCCTACTGTACATGAAAGCAAACAGTCCTTAAAGATTAAATGCAAATGTATTAATACAGTAAAATACAACTGAAAGTATTGAAACTTAAAAGTTAAATACAGCTGAACTGTACTGAGACAAGGATTCTTTTGCATACCACTAGAGGGAGCCCGTGTACCACTAGTGGTACCACACTGCGGATTCTTGCTTTTGGGTATTAACGACGACGGCAACAGATTCGGAGAAGCAAAATGTTTCCCATCCTCGGCCGTATTTAAGAGAATTTTTTGAAGGAAGTGAACAGTTTTACTTCACTTTAAGTACATTTCAGTCTGCACAGTTTTTAGTCAAAGTACAAGAGTTTTTTTTTTCTTTTTTTTTTTGCACCCAAGTTTCTGTGCTTCTACTCAAATACACTGTGTGAGTATTTGTTGCCACCCCTGCCCTTCATTAATATAAAATGAGATGAATGGTGACAAGCACACTGGGTGGCATCACTCCTCGCTTGACGCGGACTCTAATTGAAGTGAACAGCAGCTTGGCCCTCTCCTGCCGTGCCCGGCCTAATGCCATTAGAGGGGATCTGAGTCCATGACTGTGTGTGTGTGTGTGTGTGTGTGTGTGTGTGCGCGCGTGTGTGCATGCGCGTGTGTGTGTGTGTGCGTGTTGGGTTGATTCGTCACGCACCCACCTCACTATTTAATCAAACACTAATCCCCATTCACACCTCCAACAATATTAAATGTCAGCGCACACACATGCATGGAAAGCTGTTTGAGCATTTACTCCGTATCTTTGATTTCCAGCATAATTTCCATTTACAATACTAGTACCCTCTTTATCCTAACAGCTCACTATTAGAACGACGAGGGTGCACTAATCGAATGACACTGCACACGAGTCGGACAAGTTTGGCATGACAACTACGTTACTAGTGAAGCAAAACTGTGCATGAGTTGACATCTACTAGTACCACTTGTGAAGTGCTAGATGTGAACTAGTAGAATTTTATAATGTCACTGGTAGTACCACACAGTTATCAATTAGTGCAAAGTTTTGCCTCACCTGTCACATGAATTTGCCCGACCAGAAAGCCAAAGTTGGCTTACTGGTGGGGGAAAAGAGTCTACAAGTACATAGACCTTAAAATGGATATCAAGCATATGGACTCCATGCTCAAACGCATGCTCATGGCTCGTATCGTTGTAAACCATAATAAGAGTTAACCCCTCGTACATAAATCAAGCACGCACAGCCGAGGGGTAGATATTACCAAACTGAACCCTTCCCGTCAAGTGTGAATGAAACCACAATTACAATTACTGAAGAAACACACACACACACACACACACACACACACACACAGCACAGTCGGCGTTAATGCTATCAGTTACGCATGAGCCTGCAGGCTAATAAAACCTTGAAAGTCGCATGTTTTGATTTCCCAAAGCCTGGGGGCTGACTTAAAGGACACACACACACACACACACACACGCATACACAGAGGCTGACAACGCAAGCATTATGTAACCAACAGCCGTGAGTTGCCGTGGGAACAGGGAAGAAGTGAGGTGGTGGGAGGTGGAGGGACTGAGGCCAGAGGAAAAGACGAGAAGAATTGTATTAAAATGCATTTTTTTTTAAAAACGTCTGGTCACCTTGCCCACAATCGTCACATGCACACTCAGACACACACACACACACACAAACACACACAGTGGAAACGCACTTGGACACTCGATCAAGACATGACCACTATTTATACACAATGTACCGCCATATATGTAGGACACAATACAAGAGAATTGTACCCAATTGAACTGAATAGACAAACTCTAACCAAATACTGTTGCACTTGTGATGTAATATGACTTAATAGTTTTGAAAATAAATACAATTAAATCAATAGAACAATGTAATATGGAATAATATACATAGAATACAAGTGACTACAGTAAGTATGCTCTGTAACTGCAAATGATTACATTCACAAATATGTTTTAATGCAGTGCAGTACTAGTGTAAATCAATTTAATTGGTCAAATCAGTGATATATATTGGAATTAATATTTCATAATTGACTGACTTTAATGTTGATTATGTTATTGACTGTATATATGTGTATTTATTTTATCATGTAATTATTACTGTATTTGGTCTGTTTTATTATGTATTTCTGTTACCATTTTCTATAAAAATGCTACATTTATTTTTTATGTAATACATTATCTACTATATTAACTAGCCAATTTATTAGTATTATTGTGCCAGTGTACTTTATGTTCAAAGTATTAATTTTTCCAATGACAAATGTGTTTTCTTGTGTCTCTGTTGTATCAGCAAACAATTGCTAGAATATTAAATAAGTTCAGAAAAAAAGGAAGAAAATATTCTTTATCAAGTACAGTGTACTATTTTTAAATGTTTGTTTTTAAGTTAAAATGTGAAAAATATATGCAATTTTAATTAAATTAAAAAAAATTATAATATTTTTAAATATGCAGAGCGATTCAAACCCTAGTTTTGGGATGTTTACCAATAAACCATGATAAAAACAATTACAATAAAATGGATACAGTAAAATTCAAATTATAGTTAATACCATATTTCTGGTCATTTGCTCTGTAGTGTTCAAAATTTTAATACCGTATTGACTTTTTTTTTTTTAATTATTATTTTTTTTTTTTTTTGCTGTGTGCTGCCATTACAAAGGCTCGACATAATTAGATCAATATTTAAATTTGACCACGATTGAATATATCACTGTTGCCATTTTCTGTACATTTTGTGGGATCTTGCGCACATGAAAATTCACTCTGGTTGTTTTGCAGGTTACAGTTTTTAACTTCAAAAAGTATTATTGCTCATCATATTATTTATATTAAAAATCAAACTGGTTGGAATGCTTTTGATGTGTATTACTGATGTTTTGGATTTTATATTTCCTTTTGGTAGCATCATAATAATACCGATAATCATTTTGGTCATAATAATTGGGATAGGAAATTTCCATACCGATTCATCGCTACACTATTGTACATAGCAGAACTACATTTTTATGGCTTGTATTAGTTCCAAAAGAGCGGACATGACAATATGCTTGTCACTTTGAAAAAAGCCACAAAGACAAGTAATACCAAGAAAAGCCCCGCCAGAGTAATAACCAGAAATGAATAAATGCGCACGACACGCACAGCCGCCTCTCCATTGTCCCAAATCTCAGAAACTGGACTTTTTTTTCTGAGATAGTCGTGCCTTGTTCCGCTCTCGGAGGAAAGCGGAGGAAAGGGCTATAAGCGGCCAATTCCGAAAAAAAATCTAGGCCAGTTGCTCTGACGTTGGTTACCTGGCGCTGACGAAAGGAGTCGTGGTGTGGCTCAAAAGGATTTCTGGGGAATCAGAACCCAGTGGTGAAAGGTCAAGGCCAGCAAGATCTTCTCTCCTGGCTTAAACGCTATCAGAAGCACTGAACTACTGTACATTTACAACCTAAATTCCAATATTTAATTTCGATTCTCTTCATTTTGTAGCGTTTCTATTGGCTGCGCTGCTACTTTTTTTTTCGAAATGAAGCTCCTCAGCTCACTTTAAATCGGGACTGTTTCTTTCACCAGTCAGCCTCACAAGCTGCCCCGCAATAACATCTGCATCTGTCCATCCTCGCACACATCAATACATTTAATAATCATTATCGCGAGTGAGTCTGTGGTTCGGCGTGCGCAAATTTTTATTTTTTTAACGTTCTCCTTTGTTAGTCACCAAAGAACGAACTTATTTTCAGTTGAATGATAACAGTAGTCCTTGGGCGGCATCTGGTGGCATCATTGTATGTAGAAGTGAGTTGAGGAGTTTCATTTCGATGTAAGTAGGGATTTGCTGGCATCTATAGGTAATTACATCAGTTCTTCACAGATTTTTGATTTGTTTTTCGTGGCTTGGTTCCTATCCCTCACTAAAAGCGGACGTTTACTGGATTTTAAAAAATAATATATATCTACTGTATTGATTCTGACCTGCTCCAGATGATGCAACATGATAGCGGTGGTATTAAAAGATGGATGAAGTCGGGTAAGTCCCCACCGAAGGCCCAGCTACCACATGCACGGCCCACAATTGCAAGAACCTCGGTATCATCTGCCATTTCCTCCTACAGGGGAGAACCGGTCTGGCTGGTCTATTTGGTTCTGGTCACTTGGGAAACCGATGCCATGGAGAGCGAGTCACCGGACCCTCCCTTCCCCTCGCCTCCCCTCCCTTCTCCATGTGCTGGACAAACACAGATGACGGTCCAAAGAAACTCTTTCATGCAGGCAGGACACCGAAACGGATGTACAAACACTCAAAAGTCAACCGGAAAGCAAACAGAGACACTTCGGTAGCAGAGGTATTATAGACTACATTTGTGATGGTCTTGTACTTTGCATATGCCCTCGTTTTTCTCATTGCGTTTGGTATCGTGTATCAGACCCCAACAGTTTAATATAATTTCAAAATCATCTTTCAACCTTACCTTTTACAAGTGAAATGGTTTGCAGATTATTTGATTTCGATCAAATGCACTGAAAGCGTGCGCGTACACTCTCCGTATCTTCAACAACCCAGGCTAAACTTGGCTCCTCTCTGACATACGTACAAAGTTTGTCCCACGGTCGAGATGTATCACTTCAACATACTTCATTGACATGTCAGCTATGTCAGCTATGTCAGTTATTATACAAATCAACTGTGACTACCTTAGTCAGCATATATTATTCCACTAAACAGTAGCTTTTGCTTCTCTTTCTTTCAGTATCTGACACTACCATCATTACCTTACTATCATTACCTTATTTTTCAGATACTGTTCAAGCAGTCTACAAGTTCATCACTGTGCCCACCCCCTTCCCAACATTGACGGAAGAGTTTGAACTTTCTTTGCCCTCTGAAAATGACCCCCCTTCTTTGGTGACCTTCTGCACAAGTTAACGCGCTTAAGGAAAAAGGTCACCGCAGTCTCTGGGCCAAGGAAAAGGAACACTTCCCCTTGTCGACAAGTGGTTTTGAGTGTCATGTACAGACGCCAGACGGCATGGGAAACATGACGCACGCGAGCCCTTCTCTCTTTCTCTTGCTTTCTTGCTCTGTCTCTCTGTCTCTTTTCCCATCTCGGGCTGAACAAGACACTGGAGAATAGCACATAGCAGCGGCGGTTCATGCGACACTCCCCTGTGCCTTTGGCCTACTTAGCAACGCTGAAGCAATTTGTCCCTGCTCTAATATTATCCCCTTTCCGACCACGGCGTATCCCCGTCGCAACCTTTAACATCCCCACGTAGGCTCAACAGTCAAAGCTAGCATCGAGGCGAGCTGCTTCTACACACAAAAGTAGAGACCAGAGTGTCTAAGGGGGGGAAAGCGACTCTTCACACACGACACTACGTGTATTGTATGTTGCATGAGGAGGCATCATCAAAAACAAATTTCATCAGGCAATGGAGTACAGTGAACTGCCGCATATTCGCAGTACGGAATTCGCATGGCATGTCTATTTTAAAAAGATTGCTTTGGTGCCAAGGAACTATGGTGAAGTGAGGGGAGGAGCTTTATTTAGTCAAGCCAAAAAAAAGTGCTGTCTAAATAGCCAATTACAAACCGTTTTGGATGGGCGTCAATTACTCGCAGATTTTCGCTGTTCACAGTAGGGATTGGTCCCCGCACATCCAACATACTCACTGGAGCTCTGCTTACCTTTTTCGATTTGATATGATAGCAAAGCTGTAGCACCCGTGTGAGTGATGAGGGGATGTGAGTGTTTCTGCGTAATAGTGCCTGATAATGTCTCAGCTTGAAAGTGGCGCCGATTATATTATGTGCGGAGAAACTCGTGTGTTGGGTTGTCTTGTTATCTTTTTATGAGCCCGCAGATAACATAACAAGATTTACTTGGTTGTTTAATTTTACACTTGATGGGTGGGCAGCCACTCCAGTGACTGTTTGTACACAAAGCCGTCCATTTTCCATAATATATATTATATTGAAATAATTTGACAAAAATGTAAGTTTTGTTTAGTTTAATACCATTCAACGGCATCAAACTGACTCGACAGTTCACAAACAGCAGTGTATCAGCTTTGTGTTCTTCTGCTGCCCTATTATTTATTATGCAGCTTGGAGCCGGGCCACACTCTGCCTGCCGAGTCACCCTCCATCCTGCCGGCTGCGCAGGAATTGAATCTGCCACTGGAGAGTAGCCCCAATCCCGGTATAATGTATCAATACACCTCACAGAAGGCAGAGCACAAAGCCTCATTCAAGTCATCTATTGTATAAAGTTATCATTCCTTACATAAGAATAACTCCAACGTACAGGGCTGTGCACATTCCTGCCTCACTTGGGGTGTCATCATTATAGCACTTCCTCTTTATTCCATAGTAGGACATGGACAGATATTACACGCAATAAACTCACTGCCATGTACGGCGTGCTTACACAATATCAATCGCAGGTCATGCTGACTGACAACTGTGGACGAAATCGGATCCAAGGCTTAATTCAAATCCAATTTTGGCGCTAGACTCTAGATTCAATTGGAAGTGTGGTCACAAGATGTGTCTGTTTATCAATCAGGTGCATTGCATTGAAATTCAAAAGAAATATGGAATTGAATGGCTGTTCGGGCAGTCATTGGCCAGTCTACTTACAGTATATGGCAATTTTGAAAGGCATCAGTCAGCATTTATTGTTCTTTTGCACTTTGAGTTGAGTTTCTCTTGCATGACATCTGACTGTAGAAATGCTCCATCATTGACAATTGTTTACTATTCATGCAGTCACTGGCAGGGCTCTATGGCAATCATGATAGGCTTCAGGCAACATTAATTCTTCCACTGCCCTATTACTTGCGTTTCTCCTTAGATCCACCACCTCTGAATGTAGAACGCATATACAGGCACTGGCCGAGCTACCACTGATTGGTCCGTTTCAGTTTTCACGCAGACGTGAAGGAAGTATACTTTATTTGGCAAATATGTATCATGTCTATGAATGTCATCGCCTGTAAGAATCAACACATTTGTGGGGAATTATTACAGAAGTGTCAATTGCTGCATTTGTTGATGAAAGTTTCACAGCCAAGAAAGTTGGACCGGGCTCCAGTTGGGCAGGGAAGCGAGCCAGAGAGATGATGAGGTCACTGCGAATAGCAAACCCGGGAAAGTTTGGCTCCGAACTGGAACAGGCCAAGCTCTGAACAAACACAACCTTGTGTCGCTACTTTTATAGTGAGCGAGCGGGTAAACACATTTCATAATCGAATGCGCAGTTGGGGCCAAAGCGGCGCGGTCAGTGACTCATTTGGATGGCGCGTTTGCGCACTTGACCGTCACAACAAAACAAGCGGTCAGTGTTATTGTTTCTCTATCATGTTTTATCTTGCAAATGTTGTCCTGGCCCTTCCTGTCCTCGCTCTTTCTCCTTCTCCGCAGCATGTCTCCAACTCTCTCCCACCGCCGCCTTCCCTTTAAGGCTGCCTCCTGCGTCACTTCCCCTGCTGGTCGGCTGTCGTGTAAACACAAGCACACCCCAGCTCGCATTGTATTCACACGCACGCACACGCACGCTCCCTCGCTCTCGCAAGTCACATGGGAGGTGCTAATTATGACCACATAAACCCAGCGGAAATGCAACTTTCACAGCTGGCTGTTGAAGCTCCGCTCACATCGAGACACATAATAATAATAAAAAAAAATCTGCTGTCTCATTTACTTCAATTATTCAGCAAAAATACACTGGAGGAAAGGAATAATGGGCTACAAATATCAATGTGGGATGTGAGAAAGGGCTTGGTATTGTGATTCCGAGAGCGGATCGAAAGGCTCATTTATAATCGAATGAAACCCATCTATTTGTTGAAACAAGGCGAATGTAAACACCTGAGCGAGTCCACGCGCAGTGCGTGACGCACACGGGAAGCTCTGTCTTTTGTAAAGCGCATGCCGAAAACGGACAAAGAGGAACATGCGCAGGTCGTGTTGTTTCTACTTGCGAGTTGGAGCTAATCTGCGGTTCCCGGCCACAACATTAGATTGCACAATGCAATGCAATACAGGAGCTACGTATGTTTTTTTAACAGATTGGAGGTGCACTGCATCATACTGAGAGGTGTTGTTAATATTTTGGGTTGTAGGGTGACCACTAAACAAGATCCAGTCAGGATTAAGTAGATTCATGATCTCAGTCTGCATGTATTCTTCCATTTCCGTGTGACCCGGGTTGCTCTATATGTCACACCCACCTTTTTGGACAATCTCTGAATGTAGAAACGCTATACCGTCATTGACCAGGCTATATGGCAATTAGAACAGGCCTCAGTCGGCATGTATTGTTCCATTTCCCTGTGAGTCGCAGTTCTCTTTAGGTCCCACCAAACTTACTGATCACATACAGTCTTTGGTTGGGCTATATGGCCTTCATGACAGGCTTCAGTCAGCATTAATTCTTCCCTTGTCTTGTGACTTCGGTTTCTCTATAGCAGCGGTTCTCAAACTCAAAAGTAGTGTTCATTAAAAACAAGGTAGAGGTTTAATTCCTGAAAAGAATATCTAATATTATTGCAGGCCACTAACACAAACATCAACACTGTGCTTAAATTTAGGAGAACAAAAAACTGTATTTTAACAATGATTCTTTTAAAATGTATCGCACATAAAAGTGAAATAAAAAATGATACCTAAATAAATGCTTGGGAATAAACGGTTCTAAAGGATGAAATAGAAATGTATGGTACTTAAAAGTTCTAAATACAACTGAACTGTACTTAACAAATGTACTCGACTGGATTAAAAAAAAAAAAGCTTCAAGCCACTGCAACATTATGCACAGTTTGAACATTTAATTGAGTAATTCTTTTGCATACTGTGTACTAGTGCCAGACTTTGAGAATAACTTCTCGATCGGTACCGCCCTCTTGCTCGGTCTCTGAATGGAGAAATTATATTGGCACTCCATTGGTCGATTCACTGTTCATACGGTCACTGGGCATACTATATGACAATCCTCAGAGGCCTCGATGTAAAATATAAACACTGAATGGAAAGTATTGTGTTTATATATTATACTGTAACAATGACAAGAATAAACAGCTAAACAAAAAAGGCTACCTTTTAGATGAGATTTGGTTAAATAACTTCATTAGAGTGACAGATTTATTGGTTCTGAAGGCAAACACGGCAAGATTATTGCACGTTTCAATCGTCATGTGAGGAAGCCTCGCGGTCGTCACTGCTCGGACTTGTTTGGGCGCATTTTGTTGCTTTGTTTACAAGGGGGATCACGTAACACAACTGCTCCAGTCCAAGCATATTTTTCTTGATTACAAAAAGATGGAAAAAAAAAACACAAAAGTTTCTACTTTGAGGGAAGCATTGTTAGCATAAAATAGTAAGACGAAGAGCTCAACTAGTTCCTCATTCAACTCATGTTTGAATAATCGCGTCCAGAGCCTTGTCACTGTGGTTTGTTGACATAGCGAGACAAACACCATGGCTGCTTCTGGAACGTGCCCCAAGGGCTCTAGAAAAACCAAAATCTAATTAAATTCTACAGTAATACTGTAGAGATTAGAGTAAATGAATTCCATTCTTAAGACCTGTACAGTACTGTGCAAAACGATTATATATTTTGCTGTTTAAGCATTGGCCGTTTACAACTACAATTAAACGTACTGACCTCCACCAAGGCCAAAAAAATCGGCACATTTCCTTGATTGGTCATGGGAAAACTTATCTCTCCATAAGGGGGTGGAATTCCTCATACAACCACCAATGATTTACATTTCCTGACGCCAATAGAAAACCAATTCACGGACCATTAAATGCTGCCGTGTGTGGCCGCACATATCGCACATACCAGAAACAGCCACTGTATGTGGCCCGCGGAAGAAAATCATGTGCGTCTACTTCATGTTTCTTGCTCAAACCTGCAAGCATTTGTTTTGTTACTAAAACCGTTTTTAAAATTAACAGCTATAATTAAAAAAAATAATAATTGCTTGACTTCAGATTTCAAATCAAAACCATTTATATAGTTTCAGTCATGATGGCCCGCTGAGGGAAACCATAACAGCAATGTGGCCCATGACAAAATAAGATAAGATAAATCATTTCAAAAGTTTTTCCGCCATTAATGTGACCTATAACCTCTCAAACTCAATTTAAAAAAAAATGCTTTGGGGGGGCAGGGGGAGTAAAAATAAACAACTGATACTGTAGTTGCACAAGTGTGCACACCCTCTTATATCTGAGGATGACATTTGCCCTCATGTTAAATGGGTGTCAGCACACTCCTGCCACGAATTTAAGCGCCTCTGAAGAACCCCAAATAAACTTCAGCTGTTTTAGTAGGCTTTTGCTGGCTTTTTAAAAGTTCCATTCTATCTATTGATCTATCGATCTATCAATCGGATGTTTTCGGGATATTTCCAGTCGTGCCCGAGGTCGTCACGCTTGATGATCAAAACACGCTTTTTTTTTGTCCCCCCCGCCCCCCTCTCTCTCTCTCTCTCTCTACCCCCTTATTCCCACTTGTTTACTTCCATTTCGATGTGCGCAACAGCACCTGGAATGCGGACACTGGTGGCGGCGAACGAGAGAATGAACACGTAATCTCCCAGTGTGGGAGAACTCGTTCCTCAGGCTTTTACGCACAACCAAAAGCAAAGTAAAAGCCCACCGCGAATGTCTGCGCAAAGGCACCTGCGGCAGAAGCGCACAGCAGCTTGACGCACATCAGCGACGAGGAATAACTTCACTCACGCTCAAAAAGGCGCTGCTCCCGGGACCGCGATGTTTACCTCCGTCGAGTTGTTTTGAAAGCGCGTCGCAGCTGCTGGCAGGTGTATAATCGGCAAGTCCGAGTCCAGCGGTCCGGATCCTCTCTTTCCCCCTAGTCGTCAGATGACTTCGCGTGCCCCCCTCCCCCGAACCCAAGAAGAAGAAGTGGCCTCGCTCCCTCGCTACTGTGTTCCTGCCCGGTCATGATATCATGTCCATGTGACACGCTCGGGCCTCCGTCAATGGCAATTTAAAGGGGCCTCCCACGTGATGGCTTCTCGCGGATAAAAAAAAAAAAACAACGGGGGGGGGGGGGCGTTTAAAAAAATAGAAAGAAAGAAAGAAAAGGAAAAGTAACTCATATAGTATCTGGGGCGTACTTTTACCAGAAAGATGATGACGACCGTGTGATGATGTCACCGGTAGCCATTGTAAAGATATGACGCTGTAGACATGATGATGATGATGACTGCAGCGATTGGATTGGAATAGGATGGCGATGATCACTTGTTGTAAAGACAACATGGTAGTTGAATGTTATAATAGTGTTATAATCATACTATCCTCCTCCTCCTACTAAAAATAATAATAATGCATGATAACAATTTGTATTCTTATTCTTATTATTAAAAACCTCCACATTTCTCTTAACAAAATGTTCCATTAATTTGGGACATTTTTCACTTTTGTCTAGACAATCACATGGTAATCCGTGGCAATGATGCCTTGTCATGGACAATATGTCATATTTCCATTCATGAGTACAGTACATATATTCAAGTATGTCGTCAAAAAAACCTCAGATTGTGTCCTGCACATTAACGTGTCACAACAGGTTCATAAATCACAAATGTTCTCCCCCGGCTGCCATGTTAGCCTCCTCTGCTGGGCAAAAATGTAACAGTGCTGTCACTGCATCTCCCTCAAAGATTGTTTTCCCCTGATGGTTCATGTTAAAAAATATATATATATATATATAAATCTTGTGAAGTTGCATTCTGTAGTTATTATAACTCATCAGTAATATGCATACAGTATACTGCACTACTGTTTTGCTCAGGTTCCAGAAGTCTCATTATAAAACACATGACACAGTACTACATACATGGTAAACAATGAATGCTTTTATCTCACATAAATAGCATGACTTTACTGCAATACACTGTAAAGAGATATTAATGAGCAGCATGACATATTTACTAAGGATCAATTTTCCAAACAATAAAAGAATTGAACAAGATGCGACATAGAATTGCAAGGCCAGATCGGATTAAAGTGATGCAAAACGGACACTACAATAGAACGTTTATTTAATGTACACGAGGAGGTCTGGGCACGCCTCCGAGAAGAAGTGGTGCAGGGGTGGGGGGGAGTCGACCGATGAGGGAGATGAGTCGCATCTCAGCGTACAATAAGATGATGGAGAGGGGAGCCATTTAACGGGAATAGAGATTATTAGTCACCGGATGATGCATCCGCAGTGTTTGGGTCCACCGACTCGATGTTTCGTGAAGAGCTGAGATCACCCTGAAAGCTGCTTTGGAAAACTTTTTTTTACTGAAAAGCAAAACTGTAGGCACGTGTGGTGAATTTAAACAAGAGAGGGCACCACAAGGATGACAAGACATTGCATCGACAGTACATATATACAAAGTCTACACACCCCTGCTCAAATGACAGCTTTTTGTGATATAAAACAATGAGACCAAGAGAAATCATTTCCAAACTTTTATCACCATTAATGTGACCTACAACCTGCAGCTCTTAATTGAAAAAAAGAACCTTTTTAGAGAGGAGAAGTACAAATAAACAGCTCCGTTCATGTGGTTGGACAAGTATGCACATCCTCTTTTATAACTGGGAATGTGGCTGTGTTCAGAATTTACCATGATGACTCATGTTAAATGAGAGTTACAACATACTTGCTACCATTTATAGTGCCTCTGATTAATCCCAAAAAAGTTCAGCTGTTTCAGATGTTCTAGTCGGCTTTTTGTGAGATTCATTTGCTTTCTCGCGGAAGCCTTAGCTAGTTAAATAGATAGTAAGTAGGTAGGTAGATAGGTAGGTATACTAATTTACACTCAATTACCGCCCCCGCGCTCCCCCCCCCCCCCCCCCCCCCCCCCAAAAAAAAGGGAAAAAAAAGCCAATTTCACCCTTAAGAGTGCATGATCACATCCAATTTGTGGACTGTGTGAAATGATCTAAGATTTTCAAATACTAACCAACAGAATTGTTATTCTTTTCTGTTTTTATTGATGTACGTTTCATGCAATGTTAATCTAATGAGCTCAGGATGCGATAATTTCTATGTTTAATCACTTCTGTGAGTGTTCAACCCTTAGTTTGACAAAATGACAGCCAATGAGACGTGGGTCGTTACTGTGTGCTAACTTTTCACACAGCCAAACGTCGATGACGTTTGTTTGTCGCCGCCATATTTGTCAGGGCAAGATTGCTCTGTGTGAATGTCTGTCGTGCGTTTTTTTTGTTTGTTTTTGTATTAAAGCCCTACCACGTCTCAAAAAAATTCAACTTAACTCCGATGTGTATTTATTATATGAATCTATTATAATGTGTGATCATATAGGAAATGAATTCTTAACGTGTGTGTAATAAAGTCATTTTACTGTGAACGGTAGAGTTGAAAACATGAATTTGTTCTTGTTTGGGCGGTTGTTTAGGAGACTCTAATATAAATTAAATATGAGAAAAATGATCGGAAATTTGGTGTTCTGTTGCATATTATTTGAACCAAAAAAGGTGCACCCTAGGTGTGAATGTGAGTGCGAATGGTCGTTTGTTTCCATGTGCCCTGCGATTGGCTGGCGACCAGTTCAAGGTGTACCCCGCCTCTCGCTCCAGCACGCCCGCGACCCTTGTGAGGAGAAAGCGGTATAGAAAATGGATGGTGGGAAAGTGCAGTGTCTCTTTTAGGTCTAACGCGCCCCTTCCTTAGCCTCCCCCCTCCTGCTTGTTTTTTTTTCTGCAACAAGATGGCTGTCGTTCCAGAGAGCAGGGTTCTCACGTTCAGCGTTTTTAAATGGAGCTCGTACTCCTCAACGTATTTACCCGAGTGAGTAATTTCCACATTAGTCTGCCCGCGATGTGCATTTGGGCACTTGTTATGTCCTGTGAGCACCGCATTTAGTTAGCTTGCCGGCCTAGCCCACCGTCTTCAATCCAAGCTAGTTAGCATTGGCTCCGTTGCTAGCGACATATTTGGCATGATTTGTGGCAGACCCTTGGTCGAAATGATATTTTTGGTTAGTTTAGTGCATTCGAAGACAATAAAATATTCACTCTATGATACCGTGCGGCTAAATATTTGTCCCCTCCCCCCCTTATAATTTGTATTACGTCGATCGTCCTCACAGCAATGCTATGTGTAAATGTATTCTGCCCTATTTAGTTATCTCCTTTCTCTCTGACTTCATTTTTAATAAATATCGATCACAATATAATTAACAACAGAGGAAAAGAGCATGCGGACGCCCTATATTGCATGACAACCAAAGAAACATTCAAACTCAATAAAAGAATACACTATTTACAATTGGACTTTATCAGTTAATATAAAAGTCATTACTTCAATGACGAAACAAAACAAAAAATGCAGGAATAGTGTATTCTATCGCTCCCTAAATGCAGAGGTGGCTGGTTTCCACATGCAATAAACTCTAAAAACATAATAATCTGGTATCATTCTTCATCCTAACCATATGATAAACTAAGCCAGTGGTTGTCAACCTTATTACACCAAGTACCACCTAATAAAATACATCAACCACAAGTTAACACTTTGCTGAAACGTGGGAAATGTGAATGCTGAGTCAATGTAAATGTGAAGCACATAAAAGTTACATAAGAAATAATTGTACCTTAACAAATGAGGACAAAAAATAACATTCTTAATCATTCAATGCTCATGTTTTGAACTCAAAAGTTAAATACAACTGAACTGAACTGTACTTGGGCAGGGATTCTTTTGCAGAACCACACTTTGAGAATCATTGAGCTGTGTTTTTTTTTAAATTCATTTATTTTTTAATACATTAATCAGCTCTGTTTTGTCGATGCGGTGACAGCTTTGTGGTCGGGGGTTCGAATCTGGGCTGCAGCTTTCCTGTGTGGAGTTTGCATGTTCTCTCTGACTTCCTCTCACATTTCACTGCTCACATATGTGAATATGAATATATTGCCATTAGGGCATCTTTAATGAACATCGTCTTGTTATCAACAATTCATTTGTGCTTGTCGTCCCTATGAACGCGTATTTGCTTGTTTATCTTTAACTTGTAATATCATATTCTCTCTTTTCTTTAATTCTTAGGAACATTTTGGTGGACAAACCTAACGATCAGTCCTCCAGGTGGTCATCTGAGAGCAACTACCCTCCACAGGTGACTAATGCTGCAACATGCCTCTTTTTACTGTGTTGCATAACTTCCACTTGGTCCTGTTTAACCACAATTTATTCAAATTTAACTGACAAAATATGTCCTCACAATTTCTGTCATTTACCTACTAATTCAGCATTTTTACTTTCAAAATGCAACAAGCTGCACTGAGGAAACGTTCTCTGCCTTTTTTGCAGTTCTTAATCTTGAAACTGGAGAGGCCGGCGATCGTTCAGAGCATCACCTTCGGGAAATACGAGAAAACGCACGTCTGCAACCTGAAGAAGTTCAAGGTGTTCGGAGGCATGAGCGAAGAAAACATGACTGAGCTTTTGTCCAGGTGAGACTCAGCTGCTGAGAATTGCTGGCTAATAAGAAAATGTGATCTATTGATGGTTAAAGGGGTCATATGGAAAATGTACTTCTTAATTGCTTGGATACACATACAGCGGTGCTTTGATTTATGAATTTAATTCGTGTTTTGTAACTCAAGATCTTTGTATCACAAATGAAAAGAAATGCATAATATGTCTCCTATAACCGATTTTCCCAGCATGTGCGAGAACTCAGAACGTCCAACAATAGAAGTAGTGAAAGGGTGGCCTCTTTTTCTCTTCCCCTCTGCCAGTGGTCTTAAGAACGACTACAACAAAGAAACATTCACCTTAAAGCACAAGATCGACGAGCAAATGTTTCCCTGCAGATTTGTCAAAATAGGTGAGGAGCGGTTCGCTTAGACGCAAACATAATATGCTAATTTTAATGTTGACTTTTCCCCCCGCTTTTTCCCTCAGTGCCTCTGATGTCATGGGGTCCGAGTTTTAACTTCAGCATCTGGTACATTGAGCTGCATGGTATCGAGGATCCGGATGTAGTACAACCCTGCCTTAACTGGTACAGCAAGGTAGGACGTAGGGTCCAATGCAGCTGACTAAGGGTTGAATGACATTTTTTTGTTGTCGTTGTTGTTGTTGTCAACGCTCTCGTGACAGTTTAGTCGCGTCAATCAATCGATGGTGTCATTGATATTTTTTCCGTTGGCAACTCGCTGTTTACCTTCAGCCTCAAAATCAATGAGGCATCTGTGTTGTTAATGCCAGAACATGTTATTGTTAACTTTAACCGATATTGCGGTGTGGTCTGTGTCGATTAATCATTTGGACCACGACTACGACTTCTTTTCTCATTCCTGCATCACTACCTTACACACTGGACAGCGAGCCGCAAAAATACGGGAAAAAGAGAGCTGACCAGTGTGTAAAGGGGGTAATGTTGATGGTTGTGATGTACTGACTTAAAAAAAATAAAAAATAATAATTAATACTTGCAGTACAGAGAACAGGAAGCCATCCGCCTTTGCCTCAAACACTTCCGTCAGCACAACTACACAGAGGCCTTCGAGTCCCTGCAGAAGAAGACGCGCATAGCACTTGAACACCCCATGCTCACCCACCTGCACGACCGGCTGGTGCTGCAAGGCGATTTTGACGCCTGCGAGGACCTCATAGACAAAGCCGTGAGAGGTCGGGTCCCGTTTCAAGGAGTCCAGTTGCATCCTGTTCTTGTGTGTGCTAATGTAACGTCTCTCTCCTTTAGACGGTTTGTTTAACCAGTATATCAGCCAGCAGGAGTACAAGCCCAGGTGGAGTCAGATCATCCCCAAATGCAACAAAGGTACAAGTGCCCAAGAAATCAACAGAGACGACATGAACAGTGAGGCAATCTATTAAAAGCCGGACTTATCCAAACATTTCAGTATCATGTCAAAGCTTTGTCGCTAAAACAATGCCGCCTTTTTTTTTTTTGTGTGCGTCGCTGACCCTTCAACCTCCCAACCCATTCCGCACCATCCTCTCGCTTTATAATCGCCCTCCCTTTCACATCCCACGCTCACTGCCGTCTTTGTACTCGCCTTCCTCTGCTCTCTGCAGGCGATGGTGATGACAACAGGCCGGGAATGAGGGGAGGACATCAAATGGTCATTGACGTTCAGACTGGTGAGAACACGCGCGTGCACACAGACACACACACACCCACGCACGCACGCATGCATGCGCACACACACAGTTATGACTTGGCAGTTTTAACCAGGCGACGCACTGACTCATTTCCTCCTCAGCACAACTCTTGCGACGCTTTATTTGTGTTTAATCAGATGATTCCGTATCGGGTGGCGGTTGATGTGCACTTCCCTGCTGGAAGTGTGCGTGCATGCGAGTGAGCGACACGTTATTGTCTGCTGAGCCAAGAGAAGGGCTTTGTTTCAGAAACACACACTCTGACCTTTTATGTTGCTGTACTCAAGGATGTTTACGAAAGAGTTGGATTTTCATTTTTGGGAAATTGAGACTGCTCGGAAAGCATTCCTTTTTTAGCCGTTAACAATTATTCAACTCCTGTTTTTCCTCAAATAGTGGCCTTCGGTACTGTAGATGCCTTGGCTCAATTAATTGCATTGAGAGAGAGAGAGAAAAATCACTTCATCTTGGTTAAATTCCTCTTTTTTTTTTTACCCCTTTGGAATAAAATATGTTTTGCCGGACCATGTGTTTGAAGTAGACATTACCAAAACACACTATTTGCAGATAGGGTTGCAAAAGAGTAGAAAGGTTTTGGAAAATTTCTGGAATTTTTTCCAAAATATCCATAGGAATTTAAGCTGTGGAATTTTGGAAATATATATATTTTTTAAAAAAAAGTGTCTTTCTATAGGTATTAATGGGATTATATGTTATGTCACCTGGAGTAATTACTACAGTGTGCTGGGAAGCAACCGGATGATCGTGCCAAACCCAACAAGAAAGTTCAACTGTCAGTTTTGACATTTATCAAGTGTTGTTCGTGTCCTGCAGAGACAGTGTACTTGTTCGGGGGCTGGGATGGCACGCAGGACCTTGCTGACTTCTGGGCTTATAGCGTTCAGGAGAACCAGTGGGTCTGCATCTCCAGGGACACTGAGAAAGAGGTAATCTGGCCAGAACACATGACTCTAAAAATTGGGACTCATGTGAACAGCAGTGAGCCTGAACTGTACACACACAAACCTTTATAAGCCCATGTTTTATTCAGAGCGGGCCGAGCGCTCGCTCCTGCCATAAGATGTGCATCGACTCCCAGCGGCGTCAGATCTACACGCTGGGCCGTTACCTGGACTCTAGCGTCAGGAACAGCAAGTCCCTGAAGAGCGACTTCTACCGCTATGACATCGACATCAACACGTGGACGCTCCTCAGCGAGGACACGGCGGCCGACGGGGGGCCCAAGCTGGTGTTCGACCATCAGGTAATCATTCAAAGTCCGTTTGTCTCCTTTTTCTATTCATTGGTACCTCAACTTATGAGTTTTTCGAGATACGAGCCGTTGCTCGGCTGTTTTTTGTCTAGAATTGCGGGCAAAAATTTGAGTTCAACAAGCTGATTTTTCAGTTCTCACTTGTAGCATTGCTCAAAGTCTAAAAAGATATACCTTGTGCAGTCTAAATATAAAGGCTAAAATGAAAAATTCAAAATTCTTTTAATTAACACGCCTCATTCCAAAACACATTCAGGGCGTGTCGATGTCACTTCGTCATTTTGTCGTCCCAACAGATGTGCATGGACTCGGAAAAGCACATGATCTACACGTTCGGGGGCCGGATACTGACGTGCAACGGCAGCGTGGAGGACAGCCGCACGTCCGAGCCGCAGTTCAGCGGCCTGTACGCTTACCACTGCCAAGCGGCCACGTGGAGCCTCCTGCGGGAAGACTCGTGCAACGCTGGCCCGGAGGACATCCAGTCACGTATTGGACACTGCATGCTCTTTCACACCGTGAGTCTGTAAAATGAATAATCCTGCCTGACGAGGTTGTATCATAATCACAGTCTCCCGCTCTCCCTGGCTCAGAGAAACCGCTGTCTTTATGTGTTTGGGGGTCAGCGATCCAAGACCTACCTCAATGATTTCTTCAGCTATGATGTGGATGGAGACCACGTGGAGATCATATCTGACGGCACCAAGAAGGACTCGGGCATGGGTAAGATTTTATTTTGTTTAGAGTAGAATTAGGGCTGGTCGATATGGCCTTAAAGTTAAGTCAGATATTTTTCCCCACAAAAATAAATGTTTCTATTACAGTTATTATTATTCAAAATAAGTTTTGCTCTTAGGTTTTCCTTCCCCCTTCTGGCGTTTGCTTTATTTTGCCCGATACCATTTATCCCTCCCCCAGCATTAACTTACATCAACTTCTCCAGAAATAACAGAATTTTTTTTTTAATCTCGATTCCCTATTTGCAAAATCATTTTAACAAATTCCAATTGTGAAAATCCATTTATCACCCACCACTAAATGGACTGAATATATGCAGCAGAATATGGACCCTTAAGTGATGACAGATTGTCAGCGACAGTGTGCAAATGAATAAAAACAACTGAAAGAGACGGAAGGAAGGAAGCGGCGAGCACGAACAGTTGCTTCTTTGTATCTTATAAAACTGTCTCACTCTCATGTGAGAGAATGCGTGGCTCAGGCAGTCCTCTGCAGCAGTTTCGTGGCTGACGTCTGTCAACAAAGAAAGCCCTCATCGCCACTTATGAATAGTTGCCGAAGTAATACTCAGTGGTGGCGTCATAGAATGTAACACTGCTTTAGTACTTAAAAAAAATATCATTGTCTTTCTGACCAATTTATGAGTCTTACAATCAACTACAGGCAATGACTGTAATTATCTCAGTGCATGGACGCTAGTCTTCCCTATACAAACTGCTGAGCCCATTTGAACAATGTTGCTTACCAAAACAGCAGCACCAAAGCAGTCTCGTGAATGAGTGTGGAGGCTTACCGGATGTCCTATGCGCACTATTATATGATCTTACGTGATGGTGAAATGTCTATAACAGCAATTAGCGCTCCAAAGGACTGCGACTTGTGCTCGCTGTACAATGTCGTGCTTGTGCATGTTTAGAATTTTGGCGAGTTACTTTATAATCACCCTCCGTTTTGTTTTGCACTGCAGTTTCATTTGACATACATTTCAGTATACTTGGTAATATTGTTAATATTATTATTATTTTTAAAAACACACACAATATATTGCATTTATACAATGTTTTTTGGGTACTGAAATGGAGTTACATATTGGAGAAAAGATTGCAATAATAAACAGAATATTTCCTGATTCCATATTTATCACCATTGGTGTAACTACAAAAGGAGTTGTTAATCTTTTCGTGCCAACAATATTCATGGGTCAGTATGACCCACTCTATGTCTAATCCTCAAAAAATATAAAAAGACAATGCAAATGCAATTTTTTGATAGAAGAGTAAAAAAATGGATTCTTAATTTCCTAATTCAATCTGATTTAATATTTATTTTCATTTTTTTTTTTTTTTTTACGGTTCAATTAGACCTGCAACGACCTAAATCAGTGGAGCTCTCTTGTAAGCGTACCTGTGCTGCTTTTTAACCAGCTTGTAAATTACCGGTACTAGTGGGGCCTAGAAAATTTTCATAGAAATGATTGTTAGGAAGTATTTATTTCGATGCCTTGCTAGTTGTGAAACATGATTTATTGACCCACATACAAAGATCTGAGCTGAGGGATTATACCACAAATGAATTGGTGCGTTGGAAATGAAAGTCAGGCTGAATTTGCATGCTGCGCACTCCAGTCTGTCTGGCCTCATTGCCATGGCGGCACGCTGTTATGTTTTTGTTTCTCAGAGCCTCTAATTCTGCTACTTTGGTGTTTTATTATAGTTTTATTCTGAATGTCTTAAAGTAAACAGTTCATCCCAGGTTCAATAATGATTCTCGCATTGTTGTCCCCCACCCCACCCCTGCCCCCTCCCACCCTCCTCCCTTCAGTGCCAATGACGGGTTTTACCCAGAGAGCCACCATTGACCCCGAGCTCAATGAGATTCACGTGCTGTCGGGCCTCAGCAAGGACAAAGACAAACGTGAGGAGAACGTCCGCAACTCCTTCTGGATCTACGACATCGCCCGCAACAACTGGTAGGGCACCCAACGTTGGGGAGCTACCGCACAACACAGAGTCTAGCAGTTGTGTGCGTGTGTGCGCTCATGTGTTTGTGTGTGCGCGCGCGCGTGTGTGTGTCCTGTATCTGCACTCATCGTGTTTGAATCAGTGGTTGGGAAAGAACAGGCCGTCCTCATTGTTCCAGCACATTGATTTTAGCTGTTCTTGTTCTCTACGGGCCCATTCAAACAGACCAGTGAGACTTTTTATGCAGATGTGTGCTCTTGACTCTATTGGCGCATGTCATTTTTTATATCCACCACGGAGGTTCTGTTTTGTTCCCTTAATTACCCTCACGGGAAAAATAAATCTGTCTTCCTAGTTAAAAAGATCAGTTGAATTTTAACCAGTTGTTCTTTTTTGGAATGATATTAAATGGACAACCACTGTTTATGGAAATATAGTATTTGATAATATTGTAGAGTATAAAAGCCTTCCTCACCTTCACATGGGCTCAGCAGTTAGCTTTTTTATGTTCATGTTTGCTCATTACCGTCTGACCTGAGTTTTTATGAAGGTTTTCTTTGGTGGTTTCACCAGCAGTTCGTTACTAATGGAAATGTTCTTGCTCTTCTATTTGTCTTTACCCAAGGTCCTGTGTGTACAAGAATGACCAGGCGGTGAAGGAAAACCCCAGCAAGGTCCTGCAGGAGGAGGAGCCGTGCCCACGCTTTGCTCACCAGCTGGTCTACGACGAGATGCACAAGGCACGGCGTTTTGTTTCATGCGCCATCGCACAAACCTCATCACAAATAGTGACATGACTTAATTATGCAAATTGTTAACAATGCATTATGTTGAATTCTACTTCACTCTTTAAATGCCAGTCACCTATTGTTTGGATATAGAGCAGTCGTAGTTATTGACTAGGTGTGGTTATATAAAGTCCACAAAAATTATATATATGTACATATATTTCCAACTATTTTTCAGAAAAACGACTAGCAACAAATCTAGTGACTTATTGTGGTGTTATTGGAGACTTCTGGAGCCTGCGAGTCTCCCTCCATACCGGGAGATGTTCAGCCTTCTGTTTCCAGACTGGAAATGAGAAGGCAAATGTTCAGGAGACGTTCACTCCTCTCCTGTCTAGATTGCAGATTCATGCCCGAACGCTGCCATTAAATTGAAACTGGAAAAAATAATTATCAAAGATGACACTTGGGAATTTGAATTGTGATGTCACAATTAGGCAAAATTCAGACAGGCTGGCTGACAGATGCAATTTCAGAAAACGGCAGATAAAAGATTTACTTGCTTGTTTAACTCTAGATGAGAGTAGTCAGGCCCTTCAGAGACCCAATTATTTGTGTACAATTTTCCATAATATAGCCCCTGTTATTCGTGTGTTCCCTTCTCAGGTGCATTACTTGTTTGGCGGCAATCCGGGCAAGTCCTGCTCTCCTAAAATGCGCCTGGATGACTTCTGGTCCCTGAAACTGTGTCGGCCCTCCAAGGAGTACCTGCTGCGCCACTGCAGATATCTCATCAGGAAGTACAGGTAAGTGGCCGCCCTGCAGCGCAATGTCGCCACCTGGTGCTCTGACGTTAACTGGATCAAATGAGGTGCTTCTTAAATGAAAGACCAGCTGACTTGCTGCTTTTTTTGGCGGTGGGAGGCAGGGAAGGCTTGAGTAAGCCTTATTATAGCAGCGGTGGGCAAAGTATGGCCCACAGTCCGGGCTGTTCTTTAATCCGGCCCACATTATCAAGAGTCGTTTAACATATGTTGCAATGATTTCCATTCTTTTTCCTCAAAATTGCTTCTGTTGAAATCTAGTGACAATTTGTAAGAACTGGAGCACAGTGAATGTCTTTTTTTTTTGCTTGGCCAGGTTTGAAGAAAAAGCCCAATCGGAGCCACTGAGTGCACTCAAATACCTGCAGGATGATCTGTCGCTCACTGTGGACCACACAGACCCCGAGGAGACCAAGGAGGTACTTGATTTATCTTCTTTGTTGATATTTGTGTCTGTTGAAATGCTGTTTTCAGTCTGTTCTGTTAAGAGATGGTAATTATTGATGTTGCACTGTAGTTCCAGCTCCTGCCCTCAGCTCTGTTCAAGTCCAGCAATGACTTCATCCCCCTGGGTAAGACTCCAAACTCATTTTGTACACCCTTTCTTGAGCTTATATGGATATATATGGGTATTTTAATCACTGATTAGAGATCTGTCAGTGGTGATGTCATTATGCAGGATAGACCACGGCGTCTAACTACATGTTTAACTGCGATAATATTTACTGCCGCAATCTATGTACCGTATGCTATGTAGGACATATTTACAATGCAGATGAAAAGGACGGAGCCATCCTGTTCTTTTTGGCACCCTTTTTTTTGGGGTATGACCACAACGGGAAGACACAGAAAAGGTGGAGCATTGAAACAGTTGGTGCTTGTTTTCACTTCAATAGGAAGAGCAGGGCAAGAAAACCAAAACAAAGCATCGGACATACTTTAACTCCCAAGGTTCTTCCAACTCCCAAGTTTTGGTTGACTTTTGAGGCCTATCTTTGCCCTCAGGTTTCTCGGACGTGGACCAGACTTACGCCCAGCGCACGCAGCTCTTTGACACGCTCGTCAACTTCTTCCCCGACAGCATGACGCCACCAAAGGGAAACCTGGTGGACCTCATCACACTCTAGCCCCCCCGTCCCTCCGCCGCCTCGTGACACACTGCAGCCTCACCCGCTGGACTAAAATGCAAAGACGCAGGAGGAAGAGGGGGCGAGATACACCAGGTACTTCCCGTTTCTAATATCTAGTCCCTTCTTCCATTTAATGTCACAATCTGCTGCTACCACCCTGAAGCTGAGACACGTCTAGCTGACACTGTAATATGAGAGTGGAATCGTGTGAATGTGTAACGACCAACTGCCAAGCTTGTGTTTTTGTCCCATCTCTCTCCACAGTTATTTGCATCCACACTCCGAGCTAACCATGTTCAAATTGACTAGGTTTTGAGTTAAAATCCACTTTAAAGTAGAATAACCCTAAGTAGAGCACAGACACCCAGTAGTTTCTGTAATCAGCAGCCTCCGCCTCGACTATAACGAGGCAGTAGGTCATTCTACGGTAGAGCGGAATATAGTTATGCTCATAAGTTTACATATACTCTGGCAGAATTTGTAAGATGTAGACCATCCTTTACGAAAACATGAATGAGATGGTCAACATCAGTCAAATTTCCCCCCCAAATTGCCAATATTTTACTAATTCTGCAAGGGTAAGTTAAATTATGAGACCAACTATATATTAAGACAAACACAAGTCAATGTAAAATCAATAGGCCAAACTCAGTAACATCAATTATAATGTGTAGTACACTGAGGATAATGTCTGATAGCAGGACCGCACCAAGTAAATTCCACATCTATCAGAGGGCAGTAGATGGCAGTGAAGAGACTACCACATGAAGATATATTCCATTCACAAGTCAACAAATCCTGAGCCAAACTCAATAACGTTTATCATGTTGTACATTGAAAATTATGTCAAATTGCTGGACTGGGCCATTTTTTAATTTTGGGGAAAGGGAATGCTCCCATGATGACAAAATCGGAGAAAAAAAGGACACCTGAGCAAAAAAAAATAGATAGCTTGATGTAAGCCTGAGATTTATGATTGAGACTCATTCTTCTGTAACTATAAATTTAAGAACCATACCCCAGCTAATTAGTTTTGAATGATCTTGAATCGACTTAACATGGGAAACTGTCATTTAATTCCACGACTGAAAAAAAATCTGCAAAAAGTATTTCCTCAAACAGGGGCAAGCGTTTATTTGGAGCGAGGCCTTTATTTGTACAAATGCAATTTTTGACTTTGAGTCAATAAAGGTACAGTAGTAAAATTAAATTACATTTAAATTCATCAACAGCGTTCGAAATGGGCTCAGTATTGTTTTGTTTTTTTTCCCCCCCACGATGGGCAAAAGGGAAGAATTTATTTGTCTTAAGGATGACTGAGTCGAATAATTGGGGTGCGGCGTCTATTAGAGAGACGGCCACCATTTGAGGAAATACGGTAACACATACAGTAACCCCATTTTGACTCTTGTTTAACAACAAAGTCACACTCTCTCATAAGGGCTGCAGTGTGTTTGTGTGCAAGTGTGTTAGCAGTCAGCCACATAGGCACAGTTTCCCCACTGTGTTCGCGTCCCCACTGAAGACATGAAAAGATGTCATCAAAAGCAGATATGCAATTTTTGGGATATCGCATCACAGAAAAGCATCGGCTACATTAATGGTAATGTTAATTGACTTTTGGGAACATTAATTAATTCGGTTAGGGCATTTGTTAAGCAAAGGTGGTGAACTTCAGGTTGTACTTAATTTTTGAATCAGAAAAAAAATACTATTTTGGCATTTACACCACCTTGTTTTATCAAATAAGCCCACTTTTCTGTCATTCATTCACAGTCTCTTAGTGTACTGATGGTGCAATCAAAATTTGGAAGAAAAAAAAATTACATAAATGTTTGGCTGTCATATGCCTCAAATCCCATTCTAATGTTAATTTAAAGTGAAAGTTAAGATTCATGCCCTTTGTTTTTGTGTTTAAGAATAAACCCTTATCTGAATTGTGCAGTGCAAATAAAAGCTTTGTAATAATAGGAAGAAAACACAAACATTGTTCATTTTTCCATTTTTTTTTCCTTGCTAAAAACACTTGAATAGAATTGTTTGGTGCTTTTGGGTTGCACTTGAGTTCAGAAGATGCACATTGTGGTTTGGAGTTGATCGCGTGCATGTCCTGCAACATGGAAGTGAATTATTAAGTGTAAAAAGGAATATTTGGGCTTTGCTGAAAAGGGGAAAAAAATGCAGTTTAGTTCTATTGTTACGAGAGGAAAAAAAACTATGCTAAGAGTAAAAAGTTTTTAATGTTACAAGAAAAACTCATATTACAAGAATAATTGTAAATTTACAATTAAAGAGACAATGTTGCGAGAAAAAAGATGTGAAATTATGACTGAAACTTCATCACATTTACAAAAATCGAATCTTGTTCAGTTGTAGTGTTATAGGAACAGACTTTTAATTGTAACAAGTTAGTTAAAATTGCCGTACATGTATAATATCATGTTTTTACAAAATGTATGCCAGTGTAACTTGAAGCTTCCCATAAGTATACATTTATGCTCATCAAACTGACTTGACTGTCATAAAACCTGACCTTTTTTTGTAATGTGTATGGCTTTTTTTCATAAAACTAATTAGTTCTCATGACTTCATTTTTTTTTGTAATTTGACCGTATTGAATTCAGTTTCCATTAGGACTCAAGCTTGTAAATGATCTTTTTACTTGTAAAATTAAATATTTTCTTATGAGGACTTTACTCTCGTAGGTGCCCAACATTTTGGCCGTAATGTGACTTTATTTTTTATAGTATTCTAACCTAGTCTAAAATATTTTTTTTCTTGTGATTGTACAACCTTATTGTCATCAAATTACATTTTTCTTTCTTGCATTTGCAACCTTTGTTGTAACTTTTTTCGAAAATTACATTTTGTTTTCCCACATCTTATGGCTTTATTCTTGTAAAAATAAAACGTTTTTCATAATGCGGCCTTATGCTCATATTAACACTTAATATGAGCATGAGATTAATAAATGATCATTTTAACCTCCAAAAATGAAAACTTTTCTTCCAAAAAAATCAGTTTTCTCATAAAGTTATGACCTTTCTCGAAATACGAGGAGTTTAGTGAAACCTTTTTTTTTTGTAATGTTCCTCTTTATTTTCAAATAATTCTGACTTAATCATGTAAAATGTAACATTTATTGTCTTTTTTTTCCCTCGTGATTTTACATCTTTGTTCTCATCCAATTAATGTACCCTACTACTTTTTTCTCACTTGAAGAAAATTCTAGCAAATTGGAGTTTTTGTCTCAGTAGTTTGACTGGTTTTCCCACAAAGAAATCCTTGTAAAATTGAGAATTGTCATTAAAAATTCAATTTTATTCCAGGCAACTAGTAATTCTATGACTTACTGTCATAGTATATTTCAGTGTGGCCCATATAGTCCTTTTTAGAAATGGCATTGATGCGTACAGAATGGCGTATGTTTACTGTACTGATGGTTTGTGGTCATTATTGCAAGTAATGGGAGGTGGGGATTCCACTGTGTGCTTCTTTTACATTTACACTGGTCATATTTTGTGTTGGAACAGGGTGTGTATGTTGCTGTGTGTCTGAGGAGAGAGGGAAAAAAAGCCTGTCAAAAGAATTATTCAAAAAACATTGAAAAGCACCTTTTGTTTAAAAACAATGCCAAATATTACTGTTTAATTTCCTCCTCACTGTTCCATATAGTCTTCAGTCTCGAACCCCGGGTGGAACCGTGACGGTCCGAGTGTGGTACTGTCCGATCTGTGAGCACTTCTCTGTGGAATGTGTAGAAAGCCTTGTAGTATTGCATTGTATGTAATGTAAATAATGAATAAAGATTGTATTTTGTTCAGGTTTTCTTATATTTTGACTTTTGTAGTTTCTTTTTTCTTCTCCTTCCTCTCACGATGACCTGATAAAAATGCAGTTGAATTATGGGGGGGGAGAAGCTTTATTTGCAAAATATTGTGACAATTTACAACTTTCCAGTGTGTCAGACCCCTGTTGTTCACTTCTATCAGCAAACCAACCATAAATACAAATAGTACAAATACTAAGAACATACTTTGGTGAAACAGAAAACACACAAAAACGGCAGCTTGAAATTGATGAATTAACACACAGTAATAACTATTCACAAATTCACCTTTGTTTTTTGTTTTTCTTTTCTGAAAAATTCCTCGTCATGGTTTTTGTGCTGTTTCTAAAGCGACCACAAGAGGGCACCAAGGTCCTGTCTAAATAGGAAAGCATCAGGGAAGTATGCTTTGGTGTCCCTTACTCGCAGTTTTTCGCTATTCACTAAACAGTAGTGAATTGCTGCATTTTGATGTTGAGATATATTTATTCATTGATTTAAAGTGGAAGTAAAGCATTTGAATACAAATACTCGGGTCAAAAAGGACTCGAGCCGTCCAGCATCAGCAAAGATAGTAATAAAAAGAATATTTACAGTGTTTGGCAATAAGAAGCTTTTAGTTGTATTGTAAAAATTGTATACAGGGTTTAAGTGCCAGATTCTCATCAGACTAAATATGATGTGGTGCCTTGAGATAAGAGTTTAATTCGTTACGTGACTGTTTGTAACTTCAAATACTCATATCGCAAATCATTTTTCCCCATTAAAATGAATTAAAAATAGCATTTTTCCAGCAACACAAAAAAACAAAATAATTTAGAAAGTGTGTTTAATAAGGAAACTACAACTATGAAAACTGTAATGCCATACTTAAATAGAATCTAAAGAATGATAACAGTTTTGCCCAATTTGTATTTGTATTTTTATTTTTTTTGCTTCAATTCAATGAAAATTTTGCGGCTGCTTCTGGTGTACCTGCCTTGGTCACCCGGGGACAGTATATTACAGAAGGAGAAGGTCGCTCCTCAGTAAGCCGCAGTAATGTTGTCGTCCTTCGCAGAAGATGAAGAATATATGCCTGTGCGTATTGTTATAGTATCTGTCAACATGTTGGCCCACTTTTTGTGCGTTTCAGGTTCAGCACTACGCCTTTGATGCTACTCGTTACCCCGTTTATGGGGTTTTGAACTGTTTGTTAGCATTGAGCCAAGTCGGATCACTCATATCTCAAGGCACCACTGTATTATTTGACTTGTCGATTCCACTTAGATGTAATTATTAATAGCTTACTGTCTCTGAACTCTGGGATATAAAAAGCTATGTGTACAAAAAGCATATATTGAACATTTATATAAACCCCTTCGTAAAGGCACGGTGCGTAACCTCAATTGTGTTATGTTGACGTCAGGTGTCGTAGCAGTTCAGTATGGATGCCCACTCCCCAGTCCCGTTTTATCGGGGGTCAAAAAGGTGTTTAATCTGTGCCAGGCTTGCACTCCCTACAGGTGCGTGTCCTCCTCGTCGGCGACGTCGTCTTTGAGCAGGTTTTCCATGGGCACGATCCAGCTGTCGTTGAACTCGCCGTTGAGGGCCACCTTCTTCTCCTGCATCTCGGGCTGCACCTCCATCACCTCCAGCGTGGGGTTGTCGTGGTAACCGTTCTCCACCGTGTGCAGCTCCTCGGTCAGGTGTTGCTGGTGAGTTTCAAAGGACATTTGATCAATAATTGCCTGAAGTGTGTTTGCAGTGACATTCAAGATGTCATTTATAGGATAGTCATTCATTTCGGAAAGAGGCATTGACTAAACTGTAATGGTTCCTCGGCGTTTTATTTAAAGTGTTCAGTTCATTCAGTACATCCAGGGAACTTTTTTCCGCCCCATAATCCGTCCTTTTAATCACATTTTTTTGAAATTAGAAAAGTGTTTCGACCAAGACAAGTCAGCCAACATCGGCAAAATGTGTTTTCTTATTTGATTCGATGCTTTCCATTGAGAAACGGCGAAGCTTTTCGATGTTGTCGATCGCGTTCATTTAAAACTAATGGCCCACGTACCTGGTTCTCGCTGTAAGGCTTGCGGTGGTGGGACGCGCACACGGCCAGGATGATGATCATAATCAGCAGAGCGCCACACGAGGCCAAGATGGCGATCAGGGTTTTGTTATCGGTCGGTTTCTTCATGTGGACCACAAATGGAAATGTTAGCGGCTTGTTCAAGCTTAACGGTGCATGCGCTGGACACTACCAACACTCACCTTTGTTATTTCTTCATAATACTGAGTTGCCAGCGCTGTTTTCACTGTAACGTACATAAAACCGTTTAGATATTTTTTTTCGAATAGTAGTCCAGGGCATTTATTCATCAGAGTACCAGACATTATTAGAGAGGAGCTCTTAAAGTGTACAAATCCACATTTTGAAGTAGGTAGCTGGAGGCTGCAGTACCTCTGCCGTTGATCTCCACACAGTCGAACAGCAGTTTGCCTTTATGGTGGCGCCACGTCAGCGTGCAGTTTCCATCCTTCAGGTTGCCCATGAGGCGCCTGCACACCTCCACCAGATCTTTCTCCTCCTCCACCTCCTTCTAAACGGGCGAAAAGCACAGGTAGCAAATTCCGCTACAGCCCCCCGGCCCAGATTAGCAGAGAACAAAATGACATTTAAGAAAAATCGCTACCTCTTGTCCGTTGTTCAGCGAGTACTAGACACAGCAACAAAAAACACAATGCTGCATGTTAGTAAAAGGCGATTCCCATACATTTGCAAACCGCGCTTCCTTGTCTTACCGAAAACTTCTTTGGATAAGCTACAGTCGTTGTGGTCGCGGTGGTTATTTTCGGGGACGTGGCACCAGGGGTCGCACTTGTGGTCACAACAGCGGAGGCGTCAGTTGTGGCCCCCGTAGTGGTCTCATTCCTCACAGCCGGTTTGGTGGTCCCTGAAGGCGTTGTCTGTTGGGAGCTTGTTGCAGTGGTTTGCGCTGTGATGTTAATATTGAAAAGAAATAAAACGGACTCTTCGTAAGATTTTTAATAACTACTAAAACGGATTATGCAGCACAAGTAAATACAGTGCACAGGTGGGAAGGGAGTAATTAAAGCCCACCCAAAAAGGTTTGTAATTGCCTGTAGATGCCACAAGATGGTGGCAAAGCAGTTTTTGACAATATTGTCTTACTAGTTAAACCTCATATTTTGCATTAACATGTCACTGGTTTTACATAAACTCATATCTCCATAATTCCTTTGAAGTCAAAGTATCGCTGCGCCTTACCCAATGGGATCTCCCGTTGAGTCGTCTTGTGGATGACGGTGGTGTGCGTGGCGGGCCGATGGTTCGCCGTGGTTGCGTCTGTGGCCGCTTTGACCGTCGGTTTGACCGTAGTGATGTCATCAGGTTTTTTGCTTGGGACTTGTGTGGTGCCTATTGTCGCCACTGTGAGGATGGTTTTGGATGTTCTGGCTGTGGTCATCGGGGTGAGGGTAGCACTCTTAAGAGTAGGTGGCGCACTGGAGGCGCCAACATTAATTGGGCTGTCCGTTTGCGGCCGATGCGGTGGGGTGGGGGCTGGCGTTACCCTGACAGTGGGCACCGTTACGGCGGGAGGTAAGGTGACGGGTTGTAAAACCGTCGGGGTCTGCATCACCTTCCGTGCGTCGCCACTTGTCGGCGCGACAGTTTGTGGTTTGTTAGTAACGGGCTCCACTACAGCCTGGATTGTAGATATGCTGGCGACAGTTGGTGCTTTGGTGGGCAAAGCAGTCATCCCTTGTGTGGCGGGGTCCTTCGCCACGGTGCCTCCGGTAGCTGCAGTCGAGTTCTCTGAGCGCGTTTTGTGACATAGAAGACCTAAAAATAGATTTAGAACACATCAGTGGATATCTCAATTGTTTTTTTTTGCATTTTTGTTTTTGTCCTTATGGACAGTTTAACACTACATTTAAATATCAGTAAATAGGAAATGCTGATAAATAAAGTCACATATTATATTGAACAGAAAAGTTAAATAAAAAAAAAAAAAATCACTAAATTTTTAAGAACAAATGTTTCTTCAAGATTAAATACAAATGTATTTTAACTCCAACGGTAAATAGAACTGAACTGTACTGAGGATACTTAGGATTCATGCATCTGTGCAGTTTTACCTCACAAAGTGTCCTCGGAGTGTACACCTTCAGCTTTTATTTATTTAGAGTTCAGGAATCTTTTTTACTCATTTTGGTTTATTAAGATAAAAACATACATTAGGTATTTCTTTATTAACTCTTCCCTATGTTCGAAAGGTGGACATATTTAACAGTAGTTTATAGTTTTTGTGACAATAGCAATAATTTGATCATTTAAAAAAATAAAATTATACTTTCAAATACCAAACAGGAATTTAAAACTCTAACAAACAAAATATTTCAAAATGTGGTTATGCATTTTTTTCCTCATTTTTATTTATTGTTAAAATAATAATAATATAATTTTCCATGTTATTTATTTTTTTATTATATTGTTATAATTTCATGATACAGTATTCAAAATTGTTTTTCTTAACTTTTATTTATCATTATTATTCATAAATATTGAATGTGTATTGTAATTATTAGGGGTCCACACTGCCCGGCATATAATCATATTCAGGTTTTTAAAATAATAAAATAAAAATAATAATAAAAAAAAAAACAAGGAAAATTAATATATTCAAAATAATAATATATATAAAAAAATAAATAATATAAATATAAATGTATCAAATAATGTATAATGATACAAAAAGCAACAAAAACGTGAATATATTGCAGGTATCAAAACTTTTTTGTATATTAACATTGTAGAAATTATACTATATATTTTCCCATAAATAAAGAAGTACAGTAAGTAGTGAAACATTGTAAAAGTATCCATGTTATTTTTTTACATTGTTGTTAAATACGGGAAAAATAACTAAGTAGTCAAGTCAAGTTTACACTATTTTATATTTTATATTATTTGCGAAAGAGTCTCAAAGGGCTTCCCACAGTGGACAAAGATTGACGACATCCCCTGATCTAAAACCCCCCAATTGGGCAAGGAAAAATACGAAATAATGGTCCAAAAACAATTACAATTTTAAGAACTAACATATGTATCATATTATAAAATTGTATTTAACTTTATCCATATATTTTTTAATGGAACAAAAAGAGAGTTTATTGGGACGTGAGAACCACAAAGAAAGACACAATCAAATATCAAAACAGAAATAATATTAACATTCAACTCCTTAGCCATCCATCTTCCTCTGTTGCTCTATTTATAGTGACCGGGCCAGGATGTTGTACACAATAAACTTGGAAGCACCACACCTATACACTCCACTGCCGTTTTGTTTGTGTACGTGTGTCTGTGGAGCAATGCGAAGCAGCGGACAATCCATGCCTGAGTCCACGTCGGCACAACAATGGCGTCTGGCTCCACCACCTCTGTGGATTGTGACCTCCGCCCAGCTATTGTATTGTATCCCCAGCACAGAACTACTGATGACATATGACATATTACTGCACAATTGGCCATGATGAATGGCATTTACTGTAGATGATGTCATCATCTTGACACCAACGTCACTATATCGATGAAGAGTCATAAACACACTGTGTCCTTTTAAATAGCAACATGATATAATATTTGTTATTATATGCATTTTTTCAGTGAATTTTTGTCTGTTTTGCATAGCTGAAATTAGCCTGTTTTAAGGGGGGGTCTTCCCTAATGTAAGAGAGAGACTGCGCCCCCCTAAAATAGGCCTATCAACGCCACTGCTGAACGGACAGTGAAAATTGCTTTCAATACAACATGGCAAGAGAAATGACTGTCAGCCTATCCCAGCATTGCGGAATCCCCTTCCACTCAGGGGTTGTCCCGCCCCTGTTACGGCGCTGACGCTATCTCCCACGGTGGAAAGTTGCTGGGTAGATACTCGCCTTTACGAGCAGTGTAAAAGGGGGTCCTAGGGCTGCATCCTTCCCAGCCTGCGAATCAATCATCACAACGAAGGGGTCAGAAGTGCGCAGATAAGAGTGTGTTCTGATCAAGTGGAGGCTGGTAGAGGTAGGCACAGGCGCATTGCTTATCGGCCCCAGAGTACTCTTACTAAGAGAGGCGGATGCTTGCTGAGTCCCTGAGAGCTTTTCGATTGATGTATTCTCAGCATGACAGTCTTCCAAATTCTTAGCCAATGGCAATTTTTTGGTTTTTGTCTTGCATGAGAATTATTTTACCAGTCCAGGGTGTACCCCACTTCTCACCCAAAGTCCGCTGGGATAGGCTCAAGCTTACCCATGACCCTAATAAATATAAACCGTTTACTATGAATACGCCTTAATCGTAACACAACTTAATCGTAACACACACAGTCTTGGAGTCGCATGCAATTTGTTTTTAACCGTCTTGAAATCAGCATCACCTCACTATAACCACTGATTGATTGCTTCTGAAACATGTTGAGCAACCTCGATGTTTTGCCTTGCCCCCACTCCCTCACCCCTGACCCCCATCTGTCACCGCCACATCTGTTTCTTTACGGGCGACAGCACCCCTGATCCCGCCACTATCTCCATCAAGGTTGGCTCACCCACACATTCCCCGCCATGCAGGTCACCTGTGAGTCATCAGATCCACTTGCACTGTCCTGAAGGTTGGTCAACTACACAAAAATGTGAATGAAAGGGTACACCAAGGCACTAAAACCCCTTGTGTGGTACCCTCCCATGCTAATCAGTCCTCCACTGTTCCACCACATTATGGTGTAAAAACAAAGTCAGACTGGAAATACTCTATTGGATCCAAGAAAAGGCTGATCAAAGGTACATGAAAGTATTGTATTGTGCACATCTTGTTGGATTATTAGGGAGCAAAATAACACGCCATATAACACACAGTATCACAGTCTAAACTAGAATAGACACTCAGATCTCTGCCAAGGTTGAACTGATAAAAGTGAGTACTACTGTATTTCTATTTGTCGGACCACATTGTGTCAGTTTCCACAATCGGAGTTACGACTAGAACGAGGGCGTCGATGGCATCAAAAAAATCAATAAAATCAAAATAAAAGATAAGGACCTCTGTCCTGCTTGCGGCCAATAGCAACACGCCAATATAACGTATTTGACAGAACTTGCCATTTTTTATTGTGATACAGGGAGGGACTGCTGCCATCGTGACGCAAATAGTAAAAAGAGGAAATGAATTCCTCTAACAATCCATTTATTTTTGATACCGAGTGCCCTTTTTAGAGTTGCGGGTCAACTGCAGCCTATTCCATCTAACTGAGTGAGAAGTGTGGTACACCCTGAACTGGTCACCAGTCAATTCCTCTAAAAAAAATAAGAAAAAAAATGTCGAATAGTAGATAGGTTCCCCACCCAAAAAAAGTCTATCCATAGCTGAATGTAATCCTGCTAACCGACAAGCAGGACAACCCTTCTGCCTTTTGCACGTTCATGCTTAACAGAGGTAATAATCATTTTATATTGAACCTGTGATGCATGTCACTGCGTGGAGGGTCAGGAGAGTTCAAAGGGTGCTCTCACCCACTCTGCCCTCACTTTAGGGGGTCCTACTGTTTGGTTCCAGTGGGCGTGGATCCCCCAAATCCCCAGTCTCTTTTAGTGTGAGAACCACCATGTTCGCATTCACAGGGATTTACAGCCTGGATAGAAGGCTGGGATAAGTTCTCCTCCTTCCTCTCTGCCATTTAGTGAAATATATAAAAGAGAAAGGGGGCTGACAATAAGTATGTTGGTGGGTCACCCTTGGAGTAAATACTGGTGATAAAAGAAATGGCAGTAAAAAGACAAATGAATTCTAGTCATGTTGTTAAACTGATTCATAGTCTCTTCCCTGACATTATTGGTTAAGAGCAGTCAAATGAATGCATTTCCAAAGTAGTGACTCTTTTGAAGCCTCTTGAACTCTATTGTTTTTTTTGTCAATTTGTCTTGATTGTTTCTGACTTTCTAGTTAGCCCCGCCGTGCTCCTTATGTGTCAGCCAATCATTACATGACCTGGTCTCGTTTGACTCACCCTTCCATCCCAAAGCGACATACAGTTACAAGAAAAAGTACGTGAACCCTTTGGAATGACCTGTATTTCTGTTCGATAAATGTGACAAGATCGGAGCTGTTGGTTATCGCTACCCTGCCATACAAAAAAAACGCACACTAATGCCGAGTTTTCTATTCTGTATGTTGACACTGATTTCAATGCATAGGTTTTGGTGGTTAATATGATGATAATAATATGGATAAATATAGTTTATGTAAGCTTTAAATGGCATTCCGTTGCACTCAGGTTGGAACTTTGCCTGTTTTCTCGAATACTGCATTTGTTGTTTCCGACTTGCCATTCTCATTATTCTCTGGAATAATATAGAAGTATGGCCTCATGTAATGTAAAGCGCTTTTTTGCTAAATATTCGGAAAAGATTAGGGCTCCAGTGTTGTAAAAAATGAGGTTACTGGCACAGGAAGACATTACAACTACAAAAGGGACACATTAATGTGTATTTGTCTGTCAGCGAGCTAGTACTTAGTCCACCTTGCCAAGGACCACTGCGCTGGAGTGATGCACAACTCGCTTTAAACAATGCACTCCCGAAACAGCTAGTGGCACAAATCTTCCCCATTAATTTGGTGACACCCCACACAAAGAGCCCCCACGTGCGCCCGTGCGACGATTGCACATCCCTGGGCTTCGTTACACCAAGAGAGCTAATTCAGCCCGGCGCGCCATTGTGAGGGGGCACCGGGTCGGAGCCGGATAAGGGAGGGGTCTTCCCAATCTGCAGCATTGGGAGGTGAGGAGGCGTGAGTGTATTCGGTGGGAGTAAAGAGTGAGACAAGTGAAAGGGAGGAGGGACAGCAGAGAACATGAAGAGACCCTGTAAATTTAACTGCCAAATGGAAATGACCGGCCACACACACACACACACACACACACACACTTACACTTTATCCACAAACAACACACTCCCTGTCCTTGGAAACCAGACTGGTATGTGTATTTATACAAGCTGTGGGGTGTGTTAATGATAAAAGTTCAATGTTACACCCCTCCAATCGTAGTCACGGGTTAAAAGTGAATCAAGATATCTATAAATGTCAGGGTTTTTTTTTTATGATTATTTTTTTCAAATATTTATCTGATTAACCTTTAAAAGGGTATGCAAGTATCCCACGTGCTGTACTCGGCTAATTGAACAGCAGCCACGGTCTGTTTTGAAAAATGTTGCAACCAGAGGGAGGGGTTGACATGCCATGATGAGGCAGATTAAAAAGAAGAACGAACGAAAACAAGGCGGACACCGTGCGGTGCGGGGGAGGTCAGGGTCAGTACCAGTCGCAGGGCCTGATTAATGCCTGACACCTGGGAGAGGATAGTGGCATGCAAGAGAAGAGTGCGGTGTTACAGTGGAGCTGAGCTGTGATGACATGCCAAGCATCTGTTTCTGTACGTCCTAAAATACATTCATAATATATAATCAATCGAAACTCAGTGCAAGGTAAAAAAAATGTTGCTTTGAAGTCTGGTCCAGTAGCAAATGAACAGAGTTTTTTGTTGCAGAGTTCTATGGTAAACTTTTGTGTCTGTGTGTGTTCTACCATGCAGGCCACATGAAAAGGTTCCTCCGAGCGAGAGAAGCCAGCTCAAAGCCATCTCCTGCCACCACACCCTCCTTGGGAACCAGGATGTTGATAAAAAGTATTTTCCCCCCACCACCTATTGTTCTCACTTCTCTCCCATGCTCACTGGCCAGCAGAGACACCAAACGAATATGCCAAAGCAGGCAGCGTCTCCCCCGGCACCCTGGTGTCCTGGAACCTGTTATCTTGTAGGAAATGGACAGGTCACAACCCCAAACCGAAAGCAGAGGACAGATGGTCTGCGTGGGGTTAGGAAGTCCTGGAGAGGACTGATAACTAAAGATGCTGCCTCTTCCTGTCGGCGCACATCCACCTATTTATTTCGAGCATGTTTTGGAGGTAAGTAAAAGGCCGCTCTGACACCAATTATGAGCATTTAATGGCATCAGGTGAAAGTGACAAAAACAAAGACTCACTCGCCCAACACTTCGGTGAAGTGGTTTTTGTGTAATCGTGCTCACAAACAAACAAAAGAAGTGGCCCCTTTGAAGCTACAGTATTATAACTTCCAAGGCAGCGGTAGTCATCCAAAATAATGCAAAAACCTACAGGAAAATGCTTCCCCATTAAAGTAGCAATGTACCTCTTAAGGTACGCAACCATATTTGGATACTTGGGTGGAGTCAAAATGGACTCAGCATGCCCTATAACTTCCTTGCCAGAGGTGGTAATATAAAAACATACATGCAAATGCTTCAACCGTCTTTCAGTGGTAAAAGTGTCCCTAATAAATGTACAGTAGCTCTAAATGAAAAGGAACCATATTGGGTTACTTGAGTTGGTTCACAATCGAAACTGCACATCTATGTTGTAACACCCTTGGTGGAGGTAATAACACAAAAATGTAAACATGCAAGATGCTCAAACATGCTTATAATTATAATGGTGTCTATATGTTGGTAGAAATGTAGCTCTGACTGAAAGGGAACCATATTCTATAATTGACCTTGCACACCTCAAGATGGAGTAGATATAGATACAAATGTAATAATCATAACTATACTGAATTTATATTTGAAATTTCTTTAATGTAAAATATAGTTCTCAATTGAAAGGAACCATATTTGGTCACTACGGGGAAATGAAAACCACAATTTCTCCTTGGCAATCACTGAAATATGGGGGAAAAAATTTTAAAATAAAAGTAAAATGTGGCCACACAAAATACATAAAAAAACATTCAAATGTAAGATTCTTATGCTTAGACAAAGTGTGTAGTTCAAAGTAAAAATGTATCCCTATGCGGTAAGGAACCATATTGGGTTACTTGAGTGGAGTCATAAATGTCCCAATAAACAAAATATCAATTACAACGGAAGGTGTAATAAAATACGACAAAAATAAATTTTGTAAACAGGTTTTGTAGTCTACTCCTATAATTGTCGAGGTGTGACATTTTGGATTTTCTTTTATTTCATTAAATTCACTTCAATTGTTATACCGACACTTTCTTTGATATTGGACACACAGGCAAACAAAATGCCCTGACCCCCGCCCCCCCAAAAAAAACCCAAAAACTTCTAACCCAAGTGAAATGTTTGTAGTCCTGCTCACATGTTGAAGCCTCCACGTGCTCGTGAAGTGTTAAAATACACACACAGCCATGCATGTTCACACACTCCTTTCTATTTTTAGGAGTTTGTGTTGTGCTGACAGGCTTTCGATTGAGTTTTTCTATCAGGGAAGGAGGGGCGGGGGGTGCTGTGTCACACGTTGCTTTTCCCAGGGTGGAAAAATAAAAGCCCCTATTAGAATTCCCGTAGCGCGGTGGATGAGGCAGGTGCATAATTACAGAAAATCTCTTTACTTGCAGCCAGGGAGGGAGGTCATGGGTCTAGTTCATTATTCAAGATCCTTCTAGAGTGCGCAGCTCGATGTTTGTGTGTGTTAAAGTGGGGAGTGCAGTGAGAAGCCCTTCAATGACTGTGGGGGGCGGGGGTGGTGGGGAAAGATGTTTCAGCTCCTAGTCGTACTGTGCTTTCAGATATGATTACAACAACCTTCGGACTGATTGCATAGCGCCAACATGAAGGCAGGAAAAAAAACGAGACATAGGACGAAAGAAGCTGTTCAATGGACGAAAATGAGCTCAAATGACCTAACTTGAACCACGACAAACTTCGATGAATTTCCTATTGTAAATTAATGTACATTGTGGGCATTTGTGATTTTTTTTTTTTTTTGTAAAATTGCATCAAATGTTCTTGCACCATAGGTTCGCCGCCCAGGGCGTAAAAAACTGCCATTGTTGTTTTTGATGTTATACTTTTGTCTCCGCTTAGGCATAAACATTTAACTTGTTGTGTGCATTGAGCCTTCATACAGGATTGAAAGCCAAAATTAAGAGTATGCCTGCTGTTTTGTTTTTTTAAATCTGTTTTTGCTGCATGTCATAATAAAATGGTATGTAATTAATTTAGAGTAAACAATGAAATATACCGATTTATTTTGAATTATAATAAGCAATCGTTTAATTTTACAATTTGATTTTACATTTTATTTTGAAAAAATCAACTGAAATGCAATGTTGATGATGATTATTTATGTACAACATTATTCCAAACTTAACAAATGGTAGTATCCAAACTCATATTTAGTGAGAAGGCTTGATGACACCAAAGTGACTGCATGTGCATCCCATGTGAGCGCACCTGTTGCTGCGCGTGCTCTTGTCGCCTATTTACCTTTATTTATTGATTTTAACATCAGTATGAGCAGTCAAAGAACTCAAAATGTACTCACTGAGTGAAAACAGCAGACATGTGATCCTCATAGTGGCTCCCATCCTTAATGCGCGCTCTTCTCCTCCCAGATGTTGCTATCATTCATGCAGAGGATGAGTTTTCAAGAGTGCTAAACCCGGAGCCGTGCCGTCCTGTCACGCCTTTCTCCTCCAATTTGAAGTAAATGATCTTGCCGCGCGGGCCTTTTGTGGTTTCCTCCTTAAAAGTGAAAGCCAAGAATGCTTTTGTGCACGCTTGTGTTCTCGTCCCTCTTTTCGGAGTTAGGGATTTGGAATCGGGGGGGGACGAGTGTTTCTGTGGTCTCCTTGGCTGCGCTCGCTCCCTCCCTCTCTCGCTCGCTCCTGGCCGGTATTGTGCTCAACGCGGCCCTCGCTCGAGCACTAAAGCGTCGCTCATTGCCATCCCCGAAACATGCCTGCCTCCCTTATCAAGAGCGCGGGCCAATCCTGCAGCGGCGTTTTGAATAACAAAGGAAACGGTGAGACAATGAGGCACTCCGCTCCCAAAACGGTGCGTGACATCAAGGACGACGGGTGAAGTCACATCAACGCTCAACGTTTGATCGCGGGAAATTCAGCATTGTGTCAATTTGTCATATTTTGACATTTGGATACAAACAGCACATAGCGTGTGTCCCAAAAATGTATCCTCAGCATAAAAAGTTGAGAAGAAGCTGAAAATACACAACTGATAGACTTCATAACTCCTTCATAACTCCTTTTGTTGCATGTTTTGATCTTTTATTCTCAAACGTTTAAGTACCACCGAGAAAAATACTTAGCTCTCCAAGTACCATCATGAGGACTAACGTTAAAATATGATAGTGTAGTAGACCTAAGTGTTCATCACAAGGCATAGGTTTTTATTCCCAAAAAGGCTATTATTATAAACCAGTTTGAACATTAACACCACACTTAAATATCGGGGGGGAAACTGTACTTAAATCGTGATTCAATTAAAATGTATTGTACTCAAAAGCTAAAAACAAAAATTGTACTTAAATGTTAAAAAAAAAAAAAAACACTTCTTCAAGATTAAAGTTACTGAATTTAGGGATTGAATCTTTCGTGTACCTCCAAATGTTCTGTGTGCACGAGACTGAGAATCACTGTCTCGTACTTTATTTGGCCTGTGATGCAATTCTGAAGACAAACATGCCCTGAATACTGGAACAATAATCAAAAAAAATAACCAAACAGTAACGGCAAACTGTGAAAAATAAAAATAACCCCCAAAAAATGCTTAAATGATTAATTATATAGTGTCTATTACTAAACTCACGTTTTTCATTGCTAATTTGTTCTTAAAGTAAGCTTGAAAGTACATAAACATCTTTAAGGGGATCCATGGAACACAAACACACTTGGAATATTGCAACAGTCATGAAATCACCCAACATAATACAAACAAGCATATCCTTCAAACTATAAGCTATTTACTTGAAGTTGAATTGCTCAGAATTTGAGTATAAAATTTAGCTGTCAGTCAGTATGTAAATGCATGGGAAATGTCACGTAAAAAGGCAAGACTTGACCAAAGTGAAACATCAAGACCCAAGTCGTGACTTCTTCTCATATCATTCAAATCTTAATCTTTGAACCCCCCCCCCCCCATTATTGAATAAGCGATGCAGTGGCAGGAAACGGCCAGGAAAACTTCCACACCCCTGATCTTATCCAAGCCACTTCTCTCCCCAGACATCAACACGCACATGAAACAGGCCTGAGCTGCACATATGTTGTGTTGGACTCACTGGAGGACCAATTTGGAATGATATCCAGTTCTCACCATATTTGAAGATAAAATGATGATATATTCTTCCTTTTAAGTCAATTTAAAACAGCAAATTAAAGGGGATTATCTGTTTTACATTCATTACAGTGGAAGGATTAGTTATTGGTAAATGTCATTCTCCAGTAACTTTAGTCATTTTTCGCAGAGCATAAATAATATATGCCTGAGTGGTTTTACTGTCTGTCTATTTGCGTTGATGCACTATTTGTGTTCAAATATCTGTTGCAAAGTGAGGTGTGTTGAGTTCACTGCCACCATACAGCTTGTATCACAACTTTTTGGTCAAACTCGTATCTCAAGGCACCACTGTATCTCAGTTCGTAGGTGGGTTTATTCGCACATTTGAACTCAGTTGCTAACCAAAACAGCGGCACAAAAGCTGTCTAAATAGTCTCTCAGATGACAATTTCTCCATTATAGTTTCCGAACCGCACTTTGCCTTCACATAAATTACAATACAGTGCTAACACTTTTTGATATGGTATTTGTAGATAGAAAGGCCTCCCCACTAATACATGCAACATGGTTCCGAAATGATGAATCAAAGAGTTTGAACTATGACATGATAATGATAAGTCAGTTACACTAAGATGTATGCACATAATAAATTTCCGATTAAGCGAGCAAGAACGCGGTGTTAAATCATGGGTGACGCTACCGCCCTGCGATTGGTACCGTTTCACAATGTTGTGATAGAGGCGCTGAGGAGCACCAGACATTGATTGGGGTCGGGGGGGGGGGGGGGGGGGGGTGTAGATATGGAGGAGTGTAAGGACACTGCTCGAGGTGGGTGGGGGCGAGGTTCTGAAGATGAACCAGAAGGTGCTGGGAGGATTGTGTGGATGTGTGTGCGCACCACATTCCGAACATGCCTGTGTCATTGTAGCGGGCTAATGAGGGCTGGGTGTGGCTACGAGGGGGGTTAAAGCGGGTTCCCCCCCTATGAGATTCGGTAGACTACAGGACAGAAAAGTTGGACGGGATGGAGCGGCTGATCTCACAAGTGAGGAATTCAAACGCCGGACATGAGAGGGCAGGGCCCGATGCCACTGGTTTGTGCGTGTGTGTGTGTGTATACACCGCACGCATACAAATCCATGGTGATTAAGTAACACCCACCTCTGACATCCGAAGCGGAAAGGATGGCTCTTAGTACCATCAATGCCCCCAAATCAGTGAAGAAAATAAGTGCTTTTTTTTACAACTATTGTTTGGAAATGTCACCCATGAAGAAAATTTTTAGTGGGCATGGTTCATGATGTCACACGTACCTCTGGGTGGCGAAAGCTCCACCAGTAAACAAACGCTTCTATGTCATTTGACCGCTTGTGAAGACAAGATAAATGGCTGGAATGATGACGTTAGCTGGCTAATTTATTGGCTTTTCTGTTGCTCGGATTGATGTTGCTCTTTTGATGGTCAGTATTTGAGCTCAGTATGATATGAACAGTAATACTGTACATTACTACAATTTGTGTCCATCCACTCTGCCCTGCAATGTTACCCATCACACAATACTGTATAACTAGTTAAGGCATAGGTAGGGCAACATCATTATAGACAGTCCCATTCATTTGAATGCAAGAACTGTCTTTTGTAGCATTTGTATTGAAATGTTTGGTTTGTCTGTGTTTGCCTGTTCAAAATGGTCACGACTAAAAGGAGAACCAAAGCTCAATCTCTCAGGAAATGATGTGACACATCCTTCCCTCGCTCCCTTCCTCCATTTGTCATCCCATCGCTCAAACACTGACGCGTGCTTCCACTTTTTCTTGGATTACTCCCCGACATGTTTTGAGATCAGACTAGTTTTATTCTACTTACCACGACATGTCTGAAATGTGGATTTTGGTGAAGGAATTCCAGCAGTCCTGTTTGCTGTGAAAATTTCCCAGTGTCTCAAGTTCAGTCAGTCGGTCAGAGTAGAGGGGCTACTTTTTGTCCATACATCCAGAGTGCCTCTCAAAACCTTAAGGAACAATTGACTCAGCCGAGGCACGCACAGCACTTGACATTCAAACGGACTGCTACGTGCTTTGCAATGACTGCTTATGTCAGTGTTTCCCAACCTTTATTGAGCCAAGGCACATTTTCGATTCGAAAAGTAATCTAACGGCACACCACCAAACAAAAATGTCTCCAAAAGTGGATACACAGTACCTTCTAACGTTTAGTGTAAAAATAAAAAATAAAAAAACATTTAATTTTTCCGGCTGTAACTATACGTGGCTGGTATAGAGAATTCAACAGAACTACAGTATTTGTAGTAAATGAATAATTGTCGGACCAATTAAACGAAATAGGATAATTTCCTGTGGCATTCTTCGACGGCACACATTTTGGGAATCACTAAATGTGGATTGCTATCCACAGCGACAAATACAGGGGCCTGACAGACGACATTTCAAAGTTAAGAGTGCCATGCGCTCCACTAGTTTGCGTAGTGCCGTAAGAGTACGTCGTCACGCAGCGTAAGGCACGCTCGGTTACCCCATTACGTTGTGTTTTTCAGTTGATTGTTTTATATTTATAGCCGACAAGGTTTTACTACTTTACTACAATGTTTGCATAGGGTAATGAGAAAACTACGACACATTCCGATTTCGGTACAAACTCCCCACTGTTGGAACAGAACTACGTCATAAACCGAGAACAGTGACCCTTAAAGGTAAAAAAAAGACAGTACAGTTTGGGAAGCACTGGATTATAGGACACAATGACACTTATTGGAGGTATGCACTTTTTGTAAGAATATCTTTTCCTTGCCCATGGCTCGCCGACTGACATGTGAACAGTTTTGCAAAATCGCCATCTGGCTTTACTATCCCCGACTGCAGTTCATTGGCATTTTGAGAAGATTTATGGCTGTCTCGCTGCTACATTTTGTAGTTGAATTTACAATGTCCATGGCGGAAAGTCAGTTACTTCCACCACTGATGCAAACACTGAACCTCGAAAGCAGGCATTTGCGGAAAGCCAGGGTTAATCTATCCGGAGGGCTCCGTCGGAACTTAGCATCAACGAAAGCTCGATTCAATGGACACGGAGTTACCAATACTGACTTCAGGTTGTTCAAAGGCTGCAAGCGGAACATTATGATGCTCGACAACCTCAAGTGCAAGGGAATGATACAGTATGCTTCCAAAAACTGCCAATCCTAAACTGTCAAATGCTGATTGCCTCACGTCTGTCGGAATGGAAAGGGTCTGAATTTGATTTCATTTGGTTACTCGTGTTGCGCCTCAAAAGTAAGTTAACCCATCTTCAACTGTCCAGAAATTTGGGTTAGATTCAAGATGAGTAGTTTTCTATGGATGTGAGCTTCAAATAGGCTTTGGCTCATGTTCAATGACAGGAGGTGGCTGAGGTGAGAATTACAAATATTTAATCAGCAAAGAGTTCTGTCACACTTGGGAGGACGCGCCGAGTAATGATAGCACGCAGAACACTCCACACCTTGTTATCAGAGACCTGGTACCAAGTGGAACGGCATCTGGAGCATTAAGGAGTGCGCGTGTGTATTTAGGGGAGGAACAACAACAAAAAAAAAAAAGATTGTGTCAGGGAGTTCTAGGTTGAAGCAGATGGCTCTTTCCTCTCTTTTGACTGTGGGGCACTTTGCTGTCAGCCCTCCTTTCTGGGGTCTCGTTGCCAAGCATCCCCCTTTCAGAGCAGATGGGGTCAAAGGCAAACGTGAGGAAGGAGGTGTTGTGCGTGTACAGGGATAACATTCCCCAGATAGACGAGAACGCTATTGGGCCGAGGAACCTCTGAGGAATCGGTGACAGAGTGATACCTCTCTCTTTGGCTGATAGGATTCACTGAGAGCTCGCTTATCTGCAGGCGCTATCAGCGCAAACTGTTGGCGAGATCCACAGCAGACGTCCACTCTTTTCCCCATGAATGCCTTACTGTTTTCATGACTATGCATCTTAATGGCAGATTTTAGGCACCGATGGAGGCAACGAAGTACAAGTATTGAGTTTTCTGATGGCTCTTTAATTTTACTCCATACATTTCAAAACAGACAGCTGTTCTCGCTGCTCGTTACTTTTTTCAACCTCTGACGCGATGTAAATAAAGAGAAGTTAGGTCAACTGCACTTAAGATCTTTGACGGATTGTGAGACCTTGGGGCTAAGGTGGAAAAACCAAGGACAGCGGTGACATGGGCTCCAGTCCTGGAGGGGGCAATAGTGCACTTAATGGGCGTCAATAGGTACCTCATTTGGCCCTAAATGCAAGCAGACTGTAACAATGGAGAACAATTTTTTCCTCACTTTTTATCTGCACCCCAAATTTGTATTTTTTTTTTAACATATGTCGCAATAACAAGTGCAATACATAAAAGAGTATAATACAGTAACTTTGGAAATGACTTAGAACATTATTTAGAATCAGCTAATACAAAAAAAAACAAGTTAAAAAATTCAATTAGTCAACAGAAATTTCCCGCTTACACATATTGTACCTGATCATTTATGTTCAAAAAGGAGTGAAAAGAAGTATAAACTTATCTATATTTCATTATTAATATATCAAGTCTGTTTAAAGTATTCGTATTGACTATCTACATGTGAGATAATAAATATAGTGTATTCCAATATGCAATGGACTTTCTTGTCACAGTACCATATTTAAATAAGGTTTAACTGCCAATCTTCCCGTAACTCTTCTCTTCTTCGAACAATTTTAGTGATCAATAAATGGAATGTCTTCTTTTCTGTTGTAGGGCACAGTTGGAAATTTGTTTAGTACTGCAGTGTAGTTCTCCTACCACAAGTGGCAAGCAGGCTCCCTTAGTGGTATGCGGAAGAAACAGTAAATTAAACCTTCAAACTTTACGTAATGCTGCAGTACATTTAAGTGCCGTTCAGTTGTATTTAACTTTTAAGTACATTTGCATATAATAATTTAGAAATGTTTGTTTTCAAACATCCATCTATCCATTTTCTGAGCCGCTTATCCTCACAAGGGTCGTGGGAGCGCTGGACCCTCTCCCAGCTATCATCGGGCAGGAGGCGGGGTACACCCTGAACTGGTTGCCAGCCAATCGCAGGGCAAATACAAACAAACAACTATCCGCAAACACACGTGCGGGCAATTTAGAGTCTTCAATTAACCTAGCATGCATGTTTTTGGGATTTGAGAGGAAACCGGAGTGCCCGGAGAAAACCCACGCAGGCACGGGGAGAACATGCAAACTCAACACAGGCGGGGCCGGGGATTAAACCCCGGTCCTCAGAACTGTGAGGCAGATGCTCTAACCAGTCACCCACCGTGCCGCTGTTTTCAAACATTTATGCAGATTAAAAAAATATGTGCAATACATTTCAATTGAATCATTTATGTACAGTTTTTTTTTTCATTTTCCTATGTTTAAGCACAGTGTTAATTTTCAAACTGCATAATGTTGCAGTGGCTTACAAAAATATGCAATATACCTTTTTAGAAATAAAACCTGCACCTACCACCTTACTGTATTTTACTGTTGGTCATTATGGTGGTACTTGGAAAGCCAAGTATTTTTTGAGGTAGTACTTGGCGTAAAAAGTTCGAGAACCACTGAGGTTTAGTAAGATTTTATTTTGGTAGTGATCAAATTAGAAACAAATATTTCAGAACAAAGGCAAAAACGATCCATGTTATTCAATCGGCTCATTGAATTAGGGAAGTACTGAACAGTATGTGGTTTTGGTGGACTGGTCTTCTTAAAGTGTTCAAAATTGAACCTCATGTTAAATAGTTGTCATTATTCACTCACCGACTGACTCTGATTAACCCGAAATAAAGTTGAACCCTGACAGCAACTTTGTTAATGTGCAACAGTCGTCTGCGGGGCTGACGTGAAGGCGGCTGTCGACGCACAACCTTGCAATCTGACAGATTTGCTGTTTGTTTCCAGGTGTTTCGTGGTAAGATTAATTTGGTAGTGTTCAGAGGAAGATCCCGTCCACATGAATAAATGTGCGCTAACAACTTGAACTCGGACACGCACTTTGCTGTTATTTATAGTGTGACTCAAATACAACAAGGGGATGGGAGGGTTAGTGAGCAGACAGATGGACAGATGTGTTAAAAGTTAGAAAAAAGAAGGGACAGGGAAGGAAACTCCTCGGACACAAGATGGATGTGCAGCTGGGCTGCGTGAGACTTTCTGGCACTGTGTCGTCGGTCCGTCAGCGGCGCGGGGAGACACCAGAGTGGGCCGTTTATACCCCCGAGTGGGTGCGGCTCAGGAAGTTGCAAACAGAGGCTTCCCGAGCAAAAAGTCTTATGGCGGTTCCCGTGGCCCCTTCCGCAAATCAGTGTTCAAACTAGACGAGACTGGTTGAATATTATATAACACACGCAGATGGTTGACAAATTAAAGGAAAACTAAAACATCAAGTCCCAGACAGTGTATGCAGTGTTATCTGTATACTTGAGCCACTTTTGATTTATGAATTGGTTATTTGGGTGAATAAATCAAAGTACTTGTGATATGAATTTAAAATGAGAAGCTCGTATATTTAAAGTCCAGTGGTGCCTTGAGATACAAGTGACCCGACTGGCCAGTTTTTTGAGATGGTGTTTTGTTTTTTTGCTTTGACTTGCAAGCAAAAATTGGAGATGCGAACGCTGTATGTTGGCAGTGAACTCGACTCCGCAACATCCAGCAGTTTGGCAGAAGGCGAACAATAATTCCGAAAAAAAAGAGGCTTCAAGCTTTTTCTTGCCTCTCGCAGTTGAAGTTTACTGTCAAACTAAACATCAAACAAAGAGAATTACACCCGTTTAAAACAACCACATAGCTTTGCCTTTATTAGGCCAGTTTAGCTTAATGCGAACAAAAAATGCTCAACGCATTAGACAGCCTAGTGAATAGCTGTATCTCTGTGTTATCATCCTTGAAGTTGACAGAAAGCAGACTCTCGTCTTTGTAATAGTTTCCCTTTTGACAATTGTGTCCGCAGCAATATAACTATTTAGCGCTTTGCAATGCAGTAAAGCTGGGACAGAAGACTAGAAGCTTCAGCATTTTTGACAGTTTTTACCACTCCACATCTTCTAAGTATATATATGTATTGTGGTTCTCATCATTTTCACATCTAAATTTGGCAATTGATTTCAAAGTGTGTAATTGGTGTTTTTAGAACTCACTGGCTAACCATACAATTTGGTCTGTGGGCCTTCATTGGGGATTTATCCCTTAATCCACGTCTTAATACTACTGTTATAATGTCGGAATTAAAGAAACCGTTAATTTCTTTCCAAAAACGCAATATAACCGCACTAATAATACCTCATAATATAAGATATGGTGAAAATTACAGTACATGAATTATTAATGTGTGCAGATTGTTACAGGCATGTCTTGCTAGTCAAGCTTGGGTTGCTCTGACCAACCAATCAGAGGATGGAAGAAGGATTCTGACAATACAGCCAGCTGGCTGGCCTAGTGAGGTGAATTTGAAATCTGATTGGCTAAAGTAACACTCCCGTTGCTAATAGAGTTTAAATTACCACTGAGTGTGGAGGCCCTGTGCAGATTAGATTGACATGGAGGCTGAAATCTGATTGGACAAAAAAAAAAAAAAAAAATCCTAAAGTTAGTGCAGCCAAGAGAAATGCTACTAAATATAGACTGTTGAGAATAAATGAACACAATTTCATAGAACAAATATTAGAATTGAGGTTGCAAATGTAGGAGCACCACTGTTAGAAATTGGGTGCTCTTTGATTAAAAAGAAAATAAATCATTCAGAAGGGGGGTTAATGAGTCAGGGAAGGTGTGGCGAGACAACAGAGTCAAAGATAAAACAGGTTCAGTCTGTCATAGTTTGTCTCCATTCTTTCCTTTTCTCGTGATAATGCGTTGCGTGTCTGTCTGTGTTCGAGGTGACTGGTTCCGGGTGGCCATCGGGGTCCCCTCGCCCTCCGTGCGGTCGCTCGGCTCCACGGCCCTGCAACGCTACTACCGGGCCAGCGATCTGGAAAAGGGACCCGGCGAGTCGCAGTTCGGCATGCGGAGGTGTCGAAGCGGCGAGCTTCTTGACCACGATGACAGCGCGGCGGCCGTCCTCGACCACAATGACTTTGTTCAATTAGGTCGCCGTCTCCGACGCGTACAAAAACATTAGCTCGTCTGGGGTTCAAATGAGGATTTTCTCTCTTTTTGTTGTTGTTGTCAGTGTTGGCAGATGAAGATGACAAGATGAGCGCTTCTCTGTTGGCCACAACAGTGTATCCTTTCAATGACTATTAAAGACGTTCAAATAGTTTCACAGACTGAAACTTCTTTAACCTGCTTTTAAATAGGCACCCCTACCAGGAGCCTACTAAGGTGTGTTCTTTATTTTCACAAATGTAATTCATGGGAAAATCCTATTCTCAGATAACGGTTTTTAATGAATGCGTGTCTCGTCAGTTGATCTCTCTGGACGGCAACAGTCTGACCACGGCAGATCTGGTGGCTTTGGGGCAGGGCTTGTACAAAATAAAGGTGAGTTAGCTCATCTACAGTATTTAACATTATCACACTAAGATAATGAGTGGCTCACAGGTTCATATCGAAATATCCGGTACAGTATAAAAAGTCTACACACCCCTGTTCGAACGCCAGGTATTGGTGGAGTAAATAATGAGACCGAGACAAATCATCTCAAAAGTCTTCTTTTCCACTCTTGTAAACTCTGACCGGCGTAGACTTTTCGAGAGGGAAAGTTCAAATAAACAACTGAGATTATACTGTATTGCATTGTTGCACAAGTGTGTACACCCTCTTATATCCTGTCACGTGTTCAGAATGAACCAATCGCATTGACATTTTAAATGAGTCGGCACCACCATTCAAAGTGCCTCTGATTAACCCTAAAGTTAAGCTCTTCTAGTAGTAATAGTAATCATGCATTACGCTTATATACAGATTCAGTCAGATCAGATGCAATTGAGTATATATGTATTTTATTTATGCATATATTTGTATATGTACATATACATATGTATTGATGTATATTTTTCTGTACTTTTTATTTGATTTAATTTTATTCAACTCCCTCAGTTAACCCCAGAGGCAGTCGACAGAGTTAATAAATCCAGAGCAGTGATTGAAGGCTTTACAACGGAAGGCAAAGGTATTCAGTCTTCTTTCGAAAAAGAAAAAACAAAGCCCTTTTTTTTTCAGCAATTATAGTGTTATGTTTATCTACAGTTGTGTATGGAGTCAACACTGGTTTTGGGAAATTTGCGCACACACGCATACCAGCTGAACAACTAGTGTAAGTCATTTATTTACAAGGATCAACTCATCGAATAAACAACACATCTCCCTCTCCAATCCTTTCCTCTTTTTTTTTTCAGGCAACTGCAAGAGAATCTTGTTCGCTCGCACAGTGCCGGTAGCTCACCCGCGTTTAACACACTCAAATTTTCCTCCAATAAGCGACCTCGCTCACTTGGGGTGCGTGTCTCTGTGTGAAGGTGTGGGCCCCCCGTTGAGCGTGGAGAGGACACGTATGCTGCTGGCGCAGAGAATCAACGTACTGGCCAAAGGCTACAGTGGCATCTCCATGGAAACCCTTGATGCCATGATCAAGGCCTTCAATGGTACGCCGGTGCCTTTGAATCCCATAACGTCGTCTCAATTTATTTATTTATTCTTAAGTGTTACACAAACACTCACCAGTTGCAACACTAGCAACCACCTGCACAATTAATGAGATCGAGTTATCCGTATTGCTACTATTTTGGTTACCTTATTTACATATGTATATTGGACTGCAACCCCACTACAATAATACATGTGCTTCACAACAGTGGTGCAGTGAGTCTTACCTAATTTTGCCGTTTAACGTTTTTCCATTTATTAATGTCAGGCGGACTATTAAAAATGAATAGTTTTTGAAAAGATCTAAAGTTCCTAATTTGACGGAGACCATTTTTATGGGGGAATTCTTGACCCGGGTCAAAATATACCAAGCAAATCGCGTGTGTGCAAGGAATGAACTATGACACTATGCAAGGGTTAAGATTGTTTGCATGTGTGTTGCAGCATCTTGCCTGTCCTGGGTCCCGGAGAAGGGCACGTTGGGGGCGAGCGGCGACTTGGCCCCCCTGGCCCACCTCGCCCTGGGCCTGATGGGGGAGGGCAGAATGTGGTCGCCACAGAGCGGCTGGGCCGACGCCAAGGCGGTGAGTTTGCCTATTTGAACTTGCACTTTCCCGCTACCATCGTGTTGATGAACCCGTAGTGAGGTCGCACGGTTGTAGAAACCACCTTTACTGCCGTTTGAAGCCAATTAATACAGTCTTTGGTTTAGTCCAAAAAGTAATGGAAAATTCTCAAGGGCTGTTATCAAGACAGATGAAAAAGCTAAGCAATTGTTTCGAAAACATAAATCGGTATTTTTGCCTTTGCATTCAGAACCTTTTGGGTCGTTTTTTGCAGGTACTAAAAGGAAATGGTCTCAAACCTCTCGTGCTCAAGCCAAAAGAGGTAAGAATTCCTCAAGGCTCTTTACTTACCCAAATTATCACTCAAAATTCTGTTGTAATACCTTGTCTTGACTTAATTGAGTGCTCCACTTTATGAGTTTTCTGAAGTGAAGTGAAAAAGGAGCAGTTACGGTGCTGTAATGCCCCCATGTGGGCAAGGATAAATGCAAAATGAGAACACTCTCAAGGAGCTGCTGTACTCACGCGAACCCGAGTCCAGCCCCTGATGTCACTCACTAGGCCACACCCCCTAAAAGGCAAAGGCTAATTTTTATTCCTGTCCAACTTTGGCGGTGTTCTACTGTAATTGTGTGAAAACAAACCTCTTCAGCTTCTCACGTGTGCGTCGTTCATTTCTCAGAGATATGTGCAAGCGAGCTCCTTCAATGTCATTTGCCTGACAAAAAATTGTTGTTTTATGTTCATTTTTTGAAAGTCATTTGTGATGATAGGGCATAGCTGTGATCAATGGCACTCAGCTGATCTCATCACTGGGGGCAGAGGCTGTGGAGCGAGCGTTGGGCGCGGCCAGACAAGCCGATGTCGTCGCCGCCTTAAGTTTGGAGGCCCTGAGAGGAAGCGCCAGACCCTTCCACCACGGTAACGACCAGCGTTGTACCTGAACGAGCTCATTGAACGAAAGCTCGTGACCTTGCTCATACTTTTGGGCAAATGTGAACTGAATGTAGTGTATTTCTGACACAGTCCAGTGAACTGTCTATGTTGCCACCAGAAACATGCCACAGAAAGCACCTATTGGTCTTTGAAGGGTTATGGGGGAATCTCAAAAGAGGAAAACAGCATAAGAATGATCATACATTCTCAACCAAACATTACAACGGTCAGAGGTAGTGAGCACCCATAAAGACAAATGTGTTTTCACTCATGGAAGCAGCACTTCCTACGCATGTCAGTTAACGTGCAGATCTGTTTATGTGGCGTACGCAGCAGACACATTGCCAAACTGTAACTTCAGCAAGCGGTTGAGGATGTGCCACTCATCCGAAGCTAGCGATATTAAGGGAAAACTCAATGCAGCTCTGCTTACCTGTAGGATTTGACATACTGTTTCAGTGTAGTCCAGTCGTGGCTTGAAAGTGGCGGTTCTTCACACAGCCTCGCTGCAAGTCATTGGCGGAGTCATCGTTATGTAAATTATAAATAGAGCCAACTATTTGTATAAGGCAAGTAAAATGTCATTTTTTCCCCCCAAATTCTCTTACGTCTTATTTAATTACATGTAAATTTCCCTTTTCCATGCTACTATCTCAATATTTCCGTATGCGTCATAGCTATCCATGCGGTGAGACCACATCCTGGACAGATAGAAGTGGCCGAGAGAATCTGCGCTCTTTTGGATTCTCCCATTTTCCCCTCACAGATTTCAGGTTGATAGCTCAACTATTATGCTCTAATATTTCAAATTTGGTGTCATATAAATGTTGACTTTGACGATCATCCTCCTGAAGAAAGTCACAGATCCTGCAATCGTGTCCAGGATGCCTACACACTGCGCTGCATCCCGCAGGTGTAGTTTCATTTTAATTGAGGAGTTCATTCGGTTTTGTCCTTTAATTCACCTTTTTCCTTCCTTTTAATTGGCTGCATGGTTTTCCTTGTTGCAGGTTCATGGAATTGTGAATGACACCATCAAGTTTGTGCAGATGATCATTACAACTGAGATGAACAGCGCCACTGACAACCCTGTATCCTTTGCCAACACCAATATAATATATTTTGTATTGTTCAATCGCCAGATATAATTTACATATATTTGTATTATTTATTTGTTATATTTTTTCAGTATTATTATACAATGATTTATTCAGGTTAATTTATATTTTTATGCATAATATATTACTGTATACAAATATATAAAGTAGGGTTTAAAAATTATATTGACATTAAGATTTTTAGAAATTGTTTCTACTTTTTAATTTTACATCTTTGTTTTTTTAAAGATGTATTTTAAAAGTATATAATATTGTCAGATAAGATATATATATATATATATACAATATTTAAAAAAAAATAGTTATTAGTCAACTGCTTGATATTTTAAGCTTTAAAAAATATTTGTTCATTATATACTTTTTTTTGGGATTTTGTATTTTTTGTTATGTATTTAGATATATGTAATAATATAAAAAGTAGATTAAAATGTAGATTTAAAGTCACAGAAATGTCTATAATGGATGTAAAGACGACTAATTAACTGCACTGAGCACAATGGTAACATAATATTCTCGTGTGAACCCCAAAAGCTCTATTTTGTCCTGGGTGGCTTTAATTCACAATATGTCCACAGGGTCGAAGTGTTTCTCACTCCACTAATTCAAATGTACATGGTGGGCCCTCAACTTGACTTCAGCTGGTGTTTGCGGAGAGCGGAGAGACCTTATCTTGTGGGAATTTCCACGGAGAGTATCCTGCGAAGGTACAATGATGTCATAGCCGATGATCCATCCGATCCGTAATTCTGTTTGGGTTGGCGAGCAAAACGGTGGAAAGGGAGGCGTCGGACACAATGAGGCAGCACTACATGATATGTTATAATACATCTTGCCTCATTCTTTCCTTTTGTACTGCGCTTGTCTCTTGCCAAACTCAACTGTTCGAAGGCAAATGGCCAAATCCCAGTGAGGTTCTCCCTTCTCTGTTTGTTTTTTTTTATTTTTTTTTAATAAATATATAGAGTTTTTGACCTGATATTTCATTACTTCAGTCTGCTGGCAGTCTTCCGCTCTGTTCTGTGGCATGGTTCCACACTGACGTAGCGTAACATTGATCGAACCCCATTGGTGCATCTACATGTCAGTCACCACTGCAGCCATTGCCCTCCAACTAACTTTTAATATTTATTATAAATTATAGAACAGTACATTACAACTTTAAAAATGGAAATAATAACAAATCTTTAATCTATATTAAATTATATATTTTAAAAAATGTTAAAGTATGTGTTAAATTGAAAACAAAATATTTGATGTGTAAATATATCATTGATTCAATAAAAACGTTTTTACAAAGGGAAATATATGTATATATATATTTATATATCCATCCATCCATTTTCTGTACCGCTTATCCTCACCAGGGTCGCGGGCTGCTGGCCAGCTATCTTCGGGCAGGAGGCAGGGTACACCCTGAACTGGTCGCCAGCCGATCGCAGGGCACATAGAAACACACAACCATTCGCACTCACATTCACACCTACGGGCAATTTAGAGTCTTCAATCAACCTACCATGCATATTTTGGGGATGTGGGGGGAAACTGGAGTGCCCGGAGAAAACCCACACAGGCACGGGGAGAACATGCAAACTCCACACAACTGTGAGGCAGATGTGTTAACCAATCAACTGTATTCTGAATTTGTAAGGTTTTTTTAATAATGCAAAACTATTTTCTTTAATGTACAGTCTATTAAATTCTATGCATGAATTAAAAAACATTTTAAAGGGTAAATTAAATTAATGTAAAATTATGTAAATATATAGACAACTATTTTTTTAAACAAGGAATACATAAATAATAATAATAATCCATGATACTTATTTCGCGCTCTCGACACTCTATAATTGCGTACATTATTCATTCACTCCACAGAGCTAGCTATTTAGTCTGACAGAAGCGTGGCTGCCATTCTGCGCCTCCGGCCTCTGCGATCACCACTGAACGAACATCCAACCACATTAATTCATGGGCAATGTGGGTTGGGTGTCTTGCCCAGGGACTCAGTGATGGTACGCGCTTGGGTGGGATAAGGACCAGTGAACCTTCGGTTGCAGGGTTTGCACTTAGCTTCTGCGCCACACAGGAATTGAACAATTTCACTTCCAAGCACCACAGTCTCATCAAAACCATCATCTATTTGTATTTTTTTCAGGCGCTGGACTACCTGGCCATAGGCGTGCACGAGCTGGCCAGTTTAAGCGAGAGGAGGATCGAGAGGCTGGTGAACCCGGCCCTCAGCGAGCTGCCGGCCTTCCTGGTCAAAGACGGAGGCTTGAACTCGGGCTTCATGATCGCACACTGCACTGCCGCCGCTTTGGGTTGGTCTCTGGATTAGGTTCCTTTGAATCCGGAAAACTCCTAATTGTTATCCCGTCACAGTGTCCGAGTCCAAGGCTCTATGCCACCCGTCCTCCGTTGACTCCCTGTCCACCAGTGCCGCCACGGAGGACCACGTGTCCATGGGCGGCTGGGCTGCCCGCAAAGCTCTCAGAGTCGTGGAGCATGTGGAGCAAGGTCACCCGTCCCCCACTAGTGGATTCACACGCTTTACAATCATGTTCATGTCTCAAAACGGTGGCGTCATGTTTTCCAGTGCTGGCCATCGAGCTGCTGGCTGCCTGTCAGGCTCTGGAGTTTCTGCGTCCCCTCAAGACCACCGCTCCTCTACAGAGGGTCTACCAACTTGTACGCTCTGTAGTCAGGTAGGATGCCTCTCGCTAATATGCAATACCGCCACATTGTGTCGTAACCAGTGTCCCACATGCCAGTTTGGGCATAAACTAGACGGTTAGCACAGGTGTGGGCAAACTTTTGTATTCAGGGGCCACATTTGACTTTTACAAAAAAAAAAGATTAAAGGTGTATACATACATGTAATGTTTATGTAAGATATGTATTTTTCTTTAATAATGTATTCTCATTTCTGTTAAACGTATTTGTAAAATTATTTGACAATTTTTTAATTAACACTAATGATAAGTAAAAAAAAACAAGATATGTGAAATGTACTCATTTTTTGTTAAATTATGATTGTTTTATAAATATTGTTAAATGTACTGTATATGTAAAATTGTTCACAACCTTTGCAGATTACTGTGACTTGGGTGACTGAAAATCTACAGACATAAAGAAATTATATATATTTTGAAAGCACATCGGTACTATTTTTTTTATTGATATTGTGACAGGAAGTCAGAATTGATTTAAGCAATTATATTAGGCTAACAAATGACATAATCTCCCCAGTGCCTGGGATAAAGACCGCATCATGAGCCCTGATATAGAGGCTGCGCACACGCTCCTCAGACAGCAAAAGGCAAGTGCGCCCCAAACAAAACCGACAACTCAACATTCAAAATCAAGAGTTTGTGTATCCTTTGACTGCTTCCAGGTGTGGGCTGAGATTCAACCATACATGGACGAGTACAGGAACAAGATGCAGGCGTGAGACACGAGGGGGAAATTACAACTTCAGTTTTATTGGCCATTTTTATGCTATAAATAAAAATACTGTAAAGTTTACACACATCACGTTTTTTATTCAAATGAGTTACAGAACATGTAATAAGCACATAAATTGGGTGAATTTACAAAAAAAAGAGCCAGTTTATTCACAGAGAAGTGACATTTTTTTTGCTTCGGATAGCCCGCTACTTTCCCAGAGGCTTTATAAAAAAAAAAAAAAAAAAAAAAAGCAAAGCAAACACGCTATCACACATGCAAGGAAAAAAAATTTGAACACTAAATACGTTGCGTGAAGACTAGCCTTTCAAATACAAAACACCTTGTCCCGGCAGTTCGGTTGAAATCCAAAACATTTGGTACCATACAACTTTTCTTAACGGCATGGCGGACATTAAGCGGAACTAGAAACTACTTTCTACTCAACAATTTGTCTGTACATGAAGGGTGCTGCAGCAGACGGCAGCACGCAAGTCTTTCCTCCTGGATGGCTTTTTGCCACCCGCGCCGGGTTGGGAGGTCCGTTTGGTGAGCGTGGGTCACTTGTTCACGCTGGAGGTGAGGCCTTGTCATGAAAACTGGATCTGCTGCACAGTGGGAATCTGCAGGACAGAATACGAGTGGGCAACATATTATGGAAAGTTGACTTTTGTACTGTTTGTAGACAAACTGGTGAGTCTCTGGAATGCCATCAAGTGTAACATTAAGGAAAAGCTGTCTATTTTCCTGAAAATGTGTCTGAGAGCAAGTTGTTTCAGGTTTCTCCGCCCATGACTTGGAAGCTCGGCTGGGGAAAGACCCAGCACCACCTTCAAGCCAGAGTCATACTACACTGTCAAAGCCGAAATCAACGATCAAGTAACCTTATTTTTTTGCCCTTTTCTGAAAATCTGCGAGTGAGTCATTCAGAATGTTGCTTGGCTAAGTCACATAATAACCACCTCTCTACCGCAGGTATCTCTGCCCATGATCTGGAGCTAGGTGACGACCTGGTATGAAGTGCCTCTGCTTTATTTATTTTAAAGGGTGCTCACTTTTTTTCCTCCTCACACTCTGGGCTTAATGTCAATTCACTTGCTTCATCAGAACCCCCTATAGAGTACCACCCCCTCAAGTTCCAGGAGACTGAAATAATCGTAGGTAAATAAATTGTGCTTTTATTCTTTATCCTTGGTGTATTTTGACAAAATCACATCAGAGAAGTAATTAAGAACTGGGAACTGTTTTAAATACGGAAACCATAATTAATACATCTCCCTTAAGAATGTCTGCCTACCTGTTGATATGAGGTGGTGTACACCATGACGTTTTGCTGCTGGCCGTCGGCCGTTATAATTCCCGCTGGAAGAGGGTTTGCTGCAAAGGGCAGAAAATGATTGACTTGTAAATATAATATGCTTTTAAAAAGAATGGGAGGGATGACAAAAGTGAATTTGTCATATCAAAAAAAAAAAAAAAAAGTGCATAAAAGTCAACTTACCGAAGCCGTCGTCCGTGAGCTCCTCCCCCAGGCTTTCACCCACGGACACGCCGGGCATGCCTTTCTCCCCTTTCATTGCCTGGTGAGTGGAAATATAGCTTATTTAATGTTACATCTTGTAATGCTGCCGTAAGTGGTCAAGGGTAGACACAGCCGCCTGCACCTCACATTTTTATCCAGTTACTCTATATCCGATTCTACAAATATTCAATAAGTACAGTATTCAATTGATACAAAAATTCATTACATCTCACCTCTCTGAACTTCTGCAAGTAGAGCTTGAGTGGCTCCACGTACATGTCGAAGCCCAGCGTGGACATGGCGAACAGGATGTCCTCACCGTTGATGGTCTTGCGCTTCTCCTGGTGGCAGCGCTCGCTGGCCTCACTCGTGATGAAGCTGATGAACTCGCTCACGCACTCCTGCACGCACTCCTTGGCATCCTTCGCGATCTGCGGCAAGGAGAAGGATTGTCGAGATACGTTCTATAAATGTACAGTGACGAAAGCGTTTCCCGGCTTTGGAACAAACCTTTCCAGTTTGAGGGACGGCGTTCTTCATGATGCGAGCCACGTTGGCGATGGGGAGATAGATGTCCTGCTCCCTGTAGTTCTCCTTCACGCCACCGTCGTCATTCAAACCTTCGTCACCGTCATCTATGAGAAAAGAAAAAAGGTTGAAATATTTTTGGGGGTCATTTCAGGCTTCACATAGCCTACAGTTGTGTCATGAATTATCATATTGTTAGCTTGATAGCATAACTGCCCAAGTCATTTTTAACTTACAATATTAAAAAAAAATATACAAATGTGCTTGCTAAAAAACATGTTTTTTTTTCTTTGTCTGTGTAGAATTTAAGACATCCAGGTCATGGTAATCCTCAGAAAGGTTGAATCGAGGCAACTAGACTGTTCTTTGTTGAATTTGTCTTTGTTTTCCAAAAATAACAGAGGCAATCATGCTTTTAGGTTAACAATTAGTTTTTCTTTATCAAAGTGAGCTAAAACCTGTTGCTTTTTTATCTAGAATGCCATGCCACATATGACGGTTATATGACCCAGTTGTACCATTATTGAGTACTCACCATCTTGTTGCAGCACGTAGTGCGAGGATGGGATGTACTCCCCAGCGATGCCCAGCTGGGAGGCGTCGGTCGTGGCACCGTCTCCGTCCATCTGGGGGAACCCACAAAAGCACTTTTATTGTTCAATTAATACCTCAGCTATTACATGTGCTCGAAAGAGATACAATTTGAGAGACGAATAAATATGCGGCCTTGAGCAGTGTCAGGCTCAGAAGTAGACAACCACAGTTGTAAGTGTTACGGGCTGCAAAAAGGGGTGTTAATGCGGGCAGTGGAAGGGAGCCTTACAAGCGGTAGGAAGTTGTTAACTTAAAAAGGGCAGAAAGGAGCATTACGAGCTGTATAAATGAGTGTTACAGTACAGGGTGGTTGAATGGAGTGTTGCAGGCAGTACGTAGTAGTATATAAAAGAGTATTATGGACGGTAGAAAAGACTGCTGGAGCTGTATATTATCTATCCATCTTCATAAAAGCGTTTAAATGATGCAGCTGTACCTAATGAAGTGTGTGGTTTGGTTAAAATAAAAGGCATTAGTAAGATTTTGTAATGATTGACTTTCCAGGATAGAGTATAATAAGCACACTCTCATTGAAAGGTTATATTACCCTTTTATTAGCATTATTACATGTAATTCAGATGTAGCCGATTAACATTATTTTGATGCTTGTCAACCAACCGCATCCTTGGCAAGAAACCCCACATGGAATATTGCACTATTCGGTAAGTCGTTGGCGTGGAATTAAAGGTTGAAATGTGATTTTTGGTTGACAAAGAAAGCAAATACTGGTAGTGCGCTACATACACACACACACGCGCGAAAAACACAATTGTGTGTAGCTAAGGTGTGCTAACTAGCGGCTAGCTCACTAGCTTGCCATCATTACCCCTAAAACAGTAGCTAGCGTAATTCCACCCGCCTGATTAAAAATAACACATTGTTTTAAATGAGCATTATATCATTTAAAAAAAGGCAATTCGGCCTTGTGTTACCTTCGGTAGGTAAACCACCCCCCACACACACGCTGTCCATTGCGTAAAATGGACATTTCACATCCACAGTAGCGACAGCGTCGGCCCTGTTTCTTTGTCGGAGAAGAACGTGGCGGAGGCCCGAATCGTTTTAACCGGCAATTAAAACAAGTTTCGCCGGGGATATACTTCCTGACCAGCGGCTCACGTTCACGCAGACGACAATTTTTTAAAAAAATGAGCCGGCCGACGGACATTGCCATTCGAGCTAACGAGGAATCGGTTAGCAATCATTGGCCGGAGCCAGACACAGACCTGCAATGAAGCCCTGGTTGGTTCCCTCCCTGAGACGGCTGTTTGGTTGGACAGAAAATGGCTGCGAAAGGACCAGTCCCAGCGCGGAGCCACGGCTGCGCTACCGGCTCTGGCCGGTAGAGCGCCACGCCGCCTTCAAGAGCTCGTCCAAAGCTCGTTTTTCCACCATTCACCATTCCATTTTAGACGAGCCAACGTACATTTGAACGGTTTATCTTTACACCAAAATAGACTCACACACAGCGTAATTACGAGGACGTGACATTTGTATGTTACACTGCATCATGTTAAATTTTAGCGTGGTGTTTATTTTAAATTGTACATTTACGTCATGACTCGAACGCACCCCCCACTGATTGTTTTCACCCTCCCACTGTCTCTATTTGAACAGCAGCAGGCGGTGCGCAGTCCCCCACCACAACTTCTCACCCCCGAGGTATATTTTCTCACTTTGTACGATATATAATTAGATTTTATCTTTCCTAGTTGTGATTCCCCTCCTCAACAACCGAGTGCAAAGTGAAACGTGCTTAAAAACGTAGTTTATCGATATCTGGACTCGTGCTCAGGGAAAGCAAGGAAAATGTCGTCGAATTTTAATAATTTGGCGACTACAGTAGTTAAAATACTTTGATATCTAGTTTTGTTGTAGCTGAAGTTCGTTTTTCCAGCACGTCTACTCTCTAACATTATACCGCAAGGTGGCACCAGAGTAAAACATTTACTGTAAATGGTGACCGAGAAGTCAAAGCACAATTATTAAATTGGAAACACATTTGGTCTCTAATTAATTCAAAAATATATACATAAATAAAAATTTAGATTTTTTTTGTAAACTTATTTTAAATGAAAATACATATCACTTCATTTTACTCTGTTGGCAAACAATAACATGTTTTTATTCTTTTGACATCAGAGGACTACGGCAAAGTTAAAAACACTATAAGAAGTTACTGTAACAAGATGGAGGCCTACATGTGTCAACAAGAAAGAAAACACTAGTAAGTCTCATGTGGAAAAACATTTGTTAAAACTGAAATGAACCCAGACCTAAAGCCTATTGAACATTATTTGAAGGTGACCCAAAGGTGGCATTTTGCTTCTGTGAGGAAGAGTTGAGTATTAATCTATGACAATAAAGTCATTTTACAGGTGGTTGTTGACTATTCAAAAGTTGTTTCTTTACAGGTTTTGAAACTTTAAATTATTCCTAGAAAATAATTAAATGTACTTTTCATTTTAGATGACTTTAATTTTAGCTATACGGTATTAAAGAACTATTTTTTTTAACAGTTGTGTGCTCACTGTCTTTCCCATTCATTATATCTCGCCGTTACTTCAATTGACCCTGAACAGATGGCGACTAGCGGAGCAGATAACCAATTTCCCCCATGTGTGCCGTAAATCTTAACATACAGATCCATCACAGCGCAACACTTTGGCCTTTCTGGCGCAACCCAAATTGACTTTTCCATCTTCCTTGACAGCGATGCGTCCCCTCCACCACCTTGCAACTTTGTGCAACCCGAAGTTCCTGACTGAGAGCTTCCTTTGGAAGAGACAGTATGCGAACTCCAAATAACCATCAGCGTTCTCTCAACAAGTAATGGTCAAGGTAAGTAAGTAATGAGCATTGATGTTGCGCTAGCACAGAGCGTACAACAATACTCACAGGAATATTTTTCCTATTTGCACCGTGCATCCCTTGATTCAAGTTCACCCGGATCGGCCGCTTATCTAGTCAACAGTACGCATTTCCCCATAACACAGCTGAGGTAATTACCATATTAATGGTCTTATGGCAACGGGAGGATCAGGGAGCTGCTCCACGGTTAAGTGGAAGAACACCGCGACTGATGAGAGCGACCCATGTTAAAGCCTCCTTCACGGTTTCATTTCTGCCGAGTGTGTCGGCATTTTACTCATTGCCTCCTTCAGTTCTCTTTAGCTGTGACTCCTTTAATTATTACTCAACTTACCGGTGACTCCAAGGTGATTTTGATTACAGTAAATCCTCCCCCTCAGTGTCAAGGAGGTCATCAATCCGCAGACATTTCAACCAAATCTTGCGCCTGGCTTCATATCGCGCTCAGTCTGAGGTCCTCCGGGTTGTCAGTGCTTGAGGAAGCGCGGCTAACTTCGAGGTCAATGTCACAGCGGTGCATGCAAATGAGTTTCCCCGTCTGGGTGCTGAATTATTCAAGATTTTTTATAAAAACCCCGTCACTCAAGGTACCTGCGTGGCTACTAATCCCACAGTACACTAAAAGGGTTAGGACCTCGTTGGAAATGTAATTAATAAGGCATTCAGTGAGGGTTTGAACAGAGGTCACTGGATCTTTTATTGAGTGACTCCAAATGGTATCCAATCCAACTTTAATTCTTACTATTTTAATACAGGCCAGGACTTTTTGGTCCTCCTGCTTGCACCTCATTGACCCAAGGTGAGCGTACCGGACGGGAAAGTGCTGAAGGCGACCCCATCAATCACGGTTGCCGTGGGAACCGGTAAGGGCTGCCGTGACACGCGTGCTGTTAACTGGTGACCTTGACTGTCTACCGATGTCTTCACGTGACAAACAGCCACGCGGGGACTGTGCTGCCAGTGCGAATATCCGTCATGTTTCATGCACAACCACCATTAATTTCTTTCACCTCAACCATCCCTTCGTTAGTTAGTTAGCTGGATTAAGAGATAAATACATAAAATAACATACAAATCCAGTGAGCCACGCATATTGTTGGTTCGGCATTTGGAAATTTGGCAATTTGCCGGTTTTATTTAAAAAAACATTTTTAACTTACCCTCTGTTTTTCACTGGAAAAAGTCACCCATTTGCTGTTTCTGTTTTTTATTGTATTTTCTTTTGGGACCCGTCCTCCGTTATTTACTGAAAACCTCACACATGTTGTGTTTTGTACTCAGGCCAAAGCAATAATGGTCTTGCTATGTCACCATCTGCTTGGCATCCTGGTGCCAAGGAAACATTAGAAGGGAGTTGAGGTTCAATTAGACTAAAGTACAGTACTTGTTTGCCACGAGCCTAACCTATTTCACTGTAAATTACTACTACTACCACCATATACTATTACTACCTCTATCACCACTACTACTACTACTACTGCTAAGATTTATCAAGAGTCATGCCCCTTTGTGCGTGTTTCCATTGCTTTGGTAGTTAATTAGCGAGATTAATAAATAGAAAAAAGGCATATAATAATAAAAAAAAGATGACAACTACTGTTAATATTTATGCATTATGTTTCCATCCAATGGCTTGTAAGCTAGCAGGGTACCAAGATCAAATAAATACACGCCCCTTTGTACCGCCACCAAGGAGGGTGCTTCCATACCTTGGCTTGTACACTCGCGGGAGTATTTGCATTAGTATTATTTTATTATAGTTATGAATCTTCATGACAAGATTTTGCCATATGCAGGATGTGGGTGTCTGTAAGTGTGTACAACCTTGACTGAGGTCAAACTCTACTTAGTGAAGCTAGTAATTATTTCCTCTCCCCCCCCTTTTTTTTTTAAATTTTATTTTTAAAAAAAAATATTGTTTTCTTTTGCGCTTTAGAAATGTTTCAAATTATACACTGATGATTAATTTTAATCACTCAGCGTGAGGTAGGGCTCACCCTTCCAGCACATCTGCAAAGTGCAGCTGACATTTGAAAGGCTACAGGAGAGAGAGCGTTAATACTCAGCTCAGGCCTTTATCACCGCTCTACGAACCCCGGGGGGTTTTATGAACTTAATTTCATGTAATGAACTCAACGGCGATTGCGGAATCTAAAATCAATGTCTATCAACGCTCGTCATTTAATAGGTCCCCGGTCGGTTCTTGAGCGAGCCCTCAGGCCAGGATTCCCAAGGTGCCGTTTGCTTTTCCACTTGTCCTATTTCCGCTCCACCTTGACTGCATATATTTCTTGAAGGACTGACCCTGAATGCTTTCCCCTCGCCACCTCAGCTATGCTCAATCAGTACGTACGCGCAAGGGCCTCATTTTAATTCTGCCGGAGTGACGCTGAGCTTCCCATCCATCTCGTGCCTTTGCTGCAGTGTTTATCAATTCAGGGCCGATGCAATCTGCAGACCACCTTCGTGGCACTTCCCATGACAGCACTGCCTTGGGTAAATAAACGATTGCATCACATTTCCTGCTTCGTTTATTTATTGATGTATTTATTTCGGGTGGGCAGCTGAGAATGTCACTGGAGGATAATCTGATTACACTGTACTTAAAGATGCTACATAGAGATAGTATTCATCACTGCCTGGGTACTTTATCACCACTTGGTGGCGCTGTAGATGTGTGTGCAAATGGAACTCAAGTTAACTCCGAAGGTGTTTAGACTTACAGTATAACAACATAATAGAGAGAGGGATATAGAAAAATGTGTGTGGGTTGCCATTGTCTGCCTCTCGCTATTTTTGTCACTAGTGCTTATGTTACCACAATGTGCGGCAATGCCAGACGCCGTATAATAAAATCGTGGCCTGAATTGGAACAAGCCTCTCAGCATGTCGACGTGCATTTTTTAACCGTTTGATTAAAAAAAAAAAAAAAAAAAAAAAAAAAAAAGATGACATTGCTTCTTCATTGTTGTGGTTGTAATTTGCAGTGTTGGTGGAGCGCTCACCCTAAGGAGCGCTTTTGCCTTCTGAGATCAACAAAAATGGACGTAATACAATTAGAAGTCTGTCATTGCAAACCGCAACTATAACAATACGACACAATACTGTGGATTTTATCATTGCGTATTATCTTTGGGAACGGTGAATTTTTGGCTCACGTTGGTTTGTGAAAGTGTGCCTCATGAAGTGTTCAAGTGTTTTTGTAATATGCAGTTCACTCCTCGGCAGATTTGCGCTTTGGCATTCACGAATTTGCCTATTTGCAGATTTTTGGGGGAACATGTCCTTTGTTATTTGCTGTTTTATGCTTAGGCCAAAGCCGTGTTTAATATGAATTTATTGCTTTGCCACCATTTTATCTTCCACCATCTTGGTGACAAGAAACCCATGCTAAGTGAGGCAAGGCCATTATCCTGTCTAATAAAAAAAAAAGAAAAGAAAAAAAAAAAGATCTTTGCCGCCATCTTGGGCGTCGATTGCTGGCAGATTGTCTGCTCTACGCAGCATAGCTTGGTCCCTATCCAAATATTTATTTATCAGAGTCAACTCGGTAATAAAATAGCTCATAGGAAGGTAGTAATGGGTAAATGTGCAAAGTGCACAATTATTAGTTTCTCTGATATTGCTATTTCTAGGTTTATGAGTCAAAACAACTTTTTTAAATTCCCAAATATTGCCATATCATCTCTGCAGAAAATGAAAAATGGTTAATAAACAGTAGCGTTTAGGAGACAAGTGTTAGCAACGATATCAATTAGGGGTCTGTTCCATTTAGTAAGTAAGGGGAGACCATATGAAAATAGCGCCTCAGTCCAAAGATGCACACGCTTATATAGTCAGTAAATAAGAACCTAAATGGCCCAAACGATCAAGTCGCGAAAGACAGAAACGCACATCTGCATGGGCGCGCTCAATTTGTCCCCAAGGCCGGGGGTCACCTTGCGCCAAGCGGCTCCTCCTCCCCCCCGCACGCCGCCCAGCAATGGTACGCTCCGCGGAGGATGCGTTTTGCTCAAAGACCGGCGGACGGTCCTCCCGTCTCCTCATCAGTACCACCAGAAGCGCAGCAGGAAGGTTCGAGCGAGCGGAACCTTCCCCCCCGCCCCACCGGGTCTCCCTTTTTCTTGCCCTCGTCGGCCATGAAACAGACTTTAAGCGAACTCATGAGGATGAGCAGGATATGCCGGATGGTACTCGCCACTTGTTTGGGATCCTTTATTCTGGTCATCTTTTATTTCCAAAGTATGTTCCAACCAGGTAGGAGCCCATGTGTCTTCTTCTTGTTTTGGCACCCCATCAAATTGTTTGCCGCACAAATCGACCTGTGTTGGAATCGACCCGGCTCCACATTGATTTTGCCCGTCGAAGCGTGGCGTTGTGCGGTCGAAGGCGTGAAAGGAGGAGCCCAATTCCTCGAGGAGAGGCGTCGAAAGGGCGCCCGGCAGCCGGGCTGACACCCGCCCCTCGTGGCGCGCGGCTTGACGGCGGATCCGAGCTGGAAACCGTGCGCCGGCCGTGCACCGTGAACGCACCGTCCACGCGGAACAAAAGCAAGCTGCTGCTTCACTTTAGCTTGCGGAGTACTGCGGTGCCTTTGGTTAACGAGAATAACTTGTTCCGTAAAACACTCCCATTTCAAATCCTCTTTCCCCATTGAAATGAATGGAAAGGCCATAGACTGCAGCCCCCGAAACACCAACCCCCCAAAAGTTTTTACATTTTTTTTTTTATGTTTCAATGAGATATAGCACTCTACAGTATTGTGCTTTATAAAAACATTCGGAAATAACATGATTAAACAGAATGTTAAAAAAAAATTAAACACTTTTTGGATCACGATTTCATGCTTTCATTCAATGGGCTTCATTCTTGTGGGTGGGTGTGTGCCTTGGCCACCGGGGGCAGTATAATACAGACATAGGTAGAATACGCATAGATTGTGTTGATATAACATGAAGACCGTTGCAACTAAGCTGCAGCAATAGTTGTTTTTCGAAGACCATTTGCAAAATTGTCTGTCTACATGTTGCCGCGCCGTTTGTGTTCTTAGAGTATTACGACTACGCGACATCCATGCCAGTTGTGTTAGGTTGTTCATGGCGTTTTGCATTGTTTGTTAGCATTTAGCTAGCCGTCTTTCGAAAGGCAAAATGATGTGCTTTCAACTGGGCGTGACGAAAAGCAACTTAAAGCAAGCACACTTGGTGTCTTTTTTGAAGATTTGTTCGCAATCGTCAAACTGTTGCTTGCTGTGAAGTTTGCTCACAACAATCTCCAATTTTCGCTCACAACTCAAGACAAAACCGGCTCGCATCTTGGAAAACTTATAAGTCGGTCACTCTATGTGTACAGTACGGAGTATATAGATTCCAGGCTGGAATCTCGGTTTAAGGCCCTTCCTTTCTGCCGTTAAGAGATAAATTTAGGAATGCTCGGCCTCACCTTGGCAAGTGCCAGGGTCAACGCAGTCTGTCCCTGCGTTTTTATGTCTGCCATCCTCGCAACCGATACGCCGTCACAAACAGAAGGGCGATATCTCAAAGACTTTGTACGATTTGGTGACGCGAAAAGGTTGAGCAAGTTGTTGTTCTGAAGAGCTGTCACGAATCATACGAGTGGTCAAGAACCACTGACTTATAAGGAATGTGACTGACGTTCGATTAGTCTCGTCATTTATCGATTGTGTGGAATTGATTGTTGATTGTCTTGAAGCAATTAAGGCAGAAGTTTGCTGTTTAAAGAAGCATAGCGTTTTCTCTGTGTCCACGAGGTGCGGGCAGTCTCGAAATACATTTCAGAGTAATTCTTTTAGTGTCCAGATTATGTTGTACGTGTATGTGAGTGTCTGTCATCTACAACCGGTTCAAACCGGTTGCTCTGTTGTGGCATGAATAAAGCGGTCTATGAATAATTTTCCCTGTAGTCATTCAAGGAAATGTAGTTAAATGGCCACCTCACACTGACTCTCGGTTCTGTTGAGGATTTCTTCCATAGAAGGCAGTTTTTTCCCCTTCCCGAAGCGCTCGCTCATGTGGTCTTCCGCCGGTTGTGTTTAATATGTGAGCAGCGTGGTGCTGGACCTGATCCATATCAAAAGTGCCTTGAGGTAACGCTTGTTGTGCATTGGTGCTATATCAATATAATTGAATTTTGCTTATGCACGCTACCTTTGCCAAAAGAAATTGCTCACGTCTGTCAGTGCAGGGGATACGGGTAGTTGATAATTGGATTGAAGCTTTTTCTTTTTTTTTTCTCTCTTCTCCGTAGGATCTCCCTCCCAGGTTCTCCGTGGGCGTTGCGTCATGCTTTACTCCCACATGCCTAGAGGTCACAGTTTTATTTTAATGACAGGCCCCTGCGTTGCAGGATGCTATGACCAAGGACAGTCTGAAGCAGGATATTTGGGATTTAAAGGAAGCATATGGATCTTTTTTTTCCTCCCACAATTTAAAACGTTTCCCAGATGTCTTTAATAAAAGCGCTCTCTCGTCAGTCGTCAAAATAAACAAAGTGTAAAGATTACAGCGAATTTAACATCCACTTGTTACACTCTGGTGACTCGGTTTTGGGAGGCCAGTGTATGTCTTTTGTTACTATGACAACCAAGGTGTGGCAAAGCAAGCAATTTTCCGATGCCTGTAATGACAACTTTTTTCAGCGACTAGCAGCACATTCAGCCACTTTTTCTTCTGTTGTCGGCGACTTCTGGAGACTCCGACACGCCCTCCTCTTGGTCCACACTGAAAAGGAATAGCGCCAAGTCACCACGAACAGATTTAACCATTTCAGGGGTGTGGCCGAGTGAGTGATAAACCAGCGTGCTGAATGTGCTCGTTTGTGTTGTCGATTCCCTTTAGAGTGCTTTGCGTGGTTGGTTTACATTCTTTTCCAATGTCTCCACAGCACAAGGGACGCTTGACACACCCGCGCACGGACACGGCACCAGGGTTGTTTGTCAGATAACGTTCCCGAGCCAGCGTCGCCATGGTCGAGGCATGTTTAAGAGGGCTGCCAATGCTGTCTGGCCTCCCAGTGTAAAATCTCGCCTCCCCCCCCCCCCCGGGACTTGCGACCTCTTTTTTAAAGTGAGAGAAGGAGACACGGTGGCATCGCGCACATAGAGCCGTACCGTCGTTGTCTTCAGTCAGTGTAATGTCCACTTGGAGAATTGTTCCACTGCAGATTGGCTTAGTTGGATCTGTTTGAGACATGGCTTTTGCAGCACTTCCATCATATGCCTGAGGTTGTCATCATGCGGTTGCTGTAATTATAACACGCAGCGTATAGTTCAAACATCCATCCATCCATCCATTTTCTGAGCCGCTTATCCTCACTAAGGTCGCGGGAGTGCTGGAGCCTCTCCCGGCTGTCATCGGGCAGGAGGCGGGGTACACCCCGAAAGGGTTGCCAGCCAATCGCAGGGCACATACAAGCAAACAACCAGTCGCACTCACATTCACACCTACGGGCAATTTAGAGCCTTCAGTTAACCTACCACGCATGTTTTTGGAATGTGGGAGGAAACCGGAGTGCCCGGAGAAAACCCACGCAGGCACGGGGAGAGCATGCAAACTCCACACAGGCGGGGCCGGGGATTGAACCCCGGTCCTGAGAACTGTGAGGCAGACGCTCTAGCCAGTCGTCCACCGTGCCGCCATAGGTCAAACAATGTCATTTCAACCCAAGATAATGTTATAGTGTTCAAACCAGCTATTTCTTAAGATTTGGATACAGGTGCGAATCCAAATAAATGTTTTATATTATTGCAGGGACCTCTGTAGTGACAAAATTGAATGGATCGGGGGTTGATAAATTAACAAACAATTCTTTATTTTTAATCCAACGGAAGAATGTTCTGAAACTTGGTTTTAATGTCAGCGTGGTATGTAGAACACATGCTGGCAGAAGGAAATTTAGTCTTGGATAGACTTCTTTAGACAGCAAGACTAAATAAACAATTTCACACAAGATGTGGGATTAAAAATGCTCAATTCATCGATTATTATGCTTTTCCCCAATGTACCAGATCAGTAAACAAACAGCGGTCTCATTTGCATTTGGTTAAAAAGGCAAGTCACACAGTTTTCTTCAAAAATGCTCCCACAAGAAGTTTGTCGGAAATCGGACTAAAATGTATCAAATTGAGATCGCAGCAGCAGCATGAACGATTTAAACTCAGAGAGCCACGGTGGAGTGTTTGCAGTCAAAAATTGTAGATCGTGAACAGCCTGTATTCGCGGGGATAGACGCGAATAGCAAAAATCGGGCGTAATTGGCGCCCCAACCTGAAGGGTTTGCCTGTAGGACTGCCTGCTTAGTCCGAATGGAGCTCCTCAACTCACTTCATAGTTCCTTTGCACCAAGATGCCACCAGATGGTGTCAAATAATTTGGCCTGAGCACAAAAACAGCACAAATTGTTGAGATTTTCAGTGAATAAGTGGAGGTTGAAAAAATAAAATCATTGAATAGGTGAATTTGTGAATGCCGGACCCCAAATACTCGGCGGGTTTACGGTATTTTGTCATTTGGAAAGTGTATTTCAGTATTTGTACTGTATTTAGTTGTGTATACTAAAGCTTAAATTCACAACACAGGTTATTTTTGGTCATGGGGAAGTGGTGCCTTTTTATAAAACACATTTACATGTTGTTAATGACAGCACCTCCCGATTGCTCGAATTGATACGTTTTTGTGATTGGCGCCACGGTACTGTCCCACATTTCCCCATCCGCGTTGTAGCCGATCTCGCTGGAAAGAAATACGTTCCTTAAAGATGCCTGGCGCCATGTGAAGCGTACGTCTCAGGTAGCAGGATGTTTGTTGCACGACAAACACAGATATCGAAAGTGTAGTGTAGGATTTTAATTTGCCGATGATGCAAATAGGCCCCTGGCGGAATAAAGCTCATTGAGTGGAGAGTGGAGGTGGTCCTGCTCTGCCTCCAAAGGGCCGCTTAGTTTTGGTGGAACTGTTGACTGCTTTGAGGGTGGACCTGCAACTTGTCTCCGGTAAATTGAGTTGAATTGCACGGTTACTCATACCGACCGCGACAGAATCATGAGAGCGCCGCCTCTACCTTTTCTGGGGGCTAAAAAGGAAGTGTGCTCTGCGCGTCGTTTGTTTGGTTTCCTGTTGAAGTGCCTGATGTTAGTGTGTGTGTGCGTGCGTGCGTGCTGAGGTTGCAGATCTGTTCTGGTTTAGGCAGCCACGCCACATGCTTGCTCACATTTAACATCCCTCCGAGCTTTTGGTGACAAAGCTGCCATGGTCGAAAGCAAAGAATCGGCGCGTCTTGGGAAAGAATGAAAGGTTCCGCCTGTGGAATTTCTACGGGATATTCGAAATTCCTCACCCTCGTTGCCCTCCTGCCGCATCGTCAGCTGTAGCTGACAGCCGGGGTCAGCCTCGGTCGGTAACGTCAAACATGGGAGCACGCGGCAGTAATTACAATAAACCATCCAACACCCAACTATATCACTGAACGACCTAACGAACAGAGACAAAAAGTACACATTTAAAGTCTGAAATGATTGTGTGTAATGTAAGTGTGAACATAATCTAACCACCACACCGAACTGAGGCTGTAACGGGATTTTCCCCGAACATTTTTGCAAAATGCAGAATTGTGTGACTTTATAGGTGCTACTGTTCCACTGGTTTATTAGTACACAGAAAAACACATTCCTAACCAATTAACATGAAACTATTACAATTACAGTGTACAACATAGATCCTTTGCTCCATTATGCCACAAGATGGTGCCAAACCAATATTTTTATATTAGACATGGTTTTGGCCTGAGCACCGTTAACTAACATAGATTGGGTTTCCCCCCTAAAAAAATGTGACTTCGCTGTCTTAATTATATTTTCATAAGGATCCAAATAAGAATTGTCTCGGTTTTTTTGTCCTGTTACTATTCACTAGTCTATTTTTGCCAGATGGCGTCCGAGATAGAATGCGACAGCGTGTCTTGATTGTTTTTCGATTAGTCACGTTTGTTACTTGACCTAATAGCACACATACCTGCAACATACAGTACATACTTAACCAAACGGCATGTCATGGCTAACAAAATGAAATTGTCAGATTTGTGCGTTTGCGCCAGTGTACTGTTCTCACGCGCTGGGATCGTGTTTCGTATTGAGAGCGCGTCTCGTCCCGGACGTCCTATCTGTGTGATCTTCTGTTTTCCTGCCCAGCTGTGCCGCTAAATCCCACATCTAACGTTGCGGCGTGGCGGGGGAAGGGTAGAGGAGGGATGAAGCCGTGAGTTTTCCAGCATCTCCATTCATGACTAATCCATGCAGATTATCAAGGCTCGGCCAAGCACATATCAGACGCTCTGCTGCCTCATAAATGAGACTTTTCATATTTGTCTCCCGTTATTAAATTAGCTCATGAGTCACCTCAAAGTTAAATACACAGCAGTGATCTTGTCTGGTAACTACAGTCAACAACCAGTCGCGCTTCTATTTGTGTACAGTAACAACACGAGCTGCAGGTCACCACCTGATTGGCTGGAGTTCCGTGGCTTGGCCGAACTCTTAAAGATTTACGACTATAAATATTGATCATGTTTAACATTTACGATTGTTGGCCCGCCACCGTATTCCAAGTTGACCAAGGAGGAAAAATCCCTCTTTACAAACCACAAGATAATCGGTCAGGATAATCTTTCCTCATTTTGATCACAAGGGAGGAAAAATGCTGAAATTTGGCACGATTGTCAGTACGTGTGTGCCTCGATGGCTGAAGGCTGCGTACCGACCAGTGATTCTTCCAGCATTTTATGTAATTATTTGGATGTATAGCAGTTTTATTTTTTTTTTAACTGGACAACTTTCATCGATAAACTGTTTGGTTTAGACCTTTCTGTGTTAGGGTGTGATCATAACGAGGGATGGAAGACTTAGGTGCGGAATCTATTGGTGATTATTCGTGTCTCCAAGCGAGCAGAGGTACTCTTCTACACTAATCAGTGCCATCTCGTGCAATTCAGACAACATTCAAACCAGATGCTTGTATTTTTGGGGGGATGGCGGGTGGTCTTCAATACATCAGAGGCGGCGGCGACATTAATGATGGCAACTTGCCGAGTCAGCAATGTGCAGTCTGCTCCTCAGCGTTGCCAACACATCATAAAATGCAGATTAGTTTGTTTAATGCACATTTCCCCAAACACCGGACAGACTGAACCGCATCTTAATTGCTTTTGCTGTCCCCCCCCTCTCAGTCCAGTTATAAAATATGTAGTAAGAATACATATTTTGTATAGAGAAGTTTAGTTATAGATGTTCTGAATTGAGTGGAAACAATTTTTTCTACTTCATTTTCGCCGGGTAGGTTTTCTCGCAAGCGGTTGTTAAGTCCTCATGGTCCGCATTTGCGCTTACCTTGCTCTCTCTGCTCGCACCCGCCTGTGACTGCCTTGCCTTGAAGTCTGATAAATGATGCATTTGTGTGTCTGCGCACACCAGGGTAAAAGGCTGAACATCTCTCCTCGAATCACTGCGGGAAACTCGCAGACCTCATTAGGTATTTTCAAATCCAGGCGCTTGCGATGACCGAAAAATAATGAGCTCCCAAGATGTGTGATGTCATTAAGGCTGATACCGAATGACCATTTGTTAAATTAGGGTGTGAATTATTTTTCCCCTCCTCCACAGAGAAGTAGTGCTCTCAGATTCAATAATCAATGCCGTCAAAGTTTGAACGATCAAAAATGATTTGAGTGCAGCTTGGGCGCAATTATCAGATGTCTCTAAAAGATGATCCTGACATATTATGAACTCGTACAGTTGTGTTTGTCTGCATTGTGCATCGTACGTTGGTACGTGCGCAGCACAGTAAAGGTCACTCGATGCGCGACCTCGGCAGCAGCAGTAGGAGATGGTCGGAGATGAGAATGTAATCACACAGCTCACGTCGATAAATATCGATCTCAGTTGTTAGGTCCTCGCCCCCGAGAAGTAAGTAAAGGAGCGCGAGTTTCGTCCATTAGCCACATTAGGGCATTAATAACAGGCGGGCAGGAGGGCGCCGACTATTTTTAGGCACTGACGAATGGCCCTGAGGCTCGATCTTGCAGTGTTTACCTCTGGAGGAGAGGGTGGGCAGGATGGAGAGTTTGTGTGTGCGTGCACAAATGCTCAGTGTATCTTTGAAGGCGCGCAGTGTACAGTGGAACCGCGAGAAAACGGATTGCCCCCGAGGTCAAACACAGTTAGGAATTCCATCAACATTTTCCCCAAAGTGACTCATATGTTGACGTCATCAACATATGCGCGTGCCACTTGTGAACATGGAAGGACTAATTGCGCTCACATGCTTTGCTTCTTTTTTGTGTGCCTCAACAAGTACATTATGTGCTTATGGTGATTTCCAATGACATTATTCACAGAGTTTGGCTTTGTTTTGTTTTTCTCTCCTGGGATTTCCTTTATATTTCCTATAGCCAGTTTTTTTTTTATCCCAGGGATCCACTTCCACAGAAATAATCGAAGTCAATATTTTTCCCCAAACTGAATATGTTCAAATAGGTACTTTCTAAGTTTCCTTTGGAAAAATGTTGCTTTTCTCAAAATGTATGTAAACATGATCCGTGATATATTAACATTTGCGTAATAGGCACTTTAAATTTTGCTTAAAATGCCTAAAGAGTTAAAACAGGTTTTACGGTTGCGACAGTTTGACCTAGAAACAGATTATTTTCTATGGGAAAATTCCTCTCGGCCTCGGAGGTTCCACTGTACCCGAAAACGGAACGTCACTGCACGTGTTGCGCGTCGACAGCGCGTCCTCAGCCGCCAGATGCAGACAGCATGGCGGAAGAGAAGTGAATCATGGTTTTAATTAAGGGGACGAGCGCCAAACCACGTCTCATTAAACGTCTGCCGGAGGAACATTTCGAAGTACAGTAGCTCGCTACCGGGACGCGTAACAGAGGAGGAGGAGGAACCGAGTTTCCACTGCACCTTGACCCCACGCTTCTCTAAATGTGGACTTTTCCCACTAAGGACGAGGAGTAATAGACCCTTAGATACTCTTTAAACACTGATAAATGCCACTAGGCTTTTGGTATTCAAGGCAATGGAGCGCTGAGGATTTTATATGCGTGTGTTGCAATGAGCTTTTTCTGTGTTGCAATTTCCACTGCAGTTGGAAACGGCCTACTCTTTTTGTGACATTCAAGCTTAAACAACACTTCGAAACGTTCAGTTATGCAGAAAGTCCGGTTCACAATAGGATGACATCTTGCTAGCCCACAAAGACTTTGTTATATAAAATCTAAGGCCATGTGAACAGGAATACACAGGTACAGCGGTACCTTGACTTACAAGTGACCCGACTTGCGGGTTTTTTTCAGTTATGAGCAATTGCTGGGCCATTTTTTGTACTTTGATTGCAAATAAAAATTTGAGATACCAGCACTATACGGTGGCAGCGAACTCAACTCACATCACAACAAGCAGCAGTTTGGCAGGGAGTGATCGATTCTTCTTCTTAAAAAAAAAAAGTCTTCAAAAAGTCTTCAAAGTTTACTAGCTTAATATTGCAAATGCAAAACTCCATAGACGCGCTAACGAACAGCATCGGTCTTTATAACCCTTCAAGCAACTAATATTCGAACACAAATGGTGCTGCAACACAACTAGCCAGATAATATGACAATACTCACAAATGATCGTTTGTGAAGCACAACTAATATTACCGCGGCTTACTGAGGAGCTGAGAGGTCTCCGTGTATAGCCATATGTCTGTATTATACTGCCCCCGGCCTGAAACAGATGAATGGCATTTCTATTCATTCCTTCCATTTGTCATTGTCATTTGTCAAATCATTATGTCTGTAGGCAGACCTGATGCATACTTCACAAGCCGGTGGAGGCAATGCGCGAATTCCCGTTTTTAGTGTCTCATAATGTGACAAATTACTTTTATTGCGCCATTTAAAAATGTTGGAAAAGTCTACAGCACTCCAGGATTAAATGTCCTCAACCCCAATGCTTCCATAAATCTTCCCCCCTTCCTCTTTTTCTATACATGTACCGTTCCCATTACTTCCATCTGTTCAGTGGGTTCTTTTTTCCACCCCCGTTTCCAGCGCGGTAGGCTGGTTTGGCCGGTGGAGCGGCGGGTGCCGCCACCGTCCTCCCTGCCGATTCCGTGCCGCATGCAGTCGGGCGCTTCGACGGCCTCCAAAAGAGGTCAGAGCGGACATGTTGGCAAGAGACGAGCAGGCAAACTCTTATGACTGACTCAGCGAGTCGTGGGTACACACCAACACAGTGCTGTACTATAGTGCCCTAATGAAGTGGATCTATTGAGATTTAATAAACCAAATGAGTTGTCTTTTGCTTGAAGACGGGATGACAAGCTTTTAATTAAGTCCTCTTAATATCATTCATAGAATAGTTTACTGTGTCCAAATATAGCCTTTTAAATGATTGTACACATGATGACTCTTTGAGTCTTACAGTAGAAATTATGATTCCCCCCCCCCCCCCTCCCCCACTGTTTCAACACTTTTTGGACATTTTTGTCCACTTGAGGTGGCCATCTTCCCATTCTACTTTTGTAAATGTGACTGAGTGGGTATACCTTTAAAAGGTGGGGCCTGGCCCGGTGAGTGACGTGGGCGTCAGCGAATACGAATCTAGAGTCGGCTGGCTGAAACTGGCTAACCCGTGACTCCGTGTAAGTTGTGGCCTTGGGCCACATATGTATGAACGTGCCCGTTAGTGTTGTATTTTCACTCACGGAGACAGCACTTCATCACCGAGCGGCCAAATTACACTTTGCCCTTTAGTGTACGGATCCGTGCATCGCCAAACATCATCTGGTAACACTGTTAACCAACGCGAATCTGTGCCAACACTGCAGCTCCGCTTCCATGTAGTTGCTTGAAAATGGCAGAGCTTTGGCCAGGCTCGCCGCCAAGTTATGAGTGGACCAACTCTGTGTGGGGTGTTTATTGTGTAAATTAGCCAATTTGTGATAGGAGAAGTCACTAAATGCATAGCAGTTTGTTTACAGACACATTTCCAGAAAAAGTCAAAAGACTGACTTAGTTGTGTAAGTGTTTCCACACTTGACGGGAAGGCAGGCACTTTAGAAACCCGACTGTTTGTAAAGAAGCAATTAAGAAGTCAATTTTTCCTAACAAGTCTCCTTTAAAGTCTTAAACCAATTGATAGACCCAATATCAGAATAGCAATTAACAAGAAACATTAACGGGGTGCATCTCATAATCTGGGTTCCAACTTGATGACCGCGCGCCGTCCTGCCACCTTTATACACGTCACGGACGTCATGTATCGCAGTCAGTCTTAAAGCTGTCAGTATAATCTGTTTTGGGCGATTAATGGCGCCTGTCGCCCGCTCCTGCCGCATGTGCCAGGAACACGTTTTTGCTTTTTGTCACAGAGAGGACATTGTTTCCTACTCTACAGTGCCTTTCCCTTTTTGACCGTAGACACGTGAATGTGACGGAAACAATCGTTACCGGCTTGCACTCCTCCCACCACGTGCTGTGCAGATAAAGCTTTCTCCGGCTGCGCGCACTCCAGGCCGGTTGTCCAAGTGATGTCTATACCACGGGGGGAAAAAAGCGTGTTTTTGATGTACAAGTGCCTTGAAGCGGATATTACATTTTTCCTGTAATCACTCATTTCTTAGCTTTGGCGCCTCGGCGAGGCAGGCCCCTAGAGGAGCTCATCCGTCATTCTCCATCCGAGAGGGCCCATCTGTCATCGCCTTGTAACGGTAGCATTTTTAAACAGTACACACTCAGGATATTCACCTGCTTCTGGAAATATTTATTACGGCTAAGGCGGGAGCCAAGGACGAATGATGGAAGTCTGGGGAAACGGAGGTTGGGGGGTGGGAACAAATGCTCAAAGCTTCGACACGTTTCTCCTCCTCCTCAGGCTGTTATCAGCTCACTTTGCAGGCGGGATGGAGTTGCCATGACGATGGGTGTAAGGACCACAATGGGACCAGATGTCGTGGTCGACTGGGGTGTGGCCCAATTGGTAACAGAGCAGAGGTGCGAGTCTGGTGTAGGGATTGGGAATGGCCGTTCGGCTCGCCGTAGTACGTCATTTTCTCACCCCATAGACATGACTGTGTATCAGGCTTGAACAATTCTTAAAGCCGGCACCAAAAGGTTTCCACGCTAAAATGTAGCCGCGGCGTATCAGTCATTTCATGTCGGTGAAATTCCACTGTCCCCCGGTGCGGTCAGTTCCAATTTGCGGCGCTCGTGCGCAAAGCTATTTCCTGCACAATTCTTTCTGCATTAAACACATTTCGAATGCTCAAAAGGCGCGTTACTTCTAATGTGGGAGAAATGGAGCGTAGCCTCAGCGCGAGCGACGACCGCGTCATATCAGTTTAAAGCGGCTGATGACCCACTTATTTCTTTATGGGCCTTCAGTTGCCATTGATGATTACCGGCTAAAAATTCGCTCGGGGTGACTTGTTGCGCATTTTTCTCTTCCGCCCGTCAGTATATATCATCAGTGTATATTCTTGTTTCGAGTTGGTTCTTTTATGCTGTGGTTGCATGTTGCCCTCCCTGCCATTTAATTGTCTTTAAAGATGTAATAATTGAGACACTATCCATCCGTTTGATATTACATGAGGCAAAATGGAGCGCGCTACGTAGCTGTAACCAGCAGAGGCGCTGTTGCTCCAGTCTGAACTGATTCTAAAGGGGTGACGTCAGCTATGGGAAGTTGAGGTGCAGACCTCTGCTATGGCACAACTTCAGCTCCGTTTGTTTTCCTTATCGTCGATCCACGAATGGGAGTAAAATGCCCATCGTGCCGCGTGCACGTCTACTGTGAATTTGTGAGGGAAACTTTGACCAATCCCGTGCGTACCTGGCCTCTTGCCCAAAGTCGGCTGGGATAGGCTCCAGCTCAACCACGAACCTAATGAGGACAAATGCTGTCAAAAGCGGATTGATGGAACTTATTGTCTCCAGCTCCCTGTCGTCGACGCTCTTGTTTACACTTTTATCCGGTCGTTCCCCCACAATCAACCGTGTCCGCTCCTCTGATTTGTCTCTCGCAATCTAAACGGTGATGACTCGGACACATGTCCGCCGTCTCGGATCGATTTCCACACGTCCCCCTGCCAAGTCTCCGTGGTCAGCCGACTGAAAGACAAGAGGCAGCCGCCGGGCAGCTCTAGAAGCTTCCGTGCTGCATTTCTTAACGTCTCCGAGCTTGCGCGTGCACACACACACACTAACTCCCGGGCACTCAAGACCTATAATTTCCACCGCTGTCTATTTTAGGAGAACTTGCAGTGCTGGAAAAAACACAGACGCACTATAATTTAACAGTGCATAAACGTTGTGTTGCAGCAGGCAGCACTAAAGGTATTCGAATGAGAGACGACGAGACGGAGCAAACAGTGAAGTAAATCTTGCTCATGCTTGCGGTATGTTCTCACGGCTTTCCAAAATGTACAAAATGACCTTGTTAAAAGATACGGTGATAATGAGACAATTTGCCATAACAGCTGAAAAGGCTAGCCAACCACATGGAAGCAGCTTTTGTTTCGGCATGCACTTGTGGCGAGGATGACGGGGGAGAAAAAAAACTAAGGTGGTGTGCTCACTATATTCCCGTGACATTCAGAGCATTAGCAGGGAAAGGTAAAAAAAAATCTTCAGTTTCGTGTGTAGTTATTGATTGTTCAATAGCTTGACATTAGTTTATTTACCACATAATGTCCTGAATTCATCTTCATTTGTTGAATACAAAATAATGAGTTACCATTGCGCAGACACTGCTTTTAATAGCATTCAATCGCAAAAAGTCATAAGATTTAGGGATGTGCATAATTAAATTGATTAAGAACATTAATTGTCTTGAAAAATATGGCCAAAATGTAGTAAAGTAAAGAACACGATGTGCTTGCTGGTATCTGATCCAAAAGTAGAGAAATATATTCATATATATGTGTTACTGGACTGATGATACGATACAGAACGATATTGATATCGTTAGCTCAGCACGAATTGAATATGAGAATACACTTCAGTCAAATATAAAGCTAATCTCCTCAATTACTGAGATGCTGGAGCTTCTGAGAATAGCACCGGAAAGTGTGTTCAAACTTTTGTATCTCCTCTTAATTCTGCTTTTGTTATAGTGACCAAAAGCAAAGCCAGAATAGTCCGAGTCGCGAGGTGACTTCGGGGTCGACGCAGCTCTTTTCGCAAAGTCTTGCGTCTCCAGTATTATCCCGTCGTTGCATCATCACCGAACTCGAGTTCGTCTTCAGCTGCAGCGCGCAGAGAAGGCGAATCGCCGATGGCTTTCGAAAGCGGCAGGGCAATTCCTCCGAGTCTAATGAAAGGGGCGATGGGAGCGGAAAGTGAAAAAAGGTAACGGCTGTGTTCTATTTGGAGGTATAATCGGTTTTCCCAAAACGTGAAACTGCACAAACCACTTCTGGCCTCCACGGGGAATAATGGAGTTTAGAACAGGCACTTACGGCACATGAGAGGGAACGCTGCTGGATAAACAACCTATTAAAAGAATTGCCTCCCTGTGTCATATTGTTAACAAACAAACATTTTTGTCCTGGGATACATTTGTTGTATCATTTAGTCCGCGTTGTCTACAGCTCATACTGTACATAAATACATGTAGTCGTTATTGAAATAAAATAAAAGCCCAAAACAAAGCTGCCAGAATCACAATTGTTCCTTACTGTTGCTCTAAGACGCTCAGCTTGAAATTGGCACACCCCATCCGATATCATATTTTCAGCTGTATACACCCTATACACACACACGCACACACACACTCACACTTTCCATGAGTCCACGTGCTAATTTTACTAGCCCAAATCACACGTTCCAATTTTAAACCCCATTGTGATTGTGCGAAACACGCGTTCATGAGTTATTGCCATATACAACATATAATGTATATACACGCACTTACCTTCCACTCCCTGCCTATTAGGGCTTCATATAATTACAGCGTGGGTCCGGCTTGTTCAGTGTGACATCAGCGCTCTTGTTTATTTTTTTTTGCTGTAATTGCAATGTGTTTGCAGTCAAAAGATAGAAACACTCAAAGAAATGCGGGGGCTGAAAGCGCCCACGCACAATTTTCACACCAACTTCCTTGCTTGACTTTGGCTATTCATCTTCAAGTGGCTTCCATCCACTCTGGTCTCTAAGAGATTATATGGGATGTAAAAGACAATTTTTTGTGCGAAAATGAGAACTTTGTTCTTGCCGGAGGAGCTCATGCATTTTGCATTAGTTCGGTTTGTTTGTGCCACATTTCTCCATTTGATTCTAATAAAATGGCCTCTGATCCCAGAATCACTTACAAGCTGACAAAGCACCCACTAGCTCAAAGTAACTTTCTTTTGAGCCCGTTATTACAGGAACAGATACAATACAGGGCAAATATTGGTCATTGCCAGATGTTCTCATGTTGAGGATTAGCGGTACAGAAAATGGATGGGTAGAAACTTTCATTTTAGATGCTTATTGGCAGATTGTTTTTAACATTCACCAAATATATATTTTTGAACTCCACAAAAGGGCCTTCTAATTATACATAACTTGACAGAAAATATCAAAAAGATTTCAGTTCTGCAATAGGGGTGACTCGACATTAAGCGGGCTAAACAAAGCGACGCTCGGGTTCGGCCTCGCCGCCCTCGAGCAGCCGGTTCGGTCCGCTGCTCGCCGTTGCGGAGCTGATGCCTTTTCGATTGACATGGGAAGTGTAGCTTGCGCGTTCGAATCGAACGACATCCGGTCGCCTCTCGGATCGCGGTCAAGAGCTCCTGGATGTTTGAAGCTCCCTTTTTCGTCTTACGGCTGAGTGCGTCTTTCTGTAAAAGCGATGGCATCGCGCCTCATGTCAACCGCATCGACATACAGGCGTGTCCGCTGCTGTTTGCTTCGTGGAAGTGGATGTCCCCCCCCCTATAAAATCCACATCATTTATGTGTGTATCAACAAAGCTGACACTGAGTACGATGTGTGAAATAGAAGGACTTAGAAGGACTGGTTTACCCTGCTTTATTTTCCTCATTCCTCAAGGATGTTGTCACTGCTGGGAAAGTATGGATCATATATAACTTCTATATTGTTATTTGACATCAGTGTTTTGACCCATTGCCTTCTAAAGCAATTTAGTTTTTCCAATTAACATCTCGGGGCAGCACGGTGGTGTAGTGCTTCGTCCGACTGCCTTATAATCAGGCGATCCAGGTTAGAATCTGCATCGGAACATTACATTTGTTTTTCGGTCTCTTTGTGCTTGCATGTTTTTTGGTTTTTTGTTCTTTTTTCTTTATTCGCGTGACTAATGAGATAAGGCCGATTACTAAGGAACTCCTGGCAGTCGGAGTGAGACATTTGGTGATAACAATCACAAAAAAGTGAGACTGAACTTTGAATGAAGTGGGGAAGGTGGCTGTTTTGACACTTAACCCATGAAAGTAAAAGATCAGAATCATTCAAAATGTAGCTGTCGTGATCCACAGGGGCTGCCTCCACTTGACTGTGTAGGTAGAAAATACTCTGACCGTTTTTATTATCTTCTCTGTTGGGTCTCTGTGGACTCTGCCTTTGTGGTTTTTCGAAATCAATCTTTTGTCCCTTTCACTACCATGTTTCTTGCTTCGGGATTGCAAAGGCCTTTTGCTTTTTTTTTTTTTCCCCCTCCTCTCCACCTCTAAATTTAGTCCCCTAGGGCAGCTGCGCCTCTCTGGAGGTTTGTCTGAACTCCTCCTCCTCCACCAGTCAAAAACCCTTTTATCACACGCACGGGCCACGCCCCAGAGAATGATGGGATACCGGCTAAAAGGAAACGAGTGAGTGTCGGAAAATGGCCTCCTACCCAATAGGTAGTTATTACTGTTAAGAGAAAGTACTCATCACGTGAGTCAAGCCAAAAGTATTTAGAAGTTGTATGGAAAGAACCCTTTTTTTCCACAACAACAGTAAGCCTGCGATTGCGTTAACGATCGTATACATACATACCGCCACATAGGACGGATAACTTTAGAACAGAAGCACTCAAGTGCGGTTTTTGAGCCACAAGTTATCTTTGTCTGTCTCCCACAAACACTTTTGCATCACATTCACTCCACTTAAAAATGTATATATTACACTCTTGCAATCGCATCGTGAACACTTACTGCATAATGTCAGGTTCTCAATGCAACCCTTTCTTGCAGAGTTTGAAATCCTGTAATATACGTATCCTAAAATATCATGGGTCGCACACTGACAATGGGTCATATTCACATAGCCACACTTCACACATTTTTTTTGCCATCGTAAATCTTCACACAGCGCTAAGAATTACCATAAGAAATTCATCTTAAACAATCAAACTCTTTGCAAAGCAAATAGGTCTAAGCAAAGTAAAGTGTAAGAAAAACTAGAATAGCATTGCAAATATTTAAATATAAATACTGTACATAAGAGATGTGAGAGTGGTCACACCAAATTTAACACACCTGCTCCCGTTCTCACCGTTCATTCAGACCTTGTCACGCCGGTGAGCAAAAATTGGGCTAATTGGGCCAAACTTGGACATTTTCACTTAGGGGTGCGGTCATTTTTGTTGCCTGTTCTTTCGACATTAACGGCTGTCCGTTGAGTAATTTTGAGGGTGCAGTAAATTTACACTGTTACAAAAGGTGTGAACTAACTACTACACTGTAGTGAATTGTCATTTTTTTCCCAGTGTCGTGCTATGTTTTTTTTTTTTTTAAATTGCTTGTTTTATCCATACTTTTTTTCAATACAACAAAATTCTTCATCATCCTTTATCTATACCGCTCATCCTCATTAGGGTCACGGGTGAGCTGGAGCCTATCCCAGTTGACTTTAGGCGAGGCGCAGGGTACACATTAAAATATGACTTATCTGTCCGAATGTAAACATACATTTAAGAAACAGTACATTGTAGGTACAGTCCTCAGGTGACGTGTGAAAGAGTGTCTGAAATACCGCCGGTTTCGTAGCCTTGTACAACTCTGACTCACACACACACAAACACACTCTTCTGCTTTGTCAGAATGTCATCAGATATTTTACACTCTGCCTTTTTCTGCTGACTCGGGCTTTCCACTCCACTCCACTCCACTCTCTCTGGGTCACTCGCTCGCTCCTCTTGAAAAGGCTCAGTGTAGGCACACAGCGGCTGACGTAGATGAAGGCGTTGTGTCAACAGCGCAGGGACGAGGAAATGACGCCGATCGAAAAGAGAGCGCGGAAACACACGTGACGCCTGCGGTTGACAGAACGGCAATGATTTGAAATGACATCCACTCCAAAATGTTTTCATTACAATAAATACACAAGAGTCATTTACGTCGAATGTTTCGTATGTAACGACTCCCCCTAGCCCCTCACCCCAAACACATTTGGAACGTACTACAAAGTACATTAGCAACTGTAAATTCCAGGTTTCCCAATAGTTTTTTTGTTTGTTTACGAAAGGTGTCAGAAAGGTTCCAGGTGTCAGTAACGGTATATTTCAAATCCACTAGAATCAACAAGTTTTCTCCTTGGAAGTCATCCCCCATGGAGTCTTAACGCGCTTTCCCGGCTTTCTCTGCCACAGCTTCATGCACTTCTAGAAGGATTCTTCACACAGAGCCAGGTCGGTCGGGTGAATAGGGAGGTCGCTCCGGCACGGCCATTGTTCTTCTCGGCTCAGCGCAACGCGATCAGGTGCGCAAACGCCGCAGGATCTCGTTGTAGACGTGTCGCTTGAACGTCTGGGCCGCATCGGAGGGGATAAGTTTATAGTTTGGGTTTAAAAGATAGCTTTTGAGACACCAGTCCCGGAACCTTTCTGACAGCCCTCGGACGAGACTGTCGCGCTTCCCGACGCAGGTCTAACATGCTGATTCTCCTATTGTACAGTAGACCCTTCTGTACAGCAGATGGCTTTGACTCCATTCACAGGGCCCGGAGCACCAAGGGAGGTCTAGATGAGACACTTCACATCTCCACAGGATGCGTTGTAAAAAGCAGTGCGAGTTCATGTTAATGTTTGCGCAGCTCCTGCACATAAACTATTTGGTGAGAGTCGGTCAAATAAGATGCAGAGTTGTGCATTTTGACCGCAATTTAACAAGGGTAACTTAATGAGGGTTGCTTAACGGTGGACTCGAACAACCTGGCAAATTTCAGTCGTCACATTTTCGATTAGCCGGAGGCAATCAAAACAAAATTTGCTTGATTGACGATGGGGAAAAGTAATGATGATTTAATCTCTGTTAATCTATTTTTATGCCTTGACGTCTCTGAAATGCTTTCCTAAAAGTACAAATTGAGAAACAAACACCTTTTTTTACAATGCTGTTTGGGCTTATTATATTCATGAGAGTCATTAAAATACCCATAAGTAATTTAAAAAAAATCCAGATTCCTCCTGTAATTGCATCATTAAGCCTCGTATTATGGTTGTTTATCTCTCCCGAGAAAAGCGTTTGGCTGTGTAGGGGGAACGGGGAATTGAATTGGAGTGCTCCTGTCTCATTATGTTATTGAAAACCATTTGTGTCATTAGAAAGCTTTCTGTTGGAAAATGTAGCCTCGATTATGAGCGGGAGTCGGCACCCGTCTGGATATTAAGCGGCATGCTTTTTTAATTATCCTCCAATCACTGTGTCTAATTAGCGACAATAAAACCCCAATTGTGGCTCAAAGGTCAGGCGCACAGAGGCGCGCATTGTGAAGCACGTCGTAAAATGCTTCATGTTCTCGCACGCTCGCTGTCATATGATTCCCCCCGCCCGAATCCCCCCCTCCAGCCCTCCCAGACGTAACGCAGCGACTGCCACTTTGTGTCTTTAGAACATTCCCAGATAAGTGCAATGAATTCATATGATGATGATGATGAGTTTGTCAGCAAAATGAGACTGTTGCGCCCATTTCTATAAATATAAGTGTGAGTAATTATAGCGGAGACAATCGTGAGGTTTTTGCCACAAACCGGGCAGCACATTGTGGCGGGCTGCATATAGGAATGGTGCATTTTTGTCTCGGGTGTAGGACAAAAAATTATGAAATGTTGACACCGCAACAATCTTCTTGTTCGGTTGACCGTTGGTTACATTACTACTACAACAGCCACTGCGTTAAGAATATTTGCAATGTATCGACAACAGTTTGTTTTGACAGTTGGGCCGTAGTTAAAATATATTTTTTAGAATCGGTTATTTTACAGATTATCCCTTTGATCAATGGAATAATTGGATTAAAAATATATATTTTGCATGAATAAACAATAGCACCAATGCAAAATATGCACGTGAGGGGCAGGTATTACATTTGCCACCCAAACGTTCTACATCTGTGACTTTGAAAGGTGAGGTCCGGCCTTGTGAGATTGATGTTGGCCGTTAGCTCAGGTTAGCTAGTCTGCTGATCGGGCGTCAGTTGTGGCCGTAGTGCTTATTACGAGTTTATTTTGTGACCGTTTCCGCAATAAATTGATTGAAAGCGCGCCGGCGGCGGTGTCTATCTTTCACCACTTGTGGGGGCATTACAATAGGTTCTCACTTCCGGTGTTAGGCTATATTAAATTACCATCCATACCATGCGTTGGCGAGCGTAGACGTGCTGTTGCGGTACGTGAATTAGTTCTGCTTCGCAGTAGACATGTCGCACTTTAAGTGTGAAATATTTCATTGTGTCGTTTACGTTCTATTTCCTCCTGGCTAGCTGCCATCGCCTCAACTGACTGCACGGAGCGGGTCGTGAGTCTACAGTAACATTTGTTCATGCGGGAAAATGATCATCCATCAGCTTCGAGACAGAGATTTTGCTTCAACTGTTTTTGTAATCCAATTATTGAAGTTATTGGATTAATCGTTTCAACCGTAATTGAGAACCGATAAAAGCTGCTCGGAAAAGGCCAGGTCGAGGGAAAAAAATACATCGGTACTCAGTAGAGCAGTTTTTTGAGAATGCGGACGATCGAGTGGACTTGTTGTTGTTTGGCCTAGAAATAAGCCTCCTGAGCTGCAACAAAGACACGACTCTAAGCAGGATCTCTATTGCCGCAGGCATTCTTAGTCTCCGCTTGTGTATGGCCTCAAACAATTTTTGTTTGTTTTCTTTTGCACCACCGAACAAGGACACTGCGATATATTTATTAACTCTACGATCGGGTGGTCTTGAGCTTTTTTACAGCAGGTTTAAGGACCGGATGGCTTCTCACGTGGCTGCTAACCTCCATAGACACGTCGTAGCATCAATCATCTCTCGGGGTGTAACATTAGTCTCCGTTGGTTAATATTCTGAATGAAGACTGGCCCGGTCAACTGAAGGTGACCTTGTTTACAAGGAGAATAGAGGAATTAGATCAAGATCATGATGTGCTTTAATTGACTTGACAAATGCAATCTTATTGTTTAGGTGAGCGAACTCATTAGGGGAGCTGGGGTGACTATCTTTTCTCACTTTGGATTGGCCTCTTCCCTCTTTTCCGAATATTGTGCTTTGGTTGTGCAGTAATGCAGCGACACTGTTGCGGGTACGTCTGCGGCGTTTCATCGTTTCGTGCCGCTTCGACTATAAGTGAGGGATGCTGGGTGTCTTTTCTAAGTTGTCGCTAATGACCTCGTGCATCTTTCAGAGCCGTTTAATATTGAAGGATGCGATCGTTTAAATTACTCCCGATGACTCAGTTCAATAGGTTTGAATGTGTGTGGCTACTTACTGTAAAGAATTAGCTCATTATTTGTGCAACATGGACATAATGGGGAATACGGGAGCCACAGCGGTGCAGTTAATGTTTGAATGCGGTTTGACCTATATTTGCATTCAAATTTCAGTACACGGTGCAATTTTATGTTTGCATTGTCAAAAGTTGAGCAGCAAAATGACAGGGCCTTACCAAGGATGGAAATAATCAGCGAACGTCTTCTGGTTTCCGTGTCCCTCTTCCTTATTGAATTCATCGCTGGGTTCCACGGTGTCCCAGTCAATTCAGGATGTACCGAACGCCCTTCGGTCCTACGCAGAATAATCCGATCGGACGGCCGGTATACAAGTATGGATGTATTTCTTTTTTTTCCGCCCAAAAGTCTTTTTCAGTTCTAACTGCATGGGAGAGGCTCCCAAAGGGGGTGCCTGGAAGGTTGTTTTTCAAGCAAAGCCTGAGTTGGAAGACAGATAGGGCACCAACCACTTAGGTAGACGACACACAGAGAAATCTACAGTACTTTCTTTCCGGATTATCGGCTTTTCTGGTTTCTTTTTTTAAATCCGGCACCGGCGGCAATGTTATGAATCACACAACAAAGGCTACGAATTAGTTGTAAAACTTCACAACTGAAAAAAACTTTTGAAAAAAAGTAGGTCGAGTAGAATGTTCTCGGGTTCGTTTTCATGGTTATTTTGCACTTTAGCATTCGTGCGGTCACTTGTTGCTAGGCAGAATTCATAAGGCTCAATCATTTGTTCTCCATAGGCCAATGAAAAATGGGAGCCATGCCCTCTTTAAAGGCTAAATAAGTACTGGACAGAAAGCTGTCAAAGACTTTCTCATTGAAAAAACAAATGTCTCATTGAATCGCTGCTCTGCATTCCACATGAAATCCTGACAAATGCTACCGTTCCCAATTTTGATCGGTGAGAAGTGTTTGGGCTATGTTGACTTCAACAGAGGCCATCTTTGTATATTTTGAAGCAACTTAATGCGCTTTTGATTTGCACCCCTGCAAAGAGTCCTTTTAGCACAGCCAGCTCCCACATGTCCTCATCCCCGCTCAATATAGAGAGCCCTTCCTTAAAGGAGTCTCTGGGCTTAGAACTCATGAATTACTCACAATCTCTCCGCAACTGAGAGCATTTTTTTCTAGATGTTTTATGCATAAGGACCCCCGAGTGCCGACGCGGCGGACCGAGGAGAACTCAAATGATTTTTGACTTTGAGTCGAATTACGCGTGACTGCCATCTCGCACCCCCTCGGCCGTCCTTCTCTCGCGACAGCGGTTTGACTTGTCAGCTCGCAATCAAGCCACAGGGATCAGATACCGGTTCTTCACTCTTCACTTGCTCCTTTACGGCTGAGCAAAGAGGCTGAGGGTTGTTCACTCCCAAGCAGTGAGACACGGAATGTGTGTTCATGACTGAAAACGCTTGAGTGAGTTCAATTGGTGCACTACCCCGTCTGTGTCCGTCCTTCGCTCCCGTGACCCCCCGCAGCGTCTGCATCACGCAGTCATGTGTTGTTGTTTTTTTTCTCGTACAGTCTGCTCCGCTTCCCTCCAGCCGCCATGTCTCGTGACCGGGGACTCTTCCACGCTCGAGCACCTTCCGACCGAATCGACTCACGCTTGACCGCCTTTCCGCCGCTCCCCCTGTTAGCCACAAAGACATATATTTGCGCGAGAGGAAGCGCTCCAGCGGAGTGGCGGAACGTAAGCTAGGAGCACGGGCGTACTTCCTGTAATCCATCAAAATCGGCGTTCGTTCACTGAAACCGCATCTATGAAAACAATTTCTCACTTCAAAATTTGTCCAACTTTTGGCAGCGTCCCGTGATAGTGTTCTACATACATCCGTTCGCTATACCGCCTGTCCTCATTTAGGGTTTCGTTACGCGTAACTGGAGACGATCCCATCTGACTTTGGGTGGTCTGGACCGGTCGCCAGTCAAAAGCAGAGCGTACATGGACCGACAGCCATTCACACTCCTTTCAAGTGCCTAGATAGAAATAATCAAATCATAATACAATTGAAAACATCAAATGTAGTAATTGCATTACTATTTGTAAAAATCGTGCATTACGATAATTGGTTTGCGACTGCATTGCGCCGAGGTTCGTTTGATGTTAGTGAATTCAAACCTCTCCAAAAGTGTCAAAAGCCGGTGATTGTACGCGAGTCAACGCGTCTGCCACGTGTCCAGGTTTTCCGAACATCCGCGGCCCCGTAGCGCTGACTGTCGTCTGCGACTCAGCGACTCAGCCAGTGAGCGGGCAGCCGTGTCTTTGGAGTCCTGGGAAAAGTCGGCGGTGATGTCACGGTTGGAGACTAGACAGAGGTTTTTAAAAGCGTTGAAAATGGAAAGAACAGATGCGCGATGTGCTTACTCACTGCAAGTGGTACTAATAGTTTCTGACCACTTTCTACCTACCACTAATGGCGCAGGTGTTCCTAATTTTATGGGCAGTAGAAACGGAGGAAGAAGTAACCTCCGACAATGAGATGTTCTTATTAAATACAGAGTGATGACTTTGTTCTCTTAACAAACTATAACGAGTATATTTTATAATGACGCTAATTCATGAAAGATGCCTCGGAGCTACAAAATACTGTTTCACACAAACAAGAATGTATTCATCGTCAATAGGCGCTCATTAAGCATGTTTGTCGAGACGCATAAATTAGCCGATCCCCTGTGCGGTGATACCAAATACTCCTTAGAATAATCTTTGCATTGTCTCACGCGAGCGAGCGACTCACTGAAATCCCGAGACCCGACTAACCGCACATGAGCAATTGAAAAGTCAACGTATGACCCCTTTAAAGCAATGATACTCAGGATGGCGCCCAGGTTATCTCTGCGTAGCGTCCATAGAGTCTTACCACAAGGCGCAGGAGCGGTGCATCAATAATGGAGTCGCGCTCGTGTTAAATGAATGAGAGGCTGTCTGAAAGTGAAAGTAGCTCCCTCGCTCGCACACTCGCCTCGATCTCCGCTTGAAAACCAGCCGGGCCGGCACGTCTCACGTGTCGAACCGGCCCGAAACGTCCGCTTAGGTCCAGTCAGGCACTCGTGCCGCAAGATGTACTGCGAAGTTTTAGATCGAGCGGGACCTGAGAAGTGGAATAACTTGGGATTCTAACACAATTTGGGAAAATATGTGGCAGCAACAAAATGAAGGCAGTCTTTTGTTGTTTTTACATTTTCCAGGGCATAACTTTTTTTTACCCTCGTGTGACAGTTACCTACCTACTTAAGTAAGTCGTCACGGAAACAAAAGCTGCCTTTGCACTCTCCCCCAAAACAGCGTGATGTAATTCTTTATCCTTTGTGGACTTTTTATGAAGACACGTGGGAATTGTGAAAAAAGTGCATAATGATGACGACCTAGAACACTTTTGGTAGAAAAACTTGCTTAGCCGATTTGACTGACACTTCCTCGCGCTCTAATCTGCGATCGAAGAGTCTGCCAGATTATATCTGGCCGTAAAAGCAGCGCGGCATTATCTGACGGCATCTAGGCTTACTCCGGCCGTGTACGCCAACCTCAGGTGAGCGGCGTCTGCTGAAGGCCAAATTGCTCGTCTTTTACCGCCACACGCTGCCAACCTTCACTGGAAATTTGATCAGTTTCACACACACACACACAAACATTACTTCTTCATAGTTCCTCGTTAGCTGTGTTCAATGAAGTTGTGCCAACATCCCTAATCATTTGTAACTCTGCTTCTAGGCACCACTTGTGCACACACACACACATTCATCTCCATCTCAAGTCATAGCGTGTGCCTGCGTTTAGTCCCAATCATTACTTTTCTGCGCGTGTGGCTCAGTACGAAGTGGCTGTCCGCCCTGTCCCGCTGTGTAGGTAAGATTAGTCACAAATTAATCTCTCTCCAGAGGCCCATAATCCTCCGCTGATAGATGGCGGCAGATGTTGCGCGTGATTGCCGAGCCCTGACTGAGCATGTTGTTGTTGTTGTTGTTTTTTTGTACTACCCAACACAGGAGCCAATTACCCTGATTTAACACACTTAGGCTCCAGCGACATTAGTTATTAAACATGGTTTGAATTAACAATTGATTAGTTTATTTTTTTTATTATCCTCGGATTGAAAATTTGGATTGGTGAAATGGTCTGTTTTGGCGGCAATGGACGCCGAATCAAAATCGGCTAGCTATATTTGCCATTAGCCTCGGAGTTAGGATGATTTCATCGTAAATAAGGAATTATTTGCTTTGTTGGAACGTGTAGTGTAACACTATGGGGAGAGAAAAAAAGCACATTTGCATTGCCTTTCATCAATATAAGCAGCTTCATACAACTATTTTGTTGGGGTAAGCAAATGTTCAAATGTTTCACAATATTTAAAATTCCATTCCAAGCGTACAAGGTTGACTACGAAAAGATTATTGGTACTAAAACTTTTAAAGAGCCATTTTATTGGTCTAAAAAAGAACAACCATTTGGACATGTAGTTTAACTTAGTTGCTAACCAAAACAGCAGAATCTACCATGGCATGTGTAGTCTCATGTAAGTGTGGACAGCTGTCATGAGGATGTAATGTATAAAATAATGCTCACATACTGTATATTTTTAATATATACTGTTATACAGTGATTGTGAAAATGTGGCGTGTAGTTTTTTTGAACCTTCTAGTTAAGCGCAGTGTTTATGTTCAAACCGTGCATCATGTTACAGTGCCTTACAATAATATTAAATAATATACATTTAACAAATAAAATCTGTCCCCGAGCCACTGTAGGAGAAAATGCGGTATTTTTATGACACAGTACACGCGTAGGTAATGTCATAAACCGTTATAGCGTGTTGAGCGGGGTACGTCGTGGTCATCATCTCCTGTCATCGCACAGCCCCCCTTCGTCGGCCCGTGCCAAAAGGAACGTTGCGGCCGTTTTGATTGACGGCATCTCGGGCGGTGTCATTGGCAGACGACGCTTCTGATGGCATGTCACCGCTTTGTCCTTTCCCCCTTCAAGCCAAGACACACGCACTGTTAAGATTTGATGGTGACGTCCGCCCACCTCTGACCTTGGTCGGTGCCACGCCGGCCCACAGAAGAGCTGCGCTGCGGGACGCGTCATTAAGTTTTACTAGGACGCGAAGGTTGCCACTAGATGACGGAGTGGAGCCGGAAGCCGGCCAGCTTCTTTAAAAGCGCTAATAAATTGAAAGGGGAAATGTTTTAGAGCAATTTCAGAAAAGGCAGGAGGTGGAGTGTCACGTGACTGGGCATCAAAGCTGGCTCTTTGGTGTGTGTGTGTGTGTGTGTGTGTGTTTGTTTTTTGTGCATTGCATTGTGCAAGCGCAGCTCCCACTCTATTAGCTTCACGGTGCAACAGTGGGCCGCCAAATTCACCATTAACATTATGGCAGACAGGCAAGAGGAGGAGGAGGGGAGGATGAAGAGTGACGCAGCGGGGAATGGGTTTTTAAAGGTGGGGGTTGATAATAACGAATGGAACTAACAGCGAACCCCTTCCAACGACGGGAGATAGGAACGGAGCCCTGCCGCGAACTGCGAAAATTGAGCAAAAGCGGGTACTTCGCTAAAAGCTTTGTGGAGCGGTGCCTTGAGCCAGGACGATGACATCATTAAATACAATGCAAAGACGGAAAGAGTTTTTGACCCATTTTTTGCTGCAATTTAACAGACGTTGTGCTGCTCCGTCTGCTGTGTGCGCGCTGACCACCAGGGGGCGGTTTCATACAAAGGGGTTAGTTTCACAACTGACTCAGTAAACTGCAGTCTTAGTTGTCTCTCAATGTATAAAGAATATATGCCTGAGTATTATGATATTGTCTGTCTACGCGTGTTGCGCCTCACTTCAAAATAATCGCTCAGCACCCAAAATCCCTGTGCCGAATCGCAAAAATGTCCTTTTTTACTTTACTCTCGTGCTTCCTTAATTCCCGTGGCCAGCAGGTGCAGGTAAAGCACGGTGAGGCGAGTGATGCGGTTTCCATGGTGACACCTGTTTTTGTGTGCGTGTGTGTTAAACAGATGGCAAATCACTAGTAATGCAATAGAATAGGCTGATCAGGCAGCTTCATTCAATTTTTTTGTCCATGTGTGTGTGTGGTCGTGTACCTGAAGGCAACATAAGACATTGTGATAAGCCTTGTGTGGATATATTTAAATCGTTCGTATGCCTGTGTGTGTGTGTGTGTGTGTGTGTGTGTGTGTGTGTAAATTACTATGCATGCTTTGAGAACAAAAGGATTAAAAAGATGAGCTTTTTCCCCCCTCCTTTCTTCTTAGTCTCCAGTGGCGTTTACAGCAACACAAGCCCACCCAGGATTTAGTCTTGACGGGCATAGTTTCAGGTGACAACAATAGACATTTTGGATCAGTGCGGCATGAGTTTTTTAAAAAAAAAATTCCTCACAATTGCAGTATTCCATAAACTACTGCTGAGAAGCTTCAGCGACTTGCTCCGGTTGCTCATGCTTCCACTGTCGACGCTCCGCTGGTCAAATTGTCGACTGATCGTATAATTTAGTGGGTTATTGTCGGTAGTTATTATTGAAGAGTCCCAATCAACCTCGCCTCCCTTCCATCCTTCCAATCCTTAAGCCTTCTTCGCTTGAATCCCTGCAGCAAAGACTAGCACGCCATAAAAGCAAACGGTGGACTTTCGCAGACGACGTGCGCCAACAGCGAGTGGGCGCTGGCTGGGAGGCAAAGACAGATTTGCATGTTTGCACTCCACAGATTTGTAAATTGACAGTTGAGCGCACCAGCAGGTGCGTGGCGTGAGCAAATATAGATTCGGAGAGCGTGACACGGCAGATGCTCGTTTGAATTGAAATCGTGTCCTACTTCCTTTAATTGCTTATGGTTCAGAGCGCGACATTATTTGTTGGCATTACGTATGACAAGGGTGTATTTGTTTTGCGTCGGGATGACACGCGTTTGAAGCGCCGTGATGGGGTTTAAAGACATTTTGTACATGCGATCGCAATCAAATTGAGTCATAAACATTGTCCTGATATTTAATTCCAGCCTCCAATCAAGTTTGGCTCAAGGTGGCATCCTTTCTGTGGGGACTTTGCGCATTCCCCATGAGTGGGTTTTCCTTCATCCTCCCACAAACCAAAGGAAAAAGTTTCAAGTCGAAGGCTTGTGAGGTTAACCGACAGAGATGCGCCGAATGGAAATATATCCAGAAATGTGAACGCGCCATTTTGTATGCAGGTGTCTTGACGGAGGTGACATGTGCTCATCCATGACCATGAGGCCCGCCAAAAAATAATCATATTTGGATTCTCATTAGTGGGTTATTTTCCTTGCTTCTGCGTCACCCGTCGGTGTTTTTCCACCAAGAGTAAGAGGAGAGGTTTTGTTGGAGTAGCTAGCGCTGCGTATCAGAGTCGGTCAAATGAACTGCAGCTTCGAGCTCGGCATACGAGCGCAGTTGTCTGCACGGGGATGCTCGTCGCAGCCAAGGCGAAGGCTTGTGTCGATACGCTCAGGGGAGATGAGGTCTTCTTCTCAAACTTTGTTCAAGAGCAGTCAGTTTTACAGCTCTTTTGACTTGATGCAGTCTGTCCAAATGTGTTCCCGAGACCCCTGGAAATGACCAACAACTTTATTTTACAGCATGACTTTCACGTCAGCAAGTAAAACCGAATGAAACTCCCCAACGGTCTAATATTCGGTACATTTTTGGTGAAAAAGTCCTCGGTTCTTATTTGGTGTCTCCCCTATGTTTTGCAGTCATGCGCAGGAACCCGTTTGTGGCGGAAGGCTGCTGCGGGAAAGGATCCCGCAACGCCCTTCAGGAGCTCTACAACCCCTCCCAGGTAGGAACACATCTGCTCTCACCTCACGTTTCTCGTATTTGTCCGCGTCCCGTGGCCTTCGTCGGCTCTCGTTTGTTCTCGGCGCCCTCGGCCATCTGTCGGGGGTGTGACCCGACGAGGCCCCCGAGCAGGTTTATGGTACTAGTTGAGCATTTTGACATATACTGTATGCAACTCAACAGTCTGGCGGCTAATGCAGGAGAGAGAGAGAAAGCAAAAAATCTGCAAGTAACAAGACGCCCACCCAGCAAGATTTCTAATAGCTTCTATTATGCCAGACGACGGCTCAAAGCACATTTTTCCATGGCCTGCCTCCACTCACTTCAACATAGTTCCTTATCAGTAATTTGGCATCAAAGCGCTATTTTTATATCAGACGTGGCCCGGGTACAAAAACAGCGAATATGAGAGTTTTTCAGCAAATAAAAGAGGATGGGTTCCCCCAAACAATCGGTGAATTTGCGAATGAGCAACCCGGAATATACCGAGGCTCGCTGTGTACGGGAGGGACTCCGATGGCAGAGCGCTTGTCATGAATTTACCAAGAAAATGTTCCTTCTTCATTCCGTTTCATTGGAACTTGTTCGCCGGGTGAGTGGTTTTACTTTTATTTGGGCTTTATTTAACTACACGGTGTTACCCGCTATGTCGCGATTGACCTTCCGCGACCTCGCGACCTCTCTACTTGGTAGAGTTTCTCATGGATTTTCATGGAAGGTGTGTGGAAGGTATTTCCCGCAATGAACTGCGCTTCTCTTTGTAGTTATTTTTCCGAACATGTGACTTAAAGGGTTGCCCGTAGCGTTGATAAATGCTTTATGATGGCGACGGTTGGAATGAATTGGAATTATTTGGGTCGCTTTGTCGGGGAAGGGATCGTGTCAAACTTTGGAGTTTCCGCTCTCGGTCGTTCGGGGTAGCGGCTGATGGGCAAACAGCCCAAGGCGATGCTATCACAGTGATGGATCGGATCCTTTTTTTGTTTTCCTTGCCGCGTCACCGTGTGCTTCATTATCACGGGACGCTGTCCTCAGCCACTAACGCAGCATTTTTCTTCTTTTTTTTTTTCCCCTCTCTCTCCACTGGTCATTTATCACAACGCGCCCGGTGTCTTATTGTGACTGTGCTGAGATTAGACAAGGTGCACAGGGGCACTCACTTTCAGCGTGGGTTTTTTTCCACACGTCCTCCCTCATGTGAAGTCCCATTGATACGGTCGAGTGTGTGAACGAGGGGGGAATTTGGCTGCAGCCAGAGCAAACTCGAGCCGGGCGCTTGAGGTCAGGAGAGAGGCGTATCAATGCGTGTTCGCGTGTGCGCTCGTACGTCTTTGTGAGCGACTGGCTTTGACTTGGAGGATGCCGGGGGGGGCATTTTTCCTCAAGTGGTTAAGTTTGAAGGAAAGCTAAAGATTTGATGTAGAGGCGGACTATTAGGGGAATGAAGTTGAACAATTAGGATAGTATGTAACTGTTTCCACCCATCTAGATTCCAGTACAGGGGCGGGCAAACGTTTGCGCTTCAAGGGTCACGTTTGAGTTTCTAAATCGGACAGATGGGCCGGGGTCACTCGGAGGTGAGGTAAAAGGGGGAAAAAAAATGTTAAAACGTGTATGTTGAATGAAGAGGATTTGAATGCTCAAATAATTCACTCTATTTTGTTGATTGTATTATATATCATTCGGATAATACTGGCTGGCCCACCGATATTATAAATGCAGTGGGTCGGCAATGACAGAGACCCTGTTAACTTTTTTCTAAGCCGGTGCGCTACGAAAATCATCTGGAAGCTGATATTTGAATGAAAAGTCATTACAAAAAGGAGATTATTCTGTTTGACATTACAATAAGGCTAAATGCACCCCCAGGCCCACGCATTTCATTGATCATAATTAAAATCAGAATTAGTTTAGATGCTCAAAGCAAGCGGCCACAAAGGTCAGGAGATATCATGTAAACCATCATGTTATTTCCCTCCAAAGAGCCCGCTTTGTTCACTTGGAGGCCCGCAGACGCTGTTATTACCGAGGCGGGCGGGTGCTATTAAACGCCGATTTGGAGAAAACGATGCGCAAATGCATGCGGGCTGTCGGTGCGGGTTATTATCGCGGAGGACGACCGGAGGCGAACGTGGGATCGACTGTCATCGGGGATGGAGGCAGTTTCCAGCGGTAAGGAAGACAAAGATGCTCGGTTCGCTTTGAAAAGAAAAACAGCACACTTGAAGCGGAGGTGGTCTACACTTACAATTCAAGAATAATAATAATAATAATTTACAAGTAGTGGATAAAATGGGCGGATGGAGGTATTACCGTACATAAATAACACAGAAATAGTCGGCAAACCGATTTATACGGAGAATGCGCTTCCTCTAATTTCAGCGGGTATGAATGACGCTCACATTTGGAATACTTACAAATGTCCCCTTTAATTTGCCATTGGCGATCCAAATTTGCCACATTCTGACATCACTTTCTGAATTGTGGTGGGAATTAGTAGCCTGGTTGTGTTTGTTTTTACACAAAAAATCCAAAAGTAAAAACAGAAAAGCTGTAATCCATCTCGGGACACTGGATCCTCTAATTAGTCACATGTTGGAATGGAAATTGGAAATTTCCACAGAAGGCGGAAGTCCCTTTTGAAAGAGTCCTATTTGGAACCTATGAAAAATCTATTTGAAAGCAGCGGTCCCCAACCGCCGGCCCTCGGGCCAGCACCTGACTGCACAGAGAAACTAAACACATTTTCGTCTCAGTCGCGTGATACGATACATAAAAAGCAAGCCCACAAGATAGATAGCTAAAATGACCGAAAAGACGCGTTCGGAGAGGGGGACAAGGCCAAATGATGAACTTTCAAGAAAAAGAAATCAGCATTTAAGAGACTACATCAGCAGTCGGAATGGACTAGAAATTCTTTTCAGTTTTAATTATCGCTGTCACGCACCAAGCTGCCTCTGCGTAATATGTGGCGACAGGCAGTTAAGCTTTCCAAACTGCCGTTTTCAGCATCCTGTCTTTGCGAAGCGGGATTTTCTTTCAATGACTGCGACCCCAAAAAAACTGACACACTTCGGCTGCGATTGTCGCCCGTTACCCCAAGATTGGACCGGCTGGTTGAAAAGAAACAAGCGCATAACGGTGAATCATATTTGTAAAACGCTGAGTGCTCCAGCTTACGGCTTCGGAAACGCTCACAAGCAGCTCCAGTCGGCCGAACCAAAGTGACGAGGCCACGCCCCCTTCAAAACACCGTTCTGCCACACAACGGTCGTTGTGACTTCTGGTGTGTACATTCGGCCTTTCGGTCAAAAAGTTCAACGCTGGTTTTGGACGGTGGGCACGCCCGTTGGTTTGGACGTATTTAGAAGTTGTTATTTTTTTTCTTAATTGAAGCGCAAGTAATAACCTAAGTAGACGGGTTACATCTACACTATATTGTATGCAGTGTTATCCAATAGACGAGCTGAAAATTGAGTTTACATCAGTGGGTTTTAAAGGAGCGAGGTGCGGCAGAATGATATAAAATAAAGAAAAACTATTTTTAAAGCTGCCGAAAGCCGACTCGGGCTACATGTTTGAGGCGAAATGGATTGATTTTTAGCACGCGGCGCATCACACCAGAGTTCAGGGGAGGCGCTGAAGCTTGAGAAAAATGAATAAGAATAAAAAAATTCAAAAAAAGGATTTTCAGCGAACCCCCACCTATTGGCAGTTCACGAGTCACAAGTTCATTTATTTGTGTTTTTTTCCCTGCGGAACCCATCCTTGGCTCTTCTACGCTTCACTTATTGAGATGCCACAAGATGGTGGCAAAAGCCTGATTAATAGGAAAGTAGTAATTGGTGTCAGGGAACTATGTCTTTGTACGTCGGAAGTTTAGCGGTTGTAACGCAGGGTCTTCGCACTCGAGCGCACTTCAAAATCCAATCATCTTTAATGTATTTATTTTAACGGAAACCTCGCAAGCAAAGTTTGTAATAATATGCAAGTGTTTTGGGATCACGGTTAGTGGTATATTTACCATTTCAATAATTAACAAAGGCAATTCCGAACATGTCGTATGAGGTTCAGCAGCTTGAGAAACAGAAAAGCCTAAACGGGCGAATGACACGTCCGCATTTTTGTTGTCAGCTTTGTTGATCAGATGCATCGCGGGTAAGCCGGGCAGCACGTCGTCCGCTTTGAATTCGAACCAAGTCCATTTGGAGTCCGACAGCGGCCGAGCAAGCGTCCGGCGACGCCGCGCAGCGCTCATTAACCGAAAGTACATTCCCGGCCCGACTCCACTCAAAGCCGAGCGGCTCGGGAGACGTCTGCGTTTGTGTTGTGCCGCACGAATATGAACGAGGTCAACGGTCGGGGAAAAAAGAACACGCCGCTCCTCGACTGGAATGAAAGTAAATAAACGAATTGTTGGAGGGTTTGAATGTCACAACGAGTCCCGATGTGTCCCGCTCAGGACGTTGGGACAATATGGCGAGGAGAAACGTGCCGCCGTTTAACAGGCTTTGGCTTCGTGGAAGCATCTTATTTAGTGGAACTTTTGACTGTATATTAAGTTACACTGGCATCTTTATTCCCGCCTGTCCTTATGAATGCCAGCTTGTGAGCGGAGCAGGGCACAGACAGAAGATCATATTCATTCTTTTTGTTTAATATCCATGTATACATAACTTGTCAGCTTGTAAGCAAAGAGCCGATCTACAAATAAGCAAACAAGGTGCGCACAGATCAGATTTTGGAAGCAGTTTCCCGTAGCCGTGCCTCGCAGCGCATCTTGGATCGCCATCACGAGGGAAGGTATCGACGTATCGTCGTGGAACGGCCCCACAAGTCGTCCAGGACAGACACAGCCGCACTTTTCGTACACCGGCCGCCGAGTCACTCGAGGAGCTGGCCGCTTAACAGCCAGCCAACCGCACGCTTTCGCTCGCTGACGCCCACGTCACTCACCGGGCCAGGTCCCGCCTTTTAAAGCCGTACACGCTCAAAGTCACAGATAATACAGTAGAGCACCCCGCAGCGCTCAGCCGAGTTCACCTCTGAAGCGCAAGGGGAACTTTCACAGCACTTTATTGGATTATTAGATTTTGACAGCAAAGATAAATGATACCAAACCTCCATTTTTTTTTTTGTTTACCCCTGCAGCCAACTTGAAGCATTCCACTCACAGGAAAGTGCAATGCATATATGAATTTCTTTCTTCTTTTGCCCGCTGTTTTGAAACCACAGATGGTAAATATAATCCGCACAGCGCACAGCTCCACGTTTTTTGGCGGTATACATTCCTCTGTGGAGTAATGTGCCAGTAGCAGCTATTTTGGGTCCGCTTTATAGAAAGTTGACACAAGAGAGTCTTAAGACTCTCCGGGGAAAACAATGAAACGTCTGCTGAATCCATCAGCGATGCACCAGGTTGGGAGCGCATCTGCAATTCCAGGCAAATGAGATTGGAGCCACTCCAAAATAAAGATGCAGTCGGTTAATTGAGAGATACAGTATAGCGAGGAGGAAAATGTGAAGGTACTGTACGCGGGCGGGGCCTTCAATGTTGCGACTTCTGCACAACGCAGCCGTCAGGTTGAAGCATGGCGTTTATCTGACTATAATTAAGGCCATGAGAATGTGTTCGTCAGTAAGGGGCGAAAAAAGGCAGACAAAAAGTGGGTTTTGTTGGGGTTAACTTTCATTTGAAAGAGTTTGGTGTCAAGACGAACAAAAACATGTGTTTCTCCTGGAACAATCTGACAGTTAAAAGACAGTGTATCTCGAAACGATCGGCCTTCTTTCCAGTATTTGCGATGATACGATCCCCACTTTGTAAAGCGTCTTTCAACGCTCACTGAAATAGGGTTCCTCTCCAAATCTTCTCACGTCGGTCCACGTAAGGCCATTATTTCCAGCCGTCTTCCTCATCCTTTTTCAGGTGATCGCGACGCATCCGCTCCGTGCCCATTTCACATTCATAACAACGCTCGGGGGCAAGAAATATGCCGTAGCGAGGAAATGAAAAAATGGGACATATGGAGCCGCGCTGTCTTCAGTCCTTTATGGTGCAGTTAGGATTTTGGGATACGCAATGCTGATAAGCGGATTAGAAAACCGCAGCCCTGTTTATCGCAGGGGGGATACCTTCCAGATCCACCCGTAATCCAATGTATGGAAAGATCGTATGTTTTCTACAGTGGAAATACTTATTGAAGGACACTTTTCAAATATTCCTCTTTTCACTCTCTCACTCACACACTTCTCCAAATAAGAGGTGAAGCGTGCGTGCTTCAAGCCGTTTATTTGCCAGTCCCACTCGAAGTTGCCTGTAAAGCCCACGCAGGAAAAGAGAATCAAACATATTTATTGAAAGCAGACAGCGGTGCCTGGACTAAAGAGTTGAATTCACGGCGTGACCATGCTAGTAACGCAAATCACTGGTATTACAAATCAGCAGTACACTTTAAGGATTTTCTTTTCCCTTCTCGCTCGAAGCTTCATGTCTTTTATTCCGGAAAGAACAAAAGCTCCCACGGCATGGAAATCAATAGTCCGCAAGCGATCGATCACGTAGAGCTGCTCAGGGGGAAAACCGCCACAGGCGCAAGCGAATCGGTCGCTAATTGCTTAACGCTCCCTCGCGGGAACAAGTCGACGGGGCCAAAGGTCAGCGGCCTCCATCGAGGCTCCGTCCGCCGCCGCCCTCACGGATCCCGCGCTAGAGGAGATAATACGTGTACTATCTCGCCGACGGGGATATTCCCTCCGCATCGTTAATTACACCGTCTGTCCTCCTTCCGCGACCGAGGCCCCCGCGCTCGCTGCTCCTTTCGTGTGAATTATAGCTGACGTGTCTGCGGGAATGGAAAAAGAGGGAGATTTTCATCTGCGCTCTTTGATACGTCCGCAGCGCCCGCGAATAGGGAGAAAAACGAGACGTTCGGAGTCCGTCGTCCCGCGCGCCCGGCGGAAAGCTTTTAAGTGGGGCGGTTTGATGCGATATGACAGGCAAAGGTGAGAATGTAACAGTTGAAATCAGATTTAGCGGGATTTCCACAACAAGACGTCAGGGACAAAGAAACGCGCGGCGGGGCTTCCGAAGCTTTTTTTGACGAAAGGGAGCAAGGATCCGTGTATTGTTTGTCCAAGTTGTACCCAATTAATTAGCAAACAGGATGCAAATTATGGGATTATGACTACATCAGCACAGTTTGCTAATTGAATTCCCATAAAAGGATCAGACGAATGTAAAAAGATGTTAAGCTTTCATCCAAACAGGGCTAAAATACGGCGTTATTAAGAGTATTGTATTGTATTATCCTGCGCGGCACAAACGGATTCATGAAGGCAAATCTTACCCGTTCAAAAGTATTCTAAAAGAGCATTCATTCAAAAGTCTTTGCTAGAATTTGGGGGGGGGGGGGGGGAATGGCTAAAGTCAGCTGGGATGGAGGGATAAGAGGTACAGAAAATGGATGGCTAGACAGACAAAACATACACACGGGTATCAAATATGGGTTTCTTCATAATATATGCCTTTGGCTAACAAAAAAAACCTTTCATTTCATTGACGTTTACGTTCCCATTTGGTGATTGTGGAAAATTCCCAACGCGGGCCGCAGTAGCCGCACTGAAAGGCCACGCTTGTCGGCGATGGGAAATATGCAGGTGGCGTGACAATCTGTTGCAATTCCTCCAGGGAGAAAGGGGGGCACTGCCCTGTGGGGGAATTTCAAGCCAGAGGGTAAATAGTGCAATCGAGAGGAAGAAAACTCCGCATCGACTCCGACCCCCCGTTTAGGAAAGCACTGAATCAGCGCCGCGGATTTCACGCTCAATATCTCTCCTGGAGTTCCTCAGTTGTTCTCCTAAACACCCACGGAGCAATCGCTGTCAGAGCCTGCAAAGCGACTGTGGGGATAATCATCATAAAAAGAAACGATTGACAACATTTTCCAATCTGGCGCTCTCCATCTTGCCAAAAGTAAGCCATTCATTTCAATCCGAGACGCAGTAGAAATGCGACGGGAGCGCTGACGACGGACAACGCGAGCGTCGTGTTAATGAAACAATCCGCTCGTTATTACGGTCGCAGCGGCGGGGATGCCTTCGTTACGTGAGCGTGCCGGCACATTTGAAACTTAGTAACATCCACACGAATAAAAATCACATCCAAACTGAGCGTGATTGAATTTGTAGGGCAAACATTGTGACATCGTAGCTCATTAGTTTGTGTGAGCGTAGCTAATGTTGCGCAAAATGGTTCCGGGTTAAGAGTGTTTCAGGTTAAAAGTTTGAAAAGTTCAAAGTAGATGGCGGCAGCGGACTTGGCAACATCTGGCCGCCATGAGTTCACGTCGTTGACCTCTCAGCGACGGTACTTTGTTGCGTTTTGCGCTGACATGTTTTGTTTTTTTGAAAAAGCTCCCACTGATCTTCTCTCTCGCCCGTCTTTCCACGAGCAGCCCGAGCTGTCGGGAGCGGCCGTCCTCCACCAGAGCCGAAGGGACCGGGTGGCGGACGCTTGTCGGGTCTACAGCGCGTCCAGTCGCAAGCGACGGGTCCTCACGCCCGGAGACCTCAAACACCTGGTGGTGGACGAGGACCACGAGCTCATCTACTGCTACGTCCCCAAGGTGGCCTGTACCAACTGGAAGCGTGTCATGATGGTGCTGACGGGCCGAGGCAAATACAGGTGGGTGCGGAAGCACGCGTCGGCGAGCTCGGACGGAAGGGCAACCGGGAATTCGGGGTATCGCGGCGGCGTTTTCGGTCCCCTCGCGTTTCCGGCTTTCGGGGACCGAACCGACCCGTCGGAATTTGGATTCGCGGTCCTCGGGATCGGGCTTTGGCATTTCTCGGTCGCTCGAGGCACCTAACACGCTCAGACAATCGAACAGAACAAAGTTAAAAACAAGACAAACAAATAAGACTCAAGCGTCACGCTGTGCTGAACGTCAACAAACGAGAATGGATTTGAAGGCGGAGGGGTTTGTCTAGTATGCGACGAGATGTCATTCCGTAGTTCGGCACAGAAAAAGACTCGGGTATGTCCGGGAGCGGCCGCTATTTGAAGACAAATAGCAGAATGCGAGCGGCAGCCTTCGGAGGCAACCGGAGACACCGGAAGGGAGGGCCGTAGGCCGGCCGACGAGAGACGTACGAGGAACGGGCAGAAAAAACCAGCGGGAAAACACCCGTTTGAAGCTGCGGCACCCGTGACCGTGACCCAGTAGCGCTCGCTAATCCGGTCCAGTGCAGCGCGGCCGTAAAAGAACTGCAGCGGTCGGGGGGGCTAAAGGGGTGACTGTTTTTCCAAAGTGAGATTTGAACCCAGAATCTTTGACTGGGCCGCCTACCTTTACCGTACCGGCTAAATTCCCGTCTTACGGTTCTTGTCTTCCGCAGCGACCCGATGGAAATCCCGTCCAATGAAGCCCACGTCCCGTCCAACCTGAAGACCTTGAACCAGTACAGCATCGCCGAGATCAACCACCGCCTCAAGAACTACCTGAAGTTCCTGTTCGTCCGCGAGCCCTTCGAGAGGCTGGTGTCCGCCTACCGCAACAAGTTCACCCTCAAGTACAACTCGTCCTTCCACAAGCGCTTCGGCACGCGCATCGTGCGGCGCTACCGCAAGAACGCCACGCGGGACGCCCTGGCCAACGGCGCCGACGTCAAGTTCGAGGAGTTCGCCGAGTACCTGGCCGACCCGGCCACCCGGCGCGACGGCCCGCTCAACGAGCACTGGCAGACCGTCTCCCAGCTGTGCCACCCGTGTCACGTCCACTACGACCTGGTGGGCAAGTACGAGACCCTGGAGGAGGACGCCAACTACGTCCTGCGGCTGGCCGGCGTCGGCGACGCCCTGCGCTTCCCCAGCTACGCCAAGTCCACCCGCACCACCGACGCCATGACGGCCCAGTTCTTCGGCAACATCAGCGCCGCGCAGCAGGTCCGGCTCTACCAGCTTTACAAGCTGGACTTCCTCATGTTCAACTACTCCACGCCCGGCTACCTCCGGCTGGACTAGGGAGCGCCGAGCGAGGGACTCTCAAGGGGGCGGCCGTCTCGTTCGAGTCGGGAGTGTTTTTCGGGCAAACTCGAACGAAACAACTGCGGAATGTGCACTTATTTTCCGGATCGAATGTCAAATCAGCTCGTTTTTGGACAGAATGCGGGCGCAGGAACGAGACCGGAAGAGTCCCAAGGATTCTCTTCGCGGGTTTCGAACGAACCGTCGCCCGCACCCCGACGCCAATCCATCCGACACGCGTCACGTCCCGCCACCACCGTTCGACTCCCGGCGGCCGCCTCGAAGGTCGCGACCTCCTAGTCGGCGGTCGGACGCCCGAGTCGGCAAATTTGCGAAAGAGCGCCGAGCGACACCCGACGCCCTTAACCCTCCCCTCTCTTCGTACGGGACGGCGCGGGGTTTTAAAGACACTGGAGCTCGTAAAACCCGCGGACTCACCGAGACATTCTTTGTGCTTATTTTCTACGCGAGACGGCGATAATTATTGAAACGGCTTTGTCGATTGAAATGAGAGCGAGTATGGAATCGGGCGGGGTTGTTTTTTCTGGAACGGAGCTATTGTAAAGAGTCGCGTTTGTACGATTTTGTCCCATCGACGTCCACGCGCGCGCACGTAGCTGGAGAACTAACGCTCGTATCGGTTCTACCCGAGAATCGCAGACTGTATCTCCCGCTCGTAACTGTGATTAGCGTTAGGTAAACGACTACATTCTCTCTCTGTCACACTGTGAAGTGCATTACACGCTCTTACGTAAGCAATATTACACGGGGGGGCCAGAAAGGGAGTCGAACATATCTTTGTAAATTCCAAACCACTCCAGCGTCGAAGTCAAAGAGATAGCTATCTATTGCAGTTTGTTTTGTTCTTTTCTTTTGCTCTTGACTTTACAGCATTATTTCCGACACGTAATTATGTACAGCGCGAGCGCTCTTGAATTTTAACGAACGTTATTGTAATTGACTTATCGGACCACCGCAGCGCTCGAAGCGCTACGGGGACACGCAAAGGATTTTCAAGTAGGCTCGCGGTTTGTAGGCGTTTGTTTGTGTGTACAGTTCCCCGTCGCAAATACGTGCGAAGCATTAGTGCGTTTGCACTTTCCGCTTCAACACTACGAAGGAAGGTGAGGGCCTCGCTAAAAAGACTACGGAAATAAAGTCATAGAATTTCAAGTGACGATATTAAGAGAATGATTTTGATTTGTTTTCAAATGTTATTTTAGAGAAACACTCTAAAAACGGCCGGGTCAAAAACAACCCAAAATGGGTTATCGGGGGAACCCGACGCGTTCCTAAAGTTGGACCGACCCAACGAGCGGTTATTTTACACCAGCGGTTCCGGGTTAGGGGGTTTGACCCCGCGTGTCGGCCGGGGGCCGTCGGATTGGTCAAACCTGAAAGAAAAAGTAGTGTAAAACATAATAATAACAAATAAATGAGGAATCCCACTGTTCACGTTGAGTACGATCCATTTAGCATTACCGACATGCAGCCATCCATCTTTTGAAGCGCTTATCCTGACTCGGGTCGCGGGGGGGTGCCGCAGCCCACCCCGGCTGCTTTGGGTTATCTTGGGTCTTATATTCATGTAAAGGCCGGGGGCAACCAGGCCGTAGGAGGCGGTCAGCGGGTGGCTCCGCGTGGCAACGGAATGCAATAAGTGCAATTAAAGAAAAGCGGCGACTCGGAGAAGGCGGCGTACCTGCAACCCCAATGTCGTCGATCATTGACAGCGCCGTCAGCTCGTCCCGATAGCTGAGTTGCCAAATGGATTTTTCCTGGAAATGTCCTTCTTTGTGCGTTCTTGTAACATTGAATTTTAATTTATTCACTTCCCCGCCCTATTATAGTTGAGACTTTATACTCTGACGTTATTCTGTGCAGTAGCAGCAGCAGCATGCTGCTGGTTTCATATTTAGTTTTGAACATTTGCTTGTACTTTTCTTCCCACTTTTGTCCGAACAATCCAACTTAATACATGTAATAAGTTTTTTCCTCATAATATTGTGGCTTTTTTTTTTCCCCATGGTTTTCCTTTTTTTCTCCATTGTGGCCCTAATACAGTACTTCTTTGTACTATGACATCTAATCTCTGCAAAAAACAAATGTAATGCCACATGAGAGCGTTTAAGCTTCTCAAGAGCAGAGAATCCAAATGAAATCATCTGTTGTGGCTTTAAAATATGAAAAGATGTGTTGAAAATGATGATTTAGTTTTTTTTAAGGGGGGGGGGACGATGTGCTGCCGAGCGGACGAATAGAATGAGCGGAACTGTATCGGCAGGAAAGGGATGTCCACTGTAACGTCGCTGATGAAGCCCCGACGGAAAAAGATTGTAGATAGAAAAGCCTTCAAAGTGTTCCATGTCGCTTTCAAATGTGACTGTATGTGTTCCCCCCCCCCCCTTTACATGGTAAATCAGAATCCAAATCATCTTTATTTGCCAAGAATGTCCCAAAAACACACAAGGAATTTGTCTCCGGGAGTCGGAGCCGCTCTAGTACGACAACAGACACTTTGGAGACATAAAGACATTGAGAAAAGCAGGCACAGAGCAATAAAGGGTTGCTCGTTATGTGGTAATGCTGGTACAATAGTTATTTTAGTTTCTATTTTTTTTTTTGACAATTGTGCAAAAAGATGCAGAGTCCTCTCGCACTAAGAGCATTCGGAAAGACTAATATTGCAATAGTCCGCAATGACCATTGCGCAAAGGGCGCCGAGACTGGGACAATGTCGATTGTGCAAATGGAGCAGATGCTACTCGGGCATGAGTGGCCAGTATTGGTCAACAACAGATACGCAAATAGTGCAGCGTGGCGAGACTACTAGAGTGAGTGCACGAGTAATGTATAATGGGCCTGACGGAAATGCGACAGAGAAAAAAAGATGGGCAGCATGTTGCAATGGAATTGTGGGTCAGCTGTTTAAGAAGTCGATTGCAAGAGGGAAGAAGCTGTCGGAATGTCTACTAGTTGTAGTTTGCATTGATCGGTAGCGCCTACACAAATTGCCCCCCCCCCCACCACTTTGTCCCTCAGCTGTTTTTTTCCGCTCTGCCGCCAACGCGTTTTACTCGGCACTCCCGTTCGTTCGGCCCCCAGGGAGGGAGCCGCCAAGGGTTCCCGTTCGCTCCGAGCCTGCGAGCGGCCCGTTATAGAAGCCTGTGGGGAAAGGCACTTAGGAAAAGGTTCCAAATCTTGAAAATCGAAGTAATGAACTTGGTTCCGGCCGTATTCTTAAGTCCACCGTCTGCAGATAAAGCCAGCCAACTGTTGTATTTAGTTTCTCACCCCAACGACGTCGATTATTAGACTGAATTACGTACAGTAGTTGGCGTTTTGCTGCAACGTTGAAAAGACATGGGAGGAGGTTTTTCCCTTCGACAACGGGGTTTCATACAGTATTTATCCCTTTATTTTGCTATTTACGCACGGATGAACACATTTTGTACAGTAGCGATGAAACGATTCACTTATTCCGACCAAAGTTTGAGGTCAACAATGAACGATAGATGCCTTTGTGCCAAACTGTACCGGTTGTGGTTAGGATTCCGACGGGCCGCTTGTGCATCAACGAGATCCGTCGGGATCGGTGGAATAGCCAAAATGTAAAGACGGGGGCAAAGGTTGACAAAAACGCACCGCGGTTGGATTGTTGTGAAACATATTGTTTCGATATTGTGCTTTCGTTAGTGCTGTTTTGAATAAAAGAAGTCCACATTCAGCATCATTTTTGGGGGGTTGTTCATGCTCTAATACGTACTGCCTCATATTTGTGACTGTACAGCGGTGTGTGTGTGGAACTAGTGGATGTGAATCACTGACGCGTCGCCCGTCGCAGGTCTGTCACATCACGTGGTACGATTGGTGCCACCGTAGCGTCCGTGACGTACAATACATCATGTCGTCCTGTTAATCATGTCGTGTATTATGCGTGTATTATGAGGAGCCAAGCGTTTTTCCTTGTCCTCCTGATGTGGGTCACCGGGGTCACACCGTGGATCCAGACCTGCAGGAATGATTGTGGGTGGGGCTAGTGAAAAAGAAAATGACAAACATATATAGTATAGCAAGGTGTTTTTCAAGAAACAGCCATGTCTAGTAAAGTGTTTTTGGAAGGAAAAAAAACCACAGTATGACATAAATGTGTTGACTAGTGCGCAAAATGACTAGTAACGTGTAGTTGTACAACCAGTGAGCACAAAGAGTGTAGTAGTACGTGGGCCTGAAGCGGGAGGTCAAATAAATGCTGAAAGGTTACACGGCTACCAGTTGAGCCTATTGTGTTCCGAGTGCAGCGCGGTACACTCGCGAGGTTTCATTGCATACGAGAGGAGCGTTTTGCTTTCTTGCGCGTGACGGGGCTGCGTGCTCGTGCGTGTGTGTGTGTGTGTGCGCACGCGCCCCGAGCGCGCACGTTGGGCCAGCACGCTGATTGGAGGGGGCGTGGTTTCGTTGAATGGATAAGTGCACTCACCTGCGCGCAGGCTCCTTTTGTGTGTCTGTGTGCGACGTCGTCGTGGGATCAAGAAAGACTTGCGCCGTCTTGAGGCACCTTGCACGCCAAATCATGTAAGTCCCTGTTGTTTGGTGATTGTTTTTTTCTTTTTATGCGTCTAAGCTTGTGAATGAATTAACAGCACGAGCAGTTACAATTGTTGCCTTCTCGGCACTTGCAGCTTTAGACGCGACAAAAGTAAGGTAAAGATTTAATTGTTTTACAAATAACACAATTGGCGTTGTAGCACACGTAAGTGAGATATCAAGAAGAAATGTTCAAATGACATTTTAGGATGTGTGGTGGGAGTAGTTATTTAAACCCAGGATGTTGAATTTAAAAGAAAATGACTGCAACATTTGCCACAACTTTCCATTTTCCAGTTTAAATAGTATTTATTTGTAATTTTTTTGTCGGACTTTATTTAAAGTTTTTGTAAAAAAAAATGTTTAGCATACGACCATTTGGACTTGAAGGGATTGCGCCCCCTGCTGGCGTCGAGGTCGAATTGAACGCAGCGCCCACTTCCGGTTTCGGGATTTGCGTAAGCTAGCTCGTTCGCTGTGGCTAGCTCGCCAAAAACGAGCAGTCAGTCACTTTCAACGCAATATAAAGATTTGAGTCGCTACTATGAAGAGAAAATTTGTGGTATTATTTCTGGTTATTTCGCTCTTCATAATGAAAGTCGGCAGGCACGCGGCAGTTAAGTGCGTGAGGTGCGTTCAGGGACACTGCATAAATGCGAGCGAATGCGTTCTTTTGTCATGTAAAAATGGATTGCGTGGAACATTATGCTTTAGTTAAAACGGGCCGTGCGCTCCCACTAATATCGATTGTAGTTTGGTCATCGATTTGAATGTAGTCAACCAGAGCTGCAAGGAATGCAGTTCTCAATGTAATTTTCATCATTGTTCCCGTTATACTGTGTTGCGTGTTTTTGTTGGCACGTTCAGGACAAAAGTTGTTTTAATTCTTCATTGGAAATAAAACAAAAATCAAATAACAATACATAGAAACAATGTTTTTGAGATTGTAGGGCGAAAGCTACAATTGTGCACAGAATATCAACACTGGGGAAATGAAATGCAAGTATTTTGAAGGTAATGGCCTGTGCAATATTAAAAAAAATAATATATATATACATATACTGTGCTAGTTCGTTTTTGGACCAGTGAATTTAGTTAATGTAGAATTGTGAATGGAAGTGGCAGTTGTAGTTTTTTTATTTTTTGTTTTTGAGTAGAACAGTGATCCAGTATTATTTGACATCACAATATATATATTGTATGTAAAAGAAAAACAATCTCACAGTTTATTTGTTTTTTTAGCTCTTTTGGCTGGTATTCTTTAAGTGATTTCTTTAACAGGTCTGGAGGTAATCAGTGAAAAGTATGAAAAAGAGTAATTTTTCCTTAAATGTGAAATGAGCATTTAAAAACAGCATTTTAAGATCACTTGGGTTATGTGCCCCTTTTCCATTTGTTTGATAAACATTAGTGGGAAAAAAAATTTGAAGGGTGGCGGTCAATACACTTTCCATGGCACTGTATGAAAAGTAAATGAAATCTGTCATTGCAGGTCATCTGTTGCAGAAGAGGTGAATAGCGGACGCAAGTGAACATGGAGGCCAACAGTGTGTAAGAGAACAGCTTTTATTTTGAATGCTTAAAAACACAGTACTTCCAAAATTGGGATTAACTTGAAGACTGTAAAGCGACTTGAAAGATTTGATTGTAAATGTGTCAATGACAAATAAAGGTTTTAATAAAATAGAAAGCACATTTTTGTCCAAATCCTTTCGACTGTCATTGTGTACTTGTAACAGTTTTCTATGTAAGCTAAAATGTTATTTAACTGTGTGCCCAAATAAAGTTATCCGTATTTAACGTTGCATGCATCTGAGTCTCTTGAACGCATCACCAATGGTGCTGGTAGGGCCTATCTTTAACAAACAAGTCATGTAAGGTGAGCGAAAGAAAGTATTCCTCAATTTGTGGTCACTGCTTTGTCCATAAATGTAGAACAGTCCTTTTTAGTTTTGTCAAGTATGATGGCAATGCAAATGCTCAACGGTTTAATTTAAAAGCTGATGTGGAGCCATGAAATAAAGATCACTGGAGTGTGTCAGGTAATGTAGCTTCAGTGGTACCAGGCATTAAGTAATTGAAGAAACAAGGGTGATGTAGTATTTTTCTTCTGGCCCAAATAGGTGCACACAAAACATTTGAGAAGTTTAAGGGCTAATCTTCAAATGGCATGATGGCGTCGCTTTGTCTACCCTTCTCATAAAGTTGCAACCTTTAGTTTTACAGACTGAGTGGCTGTGACAGGAAAAAAGTTGTATTGTGTATTTGTCATAGAATCCTTTTTTAATAGTGTGACAAATATAATTGTAGCTCTTGACTAACTTTTTTTTTTTCCTCTTGTGCAGTCTGTCCTGGCTGAGTCTGAAGTGCACACTGGTCCCAAACATTGTCAGATGTAATAAACTTCCCATGGCATCATCAGTCATTGAATGTTTCTCTTGCCTCCACTTTATTGTAATAGGCAACTTCTGAATCAAGTTATTTATAGATTTCCTGTATTGTCTGTTGTATTGAAATGCAGTTGAACAAGTGGTGGGGTCTTTACATCTTGAACTCCAGATAATTGCAATGTATATGGGACTAGGTCTCTTGATTGGATTAGTCATCAAAGTGTATAGTCAACTTAGATTCTTCCACTTGTATAAATGACCCTCCAGCCTCACATGTAGTGTTTGGGGCCAAAGTGTCTTGTGCAATAAGGGTCTAGCGTGTAGAGTGCTGTCTTTCATCTTTCGTCTGCCGTCTAAGTCTAAGTCGACTAGTCGACTTAGACTTGAACTTTAACTGCGACTGCGACGTCTTCGAGGGTCCAAAGCAACAAAAAGGGAGGGAGGGAGGCAGAATTTCTTTTTTTCCAAAAAACTTTATTCAAAAAAAAAAAAAACATTGCAAATGACAAGGATGCAGTTTGCAACCATGTCATTTACTCACCCATCTTCAGCATGTGGACCTGCAAAACAAACTGCCTTCAGTAACCACAACATGCAATCATTGGGGAGATGGTCCATGTCTTACCATGATTGAGGAATCATCCTGACATGAAGCCATTTCCTCCCACTGGCTTGGGAACCTGGAACACAGCATGAATGATTGCCTTACCTCATTGTCTGTGTTGAAAATGCTTTTCAATAAAAAGGTCAAAAACTACACAACTTCTCAAATTCCATCGGTTCTGGCTACGCTTGCTGCACAGCAGTGTTGGTCAGGAAAACCCAGAGCCTGCATGAACACATTACAAAAACACAACCTGCTTTTTGTACTTTAAATGGAGCCTGGAAACTTACCTCGTAGCCTTCTTCCAGAACACCCACCTGCATATACACAATCTGATCATGCGCACCATACCATTAAGTGATACAGTTTACACTTTCAATTTACCAAGTCAGCTTGGAGGACCTCCCTGCAACAGCAAAACCCAGGCAGGTGCTGCAAAAACAAAAGGGGGAAACACAGCTCGCAGGCCCCTTTTCAACAGGAACATTGTAGCCCACCAGGTGATCCCAGCCACAAAACAATCTGCAAAACAAAAGTCAATGCATGGGTCAGCTCAGATTCACTTGTGCCTCTGATGGGCTGCAGCAAAATCTGCCACAGGGACGACCGCATCGTGCTGCTCGTCAGGTGGAGGCCGAGCAACAGGAGTTTGTGGTTGTTCTTGAGGCACGCTGGGTCTTCCACAGTTTCTTCTTCATCAACTCTCATGGGGTCACCATCTTCAAACAGAGGCTGTGGCCGCTTTGCTGTGGATCTGCGGGACAAAAACCTTTGTTAAATCGGGTGTACATTTTGGAAATCAGCAGCGGAGAGGTTTGGAGCCTCACCTCTCTGTTGACAAAAGGGATCTGCGGGACAAAAACCTTTGTTAAATCGAGAGTACATTTTGTCAATCAGCGGCGGAGAGGTTTGGAGCCTCACCTCTCTGTTGACAAAGCACACGTACACCTCATCGACAGCCACAGGAAACCGTTGCCACTGCAAACAAATGCACATGTCCAATTTAGCTCAGCAAGGAAAGTCACTCGTGTGCCGAGCGGACGGCTGCGGCAGCGAGCCAAACGTGTGCAGGCCTCACGGCTCGTGTAGAGGAGAGTCCTGAGCGCCGCAGGTGTCCCAAAGCAGCACAATCAGGCAAGGCAGCGCGTGAGGATCTCAGGAGGTCACCACACAAAGCAGCCAGCGGGGACTAAGGCCACCGCACCGGTGCAGTTGCTCCGTCAGCCCAGCGGGGGGGGGAGAAACAGTTTTTCACCACTTTGTCATTGATCTGCAAAGGGAGAGGGGGACAACCAAAGTGTTGTGAGCGTTTCCTGTTCAGTGGCAATGCAGCTATCTCCAAACAGATCATCTGGCCAGTGTCCACTGAACTCCAGGAAGCAACTGAGACTCATCCCGTAGCCTGCCCCTTCGTTCACCTCCTCGTGCTGCTGAAAAACAAAACACGTTTACTGCAACAATTTGCCTTTCGAGTCTCTCGCTCCGGTGTAAAAGCTCACCCTTCACTCCTCGTGTTGCAGAATTGTGACCGAGTGACTGCTGGCTCCCATTTGCTGGTCGTACTCCTTCAGCTCCCAAATGTCTTTGCCATTCATCGGGTGGTTGCTCAGCACCTGCCAGGGCAGAGAATTATTCCACACGGTTACAGGATGACTCGGGTCGAGCCGGCGAGAGTTACCTTTGCCGGCTGCGCGAACGCCTGAGCCGTGACCGACAAGCGGAAGCCGGCCGGCGCAAACCTTCGTACGTTCGTCCGGAAGCGCCGATCTGCAAACAGAAAACACTTTGCAAACGATTAGTGTGCGTAAACCTCACAAGCCGGCCGCTTACCTCGCCGAGTTCCGCTCGCCGACTGAGCTTCTGTCCTTTGGAAAGGCCGCCTTATATATGCCGGGCCACGCCCTCCGCAGCTGCAATCGCTTGCCCGGCTCAGGTGCAAACGTGCAATCAATGGCTCCTCCCCCCTCTTCCTCCTTGTCATTTGGATCGAACGGTGCGAACAAAATCAATGTCCTTCCAATTATTCAAAAGAAAAAAAAAAGCCCACAAACTCAATTCAATCAGTGGCTGCTTTGACATTTCACTATGAAACCCAAAACTTTGGACTTTTAATTTTCCCATCTCCTTTGCCTCAAGTGGAGAAGACAACTTGGAAGGATATTGACCGCATGTCATTTCCGTGACATCAGAAAGAGTGTTGTGAGGAATCTTAGGAGTTTTACTCCACTGCTCAATACACTTCAAATGAATTGGGCTAAATTGTCATTCCTCCAGATACTTTTGGCTACATTTGGTGGCTTCAACTTGATTTCAGGTTGTAATTACGAGGTAGAGAATATTCCAGTCAACCCCCGCACAAACACATTCTATTGGCGCGGTCCCTCCTTGAAAAACACAACCTCTCACCCCATCATATGGAACAACGGAGACCTTTTCTTTTCCCAATTGGGTCGACAAACGGGTGCCTTTGCTTCTGTGCCTATTTAACAGCAATGGCTATCTTGTGTCTTAATCCCGTTCCCTAAACACTCCTACTTTTCCAATCAAGCCAAAAACAAGAAACCATTTTATTTGATGCCATACCCACAGGGGTGCTCATATTCCTCAACCATATTCTCCACCAAGACATTTTTACAATGCTAACATTTTTAGACATTTGGTTACATTGGAAGAATATTTTCTCAATTGTTTTTCTGCCTTTTATATATATATTCCCTTTGTTTTACAATATTTTCTCCCATATTATAGGTGTGGTTTTTGTGTTATATTCTTTGGTTACTTTTTGATTTTAGTTGAATGTTTCTTTTAATCCTGTATTTACACATTAGCATTTGTTGTCATCTTTTTTTAACCTAGATTTCTTTTTTGCCTTTTTTTTTTCTTTGTTTGGATACTTGCAAATACAATTTTCACCTTTCGCATTCTATTAACACTTGTGTTTTTTAATATTATTATTTCTACCATTTCTGTCTTTTTTGCTTTTTCCTATTTTAGGCTAACTTTTTGTGGCCACCCCCACCAAACCACCTTTTGCGACAAACACACACAAATGTTAACAGCCGGGTGTCGCCATATTCCCCCCCCCCACCACAAAACAAGCTTCACCTCAAGCGGCACCGTTGAATGACAACGAGGACCTCCTACACGCCGCTATCGATCTTCCCCTAGAACACATTTGGCGTAGTATCAAGACGATGAGACAAGGGAATGGGTTCAGAGGTCACACGCAGCTTGTATACGTGCCACAGATTAAATGTGTATGAGAGGGATGTAGCACATTTGCAGCACTTTGAAAAGACGACCGGGAACATCGGGTCCGTCCGAGAGCCGCCCGCGGGTGCCGGCGACAACTCCTCCTAACCGCCAAAGCATGCACAAATGTTTACACGAGGCCTGAACAAAAATAGCATTGCAACACAGTCATTTACAATGACAACAAAGTCTGATACATAACAGTGTCCTGGCATCTTTTATACCACACATTTTTAACACTTGTTTGGAATTTGGTTTCAGAGTTACACCCCAATTTTTAATAACATTATCTGCTACTTGGATCTTTTTTTCCCCACCACAATTGTCTTTCTGCTCTTTGTAGTTTCTTTTTTTTTTTTTTCCAACAAGCCAGCTCTTTGCAATGTCATTACTTATTTTTAGAGTGGTGGTCCTCCCTTTCAATCTTGTTTTCTCTCTCTTTTTGGTTTTGCTTTTTTAAGTCAAATTTCTTCTGCCTCTTGGATATTTTTGTTATACTATTTTTCTGTCTTTCCACTACTTTTTCTGTGTTGTATTTGGCTTTGTTGTTGTTGTTCCCCCCCCCCCCACTATTTATATGCCTCTAGCACTGTACTTGTGTATTTTTGGAATTTTGTAATTTTTGGGAGCTATTTCTTACCTGATTTGGTATTTTTTTCTAATTCTTTTTTCAAGGCTATTTCTCTGCCTTTTAGAATTTCTTCTAAAACATTTACAATACCTTCTCAACACTTTCATTGCAATTCGCTTTTTGCATGTCTTTCTAACTTTGTGCTGCGCCACTCTGTCATTTTTTAGCTGCGAGTTACAAACTAACTCTGGACACTAGGTAAAAATAGAATGAACAAATTCTGCCTAGCGACAAATGATCACACACAAGTGTGACAAAACACACACACCTGAGACCACTTCTGCAGCTATGGCGTGCATGAAACACAGATTGTGTCCTGCTGCTGCTGCTGCTGCAGTTAACCACCAGAGCTGCCCTTTGACCCCTCCTGTCTGCAGGCCTCATAAAAACATTGCGCTAATGGCCCTGAGGGTGACTGGATGACTGACAGGCAGGAGATTGGGTTTCACAGGTCCTCGTGGTTGCGTCCGGGCCAGTGCCAGATCGCTGCGGAACCCCCAAATGTCTGGCATTGTAAACAGTTGACCGTATTAAAAGCCAATTATTAGCACTGATACCAGCTTTGGGAAAACTGGCTGGCTGCATTGGAATGGAGAGAAAATACACAAAAATACACTTCTGCACCTTCAAAGATGAGTCGGACAGGCGCTTTCCCCATCCGACGCCGGAGTTCATTGCGATTCCGAGCACCTGTCGCCACCGTGTTCGCTCCGCCCGTCCATTCGCGGCTCAGCGAGGAGTCGCGCGCAAACCTTTACAGTCCATTACGGGGCACAAAAGTAATCCGGACACCTGACTGCTACAGTGACAATTTGCTTTGGAAGGCTCTCAACATAAAGCAAAAAAACAAATTTTAAATAAACTCATTCAATATTCAACTGAAAATACATTTATTTTCACAAACAAACAACAAACCCCCCAAAAAATAGCACATTAAAATGGCGTAAACACGTCACCAAATGGTGACATCTGCTACTATGTCAGCATTTGTATGCCAAAACTGACTAACTCGACAAAATGTTGCAGTACAACGAGACCTTGTCAACCACTAAATCTCAAGAGGCACGTACTGGAATCAATTACTGCTTCGTCTTCCCGTCATACAAACAAGAAACGCACTGTACAAACACAACGCGCGGACACGACTAATGACGCAAACGTACGCGTGCGCGCGACGAGCCGCCATCTTGTACTGCGTCCGCTGTAACGAGAAAAATACAATTGAGCTCCGTTGGTCCGGCGCTCGTGAATAGGACGACACTCGGGGTACATTGCAGGCCAATTCCACACAGTGGAGAAACACTTGGAACACTTTTGCTGGTGCGTAACTGTCAGCCCATCTCTTATATGTCTTTCAAAGTGTTCATGTGTCCCCGTGTGGACAAATCTCCATTGGCGTAGCCACGACAGAAAAAGTCTTTGGAACAAAACATTGACACGTTGTTTCAACCCAAAATGCCAACTTGGCAGAAAATGTCCAAAGAAGTCATCCATCTTCAAGAAATGCGTACAAGATCATGTTTTTTTTTTTTTTTGGGGGGGGGGGGGAGTTTTTCTTCTTTCGATGATTTACTGTAACGGTGGCCTTTGCCTCATCTATAAACTGCTACTGAATAAAACACGTTTCCATTTTTGTTGCCCGATTTTGATGTATAAAAGGAACTCCGACACTCCCGCACAGGCCTCCGAATGAAGTCAATCCGACGACGGACCTATGGAAGCGGGGGACCTTTAACAAAGCGCTTTGGTGCAAAAAGGTGCCAAAATCTCCGTGACGGCACATTCCCACAAGTACGTCACCCGGCCGCCCCTCGCTCGGCGAGGCGTCAGTCGCCCACGTCGCTGTCTCGGTCGCCGATGAGCCACAGGAAGTGGAAGCACAGCGCCAGCAGCGCCGTGCCCAGCAGGTCGCCCAGCGCCGTCAGGTAGGGGATGGAGAAGCTGTCGGGGTCTTTGCCGCTGCGCCACATGGAGTGCACCATCCAGTCGGCGATGCACAACAGCAGCAGAACCTGGCCGCGCCAACGACAACCGGCCACGGCCGTGAATGTTGGCCAAAAACCACAATGACCCATAAAATCATCATCATCCTTACAAATACACACTGTATATTTTTAGGCACGAGCCACCGTAAATTGTTGGTTTTTTTTCTTGTGTTACTCAAAAAACTAAACTCCACTCTTCAAAAGACGCTTGCAGGATGGAGGATTACAGTTTCAAAAGACGGAGGACCGCGAAACAAAAACAGGGAAGAGTAACAGACTGAGAGTAGCGAGACTGCTATTGCCGAGACACGCGTGAAGTTAACAGATAAGTCTATTAAAAGATAACAAGGCGTCTATAATTCAAACACGATATCCGCCAAAATGACATCGCGGTCATTTAAGGCTCCGTCGCGATGGGCTCCAACCCAGAGCGAACAAACACACTTGCGGCGCCATCTCGGCGGAGGACGCGTCAACTGCGAGAGAGGGCGGCCCGATAACATTTCATCTCATCGCTTTATATAGTATCCGTGGAAAACAACAATCTGTTAAGCGGCCGCAATGAAGCGTGACATCCCTCCGACGCGATGTGATCAAAAGTCTCACGCATTCTTCCATCTTGGATATTATTTTCTTTTTTTAACTTTTGTCGCCACTTTCTTTTTTTTTTTTTTTATATGATTGTTCATTATCGCAGCAGGGCAGGACTCAAGGAAGTGGGAAAACGTGTGGAAACACCAACAAGAAAATCTCCATTTTGACAGCTTGCTCCTTTCAAGTGGACCGTTCGCTCTTTTTGGGGTCCTCTCAAATCATGAGGACGACTTATCTGACAAGCGTTACACCACTTGGCCTATTTCTTTTGCTGCGGTTGCAAACAATAAATGTAGCGGCTTATCTGATGCCAAACTAAATCAACTTTTACTTTCGTACAGCAGCACTCCATCCACTCATCTCAACTCCATTCAAACATTGAGCCAGTTCATCCTGCACTTCCAATTCAAAGCATTCCTTATGTCACATCTACGAATACGGAAACGTAGCGGCTCCACTCACTTGCAGCAGAGCAGCGGCCAGGTAGACGGACGTGAAGATGGGCGTCAGGGTGGTGTGTCCGCTCTTCATCAGGTGAATGGTGTAGAGGAATATAAGATGCCGAGGGCACGGCGAGAGAAGGGAGAGAGCTGAGCGAGATGCTTGTTTGAGGTGATTGCGCGCTGGAGACGAGCGTAGAGCGAGCGAGGGTGTACGAGCGCGGTGAGAGGCTCGCCGAGGTAGAGACGTGCGTCACGTCCGGTAGAGCCTCGTCGGGCCACGCTGCGCAGTGGATGCGAGTGGGGTCCGGCGGAGTAAAGGGAAGAAGGGAGATACGCACCAGAATGTTGCTGGTTTCGCGCGCGACAACACACTACAAGGGAATAAGGGATGAGGGAGGGTGGAGTAGCTGCGAGGATACGAGAGCGCGCGCGCGCGACGGCTGCAGGAAAGTAGATCGTTCCGCCCCAGCGCGAAGCGAGAAGACCGATTTTTTGAGCAAAAAGCAGGTAAAATTGGAGCCCGATATGCGATATCAGGGGAAACTGTATGAGGTTAGCGATCGAAAAAAGTAGCACGCAATACAAAGCTTTAATGAACGTCTGACGAAGTCTATTGTATGTAAGATAGTTTCATCGATGCTAAAAACGATACATGAGTGCGCGCTGATTATTATTATTTTCATTTGTTTTTAAAAGAGGCAACCTTTATTTCTTACTCATATATAATGCGTTACGGTCCTTGGAAAAAATACACCTTTCAATTTCTGTGTTAGGGAGAGGAGATTCCTTATTTTTCTATCAGTTCAAGTCAGCTTCAACTTTCTTCAAACCATCCTCCCTTGTAAGAGCAGCAATTGTATTATTATTATTATTATGATTATGAAAAACACAATAGTATAGAACTACTTCTTGTTTCTACCCATTTGAGGGGGAGTTCCTCGACAACATTCGCGCTGCGGTGACAGACGCCACGTGACAATTTCATTCCAATTAATCGCGATGGAATTACTGTGAATGTGGATTGTGACATTCACACGTTGTCGTAAATGCGTCTTATAGCTCCTGGCCACGGAAAACCGTTGACCGCGCCGCTCGCGTTTGGTAAACAGCCGCGCGTAATGCAAAAATCTTGATTGTACCGCAGGGTCGCCGACCCGATTTAACGGTGATTCGACTGCTCCGCCCTCGAGCGTATCTCATTTTTGGATTGACAAAGGTTCTGTATCACGGGTATAAAGCAGGCTATGTGCACATTTCAGAGACTGCTTTTCTTTTTCTCTTCGTTGAAATTTACGACCTCCAACTCTACGAAGAGTCCACAAATCTTCAGAGGCATTTTTGTTAAGACTGTATAAAATAAATATTCAACATTTAACCACGACTGCAGCTCCCACAGAGCAGCATTTATTAATACAAACTACCTTATTCTACCTTGGACACTCAACAGAATGATTTACATCATTTCGAATATGACATTGAATTCTTTTTAAGGATCCATGTTTTTATTGGGTCACACTATTATACTAGTGTCACGATGAAACAGACCTTCATTTTATTGGGACTATTTACGCAAATGACAGACTTCAAGGTGCAGACGGGATGATAATGCAAAAAACAAACATACAAATGACCCAGCATCGTCCAGTATGAAACTTTGGATTCAGGTAAGGTTTGATGCGTCGCACGTCAAGAGCAAATTATTCCATAACATTTTCTCAGTATGATTGTCTCATATTCACAACATGCGTCATTGTTGGAAAACACTGTACGTTAGTTTGAAACTAATTTTCTCTGCGGATGTGCTACAACGTGGCCAACGATAAGCACCGCAAATGATGAACGCTATTAAAAAAATCATTTTAATTCAAAAAATAAAACACAAAAATCCAAATGGAAACATTTCAATAATCTCCCTTAATATTGTAAATTAGGTTATTATTCATCCAGCGTGAATGCACTTGGAAAAGAGGTGGAAACATCTGAATTCTTCTTGCCAGACTGGGCATTTACAAGACATTTGCATATCATTTGCAAAGCTGGCCGTTTTTGTCACAAGCTGCAGTGCGATCCAAGGTGCGCAAGCAGCGGAGGGTTGCAAACACTTCCACTTTCATGCAGGAATGCATACTAAACGAAGGCAACGGGGTTATGTTACACCTTCTAACAACTTTTACGTTAGGGTTTCAAAGATCGCAAAAATTCCTCTTTTTATTTCAGGTATGAATATCCGTTGCTTCGTCCGTTTTATTTCATCGAGCTCCTCCCTGATCAAATATCCACGCGGCGTCCTTTCGTTGCTCGTGTTGGCCGCGGCCTCGCCCGCTTCGTTCCGAATACGCGAGACGCTCGCGCGTTCCTTTTAGCTAGCCGTCGCCGACCCGGATGACCTCTCTCGGCAAAAAGCAATTTGATTAACGTTTAATTCAAAGCTCATCTCTCGTCGCGCAGCCGTGGACGCCGTCGGCTGAGCCCGTTAGCGGCCGGAAGAGGCGCCGGGACCGCACGGGACAGGAGTGAAAATAACCGTAATCTAATATTGCCAGGTTATTACTTTATGGTGATGAGCAGTTTTTGCTGCTGAGACACGAATACACTCGTGGCGTCGTTTTGCATAAAAATACGCTGGCTCGGCTCGGACTCCTGAAGGTGGGAATTTGCGTGCCCGTTCCAAGACGCGAAGGTGAGTCTGCGTACATTTTCCATCGCGCTTGCTCTAAGAGTGGCGGGGGAGCCGGAGGCCTGAGTTTCGGTGCACTTTTTTCAACATTTATAATTACCGTAACATCTCCTTGAAATTCCTTTAGCCCGTCTATGGCGTCTCGCATTACATGTCAGCCCATTATCTGACACTTTTCATCTGTCACGGCAACACGTGCCGTTTACTTTTAGCGTGGGTCAACCTGACCCGATAAGACACATGGAGCTGAAGGGCCCCCGAAAACTAAGCGCGCCAGGTGTGGAAGGACTACGCGCCTTTAAACTGCCGCGGATTTATGAAGGCGCGTTTAATGTGTACGGCGATACGGCCCTTTAGGGTGTACATTTCTTTTTACGGCTCCCTAGATGCTTTACTGTACATCGGTAAAACCGCTGCCTGGAGGCCATCGGCCCACCGCTTCCTCATCCTCCTCCTCCTTCTCCTGCAAAGGCTACGCTATAAAATGGATGACGAACAGTGAAACCCTCAAGTCGTAATAACCCGTCTTTTTATTAGTTACGTATTCAATGAACTAAGCATATTTGAATTCATTTCATTTGCTAATGAATCTATTTCAAACAAATAAACCCAAAATTGAATGATTTCAATCAATAAATACTACTTCATTATCAATTGCTTTTTGGTTCATTCCATCATTTCAAATCCATGCCAAACGCCCATTTGCGCCATCATCAAGTTCCTGTGTGACTCACCATTGATCACGGGGGTGTACACCACTATTCCGGCCAGATTGGGGTCAGACACAGTTTTGTCCAGGATGAGACCTCCGATGCTGCAGACGACAACATAATTGGATCATTTCAAAGCGGCTCTGCTGTCAAGCTGGCCTGATGTCATTGCCGCAGACGTTGCGCCTCTGCGGCTGAACGGCGCTCAAAGGACGTGACGCGGTCAGCTCGCTGGAGCGTTCGCACGTTGATGTTACCGTTGGGGGGGAGAAACACCAGCTCGCTAATAGCCATGGGTTTCTGACGGTAACGTTATTTTCTTCTTCGAGACGGTGTTTGTGTTTGCGTGTGCTTCTCTGAATGCCGGAAAGGTCACCAGCTTCGCAATACGATGAAAACTCAATTTGTTTTCGGCTCATGCCGCTCGGCAGCAATTTGCTGTTCCGGCTCATCTGTTAGATATTTTCAACTGCGCACGGGCAAAAACAAACAAACAAAAAACACAATGAAGACAAGAGCCGTGTTTAGAAAGCTCGAGGGACTCGGATAGCGTCGGTGCTTCGGCGCCGCCGCAATTTGTTTAGGTGATGAGTCATCGGGCAAACCGCGCAGTGTCACGGAAGCAGAATAACAGGAGGTTTTTTTTTCTCCACTCCTTCCCTTTTCCAGTGCGGCGGACAAATACCTGCTGATGACCATGGCCGTGATGACCGGCTCCCATCCGGAGTAGAGCAGCGTGCGGCTGGCCGGGTGCTTCGAGGAGATGACCATCCACACGGGCGTCAGACACATGAAGAAGGCACAGACCAGGGAGGACACGTACGGGTACGAATCTGGGGGAGGAAGCCCGCACGGAGTCACACGCCCCGCTACTGGAAATGGTACGAGTCACCCCGTGTCAACTTTTTGCCACAAACTTTCAGCCCTGAATCCCAATGAGGTTTTATGCTCGCATACAAGTGTCAATGTCTTGCTTGATAATTAAGCTCAAGCAACACAAACAAAGTTTTGTTTCCAGCACAATACAAGCTTTTGTTTTTTTTTTGGTTTTTAAGAATAATTGAGTGGAACACCTGCTTAAAGCCACCACCGGCTGTTTCCCAGGTGGATCTGTTTCGGTCCGACACTGAATAACGCTTACAGGGAAACAGGCCAGGATTTATTTGCGCGGTGTCGAACCGAGGGAACAGAAAGTGCTCGCTGTTCAGGCTCGCTGACTTTCGCATTTAACGAGGCACAACCTTCTGGAGGAAAGACTGCGACGACACGCTCGGTGATTATACGCTATTAATGTCTGTTGTGGCTTTCTCCCCGCTGAATATTCTCTTGCCGCCTGTATCTCCTCATAAGATTGTCCGGCGCCGTTTGCCGTCGCGCCGCCTGCCGAGCTTTGGGTGAAAATGTTTTTGAACGGTAAATAATAACCGTTCTTGGAAAAGCTGAAACGGTTACAACTGCTAAGGGGAGATTCCTTTCTTTTCAAACAGAGGTTATCAAAACATTTTACGCCAAAGTAAAAGTATTCCAGTAAAATGCATTGCAAATGCCATTTCATCTTCTGCAAAGACCGGGTGTCCCATGACTTTTGTCCAGAAAGGGTATACAACCTCCATTTTCCAGCAGTGTCTCTCAATCTCTGGATAAAGACCTCACCAGTGCAACACAGACACTATTACAGTATTATCACATGCAAATGCCGCGTTATTGACATTGTTGCACTGCCGCGGGTGCAAAATGAAAACAACCACCACCCAATTAATGTCGCTTCGGCTGCTTGGTGATCACGAAGGGCGCTTACAACATTTCTACTTTGAAAATCGCGTTGCCAATTCAAGCCAAATTCGTTGACGTGACTTCCCCCAAACAATCGCATCTTTTGTGGACAAAACTGTTTCCAGACAAAACACTCACTTGTGATTTTTCACACTCCTGCATCATTCACGCTCTTTAATTCAAACTGACCGGATGCCCGAGTCTCCCCTCGACTCAGCTGCTTTGCCTCAAAATGACGAGCATTCGTTTTGGGGTTTTTTTTGTCTTTTGTTGCAACTTTGCAGAAAATCTGCACTGAAGAACAACACGGACATTGATGAGGGAAGAGACGCGGGCCAGACAGCCTCGTTACACCCTTCTGCTGTGGAAATATGGAATCTGGAGACTGTTTCATAAATTGAGGCTCTGTTTTCTCTCAGAGGGAACATCTGCGTCTCGGAGGTAGAGCTGACGGGGAAGAGCGTTGACTGCATCCTTGTATCGCGAGCGGCTTTGGGTGTGACGTGAATTCAACGTGTGGAATGTGCCGTGAGAAGAGAGGAGGTCTGTTCTGCGAACTGGGCTTGCTCGTTTGTGCGCCGCAGAGAGGCGAGAGCGACCTCTATTGACTGACTCGGGGAGTTGCAATACACAACCACAAAAAGTCAAAAAAGTGCTATGGAAAATTGACTTTTTAACCACACGCCTACAAATATTTGGATCTCTGCCCACCCGCCAAGTGTGACATTACAACAGCTACGCAAACGTTTCGGTCACTGCCCGTTTCTGAAAATGTGACCCTTCCGCAATTGTTCAAACATTTCGGGAAAAGCGCAAAGTTTCAATGATAACGGCGCCCGCGCTGACTTCTCCGCCCACGATTAAGGACGGTGGAAGATCCAGAGCCACATGCACGGATCCCCGCCTGAATCCATCGGTGTAATTCGGACGCTCGGTGACGTGAGAGCACGCGCGTGCGTCGCGGCCACCCCTTGTCGTCACACGTGTACTGAAACCCGTGATCCTGTTCATTCGGTCTGCAGTTAAAAGCTGCAATCTCATCTGCTCTGCTATTCATTTCACTTTAAGGAAGAAAAAAAAACCAGACAATCGTCTTCCGGCAGCCAAATAATAGACAGCTTGTAGCTTTTTTCAGATTTACAAGCGCCGGCGAGAGCAGGCCATATCGCACTACCGCCGTCTCTCCTAGAGGGCGATAAAGAGTCAGCGTAGCGTGACGGCGGAGCCGCGGACCGTCAAGTCAAACGCGCTTAGTCCGTGTGAATTACGGCACCGGACTAAAAATACGCCTCCCTCAACTTCTTCTTTTTCTAATCGTGCTTCCCCGTATAGTGCTGAATATCGGGGGAAATGAGACCTACCCAGGCACTTGTAGAGGCCCTGGCTGATCCACGCCAGGATTGCCAAGGTGATGAGGTCACCGAAACTGGCGGCGATGGGCGTGGCGACGTTGTCCGGGTTGATGCCCGTCTTCTTCGAGCCCACGATCACGCCCACCATGATGAAACCTGAAACGAGGGAGCAAAGTTTTCTCCCCGCTATATCGCGATTCGCTGTACCGGCTACTCAAAACGAACCCCGTGTGTTCTTTTATTGGTTATCTGAATGATTTTACGCGCCGAGGACAGGAGGCGAGCCGCCGGCGCGTTTACCCTGCAGCGTGGAGGCGATGAAGGCCGTGGCGACGCTGCTAGAGCACAGCAGCACGGCGTGGCTCATCTGGAATTTGCCCTCTGGGATCCAGCCGAGGACCACGGCCGCCACGGCTGCCAAGAAGCCCACCACGGTGGCCTGAACCTAAACGCGCGCGCGCACAAAAAGAACAGCAAATGCTTTTAGTGTGGGCAAACAGGGATGATACAAACACGTGTCGTGGTTTGTTTATCAAAGCGCGAGTGTATTATTAACAGCGTCTCCGTCGGCAGAAGTCCCGGAAAGGATGAGTCTGGTGCAACGACGAGTACTCGTTACATAAGTCCTTGTGTCCTTTGTGTGTTTATGAGGCAGTGGAAAGTGATGTGCAAAAATATGGACCAAAAAATACATGTAATACCTGCTTGAGCGCCAGGTTGCCTATTATTAGATTCCACTTCTCTATTGGAGAATCCATCTTGCCCACGTTCACCTGTGTTGGACGCACACAACAAAAGCAAGTAACAGCTTTTCCCACATGGAACGTCTGCTCGTATACTTCTCCTTTTTAGAGCCTGCGCTTCTTGTCCTGTGGTGTGACGTGTTTTGTTCCGGGGCAAAAGGAAGGGCACATAATGAATTCCTTCTGTTTCAAATTACTTACACAGCGTTCATACCGGTACTCAAACAGCTACACGATTGCAGTTGGTTACAACTTGTACCCAACTGCAATAACAATGCACAACAGCGCTTTGTGTACTGTCAAGACACTTTTCCAGCTCACTCGACAAAGTAAATCCACTCCGCTGTCAATGTGAGGCCTTGTGCCAGGGGTTGGGGGAAAACAAACAAAAAAAAGAAGCCCGAAAGCAAACAAAGGTGGAATTCAGATGGCTACTTGTTAGCGCTTTAACAAGTAAAACAAGCAAACGAACTGAAATGTCAAACTACTTTTAACAATTAATCCATTGGCTTTCAATGCGGCGCATGTGCAATCGTTTTTCCCGCAAAGTAAATCCGTGTTCCACTAAAGGGAGCGTCCGAGTTGAGGAATGAACACACGCTGAGTATTTCACATGCTGTCATCGCTATGGCAGCACAGCCCTTAGTTGTACAAAAGCAATGAGACTTCATCATCTAATAATTAACCAATTGGGAGTTGCAAGACATTTGACCCCTTACAAGCGTTCATTTTTGGGGCGCTTTCACGAAGTTCGTGGAAAGCTCTTTTCTGTGGCCTGAGCCCCATCAAACGCCTTCCTTTTTTGTCAAGGCCGGTTGTCCAAATGCGTTTGTCTACGAAGTCTCACGAGTGCGTTTGACGACAGCTGTACGGCAAGCAAACGTAGCGAGTACACCGGCCGGAAGCCGTTTCGTCGGAATGCATTAGGCGAACACCGCGTGCGTGTCGTGCGTTCTTTTGGTCTGACCGCTGTTGAGAGGCGTGAGGCCAGAGTCATCTCCAAGTTGCCCTTGAGACCCAGCAAAGCGGGAACCAGGATGAAGATCTCCGTGATGTACCGGAACGCCTCCCAGTGCTGCGTGGGCGACACAGAGACCGGCGAGGACATTTCATTAGACTCGGCTTATCCCTGACGAGGACATCTTGTCGCACGTGAAGGACATATCGGAGGGACGGAACAGCAACGACAGCTAGTACTGCCACGCTAACACTTTCTAATCTTTCTTCCACAAACGTTGGATGTGTAAAATCAAAACCTTCCAAATCATGTACATGAGAGGGAAATGTATCATTACCGTGTGGACCTGCTAGACAACTTCAGTGAACGTCATTTGCTGGCACGACATCAATACAAGTCATTAGGGTAACAATGTGTTCTGACTTCATTCTTTAAAAAAAACAACAAGACCGTTTGCAAAGGTCCCAGCTAGAGCCCGGACATAAATCCATTTGAAATTTCGACAGGTATACAAATATCGCAACACTATTTTACAGGAATGAAGTTTACCATTTTTTTTATTGAGATGTGTTTGTTTTATACTGTTTTCTATTCCTAAATTTGGCTGAAATTCACTGAAAATAAGGCTACATTCAAATATTGCTTGCGCTTTAAAAACTTGCATTTTGTACCTAAATAATGGGGGGGGGGGGGGGGGACATACAGTAGAGACAATAAATAAAATCAAATTAAAAATTAGGTAAAAATGTTCGGAATACTTCATTTAAAAACTAATATGACTATTTTGGCTGAAAAAAAAATGAAAAATTTATATAAAATTTCTTTTTTTTTTTAATATATATATATAAATTTTACCTACTCACCTTTTGCAATCACAAAATTGTCCATTTGATTTATTTCTTTTCCCCAAAGAAAAACATTTCAGATAAATGCACTGATGCACTTCTGGTTTCTACAAACATGCGACAACTGTGGAATTATGTCGCTGTATTGCAGCTGCCGTTACCTGCACAACGTCCAGCACCATACCGGCTGATACGGTTCCAAATCCGGCCAACAGGAAAGGCACGAGGATCTGCAAAGCCATGGCGAGGGGCGACTCCTTGGGCAGAATGTGCGCAGCGGTTTGCGCCTGTTCCTGCTCCTCCTCCTCCTCCTCCTCCTCGTCGCCGTCGGCCTCGTCCCCCGACAGCCTCCTCTCGGCCAACATGGGCTCCAGTTCCGAGTAGCTCCCGTCTCTCGAGTCCGACAGGGTGACGGAGGAGCGGGAGGCGCGCTCCAGCAAGCGCCGGCCTTCCAGGTGAGGCGTTTCTTGTCTGTAGCCGTTCTGGAGCGCGCCGGTCTCGGGTTTGGCGCCGAGGTCGGCCATAGCCAGACGCTCCTCCTGGAGCTTGGCGTAGCCGGTGGGGACCATGGTTTGGAGGAGGGACGTGATACGACCGGCGGACTTCAGGGAGAGAGAACTCCGGACGCCGCCTGCGCCGCTCATGCGTACCGTCAGGCTAGAGCCCAGGGAATCCCCGATGGCTCCGCCCAGACTCTGGATGCTCATGACGAGGTCTCGCGCAGCAGCGTCTCATCTCCCACCTCCTTGTCGGAGAGCGCCCTTTAAAATGGCAACGGCGGGCCGTCTGTTTTAGGGGCTTGGAGACTCATCGGCCTGGAGAAAATTAGAGACGCAAAAATATATCCATTTCGTATCCTGTCTATCCTATCCAGAGAAGCTGGTGCCGGTCATTCACATTTCACTCAACCTAACATGCATCTGGAGAAAACCCAAAATTCTAACCCGAAACCTTACAACTGTGAGGCAGACGTGCTAACCGCTAGTGTACATATCGGAATCGGAATTCAGAATCATTTTTATTTGCCCGGTTTCAACCCAGGACCTTGCAACTGTGAGACAGAAGTAGAACTTCTGATTTATGTAGCCCTTCGTGAAACCCAAGGCCACAACACAGAACATAGGACACTTAACTTCACAATCAGTTCAACACATTATCAACCGTTTTTTTTAAATGTAATTTGAATCACTCTCATAAAGATCCATTACTTAGATTTTACTGTACTTTGGATTTTCTTGAATAAAGTCAAAATATAAATGGACAATTTACCCAAAATGACTGAACCGTTAAGGTACTTTTAATGTATATACAGTATTTACATGAACAATACGACAAGAAGGCAAATCAATGTAGCACATAAGGATGGAAATAAAAAAAATCTTCCGAATGTAAATGCAAAATCGATATGCAAGACTTGCAAGTCGACTGGGATACCCTTTGGGTCATTACAAAGGCCTAGTACACGCTCACTTTCTTAGTCACGGCTGTGCTATGAAGACAACGCCTCAATGTAGGAGCTGTTCAATGCGTTTGTTTTGCGAGTAGCCTTAAAAACAGACCAAATGTTCAACAATAAAAGTCCGTTTGCGTCGATTAGCATCGTGCTACATTAGCCGTGTAAAAGTGGGGAACGCTGGAAGGCTCGACCACCCTCCTCCTGTTCTGTAGCGATACAGAAAAACAGTAGCTAGGGGAGACATTTTAGGGCTTCAACGAACCACGTCATCGTAATTCGAGTGGTGACGATGTTCAGCGCGTCTCGGTCGGGAAGTTTACCATCGCGAAGCCGGGATACTTCATCCAAAATCGAAGAAGATGCGAGCCGAAGATGACAGTCGGCCAAACAGCCGCGTCGAGGAGCTGGACGAAGATCATCGACGACGTTGAGATGCGTTACTCGCTTCGCGTCGCCCTCATTTCATCAGACGCATATTTCTAGTGAGTCGTAGTGAGACGTCTTCGCGAACGTGAGCGGCGCTTCGACAAATGTTTTGTTGCGTTCTAAGTCATTCTAATTTAGACTTTTTTTGTAATGTTTTACTACAATTTTAGATGACATAAATTATTTCAATTACGCCGTAACAGGGTAATACATAACACGACATAGCCTTCGTTTTTTAAACTTACCGATTTTCTCCTGAACGCTAGGGGGCGCAAACATAAACGCTGTACAGTAGCTTCATGTTCCCTCTCACCCAGATGTTGTTCTGACCAAAAACACGCTAACATTTTGCAGTCGTGTTGCTTCTGCAATGGATAAAAACAACAAAACGAGTTCACGTGATTTGCTGTCATGTGGCAACGGTGGACGTAAGTTTTTTTTTTTTAAGATTAAAATGGAGGTCGGCGTTGCTTTTACGTGATTCGGGTCCAAATAAAAGACGGATGAATTAGTACGTAAATCGGAACGCGCCTTAGCTAATCCTCACAGTAAATAACTGGATTAAAACCACTTCTCGGCAATGAGCCGATGTAAAACTGTGACTGAGCGGTGACTGAGCGTGCATTCTTGTGACGACGTAAACCGAGGACTCCCTTTGATTTCAGTTTTGTCATTGTGCTGTCTCAGGTCTGGTTGAGAAGTTGCTCCTTAAATCATCAGATGGCCTCAAGACAGAAAGAATCCCACAAAGCAGCGGTGAAATTAATTGTGATCATTGCTTTAATAATACCGTCGGTAAGAAGATTCAATTCATACTTTTCTTTTTTTTCCTCAAAGTGATGGAACGGCTGCAGAGTTTCCTCCCGCAGATCGCAGAAGCCAATCAAAAGCTGAAGCGGCAGATGGAGGAAACTCCCGCGGGACATTTCAACATAGAGGACGTCGAGACGGCAGAGAAAGTGATCGAGATGGTGAGCGAAAAGCATCCCGGCTTTTGACGACATGATTTGTGCGAGGCGTTTGAATTCTTCCTCGTGGTTTCCAGGACGTCGCTCTGGTCGAGCTCAGCGGATCGGACGGCGACTCGGAGGAGGACGACGGGGAGGATTCTTCGGACTCGGAGGAGGAATCCCAGATAGTTTTAACTGAGCGCAACCTTAAACTACCGGGGCACAAAGGCAAGAAGGACATCGTCAACATTCAGGTTGTGGAGCAGCCGGAGAAATAGTTGTGTCGTCCGTACGGGAGATTTACAACTTTCTATGAAGAGGTTTGGCAGGACCTCGCTGCCTCAACTTATTTAAACTCTCCTGTACTGAAATGAAGAGCATCCAGCCCCACGGGAACAGTTTGCACTCACTCAGATCGGAGTAAAGTCATTTGCCTTAAAGGTCGGAACGGATCCGGCAACCACATCGTGTTCGTCCAATGGGGATTCTGGTTTTTCTCAATTCTCTTAGTTCATTATGAATAACAACGTATGATCTATGTAATAAAAGTGGTCCGCACACCAGTTGATGTTCCAGGGAAGAACTCTTGTATTTTCCAATGACGACAAATAGGTCAATATACATTTAGTACACCATAGAAATCTCATGTTAAATTGGGGATTGATTTCATTGGGATCAAAGTGTCACTGTCCAGGCCAGGAGGCTCTGAGGTTGAGGAGAATTAATACGTCGCAGGGGGCCAAGTAGTAAACTCCCAACTCGTTCAAGGCGGACTGCGGCGAGGGGTCGTCCTTTCCCGTCCGATCCCTCGCGTCCTCCCCCGATGAGGACTCTTTGATGAGGTTCCTCAGCAGGATAGCGGAACCCACGTTGAGGCACAAGATGATGCAGGCCTCCTTCACACTGGGAAGGCACAGGAAATGTCAGTCAAAAAATACATGAACTCTGCCTTTTTGGCAGAATGCTATATTAAAGATATACTGTAGAACACATTACATAAACAGTGTTAAATAGCTCTGGCTACAGTGTCAGTCAAAATTGTGTGTTACAACGGAACACAATTCATCACAGAGCCCCGTTTTTCATCTATTTGTGCTTCAAAGTTTTGAAAATCACGGTTGTGCAAGTTGCATACTGTATTATAATGTGGCTGTAAAAAAAGAAACAAAGATTTCCCTTATTTCCATCTCGAATGGAATCTTCTTCCTTGAGATGAATGTAAAATACACCTTTTCAGCACTTGTATACACTTACTGCTTAAAAAAGTTTTCAGGTCTTTTGCAGTAGTGACCAAAGAGAGGGAAAAGGTTTCTGATCATGTCGAATTGAAGCTGAGCTGCTCCTCCGTCGCTGAAATGATTGGACAGCACCACCTGAAACACAGAAACAAATATGGATCTAGAAAATCAACTTTTCAATATACGTAAGGCGGGCCAAAAATAGGTGTACACTTTTTACAGACGACGTGAATAATGCGCAAATAATTTCTTGTTCCCGTGACGTGGTTATTAAGTCAGTTGTGATTCTTTATCCTTTGTGAATTTTGACTTAAAAATGTCAGACCTTTTTTAAAAACACCTGGGAACCCTTTAAAATTGTCGGGGGGGGGGTGCCTTATATGGTATATCTCCTTTAAATCCTTACTTCCTGATAGAGAAAGCTGTCCAGTCTCTCTGCGAGGCCCTGCCATGCCAGCTGGAACAGAGACAGACTTAAAACCTGCTGCAGGTTCAACAGACTGTCCCTGATGCAAAGCATCATGGGACACGCAGAACTGGACAAAGACGTGGCGGACATGTCGTGCTGGGACGGATGTGAGAACCACCTGCACGGGGAAGACAACGGGGGCGATTGATGCTGAGCTAAGGCTAATGACTCACCGCTACAATAACAACAACAACAACAACAATCCACACCTGTCTCGGCAGTACGCTTTGGCTTTTTCCGTGACGTCCCTCATGATGCCGTCCAGCAGCCGGCCCGTCATGTCTCCTCGGAGTCGATCCAGCAGGGCCAGCAGGCCGTCGAACAGCGAGCTCTCCAGAGAGGCCAGACGACCCATCTCCGTGACCCCGAGGCCCCCCGCCGCCGCCTCGTCGCCTAGGGACACGGCCGCCTGCTGCAGCTGCAGGAAAAACTAAAGGAGGCGGAAAAAAGGGTCGGTTTTGGGTCAGTAGCCATTTCGGAGTCACGTCGGTCTACTTTATCTCTCCGAGGTAACATTTTCATTTCCCCTGTCTGTGTTCAACTAAACGATAAGACAGATCGACCGAAGCCATTCGTCACAATCGCACAAATCAACTGGGCCTCACCACGTTGTCTCCCCAGTCCGTCAGGATGGTGGAAATGTAGTTGACGGCGTTGAGTATGGCGCAATAGCGCGGTCCGAGCGGGCAGCGCGACTCCTCCTTCATCACCTAGAAGAAATGGAACACAAAAGTAGTCAGTCGAGCGCAAACCTCCGCCGAGGCAAAACGACGCTAATTTGGAGTAAAAGTGTCCACCTTCAAACATTATTTACTTCATGAATTCTTTAACTTTTAAAAATGACATCTCGCTGGCAGTTATTTTCATTCGTACCGTACGCAGTTAGGTCCAGATAGGAGTATTTTCACTCACGGAGGCAGAACTTCATTACCATGATATAAACTAAAGATTTATATTTATACTTACTATTTCTAAATTCCCCAGCTTAACTTCTCGTTGAAAGTGACTGGAAACTTTCTGCGCCCCTTTGCAAAACTACTCCTATACGGACGTATTGTTGACATTATTACCTGCGTGAGTCGTATACGGAAGTCATCTACCAGCTCTTTCTGCAGTTCCAGAAACTTCAGCTGTGCAGATGGACAAGGTAATTCCCGGTAGCGGTCTAAGGAGAGAAAATTTAAAAAAAAGAAAATCTAATAAACAAAAAAAATAACATTTTTTTCAGGACTCGTCCTAATGGGGTTAGGTTTACCTGTGATGACCTCGAGCAGGGTCATGAACATTTCGGCACAATCCGGGGACTTGAGCTCATCCATGTCTCGGATGTCTTTATATTGAGAGCTCCACGCTCCCTCTGCCGACAACATGGCGTCCACCTTCTCCAGCGCCGCTGCGCACACAACACAGTTAGAACGGCCCCGACCCCCGCGGGGCGATTTGCCCACCTACTCTTCTTCTCCACCGTCAGCCACTTCTGCAGGACGGCGTCATCCAGGAGCAGGTGGAGCAGGCCGGGCAGAGGCGCCGGGTACGAGTGGTTGCGCCGCAGCTCCTTCTCGAACTGCAGCACCTCCTCCACCAGGTGGCAAAAGAGGGTGTCGTCGTAGAGCAGGCGGGACGCGTCGCCCGCCACCTTCTCCTGGACTAAAGACACAAGGCCCCGACACAGCTCCGCCTGCGAGATTTTTCATTTTATTACCAGTATCTATTCCCAAGTGTTCGTATATATACATATATAAAGATTCAATACAAAGCAATATTATGTCTATAAAGGCACATTTTCTTATACACACCCTGGCATTGATGGTGGCATTGGCTCTGTCCAGGATAGGTTGTATCTTTTCCTCCATGAAGGTTGTGCTGTACCCTACCCACATAAGCACCTGAGTCAGGTACCACTCTGGCTGCAAATGCACACACACACACACACACACACAGATGCGCGCAAGGTTCCCAAACAGAATGCAACGTTTTCAAAGAAATGAGACCGCGATCAACCTTGCCGGGGGAGTTGGTCTGTCGATTGCCGTAGAAGTGATATCGGAACCTCTTGCTGAGCGGATGCAGCATGATCTGGATGGGCAGGCAGAGCGGAGAAGCTCGGGGAGAAGCAACTGGCCGGCTTTCGGCTTTGGAGGGAGGCGACGTCCTCTGAGAGATGAGGTCGTCGCTGGACGGGGGAGGGGGGGGGGGTTAAAGAATCTGAAGGGTTACCGGGTCACTTGATAGACTTGGACTGGATGTTTGCAAGTGGAGGATACGACGTCTGCAGGGCCAGCAGCTGTGTGACCAGAAGCTCCAGCTGACTGGCCAGCTCTTGCCCGTTGGCGGCGGGCGTGAGGGACTGGGTCGGAGGGGAGACGATCGGCCAGTGGAGCTGTGTCAACACCTTCTCCAAATCCCTGAGAATCACACAGGGTGAGAATGGAAATAAATGCAGACAAATTTCAGATACGCCGCCGCTCCAGTGAAGTGAACAAAATGTCTTACGTTGTTTTACGTAATGTGAAAATTCTGCTGGTTTTGGGGTGGTTTGAATGGATTTCAATTCGTATCAATGGGGAAAATGTATTAGACATACACGTGAATTTAGTTACGTGCTTCGTCACTGAAAGAATCGCGTTTCTAAGTTCAGGTACCGCTCTAGGTCCCGTTCTTGTATCGATTAAGCTGCTGGCGTTTACCCGGCCAGTCGATCCTTGATAATCTTGTGCCAGAAGTGAAGAGTTTCTCGGAGGAAGTCGCGCAGGTGAGAGCATTTGGACTGGCTCAGGCCGGCGTCCATCACGGCCATGCTCTCCACGGCCCTGATGGCCTCCCACACGCCGCTCGTCATCAGACACTGCTGGACGACGCCGCTGTGGAAACACGGCGCACGTTGAATCCGAGACGTTCTTTAAAAAACACGTGTCCGACGTTCTTTTTAGTACCTGAGCTCTTCGATGTGCTGAAGGCAACGTAGGTACTTCGTGTGTCTTTCTACGGTCTCCACTTGGCCCAGCTTCTGGCTGAGAGCATCCATCCAAGGCTGGGCGCCCTGGAGATGCTACAACAGGGAATAGGGAATGGATTATTACAAATATCTGTGGAGGAATTTGGTCAGTTGGAATCGCATGGTATAGTAAAAGTACCGTAGCTCAATTTGGGATTTCATAATTGCATCAAACTGGGGAAACTTTTGTTTCTGGGACATTGTAAATTCCCCCCAAAATTTTAAAGACACACTTTGTACAGCGACTAATACAAATACAATAAAAGCACCGCGCTACTATGTAGTACCTGTTGCAGTTTTGTGGAGATGAGTTTCTCCCTTTGCAGAAGCTCTTCCAAAGAAGAGCTGGCATCTTCGGCGGCAGACAGAGCTGCAGACACCTGGGGAGGCACTGAGCTGGATACCGTCAATACCTATGGGACACACCCGACGCATCATTTCCAACACGTCTCGTTGCAAAATCTGTTGCAAAGGCTAATTTAACGGTCACCCACCTGCTCTTCCAATCTTCTATTCTCCTCTTTTAATTTCTCCAGAAGGCTGCCGACGTTCTTCAGAGATTTCACGTCACTGCCCACCTCTTTCTCTATAAACCCCACCACATAGTCACGCATTTCGTCGGAAAGGTCCGAAAAACTCGCGTTGTCCGGACAGTCTGTTAAAACGGGACTTAAAGACTCTTCTGACACATTTTCGGCGGTGTTTTCGTCGGCTGCGGACGCCGCCATCTTGGCTCTGACAGGCAACGAACTTCCTGCCACGAAAGAGCTTCATTGCTGGGAGACGCTCGTTTTACGATTCGGCGTCCTGCGCGCGGGCGGCGATTTGGAGCAAATGAACGTGTTAACATCACCTCGCCCACCACCCGGGCTTTGAAGTTGATTAAATTTGAGAGACAGCACTGACTTCTTCCGTCGTACGCTACACGTGTTGTTTTACATGAAACAGTAAATTCTTCCCAATATTTTCCCACAATATGGAAAATGTGTTGAAGATAAATATCTTCTACGGCATGCTATTAGCCTCTTACAGCAGAGGGCGATAGAGACCAAGAAGCCCCTTCGGTTATGAACAGACTTCCGATGAATGTGATCGACATACGACGTTTCGAACGGTGCTGTTGGATAGGAGAATACATCGAAGACACGCTCAGTTACGGCTTAATTGGCTATTTTTTATTTCGATTTCTTACATTGACAAACTCGTTTTTTTTAACACAAATATTTATTGGAACTAAAAAAAAAAACGTCTGCGGCGTTAGTTGGAATTTCTGTCTGTCAAAACTTGTCATATTAAAACTGAAAACACCTATTAAATGTGTGGTCTTACAGGTGCAGCTCAACAAATCTATCATTGCATTTATTTCAGTCGTTCAAGTGGAACAATTCCTTCAAAATATGGGAAAAGCCCCACCTAATTTCTATATTAAAAGGAATTTTCATTGTTACGTAAAATTGTTTTCTTGAAATGGTGAATTTCAGGTTTCCGTTAACTGTAGGCTCTGATTAAAAACTTGAAATGTTCCAATGTGTGTGTGTTCATATAAGTTCCACTTTATGAATTGAACAACTGCAATGCATTTTTCGACTATATTCTAATTTGAATATGCACCCGTATGTTAATAAACGCAATGCCGCACACACTGTCAAACACTGACAGTGAGTACCCAGGTGAGGTTTGCATCCTGGCAAACTGTAATCAAACCTCCGGGCCCGGATTGCCGTTGAGTCGACCCGCTCCACAGCAGGTCAGTCTGAAGAGGGCGAGGGGCCAACGTGCCAGGGTCGTCCTACGTTTGGGTGAACGTGCGGCAAAAAATAAATAATCACATGGCGCCCCCATTCATGACAAGAGCAGTCATCAAGAAAGCAGTCTTCTTCTGCAGAAGGACCCAAACCACCCACATTTGCCTTCTACTAAACAAATTCTGTATGGATATTGAAGGACCTTATTGCCCAAAAGAAGGCTGAATGACACAAATGACACACGGAGTCACAAATGAGTTACTGTATGACTTATTGATTTTGGCATTCTCGTGGTCATCATCACTGTCACTGGGATGATTCTTTACATTTGGCATGGTTACTAGGTCGATTCAAATACATAGTGCAATGGATAAAAAGTCTACACACCCCTGTTCAAATGCAGGGTTTTAAAAAAAAAAATGAGACTGTGATCAACCATTTAAAAAAAACAAATAATCTTTACAATACAGGGCATCCCAAACGAGACATTTTATTCCCCAGGATACAAATGTAATAAAATATCACATTATCATTCAATGGACATATACCGTATATAATAAGAACAGAGAAGACAATTTTCTACATCAAATATGAATCCAAAATCTCTCTGCCAAGAAAACGCCCTCCATAAAAATCCATTTTTCGCCCGCTGTGGAGACAACACGGTAAGACTAGTGGTCGACCCATCTGCCTCACAGGCCTGTGGCTTCGAACCTGCGTGGGTTTTCTCCAGGCCTTCTCAAAACGTAACAAAAACATGCACGCTCGATTCATTGAAGACTCTAAATTGCCCATTGAATCTGAGTGTGAATGCTTGTTTACGGTCGACTGGCAACCAGCGCCAAGTGTCCCCCTCCTCTTGCCCAAAGTTAGCTGACATAAGCTGCAGCTCGCCTGAAACCCAAACGAGAACAAACAACGAAAATGGATGCAAGTATTTTGGGTCCCCGACCCACAGATTGGGAAACCCTGATCTACTACGTACGTACGTCGGTGAGTCAGCCGCTTACGCCACGAATTGTCTGACATTCAACCATCTTGGGACACAAAGTGACACAGTGCTCTACGGTGGCATTCTCGGGCCGGTCTTCTCTTCCTGTTAGTGCTCCCGCTGACCTTTTTTGACATCTGTTCTTACAGGCTCGCCGCACGGCAGCTGAGTAAACCCCCACGTCAGAGACCGGTAGTATGACATCCCAGCTTTTAATGATGTCACCGCTTCGTAGAGCGCCCGGGGGTGATTCCCATTGTTGCCTGCACGCACGTGGAAGATGACACGTGCATCGCGCCGCACGCGAAGGACGGTCAGGTGCTTTCGAGGACAATGCCAGTTTTCCCAGTACGTCCCGTTTTCCCCACATTTTCGTAAGTCACAGCCATATTCCAAAAGGGGAGAAATAGTGACAGTGACATAAGAACATGAAAGACTTCAATCAGAGAACCTGAAAATGACTGAGCGCCGACGTTCCCCATCCCATGTGAAGCGGCTGAAGAGGCGCCGCAAAGGGGGGAAAAGCGAAACTGCCCGAAGAGCAGCGTGCCGAACTTGTGAGATAATGTTCGCAAAAAGTGCATTAACAAAGCATTGCGCAAAAGCTGTGAATAATTATGTACATGGGATTTCTTAATGTTTTCTTTTTAATAAATTAGCTAATAATCACTCCAAAAATTCATCCCATCATGTATTGTCTGGAGAATTTAGAGGGGGGGGGGAAACATTTTTAAAAAAATCAGGTTGTAAGATAAAATGTGGAAAATCCTAGGTCCCTTCTTTACCCTCTATCCTGCACAATAAAACAAGTTTTATTACGGAAAGTTGGAACTCAACTATTGTCATCCTTTCATTTTCTGATTTAAAACCAAAACTGTGGAAAAGTTGCTTATGCTAAAAAAGATTAACAGGTATAATCCATCCATACAGATATTGATTTTTTGAAAGCATTTGTCCTCTTTAGGGCCGTGGTTGAGTTGGCGCACACGCTGGACTGGTTGCCAGCCAATCGCACGGGACATGCGGACGACCGACCGTCGGCACTCACGGATAAAAGCTATTCAATATTTTTCTTTGATTTTCCAAATCTTGACAAACGACAATAGCGCAATAAATATTATTTTAAGTGCCGACTCGCATCATTTAAAAAAACATTAATAAATCCCTTAATTGTCTCGTTAGCTATGAAGATATTGTTTTACTCATTGAAGGTTGTTTTCCTTGTTGTGTGATGTCAAGCTGTGATTCATGATTCACAGGAGTACTACGTCAAACGTTTGGCCCCGCTTTAACCTGGCTCCCCCCCACCACCCCTCGCTCTTCCCGTCACTATTAAAGGCAAGAGTCAGAGAGGGACCCTCACTGTGTCATCGGAGAAAGGAGCGCCTCCTCACTTTGCAGGATGCCGGGAAAGCTCACATCAGGTACTTCTATCGCTCTGCGTGCCATCCTTATTCTCTGCGTTGATCTTGTCAATTCCTCCGCCTAGTTTGGCTATTATTGGCCGGTCTTACGTCGGGCGGCGGACCGGCCACGGTGACAGCGGCGCTCATCTGTGCCAACGGCCAGGCCGGGTGCCGCGTCCTCTCGCTGGCCAAACTGTTTGACAGAGTCATCCAGCACTCGGCCAGGATGCACAGCATCTCCGATGACCTTCACTCTGAATTTGTAAGTCACATTCTACAGCAATCGCGTGTCTCCGTGAAGTCAAATGCATATTTGTCAAGCGATTGGGGTCTCATTGAAATTGGTTTTCTGAAAGATTAAGGAAGTCTAATGGAAGATGTTGTCAAACTGTTATGCAAATATCCTTAACACTAATAACTCAATAAATCATTCCCAGACTGTCACTTAAAAGTCAGTATTGCATTCTTAAAACTGTTTACTGACTCATTCGGATTGGATCTCGCAATGCATTGTAGTACAGTATACCCAGTCATCACTGCTGTACTCTCGTGAACGATGACATTTACATGACATCAGACCTTTCGATATTTCCCTCTCGGATGGCCGTGTGCACCGACCAGGAGCAGTACTTCGTGCCTAGTAGGAATCACATTGGAAGGGTCAGTCGCAACTGTCACACCGCCAACCTCCTCACCCCCGACAGCAAGGAGAACGCTGAGAGAATAGCGGTATACTTCGTATGACCCGTCGTTTCCAAAAATATTCTGTTTATTCCGACAATTCCCCTGACAAAGTGTCCTGAATTGGAATTTTCCAACCACACGCCCAATTGTTATATTTGCTACTGCAGCGCGAGGAGCTAACCGAGGTGATCCTGAAGCTCCTGGTGGCGTGGAGGGACCCCCTTTGGCACTTCCACCAGATCGCGGCTAACTTCAGCTCCGACAAAGCCCTCGAGATGAGCGACATGGTGCGTGAGCTACGCAAAGGCGTGGAGAAAGTGGCCCACAAGGTACTCCACTTCACTAAAGATTTCGCATGATAATGACAACTATTTGGGTATATTTTTCTGTTTCAAGTGTTCCAGCTCACTAAGGCACACATATCTTCGCGATAAGTTTCTGCTATACTGTGCGTTCCTTCTCTACCTCAGATGCAGACGCTTGGGATGATCAGCAACTCCGTCAGCAGCCCGTCGTCCCGGGAGGATCTCCCGCCCTCGGAAAGAGGCGAGTGGCGCCTGATGAAAGACCACGAGCTCCTCTACTGCTTTCGCCGCGACTCGGACAAGATCCAGAACTACCTGAAGATCCTCAAGTGTCGCATCGTACCCGAGCACGGCTGCTGAACGGAAGAACAGGGGGAAGAATCACTCGTTCGACATCACGGAACCAGTTGGAATCGCGACGCTGCGCTTCCAAACTACACAGATGAAGCTGGAGTTTTTGTATGGGATGTGTAGGAAGCAACACTGAAATCCAGACACTGTGAACAAAATTCTCCATATGATAAGCACAGACAAGGATTATTGTTTGCACATTACCGTGTATTTCTGTTTCAATGCATATCTAACTATAACGCAATATAAAATGTCGGAACAAACCTTTGTGCTCACCTGTTAATGAACGATCCTTCGTACGTGACTGCAATGCAACCCGTTAGGCATACTGCCACCTTTTAGTACGCAAACCCCATTTTGGATTTGGATTATTCATATCAAAGAAAGCACCGCAGCCCAAGGAAAAACAACCAATCAGAGCCAAAATGATTGGTGTTAATCCGATCTTTTTCCCAGATAATAACATGTACTACTATCAAGTCATAATGACCGTTTCAACAAATACGACAAGAAGTCATTTTTCCCAGATAAAGTCGAATTAGGATATTGAAGTCAAACATTAATGAGGAAAGGATGTCAATTTACTCTCATATGTAATCATACTCTCAAAATGTAATCGATCCATCAAATTCTCAAAAACACTTGGGACTACTCTTGTAATAAGGTACGGAGGAGTCGTTGTTGTAATATGTTTTTTGACAGGCTGCGACCTCATATGTAAGTAAGCATTTAAAAAACAACAACAATACATGCAATTTATCGCCAAATTACTTTGCACAACCCCAACCAACATCCAACTCGCTGGCCCCAGTTTGAGAACCGCTGCGTTACATGGTGCAGGTGCACCTAATTTTGTGGCGCGAGTCAACACTCGATCGAAGGGACCATGTGACAATGAGCCCGTGCGGAAGATCACTTAGAAGTCATCAAACGGGGAACAATTGATGTGTGTTTATTAACCGCCTTACGTAGTAAAAAAAAAAAAACTAAAACAAAAAAAAAAACCTATTTCATTTCATTTCAGGATGCGGCCGCTATGTTGATGATCTCCGACCTCCCGCTGCTCTGCTCGACGCAGGCCACGTGGAGGGAGCCGTCCCTGCAACACACACGCAAACCGTTGTAGACGCGCGCGCAACATGTTGGTGATGCCAAAAATACCTTTTCATGGTGACCACTGTGTCAATGTTGTGGTGCTCCTTTTTGGGCTCCAGGTCTCGCAATATAATCTGTACAAGCGACACAACCGATTACTTTTAATCGATGACGACGCCGCCACCGTCGGAATCTTACCTCTCTTAACCCCACCCACATGCGTAAACAATTCAAGCGTATTAAAATGCAATCTTATGAAATATACACAAAAACACCAAATTCCAGTTTTTGCCGGGTATTACCGCACCTTGGCGAGCTTCTCTGGCTGCTCAGAGGCAAATCTCTGGTAAATCTCCAAGCAGAGGGAGGAGAGTTGGCCCCCGCCGCTCAGCGTGCGATTTCGGCGGGCGGGAAGCGGCAGGCCGGACGGAAGGAGCACTGTGAATGCCTCGGCTCCGGATTCGTCCACCTCCTGTCACGCGCGCAAAAAAAGACATTTCAACTTAAGTTTACAGAATCCACCCAAGTATATAATGACAATTCAGAATTGCAAACGTCAAGATGAGCTCACACTGAAGTTTTATCACAAGCGGGGCAAATGCTCAATGAGTAGCGGTGCTACAATATGGTGGAAAGAGAAAAGTATTTTGACAACGCCGAGGTATGAGCTTGGTTTCGGTGGGAATACCTTGACTAGGATGTCCGAGGCAGACGCATCCACTTGGACGGATTCCCCGTCGGCGACGAGGCGGTCCCTGCCCGCCAACAAACCCGCCTGGAGGGCCGCGCCCACCGCGATGACCTCGTCGGGAGGCGCCGAGCTCAGCAGCTCCACGTCGGGGAACATGTCGCGCAGCATCTGCTGCAGACGAGGGATCCGCGCCGAGCCGCCGCACAGGATCACCTGCCACGCGCACAATTTCAGCATTTATCCTCCCTACCATCAACAAACTTCCCGATTATCAGAGTATCCCGATTGATGATCCCGTGGTGTGGGGCGTGTTACACGGGCAGAAGGGGGGAGGAGGACATACCTTGTTGATGTCACGAGTGGAGAGTTTGGTCTCCTCTAACAGGCGTCTGATTGGCTGGATGCTCTTGTTGAAGAGGGAGGAGCAGAGCAGCTCAAATCGAGCTCTGAGGGGAAACACGCACACCACAGTGGGGTTGTTTCAAAAAGATTCAACGAACACACCTTCACTTTCCAAGTTATTTCGTTGTATGAGCGCATTTAAAACATCTCGGGAACTATTTTCCCTTTTGTAAAAATGTCCCAATTTCAATTCCTACAATTCCACGTTTTCGCAATAACATTCCCAAATCTTTCCAGATTTTTAACACACAACAATTCGTGACCAATTCAAAGCATTTCCACTTCAAACGTTCTGCTCAATCAGGACATTTTTGGTATTATTTCCCCCCCACAATAAAATTCCTAAAACAAGACATGTTTTACATAGTTACCTCCTTCCATGTTTGAACAATTCAATGATTTCCACAGCATTTCAGCCCAGCTTCAACTATTTGGTATTCAGTTCCTAGCCTGCAGAAATGGCATTCTCTACTTTTAAGATAATATTCTATTTCAATATTTGTTGAGAACTTTTAATAATTTGACGTGTATCGGTGTATATATATATTTCCCCCCCCTCTTCATTTTCTTGCCGCTCACCTGGAGACATTGCAGTCAAAGTCAACGCCATCGTGCAGGGAGTCCACAAAGCAGTTGGCCGATCCCAGCGTGGAGAGGGAGTGCTTGGCCATGTCCGCTCCGTTCATCAGCTTTAGCATTGCGCGGGCGTTACTGGTCACGTCGTGTTTAAAAGTGCTGCACCGTGCACATAAACAAAAAGGGGGAAAGGAGAAAGAGCACAACAATGTATAGTACATAAAAAGTGTACTATCGTGACGGATCGGCAGGTACCGTTTGAACTCAGCGGCGAGGTGCTGGGCCAAGGCCTGCGTGAAGCGTTCGCCGCCGATGCTGTGGTCCGTCTGGGTGTTCAGGACCCGGAACATTCCTCCGTTCACCTGTAGCGCGGTCACGCTCAGAGACGTGCCGCCCAGTTTGTACACCAGAACGTGGCTGCAGACAAAAAAGAGATGGATCAACGTGGTTGGGGGGGGGGGGGGGGGGGGGGGGGGTAAATACACTCATCTAAAGATATAAAATATTAATAATAGATACGTAGAAATGAGCAGGATACCTTTTTGGAGCAGAACAGTCATGTCCGATGTTATAGGCTAAAAGAGCAGCGGCGGGTTCGTGGATCAACCTGAGGACATTGAACCCCGCGGCTTCAGCGGCCTCCCTGCGCGACCAAACGGCCCGGTTAACACGGAACGACAACAGATGAAACATGGTGTGACCGACCTCAGTGCGCGCTTCTGAGGGTGCCCAAATTCAAACGGGACGGTAATGACGGCATCGGTGACATCGGAGCCCAGAGCTGACTGTGCAGTTTCTGGAAAAACAAATATTAAACATAAGTGTCGAATACGTGTCCACTTGTGTTTGTCAACGTGTGTTACCTTTCATCTTGTGCAAAATGAGTTTGGCAACATCCTCCGGAGAAAAATACTTTCGTTGTTCCCCTGCCGTAATCTCGTAATTTGGCTTCCCTGATCGGTTTACCACCTGTGTAGAACGCATGATGCTCACAAGTTTAAACTGAAACATTTTAAGGGTAAGATGACATTTTAACAAACAAAAACCTCACCTGGCACTTGGTCTGTGATTTATGAGCTTGCGTCTCTGCGTCGTCAAAGCTGCTCATTACGAGACACCAGTCAATAAACTTAGGTCAGTAAACAGTAAAATGGTTATTGAACTACTGCTAATTATTATTTTATTTTATTATTATAAAGAGTATCACAGCCACACAAAAAAGAAGAAAAATGACAAATAATATGCCGACTTGAAATATCAATCCAATGTTGAAAATGACTTTGTTATATTATTTTTTATCTCAAAAACACATTCAACTTCATTCTCTTAATATATTTTAATTAAAAAAAATTAAACTCACTGAATGTATTCTCATAGGGGCCGTTAATCTTAAAAATATTCAAAATGCATCTTCAAAATTAAATTTTATCGCTAAAATATTTGACTTTATTCTCTTAATCTCATGAGTAATATTGAAAATATCCCACTTTACATTAAAAAATAGCCGCCATTTTATCTAAAAAAAATACAAATAAAATACACTACTCTTTCCCCCCTTAACATTGCGAATTTCACTTTTCCAGTGTGGCTCCAATAATCTTTCGTATAAATTCTTCCCTCGTCGGTCTTAAACAGAAACAATCCGAAAAGGTTGCGTCACCTTCTGCCCAGCACTTGCTTGACCTTGTCCACCGTGTTGGCGGCGTTGCGGACCCGCCCTTGCTTCGCTGCAATGCCCACAAGCTGCAGAAGACAAACGCATGCATTAAATATTTCAGGCGTCCTCATGAGACGTCGCAGTAGAGACGGGCGATTCATCGACTTTATCGATTAATTCAAAATTTTATTTTTCGGCTAACTATTTCAAAGTTTGTGTCCTCCATTAACAACGTGACTACTTGCCACGTTATCTGTAAAGCAACTATTTATTGATTTCTATTATTTATGTGGAACTTTAATACTGGGGGAAAACCCCTATTTGGCATCAGGAGAAATAAAGCCCATCCCAAAAGGAGTGAAAAAGAGTTTGGTTTGTTTTTTTCCCCCCCACTGCCATATTTCCCAGGCTTTGTGGAACATTGAAAACCAATTTAGACCAGGAAAAAAATATAGAATAACTGGAATATTTCATATCATCATCCATTTTTAATGAATTGTACCTGCTCATTGTCTCTGTAGGCGACCACAGCTGGAGTCACTCTGTCTCCTGCGTCGTTGGCAATGACGTCAGCCCGACCGTCCTACACACACGTAAGTATTGAAACCAGATTTAAACAAAAAAAAAACTGGAAGAAAACAAAATTTAACGGTCTAACAACCGGTTAAAACGACTAAACAACACACAACTAGTATGCGTTCAGCTCGGCTATACAGCACCTCCGTGGAAGTTAGCATGTTAGCATTTGTCCAAAATAGAGACCATTTATATAGAAATATAACTAATACTGCTCCTGACTTATGGCAGCAATGCAACGATAACGCGAAGAGAACGTCACCGGGAAGAAGTTACTCACCTTGAATATCGCCACACAAGCGCATGTGTAACCGAAGTGAACGCCGATAGCGGCCATGCTGAACCAACTGGAGCCGGCGTCACGTGGCCGCGAGGCGTGCAAACGACATCCGGGGAAGATTTTCACTACAAAAGCAGTCAAATTATGCCTACAAAATAAGTTTTGTTCAATTTGAAAATTTTACTCTGTACTACTACTGAGTGGAGAAAAAAAAAAAAAAAAGTAGAAAATTTAGTTCAAGGACATAAAGCATCATACCAAGCAACCAATCAAGGATGTAAGTGAACATATATCCTGTAAGTTATACTGCTCAACCAGGGGCGATTCTATGGGAGGTTTAGGGGTGCTGAGCTCCTGGACAGGCAAGATATGTGCTCAACATTCATTGTAAAATCCACGTGTCCGTTCAAAAACGTTTGCCGATTGATGCCACGAGATGATGGCAAAGCACTTTTTTTCTATTAGACAAGGCTGTGGCCTGACAAAATGACGCTCCTCCCCTCACTTCAACATAGTTGCTCGACACCAAGATCCCACCAGATGGTGGCAAAGCAATATATTTTAGATTAGACGTGGCTCTGGCCTGAGCTGGTGACCTTTACAGCACATAAGAGAGCCGAAAGTTCCTAATTCTTAGGCCAAAGCACACAAAAAATGACAAGTCCATAGACGTATCCACTATTGTACAATGAATGTGTCATATTACTTGTGAAGACAGTGACGTTGAGCCGTGTGTCTCCAGGGCCAAAGTGAACACACTCAGTTTGGGCCGTTCAGCTATTAATAACAGCAAACACCGCACCATGTCGCCGCTTCTCCTCGGCACTCTGCTGCTTTTAAACGGGGTGTCTTGTTCCAAGGCAGGAAACTGTGAAGGTACCGACGAGTCTGTGTGATTTAAAAATCCATATTGCGTGTACCTGATATCAACAGCCATTGGGTGGACTGTACTGTATATTGCATGCAAGGCTGAGGCCCAACCATGGCCTGTTCTATAAAAGCACCAATAAGAATTGTAAGCATGTTTTATGACCGCCGACAATGATTCCGGTTTGCAGTGTGCGTGGGGTTTCTTCGAGGACTTTATGGAAGCTTGATGTCGCCCCGCAAAGAGCTGACTCCTGCTCTGGTGGAGGAAGAACTGTTCCGGGCTTGCTCTGCCGCCCGGGGCAAGGAAGCGAGGCTGGTGAGAACATGCACACTATACGAATGGAGGGGGGGGGGGGAAGATTACAGTGGAAAGATCAGGAATAAGTCATTCAGTGGACTTAATACAATTATTAAAAACCATATTATATAGATGCGCACAGTATGCATCAATATTTACACACATACACATTTACATTGAAATTGACCAATTTTTTTTATTTCTAGTATCATGCAAATATGTTAATACATCAACTAATCAAATTCAAAAAATTACATGTACATATACAAAAGTGTATATAAAGAAAAATGGTATATCTAGTTATTTTACTAATCAATCACACTCCATAATGTAAATTTAATGCTCAATTTTGGTTACATTTTTTCTTTACATGATTTTTTTTTTATTTATTTATTAGTATCTCATATACTATGTTGTATTCAGTTACATGTAAAACAACATTTTGCCACGTTTCTTTTTTGCAGTCAGATTTGATTTGGGGCACACCAATATGACGCCTCAATGATCAAAAGCAAACGTTTCGCCTAATATCGAGCTGACGATATGAACAGATGCACTATCAAATTACACAAAAGTGCTCTTTTATAGCCCATGATACCAAAAAGAAGAATTCCATTTGGTGGATAATGGCCTGTATGCGTGTCCCAGTGTTACTACCTAGGAGCCAGCAGTGACGCAGCAACCCGCGTCACGGCATCCGTGTCTCAGCCTCTGGCTTCCCACGTTCCCGTGGAGAAGATTTGCCAGCGCCTAAGCAGCAGGGACACGCAAATATGTCAGCTCAAACATGGTAACATATGCTCACATCTATTTGGGGTTATATGGTTTAAAGCCTTTTTTCTCCCCCTCCCCCAGAGCCTGAGCTGAGGGATTTGAGCAGCGAAGGCTTGAAAAAGATGCGAGTGGTGGAGCTGAGGAATATTTTAGCCTCGTGGGGAGAGGAGTGCCGAGGATGCCTGGAGAAACACGAGTTTGTCAGCCTCATCCTGGAGAAGGCCTCGTTTCAGAGTCATAAAGCGGAACTGTGAATTATTCCATGAACCAAATGCAATACAAATCTAAACGAAAGCTTTATTTTTTATTCCAGAAAAGTGCTCCAACACATCACAGAGCAGAGAAATAGATCTTAACTATAAATACTGACCAGAGCAAATCTGCACAATGATAGAGAATTTACAGAGTCAGATTGAGATGTGATAAATTCCTCACAGAATGGGTGTGGAACGTTTCACTTTCTCTCCAAGTCTCCAACAACTACCATGTCACAAAAAACAAATGACGAGAGTTCTTCGTGTGCTGCTCAGCTTTTGCTCTTCGTTTTTTTCTTTTTGTTTGTGGTGCAGGCGGCGGGAGGCGCTGGGTTCACTGGAGGGGCTCCCAGCTTCTTGCTTTTGGCCTTTTTTACTTTCTCCTTAATGGCGTCAATGTCCAGCTTGCTTTCCACAGGAGCTGAAATTGCACACATGAATACATTTTAGCCCGACAGTTCCTGCCCACGTATTTACGGTTCGGAATTCTCAAATTCACGGATGAGTAGATCCATCCATCCATCCGTTTTCTGTACCGCTTTATATTTGTGCGATGTGCTAATGCGCACATTTGTTTGCCCGTGTGTGATGTCGTGTCCGTTTGTGCTCGTGTGTTATTCGAGCTCATTTGCTAGCTAATACGACTGATGTGCTTTGCCACCATATTAACCCGAATTCCAAACCTCTTAAGGGGCGTGTCAATTATTTGCAGTTTCGTTATTCGCGGCAGTTGGATACGTCGGTGTGAGACGCACAGCAAGTGTGCATTTCTACCTTTCGTCTTCTTCAGTAAGGGTTTCTCTTTAGGAGGAATAAAAGCTTTGTTCCTCTGCTCCTGCTTCTTGGTCAGCGCCTCGGCTTGCTTCACCTAAGTAAATCACGATGGCGTATTTGTCAGATAATGGTCTCGTTTGACAAGGAAGTCATTCACACAGAAGTGAACTTGCCTTTATCTCTTCCATCCTCTTCCTCTTTTTAACGCTTTCTCGCAGGAAGAATTCACCCGTGGCCAGTTCCTTGTCAATCTTTTAACGGAACAACATGTATGAATGGTAACGTTTAAATGGCAACATTTAAGCACTGGCGCGCGTGCCCACCTGGCTGTCCGGCTGTTGTGGCGGGAAGGGAGTGTACTCTTTCTTCACACTCTTCTTCTTGGGCTCCTTGCGCTTGGCCAGATTCTTGTGTCGGAACTTGGGCAGGAAGCGCTCCCAGTTCTGCAAGCGGAGCTCGGGGTCTTTGGACAGTTCCCGTTTGATCATCAGCGTCTGGCGGTTCCAGCAGAAACAGGAAAGAATTTAAAAAGGGACTCAGAACTTTGCGGCAGGACGCGCCGGACATCCTTTTTGTGCCCTCAGCTCCGAGTTGAGCCAACCCTGGCAGTCAAACCCAGAGAGAGTTGATGTCTGTCAGGAGGGTCAGAACAAGGATGAAAACACCATCGTCATCGGGCACACGAAAAGCAAGGGAGTCCGGGAATCATGCGAGCGGCCGTTTTTGTGGGCCGTACCTTGATGTTGTAGATGGGGTGGATGTTTTTCATCGTGTCCGTGACAACTTTGCGCACCTAAACAAGAACATACCAACATAATCGTATGAACCTTTACCATCTCCTTTGCCTATAAAATAAAAGCAAAAATCCTGTAGCCCTGTGGTTACCGGACAAGGGTTGCAAAGTGCTAACCTCCTTCAGGCCGTTGTAGGGTCCCAGGGCGGACACAGTGTTGCCCTGAACCATCACGTAGCAGTTGGTCAGCAGTTCCAAAGCCTGGACGAGACAGCAACACAACAACTTCATTTGAACAAATAAATCTTAGTGCTTCATATGGAAAAAAAGTGCCTTGACATAATTTGGGGGATCCCAATGATGATGATAAAAACACTACGGTTGCTTAGAAGCGCGTATGACATACGGCACACGGTACGTTAGGACTCACTTTTAAGGTGGAACCTTTCGGGCCGATAAGACGCTGTCTTCGCTTCACAAATCGCTCTGTGTTCCTCACCAGGGTCCCTACTTTGATGATGTCACACGCCACGTCGTCTTGTAATATCCGTACAGCCTTGTGGCGAAAAACAAACAAATGCATACATGGAATATTTTTACAGATGTAGGTAAAGTTCTCTATTTTGACAAAAGGATACTCACGTGTTCAAATGGAACGCTCCTGGCAAGCAACTTGATGAGATCCCTGGCTCTGATGATGGCGTACGGGTCAAAGGTTTTCCTTGTGGTGCAGACGGTCATGCTGCCCTCAATCAGGTCCAGGGAGGCTTTTATATACTGAGGGGGGGAACCAACCATCTGAGTTTTGGGACTAATTTGTTTCAGTGACAGGACATTTTGTGGCATACTCACAGTTTCTCCCAAAGCCTTCTCCACCAGCGGCCAGCAATCTTTCAAGTAGGACTCTCGGTATTTTGGGAATAGGGTGGCGAAGCTGCTCTCCTCCAACATACCGCGCGGGTTGTCGTCTTTGGTAAAGGGCTCCTCTTTCCAGCCATCGGGGACAGTCAGGAGATCGGCTTCATCCGCTGTGCGACAGAAATCAGCATCGTTGGAGATGGTTTGATGGACAAAGCACGTACAGGGTGGGCCAAAAGTAGTATGTAATATGTTTCTTTACAATTATTGTGAAAGCAGCAGTTTGAGTCACGGGTAAAGAAAGCGGATTCTAAAGCAGTATCGGACAGGTCCGAAGGAAGGCGTAAAAAGTACATTTCGGCAGAGGAAGGGTGGATGGCAGGACAAAATTTATAAAAAAAAAAACCTTGTGAGGGGAAGGAAGAGGAAATAAAGCTCTGAGCAAAGTAAAGAAAATATTCCTAAAAAAACTAATAATTCAGCTTTATTACTTTTACAGATTTTTTTGTTGACATCTTTATATTTTAAAGTCTCCAGCATTGCGACTTGTGGCCCACCCCTAATATATTGATCCTACATAAGTCTCTTTGCTGTGGATAAGCTGCCCGGGTCAAGAGTTTGATACAAGAGAATTCACTCATGAAGGAAAGAGTACATCGAAATGACATCTCAAGAATTCTACTCATACACCAACATGGACAAAGATCACCCATTTTCCGTACCGCTTATCCTCACTATTGTCATTCAAATTAACGAGCCAAATGCTGTTTATCAACATTGCAGCATGTTGCTAGGTATTAGCTTTGGTGCTAATTGCATGCATGCCCTCCCATCCAACCTGTGAACAAGCGCAATGATTCAAATTCCTCTTCGCGCCAAGAGTGTATTTTTAACACTACATGGCCTACAACACGTATAACTTACTTTGTTTTTTGTCGTTTTTTAACTTTTTCCCAGCTCGCGCTTCATTCACGCCGTCCTTTGCATTTCGAGACGCCATCTTTGAGTAGGGGCGGAAGTGACCCGATTATTTTCTTCTTCGGGGATTTTTACGCAAGCGTGACAAGACGAGCGGGCTACACTGCTGCCACCATCAGGCAACAAATTCTGCAGTTATTATCCAGTTACAGTGTGAGAATGAACAAAAATACGTCCTATTATATGACCAGTTATTCACAAAGAAATAACCCACTTATGACTTAATGGTGGATATTTAAAGTGGTGGAAAGGCAGAGTAGAAATGAACAAACAAAAGTGACAGTTTCAAACACTTTATTTCTTTTGTTGCTGTGCATAAAAAGCCATAATAGCTTTGGTTGCACTCACAGACAGTACTGCTAATCCCAAAATGCCCACTAACCCCACCACAATGAAGATCATTGTCATGCTCTCTGTCCCTGCAAAAAAAGAAGAAAAAAAAAGGTGCACATTTCAGTATCAGAAATTGCAATATTACATATTTAAATTTGGACCACACAGTCAAAACCAGACAACCTCGTCACAATCTGACTGACGTTAACTCACAGGAAGATTGCTGGACTCGTGCCGCATCTCGACTGAGCACCAGAGGTCCGGCAGATACCACAGCAGCTCGTTTCCATTTCGTGTCCATCGCGAGGCCGGCCGCTCTCTTTGCTCGTTGAGGGCCGGTGCAGTTCTACGAGTTTGGAGGAACAAAGCGGGGTTATTTTGAGATGTTAATATCACGTACCCTAAAGTAATCTACACGTCATAGAGCTTTAATAGAAAACCTCTTAAAACTGTGCCACAGAATTACAGAACTAGTTCTGAGACTATGGCAAAAGGAGCTCCAGAACGTAACGCAATGAAATAAAAGTCCTAAATCTCAACATGAATATCCCTTTCACACGTAATTCCATTAATTACAGCTACAACTTGTACAGAGTAACATTACCTTTGTACAGTTTTCTTTAAGTCCGCATATGCTGGCCAAGCAGTGAAAATAAAGGGGCAGTTCTTGCGGCATGTGGAACATCTGCATGGCGAACCTGCTTTTCTGAGCCACGCCATTCACAGACAGCCACCGGAACGTGTAGTCGATGGGACAACTGAAGGGAACAAATAAGTCAAGTCAATGCACATTTCATACTCTGGGACGAAACGTTGAATTCCCCCTCACCCGTCCTTCAGGAAAACGCCCTGAACTTCATCCTGCGGGTCGCTGGTCTCAGTGGCCCAGCAGGACTCCACGTGCAGCAGGACGTTGGAGGTAAAAGAGGCGTTGGCGTCCAGGGCAACCTGGAAGTACAGCGTGTCCTCCGGGTCCATGCTGGCAAATTCTTGAAAACTGTTGCGAAAGGACTTGTCGCCGAACAAGTCCATGGTCAGGCCGAGCTGCAGGGAGCCGTTGAACTCCACCAGGGAGTAGGACTTGAACCTACAGCGCAAACAGATCAGCGCCTGCGCTTTTGTGCAAAGTGTTTCTTTGTTGTTGTCGTTTTTAACTTCATCAAAAACAAGGCGACGGATTTATTCCTCAGAAGTATGCAATTTGAACGTTAAAAACCGCCTTAGATAATAAATGCACTTACACAATCCAATCAAAATGTATTTATTGCACATAAGTTTAATAAAAAAATTGCACCAAAATGTTCAAAAAAGAAAGCATTCTCCAGGATTTAATGTAAACATATTGGACTTAAGTTAAATTCAACTGAGATGTATTTTACAAAATGTATACTACGAATTAAGCCACTGTAGTCTGTAACATTAAGCACAGTTTCAACATTAACGAAGATTGTCTTAAAACGATATAGGTCGTCCAAAAATAATATTCTGACCTCAGTTCGTGTTTGGCAATTTTATGCGCCACACCACATTCGGTGGCTTTGAGTCTATGGCTGCACGCTTGATGGCGGGGGTCATGTTTTATTTAGCCAGTAGTGTGACTAAGCGCTTCGTGTGTTGAACGCAACTCACCATTTCAAATCAATGCCGACGTGGGCGTCGCGAATATAATGCAGAGGGTAGACGCACTTCCAGATCACTTTCAGGTCCCGCCGGCTGATGGCTTCCTCCTTGGTCAAGGAGACAGCGAGTGTGTTTTGGAATTCAATGTGAGTTTTGTTCACCTGTGAAAACACCATCAGGTTATTTTACATAAAGCTCTTTTAGGGGGAGAAAAAGTCTCCTTTTATATACTTTCCGAGGTTTTATTCCCGCAGAATTTTTCACGTGATAATTCGGATTGATTTCTTTTTTTTGGATCATTCAAATGCAAACCCAGCCTTGGGAATGTTAGGGTTAGGGTTAGCTCGCTCACCCGCCTCTTCGTCCCACATTCCGAGCCGTGTCGGGGAGTGCGGAAGTGGAACAGCGATCCGCTTTCCTCCACTTCGCAGGTGGCGTTGTTCAGCACGACTTCGACCTTCCCGCCGATGTACTCGGTCAGGTAGGGTTTGGCCACGCCACCGGTCATCACTTTCTCCAGACACTGACTGAAAATGCCTCTCTCTGCGGAGACACGTGTGAGACTTTCATAGGTCAGCCGCAGAGACAAACGATCAGACTTTGGAGGACGACAACGTGACAGCGCGTTCCTTCATTTTAAAAAGGTCAGATTTAAGTTTGTGGCGGATGCCTCGAAACTGGAATGCCGGTGCTAAAATATTTCAACCTTCTTCCAAGAAGAAAAATAGCACAAATGATTTCTAGTACCGTTGCAAACGGGGTGGGGGGGCACCGGGGCCTGAAGCACAGCGCTCACGTCATAGTAGCCCAGATTGCACACGCAATGGAACGAGCCCAGAGTGTTGACGCACTCGGAGTTCTGCGGACACGACGCTCGGGCGGATGTCGCGCAAACATCCGGACCTGAGAGAAGAAACCGTTCCGTAAAACGCAAGACCACTAACTGCTTTCACACCATTTTGTTTCCGCCTACCATCCCAGTAAAGGACTCCGTCCCTAACGGAAACGTAAGCGCTGTCCCGGGACGCGATGTAATCCATGTGAAACCGAACCGGCAGGGGCATGTCGTCGTCTCGGTGGGACGCGTCGAAAAGCATCGCCTGAACCTGCGTTTTGTCGGTCTCGAACGCGGGTTCCATACCGATCACCTCCACGCGGATCGGTGGGCGCACCTCACTCAACAGCTCCAGCAACTGTAGGACACAAAACGAGAGGCCACAAATGCGTTTCGTTCCATTCGACAGTTTTAGTCACGTAACGCATAAAAAAAGGACTCCAATAATGCCGAATCTGCAGGTAGATGTGATGTCTCACCAAGTTCTGGACACTCTCCACCATTGTAGTTGTTGCCTCAGACATTTCGTGGTCCAGGTCGTCAGGCAGAGAACCCGGCACCACCATTCTCAGCTCATGAATTTCTTCGGCTACACACAAAAGGGAAAAACGACCGTCAGTAGTCGCGCAAATTTGACTTGGGGTACACGGGATTTGGGATTCAGACCTCGGTCTTGATCGATGGAGTCGAGGCCCACGCCCCTCACGAGGAAGCCGTAGGTCGAATTGTCGACCGTGAAGCACAACGCGGTACGTTCCGAATCCCACCGGCCCTCGCAGCGCTCCCACAGTTCGAGGACGTACGTCTTCCCAGCTTCCAGCCCCGGCAGTCGCAGCTCCGTCTCGGTCAAATTGGCCGTCTGGAAGGCGCTGCCGTTCTCCAGGGACAGCTCGTACGAAAACGACAGCGCTGAACTGGGTGTGCCGGGAATCCACAAGGCCAGGGAGTCGTTGGTGCGGTACCTGAGTTCTAACACCCCGTGGGGTCCTGGAAATCCATCAGACAACGCAACACCGGGATGCCCAAAAATCACCCGAGATTGACTCCAGCTCAGCCGTGACCACAATGAGGACACTCGGTATAGAAAATGGAATGTATACGTTCGCTTGTGATACAGTACCAATATCGTTTTAACATTCCCAAATGTATTAGGTTTCCTAGCGTGCAGTATTTGTCTGTGCAACGCAGCCGTTTATACAGCATACCTGTGTGCACTGGAAGCGTCTTGCTGCTCATCAGCACGCCATCCCCGCACAGCGCGTCCACTCTGGCGCGGTAAGCGCGGCACGGCAGCAGCCCCTTGACCGTGTAGTCGGTAGCGAGGGTGGTGCCCTGCGGCGTGCCCTCGTGGTAGATGCTGAACCTGGAGACGGACGAGGCGTTGCTCACCTCCCAGCTCAGCGTGTAGTTGTCGGGTCCGAACGATGTCTGACGCAGGGCCTTGATGCTGGAGTGAGCTGCGTGACAGAGATGGGTAACGGTTCGTTGTCGCTTTCTCTCTTTCGAGTTTAAACGATTAACAGCTTACCGGTATTTCCATCGTTCAGGATCATTTCACTGTAGCGGGACTCCATCCCCGCCAGGCAAACCGTCTGCAGGCCGAACCTAACCCTGCTGCAGGGCTGCAGGGCCGACAAAGTAAACACAAAGTCATCCGTCGCGTGCCAGGCGGGCACCTCCTGCACGACGTGGTCCGTGCCGTTGAGATGGAAAGACGTGAGGAGGAAGAGGGAGAACCGGAGGTCCTCTGGGAAGTCCCAGGTCAAAGATATGCTGCTGCCGTTCCACCAACTGACCCGAAAGTCTCTGGGAACGTCTGGATCTGATGGAAAAAGATGACAAAACATAAGACAATACTCAATACAATGTTTTGAAGCCCATTCGCCATGAATCAACATGTAACATTTGACGCGACTTAAATCTTGATTAGGCCAAGTGCCACGATAGTTACACGTGAGCGACATCGAGATGCAGAGTAAAAGTTTGATTGGTTCAAAGGCGTGTTTAAGGTTTTAAAGAGCCGTGTTAACGTGTGACCTCTGTGAGTCAAATAAGCACACAAAAACGCCAATCAGCCCGAAATTGATTCGCTTCTTTCCAAGTCGTACCAGTTGAAGTAGAGAAGCAGGTGATAAGGAAGTTGGCCTCGGGGTCCACACACACCACATACGGGCTACAGGAGTTCAGGGAAGTCAAGCGATAGTGGCTGTCGGTGACTTCCTCCCTGCTCAGCATGCGATAGGCGCCCTGGTCAGAGCGGTACAGGGCGACGGCGTGGGTGCCGCCGCCGGGAGCCGGTCGGCCCGCCGCCCACGACAACAGCAACGTGGTGGGAGAGCGGGCCTCCACTTTGACGGGGTAGCGCACCGAGTGGCCTGCAATGAAGACAAAGGTCAAATTAATGATGAACAAAAGGATTATGTTTGACAAACTCTTGCAACCATCATGAAACTGATCTATTCTGTCGGTCGGTTGCATTTGATAAACGCAAAGCCGTACGTTCTTACCAAAAGCAAGGAAGAAGTTTTCATCTTGATAGAAGAACAATGTGCCGTTTTCACAGGGGAACACCTCAGAGGGATCCAACAAATCCAGGACACCCTATAAACAAGTGTTGTTAGGTTAGGAAAACAACTTTTCAAAAACATTTTTTTTTAATTTATTACATTTTACTCCAGCACCTGTATGGCACTTGTTGGATTTTTCTCGGGTTTCTGCCGACCGCTAACTTTGGTTTGCTTGGTGCCTTGAATACAAACAGGAATGTTTCAGAACACGTCGTTCTTATGGATGAATGACAAAGTGTGCTTACCCGGGGAAACTGTTAAAGTCCACGAGCGAACAGTGCCTGCGTATTCGAGGGTCACGTTGTTTTCTACAGACGGGGGTACAGTCAAGGAGACCACTTCGCCGTTTGTCCACAGGTTTTTCAAAGCTGTGCCGTTGAGCCACAGGTTGCCGTAACTGAGGACAGAAAGACACTTTACACGTGACGTCACGCGCCGCCGTGTTGGAGGTCAATATTGTTTTATTTTTATTTTATTTATTTTTTTTTACAATTGAATTCAGTAAAAAAATAATTTTCAGTAAATCAATTATCAAATAAAAAAAAGTCAAGTAGGTAAGTGTTTGTTTAATCAAATTGTTTAATGACAAATGAAGACAAAAAACTAAATACATTTTGATTCACCAATTTTAGAGAAAATAATGCAACAAAATATTACAGTCCATACTTTGCCTACCGCTGAGCGAGACGACGTATACAATTTTCCCATTACTATAAATTTTGCCTTATTTATTTATTTAGTTTTTCGACAAGTGATTCTCAACCTGTGGTTTCGCACCATGAATGGTACCTCGCTCCCTCTAGTGGTGCACAAAAGAATCAATTCTACTGTTTGGTTATATTCAACTTTTTAGTTTGATGCATTTGCATTTAATCTTTCAGAGTCATTAGATTTGAAAACTTTTTTTCGGGCCAATTTTTAATTGAACCATACCTTTTAGCAATAAAACCTCGTTTTGGATGAAAACTACTAGGTCTACTACACTACTGTATTTTATGTTTGTCACGATGGTGGTACTGAGAGAGTCAAGTATTTGTTTTTTCCCCGGTGGTACTTTGTGTAGAGTTTGAGAACCACTGAGTCCATAGACGTTCCAATTTCAAGTGAATCAACAGCACTGACAGCAAACAAACGAAAGCAAATTTGATCAATGCATACAATTCATCTAGTTTTTGTGAGCATGGCGTCAGGGAGCAGAGACTAGACATTGTAAGACTTGAGGAAAACCATTTAAAAAATCAAATCAAATCAAATAAAAAGAATAATCCTTTACCTTTCCAGAGGGTTGCCCAAGTCCATCCAACATATAGAGAAAGAAACGTCACCTGTTCGTCCTGTTAAATAAAACAATTAATATATATATTTTTTTTCATTATGGGCTTCCACGTCAAAAGTTATATGAGCTAAAAAGCTATTCTCACCTAATGAAATGGTTTGAGCTAACAGGAGGAAAAGGACCGTTGGATATTCTAAAGAATTCCTGCAGATAAATCAGAGTCAGTGAGCGAGAAACATTTTAGTTATGCATTCGGGGTTTCTTACATTTTTTCCCCCCCGCACTCGTAATTCTAGCAAAGAAAGTTGCGTTTTTGTTCGGTAAAAATTAGGCTTTGCTGGAAATTGACAGCCCACTAATGTGGGACAGGTGTGTGGTGACGTCACTGTACGTCACTTCAGGACAAGGACGTTAAGTAGTCGTCGGTGCGTATTGTACGGATAAAAAAAACAACAACAACTGTCAATAAATATACAACTATATGTAAATGAATGTTTTACCGAGATTCCGCGTGTTCTCGTAATGTGCCAATTGGAGAGTCTCGTTAAAGGCTTCACAAGTGCTTCCTACGGTGGCCGCGAGGTGTCAGTGTGCACGTTTGCAGTTGCAGTTCAACATCTGCATTCATACATTTTCGAAATGATTTTAAATTACATTGAAAATGTGTTTGCCAATCAGTTCCCTTGTTGTTTGCAATCAGAATGAGTGTGGAAATCAATGGGGGTGGGAAATAAAAAATGCAATTCCAGGCACGCAAGCAGCTGTATATTCCAGTATATCAACACAAATAAAGCTCATTAAAAAACAATCACATGACATAAAAATCTGAATAAAAGAGCCCTCGACATGGAAACTAAATTGGAAGGACAGTCTGCCTCACAGGGCTTGATTCTTGGCTCTTTGTGGGTTTTCTCCGGGTACTTTAGCTTTGTTCCACATTCCAAAATTAGGTTCAGTGATGACTCTAACTTGTTCAGAGTGGTGAATGTGAGTGTCTATATGTGACCCCTAGGTTCCAGCACAGCCGCGACCCTAATGAGGATAAGCAGTACAGAAAATGGATGGATCTGTATTCAACAATAACATATTATTTCTCATCTTTTGTTGCTATTCTGAATATGAATCTCAAATGAAAGTAAGTGAAAGTAAGTTGTGCCGCTTTCCACTTAGTGCCACCTAATTACATTTGGGCAAAGTAAAGGCGATGCGCCCTCAATCCCAGTCCAGCATTACAGTGCTTGTATTTGGGTGTCCAAGGTCCAGTGAACAGCGCTGTGCGCAAGTCACGCAGAGCCACTTTTGTCTGATGAATCTGACCACGTAATTGGAATCACAAGCCCGTGGATAGTTGGAGGCAGCAGTCTTGTTGGGGGATTTGGCTCTTTGTGATCTGAGCTGAGTGTGTTGGAAAAATAAGTGTTATTTGGCAAATATGGGGAGCTGGAGGTGTTTGCCGCTGTTGTGCGCACTTTGTTTGGTGCCAACCACCGGAGAGGCAACGAAAAGTGACGACGAGGTCAACCTTGTCAGCTTCTTGAGAGGGATCTACACCGGACTCTTGGTGAGGGATGACCCCTTCGTTCTCAACACAGACTTTGGGATAAACTCCCTCGCTTTGGAAAAGCCGCAGGTCCTCTCGTTCACAGAAGAAAACGGAAGCAACGGCGAACCGGTCAAGAAGGACAACAATGGGACGGCTGGACCTGTGGTGTTGACCAAAAACGGGCCAGTCGAGGGGATTACAGCAGATAAGGCCCAGGTATTCTATGGGATACCATATGCGGACCCCCCGGTTGGATCTTACCGCTGGAAGCCGCCCAGACCTGTGAGTCCTTGGAAGGGGGTTTACGACGCCACCTTCCCCAGGGCGCCATGCATGCAGGCCTGCAGAGGACCAATCGCTGCAGAATGTCCACAACATGTAAGAAACATCAAACTTATTTTGGTCAGTTTAGTCCATATTGAGTTCATTTTAAAAGTACTGTCTGCCTCACAGTGAGGATACAGGTTCAAACCTCCGGTGTGTTTGATACATATTCATCCTGTGATGGAATCGAAACAGGGTTCGTAAATAGTTGGGCCGCGTAAATTGATTTGAATGGAGTCGTAATGTCCCACTCAGGTCAGCGAGGACTGTCTTTATCTCAACATCTTCGTCCCCCGCGACGTGAACTTCAGCTCCCCACCGCGCAGTCCACTTCCTGTGATGGTGTGGATCCACGGTGGGGATTTCATCGCCGGTTCGGCGTCCAAGCCGCTGTACGACGGCCGCTTCATGAGCAACTTCACCCGCGCCGTTGTCGTAAGCCTGGAGTACAGACTGGGTAGGGACATCTCACAGTCTTTTTTTTTTTTTTTGGAAACCATTAAAATAATGTGTTTCTGGATATTTGACGCTCAATGAGAACACATAATGTGCATGCGTTTGAGAGTCATTATTTGAAAATGGCTGTTAGTAATTACTCCGCCTGCCCCCGAGGCAGAAAACATGAGCAGTGATATGTGAAAGGTAATTTGGCAAATGGCTGCCACGCTGACGTCAATTACTGTTTTGCTGATCATGTGACTGCATGATTTAAAGGTGCGTTCGGGTTCCTGGTGTCAGGCAAAGACCCCAAGACGTCAGCTGTGGGAAATTACGGCATTCTGGACCAGCAGGCGGCGCTCCTTTGGGTCCAGCGGAACATTGCCACGTTTGGAGGTGACTCCGGCAAGGCAAGTGCACTCAATCATTCATTGTTTTATAGCAGCATTAACATTGCACTTCCAATAAATGTAGAAAAAAAACTAATCCAATCGTGATCAAGTAGTCATGTACTGGACATAAAGTTAACTTGTACTGAAATAAAAGTTGATCAAACAAACAGGTGTCAAAGACTAAATGTAAATATATTGAACTTAAAAAAGTTAAATACAACTGAATGGGATTTAGATAGTGATTCTTTCACGCACTACTTAAGGGGGTCCCTCATTGTTTTATCGCAGTTCCATGCGCTGGAACCTTTTCTTTTACTCTCGTCAGGCACATATAGAGACAGACAAGGATGCTTTTGTTTCAGGTAACGATATTCGGAGAGAGTGCCGGTGCTCAGTCTGTGAGTCTTCACCTGATGATCCAAAGCAGCAAGCCTCTGTTCAAACAGGCGGTTCTGCAGAGTCTTCCCTTTTCCATCCCTCTCAAGACCAGGTGAGGACGCGGCAGTGGTGTGTCTAGTCTCTCTCACACTGAAACAATCTGTCATGTACCAATCCTAAGTAAAAACAAGTGGACTAAAAGTTCATTTTGGTCGTCCTGTACATTTATTTTCACTGGAGTCTGCCAAATATGGAACCACTGCAGTCCAACTTGATGTTTCTGTCTCTCACCCACTTTATCTCTCAGACACGACGCCCTGAAGCTCGGGAAGGACTTTGCAAAAAAGACCAATTGTTCCGTCGCCGACATCGTCTGCCTGCTGTCGCTGGCGCCACGGGCCGTCCTGGAAGCGCAGATGAAAACAAGTAGGACGACGCACGACAACAGCAGCAGCAGAAGCGTGTGGCGGCCCACACATTGCAAACTCGGCTGTTTCATAAGCGGCGGCGGCGGCGAGTTTATGATGAAAAGCGGGGGTTTTATCTTGAGTTATGGAATCCTGCGAAAGACAATAACTCATGTGGGGACCTTGAAAGGAGCAGTTTGGCTTTTAGTGCTGTAGTATATCTTTCTGAAGTGCGATAGCCCTGAAACTCAAAAAACAAAAAACGAGAAGGTGCTTTTATCATGAGTGTTTTTCCTGTCTGACCTTTTGAAAGTCTGGTGTCAGCTCGCTTCAGGTTGTGTTTTGGAGAAAACTGGCAATTCTGTGATCGCAGGTTCCGAGCTCGTGAACCCGTTCAGGTTCCTGGAGGTGTTCGAGACGTGGGGTCCCTTCATCGATGGCGAGCTCATCACGGACCAGGCGGTCACCGCCTTCCAGAAAGGCCACTGGCATAAGGAGAAACCGGTGCTGCTGGGTAAAGCGCACAGTTTTCATTACGGATGCTAGACGCTGAATTCCCCTCGCTTCTCATTACAACGCCATGCAATCATCACAACAAGTTCATATTTGAGTCTTTTCTTGTCTTTGTGTCCCACAGGCACAACCTCGGAAGAAGGCGTGATCTTTGTGTACGGCGTCTTTAACAAGCCCGTGTCGGCGGTGCAGTCCATCATGTACGTTACGGCCATCTTCAAACAGCACAGCCTCCGGATCCTGCACAAGTACCTGCCTCTCTACAGAGACTCTGACCGAAGAGATATGCTGGCTCAGGTGAGAGCGCAATACACCACAGGACAAACTTCACTTCAGTTGCATTCCGGTCATAAGAAATAGTCAAAGTGGGTTTTGTCATTGGAGATGAATAGAGAGATAGTCTATCTAGCCATAAAAATGATGATAATAAATGTTACTTTCCTTCAATTTCCTAAAAAGAAGATAGACTATGATGGATGGTCTCTGGGAGAAAGCGCTAAAATCAAGTAAAGTCAACTGAAGCTACAAAAAATGGGCTGAAATTGGGCAAAGCCATCTTGAATGTGGGCTGTGCTTTTCGGTTTTAGAACGGCAGTTACGCGTATAGTATGAAACTTGACATTGTTTTGCATGTATAATATGCAATGTCTTTTTTTTTCCTGAAATGCTTATTAGATGAGATACAACTTTATTGTCATGACAGTAAAATGTTGATTAGCAGATGCAAAGAAGCGTAAACTGCTGTTTAATGTGGTATGCGTTCATGCTAAGTTATGGAGTGTGGATAATGATAATGATGCTAAATCTTAAAATTATTCACATGCAATTAAGAGTTTAGGCCATTTTGACATGTTTACGGAGTTCTCTTGGGTGATCAATAAATCAAACTTCAGTAGGTAGTCCTGGACCAGAGGAAGGGCTAGCAGGAGGCTATTTGAGCCATCCGGAAGCTTGAACTATTGCATGCATGACAAGCTGAGGGAGACACTTAAAAGTAGCCTCGATGCAGCAAAGCTACAGTCAATAACAGAGGATAATTTTTGATCCCAACAAATTGCAGCTCACTAACAACCATAGGGAGTTCTGCAGGCTTGTGCTCTTCAATTTAACTTTGGACTCACGCCTCATTGCTTGCGTTTATTATATTTATATGGAATGTAACGTCAGCCCCTGCGCACAAGCGTGGAGCTATACGATCACGCGGAAGCCGAATGCCAAGTGAGGGGATCGCAGCGATTGAGTAGAAGAGAGGAGGAAGGCATCACATGGTTTCTTTTTTATTGGCCAAATGTGGGTTTGGGATATAAACACGTTTCTCCTATTTGTTTTGATGCAAAGAGAGAGACACTGATTGCATCCTAACCGTTTGTGGAGACACTTTGGTGGACTTTATTGGTTTATTAATAATGGTATTTTTTTCCAGATTTGCACTCCAAGGTGAAGACAAAGGAATAAAAATGGGAAAAGGGAGGGCCAAAAGACTACAAAATTAAATCCAACACTGTACACTTTACCATTTCAAATCAAAAGTCATCCCTTTATTACTTTAGCAATGCATAAACCACTTCTACTTCAGTAAAGAAAGTGTCTTCCCTTCCATTAGGAGTGCAAATACCATCTGAAGCAAGCACTTAATCGCATCAGCTGAAAATATGGCTCTAAATATGAGATATGCAATGAGTGAGAATGACCCCCCCCCCTGACATTAAAACTCTGATGAGCAAAGTCACTTTAGAGCTCTGCTGCGGGCCACATTTAATTAAGCAGAAGAGATAATAATGTATGCAAATTTGAATTTCCCAGCTCGCAGAAAGAGATAGAGACGCCACTGTCTTTCAGACTGAGGCCAATTGTGTGTAAATAAGGCTCTTCTATTCCATTTCCTGCCAATTTTTGGGCTTGTACAACGCTGTATCTGTAATCTGTAATACCTGATTTGGTTGGGGAGAAGTGGACGGATGTCGTCGTGCACGCGCAGCCCGGACGGGCGGTCACGCACGGATCTTTATGAAAAGCCGTTTGAGCATTTATTTGAGGACAACTTTGGTATTTTAGTAGAACAACTACATGTACTGCAACAAATGAGGAAAACAATGTGCACTAGTTGACTTGAGCGTATTGAGTACCACTAGTGGCATTGTAAAATTCTACTAGTTAACATCTAGTGCTTCACTAGTTGTAAGTGTGCAGATGTCAACTAGTGCACAGTTTTGCTTCGCTAGTAACATGTAGTTGTCCAACCAGTATTGCAAAAGATGTTCGACTAGTGAGGACAAAGAACTTAATAGTGCATGGACTCTACCACTACTGCATCGGCAACGGTAGCATTATTTCAATCGAAATAGAGAGGGCGCTAAATCTCCAGCTCCTTTTGCAGACAAATAAAACCTCCCTGATGCCTTTCCATCATTAGTATGGGGCTGGAAGCATTTGTGAGCCAGCTACCTGCACGGGAGTCACGGAGTTGGCCTGTTTGAGATGCAGCCAGACTGCTCACGCCAGGAAGTGACTTGTCTGTCATAAACACCCACAGTGGCAGGTCATCACCCAGGAATAATTAAAGAAGTACACGGCAGACAGGGCTGGGTAATGCGGGGATGTCCATTTGAGTATACAGTACACTGTTTGCTCTAGGCGCATCGTCAAAATGTTGCATTTTGAATATCCAAGGTTGTAGGGTTAGTCACATCCTTCCCTGTTTACAGCGGGATGTTTTAAACCTTCATTTAAATCTGTTGTAAACAAAGCTATTTCTTCAGAATGTGGTGTGTTCTGGAGTGAACACAACAGGGCAAAGAAATACCAGATTTGAAACCCCACAGCTGTTCCTCTGCTGAGCCTTGCTCGTTGTGTTTTTCAAAGTTCATTACATTCCCCTCGGGAATACATTGCTCTAATTCTTATAAATGCTAGGGCATGCCGCATAAGCACCCATTGCGCTTGATGTTTTTCTGTTTCTAGCTGTTTTTAAGCATTTTAAAGGGCTCCTAGTGGTCCATGTAAACCGCAAAGGGAACCGGATTTTCTTGCATCACGAGGACTGTTCACGATTGACACATTCGGTTTAGTTCAAATGAACTCGGATGGGACTAGATTCAGTTGCCAGTCTGGTTTTTAGTCATTTTAGCTGAAATGGGTTCACACTTCGAGGTTTGTCTTCTCAGTCCAAATACAGATTTTCTTCAGCAGTCTAATATGAACAGAAGTGGTTCCGGATCACTTTGCCTTAGGCCCGCCATCGTATTCTAAAAACGAATAAAACCTCATTATTGGAACTGTTATAAAAAGCCTCCAAAAATGGAAAACACAAATGCTCAAAATACATCATCAAAATTTGTTCGGTCATATTTAACATCAATTTAATGGAGCTCCTGATAGGAAAATCTTCCTCACCCACGGCCTAAAGCAAAAAGTACATAAAAGATACTAAAAAAAATAGATATAATGTCCTTTTTGGCTGAATAAGCGTAGCGATGACATTCTAGTGATCAGAACATGAAGAGCTTTCCCTGTTTTACAATAAAAGTCAATTGGAATTTGGAAGCCTCAAGCGTTTTTTTTTTTTTTTTTTCTTCTTCTGTGGTGTGGATGAAAGTGCAAGGTGTCCGCCTCAGGGAGGGCGGCGAGGTTAAGAGGTGACGCTCTTGCTCGCGTTTCGTATTCACCGACAGTTGGGGCCACAGCTGGAACACGCGCTCACACATGCGCACACACTTACATGTCTTCATAAAGGGCACTTCTCCGGAGGATTTGGGGGGAGGTCAGCGTAAATGTCAGCCACTTTGCCACACAAGAGGTTGATGTGGAGAGCTCAGCCTGTCTTTTCTCTTCTCTTTTCTTTTTTTTTAAATTTTCCCTCCACCACATCTGCCCGCAAACATGATGGAATTGGATCAGTAGGATTTCGGCAAATGCATGTAAGGACACACATTAGAGACAAATACTGAATAAAAATAGTTACAGAACCTCTAACTTTGAGGGCTATCTTACATAACTTCATGCCAAAACTCAATGTTTCAGCTTATGTACACTTTTGGACAAAAGTAACCATGTCTATAGATAAGTGAGTCTGTAGGTGTGTGCATCTCAGCTGTGTGGGTGCAGATTCCAGTGCTCTAAAAGGTAGTGAGAGGCTAGCGTTTTCCTTTTTTTCCTTCCTTTTTAGCTATATGAAGCAAACTAAAAAAAAAAGTAGTTGATGCTACACTGCCTCCATTTATTGTTTATTGAAGTGCAGCTGTAATCATTTGGTTTGGTTCAAAAACACACAGTGAGTCTAAGATGTTGACTCACAATTTGAGGGGAGCGACAGAGATCCTGCAAAATTGCTGCATCTGAGCTGTAACAGAGGATCCAGAATGTTACGCAGAACCCAACAAAAGTGGGATATTTCCACCGCTGTGTGTGCTTTCACACAGTGACAGCATGACACAATCAGATTATTTATCTGGGGGGGGGGGGACATAAAATACTTGTCGGACAGCAAATGTTCCTTTTAAGACACTGAAATGGAAAGTGTGCTGTGGAGTTGACCGTAGCCAGGAGGCGAGCCCTTATGTTTTACATAATTACAAGCCAACCAAACATTTCCCTTCACAAACCTGATGATGAAGATTTGGTCCCCTTCAGGCTACATTCTGTCAATGCCGGCAGCGCCGTTTAAGGCCACCGTGGACAAAACGGGAGACAACGCGGCGGGACGGGATGGGCGAACGTGACAGGCTGTGATTACCGTGGATGCTCGGTCAGATGTATAACTTGTCAAAATATTTGCCATGGCAGTCACGGTGCATATGAGAAACCTAGACGTATGTAGTCAAATGGGGTGCACGCAGCTAAACCAAGACCGTCCATATTAGGGCGTAACACAACTTGAAGGCACTCCGTAGTGGAACGGGAAGAATATTTATTCGGTGGCATCTCAGGTGGCGCCGGTATACATGTGCCCTCCCATGCTGACGCCGACTCTGGGACCAGGCAAGGATGCTTCATTTGTGCAACAAACGCTCTCCAAAGCTGACAAACACATGGGAACATGAACAGAACATGACAGGCCGGGGGGGGGAACGTGGTAAACCGCCCGCAGAAATGTAGTGCGTCTTTGAGCCTCTGGGACTCAGCACTCAGAGAACAAGAATTAAGGTTCTAAATTTATCTTCTTTCCCTCTCTTCAGATCATCACAGACTTTGTCTTCCTGTGTCCATCGCGAAGGTCGGCGCGTGTAGGCACAGAAGCAGGCTGCAAAGCGTGGATGTACGTATTCGACCACGTGACCTCGGACCCCCGCGTCTGGTCCGGTCTGACCTTCTGCTACCGGCACGTCTGCCACGGCGCCGAGTTGCCGTTCGTCTTCGACTCGGCCCCCGCGGCCAACTTCACGATGACGCCGGCCGAGAAGGTGCTGTCCAATCGGATGCTGTGTTACTGGGGCGCCTTCGCCCACACGGGTGACCCGTCCTCACGGGTCAGTCAGACAACCTTCTGCCGGGAGCAACGTCTGCCCGTGTGGCCTCGCTATTCTGACACCAGCGGGTGGCTGGTCATGAACCTGACAGTGCACTCGCATGCACAAATGGGGACCAGGAGCCATGTGTGTGACTTCTGGGACCATCTGGGTATCTACTAGGGCTGCAAAATTCCATGAATTTTCAAAGAATATGATTTCCACATGTTTGTGTTCCAGTCATGTTTCGCTTACGGCAGTGGTGCATCAGTCTAATTCTGTGTTAAAAACAAACTGCAACCCAATCCTCAAAAATGCCTGTTTGCCTCTCAATAAACTATCCCAATAAAATATGTCCCCCCCCCCGCATTCTGCACTTAATAGCGTTAGTTCTGCTATTTAATGGGCTACACTTCTTCCACGACATTTTCTCAGGGCCCATATGTGATTTAATCAATATAATTGTGTAGATGCGGTTTTCACAACATTTAGTTTTCTGCTAGCTCGCATGCTTCTGTATATTCCCAAGAGATTTATCACATAATTGGTACAACGCGACACTTTCTTCATCCGAAACTGAACCGGCTCGGTCCCGAGTGCACTATTCAACTAAATTGCGGACACATTTCAATTGATGTCAAGTAAATCTACAGCTTAAAACAAAATTGAAATTAAATCTGCAGGAACTGAGGCAAGGAGGGGTGAAACAAATAATACATGGACGGAGACAACATTGTGGAGTGATCACCAGTCCAAATCCACTGGAACCCTAATCGTCATTTAATAATCCATCTCCATCTGGTCTATTTCATGCTTTGGTGCTCCTGTAGTCGGAGTCTGTACAATCGCATTATGGCAGAGCGAAAGGACGACTCATGCTTTCTCAACTCTTAACAGCCGAGATGTTTGTGGTAAAGTGGTAAGGAGTTGTGGCAACACGACAAATTTGGTGGTCTCCAGCAGCCAAACGGCCAATAGCAGCGGCAGGATGCGAAGCTTCCGTTTCCTCCTTAGCAGGTTATTCCCATGTGCTCTCAAGGCTGTAGCGGCAAAGATCCCGTATTGAAATTCTGCAGCTGCTTCGAGCGCTGGCTGATTATCGCACATAAAGAGGAGATGGGCTAATAAACTAACTTTATTTCAAGGTCCGTAAAAGTGGCGGCCTGCGGGGCCTGCGCGTGATGAGCGGAGCACTTATGTTTAAGGTCGGCCAGGTGCGCTTTCATCACTGCTCGGTGATCAGGCTCACCGAGAGCCCAATAAATTAACCCCGCGATCTCCGATGCATGGACCCTTTGGTGTATCCCCGGGTGGCGACAACCGGATTGTTTCACCTCTGAGCTGAGGCTTAGCGAGTCACTAATGCTTGTTTTTGAAACGTTGACCTTGCAGCCTCCATCAAGAATGGAACATAAGAAAGGGACAGACGGGAAATTCGAAGTGAGATTAATGCTGTGCACTTATAGACACATTCTCCACCTAGGCTTTTAGAGTGCATTTGAATGAAAGTGACAGATGAACTTGATGGAGGAGTTCAAACCCTTCTTAGCCGATTGAAAATGTCAGTCGCACTTAGAGGTAGATGGACAGGTTTTATTCTTTTTTGGGAAATTTATTTAGCTGGACCCCTGAAAGACAGACCTATGGGAAATGGCAAAATATGGATCTTAAATGGTAACATTTCTACATATTGGTACAGATTGTCACAGTCCAACAAAAGGCATATCCAGTGGTGCCTTGAGATACAAAACACTTGGATCTCAAATCATCTTTCACCATGGAAATGAATGGAAATGCAATTAAACCGTTCCAGCCCCCAGCCCCCCACTGCAAAACAAAAACAACAACAACAACATTGTTTTTTAAACACATTTTTCATAAGTAAAGATTTGTAGGTTTTAAAGTTAGATCTTTTCTACATATGGAGCACAATCAGCAGGTAATGGAAAGTATTCGCACTCTAGCTGTGTAACAAGATGTCTGCACATGGACTTCCTACACATTTTCACACCTGACGGTGGCCCCAAAAAAAATCATTTCCAAGCTCATGTTTTTTTTCATAATTATAGATCTCCATTTCAATATATAAAGCCAAAAACCAAAAATCCACTGGACCTTCTTTGTTATTTGGGTCATTTTTAATTTTCTGCAAATCAAAAAGCACTAAATGACAATATTTGTATTTGGAATTTGAGAGTTATGGTGTCAGTCGGTAGCTTATAGAATTAAACAAGAAAGTTAATTTTACTCAAACATACACATATAAATAGCAAACTCAGAGAAACTGCTAATTTTGCAGTGGTCTCAGTTTTTAGTGAGTAAACATATCTGGCTCGTAGCGCCTCTCGGTTCCAGAAGTACTGGCTGTGCCGCAGTGCATGTAAGCCTTTTCTTTGCTCGTCAGCCTTGAGCGTCTATCACAACACATCACATTGTCCTGCGTCAGCGCAGCTTTTGAAGCGGTGGGTCCTCGAAACTGAGCAGCACGAGGACCCTGAACCCATCGTGCGTGTCCCAAGGGTGTGTGACGTCAAAGTGCATTCAAATTCGATGCGCTGTGACACATTATGGTGGTCGTTGCCAATTAAGACACTAAACGAACGTGACGCAACTTCTAGTTTGGCGGTGTAGAATGTTCCACAAACACAAGTTATTAAATGAGTCCCTGGTGGTCTGAGTTGGATGGATGGCTCATGAAACTCACTGGTAGAGCTGCATTGAGCGCTGCACACTAACTGGTCAAGAAGTGCTGCATCCACGGGGGAAATTAGCATCTGTGCTGTCTTCGCGGGGGCTTGTGCTCACTTTGCAGTTGCTTTTTTCGATTCGGTGCTCAAACTGCGACGAGCCTTAGGGACACCGCTGACTCGGTTTACATGAGACGGCGTCGCCCCCTCAAAACAGCCTAATCTAAGCAAGACCAAAAACCAGAAATGCCGCTCTGTGTGGCCGCACATATTGCGCACACCAGACACCGCCACTGTTCGGTTGAAGGAAGCGCGTCGCATACACCTGGGAATTGTTTGAAATTAAATGTTCTGTTTGTTTTTGTGTTTGTAGTCATGTAGGACTCCTCTGCGATCACAGTAACCAAAACTGAGCATTAGTATCGTTTTATCTCATTACGCGTGACTATGGCCAAGTTCACGGCATTTGAACTTTGTGGTGTAAGGTTTCTTGCGTGAGTCACCTTTTATGTTGAACAACAGCGCATCCTCGCTCTTTGTCCCATTTCTCCGACACGTCTCTCAGCACAAAAACCCCACCCCACCCCATCCCCAACCAACCATCCGTATATCCTGCTCACACCGCAGCAACCTGATCTCCACTTAACGTGACACCTCAGCTGACCGCATTGATTACTGTAACCGAGGCCTTTCTCCTGTCGTAAGAGTTACAGCTCACCCTAACACACTATCCATCCATCCATCCATCCATCAATTTTCTGAGCCGCTGATCCTCACCAGGGTCGCGGGAGTGCTGGAGCCCATCCCAGCTATCATCGGGCAGGAGGCGGGGTAAACCCTGAACTGGTTGCCAGCCAATCGCAAGTCACATATAAACAAGCAACCATTCGCACTCACATTCACACCTACGGGCAATTTAGAGTTGTCAATTAACCTACCATGCATATTTTTGGGATGTGGGAGGAAACCGGAGTGCCCGGAGAAAACCCACGCAGGCACGGGGAGAACATGCAAACTCCACACGGGCGGGGGCGGGGATTGAACCCCATACCTCAGAACTGTGAGGCAGACGCTCTAACCAGTCGTCCACCGTGCCGTCCCTAACACACTAATGATGTTTTATTCTCAAAAACCCGCCCTCAAAACCTATGAGGCTATGTGATACATTGCAAAGGATTATCATTTCAAAGGCTACCGGCCGCACCATTATGTTGTCATTCAATACCTTCGCATGCAGACTGCCACATCGCTGGGAGCCGAGACGTTATACTGGTGGGAAACATAAGATGAGAAGGCAGCAATGTCAACCCCCGCGCACTTGAGTTTGTTACAGTCATGCATTTAAAAGACAGATCAATCTACTCGAGCAGAAAACGCGCCATCTGTACGACATAATGGATTGCGCCACAACAACGTCATGCACAAGGTGAGTACACAAAGGGAAATATATATATACACATAAAACTCACAGAACTGTCCTTTCCGCAATTATTTTTTTTTTGCGAGTCCTCCAATGCTGGTAAACGAAAGGCAAAGTAACATGTTCGCTATCTATTGTAAAAGAATAATATATTTTCAAAGACATGTTTATGTCCCAAAATGACAGCAACAGAGAAAATATAGGGTGGAAAAAAAAAAAGGAACACCTTATACAGTCAATATAAAAAGTCTACACACCCCTGTTCAAATACCAGGGTGTTTTTTTAATATCAGAAAGAGACCAAGATATACCATTACAAATGTGACCTATAACCTCGACACACAATTGAAAATATTTTTTTCAAGAGGGGAAGTAAAAATAAACAACTGAGATAACATGGTTGCACAAGTGTGCACACCCATTCTAACTGGGAATGTGGCTGTGTTCACAAATGAAGTTCAGATGGTCGAGTAGGCTTTCCCTGATATTGGTAGTCACATTTTACAGCATAAACCATGGTCCTCAGAGAGCTTGCACAACTTCAAATCAGATCAGATTACCATTCAAGGAACATTTTTATCGATCACAAAAGCATGACATTTGAAAAGGGGAATGTAGACTTTTTATGACCAGACAATATGAAGATAAAAAGTATGGAGAAGCAAAGGAACTACTCCAAAGGATAGTAAGGAACAATAGTATGAATGTATTTTGTTGACTGAAAAATGCCACAAGAGTAAATAATGAAAAGTGACAGTGCCTCTCATCCTGGCTGTTTTCCAGATTTCCAAAGAAAGCCACAACTGAGACAAGGAGCAATTGGCAGTAGTTTCGCCACTCTGTTCCCAAGTCCCTTCACACCTCATATTGCGTGAAAGAGGAAAGACAGACACGCACCTGAGTCTGTCCTCCCTACCTCCACGTGTGCCCGCCGATATTGGACTCCACTCAGAAAGTTGGCTCCCACATTTGCCCCCACAGCTCCCCCTCCTGGGATTGAGTGACATGTGGGCGTACGGGAATAGGCGAGGGGGGTGGGGGGCATACTCTAAAACTATCTCCTATCAAACAGTTTCCATAGCAACAGCCTCAGAAAAGTTTAGCAGGTATGGGGATGGCGAGGCTCAGAGGGGGACCGGTCGGAATAAACCACTCAACGCTGGCTGACTTTAATGAGATCCGCGTGGAAGTTTGATGGAGGGCTGTCACGGAACGTTAGCGGCGCGGAACCCCCGGGGACGCAAGGGGGGATGCGCCAGTGCTGGGAGGTTGGCAGCAAAAATAAAGAGTGGCCTTGAAACGCTGTTTATTGGTGACCTTTTTTCAAGAGGGATTTTCAAGCGGGCTCCAGTTGTCATCCATTATTAAGCGGTGCGGAAAGAGGGACACAATGGGAATGTAATTAGAAGCAAATACATCATGCAAAATCGACAACAAGAGAGCTACTGTAATAGAGACTACAAGGGAAAGTGTAATGGGATATTAACTATGAAAATTTGGTTGCAGTGTAGTAAACACTGCAATTGGCTGGCAACCAGTGCAGGGTGTACCCCGCCTTCTGCCCGATGATAGCTGGGATAGACTCCGACACCCCCGCGACCCTTGCGAGGAGAAGCGGCTCAGAAAATGGATGGATGGATGTAGTCAAGAAAATCTTCATTTTTGGTGGTGTTCTGTGCTCTGAAAGTATTTGAGATCTTTTCATTAAAGTTTGTATCATAGTACGTGTCTTCACTTTTAATCACGCCTTTTAAAAAAAGAAATTCACGCAGGCAGGCATTCAATGTTTGGACCGTTTTCAAAAACTGGGATAAAATTTCAGCGGAAAAAAAACTAGCAACATTCACTTGTGCGACGTCCTGAACTGGTCTTCAATCAATCGCAGGGGATGTTCCAATCCGTTTCTGCTCAAGTGAAACACTGTCTGAGTCACTAATGGACAAGATACAGGGCGTGTGCCCACATGAAAAATGCATATGTTCATACATAGAACACATTTCCATATATTGGTAATATCTGCCTGACTCTTAACCACCCACAGTACATGCATCAGCACTCTCCAACACGCGTGTCACAGTGACAGAGCGTGTGTATATTATCTCTAGGGGGTAGTGAAAGCGCACGGTACATACATCACGGGGAAAAAGACGCCGCAAACTCCTGACAGGTCCAGTAATTGCATTCAGCGGATCATAAAATTGCACGAGTTGCATCACTCTTGCCCGGATGACAAGAGGCGGCAGCGAGGGGATGAGGCCCCGGGTTTAAATGCACGTTGCGTTCCGATGCAGTGTTAATTAAAAAAATAAAATGAAATACAAAAAACCGCAGGGGCGCTCCCGTGCATAACAATGTGTTACCTAAGCACCAAGCTTCACCAAAAGTTGACTCCATGAAGAGTTTCAGGGAGACATTTCTTTTGTTCCCCCTCCGACCCCACAAGCTCAGAGACTCCATTAATTGCCAGGGTGCACATCTGTGTGAGTACACTGGACGCACACGGATGTTTCTCAGTCCATTGAGTTGCAGGTCTATCCTCTGAGTAGCAAATTTGTTTGCAGTGCACTAGTTTGGCCAGGAAGCAATTACAGCATTTACAAATACCGCCGTGTTTATTGAGCCTCGTCTTCGACCGCTGACGGCCAATGTCGAGTCGGGACCCTAAAACGCATCTCGGGCCAACGCTTTTACATCGTGCCGCAGTCAGAATCATGCCTGTGCCATCTACGCTTTGCAGCACGTCGTAAAAGAAGACGTCTGTGGCACAATACAGACATCTGCCCAGTCAGGACTCTTTAAACTGACTTGGTATGTTACTTAAAAAGTGTGTCATATTATATTTTCCATCCATCCAAAGCATACCACATCATGTGTCAAACATGGTAGAGGGGCATGGAGGTGTTATGGCGTGGCATTACGTATAAGTGACAAAATGAACCTTAGGAAAGCTTTACACATGATTTTGTCCTGGCTGCTGAAATAAATGAACAGGAAGAAGAACAGAGGAGCACAACATTACAATCTGGTAGCCTTAATTCAACTTTTGCGGATTACCATGATAACGGATAACTGAGAATATACACATACAAAGAAGAAACACAAATTTCAGTAATCATATTGTTATTAATATTGTGACAGACATGGGCAATTATGCTATTAGGCTAACCATATAAAGAGGAGCTGTGATTAGTCTTTGTGAAGGAGTCATCAAAATTTCTAGGGTGAGAGCACAAATTACTTTTATATCTACTAACCATGATTCACTTATTTTTTACAGCAATGTGACCTAAAACATTATGCGGACAGTAAATCAAGTTTATTTTTTATTATTTTTTTTCGCAATTGCCACAGTTTCCTTTCTTCTTGTGGGAAAAATTTTGTCCGAGAAAAAATGCGGGACGTTCCAATGTACAAACTCCATTCAAATGGTTTCGTCCTGTCCAGACTGAATTGCTTCTGCTGTTATACATTACGTGTAGAAGACAAGTTAACAAGTCTTTTAACGTCAAAATTAACTCAGACTGCATAATTGGTTGCTTTGTTTTTGCCCTCAGCAGGCTTTTCAAAGTCTTCCTCCTTCACAACGCAGACGACAAGACACATGCAAAGCTGTCAAACAAAGGCAAATTGTCTTTTTTTTTTATTCCTTTGTTTTATTCACTGAAGGAGACAAAAAGAGTTACTGACAGGCACGGATGAACGTAGACTCTTCAATCGAAGTTAAAAAAAAAAAAAAAAAAAACACTGCAGGAAAGAAGTCTCTGGAATATGTGTTGGAATAATAATGTTATAGTCTTCAAATATAATAAAAGACCAAGAGAAGTACTGAAAAACCTTGCTCTCAATCTAAACAGTCTTTGTGCTTTAAAAAAAATAACCCCCCACTGATAGTTAGGGTGGGGGGGATTAAAACCTGATGGAGCACTAAGGCCGGACGCCCACGCGTGTTTTGTCATTCCTTGAAGCTATTTCATAAAACAAAGGTTTTTCTGGAACCTTTTGAGTGTTGCTATTTCCATGGCAACTGCATGTACGCCAGCCATGAGCTTTCTGGAAGCGTCTCAGATTATATGGAGGGTCACAGTGGAGTGGATCTGAGAAGGGCAAACATTTAAAATGCATACAGAAAGCAAATAGTAAAAAAAAACTATATATATTTTGTTTGATTACCAAATGTACTCACACAATAGACAGCAGTAAACAAGAACCAACATAGACAAAAAGCACAACAAGCCTATGTGCTGAAATGCTAGAATCAGTGGTTATTCCCAATCCCAACTCTAACTATAAACCATTTTTATTATGAAAGATGCTTTATATTACTGCAGTCTACAAACGTGCCATATTTTCCACTAATAAAATAAATAAAGTGGGCGTGGAGTTAATTCATAATGTGAAATATGACAAACACAGCTAATTTGCACCCAGCTAGGAAAAAAAAAAATAATCCTCCATTTTCAAAAGCACTTTTCCTAATTAGGGTCACAAGTTGAAGACGATCCCAACTCATTCACAATCGCAGGGCACAAATAGACAAACAACAGTGAACATTGAACAGCATTGATTCTAAATTGGTGAAAAGTAAACGATGTCCCTGATGTCACCTTTTAATGATCCTTCAAACAAGACAATAAAGCCGCCTCGTATCCGAGCAATAAAAACAAGATTTCCTCGTAACTAAGTGGGAGTGAACTCAAAGCCTAAGGACACAATTAAAAAAGCAGACCAACGAAAGACCTGTCGTACTGTATCTGGATCTTTGGCTAACAAAGAGGTTTTCAACCTATACAAGATGGAGAGGAACTTAATTTTTTATTCTCTTTGAGGAAATTGCGGGGAATAATGTGTTTCTTTGATAATGTGAGTCTCTCTGTGAAGTCTAGGCCAAATGCACTCTGGGAGTATAGAAGTGGCGAAGCCCTCCCCTCCGTGTCATTAGTTAAAGTGAATAAACAAACAGCGGCAGATATGTAATTTCACTTGCTTGATGAGATGTGCTGCCGTCTAGTTAGTCTGTTTGGTCTATGGGTTGGCTCTCCAGAGGGGAGCGGCACGCATCAAAGGCTGATTTCTGGCAACTAGCGCTTAAAGAGTTGGACTAAAAAAATTGTTTTTTAAAAGACACGGTGTTCTCAAGCCACGTCTGACCAGAGCAGTGAATAATACATGCGCGCATTCGTACAAGAGACTTGCATGTAAACACACATTCGCAGGAAGTAACCGGTTGATCACTAATGTTGGCAAAGTGCGGACAGCAAACAGGGCTTCACCAACAGGTCGCATGAATAAATGCATGAGGGAAGGAAAGACGAAATGTGCACTTATTTTCATCTCAATACGCAAAGGCCTACATGGAGAAGCGGACTTCGACTGGACAATCACAGACTTCCAGGGGCCCCCAAACATCTCATAAAAACGGAATAATCACATTTTCTTCACATTCAATCAATTATTATTGTTTTGGTAATTCCCGCATTTAAAAACACATGAAAATGCTTATTTATCATGATCGTTTTAAGTGCACCCCCTCCCTCCTCACGCAATGGACTATTCCATCATCTTACAGTGCACGTGCAGACTTGATGCACTAATAGAGTCGCAGGCTAGCAAAACAAACTTGTTGGCACGTTGTGAGAAACATGAAGCACAGTTACTCAAATTGAGGGAAGAAGAGGAGCTGGCGAAGAGGAAAACAAAAAAGTTTTTTTGAAAAACTATCAAAGGTTTCCACAATTTTAACAGTGACGCCAAATGGGCGTAACCGAGCTTGAATGGCGCCCTGTGCAAGCCCCTCTAGGGTCATGTTGTAAAATTGCAGCCTGCCAAGCATCTTGATATCTCAACAAATAACATCTGCAACTAGCTTCACACTGAGGATTGGTTTAGTCAGAGGCGGTGTTGCCACTTGAAGTGTGCAAAAAGGTCATTAAATGGCGCCGCGCTCATGAGCATAATTGGGGTGTCCTTCTATCTGCTTGCTGCCTATTATCAGGCTATGTCAGCCTTTTTGCATACGACATCATGGATGTGTGCATTACACAGGCATTAGACTACTTAGTTACATAAAGTAAGGGATATATGAAAAGTCTACACACCCCTGGTTAAATGCCAGGTTTTTATGAAAAAGACAAGATAAATCATTTCCAAAATGGACAGTAGCTTAGGAAAAGCATCCTGGAACAGCTGAACATTATTTGGGGTCAATCATAGGCATTTAAAATGGTGGTGTGCAGTGTGCGTTTGATTGTGATTGATTCATTCTGAACACGGCTACATCCTCACTTATTTAAATGGAATTGTAAACCTTATACTGTAGGTCACATTAATAGTGGAAAAAGTTTGGAAATGATTTATTTTGGTCCATGTTTTATATCACAAACCTGGCATTTGAAGAGGGTGTGTGTGTGTGTGTGTGTGTGTGTGTGTGTGAGAAGAGATTTTTTTAATCCACTATCCTACCTAATGGAAATTCAATGTACACCCTATTACGTTCTAAATGCATTACATTAGCCACACACGTACTGCCGGTTCTAATTTACATATTTGGTCCTCATGGGTATAGCCCATATTAGACTGTAAAAATGCAACCAACCTATCCACAATATCTGCCACTCAACCCTTTGAACTGTACCCAAGTGGCGGGCATCATGGCACAGCTGACAAATGCATTATGGGTAACGAGATCGAACATGTATGTTAAGCAGTGGTTGAAATATCCAAATTCTACATTCCCAAACAGAGCCAATTATTTACCCGAGCGTTGAATAGAAAAATTGCTTGACAGTCTGCTAATTGCCTGCTACTTTAGGTTCTAATTATTGCCGTGCATATTAACATGGCGGGTCTTTCCATTACATTGTCAGGGTGTTTTGACAGGCGCTTGACTCACACTGCCGGTGCTGACACTTGAATGGATGCACTCGAGTGGAACTATTGACATGATGTGGGATTTGTACCTTCTTGTTGTTTCCCCAGAGGGGTTTTTTTTTTTGGTTTTTTTTTTTCCTTAAAGGGCCAAAGCATGCAGTGCAAAGGTCTTCTTGAAATTGCTCGGTTTCTTCAGCTTCATTATTCTGAGGCTAATTAAGGCTTGCCCATATTTAACAATCTTTCTTTCTTTCTGACCGTCTGGGTTTCAGCTGATTGGCCGATGGCGTTAAGTGGAGAGTGGCAGCACCTGTGAGAACCAATTATTCTTCCAGTATAAAAACCTTCACTGCTTGTGCTGGTAACCACAGCAGTTCAACAGCCTTCCTGTGTGCTTTGTGGCAGCTGACTTCAGAAATGGGTAAGTTGGTGTCATCTATGTATTTTTTTTAAAAATATAAATAAATGTGATTTCAATTATGAGCTAAAGCAATTCACTTAGTGTTGCTGAATATATATATATATATATATATATATATATATATTTCTCTTTTTGTCTAGCTTTGGCAGCAAAGAATGTGCTCATCGTGTATGCCCACCAGAGCCCGGGCTCTTTCAATTCCGCTGCCAAAGACACTGCCGTCGAGGTTCTGACAGCTAAGGGCTGCGCCGTGAAAGTGTCCGACCTCTATGCTATGAAATTCAAAGCCACCGCTACAGCGGAGGATGTCATGGGTAACGTATTCCCCCAGTGTAATGAATGTTGTGACAGTCTTTTCTGGATTTGGTGCTTTTTGTGGACCATTTTTGGTTCAGACAACTACTTCATCTGTCTACTAAGAATCGAGAGTTTTATTGCTGCCAAAAGTGACAGTGTGCCACAAGCTGGCTGAACTGTGGCAAAATAATGGTAACTAAGATTTATAGTTGGGCTATAATGCAGGATACTTAACGTTCAAGCCATGAAAGTGTTTGAGTTGAATACTCAAAAGGTTTATACACTAATGATGCAACGTAAGGAAAGTGCCATCTGCCATTACTCTCCCATTTGTCCCTAATACATGGTCTCCAACTTATCTCAGGTGAGGTCAAGAATGCCGAGCACTTCCGTTATGCTGACGAGACCAAAGCGGCGTGGGAGGAAGGAAAACTGGCCGCTGACATCACCGAGGAGCAATTGAAACTCTCAGAAGCTGATCTCGTCATCTTCCAGGTATGTTGAAAGGGCTTGAAGGTTAATAAATCAGTGTTGCATCACTGACCATGAGTGCAAATTTTATTTTTATTTTTTTAAGTTCCCCATGTACTGGTTCAGTCTGCCTGCGATCCTGAAGGGTTGGATCGACCGGGTGCTCACACTTGGTTATGCCTACTCCAGTGAGAAGCGCTACAATTGTGGCATCTTTAAGGTGAGGCTTAAACAGGGCTATATTGTGGTTTGAATACACATTTTCATTTGCAGTAGTGCCTACAATTTGTTCAAGGACATTTTGAGTTTCCTGTGTTTTTGGCCCTACTGTTGACTCAGTCAAGCTAACTTGAATGATACTGCCCTCAGTTTCTCCAACTTTGCTACGGTCTGAGTGAAGCGCTGCCATTTTTATTTTCCCAGAAGCGATGTCTGCACATTGACAGCAGTCTAAAAATGATCCAACTGTTTTCCTTCAACAGGACAAGAAAGCTGTGCTGTCTTTCACTACTGGCTCTCTCGAGTCAATGTTTACTGCTAATGGCATCAATGGAGACATGAATGTAACACTCTGGCCACTTCAGGTATTTTCCACTTAATATAGCCACTGTTGCTCAGTGAAAACAACCTAAATTTCTATGTTTGAACAGAATGGCATCCTGCACTACTGTGGCTTTCAAGTTCTGGCCCCTCAAATATTCTGGGCTCCTTCCCACGTAGCCCGGGAGGCCAGCGCCGCCATGCTCCAGGCCTGGCGCAGCCGCCTTGATGGCCTCCTGGAGGAGGCCCCCCTGACCTTCACCCCCATGGACTACTTTGATGGCGAGAAGGGCTTCCAGCTGAAGCCAGAGGTCCAGGAGAAACAGGCCTGTGAGAAGTTTGGCCTGACTGTGGGCATCCACATGGGAATGGCTGTGCCACCTAACAACCAGATGAAAGCTGGAGTCTAAAATGTTTGTCTCAACTTGGTAATAAAAAGTTCAACCTGACATTTTGTATTGATTTCATGTCAATTCAGACTGTATTGGAGCCTTCTATCCTTCTGAATGCTATCTCATGACAATGTATGACATTAGCCTGTTATCACTCAAATTAGGACTGAAGACTTTCAATCAACATACCTCGAACATAAATTTTCTGGAGCACTTGTAGTCTTAAATGGAGTAAATACTTTTACTGTACCAAGGATATTTGCATGTGCTTTCACACTACTACATTTCTTTTTTTTTTTTTTTTTTTTTATACATCTGTATACTTGGGTGCATTTACCCTAATCTTTATTACTTAAAACCTGAAATTCTTTGACATAACACCTGACCGCAATTGGCTTTTACAGCTGTCACGAGCAATCGGATTGCCTCAAAATTATAGTTGTCAGGTACTAAGACAGAATATTCTACAAGTTGACTAGTTTTGTAAAAATAAGTGTACTTTCACTTTTTAGCCCACACGACAACCTTTTATTTGATCAACTGACTGGGTGAGTGACAACAACAAAAAAATTTAATTTTCCAAAACAGTCATAGCTGCCAATCATCTTAGCAATAAAACAAGTGAATATGTAACTGTCCATCACAGAAAATGACAAACCATTGCAGTTTTCCAATGTCAAAAGCTGAGGCCTGATTGATCATTTTCATCTCTATAATTGCAATAGGACATTTTCATCTGATTTGTAATAAAACTACCAATTTAGCTCAACAAGGTCAAAGTTGACATAATTTGACACATTCTCTACTCTGGGTCAGCAGAAACTTGTGGCAGGTGTCCATCTCAAAGAGTGGCCCTACCATTGAAGGACACTGAATGTGCTTGCTTGTTTGGGCATTTGAGGAGCGACAAAGAAAATACTGCATGAAAGAAAAAGAGCTCAGGAAGAGGCGTCGCTTGCCCGCCGCTGTCTAACATTGCGAAACATTTCAAGTGTTCACTTTCATGCAAAGAGAATATTTGATTTCAGAACACTTTGTCAACTGCAAACTGGGAAATCGTAATGCTGCTGACAGGGTAGAAAGGATTCACCCCCACCCCCACCCCCCAGCCCCCAGCCTTCGCACTAAAATGCTGGTCGCTTGCAATCTCACAGTTTTTCAGCAGCGCGTTGCCGTTCGGCCCTGGTGTATTCGCGGCGAGACGGAAATAGAACATGCTCAGCCGACAACTGAAAATGGATTTGATACAATTGAGCTGACAGATGGCTTCCTCGAAGTAGACTGATGGAAATTGAGATCTGACACAAGCAGGAAAGCGTTCACAGACAAAGAAAATATTCAAACTTCAAATAATTAACAGTCACCGTTGATCAGTTTTAATTTAATAAACAAACACAAACTTGCCCACCTTTTTATAATCTCGTCACCACTGGAGAAAATCTGGAAATCTTTGTCACAAAAGGAAACGTTCCCATGTTTTTTGGTGTTAGTTATGGGAGTCAACACATACCTGCCGCCATTTAAAAGTGCCTCTGATTAACCCCAAATGAAGCCAAGTTGTTCTAGTAGGCTTTTCCTGACATTTGTTTTGCTTTTGTTTTGTTTTCATTCTTTTTTTCAATCTGCCCCCAGCTGACAAACAAAACAAAAAATTAGCCACCAACATGCTTTTCTGTAGGTATGGTTTTCTTTTGGCGCAGTGTTGCGTTTACGCCGAACATACCTTTTGGAATTAAGGCTAGTCTTCAACCTTTCCTCACATCGTTGGAAGATTTTGTCACGGTGTTTTTATTAAATCACAAAAACCTGTCATTTAAACAGACTTTTTCTATCCTATGTATAGGACGAATCAGATAAAGATATAGACATCTAAATGAAGAAAAAGTTTCCGAACACTTCACCTGCTGACCTTTTGCCGTTTCGTGGTCCACTTGACAAGATCTTGGCGGTGTGCTCGTGCATCACCGAACGGAAGTAAAACGTAGAGGTGTCGCATCAAAAAAAGCACTTCGCATTTCACGTACACACCGGACTAATCCACGCTTGAAGTTGCCGGGAGATGAATTAGACACGATCTAAGTGAAATCTATTATTCATTATGTATCTAGGAGACGTGGCACGAAGGGAAGGAAGCAGTGTTGTGTTTTTAGGTCAGCATGGCGATTAAAAAGAGGGGGGGGGGGGGGGGGGGGGGGGAGACTGTATCTTAACCAGTGCAAAACACTGAAATTCCATTTTTCAAAAGTGCTGGTTTTACTTTTACAAACTGCAGTACTCCATGACTGGGCATTTTGCCTCTTGAGAGATAAGCAGGGGGCGTCTTATTGGTATCATATAATACCATCAGTGTCATATTGATCCACTTTTATCAGTGGCATCGATCAGTCTGGGATGAGAGACTCAAGAGAATTTCTCACTAAACCCCTTTGGCCAAATATGAGCGCTTTATGTGTTGGCAATGAATGTTTTCTCATCATTCCTTTGCAGTCGCGTCTCATTATTGTTGGTCTTTAGGCACCCCAGTTCAAGTCATTTTTATGTCCTCGTAGTCGGCAATGCTTTAAACCATGGGTGTCCAACTGAAGGTCCGGGGGCCAGATGCGGCCCACCACATCATTTTATGTGGCCCGCGAAATAAAAATCATGCTCGTCAACTTCTGTGATTTTTGCTCAAATCTGTATCCAAATTCCAAATTGTCATAATAATAAACAATAATGTTGAGATATTGCATTTTTCTGTTACCAAAACCCTTCTTCTACAGTAACTTAAACAATACTTGAACAAATTATTATCCTTGTTTTCTGATTTCAAACTAGTTATCCCTCATTTTGTTGTGTAATGGTAATATGTTTTGGTGATGATTAAACATCTATATGGTTTCACCGTTCCAACGGCCCTCTGGGGGAAATCATAACTACAATGAGGCCTGAGACAAAAAAAAAAAAGACTTTGACGCCCCTGCTTTAAACAATTCACGTTAATTCATTGGTCAATGTTTTGGATGGCATGAAAGTTCGATCAAAACTTTCCATCAGAATATGCCTTATTGCAGCTTTTTAAACAATTGTTTTTTTTAAAAGAGGTTTTACAATATAGGGGCAGGTCTGAATTTAGAGTTGTAAGCCTTCAGTGTTGGTCCACGTTGTGCACCTGTGATCAAAAGGTGGATCTTTTATATTACAGTATTACTGTACATTAGTGGTTGATTATATTTGTGTGTTAGGGTTAAAACGATGCGTAGGTTGCATGACCATTACTGCTACTCAATTGTCATTAAAGTTAAAAGTGTTAACAGAGTGTGTTTTTTTTTTTTGGTTTCAGACTTATTATATTGGTTATTTTTTATGACCGTTCCTAATGTTATTATATTACTTCAATCATGGACTGTGCAGTTAATAAATATTTGGTTTTCTCAGTTACATTAAATTTTGTTGTTGTTGTTATTTTCAAAAATAAACGCACCCCTAATTAACTAACTTAATTAACTAACTTTGCTCTTTTAGCCCCGTGCAGGGATTGAACTCCGCAGGCAGCTGCGATGCAGCAGTTAGCGCAGAAACTGCATGATTGTCCACATTGAATAACCTGGCTTTTATCCACTTAGGATCCAACTCAAAGGGATATTTTTCAAGCATTTTCATACTTGGAAGTTGGGAAAAAATTTGTGTGCGCGATTCCTTGAATTTATGAATTCGGTTTCTAAAATGACCAAATGAATAGTGGTAGTCATCGGCTCATTAAGCCAAAGTGGCCATTCTAGGAAATAGGGAGAGCTCATTAAAAAGCAGTGTTCTACGGTTCTGAAACATCCACTCAATGCTATTAACAGATCCTATTATGAACTAAATTTATGTCCTGAAGTATTGCTGTAAAAGCTTCAGTTAAAATAAATAAATGAGGTGTTCGTGATCTTTTGAATGACAAGTGTGCAACCAGTTCACTCCGGACTGGTCAACTGTCAGTCATGGGGTCAATATTGCAAAGTGGTGAAAAAGGCCAAATACACTGAAATATTGTAGTTGTCGTGGACACGGCCAAATGATTAGCTCCTGCTACTTTGTACCTTTCTTGGCTTTCATTTAATGGCTCGCATTTACATGATTCCCGTTACATTGTTACACACAAATCGAGTATAACAGTAATCGATTCAAAAGGTCATCACACGGTTGGGTGTGACGAAATCTAACTCAGCCATTTATGGATTAACAAGTCATTTGTACAGACTAACGATATCTTCCTGGAATAAGAAAGACTTTCATCCATAGTAATCACTGAACATTATAATACAGATAATTTACTGCATGTATTCTACAGTAGGACTCTTCACAAATTGTAGTAGTTTCTATAAAAAGCACATGATCACCACATGGACGACATCTGAGGCACACACAAACAGCAGGGTTGTGTGTGAATGGAGCTTGGAAAGATTTATGCCAGATGGTGCAACTCTTTGTGCGCCGCCACCGGGTATCCTAATTATTATTTTTTTTGTGAAGCGAGGTTTCCTCTTTGAAACCGGCCGCGTCGGATGACACGGCCCGAGGCGAGCCAGAGACCGGCCCCGAACACAATGCCGACATTCTCCACGCTCGCATGCACGCCGAAGGAATATTGGAAAAAAAGTGCACATACAGACAATGTAACGTATACAAACGCACAGACAAATAAATGCTTGTGTGTGTGGACTGGGACACACGCAAATGCCGTGTCTTGAAAAAGCAGCAGTTAATTATGTTATAGTGAACGGAACTGTTATAGTCTGTTGGTCTTTTCAGGCCGTTTTGCTGTTTTCTTTAGCGCTTTTGTTCATGCACATGACACAAAGTATTCTGTCAACCCAACTTAGAACAAAGTTAAACAATCCATACAATGAACTATTGTTTTTGGCACTTTTCAGTTAATTTGTCAATATGTTATTCAAGTGTACATGACTACCAAACCTACTTACAAGATCTGGTTTAATCATTATTATTATTATTATTATTTTTGAACAAATTGCATACAATGTCTTCATGTCGCAGAGTGTGTCCATATGTTTCTTAAACAAATTGTCTAATTAATTGAATCCAAATAATCAGTGAGCAACAAAGGTTCCCTTTGTTGCAGCGGAAGAGAGTGTCAACTCTTGCCAAACAGATGGCAAAGCAAAACTGCTCTTCAAACAAAAATGCTCTTGAGCGCATCCTCCCTTGGCATAAATTGGAGATTTTCTATGAAAAAGTACGTTACATACTATTCAATGTTACATTTTCATTATTTGGACAAATATTTGATATCACATGCATGTAAAGAGAGTGTATTAGATGAACATTATGATTTATTTTTCATCTATGCAGCATCAAAGTGTATTAGTGTACCCCACCTCCCGCCCAGAGTCAGGTGAGATAGGCTCCAGCTCCAGAAAATAGATGGATGTGTGGATTTATTGACGATAAATATTTCACATCATAAGCATATAAATGCAAGAATGAAAGGCAGGACTGAGAGGGAAACACAGACAGCGAAGGGGAGAAGTCAAGGACACGCCATAAAAGGCTGCATTAAAAACGAGACATGGTTATCCATCCAATCAAATTCATAACCTGCACTAAGTACATTTGGCAGGCTGGCTCCCAGAAATTGAAAAATGGTGGAAGTGTGTCCTCTGGCATGCTCCCGCCGCCCTAAGACACACACACATACACACACACACACACACACGTGCACGCGTAATATGCGCTTCAATCAAAGCACAGCCAGGTAGGTGTAAGTACCAATTCAGGGGACGCCATTATGCAAAGGAAATGTCATTAGTGATTTGACAATTTCATGCATCGGTGCATACTTCCACATCTCCGGAAAATGGCAGGGCACGGGCGGAAAAGGGTAGCACCAAAAGAAAAGCGTTCGTGGGGGGGGGGGGGTGAGCTAATCCTCATCAGCACATTACATGAGCTGAAGCAAAGTGTGCTTCGTTTTTAATTTCATTATTACCTTGAAGTGGGAAATTGAAGCGATGAAGATGAGCACTGTCTACATACCACACGCACACACACTATGTGTCTCAGTCCTGAATCAAAAAGGTGACGAGCACTGTAATGCTTCTCTAGTCACTATCTGACTGATGAGCGCATTTAATTATGTCAAATTTATTCCCTATTTTGTTTGAATGGCATTTCACAGTGGCGGCGGTAACTGCGTCGTTAAATCACATTTGGACTCGATGGCAGGCAATAGTGTTTATAGCGTTGGATGGGGGGGGGGGGGGGAGAAAAAAAAAAAAAAAAAAAAAGATGGTGATAATAAAGCTAATGTATCATAACAACCTTCAGGCTAGTTTGCAACAAGAGCACACTGAGCGAGCGTTCCCAAAAGACTCTCTCCGGAAAGTGGTGGCGTGCAATCGGTGTGACGTGACTGCTCAAACGGCGGAGGCACATCGGATCAGCACAAATCTCTTGCGGCTCGGAATACATCGCCAAAGGACGGTGTGCCGAGGCAAACGGACGCCCACGGGTGGCAGCGTGACCTCTGTTTCCACTGAAAAAGCAGAGTTGTTAGTATACTACACGAGCTGATAAATCGCACGCCTGACAGCTTTTCTTCAAGCTTTTGACTGATGTTGTATACAGACATGACACCATGCTGTCACTGTCTTTCCAACTGCAGAGTCTGCGCGAGGCCAACTATACAGGCCACTTGAGTTCATGTTTGCAGGTCACTTGACTTCACCTTTTAATCACACAAATCCATAACACTTTGCTGAGGGTCAGCCCACGGGCTAACAAAGAACTCATGATCATTCGGAATCATAATGGGACCTCCCTTATCCTCTATGAACCAGAATGTACTTTGCAAACTAACAGGCAGACGGCCATCCCATTAATTTCTTTTTTGTTACTGAGTGACGTTCTAGTTATATACAGTGCTGACCACCATTATTGGCACCTATGATCTTTGGCAAAAAGCAGAGGAAGGATTAAATCACATTCAGTCATAAGTCTCAAGTGTCAAGCGAGTCCCAAGTTAATAAGGACAAGAAAAACACACACACCAAAAAAAAAAAAAAAAAAAAAAAAATCAAGACAAGTCAAGTTCATTACTTGGGTTGAGAAAGCCATACAATCTTTTCTTTAATAATTAATTTTGTTAATGGTTCCAAACCAGTCCCCGTATTGTCGGTCACTAGTTCCCAAACCATCACTTTTCAGCCAACCAAAAGAAATTAAAATTGCATCAGCTAAGGGTGCAAGCCATTTTCAACACTTTAGATAACAATAATAATAATTTGTACACATAAATAAATAAATACATTTTAAAAACAAACACACCCCGGACTGACCAATAGTACAAAACGAAATTGACCAAATTTGGACATGAGGTTTCTGCCCGATGTGAGCCATATCTAATTTACAAGAGTTTATTGGCAGTGCAGAGCAGTGATTTATACATAAACAAAATGAAGCCTTTACGGAATAGTGTAGTTAAGCAGAGAGGAAAAGCCATTATGTTGTGGGCCTGTTTTGCCTCCTCAAGTACAGTGAAGGCCTGAAGGTATTGAAGGATTCATGAAAACTAGATGATCCAGTGATTTTCGAGCAAAATGTGCAACCTGCTGTCAGGCTTAGATGGAGGAGCATGGGTTCTTCAGAACACCATGGAAAAAAAAGATGAAACCTTTAATTTCTCTCAGAATTGTTATGAGGCAGTCGTCCAGCAAAATATGAAATATTAAACCTTTCTTCTTTGAAACCACCAAAAGCTACACATTTGGCACATTTTACTTCCGAAGATATTGTAAACTGTAAGAAAAGAATTGGTGACCAGAATTGTGTGGTCAGTAAAGGCTTGCTAACAAAAACAAAAAAAGAAGAGACTTTTTCAAGGTAATGTACTTGGCAGGTTTGTCACAGCTATGAGCGCGGTTTACTTCAAACTAGCGATTCTCAAAGCACAGTCTCCCTTCTGGTGGGACAACTCGTCGAAAATAAATAAAAACATATTTTGCATATTTGACTGGCATGGAGAACAGACAGAACATTGACAGAAGTGATTGGCTTGGGCAATAATTTGGTCCACAGTCTCAATTATTTCTCAGCATCTGATCCAAACAATTTGCATCTGTGAGGCGTCCCGAGCTATGAAATCATTGCGAAGTCAGCTTTAAATCTTTTTCAGCCCCTGGGTGGGTAATTTGTCAGCCTCAAGCCAGCTAAAATACGTAATTGGGCGCCCAAAGTGAAGGGATTGGATTAAGGCACGGCTGTGGAGAAAAGATTCGAAAGATATTGTTGTGAGGATTACTTGAAGCAGATGTGAATGTCGCATCAAAACAGCGACGTGTCCGTCGGTGGTGGATTTCTGAGCTGTGGGATTTGAGAGCTTGGCTTTCTTCTTCAGAGTTGTTGTCAACATTATCATTATAAAATGAATCGAATCTCCGAGACTGGTAAAGGCAATCCAGTAATTTATAGTCTTTACCCGTGGATGTCGGACTAAGCCATATTTAGCTACCTCTTCATCATCGGAAGTAACTCTGTTACTTGGCTATTTTACGCTAAAGCAGTAGATGCATATTAGAAAGAAAATTAACTGGCATGTAGCAGACTTAATTAGGCCATTGGTTGCTTTAGAGCAAATGCAGAACTACAAATTTGGCTAACCACACCACCTTTTCAAACGTACTACATCATTAACCATGAATAAATCACCTGGAAAAACATTCCATGCTTGCCAATAAAATGTTGATTTTGAAATGAAAAAAAAAATGCATTGTCACAAACAAATAGCACTTTTTCATTTTCATTCACATCATCCCTAATTAGTCAGCACTGAAATTAATTAATGCTTCTGAGTCTAATGAGCCTTAAATAGGAACCTGAAGCCCACACCCACATTCCAACATCAATCCAATTATCTTTGGTGGCCTTGTCCTTTCTGTCCCAGTGAGAGCAGACCAAACACATTCAAAAAAGTGGAAATCAAAACCCGGTGGAATGACTTGCGGAACCCATGTGGCGCATCTGTGCTCTTGGCCGGCTTCCACGGCAGCTGAAGCAAAAACAGGAGGATTTCCAGCGAGCACGCGGACAGAAGCAGAATTGAAAAGCCGCGTGATGACCTTCATCTCCTGTCAGTCCGCCGAGACTCGAACATGGCAGCTAATGTATAGTACGGTACCAGTTGTATACATAGCGTCTTGCTGCTGATGTGTATGGACACAAATTCATGAACAGCGCGCGTATAGCATGCAGACAAAATACATGCACACGCTGGTAAAAATATTTTTATGTGAAGATACATTTGCCTCGCTCTCATGAGACATCCTGCAAAATTGCCACGTCAGTGTTGTAACAGACCAAGCATCGGTAGGTACTGTAAGTATAGTAGGTAGGTCGATGGGTATGTTAGTTGGTCCTTCGATAGGTCAACTCGGTAGGCGGGTAGGTCGATCCTCCGGTTGGTCAGTGGGTATGTGGATCGCTGGTTGGTAGGTAGGTAGGTCGGCCAGATGGGTTGATAAACGCGTAGGTAGGACGGTTGGTTGTGTGTGGTAAGAAAGGTTGGTCAGTCGGTTGGTTTGGTCAGCGGGTAGGAAGGTCAATCCAAATGGTGGCTTATCGCGCATTGAGAACCATTGCACGGGTCGGTGTGTACTATATGCTGCCAGTTTGAATAATAGCTCAAATGTTGACCAAAAACCTGAACCAATCCCATCAAACGTCTTTGTAATGCTATTTACTTCATCACAAGATAAATGGCTGCATCGCAACTGGTGGCAGAGAGGAGATTGATTTGACAGTCAGGCGCAAAGCCGAAACGTTGAGGCGAGGTCGCCTTCTAAATCATTCATCACAGAAGATGATCGATGGGTTCGTGAGACTTCAGGAGCCCGAGAACAGAAGAGTGGGCCATTGTCATGCAGCTGTAGCTCAAAACTGGCAAAAACAGCCTTGAGGAAGGCTACACTTTTCATATTTTTTTGGCAAGGATTCGTTAACATAGCGAGCGGGAATCAGGTAGTTGTTAGATCTGTAAGTTGTGTTGCGTTTTGCTTGCAGTAAATTTGATCCTACGGTGTGACTAATGGCGACTGTCATCTTGGACCACTTGTGCGTATTTGTTTCTCCGAGTACAGAAAATTGACTTCAGTTTGTGGTCAGGTGTGTGGCCACATCGGAACATTAGTCACATCGCAGCAAGGTTACAAGGGCCCTGCAAATGTGTGCCTCCATCCTCACCATGTGAATGGAGTATCATCATTACAGTCTCAGAGGTCCCGGCGGATCATTTTAGCCGTAAGCGTTCACCGCTGACGCTGGGAAAATGTTAATTACCTCGTTCAGCATTCACGCAACTACACGTGTGCGAGCACGCACGTCCGCTGTGTATGCAAGTATCCTTCTTCCAAAGACGCTCCGTCGACGCATTCTTCAGCAGGCCAACGACTGCGTGTTAAATGTTAACTTTTCGATTGGTTGAAATGTCAGCGTTGCAATTTTGGGAAATGTGCGACCACAGAGACAAAAGGGAATGATTGAACTAATTTAATTATCTACTTCGGTATTCCGTGTGAAATGTGCAATTTCAGCGTGGTCGTTTTGAAGCGCTGTAAAATTGGTTGAGCGTTTGCGTCAATGGCTGCGCGACAAATGGACGGGGGTTAATGTGTGCTCGAAAACATGGTGAGTCAAGGTTTTTTTGGGGGGGGGAGGTGGTGGAGGGACACACACAGGAACTGTCACCATCATAAAAGATTAACTGTAGAAGCGATGTTTTAAGCAAAGTTTTTATGGTATTATCAAGAGAGGTTAACCAGTACAGACTCAAACTATATTAAAGTAAAACGGCATGACAAACACTCAATGTGGAGCTTCGAACTTGTACTGAGCAGCCAGACTGTTTCTACAGTGTTATACTCAGTCACTTGACGTCTCACAAGATTCGCGGATTGAGCTCCATATTTTGGATTCATATTTTTTCCTCCCAAATATTGGCTAAACCTCAAATTGGACCACTTTTGGGGCGGATGAATCCTTTAAACTCTAATACTCCATCCATTATCGATGTCATAGCTGACTTTCGACTGGTCTCCAGCCAACCGTTTTGTTTTTTTAGTGCCCCGCTCAGGGAGTGCCAGTGTAATTTCATTGTGGCGCTGTCACAACATTCACTAACAATAGCGCAATCACAATAAAGTTGTTTATGTTATTTGGCCACTGTGAGTAGTAATTCTCTAATTAATATGTGATACTGCCATGCGGTCAAGTATATGGACAGTGCTTAAATTTGAAAGGCAGCAGTTTTATGAAATTATTTTTGAGGGGCCACTTTAAGCAGCCTTGTGATTTAGAATCGAAGTTGTCATTAAAACAAAATGACTAGCTCTATTGTGACATTTGCGTTGAAAGTCTGTTATTCTTCAGCTGAAACGGGGGCCTGAGTTAATTAAGGCGTAGGGAATGATTAACAGCATCCAATATTAGTCAGTGTTAGCATAAAACCTTCAGGCTTCTGCTAGAAAGCAAAATAATGTCAGGAAAGGACTACTAGAACAGCTGCAATTTATCTGGCCTGAATCATACGCGCTTTAGATGGTGGCAGGTGTTGGTGATCTAAAATCGCCAACTGTCGTCGTAAACCTACCCGCATGTCCTGATTTTCGGCCCCCCCCCCCCCCCCCCCCCCCCCCCTTTGTTTGTAACCCCGATGACCCAATGGTTATTCAAAACTCGGGCGTACAAAGGAAAAAAAATATTCAAAACAGAGTACAGCAGCAGCAGCTGTTGCTCCAAGCATAAATTCGGTATCAAAGTTGTGCTGTGCACACATTGAAGTCTCCTGCTGTCTACTGGAGGCAAACATGGAACAAAATGTTTTTTTTTATGTGCTCACAAGTCTTTCCAAACCCCACTATTAAAATACTAATAAAAATGGCTGATTTTCTGTCAGCATATCACGTCTCAGAACTCCAAAAATACATCCCCATAAGCAAAACAACTCAATCACAATTACTGACAAAAGTGCAGACAACTGTCCCTTTATTGGCTGCTATTGTCCCACACACAATTCACAGTGCATTTGGCTAAGGGCTTGAAGTCCAGTTGACAATGCTGACCCAGTTTGGCGTGTTGGCGTGCAAAGAGTATACACACAAAGCCGAGTTTGAGGAGAATGTTGTTACAGTATCTTGACTTTGACTTCATCGAAAGCGGAGGGCGGGGAAAGCTCCCGCACCATACATCACTCCACATTATGCAACACTTGTGGAGTTTTGAAAGCCCTTTGGAGTGGACCACTGGAGGCTATTTGTCATTTGAGTCACTTGCTACGACCAGTGCACACAGGCTGAACTAAAAATATAAAATCAATGGAGAACTATACTTCCACAAATAACCCAAATCCCTTTGAGCCACCTAAATAGTAATACAAAAACTGTGGGGGAAAAACTTCTGAGGGAGGTTGTTGAACAACTAAAGACTTTTTGTAGTCCACTGTAATGTGATCAAAGTCCATTTATCGATGATGTCATATTTTTTCAGCACAGTACAGTACAATGGCCCCCAACATTTTTTGGCGCCACGGACCGGTTTCACGTAAAGACATATTGCAACGGACGGGCAAAGAAACAAATACCTTTTTGTTTTTGTTTTTGTTTTTTTTAAACCAAAGCTCGAACAAACCTTTTGAGGTTTTCGTCGACTAAAACTGGAATAAAACTCACATATAGAAATGACTAAAATATGACTAAAACTAATGAGCATTTTTGTCCAAAAGACTAAAAGGAAGACTCAACCTAAAATGGGCAACACTGTATCGCTGGTATGAATCTAGCGGCGATCAGAAAAGATCAGAAAAGATGAAGCGAGCGAGGGAACTGCTGTTTTCATCCACCAGCAGCTAATTTTCATGCTTTCATGCTCTAGAATAGGAATGTCTTGTACTATCATAAATCCATGACTTTTCTTCCCAGTGCAATCATTTGCAAGCAACCTAAATCTAAATCTCCGATCCATTCTGACCCTATACTTTCATGTTTTTGTGTTGGTTCTCCCCCCTAAAGTCGTTTAGGTTGCCAAGCGCAATATAACTGTAACCAGAGCCAGCTCCTCACATTTGTGCACCAGGCATGTACAGCACAGTGCGCTACACAATACGATCACAGCAGACCTTCCACCACTGACACGTGACCCCGTCCTTCTGTCGCCCTTTGAACCCCGAGCAGGAAACACGTCTCCCCCTCGACCCTCGCTCTTGACCGACTCCCGTCCGACAGCCAGACAAACGGCCGTCTGCTGCATTCAATCAGAAACGGTTAGTGTCGACAACATGAAGAATTCGCCACACTAGTAAAGCTGAAACCACATCCTCCTAAGTTATTGCCTTCCTTGTAATTCAGCTGCAGGGTGGAGGGGGGGGGGGGGCGCGGGTGATGGTGGGGAGGGGGCGGAGAATGGGGGATTTATTGCAGCCGTGTGTCTGATAAGAAATTAATGGGGGCGATAAAGCAACTGCGGGCCGCCGTACTTCCTCTGTGATCAAACGGAGCTCGGGATGACGCCACTGAGGCAGAGGGAGCCTTCATCCTTTCTGTGCCGCACACAGCTGCGGCGTCTTGTCTGTTTTGACATGTGTCAATGTGAATAATGAATGAATAAGACATTTGTATGGATCGAGAGAGGTAGTCAATTAACTGTATGTTCTTGGAGGCTAATAGGTAACAATACTGCATTTCAACTACTGAGCTACACAAAAGAGCCAAATTACATCATAATTACTGTTTTCTAATAGCAGACATCCCTTTAATAGATGCCGTGCCCCAATTAGTCACCAGGTGCATTATCTACTTAAGGCGTAGAATAAATGCTTTCCCCTCAAATAGACCCCATCAGGAAAAGAAAACGTGGTGTGAACTGTAATTATCTCAGATCATACACACTATTGTCCCCCCTGGGGCGTTGGTTAACAGTGGTTAACTCCTGAGCCAGTTTGACCTCTGCTGCTAACCAAAACAGCAGCACCGAAGCAAGTAAAATGTCTTTCTGCGTTGTACTGAAGATGAGCTTAGTTTATGTGGAGACTGTATCTTGAATGCAGATTGGAGTTCCTCGACTTCATCTTGGGTTCTTGCCATTAAGCCTATTTGGTTTTAAAAAACAGTTTCACTGGACATACACGGTGATATAGAGCGATGCCTTGACTTACGAGTTCAATTCATTTTGTCATAATGCAAAAGTTAATTGAAATTCGCTCAATGTATAATTATAATATGAAGTGATCATGAAGTGCCTGCTGACCCTTTATCAATGCTGATTTATTCTGATCACGATACAGTTTGACAAAAGCTTCTATATCAGCTCCGCGCAGCCACGTTTGCTTCAACATTGTCTGTGGTGAACTATTGATCGGAGTGAGACCTCAGCTGAACGCTCTGCAGATAACGGTAACTAAATGATGGATCGCTCAATAGGATCCCCCGAAGAGGCTGTTTAAAACAGATCTCAGTTGTCTGCTGCCCGCAATGGCCTCGGGGATGTTAACTCTTATCTATGTGGTATCAAGCTGTATCCGTGACTGCGAGGGGAAGAAAAGTTTTTTGACGCCTCGGGGTTATTTTCTCAACCAGGGTGGAAAACGGGCTCCTCACATCTGCCTTCTTGCTCCCCCACCCTCCTCATTGCCTGTCAAACACTTCAAGCTCGCTCGGCCAATGCAAATGCCTGCTTGGTGTTGATTGATAGAGACAGCTGTTGTCGAAATACAAAACGTTTGGGCCCACACACGCACTCGCACGTACACGTACACACCGACCGTTTATAGTGGATGCAACCAGAGCCTGGTGGCAGATTAACGACTTTACTTTCCAATTAGCCCACTCAGCAGGAGAGGAAATGGCTCTTACTAGCCTTCTGCTTCCTTTCCTCGTTAATTGTGTGTGTATTCCTATACCGCGCGCTCGCGTCGGCCTTTTCTGATCTAATTCAAACATCTACAGCACTGACCATGAGCCAATTGCCTTCACCTCCCGTTTGTGTTAAGAGTCTATCTGCAAAACTTCCAGATACATGTATAAACCTTTTGTTTTGCTCATTTAATTGCAAATGTTGTTAAAGATGGCCTCAAATGTCTTATGTTTACAAAATATTGAAAGTTGTTTAAATGAGAAATTTACAGGAATATTAGATTTGTTTTTTAAACTTCGCTATCAATGATGTATGTTTATCACACAATCAAGGTTCATGGTGTTCCACAGGGACCCCTCCTAGGGTCCATTTGCATTTACTGTACACATGTGTATATGATTTGAAATACCACTCATCATATCATTATAGCATAGCGTAATCATGAAAAACATCGTCATTTAGCCAAAATTGAAATCAAATCACTTATGAGAGTTTGTATTAGAGAATGATGACAAAACTAGGATCAGTTTGAAGTGACGCTGTCTAATTCGTGTAAACATGTTCGTTATGTAATGTACAGCCTTCCTAAGCGGACACTCCATCATAAATTACGCAGGATGCTCCTTGCTCTTTCACACCCACATTTTCCTACATACTCGCATAGTACTCCCTCCACTGCCTTCCACTACCTCACAATATTGCTGCTGATTCAATGGACTAAGGACCATATCATTTAAATTCCGGATTCAGTTCACTGGCCTTTTGCACATTGTTGCATTCAACACAGCTGTTCTCCTAGTGCCCAGTCTGCATGTTTAAAAGATTAACCGCGTTGGGTCTACAGCTGTTTGTTCATGGATACAAATGCATACAAACTCACTTGCCTTGCATTATTGTGGCTTCCACACGACTCACGAAAACAAGCACGTACTTCATGAAAATGTTTGTCCAACTCAGTTCATGGTTCTTTAAATGTAGTCATGAGCGACTGGGACCAGTGCATTTGGTGATGACATGACCATGAGCAGGGTTATGCTATATATAAATGTCCTTACTAAAATAAAGGGAAGCTCAGATGCTAAAAAGGGACAGTGAGTTAATACTGGCAGAGTGTGTCCTTCAATGCAATGCCGACCGCGGGATCTGCATTTCCGTCTGGTGACCTGCAATTTGTGCGCGTGACTACCAGGAACGTCTGCTGATAAGGACACCGACCATTACCTCACTCATACAGTCATATTTACAATTGCATAGCCCTGAGGGTTAACACAGCGGTGGTGTCATTCTGTTTCATCTGCTAATACTACAGTAGAAATGTCTGCGCCTGTTTGTTTGCCAGCAGAATTTAACAAAAATGAGAAGAATAGGCTTTGGCAGAGGTCTGCAATTCTGTTCTTTCATTTACTTCTGCCACCCAAACTTCACTTTACAGCCAATAATGGCGCGCACAGGCCGTTAAATTTTATGTTGCGAGAGTGTCCGAGTAATCTAATCCAAACCTCGATCCTTTCTTTGCCGTGTGGTCACCTTGTACACACTGCGCATGTGACAATATTCACTCAAGCCCCAGGCTCATTACTCGCCCCTTGGTTGCCATAGGAACCGGTGGTTATGGGAAAAACACTAATGAAGCGCGCTGGGTCGCTATCGTGCCATGCTCCGAAGGTGCCAAATAATAAAATGAAGAAAACAATTTGACGACGTGATGTTTGTTTGTTATTAAAAATTTCAGAAAAAGTTGGTTTCCAGTGTTACTGCCATCCTGCCTCCCTCCCTCTCTGTCTTAAGAGACAACAAAGGGGACATATGGAAAATTGTGGTGCTGAATTCGATAGGAACCGCACCACACCGAGTTTCTCCGCACATGACCTGATCAGCGAGGCTGGGGGAGGATCCAAGAGCCACTTTCAAGTGAAGATAACATGAACGTGGGCCACATACGCACAGTGAATGAAGTGCTGGCTCCACAGTAAAGAAATCAAATAAAAATGTTTTTATTGTTCGAGCATGACCAGCAAACTCACCAGACATAACACCCATTGAGAATGGTATGTTAGGGAGGCTCTGCATTGATCAGCTCTATAAATCTCATCTATTCTGCTATATTGAATAAACAGGCAGGGCGTGTTGGAACAGCAATACATCATAAGAGAAAATAATAATATTTATTCATAAGTATAATCATAGCTACATTCTCCACGGGGGCTCCTGAGTCACTTCAGCTGCCGAGCACGCATCACAGGTATGATTTATTAAGATTAAGGCGATGTAGCTGGGACAGTGCCGTCAGCAACATTAGTTTTGTCTCAACTTTGATGTTTACGGTCATAATATTCCTTCTACAGTACAGTGGCGCCTCCAAAGTGGAACAGGGGATTTTTTTTTCTTTTTTCTTTGTTTATTTTAGTTTTGTGGCATATTTTGAGGTTGTTTTTTTTTTTGTATTTTCGTGGCGTTTGACAGTCAAAGATAAAGCTTTTGAATAAAATCCCTCGATACCATCATTAGGAAGATGTTTACTAAGGTTATAAACTGAGAAAGTAGAAGCCATGTCGGTGCTATATGCATTCCTCTCTTTCGTAAAACCTGATCATGACAGTGTTGGGCCGTCTATTTAGGCCGTCTTCACACGGGCCGAGTCATCAATGATGAATGGTCTCCCCCCAGTTCTAGAGTAGCAGTTGTTTTAATCTTCATCACAGCGCGGACTGGAGTGTAAGTCACATTTTTTCGGAGCTTAACATGCATTCATCAGACGCAAAATTCAGTACATACAGGGGAGTATCAATTGGGGGGCCAGTCATGGTGATTTTAGTATGAATGTTTATCAACTAAAAAGTGTGAATTGGAGAAAAATTCTCCTATTTCCTGAGCTGGATAAAGTCCTCAAAATCATTTTTGTGGATTATTACCTGATAAATGAATAACCTCAATGCCTTTACTTTAGTCATTCAACAGTTAATGTAGTAGCTTGCCATTTGGACCGCTTTTATACTCACATATTTGTGATGAACATCATCACGTGTCACACACCATCTCGACTGCGTCCTCGTCCGCTGACACTGACAACAGTGCTACTGTAACCATTGGTTACGCATATTCGGTGTAACCGTGAAAACAGTTCTCTTCCGAAATCAAGTCTGCACATGTGCAGTAAGAAGATGGAATAGTCCGTTGCATGAGAAGGGAGGATCAGGATAAGTTAAGCATTTTGGTTTAAGTCTAAAACATTAATATTTGCTTTAAATCGAAGAAAAACTTTCTCAGTTTTATAAGAAGGTTACATTGGCATCAGTATTAGAGATCCAGTCTGAGTATTGTACCACAATGAAATTAATGAAGCCCATCTGAGCATTTTGTGATCGAACACTTGTATTGGATTCCTTTCGATTGTGCAGGTGGACTGACAGCTCACCTGTTTCCTGGTTGTCATGGAGAAGTGGCTAAGCTTGTGCTTCAGCAAGTCCCCAATTTAACCTACAGGGGCACAGAGTGTAGCAAGATCCTGATTAGTGTTGTTTTTTTCCTTTAATATATATTCTATTCCTCTGGGGCTGCAGTGACCGTGAGCCAAATTAAAATGGGCTCTTCCAAGCAGAGGTTTGTGACAACCCCCCACTCCCCCCCTCCCCACAAAAAAATGACATTATGCCTCCGTGCTACTTGCGCTGGTTGCAGAGGCATGGGAATGTCTGCATGAGGCCGATGTTAATGATTTATTCAGTGGGGAAAATTGCGAGACGGGGCTCTGTGTTTTGCTGAGGAGTTGCATGTAAAAGCGCATTTTATTTTATTATTTTTTTAATGTTCAGAAGGATTTGGGGGAAATGAGGGAGGACGCGTTTCTATTTTACCGCAGCGCTCGCTCCACAAATTGATGTTGTTTGGGAAGCGTTCGAGCTGCGAAAATTGGACCTCAATCATTTGCTTTGAATCTTATTTTGTGGAATTCAATGGTTTTTGTGTTTATCTGGAGCTAAGAACGGATGCAGCTAATGTCAACAAAATAAATCTTGCATATTATAGAAATATCATTCATTATTTATCATGTCCACTTCCATGAATCTTTTTACATCAAAGACACAAGACCATACATTAAAAGATGAGGTGAGGAAAACTTTACATGCAGTCAAAATTTTTTGTTTCACATAGGTAATCATTTAAATCTATTCAAGGGGACTGTCGCCATAGTAAAACCTTTGGTAACTTAGTTTTTAAAAACCTTTATTAACTTTACAGGCAGTGGCGAAAGGCTAATACAGGACGCTCTCTTCTGTAAACACTGCATGGAGAATCGTTTTTCAAAATCGCTAAAGACCGAGCTGCATTTCGGCAACGTGGGAGAATTTGTGCAAAGAGCCCATTCCTTGTGGATTTTCTTTTTTCGCAGCAGGGCTCAGTTCCTACCATTGTACTTTAGCTCCATTCCTCACTGTCAACATTTTCTTCACATTGTAGTCTTCTTTTTTAACAACACTGTGTGTAATTGTTGTGCATACTTGGAGCTGACCTTCTCAACCATTGTCCCCTATGTTACAGTTATCGATGAATCCCTTTCTCTTGGTTTAGCCCAAGGCGCATTGTTATACAGGAGACAAAAGGAGGTCAACCTCAAACGCTATGAATTTCCCATGTAACCCTACCAAGGTGGTGACAGTTCCCGCTTTTAAATGAACTCCACGCAGCCAGTGTGCTTTTGATTCTGGATGAGTCACTGTGCAAGGGTGCGGTACTTCCATAAAGCTGACAGTATCGCCATAGAGGAGAAAAAAAAGGAAGAAAAAAAAAAAAAAAGGCCCTATACCTGTCTGCGTGACGGCCGTTTGATTATTACGAGCTCGGGAAGAATCACAGGATGACAAGAGGAGAAAATGATGAGGTGTGTTAGATTCCAGGGTGACATTGAATCAAGCCCCGCTATCCTTTTGTCTCCCGCCACACACTCATCACTTCCCACTCATCATCCCGAACACCATTCCATCTGTGAGGGTCTCGGACGCCTGGTGGCATCGCACGAGTGCGTGTCCGACACTCTCGCTCGCGAGTGCCACCATTATTTATCCCGCGAACGAGAGAGTCACTGAAGGATTTTTGGGGATGGGACGGGGGGGATTACAGGAAGACGAGAGATGAGCTAAGAGGATCAAGGAGAGGATAAGAGCGAGAATGAAATCTGTGAAAGAACACCACGGCAGATGAGCAGAGGAAGTCCATTAACACATTCACTGCCATTGACGGCTTTGGAAGTGAAATATCCATGTTAACCGGGAAGGCTGGCAGTGAATGAGTTAAGCAAAGACCACACCTTCGTGAGGTGGAAACCAGGATCGACTACCTGTGCGCAGCAAGAGGATGCTGACTCAGTGTCGCCCACTCACTTTTCCTGGAAGTGAAGCGTGACCCCGCATGACCCCGGCCCAGGGTCATGCGAAACACCCCACCTGATGGTAAAACGGCAATAATCAGTTGGCATTCCAGGAGACCAAATAGAAAAATGTCAAGTGTGTTGCCGCTGTTTTGCAATAACAAAAGGCTGTGATTTCCTGCAAATGTCAGGTCAGCTATTATTCGCACTGATGAGTCTTAAAACTTGAAAGCACTCAATCTTTTTATGTCAAACATACAGTATTTAAGGCACAAAAATATTTCATATATTAAATAAACTGTACTATAACTAAATATAACAATCACTTACACTTATAAGAGCAAAAACCTCTGTGTCAAAGTGTGCTCAACATAAATGTGGAAATCTAAATTGCCGGCAATTTGAAAGATTGTACATATTCTAATTGTGACAAAATAAAGCGAGCTTTGTCTTTTTTTTCCAAAAACTGTACAGCTACTTTTGCACCACTCTGTATCAAAATTAACATTTTCATGTTTTTTCCATGTAATATGAGTGACATTTCACTATTCATCCCCCAAAAGTCAAGTGTAAAGTGTAATATGTGCATAATATGTCAAATATTTCCTTTTAATAATTATATAATTTATTCCCATTTTTTATTTTTAATAATTACATTTTTATTGTATTATTTACAATCATTAATAAATTATTGACTGAGATCAATTTAAAAATAATAATAATAATAATAATTGTATTATTTATAATGAAGGCAATCATACTGTAATTGTTGCACAAATCTTTTAATAATATGTTCAATTTATACTGTACAGTATGTTACATTTTTATGCAACACATTTTTATTTATAGTAAATAAATTAACAGATTATTTAATTAGCTAAATGAATAAAAGTACATCACATCAAATACATACATTTTAACCACTTTTAGAGGGAAAATGCACTGGGGTATTTTTGAAGGCAAAGGCACTCTGAGAAGGATTTACATTTGTTGGTCTACTTACTTTTTTCACAGTCCAGGCTGGGATGCTTTTGTTTTGCTTGTTTTTGGTTGTTATTACTGCATGTGTTTTAGTTTTTTTTTTTTAAAGGTCTTTTTCTGTTGGTTGGTTGGTTTGTTTTGAACAGATTTCTCGGGTAGATGTGTGAGTGTTGTCTTCCTGCCTCATTAGAGGCAACTGCACAGCCCTGCCTTCCTCACGCTGTCAGCCAATCAGCTGCCCCCTCGTTTTCCTCCCCAGCTGCTTTTCATCTCGCTTGTTAGTTTTGAGGAAGATATTTTCCGTCATTATTATTTTTTTTAGAATAAAAAATATTTCAGTTTGTGTATGAATGACGTGATGACATATTCATTAAAGAGAGTAAAACTATATAAATATGAAGTTATAAACTCATTTTTATCAACAAAAATAAAATGCATTCAATTTTACATTCAACAGTATGTGTGATAAGGTTACTTAATGCAAGATATATATTTATCTAACTTGAATTTAGAAGAAAATTTTTTTGATTTACATTATGTACTGTGTAGGCACAGTACACACTTGAAATAAATTTACAAAGCAAGGAAAGGACAGAATAGAAGGAAACTAGGATGGCATGAAAGGAACAAAAGAAGAATGATGGAAGGAAGGCAACAAGGCAGTGGCGGTTCTGGGGTTGGGGGGGGGGGCAGTGCCCACCTAACACTGGGCTTGCCCCCCCCAATAGTTCGAACTGTCACTTTACATCGCCGGCATAGCTAGATGAACAAAGATGCATTATTCTTTGTAAATAAATGATTTCAGGGCAAAGTCAAGTCAGGGGCCACACACTCCCACACACAAAATCATTTGAGAGTTCATTTATTTCCAGGTGGACGGTGAAAGGAAAAAAAACAGCTCTGTTTTATACAGCAAGCAGCCAGCAGCCACCCGTCCCAATTTGCATGAACTGCTGTTTGGCTCCTGGGAAAAGATACTCCTGCTATAACAACGGCGTTATCGCGCACAAAAAAAGAGGAAGTGAGCTTTTCACACAAACAAGGGGGAGGCCGGCAACTGGCGAGGAGACAGCTGTGACCTTGAGGGAAAGGAAGGCGGGTGGGTGGGGAACGTTTGGGCTATGCCAGACTGCTGTTATCACCGGCAGACACTGTGTCACCTGTGGGTGTGCAGGAAAGAGGGCAGGTGCGTGTATGTGTGTGTTTGTGTGAGTGTTTCCTTGTTTGCAGTTGAAACCACCTGCACGTCCACCATTTGTGTGTACAACAAAAACACCACTGACCGACACTGTGACTCCGTGTGAGAGAGAGCCTGAGGGCAACGCAAATATCCACACCCTGTCTGCAAATGCAAATTGTTTTTGTGTTCTTGTTGTGGGGCTTAACCCCAAAATGTCTGAAAAAGTTCATTTCCATTGAAACTAATCACGAACTTAAACATGTCTCCGCCCGTTATTTCCTGTAAACTCGCTGCTAATATAGCTTCGATTGTGCTTGCAAGTTAGCGTCAAATATGGCAACCACGTGAAACAGTTCACCAAAGAATCGCCCTTTTCACATCGGCAGAAATTGGCCAATTTTATGCTGATTTTGCCAAACATTCAAACAAACATCGGCACGAGTACTAATCGTGCTACGAGTATCACTGATTTTCGAATATGAGACACATTTACATGCATCCAAGCAGATGGCGAGGAAGCGCATCTGCATTTTTATACGCCATGCCCCCCTATATAGCCAGCTTGCTAATAGCCAATTACCGAAAGTATAAGTGCTAAATCGGCGTTTAGAAAGACGGTGTTATATACGGTATTATCCACTCCACATTGTCATTATCACTTGGCTCCGATTATGATGACCTATAGCCGCGTAAAAAAACACTATGAAGAAAATTATTCACAGCCGTCTATCACGCACCTGCATGGTTGTTGCGTGGGAACAATCTGTCGAGACAGATGTCCTACAATAATAGTCTCTTCACTTATTTATTTATCTTTCGCAAGAAACAAAAGCTCGATGGTTGGGTGAGATGTGCGAGGACCATGATTATAGTTGCAGTGATGATTTGGCTTTGTTATAATAACGGGTTTTAGTCGGAGCTGCTGCCTAATCTATAATATAGTGAGTTGCGCATGGGCATGCTTTGTGAGCATCTCCTGACAGCGGGAAGTAGCAGGTGACGGCACCAACAAGTTTGACCAAGGGAAAAAAAATAAGACAAAAAAAACGACGACTTGATGAAGTCTCACTAGAGTCGCTTCAAATTACTTCTCGGGGGATTGGCATGCATGTAGATTTGGGATAAAAGACACAATGGTTCCATAGTTTAGTGGTTAGCACGTTTGGATGAGTTTGGATCGTTGCCCTTTTTGCCCTTGTGGGCCACCATACTTTAGAGCAGGGGTGTCAAACTCTTTTTTTTTTTTTTTTTTTTTTTTTTGTCCCTGGCCGCATTGTAGTTATGATTTCCCTCAGAGGGCCGTTTGAACAGTCACACCATATAAATGTTTAATCATCACCAAAACATATTACCATTACACAACAAATTGAGGGATAACTAGTTTTGAAATCAGAAGACAAGGATAATAGTTTGTTCAAGTATTGTTAAATTACTGTAGAAGAAGGGTTTGGTAACAGAAAAATGCAACATTTCAACATTATTGTTTATTATTATGACAATTTGGAATTTAGATACAGAATTGAGCAAAAATCACAGAAGTTGACGAGGATGATTTGCTTTTGCGGGCCACGTAAAATGATCTGGCGGGCCGCACCTGGCCCCGGGCCTTGAGTTTGACACCTATGCTACAGAGCGCTGCGTCATCCTCCACGTAAACAGTGTTATTTATTTGTTCGTTCTGCACCATTTCTCCATGACAGAACTTTCTGTTTTGTTTTTAAATTCCAGTTTCACTTGTCAGAAATTGGAATATACTTACTAGGTTTAATATTAGTCCAAAATTGTTTTGAAAATCTGTCACTATTTCCATCTTTCCAAGACATGAGGGACAATTATAAGGTTGACATTAATATGAGACCTATGTGTAAACATAAACAAGTAGTTCCTATATGGATCCGTATGCATCCAAAGGTCACCTGTGCTGCTGTCTTCATAATGTCATGATGCATTATCAGCTTTAAGAGGATCCTTGGGCTGTTATTGATCGCAAGGGCTTTATCAACATGAGCGTGGTACTGGGGGTGAAAAAAATCAATGACAAACTGTATGAGCATGTCAGTGCAGCCATCATTAGTATGAGGGATAGTCGTCGACAGAATTCAGGATTACCCTCTCGTGCACACAACTAAAACGCTCTCACATGCACAACTGAAACACTTACACACTCCTGAAATTGTTTTCTCACATACACACTGTGTTTCAATAGCGTGTATGAGAGCGATTCAGCAGTTTGAGATATTTCTTTTGATTTCTTTTAGGAAAGTGTTTGAGAGGTAATCCTGAACTACATCCCTGACGGCCTCTCATACGCTCGGCTCCTCTTACCTCACTGGCTCAAATCACAAAGAGTTGGCCGTGGCGAGGAATACGTCGGCGGTCAGCGCGCACGCCAAGACGCGCAAAACCTGTCGACAACAGCTGACGCTCGAAGGAGTCGATCAAAGGCGGGACGCCGCCACCTCGTTTTTGAAATGGGATGTCAGCAGCAGCAGCAGCAGCACAGAGCTGTAACTTAATAATCATGTCCTCCGCTCATCTGTTTGCCTCCTCCAAGGACAATGTAGTAGTACAGTGATGATGATCTAAACATTGTAAATTACATTTAAATTCCATTTATAAACAATACATGGCAACCGGATGTATTGAAACTGTAACTTTGTAGCATTTTATTGCCATTTTGGGACTATTACATCATTCAAAAAGCCCATTATACTTCAATGTCACTGGAAATTATATTTAACTTCCCTTTATAAACAATACGGTTACAGTGAATGACTTGGACACAACATTGTAACATTATCTTTGATAATGCAGTAAGACTCCACCCTTTGACAGTTTCCATGCTGCTGTTTTGGTTAGCAACAGAGACCAAATTGTGTAATTTGGATCTATTTGGTATGAGGTTTCTGACACTGGGAAAGCATATTTGGCTCCAGCATGCCTTGATGGAGGTTTGCATTCACCCAGCATGGATTCAAGAAAACCAGGGCCGGATTCCGCAAAGCAGCCCCAGAACCGAACTGAGCTTTCTCCATGTTCCACAGTAGACAGTGTTTCTTTTTTTGTGTGTGTCTGCACGTGTGTTTGTCAACTTAGAACTTGTTGTGTAAACAATGTGGTAACCAACTTGTGTGCGATGATTCAAGTCAGGCCTCAAGTATTAGAAGCGACAAGCTCAGCCAGCCGGCAGTCACGGAGCCTTCACGTGTCACAAAGGATGCAGTCACAACGCGCCGTGTTCAATTGAATTAGGCCGGATTCACGAGCTTTTTGACAGGACACACTGGTGGCGCTTCATCAGAGCGGCAGCAACTGGAAGAGAAACCCGATCCTCTGCACTACTTTTAGACTCGGAAACGAGGTGGGCTACGAAACATGAAAGGAGAGACGGCGGTGCCCCTCATGAACCTTCCTGACTAGGAAGAACAAAACAAGAGCCCAGTTTCCGCTTGATATATTTTTTAATGGAATGTATCATTTGAAGGTATGAAAATAGATCTTGAAGTAAAAGAAAATGGACGATAGCCAAGACACATGTCAGTGGGATGCAGCGAAGGCGAGATAAAGGGCAGAGCGATCGCCCCGCGTGTGGGAGATGACAACAACACCGACGCGTGTGTTAATTCGGCCGACATACACTCTCGAAAAGGACTCACACGATCAACATGAGCCACTGGGAAAACCAACTCAGAGCCGCCTTGTGAAGTAAGGCTGTTTGAAATAATTGCCAATCATGACACACATCCCTGAATAACCCGAAAGAGGGTTAATACTTTGAAGATGGCACATTTAGAAAGGGTTAAAAAAAAAAATTGTCAATCGTAGTCTCAAGACTGTTTATGATGCTGTATACTAAAAAAGTTGTTTTGACAGTGAATTGAGGAGGACAACATGCCATAACTTCATAAACATACAAGTTAGAGATACAATTTTAGATTCCAAAAACTCAAGATTTGAACACGATTCAAGGAAAACAGTCATCGGTGATAATTCCCTTGGAAACTGTGACAAGTCAGAGTGGAACGGTGAGAGCGAGCATGTCAAATAGTGAGCCCACATTTGGTTCTACCGCATTGCTCGTGAATTATACTTAGTACGGTAAGGCTTGCTTTTGCCACTTCTAAAAAGGTAGACGCTCACAACAGGGGAAAAACAGCAGCTCGAGCTTGCCAAATAGTGAGACAGATTTTAACGAGCAATTTGTGGTCACGGATGACTGCAATGCCGCCTCAATTTAACTAATTTTAAATTGTCATAATTTTATATATATTCTGTTTGAAATAAATGCTAATTGCTCATTAACAAATTTACGATAAACATTCCACATTAGGTAGACAACAGGAAAAATTAAGGCTTAGAAGTAGGTTGGTCTTGCCAAATAATGAGCCAATCAATTTAAGTGGAGTTTGTTACCTATCAACATATTTTCTAAGCTAAGTAATGGCTTAAAATGTCATTATGAACAATTGATTAACCAGTCATCAAGTTACCATTATTTTAAAATGGTGGCCAAAATGTAACACACAGTGGTGTGAAACAAAAACAAATCACGAGGAGGTGTCATATTATCCTTTTTTTTTTTAACATAAAACACAAACGCACCTTTGCACCTTTGCGGTGCCGTGTTAGCGTAACGCTAATGACGACAAATGCGTTAGCGAAAGGCTAAACACAGGAGAGTGTAGGTTAGCGCCAGGCTAACGCCACAAAAGATTTAAAAACATGGTTAATATATGGAAAGTGTTGACTCACATTACACACTTTTGACTCTTGTAAAGCAGGCGTTTTGTTAGCTGGAGACATTAGCTAACAGGCTAACGGCTAGCATTGGAGCTTGGCCAAGTTGCGTGTGCCGGGCTTCAACAACAAAGAAAATGGCTTCACCTTTTAGCAAATATGACGACTACGCTCCTGAACTCCCCATTAAGTATAACATAAGTCAGTTCTCACGCTAACATCAGGTTTAAGACTTCCATACAGGCTACCGTGGCTAATAATCCCGTTCATTAAAAACAAGAAAAATCACATCTGGAAAGGAATCTTTGGTTCGATGATGCCGACCTACCTGTTAATAAGACAACGACAGTACAAATAAAGGCTTATTCCCAATAATGGACTTCCCATTGAACACACTCATAGAAAAAATATATACATATCAATAAATAACCGCACGCTCCGCCGCACTTTTTGTTTTCTCACATGCTTTTTTTTGTTAGTCCATGAGTCTTTCGTGGAGGAAGTCCGTGTATCAGTGGGGGAAAGGTTTCCGTGGAAACATGGATGGGGGTCGGGAAGGCTCGTCTTCGAGAATCGGTGCTGATGCAGCAGGGGTGGGAGTCGATGTTCATCTTCCAGTGTCCAATTTTATCCTGCGCGGACAGAATCAATTAGGCACGTTGCTACAAATTCAATTGAAAAGTCACCTGAAACTTGCTCTCCATTACGCAGTTCAATTGTAGAGACTAAAGCGTTCCCCGACTGTGGTCCGTGAGACTATTCCTATCAGGCTATTGGGTTAGTTGCTCTCATTAGTTTTAGTTTTAGTTTATGTACATTATCTGGCCCTGGGACAAAATTCCTCGTTCCGCAGCAATTTAACAAAGAAAATTCCCGTTAACACGCTCGGATGCCTTGGTGGAGAAGTGATATTAAATGAATGACGAAGCTTTAAAGCAACACAAATGAAGGTAAAATTGCTGATTGGTGTTGTGTTGATGCGGTATCTGATAGCAATATAAGATAGAAAACCAACTTGGAAGACACGGTGTTTGGTAACTCAAGCAAGATTGTTTTTTTGGGGGGATTTCCTGAATAATTGTGTAAAAGTTTGTGGATTAAATGCAAACGTACGAGAAAGTTAAATACAACTGAACTGTACTTTCTGGTAGTAGTACCACACTTTAAGAATCCCTTATCCAGTGTCGACATAGGATCGGCCAACATTCAGATCAATGGGAACTGTGAATATGTATTTCTAACAAAAATGTATCATATCTCGCACTGTGTATTTTAGGTGGCCGAGAGCCAGGGACTCCAATGGCTCCAATGGCAAGGAACCGGTCCAATGCACACGGGGATTCCCCAGGTCGTCCCCTGACCACCCCGGCTTCAGCCCCTCCTCCTTACCGCAGACGGCGCTCGAATGTCCGCCGGACTCGCCGGGCACGTCACGCCACGTTCGGCGAGCTCCGCAGGGTCTTGTGGCTCTGTCCCGGCATGTGAACGACGAGCAGCTGCTGCTTCTGCCGGGTGGACTTGACGGCCAGGATGGCCTGGCGGTTCTTGTACTGGACCATTTGCAAGGTGATCTCCGCGTTCCAGCCCTCGTCCTGCGGACACCTGAAGTCGATCTCCTTGCCCTCGGACATGACCACGGTGAAGTAGACGTACTTGCCCTTGCGCTCCACGCAGTCCACGGTTTTCATGTTAGCGAAGTGGAGCTCCTTGACTTTGCCGGAGTCTTCCCCGCGGTGGAGGTGGTGCGGCGGCTGGTGCTGCGGGTGATCGTGCTGCTTGGGCGGCAGCAGGAGCACGCCGTCCTCGGTCAGGACGCACAGCTTCTTCTTCCACAGCTGCAGCAGGCCATCGCTCCTCTTCTCCAGCACGCCTTCCTTGAACACCTTCCTGCCGGTTTCCAACATGCTCACCCCGTGCGTGCCCACTTTAGGTTTCCTTCCTGGGGAGGAGGGGGGGTGGGGTGGGTGGCACAGACGCCGAGGTCTACCCCGGAGAGGGCGAAGGCATACGGGACGCGCGGCTGCCGAGCGCTGGGTCGGTTGTGGTGGAAGTGGAGGGGTTTTGCTCGCCTGGTTGTCCGAGACGGGCGGAGGGGGTCTGGGAGCAGAACCGCCCACACGAGAGACCCCACCTCTCCAAAGTCACATCTGCCACTTCATTAGGTACACCTACAGCTGCTACTCGTTAATAGTCCAGTAGGTATTGTTTTTTTGTTTTTTTTTATTTAGCAGTTTTCCTAAAATGGATTTATTCAGTCACTCAAATCTCAATTTACTGATTAAAAAAAAACTATTACTAAAATAATCAAGTAGCAGTCTATGTGAATTGTAAATTACAAAATTATGCATTACATTCAAAACTTTTAGCCTCTCTTTTTAGACCTTAAATCCAAATGACCTGGCCCATCTGACTATTGCCTTTCTAGCAGGGTCCAAAACTATTTTAAGTACAGTTGTTCACGTAAAGGCAGAATTGGCATATGGAACAACATTACCATGGTTACATTATAGTAACACAAAACTCTTTTTAGTCATGTTTTCTATTGTATTGCAGTGTAATTTTTGTTTCTATAGCCTCATTTACTGTACATTAACCTGAAGCAATGCACCCGCATTGTGGAAATACCTTCTGGCTAATTGATTCATTTGAAATCGTTGTTTTACGACGAATTGTACGCAAAACGGACCACGCCATCATATAATGCTAACGCAGTATTAGGCAATCTCAGTACATGGATGTATTAAAACATTTCAAAGGTCATAAAAATCAAATGGAAATCAGTAAGTTTTTTTTTTGTTTTTTTTAAATCTAGTTTGTTTAGCTTTATATAAAAGGAAACAGCGCCCTCTGTTGATTACAGAAAGAACTTCTACTCGAGCTCTTGACAAGGAATGCAATAATCACCCCAACGTGTCAACTTGGACATGTTTAACCAATTTATTCATGAACATACACATACAGTAATTGAGTAGTACATTAGTATTTTATTTTTTGTAGCATAGTGATTTGCCTCGACAACAGCTGCACGACAGGCAAAAAAAACTGCCATTTCAGCAACTTCAAAAGTCACCCTTCTGGTCTGTAATATTGCTCCTGTGGCCTTATCGGTGGTACATCAAAAATGTGGCGAGGATGTTAAGGGTAGAGAGGAGGGTGGGGGGGTCATTGGCCACATCGGGGGCGGGGGCCTTGTCACACGTTCCGTCGTTTTCATTCACAGTGGTAATGTGTTCCGTAGTCAGTAACTGGAGATACAGAAGGTAAACGAGACGGTGGATGCTACTGAGTCAAAACGAGATGGCCAGTACGACCGCTAAGTGCTGCAGGGCGTGGGGAGGGGATGTCACCAAACGGGAGTCTGAAGCACAAAATGATGGACCCTTGTAGTTTTTGTTCAATTCCTTGAGGGTTTCACCAATGTACTCACCATCACGTTGTTTACTGGAATGTTTTGGTACAGGAGTAAGAAGAACTGTACAGCTAAAGCGCTATACAAAGGGGGTGGGTGGGTTTGATCCGGTCTCATTCACAGCTGTTGTCCGAGAGCAAATGCCACAAAAAGACTCCACAAGAACTAGTTTAGCGGTGAAGATCATGCTTTTTTTTTTTTTTTTTTTTTTTTAAACTTTGTTTTTGTCCTGTCTATTGTACAGAGAAGGGGGGAAAAACAAAAAACAAAAACAGGTCTAGTAAAATACTATATAACGAGCCACACGGTTCAAAGTATTATTACCGTGTTTTTATTAAGATTTTTTTTTTGTAACGAAAACCTTGAAACCTTCAAATTGTCTACCAAGAAAAATACAAAAACATTATAAGGCGGTAAGTCACTAGTTCTTTTTGTTTTTTGTAATATATATTTATATATATATATACGTTTCCCCTGTTTTCTTTTTGTTTGTTTTTTTAATGAAGATGTTAACAGTGCAGTTGGATCCTGGCGGCAGCAAGGCCACGCTTCACTGAGGCTTGCACTCAGCTGGGGAGGCCGTGTCCTTCTGTAAGAGACCCACAGGAACACAACATTGAACAAGCTGAGCAAGACATCATGTACCACAGACAACATCTCTCACTCTTCTACACAATTACTCTAGTAAAAAGCCTAAAAGTAGTAAAGCGGCCGCATTATACTCCTTCGACAAAATGTTGATTGCTTTGGATTTAAGGTGATAGGAATTCTTCAGTTTATTCATAAATTATTCACTCCACTGAAAACTTAATATTTTAAGTTTATTTGAACAGAATGAGCTGTTCCTGATAATTGAATGATCAAATTTAACGGTAATGGATCAATCAACAATGGTTTAAAAATTTTCAGTGCACTTGAGTTATATGCTATATTGAGGCTTAATTTGTATGAGTAGAGATGGTTTTATAAGCTTACATTCGGTATTTCCTCTTATAGTGGCCAGTTTTTATTTTTATTTTTTTTATTAACTGCAACTGCAGAAAAACATGCATATTCCCCCCCCCCCCCCCCTTGAAGTTAATACATAAAAATGTTGACATGTTTCCAGTAAATCCCTACTGTATGCGGGGAAAAGAAATTGATGCCTGAGGCCCACCCAAAAAGGTTTGAAATTGCCTATACATGCCAGAAGATGGCAATGACGCACTTTTCCATTTGACAAGGATATGGCCTGATTAAGGGCTCCTCGCCTCCATTTAAAACACAGTGGATGCTGGCATATTCACAGTTTGGGATTTGCAAAATCCCCTATTCGCTGATTTTTTGGGGGAACCCAAGCCCCTGTTTATTCACCCCACCCAATAGTAATTACAAGGAGCATCAAGTTATTCATGGCTTTACGCTGTTCGCAGTTGGGTTTGGTCCCTATCCGCTGCGAACCATTTTTCAGCCAATAATACTACTCAGCATTCACACAATTAAAACCACATTGGTGGCCACACCAATTTTTTTCCTGAAGGTAAAACCAGACCTATTTGTGGATTTGCTCGTGTGGTGAACAGTGTCAATTCGAGTGGGGGGGGGCCCACAATTGGAGGAAATACAATAATAATTACATGGTTGCACACACGCTTGTCGCTTGGTTGGTAGTTATTCACTTGAGCTCCTAGCGTACATCTAACAAATTTAATTTCAGGCTCCTGCACTTGAAGAAACATGGGAGAATGAATAGCACTCAAATTGTGCAGTTGCGGCCAAATGTGAAAGAGGAAGGAGGGTGGGGGTTATCGAAAAGCGTGCGCCGGCATTCATTAAAGTCTCATCATCGCGGGGATGGGGCGTCCTTCCAGAGGTGATGGCAGCTGCTCAGTGAGTTTTCTGTGGCTGCCTGGCATCCAAACTGAAGATACATTGGATGCTGCTCAACTCGTCAGTTGGCAATTTAGTACGACGACGCAAGTTTTTAATGTACGGCAACTTAATTTTTTTTTGGGGGGGGGGGTTGTAATTCTCTCTGGTTATACGCACTTTGGAGTGATCTGTGAGGAAAGAGGATTAAATTCAAGGATGAAATGGACCAATGATGTTCCACACAACACACACAGCCATCAACAAAAAGCAAACAATGCTGGCAAAACAAAAATAAAACTCGACTTGAACACAAACAAAAAGACGAGTTTCAACATACAGAAATGACACAGGTACAAATGCAGCGCGCACTATGGGTTAAAAAAAATCCCCCAAAAATCCAAACCAGTGGGTTAGTGAGGTCAGGGGGGCATGGCAGCAAGACAGAAGAACATGAAGACAGCCCCAAAAAAATTAAAAAGAAGGTGAAGGGTTGGGGTGGTGATGGTAGTAAGCTGACAGTTGACAAGCTGTACCTACCGGGACAGGGTTATTTTTCTACTGTCACCACTTAAACCTAGTGAGGAAAAATTTAAAGAGGAGCTGACAAAATATGCCAAAAAACATGACCGATCGGAGATGAAGACATCAATGAGTAAAGGAGAACGCAAAAAGCAGAACTAGCATTGTCAGAATGTCAAAGCGCAGCATGCTGGTTCACATGGTGGTGGAAACCTCCAGTAGACCCAAACTGGAGGTAGCAATTTCTTGTTTTGAAGTTGGCAAAAGCGGTGATAAGGACAATTGTGTTCATAATAATAGCAGAGTTGAGCTCCAAATCCCAAACCACTGTTTTAGAGGAGTGCTGCGCATCTGCGATGCATGGAGGCGACAAAATAAAAACGTTTAAAAAGTTTTTTTTGGGAGACTACTTTTTTTTACATTTACACAAGGAACATTTACCAAGGTTTTTGGCATGGGAGTGGCATACATTTGCATTTAGCGACTTGTCCGCTACATGCGCCACATGCACAGATCGGCACACTAATTGTGAAATGCAATTTGGTGAAGTGCTGCCTTCAGGAGTGAAAATAAAATCTAATCTGTTTGGATGCTCACCTAATGGTGGCTGCTTTTTTTAAAAGTACTGAAATGAGACTCCGAGTAGCCTGCTCTTCATTTTACGTCTCGGCTCCGCCCACGGTCGGCATGGCCTCGAAAGCTGTATTGGACCGCCCCTCCAAAACAGATTGATTCCAGTAAGAATATGACTATTAGTTATTAACTATTATTGTTCTGGAGTTCTTTTTTTGTTGTGTTTTGTCAGAAGAATGTCATACCTTTTAAGACACCAATAAGTAGCTTGAAATGGTGAGAAAATCTGCAGATCTCCCGCTATTATTGTGAACACAACTACAAATGTCAAGCGGTTAAAAAGGTTGGCGGTGAAGAGTGGAAGGTCTTATGTGTCTCAATTTAGCCGAGAAGCCAAATAAAAAAAGCTGAAACAATGGAGATGCATTAGTATGGATTCTGTATGTTGAATTGACAGCAGCAGTTCGCGGTCGTCGAGAGGTTTTAATGGCGTGTATGATATGACGGGACGTTCAAACTCATGACCCTGGAAATGTTTTAAGGGCCACAAGCGAGGAGTCGAGAACTGCTTTGCGAGGGACCTCACCTTGGGATCGTAGTCTGGGTCGTTTTCCTCGTCGGCCTCTTCCTCGCCTTCCTAAATGACGCAAATGTAACAACAGGTTTTAATGACGTGCGGTGCTGACGGAACAACGGCGGCCATTTTATTTCCCGACTCATGTGCAGCCTCACCTCGTCATCAGCCTCCTCCCCCTCTTCATCATACTGCAAAACACACAAGCGCATTAGGACCCTGTAATTTTCTCACAATTATATGAAAATTCTTGGAAACATTACACTTACATGAACTAAACAGGAAAGAAATAATTTTCCAGATTTTAAATGAAAGGGATTTAAATAATTACATTTCACCATTAATTTGTGAAAACTCCATCCATCCATTTTCTGTGCCGCTTCTCCTCATTAGGGTCGCGGGCGTGCTTGAGCCTATCCCAGCTATCATCGGGCAGGAGGCGGAGTACACCCTGAACTGGTTGCCAGCCAATCGCAGGGCACATACAAACAAACAACCATTCGCACTCACATTCACACCTACGGGCAATTTAGAGTTTTCAATTAACCTACCATGCATGTTTTGGACATGTGGGAGGAAACCGGAGTGCCCGGAGAAAACCCACGCAGGCACGGGGAGAACATGCAAACCCCGCACAGGTGGGCGGGGCCGGGGATTGAAACCCGGTCCTCAGAACTTTGAGGCAGACGCTCCAACCAGTTTCCACCGTTATTTTTTTTAAAACGCGATACCTTAACATGTATTTTTTTACCATTAATCTGGGGATTCTCTTATATCATTTTAAATTATAATTCACCATTTTTAAAAGGGATTTTTTTTTAATTATACTTTGACAGACTGAATTCTTCAAATAGATTTTAGTTCAAACAAAAAAGTCGCTTATAAAATAAAAGGGATATTTTGGAAATGAGTTAATTTCCACAGTAATTCAATGGGAAACTAGTAAAAAAATTAAAAATAAAATTTTAGGTTTTTTTCCCCCACCTCATAACATGTCCCCAGGAAGTTACAAAATGCCCCTGAAGAAATAAAACCCTATGGGTGGCTGTAGCTACTGGCATAGTTGATGTGAATTCTTAAAAAAAAATCACCCAAAAAAAAAATCTTAATATTTGAGTATTTAAAAACAGAGTTTAAATTTTTTTTTTTAAAACCCAATTTCTCATATAAGCTACATTTGGAGAGGCACTTACGTCGTCATCATCGTCCTCTATAGCTTCTCCCGTGAAGTACAACACGGCCCGGGGAACGATGCGCTCACGGATGAAGTGGCCAATCTCGAAGTCGGCCGCCAGGACCGCCTCGGAGTCCTCATCCTCGAGAGAGATCGAGTGGGACTCATTAGCTTACAGTTTGCTGTCAAATAACAGGTGGTTGTTCACTTTGGGAAGCCCACAAAGCACTTACCAACTCTCCGCTTTCAGGGACTGCGGGGGGGGGGGAGAGCATATGATATAAAAATAGTGACAAAAACAATTATTTGTACCAAGTTACTATTTAGTGCTGAAGCATACCCTCTGGTGGGGTGAAGAAATTGAAAAAGGAGTCGTTGGGGACTGTTTTGGTGACCGTCCTGACTGTGCCGCGGCCCTTGTGCTTCTGCTTCTTCTTGATGGTTTTCAACGTGACGTTCTTGCCCTTCGTCCACTCGATCGTGGAACTGTGGTGCCAAAGCAACAGAAATTCAAGTTTAGTAACAATGAAAAACAAAAACAAAAAACAAGGTTTTTTTTGTTTCCCCCCCCTTAATATGCTCACCCTGTGCACGACATGATTTCGGGTCCATCAAAGGAGAAAGGGTCGTTCTCGTCAGGCTCCGATCTCATTTTGTAGGTTTTCGTCAACACTGCGTTTGTGAAGAAGTCGTTGGGCTCGAAGTGGAACTCTAACCCAAAGCTCTGCGAGGAAGATAGAAAAAAAGTGTGGTCACCGGGCATTATTATGATTATTATTATTAGTTTTTTTTTAACATTCTCAACATTTAGTATCACTCACCATGGGTTGGCCAGGGTCTGAGAATTTCACTTTGATGTCTTGTAAATGTTTGAGGATGGGCTCGTCGTGTTCCTGAACAGAGAAGGAGGTGAGAGCGAGTCATCTTTTGAAAAGGAGACAAGACGCACACGGTGGCCAGCAGGTGGAGGCAAACCAAAGCAGAGTGTACCTGCAGCATGTCGCTGAGCAAGTCCACGTTTTTGAATACGGTTAACCAGAACTCGGGGATGCCTTTGGGGTCCTCCTTCTCCTCATCCTTCTTCTCCTCCTCGAGCTTCGCCTTCTCTTTCATCTCATCCTGCAGCGAGGGCAGACATGCTGTCATTGGCAACACAGCTTTGTTTACATTTTTTTTTTTTTTTTTTTTTTATTAGCAGTGGACACAGAGGAAACAAAGGGAAGTAGGAAGACATGCGAGCATAGATGTCACCTGTACCTGCTTACTTACTGTCAGCTCTTCCTCCTCATCTGCTTTCCACTCGCACTCCTCGTCTGTGGGCTCATACGCTGCTTTGACGATGTCGCTTCTCTGCAAGAAACAAGACCCAAAAAATAAATAAAAATCACAGTTGATTCAACTGAGTCATGACTCATCACTTTTGGATTGATGATACATAATGGTAGTGTCAAAGTGCCAACTTCTCAGGTAGCTGAGGGTAATAAAATAAAACAAATAGCCCTCAACTTGACATTAAATCAATTACTTGAGGTTTCAGTGGGTATTTTGGGATTATTATTACTGGAGATGTCAAAACTAGATAGAATGAACTGATTACACATAAATTAGTTGGGAGAAATAGTAGCGGTGGCGACGTACTTTGTCGAAGAGCGGCTGGTAAAGGGCGGCGTACTTTCTCTCCAGCTCGTGGACCTCCTCGTAGAACGTGGCCTCGATGTGGGCGCACTTCACCTGCAGGTTCTTGAGGGCGTTGATGCGTCGCTTCACAACCTTTGGTAAACTGCACAGAAAATGGAGCAATGCTGAGGAAATTCCATGGAAAACTACTGTTAGGAACCGAAGCTTCTGGATACCTTGAAAAAAATAAAAAGTAAAATATTCTAAATCGAAAATTTTATTTTGGTGAGATTTTATAGCCATGTCACCCCCCCCCAGCCTTAGAAGATGCACTGTAACTCTGAATGACAAATCCAGTCAGCACTCTTATCAAAAGCAACCTAATGCCTCTTCTGATGGAGTATCTAACATCCTTTGGCACGGTACTATTCTTGTGTCCCCCAGGAAATGAAGGCTGTTTTGAAGCCACCCAGACTCAAGTTTCTCTGCAGTGAGGTAAATTAATACACCTGCACTATCCCGGCGCAGGAAATACTTCTTTGGGCCGGGCCAGACCACTTTGGATGCTCCAAGTAGGAACCGTCAAATATGCAGACAAGTCTAACCTTTGCAACATCAACACGCATAAAAATAACCTTACCTCTCGATGTACCCTGATGGTGAACCGTTGAGGCCGTCAAGCCCCTCCTGCAGCGCGGCAAGTATCTGTGGATTCTGCATAAGCTGCTCCGTCAGCTGACGAGCTACGGACACACAGACCGCCATCAGCGAGCGAACAGGCAGACTCATTAGTTCCTATGGTCATCTTTGCGAAGGACTGAAAGGAACGGAAGCTTGGACTGGATGTCCGTTAGCTTCATGAAAACAAACGTATTTGTGTATATACACACACACACACGCATGTTTATTATACTGCTCCCACACCAGAAATATAAGCATGATGCACAACCTGTTGAATTCTTTACATTCAATTTATTCATTTGATTACACAGTGCAATTTTTTTTTTTTATTAAAAAATAAATAAATTGTATTCCGCTATTTTTTTTTTTTTTTTTTATAACACATTCCAACAATTTTTGTTGGTGTTTTGGGGGGTTGATGGAATGGGTTGATGGCATGTCCTTCCATTTCAGTCGGAAAACTAATCCAAGATATCTGTTTTGAGCCACAATAAATTGGAACAAATTAAGCATGGAAGTCAAGGCACCACTGTAATTATTTTAGTTTTAATATAGTGGGAACGACCAGGGTTCAAGTCCCAGACCCGCCTGTGTGGAGTTGGTATGTTCTCCCCGTGCCGCGTGGGTTTTCTCCGGGCACTCCGGTTTCCTCCCACATCCCAAAAACATGCATGGTAGGTTGATTGGAAACTCTTAATTTGCCTGTAGGTATGAATGTGAGCGCGAATGGTTGTTTGTTTCTATGTGCCCTGCTATCTTCGAGCGAGCGGTTCAGGGTGTACCCCTCCTTCCGCCTGAAGATAGCTGGGATAGGCTCCAGCACGCCCGCCACCCGCGTGAGGAGAAGCGGTTAAGAAAATGGATGGATGGATGGATGGTGGGAACGGAACAGACGTTTGAGGTTCCTAGGTAACACCCAACTAAAACACTAAAAACCTTTTGGAGGATACCTTTGCTTTTTGAATTTTCTACCGTCTCCTCCTCTTCCACTTCCTCCACGTCTTCCATATCTGCCGGGTCCATCTCTGCTTGGTCTTTGCTGTTTGGGGGGGGGGGAGAGTCGCAAAAGGAAAGGTCAGCCAAATGAGCAAACACAAGACGCCTTGCTCTCCCTCATTCAGCAAACTAACACGCCGGCCAATCAAGAGCGAGGAACCACTTTTACCGGCGCCATTTTGCACCCGTCGGCCAGAGAAGCCATGCTATTGTTATTGTGAGCGCTGAAACATGAAGCCCTGCCACGGGGATGCGCTTCAGGAATATTCACCATTGCAGCTTCGCCAGCAGGAATCTCATCCGTTTGCCACTTTGCATAGAAGACTATTATATAGACGCTTGTCCAAACGGTAAATATGATGGCAATATTTGAGGTGTCAAATGGACATGGCCTGATATGGATGTGGCTTCAAATTTAGACTTCCCCCTACAGTGGCAAGCAGACATCTACCCTGAAACTGTCAAAGTTTGACAGACACTCATACTCACTTGTCAATGTCTGCCATCTCAGCTCAGTCTCGAGTGATGCTTAAAAAAAAAGAAAGACAAAACAATGAGTAAGGCAGACTTGAACGACACAAACGGGCTGGCTCCCAGAATTATTCATGACATCCCATCATTGTACTCCCAAGTCCAGTGTGACGCCGGCCGCATGGTAGGCAAACTTATTTAAATGCATTGACTGTCTTAAAGTGAGCACATAAACGTCATTATCACCAGAAACTTTAAATTATCATCAGTCTGATATGTTTGACGAGGCAACGACATACATTTTGATAAGAAACTGACTTAAGGCTTCTACTATCATCATCTATGACAGTGTGCTCACAATTTTGATAATTCAGCAGTGTAAGGCTTGTATTTTCAGCCAGTCATATACAAATCTTATAACTTAATTCTCAACAGAAGACGATTAATTTACCTACGCATCTTTTAAACTACATTCCTTGCCTCAGCAGTACAATGCAAGAGAAGGGGGGGGGAGGGGGGCAGACTTCCCGGCTTTGTTGCACTTAAAACAGCAAGCTGGGTGGTTCAGTTTAGGCAGCACTTCTCAGTCAAAAAAAAAAGTGCCAGTCACCTGCACACAAGCAAAAAGCTCAGGCTGAAAACGACCCGTGAACTCAATTTGAATCTTAGGGGGGAAACAAAAAACTGGTAAAGTCATCCATATTCATAGCGCCTGGATCCATTGAAACATAACGCGATACATTCGTGTGGCTCTGTTGGGCCGCGATACAAACAGCAAGCTTGAAAATAGCAAATGCGATGCTACACTTGTACTGTAGCTGTACGGAGCAAGATGATGCAGACATCTTTGATGCGAAGCACCACCATGTTATTGATGGTAAAGTGCTTTAAAAAGGCTTTTAGCAGCCGGTGGAGGATAATTTTTTTTTAATACAGTAATGTTGTGCAAAATGTGATTACCAATGAATTTCTGAGGTTTTTTGGGGGGGGGGAGCTCAATAAATGAGGAAAAAAAACATTTTTACAGCAGGATACAAGCGGACATTTTAACACTAGACTAGGTGATTGAAGTTTATGAGTCAGGATGATTTATTTCAAGATTTCTTTTTTGTGGCGTAAGCAGTTTAACGTGCGTCCACGCTGATGTGCACGGTTTACACTTACAACATGGCTGCAAACAGGAGCAGGATGACAAAAGCATGGTCAGTGTTGCCAACTTAGCGACTTTCCCGACTCTTCTAGCGATTCAAAAAGTGACTAGCTACTTTTATTCCTGCTATGAAACATTAATTTTCTCATTGTTTTATGACATTAACACCACACTTAAATATAGTGTGTGTGTGTGTGTGTGTGGGGGGGGGGGGGGGTTGGGTCTTTTTTTTAACTGATTTAATTAAAAAGTTACATTTAAATTGGATCTAAAGAAATGTTTCAAAAGAAGTTGAAATCCAAATGCACTGAACTAAAGTTAAATACAACTGAACTGTACATGGACAGTGATTCTTTCACATACCAAAAGAGGGAGCCCACACTGACAATCACCGTCTTCTGGCCATCATAGTATTACCATGGAAGCAGAATAGATAGAAACTAACAGAATATGGAGCAGGTGTGGGATTTCATAAGTATGGTTGGGCATCGAGAACCGATTGGAACCAGGACTCACGTTCCGGTTCTCCCGGAACCGTTCAAATTGAAAAATTTCAGTTCCCAGTTTCGATGCCTAGTCCTCCAGCGGCGAAGTAGTAGTGGCGAAAAGCAACGAAGAAGAACGGGCATGACGACGTGCTTGTGCCCAAGGGCAGCGGTGTCGAACAAAAGTGTGTCTTAACTTTGTTCAAATGAATGACCAATCGCCTCAGTGCAACACTTGGAATAAGATTATATTGTGCAAAGGAGTTTTTCCCCAATGCATAGCGTCTGACGCGCTCCGAGCCTCAGCCTACAACGTGCGGCGCTTCAGTGAAGTCAACGCTCAGTCACTTGGGTGAGTGAACCAATAAAATACATTGAGTCCGCTAACAAGGTAACCGCGACTGACACTGACAGCGTTTTAGAGCATTTGGTTCCATCCATTAAAAATAAATAAATTACAAAAAAAAAAAAAAAAAAAAAAACATCACCGGTGCCATGTGAAGTTACTTTTTGTGCCAAAATGCTGCGTTACGGTGCGTACCCTTCAAAATAAAAGGCTACAAGCAAGTCAAGTTAAAACTTCTATCTATATAAACCATTTGACAGAAACAGAATACAGGGGCAGCTATATAGCAACAGTGAAGGTCAACTCTCAGTCAACTGGGTGAGTGAAACAAAATAGTTAAGTTAAAATAACTTAATGCTGTATTTAACTTTTAGCTGAAACAATGAATATTAAGTCAATTGGGTTAGTTCCACACACATAGCCTTTTAGTTCGTAGGTTTGATATTGATACTGGTAATAAAGAACCTCGAGTCAAATGTTCATTTTAGTCTCCGCTGCGGGCTGCTAAGAAAATGGATGTTCATAATTTGGACACCCTTTATTTAAACCATGCAAACTTTTTTGACCCAGCCGCCCTAGAAGAATCGAAATTGAGAATCGTTTGGAACCGGAATCGCTCAAATTCAAACGATGCCCAACCCTATTCATAAGTCTAGACTTCTTCCTTATGGAGCACGTTAAATGGAAGTTATTTACCACAAATAATGTTTTAGAGCCGTTATTGCAAAGTAGAAAATAAATAATTGTAACCCAGTGTAATCAGTCTGCTTTCATGGAGGACTACAGAAATAATATTTAGCGTTGAGGCGGAAATTCAAAAGGATTTGAACAAGTCAATGTCGCCAAACAATCATTTATCAAAATAGTTGACAAATAATTCGCTAATCGATCAGTAATTGTTGCACCTGTCGTAAAACGTTACTTTTGGAGGAGTGCCCCAAAAGCCCTTTTGCTGATCCTGCCAGCGACCACGTGTTGCTCGCTCAAGTGGAGCAAACCATGGCTGACTGCGCGGGGGTGGGGGGGGAGGAAGGGGACAAATCCATGGTGTTAAAAGTGCACATCCATACGATCGTTCATCGATTGGGAACGCACATGGACGCGATTTTGGGTGAACGGCAACCGGGCGGTGTCACGTAACTAAAGCGTGTTCATCACACAGAGCTGCTAGGCGCTAACTTTAGCCGCTAATGGCCTTGCTTTTTGCCCATTGTCGGGTGCACTTAGCCTGTTAGCTTCGCAGTGCTTCAAAAGCACTATGTCTTTTTTTTTTCTTCTTCCGGCGGACATACTTTCACCACCTTCCGCCATTATCTACATCATTTTACGCCATATATTCCTCTGCCGCGTTACCGCGTGAGTTGACATCCCAGCCCACAAAAATAAGGTCAACACCGAAAACGGTGTAAATCCGAAATACGGTGACATTTCTCTCTTTTAATAGTTCTAAGGCTGGTCGTCGTTGGAAGAGTGTGGCGGCGTGACAATAAACACAACGTGAACACATCATGGAGGAGACGCTCGGTCCCAATGGCTGCTGCTGTCTCACTTCACTAGCATTAGCCGCCTACCCACCACTGACGCCGCTTGACAAATGTCCTTTGTGGCTTAATGCAGCCTCGCAAACGGTTGAGTTTAACGCAGGGCGTCGCTGCTAGTACCGCCACGCGCACCGCAGCTTACCGTAGCTCCGTGTCCGGCGACGTGTGCTGGTGCAGGGAGTCGGACGGTCCGCTAGGTGGGAAGAAGAGGGGGGGAAAAAAAAACACTCCGCTCGGATGGCGGTAAAAGAGGAGCGAGAGCCCGCCGCCTGCGCTCATATACACGTGACGTCATCACGTAAACCGCCAGTCGCCGCGGTAACGCTGCAGGTGGGCGGGGCGACGGACAATCAAATCCCCCAAAGGTTTGCCTTGATTTTAGGGCACTTTTCACACATATCTACAGTTCTATCAAATGATTGAGATTTCAGTTGATGGTTAAAAAAATAAATACAATTAAAAAAGATTAGATTTCATTGTATTTTTCATTTTTTTTGTTGGCTCTTTTTTCAAGGCACGGAAATATTAACAATGACTTCTCCCTCCACATAAGACATTTGCAAAAATCTGCTTTTACTTTGGAAAAGATGATCAACATTTTTGCCTATTTTCTGACATGTCACACAGTGGCGTCGCTAGGCCTATTTGTTTTTTGGGGGGGGGGGGGGGGGTCACCGAATCTGTTGTGTCATCGCTGGGTTCAATCTCAACTGCGGTTCACTTTATCTCTCGTGTCGTCATCCACGGAAGAAAGAATACTCAGGTAAAATACAGACACTTGAAAAAGCTACTCAAGTACAGTAACAATATATTTGTACTTCATCACCTTTGCCTAATAGTAGTATATCATCAGCATTGTCATCTTTCCTATGAATGGAAAAAAATAAGTACAAAACATAAGTAAACAAGCTATATAAATCTAAGTTATTATTATTATAACACATATTTAAAAAATGTGGACAGTAGAATGCGGAACATGTCAAGTAGAATATACCCTTTATTGAAAGAAAACCTTATATTAACAATATTAAATCAAATGTAAAATAAAATGCCACATACATACGTACAACATAGTATCAATGTCAATAATATTCATTCTGAGTTGTTTTGAGGAAATTCACCTTAAAAGTTGAATGAGTCTTCCCTGATAGTGAGTATGATTCATACTGTCGACTCATCAAAGCCTGCCCACGTGACAACATTATGGATACCTGTAAATAAATATTTCGCTGAGTCATGCCGACCACTGACAGGGAAAGACGTCGCGGCAGGTAACTGGAGGCGTTCTGTGCGACAGGCAAGGCAAGGACAACAAATCGGCATCGAGTTACAGGACGTCGCCTGTCGATAAGACGAAATCAGAAGATAGCGAGATAAATCCGCTGCTGTGCCACAACTGTACTAGTATTCATCATGGCTTCCATTACAAGAACAATTGTCAGTCAAGGGAGGAACAGCTGGCACGGTGACAGAGGCAAACATCCTGTGGCAATCAACCTGCCAATTGCCACGGCAGTGCCTCCGGTCCACACTGGCGGGCCTCCCTAATGGATTGTTTAATGCGGCCATCAATTGCAAATGGGCCCTTCGTTTGCCACCGTTAAGCAGTGGCGTGCCAGGGCGAATATTATATTCCATTTTACTACAAAACACTTGGTCTCAGTGTTGTTATAGCGCACTGAAAATATCTCCTGACCCACTTGTCATAACCAAGGATACACAGCCACCTAATAAATGGCTTACATCCCAAAATACTGATTAAGTTGTTTATTTAGGGTGCCTCAATCATTAAATGTGGGAGTACTTGTTTCTGACACTAAAACCCCTCCAAAACAGGCTAATTTTAGCAAGGGTTAAAACAGAAGGTGTGAGGTACTGACCCTTGGGGTATTTTGCTGAAAATGAAAGACTCGTGAGAACTGTTTTTACATTGTGAATAAGAGGACAAGCTGTCCACCAAGAATTTTGAACAGCGGTCAGCTTTTGCAGATGTCAATATGAGGTCATTTTTCTCCCTATCAGTGGTTTCTGCTGTATTGTCTGCACAACGGAATGGGTGCCAATCCCCTCATCATCATCTTCTGTAAGGAGAGCAGGCTAGCAGCGGTGCCAATTTAAATATTCATGCTGGACTACCAGCTCCGTTTGACCCTTCCCCTGAACGATGATGGATGGGTCGTCTTTTCTTTTTTTTCCCCCCTCGCCCTACTTGCTCGTGTCAGAGAAAATGGATTATGAGCAGAGCGGGTGATGACGGTCCAAACCTCAGCTGGCTGACTAATCGCTGCGGGAGGCGACGAGAGGAGAGTGAAGCTAATACTGACCACGTGGCCAGCAGCACTGGCTTCTAAAATATAGCCATAAAATGGTTTTACACAAAAAATAGCACCATATTGTAAAAAACATTAAAACAGAATGCAAAGAAATTGGTTTTATACAGTGTAATTACTGTATGTATAGTGCCGTGAATATGTATTTGCCTCCTCCTGAAATTCTCATCTTTTTGCATAAAGTAGTTTCCCCGTGTTAATGTTGAAGATCATCAAACAAAGATAAACGAAGTCAACAAAATACAGTTCTTACATGGTGATTTTATTTATTAAGGGAAAAAAATACTCAAAGCTAACTGGCCTGATGAAAAAAGAATTGCCCCACTTCGTTAAATCATGAATTAACTGTGGCTAATCACATTTTTCGGAAAGCGGAGTCCATTTTCACTGACCACACAAAAACTGACTACCTCCAGACCTGTTTAATGAAGAAATCATTTAAATAGAAGCTGTAAAAAAAATGCCACGACCCAAAGAACATCAAGAACAGATGAGAAAGTAAAGTAAGGGGTTACAAAGCCATTTCTAAAGCATTAGGACTCCAGGTAACCACGGTGAGAGTCATTATCTACAAATAGAAAAAACATGGAACAGCGGTGAACCTTCTCTGGAGTTTCTAGCCTTTAAAAATGACCCCAAAGGCACAGCGACGACTGATCCAGGAGGTTACAAAGGAACCCAGGACAACATCTAAAGAACTGCAGGCCTTCCTTGCGTCTGCTAAGGTCAGTATTCATGACTCAACAATAAGAAAAACATTGGGCAAAAATTGCATCCATGGCAGAGTTCCGCAGCAAAAACACTGCTGACCGAAAAAAACTAAACAACTGAAGGCTCATCTTACTTGGCAAAAAAATAACATCTGAATGATTCCCAAGACTTTTTGAAGAGTATAAGAAGTCTACACAAGCCGTTCAAATACCAGATTTGTGTGGTAATTCAAGTCAAAACATTTTCCACCATTAATCTGACTGATAACCTGTACAACTCAAAAGATGTTTGGCGAAAAATCTTTTTGAGATGGTAAGTCAAAAACAAAATGGTATTAATGTGGTTGCACAAGTTTACACACCCTCTTTTCACTGGGATGTGGTGATAATCAATCACATTCAAAGTCATAATAATGGAAAAAAAGCACACACTTGCTGCCATTTAAAGTGCCTCTTACTAACCTCAACAAAAGTTGAGGTCTTCTAGTAGTTTAGTCTAGTTTTTTGGTTTTCTAGCAGAAGTCTAAAGGATTTGTGCTAACTGATTATTATTTGTAAATATTAATTCCCTTCACTTTTTCTCAGGCCCTGGTTCCAGCTAAAGAAAAACAGCCCCCAAGCATGATGCTCCCAACACCATTTTTCACTGCAGGTATGGTGTTCTTTTGGTGATGAGCAGTGTTGTGTTTGCCCCAAACATACCTTTTGGAATTATGGCCGAAGAAGTTCGTCCTTGGTTTTATCGGACCATAACACATTTTCCCACGTGAGTGGCATTTGTAGGGTGTGTATGAATGTACTTTTATATCCACTGGGGTTGTATTTACTGCAGGGATATCTGATTTAAAGCTACATTATGGGTTAAATATCATTTGAAAGTGACAGGGTTCTTGCCCTGACATGACCAGTTATCATTAAAATCAACTCTTCCCATATGTTTCTTGAGTTAGGATGACTAAGCTTCGTGTTATCCAGGGGTGACCGACGAGTTTTATCTTGTCACTCACTCTCCTGCATAAAGCAGGAGTGCGACACTTTTCCCGGGAGGAGTTGTGATGCTGCATAGGACGGGAGCATAAAGGGGGAAAAATACAGGAGCCCGAGCTCCACTCACCGGGCATGTATATTGAGGGACAAGTGGTAAAATCGAAGGGATGAGTCAGGAGGGTCCTGTGGGAAAGACACAGCAACATCGAGTGAATGTGAGGAAGAAAAGCGATCAAGTGTCGACGCGAGACGGGAGTTGGGTCAACAGGCAGCCGCCGCCTGTCCACCGCTTACACAAGAGGCTTGATAAATACTTAACTAGCCCGTAGCACATGGCATAAACCCCTGTTGCATAACAAGCAGGGGAAAAGATTTGGGAGGCTGACGGGGCAGAGGGAGAGGAGGGAGGGCCAGTGGTATCCAAGGGTTACAAGTCGAGCCGCCAGCTGTGATCCTCTCGGCACTGTCGGGATGTTGCATCACAAAATGACAGGCCCTTCTTCTTCTTCTTTCTGAGCGGTATCAAACGTATTCGAGAGGGGAAAGCTTAAAGGTCGACGCTAAAGTCATGCTAATCGATGACATAGAAATTACCAGCAGAGTTGATTTCTTCGACCAGACATTTTTAGAAGCGTCAAAATATGAGTTACATGTCACAGAGTGACTGTCATGGGTTGACAGTTTTGAATGTAAGGCACAGAATTTTGCTGAAAAGCTTTTATTAGCACTCAATATCATGAGAACACAAAAAGTATCCCTGAAAAACATTAATTTAGATTGCATAAAAAATATTAATGTATGAGTACCACTAAACTGAACACGTCACTGAGTTGACAATGAATTAAATAGCTCACCTTAATTTCAAAGTTTCTCAAATATTGCAAGACTCTTTATAATGTAATTGTTTGGTGGGCCAGATTAAAGAACAGCGGGGGCCATATTTGAGCCCTGGGCTGTACTTTGCCTATCCTTTTTTAGGTGGACACTGAGCTGAAGTCACGATATAGACGATTTGAGGCTTAGTTTCGCCAGAAAAATATGGTTTGTGAACATCGCATGTCTGATGAATTGATGATCTTCCCCAGGAAGAAATGTGATTATTGGTACATAACAGGCACTGATTGCTCAAAATAGAGTGGCTGGGGATGAAAGCAATCCGAATGAGTGAAAACATTCAGGCTATGCGGGGTTAATCGGCCGCTGTCATCGCTGCAAAAATCCCGCCGCCTCCATTATCGTTAATTAAGGGAACTATATAAATAAATAAATGAACGCCCCCACCCGCCTCTCTGGGCTTTATTTGACAGTGCTTAAAAATAGCCCCACGGTGAAATGAAAAAGCCTCATCTTTGTGCTGTCAAGTTGCTGTGTAATCCTGTTAACTGGTGTCACTATACCCTGCGTCGCCACACAGGCCCGAGCGGCTGTTCAAAACCATTGACATTAATCTTTGCTGACAGGGATTTAGAATATATTTTTACAAAAATAAAAGCTATTGAGAACGAATGCGAGTTTGGAACTTTACGGCGTCCGCCTCGGATTCTCTCCCGAGAGCAGAGTTTCAGCAACGGCGCGCTTGAAGTAATTTTTGTATTCGCCTCCATGTCTTATTCATGGCCTCTGTGCAGCCATTGGCGTGTGGCCTATTTACCGACGATGACTTCACCGAACGACTCAAAGAACGGTCTCGCTGGACTATTATTTCTACATAAATTGGTCATAAAATGTGATCTGATCTTCATCTAAGTCACAACAATAGACAAACACTGTTTTCATGAGCTAATAGCATGCAAACAATTATATGTATTCCTAGGGAGAGTATATAAACAGCACTGAACATTCTCCCTTCATTGATTTACCATGGACCGGTGGACATTCGGGCTTTAGAGATACATTCGTGACCCTTTCTTTCCAGGTTTACGCAGCGGAACAATGAATGTACTTTACTATGTAATGTCGCAAAATTGACAGGTTACTTGTTTTGAACTGTACTGACTTAACTTTCAATAACTAGCACCATATGAAACTAACTCCTCGCAGCGCAATTAGATTAGTACGTCTAATCTACTTAGCTGGGCATAACAATAATGTACTAGTGTCCGACTTTTCCATTGATGTGAGCGTGAATGTATTGAGTGTGTACGGTATGCGCCGGGGCCCCTAAAAAGACAGGCTGACAAGTGGGTCTAATACTGAGGTTCAATGAAAAGTGCCGGGTCGGCTCGTTCGGAGGTCATTGTCAGCGGCAAAAGGCAGGAATGCAGTAGGCCAGGGCGGGGCTGGCACTTCGGTGAATAGCTGAATGCTTCAAGCTGGGGGCTGGACATTGATGTGTCTACCACTACACTTTTATGTGTCTACCACTTTGAAGTTGCCATTTTCGAGGAACACGCTGGTAAGAACAAGTCAGTCTCGTGGCACAATGTCGCTATCAAAAAATTTGTACAGGCAAGCGGTATAAAAAAAATTGATGGATTGATGTTCATAATTGTACTGAGGAGCGAGAACACACACTTGTTAATCTACCTAGCATTTGAAGTACAGTTATAATTAACCTTTAAGAACTCATTTTTAAAAAACCTTTATTTAGGCACCATTTTTCATGTGACTTTTATGTGCAATCATTTTGATTGAATCATTGCACGGTAGTTTTTTAGCGCCATGGTCTTCTTTTTGTTGAACAGAAAATTCTGGTTGAATCCCAAATTGTTTTGACATTGACATTTCACTGTATACTAAAAATACACCAGAAATAACAGAGTTCAAGCCGACCTTTGCATAAATCAGTTCTTTCCGAGAATGCCAATGTTCCACATTTTATGTCCCCGGCACTTCTCAAACAAAGGCAATTAAAAATAGTCTCCTTCATGCCCGATATTGCCTCATGTAGCCGCTGCGCTCGGGAGCATCTGTAATGAAAAGTAAGATCTGATGCAGCCGTATGCCAGTCATGTCTGCGAGCATAACCGAAGTGATGGTAAACATCTGATAAGGCGGCGAGGAGTCAGCAGATTGTCTGCCAACCGGAGGAGACAGCGCCTCAGAAATCTGAGTCATCCCCTGGCGTCCTTCGATTGCTCAGCAGGCACCCAGACGAGCCGCTGCCTCCTCCTCTGTTGTTTCAGCCATCAATCGGCGATGAAAGCCAGTGCTAACCGCTCAGACTATTTAAGAGGTCAGAATCGGGCCGATTGATTAAAAGCTAGAATATGCAAAAGTTGGAAGGCCGAAGAGAGAAACCCTGACACGCAGATGTCAATACATCAATGCACTCGGGTTATTTATAGCAGCATGAAGGGCTAATGCGACCTGAGCTTGAAGAGACAAGAGAGACTGTTTACCTGCAGTGGGATTCCCTCTTATAACTGGTTTGCGAACAAACTCATAGCAACTTGCAACCCTAATAAGACACCTTCACCCTTTTGTTATTGTGCCAGTACAGTTGTACCAAGACGTCCGAGTTGAATTCATTCTGTGACCGAGACCGTAACATCACAGCCAGGCTCCCGAAAAATTAAGCTTTTATCTGTTTCACTGTTTCTATTTCACTTGCACCTTTATTGTATTTGAGGATGCAAACAATTCCACACAACTGGAAGAATTCTCAATGAGTGTCTGTTTCAGAATAGGTTTAAGACTGCTTTACATGAAGGTGTTCCCCCAAGTCATTCCTCTCTCTAAAAATAGCAGCACCTCCTCCCAAAGACAAACGAGTGACACTGCCCTCGGTGTCATTTTAGGTAGAACAGAAGTCTAACGCCTCCGAAAAAAGACGACCGGCCGCTCGGCTAATCCAGCTGTGAATGAGAGCGGCTCACTGCAGCAGTTCTTTTCATGCTGTTGATACCACAGACGTGGGGTGGGAGGGGATAAACACGATGCTGAGCCAGCGCAACCTCGCCAGCCATGCTGCACTGCACATCGTTGATGACCAATTAACCCATGGATGCCCAACTGCCTTAACACACCAGCATCCTTCTAGCCACAAACTAGCCGCTGCGATGATTAATAACCCATATCATTACTAAATAACCCCCTTTCCCCAGGTGAGTAATAGCCTCATGCAGCAAAGTCATGTACGCCTGAGGTACAGGAAGTGTCTGTTTAGCAGCCACCATTTCATTCACATGTCAGTGCAAAATAATCAACATTAGTGTGACTGCTTTGTCGCCACAACGATGCCAAAGAGGGTGGTGCCAGTGGTACGGTTACATAATGGAACATGAGGTGTTTCCCCTCATCCTTCACTCTCCATCTTCTCCCTCTTCACTGTCTCCATGGCGACCGCCAAATCTTACATTTCCCCTTTTCTTTCCCTATTCTTCCCTCTCTTTCTCCCAAAATCCCAAAACGCCAGCAAGCTAGCCGTCTGCGTATTGTCTCCTAGCAACAGCGACATTCAGGATCCACCATTTTTTATTGGTGAATGGGAAGCAGTTTTTAATATGTACTATGGCTCCCGTACAGCGTTAAAGTTGTATCTTGACTTACACGTTTTTTTCATTCTGCGACCAAGCTCGTAAATGAAGTTACTCTTATCAATTTTTACCATTGAAATGAATTGAAATGCCAACAATCCATTACAGCCCCCCAACACTGTATTGTATAACAACATTGTCCTGTTTAATAAATGGCTGAAAGTGTATTAGAGAGTGTTCCTCTCCTTATACACATGCGTAATTGCTTATGTTTTCCTCACTGCACTCGAGCAGTGGAGCACCTGAAATTCAAGTTTTGTTGTCGCTTTGCAATCTTTGTACACACACAAAAAAATTCTCTCTACTTGGTTGGTAGGTTTCGAACACATTAACTAGTTAGTGCTATGTGTGAATTTCTACATCCTTTATTGAATCAACTTACCTGTTAAAATTTAGATTGCGTGTGACGTCATGGTGAAAAGTACATCTGGGGCAACGTTGCTAAATGGCTGATTGGCTGAATCTGGAGGGGACCCTAAAGAGGCACCAGTACAAAGCAAAAATAAGATTAACAAGCAGCACAGTAACAGCAACACAGTAAACACAAAACTAAGCCTATAAATAGTACAGACAACAGATTTTTCACACATTATTCTATATTTTTGAATTGTTCCATCAGAGCTATAATACTGCTTTAAATAGCCCTGAAACCCTGCTTTTATAGAAGATCTTATCTGAGCGGCACAGAAAGGAGACATTGTCCTGGGGCCATACCAAGGATCCACCCACTATACATGCATTGTCTATCATGTTTATTATTGTAAACATATTTTCTTCTGTGAATCGCTTGATTTGTCTCTGCCGACATCTCGTGGCCAAAGTGTAGTGCAGCATGTCAACAGGACAGCTAGTTATATATTTTAAAATACAATATACAAAGTAATTTTTTTTGGTTCCATTGTTTTGAGTGACACACTCAAAACTATTATGGCTAAAAATATTTGGAAAAAATTTAAAAAATAGAACAAAGGACTTACCTTCGGTCTGCCCACGCATGGCGAGCACGATTTGCTTGTTGATGTGATTCATACTGAGTCATGTAGCTCACTTTTTTTTTCCTCTTCCTCTAGATGGCTAAAACGTTTTGGTTACAGTTGTATCTATGTTGACACACACAACTTCAGAGCATTATTATGACTTTGAAATATTGTCTAACGTTTCTACGTTTACATAGGAAGACGTACACAAAATTATATCTAAAAAGCAGATTTAAAAATTATTTTACCTGTTATATTAACATGTACATTGGTTACCAAGAGATACACACAACAGAAAAAAAAAATTTTTTTTTACAAAATACAAATTTTGTTCTCGTCTTCCCATTACAATTATCTTGATCTTCTGTATAGGCAACCATAGTACAAAATTTACATTATGTTGCATCATCTCACCATACAATTGTATATTACTCAAAAGAAAACACACAGGATGTCATTATTATAATTTATGATTTATTATTATTCTGTGGTATATTACATGTGACCATAAACGTCCAGGATGGTATTATCAGTGCCTTGAGGATATAGTCAATACACACATTAAGGTACACAGTGTTGCGGGGGTGTGGGTGGAGTGGGATTCCTTGACGGAGCGACTGTGAGTACAGTGATGAGGACATGGAATAAAATCATTGAAAATAACAAAAAGTAACAGCGGTCTAAGCAGGAAAACATTAACATAATAAATAAAATGCTACGAGAGACAGTGATGAGGAGTGGCATCACTCAGGAATCAGTGCCTCGACACCTGTGAGTGCGTTACTATGACGACCCCTTCCGGGGCAAGGTGTTCTGCAGAGTCAGTTCGTTACTAAGGCTTTGTATGGCACGTCCGCTCTGCAACACTACAACAACTCCCCCGTACGACCTCCTCTGTTCCAACAACAACCCCGTTCCATCTTTATCCTTTAAAAAAAAAAGGCACTGGTATTTCTCCACATTCGGACATCTGGATAGCTTTAAGATGAGCGAGGCAATGAGGATGCACGATAAGAAGACGTACGGGTACACACACGGGCCAGCCGGGTTAACTCCCCTTCCCAACGATGCTACCAGTCTTTTTTTTTTGTCATCGTCGCTTAACAGTCTGCTGACGGCGGAGGCAACGGGATATGTAAACGTGGACAAGGCTCTTACTTCGTCATGACAAAACTATTCGGTCCTCCTGTGGTACATTACAGATTGGAACCGGGATTAACTAAGGCTGAATTTACCCTTGCAGGTCCAAGTGCACCCAATTCCGATTCAATGAGTATACAATGAGTGCATACGGTTTGCCTATGTATCTTTGTTCCTCTATCTATGCTAGCGACATACAGTGACAGGCAGAACATGGAAATGCTTTTTCACCAGATGGTAGAAGGTACATAATTAACCTGTGTATTTCAGTATACAGTGGTGCCTTGCGATATGAGTTTAAATTGTTCTGTGACCACGCTCGTAATCAAATAATCTTTCCCTACTGAAATGAATGGGACTGATATGACACTATCCTCCCCCCAAAGAAAAAAAAATTGTAATGTTTTTTAAAAAAGAAAATAGCACACTATAAAATTGTTCTTCATAATAACATAATATAATGTAAAGTATCAAACAGTATGTGGATCATGATTAATTCATTGCAGCTCCTTGGTGTGTGCAACTCACTCATATCTTTAGGCACCACATAAAGAAACATAATTTTCAATATATTTTCATTTGATGGTGTATGCTTTTTTCATCTTTTCATGTTGCCATGACGAATAGCGTAAACCCAGCCTCGTATACGATATTTTGACACCCTTTGCACACACTGCGATGCGTACAAAATATATTTTTGTTAAAAGGAAATCCTGTTATATACATAGCGAAGAGAGGACACTAAACTAATCGTCTACACACTGCAACTGGCTCCTACTTACGGAAGCTTGGAATGATTTTCTCTTTAAGGTCATTCTACTAACTGGTAAAAAGATTTCATCTCTCGCTACTAATGAAAGTCTATTCTAGAGTTCACTGTGGCACAATAGCACTGGAAGCGATAAAGAAAAAACAATATGCCCTACCTCAGAAGTTTGTACTTTTTAAATTAGATTTAAGATTTGTTTCTGTGGAATAATTAATAAGGTCAATAAAAAGTCAGAAGCTAAATATTCTGCTAGCTGGCCTCCATCTTTCCCAGTCTTGAAGAGCGATGCTAAATTCAGATAATGTCAGTATGACTCATCATTGTGATCATTTTGTAAAGTTTACAGAAAAATGACAATTTTACCCCCCAAAATTTTAACTACTTTCACACTGCACTGAGCAAAGCGCAGCGTGCCGTCAACACACCCATTCGTTGTGTATGTGCTGCAAGGGTTGCGATGCTAGAATGGCGTGTAGCGTCGCGTCACCCAAGGTGGGTTTGTTTGCTGCTATGCGAAGCACGAAGGCGCATTCAATAGGAGAGGGGCTGGCGGAGTGATTTCAGAGTGCTAACAGCAATAGACCAAACAGCGGGAAAATCCTCCCTGTTACTTCCTGGTTGGCGAGCTGGCAAGCTTGCACCGCGGCGCCGTCGTCCTTGCGCACTGCTCCGTGGCGAACACCAAGAAAACGCAAATGCAGTGTGAAAAGGCATTATGAGGAGCTAGGTGGAGCTAAAGGCAACTGAGTTAGCTCAAGCAAAGTTAAGCTAAAAGAACCAAAGCTAGGCTAAGCTACGTTCACATACTAAATTAGTATCAGTGGGTAAATTTAGCAGAAAAAGTAACATTTTAGGCTAAGTTAGTATCAGAGGGTAAATTTAGCAGAAAAATATACATTTTAGGCTAAGCTTTACTAATACACGCTAAAAGAAGTGAATCTAAGATAAATTAAACAGATATACTGACATTACAGATTTAAGAATGGTATCATTTTGTAAATCTTAAGAGAGAAAGCAACATTTTACCCGATAAATTGTAACTTTACTCTTCAAACTAAGAGGACCTAAGTTTAGCTAAATCTAGCTAAGCTATAATAAAAGAAGCTCGGCTGAGCGAAGCAAAACCAAATTAAGATGACAGATTAATGTTGCGCACGCTGACATTACAGATATAAAATCATCAGTAAAATTTACACCAATTTATACAATTTAAAAAATAAAACGCTTTGACTTGCTATTGAGCCTAGGAAGGCAATTATTAGCCATATAACTCTGAATTCAAGTGTTGCTAACTTCTCACATAAAAGTACAAATTGATTACTTTATGTTTTTCTATAGTTGAAAATAAGAAGTAATAGCTTTTCTCATCTTCCCTGGTATTTAATGTAAACTAAGATGAGCTGAGCTAGGCTATGATAAAATAAACAAGCAACACCTCACTCGTATTGTAAGAAGGGTCTTGTATGTAAAATGTATATAAATAAGGAATGTTTCATTCAATATTTTTCTGACTTTAACTCGCTATTAAATCCAGGAAGGCAGTTGTTTAGATGGAGTCCCAGAATTTTTAGCCGCACTTAATTAACGCCATTTTACCCACATCTTAATATTAAGAACACTTCAAAATGTCCTGGTAGATTCAGTCAGAAAAGAAAAGGTTGGGCAGTGATCACTGTAGTTTTAAGAGTAATAAATATCAAGTTCTCGAGAGTGAATGTTGAAAAACATTGGACGTTTCCAGTGCGCTTGTGCAGAAGACAAAATACTGTACAAAGTTGCAATGTGTGCTTAACACAATTTTCTAGCTGTACATGTTACCTATGACATTTTTTTTCTTCAACTATGCACTTTGAGAGTCAAATCAAGTTCCAAACAAAAACAAAACCAAAAAAAAAGTATTAAGACATTGGACCACTTTGGACGCAACATGAAAACCAACAACACAAAAAAAAAAAGATATCAGCATGAAGGGTCCTTTCATGAGGAGAGTAGTCATGGCTCTTAAGTTAAACAAGTCCCCTGTCTTTCAGAGGGTGAATACATGTGTATTAACAGCAGTTACATTCCCATGAAAAATAAAATGGCTGTGCTCTTTGTCTACAAGAGTCTCTTTGAAATCCGTGGAGCTTTATAACATTTCGGAATGGATCTCGTGGTTTTGGGCGAATCAGCTTCTAAGCTACAAATACGTGAACTTTGGAATAAAATACATTTCAAGTCTTCTGATTTTGGACGGACTAGCTTCTTTTGTAGAAGCGAGAAATACAATTGAGGATGATGCCGAGAAGGGGGAAAAAGAAGTTACCGACACTGGAGTGCGTATGTGATAAGTCTGTCCGCTATGGCTGCTACTTGAAGACATAGTTGATGACCACCTGCAGGACGATGAGGGCCACAATGATGACGTAGTCGCGCTGCTGCAGAAAGGAGGTGCCCTCCGCCCGGCCTGCCGTGCGACTCCGCAACGCACAGATGCTCCTAACAATGCACGAAATATATATTTAAAAAATAAAAACAATTATATACACTGTTCCAAATATTGGTCAGTGTTAGCACAAAACCTTCAGGCTTCTGCTCGAAAGCAAAAAATGTCAGGAAAAGCCTACTCGACGAGCTGAACTTTATTTGGAGTCACTTTAAATGGTGTCATTTCTGTACTGACTCCCATTTAACATGCGCTTGAATGTGCTTAGTTATTTCTGAAAATAGCCAAATTTTACATTATAATACGGTGTGCACAAACTTCCTTCAGCTTGTAACACTGAGTCGCCGCTCGTTTCTTCAAAACACCCTAGCTCCACCCCCCCAGTCGTCACGGCAAAGAAGTGAGTCATCCGAGTGGAACAAGCGGATGTTTTGGGCTATAATACTTTTATCATTTGTGTATTTTCAGGGAAGGATGTCAAGAGACCTTTCATTCAGACACCTGCTTTTAAATTGCGACCAAAAAAAAAAATCATCATATGTCCTTTCTATTTAATATTTGATGAGTGTGCGTAAACTTCTCAGTGTCAAGTCTGACCTGTTGATGTCCTGCTGCGCCTGCTTTATGGATTCAATGGCACTTTGAAGTTCACTGAGGTCTGTGCCCTTCTTGCGCAGACGGCTGTTGTGTTTGCTCTTGTGTCCTGTAAATCGCACATATATTTCTTTTCACGCGCTATCTTGAAAACTGCCATGGCTACTTCATTAGGTACAGGTGCAAAATGTGATGTGAAACAGTACGCTAGTTTCAATTTAAAAATTCTATGTAAATTGAACACAAAAGTGTCTCACGTTCACTTCCAGAGGAGTCCTGGCGGTCGAGTTCGGGCGAAGAGCAGCCGCTCTCTGGGCTTTTAGGCTTGTCGCTCTTGTGTTTCCTCTTTGGCACCGTGACCTACACACACACACACACACACACACACACACACACACACAAACACACATGAAGAGCTCAGCAAATATGTAACATAATAACAACATTGGCTAGAAGAGAATAAATTAGAAGTCAAGCACACTGCACACAGATTTCACAACATGGAAACTGAATGCATGCAATAGACACATACATGACGGCTGGTGCTGGGATGTCAGCAGTAAAAAAAAAAAAAAAAAAAAGCAAGCATCCAGATGGACTAAATGCGCCAAAGACTCATTACGACACTATAAAATAAAGTAGAAACAGTTACTTAGCTCAGATTGTCATTTGTTTTAATGCAGTAATAAATTTGATTCAATGTGAAGAAGGAAAATATTGTAACAGTGGCTTCAGCCGCAGAATATTTGTTACAAATACAATGTATTTTTATGATGATTAATATTAACAAATTGTAAATATAATAAAGTATTTTGCATATCAATATTACATGAATTATTTAACAACACGTACAAAGCGTATTCACGCATTTAGCAATTTTAGCCGGAAATTCTACATCCCATTTCACTGTACATGCACTCAGTTACACTATTACTGCTGGTAAGGCACTGGTTCATGCTCAATCCAGCCTAGGAAAGCAGATGAAGTGGTGCACTTCCACTTTCCGAAACAAGACAGAGCAAAGCAAGAAAAAAAGGGCAAAAAAAGTTGGATGTAGGCGATGAGAAAAAAGTGATGAAGACAAAAAAAAAAAACATGAAGCTGAGTAGACGGTGGCTGAGGCGGCAAGATGTTTTGGAAAAAAACCTACCTGGCACTTGCAATTGTCCCTCCGCGACCCCTGGTTACTCAGACTAATAAGACTGCCAGAACGTACCATAGGGGTGCGGTGTCGGACCTTGGTCTGGATACAACCGTCTTTTTCGAACTGGATCAGGTCATTGAGGGGGTCCCACGGCCTTGTGCTACAGAAGAGGGGAAGAGAGACCACCATGACGACCACCAACGTACAATATTTTGAAGTTAGAATATAAGCTTCACAGTCTTTTTCTATCGACTGGCTTGTAATATGGAAGGAACTATTGTTGTGCTTGTTCAAAAGAATAACACAAATTAAAAAATACATTACTGTTATTCAAGAAAATAAATTTGATTATTTTAAAACTAAGTATACCATACTGCACCATTACTTTGAATATTAATAAAGTAATATTCATGTACAAGTCTACATTAATTGTACTGAAACTCTGTGATGCAGTAAAAAACATAATATTGAGGAAAATTCAGAAAAAAAACCAAAAACTTTTAATAGACACAAATCATCCTGACAGTTTTCAATTGCATGGTAGGTTTATTCAAGACTCTAAATTGCCCGTAGAGGTGAATGTGAGTGCGAATGGTTGTTTTGTTTCTATGTGCCCTGCGATTGGCTGGCAACCAGTTCAGGGTGTACCCCGCCTCCTGCCCGATGATAGCTGGGACAGGCTCCAGCGCTCCCGCGACCCTGGTGACGCTAAGCGGCTCAGATAATGGATGGATGGATGGTCATCCATCCATCGCAGGTGGGGAACTCATGCTAAGTATCGGTATAGATACTGGAGACTCACTCAGCATATTTATAATGCCACTCTCCAGTGATGGGATCCTGCTCGAACAGAGTGGGGTTCCACTCCTCGCACTTGGCTTTCCTCTCCCGCGCCGACTTCCTCTGGCTTTCCTCGAGGATGAACTTCTCGTTGGTGGCCTCCGTCTGGTCCTTGTTGTTGATTGCCCTCGTCACGTGCTGCCACAGTCTAGAAATGACATGCGAGAGAGAACGAGGTCATCTGTGCAGTTTAGCTTCACCAAATACAGCGGCATATCTTTTCTAGATGCAAAAGCCCACCTTTCTGATTCAAACTCCCCCTGCTCCTCGGGTGGGACGGTACAGCGGGTGAGTCGGCTCTGCCTCAGGTCCGGTGTCGGATTCCAGAAAGTGTCCACTGTTCCCGTCTTTTTGTCGTTGATGAAGATCTCGCTGTCCTGAGAGAGGACAACATCACGATAACGCTGTTACCACATACAATGAAGCTTCCAAAATCAATATACAATCAATGGACACTTCAGATGTTATTTATGGGCAAATATTACCATGCTAACATGCTGCACACAACAGTTAGCATAGCATAGCGTCTGGCAATTAATTTTATCTGGCTTGTAGCATCTTTATGTCTCAGACTTTCACCTAGTCAGCGGGCTCTTACCCAGTGTCCCTCGAGAGTTGCCAGAACTTCCTTCCCCAGCTTGATCTTTCCGGAGATCTGGTTGACACTGTCGCTGCTTCCCAGGAACGGCTGCAAAGCAGAAAGCGACATAGGATAAGGTTGTTCATTACCTAAAATGAATAAAGTTAACTAAGTGTTACTTGATGTCTTTTACATCTGCTTAAAACAACTAGTCGAGAATGGTTGGGTATTTATGTCCAGCTTTAAATGTTAAGAACATGCTGCCATTTCAAAACTGGGGCAGAGTTACGGATGGAAGGACAAAACAGAAAAGCGGCATGAAATGGTCACTTTAGAATTTAAAAAGGAGCTATCACGGGCAAATGGCCGCTACTTTGTGATCTTACCTTAAGTTTGAACTCCAGCTGAGAACTGTAGCCTGTCTTCTCACACGCAATGGTGATCTGACCACCCAGCTCCAGAGTCATGGTGCCATACAGAATGCCTACCATAACACAAAAAAGACAACTATCAGTCAAAACAAAGATGTTTAAAGAGACATATCATGGGGGGAAAAAATACTTTTCAATGGCTTGTATACAAATAGCTGGGTCTCTGGAGTGCCTGCAAACTGTTGTAAAATTAAACCACGGAGTAATAATAATTGGATAACATATAAAAATGAAATGATCAGCTAGTGTGGGCGAAGAACCAAAGCCACTTTCAAGCGACAGCCAGTGTGTGTTTAATCCTGGAGAGGAGACGGCCCACAGACATTAGCCGGCGAGATCCAGCCTCACTGTTGCTGGCGAGGTGAAGAAAGCCAGCCCTCAAAGCCCCTGTTGTTGCACAACTCGGTTCTCAACGAAAGGCTGACTTGCTATTGACCCAGCAGTACTGTGCTCCTACGCATACACTTGCTGACGAGATGATGAGCGCGAACCAAACGCCAGCTGGAACGCACAAGACTGGACCACAACTCTTGATCTTTGTTTTTTTTGAAAAATAAATAAAGGTAATAAACACCTGCGAACTGTTTTCAAATTGTGAAAAGAAATGGATGTCTCTTTTCAGAACAGTATTCACATGACAATTCCATTTGAAGTGTGTTGCAGGAAGAAAACAATCAATCATGACAATAAATATTGAATGTGGGCACACACAGACCTTTACAGTGAGCGTAGGGCATGTTCATCACATAGTCCTCTCCCCGGTTTAGGAAAGTAAGTCGAGCTTCGCCGTCTAATATGGCCGACAAGGAGTTTCCTAAAAAAAAATGTTTTAAGTAAAAGTAATGGTCAAGAGATTTAATAGGTAACTGGCATATGCTTAAGACTTCTGTTTGTGTGTACCGTAGAACTTGGACTTGGCAAGGATGCTGCCGCTGAGGCAGAATCCATCTTTCCTGTTGCTGACGTAAAATGCTGACACAGGGGGATGATGGGATACCTGAACAGAAATGATAACAGTGAAAGAAACGTGCAGAAATGAATTGAGAAAAGGCTTATCATTTTGGTTCATCAAAATCCATTTTGCTCGTATATTTTAAGATTGAATAACACAAATGAAAAAGGAAAATGAATTATCACTATTAAAATTAACTAATGTACATATGTTATAACAAGACAAACTATTTTGTATTCATTAAAAAAATGGAAAAAAAATAACCATTGCAAATGCTTTCCAAACATATTCAAACGTTTTCTACGCCTGAAGTGGCCCAATCGATCCATTTTAGGTCAAACGTGGCCCTTGGGCACAAGTTTTCCCGACCCAGCCTAAGACGCTGACGGAACTGAAGTTTCGCTTTTGATTGTTGTTACCTGTTCAGCAATGTAGAAGGTCTTGCTGGTGGTCTCTTGGTGGAGCCACATACAGCGGTAGGTCTCGCCGATAATGGGGTTGTAAGGCTTCTTCAGGCCCTGCAAGTTCAGAAGCACGTTCCGTTAGCACAAAACAAACATTTTCTACTTGTATGTCATTGGCGGTGGGATATGTGATCTTCATTCACACCTTTGGCTTTTTGTAGAACCCAGAGATGTACCACTTGACAACTTTCTTCATCCGGTTGTAAGCATTCTCCTCCACCGCAGCCCTGTTAAGTTGAATGCATGAATTAATAAAGAGGAATATCTTTCAACTGAATACTGGTCTCAATCAAGGTTCAGTTCCAATTTTGACAATTATTCCTGCACTCTGCACTTTTCCTGATTCCTCAGTGCAACATCTTCACCTCCCACAAAAACATCCAAGACAGTGAGGTTGAGAGATTGATAGAAGACTCACAAAGCAAGTAGCGCTTTAACTTGGCTGTCAATGAATCTGCATGTTAGTATGAGTCAATGTTATTTATAATTTTTCATGAAATATTGATCGATCGACAGATGTTTGGACTTGGACCACTATTGCAAAAAGCATTTTTCTAATCACAGTTTGATTCTTTTCTTTTAAGGAACTTAGATGATACTGACTGGGCTCTTACCTATCAAACTGAATGAAGACAAAAAAGCGTCATTAAATCTGATCAAAATTATAGTAATGATATTTTGAAAAACGCCAAAATCTGAGGAAAAATACAATTTCCATTAAAAAAAAAGTTATCCAGAAGAAATAATCATTGCCATATACCAAATATAAATCCCCCAGACTGCCAAAATGAAAAAAAAAATATTTCGTTAGCCCACTCTAGTTTTCATCAAATGATACATTTTCAATATTACAGTTTGCACTACGTAACCAAATATGGCTCCTTGCTCAAAAAATGTAGTGTCAATCATTTTGTACTCTTGGAAATGCCTTGAAAAATATATCAGCTCTCAAATGGCGAACAGTGGAATGACTAAGTAGCTCTTACTCAGAAAGAAAGTCCGCATGGTAGTAATAGTCGGAAAGTTTATCCAGGAAGGACCTCGGCTCCAGGATAAACGTGGGAAGGACCACTTTGGACAGATCCATACCCGGTCGCACTTGCTTCAGGAGAGTCCAGATCAGGGATTTGTTCTCCTCTGACACCGTTTCGGTCTGGGCAGCCTCGCCTGCCTGCAAGAACGAATCGTACGGAATAATTACTATTTGCAACTAATATTACAGTATTTCATTCAAAGTATGGTGCACAGAAAGGCTTTAATTAGATGGGTGGGGGTTTAATTAGTGAGCTGTCAAAGTCGTATTAGTGTGGAAATGCACACATGACCCATGTGACAATTTTACAGCAGCTCCGCCAGAGAACATGCTCATTTATTCCCATTAACAAAAATAACAAGCAAATGAAGTGACTACCTCGCCCAGTTCCTCGTGGGACTGCTCGAGGTAGGACGTTTCCCGCACGTGCTCGTTGGGGTCCATATCCACGTACGAGTCGTCCTGGCGCTCCGACGTGTCGCTGTCGCTCTCCTCGCTCTTCTCCAGACCTTCCGGGTCCGACTCCTCGTGGTCCGGCTCGCCCTCCCGGTCGGACTTATCGGAGTAGAGGTCCGGGTCTTTCAAATGGTCGCTATCGTTGAACCTCAATGGCAAATATTATATATAACGTCAGTGCCTTAAATAAAATTTTCGATTTTAATACATTTTTTCTTCTTCGCTCATCGAAAAGGTTTTGCTTTGTGTTCCCCCCCCCCCCCCCCATTCTGGGATTTGCTTTATTTTTTCTGACAGCAAACAAGCTTTGAAAACTGTTTTTTCCCCCTTAGCATTAACTTGCATCCACAGAAATAAGGCAATCTTAGTCGCATTAAAGTGGTGTTTTGAACAAAAAATTGCACTGGCCACTAAACTCGAATTAATAAACAAAATCGATGAATCACCCAGCCTTCGATTTGAGGTACATTTGTCGAGACTTACTGGAATCCGTGCATGTTGTGGGCACGCAGGAGGCTGTAAAAGTTGAGGGAATGTTCTCCGCCAGAGGCCACCGTGCTCATGTCTTCTTTGCCCTCGCGGATCATGGTTCTTTTTAGCAAGCTGGAGCACTTCAAGGCCAGCTCCAAGGCATCCATCCAGCAACGACCTAAAAAAAAAAAGGATAATTCCACTACCATCTTCTGGAAAAAAAACAGCCCCCCAAAATTGCAAAAAATGCATCTCTGTTGACAATAATAATAAAAGAACGAAATGTACAATGTGAAGTGTTTTAGTGCATCGCATTTTTATTTTTCAACACTTTTATGACAGTATACCTCATTTAGTAAAAATGGACTTTTTAGGAATTTTGAAGTTGTACTATATCTCAAAATATTTTTTTATTTTAATTTTTTTTTAACAGGAACTATTTTGCATGTGGCGGCACGGTGGACGACTGGTTAGAGCGTCTGCCTCACAGTTCTGAGGACCGGGGTTCAATCCCCGGCCCCGCCTGTGTGGAGTTTGCATGTTCTCCCTGTGCCTGCGTGGGTTTTCTCCGGGCACTCCGGTTTCCTCCCACATCCCAAAAACATGCATGGTAGGTTAATTGACAACTCTAAATTGTCCGTAGGTGTGAATGTGAGTGCGAATGGTTGTTTGTTTGTATGTGCCCTGCGATTGGCTGGCAACCATTTCAGGGTGTACCCCGCCTGCTGCCCGATGATAGCAGGGAGAGGCTCCAGCACGCCTGCGACCCTAGTGAGGAGATGAGTCTCAGAAAATGGATGGATGGATGGATATTTTGCATGTTTTAGTGCCATGGACAGAGACACTGAAGACTTGGTGCATGTTTCAGCACCAAGGACAGTTACGTAATGTGTGAATTACATTTATATGTTTTAGCACCTCGGACAGAGACTTGTCACATCATTTGGACTCCATGCCAGCAATATATTACAGTGGTACAGTGACTTTTGAGTATAATTCTACAGTTGTAAGTCAAATCATTTGTATCTCAAATCAAACTTCCCTATTGAAACGAATGGAAATGCCTTTAACGGATTCCAGCACCCCAAAAACACCCCCAAAAATGTGTAAATTATTTTTTTACAAACAAAAATAGCGCTTTACAGTATATAAAAACATTCAACAAAAACATAGTTAAATAGAATGTAAAGAATTAAACATTTTGTACATCATGCTTTAATTCAATGGAGTTTGTGCTGCTCCTTTTGGTCTGCGTGCCTTGGCCGAAACACAAAACCGCCCATCTAAAGTATTACATTTTATTAAGAAAACTGAAAAAAAAAATTTCGTGCTGAATGCTATTCTGTTAAAGTGAAATCCGAAAAACAGAAAATACCCAAATTTACTTTTGCAAAATCAAATTGTCGAAGTTAAACTACCAATCAGAATATCCTGCAGCTATTAGGTGGTTTTGCATTTCAGCACTGGAAATATCAATTGTTTCAAGTTTTTTAACTACCGCAGTATCAATGGTAGTCTCATTAGCTCGCCAATGGCATTTTATATTGTGTGTTAGCCTTCTGTAAGACAAAAAGCTATGTGGTTTGATTAAATACACAATGTGCAGTTATTTGTTTTATGTTAAGTATGACAGTAAACGTCAACTGGGAGTGGCTATAAACCGCTTGAAGGAAGCACAGTTGGCATCTTCTCAAATTTTAGCTCCAGCACGAGGACAATAAATTCGACCGAGTGACAGCTCTTAACTTGAAAAACCCATACATTGGGGCACTCGCAAGTCAAGGTACTGCTTGTGTGACTTTATGTCATCACAGCTTTGAGTCCATCTAATAAGCAGCTGACAAGTAGACAAATGGACGACAACTATGAATGACAGCTTGTCTCTTACCATCAGACTCGGACGCCGCACGGAAGATGAGGTGGCTGCTGGGTAACGGCTGAGTGATGGAGCCCACCGCTTCCCCTTTGGGGCCCTGTAAGGACGTTTTAATTATTTACACACACTAATTGGAAAGCCAGTGATGCACATGCTTTAATAGTGGAGAGACCAGCCCAGAAATGGAATGGCTCAAGTGTGTGTTTTGGAGGTGGAGAGTTGTGATCAATAAACAAGAGCAAACGCTAGACATGCAATCATGGTTGGAGTGGATTGAATGCTTTGTGTTTCTGTTATTCAGATGCTCCCTTCATTTTGCACTTGACATTCACATCCTGTTTAATTCATCCACAGGAGACAAAGGATTTTGTTTTCAGTAAAAGACCATTTTGCATTTAAACCGCTCGCATTGTTCTTATTGTAGGATTACAGCTGAGTAATAATCTGGGATGGGTTTATGGGGTCATTCTTTGTCATGTGTCACATTGTTAAAAGGATCATTCTGGATTTTAGTACAGAGCTTCAGTCAATCGCAAGACATCTAAAACGTGACTCGCAGCTAAAATTAAACCATTGGAAATGGTTTCCAATGAAGCAATTCCCCGAGCAAAATAGAAGTGGCGACAGTACTCGTAACATTGTAAAAATTTGGTATTTTATGGGCTATAAGATGATTGTATACTTTGAAGCCTGTAAATGATTTCAAATTACTTAAAACAATAAAATATAACTAAAATCACACACAGGCGGCACCGTCTGCCTCACAGTTCTGAGGACCCGGGTTCAAATCCCAGCCCCACCTGTGTGGAGTTTGCATGTTCTCCCCGTGCCTGGGTGGGTTTTCTCCGGGCACTTTCCTCCCACATCCCCAAAACATGCATGGTAGGTTGATTGAAGAGACTAAATTGGCCGTAGGTGTGAATGTATGCGCAAATGGTTGTTTGTTTCTATGTGCCCTGTGATTGGCTGACGACCAGTTCAGGGTGTAGCCCGCCTCCCGCCCGCAGATAGCTGGCATAGGCTCCAGCACGCCCGCGACCCTTGTGAGGATAAAGCGGTAAAGACGATGGATGGATGGATGGATGGATGATCACACACAAACGGGCACCTTATCTTTTCCACTTTAAATTGTACATACTGTACATAATTGATAATATTAACCTTTTTTCTGTCTCGTTACATGAAGCAACTTTGTCTTTTTTTGTAAATACTATATCTGAAAAGCAGACACTAATCATTTTAAGGGCATTCCTTTTTACAATCATTAACTTTAATTATCATTATTATTATTATTGACGAGGGCTGCAGCTATCAAATATTCTTAGAACTGATTATTCTACAGATCGTCCCATCGATTAATTGGATAAAAATGGATTTTGCATTATTCAACAACAAAACGTTCATGTGAGGTGCAGGTATTATTGTTGTCCACTTGGGGTCACCATCCTCATGTTCCACACAATAATATCAGATTTTTTTTTGGGATGTCGATTAATCGTTTCAGCCCTACAATAATCGTTTCAGTCCTATATTAACAACAACAACATACTCGTACTACTACTACTACTACTACTACTAATAAAAACAATCATCCATCTATCGATCCATCATCACGATAAACTTCACATTGACTTGGACAATAATAGTACAATCAATTTTGTATGTAGAGTATGTATATTATTTTGATGCGTTCTATCTTAATTATTTTCCGGGGGATATTTCTCCCCAATGGATCATTACTATAACTAAACATGTATATCAATTAATATTTCACCTTGCACACTGCCCACATGAAATAACTTGTGATCCTTCCGGGCACATATGACTGGATTGGGTCTGATTTGGGAATACTTTTGAGGCTCCCTCGAGTTGCGTTGGCATATTCTGACCTTGACGGCCCAGATGGACTGCTCGAGGGGGTGGAAGAGCTTGAAGCAGAAGCCGTCCTTCTTGGAGGGTCTCTCGATCAGCTCGCAGGCGTTGAGCAGCACCGTGCCCACCCACTGGCCGTTCTTGTGGGTCTTGTAAATGAGCAGGACGCCCGGTTTCAGCACGCACCACAGCTTGGTCCAGCTCTTCAGGGTTCCGCGGATCTGCAACCGTCAAATACTTATTAACTTTATTCCCGACACTAAAGTTCAACTTATTTTTTTGCATCTATCGGATAATAAATAATAATAACAAAAATTGGCTTGTTACTACCTTCAGCCAGTCGGCCATGACAATGACAGAAGGGTCAGTGATGGTACTGAGCAGCTCTTTTGTCGCCCTCTTCTTCTCTTCCCTGTAGTTCTTCTTTTGGACCTACAGACAGCATCAACAGACATAGGCAATACAATTATTAAATAAAGAGTCATTTGCCTTTCAAATGGACAAACACATTATGTCAACATGTTTTCCAATGACAGGACAGCCTATGAGATCACTGGTTATCAGGCTTCACATAACGCGTTGGCGTCTTTATGTGTGTCCGGATAATGTGCAAACAGATTTAGATTTAAAGGGCAGTTTTTACCTTGAGGGACTCCTTCTTGGTGAGCTTGCCTCCAGACGCGGACACGTCCTTGTCGGAGCCATTGTACAGCTTGGTTTCCGACTACAAACGCACCCAACAAATGAATAAGGAGACATTTAATTGAAATTAAATGGAAAAAAAGGTCAGGGATGTGGATTACTTTCATATAGAACTTGACTTAAGTGTCACTCAGTATTGCTCTTTTTGTTTGAGAGTTCCATTTTCAACAGTGGGTAAATTCGTACATTTAATCTAAGAATCAGAATTAGCATGTTATGCAGAGAATTGGGTGGAGGGGGACTCGACAAATAAAAAGTTCCATGAAAACAATACAGTTAAATAATAAAAAGATGATTACAAGTAAAATAATAACAGTGAATAAAAAATAAAAAAATAAATAATACAAATTTATTTAAATAACAATAAAAGTTATATAAATAAATAAAAGGTAAAATAATGAAAATTAACAGTTAAATGATAATAAAAACATTAATAAAACTTCAAATAAAAAACAAAATCCCAAATAAAAATTGAAGTAAAAATGAAAAGGGAAATGAGTATCATCTGCTTTTGCCTTGCTTTTCACGCTAGCCCAGACTTAGCACACAGCGAGCTGAATCAGACCTGTAAAAGGCCTCCTGTAAGTGTAGGTATGCGTCTGCCAGTTCACTACGCAAGCCAATTGGGAGTCATTACAGCCCAGAGACATACGCGGAGGAGAAGGGATCATTAAGTCGGGTTAAATAAGGCCCAAAATAAATGCCAGAACAGGAGCAAAAAAAACCCTCTTTCATAAGGTACGCCTGCATAGTCTCATGAGATTAACACGTTTCAAAAGGGGTCTCCTTAAAAATGTTTGTATTGCCGCGATGAGTCTGCATTATGTGCACCTTGCTCTTGGATATGGAAAGCGAATCCTCTTTCAAAGGCAGCGACAAAACATCCTCCTTCCCTCTCTCGAAACCTGCGACGAAAAGGCAAAGACGAAAAAGTCAATCCACACACCGTCAGCATTTTTCAACATGTGACACGAGTACATGCGCGCCTATGGTACATGTGCGTCTATGGCACTGCTATTTTTATGTGGACATCCACAAACAATGAAAAGGCAAACAAATATATACAAGTATAAAAACATGAGGAAATGCACATCAAGACTCCGTGTCAGGGAAGCAGGTGACAACAGATTGTTAATATTTCATGGCCTCCACAAATTATTGTATTTCCATCCACAGGGTATCCGTAATTAGTGTAATCAATGAGTAAATGAATGTTAATTTAATTACACTTTTCTTAATGTTAGTTTTCTTTTCAATCCAGTACAGTATATTTGTTACGTACAGTTCAGTTTTCTATAACCATAACCAAGCACAATATATTGGCATTTCATCTTTCAGAACTTTTTTTTTTTTTTCAAACATTTATCTCGGTACAATATTTATAACTTACTTGAAATACATTTTAATTGAATCCTTATTCAAGTACAGGCTATATTTAAGTGCAGTGTTCAGGCTTATAACCTGATTAATGGTACAGAGGCTTATAATATGTTAAATGTACTTTTGAGGAATTAAAACTCCAGGAATTAAAAACCAAAAAAGGATTATACAAATACAATGTCCTTAGTAAAGGTTGTTTTCACATGGGCTAAGTACACGTGTGGTCCCGCCAGATCATCTGCACCCAGTTGACGCACATCCCCATGCCAACCTATTGTGGTAAACAAGTCAAGGGCAATTCACGCACTTATAGCAGCGAGATGGCATGACTCAGCATCCCCTTCCTCCATAATTGAATGCACACAGTGGGGCATTAAGGGAGCCGGGGGTAATTACAAGTTTTCCACTTTTAAAACTGCCACATACAGCCATTAAGTATGCTGCGATGCATTGAATGTATCAATTTGCAATCAAAGCTCCATGTTCTCAGATGCCTGACTGGCTCTTCTTCGTTTACTCACATTTGTCCTTAAGGAGATAATGGCGACAACACCGCTGATAGATTTCACAGGGGGGGGGGGTTAAATAAGGTCAGAGCCTGCCTTAAAATGCTACTTGATACTTGGGCACGTCGCACATAACCATGACGCCTGGATGTTGCATATACGTCGCTTCATGAATTTAAGTCGAGCAGAAAGCCGTGAGAGGGAGATTTCAGACATTTAACACCATCCGCCATTGGTTCCCTTCATACAGTCACCTCAATGTACACAAAATGCGAGGTAAGCCAATTATCTTTAAAGCATGACAATGCAGTGAAGAAAACATGTTGTTAGAGAGCAGATTGACAGCAATTTGGCTTGTGTGGGATTTTCGCCAACTGCCTCGTTATTATTTTGGCAGATGTCTTGGAAAGAAACAAAAAAAAACAAAAAACATGGCATCTCCACTAAAGGGAAAATGGAAACCAACCCTCTCTGTGGGTGGCATCCGATGTTGAGTGTTCACAAGACAAGACACAGCTTGGACAGCTTTTGAATTATTTTCGTTTTTACTGCAGGGATGAATATAAATGTGCAATTAGTTCATTTAAATGATATATACATATTTTTTGGACTGTGGTTGTATTCTTTTATACAATGTGGTGTATGTATTCTTATTAACATACTAGAACTTAATAAAAGACACCAAAAAAAGTCGGACGTATACAGTATATCTGCCACTTGATTTCATTTAGTATTGTTTACGCAACTTTTTGCATTAACTGATGCTGGATGCATAGTTCCACTGAATGCTGTGATAAGAATATTGCCTTATAATGTAATTAATAATCACCCACTTCAGTTCTTCTAGACTGTTGCAAATGCCTTCCTGCAATGGTCGATACGATACTAAAGGATCAGTGTCATGCTGACTTCTGTATGGGTTGTATGTATCATTATCAACCACAAAGAGACACGCTGTCCAGTGTCCACTCATTTTACCTTTTCAAAAGACGCATTCACAGCGTCCATTTCTTTTGCCAGTTCACCTGTTGTACATACAAAAAGGGAGACATTGCCTGATTAATCTAGTAGTATTAAAAGTGTCCTGAAGACCAGTATACAGCCCGCAGTCATGCATTTGTAAACAAAATGACTAGAACGTTTGAATCCCAGAGCAACGTGTGCGCAAACTTGATGTAGAAAGATTAAAATCATTTTTGTTTAATAAAGTATGAAAGGAAAAACTGAAATAATGAGCCCTGGTCATCGGAAACAAGATATTTAAAGACGAGATGGCGTATTAAATCGTAAAATAAGACATAAAAACCTCAGCCAGCATGAAATGACCCAGGAAATGAATGCAGCTCATTTGATCTTATGATATTTATATGTTGTTCATCCATCCATCCATCCATTTTCTGAGCCGCTTCTCCTCACTAGGGTCGCGGGCGTGCTGGAGCCTATCCCAGCTGTCATCGGGCAGGCGGCGGGGTACACCCTGAACTGGTTGCCAGCCAATCGCAGGGCACATACGAACAAACAACCATTCGCACTCACAGTCATGCCTACGGGCAATTTAGAGTCTCCAATTAATGCATGTTTTTGGGATGTGGGAGGAAACCGGAGTACCCGGAGAAAACCCACGCAGGCACGGGGAGAACATGCAAACTCCACACAGGCGGGGCCAGGGATTGAACCCGGGTCCTCAGAACTGTGAGGCTGACGCTCTAACCAGTCGGCCACCGTGCCGCCTATGTTGTTCATAAAAGGTTAAATATCCTTCCTGGGTAACAACTGTCAGACACCATATATTCTGAGTTGAACCAGTGCCAGGACGACAAACATTGTCAGCGTACATTGATTTTTTTTTTTTTGTGTGTCTGCGTACGAACAAACATGCCTCACAAACCTCATCTTTGCTTCTATGCCCAAGAAACTGAAATCACTGCGAATGGCGGCGGACTACAATAAAAACAGCAATTCCAGGAACAAAACAATACGACAAAGCAATAAGCACTACTCCGCTGCACCAACTGTCATCTTGCAAAAAAAGTGCCTGTTAGCAATCCAAAATCAGAAGATGGAGCAAAACAATGACTCAGACGTCTACTGGCTCAAAGCAGATGCAGAAAGTCTTTTTTGGGGGTCATTTTTAAGTGCACAAGTAATAGAGAAAATGCATTTGTTTCTGATGAATATTGTTTGAAATATTGACATACAGGGGCAGCCCATTATTGCACTTAAGCACATTTCCTCATTAATCAGTGCAACACTGGGCCAAGTCCCGCGTCCAAAATGGCCACGACCATGAAACCACACTTCACCTTCCGAACAAAAACATCCCAAAAACGTCAGGTTGAGAGATTGATAAAAGACTATTGGAACCTCGCCCAAAATTGCGCTAAACATTTAGAAGAGCAGATACAAAATATTAAATCACTCCCCCACAAAATGACAAAAATGGAGTTCGCCCACTGTAGTTCTCAATGTCTCAATTTTGTGTTTTCTTCATTTGAATAACAATAATAAAACAATTATAGTTTGAAAAAAACAAATTTATAAATAATGATTAAAAAAATGCTAATTCATAAATAATCTTAATTATTTTGTTTATAGATTTTCTAAATACTTTATACTTCAACCAGATTGACGGTTAATTGTGTTATGCTAACATTGTTGGTTCAAGTAACGTAATGTGCAGAAAATTCAGCAAATCAAAGTCTTGTTTTTCTTTTTTCACCATTTCAGCATCTGGGGTATACAAATCTCGTGCTCCCGCAACAAAAACTTTGGTAAATACAAGCCACATCGGGATAGTTAGTAAACAATCCAAAAACAAGTCAACCTATTGAATAGGCATGATCTCCACACTAATAAATCGGCATCAAAGGTGTCCTGGCCGGTCCACCGGCGGGAAAGTAATCCTGGGTTACCATGGCAATAACAGAAGATACTGATTACCATCATCATGATTATAAAATAGCTACTTTACCTCATGTTTTCCATACGTCTGCTTTAAAAGATATTATTGGATACATCCAACCAAACCAAGCCACAAATTGACCAAATAGGAACTACTAGACATTAGTCACACTTTCTCTAATGACTCAGCATCACTCTAATAATACAAACACGTGTCAATCACAGGACACAACTAAAGGATGGACTACCCCTACTTCCTTTCCGACACCCACCTGACAGTGAAATGGGCGACAGCTCGTTATAGCCCCCGAAAGAGGCATTGCGGATGAGTTTGCGTCCGTCCGGGTGCGGTGGTCGCAGCGAGGCCGTGCCGCCGCACGTGGAGAAACGGCGACGCCCCAGCAGGCCCTCCTCCTTCATCATGGGGGCCGGCGGGCGATCCCTCGGCGAGGGTGTGGAGGGAGGGAGGGATGGACGGGTGGGGCGTGAAGGTAAGGGAGAGGTTGGTGACGAAACCCCGAGGGCAGAGGGCGAAAGGGGGACTCCCTGCGCTCCTACGGTGAGTCGAGCCAAGGAACCAAAACAAGAGAAGAGAGCAAGAGAGCTCAGAGTGGAGTGCGATATTTCCTCGATGCTTCCCTCAGCTGACAGCTCCCTCCCTCTCCCTCACTCGACTGTGAGCGACGAGGCACGCAGCGCTCTGGAAGTACCTCACGGCCCCTCCTACTCACTCCCCTCCGGATGGGGAGGAGAGCTGCATCCAAGTTGGAGAGGAAAAAAAGAAAAAAAAAAAAAAAGGAGCCTCATCTTATATCGTATGCTGACGAGCACTTCATTTGGAGCACTACCATTCATCTGGTTTGTTTTCTTAACAGCTTAACTGGATGGCAAACTTTAACAAATGTGGAGATGGTGCGAAAATGAATAAAATATTTATACAGCATCCTTCTCTGCTTATAATACGAAGCCAATTGGAGATTTGATGTTTAGTATTTCTCCAAATGCTGTTTTATTTAATGATTTATTTTGTTTTTTTTTACATTTTTGTCGTGTTTTAGATAAAAAATTAACACATGCTAAGTGTGGACCTTGGTCTAAAATGTAATGTATCATTGTTACATACACTGCATTCATATATATGTACAGTACTGTTATATGTAATTCATATCATCGTATTTAATTACAATGCAAACTACAACCGCAATGAAAAAGAATCATAAAATAAATGGGATATACATAATGCTGAGTTTTGATTGCCACTTTTACAGAGGCTTTAGTATCAAATTTAATTGTTCATTATATTTTATTGCATTTCAATCACAATTCTGCAGTGAAATTAAATTTTGTACCACTACAACCTCAAAAACAACAACAACAATCTATAAGAAATCCAATGCACAACTAAAATGTTTTTTTTGGAGCATTTTGATCGACACACTTTATTATATGTAATTTATCATAATAATTAAAAAATATATATATTGACAGTAACCATAATTGATTCATTATACATGAGACTGTGAGGTATTAATGTAACAGTTTTTGAAATATTTAATTTAACATACTTTTATAAGTACATTCATATAAATTATCATGTGATTTAGCATATCAGATTTTAATTTACAATTAATTGCAGTCCTGCAGGGAAATTCTATTCAGTGGTGGTTCTCCTCTTTCCAATGTAAGAAAATAATGCTTGAATTTGGATTGAAACTGGAACTGAAAGTTATCAATTCAATAAAGCTTTGACAAGAATAATAACTACAAACGCATAGAAACTTTATGGGAAAACAAATAAAGTTAATAGCATATTCCACCCTGAAGGGAAATTTGATCTGCCAAGTCCTGGCACATAAAAAAATGTTAATGGAAGAGTATTTTTAAAGTTGTAAATTCAAATTTGTAGCGTTTGAGTGTGGGATTGCATTAAACACAAATACAATTTACAACATTCATAAGATAAAACACAATCAAACAATATTAGAATCAACCTAGATATGCATACAGCCAACATATTTTTCAAATCAAGTACAGTACATCTTAATTTTTAAAGTAGTAAAATGGTTTATGTACCGTTCAGTTGTATTTAACTTTTTATTATGGTACAATACATTTGCATTTACTCTTGTTTTTAAACATGGGCGCATTTTTTTATTTAACCTGTTTTTGCAATCCATTTTAACGAATCATTTAAGGACAGCTTCTTCTGCTTTGTTTAAGTGGATCTTTAATGAATGAATGAATTTTTAATGACCATTTAACTTGGTCAACTAGTTACTGTATTTTAATGTTGTTCAATATGGTAGTACTTGGAGAGATCAGTATATTTTGAAGTGGAACCTCTGTGATCTATAGGAAAATGAAGCTGCTTTAAGGCTATTAAAAAAAAAAAAAAAAAAAAAAATTGACCTCGCCGTGACCGCCTCCCGCCTCGCCTTGCGAGCAAAGGATTAAAAGTCAATGCCACCATGCGGCTTTCGTAATACAAAGACATAGCAAAACAAGTGGTCGCACGCAGGTAAACACAACCACTTGGACTAAAAAGGCTTCAAGTAGACCCTGTAAATCCAGGGATTAGCTTCGGAACAAAGAAGCTTTTTGAACGCGATCATCCCATCGTGCCTTTTTCCACCTAGCTAGTGTCCACATCCACTCAAGGAACAGGAAGCGTGACAACACTGGATGAGTAATTATACTGAGTGCGCCTCCTCCCACACAACATTTCCAACCATGAGATGACACTGAGGATTAAATTGAACAAGTGAAGCCTCTTTATATCACACTTTTGCTTTGATTCCAGGTCGAAACGTTCCCGTAATTTCCGAATTGGCTTACTTTAGATGCACACGGCGTCAGCCCAGACAAGCCTCCGGCCATCCAAGCATAGCCGCGTGCCTGCAGCAAGCATACTCTCCATCATGGCGTCGAATTGACTTCCACTAGCTTCTCTTGTCACCGCCTCGTCTTTCTTAGGACTCTCGCCATTCACCGGATGAGGTCATAGGTAAAAGAAGCAACGCCGTGAGGAGATTGGCCGCAGGCGAGGATAAGTTCACGGGCCATAATCCCAGAAGCTGAATTTAAATCCGAGCTGACCCCAGCTGCTCTTCTGCCACCTTTGTCATCGTCGACACTGTTTACCTCGGGCCTGTCTGCAGATTCTCTCTGACCACCGATTCACATCTAGAAGCCACGTCAAACAGCCTTTTCAGGGTTTATTTTTGCTTCGGTGAGTCGTCATAATAAGAGTCAAGATTAGCAATGACGTAAACTATTCTGGGGGGTGGGAAAAAAAAAAAAAACATGCTCAATACAAAGGAGAACGTCAGAACGTCCGTAGACAAACAATGTAACAATACTCACAAGCATATAGATTCTTTGTCTGTGCAAATCGACTCATATTACTGCAGTTTTCCTGAGCAGTTGTGACCGTCATTCTTCGTGTATATATATTATGTATTCGTGTATTGCACTATACTGCCCCTGGTGGGCAAGATGCACACACCTGAAGGAGCTTTACAATGACCGCATGAAATCATGATGCACAAACTGTTACATTTTTCTTTTCTGTTCTATTTAAATTCTGTTATTGCTGTATGTTTATATAAAAGGTATGTAGTGTCATTTGTCTTTTTTCATATTAAAGAACCCCGTTTTGGGGGTTGTTTTATGGAGGATTGGAATGGATTAATGGCTGAAGGGGAAAATGGTTTGAGATACAAGTGCTTTTAGTTACGAGAGTGGTCTCGCTGCGACCACCGTAAGTCAAGGCACCACTGTACACATGTATATACAGTATGCATATAGAAAAACTGGAAAAGAACATTTTCATGAAAAAATATCTAATATTCTTTAGCATTATTTTAAAAATGCACAATATATGTATATAAAAAAAATTGTGCCTTCATTGTATTTTGTGGAAATGTGATGCTATTTGTATTATTATTTTCTACCACGCATTTTAAGACCATACAGGGCCCCCTTTCTTAATAAATGGCTTGCTCTCCAATCAATGCATATCACTCCAACTATCAGAACACATTTGAATGCTAACCCAACACAGCATTACATAGAAGAGTCACAAAGCTTGATTCGCAAGGCTGGAAGAATTATTTCGGGGCATCTGGATTCTCTGGTACCAGCGTCACTGCAAGTTACGTGCGCACATTCCGTACGCCCACTCGCCACAGTCTGTCTCAAGACACTTGGAAGAAATAATTGGCGTGGCTCACGTACCTTTCCGCCGCATGCCCCGTCACAACAATTCCACTCTGCAATAATTGTATTGTGCGGTAATTTATGTGAAGTCTCTGTATCCCTTGTGCAAGAAGATATTTCACTATATATATATTTTTTTTTATATCATCTTCACCCAGTGGGAATATTTTCGATGCAACATAAAATTACAAATATGGATCGCATCCGATACTTTACATAGTTCTGTGACAGAGGCTGTGGTAAACAATATTACAACTTAAATCTACAACATATCAACATAGCTTCATTACAATTATATATTTGATTGTATTACTGCTTGCTTCAACATATTTTATTTTCATTGTTTGATTAATATAAAAATGTACGTTCGTTTAAGATATGAATAAATGTATGTATAATACGTACGTATGTTACCTATATGTAGTATATATATATCTCTAAACACCTCCAACCTATAAATGCCTTACGATGAATAGGTAATTGTAGTAATAAACTATTATAAATAATTCAGGCTTTTACATTATTACTAGTTGTCATTGTTTTATGATTTATTAATTTAATACTTGAATTACTTCACATTTTATTTTTACAATGTTTAATAGATTTTGTATTTGTTTGAAGTATTTACATTTTATGCATCTATTTGTTGTTTAGAATTTGTTTGAAAATTTTTATATTAGCTTAAAAATGCACATTCCTGCAGGACAGTAAAAGAATCCATCTATCCATCAATACAAAAAGCAACAAAAATAAATGCCTAAGTTACCCCTAAAAAATATTTAAGTTTTTCACCAATTGTATTAAATAATGGAGTTGAATAATTATTTTACATTAAAATTTTTCTCATTTTATTCTGAATATATACATTATTTAAAGGTTCACTTTTACAATCTTTTATTTTTTAGGATTTGGTTTAATAATTAAATATTAGTTTAAATTTGCAATTTCTGCAGGAAAATAAAAGAATCCAGCTCTGCAGTGATACAAAAGCAAACATCTCCTACCTAATAACTGCCTTATCCTTAGTAATGACATTTTTCTATTACTTATATGAAATATTTTATTTTTAATAATGCATTATCTTATTCAATTTAATAGTTCAATTCTACATTATTTTAAAAATATATTAAACGGAACAAATATATTGTATTATGTTTATTTTGTATTTATTATATATTATAAAATACAGGTAAAATATATATAAATGGAAAGGTAAACTATATATCACCATTTAAAATTACAAAGGGTAATTTATAAAGCAGTTAAATTCAAATGACAAATCTTATCCTGAACTTCAATGCAAACAGCCACCAACACCAGCATTCCACAAGAGGGCGCACTAACACTACAATATGGATAGCTAGACAGACAATAGACAAAAAATGCCTTTTTATAATTACTTTTTTTTTTATATACAAAAAGAGTCATAAATGACTCGCATTCTCTCTTTTTTTTTTTTTTTTTTTAACTCACACCTTATTAGTGAAGTCCCACACATACCGTGGCTGTAGCTGACGCCCGAGCTGAGCGAGGAGGGAGAGGCGATCTGTTCCCGGCTGGGTGTTTGGAGGCCTGCCTCCTTGTCCTTCTCCTTGTCCCGTTCCTTCACCTGGCGCTGGCTCATCCTGCCTGGCGTCAGAAAGGCGGCGTCATCACCGGACGCTATGGCTGCTGCTGGAGATACAAACGTATGTGGCTGTGACCATCACTTATGGTGACAATGGGGGTAAGACATTAGAGGGATGACATATTACTTTTCTAATCTTTACCAAAATTATTATTCATCCATCCATTTTCTACAGCGCTTAACCTGGTAAGTGTTATTGATGAACAAACAAAAATATTATCCACAGTATGTTTTTTAAGTGTTCGAAATTCTATGAGCCATTTACCAAGTGCTTTGGTATGATAGTTTGTGCTATACTCATGGTTTAAACCATTAATAATAAGCTATTATAATCACTTATAGGAGATGGTCAATTATTCGCAAAGTCTCGCTATTTGTGGCCGAGACCTGTATATTAAAATGTTGTTTATATATTAAAAAGTATAGCAGTATTTGGAACAATACTCCGAACTGCGTAGAGCGGAAATGTCAGTTCTACACGTCACGTGTACGTGCAATGGTCATAGTTTAAGTAAGTAGCATCAGCAGTTAATTTTTTTTCCCCCAATATGGTTTAGAGCTTTAGCGTTTATTTCTTTAAAATGATTAATATAGGCATTGTGCCACTATTTGAGGAATACAGCATATAAACTGGTCCTTTCCATGATTGCTCTTAGCCTTTCCTATAAAAAATGTCAGTGGCTTACCAGAGATGGGATGGATCTCTCTCAAGTCTGCAGGGTGCTAGCGGGTGTGGGGAAAAAAAAAAAAAAAGCAAAAGCAGGACGGGAGGGGGGCGTAGAAACAGAAGGGGAAAATGGAGCGCATGAAAGAGAAGGAGAAATGGATGAAGTGTGGGAGAAAGTAAGATAAAACAGCGGGAGGGAATCCACCATGCGTTGTCAGCCGGATGGCGCCGGTGGCATTTTGCGTGCAGTGGCCATCAACAGCAGGAGGAGAAGCCGCAGCAACGATTACAACCAAAAAGAAACACACACAACACAACAAAACAAAACAAATGGGAAAACTGATATTAGTTCAACTAAAACAAATTTGACATGGTGATGGACCGTGAAATGAGGACATGGGTTCTATATGATGACAAAGCTTTTAATTCCCATTTTGCTTTTAATATTAAGACTAGGTCTGAAATGTATTTGAGGTTAATGAGAGGCACTGTAAATGGTGGCAGGTGTGTGCTGACTCCCATTGTACATGTCTTCTGACCCCGGCCACATCCCGGTTTTTAAGAGGGTGTGCATACTTGTGCAACCGCTTTATTCAATTGAGTTGTGCAGGTTATACGTCACATTAATGGTAGAAAACGTTTCAAATGATCTAAGTCTAATTTTTTTCCATCCCAGGAACACCTGGCATTTTAACAGGGTGTGTAGACTTTTATTACATTTCATGAGCTGATCTTTAATTGTTTTTTGTGGAATGTGAGAGTCCGTCTGAAAAGTTCTGAACTCCTGATTTCATGCCAGTGTCATATAAAGCAGCAGATTGGATGCACCTCTATCTCCTCTTGAAAACTGGCCTTAAATTGTGCATTTTTAGTTCAATATTTTGGTTTATAGAGGAAATAATCATATTTAATCTTCGTATTTTGTCAAAACAATTCATACTATATAGAAACGTGTACCCATACTCAACCTTTTATCAAAAGGCTGTAAGACTTAATTAAGGCTGTAGTGTTTGGCGGAAAATTGAGGCCACGGTCAGGATTCCAACAACTCAGTCAGACAAAACAAGCGCAGGCAGCTCGACGCGTTGAAAGACAAAGCCAACGATTCCACTGATTGGATATTGCTCTGTTAATCAGGAAGCAGCACCCGAGTCGCGACGTTGCGATTGGACGAAGCCTTGAGAGCCACAGTCTGAGAGGATCAAGCGCTCCTCAGAGGCGCTTAGAGAACAATAAGGCGAAAGGATTACGGGAACGGTCAGTGACAGTCGGAAGATTTGTAGGGTAGCACCGACGTAGTCGCTTTTCAAAATGAATCGCAGTAACGCCGTGCTTACGCTATGGCCACGCCCTCCATGTTTTGAAACAACACTTAAGTGACTTAGTGTCTGGCTTCATATCTTTTTTTTTTTTTAACATTTAATAACTCAAAATGAATAGGGTTCTTGCCTGATGGCTTTCCAGAAACTTAATAATTGCCATTTGAGATGACCACATAGGACAATGCATAATTACTCCGAGAAGGATTGGCGTTATCTTTTAAATACATAGTGCATTTTCAAGCTATCTATGCTGAAACCTCATAGCCACGTTTTTCATAGCTTTTTCCGCCAGCATTTGGGGGAAAAAAAAAATAAAATTATGTTGGGAGTTCATTCTGTTGAAATATCGAAGAAATGTCAAAACAATCACGCACCAGCAACACTAACGGCCACATTTTGTTAAAGCGGAAGGAAACGCAAAATTTTGGGGGACAAGAATATGTTGTATGTGCCCCCACTCATCTAAAAATGGTATTCTAAATCATGTTGCATTTGCGGAATAATAAGTATCAATTTTCAGCAATCTCAGTCTTTTCAAACTATTTGCCACATTTGCACGTCAGGGTGCTTCACTAACTTTTAACAGTGTTAGGACCTTCACTTAGCATTCTTCTTTAGCACATTATTTTTGCTGTTGCGCTTTCAGTGTTAGTTTGGTTACTAGCATGCCTAGTGTATTTACATTTAAATGAAAAAAAAAAAAAAAAAAGACAAGTGACTGAGGCATGGCATCTATTTCAAAGGCTGCCTTGACTACAGCACTCGAAGATGACGAGTGCTTGCTTACTATGTATAAAATATCCCATCTTACGTAATGGGTAAACATCAGCCACAGCTTACAGTCAGTCTCTCTGACCTATTTATTTTCAGTAGCAGGGGAATGAGAGAGATAATAACAACCGTTTTGTTTTTGTTTTTTCTCCAGCTCCAACTTGACATTAACCCAAAACATTGCACACAAACTCTCCGTCCATTCCAGTTAAGTGTGAACTGTGGGTCATATAATAAAAGTATTTTGCACCAACATGCCGACGACGATGACTCAGAAAGAACAGGAGACATGTTTCCGGCAACTGAAATCGATGAGTCATTACTGTCGCATTACTTGTTCAGAAGACACTGGAAGAATAAATGAATAGGGATACGGCGCTCATTGAGTTAATTTCCATCACTTCTATTCAGAAACTGCTTGAACCACAATTTCAAGTATTATTATGACTGTTAGATGCCAATCTATTAATACTGGCATCTTTGCAGCATTACCGCAGTGTTCTCCCACTTGTTAACCGGAACGCAGACATCTTGTGACTTTATACTAATGACCCCCACAGTAGATGGACCACGGCATTACATTCCCATCGAGAAAGACTTATGAAAGGGACTCAAGTCCAATTGAATAAGGTTAATGAGAAAAGTTTGCAGGCTCCACCCACACACACTTAAGTTTTCCATCACGCTCTGCCAATGAGTTCTTCTGTTCTAATATGAATGCTTCATATGGAATTCTTGGAATGCTAAAGTAGCATAATTGTTTTTACTCGTATTAGTAATGGTAGTGTAGTGGTCCCTATATAGCTTATCTTATCCTATATATTTAAATAAAACCTTCCAAAGTCTACGGCCTATTCGTTCCCATCACCGCTGCTTCCCACTCGCGACGTGTGAAAACTACAGCAGGCAGTGGTGTCACACTGGCTTGATCCAGCAAGAACTAGCACATCTGTCAGCTCAAGTGGGGGGTTCAGCCTCAGTCTTACGCACGGGTTATACGGTTGGCAATGAATCACATGCTGGAATTATTGTACCTTTTTAGGGAATTCTACCAAGCAGATCGACAGATCTAACAGTTAACGTTGGAAGAGAACATAAAGGAACTTCATATTATGGCCTGACTGACAGGAAATCCATAAGGAGATAACAAACATCCTCTCTCAGCATTTTTAATTGAAGTTACTGGAGGTGGTGCGAAGGACAATTTTAACCTGACACTTCTACCCACGCAGACTGCGTTTCATTAGAGGATAGCGCTTCAGCATGTCTGTCTTCAGAACAGCACAAGTGCGGGGGGTTAAATGAAGTGGGCGGCCTCACACGGCGAGCGCGACTGACTTGGTTTCATCTCGGCAAGGGCACTCGGGCTCAGGGACGCTACATGGAGGTGACCTGGGGGGGGGGGTGATATTAGTTGTGACATTGGAGATTTAAAATGGTTACAGCGCAGGAATCCTATTGGAGAGGCAATTAAACTCAAGGATTGTTGTGTAGGTAGGGATAATGCAAACAAGACTAAATAGAACCACTTGCTGATCTCATCCAAATGAACACTTTAAAAGGCACATATGCATAGATAATTGATTTTTTAATTGCTAATATACAAACACAGTGGTAGGTTGACTTAACGATTCTCCCCACTTTGAAGTTTTTCGAGCAGCTTGGTCACTTTTTTGCTTTGTGGTGCAACTAAAATTTGACTTGAAGTGAAAAAAAATACAAATACAAAATGAAAACACTCACAAGGAGCACAACACAGGCGTTAATTTAGTCATTGACTGTAGTCAAATGAAAAAAATGAGAGTGACACACTTTTGGCTATTTATTGAAGGGGACAAGCAGCCGAACAGAAATACAAAATGAAAACACTCGCAATGAGCATGGAGGTGGTGTGGAAAATGGCCAACCCAAGCTGGAATGTGAGCCAAGTGAGTGACATCATCACTAGGCCACACCCCATTAAAAGCAGACCGACACAAAAATACACGACAACGTATGTGCAAAAGTGTCTTCGTGAGGGCTCGCTTCAGGACTCGGTGATTCCCAACCAGTGTGCCGTGAGAGCTCTTCTGGTGTCGCGCGGGAAATGATCAAATTTCACTCAATTGGTCAGAATATTATTTATTTACAAAAAATAATGTCTCTTTGTTCTCCTCTACGCCAGCGGCAAATAAAGACAGACAGAACAAATAAATACTCTTTTATTAGATGGCACAAAGTGTATAATTGACTTGTGTATCCACTTTTAATCTCATTTTTGTTTGTTGGTGTGACGTGAGATTTTCCACATGTAAAATATCTACATTGGCTCAATGAAGGTTGGGAATCACTGCCCTAGATTCACCCCCGGACGTCATGGTAACAATCCCATTGGCCAAATAGAATAGCGGGCTCATGATGTCAATCAGTGTGAAAAGTGGATGTTAGGGATGCTTTATCCAAAGAATATAAAAAAAAAAAAAAAAAACTTTTCTAAAGACACCTGGGAACTGTTTTAAATTGTGAAAGAAAATGCAAAATATATCTCCTTTTGAGTTCAGCGGTAAGCAAGCAGTTGAGGACAACCCAAAATGCACCAAATCAAAGCGCATGACATCATAACAGCCCTAAAAGCATACAATGTTACTAAGCCTATTCGTAAACACAGCTTTTTCTAACTTAACACACAACAAGAGTGTTTTTGTTTCATTGAACCCGAAAGCCTCATGGGACTTGGGGAGAGTGCAATAAAGGGGCACGTTTTCTGTCCTCTCCCTGCCTGTAGAGGCGGGCTATTTAATGTAATACAATTCTACTAGGTCCTCCTGGAAAAGGCTTCGAAACTGCCGTCTGTAACATCAAACACAATATTCAAGTATTGTGCTTCTTAAAATAGTTTTGGGTCCTGATAGGAAGAAGGTGTCTGGGTCTGCCTCTTTAAAACCTGTACTGTTGATGAATGGTTCCTCAGCTGTCAAGCGACCTAACAAACGTCCCTTCTGCCAATTGCCTTTATGGGGTAGATTTATTGCAGCAGCGGAATCCCTGCACATGCACGTGGTTGTCGACCGAAGCAAGTATTAAAAGCTGCCGTTCACAAAATGAGCGACTAAAACCATGCAACAATATTTCAAGTGCGGAGCCTAATAACACAAGACATAATGTCTCACAGCAGACTACAACTCTACAAAAATACACAGCATCAGTCATGCATCTCTCAAGAGCGCCTACTGTTTCCTTTTTGTCACTTTGTTTACGGCCCCCTCGCAGGAGGCAGATAAAGGAAATGCATACCGTGTGGAGGGAGGTGAGCTTGCTGTTGCTGCTGCGGCGTGCCACGACCGAGCTCACAGCCGTCTTCAACTGAAGGAAGGAGACAAGGCAGGGAGCCTCACTCATTTATTCCCCCTTTCCTTCACTAAACATCGTCCCGAGTATATTTGTTGCCTCACCCCTCCTTCTTCTTACGCTTTTAGTGCAACCGCTCTCTGTTGCCGTACTTCTCTTTAATTGGATTCTATATTACATCACAAACCAACCTTTGACCGCACGTCTCCTTTTTTACAAGGGGAGACAAAAACATCATACAAATCATCAGAGCGCCGCACGACCGCGCAAACAAGGAAGTGGGCGTTTTATAAAAGGCTGAAGTGGAAGCCACAATCGGGACCTTGTCTCGTGTATCTGGGCAGTTATTGGAGCGCTTATGCGTCCTTAGGGACAGCCCCTAGTGCTGATGTTGACTGACGCCCTTCTGCACCAATAAACCAAAGCGACCAACATCAGCCTACAGAAAGACACGCGGGCGACCACCCAGCGGCGGTTATCATGGAACCAATAATGCACTCTCCTCTGCCAGTGTTCACGTTCACCAACCTAACTCACTGTTTAACACATATGACACAGAATATGCAGCTAAAGATAGGTTGTTGACTAAATAAAATGAACACTCAATGAATCACCCAAAAATACAGTTAATGGCATGCGAGAATCTGTCTCTCAGCAGTTTATCAGTGAGCAGCGCAGGGTTGTAGCTCATCTTCAAATAGCTGACGTCTGAAAAAAGGAATCAAGACTTTAATCGGGTTTCTCTTTTACTGCGTGACGAGTTTGTGATGGTGTAAATATGTATGGGCTCGTGATTGGCTTTAAAGGAGATGGCGCTGCCTGCAGCAAAATGTTTCTGAAATCAAATCTTTTAGTTTTACACAGCGGCAGTTGTTTTGGTTTTGCTGGGGAAGGAAATCCAACATCGAACAATGCTGTGCTGGACAGTCTTCTTCGCTAGTAGACTAGTGGCGAGTAGCTATTTTTGTCCAAATGATGCTTGTCGGCTTGCGCGTTTGAACTCCTATTTTCTCTCTGCGCTCTGGACTTAGTAGAGGGACCTTCTCTCCCTCTTCTCTTCATCGCACTGCATCTAATTCCAGCAGAGCTCAGGTCTACCCAGCATTTTGCTCCACAACGTGGCACTACACCACTGAAACACAACTCTAAATTCAAACTTACCTGTATACTTATACAGCAAAGACGAAAGAAAAAACGGCCGTGTGAAAAATTTAGTATAGCTATGTGACTAAAATTTTCAAATCCCGCCCAGACGCTATTTAAGGCTCCAAAAAGATGGCGTGTCCCTGGTAAATGACAACCTTCAGGATGGCTGAAGCCAACTTAAGTGATCAATAATACACAATGCAATCTAACCTCACACCATATGCGCTGTCGTGCCGCTACACAGCAGTAAAGACAGGGCTTAATGTATTTTTAATTGTCCTGACAGGCTTCACATGGGTCTTTTGATAAAAGCGAGGCTATAATGGCTCCCTTTTTAAGGGGAACACACACATGCATGTTTTTAGTACCAATGACTCAATGTTCGTGCCTGTCCTTCTCATGGCAGCGTCAATAAATCCATGTTGTAGTGATTACTGGTCTCGAGCTCAACCAGCATCTCAGCATAAAAGCCTAACTCTCTCAGGGAATGACTGCTTAGGCACTTCAAAAAATCTCCCTAACCCCCCAGCCCTCCACTTTACTTCAACTCGTTTACTTAGTGGAAGCAATATGACCCAACAAACATTGCTGTCACGTTGGCTCTGCGAGCAAAAGAGGCAAAAGCAACTTTGTTTTTTCTCACTCCCGCCTGAAGCTGATATTCACCTTTCTTTTTTTCCGAGGCTAGCTTATTCCTGACAGGCGAGCTGACATTTTTGCTCCCGAGAAGAAAGAGTGTCTATGCCTCGCTCTGGCATTTAGATCTCATTTGTAGTGGTTGAGCTAGAATTAGAGGAAGGGTTTCATTTCAAAGGTGTCTTTTTTATTAAAAGGAAGATTGGTAGGTTTTATTTGGGGGTTGGTTGGGGGGTTAGGGTAAGGCTAACCTATGGTATTGTTATTTTGTACGCCTATTCGGTTTGTTTATTAGCAGCATTACTAAATTGTGCCGTGCTGGGGGTTGTATTATTTATTTAGCATCTAATATTGCGAAAACATCTATCTGCTACAGAGGAGGAACATTCCCGCCACTTGCAGGAAAACCGCACACTGTGTGCTCTTGGTTATGTTTTGTTTTTTTGGTCTTATGGACATCCAGTATGAATAACTGTTGTATTAATGAATAAGAACATTATCCCAAATGCTATTCATGCGATAATTACAATTGTACCTTAGCAACAACAACAACAACAACAACAAAAAACACAATAAATTGTACCATATTTCTTCATATAGTGGCCGGGGAGCTGTTTAATTACTCGACTGTAGTGACTGACACATATTAGGGGTACGGCATTTATTTCTTAAGTAGGATTTGTACAAGACGTCTACTACGACAGAGGATTGTGTCGGTCTTAATAAAGGTAAATCCAACCCATCTGGTTAGCTTCATTTCTTGGATTGAAAAACAATGCATCTGTCTGAGGTGTGGTGCTTAATTTTTCATGGGCCCGCGATTAATTGGGGCACGGTGAAGGCACCATATGAGGAAATATACTTCCGTTCTCTGACTCAAGTTGAATTTGAATAATTGCAGCATAAGTATAGTTTTACCCCCAATAAACGCCTGCCAACCAAAAGCAGCCGTTGTCGGTGGAGGTTGGACACATCCCTTGACTGTGGATGTCCGCGTGTGAAGACAACCTGGCATAATTCCCAGAGGCTTTCATCTCTCTTTTTTTTCTTCCAAGAGCCCATCAAGCAAACAGCGAGGGACTGACACAATACGTCCCACAGTCTTCATCTCGCACCAGTTGGCATTGCCGCGACTCATAATGAGTGATTAGGTGATAACACATCATCGTGCACGGCATCCCTGGGCAGTCTGATAAAATTCTTGAAAAGGTTAGCAATCAATAGAAATAGTTCATTGCCGATATGACTTCCAGAAGCCATTCGTCATTAGTGTCTTAATCGTGCAGACACTAAAAGAGGCTCTGCATTCATAATTATTCACGCCACGCTGAGAAACTCAACGCAAGGGCAAAGGGCTTTTGGGTCTGCAACCCAATAATCCCACTGTGTATCATTTTGTTTGATGGCCTGTGGGAGAGATGCAGCGATGTTATCGGGCTATCTGCAATTATAATTGCACTCCCACTCACTGGGGAAAAAAAAAAGCTACAGGGGGATTAGGGTGAAGATGAAATGAAAGGGCAGAATGCCTCACCTGGGAGTTGAAAGAAAGGAAGTGGCACTTTATTGCGTTGGTGCTGACTGAAGCTCCCATCAGTCACATAAGAGACTTTATGGAAGTGCTTAATATAGATTGTGAGTTATGTGCTTTTATAAATATTTGTCTGGAAAAAAAAAAAAACATGATCGAGTCTCTGGCCAACCCTGTAAGTGACTCAGGAAGAGCACAATGTTCTCCCCCAAAATGGGATATTTGAACATATAGATGGGAATATTGAAATATAGTGAAAGCATACATTTGCTTAGTGGTTTTTTTTTGTTTTTTTTTTGCGAAAACAAATATATGGATGTGACCGTGAGAGAGGTTTTAACAACGACATGAGCAACCAAAATAAAATGTGAACAGCTCCAACCTCGCATTCAATTTATCATCATTTGTGCTTCCATTAAATAAACCTGCATCTCTGTATAACTGCATTATGTCGTGCATACAGGCGGTTTTACTGTTTGGGAGACTGGCATGTAAAAGCACTTTAATCATTAAGGCTAATCAAATGTACTTCTGGAAACAATGTCTCATCAGTGAAGAACTACAGCGGCGACACAACATTTGATAAATGAATGGTTAGTGGAAACCATCACAGTCAACACTCATTTTAACAGAGTATATGCACTTGATGGATAATAAGATTGTATAGCATGTATCTGTATTGGGATGGGCATTAGACAATTTCAGTTATCATCACAGGTATACTGTATATCGACACCACACTTTTCTAAAGCCTCAATCAAATCTTTAGTGTTCTAATTTCTTATCTTGGAAAAGTTTGCAAAGCTTCCAACTTGGTGTCAGTTTGGGACTGTGGCTACCGTGTACCACGTACCGTGCATTATACTGTCTGTGTATCGACTCACCAAAGTGGTCTCGGTCTCCTGTTGGGACTCAGACGAAGACTTCATGGTCATATTCAATCTGAGCCGGGGGGGGGGGGGGGCCTGTCACTGTTGCTCAGATAAGTGCATATCTGTCAGGAGAGTGAGGCAATACAAAAGGGTTAATGCTGCAGGAAATGATTACAGCAGCAACTGTCAACGTGTAGATTTCCTTCACTCAGCTCTTCAATAGTTCTTAGATCTGCCAACCTTGTAAACTGTTTCTCCCCGGAAATTCAGAATACTTTTCCCATTTGCCTTGAGCTTCGTGCCCTATAGAAGCCTTGAGGCATGTTGTTTTTAACCCTTGTCTATTATCCAGGGACGGTTACATGTGGTTGCCATTTAGCCCATTTAGTGGGCCTGACAGAGTTTAGTTACACCAGGCAATCGGTGTCGACTGGGCTCACTTGACACCTAAAGTGCAACACATTTGGCTCGTGTGTGGGCTTTGATGCGTACTCGAGTGAGGTCCACAAGACGTGTGCCACAGAAATGTGATCCTTGCAAGTTATTCATCATCATAACAATACTCAGTCAAAAAAGAAAAAACAAATCTGAGCAGTGTCCAGCATTGTTAGGAAGGAGAATTGGCTGAAATGTGACCAATTACTTTCAAAGTGAATGGAAGATTAACAGCAGGTGTAACTTTATTAGTCACTAGTATCTTTGTCACGTAACACCTTTTGGGCCCTGGGAACGTGAAAGGGAAATCAGTGTAGTAGATTGAACCAAACATACCACTATTTTTAAACACTGTGGTTGTGGTTCTAAATCAAACTCGGATATAATAGAAGTACTATTCTGTTGCCTTTGACAACATTCCTGGGCAATCTCAATTTATTTGGTCAAGCACATCTTTGTAGCCTGTGGTGAAACTAAGATAGTGATTCCAATCATTCTAAGAAATAGGAGCGAGCTAAGAATACATTACTAAGAAAGAAAAACCACGTGAAGTCATGGTAAAAGCATTCCCAACAATGAGAAGGAGCGGTACAGCAAGTGGATGGAGGGAATAGTATCAACTCGTTAGGATGATTATCAACTAATTTACCGTGGCTTACTGAAAAGCTGTGACTATCTCCATGTATATCCGTTTGACTATTAGGTAGCCATGGCACGAACACAGAGTGCTATTTTGTCTAATTATAAACTGCATTACAAAAAATGTTTTTGATTTGGGGAGACTAGAACGGATTAATGGGATTTCCATTCATTTCAATGGGGAACAATGACTTGACTTATGAGCGTGGTCACGGAACTAATTAAACGTGTATCTCAAGGCACCACAGTATATTATACTGTGCTAGAAATCTTGTCTTACTCAACTGGACTGAGGAAGTCCCTGTTCATTCTGTGTCTGACCTGCACTTGCGTTCTGGAGTTCTCTGGATATTCTGAACATGTTCATTAATGTGCACTGTCCAGTCAGAATAAAGCAATAAATGAAATGATCAAAGGTAAACTGGAACGAGACACTGTCTACACCCTGTCCTGGTCACCAGCCAATCGCAGGTAACATTGTAGACAAACAACCATTCACACTCACAATCACACAAATGTACAATGTTCAATCTTCAACTCACATGCTTGTTGTTGGAATGTGGGCAGAAGAAAGATTCAAACTTCCTGACTCAGCAGATGTGCTAACCGCTCCACCACCATGCAGCTACCATGGTTATAAAGATGCAAATTGTCAGACGGTAGTCAGGAGGACATCTCGGCAATAAAACGGTCACTAAGTCAGTCGACTAATGAAGAAGTCACCTGTTCTGACAGTCATCCAGCAACACCAACACACATACACATTGCTGATGTGGCCTTCTCTCTCTCAAGGACCTGTCACACTAAGACAGATGCTTCAGTAATCAATCTATGAATCAGAACACAGTGGCAGGCGCACAGGTGGGAGTAGGGAAAAATAACACAGGCTCTCTGAGCCTACATCGAAGGCTTGATAAACCTTATTTTACTCCAAAATGTCTATTATGTCAAAGGAGGGTTAAAAAAAACGAGAGAAGCGGGCAAGAGGCAATTTACATTGCATGATCCAATTAAATCATGTGACTGTCCCAGTTTGGTGTGTGCTTGAGGGGACGTAAATGCAAGAATCCATGTAGGTCAGGGAAGTAAGAATATTAATCAACCATGTGAGGCGGGCCAAGACCAATGAGAGGCCAACAGTGTCAACCAAAGCATCTTTTAGGGACAACGAATCAATCAATACAACTTGAATATGGATGAAATGTCGCCGAAAAAGGGAGGGACATTAGGGATGGGAATGTTAATTGATTCAATGGTTAATGGGAATTTGGCACTGAGTGATGTGGCTGAACTAGATGAAACTGGACAATCGCGAACGGATGCCAAGAAAGAGGGGACCGGCAGAAAGACTCTCCACACTTTGCTTTTCAGCCACAGCTACATGATAAAATTATGGCTGTTGTTGTTTTTTTTTTTAAACACAATAAAATAGATACAGTATCTCACAAAAGTTAGTACATTCCTCACATTTTTGTATATTTTCATGGGACAACACAGAAGAAATGACAGTTGGTAATGGAGAGGGCAAAAGTGATTTACTGGCCAACATGTCTGCAGAACTAAACCCCTTTTGAGCAATCACTTTTGTGTGATATTTGGCAGAGACGTGACGATATTTGCCTATGACAACACAGAAACTATTTGCGAAGAGCGGCAGAAGATGAAACAATCGTAAATCAAATTATTGGGCACTTTCCGGAATATGACAAGGGGTCCCACTGTAATTATCAATTACACATCAAAGAAATATATATAGATTTTTTACTGGCTTTCATGACGCACTGCGATTCTACCTTAAATTATATCCGTGTGACAGTTCTTCCAGATGACTGTGACGACAACTAATTCTGCATCAATCGTTTATGTTTCACCAGCAGATTGTCACCTTGTGATATCACGAGTCACACAATGCTTACGAGAGCAACGCTCTCCAGCTATCCGATCTGCCGGAGCGACATGCGGATGGGAATGCTGATGAGCCAGATGACAAGGACTGAAGGACTGAACCCAAGTCAAGGAGACTGCGATGACATCAAATGCATGTTCAAATCCTCTTAGCGGTGAAACAATGCAGCGGCTTTTTAACCGTGACTGTGAACATTTAGACCGGGGCCACAGCTACTACAGAGATGTGCTGTGAAAATGTGTTGTGACGCACGCTGCCTGATTTGAATGTTGCTGTGTGTGCAAGGGAGAGAGCGCGATACCTCTTACATAACACCAGAAGAGAGTGCGAGAGAGCAAACACAGGTGCCCAGACAGATGTTGGCACGTTCCGCCTTGAAATGTACTCCCTTTGTATTCTAAATGTGAAAAGGTGAAGAGTGTAAAGGTCTCAGGGTGACGTGTTTGACTCGAAACATCATGAATTCATTTAACTCACATGAGCATTTGTTAGCAACCGATGCTACACAAACTGTGGGGTTACTTCTTTAAAGGTGATTTTGGCAAACAACAGATGATTGGCATCAACCGCAGGACTATAAACGCTGCATGCACATGTGCAAGAGAAAGTCAGGCAACCTACCTCATGCCGCTCGGGCAGCAGACAGCACCATAATGTTCACAACACAGACCCTGGAAGGAAGAAAAGATAGATAGAGAGCGAGAGAGAGAGAGAGAGAGAGAGAGAGACATTGAGATGACATCACCATATTTTTTGCCCGCCTCCTATAAAATGTAGGCTGGTGCTGCAGGGCTGCCAGCGTCTGCAGGAGACAAGCAGAGAGTGCTCCCCCCCACACGTGTGTGTGTATGCGTGTGTGTGTGTGTGCGTGCGTGCGTGCGTGCGTATGTACATGTTCTTGTGTTTATCTAACTATGTATGTGGTGCACAAGCCTTAACGTCCAACTTTATCTCTATATGTGTGGACACTCAAGAAATATTGCGACGATGAGCTCCTTTTGAAGCCATTGGACCAGGGTTCTCAAACTTTCGACACCAACTACCCCCTAAAAAATACTCGACTCTCCGAGTACTACCACTATGATCAACATTAAAATTCAGTAGCATTCTACGTCCAAGTTTTTATACCTAAAAATGAATATAAGCCAATGGAACATAACACACAATTTGAACCATGCGTTTAAATATAGGGGGGGGAAAACTGTGCTGGAATAATGATTCAATTAAAATGTATTGCACAAGAAATTAGAAATTTTACCTGAATAAATGTGTACATTACATACAATAAGTGTACATAGGCAGTGATCGCTGCATGAGACTTTGTACACTATGTGCAGTAAAGTCTTCTTGATGATCAATGTTGACTTCGTGAGCCCCAATAAGAAATACAACTAAATAAAAAAATAAAAAGAAATAAAAGCTGATAGGATTGAGACATGTCCCGTTAATTACTCGTTTGTGTCTTGACACGTAGCCAGATGTGTGCACAGCTCCTCCTCTTCGCTCCCCTTGTTAGCACAATGAATACATGTTTAAAGGAGAAAATGTACTTTTGAATTACTTGTATACAAATAGTTGGGTCTCTGGAGTGCCTGCCCACACATCAAGTGTAAAATTAAACAACCAAGAAAATAGTTTCTACCCTGCCTGACAAAAGCATGTCATAAACACCTGGAAACGTTTTGAAACTGTGAAAAAAAATGCATTATTTGTCTCCTTTAAGTCCATCACCTTCATTTGTTTGGTTAAGTCAATGCAACTGTAATTTTGTCAGATGAATTTTAATCATGGAGATATGGGTCACTCAAAATACTTTTTTAAAAGTACAGTAGTAAATAGTCACACACTAAGCTAAATTTAGAGGGGAAAAAAATATGCATCATGATTAAGATATTTCCATGACCAACAAACCGCTGTTCATACAATATTTACCACTGCCGCGATGCTTTGAATTGTACACCACATATGCATAGCTTAAGTGTGTAAAAATAGCCTGTGGAAACTATGTAACGTGCCGTCAACAGCTCATAGGAATGAAAGACCATTTTTCATAAGGGCTGAAGGCACGGTACAAAACTGCAACTTTCGATGTCGATCACTTGCAGGCCTACTCCAGATTCTGCCCTTGTTTTCGGTCAGATGGAGGCAATTGCACTGTCAAGGTCATCAATACCTGAAGCTACTAAATCTTAGCAGGAGGCTACTTTAGAAAGAACTGCAGGGACGCTGTAGTCGCTCTTTAAGGAGAGCATCTCCGCACGTGTGCATCAAACAGCTCCATCAAAAACAATGAATCGTGTTAACCTCAAAAGGCCTGCAGCTGTGCACACGATTGTGGAGTCCGCCTGATTGAATTACAACGTTATATGAGTTCAGCAGAGCCTTATCTGCCTTGGATACATCAAATTATGGTGGCAAGTTCGTGGTCGATTACAGTACATTTAAAGTAAACATGAAAGTACAGCCATTGTGGGGTGATATCATCTTGCTGACGATTGTTTTCATTCAAAGGTTTATGTGACGGTTATGCAAATATTCAGTGAGGTTTTTCACAGTTTTTATCTTCCTCTTTCGAAAGTAACCCGCATGCCCTGGTGAAAAAGCCAAAACAAGTCATAGTTTCTTAACTCCTACTATAGGGAACCCTTGCCTCTTCGTGGTTCTTATTTTTTCCCCACGGAAGGTGGAATATATCCTCTGCTATTTGTTGAAAAATCCATTCTTTTTTTCTGCTCTATCTATAACACCCAATTTTGTTGAAAAGTTGCCAATGTCTTGGGTAATAGAATGATTGTAATTGGTGTCAAGGAAGTATGTTGAGATGATGCATCTCATCTGAGAGACAAAGAACTTTGTGCACTGACTAGGTTTAGTCGGGATTGTTGGAGGAATGCAATGCAGTTTATTTTCAAGGGTAATATTGGAAGATGAATTTGAAATTATTAGTGTATGATGAAATTACATTTCTTATATTTACATTTTTAACCACAGTAGTAGCTTGATTTATGAGTTTAATTCATTCCGTGACCAAACTTTTAACTCAATTTACTTCTACAGTATAGCAAATCAGTTATCCCCATTAAAAAGAACTGAAATGTCATTAATCCGTTCCAGTCCCTTCCATAACACAGCAATTAAATCTAACTCAAAATCTAATTTCATTTCCTCATGCAGTAATGCTTTCGCAGCCACTTCAATTGAAAATATTCAACTGAGAGCCGTTTCCAATTGACTGTAGTGCATGAGGCATGCTTAGCACAATGATAATAAGTGTGGTCAATGGCTACACCTTAAATCACATATGCTATGCTAAACCAGACGATGGCATGACAATGTCTGTGAGTCAACTGCTGACAATGGAATTGATGTAGGGCCATACGTCTGGGGAGAGACTGCTTTTGTTGCCAATGTGGGCTTGATGGGGGTGGACACTGAAGTAAATGGCCTGGTAAAAATCGGAAAAAGCCTTTGGATAAAAGCCCACAAATGACTTTCCACCCCCCAAAAAAATGCATTTTAAGAGCAAACCAGAAAAAACAAAAACTCCACACCGGTATTGGAAGACTTTCATGACGTACGATACAAAGGGACATTAGAACAAAATTCAAAGCTCATTTCTTATGGAACAATATTAGCAGGGCAACTGGTAAAAGCAGGCGAGTAACAGTTTAATAACTTAATATCAATTTTCCAACTTGTTCGTCTGTGCGCGTTTTTACAGTGTCATGAGGAAATCAATATAATTTCCCAATCTTAACTTCCCCAAGTTTAAATAAGATGCCACTGACACGTCAAGACAATGTGACCGTCATACCTTTTGATGACGAAGTGCAGGTTTTGCAATACAGTGAACCCCTGCTACTTGCAGGGGATAGCTCAGGAGCCCTGCCACAAATAACAAAAATCTGCGAGTGTCTGACAAGACCCTAAAAGGGGTTTGTACAGTAATTGCAAATGGATGCCACAAGATGGCGGCAAAGCACTTAAAAAATGCAGAGGATCAAAAAGCATCAACACCATGCTCTTAGCATGTACACAATCATGAACGCATGTTACATAACGACTATTCAGTAGGTAAATTATTCAACACAAACACACCACCTTCACATGGGGCTCATCAATAGTATTAGGCCTAAATAACACACGAGCACAAACTAACATAGGCAAACAAATATGCGCACTTGCACTTTTCACAAATGGTATGAAGTCATAAAACTCACCTTTTTGCAGTTACACACAATAACTGTTAGGAAATACAGGTAAACTGTAACGGCAAAGTTGACTACACAGTCTATTAGTAGCTGCATCGGGTGAGAAGCAGAAACACACGTTGAGTTTCACTTTTGCCAGTGCACGAGGTGTATTCAAGGATGGGGCAACAACACAGATGCAAACGCAGGTGATAAAACCCAATCAATGAATTAAACCTGACAACACCATGCTTTCGCTAGATGGTGTTAAAGTACAACTTAAATTGCTTTTGTCTAAACACATTTTCAGTAAATAAAGGAGGATAGGTTAAAAAAAAATGTTTTTTAAATAAACATTGCACAGCATCATGAAACACACAAGGAATACACGTTGAAACTACTTGTCTGACAGAAAGGAATTACAATCTGTTTGCAGGTTTTGTTATAACCAGAGCAAAGCACCAGTCAAGAAGGGGAGAGAATGGAAGCTCCATTTGCCTGGCAAATGTGCAAGTCGGCTCCCAATACTAATTTGGTATGGAAAGTCAGGAATAACCGTTCATTAACAATGCAAATGTGGATGTGGATTGCAAAGCGTGCATGGAGTGTACACAGCCTGGTGCCAAAATAGTTCTCCATGAATTTACTGAGGGAAATAAGGGTACTATTCTGAAACAAGTATTATGAAGCACTGCCATATGAATATGTGTCAATTGGAATGTACATGGAAATACTTTTAAAAACTGGACGCAGGCATCAACTCGGAATTGGGCACTTGGACCTGCAGTGTCAATCTAACCTTTCATGCATATATTTTTCAAGTGGGAGGACACAGGAATATAATATACATTGCTGTGTATAGTATAAATGATCTTTTACGACTAAGTGATTTATCGATAAAGTCAATTGATTTGACTTGAGTTTTTTTAAATCAGTGCATTTATTCATTACAGGTATAGTGACAGTTTTGCTGTGGCATATTAATCTGACAGAGAATATTTTGTTAATCCATTGATGTTGAATTGTCAAACATTTAAAATGTTTTATTAATTGTATTCAAGACTGTGTTTAAATGATACACTTTTATTTTCAAATTGTCGGATACAAAATGGATGGTTTGGTTACGTCGGGAAGGGCATTCGGCGTAAAAACTGTGCAAAAATCATGTGAGTGGCTTGCGGTGTCGATGCCTGACGGGACAAGCCAAAAGTCACAACAACAACAATAACAACAGTAAAGAAAATGAAAATTTATTTTGTCCATTCTGCGGAGGTTGATACAGTTGATGCTGTAATTTTTTTTAAATAAAAACTTGTTTGTTTTCAGGATGTTGTTGTTATGACCTTAGGCTTGTCACGTGCATATTTTTTTTTGGAGTCCCAGAAAAGGGGAAGAATCCTAAAAGAAAAGCTAGCTTTCGAAAATGTCATTGTCTTTTCCTTTTTATTAAAGTCAGAAAAATCTATTATAATCGGAAATTTCGTGATCTATAACAGTAATTCTCACACTGTAGTACACAGGCTCCCTCTAGTGGTAGATTAAGAATAACTGAATTAAATGATCAAACTCCATGATGTTACTGTTCTACAGTACATCCGTTTAGTACAATTTAGTTGTATTTAACTTTTAAGTACAAAACATTTCCATTTTCGAAGTGTTTGTTTTCAAACAGGCGGCACGGTGGACGACTGGTTAGAGTGTCGGCCTCACAGTTCTGAGGAGCGGGGTTCAATCCCCGACCCCGCCTGTGTGGAGTTTGCATGTTCTCCATGTGCCTGCGTGCGTTTTCTCCGGGCACTCCGGTTTCCTCCCACATCCCCAAAACATGCATTAATTGGACACTCTAAATTGCCCGTAGGTGTGAATGTGAGTGCGAATGGTTGTTTGTTTGTATGTGCCCTGCGATTGGCTGGCAACCAGTTCAGGGTGTACCCCGCCTCCTGCCCGATGATAGCTGGGATAGGCTCCAGCAGGCCCGCGACCCTTGTGAGGAGAAGCGGCTCAGAAAATGGATGGATGGATGTTTTCAAACACTTATTTAGGTAAACATTTTGATTTAACTTATGTGCAATATATTTTAATTGAATCATTATTTAAGTATATGCTAAATTATTTTAATGTTTGTCACGACGGTGGTACTATTTTTGAGGCGGTACTTGGAGTAAAAACTTTCAAACCACTGATCTATAATACATTTGACATTTTATCACTGATTTAGTTTTTTTTTTTTTTTAATGATGCACCAGATGACTTCAAACAATTGTTGGGAAGCACTAGGTTAATGCACACGCATCTGCGTCTTTTGCAGGCTGCTCTCCTATTTCCTCTCCAGACAAGTGAAAGTGGTAACATGGCACCAGGGTGCAGCAGGAATGTATTGTGCTGGGAAGTCAGGTGAACGGAAGGGAAGTATTATAGTACAGTCTGCTCTTCTTCTGCAGAGGTGACTGAAGTCTAAACATTAGCCCAGCTAGCTGTCTTTTTTGACAGCTGCTTGAAAACCCGTTCAACTGGGCGCTATTTGACGCCTTTGGTACTTACCCGTGGTGAGATTGGCTCATCGGAGGAAAATCCGATGATGATCACTCGTTATATACGCTTAGTTCTCTTTAGGGAGGGTTTGTCTGACTAGTGCTAACTATTAGCAGACGTTTATTATTGATAGGCGAGCGTCGTCATGACTCTTCAGCACAACGCGGCTCGATTTAGTCCCCATGTTAATAAATATGTGGTAAACAAATACATACATACAACTGTTTAAGCAACGATTACGACAACTTGTAAACAACCTCTCCGCAGGCTCGGACGTGTCAAATTCACATTCACAAGAGGAGAAGGGCAGAAGGTAGCATAGCAATAAATCTCGCCAGTTCCGGTTACGTACTTTCAAAATAAGACCGTTATAACGAAACGGACTGTGCGTTTGGCTTCCATGCAAAAGAACCGGTACTGGATTTCACAACTATGACAGTTTTAATATAAAACAGATCGTTTTGATAGTTTTCTTACACACTGTCGGGGTTTCCTTAACTTTACTTCGTTCTTTCGGTGTAATACTTTGAAATCCAATCGTTCAGTATCTGGTCTCTGCTTGCTATTTACGGAACTCGACTATAGAATCACAGTCCCTCCTTTTTTTTCCCCTGATTTGATTTACCTCATTACCTGGAAAAAAATAATAACGCGGTTTAGTTTTAAAAAAAAATAAAAAATGACGCAGTGTCATACTCATGTGATATAGGCATTACCATCTATTTAATATATTGCATTTTGGTTTATTTAACATGTATATTATCATATTTCTGTCAAAGGTAGTAAAATACCCGTTTACAGTGCACGCATTTCTATTTATTTTATGCAACGAATACTCGATTTGTAATAGTAATCTAATGGGGTAATGGCGACATCTAGTGGCCTTATCAGTTAATTACACGAGCTGAACTTTCTACAATAGTGGCACACTCCGAGCGGTATTAATTTAATTGTGTACATGATCTATTTTAGTTGTTGAATAACACATCATTGTAGCTTTAAATTAAACGAACGTAACGATTTGTCTATTTTTGACAGCTACGCCCTCCTCGCGCCCCCCGGCGGATGCCCCTTTCGCAGCCTCCCGTTTCCCACAATGCTCTGCGGACATCACCACCAAGATGGCCGACGTCATGGAGGAGTATGAGAAAGAAGCTGGTTGCGTCCCTATTCTGCATCCAGAGGTACGTTTCGTGCACTTCTCACCCGGGCACGTACGCATAAACAGACCTTAAACACAATCTTTGGCTTCGGTGTGCATGTTCTTTGTATTTCATCGTGTTTCCCCCCCCCAAGAGCCGATGCCCCCTGCATAACCACTAGTGGGGGGGATGTCAGGCTGCTAACGATGCTAAATGCGCTAACGGTCGCCCCCCACAATTGCTCCTGCTGCATTGCTAGTGCACACACACGCACAACGTATGTCCGTGTTAATTTCATGCAAAAGTCGCTTTTTTCCACCATGATTGCCAAACGCTCGGCCGCTATCGCTTATTCTATGCGGTGCGTTTAAGTGTCGTTGCGCGACAGGAAAATTGTTAATCCTCAATCAAGCGTCATGTTGCTCGGGAACTACATTGACAGGGTCTAGCTGTTAGAAATGTGTGTCAAACGTCAAAAATGCTACCCTGTATTACAGAAGGTGTGCCTAATGTAGAATTAGTAACATTATTATTTTGCAAGGTGTGTGGTCCAATAACCCATTTGCACTTAAACGCATCATTCCCTTCATCACTGTCTCATTTCAAATATGCTAATTGCTTCTCATTTCGACTTCAAAATCTTATATTTCTATGACAAAAACACAATATTTGTGTTGTTTACTGGTGTGTGGGGAGCTTATTAAGTAACTTTGGTTAATACTAAAGATGTTAGCGGCCCAATTGTAAAAGGTAATAAATCTGTTTCGAGAATTGCATAATTACTTCCTATTTGCGGCAGGTCGACCCAGAGAAATGCAATTGTGCACCCAGGCCGAATATGCATGTGTGTTTACACCTTCTTTGGGCTATATTAGAGAAGATTCTGACTTCAATGCTATACCTGCTTAAAGTACCTCAATACGGAAACAATACCACATAACTTGTCTCCCTTCAAGGTACCAAAGCACTTTAACACTGTCTCCTCATTCACCGACTAATTTACTTTATTTCTCCTGATACCAAGCAAATCGACAAGATTTTTGCCCCAGGGGAGTTGGCCAAATGTCCAGAGACGATCCCCTCACATAGCATGTAACTACCCCAAACCCAAAACAATATCGTTCTAAAATGGATCATATTTATAGTGAAGAACACTTCATTATGATCAGGTAAAGAATAATGAGGCTTATTGTGCTTATCGCTGCAGTGACAAATGCCTTTTTACATGGCGGGGCGGGGGAGACCACGGCGGTGGCGGATCCGGTTGACAAGGTATCCCTGTGGGGGGGAAAGTGATTTAACATCTGTTGTCTGTCAAAGTTATTTATTGTGTAGATTAAAGAATATATGTCTGCAATTATTGTTATATTATCTCTGCCTTTGTGTTTTAATATAAAGTTTTGAGTACTGCAATGTTAATGCTAGTTTCGTTAGTCCATCTAGGGTGTTTCCCATTATGTTAGCATTAAGCTAGCAGGCTTTCGTAAGGGAAAGTTAGGTTGAATACTCAATTTCTAATTCGCTTTAACGTCAAACTTTAACTAGGCGTGGCAATAATCACCTTAAAACAATCCCCTGACCTCTTTTTCTTTTTTTTTGAAGTTCACCCCTCCCATCAAGCGCTCGTCTCTCAAATGTTTACTCACGTATGACAGCAAAAGAGATCGGAAAATGTTGTATCTCGAAAACACCGCAAATTGGGTCACCTGAGGTACCACTGTACCCAACACATTTGTGTATTTTGAGTATCATTGAGTATTCGTGGCTGTTAATATTTTGTATTAATCTGTGAGCCACTGTGTATGATACAGACCATTAGCCTACATTCACAGCATGGCAGATTGTACTTGTGCGATCAAACTGTTGTCTGTGGTCAAATAGCTGCACAGTATTCTGTTTGTGAGCAGCACGCAGCTTGCGTTTTCTGGGCCATCCATGCTAATTGTGGGTTATGCCGCATTACCGCGGAGGCTAATTGAATGTGAGCTGTAGCGCAGATTCTGCGTCGCACATGTGACACATTAGATTTTCCAACGCGGGACAATATCAGCCGATTTGTCCCGTTATACTGCTGCATTCCCCCCTTGTTTATAGAAACTCTGCGGGTGCACTTTTCAGGTAGTTTTGATATCTTTTCCTCTCACAGCCGAATGATGATCATATTTTGATTTTTTTTCATTGGAACCTCAGTAGCCCTATAACCTTCCATAGTCATAACTTAAAGCCTCTTTTACGCAGCGATTGGATTAATCGGTACAATCGATCACTCAGCCCCAAGTCCACGTATGTGTTACCTAGCCTTTACACAGCAGTGCAACCTTGTTAGTAGCAAAGACAACATTGAAAGACCTTAACGACCCTGTAAAGTGAATTCAAGGCTTTGTTTCTTAATACGGTACATTATACATGTTTGAAGATAATTGCTGAAAATGTGCAAAGACTGAGAACTATGGAGTACTCAGTTGTGGAGATATAGCGGTAAACTCTCATTTCATTTTTTTCTGATTTTTTTTTTTTTTTGGGGTTGTGGCTAAAACTGTGTATATATATATATATATATATATATATATATATATATATTTTTTTTTAATCAGTCAAATTAGGCAGGGTTCTTAACAACGCTCTTTTCTCTTTACAGGGACATTAAGTTTTTTGACTTCCTTTAGGTCCAAGAGCCAAGAATGCACCTGCTAATGAGGCATTACCACAAAAACCTTGGAGATAACTTGACCTTGTTCTCTGGTGCTCTTTAGGAAATCAAGCCTCAGAGCCACTTCAACCACGGCTACAGCGAGAACGTCAGCCGCAAGAACCACGTGGATGACTACAGCACATGGGACATCGTGAAAGCTACACAGTGAGTGCAAAAAAAAAAAATCAGATCGGGAATTGATTTGCAATTCACACTTAAACTAATTTGTCTCCTACTCGAAGGTACGGAATCTTCGAGCGATGCAGGGAGCTGGTGGAGGCCGGGTTCGACGTCCGGCAGCCGGACAAAGAAAACGTGACGCTCCTTCACTGGGCTGCCATCAACAACAGGGTAGACTTGGTCAAGTGAGTCTTCCTCTTCTTCTGTTGTTATTTCTAATAATAGCATAGACGCTAATAATACTTTACCGCAGGTACTATATATCAAAGGGGGCCATAGTGGACCAGCTTGGCGGAGACCTCAACTCCACACCGCTGCACTGGGCCACCAGGTACATTCCACAACCGTTTTGTGGTAAACGTGAAGTGGCTTTGCTCCTGAATTATTGATTATAATATATATATAAATTATATAGCCTGTCCTCCGCCTTCCATTGACCCCCCCCCCATAGTCTTCTTTTTTCTCTCTATGACTGCAGATCAAATTATTTGTTATTGCCGATATTAAAAGATTACTCAGCATCCAAATGTCACGTTTCTGTAACTGTTGTGAAATACAATTATCCCCCCCCCCCCCAGACAAGGCCACCTATCCATGGTGGTGCAGCTCATGAAATACGGCGCTGACCCATCCTTGATCGACGGCGAGGGATGCAGCTGCGTCCACCTGGCCGCCCAGTTCGGCCACACCTCGATCGTCGCCTACCTAATCGCCAAGGGACAGGTCAGATGTGGATATTATTATTTATCCTCCCATATTCTAAAAACATGCATGCAGGTCCATTGAATACTGTAAATCAGTGAACCTCAAAGTGTGGGGCTTCTCTAGTGGTACATAAAAGAATTACGACCTATAGTAAGTACAGGTACATTTATTTTAGTACTCTTACTTTATATAGATTCAGTAAACATTTGGGAAAATACTTTTCAGAAGGCAAATTCCTGCCTAATTTCTCAATAAAACATCATTTCCGTTGTTTCACGATTGTTTGTTACATAATATTCCCGTTTCTAGAGATGGAGAATTTTGGGTTTTCATTTGCTTTTTATTATGATCATCAAAATTATTCATACGTATTTTTAAAAAAGAATGAACTATTTAACTCTGTGTGTAGTGCATCTCGATAATAAGAATCCCACTTTTTGAATTGAACTACCTCATTAAATTAAGCTTTTGACACCATTCTAATTATAATTTACAGTACAGTTTAGTTGTATTTGACTTAAATGCAATACATTTGCATTTCACATGTATTTAAACATTTATTTTGGTGTAGTTACCTTCTATTTGCAATAAATGTTAACATGTCCATAGGTTTGAATGTGAGTGGTTGTTTGTCGATTGGCTGGCGACCAGTCCAGGGTGAACCCCGCCTCTCATCCAAAGTCAGCTGGGATAGGCACCTGCTCACCCAGCGACCCGAATGAGGAAAATAGCTTTAGAAAATTGATTCATGGATGAACTTTCAACTTGGGTTGGGCCACTGTTGTCCACCGGAGGGAGACATTTCATTCCCTTCATCATCTCATTTGCTTATTCAGCATTTCCCCCTCCTCTTCTTGTGTTGCATGCATGACAGGATGTGGACATGATGGACCAGAATGGAATGACTCCCCTCATGTGGGCGGCGTACAGGACGCACAGGTGCGTAAACAAGCACGTAGCGTTATCGGGTATGCTCTGCTGCTGGTGATGGTGAATGTTGCCGACGACAAACACAGGGGAAATAAACCCATCTCTAGCTACCACGCCAGTTGTAACTTTGAAATGTCCTAATTAAAGTATTTATTGGTCATAAATATAAAACAATCAAATGAAAAACATTAAGTACCGCTGTAGTTGAGCATGCATTCTTGTGGCGTGTGATGGTGTAATCTTACGCCGCGCTGTAGTCTCCCAATGCAACGCTAATAAATATTTCATATTTACAGTAATTATTTGTATGAAAGACGCTTCAAGGCCATACACACAAAACGATCAAATAAAAAAAATGGTAAATATGGTGGTAACTGAGGATGTGTCATGTGACGACTTACGGCGCTGCACAAACTAGTTCCTTGCGCACGTATCGTAACCTCAAAAGCACGTCTGTCAATACTGTCGTACAACTGAGAACCCCCATTGTGGCTGATTAGCATATCCTTCATTGTCACGTTTTGCTCCAGTGTGGACCCCACCCGGCTGCTGCTCACTTTCAACGTGTCCGTGAACCTGGGCGACAAGTACCACAAGAACACGGCGCTGCACTGGGCCGTGCTGGCCGGCAACACCACCGTCATCAGCCTGCTGCTGGACGCCAACGCCAACGTCGACGCGCAAAACATCAAGGTACTAAAATGAGCCTGCGCAACTCGCTTTCAGTGGTCACGCTCACTTTACATGTTTCATCCGTATGTTTAAGGGTGAAACGCCGCTTGATCTCGCCAAGCAAAGGAAGAACGTGTGGATGATCAATCACTTACAGGAAGCGCGGCAAGCGAAAGGTTATGACAGCCCGTCCTACTTGAAGAGACTCAAGGTGGACAAGGTGGGGGGATACTGCATGCTGATGAAAATTCTTCATAAAAGTGTCAGTCATGAGTTAAATTTCATGATGTTAGTCTGACAGGAAGGAGCTCTGAACTAACGGCTTATGTTTTACAAGACAGTGCTTGGACCTTAAGGGAAGACTACAGGAAGCTTAGTCACGATATATTATGCTGTAAGTGTAATATAGTTTCATAAGTCAAAGGAAATTTCGGTTATACAGCAGCACATAAGAATGTTGATGTATTTACATCGCCAGGCAGAGCAGAATGAGAACATCCGTGTATGATGCACTTGTACATGAATAATTGACACCACACATGTGGATGTAAATGGCAGACTATATGAATGAAGAGAGAATAGTCAGGAATATTGTACATGTATCAATATACATGTACTCAACACCTGCGACAACGACTGAACAAAACAATTTGTGTAATTTGTTTGCATTGGTTTGTCCTCGGCCTGCAGGAGGTAAGGCAGAAGGTGATGTTGGGAACGCCCTTCCTGGTCATCTGGCTGGTGGGCTTCATCGCCGACCTGGACATCGACTCCTGGCTTATCAAGGGCCTCATGTACGTGGGCGTCTGGGTGGCCGTGCAGTTCCTCTCCAAGTAAGTCAGGAAGGGATGTCGGCGGATTTCACACTTGATGGGTGAGCAGGCACTCCAGAGATCCAACAATTTGTATCCAAGCAATTTAGCAATTCATTTTCCCCTTTAAAGATGTATTCATTGTACTAAAAAGAGGAGCTTCCATAATGAGACCCCTTTAAAGCATATGTCATCGCACATGGGCAAATTAGACTGAAACGGACATCTCATCCCTAATCTCTCCCGCCTTTTCCTTCCAGGGCTTTCTTTGACCACTCCATGCACAGCGCTCTCCCTCTGGGAATCTACCTGGCCACCAAGTTTTGGATGTATACAACTTGGTTCTACTGGTTCTGGAATGATATCCTTTTGGGATTTGTCTTTTTCCCATTGTGTCGAAAACACTGTTGGTTGCTCTTCGCCTGGTATTAAACACAGCATTATTCAACATTAAATAGTACTTTATGCAATTACGAGAACTAAGCTAACCTGCACCAACCTGTCATAGTGACAGATGGCCTCTAATGTCCACCAGATGGCAGTTCACTTGGGTGTAGAGCACAGTCTAATTATTGGGGAGGAATTAGTTGGAAGCTTGTTCACCCTTCCAGTAAGTCTGGCATAAACAGGGAGGTTGTAAAAGAGAGCAGTTTTACTGCTTTTTGTTTTATTTAGGCAGAACACAAACAATTATGAGCTGGCAGGGCTGTGGGCTGAGTTTTAATCTATTAATCTTAAAAGAGCCAATAAGCCAAACTTTAATCAGGATGGATGGCAGAGCGGAGTGTCCAATAAATGTGCGGGCAAATTAACTTGTGAGCCAGTGTTCAGTGTTTTTCGATTTATGGACAGAGATTTGGAGTGGAACAGCAGCTGGGCGAAATCCAACAGAGAGAGCGAGAATCTGGCTGTTGATTCCTTTTTTTTTTTTTTTTTTTTTCTTTCTGCTCACGGAAGAATTGCCTTTCTGTTTGGAAGCTGCTAATTGGAGGAGAGGAGGGGAAGGCATTGAATCATATGCCTCATTGCTGCACTAATAGGGAGGGCGAGTACAGATGTCTTTGACCCGAGCTTGATGTAATGAGGCACATTGGGTGTCTTCATTTCAAAATTGTACGCTATGGTTCTGATTTATCAGTTAGAGCAGGGGTGGGTTAACTTTATTTGATTTATTTGAACTATTTGTTTTCATTGTTTTGGGGTGTCATTTATTTTCCAATCTTTAAAATAGAGTAAATGATATATTGTAAATAAAAGTAAAGATGAAAACATTTAGTTTATTACTTAATTGAATTGCACTAAAAAGTTGTGTAATATCTTTCAAAGGAATAATAACTGTACAATACATTAATTGATTTTTTAACATTTTTCATATTTTTTGCATTGGTTCTAATAAATAAATTAACTGATTTACTGTAAATTATTACAACTAAAATGATTATATATACATTTATGATTAGTAAGAAGCATTTGTTAATACAATGTATGATTAATATAAATTATTTTAAAATGAGAATAGTTTTTCATACACAAACCTTTTACATAAACATTTAACATGAATTTATTTGTGAATATTTTTGTTTTAATATTGTTTTTAAATTTGCTATTGTCGAAGAGATGAGTTTGCACCTTATATTAGTTACATGTTGGAAATATTGAAAAATGATTATTGAGATGGTTGAATTTACCAATTTTAGGGGGGGGAATGACTACATTAATACAAGGACGATTGCGGGACTCTTGATCGATGCAAATGCTTGGTGTGCCAGACTAAATATTGGAGCTGGCCATACTTTGTCACACCACTGTGTTAAAGTGATGTCTTGGAATTTGATTGATAGCAACATAGTACATTACCAATTCATACTTTGACCGTTGGCACGTTCCCTGTTGTTTGCGGTTTTCCGCATTGTTATAATGCGTTTGTAGTCGTTCTTCTCCCCTCACAATTAGAGGACATGCAATTTCATGTTTCATTCGCTCTTGTTCCTCGCCGCTGTACGTATGGAGGATTACGTTGCGTTCCGGAATCCCGGGGAGTTTGAAATTTGCCCACCTCCATTGAAGTGCCAACTTGAAATGTGACGTCATACATTAATGGTGAATATGGCATGTTTTTTGTTCACTTTTCGGCTGGAATGCTTTGCTGTCGGACCTTGGAGGTTCCATGTGGCAAATTATCAACTTATTTTTACACGTTTCCTTTGTAATTGGCCTTAAAATATCCAACCGGTACTGAATAAGCGGTATATAGATGATGGATGCGTATATGGATATTCCAGAGTCTTGTTTCAAATCACGTGTAGCATTAAGGGCAGCAGGCGGAGTCACTCAATCTGTTTAGCTTGTCATGTCTGGGTAAGAAAAGAAAAAAAAAAAGAAAAATCGATATGGTTTTCTACATTTGTGATGCAAATGTTCATGCACTTTATACATTTTAAACAAAAAGTCTTACAGCTGATGCCCATCCCTAACATTTTGTCTCTCATAAGCAATTGGAGGCTGCATTTCTACTACTCTACTACTCTGACCGACTCCCCTCTTTTCGCCAAGTCACCCATTCCTTTCCTTCCATTTTAGACTGTGGCTGCCTTCTTCCTCCAGGGCTTCAGCTGACTCATTCCCACCTGCTTGACTGACTGTGCTGCTAATCAGGAACATTCTTTTTGCTGACAGGTCCACAACTTTTTTTTTACTACTCCTTCATCGTACTTACAACTCAACAGTGTTTCTAGAACATTCAGCTAATTTACTTATTTGGGTCTGACATGGCTATTCCTGGTCTGGTATTGATTCTCAATATGTATTCTTCTCTGAATATATAGGCACAGCTTTTTTTGAATTTGCTGTAAAACTACTGATCATTTCACGTGTGCCGACCTTGTTCAGTTTAAAGTGGGTTTCCTTTTTATTGCTTTTATATAAGGCATTATACTGTAGGCTTTATCGAGTATGACACGTGAGTGGCAGCTGTGTTCCTTAACCTCGCCGCGCACATCTCCCATTCGCCACGGTCCACTTGCCATTCCTCGTAAACACGCTGGCTCTGTTCTACAACTTTGGCAAATCGTGGAAATCGGACCCGGGGATCATCAAGGCCTCGGAGGAACAGAAGAAAAAGGTAAAATCATCACTTTTTGGGCTGGGTGGTGATGTCCTAATTGAAACTTTCTAGCGGTCACATTCCGATTTGGGTCGTTTTGAATACAGACAAATGCCACATGGCAGCCGACTCTCATAGCGGCAGCCCCTGTTTGTTTTGCGTCATTATTGGACTATAAAGCACACCGAAAGGGGCCCAGATCCCCCATCCTGTGATTGATGAGTGTGCTAAATATATCCCGCATTGTTGAGAGCTTCAAAGCTTTTGCCCTTCCTCGTAAAGGAACCCTTTCCACCCCTCCTTGTTTTCCCGTAAAAGCAAACCTAGAAGGGAAAGGATTTTCAATCTTTGTCTAGGATTTTTTCGTTTTTGCGACCGGGTCTGAATCATTTGATTTTGAGTATCTGCCAATACAGAGTCCCCATCCGACTCGGCCATGCATTAAAAAGAAAAAAAGAGGGCATCCAAATTGTCTCTTAACTGTTTATAATTTTTATTTATATGAATAAAAGTATCCCAACATCATACCTTTTTCATGTGGCCTGAAGTCTCGTGCAGCAGTGGCTGAAACCAAACCAAATAATTTTTTTTTTATAGCATATAAGTGGTGCAGCACAAAATAAGGATGCAAATGAATACATTTGCATTTTACGTAAAAAAAAAACAAAAAAAACAACTAAAAATAAAATATCCAATTCCAATTAGTAAGAAAATTCAGATTTTAAATGGTCATTGAATCAAATTTGGCTGTGTCACGATATGTGTGTACCCCGCTTTAGTTGTTTACTAATCTTTCTGATCTGGTATATGCCCTCATCCAGACTATTGTGGAGCTGGCAGAGACCGGCAGCCTGGATCTCAGCATCTTCTGCAGCACATGCTTGGTAAGCCAGGGTCACTTCCATTCTCAAGGATGAATACAACTGTTACAGCACCTCTTATATTAATTTCTCCCTGTGTAGATACGGAAGCCTATCAGGTCCAAACACTGCGCTGTGTGCAACCGCTGCATCGCCAAGTTCGACCACCACTGCCCTTGGGTGGGCAACTGCGTGGGTATGTCGAAGCGTGCCTTCGACACGCTGCGTGGATCGCATTACACTTGGGTTGAGAAATGAGGGGGGAGAAGACAGTGGAGCCTTAAATTAGGGGAAAACGGTTGGAACGAGGGGGTGGGGGAAGCGAGGAGCACCAAGATGGGGCCGATGAAGCTTTTAGAGCGAGGAAACAGATCACACGCCTGCTGAAATGTTTCCAGGTAGAAAAGGAAATATGACCAGTGATGATGGAAAAGAAAGACTTTTAATCATTGCACTTTGTTTTAACATGCTACATGCGCAAACAAAGTCACATCATACCAGACAGGAGTGGTACAGTAGTGTATGATGATGACAGCGAGCAAAAAAAACAGCTTTGAATCCTCTTTGAATCGATCTGTGATGGGGGGGGGGAACAGTAAAATTATCATGACTTATAGAACTGAATAAAGACCTTAACACTGGCTAATGCAAATGCAGAGTCAAAGCTCTTGTTACCATGACGACTAGGGGCAGAACGAGAGTGTCATCATAGTTGGCCCCACAGTAGAGGGAGGTGGGGTGAGCAGTGGCTCTTTTGCATGAGACAGGACCGCTCTCTGAAAACAGGCTAATTTCAAAGACGCCATTAAAGAGGCTGTAATTCTTAATCCATAGGGTATTTGTTGCAGTTAACTGTGATTCAGCAGAACACACACAAGGATCCTATCATTCTTAACTCGAGCCACTTTTCCCCATTGTCGTTTCAACTCAAGCTGTTCTTTTTCCAAACAAAAGCACAAAAGCAGGAAGTGACATTTGTTTTGTTTTTGGGCTACAGGAAGCGGGAACCACCGCTACTTCATGGGTTACCTGTTCTTCCTGCTGTGCATGATCTGCTGGATGATATACGGCTGCATCTCCTGTGAGTGCTTCCACCTGGTTGTCCTAATAAAGCTACGCTACTGCCCAAAAAGTTTGGGATATTGTTTTTTGAGGTGAAATTGCAGGATGAACCTTTAATGCGCAATATTCCTTCCAGGTGAGCCTAATTTGACCTTCTCTAAACTTGTCACTACATTTTGTACAACGTGCTGCTCTTTAATGGGAAAATGCACGACAGGTGTTTGCGCTTAAAGTTTAAGTTAGCACTGAAAACAGAGACTGGTATTGTGTTTAAATTGATCTATTTACTTTGGTCTGTAACAACACAGACAAAAAATAATACGCAAAACATCAACACCATGCATCTAGCATGTACATAATCATGGACCCATGTTACATAAACAACTGTATGCAGGAGTTGAATTATTCAACACAAACAAGCCACTTTCTCATGAAGCTCATCAATAGTATTTACTAGCATAGGATATCTCACATGGGCATAACAAATATGCGCACTATCACTTAACACAAATGGGTAAATCCTTAAACGGACTTTATGGCATTTACACACTAAATTGTTGGTTTTTAGAGGGAAATTGGAACAGACCATTACGGCACGGGCTATTAGTTCCTGCATTGGAAGAGAAGCAAAACAAATACAGTACTGTGATTGGACTGTGGTGTGTATTTGAAGTCACTTCCTTCCCATTCTAACACCGTCTATCTGCCGCAGACTGGAGGATCCACTGCGCCACCACTTACGCCAAGGACGGCTTCTGGCTCTACCTGACCCAGATCGCTGCATGCTCGCCGTGGATGTTCTGGATGTTCCTCAACAGCATCTTCCACTTCATGTGGGTGGCCGTGCTCATCATGTGTCAGCTCTACCAGGTCCGGACACTTCAATATATTTCACCTAATTCACCATAAATCCGGCTTGGTGACTTTACGATTTTCCCCACACCAGATCGCCGCTCTAGGAATCACCACCAATGAGAGGATGAACGCACGGAGGTACAAGCACTTTAAAGTCACGGCCACGTCTATCGAAAGCCCCTTCAAGTAAGTATTAAAGGATCTGGTCTTTTCACCATACATTTAATCTTGTACAGCTGCAGTCCTGTGGACTGTCATTACTTGTAATTTTAGAGGTGGTTAATTTATAACCCGAGCAAGCCCAAGCCAAGCACTACAGACAAGGATTGATGTGCGCCACTGCGATTTTACCATGTGACTTCACTGTGGTTGCTCTAAGTGCATGTTCGGCCACTTTTTAAGTAAGCCACTCAAAATGTAAACATGCCCCGCCAAGAAATTGCATTTCGGTTTGTCTGGGGGAGGGGGAAAAAAACGTAATACATTTGACATTAAATATTGCTGGAATAAATAATTAAAGTGTAGTAAAAAGCTGTAATGTTGCTACAAAAAAGTCATACTATTATTAGAGAGAATTGTATTATTGTTGTAATGACACAATAATTCTTTTTTACAGTCAAAATGTGAGAAAAATGGCAAGAAACAAAGTTGTAATCATACAAAAAAGTCAGAAATGTTCACTAAAATGAATTGGTAACGATACCTGAGAGAGACCTAATAAAAAATATATTTTTTTTGTCATATAGTTGTAACCCTTCCAAAGCGCTGTAAACACATTTAAGCTTATGAAAACACACTTTTTAAAGTATGTCTTAGTTCTCACTCTTTTCACTCGCTATATTCTCCAAATAAGAGACAAAGTGTGCTTGCTTCTATGTATTTATTTGACATTCCCAGTTGAAGTTTGCTGTAAAGCCGACACAAAATACAGAAAAGAATTCAACATTGTACAGCGGTACCCTTGACTTACAAGCGCACCAACGTCTGAGTTTTTGGAATCACGAGCTATCACTGTCGATTTTTGTGCACGCCAAAAGTTGAAATACGCAGCTTGAGTGAAGTGACAGCAAAAGTCGCCAATGCTCTTTCAGCCATTTATTGTGCTCTTCCCCTCAGCCACGGTTGCATCCGCAACCTCATCGACTTCTTCGAGGTCCGCTGCTGCGGCCTGATCCGGCCCGTGGTGGTGGACTGGACCACGCAGTACACAATAGACTACGACCAGACGTCAGGCTCTGGCTACCAGCTCGTGTAAAAAGAGGAGTGTGAAGAAAGAAGGGGGAGGGGAGGGGGGTCCTCGTTTGTCGGACTGTCACGCAAAACATCGGGACAGGATTAGCATGCTGGTAGGGGGCAACCCCCCACTCCCCCCCTTGTCACCACTATTAGAGGGAGATGGACAACAAAACAAAATCACAAAATCGAAGCACCTCTGTTACTAGTAGAGATGCAGTTGCAGTATCCCCTCCTCACTTTGTTCTTTTATTTACAGATAAGGGAATGTCTTTTTATCATGAGTTCTGGGCTGGCAAATATTCGAACAACAACAACAACAAATCAAATGTGACACAGGTATATTTATTTTAAACATATTTATCGATGAAATGCTCCATCATTTTTTTGACATTTTTTTAGCGGAGTAGGCTTTTTATATTCAGAGTATACCTGTAGCTGTCGGATGGGATGGATGGTGTATTTATTATGGATAGGACAGGAAGGTTCATTCCATGTTTGTATCAAAAAGCTGTAAAGTCTTATGTATGTTTTTTTTGTTTTTGTTTTTGTCTGCCTACAAAATTGCACTGATTTATTTTGTCTCGGCTGATGCTCAACAAAAGGGCCCAGCAGCACCTTTTTCCCATTGTTTACTTTTCCTGTATGTGTACATAAAGAATCTGGAACTCCCATTTTTCTTTGAATTTGTCAGTGTACTTTTTAAATTCAGTTTGAGGGGGACTACATGACAAGGACATGAAGTGATTGTAGCTTTTAGTGATGTCCAACACTGGTGTCCCACACTTGCATGTATGATGCCCCCTGGCCCACTGTATATAATCAATGTTACGTACTGGCAAGTGCATTCTGTTCCATTTGTTTTAATAACCCTTAAATCCAGTGTCTAGTGAACCCCTTAACTGTGTATTATATACCATGCTTGTGGACTGTTCTCATCCATTTTTGTTTTGTATTATTTTTAAATGTCATATATGGCCGGGTTTGTTATACCACTGGATGTACAAATTGTAAAGCAAAGACAATAGATGACTTTTTTTTTTTGTTCTTTTTTTCTAAAAGCAGAGATGTGATCATGCAAGACATTTTTCAAAGGGCCTGGTATTTTTTCGCCTGTCGACACACAAAAAGCAACCCCCGGGTTCACGAGTTCTACCAACGAAAAAGTCAGTTGTGTTCTGGGAATATTCACTATATATAAAAACATACACAGGAAAACAAGACGGTATCATTTCCAGTGCCTCTCTCTCTCTGCCCACATCACTTTAACTCTGCTTCAGATGTACAACATACGGGCATGGTTCAGTTTTAATGGCTTTAATAATAAAATACAGTCAAATGTGAACTTTTATGTGAGGGGTTTATTGTTTTATTTGAGAAGTCTTAAAAGCAAACAAGCGGTGAGTACTGGTGGCCGTGTTGTCACTCTGCGTGGACCAGGGCGCCCGCTCCTTGGCCGAAGCCAAATCCTTTCGGCCCGAAGTTCTTGGCGTAACAAGCTGTGGAGACCAAGAACAAGACATGAATACAAGATATTAACATGATCCAACCAATGAGTGAATTTAAGCAGGGATATAATGTGGAAAATTAAACTTTCACACTTTCAATTACTTTATTGAACAAACGGTAAGGAAATACGTAACAAGCACATTCATACACGAGCTACTGATAAACTCCTTTGTGACATCCATGCCACTCGTCATGCGAGGCCCTAAATTTTAAAGCCATACACAGTCAAATATTACAGTATATGGTGAGGCTGGTATCCCAAAGTGAACAAAAACAATACCTGCACCTCATGCACATTGTTTAATAATGCAAAATGCCCGCCCCCCCTTTTTTTTTTAAATTCGATTAATCGATTCGAAAAATAGTTGATAGCTGCAGCTTGAGTGGAGTCAAAAAAATAATCCCAATTTATCAAAATTCGCTCACTTACACATGTTCAGGAATTTGCAGATGAAAGATTTACCTAAATACTTTCACATAACAGAAATGTGATGACAACTGTAAACCAGGAAATGGAAGTTCATGCAAAGAAAGTTCCATTTCTAAAACTGGAACAAATTTGCAAATTTGGTCAAAAATGAGTTCTGCTAATTAACATAATAACCTAACCATCGGTTTTTCTACCCATGACTTGATAGCTAGCCTGGGTGAAGATCCAGAGCCACTCAAGTGACGAGCAGAGTCCTGCCACTGGATTATATTGTCTGAAACAGTACATGAAGGCCAAAGCAAAGCTGCAATGAGTTTTATTGGATGCACGAATTAGCATCTGATTTGAGACACTTACTTGATTGCTCTCTGAAGTAATATTGTATTTTATTTATCTCATTCGTTCTCATTCATTCTCAGTGGAAAGGAAATCTCCTGGAAAAATTTTCCCTCCTCTCTAATGGACAGCAATCACCTCAGTGTCGTTTGGAGCCGAGATGTAACATTCTTGCTCCTCAGGTTTTGAGCAAACATCTTGATGCTTTGTGTGTCTTTCAAGTGTGTGTGTGTGTATGTGTGTCCTTTTTTGGCCTGTTTTTTTTTTTATCTCACTTTGGTGTCAGTGTGAAGTTCTAACTGCTTGTGTGCTCATGTGTCAGAAACACCCAAACAGTCATAAATAGTTTGCTGCACTGAGTAGAAAACAGGACTGTTTGTTGAGTGTTGTTGACATGGAGATGATCAGAAAAACAAAATAGATTTTTGTTGTTGTTGTTGTTGCATGTGACTTTATCATTTTCATTGATGTAAAGACATTTTACACAAATTAAATCTCAAGGTCCAGTGATGAAATGTTGGACCCGTGATTGTTATATTTAACTCTCAAGTGTCACATGTTAGTAAGTTGCTCACAGTAATTTGACTTTGAAAGTATTTACCACAAAAGCTAAAATAATGTTTAAAAATATGTAGAATGAACTATTAAATTATTGTAAACATTATTTTAAATATCTTTTGTTTCCTTTATAATAAGCACTTTTATTATTTTGCTTTTTTTGTAAATATTGAATCTTGTTTAAAAATTATTGTTGGTTTAAATTATTTTATTGTTATATATTTTTTAAATATTTGAAGATATATTTGTTATTGTTGTTTGTTTATTTAATTCTATTGAATTTATTGGAGCATGATAATGGCGGCACTGTTGTATTTTAATAGCAGCACAAGAGAGTGAGCTGAAACGATTTGACTCGTGACGCCTTCCATGACACCAATTACCAGGCCAAGAAACAAATGAACCGTGTCCTACATTTTGTAGCAGGAACAAGAGTATGTTGTCACCCTTGCAGTAGATTTCTCCTTCGTTGTCCGTCTGGGTGGTGGACTCCAGGCTCTTGCCGCACTTGGCGCAGCGGAAGCAGTTCTTGTGCCACGGCTGTGGGCACAAATGTGCACAAAGATGCCTTTTTAGAGCTGTAAGATGTTGCATTTGAATTTGAGTACCAGAAGATAAAAAAAAAACAAAGAAAACAGTATGTTATACACGGACACATTTTACCAAGCAAATGCTAATGTAAATACCATAGTGGCTAATCATTAGCATAAAATAAACAAACGTTTAGTAAGGCCAGCAAAAAGTCCGGACAGAATGACTCTGTTTCAATTGTTCACATCACATGTATGACATTTAGGAATGTTAATCAACTGTTAAAAATGACTTCTACAGCTAACTTAAGAGTTTGACCCTGCATTGGTCAATTTCAATTTCCCTCATGTCCCAATTACAACAATTCGTCTGAAAATTTGTCTTGTGATGTAAATCTTCACGGCAACAGCAACATTTGCCTTTCTTATCTTTTAAACTTTGTCATGTTACTCATATTGTGATGGAAAAACCCCTTACAAAAGAAATCACATTAAGCTAGCCTTTGGTATGTATGTGATCTGATTGGTTCCCATCCGGGAAGTAAACAGGAAATAATTGGACACATCTGACAGCTGGGGTGTCAAGACACAAACATTCTATGCAAGGGCAAACATGGAGGAATTAGTATGTTTTTGACAATAAAATCTGGATTTGGACGCTATAACCTGGATTTCTGCAGCATTTTTATGTGGAAAATGGCTTTCAAGTGGCTTTCTACCTTGGTTGGAGTCACTACTACAGAGAAGTTTGGTAAGTTTACTGCTTGTCCCACTTTGACTTCAGGCTCTTTTTTTACTAATGTAAGTTGTTTAAATAATTTAACACCGTACTGCTTTTATATTAGTTTTTTGGGTCAAATTGACTTAATGAAGCCTATTTTCTGTTGTTGAGTGGATGAATTGCTGTCCTTTTGTTGGTGCATTTCTGTGCCAAAACTCTTAAAGTAGCTTTAAAAAGCAACTACAATTGAACTATGTAAAAAGTAACTTAGTGTAGCAGTGAGCATCAATTGTGATAATGAGCAAGTTGTCGCTGCCATTTTATACTGTGGTTTTTATATTGTGGCTCAGTGTTTAATGTATATAGTTGTGAAAAAGTCATCTTTCCCCCACAAAAGTTACAATATTACAAGAATCCCATCGAGGGAATTTTTTTTTTTAAAAGTTGTAATATTACAACAAAGGTGTGTTTTTTTTTTTGTTTTTTTTTTAAGAATAGAGAGCGATAGATAGATAGATATACAGTATATGACTATAGTAGTAAGTAACCTTGCACATTAAAGTCCCAATTTCTTGAGAACAGTGGGCTCAGAAATGTATTTATATCTGGGAATTTTGACATTCGACTTATTTTAAGACTACAACTTACTTTTTCTTAAAATCTAACTTTTTGGATAGAATGACCTTCACTCAACGAAAAGCCAGAAGACTTTGAATATGAGATTCTGAATGAGCGTGTAGCTCTTATTTCCAACTTTATTTCCAGCGGATCCCTGCAGATGGGATCGTCTCACCTTGCCCGCACCCATAATCTTCTCTGCGGCGTACACGGAGTCGCCACAGCGAGCGCATTTTTCCGATCCTGCGAACTTCTGGGCGAACTTGGACGGGTTGGGGTTGGTGGTGGGCCTGTGACACGGCGACCTGTCGGGAGAGAGGTGAGCACAACACATCGGACAGTCGATAATGAATGTAACAAAGTCCCCCGGAGGCCCGGGAGCTGTGCTCGGTGGAGGGTGACTGTGAGCCCTACTGAATGAAGTTCTTTGTGGCGCATTGCGAGTCCGGCGCAGCTCGTTACATAAGAAATCACTTTTATAATACTAAGCGGCGGATGTCTAGGGGTCGGATAAACATGCTGGCCAAGTGCTCATTTTTCATAATAACATTCTTCATGGTATTATTGTGTCAACACCTGACTCGATGAAATTAAAGCAATTCAGCAGGGAATTGAAATACTTTTATTGGTGGGGGGGGGGGAAATACTTGAATGACTCATTTAGTTTGAACCAAAAATTCAATTGCATTATTTCTCAAAATAGATAGTGCAGTATTATAAAGTACAGAAATCGTGACATATTGTTTATTTTGTCTTTGATAGTGTCTACAAAAGAGGATACCCATAGAAAGAGAGTAATATTTTATAAAAGAAACCCTAATGTACAGGATTAAAGCAGTAATTTTACATCAATAAATATGAATATATTACATATAAGTAAAATTGTCTTTTTAAATTATAATGTTGTTGCACTCAAGTCATACTAAAAAGAAAAACAATCAAAAAGAATCATCTTTTTAGGGGAAAAAAGGTTTTTTGAGGGAGTTTCATCAATTTAGCAGAATACAGTCATCCTTTTAAGACAAATATTTTGAGAAATGTCCTATTTTGTTGAGAATAAAATTCAAATCCTACTTTACATGAACTACATCCTGCATGCTCTTTAGAAAGAGCCTTAAAGTGGATGACACAGATCCTATTATTAATATGATTGTAAAGTAATGTCGGAGAACGGCGCTTACTGCTCGGGTTTGATCCCCAGCCGCTCCCCTCGGTCCATGTTGAGCGTGCCAGCCCCCTGCCCGTAGCCGTAGCCTTTCGGACCGTACTTCTTGCCGTAACACGACTTGCAGTAGATCTCTTGGTCGTGAATGGTCACCGTGGTGCTGTCCAGACCTTTCCTGCACACCACTGACAACACACACAGGCACATGTTGCTTTTATACATAGAAGGCAGCGGTAATAATGGACTACTGATGATATCTAGAAAATGCATTTCCCTCAGGTGTTGTGTGGGAATGCTGCCACCTGAAATGCTAAAAAAAAAAAAGAAATGAGTATTTGAACACTTTCATTCATTGCAATCGGAACCACGGAGGCTCGACTGTATGAGGCCATTGGCAATTTGGCAGAGTGGAAAAGAAAGATTCTGGCCAGCTACTCTTGATACAAGCTTGTGAATGTCAATGGGGAAAATAGAAAAAAAGGCATGGAGCCAAGGACAAAATGTCCCATTACTCATCATCTGCACAGATTTGACAAGCCCGTCTTTGTGAGACGTTCTAAGGCAACATCTCGGGCTCGGTACCGGTCTGTGCGTGAGGTCTGCGTGTTTCCAGCTGAGATGGCCGGTACAAGTCCACGCTCTCACCCCAGCGTGATCTCATCGGAACAAAACAAACGCCCCCACACAAACACACTTGGCCCAGCGCGCCTTTTGTCCGTACCGTTCTATGCTGCTTATCTCATATGTACAGTTGGTACTCACTGCAGAGAAAGCAGCCCTTGTGGAAGCTCTTGCCGTCGCACTGCACCTCCTCGGCGTGGTACACCGTGCCGCGGCACGCCGTGCACTTGTTGCCTCCGCCCCAGTTCGGCATTGTGGCTGAGACAAATCACATGGTGGTTAATGGCAACCAAACAGCTGTTGGGGACATTCGTATACTTCTACTTTCTAATTTTTCATTGTCGATTGACTCCAAATTGTTTAATTTAAAACCAAATTTCCCCATAGACATTGGTTCCCACCTCATGCAATTTATTAACGCAACAGGCAATGTTTTAAGTAACGTGTGCAAAGATTAAGAGAAAAATACAACTCTTAATACAACAAAAAAGGAAAGTACTCTCCATAAATTAAACCAAGTACAACTCCTCTACCTAAATGAAAATAGTCAAACAACCCACCCTTAACAAAGCTAAAAAACAGTACAAATTCTCTCCAGTAAAATAGCTTGCCCTAAATAAAAGTAAAATACAGTCAAATTACTCAACATAAAACTAAAATACAGTCCAACTGTCTAGCCTAAAACATTAAAGTAAAACTACTCGCCCTCAGTTAACTAAAAGTAAAACCTACTGAACCTATATAAATCTAAAATATCGTAAAACAATTTACCCTAACGCAATGTAAAATGCAGTAAGACTTAAATGTCAAATACAGCATAACTGCTCACCCTAAATACAACTCAAATGCAGTAATACGATCCACCCTAAACAAAGGTAAAATACAGTAAACCTATTGACCATAAAAAACTAATCCGAACCCCGAGTTTTGTCGGACTTTTGGTCCAATGGCCTTTCCACTGCTTGTAGATTTTTATCGGCCCGAATGGAAAATCCCATTCGCCTCACTTTAATGTTTTTATTTCCTATCGAAATGAGAGCACGGTGCAGTGACTTTGTACACGTCACCGCTGTTAAATGGCTTGGGTGGAAAAAAATAAATAATAATAATAATCCCTCCAATCCTCCCAACTTCCCAACCTGGGGCTGGAGGACAGGATAAAGCCAACTTAATACCCTGAGGAATGCCTCTGGGCGATGGGGTGTCGTAGTTGGACTGAACCGCAGACCCCTGAAAAACCTTATGTCACAATCGCTCCCTTGATGCCTCCGCACTCGCGTCTGGCTGTAATTACTGACCCTGGCCCGGCCCGAAATGGGTCCATTTGGGCCATTTGAAGGCCTTGATGTGATGACATGATTAAGACGATGCAATTATCTGGCCAGATGCTCTTGTCCTCCTCACATCTGGAGCAACACATTGACAGGCTTTCTCAACCGCATAATAGACAACAGGAAGAGTCAAGAATTGACACTAAAGTGACTTTTAAAAGTTCACACTCGCGATAAGACACCCCTGATTTCGGACTTAGTTTTGATGTTAATATCAAAAATCAATCGAAACACATCGCGCCCCTTGTTTAAACAAACAATGAAGTGTGCACTCGATTTAGTCAAACGAGTTGATTTGAGATTTTCAAAATTCTTACACTCATGAACATGCCAAATATACTGACCAAAACACTCTCATCTCAAATCATCTTTCCCCATTGAAGTGATTGGAAATGGCAATAATCCTTTCCAGCCCGTCAAAAAACAGCAACAATTTTTGTTTGTTTGACGCCGTTACATCGATGCTAGTTTCGTTAACCCGTTTATGGCGTTTTGCATTGTGATAGCGTCGCGCTAGCCAGCTTTCGTCAGGCCAAGTAATGTGGTACAGTTAAATAAACATGTAATTATTTTTGTTTGATGTTTAGTTTGACAGTAAACTTCAACTGAGGTTCAAAATAAATAGCTTGAAGCCTTTTTTGAAGAACTGTGCACTATCTGCCAAAATCATGCTTATTGTGGAGTAGTTCACTGTCACCATATAGCGCTCTTATCAAAAAAAAAAAAGTCCCCTCGAAATTTGAAGAAAAAACAAATGGCCCATGCAACATCTCCCATCTAAAAGACAAAAACAAAATACAACTTATAAGTCGGGTCACTCTTATCTCAAGGCACCACTGTATTTGATAGATTCTGAAAGTATGCCCACTGCCCAAATACAGTTCGGTTGTATTTAACTTTTTAGTTCAATACGTTTGCATGAAATATTTCAAGACTGTTAGTTTTAAAACATTTATTGAGGTACGGTGTTTCATTCATTTTGGTGCCATACATTTTAATTGGATATTTTTTTTTTAGATGGTACTTTGTGTTTAAAGTTTGAGAACAACTGTATAGCATTTTCCTCTAACAAAACAAAACAGACATAACTGGCCTTTCAATGCATTTCGGCATTAAGCATGTTTCTGGTCAGAAAGCAATGCAAACTCAGTGAACCGGTTGCTACTTTCACACTGATTAGGTTACACTACAACTAACGTGTTCCATTTAGAGAAAACATGTCTTCATTTGAAAAAGCCACGTACCTCTTCGATAGTGAACGTTCAAGGAGACATGTTTATTTTTAAACGGTGCACAGTATGCATATAATAAAATACCTTTTGGTGGATTATAAGAAGCAGGCAGTTCCAGATGTTACACTGGCAAAATTCCAAAGGACGACGTCGCGTCGACTGTGCTTCTCCGTAATGTCTCGGTCGGTGGTACTCGTTTTTACCGACGGCGAAATGGGTGGAGCTGAGGAGCTGTGAACGTATCACTGCCGCGTTCAGGTGCTGTCGGATTTTTATTTTTTTAACTCACACCCACTATGTACGTAGCCCCTAAAGGGACATGAAAAAAAAGAAAGAAACGTTTCTCGTTACAATGAGAAATATGTTTCTCGTTACAATGAGAAACACGTTTCATTTTAAATGTTTATTCCATGTCCCTTTAGGGGCTCCGCAACGATGAGAGCACAAAACTTGGATTTAAACACTTTATAGGTAAAACAAACAAACGCACTAAAACCTGTTATACAATTATATGACAGATCATCACAGTGGAAGAAAAATAAATTCTGGCTCAGTTAACTATAAAAGTTAAAAAAAAAAAAAAAAAGCACAAATCACCAAAATATTACTTTTATTAAAATATGAAACAGTCAAAGGAAAATCAATGGCCCACAGTTACAGTCGGATGGTACAAGGACCAGTTTTCAAGAGCTCATACTTACTCAAACTAACAGTGCAATAAACACAGTAAAACGAGCATGACTGAAGCAATGTCCACCAAAAAAAAAACAAAAAAAAAACACAAGTGTACATGAATGAACACGTATGAGTGTGGGCTGTCCGTGCATGCGTTGGTGTGGCCTCCTGAATGGTTCAGTGGGGTGGTCAGTCAGTCCATACACAGCACCGTTATTTTGGCCAAGAGGTTACCATGGTAACTCCCTTAACAACCTGAAGAAAAATGTGCCCGGACAACTGAAAATATAAACAACAACAACCCTTAAAAGGCACTTATTCCATATCCTATAACCAGTAGACAAACGTCTCTTTACAGTACTCTTGTACTTCTGCAAAAAATACCTCGATGGTAAAAGTCACAGGACTTCAAGTACCCGAATGCATTGTCAAGTCATGTTGCCGATACACAGAACACATACAGCCACGCAAGTATTGGATGTCAACAGACTTTTTTTTTCCCCCCCTCATTAATTTAGCTTCACAGTAATTTCTAAATTAAAATAAGCCAATAACAGATCCCTTATAATAGCTTGTGTCCAAATGAAGAAACATACTCAGTGATTCAAGTGTTCCATTACAGTCCCTGCAAGTAATATATATTAGCTAAAAATATATAAATAGGAAATATTTAAGCACGTCTGATGAGGGGAGAAGGTAGCTGGATTAAAAATTTGGGAGGGAGAAATGAAGGCTTTAAATCTTGTAGTGGCGAACACCTAACACAGGATGGCCCTGTTTGACTCGGAAAATGGCTTCTCTCGTTTTATAATATAATAAATCCATTAGAACACGATCGAAGATGAACAGTAAACCCCAGATGGCGCCAAAGCAATATTTTCATATGAGACACACAAAGCTGTACTGGGCACAAAAACAGCCAATAGGTTCACTGTAATTTAATTCCCTAATTTGTAATAGCACCAGTATGGCTTTAAAGCAGGCTGTTAAACATCTAACAGGGGCACGGGCGGCTGACGTCCAGTCTCCTCTGCGCCGAGCCCCGCTTTCGGGCTGCGGGCGCCACGCTGACACCCTCCACGGTGCCCGGAGTCTGGAAGAAAGCCCTGGAGGCGGGCGCCGGGATCTCCTTTGGAGTGTGCGGAGTCTGTAAAAGGAGGATCAGATTAGAAAATGTTTTTAGATTCATTTTAACCCTTACATGTGAGGGTTAAGTGTCTAGGTCACCATCCTTACCAGTGGTTGCAGAGTGGTTGCCGTATGCGCGGCCCCCGAGCCGCCACGCCCGCCCTGTTCCGGCGTGGAAGGCGATGGAACGGACGTCATCCGGCCAACGTCCGGCGCCAGACCATACGGTGTGGCCGCCACCATAAAACCCGCGGGCAGGTTGAAGCCCAGCTGGGCGTTGGCGCCCTGCAGGGGGTAGTGGGAGAGGGCGGTGGATGGCACCAGGACGTAGGGCAGCGCCAGCGGGGGCACGGTGCCGGCGGGGAGATGGGCCAACGGCTGGCCGGAGGGGACCAGGAAGTTGAGGCTTTTCAGACCTGGAAAAGAAGGAAAATAAATCTCAGTTGTCCATATTGTATTGTATAATAAATATATTGCGGGGGCTTTACCTGTACTGTTTGGTACGTAGAGGTCGTGTGATGCCTGGGTACTAGTGACGCCCTCCTCCGATGCGTCTGACACACTGCTTTGCGCTCTCTGAAGGATAAACAATGATAAACTCAATTTAGAATGGATGCTTCATATGTGCTTAATGGAGTTCTTATATATTCGGTGAGTCTCTGCTAGTTTTCAGCCTAAAAGGGCAGCAGAAGGAATCGAATCGAGTAATGTTAATTGTTCTGATCGCTGTACTCTTCAAAATCGGTTTTAAATTCCATGAATATTCTGTAATATAGCAATAACAATATTGATAAATATAAAAACAGATTATCGCTGGCCGGGCTTAACTGTAGAGAGTACAAGATACCTAATATTAAATGATGGTATTTTGATTAAATTAGAATTGTATCTTGTGATAATGTACCAGTATTATGAAATAAAATGTATTTGCACAAATGTTAGGCGTAAGGCACGCATTACAAAGGAAAGCTGAGAAAATATTTAACTACTATAGTATTACTGTATTTTAATTATTATAAAATGGTACATCTATGCTTATGTCCCAGTATTGAAAAGAGACTTTGTGGACGGCGTGTATTTGTTCAAATGCTTATTGGAGATAAGGCATGAATTACAAGTTTGTTTTTGTTTTACAAAAAAAATTAAATAACGGCTATTGTACAGTATTAATTTCATTTGAACAATTTCCGATAATTCACTAGTATCATGAAGTAAAAATGTATTTGTACAAATATTTATTAGGTGCTACCGAGAAGGTATTTATTGTTAACTATCATTAATGTTAATTATTAATGTTATAATACAATAATATTTTTGTTTTTTTACAAGACAAGTAATAAATTAACCATTTCACATTGTAATTAATGCCTCACCTTATCGTCTCGCTCAAACTCAGATGGGCTTTTCTTGACCGCCACCGCCTCCTCGTCTTCCACGGATTCCCTCCATCTCTTCCTCCCCTCCGCCGATTCCTCCCTCGCGGCCCCCTCGGCCTCGCTCGTCACGTTGGGCCGGTTGTAGAGCATGACCACAGACGCCTGGGACAGGCTGGGCACGTAGGCCAGGCAGTGGGGGGACGAGGAGACCGCAAAAAGCCGCTCTGGGTGCAGGGCGGGGACCAGCAGGGTGGGCTGCGTGTTTCTGCAGAGAAACGGTTCACGTCAAATGTTACACGTCATCCAACAATGTCAATACCAATACTTAAACCAATACTATTATTATATAAATTCAAATATTCTTTCCCCCGTTGATCCATTTGGGGAATACTGAGGAGCACATCATTGCCCAGCTAGCTCTAGTTTCCTCATAACTCACTGATTGTTGTTTTATGATGACTTGTAAAACTCACTCATTGTGGCTCCCAAACTGCAGCCTGCAGACCGCCTCGCCGACGACTCCTGTCTTTCTGGAATAATCCAGCGGCTGAGATGTAAATCCTCGCTCGCCGGTCATGTCGCTGCCCAGGCTCCTTGGCGCCGAGCAGACCTGCGTCCGGACGGCCACAGGCGTCGGGGTGATGTTAAAAGAGGCGTGGTGTGCCAGCTGGGCTTTGCTGTGGTCCTGGGCTTCAGGCAGGGTGACTTCAACAACAGCCTCTGCTATAAAAGAGAACAGATATACATCTAGAAGGTGTGTTACAGCAGCTTGATGATCAGTAAATCAGACATACACACCGGAATTGTTAAAATGCACCGGTCCCAGCCATCTAAAAGCCGGCTTCCTGCCTCGCTCCTCTCGCATGTGCACTTTCTTTATGAGGCCCAGGCTGGTCAGCACATTGGCGATATCGTAGAGACGTCGCAGCTTGGCTAAGAGACGCACGTGTTTAGTTTTACGAAACGGGGGGAAACGAAACAATCCAGCAGTGCCGGTGCTTACTTTTATACTTACTTTGACTGGACGAGTCCTGACTCTCTTCAATGAGAACCTTCGCTGCCGCTTCCTGGGTGACGATCTGGGTCTTGGACACCAGGAAGAGCATGACGAACTTTTGGCTCATGATGCGCAGGGATTTGTGTTTCCTGCTGCCGGCCGCTGCGAAAAGCACACAAATAACATGATGAAATCGGGAGAAAAGTTGATTATTTCAGTTCTAAATGGGGCTCCATACAGTGAGAACTGTGTTAGCATCCAACCTAATGTGTTTTAAGACATTAGCCATTGTACAGTGTGTTAGAACCATGCTGCCATCTGGTGGCACCACCCAAGGAAACAATTTGAAGTAAGGTGTCAATTCAAAGTTTTGTAGGGAATGTAAGAGCACTGTACTTCCTCGAAAAAATATATTAACTTCCGACATCTTTAGTTCTACTACCCGGTGCTTTCAGGATCTTCTTTTAGCTCCGATAAATTTCCCGGTAATTACATTTTAACAGTAGTTAGAGTTCGTATTTATTCGTAGTTCGTACGTATTTATTTCTCAGGTCTGATACTCTGTTGAAGTGATGGAAGGAGCTTAATTTACTCATTTACTTACTTACACGTAGCCTTGTCTAATTAAAAAAAAAAAAAAAAAAACACTTTGCTGCCATCTTGTGGCATCCATATGCAATTAAAAATATTTTTAGAGGAGACTCATTTAACTGTGATGTTAATTTGACGGAACCTGTATTGTATTGAGTCTGAATCGCCAGCATGAGCATAATAAAGGCAGCGAGGGAGGGTAAAATAACAGGCAGGTAGATGTTCCTCTCATAAAATCTGTTATCGAAGACGCATTCATCGTTACCGTGGCTGTTGTCGTCCCGGCTCCGCTCGCCCTCCCCGGCAGCGAGCGCCACGTGCCGCTGGTAGCCCTGCTGGCGTCCCTGGCGCTGCAGCTCGTGCAGCGTGGCCTCCAGGCGCAGGCGGCCGTGCCATAGGTAGCTGTTCTTGGCCATGCGGCCAACGATCGCGAGGGACTCCAGCACGTTGACGATATCGTAGATACGCCGCCGCTTCACCCCTGGATAACGCACACGCATGAAAATCTACACCAGTCTTTCCCAGCCTTTATTGAGCCGATGAAAACATGTAATTGTTTTAGTTATATGATCAATTTTTCAACTGGGAGTGGCAATAAAACAGCCTGAAGCAAGCACTTGGCATCTTTTTTGAGCAAATCTGCCAAACTCCTGCTTGTTGTGATGTTTGCTGGCACAATGTAGCGCTCGTATATAAACATTTTTTGCTCCCGAAAGAGCTAGGAGTGCACTTCAGACACTCCACGAAGAGTTGGCAGCAGCGAAATTCATTCAGCCGCCAAATATCTTTTTGTGTTTTCCACAAGCATTTTCCGCTTTTTTTTTTTTTTTTGTGTACAGATATTGTGCCAAATTTCTTTTTTCGAACCTTGATTCTTAAGTGAGTGCCGAGAAGAAGAATCGGATGATGCCCATTGAATTAAATCTTGACATTGAAGAAAAACGTGAGCAAGTTCTGCATGTAGTCGAGTACAAGCTCGGTCGAGTGACAAATTAAACCCGTAAATCAAGGGTACCACCTTTTGGTTCTTACCTAGACTGGTCGACACGTCATCCAGGGAGATGCAGATTGGCTTGTCGGGCGGCGGATAATTCGGGTAGAGAGCCAGGAACTTCTGGCACAGCAGACCCAAGCTCTTCTGCTTCCTGCTCGGCTTCTTCTCCACGTTTTCCTCCTCCTCCACTGCTTCAAACTGTAAGAAAACATAATATTTGTTTAAATGTTAAGTTTTAGTTGAGCTGGTCATGGTTTTGATGAGTTTTTAAGCAAATCTCACTCACCTGACAGGTATTTTCGGCTGCCTGTACGTCATCTATGTCGACGTCCGCACTTCCTGACTCATTCTCTATGGGCCGAAAGAGTACTTTCCTCATCTCGCGGTTTCGGATTTCGGGACTGGCGGCGTTGATCAGCATCTTCAGGTTGGCCATGGGCGACCAGGGCTCGGCCTCGGCGGCGTGTTTGATCGGGGTGACGTGACCCGAGTCTGGGGTGCCGCCTTGCCACTTCATCGCAGGTACGCACAGCTCTGTAGATTTCGTCGGGATGGATTTCCTCCACACTGTGCATATATTTTCCTGTAACGGAGACAATTTTAATACTATTATTGGAGTTTTACTTCCATTTCCATATATGAAAAGACTTTTAGAGCCATTTTTTTGCTGCACACTTCCCAACCTTTCCTCACTAGTGTTGGGCAGCCTTACCTTCTGTTCACTTTTCTTTGGACTTGTAAGATCCTTAAGTGCAAGACATTCCACTTCCATTTTTTGGGGGTTTTTTTGGGGGGGAGGGGGGAGACCTGCATTACAAACAAGCATGTAAATTTCTATCCATTCTGATGGTAAATCATAAACAATCTTCTCTTGAAAAGATGACTGGAGAAAAATTAATCATCAACCATCAAGAGGGAAGATGGCTCAAAGCTAATAGCTACTTGGGAGCTACTGTAAATGCCCTTTATCCAACACTACTGTAATGAAGTACTTTAGCTTACTCCTTTATGCCACATGGGGCAAGCTGACGTGTTAATACAGTACAGCTCGGAAGCTCAGGTAGGCGCTTCCGAACAATGCAAACTAAAACAAGCAGACATTCCAAAAGCTTCTTCCCACTTGAGTTTGTTGTCAGATTTCTGTCGGGCCAATTATACATTACTCGTGCACTCATGTAGTAGTCTCGCCACGCTGCACTATTTGTATATCTGTTGTTGACCAATACTGGCCACTCATGTGCCTGAGTAGCATCTGCACCATTTGCACAATCGACTGAGTAGCATCTGCAACATTTGCACAATCGACATTGTCCCAGATTATCGCACTACTAGTCACATTAAAATGCATACAGTTCTTGAAGTCTCGGCGCCCTGTGCACAATGGTCATTGCGCCGGACGATTGCTCTATTAGTCATTCAAACTGCTCTAATTGCTGGAGGACTCTGCATCTTTTGCACAATTGTCACACACACAAAAATATTGTACCAGCATTACCAGATTACTAGGAACCTTTTATTGCTTTTGTTTGTTTTTTTGTTTTCCTCAATGTCTTTATCCCTCAAAAGTATTCTCTGTCAATTGACTGTCTGTTTTCGTACTAGAGCAGCTCCAACTACCGGAGACAAATTCCTTGTGTTTTTTGACATACTTGGCGAATAAAGATGATTCTGATGAAGATGGAACATCTAGGGACACTTTAAGTCGCTCAAATGAATCATGAAACATACTGTTTCAAGTATAGGTTCACACTTAAGACCGAAGTAAGCTGCATAATCTGTTACAATAGCCAATATCGGTGGACAGTTAGGTAACATTGGCGCCTAGTCCAAAGTAAAAACAGGCGTAAAAATGGAAACTACCCCCCACCTTGCCGCTGTTTTTATCCGACTGGGTTCGCTTGAAGACAGTCGTCGTCACGTCCTCTCGTCAAACCGCCATGGCAGCTAATGTTCCCTCTTTAAAATAAGCGGGTCCCCAGTAAGTGAGTGCTGTACCTGTCCCGGTGGAGGAATGTGTGGAGTGTCCCGGGGAGACTGCAGCAGCATCACGCGCTCAAGCTTGCTTCCTGGCGCTCTCCGGCCGGCCAATCGGAGTCACGGTTGTTGCAACGTCATGTGACAGCGACCCAATTACAGAGGCCGGACGTGGCTGCCGCTCCACAGCGTCCACCAATTGGCGCGCAACGTCGACCACGCCTCTTGAGAGTTGTGTTGGCGGGGCAACAGGCCAAACAGGCGCGCTGTGTCAAAGCTTGTAACGCAAGTAAGAAGTCTCACTCACTCGATAAAATATCATTCTTTAATATTAGTCCCTTAAAAATACAGTTTATATATTATTTTTGTTAATATTATCATTGTTATTTTTTTATGAACCTATTGTGTATTGTTTTTGGAGCTTCTATACCATTTAATTTGACACTTTTTCGTTTTTAATCGTTGATTTGTATTTTATATTTAATAGTGTTATTGTTGTATTTTGTTAATGTGTTTTGCATTGTATTGTGTTACTGGCGGCACCTTGGACGACTGGTTAGCACATCTGCCTCACAGTTCAGTTCTAGAATTCAAATCCCCAGAACCGCCTGTGTGGAGTTTGCATGTTCTCCCCATGCCTGCGTGGGGTTTCTCCGGGCACTCTGATTTCCTCCCACATCCCAAAACATGTGTGAATGTGAGCGCGTATGGTTGTTTGTTTCTATGTGCCCTGCGATTGGCTGGCGACCAGTTCAGGGTGTACCCAGCCTCTCGCCCGAAGATAGCTGGGATGGGCTCCAGCACGCTCGCGACCCGCGTGAGGATAAACGGTACAGAAAATGGATGGATGGATGTGTTACGTTTGAGTGTCTTTGCATTTTAATATTTTAATTTGAAGGGTTTTTCATTTGTATTTGATTATTATTATTTTATTTTGTTCTTCTTATTATAATTATTCATAGTAGTAGTAGTTGTATTTTATTTTTTGCTGTACGTTTTTTTCTGGATTATTCTAGTTATTTATTTTTTTATTGTATTTTATTATTGTGTTGTATCCTAATTTTTTTTTGTGGTATAAATAATTTCTGGATTTTTTTCATTAGTATTTTTTAGTATAATTATTAGTAATGTATTCATTTTGTATTATTAAATTTATGTTAAATTGTTTTTATTTTTGTTTTATTGTTCTTTATGTATTTCATTCTATTTTTGTTGCATATTGGTGAAATGCTCTGGTTGTTTTTCTCCTGCTCACAAAACTCAATACCATATTGTGATTTATCACTTTAATATTATCACACCCAGAATTGACAATGTCAAGAAATGTCAATATTTGCATGGCTTTACATATACTGAACAAGGAAGGGGAAGCGTGGGAAACGTTTCAAGCAGCCGACAAGCCCATCTGGATAGGAGACGATCTTTGCTTCCCCGTCCAGATAAGTGGGCTCGGTGTCTCCCGCAGTGATGCCAGCGTTACGCAGCACAGACCCCGCACATAGAAACGTGCTATTAATACATCTTTAACTTTAGAACCGAGGGCTTTTGTTTCTGCAATGGAATTACCGGTTCGGCTGAAACAGACAGATGGGAGGAGGAGGAGATGGGCTGCTGGGGGCGGGCAGTGGCGCTAAAAGTGCAGGGGTCGCAGCGCCAAAATACTCAGAGAAGGCGGGGCCCGCCCTGTATGCAAGCAGAAATTGCACAACGACCAAGAGACAAAATCGGCCGCCAAAGGCTGTTTAAAACGAGTTCAGTGCAGAAGTAGGACCTGATTGCCAGCATGAAAGACCCCTTCCCCACTATTAAGTTTCAGCGAAGTTAGGACAAAAGTTCGAGGTCATACGAACAAGTCAAAAGGGAACTGCACTCTGCGATTATTCGAGCATATGATGCCTTGATGTAGGTACAGTATGTGATTTGTTTGATTTGGGCAAATGACCAAGAACAGAAATTCACAGGGGCTCTGCAGGTTAAGGGAAAAACCAAAACAGAAACACTGATTCCAATCAAGACCTCTCGTTCACTGAATGTGAAATTCTACAGCCATATTGTGGACATTTCATATAACCCTAACCCTTATCCAGTAGCTGAAAGCGGCAATTGAGTGAAAATAAAAGTATCTTAACAGAAAATAACTTAAGTGAATTGCCTTCTAGAGTATTAAGTGACTAAAAGTCTTTAGATATCTGACATTTGCTGTACTTATGAATGAAGTCGTTTTTTTAAATTATTTTTTTTAGTATTGCAAGTAAAAGTATTCACAAAAGGTGATTACAATTTACTGTATTTAACGTAATTTTAATGTATTTATTTCACATCAATAGAATAAAGCTCTGTTCGTCGGCTATTGACCAGCTCAGGCGTTACATCAACGATCAATTTATTTGTATTTTATTTTGTAGTAGGCTAACAAAGAGGGTTAGGGTAAATGTATCGGAGTAAAAGTATCCAGTTAAGATATGTAGTGGTGTAAAAGTGAAAGTTGCCAGAAGGATAGAAAATGAATGAAGTTTGACACAATTGGACAACAATGCAGCAGTTTTAAAACCTTTGAACAGCAGATTTAAGCATTAAGTGCCATTTCTATTGAGCAAAATCAATATCCATGGTTGTCCTTACTAAAGCTTTATTTCAATCAATTTGAGCATTCGATCAAACTGGTGTATGTTTACTGACTTTTCAAACCGAATTGGATTTACCTTTAATTATTTGTATTTTTTTTTAGTGTCTTTTAGCTAGTTAAACCAATCACTGGAAAAAAGCCAAACCACGACAGTGAACCCATGACTGAAGTATGGACCTTATCACTTTGCCTCTTCACTTCATCAGTCAAGCAATTTGCATGGAAAAAGTCAGTTTGTCAATAACTGCTTGAACAACAAGCTAGTCTCCAGTAACGGTCAACTTTGAATGATATCTTCTGAAAATTGAAATCATTTGTATGACATAAAGTTGAATACAATAAGCCTTTATTAGTCCCACAAAGGTAAAATGATGGTTTTGCAGAGCAGAATGAGAGCAGCATCGAATCTGCATAAATAAGATATAAATAAGATATATATATATATATAGATTGACAACTATAGTGTACTTGGACAAATAATATATAAACAGAGTACGATGGGTAAATGTGAAGGAAAGGAGCAAGAATAATCAGCGGCATTGTGTGTAGCAAAAAAATAAATAAATACATAAAATTATACAGGTATCAGTAGTCGCTATATAAATAAACACTAGTGACATTAACTAGCTAGTGTGCTTTTCCAACTACACACAAATAATACATAAACAGTAGCCTACTATAGATGAAGGTGGGGGGAAAAAGCAACTAGCGATTGGATTTCACAAAAAAAAAAAGCTATTTTTGTCAATACATGCAAACACCAGCTTTATTAATATAGTATGTAGTAAATATGTAGATTGCAGACTGCCACCAAAATGACTCCTGAAAAGTTATCATTTATGTATTTAGTGATATGATCCACAATTCCATACCTCTTTTAACTGGAGGATTATATTGGTTTGAACTTTAATGACCTACTTTAGCTTACTATTATTATATTAGATCTTATTAGCTTGTGTAAGTAATGCATTGTTTCATACACACACAAAGCAGAGTTGACAGCTTTTAGGTTGAGATGTCCTTTTGGTGTGATTTTGTGTTATTTTGTTTAAAAAAACAACAACAACAACAACAACTGATTTGGCTGTTTGGGAGTTATTAAACTGTCTAAATTCTTAAGTAGTGTGCAGTAAATCATTTAGTAGTAGTTGTAGCTTTTCCTGTCCATGTGCCACCATTCACTTCCCTTTTTATCCATCGAGCAACTTCCTTCTCGCGTTAAAATGCACTCAGAGCTAAATGCAACCCTTTCGTGAATGACTTCAGTGTTGTAACGGGCATGTCTTCCTATGCGGCTGTTTCAGGGTGGGGTTGTTTATTGTCGATTGTGTGTGATTGTGCGTTCACGGCAGCCAGTCGGGCAGGTTGCAACTTGTCGGGGTTGTCAGGGAAATCAACTGACACGGCTTGGGCACCAAACACCCACATCTGTCACCTCTTGCCCCCAATCCTAAATACTTTTTGAAAAATACAAATGTCAGCATCACTTGCGCAAATATTCAAATTGATGGTGATTGGTAATGAAGTCACATGCGTTTAAGTCACCTAAAAGTAGTTTTGGCCTAATTTCATTTACCCTTACCCTCAACAGCGGATACAAAAAGTCTACACACCCCCCCTTCAAAAGACAGTTTTGTTTTATATAAAAAAAAATTGACCAAAATAAATCATTTTAAAACTCTTATCACCATCTATGTGACCTATAACTCGTACCACTCAATTTAAAATAAAATAAAAATAAATAATAAAAAAAATTTGAGAGGAGAAATAATGTGGTTGCAGAAGTCTGCACACCCTCTTATACTGCAACTGGGATGTGGCTGTGTTCAGAATGAACAAGTCACATTCCAACTAAACGAAGTTAAATGGGAGTTAGCACACACATCCCGTCATTTAAAGAGCCTCGAATGAACCTCAAATAAAGTTCAGATGTTCCAGGAGGCTTTTCCTGAGATTTCTTTTGCTTTCCAAGTCCAAGTCTGAAGTCTCTGTTCATAATTCATAAACGGTCCCAAAGCACCATGCTGCCACCACAACACTACTGGTTTATTGTGAAATGATTCATTTTTATCTATTGTTTTTACATAAAAAACGTGGCATTTATTCATGTCAGACACGCTGTTAATGCATTTTTTTTTTAAAGATCTGTAGTCCATAATATAGGCAATTATCATGATATTATTGGTCAAAATTGAGCCAGAACATATTGTGTGTGAATGGAAAATGAACATTATGTAAGGGTTAATACTGTACTCCTTGAACGTGCTTAGGACTTTTCAACAAACGTCATATCAGACGTTGCTATTAACTCAATTCCGGTCGAAACTAATTTTGTGCCGTTTTTGTTGTGGGCAAAATTGAATAGATGCCGTTTGGTGCTGAATGACCACTAGGGAGCTCTCTTTGCCCTCCACTCTTGCTTCACTTCACAGACTCCACAGAGGCAACAACTCAGGTAATGGGTCAGAACTCCATCCTATAGTCTGTCTGTTAATACAACCACCATCTCTTATTTTCTTAATACTTGTCATTCTGGATCAATCTTAAGTTTTTTTTTTTTTTTTTTTAATGGTGTGTGTGTGTGTGTGTAGTGCAACAGTGAGTATGTGATTTATTTCAGAGGATAAGGCCGTGAAGATGCCACTCGGGGGAAATACTCTATCAAATGATCATAGCAAAAAAAATAAAATAAAAAAGTTTAAACAGTTGAAATAATTATAATGACATTATGATAATGATTTACCAGCAGAATATACGTTGCTTTCATTCTATAAAGTCATCATTATATCTATTTCTATTCTCCTCCCATGGTTCTACTGCCTTTACACTATTGTAACGCTTCTGAAGTCCAATTATGGTTCCCCATAAAATGAAACGAAAAAGTGGCAAGCTGATAGCAAGGGACCACAGAAAATAAGTGAGAGTAGGAGACTGTGTGGAAAATGTCCGCACTTGGCACAGATAGGCTTCTGTCGGCGTGATCGATGGCCTCTGAAACGAGAAGTTGCGTGAAGCGGTTTGTCTCGCCGCCCGCCGATGAACTATCTGAAGGATATATAGCCAAATCTGCTGCTCGGCTGAGCCTCCAGCCGTGTAGGCCCCCTCCATCAGACAGTGTGGACCCCCAGTATAGAGCAGCCTCCTCATGGGGGGGGGGGGGGGCTTAGCAGCGACGCACACACCTGCGACCCAAGATTGATGGTGAAGGTCACAGGCGTGTGATTTACATGCTTGGCAACAGAGTTTCACCTGTTATAAATGTCTGGGAAAGGTTCTAATCAGATTTCACACATCGACACAGTTCAAGTCGTACAGTTGAAACTCGCCATCTCTTTAAACTAAATGTATTCTGCTGTGGGCCTGAGTGATGTAGAACCGCACTGCATCATCCTGAGAGGTACAATATTTTTGCCCGAGCCCTGTAGCACAAATATTAGAAACACCTCTCTGTGTGATGGAGTATGGTTCTAGAGTCAAATAAATTCCTGCACTGTAGTGGTTAGCACATCTGCCTGACAGTTGAGAGGTTTTGTGTGCGAGTCTGCTGTCTGTTATATCGCAAATTTTCTGTTGGGTTGCATCGAAAGTTGTAGCATGGCTGTCTTTATTAGAGTTATACTATATTTGGTGTGGAAAATGATAGTTGGGACAGGCAGACAGAGAAGAAAAAGGAGTTGGATTTTGCTCTCCTAATTCAAACGTAGTGACAGTGACATTGGTATCCATGTTGACACTTCTGGCAGTGTTGTTTTCAGATGAACTCTTGACGCAAAATTGTGTGTTCATTCGTGCCCTTTTAGAGGATGTGGTCTCTGTGGGACCCACCTTAATCGCCACAAAACGTTAGGAATGTTTCCACAAGATTGGATTTTCCCCCAATCTACACTGGAACACACACACACACACACACAAAATGAAACTACCAGTACCAGAGTGAACCTGTAACAAAAAGAGAAAGGACTGGAAACTTGACTGATTGACTAGAAACTGCTCATGTCCAATCACAGCTGCCTTTGCCTTTTAGCCAGCCAATTAAAAAGTGTTGCAAGGTGAGCTTCTCTTGCAGCTCCACGAGAGCGGATGAAATTTTAGTCTGTTGACACTGATCTGGATAAAGGTGCAGATAAAACAATTTACTAAAAATGTCTGGATTTGAATATGATACATGCTGTTGTGCACCTTTTCCACAAGTTGGAACAATAGCTTAATCGGCCGATGTAGTGACATTTCTCTAAATAAAACTGTGACAGCATAACAGTTTGTACGAGCCGGAGCCATGAACTGATAACAGCACCAAACAAGTCATCGTTTTTTTTAAAAAAAATTTTTTTAACCATCAATAGCAAAATTTAAGATTACAGCTTGATCCAACATGTAAAACATTGTGTAGTGGTTATCACATCTGCCTTCCAGTCGAGAGGTTCTGTGTTTGAATCTTGTCCCATTCCCTCCAGTGTGGCATATGCAAGTTTTCCCTATGCTTGTGTGACTTCCTCCCTGCTTCTTAGGTTAAGTGAAGACTTTTAAATGACCCATTTTGTGAATATGAATGGTTGTTTGTCCATATGTGCCCAGTGATTGACTGGCAAACAGTCTAGAGTGTACCCCACCTCTCGTTGAAATTAATCTGGGATATATTCCAGTTCACCCGCGATCCTAATGAGAACAAGCGCTGTAGCAAATAAATGGATGGACGGAAAACCAGGGGAGCTAGGACTGGACCTTGGGGGACACCTTGAAAGAAAAAGATGGAATGATTGATGGTGCCCAATGGGGGAATAGTGCTCCATCTAGACAAGACTTGACAGTTGGTTTGCCACATTTCTCTTTCTTTCTGCAAACTAAACAAAATCTTTATCCAAAATGTAGCATACAAATGAGAAAAGCTGGCAATAGTCCTAATTAGCCATTTGAAATGTAATCCACTGGTGACCTTCTGTGTTTTATAGCAGAGCCGCGGCACCATGTACACACAATAACTACTAAAGGCCAGGACCCAGCTTTACAAATGTGAATAAGACAGGATGCCGCTTACAAGCTGTAATAGGATTTCGTTTTTGTTTGTGTTTGTGCTGTTGAGAATGGGGAAATAGGTGCGCATCCAAAATTATGCTTATCAGCAAAGATAACTTTGTTTTGATTGCTGGAAAGTGAGCATAAGCAAACATGCGTTGCTTTTATTTGCCTCTTAGCTCATGTTTACAGAGCTCAGGCTACTAAATTCATACGGACTCATCCTTTGGCATCCTCCCACGCCACCTCTCTTGGCACTCGTGCAACACACGGCGCATCAAGGAGACTTCAAGATGTAAATACTGATATAAGCACCCCATCTCAGAACTCAGTTCTTTTAATAATCGCGAACATGTCCTCGAGGTAAAGGCTCTTCAAAAAAATGTATTTTCCTCTCTGTTAACAACTCGTCTCTCTACCATGACTCTAAACCACATGTCAAACTCAAGGCCTGGGGGTCAGATCCGGCCCGCCACATCATTTTATGTGGCCCGCGAAAGCAAATCATTTGTGTCAACATCGAGGATTCTTGCTAAAATCTGACTGTACCAAAATGTTAAATCATCATATGTAATAACTAATAACATTGAGATATTGCAAGCAGTTTTTGTTACCAAACTACTTTTTACAGTAACTTGAACAACAGTAGAACACACTATTATCCGTGACTTCTGATTTCAAAACTAGTTATCCATCAATTTGTTGTGCATATTTAGAACAGTGATGAACATTGATATGGTTTCACAGTCATAACAGCCCTCTGAGGGAAACCATACAAACAATGTGGCCCGTGACAAAAAAATCAGTTTGACACCCCTGCTGAGTCTAAACAATGCATGCATTTTATTGGTGAACAGATTCGCCTTTACGGTGCAGATAACATGAATCCCCAAACATGATCTCGCTTTCTTTGGCTTTTACTGCAACATTGGATGGGCGAGTCTCAATGAGATTAAAAGATTTTACACTAGAAGTTAAATTCGAGTGAGAGCGTTGGATTTTTTTCACACTTACTGAACATACAGTTTTTGAGTATTAAGGCAGCACAGTTGAGCGTTGGTTAGCAAATCTGCCTCACTGTTCCAAGGTTTGGGGTTCGAATCTCGGCCAAAAGTCAGCTGGGATAAGCCTCCAGATCACCTGCAATCCTCATGAGGACAAACACTAAAAAAAATAATGGATGGATGGAAAAGGAGGGGACCTAGGATTGAACTTGGGGGACACCATGAGAGAGAAGCATGGAATGATTGACAGTGTCCACTGCGGAAATGGGTCGTCGTGTGGACAATAATTGATAGATGGTTCTCCATGGTTCAGCATGATCATTGGTTTTACGTTGCATTATTAACAGCGGTTAACTTATTGACACTTGTTAAATGTTAAAGAGTGAGCTGCACAACTGCAATTCACATTGGAATTAAACCTTTGCTGTTAAAGGTAAGACTAACTAAAAGCAACTCATGTAGTTAAAACTGACTGTACTTCTTTTTAGTTTTAAACTGAAATGCTTGTTCCATTCATGATAGAAAAGATTCACATTCTTTCCTGTAAGGCGAAAAGTGTTCTTAAATCAAGGACATTATAATTTCCTGTGACACATAAATGGTTGGGAATCTCTGGTTTAGAGGACCATTTGTTTCTGTCAGCCTCCGAGCCCTTGATCCTTGAGCTCTCCACCTTGACAGCCCAGCAATGCTGATAGTTGAAGGTCTCGAGCCTCTTGGACACGTTGAAAGCTCAAGCGATTCCTCCCAAAGGAGCGAGGACGACAAGGGTGCATAATATAATGTGAAGCGCCTGAGGGACATGCTCTACAGTCCGTCATCCGCCATCTATGACCGATCACTGTATCCTCTCTGTGATGTTCGAGGCCATCCATCACGTTATGGAGCTTTCAGCTTTCGTAGGTATTTAAGCGAGCGTAAGGTCGATTCTGTTTGGCTCTGACCTTGTTCCATACACATGGGGTCAACACAGGTTAGGGTTTTTTTTGGTAAGAAATTTATAATGCACTTTGTTTAATCATAAATGATGAAATCCCGTGTTGGAGTGACCTACATAAGGCAAGAGCACTCCTGAGTACTAACTGGAACTGAGGAGTCTGGAAAGCAGCGTATCTCAAAATCGAACCACGAACATCACACAACCTCGATACGTAGGTCTGTCAACAACTCCTTTATGAAATGTCTCACACAACTTCAACTTTGAATCAGGAGACATATTATGCATTATTGCCCCTGCAATTTGCAACAGTGTCTGAACAAGAGATCTCTGACATTCTTCTGTCAAAATAAACAAAGAATAAAGAATTACATAACAAACAATTGTCTCACACTGGTTTAAATCACTCAGTTTTAAGGGGGCGTGTTGCCAACCTAGCGACTGTTGTATTTGCAACTTTTCCGCAATTAGCTGCAAATCCAGCGACTTGTTGTGGTGCCATCAGAGACTTTTGGAGACTCCGTCGAGAGCAGGAGATGTCCACTGCTCCTCGTCCAGACTGCAAAGTAATTCATATATATAGTCATATTTAGTGTACCACCAGAAGGAGCCCACATGCCACGAATGGTTTCTCTACTGCGCTTTGAGAATCACTGATAGAAATTATATTCGATGGTCAGTGAAAAAGCAACCTCAATGGCACCCAAATATATGTAAAATATCAAACAGCTGATTGTAGATTGACTATTTTTTTTTCTGTTTTGTGACTTGGGGTGGTTTTGAGGGGAGCTAATAAGAAAAAAAATGTTGTGCATTAAAGGGCATGGGAGAACACTGCACCACCAGATGTCACAGTTGTTTAATACAGAGCAGTGATTCAATTGATAATTCTTATGTTAAGTGCAACACTCGTGGCGTAATGGATTCACGGTTTAGAATAGTGGACACATCCCCTCTTAAGGGGGATTCTTTAGGCACAATTTACCATCTTGTTGTGTGCTTTCCAGCTCACAATACAGAGTAATAAACAACATATATAATAAAACCGGCGAAGCAAGGCCAACTGCCAGCGGCAGCAAACAGTGTAGCCCGTATTTGGGATTCAATATTGAGCCCCTGTTGATCAAATGAGTTGAGAAATGGCGCCCTGGGCTGATGATCCATTTCACAGCAGCGGGCCGAATCCACCGAGCAGAGCCTACCGCAGGCTTCCGCCTCTCCTCCATTACCGATTCATCACACGCAAAAGGCTAAAAGCAGCTGGCTGTCTGGCCGGGCTCCAAATTGCGCCAAATTGTTTTTTTCTGATATTGTTTGTGTTCTGCTTGTTTGCAGAAATCACATCACATCAGGCTGCTGATGAAAGGACCGAGCGGCATCATTTCCCGCACAGTGAGGTGATAGAGAACACCAATCATATCCAAATGTCTTTATTATGCAGCCGTACTATTTACTTGATGAGTCATATTTCTAGATCATCTATTTGTATTCCCGTCTCTGACCAACCTGTCTATTATTGTTAGGGGAAATTGACTGACAGCTGTGGATATTGTCCATTAGGAGCTGCTTCAACAATATCCATCCATTTTCAATAGCGCTTGAACCAACTGTCTCCAATCAGTGGGTATTTAACTGACTTAATCCACTTCCTAATAATACCACTCGTATTGCGTTGTGATTATAAAGAACAACAACAACAACAACAGCATTAATACTATATAAAGACGCAATATAACAAAATGCAACTGTTCCACATTCATCATTTGGAGCAGTTCAGCATCAACCTTTATCTAATAACATGATAAAAACATAAAAAAAAGAATAAAATGCATCATACTCACCACAGATGCTGATTATTAAATGTGTTAATATGTGCAGATCACCAAAGAAGTCTTTTGCTAGTCAATGTTGGCTATAACAACTTTTGCTCTGACCAACAAATCACAAGACGGAAAAATACTGATGTCATCGATTCGAGGGCCAGCGCTCTGGCCCTGTGAGGATGCATTTGAAATCTGATTGGCTAAAGAAACAGTCCCATTACTAATACAGTATATTTTAAGTTACATCGGCCGGCACATCGTATTGTAAACGCCCTAGGCTGATTAGATTGACGTGGCAGCACATAGAAGCTGAAATCTGATTGGACAAAAAAAAAAAAAAAGACAATCTAACATCCACATTCACTAGTAGAAGCCATGCAGCCCCATTTCAGTAATGACTATTTGAACATTTTATACTTTTATACTTTCTCTCACAAGATGCCTCACAAGGTTCAACCTTGTTCATCTTTCAAGCTATCGATCCATTTTCTATAGCCCTTGTTCATATTAGAGTTGCGTGTGAGCTGGAACGTATCCCATGTGACTTGGGGCGAGACTCTCGATGCACCCTCGATTGGTTGCCTGTCAATTGCAGTACTTGTATAGAAAAGCCATGTTCAATAAATAGTCATTTGAAACCACTCAATTGTGTAGTGTTTAGATCAGTTCCTCAGTGGACACTTCTAAATCTAAGATCTAAGAATTTTACAGCAATAAGTCAAATCAGTCCAATCATCGTGTGACATTTTCATGTGTTTCTTGTACGTTTTGGGTATTGAACAGTCAGGAATGATTGACTAATCATCTTGTGTCAGGCGATACTATCCCCCTCCATTCCTCTCGGCAGCGATAATTACAAAGAATCCAAATGTAACCTTTTTTCCCCGAAATGTCATTGCTGGATTTTTCTGCTTACTGCCTCACCTGGTTGCAATGCAAGCAGACTGTAATAGCAAAACGTGACAGTAATTTCCTTTATTAGCACCTTTATAGTTCTAAAAGCAGGAGAACGTCTCAAGACAAAGGTCATTTAGCCAAGTTTCCTGGAACAAAAGGTAATGAAATCACTGGTTGATGAGATGATGTAATTACCCATACGCACTTTGAACACCTATTTCCACCACTGAATCACTCCCACTGGCTGAGTGTGTGCACGGGGAAATAAAGTGATCTCCTTTATTTTGTTGTTAAAAGGTTCCCTATAGTAGTTTCATTATGTCAGGGCAACACTTGAGCAGGTGTGTTTGTGTGTGTGTGTGTGTGTTCAAGTGTAGATTGCGGGGAAATCCAATCTTGTCGAAAGTTCCTTTCCCAACGCTTTGTGTCGATCAAGGTGGTTCTCATGGAGACACATCCTCTAAAAGAAAACCATTGATAATGCAATTTTGTGTCATAAATGATTATGAAAACAATACTTCTATTATTGTAAACATGGATTCCAATGTCACTGTCACTATGTTTCACTGAGAACGAAATCCCGTCCACTTGTAGTGCACTCATTGCAAATACGGTGTTTTTATTTTGCCATCTGCCTATCCAAACTATCATTTGCTACATCAAATTTAACATGCAATAACTGTAATAAATACAACTATGCTGCAGATTTCCAGAAAATTACATACAAAAATAATGTATGCTATCTCAAAATGAAATTGTATGTGGTTAGAAGTCTCACTATATAGAGACAATGTAATACAAGGTAACATGACCATGATACCCATCTGTTTAATACAAATGAAAGTATTTGAATTATTAAGTATAGCAATATCATTAGTATATTGGTTTTAATAACAAAATTCAAGATTAGAATACATAGTGGGCACAAGTTTTCATCAAAAACAACAGTGTTTTTTAGTCCTGAAATGTATATTTAATATTATTGTAAGCCACTCTAACTATACACCGTTTGAACATTATTCATGTGCCTACATAGGAAAATCATTTCAAAATATGTTTACTTAAATAATAAGACACATAGCACATGGCATTGAAATATTTTTTTTACCTACATAAATGTTCTAAAACAAACACTTCTTCAAGATTCAATTCAAAGGTATTAACATTTAAAGTTAAATATAAGTGAACTGTACTTAGGCAGTGATTTACCGCTAGAGGTAGCATGTGTACCACTAGTGTACCACACTTTGAGAATCACTGTTCGAGTTCATCCCAAGGTTAAGTTCCTGCTGAAAGGATTGTCGGTACCCCCCTACCCACCCTTGAGGACTTGCACGGTGCCAGAACTAAGACAAGGGCGTGCAAAATCCTCTCGGACCCTCCCCACCCCGGTCACCAGCTCTTCCAGCTCCTTCCCTCAGGTAGGCGCTACCGATCAATGCAAACTAGAACTAGTAGACATTCCAACAGCTTCTTCCCTCTTGCAATCAACTTCTTAAACAGCTAACTTACAATTCCATTACAACAAGCTGGCAATTTTTTGACTTGAGTTCGTTGTCACATAATATTTCTGTATTATGTATTACTCGTGCACTCACTGTAGTTGTCTCGCCGTGCTGCACTATTTGCATATAGTGGCCACTCATCCCAGAGTAGCATCTGCTCCATTTGCACACTGATTGAGGAGTATCTGTAACATTTGCACAACCATTGTCCCAGATTATCGCACTACTCGTCACTTTAAACCGCATACACTCCTTGAAGTCTCAGTGCCCTTTGCACAATGGTCATTGCACCGGACTATTGCGATATTAGCCATTCGAACTGAGGACTCTGCATCTTTTTGCACAATTGTTGTTTGTTGTTGTTTTTTGTCAATGTCTTTATGTCTCCAAAGTGTTCTGTAAATTGACTGTCTGTTGTACTAGAGCGGCTCCAACTACCGGAGACAAATTCCTTGTGTGTTTTGGACATACTTGGCAAATAAAGATGATTCTGATTCTGATTCTGATTCTCCACCAAGCCCATCTGACGATGCCTTATATGGGCCTTGCTTTGTGCACTATAGTGTATCGAATGAAGTTTGAATTGAATATTATACAACTGGTTGTTATAAAACATTACAATTATTTAACTTTCAAGTGCAATGCATTGTAATTGAATAGTTATTTAAGAACACTTATTTTATTTTCCAACATTTAAGCGCAGTGTTCATGTTCAAAGTGTGTGTAACCTATCAGTGACTTACAATAATATAACAGATAACTTGTAGGAATAAAACCTCTGCCTTGTCTCGATGAACACTTGGGCCTACTACGCTACTGTATTTGAATCTTATTCATTATGGCAGTACTTGAAGAGCTAAGTATTTTCTTAGGTGGTATTTGGTGTAAAAAGGTTGGGAACCACAGGTTGATGATACTGCATATGTACCATAAAAGTACAATATATGTGGTGGTAGACTGCCGCAGTATATCCGAAGAACTGTCCCCACAAGCATCTACTTGCTCAAAATTTCTGAATTGTAGGACAGTATTCAAGAGGTGTGTCCCAATACCTTTTCCCCTATAAAGTGAAGAAAAATGCCCACTTTTCTGTTCCAAGATTCCTTTTATTTGTTTATTCCATTGCATGAAAATGTGCACGTTTCCCCCCTCCCCCCAAAAAAACAACTTTGAACTGTGAATGAAAAGGAGCAGAAAGGGGAATACATTTTATTTTCTACTCCCATCACATGTAAACAAAAAAAAAATAGATTTTGACCAATTAATGTAGGTTTACTTGATATTTGTCAGATCCGAACACATATGTGCACTTGAGCATGTCTTCAGTTTGCACGTAGTGTTATTTTTAAACCTCTTTCAATGATCTCATTTTGTCATCCCTTCTCCAGGGAGATTTGGTGTTCAACACTCCCACCGTGTGGCCAAAAGGCACGACTGCCCCATGACGCTGCACGCTCAGACCGGCTCTGGATGTCTTGCAGCGAGGGCAGGCTGCTTCCTCCCATCCCGGAGCTCCGTTTTCCACGACAGCCACCTCGCAGTCCCCCAATACACCTCTCTGGGGACACATGTTGGAAGACTTTAGGCTCATCCTTCTGACACAAAAGCTGCTGTGGTGCGCTTGGGGGGAAAAAAAGAAAAGAAAAGAAAAGAGCTGCGGAGGAAAAAAGACAAAGCTGCTGGTGCTGGATATCAGGTAAGATAATTTTACCATGGAAATGTGATATTTTCACTTCAATATGTCCATTTGTAAAGTGACAATTTGAATCATGGTCATACCAGCATAATGCTCTGACTGTGCACGTACAAGGTGCATTGCTGAGTGACTCAGGAAAGTGCGGCTCAACACCAAACTGTGTTTCATATCCAGGCTAATTAGTCACTTTTCCATTTAAAGAGGTGCTAGTCATCAGATTGTCAACTGGGTGATGCTGCATCCATCCATCCAACTTTATATAAACAGTACGGCACTCTTCATCTGAGAACATGTGGCTGTGAGATTCACTGTATTGATTCCACTTTAATGAGGCTGGAAGGGGAGCGATATGGGTAACCGATTATGGGGATATTTTATTTAACCGCAGCAATTTATGCATTCTGGGATGGATGGGTGGTCTGTATTGATTTATGTGATAAAGAGTGAAGACCGGGATGCAATTGAAAAATACCCTCCTTGCAGTCAAATAAGATGCAACAGGTAAGTGTGGACAGTACGGCGGACTAGGGGTTAACACTTCTCACAGTTCTCAGGTTCGGGGTTTGGTTTTGATTTAGGCGTATTGGAGTAAAAGGGGCTGAATACTATCCAATGAAATCCCAAACAAAGAAACACCATCAATATTGTAAAAGATTTTAATTGTTTTTTAAAAAATAGCACTCTATAATGTTGTGCTTTATAAAAACATACAGTAATTACATAATGAGTGCAGTAGAATGTAAATAAATAAAGATTTTTTTGCCACATTATTTTGCTTTAATTCAATCGTGATTGTGCTGCTCCTTCTGGTGTGTACACCTCGGCCACGTGGGGGCAGTATAATCCAGACATACGAATATACATGGTGGCAGTCATTCTTCAGAAAGCAGCAGTAATATGAGTTGTTCTCCGCAGAGGATAAAGAATATACGTCAGTGAATATTGTTATACCATACGTCTACATGGTTCCAAATAAATATTGTGATATTGAAAACGCCTTTGGCAAATTTGTGAATGCTGAACCGCAAATAGCTATAAGACTTGACTTTATTAACACCGCTACTGTCCACTTGTAACATTTGATTGTCTTCTTTACAATTTGAGTTGTCTTAAAATGATTTTGCATCTGGGTTGAACTAAAACAACGCTCTATGTTCTTCCATTTTGTGTACTGTTTACAGTCATACAGTTTATCAGCAGTGACACTAATATAGTCAGGTAGTCAGGTTGCATTATACGCAGTAGATAATACGCTCTACACAGAAAAAGCAGAAGAAACAGAATCGCGTGAGGCAGCGATCCTGTGGGAAGCGTTTTGCAGTCATGATTCGACTCCTGTCAAAGGGACCCATAGGGACCGGCCCCCTCGTCCAGCCTCCGCCATCACTTTGGTGCTCACCCGTCCTCCTGATCCATACTCATCTCTCCCTTTTGAATGGCTTTCATGTCACCACTTACTCTTTGGAGAACCACTTCTTGTGCCCCCTCTGCATCTGGTTACGTTTTGCTGCGATCAATGGCGGTTGAAGACAGTTCATTCATCCGAGCGTCCGATTAGATTAACGCCGCAGATGAGGCTTTAAACTGTCTTGGGGGAGAGCAACGACGGGCATCGATTGACAACAGACCCATTTTTTAAAGTGAGTTAACGTCGTTGACTCTAAGTACAGCCTAAAGGAATTCCATCTCCAAATTAATAACTGAACATTGCTTTGTTGTTCGCGTGCATTATTCTGACTTGAATACTGGCTAACCCAGAAATCTACTTGTGGATGCCATTCAAAAGAAAAAAAACTCACCGCGATTTGATAACGCAACCAACCAACAGGGAGAATCTGCAATAATGAGGGGGGCATTATTCGTCGCCACGGCTTCTTGACACTGATGCCATGTGAAGTTGCTCTTTGAGGAATTTGAACGAACTTGTCACGACGGATAGTTTGCCGACTCCCTCAGCGGCCTGACATTGATCTTGTGAGTGAGTGGCAGCAGACAAAAATGGAGACTTTAATGCTGGGAATTCTTGGACATTTACATTGTTTCTCCCACAGTAGATGGCAACAAGTAAAGGAAAAACATGACAGTACAGTAGTGCCCTGAGATGCGAGTGACCCGACTTACGAGTTTTTCGGGAAGCAAGCCATTGTTTGTCGGGTTATTGCTTTAACTACCAATCAAAAATTTGAGATGCGAGCACTGTATGGTGGCAGTGAACTCAACTCAACTCTCTTCACAACAAGCAGCAGTTTGGCAGATAGTAAACAATTTAAAAAAAAAAAAAAAAAGGCTTCAACCTGTTAATTGTCAGTTCCAGTTGCATTTGAGTGTCAGACTAAACAAAACAAAGAGAATTCAGGCCTCTTTATACTCCCGTGCTCGCGCGGTCGAGAACGCCCGCATCGCATCACATGACCGACGAATTGGCCCGCGCGGCCCCTCTGCGTCGCTTGACGCGCACGCGGCAAAAATTCATGCTGTGATGATGTAATCAGCGTTCCTCCCGGTTCCACATAGCACCTACGCCGCCGCCTTCTTGATCGATTTTGCACATAATTAAACGTGTCATCTGGTCATCTAGGTCCATTTGTTCTGGCAGACTCTGTTCCACGGTCGCCATTGTTGTTGCTTTGTTCCTTGTTACGGAAAGGAAAGTAAAAATGGTCAAAATACGCAGAGGAAACTCCACCCTGTGGCGTCCTTGCCAATGCCAGCCGTAGCGACACCTCCGACTTGGCGGAGAACTGCAGCACACGCTCAGAACAGCGCGCGTGGGTTGCGCTGGAGTATAAAGGCAAACTGCGTGCGGGATAGCCGCAGTGATGTCAGCGCGGTCGCCGTCCGTGCGAGTATAAAGAAGCCTTTACACCTTGTGTATTTAAAACAACCTCACAACTTCACCTTCTGCTAGTTTAATGTTAACAAAAAACACAAAATGCCATAGAGGGCTAACTAATAGCATCAATACTGTTTAGTACTTATTTTTTGTGTGTAATTTCCTACTAAAATTCTTCTGAGAACATGTTGCATTCTTCAGATCTAGAAAGGCCTGGGCTACATGCAAACAGACTCTCTATTTTTTTCGAAGGCTTTTGGTCCCATGACAACATTTTTCATTGAAGTCATCAAGGCTTTTGATTAAGAATCTCGCCACATCAGCGCGTCATGTTGTACAACGGCAAAGCAGTGAATGGAGGCTTGGCAGCACCACTGTAATCCTTCTGATAGATGCAAAATGCCTGCTCCACTGGGACTCAAGTAGAGTCTGGTTGAAGCAGAAAAAAATAAAAATACAACGCACACACAGGGTGTAATTGCACATCTTAATGGAACGTGCCACAAGACTGAAAGGCCATCAGTTTGAGTGTGACAGGATGGTGTGTCAGAAAAGGAGAAATATCCTCAAGCTCCCTTCTTTGACACCAGAGAGTTTTAAAGTGTTGTACCATTTCCTGCTACCCTTTAAGAACCCAATCACAGTAAATAAAGGCCACGGTAGCGAGAGGAAGTCACATGAGGAATCTCCATATAGACTTCAAAGGCATGTTTTGCAAATTCAATAAAGATGGAATGGGATCCCCCTTCTTACGCTTGCATGCAAAACAACCCTCCCATTGTGACTCTCGTTTTAATTCAGAACCAGCATCACCATTTTCATATTTGCAGAGACTTGTCGCCCCCCCCGGGCTTCGTGGAGCAAATTACACTGGGCCACATCACAAGCTGTCACATGCTAGGCGAGAACTGAAGTCCCGTTTTTGATTTGGTTGACGGTCGGGCTCACGAGGGCCGTGGAAAGGTCACTGGCCTTAATGGCACCTTTCACATTGACTGCAAATCCCAAAACACTCAGAACTTGTACACAATATTATAAAACTAATAAATATAAACAATGTACTATCATATAATAATGCAGTTCCTCCCCTCTCCAGTTATTCATGATAACCTTGCACATTCGAAATAAAAATGTCCACAGTACACAGAATGTTCGGTCTCATGAGCAATACTTTTGCCCTTTATTAATGATAACTGCAACCTTGCACAATAGAAATAAAGAGAAGGACTCAAAATCATCCACAAAGTCAGGAAAGTTGCAGTAATGTGAACCTCTGCAAAGTCTGGCACAAATCAAGGCAGTGGTAAGAAAGAGCGGTTTGACTAAGATGGACTGGTTCAGGTGCATTTGCACGTGGAAGATTCTGGAGCCTCAAACCAGAAAAAATGCTGACCTCAAGAGAAGACAAGACTCCTTTTCTTCCTTGCAATAACATACATAAGCACGGCATCAATCACGCTATCAAAGCGGCGTCGGGTTGTCGCAAAGGGGCTTCGCTGAGGGCAAAACGGATCGAGGCTCGCATTAATCGCGAGATTCTGAGGTTTGCGCGAGTTCATTTCACTTCAGGGAGGCCACATGCAGATTTCAACGTGTTGAACAGAAGATTGCTATGCTTTCCATTTGCTTGCTCAAAGCCACATTAGTCTTCAGAAGCCTTTTTATTATTGGCAGCAAAATAGCATCAGTGTACGTGAGGCATTGTCTCGTGAAGGCGGAAAGTGTTCCACATTTTATGTTACAGCCTTATTCCAAATTCAATTCTGAGGGGGGCAGTTTCATGCAGATATACTGATTCAGGGTACTCTACACGAGTCGCTCTCAGCTCCTCAGTAAGCTGCAGTAGTATGAGTCATTTTTCACAGAGGATAAAGAATAGATGCATGTTAGTTTTGTTAAATTGTTTCTCTGCATGTATCGCGCTGCCATGTGCTCTCATATATGTTGCTTAAAGGGTTATAACACTGCAACACTGATGCTATTCATTTGCCTTTCTATGACATTTCACATTATTTTTTAGCATTAAGGTATCAGACTTTAAGGCAAAGTTGTTATAGTTTGAAATACGCAATATGTAGTTCTCTTTGTTTTCTATGACTTTAACTAGGAGTGGCAAAACAACCGCTTGAAGCCTCTTTTGAGAAGAATTGTTCAGTATCTGCCAAACTGCTGCTTGTTGTGAAGTGAGTTGAGTTGAATTCACTGTCACCACACAGCACTCATACCTCAAATGTTCGCTCGCAAGTCAAAGCAATAAAACTCGACCAAACGAGGTTGTTATCTTGAAAAACCCGTAAGGCAAGTCACTCATATCTCAAGGCACCACTGTAGTGTAACTGGTGGCTTAATGTGCTTTCTTTTGTCACCATTTATGGTTATATCAGGGTTCATCCATGTCGTATTTTGATGAAAAGGGCTTTCCAAAAGCTATTGGCTGACAGTCAAGGCATCTCTTCAGTGGCTGCGTCAGAGCCGCCCCACAAGAGCGCCGACTTACTGCTTGAGTCAGCGTCGCGATTGCAATACTTATGAGCCAGCAAAACAAACATTCGCTCTGGAGCCATTAATCCTTCCTGCACATACAATAGCCCTGTTGCACGAAAAGACACAAAAGTAGCTGGATCCCTCCACAACACATCTAATACCAAGAAAATGGAAAAGTAGGAGAAGATACCCTAGAAGCTGTTTGTGATGACAGATGTGGCGATGAGGATTGCTAATTGATTAAATAATGATAGGGAAAGAAAAAAGCTGCCTTCCCTGTGTAATATTAAAGGGCTTATATTATGGGTAACCTTTGAATTGCTTGTATACAAATATTTGGGTGTCTGAAGTTCATAAGTTATCTTTTGTCAGCTGCCTATTTCCAAAATTGTGTTTAGAAGGAAGCCATTCACTATTTTGCTGGATGGTGACGTAATACTGCTCCCAGGGCTTGCTGGCTCGGCTGTGGGAGGAGTTACCATTTTCAAGCAACGGCAGGACTACAGTGAACTACCACATCTTTCATCTTTCTTTGGTTCAGCATTTTGCACATTTCCCTCTTCACTGAATTATTAATTTTTTTTTTTGTGGCACCCTTTCCTCCTAAAATGTTGCTTTTGTGCCATCTTTTCGCCAAGGAACTATGGTGAAGTGAGGGGAGGAGGTTTATTTCATCAGGGTGTATATATATATATATATATATATGTAGTCTTGTCTCTTAGAAAACAAGTGCTTTCCCCCCATTTTGTGGCATCTATTGGCAATTGCAAACTTTTTAGAGTGGGCGTCAATGACTCGCACCTAGGCTTGGTCCCCACTTGTGTGGAAACACTGTACATCAAAACATCAGTCATGTCAAAGCTACCTGTAAAATGTGAAAAGAGCTGCAGTGCTGAAAGCACAGACTAGCACTAGCTTCTGATAAGCAGCACATACTCAAATGTTTGTTGAAGTTTTCAACGTGGTGGCGGGGGTTGTTTGTGTTCAGAGATGTGACCACTGCATGCGCCACCTCACGAAGTCGCACACTAATTGACAAGTGTAATTTGACGACTGTTCAAGAAGTTGCTACCCCCCAACCGGTGGCATCGTAGCAAAAGCATTTTTCACGTTGGCAGGGGCAGGGTGAGCATTATGGTATGCCACTGTTATAAATTGTGAAAAGAAAAATGCATAAAGTCTCCTCTAAGAAAGAAATCGAAATAGAATAAAACCATTATATTGATGAGTAATGCTTCAATACTAGATACTATCTGCAGGATTACATTAAATCCAACGAATCAAACAGCATAGTAAAGATGAAACAGCATTTTAATTGGAGATGCCGTAGCGTGGAGCTTACAAACCTTTCATAGTGCCACAGTGTCCAATTTTCTACCTTTGCCACTATATTTCAGACCTCTTATTCAAGTTGTTTTATCAGTAAAAAAATCAAACTAAATGGAATTTTAATAACGTGTAAAGTTTTTGTTTCTGGCGGGGGGCATTTTGATGCTTTTTTGGTGCCATTTGTCCAACACCGCCTCAACTGAAATTGATCCCTCCAAGTGGAGGCCTCCAGCATTTTGTCTTCTCAAGGTGAAATGAAGCATAGAGTTTGTGAATGAGCGGGATATCGGGTGGCGAAGCTGGAATAGTATATAGTTATTGATTATTACAGTAAGATGTGCCATTATTTATAATGCTTCAGCATGGTATTATCCGGTGGCAGGAGCCAAAACATAAATATTGTTTATATCTGAAACGCAATTATTGTCTTTGCTTTTGGATGACTCTAAATTGGATTTGGATAATACTGTATGTATACCTACCACAGAGTAAGCATGCATACACACAGTATCGTAAACAATTGGAGGTGCAAGATTGTTATGTTGAGAAACCTTTGTTGAACAAATGTTATGTTATGTAGACAATAGCATAAAACAAATGCACCATGGCTGCTAACAACCCTGCATATTACAAAATTCGCTATTCTTTTATGATACATATACAGTATCCAACTATTTGAGGTTGCTTGGTGGGATACACTGGTGTATAATTATATATTGGTGCCGGATTGTTTTGTTGAATGACTTGTATGGTACATGTAGAGAACCAAAGAGTTGGAGAATGCTTAGTTGGGTACACTGCAGTTGTATACAACGATGCATTTCTAGTTAGCCTCAGAATATTGATTTGATTTCAACTGGAAATGTACCATCTCAGCCATCAAAGTAGCCTATTCCACGGTCTCTGCTTCCACCTTCTGGTCTCATGGATTTCATCCATCTTTTCCTTGTACACCAGGTGGTACTGCTCATACCCAATGCAGGTGGGACGCTTTATTTATTGGTATTGATCGGTGTGTTCCCATCGGGGCTCTTTGAAGAAAGCAGGAAGGAATGTGCAGCGGGTCAAGCGTCTGAGCCGAAACGTGCCGTGTTTTGATCACCGGGCCAAAAAGGCCTTGTCAAGGACGTGGCTCTTTCGCTAAGCTTTTATTGAAGGCAGCAGAGCAACAACAGGGTGTTTGCACTCCTTTGATGCATAATGTATTAAAGGTTAGTCAGAACATCCTTGTCCACCTTTCATGTACGCGTCAATTTTTCATTCATGGCATTTAACCAGGGGAAATGAGGAAGGCCAAAGGCCCTAATGAGGATGACTCATCATTTGTGACCTTTATATGCAACATATATCTTATAGTCTTATATTATGCAGCACTCTACATGTCTCTAATCTCATTCTGATGCAAGAGTAATGTTTCCGATTGCTCTATTGGCTGTCACTATTATACCGTATTTCCACAAATAGAGGCGTCCACTCAAATAGGCAGTCTCTCAATTAATTCAATTTCTGCAGTTTTTCTTCTTGTCTTTTGTTTTAATCTCATTTTACTTGCTATAAATTGTAACGTGGTATATATTATTTTAGCATCACTAGTTGTGGAAAAAATAAAATGCCTTACCCCTAAAAGACACTCTGCATTTCAGTCAATAAAAGCCCGGTGCCAGGACATGAGAAAATACATAGGAGTTGATTAGAAAATAATAATATGAATGCAGCATTATACTAACGGGTTTGTACAAATAAATGCCTTCACCCTGAAAGATCCCCGGTGCTCTCTGCAGTTGACTAAATCATTGCCCTCGAGCCACCGTACGGGGGCATCCATAGAAGCTGATTCGGAAGTGTTCCATCCACACTGGGTTGAATGAATTTTAACAGCAGATGTCCCACCCACTGAGCCGTCTCTCGTGCGGGGCAGGTTGAACACATGGAGATTTCACACAACACTGTCTATTTAGAAAAAAATATTTTTATCAACTTCTTCAAATACACAAATAACACTGTGTATTTGTATTTATTTTGTTGTTTGAGATAGAATTTGTTGTAAGCCAACAATACATGTGACTCGTGCATCTGCTTCCATCACGTCCCTGCTGAGACGCAAGCTTCAAGACTTGCTATGTGATGTTTGCCCCATGTTTTTGCCACTTAAAAGCAAGCCCCTCTGTTATTGACCGGTTCAATATATATTGGCGCTCTCGCCCCATTGTGAAGCGCCTCGGTGCTTTAGGAAATGCTTGTAAAGCTTCCTGAGCTAATGTGTAGCGATTTTACAATAAAAAAGAAAATGAGTAATGGTGACATCATTACCTGTCAAGGACCAATGACGCCATGCCTCACATCGTGGCTTTCACAGATCTGTGTATCGATTTAAAAAAGAAACATCAACCCTGGATTCCAGTTTCACTCGGTAACATACAATTTTAAATTTGGTGGGCACGTCTGTCATGAGTACACCCACAAAAAGTCTCAAAAGGCCATGCTCTAAAAGACACAGGAAGTCAGCCACATTGGTTTCAAGCAGTTCTTTCCAGAGGTCCTGGGCCTTGCTCGGAAGTTCTTCCTGATATTTGCCTATTTTGAGGGGGAGGCCCTGTCTCATGCGCCAACTATTTACCCTCCCCATATATTGCTGGGTCAATAGCGAGTACCGATTTCATTACAATGACAAGGGGCAGATACAGGGGTGGCCACATGATGAACCCTAAATCTAAAAAAGCAAGTGCTACCCCAATAAGACGGCATGGGTTATATTTTCCGCTGTGATGGCAGCACTTCATCACCAAGTCATCAAATAACACTTGTCTGTGAATCTGCGTATGTGGCGCATGCAGCAGACACATTACCAAGCACAAAAACGCTTCTACAGCGTCAACAATTTAACCAAGCAATGATATGCGCCGCTCATCAGAATCTAACGCTGCTAACCAGCGCTAAAGTGTGAATCCAACAAAAGTCACTGCAGCTCTGCTTATCTTTTAGCTTCGATGTAATATTTCAGACAGTGTAGTCGGACAGCCGTACTACGGTCGTTGAAAGTGGCTTTGGGTCTTCACCCAGGCTAACTTCCAAGTTATGGGTGGAGAAACTGTGTGTGTGGGCGTTTTTTTTATGGAAATTTGACTCAATTGTTCCTAAACAGTGGAGTGGAAATTCAGAACGGCTTGCTCACAGGCACAATTTCAGAAATAGGCAGTTAGGAAAGATGTAGTTGCTGGATGTCCAGGGAATTCAGAAACTAACATGTCCCCTTTAAGAAAATGATGCTGCGCAAGTAAGACACTGTTTGTGTTGCCAAATGTTTGGTTGTGCTTCATTGGGATCAACGAATGACTCTGATGTTTTTAGCCACTCGGCAGACATGTGAGCGCCGGCGGAAAGTGTGAAATTGCAGCTGCAGAGCTCGTTAGGCCGCCATGCCCCGAGACATCTCGTGGGATTTAAACTAAAGTGAATCACTTAGCAGCGGCATGGCGTCCCCGTTAAATCATGCAGCTGGCATTAATCCCCTGTAATTGCATTGAGGAGCTCAGACAAAAAGCAGGATTGATTATTTGTATGCTGCATTTTGCATCATCCATGGAGGATTTTCTGAATTTGACTGGTTAAAGCCCTATACTGTAGTCATGTATTCCCCCATTACTCACCACTAACAACTGAGGTGCACTTAACATATTAAAGCTAACCTGCCCTGCTCAGGTGGCATTAGAAGCCATCTTGGCAAGTCTTCTCCAGTTCTAGCCACCCACATTCTGCTCTCTCCCAAGGACATTTCCCCGTCCTTTGTAGCTCTTCAGTTAACATATGACTACTGTCTGACATCGCAGAGGAGTGTTTGATGGCTTCTCCGATGCTCCCGCACTGAGATTGGAGGCTTTTGTGTCATCCGCAGACTGCGCCACAGACATCGAAAATCAAATCCACGGGCCGCCTCGCACGTATCCGATTCCAATGCACATTGTTAGAATCCCGACACCTCTTAGATATGTATCAAATCCCTCTAGTGGTGTCGAAGCTCAGGTTTCCATGTAAAACTGCTGTCGTAACTGAATCAGCCACCATCATTGTGTAAAAGTACCAGGGCAGTGGCAATTTGACCTTAAAATAACAGCTTCAAAATCATCTCATGGCACACTGGCTTGTGATATAGAGAAGAGGAACCCCCGATAGCTTACTTTCGTGGTCTTTCGTAGACAGCTCTGTAAAACATTTATAACACCAAAAAAACAGAAACAAACACAGTGGAAAAATGCATGCTGACTGTCTATCCATCCATTTATTATCTGTAGTGCTTATCCTCACTAAGGTTGCATGTGAGCTGGATCCTATTCTGGCTGACTTTGGGTGAGAGACAGGGTACGCCCTGGACTGGTCGCCAGACAGTCGCAGAGCACATATAGACAAACAACCATTCACACCTATTGACAGAGTCTTCAATTTACAGTACCTAAAATGCATGTTTTTGGAATGTGGAACGAAGAGCCTGGAGAAAACTGACACAAACACAAAGATTCCAACTCAGATTTCCTGTTGAAGCAGACATGCTCACCACGAATCCACCATAGCGCCCATGTCAACTGAGGTAGTGAAATGGCAAAAAGTTAAAAAAATCAGGCCAATGTTTTTTGATGGTCCCAAAATGTGGAAATCTGAATTGACAGTTTTTTTTCTCAATGAAAAGACAACGTTCTTTGCTGATGAGAGTCACACGACCTGAGTCAAGCGTTCGAACTTCCGTTTCCTGCCACTGGTGGCTTTGTGCCTCCATGTGCTGTCCGAATGCCAAGAGGCCCTGAAGGCTGCCCGCCGCTCACAACGCCAGTCTGCCATGTGCCCATTTGCGAGCCCATTTGGCCCATCTGTGAGAGCGAATCTTGATGTGATAAAAACCAGACTGCTGCTTACAGTATGTGACAGCACGAACAGGTGTACCCTCCCTGTGCACATGCAGATAGGAAAGGGCAACTCTCCGAACTGTGTTCGATTGCCCACGGCTGTGTCTTTGAACAAGGGCACATCCCCTGCCACTGAAGGAGAATAATCCGTGTGGCACATGCTGGGCACGGACTGAAAAGAAATACAGAGGGATGAACAAGAGCTGATGAGGAAAAAGGCTTGCAGTCATTGTCATCCTGTTTCTGGGAATGAATCAAAAAGGGGATGTCCTTAAAATGACACACATGTATCCAGTTGCATCGCATGCGTTATTAGCACTGAAGACCAGACGTGCCTTTGCTCCCTTCGTCCACCACTTCACCTTTGGGCCATTGTACTCACGCTCTGCAAACAAAGCTTTTTAGGGGTGGTGTCAATTATTCGCCAATTTTCCCCATTCTACTAAGGGTTCACTGTACTGTGCTTTACAAACTCTATCAATGAACCATGCAAGCTAAACACTGGCTGAATCGATTATGTCTTGAAATAAACACTTATTTATTCAACCTTTATTTATCCAGGTAAGGAGAGAACATTCTCATTTGCAATGACAAACAGCAAAATAAAAGCAAATACAAATACATAGACAACAAACATAGTTAGATAATACATTACATCATAGCATATGGTGAATACATTGTTCTCATAACTTTTTCAATGACATTGGGATGAATGATCATGAGTTTTATTATTTATTGCAGTGTTCCAGTCATTTGGGACAGCAAATTAAAAAGATTGACCAAACGTACTGCAGACTTTGGGAGCAAAAGATGAATAAAACTGCTCGAACAGAGAGTGCAGGTGGTGGTATGCATGGTGAGCAGAGAGCAAAAATTGGGTGGGGTCTTGCCATTGTGTTTTATTGATAAACATGGACCAGTGTGTGATAACACACACACACATGGAATAAGCAGGTACATAAGAAAGTTCATTCTCAGTTCTGCCCATCTCCTTGAAGGGGGCTGCGTAGAGGTTGGTTTGCTAGCTCTGGCAGACTTTTGAAAGGGGGTGGACAGCGTAAAATGTTTGGAAAAGGCTGTTATGATGATAAGTAATAGCAATTTTGAAGCTGCTTTTAAGGTAAAAGATACACACATTAAGGGGGCTTTTTTTATGCTTATTTTGTTCTTTTAAGAGAAGAAGCAGTGTTGTTTATCTTCCAGTTTCCATTAACTCAAGGCATCCATGCAAGGAATTTCACTCTATTGTGGAGTGATTACATTAGAAATACCACTAGAAGCATCTTGATGTCCTATTTTGGAGAGCACATGATCTGGACCAAAGTTCAAGGTGATTAAATCACACTGTCCTTGTAATGATATTTTAGAAAAAAATGGAGGTGATAAAAGTCCTCATTACTACCGCCCCCAACCCCTTATCAGACACACAAGCAATCACCAAAGCTTTAGTTTGCTAAAAAAAAAATGTCAGGGTGGAAAATTAGACTTTGGATTCTATTCTGTCTGATAGGGAAAAGGTCAAAGCAGGCGTTGAAGGCAGCTTTAGACGATTGTATCTGAATTTCTGCTGAATAAGGAAACAATGTTAGGAGGGTTTAATAAGTCCTTGAGAGGCCACATGAAAAGTTAGCAAGGAGGTGTAAAGTCTTAGTTTCTCTCCTCCTCCAACGTCAACTGTCGGTCAGTGGCTGTGACACGGAGAGCTCATCGAGCGTTGCCGATGATTTACGCCACGCTGCTGCTCCTTTGACGGATAGCCACATTACTGCCAGATGTGTCACGCGAGACAAACGACGACGTTAAATGGATGAGGCTTTGGGTCTTGTCGTGTGCAAATGCAGGAGATTGTCTCTCAGGGATTTGATTCCATGGATGGGAGTTGTATTTGTTAGCCTGGGTATCGCAACTGCTACCGAGAAAAAAAAAAGGACGGGCTCAATTGCATTTCTTATTTCTTCCACACTGTACACTTTTTAATATCAGAAATTAGATTTAAACACAGCGGGGGTGAAATGGCCTTTGGTGGCAGGCAGAATTTGTTGATGATGCAGTCAGTGGAGCGTTAAAACCTGCTTAGATGGTCGCTTTAACCCTCTCCTTGTCACAAAGCGTTTACATCATCAGGACGTCCTCTCCCAAGGACACTTGTATGATGCTTATTAAGAGAAGCCACGTTTGATCACTTCATTTGCGTAGATGAAACCACAAATTGCAGCACATTGGACTAGAGGTTAGAAGGTCTAACATTTCTGAGGTTCGGGGGTTTGAATTTCCTGCCTTCCTGTATGGAGTTAGTATGTTCTCCCCGTGCTTACGCAGGTTTTCACCAGGTGCTAATTCTCATCCCAATTGCTTCACACTCTGCTGCGAACCGTTCCAGTGAGCTTTAAAGATCCCGGCTTGATGAGGCCAACAGAATCACTTTATCCGCAAAAGCCAACAAACCAAAACCCCTCAAATGCCTCGGCTGAGCCTAGAAATTCTGTCCATAAAGGTTACGAACAGACATCGGCGATAAATGGCAGCCTCGGCCGAGACGCTGCATAAATTAAATTGAATGAAATGAAATGTCCAGTTTAAGTAGCCACACAACTGTTCAGGAGTGCTGTTATAATGAATGACATGGCTTTCGTCCAATAATGCATCGACAGTGACTGAAAAGCCAGCCGTTGTCGATGCGCTCGCTGATCCAACCTCATCGCTCATGATCTACCTACTCGGAGATTCTCCATAGATGCTCCAAGGCGTCACAGGCATCGTTGAACTCTGACCCCCTAAAAAAATCCCACACTCAGCTCGGGTTGTTCATCTCCAACACGCCCACGAGGTCACCGCTCACAAGGTCGGAGGTCATTAATCAGATACGCACAGGAGGCCGGCGGGATCATCAGTGAGGACCTCCTGTTGGGAGCAATGCTGGTTTTCCAATTGATCATGCGATCGTGTGTATTTCTGGACACATTTGCAGAGCGTCCGAGTGGAGCAGGGGAGCAAAATCGGACAGAAGATAGCGGATGAACGAGGAGGGATTTCCAGCATAAACAGACAAGCTGGCAGGAAACACAAAGCAACATGTCTGTCCCAGAGAGGAGACTTTGTCAGTGCTGTTTAGAGTTCCTTCAGCTTTTTCTTCTTTTTAAAAAAATTCATTTTAATGCTAAGAGAAGAGGGTTGTGTGTGACACTGTAACAAATGACCCATGTCAAATGGTGTCACAAAAGGGTCAAGGGTAATGGCGGATCCATACGGTTCGCAAATTAAAGTTGCAGATCATCAGCCAGTCGAGTCGATGAATGTTAGCCATTGCTTGGACAATGCAATCCATTACACAATCCATTTGCAACCTGTAAAAATACTAATTACTAATTTGCTATTAGCCATTTCATTAGGGTTTGACCAAGTGATGCATAGCTCTACCATACCTATTCGTGGTTCGTTATTTACTAATTCACCTAGTTGTTTTTTTTCTGTGCATCCTATTCTCAGATATTAGCTGAAAAACTCACATTTTCACGCTAATAGGAGAGTAGTCATAAAACATTTTACCAGGGAGTTTAGATTTAGATTTATTGTCTACTACAATGGCATACATAACTCCACCAAAGCGGGACAATCCTTATTTGGATAAACAGCTTCAGAGACACCCACCTGATGCATATGACGGAATTCTTGTCATGGGGTGCCATGCATTATTCAATGACCATAACAGTGTATAATACCCTGTACACAATAATAATATCTGTAGCCTAATGTAATGGTAAAATGTCTTATGTCCGGGGTCGAACCAACAAACCTTGCCAGGCTCCCAGACTGTGACTGGCGATTACACTTTTTTCTGGACATGAAAATGTTGGTCGTACCACAAAAATCCTTTGTTTTTGTTGCCATTGAATGCTGTTTGGATCGTGGCTTGTGAGATAAAGCAGCAAAAGTCTTTGTTGGTGGGCCGGCTGACGAGAGCGCTGGGGTCTTGCCAAGCAGCATCAATAGCACGCTGGTGTGTTCATAGATTGGTCTCATTGCATTGGAACTGTCTGGAAAACATTGGGACAGCGGCTTTGACCCTACACCACCCTCCATTTGTGCCGAGTTGTTTTTCGTCAGTCGGGCTTAAAACAATATTATGTCAGAATTGTACCTAAATTCATACTTACTACTTTTTTTTTTTTTTTAATCCAGTCCAGTGGACCTACATTTTTTAAAAGAGTTCAGTTGTATTTAACTTTTAAGTACATTATATTTGCATTTAATCTTTTAGAATTGTTTGTTTTCATTTAATACAGTTTTTATTTACAGCAATTTCTCTCAAAAACAGTTGGCTTTTGCGTTCAAGGTAAAAAACCTTGAATAGTTGTGCACCTTTACAATTTATGTGCACTGTCAAGTGGTTTGCCAAGTGCGGATTTTACACTCAAAGCTTTGTGTGGATGAAGGACATTTTGGACAGTTGGCTCTTTGTGGACAAGCACCATGGTTGGCCCAAATAAAAGCTCTCCTTGCAGTTTATGGGCACTGACAAGTTGATTGTCAATGCATGAGCACGCATGGCCTTTGTGCATTGGCATTTAAGGGTCACAGTGGGACCTGTTGCGTTGTTCTTGCATGAGTTCAGACACGTGGCATATGTAATTCAAACAATTGTCTTAGACTCTTTCAACACGTCAAAGTTCATCCTTTTGCGCATTTCTTTTCCTGTAACTGTAGAATTATTTGCAATCTTTGAACCTTCCAGAATATGAATATCAAGAGTCTATTCTTGTACCTTTTTCTGTCAGTTTTGCACTGCTGCAAATTGTCATAATGGGGTGCTAATTGGCTTGTCCTATGATCACGCAGTGGGGATGAAAGTACATATGAGCAAGACAAGCCACTGCTTCTTTTCTCCTCCTCAGTGCTTCTTCTTAGGCCGGTGAGATTCTACCCGCTGTGCAAACCGGAGCTTAAACTATACTGTGGAAAAAAAAAAGATAAGAAAAAGCAGATATCTTCAACTTTCCTGTCGTTCTCCTTCATCTTCGCCTGTTGGACTAGGTGCCGCCGTCGAATCCGGGGCAATATGTCTTCTTTTACTGCCGCCTGGAGGGGAGTGCAATCCCTGCCTCCACCCCTTTTCCATCTCCCTCAGTCGGCTGGGTCAGCAGAGGGCAAAAAACACAGAGGGGGCGGTTGCTACCAATGTTAAAGCCCCTTGGGACACTGCTTGAACTGCTGTAAAATGCTCTATTAAAGCCAGGGCAAGAGTTTGAGCTTTCAAAGATGATGTATAGTCAGCATAAAATGGTAGTATTGTGGTAAATTGTCAAAATAATCGGCGATATACAATTTAAACGAGAGAATTCATTTTTGGTGAGATATTGTGTGTGAATGCAGTAAACCTGAAGCTGAAATGAGATGCAGTGGAATTAACTGAATTGTTGAAATGTAGAATGTGAGACTTGGAATAGTTTCAATAAGTCAAGATGTGGAAGGAGGTGGTAAATGTGTGAAATATACTTCTTCTTTTCAAAATGTTATTGTGAAAATTTGGCAATTTTTGTAATGTGGAAAATAATTCCTAAGATGTTCTGAATAACCGGAATAGTTTGAATTTGAAATGGGAAAAATGGCAAACTTGTCTCATTAACTTGAATGTTTTTCTGGCATGTGCGATATGTGGAGCTGCACAGGGCAGCATTTCTGGGGGTAAAGGGTTTGGGTGGATCAACCCGCACCCTTCCCCAACCTCAAAAAGAAATGGCATGTGAATGAATTTAAAAAAAAAATTATTTCCTCATGAAATGTAAATCTTTAGCTTTTGTATGGGGAATATCCACCTACTTGTGAAGACATAAGGGGTTTTCAAGGATTTTGTGAAAGTAAAAGTCGGGAACGCGTCACGGTGGGCGACTGGTTAGAGCGTCAGCCTCACAGTTCTGATGACCCGGGTTCAATCCCCGGCCCCGTCTGCGTGGAGTTTGCATGTTCTCCCCGTGCCTGCGTGGGTTTTCTCCGGGCACTCCGGTTTCCTCCCACATCCCAAAAACATGCATTAATTGGAGACTCTAAATTGCCCGTAGGTGTGAATGTGAGTGCGGATGGTTGTTTGTTTCTATGTGCCCTGCGATTGGCTGGCAACCAGTTCAGGGTGTACCCCGCCTCCTGCCCGATGACAGCTGGGATGGGCTCCAGCACGCCGCGACCCTAGTGAGGAGAAGCGGCTCAGAAAATGGATGGATGGATAAAAGTCGGGAACACTAAGAAGAAGCTCTTTTGAGGAACAGCGGCAGATGCGCACTCATGATGAGTGTACCACTCATGGAAAACGGGCAGAGGGTCACCACACACCATGACCCACACCAACAGTAAAACAAAACAACAGCACAACGAAAGGAAAACCAACAGGTAAGTATAAAACAACACATCCAACTACTATTACTCTGGGTAAATATAAAAATCTGTATAAACATTACAATTGACAATTTACAATTGTCATTCTTGACTAGGTACATACACAGGAAGTCAGCATCTAGTCGGGTGAGCGGTGGTGCCGAGGGGGTGGGGGGGTATCGTACAGGGCACCATTCAAGCTAGGACCGCCGCTGTTTGTAATATTTTGGTTCATTTATTTAATGTGACACAAGCACATCTGTCAGTCAAACCTTAAAAGTTCTTATCTTTGAATAAGACTGTTCTTGTATTGGATATCATTCGATTGTGCTGTAGTGGTACCTTGCAGACCGTGTAGAATTGGTAGAATGAGCGGATTGTAGGACACCCAGACTCGCTTGGGAGCATTTCAGGGAAAAGGTGCTCAGGGTGGATTTCATTCCGCTGGTCAGCGAGTCTCCATAAGCCAGCCAGGTTCATGGTTGGGGGAGAGGAAGGGTGCTTGAGAAATGAGCGATTAGAAGGTGCAGTGTCTGGGGGGGACGTGTGTTACTGTATATCTTCTTTCCCACAGGGGCTGTTATCAGATTCATCTCTTATCTTGGGAGATTAACGTTTAGGCCACATGGGGAAAACATCACTGCTTGTGGCAAAAATAATCTTGCTAGCTGCAAAGTGTTGATGTCAAACATTATTACTGTCAAACCCCTAACATTATTAACAACACTTATGAATGGAGCTGTTAAGGATTTTTGATATTTTGAAGGGTCATAATAATGATGCCATCTACCCTTTAGTACCTCAGTGTCTTTTTTTTTGTTTTTGTTTTGCTGACGTGTCCTTCCACCACCACCACCACAAAAAAATAGTGCAGTGTTCATATTTTTGTGAAGATTTACACGTGTTAGCGAAGATCTCGACTATATTGCATCCTTTTCTGTCCTTACCAAGATAGCCCTTCAAACTGACATGGCACATTTTCAGTCCTCGGGGTGGGGAAGGAACAAAAATAAAAATGTAAACCATAAAAGATCAAAGTCGCGGTGATGCGGTCGCTCCCCTAGCCGACCACGAGCGCAATACGAGATACGTTGGGACATGCCAAGAGGTTGGAAATGTCAACCATTCCGGGATGTTGGAAGGGAAAAATTACCAATTAGAAGACATCGTTTCCCGGGCCAGATAGTAAATCGTCCCGAGGACATGGGAGGAAGGAGAGACTTTGATGGGCAGGCAATGATAGCTTGTTTGATATGAGTGAGCCAAGTCCAAAGTTGAGGGGAGTTGTACAATAATGCTGTAGAATCATTGAATGGATGTCCAATATCTTGTGGTTTAAGGGATGCAAATGAAAATGGAGTGCAGCCACTTTTCAAAAATAATGTAAATGAATTATTTTTTTCATTAAAGTGAGCAGCTGTCTTATATTACTAGTATATGAACTGTTTTCTGATTTTCATTTTCTGCAAAGGATAAAGAATATATTAAATTATTGTTTTGTCTGCCATCAAGTATCCATTGCTTAAAGGGTTATAATACCACGACAGTGATGCTCACAATTTTAAACTTGACTAAGTTTTTTTTTGCAGCAGCATCAGTAGTGTTTGAAGAACCAGAGTAGTTGAATTATCCATTAAAACATATCCTCATTAAGTAGGAACATGAGAAATAAGGTCAGTCCATCAATTACAGGGAAACCTGGCCTACTTTACGCAGCCTAAAATACGCATCACATACAGTTTTTAACTCATCTGTAAGCATAGAAACAACAAAAAACAGGTGCTTTATTTTTATTTTTTTTTACCCCTATTGTTTCAAACACAAGCCATGCGAACAAGGTGCATGACGAATGACTTTACTGCACATGTGAGAGTTTACGCAGTCAAGCGCCTCCGTATGGAATAAAGAGGCCACATTAAACAGGCAGTAATAGACATGGCAGACGTGATTAATGAATAACCGTGAACAGGTTCTCTCTGCAAACCCTGCAAGCAGCGAGGAAACTTTAAATATCTGGTCTGGGAACAAACTGTACGGCGCACACCGGCGCTCCCGCTGCGTGAGGAGGAATCGCTGGGAAACAACTCATTTGGCATGTCTTTGCTGCAGTCTGACAATGAGGCGCTGAGAAATACACCAAATATATATGGATATATACTTGGAGATACTTGTCTCTATGATTAATGGAAGGCAGATGTAAGATAAATGCAATGAAACCTCAAAGTGCACCAGAGTGAGCTACATTTTACAACTTACTGTTGCTCTTGGAACCCGGCAGGAGGCGTTAGTTAATTTCAGCCGACAGGCGTGGAATTGTATACATGAATTGTGGGCTCTTCAAAGTTGCAGCCTTGCTAACCACGCCGCTCTGGAGATTTTGGGCTTGGAACGCCGGCCGCGGTTGCGCAGGAATATTTAAGACCTCCAAGGTTGGCCATTCGTGACCTTGCCTGTAGCGCCGCTGTGAAATTCCAAAATACAAAAATGGACTTAAATCACAAAATAACATAGTTTCCCGCGCTTTATTAGCAATACCACGCCTGTTCCTTGCAAGATACGCCCCGCTACAACATGACATGATTGGCTCATGAATCGCGGGAAGGGCAGGCGAGGGCTACGCAGAACGAGATGACCATCCCAAATATCAATCACATTTGTACGAAATAAAAGCATGGTTCGATTTAGGGCTCGGGTTGGGGCTAAGGCTGTTTAGAATGGGTTAAGGTTAGGATTAGGGTGGGTTAGGGTTAGTGGAATTCATATTAATGCCGCCACACTTAAGTCACATACTTCTTTTCTTCTCTCACTTCCAGATGATGGAGAATATTTGCCAAAACAATTACAATTGTATCGTATGTGAATGGACAGACTGACACAAACATAATCAAGTAGAGTAAAAGTTTAGTTTAGCAAATGTCGATTATAGTATGTAAGTAACTATAGAAAACGACCTTGTATCTCAATTGTCGATGTGAAAGAAAGTACATCAAACATTTTTCACTTTATTACTTCTGCTACTATTTTGTGATATAAGAATGATAAAAAAAACAAGGCAGAGTCATTTTTTTTTTAATTGACTAAAACTATATATTAATAACTTGCAACTGACACTTCGAAATATCAGCTTTACTTATTTGCTTAAAAATGACTTCTGATCATAACTAGCAGCCTGTTCTGGTAAATTTCCAAATGTTCACTCATATTTACTACAGTATATATCCGTTTAGAACTGTCAGCTCGTGTGTATCATTGTTAGCAGCTTGCTTACCGCTCCACTCTATGATCGAAATGGACACGAGGCCTCCAGGGTGACTGCGCAGCGAGTGGCACCCTGACAGAAACATGACCTAGAACCTTACGGGGGACAGCTCGCAGACATTTCTCTATGTGTGCCTTATGAAAGGTTCCACTGTCTAGACTTGTTGTCGTTTTTTTTCTCTCTCCCCGAATTGCCGTCCATGCCGGCATCACTGCGTTATTAGTTTTCAATCCATGGAGCACCCTCCCCTCTCTCCCCCCAGGCAGGTTTAGAGTTCAACACATAGGCGGAGAATTACGCTCTCTAATCCTCAGGACGTATGGAAGTGATATTGTTGAGCAATACGAGTGAGATGACACCTTGTTGCTTAAGGGGAAATTGTAGGTGTCAGTATCACAATTAAAGTACAAATCATAGGAACTGCAGAAAGGAACGCAATTAAGAGGCCTGTTATACACTCTGAAAAATAAAGGCGCTTCCACTGTATATACTGCACTACTGGTTCTATATAGACCCATTGTACACCACTGGGGTTCTTTAGGGGTTTATTACCGCTTCTTGAGTAATCTGATAGTTCTATAGAACACCATGGAGTTCTTGAGGTAATTTATTCAGATTTAAAAAACAACAACCATTTGGTTCTATGAAGAACCACTAAGAATAATACCCAAAAGCGCTTTCCCTATGCGTACAAAAACAAAGAAATGCATTTGGGTACCACGTAGAACCGTTATTTTTCAGGGTATATTGGTAAGATTTGATTGCTAACTTCCACTCGTTTTATTAGACACCAGTGGTTTTGGTGTTATAAACAATTTACATATATTTACATACATATTTGATTTACAAAATAAAATGTATTATTCTTATTATTATACCAAATTTTATGTTCTCTTCGATCAAATAGTGAACCTCATGGAGCATTTAGCTAGTAAACAGCCGGGTACTCGTCTATATTTTGAAATGACTGACTTACCATTTCAATGTTCACACTGATTGTAGCTTTATTTTGACCATCATTGGATCAATTACATAGGTTGAATCGGACAAACCCAGCTCCTGTCACGTCGCCAAACCTTTACGACAGTGCAGCCAATTCTGTGTCTGCTACTGTCTCCAGCCTCATGGGGATCAAACTGCTGTTGGAGCAGGTGTATGCACTGTTGCTGTAGAACCACGTCAGCATCAAATAAACATCCACTCCTCATTTGTTGCTTTGACAGCACAGAAAAGTTCCTTGGCAAATACCTTTTTTTGCCCCTCTTCCATTCATTGGAATTCTTCAATTATACATTGTTATGCACCAGATTTGGTTTGCGGGGGAAAGTGAAGCTTCTCCACAGAGGATGAAGGGATGATGGAGCTGCTTTTATGTGTGTCTTCTGTAGAAAACGCATGATGCTAGTTTGCCCACCTATGGCAAACTGACAGATGAGCAGCAGCAGGCGTGTTATCGATTGGCAAGCTTCAACAATAGATAGCAGGCTTTGTAAGACAAAGTGATATGATTGGGTTAAATACACAATGTTGAATTCTTTTTGTTTTATTTCTAGTTTGACAGTAAACTTCAACTGGAAGTGGCAATATAAGACTTTTTTTTTTTTTTTTTTTTAAAGAATTGTTCACAATCTGCCAAACCGACTGCTGGTTATGAAGTTTTCTGGCACCATCTGGTGTTCATAACTCAAAATTTGCAACTTGAACCTAGGTCGAGGTATTGTTGTGTACTAAAAATAATGAAATCTAAACTAAACTAAAACATAGCATTTTCCCCAAAATAACAATGATCAATCCTGCTCTAAAAGGAATTAAAACTCACTGAATTTGAAAAACAATTTGAAATAAAAAAAACTAATGGAAAATGCAAAACTCTTCTACTCTTGGTGCCTGGATGCAGGAGATGAGGGCTGTGTCATTATCGCCTCCAGCGTCCTCCTGGGCTTCTTCCAAACGAGAGGAGGACGCATGTCCTCTGTCACCTCTCTCTGCCTGCATCCTATCCCCATTGCGCTTTGTTCAAATTTCTAATTAAATGAAGTTTGCTTCTCTCTGTGGTTTCCTTTGTGGAGGAAGATTGAGTGTTTTAACTAGACAAGTTCGGTATGGTTGGATAATTGATAGTAACTATCCGTATCTTAACTTTATCACTGTGTTTCTTCCAAGTCTCGAAGTTGGCAGCCATTCCCTCAGTCACACTTTTCATCATCTCACCCAAAACATTTCCCTTCAGTCTCTCCCCTTTTTCCTTTTCTGACTTGTTCCCCGGGGGCCTAAACTCACACTGATAGTTGCGTGCACGAAGACCAAAGCTCTTCACACCAAGCATTCAATCCGCAGAGAACCACGGAATAGACTTTGTTAACCTGAGAGAATTCCTGAAGGATGGTCGTACCACCTTGTTTGCCACCTGTGAAGAATAACAATGAGTAAGGTCAGGCACATCCAAGGACACCTCTGGACTGAAAATACAGTTTATTCATAAGAAATCGAGGTCATGGCTGTGAACGAGAATTGCGGTAGTAAACATTCCTAGGATGAATTGTGAACCTTTGATCACAGTCTGCCCGGTTCCGACATCTCCCATACATCTCTGAGCAAAAGGACTATTTCATCGCTCACATTCGAGCTCCATTCAATGCCGAATGTGACCAGAACACCTCCAATTGGAGGAGTGACTCCACTTTGAGCTTTCCCCAAGACGTTCGAACACCTCATCCTACCGCCAATTATCCCAACAAACCTGTGCAGAGGCTGCATTCCTAATAATACTGTCTAACTTCAGCTTTCCTTGAAGTCCTTGAAATTCTTCTTGAGGATTATCTCATGAGTGAATCATCTCAGTGCTTTAACTTTAATTGACAAGAATATCTTACCATTTCCACAGCTTTAATACTCACACCTTGCTAATGAAACGTGTTACTCGTGTCACTCTTCACTTTATCTCGACTGCATCCTCCTCAGCTGACACTGACAGCAGTGCTACCACAACCGGCAGGAGCATCTGGCTCTTGCTGTTGTCGGTTACGTACACTCGGTGTCACCATGAAAAAGGTTGAAACCTTTGGCAGTTTTAATGAATGTATTTGTTTTCCTCTTGCCCACTACTCTTCTCCGCTTCACTACGACACTGTAACTTTGTTTCCCTCACAATCGCACCAACAAGTTTGTTTTGCTAATTTCTACCCTCTTCCTGAATCAAGTCTGCACACACGTGAGAAGGGAAAGGTAGGACTCGAAACGATTGTGCTAGATTAAGCCTTTTGATGAGTTTTTAAGCATGTGAATTAAGACTTAATTGATCTGGATGGATTTTAATTGTCGAAAGTCGTGAATGCTACCAAACTAACTGATCTACGTTTGTTGGCGTTTCAAATTGGACTAGTTGGAAGCTTGTCTTTGAACACTAAATGCTGGATATCATCCGTTGTCTACAAAAGACTCTTACAAACATTCCTTAAAAGACAATACAGAGAAAACATTGCACAAAAAAATCTGTAAGCGATCCAACTCTCTTTTGGTTGGGCTTAGGATTTAAGTACAGTATTTGCACAATTTCACCATTTCAATCGCTCTATGCAATGACATAACTGAGTTTGAGGTGACGAGGCCAGTTGCAAGTCCAGCGGAGGCGGATTGGCAAACTGACAGATGAGCAGCAGCAGGCGTGTTATCGATTGGCAAGCTTCAACAATAGGCCACAATAAAGCAGCGTGCATACATCAGTTTTACATCAGATACCATAGCAGCCCTAATTTCTTTCTAACCTAACTCCACACATTTATTTGCATTGAATTGAGCAGAATGTAATCTGTATCCGCTACCTTGTTTCTAGCATTTTGCAGGTGACATAAAATACGCCAAGAACAACCCCCTTTGGGAGAACTTGTAGTGCTTTTCCTTTGCCTTCTGCTTCTTGATTTGTAGGGTACGTTGTTCCTCTGATAGAAGCTGCAGTATTTATGATTTTATTTTATTTTTTTGGCTCATTATTGTAAAACCCAATAAAGCATTCCATTGATCGCAGCGGTGCAGTGTATGCATGTTTACAAGCCTGACGTTGTCATGGACTGATGAGGACATCTGCATGCGGATCAGTAGCAGAGCCTCAGAGTGGCCATAGATTGCCAATCGACCGCCGCGCATTTACAATGTGATGCTCAGGTGTTGAATAATGTTTGTTTGGGATACATATTGCTATATTTGCCAATTATGGAGACAAAATTACAAATAAACACGCCAAGGTAGCCAGTGGCTCATGTTGACTGACGTGAAGACATTTGCGATTCATTATGCATCTGTTTGCAACTTTGATTTACTGTTTTTTTTAATTGTTGTTGCCATGGAGCATTTAATCTTCGGAAGGAAGTAAATATTTGTTTCACAAAACTGCCTTCTCTTCTCAAACAATGGCGATTTGTTGCTTTATTATCTAATTGAATTTAAGAATAAAAAGATTCGCCAACAGGCACTTGAAATGCCAAATATTGATTGATTTCTATTATGATGTTGATTAGTTTACTATTCATAAAAAATACTCAATGTCATTTTCATTATGTATATTCGAGTCAAATACTTTACTTTTTATTTGTTCATTTTATTGACTTCTTTTATTAACCTTACGAGCTCGATGTAGCAGTAAAATGCAGTTGTAGCTCAAGACGTTAACTGTTATGCCAAAACAGTGATGTCACCGTACAATTAGGAATTCAAATCAAAACGTACGTGTTGAATATGCCGCCATACTATTTATCTAGACTGTTCTTTTTTACGCTTCTGTAACAATTAAGGGTACTACTAATTTAATAATCGTTAGCCTGATAGCATAATTTCCCAAAATCCTTTTTAACGTATTGTCATAAGATCTATATAAAATACCATTATGCTTGATACATTTTTTGTTGTTGTTGATTGATTGATTCTCAGTCATCGAGGTCATGGTTGTCCGCAAAGGTTGAATAGAGGCAACTGGACTTGGATTAGTGTTATTTCTTGTTTTCTGAACACGTTCAAAAATGACACAGGCAATTATTCCATGATAGCTAACGTGATGCTACTTTACCTGATCCCATTTTTATTTTATTTATTTATTTTTGTAGTAAGTATAGAAACAACAGTGAACCTAACGTGAGAACACCACATACAAGATGAATGCAAAAATAGCAGTTTCGGAACGGAACGCTCAAGGGGATTTTTGATTGGAAATGTGGAAAGCCCAATGCCTGTAAAATGGATGGATAGATATTAACAGTTGTTAAATTGCACTTGTATGGCAGTTAATGATTATACTAAACCCATTGCCTTTCCACAGATGATACTAGATTTAAGAGGTGTAATGTAATGTTATAAATGCTCCAAATTGGAGGTGTTCCAATGAGGTTCCACAATATATAGTATACATTGAATCTTGATTGGCTGACCAGAGAGACACAACATTCAAATGTTTCCCCGAGTGCCTTTTTCCAAACACTTTCTATCATCTCCCTCTCTGGCCACATGGATTTCTTTTTTTCTTCAACATTCTGATGTATATCTTGTGTGTCGGGTTATATTGCATGGGAAGATCTGTATTCATGTCACTCGGCCGCAATAACCTTGAGTTGAGGGCTGCACAATTCTATTAACGTCTCAAGATTACCGGCATGGCAACAAGGCCAGAGCGAATCTTGAATGAACATGCATAATTGATTTGATCACATGCTCTTTGACTACAGTCTGCTTAAAATAGAAGTGAATCACTTTTTGAGATTTTGTACTCACACCTTGCTCAAGATGCCAAGGCACAATAGGTCCTATCCATGTTTCCTCATCGTCTATCTGTTCTGACTCGTAAAGATCAGTAAGTAGCGAGTGGTCACTTGTGTTGCACCCCTGTCAAGGTGAACTTATCTCAAACAAAGCAGACCAATCATTTTCCCCATTCGGACACCGTTATTGATCAGAGCATAGATTCAATCAAACAAAATGGTAAGGTCAGTGGAAGTACTTTTAAGAGAACCGGGGACCTTAGGACACATTTTACTTCAAGGAACCACATGTACAAAGAACTAAAAGCTCCTCGAACTTCAGTTGGAAGTTTGGTGTCTGGCATATTTGGACTGCACACTTGAGGAGTTTGTGCTTTTGAGAGGTCCAGGGACCTTTGGGATGGTTTGATTTCCAGGAACACGACTACTATGAACTTCAAGCTTCCGGAACTCTACGTGGAAATGGGGCCTTATAGCTTTTTTCGATAGGAGGAACTTTACCCTGGAACTAGAAGCTTTGAAAGGACCCCTGTGTGTTAGAACTGTGTGTACTAGTTTCAGGGTATCTTATTGGGGCTAAAAGAAGACCCTGCTTGGGGGATTGGATAGTACTGTCAAGAGGTTTAAGGACCTTTGGGATGAAGTCTGCACTTGTGTTCTAGGAACTGTAAGGATTAAGAACTAAAAGCCCCTGAAACTCGATGATGGCTTATGAGGTCATTTTAACGGCAAGAATTTTACCCCTGAACTAGGAACTTTGAGTGTTTGGAATGCAGAAACTATTCTCTACAATAACAACAACAACAACAACTGCTTGGGGGTAGTACTTTTGGAAAGGTTAATCTGTGGTGTAGGGTCTGCAGATCTGCTTTGAACCTTTTATTTCTCGGAATGACCAAGTAGCAGAACTTGGAACCTTTGGCAGACCATTGGGTGTTGGGAACTATTGTCTAAAATTAGTTATGTGGTAAAAAAGATTAAATTCCAGTTACTACAAGAACTAAAAGTACCAACTTATTAACTTATTATTTTTTACCCTATTTTTGGTGCACAAAGACCTTTTTTTGTTAATGCGAAAACTGTCATTATGTAAATGCAAAAGAATTTCAGTAGTTTCTCTGACCTTAATTGTCCTTCTATGTCCTACAAGTGGATGAATGGCACTGAAATAGTGGCAGTATTATCCACCCGTTGCCTGCCAACAAACTGAAAATTGTCGTGACATGATGGATTGATCAATTATGCCATCTAGGTATGAAGGCAAGCTGTTTTCAATTGTGCATCATATATGGCGCTTATGGAAGCTGTGGATCAATAAATGTTGAACCCAGTAATTGATAAAACCCTAATTATAAGTTAACTGAATCATTTTATTGAATTTATAAAGAGTTAACGGAAGCACTTCTTCCATATTATCCCTATAAGCCGTTACATTTCTGAAGCGGTGCTATTGACGCTCACATCCATTTAATTGGCTCTTTATCAACCAATTACAGCCGACGCCATTTGTCATAGAACGCAGGCGTGTGCCACTTGCTGATTTGTGCCTGTTGGAGTAATGAAAGCCATCTGATTGATTCAGTTAACCTCTTTTTTTTTTTGGTGGAGGTCCACTGCATGTGGTTATGGACAGGCATATAAACAGCAACTTTTTCCGCGATTGACACAAAAGAGTTGGCAGCTGATGGGCTGTTTTTGTGCCCAGCTCCTCTCCCGTTTTGTCGTCCTACAAACGGCTTGTGACATACACTCGGCTTCCCTTTGTTCCCCTTTTTTGGTGGAATTGGAAGCAGTGCTAAGGCAGTCACCAGGGAACCAATTACTATTTCCAACGACTGCCTGGTTTTCATCTATTTTTTATACAAGGTACGGCATGAAGGAGCTCTCTCCCTCCAAAAATATGGCTTCTCCTTCTGCCGTCCATTCAGAGGCAAGCGTCAAGAGTGATACTTATAGATATGGAATATCTGCGGTGAGTTTCTGGAGGATGACCTCACCATCACAAAAGTGTTGGGTGCTCAAGTGGAAACATGAAATATGTTCCATTTGCAATGCCTGGTTTGCTTGGGTGTGCAATTTAGAAGCAATAGCCAACCCTACGCCGGAAGAGGCTCATGTCAGCAAAATGCTAATGGTCCACCCTTACTGTATGACACCTACGCCATTGGAAAGTGAGCATGAACTAGGCAACGAGGCAAACAAGCAGGGTTGCGGTGCTTTATTACGGGAATGTTGCGTTGCTATATTTAATGCATTTTTCTCTCTTTCTGCTATAATAGAGTTTTTTTTCGATGTGGGTGTAGGAAGGCTGCTCAGACAATATATTATGTTTTACACTGTACTATTATTCCTGCCAAAGCACCATGCACTGAAGCTGTCAAAAACAATGGCAAATCATGGCGTACTACTACACATTGATGGGATTGTGCAGACAAGGCTATATTATGTCATAAAATGATATAATGATGATATTTAGCAGCTAAGTTTAAGGTCTTGTCAAAAAAAAAAAAATGAACTACTAACTGAAACTATCTGTAAGAAGTCCTACTAAGTTCATGGAGAACAGCCTCCTGATTGTTATAAAGTTAGCTTGTTTGTTTTTTTTGCATTCCAATTGTGCAATCCAACATCTTTACTGTGGAGGTACTTATTAACAGTTTTATTAACAGATGGCTTAACATAATTAACAGATGAAGATTAATTTTCATTTGTTATTGTTTGTCTTTTTCAATGAATTTATTTGGTTTCAGCAATATCCTTTGAAATATATATTTTTTTAATTTGGTAAAAAATGTTTTTGTAAATCATCAATCATCAAGTGTCATAGTTAGGGACCACATAATTCACATATAATGTTGTTTTACAGTATTTATATAATCAGTACAATAACCAAGGTGATTTTTGATAAATTAGCCTGGGTCAGGGTTCAAACGTGGTACATGTTCCTTTTCACCTCTCTTACCAGTCATAGTTGTCATGGATCCCCTTCAAGCCTTTTGGGCTCATTGTTGTCGGCGAGAGTGCAAACACTATTGATTGGAGCTATGATGCGAGTGGTAGCTTGCGTCTTAGTTCATATTGGTGCATATTTCTTTACAATTGTCAACAGATTTTCCTCACTGCTACATATGTCCCTACGGCTGTTTTCTGGACACTTCCTCATCTGTAATCTAGATTGCCAATAGGTTTTGCAAGCGATGGGAAGTGGTCAAGGAGGTTGCGGTTCTCGCCCTGAGGAGTTAGCAAGCGTAATGCCTCAAACAAAAGGTCACAGCCATATTTGCCCGCACTTAATGCACGTGACGGCGTGTAATTGCAATGTTAATGGGCAGGATAATCATCTGTTCTGACCTCAGTCCTGCCGCCTATCTGCTCAAACACACCACAAAACAAACGCTTATTACATGCAGAGTTAAGCAGTTCCCAAGCATATCATTACAGTGGGAATCCTGGAACGTTATTACTGTTTGGAGTATATATCTGACAAAGCCCCGAGACCTCCAATTTACATTTTCTGGCCAGCGCCGCTCCCACTGGCAATGTTGTCAATGCCACGCTGAGTTGCCGCTGGATTTCCGGGAAAGCGGCAACAAATCAAGGCTTTCATGCCAAATTGAATGCATTCATTTTGGGGAAATCAACCCGTTGTTCATTCACTGAAGGGAACTGTTTCTTCTGCCTTATTTACTAGCTCCTCTACCTCTCACTATGATGTACAGTGAATCCCTACTATTAGCAGAGGATAGCAAATTAGGGACCAAGCCCTGCTGCGATAAAAATACGGGAATAATTGACATTCACCAATGGAGGTTTGTAATTGCGTATAGATGTCGGCAAAGCACTTACATGATCATAAAGCATCAACAACGTGTTCCTAGAATGTACACAACCATATAAACCCATCCATCCATCCAGCCATCCATCCATCCATTTTCTGAGCCGCTTCTCCTCACTAGGGTCGCGGGCGTGCTGGAGCTGTCATCGGGCAGGAGGCGGGGTACACCCTGAACTGGTTGCCAGCCAATCGCAGGGCACATAGGAACAAACAACCATTCGCACTCACAGTCACGCCTACGGGCAATTTAGAGTCTCCAATTCGGGGAGAACATGCAGACTCCACACAGGCGGGGCCGGGGATTGAACCCGGGTCCTCAGAACTGTGAGGCTGACGCTCTAACCAGTCGGTCACCGTGCCGCCTATTATTATTATTACTATTATTATTATTATTATTATTATTATTATTACTTGAGGCTTATCTATAGTATTAGCTTGCATACTCGCCTAAGTAACACGCTAGCACAAACTGACATGACATCACACATGCGCAAACAAATATGGACAATAGTAGTTGATGGTATTAGTAGTTAATTTTTAGAACAATTGAGTGAAATCAGATCATTTTCCGCTGCACTCGTGATGATCTGTCATGATAAAGTGTTTGGGACTCACTGTACCTAATGAAGTGTCCAGCGACGGTGTTTCCCGGATATTCCAATACGTACCAATTGCCAGTGTGTGTGGGAAATGTCAGAAAATGTTAGCAACTCACCCTTTTAAACATTACATGCCAGTAATATGGGAAATTGACTTTTTAATGGCTTGTTGTATGCCAATAGTTGGGTCTATATGTGTGAAAAATTGAGACAGTAAACCAATCTTTTATGAGCTGTCTATTTCTGAACAGTTCATGGGCGTGGTCACAGAATGAATTCAACTCAGAAATCAAGGCACCACTGTATTTTAATTAGTACCTTATAGCGTGATACTTGAATAGTTGATCTCCAGAAATTTGAACAGTGCTGTATTTACATTCAGGCGAGTTTTTCCTAGAGACCACCAAAGTCGACAAAGCATGGCAGACACCAAGGAACGTTGACAGGCGCGCATTGCGACTGATCTCATCCTTCTGCGCTCATACTGGGAGCACTGGTACCTCCTTCATCCACAAGATGAGAGAGAACATGCCGCACTGCTCAATTCACAATCACCCCAACCCCCCCAACCACCCCCATTTACGCCCCCTCCTCAACCCCCTTTTCCTCCTGAGACCAGCTCTGCATGACGGCATGCCACTATTTTTAAACATGCCGTCATCTAGATCAGTCTCGTGCACGCCAACCCCCCAACACACACACACACACACACACACAGACACACACGCACACACGCACGCACACACACACACACACACACACCCGAGTAGCCCCACCCTAGAGTCTGCAAAACAAGCGCCTCATGTATATTAAAAACGGGGGGTTTACATTGCCAGGTTTGACTAAAGATGGCTGGAGCAGGTGTGTTTTAACAAGCGCTCCACCTGAAAGCTGCTCGCCTAAACTGCAAAATCTCATTGCTATTCAGAGGTGACAGGCAATGAGCTGCTACGACTACAGGTACATGTGTGACTTCACTCAAAGTACTCACACACGTGTGAAGGAGGAGGGAGGGAAAAAGCATGAGGAGTTCTTGGATGAGTTGTCATTGTTGTCAACATCCCACTTTAATATTCAAATGAAGCTGCAATAGAAGATTATTCACTGAAAAGAGACTGGTTGTTTAGCGCTAGCTTGGTTTATTTTTTCACAGGGTTAGTAGGATTTGATTGCAGTAGATTACACACCTTGAATTTGCAATGTTATTCAAATTCAATTACTTTTTAAACATCTTTTCTTTTATTTGACTCTCACTTTAAGGGAAAACTAAGGAGTATCACACAAAACCTGCTATTTACTTAATTTAATGACATTTTTACTTTTCAATTTCTTCTCATCTTTACTCATTTTATTACTGCTTTCTTTACGCAATGCTAGTAAAGTGACAAGTATTCTTCTCCAAAGCTGGCAAAAACGGCGATGGTTGTCTTCGATAGCTCAACTTACTGCAAAGGACTATACTATAATGTAGCTTACTATAATGAAAAGCTCAATAAACTCTTTGCGTCCGTATGTGTTGTAGGTGCGGCGATGATGAGTTATATAGCTGGAAAGGGGAGAACGGGTTCAAATATCCAATTAAAGTGCTTTATTGCAGAACGGATGGTTTCCTTCCACTTGCGCTCTTAAAACCTTTTTTTTTTCTTTTTCCTTCATATATCATGCCTTGTAAAGGTCTCCATTCAGGCAACTTCTTTGAAGTATTTTGTTTATTTGAAAGTGATCCGAACATAAGAGTTGAGTGATTAGAGTCCCGAAGGTGTCATTGTGATCTGCAAAGCCGAATCCTACCTCCACCTTTAAGTGGGTGGCGAGTGGGTGCTGGTAATGATGCCCATGGAGACCGGTGGATTTAACTGGTGAACCTTGGCACTGGGCACGTGTACCAGGCTCGGTATCACAGACCCCATACAGCTCATTAACTCACAACGATACTCCTCTTACTAATAAACCTGACACCTATTATTTTTCGGAAGGTTTTATACAGTAAATGTCGAAATGGGAATCTTTTAGGGAATATCAAACAGGAAAGAGTGAAATGTGAGTGAGATCTATGCTAATACAGCAAGACCCAGGGGGCTCGTAGCGTATTGTATAGTGGAATATATTATATTAAACCAAGATGAAATATTATAGGAGAGATTTTACGAGGAAATGAAGCATCTTTATTGAACAGCTTCCTCCACACTGTAGAAAAATGCGCATTAAGGAATATTTAAAATAAAAGGCAATATTTATACATGCCTTTAGGACCCCCCCCCCCCCCCCCCCCCATTGAATGTTAATGTTTGGCGAAGCCTTTATATAAAGGCTATTTATTTTTGTTTTGGCAGTTATATACCGTATCTCGATTGGCTTATTCGGTCCGCATGCCTTTTGTTGCCTTTTTTCCATGTGTCAGATTCTGAAGACTTCCCAGCGACATTCAATCGGAATGCTCATCTTTCCTCTCTCCTGAGCTTAATAGTATCCCCGCCCCTTCTTTGTCACATCAAACCATGTGCACCGGTGGCCCTTCCAGTTCAATTCAATTGGCCCCAACAATTCTGTTTCCCTCGCTTCCTGGGGTTGAAGGCAATTTGATTGCTTGTTTTGTGTTTCTTTTGTGTTGTATAATCCACAGAGTGAATCGCCCAAAAATAATTATATGTTTAAATGCAAGAAACAGCGAATCTAAGCTAACCCTGTCTGTGTGCTTGCTCATCATATTTACTGTATGTCCCCCTCAGACCCGCAGCCATGCGTTTGAAGTCTGCCCGTGCGGGCTGTTTTTATATGGATTAGCATAGGGGCAATAAATTAAGTGGCATGGCCATGCATGGCAATTTAATTAGGCTGCTTTAAAATCAAACGTAAATTCGCCCCAGCACCGGAATTTAATTTACACCAAACTAGCCCTTGAGCTGTTGGTTTTGCATGACAGGCACGCTGACACACATTTCCGTGTCATGTTGTAGCAGACGTGTGCTTACGCCGAGTATTATGTGCTGCCACAAATGTGTCATATTTGTTGACGGAAGCGTAACGTGTTCGATCGTGGCTGCCTTTTGTTATTATTGTCAGCAAAGGAATCTGTCGAAAGCTGCTCTGAGTTTTCGCAGCTAATATTGGAAGTAGCTTTGTGTTTGGCTTTTCACCCTTACGCACTGTTTATTTGTCATACACACAATATTCTGAAAACAATTGTATCACATGAGGAACTACAGCGATACCTTGAGATACAAGTGACCTCATCCACCCGCCCCACTCTCTCAGAAGCCTGTCTCATTTCCCCGGCTGCCGTGACACGTATCACGGGGCAAAGATCGTCCGCCGGAGTGGAGTGAGGCTGCACAATCTCCACAAGACAAGTGTCACTGTGTTGATGACAGACGGGTCTGAAGGGCCTCGGGGACTAAACTGGAATGATCCATTCATGTGAGTCAATATGGTGCAATTCGGCAAGAAAGCTTTGCTGTGTTGGTGAAATATTCTTACAGTAAATATCGAACGCACTCAACCATTATAAACCCAAGTTCCATAACTAAAAAGTAGTAAGTCTTATTGAAAGGAGATTTCAACTATTTAAAACAGTTCCCAAGTGTCTTAATTTCTATCATATTCTTTTGTAAAAATACCCCAAATATAAAGAAACACACCTTTAGAGTATATCCTCTTTTTCTAGCCTCACTGAAATTAGCCTGTTTGCATGTGCTTCATCGCCAAACCGCTGAATTACACTTGTCAATTAATTTGCTGAGCAGACACATCGTTGTAAGTTCACCCTGGATGTGTGAGAGCCAGGGACCTAACAACAGTGGTGCTTTGAGATACAAATCTAATGGAAAGTGTACGTAAATTATTCCAAATTTCTTTCACCCCTTTGTAAGCCTGCCTACACCATTACAAATTACATTCATCGTGCTCAATATATTTTTTTAAAATAATAATTCACATTATTCTTGCATACAAGTATGTATATTTACATTTCAAAAACCACCAGCGAGGACTGTTGTCTGCCATTTGTGGCTTTTTAAATTGACTAAATAAAGGCTAGTATGGCAACATCTACCCTCCTCCTCCATGAGGTATTTAAGGGCCATCTTAAATTATTCATCAAATGGGTAATTTTCTTTATGTAGCTTTTATTGGCTTGTATTTGTTGGTTTTTTTTTGCTTGTGACTCCCACTACAATTAAAAAATGTTCCCATGTGTGGTTCCCATCCAGCAATAAATTGTTCCAAATTTCTCAGCTTCATGCTGTAGGTTTTTAGACTTCATTTGGTTAAAGACACTAGTGGTTTTTTTTTTTTTTAAACTCCCATTATGCTGTGTAACCTTGGCGCGTAACCGAAGCCAGCTCTCATTACCGGTTAACTGCAAAAAACGACGTCTTTAACGCCAAGACACTTTCTCATTTTCCTCTTCATTAACTAAAGGCAGGGCATAATCCGGCTCATAATTGAATGTCTTTACTAATGTTCAACACTGGTATGCAACACAAAAAAAGCAAAACAGGATTTCCACTGCTGTGTTGCTCGCCTTCCACCAAGGGAGCCAATTTAGCTCATGCCTATGAATTTATTCATATGGATTCTTTCCAGTTTCTCCCCTTCATGCATAATAGTGTCACCCTGATCTTTGGAGTGGGAGGGGCTGAGATGGAGGCCTCTCTGGGAATAGGTCCTCTTGTTGCATATGCGGCAATCAACCATTTATTATATTCTAGTGGCCTTAACGGCTTCTAAACACCGGCCCATCCCCCATGAATCTCATAACCTCACGTCTCCCTTTGATGCAATTGTTGGAAAAGAATGCTCTAAATCATTCCTTTACCCCACTGTACAGTACTACTTAATCATTTCTTTGCTTTCTTCCACATTACTTATGAATCTTAGTACAAGATGGAAGCACAGAGTGGTTGTGAGGCTGTTGTAATGGTGCAGGAAGATTGATGGCTAAAAGGAGAATAGAGTGAGTCAAAATAAATGGATAATTTAGTTTTGTTTGTTTTGAGCTTCCACTACATTGCATGCACTGGTATAGAAGTACTGTATTGACAATTTATGAACAATTTATTTTCTTTTTTAATGTTTTAATACATTCATATAGCTCACTAATTATTTACATTAATATTTTTATTGAGGAGATTATTGAGATTATCATCTAATTTACTATGATATATCTATTTAAATCACTTTACCTTGTTTAGTTTATCAATCTCAGTTTGTTTTACTACCCTTATGGTTTTTCCCTGGAAATAAGCGAAATACTACATAGATCATTAACACATTCACTGCCATTGACGGCTTTAGAAGTTAAACAGCCATGTTAACTGGGAAGGCTGGCAGTCAATGAGTTAACATCATTTCTATTTTTGGGCAATGAACTTAAAATTATCCTGGCATTGCTTTTATTCTTAATATTGATTGAATTTAAAAGCTTTAAAATTTAAGCGACAGCAAGCAAATTTGCATCTGGAGTCTATTTGGTCGGTCCGTATTCGCTCCAATTGAGTTAAGCGCTTCACATACATCCTGATCACACAACCCTGCCGTGGACAAGCTGTCTACTTTAATTGCAACCGACGTACTGTGAGGGAACATCTGTAAGGCCACCACCGGTGTAGAAATGCAGATGGTGAACTTAATTAGTCTGCGGTAATCGTAGACACACGCTATGTCGGCCATACTTTGTCTTCGAGAAAGTTATTGCCCTGTGTCGACCTTAAAACCAAACTCCCAGAAGCGCCATTCTCATTCTGTTGACTGGAAAGAAACCATATGCAAAAGAGGCGATACAAAACTGGCAGTCACTTGAAGCAAAACTGGCAAACAATCCAAATTTTGACTGTCACCGGAGTTACCAAAAATGATCATGATCAGACTTTAATCAGTTTATACTTTTCAATCAAAGTTATGCACCAAATTTCATCACAGATGGTACAATTTTTTTTACCCGTGTCCAATAAAATGGACTTTTTAGGTTAATCAGTGTGTGGTAAATCAAGGAAAATGGTGGAAATCTTGAAATTGTGATTTTATACTTCCTGTAAATGTGGGTGGTGGTTGAAATAACCAGAACTGTTTGCGTGTCCGCCACATTTGGACAGATTCCCAGCGATAAATACATTTGTTGGCCTTTCAAGTGTAATGGAGGAATCTGGAAACAGTGAAAGAAGAAAACAGTATATGAATGATAATACATAGAGATCAGAGGGTGCCTTGACACAGAGTTGCACCTGCAAAAACAAATACCTGCAAAAATACACTTTTCCTTTTATGTGAAACACTGATTAAAGATGAATCATCCATTTATTAATGCCACATAGACTATTAACATGTTTTGATATGGTATTGTAGTTCATTTTCATTGCTGACATACTGTAGCTCTTGAAATCCTACCTACAAACTGAGTTGTAGAACCTGGTAGAAACGTGGTTTAACCCACGCCTATAACTCCTTCTTCAAAGGGTGATGATTGTCTGGTTGGTCATTTTTTTTTATTCCAGCAAGGGTTTTTGCTGACCCATTTTCCTCACAAGACTCAAATTGTTGGGCTCAGATATACAAGACTCCTCTGTTGAAAGGTTAACATCGTCGCTTCTTCACTAGCACCCCTTCAGTGAATTAGTAACCCACTAACCTGACCCCCACAGCACTGTGGATGCCGAGAGGAAAAATCCATCGTCCTCAAGACGCTAATTCCATCAAATGCCCATGAACCCTGACCCGAGCGTATGCTCACCCGTGTCACGGAGATGGATTGGCAGCAAATGAGATGTAACCACACAATGGGGCGCTGAAGAGAGCGTTGGGCGATGATGCAAAGTCATCAATCTACCCCCCCGCCACCACCACCCCTCCTTGCTTGTCGCTCGTGACTGCCTATTATAGGGGCGGCTGGCCTTCATCACGTGAGCTGTCTCTACATGATGTGGTTATTAATGCGCTTGGTCATCAGGCCATTCTTTGTGTCTGTCCACATTCTCCTCTGGCAGCCGTACAAAGATGCCATAGAACACCAGTGTGGGAATGAATGTGACAATCCGCAATTTGGAGATCTTCTTGATGCACAAATTAAGAAATGAAGAGCACACGCGGTTCAGTCAGCCAGCATGTTTAAGAGTGTGAAGAGATCCTCCCTGGATGTTGAACAGCTGGGGCCTGGGTGAAGTATGTTAATGGTGTTTAATTAACACCAGAGGTTAGTCGTGTCCCAGTCGTGTTCCCGTTCCAGAAACGATGAATGGATAACTGCTGCGGGTGATGACTTCCTCTGCGGCCTGTGCTCTAATAGGGACAACTCCCAAGAGACCATTCTGTATTGCCGTTATAGTGATGACAAAGACCTTTGTGTTGTTGACTTGTTGGCGGGTGTCTGATGCTGGGGATGTAAATGCACTTGTTTATTTGAGATTGATGAGGCGGTCCCTATTTCAGTTGTCTTGATTAGGAGTGATTCTTAATAAGTAATGAAATTAGTACTTGTCATTGGCCCAGTTGAACAGTGGCTCATTTGTATGAGACAGGACTGCCCCCTCAAAACAGGAAAACAAAAATTTGATGTGGCGGCCCCAAGATGAACTCTCCAGGGACCTGATGCGCTTAAATGTTGATGGTGCCGAGGCTCCCTGGAGCTTTAGAATATCATGTGTTGAAAAAGGCTAAAACAGCAGTGAAATATTGATGCGTATGTGGCAGATGATGTCTATGTATTCAACAGTATGTCAATATGTAGTGACAGTACACCCAACTGGATGGGGGGGGCAATGGTCACGTTGCCGCTTGTGTAAAATTAAACTGAACCTTGGCAAACATTACAAGTACAAGTACTGCAAATGTATTTAATTGTGCAGCAGGATAAGTAACATTAGTCTTGGCTCTGAAAGCTGTGCTTTTATGCACACCTTGGTTCAGGTTATAACCAGCTGGCATCTCTCCATGTCCTCATTCATGGCCACAATACTGGTAAGCAGGGAACCGGTAGCAATAATGGAAGAAAAGGTCACTCGCAGCTTGTTAATTGGGTTTGGCTCGTTTCTACCTCAGTAAACATTGTCCATCAGGGATGTTATCGGTGCTGAAAGCTGGCTGCTAGATTTCCCCTTTATTGTCTTTCTGCATCGAGTAAACCTTTCCCATATTATTGCACCGGGAATTTTACAGTCCAGTGAGCTGAAGGAGGAAGTCATGTTGACAATTTAAGGCAGTATACATCTCTCAAGATATAGCTGTGCTGTGATAAATAATGATTTAAATATTCGCTGAAAGCGTAGCTATTCGTGCTGATCCGTTTACTCTTCGGTGGCGCCAATAACGACCAGCGTGATGGAAGATTCTGGTCATTGGCTGTAATTTTTTGACTGAGGATCGACTATATGCTTCTCAGAATAATTTTTTTAAAATAAAATGGCCAATAGGAGTACTTGATATTTTTACGGGTTGCGAAATAGTGACATATGTCAGCGGCATTGCTTTTAAAGTGCCTTCTTTTTTTAAGTAATGTTGTAAGATGACTTTGAAATGATATTAAATTGTTTTATGATCAGAATTTGGTGTACATTTCAGTAGAAGTACTTTTATTTTTCGTTTTATTTATTTATTTTTTGATTCATAGTTGTCATAAATACGTAACGGTATTGTTTACAATTGTTATTATCCTATTGTGGATGTTAAAACATTAATTATCAATGTTCATTGAGAAAATGTAATCTGAATTAGCCTCTTCTGGGGTGTTGGTTATTTAGTTTAGATTTCTTTGATATATTTTATTTTATTTATAGTTGTTATTTCATCACCTGAGTGGTTCTAATGTTGGAAAAATACCTTTCATAAGAGAAACATACCTGTTGTCAATACTGGATAATATGATGGAAATGGCACATTTTATTCATCAGTATTGTTTGCCAGGCCCTACATATTCTGCGATTTATTAATTCATGTGTTTTATTCTACTTTAAATTGCCAATTTAAACAGTTCTTTCTGTTCATTTGTATTTGCTTTAGTATGTATCTCCATGTGATTGTTTCTACTTGGCTGCATTACACACTGCAGCGAACTGAAGCTACTCTGCTGGTGTGCTCCCCATCACGATGGTTCTACTGGCGCCTCGGTGCTCTTTGTTCCACTTCAATGGGGTGTGTGCTCACGTGCGTGTGTGAGGATGCGCCAGGAGAGCATTTTGAGGATGGGTGGGATCTCTCCGTTTGCCGTCTGTCAGTTGCCGTGTTTGATGTTGTTGATTGGAAGCCTGTGTGGCATGTGTGTTTCAAGTAAAGAACAGGGTGAGGATTGTGACAAGTGTGTGGGAGTATGCCATGGTGAGACACTGTGATGTTGTTCGTATAGGTGTGTGCTTGAGCAAACCACCCAGCCCCTCCCTTTATGTGCAACTCTGGGGACTACCATGTTCATTATTCTTCCTTAAAAGAACCATTAAAATTTCATCAGTGCAATGCAATCTGTAGCAGGGTGGGGGGCAGGGGTTGTGTGTGAGAGCAAGAAAAAGAGAGAGAGACACCCTCAGTAGTGTGTGAGGGAGGGAGGATGCTGCATCCTCCTCTCATTCACCGCTGCCCGCCTTCACCGCTCCTCCTTTTTTCCTCAACATCCATTTCTTTCGGTGCCTCAAATCCCTCGCTGAGAACACGCCGATGCACAGATTACCACTTGTCTCATGATATGAGGCGCTGGCATCCCCCCCGACTCCGACTCCCCTCCCTCCACACCTCTCTCGAGCCGTCCCACCTCTTTCTACTACTACTACTACCACCACGTCACCACTGCTGCCCCTACTCCCACTCCCTCACAGAGGCAGTGGCACACGTTTCCTTAGGCAACAGGATGCAAGCGTTTAGCATCTTGACCAGAGAGGCTAACCAGGTGTGCTTCCTCTCCCTCCAGGGTTTGGATATGTGATGTCCAAAGGGGCTGGATGCATCCGGGAATTTTGACTTTTTTAAACAGACTGAAAATGTAATGGTAAGTTATTGTCTCATCACGTATAATGCCTAACTTGTTGATCTACATGAAAAGATGCTTATCTCTCTCTTTGGCTGTGCTATTGACTGGACAGTCGCTCATTAGTGCTGCACTTTTTCCACATTGATTGAGGTTGTGGTTATTTTAGAGGCTGCCATTGATGAATTCCCCCCTAACTACTACCATAAGCAGCTTTATTTGCCCACCGTGGTCTCTCAGGTTGCTCTAATAGCACTAATTCTCTCCTAATTGGGCTTTGCCTCAGCCGTAGAGGCTCATTTTGCTTTCTGAGCCGCTGAAAGCCGCAGATGAAAGAATTAGCGGAATGACGGCTCAGTGTGAAAGTAGGGTGGACTGTGTGTCTGGAATGAAAGAGAGTCGAGGACTCTTTGAATGTGTGAGCATGATATCCACGGGGCCATCTGCGGAGTTCCCGTGTGATGGATGGAAACCGTGGCAGGGTGTGTGATGGAGGAAGAAGAGGATGAGGAGGAGATGCAGTCGGGTGGGCGATGGTTTTACGAGGAGAAAGGGGGAAACTATCTTCCCTCATGTATGTGTGTGTGTGTGTGTGTTTGTGTGTGTGTGTGTGTGTGTGTGCATGTGTGTGCGTGCGTAGCCGTACATCACAGAGTGGCTAATGGAATACGGCGGACTTGAAGGGTCCTCGGCTCCCTCCTACATCTCGACAACTCACTGCGCCCTTTCAAAACCATTCCGGGTTGAGTATTAGTATGTTCATAATCATTTTCATGCAATTGGATGAGGAGCAGTGTAGCCATGACGTTCTACTGGTTGAAATGTGTATTCTGACATTTCAACCTTTTTTAGCACCGGCAAAACTTCAAGGAGTTTGTTGGAAATATTCAGCAACACCACTGTACAGCTTAACTACGGTAATGCTGTATTCAGTCATTCTCAAAGTGTGATTGGCGTAACACTAATGGGACATAAAAAAAAAAGTCACAACCCAAGTACAATTCAGTTGTATTTAACGTTTTAGTAGGAATAATATTTTATTTTATTTGTAACTTAACATGTTTTGATATTAATACATTGTCGAAAAGTGTCTGTAACGTGTCAAGACTAGTAGAGATTAGTGATTCTCAGTGTAGCACTCGTGCCACTGGTGGTATGCAGGCTCCCTCTAGTGGTATGTCAAAGGAAAATTAATACATTAATAATGGCTAAATTAATGTTCAAACTCCATAATGTTACAGTGGTTTAAGGTTTTTTGTATCCAATAAAGTGGATTTGTTAAGTTCAGTTCAGTTGTATTTAACTTTTATGACTACTATTGTTAAATAGAGTTCAGTTGTGCTATTTGACTTCTATAGCCGTCAATGGCAGTGACTGAGTTAATTGAATTGCCTCATACTGTAGCCACACGTCTACTCCGTAAACAACTACACTGCAGCTCAGCCCCTGCTAATGGACATCATGATTAGAAATATCCATTTAGCAGTGGGTTGTTACACTTGTTAACTCATTTGAAAGTGTGGTACTCATGCCATTAGTGTTTTTATACCTTAATAAATCCGACTGATCAAAGTGGTGTTTTTGCACTTGTCTGCGTTGTTCATTTCCTAAAAAAGAAGACAGACTACTGAAGTTGTACTTTTCTAAGAAATTATTTAAACTGTTGTATTCTGTTAACAATGTATTTCATTTTATTTGAAACATTATTTTGTTTATTTGAGACTATTTCAATTATTGGAAAAACCTACTAGAGCATCTGAACTTTATTTGGGGTAAATCAGAGGCTCTGTAAATGCTCAAAGGTGTGTTTAATATGAGTTTGAATGTGAACGGTTAATTCTGAACAGCCACATCCCCAGATATAAGAGGGTGTGCACACTTATGCAACCACATTATCTCAGTTGTTTATTTTTCACTTGCCCTCTGGAATAGATTTTATTTCATTTCAATTGATTTGTACTCTCATTATTTTATTATCACATAAATACGGCATTTTGACAGGGGTGTGTAAACTTTTTTTTATCAGCTGTATTAAACTTGATTACTTGACGGGGTTCCTCTTTGTCAACCTCATGTTAATTTTGACTGTATCAGTGTCCTCAAAATTTCTCTGCGGCGATAGCAATAATCATGGCAAACGGCCTCTCGTAGCTACATAGTTAGGCTTGATGTGATATTTATTTTATTTATTTATTTTTACACTCTCTCTATTCAGGAGGCATATAAAGCCTGCATATGTTACCGTCACACTTGAACGGTCCTAGTAGCGCCGCATGTGTTCAAAGAGATCCAGTCTGTCCTGTCGCCGTGTGTAATCACCACTTGCGTTTCGCAGAATCAAGCCGGCCCACCGTTTTCACGCCGGGACTGCCTGTTGAGATGTCCCCCCCCCCCCCCCCCCCCCCCAACCACCCACCCATCCCCCGGTGTGAGCAGCAAGAGATGATGCATCCTGCAATCAATGCTTGCAACGCCGTTGTACTGCTATCCCTCATTTCTGGTGGGGCTCGGCTGTGATTTAGTGAGGGCCCCAGAGGCTCAATAACTCGCGTGGTGCATCTCTGGGGGAGGTGTTTTTGCGTGTGTTTTTTCAGTAGTGTATACCTGCATTTCCAGCCTGTTGGGAGAAAGGAGTGTATGCAAGTGGTTGAAGAGTGTTTCTACATAAGAGCGCCATTTCAATCCCCCATCCAGTCCTCAGGAATTGGGGTGCTGCAATCACACTATGATGTCAACTCCTGTTATTTAGCGTGACAATCAGTTTTACTTGACGGGGCGAGGCGGCGTTCCCCTCAACATCCCTTTGCTTGTAGCGGCCATGTAAATTGAGCTTTGTGCTTTATGTCAGTTTGCCAATTACAATCTTTGTGGCTCTGTTGGTGATAAAATAGGTTGATGTAGTGTGAGAGTGTCGGGCTCAAGCAGCATTTTTCAACAAGGCTTGATGAGTTTCATTATGAACCTTTGACCCATGTTTGGTACGTACTCTTTGACCATGCATCATGTTCAACACAGAATGATTGGACACCACATTCCAACGTGCTGTAATTCAGCCTCCCAAATGCCTTAATGCATAATTGAGATATCACACTCCTGATTTTATCTCTCCTCTGTGTATTTTCCCTCCATAGTCAACTACAAAAGCTAAAAACCTCCCTCGCACTGCCCTCCCTCACACTTTTCCCATGATCTTCCCCATCCTCCCGTCTCCCACGATTCATCACATAATAAGATTTGACGTTAATCCCGACACAATATCACAAGATTACGGGCTTCTGTATTTCCCCGTGCAAGCGCCGCCGTCGGCTTTGGCGCATTGAGCGGGCTTGGCGGGGTGAAAGCACATTAATGTAATCTACATGTAATTGGGTGGTAATGCAGTTTGTATGCAGATGACTGGACAGTCAAGAAGGGCGTCCTTTCCCGTCCCCTTTTCCATTCTTCTTGTCAGATGATCCTGGCGAGAAGATATCAACAATCCAATCCCATGTAAGAAGCGATGTTTGGCAAGCACTGCTTTACCATCCTGACTTATCAGTCCTGATTAATTCCTCCATCAGCAGCAAACATTTTGTCAGGGAAACAATAAACAAGGAGGTGCCAAAGAAGAAATTTGTTGGAAGCTGCAACCCGGCTCGTTCAAGCTAACGAGCTGCCGTCTCTCGTGTCAGCCTTCACCTTCACAAAAGTGATTAGTCAAGTATTTGGATTGGCATACGCCTTCCCATTTCCTCCCTCGCTTCCTGGTTGCCGTGACAACAGGAAAAGCCTGGCTTGCGTTGCTCAACACCAATTAATGCAGCTCGCCTGATTGATTTGTATGTAGACCGGGAGATAAATGAAGATGGAAACTGCACGGCTATTAACATCTTAACTGGTTTTCATTAATATGAAACTCATCTTACAAAAGGAGTTAATTTAATGATTCGTTTACGGTGCTGTTGTCTCCTTTTATGCTCCGGCAGTTAAGCGCTTCCACATTCCCCCACCTTCATCTCACCTCTAACCTTCCTCTCATGTCGCTTTTTTTTGTTGTTTTCGCCTTCCAAGGACATTTAGTTTTTTTCCCACTTGCCTGTTGTGCAGCAGCGGGTCTCACCAAGCAGGTCGATCCAGACAAAACCTGCTGTAGGTCTCAATATAAAAATGTGGCCCCTCACTTGTGATACAAGGCGTTTGATTTATGAACTGTTCCGAGCCTACAGTAGTTACACACAGGGTGGGAGGGATTAAACTCTTGCAGTATGTCCTATATTTTATGCTGTTACATTCAGCAGAGTCTCCCCTCGTTCACCTTCCTTCATAAAAGTTCTTTTTGAAGTAACATTCACACAGCTGAGTATTCATCTCACTTGGGAGAAGCCTTCAGGGTTTAATGTCCCTCTATTGACTAGCTACAGTGTTTATTCCCAAATACGACGTTGTTCACATCACTTCGTGTTGCAACTGAAACAGTTTAAACCCTGCTGCAAACACCATGGGAAGGTCCTTATCAATCTGCTTAATTTACGGCAATTCGGTAGATACGCTATACTGTGTGATATTAACTGACAATTGGTAAAAAGCATCTCAACACACACTTCAGTGAAGCACTTCTCCAAGTGTTAACATTTTGGCATTTGACATTTGAAAACCCAACTTCCAGGACCTTAGCGCCGAATGTTCAATGGACGGATCAATTTAGAGATGATTTTCGACTTGCCTGTCTCTAGTAAGTACATTCTGTCAATCAATGTCAGTCATATTTTCATTGACTGTGATTGTCACTTAAGCCGGGCGCATATGTTGAAAGAAGCCATTAGGGCCTGATAGTATTTTAATGCCACAGCAAGACGTTCGCCACATTTCACCTCTGACCTGTCGAGGCAATCATTTACGCCACACCCATCCTGCCGCCCTCCTTGCCTCCCCGAGGAAATCAGGCCAGATCTATGACCGCCATTTACATCTGGGCAAATTAAAGCGGCGGTGTATAGTTATTGCCTCGGGCCTCATGAATCAAACTTTATTGACCAGTTGGAGAGTTGCAGACACTCGTTGAATACCAAGTGCCAGGGAAAGGCCACTGTTTTGGGGGGGAGGTGTGCATGGACCATCTGTGGAAGATTCTAGGTGGGATGGGCAACGCTGAGCACCAAGCAGGGATGAAATTGCAGTCTGTGTTTCTCATAAATATGCTGATCTCCTTTCCGATAGGAGCGTTACGGCACATGTTAATGCGACCTTAAACAATAAATGCAGACATGTATTTGCCAAAGATATCGCAGGGATCTTGTCTGATTTTATCGACCGTCGTTTCAGGAGAAATGTTGCATTTTACAGTCATCTAATCATCACAGGCATCCAATTTGATTTTCTATTACATTTCACATACCAATATTGTCACCACAGTAGCTATCATAACGCAATTTGTCAGGGCTGTAATGCAATTATGGAAAACACTATTTATGCATGATACATACATTCACCAGTCACAACATTAGGTGTGCTTTAAAATTGGGTTTTCTTTTACAAAGGTATCAATGCTCCACTAAAGCCAAACTGTTTTGTTTTGATACTTTATTGGAGTGTTTTACGACCATTGTTGAGCCAAGGCGCACATGTTTGCATTAGAAAAATCTCATGGCACACCACCAAACAAAAATGTTGCAAAAGGTACACCCAGGTTAATTGTACGTTCTGCCTATGTCGTGGGAGAGCATTTATTTGTAGTCACTATACATTACTGGTATAGATAGTTGAACAAATACACATTATTCACTAATTTCTCGTATGGCTGACCACTAATTTCTTTATGACCAGCAGTGTTCAATGGGAAGGAAGTTCTTCCATTGCATCTACTACAGTGTGTTGAATTGTTGTGGTCACGGCTAAGATTTTCTCTCCTATTCTTGTTAGTGCGTCCTTGCCCTTTTGATAAGGACACGCTGTACCTTCTGTTGCTTGTCAGGAAAGGCAGATGGAGAAGGGCCCCTGAACTCTGTGGCCTAAATTTCAGGTCACACTGTCATTCAGTGGCATTTAGCCCCTTCTTGTCACAGACCAAGTAAGCGGTTTAGTTTTGCTTTAAGGACCCGTTGTTTAATGTAGAATGGTTAATAAAAGAAAAGTAGAAACATTTGCTCTCATCCAGTTGAAATGAGTTAAATAAATCCCTATCCAATTTCTTGGAGGAATACAGTGGTGTTTTCAGCCAAAGTAGCACTTCTTAGAGACAGCTTGCGCCAAAATCTGATATTTGCTCAATTTTCATAATTACTGACCGCAGCAATTATCCCCCCATGCATTATCGCTTTCTGTTAGAGACCACCACGATACGCACTGTAATAGAATGGTATCTATATTACTTGAAAGGAGAACTGTTCACACCGTATTGCCAGGAGCTAACACTCCTGGCCAGAAATCTCAATAGGCCTCGAGCACATGACGCACACAAGCTCTTTCCTATGAATTAAGTCTTTGTTGGCAGCACTTACTTGATTGCCCTTTACTGAACGTGTTGCAGTGTTACACGGTACTTGAGCTGTTGTGGTGTTTAAAGCGGCTAAGAAAGCTGTTAAGATCTGGCTGGTGTTAAGAGAGTGTTGGATGTATCATCTAATGGCCTGGCAGTGGTCATCCAGGGAGGCTGCTCCTTATATTGACTGGCCTTGCTTAATTGTGTTACTTGGAGGGATTATTGGAGTGTTTGATTGGCTAACTAGGCTGTACTGCAGTGTAACCAAAATGGATTTCTGAGAGAATAATCATGTGTGAAAACAATGTAGGAGTGTGTATCACAAATATGAAGTTGTTCTTTCTCTTGCTTTTGCCTTGGGTTTCTTTTTTCCCACTACAGCAAATCATCAAACGTTCAAATTTGATGCGTAAAATATTTTGTGTATCGGAAACTAAACCAAAACTCTGTTAGCAATTTTTCTTTCACCACCAAAGACTGGGAGTTCTCAGTGAAATATTACATTCATATTCACCACATGTCCTTCATTGCTGGGTAAAGTCAAGCTGGTTTGGCCTTCAGTTCACACAAGTCAGCTTGAATGGCAGACTCTGTACTATGCCAGATGCAAGTAAATCGAACAGACAAGTTTAACCCTCATGGAGTCCAAACAGAGGCCAGCCACCAATCCTGCGGTTCGGTTTCCACTCTTGGACCCTCAGAACACGTTTACCCAACCTCAAAATGACTCAATCCTCCCTCACAGAACTGTTGGTGGAAAATAAGTTTGGATCGACGAGACAACAATCGAAATCAATCAGTCGCTTTACAACAGATGTAGTTGAAGCTTCTCCCACTCTCTATCTATATATAAGCACCATGGCAACACTGGCTTTGATATGCAGATACCCTCACATTTGTACTGTGGCGCACTGAAGGGAATATTGATTTTTCCGAGAGGCAGGGAGCATTTGCATTAATTGTATCAAAGGCTGTCATGTCTCTCCTCTTTCCACAGACTTGGAGGGACTCCTTGTTGGAGCCAGGGATGTGGACGACACTGTGAGGAAGCTGCACCGAGACCTTCATGTGAAACTGCACAAATAGCATCCAGAAAGAAATTTACACAATGACACACTCTTTATAACTGACCCGTCCTTGAGCCGTTCTTCTCCAAAGCCCCACCGTGAAACGTTCAATTCAACTCTACCAACATCCACCTGCCATGGATCGCCTGTGTCCGGTGGAAGGCACGAGCCGGACACAGGCCTTCGTCGGCAGACTGTAGCCCCTCCTGATTGTCTTCAGCTCACAATCCCTGTGATTTTCATCTTGGAATTATAACCTACTTGGACCCCGGGATGGATGTACCAGAAGCCAGCAAGCATGGCAAGAAGTCAACAGGTCAGAAGCTGGAGGACCAGAAAAAGGTAAGCAAACATTTCCTTCCTCATTATCCGCTGCTGTTTGTATGGTCCGCTTGACTTTTGCTAGCGTAGAAGCAGACAATGAAAGTTTGTTGTCTCGGTTTGTTTCTGCTTTTGTATAAATCCCTAAGCGAACCCTTGCTCCATATCTCCCAATACCTCTTTATAAAGACAAAGAAGGGGGGCAAGGTGTTTTTTCTGCTCCCTCTCAGCGCTATCGGTCTTTCATGTGCGCTGGTGGCAAGGCCTGCTGGGAATATACCGTACATTTACTTTTGTTGATGCTCATTTTACGTGAAGCCCTTCGGGAACAGGGAAGAACCCAGTATACCCACAAGACAAATGGTTGATCTATTTAGCGATCTTGCCTCTGCTCATGGCCTTAGAGAGATAATGCTGAGCTAGAGGTCTAATGGGAGCCAGTTTTTGTCTCTCAATCCACTCTGACCCCTAAACAGGTAATCTCAATCTGTGATGACACTGGCAGGATCGATCGAGAGGGATTCCCGCTGAACTTCATTCATTGTCTTCACAATGTGGGAATTAATGGCAATGGCAGTGGTTTGCAAGCTCCGTGGCCTTAATGGCCAATTAAATAAAACAAAAAGGTTCAGGGCCAGGTTTCGTCTGGCAGCTGTCACATTGCCGCATTCATATGCATGCATAGACTGTGTGAAACATACAGACGCCATTGACCTGATTGCTGTAATGATTGCTTTTGATAAGACTGGTAAAGCCAGAGGAAAAGGCGCAATAATACATCAGCACTGACATTTGTAGTACTACCAGGACCTCACACAGACCTGATGTGGGAGGGGTCTCTTTTTTCTTTTTCACCTCAAGCCACAGGGATACATGTTGCTGCTCCCAGGTAGGAACATGATATATCTTTTTTTAAAGTAGGCACATGCAGATCACTGCGTTCCTTTGGTCTTATTTCTGAGTCATTCTGACACTCAAGAGCCCAAATGCTTCAGAATTCCACATTTAGGAACCTTTCAAAATACTCTTTAAAGACCTCTTACGATTGCGCTTTTGCTGGGAGATAATTGAACACCATATTCACAGACTGTTTAACCCTTTGAGGATAACTTAATGCATGCTAGATTTTGTGCTTTTGAAGATGAGATTATGACTGTGTGAACAGTGACATCTACTACGGGTCACTTGGCTCAGCGCGGCAACAATTTTGGTTTCAATAAGTGGTCAGTGCCACATGTAAGCTCTCCCCAGTTTCGCTGTTGCCTTCGGCTAGGAGACGAATGTGGCTGAGAGAAAGCAGATTTTTTTTTTTAATAATACATCTGGCGTTGTTTTCGTGGTTGAACTAGGATGTGGTAACTGCTCAGCTTGATAGGTCGAGCCCCTCTCAAATTGAAACGTGAATCCGTTTAGGATTTTCCCACAGAAGTTAAGCTGTTCTGTTCTAATAGTACTGGGTGTGGATGAAATGGGGTGACAATGTTGATTCCACTAGATAAAATACTTGAATGTCAAAGGTGCTCCACTTGATTAAGCTGCACAGTTTGTCACACTTGAGACAGATGATGCTACCACCGAGTACATGGTTTTACTGTCACAGAAATGCTGTAAATTTTTTTTCTGATATGCAGTTTGTAATTATCCCTGCAGGGTATAAGACTCTTTGGAGCGTATGTGTGGCAAATTTAAAAAAGTTCAGATTCCCTAAATTGTAAACTAATAGTGCTGAAAAATCTTTACCTTCTCTTCCTTTCTGTGCTTCAGCATCTAGTTCATTGTGTGTGTGTGTCCCCCCCGACCTGATAGATAACAGCACTCATCTTTAGGTGGTGATTACAACCAGACCGCTCACCAGACCCTCCCAGGGAAAGCATTGCACAGTGATTGGCTGTGAATGGCCAGCCAGGGGATGTTGCTGTGTTGCTAAGGCGTCTCTAGGAAGTTTTCATTAACCAGTCACCCATGAGCAGCATGTGCTCTCTTGATAACCTTTTGTATTTGGATATCTTGGCTACTTCAGTCACTGCTAACCAGCATCTTACTTGCATTAAGACAATCCCACCGGGAGCAGCCTATCAGTGAATGAGTGAATGAACAGACTCGACCCCCATGGATTCGAACATGAAATAGTCTGTCTCAAACTCCTGGCGGGCAAAGCATGAATGAATAATTTAATGGTGGACCCGTTCACATTTTCTGGATTTAATGCATACCATCATATTACTGAGCACATGTTGAAACAAAGGAGGACATCCTTGTTAGTGAGAACACTCAGCATATGTCATCTAAATAATTAACCTGACACACTCAAAGGCAGATGCCGAGTTGTGGAACAGCACCTATAGATCCTCGTGCACACAGTTGATTAAACGTTTAATTACTAAGTAAATCTGACCTATCCTTTTAGTTTTATCATAACGTGCATTGGTGCTGAACAAGATAAATTCAGCATTTTTGTGCTCTTGGTAGCAAAACTCAGAAGAGCAGGTAGCATTCTCTCCGAATACAAATTGCGTTGAGTTATGTTAGCATTCTTGGGTAATTTACATTTTTACCAGGGGTGGACTGGGTTTTATTTATTTTCTTAAACAGCATTATTTGATAAATTGCGAAGAATAAAATGACTCCAAGAACGACTCTGAGGCTATAATGAGCACAGAGGAGATGCCATTATTTTATTTCTACCCAACAGAGGAAATTTGAGTGGCCAAAATATTGTGGTTTTTTTCCGACTTGAAAATGACAATTTAAGCCTGAATAATAAATCAGCATAGTGCAACACCAGCTAGGAGAGACACTGTCAGAAATGGCAATACAAGGTGTCCCAAAAGTCACTGTACAGATTTCTATTTCATTTCAAGAATTATTTAGACAGACATGAGGCCATCAGCATTTGACACCTTAGGCTTTGCAGTTTTTGTAAGCATATCATTCACTTGCCCAAGGTTCCCCAATTGACATTGGAGCGGTCTTGCAAAATTGCCACCTGGAGAGAAGTTTGAGAAGATTTATGGCCGTCACACTGTTCCAATGCTACAGTTTACTTCAGGATGTTTAGCATCAAAATCTTCTGTTGAAGCCTTTGCATTCTTAAGTCAGTGCTAGTAAAGCTTTATGACTCTGAATCAAGCTTTTGTAGAGTTCCAGTGCAGCCCTCTGGATAGAATTGACCTGGCTTTGCGAGAACGCCTGCTCTACGAGTTCATTGTTTTTATCAGTGGTGGCAGTTGCAGGTAACAGATCCTGTTTCAAGAAACTTGCCATGGAAAGCGTAAATTGTACTACATGGAGTAGTGTGACAGCCATGAAGCTTCTAAAACTGGCGCTGAACTGCCCTCAGGGCCAGAAAAGCATCTTGCTAAGTGGCAACTTTGCGCCAATGTCAATTGACGAGCCACGGCAACGGAATGATAAGCATACAGAAAACTGCAAAGCCCAAGCTATCAGATGCTGCTGGCCTCACGTCTGTCCAAATGATACCTAAAAAGAAATAGGAAAAAAAAGGAAGTGTAATGACTTTTGGGACACCTTCTATTGTGGCATATTCAAAACATGACCCAGTAATATTGCTGTGTTCTGTGGTGTCACATGACCACCTATCCAAATCACTCAGTGGTTGGGCAAAAATAAGTTGTTTTTGCTAGATTGAAAAGTCAGCCAACACGTCAGTGCTCTCGGTCCATTTGGAGTGGCAACAACCCTGTGAGAAGTCCACCGCGGTGACCCCTTCGCATGCGTACACAGACACACTTGGCTCGGCCCGACATGTCGGCAGCTCATTCCACATCAAATTAGCGGGTTAAGACCACCAAATTAAGTTGGAGGGGAAACATGTCATAACAAGACAAGCGTGGCATTCATTGAAACATGCCTCTGTGGCATGTGATGAGAGGGGGCTATGCATGGGTCAAGTTAACCAACACATGCTAATGACTGTGGGAGACAAAGGAATGGAGTGGAAAAGTGACTCGGGGAGAAAAATGAACTCTGTGACACAACTGGGGAGAAAGCCCATCTGCACCCCGCATCAGTACGGCTCTGCAAATACTTCCACAGCTTGATTGCTTCTGTGTCAGAGACTCCCACTTGTGTAGAGAAGTCATCTGCCACATCTGATCCATGCTATTGTTTTGTTTTGATTTGTGCTGTGCATGTGATCCAAAGCTACAGCTGCTATTCAATTGAAAAAATATTTCTACAGTAGAAAAATGTGCACCGTGTTCTTTACACAGCAGAACAAATGACTTGGCTTTGTTTAAGCTTGCGTTGACCATAAATCTCCTTGCTGGCTTTAGGTTTATTGGACATGCTGCGTCAACCTTTTCCGCTATGAAGAAGGAATCATCATTTTAACGTAGATTTTTTGAAAAACGAACTCTCCCCAAAACAGCCTTGTCTAATTCACATTTGCCCATTTCTTTCAAGCGTCCCAAAGCAAAATACCTTGGCGTGATTTCAACATTAACCCGCCAGAATAGCGTGCATCATTTTCCAGTGAAGAAGAAAAACATTGAGTTATGCTGTCATTCTAATATGTATTACGGCTACTTTCTACTACATTAATGAATGGGATTCAGCGGAAAAAGATTTATGGTGCAGCGTGTCCAGTAAATCTGCCACTGAATTGAAGCGTTCAGATTTGAATTTAATATACACGATAAATACTGTTCTGATTCTGGTTAAGGGCCACCCAAAAACAAATGCTTTTGTAAAGCTGTAAAACAGGGCTCTCAAATAATGGCTAGGAAAGTTGTGTGTGATTTAAATGCGGTTTTAAAATACACGTGCAATTGTATTCAGTTGATTACACTACACAATACACTACTCTTACCGAGGTTGACTTCCCACTCTTGTTGAAGATTGAGCCAATAAATTACTTGCACGGGCACCCAAATTTAGCTGTGTTCCATCTATTAGGCCCCGGCCCTAAATCATGCCATTTCCGAGTGCGGTTACAATCACATGGACAAATTAGATGGAATAACCTCACCTGCGCAGCATGTTCCAGTACCCGCCTGTCGTAAAACCATCACTGAAATCCTTTCTATGCGATGTGAGGTCACTGGCAGTCCAAGAGCCTGAAATATCACTGTGTCATAAAAGTCGGCGAGGTCACAAACAGGGTGCAAGGGGTTTAACGGGAATTCCATTATCCTGGGACGAGTACCAAGAACCTGATAATAAGGCATCTACTTTGTAACTGATAGTGTAAACTATATACGTAAATGGTAATGGTGACTTTAGACCTGTGCTGTGGACAAAGTATTTGCTGGGTGGCTTATAAAAGCAATAGATTATTCAATACAATGTGTCAGCCTGTAATAAATAAAATCAAATTGGTCCCCCCCCCCCCACCCCCAAAATCAGATATTTCTCATTTAAATGAATTTCCCCCCCAGCCTTTGCTAATAGAAAAAGCAAATGACAAAGAAATTATTCAAAATAATAATAATAATAATAATAATTTACTTTTTGTTTTCTTTCCTTCTGGGATTTGCTTTATTTGTCATTTTATTTCCACAAGCATTAACTGGCATTGACTTCCAGAGAAATAACAGAAATAAAGGTGGTAACTCTTGGAGGTAATGTCCCTTTTTTCAAATGTTTAAGCACATGAGTTAAAAAAAATAAACATTTTAAATGTTCAACAATTACACTATGACATGACATGTCTGTTGCCCAGCTCTCTCACGGATGGTGTTTTCTTATGAGTATTTGCACTTTAGAAGCACATACCTCGGGTCAAAGGTTTCCAACATGTCAATAAATGACAACATATACAATGGGCACCATGTCTTTGATATTGTTCAGCACCGGGCTACTTTCTTGTAATACGGAAAACAATGTGAAAATGATTCCGCTCATGTTGTCTGTTTCTTAGTGGGAATTAAACTTGCGAGTCGCTTTTGTGAAAAAATAGTCGCTAGAGGGGTGTGAAACTTTGCTAAACACAGCGAGCGATTCACTAAGTTAGCAGCACTGACTGTGGTTTTGTAAACTAGCTCCTCTCTTTTTGCAGCCATGTTGTTAGTGTGAGCAGTGCAATTCAGCGAGGACGCGCTTTGAACTACGGAAGTCGCCAAAAAATCGGTTAAAAAATAAACTTGAATTAATCAATAAAACTGATCTTGAAGGACGTTTGTAGTTGTGACATCAACAGGAAGGGAGCTACAAATGCTTTATGTGCCAAAATCAAATGCCTCCTCAGAGTGCATTTTATTGTTCTGACTCGATTTTGTGCCGATACCCATGGCTGTCTCTTGCATGTGCGTGTTGATGCTCGATGTTTTATGCATAATACATGTTCAATTCAAAGCGTGCTGACATGGAGCGGTGTATCCCAGGAGTATGGAGTTGTATCTCGTGAAGAGGCAAAGCTGCCAGCCATAACAACAACCGTCCTGAGCGTGAGCGTGTCTGGATTGTATCCAAATGGATTTGCTTCGATGTAATGCGCACACCTGCGATGGTTAACCTCACGTGTACCGAGGCAGGTGAAGTGCGTCGCATTATCTGGCCACGCTGGGGTGTGAGCATCAACATTCATCCAGCATGACGAGGTCCCCCCTGCACTTTTAATGGGAGATAACAGGATTATCCCCAACAGCTGGGTTCCTAAGAGGGGCCACAGCCTTCAGGGCTTGAGAGACTCAATAATGTCTGAGTTGGAGTAGCCACATGACCAAATCCCAGATAGGTCTCATCTTTATTCCACCAGTGTATCCAGTCAAACGAGTTTGATCCCCAAGGTGCCACTTATACGTGTGGCCATTCATGAATCAGAAAGTGATTTAGCTCCTCTACGGTAGTTTAATCTGCATACGGAATACTTTGTATTCTGTACCGTGTCCATATTTTTGGCTCCTTCGTAACTTATTAAACACTGTTTGTCTGCATTACATCTAATTTAGTATTTCCTTCCATCTCAGCGGAAATTAACTGAGCTGATGGGACTGGGCTGCTCGCCATCCAAACGTGATCTCGCTGACAGATTTCCAATAAGGCGAGAATGACGCATGCTCCCGTGGACCGAGCGGAGACAGCTTATCTCCGCTGTGTAACTTCCGCTTCTGCTCCGCCGAATGGGAGTTCATTTCATCTCATCTCAGATTCATCTTCACAAGCAGGGAATGTCCTTTCCATTGACTGAGCTGGCGGTCAGCTATCATCAGTCACTTGTTGGTGGTGCTTATTTATGCAATGTTGGGACAAATAGATTTGCAGTAGTGCCTACATACAGTAAATAGATATTGTTTGAAGTTATTCATAGTTACTCGAAACGTTCGGTTCCAAACAATTAGGAGTTGAACCAACTAGCCAACGCATCAACTTTACCACTGTGCAATGACAATTATAGCTTGAAGTCGATTAATCGCCAATCCCGTGCTTTGGCATTAACAACACAGATGCCTGACTTAAATCAACAGGGACTGGATGAGCGAGTATTTCAATGTGATTGGATGAACGAGTTGGAGAAAGTGAGTGAGCAAGTTTGTATTTGGAGGTGACTGAAAAAAATATCAATTAATCAACATCAACTTGATTGTAATCACCTTAGTGCGGACTAAAAAAAAAATAATAATCTGGTTATTCAACTCCTACTAACCATAGATAACATGGGAAAAAAAACCAAAACACTTTTATGGGAAAATCTAATATAGCGCAGTCTCAAAGGATTATTTTCATGCTTAACTCGTCTCCTTTGTCTGACTGACCAGAACTTTCAGTGTTTTTGGTGTAGTTTGTTTAAATCTTTAAGACACTGTGTTTTTCTTTGAAATAACAAATGAAGTCATCACGCTATTGATGTTTACGCTGCATAGCCTGTCCTTAGACGTCAGACTTTGTTCCCTTTTGTCAAATGGCAGCACTCAAATCTGAATGGCCCTTCCTCAGCAAAGAGGGTCTTATGGATTCAATGGTGGTTCAATGGCGGTTCCTAGCCAGGAACAAGATCAATCTTTTACAGCTCTGAAAATCCCTGAAGAACTAGCTTTAAATAAGGCTTTTGTAGTGAACAGTGGCTCCATCAGTCTGTTGTTGTTGGCTGGCAAAATACCTCAGATGGTCAAGAAGAGGCTGGATTAAGACCCAATTATGTAAAGTCCAACCCCTCTGTGGTTCCTGTGGGTCACGCCTGCTTATCCAAGTGAAGAGCTGTCAAGGTCAAAACAAACACGCACATCCACATCACAAGTATTTCCATCGTTTGGCCTTGGATGGAAACTCTCTCTGCAATCCACTTCATAAAAACATGCTTTGTGGTCCTGGGGCATATTGTTGTCTTGTTCATTTAGTTTGACAAAGTGATTCATTGTGCAGGACAAAAAAATGTTGCCGTAGTTCTCCTTTCATGAAGAAAAAGGTAATAAATCAATAGAGGAGAAAGATTTTCCAAGCGGCACTCTTCCTTTTAAAGCTATTGTATTCTCTATGGCTTTGCTTGTGCCAGCCAGAGACCTTTAAAATGTAAAATTTGACACAGGAAGCAGGGTTTTGCTGAGGTCTCATTTTATTGTCATTATTATTACATTTATTTTCATAAAAGAAGTAAAAAAAAAAATGCTAATAACCTTCGGAAAACATACCCCACCAGACACCTACTCCGTATTGTCATTTTGATCCCATTGCCCTTATCGCAGGGGAAGTTACAGCCTCTGTCGTAAGTGTTAATTGGATGTGATTTTCTAATTTAGCCATTGCCCCGTGTTACTCCTCCCCAACGTCGTTATTATTTTCACCGTGTGTGTATGAACTGTGAACTGCCCCGTGGCCCAAACCTCAGAAGCACTTAGTGAGGTGGGCGTTTGCCACTTCCACTATTCTACACATGAATAAATATGAATCATGCCAGTGTTAATTGGTTTGCCCTGTATTTGCATCGGATCCCGGCTTTCATTACCAGAGCCCAGACACGATACACTGTTAAAAGAAAAAAAAACATCAGATGCAATTATGAATGGTAAAATGTACAGTACATGTTTGACCTGAAACTCAAATGAGACTGTTGTCATTACCAGCTAGCTATGGGAGCATACATTTGAGATAGCCCTGTTCTCCCAACTGCCCAGTAACAAGGGACAGAAGCATTCTATTGGCCCAAAATAAGATTCATAATTTATCACAAGGAATCCACTGATGGAGGATCGTCAGTTTATCCACGACTGAGGCAAATGTCAGCACCAGGAAGAACTATAAGAAAAGGAAATGTGTGAATGAGAAACCCATTGACCCCAGTCACTGAGGTCAGGCCCGATATCTGCTTTTTTTACCCACAAATTCAGCATCCTGAGCTTCAGTCCATGGCAACAGATTTGTGTACAGTGATTGCTCTTTGTATTGGAAAATGCTCCTGTTGGGTGTTTTTGTTGTTTAATCCGAAAGTGAATCACCTCCCTTCATCAGTTCAGCCTCGCTCTTAGCAGGAATAGTCACAAACACACTTTTAGAATCCCGGCATATTTAGACCAAGAGCACTTCTCAAAGTGATGCGGCAAATCCATTGAGCTGTCGCATGGAAAAATAGCTGAGTTTGATTTACTTTCTATCCTTCCCAGGTCAGCAAGGCAGCAAAACCACAAAGCACGAAAGATCCAATAAAAGAGTATCACATGAGATTCTAGATGCTATTGGCAACTATTGGCTATTGACTTTGCGGAAATCGTTTCCATTTTTGACGCCTCATTTGATGAAATTTACAGGCTCGGTTTTCCAATTTAGGGTTAAATTCATGAGCAGAAGTTCAGCATAAAATGATTTAAATAAGTTCTATATTCTCTCTCTCTATATAAAGCTATTGAAGCATGAAGAGATGAAATCAAATCAATAATTAATTTTTAAACCTCTAATGTTGAAAGTATTTCACCTCAGAATACTGATGAGGGGAAACCCGGCTCTGAGATTTTCTGCTTCTTCTGACCTATTTCCTTAAAAAAAAAAAAAAAAAAAGAAAAAGTAAAATAGCTGCATGAAAGCAACGCTCCATTATTCCACTGTGACTGAACATACTGTGTACAGAATTTTCACTATTCCATTTCCAATCTGTACAAACGCATATACACTCTACATACATTTTCTCTATCAAAAGACTATATATTTCAGTGCTGTGATCAAGCGTGGTGTAGTTATGTCCTATGTAATGGCGGTATATTAGCTCAGGAACTGACAGCCTGAATTGTTGTCCAATTGAGTGAATTTGCACCATTACTGCTGTTTGTTGTTGTTGTTTTGGTGGTTGGCGGTCTGGTTTCAACAAGGAACAAAAAGGAGGCAATAAGCCATGAAATGCCCCCTGTGAGACATGATTTAACATCGCCTCATTCTTTTTACCAAAAGAAAAGGGGATAAAGCAAGGATTCAGAGCCCCCTGATGACTTTTCCTTTGCATGATGCCGCAAATGAAAGCGAAGCACCATTACATCACCACCTGGGCAAGCAGTGGTCCAAAGTGTGGCCTGCTGTTTGTTGATGGCCATCGATTTCTCAGGTAATAACCCTGCGCCGCTTTGGATTGCGCCCAACTCTGCACTGACGTTATTGGAGCATCATCATCCCTTTTGGACGTCCGCACTTGCTTCTGGATTGCAGTTACACATACAGTATTCATTTCCGAGGTGAAGATGGGGCTCTGAGGGTGCTGAATATGACTCGCCTCCCAGCATGCACTGCTGTGGTGGGTGACAGACATGCAGTCAGCTGGAAGACTGTCAGAAGAGTGGTGGATGACACCTATCAACACTAAGAAAGATCTTTTTCATGCCAATACTGTATATCTTCATGCAGAGCAGCCTTCCTACTCTGAAAATGCTCAAGCTTGTCTGATTTCAGAGGCTAAGCAGGATCAGGCATGGTTAGTACTTTGAAGGAAGACCTAAGCTTACCTCGCCTCTGGGAGGGAAAGCCAGCCCAACTCAGTGCCAGCCGCAAGCCAAAATGATCCAAAACGGTGACCTGGAGGAGGGGAATGGCTGGGCAGAAAATACGAGGTATGTAAAAAATTTCAAGGACTTGTGTCACAAAAGATAGATTTAAAATCCAAACTATAGACCACAAGTTTTCCCCTTCGAAGTAATCCCCCTGAAGTCTTCACCAACATGCCTTCATGCACTTCTGGACGAATTCTTCCGGCATTCTCCGCAACTCCGTCATCACAGCAATCTTGATGTCGTCCGTGTCTTCAGCTCGGGAAAGAGGTCAAAAATAACACAGAGCCAAGTGGATGAGTAGGGAGATTTCTCCTGCACGGGAATGTTCTTCTCACCCAGGAACTGTCAGATATTCAGGGCGTTGTGAGCTGGCGCTTTGTCGCGGTGAAGCGGCCACTAGTTGTACTGTCGCAACTCTCGTCTCTTCTCGCGCGGTGAACGGAGCAAATGTTGTTGTTGTTGTTGTTGTTGTTGTTGATCGTCTAACCCACAATGACAGAGAAAACTTGTCCTGGAACTTTTCTACACTATATCAAGCATATGCATCTGTCTGTTTAGTTTACAACAGCAAGTCCTGATTAATAGGCAGAGATTTGGGCTGGCAGGATGCCCTTTTTAAGCCTCTCCGGCAGGCTTCTGGTGTGTCTCCAGCATTATTGCCAAGAAGCACAGAGAGCCACTTGACCTGAGCACAGGGAAGGCAATCAAGTTAGCACAAAAATAGAGGAGAGGCAACCTTGAGAAGACGATGCATCTATAAATGCTGCAGGGTTAAGCTGAATTTAATGGCTTTTATTCACTTATCAAAGTTGCACCTATATCTGCAAGTCTACAGGTTTGTACCACACGCACCAGTACCGGTTTACAGTCCCTTTGAATGCTTACTGACTTATCTCCTGTCCTTACCCCTCATTCACGTCGACCTTCCAAATTCAACCTTTTTTACGACAACCTAATGAATACATTTCATCTTAATTACATTTAAAAAGGCTTCTGAGTCCAACTGGTAAATCCAGTCACGTTCAAGTTCATCCCTGCTGACTCTCCTGTCATTGATAACGGTGTGGTTGATGAATGTATTCCAAGTGAAGTCCCTATGAACAGAATCAGTGCATTCCTTCCAAGTCGAGCAACGACGACCACATTGACTTTGCTGATTTTCCTCAACCACGGAGAAATGATGGGTGTGATTTGCTTTTGGATTTTTGCGTCATAAAAGTATACATTTTAAGTGCTGGTGTTTGACAGCCCTCCATCTGTCAGTCAGCGTGATCTCCATGACGAGGGAGAAGCGGGGAAAAGAAATGGTGGGATTTTACATGTCGAGCTGCTTTTCAGCATCGGTTAGTGTGAGGAGGAGTGAGGCGCAGCGCGGGCAGCTCGTCAACAGGTTGAAATTTAGGCAGAAGCGTGGCCTTAATCATTGTGTATGCATGGATCTCTGCCTGGCTACCTTTTTTATGCTCATCTCTCTTCTAAAGACGAACTGAAGTTGCTCTCACCCAAGCCCTGAGCGTACTGAGTGGGATCAGGTGTCTTAGTTGAGAGCGAGCAGGATTAAAAACCCTGCTGAGTTATTTCAAGATGAATTCGTGCACTGTCCTTGACCTCACCAATTGGTTTTGTCTTTCCTGAGTGCTAAGGTTTTGCATTTTTGTGTGTGCTGTAGTTTGTTCTGTTCTGTTGGTTTTGTCTGGAACTTTGAATGATGGTTTTGGGAGGCACATTTTCACATAACTGGTTTCTAATTACAATTTTTCTTTAAAGAAATTCTCAATTAGTTATTAGTGACCTAATTTAGGACGTTCTAAATAAAAGCAGATCAGAACCATAGCCCGTAGTCTTGAACAAGTGTTTTTTTTTTAATTCAGCGAAGGTAAATATTTAAAAACTGTCAATTATCACTATTTATTTTCCTCCAACAATGTTTTTCATTGCTTAGATGTCGCAAACAGCATTTGGCATGAGTGTAGGTAAAATGAGAGCTAATTTTAACACAATAATCACTTTTAAATTCTCCTTTGTCATCAAACAAACAACACAATTAGTGGTGAGTGACTTTTTTGTCTCCCTTGTCCTCTGCGCCTAATTTTGACTGTTGAACAAATGAACATTTCCTGTGTGGCTCCCGGGCCTCAGATAAGTGCTGTAATGATGTCATTTCAATTTGCCTTAATTCCCTCCCCGTTTGTAATCAATTTTCCACTGTGACTAAGAGCGGTCTCCGCTTGCCACCCACTGCGCTCTGACGGAAGATGTGAAAGGAAATCAGGAAAAAAAAAAATAGACGTTTTCTCCGCTTTTGCAGCCAGAGAGGTGGGAGGAGGCAAGTGTTGTACCTGCCACACTGCCAGGCAGCAAAGCAAACCTTTCATCCTCATCACTCCTGAAGCGACTGCACTCGTAGACCAAATTTGTCACTTTTGTTGTGCTTTCAAGTTATGTCAGTGGACCAGGAGACTTATCACAAGCATTCCACTGTCTCTGCAGTGCGAACCCAACTAGTATAGTAGCATAGTAACAGTCACATTTGGCCATGGTGACCTTGGTATAGACTGAGGCTGCACTATGATTGACTCCGAAACAAGCAGACAAAGCAACCTTTCCACAAGGACTGAATTTCCCACTAATGTGACACCAGACTATAACCCATTAAGTGCAGTGGGAAAAACTCGCAAGTCACCAATACATACTGTTTAATTTGGATCTTTGTTTGAGGAAAAGGCACATTTTGTGTTCTTTCCATTCCAGTTATCTCTGGAAAATGGTGTCTTGCTTCACCTGACCCATTTCCAACAAGTTTTGCAGCACTTTCAGTTATATGCCGTTTTCACGTGAAGAAACACAATAGTGTATTTTGACAGACCGACAGAGAAACAAATAAAAATGATGATACAACTCAGCATGTCGAAAATCGGTAAGGGTACCAAACCGACTGATTTGTACAGTCTACTTGCTTGCTGCCTCCTGTTTGGTTTTACATTCATTCATCAATCAAAATGACTTGGAAACCTGTGAAAACTTGCTGAAGCAGCCACATTTCCACGCGGTACTAAAATGCCTTCTGCATCCAGCTAATAAACACCAATGAGATCGAGCCTTTGGGTTCACACCTGGCGTGTCATACGAGCTAACATTAACAACCTCCACACGTAAATGTGTGTAAATGAGGCAAATAAGTTGTCGGCTCAATTTCAATATGGTCAGTACAAGAGTATATGCGCTGACTTTGATATATTTTCTTGTAGAAAACTGCAATTACCACAGCAAGGTAGTAGAGTCTTATCAATCCAAATTAGAGTCTAGGCCTTAATGTTACTGGACTGATTCTCACTTTCAGAAACTTTTAAATTCAGTCAGTGGTAAAGGTTGACTGAAAGTCACAAGTGCTGCAGTGACTCTATGTGACAGAGTAGGAAGTCTACCTGCGTATGGGTCATCAGTCAGTTTGCGTTCGCGATAGATCCCCCTCGTGTTCTTGGCACTTGTTCAGCCTAATTATTGTCCGCCGCTGCTTTCTTGCTCCTCTCTGCTTTCATCTGAACTCCTCAGCGGTCTCTTTTTATTGCTCTTCTTCACTGATTGTGCACACGAACAAATCTAGTGAGTGCGAGGCTGTGGTCATTCATTTTACAGACACCTGCCGAGCCAGCCTCAGTCTAATTAGTGCCAATATGTAGAGTAGAGCTCACAATGGGCTTTCATGAAGAGACTGCATATGGGATAGTGAAGCTCAGTACAGGAGTTAGAAGATGGTCCATATTAATTTGGGAGAACCAACCTCCGGTCAGCGGAGAGGTTCGCTGTATGATGTTAAAATTGTCATTCATTATTGAACTTCCATTATGACTATATCATTACAACTTTTCTTCTGCAGTACAATTCTAAAATAATAAACTTCATATGATGGTAGCAATCCATTTAAATGATTGTATTTTACTCAAACTCAGCAGTGAGTGTTTGTTTTTTCATACCTTGCAGAAAGTTTCTTTCACAATGTGTTGATGAAAGAGTACTTTGAACATCGACAGGGTTTAAAAGCCTCTGTGTCAACCGGCTCTTTATCTTGTTCACTTTCAATAAACCCACGACAAACCCCTGCCGTCTGTGCCGCTTTGTTTGGCCTTTGAAAGGCCATCTGGTGATTAGATCTCATTGCGGCGTGTTCCCGCGTGTGCGCTGTCACTTTGTATAGCTTGGCAGTGACCTTTCAAAGTTACTTACGTAGTTTCTGTCTGGACGCTTGTTGTCGCCACCAGTCTCGGGTCCGGCGCAGCTTGTCATCGCAACTTTGTGTCTCAACTGTGCTTCCACAAATTAATTAAAACCGCTGCGGGTCAGCCACCCTTTCAACTGTATGAATAAATCCCAGCCAGGTAAAGAGGATTACATGGATTTATGCATCCATTATACCCAATATCACCAAACTTTGCGCACTTGAGTTATACTTTTCATACTAATTGAAAACTGAACCCAAAGCTTAAGTATGTTCAAATAAAAGGCTTATTTTTTTTTCGTAATTTTGGAATCAGAATCATCTTTATTTGCCAAGTATTGACTGATATTGCAATACTCCGGTGCAATGATCATTGTGCAAAGGGTGCCGAGACTTCAAGGTGTGTATGCGGTTTAAAATGACGAGTAGCGCGATAATCTGGGAAAATGTTGGTTGTGCAAATGTTGAAGATACTCCTCAATCAGTGTGCAAATGGAGCAGATGCTACTCTGGCATGAGTGGCCAGTATTGGTCAACAACAGTATAGGATACAGCCAGGGTTCATTCACAAGCATCACTAATGACTGAGATTTATGAATTAATCAGATGCTGCTTGGCGGTAGCTTGATTTTAATTGTTGCTGTTCTGATTGTAAAGTTGCTTGGAAGTTGCTTATTAAACGCATTACTCAGTGTAGTTGCCTGCACTCATCTGGGATCATCATCATCCCCAATCAGAATTTATTTCCCAAGAGGATTTAGAGCAGCACTTACTTTTGTTGTTGAGCAGGAGAGTATTTTCATGGATTTGATTTTTTAAATCTGTGTGTGTGTGTGTGTGGTGGGGGGGGTCACTTTATCATTCATCCTCACCAATTTTTGGGGGTATTTCTACACATTCTTTAATTATTTTCTTTACTTTGCTCTCTTGCATGTGAGAATTCTTTGAGCGGATTATTTATTTTAAGCCTCTGCACCCCCTGCTGCTTTTTGCGATTTCGGAATAGGAAAGGAGTCCATTGCTTGGTATTATTAATTAAAAAAATACATAAAATAAATCCCTCCAGATAAACTCATTTGAAGAATTAAATGAATCCATAGCGTCATTTTGGATTACATATTTAAATTTGAAGAGGGTTAGCACGCCACAGGTGATGCAATCGAGTACTGTGAGGTATGTCGAGCATGGCTCAGGTCTCCAAGCAGGTTGCTACTGACCTTATGCAGGCTGTCTGCATTTTACTTAAGCTTTTTATCTCCAGGTGGGTGCTGGGCGGGGAGGGGGGGGGGGGGACCTGTTTAGGGCTCTCATGCTTGTTCAGTCGCAACCACCCCCCGTCGCGGAGCCAGCCTCTGCCACCCCAAGTTAACCACCTGCAGGATAGATCACAGGGCACGCATGAGAAGACGCAGCAGCAGGTGCCGTACGAAAAGGTTAACGTCAACGCCTGTACGGAGGTGTTTTAAATTCATAACGGGAGACAGAAAGGGTAAAAAGAACGCAGGTGCCATGTGCGCTCCAGGAATGGCTGTGAGGGTACATGTTAGGCTCACTTACTGAACTTTTACTAGTCTTTCATTCAAGTCATGCAAAAGGAAGTTGGTGGTTGTAAGTGGGTGATGCCGGTTGGGTGGTACGAGGTTCATGCTAAGCCCAGCACGGAGCTGTGAGTGGGAAATTCACCCATGTGAGTAATCGCAGTTATGTGGAATTCACCTGGAAAATGGCAATGGGGAAGGATATGACTGCCTCTGGCAGAGCAGTTAAACCTGAGCCTAGTTTTTACAGAAACAAATTCATCCAATCTACAACACAATCAAATGAGGGATTTTGCGTGTATGTAAATTTAATTCTATGCAAATGAAGTTTTTCTGTAGCGGTCCCTCATCCCAATCAATAGGCAAAACGTTTTCGTATCGGTGCTTCAGTTTGCAGATTGGTACCATCAGACACCTAGTGCAGTCATCAAACAGTGAAAACTAACACAATATCAGTTCCAAGATCAAGACCAATGACAGGAAAGCCTACTACTGTCTTTTTTTATATGGAGAAACAAAGACATTACCTTCACTTTGTTTCTTCTTTCTGTAGCTAATATTCAAGGATTGAATATGAATAGTGGAGCAATTAACACAAATACAATTTTATAAATATCAAGAACAATGTTTACTTTTGCTCTGTCATGTAAATTGTTTGGCGATGTTTCCTTGCTTTTATGTCCTTTCTCTGAAGTCAGAGATCTCTCTCTCTCTAGGACATCTTAGCTTGATTCCATGTGACATCCCCTTAAAAAGAGGTTAGCTACTAAAACTTTATGACCTGGGGATAATGTCCTATCTGGAGCGCATGTCGTTTAAGTTTCCTTGACTGCGTGACATGAAGTAATTTGCAACAGCCATCACATTGAAAAAAAAAAAAAAAAGCTTTAGTTTTTAAAAATATTTAGTTAGCAGTGTGTGAACCTTGAGCTTCGTGGTTGCAATGCAGCTCTATAACTGTTTGCTTGATCAGATTTCACACAGTTACAACATTCTGACCTGTAGTTGAACTTTCCCCTGATTAGTAATCATACGGCAAATAATAATCCCCTATTGTCCATGGCACCTTGTTTGTTTGAAAAAAAAATAAAAAATCCAATCCCAGAATCAGTGAGTGAGTAAAAATTCAGTCCCAATGGCCCTCAATATTTGGTGTGTGGTTCATTAGCAATGATGCTTGTTAAGGCTAAAGTGTGTTTTGCCAGTGGATACACTCATCCCAACTGTAAATCCATGGGTTTAATTTGCAAGAGTTCAACATGCCAAATAACAACCAAGACTTTATAAGCTGCTCCTGCAATGTCAAATAACTTTTAGGCAACCTTCAAAAAATTGCGATGTTGCTCTATTGAATGATGACCTGTGGGACTGGTTGCTTGTGTCAGAGGGGATTTATGAAGGTTTTCCTCGCTTGTCATTTTGACAAAATGCCATTGCCTGTAGCCCCATGGGCAGCATGAAGGTGAGCCGTCTTGGCATTTTCGTTGTGGAAAATACAGGGCTCATGTGTTAAGGTGACACAACCAAGAAAGTTAAGGCAAGGACATAAAGAAACTCAGTTCCAACAGGTTTCTTCTTTTAATGGCACTGCTGTAATTGGTTTCATATTTTGGGCTGTCAAGATGGCCACTTATCTTAATTCCTTGTGGCATTTAAAAAGTGTTGACATGTTGAATATGCCATTTTCTTTTCTTCCTTGCCTTTCAAATTCCCATGACCAGTGGAGTCAATAGTTTTGACAGGGTTATTGCAATACCTGAAAGAAACTCTTGAGACTTAGAGTCTCGTTGGCTTTATTGGCTAAGTCATGGTCAGTCTTCTATTCTAACTTGACACGCCATCGTCAAGGAAACATAATACACACCATAATACTATTACATTCTCTTGTACCCTCAGTGGGGGTCGCCCTCTCTGACAGCTCCATATCTACATATTTCCTCTAATTTAGCATCAATGGAGCTTTTCACCTCAGGGGGGGGGGCTGTGCAAAGTGCTTCTGCAGGTATGCTTGACGAGCCATAAATAAGGCCACATAGTCTTGAAACAATATCAAATGAAAACATTGTCTCGCCCTTAATAGTCCCGCAGAAGGGAAGGTGGGATAAATCAGGGAGGAGTGACAGGACCGAGGTTCAGCTCACTTGAACTCACCTCCCTCTTACTTAGTTTCGCCGCCCTTCCTTGCAGAAATGTATACAGTGTGAACCCATCAGTCAGTCCTCATTCTCTGTCTCCCAGTCAGTTTTTTCCTTCGACTTCCTTTTCAGCAACATCTGAATTTGAAGATGTCTCCGTTACAATGTTCAACTAGGAGTAGGCTTCCACCGATAGGAGTCAGAATTTAACTACTGATTATCCATCGGTGCACAGGACATGAAAGGAAGCCTCAAAAAAGTAAAAAGCATACACTGCAGAAATGAAGGCATTTTCTCATCACGGAATACCTGGAATTTTATTCCCAGAGCTCCCGGCAGAGGATACTGACATGCGCCGTGGTTAATTGAATCTAAAGCTAACCAGATTTTGCTTTCTATTTTGATACAGCATCAGTTCCGCGAGCACAGCCTCATTGTGGTTGTGTCGGTGAACATTTTCCAGTGGCAGAAAATGAGCCCAATGTTGCTCATCCTGAATTTTAATTTGCCTTTGATGCATTATTCAACATTCCTTTCTTGAACACAGAAATACAGAATGTAAAGTGGCGTTTAAGTTGCTGCGCAAATAGAATACAAATACATTCGAAGAGATGTTACATGTTTGGGGGTTGGTCAGCACTTTTCCATTTATTTTCTTTCAGCTTCAAGTTCTTGTTCTGCTCAGTATAACTGTCCAGTATACTGTAAGTTGTTGGTAGAGGCTACAATCATATTTTCATTTCTTTTTTCTGCAGACTACCAACCACTACAGAGTCCCTGAAAGCAGGCACAATCTCCACAATCTTCGGGGTGTGATTCATCTTATTTAGACTCCCTGTCGCTTCGGCTATATATGAAAGTGGGCACGTATTGTATTGGAGGAAGCACCCTTGTCCCAAAAATAAGGTTATAAACAACATCCATCATGTGCGTGACATCTTCTGATGCACTAAACTGGGGCATCACAACATAGTGAAAAGTACACAGCGGACACCGCTGTAAATAAAACATTTCTGCGTAGTCTTTACTGAATGAAGTCTGGTGTCATCCCGCCCACAAATTGCCATAAGGTCAACGTGAATCAATGAATCGAAGGAGTAAGCCAAGTGAATGGCGTCCCATCTGTGACTCCCAGTAGGTGGCTATACTTTTTTTTTCTCCCCTCCCTCAAGGTGGGTCCCTCAACAGGACCCAGATTGGCGGTGGCAGCCGGCAAATCATTGCGGCCAAGAATCACGTGAGGCTGCAGTCTGCCACTCTCCCCCTCTGGCAGCGTTTTTTCAAGGAAAATGGATGCACGTCGTTTTGAGCTTGAGCAGGACTAAAAAAACAAAATTACGCTGAACACTTTTGGTGGAGGTATATTCCATGAGAATGAGAGCTCATTATTAAAGACAGGAAGTCATTTCACTCCATTTTTGACTCAGTGATACCTAAATACACTCATTTTAAAGATAGCGCAGAAGACCCTTTACACTTCCTGTACCTTTAACGCTGATCAGCTGTTAACTACCACTACTGCCAATAGGAATTTGCCACCCTGCTTTTTCTGACGTCAACACCGTGATTCAGCAAATATTTTATTCCATAGAAATATTCGCGAGTAGGTACATTTGGAAAAGGTGGTTTGCGAATTAGTAGTATTAGTAGTGTCTATTCCATTCAATTTGTACCAACTGGTTTTCTTTTACAATTGTGTAGTGGTCAGCACGGTTACCTCACAGTCAAGAGTTTTGAATCTCAGCTCATGCTTTACTTCTTTCGCATGTTTTTTCCTCTGGGTACTACGTAATCCTCCCACATTTTAGGTCAGGTTCATGATTGTTTGTCAAAATGTGCCTTGCGATAGACTGACAACAGTACAGCGGTCCCCCAGGGTATACCCCACCTCTTGCCCAAAGTGACCTGGGATAGGCTCCAGCTCACCCGCAACCCTAAGACAAGACAAGCGGTATAAGTAATTGATGGATATATGGATCTCTTGTAACTCCAAATGGTTATCATCTGTGTTAATCATCTGAATCTGTCAGGTTTGGATCCATTGTGGTTTGTGGAGACATACTGTATGTTGGAATGATAGTCACGTGCCTTGTTTAACTTCTGCGCTGCATTAACCCCGAAAACAAGCACTCAGTTAGCGCCCGCACACTCCCATGTACTCCCACATCTGTGTGGCGTCAGTGGCTGTCAATCACCTGCTGTCAGAGACACTGAGAACCCCTCGGGATCACGGGTGACTTCTGTTTGGACAGGGGAGAATGTGCGTCTGTCTCGCCGCCGTGCACATACTCATTAGAAGACACACAAGCAAACTCCGAGTCCCACACGCCCAGTAACACAAACACACCGACGTCTAGGAATAAGCGATGCAGCAACCCGAGATACCAGCGGTCACAAGGACCAAAGGAGAGCATCTCCCGGCCTCAGACCTCATTGCACCACCTCCATCCCAAATAATCACGGGGCCTCCGAAAACCAGAGAAAATAACTTAATTGGTATGCTATTTGAGGTTTTTCCCAATGTCATGGAGCGGCTATAAATTATATACTCTGTGTTTCTTCTACCAGGCAGCTCTGCAATCTTAATCAAACTGCATTTTTCACTATTTTCAGTCACTTTTTTGGAAGAGAGCTGTTAAAGCTTCATAGTAGTGACAAGTTAAGTATGCGTTTTGTTAGTTCCGCTGAAATAACAACAGCAAAGAAAACTTCCCCAGAGCACGGCTAAACATTAGGGCCAAAATATGGGCCCGTCAAATTAGAGGCGACTCAAAAAGTTGCTTGTTGGGAAGGCGGGTCACGAACTCGAGATCTGGGACGGAGACCACGGTGTAAATTGCAACCCTGCAAACCAGCACATTTCCTCTCTCCTCTCCGCCGCTGTCCCAAAGCGCAGGGGCGTCCGCAAAACCAATGGAATCGCACACAGCAGTGTTTGTCCGGACTGTCAGCGGTCATTCATCTCTCTCTTGCGTCCTTCATATAAAACCCGACCGCAGCAGCAAGCGGCGGATCAGTCACAGGTTCACCTCTCTATTACTTTAACCCCAGTGTCCTTTCCCAGTCCTGTCTTTTCTTCTTCCTTTTGGAAGAATGTGAATGAGTCATCGTTGTACGTGCTGAAATTGAGACATGAGTGGGAAGAAGTGAGGTCAACTCTAAGACAGGAGCACAACTGTAGATTGGAGATCTTTGGGCTTCTGACCAACCAATCAAAGGATGGAAAAATGCTGATGTCATTGAGGGCCAGCACTTTTTTCACTTTGAGCACAAATTTTAAATGTAATTGGTGAAAGACGCATTCCCAAATTCTAATACAGTTAAAGTTACATTCGCCAGCACAACTCATTCTGAAAGCACATCACAGATTATTCGACATGGCAGCACGGGAGTGGAAATCTGATTGGACAAAAACAAAAAATCTAACGTCCACATATACTGGAAACAGCGCAGCCAAGAGAAACGCGACAAAATTAAGAGAATACACAGTTAAAAACAAAACAAAACACAATTTCATGAAATATGATAATTTAGGTTGTAAATGTATCCGGATTAGGATTCACTCTTCCCCAGTGAAATGTTACGATCGTCAGGGTTTTATATCCCAAGCGACACACACCTTAGACGGGTGCACCCGCACTTGTAAATCCCAGCCTCGCCATGTCGTAAAATGAAGCAGTTAAATCAAATATGAGTTTTGAATATGAAATTGCTTTCCAAATGAATGTCAGCAAGAGCCTTCACATACCGATGCCCATATGGATCCCAGATTTGTCATCATTTTGATTGATGAGGTTATTCTGTATGAATTTGTATTCGCTACAGATATGTCTTTGAAATTTCAATTTCTCTGAATAAAATGGAAAGTCAGCAAAACAAACTTTTAGTGTAAGACATACTGTACTTTTTGTAGCAAGGTCTGTGGTTTTTGGCACTGTAAACTGCCCATTGAGGAGACCCCATTATACGCATGTTTTATGCTGAGGGGGATTGTTCTGCAGTTACTGCTGGTTAAACCAGAAAACTTACTAGCAGCTTTTCGGTGTGGAGTGAGTGGGCAGGAGGCACGGTTAGTTCGAGTGCGATGGAATGAAATCTGGTCAGGAATCGATTCAAATAGTCTTAACTGGAAGCATAAATATCGCCTTTTTTTTGTGCTCTCTGCAAATTTTATTCAACTAAGCTTAGCAGAAGTTTCGGGTCCTTCAAAAATACCCTTGAATCTTTACTTGGATAAAAAGGCTACAGTATTTAATATTCCCAGTGTCATTCAGCCTGTGCGAGCTAACTTAATAAGTCTTGGCGTCTGCAAATATCATTTTCTCATTTTCTACTCCCTTTGGATCATGGCTTCAGTGCACCACTGTAGTGCTTTCCCGAGCTGTCGCCTTCTTCCAAAAGAGCCCCTCTGCCCCTTTAGCAGCCCCATTTATAGAGCCAACGATGAAATGCTTGACATCCCAGCAAATACATACCGGGGTGGATTTATCCAGGCCACCGTTTCCATGCAGTTGATCGAACAGAAGTGCTGAGGAGGCAGCTGACCTTTTCCCTGGCATCCACAATCTGTGGCGCCTTCCTCCACCTCCACCTCCACCTCCTCCTCCCCCTCCCCCATCTGTCTCCTGCTCATCCTTTTCTTATAAGTCTGTTGTCTCCCCTGCAGCCTTCCTATGTTTTTTTTTTTCCTTTGTGAAGTACCAGCTGATTCCTTAACACTTGTCTCACAGGCTTAAGAGCTGCTAAATGTCAGTAATATGGAGGTGAGGCTGTAACCCCGCCCGGTCTGTTGTTCGTCTCCCAAAGTTAGATCCGTCAGTGCAGTCTGGATGCTCTCTTTTCCCATGCACCATCTCAGACAGAACACTGCCATCTGTTGACGGGTGGGCCAATCGCACATCTGGGGTTTTCCCTCTGCTTTCTGAAGTGGGTAATTAGAGGGAACAAGCAAACACTTCATCAGGAAAATCTACAGCTGTATGGCTGACCCCTCTGCGAAGTGGTGGAGTTCTAAAAAATTATCACCATCATTCTTCTCCATTTACTAATTAAGCTTTTCTGCACTGACCTAAAGTTAAACGTCACATTTGATTAAAGACCGTAAAATGTCCAATACTCACTGGGACGTTCAAGTATGATTTTGGTTTGATTGAAGCTGTTGAACATTGAGTCAAACCATCAGAATGGTGCTTAAAACTTTGACTTTGTTACTACGCAGCTCATCTATTAATCAAAGAGCGGCGGGTCAGATGATTTTGTTGCCGTCTGTTGATACTGGCTCGCTAAAATCCCCTGGAAATGCGAGCCTACTTTTGCTGAAATTGCTCTGCAACCTGCTAATTGGCAGACAGAGTGTAAACAGCGAGTAATCAGGGAGGTTTTCACACCAAAAAGTTAGCCCATGAGTTTCAGGCATGGGAATAATGCAAGGAGTAGGTTTTTACACAAATGTTGTAGCTCTTCAGTGACTCGTGTATTTGGTGCTATAGTTCAATACAATTGAAGGAAGTGAGCAAGGGATGCAGCTTTCAGTCATATTTAGAAACCTCTCTCCCTCCCTAATCCCACCTCCAAGCAACAATTCCACTTCTTTTTTTCCATTCATAACCGCTTCTCTCTTCTCCTCATTTTCCTCACGTCTGCTCTGAGGAGGCCGTGATGAGAACGTGTGTCAGCGTTGAGCCTTTCATGTAAAACAATAACAGTTTTGGCTGGAGATTCTTGTTTAAATTCCTGGTCGATAAAAGGGCTCAGAGCAACTTGTAGCTGTGGGCCCTTTGTGTCTGTTTCGGTTGGATGATTCCTGATGATTCATGCTGGTTGTTGCTCGGGTCAGGCAGAGTTTGGGAAGCTATCGGTGTGACCGGAACCAAGCTTATCAACGTGACACCTTGTTGAACGCTTGCCTTCTGAACCCAACACGTGTGCTCCTGCTTGTGCCTCTTCCGCTCCTTCTTCAGCTACTCCAGCATGCTGGGACTTAATCTGCAAGAGTTTTTGTTTTCTTTTTTTTTTTTTTCCCAGACTGAGTACAAGTATTTACATTTAAGTATGCATTTATTTATTTTTTCCAGACTTATTACAAATATTTACATTTAAGTATGCATCGATATGGAGTAGTCTACAGATACTTGATAAAAGATTGATAAAAGTATTTTAATCAAATATCGTTTTTCCTAGAGTAGAAAGAGTATATGCCTGTGAGTATTGTTATCATCTTTTTGTATATGTTGCTACACCATTTGTGTTTAAATTTGATATATAAAGGTTTTTACTTCCACATTGATGCTATTTTTTTAGCCCGTCTATAGCGTTATGCATTAGGTGTTATCATTAGCTGACTTTTGCAAGACGAAGCTATGTACTTGCATATACAATGGGTAATTCTCTATATTTCGTGTTAGTTTTACTGTAAACCTCAACTGGGAGTGTCAATAAACAGCTTTAAGCAAGCATGTTTACTCCTTTTGAAGAACTGGTCGCTATCTGCTAAACTACACACCGAACGCTCAATGAGAACAGAATAGTATAGAATATGCCAGGTTGGTAAAGCGGTATTGGGTGTCATAGTATCGGAGCATTTTTACAGACGTACAGTAGCGGTACAGGTGCATCCCTAACCGCAGGTGACGGCAAGTTGCTCACTAACAAACAAGTCCGTGTGGATGAAAACATGACCTGCTTGTTGGCGGTAAGTATCTCCAACATCTGTTGGAGCCCATAAACAACAATTGCTCAATCGTGTTGGCACGCGATGCTGTCACTTGTCTGCAGCCCGATGGCATGGAAAAAGCTATGCGGTAATCATGTAATCCAAATACATTTGACTACCTCGGGCACTTGTCATTCATGTTCCTTTTGTGTTTGCGCCTCAAGTGCTGGTCGTAGGAAAACAAGTGTACCAAGCCTCAAGGTTTTTCCCTGCTCGCACAAGTTATCCCGCCAGCTGTTGATGTCGGACGGCGTCAGCAAAGCCTCAAGTCAAACACAGACCCCCCGCCCCCCCCCCCCCCTCTCCTCCCGCTCTTCCGTCACTCTTTCACTCGCCTTATTCCACTCGACCTTCAATCCTCACCTACGATCTAATACCGACATGCACATTCATGTCTTTGTTCACTTTCTATGGAGCCATTGTCCTCCATTGAACCGTTCTCTTTGTTTTAGAAAAGAACAGGGGAAAGTGGATGCGAAATCACCTTTCGCGAGTCTCTAACAGCTCATTGTGAATCTTCACACTTTGCGGCACGGGAGAGAAAGATCCCTTCCGGAAGGAGTTCTGTTCTGAATTCATCAATCCAACACCATGGTGCAAGAGCACCTGTGTTCGGTGTGCGTAATTGTCAATTGTGAGCCAAGGTCAATGCTAACAACACATTAGACGAGCAAAACGTAGCATTGAGGGGCAAGGCCGACCCTTACGCTGACTCTTTAATAAGCATTCGGGTAAATTACAGAAAATTGATGGCGCCTTTTACGAGCTGTTTGTGCTGCTTTTCTGATGTTGACTAATTTTTGCTCAAGGTGCCTACTGTATGTACCTTTCAAAATCAGTTCAATCAAATTCGTGTAGGGCTGCCATGCCATCCATGAGCTGATTATCATTCTTACTTTTAAATGAGGCAAGGGACTGTTGTGCTTTGCTGAACTGCGATCACAATCTGATCCGCTCGGCTTGAACGGCATGAAAAACGATGTCCCATCAAGCCCTATGTTTGTGTTTTCTGATTACAATCAAATTATTCGTTGAGCGCCTTCTGCTTGGACTTATGCTTCGTTAATTGGATCGCATGCTGAACAAAAAAAAAGGACTCGTGGAAGGAGTGGAAAAAAGCAAAGATAGGTCGGAAATTAAATTGGAAATAGGGCTTCATTATCTCTGGTGGGAGGGAATGAGCCTTGAATCGCCAGCTAATGCAGTCAGGTGTGCCGGAATGAATTTGCAGGGAGATAAAACTCTATTTACAAACAGAGCACATGAGGCATGTGTGTGTGTGTTTATGTTTGTGGAGGCTTGGCACAGGTCTCAACCCTATCCATAATCTGATTCCCCCCCTCGCTCTCTCACCACATGCATATCACTCAATGATCAGCGATCCATGCGTCCAATGCATCAATGCGCTCAGCGTGATGGATTATCTCCTCACGCAGCTTTCACATACATGCACACAAATATTGTGGAATGGAAATTTGGAGACATACAAGAGATCACAATAAGGAAATGTACATGCGTACGCTACATGAGGAACCACAGCAAAGAAGCTTTTTTTTTTTGGTCATGTGCAAAGTGAAATCTTTTGCCCAGCAACTTTGAATTTTTGAGCTTCGGGAGTAAAACACAAATCCTGATTTGACACTTTCCTCTTCAGCTGCCTGCAGGTAATTTCCTCGACCATTTCCCTCCAGTGAGCAAACACACTCCCTTAGGAATTATGGCAGCTACCTTTTTCTATGCTCGTATTCTGACCACCAAAGGCTAAGCAGCCAAAAAGCAATTTTCTCTCCCTAAAACTTTGAAATCTGTAAATAATGTTGCGATTGTACTGTTTTCCCTCTATTGTATCACTTCCTGATTACACACATTCTGAGGTACACGTTATGAAATGTTTTTTGGTTTTTTTAAATGCTATTTGTTAGCAGCTAAAAAGAGAAAAACCAAGATTGAGGGTGAATGCTCAGCAGGGAATGATTACATGGAATATGACAAATGACTTTGTGTAGCACACGTTTGTGTGGATTAAACGTTGCCTATGACACAACTCGCTAGGTTAGCTTCAGGACCACTATACAGTAGTGCCTTGAGATACGAGTGGCCCGACTTACATGTTTTTCGAGATAGGAGTCGTCGTTCGGTCGATTTCTTTGCTTTTGAGCATGGTGGCAGTGAACTCAATCACTTCACAACAAGCAGCACTTTGGCAGATAGTGAACAATTCTTCACATAAAAGGCTCCAAGCTGTTTAATGCCACTCACAGTTGAAGGTAATTGCCAGACTAAATTTAAAACAAAGAGAATTACACGTATAAAAAAAAACACATCGCTTTGCTGTAAGTCAGCTCGGTTAATGCTAACAAACAATGTAAAACACCACAGACGAGCTAACAAATGGGATCTTTTGGCGGTGTTATAATGCTTTAAGCAACAAATGTTGGAACACAAACGATGCAGCAGCATATGCAGACAGACAATACTCTCAGGCATATATTCTTTATCTTCTGCAAAAATGACTAATATTACTGCTGTAGTTAATATCACTTAAAGTAATTCTAAAACTCTCCTTCGATTGTGTCTCCATGACTGTATTATACTACCCCCCAGTGGCAGAGTCACACATACCAGAAAGAGCAACAATGAATTAATCATGATGCACATTTTGGTTAATTCTTTTTGCTTTCCAATTAATTATGTTATTACTGTATGTTTGAGCTGTAGTTTCCTGACTGAAAAAAATAAATAAACTGTTTTTTTTTTTTGGGGAGGCTGAAACGGATTAGTGGCATTTCCATTCATTCCAATGGTGAAAGATGATTTGAGATACAAGTGTTTTTGGGTAACGAGCATGCTCACGGAACAAATTAAAAACGCATCTGTACATGGATGGATCCTTCAATAATGTACAACGAAATGTATCTGGTCAAACCCCATGATGCATGTGTGCTTCATAAGGTTTTTCGTCCACTTGGCAATGGGAATTATTTTCATAACTTCACATGATTCTCAGTGTATTTGAGTAATGGTAACCATGGGACAAAGCTAATCCGCTTAATCGGTCTAGGAAACCATCACCCGATGCAACTAAAAATAAGCCAGTTCATCAACAATCAATAATTAGGCCAAGACAATAAATGAGTTGCAGGCCTCCCCCATGCGGCGCACGTGTGACAAAAGTCACAGCTGCATTGCAGGAATAAATATTTAGGTCAGTGGCTGACAAGGCAAGAGATGAACACTAATGCTATTAATATTTGCTATTAACCTCTTGTGAACGTATGTAATTAATTCCGACGCAGCATCCCTGTAAATTTTCAGCTTTTGCTAAAAGTAGACTGACTTGCGAAATGCATGTAGTGGGGATTGCAGTGATATTTAGAGTCCATATACAATATGTAAGGTACAACATAGCGTTTGCTGGCTTTGGAGTTTTTCAGTTTGCTGTTGGTCATCAGAACAGAGGCTGGCTAGTCCATTATCTAGGTCAGTGTGTGTTTGTTTTCCATTCATTTCGCGAAAGAACAATGTGAGTATGTGCACACAAAGGAGCCGTAACTTAAAAATACCCTCTCGTGAACTGAAACTGAATTTAGATGCATCACGTTCTCTTACTACCACTTAGCAATCTGGCTGAGTGAAAGAGCCATGATCTGATGTGGTTAGAACCGGAGTAGCCAGAATTGTTCTCAATTAGGAATACCGTTACTTTCGAATACTTTTACTGAAATAAAAGTAAAGAGCAGTCCTCCAGATAATTACTTAAGAGCAGCTGAGATAGACATAAACGATAGCGCATGACATAGCTTTTCTTTTTTATAGTCCCTTGATCCATTTTCTACTGCTTATTCTCAGTGGGGTCACAGGTGAGCTGGAGCCTGTAAGGTACTTAAAGATTTCTGCCATGTTTCACATAAAAGAATTGCTTTGAAAACGTTGCTTCTGTGTGGCTCTGCAGAGACTGTCTATGGTCATGTGACTGCCTGGCTCTGTTTAATTGATGGAGTCAAACTACACTAGTAATTACGCTGGGTTGGTGAAATTGAGTCATGTGACACAAGTCTCTCTGACAAAACAAAATCAATTGTGTGAGCAATAATAAATGCTTGTCCAGTAAGTCAAAGTAAAAAGTATGTAATGCATTAAATCTACTCTGACAAGTACAATTAATCCAAAAAGTTACTGACGTAATTGTAATGGAGTGAAGGTATCTTGTTACTACCCACCTCTGGTTTGAACACAGCCATTGTACTGGATATGATTTTCATTCTGTGGATAGGGAAAACAAGCAGTGACATTGTGTGGCCACCCAGCTATTTACCATTGGGGAATTATCCGTGCTTTGACGTGTCTCTCTCTGCATTCACTGGTTTCAATACATTAATATGTCATGGGCTGCACTGCATTTGCAGTCACTCTTTTCTTTGCTGGGAAAGTCAGAATTATTGGAAAAAGTAGCACGAAATAACATTGAGTTGACTATCGAGTTCACTTTTCTGCAGATGGCGAGTCCATAAGTTCAATTTCATAACCCACTGAACACCGGGAGTGGGTGACACAGCTCACAGGAGCTATTTTTTCACTCTTGATAATGGTATCATCTACTCAGAGTCCGGTTCACTTCTAACGCCCGTGACCTCAGGCCATGTCAAAGGCTCATTAAAGTTTGTAAGTCCACTTGATTGGCAGCTCATTGTTTGCTTGGAAACAACCTTCAATATCTTCTATTTTATGTTGGATATCATTCAAAATTCTTCCTTTGATATAGCACAGTCAACCAACCAATAGATTGGTTTGAGAACTATGAAGAGCCTCAACGGACGCAGTCGACACCAAATCTCATGTAGTCCTGTCACTTCATAGGGATCAAGTATGCTCTCGATACGCCAAAGCTCTGATGTCACTCGTTTCAATTCAGCGAGCAACATCTTAACCGTCACGGGCTCCTACCGCAGGACGTCCGCCAAGACAGCAACAGTGGTGAGCATGGTTGTGTCAGAAGGCTAACAACTGCATCTCTCAGATGGCCCACTCAAGCGTATTCCTTATAGAACGTCTTGTCCTCAGAAAGACAGGATGATACGCAATTGCTTTGACTGGATAAGTGACATTCTTTCAAATAAGACTGCTTAAAATTCGGGAGGAAAAAAAGAGTGCACTCTTGTGGATCAGCCCAGTAGATTTGAGATGATGACATCAAATATTCGAGATTGGTAAACCATCCGTGGGCCGATGCAAATTAGAGTCCCATCTGTCAGCGTGCCCTGTAACAAAATTGTCACGGTTAAACTCTGAGACATACTCAGCAGATATTGCTGAACAGACATTACTAATCAACCTACTCATCCAGCCTCACAACCCATTTATACCGTATGGAACCATTTTATGTAACAAGGGAGCAGAAGATCAGAATGTGATAATCTGTCCAGATGTATTGCCTGACATGTTTGTCCAGCTTGACCTTTGTGTCCTCAATTTGTCATTGCAAATCTCTGTGTAATAGATTCTTAGGCCACTGTGACACTGAACATCATGTTTCTATCTGTGTGGAGGATATTGAATAAAAGGAAAAGACTGGAGCACGCTCCATTCATTGACTCCTTAATTCACCCGCCCACCAGTTTGTGCTCTTAAATTGTCAGTTTTTCTAATAATCCTTTTAGAATGTGAGTTAACAGCGAGGTATAAAGGGCTTTTTTTCTTTTCTTTTTTTTTTTTTTTTTGCTTGTTAGTTCAAATGCATCATGAAACGTAATTAACAGGAATAATAGCTATGTTACATGCTCCCTGGAGAAAGATGAGACATATTGCAAAAAGAGGAAAATCACACAGATGTATATAAAAGTAAAGCGGCCACTTAATTTCCACAGCAGTTAAACAGAGGCTTTTTGTAAGAATAACACTGCTACAGAGAATTATTTTTCCTCTCGTCAGCCGTTGCCTACAGGAAGAACTCTGGCCGTTGCTTTGTTGACATTTTCACAGCCCTTCACTTAGACCAGAGCCAACCGTCCCCACACAGCGGTTCAGCGAAGGACAGCCGCAAAATGAACGAGTAACAAACCACAGATATCAACTGGAAGGCCTCTGTTCTCAGAACGCCAAAGAGCGAGCAAGCCGAAATAAAACGTTTCCCAGCTTCTGTTGAAAGAAAACTGTAAACGTTCAGTCTTCCTTTTTTCATCTTTGTTTGTGTGGTTCTGAGTATGTTTGAGGAAATTATTCGGTGTGTACAAACGCTGGATTTTTTTTTTGTCTCCAAATACCCGGAAGCCTCCTTCCTCCCCCTTAGTTCTATTCCCCCCCAGTGTACTAAGTGAATGATATCAACAAGGCATGATTAAATAAACGTTTATTGACTCACAGACCACTGCACTTCCCTGAATGCTTTTGGACTCCAACCATTGCACTTCTCTGAATTGAGACGGCATACTTCCATATTCTCGAAGCAGTTGAAAGGAATGGCATGAGACAGCAATCAGGTTATTATTCTCGAGACATGTAATGCAATGACACTTTACGATGACGAAGTGTCCACTGCATCTGACGGAGATTCCCCATTCCATCAACTTAATTGATCCATGGTTGCCAACTAATCGGTGGAGAGTGCATTATATTCTGCGCTGCAGTCTGATCCGATGACTGCTGCGAAATGCTGATGACTGGCAAAACAGTGCTCATAGTACAACCCTGCTGCAACCATGACGTAAATTGAAGTATGAAGTCATGCAAGGTATTGAATTATGCGGACATTGTGTGAATCGATCGTGGGAGCATTTTGTGTCCTCATTGTGGCTTAATAGCAGCATTTACAATGGTGAAATGATGCTAGTGAAATAAAGTAATGACTGAGTGATTCAGGTTTTTTTATGGTCATTGACATCTTTAGGCTTTTAAGTATAATCACTATTTGTAATTATTCAGTGTTGATTTATCTCTCTTCTAAGGACAACAGTAGCTCAGCCTTTGCAGCAAAAGTATCATTTTGATTGGAAAAGAGTACAGTAGAGTTAAATCCAGTACATTGGAACCGCGGTTTTTGTATGCCCTAGTTTTCGTATGATTCAGTTTTCAACTATTTTTGGAACAAATTTTGTCCCGGTTTTCATACCGGGTTTTCTGCTCATTTTTCGAATAAAAAAAAAAAAATCCCATGACTCGATCATGCATTACCCAAAGAAAGTGTTGGGAAACTGTTATTATAATAGTATGCTTTTATTTGGAAGGCCTGACTTTTGACAGGATGTTACGCCGACGTTTCTCTAACTTGTCCCAGTTTTGCCAAGCAGATGGGAGGGCTTGTTATTGCTTTGAGTTTTTATTAAAAGCTCGCATTGTGGAATTCACCTTGCCGTCTGTTAAATCCCTTTTAAACAACTTACGACTGAAAGTTCTAAGTGCCAGCCATATGATAAAGAAGGTGAGAAACACTATAGAATTTAAAAAAAGAACTAGGCTCATCTTTGTTCTCTGTGACCCTGAACAGGATAAGTGATGTGGATGCAAATCTTCTAATTTTTGACTGTAGTCCTTGCACACATGGGCTAGATTTGCCTTGTTCTGACTTGGACTAACATATTTTAGCGGCTCAGTCTTGGAAAAGATTAGCTCCCACTGTGTTGACCCTTCACATTGTGCCCATTTAGTCATGCTATTATTTATTTATTTTTTCATTTGCATACACACTAAGAAGAAAAGCCTGCCTATATGTATTGATAATCAAAGCTAGGGGCATCAAAATATTGACTAAAATGTCAGATTTTGTAGATGCCGTTTCAACTGTCAAGCATAACTGACAATCTTTTGCTGATCCAGAGCCCCGTCCAACCTGTTTACGGTCAGTCAAAAAGTTGCTCTGTCAACTGAAATGCAGAATATAGCAGGCAAATAGACATTGTGGGAACAAAGTGGAAAGAAAGAACCATGATTCCTGAGAAACATCTCCATTGGGATCTGATGTATGGCGCTTGCATGCTTCCCAACTGTGCCCCTGCAAATGGCGCTTTAATGGCGTTCCACTCACAAGCCCTAAACTACAGTGCGGGGCCGACAGCTTCAGCCCGCAGCTGGGAAACTTCTGCAACTGCTCTCACCCGCGACACCAAAATGGCCAGTTGATCCTCTGCATTCAGGATCTCAAATTTAATACCACCTCAAAGCAAACAAAAAGAAAAACCGAGCAAGCCATGTTGCAAAACAACAGATGTTTTTCCAACAGTAGTTATCACACTTGGACAGGTTTCAGTAAGTGGTTTGTCCTTGTTTAGTCTGTGACCTCATGACAGCGGTCTGTCAGACCAGCATCAGCATCCATCTTGGCTCTTGGCGTCTCTGCGCGTTGCTTTTGTTGGGCCGCATAGAGCCACATTACAGCTGCTCTTAAGCCTTGGCTCTCTAATTTACTGGACTCCCGAAAGTGTCTTTTGTGATCCCTCGATTCTGTTCTTACAGTAATAGTGGCAAAACGTTTGGCTGTAGGCCTACAGTGCAAGCCAGACACCTACGAGAAACTACTTCATGTGCGGATTTTGACTGATTGGTTAGGTGACACCATTGGCATTTCAACTCCAGACTGTTTTCTGCTTCCCATAATTGCAGTTATGGCTGCTATATAATGATGGTGTCTGTTTTTAACAGTTGAGAGAATTATGAGTCCTGTCTGTTCCTGCTGTATCAATTGATGTCATTTTTGATGCCTCGGCGCACCGCTGACATTACATCTGATTGTTTGTGACCAGCCCGTGGATTAGGATTTTTTTATGATGTTTTTAATCCCCCTTTATTTTTCGATCCCAGCACCAAAGGCAGCCTTTCATGGGAATGATAAAAGCGTTAGAGTTAGCTTTGAGGGCCTATTGGCACGCTTTCACCAAAAGCCACAGCAGATGTCGGGCTGTTTGTTCTTTATTGATTGATTGGCAATAGCCTGCATGCCACATAAATGCCTGAATGGCTCAAAGAGACACGAATAGTGAGGGGAATCCCTGCCTCTTTAACTAAATGAATGACCAAAACAGAAAAGATGATGATTCACCTACAGTAAATTGCTGCCGCGGACTGAGATTTTGAGTCACCAGCTTCACTTAAAAATCCATTAACTTTCGGAGATGCACAAAGGACACTCAACCACAAGTTTTAAACTGTATCAGTGCATGTTTTTGAGTCTGCGAGGCCATTTTGGTTGCCAGAATGAGACTACTGCCAGTAAAACACTCCAAAGGTTCAGAAGTTGTGGGGAAACGGGACAAGTTTAGTCCGAGTTAAAACTGCAATAAAATCATTTTGTCTATTGCTTCCGCAATGTGGTAAAAGGGACCATGATACATTTGGCTTTCGCCATGGGCTCTGTGGTAGAGAACTGTAACATTTGCAGGCTTGCAATGTCATAAGTAGTAATGATGGTGCACGAGAGCACAACAGGGCACAGTTGGTAATTTTTAAGGGTAAAAATATACTATTGTAACTTGACAATTTGCAAGGTTATTATTTACCATGCACTGCACATCATGGATTATCCCTCAATAAGCAAAGTGGCAACCAAACATTGAGCAATCAAAAATGCCATTTCTTATCACATGAGCTTCCACAACAAAAAAATGGGTTTCTAGGAACAAAGTGACATCTGGCCATCGGCCGCCAAGCCGTACCAATACAGTATATACAGTTTATATACTGTATATTCAGTTTTACAATAATACTTAACTATATTTGTAATTTCATATGTACCTGGGGCTACAAAGCGAAGCATGGAGAGTGTCACCAAAATGCATACTCTCTTCTTTATTTCTCGCCTCTTTCCTCTCTTTATATTATTATAATTTGGTTATGTTGCCGAGGACAATCTGCCTCTTCCTTGACAATTGCACCATGTTGTTTGTGGTTTGATGAAAAATAATACGGTATAGAACGGCATACGTTTTCGAGCAGAACCACAGTGTTTGCAGTTTCTCCCTTGCAGCAAGTTGGTGATATGTGAGAGGGTCAATTGCCTGGTGTACGGGTGTGTGTCATTGTTCTTCTTTTCGTTTTTCTTTTTGTTTTTGTGACTGTCCAGTTCAGTTGTGTTCGGCCGTGTCGCTTGATGTACAGCGGGTCTTGAACAGTTGAATTTGAACTACTGGACCAAAATTGTAGCCACACAGCATTTTAGTGTTCATGGTGTGATAGCTGCCCAACATTTTTTTGCAATCCATTCTATCAACAGCACAGGACGCACGCCTGTCAGACGGCATGATTCGTCCTCTCAATCAGATCTGATTTACCGTCAAAGCTTTATCGGTGTCAGGAAACAAGTTGGCAGGGAAACAATGCCGTAGTGTTGTTGTCCTCTGTTGTGACACTTCTCCCTGTTACCTTTGACAACTGTGAGCTTGCATGCTTTTGTAGGTTGATATACGCACCTCCTGCTGAGTGTCTTTGGCAATTTGAATCGCACTGGCTGGCGTTGTTTTACTTTTCAAAGTCGTGCCAACACACACCAAGTGTCAGTCAACTCCGCCTTGTACTTCCATGTCGAAACGTCTGGTTGCCTGGATGCAAGCCTATTCCCTTTTTAGAGCACATAGCCTATATAAAAGAGTCCATGTTTCTATTTTGATTTGGGGGGGAAATTGAGGAGGAATTATTCAGGCAGCATGGGGGAGTCATTACTCAAATCTATTCCGGGAAAGTGTTGTGCTCAGCAGCCACTTGAGGAGATGAAAGGAACCCCTGCTTTTTTTGGGATCGCCGATAGTTTCATAACTTTTGTCTTTTTAGCGATTGTTGACCATCAATTTTCTACAGTGCTTGCCCTCCTTTGGGGAAGCTGTGGCTTATCCCAGCTGACATTGGGCCCTGGACGGGTCCCCAACCAGCGTACCTATGCAAACCAGCGTTCACACTCACATTCACAGCTATGGGCAATTTAGAGTCTTCAATGAGCCAAACATGCATGAGGGCAACCCCATGCAAATCCCAAACTTTAGAACTGTGAGGTAGACGTGCTAACCACTAGTGCAGCATGCTGCACTAGTGGTTAAATGTGGTTAAATTGCCTACCTTAAATGTGAAAAAACACGTATTGGAATATAAATGTACCACAAACTGTGATCCCAAAACACTTTAATATCATTTCAAACTCATCATACAACATTACTCTAAAAAATAAATGCTGTGCTGATCTCAAATCCAAAGCAATGCATATCTACAGGTATCTGTTAGTAATGAAAGTCGTTTACCAACCTGAATTTCACAGACAAGCTCGGTGAGACCATCTTCCATGCCTACCCGTTGAAAAATGTACGGACTTGACAAATCTATTATAAACATCCACTGCATTTAATGCGTGAACAGTTGAAGCTAAAGATTAGCTATCGGAGTATGTGTGATGATAGGTAGTATAGTGTGTGTCGCAATTGTAAGAAAAGATGTGGCAGTTTATGGAGTTAAAAGCCACTGAAGTCAGTGTTGCCCATGGCACAATTTATAGTTGTATATATTGTAAATACTTTTTTTTGTTTGCCATCAGTAGCCCTTTTTCAGTCATGTTTTTGTTGTTTTATACTTTTGAGGTGTTACAAAACACAAATTATGAGTATCAAAGTTCCTGTTCTGCTTGACATGTTTTTTTTTTTTCACAAAAAAGTTTTCTCTGCTTTTTGGTTGGAAACCAGTTTTTGGTGAAACCAACCCTTGTTCTACTGCTTATTAAAAAAGAACTGAAACAAGCTTTTTTCCTGCTGAAAGAGGAGAATGTACTCTTTCTGTTGGTGCATATATTATCACAGAACACAATATTCTGTGGGTCTTGGACGTTTGGTCAAAATGCTCTAAAATGGCTGGCAATATGGGGACTCTGCTTTAAGAATAACTGACTGACGGTGAATGAGTTAATTGCCACTCAGCACAGCAAAAACACACACATGATGCGAGAACTCTCCACAATCTCAGCTAACAAGCCAGGCTAAACTTAGCTCCTCCCCACAAAGATCATGATCTCTTAGTCAAGATGTGTCATGTCAATATACTTCTTTGACACAATGCTAGCTCGGGCTTTGGTGCCAACTTGTGGCACCTAGGGCAATACAGAAAGAATTGAGAAAAATGTGAAAAGGTTTTTTTTTCTGTGAATTTGTGAATAGGGAACTACAAATAGGCAGTTCACAGTACTGCTAAATGCAAATTGTAGTATTTCTGTTTGAAGGCATGATTGAAAAGTCAATAGTAACAGGTACACCCGTGCAATCAAAAGCCCTGCCTTCACACAGAAAAATGTCCAGTTTTGATACTGTCAGACGGGTACTTGTTTAACAATGTTTATTATTGGTTGCTTTAGTGGTGTAGAACTACGCTACATCATACTGAAATATGGTCTCTCTAAGGCAGAATGCAAATCATGTATTTGTATAACATCTGTATTCCTCTTAAATGTTCAACAGTATGATTTACCCCCCCCACTCCCCCATCTGCAACTAAGAACACTCTTGATTGACACAATTCAAAAGAGAAAAAAGAGGCGGGTGATTTTGACTGCCTTCACTGTGGTGGTCACACACACACACACACACACGCGCGCGCACACCTATAAATGGTGCAGTGAGCCAAAGCCTGTGATGCACAAGGCGCTACGAAGGCGGTCCTTTTCGTGCGTGTCAATTCATGCTAAAACTGTGGAGAGAATTCAGAAGGGGAGCTCATTTCCCTCCGGTTTCCTCGCAACGATCACCAACATTTTGCTCCATAATTGTTTACATCTGTCCCATTCCAACAAAAATATATTACAAAAACATTTCAATGTCCCGGTGGCCTCTGGATCTTTTGGCAGCGGATGAGAGAGGCCATCCAAAACTGCGGCCAAGCTTCGCTCCACTGCACCAGCAGTTCTCTCCTCTTCCTCATCAAGGTCCCGTTGTATTGGAATGTTCGTTCTATCCATTTGACTCGTCAATATTGTCACGCTTAAAGTGAGATGCATTGCAGACACAAGCATCCTTAGATTGTGATGCAGAGTATTATTAATATTATTACATTTGTCACGAGGCGATAAAACGGATTTATTGCCCTATCATTTATTGCCTGTTTCCTCTTAAATGTTAAACGATTGAAACAGCGGTTATGAACAAAGATGGACAGACGATGGGAACTTGTTCTGTGGGGAAAAAAAAAGACTCATATTGTTTCATTTTGGGCAAACTCAAGACATCTCATACTTAAAATTCTCTTGAAAAGCTGAATTATGCCAGAATACCAATGAATGAGCTTGAACATCAGATGGCCCCAATGTAGGGCGACTGTAACAGGCAAAAGTGAAAATGCAGGGTGTTACTCAAAGTACAAATTCATTCATTCATTCACTTTTAACACCAAGTACCACCTAAAAATACAAGTACCAGCATAATAACCAACATTAAGATACAGTAACATAGGACCTCTTCATCAAAACTAAGAAGTTGAATTCCTAAAAACGATATTTTTTATTGTAAGCATTGTGCAGAGTTTGAACATTAATACAGCTCTTAACAATGCGGAACTAAAAAAACTACTTCATGATTTGATTGAAATGTATTGCACATAAGAGTGAGATAAAAATTGTACTTTTTTGTACATTTTTGAAAACAAACAGTTAAAGATGAACGGCAAATGTATTATACTTAAAAGTTAAATACAACTAAACTGCACTTAAAGATTTTACTGCACTAGATTTAAAAAAGTTTGAAACAGGCTGTATGAATAGCTGTAAGCTCAATCCTCTTTGTGTTTTAAATATCGTAAATTGTATTTTTATTTATGATTCTTTGGCGTACAACGAGAGAGAGCCCACGTACCACAAGTAGTATTCGTACCACACTGTCCTCGGCAAATGAAATTCGGCTTAATGCTGAACAATTAAAAGATTAATTTGATCAATTTGCCTTCGTCTATGATTATTTTTTTGGGCCATGTCCAAATTTGTGTTCCGTAATTGTATACATTTCTTGAAGATGCACACTGCACACACTTGTTTTGATTGTCATTTTATATCCTAACACACAAAATGGCTTTTTATTGCAAATGAAGATCATTCTTCACCCTGAAAAAAGAAAAAAAGTTGACAGTTTAAAAAGAGTTTATACATTTTGTTGACTTTGAGATCTTTTGAGCGAGAATTTGAAATTTTCGGAACACCCTGTACATCCTTCAAGCGACACCTTTTGCAGATCGATGCCAAACTGTTTCTTCCTTGAGTAAATGCATCTGACTCTCAATGTTTTCAGTTTTTTTGTTTTTTGGGGAAATCTTGCTAACAGCCATAAGACTCTTCAATCAAAACAAGCCCCCTGTGCTTTTCGTCCTTATTGCTACGCAAGTGTCTCACTCAACACTCCAACATGTGTAAGAGCTTTTGAGTGTTTTGTAGTTGTTCTGAATTGCATTGTGGCGTCCCACAGCGGGGCTCCGGTGTCAGGCCCCACTTTGGAAAAGCCCCTTTTTCAGCCTTCTGGGAGTTTGCTTTAATGCCTCTCTCCCACCAATATGTTTTCACAAAAAACCTCTTGCATTTCTCAAGTGTCGCTCAGAGGAGCTGGCTAAAAAGTGGCGACCAATGCATCTTGGGCTTCAAAAAGTGAGCAGTTACAAAATGTGAGCGATGTGTGAGCAGGAAAGAATGTGGAGGAGTTCCAACATGTGCGGCTCCAAGCATTCATAAGTCGGTTCTTTTCCTTCTCTCATTTACTTTAAATCGCTTTTGTTTTTATTGGCATGCCATCAGAGGTCATTAATACCAGGATACTAATTATCTTTCATACCATGTGTTGCTTCTTTCTATGGTGTGTATCTTTTCGTGCAATCCTCTTTGAGGATAATTCCGAGTGGCTCAGAATTCTGTCCCTCTCCATCAACATGTCAAACATCTTTGCCCTCAGGCTAGTCCGCAGGCTAAACTGCTGCAGTTTGAGTCACTTGTTGATTATAATTTAATACGAGTCTGTCACTCGCGGTAAAGGACACCCTGTTCAACATCAAACCATGTTTCATCTTGATCTGATCCATTTTTTTTATTCTTATCTAACATTCAGTGTACCATTCAAAATGTTTTTTTTCCCCACCTGGTCTGCATTCTACTTGCTTTTGTCTGTCCGCTTTTGCTTCCTCAACGTTTGACTCAATGGCAAGGCTTGTCACACCACGTTACATCCGAGCGGCCCGCTGAGACCAGGGATTAAGAGATTAATCTGGGCCCGTGTCCCCACCGGTATCACACAGACACCAGCGGGGGCAAACGCCTTTCCGTCGCATATGTCCATGCCCCTCACAGCCAGGGCGCTAGGCCGAGCGGGAAACATTTCCCACTCGGAAAGGGTGGCTTCCGAGCCGGCCGCAATTCCAGCCGACCTCTCACCAAGCCCTACGGGGAATTATCCGCTTTCAGAGTGGTACAACACTGTGACATTCGTTTCCACGGGGCACTGTCGTCTGCGGGACTGTCATTTTAGAATTTAAAAGGCTGTGTTGTGGGCTGGGAGCGTGGTTTGCTCGTATAGACTTAGATATAAGTATATGCTTGACTCTGAGTATTCTGTGTGCTGCTGTTTACTGCCTCGACCTCTTTTTCTTGTTCCTCTTGTACATGTCATTTGGCATGGAAGCTATTTTGTATGCAGGGATCAGAAGAAACTATGGAAATCCATGATCTTATCAATATTGTATTGTACTGCTATCATAGAGCATATGAAGTCATATGGGGGCCCCCAAAAGGGAGCAATAAACCAATCTGTGTGTGTTTTTACCATATTTAGATGCTTTAACAGTCAGTTTTCTACACTTTTTCCATTACTTGGTCCAGTTTCATATGTTGTGTTTGTAGAATTCAATTGGCATGCTTTGACTGGCAGCTAGCTGTTCAGTGGCATAAAAGAGCTTATTTTGCATCTATAATCATTCTAATACTCATAAACAGCACTCATAACCTTGAAGGACATCATGATTTTTACTGAACTGTGTGAGTCAAGCATATCGTTGCTTTCGGGCAGAATCCTCACTGATCCAAAGTTGCTACTTTTCAGGAAATTTAGAAAAAAGCTGTAGTTACCAAACACTGTATCATTCATGTTAGCATTATACATTATATTGCTCTCACATAACATTGCAAACTAACATGAACATAACACCACCTCATAATCATGTTCAAGCGCAAATTTAATACACTAAAAAAGTGCTAAAGATGACAGTGCCCACTTCCTGCAATTTCAATCAAGCGCACACACACTTCAATCCATCGTCGGTGTCGTTTGGATTAATCCCCTGGTCTGTCTGACAGCCATGTGACACAGCAGGAGGTGTGCGTGCCTGTAGGACAGTAGTATGAACGTCTTCGATAAAGTGATGGTGCGCGATAGCGGGGCAAAGCCACAAGACAAAGTGACTGGGGAAAGTGACAGATGGCAGCAGAGTGATGGAGGGGGAGGAAAGGATTGTGTGTCACTAGGCTACAGTGCGAAGTGGGGTGGTGGTGTGTAGTGTGTAGACTTTTTCAGATTAGTGTGTATTACTGCTTGTTAGATCTGTGTCAGCATGTAAGCAGTGCGGTGCGAGGCAGCGGCGACATGCTCCAGACCTCGCAGGGATACCAATCAGGAATTGTTCAATTATTCATTCTGTCATGAAGTGGCTGTCATCAGTGCGCGCGGTGTTGGCAGGGGGCAGCCACAGTGCCCCCGTCACACCGGTTGGCAGCCCCAGCGTGCAATCCAAGGAGGACCTGAACGCCAAACAGGTAGGATGCAAACACAGGTGTGGCATGATACCAAGGAGGGTTCAGTTTTCAGTGGTTTCGATGTCTGAAACTATCCATCAATTCATCCATTTTCTATACCGTGGGTGAGCTGACTTAGGCGAGAGGCAGGGTATAGCCTGGACTAGCCACAACTCTTTGTTATTACATACAATTTATCCAGTTTTGACCCAGTTTGCGCATTTGACTGCAGTTGAAATAACGTGGAAATCCTTAAGACACTCAAAGTTATTCATTATGTTGATACCCTGTAGGGGTTGCACAACTTCGCAATTTTTAAAGTTGACACTATTGTGATGAAAGTCGAATTGACGTTGACTAGTCATTGATGACGACATTAATATGATTCAGTACACATAGAACTAAAATTCAAATCACAGGAGGGAATGCTTTGGAATAATTTATACCAAAGCTGCCCATTTAGAAATCCAAGACAGTTCAAATCAATAAATGCAACATACTTATTTTATTCACCACACTGTTACTGCAAGTGGCTCTGCCTCCTCCTCAAGCCAGAACCACATGATTAGCTACTAGAGGACGTCCTGCACTAAACGTCATTGTGGAGTAGTCAAGTCGATTGTCTGTACAACCCCTAATACCATTTTATCATTGTCGTTTCCTGGTTATTACTTGCTTTTCCTCTCTTGACTTTGCTCTCAGTTGGTACACGATTACTATTACTCTTTGTATACCCAGTAACAAGCTCAGATAGGCGATTGTAAGAAAGACGATTTTTCAAACAATCCTGAAAACATAATGCTCATTTTGTGGATCGGTGCTATTTATTAATTATTTTTTTTTTCACTATCCCTCTATTTGAAGAGGGAACGCAATGAAATTAAATGAAAATGACGCTTGTTTAAGCGAAACCGTGCAAAATCCCAAGCCCACGTTTGTTTTGCTTGGACTTCCCGCTTCCCTCCATCACACTATTGTGTGGAAAAGCGATCTAATTGTCCTCCCAAACGAGAGAGCTTGAGCACTATGTCCACATGCAGTTAAAAAAAGAAAAAAAATTCAATCCGTGTGTTTTCAAGGTCTACTCTTTGAAAAGAACGTACACAGCAACTTTAGAGGATAATGCTTGTGTATGCAGTAGCATTAAGCTTCTACCCTGACCCCATGCTGTACTGATCCCATGACAAGCTCATGCTGGTACTACTACTACCTCTAATGCCAGCTACACACAAAGTGCCTGTAGCTACGACACTCACACATTAACATTTCCTTCCTGAATAATGAAGACTAAGCACCGCTCCATTCTGAAAGCGATGGGTCGACAGTAAACCCTTACAACCTGATGGATGACTCCCTACTTGTCATCATCATCATCATCATCATCATCATCAGTGTGCAAGAAATACAGACTGAAACTTTGTCTACACAGCACCATTGTGGGGACTGGAACTCAGCTCGAATTAGCGGATGCTTCGTAAAGTAATAAAGATTTACCCGTGCTGACTTGATGTTATTGAGCACCATAATATTCCACCTGAAGCCTTTGAACAACCTGAAGTCAATACAGGTTCAGCTTTATCACTCACTCCTTGAAACATCCGCTCAATTTAGTTTTTCTTGATGCTGAAATCCTATGCAGCCCTCCGGATAAATTTTCCCTGGTTTTGCGCTAACACCTGCTCTAGAAGTTTGGTGTTTTCATCACTGGTGGTAGAAGCAGACCTTCTGCTGCGTGGTTTGTCAAGAACAGATCCTGTTTCAGGAAACTTGCCATGGATAGTATAAGTTCTACACATTGGAGCAGTGTGACGACCATAACGCTTCTCAAACTGGTGCTGAACTGCAGTCAGACGAACTTAGCAAGCCGTGGGCATGCTTACAAAAACTGCAAAGCATAGGCTGTCAAATCCTGATGGCGTCACATGTGGCTGAATGATACTTGAAATGAAAACTATGAAGTTAATAGTAACTTTTGGACATCCTGTATTTGGAGAAATATGATGCCAAGATCAGCGCAACCCCATGGTAACGGCCATAATTAAAAAAGCTACTCCACAATGTATGTTGAGAAACAGGCAAAGTGTAATTCATTCCTATATCGTAATTGCTCCAATGTGTACGACAAATAACCTGACATATCTCGTTCGACTTCTAATAAATGTGTTTAACAATCTTACCCGCTTTGGGTCTTGCAAAGCTGCTTGTCTAATAAAGAACAGAGGCAATACTGCAGTGTAAATCCCTGACACTTTTTAATGAGAACGAAGAGTTTGCCCATGTGAAATGGCTGTGGTGCTTTCGGGTGATAGAAAGGCATAATGGCAGCTGTACGACACACACGGATTTGCTGCCCTCAAATATATTCAAACAATGCAGTGGGGTGATTACATCCTCATCAACAATCCAGTGTGCGTGTAGCCACCCAGTCTAATAGCCGATAATGGCGCCTTTGTAAAATTGAGTCACTTAATATTTGCGGCAGGAATGTCTCTGACTTGATGATTGATGAATGGGTTGTGGCCCAGTGTTCTGCCTTCTCTCCAAAACAGTATTTCCCAGACCTGTATCTGAAGGCTCTCCGTCTCTAATATCAATAAACTGCATAAAGCAGATGGAAACTAATTGAAACCATCCAGATGAACGTTCTATTGTTGTTCAAAAAATGTAACACTATGAATGGGAAGAAGGATAAAATGGCTTTAGCTGAAGCAATAGGGAGCGAGGGGAAGTGAGGAAACAACAGTTCAACCTTGAGTCGCTCCTTTGATTTTTGTTATCAGGCCACTCGCAGATAAGAATGAAAGTTCTCCCGACAGCTGTGTGCTGCATAAAAGGGGGGAAACGTTTGTGTTTTATCAGAAGGGGGAAAATGTGCCACGATTCGCTTGCCACTGTCAGCCTTTTTCAGTCTTAGCCGTCATCCCATCAATGTATAATCACCCGCCTTTGGGAAGATGATAATGACATGGCCAGAGGTATTCATTTATGCTGTAAGGCAGTTATACCTTTTGGGAAAGAATGGCCTGAGAGGAATACAATACTGCATTAATTCCTTTGTAAAAGTGCTTTGCATTTTAAGTGTTGGATCGGACTCAACCTAATGTTTTGTCTGTGATTCTCATAGTCACTTCATAACAAAAAGGTTTGGACTGGAACACGCCATATTGACTTGGACTCTTAGGGATTCTGATGCCCTGTACACATGAACTGTAGCTGTATCTTCCGTAAAGTACTGTACTCTTTTCCCATTTGAGGGACTCATCCCCAATCGTTTCCTCAAGTATGACAGGACCAACTGACTTGACTTATGTGCTTTCACTCGCTGTTGCCACCATGCCCTTTTTCTTCTCACTTCTTTTCATTAGCGTACGCAGGACTGTGTGTTCACGCCAAGTTTAGGAACACTCCTTGCAGCTGATGATTGCTCGCTCAGCCCCCTCTCCGTGCCTATCAGTGCTACTTCCTCTATGCCGCTCAGTGACACGCACACTGTGATATGGCTGGCTACCTAATTTGCCAATGAATAATGCATGTGTCTCAATGGTAACCTTTGAGATTATGCATTTGGTCCCAATCCAAACTGGTTTGAATGGCTTTGACGAAGCTCTGTGCCGATAGTTTTGATTAGTCTGGTACCTACCTACTCCTCTCGACAATTGGCTCTTGTAAATTTAAAAGTTCCTGTTTTATATACAATATCATGCTATACAGTTCTGTAAATCAAACATGACAAGGGGGATCTATCAGAAATGTCTTTATTACGAAAGTTAACAAGAACAACAACAAGTGGAACTGTCCTCCTCATTCATATGCAGGTGCCCTGCTGACTCGCAGCCAAACACTGTCATGAGTCCCTCCGGTGCATTCATAGCGAGTCGGAAATCACAAAACCCTTTAACCTTAACAACAGCTTTGTTACAATTATGAAGAATAACAAATAAAATCGACTTCTTGGCTTTTTAAAATCTGTTGAACCAACCATGGCTAGCTTTAAATGGTTCCGTACTGGCACAGGGGTCACAGTGAGTCCGTCCTTCTTGTCTCGCTTATCCGTTGCTTTTCTTGAACCCATATTGACCAAGCATTCATCCATCCATCCATCCATTTTCTGAGCCGCTTCTCCACACGAGGGTCGCGGGCGTGCTGGAGCCTATCCCAGCTATCATCGGGCAGGAGGCGGGGTACACCATGAACTGGTTGCCAGCCAATTGCAGTTGACCTAGCAAAATGGAAGATAATTCATATAAAGGCGAAAAACACAGAAAAAGGCACCGAATGAAGCACTATAAGCAAAGTAGCAGCTGCAACACTGAGATACACGAGTGGCTGAGAGTGATCCGCTTGCCCAAAATGGCTGCACCGCCCAGGACCAAAAGGGATGAATAAAACTTTTGTACACTGTGATGAGGTGTGAACATCAGGCAATATTATGTTTGGTCTGTGGTTAGTAAATAGTTCAAACACTGAGGCGTTCGTAAATTGGGCTTCCGCTGTATTTCAAATCCACACTACAAACTACTAAAGTTATTCGCCCTTCATGAACTAATGGAAGGTTTCCTCTGGGATCTTCCGCCGTCGTCACAACCATCTTGATGTCATCTTCAAAACGGGTCCACTTGATGATCGCCTTGAGCTTGCAAATCAGCAAAAAAATAAGATGGACCTGGATACTCAGGTGACTAGGGAGATTAATCCAGTTCTTCCACGTTCTTCTGGGCCAGGAACTGTCAGATGCTCAAGGCATGTGCGTTGTCATGGTGATGCAGTAGTTTGTAGTTTGTGTTCAAAACGTGTCTTTTGTGACACCAATCCCGGATATTTTCTGACACACCTCGTACACGCTAACCATGCTCTGCGCTGGACACTGCAGTTATATATTCGACAGTCTCCAGTTTGCTGTGGCAGGTACTTTTGTGCTGGCTGCAATCTCCTCAGATAAAATGTGTTTCTGTACCACAGTCAACAGCTTACCGGTACATGCTGATAATTTAGTACAGGAGTGTCTTGTTTTGGTGTGTTTTTCACAATTTTGAAGTGGGAAACAGACGATTCCAAACTAAAGCAAGTAAAGCAAGTCCCTTAGATAACTGGCATAATTGAGTTGTTATTCATACTTTTCGGTTCATTTGGAATTGATTTTTGTTGTCCATTGAATTATTTTTCCAGATCCACAAAATGGAAACCTTTACTGCTGGTGGTCTAACTTTTTCTATTCCCGCCTGTCTTCATTAGAGCAAACACTCTGGCCTCAATATGTTCTTCCCAGCTTAGCCAAGAGCAAAAGAAGCAGCACTTCCAAATGTCATCAAAAGGTGGGAAACTGCATATCCCATCTTGTGTGCTCTCTCAAAAGAACACTCATTGTGTTATTTTTGGAATTGGCGGGGCATAAAAAAAATCATCTCAGTCATGTGTTAATATCACACTGTGTTCCTGTGAAATTGTGTGTGAGAGAGCTCCTGCACCCGTACTTGACCAGCATTAGAGAAGCTGTGCAAATGAGAGAACTTTATGCAGTTCCACACTTCACCGTCTTAATGCTGAATCATATCTCGCTCCTCCACATTCCCTTCTTGTGCTTGCTTTAATTTGCTCCTTGCCCTGAAAAACTTTTTACCTCTCTTTAAACTTTTTTTTTTTTTTTTTACCTGCAACTGTCTCAAAGTCAGCCAGACAGACATTTTACTGCCCTGGAAGTGGAGGGAAAGTTTTATTTTTTTATTTTAAATGAACAAATTCTAATTAAAGTGGTTAAGTGTTTCTTTATGTTTGCTTATTTAGACTGCAGTTTTTTATTTCTGCGATTACTCCAGCGTTTTACTGTATAAACGCAGGCTAAATCCACAAAAATATATGCCCAGATGTAAGAAACCAGAATTAAAGTTTAAGTTACAGTAGTAGTGTGTAATTATCGCTGTCAGCTAAAAAATGAAATGCAAAAATGTACATCAGAAGAAGAAGAAGAAGAAGAAGAAGAAGAGGCGGACTGAAGGAAAAAAGAGAAGGGGAGGGGGGGACTGCATCAGTCATAGCCGGGCTTGGAATGCTCAACTTTCTCATGCTGCGTTACTTAACCAGCTCACAATTATTTAAACTGGGCACGCTCGAGGCTGGCCAGGATAAACAGCAAAACACAGAGCAGCGCCCCAGCACCGTAATCAGAATCATATACAAGTCAGCCAACTGCTTATTATAAGATACTTAGAATGGAGTGCGCCGCTTGAAGCCAACGAACAAGAAAAATCACTTTTCAAGGCTTGACTTGTGCACTGACAGACGTGCTGCAAAGTCAACTGTCTGTGACTTAAAGGCATCGCTGAACAGTCAGGACACATATTTGTAGGAAAATATCATGACCAAAATCATCACGATTATCGGAATTATCATGATATTTTGTCACGGAATTTACTTAATATGATGACCCGACTGACACGTTTTTGGAGATACGAGCCGTCGTTCGGACGATTTATTTTGCTTTGACATGTGAGCAAAAACTCGAGATACGAGCGCTGTATGGTGGGAGTGACTTGGCCTCAACGCACTTCAGAACACTCAGCAGTTTTCAAACAAAACAAAACAAAACAAAGAGAAAATGGTGTGTATTTAAAAAAAAAGTCCCTTTTGGTTAATGGTAACAAACAATGCAAAACGCCATAGATGGGCTAATGAAACTAACCCTTTAAGCAACAGATATTTGAACAAAACCGGTGGAGCAATACATGGAGACAGAAAATATATCAATATTTACAGGCATACTGTGTATTCCTTTACCTTTGCGAACAATGACTAATACTGCAGCTTACTTAGAAGCTGTGACATCCTTAATCCATATGTATTGTACTGCCCACAGGTGGCCAAGGGCGTGCACACCAGAGAAAGCAGCACGATGTCCACTGAATTGAAGCAAAAAATACGGCAAAAACTGTTTAATTCTATACGTTCTGTTTAATTTCTTATTACTGTATGTTTTATAAAATGCAATCTTATGGAGTGCTATTTTTAGAATTTTTGTTCAGTTTTTTTTTTGTTTTTTTTTTGAGGAGGCTGGAATGGATTAATGGCATTTCATTTCAATGGGGAAAGATTATTTGCAATACGGGTGTTTTGAGTACAACTTGTATCTCAACACACCATTGTGTTTAACAGTGGTGGGACTCTTAAATTACTAATGTAATTCATTACAGGCGTTGTAATTAATTCATCTCATTGGATCAAGTAAAAACCGTAGTGACGATAATTACAATTTGAAACGGTACTACCAACTGTTTGAAATGTCATCACGTATATCAGGAAACTGTTTCAACCCTGGAAGACTCTACTTACAGTAAGCCCTGAGTTGCTCTTTCTTTCTAACTATCAACAATGTTTTTGTTGTCCTTTTGTTCCATGTGATCGGAAAAACCCTATTGGTTTTGAATGATGTCCAAACTGCTATTGATCCCTAAGGGAAGTTGATCACTGATAGATCGTTTGACCCCCCGAAAAGACAGTTTTAGTGGTTCTGAACTGATGCTATCAAGTTTTGCTGTGTTCTTCCCACCAAAGTATGAATTCCAAGCCAGGAATTCGGGGTCAGGGACCTTGTGGGTGCCACAATGCGGACTCCTGCAAAACGCTTAGCCGCACCCCTCGCACACATAATGAGCGTTCTGCTTCTGCGAGATGTATGTCTTTCCAATGAAATAACAGAAAGGCGCCTCATCTTCCGAAGGACAGACGGAGACAGCATCGTTCTGCCGAAAAGGTCACTTGCTTCATTCCCGCTCAGTCAGTGGTAATTGCGTCGCTATGAGCCGGAGAACATACAACTGCATATTTGTGTTTGCAAGTGCTAAAAATGCAAATGAAGGGCAATGGAAGGAGTAAATGCAGCAAGGCATTAGAAGGACTCTCTAATTTGTTTTTGGCTCATTAGCCCACATCCTCCCCAACACAGAGTCCTCACGACTAGTTTAGAAATAAATTGTTTAGTACTTTAGCCACAAGGAATGAAGGAAATAATCACTTCTTGACATGCCGCGGGATAAATGACATCTACGATGACTGCTTTTCAGCAGCACAATGTGCCCATATTAAGAACTCCAAAAGCCAGCCAGTTGAGACTAATCACATTTACTGCCAGATCATCACCAAACTGCCCCCGTCTGGAATTAAGAGAAAATCACCAACATTTATATTTTAGTTCATCCCTTTTCATCCACTTGTTACACATTACTGTATTTAAAATAGTTGAAGACCACTTTAAAAAAATGTTTTAAATATTAATTGATATGCCATAGTTTTATAGCTATTGACATTTTTCTGGGCACATTAATCACAAACAGATTTATGAAAAATACATTTGCAAGAAAAAGTATGTGAGCAGCTCTCCTAAGGAGAGTAGAAATGTTTTTATAGGCAGGGCAACTTTAAGCAACACGTCCAATCTCATCACATTGATAGATCTTTACGTTGGCTGACTCCTGACTCTGATTAGCTCTTGAAGAAGTCATTAGCCCAGGGTTTCATGTACCTTTCACCCCCTGTGTTGATGAAATGCTATGTCCATTGAAAACATGAAAACGCATAACTGTTGTGTGGCATTAGTTTATGCAGACTGTGTTTGTCAATTAACGCAAATATTCAGGTATTTACAAAGACTTAACATACTTTTTCTGGCAACTGTGTAAATACAACTCTAGGAGTGTCTACTTAGATCTTAGAGCAGTAGTTGTGCATGGCCCATATACAGCATTTGACCCAGCACGGCATGCAATTATGAACACAACGTTTAACCCCCAAATGCTCATAATATTTAACAATAAACACAGGATAAAAGGGGAGGAAATGGATGGCGATAAAATCAAACATTTGTTCACTTTTGGCAAAGTGTATTTTAGTGGGATTAAACCCTGTTGCACACACTTTTCTTGTAATTGTAGCACTTTTCGATTACAAATGTAACAAAATGAAATGGACAGTATATCTATTACTCGTGGCAAGTACTGTACAAGTGAAAGACTTGCTAACACTAAGCCGTGAGCTTTTTCAAACCACAAAACACAGGGTCGTTCACGAATGAAAGCCTCTTTTTCTATGGATTTGGGGTCTTTTAGTGGCTTTTAGTCCCGCTGCTTCAGCGCGTTTGCACTGCAAAAGGTCTTTGCAATGTATTTGAGTCGTCTCCACAGCCAACAAACTGTGCTATATTACGAGTCAGATGGTGCGCACTCAGCCCCCATTAGATGTGGTGCGCTGCCGGTATGGATTTACTTGACCACAGGCGTAGTCAAATTGAGGACTCAGTGTATCGCGTGACTATTAAATGTTATCATAACGTGAGCCGTCGTACAGAAGTTAAAATGATGTCCTCTGACTTGGTGGTGTTGACAGCGAGAGAATTTCCTTGGACTCACTTAAACAAAGAACTGTAATGCCATACTGTCCTATCATGCCTGCCAAGGAGAAGGTGGCCAATTGGTCGGCGCCTGGCGTTGAGCCCAACCCCCAACCACCCCCCCCCCCCCCCCCCACCCCACCCCCGCCCCCCAGAGCAGCAGCTCTCACATTCCCGTGACACCTGGACAGAGAGCGCACGGACCCTCTAACACGGACCCGTGAGATTCGGGTTTTTTCATGTGGGTCGTGTGCGAGCCCCGCATTTCCAAAGCGACTGACAGTTATTTCAAGGGTGCTGACATTGGGGACTTTGGAGATGTTATTCAGGTGTATTTGATGAGCTGATGGTGCCAACGATTTATGTATGATCGACTGAACTAGCAATTGGAATTCCCTTAGAAAATTTCGCTATTGTTCTTGACAAACTAGTCACTCTTGAATAATTGATTCAGTTCCAAGTGTTGTGATTCAATATTGAAGGTACAGGGACACACTACAATAAGTTACTATACATTATGAATATACTTGAAATTTTCGATTGCACTCCCTGCTGTGAGAGCATCCCCAGAAAGCTGACGAAAAAGCAAATATTACTTGTGGACTTTGTCATTCAGATGATAAAGTCTTAGTTCCACCTCCAAGTTTTCAGTGAATTATTAGGTATAGTTTTCCCCGAATTGTTGATCTGGGCACGGTACAGAGATTCTGGATTTGAATCTTGGCTCCGACTCTTCTGTGTGGAGTTTGCATGTTCTCCCTGTGGTTTTTCTGTGAGTACTCTGTCTTGAGAAAAACATTTGGTTAATTGAAGACTCGAAATTGCCCATAGGTGTGAATGTGAGTGAATTGTTGTTTGTTTTTTTCATTTGTGGAATGGCAGCGGCTGTTGTTGTGCCCATTGTTCTTTTTTTTTGAGGCAGGGTAAGACCAGGAATATAACTCTGTTAATGTTTCCCCATCTCATCGCAATCCCCAGATCCCAATGCAAAAATGCCCTCTATGGGATATGAGCAGTCTATGGATAGCATGCGATCAGACACTTCATGTGCGAGGCCATGCCATGAGATCGTTGCCACATTATTCCCGTTCCGCTTGCTGCTGATGTGCTCATTGACCATCTCCCTGCCCATTCTGCTACCATTTCCCCACAGTTATGTGTCCCTACATCAGCCTCTAATACCTTGCTATTACCGTAATGAGTGGGTGCGTTAAGGTCCAGACCCATTGAGGCACACATTTGGTAGGCTATCGCTTCAAGCGAGTTTCACTTCTTCCAGCCTCATCAGCACTATTGGTTTGAGAATAGCAGCGTATCCTAACACAGTAACATGACATCCTTTATCTTCTTAATGCCCTCCCAATGTGTGTATATGGAATAAAAGGCCATATGTTTATTTTTCGCTTAATGATAGCCCCTGTCTACTACTCCTCTGACATCTCCAATTTTCAACACATTTCATAATTCCCCACATTTTTCCTCCTTAAATGTGTTGTGTTTTGCAGTAGCTGAATTGAACTCATGCCTCAATCTCCCCTCTGTAGAATCTGGAGGGGAGTTTGTTTATGAAATTAACATTCCTGGCCCACGCTATAGAGGCGCACGTTTTTTTTTTGCTTTCGCTATCATCGTCTTTGTGGTAATTTCACAGTCCACTAGTGAAGCAGAGCTCTCGCCAGCTGGTTGGACTGGATGTTTACGGCTTTTGCTTCTACTTTTCAAAGTGGAGATGTCATTTTTTGATGGGATTTTTGGCCTTTTCTTCCAACAATGCATCTACTTGTTGAAGGAGAGGTGAACTCTGGGGTTCCACTCAGCTTTTGCAACTCAAAACTCTGCTTTTTAAGGAGTCAGAGAGCATTCAATTCAACAAAGGCCTGGCTTTTGTTTATGTCACGCTCAAAACACGTAATCCGACAAATTTTTCTTCCAGAGTTATGGGAAGAGCTGACTCCTTCTTCTTTGTTGATGCTCTGCAATTCCTGGTTTCTTTCCATGACAGTGTGTGTTGTCATTAGAGAGCCATTAAAGGTTAGGATCTGGAAAGAAGCCCTTGTTCCAAGTCGCAAGTACAAAACAAAACATTCAATCAGACGGTAAGAAGACTATGCCTATTGATAAGGCGAGGGTGTGTCAACACACATTAATTAATTAATCGCGGTCACTACAGTACCTGATTTTTATTTACTGGCAACCAGTGTCACCTCTGGGAACGTCTTTGCTTCTCGTGAATCTTTCAGTTCCTGTGATTAATATGAAAAGACAGTCAGACCGCCAAAAATGTTCATATGGCTCACTTTCATGTTGGAGTTCTTTCGCAGGACAGCTTTGGCAGCTTGTCACCTGTTTCTCCTACATTTTTCTTTTCCAAATGGAGGAACTCATATGAACCAAAATGGCAGACAGACAAAATCTTGAATATTGTGGTGTTGCAACCCTGAACAATTTGGGGGTTCAATGCCTTGGCAGTAGACAAGCATTTCTCCAAGAACTTAATTTTCAGTTGGATTCTAACCTTTAACCTGTTTGTCACAAGCTGAGCCCTTATGGTCTGAACTACTGCCATGCCTAAAATATAGTCATCAGAAGTTGTATTCAAACCCACCAGTATTCCTTCCCTCCATTTTCTATGGCACCTGTCCTCATTGGGGTCACAGGTAAGCTGGAGCCAGCCCCAGAGTCTTCAGTTAACCTCTAATGCATGTTTTTAGAATGTGGGAGGAAGCCAGAGTACCCAGAGAAAACCCCCACAAACTGAAACTTGCGACGTCTTGACTGTGAGAAATTTGTGATAACCCGCCCACCAGTAAATACCTGTAAACCATAAAGAATAGATTTAATCCTTGTATATACTTAAAGTCGTATTATTTGGAGATGAAGCCATGTTTCCTGGAAAAATATGCCTCAAGATGTATTCCAACATTTGAAGATTGAATAGCCACTTGCAGATTTTGTAAGAATTCAGCTCAGTGAGCATCGAGAGCAGTGATTCACAACCACTGTGCCACGTCACACGACCTTACTGCCATTACTTGTCTGTCAGTGATCATCGAAGAATTAGGAGTTTTGTTGGACCTCATTCTAGATGAATTATACAGTGGTTAACATCTTTTTACTCTTGTCTGACAGCGAAGAAAAGACAGTTCAAACATTGGCAGGTTTAGTTGCAATGGTTTGAGCCTGGAACAAACTAACCCACAAATTAATGGGAAATTGTTGAAACAGATTCTGTTCAACTTTGTAGTTTCCACTGTATCGATCACGTTTTAATAGAGTCCACTGCTGACTACATAAGGCAGCACATGTAGAGAATATGCCACTACTGGTACTCTCTTACTTGCACTACTAAGTCATTAAAAGTCAGGGGGGCTCATACTTGTCGCAAGAGTCGTGTCCCACTTCCTTTACGGCGGCACACTGGCCCGTGAGCCGTAGCGCAACAATTTTCACCGCAGAGTTATGTGTCATTTACGGTGAAGTTATTATGAGGCGTACTCTGCAGTGCAGTGGCGCTCACATGCCTGCAGCAAGTGTAAAGTGTGTCCACCTCGGTCACACACACTCCTCAGAATGGCAGTTGGTCCAAACACGCTTATAACTGATTTCTTCTGGCCTTTTATAGCTCTGTGCCCACACGCCAGTGCCCACCCACTGTCAATGAAGTGTCAGCAGGCAGCATCCCAAACAATGGCCCCGTCAGGCCCTTAAAAGCCAGATTAACTCCCCTGACCCGACTGTTTGGGACTTGGCAGGCTCGTGGCAGCCTGCCTGGGCACGGCGCACGAGCAAAAGACCTTAATTGGACAACGCGCAAGCGCCGGTGCCGGGGGGAGAAGTGGGGGGGTTGGCGGCAGTCGCCCGCTCTTAGCCCTGTTTAGTTTTCATCAGAGTGACGCGAGCAGCAGTTCGAAGTTTCATGTTCGAAGCTCTCTGCTCTTGGTAAAGACACATTCCCGCTAGTCAAGCTCAAACTGAGGCTGAATATATTTTACCATTTGCTCTTAATTTAATCTAAGGTACTTCCATCCTGTGATTGGATTTTATCCACTGAAAAAACAACAAAAAAACAACTAGGTCCTCATGTGGCCATTTGTCCAGAGGCGGCGGGCCAAATAGGAAGTAGGAAAGGATTAGATGATTTTAGGCAGCTTCGGAATTCGCCCTTTCCTCCCCATTTTGATTCACTTCCTTCAGTACAAGACCAAAATAAAGCCCCTGTCACTCAGGGGTATGGCTTTCAAAGTCATTGTAACCCTTTAATCACATTGCGGTACCAGTTACAATCATCCAAATACAAGTGGCTGCTGGGTCTGTGTTGAGGAAAACTGTCCATACGCTCTTGCATGTACTTATTCAGACTATTGGGGCAGGGTGAGGTTTGAGAAATAAATCACTGGAAGTGCTCCACCGAGTCTAATAAATTGAGAGCACAATGTCACAATGCTCTTTTGTCGAATTATATATCCCTCGTTGTCACTATGAAAGGCCTTCAAGTGAACACCTGATTTGTGTCCAGAATGCTATCAGCATTGTTAGGCCTCTTGTTTGTCTGTCAAAAAATATATATCATGCTAATTAAGCTCTAGCTTCACACTGGGCTTCTAACAGTCTAAGAGGTGTCTTCACATGCTGGTCTATGTCAGGCGATTGGCCAACATTTAGTGCAGCTTCCGAAGCCTTTTTTATGGTGGCATAAATGCAGGAATGCACTAAGTACTTTGAAAAAGTGCTGTGGTTGTTATGAAGGTAAAAGAGGAAATGAAAAAAAAAACACATTTGGGAAAACATCCTGCAAGTTTGGGTTTATAGCGTTGTGCCCAAAACCCCCATATGATCCAATGTGCTTGTAACAGTACTATGTGTCAGTCTAGTTAGAACTGTGTTTTGTTATTTGTTATTTAGTTTTTTGTCATATCACTACAGAAGGTTCCATTGATAGCAAAGAGAGAAAGTGTCATGATAACTGTAGACCCAGTAATTGAATTGAATTTGCAATTGGATAGGTTTTGGCCGCTCACTACGATTATGAATTGGATTGAACTGAATATCACGATACATAATACCACGAGCTCGTGGTTAACATTTTTGTCTCACAATTCTGAGGGTCTGTGTTAGAACCTACGTTCCCTGTTCTTGTGGGGGGAACTGCGGTTTTGTCCTACATGCCAAAAACATGAATGTTACATTTATTGAACACTCTAGATTGTCCATAAGTGTAAATGTAACTGTATCTTTGTCAATATGCGGCCTGTGATTGACTGGCGAGTCTGCCTTCGTTTTATTTACTTTTAATATACAATGGTGAATGTCTCAGCAAGGTCCTCGAGGGTGCGTGTGAGTTTGCCCAACTAGTCTACATGTGATTTGTGCACTTGTAGGTGGTTCAAGCGTGTCCCTCGAGGAATCCTGTGGGGGTCCTCTGGGAGTATGCTATACCGGACCCTCTGATAGTCACTGTTCAGTCCCTGTACGACTGGTGTCAGAGTTTTGTCCGCGTTGCCGGCAATAAGTTAGATTTTTTTTCACGGATGCAAGCGGCCGAACTGAGTTTCCTCCCTTAGAGGTAGGGTGAGATGCTCGTCATCTGGGAGGGGCTCAAAGTAGAGCCGCTGCTCCTCCACATCTGGGTTTCCCGGCTAAAGCTACTGCCGCCGTAATCTGACCCCGGACAAGCAGAAGAAAATCGATGGTTAATGTCTCTGTATGCAAATGTTAAAATGCTACCTAAAGCCATGTCTGGACAGTTAATGACAGTATTTATTTATTATACATGATTTGTCCTCGTGACTAATGATGATTTTCAACGAGACGACTACAAACTTAAAATATTGGGAAGTACCCATATCCTGTAAAGATACTAAATTCCTTACTATTCCTTACTCCATTAGAGAACAACCTAATGGAAACAGAATGCAATCAAACACACGTTTGCTTGCTGATTGCTGGAAGACAAAAGACTCAGCCAGGAAAAGGATTACACAACACCCTCTTCATGCAGAGGTGGTTGACATCTGTGACACATCTTTAATTTGAATTGCAGCCTCATCGGCTGTGAGTTTTCCTTTACTTTGTCAACAGGTGCAACAGTCTAAAGTTGAGGGGGGTTTAGGAGGGAGTAGTGCCGCCGCCAGTCAACAGGATGCACACCCGCCACAGTTTGTGTCAGAGGACAGGAACTCCCACCGGCACTGTCTTGTCACGCACATACAATCATAGGTCTTTCCTGCACATCCTTGGACCTTTTCAGAAAGCCCCTGAGTCGTTGCTGCACGGGTCAGAATGTACAATTAGATGACTGCCCCCCCCCCCCCCCCTTTGCGTGCCTTTCTCCTCCTCCTTAATGTCACATAAATCCAAACATAGCACAGATCCCCTCCAGCTGTTTTCTCTTATATGTGCTGTAGTTTAAAAGACAGCCTTCATGAGCGATATAGCTTTTTGCTGCATGTTTACAGGGATTCTTTACAAGCAAGCAGACATTAAAGATAATGAGATGTTACACAGTGGATGCAGGCAGCTGTACGTTTGAATGCACGTCCGCAGAGTGCCGTGGCATCGCCCTCACTTCTGGGCCCGTTGACACTCTGCCAGCTTCCAGGGCTGAAGGCACTTTTTTTTTCCTGAGCGCGTCCCCTTTAATCAGACGGCGGTGTTAAAAAGCTGACATTCGAAACGAGGCTCTGCGCTAATGAGGGCGAGTCTGAGGAACCCCAGATGAGCGCAATATGTGTTTATCAGTTCGGCAAACAAACAAGCTGTCCTTATTTACAGCCCACGAGTTGGAGGTTGAAAGCCATGTGTGCCTTGCCGCACATTGGAAATTAATGAGGCTTAAGCTATGTACTTACTCGAGGGATGTACAACGGTTATTTGGCAACCGCTTATGAGGTTCAAACAGGCTGCCCTTGTTGATATTTTAAAAGGTGTTTACGGTATTTATCATGATTCTTTCCAATGAACAGTGTTCTTTTAGAATGCAAATGACCTTGCTATACAGCTGATTTCAAGGAGGTTTTGATTCTTGTAACACTCGTTTTTCTTGTTTGGATGCATGTTTAGTGCGTGGGTGGTTTACCACGGAGAAGCCATGGCTTGAGTGAGTTGTGTGTGTGTGTGCAGGGAGTGTGTGTGTGCGCGAGTGAGAGAGTGTACATGAGAGTGCGAGTGTGAGAGGGAATGAGAGTAACAGTGAGTTTTTGAGTGTGTGAGCATGTACAGTACATGTGTGCTTATGTGCGCACGAGTGATCATGAGAGTAAGCGCGTGTGAATGTGTGTGAGCGAATCCGAAACACCAAGAAGCACGAGTCAATGAAAGTGAGGGGGCCTCACCCTGCCGGCCACCACTTTGCCGTCTGTTTATTTGAGTTTCCATGTTGTCTGTCGTGCGGTTGACTGATAGCATTCAGAGTGTTGACAGGACCAGGTGGATGTCTATCTATCTCCTCTACCATAGGGGTTGTGTTTAAGCGCTTTGTGTGTCTGTGCATGCTGGGAGGGCAGAACGTGTTTGACCCCCTCCCCCTCTTATCTCCAGCACCCCGGAGTGTTTGTTTTCACAGTCACAGTGCTGAAATCACGTGACCCTGGGCGGTATCTTTCATTCGGACACCCCTCCACTTACACACACATCAACTCGTGCTGTATCGCACCCCAGCATGTGGAACAAATAATAAACCCGATATTATTGATTCCAGGAGGTGTTCTTACTGACTGGAAAATGAAAAAATGGACACGCTTGGTTTTTCAGACCACTGAAAATAACTCAAAAGACCATTAGATTCTAGCAGACTGGCAGGAGAGGCTAGTTGCGGGGTTGACACTGGAGAAAGCACGGTGGTAAACCTCTTAAGACTATACAGAGAAAGGTCCAGTAGTGGTGGAGGTTCACAGCTGTTTAGCATTAAAGTACAGTAAGTGCCCAAATAAAGATGTTTGTGATATACGGTACATAAAAAAAAAAAACTATAGTAAATGGGCCTACTGTATGCATCAGTGAGTCAAACATTTAATAAAATGGCTGATAGGAAAGTAAAAAATGTAAATTGTTATCGGTTGCAAATCAACGACACTTCCGGTGCATTTTTCCCTTAATCAAATCATCTGTAAGCCATGTATTTTTAATGGTAATGTTGGAAGATGAGTTTGAAATTATAATCAGGCCTTTTCACTCCGCACTTGGCATGGCGCAGCATGCCGTCGACTTTCCCATTCATTCTACCCGCTCAGCCTGAAATACACCTCCAAGCCCTCTTCGTGGAACTATGCGTAGCTCACGAACAACCTTAAACTCCGAGATTCTGCATTGAAGTTAGTATAGGATGCACCCTTTCCCTTTCTTTTTTTTTTTTGCTGCTGCATCGCCTCCTCCTCCCTAAAATAAGCAAAGTCAGGGCTTTCTTTTGGAACACTGACAAATTCATATTGCCGAGTTGCGGTCTACTCAGCGGGGAAAGCCTCCCGATTGTCGGCTGCTACGTGAGCACTTCCAAATGTGGCCGTGGTCGGTACTGGTCGCACCCAGGTGCTGTCATCCTTGAGCGCTGCCACGCGAACCTTTTACACTGAGCGAGTGCGGTGTGAAAAGGCCTGAAAGTGTTTTGGGATCATAGTTTTTTAAACTATTAAGATATTGTTTTGGACAGGGTTCTCCATAACATCAGGGCTTGGTCCCTTACCCCCTCAATTAGCAAAGGTTCAGTGTAAAACCCTTCCCTAACAATGATTAACAATAATAAGTGGATTGCCTGTTTTTAAACTCTATGGACCAACCTGGACACCTTATGTCTAAAATGATCAATGACCATAATTCTGCTTTTATTCAAGATGAACCGGAGACAATAAATAAATAAATAAATAAACAAACATATCATATGGAATTGATAAAGTAATTGTTGGTTTATAGTCCAGGACTTTGTCTCATTGTGCCAGAATACCATAGAATGTATTGAGCACATAAAATCCTGTGTTATTGCAGCTATTGCTGATTTTGCAACACATATTTTTAATAAGTATTACTCAACTGTACTAATGAAATGTGCTCACCCCCTCGTCTTGACATTTCAACTATGGCACAGTTGGCTGTGACATTTTGTAGAAAATGTAGTCGGCCGTAGCGGCCAAGCACAAAGGTGCTGACTCGCCCTTCACAGTTTGTGTAGATAGACGAAAATCCGAGATCTGCTTTGCTAGTGTTGACTTTGGAGCTCTTCTCTGGTATTAAATAAGGACAATCAGCGCTATGTTACTGAGCCGGCTTCTTGATCGTGCGAGTATCTGGCCCCCTTTCAGCAACCGACATCCATTTCACCGTGTCGACCATGCATGCGGGTCCTTTTCTTCTCATCTTCAGCGGAAACCTGTCTCAGGGACCCACCGAGATGTGGGAGCTCGTCAAAGGCGGCTTTCCAGACAGTCCTGAGAGTTTGGATGCCGGCCAAGGCAGCCCCGATCCCTGGAGCACTGCAGGCAGCGGTGCACAGAGCCAGAGTTGGACGCCTGCCACTCATTTACGTGCTGTCCTGTTGTTTTAGTCTTGTCACGATAGCCCCTGGTGCATGATTGGAAACACGTTGGAGCCGGTGCTACTCCGGGTCCATATTAGGACCACTCACTCCTCAAAGACTCTTGTTGGCAGTATGAATAGGATGCAGCAGGGTGTAAAGTCATTATTTTACACTGTGTTGATTTCTAAGAAATGTGAAAGTCTGTCTCGCAGTGTGAGTTTTGTGAGTCCATATGCGGTAAGGTCACGCAACTAATGATGTGTTTGCATTTTCTCGTACCTTCTGCTCCTTTACTGTCACTGCAGTGCCGTGTTGAAAAGTTTACTTTGCCCTGTTAGCAGTAACTCTTTGACACTTTGGTTTTGGGCCCTCTTTATGCTTGCTCTGTGTCAGTTTAAGAAGGTGCTTTTGGCAGCCTGATATGACAGTTTGGCTGTCGAAAGTTTAAAGAGAGTATCATCTCCTGTCCAAACCTGTTTCAATTACTATATTGTCATAGCGATCAAGGATATGGTCTGCTTACTGTAGGTTTGGCCACATTGGCTAGGTAAGTTCATGGGAAACATACAGTATTTTTGTATCCTTTTCTCACTTCAACTAAGTAGGATTTCTTTTATATATATATATAGTTAGTAGAAATGGACTTAGTTATAAAGTACTTACCCTCTTAAGCCATCTGCTTAGAAATATTTGTGATTTCTTGTGGCTTATCGACTGTACATTTTAGGTTTTACTCCAGTTTGTGCCTAACTTTTTGTGCGATACGCTACTTAAATTCTTGTAAATGTCAGTGAGTTTTGCAGAATATTCTTCCATTGGCTTTCATGCTTGTTCTCTTCAGGGTAACGGGTGTGTCGGCTGACTTTGGGCGAATGGTGGGGTATACACTCGACTGGTCACCTGCCAATTTCAGGGCACAAACAGACAAACAACTGCTCACACTCACATTCATGCTTATGGGAAATGTAGAGTCTCTAATTAACCTAACAAGCATATTTTTGGAGGAAGCAGGAGTAGAACACGCCAATTCTTCACGGGAAGGCCAGAGCTGAGATTCAAACACTGAACACGGCAGAACTGTGAAACAGACATGCTAAACACTAGCACACCATATTAAATAGTTGATACATGAGCGACCAAAGCAGTTACCAGAAATTAGAAAACAGTGTTCCACAAGGACAAAGACAAGAGATTTCTATTGTTTTCCTGTATCAAGTCTTTATTTAGATCCCAACACACAAAAGGGACAGCTCCAGATATAGCTGAGCAGAAAGTGCAGCCACTTCCAGTGTGAGTGAGACAGAGTGATGTCCAGTTGTGTTCAGGAAAACTCACGCACAAATAGGTACACTTGCAAACACACTCTGTGAGGTCTCCTTAATCACAGTTTTGCCGAGTGCTGATTCTCCCCTCGAGGAGTTTGTGTCCCCTTGTACTGCTCTGACCGACTTTGTGGTGTGCTGCTGACAGTGCAAGTGTGTCAGTGAGTGAGGGAGAAAGGGAGAGAAGAAGGGGAGGGAGCAGTGTTGCTTGTGGGAGGAGATGGAGGAGGGAGTGAATTGGAGGAAGAAGGAGTAGCCTTCTCAGTTTCTGGATGTCCTGCTTGCTCTGGGCTACAGAGTGAGCGCAGTTGCTTTCCTCTCCCTCTGAGAGGCAACTGCTCCTTTTTTTTTTATTTTAAAAAAACTTTTTATTTAATTTTTTTTCTTTTTCTTTTCAAGTTTTTTTTCCATCCAAGCCATCCATTGTGGTTCTTTGACTTCCTGTCACGGGACCCGTGTGTCCCAGTCTTTTGTTATTGTTTTGGAAACGGAGGCGAGTATACCATGCCGGTAGTTGGCGTCGCTTCCAAGCTCAGGCAACCCTCTACGGTGAAGCCGGTGCACACCGCACTCCCCATCCCGAGCGCGATCCGGGCCGCCGCCGCCTCTCACGGCTACATGGCCCGGCAGCAGGAGCTCAAGGCGAGCGATGGCGTCCCGGCGCTTTCTTGCCAGCTGTCAGTCAAGTCTGAGTACCAGTCTGCGAGGACGCCCGAGGGAAAGTCCAAGGCGGAAACTGAGGAGAGCAGGATCTGCAAGGTTGGTTGACACTGAATGTCTATGTAGTGTTTATAGTATACCTTTATGGTGAAGAAGATTGAGTTTTCCATGTTGGATTGAGCAGGTGCATGTGGAGCACAGGCACGGGGATGACTCAGTGATGCTGTTTGAGGAAGGGATTACCTCATCCTGCTGCCCTTTTGGTATCTGTGTCATTTGCAGGAAATAGATGATGCATGTAGTCAAGATCATTAGGATCACAGCCAAGGAAATGTGCTGTTAAGTCTGTCTTATCTGAATACACTTTGTTCTGAATGACATAGCTAAATGTACTCTAAAGTGGTGCAATAGACCCACAGAGAGTTTTCCCTGCTGCACAGATCTTTGGTTTGCGTTCTCAGGCTCCGACAGAAGAGGCGTGGTCACTTTTCAAAAATCCCCGCCAAGTAGTTTCAACAGCACCTCGTCACATGCTGTTAGAGTCCAAACCGAAACTTTGGCAATCCGGCCGTTCCGTCTGTCCTCCTCTTCTTTTTCACACTTTAAGAAGCCCGGTAGCGAACAAAACAGCAGAGATTTCTCATGACCGGGAGGAAACGTGGGCCAGAGACATCAAAGCATGGGTCAGCGCTCCCTGGCCTGCCTCTAAATCCTCACAGCATGGCTGTGACTGAGTCTGAGCCTGTATAAAGGGCGGCTTGACAAGAGGGGGGCGGTGTTTTATCATTAACCTACTGCTGAGAAGCAACTTCCCTTGCAGCTTGTTCACATAACTCCCTATATCTCTTGTTTTTGGTCTCAGAGCACCAGAATGTATTTCCACAGATTTCTTATAACAGGAGTTATCTGACTTTTTTTTAGCCATCATACAGCAAATAAATCCATTCAAACTTGGAAACTGACAAAAAGTTGTTGCATGCCCCTGCCTGTCAGTGTGGGTAAGGTAAGGCAGTATAAAAGAGGTAATTAGTCTGCCTAATTGTATTGTATGTCGTCCTTTACCAACTTAATCCCCACTGACATAACTGTAAACACATTTCCAAAGTACCAGTGTTCTATCTAATGGTAAGCAGAGATGATGATGTAGGATAAGTTTTTTCATTGATGTGATGATATTTGCAGTAGTCTGTGGCAGGTCCGATACCGTATATCAAGAATCCAAGGAAGTAATTTTTAAGATGCACTCGGTTGGAATCAATCCCTATCTCTGACTTGTCTTCCAAAATGTGTATTTGGATTCATGTATTTCGCTTGTAGGAATGTTGTGCTGCAATGTTTGCTTCAGGAGGAAGTGCACCGGAATCAACTGCAGGGTACCTATCAGCTTGTCTAATAGGGATGCAATTAAACTGTCAAATGAGACCAATGTTTGGCACCGTTCAAACATGAGCTAATGTCAGTAGGATTACGCAATCCTTGTGTGTCGCCTCAAAGCTAAACCCGTACAATTCTATGGGTGTCTTCATGTCGAAGTTTATTAAATGCTGGTGATAGAAGAGCATGTGCTTTGACTTTCTGTTTTGACGGCTTCTACAGCCCATTTAGCCAGCAAACCAGGTGGGCTTGAATTACTTAATACTACTATTTACATTTTTAGAGTTTCTTTTGTACACCACATACATTCTTTGGAAGCATCCCCTTGTTTAATCCTCGTATGATTTTTGCCTGTCACAGGCTCCTGTGCGATGAAGATGAGAACAAGGGCCAACGTTGGCTCCTCCTGTTGTATTCTCTTCTCTGACAGCTCAAATTAGTCTCTAGCCTCTGGCGCTGTGCGATGACGAGGTGGAATGAAGAGCGTATCTGAGTTGACTGGGCTTTAATGGAGTGTCAGTGCCACCACCCGTGATAAGGGATGATCTTGTGCATCAAGGGTTTATCGCTGTCAGAATTCATGTCGGTATTTAATCAATACGTACTTTTTTATTTTCTCGAGGTAAGCAAAGTCGATTCAACTGTACATAACCTTGACCGGTGAGTGCGTCTTTAACTGTGAATGGCAGCTCATCGCATACATGAGCCAAAGGTTGCTATTGCCATTTGACATTGAATGTTATCCTGGAACGTTGCTTGGAAGCATTAAGTACAAAAAGTATGTTCGGAAGTGCAAGTGCCAGATGCACTCACCCACTCACTTCAAAACTTCCTGTTGATTATCTCTTGTGCTCCCAAGGGCGGCGAGCATATTCAAAGTCTGCTGTACCATTTTTGATTATTGTGCTTAGTGACTACTCTGGATTTGCAATTAGAGGACAGATATTATTGTAAATTTGACTGAGTGGGTAACATATAAATATCCCCCAAGGCTTTTATTTTGCTTCTTGGGTACCCTCCGAAAGCCTTGAGCTTTTTACACACTGTATGATCCTTGTGAAATATGACTTACATGTATGGTAAACTATAAACCGCACCCACAACTCTCTGTATTCTGCAGAGTGTCAATGATTTTGTCACAGTTACTCTCTGCAGACAGGCAATTAGAGGTTCATAAAGACCAAGTCATAAATCACACAATCCAAACCCAATAGCCAAAGCAAGTATTTGTCAAGTATTTGTTTAAGTAACGTCCTGAAAATGAATTCCACTCATCCAATGTGTATTCATTACCCCCACTGGATCGCTTTAAGTATACGCATATGCCACTGCATGTATTTGAGAAGTATTTAATTCATGCATATGGGTAGTGTGAAGTATAGTGTGTGTGTAGTTGAAGTGACAGACGGCGTATAAATGTTTTTAAAAAAACACCAGTGATAGATTTATTGAGTCCACCATGCCAACATTCAAAGCATACCGTCTCTTCTGGCTCAGTCGGGTCTAAACCCCCTCCTTTCTCTTTTAGTGACTCTGACACTGCTGAAATAACAGAGGCAGCCAGAGGGGGCCAGCTCGCTCCAGCAGAAGGAGGGGTGGGCAGGATAGGAACTTAATATGTCATGGGTGGTCTGTGTTGGAAGCTGTATCTGGAACACAAATCACGGAGAAGTAGTAAGCGTCCGTACGGTTGTACTTCAAGCCGGTGAGATTAGAGAAGACTCTCAAATGACACGTTCAAGCACTTCTGTGTTGTGCTGGGCCAATCAGAAGGCATGTGTTAACAGGAGAGTCCATCCCCACGCAGATATGAGTATTTCTCCTGACCCTCTGGTCCTTTCCAGTGCTTTTACTCCCAGGTTAAAGACAGTATTTAATTTCCCCGCCGTGCGCACAGACCTCAGTGTTTAAATGTTGGAGCGAGAACACACGGTTTACAGTAGAGCCACACCGGTTGAAAGACAAATTGAGACAAAAAGAGACATAAAGCTTGCCGCCAAACACGTTTGTTTGAAAAATAAATAAATCTCTGACGGTGCACTTTTGTTTATCGGAGCGACTGATGTGGTTAAAAGCGCCTTCATTAAGGACACTAAGGCAAACTGACTTGCAACACCTTGCTGTGTGTTTCCGTGGCCCGAGGCTACATAATTCAACAAGTAACTGGATTAAAGCGAGGGTGAAGCTCCCGCTGGCCTGTTGTTGTCTCGTCATATTGTAAGCTTTCGCTCTGATGTTTGTGGCCAGGGAAGAACTGACACCGATTGGTAGGTAGGTAGGTAGGTAGGTAGGTAGGTATCTGTAAAGCAAAAAGCAAACGCATGAGTTTGGAGATTTCCCCATGTCCATCAACACTCTCTGTCTTCTCAGTTTTCTTAGCATTATCTTCATTCCTTTCTCAATCCCTCCTTTTCACTATGTCCCGCCACCAATTTTTTTCCAAACTGTCTCCTGTCACTGTCTTTTTCCTTTTTCCGATTGCCAGCATTCCTCTCCGTGTTTTTCTTTTTGTCCTCGGCAAACAGCAGCTTCACTTTATTCCGCTCCCTGATATTTTCCTTTTGACCTTTACCTGTCCATCCTATTTGTCAAATTTTTCCACACTCCTTCTACCTTGTCCTTTCCGATCTCCTTCCGCTGTCAATCCCGTTTCCTTTGTGATCCAGGTCCAATGCGAATGGCACGGAGGGGGTTAAACACACACCTGGCCCAGTTCTGTCAGTCCAGCTGTCAACTGTTTTCTGCTGAATGAACCACTCACCTTTTCTCTGTCATTGCCCTCTCCGGTTTATCCTGTTTCTAATCTATTGGTGCATTGTGTGGAGCCGTGAAGCGTGCCATAACACATGCTTACACAGCCTGTGTGTGTGTGTATGTGAGTGTGTGTGGTTTGTAGGTATGCACGGAGAATGGTTACTAATGTTTTGAATCAGGCCAGGGCCGCGGCTGTGGTATTGACTCACTGCTTTACGCACCGCAGCTGTAGTAGGTCATTCACCATCGACACAATTACTGCGTTCCTTTTGCACTTTAGACGGGGTTTCCTGCTCTGAGAAAACATTAATTTAGAGTCAACCAGTTCCTCTCATGAACGCACTAAATATGCTTCTGGTCATAAAAACTGAAGGGAAAATGAAATGGCAGAATAATGTTCACCACAAAGCAGTTAAGAAAAACAACAGCAAAAGTGACTATGTGGTTGTTTTAAAAGAATTTCCTTCCCAAATGAATTAAATGTTGATTCTAAGCCACCATTCTTATCCAGATAGTTTCTCCACCAGGCAAAGCTTGTCATTGCATGGATTGTACAAATTTGCGATTTTCAACTGATATGGTAAAAGGCTGAAAGCTTGAGAAAAATGTCCGATTTACATTTGAGAAAATCTACATTTCTGTCCGTCAGTAAAACATTTACAGCTCCCAGTGCAGTTCCCAGGTGTTTGCACCAGTTTCATTGTGCAACAACATTGTTGCTGCTGACAGTCCTGTGCTTACAATTAAAGGTTTAACTGTCGGGAGTTTCTGACCAATAACTAGAAAACCAAATAGAACACCGCTCTCGCATGCAGTTGCTTGGATGTAAAGCTGGCTGCGGTGGCGTAGCGGGTGGCGGTTTGTTTCCGCACCCTCCTTTGGCACGGCTTTTACGTTGAGCTTAACTGAACCGTTTTTTTCTATTTTGACGATGACATCTAGACACATTATTTTTACCCACAACCAACAAATATGCTCTGCTAATTATTTGACTTTCTTTAATCCAAGGATGCCGTTTTTTTACTTGTTTTATTTTATGCATGTGTTCCTATCTACTGTAATTCCCCCATTGAAAAGCATTACTCACTCATGCATTTTGTGATAGTATCAATATTGCTGTGCATTGTATCTTCTGTCCAATGTTGACGTTATTCAAGAGTTAAAGCAAACAAACCCATTTTGTATTATTTTATTCCCTCACACAATAAGAATGGATGAGAATCGATAATAAATCGGATCGATAAGCAGTATTGATAAAGGAATTGGAATTGCTAAATTCTTATCAATTCCCATTCCTATATAAATTGTATTGTGTATATGTTTTGATATACAACACAGAGATACTTACATGTGTCATTTCGTTATATCCCTTTGAAGAATTGCACCCTTTGTATTCTCAGACGTTTGTAGCTGAAGACACTCATTAAGGCCAAGCTTGATTATTATGCACTTATGGTGTGCCCAAGGATGACCCTTTAGCCGCAGTTCAGTTCTGGCGTTGGCCTTTTGGCAACCATCAGTGCAGTGTGAAACTCCATTGAGAATCTTGCTGTTGCTAAAAAAAAAAAAAAAAACGCGAGAAAACGGCTTTCCAGCCGCAGTTCAAGTTAGTGCTGCTGTCTGAGATCAGAAGAAGTTGTGTCAATCTTGGACCTAGCTCTTCCTGGGTGGTTCAAATGGTGTCCCAGTGTGTGGTTAAGGGTTGTAAGTTTGTGAGTGGAACATTGTCAGTTCAGTCTCTTGAACTGGGGGACATGCATTAATTTAGATAGTGAAAGTAGAACCACATGACAGTTTCCAATCATAAATATAGTGTATAACTTTGTGTATATTTTAGAATAGGAATAATCATCTTTTATTGTCATGAACATGCATGCATGCACACGAAATTTGTTCTCTGCATTTAACCCATCACAGTGAACACATACACATGTTAGTGGAACACACTGGAGCAGGGGGCAGCTGAAGCGCCCGGGGAGCATTTCGGGGTATCAGTGTCTTGCTCAAGGACACCACAGCCGTGAGTCCGGGGGATGTTGGCGGATGGTCCAGTCGGGGTTTTGAACCTAGGTCCCCCACGGTGGCAGGCGATGATCTTAACCATTGGGCCACGGCTGCCCAAAGAGTCAAGCTGCATTGGCCGGGAATCGGACCCGGGCCTCCCGCGTGGCAGGCGAGAATTCTACCACTGAACCACCAATGCTTTATATTTTATCACACCATCAAACCATATGTGAGCAAAACAAGTCATTTCCCAATGTGTTCACATCTTCGCTGGTCAAAAAGAGCTTTCCATTGGGGAAAAAAATGCAATATGGCTATATTGCTTCCTCTGCTCTTCTAGTGCATTAACCTTGCCCATAAAGTGTGTTAACATGATCGGATGAACTGCCAGCCCTTGACAGTCTCTCTGGAGGTTGGACTTTTCCTCCCTCCTTCCTTGGCCTCCCCACATGGCCAAAAAAGCTCTGTTGTTTTGGCCAGTGCGTGTTTTCTCACAGGATCCCATCCCCTGACCCACAAACACATAGACACACACGTGGAATTTGGTTGTATTTACTGGCTGATATTGTTGTCATTGCAGCATAAAAGCACACATTTACTTTTAACAGCCGCATATTTTGTCAACGCATCCTGTGAGGTATTCTGCAGCCCCTTGTTTTCTCTTTAAACCAGTTGGCCTTGTAATTGAGGGCTTTGTACCATTCCATACTTCCACCCTTGTTCATGCCTCGCAGAAGTCTGCAAATCATTTATACCATTCGGGCTACAAATCTCTTCTCTGTCTTATAAAATATTTCTGGCATACTTAATGGAGTATCAATGCTGAATGGGAGATGAATTGACTCTCTGTTGGAAGGTCAGTACCTCCGTGATGGATTCATCATTTACATTTGTGGTGGTCCAGAAACTTTGTGTGGATTATCCAACTTTTCCCCACCTAATAGGTTAATGGGAACAGACTAAAGTGAAGACACTTAGAACTTGACGACAAGAGTTTCCTTGTATCTTCCAGGATTCACATGCTGACTGGCCCCTCACCAATACCTTGTCCAACTCAAGTCAGCTGCCCATAGATGAAACCAAAGAGGCCTTTGTATCACTTAGTGCAACTTCCCATTGCGGACATTTTCAAGAAGTACACTGAAACCTGAAGCCCTTCGATCTGCCAGAGTATGTTGGACATCTGTTTTTGGTTTTGTTTGATAGTGCGTCAATATACTGTATTTGAAGTTAGGTTTCAAGACATTTCTACTATTCTACACTACACACACTACACTATCTAAAGCCTAAACATCTATCAAGCCATTTGTTGTACTACTTATCTTGTTCAGGGTCAGCTAGACTTGCCACCATTCAATCACAGAGCATGTGGCCCACTACGCTACGAATGGCTCTTCTTCTCTAGTCTCCTGTAGTCATACAGCTGGTTTTCAGAGTTGAGGGAAGTTGTCTTGCTGTTATACCCGCATGTTTGTTCTGCTGTTGTCACCGAAGACAGCAGGTTGTTCCACTCCTGGGGGAAGCCTGGCGCACTCTCAAAAGAAGATAGGCTAGTGAAAGTAGTAGCAAGAAAGCTGTTTCTTCAATCATTTAGTCCTTCTGCGTTGGTAGGAGTTAACTTGCTGCCGTATTGGAAGCAGATGCAGGCACCTCATTCAGGTTTAAAAGTGTAATCGCCCTCAGCATCTGGCTGCCTCCTTTTCACCTCGTGGCGAGAACTGCTCAATGTAAGCCTGGGACCAAGACTAGAGGGGGAAGGAAATCAGGAGGGCCGGGAAGGAAAAGTGTGAGTCTCATGGGAGTGGAGAAATTGTAATAGTAGTGTCAGTGGCATTAAGTAACCAAATATTTCTTTGCAGGTTACAATTGTAGTCAAAGCATTAAGTCCATGAGTGCAGAAAGAAAGGAAGTGAACTGAGGGTGGAGTTCTAAAATCATGCCAGGATAGTCCTTTGGGATTGTCCGTTAGATGGAGTCTGGACCAGGTGATTAATTGGGGAGTTCCTACCAACTTTGTACCATTTATGTATGAAAGGAGTTAGGAAATCAGATGCAAAACCTTTTAAAACTTTTTAACAGCAGCTTATTACAAGCTTTTGTTGGCGCATTATGGTTAATGTTGATTTTCTCCCTTCCCGTTTTTTCAAAATTCCCCTGTACTGCAAGTACTGTACCCCTCTTCAATAAAATGTTTCTTAATGGCTTCCACATCTAAGCTCCTAAGGTAACGCAGTGGGCCTCGGGAATTGAAATTCCCTCCTCACGATTTGACGCTCTATAAACTTACGCAAGCACCCCGCTCGCCCAGCACATTTTTTCATTTTTTACCAACATTTGATTAAAATCTCTCCATCCCATTGCTTCAACCATCTATTCATAACTGGACATGTGCGAGTAGATTTATAGAAATATGAAAACCACACAGTGAAAGCTCGCCTCCTCTTCCCCTCACTGAGTTCGAGTCTGGCTGATATTCGTTTCCGTGAGCTTGACAGGGTCCATTAGTCTTTGGTACGAGGCTTTGAATTACAGTGTCTAGGGGGTAAGAATCCTTTGGCACAGGCAGCAATTTAGTGTTAGTGTTATAAACTAGGCCAGACCACGAAGAGGAGGAGCAGGAAAGAGGGAGACACCGCTGGACTGTGAGTATTACAAGTGTGTGAAAGATGAAATGCCTCAACTGGACAGTCTGCTTGTATACTGACAGAAAGTTAGAGACTGACCTTCCAATCATTCCATTGCCTGCCAGTTATCTATGCATTGTACCTAAGTCTGTACAAGCACATCCACAGTAGAGTTACTTTAAATTGACCGTGGCTGTTGTGTCACACCTATGCCCTGTCCTTCATCAAGAGGTCGGACTTTACCTGGCAACCACTCATGGGATTCACAAACTTTCTCCTGGTCAATTCCATAAATCATTTCCAAGGGACACTCAAGAGAAGAAGAGAGGGTCGAAAGGTCCATTCCCATAGCCCACAAGCCTCCACATGTGGACGGATATCTGGAGAAGACTGGCGGCGGCCAGACACCTAACATGAAGCCTTTCTTTTAGGAAGGTTTTTTTAGAATACGAACTAAGGTTCTTGGTCCCAACAAGTTCAAATACTGGTTTTGTTTCTGTTCTCAAATAGATGGGTATCATGTCAATGATAGTGTGCAGTCACCATGCAGAAAGGCAGGATGTAGACAGAAGTACAAGGCTCAGTGTGGTGGAAGAATGCACGCTGACTGAAGTATCATTTGCGACGTAAGAGGAATCGTTAAGTGGATTCATCAGGTAATCAAACAAATGATTCCTAGGAACCGAATTACTGGGTCCCGGTTGTCAAATGAACCTGCTTTTGATTCTCATCCCTAACTGTACAGTATTTTAACGCTATACAATGCCGTGTACTATGCCTGAACATGTCAGCAGTAAGTCACAGATGTGAAAGCGATACAAGTAGATAATACGTGTGTTTGTGTGTGTGTAATTCTCAGTTTCCCAGGTCTCTAGACATGGGAAGTACTTGGCGCTGAATCCTTGGCTGCAACATGAGTAGTTGACCTATTATGCCAAGCCATAAGACAAAAACACTTATGCCATTTTACCTCAATAAATATTTTTAGGTGTTGCTTCACCTGATTAAGTTTGTCATCTGCTCTGACTGCATTTCAAGGTTTTAATGGGTAGTGTTAACTACCGGTATTATTTAGTATTAAGCTATGGTCAACGCGAAGAGGAAAAGGGGAACATTTTCGCCTTCATGATTCACTTGTGTATAAAAGGTGACACAATAGTGGATACATTTTCCGTCACCGTCCTCAATTCTTCGCAGCTGAGGTAGCAGTTATGGCTCATTTGCCACACTCCATCTGTCCTCACCACTGGACACTTTGGCCCAATAATTTGGCCAGAAGCATTAGCCGCTCGATATTTTCCTTGGAAGTGGCAACAGGTCCGACGAGCACTGGCATCCGTGTCAAGTGGTGCGCTAACTTAGTGAAAGTTGGATGGGTGAGGTGCGGCTTGACACGTGCGGTTGCTTTAAATAGCGGGCCAGGAGGCTGCATCCAATCCAGAGGTCAGGAGGGCTGTAATTATGGAGAAATATTTTTAAATATTTGCCCATATTTATTGATGCTGAGTGACGTGTGGAATTACGGTCCTCTTTCGTCAGCGCTGGTGAATTAAATTTAGCTTCCATTTGTCCTCCTTTTTTCCAAGCTATTGCAGCTGCATGCATTCTTGTATTAATCTTCTACGTTGACACTTTGCTCACTGCTTGTTGTTTACATCAGTCAGCTGCTTGTAGACTTTAACTGATGTTCAGCCACGCAAACGCTGCACACGTTGTCTGTCAGTGATAGACACTGCACTCAGTTTACAAGAAACGCCTCTGCTTTGCCTCTCTGGCTGTCCAGTTTCATGCTTAAGCGCAGTGATTTCCAACACCATATTTGGGGAATATACAGTTAAGCAACATATCTTCCAAGTGTGCAGTAAAGTTATTATTTAGAGCATAAACACTCGGCTAAATCTGCCCCATAGGTGTTGAATTGGGACCTCATAAAACTACAGGCCAGGATTTTAATTTCCCCCACATGGACTCTACTTTTAGTGGGTCATTCCGTTGAACTTTTCACGGTGGGAGGTCAGAACGTCCACATTCTGGTCTTAATGATGCATACAAAAACAAAGTTGCTTGGTTGAGAGGCAGAGGTTTTGGGGGGCTTTGTGAAATATTAGGAGTATTCAATGAAATATATACAGCGAGGGCCGGCTGCAATGTACCACATTGCTGAAAGAATGAGCGACAGAGCATGACCAAATGCAAAATTGGAGATCTGGCTTCAGTCACACTCTGTACACTGTGTAACGTTTCCAATGTATGTTCTGCAGATGTTGGTAAATCATCTTTTGTATATATTAAAACACATGCCGCTCCAACAAGTGTATATAAAAAACAAAGTCAAAACATCTACTGTATATACAAGCCAAAGAAATACTGACTAATATCTGTGTGGAGGTTGTGTTTTAACGGTCCTAACTGTTTTCTTGTCTTATGCATAGTAATGTTGTATATGGAGCTATCCTGAAATCTGAGTGGGTGTCTTTTTCAAGACTGTGTATTGGTGTTAGTTGCATCCTTATTATCACTAGGTATAATATGCACTGTAGAATCCAAGAGCCCGGAGCACATTTCACGCCTACTTGGAAGGAATTTCATTGCAGAATAATGAAGAGCAGTGCTTTTTCTAGCTGGAATTATTACTTTGTGTCATGACAATGGCAACCCTGCATCAGGACCAGCCCAGACAGCAACAGTCCATGATTGACAAATACATATTTGATGCCTTACATGCAGTGTTGCCACCGTTAGCTTGAAAAAGTAATCTGATTACTGTTTACTCCTTAAACAAGTAAGGTGGGAGACACCCAATAATGGCATTTATCAATATACCTTTCTCTTAGAACAGGATCAGCTTATAACTCTACCGTGTTAATCAGTAAAGTCAATACAGTCCATAGACCCAATCACTTTATTGGTGGGATGTCTTCTTTTTTTTTTTTTTTTTTTTTGTAGGTGCAGAGGTTTCGGTTTAGCTGCGACCATATTTGTCTCAGTGGTAAGTAGTTATAATGCAAAGAGCGCTTAACTGTAAGTAAAAATGTCTCTAATAACCCTTTTCCATATTGTCCCCTACTGATTGGTATAAATCAAAGCAATGCTATGTGATTGACAGTATGCCTCTGGATAAAGTCAATGCTTCTCCTGCTGTTTGTCTAAAATAGAAATTGAGGGTGTCAATTCCTGATATGTAAACACCAAACAGGAAGGGAAAACTGGAAAGCGTAGCACAGTTTCCTCAGTGAAATTGAGCAGTGGAAACCGTTATTCGATTCTGTCGAACTTTGCAGTTAAATGTTTTCTTTTGCTTCCGTTTCAAGAAGCCTCGACACCACAGAACAATTAAGATATACTGTGTTGGCAAAATCCGAGTAGAAGTGATACTTGTTGCCGTGTCTTGGTTTTATCTCACATCTGGAAGCTTGCAAGACACTTTTAGTGGCGTTGGCTCTGCTTAGAGGTCACGAGGGCTCGTCTCGACACGCAACTAACACCGGTCTGTTCATTTGCACTAGGTTGTAAAGGCAGATTTGACTAAAAGATAGCATGCTCTGCAAATTCTGAGCGCACTGAGATAGCGGCCATTGCGTTATTGCTGACGAACTGCTAACGCTTGCAAAAAAGGCCTGGTCGAATTAATAATAACTTTATGTTATTTGATTTTCCCCCATAGTCGCATATTAATTCTACTTTTTGCATTAGTCAGTAATGGAAAGAAGAGTGGCTGCGGAAAAGAGAACAATTTAAGAGGCTGCTGTGTGATTTGTAGTTCTCAACTGTGTGTGCGTGTGTGTGTGTGCGTGTGTGTGTGTGTGGTGTCATGGTGTGTCTGCTGGAGCTGTCTGCTAAAAAAAAAAAAAAAAAATAAAAAGGGCACTGGGATGTTTATGGGCTTCGATTCTCCATCCAAAACTCTCAGAAGACATTCAGTGTGTTTCCGAGAAAAAGTCTGGAGGTATATTTCAAAGACAGCTGCGGAATGTGTGGGACTCGCGTACACCTCGAGGACATCACAGTGCGCGAAAGGAGATACGCCACCAAGGCAAAAAGCAGAGCTGTTATGATAGATGTGAAATATGATGTCCCACGATGTCACTTAGATATATCGTGCAGTGTGTGAAGACAAAATAAGATACACCTCAAAGATGAGCCTGGCACTTGGAGTCAATGTCGGCGAGGTCGCCAAATAATTGCGTTCAACCTCAAAGGCCAGCGTACCATTTGTGGTTATCCCGTATATGTGTGTCTGAGAAACTAACAATGTAGACATTCTCCTCTCACCCGTCTCCTCTGATGTTCTCTCAAGTGGACGGCTTGGGTTGCTCACCGTCCCACCTGCACTGTAATTACAAAGGCCTGTCATCGTAACCAACCCATCAGTCGCTGTCAGGCTGCCTCTAGCCTGCCTCCTTTACTTTGATATGAGCGTTGTTGACCGCATCATCAGGGACCTTGACGTCAGTCGTAACGTTGCCTCTGCTCCACACGGCAACCCAAAGTAAACAAACAAAAAATGACTGCCTTTGTCAGGGTTGAATGCAATTAAAGTACAATTTCCCCATCTCGGGTCCAGGATGTGGCTTTGGTTCGCCGCATCCGTAGAGGTTTCATTTGAGAGTTTCAGGAATCCTGATGATCTGGAATGACATCCATGCAAAGTAGAGGTCTTAGTTAGATCCAAATATCCTTGCTACATGAATTGATGTGGCGTTATGGTTTAATTTGATCGATTAAACATGATGCCTTTATTGGCTATAAACAGCCTTCTCTTGATGTTTTTTCAGGTTTTTGAGTGTGTGTACCGAGCAGATGGGGTGCGCCAACTCTGCAAGGATGTAGTTTAACATTTTAAGGAAAGGCTGATCTATAGATTTCTATCTACTTAAAGCACTGGATATGAAATTGTTCTATGTCAGGACTACTGTTGTCTCAGTGTTCTTAAGTTACTGCATTTAAGTGAGGCATTTTGTCAAAAAGGTAGCGTGTCTGGAAACCCGCTTGGGATCGTGATCCGCCTCGCCAAAATATCTGCAATCCATTAGCAGCTTGTGCAACTATTGAATGTAAACACACCTCCTATCTCTCTGTGCGCACACACATGGATACGCATTCATCCAGCGCTGCAATTTATCTCGGCGGCTCTGTCCCATCTCCTACAGCTAAAAAAAAAGCGGGAAGCAAATCATGATTGTGGGACTGGTTGAAAGAAGATAAGACAAAAGCCATAAAACACCCACCAAACAGATGCAGACATCCTCTCAACCTATCAGTTGCCTGTTGGTTGGGACCAACAGTAGCAGGGTGCTCCTCAAACTGGACCTCTGCCCGTTTAGATTGGGACTGCATCCTGATGCTCAGCATTATTTTCAGCTAAGCATGCAGAAAACTGTGGAAAAAAAAATATAATACAGAATGTTCTAATTAGCCCTCTACGTTGGAAGCTTTCAATATGCCTGAGGATCACAAATCACCCTGAAGACCTCCTTATCTTCTTCACCCCCTTTGGGCCTCCAGCTCCATTCTCAAGATGTGCTTCTTCCAGTCTCTGGCCAGCATTAGGCCTGTTGCAATTGTTCTCCTAAACATGAAAAAAAAGAGAAAAGGGAGAAGGAGAAAGAAGATGGCGCTCCAGGGAAAAAAAATGTGTTGGAGTTCATGAGAACGGAAAAGCCAGTTAGGGAGAGGATGGGAAAAGATCAGACCATTAACCATCCTCTGAGTCCTTTTGCGAGTTTACGCTGCGCCTGACCGCATCAAACCACATATGAGAAATGTATTATTTTTCTTGTCCATTACATGGTAAAATGACAAAGGATGTAAGATACAGAAAGATATTTGTAGTTTTCTTCATTTTTCTTAAATCAAACTTTTCCTGATTTTTGGTCGGATAAAGAGGTTGAAAATGGCCCGGTTGGCATGTTGTGCAGCTGCTCTCATTTCCTGCTCAACACAGATTGAAAGAGATGACTGGTCGCTTAGCCTCGGGAAGGAAGCAAGCGCTATTCGGCGGATATCGAGCCAGGGATGCTCTGCAGAGTCCTTCGGAAGCAACTTCGGACCTCCTCCTCTCTGGGGTTACCTTGGTGACAAGCAATGCTAATCCACTGACACACTCGCTACTAGATCGCTATCGGACTCTGGATTCAATTAGCTGGGTCTGGTTGAGAGGAGATAAATGGCCTTTCGTATGACTCTGATATCCTAATGAGAGGGGATGTTTGATTCTGTTTAGGAGTCTTGATACAAGATAAGAGCATGAGGTTATCAGTGACATTGGCGGAAAGGAGATTAGTCTCAGAGCATTAGGGGAAATGTAACATGATACAGTGCTTAATGAAGCGTAACAAATGCGCTTACCCTTGCTACAGCTTTGTTAAATATGCAAAGAATGGAGACGAAAATGGGAATCAATACAGTTAAACCTCATTCTGCCTGACAGCAGTGGTAGCAGGGTACCAGTCTGTCAGGCACTTGCAGCTTGTTCCCCGCTTTTTAATTCCTTTTGACAATTACACGCCGACATCTCATTCATCTTTTATATGCTCATTGTGTTTACAGGCAGCTGTAATCTTGTTTTCGAGCTGCCGCAATTCGCACTGAGTCATCTCACACTGTCAAGGCTCCTGTCGTCAAAACCGATACTGCAAGATAGATTGGGGTTATTTCTGGTTCGATTAATTTGTTCATTCATATTTTTACAATGTAGGACGATGAGTCCCGGCTCACAACATCTACTCTATTTCTAGTCTTGAAGGTGTTTGATAGGGTTTTGGTCAGGGTTCCGTGTAAAAACCAGGTGCACCAAACTCACTCAGGCATGCCTCGAAGGACCACTGGGGCAAAGTTGGTGGAATAAATGACGAGTTCAAGCACAAAAGCTGATAAGGGCCATTTAGACAAAAACAAAACCAAACATATACATTGTACAGCAGCTAGCTTCATCTCTATTGAAGCGAATCACAAGCCCATATGTATTTACGTCATCATGCACTCATCATGTATGTCCTCAAACTTGTCTACGCCTGTGATTTCTCATTTACTCACTGCTAATATCAGAATCAGAATCATCTTTATTTGCCAAGTATGTCCAAAAAACACACAATGAATTTGTCTCCGGTAGTTGGAGCCGCTCTAGTACGACAACAGACAGAGAACACTTTTGAGACATAAAGACATTGCGAAAAACAGTCACTGCGCAATAAAGGGTTGCAAGTTATCTGGTAATGCAGGTACAATTTTTTAGTTTTTTTTTTTTTGACAATTGTGCAAAAAGATGCAGAGTCCTTAGAGCAGCACTTAGAGCAGTTCGAATGACTAATCTCGCAATAGTCCGGTGCAATGACCATTGTGCAAAGGGCGCCGAGACTTCAAGGAGTGTATGCTGTTTTAAGTGACGAGTAGTGCGATAATCTGGGACAATGTTGATTGTGCAAATGTTGCAGATACTCCTCAGTCAGTGTGCAAATGGGGCAGATGCTACTCTGGCATGAGTGGCCAGTATTGGTCAACAACAGATATGCAAATAGTGCAGCGTGGCTGGACTACTACAGTGAGTGCATGAGTAGTATATAATTGACAGAAATGTGACAACAAACTCAGACAAAAGAAAGTGGCAGCATGTTGCAATGGAATTGTAAGTTAGCTGTTTAAGAAGTTGATTGCAAGAGGGAAGATTGGTCGGTAGCCCCTACCTGTGGGAAGGAGCTGGAAGAGTCGGTGACCGGGACGTGGAGGGTCCTGGAGGATTTTGCCACTCTTGTCTTGTTCTGGCAGCGTGCAAGTCCTCAAGGGTGGGTAGGAAGGTACCGACAATCCTTTCAGCAGTTTTGATTATCCGTTGCAGTCGGAGTTTGTCCTTTTTTGTAGCAGCACCAAACCAGATTGTGAAGGAAGAACACAGGACTGATTCGATGACCGCTGTGTAGAACTGCTTCAGCAGCTCCCGTGACAGGCCGTGCTTTCTCAGAAGCCTCAGGAAGTACATCCTCTGCTGGGCCTTTTTGAGGACGGAGTTGATGTTGATCGACCACTTCAGGACCTGAGAGACTGTAATTCCCTGGAACTTGAAGGTCTTGACGGTTGACAGGCAGCTGGACAGCGTGAGGGGCAGCTGGCGAAGGATGCCTCCTGAAGTCCACGATCAGTCTAGAGCGTGTTCAGCTCCAGGTTGTGTCGGCCGGACCACGGCTCCAGCCGCTCCACATCCTGTCGATATGCAGACTCGTCACCGTCCTTGATGAGACCGATGACAGTGGTGTCAACTGCAAACTTCAGGAGTTTGACAGCCGGGTGCGTTGAGGTGCATTCGTTCGTGTCGAGAGAGACGAGCCGCGGGAAGATGACACAACCTTGGGGTGCCCCAGCGCTGATGCTGGTGTTGATGGTGTATAACGCTGAGCTGAAGGCCACAAACAGGATCCTCGCGTAGGTCCCTGCCCTGTCGAGTTAATATAGCTTTGATTGTGCTCGAAAGTGAGCATAAAATATGAATTACCTATGGTTAATTATGAAAACAGTTCAGAGAGACGATGTCTTGAAACTTATCGGTGAGATTGGTGTTCGTGATCAGGTCTGCCAATGCTGGTTGCAATCATGCGGGTCCCCAGGTTCTTCAAGCCACCAGCAACGAAGAAGATAACTAACTGTGTGATCAACGGGTTTGGATTAAGGGTTAAATTAAGTTAATGTTTAGTATTAGTTCAAGAGATTAGTTCTCGTGTACTCATTTGTTATTTTTTTGTTAACAAATCATAATTCTTACCTACTACTACGACTACCTACTTATGTGAAAATTTGGACTTTAAAAGAAGTATTTTCTTGGAGGTTTTTGGTTAGTTTGATACTTACCAAACTAGTTGGTAAGTATCTTAGTTGGTTAATTTGTATTAACATACAATACCCTAAATGGAAATTTGCAGCTTTAACCTGGAAACTGGAATTTAAAAACTCATTTTACTAAATTCACAAATAAAATTGAGAGATACAGTATCTGCATTTGGATTTGAACACTTCAAATAAACTGCTCCTATAAAATTGACAGCATATTAAAAAAAAAAAGTTTGGAACAACAAGGTCCTACCATTGATTGAATAATCAATTGATTAAGAGGTTTCTGTGGTGATCTCTCTCCTTTGCTTCTTAATGCTTTAATCAGTACTATTGATTAACTCTCAGCAGGTATATATTATGTGTCAGAACTACACGAAAACACTGCAAGAAAAACTACTACCAACTAAAAGCAGTAAAATATTGATCGATTTATCGCTGCATATCTTTTTACCCATTCTCTTCTTCGTTTGCATTTAACATGTCGATTATCCATTGGCTTTTTGCCTCAGCGCACAGGGTCTCACATTAGCCTCTAAAAGTCCTCCTTCACAATAATCGGCGCGCTCCCTCCCCCTCGGTCATCCCGGGGACTTTACAGGCCTAATAGTCCGTGTCGTCTTTTGAAGTGCTTCGCTGTTGCACAACCTTTTCCAACATTCTAACTGTTACATTCCTGCTTGCTGCGGGTAAGGTTAGGTGAGGCACCTTTTACATTCCCCGAAATGGAGCACCAGTTAGTTTAACGAATGGCTGAGGGCAGAACGTCAAGCCTCACCGGATGGAAGCTTCAGATAGACCTGTGAGTGATTTACTGTATACTTAAGCAGAGTTTCTCATCCTACATCCGAGCCATACTCAATTTAAATTTCAGGTAACAAAATTTGTGTGAGGAAACTTTACTAACAGTTATAATCAACTCTAATTGCAAACTATTGATAAACCCTTCAGCTCAAAGGTTCAATTTAAGGTGTGTTCATAGTGACAAAGAGCACCTCCAGGGCCTGTCCAGATAAGGAGTGGTACAGCCCAGCCTGTGTTTACTGAAGGTCAGCGAGTGTATTTACCTGACTGGCCCTCAGGTCGCTGTGTCTGTGGGAAACCATGTCCGCCACTAGTTAGATATTGTGGCATGCGGAGGTGACACGCATTCCTCGCCGTGTTTCAAGAGTGATGGGATGTGTGGAGGATGATTTCAACATGCAAAATGGTACACTCAGTACTGCAGTTGAAACGGGCTGCTAAATCGCAGTTCGCTACGTACTTTGGTTTATAAAGCCACGGTTTGGTTCACATTGGTTTAACAGCAAGGGATCAGAATGTAAAACATTCAACATTGCTTAAATATTCTAAATTGTCCTCCGGTGTAAATGTGAGTGTGAATGGTTGTTGGTCGAGAAGTGCCCTGTGGCAGGCGACAAGTCCAGGGTGTACCCTGTTTCTGTCCAAAAGTCAGCTGGGATAGGTTCCAGCTCACCCAGGACAGTAATGAGGACAGGCACTGTAGAAAATGGAAGGATGGATGATGAACTACCAAAAGCATGTTGATAGTCATGAAGTCCAATCACCAGAGGTTGAACTGCACTGTATTTGTTTACAGATTAGACATGTGACAAGAGCATGAGGTAATTTCAGTTTCTGTCCCTTACTTGATATCTTCCATGCGGGAGCTTGGTATGGTACCAAAAATCTAAATTCAACACTGTTACACCCCTACTATATCACTCCATAAATGTCCTACAGCCAAGTGAAACTGTTCTCAATGCACATTTTCAACAATGATCCACTCCACAAGGGGCACTGAGGCAAGGTTTGGGACAAAACATACTTGTCTGTTCACATTTGAAATGCCATCTTCTTACATTAGGGAAGCTGTTCCACTGGATCACAGTAATTTATTTAGCTGTGGATTAGAAATATTTCTCTACTTTATGCTTGATTGGAAAGAAAAAATGGCAAAGTGTATTTTGATATACTTTGCAGTGGACTGTTATGACTTGAAAACACCTTCAGGTGACCAACATTCTTGCCGCACTGTTCACATTCTGGAGCAGCGCTGCTCAAGTTCCACTTCAGTCAGAGACCGAGACCCAGCTGAAAAAAAAAATAAAACAAGATGAAAGGAGAAATTAGAACACTCCACAGTGGTGTGTGGTTGTGTGTGTGTTCTTACAAATAATTCTCTGCACGTGCTTTTGGGCCTGAGGTTTTTGACTTCATTTGATTCCAATTTTGCTCGCACTGTCTGTTCTCCTGGAAAATCCCCAGGTTTAAGGGTAGTAAAATTAGTTGTGTGGTGTGGAGGGCAGTTCTCCTATTTATCTCTTTTGGGGGGGGTAAGACTCACTGATACACACCGCAAAAACAAAAGTTTATGGGCTCCAAGGTTTCAGGATCCCACATGGTAAAAATCATCACTTTGAGAGACAGCCCTCAATGGGTTCGTCATGGTTTCTTTTGGTGAAAATGACTCAGAGTGTTTGGGTTATTTCTTCTCATTTGCAGGAGAAATTCATCCTAAAAGCATGTGGAGCGATCTGGGCTTTAGAAATAATTAGGGGGTTGCCCTAAGACAGGAACAAAAAAGTTGTATTTTCCCCAAGCGCAGTCATATATTTTATCCCGACCAATGATGCCACCACTATTTCTGTTAGGTTGTCAGACAGATGATGGATAGAATGGAAAAGTCAAAGAAAGAAGCAGATGTACAAGGAAAATCATGGCCGTGAAAACAGCTACTACTACTGGAATGTAGCTGTCACTCATCGGATAGTTATTAAAGGATTTGTGCTCCTGAGTTAGTTGTGAAATGGAATGACGTTCCAAATCCGAGCCAATACTTGTCATTGTTTTAGATCAATTAGCTTCATATTGTACTTTAACGATTGATGGGGACTTCCATTAAGCTAATTACTATTATCGCTGTGCATCCTGAAGCTCAGTTTGCATATAAAATTAGACGACTAATCACAAAGTACCCTCATATCAGCCACTTGGTGCCATTTGCAATACAAACACACTTGCCTGAAATTATGATCAGACCGAAGTAGTTAACACTTTAGGACTTTTTTTGTTTGTTTTGTTTTGTTTCGTAACTGTCGCGATGAGAACTCCTTTGCTCTTGAGTGTTGCTTCAGTGGGAAAACAGCTTTTCATTTGGAGGAATTTAAGCTGCCTGCTGATTTACTAGGTAAGGGCGGTTTGATTACCTCGAACCCCACCCACCATACTGAAAAGCACTTACGATCACGCGAGGCCTCGGAGGAGCGGCATATGGTTCGCTGTGTATTTATATGTTGAATCTGCAGCTGCTGTGAGGGGGAACTCTGGGGGTCCCCATTCTGGATCCATGCATGAATTATACGACTTGCTATCTCTTCCAAGAGGCTGGGATGGCCACGGTATATTCGGATGGTAAATTCGAAACACACCCCGGCGTCTGCCCAGGTGTTAAGTTCTTATTTGCTGGGAAAGTCAGGCAAAAGGGATCGGAAACAAATGGTAGATGATAAGATTTCAATACACAACCCAACAATAAAACCTGATGTCATTGAGACAAAGCACCTGAAACTCTCATTAACTGCTCCCATCAAAAAAGCCAGACAGGACTTCTCTTCTTCCCTCTGTATCCCACCAGGGTTCTTGTCTGGAGGGGGGAGGGGGCAGATGAGCAATGGGAGGAAAAGGGGGATGAAAAGAGGATGGAAGAAGATATAACCGTAACAGGGAGATGAATGGGGGAGATATGAGGATTAGAGAAGGAATGGGAGTAAAGAATGAGTGGGATGGGTCGAGCATTAACAGCCCGCAGTGGATGTGATGAGAAGTGGTCGTGAGGGAGAGACAGGGCAGTTCTGGCACGCAATCAAAGCGAAGGGATTTGCAGCTTTTTGCAACTGCCTGCAAAGCTACAAGAGATTTGACCAAAACTCTGCTCATCATCTGGCTTCACACAGCGTGACACCAGGCCACGGACATCCTTGTAGTCCTAACAGTCGGCGTGATTGTTTTTATTTTCCCACATCTTGGGAAAACATTGATTTTCTGGTGTGATTCTTCTACAGCACTTACATAAGTCGTGGATTGAATATAGCAAAGTTTTTAGCCCCAGGGGATAACATAAAATCTTGCTTCCTTGCTTGGCTAATCGACTGAGGCACCTGCAAATGTAATCTCACTAATCGACCTTAGTTTCAGATTCAAGATGCCGCTAATGTGCTTGGTTAGTACCAAATGGCTGACTTTTAAAGCGCTTTTGGCGTTATTTTTTAGACACTTGTACAACGCTTGTGTCCACAATTTCTATGTGACTGACTGACGACCAGTACAGAGTGTCGGGAGCTGTCTCTCTGAAAATACTGCCTTATTTGAGTCAAATATGGCAAGTGACTTGCGTGGACTGAATGAGCACACGCCATCGGTTTTGTCGATCCGATCGGCCTGCCGGCAGCGAGGTGAGCTAGTGTTTAGTACGTCTACCTCACAGTCGAGAGGATCCAGGTCGGAATCTCAACTTCAGCCCGGAGTTTGCATGTTTTCCCCTTGCTTGTATGGCTTATCGCTGGGTACTCCAGCTTCCGCCCACATTCCAAACATGCATGCTAGGGTCACTGAAGACTCAAACGTATCCATCAGTATGAAAGAGACTGTGACTAGTTGTTTGTCTATATGTTCCCTTTGATTAGCTAGCGACAAGACCAGGGTTTATTCTTGCCCAAAGTCAGCAGCGAAAGGCCCGCAACCAGAATTAGAACAATCGCTACAGATAATGGATGGAGGGATGGATTATTGCCCTGCAACTGATCTGGACAGAAAGTTTATTCAGTTACATTCCAAGTTTGTCCTTTTCCAATCTATCTTTCCTGTTCTACCTGGGTTCCCTATGCTAAGAGTTTGTGAATGGAAACATGTTGTTTCAGGACTCTTTCATCAACATATTATGCCTTTTTTTTTTTTTTGCCAATTAACCAATACATCCACGAGTCCGCATTCCTTTCCAGTAAATTTGAACATTTCAAACAAGACCAACGACAGGCTCATCTTTCACAAGCCACTTGGCGATGTGCTTCTGGTGCACCACTAATCGAATCACGCTCTCCATGCATGTCCAATGGCTCCTGACCTGCAGTGTGTAACTTACAGCGCAGTGTGTCGCTCGCCCCAGTACAATTAAAGCCAGGCATTCACTTGTACCACATGGGTGGCTTTTCTTTGCCCAATCATAAACTCTAGATAATGATATTCTTTCCCCTCTGTAATATCTTTACCCGCTAAACCACAGGCAATGTTAAGAGCTACGCTATTACCAAAGAACAGGAACATTCCCTCTCCCTACAATAGGTTGCATTTGTGCAGGCTGCTTAGTATTCTCGGCAGGTCGCTGCACTTGACTAGATACTTAACACTATCTTCCTATCAAACATCGCTGCGTTCTTCTCGGCCAGGAAGATGAGTGTTGATAAAGGACACATTTCTCTGCTCTGTGTCGTTCACGCTTGTCCTTATGCTTCGTGTCTTAATTTTCTACCTGTATGCATACATACAGGGCAGGTTTTAGCACTTTCTCCAACAAGGATGACTTTTAAGTGTTCCTCCTTTGAAAATGTGCATTAAATGTCTTGGTTTTCCAAGCTTTTTGCCACCATCGAATTTGATTTTATGCTCGCAGCCTGTTTTGTCACGCTGTTCAATTCATTGACGTTTTTGCAAACATCTCAGCCGAAATTTGGTGCCACGAGGCTTCAGCATCTATACATCACTTAAAACTAATTTACACGGACAGCGCAATCTACAAAAAATGTATATTAAATTTCTACTCCTGACCTTTTCCTCTATATACATCTGACATCCCTATTTGCAAACTCGTAGCTCACCTGCAGCACTGTTGCTATTGTAGAAGAACTATTGTGTCTATTCATGGCACAAGCATGCACTATGTTGATGTCCAAGGTCTTCTCTTTTCTGGGATAGAACTTGATTCTCCCTCTGAGGTCTTCTGTTTATTGACGCAACACACCACATAGTGATGTTAAAATACCGTTTTGACAGATATGAGTTTCTAAGTATGTGTCAGGGTGGAAATATTGCTGATGCAAATTGCAAATGGAACTTTCAGCTGATGGGCTCTGAATTGTAAAAAGGTGTAAATGTCATGATACAGTCTTATCCACCATCCTCTCCCACTCTTTATTAGCATTGAAGACTGTCATATTGACACAGATGGATTTACATTGAGGTCAGTCACTCATCTACAGATGTCCCTTGCGGGCTCCTAATTGCTGATTTTGGAGCATTATTATTGGCTGAGAACACATTGGTGGTCAACATATTCCAAGTACACTTCCAAAGTTCCCATACTTGAAAGCCTAATTTAGCAGAATAGTAAAGAGTCATTGGAAGGTACTTGGCGGAGTGGGGACTTTTTTTCCCCTTACCGCTAAAGTTCAGTATCCTCAACTTCTCCACAGTACGGCCTTTCATCCAAATTTTTGGACTCGCCCAGTCGACACACATCCACTTCCAGCCTTTTTATTGGTCCCGTCCCGTTTAACTCCAGGTCCAGACATAGGGCAAATAGAGTGGGGAGGAAAAAAACACTCGCTGTCAAGTCCCAGACATGTCTCTCTTCGTCACTCTCGCTCCTCAGAGGGAACAAAAAGTTTCCTTCCGCTGCTTTCCTTGACCCGTCCACCTTCACGGGGTCCGTCGGGGAGGTCACTTCCAAACTCTTTCACTTACCTCCACAGGCATTAGCACTGCCTTCGACTCCTGAACCTGCTGTCACTCTCAGTCCATTAGGAACGGGTCATTAATGCTGTCAGCCAGTGGGTTCTTGTAACCTGATATGACTTATTGCTCGCCCCGTGCTCCCAAGTGTCAAGGCTACACTTGTGTAATTAGGCACGCTAATGGACCCTTTAAACAGGGTAGACGCAGAAGGAAAGGTGCTGTTAACACTTCAATTAAAGGAGACATATTATGCATTATTCACAATTTAAAATACTTCCCGGGTGTTGAATGAAAAGTCTGTAACATGCTTTTGCACTGCTCCTGGCAAGTTCAGATTCCTTTACCACGACAACCAAGGACGAAGTCTGAGCTTTATGATTCGGCTCCACGGCAAGTGTACGCATAACAGTGGGTTGAATCCCTCCAGCAAGTGCGTGCGTAGCAGTGAGCTGGATCTCACTGGCGAGTGTGCACAATTCAGCAGGCCTTTTTACCGTTCTCCGCATTTCTTGGTGGGGGTCTCTTGTCATCTCACCAGCAAGTGTACAGTATGCTTAACAGCAGGTTGGATTATGTACATAACAGTGAGCTGGATCTCACCGGCAAGTGCGTACAATCCAGATGGTCTTTTTACTCTCTGCTCTTTCACATCTCTTGATGCGCTTGCTCTCAACATTTTGCCAGTAAATGTATGTGTTCCAGCAGCCTGGATCTTATCACTGAGTGCCTAAAAGCTGGATTTCCCTCATCCGCATCTCTTGGTGGGCTTGCTTTTCGTCAGCTTGCCTACAAGTGCGTACCAACAACGGGGATGCGTAATGCGCAACAGAGGGCTGGATATCGCGTTTCCCCCCAAAAAAAGCATTTTAACTCCTCGAGCCAGCGGTTCATAACAATACACTGTGTGTGTGGTTCACGAACACATCACCAAAACAAAAATATTGTGTCAATTGGCCCACACATTTACTTTAATTTCACACTTGATGGGTTGGCAGGCCCTTCAAAGACCCAACAATTTCTACACGAGCAATTAAAATGTCAGTTTTCCATAAAATGCCCCCTTTAAGAGAACAAGGACAGGGCCTTAAGTCCTTCTTTCAAGCATCTCAAGTTCCCAAAACACAAGCCTGTCGGGCACAACGAGGGGAAATAATGATGCACCCTCCAAAGAGCTCGACAAGCCTCTCCTCAGATGAGGCGCTTTCCCCCCCTCACACATCGAGTTCCCTTCTTGCACTTGTTTTTCAGTTGCTAAAGCTCAACTGGACCTCACATAGACTGCTGCTCCCAAGTGTCCTGAAGCTGTACGGCTCTGCTGAACAATAGAAGTCAAAGAGATAAAGAGGCAAAATTCACAAGGCACTGGAAAATCTGGGCTATTTGTCAGCAGGTCAAAAATAGCTGCCCTTGTTTTCGCTTTTTCTCTGACTGGAAATCCTGCAGGTTCAATCATTAAAAAAAAAAAAGAAAAGAAAATGACTTCTCCCTTCATCTGTTTTCTTTTGGTTCTCCCTCATTAACGGTCTTTTAGTCACAGCACTGTTTTAAAAAGCCTGATTAATTGCACACTGCACATCACAGATTGATGGTCGGGCTAAGACAACAAAATGCAAGATGGATATCACAACGGGGCTTTTTTTTTTGATGGTATTTTGACTGTGAGGGCTGCAGTGAACTGCCATCCAATGCATACACTTTACTTGCTGCTCTCTGGTTACCTCTTGTCTCATTTTTTTGCCCTTGAAAACACGCACATGCACGCACACACACACACACACGCACACACATAAACACCCTCCTTTTTCCGTTGGATTTGTTTTTGTAGCTAGCTGCTGCATTGGGAGCTCACGTTGAGCGAGACCCCCCACCCCCTATGTGACTCCTTGTGTCACCAGCTATAGTGACCTGGAAGTGACAGCGTTTGTGTACTTCCTGTATCTAGCCTGCGTACATCTGTCAAGGTGAAAGCCATTTCCCACTCGGCCGAGGAAGCCCCTCTACTCATTTCTTGTAGAAAGGCAACTGGAGGAAATCCTGACCGAGAGCCGGAGATGGCGTGCTTTAACTTCTGCTGTTGACAGCTGGATCTTAGGGCCAAAGTTCCAAAAGTCCACAATAACAGTCTTAATAGGAATTTGTTTTAGTAGCACGTGTGGAGGTAAAGATCCATCAAAAGCAACACTGACACGCGCGGCAAATATGTGTGACTCACAGTCTACTGGCGAGTGAAAGTGGGGGAAGACATCCAAGCGAGCCTGCGAGGGAAAACCACATTCCCTGGACTCTCTGTGACTCAGCAGTAGTCACACGTGATTCAGCATCGAGTCAGATGTTTAGCACATCCACACGGACCCCTTTACAGTAAATATCAAGGCTTGGAAGGTGGCAGGCAGCCCGCTAAAACTGCTGTGTTATTTAACCTGTTTCTGGGAGTCATTAATGGTTGCATAAGCTGGACTTTTACTGGAAGTTAAGTCTGGGGCATCATGTGTTTGGGTGCTTCTAAAGGACAGCAGGTATTGTTTTTCACCTTGTTGGTCTGCGTGCATGTGTGTCATCAAGTCAGAATGTGGTGTTGGACGGAGCTTGTGTAACAGGTCCTTTTTAAGGACTATTGCAGAGAAGAAAGGAAGAATGAATCATTTATCGCTATTGCCAATTTTCCTGTCTTGAGTTTCTCGCAAACATTTTAGATATGAGCGCAAGATGGTGGCAGGGAACTTCAAAACAAGCAGATATAATGAACAATTCTTCAAAAGAGAGGACAACCACTTGCTTCAAGCTGTTCAAGCTGTGCCACTCCCAGCTGAGCTTAGCATTCTGCAAAATGCCACAGACAGCCTAATGAAACTAGCATCGATGTGGCATGGTTACAACTTTCAACACAAACGGTGCAGCAACACATGCAAACAGACAATGCAGTATAACAATACTGACAGGGATATAATCTTTTTCCTCTGCAAAGAACAACTTGTATTACGGCATCTTACTGAACAGTCGTGACCGTCTTCTACGCCAAGGTGTGCACACCAGAAGGAACCGCAAAATTAATCCATCAAAAGCAGTTCTTTGCACTTAATTTCATTATGTTATTACTGTAAGTACATTGCTGTAGGGTGCTGTTTTTCTTATTAAGAAATGCTTCCTGCATGGAAGTAGAATGAGTGAACCACTATCCCATCAGTGACTTCCAACCGCATATTGTTGAATCAACGCATCCCTGACAGTATCAATCAAATCTGTAAGAAATTCTGTTTGTGCAACAGATTGAAGCACTGCAGATCACGAAAGGTCTGCTGATGCGCTCCAACTGGACGACGGCACAATTAGTCCCCGCACCCCTGAGGGTCACGGCCCCAATTTCCCCCTGATTTGCTCACACTCCGCAACATACACACTGCTCTTCTAATAAATTAATGGCTGTGCAGGAGTGTGAGGCTGTGTGTACGGTGCACCCTTTGCCTCTATGAAGCAGTAATAAAATCAGTGTAACCTGTCGTGTAACCATAGAGCTGTGAGTCAAGAACAGGTCCTTTTTTTGCCAAACAAAATGAAAAAACAAACCAAAAAAAGAGTGGCATGAGGCTGATATATGATGGTATGTTCCAGAATTTAAAGGCGCTTGGCTTGAGGTGCGGGAAATATGGCTCATAATGACAAATTAATAAGATCGATGTGATTGAATAGGCAGTTCAACGGTCCTTGAATGAACCACACTGGCTTGTAAATATGGTCCATGATTTCAACTCAGTGAATGGCAGCTGATTCCACAGCAGGATCAGTGCGGTAGAGCCCCCTGCTGGTACCTCAGCATAATACACAGAGGATGACTGCAGCAATGCTTGGTGCAAGATCTGAACCTGAGTTGGAGTCAGTAGGATGGGCCACCTCTTTGTTTTTAACTGACTTTTTAATATTTTTACTTCCAAAACAATAACTTAGCTTTACACTGATTATTTCCTACAATGAATGTAATTTCTACTATGTCCCAATAAAAGATTACAGTACAAAAGTGCATGGTTATTTCATGTATTTGGTTCAAACAAGGTAAATAGTAACTGAATTTTGATTATAATCAGCTTTCAATCAGGTTTGATGGAACCATTTATTTAACTGGTAGAGCAAGTAGATTGCATTAACAGTGATTTACCTAGTTAAAAGATTAAGCTTTTATTGCTAAATTGAACACTTTTTTGAATGATCGTGGCTGCACTCTTCCACTTGAGTCACGGTTTTGCTTCATGGCACCAAATCAAAAGCCCATTAATGGCACCGTCACGGTTAAATTTTCCTTCCCAACATGCAAATGGTGGCCATAATTGACAAAGTAAAACATTAGCAGCACAGCAACTTCTAATTCCTTGCTTGGATGTGCACTGTAAAACCTGCCTTGGCAACACCCCCTTATCTATTCATTCTCAGCCCAACAATTTGCTGTAGTTATGGCATAGACATTGCTGTCAAGCAGCCACAATTAGTCAAACCGAGTCACTTGAGTCATGTTGATGTTGCTGACCAATGCTGCGATAAAGTGCGACAAATCCAGCCATGACTCACACATATCGCGTCCTCACTGTTTGCATTTTATTCGCCTCGATGATGTGACACTGTGGTTGGTTTTTGATGATAACATTTTAAGCGTGTGCACACATCTGTTCGCTGTGTATTTCTCGCCTCGACAGGCTACTAATGACACGGTAGCCCCCTGATTTATTTGTGTTTTTGCTGAAGAAGGAGTGATTACAAAGAGTTGCGAGACATCCGAGAATACATGAAGCCCCGGGAAATTTGTGCGACACTCATCTTGAGCGTCTTGAGGCTAAAAAGCAAGAAAACAGACTGTTCTCCCTCCCTGACAACTGAACGCTTTTTTTTTTTTATACAGTTCCTGTAAACTGTGCAGGTGAACAGTGAAGCCCCATTTCTCGCGGGGGATAAATTCCACACATGCCCAGAATAATTTGTTTAAAATAGTTAAAACAAAAAGTTGATGACCTTTGCCTATTGTCTGGTACTACACTGAAGGCATACAACTTTAAATTCGCTCTTGTCTGTACACTCAAAACCCATTAACACCACCGCTTAAAAATCTACGATATAGCGGGGCGCGAACGATGAACTGCACTACAGGGGGATGACACTGTATTCATAATCCTAATCAAAAGCAAATGCTGACGTGCAAAGATTGCATCTCGACGTCATGGATGCTTCCTTGGCGACTGACAAACAAGCAGTCAAATTACATTTGGACCAATTCATCATTCCTGAACTTTACATCACCATCACTCCATGACTGATATTTAATCGCGCCAGCAAACAACTGTTGGCCTCGTGAGCAAAGCGGCTCTATGAAGTAGCAGCCATCCATCATCACAGGAAGCTCTCTAAAGACTAAACTCATAATTCTGGGTCTGCTTTCTATTAATGCACAGTATATACATTATAGCCCTGAAATTTAAAAGTGGCCCTTCTCTGTCCACTTTATAGCAGACAGACATAATATGTAGGATAATGGTTGTTGTTGTTTCCTTGCCTCAGTGATAATCGCTGATGTGTACTGATTTATGAATCCTGATTTCAAGTCAAACAGTACCGATCTGCAGTCATCACATTGTGGATTATGTGTCCTCCTTAACGCATTTAAAATCCAAAACATAATATAATAATAAGCAACTGTACCATGCACATCACCACACAGCAGTCGCTAAGAATCAATATTTATCAAATAACATTAAAATAATACATTATACTTGCCAGAGAAGATGGTTATTAAATGTAATGTAATGATGTAATGTAATTAAATGTAACCCTGTGTGCAGATAGTCCAAGTTGGCTGGAACAGGTTTTGCTCTGACCTACCAATCAGCAGAGAGAAAAATGCTGACGGCTTCAAGGGTCAGCGGTCTGGCCCTGTGAGGATGAATTTGTCATATGATTGGTTAACAGTCCCATTTCTAATATAGTTTGAATTACATCAGATAGTGCTATTGGTTCTGAAGGCCATGGCCATCTTAGATTAACATGGCAACAGAAAGAGTCTGATTGGACAAAAAAAAGATAACATCCGCATACATGGATATACTGAAGGCAGTACAACCCAGAGAAACGAAATGAGGGAATAAATTACTGTAATACAGTTTCATGAACCAAATATTAGAATTTAGGTTGTAAATGTAAATCAGTGCTTCTGATAGTGATTAGGCCAGCAGAGATTACCCCCCCCCCCCCTAATTCCCCCCTCTCAAATGCATATGTTTTGTTGAGTCTTTACACCGCATCCTCTTGTGACTCTGCTTCTTTCTGGCCCGCCGCGCTACAAGCGCTCGACGTTGACGCTGAGTAAATCCAATGTGCATTCTGTGTCCAAAAACATCTCGCAGTCGCATGCAATTATGTCATTTTCGACTCAGCACTTCTGCTAAAGCGACAAAGTGGCTTGGCAGATGACAAAATGATGACTGAACGTCTTGGCGGCGGCATTTCGGTCTATTCTCCGCTCTTTGTAGTGATATCACACTGGGGGATTAGCTTGAATGGAACAATACGCACAAATGTTGGCATAAGAAAGAATAATCACACACTGGACTTTGGTAAGTATAACAATATAGAGAGAATATCCTACTTTTGTGGTCTAGGTCAGGACACTGGTTCTCAAACTTTTTACACCAAGTACCACCTTACAAAATATTTACTTCTCCACCATATTGGCCAACATTAAAATGCAGTCAAAAGAAATCCAGAGGCCAAGGTAATTACAATACTTAAGTTAAATACAACTGAACTGTATTTAAAAAAAAAAATTTACTGTACTTGAGAAGTTAAAAATGTACAGTACATTACTGGATAAAAAAAGAAAGTTTAAATAAGCTGTTGCATAGTTACAAGCTTCATTTTAAGATGTTTGATTGTATTTCATGCTTTAGCTGTTGCAAATTGTATTTGTATTTAATTCAGTGATTCTTTCGCATACTACTTGTGGGTCTCATAACACACTTTGAGAATCACTGGTCTAAGATTTTGGTGGACCAGCCGGAACACTTCATAACTTTTACACTGGAAATATTGTGTGCATCACTTTTTTTCCATAAAAAATACATATTTACTTCAACATTTTTAAACAGCTTTCCATCTCCTATTTGAGCATGATTAGTATCATGTCAGTGTATTGAGTTTTCCATCCTGAAAAAGAGCCTATAAACTCACCTAATTGTCTCTTTGAGGGATAGTGTGTAAAGTTTTGGCGGCGCAGTCGAAGGCTTTTTTCCTTCAGGAAAGAAAAAAACAAGCCGCAATTGACATGTTTCCCCCATTTATGCTCCCTCATGCATCAGCCTGATCAACGATATTTATTCTGTCCGCTGATGCATTAAATTTGTGTTTTATCGCTGCGTGCTGAACTGACTTATCGGCTTTGTAAATACAGCTGGACATTCCCCGCCGCCTCTGCTGAATTCACCCATATACATTTTGCTGTGATTGACAGCTGGCACAGTAACAAAGGCCTCGTTCTCCTGATTGGTGTCCTCCTGATTTAACTTTGCTTTAACCATCACCGTTATTTCCTCAAGCCGAGGGTGAGCCCACGAGGGGAAACTTTGAGACTCCTCAGTTGGGTGTTTGCAACACTGGAAGGCCGCCCGCTGCGATTACGAGCGCCGGGTTTCCGGTAGGAAGGGGCCCCCTCCCTATTCCGCTCTCGGGACAAGGTAATGACAGTTTTGGAGGGAATCAAGATGCATCAGACTTGCCCCTCAGTCAGAAGTCAGAATGGCTTCCAGGTGCGCTACAACGGAACACAGACAAAAGCCATCTGCGCCGCCGTGATTCTGTCGGAAATCGGTTTTCAGCGGCGTACTGGATGCTCACTGGAAGCCATCACGGGGATCTGGCGCTTGGTCTCTGAAATGACCCCAGAAAATTGATTCACGCTTGCATTTCCCCCAGAAGACACAGCTGCCATGCTTTACTTTCAGAAGAGACATCACTTCCTTCCTCAGTCTTATCGTATTTTAAAAGGGGCATTTATGGAAAATGGACTTTTGAACAGCCAGACCCATAAAGTGTGAAATTAAACAAACAAGTAAAGATTTGGTTGTATACCTTTTTCTGAAAATGTCTCTGTGGGGCTTTACTTTGCTTAATTTACTTACTAACCACCCCAAAATGGAGTTCCTCCACCCATGACATGATCAACTAGGCCGGGTGAAGATCCAAAGCCACTTTCATGCAAGATTGCTGCCTCTGGAAGGCTGTCATGAAGAGACCCAAACATCCCCTGCAGGTGTGACACCCCGCCCATCGTGTCAAAGCCAAAGGGTAAGCAGAGCTGCATTGAGTTTTGTCGGACATACTCACTAGGGTTAGTTTGTGATAAGCGGCACAGCTTGATTGCTTGGTGAACCCGTTGACATGGTGGTGATGGGTATTTGTGTGCCGCAGTGTAGTGTATGAACTGCTGAGTAAAGATGCTTTGATTGTCTTTATATGGGCACTCTCTCAGTTTATGCCCCCTATCGTCAAGGAAACAGAAACCAGACTTGCCATTGGCCCAGCACTATATGGGGCGGTTTATACCTAAATAAACTGGCTAATTGCAGCGGGACAAGAATTAGTGGGTGTAAAATGAATTGTAAGCCTGACTCAGGCTTCAAAACAGCTGGGAAGTGTTTTCAATTGTGACTCCTTTATTGCATGTACAGTGAATGCCAGCATATTCGTGGTTTGGCATTTGGAGATGTTTTTGAGAGTAACCTGTCCATTTTTTTTACTGAAAAACTGACCTCGTCGCTGTTTTTGTGGTCAGCCCAGAGCCATGTCTAATATAAAACTATAGCTTTGGCGACTTCTTGTGCCATCAAGGGGCAAAGGAACTATGTTGAAGTGAAGGTTGGAGCTTCATTTAGTCAGTGCATAGCCTTGTCTGATAGAAGAAAAAGTGTTTTCCTGCCAAACTTTTCTTGGTGGGTGGCAGTTATTAACAGAGAACAATATGCTTGTCATTTATCGTTTTTTTTTTTTTTTTATGGTTACAAGGACAAGGAAGTGAAAATGGAAGAAACCAGGAAGAGCATTGTTTTTCTTGCCATTAACAGTTTTGCAGCAATCTAGCCATCATGTCACATGCATTCATATTCATTCTGCTGTATGCACTCATCACTTGTTCCGTGAAAGCAGCTTTATGTCGCATTTAATCACCTTGAGGACTGACATGAGAGCGGATCCTGTGCCAAGTTTTCAACCCGCCGCAGCCACGGGAGGGCACTTAGCCCGTTTCGGACAACCTTACACTGCTAAACGCCCTCTGAGTGATTGTACATATGTGCTCAGTCCCCCCTCGACCGCTGTTAAACTTAATTTATTCGACAAGTCGGGACCGATGCCATGATTAAAGAGTACATTCATTCATCGATGCTGCATTGATGCATATGTGAACAGGATGGGATGCTGTCCTCTCCTCCAGTCTGGCTCTTCACTGGTTCCCCCTAGAGGTTACAGGGTGACACTGCAGCTTCTATCTATAATACCTGCACCGAAGTAGCCGCTGCATTGTGATTAAGGCTGCTGAAGGCAGGTTATCTTCTCTGAGGGAAGAGCCGCTCTGGATGTCTCACACCGAAGGGGGGCTCAACTACGGAGAAGGTAAACAAGAGGCAGGAGGAGGAGGACTTTGCTTCACTAATGCGTACGTTTAATGGTCATGTGCGTACTATTTGCTTCGTTGATGTCAGCATCTCGAAAGGAGGCGTTTGACAGGTTGAGAAAAAAAAAAGAGAGGGAGAGAGGAGCCAAGCGGGCTGAACTCTTCCACAGTGACTCCGAGCAGTCGTGAATCGAGCGCGTTGGCGAGGCGGGCTGCATCTGATGCTTGCCACGCAGCTGGGAGGGATGAGGTTGAGAGGCGACGTCGACCGCTTGCAAAGGTCCCGACTTGTCTCGAACGCATCACTTCTATACTTTCAAATCATACAATAAATGACACCGTGCTCAGCATCCCACTGGGGTGAGAAACGGGTCTTTTTAGAATACACTATAGATAGATAGATAGATAGATAGATAGATAGATAGATAGATAGATAGATAAAGATGTTATTTATTTATTGCCGTTGATCCATTTTTTTTCAGTGAACCTAACAGGAACGTGTTTGTGATGTGGGGGGAAGCCATAGTATCCTAACAAATCCCTTTAAAAATCTCTGAATTGGGATTTGAACCCCAAACCTCAAAACTGTGAGGCAGACATATTTACCACGAGCGCACTGTGCTGCCTCATTGTATTCAATACAAGAAAATTGTTTCCCCGACCATACAGCAAGGGTAAAAAACTCATCAAACTGACAATAAAATGCACAAGCTATCACTACCGATCCTAAAACCAGTTGGAAAAAATGATACTCAAAGTTTATTCCTGTTCAGTAAGCTGAGTGTTCAGACAGAAAACCAACATTTTTGCACCATTCACTTTTGCTGGCATAAAGTGGCATGTCAAATGCAGCCACTAAGCAGCATAAAACAAACAAACCCCTCCAGGTTGGATATGCGCAGTGTGTAAACCTTTAGATTTGTCTTTATTTGAAACAAAGTCCCCTCTGGAGCCACAGCAGATGCAGTGGCAGCTGGCTATTTTGCCCACCCTGCAAATAGATCCAGCGACCACTGCAGTCTTGACAAGATCAAGATATTGCAAATAAGTCTTTTCTTAAAGATGACTGTAAAAGTGTCTGTGATGAATGGAGGTGTCCCTTATAATGTGTATGGGTGTGTAAAGCGAAGCAAATGTATTTATATAGCGCATTTCATACACAAGGTAACTCAATGTGCTTTATATGAATAAAAGCATTTAAAAACAAAGAAAAAAAACAGCTTATAAACATTTAAAACAGAGGCAAAAAAATAAAAATACAATTAAAACAGCGTACAATGCAAAAAATATCATTTAAAAGTGGAAATGCTCTAAAAGGCATGGGGAAAAAAGAAGAGTTTTTGACCTGGACTGAAAAACATGTTCTGTTGGCAACTTATTCCATTTGTGTGCAGCATAATAGCTAAATGCTGCTTCACCATGTTTGCTTTGGACTCTTTGCTCCACAATTTGAGCTGAGTCTGTCCATCTCAGAGCCCTACTGGGTTTATATTCCATTAGCATTTCTTTCATGTATTGAGGACCTAAACCATGGAGTGATTTATAGACCAGTAGCAGAACTTTAAAATCTATTCTAAAGCTGACTGAAAGCCAGTGTAAAGACTTTAGAATTGGAGAAATATGCTGAGCTTCAGCATTCTGAATGAGCTGCCGCTGTTTAATGCTCTTTTTGAGGTGTCCAGTCAGAAGACCATTACAATAGTCAAGTCTACTTGAGATAAAAGCATGGATGAGCTTCTCCTGGTCTGCTTGACACATGCAAGCCTTCAGTCTGGATATGTTCTTCAGATGGTAGAAGGCAGTTTTTGTAATTGATTTGATATGACTGTTGAAAGTCAGGTCAGAATTTATCAGAAGATCAAGGTTTCGGACTTGGTCTTTGTGTAGTAACTTTATTTCTAACTTTAGGTTTCATTTACTATACAGTAGTTGTCCAGTTCTAAGACTCTCTCACACTATGTCCATTTGTTTACTTGACTCCTGATGCATTTGCAGTGTGGTCTGTTTCCCCTTTTAATGCAATACACAGCCTTTTACACCATAGTGGATCTGTAATTAAGTGTTGACTCTGACAGGCACAGTCACACAGCTTGGACTTGCTCATACCATTGCCATATAGTCACTTTGCAGCCCATTTTGCATCTCCTTCTATGGGAAACATACTTGAGTGGTTCCATCAGACCATTCCATATGGAAATTGGGATATACAACTGTGAGATGGGGATTTTTAATGAATAAAGATAGATGATTTTAGGGTGTCAAGAAAGCTCAACGTCATGCAGTTCAGGTGTTGTAGCAGTGGAAAGTGTGATGACTGTGCCTTTCAGCTTCTTCAGGTCGTTTGCGGGGCACCCTTAGGCCGAAAGGGGCTCACGTCTTGCGTCTCCTGAAAGCCCATCGGAATGCCAGCAGCTGTCGGGTTCAGTCTGTTGTTCGGCTGACAAAGTGTTTCTTATCAGTCACTTTATGGACTACAGTGAAAGACTAAGAGACTGCTAAGAGGTCTGACTGATGATACAATGGCTTACCCAACGTAATACTCCTTAAACCTTCTTTTATATCCTATATTTCAATTAATTAGTTTTATAAAGCGATGTATACATCCAAGGCACAGGTGCTGTTTATATAGATGTGTTAACTGTATAAAAGCTGAAATTACAGCCAATTATGAATCACTTAAATTGGATTTCTCATGCAGCGCTCATGAAGTAATAATAGCTATTCCATGTGTTTTAACTGTCTTCCAGTCAGTAAATGGAATAGATGTCTTACTCGACAGCCAGTTTAAATATAGCACCGAGACACTTTACTAGTTGGACAGGAAAATGAAACAGGAAATTGTGGCACACTGTAAAACATTAATAGCAAATGACTAAATAGTCACAGTTCTTTATTGGGCAGTGATTGAGATGAAAAGAGCAACAGTTGAGTCATTGTGTTTGGCTCGTCACGACTCACTTTGGGGCTGTAAAATATGCAAAAACACCTTCACTGTATCTAATATGTACACCATTTTTATCAATATATTACGGTACTCACACACGTGTGTGCTTATCATTTAGCATGGACGCACAGTTAATTTTGATACAGGAGTGTAGCAAATTGGTGAACACACCTTACTAAATTGTCTGGCAATGTTCTCTTCACAGATTTACACAGACTGGGCCAATCACTACCTGGCAAAGTCGGGCTGTCCGCGGCTCATCAAGGACCTGAGCCAGGACGTCACCGACGGAGTCCTGCTAGCACAGATCATCCAGATAATAGGTACACACATGCACACGCAGGCACGCACGCACACACACACACACACACACACACACACACACACATTTTCACTCCAGAAACGCTATACCATGGTACCAACTTACGAGTTTTTAGAGATATGGGTCGTCACTTGGCCGAGTTGCAAGCAAAAATTGGAGTCACTAGCGCTAGCGATATTAAAATCACAAAAAGGAGCAATTTTAAAATGAACAATTCTTGAAAAAATAGGCTTTCTTTAAGCTGTTTATTGGCCCTCTCAGTTGAAGTTTACTGTAAAACGAAACAAAAGACAGCAAATCAAACATTGTATATTTAACCAAGAACACAACGACTTTCTCTTAAGAAAGTCTGCTAGCTTAATGCTAATATGACAAATGCCGTAGATGAGCTAACGACTCCAGCATCAATGTTGTGCTCATTTTTAACCTTTAAACAACTTGAACGCAAGTGGTAGCAACACGTGCAGACAAAGCATTCTCCTCTGTTCCATCATCAAATCGACATGTAGTATGTCTGTATATATTATACTGCCCCCTGGTGGCCAGGACACACACACACCAGAAGAACCAGCACAATGCCCACTGAATTATCGGGTTGCACAAACTGTTAAATTGTTTACATTCTATTGAATTCTGTTACTGTTGTATGTTTTTATAAAGTACATTAATGTATAATGCTATTTTCCATGTTGCAAAACATTACAAAACTTTGTTGCAGATTTTTGGGTCACTGGAATGAATTAATAGCAATTCAGTTCCTTTCAATGGGGAAAGAGGAGTTTTGACCTACAAGCGTGATCATGGAACAAATTAAACTCTGAAGTCAAGGCACCACAGCATTTCTTTCATGCACACCCCCATAAATACACATCCATTCATTTTCCATTCCAACCCTACCCGAAATTCGACCCCAGAACCACTCCACTGCGAGGCAGACATGCTAAAAACTCACAAAAAATATGTTCTATGACAACCAAGATGCACATGGTGCCTTGAAAATGCTTTATTTTCTCACGAAAATGCTAAATGTTAGTTTCAATAAGGCTGCAGTTATTTAATCAACCCCATCAATACTGACATTTCTTGCATCATTTTTTGAACAAAATCCAACTAAATTCACCCCCTCCATCTTCACTTTGTCTTCTCTTGCATTCAGGTGCTCTACTTATCCTCTTTACACTATATTCACTCTCTCTGTCTTTGTAACATAACAATTTACGAAGACCTGAAGAGCTATCAAATACAAACAGACTGTCTTTTATCGAGTGTGTAGCTTCTGATCACAGGGAATCGTGCGCTAAATTGTGAGATGCATGATGAAGCCAGACAGTTGGACGCTTTGAAGTTGATCAGCTGGGTCTTAAATTGGCTTGGATGACAGTGTTTTGGAGCATCTGCTGGCAGTTTTCATTACGACCGGTGCTGAGACTCATTATTATTTTAATAATTGATGCCAGTGAAAATCTAAAGGGGGATTCTCAGTGATTCATTCCTATGTTGTCAAACTTTTTGCAGTAAAGTAGGAAGTCACATATGTCCCTTTAGTCCCGCCCACCGAGCATTTACGTGATCAAGCGTGGTGTTATTTGTGATCTTTTATTGCATTAATTTTGACGTTTTCTCCTTAAATTTGGTTGATTAATTAATTTTGTATTCATTTATCCAATTAAGTAAATTTTAACCAATTTATCGGAAATAACGTAATAAGAAATCCATTTTACATACAGTACATTTAACTTTTTAAAATCAGTTTATTAAATAATGGGTTAATTGTTTATGATGGATAATTATACAAAAAACAATTGGAAATGAGAATTTTATTTTTAAAGTTAACTATTTTAGATATACAGTATTACATAAAGGACATTTGACGTTTTAAAATTGATATATTAAATCACTGTGTAATTCAATCTATTTAATCATACTTGAAACAAAATAATGAGAATGAATGACGACTTGATTGTTAAAATGGCCTACTTTACATATTTGGGACACACATTAAAAACAAATTTTTAAACCTTATTTACAAATGACCTGACTCTTTTGTGGTTGTATTCATTCTTTTTTTTTTTTTATTCCTTTATCGCAAATAATTGGCTAAATAACTTTGTTGATATAAAATAAAGATCATCGTGAAATAAAAAGTTTTTAGTAAATCATTTCTTCACTGTAATGAAATGAATAATAACATGTATGATTGAGAATTATGTCATTAAAATACTTTACATACACATAAATCTTTTTTTTTTTTTACCTCACCCTCAAATTTCCTGGCCCTTGTGTCATTTTCAAAATTAACTGCAGGTCATGAGCACAAAAGTTGGCCCACCCTTGCTTTTTAGGACAGTGGCATGTATACCAATCTTTTCCTCATCTGTATTCGAGTTACAAATGAATGTGAAAACTTGCATAAGTTTTCTTTGTTTCTCCGTCACTTCTTCTAGTTGTGTCAAAGTGCAGACTATTTCTTCGCCTCTCACTGATGCTGTCCATCCTCCTAAATCTTTCATTTGTACTTCCTTGAACTCACACACTCTCTCGCTCTCACTCTCTTTCTTTCCCTCTCTGTTGGATTGAAACTTTACCCTCCCTGCTCGCCCCGAAACAGACAATGAGGCCACGCTCTGGCCTGTCAGTAATTCTCTGGCAGCAGCTGACGAATTAGGCAGCTTTGCTTCCCAGACGCCCTGTGCGCACGCTCACACACACACCCTCCTACGCTTCTACACACACATACACACACGCTGCATGCACCTAACCCAGCGCTTCTTTGCCGGCTTGTACCTGAGCTCACTGGACTGGATGCTGTGGAAGGATAGTAAACATCTCTTCTCGTCCTCTCTCCTGCAGCCAATGAGAAGGTGGAGGATATCAATGGCAGCCCCCGGAGTCAGACCCAAATGGTGAGTCTTATCTTCGATTCTGTCATTGACCACACACACGTTATGTATGAGAAACACATATTTGTATCATGATTCACTGCTCTTCTACACCATTACAAACTTACACATCTTGTAACAACAGCCAATTCCATTCCCTTTATAATCAACCTGTAAGGCCCACAATTCCATCAAAGAGATCTTATACTGTACTGTATCATCAGATGTAATCATTTGGATGCAAACCTAGAGTTCTTAATGCACTTTACACTGTTTGAACCTGCCATACATCCTCATAAGGTTGATATTTTTATATTGCCCCCCTGGAGAAGTTCAAGCCTATTTATTTTGACTATTGTGCACTTCTGGCTGCCATTCAGCACACTGTTGACTTAATGAGACTTCAGGCTCGCGTACCTACTCATTTTCATCACAGTAAGATCATTATGTGCGCTTTAACTGGAGTCGACTGAGTGTTTATGGGGTATTGGTTCAGCCGTGGCATCCGTGTGCCTGCCGCTGAAGTGAAAAAGTAAATCTGTTGCTCTTTTAATGAGACAGCGTGGGTGAGGTCTGAGTAAGAGCCCCGACAAAACACTGCATCTTTGCTCTGCTATAACCATTGTCCCGGTATGTGTTCATATATTTATTTCCACAGTGCTATTATGTAGGTCGTACAGACGGGACAAATTGATGGATTTGATTTAAAGTCTCGGAACATCTGAGAGAAAATCTGGGATTCGCTCCAAAAGGAATGTGTTCGTACAATTGGTTTCACACGTTTTGTGTCATTTTTCAGCTGTTTTGACTCACTCGTCCACGGAGAGTCCAGCTGTGGTGGAAGTCGGCTGCGCTCTGTTAGGAAATAGCACTTAAGAACCAGGAAGGAAGAGGGAAGGTGAAACCTGAGCGTTAGAGGTGTCAAACCGAGTTTCCTGGAGATAAACTCCAAAACCTATTGTGGGCCTAACTGGTAAGGGCCAGCACCACAAGCAAACGTCCTTTTGGTTTTATACTCCCTTGTTTACTTAAAGTTATGGCTTCTAAAAAGTGAGCGCTGTGTACTTTAGTGGCCAAAGGTTCTGCGGTTAACCACGTTCAAGACTTAATTGGGCAGTGATTCTCTAAATTTTGAACGAGTGGTATGCAAAATAGGTACAGTTCAATTGTATTTAACTTTGAAGTTCAATGCATTTGCATTTAATCTTTAAGAATTGCTTGTTTTTTTCCAGATTTATTTCAGGAACATTTTTATTTAACTTTGATATGCAATACATTTTAACTGAATCATTATTTTACTCCTCCAAAGCCACGGACGTTTATATTCATCAACTGGAATCCGACTGTTTACCGCCAAGTCGAGTACGGTTTGTCAACTCATGTCATGACTGACAGTATACAGTTTTACTCTTTGTCTACAGCCACTTACTAAGCCCACTGATCTCCTCCACCTGCTCCGGGGGAACAGTGGGTCCAGCCAGCTTAGGAAACGTGACTTTAAGGAGGTATGGTTGCTTCCACAGTGGGCACAAGGAAGGAAACAACTGATGCACACTTGAACACACACATCAAGAATAATGACAAAAGGCTAAAACAACAACGTGAGACAGTTATGCAATACACGTATATGGCACCACAGTCTTCTCCAGATTGTGTCCATTCATCCTGAAGAGTATCTATGAGGTTGCAAAGTTGTTTGATGGTGTTGAGGTTAGTTTATCCATGCCAAACTCATCCAACCATGCCTTAAAGGACCTTGCTTTGTGCACTGGGGGCAACAGAAAATGTTCTTCTCCAAACTGTTACCACAAAATCAGAAGCATACATCTGTCCTACGTAGTTAATGGATGAAAAAGTGTACCCCGATACTTGTGTCCGCTTAGCTACCGATACAGGAGTAGTTGTCAGAGACAACAAGTGGTAGCCACTTGGGAGTGGATTCATTTCATACACTCTTTTGTAGGATGAGCAATGACAGTCCCAAAATCATTAGCCTTCTTGTCCACGTGGGAGGTCTCTTCAGGTGTGCGGAGTGGACCGCGGCCAACTAAGCAGCTGCAGGAGCAGAGTCTTGCACACCAGTGTCAGTGTAGAGTCTTCAACTAATCTTCGACTATGTTGGGATTCCTGCTAGGAGCAAATGGTTATTGAAGAAAATGTTTATGATGTACAGTATGTATATAAATGGTTAATCAATGGATGCATTTGGTACTCAAACAAATTTCAAGTGGTGGTTGCTGTTGTTGTTTTAAACAGGAGCTGAGGCTTTAAAAACAAAACAAAACTTCCTCCTTGACCTGAACAACAAACATAAATGGGATTAAATGTGAATCTACGAGGAAAAAACAAAGTGAACAGTACTGTGACATTAAAGATGATTTGAGATAATAAAAAACAACAACACAAACTATAACCAATAATAAAAAAATATATATATTTTATATTTTAACAAAACTACCAATGCACCCCTTCCCTTGATTTGTATTATTGTAGCTTCTACAGACAAAAATAATTCCTGAGATGCAGGGATGTCAACACCATCAATATGGCAGTAAAATTTTACAATATCAGTAATAATCCTAATTTATTCCATACTGAAATGAAAATGCCTCGAAATTGACAACGACAGAGCAAGCCATGAATGTTAATATTCAGCATGAGGATGAATAATTGCTCATTGTATGCATTGTATTTAGAGGCTCTTTAAGTGAAATGAGATTTTGAATGCTAAAATGTAATTATTGCTATTCATCGCTTTTCAAATGGACTGTTTTATGAAAAAAAATGAAATCATAGTAAACCACATTATTATTTATTAAGATGTCCAACTGTAGTTGATTACAGACTGCATTCCTGAACGGAGAAAAAAAAATGTTTTAGTACATGTGATGACATTCATTTATTAACTTGATTTTATGAATTAATTAATGTCCGCGTTGTAACAGAAGCCCATTTAGCCAGTTTAAAATTGGGTATAAAAAGTTGGAGTCTGAAATCTGTCATTCCTGTTGAAAATGGTCAAATGTACAGCCCACTGAAATTGAAACAGTTCGCATTACAGCACTGAAGAATGCTTTACAAAAGGTAGCCTTAATATAATTGCGAAGCATCGTATAGTTTAGCATTCTGCTGGATTGCTTGTGATTTGATGGCAAACTGGTTACTGCATCTCACATTCACCTTGTTTTTGTTGGTAGTAAAACTTTACATCAATTCTATGAACTTTCCAGCTCATAGTAGCGGATGGCAAAAGAGCCTTATTCAGCATTCGGTAGAAAATATTAAGTCTCGCAACACTAATCCTCCTCATTATAGACAGACATCGTTAGCAAACCACGCAGCGCTTCCCCTGGAATACAGATGAGTGTGCACTTTCATTTTCTCGGGTTTATGCGTGCGCCTTTTGTTTCGAGCCGCCTCAGCAAAGAGTCTCGTGCAAAAAAAAAACCAACACATCACCTCATAAATGATGAATACCACTTGGTAAATGAAGTGATGTGGCATCTGCCTGCAGGAGCCCGCAGATCGTTTTAGGACAGATTAGATGTAACAACTCACCACTTTATTTTCAAATCTGCCAGATTTTTAGTGTGACGCAGATCATATTAAAAGCAACCATCCTGGCCAACCCTTCACGCACTTAAAAGAGACAAGATACTAGGGCTCTAAACATTTTAATGATGTTTAGCACATGAAACATTTCTGCACTCGTGATTTAATGATTTGTAGGGTGTGGGTGCAATGACCCCCAGCTGCATTACAGATCGTATTCCACTTAAAAACTTTCAGTTATATAGCAAAAGAACCCCTGACACTCACATAGGTTGCCTGTATGTAGTGTGAAATATCCCAACCTTGGAAATTTGGCCATCTTGTGTCCAAGACGCAAAATATGCAGGGTTTTTGCATTGACAGATTAACCTGAAACACACTCTATAAAACATTCAGTCATAAGCAACAGAGTTCTTGCCCTACCAATAGGGTTCATGTCCTACCAATAGAGTGTCCCCAATGTACATAGTGAAGATTGGCTGGATCTGGATTGGCGATTAACATTTCCACCAAATTCTCAAGTCATTTCACTGATCGCAAATGGACAGTTCTGGTTGTTTTAGATGTCTGATCTGAGAAGGTTTCATCAGTTCAGTTGACATAGATTAGATAGGACAGCTCAAGCCCGCGTGTTGGTGTGGAAACCCAAGTAAGTTAAAAGCACACCCCAACCACAAATGATATGGCTCTTTTAGGATGCAAAATGGCAGTCGTTAAGATACATTGGAGAGGCCTTGCCCACCAACGAGGGTACTTGAGTTTCCACTCCAACACTCTAGCCTATGTCAATGGACTAACGAGGCCTGCTCGGATGAGCGGCGAAACGTCTTCAAAGAAAACCTGTCCAGTTGTGGTCCACTCCATGCTCTGAGAATACAGTGTCCTGGATGAATGGAATTATTCATAGGCATTTTCACCTACATTTACAGAAACCTTTAGTTCTCGGCAAATATAGTTCCTGGAACTAGTAAATCCCCATCAGATGTGTTAAGCCTAACTCCAAAGGTTAGACAATCCTTCCTGTGGTCCAAACACACATTGGTCCTCCCCAAACAATCCTAGTTCTGGGGTTTGTGCGGTAGAGCACTAACAGAAACCTCAAAGTCTGCGTCTGCAACAATACTGTTGACATATCACTTAAACAATTCGAACAAAATTGCCATAGACCAAACACATTTTGAAATTGAACCCTTTGACATCAGCGAGGCAACCCCACTAACTATTTGGCCTCAGCACCATGTTTTGCAGGGGTGCCTTTGTGGTCTAATTGAGTCGAGTGTTTCTTTGAGACTGTAAAAGCCCACTGGTCTCATCTGGACCCCATCTGTGTTCTGCCTGCACTTCACCACCGACATGAGGACAAATGGCACTGGCTTATTCTTCGTCGGCCAGATGCTTCATCACCACCGCTGCTCATTAATAACCTCCACAACCAATTGATCATGTTCCTAATTTGAGCCCCACTTCGGGCCGGAGTTTTAGCAACCTACTGGCACCGTGTCCTCGGGTTGTTTACAACAGCGTGGCTTGTTCTGGGAAAAAATGGCAACAAATGGATGATGGGAACTCTGAGCTCCAGGAACGTTCCCAATGGCGTTTTGAAAGCTTGGTGATTGGCAGCGAGCGCCTCGAAGAGGGACAAGGCAGATGGCCAGTTCTCGACTACTGAAACTAAAGCAGTTTGGGGAGTTAAACCTCTTCACTTTCCTTAACGCAGTGATCGCCTTGTAGCCAGAAATCCATATGTCAATATCACGTTGTCAAGCGGGTAAAAACGCATTAAGCGCGTTCACCTCTGCCAAATGTTGAGGTAGCAAATAAACTTAGTTTGAAGGGAAAAATAAAGTCCTCTGATCCGCTGGTTAGTTTGCTTTCACCACTCATCTAGTTTGTTTCCATATGCAACAGCTGGTTCAGCAAGAAGCCCTGAAAACGATACGGTCCACTGCACCACAGGCAAAGTAACTGAGAGCTGCATTTTCTCATATGTTCTTATAACCTCAAGGAAACAACCTGCAAAGTTGCAAAAGTTGCGAATAAGCGGCAAAATTTCAGGAGTGTGTTTACACTGCCTCTAAGTAGCCCAAAAATAACTCAAGCCTGTTTGAATTTTAGACTCGATATACAGTAATCCTGTAATCGCTCACCACCTTCAGGCTTTAAAATAAATTGTTGCTACTCCCCAGAAGTTGGCAGCTAGTGTCTCCCATACCACCTCTGCGTGCGGAATGTTTTCTGCATGCAAGCATACATAAACCAGTAGCTATAAAAGACATAAATGCAAGCAGGGGAGCAAATAACTCTGGAATATTACTTATTTTATATAACTACATAATATTACATATGACATTGCTTTCATATTTGTCAATTCACTGCAGAGATTTCTTTTGTTCACAAAACACAGGTCACAATTTTGTTTGCTGAACTTCATTGTTTGTTTTTCTCAGTGTTCATTTGTGTGATTTGTGTTGAATTCATTATTGGAAACAAACCTCGTATGGAACAAATCAGTTGTCAGACAATTGGAGGATGCCCCTACATTTTAGTTTCAGTTTCAAAAGGAACATTTGGTGCTGTAGCTATTTTGGAAACTGATTAATATTCAGTATAATATAATATCTTTAGACTGGATGATTATTTGACAAGTTGTCCAGTTTAGCAAATCCAAGTAGAGCATCCGCAGACTTCTTATGTGCTCACTTGTTGCTCAATTGCTAGTTTTGAATCACTCATTAGAACCAAACAGGCAATTGTTCTGCTCTGTTTGTTTAAGACGGACGCAGTGAAAGAGTGGTCCAACCTTTTGATCTGATGCGGTTTGACTGCAACAGCTGCAATCTCCCTCGCCATGGATACAGTACAAACTCGGGAGTAATTCTATAGCGGTCACAGCACTTCCTTAGTCACTAATGGTCCTGACACAGAATCTGAAAGGAAGCCATCGGATCCAATTCAGTAGGCTGACGCGCTTGGCATGCTTTTAGAAAAGTAGTGATGCATCTGCAATGTTGAAAATAGTCATACAAGCACAAAGGCTAAGAGTTATGGAACATTCCTATCGTTTTTATCTTGTATTGTCACCCTTTCTTGTCCACTTGTCTGTTTTCATCCACCATCTCGCTTCGCCTATGGCAGCGAGCTATCACAGCCAGGCCAACCTGATGTTTGCTTCTCCACCTCCGTGCCTTGAGTCAACTCCACCCGGTTGCTGTCGCCCGCAAACGTGCCCTGTGTATTCTGAGAGGCCAGGTTGGCTTTTCACACTCCCTCCCAAAAATGCAGTCGAGGCCGCTGGGTTGGGTGAATTGACGCACATCGGCCCATCAGTCGGTGACCACACAACACTCTTTATTTATCATCTCAGTCGTAGCCAAAGGGACAAAAGAGTGCAGTTTGTTTCTGTGTCGATTCACTGTTTCCATTTCCACGTCTCCTCCAACCAATCATTTACATTGACATCTAAGACAAAATTGGGTTATTGTACTAAACAATCAGGATAGAGTACAGTGAACCCCCATTTAGTATCAAGTCAGTATTTAATGCCATGTTTGAGATGTAAGCTCACATATACTGTAACACTTCCAGCTTCTAGCATTGGTTCAACATGTCCTTCAACTGCCACAATTTTTCAGTTGTTTCCGTGCATCACAAGGTGACAGACATTCAGTGCTCGACCTTTGTATTTCCGCACTTGCATCATTTCTCAGTCAGTGGGTTGTGCAAACAGTTTTCTTAAAAGTCAGCAGCATAACGCCGCAAGACCCTTTTGGGAGCGAGGGGTCCCCAGACGGCACTGACAGCTAAAATCTGTTGGCTGTCAACAGTAATGCCGTCCGTCATGTTGACCTACGCAGAATGACCCCGAAAGAGCGTGTGTGCATGAGGAAGGAGATCGTCCCGCGGTGGGCCATCTTCTGTCAGATGTTTAATTGCATACATACCTATACGAAAGCAAACCTTTTTTTATATATATATATATCATGGGTCTCTGACTGGTTCCATTCGGTTTCACTTGATTCCCTCATCATGACAATGAGTTCTTTGGTTTTGTTGCAAAACGTAATCAGACACACTCCGCTCGCCCTGTGCACCATTCAAAACACGATCCTAGCAACAGATGCAGACATTTCAGACGATGTAGCTCTCATCAAATAGCGACAGGTGTCTTTCTCCTTTAACTGCCGGTATAGCACAAGACATAAATGGTGACTTGTACGTTCCCACTGACCCTTTGTGAGGTGGAATCGATTAACACGTAGGAACAGCTCAAATGTGTAGCTTTGCTCTGTGAAAGATCGAATTATTTGGTAGCGTATTAACTTCATGGAGGCAGTACAGTCCATTTTGTTAAAATACCGAAGGTCTGAGAAAGTTACTGATGGGATCTCCGAAGGCTTTGTCAAAGTTTTCATGCTGAACATGTAGAGGCTGGTGACTGTGGAAATCGAATGAAGTAGATATTCATCACGCTGGACAAGGATCTTCTACCTTGAGGAGAGTGCCAGTTCCTTTTGTTTTCTACTTGTTGTCCTGTCAGAGGTTGCCACAGCAAGTTGTTTGGCAGAGTTTTTACTCTGGATGCCCTTCTTGACACAACCCACCCATTTATTTAAAAAAAAAATCTGGGCTTGCAACTGATTGTGGATGGGGTATCGGTACGTTGACCCGTGACCTTTATATTTGTGTGGATGGTTGGATAGTTTGGCTGCAGCAATTGCCGTTGTTCTAAGTAGTTCTAGCTAGTGCCATTCTACTTATCCTATGTACAGTAATGTTATTGGCGTTACTGTGAAAAGGGGCAGAATAACAAACACTATCACATGGCGTCAAACTGTTTCAGACCACATTAGTCACAGGATTTTAAAAAAGATGAATAGAAGTTTGACTGCCGTACACATGTGGCCACAATGCGTGCCTGTGAGGCAGATGCTTGCAATGCCGCACGGACAACATTCAAGTTGTATGATAAAGGAAAACCAGCCAATCTATATAATCAAGACATCCATTTGCCATGCACATCCTTCTGTTAATACATCATGTGTCCTTTCAAAGCTGACGGAACTTCACCGTTTATTTACACAACCAGCCATGCCACTTGTTAACAACTCACATGACATTCTTGCTTGATGTATTAACACAGGATGACACAAAACTCCGCTGGTGAAAAAGAAGCAGCCATTCTTTCACAGAAAAACACCACAACCTTGTGGCGACAACTTAGCAGCAGAAAAGCAGTAAAATATGGCTTCATCAGCATGCAAATATTCTCTATTTCAAATAAGCTCAGCTCGACAGCGCTGATTGATTAAGTGTACTGTGGCTATGAAAAGCAGCCCGGTAATGCGTCACTTCAGTGAGAATGATGGGCCGACTAATTGGCTTCCAAGTGTCAAGAAGAAGTTATAGGAACAAGAGGCATGCATTCATCAGACTAACTTTGGTGCAGTGATGCAAGAATGGTTTATTTATCCAGCTGATTGGTTTGGCAATATTCTTCCTTATTCATGCACTGACTAACGACTTTTAAGGATTTTCCAGTCGATGTACGGCATTTTGGTGAAATAAAACCTGTCATTTATGAAGATATGCGCTTGCGCTGTAAAATGCTTATGCTCAGTTTTCCTCAAGGAGCTTGTTTTCTGGCACTTGATGTCTTGGCTCATTTTACATGACAATTTCATCTTCGGCAGAATGCTTTCCAATTCTAGCCTGTGCCAGTCACTTGATGCCCAATGTGACTTTTACAAATGACTATATTAAGGTCTGTGGGGGAAAAATCAGAGCATATACTGAAGTTGGATGATCATTTTTTAATGAGATTTATAACACCTGTTGTCCTGTTGGGCATAGCATTGTTGCTGAAACCAGGAAATCACATGTGTCACTGCCTCCTTTCCACACTCTACTTCTCTGTCACCCTGCAAATGGGTAGAAGTGTGTCAAGCCGTAACTGTACAAAGTGTGCATAAAAGTAGTTCGGTACTGCTTGTACCAAGGCTTGACATTTTGAGGTCCTGTATCACGAAACGGGTAGTGTTCCAAGCCAAGCTGTCAATACTATGGTCGCTAATGATGTCTTTCTTTTGGTTTTTAAGATTTGTATCTTGGGGCTACCAGATTCAATGTGACTGCTGTGACTTGTTGAGTTAAAGTTAAATCCTTCAGTATTTTTGCCTGCTCCTTTGCGTCCACCAGTGTCGATGACAGGTAGAGTCGCAAAGTGTGGTTTCCGACACAGGCTTTGTGTCACCGGGCTTTTTTCTCCACTCATCACGTCCGCGTGATACTTATAATTGCAGAGTGGAAACCCATTATCACCCAACATTAACATCTCCCCATCTTTATTCCGCCCTGCTTCGCGGTCAGTTCCTTCTCACAATTCTGGTTGCACATGTGGCCCCTTTTCCTGTTGGAATTTATTAGTGAGAGCCTCATCAAAATGCCCTTTTCCAACTTGCTGATAAAGGCTGTTTGGTGCCAGCTTGCATTGGAAAAAAATCAATGATATCAGTTGCTTGTGAGGCTGGTGTAGGATACCACAAAGCCAAAAGTCTTCACCAAACTAGCAGTTACACCTCGCCAGAGACCTCTGGAAAATGAATGCCCCGGCCGTCATCGACACCTTCATCATTATCAAGCGTTTTTTTTTGCGTCATTTTAGTTTTCGGGGAGACTTTAAAACAAACACCGGTTTCATCGGAAAGCCTCAGGATTTCTCTTTGGAGAGTCAGTGGGTGCCCCTAAGGAAGGGTGTTGATGCGATACCTTGTGTTTATGAGTTTCACCCCTTTCTTGTGTTTATGAACTATTAAAACTCTCATCCACAGACACACACGGCAGCCATAAATATTCAAAAGTAGAAGTCATTTCACAAAAAATGATCACTAAATAATTTTTTATGACGCAGATATCTGAGTGAATGGGGTGTGGTAAAACAAGCAAGCGCACAAAGGACACATATGTTTGCGTGTGTGAAAAACTTGGGGAAGGAATATGGAAGCCCAGATTTGAGGGTGTTTTAAGTCGCGTGTTGTGTCGCGCCCATGGAGGAATTATTTGTGTGACTTGTGGTCTTGCAACAAAATAGAAAGTGCTCGGAATGATAGCACCAGAATCCATATTATTATATAATAGTATATAGTATTTGCAATACTATACTACAGGGATTAAGGACATATTTAAATACACACAAAAACAGGTACTCAAATTACACTTTGACCTATCTTCATTGTAAAAATCACCAATCTTGCTATGAAAGCCGAGCTTATGGTTGGCCATTTTCCTCATTATTTAGTCCTTTGCGCATGATTAAACATGACAAAGTTGGGGAAAGGTTGTTCTACAGAAGCGATTCTCAAAGTGTGGTATGTGTATCACTACTAGTACATGGACTTCCTCCAGTGGTACGTGGAAGAATCACTGCCCAAGTGCAATTCAGTTGTATTTAACTTTTAAGTTCAATACAATTGCATTGAATCTTTAAGATGTTTGCAAGGCTGCTATCTGATATAATCACAATGTTATGTCACAGCTGCAACATGATGAAGTAATAATTACCTTAACTTTAGATTTACTTGATTTCTACTCTAACATTACATTTTGTTTTACTGTAACCAGATTTTGCATGTTGCTATCAAAATTACACAAATAATCATCATGTTACGCTTGTAACTGTATCTTGCTGGAATGCACATTCCATATTCAGTGAGACAAATGGTACTTGGTACTTCCTTATTGTATTTGAACATCTCCCTCATAATAGGAGACAGACTCAAACTGCTTTATTAACAAAATGTAAGGAGGAGAAGGAGGAGGATTTGCGGTTGGAGGGGGTCTTCCAGCTCATGAATCATCATCACTGCACGTTGGACGTCTGGCCAGCTTGTTGCATGGCCCAGGCGCACTGCACTGAATGGCTAGAACTGTGAACTTTGAACTTGTCATATAAAGGAAGGATGGTGCCAGTTGAGCAGCATGCTATTGAAGGAATGTGAAAAATTCCCCTGCATGAAATGCAAGTTTGAAGGAAGCACAGTTCTTAGTGAATGCCGTCGACAGTATTTGTGGGCGTTTGCATTTCAGCTGCTGCCTACTCGTTTATTCACTTGCTATCAATGTATTCTTACTCAACTCCACTGTGCCGCGGGCTGCGTAGGTGGCGACACACGGCGGTCAGTATGTCACGCAGGCAGGCCCGACGGTCATGTGGCCATGGGCCTCGTAACCACACAATGATGTGCTTTATGGTTAATAATGCTGATCATCCCTGCCACCCCCCCAAGACATTTCAGCTCATTGAATGTAAAGTTTTGTAACTTGCTGTGTGTCTGATTGCCTTGCCCTCATTTGTTTTGTCTCCAGATTGAGAATGTGGACGCCTGCCTCAGTTTCCTCGACGCTAGAGGAGTGAATGTACAAGGGCTCTCAGCAGAAGGTAAGATCTGGACCTCTGAAACTAATTAAGTCAGTCAGTAGTTGTTATTGCTATGCATGGGGGGGCAACCTAAGTGTTTACCATGCTGGTATGTAAAACGTGATACAGTGTCTAATGTATACTGCATAATGTGTTTTTATGATAATACTTTACTATATTCATAAATTCATATGTACCTGTAGAAAGAAAGCAAAGCGCAGAGACTCTCTGAACGGATCTAGTTAGTTAGTTAAAAGGGCGAATGATCATTGCCAACAGCCTCTCAAAAATATCCACACTTTCTCCTTTATTCCCATCCATTTACTGTCTTTTTTGGAAATCAGCTTCTTCCTTGACAGTCGCACCATGTTTTTCCATCCATCCATTTTCTGAGCCGCTTCTCCTCACTAGGGTCGCGGGCGTGCTGGAGCCTATCCCAGCTGTCATCGGGCAGGAGGCGGGGTACACCCTGAACTGGTTGCCAGCCAATCGCAGGGCACATACAAACAAACAACCATTCGCACTCACATTCACACCTACGGGCAATTTAGAGTTGTCAATCAACCTACTCTGTATGTTTTTGGGATGTGGGAGGAAACCGGAGTGCCCGGAGAAAACCCACGCAGGCACGGGGAGAACATGCAAACTCCACACAGGCGGGGCCGGGGATTGAACCCGGGCACTCAGAACTGTGAGGCTGACGCTCTAACCGGTCGGGCCACCGTGCCGCCCACCATGTTTTTGTGGTTCAGTAATGAAACAATACAGTACAGTGCATTGTATGTGGAGTCTCAAAACCCTCAATACAGGGTCGCAGTGTTTCTGTTGCAGTGCACTGGTAGATGTGCGGTGCTCACTCGCTTGGTGTGCGGCGAAGGAGTCGGCGACTGTAAATTTTCCACAATGGTCCACCTCAGTCGCGTTCCCCCGTGTCACTCGGTGTGCAGCGAGCCTCAGCAACATTGTCTCCACATTTAACGACTTTTACCACTCCTTAAGCAACATTTTTTTCCCAAATGACTGGTAAAAATGTGACCACGTTTAGTGGTGTTATTGAAGACTCTGGCAGTCCTTCCGCGTCCAGACTCCAAATGAAAGGCGCTTGCACAAAGCCACCACTGGCTAATTTAAACAAGTCACTTCACATTTGTATATACGATTGAGTCATATTGTCTTCTGCAGCAATTGTGCTGATGCTACTTGTTGTTGTCGATCATGCCGGCAGCAGCAAAAATAGTGTGAGAGTTTGACACACTGACCGACAGTTCTAAATCTAGTTCAGCACACCGCTAGCAGTCACGTACTAAAAACAGCTACGTGACTCACCGCAGGCATGGAATTTCAAAGTCTGTAAATAAATGGGCTATTGGATTACCTGACAGCAATGGCCGCTATTATTTCCTATGCTTCTTTTGCTGTCTGAAATACAATATTATTTTAGATGACTGGGTAAATATAACATAACATATTGCTTGAGAGTATGTTAATTTCCTGAGAGAAGCTACATACTGTATAGCTAAAGAGGAATTTATGAAAAATAATAGAAATTAGACAAGATTTGATTGTTTGTCCATCCCAGTACCCTGTTAGAAAATAATGTGGGAAATTATGAATAATCTGGGGTTTTAGAGTTTTGTGAACGTGCAACAACCACACTGACACTCATGATGCTTGGAAAATAGTTCAGTTGGAAGTTTGAGGACAATATCCTCCTAAATTTGTGTGACGATAACACACACACAGATGTTTTGATGCCGTTTCTTCTCACATTCCCCCAACGTTCTCCTTATTAACCAAAAGCAGCAACTTTTCATGTGGTAATCTGTTCAGTCTTCAATTTCTAGACTCAGTTAATTCAAAGCACATTTTTTGCACATTTTTCTGCAGTGTATGGCTTACATTAAGTGGTCCTTACAGTGGGTCAGTGGTGGCTCTTTTCATTTTAGCGTCCCTGCAGCAAAGATCGAAGACAAACAGCCCCCAATAACCCGTTCACCCTGAAATGCTGGGCTCTTGTTTCTTTAATCGACACTTTTGGTCAGGATAAACCAGTATTGCAAATTTCATTTTGATTTCATTCTTCTTCCAGTCAGAAATTTGGGGCATTGCTTGTCTCGTAAAGGAGCAAGAACAAGGTCAAGAGACCCTGGCCTGGCATGTATTGTGCGTGGATTGAAGCCAATTGAAACCATGAGTTTGAGGAAGTAGGTAAAGGTAGAATTTATGTCGCTCAGGCAGTACTTGTCTCCCAATTTATATGACCCGGCTCTACTTGAATCTGTCCCTCACTCCCTCTTTAGAAAGACTTTTGTGACCCACGGAACAGCCTCACCAAATCACAAGAATGACTGAATGGAAGCACGTCAAACCACTTAAAAGACCCTCTGAAGCAAAGGCACATTTTCATTGAACATGGGCCAGAAACACTTTATTTTCTTCATCCCGCCAGTGTCGCGACAGCGAAAGAGCCCCCAACTCATGCTTAATGAAAACACTGTGTGCTACTGACGATCTCCTGTCAATGCCTCACAACAGAAAGTTAGCCCTTCCAATATCAACAAGTTCCCCCAAACCTACCTAATATTCAGGGAAGTTCAACAGTCTTATCTTTGGTGTGCAGTTGCATTGCTGACACAATGTTGAGCAGATAACACACACAACAGGCAATACATGAACAAGCACTCACTGATGTCAGCGATATCCTCGTCTCGTCTTATCTCGTCTTTTCGAAAGAATATCGTTGCCCTGGGTGGATGTAAGTGTGATTTTCTTTTTTCCATAAATTCAATCCATTTTGTAAAGTAGAAATGTCAAATTTATTCCAAGTTTGCCCAAAAAGTTTGCAACAAATCCAAATGTTTTAATATACTCTGCCAATAAAGATGATTCCGATTCTGAAATTGTTGAAACGAGTCTGTACATTAGTTTATCCTTTGACTGACTTCCTCTTGAAAAAAAGACAGTCACAAATGTCTATTTTACATAATTATTGAATAGTCATTGTTATTGGTTGATCCTCGGGCTGCAACTAACAACTACTCTGAGAGTTGTTAAAGCTATCAATTATTCAAGCGACTTTTCAACAAAGTGGATAATAATGTGTAGCGTGTACACTGTGTTCTGTGATCTACCGAATGTGAAAATGATATATTGAAAAAATTGTTTCCAAATGTCTTATTTTGATTAAACACAAAGATAATCAGTCTGCTTTCACTGAGAATGACAGAAATCTGATTTATTGTTGAGAGGCTGAAATCAAAGGGTTTGGACAATTTTAGGTGAAAAACTGGCTCCAAAGGATTAATCAACTATAAAAAGTCGATTCATTTTATAACCACCTCTAGATTGAGCAGTCTTAAAATATAGTTGGTTCTGCGTTCAGGTCTTGTTCTTTGGGGTATTTAAAGTTAAAAGTTAATTAATGGTACCCTTATCAGTGGCAATATCATTGATTTAGTACTGAAGGGTGTATCTGTAAAAAGAGGTCCAGTTAAGAATACACAACATAGTCAATAGTCAGTGGCATGACAAGAACAAACACAATTTATTGGTACATTTCATTTTATTTCCAAAGTTCAGTAGTTCAACAAAGCTGCATCATTTTGTCTGCCAAAAGTAGTTGACCGTCTCCGCCAAACGGAGAGTAAATTGATGCCCGTGGGTGTTAGGAAATGGAAAAGCCCCTAGAGATTAATCTTCAGCACCTTCCCAAAATAACGTTAGATGGCTGTAAGATCTTGATAATAACTTAAAAAAAAAAACTGTATCAGCCATTGCTCCGCCTGTGCCGACTCTTGCTGAGGGTTTGATATGAGAGCTCCATTTCACAAATGGCTGCGTTAGTAACAGTGATGAAGTCTTCCTTTGCCGGGACTCATCCAAATTCTATTCCAGCCTACTGTGGGAGATACATTACTTTGATTTTTCTCAGCGATTAACTCTGGAACTGTATTTGGAGGGTGGAATTTTCAAGAGATTTGATAGCCTCAGCGCAGATATTTTGCATTTTTGTTTCATTCTTATTCCTTGGGGGTTATTTTTGATTTGGTTTGTCTTGGTTGGTATTTGTCATTTATTGAAATAGTTTGTTTCGCTTTCATCAGTATAACAGCAGCTCCTCTTAGCAGATGTAAATAAAGTTCATTTTGTGGATATTTACAAGCATAGCTTCAGTGTTACATAGGCCTGATAGATCACATTGGTTCATGTGAGCTTCTTTGTGTTACTGCTTATAGACTAAAGGGCACAGAATTGTAAGTACGAGCCGCCCTTAAACTGCTGATCTACTTACACTCACAGAAGCCACTTTATGCTTTGGAAAAAACAGATGAAGGCTTCTTCTGAGTCTTTTCAGCAGTATAAAGTGATTTAAGGGTTATACTGTGTTTGTCTTACATAATGGGGATCCAACATTCCAACAACAGCGACTTACTGTATGTCTTTCCTTTTTTGTTTTTTGGGATCTACAGAGATCAGGAATGGCAACCTGAAAAGCATCTTGGGCCTCTTCTTCATCCTGTCCCGCTACAAGCAGCAGCAGCAGCAACAGCAGCAGTACTACCAGTCGTTGGTGGAGCTCAGCCAGCAGAGCAGCAGCAGCACGGCAACATCTGCCAGCAAGTCGCAAGAGATGCAGTCCAGGTACAATTCGAACAGCATGACCCAGCACTGTAAACTCATTGCACTTTGTTTCCATCCCCGAGTCGTCATCGTTTCAAATGTTTAGTGGTGCATCACCATGGAAATGTAGTGGTTTGTTGCAATTTAACAAATCATCTCCATTGGATTAAAGCTGGATAACTACTTAGTAACTAGTTTGTGTCTTTATTGGACACATGTCCCTTATATCCAAGGCAGTTACAGAAATCTGAAAGAATAGCTGGGTAATCTGACACCCTTCTGTTAAAGGAGACATATTATCAGTGCTTGAAAGTGGCTCTGGATCTTTGCCCATCCTAGCTTCCAAGTCATGGGTGGAGAAAATCAGTGTTGAGAAGTTTCATGATTAGTTGATATTAATAACTTGCTTACAGACACATTTTCAGAAATAGGTTGTTACATTTCTTTCTTGATGGTGGGCCAACTATTTCGACGGAGAACCATTCACTCCCACATTCACTCCTAAGGACAATGAAGCTCGCATATCTGTTTTGGGAATTTGGGAGGAAGCTGGAGTACCCAAAGAAATCCCATCAAGTTCAGAACTGTGAGGCGGATGTGATAACCACTTGTTCACCATGCCACCTATTAAAAAATACATTTTCCATAATATATAATGGAAATATAGCACTGTCATTTCATCTCCCTGAAAATCATTATTGAGACTAAATCCGTTTGATATAATTTCATAATATTTGCAACAGCTTACCATCTTTTTTATTTGTTTGTTTACTATATGGTGACACCATAGTTCAAATTCACAAGACTTTGTTTTTTGCAAACACGCCCCAGACTTTGTGCACCTATGGGTTTGTCATCGAGGCCTGACTTTTTGCAATATAAAGTTGGCAACTCAGCAGTATAAAGTAACCAAAGCAAAGCGAGCTGTGACCCACTATGTAAATAGACCACTTTTAGAGTAGGCTTGACGTGCCACCCATGAACAACATTCCCATGCATTAGATCCCGTGACTGCGTCGCCTCTCTGCTTGGCCGTGAAATCGACGAATGAGAGCGGCATTCGAAACACGAGAGCTTTCGATGGTCGTGGATCAGTGTTTTTGGTTGTATGTGTGTGTCATGGCGGAGGTTAGGAGGGGCACAGCTGCCTGACATTCCCAACCTCCTGCTGCCTACCCTTACAACAGGTGGAGAATGCGCTTGTACACGAATTAAAGCACTAGAGTTAGATTTAATTAGGCTTGGCTGAAGGAAAACCTAAAACTAAAGCGTGGTTCCCCTTTTAAAATGTATTTTTCAATACATTCCAGATGTTTGAAGGTAATTGCTGTAAATGTGCAAGCACTGAGGACTATGTAGGACTCAATTGTGAAGATACAGTATCGGGTTAAACTGTTTTTCACCATTTCAGGTTTCCTGATTTAAGTCTTGAAGCGGATCTAATCGTACAGCTCAAACGTGTCTGTTTGTGTAGCCAAGGAAAGATGCCAGACAATGTAGCATCCATTTTACCAGTTCGTAGTAGTTATATTTGATTGTCAGTTAAGAAGGGGCACGGTTTCAGTGCATTCAGCGGACACGCCCACAGCGTTCAAGAGTGGAGAGAATTATTTTGAAGCCTGATTTTATACATTTGGTGATTTTTATTTATTTTTTAAATCATACAAATTTGGCAGGGTTGTTAACAACACTCTTTTCTGTGGTTTGTCAAATTTAGAAGACCTGACTTCATACTGTGATCTCATCATTACAGTGGGGATCAGAGGCTCAACATGTGTGTCAAGAGAAAACTAAGAAATAAATGAGCAAAAATGTCAGTTTTTCAACTCATATTGGATATCTTATCATACGTACAGTATATTATCATAGCTTCAAGTTTTTCAGTTAGCATTAATTTGGAAACGTTTAAAGCAAATGCTGAACTATCTGGTGAATTAGGTCAGATGCAGATGAGTTGGTAGCATAAGTTGCTGGAAAACTGACTTGAGACAGCAAGCTTTTGTTTAACTTTATATTCAAGTATGATGTGCAAGAGGAACAATCGCATGTCCAATTATTGTTGCGCTTTTTCCAGCAATGTCTTTGCTCTGTTTTTTTTTTTAGGCGTTATAGTGCAACCTCTGTATTTGGTATGGGTTATATATAGGACACAGGACTGACATGCGGCACTATACAAAATAGTAATGATGAAAATGAGTTCTTATGCCAAAGGCGCCGTTTCACATCCAATTTGAATTGGGTAAAATGTAATTACATCTAATCACGAAATGGCCCTCTAATTAATTTCCTTTAACGATGATGAATCCCTTTGAGTATCAGTCGGCCGCGAACATTTAGCGTGTCCGAAATATATATGAGGGAGACAAGAGATGTGAACGGATTTTCAATGATCAAATTATATCTGGCACATTTAGAGACACATACACACTTGTTCTCAGACGTTCGGTATGCTGCGCATCTACATGTGGGCTGTGGCGCTGCTTTCTATAGACAGCACCTGCTGGCTCTCATTGGTGTCTCTGGGGTGACGGATGGGATGTGTGGACTTACGTGTGTCCAAACGGGGAACTCCCAATTCAGACAAAGCGTGGCAGTCCGGAGCCACAAGAGGTTTTTTGCGCTCGAGTTAGGAACAGCAAAAAAAATACAATTTGAAATCCAGCGTTTGAACTCAACATGCCCCGGGGTGGACAAGCTGACCCCCTGGTCTGGCGCTCTTCTCGCCTGCCCACGGCTGTGTCGCGTGACAGGAAGAGTCGCTCGCCGTATGGGAGAGCCAACAGCCAGGCCAAGCCCGACTCATCTCCTAGGTACACTTTGAGTTGTGTGGTTGGATGCGTCCTAGTTGGTAGAAGCACGAAGAATTCTCTTGATCCAACGGCGATTTGCGGATTTAATCAGTGGAGTCATGTACTGGTAAAAGACTTTGTTCCACGTCTTTGGTTGGTTGAGTGGTAGGTTACAGACGGATTACAGTATTATAAGACTATTGGGAAGATGTTGTTGTCTATGTTGAATTAATTCTCTATTAGTATGTTGTCAACTGATCTATCTGCATTGCATTTAATCTTGAATTTTGTCTCTCGCCTGGTCTCAAGTACAGTGGATATAAAAAGTCTACCCACCCCTGTGCAAATGCCAAAATGAGACCAAGATAAATCATTGAAAAACATTTTCTACCACTAATGTGACCTATAATCTGTTTAACTGAATTGTTTATAACAATGTTAAATTAAAATTTATGTTAAATCCAAATTAGAATAATCCTGCCACCATTTCTGATTAACCGCAATAAATTTCATATGTTCTAGTAGGCTTTTCCTGACTTTTGTTACCCCCTTTCTTTCTAGCAGAAGATGGAATGTTTTGTGCTAATACTAACTACCACACATTTCCCCACATGTTCGGCTGTTGTTATGGTCTAATGATACCAAGGTTGAACTTTTTAGCCATAATTCCAAAAGGCATGTTGGGCGTAAACACAACACTGTTCATCACCAAACGAACACCATACTTTACAGTGAAGCATGGTGGTGGTGGTGGTCGCGTCATGCTTTTTTTTTTCTTGTTCAGCTACAACTGGGGCCTTAAACAATGTGTAGGGTATTATGAACAGTTCCAAATAGCAGTCAGTGTTCGCACAAAACCTTCAGGCTTCTGCTAAAAAAAAAAGTCAGGAAAAGCCTACAATAACAGAGGAACTTTATTTGGGGTTAACCTGGGGCAGTTTAAATGGTTCGGAAATCCCGAACACAGCCACATTCCTGTTAGATTTAAGATTCAATAATTATTTCTTCAATTCATTTGCACAGGTTACAAGTCACATTACTGGTGATAAAGGTTTTTAAATGATTTATCATGTTCTCTATTTTTAGATTGCAAAAACCTGCCATTTCAATAGGGTGTGTAGGACTATTGTAGAGATAAAAGGAGACATACTGTATAGAATTTAAACACTCGTAGTTGATTGTTATTGGGATACAGTATTTTTAATAAAGGGCATTCAGAGACTTTATATGAAGATAGATTTTTATGGGACTGATTCGGTTAACTGTCTTGAATCACCATTATAGACTCTTCCAGTACACAAAATGATTGTATCAGCAGGGTTCTGGAAGTGCCGAATTGTAGCTCAGGCCTGTAGTGTCTGGCATATAGAGGCAATCTTTCATTGGTCCATTTGACCTTGTGTACCCAGATGTCCCATCGTTTGGAAAGATCTTTAATGTTGGTCATCGTATAAACTGCATTTGAATCCAATGCCCACCAATGCTATTTCTGCCATAAATGATCCTTCGTGGGTGTGTTCTTTGAGATATAATCAACAGTCTTTTACTTGTAAATTATACAGTCAGGTTGCTCAGGCTTTGCTTCCACCGACTGAGATTGTGCTTAACCCCGTTACCAACATCCAAAACCAATTCCAGTTAATGGTGGTGCTGCATGTCATCATCTGCATTATGTAGAACGGCTAATGAGAATCCTCCCTGACCATACCGACATCTTCCACGGTCAGCTCTGAATCTCCTTTGCACATAAAAAACATACACCACATCCTTAAAACCGGCAAGGTCAATTTGGAAAGGTGTAGAGTTGCCGTGCACTTCATAACAAGGTCATGGAAAGTGGAGGTTAATTGTTCTACCTCGAGTGTGCGTGAATATACATGTATACGATAATGAGAAATGGGAGATTAGTTATGCATTGATTTGAAATTTTGCATGGCACTCTCAAAAGATCCGTCACACTTGAACATTAACAATTGTGTCACACAAAGGGCATTATGATGATTTTTTTTTTTTTTTTTTTTTTTTAAATGGTCAAAATCCTGTCCCCAAGCGGAAAGGATACTTTTCTGCATCTTACTGCATGCTTTATACCTAGTTTTCCTGCAAAGACGCTAACCTAAATGATGCAGGATGATGCGAGGACTGCAGTTTGTCATTCAAATGCCCAGTACATTTTATTCACTTAACTCAGTCAGTGCCAAGCCGCCAGCCCACAAAACACAAAACAGAGAACGAGTTGTTCCTAATGCACTGATGGTGAGGCTACTTCCTATTTTCCTCCAGCTCTGGACATTGTACAGTTTTGGACATTTTTACTCTTGGATTCATCCAGTTACTGCTTCAGGGGTTCTCTCAATGTAGAGCCTACAGTGTGAAAGGCGTGATTGAAACAACCATTACGCTTAGGTACGAAAGGTACAACTATGTTCAACTGGATAACAATTTCTAAATCTAACATGCTGTCTCTACTAATAAAGCCAATAGCCGGAATTTCAGCACTCTTGATTATATTTTAGTTCAGGTCAGTTTCGTATACTGTACATTGGTGTCTCAAAGAAAATACTGGGTAAAAAGACAGTTAAGACAGTTTAGAGAGTTAATTTAATATCAAACCATCACGACCATTTAAGAAATAGACAGCTAGATAAAAACAAAGACACACAGGCTAATGCACTGATTATAATCTAGTCGTTTGTGGCATTGTGCAAATAACAAAGGAGTTTCTGATCCTATTGGTCCTAGGGGACTATTTTATTGGCTTTTTCAGTGTTCATCTGTATTCATTTCCTTTATTTATGTTTTTTATGTATAATCTTAAGCGTAGCAGTCAAATATCCCTAAAATTAAGATGCAATTTAGCTACGATGGAAAAAAAGAACAAGGTCGCCAGATAGTGTTTTCTGCTTTGTTGTCTCCATAGCCTATGCACAGAAAACAATGACGTTTTGTCTGTATTGTTTTGTAACTTGTCACTTAATCAAAACTAGTATCCACGGTCCACTATTCTGTGTGAAAGGTATCTTTACAGAGCTCTGTTTTATCTCATCACTGCAAAAGTACCCTCAACTTTTTAATGTGTAAATGGACTGAAAATTGCCCCAAACATTGCATTTACCCAAAGTAGTAAACAAGAGCCTCACCACCTGGCTGTCACTTTGTACGTAGGATGATGAAAGCAGTGCAGCATTTTTTGTTCATAAAGCGCTCTGCGTTAACTTTACTGTTTCCTGTCGAACGTGAATGGCGGCCAGCGCTGGATCCCATCCATGTCAATGACTCACAGTGAGCGTTGGGGTCGTAAACTGACGTGACTGCTGCCGCGGGTATTTCCGCTGCCTCTGCTTTTGGTCCGTTTTGAGGTTTTTTTACTTGTTCAAAAGATGCCACCGCAAAATTGATTGTAAACATTCCTCATATGATCGTGGTCAACAAGCACGTTATTAGATCGGTCACATGCATGTGGTCATAACAAAAATCAAAGAGTTGTGCCTTGACATGCAACATTATCTGCTTCCTCTTCCTCCACTCTTGTTATCGGTTTTCCGTCTTCTTCATCTTAATCCCTGCCTCTGTGTCACATTATTGCATTAAGACTCTGATTAACAAACTGGGCACATTCCTTGTTTAACTCACTTAACACTCCTGACTCTGCTTTTTTCTTCCGCAGTCTCACAGCACGATATGCAAGTCCTCCGCCCCATACTGGAATAGGGTCGCCACAGAAGAAAAACACGAGGTAAATATGACAAACGTTTAGTTTCAAATGTTACCTTTGCCAGTAGCAACAATGCTTTCTTTCTTTTTGTTGGTTGATCTGATTCTTCTACAATTTCGTTCTCAAATGGGATACACACCGAATGATTTTTAGTATCTTAACCAATTTAGGACATAGCGAGTAAAATTTTTTTGTAAGTGTTTGTTTACTGCTCTTTTACCAACACAGCACAGCACACAAGCGACTGAGAACCAGCACACAGGTCAGACAGTTAACGTTTACTCTTGTCGACCCAGCAGCTCTTTAACACACACCACACCATAGGATAGTCATATAAATCTTTTCATGACATCCGATAATTGGGCCCTTGCTGACTTTGATTGGAAGAGAGGAAAAATGCTCAAATCCAGCTCGATTAGCAATTTTAACTGTAGCATTTTAAATGCCTTTTGGTATCTGTTTCTGGTAACTTTTTGAATAGATGCTAGTTTCCGACTTTCCGAAATCCAATTTTCATTATTCAAGTCACACTTTCATTTTGCCTGGAATCTTTTCATGTAATATAGCAGTGTGTTATCTCCTTTTGTGAGGGTTTGTTGTTTTGTTAAAGTAACGCCCGCTTTTCTTAAATTTACCATTCTAATTGGCTTAAATCGCATTAAGGCCTTTTCACACCGAACTTGGTCTTTTTGGGGTTCACCACAGGGGAGGGTGCAGGGACGATGGCATCGCAGTGCAAGCTCACCCGTATTTGGAAATGGTTGCTTGGCAGCCTACCAGGAGGTAGCCTGGAGGCTTTTCTCGCTGGTTTGGACGCTGGTTCCCTTTCACTTGTGTCCCAAAGCTTGGGACACTGGGAGACAACATTTATTATTACTTCCTCCATTTTCTCCATACTGTAGTAGGATTTTCTATCCACTGTACATTTTGGTGTGAACCAATGAATCTGGATAAAGGCACAGATACAGGACCCAAAGTTAACCATTTGAGGCGTCATTGGAGGCATCTACATTTGTTATGAACTAGGAAGTGGCTTGCTAACTAATGAACAGAGGGACTAACACAAATACGGCAACTTTTGTTAAAAGATGACATATAGTAGCTCACTTGTCGTGGCTTTAGACTTTTGCACAGCACAGTACGTTAACCCTGGCGGCCAATATTTCAACAATGCAGCTGCAGCAGCTCCAGCTGCAGCCTGATGGGTGGTAATCTCCCAGCATGGACAAACCCGACACAGCCCTGCTGCCTCGCAGAGATAGCACTTTGTTTGCCTCCACACAGACAAACACCCCGTGGTAGTGAGTCTCCGTTTACAAGTGCGATTACCACATTAAATGTTTCCTCGGGGTTGGAGTAAGAAGCTGTAGTCGCAGAAAAGGGAAGACGGACCAGGCGCAATGACCAGTCCTACGTTTTTTTTTTCATTTTGCCCCCTGCAAAAAAAACATTATTTCATGTGGTATGTGTGGGACCGTCACGGTGGCTGACTGGTTAGAGCGTCAGCCTCACAGTTCTGGAGTTTGCATGTTCTCCCCGTGCCTGCGTGGGTTTTCTCCGGGCACTCCGGTTTCCTCCCACATCCCAAAAACATGCATTAATTGGAGACTCTAAATTGCCCGTAGGCATGACTGTGAGTGCGAATGGTTGTTTGTTCCTATGTGCCCTGCGATTGGCTGGAAACCAGTTCAGGGTGTACCCCGCCTCCTGCCCGATGACAGCTGGGATAGGCTCCAGCACGCCCGCGACCCTAGTGAGGAGAAGCGGCTCAGAAAATGGATGGATGGATGTGTGGGACTGTCACACGTATACGATAAGATCCCAAGCCGCCGTCCACAATTTGACGGCGGCTTGTTTCTCTCCCAAGCCGCATCTCGCTGATGCATTCATCAAATGTGAATTTTGGAAGATGAAAGAAGCTCATGATAAAAGGAACTACCTCTGATTTGCAACTAAATTGCCTCAATCTCGTTTTCCAGTCTTTCGCTCTCCTTTTCCCTCATCTGAGTTTTTCTTCATCTACCCTTACTTTTGTTTTGCCCCCTTTATTTCATTATCTTTCTGGATTTCCTTCTCTTTGTCGACTGAGAGCCGTTGAAGTGTTGGCTTTGGGGTTACTTGTTTTTTCTCTCTGTGACGACTTGCCCGTCTGGATCAGATTTGTTGGGATTGCTACTGCAGGGAGGAATCTGTCTGGAGCACCCGCAGTTTCAGCTCAGTATGATCCGGAAACAGATCCCCAGAAATATCTGAACATTTCAAAAGATATGAATTGAATATACTGGAGCATTTATATTCATGCTTATTGGTTCTTAAATCTGTATGGAAGAAAAAAAGTAGCACTAGAGGACTTTGTTTCATCTAAAGCCATTTTTCCCTTGCAGGTTACCGGGACCCTCCAGGGTACCCGCTGCAGGCAGCGGGGCCTCCAGGAGTCCGGGCTCATCCAATCTGAACCGCCGCAGCCAGAGCTTCAACAGCATTGACAAGAGCAAACCGCTCCAGTACGCCAGTGGCAACGACAGAGGTGAGGAAGTGATGTTGTTTGCAGTTCGCTGAGTGGAAATGAAAATGGTCCATCCCAGGCAGCCACTGGATGGCACCACTGACTTAGATGAGTTCACGGGAAAAGCCCATTCTCACCCCCCTTTTACTCCTCTCTGCTGAATCATTCCATGGTCATTATTTTGCGTTCGACATAAGAAATTCCATTAAGTTGACACATTTTCACAGACATTATCGAAGAAGCGCCATGATGAAAAATAATAACCCTTACAGTGGATCCTCACAGTTGCTGAAAAGTAATCTTTTTGTTACTTTTTAACAGATTAATAGTGACTCAGGCTACTGTGAGTAGAATTAAAAACATTCCTGACAACATTCCAATGTTTCACTTCGGGAACTTATTAATGCGTTCGATGTCAAATTCAGAGCATTTACAGATCTACCTTTTTCTTCAGCTTTGCAAAGATAAGGCACCACTTCTTCGCCGTAAGGGAGATAAAACAATGGTTTGCCCTTCAGGAAAGGAAAAATCAGTTGGTGTAAAATGTCAGCTCTGCGTATAAACTCAATCAGGCAAAATAAAAGATAAATGAGAGCCAAAAAGGCCTAAAACACTGAACCAACAGTTGTCTATCAATCTGACATTTACATTTGCATTGGAATTGTCCATCCATTTATCCCTTTTATGGAACACGGGTCCTCATTAGGGGGTCTGGGGTGACCTATCCCAGCTATGTAAAATCCTTGTCAAACCTTAACCAAATTAGAATGTTCTATGTCCGTGAAGGGCTATGCAATGAAAAATAATATTGAAAACCCCATTCAAACTGTTCAGACCCTTATCTCTCTTTCCAATCTACATCTGGCCAGATTGTGCTTCATGTGCTTAGCATCTACGTTCGTTTCCAGCTAGATCATAAAATCCCCCCAAAACGCAGAGGTGTTTCAGATTATGTGAACTATTGCCTGGACCCACAACACTAGTGCACAGAACAGTTGTGATGGCATGCGTGTATGGTCGTCACCTCTGCACAGCTGGCCAGCGACAGCGTGAATCGGGCGTGAATGTCAAATTGTCGCTTTGATAATGTTACAGGAATTTTGTTCGACACATGCAACCTCCGCTGGCACGGTTTTCGGGAGAGAGAGGGTGGATGAGACGCCATCCCGCCATCTGTTCCACGCGGGGAGTGCCTCAACTGCTCGGCCAAGAATAGGGGCCAGTCCTTAAATGAAAGTCATGCTTTGAGTTGAGCTCCGAGCTTGAAGAGCACAACAAGAGATGCGCGATTTGCATTACCGTGCAGACGCCTGATTAACTTAGGCATCAAAGGGCATGTGTTTCTGTGAAGTGTATGACTGGATGAATGTAATGCTGGCGATTGCTCTGCTTTACGTTCGTGCCTTCAGACACCAGGGGATGCACTTCAAGCTGCGGGAGAAAGCTGCTGACTTTGTCTAACTAGGCGAATGTATTTTCTGACTAGCTGGTGGAACATGTAAGGCAATGTCAGATAAAAGTAAGTAAATGAGTAGGTTGGGGACGCAAATAAAAATAAGAGTTCACAATGGAAATGAAAACCCCTTACCCAAACAACATGCATGGTTTCATTTCTGGGTCCAACTCCACCCAGATGAAGTGACATTTCAATCCTTGGCCACACTGCGAAAAAAAAAAAAAAAAAAAAAAAAGAAAACGAAAAGTCTGTTGCCACGGCAACAGCAAAGTCACTGCACGGCAGTGAAAAGTGGCGGTGCTGTGAAATAGCCCCGGGGGATGGGGTGAGGGAGTGGGAGGGGCCAGGAGGGGGGGGGGGGGGGGTGGGGTGACAGAAGTTGAGCAGGGGGCTCTCTAAAGATGGAGTTAATTGAGGCACTACTTGAACAACATGCATTACTTATAACCCCTATCTTTCACATCCGTGCATCACCTCGAGGGCCACAGAAGATCCTACAGGCGACATGACATTGCCTAGTATCAGCTAATGTATAGGCCTACGTACATGCACACATTTGAATATATGTTTTTGATCATCATTTATATAAACTTCAGTATAATGAGTATTGAACAGAACTGCCACCCTGACCTCAATATTATTTTTTTTGTGCAAAATTATTAAAAATACAATTTTAGGTTGTAATCAATCTTTTTTTTTTTCCTTTTGCATAGGCTACACATACAATGGTGCCTTGAGATACGAGTGACCCGATTTATGAGCAGATAGTGAACAATTCTTCAAAACAGGTTTCAAGCTGTTTTATGCCACTCACAGTTGAAGTTTACAGTCAAACTAAACAAAACAAAGAGAATTGCATGTTGTATTTTTAAAACAGGCACATAGCTTAGTTTTAGATAGGTCACTTTGTTTGGGCTATTCAATTATTTAATCATTAAAGATATATGTCTAAAGTTTTTACTCTCCCTTACATGACGGGTTGTACACTTTTTGGGATCCTACATCCGCAGACGGGCGTGTTTGACATTGTTAGAGGAGCTTGTCACGTGTAAGCCTGTTAACATGCTTCAGTACCAACCAAGCCAAGCCGACTAAACCTTCTGCCCTCTGCCTGAAGAAAGCTTATGATGTGAGGAGAGAAGGCTGATTCATTGCATTGCATCAAACCCTGTTCGCTCTGCTAACTGACAAGCGGACAGACATTTGGTTAAATGGCGTAGAACGTCATGCTGCCAACTGTGTCGCTTTACCCTCACACACAATTCAACCCATCTGCGACTGATTTTTGTTGAACAACTTTTAGTTACACACATATGGAGCAATTTGAGAATGCCTATGGTCTTAGATAACGGCTTTAACCCTAATTAAGGCCTGCAGTGACACAAATGACTGACAATTTTAATGAAATTGTATCTGAGCATAACCTAATAAATGCAGATAACAATCGGAACGCAATCTTTGGATCAGAGGCACCTTCATGTACCAAAGCCTCAAGTAATTGCTTGCCAAAAGTCAGTTCATTTCTGCAGTAGATCCTATTGGTTATTGTCATAATCTCAATTATTTGTAATTTTTAAAAAAAATTTTAACACGAGGGGAATCATTGTTTGTTGTCTTGGATACATGGTTGCATCTCTCACAAGCTATGTTATCTCTTTCGAGCATGCTATGGCAAACTTCTATAAATAGAATGATAGAAAGTTGATCCTTTAAGGCATCATTGCATTGAATAGAGTCTCTATCAAAACTTTCGGAAGTATTCTGCTAACAGGGACCAGACTTTTCTTGGTCACGAACATTTCCAAAGTTGCATGGATGTGTGCGAAACCTCATAGGAAAAGCACTTCATGTAACACAGGCTTGTGAACATGTGCAATCGGAAAAAGTCAAGAAGACTGTAAAAGTTTGCAAAGACTTCTGAAAACTTCTGGTTTTCCTATGAGGAATATAATGTTTCTGAATAAGACTTTCTTCACAAAATAAAATACTTAGTAGATAACCCTATGATCCATAGTAATTCTAGGGCCATATCTTATCCAATATGGATACTGGTCTTTCCATTTTTAAGGGAAAAACACTTTAAAATAGCTTGTTCTATCAGTACGTGGCACTTAAGAGTACTTCTTTGTGTCTTCTTCCAGAGGCAATGAGGAGCATCCCAGTAGCCGGCGGCATGAATGGAAGCGGAATGGGTGGGACTGTTCCCACCAGCCTAAGTGGGCAGCAGCTGGCCTCTGCCATTCCCTCTGCTACTGCCAGTAAGTCCTGGCGGAGCAAGTCGATGAACCTCAAGCACAGCGCCACTTCCTCCATGTTGGCCAGCCCCACAAACTCGACGTCCCCATCCCTGTCACAGCAGACCCAGGAAGGCATCCATCCGCACAGCAATGATGGGTCCAAAGTTGGGGGAGCACCCCACAGGTCTATGCTGGAGAAGTTCCGTATGATTAACCCTCGATCGGCCTCCCGGGTGTCGCCGTCCATGGCTGAGATGGCTCTGCAGGAAGAGGATGACATGTCAGAGTACGGCGAGGATGGCCTTACGCCCACGGGCTCGGTATGCAGCAGCAGCGGTAGCAGTGCTACGGTGAAACAGTTGCCCTCGAAGACCAGTGCATCCTCCTTTAGTGCCACAAGCAAGACCTCGTCTTCATCCTCCTTTTCCAAAAGTTCTGCAAATGCTAGCAAGTCCACGTGCAAAGACAAGGAGGACAAAAGCAAGCCTGGGAGCAAGCAAGTCTGCACTCCATCCAAAGAGGAGCGAGACTCTTTTTCGGACTCAGCGAAGAAGATGTCCAAAATCGCCAGCCTTGTGCCCAAGGGAGCAAAGCACGGAAAGAAAGACGGTGGCGGCTCCTCGGGTTCCAGTGGCATCCCCAAGCCCGGACTTAAAGCACCCTCAGCCAGTGTGGCAAAGCCCCAGGGTCAGTCCCAAAGCCAGACGGGCCTCAACAGCAGTAGTAACCTACGGGGAGGGGAGGCGGAGAGAGCCAAGCTCGGAAAAGTTGGACAAGGTGGGAGTTTCTACACGCAGCGCTCCGTCGGGGGTCCAGAGGGCAAACGAACCAGCATCACCTCCTCCACCAGCACGTCGGCCCTGTCTGCATCCAGTGGTGTCCTGGCAGGGGGAGGGGGAGCACTTGGAAACGGAATCGTTCAGCTGCCACAGCAGCAACAGCACAACCACCCCAATACTGCCACTGTGGCTCCCTTTATGTACAGGTAAGACTATTCCACCTATATTACAGCCCAAAGACATGCCAGAGATGCAGAGCTAAATTGTGGGCAACATTGTTTTTGTAAAAGTAGAAGCACTGATTCAACTCATTTACGTAAAAATAAAAAAACATAAGACTCTAAAAGTACAAAAGTAAAAAGTAAGTCATGATTTTTTTTCTTTTTTACAATACCCATTTTGCTATTTTGGCACAAGGAGGAAAAAAAAAAACCCAGCAGACTAAATAGTTTCTGTCTTTTATTACCAGATCCCGAATGGGCAAAACAGAACAAAATTACAAAAAATGCTGACTTAGTTTATGATAAGGACTGAAAAATACATCTTTATTCTTTTCAGATTATTTTTGAAACTGGTGGTTTTTAGGCTTCACCACAAATCTCTCTTCTAGCCGATAACATGAAAAGAATTTAAAAAAGGTCACGGACGGAGAACATTTTGCTTCTACGAATCTGTTGCATCATGGTCATTAACGCTCTCTGGTTCACGTTCTTCCATGTCACTGCCTGTTTTTTCTGCCTAAAAGCCTCCCAAATGTTTCTCAATTAAGAGCTCAGCCGCAGTTGACTTTACCTTAATTTCTCTATTTAGCACTTTTGTATGCCGTGTCGTGACTGCGGTCATCTGTGACGTTTGAACAAAGTAACAAGCCTATTTGGAAAAAGTAAGGAGTAGAAAGTACCGATATGTTTTGAAATGTAGGGCCTAAGTCAACGGTTGTCAGAAAATTAAATATCCTTGACTAAAGAACAGATACTTCAAAACCTACTACAGGAACAAACTACATCTTTTCCATCCACTAGTGTGTTTTGATGCATGTTGAGACGTGTGGTTAAACCCCTTCTGACATCCAGAAAGTGTGTAAATCTGCCCACCAGCGCCGATTTTCTGTGACGACAGGAGGGTGGGGAAAAAAAACGGAGAAGCTGCCAAAGTCTCTCGGATGCCTTTTGTTCTCCGAGAGAAAGAGAGTTTGCAATCCCATTAAACACGGCTTAATCCCTCACCCCTTCTCCCACTTCTGTCTACCTCCTCCATCGCGCGCAGTCAGCTCTGCCAAAAGGCGGCCGGTGCCTCCTTCGAGCACAACTTAAATCCCAATCTTTTGGGAACTTTCACTACTGAGCAGCTAATGAGTTATGGTGTTCTTTTAAACTGAGTCTCAAAGACATCCATACTCAATTATTATCATCATTATTAAGGACATTGACCATTGACTCATATCCTTTTTGGCAATCGTCAACACTAGAAATTCTATTCTAAAAATTCTTCAATGGCAATGATTCCATTCGGAGAACAACTGAAACGGTACTACCCAAACATGGCTCAGGTGGTAGAGTGGTCATCTCCCTACCCGAAGGTTGTGGGTTCGACTCTCAGCCCTTGTGACCATGTCGGAGTGTCTTTCAGCATAATGCTGAACCCCAAGTTGCTCCTGATGCTGCATCATTAGTAGGTGAATGAGGACACGGTGGTAAAGCGTTTGAGTACCTTGAAGGTAGAAAAACCATTTTACCATTTACCAAAGCTGAAAAGCAGAGGTGGGTAGTAACAAATGTATTCTGTTACATTTATGTAACATTTGGTATAACTTGCACTTGTCAGATTTGTTTTAATGCAAGATACTTTATACATTGACTTGAGTAGGTTTGTTCATGATACAAATTAACTCACCATTTGATCAGTACTTGTTTGTTTGTTTTCTCTCAAGTCCATTTGGAGGACTGCTTTTTACTTTTACTTGAGTCATATTCTAAAGTAACAGCATTGTTACAATTTTTGGCTAGTCTACCCACCTCTGCGGAAAGTATTTGTCATCCAATTATGTAATAGATTATGCAATGAAGGACTTGTGGCTTGGTATCCATGTGACTTGACATTCAGCTTTTAGAACATTACCTTGAAAATATTCCCCTATTCCGTTCTTCGCTTGCGTGCAGCGATATCTGTGTGCCAACGTGCACTTCCACTCTTGCATAATATTGCTCACACAGATTATCAGACCTCTACATTGAAGCCTTGTTGGCACTCCGTGCAGGAAAAAAGGAACAAACATATATATTCAAGAGCTTTGAAGCTAAACGAATTTCCCTACTGATATTGTAAAAATTTACTGCGGAAAGATAAATAATGTTTGTTGTGTGTCACAGACAAATTGTGTTGTTGGGTTGCTTTGATCTAAGACCTCCAGTTTGCTATTTTAAAATAACAAACAAAACAAAAAAAATGGAGAATTTAACTTTTCAGGGAGGGTGAGTTCGAAGTTACAGGGATTATTAGTTTCAGGCACCGAAATGGAGCGATGGCCCATTTCAACTAATCCTCACCTGTGCTGACTGTCGTGAACTTAATACTCTTGTCATATCAGCCTGCTTTCTTCATGCCTGTCCTCACTTGCACCCATCATCCACACACACCATCGACCAGTTGTGACATTAAGTTAAAAGCCTCCTGCTGTGTTGCTATTTACCTCCATTTTCAGTCCAAATTGGACAATTTAGTTTGGTCCCTTTTTACTGTATTTTCCTCTCGCCCATGTTCAAATTTTTTGCAGTTGTAGGCAGGACTGTGTGTATGTTTAATGTCCCACCCAGACAGAACAAGACTGTCTGCTCTACCTGCAGTCTGCCCACCACTATGTTAACTAATTGCATGATTCAAATCAGAATCAGTCTTAATTTTAAGTCAAGTAAAGTAAACGTGATCTTCACAGTTTGTAAAGCACACTCCAAATTGTCACGAATATCCATCCATCCATCCATCCATTTACTTTACCGCGTCTCCTCATTAGGGTCGCGGGCTGTCATGAATATGAATGATATATTACTGCTGTAACTATCTGCTATTTCTAAGCTATTATTTTAGCATTGTGCATATCAGTTATGGGTCATATTTTTAAATCCACTGAGGTAGGCAAAATGTGATTTCACACCTGAAAAACGCCACTTCGTTGAGGTGACAGTTTTTATCTGCACCTCCGCAGGTGCTACTTTTGTGCTTGTATGCGTCCATTTTGTCTCGTCTGTTTGGTGTGTGTGCCTGCGACACTGTTATCAGCAAGCGCACTGGCCCTCGTCCTTGTTGCCACCGTTGAACTCGGATTGTACACAAACACACATCGCACACACTGGCGCGCGCACTGCAAGTGTTTCATCCGAGACGTCCCCTCTTCCCTTTTGAGGTGTCCATCTGTTGCGACTGGAGACGCTCTTTTATCGGTTGCCATTGCAAACACGCGGCACGAGGAAGATGCGGTTTCCTTGGAGTCAATTGCTGAACCCTTCTCCTCTTTATTGGAATCAACCTTAAAAGTCAATAAATGCCTCTTGCGATTCACCATGAGGAATGTGGTTTGGAGTGTAAAGACAAGATAAATGTATACATGTTCGTGGCCGAACGACTAAATTGTAGTGGACTTTGACGTGATGAAAGTCGAGTCGAAGTCGATTAATGGATGATGCAACTGATATTTTTCGCAGCACATTACAGTGGTCCCCACCCTTTTTTATAGTTCGACGGATAAGCATAAAAACAAATTAGAATTACAACTCACCATTACGCTAAATATAGTTGTTGTAATTAGTGACAGCCCATGCCAAATAATGCATGATTATCAATTAGTTGACTTCAAGCGTGAAACGTCAACGCATAGTCGCAAAGTCGACCTATCAGTTCAACCACTAATGCATTTGCAGAGGGGTCTGGATAAATGCCTTCATGCATACACACAATTACACAGGGGGCTAGGATCTACAAATTCCACTTTTGTACAGAAATTGTCTGTTGATGCTGAGATTGTCAGTGAGTGGAAATTCCTGCTTCCACTATTGAATTATGGACTACAACGCTGATTAAATCAATATAGGATGTCACACAGTACATGCCAGATACTATGCAAGCATTTTCTCTAGTGACTGTGCAAAGGGTTATTGAAAAGAGCAATGGTACTGCAGTTACGGATGATAAAAACAAGCTTTTTATATATTGTGTGTATAATACTTGAGTGACATCAGGTGCTGGCAAACAAGCTAATTTGAAAGAATGTACTGAGAAGAAGTACAATACCGTTCGTGTGACATTCACATTTACGTAAAAATGTAATTGTGGCATTCATTAGTAAGGAAACCATTCATCTGTCAAAGAGATTTAACTCTATTTTACTTCAGCTTTTATAAACGTAATCATTAAATTCTGTTTTAAACTCTCTTACCGTCCTCAGAAAACGGAATCCAATGCTCCATTGATCATGAGTCCCACAAGTGAAACAAAACCATTTCGGAGACTTCTCGATTTATTAGATTTTTCTCCAATCGGGTTTTCTTTTGTGTTGTTGTGACACCTTGGTATGATTTATTTTGTGCACCCGCAGGACGTTCTCGGAGAATGATTGCACCATGGTGGCCGACCCCTGCCTCAGCCCCACCAAGGGTGAGCTGGTCTACAGCAAGACAGCCAAACAGTGCCTGGAGGAGATATCAGGTATGGACCCCAACACACACATGTGCTGGGCTTATCTCTGTGTGTGCAATGTCAATATGCCTCAATGCATTTACGTGTGTGCTGTTCAGTGATCTGTTTTAATGGTCCAGACCCCCTAATGCTGTTATATGGTATTTGCTTTCCTGTACCAGCGTTTGTTTGCCATTGTTGCTCCAATATTTTTCTATTCCGGTGTGTTTAGCTGAGATTCAACCTGTTATATTGCAATATTGATGAGCTTTCCTTTTGGGTACGCAGGATTTAAGCATGTGCCGCAGTATTAAATTAGCCAAATTTTAGGGTACTCGCAGGATGGACACTGATGTGACTCCTACAAGGTGCTAGTCTTGTCCATACAATATGCATTTGGAAGGTGATGGGTGTCTTTTTATGTCAATTTGAGGACACCAACCCCCACACCTCCCTTGTCCTCCCTCCTGTGCTCGTGTTGTGTCGCGAAGGGAAAAGGTCAACGCTGACAGTCGGACACAGGGAGCATCTGTGGCTCTTTGTTTGTGCCCCCGCGGCTGCAGTCATCTGTGACAGTCCCCACGCGGGTGTCGCACAAAGCCGTCGTATGACACATACGGAGCAAACACATCTTCATTTGCAGTCTCACGATAATATCAAAGAATGGTTCTTGTGTTTTGTCTGAGATGATGATGTGCCTTTTGAACTATTCTTGGGATAAAACATGACAAATGACTCAATCACTGCCATGAGTTTCTAAAATCTGAAATCCGATTAAAAGTTGAGCATCTTCGATGAAAAAAGAAAACACACCTGTCCAACATTTTGAATGTATTAATATAAGACGACACAAACTGTGTGCGACGAGATCTCTGAGATAAGTTGGACTCGAGTTTCCCAGACCTTTTGCTTCGGCCGCGGTTTTTCCCAGCCTTTTATTTTCGAGGGTAAAATTAGACTGCAGCGCCGACTGTTAACTTTTGTTTGGAGTCCATTCAGAAACACTTGTTTGTTGTTGTCACATGTCCCGCCGTCGCTTCAGATCCTTTCGTTCTTGACTCTGTGATTGTGGAGCGGCGGTAATGAGTAGGTCGACTGCATATCAGAATCAGAATCATCTTTATTTGCCAAGTATGTCCAAAAAACACACAAGGAATTTGTCTCCGGTCGTTGGAGCCGCACTAAGGCACATATTTTACATTAGAAAAATCCCACAAAACACCACGAAATAAATATGTCACATAAAGTATATATCCTGGGGTGGTAGGACTGAACATGCCTGAACCTTTTTGGCCCTCGACCAGGTACAAATAGTCACCTTGGTGCCCAAAAATAAGATCTATGAGGTGCTTAAGTGTATATTTTAACGGCATCCACCGGAACAGACTCTGAAAAAAGGTACATGAGTAACATACCTGTCCGTTGTCTGCCATGGGACATGTGGAAACACTTACCTTTGTGTCCAATGATTATCCCTGTGGGATGAGTTTGTATGCCTCAAGGGAAAGTGTACCCTTTTCCTGACATATTTGATGGGTCCCAATGTCCTTTCAGCCTTTATAAATTAGGCTTGTGCACGGCAGCTGGGGGGCTAATAAAGCTCAAACTAATTGATGAGTAATATGTCAGTTCTGCGGTCTAATTGTTGATCCGCGATAAGACGACGGGCTCGCCGTTAAGCGCATCCAGATAGCATTCAATTAAGTTTGTCAGTCAGCGAGGGGCGGCGCGCTTACAAGTGCCCTGTAACTGTAAACAACTCAACAACTCGTCTCGTTGTCGAGATGGCGGAACAGCGAGGGTGGAAGCATAGTTGAGGGAGGAACGATAAGGGGCTGGCAGGTAGATCGTGAGAGAATGCAAGAGAGAAGCATTAGGAGAACGAGAGGATGCTAAACAGTGAGCTGAGAGAGGGAGAGAGAGAGAGCCGTGCGAGTCCTCTGCTGGCTGTGGCTTCACCAGCCGCTCACTCTCCGTTGCGAGGAGAGAGGGACCGTCACGGCGTCAGAGCAGGAGGCAGGAGATGTGGAGCGGCAAGGTGGAAATTAAGGGCTGTCGTTTAATCAGGGAGGAAGATAAAGAGCGTGCAAGGAGGAGGCGGAGGTGGATACGAGAAAAACGGAGAGAAATGTAACGACTGGCTCATTCACACCCCTGACTGTGGTGGTCGAGGACTGGAGGCGGTTAGGCATGAGGACTAGAGAGGAAGCGCCTAAGGAGTTAAATTGTAAGAATTAATGGAGAGCATGGCCTGGCTCCAGGATGGATCTGGACTCTGCCTGTCTACCAGGACCACAGTTTGGGAGGCGTGGTACCCATGTCTCTACCTCCTCCATGCTTTGGTTCCATCCTATTCACAGCAACAGTCCATCCAGGATGGACTTACTTTTTCCTGCTGAGTCAAAGCAAGCAACAAGGTAAGCTGGCAAAACAAGGAGGGGTTCAGTGAGAAGACATGAAGAGAGGTGCCGAGTTCTCTGTGTATCAGGGAGGCTGCCCGGCTCGACGCACTCCCCAGCCCCTTCCGGACAACCTCAACTTGCGGCTCAAGCAGCGCTCCCTTACCAACCTGACGCTGCACAGCGATGCCGAGCAACGGGTTTGCGCCTCGGAGCTGGACAAGCATCCGGCTCGCATCCCGCAACGTCAGAGCTCGTTGGTGTACCTGTCTTCGTCTTTGTCGCAGCGGGCAGGGGGTAGTCTTCATGGCAGCCCCAGGAAGGAGGCGGTCACGAGAAGCTGCGGCCCCCGAGCTCGATCCCTGTCCCTCTCCCTCACCAAGATGCTCTCGCAGTCGGAGCACTCCCTCATCCCTGTGCCTTGGCGGTGCACAGCTGCGGGTGGAAGGCCGCAGCGAGCTTCCTACGGCGGCCAGCCCCGGACCGAGCCTCCTCACAAGCCCAAACAGCAGCCGGGCGCGAACGAAGAGGGGAGTGGCGGGCGTACGGACGAGGAGCAGGGAGTAGACACGGGCGCTGGGACGCGAGGAGGCAGGGAGAACGAGGGTGGCTATTGGGCAGAGGAGGAGGTTTCTGGGGGAGGGCCTCGTGAGGGGACAGCTCAGCTGGATAAGGATGTGATCCTCACCATGCTGGGCGACCTGGAGCAGGTGCTGCACACACAGCCTCGCCCACGTAAGTCAGCACAGACGCCACACGGATGCCTCACCCTCACACAATTACCATGACAGGTATAATTTCATTTGAAGAGTCATCATGCTTTATTAAAAAATAAGTTCACAGCTGTAAGACCTTCCCTTGTAAGCACACCCCATAATTTAAGAATTGACCTATCATGGACTCTGATAGATTAAAGGTACTTTTAGGCTCTATAAATTAACATTCTGGTAAATTGGAAAATGATGCAATTTCACTTAATTGGTCCAAAAATAATTATTTATTTACTAAGAATAATGTATCTTTGGTCATCTATCTGTGTCATTAACATATCGTGACAGGCAGAACAATTAAATGCCCTTTCACTAGATGGCAGAAGGTACATTTAACCTGTATATCCACCTGTTGCCATTCATACAACAAAATGATAGCTTTGTCTTCAACGAAAAAGGCCAAGATTTCACACTCAGTACATTTTGGAGGAAGTTGAGATGAGATCATGATTATTTCAGTGTGTATACAGTACTTTTTGTGTCATTTTTGTTTGGTGGTGGCCTTTGCTCAATAAAGGTTGGGAAGCACTATACTAGATGTTGCCAAGCAATTGTATTGTGTGCACATGAATGTTAATGTATGTGTGAGAAAGATCCATCCAGATCAAGTTTTCCCGTCCAAATAGACAGAATGGTGGCTGGATTAAGGAGATTTTTGTAAGATAGGCAACCGTGGCACATTCAAACGACCAAAGGCTACCAAAATCTTCCATCAGCTGTACAATTAGTTTATAAGGGTAATTCCATACAAATAGTGGCCGGCAGCCAGTGTGTATTACAATTAGACGGTACTTTGTTAGTATTCAACAGGAGTGAGTCCCAGCTTGCAGTCTTTCTTGACACAGAGACTGACCTTTTTTTTCCAGATTTCTTGGCGTGTGCGTTTGAGCAAGCAAAGCTGAGAGCAGTTGGAGTGCGAGCGGGTGTCCATATATAGAAATCCAGACGATAGATCAGGGAAAAAATGGTGAGTCTTGCATTCAGAGCAGGCTCAGGCAAGGATTTATGCAGTGTATATCTCATTATTTTACACAAGGTGCAAACATTATTTCTAAATAAATGAGGGGACATTGTTGGGGCTCTCAGCTTATGTCCTCTAAGCAGCCACATATTTCAACATTAGGATATTAAGTTCTCGGTATTAAAAAGCTGTATTGCTGACTTCTCCTCCTGCTGAGCCAGGAAAGCGCTTCGAGGGGGTTGTGTTGAACAAGGAATGGTCGCTTTTCTCCATTTTTAATAGACTCCGATATTTGTGCAACGTTTGCCCGCGGGGTCGAGCTCGGCTCTTTTCTACCGAGTGCAGGTGCACCTCACACACACATACCAGACCATAAATGCAATCAATGTCGAATGAAGGCCGTGGGCCGCGTCTCAATGTCGCATTCAGTAAATGAATGAAGGAAAACAATGAAGCGCTAATTTTCCACAGTGAGCTTCACTTGCATGGCTGATGTAAATCACGGTGGACTTCCCAAAGTCAAGCTTTCCCTTTAATGGCTTCAGTTTCGCCTGATATGAGGTCAGCGGTTTGGACGGCGCGGCAGCACTTCGACCTCACTTAACGTGCCGTCTGTTTGCTCTGGCCAGTCAAAACATGACCTCAATTATACCCAGCTAGCCCTTAGCCTCTCTGAGGTCATCCACAAGGACGGTGCAGTGAAATTGAGGGCGAGTGTCAACATTTATATAAATCATCTTTGGGTGCAGGCGTGGAAGTGTTTGTCTTTTATAATTATGCCTGATTCCCTGACGCGCCTGCATACATTTTTCGTTTAAGTCTTGGTTGTTTCCTTGGCTGACCGCAGTATACTGTACTGTTGCGCCGCATCGATTCAGGACATTACGCTTTCCGCGATCTGACAAATGCTGTGTCAGTGCCACCGAGGCTGCCACTCATTCATCATACTTGGTGAACTGCGCGACTCAAACAACATGTATCGCCACGCCTCCTGCGCCAAAACGAGATTGCTGTCGGCGCCCGAGATTATTTTCATACTGGCAGTGTCTTCGAGTCATTCGTTTCTGCAACGTGAGGGAAAACACCAGAAGAAGAATTCACACCCTTTTGCCCTGCAAACTGTGGATTCCTATTCGGGATGTGATCAATCACAACGTGCCTTTGCAATTGTTTCCAAGTGCCCTAAGTCAACTCTGGAATGTATTTTTCATGAATTTATACTTAGGTTGGTGTTTCTTCTCAATGCGGAACGTAAACACCTCAATTGTTTTCCCTGCTCCTGGCGCTCACTGCAAGTTGCAAGGAAAGCTCATGAAACTTTAAATCTCTTTTTTTTGCTCTGCCTCTCTGGATTCGGTTTGATGTCAGGATGTCAGCTCAGAGATTGAATGCAGCTTCTTCCCAATTTAACATCAGCTGGCCCATTCAGAGCTAGTGTATCCTCTATTTCAGATGTTAATTATCACAGTTCCTGTGGTCCCAGCATGCAGATAGCTTGATGAGGGATTATTAATCAGAGCAGACAAGTAGATACTTTAATGTGCAGCTTTTAGCTCTGAATCAACCTTTGCTTATGACTAACACTCCAAGTTTAGTCTGATATCGAAATGGAAAAACAAGCACATAAGATAAACGATTATTTCATAGCAGTGACAATTGAGGTTCTGGTGAGGGGGGAGGGGGGTGGGGTGAGAAGAAGCGGCTGCGTTTTCCGACAGGGAAGGAGAGGATCTCTGACAGTGTTCCTTCGTAGGCACGGATTGGTGTCACAGCACAGCATGCGCTGTCGACCGTGGACCTTTTATCACGACCATCTGAAATATTGTGTCTAGGCTTCATAGAAAAAAGGCTAGAGCCATTATGACTTCCGAGGACCATTTGTCACTTTGTCCCCCCAATGAGACACACTGTGACAAATGATGAAAAACTGTGTCAGACTGTCTTTTCTTTTGTGGGGAAGAAAGCCGTGTGTGTGGACTAAATCGAATGTTGTGTGTCTGCAGGAGAGGACCCCGAGACGAGACGAATGAGGACGGTAAAGAACATCGCTGACCTGCGGCAGAACCTGGAAGAAACCATGTCCAGTCTACGGGGGACACAGATCAGCCACAGGTAGGCAGAGAGATGGTAGTAGCTGTAAATGACTACATGCATTTGTGTTATTATGCTATGTGACGAATGAGCGGCCATACTGACGAATTACACATTATATAAAACGACTTGTTTTGCACAATAGTTTCTCGTACTTGGAGCCTTTCGATACTTTTGGCCACCTGCTCCCGAGGTTGTTTGCTGATCTATTTCTACTTTTACTGGCACGCTGTGTGCGGACCTGCTATATTCGCGGCCTTGCCAAGTTTGCAAGCATCTAAGCCTGTGGACCCCTACCTGGCCCGCACAGCCAAATCTCAACTGGGTGCTGGTGCAGAAATAAATCTATTGCTGACAAATCTGCCAGTGGTTATTTTGAGAAAGCCTTCTGTCACTGCAACGACAGCACGATTTAATGAGATCCAATACCAGATTTTATTGTGCTTATACATTTTCAGTGGGTAGGAATTCACGACACAGCGCCTATTTAAGTACACATCTTGTACCAATCCTCTTAATGTATAAGCGCACAAATATATCCTTGATGTCAGTTTGAAAGATTTGAATGGTAGGTTTAAATGTCAGTTTAGTTTATCAGTTTATTTTTGAAAGGGGACAATGCAATTTCATAAAACACATGAAGTACACATGGTTAAAAAAGCCAGAATTAGCCAGAAGGCTAGTTTTCATCTGTAGTCCCCTGGCCATGATGTAAAAAAGCAGTAAAATACATCTACTGTCAAGCTGCAGTTTTGGAAGTGTAGCTCCCAGTTTTGTATATTCCCACTGAAGTGATGCGTGGTGAAGCTGAGACGTGCTCGGCTTCCGCGGAATGATCCTACGCCAACGCTCATTTTGAAGGCGGTCGACAAACAGTATATCGTGACACTACCGCTGAAAAATGGAGATAAATGTCCACTCTGAGCACGGCTTTGTACGGCAGATCTGTTTGTTTCCATCTATCCATCCAGCCGTCCATTTTCTATAGTGCTTGTCGTTATTATTGGTCGCCAGTTGCGGGGCACATACAGTGGCGTTCCTAGCTTAAATATGCTGCCCTGTCTGGCCGCACATTTTGAACATACCAGAAATTGCCACTGCACATATAGATAACTATTCACATTCACATTCACGAAAAAAGTCTTTAATTAACCTAACAATTTTGTTTTCGGTGTGCGGGATGAAGCTGAGAATCGAACGCACAACCTCTCAACTTCAAGGCAGACATCCTAACCACTACTGACAGAGTTAGTTTTGTTGAAGTAATTCTTTATGAATGACTACACCCTTGTACACAGCAAAGTCATTAATAGCATGATAACAGGAGTCTGATGTGAAAAACATAAAAACCCTGACCAAAACCCTATGAATGAACTATAGAACAAAGCTCCGTTTCCTCCATTTTACCATTGTGTAATGGCCAAGTGTCTCAATACATTTGTCTTATGTCCTTGACTTCGTTCAATATCTTCCCTATCTGCCTCACACTGAACCCACAGGAAGACACGCCTCAAATTATTAATGATGCGCCCTCTATTACTATCCCTGCCTTGCTCTTCATATTTCCTGCCTTTAATGAGGTCGCTCCCTTCACCTGCGAAACATCCCTTCATCTGCACGCCACATTGACCGTTGTAGCAGACTCGAGGCTGCAGCTCAGACATCATGACGATAGCTATCGTCCGCACACTTCTCTCTCTCTCAGTCTATTATTTGGGTTGTTTTGGCCCATTTACCAAGGAAGACGATGCCGACAGCCATGACAGATGGCTTTCTGTGTATGTGTGTGTGCAAGGGTGTGTTTGTTTTCTATTTCTTATTTCTCCCCTTGGAGGCTTCCCAGCCAGCCATAATCAATACTTTGTTTTTACCACACAGAAACAGGTTTTTCGTGGCCTGGCGTTGCCGTCCATGTGACTCAGTGTTAAATCACATATCCCGTGTAGAGGCTACATTTACATGGACAGCAATACCCTAACGATAGACCTTCGTCCTGCCTAAAATGACAGCCGCTCCAGTAAAATAAGAGCGTGCGAATAGGCCCATTTAATGGGAAAAAAAAATGTAACGCATGTTTTAATATTAGGAATGTGATAAGCGCTTCTGGCGCTGTCTGCCAATTGAGTCCATGACAAAAGCCTGGCCAGAACCAACCTAATCTCCCTCCTGGATAAGAAATGGCCATAATCACCGCAAAGTAATTAATCAGCGTCACGCTTGCATTGACATGACAGACTTGCTCATCACTCTGTGTCCCCACTTTGGGAGTCTCCCTCTGTGCCTGTTATGTCCTCACGGCCTTTTGATGGCATACTGGATGCTTCATTTTATGGGGATTTTATTACTAACATCACCACAAACAAGGCTATTATTATTATTATGTAAATATAAGTAAATCTGAGCTTCAGCTCCTGTATTAGCGCTCATTAGGCAGTTGGTGCACAGGTAATGCGGTGGCCACCTTCATAATGCATAATGCATAATGCATAATGCGACCCAACCGTTTGCCACGCTTCATTTCCATTCACAATGCGTTTGTAGATTGCCCTCAATTGAAAGGCTGGTTATTTTGTGTACCAACTGCAGTCTCATCAACAACAGACGTGTTTTGCTCTCCTCAGACACTCGTCATCGATCCAAATACAAAATTAATTGTATTTGCTAGCCTCGAGAAAGATGCGTTCATATTGATTGACATAAGGGAAAAAGAAAAGTCGCTGTTTGAAGAAGTGTCCCGATCTTCAAGGGCAAATCTCGCCTTGTATTCTCATCTCTTCTCTATCTGGGGATTCCACGGCAATCTGATGACACTTCGAACATGATAGCGTCACGTGGCCTGCTTTGTTAGGGTTGTTTACACTTGGAGCACAGAGTGACCAACAACGGCTAAACACAATTATTATTATCACAATCTTGAAGTTGACGCTTCACAGACAGACCAAATATGAACATTCGTCTAGAGAAATATTCAAAGCAAAGGTGGACCTTTAAATTCTATGTTGTCCCGACTGGGAGATAAGAGAGTCACATTATTTGTCTCAAATAATGACATTTTTTGCATTGCCCCTGCAATTGACTGGTGACCGCTCCGTATCTTTCAAAAGCCATTGACAATGCCATAAAAGTGTATATCAAGAACATGAGCATTCTTTTATGAATACAAAAAGACACATTTCAGCACACCATGATACGAGTTTAATGTGCGTATGCTCTCACCTCTTAAAATGAAGTTTTAAAAGCTGATACTCAGGGAAAAGCTGCATTGATTTTCTTTAAAAAATGGTATTAAACATTTATTATTACAATTCAAATCGATTTAATTCGATATCATCGTGAATATAAATGTGCATTACATTCGTGGAGAAGCATTTTCTCTATTGCATTTTCCATCATCTCATTCTTGTATTTGTCAAGAGCATCACTATATCATATTTCCATTTAAAATCCTAGATTTTTGCCTTTTATTAGATCGTTTTTCTGTTTTAATAAGCTTGCATGTGGTAGGTTGGATGTTTAAACCATCTTGGCGTCTTTCCTCTACTTTCCAGCCTTATCCTCTGCATCTACACACACACACACACACACACACACACACACACCATTTCGCTCCATTTGTCCGTCTTTCTCTTTTTTTCCCTCTTTCTCTGCTGCCTCGAGATAATGATAAGCTGATTTCGCAAGCTACGTCGCATACAAATGTTGAAAAGATGTCGATTTCTTGGCGTGGCAAATTGCATTTTCATTGTGACGCGGCGTCACATTTTTTTTATGGCACTGTAACAGGGCGTTGTGTGTGCGCGTGTATGTGTGTTGACATCAGCAGCTGTTGATCGAGATATGAAGTGAATATGGGTGGCATCACTGCCCTTCTCATGTCGCTACTCTGCATCATAGGGGGGGCTCGCTTATCAAAGGCACCCAAACGCACACCAATTTTTATTAGTCTTCAATTGGATCGTATCAAATTGTGAGCTGTACCCAATGTTTTGGGAGTCGCCACTGAAATTCAGATTCACTTGACGTATTACTGTACAAAAAATATATTACTATGTACAGTATTTGTTGACGGAAACATCTGATTTACTCCCTTTCCCACTGTTGCCCATCAGAGTGAGAATGCAGTGCCCTTTTTTCCCAGCAGAGAGCTCCAGTGTGGTTCCACTGCACACTTTTGTGTCCTTGTCAAGGGTTCACTGTACAGTATGTGTGTGCATGGCTACATTGAATCTACAACTAATTACATTTGGTTCATTTTGGTTGCTAAGCTGTGACCATATTTTTCTGTGTCCCTGCTGCCTGCAAGCATAATGGAGGATCAGTACATTATTGAGTCTGTGGCAATAGCACATTAATCATGATGGTGGCTTTGTGTAATTATCACTGGAAGATCGTCCAATTTTACAGTAATTACATCATTGTTTTATGTTTCGTCCATTCATTTTCGATATCGCTAGCTCATTACGGTTGCGGATGAGCTGGAGCTTATCCCAACTGACTTTGGGCGAGAGGCGGGATACGTAACGAATTGGTCGACACGGCACAATGGCATTCGCACTCACATTCAGACCAATGGGAAATTTGAGTCTTCAGTCACATGGATGTTTTTAGAATGTGGGAGGAAGCCAGAATAACCGGAGAAAATGTTTGCTTTTCAACGTTTCCTTTCGATGTAGTGGCCAAGATTTTAACCACGTCACTGTGAGGCTATACCACTGTGCTGTATGATCAAGTTATTAGACACCGTTAGTGTTGTTTATTTGCTTGACGAGCGTCACATTTAGATTAGATTTCGTGCGTCATTGGCAAAGTTTTGCCGAGGTTCTGCAGCTGTGACAATTGTCTCATTGGAGACTTTGCTTTCTTCTCGTCCTCCACTTTTCGAGTGAGCGTGCCGGAAGAAGCAGCACTTTCAGAAGGTCACACAAACACACACACACAGGAGGCGAAGTCAAACTAAAACAGCATGGGCCTTAAAGCCGGGGAACATCTTTTCACCTTTGAATTGTGACCTTCACGCAGGAGTGCACCTGATATAACAGCTTCATCATCTTTAAAGTGGAATTTGAGTCCATGTGAGGCATAAGGCTGGGCGACATGACCTAAACATAAAATCTTGTTTTAACAAATCTGATTTCATTCGATTTGTTTACTCTTCGTTTTTAGAAAAAGCAAATGACAATAACATTATTCAAAACAGTTTTTTCTTTTTTTTTCCATTCTGGGGTTTGATTTGTTTGTCCAGATACGGAACTATCTTTGAAACAGTTTTCATCCAGCATCAACTTCCACAGAAATATTAGAAATAAGTGGGATTTTTCTTTCCAGATAATATGAAGAAATTCCTTGTGTCAAAACATAATCCAGAATAAACTTTTCAACATCATAAAATGAACCGTCAAACTGCATGGCTTGATGAGTGACTTTTCTCATGTAGAGTTGTACAGGTGAGGCAAGGCAGCCATGGCAAAGTATTTTCAGCTTTGGAGCACATACCTCGGGTCAAAGGTTTTCAACATGTGGATAAGTCACTGCTTTTGGAACATCCAAACGGGCGCGGCTCTGGCGATGGTCAGCCCGATTGACTCCGTGACTGCCTTCCACCAGGCTTCTTTCTTGTCGTACCCAAAACACTTTGAAAATGATCACGAAACGTCCTAGCAAGGCACTCAAAGAAGTCATTTTTGGGAAGTGAAAATACATTTCCGTCTGCTGTTCCCTTTCTGCCTTTGCAGCACGCTGGAGACAACCTTCGACGCAACTGTGACCACAGAAGTCAACGGACGGAGTCTCCCCGCCCTCGCCACCCGCTCCTCCCCCATGGCCTGGCGCCTGGGCCAAACGCAAACGCCGCGTCTCCAGGCGGGCGAAGCCCCCTCCATGCCCGGCGGGTACCCCTCCCCCAGGGCGGGCGCGGGGGGCGGGGGCGCCACCGCGACGGGCCGCTACGGCGGCCACTCTGACCCCTCCAGGTTTGTGTACAGCGCCCCCCTAAGGCGATCGGCAGAGGCGCGGGGGGCGGAGCGGGGTGAGAGGGGAGGAGGAGGGCTGGAAGGAGGGAAGCAGATGGAGGTGGCGGGGTACATGAGTGAAGGGGACGTCCTGGGGAAGAACGAACGGATGGATGAAATCACCAGCGGGTAGGATGAGTAGTGCTAACCATATTAGCACATGATAACTTTCACTCTTGATGAATGTATGATAAATAACTGTATTGTTTGTCTATTTAGTTAGTTTAAATGCATGCTTAAACATTGTATTGATAGTTGTGGCGCAAACAATTAGGTTGCTTGAAAATCTTTGCACAACACCAAAATATGGTGGTAGAAATCAGTACAATTTTCTATTTATGAATGTGCTATTTATGCTTGAACGCATCACTCAGTATTTTACTGTAAAACAGTAGGCAAACTTAAACATTTGGAGATGCGGTAAAAAAAAAAAATATTAAATGTGAATGTGTATGTAAAATTGTTTCTTTTAATAATAAATTCTAATTCATTCTCATTTTTAATTTATATATTTTTAATATTTTATTAAAATTAACCAATTACATGTATATTAAAAATAGCTTGCATGAGAGCTTGTTTAATGTTTAAAAATACAAAACACATTTTGTTTTTTTAAGTTTAAATAACTATTTTTAAAATGCGAGCATTCTGCACGACATCAATGATTTTGAATTGTCAAGCAATTGTCGGGAGAAAGTCTGGCTAAATTATTGCTACAAATATCATAGAACTCTTGATAATAAACGCTCAGTGGGCATTTATAGCCATACTTTGCCAACCATTGAATAAAATGTATCACTTTAATTTAATTAATAATTTAAATACAGTTTATTTATACGCATTGCTAAACATTTTATCTATTTTGTGGAGCAAACGATTTGCTTCTGGGGATTTATTTGCAAATGTTGGTAGAAATCAAATGTGCTAGTACTTTTTTGTGTGTGTGTGTAACTGTACTTTCTGTCCTTGCACAAACTACGTACACGATTACACCAAGCCTCGATTTCTCAGACACATTAGTATCTTCAGAGAGGTTTGGTGGGCCGGGAATTGGCATGAAATTGATGAATGATTGATATCATTTGATTGATGGAGTCAAACATCCGTGGGATTCGAGACAAATTGTTTGAGCGCGTTAGGATGAAAAGGTGATTTGCCATTTAATTAGCTCAATTAGCCCGTCGGCTAATCATTCCCGTGTCCTATCAGCCGCGTCTGATTGCTATCTGCGCTCAAATCCCAACCACAGATGCTAATTGTAAACATACGTAGACATTGAATTTAGAAATAATGCACTAGCACTGTAAAGACTGATTAACAAGCATTCATCTTGGCTGTGTTCACGCTCTCGTTCTCATCTGCTTCGTTACACTACACTCTCGCAGATATCTAACAGATGGAGGTCTGCATTTGTACGCGCGGAACACGGGCCGTGCGGGCGACGCGTCTTCTTCTCGAGAAATCTCGCACAGGGGAAGCAAAGAGATCCAAGGGGACGTGGACAGGTAAGGATGGAATCTGTCAATCACAGTGGCTGCTTGTTTTCCATCAACTACCCTCTATGTTGAGCTTTCGTATGGGTCTTTCTTGGTAACTGACAGCTCTGTTTGCTTCTTCAACTCTGAAGAGTGTGTTCCCGTGAAAAAGAACTCGCTTTAAGTCCCCAAATGGGCGAGTCCCACTTGTCTCATCGGAGTTTTGTGCCATTAGGAACCAGAAGCTTCAGTTAACCGAGTGTTCTCGTAAACTTTTCAGTTTTAATGCAAGCACACTGAAAACTGCAAAGCATTTGCGTGCGCAGCTCTGCTTGTTGTGTTCACTTTTCGCTGTTGTCAAGGACAAATCCAGCAGACTGTACTTGATGCAATGACACACGAGAAGAAGTGGTGTGAGGAATCTGTCAACGGGCATCTTTACTACCAATAAGGCTTCAATCTCAAATATTTGCACTCTACAAAATACATGGCTGGAACTATAAGTACAACGAATAGCAACCGAGCCCTGCCGAGAATAGAAAAACATCAGCGAGTTTGTACATTGTGTTGATAGTTGATAGTATTGATTGTACGGTAAGTTTGTAATTGCCTATAGATGCTACAAGACGACTGGGCTGGGGCCTGGCTAAAAGAAGCTCCTCCCCCCAGGTCAACACAGTTGCCTCGCAATCCACAAATTAGCAAATTCACGAATACCCGTCAATATGCGGGCGCTCACTGTATAATGATTTGTTTGATAGCGGCTGCCTTGAATTTAAGGATTCCATAGCTGACATGTTATGTCATCCAAATGTAAGCAGTGTGAAATATACAGCTTGCAGCCTCGCCACGGCTTCTGTGTTGGTGTTCGCTCGCTAATCCAATTGTTTCACAGCTCAGCCGATCCCTCTGCTGCCGCCGGGCTACGCGTTCCCCCTTGCATCATCCCGCCAACACAACATAACAGCCAGTCACATCAGTCAGTCGGTCCGTCCGTCATATCTGCGAGCGGCCAAGCGTCAAAACACGCGAGACCTGGCGGCAGGTTGAGAATAGCCGATTAACCCGCCCCGTCAGTCGCAGACTCATCGGCCCGTCACACTTGACACTCAAGCGAGGAGACAGATGGGCCGAGAATAAATATGAACCCCGCGAACCGTCTCCTCCGTCTCCCTGTGACCGCGCTTGTGCGTTATCTCCGGAGTTTTGCCTCCTCTCCTGAGCGAAACGTAAACACAAAAAATAGCACATCTTCCACAAGGCCCTTGAACGTGATGGAGAAATATTGATGTCTGCTTTCCCTTCAGACGCATTTGAGCGAGAAAAAAGCCAGATGGGAATTTCAATCCCCTGTCTTTTTTCCTCCCTTTGGCCCGTACACACCGGTGAAAACGACTTGAAAACCACACTTTTCCTTCAACGCACACTCCATGACGTGACTGTCAGAAGCTTGAGCTGACACTTCCCACTGGCGGATGGCAACGCTCAGCGGGGAATTCATTTCCCAAGCAATCATTCGCCGGGTTTCACACCGAGGAGAGGATATACCGTCCTTGATTGGGTTTTTAGCGGAAATAACGGTGTGCTCAGTGACTTTGAGGGAACTTTTTCCTCCAAAGTCACACATAACATACACAAACATTCTGAACATATAAGAAGGTAGACTCAGCACTTCAACTCAGGCTTAAATGGTAAACACTGCACAGTAAACAGGCAAAAGTTAGGATAGTCTGCATTTTGTGTCATTTATTCTCGAGGAAAATGTTAATTTGTCAACCAATTAATGGAGAGCAGTACGTCTAGCTCCACCGTTTTGGTACTGATAGGGGTACCAAAAGATAAGTACCATCAATCGTTTTAGTACCCTTTCCAATGCAAGCCTTACTAATAAAACTAAACATGCTTTTTATTGTATATGGTTTCACCCTCCTGTTTTACTCATTTCTCAGGACCAACAATAATGTTCCGGATCAATTTAACCCAGGGCATGTTGAATTATCCAAAGGTGTCAAAATAGAATTGAGCTTTTCTATTGCGCAAATATTTGGTCAGTTTTGCTTCCAGAAGAGAACCCTGCCTTACTTCTTTGCAGGGGAAAAGAGCAAAGAATGATTTAAGTTCAAGCTAAAGTGCAATTATTTTGCTCCTAATCCTCTTTGGTACAAACATTTCATGAAAATAGGCTTTGGCAAGCTGCCCAAAATCAATCAATCATTTTAGTACCCCTCTTCTTAAGGCATGCAATACCAATCCAGGTCAAACTTTTAAAATGCTGCTTGATAGTTTACTGTAAATTGTAGTGCAATGTCACATATGCCTAAAAACATTATCCCATGCAACTGCTATTGAGTGATTATATTAAAAAGCTGAAAATGGTACATTTTGCCACAATTTCCCTCTGACTAACCAAAACTAGCCTTGAATTGTTCTAGTATGCTTTTCCTGAACAAATTATACGGAAATCAATATTTTACCAATAACTCCCAAAAATATATTTTGAATCCTCCAAAATTCACTTCAGTATTTAGTTTTCTACAGCACAAATATTTGCTCAGTTTTGATTCAAAAAGAGAGCGTCGCTTTCCTTTGCAGGAAAAAAACAAAACAATTACTTAAGGCAACGCTTTTCATGTGCAAGCTGTGTTTGAGTGATAGCATGATATTAAATGCAGCGTGCCCCTAAATATTTGTTTCTCTCGCACAATGGTGTAATTCCTGTTTAATCGCGAAAAGTGGAAGAATTGCTGCGCATTGAAGTGTTTTCAAAGCTGCTTCCCCTTTGTTGTTGTTCGTTACACTTTTTTTCTCTCCATTATGATCAAGAATCGGGCAAACACGCATACATATGAACCAAGGCACGCACACACACAAAGTCTGGCAGCAATACAGTGTGCATAAACTTCGCTCCCATGAGGCTCATTATACTTCACACTTTTTTCTTTATCCTTCAATCAGGACTGTCGGCCAAGCAGGTGACTGAGTCCATCTGTGGCGAAAACACTGCTTGCTGCCTTGCTCCTTATGTTCGAGTGGCTTAAATCTGCTTCTTTTTTTTCCCCCACCTTCATGTGAGTCATATCAGATGTTTTGCCCAGTGTGATGTGAATGGATATTTATATACAGTAGGGTCATGAACAGAATGTTGTACTTAGAAGACACTTGGAGTTGTTAATGGTGTCCAAAGACTTTTGTCCTGATGCCGTAGAGTGCACTCGAGAGCATTTTTGGTTATGACTCTGGCTCCTTGTACTCAGCAGAGATAAATAGAGCGTATTTGTGGATGTTTTTTTTTTTTATTATTAAGCATGGCTGTGTGCACGTGTTGTTAAGAAGGATCACGACTGTCACTGCGCAGAGCTCTGACAGTCGAGGTGAGCCGTAAGCAAGCGAGGAGATTTGGGTGACGAGCTTCTTTCCCTCACCATCGGCGGCGTCGTATAAGTTCACGTGTAGTTCAGCACCGCCCCGAGCGCCGCTTAGGGTGGGAAATCTCTTTCTCATGTTGCACCTGAAACAGCAGCTTCCTGTGTTTTTTGAAGTTCTGAAGTCTGTTTTTCTTTTTTTCCCAACAAAGTCTAAACTTTTCAAATGGTGACGGTAATTGGAGGAAGTTGCGATCTGGGATGGAGTCCCCAGCTGTGCCTTGTGTTCATGCAAATGGGGCTCCTCACTTGAACAGGTGCGTGTACTCTCTGATGAAACAGTTTCCCGTATCAACGCATGCTAATGAAGCATTTATTTATTCAGAAAGGCTTGAGATTCCCTCCACTTGTCATTTACTGGCACTCATCATTTCCGATAGGGGAAGCTGGATATCCACACATGCCATCTTAACAGCTGAATGGCCAGTGATGTTTGATGTGTTTACCCCGATTGACTGAATGACCGTCCATCTGCTTTAAATGCAATGTCGAAATCTATTTGGTATTAAGCCAAAAGCCAATTCTGACTCCCGACCTACTGTATCTCATGGTAGCAGTATGTAGTATTACAAATTCAGCAGTCTCAGCTCTGACTGTGTGTGATTTATGGGAAAATGTGGTGATGAGTCAAGTAAAAGTGACATAAGATGGTATTAAAACATCCTTAGCCTGACTGAAGTGAATCAGGCATGTACTGGAGACATTTTTACCTCTTTATAACGCAGTGGGCATGTCGTTATTCGACTTGATGAGGGGGGTGCTGTTAAGTTTGCCATTGCGAAGATGTACTGGAGACCTCGAGATTTAACTACTCTGACTGAAGATATTTTTTCCAAGTTCCCACGCTTATTTTGATAGTAATATAGGTATACATTTCATTACAGATTGGTCTACGATACAGTTCTAAGACAGATTTTAGTATAAATGGATGAAAGCTCTCCCCGCTGCAGCTGCTTCAATTCATTCAATTGAAGATTCCATTCATTATCAAGGATCTTAATTACTCTCGCAACATAAGAATCGACAGTGATCCACTCCTCAAAAATTCACTTTACTGCTGTGGAGTATGAAAAGCTAATCTCATTGAATGATGACTGTTGTACAATAGTCATAACATTTTGATGGTGGTTTAGTGTTTCCTCACTTAAATCAGCATTGACCCACAAACCTCTAGTTTTATCATTCATAATAAATATAAATCATACAGTAAAGAAAAACAACTGGAAAATATGTCTAGATAATAGTAATAAACTCATATTACAGTTTCTCTCTTTCTGGATTTAAACATTTTTCTACCATGATGGGTGGGCGGGGGAGCATTCAAACGGGTTATGGTGTTTATTGATCTCCTGCCCCCTATCGGAAAAACATTCTGATACCCTCTCCCCCTTCATGATTGGTTTTCGCGGGGCATAAAATATATCGTTGCACGCCACTGGGCTCATTTCTGATATTCATCATGATGTGAGCAAGAAATACAAATTTGAAAATTAGCAGTTCTATATAATCTTTCTTGAGATCATAAAGTAGAATTTAGTTTGCTGTCATAATTAGCATTTCTTCAAATCATGCTCCCTGACCGTTTATTTCAAATCTCAGTGCACTTGTGATGCATTTCCACAATATCCAGATCGGGTACATGCCAGGTAATCATACGTTATCTCCAACTGTGCATGGACCACTCTTGAAAGGGTCGCAACAATTTATTTTAATCCCACTTTCATACTTCCAATTTCATTAAGTACATTGCCTGCGGAGATGGTCTTCTGCAGCTCGCTGCTCATTGGTGATTAAAGGCACGTGCCAAGATCCCCGGTGGTCAGACTTCAACCTGGCCACCAGGGTGGTGCTGCTATTCATCAAGTAGTGGTGCTCTAATCCCAGAAATATGGAGTTTGTTTTGTATGGGGAGAGGAAGCACTGTGCCAAGTGGTCTGCCACAGAAAGAGTAGACAGAAGGCTGTGCGACCCTTAGACCTTTGCTAGCCCCAGAGTCGTCCCTTCATCCTCACTGCCAAATCCAGCAGCATTGTATTCTGCAAACCGAATCGAACCTTTTCACTATGATATCAAATACTTTCGGGTTGTAAAAACTCCACCACTTACACCATTAGTAAACAAACTCTTCTCTGTCATTTGACTAAGGCAGAGCAGTTGAGAGAACATGATAAATGGCTTGAATGAGAACTTGAGCCTTCTTCTCAGTCAGTGTCAGTCGAAAAACTGTGAGGTAAAGTGCTTGGAAAGGAGACTGCGAATGCCTTTCAATGGGTAAGTTGATTCAAAAATTGACAAGGTGGAAATAAAGGCATAGTCAACATGATCACTGAGGGCCCGGCTAATTCATTGAGTTAGGCAGTCTTGCGATCTGCTCTGTGCAACAATTTATGACATCCACTCGATTTATTCTCTGCTGGATTGATTCAGATTTTTTTTAAAGAAAAACAAAGGAAAAAAACTAAACTTTTCGGGCAACATTTGGCAGAGCAAGTTTTTGTCATCGTTTCACTTTAGATCAGTAATAGTCACTTGCATTCTGCCACCCGGAAGTACCCTAAAAAGTAACATGAAAAGGTCTATTGTATTGGAGCTGGATGGATATTGTACATGTATTTTCAGGCAGATAGTTGTGATATCAGTGGCTTTCCATGCTTCATTGCCATTGGACGGCTCAGTATTTTCTTGATGTCTGCATTGCGGTAGAAAGCTTTTAGCGGCCCTGAAAAAAGTAGCGCCGAGACAAGGTCACCCTGTTCCTTGAGTTGATTGAGTCGTGCGCAGGGGAATTTGATTCGACAGTGAAAAATTGGTTCGATTGATGTCATTTTGCCTAGCGCATTTGCCTCTCCGCTTCCTATATCAAAGTCCCTACTGTTTTAAGAATGTAATTAAAGATCATTGTTTCGGAAATAAGATGCTCAAGATAATTTTTCTCAGCTGTACTGGTACCATTAACTTGCTTAGTGCTCCAAAAAGGGGACTCGTGAATAATGTCCCAAGATGAATCAGTACAGCCTCACTCATTATGCATCAGATCACTTCCAGTCAGAGGCGTTTGGCAAAGACGACGCGCAGTCGGCGGGTCGCTCTCATCCGCCTCAGTTTGGCTCAATTCCGCATTGTCACCCTCCCTTAATTAACCCTCGCCAACGCGCAGCTGACGGCACGTCCGATTGCGCCTCTGAGGGGTTGGCGGGCCCATCCTGGGTTGGGGAAGGATGGCGGCGGCGGAAGAGGGAGGGGAGGAGCTGCAGGGGGTGAAAGTGGAACAGTGAGGTAGTCGTTTTCTTCCTCTTGTTCCCATTCCCTCCCCGGACTCCCGGTCGATTCGCAGCTCGGAACCTTCTCTGGCGTGATTCTCTTGAGACAGGACCAGGAACAGGATCAGCGTTAGAGGTGAGTTGACAGGACAGGTAGAACCCACCCTCTGTTGGCAAACTGTAGACAGCCCATTAATGTGTTTGTGTCGATGCGTTTACCTTGTACCACTTTTGCCAAAGCCAGGGAGCAAGTGGAGCCTAGCATTGCCCTGCTTCGGCAGCTGTTAAAAAGGTGGAAGAAAGAAGTGTGAAGTCCTTTTGCATCCTTTGAGAAAGATGTGTTTGGCCTCTCTGAAGAGTAATTGCACAAGCTCAGCAGCATTAAATCGGATTATGGTGCGGCCAAATGGGGATGTGAGCTTTCCATTTATATTAAAGAGGACTGTTTATGTGTGTGCTTGTGTGTGCATGTCCAGACTTGAGCTTGCAGTGGCTATAATTAGTGTATTACTTATGCACAGTATTTGAACCAAACATCCACATCATCTGTTTGTAGGCAGTAAAATCTAAAAGTTTATTCGTGACACAAAAATGAAAAGTCAATTTTTCTAATCCGTAGCTCTGAGTCTTAACTTTTAACACATTTTGGCCGAACTAGATCAAAAAGTGATTTTTCTGCTGATCCAGAGCCAGCCCACTGTAGCTGATTACCTGAAGCTCTCTGCCAGTTCACTCCCATTCATTTTCCTTTCATTCTTTTTTTCTTCATGCAGCTTTTCTCCGCTTTGCTGCTTTACTCTTTTGCGTTCCAGCTCGCTGGGACTTGATCTCTGTCATGCCTGTTGTCAGTCTGTATCCTGTTGGGGCTCTTTGCAGTCCATTTCCCCGTCTGCAGCTTTTACAAGTATTCTCGTGGTAGGACAGGAAGGCTCACAGTGTCAAATTGTTGCTAAAATGTTCCTAGTGCCGAATTCAGTGTAGAACACGTGTCGTACAGGTAATTGAATTCCTCCTGCGTGTGCGGAAGGTCGAAACGGGAGAGTTTTACCACTATAGACAGCTGTCCACTTCGCTCACGTCAGGCTCCAAAAACCTAATCATCTACGTTAACGTGCTATGCATTTGAATAATTGAAGCGAGCGTACACAGACAGCACGGCAGGCGTGGACTTACTGAATGTGCTTGTGTTCTTCCACAAAATGGCGAAAGATTATATTAGATTTCGATTCAACTTTCTCATACCACGTCACATGTACAAGGTAAAGAAATTTAGATTGCATCCCAGCCAGAAGTGCATGAACAGTAGTTAAATGGCATGTTCAGTTTATATAGTGTGTAATGATAGGATAGATATATTTATGTTAAAATGAGGTTCTAGTTCTAAAATTATGTCATGTTTACGAACAGGCTGTGACTTTGATAATGAGTCCAGTGGGCCCATGAGAGTTAATTCATTCCATGACCACAATCATAAATGAAATGACAGAAATGTCATTAATCCATGCCAGCTCTGTCCCAGAAAAAGTAGCACTTTATAATATTGTACTTGATAAAAAACATTTAGTATAGTAATCACATAATTAAATAGAATGTAAAAAAATTTAACAGGTTTTGACATGTTTTGCCTTAATTCAGTGGACAATGTGCTGCTCCTTCTTGTGTGCGCGCCCTGGCCATACGTGGAGCCAGTCAAAATAACTCAGTAAGCCGCAGTAATATTAGTAATTCTTTGGAGAGGATAAAGACTATATGCCTGTGAATATTGTTCTATTTTAGAGAATTGTTATTATCTTTCTACCTGTCTTGCGTCACCTTTTTGTGTTTAAATATCCTTTGCTTAAAGGACTATAACGCAGCGAAATCGATGCTATTTTTTAGTCAAATGGACTTTATTAACGGAAAGTTGTGCGTTTTTTTTAAATAGACGTGTATTTCTTTTTGTTTTATGTTTAGTTTTACAGCAAACTTCAACTAGGAGTGGCATTAAACAACTTGAAGCCACTTTTTTGAAAAATGATTCACCGTCTGCCAACCTACGCTTTATCTGTATTGCATTGAGTTGAGTTCGCAGCTCAAATTTTTGCTCACAAGTCAAAGCAAACTATCGTACAAAACGATGGCTCGTATCTCGAAAAACATAGAAGTCGGGACACTCGTATCTCAAGGCGCCACTGTATTATTGTATAACTACAATCACGATATACACTACGTACAATGTACAGTGGAAATTGCAATTATTGGAAGAGAAAAAAGATACAGGTTATAATGCAGCTAGAGAGATGTTTTAGAGACTTGGCCCTTTTTTTATGGTGGAAAATGGAAAATGTTCATTTGTTAATACCAACAAGCAGCCTCCAATTTACTGTTAATCAAAAACTATCTCCAGTTGTTTCCACACATTTTCGTTGATTTTCAGTCCATTTACTGAAATGTCACCCCCTGAAGGTTTCCAGAATTGAGGAAAAAATGACTTTTGAAGCTGGAAATCAAGTAAAAGCATTTTTACAATTACACTTTTGACTCCCCTTGGTTGTCACATTTTCCAATCCATGCAAGACTATTACATAAGAGATCCTTAGAAGAGATGTTGTGTTCTCTCTACCTTTTCAATTTGCTATCCCAATTGTTTATCGAGCGCCTCCTAGAAAAATTTTTAATTTATCTTCATGATCAGGTGTGATCGCTGACGTTGGCCTTTGTTTGTGCTGTTAGTAGCGTTTTTCCTCATCCCGGGCATGCTGCGGGCTGTAAGGACCGAACTTAGCGCACTGAATATTGCATGAGATAAAGTTTGCATGGCTGAGTGGAGTCACAGCGATGCATTCGCGGGGTGCAGAGCTGCTAAGACTGTATGTGCCGTGTGGAAACCAAGGCTTTGGAACTGAATTGACAAATGGACGTGGGGAGACTTCATTTATTTTAGTCTTTACCATGTTGACATCCTCCGACTTGAAGTCTTTACCCTGTTGCACACTGAAGAGGAGAACATTTTTACTATAAGGCCTGTGTTTGTTTCCTTATGGAAAATCCAGTGTTTTCGCGTGGATTTAACACACTCTGTGCACACCGTTTCATATACAAAGCTAATATCCTCTGCTGCGTTTCCTCTGGATATTGTTAGCTCATAGTTAATTTATGACACAGTGACACAGAACTCCCGCCCTTGCCGGCAGGTTATCGAGTTCGCCCGTGGTGACGTGGCATCCGAAAAGCGTGCAGGTCTGAAGGGGAAGGCGCTCGGTGAAGCTATGCCATTCTGTCAGAACCATCTTAGCTGATCCCGGGAGTTGGACTATGAAATATTCAGCTCGCTGCTCCACTGGGTGGGCTCTCGGGAGGATGGCTGCCATTTATTCGTGTGATCCTTCTTGTTTTGTCAGGAAGAGGCAAAGAGCAGGAATGTTGTTGTTTCTCAGCAGTGTCAAGCTTCCTTTTACGCAAATGCTTTATAAAATAGTTTTCTGTTTGTGTCCAAAAGAGGCTGCTAGGTAGCTCTCTCCTCACTATTTTCATACAAGTTATTACAATCAAACCGTTATTGGTCAGAGAACTGGCTTCCAGAATCAATTATTAGTCGCAGATGAGTTTATAGAGTCAGTTATTGGTCACATAACTGGCTTCCAGAATTTGTTATTGGTGACACAACCCAAATTCAAAAGACAGTATGTGTGTTTCTTAAAACACACACACTGCCAGCCTTCCAAGTGAACATGGATATTTGACTTCTAAAGCCGTCAATGGCAGTGAATGTGTTAACACAACTACATATGTTAATTCCGAATTAATAAATGCATAAATGTTAATAATAAATGAAATCTGTTTTTGTCTTTTACTTTCTCACTTTCTAATATAGACTAATTAGAGCAATGACGCTGCAAGATGTCGATGATAAACATGAAGGCAATGAGAATAGGGCAAAGAACCATATTTGGTCATTTCCATGAGTTTCAATTGAACCCTTAATACAGAAAAACAGCATTCAGGTCATATTTGCAGAAAATAATGCTTATATATATATATATATATATATATATATATATATATATATATATATTTATTTTATTTTATTTTTATTTTTTTAAATGTGAATTAAATGATTTTATATTGAATCGTGATGGTAAATTAGGTGGTCCAAAGATTTGTGTGATAATAGCCGCCTTAGTGTATTTTCAAATAATTTGTTGTTTCACTGCAGTAACCCACTTTGCTGTTGAACATAAATTAGCTTCCACAATTCAGTTGCCAAGGATGTGGAGCGAAAGCCTTTAATTTCGCCTTAATGACTCCGAGGGCCATTCACCGTGACTTGTTGTGTTCATCAAGCAACATTTACCAAAGAAGTGCGTTTTAATCACATTACCAACAGTGTTGACTAGTTCTCCCAGCAGAAAAAAAAGGGATTTTCAACTTTGTATGAGTGAGACCACCCTTGGACAGAGAGAGTAACATTATTGTCATGTTTGAATAAAAAAGTCAATTAGCGCCTCTGCTCCACTCTGCTGTGTCATTCCATGAGGTACTTTTGTGCTCGATACCCCAGCAGAGGGGTGCCAGATATTGCTCGACGAAAACGGTTGCGACATGTTTCCTTGTACTCTCTTAGCAAACCAAATCACGTTGGATCAGTCCATGTCGTATTGGGGCAGTACATTTGGCCCCATCTGGCCTGTGTGTCAATCACACATTGAAGTCTCCTCTCAGAGGAGGACGAGTCAGAGTGCACTTCAACATGCCTGTCGCCTTCACTCTGAGCCCAGACGTCTTTCTAACTGAAGTGTTGAGACAGACACATGATCCAAAAAGTCTTCAAAAGAGACAATGACAGGTAATTATGAAATATCCAAAAGCCGATGGTTACTACAAATGTCTGTGCCAGAAAAAAAAAAAACACTTTTTGGTGTGTGACAAATGTTTGTGTATTTGAAATATCCACTCATCTGTCTCGCAGATCCTTTTTTTCTGACAATGTATTTGAATTTAGGGAAAATGAAACCTCACAATAACAAAATGATAAAACTGGCACTGGTACACAAAAATCCATTAAAACATCCACAGAAAATGGATGGCTATGACCATTACCTTCATTTAGTGATTGGCTAGGAGAATTCATGCAGTTCTACTGCCTGTCCATTTCAATTTCTGTTCCCAAAAATGATTCTTTACCCTATGAAGGGCTCCATTATATGGCGCTATGAGTCACAGTCCTTTCACGAAAGCATATCAGTCAGTCAATGGAATAAAAGCGTTTGCTCGGCAAACTCTGTATACAATGTTTTTCAAAGCTTGGTTTGCAGGGAATTAGTTCTCATTTTTAGGTTACGAACTCATGGATTCATTAAATATATGTAGACTGTCCAACAGTCTTCCTCTCACTCCAGCCCGCCCACATTCTCTTCCCCTTCTTTCAAAGAAAAAAACAACAACAAAAAAAGCAATTATTGTCTTATTCTCAGCCTTCCACTTCCATCTTCAGTCTCTGATCAGTTATAGACGGCAAGCCAGAATCGACTTGTCTGCAGTGCGTAATTACTTTTCTGGAAGTTGTTTTCCATTCTTTGACCTCATTTTTGAATGTCAGCTGCATTGAAAATCCCCTCGTACATTGCGAGTTACTTGGGGATCCGTTAGCAAAATAAATGGGTGTGGAAATCTTTGTTTAACATGCTTTGGTTTGTTGAGTAAGCAGTCATTTTGTTGGCATTGATTGTCATCTTTGAGTTCTTTCGTGAACAGAAAACCTCAAGAGTAGAGACGCTCTGTGCCAGAACTTTGCAGCTAATTCAATCTGGACATCTAATCATAGCAATCCTCTCCCAGGATACCTAAAGGTTGCGATCTCGTGCTGTAGCTGTTGCCATGGTAACCGTTTGCTCGTGAAGAAAAAAAAGCGTTGCTTAACGTTAATGATGTTAATGATGGTCGACGGAAGTTGCGAGTTTATGTGAACAGTCAGTAAATGTTCTCCATCTCACCAAACGTCTTGTGTCTCCTCCTCCTCCTCCTCTTCGTCTTCCTCCTCCTCACAGCTGGGACGACAGCAGCTCGGTGAGCAGCGGCCTGAGCGACACCTTGGACAACATCAGCACCGACGATCTGAACCCGCCCGCCTACTCGGCCGTCGGCTCGTCGCGTAAAAGCAAAGGCGCCCAGGTGAGGAGCCGACATTTCCACAGTATGTAGAATTCAAATTCATTACCATACGAGATAAATCTAAATGTCGTCACAATGACGACATGACAGTGGATATACTGTAGATAGTTAATTATTTCTGAGATACAATTGCACACATGCACCCTAAGTACTGCTCATCAATCATACTGCAGCAATGTAAAAAAAAATCTACTGACAATAACTAACAAATACATTAACAGTTAGTGTGCAGCTGAGGGAATGAGATGCACTCTTCCTGCTCTCCTCAGTCTTTCTTTGTTTTTTGTTGCGCTATTCTGCCAAGTCTCTCTTGCCCCTCATTGAAGACACTCCGGTGTTGCTAGGGAGACCGCATGGCCATCTGTCAGGGAAAGGCAAGTGGTGATCTCAGTTGTGTGTTTGTTCGTGTAGGTGTGTTTGTGCACGAGCATCCCAAAGGAAGAGATCTGCTCGGTCCAAAGATAGCTCTGACTTTACACTCCACTTCCTCTTTGTTTGCTTTGCGTTGCCTACCGACCTGCCTTATGTTTTCAGTGTGGTGGATGAATAATTCAGAGGCAGAGGTTTGTACTTAATGTAAGAATATGTTGCATTTACTCACTCAGTAATTGAGTACAACTTTTTAATTCCTTTTAGCAACATCTGGATCCAATCAGTAGAAATTTGATTTGAGCTACTACACCTGGTTAGCTCTGGATCCAATCAGTAGAAATTTGATTACACATTTGTGAATAAGAACTTAAAATTTAATGACAAATTACCATACCTAACCATTGTTATGATCAACTCAACTTTATTTATAGAGCACTATAAAAAAAAACAATCATATCTGAAAACAAATTAAAAATAATAAATACTACTACCCTGACCCTCCTACTACTACTATCACGACGAATAATAATACATTTAGAAAAAGTAAATACCTGTCATATCTAGGTCAGGGATGGGCAAGCCTTTGTGCTTAAGAACTACGTTTGAATTTTAAAATGGACAGATGAGCCACATCATTTGTAAATAAGGTTTAAAAGAGTTAAAATGCCATCCATTCATTTTCTGAGCCACTTCTCCTCACGAGGGTCGCGGGCGTGCTGGAGCCTATCCCAGCTATCATCGGGCAGGAGGCGGGGTACACCCTGAACTGGTTGCCAGCCAATCGCAGGGCACATACAAACAAACAACCATTCGCACTCGCATTCACACCTACGGGCAATTTAGAGTTGTCAATCAACCTACTATGTATGTTTTTGGGATGTGGGAGGAAACCGGAGCGCCCGGAGAAAACCCACGCAGGCACGGGGAGAACATGCAAACTCCACACAGGCGGGGCCGGGGATTGAACCCGGGTCCTCAGAACTGTGAGGCTGACGCTCTAACCGGTCGCCCACCGTGCCGCCAGTTAAAATGGTTACATAAAATATGTAAAATTGTTTAATTTAATAATTCTATTTATACTGTTAGTATATAATATTAATACTCTTTTTTGATTGATTTAATTGACCAATAATTGAATTAAAGATGAATTTAAAATAATTGAATAAAGACATTTTAAAAAATATACAGACCAACAAATATCACAGGACTCCTGATAATTGAAATGCTCTGGGCCAGGTTGAAGAGCAGATCCGCCTTCCCCTGATCATGGTGGATGTGTTCAAAAATTGCACCCAAACAAGCAAACGCATTGGAATGAAAACAACCTCCTAGCAAATGCCATCACACACTTACGTATGTGTACTGGGACATATTTCGCCCCAGGGTATCGTGGCTGGATTCTTTTGCCGTCTGAGCTTTGTGTTCATTGTTGTGCTTCCTGCTACAGTCCCAGAAACCCACTAAGTCTAAGCATGCCGAGCAGGAGGTGAGCAGCAGCTGGATCGGAGCCGAGGACCTGAAGAAGGTGGAGGAGGAACTCGAAGCGAGCATGGACCCCAACGGCGGCTCCTCCCGCTGGAAGCCTTCTTCATCATCGTCTTCCTCCCAAGCCCAAGGCCAGTACGAGGACGCGGGACAGAAGGCGACAACGCTGGCCCAAATATCCCAGACTGGCTCACTGAGAAGGGGCATGACAGCCCAGGTGGGCATCACGCCACCCAGGACAAAAAATACCTCTGCCTCACACAAAACAACAGGTGAATGTCCTATTAATCAGTTTCATGTGAGATACGCTGTCCAGATTTGTTCCCTTTAGTTTTAGTTAACAGTCAGGAAAAGCCTACTAGACAAACTGAACTTTAGTTTGGGTTAATCAGAGGCATATTAAAGGGAGGCAGGTGTGTACATGAGTTTGAACGCGATTGGTTAATTCTGAACCCGCCCTCCCAGTTACTACAGGGTGTGCACACTTGTGCAACCACATTATCTCTATTGCTTGTTTTCACTTCCCCTCTCCAAAAGATTTCAATTGAGTTGTGTAGGTTCTAGATCACATGAATGGTGCAAAAAAAAACTTTAAACAGTGGTGTGTAGAATTTTTATATCCCCTGTATGTATGTGTTCCACCTTTGCCCCAAAAAAGTTTTCCATCGCTTTTAAATTTTGAGTCAACACAGCAGTTTTTTTTATTTTGGCTACTGGCCAATACTTGACGCAAACAAGCTTTGGCTAAAAATATGCTGAGATGTTTTAGCATTTGTGCTAAATACGCTTTATGCAAATTGACAGGCAAGACTGACGATGCCAAGGCTTCGGAGAAAGGCAAGGTGCCCTCTAAGGGTTCTTCCAGCATCCAGCGCTCCCCCTCAGATGCCGGTAAGAGCAGCGGAGACGAAGGCAAGAAACCCCCCTCTGGTATCGGACGCCCACCTACCACAAGTTCGTTTGGATTCAAGAAGATCTCTGGTCCCAGCGGGGCCCTAATCACCTCTAGTGGCGCCACGCTCGCTAGTGGTTCAGCCACCCTGGGCAAGGCACCCAAATCATCAGCCACCCTCGGCAAAGGCACCGGTATCGGTGGCGTGCGTAAGACCAGCCTGGACGGCTCCCAGCCTCAGGACGACGGCACGCTGCTTAGCTGCGGCGGCTCGAAGGTGTCCCTCCAGTACCGCTCTCTGCCCAGACCGGCCAAATCCTCCAGTGGGGCGGCGGCGGGTCGCGGCGGGCACCGCTCCAGCTCCAGCAGCATCGACTCCAATGTCAGCGGCAAGTCCGCCAGCGGAGGGGCGGCCAACCCGGCCGGACCAAAGCGCAGGGACGCCGGGAAGGTGGGCTCGGACCGCTGCAGTCCCGTCAACACGAACCAGACCGACAAGGAGAAAGTGACGGTGACGGAGCAGGATCCGGGACTGTCCACTTCGCCCAAGTCCAGCCCCACTTCCACGGGCCAGACAGGCCTCAGGCAGCCCGGCTCCAAGTACCCCGACATTGCCTCCCCTACATTCCGCAGGTCAGCCACTCAAAAACATCCTCACCCCTCTCATCTGTCTTTTTCCTTGTTTCCACCAAGCAACGTAGTCGTAAATGGTGTGATTGCGATGGTTTCTGGAAACCTTTCACAGCACATTTTTAGGACCAAGCATCACTTTCCAGTCAGTTGAGTGATAATTTAACAGATAAAGGTGTCTAGGATAGCGCGGCATGCCCCGAGGTGTGAAAAGATAATTTTAAATAAACAATTGAATATAATTTCAGAACGATTGGATGTAATATTCGAGTCTGGTAAAGTAGGCGCAAAATCGATATAAAAGACACATCATGAGGCAATCATAATTGAGTAACTTTACAGGAAGATTTTATGGCCACGCTGCTGTCAAGGACCATTAAATGGATCTCTTTTTTACGTGCGATAAAAAATATTGTTACCCGAATGATGAATGAGCTGGCTTTTCATTCAAGGCAGACGTATCCAGTGAAGCTTCCTTGATCAGAGCAGACACCAGACAGGAGTTTCTGGCAATGCCAGTCTCCTGCTCATTTATAACACGCCCAAACATGTTCGTCCCATCTGATCTGTCAAGCCGGCTTCTTTTTCATCTGCATGTCATTGTGAGCTCTTCCCGAGGTACCCTCACCTGTTTATTTGGTGTGATTGCGTTGGCGCATGCTGAGTAGTAGGTTGCGTGAGAATATGTGGAGGCAGACAGGCCAGATTGGGTCCTTCTAAGTCAAGAACAGATGTGTCATTGTGTGTTAGTTATGTCGAGGAGGTTTGAATGTGTGTGGGGGTGGGTGTTGGGTGTGCTTACTAATTCATATGCTCATGGCATTATTGTAAGATGCCTGCATATGCATTCCGCTTACCGTTTGAGCCTTTCTAAATGAATTCACCCACCTATCTACCTCCAGATTGTTTGGCACCAAAGCCAGCAGCAAGGCCAGCTCCCCGGGCACGCCCGACTCTGGCAAGTGCCCCTCAATCCTGGGCAGCCCGCACGGTACTCTGGCGAGGCAGGCCAGTCTGGACTCCCCGTCCTCCGGCACAGGGAGTCTGGGCAGCGCCGGCGGCCTGAGCGGCGGCAGCAGCCCGCTGTACGGCAAAGGCCCGGACCTCCTGTGCACCGACTCCCCGGCCTCCAGCCCGGCCTCTGGCCTCTCGCTGCCGTCCAACGCTCGGCCCTGGCCTGCCTGTGGCTCGTCCGCTGGCAGCAAGGACACGCTGAGCTGCCAAAGCATGAGCAGTCTCCACACGAGTTCTGAGTCGATAGATCTGCCTCTGGGCCACCACGGGCCCAAGGTTACGAGAACCGGCAGTGTCAAGTCCACCCTGTCTGAGGGGTAAGATTGGGCTCAATCATATGCATTGTTTCATGTGAGAACTACGATCAACAAACCCCAAGATGCACATTAAATGTAGAGAAAACCGAAAGATCTAGGCAAGGTTTTCCCATTTTATTGCACACCCTTCAAACGATCCGTGCATTGTTTCTTTTAGTCTAAGTACAGTGATTCCCAACCAGCGTGCGTGATGATCAGGTGTGCTGCAGGGATTCATCCAGTTTCACTTAATTGGTCCAAAAATGACATCTTTCTATGCCTGTGACGTAAAGTGACAGGCAGAACAATTCAATGCTCTTTTATTAAACGTCGTTGTCGGGCAGAAACCTCGTGTGTCCAAATATGCTCAATTTCTTATTTTTTCACAAATCCATACTAATAGCTAGTCCCCACGTGATCTGTTATTTTTACAAATTCTTAACCGATCTGAAGTGTTGAAAATAGTTTGAGAGCAAATCTATTCATTCTCTTGGGCTACTGTATGACAAGTGTCGAGTAACTCCACCTCTTCTTTAATCAGCGGCATCGTGTCGCCTCAAGATCGAAAGTATGGATGATTTGTTTTTTTCCGACAAAAGCGAGGGAAAATAGTTACATTTGAGTAGGCCCGTTTTGTTAAAAATCTATCGTTTTAACGCTTTGTTGCAGAGGGAAGCCCGTCAGCCACGAAGGTAAGTTGGCGGGCAGATAAATTCTCTGCCTTGTCAGCTCATAGTTTTCTTTCATTGCATCACTCGTGGCTCTTTGACCTTTGAAAGAGAGTTTTGGAAGATGCCGTGACCACAGTCGTGAGCTTTTGTTCAGCATTAAAGCCTTTTCCTCTTCTAGGGGGCTCAACATGAGCGCAGTTTAATGGGCATGTTCCTAACATTTTAATCAATGACAGCGTAATAAATTAGCAATTTTTTTTGTGCGATTGAACACAATTATGGGGAGGTGTTGTAATACGCAACAGTATATGATAGCAATATACGTTAACGATGCAGTATTGGGTAACTCAAGCAAGATGGCATTTAAAAAAATAAATAAATTCTGAAAAATGGGGGGTTTGGAAATGCGAGGATTGCACCCGACAGCGACGATCATGAACCTCTGTATCCACTTTTTGGACATTTTTGTCTGGTGGTGTGCCATAAGATTGTTCTAATGTAAAATGTGTCAATCAAAGTTGGGAAACACTGCTCTAGTATATAGCTGTACAGTCAATATCCATTGTTGCTTGTAGTGTTTTTTATAATTATTTTCAATGCTTTTCTCATTGAGTATTTACGTGACAAGTGGCGAGCGTAACGAGTTATTTTTTTTCCATTTAACGCACTCATCCTCTGTCTTAACAGCATGCCTCTTGACAGAAACACGCTTCCCAAAAAGAGACTGAGGTATAGAAAATTCGCAGCAAGATTTGAATTGAATCTCTGCACGCAGCTGCATGAAATTACGAACTACGCACGTGACGATGACGATGTGAAAGGCACACTGCGCTTTTTAATTTGAGTTCATTTCACGTATGCCCTTTGTGCATGTTATTTTGCACTTAGAGATGCTGCAGTTTTGGGATGTGACGTTTATATGCAGGCTGCATGTTAGTCTGTATGTCTGCACGCATGCTCCTCTGCTTCTCATCAACATAGTCGTGGTCATTACCCCATTACCCAAACAGCTTTCTAATCATTGTTTGTCATATGTAGAACAGTGTGGGATTCAAATAAAATGACAAACCCCAAACCACATGCACTGAAGTTTCCAGAAGAGTGACCATTGGATAGTTCAGTTCACTAGTTCCATTGGAACAGCAGGACATATGCAGCGAGTGTAGTGGAGCGAGGTCACATGTGACAAGCGTAGTAATGAGGACTTTGCAAGGAGAAGGCTGCTGAAAAGTGGACAAGCGCAAACTCAATTATTATCCCCCGGGGATTAAATATGGCCGATATGGCCTTACGGAGCTGGGAGGAGATGAACGGCAGTTTGTCTGGAAGCGTATGCCGATGCATGCATCTACGCTCGAGTACGCCTGTCTCGTATGTTTGGTTTTTGCCGTGAACGCCTTTGCACTTATCCCACCACCGATCACATCGACACTCCCCGACCATCTCGTTAAGGCTGACAGCAGCCTAAACTAAGCGCGGTCTCTTTGTGGGTTCCAGGTACCCACCGTCGTCCAGACAGACGTCCCACGAAGAGGGGACGGAGTGGCTGAGGTCGCACTCAACGGGGGGGCTTCAGGACTCGGGTAGCCAGTCCCCAATGTCTCCACCCGGAGCCTCCTGCACCACCGCTGGAAAATACCACTACTCCAACCTCTGTGAGTCTGTGCTAATTGCAGCATTTGTATGCTGCTTCCATTGAGGAACCGCGTTCTGCTCAATAGGGAGAACCCTGAATACACAATGAAGTTTTGAAACAAACTGCATGAATATCGTTGTGATTTTGCAGCTCGTTGCTATAATGCATCTGCCAGGCCTCAAAATGTTATTTTAAATCACTGCTACAATCTTAAAATTAACATTAAGGACAATATTGAATAATGGCACTGTGGAAATGCTATGAAGATGGGGGGAATCCTGTAAATTGGATCCAATGCAATTGGATCAACATTTAATGAGTTATTCCATAGCCTTTACCCCACCCTACCGCAAGCTGTAATGAAAGTCGCTTCGATTTTTCATAAACACTGCAAGCAAGCTTTTCGGAGACGGAATGATGCATTTGGAATGATTAATAGAAATTTCCTGAAAAAAAAAAAAAAAAAACTTTCTTTCCAGTGAGCCCCACTCACATCAGCCAGTACAACCTGCCGGCAGGCAGCAACAGCATGAGCCGCTCCAACAGCATCCCCGCCCAGGACTCCTTCGAGCTCTACGGCGAGGGGCACCCGCTGGGCGGCAGCGCCACCTCCCTGGAGGACCGGCCGCGCGCCATCAGCCGCTCGGGCTCCTTCAGGGACAGCACCGACGAAGGTCGGTCCTTAGCGCAATCCTCCATTGACCTCGGCCATTAGAATTAATCTAAAGGTTCGGCAAAGCCCCATCTGTCACGAGGTACTTTAATAGCTCATTTAATGACCTGTGGGCAAGAACTGGCTCGTGGATCGCGCCGGTATCTTTTATTGGAGGCTGTCATTCCATCCTTATGGAGGGCAGCTTTTTAACAAGCCTTTCATATGTTTTCACTGCTCCACTCAATCTGCCGTATTACTCATGGTGCAATATGATGAAAAACAAACCAAAAAAAAGAAATACAGTAAATGTCAAAATGAGTTTGACTGTACCTGTAAAGTTCAATGCTGACTTGTTCTATTCTTGCAGTCCACGGTTCTTCGTTGTCACTGGTGTCCAGCACGTCTTCACTATACTCTGCAGTAAGTAGCTTTGATTCCTAAATGATACTACCGCCGTGGGAAGGAGATTTTAGACTATAGTCGATAAAGGAAACACCGGAAGATGAAACAGGCCAGATTCAAATGGAAAGGGCGAATACACCCATTTTCATTATTTGCCGCGCTTTCCTTCGAAATTCGTGTGCCGATTAGTTTGATGGGAACGTATCGATGAGACTCGCAGGCTGCGTCGGACTGCCGTAAATGATGGATGTGAAGCAAAGTTTTCTTCCAGGTGTAAATTATATGGGTGTTTTTTTTCTCTCCCTAATTTAGTTTTCAGGCTTGATTTGATCCACAGCAGGGATTTGCTGGCATTTCCATCACTTGAATGTCACTGTAATTACTTTGTGAGTTTATTTCACGCGTTAAATGTGAATGCCTTTTGTTTGTTTTCAACAGACAGAGGAGAAGGCACACTCAGAGGTAAGAGGGTTAATGTTTGTGTGTTTAGATGGCACGCGTACGTTGTTTCACATTCAGTCACGCATCAGAAATTGTGTAGGGAACGATTTTGAGCAAAATGTCATTCCATATATTTTTGCTGTATTGTTTTAGTAACTCCCGTAACATTTTTCAGTACAATGCATGTTTTGGTGCTTTTTTTCCCTGGCTGCTCTATTTGTGTGTGTTTGTATTTGTGAGTCAAAGCAAAACAACGACAGTTGGTTTCCACATGCACAAAGATAAATGTGATGATTGTACCTTAATCCCATCAATTCACATATTTGAGTGTACTTGGGATGTGTTATGACTTTCTTCAGGCTAAATATGTGTTTTAAAGCAGACAGATTGGGTTCAAATTGGTTTGAAAGCCGTACACCATTACCTGAATTTGAAGTAGTCGGACTGTTGTCTACGAGTCCTTCTAGCCAAAACAGTCCAATCAGCATGATGCTAATGATCATGGATCAATAAAATTGTTTAACTCTATCACGTTGCATTGTTTTTCAGTTTCCTTCCATTTGGATCGTAAATCACACACATCTTGATCCCACCCTGTCGAATGAAAACAGTTCATCACTCTAATCCCACGACTGGAATGCATTCCATTTCCATCCAGCGCTCCTGTTAGCACTGACTCCTCTTTGATTTTCCATTATCTTTCTGTTATTTCCCCATTTCTTCTTATCTGTTCCTGTTGTATTTTCGCCTTCATTAATTAACATTGGATCAAACAGTAATGGCAAAAACAGCTAAGCTGAATTAACTCTCTCCGAGGCAAACTGTAAAGCAGGGAAAATGAGAATTGGGTGACCTTACCCGCTCAAAGCCAAAGAGCGGCGTAGATGTGCGCCATTAAAACATGCAAATAATGTGGAGAAAGATTCCCTGCAGTAATTTGCATTGGCCATGCTGCCGAAGAAGATGAGAATCTTCACTAAGATTAAATGAATTAGCGATTTGCAAATACTATTTGACCCATTCTGAAGAACGTATTACCTTGCTGGCTAACTCCTAACCATGAAAAGCGTCACCGTGACCTGTAATAACCTCTGTCTCTCTAGCCTCATCCTTTGTGATGGAGGCATGCGGCATAGTGTTAATTTTGACTTTTCTCTTTTCAATCAAGGGCCAAACAGTCCAAAATTCCACGGTAATACCCCCCACACTTTACGTTCACTTGACAGTTTTTTGTTTCTTTTCCCCACACAGTGTCAGCATGTAACTGCATGGTTTTGGCATCCAAGCTATCAAAATGGACGCTGCTTTATTCACCCAAACCCGTAGTTTACCCTAATAATTCCTCTTTTTGTCACCAAACCAGCAAATCAGGAAGCTGCGTCGGGAGCTGGACGCCTCTCAAGAGAAGGTGGCGACCCTAACGTCCCAACTGGCTGCCAATGTGAGTTTGTTTACCTCCCATCACAAGAGGGATTTGCCCGATAACGTGCAAAAGCTTTGCCTGTATATACTCGGCAAGCAACATAAATATTTGAGACGTCCGCGAAAGCCTTTTCAAAATTCCGTGCGTGCACTGAGCCTTTCCGTTTGTTTGGTTTTGGCGCTGCGTGTGGTTTTTGTGTTTGAAGATGAGACGTTTTCCTCTGCGTACTGAGAGGATTTGTTTAAGGTGACAACTCCCGAAAAGTCAAGCGAGCGGGGAGAATCAGAAAGGCAAGAAGAGTGGGAGATGAGGGTAAATGACGTGTGTCATTCATGAAAAAGGAGAGACGGCGGAACCTGTTGTCTGTGCTCAGATTGAGATAGAGAATATGACGCATGCAGGCCAACCCGCTCCTGGCTTTTGTCTGACTCGTAGATCGCAAAAAGTTGTGCAGAAGAAAAACTTCTTACAACAATTGGGTGCAAATTAGTCACCTGCTACTGCATAATCTCATTATAACCGCATCCTATTGACAGGTCTTATTATTTTTGTTCCGCACGTGTTGTTTCCTTCTTTCTACCAAAATAATGGAATTACCACTCATTGTGATGCAGCGCAGCTCTACGCTGCTGCAAACGACACTCACAGAAATTAACACATTGTTAAATTTATACCTCCCTGAAAGAAAGCATTCTTTTATAATACATTTCTTGTGCTGGATCTCATTATACAGGTGTGCGTTCCTCTTCCTAATAGCAGGCCCCAGCCACTTTTCCACAAACTGAGTCCACTAATTATTTTATGGCACAGTTATTAGGATGTGCAAATTTAGTGTTAACATTTCTGACTACTTATTATAATGTTATTTTCTAAAAATAATTAAACATACATAGGAGTAGTTCAGTTTCATCGTTGATTCTGGCATCTTGAATCCGAAATTAACTGGCATTTACTTGTAACTCAACATTAATGATCTTTATAAGAGTAGAAAATAATACTTTTACCATAACTATTTAAGGTGAGTAAAATACTCCTGTTGCAACGCTAATTCGTATTTTCATCTTTTTTTGTGAAATTCAGGAAATTGTCTCATTAAAATGTGGTCACTGTAATATCGGTCGAGCATTACCAGCAAGTATTTGTTGAATCAAATTTTACCTCAATAAATGTTTGAAGACATATTTTTTAAATGCAAATGTGTTGAACTTAAAAGTTAAATACAACTAAACTGCGTACCATTAGAGAGAGCCCAACATCATTTAAAAGGATTAAGAACTGAGCTAAACTTTTGAACTTAGGGACAATATTGATTCAGGTTTTATTGGGCTCCTACAGTACATTCTTCAGGGTCTTACTTTCTCGCTGTAGCGTTGGACGCAGCCCATTTACGCTGGAGGCAGGTTCGAGTAGTGCGTCTCAGTCCGATCGATATCCTTGATATCCGTGCCTCTCGGGACGGCGTCCTGGCAGCACTAACGCAGATAGCTTGACCTCATTCACTCCGCCGCTTTGGCCCTTTATCAACTTCAACCGACAGCAACACTCGGGGACGGGCTCAAGAAAAAAGACAGATGGTTCAGCCACAGGGCCTCGCCGCCGTCCCACCAACGCCTCCTTCGGGTGGACAGGAAGCGGCGAGGGGGTGGTTGAGTTCTGAATCACAGGCGGATTTATGATCTATGAAAAGAAGACAAACCGTCATTCGGAGACATTGAGAAGCACGTTTTATGTCCTTTATGACAAATTTCTCAGCACCTACGTGCTCCGCCCTTTTGGTAACTTGGTAACAATATTGCAGGTAAATGAACAAAGAGACATTTACGTTGGTTCCCTTTGGAACAAAAAAAGTTAAAGATCCTGTTTCCAGTGTGGGTGGGGGCGGGGGGGATTCGATTTCTTTAGGTAACAGACATCAATATTTGTCATCTTCCGCCCATCAGTATTCTCCTCAGTCACATAGTGCAAAGTTGAGATTATTTTTGACTTGACTTCACATTGCCACAAGCTGCGTCCTGTCATTGACGTTCCGCACAGTCACAGCAGCTCTGACAGGAGTTTCCGGGTTGCTATCTAACCACGAGTCCCTTTCCCAAGCAGATCAGATAGGAAAAAAAATCACTCTGAGCACACCCCAGACCTGCAGGGGCTGGCTCATCTTTCAGAGACATCCAATAATCAGGCTTCTGCTGACTTTGATTGGATGGGGTGGGTGGTGGGGGACTGCTTAAATTCAGTGGAATTATTGATACGTGTTCTATTCTAATAACAAAAGTCCACGAGTAGTTGACACCAACCCAAAAAGATTTCAAATTGCCGATAGATGCCACAAGATGGTGGCAAAGCACTTTTTTTCTATTAGACAAGGCCATGGCCTGACTAAATAGGGCTCCTCAACTCAGTTCAACATAGTTGCTTGGCACCAGAATTGCACTTGACAATTTTGTTGCTTTGATTTGAGCACAAAACCAGCGAAAGGTTTTTTAGCGAAAAACCGAAGGTAGGTTCGACCAGAAAAAACTGTGACTGGGCGAATTTGCAAATCCCAAACAATTCAGTGAGGTTTGGTGGGGCTCAGTATATATTTAAAAAAAACAACTAATGGAACAAGCACTAACAACATGCAACCCACACACACACACACACACACATACACACACACAGGTCTAGGGGAGCAGATGGTTCGATGTCACTAAACTTTCTACCAGCCGTCACCCTGTCGCCCCGTGAAGCCCTTTTCTGATCTCTGGACCGCTCTGGTCCGACCTCACCTCTTTCTCAGCTGTCCGAGCAGCCAACTTTTGTAGGTGCTATTTAGCTGTCGGTAGTAGAATATGTCAACGGGAAATCTCAGAAAGATGCCTCAAGGAATTGCAGTCCCGCTCTTAAACGTGCCTTGTGTGACTTTCAAATATGAAATGATGAGCAGTAGGGGATTTTTTTTCTTGAGTCAAGGGAACCATTTTAAGAGGCCTCAGTAAAGTGGGTGACTGACCACCTCCTGTTCAAGTCACGCTTCAAGGCTTCTGTACCTCAAATCCCAAACTAATTTAGTCATCCATTAATTCATGTAAAAGCTCCCTTGTGTGTATGTGTGTTTTTCATTTTATTTTTGAATGTATTTATTTTTTGGGGGTCTTTCTGGGTCTGCAGTCTCACCTGGTGGCTGCCTTTGAGAAGAGCCTGAGTAACATGACGTGTCGCCTGCAGAGCCTCACCATGACGGCCGAGCAGAAGGTGCGTGGACATTACTTCCAGTTAAGGTGGACAAAAAACGCAGGTGTTCACGGAGCTTCCCGGTTTGTCTTAGGAGACCGAGTTGGTCGAGCTAAGGGAGACGATAGAGTCACTGAAGACCCAGAACACCGACGCTCAGACGGCCATTCAGGTGGCGCTCAACGGCCCGGATCACTTCCATAAAGGTAATAATGACTCGTGGGCAAACACAAACAATGCTTTTACTCAAAATACCGGGAAGGGGCTCATGTCAAGCCAGGATAGTAACATAGTAACATACTTTTTTTAAAGCAAAAATAATAACCCAGATGAGCCTTTTACAGTTATTGCATGTGATACTGGATTATTATTGCTACTTTTAGGAGGCTTTTAGTATTCTGTATACCAAGTAATTTATTTATTCTATTACTCGGAATGTTGGGTAGCTCAACCCCAGTTCACTCTCGTAGTGTCATTTATTTTCAAAATGTATATTAATTTGACTTATTAGAGCCCGGCCGATGTGTTATTTTTGGGGCCGACGCCAATCCCGATATTTGGGGCTAAAAAGACGATATCCGATATATCGGCCCTCCCTGTATATGGAATAAGAAAATTGACATACTTTACATGAACACAAATTCCTATAATACCCAAATAGAAAGAAGCAGAACACTACAAAAAGAAAATAAGGAACACTGTCAACATAAGGATTGTAAACTCTAATTAAATAACGGTGGACACGGGAATCATCAGTTCCATAATTGTCTGTTCATCTCACAAAGATCAGAAATTTGAAAAAAGAAATAGAGGGCCCTAAACTCCAATTTTGCTCCGCAGCAACACATTTGTACGGCCGATTCACACGACGATACTAATCATAATTTGTGGGCTTTATCCAGACCTGCGTATAAGACGGCAGCATTCATCCGAAAGCATGTCGAGCATCAACAGCGCGGCCAGCCACTCCAGCATGGGCAGCATGGGCAAGGATGCCGAGGACAAGAACAAGAAGAAGAAGAAGAACTGGGTCGGTGGACCACACACATATGCATACTCATCCCTCACTCTCAGGATATGATGGTCATGGTCATCATATCACAGTTGCTAGGTTACAGAGTCATCTTCAACATGGGGTCGACCACCCCGCAATTACTGTTTGAGGACCACTCGGGGATTTCATGTTAACACCAGCGCGCCGATGAGGCTGCAAAACCGCCGGCCGATTCTAGTGTGAAAGCTACGGTTGCTCATCTTTTTGTAAACATCCCAATTGAGTGGCGGTAAGTGCTCGTCGACTCTCTAAGGCGAGTTGAGAAGTCGAAGCAGAAGCGGCAAACACTTTTGCGACTGCCAAAGTGCTTTTTAGAAGGCTCTTAATCCCATGCACGTACCCTAAGGAAGGCCCCCAGATACGTACATAATCTTTAAAAACATGACTCCGATGTGGACCTTTACTCTTTTTTTCTAAATATGTCACCTCCCTGGTGGGTATTTTTTTTTAATTAATTATTTTTTTATTTTTTTTTGCTGCTCAGCCAATTCCACTTTGCAGTCTCTGCAGTTGCTAAATTGGGCTCATTAGTACTAAATGCATATTAGCACCTAATTAAAGATGCAATGAATGATTCATTCGTACAAATACTGTCTCGGCGCACCATGGAAGCTGGAAAATGGAATGAGGAGAAAACCAGTCTGGTGCCTCGTGTGACCCATGACAGACTAATAAATTTCATAATTCCACGTGAGACGAAGGCAGTGATTCTCAACCACGAGTCACGCGAGAGCATCAGGTGTGCCGCATGAAATTATCCAATTTCACTTAATTGGCCCGATAATTATCATTTACTGCAAATAATGTATTTATATTTATATTATATTTTTGTTGACGTATCAATGCCAGTGACGTGTAGTGACAGGGAGAACAATTAAATGCGCTCCTTCCACTCATCCACTCATTGATGTCATCATTATAGTATTGTAGTATACAGCGGTGCCTTGTTTTTTGAGATACGAGTCATTGTTCAGACGATGTTTTTTTTAGTTGTGAGCAAAAATTGGATATACGAGCACTGCATGGTGGCAGTGAACGCAACTCACCTTACAATGAGAATCAGTTTGGCAGATAGTTCTTCAAAAAAAGAGTGCAAAATGCCATAGACAGGCTAAAAAATAGCATCGATAGTCACGGTCGTGTGACCCTTAAAGCAAAAGGCTATTTGAACACAAACGGTGCATCAAGACATGTAGACACACAATATAACACTACTCACAGGCATATATTCTGCATTTTCTGTAAAAAATTACTATGCGTCGTAATCTTGTTTCTCAAGGCACCACTTGTATATACTTTTTTGTGAAATTTTTGTTTTGGTGATTCGCCGTGATCTTTTTCTCCTGCAAAATATGTGCCTTGGGACCAATTTTGCCTTTACTCAATAGATAGCAAACCTCTGCCAAGGGCTAACCATCCCAACGTTTATGTCTCACTTGTGTTTCTGACGCCAGTTGAGTAATTCCCGCTATGCGTGTGAGCTGGCGCGTGTGTATGTGTGTGTTCGTGTGTGGTTAACGCTGGGTGTATTCTGCATCTTCAGGTGGCTGATTCCATCCCGGCTCAGGTCAGTTGTGTCCTTTGAACGTGTGCAGTGGTTGTTACCCATCCCCTCCCTCCAACCATTCGCTCCTTTTTTCAGTTCCCCCCTTTTTGCCCTCTAAAAGCAACCTCTCTTCTATCTTTTCTGGAAACATCAGCATGGATACGGCTGCCCCGTCATTGCCTGTTCATTTTTAGACAGAAACAAAATAAATAAAAAGCTGTTTCACCTTTCCCGCCTTCATTTCATTCTCTACTTACAGCCTTGATATTTGCCTTCCTCTTACCTCCACCAGCAGTGAGCATTGCTTGGAAAACAGCACGGCGTACCCTCCTGATCTCCGATAGAAATTGTCACCGAGGAGGTCGTCGCCTTGGCGATACTGACCCTCGCCCTGTTTTCCTTTGTGTCGGCCAGCTCCGCAGCTCGTTCAAGCACGCCTTCAGCAAGAAGAAGACCAAGTCGCAGTCGACCCACGACGAGATGGAGGAGATGAGCGACTCGCTGCCGTCCTCGCCCAAGCTGCAGCACGTCAACCGGCAGGGCAGCGTCGCGACGCTGCGTTCTTCACCCTCTGCTGCCGAGTGAGCTTCCACGCACATCATCACACCTATTTGGCGCACTTTCACAATTATAAGATTCTTGTATCAAAAAAAAAAGGTGTTTTGGCGAAAATAGCTATGGCATTGACCTCAAGAGGCCATAATGCTACTCACCCTGTAGGTGGAGCTCCAATTGCTGGAGGTGTTAAAATCTAATCGGTTCTTCCTCAGCATGTCTTATACATTTACATGGGTTCAGGAAATACCAGTCAGTTGAATAGTGTTGCTCCAATCTTACTTTTGATAGGTATACCATTTGTTTACCCATTATGAACCTAATTTAATGTTGGCAATTCTAAAAAACAAAAAAAACAACCAAAAAAAAACATTTATAGCCATCACAAAGACATTCACAGTTAATACGAATCTGCATGCGAACTGTTTAAATCACGATTGCCTTGGTTGGGGTAACTCTCTGATAGTGTCAATCAAAACAGAGCAAGGCAGAATCGTTGATACATCTCATATCATTGGATTGGGCACACTACAGTGAACCCCTGCATATTTCCAGTTCAGCATTCACAATTGTGCATATTCCCTAAATTTATTTAAAAAAAATTTGAAGCTATCCCTTGCTATTCGCTGAAAATCTCATCCGTTGACTCTTTTTGCACTCAGATCAAAGCAACAAATGTTTTACTTTGACACAATCTGGTGGAATCTGAATGTCGTTTTTAGGTTTAAGTCATTCACGTAGTTTTTTCGTCTGCATTTGGGATGCGTTTTGTTGACGGTCCTTAACTAAACGGGTTCTTGACTGCGTACATGCTAGATGCTTGGTGTTGGTGCTTTATGGCCCTCTAAATTTGAAATTATTTGCTACATTTTATGGCACATATACATAATCCCAACCCCTTTTTTTTTGGGGGGGGGGGGGTCAATTTACAGCAGTGTTCATTTCCTATCCTCCACAAATAGTGGGGTTCACTGTACATGTTTGTTTGTTTGTTTTTTTTTCCTCTTCAGTTCTCTCTATCCTTTTTTAATTGCTCACTTTTGTTTCACCTCTTTTGTTTGTCTTCCACCCTCACTTTTCCGCATCCTTTTCTTTCACGTCTTCACATCCCTCCTCCCCTCCACGCCGTAAGTAGCAAGTGCCTATGCGATACCTCCCCCGTTTGGACGGCAAAGAAAAAGCTAAACGGTCACGTGGTCTACAAGCACCGATCTCGGTAACCGACTGGGAAGCTGTGTGTGTGTGTGTGTAGTGTTTGTTTGACTTTGCTCTGCCTTAATGTGTTACAAAAACTAGAAACAGGCTATGCTCACTGCAAGCAAAGATCGGTTTCAGCATGTGAGTGTGTTCAGTGCACCTCAGTTGCATTTTTGAAAGACAATGCAGTGTGTTTGAGAACTAAAAAAGGACGTGTATCACCAATCCCACATAAACTTGATTGGTATAGCATGTCATTGTTTTCACACATTTAGCACCAAATGATGACGCTCCCGCCGTTGCAAGTTTTCACCACTGACTCCACATCCCTTGGTTCCTTTGAAGCTTCCATTCTTGTATATTTGTGTTGTTTTTGCTGTACCCCCCCCCCCCCCACACACACCTGAAAATGACGCCCTCCTCATCCCTCCATCCCCCACCGCCGTGCGCAACGCCCCTCGCAGGCTGTGCGAGTGCACCGAAGCCGAGGCCGAGATCATCCTGCAGCTGAAGAACGAGCTGAGGGAGAAGGAGCTCAAGCTGACCGACATCCGCCTGGAGGCGCTGAGCTCGGCCCACCATCTGGACCAGATCCGGGAAGCCATGAATCGCATGCAGGTGAAGTATTGTATTAGTATACACCGGGAAATATACTGTAGGTCGGTGGTTCTTAGACTTTTTACACCAAGTATTACATGAAAAAATACTTCTACTCTCCAAGTACCACTCTCATGACCAACATCAAAATAAAGGATAGTGTAGAAGTAAAACATGAAGAACGAACAGTTCTTCAAGATTAAATGCAAATGTATTTGAATCCAACTGAACTGTATCGAGGCAGTGATTCTTTTGCCTTCACTAGACTGCCATGAGAATCGCTGCTGGTGATGAGGTATTTAAGAAGCGCAGAGTAAATGACTATTGTTGTGCGCTTCACTTAAGTGGCCGCAATAGAATCCAATCGTCTCCCTCGCGATCAAGGGATCACGTAAGGCTTCTTATCGCAGATTTCACCTTCACCACAAAGGGAGCCTTGATGATCAAAAAGGCGCTTACAGCCTTTAACTCCGATACAGCGATTTGAGGCTCAACAACAGCATGCCGCAAAGTGGTGCCTTTTATTTGCTTCTGGAAGAGCGTTTTACCTGAGCACGAGCAGCGGCTTTGAATATCGTTTGTATCCGATTTGATCTGTTGCGTCGCGTTGTGATTGCAGCTTTAATTGGATTGTCTTTGTAGTAGTACTTCAATGCAACTTTAATGTGGACTACGTGAGCTTTACTAGTTGGTCTAACCTAATGAGATATGTTTGTTTTCATAAGGAAATAGATTCCACTAATCGAACTCGTGATTTAAAGCAGGAAAAGTGTTTTGGATAATATTTGTCCAAATTTTATTTAGCTGAGCACATCAGTAGAGCAGTATGATTTGGTGTTATTTCTGGGATGACTGCCATTTTAGAATCAAGAATTGTACGTACTTATTTTCTGACTTGTTCTGTCATTTATTTGTCTTTGTGTTGACAATTACAGTTTTGAAGTTTTTACGCAGTTGGTTTGATTCCTTTTGAAACTTGTGATTCACAACAACTTGATCTACTTTTCCGCTTGTGTTCATTCAGAGTGCATCTTTCTAAGACATTTTAGTTTGATTATACTAATGTTCTGTAGTTTGTCATATATTTTTTAAAAAACAACCAAAAAAAAGACTTAGATGGGACATTCTAGGCTATTTTTCACAATTTAAAACAGTTCCCAGGTGTCTAGGTCAAGGGTGTCCTTGTTCAAAATGCAGAAAGGAAAAAGAATTACAGCACAGTTAATGTAAACTTATCACACTGGTTATAATTTGTCAGTTTTTTGCAGGGAGTGAGGTTAATCAGTATAGAGAACGGATGGACATCCATGACAATCGGAGTTGTTATGTTTAGGGGAACATTTTTAAAAAGCAACTAGCAACGAAATGTAGCAACTTTTTGTGGCGTTAAGGAGACATCTCGATATTCTGAGATTCCTTCCACAGCAGAAAACAATCACCCCTTTGCGTCCTGACTGCAAATAAATGTCGCTTGTGCAAATGTTCCATCTTATGCCGCCCCGTCCCTCTCGATGAGCAGAATGAGATCGAGACCCTAAAAGCGGAGAACGACCGCCTCAAGTCCAGCGGCAGCGCCACGCCGACGGCCGCACCCGCCAAGACGGCCCGGCCGCCCTCGGAGACCTCCAGCACGTCCTCGTCCTCCTCGCGCCAGTCCCTGGGCCTCTCTCTCAACAACCTCAACATCACCGACACTATCATGTCAGGTCAGTTGAGCGTCAGCCTGCGCCGGCGTCAATCGGAAGCGTCGGGCCCGATCCGCTTTGGCAGCCTGACATTTGTTCGGAGGTGTGAGAAAACAAAAAAGTCGCTTAAGTTGACCTTTTCACCGAAGAAACCAGAACATGTTTGCCTGGCAGAGTCTTCGAATGCCAATTAGAACTGATTTTGTGGATGAAATTATATTTTATTGACGTTTGCCACGTGCTTTTGAAAGGTCGTTGAGTTCCTCCCTCTCGCTTGCGCCGTAATTACAAAAGCAAAGCTCTCCTGCGAGGACTGGCCCTTGTCATTATTTGACGGCGGGCTGAGCGAGAGCACCGAGGCGTTTCAGGACCGGTGGGCCGGCAGACCGTTATCACCGCAGCACAGAGCCCTAGGATGCAGAGATGCCAGATGAATACTAAGTAAGCTGTCCAAAATGAAGAACGGAGATTACAGAAGAAGAAGTGGGAGGCGTTACAAATAAAGCCAATAACTTGACGGTGAATGAAAATAAGTCAAATCATGTGTGTTACATGAGCAATTCACACATTCACTGCAATTGACGCCTTTAGAAGTCAAATATCCATGTTAACTGGGAAGGCTGGCAGTGAATGAGTTAAGTTACAATTTTGTGCAATCAAATGTGGCAAATAGATGCAGTAGTAGTAGTAAAGGTCAAAATACGCAAAGGAAAACGAATTACCTCATAGCAATTGTGTCAGACGCTAGTGCGCATATTTTCCACTTAATATCATACCACTTTTCATACTGCGGTACAATTTGCTTGACAATTTCCAGAAAGGTATCCATTTCATGTGTAATGGTAATAATGATAATAAATTCTTTATTAACATTTAAAGAAGATGACATTTGTGTTTTTCAATTTCAAATGTTGGAACATATGCCTTACAAACTAGCCATAGATAATTATGGGCATTTGGACGCATGTCAGCATCAGCCTTTTTTTTTTCAAATCTGGCTGACGATAAGAGATCAATTGGAAACTGGGTAAACTTCAGGGAAGTGTTTGTTTATTTATTTATTTAAATGTCCAATTAACATGATCAGAGATGCTGCTGACCCTGGAAACTCCTTGCACTTTTTGTTTTTGTTTAAACTTAAAACAAAGATAAGTGAAAGATTAACACTTGACATATTGAAATTTTGGAAAACTTAGGAGCTATTTATTCGTCTTAAGTTTTCATTTAAGGTGATAAGACATGCCGCTGTCTAAAATAAAAAAATTACAAATAAATGACATGTTCTAAATCAGGAAAGCTGTTTATTAAACATTTGCTTTAATGCATTTAAACAAAGTCAGCTGTTGGAGTTTGTATGACGGTATTCAAAATTGTGACGGCAGTATTTTCCCTTTTACTGCAAATGAGTATTGGTTATAATCGGTATCAACCCACTCAGTATAATGCACATTATATCACTTAAGTGTATGGAAACTCTAAAAGCATGTTAACTTACGCTCGCTGTGTTTGACCTTTAGATATTCTGCTCGACGACAGCTACGAGGGGAACCTGCGCAAAGAAGGCCGCAGCGTGCGGATAGTGGTCAGCATCAGCAGCGGGCCGAGCACGACCAAGGTTAGCGGTGACGGCCGTCGTCTCCCATCGCGTCGCACGGTATTTTATATTCCAGATAGTTTACGTCCGGATTGATCCGTCAACAGGGAACGCAAATGCACGAGTACCTGATTGGGTCCATAGGCGTGAGTGGGAAAACCAAGTGGGACGTCCTGGATGGGGTCATCAGACGTCTCTTCAAGGTAAGACGGAAGCCGATAAAGTGTCGTGCAAAAGTCCTAGGCAGACATTAGGTTTTTGCTCTGTGTATACGCACAGCTTCGCACTTTACTGTGCATTGTTTTAAAGTAGGGTTCAAGCCATGGAGAAAGTCTAATCCTCCAGCATGCATAATGTATCCAACAATATGAAGTCAACCCAACGTCACTCTCATGGAATTAAGCTGTTTCTTCCTAAAATTGGTTTATCAAAATGTATTAGTATTTTATTTTATTTTTATTATTAGTGAATGTTGTTTCATAATTATTGAATGGATTTATGGGAAAATAAAACAATGAAATATTTATTTATATTATTTAAAAAAACAATATGCATGCAGCAAATTTGTAAGTATATGTATTCTATTAAAGTTGTATGAATTATAATGAAATTCATTAGAGCTAGAATAAGTACAATAAAAACGAGGATTCATTATTTTCTTATTAAAATAAACTATTAAATGTTTTCCCTAAGTTTTGGTAATTGAAAATGCATTAATTCATCTCGATTGCTTAATTAATGTATCGTAAAATTCATCCTAAAAAAAGAAAAAAAGAATCAAATGTGACATTTTCTTTGATTACATAATGAACCAATGATTGATTATAAAAAGGATAATTACAACATTAGAAAGATGAGTTATGTTCTTGCTAAAATCCCTCCCTCCGGGCTCGCAGGAGTACGTATTTCGGGTGGACCCGGTGACCAGTCTGGGCCTGAGCTCGGACAGCATCGTCTGCTACAGGATGGGCGAGGTGGTCCGCGCCCACTCCTCCGAAGTGCCTGAGCTGCTGCCTTGCGGCTACCTGGTGGGCGAAAGCAACGTCGTCAAGGTCAACCTCAAAGGTACGAACGAGGGACTTCCCGTTTCAGGCTGAGCACGACATCGACGCCTCCTCCTCCTCCTCCTCCTCCTCGCAGGCGTGAAGGACAGCAGCATCGACAGCCTGGTGTTCGACACGCTCATCCCCAAGCCCATCATCCAGCGGTACCTCAACCTGTTGATGGAACACCGCCGCATCATCCTTTCGGGGCCCAGCGGCACCGGCAAGTCCTTCCTGGCCGCCAAGCTGGCCGAGTTCATCATTTCCCAGACGGGGCAGGAGGTGACCGAGCACAACGTGGCCAGCTTCAACGTGGACCAGAACTCCAGCAAGGTGGGCGCACCGATACAGACAGCAAACAGTACGGGATCCTCAAACGCGGGTGATACGGGGAACTTCGCTTCCAAGTGCTCATCTTGTTTTTATAAAGTGCCGTGTACAATACTGCGCGGTGCTATTTTTATTATAAAACAAACACATAACAAAAATACGTTGATGTTTTTGAGTGTTTGTAACGGATGAATGGCATTTCCTTTCATTTCATTTCAAGTATGGTCACAGAATGAAGCAAAATGCTAAGTCTTGTATATCCTTCTCGAAATAAATCGATCCTTGGATCCTCGTCCGCGGTTCCACAGTGTCCCGCTTTCCTCTTCCAGGACCTGCGTCAGTACCTGTCCAACCTGGCGGAGCGCTGTAACTCCGAGGGCACGGACGCGAAGCTCCCCACTGTGGTCATTCTGGACAACCTCCACCACATTAGCTCCCTGAGCGACATATTCAACGGTTTCCTCAACTGCAAGTACCACAAATGGTGGGTTGCGCTGCGGTTACTAAGGGGATGGCGGGGTTTTGTAGCGCAGTGATTTCTCTATCAATGCCATCGAAGTATAGTGACCGGCAGAACAATTAAATGCGCTCCCGCTAGATGGCAGAAGCTATGTATTCGTCTAGCGCAATTCGTACAACAGAACAATAGCTTTGTGTTCAACGAAGCAGGCCCAGATTTCACACTATTTAAATTTGTGAGCAAATTGAGACAAGGTCATCGTTATTTCAGTGACAGTTCTGAATTGTTTTTTGTGTGTGTGTGCACGGTGTGCCATGAAAATTTTGGAATATGTAAAATATGTGCCTGCTCAATATAGGAAGTGAAAAACTTCCTAAAATAATCTCCCGTGCCCCATGACGACCATGTTGTCTCCTTTAGCCCTTACGTCATTGGGACCATGAACCAGGGAGTGTCATCCTCTCCCAACCTGGAGCTACATCACAACTTCAGGTTTGTCTCCAAAATTGAATTACATCTGTCTGACATCTCACAGGCTTGACATTAATGTCCCTTGTTCCTCAGCGCAGCGCCGATTATTTGTAATGAGAGTTCCTCTTCCTCCTCCGCTCACAGGTGGGTGTTGTGCACCAACCACACGGAACCCGTGAAGGGCTTCCTGGGCCGCTTCCTGCGGCGGAAGCTGATCGAGACGGAGATCCACAAAAACGTGCGCAGCAACGACCTCATAAAGATCATCGACTGGATTCCTAAGACGTGGCAGCACCTCAACGGCTTCCTGGAGGCCCACAGCTCCTCCGACGTCACCATAGGTCAGACACCCGCACCCGCGCGCACACGGTGTCAAAACCTAGTAGGATTTGAAAGGATCTGGACTTGACTTGACTCGGTCCCCGGCAGGTCCCCGTCTCTTCCTGTCGTGTCCCATGGATGTGGAGGGATCGCGAGTGTGGTTCACCGACCTATGGAACTACTCCCTGGTGCCCTACCTGCTGGAAGCTGTCCGGGAAGGACTTCAGGTGAGCAGAAGGCACTGTCTACTGTCACGCCGGTTCATGAACTTTGACACCAATACCACGTAAAAGAAAATACTGAGCTCTCCAAGTAATACCGTCATGACTAACATTAAATCACACCAGTATTTTAGACCCGAGTCAACAAAAACGAGACGGGTTTTATTCCCCAAAAGAATTAGATTGAATATTATCGTGGGCCACTGTAACATTATGCACAGTTTGATCATTAGCGCCGCACTTAAATTTAGGAAACTAAAGAAAATATGATTGAATAATGATATTGCGGATACCACTCGGAGCCCGCGTAGCGCACTTTGAGAATCACTGTTCTATACCCTTGGTTTCAGCTTATTTGAGAGTAGTCTCCTGCGACAGCTTTACTCAGTCGAGCCCTTTTGTTCAATTAATGAGCCGGCACAGAGCAGACCCTCCGCGGTGACGCACGAGGCAGATCGCTGTCGACGAGAAATCACAACAATACGCGCAAATTCAACCGCTGCCCGTCCCCGAGAATGATGCGCGAGCTTGCAATACAATACAATCAGCCCGATGCCCTACGTGAGAGCGAAGGTAATCTGTTTTCAGGCATTTTAGGCCCCGATAATCACAAAAGGGGCCCCGGAAATGTCGGCCGGACCGATCGCAGTTGGTTACGGCCCGTAAAAACGACGCGTTTCGATGACCTTGCAGCTGTACGGCAAGAGGGCGGCGTGGGAAGACCCGTCCAAGTGGGTGAGCGACACGTACCCGTGGCACGCCGCCGCTCCCGTGCAGCCGCAGGACGGCCAGTCGCTGCTCCAGCTCCGGCCCGAGGACGTGGGCTACGACGGCTACAGCTCGTCCAAGGAGGGGGCCTCGTCCAAGCAGGTGTCCCAGAGCGACGCCGAGGGAGATCCCCTGGTAGGAGACAGGCCATGATATCACAGTCGACTCTTAACTTCATTTTATCATTCGAGTGCTTGTGCGGATGCTGAAGATAATCCGACCTTTCGATATGATTTACCTTTCCCCCCCCCCCCCCACGCTTACAGATGAACATGTTGCTGAGGCTGCAGGAGGCGGCCAACTACTCCAGCGCGCAGAGCTGCGACAGCGACAGCGCCAGTCACCACGACGACCAGCTGGACTCCTCGCTGGAGTCGGCGCTATGAAAGCGAGGCTAACCGGACATGCCGAAAGTGCAAATACATGACAAGTTGTGTGGTATTGTTACCAGGTGAGGGCAAGAAAAAAATATATCTATATATCATCCTGGTTCATCACTGAATTGTGAAAAATCAATTGAAATTGTTATTTCTGGCAATCGGGACTGAGCCCTGCCTACTAATAGTTGAAACTATGACCCCCATTTATCATTTCAAAGTAAATGGCTGACATTTGATTCAATTTTTTTTTCTTTTTCTTATGCGGCAAAGACGTTGCGTAACTTCCACTCGCAACCCACGCTAAACTTAGCTCCTCCTCGACATACAAAGCTTGTCTCTGAGTTAAGATGTGTCACTTCATGGGCCAGCCCGATTTGAGCCATCCTATATTGTAGTGTGGCACATTTTTAGAATACAACTTCTCATGTAAGTGCACAAAGGGTTGTTTCGAGTTTGCTTCCAATGACAAATGAAATGCTAGGCTCAGCCGCAATTCTGTTCCCCATCTTCGGAACTGGAATATTTTCTCTGTGTTCGATCCCAGTTACATTACAGATGTTTACAACGTGAGTAGGGAGGCGGGCAGGTACTATTGTTGACGTATTTCTTTGTTTACAGAGGTGCTTCTCACAGACTCTCAGAGTCATTGGTCCAAAGGGTCCGGCCACTGTACCACCACGGTGGATCCTCAGGCCGATTTTGTCCAAATTGTACTGTTTTTTTGTTTAGTTTAGATGATACGATGATCTTCTGTGGCCATAATGGAGGTGGGCTCTACCTGAGTATTTATCAGCCAGTCACCTCGCTGCGCTTGCATGTCAACAACCGATCCTCCACATTAATGCTACTGTGAAGAAAATGGATAAGTGCCAACGTCGCCCCCCTTTCGTGTTACTGCCAAATAACGCACGCACGCCCCGGTTCGTGAAAGAAAATACCCTGCGAGTCGCTCGTTAAAGAACGTGAACGTTTGTACGCAGACGTCCGTGACATAACGTGCAGTCAGACAAAACACCTTAATGATACTGGTGCTTTCTCGTTGCCTTAAATGAGCAAAAAGGTTTCGGGGGGGAGGCCTCTCCTGCTTCCATTGGTTTCTGACGACAAGAGGGTCATATGAATGCTTAACTACGGACGCTCCGCCTCCCGTTTCCCTTTCTAACAGGTATAAAGTGCAAAATCAAAGAGTTCATGTTGCATTGTACGTGAATTCAAAACTGAACAATATTGTAAAAAAAAAATAAAAAATAAAATTCTATAAATATATATATATATATATATATAAATTTAAAAATATATATATATATATATATATATAAATATATATATATATATATATATATATATATATATATATATATATATATGATTAAAAGGGGTGGGGGGGTTTTGTTTGTTTTTTTTCCACCCAGTTGAGCTGGGCTCACTTGAACTGACAGGAGCACAACCAAATGTTTTTTTTTCTTCTTTTTTTTCTTAGCATGCTTTTGAGCCTTTTAACAGGGGAAACAAATTGAAAAGAGATTTACCTTTATGTATTCACATTCACATTGGACAGAAGCCATTTTCAATTGTCCTTTCTTTTAAACGTGTGGGTTGGTTTTGCACACTCGGGCGGGTTGTAAATACTTCAGTCTTCTTGCACAGAGAATCAAAGATGCATTCGCCCGGTGGATGTTACACTAACCTGCTAAAGAAAAGAAAAAGTAAATTATTGTTTAAAAAAAAAAACAGATGCAAAAAGTCAAACAGGTGTGCGTCTTGTGATGTGTGTCGACGCAGGAGGCGCAAGATGTGTAGATAGAAAAGCGTTCTCACTACAAAAAAAAAATAAATCACAAACCTGCACTTTTCCAGTAAGCTCCCATCTTTGGCGTGACATCCATTGGATTGTGTCATTAGAATATCTTGCTGGGCTGCGGAGGCGCTGGAGCTCACTCCACACCGTACTGTATAGAAAAAAATACCGACAGGTGCTACCGGTCAGCAAACGCCCGCCCAAGATAACACCTCAGGACAAAACTACATCGTCTGCAATCCTACCTGTTGTCAGCTCCACGCACCTCTGCAGCCTAGGCCTCCGCTCGTTCCCAAACTCGCTGACCCCAGCGTACACGGTCGGAGAACGCAGTTCTCTCTCAGTCGAGGCCCTGAGCATTTACTCTGGTTTTGGAAGCAGAATGTTTTTGTTTTTTTTCAGGTGAAACATTTGTCCTTTAATGTTTTATATTTTGTACATTTGTATGTAACATATCATGTAAATAGACAGAGACAGTGATTTAACTCATCTGGACTGAGGATTTTGTAGTCTTTGTAAAAGCTCTAATAATAAATGGTATTTGGTGTCACACAAGCAAAAACTGGTTGTCGTCCTTCCAAGTCTCTTATATTGTATGAGTGCTTGAAAACATGTAAAATGTTGCAGTGATATTTTTGTGTACATCATGTAAAATAAAATTAAAACTGCTCACTGATTTACTACAGCAGATTCCACAACACACGTGTGATGATTGTAACGGCCTCAACATAAAACTACAAGAATAAATACAGTACGTGAAAGAGAAAGTCAATAAAAGCAATTGTACGTGTGGAGATGCGAGTGGCAGTGACGCCGGGCGGCCACATGGTGGTGCAGCCGAGGCGATAAAGAATGGGCATTACTTGCAGGATCCAATAGAGGGCGCTTGTCGAAGATGTCCACTATTAGTGTTTGAACCATGAAAGTTTGTGTGGCTGTCAAACAAGAAAGAATCGTATTTTAATTAAAACCAAAAATATTTGTATTCCGTCTGTGTGTTTTTTTATTGCTGTCCTTTATTCCAAAGCCTGTCAAATTGAACGCAAGTTCTGTATGCGGAACAATAACAACGAGGAGATGTCTGTCTGTTTGAATATAAAGCTCTTTGGACACACTTCCGGTCGTCTCCTTCGCGTTGAACCGTCAACAAGCGCCAAAGTTGAACCTCGTCACAGAGGAAAATGACCGCCGAAGAGCCCCAATGGCGAAAAGTCCCTTCGGTTACGGGCGTAATACCGCGTTCCAGACACGGACACCGGGCGGTGGCCATCCGGGAGCTGATTGTCGTGTTTGGCGGCGGAAACGAAGGGATAGCAGAGGACCTCCATGTTTACAACACTGGTACGCTAACATTAGCTGGCGGCTAATGTTTTTAGCATTAGCCGTTGCGAAAACTGTCACCGACGGCAAACTGTTGGCTTTAGATTTTCTAGTTAAAGTCCCGCCCGCTGTACTAAAACGGACTATTTAATTTGGAGTTGTGGATATTCAAGCGGAACCGGTAAGCTAGCTGCAGTATGTCCAGATGCGAACGGTAAGTCAACTATACGTAACAAAGTACAAGTTACTTTTTCATGTATTGAAGTTGATTTTTCCAAATATATTTAGTTTAGTTTTTGTTTTTTTGTTTTTTACTGACGACTTTCCAACAAGTTAAACATATTTCACGTCGGATTTTGCTTAAATACCATAAATTAACAAGTGGTGACAGCATTCATAAGCGCATAAATGTTATTTGACGTCACATCCATCAGAATCATCTTTATTTGCCAAGTATGTCCAAAAAACACAGAACGAATTCGTTTCGGGTAGTTGGAGCCGCTCTAGTACGACAACAGACAGTCAATTGACAGACAACACTTTTGAGACATAAAGACGTTGAAAAAAAAAACAGTCACTGAGCAATAAAGGGTTGCTTGTTATCTGGTATCAGTGTTATAAAGTAGTGACATTTGTTGTAGTTTCGAAGCAGTGGTTTCTGCCGGCGGTGAGAGGAGACATCCCACCCGGTTGCGCCGCCCACGGCTTAGTCTGCGAGGGCACTCGCATCCTGGTCTTTGGCGGCATGGTGGAGTATGGCAAATACTCCAACAACCTCTATGAACTTCAGGTAATGCTTTTGGAGTCACCCGTTTCTAATAATACACATACCAACGTATTCTTCCCGATTTGATGGTCCAGGCTAGTCGCTGGCTTTGGAAGAAACTGAAGCCCCGAGCGCCCAAGAACGGTTTGCCCCCGTGCCCTCGTATCGGGCACAGTTTCACCCTGGTGGGTAGCAGGTGCTACGTGTTCGGAGGGCTGGCCAACGTCAGCGAGGACCCCAACGGCAACGTCCCACGGTAAGTAGAAGGACGAGCATGTAGGCTCGGGCTTGTTTTAAGGCTATATTTAGCCTTAAAATAAAGTCCAAGATAATTTTTTTCACCCTTTGCTTTTAGAAAAAACAAGTTTTGCTCTTTGGGTTTTTGGCCCTTCTGGATATGCTTTTTTTTCCTCTAACAAACTTTAAAATCGTTTTGCTTTTTTTCTTATCATCAACTTCCAGATAAATCGATATACAGATACATTTTATTGACAGTGATATTGATACAGTAATAAATTATCCAGTGCACACATGTTCAGTGGATGAAAGTTGTTATGCATATTATTATTGCACATTGAAAGTCATATTTGAAATGAGTGTAAAAACTGAGCACAAGAGTACAAATTGAGAGGCATAAGCGTGGCTAGTGAAACAATGAAACAAAATAGTACGACATGATATGTTAAAATGCACAGTATTAAAAGACCGTAAGTGATTCCTCTCAGAGAAAAGAAATCCCGTTTGTCAACATATCCTTAACCAATGAAGAAAGGTTGAACAATTGAACATCTCAAAAATGAGCTTTCAAACTGCTTATGTGAACTCGCTACTATCAGTTAACTTAACAACTCGGTTGCAATAACAGCGCTCGCCAAATAAATCCAGCCTTACAATAAAGCCACGCGCAACGAGCTGCGCTTTGCTACGGCAGGTATATGGACGACATGTACGAGTTGGAGCTGCAGTCCGTATCGGGGGCCAGAAGCTGGAGCATCCCGGAGACAAAAGGCGGCGGTCCTTCGGCACGGGAGTCGCACAGCGCCGTCGCCTACACCGGTCCGGGCTCGCCAAAGCTCTTTTTCTTTGGAGGGATGCAAGGCAGCCGATTAGATGACCTCTGGCAGCTTGACCTCAGTAGGACGTTGGACAAATAGAAGTAACTCATACAAAGCATACGCGTGACACAATCCCTCTGTCTCCCTCAGGCACAATGGTGTGGTCAACGCCCGAGACGAGGGGTTCCGTGCCACTACCCAGGAGCCTTCACTCTGCCAATGTGATTGGACACAAGTAAGAGATTGTACGGTTATTTATTTGAATCTTTCATCCAAGGCTGGGCAAATTGTGGCCTCTGTATCTATCATTGTCATGTGTTCTTTAATATGTGACGATAATAATAATAATGTTTATCGTTGAACTGAACTGTTTTTACCACATTTCCACACGAATGTCCTGGCCCATCTGGCACTTGAGCAAAAAACATCCGGTGCGCACAGGAAGCATATTTTATTGTTATTTTTCCCCATGTCCCTTTAGGGTCTCCATAGAAGTGCCGCGTTTTTACTTTGAAAGGTGCCGTACGAAGTGACGTTTCTTGCGCCCGCAGGATGTTCGTCTTCGGCGGCTGGATTCCCGTTCCGGAGTCAGAGAAGCGAAACGCCGCGGGGATTAAATGGATTTGCACTAACTCCTTATGTGCGCTTGACTTGGGTCAGTGCTTCTCAGTGCATTTTCGTTAGAAGCTTCTCGCGGCGCAGGCGATGACCTGCAAGCCTCTCTCCCAGACACTATGAGCTGGCAGAACCTGGGCCCAGAGTACGACGACGTGGGCTCCCGGCCGCAGAGCCGCGACGACCACGACGCCGGCAGGCCCAAAGCCCGGGCCGGCCACTGCGCCGTCGCCGTCGGATCCAGGCTCTACGTTTGGAGCGGCCGAGACGGTTACCATAAGAACCTCTACCAAGTGTGCCGCAAGGACCTTTGGTACCTGGAGACAGGTGAGAAGCGGACGGTTTCAAGTTTGACGGAATCGGATGCGCGATATCGTGTTTTTCGTCTCTCTTCTTTCAGATCGACCGGGCCCCGCAGACGCGGTGACGCTCGTCAAATACACCGTGGGCACGCTCCACGTGGCCTGGCGTCCCCTGTCGGGAGCAGACCGTTACATCCTCCAGATTCAGCCCGTCTGTCCTCAAGCCAAACAGGATTCGATGTCAACAGACACAGAGACAAAAGGTACACGGAGACCAAGTTTCAATCACCTAAGTGGTATTTGCGACTACTGCATTTTAGGTTCATCCTGAAATTTCACTGGAAAGCCGAATAGCCCTAAGGTTTTTGGAGCAGCGTATATAGGGTGCTAAATATTTTGTTTCACGGAAATTCCCTCAGATTCCCACCCCTTTGACCTCGTGAGCGAACGCAACAACGGAGAACAAGAGAACGCGTCGGCCCAGGTATGCGATCGTCCTCTAAAGCAAAGACCACTTCAGCTGTATCGTCATAATTGTGGACACGTCACGGGTTGGGATTCCAGGACGGTTCAAAGCTGCGCAACGATCAGACGAACTCATCCGATAGCTCGCAAGAAGGGGGACAGGGTTCGTCACGCTCGGCTCACCGTCAGCGGGGTAAATGTGACGCTCACGCTCCTAAAAACGAGTAAACCGAAACTGTGACTCATTCACAGCGTCTCTTTGCTTTCATTTGCGCCCCGCCCCGACATCTAGCCGAGAACACCGCAGATCAGGTAAGCTAGATTCCTGTGGCTTTTATTTTGCGAGCGCGTAAGTCTAATTACAGTCGGCCATCGTGCAGGATCCAGAGGGAGCCGCGTGGTTTGACGTGGGTGTGTTCAGGAGCCTCTTTTCTGAGGTCCAGCACTACTATCTGCCTTCCGTCACCAAAGAGGTCAACGACGATCCACTTTTCGCGTCCGCTCGGAGAACAGCCTGTTGACGGATTGTCGGTCCTTTCGGCCCTTCCAGCGTCAGAGGAAGGCGCCGGGTCCCGACGACTATCGGGACAGAGAGAAGAAGGAGCTGGATCCGGGCCGGAGTTACCGCTTCAGAGTGGCGGGCGTCAATTGCTTCGGCCAAGGAGACTTCGGCCAGGTCGGCGAGTTCAAGACGTGCCAACCCGGCTTCCCCGGAGCGCCCTCGGCCGTCAAGATCACCAAGGTAGCGCGTTTATGACCGTGAACAACAGTAGGAAAGAAAAAGAACTGACGTGAGGTGAGGAACAGCTTGTATTGAGCCAAGACGCACATGTCACAAAAAGTCCATTTATTGAAATAATGAGGATTTTTGTCTCACTTGACATCAAATGTATTTCCAGGCATGTGTTTAAAAAGTGTCTTTTACGAAGTGCTTTTATACGGTCTGCCTATATGGCAAACGTTGAACTATTGCGGTCGGGAGCGGAACGTTCACCGTTGTTATAATATCGTTTTCTTCCTCGGTCATCGTTGAACGCAGGCTCACGATTTAGTCCACATCACGTGGGAAGCTCCTACATCTCCATCGGGCCGGATCTCGGAATATTCCATGTACATGGCGGTGAAGAAGAGCCGCTCGTCCGGCTCGGAAGGCCCCGGCCAACTGGCGTTCATCCGAATCTACCGCGGCGTCAAGATGTTCTGCACGGTCGGCTCTAACCACCTGGTCAACGCGCACCTGGACCGCTCCGCCTCCAACCGGCCGGCGCTCGTGTTCCGCATCGCCGCCAAGAACGAGCAGGGCTACGGCCCGGCGACGCAGATCCGCTGGATTCAAGGTCGGCGGCGAACGCGCCCATCGAGCATATCGAGTAAATCCGGTATACGCGCGAGCTCGTTCCGCATTCAGCGACACGGGTAAAAGCACTTCCTCCTGGCTCTGGCGAATGGGGGGGGGGAGGACCGTTGAAAAGCACACGTAGGAACGTCTACAATGTCTTTTTTAAAACACAAGACGACACCACAGAGCCACCGAAGATGACAGTAGACGGTGTTTGCACGTACCGTATCACATTTGTAGGAATATATATACACGTACATGTATTCAACTTTTGTCCGAAGACACCGGCCGTAAAGAAAACAACATTTTAGCAAGCGCGGCTTCAAACAATCGCGTCTTCTCTCCCGTTTTGCGCGTCGGTCACGTCACCTCCTGTTTTCATTCTTTATAGACGCTTTCAAAGCGCGAGGCGAATCCAAGGCGGACGGCGATGAGTTGGACGACGGCGACAGGTGAAAGAAGAAACCGCACGCGCGCTTTCTTGTTGCGTTTTTGATAATGAAACTCTTTTACAGCTCCAGCTGAAAGTGAGAGACGAATAAGGCTGCGCTCTGGCAATCAAGCAATACACACCAGTGAATTACACGTACAATATGAAATCGTTTTGATAATTTATCTATTTAAAAATGCTGTTGATATTTTGAAAAAGAGACCACTGTTGTTTTATATCTTCATTCAAAGTAATATTTTGAAACATACACTACTTTTGTTCCAAACAAAAACCAGACACATTATTGTATGCCGGCTGCATTTTTTTAGGTACCATGTTTTTTCGGCCTAAAGGCAGAGACCATTTCAAGTTCGATGGAATGGAATGTAAGATATGACATTTTTGTGTGCGCATAGATGAATTTGTATAGTTTTTCAATCCGTATAATGTCTTGTAATAATGTGAATTTGTTCGACGTGATGTTTGGAGACTTGCACTGTAAGTTGCTGTTGCCGCTTATTATTATTTCCATTAAACCTTTATTCTATTTTGGTGTCCATGTTTCATTTATAATTATTATACCGCTCAGGAATTGGAACAATAGCACAACAGTGGAATAAATGTTTCGATTTGTGATTATCTTTTTAATTGAGTGTATTTATTTATTTATTCCCCCCCCCCCCCACAGACAAATTAGTAAACAGGTGTTGGCCAAGCTAATTTGGTCAGGTGAGTACATTGTAGCACGTTTTAGTTTGATTTTGACTTATCAAATGTAATGATTTCCCAAAAATGAGAAAATAAACGTCCACACAACTGTATAATAAGAGAAAGTAGAGCAGAATGAGTTGTTAATTAGCAACTAACGTCGATACGACGGAAGATAGCATGTAATTACGTCGTGACCAAAATAGCCTGCGCTTTCGTCTTAATACTGAATTTATTTAGAATTTCGTGGGTCGTCATTGCTTTAGTTGAACGATTTGTTGCTGGTCAATCGATCATTTGTAATTATAGACGAAAGTTAGAAGCTGGTTTAGCACTGGCGAGTGAGTGTTGCGTTCAAGAGCTCCAAAGTTGTTTCCCACCACCCGAACAAGCGTGTTTTAATGAATTGTCATACCTTATGACATGTGTTAACCAGTTATTATTAATATTATCATTTGTTTCGGTTACTTTTGAACATCTCGCACTTGGGGCATATCAAGTCGAATTTTGGGAATTCCCATTTGGGAGAAGGTGTTAAATGCAGCACTGTTTGTGATGTCATGCCTCTTATCCTATGTGACGTAAAAAAAAAGAAAAAAAAAGTTGCGCTTTGATTTGTGGACACGAAACATAGCGAGCTGCATTAGCTTGCTTCCACCGGCTGTATATGTCAACAGGTGGGACAAGATGGAGCCTTCCAACCTGCCAGTGGTGCTCGGGGCAGGGATGGAGCTGCAGCACATGCTGGCCGACCTTCAGAGCAAGTGCCAAACCTATAAATCAAATTACAACCTACTCAAGATCGAACATTCCAGGTACAGTTTCCATTTGATAATAACTTTAAAGCAGAGGTCGGGAAACTTTTTGGGCTCCCCATCATTTTGCAGACCCCCACATCTGTGGTTCACGGTCTTCAGTTTTAAGAAGCACTGGTTTACACTATCAAATACGATGGGTTTTTTTGTAGTTTGCAGGATGAGCTATCGCATATTCAGGGGGAAGTGAAGCGTCTCCAAGGCCAGCAGGAGAAGCTGCAGTCACAGCTGGCTGAGCGCTCGAGAGAACTTATTGAGAAGAAAAGGGAGGCAGAGGAGCTTCGCCTGCAGGTAAATCAAAGTGAAAAAGGCACATTTTGGAGGATTTACGTACAGAGGAACGTCTTTTCCACAAAAGAGCAGAAAGGCCATCAAAGGTCAGCGATTTGGCTTAACAGTGAAATGCAATGAATTATTACATACAGTCACAGTTGCTCTTTTTCACATCGGTTTAGTTTGTCATCTTGTTTTTTTTTATACCTCATGCCCCCTGTTTTTTCCCCTCCACTATGTATTGGGAAAAAGTGTGAGTGTGACTGAATTGAAAATCCGGAAGCAACTAAATCTGCCCGAACGGCAGGTGATGACTCCGAAGCGTCTGGATTTGCTCAGGGCTCAAGTGCAGCAGGACTTGGAGGCTCCGGTCAGAGAGCGTTTCAACAAACTGGAAGAGGTCAGCCTACTTCTCGCCAAACTGTGTCGACGTACGGAAAAGTCAAAATACACGCTATGGTTTGTTTTCTGACAGTGAGGTATCGCAGTACATGTGTAGTACCGGTGCAACTCTACGCTTTTGTGTTGAAACGCCACCGTAAATATCAGTTTTCCAGATGCCAAGTAGCGGCGTAGTGGTAATAGATTGTGGTAATAAGTACGCAGATGCGTGTACATAGGCCGCCACATAATAGATATGACTGACCGTAATAAACTGTGCACGTTCTCATCAGCTAACGACAGCTGTTTTTCTCCTATCGGGTGTCGCCATGTATTTAGGAGGCCGAGAAGTACAGGTCCGAGTTCAACAAGCTGCGCTACGCCTTCACTGTGCTCAATTCTCAGTTGGAACACCAAAAGGAGGAACACGTCGGCGTGCTGGAGGGGCAGAAGATGCGCTACGAGGTGGAGGTGAGTTGCTGCGTGGAACCCAGCGGATCACAAAGTGCCTTTATTGAAATGTTTTGAAATGGTTACAAAGTACGTAAAGTATAACACGCATCTTGTTAGATTGCTCATCTGAAGAAAGAGAAGGAGAACGTGGTGGCCCAGTACCATACTGCGGATCCACTGTATGAAAGGAAACAAGTGGAGCTTCTGCTCAAGGAGAAAGCGCAGCTCACCGTGTGGCTGAAGGGCCTGCAGGCCGAGGTGGACGAGTTGCAGGCCAAGAAGGACGATTCCGACCAGCAGGCGGAGAACATTCAGCTGTGCCAGAACAGACGGCTCACGGAATCCCAGGCCGCCGTGAAGTCTCTGGAGGTGAGACGTCCAGCGTCCCGCCAGTCGGACGGGACGGAGGTCGGTTATAATTTGAAGCCGTTCGCAGTCGGAGCTCCGGTGCGTGTCCCTACGACTGGAGCGCGCGGACGGCGAGCTTCAGCTCAGCCAGGAGCAGAACAGCCAGCTCGCCGGACAGCTGCACAAGACTAAAAAAGAAGGGAACTCCCTCGCCTGTCAGGTAAGCGAGTCACTGAGAACATCAACAGCAAAGCAAAAGCCCCAACTTTGTATCGAGATGCTTGTAAAATGAATGGGCATTCCTGTCGTCGCCTAAGCGGAGCAGCGGAGGGGGCCGGCGCCAACACGGTTTGGAAAGACGGACGACACAGCAAATGTTTGTCACCCCGGTGTTGTCTTTTTGATCAAATGTCAGATCGAAAGCCTGAAGCTGTCTCACAAGACCGAGGCGGACAACGTCAAACTGGAGTTCACCCGCTCGAAAGGCGAGGTGGAGAGGGAGTGCGACGCATTGCGGGTGCAGAACGAAAGTAGGTTTACTTTATTCATCGCAAGATCCGAAACTCTGTTAACGACTGAAAAGCGGCGTTCATTTTTGGTACGAGTGGCCTGCCATGCGAACTACATCAAGTATGTTGTTTCAGGTCTGAGAGCAGAGGTGGCGGTACTAAAGGAAATGCTGGAGCGACACAACGAGGTCCTTGTGGAGAAAGAGATGGCGATGGTCAGGAAGGTGAAGTGCGTGTGTGACGAGGAAATGTACAAGACAAGTGTGTTGCTGGAGGAAAAGTGCGCAAACTCGGGCAAAGGAAAATGATGTCGTTATTGAAGTCAAAACGGATGATAGGAAATTCCTCGTGTTTTTGTCTGTCTACGCGAGGCTGGAGTTGGAGCAACGTCTGACGGAGTCGGAACAACAGAAGGTCACGCGGGAAATTGACGCGCGAGCCCAGAAAGACGAGTGGCAGGGGAAACTTCGGATGGCCCTCCAAGGAGAGGAGTCTGTCCGTAAAGAGCTGCAAGGCCTGAAGTGGGTTTTTTTTTTTTTTTTAACTCTCCATACTCAGCTCAATTATTTTCCACTTCGCTTTTTAGCCATGGAAAAAAAAGTCCAACTTGATCGAGCGTCAAACATTGTGTGTGTCAGAACCAAATTGAAGCAGGAAAGTGCTCAGCTGGAGGAGACGGAGAGACGGAAAGCAGAGGAGGTAGGTAGACAGGCCCTCGTTTTGAGGAAGTCACGGGGGGAAATAACGGCGGGCTGAGCTTTGAACGTGTATTTTTTTTCAGAAAAACCAAGAACTGCGCGTCCACCTGGCGACGTTGTCGCGGTCCGAAGCCGAGCTGATAGAGGCAAACGAACGTCTGAGGGAAAAACTGGACGTCTTGAGGGAGGAGAAGATTCGTTGCGGGGCAGAGAGGTACGAGCGGCAGCTCGTTGGTCCTTACACGAATGAGCGTGTCATTTGATGAAAATCCCACAAAGACTCCCCCCCCCCTTTTGTTTTGTTCTGCACCTGTTCCTCCTCCAGGTTGGCGGAGGTCAGTAAGGAGCGAGAGGCCAAGCTGGAAGGTAAATACTCCCAGCTCAAAGACAAACTGCAGAGGGCAGCGTCTGCGGAGAAGAAGGTGCTTTTTCTATCGTTAGCCATGCAGAAAGTAACGAGAATGTGTGCTACCAGTGCAGTACAGACACAATTTGTGTGGTTTTGTGTAGCGGCGAGACCTGGAGGAGAAAAAAGAGCAGAGGTCGCATAGTACAATCCAACTGCTGAGGGAGCAAATAGACACGCTTAAACAGGACGGCGCTTCAGCCCACAAGTGAGTCTGACGGGCCTCTATTGCTACAATAATATATTTAGAAATGGGATGAAATGCTATTGTGAAAATTGTGAAAACTACTGACAACATAACTTCCACAATTGTAATTTTGCCGTTTAGAGCAGTCATTCTGAAAGTGTGGCGCGAGTACGTACTCGAAAGAATCCCAAATGAAATAGAAAGAAACAAATTAAAACATGCAATAAAATGTAACATATTAGAATGAGGCGACAACCTTTTGAAGGTTTATTTAAAACAAAAAATAAAGTCACGTACAGTAAATTCTTTTACTTTGAAAGTTCCTTTTTTCAGAACAGTTGGATTTAACTTGTAAGTACAATACATTTGCTTTTAATCTTTAAGAAGTGCTTTTTTTTTTTGATACAAAAAAATAAAAGCCTTCTGTGCAATACATGAAATGAAACATTAATTTAAGTACAGATTTTCCTTTTCCGAGTGTTCATGTTCAAACTAGCCTTAATGTTTCTTTGGCTTCAAATAATAAATATGCTTACATGGAATAAAAACCTCTGCCTCATTTTTGAAGGAGACCAGCCTATTACGTTCCTGTGTTTTAAGGTCGGCCATTATGGCGGTACTTGGATAGTTAAGTGTTTTTGATGCGGTACTTGGTGTAAAAAGGTTTTAGAATGATAATTTTTGTGTAGAAAATGAATGTTTTTTGTTGGGGGGTGGGGGGGGTGTTTCTTCCAGAGCTTTTTTTCCATAGCTGTTTGTAGTACTATAGAATATTTTAAAATGACGTGGCTTTTTATTGGCACACCATCTATTCAGTAATCTGATTTCAACCCAATTGTGATTAACCTCCGCAGAAGGTTGATGGACAATCAGCAAAGGCACAACGAGTTCCGGCGCCTCCTGATGTGCAACGACGGTTGTTACGGCGGCGGCGCGGCCCGAATCACCTCGGCGTACCGGCCCGCCCTCTTCCCGGGCTCCGAGATGATGCTGTCCGACGCGCAAGTAGGCTACGCTTTCATACAACATTCATGACTCGTGATGAAGAAAAGAACCAAAAAAAAGTTGCAATATCATTATCGATGTCCTGTGTGCATGTAGGAGGAGGAGGAGGACCAGAGAGAAATAGCCCTACTACGTCAGAGGGTGGGTGACCTGGAAAAAGTCCAGCAGCGGCAGATGGAAGAACTGGGATGCGTGGAGCAGAAGGAGCGGGACAAGGGCTCCCTATGCTGATGTTCAACTTTTCCACCTTTACAAGTGCGTAAAGAGATAATAGTTGTGAATTGTAAAAAGTTTTTGAAAAAAGTACATTCTTCATTTTGGAACACACTGTTTCCATTGCAAAGCTCATACGTTCCACTAGGCGGCGATATTGCAATTTTCGACACCACCCAGAAGCTTCACAAAGGGCTGCATCTCCCATGATCCTCCAGTTTGTAGTTTTCAAATGCGCTAGCTACCTAGCTAATAAGCTAGCGAATCGACTATGAGACAACTTTGTAAACAAAGGGAATTCTAAGTGTATTTGTTTCATTTTCAACACACAAAACAAACAGTAAGTCATAGTTCCCTTTTGTTTGAGGGCCTGAATGTTCTCATAATGACTTTGCGCAAAAGTTATCGACTCGGTGACCGTAGGTCGGGTAGAGGAGTGCGGGTAGAAACTGGGGTAGTTTGGTTTGTTATCGGCAAGTTCCTGACAAATTGTCATCAGTATTTGGAGTTGCGGAAGGGCGCCGGTCGGGTGCGGCCGTAGACAACGCGCGATGTTCGAATACTGCACGACTTTTATTTAGTCCTCGTATATTGCAGTGCAAGCGTAACACAACAAAGTGTTTCACTGTAGCAACACGACTCACACAACCTTAATTATTCGTGTCCGTCGTTGTAAAAGAGCCCGACGTGAAATTCAATTTCATCTCGGGTTCTAAAACGCTGACACGCTATCGACTGCTTTCGGGGTAACGGGTGGGCTGGGGTGGCTACCCACACCCGAGAATGGTCACCGGCCAATGCCAGGAGCGTGCCCTGCGCACGCTCCTGGCATATGCGCACCTATATGATGGTGCCGTTTCCCTACAGTAACGAGAGAGCCTAAATCGATTCGGCGGCTGTAATCAGTTGCCGCGCACTCGTCGCGGCTCCACGACAGACGCCGGAGGGAGCCGACTAATCACTTGAGGTTGATTAACGGCCTCGCCCTGACAGCTAAGAGGCTGCGATTGTCTCAAATAATAGCCCGACTCTTGGCACAGCTGCCATGGAGACCGACAACACAGACGGACACTCTTCAAATGCCGTATCGTCATTATTAACCGGGCGGATCGGAGGACGCGCCTGCCCTACGCCGGCTTCACCTACGAATCTGTACGTCCTTTCCAGACTCCCGTTACACAGGCGACATGACCTCCTCGGCCCTCCGGCAGCTTTTTCCGCCGGGAGCGAGCCCGAGCGAGACGGAGCTTCAGAAGATGCTGGTCGACGAGAGGACCAAGTGCGAACTTCATCGAGGAAACTACGAGACTCTTAAGGCCGAACACACCGGGTACGCGTGAATCCAATGGGATGGCGTCCAACATTTTACCTGACAAAATAAAAAATAAAAAAATGTTTTTCCAGCTTGCAGGATGAGTTTATTCAGGTACAAGAGGAGGCGAGGCATCTGCAGGCTCAGGTCGACAGGCTCCAGCAGCAGTTAGCTGAGCGCACGAGAGAAATTCTGGAAAAAAACACGGAGATGGAAGAACTCAGACTGCAGGTAAACTGAGGAACTATCAGAAGACAAAGCCACGGCATGAGGAAATATCGGCTTGTTTGATTTTCCCAAGTGTTTATAAATCGGTTGAAATGCATGTTTTGTGTAATGTACGAACTGACATGGAAATCTAAAATGGCTATTTTGTTTTTTGAAATGCCAAATATACCAGGTGATGACTCCTCAGCGTCTAGAGTTGCTCAGAGCTCAGGTGCAGCAGGAGATGGAGGGGCCAGTCAGAGCGCGCTTCGCCAGGCTGGAAGAGGTCTGTGTTAAATGGCGTCAGCGTTCAGCATGTATAGAAGGAAATGAAGTAATAACATTTCAATAGAAATTTCCAGAAATGATTTCAATTAACGTGTGCAGCTCAGGGGTGTCAAACTTGTTTTCACGGCACTCGTCGGCCCGTGAAGATAACATCATGTTATTGTGTACACAATTGCCAGTGCATTCAATGAAGATGTTTTTAACTGCGCACGTGCATTTAGAAGACAACCGAAACACTTTTAAGTATACAACTGTGAAGAAAATTTGCCAAATTTTGGGATAGACTTCTGCCAAAATGAAAAGAAGCAATTCCTATGGCAAGAATTGTAAATTAGGCAACACGTTTACTTGAGCGGGCCACCAAAAAACCAAAACCAAAACAAAAGATGCGGCGGGCCGGATGTGGCCTCTGGATGTTGAGTTTGGCACCTCTGTGGTATAACTACTAATAATAGGGCAATAAATCCTTTTTACACACCTCAGTCAGATGAATATTAGCATTCTCATGCTGTGGATATAACATCTGTTATCTGAAATCCATTTGAGGAGCGAATGCAAGTCTTGGCGGCAGTGTTGTTAAAGTCACTGAGTGCAGCCCTTCCTCTCGTCTCGCCGATTGGCGCTCGCGTGCAGGAGGCGGAGAAGTACAGGTCGGAGTACAACAAGTTGCGCTACGGCTACACCGTGCTCAATGCCCAGTTCGAGCACCAAAAGGAGGAACACGCCCGTGTCGCGGAGGAACAGAGGCTACGCTACGAGGCCGAGGCGAGGGACCGCCGACAAGCCGGGGCTCCGGACTAGCGTTCTTACTCGAGATGTCCTCCTTTCCTCCCCCGTCAGATCGCTCATCTGGACAAAGACAAGGAGAACCTGTCGGCCCAGTACCAGAACGCGGACCCGCGGCGCGACAGGAAACAAACGGAGCTTCTTCTGAGGGAGAAAACGCAGCTGACCTCGCGCCTGAAGGGTCTGCAGGCAGAGGTGGCCGAGCTGCAGGCCCTGAAGGAGCACTCGGAGCAGCGGGCCGACAACGTTCAGCGGGTTCAGAACCGGCAGCTGGCGGAAGCTCAGGCTGCTCTGAAATCTCTGGAGGTCGGGCATCCGCCGTCACCCGTAGAAAACGATCAGTCAGTCATCACCTCAACGCGGTCGCGTTTGAAGCCGACACGAGGACAGTATTTCGGTCTTTCGTACGTGGTGTCGTTATCCGCAGAGGATGACAAAGATAATGAGCCTATTTAGCACTCAAGTAGTCACCTGAAAATAGGTGGTGTCGGTACTTCATGACTTTGTCGCCCGCCGTCACGATTGCAGGCGGAGCGTCAGTCTTTGCGGCTGCGGCTGGAGCGGACGGAGAGCGAGCTCGGTCTGAGCCACGAGCAGAGCAACGGGCTCGCCGGACAGCTGCACAAAACGGAGAAACGAGTCGACGTCCTCACCGGCCAGGTACCAGCGCCTTTCATAACCGCCGAGCAAGCATTTTGAAAGCACGTCTGGCTAAGCGAGAGTCACCGGAGAGACTTCCGCCGATGTCTGCGACTCGGCTAGATTGGAATTAAGAATTGTTATGATATTGTGATAGATTTTTTTTTTCCTCCCAAGGTAAGCTCGAGAGCATAGAAATTGTTAATACGGACATGGTACGTTTATGGAGTCTTTGTAAAACACAAAAGGATTTGTAAGGACTTCAATCACATTTGACAGCACACGTGAAGTCATTGATTTCTTTAGCACTTGGCAGAGAGTTTGACATTGCATACAGTCACATATATACAAATACAAAATGACAACATTTCACGCAAGAAAAAGCAGGAATCAAATCCAAAGAAATCCATGAATTGTATTTTTTGTTTAGTTTTAAAATAGTCTTAAAATAAGAAGTGAAGGTAAATCATTCAAAGTTGGGCGGGTAATGAAATCAAAAGATGGCAAAAGCTCCGACTAAAATGACTGGCGCTTTTTGGGCAGCAAACCGGGTAGGCCTCAATTAACACTCGCAAGTGAAGTTAGTTATCCCTCATGCCTCAATTGCTTTGTGGCTTTTTTTTTGTCCCACCTGATTGACAACAGATGATGTGAGTACCCTTGTATGTTTTGCGGCGCCCCTGTTTTTTTTCTCAGATTGAAAGCCTGAAGCATTCCCACAAAATGGAGGTGGCGAGCGTTAAACTGGAGTGTACTCGCTCGAAAGGCGAGCTGGAGAGGGAGCGAGACACCCTGCAAGGGCAGTTGGAGGGTAATGTTCTTTTTTGTTCCACTTGCTCACCGAGAAGTGAGTGACAAACACCGCCGCTCCCCACTGACTTTTCATTCATCATTTTAGAAAAAAAAACGTCGTCACAAATGTTGTAACGTTGCGTTTGTCAGGTCTCCAGACAGACGCGGAGGTGCTCAAGCACGTCGCGGAGAGACAAAAAGAAGTTGTCGTAGAAAAGGAGAGGGAGGTGGCCAGGAAGGTGCAATCCGCTCGCGATGAGGAAATGTACAAATCGGCTGTCTTACAGGAGGAGAAGTGAGAAGGCATGATAATAGCCAAGTAAGGAAAGAACTGGGAATTGAACCTGGGCTCGGTTCTCTGTGCCGTTAGGTTGGAATTGGAGCACCGCCTTGCCGCGTGGGAGCAACAGAGGGCGCTGCAGGACACTCAAGCGCAAGCCCAGAAAGAAGAGTGGGAAGAGCAACTCGGCACGGCCCAAAGGGGAGAGACGTCCGCGCGCAACGAACTGCAGAGCCTCAGGTCGGTCGCAACGTCACGACGCGCGACGGACCTTTTCTTAATTTTTCGATCAATTTACCCGTCGAAGAGTAAATTACAGCCAGTCTGGAAGTTTCCCGATACCGTCGTGGATACTGACGTGTTTTGTATCCGTCAGACTTCGATTAAAGCAACAAAGCGCTCAGCTGGAGGAGCTGGAGAGGCAGACAGCGGAGGTGTCGAGCTTGAAGCAGGTGGGACAAACCCTCATTGGAATGTCATTGTCGCAAAAGCGGTGGTCTTAGTTTGAAAGTGATTTTGTTGTGTTTTTTTTCTTGGAATAGAAAACCCAGGAACTACGCGCACAGCTGAGCACGTCGTCGCGGTCTGAAGCTGAGCTGGTGGAAGCCAACCAGCGTCTGAGGGCCAAGGCGGACGGCGCCAGGGAGGAGCTGAGGGCGGCCCGAAGCCAAGCCGAGAGGAGCCAACGTGAGGCGGAGCGGTAAATAAAAGACAAGTCCAATTAGCTCCGTCACCACGTTAGGGACTCAGTGTCTTCGATTGGAAATGCTTTGATCTGTTCCAGAAGTGAGTTTTTTTTAAGGCGCCGCTGTACATACGGTAGGTATTAAAGGGTTACGCACCCCTGTTGGATTGTCAAGTGTTGGAGTTGAGAGACCAAGACAAAAGTTTTTCCCACTATTAACGTGACCTGTAATCTGTGTAAATGAAATGAAAAAAGTATTTTGGAGGGTGGAAGCAAAAAGAAAGAAATGAGATAATGCGGTTAGTAGTGGGGATTTGGCCGCATTCAGTTTGAACATATGATATTTGAACGTGTTAAATGGGAGCGGCCACTCATTTCAAGTGCCTCTGAATAATGCCAATTCAAGTTCAGCTGGCGGAGTAATTTTGTAAAATGTATTTTTTTGAAAAGCTTTATCTCGGTGTCATTTTTTTAGCGGCGATGATATAGGTTGCGTATAGCAGTACATGTAGACGTTGTTGCGGATCTTCACGCCATGTGTCGTTCCTCTTCCAGGCGGGTGGAGGAGAGTCAGATGGAGTGGCTGGAAGAGAAACACCAGCTGCGAGAGCGAGAGACCAAGTTGGATGAGAAATACTCTCAGCTGAAAGACAAAATGAAGAGGGCGGCGGTCGCCCAAAAGAAGGTAGGCCTCTTTATCCTTTCATTGTTAACCGGTGTGGCATTTGAGCAGGGGTGGGGGTGCGGGCTTTTCATCTACCGTATACGCCGACACAATAATCAGGGGCGCATCTCGTGTGTGGTGTTGTTGTTGTTGTTGTGTAGAGAAGAAACCAGACTGACAACAAAGAGAAGAGCCTGCAGAGTAAGATCCAACTGCTGAAGGCACAAATGGAGGAGCTGAAGCTGGAAGCCGCCGCAGCCAACAAGTGAGCATCACATCCGCGAGCGGTACGTTTAGCACGGCAGCGGTAACACGAGATCATTTGACGTCCAGACGTCCGCTACACTCCGAGGAACACGCTCAGCTCCGCAGAAAATTGCGAGAGCTACAGCGGCGACACGCCGAGTTCCGGCGCCTCTTGCTGGGTGACCAGGGTGCCTTCGGGTTCGGCCCCGCTCTCCTCACTTCCGCACGAAACCCGATCCTCGCCAGGGACGCGGCCTCGAACGTACCGGTACGTAGACACGGCGACGACGACGTAGCGATTCAACGGCGCGAAACAAAGAGTTCCGTGTACTTGTGTGTGTTCAGGAAGAGGAGGAGCACAGGGAGATGGTCCTGCTGTGTGAAAGGCTGGATGAGCTGGAAAGAGCACAGCAGCAGCAACTGGAAGAACTGAACAGCCTCGGGTGAACGCTACGTACTGTATTTTGGAGCGTTTTCATTGCAGTCTCTCAGGCCTTTATTTTTTGATAATCTACATTGTTTACAATAGCTTTATATTCATTGTTTACACTCTTTGTATTGTTTACACCTTAATGTACTTGAATATCACCGTTGTGCAATGAAACACCCACATTTGACAAGGGCTAGCAATTTGCCGGAATAAACATTGAAAACAATCTAAGTGCCTCTCGCGTGAGCGTCTATGCGAGCACGTATGTGGAGTCGTGGCACTAATTGGCTTTTAGTCCCAGCCGGAGACTGACGACATCCAGTGAGTGTCGCGAATAGAGTTGGCGGCTTCGGAGGCAGCAGATGTGCCCGTGTCGACCTTCGCTCCAGCGCACAGGACGTGTGAACAAATGGACGGTATCTTACGGTACGATGTGCTGCGCCTCGGGACAGGAAGACACGTTAGCGTACGTTGAGAATGCGCACGGAATCCAGTGTTTGACGAAGATCGGGATGTATCGAGCGGAAGGCCCAGGAGCGAGCGTGTGCGAATGAGACATGAGCGCTGTTGGATTATTTACATTGAGCTATAGCCATTTTACTCTCTGAAGTTTTTGAGTGGGACTTGATGAAGAAGAAGAAGAAGAAGAATCTTTTATTGTCATGCACACAAAATTCATTGACTGCATTTTACCCATCACAGTGAACACATACACGTTAGTGGAACAGACCGGAGCAGGGAGCAGCTGAAGCGCCCGGGGAGCATTTCAAGGTATCAGCGGCTTGCTCAAGGACACCACAGCCGTGAGTCTGGGGGATGTTGGCGGATGGTCCAGTGGGGGTCTTGAACCCGGGGTCCCCCACAGTGGCAGGCGATGAGCTTAACCGTTGGGCCACGGCTTTTTTTCTGGGGAGAGGCCTGCAATCAGCTCACTAGAATTTCTGGGGCTCGTCGATAGCCAAGATGCCCGCCCGCCCGCCTGCCTCTCGCCCTCTGAGCCACCGCTGTCCATATAACAAACATGACGTACGTTCCCCTTTGCTGCTAAATAGCTGCATAAAACCAAATACTTATTTTTTCCCTTGTTGAAAATGTCGCTTGTTCCAAAGTTATAAGTTGAGATACTATGTTTGTAAATAAGGGACCATGACAATGGAATTTGCTCGTGTGTGTGTGTGTGAAGAAAAATAGTTGTTTTATCATCGGCAACTTGGCAGATGACAATTTTCGTGGCAGAGCAGTGTGGGGATTGGACAGGATCGTTGGTGGAGCGGAAGCAATTAAGTGTAGGCCAAGCGATCGCACCTGCGGAAGGCGTGGCGCAGCGGATATAGGTGGCGTTTTGGCAGAAGGCCGGGATGAAGTCGGCGGCGCGGTCGCCCGGGGAGCGCAGGTAAGCGGCGCGAAGGCTGAGCTTTGCCTTCTTTGCAGCTAATCGCTAAGCCTCGCAATGTGTTTCTCTTTCCCAGTTTAGCGCCGTGACCATCCCGGTTCGTGTCGACGGACAAAAGGCGCCGACGAAGAGGATCATTGAAGCACGTCTTGCGCGAGGCGTCAAAGGTGAGCTTTCACGCCCAATGGAGGGAGAGTCGCAGAAGGACGCGGTTTCTCGGTGAACGCACGTGTTGTGTACGTTTGCTTTTCAGCAGCACGAGGAGGAGTTGAAACGAAGGACGGGCGGATTCCGAGATGCTTCCCCCAGTTAAATCGGTTGAAGTTTCCGCAGTTTAATCCGGTTGCAAATATGTGCAGTGTGACTTAACAAAAAGGTAACTGGTTTCTCTCTCTCTCTCTCTCTCTCTCTCTCTCGTCTGTCTTTGCAGATCGTTGACGAACTGGAGCGGAATGGCGCCCTCCTGTGGCAAGAGGGCGCAACTTCAGCATTCAGTCTCCACTGGATGTTTTGCTCTCTCTCTCTCTCTCGTCTGTCTTTGCAGATCGTTGCCGAACTAGAGCGGAGCGGCGCCCTCCTGTGGGTGGAGGGCGCAACTGCAGCGTTTAGTCTCCACTGGATGTTTTGCTCTCTCTCTCGTCTGTCTTTGCAGATCGTTGCCGAACTAGAGCGGAGCGGCGCCTTCCTGTGGGCGGAGGGCGAAACTGCAGCGTTCAGTCTCCACTGGATGTTTTGCTCTCTCTCTCGTCTGTCTTTGCAGATCGTTGCCGAACTAGAGTGGAGCGGCGCCCTCCTGTGGGCGGAGGGCGCAACTGCAGCGTTCAGTCTCCACTGGATGTTTTGCTCTCTTTTGTCTGTCTTTGCAGATCGTTGCTGAACTAGAGTGGAGCGGCGCCCTCCTGTGGGTGGAGGACGCAACTGCAGCGTTCAGTCTCCACTGGATGTTTTGCTCTCTCTCTCGTCTGTCTTTGCAGATCGTTGCCGAACTAGAGTGGAGCGGCGCCCTCCTGTGGGCGGAGGGCGCAACTGCAGCGTTCAGTCTCCACTGGATGTTTTGCTCTCTTTTGTCTGTCTTTGCAGATCGTTGACGAACTGGAGCGGAACGGCGCCCTCCTGTGGCAAGCGGGCGCAACTGCAGCGTTAAGTCTCCACTGGATGATGCGTTGTTCGGTGACCTCCGAGATTGTGGAACACGTGCCACGTTGGCAGATTGTGCTGATTTAGGGCACCTGCGGCGCCCAGGACGCCGTCTACACGAGTAGTGAGCCTGGAGCACGTTTGGCTCTCTGTCGCTGCTTTCCACAGCGGCATACGGGCGGCCTGGCCATTTGGTGCACCTCATTCCTTTTTGGCCCTGAGTTTGGTGTAGTTGGCCTGACCTGCCTTGATTTTGCACTTGCGACAAGAGCGGCATTCCCTGTCAAACTAAATTGGATGCATTAATTTGTTTTGTTTTGTAGTGGCCCGTGGCTGAAAATAAGTTGGAGCGGCAGCTATCAATGAGATGCACAAGATCCAGAGGTCAGCGTGCATATTTGTGTGGAAAAATATTGCCATGTGCACTGTCGGTGAAGAAAATGCACTCTGAGTCACAGTGTTAATTTAAGATTTGATTTGCCCTGCAGAGCGGTGTGAGACATTTTGACCGGAGTGGCTGCAGTGTTCGTTCCAAGATGGCGAGCCTCACGAACCGCCACAAAGTTGTAGCTCGACTGCCCCCTGATGAGCAACAAGATGTGGTTGGAAAATTGTGCTGAAGAGGCAACCTGAAGTGTATTGCGACAGCCATGTAAATTTGAGCTGACTCTCAAAGTGTTGTAAAGTTTGTCACTTCATGCACTTGAAAGGAATTTTCATTATTTTTTGCAGGCTGACAAACACTTGATGAGGGCATTGAGGTTCTGAGTAAATGTAAGACAACTCTCACTTCATCCAATCATGTGCATGTAGAAATTGCATTGTTTAAATGGTTTGTTTCCAGGTGCATCCTCTGGGTGAATGCTGCTCTGGCCCCCTGTGTTTGAAAATGGCTTTGACAGTTGACTTGTCAAGTAAGTGGAGTAAGCAGATTGTGAATTTGTAGTGGTTTTGTTTTGTGCAGTTTCCTGAGGACTGCTGCGGTGACGTGCCAGGTTATCGTAGTCGGTCTGTGTTTAGAACATGTGACATTGGTGCAGCTGTACTTGGAAGGTGGGAGTCGTCCAGCAGGGGACAATTGGAATAGCATTAACAGGTAATTTAAAAGATTTATTTTTGAGAGCCAGACCAAGTGTTCCTGTCAATGGATAAATGGCAAATCACTGATTAGTCATGGTGTGTTCCAGGTTGCTGAGCCAGTGGGAGGAGAAGGCACCAGGTCAGGATGATTCCCCAAATGTTTGGAGGCCAGACCATCAGGCATGGACACGCTTGCTGCTGTTGTGCACGTGAGTAAATGACAAGGTTGCAAACTGCATCCTTGTCATTTCCAATGTTTGTTTTTTGAATAAAGTTTGTGGGAAGAAAATGTCTGCCTCCCTCCCTCCTTTTGTTGCTTTGGACCCTCGAAGACGTCGCAGTTAAAGTTTAAGTCTAAGTCGACTTAGACGGCAGACGAAAGATGAAAGACAGCACTCTACACGGTAGACTCTTATCGCATGAGTCCAACATGACTTGGACACATTCAAGACTACATGGGTGGTTGCAGGGCAAGTTTATTATGACATTGCTCAGTTGATACAGCAAGTCTTGGAGTGAAGGTTAGACATTTTAATCATACAATGTTAACATTCCAAAAAAACAAGCCAAGTCTTGCACTGTTGAATCCAACAATAGACATACACTTTGAAGATAACCCAACTTGGTGAGGACTTTGGAATTATCTGGAGTGTTCTACTGTAGACTCAGCATAAGCAATCTGGGGGCCTGGAGAAATATTTTAGGGAATGTAAAGACCACAACCACTGTAACATTGTTTTGGATACAATCGAATTTTCCTTTCTACAATTCAAATAAACATCCTTGTCTTGATAATTTCATGTGAGCTGCATTACAGGTAAGGCCAAAGCACATCTTCAATTACTTGGCTGATATCTTTACAAGTGTGCACAACCGCATCTTTTCCTAATTACATTAAGCCATAACTTGTAATGATGGGAAGAATATTGCATGATACTTTTACACTTACTGAACACAAGTTTTCAGCACTGACCCAGGCTGAGGAACAACAACTCCAAATCCTTCAGAGGAAAACCATTTTTACAAGAGACCTCACAGTCTGGTCTACATGGACTTAATCACCCAAATGTCACTTCCCATTTACATAAGGACACACTAAGCTAACTTGAGCTGTTACATTCAAATAAACCCGTGGAGGGCTGCAGAGATCACACGACTCCGACTCTGGGGGAACTTCATTGTGTGCAACATCTTTCAACCAAATTCAGGAGCTCTGGACCCAGCGAAATGCCAAATGTATCAGCACTTCCTTCAGCTTCACAGGGAATACAATCAATGCTTATTGATTTTGGGGTCCAAGTCCATTATTTGAAAAAATTCCACTGTCTTTTGGAGTAAACCATTTTCTCCTATTGCATTTAAGCAGACTAATATTACGATTGCCTTTTCAAACCACAATCAGATGAGACAATGATTTCAGTAGCCTTTTTTAATTCATAGGAAACATTTTACCCAAAATCTTGAACACCACGTCGTAGCTGCTCGGGACATGGCGGTTTCTTCAGTATGTGCCCTGTCGACACAGCCACAATGTAAAGCCCAGCAAAATGGAACCGCTACAAAGTGTTGGGGCAATTAAGATGAAACTCACCGTTGCACATGGGAACAGCAACACGCAGAAAGTCTCAAAGCCTATAGAAGGGGGAAAGCGCCAATGGTTAACATTCACACAGTATGTCTTATAATAAACACATTTCTGATAAATAGGAAGACCTCATTTGCAGCCTATCGTACGGCTTTTGTGCCAATTCCGCAATCCTTTTCTTTTGGAGGGGTACAGTTGTACAGCGCAGCAGAAAAAAATAAAATAAATACTATTAAAAAGTACCATATAAAAATAACACCTTTAAACCCACATTTTCCTCAAATTTTATATTTGGAAGCTTTTCAGTACTAGTCAAACTTATTTCTCCTTTAACAAGGCAAAGCAGAAGACATTTGAGCAGGCATTTTTTTTTTTACCTAAAACTATCACTTGCCAACTTACAAAAAAATAGGGAGGGGGGGCTTCTACAAACAAGAGTTCAAATATTGCCAAAGCAGAATAATAACTTGGCCAATTATGCTAACTTTCCGTAAAAACTAAGTCATGTTTAACTACATTTGAGGCCATTTTTATTAACATCAAATATCTATTTTATTTTAACCTGGTCAAATCAATTCTGCCATTAAGTTATTTTGTCAACAGCAATTGCTGGATTCAAACACTCCCCCCTCCCCACCACATTCTGATTACTTTCTTGCCAAACAATCTTTAAAACACCATTTGCTCTGTCATCATAATGAGGTCTTACCCATTGATCATTCATGGTAAAAAATGTTTAAAGTTACTCCTAAATTACATAGACACTAAATACAAATATTTCATTTTAAATTGGCTCCTTTTAAAAACTTTTCTCCTGTCCACTAAATCCCTCATTAAAATAAAGTACAGTCCCTTCCAAGATTTAAACAGCATCATCAATTCCTTTGTTTTTGTTGTATACTGAAGACATTTCAGATCCAAAGTTGACAAACTTTCACAATTACATCTTATTTCCATCTACATGCGTGACACCAACCGGGACCGAGCACCTTTCCTTTCAAACTAGCCACTTCTCAAGTGAACAAATGTATTGGAACACGTGACTGATGGCCGTTTCTAGTAGCTCAGGTGTTGCCTTTTAGCTGGCTTAAACAGTTGACGGTGCTCATGTTTGCCTTTCGGCTATGAAAACGGCATTTGCTGTTAAACATGAAGACCAGAAAGCTGTCTATGAGAGATAAGCAAGCCATTTTCAAGCAGACAGAAGAGGGGGGGGGGGGGATCAACCAAAGCTATTGCACAAACATTGGGCGTAGCTGAGACAACAATTTGGAACATCCTGAAAAAAAAATTACTACTGTTGCTCTACTGACTGCTCAGCCAAGGGTCTCAACAAAAGCGCAAAGAAACAGAGCTGTGAAGAAACAGCCAAAGACAACAGTGACATCACTGCCTACCTCCACAGGGCAGAGGTGAAGGGATCATAAGCCCCCGGCACAAAAACACTTCCACAACTAATATACAGGCCATACCAGAAGATGCAAACCACTAGACAAAAAATTATTCTTTTAAATCTGAAGGACTTTGCAAAATAAAGAGATGAACCACAAAAGTTTGGGAAGTTTCCTACACTGATGAGTCCAACATTAACCTCCACCAAAGTTTGGAGAAAAACACGATCCAAAACACACAAGCTCATCTGCGAAGCGCGGTGGCGGGAACGACACGGCTCGGGCTTGCGTGGCTGCTTCTGCAACGCGCTCACTCATCTTTATTGAGGGCATTCATGACAGTAGCACCACAACAAATTCGGAAACCTACAACATTTTGTCTGGCAATTTTAAAGGAAAAAATTATTCTCCAAACTAATCAGGAGAAGCTTCATTATGCAAAATAGATCAATGACCCAACGGCCAAAGACTTCATCAGGGGGAAAAGAAGGTCTTACACTTGCCAACTCAATCACGCAGTTATTGCAAGTAAGCGTTAAGCCACCCAATATTCAACCATACTCCCTTTAACATTAACAATGTCTGTTCCAATACTTTCATGCACTTGCAAAGTGGATGGCCTCAAACAAAAGGTGCCCCGTCCTGACTTTTTAAACATCTCGGTGTAAAAACCTTGAAATCAAATCTGGAATTCTGAACTTGTCTCATATTCATCTTTCCATCTGAAACCCAAATGTCTTCAGTACAGCGTGAAACTAAAACTAACAGGAATTGACCTTGCAATACTTTTGGAGGAGACTAGAGTTGCGCCGTACACGACATCATGTCATTCAAAATGACATTTTACCATTTTCACTCCATCCAGCAAACAAGTGTCCATTGTTGTCCTCTCGCGCGGAACCCTCGCCTGATTAAGGCTCCGGAACACCTGACAAGCACAAATGTCCAACAATCACATCTCCCACAAGATTTCTTGACGGATCATGTAGGTCGTTATCCAACCTCTATTTCAATTTAACTACAGCTGCATCTGTTAGAAATATTTGCTAAAAAGACATTGGTGTATAGTCGCGCAAGACCCCCTGCATCGTCATCGTCGACCCGCTGCATTACTTTGGAAAAAGATGCAATTATAGGGGGAAATCCAGGTAGCCTCTACAGTTTAGGCAGCTAAAGGTCTGACATTTTCAATCTTCTCTCTAGAAACATTTTCTTTTCACAGACCCATGGTTGACAAACAAAAACTATTTCCAATCGGACAAATAGTATTGTCTTCAAATATTTGGAGTCAATTAGTAAATTACTTTCGATGAGAGGCAAGGCTCACATTTGGCATTTGTCTCATCTTCACAGGTGAGGGGGAATTCTCAGAACGCCATCAACGTGCCCTTCAGGTTCACCAATAGCCCAGGAAAAACTCAAAACGTGGCTAGAGCTGCCAACACTAAAAGACATGTTATGTTTTTTTTGTTGTTGTTATGAGCAAATTATTTGCAGTTTTATTCACTCTTAATAGTATAGTAAGTCTTTCATTATGTATCCTGTATTATATTGTCTTGTAGATGTATTTTACTGCTTTTTTTTTTACATCATGGCCAGGGGACTACAGATGAAAACTAGCCTTCTGGCTAATTCTGCCTTTTTTAAACCATGTGTATTTCCTGTGTTTTATGAAATTGCATTGTCCCCTTTCAAATAAACTGATTAAAAATAAATAACTTTGTGCTAGGGGAGAGTTTTTATTTTAAGGGGACGGGGGGAAACATTACAATATAGCAAAAGTCATGTTTTCACCAACACTTTAATGGGATTGAAAACCCCCCCCGCATAAATCACACTTGGAAATACATTTCTGAAAAAAAATTATGGTACTTTCAGAGGATTTTTGCTTTAAAGTCGCAAATGTTAAACAAAGACAATTTTAAGTATTTTTAAATGGTTATTTTTTGTCTAATCAAACTAACAACAAAAGCAAGCGAGTCATCTCGTAGCCCAACTGTGAAATCCTCACCTTGATTTCATGGAACGGCATCCACACCCGAGTGACCCGGCCGCCGTCGTCAGTGGAATCATGATTGAAGGTGTGCGCGTACTCGTACCTGAAGGCCACATTTGGGAAAATTCTTTCAGACAAGTAAAAACTACAACACTGCACAAATAATTATCACTAAAATAAACTTCAACTGTTCAGAAAACAATTGTTGGTGCCATTGTGACAAACGGTACTCACCCAGCCAGCATTTGGCCCACAACCTCAATACCACATGTGGACTCAAAGACGCAGCGCATGGAATAACGGGCTGTGGGCATTTGAGAGGTGGGGTGGGGGGGACAAAAACTCATTCAAATTTCCCCTCTCTCAGGTGCAGGACGCCACGCCAATGACGACAAGTCGCTTGGCTTTGTCTTTTTCGTGTTCTTGTAAAGGTCCACCATAAAGCCTCATCCTCGGCCCTCAGCTCTACTCGATCTTGCGTCTCGCTGTTAAATTCACCCACCGGGTGCTCTGATTCTCACCAGCCACACCTGGTGGTTCCCTAGGAAACCAATGAGGGGGTGGGGCGTGTAGGACGAGGAGGCGGGGCAGCCAGATGAACAATACAGATGCATAATTGTGGAGAAATGTCACCGCCAACGTAAGACCTGTGACGTTTGGGACCAAAGATGTTTCCGTACCGCCAAGTGCTTTTTACAACGGATTTGTAATACATCTACTTTTTGCTTTATTGTTTATTTGTTTGATATTCATTTTTTATTCATGGACAACACTGTGTTTGAGCTACAGTTTTTAACTGTTTTGTAAATCAAGATAATATGAAGTTATTTTTCCACTCCAAGTCATCCCATTTGAATAAGTCATTTATTTTTCCAAGAAAAAAATCAAAATCAAATGTTATTTGATTTTACAAAAACTACGTAGCAACATTTGCATGCTTGACATACAGGCTTTTCTTTTGAAAGCGAAAACACACCACTTCCGGTAGTGCATTACCGCGGACTTAACGATCGCTAACCCTGACGTCAACTTTCAACTGATAGACCTCACAGAACGCACGCTCAATCAAACATTGTGCTCGCATAATATTGGGATAGAAGTATGCAAACCTACTTGAGCTAACTCCGTTGCTAACCTCGTTCTCCTCACACCGCCCCGACAACAAAGTACAACTTACGTTCGGAAATGGCCACCAAGCGTGCTCTGTGAGAGTCTAAGTTCCCAGAACGACACCCTAATAACACTTGTTTTCCTCGACGCACACGGCTAATTGTTGCTAACTAATCTGATTGAGCACACCTGCTTATCCGCAGTACATGCACGTAAGGGTTGTTTTATAAAATAATAATACATTTAAAATACAATTCCATTAAATAAAACGGGGGGGGGGGGGGGGGGGGGGGGTCTTGTTTTGATGTCATCACAAACAAAAAAAGAATTTCAATTACATTAAATAAATAAAAATAAAAAAACAACTAAAGTCAATTGCAGGGGCGTTTGTAGGCTCCTTGGGGCCAGAGGCCAAGTCCACGGCGCTCCCGAGCACTCACAAAAAAAAACAGCGCGTTTGGTTCAACTTCAATACGTCATGTGAACATTTTGTTCAGTGCAACATTTAGCTTATACAGTACCTGAACATTGGAAGTGATGTCAGCCCACACCAACACGGACTGGGGCATAATTGTGACGTGGAAAGAAAATGACACATGGCTTACAAATTGTTTGTTTTTTTAATTCATAAAAATAACACATATGCAGAAAGTGAAAATATTCATCCCCTGAATAAAATCCAGTGCCACAAGAGTCAATCTGCATAGAATGACAGTACGATTGCATCTGTTCTGTGAAGCCTCAGATATTTTTAGCATATTGGTTTATGTATTACCTGACACTTTAGATTTCAATTTACAACACTGAAGCTTGAATTTTGGTTGTCAGTATATCTTTTACAGTACAGTATTTTCTTTCAAGTAACATTTAAGTACAGTAAGATACAGGTTTGTTTTTACACATTTATTTCACTAATTCAAGCATTATTTCAATGCACTACTGTCCTATATATTTAATCTCAGTGTTAAGATTCAAACTGCATAATATTACAGTGGCTTACAATACAGGTACTGCATATTATGAAAAATATTTTTTTTTGGGGGGGGGGGGGGGAAAGAAAACCTATTATTTGTACTACCACTTTGTTAGATATTTTTCATTTGTTCATCCAATAATCTATTTGATTTATCCTGGTTTGAGTTGTGGGTGATCCCGTCCCCGCTGGTTTTTCGGGTGAGGCGGCGGCATACGCCCGGGAAATTCACAATTTCTCAACAAAATGCTCCAAAAAACTTCATTTATTCTCCTCATCCTGAAAATATACAGCTATAAAGCATATAAAAAGCCATTGCGACACATCCACAAATTTGCTATGTACAGTATGAAAACACCAAATTACCTCTTTGCGTACGTGGAGACGGCGTACATACAGATTGTCAGGTCAAAAGCATTTCAGATAAGTGCACTCTGCTCAGATGAGCCGGTCTTGGAGGAAAAAGAAAAAAAAAAATACCACAAAAAATAACAACTCATCCTTTGGTCTGGCATATCTATTTTTTTTTTTTTTTTACTCCATAAAAAGCAATCACTCAGAAGTTACAACCTGGTTTCTGGATCTGGCGCCTGTGAACAAAATAGTTTGTGTGTCACTTTTGAAGTGAAATGCTTGTTTACAAAAAACAGAAAACATCAATAGGCGCTTTGCTCCTTAGCAAGAGTTGCCGTTCATTTGTCAGCAATATTTGATTATTTACAGATGTATTTACAGTTGGTCATCTTAGCATGCAACAGCGATAATAACTTCAACAGTAGTAAACTCGGAAAAGTGACGTCGCTGCAACGCAAGGTGTCCAGAATGCTCCACCGTGAATATATGGAATATAGTGAAGCGACATTATATACATACTATAGGAGAAGCTGTGCTGGAATATATTATACATACAAACAAACACAAGCGTTATGTTTTGTGATAACCGTACTCTACGTACGTGCAAACTCACCTCAGAGTCCATTCAAAAATTAAAAAAGCTATCACAAAAAGAACACGTCTACATACGTGTCGTTTATTCTGTAGCAATGATATCAATTCTTACTCATCAAATGTGTGACAAATATGGTTGTGTGTTTATTTCATCAAGTTGAATTATAATGAATATATTTTATATATGATTAGACTGAATAATTTGATAATCATTTGGATAATCCTTATTTGCAGCATTGATTAATAGATACAAATATATTCAAGTATGCAATCTACAATTTATGGGCTAACATGAACAAAACATACACGCGCACACACACACACACACAAGATGTAATGGATGCGTTGTGCATATAAAACGGCTGCGGTGTTGCAAACGCACCGTAACGTCAATGTGTGTAATACGTACATTTCGATCTCTGCTCCTGAGACCTCCTGCAGGGTGGTGCGCCGTGACCGTTGTTAGAATCTGCAAAACAAACAATTGATACGTGTATGGTACAAAAAAAAATACAGTGTTCCAAATCCCGCCATCACGACACACATTCAAAGACAGTAGCGTATCAGACCCGAGTGTAAAGCAGAGAGGCTTTAATGCTACATTTCTTAAAATTATTATTGGAAGCCACTGTAACTGTATGCACACTGCTCTTAAATGTAGGACAAATCAAAACTCCACTGAGTGATTCAATTCAAATGTATTGCACATTAAGTACAATCACCCTAACCCTAAATAAATACGCTTGTTAAAGATCAAATACAAATGTATTACACTCAAAACAATACAAGTGGAACTCGGCACGCATTCTTCCACAAAGCGACAACAAAGATCGGAACTTCCGAGTACCTTGTCGTAGCCGGACTTGTTTTGCCAGCGCTCGGGATGTTTGCTCAGGATGTGCAGCGCGGCGTCGTGCAGCGTCAGGAAGAACATGGACGGCCGGACTTCGTCATCAAAGAAGCTGCACTGGTGCAATTTCTCCAGGATGTAAGCTACGAGACCGCGCACGCAAAAACAATTGAAATACATACATTAAATACAACTGAAGGACACTTTTAAAAAATAAAAGGGGGTAATGAAACTGACTGAAGAATTTTCATTTTATGGAATTAATTACATCGCTTCCCCAATGAAGTACAGTAATACCTTGACATAGTTCTGAGCGCTCTAACGTACACTTTCCCCCCCGCTCACTCGGTCCATTTTTTGTTTTGCGTTGCAATTTTGGCACAGTATGCGAGAGTGAAATCCAGAATTGGACACTTACGATCACAGGCGACAATGTAGACGTCCACTTCGACGCGGACGAACTCTTTGAGCGCCTGCGGCAAACGAGTAGGGCGCGGTGAGAATGTAGCGTGGCGCGCGCGATCGACATATCCACTGACCGCTTTGAGACCCTTGAGAGCGGAGACGTCCAGGAAGGAGACGGCCGCGAAGTCCAGCACCAGACTGTGCAGGTCCACCCGGGGAACGATGATGTCGGCGGGAAGCTCGGCGTTCCAGTCCACGCGGCCGGGCGGCTCCTTGAAGTCCGTGGGCAGGTCCCGTTCCTCCGCGTCGCTTTCCGCTTCCGCCGACTCCTTGACGGGGCCGCACGAGGTGTTCAGGAAGCCGTTCTGGGAGGGGAAATATTTGCTCGCATCCTTATTCCGCATGTTTTCCCTCTCCACGAGAAGGCGCAATAGCTGCTGCTGCTTTTATGAAACGCAACAACAGTAGTAGGATTGATTTACTGCTATGAGTTATTCATTTTTTCCAATTGTATGGTAACACAACACAATAACTCATAACCTGTATATTTATTACACACGACCGCTGAGTCTGTCTGATTCCAAACCATTATCTAATCTTCATTGCGGTAAAGCTCTTTGCCGTTTTAAGTTGTAGTATTTATGACACTGGAGATTGTGAAAACTACGACTATCTATATTGTTGTTGTTGTTGTTGTTGTTGTTACGCCCAGCGAGATCTTATCGATAGCTTTCATCCATACCACTGGCCAAGGCCTCTTCCTCCAGTTGTTGGGAGAGAAAGCTACAAAATTATCATATAAAGCAGTAATGTTCAATAACACCGGACCATAAAGCGCATATACAGCGCATATAAAAAAAAAGAACAAGAAATCACAACAATACGCCACAGGCTGAATATTATATGCGCACTATGTTTCATTTATTGCAAAAGTCATCGGATGCCAATTTGTTGGAAGACTTTTCAAATGAAGTGACAAAAAACATCAAAAATATCAACATTTCCAAATGATTGGTTTATACATTTTACAAAGGAATACCATTCCGTTTTGTTTAATATTACATTTATTCATTTTACGTCATTACAATGACCACGACAACAAAAATAATAATAAGAATCAGAATAATAATAAAGTGTATGACCTAATTGCATCTCCGATCATAATTTGGGTGCTAATTAAAGTTAAATCACATCAATTTCATTTCATTACAAGTAGACAAAATGTTTTCAATTACAAACAAATAACTGTCATCCTATTTTGATCATTTATCCATTCATGTATTGATTTCTATTCTATTCTGTACACCAAATTACTACTATATATATGTATATAGATCATCAAATATATAATAAATCCAAAATACCTAACTGAGGCTACTTGCATCACTGTTTGCAAGTTTATGTCCCAAAATATTTGGGGCGCAAATGACTTTGTCACGCTTACAATATAATATTGAGTTGAATTACGGCGGAGTCATCGTATCAAAACGGGTGTGAGATAACCGGGCCTGGGTAAAATGTAATAACCCATTCATTTATGGAAATGCTTTTTCTACGTGAACAACTTATCGCTTACCGACGTCCACTGCAGATAACCTTTCTTTACAAGCTTCCGGATCAATCGCAGCGCCTTATTCCGCTTCCTGAGGATCCTCAGTGGATTAAATCCCACCTGTGGGAAATTTTAAGAGCCACCTTGGTTTGTCATTTACGACACTAAATCTCGTTGTATGGTACTTTTTTTTTCTTCTGGTATCTTGTAGAAGGCAAACTCATTATATTATTGCCGGATTAGGCGGAAAAAATAAACAACACCAAAAAAATTCTAAGACAGACTTACAGCTTCTACCAGTTTGCTCCTGAAGAACTCGATATTGGCAAAGAAGATTGGCGACGGGATTCGGAAAATCTTCACTCCTTCTGGCTCGTATATCTGGAGGAGAAATACGTTTGGATTTTACGTCAGCGGTGTTACCGACAGCCAATTGCGCCGTCGCCCGCTCACGTCGACGTAGTCCTTTCTGTCCTTGTAGATGTCGGTGCCGGGAATGTTGGCCAGCACGCTGCAGCGAGGGCTGAAATAGAACAAGTACAAACATTTTACAAAAGCGGCCAAAGCCGTGTCTAATGGACAAACGCCGTTTTGCCGCCATCCACAGGCAATTACGATGACCGGGTCATCGTAAGTCATACAAAACAGGGACTCCGTTGCCAATTTCATGCACATAAACCTGTCTCCGAATCCAAATGCGAGTGGCGTGACTAGCACGTGTTTTTTGGTCATATTGAAGTTATATGCACGCGATGACCACACAAAGGTCAATACTGGTCCAGATCAAGGTCAAATTCTTCGGGGCAGTCCGTCATTGCGCTCAGAACACTTTCTGATTCAGCGGTGCAACGTCGGGTCAACATCCCAGAAAGGGAACTTCGGAGCTTGCTGGATCTTTTGTCATTCCGCTTGGCTGACAGTCTATCTGCGTGTTAGTATACGTTAATGTTATTTATCGGCTTTCGTGAAATATTGATAGATGTCGCTATTGTTTGGATTTACACCACTATTACACTAAAACCTTGTTCCAATCCTTTCCCGCACAAAGACAAACATGGAGTTACCCCACTCGACTTTTCAGTGGCTCGTATTCAACTCTGCCAAGCAACATAATGCAACGTCCCCGCATACAGAAAAACAGAATATACTGTACGTTAGCGTCAATGGTCAGACACTGACAACTGAGCCCTGAGGACGACGCTGAGTACTTCCACGCCGAGTCCCGCGGCTAGACCGAGATCCAACCCCAGTAAGATGGCTGCGATGCACGTGCCCAACCACACCGCCTGTACGTAGACAAAAAAAAAAGTCTTGCTTGAATAGGATTCTCTTCCGGCTGCCGCGCGTCTGTCTGTAAATCGCTCCGCTTACGCAGTCCGCCTTGTCCCGCCTCCACAGGTAGGGCACCTCTCGAAACTGCGTGAGCATTCCCTTCAGGTTGACGATGACCACGGCGCCCAGCACGGACTGTCGGGAACGCGAGACAACGGGTGTGACAGACTCAACGGGAAAAACGGACACGAGGACGCCGACCTTCGGGAGGGGGTCCAGGAGAAATCCCACGGCCAAGGTGACGATCATCACGATGACGGCTGACAGCAAGCCGGCTACCTGAAGAGGTGCCGGTGATCAAAAGCGACAACAGAATGCATTGAATGAAAGGTGTGCTGGGCGTTCGTGCGTATGAATGAAGAGTGATTTTTGGATGACCTGAGTTTTCCCCCCAGTACTTTCCTGCACTGCACTCCTGGACAGAGCCGTACTGGCTGCGAAAGACTTGAAGGACGCTCCGAAAATGTTGCTGACTCCGAAAGCGATCAGCTCCTACCAAAAAAATTCAAACAATTCCAAAGACATTCACCGTGTCGTCTTGCGCTTTAAGCTTCCTGTACTTACAAATACAATAAGACAAAATCAAAAATCAAAAAAATCAAATAATAAGTCACATTTCTTTTTTTTTTTTTGTTTTTTTTCTATGCACCTGGTTTCCATCTATGGTGTAGTCGTGTTTCACAGAATAGACTTTAGCTACGGAGAAGGCCACGGCAAAACCCACTATGGCCATTGGGAACGCCTCCATGGCCGTGTCTTGGACGATGTGCAGGTTGGGGGCCAACGGAGGCTCGTACCTGACAAGCGACATCGCACACCGCAACTCTCTCAGCTCTGTTTTTCAATTCCATCCAACTTTTCACATCTTTTTAATGCTGAATTTCCCACCACTGATTCAACTTTTTTCTTCATACATTATGTGTTTACTTTGAAATTTCAAAAAAAAAATTAAAAAACAGCTAAAGAGTGCGTCTGCGTAATTTGTCTTCTTTAAAAGCTCACTGCTTGCATATGGCTCGGTTGGCTAAGGTCAGCGCCCAGCAAAACGTCTTACCCCTTCGGAATATGACCGACGACGTCCACGCCGTACTTGCTCCTGAAGTCGAACGCGTACGAAACGCCGCATGCGATGACGGTCTGAGGAACACATTGGCGTCTAAATGTTTGCAAACATCGTGAAATGATTTACAGCCATTTACTTTCCAAATGAAAGATAACCACAGCGCGAATTAATTCGTAAATCGCACGAGTCGCAATGAAGGTGAGTGTTATCGTGTTTGTGAGGACCCATCCTTCAGGTGGAACTGTGCCGTAAAGAGCCCCTCACCGTGATGACCTCAATAGGGATGGGAACGGGCAACTTGGCTTTAAATCGGTCATTCAGCTCCTTCACGACGAACACCGCCGCCATGATCACCAAGGAGATGACCACGTCGCAAACGTTGGTGGATTGGATCTTGTTGAAGATGACCTCCAGAGTCTGTTTCAAAAAAAATCATCAAGAAAAATAATCCTCATTATCACACACTGAGCTAACGCAAATCACAAGCTTTTTTTTCTTTCTTGGCTTACGTATATAATGGAGAGCGGTCCGCTTATTCCGGGGACTTGCAGGCCCAGCACAAACTTCAGCTGGGACACCAGGATGTGAATGGCGGCCGCGGTGGTGAAGCCGGACACCAGAGTGTCCGACAGGTACGTGACCACGAAGCCCACCTGCAGGATGCCCATCGCCAGCTGCCAGGCGCAAGTAGGTCGGCGTCATCGTTTCAGAGATATACTTCAAAATGCCGGAAATCCATCCCAATAAATTCTCAAAAACAAAAACGGTGAAAAATATGAATTCCATTCAGATTCCAAATGTCAAAAGAAACACGGCGATCCCTCTGAGCTCAAACGCTGGACGGAATAAGAAATATATTCATATTTTCATAAGGGAAAACTTCAAATTGGAATATACTGTAACCCTGCATAAAATATACACACAATTGTATTCTTATTCAGAATTTAGAGAACAATTTCAATCATTTCATTTTTCACATTTTATAATAAAGTTGTGCTCATACGCGTAGTTACATTTAAAGCGCTATTTAGACTTCTTTTTGCATTTTAATAAAACAATAAGAATTCAAATATACATAACATACGATCGATAAGACATTTGAAAATTATACAAATATAATGCTATCGAGACCAAAAAAAAGGAAGCCATTTCAAAAGCGACACATTTTCACCTGCATGATTCCGACGAGGAACGTGACAGACGAGGCCACCAACACTCTCTGCTCGTCCTTGGTGAGGCCTTCGAAACCTGTGATGTTAGCGGGCGGGCTTTCGTCCGGTACCAGCCTGGTGACCGACGAGCCGATCATCAGGCACAGCACCGGGAACGGACCTTCGGAAAACGGCACCGGAGGGTCACGACTGCGCGACGCCAAACGCGGCCGCAAAAGGAGGGCGGCCTCACCCGCTGAGATGTGTCTGGAGGTTCCCAGGAAAAAGTAGATGACGACGGGGAAGAACGCGGAGAAGAGGCCGTACCAGGGCGGAAGAGAAGCCAGGAGACAGTAGGCCAAACCTAAAAGACGCAAATAACATTACCCGTACGTTACAGCGTTACCACTTTACAGTCATTCATTCCGTGACCGCGCATCTCATAGCAACTTTCTCCATCGAAATGAATGGGAATAGCGATAATCCGTTCCAGACGCCCAAAAAATGTGTCGTACTCTACGGTATTACACTTTTTAAAACAGAAAATGATATTACTTCATAGTAATGACATAGAATGTACACAATTAAACAGTTGATGCTACGTTTTCTTTTGCTTCAATTGAAGACAATGTGCATATGTCACATTTCAGACTTCATCGCACATTTCCACCTGACCCCCAGTAACGGGCTGGAATACAAAAATATCAACACCGTAAAAAGGCTTTTAAACTATCAGTGCCCATTCTCAGTCTTTTGGCAAAAATGTTACACTGTTGTACAACGTCGTTCATAAAAGACAAAAATAAGACTCTCGCTCGCTCACTTCTCCAGATCAGAGGTAAAGCTACACGTACGGAGAATATCACAAAAAACACCACTTAACAGTTGAAACAAACCTTGCAGGACAGCGACGAGTCCGGTGCTGACGCCCGACACGATATCGCTCAGCAGCCACTCTTTCACTCGGTAGATCTTTATCCAGCCGATGATTGGCAGGAGGGACAAAACGGCATTTTTGGCACGTCTGGCGTCACACCTACGGCGATAATAAACGTGAGAAAAAAAATGCTCCAAATAACAAGTTCCAATCGGACCCACCGATATTGCTGACAGACACTTAACGCGTCTTAAAATTATCGGGGAGAGAAAAAGTTGCATACAACTTCAAAGTTCAAGTTTCAGTATTACGCAGGTGTGCTATTCAACTCTTCAAAGGTCAACATATTATCCATCAAAGTGTAAAGTGCCCTTACAATATGTCACTTGCTACCAAAGTTAGGGTATACTGCTTTCTTTTATTATGAACGGTGATTTACTTCTTTTTACACTTCAACAGTGCTGTCAATACCTTATTTCGCACAAATGAGTTGAGAATGTTAAAATGATATAAAAAAATAAATAATGCCTTTTTGAAACATGGAACTTTTTCATTTCTATGGGGAAAATGTCCTACGCAAGCACAAAAATAACGTGTACAAATGCTGGATTTTCGACCTTTTTTCCAAAGTAACTTTAATCTACTGAAAGTAGTTGAGCACAATCACCTCGTCATCTGTAAAGTGTCGAAGCGTTCTGAAGCGCGCCTTACGTGAAGTACTGCTTGACGTGCTCCAGCGTGGTCTTGCGGTGCCTGTAAACCTTCTCGTGCTCCTCGGCGAACGACTCCTCCGAGTACAGGGAGCGCGCCACCGCGTACCGGTTGGCCCCCGCTTGCATGACGGCCGCTCGCGCTACCTCCGAGGACCTGTTGCTGCCGAGATCCGTTAAAGCGCAACAACAACTGTGAGATCACCTTTGAACACCGTGAACAACAAAGGTCCAGATGGGAGAGCGCGCGAGGTCTGGATCACTTGTCAGATCTGATAAAGAGAGAGCGATGCCAGAGAGTGCTGCTTTCAATGAATCACTTCCTTTAAACATACAATAGAAAGCACCTTTACTTTATGGGGGTCAGTCCAGATTTGGAGGACATTTTCTCTGTGCCCGGTGAACGTGTGTAAAGTATAGTTGTCCTGAGAAAAAGGTTTTCCTAAAAGTGATTCCTAAACAAGTTGGAAATCAGGTTCTCGGGGTAGGACTTTGTTGATGTCTTCCTTGTAATTGTTGAAACATTTTCTTTTATATTCCTAACTATACTCTGAACTTGTGACCTATTACTATAAGCTTTTTTTGCTATCTAGAGGAAGAGAAAAAAAAAAGGGAGCTGCACGGCTCAGTAGAAATGACATTGGGCTAATTGGTATGACCGTGTGGAGTGTGTCCCTCAAACAAACTCAACCCTGTTACTCGTATAATCGGGAAAATACTGTACATTATTAATGGTTTTCTTTTTTGGCCAAATTGTACTGTCTCGCCCAGTTCATTCTGACCACTTAGCACGGCAGCAAACTCAGCTAGCGTGTATTCTTGAGCAAAAACTAACATAAGCGTTGATATGCAACACTGTTAGTGCAACATCCGATTTGCATTTCGATTACCTTTATTTGAAATTGAAAATGACTTATTCAGTGAGCAAATTTTGAAAGAAGTTTTTCAGGTGCCCGAGTATTACACAATACAGCAAAATACGAGATGATAAACCAAATTATGATGGCTTATTATCTGTTTTTCTTGAAGTCGTTCCAAAATATACTAAATAATTGCTCTGATTGTAAAAAATGTTGGTCCCTAAATTATCCTCCTGTTCTGGAATGACGCACCTAATATCTTATTGTGCGGTCACGTACCTGATTGAGTGCTACAAATCCAGACTTTCCACTGGCCTCGCCTCCTCCTCCAGCATTTGGAGCGCAACTGTGACAGCCGGCTGTTCAGCCATCAATAAATTACGCCGCAGTCGCTACTCCCGACTGTAATTATTAACAGTAATCACGATGGGATCCCTTGTGTTTGGATGCCTGCCTTATCCTTGACCATTGTTCTCTCAGATATCTGGCTTCCAAACTGTTCCGCGGTGTCGGCCTTTCCGCCCCTGGAGGAGGGACGGGACGGGTCAGGCCATTGTTAGGAAGTGGAAATCCAGGAGCCTTTTAAGCTGGGTGGGGTGGGGGGGGGAAGCTACCAAAGGTCAACAACAACAACAACAACACTGCGTTTGGATATTTTAGATTTACGACGTGGAAATGCTGCAGAAAGGGCCCCCGAAACATTAATCCCGTGGCAGATACTGCATTCCACGATCAGATCACGAGGTGAAAAGGCAAATGACATTGCTTTTGGCCTTACCAAAGATAATCACCTCGGATTGATTGTCTGTTTTGACTCTCGTGTGAATATAAATCAGATAAACAGATTTTCCATACCACTAGAAACCACACAAACACATCGAAAACCAAAGCCGCTAGCGGTGGGGAACGAGCCCTCGCAACACCGTTTGCGTGGTAAATTGTCAAAATAATCATCAAACTTTGACGCCCACTAAATGATGGGCAGATAACAGAGCCTTGTGGGATTCCGTGACTCAGAGCAAAATCCTTTCAACATATTATGTACTGTATATCGCTATATTTGATTTTTTTCCATTTGTAAAGATGCATTTCCATGTTAGAACAGGTTATATTGCATGAGATGATAATATTGTGGCCAGTGTGTGTGTGTGTGTGTGTGTGTGTGTGTTTGTGTGGGAGGCTGCTGCTCAAGAGTTTCAGTGCATTTGAGCTGGAATGCAAACACGCACAGTAAATTGTGCGAATGACCTTACTGAGATGTCTGCCCGGAATCAAGTTAGTTCACAACAGTGATTCATGTGTGTGTGTGTGTGTGTGTGTGTTTGCGCAGGTGTGTGTGTGTGCATGAAAAAAAAAGGAAACATAAAGTTGTGTGTTTTTGATTGCCACCTTTCAAATGAAGTGAGACATGAAATCTTTTAAGCGTGTATCTGTTCACAGTGCATGTATGTCAAGACTACATGAGGGTCAGTGTGCTCTCAAATGCAGCAGGTGGCGCTATTTTTCATTTCAAATAAGGTACACGTCTCAAGGCAATTTCATTACATTTTCTTGTTTTATGTTTTCATATCTATGGTTAGTAAGTTATTATACATTTGTTTTTTATTGCTTTCAACATTTTGTTAGCAACGCTGATTAAATGTGTTTTTAGACTTGCATAATAAATGAGTATTAAATAATAATACCTGCGAAGACTCATACAGAAACATATTTGATTGTTTTCACCGTTTTACTACGAACAATATGCTTACATTTGAAATACAATTACATTACATTTAATCATTGTATAGCAATAAGTATGAACACGATAAAGTGAAAAGAAAACTAATCATTTTTGGAAATTTCTTTTCACATTTTACAAACTTATTTTTACACTTGGATAATATTGAATGATGAAATATCAACAATTAAGAATTAGGGAAAAAACAGTCTTCAGATATCCGTCGCTTAAAAGGCAAGTACCGCACCATCGACACGGATCACCTGTCTGTACGTTTCGCATTGTGTGTGAACATTAAGCCAGCAGACTTTTGTCATGCAAGTTATGTGGTTCGCTTGAATAGATGTTATTTCATTCTCCTTTGCTTTTTTGTTTTCAGTAGTTTCAGAGTGGTTCGTCAACTGACATTAAACAGTTTGAAGCCTCTTTTTTGAAGACTCAAAGTCAGGTCACTAGTATCAGAATGTTATCCCAAAATTGCAACGACAGAGATGAGAGGACATAGGACTGCGTCCGCGCCAAACGGCAGAACAATAATCTTTGACATTTAGAATAGGATTGCTTGTGTCCAAGTTACAATCATTGCTCTGTTTGTTAAAGCGAGAATCCTAAGCAATTCTTTCTTTATTTTTTGACCCAAGAACTTCCTACACAGATTAATGTCCTGAATTACAAACTTTCCACCTCATGTTACTGTGTTTATTTGTACGTGCAGGACAACGTGATTCGGTAGTGCGATGTTTACATAATGTACAGAGAATGGTTATTATGCCATTAACAGTGATAAGCAAAATTGGATGTGATTCGTCTCAGGAGACCTCAGCGGCATGCAGTAAATGTTTGTGAGCAGTTGGCTATTAAATCATTACATCAGCCATTCATTTATTGGGGAACAATAGCGTTGGAATCAATGATGGGTGGATCAAGGTTTATGCGATGCTAAAAATAGGTAAGCCGTGTTAAAGATAACTTTTGATTTCTCTATATTCTTAAAGCTAACTTTTTGGGGGAAAAAAAAAAGAAAAAAACTTTATTAAAAAAGAAATAAGAAGAATTGTATTGTTTTTCTTTTTTTTAGATCTTTTTTTATTTCTTTTAAATATTATTGTTTCTTTTTAAAATCAATATCTATCTTTTTCAAAACATTTATTATTTTCTTTATGAAGTTATATTTCTATATCTTTTTTCAAATATGTATTCTGTTTTATTATTAAAAACATATTTTGCATCTTTTAAAAATAGTACTTTGTTTTCTTTTTTCAAAATATTTTCTCCTTTCTAAAAATGCCTATTCTGTTTTAAAATATTTACTTTTCAAAATATTCTGTTTTGTTTCTCATCATCATAATAGCACCAAATGGTGCTAATAATAATAATAAACTGTCATTCCAATGCAGGCCATAAATAAAACCTTATTTACCTTATTTTAACTCCAACTGAGGTGCCAAATATTCCAAAAGCTTCCATTATGATTTAATGCCACTGCAAAACAACAACAAACAAACTGTCAATGAAAAGTGAGCATTGATAAAACTTAATATCGATTTTTTTTTTCCCTCCTTCAAATTCAACTCTTCTACTGGATCTCGTGACATATAACTAATAAAATGTCCTGTGTTTTTTGTGCGTTTGATTTGCCTTGATCTGGCATGTAAATCATTTTTTTTTAATGTGACTTTGACCTAACCTGCCCTGATAATTACAGTGGTTATAACCACAATTAGACGCACACAAACTTAGGCCCGTTTACAATCATTTCGGGACATTCATTTAGTGTTTACCCGTTGCATTTCTGCACCGAACCACCCCGGTATTGTGTCCTACTATACATGTGAGGAACCTAAACGTTACGTCAAGAAACACGTAGTGATGAATGTTATCTTTGCGTCTGACTGAACCCATTTCAACATAAAAGATTGGTCTTGAAAGGTCCAGATTACAATAACCATAAGAGCCAGAGTTATGACCATGCTTTGTACAAACTTTTTATATGTTTACTCAATTGACAGGTGATTATTTCCCCCAATAAATAGTGGGGCAATAAACCGCACCATAGAGATAATGACAATTGTTAACATGACATACTCTACATGAGCATCTGTTTAGAGAGATAACATTTACTGTACTGATAAAGGAGAGATTTAGCTGAAGTTAATAGTTAATAATTTTGGAAGATCTTTAGTATAGTATAGTAGCAGTTAAAATGTCACTTACTGATTTGGAAAGGTCAGCCAACTCATGTTCAGTCCTAATAAATGTCTCCTCCGTTCATCCGTACCAACATAACCCAAGTGCGAAAACTGTGTGCGTGCACCAAGCTACCAAAATGGTGCATTTTCCTGCGGTAACGATAGGAGAAATAGGCCAACATATCGGACTGGGTGGCAGGTGTTAAGAGCGAGCGGAGGGCCGCTCGGGTTCCCGCTCGGTGGGTGCAGCGCTCACGTTTCCGAACAGAGTAAACATTGTTCCGAGCGTCGCGTGGAACCGTGTTGGCACACACACTTTTAGAGATTTCCAGGCTTGACCTCACGGTCAAAGTGCACATGTGCATGCGAGCCGGGGAAGAAAATCATTAGGGACAGTGGGATTTATTTGCTTTTGAAAGATATGGTTGACATTCAACGACATGTGTTTATGTCTTGGCTCCGGAAAAAAAAATTCAGACCACAGCACAATCATCATTATTTATAGATATTGTATATGTTGTTTTCTAAAAATATACTGAAAACTCCCAAACTCCAAATCCAAATATTTTCATGTAGAGTAGAGCATTTTTTGGAAATGCAAAAAATGAAAAATGGTCAAACTACCCAAAAAAACTGGAGTGTTTTTTTTTTTTATACATATATTTTTGTTCTGCATTTATTTATAATAATGATAATAATATATTTTTGAATTACTACATTAAATTAAGTCAATTAATTAAAAAAACATTTTCAGATACTTACAAATAATTACAAATATATGAAATAACACATTATTAAATTTGATTCATGATAACATTACCAATTTCGTATTGTAAATTACTATTTTTATAAAGGTGATTGAAATTGATACATTCTGGCTGAAGTAACCATAAATGGTCCCTTGGTCCAATCTTATTATTATTATTTTTACAAATGACATTATTATTATGATGACTATTATACGTCTTAACTTATCCCACATTGGATGGGCAAAATAGAAACAGCTCTCAGTACAATGCAGTGCAGTTCTACACCGCTGCATACCATCAGAATACACATTGTCAGATTATTTTTTTGGAATGTATGTATTTTTATTATTATTCACTGGTAACGTTGGGTGTATATGAGGCCGCGGTGTGGCCTTATAGATTATCTTAGTTTGGCCAAGTTTATCAGATTGTGAGCATGGTTAAGCAATTTGCCTGCTTTGCGCAAATCTCGCACCACATCCACGTTTCTTTAAGTACGCGAAGGGTGCACTTTATTTCCAGGACTGTCAGCATTTTGGACAGTTTTCATGCTTATAACACTAATAGATAGATTTCATACAAAAACAAGCAACTGCATCCCTGTTTTAAAACCTCTGATCCCAACTTTAGTGTCATGGGAAAAGAATAAGTAACAAACAACAATTCTCATTTACTTTTGGATTAAACATCTAACTCAAAATGGCATTCGTCTATTGCATTCAAATGTATTTATTCATAAATACTTACAGTAGGTGACCTTGATGAGATTCTTTGTATGGAAAATGCTGGAATATGACAGACGCTGGGAAGCATAATAGACGTGTGGTTAGTGGTCTGTGCTTTTGAATTTTAAAAAAACAACAACATATACACACACACACACATATATATATATATATATATATATATATATATATATATATATATATATATATATATATATATATACACACACACACACACACACACAACTAAATGGCTCCCACAAAAGTTATTGAGAAAATTAACACTAGGTGTCAGTACAGTACCAGGTTTCAACCAGGCAGCTGCTGAAGAACCTAAAGTGAAATAAACATTCATGATAACATTTATTTACTATGCATTTCACACATTTCTTGACTTTTTTTTTTTTTTGGGGGTATAAATGAGCGGAAGTGTGCGGTTTTAAGAACCCGAGGCTGTAGTTGTACTCAAAACGTAGCGTTGGGGCCGCTGCGAACAAACGAGATTTGGTTCCCCTGGATAGAGCTAACGAAATCCACAGTGATTAGCGTTTGATGAGCGACTTCAAACCGCAGCTGGCCTGAAGCGGAAACGGCGCGTGGTCGGCTGCCGTGGCCACCGGAGACCACCGCATTTTAAACATCTAAGCACATGTATCTTTAGCTTGGAGATGTGATGGATGGGGTGTCTTTTGTAGTGTTTAAAGCCGAATTATAATAAAATCGAGAACCAAACATAAATTATTACTTACCTGTGTTCCATACTTGAATTTCTTCTGGTTCTGGAGGCTTTCGGCTCAAACGCTACAAGGACTGGGAAACACTTCGGAACGTTTTTGGACTAGTGTTGCGTAAATACGTTTAAAAGCGTGATTAAAAGAATTTGGTGTGTTACAAATCCAGCCCTGACCTCACAGATGATCTTCTTGATGAACACACAACAAACTGCCGCACTTTTTTTTCTTTGGCTTTCTGGGCTTCTGTGTAAAAGATAACAGCTAGATTAGCATAAAAATAACATGAAGGGGGGGGAGCGGTCCAAATACAAAGATAATTGTGAAGATAAACAGTCAAGGAGGGGGAAAAAAAGGCAAAACCAGATTACAGTGTGCGAGACAATCATGCTAATCTTCTAACGAAATGGCACTTTTCAGGAAATTATGTTAATCTCCCAGTTCACATTGGAAGCATTGTCATTTTTGGTACTTCTAATGTTCCCAAAGCATTTGATCACACTAATCCTGATTGAGTATTCACCGTTTGAGCAGACTGATCTTGTGGAGCTGTTTTTAATGTCTTCACATACTGACAAAAAACACAATTTCTCACTTTTTAGCGTTGCCAATCTGTCCAGTAGGCAAGGTTCAAATTTGATAGCAATGGAACTAAAGCTCGCTTTCTAAGGATCCCTAGAGATGTCTAAATTGACCCCAAAATGGCCAATTCAGACCAAAACTGCTGACCTCTGGGCAAGCAGCCCATAGCAAATACTCAAGTTTCAGATTTTGAGGATGGAAAAGCCCTCAAAACGGCAATATATTCGACACGGTGCCCTGCACCACTGTGGACATTGAGATTTCCTAGGAATGTCGCAGAAGTGAACACTTGAAAATGTCAACACGAGAAATTGGACTATTAGTGTTGTTGCTATGGCTGTTGTTGTACCCATTCTTCTCTTTTGCCTATTTTTATGTTTCCTACCTTGTGAAATCATTGTTATTATTGTAGGCAATCAGTAACATGATCGGTGACTTCACATAAATTCATACGTTATTAACAAGAACATACAATTCCAGGCAATTAAGCAACTTTGTTATTTGTGTTTTAAACTGCATCCATTCAGATGAATCAGTAGCCAAGTAGCTTGCAGGTCGCAAAAGCTTGCTGACCCCTGGCCTACGCTAAGAACATTTCAAGAGAGCCTAATAACACCTCAGAGGAATTCTTGTAAGAAGCCCCCCAAATTAAACCCACAAATGATCATAAATAAGAGGAAAAGATTCCCCACCCGTGGCTTCTCTTCAAGAGACTCCGATACAAGAAGCGGTGTTGCGGGACTTCAAAGAAGTTACGGTAAGGGACAGCCCTACTGGGGACCGTGAGCTACTTGGGAGCTGATGAAATGGGCTGGCTTCGAAATAGAACGTTCTTATGCAGGGGTTGCGCTTTGAGGGTCGTGAATAGTAAATTAATAGCTTAATCGCGGCTACAGCGGGCTGTGATCAAGTGGGTCAAAAAAAAAAACAGCCAGGCACGCTTTCAATCACACCACATTTTGCATCACACAATACAACATTTTCCATGATGTAACATCCTATTGTCACAGAATTCAGGCAAGTGAGAAGCATTTTAAAGAGTGTTTCCGTGACAACAGCGAGACATTTTCAAAGACAAGCGAGTGTTTGACAATTTTACTTTATTCAGGTAGCAGCATCTGTCAGCCCTCCCGTCCACGTCGCGCACACGCAAAATCGCTCTATCACACACACGCACGCACACAAAACATACTGTACGTTAACACACACACCTGCATGACGGCTCTTCTGCGCCTCCTTTTCTTTTGGGGGGGGGGGGGGGGGGGAAAGAGTGAGAGGAAAAGAAGGGGGAGACAGTGGCCTCTAGTTTCACAACAGTATAAATTAAATACAAAATTGAGTGAATGACAAATATGCTTCAAATCAACTCTGAATTCAGTTCAAACAAAAACTGACATTAAGCAAGACCAAATAAAAAAATAAACAAATGCTCTCAGCACAAAAATAAAAACTTTATTCAATTCGTAAAGAAACTAATTCAAACTGAGCATGATGTATCTCCAAGCACAATCTCTGATTGAGCCCTTGTATTGGATCTCATAAGATTATGTCCAAATGTAAAGGCTTGTTTTTCCTGCGCTTTTATGCCTTCAGACCTCATTATTTCATCTAGTGCGGGCTTTAGCAACCGTTAGATGTGCAGAAAAAAAAAAAGGAACCCTCAAAACCCTCAAAAACAAACAAACAAAAAAACACTGCCGTAAGTCGTTAAGTACTAATTTGTCATCAAACTGGAGGCAAGAGTGAAAAAAGTAGGAAGGAAAGTAGCAGAACTGTGTTTGTACTGAACACAGTGGCTTGGGCAGAAAATATTCACACACGCACGACACTGGAGCACGCTTACGCCGGGTGAACATTTTCATTGCCTTTTGAAGTGGGGAGGACGGATTGTGATTTGTACCCGCAGCTGATTGGCCGGCCGGCTGCTCGCTTGAATCGTCTCTGTGCTGAGCGATTTGTCTCGGCGGCGCGGTCCAAAAATGCTTTTTTGAGTGCGGCCGTGGCGCTTGGATGGGGTCCGCGCTGCGCAAACTTGTCACTTAATCGATTTCCAGGCCCGACTCGCACGCGCGCACCTGCACGTGCGTCCGCAAGCGTGCTCACGTCGCTTTTTTTCCTCCCGCATCCGAGCGGGAGGTTGACTATTTCCCGGATCCGACAGTGAAAGCTCCGATCCGTACGCAGCGCACTTAAGGTCGACATTTTTGAAGGAGGTCCGAGTCCGGTCCTCTGACCTCGCGAGGGCCGTCTTTTCCGCGCCGTGCCTCGTTACCCTCGCGCCCCCCCCCCGATATCTTACCGAGTCAGTACAGTCGCTCACGGCTCGGGGGACGCGAGGGCCCGCAGTGGCTAGCTGTTGTTCTCGGCCGTCATGTACTTAAGAGCGGCGAAGCCGTAGCGCCGCGACATGTTCTGCTGGAACTCCTCCTTGAGGGTCTTGAGGCAGACCCGGTACTGCTTGTTGGAGCGGAACTTGGTGATGTCGAAGCTGGGGGCGTGGGGCATGTGGATCATGTACGCATTGGGGAGGACCACAAATTCGTATTCCTGTGGCGAGAGGGGGAGGGGGGGAAATAAGAACACGGTTTCAACCTCTTATCAGTGGCTAATAAAGGTCATCCCTCCATTTTCTGTGAAGCTTGTCCTCATGAGGGTCGCGGCAGAGCTGGAATTTACCCCAGCTGATGTGGGCGAGAGGCGGTGTTTTGGAAAGCTCTTTTTTTTCTTGTTTCCCCCCAAAAAATGGCTATTCTATTAGGCTAACAGTATAACAATAGCTATAGTAGTGTGGGTTTCATTGGCCTTCATTAAACGTAAGACGCATAGAAAGAATTTTTGCACTTTTGCTAACGAGTTGTTGTGCCTGTGAAAAACAACTTTTCTTTAGGACATCGTAATTTAACGCATTTCATTCACATTTATCAACAATTATTTTAACGAGACATTTCATGAAGCTTGTAAGACTGAATTGTCAATCATTCTCAAACAAATATAACTGATATGAATGAAGCCCCCAAAAGGCAAAACAAGGCCCACAGCTCTGTGGAAAAAGTCATCACAATGATTATATGAAAGTGGTATGTCACTCAGCAGGAAGTTGACCTCTGCAGAGGTCAAACTGTTAACAAAAGAGGGACAATACATCGCAGATGAATGTATTTGTTTGGAAGCTAGCACGCTATTTCCTCGACGCAACGGATGGGTGTTGGCGTGTTGCCATTATGATTATCTTGGGATGGTGGACTTGACCTTGACCTCCTATTTTTTTTAAAAACAGTCTATAGTGGTTGTACAAAATCAGCCACTGAGACAGACATTGAGGAGAATGTAAATCATCACATATGGCTTCAATGTCTGACCACGTCTTTGGAGCAGTAGTACTCAAAGAGTGAATTAATAAACGTCCGCAGACCGTTTCATTAATAAAGCGACCTTTTAAAAAAAGATAGCTATGAGCTAGTGGAAGTGAGGGTGCGTCTCTGACCTGGGCATCCAGCTCCATGATGTGCGCCACCTTGTTCCAGCCGAAGCCCACGAAGCGGCGGTCGTACTCGGGGCTGTCCCGCCTCACCATGACGTACGGCTCGAAGTCGGCTTCCCACTCCACCCGGTAGGGCGTGGTGGCCGTCCGCCATTTGGCAAAGTTCGTGGGTGCGTGGCCTTTGGTCCACACGTGGTACCTGGATTGTCCGAAATTAGCCGACCAAAAAATTACAAATGCTATTTCTTTCCACGTGAATCGTAAAGTTTTGATCCGACTTGTTCTTGCCGCAACAACCTGGAAGTACTTCTAAATCCTACAGGCGCTGTAATCATTTTATAACTGTGAAGCATCCTCGTAACAAACTGTTGGGGATGGAATTTCAAGAGCGCCATATTTTATTCAATCTTTTTTACTCACTGTGGTCAAACCACATCTGATCTTTGCTTTTTTGTCTAAGAAAGTTGAGCAGCTGATGTTACCTGAAGGTGAAAAGAGTTCCCATGTCCAGCTGAGAAAGCAGCTCGGCTTTGGATTTCGGGTAGGACAGGCGATAGCGCAGCGTCTCGAAGGCCGGCACCACTAGTGCTTTCTTGGTGTTGGCCATGTCGAGCTGCACAACCGACTTCCTGAAAGTAGGCACAAAGGCTCGCATTATTAGCAAACTAGCAACAGCACAGATGCAATTTTTGGGGGGAAAACTAAGAGTGCTAACCTGAGATAGTCGTAGAGGCCATACATGGGCAAGAAATCGATGTCCGACAGAAACATGTAAGGCGTGTTGACGTGCCGCATGGCGACGTTTCGCAAAAGGTTGACCGGGTAGAACTGTCCCTCTTTGTAGACTACGTGGTAGCCCACGTTCCCTCGGCTCATGAGCACCTCGGAGCCCTGAGCGTAGCGCAGGAACTGCTGGGCCTCTGCGTCGGACAGGTAGAGGGCCAAGCTGATGGGGCCTTCCCAGTGCTTACAGATGGCCTCCAACATCTGAAGTCTAAGCAGCAGACGACACAAACCGTTAACTAAAAACAACAGACAATAAGTATATTCTTTCACAGTTGCTAATTTATTACATCACTGCCTCTACAGTAACGGTTTGGCTTTGTAACAGCTTATTTTTCAAATGGGGAAATGGTCTTCTATTCTGGACTGTCAAATCTTTTGCATTTACATAACAAGCATCCGTTTGTCGCTTACTTCCGTTGTTTTCGTTTTAAAATACGACTCGTGAAAATTCTCCCCGTCATCTATATTCCGGCAGTGTCCATTCAAAAGCCCAGACGATCTTATTTGTTCAACCAAACGTGTCCATCCGTCTTCTTCCTGTTGCCCCAGCATGCTTCCTGCTTGAGTAAGCCAACAAGTCACATTCTGACTTTGGATTTTTCTTCTTTTTTTGCAGAGTACACGAAACCGTTTTTGGTTTACCATAAATGATCCGTTAACTGTTATTTTTCAAACTTTTTAGTGGAATCAGACTCATTTTGAGGGGATATGAGCAAAAACCAAAGTGCCACAGAAAAAAAAGGATATTTCATAGTATAAGGCACGGTAACATTATGCAGTTTGAACATTAACACTGTGCTTAAATGTACTAAAATAAATAATGATTCCATTAAAATGTGCCGCACATAAAAAAAAATCCAAAATACATGTTTAAGAATAAAATGCAAATGTATTGAACATCAAAGTTAAATACAACTGAACTGTATTTAGTGATTCTATCACATACCACTAGAGGGGGCCCCGCGTACAATTAGTGGTATTATTTAACCTTTTCAAAACTTGGGAATTGAGTCTTTGCTGTCAGGAGCGGTGGTGTGAAACGGTACCTGTCCATGGAGAGCTGCGCGACTAGCGTGACGTCCGCGTTGTCGGGCGTGACTTCGTACTCGTAGTGGAGGAAGTAGAGGTGCGTTCTGTGGACGGTAAATCGCTCGCGGCGGAACTCGTAGCACGGGTCGTCTTCGTCCAGCTCGGAAAGCGTCTTCTGGAGCTACGGGGTGGGGGTTGCACACTTTAAGCAATTACTTACAATTTAACTGTAATAAATATGTCAAACATTTTAGGATGGCACCTGGGGAAAAAAAAAAATTATAATAATGAAAAAAATTAAAATAAAATATATATATATATATATATATATATATATTTTTTTTTTTAAATCACGGACACATGACATAATATAGCTCCTTTAAGATTGTCATGTCATGATAACAATTCATAATGACCTTGGAAGAGATTTATAATCTGTCACATGATTTTTTTTTATCCCCTTTCGCAAGTGCCACAAAAGTTGTTAATATTGCCCATAATGTCTGCTTTCATATGTTACAACAACAACAACAAAAAAGCACGATCCACGAATAGGCTATTATAAGATCTTGGAAAATCGCACCCAGAAAATATAAAGCAGCAATATGGAGTCATTTATTGTGCAAACGGCAGCTCTGAAATCCTTTTGATGGCTTTTGGTAAGGAGAATTGTCATCGTTATTGCCACGACGACCATAAAGCGCCTCCGTTACTACCCTATATTGAAAGTGAACTGTCACGTGTACGGTACGTCCGTTGTTCCGAGTGTTGTGTGAATAATTCACTCGGCTTCAGTGGGCTTGTGTTTTGCTTGCAGCTCGTCATTCTTTGCCTACGACTGTAATCTATAACGAGCCATAACAATTAATGATTAAATAATTATCCCCCACCGCTTTATATGGCAATACTCAATCACATTCGGTGTTAGGATTTCGTGCAAGTATTACTGTAACGACTGTGCTTGTTTTTTCTTTTCTTTCTTCTTTGCAACAATAGTAAGCGACGACAGCAGTGAGACTCCCTCGTTACCGCACTTGTTTCCGTAGCTATGAGAGCATTTTGTTGCTTGTTTGTTGGTTAACTTCTTGTTACACTTGTGTGACAATTCAGAAAAGGAACGGAAAATCTTCATATGACGCCTTTGTCATTCCGTCTTACAATGTACAGTGTTTAACGTATTGTTATAATTACAATGCACAGATATCACTTGAAATTGCCTCATGCATGAATAAAGGTTTTATGGTTGTCACATTTTCAACTTCAAAATCAAAACATCTACAGGTGATTTATTTTGAAGGCTAATGTTGTAAACAACTTTGAAATGATATTGAAGTATTTTGGGTTCATAGTTTTTGCCATAATTATGGTTGAAACTATTAATAGAGGCAGTGGGAAGAAACTTGTCACTGTAAATTACAATTGACTAGCCCAAAAGAAAAACTGATGTTTACTGTTTTTGCATTTCTGTTCTATTTCCTTTGGGAAATGGGAAAAATTACACTTGGGGGAGCCCAGGAGCAAAAAAATAACTAAAAACAACTTCCACTCAACCCGCTTGATAAAGATGCCGTCATGGTAACAAAGGACTATGACCTCCATTGACTTCAGTACAAAGGGGAGGATTACTGCCATGTGTTTAGTCCCTAATCAACCGTCCTCATCGCCAACAAACCCTCGAGCGTCACGAACGTGATTCAAGAGCCAGCTTGTGCTTACGAACATGACACACGCTGAATAGTGACCCGGCATCCTCTTTCACCAAGACATTCATGAATTCCAGTTCAAGCCGGCAGTCGCGCGGGGACGGCGACGATAAGCCGCTCGCATTTCGGCGGGATGATCGTCCCCGTGCGCTCACATTCTCGCTGTTGTGATCGGCCTCGCTGGGACAGCCGAACAGCTCCCGGCGCAGCAGGTTGCCGTCGTACTCCAGGAAGGTCAGGTAGAGATTACGGAAAAACTCCACGTGCTTGTTCTTGACTCTTAGTTTCTTCGGGGAGTTCCAGTGGATGACCTTGTCAGAAAAAGACAACGAAAGAAAGCCTGTTAATGTCGTCGTCGTATGTGGTTTTGTTTTCCGAGGGTTATCGCGTACCCACCTAATTAAGGTTGCTTTACAGGCACGAGTAGGACTGATTTTGTTTGGATATAATACAGTAAGTTGATACAAACGAGATGGAAATGTGGTCAAAGCAGTGCTTTGTGATTTTCTTTTCCTGACTGATGCTGACTGCGCTCGTCGTACGCCTGCTCGGGCAACCGTGGACGATCCGTCAGAAAGCGCGTTCATATAACTATTGACTCATTTAGAGTCTGACCTCATTGGCGCCTCGAGGCATTATTAACATTTAGCGACACTCTGCGCTCCGAGGGCACATTCGATCTCAAACCAAGTTGAACGTGGAAAACAATGTCAAACGCGGAATGCGCGCCAATGCCCTGCTAAACGCATGGCTGCGGATGGCGCCGTTTTTCATATCGGTCTGACTTTAATGCCTCACCTTTTTTCAAGCCTTGTTATATGGGACATCTGGAAAAGCGACTTTTTAATTGCTTGTCTACGAATAGTTCCCTGAAGTGACTGCGCAACCATCAAGTGTGAACTCAAACAACCACGTAAAACCTCCCGTTTCTGATAAATGTCTGCGCTTATACCCACTAATTAGTATATTAATTTTCTCACCTTGAGGTCCGACACATCTTTGTAGCACTTCTCGGAGCGGGTGTGGTCAGACAGCTGAACGTTCCAGAAGCAGGGCAGCTGGTGGACCAGGAACGGGTTTTGTTTGATCACAGCATTGAAGATATCCTGCGCACACATGGACACGCGCACTTGAACTTGGATTTATTATTACAGAGGCTCATGATACCTGGGCTGGGATTTTTTTTATTCCTCATTTCGCCCAGACATTTTGGACAATTACATGCTTCCGGCTTTGTGGGAATAGTTGGTCTCATATAGTTCACAAATAAAGATCGGGAAATGCATAGCGGAAGAGTGTATTTGAAGTTTCTCTAGGGATGTATTTGTGATGCCTAATAGGCTCAAATATTGCAATGCTGAACGTAACAAAACATTACCTTCATTGAAAAATGGCCAAGGTGCTTGATTAGAAATCAACAGAGATGCATCGTATGCACCACCTAAGATGCAAAAAACTGCCTGTGCCAATAAAGTTGAAATGACAATTCCAGCAGGGGGAGCCCCAGTCAAATTTTGAGAGGCCACCCATTAAAAGCAAATGCGGACACAATTTAACCAAGAAAATTCAAGGCTTGTGTAGCTCGCATGTGGTTACGTTCATAACACCTAAACCCCAGTGTTTAGTCATTATTTAGGCTTGATTTTGAAACAATTAGTGCATCACAATTCAGACTAGCTACTGATTTCCCTGGACAGGAATGACGGGAAAATGGATCTAAGACTGAATGTGAGGACCTCACATATGCTGAAAGACCTCCCATAGAATTCATCAGGTCCCGCCTGATGCTCAAATATTTATTAAATCCATCTCAGAAGATTTACAAAGGATTTTCGATTTCAGTGCATGTGAATAATTTAGTGTTGAGTTTGAATGTGGTCAGTGTCAAGTCTGTACATTGCCCCCTTAACTTTTAATAGTGAAGAATTTACATAATATCATGCATCAGTATGGTGTGGCTGAGTTTAGAATACAAAAGCTTTTGAGACATTCACAATTACAGTCTGCATACTTGAGTACATATCCTTAAAAGTGATGAAAAAGACTCAAAATGATCCGGTCTTGCTTCTTCCGATTCCACGTAACTATGCGATCGTGTTTAACGAAATGATAAACGCTTAAGATCTTCCGGCTCACATGACAACAGTCGGTGACAGCCACCACCATCCTCTAATGGGAGACATAAAAGCTCAATAACCGCGTAATAAATGGCGCGATAAAGAGGGCTTGACAGACCGTCGGAGTAGCTCATACGGCGGAAGGCATATGGAACGCTCAAATGATTCCGGAAGCCCCCCCGTTCATTTTCCAAACTGCATACCTTGCGGGACTTTACTTAATGAAGGTTTAATTAAAATCTCATAAACGTACCACTCATCGAGATGAGCTCTGTATGGCTGGAAGGTCTTGGTGAAAGGCCCTGACAACATACGCATCTCGGGACGGGGCTACGAGGCTGCAGGCCGGTCGGTGTGAAAAAGCGATAAATGCTAAATGGGCCGCGTTTACCATTACAGCGTCGCCTCGTTTCACACGCGATAATGGATGAGAAGAAAGCACCGTGGTCTGATTTATTACATTTTGACCCTTTACACCTCACAAAGTGCTTCCCATACGTGGGCTTCCTCTGGTGGAATGGAAAATAATCACTCATTAAATATGAAAACAGTTTGTTACAGGGGCTTAAACCTGGCTAACAACAGCATTTTTAGCACCAAAAACGTCACGTGTTCGGGTGTCAAATAAGAACTTTTGGAAAACCGTAACATTCGCTTCTCTGTCTCAATGCTAAAAACAGTGTGGGTGGGGCAGGGAGAGAAATGCACATACGTGTTCGTTCAGACATGCAAGCAATTCAAAACAGAGACCGACAATGAGTCTTTAAAAGTCCATTTCGTCCTGAACGACAAGTACCGTCGCTAATGTCTTCCTGCACGTTCCTCCTTTGTTACCGGTAGTCTTCAGTTCCTCTATTAAATCCACTGGCCGCTTACATTGTGTACTGCTTGTATGACGTCACGCTGTTTCCCCCCCACACGCCCCTTTCAGGGGCGACTATTGTGAACCACGCTGTGGCACTGACATGATTGTTGGCGAGTGGGAAGTGGGGAGTCGTCACAGTGCGGCAGCGTGTCACGACCGTCGGCCAGATGTCACCTCAGTCGTCGCGAAGGCGCGGTCCAGCGCATTTTGGCCCCGCTCCAGTAAACGTCCATACGGAGCGCGTCTCCGACTGTTCGACTGTTGTTAAATGAAATGTAAACCCGTCTGGCAGAGCCCAGCCTTTCTCAGCCAAATGTCACAACACAAAAAAACCCTTTTAGTGCTCATTTTCCCCATGTACTGTAAAAGGAAAGCTGTCTTCAAGCGAGGTGCATTTAAAAAAAAAAAAAAAAGGAAGCAGATGAGCAGCAGAAAATATTACTTGGAGGAAAAATTCAAGCCCATTTTATTCTGACACATTCAAAAAAACACTCCATGTTGTTCCAAGTGGTGCATTGGCACTGCAGCAATGTTGGTGGAGGTCCGTGCACTAATTAACACGCTTTTTCCATGCTGCTGCGACTGAAAACGTCATTTCATTTTTCTTTTGTCCATTACAGTGGAAGCCGCACAAGTGTTACGAGTTGGAGATGAACCAATCCTTTCTGGTAAAATGTGACACGCGACTGTTTCGCCAATCCAATGGAACCACGAGCGACATTTGACTCCATTTCACCAATCAAACGGAGCCAGGCAGTCACAAGACCGCACACAACCAATCAATCAATTTCTGGCAACTCTACCCACCTCTGAAAAAGAGTGAGGCTCGAAGGTAGTGGAGGTGTGTGCGCGCACAAGTTGGAGCCACAGCCAAAACCCCAAACAGTGTGTCCATTCATTCCCACACTGGAGGGGAAATGACCGCAATTTCTCGTGTATAATGCGCATTTTCTACCCCCCAAAAAATATCAAAGGGCGCATTATAGATAGGTATAGTGGAAAATGAAAAAGACGTTCACGTTTTATCTATGTATGCCGCCATCTAGAGGTTATGAAAAAGCTGTACACTTTCATTCCACTATGCCAGCGCCCCCTAGAGGTTATGCAAAAAAAGTTGTACACTTTCATTCTAGTATGCCACCTAGTGGTTATGAAAAACGTGTAGACGACACTTTCATTCCAATATGACAGGGGTACATATGACTGCATATATGTACAATTGTGCTAATACGTTTACATACCCAGGGAGAATTTGTGAAATATTGTTTTGCTTTTGTTTTTTAATACGACTGATGACTGAACAACCATCATTAATGTATATACGGTTATGTTTCGTTTAATGATAATGCTTTTCTGAAATGATTGACAGTTTAGTTTGAATACCATTAAAATAAAATTAAATGTGTTTCGCCTGGTCCTTCATGTTTTCTTGAAAGAATTGGACACATCTTACTAATCCCGCCTGGGGAATCAAACATATGAGCACAACTGTGTGTTTTCTCATTTACTAAATAAAAGTAGGGCTGTAAATTTCAAAATAAGAGCAAGTAAATGAAAAGAAAGTATTGTGTGTTCAAATAAGGTGTTTAACTTCAGAATATTTCTTTGGAAAAACTAATAAAATACAGATAATACTTCATGTTTTGATCATATGGGTAGAAGCAAAATCATGCATTGTAAAAATGCATTATACATAGGTACAAGGGTTTTCCAGAATTTTTAACTTTGGGGGTGCGCATTATACACGAGTGCGCATTACACACGAGAAATTACGGTAGTTTCGACGACGAGGTATCCCTGCCTTCAGCCCTCCGGTAGCAGACGGTGCTCCACTCGAGCAAGAACGGCTAACACCTTTACGAGTTACGACCTTGTGATTATCAGCTTGAAATCTTCCTAGAAATGCACTTTGTTGGAATAAAAAAAGAAACTTTGCTTGTGCATGCCATAGTCAGAAGGAAAATAAGGAATTTATGATTGCATTTTGTTGTTTAACCACATGTACTGTACAGGGTCTCGTCTTGGTAGTAACAAAGCTAATTAACTAGATTAATGTCTTTAATCAAATCCCATCACAATTTTTGTTCGTGATAGCACTGAAGAAGGGTACCAGTTGCGGAAAACGGGTCAGGTTTGATACTTAACAGTGACACAGTTAATAGTTAGGTTGCTCAGTAGACAATGAACAATTTCACTTCACATTAACATCCCATTACTTTGGGAACATTTGCATTGACGTAAGAACTTGGAAGTCAACCAGCATCACACAACAGATTGCATTTGACTTGGGATGTGACACCACAGGTGGAAAGTGTAGAGTGAAGCGAGGATGTTTGCGTTTTACCTGGTCTGCCAACGAAGTAGACAGCATGCTCATTAATTCCCGCTCCGCAGTCAACCTCCACATCTGCTCCCATCGCAGCTTTCGCAGTCGATCCAGGAGCAGCAAAATCACCCCTGAGAAGTACACACGCGACACCTTAATATGGCATCTTAACAAACAGAGAGCCATATCTCAGCTACCCTCCTCTAGATAAAGTCTCATTCATGAGGTTCGGAATCACATGCCTTGTGTTTACCCAGATAAAACTGTAGACGATAAGCCTGCAAACAGACTGCCAAAAGACGCAGAAGATATGTTCAAACCTGTCTGGAAACACGAATCGTTCAGCGTAACGTTGTCCAAATACAAAAAAGGGAAGACTTGAAGGCAGGGGGGGATCTACTTCTCGCTTCCCTTGCTCATAAAATAAATCTTACGGGCAGCGACAAATAAAATCAGGCATCCAATTTTCAAGGGGAGAAGACCGGAGCAAACCAACCAGTCTTCATGTCCCGCTGTGCTCCATCTGTTGTTATGGCCGCAGCCACACAGCAGACCAACCGCAGCTGGACTGGAGGTCTTTGACTCACTTTTCTGTGATTTACAAACAGCCGTTCTGCTCCCCGGTTCGGTCGAAAGTCCCCGTGGCACGAAGGTGAACGACTCAAAAGGTTAATAGCAAGATTAGCCACTCATGAAGACCTGCTGAACTGGGAGGAAAGACGTCGGTCGACTGTAAATGACGCTGTTTCAGCTACACGATTGTTACTCGAGGGATGGGTGTACCCAAAACCGTTTTTTGGATGTCTGCCTTCATAAGCAATTAACGCACAAATTATATGAAAATTGTATTTATAAAAAAAACAAAAACAAAAAAAAATAATAAAATAAAAAAATTGGAGGACTCTTGTGATACTCCACATTACATCATTTTAAAAAGGAACTGGGTGGCTTCTGGAGCGCTCTCATGATTTAAGAGTGATTGTCAAAGTGTGGCTCCCTCTAGTGATCCGTGAAAATCAGTGCCCAAAGTACAGCACAGTTGTGGTTCATTTGTAAGATCAATCCATTTTCATATTTCAGAGCCATTTCTTTCCAACATTTATTTCGGTAAAATATTTAACTCTTGTGTACAATACATTATAATTGAATAATTATGAACAATTCACCCCCCCCCCCCCCCCCCCCCCATTTGTAAACAAAGTTTTAATGTTAAACGTGCATAATGTTACAATGGCTTAGAATAACCTCTGTCTTATTACGCTTCTGGATTTTAATGTTGGTTACTTGGAGAGCCAAGTATTCTTTTAGGTGGTACTTGGAGCAAAACGTTTGATAACTAGTGATTTAGAACATATGCAAGGATATGTCAAGGGTATGAATAATAAGTTTTATTCATATTCTCTTGAAAATCCATCTTTTGACACTTTCTTGTGTCATCGCCGACTAAAAAGATACCCGTTCACCAAATAACAATTTACTCAAAAAGGAAATGAATCATTCTGGGTTGAACTGTACGTAGAAAAAATAAAATAAAATAACATGAGAAGCTTTGGAAGTTGAAATAAAAAAACGTGCCCTTGCTCTAACCTTCTAACGGCTTTGAAATGACAACATTTTCACAGTGCGGCTTTTCTGAAGCGTATTGCAGCATGACTCATCATTTCTGCTCTCTGCGGGGATTTTGTACTTGCACAAGGAGCTCTCTAAAAGGTACTAGAAAGTATTCCAGTTTGATCATAATATAGTGCTTAACCTTTACCTATTATATATATATATTAATTTTAAGAAAATGCTTTATTGCGGGACTAATAGAAGCTCTAACGCTGCTTATCTCCACTGTAAATCTGAGGAAAATACATTGTAGCACACCTGCTATCAACGCTAATCTTGAACTCAAGCGATAAATCAGGAAATAGATTAGTTGTAATCTCCACATAGACGCTGGTTCTTTATTCTCTCACATACATACAGTATATTGGTACCAACTCTATAACTAGAGGAGTCATTTTATTGTATTTTTAAAGATGCGATCGAAACTGGTAGATCTATTTTTATTTACAAAGCTCTCCAAAACAATCACTTTTGTTTTTGTTCTGTTACACTCTGTGCTCTTTATAGACCACTTTGCTGTAGCGCGCTTTTATGACGCTTATTATTAACAAGAGTTGCCTGCACCAAGGTGGAAACAAAGGTTATCCGATTAGGATGTGGTCAAAATCGATGTTGCCAATTCAAGTTTGGAATTGATAATAATTTGGCAGCGGCCTTTGTACAGTCAGAAAACCAAGGTGAGGTGCAAAGGCAAATGTACAAGTGCAAACATCTACACTTATGTTAGTGTGTAAAATAAAAGCATTTCACATTATTAAGTGTGGAAAATTCATTAATGTTTAAGGAATTGTTTTTTTTAGTCAGATTTGGAACGGCCTTATATTGAAACCAACATATTTCATCATTTCATAGGTCATTTAATCAAATCATTTTGGTTAAAACATTACATTTATCACTCAAGATTGTTGGTTTATGAAAAACAAATAAGTGCCTCTGTTTTTGTTTTGAGGCTATTTACAAAATGAATAGGGCTAAAAAACAAAAACAACTGAATTTCAACTGCACGGCTCAAGTGACAAGTGTCAAGTGACGTTTTCATGCTCTCGAGTGGCATAATTGGGATATGAGTTGTGGCAGTGCAAATAGGAAAAATGGAATTGGAATATGCGAACGTCCTCCAAATCCGACTGCCAGTGTATCCACATTCGGGGTCGACCCGACTGGTCAACTGCCACCGGGCATTGACGATCTGAGCTTCAAGTCAATGAATCTGCAATCACGTTTGTGGTACTCACCGGTGTTGAAACCTCGACCCAGGGCCGGCCACGGCCGGTGGTTCTTCCACAGGTTTCCGAGGTACCAGTCGCTCTGGTTCTCCACCAGACCCAGGACCTGCTGGCCTGAAACAAGCACAAAACGCTACTTTTACTTTCCTCAAATCCTTCTCAGTCAAGCCAGGGTTATGATTATTATTAGTCAGAACAAAGTAGGGGGCAAAGCGCTACTAGAAGCTCTTTTACTCATTTCAACGTAGTTCCTTTGAGGGTTCCCCGTATTATTATTGCTATTAACATCCCAACACATTACAAGTTCGTGTTTATTATCAGAGCTCATACACCTTTAAGGTTCAATGAAAGCGGAATATTGAATCATTGAAGTAAATGATGCAGGACTTTCTACAAGGTGTGAAAATCTCTAATGGACCATATTATCAAGAGGTTGATTAATTCATGCTTGCAACTGTTTTATCACACGAAAAGATATGGAATTAAGTTAAGGAACAAGTAATGTTAGGCCTTCAAAAAGCACAGCGGGGAGACTTTAAAAAAGGGAAGAAAAAAAAAGCACATTTCATATTGTCTGCATACAGAAAATGGTCAGATGGGATCAGCGGCCAACACTTGAGGGGCACCTTAATCCCTTCATAAAGATGGCTTTTATGCCTGAGTCAACGGCAAACTGCGGGGGAGAACTTTAACTCCCAGCTGACACTGCCGTGACAATAGGCACTCGGGGAGTTCCATAATTAGCTCGTTCGAACTGAAAGATTTAGCGCTATGGATGGGATAAACGGCAGATGGGGGGGGTAAAAGGAGGCGGAACTTAATAAAGCTGTTAAAGCCAAGAGAGGGAAGGATGGGATGTATGTGGGGGGGCTTAAGGGTGCAGCCAGACAAGCCAGTCAGATGTAAAGGTCAAGGAGACAGACAGCAGACGTGGACGAAGGAGAGGAAGCTTCAATAAAGGTGGATAATCAGGAGATTGTTTGAGCCGGCAGCGGCGATGACAGAGAGGAATGATTAGAAGCAAAAAGGTAATTCAATCAAACTTTGTGGTCCTTTTTTAAATTGAGCTGCTCCCCAAACATCCCCGATGTTTATTCGAGCGGTGTCGGGTGGTAAAATATTCATTATCATCATGCCTTGTTTAAATTACTGTGATGGGGAGTCGTCAACAAACATCAAATGCTGCTCCAAGAGGCAAGAAGGCCGTGCTGTTCGGGTACAAAAAGAGAAACCAGTTTTTTTTAATTTTTTTATTTTTTTATTTTTTTTTAAATCTGGTTATATAATGGAGTATGAAAATAAAATAAAAACTAGTCATGGGCATATTGTGGGATTTTTCTCATTCAATACGGAAGCAGATGAAAGCATTACAAGGAAGGGCCACACTGAAAAACAGCTCAAATTACAAGAAAAAAAAAGTCAGAAAAGACCGAGAGAATAATGTAAAGTTACGAGATAAAACTCATTGACTCAAAATTAGGGAATGAGAAATTAGAACCGAAAGCCACACATTATGAGACACTTTTAAGTGAGAATAATTGTAAATTAAGAGTTGTAAAGTTACAAGAAAAAAAGCACTTAGGTAGAGAGATTATAGCTATAATCTTTCCATACATCATAAAATTTGTAAAGTCACAAAGCCAGTTCAAGTCATAAAAATTATAAAATGGTATCTTTTACTAGAAAGGTTATGAAGACATCAGTCAGTTATGAAAAAATTCAATGCAAAAAGTCCATCTGACTCAAAAAGCATTAAAGTTAGTAACGCTACAGTCATTGTAAGTCATAATTTTATCATAATATTACAGCGTAAGAGTCTTACGACAGAAGCCATATCTTTAGTTAAGTCATAGTCGTACGATAAAACCTCGCAATACAATAAAGTTGTAATCTTACTAGAAAATCCATGAAGTTAGTAAAGTCATAGATAAACGCTATGATATCAGAATTAAATTAGAATCTTAAAATTTGCGATATCAGAGCCAGAATCTTACGAGAAATAGTCACACAAAAGCAAAAACGAAGTCGTTATGTTACAAGAATAATAAGGCAACATGACCAGAAAAGTCATGAAGTTGCAAGATCGGAATCGTAACAAGTTTAAATTACTAACAATTTAAAAGTCCGCGTCAAATTCCACCTGTGAGGTGGATGGATTATTTCGGCAAAGGAGAAGAGCTCACTGACAACCTTTGGTCGATTTGTGGACAATATTCGCGAGGATTAAGCCTTAATATAAGACCCCGTTACAAAATACATAGTTTCGATTATAAACAGTGTTTAACAATACCAAAAATAAATGAATGTAAAACATCATCATCAATCATCTTTAGGGCTGGAACAGGTGGGTATTGTCTAATTTGTGGATGAATTCCTTCTTAGCACCAAACTGCTTCAATACAGAGACTTTAAAATAGCTCAGCTCGCCACTATCCTAGAAAGCAAACATCTAAGAGTTGCAAAATGAAGAGGAAACTATGACTGATGGGATTGAAACGAAAAAAAAAAACACCAAAACATTAACACAGTGACCTTGTTAAATTGGAATGCAATTAAATACTTTTAATTGGGAAAAACAGTGGGCCTGGCAGCCTTTGCCGTCTGTCACATTTCTAGAAAAAAAAAACAAGAAAAGAGACTCGGCAGACCGACAAAAGAAGCAAGGACACAAACAAACAAATGCCCCTTTTGAAATAAATTCAAAGAAATAAATACAGCGGAAGCAAATAGCTCACATTGGCGTCTGGATTCAAACAAAGCGCTCAGCTGTCAGCCAAAGATACCGAATCAGCATTTTGGCTTTTTAGTTTCATTCTTCAAAGCAGAAAAATGCGCATTATAACGGTTTAGATGCTATTGATTTTGCAAATCACAAACAGGTTTTCAGGTCTCTGAGGAATTCAAGTCAATATCTGCTATTGAACAACAATCTGTAGAGTTCAATGCGGAGCTGAACATACGATTATGTGCACGTGACTCATTAGGGGGGAAGAAGCACCCACACGTTAAACATGCGGTCAACAGTTCAGTTGGTGGCTAGACGTAAATCGTTAGCAAATATCACAAGAAAAAAAAGTTAGGTTATGTGAATAATCTCCTAACTTGTGAGGAAAAAGTGGCAATGTTACTGAAATTGGTAAATTAAAGTTTGACAAATATCAACGCATAATTGGGCTACAATGAAGCAGTGCATATTTGTGGTTCGGCATTCACTAATTTGCATATTTGTTTTCGGCGGGTTGGGGGGAACCTAGCCTCCATTGTTCACTGAAAAGCTCATCTCATCGCTGTTTCTGTGCTCAGCCCAAAGCAATAACTGTTGTATTTTGGCACCATCTGGTTTTTGTTCGGTTTCATTTACTATTTTTGGGGGTTTTGTTTGCGTCCGAGATGTCCTGTTTTGCTGACAGTCCTTGAACGCACCTCATGAATAGTGGGGGTTCACTGTAACACTATTTTGCTGCATTGTTTGTACAATTAATACGTGTTACAATTATAATTGATTACCAGAGGAACATTTGAAATGAGACCAAATTGGAAGTTAACTAACAAATTACTATAAAGTCAAGGGGTCTCCAGCGCATGAGAGAAGGCAACCGATTTGCAATCCCGGAGGGATACATGGATTTTAATCAGTTTTTTTTTTTTTTTTTGCAAATTTATTACAAAGGAGAGGAGGAAGAGAAGGGCAAAGCGTTGGCCACAATAGACGTGGGCAGTAAACAACTTCTGTTGAGAGCACAGTGGTCTGTATTATGCCACAATTGCCCTGGCAAGGTTTCCGCTGTGTTTCTTTGTGCACTTCAAACAGTCCCAGCTGAAGATGAACAGATGGAGTTGGAGCTAATAAATGTTGAATATTTACTAGTATTACTGCAATGCAGCATAGTGGGCAGACCAAAAGGGAGGGTATGTTGTGGAAATGAGCACGTGGAAGAAATGTGACACCACAAAGCGGATTTTTATTGGAACCAGAGGCACAGAAACAAATAAAGTGTATCAAAACACAGCGTTAAATTGCGAGCTGGCAGGGCGAGGCAATTGATTGTCACCGGGACATCATCTTTGTCCCGGTGCCCTTGAACACCAACTGATCAGCTAAAAAGCCTTTTTGACACACGGGGTTTAAAATGCTGAATACGAGACAAATGATGTGTCCTGCACTTAGGAAACAGCAATACACTAAGTGCTGCTAATTCAAGGACAGGTAGCTGGCGAAGTAATACTCCCCAAGCATCACCTGCAATTAGTTCTGTTGTTCTAACGATGACGGGGTATTGGGACGAGGCGTGACGTGATGGTGGAGAAAAGTAACCTCTCATGGCAGGTAATTATGTGATGCAAATGCAGCAAGAATGTGGATGCAGAAGAAATACAAATGCAGAGGCTTGAAATGCACATGATATCAACACGGTTTTTCGTACTTTTAAGAGAATAAAGTGTTCATCGGGCAAGGGCATGGGAGGGGAGGGGGCTGATGTCAGCGCCAAAGAGCACTGTTCAAGTTTAATAGTCTAACATCTTCCGAACAGAAGTTGTGCCTCAGCCTGGTGGTCCTGCACCAGATGCTCCGTCCGTCGCCTCCTGCCTGACGGGAGAGGATGGAGGAGAGGGTGTGCTCTGCATCATCGAGTGGGTTGGGTCCTTAAATCACTCTTAACACGCCTCAGGATAATCGGTCACGAAAATATTTGGAGACCAGATTATTTGGCCTATTCTAACTTTGGTTGAAAGGGGGTGGGGGGGGGACAGGTTCTACATAATACTGGGTTAGGGTTACCACGATGTACCACGCTTAAAGTGGGGGAAAAAATAGAAAATTGTGCCTATACCCTCGAGAAACAGACATAATGAGGTCTAATCGTGAATGTCTTTCATCATCATTATCGTCACATGGTTCGTGTCCTTTTTCTTCTCTCTCATCTTTGCTACTCATGCATTTTAACACCATAAACTGACCATATGCACGAGATCAGTGAGGAACACATGGCTTGCTTGGCACGCAATCAGAGCTGTGATTGTCATGAATTTTTTAATAATGTATTATTAGTCTACATAAAAAACACCCCCTTTATTCAATGAGTATCAACACAGATAGATGTCGATTAATGGTGGATTGAAGATTTAAGGGATGATAGTAGAAACCGATCTTATACTGTAATCTTTAACACAACTGTCAAAATGCCGTAATATGTTTACAGGACTGTGTGATTACAGGAGCGCATTTAACAACGGAGGTGGCTGGCGGTCTTTTAGTTCTGTGCTCTGTGGTGTTGAGAATCGCCACGCTCCGGTGACTACGGAATGGGCAGCGGAAATGAGAAAAGTTTTCCCAATTGTTACAATCTCGTGTCTTGTAATGTATTGATTCCCTTCAACCACCGCTGCCATGTTTTTTCTGACCTTTGAACAATGCAGGAACATGTCACGGCATGACTTAGACAACGGTAGGAAAACCTTTTTGCAAACAATCGTGGTATACGAGAAGAAGGAAGAAAGAGCATGGCCAAAAAAATCTATGGAGGGAGTACCGTTAAGTAGAGGCCATTCACATTATTCAACCACATTATGAGTTGCATTGAGGAAAATCCCAGAAGTCAAATTAGCCGGCGATCTATTTACACTATGTCGTCATCATTTTTCAACTGGAGTAATGGTTAAAAAAAATGTAATAATAAAAAAATTAAGCAGAACATCATTGTAGTTAGCGAGCTTAACTAACCAACAATAATCTAAGTGACGCTGACTTCCGATTGACAGCACAGTGGTCCAAGAAGAAAAATAGGTATTTCTTATAATAGGTGTTGTTTTACCTCCCAGTCAAAAATTTGTCATTTTAAGTGTTTTCAAAATGGCAATTTTTTTTGTGAAGCCTTGAGTTTATTATAGTAAAAGTTAGCAATTTCAAATGTTACTCACAAACTTACACACAAATACCTTGTGTGTTTTGACATACTAGTGGCGTTCAAAAGAATCACTGCCTAGGTACAGTTCAGTCGGCGGATTTCCTACAAACCAGTCCACAGTGTCCACGGATAATTCTTCATTACAATTGACGTCCACTTATTTTTTCATACAACCCACGTTTCAAGTACAAGTTCAAATTCCTGATTCATTACATTCTCGGCAGACATGGGCATACGATGTGCCTCTGGCCCCATCACAAAAGATTTGTTATGAAAAAGTACAAGGTGCAACATGGGACCAGGAAGGAATGGGGGCACAATCTATTAACATCTCCAGGACACGCACTGTACATCATGTTCATAAATGGAAAGCAGGAACATGCCTATTGAGGAGAAATGGGCTCCGACTACACAGAGCTCCTGAGAGATGTTGAAGAATTAATGAGTTCAAAGGCATTACAACACACTGTTCAATCCCCCGAACACTTCTACATTAAGCACCTGACCTCAACCTGCCTGCCCTCCGCTGCTTGATACACACCATCGCGGGCCTCTCAAATTTGTCAAAGCGACAAGGGTCACGGACTGCACTTTCTGGAGGGCATGGTGCTGTATATGGGAATGAAGGTAAAGCGAGGGTCTGGAGTGGTACTCTTAATTTCTCTAGAGCTCTTACCCAACCTTAGAATATCTGATGATTAGAATTGAGGAGGGATGCCAGGAAACCAGCAGGGATTTCGGACACTGGATGGATAAATGATGTACATCACTCTTGTGGTTTTAGAATCCATCAGCAAGTCAGCATTTAAGGGCACAAAAACTGGACACCGTGCCGTGCTGCCAGAATCGTGCAGCAAAACACAAGGTGTGCAGGGGGAAAAGACCTGCAGGCGAGCAGGAAAATTCAATCCATTGATGGGCATAGTACTTAATTGACAAAGTGTCAAAGCCAACAGGAAACATGGGCTCCAATGGATCCACAATTATGCTCGATGGGCTAAAAATATCCTTCGGAGCGCATTTAAAGTACCACTAAACAATACGAGCAAGGAACCATTAGATCAGTGAAAACAACACTGAAAGTAACATGTTGAGAGCATCACAAGCAGTCATTATGCACTGAGGCCCTATAAATGCACTTATAAAACAGCTGCTTGGTCCAATAGTACGGTCTTCATGGTGGAATATTGACGGTAAAATTCCACACTTTAGGATCACAGGCCAATAATATTGAGCGTAAATGCAGCAAAGTGAACAAATAATGCATCAAAATTAACGTACTGTGGTGGTTCGCTAAGGTTGTGATTGTTAAGAGAAAGAATACAGCCAAAACGTCAGAAAAACTCACTGAACGCCCAAAATCCCTGTGAAAGGCTGTGCAAATAGAAATGCACCCGAATGAGACTCCTTGCATCGCTGTGGTGAACAAGACCTATTATTATTGTTATTTAGATGATATTATCACTTGTTATTTGGAGTTCCCTTCTATAATTTGGGACGCACCTAATACCGAAAAACGCTGCCTCGACGGAGCTTTTAAAACAACGCCACACATCCTGGTTTACAAGCCTTTCTTTCATCCGTGTGTGAGGTGACCAGGCAGGCAGCGGAGGCTTATGAGATGACTCATTCAAAGGAAAATGTTCCCAATGACAGGCCATTATTGCTATTTGTATTGAAAAAAAATAGCTCTCTCATGACAGTTTTGATGTACACAAGCTGTAGTTACTTGAGCTTTTACCATTCCTCAACTATACAGCGGTGCCTTGAGATACGACTGACCCGAGTTACGACTTCGACATTTTGACATACGAGGCGTTGCTCAGACGTTTTTTTGCTCTGACTTGCGAGAAAAAAACTCAAGATACGAAAAAGTGAACTAAACTTAAACTCACTTCACAACAAGCAGCAGTTTGGATAATAGTGAACTAATATTACTGCAGCTTACTAAGGAGCTGTGACTGTCTCCGTGTGTCTGCATTATACTGCCCCCTGGTGGCCAAGACACACACACCAGAGGGAGCAGCACAATGTTAACTGAAATGAAGTTTAAAAAAAAGTGGCAAAAACTGATTAATTCTTTACAATCTATTTCAGGATGTCATTATGGTTTGAAAAAGTACACTATTATAGAGTGCTATTTTTCTTTGGAAAAAAAACCACAACTGTTCTTGTTTTTTTTGGGAGAGTCGAATGGATTCATGGCAATTCCATACATTTCAAAGGGGAAAGATAATTTGACATATACAGTACGTGTTTTGAGTGACAAGTGTGGTCTAAAATGACCAATTAAAGCAAATGCATTAAGGGCTTTGCTGGCAAAAGTGTTACCATACATCCCAGCATGAACAGTCTCGATTAAAAAGTCGCTCAAGTTGAAGTATAGCTTTTCCCCAAGTGTATGTTCGTGCCTACTTTTGCTTTTCAACATAATGGGGACGGACGACTCAGCCGGACTGGACGAGGAGTGGGTGGCAGATGTGGTGCATTGGAGTCAACTGTTAACAAAGATTGATCCAAAGCGGTGCCGGCTGCGCTGCTCTATAGGACAGCGGCTTCGATAAATCTTTGAAGTGATTCGCCACCACCCCGCGCCTACGTGACTTCCCGCAACCTTCGGCAACCGCGGGCTTGGTGCCCTTGTGACACACACTGCCTTTTATGCCTATAATGCTCTCGAGCCATCCTTTAAGTCTTAAAAATAAAAAAACTTTTTAATTAGGTTTTCTATCATTATGTGAACTCAGCTCAAATGAAACTGTTAAGCGTCTTTTGAAAGACCAAATTTATTACGAAAGATTCCTCAACTTTGTCAAAATTCGGGAAGAAATAGCATTTTTATTTATTTTTTTGCCCATGTCTAAAATAATTTGGCCTATGTTCGGTGCCCCAAAAACCTGTGATGTAAGTGGCGGATGGAAGACTGAATCTAATCAATAGGATACAATGAGAATTCTCAAGAAGGGCAAAAAAAGGGATGCCATGTTACCTTTGAATTTATGGAAGACGGCCCACAACTCGGCGATATCCGTGGCGAATGTGATGTCTGTGTCCAGGACGATGACTTTTTGGAGATCTGGCGGAAGCGTCTTGGTGAGCACCAGCTTCATTAAACCGTAGATTCCAGAATAATGCTTGTTGGGGATCCACGACACCTCAGACTGCATTATTAGCACATCGAAATAGCAAACACAACAATCCGTCAGCGTTATTACAAGTCTGGATGCTGCTATTGTAGAACATTTAGCAGTTGTTTACATCTGTAAAGCGCCTTCATATGACAGTGAACCCCTCATTTATCACTTGGGATTACGTACCAGACCCACCGGCAATAGGTGAACACACATTACACATATTTAAAAGAATTAAAACACACTTATTCAACACACTGTAAAAGTATTTAAACATTCTAAAAAATAAGCATTAAATGGACAGAAAATACTGCACGTATTTTCATTTGTCTGTTCGTTATATCGGTTCCTTTAAGGGGTGGGGCTCATGTGAGCGTGAGCTGTGGCCGCCAGCAGCTGCTGTGTGAGGATGCTCATTGTGTTTATACGTTTTACTGTACTCTTGGCATTCAACAAACGGCTAAAAAGTCCATCGTCCCTGTGGCTCTCCTTTTGCACATGTGAGGGCATTACAATAAGTATACAAGGGCTGTAGCTATTGCATTACCGATTATCCCATCGATTAATCGGATAAATTATTATTTGGCATTAAACAATAACGTTCATGTGACGTGCAGGTATTATTTCGGTGATTCATACAGCCATGGGCTCGGAACACAGCTGTTTTTAACTTGACCTCACACTAAATGAGAATCTGCTGCTCTTGGAAAATACGGCAGGCTTGGCAGTATAGCATCCACATGACTAAAAACTCAACTATATCTCGGAGGTAAACTATCTTAAAATATGGTTTCATTTTGTTCCCTAAACTTGGACAAGTTGGATATTTAAACTGGGCACTTTTTGGCATTTGGCTTCAAGTGGTGGGGGTAAAAAAGTGCCCTGTATACAAATGTAAGCGTTTATTTTCACTGAGCATTATCATCATCTGTGGGACTCAATGTTGCCTGTCATAAGGAAGCGGGCACGAGCGGCACTGCTTACCCTCCGCTGTCTGTGTGCAAAGGACGCTGTTTGCATAAAACTGCTGAAATAGAGTTAACATTACATCCGTCACACCCAGGGCATTCATTCCGTTGCTGCAATACTAACACGCTATTTAGGATGCGAAAATGGTCTTATCGCAAATGTTAGCTCTCTCATGTCAGTGAATAATCTATAGTGTCTATGAAATAAGATAATTATATTAACCACCATTTTGTATTTATTTTGTCCTGAAGCGAGAAAGGGATGTGGTTATTTGGGGAAAGTTGCTTATTTTCTTAACTTGCAGATACACCAGGCAGTTCACCGAGTCAAGGACAATATTTCATACCATCGCAACGTAATTTGTTTCCACAAACTTTTGAGCTGGCAAGGACTCTCTTTCAGATAAGAATGACGTAACTGAAATAAAAGTGTGTCAATTCTAAAAGGGACCAGTAGGTACAATGACAGGAAGTAAAGCAGCGAGCTAGTCAAGCAAACGGGAGCCTGTGTTTCTCACCTTCAGCTCATCGCCATCATAGAAGTTGACCCGGACAGCAGGAACCATCCAGGTGTGGAACAGAGACGACAGGATTTGCTGAGCTATGGAGTCGGTGATGAAATGGAAATGGAGGGGGTTCCGCCTGTGGATACGCACACACGGAGACTTAAATACATTTTATGCAATTTTGCAGAAACCTCAACGCATTCTACACTTTCAAATATGCTCGAATGATAAATTTAAGTGCATTGTCAAACCAGAAGGAGGGAGGGTGGGGTGGAAAAAAGATCTTACACGCGTTGTCCTACTTTGAAGACTATTTCACAACAAAGTCACTTTTCACAGCTATTTAAAGCAATAATGCTGTTTAAGTGGAAGAATATTAATTGAAACAGTGTCACGGCGAGTCGAGCCCACTATTTTGACAATTTCATAACCAGGAGACTATACACGAGGCTAACATTGAAACGTTGCCTTGAGTAAGCAATCGTAAACACGCTGTTGTGGTACATTTTGCACTTCAACTTTCATTTTTATTGTGAAATGATCTCAAACGTTGGACAATCTCAGTCTTTTACACTCTCTCCATGTGGTTTGCTGCTATTGCGCCAGCTTATTTCTACACAGACTGGTGGCGTGCGACTGCTGTTACATTAGTCCTCGTGGGGGGGAGGAAAAAAAAAATCACCCCTGCAAAGGTTCGAGGCAGGTATTTTGCTTTTATTCGGAATCAAATTATTCGGCTTATTCAATTAATCGTTGCAGCCCCAGTTAACACCAAGATGGAGTTTAAAGCTAAATAAAGCTAAATTAGGCAATCTCCATCGCGTCAGATCATCTTTAATACTTAAAGAACTTGTTTACAGGTCTCGACACTTTAATCAATCTGAGAGACCGTTTACGTTTATTTTTCAAGAGAGGATTAGCCACCAAGCGACTAACTGGGGCATTGTTTTACAGTACTGTAAATTTATTGTCTTTGTTTCTTTAGTTTTTGGCATATATATATATATATATATATATATATATATATATGCCTCAATCTGTATCAACCGCAGTGGCTTAAACGAGACACGTTATGCATTTCTCTTTTCACATTTCAAAAAAACAATCACTTGTTCCGATCACTCTTGTTGTGGGGGATAGTTCTGTGTCATGCAATTGCAGCCAACTTGGCAACTTTTCTGGCCAATCTACCAATTTTTTATTTTTTTTTAAGCGCAATGCAGACAACTCTAGCCAACTTTTGTGGTGTTTTGGGAGACTCTAAGGCTTCCTCCAGAGCAGGAGTTGTTCACCCCTGTGTCCGGACTGCAAAGGAATATATAACTCCAGCCAAACATGACCATCCACCTTTATATCACTAATTGTTAATCGTGGGAGAGTTGATCGAAAAATCCTTTTTGTAATATATTCTAATATCAATCTAATCAACAGACTAACTAACCTGAATGCCTGAACGAGTACACTTGACTATCCAAGCAGTCTTCCTCAGCTAAACTGCATCTGCTGATGAAGACTGTGTGATATGCATGAAACCTCTCGAGCAAGCAACTATGTCGACCGTTAGAGGAGATTGTTTCTGCTAATCTAAATATCGTTTGGACGGCGCGTGCATCGCGGCCTCGGGGAGACACAACGCCATGAAGGAGATGATTCATCAGACAGGACGGCCAAAGCTTATACAGAAGAGACAATAAAGCCTGACCCAGGAGGAACTGCATCTTTTATCCTGGGACTCCTTTGAAATTAGATGAGACAGCTTAAAGGGATTTATGCTGCTTAATGCATTTCACCAAACACCAGCTTGTATGCGTGTCGGTGAGGGTGTACGCACTCAGTAGGTATTCAGGAATCTAAATCAGGTCAAGAATGAGAGAAACTTAACAGGGGATGCGAGCGCCACGGGAAAGCAGAGGCTGAATGACTTTGGGAATCAACGTGTCAGCTGCACTTACTCTAGGAGTCTGCGAGCTGCACAACAGAGATGCAGCTCCCCCTCCATACAAGTTGTCGGTGCAAATAATGCCCCAACAACCTTTGGACAAATAACACCATTCATTTTGCTGGATGCTCGTGGAAAAAGAAGCGAATAAGTCAAGCACATCCTGATAATCACGGTCACGTCATGATGATCTAATCTTCACAATGTTGTCCAAGGAGCAGGGCCATTGATGTATTGTCTCACGGTCAGCTACGAGTGAACCTAGAAAGGATATTTCTTAGCATGGACCTTCACCTTCACATACAATAACTCAATGACATCACGGTGCTGCAAGCAGAGTTTTGTGTCCATACCACCGGTCTCGCATTCGGTTTGTTCATTCAATTGTCACAACAGCATCAACCATTTCAGTCAATAATGGTATATATATATATATACTTATAAATGAAATCTCAGCATATGGGAAGACATGTTGCCATGTTGACAAATAAGAGCAACTTAAATTGCGCGAAGAAATGTCCAACCTATAAACCATGACAGTTGGTAGGTGTCCAATGGATTTTGTACTGTACAAAACCACGTATCAAGGACTAAAAAGGTTACAGTCTGAAGTCTCAAATCTGGAGTGGTTTCAGAGTGACAGGTGCATCAGGGTAACGGGTGCAGTTTCGTGAATAATGTTCATCATTATTGTTCAACTGTGTTCACGTTATCCGTCGTTTGTTGAATGTATGTCTTACCTGTTGGTTTACATTTATGTTGCACTTCAATTGCATAAAACCCTGACTGTGAGTTGTGCAATAGAGTATCCTCCTCGTCAGTTCCGTTGTATCCCAAGCTAAGCAGAGCCAAGCGTTACCTAGCGTCCTACCAAATAGCTTTCTAAGTTGCTAGTGTGCACTTCCTGGTACTTCCTGGTGACAAAGCCTCCGTTTGCCTTGTATGACTCATCAGCGCGACAAAACAATCATAGTTGACAAAGTCTCGAAGTAAAGTAGCAACATCAGAACCAGTCCCAGCCACCAGCACAAATGGTGGCTGGGACTGGTTGCACCACGAACAACATCTCGGGCACAAGACACAATCCAGAACCGCCCAGGGGTGCCAAACAAGGTCTCCGGCCATTGCTTGAAAGTGGCTCTGGAAGGCCTTGCCTCTTGCCTCACTGCCAAGTCATGGACAAAGAAACTCTGCTCAGGGAGGGTGCTCACACACACAAGCAGATAACAACCTTGTGCTGTTGTTTAATTTCACACTTGATGGGCAGGTAGGCACTCCAGAGAGACACAAAGTGGTATTCAAGCAATTAAAAAGTGCATTCTGCACATCCCTTTTAAGCAAATCAAACGTGTGCAGTAATCATCACTGAAAGGTGGCCCATTAAATCGTTAAGACTGTGACTTTTTTTTGTTGCTTTTTTGGTCTGATAGAAAATGACGAGTGAAATCAATATTGACCAATCGCCTCACATTTCATCATTTTGAGTGTTTCATTGAAGATAAGTTAGACAATAAATTTGTTGTAAAGTACAATTTGAGCTCAGTGACAAACAAAATGAGAAAATTATTTGACAAGAAAGTAAAGTAACAAGAACGCAATATGGGAAATGATTCAAATTCTCAGTGGAGAATATATCACAAACAATATTTCATCAGATATTGACTATGAGGCAGTACAGCAGGAGAGACTATTTGCTAAATGTTGCAGGTTTCTTATAATCACAGGGTCCCATGGTGTTCGCCAATCAATGGCCTATCTCATTCAATCCGCTCGGTTTCAACACTGTCCCCCGCTATCAGAGGACAGGCCAACATGGCCGATCTCACAGAGTGCTGTCTGCTCTAATGCTTGTCACTCAGTGGCAAAACAACAGTGAGTCAACATCTAAAGCCCTCATTTGATTCAACATCGCCTCAGGGCGTTAGACTATTAGCCGCACTATTGGTGACCGGTCCTCTGCTGGGGGGAAAAAAAAAAAAAAAAGGTCATCCTGTCCAAATCCAAACTCATCATCTGCTTTGAGCGCTAAGTAGTTCTGTTTGTCCTGCCAAAGTCATCTCCCATTAGCTTCAAGTCAGCATACCCTTTTTAAAGTCTAAATCACATCAACGCGTCCAAAGCTGGGCATCAATAACAATCTGTTGCGACCTTGCGTTGGTTAACTCAATGTACATAGAGCACCTTCGGTCAGGCAGCTGAACATCATGAAAAATCCTTTCAACCCCGTCGCTGTGAAGTGTGTAAGGGAAACGTGCTTATGGCTTGGAACACACTTTTATGGTTGTTTGGAAGACTCACTCAACTGTGGATATACTCAGTTTAAATACAATTACACTTAATATTTCTGGGTGAATAGTTCACGTTAAACAGCCCACCAACCGTGGTCTTAGCAAGTGTTGGCTTACAGGAGTGAATTAATCAAAAGACTCATGAAAGGAAATGCTGAGGACATTTGCTCTGATTATGAAAAGTGCTCGACCCAATTACTAAAATGGGAATAGATGAGACCCCACCCCCCCTTAACCCTGCCTAGTCAACCGCTCTGTGTTTTAGCTACACCTGAGTGGCCATTTCCACACTAAAACAACCCCTGAGTGGTGGACCATAATGCACTCCATCCGGCAGTAAGTGCACACGGCTCCATTAATTGGGAATAGAAATTCAATGAACCCAAGACTAAGAAGATACTCTATCATCCATTATATCAGAACCCTCCTGTACATGCACATCTAAGAAGTATTAAGGTGCTTACACACTGCACTTGCACTGGATGGCGCAGGGATAATGGTGGCACGGTGCAAGTTTGATCATATTTGGTGCTGGTTGCGAAGTGACTAAACGGGGAATAGCCTGGTCCTTTTTCCCACTGGTTTGGCTGTATAATCACAAATACGGCCCTGGCTTTTCCTACAATAAGGAGGAGGAGGGAGTAGACGAGCAGGAGCGAGGCGGGTACGGGTTCGTCGGATTCTAATGGCATGGCAGCATCTGGGGGAGTTTAGGCTTGCGCGCGACCTACAGTTTCATGAAGACCACTTGGAGGTGTACTTCAGGCTGAGCAGGGAGCAGTTTCTTTTTCTTTTTGCCCAGAGCTCGGACGCTGGAACAATGCGTGAATTACTGATTCCTTATCTTCTCCTCCCTGCTGTTTTCTGTACAACTCTTCCAGAATTCACTTGCTATTTTGACTCTAAAGTCACTGCCATCGCCTTTCTTATTGGATGCTGAGGTTATGTTGTTGTTCTTTATACAACAGACCTGCTGTCAGAATCAACAGTGCCTCTTCATTCCATTTTTCCTCAACTGCTTCAAAGCACTTCAAGGCTTAATCAATAACCAATCACTTTCTGTTCAAAACGTGTAACATGAAAAAAGGTTACCTGTGGAAAAGGACCGATTTAACCAGGGTCACCACATCTCGGCTGGCATTGTAACCTGCGCACACGATGGCAACATGGATAGTCTGTGGAAACAAGGAAAATAGAATAAATAGTTTTCTAAGTGGCCATAAGTGAGTGAGAACACTGGCCAGCAATGGCTCAACTCTGTTCTCTGCGATTCTTGGGGAAAAATGTATCGACTCCCCAAGATGTCATAAAAATGCTCTTCCACCCATAAATTGGTAGTTCAGTTGGTACAGAAAAAACAGTTGAGAATCCTGATTTTTAGCAGCCCAATGTAAAATCAGGAGAAAACCCTTAATATTGAAATCATATGCATGACCATATAGGGCAGTAGCAGCCCAAGATATCCAGATTTTTAATAGGGTCAACAACCACAAAACCAGCGCTCACCTCTTTACTCGCTGTAGAATGTACAGTACTTATACATAGTTTTCTTCACGTGTTCCCCGGCCAAAGTAGCAATATGTGGGTTAATAATGCAACGCTGTCTTGGGGGAATAGGGGGCTGTGTGCCATAAGCGCACCGTGCATTTGGCAAGATTGCTTCAGGTTCAATGATATTATGAACAAAGACAAACTCAATTCTTTGTCATTGTGTGCCGACAGAAGCTGTCCGTGTAGTTTCTCAAATAGCTTTTTGCCCAGTAGTGAATGTGATGTACATGTTCAGACAATAATAATAATGCAAGGCCTTCACTGTCCATCAACCCCTCGGAATGGTACTGGGTCAGATCTACATTATACGGGTCGATGGGCCTTGCTCAAATGCTTGTAGGCTTGTGTTTTGTCTATCTGTCACTGTGACAGCAAGCAGCCAGACAGCGAGAGGATTCGCCTTGACTTTTTAATCAGCTGAAGAATCCGAAAATGATGTTTATGCTAAGTAAGCTTTGACAACTTGTGAACATTCCTGAATGCGTTACCAGCATTGTGTGAAATCTGCAACGAATGCCGCCGTCTACAACTGACAGACCTAGATTTCTTTTCAATACCCATTTTATATAAAATACAGAGCGGCAGAGTTGCATTGCAAAAATGTTATGTAAAAATAAACCTTTCATCATCTCTATAGGATGAGTCTTGGAGTAATTTACTTGTCGGTGCGTGTGACTTCCTCGTAATGTCGCTGTGTTCTTTGTCTTTTGACATGTTCACTTTTTCCTCCCCGTCCTGTGAATGCTTCTTACTTTCAATTAAAATATGAAAATATGTAATTTTTTATATGGTATTAGTTTAAGCAGACTGTTAGTTTATTCTTGTGATTCAGATGAAGATCAGGCCACATTTTATGATCAGTTTATTCAGGTTGATGGGTGATTCCCCACTATATGGGTATGGGATGAGTCAGTTTTACATGTCATTGCCCTGCTATTCAGTATTCTACATTAAGTGGAATGGTGGCAAGAAGATTCACTTGAACTTATTTTGCAGGATTTCTCCCTCACTACCCTGGGAAAGGGCTCCATTTTAGCTCCAAATGCCATCTTGACACGTCAAAACTCACAGCGCATTTTCTGCCCTCAGAGCGTCCACTGTAATCTCCCCTTAGGGGTCGGGGCAGCCTGGCTAACTATCAAAAAGATCAACGGGTCGTGTGCAAGCACGGCCGGAGTTGGAGTCAGACTGCACCTCTTTCGATTTTCTTACTACTTCCAGCCCAGAAGGAGCTCTGCCTTCTCTGTATTTTGTTTGCTTTTAAAAAGTACTCCGCCAAAAACAAAAAAACATGCTTGAGTGACAAGCTGCAGCGTGTGGAAGTAGGATGCGGTAATAAGACACCATTTAAGGGCACTACACACCCACGAGTGGAAAAAGTACAAGGGGCGCGACTCCTTGAAAATGCAGAGGAGGAAAATCAGCCGTGAGCCTTCAGTTAGCAAAAGCTAAAGACGAATTGATCTTGCTGCTTCTCATTTCCATTTTACATGATTATTATCCTCTACAATGGGGGCTTTCATAGCAACATTTACCGCACTGTTAGCTTGTGTCCTTGCGTTCCTAAATGTCTGATGATCAGTGAACCAAAGTGTAAATATAATAAACTGACAAAAAAAAGTATAAGTACTACAGTATTTCCAATTAAGCACAAGATGCGTCCAGCCTGCCATTTTATCAATTCATTCAAGGTTATTTTTTGGGGTTATAAGTGCATCCACACTGACCTGCACTGCTTCCCCTAAGTGCTTTTCTTTCAGCCACTTCCTGAGAAAATGTAGCCTCATCCTCAAATGGTGCTAATGTTAGCTCTAGTGTCTGTGCTCACGTTTTGCATTAAGTTGATATTCTAGGCTTGCAACATTTGCACAAAACTATGCTCTTCTCCACACTTCCATTCTATAATAAAAAATAATAATAATAAATTCCACCTGGCAGGCTAAGTCTTGAGTCTTTAATCATGTTAGGTTAATGCTCTGTTGCAGTGACATCCAGGAATCTTGTGAATGAACACCTAGGTGCCCCTCTGCGGTTGAGTTAATAAAGGACCACTATATGAGGAAATAGTATCTACCAATCTATTTCCTTTCTAATCCAAACATTACAGGATGGCCCGATACAACTGTCAAGTTGTAAAACTGAAAAGCCTTTGGACGCATTTCTGCCTTTCAGTTTGACTCCCCAAACTGTTTGGAGTTTGTATTGAGCTAGTGCTGAGATACACTATCTTCATTCTGGTCATCCTCCCACTGAGCTAAAATGTGCTGCGCCGCTGCGGGAGCACTATCAGATCACAGCATGGCAACGCCGCACTCCTCACATCATACCAGCCGTCTGATCCATTTCCGACGTCAGAGATTAGACTAATGAGAGAATCAAAAATCGAAACCTCATCTCACCACTCACCCTTTAAATTCTACTACCAGTAAAGTATAAGTCGAAATGCCTCACCTCACACTTATCCACCACTGGCTGCTGGACACAGTCTGAGCTGTTTCCTACTGCAGCAGCTTTCTGGCCCTCATTATCACCGGTGCCCTCCTCTGAATGGGCTCTGCTTTGGTTGCCATGGTGACCAGCGTACGGAAGGCGTGACGACGGGCTCCTGGGTGGACGGCTGAGCTCGCGGCGCAGCGCCCGGTTTTCCTCCTCCACTGCCCGTACCCGCGACTCCAACGCTTGCCGCTCACCCAATCCTCCGGCCGGCGTGGACGACTGGGTTTCCAACGGTGACAGGGGAAGGGGCTTCACTGTGGAGTTAAGACGAGCAATTTCAATTAGATTACCTGATATTCCCATTTTTTTTTTATAATGACACAAGAAAAAATAAAACCGTAAAACATTTACAACAGTAGCCCTTTAGGCAAGGAACCCAGAGGCGAGCTACACCCTGGATTAGTTATAGCCTGTTAAAATATCGACACGCTCTCCTTTATCGCCCGTTTCCTCCCTTTTTGTGGGGCAATCGGTTTGTTCCTTGACAACCGCGCTGTGTTTGTGTGGTTAGGGTTAGGGTTAAATAAATAATAAAGTACAGTATTCTGTATTTGGAGCCTCAAAACCTGATACCGGATGGTATGGATTGCAGTTTTTTCTGCTGCAAGCGCAACAGTAGATGCGGATGAGAGAATGCCTTGTGAGTGGCTGCCAACCCGTACAGGGTGTACTTTGCCTCTCGCCCAAAGTCAACTTGGCTCCAGCTCACCCTCAACCCACATGACCACGAGTGGTTTCAAAAATGGATTGATGGGCGAATCTGTAAATACGTTCTGAACTCCTTCTTCCAGCACTAAGAAGACTGAGTACAGTCACGTGTTGAGCACGTTGCAGATAAGTAGACAACTGCATTTCATCTCAATTTCTACAAGATTCCATTCATCACAATCAACCTAATTCTTAAGTGATTATCATGCCCATCGAGACATCCTCAGTTTGCAACGGTCCCGACATACTGTGTTTCGAGGTGAAAATCGGAATGCATTGAACTTCTTTGCGGCGCAAAATGGCACGCTCAGTACCTCGGTACTTAGTTTTTCATTTGATTGTTTTATATTTATAGCCCACAAGTTTTTTTTGTTTTTTTTCATACAATACAAATATTTACTGTAATTGTGACTATTACTGAATTAGGCCAAAAGAACATATCTCTGTTGCAACATCTGGGGCTACGCTGAATGCAACAAATGAGTAGCAAGAATTAGTAGTTTTCATTGTAGAACATTCTGCACAGTCAATAAATGAATAAAATCACATATTGACAGTAAATCTATGGCTTTACTTGCATATGAAATTCCAAGTGACTGACTGAAATCAATGTTTCTTTTTTGTGCATTTGCCATATTAAACAAGCCTTTGCCCAGATGGATGGTTAATCCCAGTGTGCACGAAACCGACATGGTGATGCGAATTTTCCTTTACTTCAAAAACAACATTGATCCAAGTATAGATGTGACAAAGGAATGCAAGGAATGCAGATGCTTCCCACTCAACATTTTCTCACCTCTTAGGTAAGACCACCCAGTGTGTTTCTAATCCAAATCAGCAGCAATTCCTCACCCTTCCCTTTGAATTTTTCAAATGTAACCGAGCAGCTCCGAATAGTCAAAGAGGATGCTTTTTGAGGGCTGAACCTCTCGCTCCAATATATCTTTGAAATGTTTTGTTTCCCCTCCAACGATTTATAGTCTCCTGTGACTGCAAGATATAAAGGCAACCGGTAGCTGAAGGTGGCTAAAGTTTTCTTCTGGAGACCCAAAACCCAATTTGGGTTCAGTTGCATTCACATAATTGGAGCAATGGATTTGGTAGGCCTAATCCTACAGAAGGGAGATTCGATGACCATTCATCTGGGGTGCCGAGATTGCGCAGGGCATATTCAGAAGATGCACCTCGCAGATGTCTAGCAGGCAGCCAAAGCAATTCCACTGACTTTCGAAAAATCTCAAAATTGCATGACATAAAAAAAAGAAAGTGTCTCTAGCTCAGTCATGGTCTTAGCAAAGCAGAGTGATTAAAGTAGCACAATTTAGCAATTGGTATATTACACCACAATATGGCGAATTCAACATAAATTGGCAATAACAATGTAACTATTACGAATGGTTCACTAACATTCACACTTGAATGAAAGTTCAGAATGTACAAATATTAAAACATCGCCTATACTGTTAATAAAGGTTTTATGACGCCGATGGTTTTGACGGTTGATAGTCGTATTTCAATTATAATAGTATTCTAGTTTGGGGGATCCAAGTGTGAGTACCCACCGTCTCCTTTTTAAATGCAGATTCATGATGGCAGTGCTCAAATTTCAAACACATTTCCAGAGGCAAAACAACATGTTAGTTTCACCACTCAAAGTGATTACTTTCTCTTTTCAACAGGAAACATTATATTTCACGAATTAACTCACCCCTGGGCCAATACTGCTGCAACAGGGTTTTCAATAATGGTTATTTAATTACGGCTCACAATCTACTTGGTGTATAACAACCATTCAGTCGATCCAATATGCACACCCTGCACGCATTGGCCTATCTAAAAAGAAACAGGGATGTAATTAATGTTATCAATTATACCTGTGTTGACTGAAATTAAATGTCATAACGGTCACGGAGAAAGGGTCCATTGTCGTCGGGAAGACGATAGCAAGTGAGTCATGGACAGATGTTTGGGCTACCCTCCTGCTCGCTGTTCGGTGCAAAAATAAAAAGGAAAGAAAAATAGATATTCTTTCACACTTTACTTTGAAAAAGGAATGACTGTTCTGCCCCCTTTGTGAACTCATTCAAAGGTTCCTTGTCCAATTTAGCCTTCACATCCTCCCTATAAAAGAATGTGTTGCTTCCATGGAATAAGATTTTCTTGAACAAAATTGGATGGAATCCGGTTTTCGCTGCAACTTTTAGAATACTGATGGGTCAGTAATTAATAACATTTTTCCTTCATTTTAATTATATGAAATTTTGCAACCCGCCGTTCCCATGATTCATGGAACAATGCATCCACATAAGTTTGATGACTACTTTTTCAGGTCGAGACAGTAAATCTCTGAAGTTTGTCATTTCACCAATGAAATGATGATGGATCTTTGGAGAGTAAATCATATGTTGACCATGATTCTCCGGTGAATCAATGTTTATCTTTAATAAATGTATAGCAGCTTCATGTAGTATGAAAGTTCTTGGTATCTCAATCAATAGCCAATCAGCAAACCTTTGTGGAAATCAATTGAGTCATTTTTGTATAATACGGCAACCCAGCTAAAAAAAACAAAAAACGAAAACATTCACAGCCAAGGTAAAAATGTGTTCAAATGACTTGATCGGTGGAAGAGAAGAAGAGTTCAGGTGAGGTGATTCTTCGGGAATACCACTCTGAGTAATTAGCATATTCCCTTGATGATCAAAGCATTAATATTGCAGTAAAGTAGAGAGCCGCATATCATAGCAAAGATGATGCGGAGCTATATCAAGTTTCAGGGACCTGAAACTGTCATGTTCTGTACGAGTCACATTGCGCTACTGTGGAGTGCGCTACACCTTCCGACGTGGAGATTCAATTATGCGAGAACTGGGAGAAGGTAAGATATGATTGTATTTGGAAGAGACTGAAATAGAAAGAGGTTAATTTTCAGGTATGAGAATCCGATATTGCCATTGTCTATTGAGAAGTAATAAGGACCCTTCAAATTAAAGTATTTTCATGTTTTTTTTTGTTTTTTGTTTTTTTGTGCAGGACACACTTTGTGGCCTGCACAAAGATTCTTTGTACGCTTCAAAAAAAAGAAAACATTTAAATATAGCCACGCCAATCTAAGGGCAGGTATGTTAAACTTGGTACTTCAGAATTACAGATACAAATCGATTTTTTATGGTCAATTAACGGTGCCTCGAAGCTAGTGAGGCAGATCTAAAGAATAACATCCACACTATGACAACTCCTCCTGGCGCCATAGCGATGAGAGAGAGCGAGAGAGATGCTTCAATACAAATGCTAAAAATGAACAATTAGAGTAACTGATTTTACCAATCGATCACAAAAATGTAGTATTCGTAATGTTGACATTTAGATAGATGGAGAGGGAAATTGAATTGTTGGCCACCGAGCATTGTGACAAAAATGAGGGTGAGAACGGAACGATCTTCCAAAGACTTGGCTGCCCCAATTAACATGGATTGACATAGCTTTTGGAGGCGGTTAGACTAGGTCCTAAGACGGTTTCAGCTCCTGAATAGGGACACAGCCAATGTTAGCTTCCTCACTCATGTTCCATTCCTCTTGGGATCCTGGGGGAAGCAAGCTAAGCAGGGAATCCCATAACTCCTCGTCCCTGGACACCTGCAGTTTCACAGAGGGACACCAAGCCAGCTGTGAGCTATAGCATAATCCCTCCGGTGGATCCCCGAGACCTCCTATCGGTTGGCTGTGCCTGGAACACCTCACCCAGGAGGCATCTGTCATTTAAGTAATAGTAGTCACCAGGCACAGCAAGTAGCTCCCAAAGCTTGTGGCTGTACAAAGTGTTTCAGAAAGGTCCCAGGACTGCTGTCACAAAACATTTACTTCAAAGCCAAACTACCAGTTTTCCCCTTCAATGTGGGATAGATAATCACCAGCCATCCATTTTCTATGCCGCTTTATCCTCATTAAGGTTGCAGGTGATCCTGTGGAGTTTACTTTATTCAGTGTGCGTGAAGAGGTGAGAGTTGGGGCAGGACAACTCCTGACTGATTCCTCATGACAAAGCACATGCTCACAATGCTCTGAGCATCTGACAGTTCCTGGCCGAGACGAACAAGCAACCTCCCTACTCCCCCGACCTGGCTTTGTGCATTTTCTTTTTTCCCTAGCTCAAAGGGTTCATCAAGGGGACCCATTTTGAAGACGTGGATGACAACAAGATGGCCGTGACGATGGAGCTCCGGATGATCCCGGAAGAGTCCATCAAGGAGCGCGTGAAGGTGTGGCAGAGAAGCCCGGGAAAGTGCGTTAGATTCCATTAGGGATTTGAAATATATCTTTTGTGACACCAGTCCTGGAACTCTTCTGACACACTCCGTATGCATGAGTAGGAACATGAATTGTCTGGTATACTGAGAACCTTACTCGTCACCAATCAACATTGTAATCCTTTAACTATAAAATATTCAGAGGCATACATCAAATAATGGTCGTTTCGAAGGCTATCACTGAGGTTATAAAGTGTCGAGGCATGTTTTTTTTTCCCTACACGGCGTTATGTCTTAAAGGATATTACCATTTAAAAGAGCCTAGTAAATATAACTATAAACAATACCAATCCATCCAACACATAATCTGCTTGATTATTACAGGCTGTAACTTTCTGATTGCTACCAAGCCTACTATGGTGTATAAAGACCTTGGTCATGTGAAAGACCAATGAACACTAATTTCCATTTCTAAGGAATCGGAGAGGACATTACCCTGAAATAGGTTCCCTATTGTCCAACTAATAAAAAATAAAAAAAATAGGCCCCGTAAGAATCATTTTAAAAGGGTGCTTCCATGTAAATGAGTTCTACGAAGAAGGTCAAGCAAGGAAGTAATTAATAGGCTTTTAAAAAATTCGAAGCTGATGATTATCATTAGTTGAAGATGTCCCAAATGAAATGTTTGCTTTTCTACAACTATCTTTGTTTTTTTTATGTTGCCCTTAAGTAACTGGTGACAATAAATCATTCTTATCTAACCTTCAATAACGCCAACAGCTGGCTAGTATTCTGGACTTCTCTCTTGATTTTGCATGTTAAATCTAAATTGCTGCTCAGTGCATAAAACTGGCCGGCCCTGTATGAATCTCTATTTGACATTATAGCATCTGACACGATCAGCTAAGTCTGAACAGTGATTTATTTTTATTTTTTTGGGTTCATCATCACGTCAATGTGTAAATTCTGACCAAAATGGGAGAAAACCTGCTTGCCATTCAAGAAATCAAAGCTATACAAACAGAGGAAAACAGATCACGAGAATACATGTAGTTTACTGATTAAATATTTTTTCTAACGACAAACCTGTTAAATATGTTTTTTTCCCCCACTTTTATTGGATTAAACATGAAAGGCGTGAAGCCCCCTTTAAAAAACTAATTCAACATTCTACTCAATTATTTTGCCAGTGCAGGTAAACATGTTTGCAATCTCGACTGCGGCTAATTACACATTCAAAAACTCTTCATTCAATTATGTGAATTATTCAGAAATACGCAAGCATGATACCAGCGCACTTGGCTCTAGTTTCACCTTCCGCTGCCTCATTTCATGTGAACCAACAGTCAAACCTCAAAGACTTCAAGAGGTCAAGTCGCAAGTTAATCTGTAAAATAACATTCAATTTAGCTTTTGTATTTGTGTATTCAAACTACGCAGCCTTTTACTTAGTGTTGCGTTTCAAAAGTCTCATGCCAAATCATTTGTCCTCCTATTAATAGAAGAGCACGAACTGATCAATAAGGTAATCGTAGCAGGCCTTTCATTAGTTCGAACTAGCCTCTGGGCTTGTGGTCTCTTATGGCAAACATCTCACGAGGCAGATTGTATTAACTATTGCTAATTAAGCCTAATTACAAATCAGTGTAGCTGCCTGATGAATGTGTTCTCAGACAAAGACGATTTGTGAGTGACGAAGAGACATTCGCCTCACTCCTACTTGCACTATGGACCCACACTACTACTACTACTAGACACAATAGTGTGGATTATTATCTAACAAAACCACACTTTTCACACCCACTTGTATTATTCCACTAATGCCTATAAACATGGAAATTATTTATTTTTGACAAGTGGAAATAATAGTACACAATGATCAGGCACCATTATAATGACGGGTGAATGAAACAGCATTTCGACGACAGCTATGCAGGGATGGGAACAAACAATTACTTTAAGTGTAAACAAGAAAATGATCGCTGACCATCTGAGAAATTCATGATGATAGCGTCAACGTGTCTACAAATTACATGCTTCACTGCCACAATAGGTAAACCACGACACAGGGTAACCAAGCAAACTACTCAGTTATGAGGAAAACGGTCCAAACAAAAGGTGAATCATGATGGGGGATGTCAGCAAATGAGAGCACAATGATCATCGAAAGAATTAACGCCACGTGTTTTGCTTTTTCGGCCATCAGAAAAAGCATCTGGCTGCTCAGTACAGTATGGACATGTAATTATATTTGGATTACATACACAAATTCGTTTTAACAAGCGGCTGTCATAAACATCACAGCGCAAAAAGCATAAAGGATAATGACTCGTATGAGAATTTCACTCAAATGTGATACATTTTTACTGCGCTGAAAAATATGTATTTTGATTGGAATCACTGTTCCTTCTTCTTTTCCTAGTGAATGAATCGGTCTGAATCTAACGTAATCAGAAGGAGTCAACATCGTTAAGCATACTGTGGCATTGCCATCACAGGGTTTCAGTCTATACTGCTAATACTTTTCATGTAAGACCTCAAAGTCTCCATCTCCCAGGTTTGGGCAACCCTTTTGGGCAAGTCCATGCTTCGGACAGCTTTACGCTGTATCGCTGATGCTCATAAAATAAAATAAATAAATAAAATATGCAACACTACTTTAGCACCCCACATTCCCCGAGCTAATCAATACACAGTTTTAGTTTCAGTGTAAAACTGAGGGCATACAAGACCGCATGGCTCTCAAAAGTCCTATTTCTTGCTGCTTTTTACCTCAGGCAAAATGATTATGCTTCGATTGCCAATTTAGTTTATTAAAAAAAAAAAAATGACCAAGGTTATGTTTTCACTGGTGTCTTTCATTGATTTTTATTTTCATTTGTTTTCATTTTATTAGTTTGCAGTATATGACAAGGGGTGTATGAAGCGCTGAGCCATGTAAGAACATTTACCAAACATTATTACATTGTTGGTGCAGAAGTGCGTTTTTTTTCTTTTTTTTTTTTCTTTTCTGAACATTACCATATGGACTAACAACATTTTGCCATGTTAACTTTTCATGAAGTTTTTAAATTAAGGCATAAAGCCATACTAAAGTGCAAACTCTAATTCAGGGGTGGGCAAACCTTTTGTGCTAAAAATGGACAGAAGGGACAGGTTATTCAGATGTTTTTGTCTTTTTTTTATTTTAAAAACATTATTTGCTTCATGTATAATTTGACGCGGCACGGTGGCCGACTGGTTAGAGCGTCAGCCTCACAGTTCTGAGGACCCGGGTTCAATCCCCGGCCCAGCCTGTGTGGAGTTTGCATGTTCTCCCCGTGCCTGCGTGGGTTTTCTCCAGGCACTCTGGTTTCCTCCAGCCCGTGGGGCAATAATTTTCCCACCCCCCCAAAAAAAAACAACAACAAGCTAAAGGAAAAAGAAGAACGCATGTGCAGAGTTGATCATTTATTGCTTGTTGAAGTGAATAGGTGTGAATCAAAAGTGTGAATAGTTGTTTCTCTATATGCCCTGTGATTGACTGGTGAGCCTGTCCAGGGTGTACCCGGCCTCTTTCCCAAAGTCAACCGCGCATAGGCTCCAGTTATTCGCAACTCTAATGAGAAGAAAAATGGATGGATGGATTGGGCCTCAAGGGAGTTAAAGTTAAAACAATTCCCCTGTATTCTGGTATAAAACCAGGCCCAAGAACAAGATAAAAAAGGGGGCATAGAAGGAAAACGACAGGGCTGGTACACGTTATTGTCTTCTCCATCTGTGCAACTTTTTTATCTGCGAGCTTTATGTGTTAGCTCATTCAGACAAAGCACATAGGGACCCCCAGGGAGACGCAATGCCTCCAACTCTGGAAGACGAATCAAAAACAGAGAAGAGAGAGACAAAGAAAAATAATGGTGAAGACAGAGGAACAGAGCACAAGGTTGGTGTGAAAAAGAGAGGATGCTATCGGCGCGTGCCGGTGGAAGCACAATGGTCCTAATTGACACATTCATGCCTTACCTGCAGCTGACCTGTAGCCAGGTCCTTTCACAACTTCCCCAGCTGGCAGACATTCGAGCTAAATCTAATAATTACTTTGCAGGCCTTGGCGAATATTGCATTATTGGAGCAGTGAATGGAACCCTGAGTGAAAATTGTCACTTTAATCATAATTAATAATAGCACTACTGCAATATTTCAATCCTGCGAGGCGCAGTCATTAAAATGGTTTGAAGAACTTGGTTTGGCCTGTGTCGTCGACATGAGGTAATCAACTTTGGACAGGCTTCAGTGGTTCATTAACACACCCCCTACGGAGTAAAAAAAAAAAAATAGGAAGAAGGGGAACTTGGGCTACAGGAAATTTGTTTCTGCAGATCGCGGGCCTCTATATACTTCTGCTTAGTCATTGTACTTTTCAGACATTGCAGATTTCTTGTCGTCTTATTGAGCTGGGCAATCTCGACGTTAAAACAAATTTAAGACATTTTTAAGGCCACTGAGCGTATTGCAGTACGGTCTTTATATGGAACTTTTGACCTACCAACCTACAAATCACCACCACATCCACATCCATACTAAAAACATATGTGCAATGATCACTCGTGTTAGTACAAGTAAAGTAAAAAGTAACTTTAGCTAGCAAGCTATTTTAAAGCAAGACAAGATACTGTGGTGTAGATACAATATCATAGTGCTGTGGCAATGTGTTCTATAAATTGCAGTAATATGCCCCGGGAAACACAAATTTGGTCTTTTGCCAAACACGGCAGCAGCTGTCCCACGAATACTATAACCGGCAAGCCGCCTAATGTTCACAAAGATACAATTGATTACTTGGAAGAAAAATAACAATGGGCAAATAGTTCATAACATGCTGCTTCCCCAAAGTGTAAACACATATTATCTGATAACATGGAGCAGCCTGTTCTGGTGCATTTCCATTACATTTTTAACGTATTGGTACAATATTAAAAAAATAATCATAAATTTTGCTTCCTAAAAATTGTTTTTTCCCCTTGTTTTCTGAACATGTTCAAATAGGACTGGGGCAACTAAGCTATTGAGTTTTCATTTGTTCCAAAGAAAATATAGCAATGTTTATTACAATGGGGGCATTTTTAAAGACCTTAGTACTCCCTACTAGTTTTGTATCAAAACAAGGACAAAGAGCAACAGGTCGGAAAGCTTTCACAATATAAAGTGTGTGGAGCGAATCTGTAATTGGATTATCTAGATTTCACCAGGCAAAACAAAAAGAAGAAAAATAAATACATCGATCTGTTCTGAATTGGATTTATCGAGCGAGTCCTGTCTGTCATGTTCATCACAAGGATGGACTCAGCGGTTCTCAAACCGAGGTACTTCGCAATAAATTATAAATTACATATAACTTGTTTTTTTCTTGAAAAATAAGACTGTCACCACATGACCACTTTTTTTCTCTGCAAAACAGGACTATTTTTTAGTAATGTAGTACAATTTAAAAGTGCAAGGGAGCGAAAATCTTGGTAAAGTGTCAAAAGTGCTTTGACAACCTTTCAGAGAAGTTTTTTTATAAATGTTACTCACAGCTGCAGAAGGAAGCGCAAACCATCAATATTTATGACTGAAAACCGAGACAACCTCAATAAAAGGACATTTTACGTATTCCTTGAAGTAACCATAGGGACTTGAAGACAGGACAATAATGTGTATGTATGTGTGCAGTAAGTCTTGCTCCCCTGCTGACGTCAGCACTTTGGTTTGGTGCATTACATAGATGGCCAGACATCAAGCGAGAGGGGCAAAGACTTAGAAAATGCCCCAAGCGACGAAAGCAATCACCATACTGGTGACTCAAGCAACAATTTCCATTTAAATGTACAATAATGCCTAAAGGCCAGTATAGGAGAGCCGCAGGTGTTTATTCAAAAACTAAACAAAATTACTGTTGTTTAACTGTAACACAACTGCGGGAAAAATAGCTTCAAAAAGACAGTGAAATTAAGAAACTATTTTTTAATCTTACTTTATTCTTATAAAATACAAATGTTGTCATTTGATGACTATTAGGAATTTTTGACTTCTGACAAGTTTATTCTCATAAAATTCAGACTTCATTGCTACATTATGACTTCATTCAAAAATGAATGAAAATTATTTTTGTTATAGTACAAGTTTCTCATAAAATTTCAACTTTACATTCTCTACGAGTTTTTTTATCACAAAAGGAGCACTTTACTTTCGGAATATTAGGACTTTTAAAATTGCAGCTTTATTCTCAAGACTCAGAAAATAGGAGCTTCAATCTTGTAATATTACTTTTTCTCGTAAAAGTATGATTTAATTCTCAGATTATGTTGATTTCATTTCTTTTCCTTTTTTTTTTTTTTTTTTTTTTTAAATCCATTTTCAGCGTGACTCTAATTCATACCTTGAAAGGTGCCGACTGACAGGTAAAGCCACGTGAGCGCTGGGATGAAGAGCAAGGCGAGGGAGGCCGCCAGGAACTTCCTGCGTCCGCGACACATTCCCAGCATCCTCTGGACCGAATCGAATGGAAAGTGAGGTGGGGTGACCTCTATGTGGGTAGCAGCTGTTGCCCAGGATGATTCATGGCACTAAAAGAAGTGAGAGGACGATAAACCGGGTTAGAGTACAAAACACCAGTTTGACATAAGATGTCATTGCTGTCCGCTTTATGACATTTTAATGGCATGAGATGTGTATGATAGGACTGTGTCGCATTGCATTTTCATCACATTGGCTTACGTCACACTGTATTGTTCCTATGACAACTGGGCTCATCTATGTAACTTGAAATAATCAGAGCTTGTACTGTGAAGATAATGTTTATATTTAGGCTTTATGATGGTGACAATTGAATTCCTAATACATTTATATAGGAAAATGTATACCCCCTGGAATTCAAGCAGCATTAATATTTACATTTGGAAGAGGTTGAACATGATCTTTTTTCATGTTGCCAAGTTTCACTTGAGATGAGATTTGGCAAGCATTTCAATCATTAGAAGACCAACAACAACAACAACAAAAAGCAGTGCTCGAAAACGTTTTGGTTTGAAGAGGTCAATTTATGGTATTTGGGCAATTTCCAAGGGAAATTTTGTCTGGCTGCTCCCAAATTTGAACCCCATATACTGGGCAGCTGGGAAACATCAAATTGTAAACAATCAAGAGTTTTGCTATGCGTGGGCATAGCAGGACAGCACGACTCACTATAAAACGCCAAACCTTTAACTCCACAAGGAGTGGTGGTGGTTTGGTAAAAAAAAAAAAAAAAGGTTTTAGATTGTTTTAATCAATGCTAAAAAATACAAGCATAATTGGAATTATACAGTGGCTTAATAAGTTTGTCCATTTCAAGTGCAATGCAGGGTGTAAAATAGAAGCATCAATATGTAATATTCATCTTTCTGCTCCGACCACATTTGACCAATTAACCAGTTGACCTCAGATAATCCTCAACTAGGAAAGAAATTAGCCATAATACCTCAGCTGGAACGTTCAAGCCAGTTATATAATAAGCATAATGTTACCCAGTGAAGCACAAAAGCACAGGAGGAACAATAGGAGTATTTTTGGTACTTTCCCACTTCCCTGGACAAACTTATTTCATCGTGCCCAGTGTGGAGGGCAAAAACTTGAGTGGTGGTTAAAAGAGGTTGGAGGAGATTAAACAAGTCAGTCAAGTAAGACAAACGTTTCTTTCATAGGCCAACTATTAATCATTTGGGTAGCTCCTTGCTCTTTAACCCCTGTGTGATATGAGCTGTCGACTGGATGCTGTGATTTACAATCGCAATCGCAACACTGAAGATGTTCATTATCATATGCAAGACAAAATGTCAGCCCATAGACATCAATGGGAGAGCTCACTTTTTTTTTTCCCCATAAGCAACATGAGGGTTGCAATTCCTTTATTTCTTATCTTCATTGTTGTAGGCATTTTTTTAATATCCTTAGTATTGATTTGTACCACAACATTTTGTAGTGTAGTCAGAATAAATGAATCACCCCCTAACCTAGAATGCAAATGGTATGGCATAATTTGCGCTGAGGCTGCAGCTATAAGATATTTTAAGAATTAGGAAAGTATTCTACCAATTACCCCATCGATTCCTCTCGTAATCACATTAACCACGTTTTATGCGATTATTAATAGATGGGATAGTCACATAACACACACAATAGCATGTGTACTGCAGGTATTTTTGTCCACTTGGGGTCGCCATCCTCACATTATATTTCATCATCATCATCATATTTGAGTGTGTATGGCTTTAAAGGGCAGGGGAGGGCCTGGCCTGGTGTGTGGCGTGGGCGTCAGTGAATTAGAGTGCCGAGTTGGCCGGCTGTTAACTGGTTAAGCTGTTAGTCAGTCTGTGTGTTGACTTGTGGCAATCAGCAGACAGCTCGTTTATCTTGTTAAATGTGATTGTTAAGAGGGAAATGACCACAAATTATGGGCATTTGTTTTGATCTGCAGGCCGTACAGAGTTCCTTTTTAGTTTCTTATTGAACCTTCATGCAACTTTTGAGCCTAATCTTGATGGCTGAGATGAAAAGTATTTACAGTAGTACCCACAGCAGCAGAACAATAGACCAAAAGAAAAGGAAAGGAATGCGTGCAGATAAGATGCTGTTTTTATAATTCTTGATTTATTCAAACCTCTCATCTCTGCCGTCAAAGAACGGTAAGAGGCAAGACAACATGCGCCATTTAATTCACCTTAATCTTATTCCTCAGTCAAATTTTAATGTTACAAACTTTGGAAAATGCGATGTCTTGTTAAAATTGTGATGTGTACACATTACATTCCGTCTGAGTTCATCCATCCATCCATTTTCTGAGCCGCTTTTCCTCACAAGGGTCGCTTGGAGCGCTGGAGCCCATCCCAGCTATCTTCGGGCAGGAGGCGGGGTACACCCTCAACTGGTTGCCAGACAATCGCAGGGCACCGTCTGAGTTCAATTTAACTCAATTTAAATTCAAAGCAATAATGGGTTCTGAAAGCTAAAGCGTGTTTCAATTATCTACAGGGCTTTTAAATAGCTGCTGTCTTTAATCATTTATAAAATGAATGAAGCAAAAGTAACAATGAGGGAATAGTGTGGGAATGCACTCTGGTAGGGAAATTGGTGTTTGTTGTGGTTGTGTTCATGGGTTGGCTTCCAGTGGGTAGCGCATCTATAAAACTTACATGCTGGCTGTTTTCAGGTATAGACTCTGTTCTGTCACATCATGCGGAGAGGACGAAATATTACTTTTAATAAACTCCAAGAGGAAAGCGCTCCAGGTCTTGAAGGATAACCGTGCCCATATACAGTGTTTGTTCTGCAACCGTATCAGAAAAAGACATTGTCCCCCATAGCTCAGTTGAGCATCGACATCATACATTATGCTATAAACCGAGGGCCTAGCAGACAGTTGAGATTTCTTCAGAACTTTTACATACTCTTGAGGTCCCCCACCGTCTTTGTGTGGCAGAAGCCTTGCATATGTATGCCGTGTCAGAAATGAAAGCCGCGTCATTCGGCAGTGCGATACAGTCTGGACATGATAACACTGTCAAGGCATTGCATTGAAGAGGAGGTCATTGAAAAGTCAGCCCTAACTGCACGCTGAGACCGATGATCTCAAAAGCTTGTAGCGTACGAATTCAAAGAAAAACAGAAAGACACCTCCAAGCTGTTCAAATTCAAAATAGGAGTTCAAAAAGCAGCAGAGTGATAAACTAATGAGAACAAAATGTGAACACAACGTTTCAACTAAAACAGGAACTTCTCACCAAAAGCAGAAATCAAAAGGTAATGTTCTCTTGAAACAGTCCGTTTGAGATCTGAAGGTCCACTCTACATGAAGACCACTAGCTGTCATGCAGTTTCAGCTTTATTTACAACCGTCATCCCTGCGAAAAACACCGTTTCGGCACAGCGGTTTTGCATCAATGACAGCTGCCAAGCAGACTAAAAGTCCTGTCTCGCAAAACAGAAAAGAGTCTAGTCTCTCGTAGGGCAGGAGGGTAAAACTTTTACTTGGTTTGGAAGTCACAATATGATGACAGCTTTTACTCTCAGCTTCTGTATGGAGAGGCAAATTTATTATAATCCCTCCTGTGTCACACTGGCACTCTTATGCCAGCATAACTGTAAAGCAGCAAGGCGCTTCAATTGCATTTTCACTGTCAAAAGTTGCCCCCTACGGTCAATTGATTTGCAATTCTGTTGTGGTAATATTTTCTATATCACCAAGAGTTGTCTTTGTTGTTAAATCGCGGCAAGGAAGAGGAGCTGCAAAAACACAGGAGGCAATACAGAAGGTCTTATGAATAACACAGCAGCTGCTGCCACATTGGACATAACATGAGCCATAACCTTAACATCGCATTTACTTCGAACAATAACCTTGGGGAATGAATGGTGAAATGATTACTGATCTCATGGCAACACCCGCCACAATTTTGTACAAAATCGGAATGAAATGACACTTGATCACACCGGTATGAATGTCGTGCTATTTTCTAAGAACCCTGCAAGTGAAACGGAAGCAACATGAGGGTTAACTACTGAAAACTGTGCCCTGGTGGATTGAAGTGAACTGACTGACCGAGTACGTTGAGTTTCTATCCAGTAAATGTCCGGCAGGGTTGTCTGACTGTACAAATACATCCACAGTTGATAAAATTCATCACCTGGTACTATTTTGGTTGACAGTTTTCTTTCGTTTGGCTCCGTTCACAGGTGGTCTCCATCAGAATTCAGCTGGGTATATATGATACTGTCGGGTAGATTACCAGTTAGTCTTTCAATAAACAGTACGCTGCGGGGTGCCAAAAACACAACAGGTCATGCCCATTGGTTGCTGTCAGCTGATTAGTGCCATAAACAGTGTCAGAGAGCTGTTATTTTTACCCTGGCTGAGACACTAGGTTGCTTTGGTCCTTTATTCGGTACACACACAAGGATGTACATTATAGAAATGCACACCACAAAAAACACTCACTTTCAGTCTCAAATTTGTTAGCTATAGACGACGGGACTGTCATCGCGCTACAACGACCCTTATTCTTTTCCCAGAGTCTTGGCTACTTGACATCAAATTCGAAAGATCCTATTTGGCACATTTACACGGCCTATCAGCTTTAAAGATACACTAGTTTCAAAATGGCACTTTAGATTTAAGTTGACAGCAGAGCACAATTTAGTGCTGTGACGCCTTGAAGTGACTTGATCGGGAACGCTTGAGTGCGGGTATTAACAATTAATATGAATAACAAGCAGCTCAACTGTGTTAAGACCCTTTCCAGGTAGCACTCAAAGATGATCAGAGAGTACAGAAATGGAATAGTTTGACGAAGCAACATGCACGGCCAAAAGGTGATTTTTGAGATAACACATCAAATTACCCATATGAAAGCTGATGAAGAGGCTTAGCATTTTTTTCTCCCTATTCTTTTGCGCTGTCACAGAAAAATTCAACATTTACCGACGGATCCGAAAACTCAAGGTGATACCCTATTTTACACAACAAAGAGAACAGTTACATTCCTTTAGATGTGAGGGTGCAGATCAACCCCAGTTTAATACAGCAGGGGCTTTTGAAACCAATCAAATGAGCGGAAATATTAAAAATTCCGTTTAGAGTGCTGTTAAAGAACATATCATGGTTTGAGTCCCTTTAGCCATTACCATAAATGTGAGGGGAGGCGTTTGGTGCCCTCTATTGCGCCAGAGACAAAAATTCTGAAATATTCTCGGTGACAGGCAGTCTGTCGCCCAGACACATCTATGAATAAAAAACAAAGTTTCTGCTTTCATTCAGGCGCACACCCCTCCACAAAACATTTTGGCCCACTTCCCCTTTGAGCAATCAATAGCCCAATCGTCTGAGCCCAAACGCTGGTGTGGTTTTTAGCTGATAGGTCGGCCTTCTCTGGTTTTCAAGTGCAAATCGGTCTGCTATTTCTGGATAAAGTGAAAATTCTAAATTACATATAATTAGTAATGTAGCAGAATGGGAATGATGTATTTGCTCTCACAGAGAATATTGACAATATTGATTAAGCCTTAGAATGGTTGCTTATGAAGAACTCTTGTGCCCCAATTCAGAGGCGGTATCCTTTGGGGGCTGCATTTGGAGGTAGATAACATCAGGCTGCCACAATTCAAAGACTCCTCCAAATGCTGCCTTCATGTCAAGTTTTTCCCCCCCCCTTCCCTCAGGATGTATGGCTTCAATCCATCGCCGCCTCCTGTATCCCATATTTGCACACCACGGCTCAGTGCTGAAAAAGCGATTTGCTTTTAACGCATCGTTGCATACAGGTAAGGATGGGAACGTGGCACACGTGGGAAATCTCACAGAGGCTATACCAGATGAAAAATAGTTGACAAAACTTGGTACTGAGGGTGTCGCCATGGTCCACAAAAGGGTGCAACCTCTGAATTGTTTAGAGTAGTTAACACTGCTGCCGTGAAGCAAGAATACTGACGCATTATCTGTATTTGCTAGCCAGGTAGAGATATAAAATGTGGCAAACATATTTTCTCCGTAAATGCTGTAAAAAACAAAGTACCTTAGCGGTGTCACACAGTAAGACGCAGAATGTGCCCTTCAACATTACCAAGAAAGCCGAGTGACTCAGAAAATAAGTAACCTGCATATCCTTTCATTTGCAGAACTGAATAGAGCAGAAAGTCCACCCACAATCCAAGATGAATATTGAAGGCAAAAGAGAATCTATGGCTGCCGCCTACCCGGGCAGGAGTACAACGGTGAGCTGTTTCTCGTCTGCACAAGCCAGAAAGACGAGTGTCTCTCTCAACATGATAATCAGGAGTAGCCATGGGTCACAACAATCAACACTTTGCGAAAAGGAGTGCCGAGCACTCTGTGGACTAAATGACTTCTGCCACACTGACAGTGGAGAAAAATATATTGATTGCGCAGGCGGGGCTGTCCTCATTTCATTAAGCTTGTATACTCATTAGTATTCCGTTATGGTAGGAAGGGACGTGTGCGCTGCCGTCCAAAGGCAGCTCTAACATTATGGATGTCACTGGAGCTGGGGAAGTGCAGAAAGGCATTTGGAGGTGAAAATGCAGACAAATCCTCGGCGGCCAAGAGCAGGGCAATGCAAATCAACTTCCTGTGCTGAGGAGGTCGACGACTGAGGCGCCACTAATACAATTTCTCATCTCCTCAAAGCCATTTTCAATCAAGTGACATTCTAACCAATCGGTGTATGCAGCCCAGTCAACTGTTTTTAGAAAATTAAAACTACATGCGAAGGCTGATTCGGTCCTCTGACAACTTCCATTCCAACAGCCTTGTTCTGGTCTGTGACATTAGGGTGTTAATTATTCAAAAGTGGCAATAGCTAATTAGTCAGTGTTCCAAGTCAAAATATTCAAGTCACGTTGGGAAAGTTTTAATTGGAATACTGTTGTAAAATAACAAATCAAACAGGGTTCCTTGCCAGGTTTTATGGTTTAATTATACTATTTAATACCTCACTGATTCCTTGCCAACGAAGGACAAATGGTACAAATGTGCTGCATACAGAAGGCCATACATTTGTTCACGTGATCGGCGACTGGGCTACCCTGTTCTCGCTGTTCTGTAGATCTGTAATCAATATGTCAACAATATGCTAACAGATTGGTGCCTTGCCCCCAAGTGGCAAGAAAAAAAAAACAATTAATGCACAAGCTCCGGCCTCTTGTCCCTGTATGCGTGTGTTCCCATCCCTCACCATGTCAGCAGTGACGGTTGTCTCAAAATGACCACCAGCAGTCGCACCGATGGCGACACTTGACATCGCCTGATCTGTATGCAGCTTGCGTCCCCTCGAGGTGTGTCATGTGGGTACATCTCATGAGGGCACATACAATTAGAGTTGTAACCTTAAAGTACGTGGTCTCCATCCCAGAGTTGTATGTTGTCCTTTCTACATTTATCTCCCTTTTGTAGTCTCTATAACTGAAGCTAGGCCAAATTGGAGTTGTTTGGGCATTCATTCCATTTTAAGAGGCAGTGCCAGCTTGCAGGTGTTATGCTCCACCACAGGAGAGGCTTGCGAATCACTCACATTTTGCAGGAGTGAAATATGCACATACACGTTTAACCCGAAAAGACCAAGGTAGCTTGGCCAAATATGTCTGCGAGCAATATAGACACGATGGTCTCCCAGGAGTGCATTTAAAACTGGAATCATAGTGGGGGGGAAGGAGTTTGGTCTGCATTTTAAATGTCTTCATTAAGGTCGAATATGGAAGGATACAGAGTGAAAAGGAAGATGGTCTGTAGGGCCAAAGGTGTGATTCTGATTAAAACAGTGGCTGGTTATCAGTCAAGGTGGATGGTAAGTGAACATTTATCATTTAAGGTTTTTGGACCCACAAACTAAATTGGTGTCACATTTGTCAAATTGAAATTAATATTAGTAAGGTAAGGGTTGAATGATGTAAGTTTTTTTATCGACTACAATGTGATGAATTCGAATCGAAGTTGTTTAGTGGATGTCGTCAATGATATTTTTTCAGCACAGTAGAGTGGTCCTCAACCTATATTTGTGTCATGGACCAGTTTCACGTGAAGACATATTTCGAGGGACTGCCATAGAAAAAAAAAACGAAATAAGATTACAAATTATCATACAGTTGGTTTTATAGGACAACATTTTGGTGACGAAGAAGGTGCTTCACTTAGCGCTGCTGCTCGTCGCCAGTCCTGTGGTCCCGCTGGTAAGAATATTTTGGAGATCAAAATTGCGAAAACTAACGCGGTTAACTGCTACCACCAGCATTTCTTTGCACTCTCAGACCTGCGCAAACATATAAAAATTGTGCTGCCTTGTTGGCGGACATTTTGCTGCTCCGCAGAGTGTTACAGTCCGGCGACGGCAGCCGTCGGGCGAGTCGAAAATCATTTGGTGAAATTGGCCGATTGGAGGACAAGATGCCAAAAATAATGAGATTAGCAATTAGCCGACTTCAAGCTTTAAACTTTAGTGCGGCGTAGTAAAGTCGATTCATCAACTAGTTACGTGATCGGTTCAACCCCGAGTATGTGGTCATTTTCAGGAATCACATCTCTCAAGTCGAATGCCCCTGAGATCTAAAAGACTGATGTTCGAACAAAACATTAAGCAAGACCTCAGTTAAATGTGCAACAAAAGCTTGTTCTTTGACTTTTTTCCCCCTGACCTGTTTTCCAAAGAAGGTTGTAAAGACAAAAACGAGAGTAGTAGAGTGGAAGTTCCAAATTTCTCTTATTGCATGTACAGTAAATAATTGTTTTATGACCAGTTTGAACCTGGAATGAACCCTACTTCAGTTATTTCCTATGGGTCAGTTTTACAAATGTTTGTGAAAGCAAGACACAACATAGCAAAACAGTAGCAGGAGAATACTTAGTCATCGGTGTGTCCTGACGCGGGGTGAACTCAACACGCGACATTTCGACAGCACTCAGAGCCTAAAGTCCAATCACAGTCGTTGAGTGCACGGAATGGAATGAAACAGACTTGAAGTGCAAAAGGCGAGAGTTGTATGAGGAAAATGCGAGGCGATTTGTGGCCTGTGCGGTGCTGATGTAAACCGACAGTGTTCAGAGGTAAGATTCAGCTTAAATCATAGTCACTTTATCTCACTTTTTCTCCCCCTTTGGATACCATGCCATGCTTCTGAGAGGATTTCTATATTACCTATCGTATTATAATTTTATTTTGTGTCACCATTTGTTTTTTTGGCTCTTATGATCTTATTGAACCACCTTGTTCGCCCCTTTGCAACATTGAGCTACCTCCTCCAATTGTCTTATACAGGCTTTTAAACACACAAATAAGAATTAAATTATCCTTGTACTAAAAGATCAGTGTGAAATTCGCGGGCGGCAATAAGAAGCTGGTTTGCGGATGGGAGAGCCGGAGGTTCGATGCCAGCTGCGACTCAAATACTGAAGGACCAAAAATATGGAAATTAGGCCTTGCTACAAAGATGCCAGGTTGCTTCCTGCTGAATTCCTCCGTGGTGTGGCACCGTTTGCACAGCCCCCTCACTCTTTCCCTCATTTATTACATACCACATGATCTTATTGTTCATGTTTCTAATTGTATGTGATGAACAAAAAACTAACAGGCGTAGCTTGAATCCCCCCTGAGAAATAAGGGACTTCTTTTTCTCCATTATTGGCTGTCAGGAAAACCATTTTGTTAATGGTTGCATCTGGCAGTCTAACGGAGGACATGTCAAACTCTTGAGATAAGGGCATTGCTGTTCACATAATGGTTCATATAATGATTGATGTTTGTTTGTTGCGGCTTGTCGGGAGGATGGGAACAGAAACCAGACAGCAAAGGATCGATGTGTTTGGTATTTTTGTTTGTTTGTTTTTTTTACATCGGATGCTACATCCTGTGTTGGAACTGTCACTCTAGACGGTGGTATCCCAGAGACTGAATTTGGAAGACACCGACGACAACATTTCTGTTTTTAGTTTCATGCCCTACTTTACCCCTTGTGCTCAGTGTTGTGGCCTGGATTGGGTGATGGGGGGGTGTAGTGCCAGCACACTACCCACATCATCACTTGATGATAATTTGACTAATTTGTGTCATATTCTTGACCTAAGGATCAAGATGTCATGTTGAAGCCCCCGCAAAAGGTATACATTTGCAACATAATCACTTGAGTGCAACACTGCAGTGCCTGAGGAATACATGACAGTAAGAAAGGATGCAATGATACCATAGCATAGTGTTTTTTTTTTTCTTCCATGAAGCAGAAAGATGCATAATAGTTTTTGGTTGAGTGGTTCACATTTAAAGCAAGACCATCTCTGGACTGTGACCTTCCTCCTGTACTTCGGTATGGGCAGAATATGTATTGTATGCTGAGTAACTGAGCTTCGAACTTGCCAGCAGAGGTGAAAATGTGGGTGGATGTTTGTGCTTCAGTGTGTTAACATTGTGACTCACAATCTTTTCAGAGTGCCTTTGACAACTGGAACCCAGTCAATTTGGTACTTTCCGAGGCCAATCATGAAAAATACTGTACTTTCACACCCTTATTTGGATTTAGCCAAGATACACGAAGTAAATTTGATATTTTTGTTTTCCAGTTTGATTGGATTGAAGTGGGATCACTATTTCACATTAAGCAAAGCTATTTTGTTTTGGAACTGTACCAGACCTATTGATTTAATTTGCATAAGTTTGATTACTACATTCACATCTGCCCAAACAAAATGCACTAAGGGCTCCGCAAAGGTTGAATCGAGGCAACTGGACTTGTTTGTTGAAGACGTTCCACCTATAATCCAAAGGGCTTCTTTAGTTCAAATTTTTTTAGGCGTGGAAGCTATTTATGTTTCCGTGGGTATGGCCCCTGGGGCTGGTCAGCAATATGTTGTTGTTGTTGCCTGGCGTGGTTAGTAAAACGACTGTCCTGCATACCAATCTTGCAGAAAAACACCCACTCTTTCCATGGAATCAGACAATCTTTGGGGGGAAAGATGTCAGGACATTATTATACGTAGACGGTAGGCGATACCCGAAACATCCTCCTTTGCTTTTCTAGCTTGATGACTTTTTTTCCACACCTCTTTCAAACCAGTCATCCTCCCCATCCAGAATTTGACATTGTTGTCCTCAAAGGAATGTCGCATCTACTTGAGATTCAAACGAACCGCTTACTCTGGACCCGAAGAAGTTGCATGCTGATGTTGCGCCATACGCCTGTGCAATGGCTGCTTAGTCTCTCCAATGATGCAGTCATTGTACTCCTCACTGCACTGCACTGCAAACTTGCATTTACAACCCATACCAATGATACAAAGGTTGTTAAAAAATTTTGTTACAAATTTTGCTTTAATTATCACAAACGGTTTTCAAAACAACTCATGAACTCTCAGATGACTATGGACCTGGCACCACATTTTGTGTCTCCAGTACGACTGCCGATTACCCTTCTGTCCAAATTCAAAATGAGCTCATTTGTTTATCCACCATGTGGTGTGCCGGACCCTCTGATCTAGGAGCAGCTTGCTATCTGACGAACTTCATTTTATTTTGCCTTCAAACTGTATTCATCATACCGTTAAAATATCGGCCTTCATCAACAGACGGCAGTTTACGGGAGCCGCCTGGGAAACAATTTCTGCTACGAGCTAGACTCGCTGTTACAGTTTGTCTTCTAAAAAGTGCAACATTTTGATGAGATCCTTTCAACTTGGCCGTCTCGCTGTGCTGACTTATTGGATCACTGGCACTGTGGATAGATGAGCGCGCAGAAAATGAACATCTATTTGAGACAGAGGTAAACAAGTTACTCAGAGCAAATAAGTCATTTGTTATATTTAGCAGGAGATGCAAGCTCCTCTCGGACACCGCTGGGAATGCATTCACATGCTTGGCACGAAGTGGAAAAGTGAGTACAGAGAACAAATACTGGCTTTACTGTAATTCAAAGTTGCCCAATTCAAATATTTAAATATGTGGTTGCTATTTGGGTTCATATTGAACTTGGTCAGTGTTGAGTAGAGCGGAACAAAGCCCACATATGTCTGTCTGACTTGGCTAATGTTCATGTAGACACTATTCCAATAATTCGCAATACTAAGTGGGATCCAACTCCCAAAACACGCTCCCAAGCTTCTGTTTTATCATAGCGTCGGTTGCTGGATCCAGTGGGTCACTTTTCCAGTCAGCCAGAATGCAAGCGGACTGTAATAGCCAAAACTGTATGATTAAATTCCTCTCATCAAACTGGGAGTTTACAATACTCGGTAGAGTTAATCATAACGCATATGATGTCATGGGTAAAAATAGGGAACGGGTAGTTATGCTTGTTAATCAGCTAATGATACACCTAAACAATAATCCAAGACTGGCAGATAGTTGTGACCAGAACCACAGCCTGCATACATGTTGGGTTGTGGGATCTAAAATGAACAGGCCCTGAACATTTCTGAGCTGTTTCGTAGAAAGCTGGTCCAATAAGAGAGAACAACATGGAAGCCAAAACCAGCCTGGTAACCAGTGGCTGAATTGACTCTAACATGACACCAACACAGAATGATGATCAAAGAAGTGGCCACTCTGTCCATTCTGAATGTCAGGGTTGATTTCAGCAGCACCACAGTGACACTGTAGACTGCATAGGCATAAATATAAAATATCATTTAAAAAATGTTCAATGTGTAGTGGGCAAATGATCCATCAAATACCCATGTAAATCACAATATTCACCAGTTATCAAACACAAAACAGAGAATTGCAGTGTAATTATTTAAACTACAAGCACAGACTAAGATCAGACACAAGCCATCCATCAAACTCAAATCATTATCTACCAATCTCAGCTAATTGTGAATTACATATCTAGATAAGCTTCAAAACCTAGCAAAACGGCTAACCATTATTAGCATTTTGACACATTCGTCTAATTCCGCATTTGGCTATGGAGAGAACCGAGATAATCCCAGGATCATAGATTCAAAGCCAAAGGTTAATGGGAAAGCAGCCACAATAGAGGATACCAGAAATAACGCTGGCTGTAATAGTGACCTCGATGCACGTTTAAATCATTAAAAAGAAAACTGGAACGCTCTCATTACACCTGTGTGCAGTGCAGTGTTCTACGGCCAGCTTTATGTACCGAAGCTTGGCTCCAAGAAACGCTGCTGCATGCATCCTACTGCCACGAGTTTATTTCAGCCTCCCTTAGGCTCCACTAGGCATGGTTTGAATAGAAAATAAATGTGTGTATATAATTGCATGAACACTGCATTCAATACAAAAAGCTTTGACTGCATTTGTGTCAAACAAAGGGAACTTCAGGTCGACCCGAACATCTTTAGCGCCACAAAGCCACTTCTCTTTCAAATGCTAGGAAGTAAGATTGGGACCAGGAAACATTCTCTTGACAAATAAACTGTACATTTTATTAAGAATTTGGATAACCTACAAAAGGAAAATATACGTCTTTGTCTGATAATGACCTCTGCGCTCAATATTGGTAAATAAGTGTACTTGCGTGAAAGTGTTATTTTATTATAAATAAGCAATGAAAGAATACATAAAAAAAAAACACATTGAATTAGGTTGAGCAGTTGTTTCAGAGCAAGAAGACTGAATAATACCCACTTGAGTTCCAACTCCAGTATCTTGCAAATAATGCGATGCGAAGTCCTGGCTTTGACCTTTACGGATGTGTATAATCATCCGTTAGTCCAACAACTTATTAAGAATTTTGTCAGTTGTGCGGAATTGATTGTTGATTAATCCCGGAATGGAGTAATTGATCTTGGCACATTTACGGACCACAAAGCCCTTCGAGACGGCGGCACAAGTCGGCTCCGCATCGAAACAGGAGTTGGGAACATTCACAGAGATTCCCCCATCCCGTTGTCGGTTCTTACCCAACCAATTATTTCCCCATTCACCAACTTTCACTGTTAAAAAAAGACAATAACCCTGCTGGACACATATCAGACTCCAGTCATGGGGTACTCAGTAACCAATATTAACATAATTAGCCATTCGTAACTATAATAGATATATTTTATTCAGTCTCTATCTGGCATACTGCATCGTAATGACCATTTATTTTATCCTGCTATGTGATGAGTTTGCTCAGAGGTGTGAGTCCTGTGCGCATAATATTGCAGTGATGATGAGATGTGCTCCCGACGCCCAGTCGGATGTCGCCTGCTCCGGGCTATGGAACGCACTCAAAATTCTTCTTCTATCAGACGACGCAATCCGTTTAAATTAGATTCGTCTGTTTGTCATAACAGATAATGTCGTCCGGATAGCTAAACTTTGATGTGGACGGTTCAGCGTGTGGCAATAACAGTGGATAAACACGGTCGTGGGAGATATGCAAAATTCTAAAACCCAAATGCTTGGATGCAAACGGCGTTATATTTTTTGTACGCCTCTTACTGGTGTCTCTCGCGATAGCGATAGAAATCTGTCATGTGCGATAAATCCAGTGAGGGACATGCTATCATGCAGTTCCAATTAACTCTGGTAAATGACTTGTTTATCATCTCAATGCTCACTGCAGTCGCACTGAACCACCAAACAGTCGGAAGGACAACGCGGTGAGAGAAGCCATATTGTTTGCATATTTTACATTAGCGCTAGTTCGAAAGCTATATAGCAGAAATGTCAGACCTACAGGGAATACCTCAAGTCCAAAATTAGCAGCAGAGTGACAATAATTAGAGCTAACCGGCTAATAAAACACCTAGCGGTGACGTGGTTTTCAGTAGAGGTCAAAGTGCTCCATCGGCTTCATTGGGCTACATTTTCCGACGCTTCTCTAGCAGGGCTGCATTACGTTGCGAGCCATCCACAGTGATTACACGGTGATGAGTGCTTCGCTTGAAATGTGCCCGTTTAATGCCGCCGGGCATGAACAGGGAAATCAATGAAGCAGTGGACAGAACAGGCTTGTTTGCTGTTCACCCATACATCCCCACGAGAGTTGGTATACACTCTCATTAATGAAGACAAAACAGAAATAATATGGACAAGTCATACAGCCAGACTGCATAATGTAGGAACGGATGGGGGGGGGACTCGTTTCTGATTATCCGGAGGTGATCGACCCCCTCTGAGGAAGTGTCCAATAATTCACCGAGTTGGGTGAAACTTCAGTGCCATTTCCAATAGACAGTATATGTATACATCGTCAATAGGTGGTTACGTTTGACCAGCCCATCTCAAACTGCCAAACCAATATCAGTTTATGTCACCATTGACAGCAGATATAGAATATGTACAGTGCAACCTTCAAATTCAATAATCTCAAAATTTCCAGGTAGGATATGCCGTAATTAACTTTGTACAAAACCTTAGCTTGCTGGCAACCAATTAGTTAAGAGAGTGTTTCAAGATTGCTGGATTTTTGTTTTTTTTAACATGAAGCTGGACCTCAAAAGTTGATTCATCCAAAAACCTGTTTTGTTAAAGTCGTACACAAACTCCGCTAGCTTGCCACGAATGGCGAGCGGACAAAATGTCACTTGTTACAAAAAGAAGATTGTTCATCTACGACGTGACTTGAATGTCATTCAAGTGCTACGTAAGTACAGTAAGTCAATTTTATTTACATGAGCACATCTTGCAGAGAGGACTCACAAAGTTCTTAGTATGGTTATAATACAGTCACAAACAACAATCAAACATCTTACTATTTTAAAGGCTGTTGATTTATTTTGAAGTACAGCGGGACCTCCAGTCGAACACCCCAAAAAAAGCATATACTAGTATAAACTTTATTATTAAATAAGGACATACAAAAATGCAGCGACTAGCCACCAATTGGTTAGCTCCTTAAATGTGTGGTCACTTGTTATCAAAAGTAGCGTTTACCTGCGATGCAACTTTTGACAAAGTTAGGAGTGTTTATCTAAATGTAGTGTTTATTTGTTTCATCGTTTTAACGTACAGAAGGTCTCATGTCGTAAAAAAAGGTGCTGGAATAAGTAGCTAATTATTGAAATGTGTGAATGAGCGTTTGAAGACCATTTTATCCTTTTCACAAAGGACCTCAAAAGTCGAATGCCTCAAACTTCCTTAAAAAACAAATTGGGGAAAAATGCATTTTTAAATACTTAAACAAATATGCGACGCTGATTGAGTAGCTGCCAAATGTGGCAATACAACATAGTTTTATTTATCTGCAAAGCAACTTCTGTCATTAAAGTTAACAATCATCATCATCATAATAATATAATAATGCACTTAATAGCACTTTTCAAGGCACTCAAAGACGCTTTACAATTGCACACATTATTCATTCACTCCACAGTCACACCCTTGTGGTGGTAAGATACAGCTGCTGTGGGGCAGTCTGACAGAAGTCTGGCTGCCACTCTGCCCCTACAGCCTCCTCCGACTTAAGAGAGTGTTTAAAGACTGGGTGGGAGGGGTACAAAATCTTGTTTAAAAAAAAATATACCTTTCCACTGACTGGATTTTCCTTTGTAAATATGAGACTGTGTTCAAGGTGGTTCTGTATTTTGTCTGAAGTATGCTGAAACATTCCAGTGAGAAATCTCTTATCCAAACAATGATTCATTGTTCAGTCAACACAACTATATAACACCGTGAGACGGCGCTTATGCGCTGTAATACAAAAGCAATTATTTTTGCTCCACATCAAGAGAGATTGCAATGACCCGTAAAAAAATAAATAAATAAACTACCTAGGGGTCAACACTCAACTCATTTCCAAGATGACCAACTCCAGACTAGTGACCACCACATAACTGAGAAACTCCATTCGCTTTTAATTACTAATTGGAGTCCTACAGTGTAATCGTTTTACTGGGTAAATCATATGACTGCTGAAACAATAACCACTGATTGTTGTTTTAATTACCAAATGTGTTTTCCAGTTGATCTCTAGGTCAGTTAGGAGAATTAGGTGGCGTTGCCATAAAGAATATTAATTTCAACCAAGGCAAATTAATCAGCACGGCACAGAAAACCAATGGTATTCTTTTATAACCAACAATTATAAGGTTATATGATGCTGTCAACAGTAATCAGCAGTAGAACAATGTGTTTCACAGAAAACACTGGTTTCGGACCAAAATGTGGAGAAAACGAGCCTTGTGTGAAAAGAAACGCGTCATGCAGAACTGTGAATGACGTTAATATTTTATACTTTTGTGACACCTCAAACTGTAAAACAACAAAAACAAGACTGAGAAAGGGCTTTTGATGGGAAAACTGTTTATTTACAAAATATGCAACTATGAAACGCCTCGTGAGTGGCAATGACTCACCAAATGGCTCGAGTTTAACGTAGGTGGCTTTTTTACATGCTGTTCGTCATACACTCCATGAACTGCATCATGTTTTTTCACAATTGTGACTCACACTTTCTACTACCTACCACAACACATACTTTGTGTAAACCATACATGTACACACAATCAAAGTGACAGGCTGAGATTCACCCCCGAATCTTTATCTTCTACTCAAAAGCTGTGCTGTTCCCAAATCCAAAGCGATGCAATGCCGCCATCTACAGCGATCTGTTAGTCATTACAGAGCGTTACAAACCTGAATTTCATAGACATGCTGGGCGCGACCCTCTTCAAGCCTTTGAAAAACCTACTTGACAATATATACGTCGATGGCAGTAAACGGTTGGATTCCAGTTGCCGAATATAAACACTTTTAATCAACACATATTGCAGTATATAGAATGTTTTCAGTCATCTAATTATAATGTCAATTTGTATTTGAGCGGATAATGAACTAACTAAAACTTCACGCGTGAATACCAGCATGACTATGTTATGACTTAATATGTCGCTAATCGCAATAACTATGAATATTTACGTTTTAAATTGATTGGATAATAGACTAAAGTAAATATAGAAATTGACATTTTGTGCGTTATATACCACTTGTAAGCTACACTTTTCGTTTTACATCAGCTGGTCATCCCCCCCCCTCCCAAAACAAAATAATAATAATAATAATAATAAAATACAATAAAAGCACGGGACGTAAAATGTACAGTACACGTTAATACTGTTTAAACGGTATAAAAATGGTGAAGCCGTCCTCCACAGATGAACGAATGCATTCCGAATGGGACAGCCGGCTGAGCTCGTGTGTGGTTAATCCCCTCACTCTGTTTCATTTACTGGTTAGTGGAGGTTTGGTTAACATGCAGCCAAAAATGGACATGCATGGCTTTTGACTCTGCAAGTGGAACAGAAGCACAGCCCAAAATAACGCAGGGTGAGCGGTTTAAAAAGGGGGGCTGGTGAGCTAAGGTCACCGAGCTAATGGCTCGCGAAAAACTGCGGATTTGAACTCACCTGATGCGGAGAGCCGTCGAATCAAAAGACAGCCTTCAATGATATATTTTTTTTTAATTAAAAAAAAAAAAAAAAAAAAAAAGCCCACGCTGCTTCTGCTGCTGCCTCACGAAGCTCTATGTTTCCCTCATCACACTTCTTGCCGTGGAAGAGTTTTTTTTTGTTTGTTTGTTTGTTTGTTTCTCCTTTCTCTCTCTCTCCCCGGGATGCTGTCACAGCACAGCGGAGCAGCTATGTGTCCTCCATGGAAAGATTGAAATCTCAAGACTGCACATTCAGTCCCAGTTCAGCGTGGCTGGACTTGATTACAGCGACACTAGCGTAGTCACGGGCATAGCCGGAGCTGGCAAAAAAAAAAAAAAAAAAGCATGACGAACATCATGTTCACAAAAAAAAAAATAATAATAATCTCTGACGTCTCTTGTTGACTGTACGTACATTTAATGTTCCACGGTGGTATTTTGTTGTCATCCCCCCTTCCAGATTGTGCCCGAGTTTTCGGCCTCAACACAGCAGCTCTTTCTTCCTGCCAGGCGGCCAGCAGCCAATCACAGCGCCGCGTTGGGAGAGGGGAGGTGGGAAATCCAGGAGTGCCCTTTCAGGATTGGAGTGCGGACTCAGAACAACACGCAGGGGATCGGAGCTTGAAGTACATAGTATACGTACAGAGCTGTCTTTTTAAGTACAGCATTGTACATGTCACATATAGAAAGGGATTACTTGCCATGTATTTGTTTTAGGCAGCATCAAGCCAGAAAAATAGGCTATTCATAGACAATAAAGTTCAGTATGCAGTCTACATGCAATAAAGTGAGGTAATTATCTACTATTTATCTACCTGCCGACTGATCGCCCAACCGACTATATCTATTGTTTAATCGAGCTAAATGTCAAAATCAAAGCCCGCGAAAGTGAATCAAGTGCGTCAACCTTTCCTCATGCTGCACCATCAGTGAATGAATAAGACCTGTATTTGTTTCCATGGCAGCGTACATTATTATGACAGTTGTCATAATGCATGAACAAAGCGAGGTGAGTCTGGCTGAAGGCCTTCCAGGAATATTAATAATCAGTGTGAAGACCAAGGAGGCTAGTCATTATAATGCAGCAGCCTGATTTGGTAAATTTCCTGTTAATTTGCACGTACCACCCTGTACAATATGTGGCAAAATATCTTTTGTTCCATATTTTCTCACCTACGATTAAAAATGTGCTCACATTTAGCCTTTGTACTCACCACTGACATTATAAAAGTGTCACTTTAGAGATTCTGGAGAGGAAAAAGAAAAGTGATGAGTGACGCGCCAGTCAAATGTATCTGAAATGTGATTACAGCGCTGTGCGCGTAATTAGCCAACACACAAAGGACGTTGAAATGTGACCCCGAGTGTTAAGACACAGATATGAGTGCACGCTTGGATTCATTTATGCTTTTATCAAGAATGGATATTGGGATATTAATATTATGAAGTAATTACTGAATGTTTAAACCTTTCTCAAATTTGGATAATTTGTGTCTATGTGCAAAAAGAAATAGTAAAAAACATGTTATTTTGTTTACTATATTGCACAGTGGAAAACAGAAGGATTACTGTGTGTGCGTGGGGGGTGAGTCTCTTCACAGCCACACTGGAGTCAGGAGCACTTTCCAGTGTTTAAGGGCATTGTTAATCTAATTTAATCTACTTCATAGTCTAGTACGCAGCTGTATTTTAATGTTGGTCAAGACGGTGATACTTGTAGAGTTAAGTATGTTTTTTTTTAGGTGGCATTTGGTGCAAAAGGTTTAAGAAACCACTGGTCTCCACTGCGGTTGCATCGCAAAAAAAAGAAAGGAAGAAAAAAACTTAATATTTTTAATCCAAATATATGACAAACCTTTACTGACCCTAACAAACATCATTGTGCCATTTAAATACTGTCACTCTTGAAATTGCAGTCTAAGGGCAGCTGTCTGTTTAACTTTAACGAGCAGCATTTCCCCTCGTCATGGTTTTAATCCCCATTCATTTTATTCCCACCTTTGATCAATTCGCACACGCTTTGTATCCCCATTCTCTTAGCACGGCTCAAAACTAATGCTGTGTTACCGTGGGAAATCCACTATTTCAGGAAGATTTCATCGAATGTGAAGGGTTTCCGTAGGATCTGTGTATGTGGGGCAATGACCTCGAAGTGCTAGCAGAAGTATCAGGGGTAACTGGCTGCAGAGACTACCTTAAAAGCTCCACCGCTGCCTAACAGGAGCTCATCTCTTTTTTATTTTATTTTTTTACTGCAGAGTCACCTAGAAACTGAAAGGCATTTTTACATTTTAGGATTAAAAGAACCTGGTGTCTTGTTATGGTGCATTCTGCCATTTTTTGATTTGCGGAACGGTGACCGATAAAGCAGGATGCAAACATCCTGATAATCAAGCCGAATTTGAGCACTTTCCTCACTTCCGATCAAAGTCAGCAACAGTCCAACAGTCGGATGTCTCTGAAAGATAAAGATTATCCTGTGGTGTGGGGTGCATAAAGTGTGTTTTTTTTTCCCCTCCAGGCTTTCCATACTTGATAGAGGCTCACATTTAAAACTTAAAAAAATATCAGTTTAACTTAGCAACTCAAATGTGCTTGAGAATGTTCATAAGAAAACATATTGGTGGGTGTCACACTGCGCTCGAATATTCTCCAAGTAGGAACACAATTATAAGGCCCAATGTCTCTTCTTGTCTTCCTCTTGCATTTAAACTGTAGAAATGTGTATTAAATGAACAACATCCATTTGCACTCTGGATGCGGAGAGGTGAAACACTCCATAGAAGCCAAAAGTTAAGCAGAGCCGCACAGTTCTGTTGGCTGCACTGATTAGTTAATTAGCGGCTCACACTTGATCGTTCGGCTGCAATGAGGGTTAGCTCACTTGCTTCTCTTCTATTTCTTGATCCTTGAGGTATTCTGACAAAAGCATGTCACGGCAGTTATTAAAAAACGTTTTAAATGCATATGTCTCCTTGGTATTTGGTGAAACGACATCTAGTATGCAATAAGTCAGTCCCTTGCCCTACTTTTCCTCCAATATCTGAATTTTAGCCTGCTTTACTGCCGCTTTGACTTCTTAAAAATAAATTGCCATGGGCAAGAGTGGCATCTTTTGGCAACATGAGGAAGATGAGTGATTGATTTTCTTTCGAATAAAATCACAGACAGGCTTACCTCTGGATTTGTCTACTAAGAGTAAAATAAAAGAAATGAGTCAGCATTCAAAAGCTCCTCATTTTTGATGATTCCCAGGGCTGCATGGCTTCATTAACCCATTGAGGCACCCTGTGGCGAGGCTGCCGCTGAGCTAATACATGTTGAAGACTGTTTCATTAGGTTATCATCCATCATTTCAATTTGTTTCCCCTTTGATGGCAGTTTAGCGGTAAACTCACATAAAACGCAGAACACGAAGGTACAGACCTTGATAGGTCTATTGGACGTCACAGCTGTAACACAGAGCCGAGGGATGCGCAAAATGAGATGGCTTGATAGAAGCTAATTCTATTAGTGTTCATTATCAGGGAACACAATGAGTGGGACACCCAGGTGATATATTACAGTAAACTAATGAGGCATCGCTGGATTGCAGCAATGATTTTGATTATGTTGAGATCAAGCAGAGTCACAAACGTGATGAAACCTAAATACAAGGTTTTACGGGTCAAGTTTGAGATGCGGCATGTATCAAAAGATACAGCACAGTGACACATTGTGCTTGGTATACTCTAATGATTGACATGGAGACCGACCCATAGTTGTATGAACAGTGACTGACGATGGTACACTCAGACCGTGTAGGCAGGTGGGACTGTCATAGAAGTTCCATTGAAGTGGAAGAATACATGCCAACTGAGGAAATTAAATCTTGGATTGATTATTAAATGCTTGAATGAATTGAACACTGAATCTAGAAGAGAGGATTTCCACAAGGGTTGAAAAATTACATGGTCAGATTTTCTAATTTGGGTGGATGCGGAACGTACAAGAGACGTGCTGTACGGCCAGCTCTATAGGGGTTGCTGCACATGTTCCAATAGCAAAAACATTATTTGGATGAGGGGGTTCCTTCACACAGTTGTCCGATGAGCATTGCAAGTACAAGACACACACGGGAGAGCTGTGTGTATAGTGCTAAAGCTGCCGCGCAGTGGAATTCTAAGTGCCATCCAGCCCAAATACAAATCTGATGGAGAAGTGAATGGGGAGTTTGGGAAAACAGATTACTCTGGAAGTGGAAGCTAGGTGAAAAAGAAAGATAAGGAGCTAATATGGACCAGTGAATGCTTAAGATAGACAGGCTGAAGTGTTGCCAGAGTGCAAGAAGGAGGAAGAAGAAGGTAAAACTAGAAACGGAAAACGATAGAGTGCCAGATTCATACCAGAGGGGGTTGACTGAACAAGCTGCCGTGGTTTGGGAGTGAAGGTTCTGCCGGATGATAACTGATGGCAGACTGTCAAGAGCATGCAGGGCAGGTTTTGTGGGAGCAAAACAGACTGTGATGGATGATCACAGAATTGTATGATCAGCTCCTGTGGTAGGCCGTGCTTCTTTGGTATAAAAAAAAGTGCTGGGATCCCGAAGATTGCGGTTCTGGGAATTTCTGGGAATTACTTTGGTAATGGATGAGTCTGGTTCTCCACAATCATGTGAAATTGTCTGCAAACTTGGGTAACTTGAAAGAGAGAGAAGTTGAGTGGTGACAGCAGATGTCCCTGGGGTGCCCCGAGGATTTCGGCCTGTAAGGAAGCTGTTAATCCATTGGCAGACAGGAGAAACACTAAGCCGAGAGAGGATTAGCATGAGGATGGAAGCTAGGTTCTTGCGTAATTGTCGGGCCCTGTACGGTGTTTCAGGAAGTAGTGCGGCCCCTTGTTGTTAGCATAATCCCATCAACACACACAATAGGACTAAAGAAAACAAACTTTTGGAACAGAAGGAAGATCTTCAGAATTCAGACTATGGAACACCAGCGGACTGGGTGATTAAACGCAGTCTATTCTGGAATATACAGGGGGTCATTCGCAGAAAAATGAAGCAGCATGTGGTACATTAGCCCAGCTTTCAAATTAGCGGTCCACATTTAGATGTTATGGTCACAAGGCAGCATATATTTGGCATACAATAAGTGTGACAGCAGCTACCGTTCAGTGAGAAGACCTTATGTAGTGCACACTATGGTATCTTGGTTGTCTTCTAGTGTTTAACACATCAATATGTAAATATTGCCACAGCCACCGATACTGTGGTCACGCATGTATGGTCTTTTCAAAGACTCCCTCTGATCCCCCAGAAGTCATCAAGGACAGAGGTGCCTACGACAGAGCCCACTTAAATCTCTCCGGCGTATGCAAACCTCTCCACAGTTCTCAGCATGTTCTGCTTCTAAAGCCGAGACAAGGCTACTTAAGAGGCGAGCCTTCGACAAGTGGGCTAACACAGTGCCATGCCGGCACTACAGGGATAGAAGGATGTTGCGTCAGTGCCTTGGCACTCACTCCAAGTGTCAGTTGTCTCGGAGAGTCTGCACCGAATGTCTCCGCCGCAGTGGAGCAACCGAGCTTAAAATAGAACTGGGGACAATCACCTCTGATATTGACATTACATCGGCCAAGTAGTGGTTAAACTGCCCCATATAAATCCACGTCGGGATACCCCATGTTTATATTGCGTCCATAAATGGCAAACTGTGCTATAACAACACACAACACAAACAGTTGATCAATTTGCTTCAGTGGGAAAAAACATTAGAGTAAGCCCCTGAGGGGAAACGCCACCTACACATGCTGTGTCTGAAATAAACTCATGCACAACATAGTTCTTAGATGCTGCCCTGTGGAACGCCACATATTGCACCAGAAACGACCACTGGTTCCACTCAAAGAGCAGGAATTTCTCTATATTTTTTATCATTCCAAGTGATATGCTTAACATTATGGCGGCGCGAACAGAATGTACAATGTGTGTCTTGAATGAATAAATGCAGAAGATGCTAGGATTATATTTTCCAGATGCTGCTGATAGATAGTGGGTGGATGAAATGCCCATCGGGGAATATATTGCCATACAAATGAGAATATTTGCTGGTATATTAATACTGACTGTTGGTTCAACAAATCTGAGCTAATGAGCACGGTAGGAATTTTGAACTCAGTGGCCCTTTTGCCCTTTAGCTTTTTGGCCAAAGTTGTTGAAAAGTTGATGAAAAAGTGACGTTCATTCAAGCTGAGTGTGAATGTCAAAAATGTGTTGTTGGTAATTGAGGGCAAAGAGGACAAAGGACAACAGGGTTAGTGCAACGCGAGATTTTCATCTCGATCCTGGGTGCTTTAATTATAATATATATATGTATGTATAAACTAGAAGCACTCGTTTTCAATCTGGATGTTGATCGTTCTTGCTAGACTCTCAAAGGTGTATGCAGTACTTCAGGCTTGCTGGGGAGTGTAAAACCTCAACCGGGTCTGTTCCTCGTGATAACAGCTGAGGCAATGCGGTTCTCCGTGTCAGATAAAAGGTTTAGGGAGCTGTTCTAGTGATGCACGTCCATATGACATACACTATTTACAGCTTATCTCTGATAAATGCCAAGCTCTTTATCAAGGCTTTGGATGCTGACTTCTTTAGATCACATATTGCGGCATTCCATTTCATACCTGCCGTCACACTATATATATATATATATATATATATATATATATATATATATATATATATATGTGTGTGTGTATATATATACACAGTATTTTTAATTGTATTTATGTGTATGTGACTAGACAGACGTTTGCATTTTGTGAAAATGTAAATGAGCAGGCTGGCGTTACGTACATGTTAATGTGTACGTGTATGAATAATCTGAAGTCAACATTTTGTGACATACAGATGTTGGCATTATACTGTAGTTTCTTTCATTGTTTGAGGCTAAAGTTAGAAAAGTCAGTAAGGTCAGCGCAGTTGAATAAAACACTACCAGACCAATATATTGATCTCTTTCCACACAAGTGGAAGTGAAATGATTCATATCATTTGTCGGCAAAGGAGACGTCTTGAATAACAATGTCAAAGTATGATGAATGGGATAAATTATGCACAAATAACTATGACGGAGTTGCTGTCATCATAGCGCACGATGCGATACGATCTTTGTTGTCTCACTCTTGATGCGTTGGCTTGGATGCTGGATCTCAGCCAAATCAAAAGTAGGGTTGGAAATCTTCCATTAGAATTAACGGCAATTTAGGGGAATGTTTATATTTATGCTTGATTGTAATACGTTTCCCCAGTTTAACTTCCTATGGAAATTAAACAGAAATTTACCACCACTTTGCAACCCTATTCAAAAGTAAATCATGTTGTATTTAAAATGGTATTTAAAGTCGATGCAAAATTAATTTGCTTTTCCATCTAACTTCTCAAACAGCAGGGGCGGTCCCTTGCACTTACGCTGATGTTTGCCTCATATTGAAGCAAATAAAATGTGGCAAACTGGGAAATCCCCATCGGGCTTGATAGCAAGAGAATGAAGAGTTTGCTCGGGTGTTCTTTGGATGATAAAAACAGATGCTTGTTTCCCTCCCCACTGAGCACGCTCTGTTTCACCCGTCTCCGGAGCGGGGCGAGCCGAGCAGCCCTGCAGGACAACTGCTCGGACCGACTGGTGCGTTGGCTTCTGCTCTCATATGGTGTAAATGAAATAGTACCTTGCATCAGATTAAGAAAGATAATAGTGTATTAAAAGGATGGGGGGGTAGAAGCCAATAGAAGGATGGTGCACTCTACCACCGGTGCAAACAGTTCTGCAAATAAATCAATTAGCCCTAATGAGACCTCAAGGGAGGAACTCTTGCGCAATTCATAATTGTATTTTTTATTTTTTTTCAAGAGGGGGGCTTTGCACTGCTTGTTGTAATTTTGGCTGGCATTTTATATAAGGATTCAAAAGGATTCCCAGTTAAACATTAGTATTGGCATGACTATTATGCAGATGTAACGAGCAGTGCTGATGAACAGGATTTTCATTCGCCACCTCCTGAGCTCCAAGGCCTGCATGGCGATAATTACACCACACTAAGAAACTAAATAGATGACCCCAAGTTTTTCAAGAGATGAGCCGTTGTTCGGACAATTTTCTTGCTTTGACTTGCAAGCGCATACTTAAGATACAAGCGCTGTGTGGTGGCAGTGAACTCAACTCATCTCACTTCACAATGAGCAGCACTTAGTGAAAATAGTGAACAATTCTTCTTTTTCTTCAAAAAAAATAAAATATATATATCCATCCATCCATCCATCCATCCATTTTCTGTACTGCTTATCCTCACTAGGGAGGAGCCTATCCCAGCTATCTTCGGGCCACATTTCAACATTTGTTGATTTTTTGGGGGGGGGGGAAGGCCGGAACAGATTCATGGCATTTCCATTTATTTCCAAGGGAAAATATGATTTGGAATACTGAGTGAACAATGTTCGTATCTCAAATGTATACTTCTGAGTCAAAGCAAAAAAAAAAGAAAATAAATAACTGCCAAACGATGGCTCGTATCTCAAGAAAATCCGTAAATTGGGTCACTTTTGGTCAAGGCGCCACTGTCCTGTATTTCTGCAAACAGTGGCCGGGGACATTTATTTACTCAACTCTAGATGGTAGTTGTGTTTTCCCTGTGGACCAGCAGATCAGAATTCCTATCTCACTAACGATGTTGAAATATGTATATATGTTTTTCATCATACTGATAAAATACACCACCAAATGTAAAATCATCTTGCTGATGGTTAACAACTCGAACCAAGAGTAGTTTTAGCCCGTCGACAGCTAAAAAGTAGTATTAAGGGAGAGGAAGTCCCTCAGACATTGCGCATTTATATATAGGTTTGTTTGTTTTTTCGTTTGTTTGGTTTTTTTTCAAGACTCATAACTGGGTTTTGACAGTATTTTCAGTGGAAAACCGTATTGATTGGTCTTTCATGAATAATGCAGGGTTACGTTAATTCGGCACTCTGCTGCAGGATCATAAATTCCTGAAGGGGATGAAGTAAGACTGCATCTGTTTAAACAGATCTCCAGAATCACAGTATATTGGAGATAACTCGAAGAACTATGTCGAACTATGATAACATGCATTGCTTCCATGTGGTATAGAACATAATACAGTATTTAGGTAGCTGGAGGAATTGCGAAAACGATACCAACCAAAGAATTATTTGTATGTTGCAATGCTGTCGAATTGATTGAATGGCTGAAATGTAGAGTGTGAGATTTGAGGTCGGAATGGTTTCAGTCGGTCCAGAAATGTGGAAGTGGGATGTAAATATGTAAAATACTGTATATGTGAATTTGGAAATTTTACTATGAAAATTTGTGACAAAATGTGGAAGCAGAAAGAATTTAAAAAAAAAAGTGAGCATAATAATGCACATTTTTTGAGGTGTGTAGAATGACAGCATTCACATAATAATGATAATGCTTTTAAAGGAGACATATGATGCCTTTTTTCCTTACAATTAAAACAGTTCCCTGGTGTCTTAATAAATCTGTCATATACGGGATTGCAAAATACCCCAAAGTTTAATAATCACAATATTAAATATTACACATTTTCTCCACTATTTTTAGTCTTGCTGAAATCAGCCTATTATTAGTTGTGTCTCATGGAAGTGAGCCAGCCCTCATTCTGCCCCATAGACTGCTGGTCCAATGGCGAGTCAGCTCTGCTTCCCTTTTGTGGGCCCAGCCTAGCTGATCATGTCATGGGCAGAAAAACTCGGCGTTATCATGTAAATTAGCCCCACTGTGACATAACAAGGGAGGGGTGAAAGTGCAGAACACATTTTTTGAAATAGCCAGATAAAAGATTTACCTGGTTGTTTAATTTCACAATCCAGAGATCCAACTCTTTGTACACAATCACTAAAAGAGTCAATTTTCCATAAAATGTCCCCTTTAAGGCTATTTTATACCAGCTTGTATTTGGAAGGGAAAAAACAAGCATCACCGAGGACATGAACAGAGTTATTAGGGGAGTTTTAAGACTTTCTAGCAATAATGTGTAAGCTTAGATAGACACTGCACAGTTTGAGAAAATAGCAAAAAGCACCCCGGGTGTTCTTATAATTTGAGTTTGGAACTCCAAAATGCGATCAATCATTGTCGGTAATGATGAACAGGAGGATCATTAAATTAAGTTGTTTATATGCAGTCATGTGGATAATCTAAAATTTAAGGTTGCAAAGAGATAGAAGTTTTGGTCTAGTTCATCAGTCAATACTCTCCCGCACCCCGCCTCAATCTGACCTTTAATTGCCCTCTACTGCACCACTGGATCTTTCTTTCATTTTGGCCTATTATATTTGCAAACTTTTCCTTCTCTTGCTTCTCATTACTGTGCCTTCTTTATGCACATTAGTCTACTTTTCTTTATTTTGAATTTGAAGCACACAGGGGCTGTTTCCCTTCCGGGGGGGGGGAGACGCATTTTAACGACCAAATGGTTTTTCAGATTGTGAAGTTTACAGTTACCTTTCCTGCAATCACACTCAGACTGTTCTGATAATTGGATGGGATTCCCCCCCCCTCACCTATTAACAACACATTTAATGATGATTGGGTTTGGTTGAGTGCTTATGTGTTATGATCATCAGTGAGTGCTACTTTCTGAACATTAAAACATTCACTGCCATTGACGGCGTTAGAAGACAAATATCCATGTTAAATGGGAAGGCTGGCAGTGAATGAGTTAAGTCTTCTCCTTTTAGGAAAAGCAAACTGAAGTCGGGCACTTTTTAACATCCATACATTATTTTCATAGAATAGTTGTAATTTTTTCAAAATATTCAACAGTTCCCAGGTTCCCTTTGCACTTCATGTCATTCTACTGTGCTCTCATTATCCACCTGCACCTCCAAGACCTCATTCGTGCCTTCCAACAAGAAGGTAATGACGCCACCGGCTAATTTATTTAACACAACATTTCTATGTGAATTTGTATTCCCCTTACACAGTGTTGCTCAGATCAACTTTCAAATCTTGCCATCCAATCATATGAGGATAATACAACCTCAAATGTGTCTTTTGTTGATGCGATGAGCTGCCGAACAAGGCAGTAAGGGGACGTATTTTATTTTGGCGATGTCATTTGGACATTGATTTCTTTTAGATGTCTTCCTCGTTGTTGACAAGCGAAATAAACATCCCCCCCCGCCAATGAAACGAAGACGGCTCCGCTCCCTCGTAATAATCTTCACAAAGTCACCTTGCCCATGCGAGCTATAAATACACGGCGGAAAACAGTGTTTGTTGACTGATTGTCAGGTAACACACAGACTGCATCGGCTTTCATTGATGATGATAGAGGAGGCTGGATAATGGACATTTTTGCACAGTGCCACACACACGCTTTCATGTGGATCATGGCAACACTGAGGTATTATCTGAAGCTAAATTTTGTAGCATTTTTTCATATATATATATATATATATATATAATTTTTTTTAAATCAAAATAGGAATCAAATTGAAACCCAAATGTAACAAAAAACTTACAGTCCGACTTAGATCACGACAATAGAACTTGATATTTGAAAAGTTTTTTTTAAATAAAATAAATGTATTGCACAGAGCAACTAAAACATAAAAAAGCACAAATCTTATCTTCTTGTGGGAGTTAGTCATTATCGGCTTTTTACCCAAACACAGCAGACAAGTCAGCGACGTTCACCCCCCCCCCCACTGAGTTTTCTAGATAGCCTGATTTAATTTACATTAACTGTGGCCCTCTTAAGTCCAGACTGAAAATCAATCCAGGAGCGATGGCAACACGCACGGCGGGCATACTGGACTCGTCAAATTTGGATTTGTTTGCACAAGACATTTTGTACTCGTCTGTAAATTGCTTTTAAAAAAGATTATTATTAATTAGACTTATCTTGGCTCAGCTTTTGCACTCTGCTGGCTTTTTAGGCAAATAAAGCCTAAAAGCAGTAGAAATGGGTCATTTGTAACCTTAAAAGGCCTTTAATACTGATCTCAGATGAAGCCTACTATTTATTCTTCACTTCACACCACAATGGCTGGATAGTTCTAAGTAATATTGAAAAGTACGAAAAAAGAAATAAAATAAAGTAGAACTACTAGCGCGACACTACACAGTGTAGTGTATGATGTGCTGCACCCACAAGTGAAAATGTTTTCATTGTCTTTACGGGCATATTACTTTTACTTCCACTTTGCTTGCCTGCTCAGTCTGCTTGTTTCAACCCCAGTTGTCATGGTAACAAAATCCACACTCGCCATTGGCCCAGGAGTATGCGGGGCAGGTTTCCAGTTGCTTGGTTTTGTACTTTCAATACAGGCTACAGTAGTTCAGAACAAGTGACGCAATCGTGTGGAATCTTGCACACTTGAGGATGAAATAATAGTCTCTTCACACACGCAAAAAATAAAGACATGTGAAGCCGGTTGAGAGCTCTCAGTATCCCCTCATTGCCGCCACAGTTTTCACATTATTGCGGTGTCACAAAATCAATGATCTTGCGTCATCCGGACCTCCGACAGTGGAGGCACCTTAGGGAGTCAAGTGAGGGGAACAAGACCGCGGGAGAAGATGGATGGACCGTCGCGGCGCCGCACGTACACGCGGTGACATTCACACATAAACCCCCGACTGGCAAACAGATCAATTCGAACATCCCCTGCACTGCTTGTTGATATTTCACTGCCGGCCGGAACCTTTTGTGCCTTTATGATGCCGAACAAAGACACAAAGTCAGGTCAAGTGTGTAGCTGATAAACTATAGTACAAATGTGTGTTTTGGACATACTTGGCAAATAAAGATGATTCTGATTCTCATTCTGATGTCTAGCTACCAACCTAACTACCTTGATAGCTAGCCTATCTTAGCCTATGGACATTTTCAGTTGAACAGTTTCACTGACGTATACGATAGATGGCGCAAGCAATAATAGAATAATACAAATAAAAGTAAAAGTAGCGAGCAGAATGTAGCTCAATGTAACGGAGTAAAAGTACCATTTCCTCTTCATAAAAATAATCAAATAAAAGTAAATATGTTGCGTTAGAACTACTTTGACATGTACAATTGATTCCAAAAAGTATTTAAGTAAATATAACGGAGTAAATGTAGCGCGTTACCACCAACCTTTGGCCATTAATGTATAAAATGCTGGTAACAAAGGTGAGTGCACCCCTAAGTGCAAATGATGCCCAGTAAGCCATGAAAAATGCCCAATAATGGTGGCCACACAACATATTGACACTTTCTGCCCTATTTGGACATTTTCACTGACTCACTTTTGTTGCCTGTGGTTTCGACTTTTATTGTGTGTTATTTTGAGGCGACAGTACGTTTACACTGTTATAAAAGCTGTACACTGACTATAAACAAAATAAAGTAAATTGTACCAAAGATCCATTTCTTCAGTGTTGTCCCATGAAACACAAGAATAAAATATTCAGAAAAATGTGAGGGATGTAGTCACTTTGTTATTTTTTGTGACATTTTTGTTTCGTGGTGTGCCATGGGATTTTCTATGTGTCAAATATGTGCCTTGGCTCAATAGATGTTGGGACACACTGCCAGAGAGTTATGTGAAGACCCCGCAGCTCATGTTGAACATTAACGTGTGCCCGTCTTGTATATGCTGATTAACTTGGAGCCATATGCCATAAATGTCACTACTAATATGGCACTAAGTGCACTTTGCAAACAACTGTAGGGCCCCTTTTCATTTCTCTATTAACATGTGACGCCCATATATTCTTGTCACATTATAGCGCACCGTGGAATTGAATTGAAAATGTTGTCTCGAATACTGTTCTACTCCAGCAGACAGAGCAACATATTAATATATCAAATCCCTCCCAGGTCTGCTACCTCCCAACCTGTGCTAGTAATATACTCCGTGATATATGCCGCCAAGGCTCCAATAACATTATTAGATGGCTCGCTGATGCTTGTCTCTCCGTATTGCCTTTATTTTGAGCCGGCCTTCTTGCTTGTAATGCAAAGAGATTAGATTAGAAAAAAAAAAAAACAACAACAAAAAACAAAGGCCGGCTTTACACTGGAGGACTATGTGACTAGCTCAGATTTGTCTGTTTACAGTACGAGTGTTTTTAAATGAACCATATCGCTGTGTTTGCTAAAGCATGGCCAAAATGTTCAAGACGCATCCGCATGATGTAGACCATATTAAAAATAGTTTGTATACAGTCTTACTCCTCACACATGCTTTAAACACATTTAAACTTAATATAACAGACTTTTAAATACATTGTAAACGTAAAAAAATATATATAGTACGTAGTTTAGTCTTTTTGGCAATTATTCTTCCAACATCTTCACCCTGTTTATTGCCACTCAAAATTGAAGCTTACCGTCAAACAAAGCATGAAACCAAGAATTACACGTGGCGTGTTTAAAACAACCACAGCACTGCCTTAGGAAAGTCTGCTCGCTTAATGCTACCACACAATGCAAAACGGCATAGATGGGCTAATAAACAGCATCTGTGGCGGCGCTCTCAGCAATGGCTATTTGAATAAGAACGGTGCTACAACACATGTAGACAGACAGTTTAACAATACTCAAGCATATACTCTTCATCCTATGTAAAAACAACATTATTGCAGTTTACAGTCTGATTGTTTACAGTCCGGTTTCCTCCCACATCCCAAAAACATGCATAAATTGGAGACTCTAAAGTAGGTGTGACTGTGAGGGCGAATTGTTGTTTGTTTGTATGTGCTCTGCGATTGGCTGGCAACCAGTTCAGGGTGTACCCCGCCTCCTGCCCGATGACAGCTGGGATAGGCTCCAGCACGCCCGCGACCCTAGTGAGGAGAAGTGGCTCAGAAAATGGATGGATGGATATCTCAAGGCTGTACAAACGTTTAAAATGTAATTTCCCATAATATAATCCGAGACCGTTTGTATGCGTTGGTGCCGCTGTTTTGGTTAGCAACAAAGTTCAACAGTTCAATCTTTAATGTCTCTGTGTCGATGAACTGACATACTTAGAATGACTGTGTGTTTTTTTGTTAATTATTATTTTTTTTGGTACATGCAAGTGAACTGGCCCAATTTAAAGTACTGGAAGTAAAGCTTCTAAAGCAAAGCTGTATCAATGTATCAATCGAGCCACTGGTCAAATGGAATTGCCTCGGAATAAATATAGGACTCCAGCCTGCTGAATTGGCATCTAATCCAAACTCCCGCCCTCGGTCCCTCCCCAGCATTTTCCTACTTTACTTCAACGCCATTGATTAAAAGGCTGTTGCGATACATTTATGTCCACTCAGCAGGATGTGATGTAAGAGCAGGGACGTCCGCGCCCCTTCCATGAGGGATTGGGGAAGTACTAGTTTGGGACTCCATCAGCTCTCCACACAATCAGCGCTGTGTGCTGGCGCCTCAAAGCTCGAATGGAAATGAACTCGCTGATGAAGTGATGGTGAGCTTGAAAGAGTGTGCGAGGGATACAGTGATAGTGTGTGTGTGTTTGCGCATGTGTGTGTGCCGGAGCCTGTAATGCGTCTAGACAATGAGGAAGCACTTTTTTGACTTTTTGACCGCTCTCTTCTGAGCTTCCTGTCACTTCCTGAATAGATGTGGGTGTCTGCCATACCTGAAAGCGGTTGAGGGTCATGGCATCAGCAGAGCACTTGGGTGTACTCGGCATCCATACTAATGCGCCTCACGGCAGCAGGGAATGCTTGATCGTGTCGAAAGGCATGGTCCCTGCGGAGCAAAAACAGGGGAAGACCGGCGCAGTTATTTTTATGAGCGGCTCTGTTTGTGCACAATTGTGTCAAAATGGCAGTGGTGGGAAGTCTAGAAGTACAAATGCTTTGTTACTGTACTGAAGTTCGTTTTTCAGATATTTCTATTTTACTTTTCATCACTGTCGGGCTGAAACCTTGTACATGCAAATATGGTCAGTATCAAATTTTTTCACATATTGATCAGTCCCCATGTGGTCTGTTATTTCTATATATTATTAACCGATATAAAGTGTTGAAAATAGCTTGAAAGCAAATCTATTAACTCTCTTGGATACTCCGCCTCCTCTTGACTCTGCAGGAGCCTAGTGGAATTATGTCGCCTCAAGATTGAAAGTCTGTATGTTTAATAGAAAAAAAACGAGTGAAAATAGTTGGCTACATATATTTGAGTAGGCTTGTTTTGTTAAAAATTGATAGCTGTAATGCCTCGGTGGAGAAGGAACTGGTCAGCCACAAAGGTAAGGGCGTGCAGATTAATTTTTGCCGACTACTTTTGTCTATTCAGCTAATTTTTTTTAATTGTATCTCTCATGGCTCTAAGCATTGTGTCCATAACGTTCTAATCAATAACAGCATAATAGAGTAGCGTTTTTCTTTTTTTTTAGCAAATTAAATTACTGATTGAACATGATTATAGGGAGGTTTTGGTGCAAAACAGTATATGAAGCAATATAAGGTGTAATGCCAACTTTAACAATGCATCATTCGGTAACTCAATCAAGATGGCATTTTATTTCCTGAAATGTGGTTTTAGAGATGCGAGGAATCCGCCTGACAGTGACGTTTACATTTTTTCTGACAACTTTTTACTTTGACTCCCTACATTTGAAAACAAGCTTATTTTGTCAAAAATAGGAACAGTATGTAAGGGTTGAAGATGAAAACATTTAAAAACAGAACCTACACTTTGATAGTCAAAGCTGTGCAAATAAAGCAACAATGAAAAAAAAGATTTGCAAAAGCTGTATGGAAATTGTTGATTGAATTCCCCAATTGGGAGAAGCACTGCTATTTAATTTCCCTTACAGGATTAAAAAAGCATATCTATCCATTCATATGCAAGTTTTGTCTGACAAACAAGCAATCTTGAATAAAAAAATGGTTTGAAAAGCGTGAAATTTGTCCTCTTGGGCCTTTGTGCACACCAGTACAATTTAAACAATCTCCCCAGCTGGTCTGTTTCCAGTTTGTTGTAAACCTCCACAGCTGGTGTTTATCCCAGCCGAGCAGGACAGCGCATTTGTCTCATGGACTCTGAGGAAAAGGAAGCTTTTCTTTTAATATATAAATAGATATAAATAAAAAGGAACCCTATTTCACTCCAGGAGATGACGTGTATGCCTCAGTTTTGACATTATTCCTCACTCCTTGTGATAAGAGACAAGTCTATCCCTTGTACCTTCGACGTAGCGACGTGGTTGCTTGTTCTTCGGGGGACTAATGGCTCGCAAAGGTTACAAGATGCATTATTTCTTTCTCAGCAGTGACCTCAACTCACAAAAGGTTTTCTGGAAAGTTTTTCTCTACTTCTCATCAGGGTAAACGCATGGCCGTGCATGTGCTCATCAGGAGGAGGGGACGACAGAGATTGAGACTGTTTTTGACATGACCGACAGAAATGTCATAAAGTACAGAAGTAGAAGACTAGAACTTTACAAGGAAGCCCTTATGTCCCCTTGACGTTCTATTAGTGCATTACTCGTGAGGACCAAAAACCTATGAGTACTTGGATGTGGAATAAATGCTCAAACAGCTTTCCATTGGTGTTTGTGCGCTCCTGCTTCTTGCTACAGTTTAAAAACGTGATGCTAACGTGCGGATAAACGGGGGCTTGTAATCCGAATTGTGAATGGAAGTGTGAAAGGTGGTCTGTCACTCTACATCACATTGATTGATCAGCCCCAGGGTGTACGGCGCCTCGCACCCGATGTCAGCTTGGATAGGCGGCTCTGCTGTTGATGACTGGTATACTGTACAGTGGAGTCGCACCGGAACACGGTTCATCTTTTGACCATTTTTAAAAGATCTTTTTTTGTCTGTTGCTGCTCTGTGCATGTTAAAGCAAAAGTTGTTTCAAGGTTTATGATTACCGTGACACCAATGCTAATTTCTGTTAGTCCGTCTATGACTTTTCCCATTATGTTACGATGAAGCTCGTGGACTTTCGTTAGACAAAATTATCTGGTTTGGGTGAACAGTTTGGTGATGAAATATACAATGTTTAAATCTCTTTTGTTTTATGTGACTCTTTTCCAGTAAACTAACTGGATATGACAAATGAACTCTGATTTAAAAAGCTTTGCATGTGAGTCTTCTTTTCATTTCCTCAAAGTGATGTTATCCGATAGGCTCCTATTTCTTGACAACGAGAGAGCGAGCCAATAAGGAATACTTTACAAAGTGTGTTTTAAAAACGTGGTAAAACTATATAATTTTTTTTATTATTTCTTATTTGGTCTCGCTTGAGGATTTTCACTTATCGCAGGTGGTTCTGGAACGTATCCAGTGTGATAAACGGGAGTTATATATGTGGCTGTATGGATAGAGCATTGATCCATGTGCATCAAAAGGTGCAGTGAGAGTGGTGCTGCTGTTTTCAACCACCAGTGCTCTTCAGCCCTTGCGTGTTGTTTCTGCTTAGAAAAAAGAGACCAAAAAAAAGAAGGAAAAAAAAAAAATCCACATAAAGGCCTACTCTGCCTTGTGTGCTTGAGCTAGATAAAGGCTTTATTGCCGTAAGGCCGTACTGCACTCGGCGCGGGTGAGAGCCGCTCCTCTAAAGCTGTCCACTGTCGGAAAAAATATTTGTTGAACTAAAAAAAAAAAGAACCACACATTTCGCTTTGACCTTATCAATGCTTACATGGAAGAGTGGTTTAGTTTGGGTTTAGATACGTGGGCTTAGTTGGTTCAGTATATTGTTAAATGCACTGGCTAGGCTTATTCAATAAGGGATCATTAAATGAGGCCCTCATATGGCAGATACACACACACACAGGTATTACACGATAGTAGGAATATCAATACAGCAACAATTGTCTTGTTCAATATGAACAGTATGAAATTATAACAAGATGAAAATATGGTTCTGTTTGGCTACATTTTTTAAATGCATTCAATTAAATTTGTTCAAATAATTCACCCAAAGATGACGTTCCAAAATATCAATTATATATATATTAATAGCAATTATTTTTACATTTATAAATAAGAAAATATCTCTGTTAAATTACTCCATATTATTGAAAAATAAATAAATACAAATGATTAAAATAAAATACAATATAAATATATTTTTTGTAAATAAAAATATGCATACTTGGCAACAGCCCTTACACATTAAATTATTGTGAAAGCAATAATATTAAATTTGCTCAATAAAATGAAATCCAAGCAAAGATGGAATTAGTTTTGACTGGAAAAAGCATGTAATATAATTTCGCTAATTGAAGCTAATGTATCGATACCGTATCACAAGCGATAACAACAGGATATCATTACGTATCGGTATTTGAAGCTAATGTATTGAGACTGTATCACAATAGATAAAAGTATGCTATTCTCATTATTAAAACCTAATGGGCTGAGACTATCACACGAGATAACAGTATGATATCATCACGCATCGCTATTCAAAGCTAATGCATTAATACTATGATCACAGTATCCCAGTAAAAATATTGCTGTAATGTATGGCTTAGTTATCGAGGTTCGTAACCAATCGGAAGTGACTGCAGGTAGCGGTGGTGGATTTATTGGGGAATCCTGATTGAGTACAAATTCCGCCGGCCTCCTGCAGCGCGCTGTCTTGCCAAAATAATGTGGCGGTAGTATATCTCGTCTGTTGGCTCTGGATGATGCACTGAATGGATCAAGCAGAAGCCCTTACACAACACCTTTTGGTATTTGGAGGCATCCACTTTTGTATTGTCTTGTCTATAAAAGTGCGAAAGAACCCCAGCTGAAATGCTTTTATATCAACAAGCAGGCATGTTTGTAATGAATTAGTTGATGTATACTATATCTGATGACTGGGTAGCTTGGAACTTTTGTAATATATTCGACGCTTATAGTGTTTTTCAAGCAGAGCTTTCCCCCTCTCTGCTTCAATCAGAACACCAAATTACAGTGCAAATTCGCAAAAGCGAGTTTCCTGATTGTCACGGACATTAAAGGGGGTTAATAACGCAGCAGCTTGCCACTCGCCGTCTCATTTAAATGCATACAATGCTCCATTTTCCACGTCTTTTTATTAAGGTAAGTTATGTGGGATAATATAAGCACCACTTTGATGTATGCAAACACTTCCTCGTGCGTCATGTACAACCACAACATAAAATAGTGGTAGCTGTTGGGTATTAATCATATCTATGTAAAGGCAGAATCTGTAAAAAAAAGACTTGAAGGGCACACTCACACTAGAGAACGCCAAGCATGCTCAACAAGCACAGTTGCAAAACAGTTACACGAAATAAATGGACTGAGGTACGGCTTGTTAACTGTGAAGTTGGTATTAGCATCTTTGATACAAATTTTATGAAATATGTGGTAGGCATATTCAATTGCACCCTTAATAAATGACACACTCACACTTGCGAATCTGTACAGTTCAAAATCAGACTTACGTCTTTTAATATGATATGAAAGTACCACTACAATGACATGATTTCAAGATTGTTTTATTTGCATTATTATTTTCAGTTTAATCTTGGTTCAGCACAGGAGCACACTGTGGTATGTCTTAGTTTCCACAGCAAATGAGCAACACATTTTAATTAATTGACTGCCACAGTCTAAGGTTTGGCTGCTCTTGTAAAGAGCTGCAGTGTGTCAGACTGAGCGCAACATAATCACACGTCTGTGTACGAGCTGTGATGTAGTGGCTACTCTCTAGCTCCTAAATGAGGAAAATCAACTTCAATTTCCACGGCCGCCATGCTGGTTGCTCTTGATCCTGTTAAAAATCCATTACTATTTAGCGCCCAAGTAGGAACGTTGCCGGATTCGGCGCAACAAGACATTGGATGTTTACCTCATTTAATTGTGATCACATTGTTTTCTCCCCACGAAAAATTGAGTAGTCTTGCAAGTGCGGCAAAAGTGTGATTCAAATGAATAAGACAATGCATATTATGCCTCTCTTGCTCACGCTCATTATTCTTAATGTGCTTCTGTGGTATACCTCCGAGGTGGGGGACATGGGTAAACATAATATATTATGCGTTCCATACAATCATACATTTTAGGGAATACAGGAAACCTGCAACAGCGAAGGAGATTGCAGTCACAGTAACTCGGGACTTGCCTGAAACGTGAAGACTTGAGAGCTACTTATGTCTTGCACATATCATTTGCCTAATGGCATAATTGCACACATTTTCGTCAGCTTGCTAGCTAAATTTGTGTACAACTTGACATTGTTTTTTTTTTTTTTTTTTTTTAAACAACATTTGTACTAATTTGAAGTCTAGCTTCACATTAAAATGATTAAAACGTCTTTAAACACTGTCTTAGCTATTTGGGTGCCAGCAAGCTAAGTTTATGTAATTTAATGAATGCATAACCTGCCTCAAAATAAAAATGTTAAGGTTGTACTGTTCATCGATGTCACATTGGAATTATCTGAAATTCGTTTGGGCGGCACGTTGACGACTGGTTAGAGCGTCTGCCTCACAGTTCTGAGGACTGGGGTTCAATCCCCGGCCCCACCTGTGTGGAGTTTGCATGTTCTCCCCGTGCCTGCGTGGCTTTTCTCCGGGCACTCCGGTTTCCTCCCACATCCCAAAAACATGCGTGCTAGGTTAATTGAAGAGTCTAAATTGCCCGTGGGTGTGAATGTGAGTGTGAATGGTTGTTTGTTTACATGTGCCCTGCGATTGGCTGGCAACCAGTTCAGGGTGTACCCCGCCTCCTGCCCGATGATAGCTGGGATAGGCTCCAGCACGCCCGCAACCCTTGTGAGGAGAAGCGGCTCAGAAAATGGATGGATGCATGGATGGATGGATGAAATTCGTTTGCCTAACAGCATAAATGCTGTTAAAAGTTATTATTGAATTTTTTTCAGTCCAGTTGCCTCAACTCAACTCTTGTGGATTACCATGACCTTGATGATTTAGAATCTACATCAACAAAAAACGTTTTTAAACAATTACTTTGGTACTTTTTTCATCGATATTATGACAGTTAAAAATGATTAAGACAATTATGCCATTACATTAATGAATTGTGACTTACCACCCACCTCAACTTTTACATGAGATTTGAGAGTGATGTCATATTGTGATAGCTATAAATCCCACCCATTTCTTTCAGTGTTTACTATACAGTTGTAAATAAGGCGCTGCGGCGGAAAGATTTTCACGAGAGGAGCGTAAAGACACAACGCGTTGCCGCTTCGTACCGCGGCCTGCTTGTCAAGAGTGAAGCAGTCGTATTGGTAACAGACAGGCAAATGGTGCAATGAGGCGATTAGCCTCTCCGAGATGAAATTACAACATTTATAGTCAGTGCTTAGCACTAAAATCCTTTATGACCCTGCGCTCACTTTGCCGGATTGATCTTAATCCTGCAAGCTGCCACAATGCTTGCCTGAGGAGCATGATTCCAAACATGGGCCGCCTTTGTGTCAATGACAATTATTCTACTGGAAAAATAGTAATAGTAGTAATAGTAATAAAAAGTCATCCACTGACAGGTGAATGACAAGCTACAATCAACACCCATACTCGATAACACGTAGGGGAGAGGAGAATTTACACCCACCCTTTTTTCAATGAAAGTTTAACACCCACACTTTTTGTCACACTTGAGTGGGACATTTTCCCGCCTAAAGGCTCCAACACCCACAACCTTTCTACTTTTATTGCACAGCGAGCAGTTGGATACAAAACAATTCTTAGTGTTACAACAACCACATTTTTCCTCAGTAAACATTTTCAACACCCACCCTTTTTGTCACACCGGGCTGGCAATGTATTAACAGCTACACTTGAAAGGATACAACACCCACACATTTTCCCTGCTGTTATTGCAAATGTTCTTTTTAAAAATTACAGAGAATCCAAAATTCCTAGCAATGTAGTGTTTTTGAATAATATTATGGAGGGAAGCATATGTTAAGTACAGTAAGTAATAGTGGTCTCAGGACTCAGTCTTGTGGGACTCCGTAGTACAATTTTACTATTACATGGCAAATATTCAAATTAGATTTTGGTCTCAGATGAGTGCTTGGGGTATCTTTTATATTGTGGTCACAATGAGATTATTTGCTCCGCTGTATGAGACTAATTTCTAAACTTTCTACAATTTCTTTAGAATGTCTTTACTTTGAGAGACATACTGTATACTCTATATTCAACATGTATTAGCTTCTTAACATGAACAAACAACACATCTCAGTTGTCTTGTAGCTGGATAAAACCTGAATGTACCATCATGGAATAGAAGCAGAAATAGTACTCCCAAATTTCACTCTAAAAACCTCATTGAGTCCCTTCAGCCTCCATAATGGCTCACTGTTATGTTTTGGCTATTTGTTTCCATATGCCCTTGCCTGAAGGTTGCGAGATGTATTCTTTCTTTCTGAATATTGTCTACGAAGTGAATCAATACATCCTCATCTCTAAACTCCTAATAATCTCCTCTGCCACCATTAATACCCCATCTTTTCTTGTATTTAGTCACGAACACTAGCCACTCGGTTTATTTAATTAGCAAGGCACTTGGATGCTCACAGTATTCTGCTTTCTATGGAAAAAAAAACCTGAGGATTTCTCTTACAACACAGACCTTGTAAAGCTTGTGTGCGGGCATAACCTCGCAAGACTGTGGATTTGTGGAAATGTCATTCTTTATTAACCCCATGAAGGAAAATTATCATTATAGTCTGCTGCATGAAGATGAAGATAGCATTGGCATGAAACATATAACAATGCATTTTGGTTATTTTGCTCGTGGTGGGATGCTCCCCATTCATTTTGCGGTCTATTAATATCACAGTATAATGGCATTGGGGGGGGGGGGGTACAGTATGTCTCAATGTACAACCGCAATTCCAATGAAGTTTATAAACTTATTTGCAAATCATGTTCAACCTATATTGAATTGAATACACTACAAAGACAAGATATTTAATGTTCAAACTGATAAACCTTATTTTTTTGGGGCAAATAATTATTAACTTAGAATTTTACGGCTACAACACGTTCCCAAAAAGCTGGGACAGGTGGCAAAAAATACTGGGAAAGTTGAGGAATGCTCATCAAACACCTGTTTGGAACATCTCACAGGTGAACAGGCTAATTGGGAACAGGTGGGTGCCATGATTGGGTATAAAGGGAGCTTCCCTGAATTGCTCAGTCATTCACAAGCAAAGATGGGGCGAGGTTCACCTCTTTGTGAACAAGTGCGTGATAAAATAGTCGAACAGTTTAAGGACAATGTTCCTCAACGTACAATTGCAAGGACTTTAGGGATTTCATCATCTACGGTCCATAATATCATCAAAAGGTTCAGAGAATCTGGAGAAATCACTGCATGAAAGCGGCAAAGTTCAAAAGTCAGCATCTGTGATGGTATGGGGCTGTGTTAGTGCCAATGGCATGGGTAACTTACACATCTGTGAAGGCACCATTAATGCTGAAAGGTACCTCGGGATCCCCCCCGGAAGAGCTGGATGAAGTGGCTGGGGAGAGGGAAGTTTGGGCGTCCCTGCTAAAGCTACTGCCCCCGCGACGCGACCGCAGATAAGCAGTAGAAAATGGATGGATGGATATTTTCTGTTTTTATTTATGTTTCAACACAATGTCCCAACTTCATTGGAATTGGGGTTGTCGGAGGAAATCCGCTTTTTATACCTTTTGGTTTGCTTTTATTACATGGCCCTTCCTTTATGACATGGGCAATGATTAAAAACACACTGGCAAGAAGAACTGTTTTACTCTTATTAGCTTTATTAATTATTTGATCACTTTATTGAGTTTAGGAGTATCATTTAAGATTCTCGAATCAGATCTCGTCAGGGTAGTTTTCACATTCTGTGAATTTATGGAATGTATATATATGCCTCCGCTGTAGACGTCTCATTTAATCCCAAAGTTAAAATTTAAAATGACAGCAATAACAGTAGTAGGCAGAAAACTGCTGTGATGTGCATAACACACAAGATTCAAAAACAGAATGAAAATGTCTTCCTTGGGATAGGGGACATGATATGGAGGCTTTAAGGTGGGTTATGAAATAAGGAACACTATTCACACTGAAATCCCAGAAAATACTTTGAACAGATCTGAGTTGCTGTGGAAAATAACGTGGTAGAGCTCATACCGGACTGTGCCAACTTCGGGGTGGAGTTGAACGACCGTGCTGTATTGCACCTCACATGAGCTCTTGAGTCTTTTAGCATGCCTCCAAATGAAACAATGATGTCCCAGCAGTGGAGGTTTATTCATTTCTTATGTCAGAAAAGCTAGAGGTTGCAAAACAGGACCGGAGCGTCAAGAGTAGCCGGGGGAGGGAAGGGACAATAAATCATTCATAAGAAGCAGTGTCTGAGGGCCTGGAGCACTGTGGATGGAATATCTAGCGAGGGGAGGGAGAAGGTGAACGGGGGGCTACCTTTGAGTACACAACCCAGATAAAGAGCGGTGTGTTGGGAATAAATAAAGAGGGGAGAGGAAGGTGAGATGTGAGAAGGTGTACATGACAACAGGGGAAGAGGAATTAGAAGCTACGCTCTTAAAGGAACATCTGTCAGCGGAGCGTAAAGTTTAGGTTCAGATTTTTAAAAAAAAACTTGTTTTCAGGCTAATAAACGAAGCAAACATGGCAGTGCAAATGCGGGATTAACATATTCTGTTCATCTTGTCACGTTGTAATGACATGTTGTTGCTGCATAAAAAGTTAGATTTAAGTGAAACATACACCTTGTTGAAGAGAAGTTTGCGTTTTTGAACATTTGTTTAAAAATAACACCCATTGCAAGACATAATGGCAATACGAAATATTGGTACTTGGGATTAGCGAGTACTCAAATCTAAGTACTTAGATGCTGTACTGCACTAAATGGGAAGCACAGGGGCTGGCATGTGCGGGTGCAAGGCAAATGATGGATACAAAATAAAGACAGCACAGCAGCTAGTAGATCCTCATTTGTCGACGTGCAATCAAAGAAAACCTCAACAGCGCTAATTTGGGCGTCCTTGTTCCCTGCAGGAGCAGAAGGGCAGCTCCTCTGCGCTCTTCCCCTCTCCCGAGTAGCCAATGCGCACTTCGCTTTAGAGCATGTGATGAAGTGTGAGAGAAAAAGGCAGTCTCATTAGGTGCTGGCCCATCGGCGGCCTCCAATCGTCCACATCTCAGTGGAGCTCCATGACCTCATTCCCCACTCCCCCATTGCGAGACGTGCAGTCGGCATCAAGGCAGGCATGCCTCCATCGCGATCCACATCGGATGCTTTACTCGAAATGGTAGCTTTCTGTTGGGTTTTTCCGTTTTAAACCCATCGCGCTGCATCTGTCGTTAGTCAATAGCCGGGACTGAGCGCTATTATTGTAATTGCTTCAAATGCAAAGTTCTCCAGTTTCGCCTGCCGCATATTGGCAGTCTGGTCGGATTCAAGCCTGCACCATCTTTCAAGTCTTTGTATATTGAAATAATGAGGGGCTTTTCCATTCTCACTTTAGTGGTTGCTCGGCTACTTCACTTCTGAGTTTGGTTTAGCAGAGGGTTTTGGAAAAATCTTTTTACTTGTGACTCGCTTTGGATCCTGACCCTGAATTTGGTAATCTGATCAACATAAAAAAACAAAACAAAACAAAAAGTAGGTAAGAGTCACCATTGTCAATCAATCAAAACTACAATTAGCGTAACAGTGTTTTTCATCAATTGTTAGAATTTGTTTTGATGGCAGTCCGTTGAAATGTGAAACCGGTCAATAGGGCAAAAAAAGGTTGGGTACCACTGTGATGGGAAAAAATGATGTAATCAATGAATCGACTTCAAGGTGGTTGTTGTGGCAATATTTTCTATATTATAGTGAACCTCTTGATATTCTCAGTTCAGCATTTGCAAATTTGCGCATTTGTCGATTTTATTTTGAACCTATCCTCTATCATTCTCTAAGAAACTTGTATTGACTGTTTTTGTGGTCAGCCCAAGCAATGACAGTCTTGTTTTGGTTGCATCTTGGTGCCAATGTTGAAGTCAGTTGAGGAGTTTCATTTTAAACATGTACATGAACATGTAAGTGTTCTTTGCTGGCATCTTGTGGCAATTACAAAACCTTTTAGGGAGGTGTCAATTAGGCAGGTTTCATCCAATCACATCCACCCAAAGAAAACAAACAAGAGCCAATAGCAGCAATACTAGAAGTTCCATTTTAGGCAGTTTTTATTTTCAAGGTGGAAACTTTGCATGATATTTTCAAGGAGTTAGTGCAAAGGTGGCCAGTTTGTATTCGTGGGGTGAAAACAAGGTCAGATGGTCAGAAGTCACATGTGATAAAGTAAGGACAGGAAAAGCTACTCAAGTATGCCCCGTGTATTAAAATTAAAATTTAGAACATTCCTTGAGGATAGTTCTAAATTCCACCGGATTACATTCTATTTTAGGTTGAGGAGGTTTTGATGAGAGGCTCTGTGCTGGAAGACACGCATGGGCTGGAATATCTTGTGGAGACCGGTCCACTGGGATTAATCAGTACTGAAAATGTGTGAAGAGAGGCGCTGTGCTGAATTGAAGGCAGTGGGAGAAAAAAAATGGTAGAGTGAAATGTTTCTGGATTTCTGGGACAGTAAATGCCACTCGGACTGTAAAGTTCATTGGGGCACCACTGAGGAAAGGAAAGTAGTTGGTGTAACAAATCAATGTTCCAATGGAGATACAAGTTAAGAACATCATGTTACCGGCTAGAATAGTCGAGCGTAGATCTCCTACAAGGTCAAACAGTCCTTAATCCTTATTTTCTATGGCACCTATTCTCATCTGGGTCCGTGTATACCCTTGATGTGTCGCCAGCCAATCTTGGTGCATAATCTACTTTTTCAATCAAATAATTGCTGCACAGTCCTACAAACTGATTGGAATGAGTGTTTGAACTGTAGCAGATGGAGAACTTCCACCTCAATGCGTGGGGGGGCGGCTAAGATCCTGAGGTGATCTCAATCAGGCATTTAGCCAAAGCATATCACCAGCATCACCTACTCTGGTCTGGTGCTTTATCTGCCAAGGGCTCACGGCATTACCTTTCTAAGTCAACACATTGCCACAAATGACATGGACATGCTGTCATTTTGTCTGCTTTAATATAATAAACATAGCAGGATAATGCAGACATGTAGATATACAGAACTCGGAGACGCTCCCAACTTCTTAGTAATCCACTGGAATATTAGTTGTTCTTTGCAGTTGCTAAATAATATATGCTTGTGGGTATTGTTATATTATCTGTCTACATGTGCAGCGCCACTGTTCGTGTTAAAATATCCATTGCTTAAAGGGTTATAACACAGTGACCCTGATGCTATTCATTAGCTGGTCAATGGTATCTTGCATTGTTTGTTAGCACTGAGCAAAAAAGACTTGTTATCCAAAACTGAATCTTAAGAACACAACTTCTTATTATCGTGTGAGTACACCCCCTAAGTGAAAATGTCCAAATTGGGCATTTTCCCTCCCTGGTGTCATGTGACTCTCAGGTGTGTTAAATGCGAATTGTTTGCTTGTCCATATGTGGATTAACTGCCGCCTCTTGCCCATGGTCAACTGGGATCGGCTCCAGCTCACTGCTGTAGAAAATGGATGTATAAATGGCTATAAGGCCTGTTGTGTAAATGAATACGAAGAGGATCTTCTTCGACTATTACCGTGTTTATTCTGGCCCGTTACCAGCGGGTGCTTACGTGTAGATAAAATACGGCTTTTGCAGAGTGCGCACAAAGCAAAGGCCGAAACCGATTAATTCACTACAGGAAAAACTTGGATTTCTATTATTAACTTGTACGATGAATCTAAAACGGGAGAAGGTTTTATGACTGAAATCCAGAGATTTACCACACTGCAATGTCCATTTTAGCATTTTAATGCATGACTGTAAAACCCTAAATCGGGAAGAATGGGATTTTCACCTGTAAAAACAAGCGTTCGGGAGGGCTCCCTGCAACAAATCTCTTCTGCTCATCTGATTTCTGGCATCCGGGCAGCGGGGAAACACTGTTTGCAGAAATCTAATGAGTATATTACACTGGAAATGTGAATGTGATGAGTAAGGAGGACACCCTGCCTCCCCGTCTCATCCCCACTGTGGCAACGCCACTAAATTTGCCCAAAAGGCCATAACGCGCAAACCAAATAGTGTTCAGCGGTAAATAAAGTGGAGGTAAGCAGAACGGCGAAGAGAAAATAAATGAAGCTAAGTGAGGGGGGGGGGGGGGGGAAGGAGCAGGGGATGTGCGAAAGGAGGGAGAGCGCATTGGTGGCAGCTTTAATGAAGGCTGTGAGGATGATTAATGAGCGCCTGATGGTGCGAGAGGCAAAAGAAATGACTTGCGATGGCGGTGATGACAAAGACGGCACGAGGCTTCTTCAGATGGGACAGAAGTGAATGGCCCATCCCTACTTAACCTCCAAGATCTAACCTGCTGATTCAATAAGCGAGCAATAAGTAGGCTACGACTGTGATCAATGGTAATTAGAGTTTGAATAATCTTTACCGTTTGTGAGATATGCGTTTTTTGTTGTTGTTGTTGTTGTTAACAATTTCAAACTGTTTCAACGTGTCTTGATCATTTCAAAATACCCAAGGGATCTAAACATTTGCGACTTGACACCTCATCCTTTAATCCTCAAAGAGATGTGTCTGTTCTAAGGGGGCGTTTCTGTCTAATGCCGAGTACATCTTTCGTTACAGAGACGAAATGACTTGCTTTTTTGGTGTGAGAGAGATTTTGTTGTGCGTGAGAGTTTTTGGGTGTGTATGAGTATTTTGGTGGGTATGAGAGTTTCTTGTTCTGTGTGAGTGTTTTTATTGTACGTTTCTTGGAGGGAGTGAGAATTTTGAGTTTTGATTTGCAAATGTTATTTCTGGCCTATACGGCAGCTCATTACGAAGCTAATGGTGCTCTAAAAGCAGTAACAAACATCAGTGGACATTTAAGTAGATAAACACAAGTACTAAATCCACACTGATGTTGGTTTTTCGCTCCTAATCTCAATCAAATGAGGGGGAAGACCGTGCGCCACATCTCTCCGAGCAAGTCGACGCTATAGTTCTTCTTATTGATTTGGGTGAGGTCCTTCCCTCAATTAGGCCTTGTTTGATTCTATTATTGTTAATGCAACAAAAGAGGACAAAGGCGACAGTTTTAGACTCAATGAGCCGTGCAGTCCGAGGAAATGACATTTCTGCTTTAATACTGCTCGGTGTTAAGGATAATAAGGTTGCACTTGAGTCAGGAAATGATTCCTTATCCTTCCTCCAAATCAGACATGCCTTTGCCAAAAAACAACAACAACAAAACAAAACAACAACAACAACAAAAACCTAGTAAGCAGTATCAGCAGTTAGCGTGGAATCGGATCACCGGGTGAGTTAAAACCTTGGCAGCAGACATTCGGATGCAGCGGAGGCGAAAAAGACATTTTTCCCCGGCTCGGAATTACATTCGGGATGAGAGTGGCGCACGTGGATAACAAGTTTTCATTGCCAACTTGTCAAATGCTGACACCATAACGATTGCTGCGCTCAAGAATTTAAAACGCAATTGCGTTTCTTATGTTTAATACCACATTTTTTCCTTAGCTGTAATGCACCTTAAAGCCATTTTGAGGCATTTTAATCCCTTACATACTGAACATTTTTGCAGTAGTTACCATAGAGATGACTCAACACGCCCTATGTCTATTTCGGCTGTACTACAGCTCTTGGTTGAATGGATTTTTCTATTATATTTTTTCCTGTGCTGTCAGTCGATCAGGAAGCACATCCTCTCCATTATCGCGGCTAATGACAGTGTCAGGCTACATTCGCAGCCGGCGCCGTGCTCCATACAACAAATGTCCTATCAGGAGCGACTGATTATGATATTTCACATGAGAAATTGCAAGCTCCAAAAAAAAAAAAATGAGAGTATTAGAGCCATACTGGAAAGTTACAAGAAAAAAGTTGCCGAGTGAACACGTACAATGAGGTAGCAATATAGACATGAAGACACCAAGGAAGTGTTTTAAGAAAAAAAAAAGAACCATTAACATGCCTTTTTCCAAGTAAGAAATACAGCACTAAAGTTAGACAAGTGTTGCTCTTAAGGAGTGGATGAGACAAGGACACCTTAAGAAAACATTTTCCACGGATGGCTTATGTAATGACAACAGCACACGCACACCCGCATATACAGTATATCCGCATTTAGAACAACGCTCGCGCTCGGGTCACTTGTTTGTGACGGACAGCTTTCAAAAGGTGGACGGAAACCACCGCAGCGGTGAGCACAACCTCCGCCTCTCATTGACCATTATCTTGTCAAAAGGTCATTGTGGTATGACCTGCTGTTTGTGTGTGTGCGTGTGTGTCTGTGTGTGACGGGAATAAATTAAGGCGGGCGACAGGCAGAAAGCATCAGAGAGGAAAATGGCAGGAGGAAGGGTGAGTGAGCAGATGTCGAATGTTTGACGCTTGCCTGTGGTTATACGGCTTTTCCACACAAACAAAATATTAGCCGCAGCACAAATACATGTTGATAACATGTAATAAGTTCATGGGTAAGTTCGTCATGCGAGACGTCAGCAAATCTCGTGTCACAATACAATTGAGTAAATATTGATTACAAACACTAGTGGCTCCCCAAGCTTTGTACACCAAGTAGGAAGAATGTTTTTTTTTTAAAGTGCAAATGCGACTGTATTGTACTTAAAAGTTCAATACAACCGAACTGCACTTAACAAGCGTAACTGTGGATGTTGAATAATGATGTGAATGGAAAATATATCAATAAAGTTTTAAAATTTCCAAGTATTTGATATGCATAGTTCAGATATAAGTAAAAAAAGACTTATAGTGACAGAAAAAAAAATTCTTCATTGAATTTTGGCAAGCTTTTTTTGTATTTCATTTATCTGACAAAAAAAAAAAAAACAAAAGCATGAAAATCAATGTTGTGGCCAATCATCAACCCATCTGAGAGCCAACTAATAATTAGTAAAAAATGTATGTTATGGATTTTTTAAAAATTTAATATAATATATAATATAAAGATTCTGAATATTAAAGTGCTAACTGTCTAGCTCTCCTCTAAATTTAAATATTTTACATGTTTGTATTTCAGGCACAAGAAGGTTTAAAAAGACTGACTTCTTTAAAGTAAATTACTAAACAACTGTTTTTGTTTGAAACTTTTGATTGATAATTTATATGTATATTGTGTAATTGTTAAAGGAATGACTCATTTAAAATTAATTTTAAAAAACATTCTTAATTTAATTTAAATTTTTCAAATTTGACTTTTCAAACATTTAAATAAAGATATTATACATAATTAAATTATTTCATTAAAAAGATGTTTTATAAATTTTTTACTTTCGATTAATTACATTTTCAAAAATGTCCTTAATATTTAACATTTTATTTAGGTTCAGAAAGACTCATTTCAAATTGAATAAAAGTAATTCAATTCAATCATTAAAAACCAACTATATTTTTAGACATTTAATTATAATTTTATTTGTTTAGCACTACTTGATACATCTATTTTGTAGTTTTAAAAAGACAGACTCAAGAACATACTATATATCATATATTATTAGAATTAGAATATGAATAAATAATATTTTTACAGCAGTTTTTGGGAAACTGAAAATGATTGTCTTTAGGTACAAATGGATGAGGGTATTTAAATGACTCCTTAAGGATTAAGAAGGGTTGCAATGTGTTTTTGTCAATATAGTAAACTGGGAGGGGAAAAAATAAATAAAAAAATATAATCGCCAAGATCCGGGGGAAAAAAACACAAAAGGCGAGACAAAAGAAAACAACATAATATGATGACGCTAAAGTGGACATTGATTTGCACCTGTTTTCCTAAACAATTGCCTCTCTTGGGCTGCTGCGTTCACAATGAGTCCGCCGTTGATTTGAAATATGCTAATACGGCAAAGGCTTCAAGACAATGAGAAAATGGCGGCGAGAAGATGATGAATTAATGCCTCTGAGGCATGGCGTAAAATGCTAAGAGGCGGGGGTGAGGGCCAGGGAAGGCAGATGCTTCCATTTGCCAAATGGAGGCCGGGCTGGAGCCTCTATGGTGAGATTTATTCTTAAATCCTAAAAAAACGTAAATTCATAGAACAGGATTTATGATCACTGCAGGTCATTAATGGTTGGAATAGTAAATCTTGCCAGAAGATGATTTTACGCTCACCTAAAGTCACTCTCTCTTACATTTTATTTGGCACGATAACAGAAAATCAAGCATAAGTGTAGTAACAATGTCATTTTTTATTTTCCACATAATTCTGCATGAACGAAGTAATCCGTCACGAGGTTATTATTGTCACGTGGAAACGACGTTATAATGCCTTTATAAGGCCTGACATCCAATAGAGAGAGGGCTTCTTATTAAAGAGGAAGTCTGATGTTATTCTATATTTCATGTGAAATATGAAGTAAATACTGTACAATGTCAGCTGTGTGTTGGTACAAACTACCCGTTGTAATTCAAGACCAAGGTATACACTGTGTTCCAAATGATTCAAATAATTCTGTTTTTGCAATTTGCAGTGCATTGAAATTTCATATCACCAATAATTCTATCATCACCATTTATATTTTGGGATTTTATTGTACTGCACATCAGGGACTTCGAAATATCGCAATAGCGTTAGTGTATAGTATTAAAATCCAATTAGTACAAAATGCTACAGCAAGACTTAACTAGTACTAGAAAGTTTAATCCCACCTGAAATTTAGTTTCCAGGTTTTGTGACTTACTCATAAAATATGACATGGCTTAGCACCTTCCTATGTTGCTGACTTAGCCTGGCCTCTTATTACTTGCTCGTCTTTTGGCAACTCCAAGAGCTACAAACAAGTCAACAGCGGAAATTAGAGGGGCCACCTCTGTACGAATCTCGATTTAAGACTTATTTCTATCCTCTCGTATTTGGTTAAACTATATCCAGTTTGCAACTACGGTAGGTGTTCCCTGACAGTTGGATTTTGGTCTGTTTTACTGCTGCTTCTCCTTACAAAGGCGGCACAATGTCAGTTCAAAACTCTACATATTTTGCAGAGGTCTTTTTGACGCCTGTAGGCCCTTTACCAAATGAATGTCTTGTTGGACTCGGTGAGAATCTACCAACAATCCAGCATTAATCTAACCTAATCTACACTACTGTGCATATATATATTTTTTTTCTTTGTTTGAAATTTTGCACCCTCAAAATGTATTTGCCCCTTGAGTATAATGATAACTGAAAGAAAAACGGGACACGCAAGACCCATTTGTCATCCTCACTATTTCCTTATATTTGCCTCCCCTAAGGCAGTTATGTGTTTGCACACTGAAAATTGTTTGTTTGCTCTATTTCTACTATCTTCCTTCATGGGTCACTTTTCAATAAGTATGGCAATAAGATTGAATTCCAAGGCAGATTTTTTTCCCCCCCCCCACCACTCCCAAAAAAATGAATTCTTGTGCTATCTAAAATGAAGCCGATATTGTCCAATGGTTATCCAGAGATGCTGAGGTATTCTAGAAGTTTTTTTGTGTGTTTGTTAGGTTTTTTTTTAAACGCAGCATACACCATCATCATTGTGTGAATGAAGCAATATAGTAAGCGCATTTTGGAAGCTGCTTTAAAAACGAAACCCATTTAGGGGAGCCTGGGGCAAAAAAAAAGTCTCCATTGTCCCTTTATGGTACGATATAATTCCTCATAAAAGCCAGGATGAGTTCTGCAGAGTGAGGGCTACACTTGAAAAATAAAAAAAACTTCTTCAAGTTTAAAATGTTGATGTAGGAAAGTGTGTTTCTCGTCAAAATATCCCAAGGAGCAAGAATTACAGTTAACTTTACACACACCATTTTGTGTTGCTGAAATTAGGCCATTCTGAGGGAGAAAAATAAACAAATAATATACATTTATTTAAATTTGTCGAAGGACACCAGCCATAAAGAAAACATAATTTTAGCAAGTTCGTGTTCAAACTATCATAGCATCAAACCCTAGTCACCCTCGTTAGCACAGCATACAGAAGATGTCCGTAAACTTGTTTTCTGGGTTTGGTCATGTGACGTTCCGCATATAGCGGATAGAAAACATAAAGGGCGATTATTGGTTTGCGGGCGGGGAAATCCCTAATTCGTTAAAAAAAGAAATCATGAAAAACAACAAGCAAAAAGTTTTTTTTAACACCCAAAAGACCAACTGAAAGTAATCGTAAGACGGTTAAGCAGCTCAAGGCTCAAACTTCCTCCCGTTATGATGTTTATAATCCGCTTACTGAACCGTTAACTACCACTGACTCACCTCCGAGCATCAAAGTTCACAGTTAACAGAGGATCAACATCAACCGTCAGTCAACCGCAGTTTGCAACAGTCCCCGGCATCTAGTTTTCATATGTGACACGCGTCAGAGGCCGGCTTGAAAATGCGCTGACTATGGCGGCCGTTATATGAGCGCATCGATCTGCTTCGGTGCGGTTGAGGCTGAACAGCGGAAGGTAAGGAGGTCTTATAGCTTCTATTACGAGTATTGATCAGCGGTGGCTATCCGCTATCACTCCATCGGTCATTGCCGCCACCTCCGAAGGTGAGCCTCCCCTCGGTACAAGAGCCGTGTGGGCTGTCATGCAAATGGCGGCAAAGGAGGAGATACAAGCGTCCATACAATAGGCGGCGAACGCAAGGGGCCATTCTTTAACCGTGGCTTTGTTGCGTCTTCTAGTACAAGTAAATGAGGCCATCAAGAAAGCGCCATTGTACCTTTCCCCAGGTCATTTTTGCAGTATATTTCCTGTTGGATCATTGCCTCAAAATGACTTGTATGTGCTGTAACTGCCTCTCAGAAGCACATTCAAATTGTAATGACTCTCTCTAAACACTTTGTTCCGTTCAAAGTCACCAATTAATCCTGGTACCGGATACGTTTATGATGCTGTAATGGAAATGTCGAAGTATCCTTGAGCAAAATATTGAACGCCCGCTTCCTACTTGTGATTAGTCATTCGTGATGAGCTGTTTTGTTTTGATTTTTTTCCCGTATGTTGAGAATATAGATATCTAAATCAAGCCGCTATCTCAGCTCTCAGACACTGTGGCCGTGTTGGCTAAACGCGCTGAAACCACACCCCGCTCAACTGTCACCTGTCAATCAAATACCACTTGTACGACTTGGAAAAATTGATGCTACTTCGTCTAGCATCTTTCTTATGCCTACACATAACTGCATGTTTGAGCCACTAAACATATTATATTCGCTTAATTAAAGCCTCCAGTGGTTAGATTATAATCCACGCTGTGACAACAAGGCACTCTAAAGCGGCCACGCTAGCCCGAAGCCCCAGTCCACACGCTGGCTATCTTTTGGACTTTTTTTTTTTCCCCCTTCCATTCACTCTTCCGCCTTCTCCCCATGACATGCGCACACTTACGGCCAACAACAAGGCACTCTAAAGCGACCACGCCAGCGGACAATCCAAAGAGAAGATGTATTTTCGGGTGTAGGCACAGCTAGCTAGTATACATAGAGACCCATGAGCTATATTATGAAAATGTGATTAGAAAGGTGTCTGGTCGCCCGTCAACAGCTCAGTCAAAATATCAAAACGTTACTCTGATCTAGTCAGGTATTGCAATATAGTTTATTGATCTAATCCACCCACCATTTTAGACCCTAATACCGCTTTATACGTTCAGTTTATGAACAAACTAGCAGAAGGCCTCGGTCATAAAATGACAACTGTTCCCTGATGTTGTCATTCTCTGTTGACTGCCTCTGGTAATCAAAGCTGTGTTGAATTTGTTACTCTTGGGAGCCACAGCTGACACCCAGCCAAAGTCAGCACAGAGGCTGAATATCAGTCTGAGCTCCGGAAATAATGTGAATATCTTCACAGTGATTATGGTTCAGAGATGCCAATGTTTCATGATGTCACCTTATCAATTAAACTCACATTCGCCCCCCCCCCCCTCGGCTATAAGAGCCACATTTCAGAGCAGTCAATCAAAGCTAATTAGTCTCAAAAGCACTTAGACGTTCTGGCTATATTAGTCTTGATGACACTAATTCTATTATTAAAGAAATTGAAAGACCCTTAGCAGAGGTAGTGAACGTGAAAATTATTTTTTGGGCAGAGGAGCAAGTGAACATTAGTGATACACATACACAGTACTGTATAAAAACTAACTGTAATCATATGAACTTTTGAATTTACCAAATTAGCAATTTGTAGGGCATTTAAATGACGCTACAAATCTGACAGTCATTTTACCAAGTGTGGTATTTGAAGATTTGAAAATTCGATTTTTATCGAAGTATAAAATAAAAGTAGCAGTGATCATCCTACTTTCAATGTTGTGTAAGTTATTAACACATTTTGTAAATAATTCAGTTATCAGTTTACCTCCATTTAGGGCCCTCTTGAAAAAAAACAGCAGAAAAAAACTGAGTATATTTTAGATCATCACACAAAGGATAATAGGAAAAAAAACAATCGCTGCCAGTTTCCTCTCAATTACAAAACATCCTCATTGACCATCTGCACTAGCATTAAATCTTCCAACCCCAACAGTCATGTAGCTGAATGGAATTGTGCACACTGACTTTTGGACAGATTTTTCCACAACATTCTCGCATGGTTCTGAACCATACGACGACACAAAATGTCTCTGTAGGTCTAAGACACAGCTGGTAGAACACACAAGGAGCAGGTAAAGATTGGCAATGGGAGATGGGTTGAAAAAGTATACACGCAAAAAAACAACAGCAGTAACCTTACATTCTGCTCGTGTCCCATTTGAAGGTTACACTGCAAAAAAAAAAAGTCAAAATCTCACCAGGAATGTCTCATTTCTAGTCGAAACTAATCTGATGACACTTCAAATAAGAATCATCACCTAAAAAGTAACTTGTTTTGAGACAATTCTTCCTTGTTTATACTCCCTATTACGTGCTCCAGTTAGCTGTCGTTTGTCACTGTGATTCAGATGAATTGAACAGGAGACAGAAGAGTGTTTCTTTAGACGAGGCAATTTGTACCCTGGCCGGGGATGTGATACATGTCACGAACAAGTCCGGTCAATTAGAAGTGTGTCACGTACAGTTCAGGCGCGCGCCAAAGACAAACTCGAGTGCAGTCAGACATTTCCAAAACGAGGCATTTCCTCGTTGGGACTTGATTTCAATTGGCGTTCGTATGGCTTTGATTCGATTTGGGCCTCTAGCTGTTGCGCGAGACCCACCCTATATGAAGGGAGGCATCTGCCTGAGCCGAAAAACACTTGAGCATCCGTCTGGAGCATCTGCTGCGCTGACAGGTGGAATAAATCACTTGCTCCACTGCAGTATTGCTGCACACAGACCCGACGCTTGTGTGGACCGCAGCAGCTTTCGGCCGTGGGCATTGTGCCCTGCAGAAGACGACCGAGGTACTGCTTGGAGTTTTCCATCCCCCATCCCCCACCCCCCACCCCTCCCTTTGGTGTTGATATAGTCTTGCTACTTTGTAAGTTTCTTCATCTACTTGCTTGAGAATTGCCACATTGTATACAGGTCAACCCGCAAAGTGAGTAAGAGTGGTAAAACAAACTTTACAGATCAATCAACAGTAGGCCTAAATGTTCATCATAAAGATGATAATCATAAAGATTTGTATTCCTAAAAAGTACTATACTATATATTTAATAATATTATAAGCCACTAGAACTTTACGGACTTTAACTATTCAACTAAAATGTATTACACATACAGTAAGTTAAATAAACACTGTACCTAAATAAATTGTCCCAAAAAGTTAAATACAACTAAAGTGCACTTAATAAATGTACTGTGCTGGTTTAAAAAAAAAAAATAAGTTTAAGACACTGCTTGCATTTTTTGAAAAATTCACACTGCACTAAAATGTGGGGGAAAAAACAAACAAACAAACTCTAGTTAAATGATTCAATTAAAGCATATTTAAACATGTTTAATAAAAACGTCACCTAAATGTTTACGAACAGTTCTAAAAGAATAAAAGCAACTATTGTACTTAAAAAGTTAAATATAACTGAACTGCAATTCACAAATGTACTGCACTCGTTTAAAAAAAAGGGATGAATTAATTCAAGTTTCTTGACACAACCAAACTTCAAATTGGCCCTTGATGACATCGGCATCGTTTAATGTGGTTGGTCCGCAAAACTTGTTACAGACAACTTCGACAAGTGAAACACGTCTGTTCACACATGAATACATTTAATAATCAACATCTGCAGTGAGCACGATGTATATGTTATTTAGGTTTTTTTTTTTTTTTAAGTTTTTCCATTTATTTTGTTATTAGATACATATTGATTCTGAAGTGCTCAAGATGAGGTACGTGCCACGTGTGATTCATACTCCTGCCACTATTGCAGCTCAGAAAATCAGAGCTTATTAAAAATAATACTGGAGGCAGGAGAGTGGTGTGCAACTGCCGGTCCGTTTTACATGCACTTTCTAAAATGGAATTGCTGGACTGCTGCAGTATGTACTATGCATTACACCAGAAGAGAATTGTGCTGTGCATGTGGTCCAGTCGGAGTCCATCTAACAGTCAGGTCACTTCGGTTTATTTCCATAGGGTCACTTGGGATTCATACCGTCTGGCCATTTACTGTGTGCTTGCTCCTTCCAGGCTGAGAGGCCTGGTCGCGCCTCTAAATCGAGGCTCACCAGGGGGAGTATCGGCATGACAGATGACAGCCTGCGAGCTCGCTGTAAGTGCATCAGACAGCAGCGGGGGGGATGGATAGAGAGAACATTTCGGTCCTTCGCTCCCTGCATGTCATAGCTAGTTTAACCCAGTGATGGGCGCTGCGTGGAGCTTTCAGCCAAAATATTGCTACTTTTAACATCTCCATTAGAAGTCAATAAATGTCTCAGTGGTATCAAAATGTTTCGGCCAATCTGGTTGACAGAAGTTAGCGCAAGTGAGAGCTGACTGACACACTGTGAGTCCTGCATGAAGCCTGCTTCATAAAACATAAGGTAGTAGTGGCTCGACAACAATCTAGGGCTCTTCGGATATGAGACATTCGAAATGGAACGGTTCTCGAAAAAAATAAAAACTGCCTGCACAATCTCATGAGATCCAATGAGATTATGTAACAATACTCACAGGGATATATTCTTTATCATCTGTTAAGAACGGTTAATATTACTGTGTCTTACTGAGAAGCTGTGATCGTCTCCATATATCTGTATTATACTGCCCCTAGTTGGCCGAGGCACGCATACCAGAAGAAGCAGCACAAATTATATTTATTTCCTCTCTTGAACATTTTAAAAAAAACATTTTTTATTTTTATTCAGTTGTATCAGTTTAGGTCATATTGATGATGGGAAAAGTTTTGAAATGATACATCTTGGACATTTGAACAGGGGGGCGTTGTCGACTTTTTATATCCAAAACGTGTCAATTGAGTCACGAGCATTCGTCCAAAGACAAAACCAAAAATGATGTCAGTCATTCTCAAACTATGAAGAAAAAGGGACATCACACTCAAAAGCAACTCAATGCTACGTGTTATCGCCAAGTGATGCATAAATATATTAGACGTGGTCGCTCCCCCTCCCTCCTTTGATACATTGGGTCATGAATTGTTCGAGTTTAGAGAGCCCGTCATTTCATTAATTTTCTACATAGGAAATAGACATTGATGATTAATAAATAGATTACAAATTTACAACCAATATAATTGCATGTAATCAATGTCCGTGTGCTAGCAGAACAATAGGCAGAGAAATACAACAAATTTGGGGCACTTCATTTCGTGTTCCTTGTATTCAGCATTTGTCTGCTCTGTCCAAAGCTCTCATCTGTGTGAGGAATGAACTAGAAACGCAACTCGTGGTGTGCCCCAGTGTTTATTAATGTAGAAACTATACGCCATAGCATTGTGTCTCGCCAAGATGCAAGGCGCAGTTAACAATTGGGAGATGTCCATTGGATCACAACACAGTGTCTGGTGCTGTTGTTTGCCATGGTTCTCCCACTTTCAGCCTGTTCACTTTCATCATTTTTAATATCCTCAAACTGATGAGGGAGACAACCTCGCTAATGCCCAGTCAGATTAGTCATAAATCACTTGCCAATCACACTCTACCCAACTAGCAGTTGGAGAGCGAGGCTAGCCGGGCGTCGGGCTTGAATCTTTTATTTGGAAAAGTTGTTTGACACCTAATTAACTGCTTGAGAATGACCTCTTTAAATTTCACAAAGCCTTTGCCACACTACATAAGTTTGTTTGGACGAAAGGTTTTCACCAGACTCATTGAATCTACGTCAACGACGACCAACCGACAAGACTGAACTGAAACTAAAAGGGCCACACCTCCTCACCTGATTGCCTTGCACTTTGTCTTTGGCCCCATGGATGGTTTATTGCAACTGGAGTGCATTCATATTTATATTGCAGCCTGCATTGTATTTGGTGTTAGGAGTCGCTAAGTAAAGTGCAAACAAGCTAATCTGGAAGACATCGGAGGTTAAGTGTGAAGGACAGGTCTGATGATGTGAAAATGTGAACAGCATGATGAAGAGAAGTGTTAAAAAAAAGCAGAATATCCCTAACTTTCTCTGAGTAGTGTACTATTGTATGCTTTAGCTCGCCTACTTTTGATTCTGCACACACACACACAAATAGAGAGCAAATATGAGGTTCTTCCTCCAGTGCAGCAGACGTAAAGACACACTGACTTCAAATGCTCCTGAACGTACAGAGGTCATGCCTGACACCATTGAATGGAGTCCATGTGAACTGTGTGTGTGTATATGTGTGTTAGTTTGAGAGGTATACAAAAGTGTTGGATGTCTCCCCCTGGCTTACTGATATTATTGTTTTCGGCCTTTGGAGTCTCGTCGTATTTCATTCACTGAACCGCACACGTTTGTAAGTCAAGTCAACACAGGTTTGAAACAGTCTGTCATCTTAAAATATGAAGTTTTAAACCAGACACCAGTTAAATAATTTGATGACGCGCACACTCGGCAATTCAATTTCCCCCCATTTTCCGTCTGACTCGGTCCGTATCATTCGTCAAGTCATTCATGCAGCCCCAGCCATGTCTAATGCATTATTCGGCAGATGTTCAGGTGTTGTTGGAGGATGACTGTGTCACGTTGGATCAGCTGATGAGAATGAATCAGAGCATGAATCAATCCCGCCCTTTATACTGCAGACTCTTAATAACTTTTGGATGGCTTTAGATTTCAAATTATTCATCAGACCATTTTAACTTGGTGTTGAATTATTCACATTGCCTTATATACTTGTATGTTAATCAACCTTGGTGGGTTGATTAGTTGGTACAGTCCACCGGCATTGGGCCCAAATGACGTTACCTATATTCACCAGATGGATCTGCAATTGGAGGAAGAATATATGTATGAAATAGCATTCAAGTTTTTGAAAATATTTAAGTGGGAATTGCTTTACCTTTGAATCTACACTATATTAGACTTTGCATTTTAACGGTTCATAGTAAAAATTTGTTTTAATGTTGAAGGTGACATTTTTTTTTTCTTCCAGATTTTACGGCACCCCCAGGAGGCCACGGCGCCCTTAGCATTCACCAATATTACCTAATGGATGAGCCATCTGCTTTGAGGCAGAGGGGAGTGGACAACTTGGTCTGGTTGGCAGCCAATAGCAGGGTCTTAGAATCGTCCCATTGACTTGTAGGATTTGCTAATAGGGAAAATGGCTTCTCGTCCCGAACGTGGTCATGTGACTGATCTGGAAAGTTGCTGACAGGCGAATATTCCAAGACGCTGCTGCCATGCACGGCTGCGTGTCGAGTGTGAGAGCAAGTGTTTTACTCGGCGCCCAACAATCTGTCACACTCCCTTGTCTCCCACTTTGAAAAATGTGACAGTTGCATTGAATTGTGGTGTAATTGGATTCTATTTGCCCCCCGAAAAGAATGGTTGCCACTTAGATCGCCAGTCTGAAAAAAAACTATTCTCTCATTGGTTCATTTGGATTGTCAATCACCGCAATCGCGCAGCTTGTCTGTTTGATGAATGTGTTATGGCTTTTGGAAGAAGAGTGGACCGCTCCAACTATCCGAACTGAGATCGGTGACAAATTGTAGACATAAACATGTTGTTAATTTGCTTGAATTTTTAAGAAAAATATAAAAAATAGCAAAGAAAATTGTGAGGAAAAAAAAAACACACTCGTCCAATGGTTTATATTGCACTGTAGTTGCCTACAGATCCCACAAGATGGTGGTAAACCTTTACTTTTGTCGAAATGAAACTCATCAACTCACTCCGCATAGTTCCATGGCACCAAGATGCCACAAGTTGGTGCCAAAGTAATACTTTTATTGCTGAGGCCTGAGCACAAAAACAGGAAACAACGAAGGATAGGTTAAAAAAAAATATGTCCCCCAATCTGTTGTTGAGTAAATAAACAGTCACCGTGTTCATCGTTTCAATTCAGGTAGTGGCTGAACAGCCTCCTGAAAGGGATTATGTTTGAGTTTTAAGGATCCACTGAAGGGTCCATACCCCAAAAATTACACTAAAGCCTGACGCACAGCCCCGAAGCAGAATAAACAACAATTTATTTTAGTTTTGATGTCCAACAGGGAGAAGTGGTGGACTGCCTGTATCACCCGCCCAGCAAACCGCCGTCGCTCGTTTCACTTTTATGCACTACGGCATCCAAGGAGAACAATGCGATCGAACATCTGTGCGGTTATGACTTTTCTCGCCAAGGAGCCGTTGGGATGTTGTTGTGAGCGCATGAATTTGTAATGGCGGGCATCTGAGGTCGACACAGTGGTACATGCGATTTTTCATTTTTTTTTCGTTTGTTTGTTTTGTTTTTAGCTCAGCTCTCGGCGGATCGCTTCAGAGCAGCTGCCTCACACGTTGGCCTCTCTTCAGCGGCTATCCCAAGTAGGGCGGTTGGCCCCGTGCTGACTGCGGAGCTTACAGTGTAAAAACATGTATGACCGACCTGCTTTATTAGGGCCAGCCACAGTTGGGCCAGTCGAGAACATCTGCCACTGAGGCTGTGGCGCAATTAAAAACGATGGGTCGAGGTTAGGGAAACCATGAAGTAAAACCCACATTATGATCGGAAATAATGTCTAACCATGTTTGTGTGTATATACTGTATGAGGAACTGTTTAAGACAGATGTTACCTACGCTTGGTTTCAAATGATTATGCACGTATGGTTTATGGGTTCAAATCGAGGCTCCGGCCTTCCAGTCGAGACTTTGTGTTGGTTTTCTCTGGGTAACCCCATTCCAAAAAAATGCGGGCGCATGCTGATAACACTGTTAGCTCTAACGCCAGTCTGTGTTAAAGCTACAGCTGTGTTGACCTTTTGGATTTGACATGATAGAGTTGATCCGCGTGACACGGGAGGAATCGAGGAATGTGGGGTTCCCACTCGAGTCGCACCATTTGACTCGAAATATCTATTATCTTTAATTGTATTAAATACTCAAAATCAAATAATACTTGAAATGAGAGAATAAACGTACATTTTCTAGAGTGGTTCTCTTGGGCTCGGTCATGTGAAAAGAATAAGGCACTCACTATAAACGCTGAGTCAATAGTGTGATTTAGAAGTGTTCATAAACTATGTGGCAAATGAGTTTAAATATGCCAATATTAAATGCATCCCTTCTCAACTTTAATGACCCGTTCGCATTCAATTGCACCAGCGGGCAGAAGAGGAGTGATATAAACAGAAATATTGTTTTATTTTATCATTGTTGACCGCGGAGATGATGTCAAACACGATGCTACTGGAATTGATAGCAGGGAGGCCGCAGTTTAATGAGCCAAGCACAATATCGAAAAGGCTCAGAGAGGAACAATTCATTAATTTGCTCTCGACCAATCGCATCACAGGCCCTGAAAAAGGCAAAATACACAAAGTTGCAACCCAACTTTAAAATAGAATACCTTTATTGTCATTGCAATTCACTGAACTGTATAGCGCAATTAAATGGTATTTGCACCTCTGTTCAAAGCACAGAATATTAAAAATATTAAAACAAATAATATATGATGTGGCAACAGTATAATCGTATCTGGCAGTATTTCAAATGAACAAATGTATGGCAATGAATGGAATTAATAGAAATGAATTGTATATTTGCAAACTGTATAGTAAATTACAGCTCCTGTATAGACTGCATAGATGGCTAAATAGCTAGCTCGCTGCCAAGCTCTATTATCTTCTCATTCGTGATCACGATTGTCCGCAACCAGTTTCCTCTTTGGCAGGATCCAAACGATTCCTTTCACATTGCTCACTGGATTGACCACAACTCAGAACAATGGAGAAAGTCCACCGCGCTCTTGTGAAAATCAAAGCAGAACACCGCGTTGCATCCTAGCGAGAACGGGCCAAGTCCTCCCTTGAGTCCGGTGAAGTTGTTTTCCCCCATTTCGAGCGCATGTGCCAAAATAGACCCGTTCGGTAAAGGTTGTTACGATGATGTTTGTAGTCCGTCTCTGAGGACCGCAAGCAGTGTAATTATTAAGTCCGCGCACCTCCGCGATAGAGGGTGACACATAACCCGGCAACAAAAGGCTTCCTCAAGGTTGTGCTGGTTGAACATCTAATACCCCCTTCAGCAAGACAACAGTATAGCCTTTAATTAAAAGACCGTACTTTAGTTGTATTGATTAACCTCGCGGAATAACAAGGCAGAGGTAATCCCGTGTAGCCTGCGGATCATCGAGAATTCAATCTTTATGAAATACATTATGAGGCTGTCTGCAAGATGCTTTGATTTGATCAGATAGCCTGTCACACAAGTAATGCATACTGTACCTGAATGTAGTCATTATTACAATAATTTAGTATTAAACTGTAAAATGCTTGTAATTTGTCCGTACGGGCTTTGCACTTGCGCTGTGACGTGCTATTTAACGAAATCACTGAATCAATTAAATTATTGACATTGCTTAACTTTTTGGGGGTCTAAAATGCAACCACTGATCTTTTTTTTTTTCTCTCCCAAAGAGAGAAGAAATTGACACATCAATAAAAAGCCAGACCAACAAGTTAAATAGAACAATTATGCAGAGGAGGCTAGGTAAAGTGCAAAGGCAGGTAAGTTGCTCATTGGCAGATGGGGAAGGAGCAGGATGGTAGCTGATTGGTTGACACAAATGGACCAGAGGAGTACACAAAAGGTTAGGAATACTGTTGTACCGACTTCCAGGTTTTTGAGATACGAGCTGTCGCTCAGCCGATTTTTCCTCTAACCTTTTGAAGGCACGTCATACTGTTCAGTGTTTGAGTTCTCTACAGCTTGTTGCTCTCTCACAAGGAGCTGAACAGCAGAATTCACAAGCAACATGAAGGAATGAGTACATACAGTAAACACAGCTGTATGAGATTCATCCCTTTTGCCAGGATTTAGGGATTGTGACAGGAATTATTAGGTGGCAAACTGCCCCTCAGATGATCTGCAGTACTGTATATGTGCAAATCTATAGCGTATTTGCTCGGGCAACCCAATTCAATGTTGCCCGGAGTCATAACACTCTGGCTTTCCAATCCAGTGTGTCTCCCAGGAGATGCAGCATCCTGCCCTTTCGCCCAGATGACATTAATGTGGATTTTGGCAAAGTTCACGCTGCCAGTCACCACTTCCATGTTTTCGGCGAGCTGTTCGGATTGCTTGTAAAAGTGACATATCAGATTTGGTGCCATGTTGATGCATTCAAAGAAGTCAGCCTAAGGAAGAATCCTGAGTCACATTTTGACAAAACCAACCAGAAACGACTGGATCCCATGCAGTCTGTCAGAAACCAATTATAGTTGGGCTGCTTTGAAATACCTCAATGCGTCCCTTAACCACTATTGTCTGGTGAGAAACTCATCAGAGTTCAATTCCCATCCAGATGTCTTGAGACCCCCCTCACCCCTTTCGGTTCGTCATAAGTCGAAAGGATCGTTTCAGCGAACCCTTTCATCGCGCCAATTTTATGACTGGCGTCTATGAAGGTAAAGCAGCCTTTCTGACGGCCGTCGATCATTTCCCGAAATGACTCATTTCTTCCCTTACGACGAAATTGCCCTCTTACAAAATTTATGACATTGTCAATAGCTTTCATCCCAGACATCATTTGTGGAAAGAGGGCCGCAATTTATGTCTCGCTTCTGGAAAGTTCTTTTTCCAAGTAGCCATCTCAGGTGAATTAAAACTGTAGTCAGACGAAAACGCTGTATCAGTGAAAATGACTAGAGTACAGTTTTGCCTTGACTTTAATTTAAAGTTTAATTCTTGCTTGTAACTCAAAACACTCAGAGCTTTAAATCATATTTCTCTATTGAAAAGAATGGAAATGCCAATAATCTGTTCCAGCAACACAAAACACCCCAAATTTTTGGAATGTGTTTTATTCTTCAGATAAATAGCACTGTACACTATTGTACTGTATCAATGGTAGATTTCTTAGACCGTCTTCGGAGTTTTCCCACTGCGTTAGCATTCAGCTAGCAGGCTTTATTATGTGGTTTGATTAAATACACAATGTGAAATTCCTGTTTTCACTTCAGAATTCAACTGAGAACAGTAAGAAACAGCTTAAAGAAAGCAAACTTTTTGAAAAGAATTGTTCATTATTTGTTGCTTGTTGTGAAGTCAAGACAGAAAAGAAAATTGACCAAGCCCCGACTAGTATCTTGACTAAATACTGGTTTGTACACGGGTGGTAAGTTATGCCATAACCATGCAAGCCTCGGAGTGTGATGTGAATAAATTGAGTTACAGTACGTAATACATAGGGTTTAATCTATTCATCTGTGCTTTAGAGACTTTTTGCGGCAATTGTGCCACATCTAAAATAAGAAAGCAATGTAATCTACCTTTGCAGCGGCCCTCTCAGTAGCCCCATGAGGCAGTTGAGTCGCTGTGTGTATTTTGCCTTCATTTGGCTTTCCTTGCTCGCCAGTGCGGAGACTGAGATCAGCACTGACAACACTTGAGTAATGGCTCCCTGCTTTGGACAGGAATCTCATAAAGCTTCCGATAGGGCCTTCTATCTCGACGTAACTAGGATGGATATCTCCCCTAGTGGAATTTAGACAGTTTATTTAGGCTCAAAGGAAAACACGCTGCTTCTGCCCATAGCTGCTGCAAAAGAGAATGTTTTAATTCCAACTCAGATTCACTGCTTTGTGACAGCAAGGGAATGAACATGTAAAAGAAACGTTCCTTTCGACGAAAAGACAGAGGCTAGGAGGCAGCGCAAATTGTTTTTTTCTGGGGTTTTTTCCACTCATCGTGTTCCTCGTAATGGTAAACAATTGTAATTTTGTTCGTTGTAATGGTAATTAATTGAAATTTCGTTCATCACAATGGTAACCATTCAAAATCTTGTACCTCGTAAAAGGTAAAGAATTGTATTTTTGTTCCTTATAAGGCAGCAACTGCCATGTTAGTCAGAAGAGTATTTAACTTAATTTCAGGAAATGCTTTCCACTACATTATAACATGCAAAAAAATAATTGTAGATTGCTTTTTGTAAATGTTTTTATGTCATCGCAGAATTGCTCTCTGAATGTTCCAAACTCTTGTTTTATAACTCGTTGCATCGGGCACAATAATGCTGTCTCGAGAAGTAAACAATCAATAAATACTATGCAATTGCTTTATTGATTATTATTCTCATCCGTAGCGGAGGAACGCAGCTATATTGGTAGATTAAACATATATAACTGACAGGAGATTTCCTGAACACGGTATGTGATGCATGACAAATAAGCTTGTCAAAGTGTTTTGGCTTCATGCATTGACAGTATCTAACCACCAACGCAGCTCAACTTATCTTATCTTATCATTAAGAGACTTGTTAGCCATGGACCATTTCCAGTTCGAATCTTTACGTACTCTAAAGAACTGCTTCTCCTATTAGTTACCATGGAAATGCCAACGACTCGCACTGTGTTGCGCATGATTTGTGCGTGTCGGCATCTCCAATTGGAAAGTTTAAATGTCAGCCCTGCTGCAATGTGTCCATCATTTACTCCAAGACCACATACCTTGTGAAAGTGGTGAAATGTTGACTAATTGTGGATGGTATTCAGTAAATGTCACATAAACAGTGAAGTTACAGCATGGGTTGCACAGGTGGGGAGGGTGGAATAAAAAACACATGCCGATGATGTGTTAGCGGCTGAAAAGAAGTGAATTAATTTCGGCACTAAGCAGTCACCTCTGCTGACCTATCCACTAGGAATTATATTTTCTTTTTAATTAATCTTCAGCCTTTAATTACCCTCTAGTTTATCAGTCACTGACATTTATTTTTTTAAAAAGAGATCCTCCTTAAAAGGAGAGACTAATGAAAAACAAAGAATAATGATAATAGGCCCTAACATAAAAATTTAAAGCTGGGGATATGATAGGGATGTCCACAATAGACAAATTTGCGATATAGCCGGGAACACAACACGTTGAAACTGCTTGAGTTTGCAAAACGTTCCTTAAACGCTCATATAAAGCCAACTTCAATTGTGACTTCCAACTTTGTTAATATTGTAGAAATCAATCGCCGGTTGCTGGGTAATCGCAGGGCACTTACTGTAGAGTAAGTTACCTAGTGGTAAGTTCAGTTGTATTTAACTTTTTGGTACGTTTGAAATCAATATTTAAGAACTGTTTGTTTTTAAGCTTTTATTTAACTTATCTGCAATACATTTTACAGTTTATCAAAATGATCAATATAAACACAGTACAGTGGAACCTTGGTTTTCATATGCCCTTGTTTTCATATGATTCGGTTTTCAATTATATGTTTTTTTTGTCTAAACTTTGTCCCGGTTTTCGTACAAAAACATAAGTAAAATGGCTCCCCTGTCTTCCTTCCTTGCTGTACTGTATATCCCATCAAAAGTCTTAAATAAAGCTAAAAGTCCATCCATCCATCCATCCATTTTCTACTGCTTATCCGAGGTCGGGTCGCGGGGGCAGTAGCTTTAGCAGGGACGCCCAGACTTCCCTCTCCCCAGCCACTTCATCCAGCTCTTCCGGGGGGATCCCGAGGCGTTCCCAGGACAGCCGAAGGACGTAGTCTCTCCAGCGTGTCCTGGGTCGTCCCCGGGGTCTCCTCCCGGTGGGACGTGCCCGGAACACCTCACCAAGGAGGCGTCCGGGAGGCATCCGAATCAGATGCCCCTGCCACCTCATCTGGCTCCTCTCGATGTGAAGGAGCAGCGGCTCTACTCTGAGATCCTCCCGGATGACCGAGCTTCTCACCCTATCTCTAAGGGAGAGTCCGGACACCCTGCGGAGAAAACTCATTTCGGCCGCTTGTATCCGGGATCTTGTTCTTTCAGCTCGTGACCATAGGTGAGGGTAGGAACGTAGATCCACCGGTAAATTGAGAGCTTCGCCTTTCGGCTTAGCTCCTCCTTTACCACAACGGACCGATACAAAGTCACTGCAGACGCTGCACCGATCCGCATGTTGATCTTCCGTTCCATTCTTCCCTCACTCGTGAACAAGATAAAATGTTAATAAATATTAATTCTGTCCACTTCATCATCTATTTCACACTGTTTTGTATGTCAAGCTGTGATTAATTATTCTCGATAAAATATATATATATTTATTTGTTTTCTTTTTTACTTTTTGGCTGGAACTAATTAATTGGATTTACATTATTTCCAATGGGAAATATTACTTTGATTTCATACAATTCCGTTTTTAGTCAGACTTTCTGGAATGAATTAATCACAACAATCAAGATTCCACTGTACTAAAACACAGTAATCTTCCCTTTGTACCCTTGTCACATTTAGAGTTTGGGACGTACCAACTTTTCATCGTCACAATCTAATTCCTCTGTTTCCCTTTCTAGCGGGATTTTTCAGCAGTCAGGAGGGAGCGTCACTGTCGTTGTCAGCATGTCGTGAGCAACGCAGCGAAATTAATCATTGAAGACTCTGGCAAAGGCATTAATTTATCATGTAAAGGTATAAATTACAGGGGGTAAGTAACAGAGGCACATTAATCTTCATGGGGCAAAAACGCCAAATCGGCAGAAAATGAACACACCAGACTACTTTGATTTGCTTACATGCGGGGAAAATGAATTGTTGGATTTCAGCTATTATCATTTGAAATTTCAGCATGAAGCAACACTATTTCAGTTTCAGGAAATACTTTCGACTACATTATAAAAATATCTCATTTAAATATACATTTCCACACTATATTCCTTTGAGTGAAATGATGTTATAACTGGAAAAAACCGACTTATTTTTTGGACTGCTTTCCCCTCCACCAGACAGGTGGAAAAACATTTTTCTTATTTCAACCAAGCTCCACATGGTTTCTACCTCTGCTGTGACCATGCTGCCATTCATCAATCATATTTAAGATGCCCATAAAGCGCCAACCATATCACTGCAATAACTCACAGAGCAGGTACACTCACACAGTGACCCGAGATCCGCTTGTGTTTGATCACAGCAGATGGATCCCACCTTATGTTCTGATGTTACATCAGTGACTGAGGGCCTCTGACCAAGAGTAGGCAGCCTGTGGTGTGGGGTTTTTTTTTTTTTTTTTTTTTTTTTAAATATAAATAGGAACAAATATTCAGGCACCACCCACCTGACTTGCATTTTTGGTCAAGGAGCTTCTAAATTTGCACTCGGACTATCTTGAGCTCATCCTATAGTAATGTTAATCTTCCCATACTGTCATTTGTTGCTAGGCAGAATTGGGAACTGAAAGCAGAGGCCGAATGGAAGAATAAGTATTTGCTTGCCTATGCAGTTTACAACGCGTCCTTTCGATTTGGCATGCAAGAACCGCTGCGGCTTCATGCATTCAGATAATTAGATGCGCTGGACGTCAGTGACAATACTTTCAACAGTGATAAACTCCACAATCTGGTCAGTGTGAAAAATAACAAAACAGTAACTCATTAGACTTGGTTGAAACAGGTATGACTTCATGATATGAGATATTGCAAGTTTGTTACGATGATAAAGTGCCTTGGCTCCATTTGCTTGTCAAAAAAAAAAGCAAATGGAAACAAAGGCTTTTGCACTAAGGGAAAATTAAATCTTTGCAATCATCAACTGCCTCCATAAATCTTTGAACGATGAAAGCTATTACTCATGGTGTAGATAAAATAGGTCTTCCGCAGCCAAACATCTATTAAGATTAAGATTAAGTTACATCAAATTAAAACTGCTCTTTCGTGTCAAAACGTTTGAGAGTTGTCGCAGGCTGATTCCTGCGAGAGGTAACATCAAGTTCCTTCTACCTAATCCTGCATTTTTAGGACATAACAAGTGAAACGGTTACTGTTAGATAAGGATGGTAGGAGTCAGAGAAATCAATACCATTATTATTATCTTACTTCTGCATGGGGGGGGCACCAAAAGCTCCTTTTCGGTGGAAATGACCAACTCTAATTAAATGTATAATGAATTGTATCATGTCTTCTTTGTTCCTGTTTATTTTCCTTTTCCTCAACACGCCTAATTAACTTGTTTTGTTGGGGGGTTTTTTCGCGCATATTGATCTGTGGGTCAGTGACATTTTTACCGGAGGCATTTCCTCCCCAAAGCAAGTCACAACCATGTGGAGGAGTTTGCCACAAAAAGAGACAAAAGGAGCACTATTAGTTTGTCTTTTGTGTTAACATGCGAAACCCAATTGGGACAAAAGCCCATTCAGGCAGCAAACGTGGTGGGCAAAAATTGCTGGGTCAATTAATGGTGCCCCTGAAAAGCCACCCAGTGATATTCAGTTTCCACAGCCGGTTTCTTTTGCGGCAGCAAACCTCCATTTAATACTGCGTATGGCGCTTTGGCGAACTGGAGGCTAACCCGACTAACTTCGGGCAAGAGGCAACGTACACAGATGGTGACCTTTGGCCCAAAAGTCAACAACTGCAATTCAATATTGTGGTAGATCACAATACGATATACTAGACTGCAATCTCAATATTATATCAGACATCTACCACTAAAAAGCATCTCCACTGCTGTAAAACACTCAGCGGCATCATGGTTTAGGGGTTGTTGAAAAAGAAAAGAAAAAGCTATAAACTGCACAAAATCTGGATCAATTTAGGGAACATAGGTCGGCAACCTCAGATGCCCGCAAGCAGCTACCCAAGAGCCCTTGCAGTTAGCCACGATCAATGGGATCGCTCGCTGAAAGCAGCCGCGGCATTATCAACCACAAACAGCAGCCAAGTACCGAGACCGTTATCTCTGTCGGGGCAGCAGAGGGATGGCTCCCATCTGCAATCAGATGGATCGATGTACTGAATACAGGGGTACAATACAAATAAAAGTGTAGAAAAACATGATTTTAATCATTAAATCCATTTTATTCATCATCAAATTCTGTTCTGGGCACTCAAGCAAACTTCGAAAGCAGAAAAACATTACAAACATACATTTATTGATTGATTTTTACCCGTAAACAAAACAAAACTGGCGAAATGCAAGAGGCGGTTCTTCCGGTAGACCTGTGAAATCCGAATGAACACTGTAAATGTAGATTTATGACCATTGTGATGGCTGTCTGTATTTCACTGAAGTGAAACTGACAAAAGTGGACGGGGGTTATCTCTGGTGAACGTGCGCTGAGCACTTTTTTTATTGAATAATGCAGCAGAGCCTTTAGCTCAGCAGTCCTCACTAATGCACCCAACACTAATTCTCCAGGAACATCGCAAGCTGACTGCACAGCGTGGATGTCTGCTTGTCTCTGCTCGATATAAAGACATAGAAATCATTCATGTTCACTCAGCTGTTGAATTGACTTTTTCTCTCCTTTTTTTCTTTCTTTTTGCTGGGATTTATCGACATACAGTAAAAGACTAGGTTGCTTTAAGCCTGTTTGAATGTGGAATATCCACTGATTTTGTTCTTACTGAAGCGTGGACGTCAAAATCTTTTAATTTGCAAAATTCATGGTAGTTTCATTTAGTTAAACTGAGGTTGCTTCCTCCTCCAATCATCATTTGAAGCCATCGGCCATTAGTAGCCTTAAAACTGCATTCTGTTAATTAACGCTTGTTGTCTAACTTGGTATATTTGCATATCCACTTCTACTCAAGCTGAATCTGGTCACGGGTTGCCATTTTTGCATCAAAAAGGACAAACAGCACCAATAACAGGTGGATAAACTTCAAGACAATTACTTAAATGATCCATATTTCATAAAAAGTCACATTACTTGATTGCAGAGGCGCAAATAATAATGGAAACACCCACTGTGACACGTTGTACGTCACTTGTGGCAAGGACAAGAAGGGTATGTGACCATTTCATCTCTTTTGTGTCCAACTTACAGTCAACATAAAAAGTCTACACACCCCTGTTCAAATGCCAGGTATTTGTGATATTAAAAAAATGAGACCAAAATGATTTTAAATGTTTTCCCACCATTAATACGACCTGTACAAGTCAATTCAAAAAAATAATAAATTACAGAGGGGGAGTAAACGCAAAATATGTCAAGGAAAGCCGACTAGAACTTTATTTGGGGTTAATCTGAGGTACTTTAAATGGTGGCAGTTGTGTGCCAACTCCCATTTCAGATGAGCTTGAATTTGACGGGTGAATTCTGAATGCAGCCACATCCCCAGTTATAAGAGGGTGCGCACCGTTGTGCAACCACATCTCAGTTTATATTTGCTCTCAAATCGTAAAATAAATAATCTCCGTTAATGGATTCCGCACCAGAAAGATCCATTTGTTGGGAAAACAAAAGAAAATAAAAGGAACCAGAGAGACTCATGCAGGGTTCAAGAATCGCAAATAATGACAGGACTTTAGCTCCCCATTTAATGCTAATGCACAGAGCAGCGCAGAGAAGCACCAAGCTGTGTGTCGATAGCCCATCAACAGTTTGACGCCAAATATATAAAAAAAGGGATATCGATTTCAGGGATGAGCAGATAGAAACCCAACTAGAAAGAGAAATGTTCTACTTTTCACAGTCATTTCTACACAGGTATCTGTACTTAAGTACAGCGTGTGAGGACAATCGCCACCCCTGCCGAGTTCACAAATCCATCTGTGCAGAACGCAATAGATACTGTTTGGAAAAGCTAATTAAGAATTTATTTGTATTTGTGTGGAGTGACGCCCATTTGCAAACCACCGTGGGTGTGTCGAAGCAATAAAATGAAAAGGTTGCTGTGTTTATTTTCAAGGTGGGTGTTTTCTGTGAGCCAGAGCTAGACCGCAGGAAAGTGGCCGCAGTCCAAAAACAGTCGACTGTAATGCCCTTTGGCTGCAGTTCGCCGCGCGCACTAATGGCCGTTGGCTGTGGACGGAGTTGCTGCCTTTCTACGTCCACTGGCCTCTTTACAGCGAGCTGTGCTTGGGCCAATCGCACAGATGCTCATGAACAAGTGTGCTAAGATTCTCGCTGGGTGCGTATGCTGCGGGTTCACCTCCAGAACCACAGTACACGGGTTCCAGCGGCGGAGGGGGATAACGGAAACAAGGGAAAGTGAGCCGTGAGTGTTTAACACTGCGGACTAATGATATGCTGTGGCGATTACGCAACATCCTCTAATTTAAGGTTGTCAAACTCAAAGTTCAGGGCAGGAGCGGATTTACCATTAGGCTAGCACAGACAATTGCCTGGACCCCGGGGATTTCCAGGGGGCCTCAAACGTCTCATAAAAACTGATTAACAAAGTTTTCTTCCATTCAAACCATTTGTTTGTTTGTTTTTTTAGTTATGCGCTTAAAAACATCAAAATGTTTAATTTATCATGATCTTTTCGAGCGCCTCCCTTGCTTCTCATGCAATGGACTAGTCCATCTTTTTTTTTTTTTTTTTTCCACTGAATTGGCAGGGTGACTGGTATTTTTTTTCCACTTTCAAATGCATTCTGCAGGCCAAACTGGACCCACGCGTGGACCGGTTTTGGCACATGGTCCGTATGTTTGACAATATTGCTCTAAGAGTGAAACCTTTATCTTATCAGCACCCTTATCTACCTATAAAACTCAGGCCACCTCACTTCTAGTTTGAATGAATGTTCCCTTTTAATATAACCCGCAGTGCAGCATAATGTGACATGACTGGCTGTCATGCATTTTCATTTATTTTATTTAACACACATTTACTGCTTATATATGGCCTTTATCAATTATTTAGGGGCACGCTTCAAATGTTCGCATGGTAGTTAGTCTCAAATATAGGCGACTGCCCCATTTGCAACTGTTGTCTCCATATTATTTTTTTTGTCTTATATTTATTGAAATATTTTTATTTATTTAGAAATGTGGTTTAGTGTTGTTTTTATGTTGGTTTCATCGTGGTACTATTACTATTGCTGATACGGCTGTTGTTGTGCCCCTTGTTCTTTCGTCACTCCTCCAGTCCCCTCCTTGTAGTAAAATTTATATTATTAATATCTCATTGTGTTCAGCTCAGACTGACCTTAATGGGGGCAAGCGCTACAGAAATTTGATGGATAATATAATTCACCAAACTGCTAACATGCACAAAACATTATGGCTGATGGAAATGAACAGCAAATAACAGGCACAAATGTGCAGCAGGACGCTCTCTTACCAAAGTGTGAAGTTTAGCGCGTGCGGTGGAAGACCAACAAAGAAGAAACTGAGTCAATTATTATTGGGAATTAACATTAATGAGTTAATAAAGGGGATTTTCAGAATGCCAAGCTTAAAGGGCAAAGAGGCAAAAGGGGCCAGAGACCAGAGAAAATGATGTTAAATGAAAAGGCAAAAGCACAATTCAGGGCTTCTGGAGAATCATTTCCTGACATTACAAAAATAGATGGCGGAATTGAATTGTGAATCAAAGTGTTCCACTGAATAGTGAATTGCCATTATAACTGCGAAAGCTTTGGTCATATGCTAAAAGTGTTAGATGCATGTGTATGTGCAAGATGGAAATGCTTTCTTATGAGTGAAGGCCTTAAAAAAAGAGAACGTATTTAAGACAACAGATGGTGACTTAATTTAACACTTGAATGTTGGCTCAAGCCATGCTATCTGAGCATCATTAACTAAAAATACTGGTGTGACACGATTGGATCATTTTGTGGTGTTGGCACTTTCTACAGACCACTTAATTTGATTCCCAAATGTGTTATTTCCATCGTAAATTACAGTCAGGTGTGAAATAGTTTTAGTAATGTATTGTAGTTGTGAGAAAACTCACACATTCAGTGGATTCAAAAATCTATATCACACGTTACACATTGAGCTCATCCACATGTGCGCACTCTAAATATATTCGCACTCACAAAAGTGAGTACCCCCCCCCTCACATTTTTGTATCTTTTCAAGGGAGAACACTGAGGAAATGTTACTTCGCTACAATGTAAAGTAGCCAGTGTACATCTTGAAAATTTACAGTCACAACATAATAACTCACACAGCCATTAATGTCTGAACCGCTGGCAACAAAAGTGAGTACACCCCTAAGTGAAACTGTCATCTTTGATGAACCTTGAGTTTGAGAACCCAATTGAATCGGTGCTGCCTCGGGGTTGAACGACTAAATAGTTTAAAGTGATGGAAGTCGAATAATTGATGATGTCGATATTTTTTTTAGGCACAGTCCAGCGGTCGTTCCTAAAGCCTTTTTGGAGCCATGGAATCATTAAGTGTACTAACATTTGGTACCCCTAGTACTGCCTGCAATGATTGACATGAAGCACAATGACTATGCTGTTTCTCCCGTCAAAGACCATACAAGTTGACAGCGCCAAAAGAGAAATTCAGCTAGTAGCAGTTTACTGCCGCGTTTGCGCTCTCTTTTCGTCTCAGCGTGGCATCTAGCAAAGAGTACATTAGAATGCTTGCAAATGGTTTTCTGTTGCGATTACATTTGTTATGCATGACAGAATCATCCCGGGGCATTGCTCTCAGTCGCTAACCCAAAACCCCCGCTGCTACGACGCCATTTTTTTGGGGGTCCTATAGTTGATAATAAGTTGATGACAAGTCTTTTCCTTCAGACTTTCTGCTCCCAACTGTGAAAACCATAATAATCCTCCTCTAATATTGCTTTTGCCTCGGGTTTCATCCTAATTAGCTTAACGTGATCGCGCCGGTCTTTGTGGTGATCCATTTGGAAGATTATCATTTTGTATTTCTTGGAGGTGTGAGGTGAAGCTTATTTAACAGAGGCTAAGCCTAAATATTTAAAGGAGCAATAAGTTTTAGGGAGCTCGTTTGCCTCTTGGCATAAGGCCACACTCATTTAAATGTCTAAAACATATTTGGCCAACACGTGTCAATGTCTACTTCAACTTCCATAGAAATACATATTCTTTATTTGGAGATAATGTGAAAACATGAAACTAAAAATGATCTTTGATGAATGAACATCTACAATATTCAACAATTTAACATCATAAAATGAGCCCTCAAAGTGCATGGCTCGGCTTTTCCGCGTGTATTTTGTCAAAAGGTAATGTCGCATTTCTCCCAGCTATTTTCTCCTGTAGAGGTGACCTCGGCAAAACATTTGCTGCTCGGAAGAACATATCAGCCCTATTTATTACCGATGTCACTGTGAAAGCTAAATAAAATGCAAAATAGTCGGGGAGATAAGTCAATGCCGAGCAAATTTGCCTTGTTTTGCTCACTTTAAGATGGGGTAATAGATTTTAGGTTGAATTCCAAGTTGATCGACTGCCAAGGACAGGTGCTAAAATTGTAATAATGATTTGGTGGTACAATTGTAATGAAATGATTTGCTATAATGAGGTTTTCTTGGAGGGTGAATTACAGTGTTGGCAAAAAATATATAAGATTTAAAATCAATCTAATTAGACATAGCCTTAAAGCCAGACAAAAAAAATACCCAATATGATGTACTTTTCCTTGATTTTATTTGATCTTTATGACGTCTAAATCAACAAGATTTGGGATTTATAGTTTCTCTGCTCCTCTGCTTTTAAGATGCCCAAAATTCTTCATCTTGGCGGGGGAGGCTAGCAAATGTAACTTTCCTGCTCAACCGAAAAGCACTTCACTTGAGACATAACTGCACAACAACGTGTAAAAGTCAAACCCTGGAGAGGAATCCTCAATAATAAGGGTGAGCGGGCTCAAGTACTTCCAAAGCAGACTGAGTGCTGCCCATGGAGCATCTGACTAAATATAGAAATCGTTCATGAATCCAGAAAGTAGACTTCTGAAAACTTCCACAATACATTGCATTGCTAAATAATATACGGCACCAACCGTGTATTTTTATGTACTGCTTGTCGGAGTGGCAAGAGTGGTGTTATCGCAGCTGGTAAAGGGCGTCGAAGAATGAGTGTTGTGTGTTTTATGGCAAGTCATCATACTTTGCTGCCAAAGCTGCCCATGCACGAGGACAAAAATTATATTTTCGCATCGGACATCAGATGTCTAATGTACGTGATTCTAATTTTGTGGCAATCACAATCCACGCCTTCATCACACCTCGATTACTGGAATGCACTTTGCTGTGGAGCAAGCCAGTCCTCCCTGAAAAGTCTCAAAAGGCTGCCGCTCGCCTCGTAACTGAAACATGTAAGAGGGAGCACATGACTCATATTCTGTCCTCCCTCCACTGGCTGCCTGTGCGCTTCATTTTAAGATTCCACTATGTTTTCAAATCATTTCAATTATTTATGAGCAGCACTCAGTTTCAGCTGTGGTTGCCGTTTTTAATGCTATATACACAAAACTGAGTAGAATTGAGTTTTTAGTGTAACATGTTGTTTTCAGGCTTTTATGTGGGTCTACTCATCATAGCCATGATACCAAATTTCCTGATGCCAAGTGAAACCGGCTTCTGACTAGTTTGTAGTTTAATTTCCCCATTAGTGATCCCCAGAAGCCTATTTTCTCAAAAGACAAGTGGCACCTGAATCTTGACATGCCCTCTCTGGTATAAACAGCCTGTTTATTATTCAAAAACATGTTTATCAGAAAATACAACTTTTCCTGCTGACTCTGCTCATGATAAAGGTTCTCAAGGCCAAAAAATAAAATAAAACATACACAGTTGTGCCCACACAAGTCCCCGAGGCCTCTCAGCACATGCACTTTAGCTCCATTGATAGTAACCCTGAAACTCATTACAGGTTTTGCATGCTTTATGCATTCCTGGGCAAAAAGCGCAGTCAAAGTAGGAAAATGGAATTTAAGTGTCGCGGTCTGTTAACTACAGTCCCCAAATAACACATCTGCATGGAAATGAAAAATCCCGGCGATAGGGGAGACCTTTCGGGACTAGTGTTGCCTCCCCATTGCACTTCTTGCCCCCAATGCAAGTGGACAGTAACAGCCGTATGTGAAAACAAGTTTGGATCCTCATATACATACGACAGTTCTGATAGGATCGATGCGTGTATGAATGTGTATGCTGAGTAGTCCCTTTCTGCTAATGTCAATTCTCCTCAATTCAGAATGTCATTTGTTGTGCTTACGTACGACGACTCCAATCGCTAAAATGAGGTCACTATTCAAGCGCATGCATCAAAAACGTCTAAAATGAATTCTGCAGTTGACAAAGGTTTAAGCCATGGGTGAGTTTTTCCACTCCTTGAGTGCGCCTTTTAAAATAGTTGTCTGCTCAAGTGGTAATTTAAATCCAACACGAGACCACAATATGATTGGCTAAAGTTTGTATTTGCAAGCAGCACACACCTCTAAGCAATTTGGACGCTGATGGCAGCCCTTTTGCGGCCAATTTATGCTTAGTTCGCTTAATTAAAATTAAATGTGTCTACAGTACATCCACGCGCACTTTAAATCACCTGACTTAGATTGCTTAAATGGCGTATTGGTTCGATAATAAGTGGACGGAAAGGGGATCGTTTTGGAACGCCGGCCCCTCATTTGCACTCATGAATATGCATGCAAATGAGGCAGTAATAAATGAAGCCCTAAATGTGCCAAGGAAACAGTACACACAAGTGCAGAGTTTAAAGGAACCAATAAAGCTGGAGGTTTTGAGTGCCATAATTAGTAACTATTTTGCTTATGAAAGCAGTGTATTTGTTGAAAAATATTTTTCTTGCTTTTATATTGACACCCGTTGTTTTTTGTTTGTTTGTTTTTACAGATTTGACACTTTACACCGGCTTTATAATGATTAAAAACAAAGGAAATATGATAAATTACACTGGAAAAAAAGAAAAGAAAAAAGCAACAATAACAGAAATGATGTTTGATTAACCAAGAAAATATCAATTCATAGCAGGGAACAAATACTGCAAATTATCCCAGAGCTTGATAAAAAAGCAGGTTTTTTTTCAGACCAACAATAGCAATGTATGAAATGGACATTTATAATTCACTGAAAAACAACATAAAATGCTGCAATATGAAGACAGTAACTAAGACTCCACTTCGTAGGATAACGTTAGCATTTTGGTTAACGAAGTACCTGAGCAAATTAGGGTGACGCTGCTGATTTTTCTTCAAATGATTATGCGGACGATGAGTCAGCCAGTGGTCAGAATGCTGAAAAAGTTTGATTATTTCAAGAATTATTGGTACGATTTACCTTTGCCTTGCGTGTGCTGTCTGTCAATCATAAGGAAAGGGTATAAACAACACTTCTGCCGACCAACTTGCGTGTGACAACATCTCTGCATCAGCACCACATGCAGTGGGGAAACTCTGCCCTATTTCAATCACTCACAGCTTACCTTCACTGACATGGGTGACAAAACTCAGCGGGCTTGCAGGAGGGGACAAAACACACCATAATAGATTCACTCCACTCACCTCGGGGACAGCTGTGATAAATACCGTGTGGCCCGGATACAGCTCATTCCGCACAGCCAAAGATGTATACCAGGAAATGACACGCATTGTATATCTCACTGAATGGCTAATGACACGCTGCACACACTGTGGCCTCAGTGGGAAGTAAAACTAATCGAGCCTCGTGAAGGAGATTCAAAATCCTTGTGTATAAACCTCTCAGTCCAGGTGTTATGAAAGGCCAGTCCCTTGCTGTGGTCATTTGCAAAATGCCTCCTAGAAATAGCCACATCCCTAGTAACTGTACTTACCTGTGTTTAGATTCTATTGTTCATGAACAGACATGGACAAAGAGTTCTGAACTCTGTGGCTAACCAAAACAGCACCGCTGTTTCATTAATTTAATTAAAAATGTATTTTGTAAATTCCCACAATCTGGCAACCCAGATTGCAATACTGACTCTTAACTCCTCCAGTCGAGGCAGATGAGTTGTTTGACAATTGTTCACGTGCCATTGAGTTTCTATGCTATGGGGAATACCCCAGGGATCTCGTCATGGACCCTTTCGGTTTTCATTTATTCTGCATATTTTTATTTGGGGTAAATTCTTATTAAACATCTGCTACATTTTAGTTATGCAAATGACATAAGTGCAGGATGTTGCTTATCCACCTGATGATGGCAGCCCACTGTGTTAACGTTCAGATAGACTCAATAATTGGATAAGCCAAAAGCCCCCTTCAATTGAAAAGAGGCAAAGTGGAGATTATTTACTTGACAACAAAGAGGATTAGCATCATAAACACCTTGTATCACAGGCTGTGTAAAACAAAAAAGCCCAAGTTTGTAATCTTGCCGTGTGAACACGCCTTGATTTTACCTTAATCTACCTGATAGATATCAGCGCAATTTTTTTTTTTTTTTAAATCATCTGTAATACCCTAAAACGTCAATTGTTCCATTTTCTCACCACCTACGATGATTCGTACTGCTAAATATCTGAGGGCAACGTTATTACAGGGAATTTTTCTGTCACAAACGCTTAAATCACCTCCAACAGACTTTGAGCAATATCATTTTATGGTCCCCCCCGATCAGACAGTGTGCGTGTGTGTGTGTAAGTGCAGGCAACACAGTGCGGAGTCGTCGTGAGTGTCTCTGTGACCCGCTATGTATCCCATGGTAACGCGCAAGAATGAAAAGCTTTCTTCCCGGCCTGCTCAGATCCTGACAACCAGGAAGCATCCAATCCATGTACATATAGCCCCTCCCCATCAGCCACACTGCAGGCTGTCGGAAAAACCTGGCGTCGACGTGGCACAGTGGAGCAGGAACTAACCACGGTGTCTTTTTAGCATTTACCTTTAGCATGGGAATGTGATTATTATTTTATTTTATTAGTATGGAATAGCAAAAGGCTTTTCTGGAACACATGAAATACAGAGTAAAAAAAAAGTGAAATAAGCAAAATATATGGGTTTTTACCAGAATTTAAACGCTCTTTTTTTTGCCTTATTTGGTATGATCTTGTTCATGTCTTCCTGTTAATTGTTTAAAAAAAATTGCTTTATCACATATATACTTTAAATTGTAGTAATTATGGTCCCTGTTACTAAAACCTTTTTAGCCACCTGGAGGAAGGAAGAGAAAAAAAAGTGAGCTACATGACTCAGCAGAATTTACATTATCAAACTATTTTTCTTCTTTTCATTTTTTATGATATAGTTAAGTTTGCTCTTGGCCAGTTGGAATAACACCTTACACCGCAAGCATGTAGTCTTGGGCAAAAACTAACATTATCATTGATTTTCAACCCTGTTACTGTAATTAGAGTTCTATTCAAATTAAATTTTACTTTAATTTTAAAGGATTTACTCAGCAATATTTGTTTTTAGGTGCCTGAGTATAAGTCACAGGGTTGCAGCAAAGACAGCAAAATATATTATATGACAAATAAAACCTCATCAAGTGTATCATTGATGGTTGAGCTGGACGAATCAAATTAAGACATATTATTACGTGTGTTCTTTCCCTAAAACATAAAAATAAAATAGTAATTTTTTTTAACAAATGTTGCCTAAAATCTCCTCCCATTCTGGAATGACCTATAACATTTCGGTTAACAAACTAAAAAAACGGTTATGCTCTTATGTAACAAATAATCCATTAATTACATTGGAGCAGACAAAGGTGAACTTTCATTTATCCGGGTTAGTTCTGAGTTTTGGAAATCACATCGTTTAACTATAATTAGCTTAACTCTTAAATCTGCACTTTTGACGGACCAGTGTGCATTTCGGGGGTCTGGCTTACCAAAATCTCGGAAAAAAAGTTAAAACAACATCGCATAAAACAATGCTTGCAATTGACAGCGGAGTTTCGCTCAAGTTTAAGTAGTAGCTTTAAGGGGCTCTTATATTAAAGGAGCCCCTCTTGAGTAGATCCTTTAGGAGAAATGAAGCTCACATCAGTTTTAATTCGAAAGAATAAATCATCCTGCCGTTGTGCTTTAACGGTGGAGCAGCAATAGAGCATTGAGTAAGTGTGTGAGACGCTACGAGACAGAGATAAGGCCTTCTTAATAAAAGTAGCGGGTTCAAACGGGGGTCAGCGCCAGTAGCTGCTGCTAAAGCCAGGAGAACTAGGGCGAGTGTTGTTAATTGTCACAACCAGTCAAGCTCATTTGGTGTTTCCAAGTGCAAAATACCTGCTGTTCCCTGCTCCTGTTTGCTTGACTGCCTCACTTGTAGGTGAACTTCCAGATGTCAGCATTTTCTACACCGAGTGAGTTTGACCTGTTTTTTGTATTTATTTTTTTCTTTTTACCAGTTCTGTTTTCCCCACCAACAGTAGACCTTCTGAATTTGAACGGTTGAGTAGTGGACCATCTTGCATTTCAAGGGGACTTTGGGACTTCTTTTTTCTTTATGTTTGAACTTGTGTATATATATATGTTTAAAAGAATAAAGGGATAAGAATGCTGGATACCAATACAGTATAAATGAACCTTTAAGAAGTGCACATTCACAAAAGTCACAGACTTCAAATAAAGTCTTGATAGGATTCCAGTAAAAACAAGTGACCCACACAAAGCCAGACAACTAGCTCAAACCTATGACACCATTAAAGAAGCAAGTCCAGACAGGATTAGCCAAATATGGTCAGTTCTATGACATGGTTAAAATCCAGCCCATCCAGGATTGACCAATTAGAGGAAAGGGGTTGTCGCAAATGTTCGTATGTAAGCTTGAGTTCCTCTCATTGTGCTTCAGTTTTTCCTAGAAGATGTTCATGAATTTATTCTACAGCCTTTAAGAATAAATTCTTTGTGATCATACCAGCTGTAACTCCAGGCTGTTTTTCCTATTGAACCTTAACTTGTTTTCTGCTCCAAGGCACTTAGGGAATTTTGGTATTGTAAAAAACCGAGCCAGATTTTTCACACCAAAGAAAATGAGCCAATTTTCACTTCAGCTCCAGTTTGAATTAAGGTGTTAGACACAGAGGATGGGATGGGACCCCCACTTAATCTGGTTTTCCTGACATGTGGTCACTGTTACCCCTGTTGTCCCCCCCCCCCCCAAAAAAAAATATGTATGGCATGTACAGAACTTGTTTTCAACATGTGGCGAGTCTTGTCTAAGAGAATGCTTTCGTGCTGCTGTTTTGGTTCACAACAGACAGACAGGCAGTGCGTGACTGTGGCTGTGTTGGATTGAATGTACAATCATATGGATTAGTAAATGCTTGAGGGAACGAGGGACCCCTACGCCTCCATGATTATATGCTATATAATATTAGTCGAGACAGTTTTCCTTATCTCCAGTGTTTCTTTGGTGCATGACCAATAAAAATTCCCATCGGGATATTTGGGCGGATTTGGACTAGCTTTAATGTTCATTTCCATTCATCTCCAGATCATAGATCTATCTGGGATGTGCTTGGCACGCTCTGCTGACTCACTTCCTCCTTCCCTGCCTGCTCCAATTACAGTGAGAGGAGAACATCTGCTGCAGCTTTTGCCAGCATTTGTGACTGTAATGGCATCATAGGTACAATTCATGTTCGCTCATTGACCCACAGTCAACAGGAGAGGATTTCAACATCCCACGACTGTTTTACAGACAGGGTAAGGTGCTGAATACATCCACTAATATAAGACAATATGATGCTATATATTTAAAGACTAGCGATGATCGGAATGGCCGAGGCTAGCGAAGCTAACCGCTATTCTAATCCGAAAGAAGCTTATTTTCGTACTCTGTGGGTATCACCAAGACTCAAATTAGAAATTTGGTTCGAAATGAAATTGTCTGCCCAATTGCATATTTACTCTGATTTGCTTATGTTGGGGTTTCTTTTACGTTCTTCGAATTTATTAAGCAAAAAATGTAGTTTCTGTGAAGATGAAAAGTCACTAAAAAGTCACACAAAAACTCCATAAACCTTGGACTATCATTATGCATTACAAAGGGTGAGAAGTGAGTATGTTATCAAATTATTCAATTTCTATTTGTTGTGGAAAGATTTTGTATAGTACTGTAAAACACCAAAAGTGGTATTTGTCATTTGGTGCTTGCACAAAAGGGGAGAAGTATGCATGGTCTTCAGACTAACTACTGACCCACTTAAGAAATTGGAATTTTTTTCCCTACCCTTTTCACGTGACAATCGTACGTTTTAGGTTTTACGTGATGAGTGTTGTCCTCAGTGTAACCAGATTACTTTTGACTAGAGACCAGATAAGAAAACATTATGGATTTGTTGTTCTTTGTCCCACTCAGACAAGTTGCTTGGGCAGCACTATTTTCTTTCCTCTGACTGGTCATCATAGGCACAAGATAGGCTGGCAGCCGACTCCATTACGCATTTGTTTCCACGAACCTTGGCCCATCTTGCCGTTCAATCTGCCATTTTTTTTCCTCAGGAGTTTACCTCCATCTCTTTCCATCTTGTGCATCATTAGTTTGATGAGAGAGAGTTTCCACTCGGAAACCTTTATTGCGAGGTAGCGGCGCATCATTTTTGTGGCTTTTGCCCGCTTGCTTCTTTAATGTTGCCACTCTCCATCTTTATTAGTAGTTATTAACTTGATATCAAGACTCATATGTATTTTATAACACCACAGGGTTTGCAATATTGTGTGAGAAAATATTTTTTGATTTCATATTTATTCTCTAAAAGAGTGTGGAGGTTTTTGTACCAAAATGAAATATACAGTGATTTAAAAATCATTAGAGCAGTTCAATTAAATGGAAATTTTAATCAATTAGTTCTGATCATACATTAATTAATCTAATCTATTTCAATACTGCAGATGAAAAAAGGAACACCATGGCTTGCCTTTCATGACAGAATTTCATTATGTAAATGACATTTCTACAAATTTCAATTTCAACATAAAAATGTGAATCAAAAAATATTCACTCAAACGTTAATTAGTTAGTTACTATCAAGCCATTCATTAATTTAAACATACTTCTGATAGAATTATTTCTTGAGAAAAACAAAGAACATCACAGTTTATAAATTGCATTCTGTGACACATGGGAATTATGTAAATTATGACATTTAAACTACGAGTGCTATTCGTAGAAACTGGAATTTCTGATGAGCGTGTCCATTTGATAACTATGAAGAAATTAAATTAAATTCATTTGAATGCAAAGGATGCTTTGAAAACATGGAACATATTTATTTGATTTATTTATTTTAGTTTGGGATCGTTTCATTTTGTTTCGGTTGACAGCATATAGTCTTTGAGTTGCCTGATGGACTGGTTACTAGCCAATCACAGGGAATGTACTGGATAGACAAACAACTATTCAGACTAACAGTCAATTTAAATCCTTTAAATCGGGAAGGCCGAGCCGAGATTTGAACATCAAAACTGTGAAGCAGACGTGCTAGCCACTATTCACCATGCTGCCCAAGGAAATAATGCATGAGTAGATAATAAATATGGCACATTTGATTTAAAAAACATGAAGGGGGGGGGGGGGGGGAAGCAGGCCAGTAGTCAAGGGATTGAAAAGGCACAGGCCAGAGGAAGTTCAATCACATTCATATATTTTCTCAGAACATGTACTCCAGATCAGAGATTCTCCCTGTGGGCTCCCTCGAGTGGTACTCGGTGTGTCGCATGTGGCAAAGTTCTTCCCAAAGAATGTATGAAACTATCGCATCTCAAACGCTATACTTTCCCGCCGAAAACATTCACTTGTATTTGACATTTAAGTTCAATATGTTTGCATTGAATCTTTAAGAATGGTTTGTTTTCAAACGTACAATTTTTAACCACAGTAATCTAAGTCGTTCTTGGCTGAGGAAAAAGAACATGTCTGTGAGTCTTGTTATATTAACTGTCTGCATGTGGTGATGTACAGTTTGTGTTCAAATATCCGTTAGTTAAAGGGTGAAAACACCTCGACACGGATGCTATTCGGAAGCCTGTCTGAGGCTTTTTATATTTATCATGAAGCTAAACTGACTTATCTGAAGAAAAGCTATGCGGTTGTAAATACACAACGTGTGATTTAGGTTTAATTTGACTGGAAATTGCAACTGGGAGTGGCAATATAGAGTTTGAAGCCTGTTTTTTTTTTTTTTTGAAGAATAGTCAAAGTCAAAGCAACACAATCAACCAAACGATGGCTCGTATCTTCCAAAAAACGCATAAGTTGGGTCACTCTTATCTCAAAGCCCCACTGTACAGTTCTTTTTGTTACTTTTTTGAGGAGGTACTCGGTGTAAAACATTTGAGAAGCACTGTTTTAGGTCCAACTAGAATGATAACGCACGATTCAACCTGGTTTGAACACCTCATTACACTTCTAATATCAGCGTTCTACTGAACCACTGCACAGTAAATATAATTTTTTTTGTCGAAGTTTGTCATGAAATGATCTGTGGATCTGCTGAGATACAATCACGCCCACTGTTTTTGAGCTGGGTCCCGTTTCATCTCGTCAATGAACATGACTGGTATTGTTTGGTGCCCTGTGATTGGCTGGCAATCAGCACTCCCGCGACCCTTGTGAGGATAAGCGGCTCAGAAAATGGATGGATGGATGGTATTGTTTGAATGAAATGATAGCTAGCGCTGAATGTATTTATGTGTTTGGTGTGCGCCGATGTGCTGCCGCTCAGACACTGACAGAAAGGCTGATAGCCGAGCACTGAAGCTCCATCCATCAAACCGCGAGGCTCATCAATGTGCAGCTAATGCTCCTCCACCCAGCCGCCGACGCTTGTCGAATCGCTTTCTCCGATAACACTCTCACACTCGCGATATAGATACAAGTTGCGCTGTTATGAAATTTTCGAACCACCTGAACCGAGTGCAACGGTGAATCAGACATTCTGCAGGTTTCTGAAGCCATTTCGCTTCTAATCCCATCAGCAGTAAACCATAAAAGCATTTATTTCAATGTTGATTGATCTAAATGATCTAACTCGGTTGTTTTCAAAGTGTGGCATGCAAAAGAATCACTGCCTAAGTACAGTTCAGCGCTATTTAACTTGAAATATCTTTGAATTTAATCTTTTAGAACAGTTTTCAAACATTGAATTGTCTAATATTAATTAAACGTGTATGTGCAATACAACAGTGTAGTGCAGAGGTCGTATTGGATTGCAATCATTTTATACAATAATACAAGTGCTATTTTCTTACCACGAAAGATAAACTCCAACTCGGTCTTGCCTTGTGTTGAGTTTGTTAAAAGGCTTTTGAACAACTGTGATCTGAACAAAATCTTTTGTGGCTCTTGACATTTCATGTAAATTAAAGCATAACTTGTACATAACGGTTTTGCAAAATGGAAAAGAACACTTGGAGGTAAACAAGCTTGTGGAGTAAAAAAAAAAAAGTGGAAATGATTTCTCGAGTCTATATCTGTACTTTGAAGATACAAGATATACTTACAACAAATCAATCCATCGTATACTAGTGATATAACTATAGTTTTTACTGTCTGTTCTCCCAATCTGAAGACTAAATAGTGGGTGTAATCTGTACAGAAAATAGCATGGGTGTGCGGCGGTGGGCTGATAGATGATAGCAAGGGAATCAGCTAATTTGCGACTTGTCAATTATCAAGGGTGTGAGCTGAAGACAAAAACAATTTAACAGGGCCGCCGTTCAACTGACTCGTGTCTTGACAGGTCGAAGTCCCGCTGGGAAGCGTATCAGTCAGCGAAAATGTATAATGACGACGGTTGATGAAAGCCCGACTCAGCAGTTTGGGTGGAAAGAATATAAAAAAATAAAATTAAAAAAAGCAGCTCGGGGTAGGGGGATTCAAACACATGCCGCTGTCAAAAGTGAAGTGACTGTTAAATAAAGCCTTACGACTACAATGTTAGTTTTTATCTCTCTTTAAATTGCCGTCGTAATAACACGTCAGACTGGAATTTGATCCGATGTGAATTATAATATCATTTTGTCTTAGAATTGTATTATTTTGGGATGTTATTATACCTGGAGGTGTTATTTATGCAGAAAAGGGAGATCATAAAACCATATTCCCTCATTAATTATAATCCTAACAGTCATAATTACTTGTCAAACCCCAATATTGCAGCACGTGGGAAAAAATACGGTTGTTTTAGAGAAAACCTCGCTTCCAAGAGGACAGGAAGCCCTCTACGGTGATCCAAATGGGTTTGGGGGTGACTCATAACAGCAGGAAATTGATGAAAAAACAAGGAATTCATCTAGCACAACACTATAAAATGGCATTTAGGGCTGTCTCTGTGGTATCTGGGGATGACCCAAGAACCAACTAAGGACCTGTAATATCGATTTTTATTTAAGGAGACATATGAAAAAAAATCAAACTTTATAGAAAATTGTTGGGTGACCAAAAACAAAAAAGAAAGTCTTTAGTGATCTGCTATTTCTGAAAATGGCAGTTCTTGTTTTCATCTTACCTGAAGTACATGAATTTTTGTGTCAATATGTAACTGTCAATCTGAGCAGAACAAAATTACATGCGGAGTACACCAAAACTCCATCCTAGGGCCTCTTCTGTTTAACATCTACATGCTTCTACTTGCCCAGATAATAAATGAATAAATAATAATACAACAACAATCTAAATTACTATGAATATGCCTTTGCCTAAAACACAATTTTGAATTTTATTTGCCCAAATTGGCCACTAAATTAACACAAAACGTGCACTGTCATTCCATAGACATCAACCTACCTCGGTTGGGCTTAAACTCGCAGCATCTGAATGCATTTTCCTGTTGCTTTAGCTTCTTGTGGGCTTCAAAAAGGAGCATTGAGAAGAAGAATCTGAAAGGAGAAATGAATTAGGTTTTACTAATTTGGGAGGGAAAACATTTTGCTAAGTTGGGACAAAACTTCCACTTTTTTTGCCTTGATTTTCTGACACGAACAATGTTGAAAGTTACAGAACTTAACTATTAAGAATGGTCAAAGACTGTGTTAACTTTTTACACTTGAATAACTATTAAGAATGGAAAAAGATTATATACAAATCATCTTTGTATTCTAACTTCGCCATGTTTTGCTTTTACATACTATCGGTTATCTTACACTTGTATGAACAACTAAATAATTGCCCATACAGTTCATAAAGGTTTTATGATTGTGTTTTTATTGTAAAACAATTGCATCATGTTTTCTCTTTTTTTTTTTTTTTTTTTAAATCATGTGACTTTCATGATGAGATTCCATGGGAAATGCTGCAGAAGGGAAGACTTCTTATGCTCAACCGGAGGTGTGCAACAATTGACCCGGCACCAGCTGTCACATCCCATAATGTCTGTTGTGTTATCCCGGCAACAGCCCCTGACAGGAAGGTGTGGATAGTTGAGAGCGAAATGTAATGTGTGTGCAGTCATAGCCCGCAGAGGCCACATATGGCCGCCTGTCTCCCCGAGGTGCTGCCGCGCGCACGGCTACAGACCAGAATAGATTCTTTTCGTTTTTGTTGTTTATTCTTCCTTGACTGTGAGGGCAGCCGCGTCTCACACCCAATCATAAAGTGTATTACTGAAGCTGGCGCTGTCCCCGCAGAAGCAATTACATGGCCAGTCCTGTTTAATTTCATACAGTCGGGAGCTTGCCACAGTGTTGGAACACCAGTCGCTGGCTAGGTTTTGGACTGGGAACGTCAGCCAGACTGTCAAAAGATATTGAAAAAATATTGACATTTAGCTTGAAAAATTGTATGTTCACTGCTCCTTCTGAACTAACGGTGCACTATCGACAAAGGTAACAAGTAACAAAAGTATTTTTAGATGAAGGCAACTTTCTAATTCAAGTTGATTGGACTAGAAATTGAGAAAAACTAATTGAACTTCTGAAATTTAAAATACACACCAGTTTGTCCATGATGTTTATATTATCAGTGTGTGACCAGACAGATCTTTACAATATGTTGGTGTGAATGTACAGAGATGTTGTTTAGCTAGTTGATTTCAACAAGAAATTCAACATGACTTTCATTCACAATTTCCATTTCTTGATTCATACACGATGTCGTCACACACTACAGTCACCTTAATTTACAGGAGTATACCAAAGTACAGTACTCCTGTCACATCACATAATGATACAATCAAACAGCCCCCAGTCTAACACACTATATTCATTAATACAAATGGAGAGGATGCAGCCTACTGGGTCGTCTTATTGCGTTTTGATTAAAATGCTGTCAGATTGCGCTTGGAGGGCTATGGGGGCCTGGCAGTGTAAACTGTCAAAGCGAAGGTGAGGACGAGGAGGATGACGTGGACGAGGACGAGGGGTGGGTGGGTGGTGGGGGGGGGGGGGGGGGGCGGTTGTCATGGAATGTCACCAGCTCCACAACTGAGATCTGAAGAGGTCCTCGCGACAGAGCAGATGAGGTGACGGCTTTCCCACCAAGAGCTTTCTGGTTGCCTCCAAGAGAACGCGAACCCTTCAATTTTGACATTTGACATTTTCAGGAATCCGATGGATGGATTCCATCCTGCTCTGATGAAAATGTCAAATAGTTGCAGATAATCCAGAACTTCTTGTTCTATTTGGAAAATTATAACATGTGCAGCCAAGACAATTGATTGTATTATACTGTACATAACCAACATGCACTGATTGTGTAAATGGGCAGACATTTACATCAGTGATGTATGTAAAAGGAGACAGATGTTTGCATTGTATATACAAGGTGTCATAAATGTCATGATAGACTTCCTTACTTCTTTATCATTTCAAGTATCATTCAGACAGACGTAAGGCTATCAGCATTTGTCACCTTAGGCTTTGTAGCTTTTGTAAGCCTATCAATTCCTTGCCCATGGCTCGCTAATTGACATTGGAGTTGCAAAAGTTGCAACCCTGGTAAGAAGAGTTTTTTTCTGACACTGACTGCAGTTCAGTGCCAGTTTGTAAAGCATGGCTAGTTTCTCGAGACAGGATCCGTTCTTGACAAACCACGCAGCAGACGGCCCGCTACTACCACAACAGTACTGCACGCTGAACTGCTAGAGCAGGCGTTCGGGCAAAGTCAGGGAAAGTCTATCCGGAGGCACTGCACTGGAACTCAGCATTAACAAAAGCTTTATTCAGCGGATGAATAAAGCTTTAGCTGTACCCACTTCAGGTTGTTTAAGCAGACAATTAGGATGCTCATGTGGGAATGTGTCAATCACTCCTCCAAAATCCTTGCAAAACCTGCGGTTCGGTGACAAGTTTAACTTTCACCTCTCTCGTCAGGTAAACCAACACAACTGTCAAATTTGGGGGAAATCAAATCTAGCCTGCAGCTAGACTTCAAGGCATTAGAACGTGATGGCAAGTTCAGCAAGTAAAATTGCAATACATTTGTTGATACTAAAAAAAATATGAATAAACTTAGTTTCTTGTGTAATTTTTAGGATTTTTGTGTGGTGATTTTTGGGACACCGTGTATATAATTTATTTTGGATGTGTGTAACTAAATTGCCAGACTGACGTTTACTGAAACAGCGTATCTGAATAGATGGATATCGGGCCCTGTTTGAATGTTCAGACTGATGTGTGATACAACAGACAAACTAGAAGAATTTGTCAAGCTGCACTGATGGAAACGGCTCGTAAAAATTACCATTTTACTCAAACATAAGTCTATAAATAGCAGAATCAGAGAAACTGAAACATTTTGCCGTGATCGCTTACATTTTTCCACAGTTGTATGCCAATTAGGAAGTTAACTTTATTTAGCAGCAGGAGTCTGATCTTACGTAGCGCGGCAATTATTCATTTCTAAATCCCAATACATAAAACTCCGGTAACCATAAACAAAGCATGCACAACAACAAATGTTACCAAGACTGTGAAATGCCAGGAAGAACATCCTGGGGCTTAAGGATTAAACACAAAGGAAAGGAAAGGCAAGCAAAAAAAAAAAAAAAGTGCTCACAGAGTGAAGGTTAAAGCAGCATTGCTCTCATGAGATATGAGGGGGAAAACAATGGAACTCATTAGACTCACAACTAATGAGGGTACAAGACACAGGTGGACAGGCAGCCGATTGGCTGGAACGAAGAGGAAACAGGGCATGGCTGACCACACAAAGGTGGACCAGCGGGGAATTGACTGGCTAATCTCTCATCGGCCTAACTTTTTTTTTTGGTGTGTGTGTGTGTGTGTCCACCTCTGGCAATACAACCCCTTTCAGCTTGTTTAACAGTGGGGCTTTTCCAGTTGACCTATTGTGCCGGATTGCATCAAAACAAGGTAGTTGAAGGTAGGTTGCTCGGAGTAAACTATTGGCCCTTTCACGCCGCCGGTAAAATATGACATTTTCCCAAAACGGCACCGACACGGAATGGGGGTCCAAAGCCATTTCTGAAATTTTCCAACTTCTGAGCTAGTATCACTTAGAAGTTGGGAAATTGCTTTGGAATCTTAACACCAAAACAAATAAAATGTGAATGCTATTTGCTCCTCGCATTCGTAGCACAACCTAAGCATTTTGGTTAGCTAGTTGATTTTTGACAAATTTAAAATGATTATGCGGACAACCACAGTTTCTCTGGAGCCCGCATTTATCTAGATTACGTACGGTTTCAGAAACAGTGTAACAAGGTTACAACCACGAGGATGTGCTTGGTTCGCTTACTTGTGACTTACGCATACAGTATGTGACTTACTTCCACCTGTGCTATTCTAAAAGCAACATCGAAAGACTGGACAAAGCCAATCTGGCAGTTTTCCATCTTCTGAGGTAATATCACAGCCTTCAGCGTCAATGAAAAGTAAAACTGGAAATCTATCAAAATTATACTGTACTCTGACTAACAAATAATAACAAATTCAAAGTAGATTAAAAAAAGCTAACAGTCCAATCCAATCAGGACCATGACAAAATCGTAGCTGTACTTCACAAGGGATCAATAATCGACATGTCATATGATTTACAAACTTCCAAGTGTGCCCTGAAGAGAGTTTGTGTCCCCACTACCGATAATCCAGAGTGAGATTGACAGCAAATCTTACTTGTTTGGTCCTCTGTGAATCTATGCTGAGTGGGCTGGCACAGTCATCGCCTCTGCTTGCCAAGAACACAAAGCACGAGGCATCGCTAAGCCTCCACAGTCTCACTGTTATTACGAGAGCAAACGAGCAGCCGGCAGACAGAAACGCTTGTTACAGGTGTCAAAAGCAGCAGGTCGAAAAACACTTGTGCCACTCGTGGCCATAGATTGGACAGAAAAATAACATTGACCTTTACAATCTTTGTTTTGCTTTCCTCGCCCACTCGTTCACTTTGCATTGATGGAACAATTCAGACCTGCTGAAACTGATCGCCGTTCTTTTGTTTTAATGGGCCGCCTCGGATTATGAACATAAGATTGTGATAATCGAATGGATCGTATTCAGTATAAAAAGACCATTTTGATAGTTCTGTTCAACCTTGTCAACTGAAGCCAGGTACACATGTACCAAGTCCCACCTTCTGATTAAAGTCAGCAAAGGCCAGATTATTGCGCAAACCCCTTCCGATTAAAATCGGCAAAACTAGATCATTGGACGTTTTCTAAAAGATTATACACCGCACACCACAGGATCATCGGTCAGCGTAAAGAGTGTTCCACCCCCCGATCTGCTCAGGAAATGGTCAGGGCCGACAACCGGAAATTTTAAACCTATTCAATATTTGCTATGACATCAACGAAGCCCTCCACACATACCGCTAATCAGGCCGAATTTTAGCATTTTCGCGGAGAGTAACCAACTTTGAACAACAAAGTAACAGGCCAATTAATACGTTTAGAGAGAGAAATATAAAATAATGCACGTCCACACAGGACGCCGCGACTTAACCGGAAATGAATTAGTACGTCACTTGAGAACGTGGCCAGGTGAAATATTTGTAACATAAGATAACCTTTATTAGTCCCAAAATGGGGAAATCCGCATCGTTTCAGCAGCAATTGTGGATATAGGAAATATAAAGATGTAATATAAATGATACGCAAGAGAAGACGTAATTACATTTCTTACAATGTACTTCTTTGACGCGTACAAGAAGTACATTGCACAAAATAGAAACAAAAACTATTGTCCATACGTAAACGATCCAATTGAATCTATCAGCAATGTTGTTTCTCACAAAATAGAGTGCTGAGTTTTAATTTTGACGTTTGAGATCTGATTTATCTGCTTTAAAAGATTTTTATTTTCGTTAACAGTGTTAAAAACTCAGATACTGGTACTTTGATTCAGACTGCAACTGCGTCCGCCGTTCCAAAGTTAAAAACTATCAAATGACAAATATTGATGCCATAATTTGTTAACGATGATGATTATGACTGTCACGCGGAAATGTTCTTGACAAACCTTTGAAAATATGGAAAGTCACAAATTTGGACAAAGAAAAAAAAGAAAAAGAAATGGTATTATGCGTGTACTCCAGTTTAGAGTTAAATGAAAAGAAATGTGTCACCACGAATCACAATGGTGATGCAAAATTATTATCACAAGTGTTAAGTAAGAATATTTATTCCAGAGACGTTTGTTGGGGAAGGTGAGAAATTGAGACAGATGAAACCCGCTCCAGTGTGCATGGAGACGACAGTGTGAGCGGGGGGGTGGTGTTGGGTTGGGGGGGGTGTTTCTTCGGAAGAAGGTCGGGCCACCTCATTACGCTGATGGAGTTCACATTATTTCAGTGTCACATCCAGGCTGCAGGAATCAGAAAGCGCATTTTTTGCCTTGGTCTCCGCTGATCAGTTCCATTCATCAACGGCGGCGCGCCTGTGCACGCATCATTTATTTCAATTATGATCACACCCGTTGGTGTCATACAGGTTCATGTCTTCTTGTGCTCCATTTACTAGCTAAAGCACAATAGCATGTTTCCCCCACCCCAAAAAAACATGAAAACTATAATTTCAAATAATTTATTTTATTTATTTATTTTATTTCTTTTGCACCAGGGCTCCCACTACAGTCATTTATGTTGCCACTACTGTGCTCATCAAAACTGGGAAACATTGGGGGAAAAAAAAGATGAAATTGAAAGAATCACTGCCCAAGTACAGTTCAGTTGTATTTAACTTTTAAGATCGGTGCATTTGCATTAAATTCGTAAGAACTTTCTTTAATCTATTTACATTTACTTTTACTGTATGTGCAGTACATTGAAATTGATTTGTTATTTTAGTACTGTCATGTTCTGTACCTGCACTGTACTGTAAACCTTGGAGGATCCTGCATCGAGAGATTCTTGGGACTCGGATTCAAATCTCTGTGACTTTTGAACAACTGCTTTAATACGATACACAAGTTTTCCTTCGTAAGCCTTTATGGGAACAAACCCGTTTGCCGACACAAATTGTTAACAGGATGATTTTCTTAAAATGTCTGCGGATTTCATTGCTTTCATCGGGCAATGCACTATTCCGCACTTTTCATCAGTATAAAGAGGCATCATTTTGCACATTACAAATAAATACTAGCTTACTTAATAGTAATTATTACAGTATTACAGTATTGTAGGCAATAATGTAACACAAATTCTGATAAAAGAAAATGCATGCGGTTTCTGTCTAACAATTAGGTTGCTAAGTGAGTTAGTAGATGGGTACCTTTAATGGAGCTGACCATGAGTCCAATTCCTTTCATGCCCAAGTGTCCTGTGGTGTATCATTTAATAGAGTGATTCTGTGACCTTATGCCCCATGCCGCGCTAGCTTTCTGAAAAGAAAAATAGAACATCGACCGCCTTTCAATGAGTTATTGATTTTACGTGCACCATGCACGAACCCAATGTGAGCCTGGCAAAACACTCCCAAATTGCTTCTGATCAGCCAGGAATTTCTGATTTCTTAGTGAAATGTTGTTTGTGAGGGCTGTATAACCAGGTCTGAAAAAAGCCAGTGCGTCTGAAAGAACACTTGGCGCATCACAGTCTTGAAGAGGTCTTGTGGAGCTTTCGTTTATTATTGCCAGCATGCGCCTTAAGTGGTCTTGAAGTGTAGTTGAAGGTCCCCCTTTCGGCACAATTGACGGAAAGGAAAATGGAACAAAATAACACACTGTATAACCTTCATACAGCAGCGGCCTTCAGACCTTTACGGAATGTAATTAACCTCTCGGAAATAGCTCAACACGCTTCCTACTATTGCGAACGTTTCCATCCATTTGTGACACTCCCACGGACATTACTCAGTTTTGGAGGGGCGTTTCTGTCTTTGGCAAATGAGTCAAACAACTGGCGTGAGTCTGAAGAGATGAGCAGCAATAAACCAGACCCATTTTCACTCACAGTATCAAGACGCCGCCAAATTACATTTTGTCAATTAAGCTTAGCGGCTCTGCGCGTGCAGCGGACACGTCGACAAGCCCTCATGTCAACTTCGGCGAACGTTTGAGTACGTTTCGGTTATCATATCGTAATGCTGCCCGTTTCCGCTCTTAGCTAATAATAATCTGTGCGAGCACTGCAGCTCTGCTTACCTTTTGGCTTTGACATGATGGTGCTTCTGTGGAGTCCGGCAGCCGGACTCCAGCCATTGGTTGGAAATGACAGATCTTCAAGCCATGGGTAGAGAAACTGTGGGGACGATATGTAAATTAGTAAACAATGAACAATTGATCCATTAATAAACAGCAAACTCATGCTAAGCATTCTCTTTGCCTTGTATAGTAAATATGTACATCTTTTGATATTTGATTTGGATTATTTTGATACTTTATTTATCAGGTGAGGGAAATCAAATTGTCATAGCAGCAATATTCACACCTTTACATATATATTAATAAGATTAAAAACAACCAATGAAGTAAAAACAAACGAGTATACTTGAGGAGGAATTCAAATATATTTGAATCGAATATAAGCAAGAGGAAAGAAAAGATGATTAGGATGTTGCATGCTGATATAAGGTAAGTATTTGTGCGTAGTGGGAAGGATAAGTGTATGTACAGAATGCATGTGCCCTCCACAGTAAATGTGTTTGTCGACTTGAAATGAGTTCTCTTGCGTCGGGTGGACTTGTTGCTGCAACATCTGCAACACTCCACCTGACTGCATCTCCCCCTGTTAATTGCACCCTATCAAAAATTGCTACACCAGATGATTTCACAAGGCTATTACCGAAGACATTTGAGGAAGAGCTATGACTGTAGTTTAGGCAACAACCAAAATAGTAATTAATTTAAAAAAAAACATGTTAAAGCACCAAAGCAGTGACTGTATAATTGATGTTTTTTTACTGTGAGCATATCTCAAATGACTGTCACATGTTGTCGGCGCGGTGAGGCAACCTGGACTTATCGCCGACTGTGCAGCTCCCCCGGCTTTTAATGGAGTTTTCCAATGAGTTTCGGATCATTGTTTGCCTGTCGGGATGCGGATTTACTACCGGCACCGCTCTCAAAGTGTCATTCATTCGTATTTTTTCCCCAAACGCGGGAGAAGTTTATAAACCCGGCGTGTGCGAAACCAACAAGGAGAGTGAGGAGCTTACCTAGGTTCAGTAGAGATGCAGAGTGAAAATTCCTAATGAATCATAATTCTACTAATCCTGCAGAGGAATATTTTGTCTTCATTAATTTCAGAGATTCCTGGCATTCTTAGGTACAAGAGCACATTTTAACAATGTTTTCTTACGCCACTTTTTAATAGTGCTTACAGATTTTTAAAAAATTGGTTATTTCACGCCTTGATGTGCATTGACGTTGCACTTCTTCTGGTGTGCATGTTTTGGCCACCAGGGGGCATTATAATAGAAACATTAAGTAATACACAAAGAAGAATTTCAGTACTAAGAGACACAGAAAGGTAAATTGCAAATTTTTCACAGAGGATATGCCTGCAAGTTATTGCTATATTGTTTGTCAACATGTGTTGCTGTTGTTTGTGTTCAAATGTCCGTTGCTTAAAGGGTTATAACGACTGAAACATTTATGCTAGTTTTGTTAGCCTGTCTATGGTGTTTTCCAAAGTGTGTTAGCATTAAGTTAATGGATTATGTAAAATACTGTATGTGATTACATTAAATACTAAATACTCAGCAATAAAAAGTTTGAAGAAAGCAATTGGCCAATCTCGAAAAACTTATTTCATAATTGCTCGATGAAGGCAGTGCAGAGACCCAACTATTTGAATACAAAATTGTAAAAAGTCAATTGACTTAACATGTCTCCTTTAAAGTACTATTAACACTGTGTCAAATGGGTCTTGGGTGGTTTGCAGCCACCAAAATAAATCCCACTGCTAAAGAATGAGCAAGGCAGATGGTGTTTTTGCTGCATCCAAGGTGCGTTTGAGGCCAGTGGCGACAACAAGAAGAAGAAGAAAGGGAAAAAAAAAAAAAAAAAAAAAAACAAAAAAAAAAAATCCTATTTCAGCCCATACATCATCTGCTCTCTGGTGACCCACATCTACGTTTACACGCGCAGCTTCCACATTACCTGCGACTTTCACCCGCGACCTCTGCGCTTGATGAATCCTCACGCATTCATAGGAAACAGCCCTCGCGCTAATTTGAACTAATCCTTTCAATCAGCCCACCATCTGCTCACGGCCGCCCCGGATATCGGCCCACCCAACCCCGCCCACCCCATCCTCTCCTAAGCTGATATTCACCAGTGGCTCACAGGCGTTAATCAGGTTAGGTAGGAACGTGGGTGGAACTGTCACTAGTGACTGTGACAGAGTGTCACCTTGCGAGAAAGACTGACTGAGGAGACCGCTAAAAAAGCCCTTTGAGATGTCAAATCTCCCCCCGTCTTTGGTGAGTAACAGTTGTCATCTGATTGTTTGTTTGTTTGGGCGTGTGACTACAACTATGAAAAATACATAAGCGTCACATGGCAATGAAAGTGTCACATCTCAAACGCCATCATACAACCAAACACAGACAAACCAGTGGATTTTGTTTCCCCCCCGAAAATATATAATATTGGATAATAATATATGTATTTAACTGGTTTGGAAATAATTAAAGATGATATTGTAACTCTAAAAAGTGTTACATTGGAGTGAAACGTATGCCACGTTTAAGAATAGTGTTTTGATCAGTATTTGATGAAAACAGAAGAAAAAGAAAATCATCACAATTGCAATACGCACAGTAATGGCATTATCAAGTATCGGTAGTCTGTATTCTAAAGTACGTACGTGTACTCATACTCGGTTTGAAAACAAAAGTGGCATTGGTACATCCCTACCAATTACTGTATCTTTATTGTCGGCCATTATGGTGTTACTTGAGCTCATGATTTTTGGGGTAAACTATTGAATATGAACAATACTCTTACATTTGACTGGTATAACATTACGAATACAATGATTTTGATTCAGTTCGATGAATTTCCAAGTGGATGGCTAAAGTGGCAAATTACCATATTCGGTCAGTGTATCATTTCATTGTCAATGGTGGTCAACCCGTGTAGCGTGCCCCTGCCAGATACATTAAATTGCAATCGAAAGGGGTCATTTGGGGATCATTATAAACACAGGAAAACCCTATTTGACTCACCATTAAACTAACAATGTCCAGCATTGAAGGAAGAGCCTAATCTTTAAGCGATGACCATTGATCGGAGGACAAGTGCAGCAATTATTGGCCAATTAAGGCGGGGATTACATAACAACGGAATCCAGGCTGACATTTACACAAAACTTGCATCAGCATACTAATTCCCGCTAATAGAATGGATGATATTCTGGGCGGCCTCAACAAATGTCCATCTGGGAGCATAAATATGTATTGAGGAACGGGCGCGGCTTTTATTTGGCAGCGTGGGCGCATTCTTAGCGTTGTAAACATGACATTTGGCCGAGCGGTCGCTTATTCCGGAGTATGCCAAATGAAGAGTGGATCTAATTGAGCTGCTTAAAATTCTCAGAAGTGGGTTTTCTCTCCGCGGGCCGCATGGCACCCCCCAAAAAAAACTGGTTCCTTAAAATGTATTCCTTTTATTTGGAGTCAATGTTATTAAATCATTGGTTAATGAATTGCAAATAAAATTTAAATTAAGGAATGATTATTTTATTGTTAAAATGAAAACTAATAATAATTTTCATTTTTATATATATTTGATATACTGCACACTTGCTAATATTTGTTACATTAAAAACGGCTGTTAATTTATCTTATTCATTAGTAAACTTTTTGCGAATAAGCAAAGCAAAGCAAATTTATTTACCGGTATATAGCGCATTTCATACACAAGGTAACTCAATGTGCTTTACATGATTAAAAGCATTTAAAAACAAAGGAAAAAACGGCTTATAAATATTTCAAACAAAGAGAAAAAATAAAATACAAATACAATTAAAACAGCGTACAGTGCAAGAAATATCATTTAAAAGTGGAAATGCTCCAGAAAGCATGGGAAAAAAGAAGTTTTTAACCTGGACTTAAAAATATTTTTAAAACAATTTTAGATTTATATTGTATTTCTTTCTTTCAATTAATATTACAATTAGATATAATTACATTAATTAAAAATGAGTAAATAAGTAAATAACCTTTTAATTAAAGAAATCAAAAATATTTAACCAAAATCAACCATTTTAAATACACCTTTCAACCAGCTTTTGTTTTTATCTCATCTCAAATGACTTGTCCCATCCGATTTATTATACAACACAGTAGAATCATTCATTTGAATTAAAATGAGCTATTTTGTTGATGCAAAGTAGCTATTTTTAATTAAGATTACTCTTTTTCATTTCTTTTATCTATTTTACTTCATCTTAACAATGACCTGTTCCATTTGATTTATTAACGTCTGTAAAACAATACATTTTATATTTGCTTTGAACATATTTTACCCATTGTATTTAATAAATGGTTCAATAATTTAATTAATTATAAGCACCCCCCTAAAAAAAAAAAAATAAGAATTACTCATTTGAACTAATTAAATTAAAAATGTAATTAAACTCTTACATATTTTACATTTGAAGTCATTTGAAAGCACAAATGTGAGCCCACCCCTGCTCCAGGAGAGAATTATCAACAGAATCTCCAACTTTGAGCACACGGTCCTACTGTTACAGCTAGTCCTTCCTAAGACTTCCAGAGGGAAGGAGCTTTGCTGTGTATGATCAAATCCGAGCCTCTCTCTTTCTCTTCCTACATCATTATGGATGAGCCAGGCACTCTTCTCTCGTTGAAATCCATCACCGGCTCCAGCGACGGTGACCCCGATTTGCATAAAGCACTCTATGACTGCCACTTCCTCTGAGCGCAAACAGTGGTTCTGAGAAAAATAAATTGTTACTCGAGTTCTTTTCTGGAAGCGGTCCAGCACCAGGATGCTCGCAGCAGCATCGCCAGCGCTCCGCCGCCATTAATGTCCCCCTCAAATCAAATAAAACATTATTCACACAAGTAAATTCCAATCCGGGGGAAAAAACAACAGCAGGATGGTGCCGCTTCCCAAAAGCGCCTCTCTTAATTGATCGCATAACACAGACAATTTCACTTTTCATGCGGGGCAATTTAACGGCTGATGAATACGGCGCAATCAGGGCGTTCATTTGGTGAACACTCCTGGCGGAGTGGAAACAAAACAAAACCATCGGCGTAAAAGGTGACCTTTGTAAACGTGTGGTAATAGCCTGTTTGCTGTTGACGCAGAGGATTCTGGTAATGACGGCAGACGTAATTTCCTAAACCTGAAATGAACTCACGTAAACGTAGGTGGAACTCTGACCTTGAGCTTTTTGGGGACCTGAAAGATGACGTCGTCCAAGATGTCCTCAATGAGTGAGAGTTATTTTATTTATTAGACGTTTCGAAATTAATCTACCGTTTAATTGGTTCTGGGAACCAATTATCAGAGTTGGGCCGTAGTGTTAAATATTGCTAAACAACAGATACGGAATTTAGAATTATGTGTTTTCATTTTATGGCAGCTGGTACAGAAGTAAGTGAAAAATAACGCTTTCTTTAAAGCAGGTTGGCAGCAATTATACGCCGATTAAGCGCGTGCCCGTGAAAAACGCAACTGCGACCACGTCAGGGTTGAAAAAAATCTATCGCAAGCGACACTAAGTCTTCCGAGAATCCCTTTGGATTTTCACTTCATTTCACCGAATGACGGCGTGCGAGGGAGAACAATGGAGGGACTCACACTCACACACGCGGCGCAAATTACAGCGTGGCCGATATGATCGAGAGGTTGCGCCTTTAAACTGTTATCCACACTGTGGTGCCTGATACGGTTTCGACCCGAGCAAAGTCACCTTGGCATCGCTGGCGTTCGAGCAAGGCAGTGGCTGGGTAAAAGGAATAATCTAATCGTCCCCAGGAACACGTTGCAGACATTTTACTGTCATTCCATCAAGCTGTGACTGATGGACTAGAATTTTTTTTAAGCTTCAATTAGAATGATTTACTCAGGTTGAAATGACTCTTTCCCCAATGGACAGAGTGACAAATGCATTTAGAGCATAAAAAGTTCCGTCTTAACACAACCTCTGATCGGAATAAAAGTCTTTCGCTGTAAATATGCAAATTAGAAAAGGCTGAAGTGCGTCTGCGAGAGTAGAATAGTTGTAATATACTTATTTTATATATGTATTTAAATTTTTGTCTTAAATGAGTTTAGAATGCATAGCATGGACTCTAAAAAGACGAAGTTGGACGAACACTTTTTTTCAGTAGCGAGGCATCTGGTGGACAAACTGAAATCCAGTGGTCCCATTTCAAATCTTAGCATTAAAAAAATGACACGAGTTTAAATATACAAAGTCGACACACCCTTCTTCAAATGCCGGGTACAAGACGCCTGCTTTTTTTCTTTTCGACCTTATAGCCACTGTACGTTGGCTACACACACACACAAACAAGAAAAAATGCATTCTTAACAGGATATTTTCCGAGCTAGAAATATTTCCTCTTTTTTAATGTAGCTTTGGCATTTGAGGCTAATTTAAGGGACGGAGATGACAAAGTGAATACCTTCTGGCAATCTCACTATTTTTATTCAGCACAGCTAATCTGACTTGAAAATGAAAAAAAAAAAAAGAATTGTTTTGGCTTGCGTAATCATGACTCCACACCCGAATAGATGCATACTTATGAGATGCTATTGTAACTACCGACAGTGGTTAACAGTGATTTCCTACCATTCCCATCAAACTTTACTTTCAAATTATTACATATTATTGTTTTACGGCGGGTACTTTAAATATACCACCGCAGCGTGTGGAATGTTTGCAGGGAAACGATATTTGCCAATGTTGGCTTCTGACAAATCTAAGTGTGACTTTTAGATTATGCATATTAAATATTTAACCAGACGGAAGAGAGCTTCTGGTTTGAGGCCCGAGCCAGACAAAACGAAGCGAAATCTCGTCGCTCCATTTAGTCGGAGACAGCCAAACAATGCACGATAGCCCAACAGTAATTCATCTTAAATAGCCTGGAGGGAAAAGAGCAAAATGAATGAGGGTAAAACAAAACCGACACGGCGAGAGTAGGCATCTTGATATATTCCGAAGTGAGCTGAGGTTTTAAATTGACACTGTCAAATATCGGGGCCCACCTCCGGAATGCGGCGAGACGGAGTGGGCAGAATTTGGGAGAGCCGAGTGACAAATGGTGTCCTGGCACGCAGTAAAAAGGAAATAAAATGACTATTTTACTACTTGGCTCTCTATTTTGTTGCGGTTAAACCACTTAGTTCCCCATGGAAAAGGTCTCGAAGACATTATGGGTTGTTCTATATTTTATGGAGAAGAGTTTAGGGAAATTGTGAATGACTCGGAGGACGAACGATACAAACACTCAACGCAACCCACTTCCTTGTCCATTTGTGAAGCATCGCAAAGCTATACAGGTCGTTTTCTAATTGGCTATCGACCACACACACAAATAATTTTTGATCATAATTATTGAACAGGTTTAAGCAGCGGATATTTGAACACAACCGGTCACAATACATACTGGCAGAAAATATGACAATACTCACAGGCATATTTTCTTTATCCTCTGCAGAATGCGACTAATATTATTGCAGCTTGCTTGTGACTGTCTTTTTCTGTTTCATCATCAAATCTATGCGTAGTATGTTTGTATGTACAATACTGCCCCCTGGTAGCCAAGGCACACACCGACCGATTCAATCGGCCGATATTAGCCCTTTCGGGGCTAAAGGGCAAAGTATTGTAAAACAGGCAAATGTTCTCGCAGCAATTTATGCCATTATTGCCGTTAAGGGACCAAAAAATAAAATAAAAAAAATTAGATATTTTTCTAAATTAATTGGCAGATGAATCAGTTATCGGAATTTTATTATGCCAAATATCGGACTCAGTATCGGGCTAAATCAAATCTATATCAGTCGGGCCCTCGCTATTACTGTATGTCTTTATAGTATATATAGTTTAGTATTTATTATTATCGTTTTTAAGTTCAGTGCAGTGCTTGCTTTCCATTTAAACAACATGAAAAACATTTGTTGTTTTTGTTTGGGGGGCTGGAATGGATTAATGGGGAAAGATGATTTGAGTTTTTGGGTGTTTTGGGTTACTTGGTTACGGAACGAAAATAAATTCGTAAGTCAAGGCGGCACTTTATCAAAATTATTTTCAAAGTTGTAGGAGTCTAGGAGGAGCTCTAAAATCTGTTCCACAACATATGTAGTAAAATTCATAAACAACTTATTCATCAGCTCGGCTCACTCGCTTATGATACTAGCCGCTAAACGAATGCAATGTCATCTCACAGCCGTCATTAGGAAAATCATGTTGACATCTGCTGCCTGATGAACTTTAAAAATATTCACAAAATTGTATCACTTGCCAAGCCGATTACATCGTTGTAAAGCTCAGCTGTCAACCCAACAGCAGTAACCTTTTCGGAAGATGACGTCGTTAGTTTGGGATCCACCGGCGCTTTGTTGGCCCACAGGAGGCCGAAGTCCGCCCGGCTTCGTTTGTCACGTCAAGCCTGTCCTATATCTGTCCAAACAAGCCGCTGACTGATGACAGAAGACACTGCAAGTCGAGCGCATGGCTGCAAACAAACGACTCCTACTACTTCCCTTTTGCTATAATAATTATTTAAACTCAACTCCTGTCAGTTACATGATTGCTTTTGCTGCACTGCTGGCACTCAACAGTACCAGGCCGTGCTGCAATTAAGCTACATTCCGAGCCACACACACACTCATCAACAGTACACCCACACAATAGCATTTTTTTGCCCTGTTAGATGAGTTAATAAATAAACAGCCATTTCATATTTCAACTCAATATTGACCACAGTTGTGCTGCAAATATTTTACTGTAATGGAATCTGTCATTCAATCGGGAGGCGAATAAAGGAGAGTAATGGTGGTTCAAAATATCTCAGAGGGCAAAGTCTTGAAAGAGTGTGTTGCACTTAAAAAATGGGCAAGTCCATTCATAATGCATCGACAGCAGCTGACTGCCGATTATGGCAGTGGCTCTCCCACTTCCACTAAACCAGTGATTCTCAAAGTGTGGTGCGAGTACTACTCGTGGTACATGGGCTCCCTCTAGTAGTAGGTGAAAGAATCGCTAGATATTAATAAAATTTACATTCTAAACATGCAATATTTTAAATATAGTTCAGTTGTCTTTAACTTTGAAGTACACTACATTCGCATTTAATCTTTAAGAACAGGTTGTTGTTGTTTTTTTACATTGATGTACCGTACTCAATACAGTAGAATTTGTACTTTTCAAGTAGAGTACATTCTTTCAGTACAGTTCAGATGTATTTAATGTTTAGTGCAGTCCAATACAATTGCATTTAGTCTTCAGGAACAGGTTTTTATTCAATACTTATGTACTTTATTCAGAACAGTACCTTTTTCACTTTTCATCTAGCATACATTTAAGTACAGTTCAGTTGTATTTAACTTGTAAGTACAGTACAACACATTTGCATGTAATATTTAAGAACTGTTGTTCAAGATTTATGCGATCACAAACATGCAGTTGTTTAGTGACTCGTAAAAGAGAGAGACCAAGACGTTATCTGATTACATGTACGAGACGGCTTCGGTTCATTACAATGAAATTGCGCAATGTTACTACTGAAGTGACATAAACATAACCAGTCCATTACATTGCCGGTATTGGCACTGGTGTTTGGTGGCACCAATAGAAGGATCAACTAGTTGTGGTCCGGACTGTTTACCAATGCCCACCTGGTTGAGTGATGACTGTGGCACAAGTGCAACATTCTTTATCAACAAACTCAACCTGTTCTGCATGAGACTCCTTTGGAAGCACGCTGACCGGCTGCAAAAAAATGATAAGTCGCTGGTAACAAGAGTTTGAGGCATGCCGGTTCCGGCTGGATGCGTTTTGTTTTTTGGGGAAGGAAATTGGCTGTCCCTCCAGCAGAGTGACAGGTATCTCTCTATTCAATGACACGGCCCACTGACCCTCATCCGTCCGGCGCCGGCTGTCGTCCCGAGTGTTTGCATTGCACGCGGGCCGAAAGCGTCGCATCGGGCTGCGTTTGTATCGAAGCGGCTCAATTAGCGTGGGACCGAGTCGCTCCTCGTGGCTGTCGGCGCTTATTATCGGTTCGAGAGCTTGCAAAAACAATTACAGATGGACTTCCCAGAATGAGGGTCTGAGAGGACCAAGTCAATTGATTATATGCATAGCGCTCTGTGGTGAATATTGCCGTCCTATTGATGACAATGCAATTAGCGCTTATGATGGCACTGAAGAAATGCAGACATTGCCAAGTGAATATCCACACAGTATAATTACAGGTCAAACTAATGTCACGCTGCCAATCCGACTTTGCTTAATTCAACACCCACAAACACTTCTTCAAACACTTTCCATTAGGGCCTGAATGTTGAAATTGTAAATAATATACGCTCATTTGCGAAGTGGGAGTGTCAATGTGAACATAAAAACTCAACGCAAATGCCATGTACTTATTCACATAACGTTCGAGGCAAAATTTCAATTTAATATGAGAACGACTTGGACTCAATGAATTTTTTAAAAAGGAACAAAAATTCCCACTATACTCACTTTCCCGTTGAATAAGAGCTTCATAATTATTTTGTGTTGAAGACAATAGCTTTACTCAAAATGCGACCATATTTCAACTGTGGTACTGTATTTACGTTTATGACTCAGAGTCCTGCAACCTGATATGGTTTCGATTTCACAAAGAGTAGCAAAGTCAACATACTGAATCCCTGCATCCTTGGAACAGTCTACAGTATTTCATTATGTAAAAACATGCAGTAGTAACATAATTCCCTAAAATGTAGATAATGAAAAAGTTTGTGCCTCATGAAAATCCAATGGGTGTTGTGCTGCTCCTTCTGGTGTGTGTGCCTTGGCCACCAAGGCGCAGTAGAATACAGAGACATACTACATGATGAGAAAACAGAAACCATCACAACTAAGCTGCAGTTATATTAGTTGTTTTTCCACACAAGATAAAGAAAATACATATGCGTATGTATTGCTACCGCTTGTATTCAAATATAAGTTGTTTCAAGGTTTGCATTTACCGCAACATTGATGCTAGTCTTGTCAGCCTGTCTATGGTGCTTTGCATTCTGTGTTAGCATTAAGCTAGCAGACTTCAGTAAGACAAAGTTAATGTTTTTGGGTCAAATACACAATGTGTAATTCTCTTCTCGTTTGATGCTTAGTTTGATAGTAAACTTCAACTGGGAGTGGCAAAAAAAGAAAAAAAGCAGCCACAAAACTCAAGACAAAAAAATTGACTTAACCAAGGCTTGTCTTTTTCTGTAGTCTAATTAAGAATCAATCGATTCTAATCGGTCATGTTTATAAGGAAAGGACATTGACAAGTTAACAATACAGATAAAGACGTGGACTTGTGGACATTAGTAGGAAGTGGACTCGAAGGAGGCTGGTGAAAGCGAAGCATCAGTAAATCTGGGCGTGGCTTTGTGACTGCTGACCTTGGAGCTCAATTTTCCCAGCGAGATCAACTGATTGAGCGAATCCCCTACTACTTTCCTGGCTTGAATTAGATGAAGATTCACAACACTTCCCCTTTACACCTCTCTTAACCAGCTGTCTCCAAAGCACCGTGGATATATCGCCAGCGGCTAAAAAAGGTGACTGGCAGAATCTGGACAGGGGAGAGCGAGAGGTAAAAAAGGAGAATAAAGTGCTCGGTCTGTCTGTTTGACGTATGGAAGAATCTGCCTCAGCTCGGCTCAGACGCAATGGAGGCCTCTGCTGAATACCAGCCATTTTTAAAGATCAATACTGCTTTGGACAGTGAACAGTGAAAGTTCATTGAGTATGCAAAGACGAGTCACGAGGAAGACATCTGAGAACAAATGGCTATATTGATTTCTAAAGAGGAAGAGAGGGGGCTCGGTCGAGGAAATCTGCATGGACATGTACACAGCACTCATTTTGTCTATCGTTAGCAGATGAACTTTAAAGCACACCTGGACGGGTTTTATTATACGAACAACAGTACAGTGAACCTTCAAAAAGAACGGAAGCAGCAAAATATGGTCAGGAATCCACCCCAAAAAATTCTGTGACACTGCAAAGGCCCTCTTGGAAGGAATTGCTGTTTATTTGAGCCAATGAGGACTAAAGTGGGCTAACGGCATTTTTGTCATTTTGCAATTACTTGTGGGTACCGTATTTTCACGACCGTAAGGCGCACCGTATTAAAAGGCACAGTCTCAGTTACGGGGTCTATTTCTGCATTGAACACATACATAAAGCGCACCGTATTATTGGGCGCAGGCATGGTAAAACATACGCTAGCTTAAAACATACGGTAGCATGCAAGCACGCTAAAACGATGTTTTTCAAAAGGCAGCGGGAGCAAAACGGAGTTCGGTTGTACTTTATTGAAGCATTTAACAATCTACTCACTCCGGGTTCAATCCCCGGCCCCGCCTGTGTGGAATTTGCATGTTCTCCGCGTGCCTGCGTGGCTTTTCTCCGGTTTCCTCCCACATCCCAAAAACATGCATGGTAGCTCAATTGAAGCCTCTAAATTGCCCGCAGGTGTGAATGTGAGTGCGAATGGTTGTCTGTTTGTATGTGCCCTGCGATTGGCTGGCAACCAGTTCAGGGTGTACCCCGCCTCCTGCCCGATGATAGCTGGGATAGGCTCCAGCACTCCCGCGACCCTTGTAAGGATAAGCGGCTCAGAAAATGGATGGATGGATGGGTTAGTACAATAATAATGAAATAATATTTAAATATATTTAATTTGTTTCATAGAAAAGGTTTAGTCCAAGAGTGGCCCAAGTCCAAACACCCAGCAAATAAACCAGACATTTTCTAGACTGGAAGGGAAGACTAGTTTCATAGATGTGGCCAACCTGGAAATTGGAGTTGTCCCAGTGTTGCACGAATGAATCATAAAAATTGCTGAGTGCAATAATGGACTGCCCCATTTACGTCAAAATTGGAAGTGAACCTTGATTTTGAACAGTATTCATATGAAAGAATATGCCTTTTTCTGCAGCCGTACTTAACTTTAAAATAACAAAACTGATTTGATTTTGTTTTAATAAAACATTTTAAATTGCAAACACTTTAAAGCGAAACAGATTAGTTATACAGTATTTCATCACAAAAATCTTACCCATAACATTGCCTGTACAGTATTAAAAGTCTTCATAATGGAAGCTGACTGAAACCGTAATTTCTATTTCCAGTAATTCTAATTAATGGAATTAGAACAGAAATATTCCCAATACTATCCAAGGGGTGGGGGAAATTTCTCATCGCAAAAGCGGAATCAAATATGTAAACTACAAGGCCAGGGCAAAGGTTTAAGCACTTATATTTGAACTGCAGTTGAACACCAATATTTCATTCCAACATGAAAACTGACAAAAGGGCTCACAGCACTCACCAGGAACAGAGATGAAACCACTGCCCTTTTTCACAACACGACGTTTGGCACAGGAAGAAGAGTGGAAGGACCACACCTAGAGTTTGTTAGAAAAAGAGAGAGAAATTAAAAAAAATGTTTCGGGGAAAGTTACTATGAAATGAATACAATGTCCTATATAGTGAGTTTTCTAGTGCAGATTAAAGGTGAGGTGAGCATAGGTTATCCCCTAAGTAATGTCTTCAATGCATCTTGAAAAGTTGTGAACGAACAATGGCAACTACAAAAGGAATTTCTCCCATGATGCATTGCGTGGGGGAAATGGCAGATAATATTGGAGGGTAGCATTATCAAATGTAATCAAAGGTTGGTAACTTTAATTTAAAAAAAATATTTTTTTTTTATATATATATATATATTTTTTTTTTCTGCAAGTCGAGCTTGGCTGTAACAATTTTTGCTGCATATCGTTTACGTTACATCAGCCGGTAGAACTAGTTCTGAAGGCCCTGGGCAGATTAGATTGGCATGGCAACGCATAGCGGCTGAAATCTGATTGGACAAAACCAACAAAAAAACGAACATCCGCATACGCATACTGGAAGCAGTGGAGCCATGAGCAATGTTACCAAATGAAGATAATAGACCGTTGGCAATAAATTAATACAATTTCATGGCACAAACAGTAGAATTTATATAAATGCCACCTTAATATCCATCAATAAGCAACAATAGTCCCTGTGAGTACAACTATCTGCCACAACAAACAGTTGAAAGCGTCAAGCGACGGTCCCTCTCCTCTTGCTTCTTAATTGAACACATCCGCCTGAGAATTCACCTGTTGGGGCTGCTTTAATGGAGGACGACCAAACGATACATCAATGCCAGTGCTGATGTCCCCACTGCAGCAGCATCAATACGGGACAACACAGAGGGGAAAAACAGGACCCACATGTCCCTTAACTTACACAGCAGAAGGTACAATTTTAATTAATGCAATAGATTTTAATTAAATCATGAGTCAAGGGATTTTGTTTTTTTTGTTTGTTTTTTTTTTTACTCGACTGCACGTTGTGAGCCGTCTTTAATGCATTTTAAGTGTTATTGACACATTACAATGCATGTTGTGAGAACCTCGAGTTGAAAACAAAAGGTTTCGGTGCTCCCGCTTTGGCTTGCAATGGTCGATGCAAACATACCTACCACACACGGAAACTGACAAGGGGCTGCAAAGAGGCGAAAACAAATAGCCAGTACTTTCCCCAGGCCGCTGTTTAAACATTCTCTCCTAATGCTGTGGACTTCTTGTTTGAATGAGATAAAACAGATATATAGCCACATTAGTTCTACTATGAGAGCTTTTTTCTGTCTGCCGGTGCCATTTGTGGACAATGTGATTACAGATTAGAGCGTCCGCCGCCAAGAAACAATGTGGAGGAAGCGCAGAGGTGGGAATATTCTCCCAGGCCGGGAACTATTGGATTTAACGCTACGGAGAAGAAGATCCCGAACACATTCAAATGGAGTCGGTTGCCATTTAACGCTCCGTTTGTTGTGACAAGCGATGGGAGGACTGACACGGGCTTTGGGGAACATGAAAACAAGGATTTGCAGCGGGATTTGGGTGAAATGAAGCTTAGCAAAAAAGTTTAGCCTGGACTGATGTGCGCGCATGCCACCCTGACACACTGCAAGCCACAAGAATTTGTGCAAATAAAAGCCTCCGCTCAAATACAGTCAATAAACATTCGCAAATCAACGCCTGCAGTATGTTATATGCAGTATGTAAATAAACATTTGCAAATAAACACCTAGGTTAGGTGCTATAATCCATGTTAATTTCAATAGGGACAACCTTTAACCCTTAGGGACTGTTCTGCTCCAGTAACAACTAAACCACACTTATTTTTGAATATATTTTTCTTTTGGGTTTTTTTCTTTGTTTTTTTTCCCCTCAAAGCTTTTTTTCTTTCCCTGCTCCATTTCCTCCCCTCAATTAAGGCAACAACCTCGTCTGTGTTTTGTTTTCAGAGCGTCACTCCTGCAGAAAAGATAATGGAAGAAAATGGATCGTTATTTAGCTTGCAGCCGACGCATTAAGCAAAGTGCTGGCTGCGCTGGCGTTTCTTTACTTTCTGCTCGAGCTATTTCACAATCCCGAAAAGAAGTTTCGGCCTGTTTTTATTCTTTAGATTGTTGTTTTTACATTTAAAAATAAATAACAAAAATAAAATCTTGCTTCATCAGTCCTCGTACATAAACTCAGAAAATTTAGTTTGAGGATTAAGCATATTATCTCTACTTTCGCATCGCCCACAGTTAGGATACATATTTGAGATATTTTATACATATATACATATTTTAGCCAAAGTGGACATAAATTCAAAATCCATTCAAACAATTTAACCGTTACTTACCTTTCGAGTCCAAGTTGACCCGTTTTTTTTTACATTTGACAACCAAAATACCCCAAAAGTCATCTTTCTTTCCTAAAGTTATCCAAAAATACACAAAATAATGTCTGATAGTCTGGGAGGTTTTTTTTCTCTCTTTTCTTCCATTATACACTGTTTATTTATTTTTACCAAATGCACCATTAGTCCTACCTCAGGTCAAATACTGTAACTTTGGACCCTTCAGCCACAGTTGCAAATGACTCAGCTGGGGATTTCCCCTCCCAGCTGGGTTGCAGGAGTTATTTTTCACTCACATTTTTTTTTTGGGGGGGGGGGGGCCCTGCATGGGGAATAAACTGCGCATACTGCCTTGACGGGCCTGTAATAAATAACACTGCATTTGGTTCAAGTCCAGCACCAGCAACACCGCCAGGGATGCAGCAACTAATTGATGGTATGAATGAAATACAGTGGACTGAGTCCTGCTGCAAAAAGCGAAAATTCATGAGTAATTGACCCACACCCAAAAAAAGCTTTCTAAATGCCTGTAGATGCCACAAGATGAAGGAAAAAGACTCTTTTTCTATGGGACAAGGCCGTGGCCATGACTGATGGTTCCTTGGCTCCAATATGTATAGTCCAATAGTCTGCTGTTGTGGCCGCTTTAGAGCGCCTAGTTGTCGACCCTGAGTGTGCGCATGAAACGCAGAGAAAGATGGAATAGCGAGGAGGGGGGTGGGGGGGGGCCGATATTTTATTTCATTTTTTGGCCCACTTTAAATCGCCTTGTTTTCACAGCGTCGAAAAAGCCCCCCGACGACCCGGTGGGATATATTCCAGCCACCGGAGGGGGCGATATTTTCGCAGCTCAAACATCTAGTTATGTAATCACTACTTCTCCTTTTTTAAAAAAAAAAAAATAATAATAAAATACTTTTGGGTTTTTTTGTTGTTGTTAGTATTCGTACTTGGGTACAGTGGGAGTACTTTTTCCACCTCTGCCAATATATGATTGATTATATTAAATCTGATTCCCTATGTCCCGGCGGAACTATCCTCTTATCTCATTGTCAGTAAGGGCGGACAAGTAGACGGAAGAGTTTGAGCCCGTTCGGAGAAGCCCGGGAAGACAATTAATCACTCAGGAGAGGCAACCATCGGAGGGCCAGGGGCAGGAAAGCGCACACCGTGAGCGGAATATTTGATGAGGGCATGAGAGAGATGATGTGGCTGCTGCATGAAGAGGAGGTGGGAGAAAACAAGTGGAGATGCGAAATGAAGGGTCGGGGGAATAAAGGGCTGTCTGAAAGTTTGCAGAAGATTTTCTCTTTATTTTTCCCCATTCTAATTATTGAAAGAATTTTTGATACGGTTCTTTCGCCCACGATTCGAGTGTGAGGTCAAGCTAATGTTGTGGAGAGTAAGAGGAGCAGCCGCGCTTCCCAAAGACGTAACAACAATGGCTAGCGGGGTGCTGACGTTTCTTTTGAGCGTCAACAAGAAAAACTAAAATTGACAGATAAGAAACAAATGTCAAGTTCAAGGAGACGGAACAGAAGCGGAGCACCCAAATAAACTCGGAGCTAATGACATAAATCTCATCGAGACGAGACAATTCGGAGCTGCCACGGAAGGACTGATGTGACGGATAATTGGTGAGACGAGTGAGATCGAGGTTGACAGACGAAAAGCGAAACAGAGGCAACACGTTCGATGACCTGACACCAGATAAAACGTTGTTTCGGTTGTGGTTGCAAGTGGACATGAATGCATAAAACTACAAAATGGAGAAACCACATTGAATTCTTATGGAAAGCTGTTTGAGCGTTTATTCAATATCCTTGATAACCAGCTTCAAGTCCATGTAATACGATAAATGCAATAGTAGTAAAAACCTTAAAACAAACTAAAAAAAAAATGAAACAATAATAATGAAAAAAATCAAACCCCAAAACAACCCAACCCCAAATCTAAACCCAAAAACAAATGAACCCCCCCCCCCGCCCCCCCAAAAAACAATGCAAAGGTGAAACAAAACCCAAAATCCAAACTAAACAAAAAAAAACCCAAACCATAGCTAAACAAACTCCACAACAAAACCAATCCAAACATAAACCAAAACCAAGGTGAACTCAAACCTAAAACAGAAAACCATAATCCATGCTTAAAACAAACCAAAAAAAACAAAAATGAAATAAAATTAGTGGAGGTCACAAACACGGGAGAGATGTGAAATCCTAAATGCAAATACTGTACTCCAATCTGATGTATTTGTACAGTTCGTATGCATCATGATACCTTAAATCCTGTTACTATGGTAGCTGTCTTTTTTTTTTTTCCAATCGTTGCATTCACTGTGCTACTGTGTAAACGTTCCACTTGGTAAACATGAGTTCAACAACTTGAGCAGAGGTCAACAAATGCAATAAGTCTCAAATAAAGCATTGTGAATTCTAATCTCAACAAAACCATCTCTCCGGCAAGCGAGATGTTGCCGCAAGACTCCCCGCTGTCCTACGCACTTGGAGCGAGAAACGGGCCCGCCGCCTACTCGTCGGCAGCTTTGTGCCATGACGCACAAGTAGCTGGCTGAGCACAAAGTGCGATGTCTTTTGTCTTCTCCTCTCCCGAAACATTCCTGACAGGTGCTTCTGACTACTGCACCACGTGTGGGAGGATTACCTTGTAGCTATTACCGCGCAGTTACACAAAACACAGATATCCACGGTGTGCTGATGAACGGCAAATGCGATACGGGAGACAAGGCGGTGTGGGATTTTGATGCCGGGCCGTAAATATGTTCAGCGGTCGGCCATTATCATATTTCAGGGATGGCGGAAACGCTGCTGGAAGGGAGCGATAGCGTTACGCAGCGACATGTATGAAGACGAAAGGGGGATTGTCACAAACCTAACTGCAGTGATGGGATGTAAACAATTGCAAAGAGTTGAGATACAAGCCGTCGTTGGGCCGATTTTTGCTTTGACTAGTGAGCAAAAATTTGAGCTATGAGCACTGTCTGGTGCCAGTGAACTCAACTCACTTCGCAACAAGCAGCAGTTTGGCAGATGGTCAACAATTCTTCAAGAAAAAGGCTTCGAGCTGTTTGTCGCCACACCCAGTTGAGGTTTAAGACAAGGAAAATTACACATTGTGTATTTCAAACTACCATATAGCTTTGCCTCAATAAAGTCAATGATAAACACATAGACGGCGGGCTAAAGAAAGCATCAGTCTATTCTTTATCCTCTGCGAAGAATGCCTAATATACTTACTGAGGAGCTTTGATCCACTCCATGTACAGCGGATCCCCAAATACATATATAAATAGCGGGGCTCCACTGTATATCAGAATGTCTGATATATGTCCAAGGCACACACATCAGAAGGAGCAGCACAACGCCCATTGAATTGAAACGTGTCCAAAACTGACAGTTTCATATGACCACAGCATCTTAAGGGCACCTTTCTGGCGCAGTGCGTTCCCAACTGTTTTGCGGGTGACTGAGGACCCTCTTAACAAGGTCCTGCTGTGTACTTTGAGGCGGCTCCCTTACCATTATCGCGGTCATCCTTCACAAGGCAAGGACCATTCCAAACATGTCCAGATCTACAATCACGTCCTGTACATCTTTTTGACAGCTCTTTAGTCTGGCCTGTGGTGAGATAGAGATTGAAATAATTATATACGTGATGAGTTCGCTCAATAAAATGCGCATTCAAACTTAGACATTTTAACATTTTTGACTTATTCTGTCTATGACCATAACCAATAAACAACTATGAAACATTGAGACTTCATTTATTTGTTGGTGAACAAATGCATGGGATCAAATCATTTGATTTTTCATCTCTCTGCCGTGTTGTTGTCTGCTAAATGACAGGAGGACAAAAGTTTCGTCAAGATGCCATGTGTTGTACAGTACTATTAGCAGTTTTTGTTCGGTTAACACGACTCCCTCACAGCCTTCTATTATCAGCATCTTTCTCAGTCCAGCCGATGTGGGCAGATGGCCCCTCCAAACAGACTCTTGGCTCTATTCAAGGATTTTTCCGACAGTTTCTCTTTGCCACCGACGCTCGCATACAGTATGCACAAATCTGTTGGGAGTCTCGCCTTACTCTGATTAGACGATATAAATAATACAGAATTCACATGGGAGGATGCAATAGACAACAAGAGAGTTGTGATGTTACAATAAGGTATAATGTTCCAAGGAGAAGAAAACAGTTATGTTGAGAGAAGTCACATTACAAGAAATCTTTTAGCGTGACAAGAATAAAGTCATGATTACAGGAAAAAAGTACTGCGACGTTGAAATGTTACAGGATACAAAGTGTTACTGCGATGAATATGTCATAATTCTACAGACACAAAGCAGTACTCCAATATGAGGACATAAAGTTGAGAGGTTATGGGAAGTCACATGTTGCGAGAATAAAAATCGTAGGTTAAAAATAAAGCCGGATGTAGTATTACGAGAAAAAGCTGAAGAGAAAAAGATTCAAGTTGTTTTTCCAATGAGAAGTCTGAATGTAACAACATGCAATCTGAAAATCTGTCACTTTACAACAAAAAGGAAGTTACAGTTAAAAACAGTCATATTATTACGAGAAGAAAGTGCTGTTGAGTGAATACACAATATTACGAGAAGTCATAACGTTACGAGTATAACTTTTAATATTAAGAGGATTAAATCTTCATGTTTAATAAGTCACGCTGTCGTTCCAAGGACACATTTGTAATAATACGACGCTCAGGTTTTTTGATTATGAGAATTGAGTCGCAAAGGAAAAACTATTGTAACAACAATAAATCTTAATAAATCAAAATATTACAGTGGGAATGTTACCAGGTAAAATTACTAGTACCAGACAAAAAAAAAAAAGTGATGAGAAAAATCATAATATTCTAAGTTGTCATGAAATTTATGTTTTACAAATGATTTATTCTGGCAGTATTATTGTCTCTTGGGGGGGAGGGGGCTAATGCCACTGCTTAGCTCCCAGATCTGATGACACGGCGTTAATGAGCTCAAGGCAGTTGATGGAATTAGTACAGAGCCATGTGGTTTTGATCCACTATGTACTGTACTGCGATCGATCAGTATTCAGTATCGCATCGTCGCTTGCATTTCAACTCGAGTGCGTACAAAGTGTTCTTTCCAGGAAAGCTCCTGAGACCTGACTGTAATTAACTCTAATCTAATGCGGGGGGAGACGATGAAAACAGCACTGGAAAAATTGATGGGAAAATGATCTGTTTTTCTCATGTTGCTATTTATAGCATACATGTGTGTAAAATGCACATTTCTTTTATTCTATAAACTACTTAAAACACAACTTTCCCATTCCCAAATATTGTCATTCAAAGCATGCATTTGAAGAAAATGAAAATTAGTCAAAATACCAAAAAAAAAGTCCAGTGTTCTTTTGGTCTCTTAATTTTCCCCCAGAGGTGTATGGTGGCTACCGTCACGGTGACAATCCCTGGAAAGTAAGAAAGAACAAATATATAGAATTAAATGGAGAAACAGTTTGGCAATGAATTGGACAGAAAGTGCTATGCTGCCACCATGAGGACCACAAGTAACAACACAATGTCACCCCTTACTTTTCATGCACTTCTTTAATATATCAGTTTTTCATATTCACAACAAATACATTAAGCTCTTTCTCCTTAGGATACAGCCTTAAATTGTTTTTTTTGTTGTTGTTGTTTTTCTTTCCCCGTGTACACGCAACTGTTTCGAAAATGTCTTTTTTGGACATTTTGAAGTTTTTTTGTTGTTGTTTTTTTTTTTTACATGTGTCGTTCTCCCATGCTTTCCTTGCAAACCGCCAGGATTTTTTTTTTTTTTCTTCCCCTTTGTACACTATTTACAGATGGTGGAGGAAAATGAACTCAACAAGCAAACACTTTTAAAGACTTAATACCTCTGCTGAATAGATAGGTGGTGTTTTTAAAGGTGCAAGCGGCAAAGACACAAAGGGAGGATGAAATTACAGCAACTGAAGCAATGGAGGTCACTTTTAGGCAACTTATAGGCGATCTTAACCCTAAAATATACATTACAGTGTGAGTTTACGGAGTAGATTTCAATGGGAGGGGGTAGAACGTGGAAAATTACAGAACAATACAGGAAATTAAAAGTGTTTAACGCTGTGATATGCTGGCCGATATTGACAAGAAGACCACTTCTGAGTCAATGCGCTTGGAATGGTGTTCAAACATCGAGGAACTCTTAAGCAAAGCCTTCATAGTTGAACTGCAGCCAATGAACAAAATAATAATAATAATAATAATTGAAACAGTAGAGAAATGTAACAGACATTATCACAACGCAACTCCCGTTTAAAGAGGGTGTTCTCCAACAACCAAGAGACACAAAAAGTAAAAAAAATAAATAAATAAAAAAGCATGTATCTCCTGATTTTTGCTTTTTTTTTTTTTTTTTTACATTTTAAAAACTAGCACACTATAGTTCCATGTTAAATATATGAATCTTTGCACTTTTCTTTAAATCAGAAAAACATCAAGAACAACAAAATAAGTCAAGTTTTGTATCAAAGATTTTCCAAAAATTTGGGGACGCATGCTTTTCATTGCATAGCCACCTTATGCCATTTTTGAAGGGCAGTGTCTTCATTCCAGAATGACTTGAGGCATCTCCAGATTTTGCGTTTTTTTTCTTACGTTGTTTTCTTTTTTTTTTTGGGTAAATCAGAAAACAGCAAAAAAGTATTTCTATTGGTTGAAAATGCAAATGTGTGATACATTTAAAAAAAAAAAAGAGAAACATGCTGAAAAATGTCCCAAATTTTGGAGATACACTACGTGCTTTTCATTTCATAAACCCTATGCTATTTTTGAACATTTAACAGAAAAAAAATGACTGTCCAATGAGAAAGCTTGTATGTCAAAATTTTGTGTTTAGTTTTTTCTTCTGGTTTGTTTCTAGGATTAAAAATATTTAATTTGGACATACATGCTTGTCATGAATAGAAAATGAAAATTTCCCAATGAACCCAAAACAATCTCCCTTCTTCACAGAATAGCTGTCAGATGAAAAGCATTTATCTCCACATTTTTGAAAGTCTTCTTTTATCTTCTTTGCCCAAAAAACAAAAACAACTTTGCATTTCAGATAAACAATATGATGTAAAAAAGCAGATACATGCTTTTATAGGAACCAACGCTAAGTACGGTCACCCCAAATTATTAACTAAATATTTTTTTCAGTTTTTTGGAGTCAAATGGTTCCACTTTTTTTGCCTGCGGTTTTTGTGGTTGACATAAAATATGAAGTCATATTTTTGTATTGTTCTCTGTACTGTAAAATGAAAAGCATGAACCTATTTGAAAAATTGATTAAACAGTTGCCAGTAATACTTTTCAACAGATGCTATGCATTTTTTTTTAATGGCTGAGGGGGATCACAAACATGACCGTAAACCAAAGTTAACATCAAACATGGACTGAATATCAGATATTAGCAAATTACTCTTGTAAAAGGAGCTGCCTGGAAGTGGGAAGCGAAGCATAATCCTTCATGAACCCTTAACAAATTACACGCTTCATATCCAAAACAAAAACAACAAACCGTATCGCAAGCTCAGCTCTTTTCACTTTGCGAGTGGCTACACGTGACTAAATTAAAAGTAGGCTGACAGAAAATTGGTAGCATCGGGTCCTGCGGATGCCAAGCGTGTGAGGCCACCGGCTCCGGATACCGCTATGTGCTTTGTCGCAATTCGCAAAACAAAACAAAAACAAAAACAAAAAAAAACAACAAAAAAAAGACAAGTCGCTCATTTGCTTCAATAAATTTCTACAAAAGTGCAATGTGTAGAAGTCACAGACTTGGCAAGAAAGCTGTAAATTATTTCTGAGAATGAGCTTGTAAGAACTAAATGACAAATAAATACTGCTGGTCTGTACAAAAAACAACAAAGGCAAAAAACAAAACAAAAGCACACATTCTGGAATGAATTCATGTTAATGTGACCGAAAGAGCCATCTTAAATACACAACACTTGAGAGGATCGACAGTCGTTTCATCAAGTGGCACCGCAGCCCTTTTAGTCGGGCTGCCGTAAGAAGTCGGATCTGGAATATAAATTATATTTTAAATTATATATTAGAGCCACTTAACACAAAAAAAAAAAAAAAAAAAAGGAAACAGAAACAATGACATGCACAAAATGTGCTCCTCAACTTGGAATCTGTACTTTGAAATCAAAATCCCCCCCAAAAGCTTAAGATACCCCGAAATAACTTCCACGTCAACTGTTCATTCAGTGCTTGAAAAATGGAATGTGGATCCCACTGCTATTAACCCCCCTGACCCCCCCCCCCCACACACACACACACCTGAAATTTTGTTGCTTCTATCGCAAAAAACTGGGCATTCTCTCACCCAAAAAAAGAGGTTATATCTATAGCCAATAAAAGCGGGGTGACTTCTTTCGCCCAAAAAAGTCACCTCTCCAAAACGTTGTCGCTTCTATTGCCAAAAAAGTCACCTCTAACCCCACAAAAGTGTTGCCGCTTCCATCACCCAAAAAGCTGTCACTTACTTCTGTCCCCAAAAATCTTGTTTTTATCATTAAAATAATAATAATTGTCTCCTTTCTATCATTAAACAAAAAGTTGTTCTGTAGTCAAAAAAGTGCTGCTTCTATCACCAAAAAGTTGTTCCTCCTTTTGAGAGAAAAAAAAAAGAAAAAAAAAGGCAAAATGTTATGTTGCTTCTATCGTCAAAAAAAGTTGTCGCATTTATCACCCCAAAAGTTTTGCCACTTTTCTCTGCAAAAAAAAAAAATAATGTTGTGCATCCATTGCCCAAAACAAAAAATGGTCGTGTCTGTCGGCAAACAATGAAATGAATAAATAAAATAATAGAATCTGTTTTTGATTGGTGCTCTACTGATGACGTCTCATTTGAGGGAGCGTTTTCACCCGTCTAAATGATATCAAACATTTTGACAAGAGTAAGGTGAGGAATTGAGAGGGGGGTGGAAGGCAAAAAGCAACAAGCTTTTTTGCTGGACGGACATTTTTCTCCCCAAAACCCGAAACTCTTGCGACCACTAGTTAAAGTGGTAGCATGACAAACTTAGCTATATATAGAAAAAGTAGCTTTCAAGTCACAGGTGTGTGGGGGGGGGGGGGGGGGGGGGGGGAGCGCTCCCCCCGGCTTCTCAACTCATCTCGGCGAGCCTGCAAGCGCCCGGCACAGGGCCGCCCCCTGCGGGCCTCCTTCCAAAGTGCAGCTCCAGCCGCTCGGCCTCGTCCTCACCTTGTCGCCATTTTCTTCGGCGGGCTAGTCCACCCGGGAAGTTTACCCCACCTCCAAATGGTTTAGGTATGGATATCTTCGCGCTTGGTTTTCTTTACCATTTATGATGGGTTATTTTTTTTTTTTTTTTGGTATGGTTTGATTCTTTTTTTTTTTCCTTTTTTTTTCTCCCCCTCCCGATCCGGTTTGCCTGTCGTTTTGGCTCGTTGCCCGATGAACTGCTTTGAAGTTGGAAGGAATCTCGTCATTGGTAGAGGAAGATAACGGCACATTCGTTTAAGACTACATTTCAGTTTGTTGTTGTTTTTTTTCCCCCAGTGATGAATTAATCCACGGCAACGACCGGAGGACTTCGGAGCAGTGACCAGAGATGGGCTGGTGAGATACACAGCACTTACTTGAATGCTGAAAACTCCCCTGGAGAAAAAAATAAATAAAAATAATAAAAAATTGAGATTCAATGTTGGGGATGACGACACATGAACCATATGGGCTTTATGCTCATCATTTGGATATTTTCTAACACCGGACAAGAACCGATGTGAAATCGAAACAGATTACAGACTGGACCTACCGTAGCCTCCCGACTGGATGGGGGTTTTGGGCGAGGCGCAGGAGTATAAGCTGAAGTCCTCCGTCTGAAAGCCCGCTCGGTTTAACGAAGGCTCAGAGGCGCTGCGGTGGATTTTGGGTAACGAGCGAGCCAGCAGCTCGATGGACGCCAAGATCTGAAAACATTCCCAATCGTAGTTATGACGTTCACGAGTGTTTCTAAACACATCGCACGCAAAATCACGAGCCGGGTACCCGTCTGAGCAATAATGATAATTATCCTCACCTGAGGGAAGAGAGGTCGCTCCTCTCGCTTCTTCTTCAAGCAGTCGGCCATGAGTCTCTTCATGGCCTTTGGGCAGTTGCTACGCACCTTGCTGAGGTCGGGGGACAGGTAACCTCGACCCACCATGAAAATTATCTGCAGGGGTGGTGGGGGGGTCAACGTGAGCATCATTTGCACAATAAAGTTATGACCGCTGCACATGGACACGAGCTGTTCCAAATGAAAATAAGTCACTGACGCAATATATTTTTTTGTTTAACTGGCAAACTCATTTCCTAATACAGTACCACCACTATTATATAGCGTTGAATGCATTTACCTGCAATATTATACAAATATTTATATTATTTTTCAGTTTTAAATAGATCACGTTTTTGTTTACTTTTTTTTAAATTTTTGTTTTTACATTTTACATCTCCTTCTCACAAATGTAATTTTTACCGTGATTCTTTATAGTTCCTAGTGCACGTACCTCTAAGTTTATTAAAATTAATTATCTTTTTTTTTTTTGCATTACTCAAATAAAATCCCTATTTTGTCAATCTTATAAATAGTAGTACATATTACAGATAAAAAAAATCATCAGGAAAAGCCTACTAGATCAGCTGAACTTTGAGGATAATCAGTGGCACCTTAAATAGTGGCACGTGTGTGCTGACTCCCATTTAATGTGAGTTTGAATGTGATTGGTTAATTCTGAACACAGCCACATCCCCATTCATAAGCGGGTGTGCACACTTGTGCAACCAAATCTCAGTTGTTTTGTTTAGTTTTGTACCATTGAGTTGAGCAAGTTATATGCCACATTAATGGTGGAAAGCGTTTTGAAAGAATTTGTCTTGGTCTCAGATTTTATTAATAACAAAAACGTGGCATTTAAACAGGGTCACGCAGACATTTTATAACCACTATGTATACATATATATTTTTAACTGTTTTATTATTATTATTATTTATTGTTTTCACCTTTCTGGTGCATTTTCTGCAAGTAATAATAGCAATAACTAACTTCATGATAACTAAATAAAAGAACAGTATTTCGAGAACACAAATGATCACAGCCAGCATCTCGCCTGATCTCTGTTGTTAATGTTGGAGTAGGGCAGCGCTCCTGACATGAGTTCATACAGCACAATGCCAAAGGCGTAGACGTCGGACTGGAAGCTGTAGGGATTCTTGTCCTGCAGCCGGATCACCTCCGGAGCCTTGAGGAGGATGCATTTGCCTTTACTAGGACGATGGCAAAGAAACACAATGTAGACGTCCGTTTAAAAGCACTCACCATCCACAGAATGGAGCCAGACAACTGTTCAAACTGGTGGGAGCCACTCCAGCGGGACTTGACTGTGGCTAGGCCAAAGTCACCAATCTTCACCGTCAGATCCTCATGGAGGAAAATATCTGCGCAAGATGAATTTAAGGAAAGGTCTGGCCTCCTCACCTGTACCTCTCATTTGGTTCAACCTCACCGAGTATTCAACTATTCTCACCCTGCTTCACCTCCTGACATGGATTTTGGCCTGTTTTACTGCCGCTTCCCCTCTTCTCGAGACCAGGAGATGTTTTTTTTTTTTTTTTGTGAACTTTGGGCCTGTGATGCCCTCTGAGACCCTTGTGATTAAGAGCTATATAAAAAAAAAAACTTGACTGTAACCATATCTAGATACTTTTTCATGCACAGTTCCAATGAGGTAGCAATTGGAGAAAATCTCTAGAGCGGATATTCCCAACCAGTATGCAGAAATTATCCAATTATGTTTCCACTGATTTGGTCCAAGGAGGGTGAGGGGAAGAGGCAGTAAAACAGGCCAAAATCCAGATTATTTGCTCCAAATAATAGTTTTTGTTTTTTAAATCAGCAGTGGCTCTCAAAGTGTAGTACCGCTCCGTCTAGTGCACACTGGCCAGCGAGATCTAGTTCGCCAGACGAGACAATGTTAAAAAGACAAGAAGGAAAAAAATTGCACACTATGTATCCTTTAAAAGATACTGTTGCTCTTCAGATCACGGTGGATGATGGACTTGGCGTGTAGGTAACTAAGGAGGAATAGGCAATGAGTTACAACCAAGGACAGTGGAACCTTGTCTTGATCCGTAACCATACTTGTTCCTCATCTCAACTTTACCCATTGAAATGAATGGAAATGCAATTAAAGCATTCAAGTCCCCCATAAAACACAACATTTTTGTTGCGTTTTCGAATAAGAAAAATAGCACTTTTTAGTATTGTACTATATAAAACAAGTAACAAAATAGAATTTAAAGAAATAAACAGTTTTTTTTTGTTTTTTTTAAACCGTTTAAAAGTGTGGGAGTTGACTGCGCTTACTCCATGCCCTGAGCGGTCTGCCTGGCGATGTCGATAAGCTTGATCATTTCAAACTTGGTCTCGATGATGTGCAAGTGGTGGTACAGGCTGGAGCCTTCACACCACTGCGTCACAATGGCCAGCTGAGGCTTGGTGGTGTAGCCCATGAACAGCAGGATGTTGACGTGACGCGTTTTCCTACAACACACGCGAGCCGGTAAGAATAAACAACAGCAGCCATTTCCTGTGCAGGGAGAAAAGCAGGACGCCGAGGTTACCTGAGGACTCCCACTTCGTTCTTAAAGGCCTGAAGCTGCTGGGGTGTCGGAGCAGTGACGTTTAACATCTTCACCGCCACGTCACCTTAGAGGATGATGATTCGATTAATTTGAGTATATTAGTCGAGACATTATAAACATTTTCATTCATCCTACCATGCCACTTTCCTTTGAAGACTGTCCCAAAGGAGCCGGAGCCTATCCTCTGACCCAGAGTGATCTGACCCTCGGGGATTTCCCAGTCGTCACTAGAGTCCCTCCTCCCCAGCGTTTTCTGTTCCACACGACACAGTGAAACAAATTCAATCGAGACGGGACGGAGCTCGATTCTCACGGAACCCACCATCTTATTGCGGTCCTCGGACGAAGACGAGGACTTCCGCTCCCTCTGCGGGCACGGTGACTTCTGGGGAACCTTGACGTTGGTCAGGGAGCCGGGGAGCGAGGCAGGGGGAGTGGCCGACAGTCCAGTGGTGGACCCTGAAGGGAGCAAGGGGGTGAGAAAAGGGGAAAGATGGGTAGGCGGAAAGGTAACTAACTTTGTATGATGGGGAGTTTGAATCTATTGAGTTTGTGTGTTTACATGCAGGGGAGAGGTGAGGAGGTGCTTCCTTGGAGGATGGCAGTACAATGACTCCCCGCATATCCGGGGTTAGTAATAACAGGATTGTTTTTGGCGCTATCGGATGGCATTTTGGTGTCAGGGAACTATGTTGAGGTGAGTTGAGGAGTTTCATCTGGAACTAAACTGTGCTTTGCCGCCACCTAGTGGCATCTTTAGGTAGTTACAAACCATTTTTGTGGTGGGGCGAGGCGGGTGTAAATTACTTGCGGATTTTTACTCTTGGCAGCTCTCTTTTAATTTCATTTATTTAATTTAAAGAAACACTTTAAAAATACAAAAATATTTATTAATAGAAGTGATAGTTGTGGGTTAATTGGGGAAAAAAGCCCAGAGACAATATGAACTATTGAAAATATATACATTTCATTTTTACTGTTATGTATATTTTTCAGAATAATTATTTTCAATGTAGGTTTTAATTTAAAACAAATGCATTAAAAATAACTGCCCCAAAATATATTTATTTACACAAAGCTGACTGTAAGGTATTCTAAGAAAAATTTTGAATTCAAAATTGCATCTATATAGCTCAAATCACAAACGACATTGAGGCCATTGACAATGTTCCAGAAATCCTGTTTGGTTATTTAATTTGCAGCAATTATCTGATCCTTACCCCCTTAATTACCATGGAAACACCACAAAATCCTGGTTCCATGCTAGTGTCATTAATGGAAAGTTGGCCACTCAAATCATTGAACTGCTCTGAACTTACCTGTTTTAATACTTTAAAATAAACAGTACTGTCCAGATTAACCTTTACAACGGTAAAATAAGCATGTGTGAAGTGCAGATTTGTATAGTGGTGAAACGGGGGGGGGGGGGTACGTCCAAGAAGTTGGGGACATGGAGGAAGAGTGATGGTGATGATGAGGGGGCACACAGAGGATGAGACACAGGGCTGGTGTTTGTGTATGTGGGAGGGTGGTGACTGGGAGAGTGGGGGTGGGGGGGGATGGGGAGGCACGAGAACACACAGAGGGCCTGACTACCTCGGAACACAGGCTCGGGCTCAAAATCAAACACTATGTCATTGGGGTAGGAGTATAGGAGGGGGCTTGAGGTCCGTGTTCGGTGCTTCCTCAAGCAGCGGGCAGGGTGGTTCGGGGGGGCTGCAGGGCAAAGAGAGACAGACAGACCATCACTGCTACTCACTCACCCTGCCCCTCCGGCCTCAAGTTAAGCGTGCCGACCGAGCCCAGTCCATAGCAGATCACATCACAGCTTGTTTTGGCACTAGTCAGCTCGCGCAACATTTATTCTCACTTCTTTAGTTTTTATTTTTCATTTAAAGAAATACATTCTATATTAAAACATCATTTACATTAGGGGGAAATCCTTACATTTGAAATTGTTTCATTGAAATAATAAATGAATTAATTAATGTTGCAGGGCAAGTATTTGGATTTTCATTTCAATTTTATTTCTTTAATTTCAGGAAAACAATCTTAACAAGACTTAATTGTAAAAAACATCACCAATGAAGATATGCGTTATAAATGTTATAAAAATACATAAAAATGTTTATGCTGTGAGTCATTTTTAGGGGGAGTCAATCCGGATCATTATTATTATTCTAGTCGAATCCAAATGGCACCACATTTGTTTTGAAACATCGAAATGTATTCTTTATTTTAACATCTTAAAAATGCATCTCGAATCAATAGAAAAGCTGGAACAGACCCAATTTATGAGAGCGTATCTATGATAATAAAGGACGTATCCTTGTCATTGAGGGAAAAAAGGCCTCCCATTTACTTCAAATAAACACGTGACCATCCCAGTGAGGAGCTTGAGCGGGCCAAGCAACGGAAAAGGAAAATGACGTCCGCTATCATTGAATATTCACCGTTGCAGTCTCAGGTTGCAGGAATACGACCACTGACTCTAAAAGCTTCTAGGGTATTCACACACACTCTCTCACACTCTCACACACACACACACACACACGCACACACACGCACATGTATATACAGCCACGCTTACACACAAAAGACCAGAGTGCACGCAGACACACGCGGGATGGTGGGAAAAATAAAAGACACAGAATGAGGGAGGAAACTTACCTCCGTCAGACCTCACTAATCCCTGATCTCGGATCAGGTCCTGAAATAAATAAAGCAAAGGATTTCATTATGTTATTGTTTAATATCATATGTTATTGTTACTATGCTACTACTATTAAGGACTGTATTAACGTTTAAATGCTGGTTTGCACCATTTAGAAAAATTGAAGGGGACAACTTACAGAAAATGTACTTTTTCTTTTTTTTTTGGATTCGAGTCGCGTTAAAATAAACAATTCAGTACATTTTCTGTGAGCTGCCTATTTCTTTATCACTCACGTCGATGTTGACAGGCTCGATGGTGTTGATATGGACGTTGGGGGCGGAGGATGAACGGTCCCGCTGGCCAAATTGGTTGCGGTGATCCTCCTCGCTGGGCCGGAAACTAGGCGGGATAGGTATGGACTTGGACGGCGACAGCGTGGCGTGGCATATAGACCTGGAGAGACCACGCGCGCTTGTTAGTGTGGTAGGTGGTCGGGAGCGTCAAAGTGGAAAGAGGCTCACCCGGTGGAGTCGGACGGGGGGAGCGACAGACAAGCTTCGGACACGGGGGTGGTCCCCTCGGAGGAGACCTCGTCTTGGGTGAAAGGGTGATGCTCGAAGAACTTGGACACCAGCAACAAGCTGCACAGTAAAAAGTTCAGTTGTGAGTCAACTGCTTACCGTACATATATACGACTTATTGGTGCAGTACATGGAGATTTGTTTGCTACATACAATGCTGCAGACTATTCTTGCTTCTGTTCACATTCGCATCTGTTAGCTAATGCCAAATGCTAACGCATTACACAGTCAAAACGTGTCTCTCCTTTGCGTGCGACTTACTCTAGCTGGTCGTAGTTGACGCACATGAGCGGGACCTCCGTGCTGCAGCGCTGGTGGAACTTGTAGCCGCACGTCTGACAGCGGAAGCCCTGGAAAAGCAGCTTCCTGCAGAAGTCGCAGAAGGCCAGCGTGAAGAAGGTCTTCCTCACCTGGAGACGAGACGCACGTTTCGTGAGCGTCAGTTTGACTCCAATTTGTATTTCGTACTGTTTTGATTTCGACATCGTGAATATTACTCTTACGGGATGAGCGGCACTTACAAAGTTGTGCGTGGTGAGCGGCACATTCTCCAAGACTTCCACGTGCAACTCCTCCCCCGTCAGCCACGAGATATCCGTGTCCCAACCAATAGGCTTCTTCTCCCTGATAAATATCGTAGGATGCCTCGTTAGAAAAGACCATACCTTCTGCTTTCACCACTTTATTTGAGTTTAGTCATTGGCACTTCAAATGGTGAGTTGTGCAGGTTATAAGTCACTCAAATGGTGGGAAAAAGTTTTGAAATGATTTTGCTTGGTCTCGTGTTTTTCTATAACAAAACCCGGGCATTTGAACAGGGGTGTTTAGACTTTTTCCATCTCAGACAGCGGGTATGCGCCACAACTCACCCGTCCTGTATCCTGTAGACGCCGCAGCACTCTGGGATGAGTCCTCGCATCATTAGAGCCTTCTTGAGCGAGTCTCGCACAGTCATCCCACACCGGGCGGGAACCTGAACGCAGCCGGGAAACATCCCACCCTGAGTTTCATGTCCTCACGGGCACATACGTACTGTACTGTCATACAAATAATGCGATGGCTCCGCTTGGCAGTTTACTAGAGATAAACAGAGCGACTAGAAACACGGTGCGCACCCGTTCATGGCGGGAGTTCCCAAGAAAGAGTACAGTAAACTGCTTTTAAGAGACAAAATCAGCAGTCCTACTTAAACTTCAAAACTGCGTCAGCACTTGGAGGTGCTGGATTAAAATCTAGCTGATCTGTACTTAACAAATGTGCTGTAGTAGATTCCAAATTTTGAGAATCTGTCGTCTAAATGAGAATGTACCGCATACCACGGTTCTCTGTTTATTGGGCAGGAAGACCCGAACGATAGGTTTCTGCGGGGAGCGCGGGTTGCTCCGGCTGGCGTCCGTGGGTTTCTGGAGGACAGCCAGGGTGTTGGGCGCCGAGGGGAACGCCTGAGCGCCGCCGCCGCCCGCCGCGCACCCTCCCATCTTGACCTCCAGGAGGGCCGGCACGGAAGTCGGCGAGGAGGAGAAGTCGGTGCCGTTGCCCGTGGCCTCCAGCAGCTGCTGCTCCCTCTGCTGGAGCGCGTCCAGCTTACTGGTGTACTCCTCGTAGGCCTGCGAGGGGACAAGTGGAAGCAGGGTCTTAAGTGACATCTTTGAGCTTCCACTCAGAGAAAGCAAACCGCTCTCACCTCGAGATATATAGACGGAGGATTGTGTTCTCCTCCAAACTTGTCCAGAAGAGCCTCTAAGTGTTCTTGTGTCAACTTGATCATCTGTTTAATGTTCCAGATCTGCAGGGGGGTGGGGGTGGGGGGGGGGGGGGGGGGGGGGGGGACGACAAACAAACAAAAACATTCAATCAGGCTCAAATTAGGCCTGATGGTATGTGAGCCCGTTTTTGTGAATGAAAAGCTTCTCATCGACCGTCAGTAATCGGATATCAAAGCCGATATCCATTCATGAGAATATGTCTTCATCCAGAACCGATCGCCAGTCATTCCCACGAAAGAATGATGACATCATGCAAGCTCATCAGTTTTCAGGCTTCCCTTTCGCCTGAATGAATATAGCCATTCATAAACAAGGAGCGACCAATATGGATTTTTTTGGGAGGCAGATGCCAATTACTTAATTTGGCAGAGTAAAATTCTGATAACCGATTAATCGAACTATTAATTTAAAAATATACAAGGAATAAAATATATTTTTGAGATATGAATTACAGGCAGAACATTTTACTGTTTTTACAATATTTGGTCCTTTAGTAATTAACTTTACAACAGAAAGAAAAAAAATGGCAAAAATCGAACAAGAATTTTTGTTTGCTTGATTGAATGCCGTTACAAATGTGCTGTGTAAAAAAACTATAAATAAATTAATTTTAAGAAATGGGCAAAACTTGAAAAGGGATTTACTCGTCTGAGTGATTAATCGGTCGTGCCCTAATATTTTCTGTACATTTTATGCTTTTTGGGTTAATATACTTTTACAGTGTGTTTAAAAAGTGTGGTAGGACTATAACGTTTTTTCTTTTTTATGGTCTCGCTATCGCCTGGATTTTCACTGGCAAGGTCTGGAACATATTCCTGCAATAAATGGGGGTTCCCTGTGTTTACAACAAACATGGTTCATTTGTGTGTGTGTGTGTGTAAAATATTTTGGCACCAATGTCTGTCTCATCCCGTTGTACTTTTTTTAAATGTACAGCAGCCCATTTAGGTAACAGACTAGCTCGGCAAGTAATGGAAATCAAGACATCCATTTTTTTTGGACCACTTGTGTTCATGAGCCTATCCTTGCTGAGAGTCTCCAAAAAAAACAAACAATTAATTAAAAAAAAAAAAGGTGCCTTGAAATCCCAGCATATAGCACACAGTCTGCATCCCTCCATCGTAACACAGTTAAAGCCTTCTATTCAACATTATTCTGTCTTTAGTAAAAATACAATATCCAAAATAAATGTAGGACAATATACTGTAATGCATCTAGGATGATACAGACACAGACTGTATCCTTTGCAGAGCAAGCACATGAGAATGTTTCACGCTTAAAAAGGGCTGAAGGGTGATCTATGACTCAATGCGATGTCGAAAAGACGGCTATTTCCTGATCTTGCTCTTATTCGCCCTACTTTCAGGAACTGTATCAGATGCAGGCGGTTTCCTTCGCTAGGCCATTTTCATAACTACACCATTAAAAGGAAACCTCAAGGTGTAATGAGGAGGATTTAAAATTAAAAATCAAACAAAAATCCAAGGCTTTAAAGTGATTATTTTCTTCATTTTTCCCTGTCACAATTTGACAATAGCAAATTCCAGGCAGGTAGACAGCAGTTATGGGCATTTTAGCTACAATCACATCAATTAATCTATTTTTATTCATTAATATATTATTTCTCCATTTTCAGAGAGAGTTTTCATAGCGCAGGTCCACATAGATAGATTGCAGCTCAACTTTGTAAAGCCAGCGTCATGTCGCGCTTCTTTAGATAGCAAACTAAAGATGACACAGAATCGCCAATCAATTACACACAATAAATTAATTCCTAATAATAAACCTATCTGCAGTATTTCTATTCGCATACAGAGGAGTAAGATCGTATCGGCCCGATACAGGCCGTACATCAAGGTATCCGGTACTTCTGAAGGCTGCCGACACCAGCCACTGAGAAGTAATAAAATAATATAAATCTGACATTAAGTTAGTCCTCCTTGCCAGTAGTTGGTGCTACAATGCAGCGGTTTGACACATCGATAAATCATCATGTGCGCCAGGAAGAAAGAATGGTCAATAGTGAATACTTGTACTGTTATCAGTCTGAAAAAAGTGGTATCAAAGATCCCGAGATAGGAATAATTTAATAACTCCAAAAATACATGAATTAACAGTGATCAATACAGTATTTGACAAGTGTACTTAAGTGTGTTGGTGATGAAATGCTGCATCTACAAGTGAAAATTGCAATTGAATGTAGGGGCAAAAAAAAGAAAACATTCCTGCTGTAGACCACCACTCACATTCACATCTATTGCCAATGTGCATGTTTTTTGTAATGAGGGAGAGAGCTTAAAACTGTTAGGCAGGCCTAAACTAACCACAGGAATAACTATTTGTGACTGTGGGTTATTAGAGACTAGATGGGTTGGTTTAGTATGTGCAGAGGCCTGCATGGTAAAGTGTGTTTTCTTTCACTCTCTTTTTTTTGGAGGGGGTTGGGGGGGCGTTATATGGATAAAAGTAACCTGTGCACCAGCAGCTGCATTATACTCCAGCACATCAGCACGACTCGAGCTAGTTCCCACTCCCCCGACCACCATAAGCCCCAAATGCGTGTCTCCATCACGGACACCCAGCGGTGCAGCCCCCGGCAAAGGCACCGTTAATTGCCCGTCTTTGTTGTGTCAACAGCGGCGTGCGTTGTGTTGCCGTGGCGGCGCTGCAGTGGGAGCCGACGGACGAAAGCGAGCAAGGCCCGAGTAAACACCGACCCCGCCGAATAAAAGCTCCCCGTCCAGCTGCCGCATGTTCCCGCAATACAAGCCGAGGGTCTCGGGAGCCTCCGACCGCCTCGGTGTTCGTCGTCGCCCGCCCCTTGCGCCACATCCCCCGCAGTCATCCGCGGAGCAGCCGGTGTTTCCTGAACATTTCCATCCAATTACCCTCGCTCGGAGCCCCGTTCCCCGTGCCCACTTTCCTCCCTCCCTCCCTCAACACCCCCTCCGCCACCATCGCACCGCTGCCGTCCAGCGCCTACCTCCTCGTCTTGCGGACCCCCGGGGATCCCCGCCGTGCAGGGGGGCTCCAGCGCGGCGCCCAGCTCTTCGAGGCCCCGCTCCCCGCCCGGCTGCCTCTCCGAGGTGTCTCCGTTAAATACGGGCGGTGGGGACTCGGCGCTGCTCAACGCCGCCATTTTAAAGTGTGAGAAAGTGAGGGGAAAATAAGAGAGAAAAGCGCAGTGACGCCGCTGCGGACATAGGGGGCGACAGAGGCCGCACTTGGACAGACGGCAACCCATCACGTGCACACGCACACGCAATGCAACACGCACAGGCGTGACTCTCTCTCTCTCTCTCTCTCTCTCTCTCTCTGTCACCTGTCACACACAAACAAATGTACACGAATACAAAAATAGAAGAGTATGTACAACACAGATAAAACTCACCACTTACAGACACTCACGCACAAAACATTCCACATACAGGCACACACATAACACACAACTCACACGTGCACACACAAAACTCTTGTGCAACACGCATTTATAAGCACAACACACGTACAGCAAACATATATTCATAACACACTCACACAACGGATAGAGAACACACACAGACACAATGCATACACAACACGGAGACAAATCGCACAACTCACACAAAACACTCACACATTCATACTACAAAACATAGGGACAAAAAAAGACAAATTTTGCCAAAAATAACCTACAACATAAACAAAGAACATAAAAAGAGAGAACAGACAAAAAAATGCAAACCACACACACGACACACGTATGATACACTTGCAAGGCACACGTCATACATAGAACACACAAAGACAACGCGTGCACTAATATGCACACACACACACACACAAAACAAACACGTGCACAAAAGACAACTCACAACATGCACACAAAACACATATAGACAAGAAATAAACACATGCAACAGACATTCACAAACAAAACACACAGACACAACACACGCACACAAAAATCTCAGCTCACCCGGGAAGCAAATAAGGACAAGTGCAATAGAAAATGGATGGCAGTCTTTTATTTTGTTCCCCTCAAAACTTTCAACTTCGAGCAACATTTCAACTGCAATCAACAGAAATCTTCACATATCCTGAAACCTAAAGATGCAATAAAATGAGTATAAGACACACACTAATATTTCATACAAACATAATCATTCCTTTCTTTTCCACTGGGTATGAAGCCCACGAATATTGCGAAGACCGTATTGGAAGGGCGATTAATTGCTGAAGGCTCTCAACAGTCCCGATTTCGAAGTTGCGCAGCGGCAATGTCGTGGCTCACTTCTTCTTGCCCGCTCTCTTTCCTTCTCCTTTCTTTGGTACGCCTTTCCCTCGCAGCTTCCGCAGGCGACGCATCTCCTCCTTGAAATCCTCGTGCTCGTCCCTGCGAACAAAAATCAAAACCCATTTAAATCAACCGGCCGCCGCTCCGGGGAGTACAAACTCATCTTACGTGACCCTTAAAACATATGGCTTGCAGTTGATTTCGAGAAAATAAAAATACAAAATCATCTTAAGTGCACTTGTACTTCTAGTAACAACCCAGGTTAAACGTAGCTCCTCCCCGACATTCAGAGATTGACTCTCACTCAAAATGTATCAGTTCAACATACTTCCTTGAGACCAATCCCTACATTGGCAGGGCTTTGGCACCATCTAGTGGCATCATAGAAATTCACAAAAAGAGCAACTAGATCTAAAATATCCAAATTACCTGAAAAGTCCCATGAACCTGAGCTTCTGCGTCATGGCGTAGTAGATCTTGTGCTGCGGGTACCAGTCGTACACCTCCTTCCTCTTGGCCATGGGTGGCTCCTGAAAAAGCCGGACCACCTTCATCGACTTGGAGTCTGTCGTACGTACGACATCCCCGAATATTTGAGCACTCAGCCGGGCCATGCGCAGTGCATAGTTGGACAAGCCGGCCATAATTGCTGCGTAAGGAGAAGGAAAGGAGAAAGTTAGAAATGATATGTTGGAAGGGATTTAGAGAGGACAATTGCTAATTACAATACCCACTGGAACATGCAAAATAATGAGATTACAAATGTTTTTAACGCTATTCATCCAAATACTATACAATATATTTGTCGATGATATTTGCACCATCTTGACCTAGAATGAAAACATTGGCGAGGTGGGCTTGAAAACTCCATAATACGTGCAACATGGTTGTTCTTACCTAAATCGCAAGGCTGTAATAAAACCTACAGGGCAGGTTAGACTCGTAACCGCAAATAAAGCATTATAAACAATTTTTAAATATCACATTAAACAGTGAGCGATTAAAAAATGTGTTGGGCTTGTGCCTAACCTTCACTGTAATAGCGACACTTCCGTGTTCCGTCTGGTTCTGAGCAGTGATTGGATAGTTGGTTTGACTTCCGGGTAAATGATAAACTTGTCTTTTCGCATTTCGTGCCTCCTCTAATTAATGTTAATGTTTCTGTAGTTTCTAATAAAATGGAATGAAAAATAGCTTATAATTAATAGAACATATGTTAAAATATTAAAGAACATTTTATTCCAGTTTGGCCAAAAAGAAGTCCGTCACTGTTAACATGTTCGACAGTCTAATTTCTCGGAACAATGATTCCGATTTGTGATTAGCTTTCCACTACGTATGTAATATGGAGAAGGCAATCAACAATAACTGCATTTGTTATAAGGGCATACAAATGTGTTTCCTTGTCTGAAAGAGTCACTGTTTTATTTTATTTTATTGTGCGTGTGTGGCTTTTGAGTCAGCTGAAAATCGAAATGTATTTCACTTCTTGTCCACACGAGGGCGCCTAATAACAATAAACAGCGAACACATATACCTAGCGTTTTCCTGGCTGTTAACCCAAATAGACGAAAATAAACCATTAAATCATTTTAAGCTGAAAAACAAAAAGCTTATAAAAGCACTACACCCTTTTTTTGTATTTTCTTTTTTACATTTTCTGTAAACAAATGCTCTCAATGACAATATTTACATTGGGAATTAGGGCCTGTAAATAGCCAAATCAGACGATTTGATAACCTTGAAGTGTCTTAACTTTTCCCAGAGCTGATACCAAACATAAGGAACAGAGAGGTCAAAATAAAAATTATGTATCAATTTATTCTTTTCAGAGAAATCAAAAGAGAAAATCATGTGATCACGAAGCCACTGAGCTGACATTTCGGTGACTTTATTGCAGACAGTTGAAATACTGTATGTCTTAATCCCAAAACGAGTGGTGTAACATGAAAAACGACACTTATTCCTCTTTTGTCTGAAACATTTATTAAGAATGAATCAACCATTTATGAATGTTTGAGAGGCTATTAGTGAATTCTGGAAATATCTAAAACTCCCAATTGGATATAAACAGTTATTATGAGGATATTCTTGCGTGCATGGAAAATGAACAGTGTGTAAAGACGAATGAAGTATTTAGTTGTGTTTGGGGGCAGGTGTTATTTTTAGATGGTTCCGTCCGTTAGGCAACATGTTCGTGCAGACAGATGGGTGTTGATTGGTCGGCCGGACGGACGCACCGGCCCGCTCTGGAGTATCTGCCGTCATCAGACGTGCTTCGGGTGGGTGGGGGGCTGGGGGGGGGGGGCGCTTTGCTGACTCAACGGACTGATCCTTCCACATTCTCCCCACCTCCCCGCCCGCCGCCACTTGGCCACATCAGGTCTGAGCATTTGCATTCTTCTGCACCCTTTGTCCTTAACGTGTGTTAACGGCGTTTGCTAATTGTGTGCATATTATGTTGCCGTAACAGATGCGCGCCGCAGATCCTGCTGCCGCTGAGAGGAAATAAGCGTCCGCTTCGTGCATCAGGAGCAGAAGAAGGACGCAAGAGGAGGGTTGGAGGAAACGCCGGATTTAAGGGATTTTTTCTTCTTCTTTTTTTTTTTTTTTTTTTTTTTTTGCAGCACCCCCTCCGTAAGAAAAATCGTGGATTCCAATCTCCAGAGGTGATGTGAGGAGGACCCAAGCGAGACGAGGGTGGAATCCGCAGAGGAGCTGTCCGTCCGTCGTGGTGCTGATGCGGCTGTGAGGCGAGCATGGCTGCCGGGAAGTTGCTGCTCTACACCGGGCTCGCTCTGTCTCTCTGCGCCCTGGGCATGCTGGCCGTGGCGATGTGCTCCGACCACTGGTACGAGACCGACGCCAGGCGCTACAAGGAGCGGTGCCAGAGCTTCTCCAGCCGCCGCAAGGACCCGGGCTTCATCTACATCCCCAACAACAGCCTGCCGCTGCGGGCCGGCAGGAGCGCCGCGACCCGCTGGGAGGAGAAGATGCTCCTGGCCCGCAACCGGCGGCAGCTGTACGCCATGAGCGCCGCGGACGAGTGCAACAGGCAGTACAACTCCACCAACATGGGGCTGTGGAGGAAATGCCACCGGCTGGGGTTCGACCAGGGAATCGAAGATCTCATTCGGAAAGGTAGGACTCAAATGAAGAGCTTCAAAGTTGCACAAATGCTGGATGGCCCTGCAGGGACGCGGTGACATTCCTCCAGGGGCGGATCAATTAGCCTGCTCGTGTGCCTGATTGTTTACTTCAATGTTTACCAACCTTTTTGAGCTGCGCAGTGGCGGTCCTAGCTTGCACGCCCCCCCCCCCCCCCCCTCCCCTCGACCACCACCAATCCCACCCGCACACACCAATGCAAAAGACAGAAGTGGATGTTGAAAATATATTGAACTATAACAATGAAGAATAGAGCAACAGCAAAGTAGAATAACAAAGAGTTTTTGTTTTTTTTAGATACAAGCCGTCGCTTGGCCGATTTCTTTGTTTTGACTTGCGAGCAAAAATTTTAAATATGAGCACTGTATGGTGGCACTGAACTCAACGCAAATAACTTTACAACGGATAGTAAACAATTCTTTGAAAACAAGTCTTCCACTGTTCGTTGCCACACACAGTCAATGTTGAATTTCAAAGTCAAACATTCAACAGAGACAATTTTGCATTGCGTATTTCGAACAACCAGAGCTTTGCCCCAGGAAAGTCAATTTGGCTAAATGCTAACAAACGATACAAAACGCTGTTTTATAACCCTTTAAGTAACGGCTGTTTGAACACAAATGGTGGAGCAACACATGTAGACAGATACTATAAGAATACTCACGGGCATATACTCTTGATGCTCTGTGAAGAACGACTACTGAGGAGCTGCGAGCGGCTCCATATCGCTGACACCGGGCATCTATAAAACCATCACTCATTAGGAAAGCAATACTAATATGAGACATTACAGGGAACTATGCTAATACATGTTGCATGAGAGGGTATTGATGATTTTTGCATTGGAAATCTAACTATAAACTACAACTATAACTACAACTATAAAATCGACTAGTCATGAAGAATAAAACTATGTTTACACATACCTGCATCCTTTGCTCGTTTCTTCTCCTCTTCTTTCTTTTTCTTTCAAAATTGCGCAACTGATGGTTTTGACCTTTCCAAATACAAATGCCGATGCTTTATACGTCACGATGCCAATAAAAAATACTATTGGATATATTTTTTCTTTTTCTTTTTTTACCACCCCCCAGTGCAGGCTCACGTTTCACATACCAGACACACGGAAAAGTGTCCCAAAAAGTGGATACGCCTATTTAATATGTACCTTCTGCCATCTAGGAGTAGTATTTAATTATTCTGCTTGTCACTGTACATCGCTGGCATACAGTAGATAGTTGAACTGGTTTATTCGACCAAAGGACAGACTTATTGTCTTGCTTTTACAAAGCATGTTTGTTGGGGTGCTATTCCCCCCCAGCTGTTGTGCACAGCTCAAGTTGTAGTTTAAATGGTGCTCGCCCGACCTTTCAACTGCAAATAATGACATAATCATGTCAGGGTGCCTGCCAGCTCGACCACTCAACATCCCTAAACAAAGGCATGGAAATGGCAGCGTTTTTCTTCATGGGCCCGAATTGCCGTTTTCTGGCGCAGACGAGTCCACCACGAGGACGTACATGACTTGAATGTTACTCAGCAGGGCACAGACCTCCCTCGAGGAGACATTATGATTTCTTTTCACAATTTGAAACAGTTTACAGGCGTCTGTGGCATACTTTGGTCAAAATACTCCAAATTAAGACATTGGAAAAGTCTGTGCTATACGGAGTGCCATTCTACTGTAGTCTGTGTGAGCAGGTATGCTTGTGAATCATGATGAGAGGCATTGATTATCAATTTATGAATCCTGTTGGTGAAGAAGACGGAATGTTTTTTTTTTTTTTTTTTTTTAAATAGGCGAGCCAAAACAAACGTCGAACTCTCCCTGCGGTTGCTAATGCTACAGAGGCAGCCTGTGTGTTGTTACGAGGACAGGAAGCAGCGCTGTGGTTTTCCTGATAGATGCCGCCGGAATAAATCCAAGCGTGAAAAGAGCGGGGAGAGTCTGAATTGCGCTGCAGCTGTGCCTTTATGCGAGCACGCCTCGCTGGCCTCCGCGGCCCGCCATCTGCAGTAATGGGCAGTTAGAGTGTATGCGCAGAAATCACATGAATGCCTCCGTACACTGGTATAAACCACGCGGCAACATCAGCTTAGAAAAAAAAGGTGTGATGATGTGTGTGGCAATAACTTGACTGTGAAGGGTCAACAGGCCTGAACAGCATTTATCTCAGGGATATACAGGATAAGTGTCGGATGAAGGGCCGCAGCTTTCAAATATTTGTTTAGGAATCGATTATTCTACCATTGAATAATTGAATAACAAATATTTTAGCATTATTAAACAACAAAAAGTGTATGGGAGGTGCTGGTATTATTGTTGTCTATCTTCACCTTCCACCCTATAATATCGGTGACTTATCGTGTACGCCTTTAAAAGGCGGGGCCTGGTCGTTGATTAATCGTTTCAAACTTTTTCAGACGTCTCGGAAACAATGAAAGTGTTACTCGTGGTCGGTGTGCTCCTTCTCGTGGTACGCAATTCGGACCCAAACAGTATGTAAGGGTTAAAGAAAGCCAAAGAAAAAGCAAACATAACTCGAAGCTAACCTACATACGCGCTACCACTTCTAGTCAATTTCAATCTCGAGTCGCACGCTTTTCCACACACGAATGAGTCACGCCCTATTTAGTTCATATCGTCAAGTTTTATCCAATTAAACATTTAATCTGTTATCTGTCAGGTATGAATCATAACCCAACTGTTCTTATCACATCTCTGTGCGCCGATCAATTCCGATTTGACTCATTTTTTAACCAAGTTGCTAAATTGCGTGCCCGTCCATTTTTCTCGAAGCCTCATCTGTTGCTCTCCGGGCCGGATCGACAACATCCATTTGTCTCGGCCCGTCTGCGGCGCCTTCGCGCAAACCTTCCGGATGCGTCGTTATGTAGATTTATGGATGCGGCGGAGAGAGGCGGTCGGTAATGGGTCAACATAAAACACTAAAACCTTGCGTTTTCCCAGAGTTTTCGCAAGTCACATTAAGAGCGTAATGGCGTGTGCTGGAATGGAGGCGTCGGGGTTAGCCAGAGTTGTTTTTCCCGGCAACGACCCCACATGGGCTGATCTGAAACGATGATGAATTGAAGCCATTAAGGCAAGCGCTACCTTTAAGACTGAGTGACAACGTGCTTGCTGCACACGCAATCTGTTGCTTGTCTCAATTCAATCCCACAAACGCTTCACCTGGAAACCGGCCACTTAAAAATAGAAACCAAGACGTGCGCGCGCTCAGGTTTCTGTTCAATATCCAGGGAATTACTGAGCCCTTTAAAATGAAACAATATATTTGTGAGCCGAGTTTAAATAAACGTGTGAGCCACTAGCCAGACAAGAGTCAGATACAATTGGGATAGAAGAAGGAATGATTAAGGCCCTCTTGGAATTGCTTTGTTTCATTCTGGTTATTCTTGTTCTTTTACTGCTACAACGTGGAATAGAGTTTCTTAGCGCCAGACCGACATGGATTTTTGGATATGTTTGATTAAGAAATGTGGGAACTATTTTGAATTGTGGAAACAATGTCTAAGTATGTATAAAAAAATCTATATCATATGAAGTTTTGATAAGAAGAGTAAATGTCTAAGGCTTTTTGGAGCATCGGCTGTCACTCATTGGGGGGAAAAAATGGGCCTCTCAGGTCTTTGATTAGGTATTCATGCAGAAAGAGCAACAGATATGATTACTGTAATTCACTCCCTATGGATCTTGTGTCATGAATACAATTCAAAAATGAATTGAAATAATTGAGGCATGGTTTGGTTGCAATATGTAGCAGGATGTATATGCCGGTCGCACGGCTTGCGATTGACGTCACACGGGTTTGAGGATATTTACACGGGAGATGGTTTCTTATCACCGGGAGTTCTCTCGTCTTCCTGGAAGTGGTTAAATAATTCAGGTACATGCGGTAACACCCCCTGTGCTCATTAGCGGCCCCGCTGTGCGCCAGCGACACGCCGGGCCAGTCTGCCTGCTGGCTGCTTCCCCGGTACGTGCCCTTAGATGAATGAAACACAAACAGTGTTTGTAAGAGCACATCATTTAGGTGTGTGTGTGTGTATATATATATATATATATATATATATATATATATATATATATATATATATATATATATATATATATATATATATATATATATAGCTCAAACAACACTCCAAAAATGCCAGCTTGACTTTTCGCTACAATTGTATGCCACCGCACCCTCAGCTTATGGCACTTTGGTGCCAAGGAACTATGTTGAAGTGAGTTGAGGAGCTTTGCTTTGACAAACGTTGTGCTTTGCTGCCATCTTGCGGCATACTGGTGCCAAGGAAGAATGTTTACTTCAGTTGAAGAGTTTCATTTAGACACCTCGTGCTTGGGCACCACCTGCTAGCATCTTATTGTCAAGGAAGTACGTTGAAGTGAGTTGAAGAGTTTCCCCCCCCCTATCTACAATTGAGTAAACAAATGCCCCTATATGCAGAAACGAGGTAGAAGCGCGATCCTATTAGCCAAACGGTCCACATCAACATCTGTTGACTTTATACATGGTGCCAGTCTGTGGACAGCCGGTCGCAAGCACACTTATTTCCATTCGTCGCACACCGTAGACCCACAGAAAGAACGATTTATCCGTTATTAATAATGAATGATGCGCTCCCTCTTGACAAAACAAAGTGCTTTTAGATGAGACGCAGATTGATGCTGATGATTCTTTGCGGTTTTTCCTTTTGAGGACGGATGAAAAGTAAAGCCAAAAGATTGTTTTTCATGAAATATATTTTAACCTCTATGTACTGTTTATTTTCCACGCACGCATAGTATGAATAGTGAAAATCTGAGCATTAATTAACACCCCTTTAAAAAGGGTTTGTAATTGCCAATAGATGCCACAAGATGGTGGTGAAGCACAACTTGTGTCGAAAACAATCAACCGACATTAACATATTTCGCCACCTAGATGCCACGTGAAGACGCCAAATCAATCCTGTTATTGTTTGGTTTGTAATTTCTGGAACATCAATACTAATTTCCGATAGCCCGTCGAATGTGTTTTACATTCTGTTAGCATTAAGCTAGTAACCGTCATTACTACAGTGAACCTTTGCATATTTGCGGTTCAACAGTCACAAATGTGTCTATTCGCAGAATTTGGGGGGCATTCTATTGTTTGTTATATGCTGACTAACCTGCAGTATTTGCTGTTTTTTCGCTCAGGCCAAAGCAAAGACAGTACTGCGTTGGCGCCATCTGGCGACATCTTGGTGCCAGGGGAAACAATTTGAAGTGAATTGTGGCGCTTCAATTAGAAGGATGCTGATTGAACATTTTGCCAAACAATACCAGTCACAAACCAACTTGAATGGTATATTTTTCATTTTTGGGCCTTATTTGAACCAAACCAAGGGGGGCGGGGTGGGGGGGGGGCAAGCACAGTGTTTGGGCAGCACCGCCCCCCCCCCAAGAACTGTCCCTGCCTGTATACTGTAAAAACAAACAAACAATAAAAGATAAATGCTTAAAAATCTGCAACATAGTGGGTGCGCCAAATATAAGCCATGGTATAGCGGGGGTTCTCTGTATAGTTATTTATGTTTCTACAATATGTATTCCCATACCTGACAGCATATTAAGTGCACTGACAGGTGGCTGAGTGGTTCCTAGACTGATGTTTCTTCTATAATTTTCCTCCAGTGTTGTGATGTCACTCTGGCTCACTCTAATTGGAAGCATGACGTCTCCATGGCGACTAAAGTGTCCTCGACTCATGATTGGCTCCAAGGCCCTCTTTTTTTTTTTTTTATTAAGACTCTCATCCAACCATTAACCATGGCTTAATATGTGACTCAAGTAGCAACCTACTACTCACAGCGGTTTCCCAAGGGTGCTCCCGGCCTCAAATCACGTATTTGATTGACTTGCGACCTGTCCGGCGAGTGTCCAGCCTCTCGCTCAATGTCAGCTGGGATTGGCGTCCGCTCCATGTGACCCTGTGCAGTAAATGATGTAGGTAATGAATGAATGGACGGCCTCATCATACGTGTGGACAAGGTCAGGTGGGACTCACGGACAGAGTAACCCAACTTGTGACCTTAACTCTTAATAAGTACATATTCCAGCAATGATGGTTACATTAGTTGCTTTTTTGTCTTGAGATATACGAGCAAGTATTTGAGATACGACTGCACTTCAGACCCCCTCGCTATCTGGCGGCAGCAAACGTCACAAGATCTATTCATATTGATTTCCTTATACTGGATATATAATATCAGTCGGTGGCGCTCATGCACCCTTAAACTGGTTTGCTAACTGCCGATAAACACTACAGTCGATAAACACCACAGAAGAAGAAGAAGAAAAATACATTCGGTCCAGTCGTGTTTTGCGCTCCCATTTTACATGTTTGGAGGTTATGCAGACTATGGTTTTTTTATGTTTTTGTTTTTTGTTTTTATACATTATAACACTGTTAAGTGCACGTTTTGCACACACAAAAACGGACTGATCTGAGATATGAATATTTTGACTCAGATCTCAAGACACCACTGTATTTCGTGCACATATTTATCCTTATTGTAATTATACTTTTTTTTATTATCTGGGAGAAATCCTGTAGGTGGTTCTACTGCCACAGTGAGGTGTTCGGGGCCCATTTTGAACACCCACGTATGTTATTAAATCCAGCTCCAGCACATTAGTGTAAATTAGTGTATATTAGTGTACTTGAGGGACATACATGCACTCTGTGTGTGTTCAGACCTTATTGTAGTTAAGGTCATCAGAAAAATGCTGCTTACATGCAACAATTATACTAGTGGGATAGGTTAGGGAGTACTGGCGATGATATCGTATGGGATGATATGGTATGGGAGTATTGCTGGTGAATCTCTCCCTGATACAAGTGCACATAATATTGCCAGTCAGGTCGAAAACACACTGCACACAGGGTTTCCTGCTGGATGAAAAACATGTTTGATTTTACATCAGTGGACATTTCTATTCTCTCGCAGGCATCTCTCGCTCTCTTTCGCTCGCTTCTCTCGCTGCACGTCTTCCTCCGGCCCCATTTAATCAAAGGCTTATCAAGTCAAGAGAGCTCCGTGGGCCTCCTAGAAGAGCCCGCATCAATCAGATCCTTATTCTCCCTGTCCAAAGACTCCGAGAGGAAGGAGAGCAGATGAAGGGCTAGCTCTGTGGCTACAGCTGCCTCCCTGTCACAAGAAAGGCCTTTTTAATGACTTGGGACTGCGGGACAATGCAGTAGTTCTGTCCGGTGGGGGGAAAAGCGGACCGCCGAGATGCCAGTGAACTTTCTCTAGCACGCATTTGCATCAAGGCGGTTTAAAATTGTGAGCAGAACAACAAACACCCAGCTCGTGCCCCCGTTTCAGTCACCATGGTAACCTTCTTCGTTATATCCCTTATATTTAATCGTATTCTTGTTCGTTAGACCCATCAATGATCTTGGAATGGGTGTCCATTTGAAAGCTACAATATTTAGTCACGCAAGCTTTAAATAGCAGTTTCGAAAAGCACTCAGTGGGGGTGCTGAGTTTCTGTTTGTTTGTCTGAGTGTGTTCTGACAGGAATGAGGCGGTAGAGCGCAATTAATAGCCCTTATTATGAAGCCACACAAAGGCAAAATACTCAACATACCTGAAAATAAAATAATGCACCCAATACGTTTTCAACCAAAATACTGCTTTGTATTACATATAAAGTCAGTAATTATGTATTAGAATAGAAAAAAAACAGCTATTTTGGTCTGAGAACAATAGTTCACCTAAAAACAGCATCATAAGAACAAGTATTTGTGGAAAGTGGCAATGTGTACAATCAGTAGCATGCATTTTTATAAGAATAAGGCAGTGCAGTAGACCTTTATTTCAAACCTGCATCTTAATGTTAGTGTTGGAAAATAAGGTAGAAACATTTCATTGGCCTCATTCAAGAAGAAGCGTGGCCCGAAATAAACTCGCAACAAGGGCTCCATCTCATTGCGTTTAACAGCTCATCTCCTCTCATAACCATCAAGCCCTCCGTTTCTGGCGTACCTCTCTCTTCGCCGTTTACCTTCTAATTTGCACCGAGCTCATAATTACAGCACGCCAAATGACGGGAGACGAAGGTACGGAATGATGGGCGTGTAGGTGGACGATGTAATTTATCTGGCACTACTACAAAGGAAGGCTGCAGATGGCTGAGGTGTCAGAGTTGTTTCAATCCCGTCAAAAGCAGTTAGGTGGAATGAGGTGCACAATTGAATTGCCGTTGAGCTCTAATGCTATCATTTGATTGTAGCCTCATCTGTTTATTCTATATTTTCAAAAATATGAGCGGAACCACAGTCGTTTATTCTAAATATGCATGCAGACGCAGGTAATGAGTATCATAATTGAGGTGGACCATCCAAGGCCTGCATCAACAGTGACTGAAAAACTGTCCGAGTGACTATCAGACCGTGCTGTAAAGTGGGATTTAAACTGAAATACAAGCCACAACGGAGCAGACGAATGCATGCCGACTGAGGTAAAGAGCATATTGATTAGGGCCCGACCGATTCATCGGCTGGCCGATATTAGCCCTTTTAAAGGTAGCAAAAATTGGCCAATCTTTTTTGCAGATTTTTTTTCAACACATTACAACATAAGACAAGGATAATGATATTCAAATAAACAGGGGAAAAAAATGGCAAAAATGGGCCAATTTTTTGCCAAATTTTGCCGATTCGTTTTTTAAACATATTAACACATTACAACAAGACGAATATAATGACATTCAAACAAACACAAATACCAAAACTTGATCAGTTTCATCACTTGTGTGTGTGTGTGTGTGTGTACACACACACATATATAGAATAAATCAGCTGATTAATTGGTTATCAGAATTTTATTACCCCCCCCAAAAATCCATATCAGTCGGGCGTAATAATGATCGACTTTTAGCCCGCCCACTGACTACATGAATGGTGAGTGACAGCCAGCCAATGACGGTACTCTAAGACCATGCAGGAAAGTGGGACTGAAACGGAAACGTAAGCCTCAATTTAGTGGACTAATGCATGCCGACTGAGTATAATGAGTGACATGTAGAGCACCCAACGACTACATTCGCCATTTAAATGGCATGCTATTCTTCCCCAAATTATTGGCTGAGGCCTGTCAGCATCATGTATCGAGCTTGTGAAACCAGCCTCTCTCTCTCTCACGTCCACACACACACAAACACAGACATACACAAACACACTCTCACAAACATGCCGATAGCGCCGCGCTAGCTCCGAACACGTTGTCTTGTCGCGCTTATCTTCCCTCACTCAATTATTTGATTCCAAAATTGCTTTTTCTCTTTTGTTGCCTCTTTTTTTTTCCCCCCACCGCAGACGTCTTTGTTTAGCCACGCAATTATACACCAACGGACACAGATGTGGTATATCTCTTAAAGCTGCCGCAATCTTCCTTCCGTTCCTTCGAGCAGGCGGTTTCAGAACAACTTATGAAAGTGTTGAGAGATGGTTTATTAAAGAGAACGCTGGAACTTTACTTGCGAGGGACAAATGCGAACTAGCCAACAAAACATTCTATGTGTGCATGGAAAACGAACAGTATGTAAGAGTTAACTAAAAACTGAAATATTGATGTAAATCCGCCACTAAAATTTACTTTAACAGCGCTGTTACATCCCACTGAGAACAGATGAGCAGTCGGGGTCCTATCTGTATTAATACACATTAGGTTTGACAGTTTTATGACAATCTGTTCATATGAGAACATTGGGTCAGTGAGGTTAAAAGGTAAACTTAATGGAATAACACATCGTCCTATTCCTGCGGGGAATAAATGGGTGTCTGCCGTTCATAAACAGAAGCAAGAGCACGCCGACCGCTGCCAAGGCTGAAACATTGGTCCAATTTAAAGTGAATAAAAAACATTTTTAAAATATAGGATCTTAAGTACATCTAGAGCAGGGGTAGGCAAAGTATTGTGCTCAAGGGCCACATTTCATTTTTAAAATGGACCAGTCATTCATACAGAAGGTTAGCAAAAGGTACATGTGGATGTAAAATAAATAATAATAATAATAATAATAATAATAATACAATATGTTACGGTCCCTTTTTATTTTAAAATGAATAATCTATTTAAGAATAGTCAAGTATTTAATACCTTTTCATTTTACTAATATTTTTGTATTATATGTATCGTGGTCAATTTTAAATATGATCATTGATTTAATTTATTTATAAATAATTTCACATTTCATTATATATTTGTTTAGTTTTAAAATTTTGAAATAATTTAATATAATCAATTTGTCAATTATTTAAAAACATTTTAATAGTATTTATTGACAGTATTTTATTATAAATGATTCATTTAAAATACATGAGCAAATTGTTTAATAAAATAATAAAATATAATTTGTAATATAATATTAATGTTTGATGCAAAATAATACATTTGAACTAATGAGTCATGCTCATTTGTTAGTTTATTTACATTAATTTATAATGTACTTATTATTGAATGGAAAATGTAAATTTGTTCATTGTAGTAATTTTAAAAATTATTTACAATAAATAAATCAAGTCATTATTTAATGAGATGAATGAATTAAAAAAAGAATACATTTGAAAGGCTAAATTAATCCAACAAATATTACAGGACTCTTGAAAAATGTAAACGCTTGCTAGACTGGATTAACGATGTCACCCGTAGGTCATACTTTTCCCTCCCCTGATCAACATCTTTAATTTTACACCAATTAAAACCTCTATTACCACCAAAAAGGAGACCTCGATTGTGAATGTTAAATCATAACTCGGAAAAGTCATGCAACTCACATGAACTGGCTTCGGATCAGCTCAACGTCCATACGATATTCATACATAACATTTCCTTTTTAAGCTTGAGATAATGCAATTTCAAGGAGCGGTGATCTTGAAATTTTACAGAAAATATGGCCATTAGCCCGGCTCATTGGCTCACTGTTGGCTCATGAGTCCAAATCAGCTCATCCCCATGTACTATTTTTGTCTATATGGTGACTATACGCAACTGGAGGAAAATATTGCTATAAATGTGCTATAATTCTTAATCCTTGGGGTCATTAGACAATAGTAAGAGCAATAAGTATGCTAATTAAACTGTATCTCCAATTGTAAAGTTGAACACCTTTCATTTACACCTACTGCTGCCTTTGCATCCTCCCACAATCAGGGCTCCTTCTGCAGCCTCTTTACTGTCACGATTTATGTCACAATTTATTAAGGAAGCTGTACCATAAAGGATTCCGGGGAGATTTGACTGTCTTGGCTGGCCGGAGAGCCACACCTTTTACAATCTTTTGATGGCTGCAGATGCCTGTGCCCGGGAGGGGCAATGTGTGAAGTGGGAGATAAAAGGGGGTGCACCTTTTTACTACTCAGACTCAGAGAGAAGAATTATTATTTTGTTCACTATTCCTGGGGCAATGTCAGGAATGAGAGCAGTTTTTTATTAAAATGAATAGGTACCCTGTTGTTCTATTCTATTTGTATGACTGCCCAAACATTGCATGAACAGTAACTAAAAAGTTGCCCAGGACAACATTTAACTGAAACGCAAGCCATGATTGAACAGAAGAATGCACGTGTTGCTCGACATCCCAATAAGTACGGTGGCCGTAAAGGGTCAAAAAGGTTGGTCAGGAAAACTAACATGAGTTTTTAGAAATTTGAGAAAACAATTCACTTGCCCTGACGTGGGTTCCTGACATTTTGTTTGAAGTGCTGCTATGCTAGTTCAAGGGATTTGGAGGTGTTTAAGGAATTATGTTCACAGTTGGCGCTGTCTGCTGGTGTAAATTGACGCGAACATTGATGACTAGACAAGAACATGGACTTGAGGACTTTTTTTCTTCAGTTCAGTTGCGCTGCAAAAATTGGCCTGCGAATGACCTAAAGGATAACACTTTCTGAATATAGCACAACTGTATTGGCTTGTCATTAAAATTAATACACATAATGTCCTATTCAACATCGCTCAGTTCATCCGCCGTGTGTATTTACTTTGTCAGTCGCAACCGCGTGTCGTCGACATTTGAATGACGGACTCAATAATTGACGTCCTCACCGTGTCATTCTCGTAACCACGAGAGAGGCCGCTGACGGATGAGTTGGCGTAGGGCGGTGAACGGCCAGTGAACTCGCGCACGCGTCCCTATTGATCCCAAGCGCATATCTTCACAAACGAGGATCGATTAGAATGCCAGGACCTCTGACTCCCGCTACGGTTGGTCATTTACCACACAGTTAGCGTCTCCTCCATGCTTCTTGCGAGTGTTTTCATTTTGTATTGGTGCGTTTCGCCGATTATCCCATACATTAAATGACTGAAAGTGCACCAGCAACTATGGCTAAAAAAAAAAATTCACTTCACTCGAGCAGCTGCTTATCTAAAGCTCGCCCAAGAATCGACCAGGTGACAGCTCGATACTCGATAAACTCGTAAATTGTTCCACTAGGTAACACTGCAGTTTTCTTTGCTCTTACGGGAGTGATAATGATTATTTTCACACCTTTATTCTTGAGTACAGTAATCTAACACTTATTACGCTCTGTTATTGGAAAAGAAAGCTAAACCGTTGCTGATTATCCCTCTTAAAATTGAGAAATGATGTCTTTAGATGAATGAATAATGCCTTCATTGATGGAAGTTTCAGTCTGTACTACTAAGGGTTAAATGCCAATGTATTGTACTCAAAATTTAAACACAACTAACTGTTGATGGAGAGAAAAAAATCCACCTGGTTTTAAGCATTCACTGCTAAGAACTTCACCAAATACCCTGGACTGTTTGCCACTAGAGGGACTCGTACACTTTGAAAATCGCAGAGAAATTTATTTTCCCTCGTACAAGCTTTTAAAATTGCCCAAAATGTCTGCTTCAATTCAAAATGCCTGACTTCCTTCCTGTTTAGCCCAGCAAAACTGTGATTCATTTCTTAGAAGAAGAATAACAGAGTGATTCCTAGAGGGCCATCACATCACCTGGTTTTCTAACCCTAATAAATACCATTGTTGAACTTTGTTAAACATATTCTAGGATCAATAAGTGTGAAATTACCCCTCAAATAGTCTCCCTTCTCCAGAAAAGGACCAAAAGTAAAGTACAAGCTACGTCGTAAAACAAGACGCTGTTGTATCTGGGTACGCAAAATTATGCCCACATCTTAATGTGCACTCGGAGATTCCTTTTTCACAGGTCTACTGATGCGCACACAAAATGAAAAATGGCTGCACAACTCTGCGAATAACTTTGCTATAGGGCCCTGTGGATCATGTCAGGCCAGTTGGAGTGTATTTCTATTATCACACTACTACAATATGAAAAGGTTGAATTAAGGTAACTGAGCTCTTCTTGTTTGATGTAGACATTTCACCTTTAATCCAAAAGGCTTCAACAGTTCTAAAAACCTCCTCCTCTGTTCTGAGGGGGCCTTTGTAGTTTGACATCGATGGCTCCCTATTCGGAATGGGGGCATCGTAGTCCTCAAAGGAATATCCCTTCTTTTTGAGATTCAAATGAACTGCTGACTCTGGATCCAAAGAAACTGCCCTCCTACCTTGTGCCATACGTTTTGTGTCGAGGGCGCTTGGTCTCTCCGATGTAGAGGTCATTGCAATCTTGACTACATTGCGCTGCACACCACACACCACATAGCTGAACTGCAAAGGTCGAACTGGACTGTTCTTGTTTGTTGAAGACATTTCACCTTTTATCAAAAAGGGTTCTTCAGTTTAATTACTTTCATCGAGTGCCACCACTACTATGAGTTTTACATATTTACACACTGGAGAGAAGACTTCCTATCCCATGTGTCTTGCTGTGTTCTAGTTGGGATTTGTTGTGCGCCAAGAGGTGTCAGTGTCTCGGCATCAGGTCGGCTTGAGGATCTTGTTACAAACACCTCGATGCCCCGCGGCTCTCCGGGCGACTTCTTCCCTGCTGCTGTGACAACTGAGTGGGAGACAGATGGGAATGTGACCGCCCCTCCCTGCTTCGCTATATTTTGCGAACACTGATGTGATCAAATCAACATGTAACTGATCATCATTATTATACAAACCAAATAGCATGAAAGCTATAAAGGTAACTGGATATTGTCCTTCACATCATCCATTTAAAGCTTCAGACCCGATTTAATTTTCCTCCAGCTTTTGAACATCGTCGATCTTCCAAGTTGGTTGCTCATTTAACAGGCTTGAGGATTTAATTTCTGAAACGCTTGCATCCCCTCATTAACTCGGCTAACCTGCACTGCCGGTCAGAATGCCATTTGGTCAGCTCCGTCCTGGCTTTCCGCTCCACTAATTGAGTTCCGAAACAGGATCTGGACATTGACAAAAATAATCAAGGCGAATTATCGCACCCAGATGCAACTTAGTATATTTTCCAGTTCTACGTACAGCTCTGGAAAAAAAATAAGAGACAAAAAGGTCTCTTTTTCCAGAGCTGTATGCTTGAACATCACAATCCTTATTCTCAGATTCCATAAAGTTCAGTATATCCCGGCATCATGTCGCTGAATTGAACCACGCTATAGATAGACTGCACACTCCACTGCCGATTTAATCCCCCCAGAAGGCTTAGCTCGACCGCAGTTAATTCTTGTGTGGCACAAAAATGGACCACTGGAGATGGAGTGGCCACTGGCCAGTTTTAGAGATGGCAAGAGAGATCCCAATTCGAACACTAATCACGATTTTTAGACCTTCATTTGCTGGAAAATCAAAGAGCTGGAGCACTGTCTCCAAGCTTGTTTCCTGATGCATGGCTGAGAAGATTGCCTCTCTCATTCACTGACTGGGTGCTTGAAATGCTGTTGGGCTCGCCACACTTTGCTTGTAATTGTTTTTGAGCTCATGCAACACTGTATCAGATTTGTTTTTAAGCATTTTTTAATCCAATGTGTTTAGTCATTTGTTACACCCGATTTGCCCATCGTTTTGGTAATTAGAGAGTGGCCGACAGTCACGATCATTCTGTACCTCGCTTCATCTTTTTGTCGGCGGCTCCCTGCACACCACGGGCGTGGATGGGAATTTCAAACAGGAGGAGAGGAGAAAAAGAGAGCGACTGCACAAAGGAGCAGCTGCAGCTCTGTGACGTCACACCCCAGAGTGCAGCCAGGTGGCTCCGTTTGGGCCTCGGTATGGAAAACGGGGATCGATAATTCAGTCTTGTCTGGCATCAGGCCTGGGGGCTGAGTTTGACGTTGTCTACTTCCTGTATTGTGTATTGACGCTGTCGGATGATGTTCGATTTTCGTCTATCATTGAGTTACAGACGTACAGTAATTATGATAGAGATACTTTCTGTCTAAGTAGTTTATATGTGGCTAAAGCAGGTACAACTATACCAATACTTGGTGGAATTTGAGCATTTTTCAACCCTTCCCAGGAAGTCAGCAAAAGCCTGATTATCGAATGTCTCCAAAAGATTATCTCAAGACTGACTTTTCCTCCTCGTTCAGCTCTGAAAACGGCCAGGCCTGACAATTGTAAATGTAAAATCAATATTTATGACCAAAAATCGGGAAGAGTTTGCAACCGCAATCTAGTTACCAGATAAGCTTACAGTTAGCCTGGCTTCTTGAATTTCTTTTTCTCCTATTTCACTCTCTTCTTTTTTGTATTTTCTGGGAGTCTGGATGATGACTTTTGGCACCACGCTGCCTCTCACGGACCAGTTTCGGTACTATTGTAGACTTCTGGTTTGGGTGAGAAGACTTTGCGATTGTCGGTGTAGATGTCGTTATATGTGTGGTGCGCTGTGTTGGTCATCAAATACATTACACACTTTAAGGGCAGTAAGCGCCCCGCCTCCCAGGGGTGCAACCGTGCCGTGATTGGCCAGCGTTCCAGCCTCTCCGAGCCGCAATGTGAAAATTATTTAACATACCAAACAGTACCATTGTGACCTTAACTGCTCTTTCCTACCGAAATGTTTGAAAATAAGATCAGCATGATCCTTGTTTTTTCTTTTAGAAACAAAGAAGGTGATTCATGAAAATTGCTCGATCCGGGAAAGGTCTAAGACTATACATTATGCACGCACACACCTTTGTCTCTCTCTCTCTCTCGCTTTGCACACCCCAGAGGAATTGTACAGATGGAGGCGCGGTAACTGGGTTATTGGCTGTGTTAATTAAATGCACCGAGTGTGTGTGCTTTGAGCCCAAACCTTGGGGAAAAAAAGTTCTGTGAACACGGGAGAAGTGTGAATGAGGAAAAAAACAAAAAAAGTGGTCAAAATGTATTTTGTTTCAATCTAAGTGACAACGCTTAGTCACAGTCATGGTAGGCCTTGGTACAGTATCATAAACATTTGGAGGATGTGATACATTGTGGCTATCTATGACTGAAAATGTATCATTTATCCCCTTAAACTCATAAATGTGATTGTTGATCACCAACATCCAAAGTTATTGCTTTGTCTGTGGTGATTAGTTATATAACTCTTCGAATTATAACGGCTTTCAAAAACAAAAACAGGCAGGATGCTGGCAGTTCACCTTGAATTCATCCAAACCTGTTCCGCCCTCCGACTCTATTTTCATATATTCTGTGTGAAATGCATCATTATTGCCATGGCAACAGCTGCCAACCCTGCCAAAGCATAACACCAGCATTGTCACGCACAACTGCTGGTGCAGATGCTAACATACACAGTCATGATGACTTTAAAGCCATCTGACGACATGTGCCAGGTTCACTTAGAAATGATCATTCAACTAACGTGGGATTACAGCAATCCACAGCAGTATCCGGAGGAGTTTCTCTTTAACAACCAGCATAATGTGGCTAATTGAATGTAGTCCGTCTGTCTGTGTGGCCTTGGGGAACCAGAGACTGTCTGGAACTTTGTTTTGGCGTGCTGGGTTATTTGTCAAGAAATTAAATGAAAAGACATACCGCACTTGGTAAAAACATCCTGATCTAGACCAGATGCAGTGCATATAAAAAGCCTATTGACTATATGCCAGATGGATTTGTTCTGGTCCTTCTCCAAGCAAACGGAGACGGCATTCTTCACAGGATCGGTCAAGGCATTGCGAAAAGTTTGCTGAGTGACGTAAAGCAAATTCATATCAGCTGCTAGGAAGGACACAGGCTTCAAGCTGTACGGGTGAAATTACTGTATATTCATAACTAAGAAATGCAGAAATTAATCTCTATATGGCATGGATCCGGTTTTCAAACAAGGAACAACAATAGATGTACGTTGCTCACTTGTCCTACCTTGTGAAGAACCGTATATATCTTTATTCGAGTACGCACAACGGTGAATGTCGAACATTTGCTACAATGTCAGGTTCTCGAATTTCCTTTCGAATGGAGTTTGTCTATTAAAGGAGAAATATGATTCTTTTTTTCCCACAATTTTGCACAGTTCCCAGGTTATTGTCTGAAAAGGCGCTCAGTTTTTTTTCTCACTTCGGGCTCCTCTTTGGTGTAATTCTTGATCCTTGGGGTATTTTGACAAAAGCTAAGTCATAGACGTTATTGTGAAACCAGTGAACGGTTTTAGATAGTTTAAAAAAAAAAAATGAATATCATGTCTCCTTTGAAATCATCTTCCATCCACATGAATTGTGTTCACAAGTTAAAGGGGAAATCTGCAGACAAAAGAAGAATTAATGAAACAAGATACACAAGGACGAAAAAGAGTGCAGAGCACAGCCCGCAGTGACATGCGGGGGAACGCCGGCATCCTTATTCTGATATAATGCTAATTTTATACATCCATCTGATTCCACAGTGCACTCAAAATGCAGAATCAGATGGGACGAGGGACCACGAGTGCAGCATATAAGCAAAAAGAGGCCGGATCCAATGAAAACAGCGATAACGACACAGATCGTGTCTTCTCGGGTAGACCATTCTCGCTGATGAATCGCCTTTTTCCCTTTTCTCTTTGCTTTCCTCTCGGAATGCTGATTTCCCCCCACGCCGAAGGGCACAATAATTGGACTTGGCCATTGTGGTCTGAAAATCAATTCCATCAATATGTGAAATAGCCCTCCCATTTTTGCTTAGGCAGAGAATATGCGCCGTCCTGTCGTGATTGCCTGCTATCTTGCTGTCTGAACGCCAGCCGATACAAAGACGTCCACAACAACCTCAATTATAACCTTTCAAGTAAGTTAGAAAAGCACATAATAGACCACAATAATGATAATAACATAGTGGAACTGAAATGAAGTCAGTGCGTTCTGACACTTTGGAATGAATTTTTTTCCAATATTACCAACAGAAACAAAATCAAACTGTCATCATCCTAAAACTTGAATTAACTGCACTGGCAAGTTTGAATGTAAAGAGAAGTACACGTGTATTTAACCAAACCACATAATTCTGTTAACACATAAGAGGAAATCCCATAGACAGGCTAACAAAACTAGCATTGATACTCCATACTAATTATGAATCTTTAAACATTTTACATTTGAACACTATAATAATACTCATGGCATATATTCTTTATCCTCTGCGAAGAACGACTAATATGCAGCTTGGTAGCTTCTTCTGTGTTTCATCATCACATCTACATGCAGTATGTCTCTATGTGTTATACTTCCCCCTGGTGGCCAAGGCACACACACCAGACACACAATGCCCAATGAATTAAGGTATGAAATCATGATGCACCAACCTTAATGCTTTATTTTCTATTTAATTATGTCATGACGATATAGTTTTTGAAGTACAATACTGTAGAGTGCTATTATTCTTATTACAAAAAATTTTGATGTTTTAGAGGGGCTGGAATGGATTAATGGCATTTCCATTAGCCGACAAATTCGCCCAGCAGTGAAGTGTGTGCCGCTTATCAGAAGCTAACGCTAATGCTGTATGATGCTTTTGTAACTATAAAAATGCACTGTTACAAATGTATCTAAATCATGACTTTTACTCGACTGTGTACCTAAACAAAACATCCACTGGCATCCACATAATTAAGAAATGGCAGGTGGAAGGAAGCCATGTCGGCATTACCGCTGGTGTGCAGGGTTACAGCCCCCCCAGATGCTCCCATTTAATTGTCCTCTGTGTTAAGACTCATTCAAAGAGAATGGAATCCGATTAAGGAGACATATTAAACTGGCCTTGACCCACGCTGTCATCCACAGCCTCGTGTGGAGGTGAGATGCCCAGTGAGGGTCCATTGAGTGCAAAAAGGAACCCAAGGCAGTCTTGCATGTAGGCCAATACGTATGCTGTCGACCTGAGTTAGCTCACCAGCTGTTTCTCACTTTGCACAATCACAAAATTGCGTCCGGGGAATACGTGAAAACAAGTCTCACACATGGGCAATTGATTGGATTTGCAAAATTATCATCCCATCTGCTGCCTCATTCTTGTAAGAACGCACGTTTACACAATCAGACGGGCCCGCTCACCAACAGACCAAACAACAACTGATTGACCAGACATCTACTTTTCCTTGGATACGTCCACTTTTTGACAGGTCCCCAAAAAATCCAATGGTATTGACAAAACAGGCATCAGTCTGCATGCATTCTTCCGTAAATTCCAAGTTAGTGTACGAAATAAATCAAGCAAATCAAGTCCCCACTAAATTTCACGCAAATCAAGTGACACAATCTTGCTCAGTCACAACATTATTGAAGTAATAAAATGTTTTCCGCTGATCATAACACAAGAAAAAAACTCAAATCGGTGTCAAGTCGAGTCAAGTCTTGTGGGCCGAGTCATACACCTCTGGATGCAATGCTTCTTGGCATCCCCCCAAAAATTTCATCATCATGTCATTTAAAAGAACACCTAAATACTCAATATTACACAATCTTTTTTATCATGCAACATGAGAAACTATGCTGAGGTTCCACTCCATCCAAAAGATGTATGTTGCTGTACCGTTTGTGAGCAATATTTATAGAATTATATATTGGATGAAACATCCGTTGCTTCTTAACTGTTTGCATGTTAATGGGGTTTTGCATTGTTTGTTAGCATTAAGCTAAGCAGACTTTCCAAGGGCAAAAGCTATGCAATTGTTTTAAATATATCAATATATATATCTCAAAAGTATCTCAAGGCACCGCTGGACTGCAAGGTGACATTGCAAATGTTTTAACCCCTCACTCTAACATTTTGTACATTTATTTATTCATGTGAATTATGAGCTGTCACTATGGTGATGGTGAGTTAATACTGTCGCCATGACAACCAAAACAAGATGCCGCCTCCTGTCTGCTGCTATGAGTCAATTTTGCAACATTTCCCCTTCTTACATTTACTTGTATAAAAAACCAACTGAATATTTTGGGATACTATGATATAACACCAACAAAAAGCTCCTGATGTTTGTAATAGGCTTCGCAGAATGTCGACATTTATATCTGTTTCATGGTTCCCGAAAATGTAAAGGTTAGACCTGAAGGCTAGCGCTGACATTTCCTCTTGAAAGCTTCTGATATTGCAAAAAAAAAAATCCAGTAGCACACAGCACCTGGCGGGACTCATCTCCTTAAATTATCTTTACCGCCGAACTATTTCTCATGAAATTATGCTCTAACGAGATTCATATCAATACATCAGATTCCTCCTTAGGAGCTAATTATTTCTGACAGAAACACAGCCTTCTGCAAAGTCACCAGCGTCTACGCTCCTCTAAATTTGATAAAACATGCTGTGTTTAATGAGTAATTTGCCTCTCCAAAAGCAGCAGCCTTGCTGTCAATAATAATAATAATAATAATAAAGTAGCACGAGTGAAAACAAAACAGTGCGCAGAACAAAAAGGTAGATTTTGACAGTAACACAGGTGTTGATGAAAGCCCCCATGAGGACTGAGACTGTCACATAAAACATGGAATCATGACTCGAAACCAACTTACAGAATAATGGAGTGAACATTAAAGCTGCAGTAAGCAACAATTTTGCTTTTCGGCAGGGCCTTTTTGGGAAATTTAATGAAATTCTTCAGTACAGCGAGCTAGTGTTTGGCATATCTGCCTCACGGTTGAGAGGTTTGGGTTTCGAACCTTCGAATCTCAGCTCAGTTCTGCCTGTGTGGCGGTTACTTAGAACCATGTGAACTGATGGTGCCCTCATGTTGTGAAGTTCGACGCCACCATCGAGAGGTAGAGAGCCTTACTTCCCATTTTTCTTTGCGGCACAATAAATAAATCGACCGAGCGACGGTGTGTAACTTGAAAAACTCTTAAGTTGGGGCTCTCTTAAGTCAAGGTACAAGCAACCTGCCAATGCTGTGGCCATTTTCTCTATATTATCGGGGTAAACATTGGAGAATACCAATAGTTATCTTCCTGACAAGACAGAGGAGAGATTGATGACTAATATGGCAGCCGCTGTCACACACGACACAGGCGCTGCCTTGCCATCACGAATAGTTGTTCCTCGCAACATCGCAGACCAAAATAACTTTGGATAATAGGCCACATGCTGCTTCACAAAAACATTATCTGAGCGCATGTAGCCTGTTCTGGTAAATTTCCATTCCCCCCACCAAGGTTGTGCTATTCTAGTTCCGTCATGTAATATACTCTTTTGCATACTATGCTTCCTGTTTAAAGTATTTACAGTATACTCTCAATCACTTGATGAGTCGCGGTAGGAATAAAATGCAGCCAGTTAAATACAGTAACTCTGCCACAAAATAAAATGCAGTAAATCTGCCACGAAATAAAATGAGCTCCACGAGGGTCAACGGGGGACACTTTCACATGTTTTGACAGGGAGGGAGGCCATTATTTTTTGAAATATTAAGGGTCTAAACCTTAAACTGTTTGGGTCTACATCCTCTTAAATTACAGCATTTCCTCAAGGCGTGTTGATATTGAATAGTTTCTGCCGTAAACTGTCGTTTCTACACTCGGCTTTGTTCTTTCGCGGATTAACAAGCTTCAAACATATACAGTAAATGCGGTTTCCAGGGGTTTCAATAGAGATGAAGACAAAACACTAAGTTGTCGTCTTTTGAATTGGGTGCTACCAAAGAAGCGAGTCTGACATCACAGTGTGAGACAGAATTAGCCCGGGATGACACTGTGATGGATTGATCCACCTTAAAATGAGATCATTTGAACACTTACATACGGTTGATTTTCACATTCACACACAGTATGTTCCGGGCTAAGAATATCCTTAGAACAATTGTCTGTAATAAATTATGAATTGCAGCTGTTGGATAAAAACATCTCCTATCAAACAATGTGATGTACTATTTATGTATGGTACAAATGCACAAATTTGGTGGATACATAAACGATTCTGGGAACTGTTTGAACCGTTACCAATGCCCTATAGAAAATACACACATTTATGGCATGGATAGTTTTATCGTTTAAAGATTCCCATTACCACCATTTTCCGTGTTTTTACACAAACTGGTAAATCTAATAGCCATTTTAGTAGACACACGATAGTGAGGTATTACCCCCCACACCCCCACCCCATTATTATATACTGTATCCATTACAATCAATTATGTTTTAGCCTAATGTTGTAAGATGTGTTTTAAATGATGGCAAACTGTTTTGGCATCATAGCTCGAGGAATACTTCCAGTTTAAACTATGAATATACACAGTTATAGACATACAGTATTTTGGGAAGTTTTACTCTGGCTTTTTTTCGATTTGCGGGGGATGGCGAACGAGCCCTGCCACCTGGGAGATTACCGTAGTTGGAAGAAATATGGCAATAATATCTTATACCTCTGCTATCTTGAGTCCTATTTAATAGGGTTCAAGGCCTATAAAAGACATATGCTCCTAAAAATTACTTGGCCAACTGGACAGTACGTGCTCCATTCCCTGGATGCTCATTGAAGTCACAGCACACACACACACACACACGCACAGACACACACACACACACACACACACTAAATGTGTTTGGATGTTTGGAAGGCTACAATAAAAAAAAACAGCTTGTATTAGCGAATACAGGGTGTTCCACGTTCTCCCCATCCCTTTGCTCCTCCCTTCAACCAGCTCAAGCCTGCTGCCCCCCCCCCCCATCTGCACATTTGCATCCTTCGAGCAGGGAGAACAGCATCCCTCACCCGAGCCTTCCACGTTAATCCCACGGGCCTCGCGGGGAGGAACAGGGGGAGCATTGAAGTGGGTCACAACAAAATGAGGCCATCCGGGGCTTGAACTGCAGCAGCAGCGGCAGCAGTGGCGAGCTCCCATCTGCCACGAGCGGGGATGACATACGCAGCTGCCTCACGTTTCCACTGGGGGAGGCTCCACATTGCAGTACAGTGGCCCGTTAAACCCTCTAAGACAATAATACTGCTTTTTGGATGTCCAGAAAATTGTAATCTATGTTTACCAACATGGCAGTGAACTTCTACCTTCTTTTGTAAGCAACAGTACTTTTGGATCTGAAATCTTTTCGCAAAAACATCTCTTTCTTTACTTGCCGAATCTACAATAATGCATTCAAATAGTGGGTGCCTGTGGTCTAGTGAGACTATTCATCTTTGCTTTGTTTGGCAAAGTATCCATAGTCCTTAATTGTGTGCTCACCAGCTGTCAAAGGGGTTCAGACACCTTATCCTCCAAACTTAGCACGGAAAAATGACACCTAAGAGACACCCTATTGAGCTTTCACACATTTTATAAAGCACAATGAGTGCTAAACCCATGTAAGAGGGACTGTGGCAATATTTGTGACATTATTGTAATAAACATTAGGAAACACCATCTTTTTCATTTCTAGTCGGAGAGAGAAGTTCTTCGAACATAGCAGCTGCTGTCACAATTAGACTATAATGCACAATGGTCATTGCACCGGACTATTGCAATATTAGTCATTCGAACTGCTCTAAGTGCTAGAGGACGCTGCATCTTTTTGCACAATTGTTTTTTGTCAATGTCTTTGTCTCCAAAGTGTTCTGTAAATTGACCGTCTGTTGTACTACAGCGGCTCCAACTACCGGAGACAAATTCCTTGTGTCTTTTGGACATACTTGGCAAATAAAGATGATTCTGATTCTGATTCTGATTCTGATGTACATGAGGATTCTGGTGGTCACAAAATAGCATTTTGAAAGCTACTAATTGTAATAGTGGAGCAGATATGTGTCAGAATTGTTCAAATGAAGACACAAGAATGAAATTTGGTACTGGTGCATAAACTCTTCAAATCCCGCTTCTGATGTCCTTTATAACTATTTTACATGCTGTATCTGAAGAACTATAATAGCTACAGGCATGCTTTTGCCATGTCTACAATATCCATATTTATACTCAACTTTAATACATTTATACATTAAAAAAAAAAAAAAAAAAATCTATATTTTAAACATTTTGGCTTATAGACCCATTTTGCTCTCCCGAGTCTGTAAAAGTAACTACTGCATATGCAGTATCTCAAGAACTGGAATACCGGTAGATACAGACATGCATTTGGGACCAAACTATGCACAATATCAACTTTATGTTAAACTTTAGTACATTTATGGAGCTTAAAAGCAATGCATTTTGACATATAAAGGAAAAAAAGTATGAAAATGTGGAAAAAAAAGACAAAGAAAAAGGTACGTACAGAGCTCTTCTTTGTCGTAGTTAAAGTTAAACGAAACTGAACTGTACTTAACAAATATACTGCACTGGATTAAAATGTTTAGCAACTGTATTACAGTATGCACAGTTTGAACATTTAATTCAGTGAGTCTTTCTTGTATTGCCAGAGGAATCCCGCATACTACAAGTGGTACTGGTACCACCCTTTAAGAAGCACTGGTCTACAGCTGACATAAAACAGTAGTATAGGACAGGGCAGATTCTTTCCCATAGACAGTTGTGCACCCTTCCACTCCTATAGTACAGTCTCTCCACTTATGAGAATGGAAATTGTGTCTGCTCCGAGATGTTTGTGCAAGGCTGAAGGGCAATTTAGCTAAAATGACTGAGTTGGAAATCCATTCTGGGAGAGCGGAAGCAATATGCACCTGCCGTCGTGGCACTGCTTCTTGGCAAAGGGGTGTAATCTTGTATAATGTGATGTGTGCACTCGGTGCAAAATGCTTTAAAAAATAAAAAAAAATAACCGAGCAAAAATGCTCAGGATTAAGCTTTTCTGGTGTCCACAAGCAGTGGAGAATGTCACACTCCCTCGGAGAGCAGGAAATGAAAGTGTGAACGGAACACCTCAGAGGGAAGGCGAGCGCACGGTGATTGATGCAGCAGGATATGAAATGGATGGCCAGCATGGAATTACATTATTCCCACTTCTCGCCCTCTTGTTCATGAAGGCTTTTACATGCAAGTGCGCTCATTTCAGAGCAGAATTAACATCCGTATCAATCGGGCATTTGATAACAGTCTTGCAGCTGACCGGATGGTTGCGAGAGGTTACATATAAAGTGGTGAGTGACCCAACATTTTTCCAGATGAGAGACATCGCCCTGACGATTTTTGGAAGCCATTTATTGCCACTCCCAGTTGAAATTTACTGTCAAACTAAACATACAAGAAAGACAATTACACGTTGCGTATTTAACCAAACCACATCACTGTTTTATGAGCGTCTGATAGCTTAATGCTAACACGCAATGCAAAATGCCATACATGGGCTCATGTAAATAGCAATGATGTGTTTAAGCAACGGATATCTGAACATCAATAATGCAGCGACACATGTAGACAGACAATTTAACAATTCTTCACATACTCAATATACATTGTGTAATTTGTGGTCACCAAAATCTGTGATGGGCAGACAGTCGATTTTTAAATAATATTTTTTTTAAAGCATACACAGCATGGTAGTCTTCACACTTTTTGGGCTTATTCCTGCAGTTTGTTTGGCATTCTGAGACAAGTCGTGTCGATTACGATAAATCTCCAGATGGCAACTTTCTACACTTGTCACTCAATGTGGGCACTGGCTACTACACGGACGAATAAGAAGTGGTATCACTAAGGAGTGGATGTCTCAGCAAATTGCCTGAGCAATACTAAAATTACTTATCCGATTTCTACTCCCTGGTCATTTGCTTGACTGTATTGATAGAGCCTCTTGTCATGTATCTTTTTCATGCATCTCTGTTACTTGACACTTGTTAGAGGGGCGGTGGTGGTTTAAGCCCAGCTTTGGCTCGGATCTCCCACGAGAGAGAGAGAGAAATTCTTATGGTGTCGCACTTGGATGGCCCTGTGGCGATTAAATTAGATTAAAAAAAAAAAAAAAACGACATGGGGAAAAGCAAGAAGTGTTTTTAAGCCCAGTCCTTGAGGAACCAAAGAGATGCTCTGTTAATTAGTTCTGCGACAATGCTTTTGTGCCACTTTTTCGAGATGGCGTCGCCTTGTAAGGGGAGGGATAGCAAAATGTTTGATTTACTCCGAGCTCCACTTATGAGTATCACATTATGGAAAGGGAGAATACCCCAGTGATAGAGAAATATCCGGTCCATCTTGGAGCTTTACGCTTAGTCATCCATCAGAGCAGAACAGAGGAGCTGAATATATGCAGTCGTGCCCATGTTGACAGGAGAGGATTGTCTCTGTGCCAGAACTTGATTTCAGAGGACCTCCTCATCGAAGAAAAGAAAAAAAACAGAGGCATGGCTAAATAGTTCAAGTTAGAGAATTTTATAAAGTATCACAGCGCGTGGGTCTGAAATTCGACTTTTTTTCTGTCTCAACATAGCATGCATAATACAGTGGCGCCTTGACTTCTGAGTTTAGTTTGTTCCATGTAACTCAAGATGAGTCTTAGCTCTAATCACCTTTCCCCCTTTTGAAACGAATGAAAATGTTCAATTACAAAGTCAATATTGATTCCTGCAATTCTCAATGAGCACCATTTACATGAATCATATAGTGTATTTTCAGTGATCTGAGAGTGCCTGTGGACATCAATTATATTATAGTACTTTATCCCCTATAATGGATTCCTTCATGTATGTATATCTTTTAGAGTAGAAAAGAGCAAGGGTTCATTGGTTATTGGAGAGCTGCAAACAGTTGGGGATTATTGGCCCATTTGAAATCCCTCCAGCACTTTGTGGTTTCCTTTTGTGTCAAGAAAAAAAATCCATTTGAGCTCCCTAACCCGAGCCTCCAACTTCCTTAGATCGTCTCTTTTTTTCTCTCTTTCTCTTTCGCACTGTGACATCAGTTCATCGTCCAAAGTCGCCTGGATCACACGGAGTAAGAGAAGAGATTTACTTCAAACGCGATACCAGACGGCAAGGTTCTGAGGTAGCAGGTGACACTTGGTGCTAGCCTGGGGACAAGCGTTCAGTCAGTGCGTGTTAGGTCATGTATGAACACGACTGATAAATCAATAGTGCATTATAAGACCCTATTGGAGCATGTATTGGGATGCTGCTTCTGGACACAAGTGCAATCGATTCATGACTATTTGCCATCCAAACTAATGTGAAAACCAGTGTATCCAAACAGAAATACTTCAGTTGTTTACAGTAGAGGTGGAGCAACTCAAGATTTTATGTAGTCGAATATCGTATGATGAAAATCGGGTGTAAGTTGATTAATCGATGACGTCACTGATATTTTATCAGCACATAACATAAGGGCCAAAAGTCCCTTCGAAAATGCCTGATTGGCATTATCCCCAAAAAACGTGACTAGCAATTAGTTGACTTCAAGTTTAAAACATTGATGTTGACTAACAGACTTATCGGCACAGTACAGTAGTGCCCAACATTTTTTTGCGCCATAGACCTCGTTCACGTAAAGACATATTACGGCAGACTGGGATTGAAACAAATTTAAAAAAAAAGATTAAAAACACAACTCACCATGACACAAAGCTTATATGTCCGATTAGAAGACAAGAGGCCAAAAAGGTGACAAGCAATTAGTCGACTTGAAGCTTTAAACGTCCATGCGGAGGAGGAAAGTCGACTCATCGACCAGTTGACTAATCATTTCAACCCTTGGTATACGGTATGTACCGAAAATAATCAGGTTCCGATATTAAGGTTGGCTCAAATGAAACAACGACAACATTGAAAAAGAAACTAACCTTTAAGGTCTGAGTTTGTGTATTTTGTGTAATATCTAAATTACCGTTATAAACATTGGGAAACGACAAGAGTCGGCTTTTCCATTTTGCTCTGGCATGAAGAAAAGTTACTGTACCACTGAGTACTGTTTAACCTTGCGTACAGCCTGCTACCAAATTCTCCAAGGAATGCGTTGGCATGATTTTGCTCACCTTTTATTTTCAAACATTTGCCTGCGGCAAAAGCGATGGATACGTCGCTGTAACAATTTTAGAGGCACATTTTTTTTAAAATTACTATCATAATCAAAATCTCTATAAGAGCAAATGGGTGCTGACTGCAGCAGTGACAGCCATGAAAGGCTAATTATCGTTATCAGATGTTGCGATCTTCAGGGTCTGCGCATGGCTGCAGGACAAACAGAGTGGAGGCTGGATGGGGGTGCGGGGCTACCAATATCCTGATGATCTCTGTTTGTGCAGTTCAAATCTCCCAGGACTGTGATAATATAGTGTTCAGTAAGCCTGGCAGTCTCGCCAGAGATAATTACAGCGGACATGCTGTAATGGTGTTCAAAGAAAAGCACCAGCCATTAAATTACAATCTAGGAATAAACATTTACTGTCTATGCGAAAGGCAATGTGGTCCAAGCTGAAAAGTCACTTTTGAAGGTTGGTGTGTCCTGGTGAAAATATTATATTTGATTTATTATATAGGTTGAATTTGAATACTTTTTTTAAAGGCAGAATTGTCATATTTTTTCTTTAAAATTGCACAAAAAACAAACAAAAACCAAAATATTAGTTATTGATTTCAAATTTGTCCTACCATTAACCGGTATATAAGATGCTGGATTTAGATTTTTCATGTTATCTAACGCATGACGCTATTTTCCCCCCCATTTAAAGCATGTAGCCATACATCTAATTAAGATATGATATGGTTATTTCAGACTGAAGACGTTTGAAAAGACTGACTTGTGTAGAATGAATGAATGAATGTATTTTCTACAGCAGACTTTGGAAAGTAAATGTTCTTCTCGTCTCAGAACCTTTAGTGTGTCTTTCTGTGTGATCTAACACACAAACATTTATAGAAATGAGTGTTGCTGGCAATCATTGACCCAAGAACTCCCACAGTCTTGACAAATTGACAAGTTAATGGTTTTTAAAGAACATCACACCTCTTGCATTCATGCATATGCTGTAATTATTCCAGACTCACAATAGAGCCCAATACGCAAGTCGGGGGTTGTTTTCGGCGATGTGCCATTTTCTAGTTGTTTCATCAACAACTGCAGACGTCTGAGCTGAATCACCATTTGCATAGAAAAGCGTTCCCCCCTTGTTCCATAAAGTCCTGCTGTGTGTCATCCGTGTGGAGCTTATGCAACCTGTGAGTCAGCGAGGCCCCAGTATTTGGATCCGTCCATCCTTCCGGTTTCAATTCAGCATTGGGAATTGAGCCTGCGCCTCCTGCATGAATGTGAATCACTACCAATGGCCTGTGTATCAACTCAGTTCTTTTGTTTGTTTCCTTTTCCCTCTGCAGGTTCCATCGCAAGATGCTCCTACATCAAGTACCACTACTCCTCAGGCACAATACCCAAAAATCTCTCCTACAACATCACCAAGACGATAAGGCAGGATGAGTGGCACTCCCTCCGTAAGTCTATTCCCAATACTACTGGCTTTGTTCTATGGTGAACTGCAATCACAAGTTCAAAAGCTGGATCAAGTAAAATGCTTTGTTTCTTACCTCCATTGAATTTCCACTCGAATGGTCCCTTTTTAAAATCCATCCATCCATCCATCCATTTTCTGAGCCGCTTCGTGCTGGAGCCTATCCCAGCTGTCATCGGGCAGGAGGCGGGGTACACCCTGAACTGGTTGCCAGCCAATCGCAGGGCACATAGGAACAAACAACCATTCGCACTCACAGTCATGCCTACGGGCAATTTAGAGTCTCCAATTCATGCATGTTTTTGGGATGTGGGAGGAAACCGGAGTGCCCGGAGAAAACCCACACAGGCACGGGGAGAACATGCAAACTCCACACAGGCGGGGCCAGGGATTGAACCCGGGTCCTCAGAACTGTGAGGCTGACGCTCTAACCAGTCGGCCACCGTGCCGCTCTTTTTAAAATCAATTATGGGAAGTCCCGTCTCCTTAAAAGGTGTCACTTTTTTGCCAGGATACAAAAAAAAAAAAAATTGGTGAGATTTTGAGTACTGTTAGTCCAGACCCGCACACAATGGACAACATATGAAAACATTTTTGAAATAGTTTTACAGTTATAGTATATACAGTAGTAAATATTTCTTTTTAATTGCGTCTGTACGTGCTATAAAATAGTGTTAGAAATGAAAGCAAACTACATAGGGAAGAAGACAGACAGCAGAGTCTGCCGAGAATTTGAGCAAAGAGAAGTTGCTGTTCTCAAGCCCTGGCACCTGGCAGCCAGTGACTAGTCAGACGGCAACAGGAAACAGTGACAGTATGAGGTCAGTGCGTGTTTCCCCTTGGCTCGGTGGCCTGTCGACCACTGAGCTAGCTGCACAACAGCCCCTAAAGGAAGAGGCTGAGCATGTCAGGTGTCCTCAAAAAACTGGATTTCTCGTACTGTATATCCCTCTGACCGCATTTCGTACGCGAGCTCATAGAATCCAACAGCGCTGTTGGAGACCAGCCCTCCCGCTGCTCCATGGGCTGATGAAATCAAAGTCTAACATAATGTGATTGTGGATCACGCTGGATCAAAACTGACGTCCTAAGTGTTCATTAATTCCACAAATGAAATTTGTAATAGAAACACAAGAGAAATTGACTTGACATTGTGGAAGTAAGCCTTATGAGGATATGCGATATGGAAAATGGATAAATAGATAAATTGTCCATAGCTGTAAATGTGAATGTCAATGCTTGTTTGTATATGTGTGCCCCGCTTCTCGCCCCAAGTCCACCTCACCCTAATGAGGACAGGCACAATAGAAAATCGATCAATAGAGGTCCCCAACAGCACATTAAGAAGCTTTTCATCTACAGTGAAGGACACATGGCATCTTATACATTGATATAAATAACAGAACCTCTGCTGCCTATTTAAATGTGAGTACTTGGCTTACTTCCAAGCATTTTATGATATGATATGATTTTATGACACCCACGCGCATTGAAAGATGTTTACATCTCCGCTATATCGTGGCCTGCTCCTGAAAACACATACTGTAGCTCATATTTGCGACGAGAAGGTCACCTTTGTGCAGCCGTAGATGTTTAATGTCCTTATTACTGGGTCTAGCCGCTCAGGATATCAGCGTGAGATAACGCTCCCGCTCCTGAACCGAAGGCCAGTCGCTCCGGCGTGAAAGCGACAAATGTAAATAGCAAAAGGGCAGGTAAACAAATCTCTGTCCGATGACTAAGCATTTGCGCTTGCTACTCGATCAGACTCATTGGACAGCACTGAATGACCCACTGAGATTCTTCAAGGAACTGGGTTGAAGTGAATCATTCACAGTCAAGGTCAACTGTATTTATTCAATTGAAATGTCAATAAATTCTAAACCAGTGCTTAGATTCTGATTAGTCATTAGCCAGGTCATTGTCGCATAAGTAAAAATCCATCTTAACTATTTCGATCTCACAATCGAGAGATTCTGGATCCGAATCTCGAAATTCAACATAAAAAAAAACAACCATGTTAGGTTAATATAAGTTCGACTTTGAATAGGCATGAACTTGAGTGAAATCCTTAATTTTCTAGGCGGGGGGGGGAAATATGGGAAAAAATTGCCCATCCCTATTTTATGAGTTAATCATTCATACAGTAATGGTTAACGACAGTTCTGCAAGTTCCCTGTAGTAGACCAACCTGCAACTGTCAGTTAATAACCTTAAATTATTATAAATTCCCATATGTCACCATTAACTCCCATGCAAAGCCTACAGCACCCGAGGAGCAGCGCTTTTCCGTATGAGTAACCCCACTTTGAAGCTATTTGGTCAGCAGGCAGAGTTGAATAGTTTGCGGTTCAACTCCAGAGACGCCATGGACCAAATCCACCCACGCTGCCTTGGGCCTTGTATGGATTAAGTAAGAATGACAACCTGGTCTGGCTTTTCATGAAGTGTGTGAAATTGAACTCGGCCAGGCCTGAGACACACACACAGATTCGAGGAAACAGCGGGGTGACGCAGAGGCCGCTAGCAACACTCGAGGATGAACACGATACTCATTTGTTTCTGTCAGTCAAAAAGAAAAAGAAAATAAAGACTTGTGACGGCAATGCTGTTAGGAACCAAAATACAAATCTTTCGATTACCGCAGAACATCAAAGCAACAGACTGCTTACGCAATATCCCGTCTACCGCCTCAATTGTCTGTCACACATGCAGAGCAGGCGTACACTTTTGATGCTGTAGGTTTTCTAACACCACAGCTTAGGGATTTTGTGACTTCAAAAGGAACCTTAAAAGCTCACACCGCAAGTGATGGCGTATAATCCAAAAGGTACCGACGGAATAGGTCTTGGCCACTCCTCCTCGATTTCCCATCCGAACGGGCTTGTGTGAAGATGACAGGGCTTTAACTCATTGAGCGGCATCAATTCATTGCAGCGCAGGTTTCTTTCATGCCGCCAAGCTGATAAACCTCGAAACCCTACATTGATCACTCCGTTTTGCCAATGCTTAGTATCAGCTTTGTACCAGCTTTACTCACTCTCTTCCACTACAGGGTACCATTTCGAGTACCTGGTCATCTATATAACATAATATTGAAGGACTCAAGGCTAGAAATTGGAAATATTAAACAGGATTAACATATACACTCAACACCACAGGTCATCTGTCAGGATAATCTTTTGGAGACACCAGTTAACCAGCCAAAGGGGGAATAGAGTTCAAAATGGCCGATTATGATGTGCATGCTAGGCTTTCGACACTTCCGCTTTTGTATGTATCTATCAAATCAATTTACCCCATTGAAATTAATGGACTCCGATTGGCTGTCGACCAGTTCAGGGTGTACCCCGCCTCTCGCCCAGAGTCAGCTGTGATAGGCTCCAGCACGCCCGCCACCCTAGTGAGGAGAAGCGGTACGGAAAATTGTTGGATGGAAATAAAAGGAAATGCCAAAAACACAATTTCTCTGTGATGTGTTTTTTTAAACAAGAAAAACCGCTGTAGTCGACTAGTCAACATTGAGTTTTGAAGCTTGATGTTGACTAATCGCTGATCACCTGTTTTTGGACCTTCGACTTCTGTTATGTGCTGAAACATATCAATGACATCATCGATTACTCGACTTTAACTCGACTTTCAGCACATGATAATCGAGTACAACAAATCTTTAGTGGTTGATCCCTCAAACTTGGGTTGGGTTGGTAAACAAAAAGGCTCTTGAAACAGTTTTTAATTGGACCATCGATTATCAAATCGTTTTTGCATAATCTCGCTCAAATTAAAGGAAAATCTTCTGATTCCACCATATTTTATGAGAATTACCACTAAATTCTCCAGTTAATACATAGGAATTTGACTCTCACTTATTTGTCGGTCTCATTGACTCGATACAACAGAGGCTCTAATACAATATCGTTGATGGCCTAGTGCAACATCAGTTCTATCCAAGCAGTGCCCAATATTTTAGAAACTCAAGAGTATTTCCATAACCGTATCATAGCATGACTTACAGTACGTCTTAACTTCAATAATGACCCACTGATTCGACTTAAGGCCACTGACTGTGGGTTCTCCGACACACATCCACTGCATGATACCACTCTGTCCTACACATCGTGATAGATTTCAATGAATGCTCTGTTGTCACTTTTACAACCCTAAAGCCGGACTGTGTGTGACCACTTTAGGTCTTTAATATCTATTAAGGAGAATTTCTTTCCACATAATCTGACAATCAAAAAACACAAAGGATAAAGTATTGCGTCACACTCAGGTTGAAATCAGTCGGGTTTGGGGGACTGGTTCCGTCTCATGCAAACACCGAGTATGGCTTTAGTTACCATGGCAACCAAAATGATGAACAACAAATCTAGCAATTTTTGTTGTGTTACTGTAAACTTCTGGAGACCCTGAGAGTCCCTCCATAGAAGATTTTCACAAGTCCACGTCAAGTCTGCAAATGAATAGCACTTGCGCAAAGCCACCACTGGCGAATTTAACCATAACCACTTAACCAAACAAAAGATTAACTTGGTTATTTAATTTCACATTTTATGACCCGACAATTAAAAGGTACATTTTCCATAAGCCTGGTGATATAATTAGGGTTGTGCACATGGGGGCCCTGAGAGCATATCAATTAGGGGACAGTGCATATTCTGCTGTTGTTCCACTCCTTTGTACAACCATAACAGGCCCGGAGAGAAAAATTTGCAGTTCAGTTGGTATATATTGCTGTTTTTCCACTTTACTAACACAGTCATTGGAACAAGCCAAATTATGATTATCCTATCAGCTCACAGTGTGCAATGCCAACAGTGAAATATCCTGCTTATTTTAGACATGATGAAAGAAGATGAAACACAAATGCACATGCAATTACCCGCAGAGTTCCGGAATCTTGCCATCTAAAAATATCCAATATGTATCTCACTTAATCATCTGATACCAGAAATGGGATCCGCCATCAAACGTGACATCGAAGCAATTATGCTAAACAGAAGGCAATTATACATTCAATCATTATAAATGAGTTTGTTTCCATATTTAGACATGGTGAAAGGGCTTTTGATTGGCATCATAAGTGGCGCTTTGTCACTCAAACACAAACAGGACCGAATCCTGAGGTATTTGCTCACAATTGGCGGCGAATACCAGTAAGTATCATCAAGAGGGTACAGAAACCTTGCGGAATACGTCGCTGGCAGTCGTGGATGCGCCCCTGTTATGTTAATCGGGTTCCACGGATTAGGCCAAATCGGGAAATCAGTGCCCATTCATGTGAACAAGCCTTCAGGCTCAGTGATTCATCAGTGCTCATCCATATGTGGATCCAGACCAGAGGGAAGCGCTAGACAGGAAGTTGGTCAGGCACTGTGTTCCGACACAGGATATAAATAGAGGAATATTATGCTGTGAGGGTCATTTGGATCCTGGCTTTCTAAAAAGCTTCGAGTGTTTGATCTGTCTATTAAGGTTTTAGCACATAAGGTTAAGTCTATCATACAAGACATGGTTTATGAAAGGGATACCGTATTACGGAAAACTGACGTTTGTGAATGTGAGTCTCGATGTTTGTTTGTCTGTATGTGTCCTGTGATTGGGCCGAAGACAACTGGGATAGGCTTGAGCTCACTCAACCTGAAGAACCTGACGTGCTCTAGAAAAAGGACGGATGGCCTATTTAACCACTTTGACAGTGCTACCTTGACTTACGAGGGCCGCGATGTTCAAGTTTTTCGAGTTACAAGTCATCACTTGGGCAATTATTTGCTTCGTGTTGATTGAAATTTGACTGTGAAAAAAATAACAGAGATGCACTTTGAGCTGAACGGGACAGGCAGCAAAACGCACAAATACAAAATGAAAACACTCGCAAGGAGCAGGGAGCATACGTTAGAATGTGGAAAATGGCCAGAGAGCTCTTGACGGTCCAATGCTGCTTCACCAAGTTAAAAGATAAATCCGATAACATCGGTCAATTTCTATCATACTTTTCATTCCACTTAACCCTTACATACTGTTAATTTTCCATGGTCTTTGTATTGCTGTCAAATGTCAAAATGGATCAAATTTGTCCAAACAGTATATAAAGGTTAATTGTTATTTTCAATCCAAATCCAACCCAAAAATTGCTACTGACTCGTGGTACAGAACTCTCTGTGCAGGTGAGATGACAGGAAATTTGAAATGCGACCCTCGGCTGCTAAACAGTATTGATGTTGTCGGAAAAGGAAAACCTACACTCAACAAATATGATGAATGTGCAAATCAGAGCGTCTCTTTAAAACAGCTGTAGATGTATTTATTTATCGTTTGTTTTGAAAATGCTTCAGAAGCGTGTGTGCGAGTGTGTGTCGCAGGTAGAGTAAGAAGACAAACAGCCTTGTTTTTTGGCGGGTCACTGTGGCTCATATAAACACACATTGATTTTGATTCCCTCTAAGATCTACTGATCATTTGCATGTGTAAAATTAGATCCCTGCTGCACAATTGTTTTCCCGTTCCCTTCCGCCCTGTGTCCTTCCGCCTATACAGATGGGACTATGGGGATATTTATTAAATTCTTCAAGCCACATTCAAAACTAAATGTGGACTCCGCCATGAGCATTGCTTTTTATTTTGAGATCAGAGAAAGTGGTGCAAAAGAATGGATTTATCGACCCAGTTGCAAATCTATCGCAAACGTGAGAATCTCTATCTATCTATCTATCTATCTATCTATCTATCTATCTATCTATCTATCTATCTATCTATCTATCTATCTATCTATCTATCTGTCTGTCTGTCTGTCTGTCTGTCTGTCTGTCTGTCTGTCTGTCTGTCTGTCTGTCACTATGACTTACTAGATTCCTATTCAATTGATTCCACCAAAATAATTAGCTCAGCTAGTCTCTCTGCTAATTTAAAGAAAATTCACTGATGCCGAACGTGGATTACACCGTAAGGTCCACGAACTGGTCAGCCTTGACAAGAAGTGCACAGCGTGGGCTGCCAGGTTAGCACACTGTGTGCACTATCATGCCTACCTGACTCACTCACCACTCGCATTGTGCCGTGCTCGTGTTCGGTGATGAGATGTGCTTGAGCGTGAGCGTGAGCATCAGGAGGCCCGTGGCTGAAAACAAAGCGCTGCCAGGTCAGGCAACTCCCCAGTGATACTCTCGGACCGACACGGTGACACAACTGAAGCAAGGGCATGGCTGAAGCAAATACAGAGAGCGGAATCTCGAAGGTCTAAGCCTAATAAAAACAAAAATTCCCCTAGGAACAAATGTTGCAGGGTCAAACTGGTAAAATCTTTATTTTATGTAACATTTGAATTGTGCAGTTTATTGTAACTGTCATACAAGTGTAACAATATGACAAATACACACTGTGAATGTCTACCAGTTAGAGATGTAACTAACATTAAAACCAAGAGCTGTTTGTGCGTGGAAAAACAATCAATTGGAAAACTAAAAGAAGCTAGAAAATCAATAATTTCCTACTGTATATTCTTAAATCATCCACTGTGGTCACCAGAATGGTTAAAATGTGATGTGGGATTTGGACGTTTTCACTTAGGGGTGAAGTAACTTTTGTTGCCAGCTGTTTAGTCGTTAATGACTGCGTGTTTAGTTGTTTTGATTATTTAAGCAGCACACCGACTTGTAGCAATTTGACATTTCTTCAGTGTTGTCCATTGAAAATATCATAAAATATTTACAAAAACGTGAGAGGTGTACTCACATTTGTGATATATCTATTTTGTTCCACACAACGATGTCTTTTCTTTCAATCAAAATTGAGCTTGTAAAAAGAAACCACTCATTATCACAAAAAAGCAACCAAATAAGACATTTGTTGACAATATTATGCATGCTCTATTTGTGTTTTTTTTTTTTTTTTTTTTTTTACGATTTAGTCAATAAAATCACATTCACATGTGTAAATGTACATTTTCGAGCCAGTGCATAGAAAAATCCTCCCACTGTAATATCCCCTGTCACTGGCGGCAATCAGAGATTGAGACCTTAAAAAAGCTAGATGGGGATTTGGGAGAATTCATATTCACGGGAACAAAAATCACACCTGAGAAAAATTGTGAGCCAATGTGTGTGTATATTCCTCCGTTGGCCTAAAGCCTCTCCTCTGGATGTGGAAGCAAAACGAGGCCATTTTTCATTACTGTCACTTAAAGAGGATGTGGGATCTAATTGCTGCTTTATAGCTCAGTTGGAATAATGTGGAGGAAACCGCAAATTGGGTAAGGAGGCATATCCTGAAGCTTTATGAAACAACCCCAAAAATGGGACGCTAAATATAACAATCCAAACTCTTGTTCCTACACGCCTTCTTAGCGTCTTATCTGCATTGTGAATATTTAAAAATGTCATCACGTACCTCATGTTACTATGCATTTGTCTATACTATTTAAAGGTGTAACCAACATGAGAACCAGAGAGCTGCATACTGGAGAAAAAAACAAGCAATTGTGACGCTAAGAGCAGATTGATTTTTTTTTAAAATAAATAATTTAGACAGAATTTTTAAGATTTTCTTTTATGTATAATGCCATACGTAAGACTATAAAGACTATAATTCTGTTTTACAATTTTATAGCCACACAAAACAGCAAATTTACGAAAGAAGCATACACTCGTATCTTTATTGAACAACCCCAAAAGTAGGACAGCTAATATAACATCTCACCCAAAAGTTTGGCTCCAAGCAACTCATGTTCCGGGAGCATGCCTTCTTAGCATCATATCTGCATCATGAATATTTGAGCTTTTTTTTTTTTTTTTTAATTCAGCACCACCTAGAGGTGATCATTTTAATAACCTTGCCCTGGAAGGCCATCTCAGGTGAGATGTAATAAAAAATGTAATAGATGCAGTATTTGAGGTGGCACATTTAGAATCGGACGGTTCTGCTAATCCCGTCTATATTTATCCATGTAGATAATCCTTTTATTTATTAATTTTTTTATTTTGCAAATGAGCCTACTGAAAATAGGTCTTCACATCCCCTTCTTCTCCACATTTCCATTCAAAGCGGAAGAGCCGGAGAAGAAATTCTGCCACGTCTCATGCACGCGCAGTCGAGAGTGTGTGAGTCACTGTAGCCCCTGGATCAAGCTTCGGGTTTAGTGGGATTTGTCGGCAAAAGCCACTCTTACTCAAACGACGGGCTCACGTGTTTGAAAAGGTGCGAGGATGTGGAATGGTGAAGTCCCTTTTGTGCTCGTGTCTGCACTGCACCTTGTTGTAATTTCACAATGCAGTGGCAACAGTGGCGCCCTGTTAGCTAGGCACTGACAATTTCTGCACTGAAGTCGATTTTTTTACTTCAGTGTTTATTTTTCTGAGAACATTTGGAAACAGAACTTCCTTACGTTATCCAAAATAGTCGATCGTTCCTCCTTGAATGGTAATCGCCATCTTGTATCATATGAATAAATACAATGACTAGAAATCCCCATTTTTTAAATGCTCGATGCAAAAGCGAAGCTGCAGTCTCCAATAAACCCAGAGAAATTTGACTGTAGCTAACATAATATGAAATTCCATCATATGAACTGTAAACATCTCCGGTACTCAGTGGGTCTAATTGCTTTCAGCTTAAAATAATCTTTTAATGTGGAAAGTTCTCCACGCTGTGTTGACTTGCATTAGTCATGAAAGAAATATAACTGTGAAGGTGATAGCAGAATATCAGCTACATTTGTATAGAGGTAAATGTGCTATGTAAGTGGTATTTCAACTTACAATTTTCACAACATACGATCCATCGCATGAATGATTTTTTTTGTCTTAAGTTGTGAGGAAAAATGTTAGTTCTAGATAGTGGTGATGATTTATGTTGCTGTAAGTTATAACCCTTAAAGCAACAGATATTTTAACAGTGCGGTAAAAAATGTAGACAGACAATATAACAATTCTCACAGGGATATACTGTATTATTTGTCTTCTGCAAAAAATGAATAATATTACTGCACCTTAGTTGTGATGGTCTTTATGTTACACCATCAAATCCAAGTGTATTGTATCTATTGTCTGTATTATACTGGCCACTGGTGGCCAAAGCGTGCACAACAGAAGGAGGCCCATTTAATAAAGCATGAAATCATGATGCAAAAAAACTATGTTGTTATTAATGTTTTTATGAAGTACAATACTGTAGAATTATCTTTTTCTTATTAAAACATGTTACAACATTTATGTTGTTGTTTGTTTTGGGGGGCTGGAACAGATGAATATAATTTCCATTCATTTCAATGGGGGGAAAAAAATCATTTGCGATACGAGTCTTTTGAGTTACTAGCATGTTCACGATAGGAATTAAACTCATAAGCCAAGACACCAATATACAAAGATTTGAACAAAAGGATTACAATGATTTATCTCTAATTTTTGATTCCATGTATGCAGTATGTAAATGATTGACATCACCCCCGTTTGAGTCTCGACGGTGCATCATGCGAGAAAGTCCCCAGAGCAACATGGGAGCATGTTAGTCAGATGGATGAAAAAAGGCTGCATAGTTCGAGGCTTAGCGCAATAAACACTGGCTAATTATCATGGCAAAACAAGCTAAGGGATTTTGCACGTACATAGTCTGCATAATGCTGTGGATACTGTACCTGAGTCTCCTATGGGGTTTTTTTTTTTTAAAGAAGATATTATGCATTTACTGCTGAGCTAGTGCCAACAAAAGATTTACTTGGTTGTTTAATTTCACATTTGATGGGTGGGCAGGCAATTTGTGGACAAAAAAGTGTTAAGTGTATAAAACGGCAGTGACTGCTGTTAACCAGCCAAATGCCTGGTCTAATTTGCCATTTTATTGAAGTCTTTCAAACCTCCACCCGCAAGTCCCATTCATGCTTGACTGGTACTCTAAGACTACCTGAAGCTACTTTTAATGACCATGTATAAATATCACAACTGATTATGATCTGTCTTTTAATATAATTGTAAAGCAAACAAAAGAACCCGTGACTTTTAAGCATTCAAACCTAATGCCACTTGACAGTCGATTACACAAATAGTGCCCTGTCCAATTACCCTTGCAAAGATTAACAGTTCATTTACATTTTGGGAGTCGATCATTGCTATCAGTCTATCCACTATGAGCTCAAGTCCATACACAGAGACTTCATTTCAATCTGCAGTTTGGCAGCGTGGCTGTTTGTTACAATGCGCCCGCCGCGAGCTAATACACTGGAGACGGATTTATTGACACCACTGTTTGAAAATGTGTGCCGTAATTCCCAGTTTTTCACTTCACTGTTGCCAAGAAGACGCACAAAAAGAGTTATAAGACCTTGCAGTGGCTGTGAGAAGGATACAATGAAGGAATGTCTAAGGATTTGTGTTTAATTACTGTACTTGATGTTCATACTACCTTGTTCATATTGAGAAGCTTCCAACATATTGTACTGTAAGATACAATAGGTACATAGCTATGATATATACAATCGATACGAGACCGTAGATATAACAGATGCAACATACAGAAATAATAGATACAGTAAGTACAATAGTTTTGATATCTACAGTAGATACGATAGATACAGTCAGTATGACAGAAAGACAGATCAATATAAATTTACATACAGTTTCCCACGTGACCATGATGCGGGCGGACTGTACCACTTTTAGATTAAGTGATGTGTCCATGTGCCACATATACAGTACACAGCGTAATGTAAATGGTTAAGTCTTTCTGGTCTCCTTTAAATTTACAATCCATATTGAAGTAGGCTACAAACTACAATTGTATTTCACTCACGAGTACCTGCTTTTGAAGCAACTGAGAATGAGTTAGTGGAAGCTACTGTTGTGTGGCCGTAGCAAATAGCTGCTGGATTTTAGGAAAAGCAAGTTGCACAAAAAAAAAAAAAAAAAAAAAAAAAAAAAGCTTAAGGGAAATATCGCAGCCTTGAAGTGACATTTGCGTATGATTCATATTCACTATCTGTCTGAGTCATACACAGAGCATAGCAAGAGACTCTATTTTATTGAGTGAATCTGCTTCCTTTTAAAGACATTTTATTGTCCAAAATATACTGTTTGCCCCTTTGGAAGGTTCTTCCCTACCTGTCACTGTGTTGTTTTGCATAAATGAATTTGATGAATGAATACATTTCATGTCATTGCATTCATTTACCACTGTATGCATTTTAGTCCGCATTGGCATTTTCCGTCTCACTGTTAATCCGGTTAGTAACATCACAGAGCTTCTGTATCCACCAACTGAGAAATCCTCCAGTCATTTTGGCTGACTGAGAAAAAATAAGGGCGACAGAGAGCTTAAGTTTACTTAGATCAACTGCCACATAGGATTTCACAGCACACGAGGATTCTGCTCGCTTAATGCAATTATTTTACCCAAGGAACCCTCATCCCAGTGGCAGCTGATCGAGTTTTCTCCACCACTTTTAACAAGTCAATAGGTAAAGATATGTGCGACCCATACCAGAGGTGGATCACTAATCAGACAACACACATCAGCAAAACAACTTAACTCATTAACTATGTACTAATTAAACTTGTTCATCTAAAATATATATATAGTCTACATATATTTTGAAATATTTTAATTTGACTACCAATATTTGTATTTAATTTCAAGGAAAATAATACAGTGATCAGAGTGTATGGTGGGGCGACGCCCTAGCGACCTCTATTGACAACTCAGCACTGCCTCATCGATGTCCGATATGAATACAGAATATTGTGGAAAGAGAAAAAAATGTGTTTCCTTGCCAAAGGACATGAAAACAAAAATATGTAGCGGCTTCAGTTAATCTAACCAAAATAGTCCTAATTGTGTTATGGAAGCTGTTGTTCACCAATAAAAACAAGCAAAAAAAGACAAAAGCTCATGTAATTGATTGGTCCGTCAACATCGACTTTCCACACAAATCCTGCTCCTCCCAGTGGATGAACACACAACAGACCTCAGGGGGATGCTTTCACAAGCCTTTTCTGATGTTCTTCATACAAACATGTAGAACATTGTACAAGTCACATCTGTGCTTAATACGTGCCCAAAGACGTGCAAATCCCATTATGATATTTGTACAAACCGGCTACTATAGGTATTGTTTCCTCACCTTCCCTGGCAGGATGGCAAACAGGGATTAAACATTTCCACACCCAGCTTTAGACCCGCCGAGTGCAGGGATCTTTCATAAATCCGCTCATCTTGCAAAATAATCATATCTCCTGACAGTCACCAATTGTTTACGTGACATCGGACAAGAAGAGCATGTATTCAGAGGAGAACATATCTAAACATTGTTTGTTGTACAAATTGAGTCTTAAATTGACTTCCACTTAATGTGTTGATGTGTATTTCAGGAGTAGCACGCCAGAGAAATAGAGTTAATAAGGGCAGGGAAAACTGAATGTTCTGAAGTCCTGTTGTGCCTCAACTGTTCACAGTCAATGTCTCCATGACCTCAGCAAAACGTGCAGTTTCTGACTATTCCCTGCCTTTCAAATACCACTGAAGCTTTAGCTACTATGGGTATAAAAAGAGAAAAGCCAACTTCGGTACCACTCGTACTCAGAATGTCCTCGATTGACAGGTGTGCTTAAGATGTTCCAATACAGCTGCTGTCACATTTCTATTTTAAGCTCCATTATTCAGCCACTGCAATTAAGGTTGATTAAAATGAGTCTGTACACTGGGCTGATAAGAGACTGACGACAGTGTGTGGGTGCACAGATGGACGCATCACACGATCCAGTCCCCGGCGTATACATAATCGCAACGGCGGAGAGACAATGTGTGCGGCTGCGACGTCGCTTGGAGTCAGGGTTTGTCAAGTCGACTCCTCGGCACCATCTCTTATCTGCTCGGCGCACTCGTGCACCAGCGCCACTCCGCAGCCTCAGACACCAAGGTCATCCGTCTTCCCCCAACCCCCGACTTCCTTCACTCTCTGCCTGTCTCTTATGTTCGCCCCATGAGAATAGTGCTCCCCAGACGACGAGGCAGGTGTCCACAGACAACAAGCTCCCCCGTGGTGCGAGATAAACATACGTTGGTAGACATTTCTAAGGTTTGAATTTTTACCTCACTTCAACTCAGCAGGCTTCTTATTCATATTCAATGTACCTGTATGTCAAAAGGCTCCTTCACACTCTACTGAAAATCCAGAATGTACGACAGCATCTCAATAGGATTTACTATAAGTCCGGACTGTGACTTGACCAGTTGATTTAAGTTTTTTGTTTTTTTTTTGAGCCATTGATGTGTAATGTCTGTTATGTCGCAGGGTATTGTCCTGCTGCATAACTCGAGAGAGCTTGAGCTTGAGGGGGACGAACTGATGGCAGGACATTTGCCTCCAAGATTTTCTGATCGACAGCAGAATTGCGTTTTCTATTCATCACACCAAGTTGTCCAGGTTCTGAAGTAGAAAGCAGCCCCAGACTATCACACTGCCACCACCATTGTTTGACTGAAGGTGGAGTGTTCTTTTTGTCAAATATTATTTTTACACCTTCAAAAAAGTTTAACGGGGTTAATTTCTCAATGAATGTCTGTCTGTATATGTGTGCCCTGTGACTGACTAGCGACCGAGAGTCAAGTGTGTAGTCTGCCTTTCCGCCAAAGTCAGTTGGGATCGGGTTTAGCTTCCTATGACCCTGATCACAATAAGCATTATAAAAAATGGATGGATGGATATCCATATATGGTCCTGACTCATTTACTTCTCCATCCCAAAAAGCAAGGTACTTGAGTATGTTTAGGAACAGTCACGTTCGTCCCTTCAAAAACAATTAACATTTGTTTTAGCTAAACCACCATCTACCAACAGCATTTGCAATCGGTCATAGCTCCATCACCGGGCTGAGTAACCAAAGATGACAAGATACTTTCTACACTTACAAGATGTTCCAAAATGACTGTGAAAAAACTCGGGAAGTCTGTTGACTCTTCTTCAAATGAAAATGATCCAGTGGATGTCAATCACTTTTTGTTTTGTGTTTGTTTGAACTGTGACTCTTCCTCCCTATGCTTTATGAAAAGAGACAACTTCCTCTCTTCAGAGATTTCAGAAGAAGTTGCGGCTTGACTTTGAGTTTAAATCCTCCTGACACAAAGTCTCGGATAAAAAGCCACGACTGTGTGAGGTTGGAAGCATAAACGGGGAAGCAGATATCACCCGGACTTGCAAATATGTTAGACTGCGTTCCGTAATGCATGTTTAGCCAGCATACTGTTACATTGCAATGAAATAGGCTCTATGCAAATTTCTTTTTGAGGTAGAACATGAATATATTAGTGTGAATTAGCATGCAAGTGAGCCCCAACTGACCTGTCTTCTATCCATTCGCAATTACCTTGGAGTGATTTGACTAAGTGCTTATTTAGGCATATTTGCCATGCTAAACGGAGATAACTAATAGTGAATAAATCATATTTAAAGCATTGCCAGGGCAGGTTTGACAACAGTTAACATCCATCACTTCACTTTGGAACGGACTCCATATTTTTGCCCCGTGTCTCTTTAATCCAACACTCACAATTTAAGCAGTAATTACTTTCACTTCTATGCTGCTTGCGATCCACTGCCGTTCCTCCTCCCAGTCCTATTAGCGTTGTGATAAGATCGCGGAAATATTCCTGTCGTCTTTCAGCGGACGGCCAAGAGCAGCAGAGATGGAAGCACTTAAGCCCCGAATGGACCAGGATCCTCTCAGTCCCTTTTAGTCTGAGTATTTTCCCAGTTTGCAGACTAAGGTCATTCATTGAGATTTAAGGTTTAGGGCTAAGATGTCAAAAATATATTTGCAGTTTAAGTGGATTGCTTGGGATTTACCTCATGCCACCTTGTCTGTTAACTTCGACAGGTCATCTCGGGACCAAATTGCGGCGTTACCTGTAGTTAGTCATTTAGAAACCAGAGACAAAAGTAGCCTCCGTTGGCTCCACTGCAGGGTTGTCCAAACTTACAAAAGCAGCTGAATCACAGCTCTACATTCAGAACCAAAACTAGCCCAATCTGTAGTAAGGTGACAATCTTAAAATCTGTTTACTTGAGGATGATCAATGTTATAGGATCACAAATCGTACCTTCAAATGGAGCAGGAAGTGCAGCAATCTCTTTTTGCTTCTGAAACTGAATTATCTTTATTCACCATGTCGTGATGAAGAGAAATTGTTGTTAGTACCCTTAATTTTGAATAGTTTCTCTGTGTCTTTGCATACCTGGAAGAGCTCTTTATAAAACCAACCCCCAGGCTATAATTTGAACTCCACTGCTCTACTGGATGACACGTCTGGATAATTGAGAGCAATGTGGAGTTACCACATTGAGGTCATGTGAATCTTGCAAAGTGCATTAACCTTTGCATCACAAATGTTGGAAATCATATTAAAGATGTTATTTGCTAATATTCCCATTGAATGAAATGTTGTTGAAAATGTCATTTTCCGAAAATATGCCCAGACTTTCGGAATACCCAAGAGCAAAAGAAATCTTAATCACTCGGCCTTTATATAGACACTCTAGACTGGCAAAACAATTCCATGCATCTAAGTATGGGTGAACAGTGTCCTATTTCAGTGCGCAAATTCTTCATTGCAAATGAAAAATGAAAACCAAAAAATGAAAAAACAAGCAAATGTTCCGTCACAAATGCTCCCAACATACAAACATCCCAAATCTTGTCAAAATCCTTCCTGGAAGAGTTAGAAGCTTTTCCAAACACAAAAGAGGAGACCTACTCCAAGTAGTGAACATCACACCCAAGCTAAAGATGACAAGTGAGAGTTTGCACATGTCGAGGTGGGGATTATAGTAGAATTATACAAAGCTGCGCAGCACTCTGCTTTGGTGAAGTATGGGGAGTCTGTACTAAGAGAAGATGAGCTCCTTGACCGCGCGAGAGCACTTTTGAAACTGCGAGAGTGGCAACAGACTGAGGAGAAACAACAGATTGTTGGATAGATGATATTCTACTGGAGCATGATGTGAAATGTACTGCTGCAAGGAAACCATGCGGAGTTGTAAAATAGACAAGACTGGTCGAAATCCAAGGTACTATTGATGTCACTTGTTATTTTAAGGACATAATTGAAATAATATGGTAATTGGAAATAATCTTTTTCTTAAAACATGTTGACGCAGCATGTGGCACATTATCCAAGGTTATTTGAGAACACACTGTTCCAGATAGCTGTCATAAACGCACTGAAATTAACTATACTTCTATCCCGGTGGTTGTCTGGAACGTAGCCCCCGTGATAAACGGGATTAACTGTAATTTTGAAAATACAACCAGATTACGAAAATTCGAGGCGGCAACTGTTCAGTCTGTAAGGATCGTACCGGAGAGATGGTTCTTTGGACCAAAACCACAAGCAGCACAGATGGGCGCTACAGTGAAATCCCTTCAGTGTGCTCAGGTTCAACTCTGGGATCTCCTACCAGTGGGAACTGACTTCTAAGGGGGCTATCCAGCTGGTATAACATAAGGCAACCCACCTTGACTTACTCCCCAAAGAGCAAAGGATTTCTTCGCATTGAAAAGCCTAGAAATACCCTAAACTCAGTCATACTGGCATTTAAGCATAAGGAAAACTGCCTCAACATTTGGCTCAAATACATATGACAAATTAGATATTCTTTATTAAAAAAATTGTTCTGGCCTGTTTTAGGTCTCGGCCCACATGTTGGTGAGCTCCAGGACTTGAATGATAGTGTTACCAGTGACTGACTGAACCGTACTAGTAAATCAGACCTGGCAAATGTGAACTAGTCGCTCGTAAAAAGCATTTGGATGAAGTGGCAACCCAAATGGATTGCGTCTTTGGTCTGTGCGGCATTTACACCAAAATCTACTTGTAACTTGCTCTGTGCACACATGGTTTCAAATGATCGTGTTACCTATCAGAGTTTGTTTTGACCAAAGCAAACGTGGCAAGTGTGAACGCAGTCCAAAACAGAATTCCATTTAGACAGATTTTTCAAAAACCCTTGTTATCCAGACAATTTACCATTGGGTCAAAGGTTCCTCTTAAGGACGTTCTCTTCCTCCACTTCTTTCTCTTTCTGATCTGATTTAATACAGTCTTGCAAGCTGGTTCTTGAGTTTCCCCGCTTTCGAGTCTTGCTTCTTGTACGTTCGTTGAAACTTGGGTTACCTTGAACGACCCACCCCCCCCCCCCCCCCCCCTCCCCAATCTATTCATTTCTTATTCAGTTTTTTTCTCGTAATTTTGGACATTCATTTTAACATCTTAGTTTCTGTGACGTTAAGCTTATTTTCTAATACTTTCTTAAGTGGTGCTGGTTCCATCCATACATCATGGCTGGGCTAACCATTTCTTGGACAGTGCTCATGTGGTGTAGTTAATTCTGTGAACCATAAGACAGGAGATGAACTTGAACCTATCGACTCATTTTTAATGGTTACAGGAGAGTAATGGTAATGCAATGATGATTAATTTCAGTATGATAAAATAGAAGTGATGTGACCAAGGTTGGTAGCACTAGCATGGAAAAAGTTCAAGTCTGGAGCCCCACACTCCAGATTTCCATGCGTAAAGCATCTCGAGCTGCAGTTATTAATGGCTAAGAGCTTGGAGTATCTCTCAGCTGCAGCACTGCCTTTCACTACTCTCACCGCCTTCCCTGGCTAATGCTTCCTGTTCTGCCTTTGAATCAGTCAAACAGCTTTTGGGGGGGGGGGGCATGCAAGAGCGCCGCTCGCTCAGCAACTTGGCATCAGCCCTGGAAAGATTAAGAAAATCCTCTCCCAAAAAAAAAAAAAAAAAAAATGCCACCATTAAGACAGAGCCAATGCTAAGCAATGTTGTAATAATGCTGCGCAGTGACTGGCTGTCAGAGCCTCTGCAGCAAGCATGTCCTTACTAAGCTGTACAGCAATTTTGAAAGAGCAGTAAACTGTGTGTTAGCAGAGAAATATGTCATTCTGCTTGGCAGGAAAGGAAAACTTTGTGAGGCTCCGTATTGGGCAATTTTCCTTTTGCATTTGCCAGCAGAGACGTGAATTAATCTTGCAGAAACGGCAGATTTTTATCCTCTTTGATTGTAGTCATTAACCTTCATTCATCGTATTCATTCCCCTACTAATGCACTTTCTTTACAGCTGGTAAAATGGTTTTAGAACTGCACTATGATAAGATCCCATAATGTTGTGAAGAATATTCATTATATGCAGTGTTTGCAGTGGAGGGTGATGGTGTTGGTCCATCTGGTGTAGGAATGATTTCCAGGATATAAGGGAGGGGAATTTGTCAAGAATGCTTCGATTTGAGCAAATGTTTGAAATTCAAACATGACAAGTCAGTTCCTCCAGCCTGTGTAGTAATAGTGTAGAAATTACAGACTATTTCTGTACATGGCCAGAAATGGCCACTGACAATATGCAACAGTAATGAAATTGAACAAGGTCTGAGGGTTAAAGACAGAATAGTTACTTATATACATGGACTCATAATTATTGTAGCACCCAGAGAGCATAAACGGTATGTCACCAGATGACATGTGAGTACGGACATTTAATGAGCTAAAAGCCTTTTTATGGGCTGCTTTATGTGGTATTTAATATACCAAGCAGGACTGGGTAGAACTTTTAATTAGTCTTAGTTACAGAATGTTCCTGTCTTAATATCAATGAAGCAGAATGCCTTCATTTACAAGCAGTTGATTCCAGTCATCCAGTCTCCATCATTGTTGAGTACATCCCTCCCAGACAGTGAGGATTGACAGCAGCCGGCCCCATCCTAGGCCTCCAGATGGGCCAGGAGAGCCAGGGTGTCACCTTGCCGCTCTTGTCTAAGATTCAGCGCTGACTGCCAGTTGTGCAGGACCAACATGTCTAATATGTCTATCGGTAACAAAATCCCTGTCCCATTCCTAGAAACCTCCCTGTGAAGGCGATTGGTCAGCTCGGCCAAGTCCCTGATTCAACCTTCGGGGTGTGCTCATGCTGCTGCTGACTGACGCGCCATGAAATCATCCATATGGTCTCCGCCCCTAGAGGACCGTAACCATCTTCGCCAGAGCCACGTTTAAAGCCAGAGGCGCATTTGTGAACGAGGGTGTCCTCGGCAAATAGCAGACTGTTTTGAGGATGTCGACAGCATCGACTCATCCCCCATCACACCCACCATCTCCCTCGCCCCCTGCTATTTTGTGTAATTTGATTTTCCCACTCTATTGTTTTGTCCCCCCTGGCAGTCGACATGGGTAATGAAATTAAGCTCTATTCCCCACCCCCAACAAGCTGTGGATGCTGTAACAAGGCCACATGCTTACAACAGCAAAACTGTACAGAATTGTTTTCCCCTTCGACACCTCTACTCACTTATGCTCAGTCACTCTCATCCCACAGACTTGTATGTGGAATGCTGAACTTTGTCATCTGGAAGTTTGCATTGTAATATCCTGAAGAGTTGAGCTTCCTGGCTGCTAGCATTGTTTACCCTGTCAAGCTACAGTGACCCCAGTTCATCCTAGGAGTATGTTACAGAACTACCTGTTATAGGTGAAAATCTGCGAGACAATCTTTTTGATTTAGCTTTGCCTCAGCTACACACTTTAAATTGATTTCAACTTATTACAACACAAACAAAACCAGACATCTACTAATGAAAAAAAAGATACTTGCTGGGGGGTATACCAGGGGAACTGGCAATATGAAAAATTAAACAAGGTTCAAACAGACCCAACAGAACCATAACATTCTTTCATGAGCTGTGTGAGAAGAATTGCTGGACCAATGTTAGAAAAACTATACAGTATAATCCCTCATTTCTCACAGTGGTTACATTCCAGACTACCCTGACGAAATACATGTCTACCTTCCCTCTATCCTAACCACCTGCAGGGAGGGATTACAATTCGTTTTAACTAGCGGTGGTAGGCTATATTGAATTAGCTAACAATGTTTTCTTTACCGTAGACGTGCAGTTGTACGAATTAAGCCAATTGTACTTTGCAATAGGCCCATTGCACTTTAGCTTCTTTTATTAGGTGTGAAAGGATCCCAAACTTTGGACATTCTCTGCCTTTTATGTATTTCCTCCTGGCACTTGCTTATTGCTACGTGAGTCTGCAGTAAGTCAGTGCGGGAAAAAAAAAAATCACAGCAAAATCCCGACATGAAGCAAATAATCTGTAATATAAATGCGATAAAAATATCTACAAAATCTCTGCAAGAAATGAACCACAATACAGCGAAGGTCAACAGTATTTTAAATCCTAACTACAAGGGCCGTTATCACCACCTCCAGGACACTTGTGTTCCTTGCTGCTGGTCCTGCGCTCCACCAAGTGCTCTTGTTAAAGTTTTGTTTATGATTTGGCCCCTTGGGCATCTTAACCAACATGAATTGTGCTTATTTTGTTGCCCTTTTCAAGAGCGAGTCGGTTGTTGGCTCAATTGACAAGTCGTTGGCCTCTATGATACACGGGGGAACCAAATAGAGCGTAGACCTCTGCCAAGGTGTAAAAGATTGCAGTCTGCATATCAATACAAAGGATTCCTGGGAAAACGCACTTTTGAATACATATTTGTATCCACATTGTTAACATGTCGAAAAGTGTATTTTAAAGGGAAATGATATAAAGTCATGTTGCCAGGTCTCAAGGGGGGTTTATGGAATCACCTAACACAAGTCAAACTCAATTGAGAGCAATCAGCGACAATACATTCCTCCAGCCAGATTTCTATTCCAATAAGCACCAAAATGAAATGGATTCTTGCTATAGTTAATGAGAGTAAATCCACAACTGTGTGTGTAAATGTTGAATTTTGCCAGTTACGTAATTACGAAAATAAAACAGGCACAGAGGCATTTTTAAGAAATAATATTTAGTAGGGCTATTGGTCTGTAATTAAATGGAAAGGCAGCAGCAAGTTGAAAAATGCAGCCTATTACACAGTGGAAAAATGACGGTGGTCTGTCGTATGCTGATACAGTAAACAAGTGAACTCGAGGTATTCTCGACATTCAATCACAGCGTACAATAAGTGAATTTTTCTGTTTGAATGCACGGCTTGTTCTTTTCATCTAAGCGGGGTACACGTGGACTGATTTTAAACATCTTAATCGCTTTTTAAAATGTAAGAGAACTCCATCTCTGAATTTAACCTAACTGCAAAGACCCATCAGGGCAGATATGAGATGGAGGTTGGGAAAAATAAGATTACATTTCTCTTTTTGATTTAGAATTTTGTGTACGTCCTTAAGGCAAGGCCTAATGTAGCGTGAATAAATGAGTCATCTTCTGTGCTCATTTGTCACACTGACAGTGGCAAAGTCACAGGCTGTGAGCCATAGCATGTGGCGCATAAGGATGTTTGCTGAAGAGTTCATGCTAAAAATACACGGGAACCTATTGTAACCCTTCTTTATGACACATCTGAAGCTCCAGTCTATTAGTCAGATGTCCATTTTTTTATATCATAAAACATGGTTTTAAACCGTAATATGTAATATGTCAAGCGCCATTGAGACAAAAATAGAGCCAAGCCTACAGGCAGACTGCCTATCGCGGCATCGTTACCCTGCCAAACTAAACAAGTACCACATAAATCTCGTCGAAAATAAAGGTTACTTGCATCAACCGCCAAGCGCCGTACGCATTTTGATGCAGCTACCATCATCTCTATTTAAGTCAATCATGATCCTCGACGTATTTGCGTCATCACAAATTCGTCGTTTGTCACGTACGTCTGTGATTTCCGGAAAAATGTCAACAATTCGTATGTTTGGAATCATGACACCTTCTAGATGATCTGGTGACCATAACCGTATTGACCCAGCATGATGTATAGTGTAATGTTGTTTATTTGAAAGTTTTATTTACGTTTTTTCAGTGTATAAATTGGAATTTGCTTTGGCACTGATGAATTTATGCGCTAGTGAGCCTTTATAACTAATAAACATACCACTGTAGAAACAGTATATTGTTCTGTTAGATGAGAACCAATGAAAGTCCAAGCCGTCTACACTGCAAAAATGTTTTCCTCAAACAGTCCTAGATTGCTATGGAGAATGAATTTTTTTTTTTCTTTTTTCCAATTCCTGCAAATCCGCTCCTGCGTATTTCTTGGAGACATCCATTTTTAAATCAAAACACTGTCATATCCTGTGTCATTTCCCTCGTGTGTTTTGGGGGACAAACACAATTTCCGCCTGGTTGATTCAAAAGGCATGAAAAATGAATGACATGAGTTGTGACACACTCAAACAGACTTCTTGTCTCTTCTTCCTGGATTCTCACTGGGGAGCACACAACACACAAGTGGCTGCACACACTATAAGCTACAGTATGTGCACTCCTACTTACCAGTTCCCAGACAGGTGAACTGTAGCTGAATACACAAGGCGTACGTGACATCTGGTCACGCCTATGTGTAGCCAACACACATGCCTGTGTGGCCTGACTGAATAGTGGCCGCTGTAAGGAAGTGGGATATGCGGACCGAGACAAACTGACGGCCAAAGAAGTGCGCATCAAACCAGCGTTTGAACAGACGTATCAGCATCAGAACTGACAGTGTTCACACAACCATAAACAGAAGCTTAACTTAGCTAACCCATGCATTGGCACAAAACCTATGATACAGTATATTCAATATATATGTGTTGTAAATAAATATGTGACCTATGTATTAAATCTTTGGGGTCCAGTTTTTCTCTCTTATCAGAACTGGACACCATGGCTTCATTAAAAGAACAACAAAGAACAGAACTATGTAAGAATAACTCTATAGTACTTAGTAGATAACTTGTAGTAGTAGTCTACACTCTGTCGACGATATTGAATTGAAAAAGTGACTTCAGCAACTTGAGAAAAATGATGAAAATACTGTTTTTAAAATATAGTAATTTTTCTCAAGCTGTTGGGCCTGATCAGCTCCATTGTCCTCTGGTCCACTCTGAATATTGCTGCTCTAGTTTATAATAGGCGGCACGGTGGCCGACTGGTTAGAGCGTCTACCTTACAGTTCTGAGGACCCCGCGGGGTTCAATCCCGGCCCCGCCTGTGTGGAGTTTAAAAAAACACAAAAAAAACGAGTGAGTGTGCCCCAAAGAGTTAAAGCTAACTCTGACCAACTAAACCGTTGTGACTAAAGACTCCAAATAACTTGGTAAATCTGACCTTCAGGTTAAAGTCGCTTTAAAATATGTCTTCTAAATTTGACACGCCACAGAGAAGAGTGTCGGTCGCAAACCTGAGAAATTGAAATGGTAAAAAAAGGGCAAATATATAAAATGTGGCTTCGAAATTGTGAAAAATCAGGCTATTGTCAGCGCTCTCAATTGTCAGCTGTGGGGAGTGTCCGTTGAATGTGTGAAACCACCCCGCTGAAAAAAGGACGCTACTTCGTCGAGCAGCTTTCTTATGCCGACGTGTCTCTACATGTTTAAGGTGCAAAAATACACCTGCTTAAAGCCTCTGGTGGATGCAATATAGCCCACTGGGTCATTGTGGGTCTACTGACGCTGGTTGAATGCTATTTCTGCAAAATTCAGTACTGCACAGTTCTCTGTCATTTCAAAATTATCTTTAAACATATATTCAAAATTGAGAGAAAATCTGTAAATTCACTTTACAGGTTCTTTAAAAACATTATTCAAACATGATCACATCAACTGGAGCTTTAGACCAGGTAAACATCAAACATATACAGTGACTCTTTGTGAGACTCTAGCACTGCCTTCAATCAATAGTCCATGGTCCTCAGGATTTTCTGATTCTGGGAATTTCCTGATGACCTGTGATATCCCGAAGCACTAATACTGTGTTATTTAGTGCATCGGTTGTCCTTAATTGCTGTCTAAAGACTGGCCAGTGTGTTGCTATGATGGGCGAAAGCTAACCTAAAAGGCTGCATTTGTTTTGTGAATCGACAAGAAACTGCCTCTAGAGAGCCGAGCATCTGTCACGTCTCAAGCAAGAATTTAAAATAAGTGAAAGCAGCGACCGTGAACATCATCTCAGCGGGAACAGTGAACTGGAAACGGAATGGTTATTCAGTATGACTCACCTTATCTTCGCATAGCGCTCAAGGTTTACACCCGAACTCTGAAATAGCTCTGTCTGTCTGTCTTTGCTTTACGTTTGCCTTTTTGTCTGGCAACGTCCTCCACGCTACGTCATCAAGCACAAGAATTGCAAAATATTGCAAAAATGTGTTACTTCAGGCCTCCTCAGACTTTTCGAGCTGCTCTGTTGTTTGGGAAATGCACCTGGTAAAGACAACCCAAGCGGACTGACTGACTGAAAGTAAAATGCTGGCTGAAGTGTCAAAAAATACAGCCGATTTTTAGAGTTTCATTTGCACCAGGAGGCATCAAAAACGCTCTCACAGGTTTTAATGACTTTTCAAGTGAAACGGGCTGCCCATGGTCCCAAGACAAGTGGGTGGCATCGATTGTGAGCTGTAACAATCGGCATAATTGCCCTCACAATGTCCTGAAAATTTTAAGTGTGCAATTTAACAACAATATATGCAATAACTGCCCATGAGTAACTCAAGGTTTATTCTGCTTTGTGGCAACAGTTAGCATAGATTCAGCTGCTTCATCTCCAGCATTTATGGATGCAGTATTGGTTATCCCAACATGTAACATCCATTTAACCTCTATACCGCTTTTCCTTGTTCCCTCGAGTTTTACACAAAGGAATCACTGCCTAAATATAGTTCAGTTGTATTTAAATCTTAAATTCAAATCATCTCAGAAATAAAACTTCGGTCTTGTTTTTGATGAACACTTAGATGTAGATGGACATGAGGATGTATGATTTTTTTTTTTTGGTGGTACTTGGTGTCAAAAGCTTATCCTCAGTGAAAGACTAAACAAAAGCCAACTAAAACCCTAAACATGGTCAATCAACTGATGCCTCTAATATGTATCACCTTTTCATTTTCTCATTTGTATTCAATACTTGTTTACAATTTGGACCAAAAAGTATCATGTTTTTTTTTGTTTTTTTTTTTAGTTCCCGGTTTAGTCCGGCGGCACGGTGACCGACTGGTGAGAGTGTCTGCCTCATAGTTCTGAGGAGCGGGATTCAATCCCCGGCCCCGCCTGTGTGGAGTTTGCATGTTCTCCCCGTGCCTGCGTGGGTTTTCTTCGGGCACTCCGGTTTCCTCCCACATCCCAAAAACATGCATGGTAGGTTAATTGACAACTCTAAATTGCCCGTAGGTGTGAATGTGAGTGTGAATGGTTGTTTGTTTCTATGTGCCCTGCGATTGGCTGGCGACCAGTTCAGGGTGTCCCCCGCCTCCTGCCCGATGATAGCTGGGATAGGCTCCAGCACGCCCGCGACTCTAGTGAGGAGAAGCGGCTCAGAAAAGGGATGGATGGTTTAGTTCAGGTACAGGGCGGGAACAATATGCGAAACAAACTGCGTATGTTTTGTATTTACGGGCAGATTTATTCACAAATCGATAGTATAGGTCTGTCCCCAAGTCATCTGTTATTTTTACGTATTATTCACCAATATAAAGTGCTGAAAATAGCTTGAGAACAAATCTATTTACTGTCTTGAACGCTAGAACTGTACAAGAAATGTTTTAAAACTCTACTTCTTGCCTGACTCTAAGGGAGCCGTGCAGCATTATGTCGCCTCAAGATTGAAAGTCTTGATATTTCTTTAGACAATAAGAGTGAAAATAGTTAGGTTAGATACATTTGAGTAAGCCTGTTTTGTTCAAAATGGATTGCTGTAATGCTTCGGTGCAAAAGGAAGTGGTTGGTCGCTCATGGCTCTTGGACGAGATTTTGGTTTTGATCTGATTTTGGAGATGCAAGGATTCCGCCCGACAGTGATATGTTCCATGTGGGCACCCCAATAACATAATTTCCCTGTGTAAGGTTACTGTCATTTCAAATAGAAACTGGCCTTGAGTTTGCCACCATACAACAACGAATAGTAAAGACAGCATTACTGGAACTCAATTGTGAGTGTATACTGTCTATACTGTGGACTGGATTTGCACATCAAAAATATTGTATTCCCGTTCAATCGGAAATGCTCCACAGCAGCAAAAATTAAGCTGGCACTAAGCGTGTTTACCGACATAGGCCGTCCACTGCTGGATTTCTCCCTTGTAGTCTCTGACTGACAGCTCAGCCGGTGGTCCTGTCATTCTGTCCTTTTCCTGATTGCCTTTCCGCAACTCGGCACGTCACCAAAGTGCTGACATCAGTGCCTGGAGACTTGTATCCCTTTTAATCCCCGCTTTTCATCGGCTCTGTTTATACCTGCAGCCACTCACAAACGATTTGCCATGTACATTGCCTTTCGTGGTGCAATGTTGCTGTCTGCTTCTGTCAAAGTTTTCTCAATCGCTCTGCCTTGGTCAGATGACATGTAAGGGTTTGTTTACTATCGATGAAATCGCCGTTTTCGCCACCCGGAAGTAGAGCTCGATAAAAATAGTGAGTAAATGTGAATCAGGAAGGTCTTGCCTAGTCAGCAGGCTGTCAGACTGCTTCCATCACGCTTATCCTCAGGCTCAGGGGTCACCATGGTTATTGTATGTGAGTGACAGGCCCACTGACAGTCTTGCATACCAGCTTTTTCATTCATTTGCCACTACTGTAATGTGCTCTAATATTGTGGTTTCCAATTCTTCTTACACTACCACCTCAAAAACTACTTAAATACCAATGTACTGTACTTAAAAGTTAAATACAACTGAAATGCACTTAGGCAGTGATTCTTTCGCGTACCAAAGAAACTTAGTTTGTACAACAAAGTTGTTGTTTCAACAAAAGAATGACAACTGATGTGCTGTATCAGCGCTTTTGTTCCTACCTGCCAAAGAACACACGGCTGTTGCTTTCGCCGCCTCTTGTCAGCAAACATGCTGAATATGATGTATTGTTCTCGTTTATAAACTACTTTTTTTTGGCTAACGTTGCTTCCCCAAACTGGCAGCTTTACTGACATTTTGAAAACGAAGACTCGGGGACCTTGTTTTTTGAAGCTTTGAGGCGACAGACTTGCAAAGCACACAAAAACTCCCCCCCTCCACCAACGAATACACAAATCTAAAATATGTGTTTAGAAATGAATGAATGAATGAATGAATAGCAATACAATCTATATCACACTGCCACTATTTGTGGTTTAAGGTGAAACAAACTGGTCACACATCCAGTTCACAGACAGGGAGTTTGGAGACAGTGGAGCTGCAGCATACAGTATAGAATTTACCATTAAATGACAATGTTTAACGTGCAATGTTCTGTACTGAGGGGGAAAAAAGTATCTTCAGAATATCTTTTGGATTGCAGCGCGACCACAATATAGCAAAACGGGAAGACAATCTGCATTCTGAAATAACTTATGACCTTTAGAATATTGTACAGCATCAAAAAAGAAACTTTCTCACTGCTCCTGTCATAAAGTTGTACCATTGTTCATTGTGTAATGGACGTTTTCCACAACAAGCTCCTACATGGGATGAGACAATAATGTATTTGTCTTTAGATTTGGTGAAATAATTATTTATTTTTTTCATCCCTTGTTCCAAGTAACAACTGCCTGACAGGTGCAGTATTTCCAATTTGGGTGACATTCTGGATTTGTAATTTTTAGAACAGGGGGGTGGATTTAGATATTTCACAAATGTGGAAAATGTCAAACCTGGTACTAGAAAATTGTAAAAAAGCAAGTACTGTGAGACAAAGGTTATAATAGAGGTTAGGGTTAAATGAAAATCAAAACTAAATGCACTATGTCTTGTAAATTCGACAAACCACAGAGAAGAGTGTTTTAAAGAACACTGGCAAATCTGATGGATTAAAAAAATCGCCATGTATATGAAGTGAGGCTTTAAAGTCTTGAAAAATCAAGTCATTCACGCCGCTCTGAAATGCTGCGGGCGTGTCTGCTGAATGCATTGAAACCACACTCTGCTCAACTGTCAATCAAATACAATTTCTACTACTTGGAAAAATGGGACCCACTTTGTCTAGCATCTTTCTTATGCCTACACGTAATTACATTTTTGAAATTCCCTCACTCTACCGCTTTCTCCGTGACCTGCACTCACTCACGGCCAACAACGAGACGCTCTAAGCGGCCACACTAGCCCGATTTTTTTCCCCCTAATGAGGAACTGGGAGGCAGTTACAGTATATAGGATATACAGCGGCGATTCACTGGCGACCAGCTTGCACTAATGAGGACAGGCGCTATAGAAAACAAATGTATGGATAGTTATATAGTGCTGCTTTTACATTCCCACTACGTTTCACTTCACCATGTCGATACACAACCTCAGTTGGTCTCACGCGGCTAATCCATTGCTGGTGGGAATGCAGATTTTCGTCTTTTCATGCTCACTGCAGGGTGCCATCATTTAACACATCACGCTCCTTTTACACTCGTCCCCAAAAGGCTGCTGATGCAATTATTGTCAGCTGCGGTTCTTCTTCAATTGCTATACATTTACCCGAAACCCCACAGCCTATCTGGCTGCTCTGTATATTGCTTCCCGTTACTGATAGAATAAATTACTTTTCCATTTAAAGGTGTCTTACGGTCTTGCCAAATATCCTCTCAAAAAGTAATAAACGGTGTCGTCTTGCTCACTTACGGGCCACATTAGGTATACCTGAACCCACAAGCTATTGTAATTATTTCAAATATGTAAGCGCAAGCCGGAAAGGTGGAGACTGGTTAGCCCGTAGGTGTGAATGTGAGTGCGAATGGTTGTTTGTTTATATGTGCCCTGTGATTCGCCGGCGTCCAGTTCAGGGTGTACCCTGCCTCTCGCCCTAAGATAGCTGGGATAGGCTTCAGCACGCCCGCGACCCTAGTGAGGATAAGTGGAACGGAAGATGAATGAATGAGTGAATGTAAACACGACATGCTGAAAAAAAAAACATATATACAAATTTCTTTTAAAAAAGTGAAATCGACCTGGCAACAAGGGTTGTCGCAAACAGGGCAAATTTCATGAAGCTAAATTCTTTAAAGTTGTAAGAACGGGAAAAATTAATGAAAAATAAATGATAAACAATCAAATATGTATTGGAAATATACTGTAGCTGATAACTGGAAAAAATGATTTGTCTACAAAGAAAAAGTAAAATAAAAATGTTAATTAAATGCAATTCAATTGAACTTAAAAGTTAAATACAACTGAACTATACTCTATACACTATACAGTGGTTCTTTCACCACCAGTAGTAAAAACAGTGCCAACTGTTGGGCGACTTGTCCCCGCAGTTATGTAATCCATGTTGCTCCTCTCTCAGTATATATATTTTTTTTCATTTTAAACATTTATATCAGCTGAGAAGTAATGTTTGCCCCTGTGGTTGCCGGAGTGAGGAGGTGCATAAAGTGCACAGATGGTGGGGCTGGGTGGGGCGGGGGGGTCATGAACAGGGTGTACTACACCAGCGGAGGTTTGTCTTCTGGTGTTTTTCATTTATGCTCTCAGGGCAAATATTTTGACCTTTTCCAGCCCTCCATCCGACAACAACACACTCCCACCACCACCCTTACGCCTCCTGGCAGACTTGCTCACCCGTGACATTCTAATCTACTTGAGGAAGGGGGGTAGGACGCTTTGAGCGCTTTTTCACTACTTTGACGCTGCCTTCGTAGTTCAAGCCCTGTCATTACCCCCCTGGTGCGCACAGTGCTGTCCTTGTTCTTTTTTGCCCTCGCACTGTCATCGCCGCAATATGGACTACATTTACAAATGTGCTGTTGGAATGAATATTTAAGTAGTAATCCGACTTCTCCTGACCTCCATCCCTGAGCAATTTCCCTTCCAAAAGCATGTACTGTCTCTATTGCCAGGAGGTTGTAAAATTGAGGTTAAAAAAAAACAGCAAGAACACATTCACACAATTCTTTTCTTATAAGCTACAAAACTTTGTTGATTTGTTTTTAGAAATTTAGAAAAATGTATCTAATTTAGGGTATACATTTTCATAACGTAAAGTTAGGCCCCTCTAGAGAGACCAAGCGCTACCGCGAAAAACAAAATCTGTGAGTAATTAACACCCACAAAAAAGGTTTGCAATTGCCTATAGATGCCATAAGATGGCACCAAAGCACTAGTTTCTATTCGACAAGACTATGGAATAACTAAATTAAGCTCCTGTCCCTCACTTCAACATAGTTCCTTGACATCAAGATGTCACGAAACAGCACCAAAGCAATATTTTTATATTAAATGTAGCTTTGGCCTGAGCACAAAAACAGCGAATATCGCAGGATAGGTTTCTCCCTCCTCAAAAAAATAGCGAAGAGTCAAATTTGTGAATGCTGAAACTTGAATATGTGAAGGTTCACTGTATATAAAACAATGTTGGCCGTATATTATAATTTATGTCAAGTGAAACCAGAGTTGGGATTTAAGTTAGTGTCGGACTATAGTGGATACACAACATTGTGGAGCGAAAAGTTAATCGTTAAAGATGCCATCTCTACTTGGCTGAGGAGTTAACTATTTAATTGCGTCTGTAAACAAAGTTGTTTACAGTTACCCATTATTATTTTCCTTACGGGAAAAGGAAGGTATTCGTCAAGATTAGTCAAGCAAAACAAGTGTATTTTGATGTATTATTGACAATTAAACGAATTTCACACTCGTCCAAAGGTCGGTCGAGTCGGTTGGCATTTTGCACAGTTTTAAGCCGATTTACGACAAGATTTTCCAAACTCTTGAGCTCCTAATCCCTGAGATTCCTCATACTCAGGAACTTCAGCTTCAAAGGCGCCTCTTTCTCGACTTGATTTGCTCGACGGTTGATAATCTTCAATTACACGTGATTGCCACCTACAGAGTTTAAGTGAAACTGTTCCCACCCAAACATAATGAGTGTCTCTCAGTTAAAAAAAAAACTTACCGGACTTTAGTGACTTGATCCCATCCGGGACGCCGAGAGTTAACCACAATTTCTCCCTCCGTGTCATCCCTCAGATTTACGGCGAATGACTGCGGGGTTCATGGGCATGGCGGTGGCCATCATCCTGTTCGGTTGGATCATCGGCATGCTCGGTTGCTGCTGGGACCGAGGACTCATGCAGTACGTGGCGGGCTTGCTGTTCCTGATGGGAGGTGAGACGCACAAACGTCACTTGTTCGGCTATAGTGAAACCAGCGATGAATGTTCAACTTCATTCGAGTGAATTGATCAGGACAAGCAGCAGTAAGCAGTAAGGAAACGGGAGAGCAAAATTAATGAGCTTTTTGGGGAAAAATGACCCATCTAAATGCATTCAAATCAGCCCTTATCCACACTAAACAGTACTTCTGTACACTTTTGTTGCCCCAGAACAGTCGAGCTGCCGTAATAAAAGCAAAACAAAAGAAGGATGATTCCCCGCTGTTGGCGATGACAAAAATATGAGGGAAAAGCAAATTAATATTAAAACCATCTTTCCCTGAGGTTTAATTAGAAGGGAAATCTTGTATTTTAAAAGTTGTTTGGCATTGCGATACAACCAAGAGGCATAACACCATTATATATAATGTACTGTTTTAGTATGTTATTTGTCGAATGTCAATCCGCTTTAAACTACTTAAAGCAAGAAGAATTACCAGATGAGGGTTCATCATGTACACATCCAACTGTTTGCCACAAGAGAGCAAAGATAGCGATGGTTTTTATTCGCGATTTTAATTGTGATTTAGGTCAATGAGCGAGAACACAGAGCGAAGTGCTGAAGCTCAGCTAGGATTAATGCGGTGCCCGACGGTTGTATATTGAACAGGCAATTAAGAGGCACAAGACAAGGCTCGGCCAGACTGCCGAGGCAAAATCCCAAAGAGGCAGCCCATAAGGTAATGTAGCGTTCCAAATGAGGCCGAATTTAGAACCAGCTGCCTCTAATAAAAGTCCAAAATAAAACACTGTTGTGGTGTCTTAGTAATTAGGCTGCAATTCGTCCTTCTCAAAGGTAGCGGTTGAAGCAATAGGATGTATGGAGTGGTTTTGAAAATATACCACGAGCATACGGAACCATCATTTACTGACTTCATAGTTTCGGATTTATCAATGTAAAAAAACAACAACAAAAATGCAAAGTTGATATACATACAATCAGTATTGGGAAGATTACTTTGGAAATACAGTTGGTTACAATTACAAGTTACCCTGTTGAAAATGTAATCGTAGTTTAATACAACTAACTACATTTGATGATATTTATTTTACTTTTCTTAATTATGAAGAAATGCACCAAGAGGACCCTTGGATGTTTCCCCTAAAAAGATTAAAATCATAGACATTACATAAATAACAAACTGATTAAGAAAAACCTGATGATATGTAAATACGTAATAAATGTGTTTGTTGCTTTATATGTGTACAGCATGTGGAAAACCACCATGCTGACATAGTGACAAATGTGCACAATTTAGACAATATCACTTCATTCGACAACCCAGATAAGTGAACGTTCCATGAAAAAGTCAAAACATTTGCACAGATTTCCACGGACACATGCACCCGTTGGTTGTTATGGGGCTCGTGGAAGAATCCTAAAACAGTGAAAAAGTATTACAATCATCATGGCTGTAAAATACGACATCACATTGTTTGATAGAAGATGCTTTTATCCAGAAATGAACGGTGTAAAACAGGAGAAATATAGTTTCCCTTCTCTCTAAAAACATTAAGGATGACTCATCCATTATTTATGTCACGTTTATTTGATTTCATATTTGATACATGATATATAATTGAGATATGCATGTATAGTCAAAACTGACCCGGACCATACTATGTGCGTATGGAAAATAAACAGTATTTAAGGGTTAAAACTGTATGTGTCAAAAAGCTGCAAGGTTGGCACAATATGACTTGGAGTTGCTGGTGGCAAGTTTGGCTGTTAACGTAACGCCCCATCTGCTGTCGCAGGCACCTTCTGCATCATCTCCCTGTGCACCTGCGTCGCTGGCATCAACTTTGAGCTCTCGCGCTACCCGCGCTACCTGTACGGCCTGCCCGATGACATCGGCCATGGCTACGGCTGGTCCATGTTCTGTGCCTGGGGAGGTCTGGGCCTGACCCTCATCGCGGGCTTCTTCTGCACGCTGGCGCCCTCCGTGCAGCCGATACCGAGGTCCACCTGCCCCAAGTCCCGCCAGGAGAATGGCACCGTGTGCTAAAGCGGCCCCAAAAAGCTCCCCCGAAGCAGAGAAAATATCCATTTGTCCATCCATCGACCTTTCATCGCTCTGTCCTGGTCACCGTTTTTTTTGTCTTTCTTTTTTTTTCTGTGTTCAAACATGGGTGTTTGATGATCTGCTATGTTGAAGAAAAAAAATATGGAAAAAAAAAAACAAAAAAAACGCCAGAAATATTATCAGAAAATACCAAGTTGTGCGTGTTTAATTGTTGTGGAGGGGGTATTGCTTTTGAGAAGGACATTTGCAGTCATGATCTTCGCTAAAGAAGAGGATAAAGAGTATGAATTTGAACTGTGACTACGGAGCAATCACTTCCAAAATCAAAAGAAAGAAAGACTTCGAGGTTTCATGTGGATTTGGCCTCTTGGCATATTTCTTCGAGGAATGGACCTGACGGAATAAACTACCGGTACTCAAGCTGCCGAAGTTACCTTGGGCTACATGGACCGAGGTCGTTGTATTATACTGTACAGAATATTCCAGAGACAAGCAGGAAGTGTCATTCCATCCCCCTTTAGGCGCATATGACGATACCATAGCTACCATTTTATACATTGATTTCCTTTTTAATGAAGCCATTCACATTATGAACGAACTGAGCAAATGTGTGTTAAGAATTTAGTTCCTATTGTAGTCCTTAGAAGTAAATGTACGTATGAAGTGTGTTTGTGCGTGTGTGGTGGAGAGTTGTTCGACAGTTTTCATGGGGGGGGGGGGGGACATGTAAAAATGATCATAATGGCAAAATGGAGCCCTGTATTTTGTCGGAAGTATTGATGATGGAGAGATGCAGTATCCTGTTTAATCCAACTGATTCATGCAACGACTAAAGTGTTAAGCTGGTCCACCCGACCTGGAGCGATGGGAAAATCTGATTTCCCTACCTGGCGGGATTCATCACGGCTCGGGAAAGTATAAATATCAAAGCACAAAGTCATAAAGGAAACACTTTGCTGTATGAAAGTTTTCTGGTTCTGTAAGATTCCCCCTAAGAAAAAAAAAAAAAGATTATTTCCATTCATTCATCTCGTATTGGGAAATCAGTAGTTAATAAGAATCGATGCAACATCCAAATTAACATTGACGACGTTACGGTTGCTAAATCTGTCAAGCTTTTGGAATAATTTGGGGAGATAATCAGATTTTTCTTTTTCTTTCTTTTTTTTTTTTTTTAAGTAACTGGGTGAGCTCCTATTACTATGCCCATAATTTAAAAAAGCAAAAATGTTAAAGGCCTATAAAATCGTTGAACCGGGGCACATACTGTATGGCTGGGCTGGTATTTTGACGTTAGCATTTTGGTTCAATTATTTTACAGACCACACAAGGATATTGCTCACCTTGGAGCAGACAAAGGGCGTGGCTGCCCATTTTCGAGGTATCTAACAAACTGTTAAAATAATAATAATAACAATACTACTAATAATAATGATACATTCCCTTTAAATCTCTCTGGACAACGTGGGTCACTTATCCAAGGTACCCCAAGCACATCATTGAACCATGATTACCTTGAAAAATAGCTATTATTTTGTTGTTTTGAGTTTTTGGGAATAAATTGTCATCCATGAAGATTCATTCCCATTGTGAGTTATGACTTGGGCACTTGATGGAGAATGACTATTATCCATCACTTTACGCCTGGAATCCATAATGAAATAATTGTTTTTATTGGACCAGGTTGTTACGCTATATAAAACAATGATCCTAATTGAGGATAATATTTATTTTGGACGCAAAAATCTGCTCATTCAGTATTACTGTCGCGTTTGAAGTGCATGGGGTTTTCTGGTTGTCAGTATTGATCGTATTTGGCCACATTTATTGAGCTACAACAAAACGGGTGAATATGGTTCAGATATGCTACAATTTCTTTTAACTTGTCAAGTTGGAATGTTTTTTTTTTCCTTTTTTTACTTTCATTCCAGGCACGCGCCCTCGGAAGTGCACCTGAGGCAATTGAGCATGAAATTACTTTAACCCTACCAGACATCAAGGGCTCTGCTGCTCAAAATTTTCATCGACAATGAAAAGGATGCAAGGACATGCACACGTGCAGACAGACCCAGCTTTTAAAAAAATCGGAACAATGAGCTACAAGAGGGTTAAAAAAAAAAAAAAAGCACGTTGTCAAGGCCTTATTAATTCATTGTATTCACTTCCATAATGCCAGATGACACAGCGACAGTGCGCAGGCAAACAGGAGAATCCTACAGAAACATCCATTTTACGATATAGTATTGACGCATCCGATATCAACATGAAACTACTCAGATTCAGACCTTACCAAAGATAAACTCTCCGCACACAACAACAACAGAAAAATGTTGCTGATTGACGCCGCTTTAACCAATATTAACAGTGTTCCTGAGTTTTAGTGAGTCATCCCTGAGAAGCACATAGTCATGAGAGTATGCCACAGAATGGACGGCGCTGAAAAATCCAACCATTTGATGTACCTGAAAAGCATCGCGAGTCTTTTTTTAATGACAGTGATACTGCAACTCCCATTCTGGACAGAATCAAACATGATCTGTCAACCTTTAACATGAGTAACGTGTCTGTTGAGTGAACATAAAACAAGATTTGGAAGAAGAAAAAAAAAGAGGAAATGTTCAACTGTGGAATGTAGAATCAAAACAGAATAAAATCTCATTGGTGTGTTTACTAATACTGCTGTTTGTCATCCATGGTGGTGAATGGAGATCTGGTGACCGTGAAAACCAATGCTAGCATTGTGTCTCTTGTATGAGTGTAAAACGACAAACGAAACGACACTGACGGGCTAACCAAAATTAGTATCAATGTTACGGTAATTATAAACCGTCAAACAACTGCTATGCTAGCACACACAGAGCAGTTACAGCAATAACACATACACACAAAAAGAAGAGCCCATTTTGAAGTCAAAAACCAACAGTGTTGATTGTGATGACTTTGCCACTACAAAAACTGGTGCTGGAGTCCTACCATTTGGACGAAGAATTTGCACACGAGACTTAATTTTTGGATGGCTCTGGATATGACATTTGTTGCCAGGTTTTCTTTTTCACTGTGTCACATTATAAACAGCACCACTGATTGGTTGGGAAGTGACTTTCCTATTTTAAAAAAACAAGGACTTATTCTTCATGCGATCGACATTAGCTTGATGGGACTATTTTTGAGTACGGTAAATTGTAGGAAGCTGTAGCTCTTGCTAAAGCCGCCATGTCACCCACCCAATGTCATAATCGGTCGACCTAATGAATTTTCACATCCTGATTTGATACTAAGTCATTACCAATCTTAGCATGCCAGGCACAGTATGAGAGCGTAATTCTCTCTCCTGACACCATCTGCAGCCTCCGCTGTAAGATCTAGACAAGTTAATTGGCCCACGCCGAAAGCTTTTGGGGACCGTCCTTTCAAATGCATTCACAGGAAGCAACAGCACAGGAAACTATCATGAGTCTCCCGTGAGCTTGTTCAGCCGTTAAGCTCACGAATGAGTGGCATGTCTCCGCAAACTAAGGACTTGAGGAAATTATGTCACAGTCCTGGAGTTATTGTTTGTTTTTGCGTTGATATATTTCCAGATCTTTTTAGTTTATTCTTTGGACTGGGAGAATTGAAACAAGACAGCAAGTCCAGCTGTACTGGTACACCCACAAGTCTCAGCACATCTCCCAGGGATCCATCCAACGCTACAAGAAAGCCACCCCCTACTTCCTTCCAACCACCTACCGCACCACTTATGAAGAATAATTTGTCAACTATGCACGCAACAGAAGAAAAGGGTCACGTAACATTAGCTATGGGCTATTCCATCTCGCTAAAATTAACTTTTGCAAGCGGTGCTTCTTCCTCAGACATGTTTCTGGTATTACGCAAGTCGCCCTCATGTAGTTAAGAAATATACAAGGTTGGAACACCGTGTCAAACAAAAATAAAAACAGTATGTGATGATGTCGTGATTCACAATAGAACATGTAAAGCACTCTCATTGCTTAAATGAGTAGCCATAATTCCCTAAATAAATGCATACAGTATCTCAGATTGTTTACAATATAGTATAGCCCAACGTAACAAAAAAACCTAATGCGTTCCAGATACAAACCAATTTCTTTTACGGGATTTATTCATTATTTTTATTGTCTTTCCCCCCAAAATGAAACTGGCCTGCACTGAACATCGACAGACTAATATATTAGTGGCAATTCTTTTCGAAGCCTAATATTAAAGTCCTTGAAGCCACCATTCTGATAATGAGTTTCTATACGAGTCAAACCTCACTGAAGAATTGAAACGAAACATGATGAGCGTGATTATGGTCCAATTTGATCCGAAGGCCGACAACTCTAGATGACCATCGTTGTATGGTGAGGGCCAGAATTATTTGGAGAATAAACTAAAGTTTCATGTGAAAAGCACTTCTCGGCCACACATATCAAATGATCAAATGGAAAAACAGTAACAAATTAAGAGAACAATCCCTTACCTTTACTGCTGTGGTTGCCTTGCAAACGAGATCATTTTGTGTTGTCGTGTCGAGGACCCCTGTAAAAGATTTTTCTCGATTATTCTCGTCGCTTTATTATTATATGATATAAAAAACACCTTAACAAAATAATGCAAGGGACATGTACTCTGTGTAAACCAACACCTTACACTACACATTTGTCATATACAGTGGATAAAAAAAAAAAGTCTACACACCCCTGTTCAAATGTCTGACCTAGGCCCTGTAACACCCTAAAAGGTATCAAAATAGTGGCATAAACACCCAAGTTAATCAAAGCAACAACGCACGGCTGTGTCAAACGGAAAGACAAGCTGGGAGCCGATTAGCCGAAAAGGTCGACAATGCCCAGATGAAATTAATCATGACCAGGAAAGAAGGGAGTAAAGCGACCAAACAAGCAAGATCAAAAAAAGGTTACAAACGGAAATCAATAGTCCATAGGGAGCCTGTAATACGTCCTGGAATGAGTGTGGCATGCATTGGGTTGACGAAGAGATGTGTCTTCTTCGAACTGCAAATGTTAAGACAGGGCTCCATTGTTATTAGCTCTGTGGAGGGGTCAGAACAAATCCCATTGTCTTCGGATACTGGCTACAGTTTGTACTTGGGGAAAGAATTTTGGCAAGAATGTAGTTGTTTCTGGGGTCCAGGTTTTGAAAAATAATAAATGAAACACATAGAAAATACGAGGGATGAGCGGGTACTGATTCCAGGTATTTGTATTGGGCCAACAATGTCACTATTCCAACATATCGGGTATTCGTGAAGGCTGCCGATACCAGCCACGAATAATGATACACTGAAAAAAACAATCTGACCCAGTAAGTCCTGCGGCGGTTTGACACATGGGCCAATCATCACGTGCATCCGAAAGAAAGGCATTTGTTCACAACTATGTCATTGTGTTAATTATCATTTTATGTATCAAAAGTAAAAGCGGTATCAGTAACTGGTAACATCGGAATTGTATGGGTCTGAAAAAAAGTTGTATCGAACATCCCTACTCGGTGGGATGCAGTAAAATAAGTGAGGTTTGCTCCCTCAACAACCGATATCTCGGACGGTTTAAGGCGATCCACATGTTGAGATGGCGTAGATGACTGACACCCCCTAATTAATCCGTTGTCTATTGCGCCCGAATATGAATGCGACTAAGCGGTGTGGATGTAATCGTTTTTGCGCCGGGACTAATGAGGTTCCGCAGACAGCCGGGCCTCACGAGGACCACAGCTTTTCCTGTTACCATGGCTCTATGAATAATAAATACCAATTGACACCGTGATTGCTGGTTGACTCACTAATCTCCACAGTTGGCTCCCCATAAGAGTGCAAAGAAAACTGGGGGGACTGTTTTGAAACGTGATCATTTAAATCGGAGCGGTCGGTTTGGACTGTTCCTTGAAATATAGCAAGCTTCTGAAGTGGCAAATTAAATGCAAAAAATAATAATAATAATAATAATTAAAAAAACAAAAAATACAGCCGATGAAATGCAAACAGTATTCTCCACAGGTTGTTACCCAGCCCTCACAGTGGTTTCATGGCAGGCCGACAGGAAGCAGGGCATCATCATCATCATCATCATCATCATCATCGAAATGTGGATTATATGACTTAGAACAGGTTTGAGTTTTATGATGAACCCTGACTCAAAACGTCCCTTTTTGACACATTAAGGTCACTGTATGTCTTGTATATTCTCGCCAAAGATTTGGAACGTATACAAGCAGATTACAGATATACAAATTTGTAGTCAAAGCAGTGTGGCTGATTTTAAACACGTCATCTGTGCACTGGTAAGACCACATCTCGTTTGTCGCATTTGTAAAGTGTGAAACTGAAGCGAGCCAAACAAGTCCAAGTGGCCTTGTTCACTGGGGATTATGGATTTACAGATTTATGAACGGTCACATCGATAGTCAAAGATTTACGCTATTCTGTGGACAGGTTTAACCACATTGCATTTGTTGCATCGCACAATTGTCTCTACATTCGCAAAGTCTAAAAATTGAACGGACACAGTCAAAACCAGCACATTGGTCACCCTTGACTATTCAGGACTCGCATTGATCTTTTGCTCATTTGTCACTTTTTTTCTGATAAAATGGAGGTCAAAGGGGCTGCCTGGCAAGGGAGAGGGTAGGCTAGTATCAAGATGGATTGGCCACTGGACTGATTTAAATTCAATTAGCAGCAAGACCTGATGAGTCTGAGAGAAAATGCACAACTATAAATCGTATTCCAACCACTGCTCATTTATATTAATGAAATACTAGTTGTGTCTTGTAATGGAGTGAGCCAAGTTACCGGAAAGTGACTCTGCTTAATTCAGCCTAATTTTTTAAATCTACAGTTTATTGTTTTATTGATTGGTGTAATTCACTAAATTATAATCCATTACAAGGGCATATTTGCCAAGTCAGCACACGACACAAATTGATTTGAAATCTTTCCTTCCTCCAGCTGCTTACAAACCTTAAAATTTACAGTGAGTCGTTGCTGCTACCATGTGGACATATAAAGATATGCAGCCAGAAGACAACCAATAAGGTTGTTTGGGATTAGGTTTGATCCCTTTTAAAACTCGAATAAATGTATTTTTATTATTCCACTGCTATTTGGCTTGAGTATGTTTTGCCGTTTACGATACCGCAAAAGTTATTCTTTTCGCTGGGTCATGCTCCCTTACATCAAAGGAGGGACATTTGGTCCATGACCTTTACAAAATATATACTTTTAGAGCAATGATTCGTAAAGTGTCGTAAGCAAGCTCTTTCTAGTGGTACGCAAAAGAACCACTGCATCAGTACAGTACAGTTCAGTTGTATTTAACTTTGAAGATCAATACATAATATTACTTAAGTACATGTTTTTAGTTTTCATATTTAGGATCAGTGTTAATGTTCAATGGCCATATTTTTGCAATATCGTAGGTGAACAATAGATCATAAAAGGTGCTGAAAAGTGGAACTGGGGATTCAGAGCGGAAAAACCAAATTTTAAAATTAATGAAGCAGCAGCTGTATAGAATAGTCAGGGAGAGAGCGCTGCAGAGAATTTGGGGACTTTGTTTGGATCAGTAGAAGTGCCCAATTAAGTTGTTCTGGAATCCTCCGCCGGCATGCGCTGCTGGTTTAATTGGCAAGAAATGGGGTGATTCTGCCACACATGATTTACTTCAGTGCATGGCTAAGTATTAAGTTAATGGACAGTAATGGGGCAAAACCACTGACATTTTTGCACAGCTTGTCTTAGGCGATTTGCAGGATCTCTTTTGTCTTTCCCCTTCTGTTTAAACTTGCTTTATCGTCCCGAAGGGGCCTCTGGGGGAAAAGGACCACGCTACATTCATATACGCTAATGAGAGGTTTGTAAATTGGTAATCAATGAGTTTAACACTTTATAAAGCCTTGATAAGATGCTGTCAGTTTCAGACATCATTACAAATACTGTAAAGCTGGATAAACAACAGCAGGTTAAATGCCGCTTCACAATAGTGAGGTCGTTTGCTTATAATTAGTGCATAACTACTGTGAATAACATAATGGGTTTAATTTTTTTTTTTTTTTAAATTGTCACCATAAAATAATTTACAATTATTGTAAAAAAAATTGGCGGCACGGTGGGCGACTGGTTAGAGCGTCAGCCTCACAGTTCTGAGGACCCCCGGGTTCAATCCCCGGCCCCGCCTGTGTGGAGTTTGCATGTTCTCCCCGTGCCTGCGTGGGTTTTCTCCGGGCACTCCGGTTTCCTCCCACATCCCAAAAACATGCATTCATTGACAACTCTAAATTGCCCGGAGGTGTGACTGTGAGTGCGAATGGTTGTTTGTTTGTATGTGCCCTGCGATTGGCTGGCAACCAGTTCAGGGTGTACCCCGCCTCCTGCCCGATGACAGCTGGGATAGGCTCCAGCACGCCGGCGACCCTAGTGAGGAGAAGCGGCTCAGAAAGTGGATGGATGGATGTAAAAAATTGTGCCCACTCTCATTAGTACAAAAAATGATATTTGATATATTTCGTGAATAATGATATGTGGCATTTGACTGCAGATGAAATTGCCGACCAACAGAGAGAAGAGAAGCTCCAATACATATCCCCAGTAAGGAACGTAAAATGTGTCAGTATTATTGACATTGGAGCTAAAAGGGGAAGATGATTTACACAGCTACTCATCACTATTTCTGCTTTTCTTAACTGAAGCACACAATGTAAGAATCAACTGTTTCTACTGGAATTTATTATATCATTCGAGCGTCAGCCTCACAGTTCTGAGGACCCCGGTTCAATCCCCGGCCCCGCCTGTGTGGAGTTTGCATGTTCTCCCCGTGCCTGCGTGGGTTTTCTCCGGGCATCCCAAAAACATGCATTCATTGACAATTGATGGATGGATGGAGTACATACTTTTTCGACTTCACACAAAACTCACAATTTTACCAAGATAAAGGGTATTAGGCAGATGCATAACACAAAGCACTTAAACTGCTGCAGTGAGGACATTTATTACGAAATTTAAGTTGAAAATGATTAAGCAGCCAAGAATGTGAGCATCCTTTGACAAGCATTTGCTTCATTCAACATGACAACAGTTGATAATGGTTATTGTGCATTTATTTCCCACAATGACGTACTTTTGTCAAAATACACCCTATTTTTAGGAACTTCGGAGACCCAACTACCCACGGAAATCTGCAAGGTAGCGTACAGGTGCTGACGTAATTCTTTTTTTTTTTTTTTTTTACATCCCGTGTCAGGGCAGTCCACGCTTAATGTGTAATAGCTTAACGTTGCTGAATGTCACAAAACAATCGCCACCAAAATTTATGTGGACATTTCTAATTATGTGCCCTTTCCCATCAGAAAATATCAGAACATAAGCCCCAATATTTTGGATGTTATGGATTCTATAACACTATGTGCCCGTGCGAGGACGTTTGATTACTTTTGGGAGGAAAAAGGACCATGCACGAGAAATTACAGAATGTGTTCTAATGATTTTTTTGTTGTTGTTTTTGCACAGTTTTTTTTTAGGCTATGAAGTTTATTTGACCAATCCCCCCAAATTACAGCATACACTCAAAATATTGCAATGTGGCAGAATATGGCTGATATATGAAATAATATCTGCAATGCACTGAATCCATGAAATAGTGACGGAACACTAAAAGCTAATTTCCACAACATGTCCACATGCAACTAACTGATCGTAACGGTTCAAAATGCCGAATTTTACAAAATTGTGGCCATCCACAATTGAACCATACAGCGTGTTAAGCCTGATTAGTAAGTAGGGCTGCTGTATCTGCAGCCATATCCCTCAAACCTACAGATTTGCCTGCCATACGCAGCATGGATTTAAGGCTTGCCCAAAACACGCGCTGCTTCAGCTCCTCCTTCGGCTACTGGAGGTATGTCATCTGACAGAGCAAACTCCTTAGTCTCAAGTACTTTTTGGGCAGACAATCCACAGGGATGGGTTCCAAAAGGATGAAAACCAAAAAGTCCCTTTGGATGTTAATGGCTCTGTGCTGGGCAAAGAAGAGCTCATAGTTGCACCATTCGCTCTGGACAAAATGTTTCGAGAGGATGAAGAGCGTTTTGTAGCTGGATTCCACGCAGTTGATGATGATGTACACCCATCAGGTGTATCTTCATTGTACGTGATGTTGACAAATGAGAGATCCTCAACAGAAGACAGCCAAATGTTCATTAAGAATATGTTGGATCTATCTCACCCAACACCTATAAAAAATAGACACACAGGAATGAAGACGCTGGTTTCTTCCTTTCTCTCACGGTCAGCAAGCAACCATCAAAATCGTCCATAATACTAATGCAAGCTAAGCAAATAAACGATAACTTCTCCAATTTATTTAACAGAATATCTCCATGAACGAGCTGTTTAGCCAGGTGTCTCACATGCGGCATCGCTTTCAGGCTCTTGCTTTCAGCATCCCAAGAGCTCCCAATTCATACATTCGCCATGGAACTCCTGCACCCAAAACCAAATGTTGCAAGGGGATGTTCATCACAGGTTTGAAGTCATTTAAATTCACTGTCAGAGCCGCTTTGCTTCCTAATGACAGCACTCGCAGATTTGTAAGGTTCTGAAAACACGTTGGCATCTGATAGCCCTCGTAGAGATTATCAGACAAATCCAACACGGTCAGTCGTGGCAGTGAAATATCAGGAATGATTGTTAATTCATTGGAGGACATATCGAGAACTTGAAGTGCAGGAGTATATTGAAACACACTGGGAGAGATATCCTTGAGCCCGCAATGAGTCGCCTTCAGAAAACACAACAGAGGCAGTCGGGGGAAAGCCCATGTCGTGATACTTTGGATGAGAGTTGTGAGAGATGTCAAAGTATTCCGTGGTGTTGGGGAGATGTATGGGAAAGGATGTTAGATTTTGATAGGAGAGGTATGCAACTCTTCTCCTCGCAGTAACACATATTTCGAATCGGTTGTCATCCAGCCCTGTGGCCGTGCGGCCTGGAGGTAACAGGGAAATAACCAACAAGACCACCACAACGGTCCTGAAAAAACAAATACGTGATAAGTAGGTATTATGTGATTGATTAAATGATTTGCATTAGCCCAGTGATCAGCAAAGATGAGAAAAGCATCTTAGCCTTGGAACGACATCTTCGGACGCACTCAACCGTGAACACGTCAGGTCGATTGTGTGTGCTGTGTGTTTAAATCTCTGCTCTTAAGAGCTCCTCAACATCTACTCTCTTCCTCTTTTTGTAACCATCGTGTCTTCATTTCTGCTTCTGCTTTACTCTGTCAACAGCCCTAATAAAGGGTTTTGAAAATGGTTTCCAAGTTAGTTATTAACTACTTGGCAAAAGGAGAAATACAATGCATTGGTTTCATTTTTTTTTTTTTTTTTTACAATTTCAAACGGTTTCTAAATGTCTTGATGAAATGTCTCTGGCATTCTTCAGTCAAAATACATAAAGGATATATGATTATGGCACACTTAAAGAGGAAATATTGTGAAAATGTTGTTTCAGGTTCAAATAACCAGTTCTGGCTTCCTGTCATTCATTTGGAGTCTAAACGTGCAGGGTTGAACATCTCCTCTGGAGGGAGTCCCCAAGAAACTCACTAGAAATGGTCACTAGATTTATGCTCATGGCATCATTATTTAGATAGCGCTTTGTTTCATACCTTAGTTTCACCATGGACGTCATGACAATGAAAGCCGCCTAAAACCGAGGGATTTGAAGCACGAGAGAAACAACTCACAGTCAAAGGAGGCAAAACACCCCTGGCCTCACATTCAATCATCGTAAGCTTTACCTTACAGATGACAAAGAAGGACAGCTACTGTATGCCATGCGCTGTCGTCTGTCTGACTAAAAATGTCCACATTTCTGCCTACAGGAACACAGATTCAAATATGTCCTGTTTCATGAGTGTAAACGACTAAATTTCATTTATTTTAAGACCAGTGGCGGAATTTGCCTTAATGTATTTCATTTGATAACGTTAAAATTAATGATTGCTTTAGTAAAAGTGATCATGTTGGGCAATATCTGAATTTGCACATTCAAATTTCTTATTTTTGTCTATTTGCTATTCATGTTCTGAAAAATAATATACATTGGAAAGTGACCAGATAGTCAGTACCTGTAGTTTTTCACTGAATACTTACTCTAACTCAAGCAAATATTTGGAGGACTACTTTTTACTTTTACTTGACTTGTAATATTCCAAAATAACAGTGCTCTTAGTTGATTCAAATTGCTGGCTACAATGCCCACCTTTGGAAGCTTGACACCCAAATGTCAGCCATTTGTCCCATTACACCACCATTGACCAGCTTTTCAAATTATGAATATTAAGCGATTTTTTTAAAACAATCCACAAAATCTTTTGGTCAGTGCAAACTGACAACCACTTCCCAAATAGTAAAGCGTTGTGTTCAAATATAATTGCATAATATATAAACACCTCAACAGACTGTGAGAACCAAATCAAATCTTCTTCTAAAATATTTAAAGCAGAGCAATAGTAGAGAATGACAATAGGGTTATATGGGGGAATTAAAATAATCACCCAATGCAAAGACATGTATAACTGGTAGTTATTTTTATTTTCAATTTCAATATGTCATGTGAGGGATCTGGCACATTTTAAAATCAAGTCAAGAGTAAAAAAATCGGTACGTGTACCCAATTTTAGCTTTGGCGCTTAAGTTGCCTTTCAAAGTTCAGCTTGCACAAATCTTGTCACACTAAAATGACTAGAGAAATGTTTATGTCATGTCATGATATCAGAGCACTAAGGTTGGTTTTTTTCGTTAGTATTTTGCACATACTGAACAACTGGTAAGTTTCTTTTTGTCACTGTTTGATCATTTTGTTGAGGAAGAGAAATCCGGACCAAAAAACAAAAAACAAAACATACAAGGAATAATCGGAAGCAAAAGTTACAAGGAAGCCAAACATTAAACAAAAGTACTGCAAATCAAACAGCAGGTGACTCTATACACTATTTTACATTTGAATGCAACGGCAATTTCCTTCCCATGCATCTGCTAAAATTAGAGAAGCTGTTACGTAGCTGTAGAAAAAATTCTAATTTTAAAGTATTCTTGACTGTTGACACTTGAGCGAAAAGGGGAATATGATTTACACCAGTAATCATCACTATTTCTTTGATTTTCTCAAATGAAGCACACTGGAATGTATTGTAACATTCTCGTGGGATACTTTTTGACTTAACTTCACGCTTAAACTGTTGCAGTGAGGACATGTATTAAATATTTTAATTTAAGAATGATTAAGCAGCCAAGAATGTGATTGTCATTTGAACACCAAATATACAGTTGCTTCATTCAAACCAGGTTGAAAACCATTTAGAAATCATGAAGTGTATTATGAATTCATTTCCTAGAAATTATAACAGTTCCCAGCTGTCTGTGACCTACTTTTGTCAAAATAGGCTGTGGAGGCCCTCGAGAGACCCAACTGTTTGTATCCAAGCAATTGAAAAGTCCATTTCCATAAGATGCCCCCATGCAACAGGTTATAACGGCTCAAAATTTCAATTGTGGTCGTTCACATTTTAATCATACAGCGTGTTGAACCTGATTTGATTACTAAGTAGGATTGCTGTATCTGCAAGATCCACAGCCATATCCCTCAAAACTACAGATTTGTCTGCCATACGCAGCATGGATTTAAGGCTCGCCCAAAACACTTGCTGCTTCCGCTCGTCCTTCGGCCACTCGAGGTACGTCTGCTGCTGGAGCAAACTTCTCAGTCTCAAGTACTTTTTGGGCAAGCAATCTGTGGGGATGGGTTCCAACAGGATGAACACCAAAGAGTCCTCTTGGATGTCGATGGCTCTGTGCTGAGCAAAGAAGAGCTCGTAGTTGCACCATTCGCTCTGGACGAAATGTTTCGAGAGGACGAAGAGTGTTTTGTAGCTGGACTCCACGCAGTTGATGATGTTGTCTATGATCCAATCACCGGGTACAAAATCACGTTCGTGAACACACAGGAAAAACCCGGCGTTCTCCAAGGAGGGCACCAGTTCGCTGCTCACAAAGTTGGCATCCTGATGACTGTAGGAGATGAACGCGTGGTATGAAAATGACATATTCTTCACCAAGTGTGAGCGTTTCTTTCCTCTCCTCTTCACCCTAATCCACACCCATAACATCTTTGTGTACCACACACCATCCAGTTTGTAGAAAACGAGGCCGAAGGTTGTTGCTACTAATAGTAACACGGAGAAACCAACTGTTGTTTGGAGCCATATTTCGCATGAGATCACACTGGTTTTATACTCGGACAATGGCAGGCCCTTAAACTGTTTTGGGGTGCTGCATAAATAATCCAAGGGCCAGATCAAGAGCAAAGACTTGTTAAAGTCTGTGAGGAACCAGTGTAGGTCGCAGGAGCATATGAAGGGATTGTTCCCAGCTTTGAGGAGCTGAAGCTTCGGAAATCCCCCAAAGACATGCCGAGAAAGACTTGTGATTGCGTTCTGGTCCACATAGAGACTGATCAGGTTTGGGGCATCGAGTAGTTCCGGGAGCACTTGGATGCTGTTAGCACTGAGCTTGAGGTGTGTCAGTTTGGGAAACCGAGACATGTCCTCTTGGGTAATGGCAGTTATTCCTGTTTTTGACAAGTAAATTCGCTGGAAATTTGGTGACAGGTGCTTAAAAATACTGTTGCCCAGATTGTTATTCCCGAGATTGAGCTCAATCAAGTGAGCAGGCCACTTGCATCTTTTTTTCAAATAGATGGAATTGAAGCTCAAATCCAGAGACTCCAGATGTTTCATTTCATGCGTCCGTCCCGAGATGAAGGACAAACTCCTGAAACGGTTCTTGCTCAACAACAGGTGCTTCAGTTTGGGAAAGACTGAGGTGTAGGAACACGAAGGCCACCAGAAGCCCAAATCCGACAGGAGGTTGTCTGACACATCCAGGGTCTCCAATGTTGGCAGGACGGATAAGAGTTTACAGGGTAAAATGTTCATTCCGCTCCTAGAAAACCTAACATAGTTCAGATTTGAAGCGTACTTAAAGCTTATGTTAACTGTAGGATACCTGTATTGATAATGTATCACCGTATCGAAAGTTACAGAGCGAAGACTAATGCTGTGATTGAGGGGATGAAACTGAAACCCATCAGGTGTATCTTCATTGTACGTGATGTTGACAAAGGTGAGATCCTCAATAGAAGACAGCCAAACGTTCTTTAAGAATTTCTCCATGAATGAGCTGTTTAGCCAGGTGTTCTCGATGGTGAGGGTTCGCACATGCGGCATTGCTTTCAGGATCTGGAATGGGTCGTCGGTGACGTTGCAGTCATCCGAAAACACGGTCACAAACCTCAAGGCGCTCGCCCGTGTCACATTCAGATCCACGAGGAGATTGTCGAACACACTGAAGCGCCCGCAAAAGTTAGTGAAAAGGGACACTTTCTGCAGGGACAGCATCCCAAGAGCTCCCGATTCATACATTTGCCATGGAACTCCTGCACCCAAAACCAAATGCTGCAAGGGGATGTTCATCACAGGTTTGAAGTCATTTAAATTCACTGACGGAGCCGCTTTGCTACCTAGTGACAGCACTTGCAGATTTGTAAGATTCTGAAAACACTCCGGCAGCTGATAGCCCTGGTAGAGATTGTCAGCCAAATCCAAAATGGTCAGTCGTGGAAGTGAAATGTCAGGAATGATAGTTAATTTGTTGGAGGAAATATCAAGAACTTGAAGTGCGGGAGTGTGTTGAAACACTTTCGGAGAGATATCCCTGAGCCCACAATGAGTCGCCTTCAGAAAACACAACAGAGGCAGTCGGGGGAAAACTTGTGTGGTGATACTTTGGATGGAGTTGTGAGAGATGTCCAAGTATTCCGTGGTGTTGGGAAGATGTAAGGGAAAGGATGTTAGATTTTGATTGGAGAGGTCTGCAACTCTCCTCCTCGAAGTAACGCACATATCAAATTGGTTGCCATCCATCCCTGCTGCCACGCAGTCTGGTGTTAACAGGGTAACAACCAACAGGACCAAGCTGGTCCTGAAAAACAAAAACAAGTATACATAAGGTTTTATGTGATTGATTTTTTTTTTTTTTTGCCTAATTTTTATCCATGCAGTTATCAGCAAATATGACTGAAAGAAGAAATGCAGCTTACCCTCGGGGCGACATAGCTTCCGGAATACTCAACTGTCAACTCGATTGTGTGTGTTTTAATCTCTGCTCTTGAGGGCACCTCAACACGTACTTTCTTCCTCATTTTTCAACGGAATGATGATTCTTCATTTCTGGTTTTCTGTTTCATTCTGTGAACAGCACTAGTGAAGGTTTTTGTAAATGGTTTGTCAGTTGGTTATTGAATACTTTGTAAAAGGAAGCCTCATGCTTTTTTTCGCAACTGGAAATGTTCTCAAGTGTTTTAAGCAAACATTTCTGACATTAATTCCCCGTCGCCACGGGCAGAACATGCAAACTCCACACAGGCGAGACCGGATTTGAACCCTGGTCCTCAGATGTGCAAACCAGTCGACGACCGTGCCACCAGTCAAAATACAAAAGGGATAAATAATGATGGCTGACTTACAGTACAGTTCAACAAGACTACAAACTTCAACAACTTAGCGGTTGTGCTTAATACAATAGAGCAGTGATTCTCAACCAGTGTGCCGTGAGCGCTCTTCAGATATGGCGTGGGAAATTATAAAATTTGACATAATTGCTCAAAAAAATTCTTTACAAGAAATAATGTATCTTTGTTCATCTATTTATGGCAGGGAGGGATAGTGACAGACAGAACAAATAAATGCTCTTCTATTAGATGGCAGGAATTACATACATTAATTAATGTATCCACTTTTGTGACATTTTTGTTTGTTGGTGTGCCGTGAGATTTTTCAATTGTAAAATATGTGCCCTGGCTCCATAAAGGTTGGAAATGACTGCAATAGAGCATATCGGGTTTAAGACACAGAGCGGTTTTGTGCACCAGCCCAACCACACATGGGGAGCTGGTCGGACATTGTCAATCAGTGTGACCTGAACAATCGTAAATGTTACAGTATTGTGCCAGACACAAATCGAAGAGCAACTGGTTGTGTTAAGTATTTTGAATAACACATTTCCCTTGTCATTCACCACAAAAGAAAGGACAGGAAGAAGAGTTTGCAAGAGCAATGGAGTTACCAGATAAGATAACTGTTAGGCTAGCTTCTATTATTTTTTTCCTCGTCACGTGTGGGGTCTTTCAACTATTTCAAAAATTGGTAAAGGACCAGTTTGTGTGTATGCTTTAGCTTTAGTGCGAACACTGCTGTTCATGATGTCAGAGCATTAAATGTTATGTTTGTTTATATTCAGACAGGTATAACTCGTAGTTAATTTTATTTTCCATTTCAAAATGTCGGATCTCAAATTTAAAAAATCTGTAAAGAAAATAAAAATCAGTACGTGTACCCAACTTATATTCAGCGCTTAAGTTGCCTTTCAAAGTTCAGCTTGCACAAATCTTGCCACACACTAAAATTACTTGAGAAATGTTTATGTCATGTCATGATACCAGAACATTAAAGGTTTTTTGGGGGGGGTTAGTATTTTGCACATACTGTACAATGAGTAAGTTTCTTTTTGTCAATGTTTGGTCATCCCGTTGAGAAAGAAAAATCCCCACCAAAGAACACAAAAAAACAAATAAAAAATACATTGAATAATTGGCAACAAAAGTTACAAGAAAGTCAAACATTAAAAAGTACTGAAGACCAAAGAGCATAAGAATATATATACTATTTTATATTTGAATGCAGCGTAAATTTCCTTCACATGCATCTGCTAAAATGAGAGAAGTTGTCACTTTGCTGTAGAGAAAAGTCCAATTTTAAAGTATTATTGACTGTTGACACTTGAGCAAAAAGAGAAAGATTATTTAAACCAGTAATCATCGCTATTTCTTTGATTTTCTCAAATGAAGCATACTGCAATGTACTGTATCATTCTAGTGGATACCTTTTGACTTAACTTTACACAAAACTCATAACTGTACAAACATGTAATGAATTAGGCAGACACCTCGCACAAGGCAGCATGCCATTTGGACACTTAAACTGTTGCAGTGAGGACATGTATTAAATATTTTAATTTAAGAATGATTAAGCAGCCAAGAATGTGATCGACATTTGAACAGCAGATATACAGTTGCGTCATTCAAACCAGGTTGAAAACCATTGACAAATTATGAAGTGCATTATGAATTAATTTCCTAGAATTTATAACAGTTCCCAGCTGTCTATGACCTACTTTTGTCAAAATAGGCTGTGGAGGCCCTCGAGAGACCCAACTGTTTGTATCCAAGCAACTGAAAAGTCCATTTCCATAACATGCCCCCATGCAATAGGGTGTAATGGCTCAAAATTTCGAATTTTACCCAATTGTGGTCATCCAAATTTAGAATTTTACACAATTGTGGTCGTCTACATTTTAACCATATAGCATGTTAGGTCTGATTATTAAGTAGGGCTGCTGTATCTGCAAGATCCACAGCCATATCCCTCAAAACTACAGATTTGTCTGCCATACGCAGCATGGATTTAAGGCTCGCCCAAAACACTTGCTGCTTCCGCTCGTCCTTCGGCCACTCGAGGTACGTCTGCTGCTGGAGCAAACTTCTCAGTCTCAAGTACTTTTTGGGCAAGCAATCTGTGGGGATGGGTTCCAACAGGATGAACACCAAAGAGTCCTCTTGGATGTCGATGGCTCTGTGCTGAGCAAAGAAGAGCTCGTAGTTGCACCATTCGCTCTGGACGAAATGTTTCGAGAGGACGAAGAGTGTTTTGTAGCTGGACTCCACGCAGTTGATGATGTTGTCTATGATCCAATCACCGGGTACAAAATCACGTTCGTGAACACACAGGAAAAACCCGGCGTTCTCCAAGGAGGGCACCAGTTCGCTGCTCACAAAGTTGGCATCCTGATGACTGTAGGAGATGAACGCGTGGTATGAAAATGACATATTCTTCACCAAGTGTGAGCGTTTCTTTCCTCTCCTCTTCACCCTAATCCACACCCATAACATCTTTGTGTACCACACACCATCCAGTTTGTAGAAAACGAGGCCGAAGGTTGTTGCTACTAATAGTAACACGGAGAAACCAACTGTTGTTTGGAGCCATATTTCGCATGAGATCACACTGGTTTTATACTCGGACAATGGCAGGCCCTTAAACTGTTTTGGGGTGCTGCATAAATAATCCAAGGGCCAGTTCAAGAGCAAAGACTTGTTAAAGTCTGTGAGGAACCAGTGTAGGTCGCAGGAGCATATGAAGGGATTGTTCCCAGCTTTGAGGAGCTGAAGCTTCGGAAATCCCCCAAAGACATGCCCAGAAAGACTTGTGATTGCGTTCTGGTCCACAGAGAGACTGATCAGGTTTGGGGCATCGAGTAGTTCCGGGAGCACTTGGATGCTGTTAGCACTGAGCTTGAGGTGTGTCAGTTTGGGAAACCGAGACATGTCCTCTTGGGTGATGGCAGTTATTCCTGTTTTTGACAAGTAAATTCGCTGGAAATTTGGTGACAGGTACTCAAAAACACTGTTGCCCAGATTGTTATTCCCCAGATTGAGCTCAATCAAGTGAGCGGGCCATTTGCAACTGATGTCCAAGTATATGGAATTGAAGCTCAAATCCAAGGACTCCAGCTGTTTCATTTCATGTGTCTGTCCCGAGATGAAGGACAAACTCCTGAAACGGTTCTTGCTCAACAACAGGTGCTTCAGTTTGGGGAAGACTCCAGTGTAGGAACACAAAGGCCACCAGAAGCCCAAATCCGACAGGAGGTTGTCTGACACATCCAGGGTCTCCAATGTTGGCAGGACGGATAAGAGTTTACAGGGTAAAATGTTCATTCCGCTCCTAGAAAACCTAACATAGTTCAGATTTGAAGCGTACTTAAAGCTTATGTTAACTGTAGGATACCTGTATTGATAATGTATCACCGTATCGAAAGTTACAGAGCGAAGACTAATGCTGTGATTGAGGGGGTGAAACTGAAACCCATCAGGTGTATCTTCATGGTACGTGATGTTGACAAAGGCGAGATCCTCAATAGAAGACAGCCAAACGTTCTTTAAGAATATCTCCATGAACGAGCTGCTTAGCAAGGTGTTCTCTATGGTGAGGTTTCGCACATGCGGCATTGCTTTCAAGTTCTGGAATGGGTCGTCGGTGACGTTGCAATCATCCGAAAACACGGTCACAAACCTCAAGGCGCTCGCCCCTGTCACATTCAGATCCACGAGGAGATTGTCCAACACACTGAAGCGCCCGCAAAAGTTAGTGAAAAGGGACACTTTCTGCAGGGACAGCATCCCAAGAGCTCCCGATTCATACATTCGCCATGGAACTCCTGCACCCAAAACCAAATGTTGCAAGGGGATGTTCATCACAGGTTTGAAGTCATTTAAATTCACTGTCAGAGCCGCTTTGCTTCCTAATGACAGCACTCGCAGATTTGTAAGGTTCTGAAAACACTCCGGCAGCTGATAGCCCTGGTAGAGATTGTCAGCCAAATCCAAAATGGTCAGTCGTGGAAGTGAAATGTCAGGAATGATAGTTAATTTGTTGGAGGAAATATCAAGAACTTGAAGTGCGGGAGTGTGTTGAAACACTTTCGGAGAGATATCCCTGAGCCCACAATGAGTCGCCTTCAGAAAACACAACAGAGGCAGTCGGGGGAAAACTTGTGTGGTGATACTTTGGATGGAGTTGTGAGAGATGTCCAAGTATTCCGTGGTGTTGGGAAGATGTAAGGGAAAGGATGTTAGATTTTGATTGGAGAGGTCTGCAACTCTCCTCCTCGAAGTAACGCACATATCAAATTGGTTGCCATCCATCCCTGCTGCCACGCAGTCTGGTGTTAACAGGGTAACAACCAACAGGACCAAGCTGGTCCTGAAAAAAACAAATATGCAAATATACAATATTTTGTGGGGGTAATTTGTATCCGGGCAGTTATCAGCAAAGATGACTGAAAGAAAAGCAGCTTACCCTCGGGGCGACATAGCTTCTGCAGTACTCAACTGTCGATTGTGTGTGCAATGTGTTTTAATCTCTGCTCTTGAGGGCACCTCAACACTTATTTTCTTCCTCATTTTTCACCAGAATGATGATTCTTCATTTTCTGGTTTTCTGTTTCACTCTGTGAACAGCCCTAGTGAAGGTTTTTGTCAATGGTTTGTCAGTTGGTTATTATTACTCTGTAAAAGGAGGCACCATGCGTTTTTTTTTTCGCAACTGGAAAACATTCTCAAGTGTCTTTTTATGACATTTATGACATTAATGCTTGAGTCAAAACACATAAAGGATAGATAATTATGGCTGACTTACAGTACAGTTCTACAAAACTGCAAACTTCAACAACTTACCGGTTGTGTTTAATACAAAAGACCATATCAGGTTTATTAAGATGCAGAGCAGTTTCGTTCCCCAGCCCAACCACGCATGGGGAGCTGCTTGGACATTGTCAATCAGTGTGACCTGAACAATCGTAAATGTTACAACATTGTGCCAGACACAAATCGAAGAGCAACTGCTTGTATTAAGTGTTTTGAATAACACATTTCCCTTGTCATTCACCACAAAAAGAAATGACGGGAAGGCGAGTTTGCAAGAGCAATGGAGTTTCCAGATAACCATTGGGCAAGCTTGTATTATTTTTTTACTCATCACGTGTGGGTCCTAGCACATTTGAAAAATTGGTGAAGAACATTAAAATCAGTATGTGTGTATGCTTTAGCTTTGGTGCTCACATTGCTGTTCAAAGTTCTGCTTGCACAAATTGTGCCACACACTAAAATGACTAGATGTATATATGTTTTTTGTCTTGTCATGATGTCAGAACATTAAATGTTTTGTTTGGTTACATTCAGTTTCTTTTTGCCAATGTTCGGTCATGCCATTGAGGAAGAGAAACTAAAAAAACAATTACACACACAAAAAAAAAAACCACAAACCATCAAAAAAACACATGGAAAGATTTGCTGCAAAAATGGTAAGTACAAAAAATTTGCAAAAGTAATATCCACAATATCCACACAACATCTAACAAGGAATCAAAGAAGTGAACATACTAAGCAGACGACAAACATTTGGAGAAGACGCATGAGAATGGAACGCGCTGATTGGTTCACATAGGTGGGCATAACAAAATGACACCCAATTAAACTAATAGGCCAATCCACAGCACTGGACACATAAAGTCATAAACATAAGCAAAGTAAACCTACACAAAACCCAAAAAATTACATCCATCCATTTTCTGAGTCGCTTATCCTCACTAGGGTCACAGGAGTGCTGGAGCCTATCCCAGCGATCTTCGGGCAGGAGGCGGGGTACACCCTGAACTGGTTTGGATTGAACCCCAGTCCTCAGAATTGTGAGGCAGACGCTCTAACCAGCCGACCACCGTGCCGCCCAGAAAATTACACAGAAAAAAATAAAATAATAATAATAATAATAAATTGTTCAATAGTTTCTGGCTGTATTTATATGCTCAATATCCTCCATCGTTTATTTCGTTGGAAACTTTGTGTTTGTGTTCGTAAATGTTTTGCAAAAGTTGTTTTTGGAGTCACTGTAGGTTTTCATTTATTAATTTACACCTTAGTCAGCTTGTAAACAAATACTACTGTTGATTTGGATTTTGCACAAAGCACAGCAGCTAAAAAAAAAAATGCATGTTCTATTAAATTATGATTTTTTTCTATATTTTAATGTCATTGTGTGGCAATAATAAATCATTAAAATGTATTTGCTGTTTCTGCTTCTCTTATGCAAAAGGAAGTTTAGGTTAGTGCGTAAATCTCTTGTTGACATCCATCCATCCATCCATTTTCTGAGCCGCTTCGTGCTGGAGCCTATCCCAGCTGTCATCGGGCAGGAGGCGGGGTACACCCTGAACTGGTTGCCAGCCAATCGCAGGGCACATAGAAACAAACAACCATTCGCACTCACAGTCATGCCTATGGGCAATTTAGAGTCTCCAATTAATGCATGTTTTTGGGATGTGGGAGGAAACCGGAGTGCCCGGAGAAAACCCACGCAGGCACGGGGAGAACATGCAAACTCCACACAGGCGGGGCCGGGGATTGAACCCGGGTCCTCAGGACTGTGAGGCTGACGCTCTAACCAGTCGTCCACCGCTCTAAATTGACAAACATAACCCATTTTATATCATAAAACATACGTATTTGCACTTGGTGAACTGGCAATAATAAGAGTAGCAAAATAAAATACAATATAACTTTTTGGAGTTTGAATTCTATTTTAGTGTACAAAATTATCTTTCATTTGGAAGTTTTCAAGGTTACAATTTCATTCACTATAATGAACGATAACTACAAGGAACAACAGGGACAGTTATGGTACACTGACATAGTCCAACTAATTTTACTGTCATATGTGACAAACTTAAACTTTTATTGGACCAATAGGGCCACTATGTCACAATTGCACTTTTGCAGTTTGATTTGGTAACCACGGAACATATTTCTACCATCTCACTTTATGTTGTGTACATACAGTAAAACAGAGGCAAGATGAAAGGGGAAGTGAAATCACATAGCTACATTTCCAGAGGTGTCAAAAAATTTGAAAAACAAATCGTGATCTACCAAAAAGAGAAGTGAAATCACATTTGTAACGTGCGCTGGAGTCTCATTTCTAGTAAACTCTCTTTGCGGTTCAACCAAATTTAAAAGAACTTGTTTGTTTCATGGGGTTATTGTTGTAAAGGTTGCAATGTATTACCACCAGTGGGTGAGAGGGCAATAAGACTGAATCAATTGGTGTTAAATATGAAAATGTCTGTTTTGGTATTCATTTAAATGTGATTTAATTGCATTAAACATGACATTCTTTCATTATTGATTCTACAATCAAAAGAGAACATCGCACTGATATGAGTTTAGTGAACTTTGAACAGACTGAAATAATCAATCAATATTAGAGGAACATTTTTGAAATCTAAAATCTAAAACAGTTCCCAGTGGTCTGAATACCAATTCTGTCACAAAGAATAAAGAAGTATTGCATTTTATGCACTCGTTTTCAGACTCGCCAAAACTGACCTGTTTTGAGGTGGCGGTCCTGTCTCTTGCAAATGAGCCACTTTTTAAAATTGTACCTTTCCTTTTTAGATTGATGGTCAAGCAGTATGATGAATCAGTAAGTGTCTTTAAGGGAAGTAATCTGAACAGGAACTTTCACGGATGCTCACCATTATGTTTTGCTCAATTACTCAAAGACATTTGGTACCAAATCTTTTTTACATACCTGTGAGAAAATGTCTTCCACAAACCCGATGATGGAGGTGAGGATTATCTTTTCTCTACAACTATTCACGTCATTCACTCGATGTATCCTCCTTACCCACAGATTCTGATGGGGGGAAAAACAAAAGCTTTAGGGATATATCTGGCGTTGCAATCCAAAACACAACAAGTTTTCGTCATCGTTTTCAGTTCAAGTCAGGCCCTTACTCGCTGTTGCTGGTGATTGTCGGACAATTGGTCCTCAAAAGTGCATACCAAGGACAACTGGTCCCTAGGACCACCCTGGGTGGTCAACTTGTCCTCGGGTAAGATTCAAAGAAACTTTGAAATTTACATAATTCACAGACCCATTTTCAAATTTTGAAATGAAATTAAAATGTATTATTTTTAAGTTATTTGTTTCTTGCTGGTTTGCTAGTGCTTGGGTTACACCTCAAATGGGGAAAACCTGATAGCGCGATTTACATGATAATTGCGATAAATAAGTGTGATGCATTTTTCTGTGATTTGTAATACAGTGTGAAACACGTTATTTGTAATAAAAAGATTGGTTAGCAAATTAGGCACACATTTGCATGGATACACATGTAACTTATCACATTAAAACATGAAACGCATCACGTGAAGACGTGATACTGAACCTTTATTTTTATTATGTGGCAGCAATATCCTTCCGTAATAATAAAAAAAAAAACAACAACTTTGTTTTAAAGATATATTTTTTTTTAATGTGACGCTTGCTTTCAGTGTAGTTTGTTATTTACTGTTCATGTCAATTATTCAATATCTTTCCCAGATGATCGTTGTCCCCAGAAGAGTTGAAGAATCTGTCCCAACGTCAGCATTATCGCTACCGGGTTGGCTGTAATGCCTGAAAATGGCCGCCAAGTGGCGCGAGCCTTTCGTCCTTCGGCAAACTCCGACAGAAGCCGAGGATTGCCGAAGGAGAAGCGGCGCTGTCCGGAACATCCGGCCGCTACAACATAAACAGCAATGGCGGAAGCAGCTGCATCGTCCACAGCGGCCCCAGCGATATCAGGAGGTTGGACCAAACACGTAACTTGCAGGTAGGATTTGAACAATCGCTGTTCGAATGTCGACGCGGGGCCACTGCGGGACTTTTCGCCTCTAAATAGCGGCGTTTGGACTACTGTCGAGCGGTTGTCAACGGCGCGTTAGCGACGGGAGCGCTGTGCTCAGTGTGCTGTTGTTGCCTCGCGATGCGTTAGCTGAGCCTGACAACTGTTTTTGTTTGATTTTTGGTGCGCTTCTAGCGACGACGTCGGTTTAAAGCCACGGCTTTGACGACACACGACGCCACAAAGCCCAGCGACGCAGTGGCGTCACGGTTAATGGCCATTACGGGGAGAGCCGTTGACCTTGTTTCCATTTAACTGAATATGAACGCATATGTAGGGGGCTGCTACCGCTTTGTGAGTTCTGTCTAGTCAGCATTTTGCTTAAAATTCAAGTGCCAGTTGGTCACGTTGAATAGGGCCTGGGAATACAGTTGATTTGAAGTAAACTTACAGTGGCATCGTCTGTTGATGAGCAAGCTCTACATCACAGCGACTAATGAGAAACTATTCATGGCTTTTTGTATTTGCAGGTATTTTTTGCACGGTCTATGCAAAGAAGGCGACAACTGTCGATATTCTCACGATCTGACCAACAGCAAGCCGGCCGGAGCCATGCTTTGCAAGTTCTACCAGAAGGGAAACTGCGCGTTTGGGGAGCGGTGCAGGTGAGTGCTTGGCTTGGACCAAAGCTGTCATATCATAGATGCTCCCGCAAAACATGCGGTGGCGTCGATCCACGACGACTTCCCCCTTCTAAGATGACGGAGCTGGCAAAGGTACGACACTTGAGACTGTCAACATGGTGTCGTCCATGGCAGCGCCTTGTTGGAATCCTCACTGCAGCTGTCTTCCTGTATATGATATAATAATGCGCTTGGGTAGTAGCCTCAAGTGTCCCGTGTCGGTCGGTCGGTTGTAGAGGACAATTTTAGGCTAGTATAAATAGTTTGGATCGGGATCCCAATAGAAATCAACATCCAGTAGCCAACTGGCTCAAAAATGAGACATGTGCTTTTTGTTATGACAGCTCCCAGGTAGTTTAATAAGTCTGTGACATGGTTTCATCCAAATACCCCAAAGATCAATACAACACAGTACACTTTACGCACCCTGTATATTGTCTGGCTGAAATGAGCCCGATGGAGATGACGGCCCTGTCTCATGCAAGTGAGCTACTGATGAGCCCTGAGTGAGTGCCTTCAAAGACACACAAAGCATTTTCACTCATAAAGGCAGCAGTTTCTACACTACACTGTGTGTATGTGGCGTATGTACACATCTCCCCACCGCTAAAGCTGTCTGCTGAAGCAAATCTGTGCATGCAGCTCTGGACTTGATGCCTTTTGCGTGCTAGCATTTCACACAGTTCATGACCTTTGACTGAAAGTGGCTCTGGATCTTCGCGCAGTTTACTAAGCTGATTTGGCAGTTGTCATGTAAATTAGCCCCACTGTGACGTTTGGAGTGGGTCAGAAGTGACAAATAACTTTCTCACAGATGCATTTTCAGAAATGGGCAGCGAATTAGTTATTTACTTTTGATGGGTAGGGCAGGAACATTGATTCTTTATATAAGAAGACATGAGATATATATTTTATGTGACGTCAAAGGTGTATTTTTCCAGAAAATCTCAAATTGTCTTGACCATGGGAAAGTTGCCCTCTACCGTTACGCCATCTTAATAGCCTTTGCTTTGCTTAGTGTTAATTGCACCAGTATCCCTTTGTCATGAAAGAGAAGTGAGGACAGCGACTGTGCGTTGGCCACACATCAACATGATGTCTCTGGCTGCTCGATAACCTGGATAGACTTCAAGGGTGGTGGGGGGGGCTTAAACATGCAGCGGTGCCGTCTCCTTTTTGAGAGGCAGATTACGCTGCCGCTCTGTTGTCAAGCTCGAGTGCGCCCAGACGGCAGCGGCACAGACGGTGTCTGCTAGGTGTCTGGCTCCAAGGAGCATCCCCATAGTTACCAAGGCAGTGCGAGGCAGGGGCCACCCCCTCCTCCCGCCCCCCTGCAACAATGATCTGAAGACACTTGTTGTCGAGCTTATGATGCATTGAGTCACTTCTGCTGTGTTGACAAGTCGCATTCCTCCATTCTTGTGATTGGCGGGATTCCCTCTGCATGAAGACGCTAAAGAAAAGGCGCCTGACGTGGGGGTTTGTTATGGCTCAATTCCCTGGGCTCTGCCTATTGTGTTGGACTCAATGACCCCCTCCCATTTTTTTCCTTTTTTTAGGCCAGACAGAGTGCACTGCATCCTGCATAGCAATTGCATAACGCTCTCAATTTCGCTGCTCTTTCTGCTGTTGCTGGGTTCCCCAGGTTCAGTCATCTGCAGCGCCCCCCTCCTTATTTATGCATCGCTCCAGCACACACCTCCCTCCCACATCCTCATCTAACACTAGAGTGGCTTTCTGGGAACAGACTTGCTAACAGTTTGCACTGAGTTCCAACCGTCGTGTGTAGGAGGCTGCCGGAGGAGCGATGGGCCTTTATTGTAAATTGCCATATGTATTGGGTGCCATGGCTTGTTAAGTCATGGCGACACTGACACGGGCCTATGAAACAAGTCAGTGGAAGCTTTTCAGTTGCGACTGACCGTTCATGAAAGAGTATCGTATATCCCATACATACTTTTTGGCATAGGACAGCAAGTTTTTGTACACTGAGGCTGTCCAGTGTCTACTAAAATGGAATTTAGATTTCTCAGTGTTGTGGAAAAAAAATTGTTCTGATCGCGAATACTTGAAACAAAAGCATAAAGACAAAGGTTCATTATGTTTGCAAAGAGGCAAGTCACTTAAACGTGGAGACATTAGCATCTTTAAGGTCTGGCAAAGAGGACGTCTCAAAGCTGGATATTCACACCTGTCTGCATTTAAATGAGCAATACACATACAATAGATAGACACAGCAAGGTAGTCAAAGGAAAAAAAAAAGGTTTCAAAGGGGGGGAGGGGGGGGGGGGGGGGCATGCAGTTGGCTTCACACCTCCACATTTCGCGTTGTTCTTGAACGGACAGACTGGAGTCACTGCTTGTGTTATTCATATGAAACCAACTGTCACTATTCACTAAAGGTACAAAAACACTTGTACCATACCGAATTTTGACATTTCCCATTACACCATTGTAGGGCTGTCACTAGCAATTCTTTTTAGAATTGACTTTCCTATTGGTATTGATCAAATAATAATCCCCCCCTGCCCCCCTTTATTTTATTTATTTTTTACTACTAACAAGCATTTTATTCTCATTTACTCCACTTCTGTCCTTAAACTGTTTTTGTTGGTACTGTGTGTAGGGTAAAAATTTGGTGTACAGAATTTGAGACAGACTGTTGATAGCGTTTATTTATGGAACGTGGTATTCTACAGCCATGTGTTTCTATTCATAAAAATGTGTGTTGTCTAACAGACTATAAACTAGAAGTCAGGCTCTCCTCTAACTCGTCCTTCCGAGTTCCCCTAGATTCTTTGCATAATGTGATGTTTATAGTACAATGTTGCACAAGGACAATCTCTTAAGTAGTTTCTCTGGACAGACTTCTTCAATTGAGTTTTACTATCATTTAAATGAGTAATAGTAGAATGCAAATTTTGGTGTTCTTCAACTCTGCCATAAAAAGCAACACAACCTCACAACCCCTTCTGAAATGGGAACCCTGTCACGTTGTTGCCTTGGCTTGACGGTAAACTAAAACGACCTGTCAGGTACACTTGTCACACAGTTTGTCCTTTTTATAAACTCATAATACAGTCGGTTGTATTGCTTTGTGCAATCCAATAAAACTCGATTGCCACAAGTTGCTTCTGTGTCATTGGCTTGCCTTTCCTTATTGATTGGTTCCCCGTTAAACTGGAAAATGGCAATTTCCAGGATTTTAATTACTGGAGCTGTATTAGTTTAGAGCTGAAATTATAAATTGAATAACTTTGAATATTTCGATTCCAAGAAAATAGTTTTAATTTGCAAAATCTCTGCCTCGAAGCTCGGCAGTGATAATTTTTCCTGATGCACAAATGTTACTGCAGACTCTCACACAACGCCGCGATGGTGGCGAGCCACTAGGACAGTGCATAAAAGACAATGACTTAGCCTTTTAAAGCCACACACATTCAAAGTCACAGATACTACAGTGTAGAATGTGAGGATGGTGAGCCCAAGTGGACTAAAATAATACTTGGACCTCAGATGCATATTTTGTATTGGTATTGTTGCTTAATAATGCAAAATAAATTACCTGATTGATTGAAGGGATAATCTGTGAAATAATCAATTCTAAAAATATTTGATTGTTGCAGACCTAATTATTATTATTATAGGAATATCCATCCATCCATTTTCTGAGCCGCTTATCTTCGCAAACCATGACAGCTTAAATGGCCCCAAAATTAAATATTGCTGGGAAATCTACACAGTAAGTAAATGATTCGCTGAAAAATATTGAATGAGCTCAAATCTATATAATCGATATCTGCAGGTTGGGATCATATACCATGTGTACCACCTAATCCCTAGTACCATCCCCCAGTTGTATAAACCTGAAACCGCACAAGAGCCCTTTATTGAAGCACGCACTACCAAACTTGCTTGCAGCTTTTAAAAATAAAACAAATGAAAAAACACGAAAAAAACAATTGCTCAAGATTGCGGCTATGATTTTGCATTCATTCATTTCTACCTTTTTAAAATGTAGTCATTAGAGATGAAATTGTAAGGCAATTTAATATCAGGCCTGTACCATTTGGGGAAGATCACAGCTGTGTCAGTCTGAAGCTCACCGAAAGATTGATTCAAGCGATTTTAAACTTTCATTTCTGAAAGTCCATCTGTTTCGCAGGCTTAGCACAGGAATGTTAAAAGCCTATCCAGTGATGGGGCGGGGGAGGGAGGTTAGCTGCTGTAGAATCTAATGACAATCACTTTGGACTGTAAAACCTGAATTCCCAGACGGATGTATCAAAACCCCTCCGCCATCTAATGTCATGAATCTGCTTCAATAGGTTCGAACATCACAGTCCGTCACAAGACGAGCTGCCGACACCTGAGCCATTGCCTTCCACCTCCCGAGCCAGCCAGCCCGATCCGGAGCTCAGTGGGTCGACGCCTGGCCTAGGGGCACAAGATTGGGTCAATGCTGCGGAATTTGTGCCGGGGCAGCCGTACTGCGGGCGTGGTGAGTGATTGATGAAAAGTGTGATGTTGCGCACAACGCTTTGTTTGACCTCCTTCGCCTTTAGATTCAAGTAGAGACTGATAAGAAACGCGTCGCTATTCTTGGCTTGTAGAGGACGGCATTTATCTCGTTCAAAACAGCAGACGGTATGTCGGGCCAAGCTATGAAAAGCTCAAGACCATCTGTATGAGGTTAACTGTCAGAATAGAGCCTGAACATTTGAATGTACATGATGTCAGTATGGTAGGATTACATTGCAACAAGGGCTGCAACTATCAAATATCTTAAGGATCAATTATTCCAACGATGATCCCTTCGATTAATCGGCTAAAGATTAGTTTTGTATTAAAGAACAAAATGTGCATGTGAGGTGCAGGCACTATTGTTGTCCACTTGGGGTCGCCATCCTCACGTTTCACACGATAATGTGTGACTTTCAGTGTGTGCGGCTTTAAAAGGTGGGAGCCGGCAAATAAACGTGTAGAATTTGCTGTTGTGAGCTCAGGTTAGCAGCTGGCTGTTAACTGGCTAACCGCTAGGCTATATTAAGTTAGCTAACAGCCATACCTTGTGCTAGTGATTGTAGTTGCGATCCTGATGGAAGTTTACTTTGTGAGCCTTTACGTTCTTACAATTGCCTGTAATTAATTTTCAACTGACGTTTTCCTTTCCTGCATGTCCAGCGGAGTCGGTGAACGTGCGGAGCTCCGTCCCCCTCATCGAGGAGTTGGACAGCGACGGCAAAGAGTTAAGGAAGCAGCTGTGTCCGTACGCCACCGTCGGCGAGTGCCGCTACGGCCTCAACTGCGTCTATCTGCACGGCGACGTGTGCGACATGTGCGGCCTTCAGGTGCTGCACCCCACAGACAACAACCAGCGCTCAGACCACACCAAGGTATCGTTTACGTACGCTGAACCGCGATTTAGCAAGGGAACGCTGTTTTGTTTACGTTTTTTGCGATGTATCGCTTGAACTTTTTTCTTCTTTTTCCCCCCCTCTCAGGCGTGCATCGAGGCCCACGAGAAAGACATGGAGATCTCGTTTGCTGTCCAACGCAGCAAAGACATGATGTGCGGCGTGTGCATGGAGGTGGTGTTCGAGAAAAGCAACCCGAGCGAGCGCCGCTTCGGCATCCTCTCCAACTGCAGCCACTGCTACTGTCTAAAGTGCATCCGTAGGTGGCGAAGCGCCCGGCAGTTTGAGAGCAGAATCATCAAGTGAGTCATGCGCTTGGTTTGTGCTCTGCAAAGGACAAGCTGTCGCATATGAAACTTTATTTATTTATTTTTTATATGGTGGACTGAGGAACGAGAATATGACAAAAATGATCAGGGATTTATTGGCGGAAGGCCTTTATGCAAATGCCTTTAAAAGATGTTATATATATATATATACATTTTTGTTTCTTCAAAATTAAAATTAGGAAACTTACGTGTTGTATAAATAAAAACGACATCAGTAATTATGAAAAAAAAACAATAATTTATAATTTACAGATTATAATAATTCTATGAATATATCCCATTCTTTCTCCTTATATATTAAGAGAGGCCTTTATTTGTAATTAAATGTTTTCATTTTATATTGTGATAAATATATTTTTGCAACCAATATTTTTTATTGTTTAACAACATAACATGAATTATAATGATGTAAACTAAAAATTATGTATCACAATATTCTACTAATAAAATCTTACAATGATACGACCACACATTTACTAGTGGTAAGGTGTTTATTGGAGGGGACGCCTTGATTTGTAAAAAAAATATATTTTTGTAAACGGTAAGTAATTAAGTTTTTCACCAATGGTTGGTAACTAATAATTTCCAACAATAACGAATTTTAAAAAATCGGGGCTAAATAAGCCATTAAATGAGTTGTGTGGGGGGAAAAAAAAGTGCACTGTTGTTGACTGGCCACTGTGCTCCTGTCTTGATGTTTTGTCAGGCCTTCACTCCCACACTTTGCTGCTTGTTTATAGGATGCTATGCCTACACTTGAGTACATTCCACTCAAGAGGGTTGAACGCAAATCAAGATTACTTTTGTGTCCAAATACTAGCAGCCTGACACCGCAAATAAATGTGTTCATTGTACGTCGTTTTCTAGTGCCCCTGTCTTTCCCCTACAGATCTTGCCCAGAATGTCGAATCACATCCAACTTTGTCATCCCGAGCGAATTCTGGGTGGAAGATAAGGAGGAAAAGCAGAAACTCATCCAGACGTACAAGGAAGGCATGGGGTACGTGGACAGTCCACTTTTAAGTTAAAGGAGGTATTACACATTTGCCTACAACATGCGTTCATTCAAATACACAGATGCAACAATGATAGTGAGCCATTATTCACACCAACTTAGGGCTGGCTGCATGTTGAGCCCCGAGTATTGAGGGGGGGGGGGAAAGCAAATCGAAACAGCAACTGGGCGTGTCGACCGAGATCCCTGCAGTCTGCTGCTCATCGTGAAACGCGTCTTGGTTCTGGGACTAGATCGGATTAATTTGATTTCCATTCACTTTAATGGGATAAGGTGCTTTGAGTCTCGGAACCGATGGTCGTGATCAGAACTTTCAGATTAAATTAGATCATAAAATGTGAATTTTGTCCTCAGCGAGTTGTGCACAATTGCATACAATCAAATTAAGTTCACCTGTAAAGGTTAAGAGTACATTTTAGGTTCTTCTTCTTCGTGAAATTTCACCCGAAAGCCGACTATCCCTAACCTTTTGTGAGTCGTGTATTTGTATACAATCGCTTAAAAAGTCTCTTTACGATAATATCTCCCCTTTTAAGCGATTTTAAAAAAATATTAATAATCCCGTCTCTTCATTCTGTTTCCCAGGGGTAAACCGTGTCGATACTTCGACGAGGGCCGCGGAACGTGTCCTTTCGGCTCCAACTGCTTCTACAAGCACGCTTTTCCTGACGGGCGTCTGGAGGAGGTTCAGCCTCCGCGGCGGCAGACCGGGTCCAACAGCAGAAACCGGGTACCACGTCATATAGATATTTATCAAAACCGATAATACCCACTATAGGTTTTATTCCGTCTTTTTCCCCATATTCCCAAACCACTAAATTGCCCATAGGTGTAAATGTGTGTGTCGTTTGTCTATATGTGACCTGCGATTGGCTGGCTGGGTATAGAAAATGGATGGTAAATGGCTTGGTTACCACCATCTGGTGGTCGGTTGCAGATGAGCAGGATTGAACCAATTTCCCCAGCGCTGACTCAAATTAGGGACCCGAATTTACGAAAATGGATACTGGGGAGGTTGTCTGTTTGCGTCGGTACCGACGATACGAAATTGGTGGATTACTTCCTGGAAATTTGCATGAGGTTTTCAGTACTTTTCCATGGGAAGTAAAGCTGAGGATTTTTTTGAAATGTTCCAAATTGTTAACCTTCCATTGGAATTACCTGGGGATTGAGGGTAATTAAATGGAAAAGGTATTTTCAAGCGTAAATATGAACACTTAGTAGCTTTATCAGAAGCAAACATCCATGCAAAATAGATGACTCTCCTTGCCCATGCTGCAACGGCGTAACTGAAACTCGCTCGTATTTCGAACAAAGCAAAAAAAAAAAATTGGCCAAGCAACGGCTTGCTTGTAAGTTGAAAAACTTGGAAGTCGGGGCAAAATCAGGATAATGCGCAAATGTATTTTCCCCAATGATATTTAAATTCCCAATTCAGCCAACCTGTTATTTTTGTAAATTGCTGGTTAATTCCCATGGAAAGTTTCAAACTTGGAAAGTCCCTGAATTTTGTATCCCTTGTTACATTTCCATGAAATTAGCCCCTATTCCATTTTAATTCCCATGTCAAGTTTCCAATTTGGAATACGTTCAAAACTCCCCAGCTCAACGTACAGTAACTTTCTGCAAATGTATCAGACATATTCGACTGTTTTGCAACCAGACATGTAGGGCATAAAAATTCAATGTTTACATTTTTAATTTTAAATTTTTTTATATAGTTTAGGACACGAGCTAAACCGTATTTGTTTTACAGAGCTCACGACACACGCGCCTCTGGGACATCCTGGACGAGCGAGAAAGCGGTGACTCGTTCGACAATGACGACGAGGAGATGGTCACGTTCGAGCTGAGCGAGATGCTCCTCATGCTACTCGCCGCCGGCACCGACGAAGAGGTGACTGACTCCGAGGACGAGTGGGACTTGTTTCACGAGGAATTGGATGATTTTTACGAAATTTACCTATAGCTACCCCCCAATTCCCGTGCCCACCCCCACATACTTGCATATCTCCCAACCCCTATTAAATATATATACTAAACCCTAGAATGGACTGTCTTGTGCGAGTGATGGACAGTAGATCCACCCCCTCCCCTAAACTTGTATTGTGGCAGTGCCTTCAAGCAGGCCATTAATAAATATGAACTAAAAAAAAATGGTGCACTTGTGCTTAAAAAAAAAAAAAAAAAAAAAAAAAAAAACCTCGATTCCTGTGACTTATCCCTTGTTGTCCAAGCAAAAATGAATGAACAAAAACTTTATTGGAATCTCGTTGACGCAAGTTTATTTGTGGGCGTCGGCTTCACGCGTTGATCACCTACCCAGGTTTGTACATAGGTCTGCTACTCTTCGAGGATGCACATTAACTTAAAATTTATTCCAATTGCGACGGGCATGTTGTACGATTTGACCCTCCCACATTTACTGAAGCTGTTTATAGCTTATATATTGTGCTAACTATTAACCGTACCCACGTTCCCGGTGTACTCGGTATTTTACTGTCCCGCCACGACTGTTTTTGTCAACGATCAAAAGGCGTGTAGATCACTACGCTAAATTGTTGGTTTGTTAAACCTGTTGCCGATCCATTTGCACCTTAAGTCACTGAGCAGCTCACAAGCATCTTCAAATACCCTGACCCCTTCATTTCATGAAGTGCAATATTCTACAATCTACTGACTTTAAATGTTGTAATGAACTTAAAAGAGAGGGATGTGATCCTTCCTCAGATTCAGGCTCAAAAGTACAACGGGGGAAGGGGGGGAGAATGGGGGCCACTATTGGGCTTTAATGCCCATATTTTTATCCTACACGTTTGAACTGTACTCGTGAAATGTTTCTCCGCTCCCCCCGGTAGCTGGTTTCAACCTGTTGAACTCCGTTGGAATGCATATGTTTATACTGAAATGTGTGTTTTCTATGTTCCACGGCCATCCATCTTAACTTGAAATTAAAAGTTTATTATCAATACCTGCTGGTGGAGTCTTAATTTGTGTTACGACAGTGAATGAGGTACATTTAGAAAACTAAATATTTTACTGTGGTAAGTACATCATCCATTCATTTTCTATTGTGCGTTCCCTTATTAAGATCACAGGTGATCTGGAGCCTGTCCCAACTAACTTTGAATAAGAGGCATAGCTATATAATTCTGTATTTCTGTACTCCGGCTTCCTCTGACATTCAAAAAAACGTGCTCCTCAGGTTAATTGGAGACCCTAAGTCCAAAAGTGTGAATGTCCGAGTGAGTGGTTGTCTACATTTTTATGTAATAGTTTTAATTTGCAGTCTATTGATATCTTTAGACTTCTTAAAAATAAACATTTTTTTAGCTTGCATATATTGATTTAGATTAGTTTTTTTTTATATTATACATTGTAAAACATTTATTGTGATGTTTTTTATTTGCTTATTGAATGTTTTGAGATACTGGAAATAAAGTTTAGATACTTTATATTTTGTTACATTTTTATATAATAAGTTTAATTTGCATACTATTGATTATTTTTAGACTTGTGTATATTGACCTAGATTTTAAATTTATATTATACACAGTACATTTGGTTGTTTATTTTCATATGTTAACCTTTTCTATTTCCATATTGAATATTTTGATATTGAAAATATTACCATATTAATATTGTTTATATATTTTCTTTAGATTTTTTTATTTTTATATCAGTGAATAAGTAATATTAAAATAAGTATTCTATTAAATAATGCAACTCCAATAGCGAATGGCTGCAGAAGTCCCTTCCATATGTCCCTTACTCCATGTCTATTTTTCTAAGCAACTCTTCCCCTCCACCTTTAAAAAAAAAAAAAATGCATCAAGGAGTAAGAAAAACAAGGGAAAGCTAATGCGGCCGCCGTAATACAATGCTCGCAGAAATTCCCAAAGACAATTCCAAGGCATTCCAATCCGCCGCGACTTTGGGCTCAGACTCTCCCGTCTCCTCGTCGCCTTCCCCGGAAGCCGGCCGGCTGCTGAGCAGGAGGCGGGACGCGCGCACCACCGCTGGGGACAGCGGCATCCACCCGGAGGAGAGCGACAGCATCCGGCCGCTGGTGTCCGCCGGCCGCATCATGACATCGGCGGACTTCGGCCACGCCGGCGCCCCGCTCGTGGCCCCTCGCTCCACGCGCAGCCTCCTCTACAAGATCCTGTGCTTCCTGCTGCTCGTCTTGCAGGGCGGCGTGCTGGACTTCTACCTGATCGCCTTCACCGACCTATATTGGTGCTCGTGGATCGCCACGGACCTGGTGGTGCTCTCCGGCTGGGCCATTTTCTTCGTAAAGAACGCGAGGGGCAAGCGGGAGCGGGCCTGCGGTTTCCACCAGAAGGGCTCCGCGTACGGCGGTTGCAACCTGGGCGAGTTCACCTACGCCTACCTGGCGTGGCTCGTCCATGTCATAGCGTGTACCCCCAAGGTGGCGCTCGTCCTGGAGACCTCCATCGTGGACCTGGTCGCCGCCAGGGTGCCGTGCGGGCTCACCGGCTTCAAGATAGTCACCCTGCTCTCCGCACCGCTTCTCTTCTGCCTCATCAACGCCATCATCGAGGATCTGAACGGGGCCACCCGGCACCACTCCCACAGCTGCTTCACCTCCACCTGCCTGGATCTCGTCGACAGCTTCTCCCTGGTGGAGGCGCTGCTGCGGGGCGAAATGCCGACCCCGTACCTCAAGTACACCGTCATCTCGGTGTACTTCGTGGCTCTGGCCGCTCCCGTCGTGTGGCTGTACGAGCTCACCGCGTCGGAGCTCCGGTGCCGGTGGCTGTGGGCTCGCTTCTTTTCCGCGGGGATCCTGGTCAACGCGCCGCTGCTGGTGGTCCGCTGCTTCCAGGTGTACGTGTACGACGGCCCCGTATCGGTGTTCATGTTCAAGAATGTCTTCTTCCTGGCGTGCACGCTGCTGGAGCTGGCCGAGCAGTGCGTGGCCGTGTGCGGCGTCCGCAGGAGGCTGGCCGGGGGGAACCACCACCACCACCACCACCACCACCACCAGGCCCACTTCTCGCACGGGGTGTCCGAGAACGACATGTGTCCGCACGGATACGTCAACACCCTGGCCGTCGCCCAGTCCTAGTCGCGCGGATGTATAGGCTTGCCTCCGAAATTAAAATAATTATGAAGCCAATTAATTTGATTAAATACGCTTTCACTCATAGCTATTTTTTTCCCGACATTACATTCTCCACGATTTAATTAAAATGTGAAATCAGCCAAAATTAAATATGCAGTATAATTTTCTTTGTTAAATTGTGAAACATTTTTCAATCAAAAGACACTATGACAATTAAATTTGAAAAATGCGTTTTAAAACAGTCTAAGTAAATAAAGCCAATTATATAATTAAAATAGATTCATATACATGTTTAAAACAGTTATTGACTTGTTCATGAGTGAATTTAAATTGTGAAATAAATTTTTTTTGCAGCCGCAATACTTATAAAGCCAATTAAAGGAATAATTACAATATTAAATAAATCCCAAAAAATATTGAATTAAATCGTGCAATGATTACTTAAATTGTTGTTTTTTGTAGCCCAATTAACTAGATATTGAAAGTACCAACTAAAATTTGTTTTAATTATTAGTTGATTTGTGAAAAGTTATCTGTTTGTGCTTTTCGTGGCATTGTGAAATAAAAGGAAAATACACCAGAAAATAGACGAAATCACAAAATAAAGTGAATGTAATTGAAAACAATACATTTGCAACATACATTGAAATAAAAATGCCATGAAATGTGTCATAAAAAATACATTGAATAAATAAAAACGTCAGTGAATAATTTATTATGAAATTGTACCATATTGATTATTAATAGTATACAATGTTAATAGTAACTTGAATTAATGAATGGACAATGCAAGACCTTTCAAATTAATTCCAATTTTGATTATTTAATTGGCATTATACTTGAGTTAAATTCACCAAATAGTTGTTTTCCAATTCCATGATAACACGACTGACAATAATTATTGGTTCACGGTCCTTCCATTGTAAAAGTTGCAACTCGCAATTATAGGAGGTTACAAAAATTGATATAATACATGTAATATAAAGCACATGTAAAGTTAGATTTAAACGAGATCTTGGGCTATTTATTTTTATTTTTTTTTAACAAAACAACAATACTAATATAATCCTTTGTTATTTATACAGTGAGACACATACATGTGCTTTATTACCAACAAAGACCCTCATGGCCTTCAGCTAACAGCAGTGCTTTATTACTTTTGATTAGTCCTCCTTTAGTAGAATAAGTCACCAGCTCAGTCACACTGATACGTTTTTCTTGTCAAAATTAATGCAAAACAATAACAACAATTTTAATTAAGACATTTTAAAATGTATAGATTGCAGTATGTACAGTAATTACTGTATATCCTCAATGGCAAATATGTCTGTATCTTTTTAATATGTGAGGGTTTTCTTTATTTTGGGGCGTCACTGACCAAACCGGTGTCCAATTTTTGTACATGTCTGGAAAGCACCCCCGTTTGGGACCATTGGACAGGTGCTATACATTCAAACACAGGAAAAAAAACAAAATCCCTCTGTTCCATTGGATGTTGTGTTCCATGTGTGAATTTTACCACTGCAAACGAATGCAACATGTCTCTGTGGGATGTAAAGTGCAATTAGAAGACCCCTCCCATGCACATTTGGTGTCTTCTATTGATAACAGTGTTGTCTGTAAGTCTGTGCTAGTCCTGAATTGGTGTAGACGTGTAATATTGTCATGCGTACACCCATTACAGTGAACCCTCGCATATTTGCATTTCTGCTATGCCAAATTCACATTCGCAGATTTTTATTTTTTGCAACCTATCTGCCATTATTCAGAAAAGCCATGTCGAATATAAAAATAGTGCTTTGGCGTCATTTCGTAGCATCTCGGTGCCAAGGAACTATGTTGAAGTGAAGAGCGTCATTTATTCAGACTATAGCCTTGTCCAATAATAAAAAAAAAAAAAAAAGCGCTTTGATGCCCTCTTGTGACATCTATAGGCAATTAAAAACCTTATTAAGGGAGTGTCAATTAATTGCAGATATTCGCTAATGGCGCGGGATCACTGTAGTGCCACAAACACTGAAAAGGTTTGAAAAGACAACTGATCAAGAAGACCTCCCGTGTGTGTAAATGTCCACTGTTAAAGTACACAAAGCGCAACCAATCAGCATTTCCCCACTGAAAAATCATTACATTTGTTCCAGTAAACAAAGCTATACTGTTAACCACTTTTAGTCATTTCACTTCAACCATTGTAACCTTCGGTGTTAGCTTGTTTAATGTTAATGTAGTTAAAATACAGTAAAACAGAGTTAACCTTGCAGTAGCTGGTTGTGAAATGTTACAGGTTGATCGTCAGTGGTGGATTAAAATGACAGGAACAATCTTGGACGATGATATCGGAATTGGACAACACCGAAAGATTTTAGAGATTTGGAACTGATCTAATTGGCTTTGTATCGGGTGTGGCAAACAGCACTTTTACCCAGTCATCTTCCTGGTTGTTGTTTTTCTTTTTTTTTTTTTTTTAAATCTATAGTGGGCTACGTACGTACCAAATATTCGGCTGAACTGGAGGATTTTCCCCCTTCCAAAAAAAAGGCCTGATTATCGGATGTCTCTGGAGGATAATCTTGAGTGATTATCCTGTGGTGCGGGGTGTGTTAAGAGCTATTGTTTTTTTTCTCCGCAATCTCCGGGGACGACAACTTAAACCTGTTCAATATTTACGATGGTAAATTCAATCGTTACAAAAATCAGTCAAGATGTTAAAAATCGGTATGAATGTACCCCGTGTAAGTGCCTGGCCTTACCGTTTCTATCAACTCCTTTTCACTCTACTCGAGAAAATGTAAGAAAATGAGGATGATGGTGTTGACATCGGAAGATACCTATATGGACCTTGCCCACAATTTAAAGACTTGTCGACATTGTTTTGGTCATGTGAATTGTGGTAAGAGGAGTAATAATCGTAACCCTACTGTTATTTAATTTGCTTTCCTGTTTTATGCTAAGATAGGCTAAACATGCTGAAAATGCATCATTGTGGAGACAATGATGCATTTTGTTTTGCTAGTGCATTATTTTTGAGTCACTTTATTCTGTGCGCAACGCAAACACTATTTTTGAGTCTTGCTCCATTGCACTGCACCTCCTACATAACGTACCACTGTATAGTGATCTACAGTATATTCGCAGTAGTCTGCTTTTAGTGCCTGTTTCACATTGCATTCTGTACATCCAATTTTCTCCCTCAGCAGGCAGGTCAGCGCTTAAACTGACTTGTGCCTTACAGTATGTGCCATATGTCCAGCCATCCATTTTTATAGCGCTTATCCTCATTAGGGGTTGCGGGTGACCTGGAGCCGACTTTTGGACTCTCCAAACATGCATGACTTTGAGATAAAAAAAGAAAAAGAAAAAAGTAAAAATCAAGTGGAACAAGCTTTCTTTGTGAGCGCATAGATGCAGGCAGATTGCAGTTGCCATGATAACACCAACTATCAGACCGCAAGTTTGATATCACGTTTGCAAACGTGTAACAGACAATTGTTGTCCGGCTTGATGATGTCATGAACCGCAGACTTCCTGTTTTTACCCCAGTGTACCCCATAAGTAGGTCACATGATCTGACACATTCAAAACTGTGGTAAAGGCTACTCAAGCTTGGATGAAATATGCCGCGCCGGCTGCTTCAAGTGTGTCTTTTGCCTTTACATTGTGTGTAACGTAATCGCACTACAATGGCTTCCCATTGGTTGCTTAGCATTTCACGCCAAAGTACTTTAAACCATATATTTTTTAGAGCTTTCTATGATTTCTTCATGCTAAAAAAAAATGTGCCACGCTGTGATGTATTGTACCCCGCACGAGCTAGCACAGTTCCATTCGAACTACCAACGGGCACTAAATGGACAACATTCTTGCTCATGCACACAAACTGGACAATGTGCAACATCAGAACCCAGCTGGTTTTATAATATATTGACCTTTTTTCCCCTCTTTCTTAGAACCGGTTTACAGATACTAGTACTACCTACACGTGGTAAAGTTGTGTGCTGTATATCTGTACCACTATATTCCAATCTACTGGATGTACCGTAGATGTTAAGACAAGAGTATTATGTGATCAAGGTCAAATAAATTCACTTTTATTTGAAAGGTATCACTGACTTGTTTGTAGGTTAAAATGACAGTAGAACAGATTTAAAAGTAAAAAACATGATATACTGCAAATTTCGTTAAAAAAATAAAGTGCCACATTTTGTCACGAGTGCAACATTATGAAACTCTACAAAAGTGTATTTGATTCCAAAAACTGCAAGTGCAACACAGATTGAAAACTTCAATAAATGCTATATTTTTAGTTTCCTGCCAATAGCAAGATCAAGACCATCCTTATCCATGTATGCAATAGAAACATGAGCACAAAGTTAAAGGCAACTCTACATTAAATTCAAGCACAAAACAGGCCCTGGCGAACCCTCCCAATGATCATCAAACTTTGAGGCCATACCCCACCCATATCACATAGCACAGGCAAAAATGTTTCACAATTTAGCATCGACCATTTGTCAAGGAAACTCCGTTCCGAATGGCATTTGGGCAAATTGCCAAGTAGGCTTTTGTACAAAATTGACAACTTTGTTCCATTTTTGCACAGGGTCCTTGGGACTATTTACCGTTGAACCAAAGTTTGTGTGTCGAATGGAGCAAAATGCCTCCACGTAGCAAGCTCATGCTGTCGCTACGCAAGTTTTGCAGAAACAGTTCCACCTGGAGCCTTGTCAGAGCCACTAGTTGATCCTCCCTTGTAAGATATTTTGGTGAAATAGCCTTGGATCAGATCCACAGAAAAAAAGGAACCGGTGGGAGGAAATGGTAGGATAAAGGTTTTACAAACCCATGAGACCAGAAAAGGTGAATTGTCGGTGTGAAATCACCTTCAAAATCCCTACGGACAAAACTATCCTGATTTTGCAGAAACAGTTGTTCCTGTAGCTTCGCCAGAGACATTTTGGAGATGGAGCCACTTTTCGTACTCTCTCCAGAAACCGAACCAGGAGGAAAACAGATGGGCAGGAGGTTACTAACCCGTCGGACCAGAGAAAGTGAATTCCAGGTGTGAAATCACCCCAATTTTCTCTAGAGGTCAAACTCCGAGCTATCCAGAGTTTGCAGAAACAGTTCCTCCTGTAGCCTTGCCAGAGCCACCAGCGGATCCTCCTTGTAGGGAGTTCCAAGCGGGGATGGCATTTTGGAGATGTAGCCCGGATCAGATCCACTGTTCGAAGCCTCTGCACTGGGCTCATCCTCATGCATCTCCACAGGCTGTCTGATTTGGTTCTGAGGGGGACTCTCCATGCTTGGACGAGCTAACTCTCGTGAGTTTGATTCCTTGGAGTTCAGGACTGTGGAGCCGCTTGGCCACACTTCCTCATCCTCCTCTGAAACGTGACTTATGTGCCTCCCCTCAGCCGATGGACAGTGCTGTCCTGACAAAACAGGCTGAGCTACGAAAACAGATGGAGGACTGTTTTGAGGACACGGGTGAGGCGGGACTGTCTGTTGCTGGTCCCTGTACGCAGGGTCCACAAGAGGTACAAGTTCTGCCACTGACGACTGCTGGCTTTTTGGGTTCAGTTCCGGGGTTAAGACTTGAAATCTGCTTCCGTTCTCTCTTATTTCTGCCTCGCACCTATAGACAGGAAGTCCATCTCTAGTGAGAGGAAGACACTCGAGAACCGGTGAGCCCTGCTGCTGGTCAATGAGCGGATTGGCCTCAACCAGGAGGTCTTCCTCGCTATGCACACATTCCTTCTCGAACCAGTCAGGGTTTTCTCTCTGGTATCCCTGGAAGATCTCAATGGCGTTCTTCAGGGCTTGACCCGAGGGACAGTTGAAGTATTCATCCCCGCCGATGCCCTCGATGTGGTTGACCTGACCCGGCTGGTACTTCTCTATGTCCAGGAGCCCGAAGTACAGCTCCTCAAAGTGCTTCATCAACGTGTATTTCACAGCAATGTCAAAAACTGACGGCACGTCCCGTTCGCTGCTGATGTCGCTGAAGTAAGCCACCATGTACTTGCCATGCTTGCGCGCTTGGTGCATGTCAGGAAGGAAGAGGTTCAGAAAGGGGGTGAGCATGTCGTCGGTCGGCGACAGTAGGTCTTCTTTCAGTATTACGCGGCGGTGGCCGCACATGGCTCGCCACTTGGCCTGAACCCCTCGTGAGCAGAGCACCAAGACCTTGTCGGTGGGATTTTTCAGCTGTCGCCGCTGCCACTCCAGCCAGCAGAGGCGCCCGACCATGCCCAGCGAGGTGGTGTCGAGCAGGTCTATAAGCACTTCGGTGCCGCATTTTGCCTGGAGGAAGGCGCAGAGCTTCAACACTATGTCCCTGTAAAGACGGTGGTCTTGAGAGTAGATTATGAGAACTTTTGGGGTCTGTTGAATTTGCTGCTGCTGTTTTGGTTTCTCATCTCCCACGGCAGCCAAGCCACCACCAGCGTTGCCTGAAGGTATTACAAATGAATGTGACTTTTGATCGGACGCAAGGGGGGGAAATGGTATTTGTGGGACTAACCTGGCTTCCTGCACAGCATGTACATAAAAATGGCAAACATCCCAGCACATAGGAGCACCACGCACGCAATAACAGGTGTGTATTGAGGAGCATCTGGAGGATCAGTGGGCTTGGCTGTTAAGAGTCAAATTAAATGTATTTATTATCAGCCCATTTCTTCTGTTAAAATTAACCATGAGACCCTGTTCTTGAATATTATCTGGAAACGGAAAACAGTGTCTTTAGTGGAGCTGCTTTAAGTCTGGCATTGATGTAAACCTCAGTTTATGGAAGAGCAACTATCCAAGTCTTTGGATTTTTCTTTGGCCACACACTTAAACACTCTCCATAAACAAAAGCGGACATGATGAGACTATAAACATGAATTACGCACAGTAAGTACAAAAAGTTGTACCGTTTTAACATTGATGATGACTTCTTTTTACATTTGTATGGCAGTTAAGAATGTTTGAAAGTCAATGACTACAGTGTACCTGCAGGTTAAAAGAAGCTACATAAAAGGATCGCAGAAAGCCTCCTCAACAAAATGTGAGACCAGTCATTCTCTGTGACCAAAAAGACTGGGTGGTATGAGCTCAATATCCTATCACAATATTTTAAAAAGTGATATTTTTGATATGCTATATTAAAAAGATATGAAACAAATGGAAAAAGGCAAACCACCTTAATCTTCCTCCCGAAAGTTGACTTTTTGGTAGATGGTTCGACAATTGAACAACAATGTGACAGTTTTAAGACCTTTAAAGACCACATTTAAATAGTATCATTTTTAAGGATAGAAAAAAAAATGGAATTCAAGATTGAGAATCCAGACACCTTTGATTATTTCCATTGTTCCCTGTGGGAAAAATTGTCAAAACAAGTTCCTCCTCTAGTTTTAGTGGTTTGTGATCCTCTGTACAAAGCAATTTAAACGCATCTGATATCACTTGACGGCAATGTTTATGTTACCAATTCTATCCAAGACATACGCATCATGATAAAGAGACATCTTCCAAACCTGGACAAATGTGCAGCGTTTTCTTGTGACGCGTGCAGTCTTGGCCACATTTTGGAAACATCGGTTTTATCTGAAAAGAAGATAACGTCGTTTACTCATGTACACTTACTCACGACTTAAATAAGGACAACACAGATCTTATCCTTACCGAGACGTCAAACTGGCAGCAAAATCTGGGCCATTGATTGAGGCTAAACGTTACATTCAGGCGTGTCTGGTTGACCTGGAGAAGAGTCATGCGCATAACATGGGCATTACTTTCAATTGGTGTTGATGCACTCCAGGTAAACCAATACAGTAACTGGGGAAGGACAAAAACTATATGGGAGAGCCTTAAAATGTGTCTGTGCCTTTTATCTGAGCAGCTTTCTCTATCATTAGCAGCACAAATGCATAGAAGAAATAGGACACTTCCTGTTTGAAAACCTGAGGCAAAAATCTAGGCTACACGGCCCAGGATGCTGTATTGAGCACCCATCTGAATACTCTAGGTCAATTTCCTCAGGAGGAAATGTGTCTGAGAGACAGAGTGCAACAAAAGTAGTGTTAAATTAAAAAAAAAAAAAAACAGCACTGAGCTTACCTTGGGCGCATGGTCAATGTGTTGGATAGAGGCACAGTTAACAATAACCATGTACTCTTCACATAGCGGGTCAGGACTGAAGCTGACTGTCAGTGCCTGTCTTTGTTTGGCTGTCAGAACCAGGCTGATATTGGACTTCCAAAGACTTCCTATATAAAAAAACAAAACAAAAAAAAAAACACCATATTAACTAAGGGTACACCCACTGTTTCTCAAAAGTAGTGTACACTCACACCTCTCTCGATGCAAAACTGGGTCATCAACATCCCGGAGTCTTGACAACCTGATTCAAAACGGAATCAGAGTCACTTGAAGTGAGCGAATAAGACATGAAACATAAAATGCATTGTCTTGCCTTGGCCAAAATACCCCGTGAATCAGGAAATACATCACACTTATCACTTATAGAGAGCAGCCGGTTTTGCAAATGAGACACTGCTCACCACTAAGGCGGTGGTGATAACGGTTTTGCATTACCATGAGGACTACTCAGCATGAATTCTGGGAGAAATTAATGTCGGCACGTAGGTCAAGTTTATACGGGTGCATATAGCGCTGACAACGCTAATCCGTGCATCCCAAAATGGCTCCAGAAAGCTAAAGTTTGGACTCACCTGGAACAACAACATTCTCGCTGATGTCATAGCCACTGTGGCCCACTTCTGGTTTGGGGATATTGAAGACAGAAACCCGATACCTGTGTTCGGGGTCCAACACCACCATATTTGCTGAGAACGACCACTGACAAAAACATATTAGACAGAACAGAATTGAGCAACATTAGAAAAACAAGACCTTAATAATTATTTAAAAAGAACCTCGAGGGAGTCACACAATCTAAACACACTGTGGGACATACTGTGTAGTCATTACAGACAATTACAAAGGAGCAATTTATTTGAAAAGCCCACCTTGTCGTCATGTGGATTCCTCATTGGGAGTTTGTTTTTAAAGGAATATCTGACACACAGGTGCTCATTGGTGGCCATCTTCATAACATGAAGTTCAGTGGCTTTCAGGTACCTGATGCTGCCTGCAGAGACACACCAGTTGTCCTTTTCACAACATTTGACTGAATCTGGATTGTTAAACGAATACAATTTTGTGATTCACAAAGTGTGGTAGTAGTAGACGGGCTCCCTCTATGGTTTGCGAGGGAATCACTGCCTCCGTACAGTTCAGTTGTATTTAACATTTAAGTACAATACATTTGGAGTTCATCGTTAAGAACTGTTTGTTTTTAAACAATTTAGGTACAATTTTAATTTCAATTTTAGGCGCAATCCATGTTAAATGAAACATGATTTGAGTGCATTTCGTTTTATCTTTGTATATTTAAGAACAGTGTTAATGTTCCAACTGTGCATGTTGTTACATACATACAATACTTTTTAGGAATACAACCTTGGTCTTGTTTTTAATGAACACATATGCCTTCTACTCTACGATATTTTAATCTTGGTCATGATGGTGGTACTTGGAGAGCAAATTATTTTTTAGGCGATACTTGGTGTAAAAAGTTTGAGAACCACAGCACTAGTGGAATGAGTAGTGAGTAGTTTAAAAATGTAACGGAACGCCCAATGTTGAGATCATATAAAAAAAATAAATAAATAAATAAAAATCAATCAATAAATAAAAACTTGACAGACTAAGTAATAGTTTTACCTTTGAGTATCAAAAAAAACAAACTTAACCATTCTGTAGTAAAACTAAATAAAATTCAAATAAAGTAACATAGCTGTGTGAAGCGATACTGTCTCGTAGCAGCTGACGTGTATAATACGTGTATTTGGTTTCCTATGTCAAAGTAAATGTCATGGTCGATATAAAGGGCTGCTAAAGTTACTGATTGTTTCTATTTGTCTGTATTTATCATACTGAATGAATTCTTTGATTGTGACTCACCATCATCCCTTATGGTCCAGTTGGCAACCAGGACAGGCTGCAGATGTCCCGCCTCATCCTGGACTGTCGTCACAGACACCGTCAGCCCCAGTGGCCCACTCGGAGTGTACTCCCTCACTTTCAGCCATCCGCTATCTACGAGGCAGTTACCTGGGCGCACATGTCGCCTCAAATGTTTTCATTCTGGGATTGCAATCCAAGCAATTTTCACACATGAAATGAAAACATTCTGAAGAATATTTTAAGGGGGAAACACTCACTGAAACTGACGCCGCACCTCAAGCCCTAGGTCAAAAAACAAAAACAAAAGGCAACATTTCGATATTACTGTCATCTTTTTGTTATTTTATTACTGCAAGAGCCACGCGGGAACAAACATTTCATACAGAACATAAGTTACCAAACCGCCTCAGGCAATGAGCCACATGCTGCGTCACCAAGTCTAAAATATCCAGACATTAATGTCAGATGAGGTGAAGCACTCTGCGCTTGTAAAATCCCCTTACATGTGTAAATGCTAAATAATTAAAGTAACAGTTGCAGTCTTTTCCCCCCAAATTGTGGGACGCAAATCCATTTAAGGTAACAGCAAAATCTTTTATAGACATTTTCAAATGGCAGTTAAAAACACTTTGATTTACACAGTAATTAAAGCAAGACGTGATTGCTGAGTGATTATTACCGTAATTGTTTTGATTAGATTTTTCTTGTATGTTTGTGACGCTCTGTTAATTTGTAATTTAAGCAGGTAAAGCACTCCATGTGAGAAGTTTTTCAAAAATACAATTCACTTCATTTACTGTAACTAACAGGTGTGAACAAAAAATGACAAAGTAGAAATAGTTAGTGTATTTCAGGAGATTATCTATACTTGATTAGCTGACGACTCTTTACTTTTACTACCAACATTTGAAAACAAGATAACTGTAGTTTATACTCCTTACTTCGTCTACGTTTTTAAGGACTTTTTTGGGGGGGAGGGAGGGGGGGGCATTATCACTTTTTCTTCACTCGACAGGGAGAAGCCAAACATATGTAACGAGTAAATCCAATCCATGACTGGGTTTGCCCTGGGCCCCCAAATGACTAGCTTCGCCCCTGGTGTCTGTGCTTCAGAATGCGAGTGCTTTTGGCATCCATATTAACTATACCATCGTTATAAACACGAAATATCAACGTTGACCAGCCTTTCTTGTACCTGTATAAAGCTAGAAAGAAGAAAAAAAAATGCGTAGAGTAAGTCCGTGTGTCCCTTACCTGCTGTGAGCAGTTCAATGGAGCGGACGTCAAACTTGTCAACGCGGCCGACAGCGGCACGCATATTAACGCCAGAAATCCCCCATAAAGCGTCATTTTCACAGGCTATTACAACAACATTGGTGTCAGTGAAGGAACTATCTCAATTTTAAGACCGCAAATCAAGCGTTGAAAAAGCGAAAGCAATTGCTGATTATAGAAAAGAAAAAAGAAAAAACTTCCGGCTTGCGGTTGATTATGCTGCCTTCAAGTCACCTGGGAATATACAGACAGATTACTGTCAATCATTTAGATGAGACATACCTGTAAATTATGCCTTTACTTTTCCATTTCCTCATGATAACTACTATTACTACTATGTCTGACATTAATAATAATAATAACAATAATAATAATACACGGATGGGTGTTTTGAGGGAATGTTTAATGTTTTACACCATTTGTTTTGGGGATAAAAGCATTTACTATCAAACAGTGTGATGTCCTCCAGACACAGACAGTGCCCTTAAAAAAAAAATAAACATTTAGGGCATGTACAGTTTCACAGTTTTAAGGTTTCCACCATTTTCCTTGCTTTAACAGACACTGATACATTTAAATATGTTTTACGTTTCAGGAACACGTCAAAACCCTCAGTGGACACAAACATTGGAGCACCTGCACAAAAGAATTATATTTTAAAATATTAAAATTTTTGTATATTTTGTGTCATAAAATTTACGGATAAAATAATACAATTTCGGATATTTTTATTGCTGTCAAATTGGACCCAAACAGTATGTTTATTATGTGATGAGGAGCTGTATCCAGCAGAGGGCGCCTTAACATCATTCTCAGTCATATCTGTGATTTTGTGGGCAGAAGTCTGCTTCCATCCATCAAAATTGACCCCACCAAAAAATTAAGCTCTTGGCCTCATTCTGTCTTCCATCCCGAGCCAATGCAGAGGAACGGGCTCTTAGAACTAATCTATAGGCTCAATAAAAACATTCAAATGCCTTTGCCTTTTTGTTCAAATGGATTAAGATGCATGGAAATTGTTATTTGGCCAGAAAACCGTTGCTGTATCAAGGATTGGGGCCTAGAACTATGACATAAGTCTTATCTTAACATGGCTTCCAATTGAAATAACATTCAATGGGGTCGTTTAAGACATCGCAGACGTCTTATTGGGTTGTTTTGAGTGGGCTACTGTATAAATAAACTGTGCCCTGCCTCCCGTTTGGTTCGCTCCGATCCAAAAACCTTAAATGGAAGTGTAGAGAACACCTTGCTTACATTCTGCAGAACACTCGCTTCTTTGACAAGGAGCATACTGACAGCAACAGTGTGTTTAATGGAAATTAGTGGAGTAGTTTTTGCATCATCCAGCTAAAATAGACACACAACCAACAATTGGCATTTTTTGTTGTTGTTGTTATTTCACTGTTGTGTCATATTACCACAACAGCTCTTTCAGCAACAGAAATCACCCGTTGCATCAGTTCATGTTCGAGGTCGAACTAGTTAACTCAATAAAGCTGCTTCCTGGAACAGCCCCCTGGGCATTCAAGGCCCTTCAACATGAACTGATACAATTGCACCAAAAGGGCAAGTGGATCTTGCTGCAGTTTAGACTTAAAAACAAGATAAATTATATACCCGAGTGGTTCACTTTGCTGTTTTGTGTTAAAACGTGACCACGTAAACATTAGTGGTAGACCGTATTGATGTTTTTTGGGGGTCTAGCATGATGGTCAACATATGGCTGTGGTGTATACGCTAGTTGAGGACATGTAAAAGACGATTTTTTATATATATATATATATATATATATATATATATATATATTGTCTTTCTTTTCAGTAGAAATTCTTTCAAAGACAAGCCTGATGTGCATCATCGATCATCCAACCAGGACAATTTTGGCCTGTATATTTTAAATTGTTACAAATATTTTATACTACTAAAGGCATTAGATGCTGTTTACCACTTTTAAGAGTTGTGTTGAACACCGATTTAACTGAAACAAATTATATTATTCAGTATACAACAAAATGCAGTTTTTTATCTGACAATCAATGCCCAAGCACAATTCAGTTCTATTTAACTATCAAGTACAATACCTTAACATATAATCTTTAAGAACGGTTTGTTTTTAAACATTTATTTTGGTACAGTTTTGATTTAACTTTTGTGTGCAATACATTTGAATCTGATCATTATTTAAATGTTTCGATATTTCAGCATTGTGTTAATGTTCCAACTGAACTGAGCAGCAATGGGTGAGTCCCGATACCAGGCACCGATATTTAAGGCAATAAATAAAGAAATAAAGAAATAAAAACAATATTGTGTAAGACCCCCTCGCCAGTAGTTGGCGCTACACTGCGGCGCATTGAACCATCGGCGAATCATTATGTGCATCAGAAACAAAGACACATTTTGCTCTTTGCAATTACGTGTCATTGTGTTAACTGAAATTTGATGTATCAAAAGTTCTCGTGGTATCGTATCGAACGTCCCGAGAACCGAGATGATTGCAGTTACTACCCGTTCTTTTTGGACGGGCATTTATTCGAGGCTAGGCGTTTGATCGTATCAAGCCAACGGCACACCTGGAGACCGCGTGGAATGACGATTTTGGTGTTTAAATAGACAATGTTTGATTCTCTTTTGTTTTGTGTGTCAGTTTTACGGTAAATTGCAACTGGGAATGGCAAAACACCTTGACGCAAGTACGCTTTGCGTCAAGGTGTTCTCTTATTTGGAGAACTACGTCTTCCTTTCCTCAAAGTGGTTTTATACAATAGTCCTCCATTTTTTGACAGCGAGAGAGTGACAAAAGGCACAACGGAATACTTGAAAAAGTGTGTTTTAATAAGCTTAAATGTGTTTAAAGCCTATGGGAGGGATACAACGATAAAATATTTTTATATGGTCTCTCTATATCACAGATTTTCACCTGCTAGCGGTGTGTCTCGAACGTATCCCCCATGATATAGGGGGGTTCACTGCATCACATTTTCATACATGCACGCCATTTCTAGTTGAAGTGAACAATAGATTCAAAAGATACCACAACGAGGAGGTCTTGACTGACAGTCGTCCTTGTTACAACGCCTCACACCGATTTCCTCCTCTTGCCAAAAACATTGTTGATGAGTTTGGCCACAGACTTGGAACCGCTCGGGCGTCTCCTGCGCTCCTTCCCCTTGCTGCCGGCGCTCTGCACCACCTTTGAGAATATAAGCGCCACCTCTTGGTGGTGCTCGTGGAACTGGCAGCGGAATTCGGCCGCCAGGCGCTGGCCTTCTTCGCGGCGCACCTCCCGCATGTGGCACAGGTCGTGCTTGTTGCCCACCACAGATATAAGCGACTCGGCATCCCTGATATGACATGATAATATAATAATATATTAATAAAAAACACAATATGTAATGTCGATCATATTGTACTGGTTAGACAAGGTGTGGGAGGAGTCTGGCCCACTTTGTTCTTTAATTCAGCCCACCGAACATTTCCATTATCAACAGAACTGTAATATTTCTTCCATTAATATGAAAAAAAAAGATTCTCTCATTTTTAATTTAATCATTGACAATTTAATTATATGGGGTGGTATTTTAATATCAAATATGGATGATTATGCTTTTTGTTTCTGTTTTTAATGGTATTGTTTTTAAATTTAGTTATAGGCGGAGAGAGAAGTGAATTAGCATCTTATTTCATTGTTTGAAACAAATACTAAAAAATCATAACAGTAATAATTTAGTAACCAAGATTTACTACACTACATGAGCATTGTTAAATGTTTACTGTATATAAATGTTTATTTTACAAATGTTTTTATTATTATTCACAAGAAATCCAGGCAATTATTTAATGATAAATAAAAAAATGATTAAAAAAAATTTCGCCCATTTTAAGACAATAAAATGGGTTATTTACCATATATATTTTTCCATTCTGATTTATAAATAATATTTTGTTCATTTAAAATTAAATGAAGAAAATAAGTAATCTGTTTTTCTGAAAGAGAAATACTTCAAATATAGTTTTTCATTTTAATTTTCTTACTCAATAAATAATTGTTAGAAAAAGGGAACAAACACGTTGATTAAGCCATTTTTCTCTTAAAATGGGTTAAAGAAAATGTTGTTTTCATATATTTATATAAATATATGTATATAAATACAATACAATATATAGAATTTATCCAGGGTATTTTGGATGACAATACCGTTTGGCCGATCCCGAGCGGTGGTCCCTGATGAGCTTCACTACGCTTCTTGCAGCAAGAAAGGATGAGCGGTCGCTAATATCGTACACCACGATGAAACCGTCAGCCCAGTGAATCTGGTCATTGAGAGTTAATTTACCCTGAAAGGACTGAGAAAGACACGTGATTTAGTCTCTGCCTTCCCATTTCAATAACAATGTTCGCTGTCCATCCCGTTCTGGATTCTGACCTGGGAGGACGGCTCATAGAGCTCCAGATTCATTTGCCTCCCGTCCATCGTCAGACGCTTTCTGTATATGCATTCTGTGAGAGGAAAAGTTTGCAAGTCAGTGATTCTCAAAGAGTGTGGCTCCCTCTAGTGGTATGCAAAAGAATTACAGCCCAGATATTGTTCAGTTGTATTTAACTTCTTAAATTCAATCCATTTTCATTTAATCTTTAAGAACTATTTATTTTTAAACATTTGGGTAAAAATGTATTGTGCAATACATTTGAATGAAATCATTAGGTACTTTTTTTTAACTACTAGTACTACTAGAAAAGCCCTAGATGTTAACTAGAAGAATTGTGTAACGTCAACTAGTGCATAGTTTTGCCTCACGAGTAAAACATACTTGTATTTTATTCAATATTTGTATTTTTCTTGTCAACTGATTTGGAAATTTGACAAAACCTGAATTTTCTTAAACAGATTTACAGACTACAATAAATGCAATTTTGAAGAATAATTAAAGCCATTATTTGGCAAAAGGTAAGCAGAGCTGCAGTGACTTTAGTTGAGTGTTAGGTCACAGCATTAGGTTCTGATAAGCAGCACATACGTCATTGGTTGGTATTTGTGTTTGAAGCCGTGTCTGCTGCATGCGCCACATGAACGGCTCTACAGAACGAACTGACAAGTGTATGAAGTGCTGCGGCCATGAGGGAAAATTCTATGTTCTATAATGTGTTGTGTATGTTACAATGATAAGTAATAATAACAAAAATACAATTTAAAAAACCTAACATACAACTTGCATGTAGTCGTTCCAAATTAAAATGAGACAGATGCAGTGCAGAATTGTGACTGAATAAGCTTTTTATTTACCTGAAGATGATGCATATTCTCCAATAAAGCGTTTCGTGAAGAACCGCACGATGAGGGCTGCAGAAAAGCAAATGTTACTTCAAAGAAATATTTCATTTTCGAGGGTTCTCGGTCCTGACATTGCACATTCGTACAATTCGGGTTACATCGGCCATCCGTCGTAAACCGAGGACCCACTGAAGTGTATTTCCCTTGACCTGAATTGTGATCCTCTTACCTGACTTTCCGACTCCTTCACTTCCGAGCACTGCAATCTTGATCTCGTTCATGTTCCCCTCAAAAAAACAAAAACAAAAAAAGCTCCAGGAATGAAAAGCATGCTTTATGAAAGGAGCGGTGGAAAGCGGAAGAGTTGAAGCCCGCTGGAGAGTGGAGTCGACTGGGGAAGTGGAGCCGCGGGGTGGGTGGAGGAGAAAGAGAGGCGGGGGCAAGGAGGCTAGAGCTGAGCCGCTAATGGGGGCGTTTCTTATTTGTTGTCGCCAAGCTTTCATATTTCACAAAAAAAAATAATAATAATGCAAACCATGGTTTCTTTTACTGGATCACCTGTTGCTAAGCAGTATTTGAGCTTTATATATATATATATATATATATATATATATATATATATATATATATATATATATATATATATATATAAAGTGCATGGGCAGAGCCAGGCATTTTTCAGTGGGGTGGCCCTTCATTATTTGCACCCTTGGCTGGCATTATAGTCTTTATCGACTGCTTCTGCTTCAGAATAGTACATATTGTAGAGGTACTACGCTAGTACTGTGTTGCCAATTCGACTCCAGGCACACCTTGCTCTTGCTTTTTGATGATTTCAAGTTTTCATTTAATACACATTATCTTCTTCTTTTTTTTAGGACCCATGGTTACAAAAAAAACCCCACATGTTGTTAAAACACCTTGGAACTGTTTTAAATTGAGAAAAAAATACATAATTTCTCCCTTAAGTGAAGTTCATCAGTCAAGTTTCGTGCAATAAAGTGGTAAAGAATGATGTGACGAGTAAACTGCTTTAAGACTTACTTGTGCAGCTTTTTAGTCAGAATGTGACACTTCACTAGTTCCCACCTCCCCCGCCCCATTCATAAAACAGGATGAGGTACAATTTCATGCAGCTATGATTTGGAAAGTGAGCAAGCGGAACGCAAATGGATCACATTAATGCCAATTGAAGGACTTTGCCGTGTATTTATTTTTATTTTTTTCGTGTTTCACTGAAATACTCACCGATTTGCTGTTTCTGTATCCAGGGCAATGTTTGGCGCCATCTGGTGGCATCTTGGTGCCAAGGAACTATGTTGAAGTGCAATCAGGAGCTTAATTTTGACAAACGTAATGCCTTGCCACTATCTTGGGAAAAAAAAAGCATGACAAGGTACTTTTTGTTTTGTTTTATTCTGAACTGATTTCCATCTCTAGATGCGATTTTTGATCGGTTTTCAAATTTTAAAAGTATTAAAATTACGATAATCTGAATCAATCCATCTTAAAAACTCCCAAATTATATCAATATGTCATCTTCTGGATCAAACAGAAGTGCATATTTGCTTATGTAAGTAAGGATAAAATAGAATGCACACTTATATATATAAACAAAAGAATAATGCATCTGAATGTAACTGGTTTTGGATGTAAAAATGTGTCCATAACATGCAGAATGGAGTGCAACTGACCTTTCTGAAAAGTCGAAGCTTAGGTTTTTCAAAAAGAGTAAAATAATGAAAAGGCAACGGCCCTCGAGTGAGCCTAAAAGTCTGAAGTGAAACTCTCAGACTGTCACCGTAGGATCCCGGGTCGTCACACACATATGCACACGCACGAAATTCCATCCAGATTTGGGAAAGAAACGTCTCAGAGGATAATGCAGCTTGACGTCGACGCCTCGGAACTGTTGGATGCAGATAAACAATAATAAGGCTCACAATATTGTCTATAGAGCATAACATTTAAATGAAATAAAAACAATAAATGATCTAAATTTTTTCACAACTTTTTTTTTTTTTTTTTACAGATATTGGAATCCATACTAATTGCTAGTTTCGTGAAACAAGGAAAGGATGAAAGGTTCACACCTGTGCTCTGAAATGGACTGTTTAATCCTTTTGGGGGCGCTGCTCTCCCACTCGGCGGCGCGTCGCTGAGCAGGCTCACCGGGCTCGTTGCTCACCTGCGTAGATAGAAAGAAAGCTTATGTCAGTCCTCTATACGTCAGATGTCACATCACTTTGTGAAAGTCGGACAGTCTTTCTTTGTGTATTAATTATGTATTATGTATCCAAAGCTTGCACACCAGCAAGACGCTCTATAACAACATTGAAATTCGTGAAAATGCAACATCTTAAGAGTCATAGAGTTGTTGTTTTTACTTTTATGACTGTGTGTATTTACCACGTTTCTTTTCCTGTTAGGATTGCTGCTGCTGCTGCTTTGTAAATTGTGGCCATCAGGAGCCGAGCCGAGGGGTTCCTGGTTGAAATCCTCTCGCTGAAGGACAACCGTCGACCTGGGCTGCAGCTTCCTACAAACACAGCAGTGCTTAGTATGTCGAGTTGACTTTGTATGTTTTTAAATGCCAAGAAAATATGTAACGCACGCAGCAGGGCGGCCCAGTGAGACGGAACGGTTTCATAGCTGCAAATGAAAAGGTAAGTAAGGGTTCAATGGTGTTTAGCATCCACCACGTCCCTGGTGCTCGGGCCTAAGCAGAGCTCATTGTTCATTTAGTGCCACCGAGCATTGATCTAGTCACTAATTAAGTCCCCTGTCTACGAGCTGTGGTGTGAAGAGTGTGTATCTGTAACAAACAGTGCAATAAAATAAAAAGCGGTAAAATAATGAGAATGACTACATTATGACGGGTAATTTTGTCATTCAAAATAATAGAGGCGAGGGCCCAAAACAAAACCCCCAAAAAAGTCTCAGATTCAGGGATGTCAGTCAAGCATTGTGAAGTCTTCTGGAAATCAATAATTTAGCTGTGTGTGGACACACGCACACACCTGACAGACCTCCCCAGTGGTGTGAGTGCTGCTGACCTCTGCTCCCATCGGCCTGTCCTCTGCTCGGTCCTATGCTACAGCTAATTACGCTCCCCGGAGTTTAGAGCCTGTCGATTGGCTCGTCCGCCGGGTGGTCCGGGCGCTTTGACGGCCTCCCCTCGCTCCTCCCTGACAACGGGATCAACTAATTAGCACCAGGGGCCTGGCACGGCAGGGTCGGGGGGGCCCTTATAGTATAGCTGGCCTTTGCTCGTTTCGGGGCAGGGCCGGGACCTTTCTCCGGAGACGTGGGGCCAGATGGACTTCCCAAGGTCCTGCTGACGGGTTCGGACTACAGCAGCAGACTAAATCGGTGTGTATCGTTGTACACATTATATCATTTTAGTGTGACTTTTTGTGTGGAACACCAAAAGCTGAGTTTAATCACCTATGACGTTTGTGTAAAGTGCTTGCGTGCATATTTGTTTGCCCATGAGTGATGTCACATCAGTTTGTGCTAACTTGTTATTTAGGCTAATACGCTTGCTAAAATTATTAATGAGCCTTATGTGAAGGTGGTTTGTTTGTGTTGAATAATTTAACTACTGAATAAAGTCGTTTATGTAACATGAGCTCATGGTGTACATGCTAGAAGCATGCTGTTGCTTTATGATCCTCTCTGTATTAAGTGCTTTGCCGCCATCTTGTGGCAGCTTTACATTATGACAAACCTCTTTTGCGGGGGTAATCGCAGCTTTTCACTGGTTATGGCATGGCTCCGCCCCTACCTACTGTAGTATTTTTATTTTGCTTAACCTCCAGTGCATCAGTTGGTTTGGGTGAACATTTTGATGTTCAATTATAAGCCTTAAAATACGCCTTCTAGGTGCTTTAAACACATTTACACTCATTAAAACACACATTTAAAATAATTGTTAACATTTAAACAGAAAGAAAATTGCAAGCATAAAATGTATGAATACTGAATAAAACTAATAAATACTCAAGATTGAGCAAAACTACTATTTGTTCATAACTGTAATAATGGACAATCGACTAGGGCTCTGCCAAGGCAAGACCTCCATATCTTAATTTGGAAAGCTTTAGCCATTGGGAGTAATGCAAAAGTCTGTGCCCAGGCACCTTTTTAAACAGAACCAGCATTACTGTTCTTCAACATTTGATGTTGCACCAGGTCCATACCTAACCGCAGAGGACAGGCTTTGGTACCAGTCATTAAAATCTTCCTGGTTGCTTGACATAAGCAGGAGTTTGGCTTTTGGAAAAGTCAGCTGGAAGGGGGAACAAGAACACTGTGGTTAGAATTCTACAAACCAGTGATTGTCAAAGCATGGGCTCCCTCTAGTGGGATGTGAAAGAATCACTGAATGCTAAGTACAATTCAGTTGTATTTAAGTTTTAAGTACAATAAATACATTTGCATTTTTTTTCCAGAACTGTTTGTTTTCAAACATTTAGTTATTTTACTTTTTACTTTTTTTTTTTTTTTACTTTTTCATGAAATGCATTTTCAACAAGTCACATAAAGACAAACAACAATTCCACCCACATTTATAGTCTTTAATGAACCTCATATGCATTTTTTTGGAATGTGGGAGGAAGTCCAAGTACCAAGCGCAGGATTCAAACCCAGAATCTCACAACTGTGAGGTAGATGCGCTACCCACTAGTTCACCGTGCTGCCCTTTATTCGCTGAATGTGCATTAATATAGAAGATAACATTCCTTTAAAGCTTCCCCTGCACACATTTTTTATTTCATTTGATCTAAACACATATACTGAGGAACTGATATTTTTGCATTTTTTTCCAGAGCTGTATATAAATTAAAATGTCAGGTTGTTTTTATTTCATAGCTTCAGAAACCTCTGTATAACTGTAATAACCGTCTATAAACAGTAGGAGGCAGGCCATAACAGTAAATAGCTCGACCCTGCCTGCTCACCACAGTTTATCACATTTATCAGACTATAAAGACATTTGATACGAATTTATTGCTATAAACAGCACAAGAGTGTACTGTCAAACATGACTAAAAGACCTTTAGCGCAACCCTATAACAAAAGCTCAAAATAAGGCCTTCACTTTATTAAATGACCTTTAACATTTACCTGAAGGAACTAAGTTGTTTGGTGGCGAGATAGTTAACTTTTTCACGAGTATTTGGAAGGAACTTAGAAGCTTATCCAACATTTTTCTTTAACACAGTGGGGGTGGGGTGTCTCTTATTATACATTAAATAGATTAAGATTTAAAAACATTTCCTCCATCAGACGTATTATCTAATTAAAGGGGCTGAATTGAATGGTGTGTGATATGAGGCACTCGATTCACGCATAAGTAGAGTCCTCTTCTTTTTGCAGTGCAGTAATTAGGGATTTGTCAGGAAATCTGACCCTTTTAGGTAGAAACTACTTTGTATAATAAGGATGACAGAGCGCGGCGCACATAATTTCGCTTGATTATTTATACATCAAAGAGAATCTGTCGGGGATGTGGGAAAATATTCCAGCAGCGAGGGGAGAAAAAGGAAGTTGAAGGGAAAAGAAACTAGGGGTGAGCCGCAAAACAAACAACTCTGATGGAGGGGAGGAAAAAATACAATATATTTTAATAAAAGTGTTTTTTTTTTTTGACTCACAAACTTTGCATATAGATTGCCATGGCATTTACAGCTGTCAAATTTAATTTAGCTTTAATTCTTCATGGCACCAGATGAGGAGGGCCCTGGAGTGCTGACAGACCTTTTTTTCCCCTTGAGTTCAGGTAGTTGCCCGGGATCAATAATGTGTCTTTATGAGAAATTACGGGTAATGCTATTGAGTATGCATCCGGGCCTCGCTGGGATAAGAGGCTAATGAAATGCCATTTCTGCCATTAGATAACGCGACGGCCGGCTGGCAGAAAGCAGCAACGGGGCTTGAGGAAGATGTATTTACTGGAGGGGCCGGAAGAGATGGATCTGGCCCCTAATCTGATCCAACAACTCAGAGATTATCTCGCAAGACGACTGCCATCACTGCATTGCTTGGCTGTTAACACACTCCATGCGCTAATTTCAACAGCATTATCTTCACGAGCATTCGTTTGGAGTGCTAAATGACTTAATAAATGTGATTTTGTTGCCCCCACTCCAATATCATTTAGGGGCATTTATCATATCATGTCCTTTTCCACAGGCTGAGCCTATTTGTTAAAATTAATTAAAAGTTGAATGACATGAAAGTTAACAAAAGGAGGGTTTTCTTTAAAGTCATTGTAATTTTACTAGAATAAAACCAGATATTTTTGAAGATAGTCATATGTTAAGTGTTTAAAGGGAATTCAAAGATTGGCCCACACACATTCTTTCAATTCCCCTGATAAAAAATTTGACTTTATTCTCAACATGCTACAGTATGTACAGTATTTTTTTCTCCATAAAATGCGTTTTTTAAATTAAAATATACAATTTATTTCTTTTTACAAAAATATACAATTATTTCAAAATAAAAACAATTATTTCAAAATAAACAACTTTAGTCTGAAAAGTATACAACTTTTTTCCTGCAAAGTATAGTTTTTTTCCCCCTCCAAAATATACAACATTAATCAAGAATATATCCAACTTTTTATTTTCCAAGCTATACAATTTTTTTCTCAAAAAGACTACTATTTTCTTAAATCTACAACTTTAATCTCGGAAATATTTGGCTTTTCTCTAAAATGTCCTTTTTAACGTACTGTCACAAGATCAATAAAACTACAAAAGTGCTTGCTAAAAATTGTGTTTTCTCTTTATGTCCGTGTCGATTGTCAGTCAACCAGGTCATGGCAATCCGCAAAGATGAATTTAGTATTTTTGTCTTTTTTTCCGAAAATGTTCAAAAAATGATATTTTGGCAGTTATGCGACTAACGATGTGTGACTTTGCGTTCCTAAGAAATAATTATAAAATGTCAAAATTAAAAAATTGTGTGATTTTGAATGACTGCCGAAAAATACAAAGAAGAACGAGTCGTAGTAGAAGAAGAAATAGAAGCAGCTCAGCTAACTGTTTATCTGGTGTCAACGTTACGATTGGGAACTCAACCAATGGTTTTTGGCCTACTGCACGCTCAAGTCCAGTGTGTATCGACATGAAAAGGAATTGAATACCGCAAGCAGCACAATCAAAGCGCAGCATAGCTGCTTATGTATGAAAGCAACACACATTAGCAGCAGAACATAAAGTGCTCTCCGAGACGGCATATCAGCCGAAATGAATATTGATACCGCGCAGCATTGGCAGTAAACACTTGCCGCATAAACGCTTTGGTTGCTCGCTCAATGACGCGCGACTCATTCCGTTGAATGTTTCATGACAGCGACTACATCATTTAGACGTAATTTGTCAGCCGGCAGTTGCACTGAGACCTGGGAGACAGAGCAGACCAAAGGAAGAGAAATATTAAACGTCAAACTTTTGGGGGGTTTGAAGGGGGACTAAAGGAGGGGGAAGTAATTGACACTCGAAAAGTCTGCCGAACGTCACGTTACATCAAACCACTGCAACTGTCAAGGACTTAAGCGAAGAATCAAACATGCAACATGCGTTAAAAGTGGAATAACGCCGGCGCGTAGTGCTCACTCATGTGCTACTTGAGTCAATAAGCAGATGTCTGTACACCTGCTGCAACATGCTTACTATTGCATTAATTAGTAAACTGATACATACGGTTTAAGTTTGCTCACTTACAAAGACATTAAGGCCCGCCGCACACCGTGTGACGCGGTCGAACGCGACTGAACTGTTTTCAAGATTGGCAGACCGTCAGCCACAAGTTTTTGTGCGATTCGAAGTTTGAATTGGAAGTAAACGGCATCGCAACGTTGCAGACGTTACTGCCGACGTTTCACATGAGCTTTCACAACAACAAAAATTACATTTCTGAGTATGAAGCGAGATCTTGGCCCCCATATGTATTTTGTGTATGTGTTTTACAATATTACTTGAATATATTTGGAATTTGATATGGCTAAAAAAAGCAAAGCGTGTCAGTCAGTGAATGGGGAGCGTTTTCAAATATCTACACTCCACTATTTTGCGCCCATTTCCTCTCTTTGTATTGTTATAATTTCGCTACAGTGGCCAGGGCTATCAGTTTCTTCCTTGTCAATGGCGCCATTTTGTTTATAATTCAATAATTACAAAAATACAGTCAAATATATGCTGAAGTTAAGGCAGAACTGTGGAGTACTGGTTAGCTTGGCACAGTCAAGAGGTTGTGGGTTCGAATCTGGGCACCCAGACTTCCTCCCATATTTACAAAAACATGCATGTTGGCTTAATTGAAGATTCAATTGCCCATCGGTGTGAATGTAAGTGTCAATGATTGTTCAGTCCAGGGTGTACCCAGCTTCTTGCCCAAAGCTGGGTTCGGCCGCAGCACACCAGCGACCCTAACGAGGACAAGTGCTATAGAAAATGGATCGATTAAAAAGACAAAAGACAAAAACTCACACTGAGCAGGCCACCTTTGCCCTTGGTGTTGCCGAACACCTTTTCCACGGAACACTCCCGCAAGGGGTAGGCGCGCTGGCCGGCAAACTTGTCACTGTCTGTGGGATGCAGGGCGCTGCATCGCTTGGCCTGCAGAAGCATGTCCGAAAACAGGAAGAACATCTTGGGTTTCACGTCAGCTCCTTTGGAAGGAACCACCTTCAGCCAGCCTTCACGGATGTACCACCTCCCTGCAGGAGACACATGCAAATGCACCACATATGGCCCCTCAAAGATACTGCTGTTGTGCCACAAATACACTGCCTAATAACAATGGCAAACACATATTTCATTATACAGTAAACGCCCGCTAAATAAAAGTGGAGAAATCCTTTTCAGTTATTGTCGGTCTATTGCGGATTTAGGCAATGCGCTGATTGATGTAGAGAAATGGTGATTAGTGCCATCTCTTTTGCATAAAACGACAGCGGTTGGACAACAAAATTAATTAGACTCCTGCAGGTCAAGCTGACATAAAAACCGAGAAGATGACATGAAATCTAAAGACAGACACAGTGGGAGGTACAAGCCTATAGGTGTGTAGCTGCTGCTCATCTCTTTGATTGGCAGTGGCATGACCACGGCTAATAAGCAAGAGGCTGACATTTGGATAGATAAAGATGAACATTCAAACATGGGTCCGGGGTATTTTTTCTAATTACCCAAGTTAGCCGTCTGTGATTGCACCTAGCCTAGGTGGCCCGAGCCGTGCCTTTCGGGCTCACCGAGGACATTTGCTGCTACAGACAAGCCTGTTGAGATGAAGTGCAAGGGTCAAATTGCTTTTAAAATGCCATAGGTGTCACATGGAAAAACAGTCTGGAGATAGGAGTTTCTCCATTGAGAAGCAGTGGTTCGCAAACTGTTCAATTTAATGTTACAATAAAATAATTAAATTAAATAAAAAAATTTAAAAAATCAATCACTTTGTAAAGGACAAATAATTAGGTTTCGTTTGATGGATTATCGAGATACGAGCCATGTTTCAATCTAATTAAAGATGACTAACCATCCTAGGGCTGTACTTCCGAAGTTACAGATTGACATCTTAAAAAAGACTGTGATGTCGGCAGGTGCCGTTTCTTCTGAAGAACCGGAGCGAAGACCGCCGTTGGTTTTCGTAATAAATCAAGTGGAGGCGTCATAATGGAATAGCGGAACACGCCATCGCTTCTAATACATGCTTGAGCAGTAATGTGTTGCATGTTTGCTCAAGCATCAGAAAGCTGCTGGTGTCCAGTGTACTGAAACGGATGCACTTCAAAGACGTCAAGTTAAATTTCATGAATTCAAATCAACACCAGAACAAACTGCTTTTTTTTCTTTTTTACTCTATCAGCTGTACCTTGACAGAAAATGTTGACAAGGTTCTGAGAAGTTGGCAACACTGCAAGAAGAGGAGTCTCTTTGTGGACCAGGTACTTCTCAGACTCCCTGCCAGCATCTGACCGTCCGCGGGGCTTTGAGGCAGCAGTGGGTTCAAAGAGCGGGAGGTGCCGAGCACTCCTCTCCATGTAAAGGCTTTTCAGTGTTCCTTGTCAAAGAGCACATCGGCTCCACTACAAAGTCTTTTGGGCAAGGCCGTGGTGGGGGGCTGAGGAAAGGTGGGGCAGGAAATAAAAGGTTCATCTACAAAGGGTCCTGTTCCTCTGTACTGTAGAGATGTGACAGAATGAGGACAGGTCAGATTTGGCCTTAACTGGGCATACATTTAAGTAACTAGATTTATCGAGTTCCAAAAAAGTTAAGTTCCCCACTGGCTTTCTCCTGCACATTGGAGAAATGTACACTATGAACCTATATTTTCCATCCAATTACTAAATAAACTGCAGTGATGGGAATATGATTTCAAGACAAATTTTAAGCTGACAATATTCACACATCTTTAAATCATAAATTCAAGTTGGGTATATGCACGATTTTTAGACTTTTTGTTTTACAGCCGTTCTTGTCCTGCTCGAGAATCCAGACTGCAGGGGAACTCTGTCTGCTACTCGTGATGCCGCAGAGGAGCCCGTTGCCTGTCCACCGGCCAAGAGGAAGCCCAGTTAGCTTGCAAGCTAGCTGGTGGCTATCGCTGCTCGTTGCGCCATGGAAAGCCCCCACGACGACCCGGTGGGATATAGTCCAGCCACCGGCGAGTAAGGACATGCAATGTGCCAAGTCACCGACCCATCACGACAAAAGAAGCCCCCATCGAAAGCTCCAGCTAAACCCCACTACACGAACATACCATATATAATTATCTGAAGTTAATTAAACCCCACCATTATCATTATCATGTTCTCACATTGGGACAGAAGGGAAACATGAAACAGTTTGGTCTGGGGTCATTGACCCCAAAAGGTGGGAATAATATAGAAGGTATATATGGTAGAATGAACAAAGGCAAATAAATAGTTCACAGAATTCCGCAACCCTAGTACTCCTACTTTGATGTCGATCTTAAAATGGTGCCTTTATAGAAATGGCTGTGATGTTATTATGCCTCACAAATAATTTTCTCAAGAGACACCTGAGATATAATGACAAAATGTGAGATATCTTTGTTTTTTTGTTTGAAGGGACCGGCAGGCAGACATAAATCGGTATTCTCCGAGGGAAACGGGCCGTCTGTCTGCTGTATCGATGTCTCATTGATTCAGGCTTTGTGTCTCACAGTAGCTTCACCCCCCCCCCCCCCCCCCCCCCCCCCCCCCCCCCACCCCCCCCCCCCCCCACACACACACACACACCGCATCTCCTACAGAGCTACTTAATATGTTTGAGGGGCCTGATGCGTCTCATCTGTAAAAGGCAGAGGTTTGCTTTTTCCACCCTACATAAGATGGCGATGCTGGTGCGATGAGAAGCAAAATGGGTCGGTGTGAGGCCGCGGCTGCTCTGAAGTCGGCCTGGTGGGACCGGGGGTTTATTGGCTGGGAAGACGGCAAAGTTGCGAGGGGCCTGAGAACTTGGTGAATGAAACGAGCTTTTGAAACTTCCCACATCGGCATTAGAGAAATGCCGCTGTTGTTCGACACTTGCGCCAGCACACAAAAAAAAGAAGAAAAAAACAGCAATATCCAAGAAAACAAACACAGCCACATACACGTGTGGCTTGGCACATACATGCATTACCCATATAGAGAAAACACACACACTTTGGCTGCCTTTTTATCAGCGAGTCCGCAAGATGAGACTGGGCTCTAATTGGTCCTGGGGGAGATTGGCAGGGCGAGCGGAGCAACGAGGAGGCCTGAGCCCCCGGGGATCAACAACAGGAGGCGGGAAGAAAAGGGCCACCGCTCCACAAGTAGAGAGGGAAAACAATGGAAGAGGGGAAATAATTAAGAAAAAACAAAGTTAAGGGGAAAAGGAAAATCATTCTAAGTACGCCGGACCGAGAAAGTTGACCTGATTATGAGCAATAAAAAGACTTACATACTGTATATAATTTATCTTTAGTAACCAAATTTCTATATCTACACTTGCACCCCCGCTTAAGTCCCGCAGGAAACGGTAATAGATGCGGAGAGGGGTGGTTTCAGATACCGCTTGAACCAGATGAAAAGAATAAGTGATTAGAGGCTCCCTAACCTGCAGCCAACACCTTCGTCTTTCGCCCCTTCAGCAGTTTTTGCACCCGGCACAGCTGCAGGTGGTTCTCGTGGCGCCGGGTATTGTTCTGGATACGCTGGTGCAGCTCTTCCACCGCAGCCACCGCCCCTGGGGCAAAAAAAAAAACCATCAAAAAAACACACATAAGGCTTCAACAGTACTTGTGTGGATGACTTTACTTATACCTTAACTACAAAGTCCATGCAGGAGGGGAAAAAAGCAGCAGAATCATCCGTTCTCCATTTGTACCAGTAGTCAAGGCAAAAGTGTATAGCACATTGTCTCTGTCTGTTTAAAGAAGACTTTTTAAGACCATTTTTAAGGCCTCTTCAACCAAATTTCAGACCTCCCAATCACAAAAAGTGATCACGAGGAGAAAGGCTCATTAAAAAATATTAGGAGACACTTTGCAAAGCAAAGCTTTTTCCACAGAGCAGAGACAATATACTGTATGCTTGTGGGAATGGTTGTAGGCTCTGTTTGTATGTGTTGCTGGTGCGTGTGAGTTAAAGTAGCAGTTGTTTGAAGGTTTACAATTCTCCTAACATCAATGCTAATTTCCATTACCCTGCCGATGGTCATTCGCATTATATGAACTGAGCAGAATCGTTCGACGATTACATGGTTTGGTTGAGCATTTTGGTGTTTAATAAACAATGTTTTATTCTCTTTTGTTTTATGTTGCAGAATTAGAATAAACTAACCTGGGACAAATAAACTAGGCTTTACACGATCAGGATTTTTGGGGCCGATCAGTGAGTTTAAACAAACAATAAGCGATCAGCGATCCGATCAGAAGATGGAGGAATGTCTATTTAAATAACCTGTTCATTTACTGTATATACTTGTGTCCTTAATTCCTCCAAAAATGTATATTTACAATCAATAATGTGTCTTTGTTCCTCTATTTATGCCAGTGACGCACAGTGACAGACAGAACAAATGAATGGTCTTCTATTAGATGCCAGGAAGTAAATACAGTAATTCATGTATCCACTTTTGTGACATTTTTGTTTGTAGGTGTAAAATATGTCCCTTGCCTCCATAAGGTTGGAAATCACCGCTCTAGTCAGATCGTGTATTCTAATCAGAACGTCCTCTCCTGTCCTGAACACCGGTGACCACCAACACACGTTTTTCCCCATTTTGTCCTTATAATATAGTCGAGCCGCCTCGCTCCACACTTGTCGTCGCCGTCGCCACGGTAACAAGTGTATCCGATCGCATTTGAGTTGACAAGATGAAGCCCAATGATCGGAAAAAACGGGATGTGGTGGTATCGGAATACAAGATTTTATTGCAGTAGTCTGATATAGTATAATGGTGAATGAGCAAGTCTGTCTTGTAGTCTGGCCGACGTTTTTTTTTTTTTTTTTAATAACATCATTGCCGTTAGATATTTACAATACTACGTCAAAAGACACGCGACAAGGCTAAAAATAAACTAGCCGTTGGATTGAAATATACAGTGCATGCGGAGTTAATGTCTTTTGCGGAGCCGATCAATGACGTCATTGATCGGATCGGCAAATTATGACATTAAAGCCGATCAGCATAAAATGCTGGTGTAAAGTCTAAAATAAACAGCTTGAAGCAAGCACGCTTGGCCTCTTATTAAGTTTAAATGTGTTTAAAGAGTGTGGCTAAACTCACACAAACAAATAGATTTTTTATATCGGCTCTACAGTGTGGGTCAAAAGTAACTAGGCATTACAAATTTTTGTCATTGTCGTCATGACGAAAACACACTTTAAACAGATAACACTAAAGGGGATTTCTTATTATTTCCCAGATAGCCTGTCACTTGACTATTCAGGAGCAAGCTAAGACGCTAACTGTTTGACGTGAATGAAGATTTACTTTCATTTTCCCAAGTACAAACAAGAACATACATCATTTGTTTTCATCATGTTGTAATAGGAATATTAATTTTATTACCAATCTTTAATGCCAAGTCAGTTAGTTTTAGTTGAGTTTAGTAATTACTTTTCACCTATGGCAGGTATCACGCTTTAGGGGCATTTGAGCTTCCATCCAATCCCCAATCTATTAAATCTTCTCTTACTAACTTTAATGACATTGTTCTTTCATAGTATTGCAAGTTACTGCAACAAATATTTGCACCAGAATAATTCATCAAAAAGGACAAAGCCATGAAATTACTACAACGGAACTCCGATAATAGCTGTAAACATTTAGAGCAACATCATTAACACATTCCATGTAACGACGCGCGGCTGAATCCTAATTTCAAGCGCAACATTTCAACTTTTGTTCTGAGGAATGAAAGTCTGGATGAACACGAGCCTCCCGGTGACGTGCCTCTACTAAAATAATCACTGCCTAATTGGCTCGCTTAACTTCACAACAATTACAATGTAAACCAAACAAGGCATCCGTGTAGACTTTTCCCCTTTGTTATGCTTGCTGGGAATATTTTTAGGTCGGCTGCCTCAGAAAAACAACAACTTCTAATTACCGTATTCTTGACATGAGATCTGGCCTAGGCATTAATAATACATCGAGCCCATTAGACACGCTGAAGAAATCTTACAATTCTTGGAGTGCTTTATTCCACTTATTTACAATTTAGACAGGGTTTGACCATTGAACAAACGCCGGGAGAACTTTTACGACAAAGTCTCAGCTTTATATCTCGGATCGCACCTTGTTACCGCGCTTGAGTTGTTCTTCAGTGTGTCATACTGTATACTCCCAAAGTGCTGCAATTAAAACAATAAAATCGAGCGAGAATGCAAAGCAACGCAGAAAAGAGGACCTTCAGGGGAGAGCGACACGGAGCAACACAAGAGAAAACAACAACAACAACAAAGTTCTTCGAATGTACCGCATGTGCTCGTTTCCTTAATCAGATACAATGTGATTTGTCAGAAATATCTTTTTAAAATAATTCCCATTGCAATACAATCGGGCTGACGATGGGAAGTTCTTCCCCCCACCCCACACACAAATACACCCCACCCCCATAAAAAGCAGCAGAGTTTAAAAACAGATCTCTAATGAGAAGAGGAAGAGGCGATGGTGGAGCACTTTCAGATATGTACCTTCATCTTAGAGGCATGGGCTGTTTTAATTTGTAAGCAAAGGCAGCACATCAGCAATGAGATTTTAATTGATACACATAAATAATTCCTTGTGTATATTCGCACTTCAGTCGACTTCGCTGTTTATTTGACGACTGAAAAGAGTCATTATCGAGATTTGTGTTGATGTTGGAGGACTTTATTTATTAATATTACGCCTGCTTAATAGCCTCTGATCCACTCCCAATTAATTATGTCAAAATCCACATCAAACCAGAACTTGCACTCACATTGAGCTTTGCCTCACTTTCATTTCTCCACTGGCTGAAGCGCTGCTGCGACAATAACAGCAAATAGGGAATAAAAGGGAATGCTAACGCAGTCTTTGTTCGCCAAATGAAGATAATGAGGGCTTTCTTTTAGAATGACTGTCTGGTGACTGACTGGTACAGTCAAAGTTTTCAGTGGGTTTTCTTTGTTTGACGACCGCGGAACAAATGTACCTACCGTGCAACCTCTAAAGTCGAGGTTAAATACCGGTAATTTGGAATGCAACCCAATTTTCTAAAACAATAATAATTTAGGAGGCATGAGTTCAAAGTATTACCTATACATATGTGTTATAGGTAACATCACCCCCCCCCCCCCCCCCCCCCCCCCGGCTGGCTGGTTGACTCATTCCGTCCATCCCAATTTGTGACCTGTGGTTTAAAGTGCATCATCCAACACCCATCACTTGTTCTAGCTACTAAATCCTGAAATTACACAGAAACGTGTCAATGCAAACCTTGGCATCACCCACTTGAGAGCGGATGGAAAGTGCAGTATTCATCACTGAACAATAAAAATGACTGACCTTGCCACGCAGCAACGGGGAAAAAAAATACATTACTGAGGCAGACTTACGTGAAAGCTGCTGGAACTCTGGGTTATCTGGACTTGTATGTGCAGTCATCTCCTGCAGTAGACGTTTATACCTAAGAAATAACAAAATAATAAAATGCCCCTTTGGTCAAAACATGTATGTAAACACAGCCCTTACATGGTATATATGATAAAAGGATATTTTATTTTCAGCAAAACATTTGCAGCTTGGAAGCACATAACTCGGGTCAAAAGTTTCCACCATGTCAATAAAGCAGTGCCTTCGTAATGTATAAATGGGCGGGATGTCTTTGGAGATGTTTAGCATGAATGACTCCGTGATTGCCTTCCATTTGGTAAAAAAAAAAAAATGTGAAAATGATACTGCTCTTGTTTTTTTGTTTTCTTGCTTAAGTTGTGAGTCGCATTTTTGGAAAATAGTCGCTAGAGGCGTCAGAAAAGTCACCAAATACTGAACAGTGAAAATGTTGTTAATTCGGTAACACTGACTGTGCTTTTGTAAACGAGCACCACTCTGTTCACAGCCATGTTGTGAGTGGAAGCAGCGCACATCAGCGGGGACGCATTTTGAACTACTGATTACAAAAATAATAAAAATAAAAAATAGATTTTTTTAAAAATCATCCTGACAAATAAACTTGCTTTAATCGATACAATTGAATTGACAAATTAATTGCCCAGTGCTATAAATGAGTTTCATTTACTTTACTTTTCCACAATATTCTAACTTATTGTGATGCGCCTGTATTTAATTAACATGACTTATTTTTTAGATATTATGTTTGTGTGGTAATGTTTTACATTTTTCTCAAAAACACACGCACATTCACGTGCATAATCTATCAATATACCTAATTATTGTTATTTTAAGATCACGTTTTATATGAAACGTGTATATTGAGTTGACGTAAGCGTGTTATGATATCTCTTCATGTTTTTTTTTTTAACCTTTTAACGACTTAACCTTGGAATGCACTTATTGATTTTTTTACCATGCCGGCATCTATAGCCCTCATTGTTCGGGCTGAGTTGGTTGCAGAGACATAGCGGTGCCACTGAGTGAGGTCATTAGGCAGGAAAAAAAGACTACCTGATTGTTGGTATACGGCAAGGGCGAGTAAAAGTATTATTGTTTGCATCGGTGTGCGAGTGGTAGTTTAGTGGCACAACAGATCGCGCTTTAGTAAATGTATCATGCAATGTGATGTTTTTCAGCACTTTTATAAGATATATACCGATAACTGAGCATAGGGCTCGCTCTTTCTTCGATTAGCAGATATCGTGAAAAGATTATCCTGACCAATTATCCTGTGGTGCGGTTTTGTTTTGTGATTTTTTTTTTCCTCCATGATCTGCTTTGAAAACGGTCCAGGCCGACAATCGTAAATGTTAAACCTGTTGTTTGTTGTTGTTATCGATTTTTTTTCCTTTTTTTTATCGTGTGGGATAAATTGCTTTCAAAAATCTGGATGCTTTAGAAATAAAAATATGTTTTGTATTTCTTAATCTAGACCCCCTTGTGTGCTACAGAATTGGAAAAAAAAAACAAGCACAGTTTTGTGGGGGGGGGGGGACGGTAAAAAGTGCTGACTTCACTCACAAATTATGTGCTAAATACATAGTGAACTGAACAGTATGGCCTTGTAGAAGCGTGGCAATATTTAAAGTCAATAGTTACCAAGTAGCACCACTTTTTCTCTCTGCATTGCAAACACTTCACATTCTATTCAAAATAAAAACATGAAGGAAAAATGATGTCACTCCTTTACAAATTGTGAAAATAAGGAATGCTAGGCCGGTCAAAAGAGCAGTGGCTGAATGTTTCTTCACAAACGCAAACATTTACTGTATGAACCGAAAAATGTTTGAAGAGTTTGCTTTTCTGTGAGTCACTGAACTAATTATTTGTTGTATAACCGCTGTTTCTGAGAAGTGCTTTACATCTGTGTTACGTGGAGTCGAAATGTGAAATGCTATTCTGGTCCAGGATGAATGGACTACAATCCACAAAGGAAGAGTGAATATTACACTTCTTCACTTTCTGTAAAGGAATAACATATCAGATAATTTTTTTTTGTTTTTTTGTTCACGTTTTGATTTGGGCGAGAATGCAGTGTTCCCAATGCATTTTTGTGTATGTAAACCATTGAAATGAATGGAAATGCCCTTAATCCGTTTCATCCCCCAATAAAACACCAACAAATTGTAATGTGTTTTTAATCATAAAAATAGCACTCTACAGTATTGTATTTAATAAAAACATATTGTAATTAAATCAAATGTAAAGAATTAAACCGTTTGTGCATCATGATTAATTTATTTTGCTGCTCCTTCTGGTGTGAGCACTTTGGCACCAGGGGGCAGTATAAAACAAACGTAATACACAAAGAAGAGATTTACAACTAGGTGACTCAGTATGCTGCAATAATATAGGTCGTTTTTGCAGAGTTTAAATATCTGTTGCTTAAAGGATAAAAAAAAAAAAAAACAGTAACATCGGTGTTAGTTTCGTTAGCCCAGCTTAGGTGTTTTGCATCCTGTGTTCGCATTAAGCCAGCGGCGTGTCGTATAAGGCGAACTTTTGTGGTTGGTTTAAAAACATTGACAACAGTAAACTTCAACTGGGAGTGGCAATCAGTCATACCGCGAAAAACTTGAAGTCGAGTTACCACTGTGTATACTGTAAATGTTATTTATTTGTATTTATTATTGTTATTCTTAACACAAATATACCTAACCATCTGTAAATAAGAGGTGTGATACAGTAGGAACAGCAATGATAAGTGGCTGCAAGTAGTTATTATTTTAATACTTGATTAATCTGTCGATTATTTTTTAGATTAATCGGATTTAAAAAATATTTTCATTTCCATCGTTTTTTTCAAAAACAAGACATTATTTCAAATTGACAGGACAGAAAATGCATTTTAATCTAACTGATTAAAATTCAGTTACAACATGGCCAAGTCATGTCAGAAAACGGGCTAACATGTTAATCATTGTCTTACAAAGTAAAAGCAGATGTTTAAAAATGTCTTATTTCGATTAAAGACATACACATACATAATCAGTCTACTTTCATGGAGGACCACAGAAAGCGGAGCCCATTTACTGTTTTGGACAATTTTAAGTTAAACAAGCACTCAAAATAATTAATCGATGAACGAAATAGTTGTTGATTAATTTGATTACCGATTAGTTGTAGATTAATGGATTAATTGTTGCACCTCTAGTTGTAAGGTTGCCCTTCAACACTAGTACCAGTGCAGTAAACGTGCAACCATTTTGTAGGGTTTTAGCAGCAGGGTATCACGCTGGTAAGTCTGTGGGTGGAGGGGGCGGGAAGGTTTGCTGTAGAAGAGAAGGAGGGCATTGTGCATGTACTCAATTACTAATTAGAAATGAAATGAATACCTAACAAGCTCCAATGAAGGCTACATCAATTAAGGGACACTTAAAAAGAAGAAATAATTCCAGTTCCTTCTCTCCTTGTAGTAACAAATGCATTACAGACATTATTAGCAATGGGTGCCTTCGTTTTTTTGTTGTTTTTTTTTTTTTTTCCAAAGGACTTGAGATGAAATTCTAATTACAGAACCAGTGTAACAAAGGAAACACTCTAATGAGCTTTATTACAGCCGATTTCAAATAATGTAAATGACACTCACTTTTTAAACTGCCCTGTCCCCCTCATTAGCACCACACCAAAGAAAGATAATGAGACAATAACATACTCCCAACAGCTTAGATATTTTCCATACAAAATATGAGCTGGTGGTTTGGTGCACCTGCCACAGGGACAGCACTAGCCACTGACTGCATCATGATGTGGATTATCATGTACTGTATGTACACATCAATTTAAAAACATAAATATCTTTATAATTAGCTTCCGAGATGTTCCAATTTATAAACAAGAGCAGCCGAAGAACGCATACCTCTGCCAAGCTACACAACTTGTGAACGTTGTAGCGCTCTAAATACTGTATATGCATGGATGTTTGCATTGGTACACAACAAACGAACTGTTCCGATATCAAATATCGGATCGGGACACCCCTAATTATGATTACAGTATGGTACGGCTTGGAAATGGTGATGGCCGGCAGTCAGTTTCAACCGTGTCGCTTGGTGTGCGGCAGGCCAAAGGGGCGACCAGATAATGAAATGTATTACCCGAGACTCCCCACCCATTGCTTGTGTGTCCGCTGACATCAACATACATTTAATTATCTTATTGTGCCAAGCCGCATTGGGTGGCTATTCAATTATCTTCAACTTTTCATGGCAGATTTTACACGTTGGTTGTAATTGGAATTACCTAAAGGCAGCAATTGGTTTCATTCCCAGCCATGCTTCAATGCCGACAATGAATTACAGGGTCAGACAGACAATATATCACAAATTAGTGTGGTGGGGGGGGGGGGGGGAATTAAAATAAAATAACAGCGCTGTACCTGCAGACCACATCTTTTAGAAAACATTTCAAAGGAAATTAATCAAAAGTTTGTCCTTGTCTGGAGGAGCCTTACTGTGCCAGGCTGTAGGGGATGACGGAATAAGTGCCTGAGCACACAAAAGCAACTAATTTGAAAACCCACCTTGTCAAATGAAAGATGAATTGAAGCATGGCAGCCAAGTACAACACGCAACTAGACGCTTCACAATGGTTCGCAAGAATGACAATGACCCAAAGACCTCTGCTTTTGTATGCCTTTTGCATAGAACATACTCCTCCTCTGAAGGAAGCCTACCGCTGGGGTCAATGCCTTGTTACGTTAAATTGCGCTTGGGTTAGTGTACACATATCCCAAGGCCTGCTCTCGTCTCTATAAGAGCTAAGACTCCATTATTGACATAAATGTGGCGGGTACAGGCAGAGAGGGTTGTTATTCAGCGCCACAATCAACTTGAGACCCCATCACTGTCATCATGGTGAACTCAGCAGAGAGGAGACAGACGACTACTCCACTCGGCTCTTGTGAACACCACTTAATAAAGGCAATTATTTTAGTCGTCCCCGAGCAGCAACATAAGTATCCACACACCGGGCTTCGCTCGCCATCCATCATTCTTAAACTGTGATACGGGACAAAAATTTTCTTGCTGTTCGCAGCGACGGAGCCAGAGCGAGGTAAGGTAAGGCGCCAGCCAGGGATGATTATCTCCATGCCACTTAAAAATCATCATAGAATTAGACACGTCCCTCAAGTCTCCAGAGTTTTGCAGAGAACGACAGGCGAATCGATGTTAATGACGGGAAGTGGACAAGGAAACCCTGAGCAACACAAGGTTGCACTGGAGACTGATTATGTGTCAGAGTCACAGATAACTGTATATCATAGAGACGATGGCATCCGTCTTTTTTTTTTTTTTTTTTTCAGAAGCAATAAATACAGCAGCATATTTCATAAAAACACACACAAACTGTAGTGGAAATTTACTAAAACAGAGGACATTACTACACCACTATTCATACTGCTCATTGTCCAAGGCTATTCTTGTCCAAATAACTGCCATGTTAAACAAGAGCCCTCGTAAAAGCTCTGTACAACGTCTCATTATGACAGTAATATAGAAAATATCGCCACGGCACGAACAATTTGTTATTAGGCAGCTTTAGCACCAGAGATGTAAATGTACAATGTACGTCAAACGTTTAAGCAGACTTGTCCAAACGAGGACATTATTATGTGTATGTAATGGCTCCCTATTGTGAACGGAGACTTACAAGCTAACAAAACACTGTTTATGTTCCTTTCAGCTTATCACAACGGGTAGCGAGTTAAAACGACGCAGCTTCCCAAAATGCCATCAAAGCAGCGCCTTGACATTTTTGTATCGAAATCAGCATGAATCAGTTTAGCGGCTAATTTGGCCACATACTTTTGATCGGCATGCATCAATCATTTTCAATGCTGTGAATTCATACAGTAGTTTATCCAGCCCACTGAGCATTTACATGATCAAGAGTCCTGTAATATTGCATTAATATAGCAATTTTTTTGTGGATATAAAAAGTCGACACTCCATCGTAAAAAAGGTTTTGTGATGAGACCAAGATACTTTTTCCACCACCAATGTGGCCTGATAAACTGTTGAGTTTGGATCTGATTGTTTCATTCTGAACACAGCCACTTCCCGGTTATGAGGGTGTGCACACTTAAGCAACCACAATTTCTCAGTTGGTTATTTTTAGTTCCCCTCTCGAAAAGATGTCAATATTGTAATGGAGTTGTCCATCTTATAGACCACATTAATGGTGGGAAAAGGTTTTGAAATGATTTATCTTGGTTTCATTTATTAAAATCACAAAGCCTGGCATTTGAACAGAGGTGTGTAAACTTTTTAATAACCACCGTACTTTTAGCATTTTTAATTGTTTAATTTCAATTACTAAATAACACATTCAATATAAATAACATTTAAAACAAAATGTACTATTCTACTCTATTAAACTATGCGGCATAACTGTCCCATTTTAACTACTTGTATTTTACGAAGGACCTGGTCCGTCTGTCCATTTTTAAATATCCAATGTGGCTCAAAGGTTTGCCCACTCCTGCTGCAAACGATAAAATAAATAGCAAACTCTCAAACGTTAGCTCGTCTCACAGACAACTCGGCAGCACGTTGGACGGATACACCATGTCAAGGGCTTCATTGTTCATCTGAAATGATGATGAGCACAGAAGAGACCTAATTAAGACACAAACAAGCAGCCGGATGAACCAGTGTTACGAAATGTGCTGCATTGGAAAGCACATTTCAGATGATTTCTTTTCTTGTTCCACTAATTAACAAGCAAGATCGGGACCGCATGAAATTACAGCTAACACAAACCGGCACTTAACAAACGAGATTCTGACAGGTTCCGGACGGACGGCGCAAATACGCGGGTGCCACATCAAATAATAATAATTAAATCTGTCACGGAGACGATAGATTGTGCAATGAATGCGGCAAACGACTGGTGAAAGGAAAGCAATCAAACAGCAAAAACAACCCGTGCGTGAAATCTGCGACACGTTAAGGAAGTTGTGGAATGTCATCATAAGACATTACAGTAGTTAGTGAGAAACAGGTTTTAGAAGACTGTGATGTTGTGGAAACATTTTGTGTTTGAAAACTAACACCATTGTTTGCTGTAAAAATAATCTGTGAGTGATGTACTGTTTATTCAGTGTGTTGGGAAAAGAATACCTTTGAGAAAGCACCCATTTACATAATGTAAAAATAATATTGTTACTGCAAGTCTAAGCATATTGAAGTGGAGGGGGAATAGAGGGGATGCAGGGCCCATTGTTCAGCTTCATAATAATAGTTACAGTTACCGGTAATGCTTATTATGCAAGTATAATTCCAATTGGTGTCAGTATAATATTTGACTTCATCTGCTTTTATTTTATTTTATTTTTTTGTGGATTTTGCATATTGCTGGAGGTTTGGAGAACACCATTCTTCAAAGAGACATTTATTGTACAAAACTTTTTGTTGGAATACGACAGAATGTTCTCATTGATTGTCTTTATCTTAGCTTTACTTAGCTTCTCAGAAACGGGGGAAAAATTGGTCTTAATATTAATTAATTAAACATCCTATGTTATGTTCATCCATAAATGAATTTCAAAAACTATTATAAGATGATCTAAACAAGTTTATTCTTACAATAGCACACATGTATGTATATAGTATATATGATAACAGATTGATCTAATTATTAAAAAAAAGCACATGAATAATGTTAAGAATGTGCTCATTCAGGGTCCAAACAGCATGTAGGCAACACTACAGTAAAACGACATCAAAATAATATATATTTATAACAATTTCAGTCAATATGGTCCACTGCCCAATATTAATTTGAATTACTAAAAATAATAACATTTTGAAGTTCCATGTTTTGTTGTCTATGATTCCACTGTTTTTAACTGATGTTTTAGGTTTTTGCCATGGTATCGTATGCAAGTCACAATTTTGGTATCTTGACATTAATTTACATCCAGCACGAGCCTAACGTTCTTCTGAGGTTCTGTAATTCATTCATCGAAAAAACGTTTTGGGTGTAAATTAAGTTTTAGTTTAGTCAAGCTTTGGTAGAAAAAAATAAATAATTACTGATCAATCCGTTCAATGGGAAGTTGAAGCAGGTCCTCCAGCTTGTGGTTGTGGAACTGAGGCCGGGCTTCCTGAAGTTTCTTAAAACGCCTGAAGGTCTTGTTTTTCTTCAGCTGGATCTGGATCAACAGAGGAATACAATTTATTATAAAAGCTCAATTAAACACAGCTGCAGTGAAGTGCCATTGCTTTCAATGCTGTTCGGCATTAAATACTACCATTCAGCCCAATTCCATAACATGTTTTTTTGGGTTTTTTTTTTTTATTCGTCAAAACTAAGGACACAACAGCACATAATCTTTTCATGAGAAAGGTCCTCCAAACAATACTTGACACGATCAATTTGTCAGATGAACTAGATTTTGACAAGGCGATGGAAAGAAACAGCATATGCACTATATTCTGTCTCCATTACATGCACCTCATATTGACGACAATACCCAAGGAAACACATCATGCTGAGAGATTGAGTGAATGTGTTTCCCCTTTTCTTCCCGCAAAGTAGTATCTGCATTCAACTTGGATACCCGATGACGGACATAACAGTGATGACCCCTGAAAGTCATGTCATACTCCCACTAACAAACTCGAAAATCCCACTCTTGTTACTCATTACGGCTAGGCTGCAGGGCCCGGAGAAGGTGTGAGGTGGCGGGAGCACCGGTGATGTCATTAAATATGCATCTGCACATCATGTCAGCATGAGTATGTGTCAACATTTGGGTGACATAAAGCCCTAAACTTGTCACTCATGTCAGTCATGAAAATAAACCTGCCATGGTGAGTGCAGCGAAAGCTGTAACCTAGTTTTAGCGGCATTGTTGTCCATGTTCAGCTTGCTTTTTTAGGAGTTTGTCTACGACTGTTGCAAAGGGGTGGAAAACTTCTGGTAAATGTACATATTAAAATAAGCTGGAGAATTCAAGCTTTCATGACTGTTGAAAGTAAAAAAAAAATTTTTTTTTTAAGTAAAAACTATTTAATTTTGAGTATCTAAAATCTAGTATCTTAGTAAGTATATAAAATTCTCAACAACCCACATGCATACAGTATGTTGTACAAGATTGGCAGCTTAACATGACGATGATTACGATGCAAACGCTGCAGCCTTACCCAGAGCACCTTTTTGGCATTGTAAATGTTGTCCACGAAGACGTTGTAGTGGTCCAGTTGAGGGCAAAACTGGTCAAAGCCCCTTCCGAAGTAGCCGTTTTCCAGGTGAACCAGCAGAGATCTACGAAACACAGAATGGTCACATCGATTGAGCTCACCTCATACTAACACAATGGCAACATAAAGGACTGTCTTATTTTAATATACAGTAACATAACATACGAAAACATAACAGCAATATTTACTGACATAGGAATGCAGCGTGTCAATGAAAAAATTGCCTATGACGGCAACAATTTCATACTGTACTGTACCTGTGGCTAAAAAAGTGAAGTGTGGAGAGATTCGGTTGTCAAAATGAATGAGTGTAGTCAACAATGGCGACCATTGCCAACAGTCTCTGAAATATCCATACTCTCTCCTTCCTTTTTGCCCATTTCCTTTCTTTGTATTATAACATACTGTAGCTACAGCAGCCAGGGAAATCTGGCTCTTCCTTGACAATCACTATGTTGTGGTTCAATAAAATGATAAAATGTCGCGCCTCAAAACTATGTTTCAGGAACCAGGGGTCGCAGTTTTTCTATCGTAGCGAGTTGGTACGTGTGAGAGGCTCAATCGACAAGTCAATTAACAATTAACAACTTCAATTAACGCATGCTTCTACTATCATATTTTAAACCTGGATTATAAATATCAATCATGAAAACAAACAAAATAAAAACAGAATAAACATTCTTCTACGGCCACAACTGATGCCAAGGCACTCTACAATACGCAGACTGGCTAACGGTTAGCCAGATAAAAGCCAGCCGCTCAAGTGAGCTCGCAACAGCCAACCTTACTTTCATTTACTCATGCCCACATCTCACTCACTAGGCCAGGCCGCGCCTTTTAAAGCCATCCACACTCAAAGTCACAGACAATACAATGTCGAATGTGAGGATGGCGACCCCAAGTGGACATGAATAATATCTGAACCTTTCATAACGCATAATCATTTGTTTTCCCATTACTTGTTTAGTCCATTGGATAATTGGTAGAAAACAATTCTGGAAACATTCGATAGCTGCAGCCCTACCAGTTACCTATATGTAGCTGATGCTGATAAGACAGCCATCATGACGGCGTAACAACATCCTCGCACGCAACGCAACCAAAATATACACCGCATATATTTTGTGCACCAAAGACCTCTGATACATTAATTTTCAAGCACTTCCTCCTGCGTACACATTTAGCCTCCAGTCACAGCGCATTGGACTTTGAGTTAGTGCCTGAGAAAACACTGCTGTTCTGGATCAGTGTGATCTCAAATGAGGCGCGATCGCATCTGAAGTATCATTTTGCGGCAAAAGGCACACATGTTTAGAGAAAGTGCGGCGGTTGAGAACATTTTTCCCTATTTGATGGGGAGGATTTAGCAGACGAGGCTCTGTAGTGCCGTTTGTAGGCCTCGGTGTATTTACCAGGACCCAAATGGTAGGTCTACCATCAGGGCACCCAGGGCCACTTTGTAGTGAGAACATGCCTGCTGAACTCAGGAGCAAAACAAGTGAATCAAGGCAAAGGCAAAACAGTCGTCAGCCTGTCAGGCACATTATAGCAACACGGACGCAATTGGTTGGGGGTGTTGACACTGGTGAAGGAGCTTGTTATCCAAACTTAGAGGAAGTACCACACACACACACACACACACACACACACATTCCCACTCTCTAATGATGTTCCCAGAGACTTCTGTTCGCACACGCTGCAAGGAGCACATTTCAGTTGAAGTTGATTTAAATAGATTTTAATGAAGTTGCACGCCAAGGTAGCCTCTGTTCATAATCAGGAGATGCAGGAGCAGCCGAGAGAGTTCTAACGAGGGCAAAGGGCGGGAAATATAGTGTTTCCGTTTTTTCCCCCCTCTCTCTTACTGCCACAGGCTATTATGATAAATATGAAATTAAAGATTACCTTTTTTTTGTACTTTTTTTTTTTTTAGAAACCAGCAATTAAATTGTCTGGCCATCAGCAGCAAGCGGGATTAGGATTCGGCACGTGTCGCGTTAATCTGCATTAATTCCAAGCAGTTGCGACATCTGGGCTGGATATGACCTCAACCAACAATTCCCACCGAATCGCCTTCATTTGGGAACAGTCACAAATATCAATTGTTAGGGCACCATAACGTGCCTAATAAATAAATATACAGCTAATCGGTTTTATAGCACAAACAATAGCGTGGAATTTTGTTGATCACAGAGCAGGTCTTGTCTCAGCTACCTTTCATGCTCTACCTATTATTATCATCATGCCCCCCCCCCCCCCCCCTCTCCCTTCCATTTTTAAATCCACTATGGCTATTTTTCATACCTGATCCGCTGACAGGCCTTTCAAGTCTTATTCCTGTTTTGGCATGTTCGAAGCCTGGGATAATTGGATGGCTGCCTTTGCTGCCTCTTCTCAATGCACAGGCACAGCATATCAATATATTCACATCTCCTTTTCTAATGTAGCTTTTAAAAAAGTGGTAGAATTTATTACCTCTACCCACTGCACTCTGCGGGCAAGTAAACAAACACAGGGACATCAGATGAATATACATACACTTTGCACTTGGGCTGCATTCACATTTAACAACGCTCACGCTCCATGGTAACGTGGGGGAACAAAATCATGTTTATCAACAAGCTTTAGGGCGAACTCACACCAGGACATTCGAGCTGTGCCGGACTTGGGCCGATTGTGGCTTAGTTCTAGTCATTGAGTTTATTTCTATTGTGCACCATAGTGGTTATGAATAACTGGTGCAAGGAGCAATCGCAATAATTGTAGGACACGTACATTAAGCCTGCACCTGTCCCTTTTGTATTATTTACGTTCAGTAATATTTTTGTGCTGTGTTTTTGCATTGTACACAACATACAGCATGGGTGTCAAACTAATTTTTGTCACGGGCCTCGGAGGGGCACTACGACTGTGAACCCAAATAAATGTAATATTACCTCACCCACCTGTTCCCAATTAGCCTGTTCACCTGTGGGATGTTCCAAATAGGTGTTTGATGAGCATTCCTCAACTTTCTCAGTCTTTTTTGCCACCTGTCCCAGCTTTTTTGGAACGTGTTGCAGCCATAACATTTTAAGTTAATGATTATTTGTTAAAAACAATCAAGTTAATTAGGTTGAACATTAAATATCTTGTCTTTGAAGGGTATTCAATTAAATATAGGTTGAACATGATTTGCAAACCATTGCATTCTGTTTTGATTTATGTTTAACATAATGTCCCTACTTCATTGGAATTGGGGCTGTACTTCTCACCAGGAGCAGAACTATGCCCATTGAATTGAAGCAAAGAAATGTGGCAAAAACGGTTTAATTTCTTTACATGTTATTTAATGATAAAAAAGAATGCACTACAATAAAAAATAATTCATTTGATTGCTTGGTGAAGTAGTCGACATCGTGATGGGGGTATTTGTGTCAATCATATGAATTTAGTAAGTCTTGTGTAAAAACAATCGAGGCACAATGCAACTCACCACGAGATAGCAAATCGTTATGGGCGCAATACAATCTGTAATAATGGCCCCGCCTAAACAGGCTGCGGTACATGTTGAAAAAAGGCAAAATGAGCATGTTCAGACATTGTTAAACAGTCTTTAATAATCTGAACACTTGTTACTTACCCTTTGTGCCGTCAAAAATAAACGCACTCAGTGTTTACAATGCACCTGAGAGCATGTATTATAGATAGGGAAAAGTTGAAAATAAATCATTACATATTAATCTAAAGGACTTTAACAGACAGTTATTGTCAACCAAAAGTCAGAGTAGGAGAAGAGAATATGGGAAAATCAAATCTATCACTTAGCAGTGATAAATCTGTCTACCGCTCCGTCTCTCAATGAAATGTTTTTAAATGGAGTACTTATTATTTGCCAATGCGTTTAAACCACTAATTCAATAAGGGTGGCCCATAATGAAGACGTATGGGAAGTGCAGAACCATTTATCCAATACGTCAGTGTGTAATTCATACTTCAGTCTTCATTGTGGCACACGCCTTACGCTAACCTATTTTTTTCCCCCTTCGACCTGGAGATGGCAGATAAACAGATGAGCAATATAATTAATTAGTGGAAAATTTTGTGGGATTGATTGTTGATTAATGGCACCCTCAAAGAATTGAAGTGGAGTACAATACTCGGCTGCAGCCAGCAGAGGCGCTGTTGATTTAATCTCAGCTAGTTAGGAGTCTGAAGAAGAGCAAGATGTAAAAATGAATAATCAATAAAAAAAATATAAATAAAATACACTTAATATTTCAAAGATATCCTGATAGTCGACAATAATCTAAATACTTTTATTTTTTAAATCAATTAAAGAAACATATGTTGAACACCACATTTCTATTAAGGTGTCAAATATTTGAATTACCGTAGATTGTTTGTCAGAAGTGAGGTTGTGTCGATGAGAAATGTCGTGTCAATTACAACTCATAGGTTTTCCATTATGACGATCATTCCCATTTTGCGCTTTATCTTCTCAAATTATAACATACATACACTAATGTACCCAAGGGGGGGGGGCGAATAGAACATCTATACCCTTACAGAGTATCATTGACTCCGACTAATGGTGAAGATAAGGGCGACGCTTTAATAAACCTAGAGTTTATCATGAGTGCATTCCTACACAGGGGACCGGCTGCTTTTCCCCATCACAGTCTCGCACTGCCCTTAAAGCACTGATATTCGTAAATTATGCAAGGGGATACTTACTGGTTTACTGAATGAATGGCTTTAATTGAACTGAAGATGCTTTCGCTAATGTCCTGCCTCAGGGTTCCTTTGGCCTTCAAAATCGCCACAAAGTACTGGAAGAAACAAGGAAGACAATATTGCCCGGCATTACAATTTAGCGCTGAATGGATAAACTTGTCATTAATGATTTCGTTTATGTTTTTATTAGTGGTGGGACTTAACGAGAGGCTTTAATTAATTCACCTCATTCTTATTTAATCCATCCATTATTATCAGGCTTTCCAACAATCTCCGGCTATAGATGGAGGTTGTTGCAAGAAGCAAGTATAGAAAAATGTCATCCCGCTAAAGTGACAGCTGTGTTGGTCTCAAGTCATTTGCGGTGGAAATGGGATTAGCAAATTGAACGAGCACAAGGCTTAAAATGACTCCTAATTGGAGTGTACGGGCGGAGGGAGAGTAGTTGAGTCGAAATTAGGTAACCCTGTGGGTGGTAAAGTCTGTTGTCCCCGCAGAAAGTAAAGTGTACAACGCCGGCTACCTTCAGTGTGTCGCTATTCAGTATTCACTTTGCAGTAACCTTTATGTACGATGTAATACTGAATGGAAATGACGACAAAGGTTTTACCATACTTTTTTGTGACATAGGGGAACCTTTAGAGTTTAATTCTCACAAAGGTGGTACTGTTTGGGGGAAAAATATATGATGAAAAAATGCAGCAGACTCAAAGCGAATAAATTGGACATCTGCTGCAAAATGGCCGTCAGTGGGTCTGATCAGGAGACGCTGCACTACAAGGAGTGCATAAGAACATTTCATAAAATGAAAAATAGGAGGCTAAAATCCTTTAAATCTGGCTGTGAATTTGTTTACTAAAAGGTGTACAATTACCATTTAATAGGGCCGCATTTCACTGCACACACAACAGATTTTTGTTACTAGTAATTGTTTAATTTGATATCAAACAGGGTGCATATTTATTTTGTATTTTGGTAAAATGTGATTTAAGAAACAGAAAAAAAGTTAAATAATAAAATACATCTAAATAAAAAAAAAAAAAAAGCCTGTAGGAGGCATGGGGTACACATGCATGCGAATGGTCAGAATGGTACTCCCTCTGCATCAATTTGGGCCAGGAAACCCCCTGGTAGCAATTCCAAGTTTTGGAGTAAGAAAAAAATGGCATTTTATAAAAAAAGAGATAACATAATTAAAAAGAATGTACAGAATTAATCAGTGTGCACCATGATTTCATCCTTCAACGCCCCATTGTCCTTCTTCTGATGTGTGTACTTTGGCCACCAGGGGGTATTATGATAAGAGCATACATAATATACACCAAGACAAGTTTCACAATTAAGTGACTCAGTAAACTTCTCATTTTAGTCATATTTCGCAAAAGATAAAGGATACTGTAAATGCTTGTGCCTATTGTTATATTGTCTTTCAGCCTGTGTTGCTGCACCGGTTGTGTTCAAATATGCATTGGTTAAAGTGTTATAACTACCGCAACAGTGCTGCTAGTTTTGTTGGCCCATCTATGGCGATTTGTATTGTGTGTTAGCAATAAGATAGCGGACTTTGTGGTTTGGATAAATACACAACGTTTATTTTTGTTTTGTTGTCTTTGTTTTGAGTTTTAAAATGAATACAAACAGCTTGGTGGGCTTGTCCTCTTTTTTTGTGTGTCATCTGTTGCTTGTTGTGAAGCTTGGTGCAACCATTTCGCACTTGTTAACTAAAATTGTTGCTCTCAACTCAAAACAAACAAACAAACAAAAAAATAATCAATGCGATGGTGCCTAAGTCGGGTCACTAGCAAGTCGAGGTACCACTGTATTTTATTTTATTTTTTTCAGTGTAACAGTGAGCGTTTCGGTCAACGTGCAGGTACACTGGGTGAAAGTAGTTACGGTGGTGACAAGCTCCAGTTGTTGGCAGTAGCGCTGCTCCGACTGCACCAACTCTCTGGACGCTCGGCTCCGTTTCCTCGCCCAGCGGTCCCTCTGCTGCTGGATGCTGTCGCCAGCGAGGGCATCAGGTGGGCATGGAGAGAAACTCATGGCCACGGCTCTGAGGATTATTCTGCGCAAGCACAAGGAGAAAGGCCACGCCGGCTTTATAGACTGCTACACTCAGGGTCCTGTGCACATATTAAAGTGTCGAATGATGTGTGAAGTTTTATGAACAACACAATTATATATATATATATATATATATATATATATATATAGCCATGAAATAATGGGCTGATTTGATGACACGCTTATCTGGACAGAAACACACTAATGTACAATCACGGGATCTCTGCTGTCAGAAACAACAATGCATCAATAGTGCATATCGACATATTTTCTTCAAAGCTCATTTTCCCGCATTATCAATACAGCTGTTATCTCTATCATCTGTTTACGACAGTTGACCAATAGTCGTGATTTCCAATCACGTAAACAGAACTACTTTCTTTGTAGAGGTTGTTGTTAATTTGCCTGAATGAGGATTTTGGTGTATATTGTGATAATTACCACCCTATTTCTCCAACATCACACATTTTGTATGTTGTTTTATGAGTACACACGAAGCATGACAGTACAGAATAGAAGGCGTTTTTTGTAGACTGTGGATATATGTTAGGATTGAGCGACTGAACCGTTCCTCCCAAATGTTAAAAATAGATATATAAACATTATTAGTTCAGTAACAGGAATTTTACCTTGTCTTAACGTCTCCACTTTGAATCCAGGCGCTTTTTTCGGGTTGGGTTTCCGTTTTCCGGTTTCGATGATGTCACGCAATCTGATTGGTTGGCTCACTGTTTGTTTGCTTTTCTTCTTTTTTTTTTGCCAACTTTCAAAATTGTAGTGCTTCCTCGTTGTGCTGATCCTCGTTTTATGAGATATTTCGAGGTTACGAACGGCACCGTGGTGTAATCATACGCCGTTACATGCCATACTAAAAAATATAATGTTTTTCATACATATTTTTGGCCTCGAAGTGACTTTTACTAGTGGTTTGGTGAACTACGACGCGTTCCAACTTAAGCACACATTCGAACGAACAGTAACAGAACTCCGTCGTAAATCGAGGACTCAGTGCTTTCTACGGTAAAGAGATTTTTTTTTAAAAAAGTTTTATAGTAGGAAAAATACTTTTAAAAAAATCTAATCAGAAAAGCATAAAATAAAAACATGTATCTTTCAGCCGGTGAATGTCCATTCGAATGCGGGACAAAATTAAAAAAAAAAATCCCATAAAATAGCTTCTATTGTGCAGTTGATCTTCAATGATGATGATCTTGGGTGTTTGCTTTTTTTCTTCCCACTCTGGGTTCGTAGAAGCAAATATGCCAGCACGATTATGTGATGCTAGCACTTCCGCTGGCATCACAGTCACGAATGCTGTACTTGGCAATAGGGGCGGGGTGAGCAGTGGCTCACTTCCCTGAGACAGTACCAGCACCCCAAAACAGGCTAACTTTATCTATTTTATCTATTTAAATATAAATGTAGAGTGACTTGTATTTATTGATCTTTGGGGGGCGGGGGGTACAAAATGGCCTTTGTATGAGTGCAGAAGTTGTTTTTTTGAAAGCAAAAATATGGCAGCAAGTCACGAGAAATACACAGCACTGACAATCCGAGTGCGGCTCCTTGAGAAAGAAAACTGCTCAGCGGTTTGCGGCTCATTACGAGATAAAAGTGATGCCCTCAGTAATCAGGTCGTGACGCAGGGAGGCGAAAGTGTGAAATCCGTGGAAGACGGAGCACTTTCAAGTGTGGAGTGGTGAAATGAAGAAGAAGAAGAAAAAAGATGCATTTCAGGAGCTTTTCCCAGACCGCTTGTTCTTCACATTACCTGCAAGGTTGACGGTGCAGCGAGAACACTGACATCTAGTGTTGGCACAAGGCAAGGCTTTAGAGAACTTTGTGTCATATTTTGTGCATATGAAGTCAAATTCTAATACTTAGTATCAGTCAAACAGAAGTATTACCACAATCTAGTCTGATATAAGGAAGGCCCGATTTATGGCCAGAAACACCAAGGCACATAAAATCACAAAAAAATCCATACAGCCATAATTTGTTTCATAACAGGTTATGTTCTAATTGGTTTGGGTTGTTACATTAATTTGCGTAATGAAGTGTATACTTGTTTGGAATCTTGTATTCCTTTGAGAAATGATCGTGAGCCTTGTCACTTGAGTAGATTACAATGATGTGAAGATCTCTGTTTATAAAACCGGTACTCTCATAACACATACCCGCATCATGAATGTCAATCAAACAGGTAGTTATGATTGCAAATATTCATATGAATTAATTCACAAGCACCGGTGAGTGTCTCTGGACATTTTCATTAAATTCTCAAGACATATTACATTAGACCTTGGCAGAGTTTCATGATCCCAGAGTGGAACCTCTCTACTTTATTAAAGTGCCTGCAATTTTACACACTTTATGAAAAATGTAATGCAATATGTTCTGACATTGATTCCACTTTGAGAGTGAGACTAAGGAGGCAGCAACTTGGTGATCATGAGGATTTCACGTTTACTGTGATGCAAAAGTCAAATACTGCTTTGCACCTAATTTCACTTGTTGACTTCCAATTTTTTTCTATTTCTATTCTATTTTTTGGTAAATCCCTTCCATTCATTCCACAGTGAATTGTTGCCATCATTAAACATTTATTAACTGTATAGGAGACAGATTTCTGACAATTTCCCAGCTTTGATGTAGTGTGTCATCCCTCTGGGTTCAGACTGCAAACTAATGGTACCACTTGCTAATTGAAGCAACAAACACATTTTCAAAAATAGGCAGATTACAGATTGACTTAGTTGTTTATTTTACACTTCAAGTGGTGGTACAACCAATAAATTGTCAATTTTACATAATATGTGCCCTGTAAGTAACATTTCAAGAATTGTCATACAAGTGCGAAGGGAAGTTAAGAGTATACTAAAACTAAATTAACCCCAAAAAAGTAAAATAGTTATTTTCAATTGCGTTGCACAGGTTATAGGTCCCTAGCATTTGAACAGGGGTGTGTAGACTTTTTATATCCACTGAAATTTCTCCATCAGAATAGATGAGCAAGGCTCTGCACAGGACGACAAACAGGATAAGGTGAAACCCTGCAAATTACAAAAACAAACAAAATGCATCTTTAACAAGCGCAATATTAACATGCATGACAGTGCTCGGGCCCCTTTTTTTTTTTTTTTTATTGTTTTCTATTTCATTGTGCTTCCAGGACATGTGGTATTATAATAATTGGCCCCAAAACAGACCAGTGCAAATTAGGCCTCTTTTTGTACCCAGAGGCGATTGAGACACTAACAGTGCAGGAGACCACAGACAAAGGGTCCTTTTTCTTACAGGGATGGAGTAAGTGTCAATAATCTACACAGGTGAAGAAAATCTCCTAAGGTTTTGGAGCCTTTCGGTGTTTTATTCATGCCAGAGGGATCATAATTGACCCCTGCTCTTTGCAGGGGCGGGGGTTGGGGTTTGGGGGGTAAATAAATAAAATAATTTCATGAGATGAAAGAATGTGATGTTTTGTGATTCAACTTTTTGAGCCCCCCCACACCCTCATCCAATCCAATACTATTGGATTGCGGATCATGAATTATTCAAGAAATAGGGAGGCAAGACTACCTTAGCATTAGAAGATGTTATATGAAACAAGGTTGCGAGAGCCAAAGCAATCAAATGAGTTGGTTTAAAAAGTAAACCTTAACATATAAAAGCCACATAAAAATAAATAAGTGAATACACCTCTTGAATTCCCCCCTCCTGCACTTGATGTGACTAAAAACTCTCAAGTGTTTGTTGACACGGAATCCCATTATCTACCTGCCGCTGAACATTTTATGCATGTTTGAGTGCTTTGGCTCCAGAACCTCACTTAATGTTGTAATTAAAAATGTTTTTTTGTCAAATGATAATCGCAGCGTCGAGTGTTGCTACTTGAGGCAAGCTACTGGGCAACGTAGAAGGACATAATTGTATCAGTTCGTTTTCAAGCGTGAGGAATTGTTAACGTAGCGAGATGAGTCATTCTTTTATGGTCATCAAAGAATTTGAAATATTAAGACTTGAGTATTATGACAATTTACATTCAAATAACACTAACCTTGAGGAGTCCGTGCCGAAGAGGAATGAACACAAGTACCCCTCTTCATCGCCACCTTATTTTTAGTGCTCTTTTATCTCATTATAATTGGCTTATTCTCCAAAGGTATTTTTTCTTTTATTATTATTTTCAAAGACGATCCCTTTATATTTCGCTCTTCACAAAAGGCAGCCCGGCTGTTCTGTTATCGCTTATTTCCTCCAAACGCTGCTCTTGATATACTGTACCTATTAAAGTTCTCGGCCATTCAGCTCTCATCAGATGAATCCAACAACGGACTATTTGATGCTTCAGGGAAGAAAAAAAAAATATTTATTTTTTTTCAATATTCAGAGCGACCATGCGGAGTCTCTTGGGATTCATCCTGCATCGCTACAAACAGCTGTAAGCCTGCAGGTCAACTGACCGTGGCTCTATCTCTCTTTTAATAATTACACAAGAATATTTAAAGAGTTTGCGCATACTCTAGGTGCAGCTTAGATGAGGCCTGTCTTATCGAGGTCTAGACGTCAAACTTGAGTCACTTTATCAGCTAACAAGTGGATTGGAAGATTTGATATCTCAGCCAAACTAATGTTAATTCATCCAAAAATTGTCATTTAATTTTGTAAAGATATTTTTTATGTTACTTGCCTTGCGTATATTTTTAAACTATGAAGGCTGAATGATGTTGTAATTAAAAAGAAAACGTGCGAAAACTACAGTTTATCGAGTCACTCAAAAGAGGTTATCCTAAAGAGCTTTAAAGGCATTGTAAACCAATCTAAAATTCATAACCATACAAATACGACATCTATTTTACGTACATGCAGATTCTGAGTCCGAGTACTGTATATGTATATTTTCCAGTTATCTGTACAGAGATAAGAAAAAACCAGAATAGTAAATAATCATTTACAAGTACAGTATGTGCAGGTGTTTTATTATTATTATTATTATTATTATTATTATTAGTAGTAGTAGTAGTAGTAGTAGTATATTTACTGTACAGTATGTCAGTTACAGTCTGTCAAAATTTTCCAAACTCAAAAATCTGTTCAAATGACAGGTTTCTGTGATGTAAAAAATGAGACCAAGAAAAATCATTTCAAAACTTTTACAATTAAAAGTGCCTCTGATTAGACCCCAAATAAAGTGCAGCTGTTCTAGTTGTCTTTTCCTGCCTTTTTCCTTTCAAGCTTTGTTGCGCAAACACTGAGAGGTATTTGGAAGTGTTCATCTTTCCCTCTGCTTTGACTGAGGCTCCAGTTCCAAGGTGTGGGGAATTACGAACAGTTCAAACTTGGAACTGTTCATAATTCAGAAGTAAAAAAAGGCACTTTAAATGATGGCAAGTGTGTGCTGACTGCCATTTAACAAGAATTTGAATGTGATTATGTCATCAATTCTGAATACAGCCACATCCCCAGTTATAAGAGGCTGTGCCACTTGTCCAAATACATTATCTCAGTTGTTTACTTGCACTTCAAAACGTACAAATCTGGATAGCAGTTCTGGTAAATTTCCATTACACTGACCAACAGCATCCAAACAATACCTTTCGTGCTTTGTGAAACTATTGGACTTTTTCGTGTTCAAACTATTTTCTATCTAGCTTTCCTTTTCTAACCTTTAATCGCAGTTTGTTAAGTGAGAAACTTGCCACATCAAGTGAGAAGAAATCCAAAGTCGGAGAAGTTGTCAGGTCAGCACTGTTTGCTTGTTCTGCATCATGAACTAGCTCTTCCTTCTCTAATGATTTCTGAAAGAGCCAAAATGTATTTCCCCAAACCAACCCACACCCCCCACCCTCCTAACGGGCACGGTGCCTTTTAAACTCAGCAGAAAATCTATTTACTCACAAATTAAATCTGTGAACCGGCATAGCCCAGGAAGCTGTACTTGTGGAGAAACCGGGCAATTATTTGGAAAGCGCCAGCTGAGGGAATAAGATTCATCCGGAGAGGAGGGCGCCGCGGCAAACCTTTGGTCGGAGACACTCGAGGGGCGGTTCGAGAATGGATGCGCATGACACGTTACAAGTGAAGGGTGGGACGCATTCGCGAAAACTTCCTCTGTGAAAGTGAATCAAAAGTGCGGAAAAAAAATATTCCAGAAATGTAAGGTAGTGGTGGTGGTGTATGTGTGTCTGGAAAGCCTTGCAGGTGTGTTACATCATAGAAGTTGTGTGTGTGTGTGTGTGTGTGTACATGAAACAGTGAGGCAGGAGCGAGTGTATGCAGGTAGGCAGAAGTGGTCGTTATCCTGTGGGAATTCCTTTGTTGTCTTTGGAGTGCAAAAAGGGGAGACTGCTTTTTACTAAACCCCAAAACTCACGCAAGCCTTATCGCCTCGATAACTTATATGCAGCACGCCGCCTATTTTTCAGGCCTCCGACGAACCCGATGTGCAAATGCAGCTCCCGATGTGCCTCGGCTTCAGAAGAGGCGCCTACCCGCGGGGACGTCACCGACAACCGGCATACCGTCCGCCAAGGGATTGACAGAACCTGCTGTACTAGCTGCTTGAAAAAATAAGGCGCCGTTTTGATAATGTTGCTTTCGGTGTGTGAGGGAATCTCATGTTGACTTCCTCTAGTCTAGAACTTTGAGGGCTGCGTTAGCCACCAAGCAAGAAAGCCAGCAGGCCTACTACAACAGAATCTTTTTTGATGGAAAAAAATTGCATGAAAACACAAATGAATTGAGCCACTGAGAACTGCAGTGGGCCAATTCAATTTTTGTCACTTTTAATTTAAGTGCAGAATACTGGTCTAAATTGAGATTTAGTTGCAACTATGACATTAGGGGGCAGCACCTGTCCTGATTCATTAGTGCAACACTTGGGCAACTCCCATTTCCAAGATGGTGGCACCCATGAAACCAGGCTCCAGCAAAAACATTGCAGAAAGCGAGGTTCACAGGTTAATAGAAGACTCAGAGAGTAAGTACTGTCTGCATTTTAGCATTAGTAAATGTTATTGATCATCTTTCATTTCTGTGAAAACAAGTATCCAGAAGAAATAATCATTGCCATATAAGCAAGATAAAAATCCCACTGATTTAAATCATTCTCATTCTGGCAATAATGGGGTTTAGTTCTTAGTGGCTCAATTTAAGAAAATGAATTCTTACTGGGAAAAATAAAATAAAACTATCCATCCATCAATTTTTTTATCCTTTAATCCTCATTAGGCTTCCCATGGGCTCACAGCATGTGGGAGGGCGTCCCTGCTAAAGCTACTGGCCCCGCGACCCGACCATAAGCGGTTGAAAATGGACGGATGGATGGATCCTCATTAGGGTCGCAGGTGAGCTAGCGTGTATCTCAGCGGACATTGGGCAAGAGAAGATGTACACCTCGCACAGAACATTTTTGAAATGCCAGAAACATAAATTATCATGACAAATTATTCAGCAATGCTTAAGTGCTTCTGAATGATCTGAGGCCAGTCACAAGAAGGAGTCATGCCATATCATGACCATGATATGAAATGAATTATGACAAAACTCCTTTCAATGCGACATTTCAGTGCACGGTGACAATTGGTGCAGGCCTCTCCCAGAGCATTTGTAAACGCAATGTTACGCAGGATGGGCAGATGCACCCAATTGCACCACACTCACGACAAGTTCTATCAAACAAAACATGGTTTTTATGCAGAGTGACTGATTTATTTTTTGTAACTCACTGTTTGTTTGCCTCTTCCACTAACACTTTACAATACCATCACTTCAAACTTAATTTTGTGCTCTCCAAATATTCCATGGGGAAAAGCATCAGAGCCACCTGAAAGCGCAAAACCGTCTTTTAAATACGGCTGTCTGGGCCACATTTACACGTTGCCAACAATGCGCGTAATCTGTTAAGAGTGAGTGAAAAGGCAACACAACAAGCACAACGCAACGCTAAAAGAATCATAATAACTTTTGTGTGGCTCTGACTTGTCTTCATTCACTCCATAGAGACGGAAAAGCCAAGCACAGTAAATGCCTCACCGCCTGAATTGCATGCCTTTCGGTCCCAGTTGCTGCTTTTGAATGGACTGAAATTGCATATCTGCTAACCTAGCTGCCCCCCATTCAGACGGCTTTTGACTGTAATAAATTGCCTCCTGAATTGCGGCTTCATAAATGGCTCTTAAATGGAGATCAGACGCGAGTCTGATGATGTTTTAATTGTAACTTACGGAATGTATTAGCAGTGACCTACAGCTTTTTGTGGCAGCTTCCATTCAATATGTATGTGCATCCAGACACCTTGGGTTTAGAAAGGTTAATTAACCTCTGGTGGTGGACCTTTCCTCTGCACTTAACTTGGTCTATGTCCTGATAGTGCCATTAACCCGCGCCCTAGCCTCTTAACCCCCTCTATCATTACCCACGTAAAACCCATTAAAACTTCCTATTGATTTTTTTTTGTTTGTTTTTTACCATATATCTTCGATATTTTTCTGTACAGCTTTGTAGCATTTTTTTTTTATTTTTTATTTATTTTTTTAGAATTCATCATACATGCACGATTCAAAACTGATGAAAATCGAAAACCGCATTAATTTATTGAATATATTTTCGTCCACGATAAGAAAGCATTAAATCAGTCCTGTTTTCCCTGTGAACAAACCTGTTCTGTTCAGCTTTGGGGCTACGTCTGTGATGATGTCATCATGATAAAATTGCCATTATCTCAAGTTATAAATCAAATATATGGGAGTAAATTGGGTGGGGAAAAAAGCACTATAAACAGGAAGCAGCAGGAAATCAGAAACACCTTAACCCAATAGAAAACCTGAGGAAGTAGCTGAAACTTCAAGTTTCCAAGCGACCATGTTTTTCTTGGGGATGAAATATTTCACTCAATACAATACGCATTCTATAACTTTTATATTTTTATTTATTTTATAATTTTTTTTAAACAAACAGCCATCAAAATGAAACTGTTAATTAGTTACTAGTAGTGTGCGGGCTCCCTCTTGTGGTACAGAAGAACACAAGTCAGTGCCCAAGTACAGTTCAGTTTTATTTAACATTTTAGTACAAAGCATTTGCGATAGATAACAACTTTTTATTTGTTAAGAATTTTGCCTTTCAAAATCAAATCCATCTGTCCGATCCCTTAAAAATGATGACGTGCGAGGTCTGGTCGGGTGTTACAAAAATGGCTAGAGTAAGTCTGGGCGGAGGGGGGAGACATTGAGACACTGTTAGTGTCAATGGCAAACTTTGGACTTTAACCATACAAAAACATTGTATTTTGGACATCAAATCAAATGTATTTGTATCGCTCTTTTGATACATTAAAATGCGACTTCATGTTCTCTTCAATTCTGAGCCTATACAGCATAGAATGTATGCTGTGACTTTGAATCAGAATGCATAGTAGCCCTTCCACTCACTAATCTATGTGTTTTGATCCAGTCCCCCTATGTTTATGTGTCCTTGAACGCACCACCACCAATAGGCAGGCCATGGCCTCTCCTGGCCATCAGATGCATGGACGGTGCAAATGAGGGCCAATGCTGTAAAGTGCCTGGAGTGCCGCTAAGTGCTGTATTCACGCGGTCCGCTCACCCCTCGCTGTTGCCGCTTGCGCTGTCGCCATGGCAACGTGGTTGATTACTAGTCCAGCGGGTGGCAAATTAGCAAATGAAAAGCTGCCTTCAGTAGAGCTGCTGTTAAAATGTTATTGAAAACAGCTTCATAAGTACGTGGCTTGAACTGCTTTTATAGAATTTTATTGTTTTTAACGCTGACATGCAGTGCACGTTAAATTTTACCCATTTTGACATTTGACCTAAAAAAAAAAAAACGAATTTTATTCTTCCACGCTAAAATTTAATGAGTTCCTTAAGTAACCCAAAATACACAAAATTTTATTTTATGAATGTCTTGTTGTTATTCATTTGTTTTGACAGTCTTAACATTTTGAAAGCACATTATCGACACCTACAGGATTAAAATGGAACAGCAACTACTGGTATTTGAATAGAAAAAAGAAACAAAATAAAATGTTCGTATTTATTACAACACGTTCGTGTTCCAACACTAGTAATAACTAAAACTAGGCATGGGCTTAGTTGTTCATCAAGAATTATGATATCAGCAGACTGTATTCTACTGAATACAATACTTCCATGGAAAGAGGAGTTCAGAACATTTAGTGAGAGATACTCCCTTTCCATTAAAAACCAATGCTTTTTTTTTTTTTTTTTTTTTGCCAAACACCATTTCTAAAAACTTATTTTATGTAGGCATTTCTTTACCTTATTTAATGTTAAATATGAACAGCTTCACAAGTAAAAGTGCTTATTCTCACTGTGTATCAAAGATCCGCAATTAAAATATGGAATTATTTTGCGGCAAAATCTGCAATAGACCAAATTTACTGCTCTTTAAAACCAATTAAAATCCTGGCGGAGATGGAAGGGAAGATTTGAGAATAAAAGATGTCCCTGAGATGGTTGTGCGCTGGTGAATGACTTGAGGAGAAGGGGGTAATTATTTTGAAGGGTATTAAGTCATCAGATTTACTTTTATCTTGATTGCATTGTGGAAGTCGTGCATAATTAATGGGGGGAGCTTATTAGGAAAAGATGATTAGGCAAATTACACAGGTGTCGGGTGCATTTTTCATGATGAATTTTGCCAGGACAATCCTGGATTTCCCATCTGTTCTGCTCCTATCAGAATGTCACTCCAGGGGAAATTAACACGACGTGATAAAAACACAAACTCTCTCCAAAATTAGTTTTAAATTATCACGGAACCTCCAATGTCGCACACAATCCATTCCGTGTCGTTGGCAGTTATTAAAAAGAAAATTAAGTATTAAAAAAAATGTAAAGTGAATAAAATTTCTCTGTTCTTGAATAGCATAGCCAGAGACCTGACTTAAACCCAATTGAGCATCTCTTTCTGTACCCACTGTATCTCCGCCCATGACTTGGTCGCTAGGCTCACAGAAGATCCGCCTACTGTACTGTAGTTAAATAGAATGGGAAGTATTAAACCGTTTTTGCCACATTTTTGCTTCATTTCAATGGACACTGTTCTGCTCCTTCTAGTGTGTGTGCCTTGGCCACCTGGGGGCAGTATAATACAGACATACGTATATACATGACGGGGACGGCCACATTTGCTCAGTTAGCTGCACTAATATTAGTCCTTCTTCACAGAGGATAAAAAGTATATGCCATGAGTTTTCGTTATATTATGTCTACTGTGATACCGATGGTACTTGTAAGCCCGTCTATGCTGTTTTGCAGTGTGTTAGCATTAAGCTAAATGGACTTGTCAGCCGAAGCTGCCGTGTGTTTTTTAAATACACAACATGTAATTCTCTTTGTTTTTATGTTTAGTTGAAAATAAACTTGCAGTGGCAGTAAACAGCACGAAGCCTCTTTTTTTGAAGTCACTTCACGATCTGCCAAACTGCTGCTTTTTGCGAAGTGAGTTAAGTTCACTGCCACCATACAGTGCTCATACCAAAATTCTTTGCTTGCAAGTCAAAGCAAAAAAAATAGAAAAAAATGTGCATTTGCTTTCTGAGTTGATGTCTCACAAGATTTGCTGCATGAATATTTGAATATTTTCCAAATTTGGCTGTTTGGGGGCTGTAGTTTGCCTTCAAATAAACGAGCAGCAACAAGCAAAACTTCACCATTATGTTTGGTCTGTGCTCATATAGTTTCATTCCTTAAAAGCCATTACCGCACGTATAATTATGACTCACCTTTAAATGTTTTCCTTTGTGCTAAGAAAAAGCAGGGTGCTATTCACTGGCGCTGTTGATCACACCCAAGCCTTTTTAGTCATTTTCTCTCCTTTTGAAGCTTTTCTATTAAGTGCCATAACTGATGCTTTAACCTTCATTTTAAGCGATTTGTCTTTCAAAAAAAGTGGCTTTAAAGGCCACCATAAAAAAATGAATTATTCCTCTGACTGAGGTTTCCACTCCCTAATTATACATTGGCACATTCTGAGCTTTTTCATATTGTCACAGACATCATTTTGACACAGCGATTGCAATTGAGACATTTAGCGCCACAATTACATTTGAAGCATTACAACTGGAACCCGCCGCAATCATCGTGCTAATCAAAACGATGCAGTAATCACAGCCAACGCGGGAAAGTGAGAAAGATTCAATCAGACCTAATTTAAAACTCTGAATGCATTTGTTTGCGGGCGCGTAATAATTATTGGTTTCATTTGCAGTGAGCAAACCTCATCAAGCGCTTTTATTGTTGGGGGTGTGGGTGGAAAAAGAACATCTTCAGCGCTCAGCGCGAACGCCATGTTTTCTCTTGGTGTGGTCCTGCATTTATTGGGGCTCCCCGTGGATTACTTCAAGGACCCCTCAGATCATTAGGCTCTCAGGCGGCTGGGTTTTCACCCCTCGCACCTGTGAACCCTCCTTATAAATTCTTTCCTCGCTCCCTCCAACAAGCTAATCAGTAATGCTGTTTGAGCCTTTGCTGGGTTTTTTTTGTTTTTCTGTGGGGGGGGGCAGCTTGATACATGAAGATGTGAATTAAATAAGTAACTTATATTTAAAGGCAATACAAGAAATGATGTGACGATTTTCCAGTGCCTTAAAAAGCACTAGTACAGTAGTCCCTTGAGATACGAGTTAAAAAGAGTCTGTTTATCTTAATGCTAACAAACAATGCACACACAATGCAAAACACCAATGATAGGCTAACGAATCGCATCTGTGTTGTGGTGTTGTAGTCCCTTAAGGATTGGATTTTTCAACACAAACGGTGCAACAACATACACAGAAAGAGCATGCAACAATAGTTGCAGGCATGTATTCTTTATCCTCTGCGAAGAATGACTAATATTACTGCGGCTTACTGCGCACTTGTGACCGTCTCCTTCATGTATATCCGTATGTCTATATTAGACTGTCCCCACGTGGTGAAGGCGTGCCCACCAGATGGAACAGCAGTTACATTCATGTATATTATTTATTTATGTAAATATGATATGATATACGTAAACACAAACAAGTCTTAAACATTGAATATTGTCATCTTTGGTGGCTCTGTAGTGACATCTTGTGTTTTAAAAAAAAGACATTTAAAGTTCCTTTAGGTGTTTCTAAACAGTTCCCCTTCCTGATTCACTCGAGCCAGGAGAAAGTGCTCTGACCCGTTTTGCTGAATGCGGAAGTAGGTTGCAAATATACCGGATTCCAATTGCAAATTCGCTGCGGTTTGTGTGTGCAGATTAGATTTCATTAGGATGATCAAGCATTGAGAAAGGGAAGATGACAAACTCTCAGGCCTTTTTTGGGGGGCCTGTCAGGTGTCTCCTTACAACCCACCCAGCCTTTGTTTTGTTTTTTTCGGAGTCACATCAGATAATGTAGCAGGGCGGATGATAATGAGCAGGGTGACAAACAGAGAGAAGTTTGAAGGATGGCTGAGTGGACAGACGTGTGACCTGGAGAGGAGAAATTGGATTTGGCTCCTGTCTCTTGGCACTTGGCAGAAGGGTGGCGACAAGCTCGGTAAACTACCTCCTTGCACACACACACACACACACACACACACACACATGGCCACATCCCCTCCATGCCATTTCCATTTCATTTCCACAAAGCATGAAATTAAAGCTATTTATAACCGGCTTGATAATTACATTATACTTATTCCATCACGATTAGGTTTCTGGTTTTTATGATACAATGTCACAGTTTTAATTAAACCGTCTCTGCTTCACTTCATTCGCCCTCTCACAACTTAGCTGAGCTCAGACCACCTGATGACACACTTTTACCACCGCCAGCTGATTGACAGCCGCCGGACGGCCGGTGATTACACTTGTAATCTGTGTAATTTGACGTCGACATACTGCCATTTGATTGCGGGGCAAGGGGGAGGCCTTAAGGCTGCCGTGTGATGAAGTTTGTCGTAGCATGTCACCTTTAGGACGTCTCACTTTGACGGTTAATTACATTACCGAAGCCGCACTGGTCGAAAGTCCTGTATGTCACCTTGGAGGAAGGGATGATGGAATAATGGAGTCCCCGAGGGAGGAGTAAAAGAAGATCTCATGTTCGAACATCGGTGTCCAAATGTTTTCCTCCGTCGGCTGCATACAGAAAAACGGAAGGATACAAGGGTCACTTTGACATTTTTCATCTTTAAAACCAATCCGTCAAGCAATTTTAAATTGTTTTGACTTTATTAGGGTTAGTTTGAAGCTCATTGAAGCCACATTTGTGTGCCAAGTCAGTTTTGACCTGGGCCACGAATATCCTGATAATAGTTTTTTATCAAAATTGTGAACTACAGATTTTTTTTACAAATGTATAATAGCATGTCTGACCTGGAAAAAAGGATGCTTAACCAAAAATCAATGTTTTAGAGACAAGAGAAAGTGTGTTTTTTTGTGTTTTACTCCGCTCATGTTTAGATAAAAACATCAACTCAGTAGTAGTTTTTAGTATTTTGTAAGTTTTCAAAAGTGGTCGGAACAAAGACAGTTTTCGAGACTGTTTCAAACTCCCCCATGAACACAGTCCCAGTTTCACAGTTTCTATATTTTCAGAATTTGTCTTGATTTAACACACAGTTGATTCCATTTTACTAGACATAGGTCAAATTTGACCTGGACAGCACCTGTACAAAAATATTTTAATTTTTTTCTATTTTGGGTCACTTGAGGAAAAATTCTTAAACTTCAGAGTGAAAGAATGACATTAAAGGTGATAAGGCAAATAGATTAGGATTTCTCAGGATTTTGGAGTGGCCCTGTATACGACGAATCATTAATGTAATGTTTACAAATGGGACCCAGACACAGAGCAAACCATTTTTACTTCTAAGACAAGTTATGAAGAGAAATTCATTATTTTCGTTGGAAATTTTGTGTCTGCATATTTATATAGTAATAGTAGTCGTAGTCGGGCAGTTGTCATAGACAAGTGGCCACCATGCCGTAGTTTGGACACCACTAAGTTAGAAGATAGCGAGAAATGTACCTTCACTAAAACCATGTCTGAAAGGAAAAAAGTTAGTGAATTATTGAAGGAACTCAATAATAAATAGGCACTAAATAAAATATACAAGCTTGTCTTGATTAAGGTGTGCTCACTCGTCTCCTCGGATGCTGACGGGCCTTTTGTGCACTGCTCCTTCCTGCTTACATTCAACATGTCCACTGTGTGTAAAGGCGCCGCTTCTTGGCTGGAGGCCTCCTGGTAAAAACCAACTAAAAACAGGAGCCACAGGAATGCCTCGTCGATGGTGTTGGCTCAAGGCTCAAGACCACCCTGGATGCTCATTCATGTTTCATTGTGGAGTGTAAATGTGTCCCACTCGAGTGAATTTTGGATACACAAAATAGTGCACGCCAGTAATTAATACCTTGTGGATATTGGCCCCGCCCGTCCCCCATTTATTTCTTCCACTGTTGATTGACTAAATCATGCAAAACACTCCTAATTATAAGACTCCCCACAGGATGATTTGTGTCTCAGAGCCGACTGCAAATGTCATGCATGAGTGTTTGCTGCGCCAGTATTGACTGTGCCGGAGACAGATGGGATTGAACTTTGTATGCAGCTCCTCATCCAAATGAGCCGCCTGCCGGGCCACCTAAAATGTTGTCAGGAGACATTTATCACCGTGCTGATATTGGCCTCTCGATAAAACTCATGTAATGGCCAGTTAGTGTGCACCCCTCGCCCCCTTTTTCCTGTAACTGATATAATAGATAATATGACTTGACTACAGTGCAGAAGTGTCACAATTAATATTGCCATCAATGGATTGGCTACTCATTTTTATGAGGCTACATTTAATTACAGTATATTCCAGAAATCAGATTTTTTTGTTTCATCCCCCAAAATGAGGCACTACAGTAAGGGGGAGGGGTGGGGGGGGGGGGGGGGGGGGGGGGGGGGGGGTGTACTTAAGTAACGATTGAATTAAAATGTATTGTACATAAATAATTGTACCTAAAAAAATGGTTGAAAAAACAAAAAGTGTTCAAAAAGTTTAAATGCAACAGTATTGCACTTGAAAGTTAAATGCAATGAAATTTCAAAGATTTAGGGATTCTTCGCATACCACCACAACAGTACCTTAATAAGAACCTTAATAATAAACCAGGTCCTCGCTTTGGGCATAGATGACCAGTTTATAGCCTATTTTGATACCAAAGTATAATGAGACAAAATCCAACCACTAGCGGTATGCGAAAGAATCACTGCCCAAGTACTCTTCAGTTGTATTTAGCTTTTAAGTTCAATACATGCATGGAGCACTGAGTACATGATTCCAAATAAATGTCTTACATATTTACAGAGGGAAATCAGCCTTCAAGTGGATCTGTCAGAAGTTAGTGTCAGAACCACCATTTGACACATCCAAATAATAATAATAAGAAGAAGATATATTTCAGTATCTTTGGGAAATGAGCTGACTTGCTGTTATTCAAACAGCACTGATGCTTTGATCTAATTCTGAGTTCACTTGCACCAAATTAAACCCCAATCATTTACATCCACTATTTGTTGTCTTTGTTTGTTACCATTTGCTATTCAATGTGCGCACATTATATGCAAATAAGTAGCATAAATTACAACTGTAAACAACAAAACAATAAGTAAATGTAGATTAGAAGGATTTGTAGAGTTTGAGTTTGCGCACCAAAAATGAAAGCCCATGGATATTTCTCCTCTGCATGTATTATTTTTTACAAGTGTAAACATGCTGTATACAAATTAAAAACAAACAAAAAAAAAAAAACTTGTTAATAAACAGTGAGTTGGTAGAGCTCCCTGAAAAGTTTGAACATTTTGACGGAATGAACGTAAAGAGTTAACAGTTTGTGCGTGACTTGGCCACAGGGGGCAGTGTAATACAGTCGTGTAGACACAAACGTAGAAGACTTTCACAACTACTACAAGTGACACAACAAACTGCAGTAATATTAGTAATTTTTCAAAGAGGATAAAGAATATATTCCTGTATATTTTTGGCTTGTCTATATGCGTTAATTCGCCACTATCGTTCATTACTGTACCTTAAAGCGTTAGAATTTCCCGCAAATCCCTACTTCACGCGGTCAGGATAAACTTTTAGACGCATCCGACAATCAGGCCTTTGATGGGAAGTCAGATCATAAAATCGTCCCGATTCTCGTTATGTGTGTACCGTACTTTACAGGTTCCACTGCATTTGGGAGCTTGCATTTCCAGCCTGATATTTGGCTGTGTGTGTAGTATATGTGCATTGTTTGCCTTTGGAAATATGCTGGTCACATCTTCCACTGAGCAGACAGCAAACTGAAGAGTAAATGTAAAGTGTAACTAGTACACATGGCCTTTAAAATCAATGTTAAGGTGAGAGTGCTGGTGCTCCTTAAGGCCAGGACACTAAAGGTTGCACACCTCTCTGTTGGCAGGGCGCTGTTAGTTCTGACAGTCCCTCAATGCACCGCTCCTCCAGTGGCGAAGCAAAACACCACCAAAGGTTTTCGCGAAGTGCTACGTCTGACCTTTTCCCATTGACTTGTTTTGTGTATGTGTGTGAATTGATGATGTTGATTGTTGGCTGCGGGTCATAAGTACAAGTTTAAGAGTCAGTGTCCCTCCGAGGTGAGACTTTGTTGGCAATGTTTTATTATGTTGACACTGGGGGTTAATTATCAACAATAGTTGCCTGACCTTCTCGCATGTTTCAAAAAATGAAATGTTGGGGTGTTTGTAAAAACAGCCTCAGCGAGAGAGCAGTGCGTAAATTATGTCTCATTGCCAGGAGCCACTATTCAAGTAACTTGCGCACCAGCATTAGGATATATATATATATTTTTTTTTTTAAACTTTAACAAGGGGGCTAAAGGCATGGCTAGTAAACCCAAACTTAATTTTAGACCATAACACATTTCCCTACATGTTTGGGAGAAATTCTTATTGTCCGATGAAATCAAGGTTGAATTTTTGGGCCATAATTTCAGAAGGTATGTCTGCCACAAACACCAAAAGAACTGGCTGTAAATTATAAAAGAGTATTAAGACCAATCTGAAGAAACAAATACACTGCAAGTTAAAGTCGTAATATTAAAAAAATAAAGTTGTACATTTTCTGATAACATTTTCATTTCATGAGACTACAGTTTTATAATTTTGAGGAAAAAGTTGTATATTTTCAAGAGCAAATGTTTTATATTTTTGAAAAAAATCACAAGCTGCTGCTTTCCATATAGTATACTTCCATTAGCAATTAGCCACACAGTCGCCTCTGTCACCACTGTGGCGAACCGCCATTCACCTTTCATTTGTAGCCTGCGTGCGAGACAATGGAGCAATTCTGCGGCAAGAGCAAGTAATCTTAACGAGGAGGCCTGGAAACAATGGGAACCGGAGGGGTTCACATGGTAATAAGTGGACAAACCCAGGAGCGATTAAGTCTGTTGTAATCCCGTCGAGTTCAATCAAAGTGACGGAGCGAGGAGTTGAGGAACCAAAGGAAATGAACGGGTTTGAGTGTGAAATTACATGCGAGGGAACGTGGCAACAAATGAACATTTCGGGCACTCTGGAGAAATTGAAACTCCGGTAAAACTGTCAAAGTAGATGGGATATTTCATTGGTTAAGTTTGTCTTTTGAGGCATTTGACTCAAGATTTGAGCATGATAACAATGTAACGGACATTTTAGGGAGAACTATGAATTTTAAGGAGAACTATGAATTTTCAAGATCAAGTTCCTCAAGCTCTGCTCTCATATGCTAAGTCAGTCCACAACAAAACTCGAACCACAGCATGAAAGTGCCATTTGAGACAGTCCGTGTTCCAATGTTCTCAGTTTCCCCAGAGCTCAAGATATCCAAATCCAGCTATGGATTTACTGTTTACTGAAATGAGATGCTTACAAGATATTTAAATATATGACCATACCCTCTGTCGTATAAAGCATTCCCATAAGGGGAGGGGGTCAATAGGTAATCATTGTCCAGAGCTATACATTGAGAACACGTGATATTGGTTTGAGGTACTGCTGGAGCAACTGTGGAGACGTGAATATAATGAGAATTCAAAGCGCTTTGAGGCATTTATTGTCTTTGACATGGAGTTCTGCATGATCCTAAAATCAATAATTCCTAAGGATTGACTTTTACGCTCTAATTATATAGCTTTGACCATACTGGATTTCAATTGTTTAAATATTTATCTTATCTTTTTTTAAAGACTGATGGCTAAATACTAATCTTATCAGTCACGATGGAAGTGACTGTTATTTCAGTGTTTAAATACAAAATCCCTATTTCAACATGAAAGGATGGCAAGTCTTACCTATGGACAATTTAGAGTCTTCAATGAATCTAACATGAAATTAAACTAAATGAAGAAAATAATGCCTTGTGCCTTAAATGTGTTGTTTAATGTTTTTTTCTTTAATTAAAGAGTAATAATTGATCCAACAGTGAGGATTTCTCACAGAAGTGTGGAAAAATTAATCAAAAAGTATGCAACAAGTCCTTCCAATTGACAGAAGAAAAGTGACAATCTGATGAGCGTTCGATTAAAACAGTGATTGCATATCGCAGCTATGTGCTTATAAACCCCCAACCAATCAACCAAATTCTCTCTGGTCTTTGTGAGATTTGTCTCTGATGTGATGAAATTATGATAGTCAGAGGTGATTATCTGAGTTTCGGTGAACTCTATTTCTATCGTGGGGGATATGTTCCAGACCCACTCACGATCGGTGAAAATCCGCAATATAGAGAGACATAAAATAACGTATATATTGTTGTTATAGTTTTGCCCCTCCCACACACTTTAAAAATGTAAATGAATTAAAACACACTTAAAAGTAATCCTTTAGTGCCTGTTCTCACTTGCTCACTGTCAGGAAATGGGAGACTATAGTACTACATCACTTCTAGGAAATGAAAAGACCGTCATTTTTTAGCGTACCTGCTACAAGTTGATCACTGTCATTACTATAAAATAATACAAACGAGAATTAAATATTGTGTTTTTTTAAACGCCAAAGTGTTCCACAAAGCATGTATCTTAATGTTAACATAATGTGAAATGCCATAGAAGGGCTAAGGGAAATTGCCATCGAGATTACGGTGATTATAAGCCGTCAAACAATTGCTCCTTAAAATGCTCCATTAAAAGTGCCTTGAGACAGCTTCTGTCTTGATTTGATGGTCTATAACTAAAATTGAATTCAATTCGGACTTAGCTGTATAGTGTAAAAACCCATAAAAAAAATGATCACTTTAAAAGCCGCTATAAAGTTGGAGTTCATTTCCAATAAGCACAGTGGAGGACAGTCTAAAGAACAAGGTCACACGGCCATCGGAGCACGGCCATAGAGCAGCTAGTATTGATAGTATGGGGAATATGATCACCTTTAGTCTGTTCATTTAGGCAATAGAAGGAGGGTCAATGGGGAGACAGAGGGTTGTGTAAGGGATCCTGACATCTCTCAGCGTCTCCCTCCGTATCCCCCATGCAGTCTGCCGCTCTAATCGGTGAGGCAGCGACAGCCATCCGGTCTTACTGCCTGCCGCTTTGGCTGCCACTCCAGCGCCTATCGACGGGTGTTCGGGGCGACCGAGCCAGCACTTCTTCTCCAAGGCTGGAGTCAGGCCGTCTGTCCGGTTTTTAATCCGAAAAGACCGAGGGTTCAATAACGAAAAATGGATCTGGTTCAGACCTCCTTCAAGCCATCCACCCCATGTCCCTTGAGAACATTGAACCATCTTTTAAAGAGATTTATATGACTCTTTCATCGTGAACTCATTGAAATATTTTACACATTTGATATACAGTATCAGCATTATACTTAAAGGAATGGAAATGCCTTTAATATGTTCCAGTGCTCTAAAAAAACACCAAGAATTTTTTTTTTTTTCGATGAGAAAAATAGCACCTAGAGTATAGCACTTTATAAAAACATACAGTAATAGCATAATTGAATACAATTTAAATAATTAATACAGCATCAATCACAACTTTGTAGGTGGCTTGGAAACTGGACTGTCGTCACACCCTTTTTGCACACAGACACACACTCGCCCACACTTTAAACATGACTGCACTAAAGCTGAGGTAATGAGTCCCAATTTGACTCAATTAGGCGCTGTTTGTGTTGATGGTTATTGAGTGTGTGAGCGAGTGTGCGAGAGTGTGTGTCGTCGGTCTCGCTTGGCCGTCCCTCGGGGACTCCCTGAGGCCGCAGTGTGGATAATTAGAGTTCATGCGAGAGGGTTAACCCACCTCAGTGGGCGCGGGAGAGCAAGACAGCGCTGCTGCTGCACCTTTAGCTTTTGATGTCTGGACGGCTATCTACCTGAATGTCAACCAATTGGGACAGTGCAAGGACTTGACATTATGTCTGCGGGTTATCATTATGGGTATTTTTTTCCCCCTCTCCTGATCGATCAGCTCTGGTTTGCAGTGGTGCTTGTGGGAGGATATGTCACCGCTAGTTAAGGATTGACCAGTGGGTATCATTAACAACGAGAGCGCCAGCTCAGGGGAGGCTTTGTTGTGTGTAGCGAAGAAGCCGTGCCTTTCTCTTTTAGCCTCCTGGACTTAGTTGACCTTTCACTTAGGGAGCAGCTGGAGCCGAGAGATATTTAATTGAATGGAGTCTTCAGATGTATTTTGGAGAGAGAGAGACGAGGAGATACGGCTAGCTCAAGTATTCGCAAGACGCGGGGGGAGAGTTTGCGTGACCTTCAAAGCCTAATTGATGGGCTTTTCATAGGCCTTGTTTGAGATGTGCGTGGTCCCTGTTGTTCCACAGACCCTTGCAACTCTGGCAGAAAGTACAAAGTCAACCACAGGTAGGAAGCCCCCAGTGGCCCGCCGCAATCAATAGCAGCCGGCTCGGCTAACGAGAGGTTCAGTCACTCTGCGGCTTTCACCGGCCCCATTAACAGGCGGCGCCCAACGTAATTCCACAGCCCTGACTCATTAGAGCGGAGAAATACAGGGGGGAACGGCAACATTAGGAAACAGCCTGAAGAAGGACTGGGGCTAGCCCAAATTGGGACGTAACATGGTGTACCTGCTGCTTGATTGCATCACTCAGAAGAGAACTACAGTGGTACCTTGACTTATAAGCAGTGTTGGGGAGTAACTAATTACATGTAACAAGATGAGGTATTTGAATTACAAAATATATGTGATTGTAATCCACTATATTACTGGGAGGAAATGTGTAATTCAATTTCCATGATGACAGTTTTTGTTACATTTGCAAAATAGTCGTAAAAGCTCGGATTTGTATTTTTTTCATATCACTTTCTCCTTCGAAAGTCGACGCTTGTGACTGGCTCGCTCTGGTCATGTGCCATTCCGCTATCGTCTCAAACATGACATATTTTTCCAAATATGACCTCGAAGTGCCACCTTGTGGTGCAATCTATTAGTTTGTCTACACTTTTGAACAAATATAACATTGGCTTTTGAGGAGTTGACTATTTGTGTAAAGAACACATACTCTATGTGGTTAACTCCAAAATAATTATTTCTGGTTTCAATCCACATTTTTAGAGGAAACATTAAATGGTTCTATTGATGTATTCATTCAAAATTAAGAAAAGTCATCAGAATGAAATCACATGTAATTAATTATATTACATTGAGAAAATAATTGAAATAGTTACAGTACTATTCCATTTTCAACAGGGTAACTTTTAATTGTAACCCACTACATTTCTAAAGTCATCCTCACAACACTGCTGATTAGTTAAAAAAAAAAAAAATTCTGTGGTCAAGCGTGAGGCAATTTAATTGTATATTCAATCGTTTTTCCTCACTGAAATGAATTGAAATGCCATTAATCTGTTCCAGCCCATGCCCCCCCCCCCCCCCCCCCCCCCAAAAAAAAAATCTGAAAAATTGCACGGTATTGTAAAATATAAATAACAAAGCATAATAAAAGAGAATGTAAAGAAATTGGTTTTATGACGTGCTGAGACTGTGGTTCAGTTTCAGTTCCGGATGCACATGCAGGAACTAAAATAAAACGTCTGTAAACCAGTTTGATCGTGAATTGAGTTTCGTCTTGGAGGTTCCACCTTAAATGCTTCATTTATTTTTTTCACTTCTTTGAAGTGTTGGGTTTGTATGAAGCAAATGCGGAGTCTGCGCGCCGCCAAGAAGACGAGAACTAGGACTAAAGAAGCAAAAGATCACGATAAACGGCATTCATTGCGAACCTATAAAAAGCATAGTTCAACACAAATAATAACGTGTGGTGGAGTGAGTGTTGCGGCAAAATGTTCTATATTTCTGTAATAAACCTGGGAAATGCCAAGAAATTTCTTTTTGGTTTATTCCTTGCAAGGAAGAGAATAAATTGCACGGATTGCCCTGTGCAAAATCTTCTACAAGGCAGCTGCTGTCACAATTATACTAAAAAGCCTCGTGATCCTAACATGGATTTGTTTACAGTTACTTGGAGCCTACGAGAATAACCTCGGATAATGGACCATGTGTGAAAAACAAATATATTATCTGATCACATGTAGGGCCTACTGTTCCAGTAGATTTCCATTAAAGGCGTACCATTTAGAGTCTTGCATCATTCCTGTGGGTACCCAACAGGTAATGATCAGGTCTGAGTTTGGGCGAAACAAAGCGCGTGCAGGTGGATCACAATTTAATGATGAAACTGAAACTGTTTTTTTTTTAATTACAGGTAAAACAATTGTGAGCAGATTGTCATTTGCAATACCGACCTCTCTCTCTCTCTCTCTCTCTCTCTTTTGCTATATATATAAATATATATATATATTATGTATATATCTGTGGACATGCAGCAAAATGTAAAGAGTCATTCCCCCCCCCCCCCCCCCCCCCCCCCCCCGTGAACCAGCAACTTCGTAACAAGCAAATGGATATGAAAAGAATCTCTCTCAGAAGAAGTAAGAGACTCATGTCAAACCAAAAGCCACTTTAGGGTGCTTCACTCTCTGCCTGTGCTTCCCAGCCTCTTCTTTTTCCATTAATTTTACCTCACTCAATTGTGATAAAACATTGTGACATGCAATGCGAGAATGAAGGATGAACGAAAATGTAACTTCCTTCACGGCATGGACCTGCATGGTAAAAAAAAAAAAGAAAAAAGAAAAGGCTGAAAAGGGCGACGGGGGGAAGACGCAGATACTCAGGCCTTATTGTCTTTGAAAAGTGATTTAATTAGAGCTACACACACACACAAATACACACACACACACACACACGCACACACACAAATACACACACACACACAGCCAGCAGGGACACAACTTTCCAGCCTTGGACGTGATTTCCAAAGGATCATGTACAGAGATCAACCGATAAGAAGCTAATTTTGTGTACTTACGAGAGCAAACGATCTCATAGCTACCCTCCCCACTTTTCTCCGCCTCCCCCGGAATTTCTCCAGCCGGGAGGATGAAAGTGAGGAGCGGAACCCAGATCTGAGGCTGTTTCAGCCATTAATACTGATCTCCAAAATTAAAGATTTATACCACTTGATAGAGCGCCCTGGCAACGACACGCACACATCCGCTAATATAGAAGGATGGGGAGGGGTGGCTTTCCCCTTGAAGGCTTTCTTTAAAGTGTTTGAATGGGAAAGGGTTTGGTGGGAAAAACACAATCATGAAGAACCACTTTTCGGCTAATTGGAATCTCTTGAATGCGTTACTCGTGAATGATGTTTAATTTGGGGGAAATGAGTGATCTTCCAGACACTGATGGGGAATTAAAAGGAGATGGGCAGAACTCAGTCAGGTTCACAAAAGCGCTTTATTTAGTCATCATTTTCTAGTTTAGTGGTTCCCAAGGTTTTTACACCAAGTGCCATTTGTAAAATACTTCCAACTTCTACTATCATGAACACTATTTAAATAAAATAGGTAGTAGGCCTAAGTGTTCATCAAAAACGAGACAGGTTTAATTCCTGAAGTATATTTGATATTACTGTAATGCACCGTACCTTTGTGCACAGTTTGAACATTTCCAGAAATGTTTAAAAATACACAGTTAATGATCAAATGCAATGCATCAAATGTATCAAACTCAAAAGTTAAATACAACTGAACTGTACTTAGGCAGTGTTTTTGTCGTGTGCCACAGCAAGGACCACTGATTGAGAAGTAGATGAGAGCCAGCGCTAAAGCAAAGTAGTGCGAGAGAAAGGACTAAACGAGGACAGGAGAATTGAACCGGTCATTCTGTATGTGTTACTCACCAGCGAACAAACTACTGGCTCTTAGAAAACTGTTGTCGTTTGTTTCCATTCAAACTCAGCTTGTAGCAAACATGAGTGACTTCATGTACACTGTGATCCTGACGTTACAGTTGCAGCAACCCGGCCATAGAAATCTATGATCCCGTCGCCCTCATACTGGTTGTTGGAGACTTCAATCTTGCTCCTTTCTTTCATAACACTTTGTTACAGCTGCGATTGTAAATAAAGTTGAGTTTATTATACAACCGATAATGGAGAAAAAGATTTTAACAGTGATGAAAGTCGGACTCAGCCATTGGCCCAGCAGTGAACACATTTACATCATTCTTTAATTGTCCTTTTGAGTTTGTTTTAAACTCTACTTGCACTTTTTTGTTCAAACCCATCCCCAATTAATGCCTTAATAGATGCCTGCTTCCCTTGGCAATTGAGTAATCCTCCCTGTCCACTATAAACAGGAATACAGTATGTATTCAATGTTTAATTCTCTGGTATTTCAGAAGAAGATGCTACTTTGGGGCACAATATTGTTAATCATAAGCAATCACCATTCTTTCAAAATTGGTCATTTTTCCACATTTGTCATGTTAAATGCCTGAACATATGTTAAGCCACTAAGAAGCAACTTTCAATTACCTGCTCTTCGAACGCAATGGCAAATTCGAAAGACAAATGTTCTAACCGTCCTCCATTAGGGTTAGTTTGTGTCTTACCCAATGAGGGTTGACTCGATTTGTTTGGGTTAGCTATGATACGCGTCGCCACATTATCATCATCACTCTTTGGTGTTTCCATCCTACCATTTTAAGTAGTGAAAAGAATCAAGTTCATTTTTAAGAAACCAGCCAAAGGATGCAGCTCATGAGATGGAGAAGTTGATGGGTTCAAACGGAGAGCCAGTGAGATTTAGAGGCTAAGTAGTCATCTATGGCAAATCTGACTCTGCTGCTGCCAAATGTTGAAATTGGAAGGAATCACACTAAGCTTCTCCGTCTGCCAAAAAACATTTATAACTTTAATTATGCCCTTTTTTCCCCATGAAGGTTCATAAACTGTTTCCAGGGGAATTAAGGTTAAGTAGATGGTAGCGTATCAAAAAAGCAAAATTCAATATGCTCTTCCTCCTTTTCAGGTTTTATGAGAAAAAGTGATTCCAGTGGAAAAAAACACTTCACTGAATGCTAACCCTGTTGAACCAATTAGAAGAGTATACCAATCACAAAAGAATGACAAATTTAAGTATTTCAATTTTTGTGTATTTTAGGTCACTTTAAGGAAAAGTCAGGAAAATGAGTTATGCTCCCTCTTATGTGTTCCAGTTAAGAGGACAGCGGAAGCATTTTGGCATTTTGAACCAATCGGAGACATTTGAGGGAGGACTGGGTGGCTGACTCCAAAAAGCCGAACTAAACCACTGCATCAATTTGCTGATTCATTTTTAAATCACTGTCCAATTTAGAGCCCAAGTTTAGGATATTTCTATTGCTGTCAAATGTCAAAACGGGTCAAACCACAGGATAATCAGTTATGATTATCTTTCAAAGACACGAGTTTGAACAGGAGAGAGACAAACTGCTAAAATGAGGTAGGCCTGCTTATCCAAATGCGTGTAAACCCAGCTCAAGTGTTTAATTTCCTTAAAAATCATTTGTTGTTGGATCCTGACAACAATTTCCAAATCAAACGCAAGTCGGCAGTAATCAACTCTTTGTGTTGTTGTGAGTTTGCATACGCTCCCGTGTTGTTATTATTTCAACTTTATGAACACACGCTGTTAACTTTGAGGTGCTTGTGTGTGCCCAGATGGAGCAGCAGTGGAATTTCCTCTCACATGACCTAATTAGAGATCACACCAGGGCCGTAAGATGAATGGTTTATTCATTATCCAGAGGTACATTTTATGGGCCAAACTCATTTAAGCACTCATGATCAAACTTGGCAACGGCTCTTATTACGCCGCTGTTTTGATCCGATTGAAGGACATAAGTATCTAAAAGAGAGAGAGAGAGCGAGAGAGACAGAGAGAGAGGCGAGTGAAGTGAAATCTAACAAAGTGCTAGAAATGGCCTTTGATTAAACATTGAAGGATCGCCTTTCACTAAGAATACAGCCGTCTCTCTGTTCTGATTCTATGGGGTCCCTTGAGTCCCCTGGCGCCCCCACTGTTGTCCATCCCGAGACTGCACCCACTCCCGAGCGTTGACCTCACCTTTTTTTTTTTCCCCATTAATTAATTTATTTATTTTTAACCTTAAACCAACCACCGATGAGTTCAATAGGCCATAAACAGAGAAGCAGCTATCGAATATAAAGCACCTTTCTGTCTAATGAGCATCAACGGGTGTGGGCAAGCTTTTGATTGGCAGGTCAAATCAAATATGGAGTATCAAGGTCTCCTCTAATAAGATGCTGATGATACATATTTGCCTTTGGTCCACTAAATCTGCCCAGACAATGTCTTGTGGGGTTCACACTATGTAAGCCATTGTGGATCATTTGGATATTTCTTTCATATTAATAATCTGGATCTGATTGGATGACATGCAGCTTGTACAAGAAAATGATGTTACTGATTATTGTAGTGTGTGATTATTGCAGTTATATTTTTAATAAGATCAAACTGTAACTATCTTTTAAAAATGGATCAGATTATACATTATAACAATTGTAAATCAATGTTCATTTTACTTTCTTACTCTTTGTTTAGATTATTTTATTTTCTAGTGCAGTATATTTGCACCTCAGCATTTTTCTATTCATGGATATTTGGGGATTATTAGCTGCAAAACTCACCGATTGCTGTCTTTGTACTTGGGCCAAAGCCATTTCTAATAAAAATATTGCTTTGCCACAATTTTGTCGCATCTATAGGCAATTACAAATACTTGAGAGGTTATTATGGCTATTTGAGGGGTTAACTGTAATATATTTTGGGAGAAATCCAAGATACAAGTGAATCTTATCTGAAAGCTCTTAACCACAAGTTACTAGGTTCCAGTTCAAGACCAGCTTCTGAGGCAACAAGCTGCGGAAAATACACAAAACAGCTGTCAATAAATGGATAAAACATCAATGGCGGTACAACTTTACAGTGCGGAAAGGAGAAAAATATACATAAGTCACAATAGGGCGGAAGAATGCATGCTGACTGAGACAATGAAATCCAGGAAAATGTTTACATTTCAGTCCGACACTTTTAGTCGACACAATAATGCATTGGAACACTCATTACTGTAATTGTAATCTACCTAATGTAGACAGTGAGTGCATCTCCTTGTTGTCGTCAGCTCTCATACCAGTGAACGGCATTTACCGGGAACACCTAATCATGAAAGTCAACGACACTCTTGACACTGAAATGCTTTTAACCTTTGCACTGACCCTTGTGCAAACATAAGAGGCCCACCAATATTGTAAACCACTTGACTCCGAGGGCATCAGGGCGGTGACACAGACACTATTCCTCTGTGAATAGCCTTCGACTAATACATTATTTATTTATTTATTTTTTTACCATAATGACCATCGAACATCATGAACTCGAGCATTGATTGTCCTAGCGCTACACAAACTCCTTCTGACCAAGTACAGTTCAATATACTTGCATAGGCTGAGCCTCATGTCTGTCCTAATATACACAATGTTCATAAGTATTGCACTCTAGGGTCCATCTGGGACATCTTTCAAAGCTGTAGTAGCTCCCTACCCCAGTGACAAGAGTGGGGCTCAATATAACGATAACCCTAACTCAATTGTAGTACTTAGAAAATTATGAGTGTTTGTACGACTGTCTGCACGGTATTGGTGTTTCAACAGTAGAATTTCAAAGAAATGCATACGTTATCAGTTCTTTGTTTTTTCAACGCCTAAACATTCCTTTTGGTTAAGGGAATGTGTAATTGATTTCAATGCTTCTGACATTTGGAGAATGGCCAACTGTGGCTGAGTGGTCTGGTCAGCAGTTATTAAAGCACGGCAGCAAATTGACACTGTTCCTTTATTTGGTGATTTATGAAATAATTGCGTGATCTTACATCTCAAATTGGGTCCCCCACATGTAACATGAACTATATATACATATATATATATATATATATATATATATATATAAGTTACATTTCGCCTTGTCTGTGATATATGCGTCTGAACAGCAAGGTCTTTCCCCCGCCATTAAACGTTAGTCTGCTCTTCAGTTCCCCTTCAGCCACCTTTTGTCTCCCACACAGTTTTAATGACTTGGCAAATAAACTTTCTGCCTGCAAACAACAAGTCTTCAAAATAATAAATCACGGGATTTCCGCTCACGATAATTGACATTTGACAACATCATTTGCATAATGATTCAAAACAGCCTCTAGGGAGATGTTTAAGAGAGGGGAAACATTATGGGTGTGCTAATTAGTCACCGTCAGTTCCCCTGCATTGTTGCCGCCGTTAGTCGTGGTGAACTAACTTGATCAGACAACCATAGCTTTATGACAGTAGTCATCACTATTCAATCATAATTATTGCCGCTTTTCCTGGGTGGCTGAAATTACCGGGATATAATGTGCCTGACAAAACTTTCCGGTGAAGTTTTAATCTGAATGTATGGCCTAATTATGTGGCGTGCCAAGCTTATTCACAAGAAGCATGTTTCAAAGGCATCTTCAATGACAAGCCACTTCCTACTTAACAACACTCACTGAATATAAGTCTATGTGCTTGTTTTTCTCTGACATCTTTTTCAGATTCTGAACATGCACAGTAAGGAGATGGAATAGTCCATTGCATGGGAAGAACGATAAGCGCTCTAAATCAAGGAAAAGTATTCAGTTTTGATGGGACATTTCGGGGCCCTTGGAAATCTCTGGGCCCCAGGCAATTGCCTGTTTGCCAAAGGCTAAGTCCGCCCCTGATAATCAATTTAGCTTGACCAATGAAGATTTAGAAACCAACCAATCACTGGTGCTACACATTGACTGGCCAATGAGGGCACTGAGTCTTGACATAAAAATGTAAAATGCAAAAGTAAGTGACCCTAAGGATTTTGAATCACCAAATACCAGTACTCAGATATTGTGTTATGTGGGGACTAAACAGCGTAAAAGTTAGTTTCAACTACAGCTATTTGATGCACACATTGTCAGCCCATAATTAAAGCTCACTTGTACCTTGCAGCATTGTTTGAGTACACTGTTGGAGATCACAGGCCTCAATCCAAACAATGCGAGGGACCCTTGTATCCGTGTATGGCATTTAGGTACAGGAGCCCTTTGTTGGAGGCGAGTGGCGCAATGAAAACATTCAACCTAATTGGCCCTGACATCTCTATTTCACCTCATATTTGTTTTTATTGTTATTCCCTCTCAACCGTGAGCATCGGCGGGGGCGGGGGGGGTGGTTGGTTATCTTGACGCTCGGTGCTTTGAGAGCCTCCATTATGTGTTTGTTTTGTTGGCTTGTGTGTGTTTTGACTGGAGAGGCACTCCGAACACTCAGCATCTTTACATCAACAAAGTAAAAGGCGGGCTGAAATGTCAAAGTTTTACTGTAAAATCAACAGTAGGGTAATAGGAAATTACATGCTGCCATTGTTGTGAAACTGTCTTCACACAATTGGGTTTAAGATGCTTGTTTAATAATTATCGTAACTTTCCCAAAAAGTCAGGAAAAGGTGCTGCTAAAATTGCGCAAAATACTATCACAGTGTGATATGGTAGTTTTATGGCGACAGTAATTTCCATTTCCATTCTTTTCTATGGAAAATATAGTTTGAAAATCAAAAAGATGGCTATATTTAATACTGGATGTTGTTCAAGCATTGGCTGGGTTAGTCTTTGCACCAAACTTCTCTTTGTTAATATCCAGGGAAAAATTTTATCAACCTATTCCAGTAACCTATAGCCAATATTACATTCACCTCCTCTTGCTTTTCTATTTGTTGTGACTGTGATTTTGTCTCTATTCCATATCTGATCATTTCCTTCCTTCCCTATAATTTCACACTAAATATTGGCCCACCAATGTACCATTTGCTCTCTATTTGGCTCCTCCTGCTGCTCTAAATGAGGAGAGAAATTATTTGAGGACCCTATTGAGAGAGAGAGAGAGACCTCCAAACATAAATGCGGCGGGCTATTTATACTTGAGCAAAAATGTGAAGGCCAAGTTATTTGTTGGGGTTAAGGAAACATTACCATTGGAAAGAGCAACTGCCAGAGAAGCTGTGAAATAATTTCCTGTCAAGGGCATAAAACGCTTCTCAATTGAGGTAAACATTTCGAGTTTCAAAAGCAATTTATTTTCTAACAACTGCTGAAAGCAGACAACATATCTTATGTTCCCTTCCCTTGAATTTTCATTTTGTGCCCCCCTCCCACCTCCTTCCTTTCCCACCTTCCCCCGTGTTTCACAAGTTAGCAGGGTCTGGAGAATGGCGGTGCGAAATTGCTTGGTTTCTGAGTGGATTTGGATTAGGGTCAATGCAATGAGTTATTTGGGGGGAAATGCCTTCATGGCTTTCCACTGATTTTCTTCCCTCATTTTTCATATCAATAATGACCACAGTGTGAAATGTTGTCTGCAAAGGCGTGTTTGCAACCACACTGTTACTAGCTCCTATTGTGGGAAGTAATATTGGCCACCATATATGTGACATAACTGCTATTTATTTTGTGGCTAATTGGCTTCTTATCACAGCATACAGTGAATTCCTAGATACTGTATGTCTGTGTGGGAAGCATGGGTTCTCTCTCCAGACGCCACAAAAACATGGATGCTGTTCGAGGCGAGATATGATAAGAACAAATACATGTCAGAGATTTGTTAGCAAAAAACAGACAACCAGGCTAATTTGTCGCAATGTCAAGTCAAATTTATTTATATAGCCCTTAATCACAAAAAGTCTCAAAAGGTTTTACAGGCCCACAGTTCACAAAAATCCACAATATCCCCTGGTCTAGACCCCAACCCCCCCCCCCCCCCCCCCCCCCCCCCCTCCCCCCAATCTGGGAAAACTCATTTCGGATGACCAGGCTGCAATTGATGCCAATTGGGCACCATTTATCACATGATATGATATTGTACAATGTTAATTTAAACAGTGAAATTGAAGTGAAGCACCGTACGTTGATGCCTCCGGTGAAGTGGTTCTCCTCAGGACCTGGTCTGGTCGGTCGTTGCAGAATCCTCCACACCAACGCCTTCGGGGAAGAGGTCCTCCTCAGATCTTGTCCTGATCGGTTGATGCAGAATGCTTACAGCTAGAGCCTCACTTTGCTTATTCCTAGCTAGCCCTAGAGAGGAGAAGCGGCCGTAACACAGGCCAAAATCCAGATGTCAGTGGGGGAGACGGAACTAGAGAACAGTTGCATATTTAGTGTGGTTTAACCAAATGTGAGAGTGTAGAAACAAATCCAAAGTCAAGATTTAAACATTTTTACTGAGGTAGCTGCTCTGATTTCCGCAGATCGGGCAGTCAGGGTACTGGACCCTGACTGACTTCTATTTAGCTATTGGAGTGTTTTGAATAGACAGTGTGGTGCGCAAGTGTTGACATCTACCACTCCACTGAAAATCAGAAGTCTCTTCCCACAAACCAGAACTCTGGGGTAGTACTAAGACTAACCTGTGAGAGGCAGCACAGCGCCCCAGGTCCTACAGACTACCAGCAAGAGAAGTAGAAGAAGAAATAGAAGAAGCTATTTAGCTTATCTGCCAACTATGTACATTCCGTTTTGAAAACTCGTCTTATCAATTTTGTTGTTTAAATGACTAGCGGAAACAATCATAAATATTGAACATTTGATTGTCGGTCCCGGTTGTTTCCGAGGAAATCGGGAGGGAAAATCACTCTTAACACACCCCGCACCATACGATAATCGGGCCTTTGCTGACTTCATCAGAAACTTGAGGAATGCTCAAATTAGACCCGAATGGTGGCTATTATTTGTGCTGAAGTGCTTTAAATCTATTTGTCTCCTAAATAATTGTGATAAACAGTTAGGATTTCAATACGCTTTCTCACTGACTCAACGATCACACCCTGTTTGAGGTTCACTGGGCAGGCACTCATCATATTTATGGTCATATGTGTTTATTTATCTCAGTGATGCTGTATGGCTTGGATAGAGGTCAAATCTTTCCCTTTTTTGTCACCTCGTAGTAGCTTTAAAATCCTACTTTAACACATTAGACTTCCCATTTCACCCGGATAATTGCACAATTATTCTGCTTCACTCCCAAAAAAAATCCATTCGGTGGTAATTGGTGTGTTGGGCAGGAAAGTGGGGTGGGGTGAAGCTACCCAGAATCCTCTGCGTTGAGGGACTGGGGGAACGAATGCAGATAAGTCAAGCAGAAAAAAACGGGAGGGGGGGGGGGGGGGGAAAGCAGCACTTTTTCGATTTTAATCTCGCCACTTTGCAAGCATTTTAATAGCCTTCATCAGACTCCTGGCTAGCAGCTCTGCCACTAACCTGTTATCAATACTGAAAAACGTCCGTTTTAAATGTCAGCGTAAGCACAGAATGGCGAGACAGTAACAGGTGTTCAGCCCGAGGTGAACCGCAGTAATGCCCCCATTATTGGTTTCTCATAGAGCTGTTACACGCCGCATTGTTGCGGCTGGGGACATGGCGTTCTGCGGGTAAGAAAAGCGGCGCTCAGTTATTAGCAGCGAGAGACGCATGTAAAGGCGCACAATGCCCAGCAGAAAAAAGGCTCCACTGAGCCTATGAAATAACCTTGATAAAAGTAATTGAATTTTTGTTGTGATAAGATTAACTTGTGGTAATTGTGAGCACTAGGAGTCTTGAGTCAGTACAAAAGAAACATACTGTACAACATTTAGGACACTTTTCCAAGTGTTGGATGTGGAGAGTGGTTTAAAAAAAAAAAAAAAAAAAAAAAAAAAAAAAACCACAACGGCGGAGGAATCAAGTCTCCGATCAGGATCTCTTCAGCTGGCTGCTGTGCATGTCCTGATTACCATGCACGGTCCTTTTTAAATGTGCTGAGATGGGCTTTAAACAAGATTCAACACTTTAAACCCCAACAGACTTAATTAAGGGTGGGACCTCCTCACACATGCAGAGATGAGCAACAGAGAAAAGGAAGGAGAGAAGACTGGATGTCTGTATGGGGGAGGGGGTGGAACTGTTGAGGGGGAGTAATGATGCATTTGTACGGAGGCCCTAAACAACTACAAGGGAGTTCATGTTGAATGAACTACCTATGAGCAAGCAGCCGCACTGGCCGAACTGGAATCCCTTGAAAGGTTTCGTACTGGCAACAGCAATCAAAATGTGAGGAAACAATGTATCATTATGTGTGAGAGGCCATCTGGGACATAATTTAGCATTACCTCACACACACATGAAATGCTCTTATTTCACACGAGGGGAACCCTTTTACGTGCACTTGTGAAATCCTCTTATGGATACTAGTAAAATGCTCTCACATTCACTATTGAATTATTCTAACACACACTCATGAAATTCTCTCACTCATGACTGAAATGCTCAAGTAGATTTGAAATGCTTTCAAACGAACACTTTCATGCAACTGAAACACTCTCACACAAATTAATAAAATTCACTATTAAAATACTCTCACAGGAAAATAAATCATTATTCATTAACACACCAAGGAATAACTCACAACTCAGTTCTGAAAAGTTATTTGCAAGATCATTTCAATTGTGTGTGTAACAGCATTTCAGTAGTGTGAAAGGGTTTCAATAGTATGTATGAAAGGGTTTCTGTTGTGTGAGAGTTTATCAGTAGTGCGTGAGAGGTAATCCTAAATTATGTCCCTGACAACCTTTGCTCTCACACACACACCACTAAATAATAATTCGCTCACCCACACTCCTGAAACACTCTCACATATTACTGAAATTTTGTATGTCTGAAAACATTTCAGTATTTCATTCCAGTCACCCAAAACTGTTACAATTTGGATCAGTTTAGCTGAAAATCCTTTCAGTTCACAGCAGGCTTTGGCCTAATCAATTTCCTTTCGTCTGAAGGTCACAGTTGGGTCTTCTGTGGGACGATGGTAAAATGTGACTTGTACTTATATAGGCCTACAATTGTTTGAACAAAGACCAGAGAACTCCAAATTGCACGTTCGAACACAGTTGTGAACTCTTGGTCACTTCCACAAACTATCAAGCAATGCAGCGCCGAGGTGGTGTTGGTTTTGGAAGCGGGGGAGGGGGTACCCCCGCGGCATGTTTAAGCGCCCCTGTCTCATTTCCATACAGCTTTAACATGTTTCCAAAAGATATGCATAATTACAGGGTTTGTACATAATTGCTCGAACACATTGCCGAGAAAAAGCCAGGATTTTTTTTATTGCATTGGCTGGTGGAAAAACAGACAGTTCTCTGGTCGGAACAATTAAAACAATGCCGCTTTCTTGGAAAGGAGTTCCGCTCTCATTATCATCGTTTCTTCCCACCTGTCAGAGTGTTTACCAAGACCTCGGAACCTTGGCATTGAAACATATTCATATTTTGTTTGTGTTTGCCCTTCCCTGCACTCTCACCGAAACACATCAGGTTTAGGCAAAAGGAAATGTAAATAAGATGTGGTCTGCGGCTGTTTTTCTTTCTCTGGCGCTGCAAAACGAAGCCTGCGAGGCGTCTTAAGGAATCAAAGGAAGTCCCAATGAACGCAGTTCGACTGCACCGACAGTCCCCTCACAGGTGCGCACATTCATTCGTCCTGATAACAGCAGAAATAATACAAGAAGCGAACTTAAAACAGACAATATGTACATGAAGAGCTCCCTTTTTATTGAAGTTAAGCAGTGACGCTTCGTCTAATCCCCTTCTTGACTATCTTTCGAGCTCTGACATTACACATATGGCACCATAGCAGGTATGCTTGCGTTTGCATGAAATGTCATTTTGTTGAGTGTTGTGTTTTCGGAGTGCTCGAGCTCACTAATAACCCCGGGATAGTGTATCTGCGAGTGTTGCTCGTGCTCTAATGGGCAAAAAGCCTTCATCCTTTCAATCGCTGTCACGGTGGAGAAATGGCTATTACCCAAATGCTTTGGCTACACATAATTCGTGTTGAAGTAACAGAGAGATGTTCCTAACCGGACTGATGAAAGCCTTTCTTTCTTTTGAAAGCACTTCCTTCGTCGTTTCGTCGCCACGCCCATCAGATCATCGTCACGGGAGTTGATGCGGCAAACACCGGTTAGTGGTTATCTCCGCTTCTTAAAATCAAAATTGCATCATTCATTTGCTCATCTAGAGTGGCATTAAACGCCTCTTTTGGAAAAAAGGAATATTACATAAAAATTGCCCCCCCATGTACAAAAATGGACAACGTAATCTGGTAGAAAACATCAAAATTTACAGTAAATGTTGAAGTATGAGTTTTGAGAATGAAACTTTTTTTTCTACCCAGATTTTATGATTCAAGCCAGGAAAGGGCAAGGCTTTTTCTGTCTTTTATAGATCGAAAGAGCTGAAGTTGAAAATGACAAAATCAGACAAGTAGTAGTAATAGTCAGAAGGGTTGGTTAAGATTGACAAGTAGCTGTACAGCCAAAATCCCCATTTCCACCAAGCAGTATTGTTCAGTTCAGTTGGAACTAAAGACACTGTTTCCTGTTAAGAATTGTCACTCCCGTGTTACAGTGGACATAAGAGTGGATTGGAAAAATGGTCCTTTGAAAACTATGGTGGATTCCATTTACGTGAGGAATTTGTGCCATTTGTTATTAGCACTGTTTCATTTTTATCTTTGAATTCAGTTACTGCACTACTAAAATACCATAAGCAGTGGAACTGAGGCCTTTGTTGGGAATCATGAACAGTTCCAAATACCAATCAGTGTTAGCACAAAACCTTTAGGCTTCTGCTTGGAAGCAGAAATGTCAGGAAAAGCTGACTAGAACCACTGAACTTTATTTGGGGTTAATAAGAAGCGCTTTTAAATACCATTTGGTAGAAACATGGCTTTTCCTCTTCTTCCTTCATTTAACAAAAAAGTTATCTCACACTACCCTCTGAAGATGTTTGATGATACTTAATTTGTAATCATTTTTGCACCACAATTATTTCTGGTTGAGGAACTACAGTGGGATTAATTTTTCTGAAATGTCACGGTCAGAGTGTGTGTGGCCCAAATTGGTCTCTACTGACAATTGGCAGACAGTGATTGCGCTTGGCTGCGATGATGTATTGATGCGGCAGAAAATACTTCTTCATCCCAGAACAATATACACCACTTGCAGGACAGGGAGGGGGGGTGGGGGGGGGCATAAAAAAATACACCCCTTTACAAGATAAAATTACTTTTTCCTCCAGGAAGTCAGAAAAATGATAGGAATAATACACCATTCATGGCGTCAGACAGAGGAGAGTGAAGGAAGGTGGGCATGTTTTATATGCGTTCTCATACTCGTATAGCCCGCTGCTGACCAGTGCACAAAACCTAGGTATCCCAATGTTTAAAAAATAACACCATTATTGGTGCCTATTGAATCCGGTTGCAAGCAATGCAACTTGTAACAGATAAGGGACCTGATGGAATCTGTCTTTGCGCTATCTGAGCCAAAATGGTCTCCGTATGAGTCAAATGGAGGCGCCGCATTGACAATTCAAATCGAACGGCGCTTTGCAGGCGGTTCACCCTGTAATCTACATGCCTCCCTCACCAGCTGGCCCCGGCTAGATTGCATTTTATATACAAAAGGCGGCCCTTTTCCCGACAAGACACGTATTCACCCGCAATCTCATAAGGTGCCGAGATTTACAAGTGCATCTGCAACAAGCGTCCTAAATAAAGTTGCATCATCTCGAGATTCATTTTAAAGTAGGTTTTCACGTGCACGGGAAACTTTTGAATCCCTCACAGACAGATTTACCGCCAAGCTCCGGCTTCATTTGAATGCATCCATCACATATTAGCATGACCAATTACACTGCGGGGCATGTTTTTGTCATGCAACATTAATAGATGGTTACTTTACACTGCACAGCTTTTTTTTCATGGAGCAGGTAACAAATCCAATATCCCAGCTTGCCTGTATGTCAATATGCCCCCCGACAGTTATAAATCACTTTCACCCTCACCATGCTACATTAAACATATACAATAAATGTACAAGCAATCCGCCCTTAACACGTAATTTGTTTTTCTGGGATTGCCGCGGGGATAACAGCAAATTCTGACCTCTGCAGCCTCGAGACGGTCCCTCAGTAGCCTCGCTTTCATGAATCTTTTAAGGCCAGGAGAGGCTGCGGTTCAAAGTTTTCTGTGAACCCGAAAAATAATAAGCTCACTGATTAGTGTGTTTTAAAATACCCCTGGCCGAAAAGGCTCCGGGTCGACTCTGGAGCGCTCGCGGACCATTTACATGCTGGGAGGCTGCCGATGAGGACCTTCTATAGCTGGAGGCGGTGAACACATTGCACCAGACACAATCTGCTGATGATGGATCGAGCGAAGAAAAAAAGAAAAAAATCATCCCTACACCTCAGACCTCACTGGGCACTTATTTAGGGCTGTCTGATTTTAAAGAGGAGAGAAGATGTTGGGCATCGATACCAGCTGGCATTCACAATGCTTCCATTTTCAGATATTGCATGATCCAATTAAGATGCTGGGAAGTTTTCCCACATACTAGACGAGACTGAGAACAGCTAAGTCAGTGAAAGAGATTTCATCAGCGTTCCTAAAGTCGAGCCACTTATTGAAATATGTGGAGTGCCATTAGTTCATGTTTGGTAGTCTGAGGGTAAAATTACACAAAAGCAAACTACAGATGCCAACATTCATCCATTTATTTTCTGTCGCTTATCCAGGAAGGACATTTTATCTGTACTTTCTACTCCTTCCTTTGACAAAACAGACTAATTCATTACCTTTTCAACCTCCAGAATTGACACCACAAGGTAAAAAAGACATAAATGTCGAGATTGAGATCGAGACCCACGCTTGCAACGTGCTGGTCTATTGGTGAGAGCTAATAAGAAGTCAGCAGGTTCTAGAGTAACTCCAGTTTGTTGTCTGCTACCAGAATGATTTGTGGCGAATGTGTTGGCTCTGCCTAAAAAGCAACCGCTGCTGTGTTCAAAAATTCTCAAGTCTAATTTGAAAAAGACACACAAAGGTATCAACCTTCAATCTTTTTTTAGATTACGTCTATTGCACTTAATCACAAATGTGAGTATAATCAATTCATTATGAAGGAATATGTTTGTGTCAGTATGTTTCATGTAATGTACATAATTTATAGTGTATTTTCCCTGAATGGTACGCCACAGCAACTGAACTTGAGTTTTTGTTGGAGAAAAATGGCATTTTTTACCATCTGTGACATTGTTCCCATGTAGCCATGAGCAGATGCTGCTGTAAATATTTTAGCAGTCCAGGACGCGGATGATATCCTATCCCTGTTCCCACACATGAAACATGTATGGGAATCAAAACACATCAAAACAATGTTTGTTATGAAAACACAATACAAGTAATATTGTCTTAACTGTGAGCACCTGTCAGAACAAACTTACAAACTTGAATGGCGATTGGGGTGAGCAAAATCATCGACAATAATTGTTTTGCTTAATTCGACAAGGTTTGTACAAGTGAACTTATTCGTGGTTGAGCATTTGCGAAATTTGAATATTCCTGATTTTGTTGCGCCCCGAGCCTTTCCTTCATTATTCTCTGTTTTTGTGCTCACATGCAGATTTTCTCTCATATAAAAAAATAAAAATAAAAAATAAAAAATCTGAAAGAAATCTGCAGATTTAAATTAGCCAATTAATTGATCGGGCACTATTTATAACCATAACCATATTGGTTCAGTAGTGCTCTACAGACCATTGGCAAACTAAACAAAGAATAACCCAAATTTGTGTTCTGCTACCTTGATGCTAAGACACAATGCAGAACGCTATGGACGCATCACTAGTCGTAAGTAAATATTAGTGTTTTCCTTATGAAACAATATGACAAAAATGTGGTGTTTATTTTGAGAGGCTGGAACTGATTAATGACATTTCTATTCATTTCAATGGGGAAAGAGGATTTGAGAGACGAAGGTACCACTGTACCAGTCTTATTATTATGTTGTGTGGCTGATTGAGCTTTACAAATGAATACAAATATCAGCCACCCGTCCAATATTTTGCACTTTGCTGCCATTCATTAAAACACCACATATCACCTCGCACCGCGGCAGCCAAACCTGCGACTTCTCCAGTCAATCCGTCTTTTTATGTGTCATTTGAAAGTTGCATTAAAGCTGTAAACTGGGACTTTCTGGGGACCCTGCTGTTTGGCTTTAACCTACTCATTTTTCAACCCACCCTGTGCATCTTCAATCCGGGACAGATTCATGGGAGGAGAATTTGGACGGGCTCAGCGAGAGGGGAACGACAGCCATCTATTCAGTTGTTAGGGATTCTGCCATGGGAGGAGATATTCAGCAGGAGCTGTTTGTAGCCGCATAGACAAACTTCTCTCTCTCTCCCACACACATTCGCCTCCCTTATTTCCTCTTATTTTATATTTAACTTCAACCTGTCAATTAAGGAGTGAGAGGGCAACTAAGAAAAAAAAGAACGGGGGGGGCGGGGGGGAGACGTAGACAGCAAGAGGCACAGAACTAATTAGGCAACTGTGTAATTTTAATTAGCTGTTTTGATAATTAAACTAATTAGTTCCCCTGTGGTTCCACAACGTGCAGCTGACTGCAGATTTTTATTTATTTATTTATTTATTTATATCAAGGCTTCAGAGGCTCCACTCTGTTGGTTAATTAGTCACTTTTGCATCAGAAAGCTTTATTGATAGCCTTAATTTGCAGTTGAAATGAGAAATCTGCTGTCAATAATTCGGATAATTGGCCACCGTTTGATTGCAGAGAACAAAAGTAAAGCGGCCCCCGGCTCGATGCGTCCGCAAATCCCCAGGGTGGTTCCTGAAAGCTCAGGCGCCGTGATCTACATATCGGCAAATGTGCTCCCTGCTGCCTGCTTCTCCGTCTTGACCTCACTAACTAGAGGAGAATCCTGGTAAATAAGGCCGGGATTGACCCGCCACGCCCGTCTCCCATCACCGTTCCCTCCTACAAAGCACCACCCACAGGCCGGGGCCTGTGATTCTCCCTCGCACACTGTAAGTGTCCTGCCTGCGTGATAATTGGAAACGAAGGAAGAGGGGTGTGGGGGGGATAGAGGGAAAGTTACTGCTTGCTTTGTAGCTAATTAGTGTCCTTGGAATTAAATGAGCAGCTCGTTGTGCACCTCCAGCTCCTCGCTGCCCCGTGTTTGTGAATTGAATAATTGATTCTCCTCCACTAATCAGAGAGCAACATAATGAGCCAGTTTAATTAAATGGGGATCTAACCTGGCGAACACTGGGAAAATATTTGCTCGTTTACGGTTAATCAGGAATAACACAGCGTGGGGGAAGTTGGCTGGGGGTACATCGGTTTGTGTGGGGGGGTAGTGACATATAGCCTGTTGGAATGCGCTGGAAAATTTTGTTCTTGGAAGTTAACTGTGTTTCACTACATTGGAACAGAGAATTCAAAAGTGTGGCTGATGGACGTCTATCTATGCTAATTTACGTTAGCTCGTCTATGGCGTTTCATATTCTATGTTAGCATTAAGATAGCGGACTCTTATTAGATAAAAATATGTGGTTTGACGTTTAAATATGCGATGTTTGAGGTTGCGGACTTTCGTGCTACGAAACTACAACCCCAATTCCAATGAAGTTGGGACGTTGTGTTAAACATACATAAAAACAAAATGCAGTGACAAAAAGACATTTAAGGTTCAGAGTGATAAACATTATTGTTTTGAGAAAATAATGTATTAACTTAGAATTTTATGGCTGCAACACGTTCCCAAAAAGCTGGGACAGGTGGCAAAAAAGTGAGAAAATAGAGGAATGCTCATCAAACACCTGTTTGGAACATCCCACAGGTGAACAGGCTAATTGGGTACAGGTGAGTGCCGTGATGGGGTATAAAAGGAGCGTCCCAGAATTGCTCAGTCATTAACAAGCAAAGATGGGGCGAGATTCACCTCTTTATGAACAAGTGCGTGAGAAAATAGTCGAACAGTTTAAGGACAATGTTCCTCAACATACAATTGCAAGGAATTTAGGGATTTCATCATCTACGGTCCATAATATCATCAAAAACTACAGAGACCCTGGAGAAATCACTCCATGTAAGCTCAAGGCCGAAAACCAACATTGAATTCGATACCTCAGGCGGCACTGCATCAAAAACCAACATCAATGTGTAAAGGATATCACCACATGGGCTCAGGAACACTTCAGAAAACCAATGTCAGTAAATACAGTTCGGCGCTACATCCGTAAGTGCAACTTAAAACTCTACTATGGAAAGCAAACGCCATGTTTCAACAACACCCAGAAACTCCGCCAGCTTCTCTGGGCCCGAGCTCATCTAAAATGGACAGATGCAAAGTGGAATATTCTGTGGTCCAACGAGTCCACATTTCAAATTGTTTTTGGAAATTGTGGACATCGTGTCCTCCGGGCCAAAGAGGAAAAGAACCATCCGGACTGTTATGGACGCAAAGTTCAAGCCAGCATCTGTGATGGTATGGGGCTGTGTTAGTGCTAATGGCATGGGTAACTTACACATCTGTGAAGGCACCATTAATGCTGAAAGGTACATACAGGTTTTGAAGAAACATAAGCTGCCATCCAAGCAACGACTTTTTCATGGACGGCCCTGCTTATTTCAGCAAGACAATGCCAAAACACATTCTGCACGTGTCACAACAGCGTGGCTTGTAATTACCATAACATTTATGTAACTATCCGTTAGCACATTCACACAACACAGATTCAGGAAAATCCTCATGAATTGATTGAAAGCAGTGTTTATGCTTGGACTTGGTCAGACTGGAGTAAATCTTGTGTTAATGTCAAATCATAGACCCGGGGGAGTGAGTGCTTTGTTTTGGCCCGTTAAATATTTACATCATTACACAAACACACTGAGCGTTATGATGAAATATGATAAGTGCATCAATTTAAATGCAAAAGTTGAGACCCTGAATATTTTTATGATATTTGACATTTGTAGCCTTCTCATGTTGAAATCGGGATTGAGTTACACTCACTTCAGTTGCTTTAGACATTTTGGAGGGTTGGAGGACAATTTTGATTAGTAATTACTTGTATTGTGTATTTATCATTAGGCCCTGAATATGTGCTGCAAAGGCACTCTTGAAAATGTTGGGCCAAAAATATCGGCTGATAAGGGTCAGTCGCATCCCCAGAATGTTTAAAAAATTCAGCTCCCGGAGCCAGTTTCCCTTAGCGCCAAGTAATTAAAAATAAACAAAATAGGGAAGTCTGCCATTTTAACTTGAAATGGACATGTTAGGGTAAATTGTTTGAGTAAAAGTTAACTACTAATACTACTGCAGTTTAATTAATGGGCAAATGATTCATATATCCGTGTATCAGTTCATGTTCAACTTGGATAAGTATTGCCTGACAGACATGTTGAGTCAAGCCCGGCATGCAGATGGCTCCAGTCGACTGACCTCTCCTTATCACTCCGGACCCCTATCCCGGGTTCCTGTAGGTGCAGCCAGTGGGTATTGAGCAGCTGATAACAAAGATGGCCCCCCCACAGCTTTGACCCCCGAAGTCAAACGCAGCTCTAGGTGGATTGAACCTGAGGTGAGGAGATGGTTATTCCTGTTCGGGCAGCAAAGTGTGTTTGATGAGTGCATCAGGATACATTAACACACACATACAAGGTCATTCTGTGCTTCCTGCAACTTCAGGATCATGAAATGTTTGTAAGGGGCTATTGCTTTTGGGCTTTTGTATGATTGGAAAAGGGCACAAAGACTTTACAAGAACAATGGTGGTCCTTAATATTGATTGTCAGGCGATGTGGTGGTTCACCACCTGCTTTGCGATCTGTTTGGGTTAAATCTTAATTTCTTTGTCACAGTATTTCTGCATTTCCTGTGTAGCATTTTCACTCCTTGTGTAAGTTTGATTATGTGTATGGATTGTTCTAGTTTTGGAGTCTTCTTGCCTCCGTGGCTACATCCACTTCTTTCGTAGTTATTCATTGTGTTACTTATTTGCATATCGCAGCACCCTTTTGTCATTGTTGTTTTATCTTTCTTATTGGTTTATGTTGTTCACATTATACGTGTGCCATTATTGTATTGGCAACTCCCTGATTCATAAATGATGACGAATGGGCAGTGCCATTAGGATTTTGGGGAGTGTTACAATAATGCCATTGCGATGGGAAATAGTGAAAATGAATTCCTGTACCAGCACCTTTTTGGAGAGCCATACCTAAATGTAATGTATTCTTCCTTAACCTATGCACCACCTCTCTACAAAGTTTGGTCTGGTACTTTTTGTGGATTCCAGCCAACTGTATCTCTCCTACTATGCCAAAAGCAAAGCTACTAGTGACTTTTTCACAGTACTGTACATATGTATACACTTTTTATAAACCACTGTAATATGCACAGGTACACCTGCGTACATGGTGAGGAATATTTCCTTGTAATGTGTGCAGCAAATGAATATTTTGCATGCATGTTTTCTAAGGATGGAACAAAGAAAACACTACAATTCTTCGGGCAATGTTTTACTGCCATGTTTTTTTTAATGTTTATCTCAATTCACAAATGGACAGTGGAATCTTTTGAGGAGCTTACACTGAATCATAAAAAAAAAAAAGGCCTTGTTGGACGGGAGAAAAAACAAAAACGTATCATTGAAATTCTGCACTAGAGGAAAGATGTAGAACGCTTTGAACCAGTTACCTGTCAGTCTTTTTTTCCTATGTGAGAAATGAGGGTTTCCTCCATGTTGTCTTTCCCCTGAGTCTGGGCAAACTCGATGCATGGGTTGGGAAAAGTTTGTGTCTCTTGACTTTGAAAGGGAATAGAGAGGAAAAGCTTGCAAAACAGCTCCGTGCACAACAGTGGTAATTTAACAGAGTCTGTTTATGAATAAAATGCGGCAAAGTAAACAACCTACGACTGTAAGGACCCATTCGCTTACAGTTTCTACCTTTTCACTCATATCAACTCCCATCATGGGGCTCCTTGCTTGTAATATTTAACCATGCTTTGAACATGGGACCTCTTGACTGTGATGCAGTTGTGATGACAACTACTTCACGAAGCTGCAAAATGAAAAAGTTATTGCTTTTAAGGGCCAAGTAAATTCAATGACGGTTTGATTTATTCCAAACATTGCTCTCTTCCTGGTTCTTTCTCTTCCAATTTCCGCAGCAACCTACTGAGGCAGCAAACTAGTTGGGACTGAATTTATTGTGCCCTCTGCTGGTTACTGCCAAGTAGTAGTGAACAGCAATTTCATCAAGCCCATCCCTAATTTGTCGAGTGCATAAACAAAGAATCTGTACAGACTCTACTGATTTCCCATGGTCCACTGTTCCAAAATATCCTCCAACAGGTCCGAGGGCAGTGTGTGAGTGATTGTCACCGTTAGAGCCCTAATGACCCGCTAGACTAGTCTTATTGTTATCGCCTCTATGTAACACTGCAGCTGTCCAAACAGTGGATGTTCACCAGCAGTCCCGAATCCCTCCATTTGTCTCAACCCCACTAAATCACTCCCCTCTGAAACATCTATAACACTGAAACACAACAGAGGGCGCAGAATGGCGGTCTGATTGTTGCCGTTGAGCGAGAGTGAGAAAGTCGAGGGCGAGCCAACAGAATAACAGGCAACAGCACATAACGAGCCTCATCCTGCACCTTCATTAGAGAGGAGGAGTCCCTAACCTCGAGGGGAGGGGGGCTATTCCCACAGTGCCCATTGCACTTTTTAAAAAGCCCCTGTTCCAGACACAGCCCACCGGAGATTAGTCCACTGCACCTGATTTGTCGAGTCCAGCCTCCCAACATGTTTTAGTTTAAAGAGGAACCCGCCTTAGATTATGGTGGCCCCGCGGGAGCTGCTGGAGCCTCCTCTGACACTGCCTACTTGTGTTTGCAAACAAGGCCAGAGTCTCTGCAGTAAACAAGGTATTAGGCCCTAAAGAGCAGCAGCCTCCTACAGCACACATCACCCAAAATCAAGAGCTTATTTAAACTGCCGCTGCTGACGACAACGTGCAGTTGCGTCAGATTGTTCAAACAAAAATGTAATGACAGACACACAGAAGAGCACAGACCTCCGCCAAGGTGGAAAGACTGTGGTTTGAAGGATTCTTGGCAAAGGAAAGAAATGGTTTTATTCACAAAATCTATTCAATATAATAGCACTCTGACAAGTATCAAGGGGTTATGAAATACCATTCCAATCCCAAAACTAATATTTCTAACCAAAACTGAATTGGTTCTGGCTATGTACGTACTGTATGTTTGCCCCTTGTCCACAAAGATGCATGGTAATCATCGGTGTAGTTTTCGGGGTAATTCAGCCAAACAAACAGTTCCGAAAACAACACGCCTTTGCACTTGCGTATTTTGCAGCGGTAATAACTGCCTCGACAGATAACAAATCGCCTTTATTGCCATGCGTTACTGGATCACTTCATTAAGATGCTTAGATGCCCATTAATGTCACTTTATTCATTTCATCCTGTTGCACACGCCGACCGCAGGCTTTCGTAACTGAAACAACATTATCATCATGACAGTGTGCTGCAATCCATTTACCAGAGGGTTCTCTGTAATAGCTCTCCAGGTACGCTCATATTCGCAACAACTGCTTCCCCCGAACAGAAGGAGGAGATGTGCACAGTAATCACTCTGTTTTCACAGAGAAAACGGCGTTATTATTCAAACTTCACTGTGAATAATTGAGCAAGTGAATGTGTTGGGAAGGGCCCAGAAATGAGACAGTAATTCTGTATGTGTGTGTGTACCTTCTTAGCATTCGCCTGCTGCCTCCCCTTTGAGGAGCAGCCATTACTAATCGCTAAGAAATTTCCTCCCTTTCTTACCTGCGGGGCCTGTCAGGTCATAAATGAAAAGGAATTAAGTAGAAATCCATACGTTTCCGAGACTACCTCCATCCAACCCCCACCTCCTGCAACCCTGACGCCGTATATCATTAGAGGAGCAAATTAAACATTAGCGCTTCGGCTGCCGCTAGTTTGGGCTAATTGCTAATCAGCAGTAAAAGTTGCCTGGCACGGAATATTGCTTACCATAAGCTAAAGGTAATTTGCTTCTCAAGGAGAGCTAGACCCTCTCGTCTGTTGTTGTCCAGAGCCCATGCCTAATTACTGCCGGAGGGTGATGACAGTCACTCAATGAAGATTAAGACGGAGGCGAAAAATGGAAATGTGCCATAATGTTGGCACGAACTAGAAGTGCTTCTGTCTGCTTTTCTTTAATTCTCTTTTCTTATTTTTTTTGCCTCACACTGCTCAAAGGGATGCATTATGGGAAGAGAAATCCGAGACATGATGCTACAAAACTGTCATAACAGGCTGGTTGGTGGAACTAGTTTTTGGGGGATGATGCTTTCTGAAGATGATGATAGTCAACCAGACTAACCAATGTAAGAATAAAAACTGGGTGGTGGAATCGACTAATGTCAAGTTTCTACACTGAAACTGAAAAATACAGTCAACCCCTGTTTATCGGGCCTACTCGAGACAGACATGAGTCGAGCCAAACACAAGTTTTAGGTATTTTTTTTGTCGACCCCTCGGGGCAACGGGCTTCATACAGGGGAGGGCAGTGTAATAGCTGAACACTGAGTGTGGGCTGGCAAGGCTGGGCCTAGTTATTGGCAGTGGTGAGGTCATCAAAGGTGAAAGAGCAAAGGTCCAAAGAAACATTCACTGCCTTTGACAGCTTTAGAAGTCAAATATCCATGTTAACTGGGGAGGCTGGCAGTGAATGGGTTTTAAGCTTGACTATTGGCTCAAGTCTGGGAGTCTGTGTGTGGAGTGCTTGGGCGTGAGTTGTAGCCAATAGCGGCTCTTGTGTGAATGCGCATTCTGTTAACGCTCGTGCTAATTAAGCGACTGAAGTGCATCAGCGACTGTCCTTCTTGACAATGTAGGAGGGCATTACAATATGTACCCAGATAAATATAGGAAGGGTTGCTGTCTGCTTCTCCTTTACATTGAAGTACAAAAATTGTTTTACTGTCAACCAAGTGAACACAAGTTCCCTTGTTACTCAATGAAACCCTTTTGAGGGTGTGGTGTTGAATGGCGATTGGTAAGCGTAATCCGCATGAATATGCGGCATTGAGGTAAAGGATTTATTTCCATTTTTTTTCTGTAAGGGTAGCAGAGAATCTCTTAGCATGACAAGGACAAACATCCACATACAAGACGTAACAGGAACTCAACTCTAGAATCCATTTTACTCAGAATTTTGGGAAATTATCTGTCATGGCAAAAATGTGTGATTCAAAACTCAGACACTTCCAACTCTAAACTAGATCCATCTTGATTTGCCTTTGTTATTCCCATTCTGGAATGGATCTGTGCTCAGAGACTTGCAAGTCAGTTGGCTGCCGTCTCCCTTGTTTCCCAAGCAGATGCACTGGGACACGTTTAGATTGGCTGTTGGAAATACCAACTCCGAGTTACTCAAGTCCAAGTTATGATGGATTGGGCCATTAAATTGGGAGCATTGTTGGGGTAGATAAGGAGCAGCTGCGTTGGCAGATGAAGAACAAGTGACAAGGAGAACGGGAGAAAAATGTGTTGGATAGGTTATGAATTGCAGGATAGAATGTTGTAGTCTTGAGAAAGTTGGGATGTTATTAAGAAGGGTAATAAATGTGAGAAAATGAGCCAACTAAAAGGCATAGAGAGTTGTGAGAGGTTTAATCGAAGACACAAATACTGCATACATGCTTTAACATATATGTTAATTCATGTACACTTACTGATTCCAAATAAAAATGCCCTCTGAAAGCATTGTCCATGTGTTCATACAGCTATGACACACTGTATAGCCTGGTTTTAGCGTAATATATAGCAGCATAAATGTTCTCATACTTGCAAATCATCATAGCAATACTCACTGGGAAATGTCATGTCTGCTTCTCTCAAGCTTTTCAGTGAGGAAACTACATTATAGCGTGCCTTAATGGTACTGACCCACCCAAATACCAAGGAGATTAGAAGGCCAATATCAGTCTCTTGAAAATGATGGTTCAAACTTCCTGTAAATGTGAACACTCATGTATGAAAAGTGGTCCCTTAAAGTTTAAGCGGGGTGCCTTGGCTTGACGAGTTTGGTTCGTTCCATGACCATGCTCGCAAATCGTCTTTCTCCACTGAAATGATTTGAAAATGCCACTAATCGGTTCCAACACCACAAAAATTTTGGAAATTAGTTTTTAATAAGAAAAATAGCACTTCAGTATTGTACTTCATACAAAAATATACAATAATAACACAATGAAATAGAAAGTAAAGATTAAATAGTTTGTACATCATGATTTCATGCTTCACTGCTCATTGACATTGTGCTGCTCCTTCTGGTGTGCAAGTCTTGGCCAACAAGTGGCAGTATGATATAGACATACACAAATACAGATTTCACAACAAGTTTGCTCAGTAAACTGCAGTAATATTAGTCATTTTTCGAAGACGATAAAGACTATCAGGCTGTATGTTTCTTAAAGGGTTTTACCTACCGCAACATCGATGCTAGTTTTGTTAGCCCATATGTAACGTTTTGCATTGTGTGATAGCATTATGCTAGCAGACTTTTGTGAGTTATGTAGTTTGTTGAAATACACAACGTGTAATTCTCTTTTTTAGGTTTAGGCCATGCCACACACTGCGATGCCGTCGAACCTAATTGGACTGGATCATCACAAAAAAACTTAACCCCGAACATTGAGCGATTGGATATATGGACACCCTGAACAGCAAGCCCATATAGGTGTTTAGTACTTCACATACAGTATATTATACTTTACCAGATTCATTAAACCATAAAAAGATAGATTAATAGTTGAGGAAGAAATGGGTTGCTAAAGAGAAGATGTGGGCAAGGATAAAAGCAAGACATTGCTGGAAAAATACTTTGTTTCTCTGAAGCTGTTGTTGTTCATTCTTAACAGTACAGTGGTTAACATTGTCTGTACTTTTAATAAAGGTTTTTATTTGCGGCATTTTTAAAAAAAAAATCCGATGACCAACCCCTACTTTAGAGGTTCCACTGAACAACTTCCCAACCCCTTAGTTACTCAAAATACAGTACCGCCAAACCATTGTGTACAGAAGTCAGATACTAGATGATCAGGGAGGAAAGGATATCTGTCTGTGCTGTGAAAGGCAGCCGGTTAGATACCACAACACTCCAATCAATACATCGTTATAGATCATAATCATGTGAAGGGTATAATCGCCTAAAACCTATCAATTATATATAGCGAGAGATAGCCAGGGCCTCCAAATCCTGGCCCGCAGCCCTCTTCCTCCTTGGATTAGGATCTGAGATTGGGTCGGGATCATTGGGGCTGTGCCCGGGCTGACCAGATATCAGATTAATGACCACTCCAGGGGCACACATCTCAGCCAGTCGTTAGAGGGAGAGGGAGCAGCCAGTTACTGAAAAATAAATAAAACATCATTTGGTCTGGGAGCTGACATAATTATCGCCTAAGATGCCGGCTCTGTGGAAACTACATGAAATATCTCAGACAGAATGATGTCAGTCTGTTTGGAGAGCAGTGTGCACATGTGATGGGGAAAGCCAGATCATTGGTTTGCATGTTGAAAAAATGCTACTAACGCAAAGGCATGCAGAGTTATCGTAAATCCTAAAATGAATTGGTGAGTATACAGGTGACTGATCTTCCAAATTCCTTGACTATTATTGACTGGCGACCTACTGACCAACCAACCTTTATTAGCAAGAGCCCACCCTTTCTTCGCTCTCTGCTCACCATGCATACCACCACTCACACACTCCGTTCCGGCAGTTTTATGAACCTCTTCATTGCCAAAGTCAGCACAACTTTTGGGCGATCTTCTTTTCGATTTTCTGCCCCAAACGACAGGAGCACTTTGCAACAAATAATTAAACCCACCTCATTCATCCCAATGTCATTATTTAAAAGGTTAGTAAATGATTGCTGCATTGAAGACTCTAAAGTGACAACAATTTAATATTACCCCGCCTCTCTCCCAAAGTCAGCTGGGATACAAGACAAGCACAATAGAAAATGGATGGACTGATGCAACTGTATTCCTAAATTAAACCAAACGGCAATTTATGTTTCTGTCTTCCGTTCTGGGTCCATTTGATGTTGCTATTATTTTCCATGGAAGGACAATCTAAGATTATTCTGCTCCAAAACGGAGTCTCGCTGTTTTGAACTTTGGTGAAAGCTCGCCACAGTGTGCCGCCGATCATAGCGATTCCACATTTTCCCTGTCCTGCGAGGCCAAGCTGGTAAGCCACTGGCATCCCCCTGCTCAAACACCTTGTTGCCAACAGCAAGGCAATTAAAGTCACAGGAAGTCATTTCACATGCGTGTGTCTGCAGCCCAAATCTCCAATCAGGAACCTGCCTGTGCGGTGAGGCTCTCTTTGCTTCCCACAACTCCCATATGTGGAGCCCTCCTGCCTCCAGCTCCCCCCACCTCTCCACCCTCTGCTTTCACAAAAAAAAGAAACCGCCTGATGGTTATGAAAAATCCAGCTACAAAAACAAATATGTATATTTTCAATTTATCTCACCTCCCATACCTGTCTGTTCCACACAAGGCTTGGCATCTCTCCTGGCTGCCCCTCCAACTCGGTATTTAAATTCAGAATTCCTAAGCGGATTTTCTCAATTTAGCTATACTTTTAATCTTTGTCGAAATGAGTGATGACTTCTTTCAATAAAAAAAAAGGGGAAAAAACTGACAGGCTTACAGCGCACACCGGCGGATTAGTTTCCCGTGGAGATGAGGTTTTCCTTTGTGCTGCCGTGTGTCTGTTTGATGGGGTTTAACACGAAGCGTTGGTGGTGAAATTGGATGCAGTGGGGATGGTGGGTAGATGGCCCGGGTTCGATACAGACCCCCCGCACTGCAACTTTGCCCTGTGCCTTTTGCTTCATTTTCCCCCCTTCCCCTAGGGTCTAGCGACTGAGCCTTTAAAGACTCATAAAATGATGGCCGCATATACAAACAGAAATAGTGCTGGCACGTACGCAGGAAGGAATATGCACACTCGCTTTAAAAGTGTCTCTTTTGAAAAGTCCATATTAAATCCCACCTGCGGCATAATCTGCTGCATCGTCCGCAATTTTGTTGTGATGGATGCACACCAAAATGGTCGCCACTGTTTGTCACTTCATACAGTGGAACCCTGAGTTACAGGTTTAATTCCACGCTAGTCTCTCAGATCAACCTTCCCCACTGAAATAAATGGCAATGCCATTAATCCGTTCCATGTTGTAGTCTATGTTATTTAATAAGAAAAATAGCACTCTATAATATTGTACTTGATAAAAACACACAGTAATGACCTAGTTAAATAGAATGTAAAGAACGAAACTTTTTTTTCTTCAATTCAATGAATATTGGGCTGCTCCTTCTGGTGTGTGTGCCTTGGCCACCGGGGTGGATAATACAGACATAGAGACACAAGAAGAAGAGTTTCACTGTAAGACGCAGCAATAGTAGCCATTTTTCACAAAATATAAGGAATATATGGCTTTGAGTATTTTTATGTTGGTATACAGGTGTTGCTACACTGTTTGTGTTCAAATATTCATTGCTTGAAGGATGGTTGTTTTAAATATACAACTATCTCTTTGTTTTATGCGGTTTGGCAGAAAAGTTCAATTGGGATGACAGTCAAGAGCTTTTTTTTCTTTTTTGAAGAAGAATTGTTAACTACCTGCCAAACTGCTGCTTGTTGTGAAATGAGTAGAGTTCACTGACGCCATAATGTGCGCGTATTGCACATTTGAGCGATGCAAAAAAATTGGCCTAAAGACATGTTTATAGCACCGTTTTTTTCAGGAAAATTAATTCTGTACTTCTTTACCTTTACTTACAATCGGTAAATACGTTGAATCAGTACTTTTTTTTTTTTTTTTTTGTGTGAGTACTTTTGCCACCTCTGGTTAGTATTAATACTTGCTAAAAACTAATGGGTAGGTGTTCCAAATGAAGTTTTCCTTCTCACTCTACCAGAAAAACCTGTTGATGTCATTCTTCTGACTGGAGGATACTTCAAATGATCACTATACATAAAGCAATGATAGCCGATGTTATTACTCAAAGGTCATCGTCATGACAGATGGGCTCAGTTTGGCTGGGCTCAGACAGTCTGAGACACTTGGCTTGATGGCGACCGGGAGCCTGGGGTTCCCCAAAAGCAGCCATGCTCAAAGAGTGGGTATCTATAGCCCGCCATTATTCCTATAACTCCTTAATCCAGTATAGAGGATTTAAGCTTCTTTGTTTGCTCATTTGACTGTGTGGGTGCCATATCCCAAAGCTGGGCGTAGGATTAGTCAGGCATTGTGTCAGTGGCTTGTGATGATGCTGGGGAGTTGGGGGGGGATGGGACTGCTTGATTAAACATTGGGAAAAAATAAAAAATATATGAAGTTTCATTTGTGGAGGACCTGCAATAAGGCAGAGGGCTCCCATAGGGACGTTAAAGCTTTCGACTATATGGGACGCTTTGGCTTAAATAATCTGTTGACTCATTTTTGCTTTGACGCAACCTTGCTCCCCAGTAACTGGTGAGGCATTTTAAGGAAGCTCACAGTGCAAAGAGCCATTCTCATCATTTCCTTTCTTACATATAAAACGGCAGCCAGCGCTGGGGCTGAGAAGCATGACAAATCACTGGATCGAGTCTTCCTGCTTGCACCTTTTGAGGTCAGGTGAGCAAAAGGGATGAGAGTGGGTGGGTTTTGGCATTCCTTTTGGCATTCAGCACCTGACCTATTTTTTTTTTTATTAATTGGGATGCATTACCCTCGAAAAAACTGTTTAGCCTGTAATGTAAACCATAATGACATTTGGTAAAACGGCAAGAGACAACAGAATAGATGCATGACAATCTTTTGACCCCCACGAGGCATCACACCTATTGTGATATGTGTGAGCTGAGCGAGAAGAGAGTGCACAACACCTTTTGCAGAAATGTTTACAGGAGGAAAGCTTTCAAAGCCTACAAGCATGCAGTTTTTAAAGCAGGATACAAATTGGAACATTTACCCTCCCTTGAGATCAGCATCAGCAAAAGCTCGATTCTCGAATGTCGCTGAAAGATTATCCTGAGGGATGAGTTGTACCAGAAAAGCTAACAGGTAGCTTCGCTTCTTCTAATTCTTCTACTATAGGGTTCCCCCGCATATTCGCGAATTGACACCATCTGGTGGCTTTGATGCCATCTGGTGGCCTCTTGGTGCGAAGGAACTATGTTGAAGTGAGTTGGAGCGATTCATTTAGACAAAAGTAGTGCTTTGCTGCCATCTTGTGGTATCTTGGTGTCGAGTAAAAAATTTTGAAACGAGTTGAGGCTCTTCATTTAGTCAAAATTAGTGCTTTCCCAACATCTTGTGGAATCTTGGTGCCAGGGAACTATGTGGAAGTGAGTTCGGGACCTTCATTTAGACAACATTGGTGATTTTCTGCCATTTCATTGCATCTTGTGCCAAGGAACGAAGTTGAAGCGAGTTCAGGAGCTTCATTTCGACAAAAATAGTGCTTTACCACCATCTTGTAGCAGCTTGTTGCCACGGAACTATGTTGAGGTGAGTTGAGGAGCTTCATTTAGATCAAAATAATGCTTTACCTCCATCTTGTGGCATCTATAGACAAAAACCTTTTGGGGGTGTCATCAATCACCTGTTGATTTTTGCTATTCACGGCAGGACTCTGTATCTAGCTCTTTCCCGGGTCGTCATGGGGACAAAATACAAATACAACATATACAATTACATATACAACATTGGGTCCACTGTCGGCATGACTAATTTGGATAAGACTGGACCGCCCCCACAAAATACAATCATTTTAGCGACCTCAGAAAAATTGGGGGAAAATTCTTGAGTTTCACATTTACTGTACCTGTATATATTAATATACAGTATCGTTATATTTATATATTAGATTAAGCTTGTCACACACATGTCATCCAGACACTTGGGAACTTTTTCAAATTGTGGGGGGAAAAAAAACAAAAAAACATCATGCGTGTCCTTTAATACAAGTAGAGCAGGTGAGACGGGGTCCAGGAAGAAATGGAACAGAGAAGCAAATTATTAGAGGCAATTAGAGACTCTTATTTCCCAAGTCTACCTGGCATCAGAGAGAATAATTCAGGTCCCCGCTTTTTATTCTTTATTTGATTATTATTACCATTCTGACCTCTCAGGGTTCCAGCCATAATGTGTTTCAGCAATTAGCCTTGTTATGTCGACGTTCCCTTGAAATTTGAGTGCATATAGTGTGCCACCATTCCCAATTGTCATATGTGTATATACACAGTGCATGAATGTATACATTCACTCGCCATAACATTAGGTACACTTCCTTCTTATAGGATCCACTATGAGAATGTCAAAATTGCCATTTTAGATTTCATTAGTTACTGTGCAGATGTACCTAATGAAGTGTCCAATAATAAAACGTCTTCTCCGCACGACTTAACCATCGCCTCCCCTCCTTCCATCTCTCTCTTCCTTTTCACCCTCGTGCTCCCATTCACTCGCTCCCTCCCATTTGCTATTTGAAGTAACTATTAGTGTTTTAACACCACAGGAAAGCGGCTTCATTGAAATGCAATGAAAACTGCGCAGAGAAGGCAAAGTTAACTAATGGGCTCAAATTTTCAAACGAATGCAAGATTAAAGTCAATTGAATCTCCCATTGGGTTTTGACTGAAACCCTTTGAAAAGAAACCCCACAGTGGGTTTCAGAAATGAAAAATAGGGCTTGTTCTAAAATATTAAAAACATTTTATACCCCTCATTATAGCAAGCAATAACATTTGTTCAGAAACTTACTTGTCTTTTTACCTTGAGGTGGCGCACATTTTTTATTTTATTTTTTTTATAAATTATTTGGGGAGGAATCGGTTCGCCTTTTCACCTCAGCCTTCCTCCGACATGGCTGCGGATATGTAACTCATTGACACTCCAGAGGGTGGGATATCATTGCAAATATATTCATATTTGATCCGGGGGGCTGGGAAAACTAGCCGCCTTCTGTGATGCTTATTTCATTGTGAGCATTTTTCTGGAGCCGTGATCCCGTTAAAATGAATGAGAGGGGAAGACGTTCCCTGACAATATTATCGCGTGTTGGCTGCCAAGAAAAAGGAGAAGGAGAAAAAACATGTCAGGGAATGGAACTGAAGAATAACCAACAGATGAATGGGAGTTGAGGGAAGAAAGGGGGATAGAAGGTGTTGTCTGACTTTAAACCTTAGAGAGAGAACCACAGAGATTCCTTGGAGGGTGTTTTCCACCCCCTTCCCTGCACTATTATTTAAGAAGCACACACAGCAGATCCTGCGTCAACTATGATGGCCTACTTTTTCAACTTTATATACCATGAATTAAATATATTGTACAACACGGGCCCACATTCCGATAAATGAAGCCTGCACGAACAACATAGGAGACATTGGGGAAACTCACTCGCATTCTTCGACAATGCATTCTTTTGGTTTTACTGACACGCATCTCTTCGGGCGTCTTTGGAGGAGTTTATTTTATGTGTCAAAAATCGCATTGGAGCCGTGAGACAAAGAGCAGCAGCCCCGCAGGAGTGACAGGAGGAGGATCTGAAAAGTCTTGCATCGCACGTAATGGGCTAGAAGTCATTAAAAACATCACTGCCGGCCTAATTAAGACGGGACATCTGGTCTTTCCTCACAGACTGGATCACGGCAGAGTACAAATAATTCCTCTATGACAAGTTGAGAGGTGTCATACATCTCAGTGATCGTCAATCAACATGGGAGTTCCTTCATCATTAATGAGCAAATGCTTTGTGTTTGCCATTTAAAGAAAACAGATTAAAATATATATAAAAAACATTTTTTTTTTGTCTCTGTGTGTTCCAAAACTGCTCAATATTCCTTTTATGTTGCTGCCAATTAGCTGGAATAAACTTTACAGTCTTTGATGATACCAGTCTTTGCACGGTGCAAAAAAAAAAAAAAAAGTAAGTTGGCTTGAGTTTTTGCAGCACTGATATCTTCTATTAAATGGGTCGATCACTGATTTGGTTCCAGCTGAAAGAACAGACAATGTGTTTAAAATTTTTTTACACAAAATGACGTTCTAAATTTCCCACACAAACACCAATGATTACACAATAGAGAATCATTTCATATAGCATTTTGTTTTTGCCGCCCTGTGGTTTCCCGCGTATTGCAAATGCCAGAAACAGGAATTTAACTAAACCTATGTTGGTGTTTCCCAATGTTTATCACAGTAATGTAGAAAATGTGGCAATAACCTCATGTGTGGCCAGTCAAACTGATGACTTGACAGGATATAGGAAAGACTTTCTATTGAATTGAGGCAACTGGACTCTACTTGGTTGTTGAACAACAAGAACATCCCTCAGGCGACATCTCCGAAGAGATGTACTCACCAGACATAACTAGAGAAACTCTACAACCTAGATTTAGCTGAAGAAGCCGTTTGGGTTTAAGGTGACGACGTCTTCAACAACCCAGCAACCCTGAACTGGATAGGCAAATATAGGAAATGGATGTAAACCAAATAAACTTTGCCCATTGAAATGAATTGAAATTCCATTATTCTGTTCCAGTCACTAAAAAAAAGCACAATTTTATTGTTGTTTTAAAAAAAGAAAAATAGCACTCTATCGTATAAAAACATAACTTAAGAGACTGAGAGGAAATACAGTGGTTTTACAAAGCACCATCTTTATTCTTACCCGTTTCTGCTTCTTTGTGGCCAACTGCTTATTCCTTGACAATCGTGCCATGTTTTTGTGGTTCAATTAAAAATAACAGAGTACTGTATATTGTATGTAGAACCTGATACAGGCTTGTAGTTTTAACATTGCAATGTGTATGTTTGTGGTCCTTAATTGTTTCATGTGCAGCAAAGCCTCACCGACTATCATTTTTTTTTTAGACCGTCCACTTCAGTTACAGCAGGCCTTGGCTAACACTGCTAGCTTCCGATAAGTGGCACTAAAAGTACTTGATTGCTCTGTGTATTTGTGTTTGGTCGTGTCTGTGCCACATTAAAACAGTAAACATCTGCCTACTTCATGAGCCAAAATGTTGTTTTTTTTTCCTCCACTCTCTGGGCTAGAGCAGAAGTAGAAGAAGTCGAAGCAAGCTGCAGTGGCCTTAAATGGTCAGAGAGGGGACATTTGGTCAAAGCACATCAGTGGGTTCTGCATTTTTGGATCTGCTGTTTAGGTGTCACAATAATATGGTGACCAATGAGTAACAATGTGCATTTTGAATTACTTAAGGGTTAAGTCGCCATAGTTGGACTTACACTCACCAAAACTGAGGTTTTATACACATTTTATAACATTCACAGACAAACAAAGAAGACTCAAAACTGCAATTCCAAAATCCAACCCAATCAAAATAAGCAGCACCTTTTCACATGCATCTCGAGGACTTTGCTCCAATATACATCACGTGGTATGTTTTGTACAAACAGGGTTGAAGCGAAAACATTTTTTGTTTTTTAACCATAGACACTGAAGGAGCCAATGCATGAAAATAATTGGAGCCCAAGGGGTAATATTTGTTCTCCTGAAATAATAATTATTCCTATGGTCTTTGTGTGCCAACACTGAACCACAGAGGGAAAGCAAAATCCACTATTATGTTTTCATCAATAAGCGTTTGAGGAGGTCTGTGGAGGCAGCTGTATATCATGCATGTCAACAGCCCGACTGTTTACATGGCTAACACATCTCTAGCCGCATGCTTATTTACCTTGTGACTTTATGATGGACCACATTATAACACTCGTTATTTTATTTATTTTTTTATCACCGAGGGGGATTTTTTGTTTTGTTTTTGTTTTTTTTACACTGCAAGCAGGTTTAAAATAGCTTCAAATATCTTTCTTATATGACTCGAGAAGTAATGGGGAATGGATGCTGGTAAAGCAGCGGGAGCATCTGCTTGTCATTATTGATTTGGGAAACATTTCAAGACAATAGCTTGTTTTTTTTTTGGGTCAGTTTAAACCAAGTCAATAGTTAAGATCTGCCTGTCGGACTGCTAAACAATGTGTGTATAAGGACCATCCTGAGAGTCACAAACATTGCAAAAAAATTAATACTGACTTAACGTCAATGGAAGGAGTCCTGACAGACTAATGTGCAATATTAAAATGGACAGTAAATACAGAGATACCTTGTCTTATGAATGAGCTTCAGAAACACCGTCAATTAGCGTCAGTTACCTTGCAGTGTTGAACAGGTCCAGTGCAGCCCTCCGCATAGTCTTTCTCCAGCAAACGCCTGTTTTAGGAGTTCAGTGTTTTCATTCGTGGTGGTAGAAGCAAGTCTTTCACTGCATGGTTTGTCAAGAACAGATCCTGTTTCGAGAAACTTGCCATGGATAGCGTCAATTGAACCATGCATTGGAGAAGTCTGACTGCCACATAACTTCTCAAACTGGCGCTGAACTGCATTCGAGGATGGAAAAACTTTTCACCAGGCGGCCATTATGCAATTTCAAATGCTGACAAAAACTGCAAAGCCTTAACTGTCAAATGCTGATGGCCACACATCTGTCCAAATGCCACCTGAAACAAAATATTAAGAAAAGGAAATATTTATGAGGGGCAGTCAAAAATAAATAAATTAGTGCAATTTATTTTAACCTACTAATAAATCTGTCCTCTTCCTGTCAGCCATTTTGGGAATGATGTCATTGTTGAATGCCCATCAGAAGCAGAGAGCTCTGATTGAATTTCGTGCTTCGGAAAGGGGAATCACCACTAAACATTTTCAAAAGGGGGATGCTGCAATAGGCTACAGCACAACCAAAAAATGGCTGTCCAGGATTAAAGACGAAAACCAAGAGCCTGCTTTGAGTGGGAGCAAAGGAGGTCGTGAAGTCATCAGTTCCTTTGGCTGGACAACCATAACCCATCCCCCATACTGAACCAATTTGGCAGCATCAGATTAGCACCTTTTTGGACCTTTTAAAAGAAGGAGTTAGGGGTCACCACTTGTCAGATGATGAATGAGTTAAGAAAGCTGTAAACAAACAAAAAACAAAAAAACTGGGTAAAAGTGCAGCCGATTGAATTTCACGAGGCTGGCATACATGCCCTTGCTCATCGATGGACAGTCGGTTTTGAGAAAATGGAAAATCGAAAAGTAGCGATCAAATCCACACTTTTTGGGCTTCATTTCTATACATATGTTGAGTTTCAACTGCAATAAATAAACCGAGAGGAAAATTGGGCTCATCTTTTTTCCTTTTTTTTTTTTTTTTTTTTACTGCCCCTTCTATTAACTTTAGGGACACCTTGTATGTGCCCTGTGATTAATTCTGCCTTCTACCCAAAGACAGCTGGGAAGGGCAAAAGCTCCCAGTGACCCTCAACAGCATATGTTGTATTAAAATGGATGGCTGTACTATACAAGCATACTTGACCGCCTCAAAGAAAGTTGATACCCATTTAAGTCAACTTTTATGAGCTTGCCAATTATTAAAAATCTGAAAACTGGCATATAAAGTAGCACACCTTTTAGCAAGCGCCTTAAATCCTGTGTTTTCTCTGTACTTTCTGATAAGGTCAAGAAAGCCAGAATGCCAGCATACAGTTTACCGCAGAAACTCTTTCAAATCAATTCCACATCCTTTTCCAGCCCTTAAAACAAGCTTTAAGTACATCAGAGAAGTCCTTAGCAGGTTGAAAATAAGGCCATTTCTATGTAAATGGATAATTAAAGCAGAAATTTAACAAATGCATAAGCTTCCCCATTATTGACATGTGATAGTCCAAAATCGTTTAGTCTTATCTTCACAATGATTTGCTTATCCTCCTCTAAAATGTTAATAAATGTTTCCTGCAATATTAAGCAATCCTCTCAGGAGGTAAATATCTGCTACGCAGTTGATTATTTAGCCAGGTCGGCTAATTCTTCCATACTCACACATCCGAGGCGGAGCGGCCACATTATATTAACTGCAAGCGAAATATCAATTTCAAATTGAACTTAGGATGCATTATTGATTGACCCGTTATATTGTTCCCCCGAGAGCAAGTGCCAATGGGTTATTGTTTAATATGAATGATAATGCTGAGCCTCTATCTCGAAATAAGGTCCTGGTGTCCTACCCTGGCCTGTGGAATAAGCTCTGATTGCCTCAATTGATACAGTGGGATTGTCACGGAGGCAATACTGGTGGAAGCTTAGTTCCCTCATTATTAGATCCACATAGACAGCACACATAATGTATGTTTGGGAAATTTGACTGTGCCCTTTCCTTTGACTGAGATTAAATTTTTGCAGTTTCATTGCAACTTTGCGGCGACTTTCTCAGCTCGAATTAACTATGACTTACTTACGACCGAATTATAACAGTAATTGCAATTCTGTTTTGCGCCACTAATTAGCTGTGCTGCTGCCACAAATAGGTGGCACACCAATTTAAAAGTTGAATCATGGCCACCATCTCCATGTCACACAGCTTTTTGAAACTGCTTGTACTCTTCTTTCAAGGCAATGTCACATAGAATTGAGTTGAGAGGTCCAAAGAAGAAACTAGTTTTCTCTGAGAATTTGGAAGGAAAATTAGAAATAAATTTGGCTTCAGAACACAACAGACACACACATTTGAAGTCCTGAAAACCAAAGCTCCGAAACCAAGCGAAAGTCTTGAATCTTTTAGATTAGATTAGCTCCCTTGGTGGGCGGAACGAAGTCATTTTCTTTGTTTGTGAAAAGAGAGTTTGAAGTATGCTTTATTGTATTTTGTCCTGATATTGTGTTCATTTGTACTTCAGGGTGTGAGATGACTGTACATGCTGTCTGATGATACCGATCTGCAAATAAAGTGAAGTAGCCGTCTGTTCATTGAGCTGAGGGACAGCTAAACATTAGAAAAAAATGGACAGTCTTGTACAATCCTGGCAAGACGTATAAGAGGAATAGCATTTTCTGTATGGTACAGGTAATCATTTGTTGTTGCTCGTAAACGTTACCTCAACAAATGCAAATAGCTACGATAGAGTATACTTTCAAATATACTTTCTATTGGAATTCTTAAGTCTCGTCATGATATTTTCACAAGGACTAAACTGCATGATTTTGCATTCAGACTGAAGGCCCCTAGCATCATAAGCAGTATATCACAGGGAGGGACTTTTCTGTTAATGATGCTTTATTGCTTGTTGTGAGACTGGAAAGCTTCCCTAGACGTGACTCCATGGTAAGTTTGGGCTGCCAGCACACATGTCACCGCACGCTGTTTGCTCATTAGCACCGGTCAGCTTAATTCTGCTACCTCTAGGCTGTGTTCAGCTCTCTGATGCCGTGGCAAATTACAAGTAAGACTACAAAATAAAGACAGTTCAGGCGAAAAGACATCAACTCTACAATAACAAACTATCTTGTACCTTGAAGCACAGGCATGAACTGCTATGTCACATTATATTTATGGTACTTTCCTGCTTAGGATGTATTATAAAAACAGATGATTGACTGCCAATACAACACATTTGAAAAGTTATGCTATTAATTTCCAAAAATCTCCATTAAGAGACTGATCTCGCCAGGATTTCCATAGCACATAGACTCGTGTGATTCAACCCGACCAGGGGCTGTTTGGGTTTGATCCAGTTGTCTGTCACGAGCTCTGGCTGGTGATAAGTACATCCAGTTGTAGGGCATTGATTAATTCATGGTGTTGCCTTTAAATATGCACAATGTGGTAATCCACAGAGACAAGCGTTCTGTCTCTAGAGGAGTAGATGAGGCGACATGCTGCCAAAGGAAACAGACCAAGAGTGATTCATTATTAAATAAGTCAAAAAATAATCAGCGACATCGGCGAAAGCACTGTAAGACTTGGACTCACGTAGATGGTGAATTAAATTAGCACAGCGGGTATTGCCTGGGATGATGGATATGTAGACCGACCAATGACTGCATAAACAGTTTTTGGGCAATTCCACCGACTCAGTGATCTTTTCTTGTTGTAACACTCTCAAAATAGTGCTTTTTTTCAACTCGCAATCTGATATTAAACATCGAACTCCTCAAAATGTATATTTGTCCATCTCAGGCAACTGTTTTATTGTACTGCTCCTCCGTCATAGTTGAAATATCATCAAATATACAGAAAAACAAATGAGCTGAACTTACTTTAGGCCTTCCCATGGCCTGCAAAGGATCTGAATGGTGCATGTTCCTGTCAGGCATGTGACTTCTGGAAAATTCCCAATTTTTCAGTGGGCTAATGTGTTCGGTAACAGGCCTTAGTGAAAACCCTGGGACACAACTGAAGTGTGAATTAGAACTAAATTATATATAAAAAAAAAATAAAGAAAAACTTAAATTATAGTTGGAATGGGGAGTAAAACAGATATGTTTGGCAAGTATAACATTTTTAAAGGATTTAAATGATCGTATTTCATGGTAAAGTCTAATTTTGAGAAGCACGAACAGAAGACAAATGCTGTGCAGTGTTAAAGATAGTTTAAATTGTATTTAAGTCAAAAAAAACTTTGGACTGCTGGATTCTATAACGATGGAAAATAATAAAAGAGAAACGGTATAATGTAATTGTTACATCTACTCAATATCTCGATTAAATGCAGTATGTGAAACGCACCACCATTGGAATCTGTTGGTGCGGATTGTCTGGCATATCTTTATTACTAGGAAATTGCATTATTGACAAAATGTCATCCACGGAGCAATGCGATGATTGAACAAAAGAGGATACATAATCGAAGCTCAGGATTCTGGCACAGCTTCTGTACAACAAGTCCGGGAAATTCTCAAAATGATTAGGGCACGTGGCTGTACACTCACAAATCACTTCTGACTATTGTTGGATTTTTTTTTTTTTTTTTTTTTTTTTTGAAGGAGAATGTATCCTCAACTAGCATCAACTTGATATTGTAGCTTTTGTTCAGTATCAACATATTGTTGGTGTAAATTGAGACAATCGTAGCAGCCCAGGATAGGGTGGAATTCTCCTTTAAAATGCGCCCCCATCTGTTTCTCACAGACCCCCAGAGCAAGCGTCGGTATCACACACTGTTTGATGAGCGCTGTACTCGCCTAATGGACCTGCAAAGCTCATTTGTTTGAAGCAATTATTCCGAGGCAACTTCGTCAGTGAAGTTTCCTCTCAGACGGCGCAGATTACTTGCTCTGTGCCTTACAGAGTGACTGAAAGGCATCAGCACATTTCCTCTGAAGCGGCCTAATGAAGAAAGAAAAAGACTGGGGGAAGCCATCTGTTGATATTTTGCATATGCAGAGGTGGCGAGGGGGAATCTACCCAAACAGCTTTCAATATAAAAAGAGAAGCAGCTATGAGTCAGTAGAAGGATTCCTTTTGGTGTCCTACACCTTAAATCGAAACAGGGATTGTAAAAGCACCCAAAAATGCATCAAAAAGACCTAAGACACTAGTTCATCACTCGAATTCACCACATTCTGTTGTTTTCTCATCCATTAAAGTCCAATTATCCTGGTTTCTCATAGCCTTCTCCAAGATACTGTCACAGTTACCAACAGTTTTGTGTGATAAACACAAACAGTTCTCTGGCTTCCTTTGTGTAATGGAGGCGAGTAAAGGGCGTAGCGTAAAGGGCGACGACATGAACCTCACTCCCGCGATGCTTTAAAGAGGGTGCTGGCCGGGAGCTGGCAACCCAGGCTTTCAGCCGAGCAGTTAGGGCATTTGGCTCTCAACTGATGATGACGGTGGCCGTGCGTGTTTGAGCCCACGTGTGGCTGGACAGCGCAATATCACTACTTGAACATGCCCAACATGTTATTGACGCTAACTTAATGGGAGGCTCTAAATTGTCCATAGTTTGTCATTTGGGTTTGAAATATATCATTAGTGACACCAGTTTGGGAACTTTTCTGACACACCTTGTATTCTAACTCTTTCTTTTCATCAGGTTACACATTTGCAAAATGTTTACAAAAGTTTTGGGGATGTTAAAGACCCCTAAAAGGTGATATAAGTGCCAGAAACCAGTCCGCGCACTGCTTTGCAAGAAGTATGATGTCACTTATGGTTCTGAGGTATCGAAAGCTATAGCTTGCGTCACACAGCTAATCAGGAGCAACTGAGTACACTTGGGTTCCACTCACTCACCTGGTGACAATCAGACTAGTTAACGGTATATAAAGGAGGGCAATGCTTTGTCAGTTGGTTGTATGTCTTCAGGGAGACAACAGTTCCCTCTCTGAATTTATTAGTTTTAGTTACCTTGTAATGCAAGATGTAGCATTGTCCCACTTCCTTTCTCGTGGCTCCCAAAAGTCGTTTTCATTTGGTTTAAGGTCCACTTCTTTTGGTCATGTGTTATTTTGATATCATTTAGCGGGTCAGCCATCCGTCCAGGTATTCATCCATCCATTTTCCGTACCGCTTATCCCCACTAGGGTCGCGGGTGTGCTGGAGCCTATCTCATCTATCTTTGGGTGAGATAATTAGCGGGTCATTGTGGTGAATTTTACTATTTATTAGTTATTTAAGTCTGCAATGTCAAGCTAATGTCAAACTAAATACAATACAAACTAAATGTTAAACATAAATACAAACAATTCTAAGTTAATGATTATTTGCTAAAAACAATCAAGTTTATCAGTTTGAACGTTAAATATCTTGTCTTTGCAGTCTATTCAATTAAATATAGCTTGAACAAATCACTGTATTCTGTTTTCATTTATGTTTAACACAACGTCCCAACGTCATTGGAATTGGGGTTGTCATTCCAAATGGTCAATGGTCATGAAGTACGGTAGCCCTAAAGGGTCAGAAAAACGAATAAAATCCAACGAAACTGAATGGAGCTAAAAAACGTCTTGAATCCTCTTGGACAGAGTAGTAAATACACTACGACAGCTCTGATTTTTCACTCTTTGACAGTTTTATCATTTTGAAAAACTTTAAGTCCACTCATCTAAGGTCTATATAGCACCATATAATAATTTTTTTCTCAGAACGTTTTCCACCATACAGTCAGATTTAGGGTGTAGTGCAGCTGCCATGGTCGCTAAACACTTATTAGATGTGTCACCCGCGATATTGCCCAAATAAATCCTCATTCAAAGACAAAAAGCTGTAGTGAGTTGACAAGCGACACCTGACATGCAAGGACATTAAATAGCACATTTTCCTTTTTCATCGCTCAACTATGTTGGATTTCCAAACCTTGGCGGATTTCCATCGCTCATCCTCCTCCACGGCTGATCAGAAGAACGTATTTGAAAACAGCCCTTAGCCAAGCTTAAAGGAGTCTAAGACGAGAGAGAGTAGGGATGGGGATGGGGGCGGGATCTCAAAATGGCTACAGAAGATGACAGGCCCAATGTGTTGCCGAGCCCGGATCTCTGCGCTTGATCCTTTCTGATTCCCTTTTTTTCCCCTTCATATCAATCCTTTGGATGGATAAGAGTGAGACAGCTCTTCCTGTTTCTCCTGTCTCCATTAGCTCCCTGGCGGATCTTCCTGATGTGAAGTGACTCCAGCTATAATCTCTCGCTACGTTTGTGTGTTGTACAACTTGGCTCGATTTAACTCAACTTCCCAGACTCTTTTCTTGGGGTGCTAAGAAGCACGAGGCCCCTTTTTCTCCTGAGTCGAGCGATGCAATATTATGGCCTAACACACAGCTCACACACTCAATAATGCAGTCAAAAGTGTCTTCTTCTCACTCAATCCAGAAGGGAAATCATTCTCGAACAGTTTCCTTTCATAAGTACCCTTTGGGGCTTAGCGCCACTGTGTTTATCCCAGCCCACAAATCACGTTACCAAATGGTCAAAGAACAAAATAAATGATGGCCGAGGTTTCCCGGATGGCGTTAACCGGTTATCGATACGATTTGATTGGGGAAAAAAAAAAAAAAAAAAGAAGAAGAAGGCGGAAAGCTGTAATTTTGTGCCTCGCCGTGCATAAAATCCACCCCCTGCCGTCTTGAGTAATGTTTATCCTCCTTTTCTCATAACAACCGGAATAAGTCCACTTGACATGAAGAGCAGCATCCAATTCCTCAGCTGGAGTGATTCTGAAAAGGACCGGGGTGACTCGCCTCCTCCGGAATTCTCACTTTATAACAAGCTCCCGCTCTCACAATGTATTCCACGGCGCTTGTTACCGCCGGAGATGGCATTTCAAACAACATACACCATGTAATGGAACGCGATCCAGATCTTTCGGCAGTAGGATTGGGCATCATTTGAATTTGAGCAATTCCGGTCCTGATTCCGGTTCCTCATTTCCATTCCGGTTCCAAACAATTCTCAATTCAGTTTCTTTTAGGGTGCTGGGTCAGAAATTATTGAATGGTTTAAATAAAGGGTGTCCAAATGATGCACGTCCATGTTCTTAGCAGCCCGCAGCATAGACTAAAATGAACATGTGAATTGGGGTGCTTTATAACCAGTATTAATAGCAAACCTATGAACTCAAAGGCAATGTGTGTGGAACTAACCCAATTGACTTAATATTCATTGATCAATGTTTTAGCTAAAAGTTAAATATAGCATTGTTAAAATAGTTATTTGGGACCGTTTTATCACGTCAAATTATTTAGATATACAAGTTTTACCTTGACTTCCTGTTTTATGCTTGACGCGTTTTATTTTGAAGGGTCCGCACCGGAACTTGAAGTAACTTCACACAACACCGGTGAATTTTGAAAAACGAAACCTAGAAGGCAAGAAAAAGAGCAATGAATGGAACCAAATGCTAGATAACGTTGATTCCTTTACCTCCACACCAATGAGGCACAAAGTCAGCGTTTGTGATACTGTGAGACAACGTTTATGTGAATGTAAAGTTGCCAGTTTGACCTTTGGTGAAGTTTTAGCTCAATGTTTAGCTTTTTTTCCTTTTTTTTTTTTTGTCATCGGCTCTTACGTTGGGTTTAAGACTAAAATAAACCCTTAAAACCATCAGTTCAAGAGTGCAACCCACCGTTTAACTTGTTAGCTGGCTCAATGTTGGCATAGACGTATTTTATTGTTTCACTCACCCAATTTGACTTCACTGAAGTTTATGAGGTCATTTATTTGACTTATGTTCATCGCTGCCATTGGGCACAAGCCCGTCTGTGCGCGTTCTTCCTCGTTGGCTTTCGCCTCTTCTTCGTTGGTTTGCGGCAGTTTCTTCTGCAGGATCGGCGGACTGGAGGCATCGAAACTGGGAACCGAAATGTTTTCATTTGAACGATTCCAGAAGAACCGGCATGTTAGTCCCGCTTCCAATCGGTTCTGGATCCCCGATGCCCAACAAGCAGTCTGCTTTAATTTCTTGAAGTCTCTGCGCCATTGGCACAATGGTCACTGTACCAGATAATCGCGCTCTTAGTGATTTCAAATCACTAAATTGCTTGAGGACTTTGCATCATTTGCACAATTGTTTAAAAAAAAAAATTTTTTTTAAAAACCATCAGTATTACCACATTGCCGGTAACCTTTCATTTCTCAGTGACTCTCTGTACTATGATTTTCTGTTTTGATCTCTCAAAAGTGTTTTCTGTCAAATGCCTGTCTGTCGTCGTACTAGAGTGGCTCCACCTACCGGAGACGAATTTGTTGTGTTTTTGACATACTAAATACTACTAAATAGCGATGATTCCGTCTGAAGATTTGAATCTCATCTCCCTTTATAGCATAATGATGATCAACCGCATTTCTTGATGTATCTTAATGCTTTTACGCAGAGTTGTCACTATACATATTTCTGGGCTACCCTTAGTTTTGAGGATTTTTTGCGCTGATCATGCTGGCAGTGACTCATTGTCTTTATTCACCACATTAAGTGAGTAATTCGGTTGTGACTACTGGACTCAACGTAAAAAACACAATTTTAGAGATTCAATTTGGATGATCATTCCATGCAAAAGCAGGAGTTTCATTATTGAATATTTTATTTTGTTTGTTTGATGTCTAGTTTTTAAAAACACACTTTCATGTCATTTTAAGTGAAAATCTGAAGCAATTTCCTTTCATCTGTTTGAGCCTATATGTTTAATGTTGATTCTGTGCGAATCAGAGAAAATCCAAAATCTTGTTTTTAAAAATCAAGGACGTCGTAAAATCATTCCGCCGTGGAAAAAGTTCCAATAAATAATTAAAAGCTGAAATGAATGACATCTGTGCCCTTGATGTTCAGATGTAACTTTCTTTAACAAACCTTAGTTTCCCATCTCTACTGATAATGAATATATATATTAAAAAAATATATCCATCTTGCTGTTTAATCATTTCACAGATACCAAACAACAGTTGCTACAGGAAAGTAGAGTGACAGAGCCTGCAGCCTTGTGAAATGAAGTGATTAGCCATCTTAATTAGCTGTCGTCTTTGGCCCTGGCCTTCTCTGCATGATGGAAAGTTGTGCTTAGAGGATCAATATGAAGTAAAACAACAGCCACCCACAAGGCTCCTCTTAATCAACCATTGCTTGGCTTGAAAGCTGGTGTGGGGGCATATAGAGAGGCCGGCCATATAGGGTAGATGGCACTGTGCTCTCAGTTGACTGGCATCTAATGGGGTCATTTCTTTTGTTGCAGCCAATTTTAAATTATTCAATGATATAGTTGTTTTGTTTTGTTTTTTTTTAATTGAAAGTGTCATCTTGTGGCATCTGGTGCCAAGGAACTATGTTGAAGTGAGTGGAGGAGCATTCTTTGGTCAGGACATAGCGTCATCTAAAATGAAAAAAAGTGTTTTGCTACCATCTTGTGGATCCATAGGAAACTACAAATCTTTTTGGGTGGTTTTTGCTATTTGCTAATATAGTATTGTATAAAAACATACAGTAATTACATAATTCAATGGAAAGAAAAGAATTCAACAGTTGTTGCCATGGTCTCATTCAACAAAGCAGGGTATGTCAAAAATACTTTTCGTCCTTAGTCCCTGTCCCAAATCTTTCAATGTATTTGCTTTCGTTGTAATTGTACAGAATAGCAATAATCTGAAATGCAGTGTGTCACGTTAAGATTTAGACAACTCTTAACCAACGTCTTCCACTAGTTGGCGAGGCTTCACACTATTGGGAGTGGACGCAAAACATATGAACCGACCAAACGATCTAGAAATCTAACTGCCAAAATTAACTCACCTATTTTTGCAGTGGTTTGCGTTTTAGAGTGCCAATTAGCAACCGGAGGGGGGGCGGGGGGGGGGACGGGTCTGTGACCCAAATTGGTCCCAGGAACAATCTCACAATTAATGCAGACTGTTAGTGGGGAGATTCAGGCTTTTAAAGTTGTAAGGGAGGGGTGGGCAACTTTATTTTTCCCCATCCGGGGCCATTTTAGTTATAAAGTCCTACTAAATGTATTCTTATATACAGTATGTTAAAACTGCATGGTGCTCCAATTAGCTTTTTTTGTATGGCGTAACAACACAAATAATGCCGACAGTTTTAAGTTGCAACTATAACGAGAGAAAAAAATCTTAGGCCAATGCACGGATACGGATAATCAGGTTTAATTGGAGCATTTTCCCAAAATATTTCGCTCAATGACAACAAAGGCCCGATTATCACATGTCACTGAAAGATTATCCTGACTGATTATTTTATGGTGTTAAGAGGAAAAATAGTTACGTGCAAAAGTGGTCCAAGTCCAAACATCCGTCCATCTGTCATGAAAAACGATCAATAACATTAAGTCATACTAACATACAGATGCACTGACACCAAAACTTAAGCATACTTACTTACTTTTTTTGGGATGTGGGCCCAGTGTTGCACTGATGCATCAGGGAAAGTGCTGAGTGCAACAATGGACTGCCCCCAGATGTCAAAGTTAGAACTGAACCTTGATTTTGACCAGTATTGATGTGAAAGATCTGCCTTCCTCTTCGCATTTTTACACTTTACTTAAAATTGACAGTTAGCCCACTCTAGTTCGCAATAGCTCAATTATGACCTATATTGTTTTATTTATCGAAAATAGGACTTGGAGACTAATGGAGCAGTCTAGCTTCTATTTTTATTATTATGTATTTATTATTCTTCGTTAATGGTTTAGATGGTAAAAATTGTTACGTACATTCGAGGCTTTCGCAGTTATCCGACTAATTTAATGATTTGAGTCTTTGAATTTGAAAAGTATACACTACAATTTTCCTATAATATTGCAAATTTAGTCTTGTAATATGACTTAATTTTGACAAAATGGTGATTTATTTATTTATGTATTTTTTTTACTTTTCCCCCCCCCCACCTCCTTACCCTATTTTATATATTTGTATTAATGTTATAAACTGTTTTCTTTGTTCACACACCTCCATCCACTGTGTGCCTTCCATGAGTTTGTTTTCCGTGATGACCTTTGTCTCTTTTGTCACCGTGTCTTACAGGCTAGAACGGCAAATGATTATGGAGAAGACGTCTGGGAAGCAATATCCCATCTTCAGCCAGAAGAGAACAGTTCTCATAGGTATTAAATTGACTATTCATTCATGTGTGTGTGGCGGTGGCTACCGCAAATCCAATATAAATGTCCCATTCTAGGCGGCACACTTTGACTGTCAACTGACTGCAATCAGGGATTGTCGGCGAGAGATTAAAAGATATTTTCCTCTTCAGGCGGAGTAAATTGGTTTTGGATTAAGGCTGATTGATTGCTGCTGAGGTATACAGCAGTCTGTTTGAGATGTTCAGTTTCGGAACACACAAGTAATTTCAGCCCAAGCTACTCAAGGAAATCGCACCGGATGGAATCGATAGATATTATGTAGCAGTTACCAGCAATGCGCTGTTCAAGGTTATCATCATTAAAGGCTTGAAGAAATATTATTCAAAGGAAAATCTCAGAGTTTGCATGTTAATATGAGATTCAGGAGTGTAGCACATGTTAATGACAGAGTATAATAATCACTTTTTTTTTAATTAAAGTGCCATGATTGGAGGTAGAAGGTCTAATTAAAAGACATTGCTGAAATTGCCTCCAACTTTGTTGGTCAAGCCAACTTTTTCCATCCAGTGGTGCCTTGACTGCGCGGCTCCTTCTGGTGTGTGCGCCTTAGCCACCAGGGGGACGACGACAGGATGATTATTACGCACTTGTGTCTGGCTGCCCACAATAAAAGGCAACTCTAAAATTCTCTATCCAGGCGAAACAGCGGGTCCAACTGATCCGTTATCACATCATCATGCAGTGAAAAAAATGTATTTTTTCCCCTACTTCATACAATGGGTCCCGTGTGATCTCTGAGATACTGGGACGCTTGATTCCCACCCCAAAAGAGAATTTTCAGCAGGTGACTTAACCCACTGTAGAGCAGGTTAGCTTGACAGCACAGGTTACCATGGTGACATGTCCCGCTGAAAAGTAAATTAGCTTTTCGCTAAAAGCTGAAGGTGCCTTGCCATCTCTGCATGCTTTGTAGCTTTAATCTTGGAGTGTTGAAAAAAAAAAAAAAAGTGAGCAAAAGACAGCAAAAGCATTTTAACAGGTGGAGGCAGCAATTTTTCTCTCTCTACTGTGTGTATGTGGCAGATGGACACGCTGGCAAACACAAATACCCTCCACGCCCCTGGCACCGCGTCGAGAACTTCACCAAGCAATCAAGTAAGCCACTTACCAGAAGCTAACACTCATCTGTCCAACCAATCAAACTGAATGCAGCTCTGCTTACTTTGCACAAAGCTTAAGCACTGGCTAAGTTAATCATATTACCTCGACAGTTTTACAGTAAAAACATAAAGTAATGAGAATTAAATAGAATGTAAAGAATTCAACTTTTTTTCTATCATGGTTAGTTTATTGTGCGGCTCCTTGTGGTGTGTGTCTTGCCCACCAGGGGGTAGTGTAATATACACACAGTTACAAATGAAGTTGACAGTCAGAACTACTCAGGAAGCTGCAGCAATGTTAATTGTTGTTTTTTTTTGCAGAGGATAAAGAATATATGCTTATCAGTATTGTTGTCTGTCTACACGTGTGTCGGCACCGTGTGTCCAAATATCTGTTGCTTAAAGAGTTAACAGTGCAACATCGATGTTGTTTTCGAGTGTGTGTTAGAATTAAGCTAGGGGACCTTTGTATAAGGCAAAGTTATGTGGTTATTTAAATACAAAGCGTGTAATTCTCGTGTTTATTGTTTTTTTTATTTTGAAGAATTGTTCACTATCTGCCAAACTGCTGCTTGCTGCGAAGTGAGTTGAGTTGAGTTGAGTTTGATGCAACTGTCTAGCAGACCGTCAACCATCAATCAGAGCTATTTGCCAGCTATATTTATCCAAACATTAAAAAGTACATTTTCCATATGTCTTTAATTAAGGCGCTGACATCATTTAGGGCCGCCAATAGCGGCTTTCCTTGCTGAGGCGTTGACAACTGTGCTTGCATTTGCATTTTGAGTCATAAAAACACTGCATTAGATACTATTAGATCTTATCTTATTTTTTGATATACTATGGATGAGTTTTGTCACAGGGCTCATTTTCCATCATAAAATCTCATGACATTCCATTCGATTTGAGCCGATGGATTTAATTGAAATAACACATCTCACGTATGAATTTTAAGTGTCGTTTCAATCATCCTCCGTCCTCTGGATTTTTATTGGCTGTTCCCAGTCAAATGGATGAATGAAACGGCCTATAACGCCAGCGCTGGCTCTTCTGACTGCTGATGTTCTCCTGTTTTATATTCCCACTAAATGAATAGACGTTTGAATTAAGTAATCGCCACTAACTCTCAGAGGAGTAATAAGAAGGGTCAGTACTCTTTGGCCCGTGTCTCTCTTTGGATTTGCGCTGTTCCCTTCTGACCGATTACTGACAGAAGGTGATTCTCTGGACTTTTTGTGTGAGAAGAAATGACTTGAGACAAAAGTGCCCTGCAAGGGGGTAAGAGGAAAAATTGTCATTAAAATTACGTATCCCTTGACCCGCCCGCTTCAAGGTCGGAGCAATTATTTAGCGTGTGTTTAAGGAGAGCTTTTGCCGGTCGTTAGCGGAATATTGGGTCGTGTGTGTCGGGGCGTCTGAAGGACCAGGGTCCGGTCCTTAAGATCCTAAATGGCCTGAAAAGAAAATGATAGCAGAAAGGAATACGGGAAGGATCATGGGAAGCATACAATGAGGTTGAATATGTACAATATTTCAGCCAAGTCAACATGTGATTACAGTCACACAAAGGTCTGGGTCAAAGTTCATTTAGCTTAATAGTGTCATTTTGGTTTCTCTACAGGATTTCCAAAAAAAGTTATAGCCATTGTACATGCACAGTTTGGACATTTACAGGTAATTCAGCGATTCTGTCACGTACCACTAGAGGAAGCTCACGTGCCACTACCACGTTTTAGGATCACTAATTTTGGTTGTAAAATCACCTTACGTGTACACTATGTCTTTGGAATGTGGGAGGAAGTTGGAGTTCATCCCAAGAAAGCCCCATGGAAGCATGGGAGAGAATAAACTCCAGACTTTCGAACACATAACCTCTTGGTTGCGCTAACCGCTAGACCACCGTGCAGCCTCTCCTTCTGTTTATTTCCATTATGTGCAAGGCTCCACTTAACTATGAAGGAAAGAACACATTTCATCATTTGGAGGACAGGCCTAAATTGGGCAGCATGCTGGACTAGTGGTTTGCATGTAAAATTCAGTTGTATTTCACTTTTTTTTTTTTTTTTTTTAAATACATTTGCATTTAATATTCAAATAGTGCTTAAAGCTTTTATTTCGGTACAGTTTGTGTTAACTGATGTGTAATACAATTTTAATTGAATCTTTATTGAAGTCTCTTTTATTTTCCTATATTTAAGCGCAGTGTTGATGTTCAAACTGCATAATGTTACAGTTGCAGTTTCTGGTATGTGCGCTATGTGGGGCCACACAGCGCGGCATTTCCGGGAGGATGCGGCAACCAATTCACAAATTATTTTGGGGTTTTTCCACCAAGCTTTCGTGGGGACTTCTTTGCCTTGATCCCTCAAAAACGTCCTCACACTAGAACCACTTTCATGGAAGGTGCCCTTGTTTTTTTTTTTTTTTGTTTCCCCCCCTGACAGTGAAAACACGTGACATTAGCATCTCCCCCGTGATTTCTTGTTTTAGTACAGCGGCTAATTAGACGGGTGATCGGAGTGGCACTGATTGGCATTACAAAAAAAAAAGCTCCGCGATCACTATTTTACTCTTTAGTGCGGCACCCAGCTTCTCCTCTCAAAGTTGCCATCAGAGGAATTATTTAAGATAAAAGACATTATGGAAGTCTCCCTTGACAGATTATCATTACAACCCTTTATGGGATTTTTGGGATTTTTTTTGTAACTTCCTGTGTCACTCACACTGACTCCCAACGGGCAGGGAGACATGGGGGAGTTGTGTGGGGAGGGGGTTAGTGGGGTGAGTGAGTGAACACTGTCAACCGGAGTTAGTCTGGCTTCACTACAAAAGGTTAGCACATCTGACTGTCAATAGTAAAGTCTTGTGGGTGGGTGGGTGGGTGGGAGGAGACATTGGAGGTGAGGTGGTGAAGGTGGGAGGGTGGTTTGGGTGGTGGGGGGTGGGGGTTGAGGGGGCTGCGCTTTGAGAGAAAGAGATACTTTGATATTTCGGAATGTAAGGAGGGTGAATGTGGAGAACTGGAGGTTGGGGATCTAATTACCGGGCCATAATTGGGGGCTGGGGAATAGGGTTGCCGTCCTCTCAACTCGCTGCAGATCAATTATGTTAAGAGAACATCTGTAAGTAGAGCTTAATGAGGTCCATTAGAGCAACATGCGCTGCCTTCCCTAACGGTGCTTGTCAGCTTCTTGGATGAGCTGGAGTGTGCTGCTGACTGGGGACCTGGCGGAGGGGCTTAAATAGGAGAGCGCCGGCTCCACTTGGAGAGAAAAACCAGACGGCGGAAGACCGAGAGGAGAGAGGAGTTAATACGGACACCGGAGAACTTGAGGACATTTCGTTGCGTGACTTTCTATCCCCTGCGCCGATTGGAAGTGACGAAGTTGGACGGGGAAGATTTGGATTTTGGACGCCACTGTCTCCACTTCAAGGTAAGCCTTTAAGTGTGTGTTTTTGGCTGTGCGTAAAATGCGCACAAAGGGGCTGCGAGACGTGTAAGAATCCAAAACGGTGGAGTGTTTTATTTTCATCCGTCCATTCATACGGTGCAGATTCATTTTGGACACCCCGAGTGCTGGTGCATGAGTTTAACTCCCCCCTTTTTAGGCTGTGCGTAAAAACACGCGTAAAGTAATCCCAACAAACTGTCTGTAATGCGTCTAAAAATCTCAAATCTCTTTCTGTGAAAGCCCTCATCCATCCTGCATTCACACTGAGGGGGGAATAATGTGCGGAAAGGCGGGTGCGAGGGCACCGGGGGAGAGAGGCTCCGCGACAAATTGCATGATTACCAAGATAGGCCGCCTTGAAATAATTCAATCCATGACAAAACCTAATTACGACCAGGTAATACCCCTGTCAGCTTTAATGCATCTCATCACTCATAATGGCGCGCGGAGAGCGTTTTATGACCCATCTCATTATCGCCGCCTTTTGAGGCTCCAATCCGAGTGCCATTCTGTCTCCATGCCTGGCAGAATTTCAAAGACAACAACTTAGACGTAGAATATATGAAAAGTTATTCGAGTAGTTTATAGTGACGATTTAAAGTTAACCCCCCCCCCCAAAAAAGTGCCACACAAGCAACTCTTTTGAATGCTGATTAATCCAAAGAAAGTTGCCAGGACTTTAATCACACCACGTTGCAGAGGGAAAACATATGGAACGCAATTTCGTGACACATTTGGAGCTTGGTGACGTTGCCAGGGCGCTTAATCGAGCGTCGAAACGTCGCGAAAAGAAGAAAAGTTAACAAATTGTCGTGCATTTGGTGCAATTGAGTTTATTTCTCCCTTTACGCATCCATTTGGTTCCTCATAACTTTGTTGTTTTTTGTGACGCACGAGTGGAGCAGTCGAGAAGTAAATGATTGGGTTAGGTGTAAAAGTCAACGTGTTGATGGGGGGGGGGGGGGGGGGGGGGGGTCGACTGATGCATATGGAGACGCCGGCCACACACCTCGCGCACTTTGCAGAATTGCGCAGACCGGCGAGCACCTGCAGCCTGGCTGCTGACCCTCTTAAGCATAACTATAAGTGCGTGCAATCAACTTGTTGAGAATGGTGAGTGACTCATTTGGGGTGGCTTGGTTGGATCGGTTTGCGCACGCAAGACGTTCGGGGGGATTTCGTGGCTGCGCCGCGGAGGAGAAGCAGCATCTCTTTGTCGTGCTGTCACTCGCCTCTCTCTCTCTCTCTCCACCTCTCTCTCTCTCTCTCTCTCCACCTCTCTCTCGCTCTTTCTCTCCTCCCTCTCTGCGTGTGTGTGTGTGCGCGTCTGTCTCTCTTACGCACACACACAGCTCCACACTCTGGTGGCAAAAACCTGCGCGCAAACAACACGCTCGACGACCTTTGCTTCAATCCCGCGTTTTGCTGATCGGAACCTCATTTTTTGGGGGTGTTTTTTTTTTTTTTTTTTTTTTCCCCCATCCCTTCTCATCGGCTGGATTGCACAACCCCAAAGCCACCCCCCACCCTCACCCACCGCGCGTTTGTGTGTGTCTGCGCGCGCGCGCGCGTGTGTGTGTGTGTTTATATATAAAACAAAGCCAGCTGCTCGACCGGACCGGGTTGCATGCTGCTGAAGCGGCTCAACAAATGCAGAAAAGGGAGAAAAGTTTCGGTAAGAAGGCTTTTTTGCTGTTGTTGTTGTTGTCCATCGTTTTAATCTCCCCGCGAGGCGTTATAACGTGATAGTCACTATCGAATTAGCTGCACTCCGCTGCCATGGCAACGGTAATTAAAGTGATCGGGTGAAATGTCAGCGAATTGTGGGAGGTTTAGACGTGTGTGTGTGTGTGTGTGTGTGTGTGAGTGGGTGTGGTGGGGGTGGGGGGGGGGGGGGGGGGGGGAATCTGTTCTCCTCCGACGTCCTCCATCCGGTGATGATGCATGTGACCGCGGGGTACGCGCAGTCAGCCCCGGTATGGAGGATACGAGCCAGCATGCAAATAAAACAGATATCATTAAGGCTCCGAGCAGCTGTGATTTCCCCCCCACCTCCTTCCCCCCTCCTTTATGGGAAAATGACGCTTTTGTTCAGCCACCCCCCACCCTCCTCTTCCACCGGCAATCGGAAGAGCCAAGTGGCCGAATTCCTGCCATGCTTCTCCCCTTCTCCTTCTCTGATTGCGGGTGGGGGGGGACTGGCTCCCCCTTTTTCTTCTTCTGGATTCGGTAATGAGCAGCGGGCGACTTTGTAGTGTTAACGAGGCTGCAGGACGGATCAGTGCAGCTGAACAGGAGCGGCGAAGAGGAACCAGGCGGCGAGCAGCAGCAGCAGCAGCCGCGCGCTCCCTAAATCCAGCCAATTAACAAATCAACAGCCGCAACTCGCTGGAACAAATGAGCTGAGCTCTCCGGCGCACGGCAGCCACTGGACGCGCACGCCTTTCAGGCCACCCCCGCCCCAAACACAGAAGTTGGAATCGAAATAGATGAAACCGACTTTTTCTTGCACGTTATTGAGGGCTAAAACGTAGTAAAAATGCACAAATGTGATCTTATAGGCATGGTGCATCGATTTTAGGGCTACAAACAGATGAGCTGGCGTGTTCAAAATGTCAACTTAAGTGTCGATGCAAGTTGTTTAGGGCAGCAAAACAAACGAATTTCAAGATAAATATGACTCGTGGTCATAAATGGTCGTAGAAATGTGCAACAATACCGGACTATAACTGTAAGGTTATTCAAGAATAAAACACAGAAGTGTGGCCTTATTATGTACGGTGCCACCTTATTCAAGGCTGTGCACTTGCTCAAAATATAAACAAAGTGCTATTCAGGTCAAAAACATCCCAGAAGTTTTAGAAAACATGAATATAGCCTTATATATGCATGGTGCATCTTATTGAAGGACAAAAAAACTGTGATGTGGGCATTGAACGTGTTCAAAATGTGTTAAAACAACATTTTACACAAAATGAACTCATTCAAAATGAAAGGACGCTGTACTTGCGTGTGATCAAGGGGTTTACTGATGCCAAAGTTTGCCAAATAGGATTGCATTTAACTGGCCTAATCTCTAAGGATAATGTAATTACACCTTCAAGCAGGGCCCAAAAATAATACCGAAGTTTTTGTGCTGGACCATAATACACACATAGGTTCTCTGTCTGTAAGGAAGCTGTAGGTGCGCCTCATTCAAAGCCTGAAATGCAGAAATAGATGTAACATGTAAGGAGGAAGATGTCAGGAAACTGTATGGGCCAGAGATGAAGAAGCTTGACTACAACTAGAAAACATGGGCTCATTCTAAATGTAATTGGATTGTTGAGGTGCATGTTGTTGTTGTTGTCTTAAAGCACAGGAATTGTAAAATTTAAAAAAACAATGAAACACTGTCCGAGTTTTAATGTAATTTAATTACAGTATATGTGTAATGTGGGTCAATCAAAGCTGTACGTAGAGTTTGAATAGAAATAGATCAAATGTCCTGTTTGGATTACTGTAGAAAACATACAATGAATACAAATATATAAAATTTGGACCTGTGGAAAGTTTCCATTGTTGAAGAAACAAAGTTTGTGGCTGTTTTCTAAATGTACACTCATTATTTCATGTTGTCTGGAGCAAGTATTGCACAGTTGAAGGAAAAAGACGACTGATGATTCCAAACTAAACTGAGTAGTAGTGCGTGTGTGTGGTGAATGGTGGACAAAGAGGGAACGGGGGTACGCCTCTCCTCAGGGAATTGTGGGAGAATACTAATTTCAGCCTGCTGCCCCCCGCCCCTCCCCACCTCTTCTTTAAGTCCCCCAGTGGACCAACAAAGGCTCTCCCCAGTCAGCTCAGGCCAAACAAAGCTTCTCGTCTGGCGCCACGCCCCTTTAAATGCAGAGGAGGTCAACGCATTTAAAAACAGTAAAAAAAAAATTCCAAAAAGTGCTGTCTTTGTGCCTGTGTGGGCTGCTGTTTTGTTGTGACCCCCCCTCACCCCCCAGCCCCAATCCGTCAAAACACACTTCATTGATAAATACTTATTACATATTTCTTAAAAGTTGGGACAATCTTAACATTCCGTGACGACGCAGAGTAGCATTTATAATGGCCATCCTCCAGATTAACATCACTTTAACATTTGTTTTTAGCTGCCTTGGCACTTTTTTTTCAATCTCTTCACGAGCAACAGAAAGTGGGTTTGACATTTCAGGAGTTTTACTTTACTCTTCTTTCAGTGTTTGATTCCACAGTAAGAGATTTGTTTTTTGACATTTACAAAGAGGACACACACACTCCAATTTACGCATCTTTTCATATCGGTGTGATTGTATGTTCATTGTTGTATGTTGCGCTTAAAAAAAACTTCAAAGCGGCGTCGTGTTGATGTTTTTTCCGTCTTTGTCAGGCGACGATTTTTGCTTTGCGCTTTTTATCAGGCAAGAAAAACACATTTGGTAATCTAAAGGGATTTTTTTCCATTTAAAACAAAACGTCATATTTGTTATATTTATATATTTATTGTATTTGCTAATTTGATATACAAGAAACTACCGCACCCGAGAAAACCCACCAATCGGAGAAAGCTTGACTTATCAGGTGACAATCATTTGTCGTGGGCACACCCCTGCGGCCTCACCTTAACCTTTGACCTTGTCGCCCGAGAAAAACATCTCATTTGTAATGCAGTAAACGAAAATAAAGTAAAACTACTCAGCATTTGAGTCATTAGCTGTCATACAAATATGAAAATAAGTGTATCGCTGTATACAAAAACTAACTTAGGTTCATTGAAGACTAAATTGTCCTAAGGTCTGAATGGGAATGCGTGATTGCCTAAATGTGCCCTGTGATTGGTTGACAACCAGTCCAGGGTGTCTTGCCAATAGTCAGCTAGGATAGTTTTCAGCTCAGTCGCCATGACAAGCACTCTAGAAAATGGATGGATGAAAAATCATCTCCTTAGTCGGCATGCATGCATTATTTCGCTGTTCTGTGGCTTGTATTTCATCTTGCATAGTCTATGCATGTAAAAGCAGGTTAGGTAATGTAACATATTATGGGACAGATGAGACTTGATTCTTAAAAAAAATGTATTTTCATAAGTTCAATAAAGTCTTAAACTGTCATGATTATGCCAGGTACATTTTTAACGGAGGTCTTATATAACCTAGACTTTGACTCTAATATTATAATACATTTGATTGTGCATCTGAATCCCCTCCATCTGACATTGTCGCAGGTATACAAATGCTTTCCGTCCAGCCGGACACGAAGCCAAAAGGCTGTGCCGGCTGCAACCGGAAGATCAAGGACCGCTACCTGCTGAAGGCCCTCGATAAGTACTGGCACGAAGACTGCCTCAAGTGCGCCTGCTGCGACTGCAGGCTGGGCGAGGTGGGCTCCACGCTCTACACCAAAGCCAACCTCATCCTCTGCCGGAGAGACTACTTACGGTAAGAGATGTTTTTTATTATTATTTTTTTTTTCCTGAGCGTTGAACAAACATTCGGCATGATCCAAGGAGAGCATTTTCTCTTCAAATCAATTTTGAAAAGAATTTTAAGAGGTCAGGTTACATGCGGTTGGAAGAGAATTACATTTTTAACATGTCCTTCTTCGGTTTTCATTTGCTTTGTGGGTCTCAAGCTTTTTGCACCAAGAACCACCTAAAAAATACTTGGATTTTAAAATCAAAAATTAAACATAATATCTAATATTATAAGCCACTACAACATGATGCAAAAGTATTGTACAGCAAAGTTAAATACAACTGAACTGTCCTGAGATGACGATTCTTTCACTTACCACGAGAGGGATCCCGGGTACTACTATAGGCTTTTCTTTATACAAGCGCTTATGTATTTAGACATGTCGCTGCTCATCGATTGGCCGATCAATTTATACTATAAGCTAGTTGACCAATTCTAGATCAAAGAAGACAATTGTCCAATTAGTTGTCTTTCATAGAGTACTAAAACTAGAGTCTAAAGTCCGGTACGTCTGATGCATACTCGAGTTCGGTACACTTCACCCTGTGCTGGCACACTTGGAAAACTCCACAGCATGCCCATGAGCAGGAATCTCGGCCAAGTCCGGCACGTGTCAAATGGTAGCGCGCCACAACAGTTCATCCATCCATCCATTCATTTTCTGAGCCGCTTATCCTCACAAGGGTCGCGGGCGTGCTGGAGCCTATGCCTGCTACCATCGGGCAGGAGGCGGGGTACACCCTGAACTGGTTGCCAGCCAATCGCAGGGCACACATAAACAAACAACCATTCGCACTCACATTCACATCTAGGGGCAATTTAGAGACTTCAATTAACCTACCATGCATGTTTTTGGGATGTGGGAGGAAACCGGAGTGCCCACGCAACATGCAAACTCCACACAGGCGGGGCCGGGGATTGAAACCCGCCCCACCGTGCCTCCACAACAGTTCAGTTGTATTACCTTGTTGTTGTTATTATACATTTGCATTTCATTTTTACAGTCCACTCAAGTCAAAATAAATGTCTTGTAAATTTGACACACCACAGAGATGAGTGTCAGGAACAACCCTGCCAAATCGGAATCGGTAAGTATACTAAATGAGGCTTCAAAATAGTGAAAATTGAATTTGTTTTCTCCGCTCTGAAATGCCGTGGGCGTGTCCGCAGAATGTGTGAAAGAACGCCCCGCAGAAAAATGGACACTCGAAATTGAACCTGAAATGGTGAAAAACTGTCGAACGCTATACAGCTGCTCCACAATTGAGTATTACATGTTCATGTTTTCTGCCGCTGGCTTAAAATTTCAGGCCTTTTCCCAACGTTTTCCATCAACTTCCCCACATGACCACAGGCCAACTGGAGAGCTGTTTAGTGGTCTTAGCGTTGTCGTAAAAAAGTATACGCTGGTTGTGCGTAGTTTCCCAAGGTATGTGGCCAATTCCAACAAGTTATTCTTTCATCTTCAAGGTGACTGAATTGATTGGATGGCGACATCTTGCCAACACGCACACTGCCGGCTAATGAGTGGCAAACCCAGCACTCCCCATCTGATCTGCGGCGCAACACAAGAAGTCAGGCTCCATCACCGAGGCAATCAATGGCCGCGATATTACATGAACGCCGCAATTTTACACTTTCCATCACTTGCCGAGGACATCGCATTGACTCGGCCTAACCTTGCTTTAAAATTGAATGATTTACGTTATCAGGACTTGCGACAGATTCATGACCCCCGCAACCACACACACACGGTCGCTCTCGTAAAAAAGCGCTTTCAGTATATTATTTTGACTTGTGTTTATCTTGTTGTGTCAGCCTGGGGTTAGAAGCAAGGGGAGGGGGGAGAGAAAAAAAAATCACGATTTCAGACTCTGTCCATTTTTATATTTTGACACCAGTGCTCCTGTTCTATTTAGCAGGTTGCGATGCTATTCAGCTTGACATAACAAGGGTTAATAGAATTCTTCATGGGTCTAAAACCAGCAGAGAAGTAATAATCCCCCTCAAATGAAAAGAAAGAAACAGTGGGAATAATACTTAAGGCTTCAGCAGTCCCCTGGTGTGATTGAATATGATGCACAGCGAGGAATGCAAACAAAAATTACAGCTATTATCTCCTAAAGCTTGAGTTGTACTTTGCTCCCTATGAATATGGAGAATAACGCATCCATAAACGATCCCTTCACAGCTTTTCCGTCGGTGATTCCAGGTAATAGCGGCACTTTGTTTATGCTGATGCGCTATTTTCGCGGTGTGGAAAAGGCCAGACGAGGCGGGACGCTAACAGCTAACGCATTGCCGCTTGAAAATGAAGCTCCGTCGGGAGGCCAGGAGTGGTGGGCCGCATGGGGAAAAAAAAGCTGTTGGGCATCAGTTAATGGAAAATTGTAAATTCCGAGCGTTCATTTTAAAGACGGCACCAGGAGAACACTTTATTTATTTATCTATGTATTCGTGCATTTTTTTTTCACGCCCAATTTCCAATTTTCCTCGACAGTGGTTTTACTAAGATTGTGAACGCAAGCAAATGCGCACACCAGTCAACACAGCTGGATTTATTCAAGTTTTTGGAAAGCAGAGAGATAACCAAATGTAGAACATGGTTTACTGTAATATTTTTCTTTTATGCCTCTCCTTCATAATCAATCACATTCTTGTAAACGCAGAAGAAAAAGTACAACATATCTTTAAAAAAAAATTTTTTTTTTTTTTTTTTTATATCTCACATCGAGCTTATTATGCATTTGTATGTCGGCGTCAAGGCGTGACTGTGACATCACGTCAACCTTTATCACCGCCGAGTGACAGGCAATGAAGAGAAAAAAAGCTTAGCCTGTCTCAAAGCCATCTCTTCTCCTCGGAAATCTCATTTAGATACATTCCCGCTCGTGAACATGTGTCATCGCTTTAATAAGAAAAGGGATATTCCGTTCGCTGTGGCGTGTGATTACTCACAAACGTAGTTTTCCGAGTGCAAACACGTTTGAATTAGTGTTGAAGGTTTTCGAGTCAAAGCAATAGACCCCCCGCCCCCATCTTCAGGGGATATAAAAAGTCTACACACCTCTATTCAAACGCCAGGTTTTTGTGATATAAAGAAATGCAACAGAGATAAATCACTTTCCAATTTCCACATTCAAGCTCATGTTAAATGGGAGTCAGCACGCACCTGCCACTACTTAAAGTTCCTCTAATTTAACCCAAATAAACATTTGTTTTGCTTTCTAGCAGAAGCCTGAAGAATTTTTGCTATCACGTAATGGTATTTGAAACTGTTCATAATTCTCTCCACCTTATACAGCTGAAGAAAAACGGCATGTAAAGTTATGTTTGACATTCGAAATAACAGTCAGTGTTGGCACAAAACCTTCAAGCTTCTGCTCGAAGGCAAAAAAACTAAATACAAATGTTATGAAAGCAGGTGTGTGCTGACTCCCATTTAACATGAGTTTGAATGTGATTGGTTAATTCTGAAAACAGCCACATCCGCAGTTATAAGGGTGCTTACACATGTGCAATCTAATTATCTGGGTTTTTTTGTTTTTACTTCCCCTCTTAAAGATTTTATTTTTCAATTGAGTTGTACAGATTATCGGTCAAATGAATGGTGGAAAAAGTTTTGAAATGCTATATATTGGTCCAATTTTTTTATATAACAAAAACCTGGCTTTTGAACAGGGGTGTGGCAGACTTTATATTTCCACTCTATCACATTTTCAGGTTATTTTAACATTTTGAACGGAAGGTGCACAATTGTATGTATTTTCCCTAAAAGCAGAATAGATACTCAATAGGATATCACCAGTGAGTATTATTTTGAAACTCAGTATATACTGCATTTACTCTATACTGTGAAAAGTAATTTTTGTTGTGAAAGTTCATGTGATGGCATTAGATCTGCGATGTTGTGATACCATTCACCTTAAAGTGTCATCAATAACTGTTTTCCTCCATCTGTATCTATCTATTAGTTCAGTCTAATATTCTTTTTACACTTTTTTGGGGACCGGGGGATTAAAAAGGGTAGCCATCTGTGTTTTGACGAATGCGTCTCTGCAAAAGGTCACGGTGCCCGCTGCGCCCACGAATGCCACCAGTATTACTTACGCCGTCCTTGCGCCGCGGCCACATTTAGATAAAAGCAGCTGTGGTTTGAATTTGACGTAATCAATTAGGATGTCAAAAAAACAAACAAAAAAAAAAACTCCCCGACGTGACAGCGCCATCCTCGGAAACTTAAAATATTTTCTTTGCACTGGAAAAGCAAAGGGAGCCTTCAATTTGTCGAGCACTTTGAACACTTTAGCAGCAGAATTTTGTCAGGAAAGCTTCATTCAGGCTCCAGATTGAATCCTATCTTGGCTGCTTGTTATTACAATGGAGCACTCAGCATGCACAAAAGGTTTCGCCCGCTCAAGCTTTTAATGGGGACTTCGAGGTGGAGAATGCAGCACTCAGGCTGTCAGCCTCGCCACTCCACCATCTTTAGCCTTCATCTTTTTCACCCCTCCGCGTAGGCCCTCCATCACAAGTCTCGGCCCTCTTGGCCTTCTTTGATGCCCGCTAATCAGACTCTCCATCGCTTTAGCAGCACTGTAGATGATAGCTGATTCTAATTACACGCAAGGACGGGGGAAACTTTGTTTGAAGTCTTTTGTGTGCATCTCTGCTTGGCTTGCTTTACCTTTAAACCCCCCCCCCCCCCCCCCCCCCCACCCTTCATCCCCCCTGAGACCCCTCTGTACGAGGCTAGACATACATGCAGCGGCCTCAGCGCTACAAGGTGAACTGTTCCCCGGCACGTGTTATTATTAATAACTGCCAGAGAGAGGGGTCAGCGAAGACAACTCCTTGAAAAAGAACCCCAGGCCGGGCAAGTAGGCCGCAGCTGGGTGTGTTAAAACAACCCCCCCCCCCCCCCCCCCCCCCCTTGGAGCCTCGCTGCTTAAAGCAAGAATAATGCATGGGGGACAGCAAGGAGAGCCTGCGCAGTCTCACTTTCGGGCTGTGAAAAATGAAGATGTCACCACCTGGTGCTTTTAAGCAAACCTGCCCCGTGACTTTCGGAAGCCTTTTTTTAAGATATTTTCTTGGTACTTCTGCTTTGTTGCTTAACAAGGGGGAACTGATTTCATTCTCTCTCAAGGAGTGAAATCACAATCAATACACATAAAGCAACCAATGATATAACGGACAGTGACTGAATTTATATTCCGGATTGTCACAAAACTACAAGGCCATCAGCGCCTGACCGATATGGATCTTTTGAGACAAATGTCGATTCCGATATTTGGCAGAATAAAATTCCGATAACTGATTAATCGGACGATTAATTTAAAAAATATGTAATGAATAAAATAACTTATTTTTGGGTCCCTTAAAGTTTACGACAATAAAGATAGGAATTAAAGGCAAAACATTTGACTGTTTTACAATATTTTGTCCTTTAGTCTTTGTTCAACTTTGTAATAGAGAGACAAATTGGCAAAAATCGGTCATTGTAATTTGTTAATGTGTAAAAAAAAAACGTCGATTTGAAAATGCCTGATACCGATTAATCGGTTGGACCCTAGTAATAGTAGCATCAAAGGGAATTACTGAAGTAGCAACCAATGACTGGTGCTGTGTGCAATGATTGACAAGTAGAGCCCCCAATGACTTGTAAAGAGAAAATACGATGCTGGTCACTCCAAGCTAACTTTCTTGATGGCAGTATTCAAATAGACAATGTGTGTGGAGCCAGTGGAAGCAGCCCACATAAAAATTAGAGCAATGCTAATCACAGACACATTATGGGATATCTCTTGTTAGCGGAATTCATGAGGGTTTATAACCATTTTCGCGGCGCCGCATAATTAGCTAGTCTCTTTGAGATTACACTGGAAATAATTAAGGTTGTGAAAGCATGGACGAACTGTAAATAGTACAATGGGAATCGCTGCTTCCACGCTGACGGCCTCAATTCTTTGCCCGGTGGATTAAATACGAATTTTAAGGTCACGGCACATAAATGTTTAAGATATTAATCGATCCTGGACACGGTTGTTGCGAAATTATGAGATGCATACAACTTCCATTGGCGTTCCTGCAGCATTTTGTAGCGAATCAAGGTCAATCAAGGTTTGCATGTCAGGGACAGAATGTAGTAAAACGGCAATTACAGCTATTAGCTTTATGTCTTAATGGCTCAGTGTAAAAGGCCTAAAAGCGCTCCTGTGTTTGTGTTCGGGATTTGAAAGGTACCCGAGATGCTGCTGGAGTGATTCCTCCCACACATCTTGAGAGGAGAATCTAACTGTGTGGGCTGGGAAAGTGAGAGGAGACATCTGAAAGACAGTTGAAGGGGGGGGGGGGGGGGGGGGGGGGAATCATTTATAGTTAATCGAAATGATGCAGTTCTCTAAGAGAAGCCCTTTCTGGTTTTAGCTTTGTCTACTTTACCTACCTTATAATCAAATGTTCTACAATGGCAGGAGGAAGTCAAAATAGCCCTGAATGTGGGCAAATTCTAAACTGTCACTAAGTTCGGACTTGCCTGTATACTCCACAAATCCATAAACGCTCACTTAAAAGTTACTAATATAGCAGCGGTTCACTGTTCTCTCAATTATTTAATTCACTAGAGGAAATATTGAGGGAACAGTGCATCGATTTTAAAAACAATGACATTCAGTTTCCCTATTCGAGTGACAGTTGCGACCAGTTGCACGTCGAACCAGCTGCCAGAAATGTTAATTCGGTGGATATTTTGCTGACTGGCATCCTGATCCCGCTTATTTGCCAGAACACTGACATTGGGATCGACCACAAATGCGCCATTTTAAACTTTGTGTGCCTTTGACTGTTGAGTTGGAAGAGCAGAATGTGGCTCATTTCAACTGTCCTGTTCCAAGTAACAAACCCTTGTATGTTTGTGATCACAGGGGCACTTCTGTTTAGTATACTCGGCAGAAGGCTCCCCCTACTGTTATGGAATGTAATTTCATTCTAAACCACGCCGCAGACAGCAATGAACCTACGTTCTAAACACTAACGTATGTGTTCATTTCTTCTCGGCTGAAGTTTCTTTGCTACTTTTTTCCCCCTTGTGATCCTTCTGTTGCGTATTAGACAGCGAGATGATTACTCACCGGTGAATAGACAGCTCACTCTCGCCGAACACGCTGTTTACTGTAATGGTTCGCTTGTGCCGCCCGCGCCTTTATGTGTTGTTGTTATTGTTGCTCTATTGATTTCCCACCGTCACATATTCTTGGTGGACTTATGTAATTCTCCAAGGTTTTTCCTTTTTTTTTTTGTTTTGTTTTCCCCCCTCGCTCACATCTTCAAGTTGGCATGTTCCCACTCACCGTCTCACCGCATCTATCGTGGGCTTTTGCGCGGCGATGACACCGACACAAACTCCAGGCTGATGGTTATATCGTCAGAACTGTGGTGAATATTATGTAAAGTATTCAAGTAAATAGAACAGACGTGGGTACCATGAGTCATATTATGCTGAAGAAAAGTGTATATGGTGATTGCTTGCGCGCAGCTGTATGAAAGAAACAGATTGTTGTTTTAATCGCAGCCCATATATAAGAAGCGATTAATCTCAATAGAAAAGGCTGCCCAACGACAACATAAATTGATGAAGCAGCATGTGGCCAATTAGTTTATTTTGCACACTTTGTTTCAAATCGTAAACAATTGAGCCACCGTGAACTAGAGTGGGCTAACTCAATTTGTGTCATTCTCTGAACCTCACTTCCAGGATGTTTTCGCGTGAGACGCCTGGTTTCATGGTTGCAGCAATCTTGAAAGTGCGAGTTGGCCCAGTTGTTGCACAATCAAGAAAAGTGCTCAGTGCAATAACGGCCAAATTTGAACTATACCTTGCTTTACATCAGTACCTTTTCTCTAGTTATTGCTACACTAAGCTTAAAAATGACAAATGGAGTTAGCCCAATTTAGTTCTCAGTGGCGCAACTGTAAGTTTTGGACTAATTGTCTGGCTTTGTTTAGAATTTGTATATCTTAAATGTTCCCAATTTTCTATCTGATAATCATTATTTTATTAGATACAGCTCTGAAAAAAAATTAAGAGACCACTGCCAAATGATCAGTTTCTGTGATTTTGGCATTTACATTATATATACTGTATGTTAGAGTGAAATTGTTTTTTTTTATTCTTTAGAATACTGACAGCAACTCTTCAAATTTTTATTTTGTGTATTATTTGCAGAAAATTGGTAAAAATTCTCTTAATTTTTTTTCCAGAAGCTATATGGGTAATATTCATCCATCCATCCATTTTCTTTCATTTCCTCTGGAGCCAATCCCAGCTGACTTTGGCCAAGATGCGGGGAACACGCCGCAGTACTCGGCAGTATATTGCAGGACACGTGTTGAAAAACAACCTTTCCCTCTTACATTCTAACCTATGGAAAATGTTTGTCCTCAATTAACCTTACATATTTTTGGAACATGGGAGGAAACCCACCAGGATTTGAAGACAGAACCCCTTGACTGTAGACCTGCTAGCCACCGTGTTCCCTTCAGTGCAATATACCTTTATTAAATATAAACATACATTTTCACAGTTGTGTTCAGGCGCTCCTTCAACCTGCATAGTGGTAATTACAGTAGGATTATATGGAAGGCTTTGTTAAAGTTTTTACAAAAGTGTGCCAAATGAACAAATACAATAGCGGCGTTTTCCGCAGAGTCGCTATGAGACCCTGTGCCACCCTCAGGGCCTTTTGATACACAGCCACAGCTCTGTTTCATCAGCGGGCTTATCTAATTCTCTGTCCCAAACACATCAACCCGGGTAATGAAAAATTCATTGAGTCAGTTACTTTGTGCAATTGAACACATCCATCATCTTGTGTTACTTTGTAATATAGTAAATCATGCGGCCGTCCCAATCATGAACCCTCTCTGACCGAGCAGACCTCTCCGTAATGAATATTGACTCCCATTGTGTTAAATTCATTCAAGCAAATCAAGTTTTTAAACACTCAAAGCCCGCCATGTCCCACTTTGGTCTTTCAAGGTTTTTCATTAAACATGGGAGAAGTTGATTACCTGATAAGTGAACTCGGCTAAATTTGAACTTTCCTCCACAGCGGCAACTCGTGCGGATTCCTCCTTCCAGATTAACCTTTATGGCCCTAATAAATGGTCTATATTCACATCAAAGGGATGAGAAGATGGCGCAAGGCCTTCTGGGAAAGGGGGACATAGGCCCACTGAAAGCATTCGAGCTGAGCTCCCCTTCTCATTGAACAGTAATCTTCGCTGTCCACTCCAAAATTATGCCCCCCTTTGTCTTTTTAATTAAACTCAAGTGCAGTCAGGCGGCTATTTGACCTCTGCTGGCCCCTCTTTACTGGCAGTGCCGCAGGTCATTTCCATGCATATATTAATATCCCGATTCCTTTTGGGCTAGGCTTCACAGATTAAGTGGAGTTTTAAGTCTCGCCTACTTCCCATTTTTTGACTCTGTTACACCGCGAGTTCGTTGATAGAGAGGAAAAACAATGTCTAAGGTTTTTTTTGTCAAAAAAAAAAAATATATATATATACGGTAAGAATCATAGATACCAGTTTCTGTTTAAATAACACCAGAGATTGTGGGAGATTTATGTACTGAAAAAAAAGGTTTGGGTCAAGTCCAGTACATATATTTATCAGTGTGCTCTGATATTTTTCGGGGACGAGCAAGCAGTCCTATGCCAAATAAATCACAATTTTGAGTGACTTCCTATACTCAGAAACTCACCACATTTCGCATTTGTGTAATATTTGCGTGGGCCTGTTCGTCACTGTATGAAGCTTTAATTACAATATTAATATTATTGGAATATACTGTAGATACATGGACGTGCAGAAAACACTTTGTGTGTTGGTTTTCTTTTCAATGAATTCAGACTATATAACCTGTAGGGCAGCATAGTAGACTAGTGGTTAGCATGTCTGTTTCACAGACAGGGGCAGAGCTACGGGGTGGCCATAGACTGACAGTCAGCCACCCCATTTCCCAGGTTTGGGGTTTGAATTTCAACTAGGGCTACCTGTATGGAGATTGCATGTTCTCCCCTTGTACTCTGGCACATGTTGGCTTAATTAAACACTAAGATACATGTCTCTGTGGCAAGCAGTACAAATGTGTTGGGAACACAGGCAGTTCTCGGGGTGTGACCACTGTCCCATACAAATTCAAATACACGTGACTGGTCCTCTTTTACAGTTTGGAGATTCTCACCATTACCCTTCAAAGACCAACAGGTGGAATGTGGCGGGACACAGACAGTTCTCTGGACTTTTTTAAGCTCCCTCTTGAACACTGTTATCGCTGTCCCATAAAATAAACCACATTTGTGGCATGTACGGTTTCAGTTTCAAGATTCCCACCATTTTCTTTGCTTTAACACACACAGGTGAATCTAAAGTCCATTTTAGAAGACAGTGGCCAAATTTGACCCAGAACAGCCTCAGTGTGTACAAGTAGCTGATGAATCCCATCCTCCTTAAAAGAAACCCACCAAGATCAGGGTCTCCTGTTCCAAACCATACTATAGCGAACTGAACTGTCCCGCTTGGTGGAAATTGGACATACAGTCTGCAGTCACTGGCCTCAAGCCTTGCCGCAAACACAGCGCCACCACATATTTGGCGACTCTCTCTGTTTCACCAGCGTGTGAGAAGATGATAACAGGCTTGCTGTTTACCTCTCACGATGTGCAGCATTCCCTCCCGCCTCCCTCCCCACAAGTTTTGGCATACGCTGCTCTTATTTTGTTTCATGGCCGTGTGTTTTGGAAGCTTCCGCAATATGCCCCCACGCTGTCCTATCCCGTTCGAAAAAAACGGATGTCTCTCCTGTGAACTTGCACTATGGAAGCTCAATAGTTGCGAATGACAAAAGCAGATGTGCAGCTGCTGTTGCAGATGAAGCTAGACGAGAGGATGGCATTGTGCCCGCTACAGATGGCATCGTAAAAATGGAAGGCTCTTTGTATGCATTTGATACAGGTTATAAGTGTAGGTACCAGCTCAGTATGACCCAGTTGAGACCGTAGCACTGGTCTGGGAACTGGTGCAGGGCTCCTGTGATGATGTCCAGACACAAATATTCAACCAAAATGTTCAACCAAATCATATAAGTTTGTGTAACTTAAGTCCACTAACTTAACTCATTCACTCAAAAGCCCATTCTCAGTCTTGTTTTTGTGGTTGTATAGTTTGAGGTGATAAACCCGTGTTTTGGTGAAACCAACCCATGTTCTACTGCTGATGACTAAAGAACGGAAAAAGCGAGAAACAAACTTTTCTTATGGTGAAAGAAGAGAGTCCGGTTTTTGTTAGTTTTGTGTCTTGAACGATCAGTCAAAATGTTGTAAAATGGGTGGCAATATGGGGAACTCGGCTTTGTAAACTGCTGGCAGTGAACGAGTTAATTACGCTGCATCTCTTCCATTAGACCTCAGTGCTGCATCATACTACACTGAAGGCGCACAACTCTAAATTCAGACTTGCGTGCATACGGTAAAAACAAACGATTGCTTAAAAATCTGCGATGTAGCGAACGATGAACCGCAATATCTGCTTTCATAACCAAAAGATATCAATTTTCTTTTACCCCGACTTTCCTTATCTTTTTTATTTAATTTGTAAAAATGTTTGCATGTCCATTCTGACAGCCGTGCTGGTGTCAGAGGTGATGTTTCACATTAGGAAGGTCACCTAGACTCGAAGTCTCGTATTGTTAGCGGAAGTGTGCGAGCAGGAGTCAAGCCCCATTATTGAAGTGTGGGAGCGGTGGAACCTGATCCGCGAGTCAGTCGGTTCGGGTATGCTAGCAATTAGTGTGGTAATGTGCGTCGACACAGGTGTGTGTGTGTGTGTGTGTGTGTGCGCGAGCGTGTGCGTGTGTGTGTGTATGTGTGTGGACGTGGCGAGGCCTTGTGCGCCACCCCTGGTTAATGAGGCCTTTATGGAGATGAAGTAGGGGTGTAGGCAGAGGAAGACACCGAGACGAGCGCTAGCCGCGGTGATCGTAGCTGGTTATTAAAACAGCACGTGGGTGAAAGTGTGGAGATGGGGGCAGAATGGTGGAAAACAGCATTGCAAATTGCTGATTGGTTGGTGTCAGCCCCACTTACAGGGGTTATTTGAATGGTTTAGGCAGGGCTGTGAGACTTGTGCTGAACCCCTGAGCGACTTCTCAATTAGTGGGCGGCCTAGCGGAACTGCCAGACACTATTGTGCATCCCCCAATGCCCAACCCTCATCCCGCTACAGCCTTCCAAGCCGCATGTTTGCCAGATCTAGTGATCAGGCACTTGGTAAGTTATTCTACGCTGACTTGTTGGGAAGACGTCTTATCGGGCCATTTTTGTTTTCATCGTGGCGGCTTTGAAGATGCAATATGATGCTTTTTTTATGTTGCTCTTTCTTCCATGATAACGCTGCTCTCCGGATTGCATTCGCGTGAGGCTTTGTAAAACCTGAATACCGCAGATAACGCACTCCACAATGGAGAAGTCCGCCTTGCTTAACCGAGTCGAGCCGGTCCCCGTTGCCGCGCTACGCTTGTGTGAAATGAGATGTAAATGTGGCAATTTTAACAGGCTGATTTATTCATGAGGATGCCAAAAGAAAGACAAGAATGCTAATGCTACACACTGCTTTGCCCTTGGCTGGGCCACATTGACAAACAAGTCACTCAACAAAGGAATTAACAACTTCATTAGGTCACCTGACAACATTGGCATGTTACGTCACTCGATAGAAGACCTATCTATTACCGCAGATGTTGCTGAATGCGTATTTGTTGAGTTGATATAACACTGTCAACATGATCCGGGTTTAATCTGGAAATGTTTGCCCAGGCAAACGGTGAAAATGAAAAGCCGGGAATAACTCGCGTGAAAATAATTCAAAGACTCATTATTGGTATCCAATGTTTATTGGTTTTGGGGGGTTTGAAGGAATCAATATGGTGCTGAGGTCATGTCTGCCGCTTGTATATGGGTTGTGTTTGGGGCTGCAGAGCGGCTACCGCTGCATTGATTGCACCCTATGCCAGTTTTTCCGGCCGCTTTTAATCTGCGTAATGGTAAATAGGCAATCAGAGGGATGCGCAGCAGTGTTCAAATGTCGGTGTTGTGATTTCTCAGCCACCCCCGGTGAAGACTTGATCAGTGGGGGAGACAGACAGGAGTTGCAATGCTCAGAGATGGAGTGAGCTGAAGAAACCTTTCAATGAACATGAACCAGCCATGATCACTGTTTAATTTGTTTATTGCAAATAGATTGTGAATGGTTGTTTATCTACTGTATATATGCCCTGCGATTGATTGGTGACTAGTTCACAGTGTTGCGGTTTATCTCTTTCAGGAAGCTATCCGGACCTCTAGTTCTGGTAAAACCTAGTCCTCGTCTTCTTATTCTCAACTAAAACAAGCCCGTAACAGTCAGGAAATCATACATTTATTGGCTGTTTTTTTTCGGGGGGGGGGGGGGTAATTTTATTTATTTATTTATTTTGGGGGAAGAGCATGTCTAGTTCTGATAAAACTGCTACAGCATACAATACCTTGCGAGCTTATCACTCGTTCTTATTATTATGCAGCTTCTTGTATTTTAGTATACATGTGATTAGGGATACCGGTGCTGATACTGTACATCCGTACTCATAAAAATGCACCAATGATACACAACGATACTACTTTACCAGCCTGAAATATAGTTTCCGGGTACAAGCCATGCCAGCCGTGTGGGGTTACTTCAAGTTAAACACCTTCAACTGGCTGCAAATCCACAATCCTACTTATGTTTCTGTACTTCACCAGACTCTAGGTTGTTCTTCATCTCATCTACAGTATGTACTTCTTTTACAAAGTGCCCCAGGGCGTTCAGACTGAGATTCCATGTCACTGAAATTCCCTTGTGTTACAGGCTACAGCTATGTGAAAGTTGTGGCAAGACTGTTTGAAAAACATGCAATTGGGTGTTAAAATGTCAGTAGTGACAACTTGTTACTCGAAAGAGTTTTATGATTGAATGAAACTTGTCTTTTTCAAAAGAAGTTTGTTTTTGAACAATATTTGGTTAAAATAAAACATTTTAATGGCATTATCAAGTAGGGATACTCAGTATTGGCGAGTACGGACATGTAAGTACTTGTACTCGTACTTGGTGCATCCCTGCATAGTATTGATTGTCATTTTTTGATTGGCCATGTGTTTTGCTACTTGAAGCATACCTAATTCTGTACTCCTGTATTCTCTTTGGGAAAAGAAATGCATAGAAAGTCATTGTCAAGGAATTCACACAAAAGCACAATTTGCCCTTCACTTTTCCAAAAGGACAAGCGCTTATCCTCGCATAAACAATAAAAGGCCGGTCTACCTCAGTCCTCTCGAGAGCCCGCCAGACTTTAATGGTTTCACATATTTCGGCTTTTGTATGATCTCATTAATTTAATTGGCATTGCACCGTGTCCGTTCATTAGCAACATCGCCTTTTGTTTCGCAGCTTGGCTGGCTTTCACAAATTGTTGCCTTATCGGGATGTTTTTCCGTGAAATAATAAGCGATTACGCCAAGGAAAGGTGGAAAGGTGTGCGGTGGGGCAGCCGTAATGCTTCACTGTCACATTACGGTAAATAACATTACTGTATGAGTCACTAAAACGTATCTGTCAATGTCATCATGACCATTGCGATGACTTTGACACTTCACTTTGTACAGCCCTTTTCCTACTTAAGTCTTACCCAAAGGTTTATGTGTTGCGTATTTAAATTTTTTAGCGGATTTTGTTTTGGCTTCTGTTTTTCTCGCGATGCTTCTGTTTTTCTCGCGATGCTTCTTTCAAATTACGTACTGTAAAATGAGTACATTTGTATGAACATCGTGGAAAAAGGTTGACCTTTTTGACAGACCATTCTCGGATACTTCCCCCCCTGGAGAGTGGCTGATGGGATGATAACAAAATTGAATGAACGCAAAGAGATTGTCATGGACAGCTATGACAATCCGATTGAAGGGAGCAGTGGGAATATTTATGTATTCTAATGCACGTTAACATTTGAACAAGGTGTCAATCAGTCATCAGTGCCATAAAGTGCCAGAAAGTTCTTATGCACCCTTATTATTTTTACAAATAATATTCCGACCATTTCTTTTAGTTTCAAGCCTATTTTACAAGACAAATGAAAATGTACAGATTTCCTCTGCTGTTTCTGCCTCACCATTTTAATGAGATGCTTTCTAGATTTTAAACTCTGGCAAAGTACTCTTTAAATGTTGTAGCTTTACAGCTTGGCTTCCATTAACCCCTCCCCTACATCGCCACTCACTTCACACCCCAAGCAATTACCTCGCCAATAATGCACCAAGCTCACAAAATGCGGCAATGTGAATTTCCTGTAATTACTCCGGGCTTTTCACGTGAAATCTGAAAGTGCTGAGAGGTCAAACTGGGCGCCGGTGGTTGTGTCTGAAGGAGGGTCACGCATACACACATTGGAGGGCCCTGTGTTCACTCCCGTTTAATTGTCCCGATGAGTAGGGGGCTTACGTTTTGTTTAGCAGAGGTCAAGAGTGGCTCCTTTGTTTTGGTTCCCAAAAGCACGGAAGGAATGCCATCTGATGGAATAAAATGACGGGCCCTCAATGGCAATATCATTTAGTGTGCGTTTGAAGTGCAGCCGTAATTAATTTGAGGGGAAAGCCCTTAGGGAACTCTTTGTCGTTTGCAATTTTCCATTAAAGCAGTTGCCCCACTGAAAAGCTGCACTCAAGTCAATTTGTTAACATAAAGTGTTGCCATGAATCGGCATGCTAACGTATCTTCGTGGCTGACCAGTTCTGTCTGCACCGAAGCATTACAGCAATCCATAGTTAACAAAACAGGCTTAATCAAATGTATCTAACTTAACTATTTTCACTCGGTTATTCTTTAAAAATCATCCAGACTTTCCATCTTGTGGCGACATACTGCCGCACGACTCCCGCAAAGTGAAGGAAGAGGCAGAGTTTTAAAACACTTTTGAGAGAGTTCAAGAGAGTTAATAATTTATTCTCAAGCTATTTTCAACACTTTAAATTGGTTAATAAACCCTCATATAAATTATATATATATATACATATATATATTTATTTATTTATTTTTATAATTTTTTCAATATTCTATTTTCAAGACCTTTGTGAATAGATGCAGTGCCGTTTTTCTCTTCAAAACTCTAAATCCGAACCTGCCATAGAATCTTGCCACTTTCTTTGCATCTTTTGCCTCCGTGTGGGCCCCGTCGCCGATATTTCCAATTGGAATAAAATGCTTAGTTGTTCAGTCCCCTGGATGCATTATTCTTTTGGATCATCCCCTCCAGTGGAGATTAGTTAAATTAGCTGTGAAGAGCAATGACTCATGGGACTGTGCATGTTTGGTGCAGATAATTGCGGGGCTTGTGTGTGCCACTATCTGGCACCCGGCGTGGTATAGCAGGTGGGCTGGCGCTGGGAGAATGCCTATCGAACGACACATCTGGACAAAATCTTTTATTTGGTGGTCCTCAAAATGGACCCGGGAAGAGGCTTTGCCAAAAAAAAAAATTCCGTTTGATTTGAGCTTACTTGTTTGCCCTTTGGACTACTATTGCTAGGAGTTGTTTTCAAACAATAGCGCTCATGTGTATACAATAATATGGGTTAACCTAAAGAAGGGCTTGTGTTGAATCAATTTTATTGATTCAATCGAGTTTATTTGTCACAATGATTTATTTTTTTTGTTAGTTTTTTTTTTTTTGCAGCTTCAGTAGTTCGAAGCGTGTCCCCGTTGATGTGCACTGCTTGCACTAACAACATGGCTGCGAACAGAGCTAGTTTACAAAAGCACAGACAGTGCTGACAAATTAGCCACTTGCTGGCGTTGCTAGAGCTAGCGACCTTTCCGCCGCCTCTTGCAACTGTATTCAAAAAAGCGATTTGAGACTTTAATTGCTAGAATAACTTCAATTGTGAACATTGTGAAGACTGGGTCCCCATGTATACATTGCAATTTATCGACATATCGTACATTTTTGACCCGAGTTATGTGGTTCCATGCCGCAAATGTTTTATAGATTTTGCCGGGGTCGCCTCACTTGTACAACTCTGAGAGACCGTAAGAGAACTAAAAGGAGTGTGATGTTACGCTTCAACAACAGATTTATGACTATTATTATTATTAGCTAAATAGCTTCCTTACCTATGTCATTTGTTATTTTCAGGAAAAAAGAAAAAAATAATCGATTTAATCTTTCTGGATTATCATGACCTGAATGAATGAGAACTGACACTTGACATGAAGAAGAAAAAATTCAGCAGGCACCTTGCTGTTTTATTGATATCACAGTAAGTTAATAATTTCTTAGGAAATTGGGCTATTAGGCTAACGATAGGTCCATGTTTTGACTAAAGGGAAATTTGTTTTGTTTTTAGGTTCTATTATTATAATATCTATTATTAGCAGTGGTATCTTATTTTAACACTTGCGTGACAAGCGTTATGGTTCCTCTGCAACACAGTTTGCGTTACGCCTAAGACTGACTCCTTTAAAAATGTGCAAATAAAAACAAATACTTTAACAGTGATTCAATAGTGTATTGCGCTTAAGATAAATAAAAATTGTACCTAAATAAAAGTTGAGAACAAATAGTTCTTATATGCAGATGTTCATCCATCCATCCATCTTCAATACCACTTATCCTCTATGTAGACATATTGTCAAATAGACTCATAGGCATATATTCTTTATCCTCTGCGAAGAGCAACTCCTACTATTACTGCTGCTTACTGAGGAGCTGTGACTATCTCCAATATATCAATTTTGTACAGCCACCATGTTGTCACCAGAAGGAGAAGCAAGCAAACAATGTGGCACAAACTCTTTCATATTTTACATTCTATTGAATTAAGTGATTACTCATTACTGTATTTTCTTTGTATGAATTCCTATCTCAAGGCACCACTGTACTTAGCCTCTACCACATTTGGAAACAATGAAACTCACTATGAATACTTGCTCAAAGTAACAAAGAACATGACCTTGCACCTATGGCTTATCTTTTCCAAGTTGCTTAATGTAGAAAAGCAGATGTTGTTAAACCTCTCGGCAGAGGTTATATGGGAGCTAATTAGGTGGCGCTCTGTGGCGTCTCACTGAGCTGACAGTTACTGGGGGAACGTTTGCCTTGTATACCCTGCAGTCTCCCGGAAAGCGGGCCATAATTCATCATTAGGATATCAGAGTCCAGGTGCAGATGAGAACTGATAGAGGCTGGCAGCCAGGCAAGTCGGGGCACTCGAGGAAGAAAATCTTATCCCGCGGACAATTCCCAGGTCACGGCCACGGTAATTGAAATAATTTTGCCCCGAAACGTTGTTTAATCACTGACAATCACACATGCTGGGGGTATTAAATTGAGGAACGCGAGAGTCTGATTACATCTGCCACCTTTAACTGTCTCCCCTCCCCTTCCTATCCACCCTGTCGTAACTTTCTTTCCTTTGCGGCTATATTATAAAACCGGGAACCGTGCTATCATTGGAATTCATTCGACAAACTTCCCGTCAGTAAATTCGTAGTTACGGACTGGCCGCATCAGCAAATGGACTAAGCGCAATCCCATTAAAGAAAAAAAATAAAGAAAAAATCCATGTTGAGATGCAACAAATCATTTGTCTGTTATTAACCCTGAGCCTGTAATTATGCAGATTACCATAGATTTTCCTTGGGTGCCTGGAAGTGAGATCCCGGGGTTGTTCGCGGCGTGGCAGGCGGACGAGGGAATGGCCATGCATTACTGAACTTGCCACATTCATCATGTTGACTGATGGCACAGAGAGTCGGTCCCTGGGTCCCAGTGGTTAATGTAGTGGGTAATTAACTGTCATTTGCCTAGTAATAGGCCGATGATCAATGGTTTGTGAGGAAACAAATTCTAATCCGGCAGCTGATGAATGCATGCCGAGGCCGGGGCAATTGAAGTGGTGGGAGGGATGGGAAAGATGGAGATCAGGGGGAGGAGTAAGAAGAGGAACGCTGCAGCTGGAATTTTAAATGGGTACTGGAACTCAACCCCTCATAATAATTCTAATAATAATAGTAATATTAATAATAATAATGTCCCAGGAAGCATATGAGTGGCCAGGTTTACTTTACAAAATAATTTGCAAGTAATTGTCATTTGTTCAATTTGCTTACATTATGCTACATTCAAAGGTTCCAGGCGTTCTCCAGCCTGATACAATCTGCAATATTCAGAAAAATTTCAAAATAAACATGCAGTAACAACATAATTGAATGCAGTTTAAAGAATGAAACTGTTTCCCCCCTGCTTTTTGCTTCAGTTCAATGGACATGGTGCTGCTCCTTCTGGTGTGTGTGCCATGGCAGAGACAGACAGACTGACTCAGTGAGCTGCAGTGATATTTGTCGTTTATCTCAAAGGATTAAGAATATCTGCGAATATGATTATAGTGTTTGTCTATGTGTGTTCCTCTGCTGTTTGTGTTTAAATAACCATTGCTTAAAGGGTCATAACTCTGCAACACTGATGCTATTCGTTAGCGTATCTACAACCTTTTGCATTGTTTGTTACCATTAAGCTAAACAGGGTTTATTAAGGCAAAGCCATCTCCTGCAGTTGTTTTATATCAAAGTTATTTTTTGTGTGCTATACTTGTGAAGTGAGTCGTGTTGAATTCACTGCCACCATACAGTGCTTGCATCTTGATTTCTTTATTTATTTTTTTGCTTGCAATTCAAAGCAAAAAAATTAAAAACTTGAAGTTGAGTCACTCGTGTCACAAGTTCCCACTGTATGTTTATTTTTGCTGTTTTGCTCTGTACATTATTACCTCTGCCAAGTAATGCATAGCAAACGCGAGGGGTATTGTTTTCACCCCCCTTTAGGTTGGGTTACGTGCGTTCTCTTTTGCTTATTTCATAACCCCATTTGGAGTTGGCAGAGCACATTTCTATATTTTCCCCGAATGAATATACTTTGTTTGACACGTAACAATTTCAACTCTTTTGTTTGGTAGGAAAGTTTTGCGTCGATATGCAGACATCAATCTTTTTACCTTGTTGTCTAGGTTGTAAAAGGTAGAACTTTTGTGTCTTGTGTTGAGTCCAATACAGAAATATATTCCAGCGTAAGGTACTATACGTCACTTACAGCACTCCAGTAATGAGCTGGGAGTCATTTTATTTTTGACACATTTAGTTCGCCAAAGCTGAAACAATCCATTTAGCCTGACACCACTTGTGCATTTGCGAAAGGAGACAAGTGCCTCGCAGACTCCGATCGGGTTTTGGGGTCCACTGGGCTAAAGCCTTGTGGAATAATTTAATTGGTATATGTTTTTTTTTTTTGTTGGTTTTTTTTCGCCTCTCTCTCGCCACTCATCAAATAGGTACCACTGAGCCGTACCGGGCTCTAATTCACAGTGAACGCCTTCTGACCGACAATACAAGGTATTGAGCACTGACTGCATCAATACCCTTTCAAATTCAGATTTGCGCAAGGCATGAATTTTAATTTCTCCAACCGCTTTAAATATACATGCTGTCTTGTCAGCCGTGGATATTAAGTGCATGTCAATCCTGCTGTTTTACATTGTTATCCCGCAGCCCTCTAGACATAACAGGCAGCTGTTAGAAAAAGAGAGAAGGCCATGAGAAATGTATTTATTTATTACCAATTATAATGCAGAGCTAAATGTATTGAATCCCAGGCTGCGGGTCGTCCGCGCACAAGACCTCTAAGCCGTCATCCTCCGATTGCGTGCGAGCCTGTGCCTTTGAATTCATTACAAGCAAAACCACGCTTAATTTGCCTCCTCCCCTGAGAGCCATTAGCGTCTGTGACATCAAACTGGCAGAGCAGCCAAAGACGAGTGACAGGTACGCTCCATCCATCTTCCCCTCCCCACAGGGCCAGGCAGGCTTTTCCCCGTGTCCCGCCTCTTTGAAGAGTGTTCGCCACACCGGAGCTGCCATCGCCATCCAAAAGATGGTCATCAGACTCAAGCTTGTTGGGAGGGGAGAAAAAAAAAATCTGGTTTGATTTGAGAAGCAAATGTATGTGTTGTCCCCGGAAGCGAGTACACGCCGGAAGGCGATGTTGAATCATTTAACGCGGTGGTTAATGTAGCACATAGGTACCAAATGAATTATGCAGCAAACAAGTGGATGAGAAGCAGCCAGGAGGTCTGTTTAGGAACCTGGGGGGTCTTTGGGCTTCTCGTTTTCTTTTCAATGAGTTTTTCTTTTTTTTCAATAAGCACATCCATCACCGACGCAAGAAAAATGCTGCCCACAGCCTGGAAAATATTATCAAAGATTTAATTCATCTGCTGCGTAGTCGAAGCTTAGAATGATGGCTTTAAGAAAAAAATAGTGTCCTCTTGGAATCAAATTAGAACTTTAATTCAATATTTTGTATTTTATTTTTTTTATTTTATTTTTTTTTGGGGGGGTGGGGGTTCCCAAAGGAAATATGGCAATAGAAATAAGTTCCAGGATCAAACCATTGCCAAAAGCTTTCAGTACAGTTTAATTTAAGTAATATTTGAACATTCTTACCTAGCATAAAAGTGTAAAAATAAGTACATTTTATGATGGCATCTCCAGTGAGGTTTCTACTCACAAAACCCGTATCATAAATATCCATCCATCCATTTTTTTGGTATTGCCGTTGTGTGTTGTGGTTAAGAAATCTAGCGCGACTCAAATCTAGAGCACTGATTCTTAAATTGTAAATTAAATATAAGTAACATTTACAACATTTCAAATTGAAATAAAATACTAACTATGCATACAACCTGTAATACAAGGGATTTCTGTATTTTTTTTTTACTTTTTAAGTACATTACATTTTTTAGGTACAGTTCAGTTGTATTTAACTTAAGTATAATACATTTGCATTCAATTTTTAAGAACCGTTTGTTTTTTATTGTTGAGGTAATGTACAATTTAACTTATGTGCAATACATTTCAATTGAATCATTATTTAAGTGCAGTATTAATGTTCAAACTGTGCATAATGTTACAGTGGCTTACAATCATGTTTATACATTTTAGGAGTAAAAGTGTTGTTTTCCCCATGATTCTCAGTGTGGTACGGTTAACACTGGTGGGACACAAGCTAATTTTTAGTGGTATGCAAAAAAATCACTGCCTAAGTATAGTTCATTTTTCTTTAACTTTTTACTACAGTACATTTGCATTTAATCTTTAAGAACTGTTTCTTTTTAAACTTAAGTAGTGCAATTTTGATTTAACTTACCGGTATGTGCAATACATTTTAATTGAATCATTGTTTAAGTAGTTTTTTTTTCTCCTATATTTAAGCAGATGTTCAGATTCTGTCAATGGAGCAGAAGCTGCTATTTGAATATGGTACTTCTACCGTATTACCAAATTATAATAATTGAATCATTTTCCAATTGGTTTCCACCAGTTTGACCTTAAACTTTTGTTATTGTGTTTCGTTTAACTTGAACAGTGACGAGTCCCGTCGGAAAGCAGCAGTCTTTTGTTATTGATTGCAGCTGTAGACACAACGGGGAATAGTAATAGGCCACAAGGACGTCTATTGAGAATCTTTGCGAGCAAAGTAGTGTGACGGACTTTTTTTTTAAAACGGAGCGGGCCAGCCGAATTTCAGGAGTTGAGAGAAGAGCATGGACAGACCAGGCAAATGAAACGGTGAAACAGAACATGGTTGTGATAAAAGCCGACAGGCAGAAATCTTATAGCATCACTTTTTTTACACGAATACCTTCCATCATTTATAATCTGGGAGCCTTGAGAGCATGCTATCTGCAAATGATTTGGGTTAGCGGAAGACAAGGACATTCACCTCTGCAGAGTAAGCGACGTCTCCCTGGGACTTTGTCGTAAGCCGCAATACAAAGTGTCGCTGTTAGGCTCCAACACACGTGCTCATTATCTCGCACTAAATCTATCATATCTGGCTCTTTATTGTTTTTTTTTAGATCAATTACAGTTCTTTGTAAGGAGAGAAGTCATCATTTCATCCATTTCATGTGAGCGCCTTTTGGCGATACACATTTGTGAGGGAAAGAAGAAAAAAAAGGGCATGAGATAACGCAGACATATCTAAATTTAGAGGGCTCAAAGGAGGAGGCATAATTCTTTTAATTAAGTCAGTATTAATCCATGGACGAGGCCCTCTTTGTTTTCACCCAGCTACCACGTTACAAGCAATATCCTTCATTGTCTCAAGGTGTGTTGACAGTGGCCCTTAATTCTGGAGCTATTCATGAGGGCGCAATCTATCTGCTTCCTTTGCCTCTGGGAAACATACTTTCTGAAGGTTAATAAACAACCCTGCATATCCCAAGCCCCGAGATCATTTATCAGATTGCGATCTCTTACAGACTCCGAGAGTGGCATGCCGTTTTATCATTTTAACAACGATGGCTAAAAGTGCCTGAAGAAGTCTGCTTAATAGGTTATTTTGTTATATGATTTCGTTATCAGATTCCTCTCTCCCTTGTAGCCTGGTCTAGGTCGCTGTGTAGTAACAGCCCTGAATCCCTAATGAATACTCCCATTAAAGTCCCTGGAGCAGGCAAAGAAATAATAGGGTCCTCCCTGGGCAGTGGTGGAAGCCATGTCCCATCTATTTCAATGGCACAAGCTGTGGCCTTGCTATTTTTTTTTTTTTTAATACTTTGGCCAAGACCAATCCAGCTATTTTTGTCCTATACCTATACTAGTCTATATCAGCAATCAGTTAACTAAAACGTTACATTCTCTGATGCAGCCAGTTGTAGTCATGGAGCGTAGTGGTGCCTGAATATACAGTATGAGTGACCCAACTTACTTGATTTTTAAAACAGGAACCATCATTCAGCTGATTTTTTTGCCAAAAAAAATCACATCTGTGTCAAGCAACCACATAGCTTCAGTTTTACCTAAGAAGTCGCTTTAGCTTAATGCTAACAAACAAGAAAACCGCCATTGACTGGCTAATGATTAGCATCGGTGTCACGTGTTAATACCCTTCACGCAACAGATATTTTAACACAAACTGAGACAGATAATATAGTAAGGCATATATTCTTTATCCTCTGCATAGAATAACTAATAATACTGACAAGATGCAACCGTTTCCATGTATAGCCGTATCCTGTATTATCCGCCCCCCCAGGTGACACAGAAGGCGCAGCACAAAGTCCATTGAATTGAAGGAAAAAATGCACCAAAACTGTTTAATTATGATGTCATCACCATACATTTTCATCAAAGTACAATATTATGGAATGCTATTTTTTCATTAAAAAAGCATTACAAAGATTTGTGTCAGGTTTTTTTAGGGAGGAACAGATTAATGGCATTTCCATTCATTTCAGAGGGGAAAGAGGATTTGAATTACAATTGTTTGTTACAAGCATGCTCACGTAACAAAATGAACTTGTATCTAAAGACACCACTGAAATTGCATTATTGCCTGCAGCAACATTTCAAAAATAAGTCACAAAGTCGACTTTTTTGTGAGACCCTCGATATAAAGTGTCGTGGTTGATTCACCTGACTTCCGTGCAGACATGGTGGGTTCAGTTCCCATTCCGATGATGACCCTGAACAGAATAAGTGGGATAGAAAATTGATATAATAAAATATAATATATACAGCATTAGTCTATAAATGTGAAGGGGTGCTCATGGGTTCTTTCAAATTTTGATCAGTTTAATCAGTACGGCTTTGTATAGGAGTTCCCGTCAGTTAACTTCTGGTGTTTTTCATTTGAAATAAGTGTTGTGAAAAAGCCAAACATACACCCCGAATCAAATCTTTGACGCTCTGAAGGGGGGATCTATTCAAGGTTTAGCGTTTCTAAAGACTGCACACAAACAACGTGATACTATCGACGCCTCCTTGGACGGACGCAGTCAATAAGACTTGGTGACCACAAAGAGCTGCTACTCTGGTGTTTCACACTATAATAATCTTTAGTAGGAAAAGAAGTCACGACTTTCCCCATTTCTAGTCTGTCTGGAAAGCACAGGACTTCCAAACTGGCAGTTTGAAATACTAATATTAGGTGTACTTTACGGCGCAGGTTGTTTGGTGTGACGGGGAACTGTGCAGCCTGCAGCAAGCTAATTCCAGCCTTCGAGATGGTCATGAGAGCCAAAGAGAACGTCTACCACCTAGACTGCTTCGCGTGCCAGCTCTGCAATCAAAGGTGAGTGATTGAACTGCACTGAACTGCCGTCTCTCTGCCGCTACCTGTGTCCGGCCAAATGGCTGCTCGGGGAAGAACGATTGCGGCGCAGTAACCCCGCCGCTGATAGTTGAACCTCTGGAGATTTATCACTCTAACAAGTGACCGGGGAGATACCCCAGATGGACCTGTAGATGATGATCTTGTACTACTACTGTCGAGTTTCAGGCTAGACAAAGCTAGGGGGGCCACTTCTCTGTCTGTACATATTCTTCCATCAGTCCCATCAGTCTTCATTACTGGCGGTCCACCCAAATCATGAACATGGTCAAAGGTGACTGCTTGAACCACTATTCTGCCTTTACAAAGACAACAATGCTGACTTTTGATTGACACCGTCTCAGAGGTATTCAATCAACAATATGGTTGGACTAGAAGAATCTCGTTGTACAATCCAGAATTCCACCAACATTTCATAGAACTCAAAACATCCAAGTTTCAACCACTATAATGAATACAATACTTAGTAGGCCTAAGTGTTCATCAAAAAAGAAACCGGTACTTCAAAAATATAATTGGAACACTGTGCTTTAATACAGGAACAAAAAAAAAAACTTAAGGATCCAATTAGAATGTATTAAAAAAGTATCAAAATAAATGTTTGAAAACAAATTGTTCTTAAAGATTAAATACAAATGTACTAAACAGTTAAATACAACTGAACTGTATTTAGGCAGTGATTCTTTCGTGTACCACTAAACCTGTGTACTACTATTGGTATTTGTACCTCACTGAGAATCACTAATCTACATGAGCGAGTCAAAGTATTAATATTATAAACAGCTCTCAGCTTGATGAAGTTCCATTGCACGACTATAACTTGCAATTGTAAAGATATTGTTTGATATTTCTTTCACAATGTCAGTCAAAAGTGTTTGCTGTATTTGTAAAGGCACACCTTTTTATTCAATCTAAATAGATTGCGCAAGTGGTCATAATGTTGGGACTGTGGGGGTACATATTACATTTCATTACGTACACCATGTCCACATCTTGTAATTCAATGCAACAAAACGTAAGCGATCTCTGCTTGCGGTAGGTGACCGCAATCGAGTTTGCATTTGCGAAGGTTACAAGAAGCACAATCAGACAGACAGAGCATTGCTCTCTATGTTGCCGGCATCCGCACAGGCCAGACACTTCGTGCATACTAAAAGGCAAGAGACCTGGTTACGCACAATTAGCACTTGGTTATTGTCTTGCCACTTCAGCCGGCTGCACCAGACAGCCTTTGCTAATAGAAGAAGTCAGCTAATCTTCATCAGCTAGACCCAGGCAGGCCAACTCTGCTCTCCCGCATTAGAACCCACTTAAGCGCAGGCAAATCTTTCTTTTTACATTAAGGTGGCTGATGAACTGTTGAATGAAATTGACATTTGTGTGTTTCACATGGTCCACCGCGGCCTTGCAGGCGCCATTTAGATGCCCATCACAATTTTTGCCAGAGTCTGGCCACGGTTTATGGGGTGGCACCGACTTTACTTGAAGCTGTTCGTCAGCTCTGACTTTTTGTTTTCTAGTTTGTTACTATTTTTCTGCAGCGAATATATACATTTATAGACAAAAATATTTGGACGCTAGGGTGTAATGGCTTTTCAACAACATGTTACAAATATTTGTTGTTTTGGTTTGTTATGTTTCATATTGGATTAAGCATGAATTATTTGAACATGGTTTTGTTTCTTTTTTTTTATGATCCACATTGTAAATGATACCTTTGACAAGGGATTCATTTTTGTGTCTCAGTACAGATTTCAGTGATACATTTTAACATTAATGAGATCGTGGTCACTTCTGGTGTAGTGGTACACTTGCCTGACTTTGGTGCGGGTTCAGTTCCCACTCAGTGACGGTGTGAATGCGAGTGCAAATGATTGTCCATGTCTTATATGTGCCCTACGACTGACTGGCGACCAGTTCAGGGTGAAATCTGCCTTTCGCCCGAAGTCAACTGGGATAACCAGGATATGCGCTGTTGAAAATGGATGGATGGATGGATGAGATCGTGTGAGAACAGACAGAGGTTATTATTAATATATAAACACTCTAGAGTAAATATGGTTTCGCTATTGTTCAAAAACAGTTGAACGAAAGCTGTGCTGTCTCAAGGATTAAAATCTTCATCGGGTCTACCTTAGTCATTGATACACTTTGATCAATTAATCGTGCTAATCGATGTATTTATTCATTTATTCCAAGTTTCTGCATTGGCGAGGATAGCTTTCATTGTGTACCACAGCTTTTGCCCTTAAATTTTTGTTTTAAATCATGTTGTTTTCATGTTTGAAGCACTACTGTCACTGTATTACTGTCCTTTATTCATGACTTAAATACAGAAATCCTTTAGGTGTATGTGTGAGCAGCCAACTCACCAAATCCACCCTTGGGTCCAAATAAAGTAACACAACTTCTTCACCATAGTATAAAATTGCGAGGCAAACATTAATATTTCAAGAATAACATTGTAACGAGAAGGTATTTCAAAATAAATACAAAAATACATTTTTAAAAGTCATATCCCTTAAAGAGTGAATGTCGAAATTCTCACAGAAGTTTACATGCAACATCCTGGATGGGTATAGTATAAAAAATGAAATTATGGGAAAGAATTTCATAATTTGACAAAATAAATTAGTAATATTACAAGAAAAAAAGTCACCTTTTATTTTATTGCTACTTGAAAGTCATGATTTCACAGAAAACGGGCAATTTTTCAACGATATAAATTCTGAAAATGTCAAAATTCCTGCATGATCCAATCAGAAGCAGTCTGTCATGCTCCTAATTTTACAACTTTATTCTTGTAACGTTGCAACTTGTCTTTGTTGTTAATGCTGCCTTAATACGCCTTGGTAGAGAGTAACACGCTTAGGTTAGGTAAAATGCTTCACATTTATAGTGTGATTAATAGATTGACCTTCTGCAAATTGCTCTTAGCCCTCTGGGGATCTCACTTTTCCTGAATAGTTTATCCACCTTGTTTCGGATGGCCTGAAAATGGGCTCCTGCGCTTTGTCTGGCATACCGATCCTGCTGCTCGCCTTGTTCATTGGCACCAGCTCTGTCCCCTCTCATTTCCCGGCCTCAAACAAACACGAAAGACCAGCCCCCCCGCTCCCGCGTTGCCTCCCATTGACCCGCTCCCCCGACAGGCCCTTCAATAAAGCAATCTAATCCATCTCGCAAATGGCCCAGAGATTTCTCTGTGGAACGTCGTCAGAAAATGTGAAATCTGATAAACAGAGCAGGCGATCGGCGGGTTGGCAGGGGTCACTCGGTGTAATTATCCGTCGCTCCTCCAGGTCAGCCGCTGCGTAAATTGGCGTTTGAAGGTTGAATTGCTACAATCACGTATGAACATACAGCCGACCCTCCCAGTCTCCCATTTATCAACCCGTGTCTTCCGTTCCTTTGTGGGTGCATTCAAGCTATCCAAGAGAACTCGGAAGCCGATGATTATTCTGATTCCATCACTGTAGGACTCTAATAGTCATTGCCATGCTCTGCTATTAAAGGCCTTGGTTAAGTGAAGGCCAATTAGTGCACGGGAGCGAGCGACCGTGACCTTTGTTCTTTGTCACCATCACTGTCAAATTGACAGCAATCTATGTATTGTTGTGAAGGCAAAGCAATGAAGAGTGTGATAAATGGAAGAGCCTCAGCAGTTATCTTACTTGTGCATCTGCCAGACCGCTTTTTTCCCCATCCCACTTTTTCCACTCCGAGCATGACTTTCAAATGTTATCAAGCAAAGGGGAGTGACGACACCCATGTTCGTGGTCCATCAGTGAAAATATAGGATCTTACATCAGCCCCGATTCCTTGTGTCTGCACCCAATGCAGCCTCACTCTGTTAAACCAAACATAAATCTACCATTGTGACCTTCCTGTTATTCTCCCTACCTGAGCGACAGAAAGGAAGCCGGAGCCGAAAGGAACAGGCGACTGCTTCCGAAAAGAGGTGTTGGGAATAAGGAAGGAGATATGAGCCTCCATCCAGCAAGCAGTTAGCCACAGATCAGCCGTGGGGGACAGCTAATCGATGAAGCTGTCGTCCAGCCTCATCATCTAGCCAGTGCTGGCCCAATTTCCCCCTGATGAGCTGGAGGCCACAGTCTGGGGAGGCTGGAGGAAGGTTAGAGCAGAGAGGAGCAGGATGGGTGACAGTGCAGGGGAAGGTCAGTGCTGATAAAGGGTTTGGGTGGGGGGTCTCCCTACTTGAGCCTTGGAAGGAGAGACTGACGCCAATTGGGTTCAGCGCAGCAAAACTCAGCCACGGGTGCCTTGTATGTCATGAGTCAGGCTTGTTAGACAGGGGCCTAATAGGCAATAAGGGACATAGTTGTCACTTTGTGTATGATTGGTGTCGAGAACTGGGAGCCTGTGCAGGGAAGACTAGTGGAGAACACAATTGTGTTTCTTCATCCTGATCTACTGGAGAGGAAAAATGATCACGGCACATTAAAATACACAAGTAAGGATTTTCCACACTCGTTTACGATGACAAGCAATTTTGTCCACAATCAACGAGAAGCACAACTAACTATTTGTCGACAACCCTGAAGAAAGACAACAGGAATCAGCAAACTTTAAAAAAACAACAAACACAAAAAAACCCAATAATAACGGCAACAAGAGGGATGCCTGGACAGGACAGACACCAAACCAGATGACTGTTGTAATATCGAGACTGACCTTTGAGAGGCAGCATGTTGCCACATGGCATCCAGACTGCCAGAAAATACAAAGAAGAAGGAACAGTATTTGCAGAAGACGAAATGGAAGAAACTTTCCTCTTCCTGTTTTTCTGCCTGCCTGCCAGTTCGTTTCCGCTTCCCCAGTCTACTTTGGGGGGCGGGGGGGTGAAATCTGTTGCATTGCAGATATGGGTATTTAGATGTTTCTAGATGTACAGTACTTATTGTTCACTCTGTTTCCGACGTAAGTACCACTGTGATTTTCTGCTTTTTATAGTTTAGATTCTGTTTTTGTTTTTTTTGGTTTAGTAGTCTTCCTTCCGCTTGGGCTCTATCAACTTCTTTTTGTAATTTCTTGTTCACGCAGAGTGGGTTTTTTTTCACGTTAATCTTTTGTCATTGTCGTTTTGTACTAAGGATTTGTCTCTCACGCGCGCATGCTCTTTTGATTTAACACAATTCTGTGTGATTGCTCAGTTCTTGTCAAGTCTGCTCTGGGTTCCACGATTCTGCATGTTCATTACCTTACAGAAGCTGGGCAAGCTGTTAGCTTAATGGGTCACGACACTGCGGTTACAAACTTGTCATCTTAATTGTGGTCGATGACTTGGGAGTCACGTTCAACAAACGCCCAACATAACGAGTGTTCAGCTTCAGATCGCTTCCAATCAGGCTGTCGTTCAGTTTCATGTAACAATTGAAGGAGTCTGTGGCTTGGCCCAACTTGGACCACAAATATAAGGATTTGCTTTTACAGCTTTTCAACATTTATGATTGGTGACACTTTCTGAACAGATCGAGGTGACCCACACCACAGGATAATCGGACAAAGGATTTAGAGACATCCGACAATAGGGCCCTTGGGAAAATATTCATATCCAGCTCAATTACCAGTATGTGTCTACCTCGCTTAACTGAATATCCAACATGACATACACTGTAATTACACAAATAAGGATTTTCTTCTGCATAAAGACAAATCAGTACTATTGAAGAGTAGCTTTTTAGTTTTCCTTACGGTATTTGCCATTCAGGAGTTCCAGCAATATACAGTACGTAGAATATGTCCACTTTCAGGGGCTCAAAAGTATTTGGACCAATGACATGATTTTGAATGTCACAAAATGAAAGGAAGGCCTGTCATTGTTATAATGTACGAGACTCCTTACGACAAGGGGAAACCCACTGATAACATCCAGGTATAGGAAGGTCAGTGGGGACAGAAACATGGAGAAGGAAGAGTTCGGAATCCAGGCGAAGTGGTGAAAGCAGGGTTGTAGTATGGACATTTGATTGCTGACAGAAGTAACAAGATCAATTTTGAGACGTACTGTATGGCGCTACTTTGGTCACATACAGGAAAATGTTCCAAAAGTGATTAAACAGCGCTTCACAGTGCAGATGAATAATGAGCCTAAACATACTGCGAAAACAAAGAGTTTTTCAAGGCAATTGCTACTTTTGTCCTTGTGCTGTCTGACAATAGAGAGACGCAGTCCCATTCATGAGGATGAGTATTTGTGAACACTAACTACATGTGACGCAGCTCACTTTTTCTCCCATTTCCTCATTTGAGTGGAAAGCGACTACTCTAGTTAACACTCGCCTACGGGGCATATAGCTGGCATCGCAATGCATCTTTTAAGTGTGCGCCTGTGGAAGCCATTTTTTTCCCCCTCTCTTCCCCCCTACAACAAGAGGTCTCTAAAGACTCATTAGTCACACTCACCTCTCGGTAAGGAAAGGGAAGAAAAGCGAAAAGGGAGAGATGAAGAAAGCGGCAGAGAACGATGACTGCATGCACAGTAAGCATCTGTATGACAACAGACCATAGTATGATACAACTAGTTGTAGAATTGTATTCATGATCTCAAGGGACTCCTTTAATGAGCCTCATTAGTAAAGGCTGATGATATGGTGAACAAATAACGCTTTGAGTATTTTGTACATTTCTACTGGATTTTGAAGTTTCATTGAAATAACTGCATCCTATTCATAAATCTTGTGTAGCGCTTTGTACTCCAATACTTCTCAAAGTCCAATGAATAGTTGGCACAGCTGTTGTTAGCAACACTAATTGTTTATTATTATTATTTATACTTTAAAGTGTGATAACAGCAAACCACTCTCCAAGTCAGACCTAATAGAACCACATATAGAAAATTGACTCTGCTATTGTTTGTTCCAGAAACCGGAAATAGTCGGGGGCGGCAAAACGTCCTTTATTAGACACGCCTATGATGGGCCCCAGTGTAATATCCTCATCAAAATTGCCGTACAGATGTCACATATGCTGTTGACATTTCACCGAGCAGAAACAATTTGTCTGTGTGAAATAGGGGAGAGGAAACGGGTGCGGGGAGGTGAAAAGGGGAGAAACAATTTGACTGGACGAGAGAAGGAGTACAAAAAAAAAAAGGTTGACATGAGGTCATTATGGGAGTGGACACAGTGTAAGCAGAAAAATAATAGAGTTGAGAGGCGTTTATTTTCAAGTAGCAATTCGTAGAAATTTGACCTAAAGCTTGAAAAATATCAAGAGTGTTCTTACTGCTCTTATTGTATGTGGTCTACTCGACAGGACCAACAATCTGTTTCACGTCACACGGAGTCTGGGACAACGCCGTACTTGGTGTTGACCATGCACATCGAGAGGAAAAAAAAAAATCCCTCTGAACACACCCCACACGAATCGGACAAGAGAAATATGAAAATCATATGAAATATTTATCATATTATTTAATCCATGCAGTCATCGCATCTTGGTTGTATTGCTGTAATGCACGTCACTTTGGAGTCAGCCAGTGCTCCCTCAAACATCTCCAGTTGGTTTAAAATGCTGCTGCTTGCTTTTTAACTAGAACACGTAAGAGGGAGCACAAAGTTCCTATTCTGGCCCTTTTCACTAGTTTATTTTGAAGATTCTGCTATTTGTTTTCAAATCCCTAAATGGTATCATCCCGCCTTACCTCTCTGAGCTGCTCCACCCCCACACTGCCCAATTCTCGGTACGTGTATATCCCATTTATCACTTTGAATTCATAGGGCCAGTACATTAGCTGGTAATAAGAAAATGAAGTTGTCGGAATTACCACTGCAATCCAGTTTCCTCTATTTTAGTGGCCCCGTTCTAGTGGTGTATATGGGGTTTCTGGTCTGATGGTTTCAATTTGTATCAGTTCTGAGTGTCGAACTTCATATAATGTTTTCCAAAGTAATTATAATCAGAATCAGAATCAGAATCATCTTTATTTGCCAAGCATGTCCGAAACACACAAGGAATTTGTCTCCGGTAGTTGCAGCCGCTCTAGTACAACAGACAGTCAATTTACAGAACACTTTGGAGACAAAGACATTGACAAAAAACAATTGTGCAAAAAGATGCAGAGTCCTCTAGCACTTAAAGCAGCTTGAATGACTAATATTGCAATAGTCCGGTGCAATACCTGCCTTTTGCCTTTTTTCCCAAAACGCGAAGGTCTCACCTTTTATGGTCTATCTGTTAATTGGTCCCAAACGGATGTAACAAATCATGCTCTCAATCTGCCCTCCACCACTGAATAAACACAACAAGCTTGTGAGGTACACAAGCTACCGTGCAGCTTCCGGCTATGAATTCTGTATTCTTAGTATGTGTTAAAAGTCAAACAAGAGGAGAAACTGCCACCACCCCACCAAACCCCCCCCCCCCCCCCCCACCCCCCCACCCTCCCCACCCTCTGGTAAGCCCTGGCACCGGTGTTCGCCGACCTTGTCCAACCTGAAGGGAGATAAGCGACCCTCAGGACAATTCAGCGAGAGTTGCCTCTCGTTCAACATAATCTCCACTTGGCGCCGCACTGAAAGGTCAAAAATAACCGTAGACGCCCCCACTTGTGAGGATGTGGCTGCTGGGGATGTGAGGGGCTTGGTACCATCTGCAGGTGGAAGGGAACTACACCAAGAAAGACCTCACCACCAACTGCGTAATTACAAATACGTTTTCCCCATGTTCTTGCATTTCCGTCATACTTTGCAGCTGAAGGGGTTTGGCACAGTGTTAGCTTCCAAAGACGAGCTAGTACCGTACCCTTGCTAGCCTACAGCTCAGTATTAACGATGCTCTTCTGCCTTTTCATCGCTTTTCTCCTCTCGTGTCGCGCAGGTTTTGTGTGGGAGACAAGTTCTTCCTGAAGAACAACATGATCCTGTGCCAGACGGACTACGAGGAGGGCCTGATGAAAGAGGGCTACGCTCCCCAGGTCCGCTGACCCTCGTAAGAGGGGGGCGGGGGAACGAAAAGGAGATGGAAGACAGAGGAGTGGGAGAAGACTGATGGAAAGCTTGCAATCACACAAGAAAAAGCACTATCGCTTCCTGTCCAACTCCTGTCCCCCACGTGTACATAATGAAGCCTAACCTGGAAGGGGAGGTACTCTACTGTACAGAATAGCCATAGAGACTGCGGCATAGCAGGCAGCGGCCCTGGAAGCGGTAAAATAAGGTTTTGTTTGTTTGTGACTGACAAGTGCTGCCTCTTTCCTCTTGGCAAACAAAAACACTGGCCTCAGAAAATCCCAAAGCAAGTTGTTGGACAGATATTTACATGCTTTCATGTATCACCTTTTACGACAAGGACTGTGAGGTCCAACTACTTGAATCGAAAACACACAGAGGTATTGTCAATCAGTGTATCTTTGGGATAAACACCTTTTTACTGGATGTTGTAAAGTGTAAACAGAGGAGCTTGAAAAAAATAATAATTTAATACTTGTGTGGGTGCGAGTGTGTGTGTGTGTGTGTGTGTGTGTGTGTGTAAATCACTCTTCTTTTGAGGAGTTTTTTTCTCATGTAGTCTCGGTTTAGTCTTTGGAGTCTGATCACAAAGAGTGTCGACCTCAACATCAGGTTGATCGGTAATCACATTTTTCAATATTCATTAATTCTGACAATACGATTGATATACAGTACTACTGTACAAAAGGCTTAGGCATTGTTGTGTAAATTCTAGTTTTTACAAAACTGGAAAAATCCCACAAACACTTTGTATGAGTGCTCACTTTGATCTGCGCTACCTAGCCACCTCTCGGGGCAGGAGAGGAGAAGTGGCAGTAAAACAGGCCAAAACCCAGATGTCAAAGGGTAAGGAGACAAGAAAGAACTTATTAAATATTGCCGATGATCTAGAGCTATGATATAAATGGACCAGTCCAACTCCCAGAATCAGAATGGCACCAAGTAGCTTCATGACAACAACAGCAAAAACTGAAATCTGCCATTTTTAAGGCCTTGGCGAACTCCATATTGAGTGACACTGTCGCAGTCAACTACAACAAGTCGCCTAAGACTTCTGCACAATATTTTGAATTTAGCAGCCAATAATAATATTGATAAATGGGACACAGCCTTATGGACTAGAGTAGTGCATTGTTTTTCAAAGTATGGGAGAGCGAGGTACCCCTCAGCGAGCAAACTGTGGGCTACAAATATTCTTGTTAAAATCACATTTTGCTAAAATTGTTTTTTCCTTGAACAAAGCATGTGTGGTCTTTATTTTTCTCAAGCTGCTTGTGCCTCACACTTGGAAAACCACTGTACTAGACTTTTAAGCAAAGTCTTGATTCCAATCCTTAAATTCCCATCTACTTCTAGCAGTATTTGATCGCCTGGATTTGGAGTCACATTTATTAAACTTCGCATTGGGCAGCTGGGGAAATACATAATGGAGGCTGGTTCTTGTAGTTGTTGTACAGGTGTATGGAATGATGTTGGCGGGTTTGGTTAACTTTCTGTATATTATTTATTAAAGCAGTTCTTGTCCTAAATTTGGCACGGTTCAACACGCCGATACTTGAATGCAATCGATGGCGGACGCGCGACTCCGCTCGCTACTTGCGGCCTCATCACCTTGACCTCCACGTCTCGCGTAAACTGTCCAGCTGTGCTCACATTTCATTCTTGACTTCAAAATGTCCTCTGTAAAATGTGGGTGTACATAAAAAAAAATAATAATAATAATTCCTTTTGCTTGCCTGTTGTACAATTCTTTCTTTTTATGTGTCATCCAGCATGAGATGTTTATTTTTAGGACAACGCTTGTAAATACTGTAATTGTAATAATTTTAAGCACAAATGTAATACAGTTTTATTGTGTTACACAGAGTTTAGTGTCTTTTTTTTCTGTCCTTTTATGGGGGGAAATTGGCATGCGTTTAACCAGTTGACCGGAGAAATTTACCGTATATCTAAAGAAAGGTTTACACTTTCAAACCCATTTCGGAGGCCTTGTGTTTGCTGGAGCTTCTAAGGTTAAGTATCTAGCTCAAGGGCACAGCATTAGATGCAAACCAGCTATCAGAAAGAAGTCGGTTTCTCTGTCTATTACCCTAACCAACAGAGCATGGTGCAGCTTATGATATATGACTGATTTGAAGTGCAATCATTTCCTCACTTTGTTGTCTCTGCTGCTTGGGGGTGGGAACAAAAATCCCATTTCAGTTTTGCTTGGATGGAAGGAAGCCAACGAAATCTCAAAGTAAAGACGATTGGTTGCGGAGTTCCAAATTCCCCCATTTCGATGAAAACTTCCCATCCATCCATCCATTTTCTGAGCCGCTTCTCCTCACTAGGGTCGTGGGTGTGCTGGAGCCTATCCCAGCTACCATCGGGCAGGAGGCGGGGTACACCCTGAACTGGTTGCCAGCCAATCGCAGTGCACATACAAACAAACAATCATTCACATTCACACCTACGGCAATTTAGAGTTATCAATTAACCTACTATGCATGTTTTAGGGATGGAAACCGGAGTGCCCGGAGAAAACCCACGCAGGCACGGGGAGAACATGCAAACTCCACACAGGCGGGGCCAGGGATTGAACCCAGGTCCTCAGAACTGTGAGGCAGACGCTCTAACCAGTCGGTCACCGTGCCGCACTTCCCAGACAGCGAATCTACACACCCCAGGTTTTAGTTGTATACAAAATTAGACCAAGATACATTATTTCAAAACTTTTTCCACCATTAATGTACAACACTTGTGCAACCGCATTATTTCAGTTATTTTTATTCACCCCCCGCCACCCCCCTCAAGAGTTGTAAAGGTTATAGGTCACAATGGTGGAAAAAGTTTTGAAATTATTTTTCTTGGTCTCATTTAAACAGGGGTGTGGAGACTTTGTATCCACTGTGTTTCTGCATCTGTTTTTGCAGTTGTAAAACACAAAACAAAAAATGAGGATTTTTCTATTTTGGTCCCATTGTGCGTCAAGCATGGAACATGAGGAAACGGAACGCTTCATTTATACTTTGCCGTCAGCAGCCTTCAAGATGGAGTCGTGTGATCTCCTCGTGCGTGGGGGGTTATTTCTACTAATTACCTGGATTTCAATTTAGAATCATCTAGAATGTTGAGGTAAAACATTTGGATTAAAGTTATTGCACTAATTAGCGGGGTGCTTCCAAAGTGCCCTGTGTAGTTTTGGTGAAAGCGATGCTTCCATCACATTACAGAGGATAATATCCAGCCCAATTAAGCTAATTGAATTTCCTTATCCAGAGACACGGGGAAAAAAGAGAGAACGTCTTTGATTAGGCTCAAGCTGTTGAAAGTCCTTTAGTAGATGAAAACACTCGAGTCGATGGGAGATTACAGCCAAGCGAAATTAAAAGAAAGTGTGGCAACCGCAGGGAGGATTCGCACTAATGGCAGACATGTGTCATGCGTTATTTTGCCTCGGCTGTTCCGGAGTCAGATGTTAGCCCCCCTTACTCCCCGAATCGTACCGCTGATAGCCTGGCATCATTAGTGCCGTGTTGTCTTTTGTGACAGGGTTGATACATTACAATGTGGTGGCCATTTGCACCATTAAAAGACGTGCGGATGAATAAAGCAGGAGTTTGTGTGGAAAATACGCACACTTGCTTTGTCATGTATGTTTGCCCCACCGATAAAGTGAATATCGTAACCGGGTTGTTTTGTCACACAAACTGATTTATGTCCATACCTTTTTACGTGGAAAAAATCAACACGTTTACAGTGACGGGGGGACTGTAAGATGCACTCACAATACACTGCAAACTGAAATGAAAGCTAAAAATATAATAAAATACCAAACATTTTTATTGTTTTCCAAATGTCATATATCTGACCTGTGGGCACAATTTACAGGATATAAGGATGTCTATAAGAACACATTGCTCTCCATAAAAAGCATGTTCATCCAAATCTTTTTAGCTTTGCCAAAAAAGAACAAACTGTTACGGAGATTTACCAGATTCTCGTACGCTTTGTACCATGCAACTAAAAAATAAGATGCTATAATTGCAATGCTCTTTGTGTAATATAATAATGACTGGAGTGAGTGTATGACATCCTGTGCAATTTTACCTCTTTGTTGAAAGGATTGAGCTAGAAAGATAGGTTTTAGTATTCCCTTGTGTTTATATAATGTTTATTTTATTTAAACAGCTGTTGTTGGGATAAACTGAAAAAGACCTCCCAAAATTCACACACAGTAGGTGTTATCCGCACACCTGCGACTTTATGTATTTGGCTGAATTTACACAGAAAGATGTTAACGCCCAATGCCATCTATTTATGTCGACTTTCAAGCGGACATTATCTGCTGCGCTGCCTGTCCCAGCCCCAGAGTCGGCGTCAGCCCAGGAGGGCACATGTACATTGCCGCTCGATTACTGTTTGTTAGTTTTCTGTCAACAACTAATACACTAATCTATCTCTGGTACCAAAACATGCAAAAGAGCCCGTGCTTGCAGATGCTCTCTCTCACACACACACAGACATTCAACATTAAGCGTTCTAAACAGGCATACCACAGCGGGCATTGGATGTGAATTGTAGGTGACAAGTGTGATATGGCAGGGAGAAAATATGCTAGGGCATATGTTTTGACAATTTAAATAATCACTGCCTGTCAAATACTGTAACTAATGGAAGGCATTCAATGATGTGATGAAAAGTTACCATGTGATCAGATAACCATGTTTTTGTCTTTAGACTTGGCAAAACAGCATGAGGTTCATTACCCTATTTCTGAAAGTGTACATCACATTAGAGTGAGGGAGTTAGGTAAGACTCTTGAAAACCAATGAATACAAAAGTTTTATATTGTCAGATACGCACAGCTGTCGAGATCCTTCTGAAAAAAACACACACTCATCCCCTCTCGCCACAGCAAATGGATGGTAAAAAAAAAAGAGATGGAACCTTGAGAAAAGTAAAGAAGATTTAAAGAACTGTGCCACTTCGCTCAAAGCCACAGTGAGCTGCTTGAGCACAAAGAAAAACACAAACTCTCCCACATCCAAATCTACAGTCATTAAGAGCGTTTAGAAAAAGTATTAGCTGCCAGGCTGTGTATCGTTAGTGTCTTCATCCCTGTGTTAATGCTGACCCTGGAGTTAGCGCTGCTCTCCTTTGCCAAACGGCTCCAGGGGCAAAAATAATGATCTTTACAGACATGCCAATGCTATCTGGACCAGATAACGCTGCTTTAATGACTCCTTATCCTTTGGCCCTTTCAAGGAGATGGGCGCCCTGGCAAATAAATTCCAGTTGTTGGGTCATTAGCTCTTTATTGCGGTGATAATGGATTTTGTATTTTTGGGTCTAATTTGAGTGTAAGACCCAAGCGAATTTGAGTCTTTGAACAATTAGTCAGCACCCAGTCAAAGTACACAGCACTGGGGTCACTCAAATAATAATGTGTTCTCAGTTGTTGTGTCCACAAGCTTGTTTAGCCCGTTTTAAATTTATGATATGGCTACTAATCTGATAATCTGGGTTTTCTGGGGAGTTCGCTCTCTGGAACTCGAAGAAAAGACAATAAAAGCAATTGTTTTCAAAACGGTACTTTTTAAATGTTTGCATACAAGTAGCGGATTAGTGGTCAAATCAGCCAGCGGTGTCGTTATGCAAGCACCATCCATTTGCAGTCTGCACGTGGATGGGTGAAACACCACATCAAACCCAAAAGTTTGCCAGAGACTTTTGTTAGGCCCAAAGATGTTTTGGTTAATTACCTGATGGTCGTCTCTTGTGAATATAATCATAACACTTTCATTTGACCACCTTTGACCTCAAATCACCTTTCCACATTGAAATTAATCGAAATGCCCTTAGTCTGTTCCATCGTCTCGAAAAGAAAAACAAGTATCATGTGTTTTTAATCAGAAAAATAGCACGCTATAATATTTTACTTTATATAAACACAGTAATTGCATCATGAAATAGAATGTAAGGAATTAAACTTTTGCCAAATGTTTTGCTTCACTTGAATAGACATTGTGCTGCTCCTTCTGATCTCTGTGCTTTGGCCACCTGGGGGCAGTATAATACAGACATGCGGATATAGTGTATATGGACACGGTCACTCCTCAATGAGCCACAGTAATATCAGTCGTTCTTCGCAGAAGATAAAGAATATATGCCTGTGATCATTGTTATATTTTCTGTCTACATGTGTTGCTCCATTATTTGTGTTCAAATATCCTTTGCTCAAGGTTTATAAGGGTTATCAGTTAGCCTGTCTATGGTGTTTTGCATTGTGTGTTCGCATTAAGCTTCGGGACACTGCTAAGGCAAAGTTGTGTGTTTAAATACACAACATGTAATTCTCTTTGTTTTATGTTTAGTTTGACAGTAAACCTCAACTGGGAGTGGCAATAAACAGCTCGAAGCCTCTTTTTTGGGAGAATTGTGGTTGGTTGTGTTTCTACCACACACCGTGCCTTCATTTTAAATTAACCCTCCGGAATATTTGCATTTGTTCTATTGTTTAAACCTTTCATAATCATGCAAATAGCCACGCAATAACTTGGGGATTAATGAAGGTTGGGGCAATTAAAACCTTTAATACGGAGTCACAACCTTACCGGGCAAAATATTGACAATCCGGATGGAAAGAACGCCTGCGAGACACGCAATTAGCACCTTATTGATCGCATTAATGTCCCGTCACAAATCTGACCCCGACAACTGATCTGCCGCATGGTCATCGGGATTCATTGCACCGTTTGGGGCTGTGAACTTTGTTCTTTTGAAGTGGTGGGATAACTCCTACCAGATGCCCATTTAGGACCCCGTCCAGGAGGTCAACCATGCTTGGAAAATTACAGCAATCGGCCCTACCACGCAAACACTCACCTGACCAGCAGAAGTGATTTAAAGTATTGAAGCGATTGCAGTGCTTATGTGGTTTGGTGGTCACAAATACAATGAATTAAACGGGTCCTCGCTTGACTTACAGGGGCCTGCAAAAGTTTGGAGGTTTATAGAATCTTCATCTACAGATTTCTACCACCAGAGGGCACCTATGACTCTCTTGACGTGCATTTTTAGTGGTATTATTGGAGCCTTCTGGAGACACTGACTGACGCAGACTGCAAATGATTGCTAATTTAGCCATATCCCCCCACACCCCATAAAGCAGGAGCCCATAAAGATTCAACTGCATGGGTGGGCAGGCACTCCAGAGACCCAACTGTTCAAATACAAATAATTAAAAAGTCAATTTTCTATTACACTGTATGCTCCCTTTAAGGCCCAGTGTCTTCATCACACACAAGAGGATGTGGAGTTGAGCTATTAGAGTTGCATTTTTTTCAAAGTCATCAAACTTTGCTGCCATGCTCCGTCTCACACGCTTCGTACACAGAATCAGGAGCTATTGCATCCATCTGGGTTCATCTCCCACACCTGGTGACAATCAGATATCTAAGGAGGTTGGATGTCTTCAGGGAGTCGACACTATCAATTGGCTGTCTGAATTTGGGTGTGGTTGTATGTTTGTGTTGTCGTTTCACTTCCAAGTTCCACCATTGTCTCACCCTCTCTTGTAGTGACTCCCAAATTTAGTTTTCATTTGGTTTGAGGTCCACTTCTTTGTATCATTTTGATAGAAGTAGTTGATTCTTTAAGAAAACATTCTGACCCCATTCGTTCAGAACTTCAGTTTCCCGTTCAGCGACCGAAGGTTAAGTGTAAAAGTACCAATACTGACCTGTGAGAGGCAGCATAGTGCCACACGACATCCAGACTGTTGACAAATAAAGTGTAGTAGTAGAAGAAGAAGAAAAGCACAAGAAGAAAGGCTATCTGTTAGCTTATTTGGCAACTACGTTGAAGTTGCAAACTTCTGTTCTCTCTATTTTTATTTTGGTGAACGAATTGGAAGAAATATAGGCTACAGCACTCCTGCGACCCTTGTGAGGATAAGCGGCTTGGAAAATGAATGAATTGGAAGAAATTGCAAACTTCAGATCTCTTCCAAATTGGCCAACAGTCCTTTTCATTTCACAATTGAGTATGTAGCTTGGTCAAACTCAGGGTGAACCACACATAAGGATTTGCCATCAGAACAATTACTATTGTTGGCTGTGATTACTTTCTGAGCAGATCAGGGAGGGAAAAAAATCACTCTTAACACATCCCACACCACAGGATAATCGTTTACAGATATCTGAGAATCGGGCCTTCACAGCCTAATCGGAAGGTCTGGGAAACACTGAGATTTTTGCCGACTATCGGCATATGGGTTTTATTGGCTGAAGTGAAACGAGCTTCGGGGAATGCATTAAAGACTCCAGGATTAAAATGCTTTTAAAATTGTGTTGGAGTATGGAAAAACCCTCCAAAAGGCAATTTAACTTGGCCTGAATATAATCACGTGGAAGAAACAAAGTCATTTCAGAAGGGCTTTCGCACTCCATGCTTGGGCCACAATTAAAAGCACCAGAGTCCATATATCCAAATATCAAACACTCACTTGTTCACTCAGATATTAATTATGTTGAAAAAGTGGGTTTAGTGATCCGAATCAAACTTCTAGCCAGGTCACGCTGTTTTGGAAATGGAAGAAGGGTGGGAGTCTATTCTTTTTCCCCCAGTTCGTAAGGGAGAACTGTGTAATTTTGTTTGTTTTCCTGGTTCACCAGTGCCTTAGCGATACCACCCTCCCATTCTTCATGGCAGTTGATGCCGACCCTGTGTGTTTATGAAGCGCTGTTTCCATATGACCTAATCTCAAACAAATTGGAAAGATGATTGTCATCTGCGGGGGGTATAGGAGCTGCCTTATTCCCAACAATAACTGTCAGAAAACCTTTCAGGATAAAAAAGGCGGGAGGGGGGAGGGTTTGCGAGCCAGATTATTGAAAAGGCAATTTTCCCATCCAGCTCGTTTGGCTAGATGCAATGAAACATCTTATTTTGTTGCGGGGAAATGGTGGAAGAGGCTCAAACGGCAAGTCTCCCTCTCTCCACCTCAGTCTGGAGAATGAGTGTAATCAAACAGGGCAGATGGAGGATCTGAGGAACTTTGACTACCGGCATTAAGAAGGGCAGAAAATACAGAGCGCCATAGGGCTTCAACTGATGCACTACACAGAAACTTTTAGGATACCACACTAATTTTGATTAATTAGATTTTATATTTTCCCTCCATCCATTTTCTGAACCGCTTATCCTCACATATATCCCAGCTATCTTCGGGCAGGAGGCGGGCTACACCCTGAACTGGTTGCCAACCATTCGCAGGGCACATACAAACAAACAACCAGCCGCACTCACATTCACACCTACGGGCAATTTAGAGTCATCAATTAACCTACCTTGCATGTTTTTGGGATGTGGGAGGAAACCGGAGTGCCCGGAGAAAACACACATATATATATATATATATATATATATATATATATATTTAAAAAAATAGTGCAGTGGGTGATCTGTTCTGAGTTGTGGCTTGTCTTTCTTTGTAATTTTAGTACAGCTGAAGGCCTAGACTTAATATTTAGCATTAGCATGTCTAGTCCACGGATGGGAGAAAGGCCTTTTTGATTTGTTTCGACAGTCGGTAAGAGTTTGAAAGTGTGCTATCGACACCTTCACTAAGTGGAATAGAAATAATTGTTGTCTAAGTTCAGGTATGTTCGTCCAACACTGTAGATAAATCGAAAAGCATCGCGTATTGCGTCAAATATTTCTACACGATTCATGATGATAAGAGTATTGGTATGTAGTGACTTCAACTCATGCTTATAACAAGGCACAACGGTCAGGAATGTTTTGAATGTAAAACAGTAGCAGCAATAAGGAATAAGTTTTGGCATTATTGTGAGTTCAGTGCAGTATTGGCTTGGGGGAAGAAGTCTGTTCGTTCTGTTGCTGATGGACCAGTAGCGCCTGCCTGAGGGGTGGGCAGCAGGTCAAAGAGGTGGTGGGAGGGCTGAGTGTTGTCACCTGTGATTGCCTCTGCTGATGATCCTCGCGCCGTATTGACCACTCTGGAGCCTGTACTTTTTTGCCTCAGAGCAGTGGTAGAACCACACTATGATGCAGTGTGTCAGAATGCTCCCAATGGTCGAGCAGTAGAAGGTCAACAGCAGATTCTGCCGGATGTTGTTTTTCTTAAACATCTCACGGAGTCGAGCAGCCGAGGTGTTTCCGGACAAGGAGATGTCAGGAGAGATCATGGTGCCTCTCTCTTGTCTTTGTGTTGTTCAGAGCCAGGTTGTTTGCTGAACACCATTCGGGCAGTTGCAGGACATCATCCCTGTTGGCCAAGGATCTTCAGTTATAATTCAGAGGGGTCCATTTGCAATGGTTTTCTCGGGGAAAACCTGTCAAACAACATCATAATGGTTTATCTTGCATGTTCTGGCGTCCAAGTTCAGTGGATATGTTTGGTCAAAGGATCCCTGTTTCCCTTCTTTTTTTTTTTTTTTAATTAAAGCCAGAGTCTCGCAACATATGAGAGGCAACAGTTTTGCGCTGGCTTCTAGAAAAATGAGAAAGTCATTTTTAAAAACTCTGTTTTCTGAGTCAACTGTTTCATCAATCCCGTAAATCTCTTTTGATGAACAAATGGTTTGATGGGTTCATGTGATTACGTGATCATAACAAGGTAGTACTGCTTATAGGCAGTACTGTACATGTCTCTGTCCTGAAGGCCATGTTGCAGGCTCTAAGGCATGACTTGACCTGGCGGTTCATCCATGGTTTTGGTTTTCAAACACCCGGATGTGTTTATCCACAGTTACAATCCCAGTGCAGAGCTGTGTGTAGGCTAGGAAAATCTCATGTGTGTTCAGCCAGATCCTGGTGTTCAAAGTGGATTGAATGTGAAAGTGGTACATACAGTAAATCTCTGTCCTGGCTGCTTAGAATGACTTCTTCGTAATTTAGCATCACCCATTTGCTTCGCGGTTCAAATTTGGTATCAAATGTGGAAAAAAATATAGAATTGGTCAAAATCTTTTCATGATGGACATCTATTTATGTCATGCCAAATGAAACTGGCTTTGTGAACTAATTTTCCATACAATGTCAGTCTGAGTACTTTTGTCCATATAATTTGGATTTCATAATTGTTATTTTAAATAGTAATATTGGCTTTTTTTTTTCATTCTCGGGTGAAAACAACCTTGTCCAATCAAGTTGCAATGAAAGGAGTGAATCACCACCCGCAATGCATTTATATACATCAAAGTAGGTAATAATGTGATTAAATTTCTTGTCTACGACTGTGAAATTTTACTGGCGATTATGCAAAAATAACACCTGAGGTAAGAAAATGAGATGGTATACAGATATTACAGTACATAAAATGTAAATAGAAAATTCACAGAGTGGCACTTTGTCTCCCCAAAGTGATTGCCAATTACAATTGTGAGAGAAATTGGTTTGAACATTTGCAAATGGTAGATATTGATATGGTAGTTTGGATTATTGTGACAGTAAATATACAGTACTTACTCCAATGTATAATGTGACAAAAAAATCTTTTTTGTAAGGAAAAAAAATAATGTTATGGTGGCATAGTGCCATACTGATACAAAAGCTTTATTCTCCTACATTTCTGTGTGGCTATAATATTTTTTGTATACTACTGACAAAAGCTTCTAAGAGGTTCGCAAAATCCTGTAGAGAGATTTGTGAAAGCTATTCTAGCAGTTTATTTTTGTGTTAAACTGACATATTGATGGAATTTAGGGGTATCAGGATGAATGCTGTGACCAAAATAAGGGAAAAGACCCCCCAAACAAAACCCGTTCTTCATATAATGCTATCCTCTATGATCCATGTAAACCTAGAACAATTATAAAGCTTGCAGAAACACAAGGTCACGGTCTCTCTTCCAATCAGCTCCCATGTAACATCACACAACAGCCATAACTCTCGTCATTAACTCGCCGTGCACGTCTCACCCTGCCAACTGCGGCTCTGCGAGCCCTCACTACTGACTTTCTGTTATTAAGGAGGCTGTAGACTAAGGTGACGCTAACAACAACAGTGAGCTCCACAAATGTGCAGACCATGCTGTAATTGTGCACTGGAAGAGCACAGGGGTTGGCTTGATAAGGATGCCGGGCCTCCATCCTAATGGGTACTCTGGAGACTCTCAGGCAGGAGCGCCTGCTGCCAATCCGGCGCTGACCAACTGACAATGTGGGGAGATCTTGATGGGGCCGCGGCCTCGCTGTAATTACTGTTCACCATCCCGTTACGGAACCTGACACTGCTAATTCTCTGCCAAACTATAGCCTGAAAGGCCAAGGTGGACCGCAGAGTATCTTCTGAAAGTCATGAATATAACAAAACCCGTCACAGTTTGGGGATTATTAGTGAAAGAAACACCAGAAACCTTGACTAAAATCACGTTTTATGGTTTGACTGAGCTTGAGAAAAATAAAGAAGATAAATTCAGATTTTAAACCTTAGCCAATCTAGCTTTTTCCTTTGTCTTTAGTTTTTGTCTTTTTTTTTTTGGAGGGGAATGTTTTTCACTTCAGTCATTCCAATATATTAATTGTGAAATAAATGGACCTTTTTCATCTTACATTCTATTAATAACCGTCATGTCCCCACCACTCATGTTGTGTTTGTTTGCACAGATAATTCTGCATCTGTAAAGTCACAAAAGACTTTCTTTTGCCCGCCTCCGCCGCTGAACCCTTGACCGCACTTTCACAATTTGAAAGAACACGCCCACGTACAAAATTTGCCATGGTGTAACTCACTCTGGATTGAATATGTGGGCAGAGCGAGAGGGGAACAATATACTGCATGAGCTCTCGGAAGCACAAGAGAGCTGGAGAAGGGGAGACTGCAATGTTTGTATTTGTCTTTGAAGACGGAACGGAGCGGTTGAACGGGAAGGTCTCCGGGGAGCAGCTAGGCTAAAGCCATCGCTGGAGGCTCTACCCCAGGGCCTCACAGCCACATGAAGCACTACTGAGGCATCAGGACTTACCTGGGACCTGCCTGCAGGGACAACAAAGAAACCAAAACAGCGAGCATGAATAATACATTTGGCACTGGGAGATACTGCTTAACAATAAGCCAATGCTACAAGGAGTGAGATTCAACTTTAATTAATGTGTTACATAGAACTGCGGATATGAGTCTACGTTACTGACCACAAGATGTTGCCATGCGTTAAATGCTATCGGTACGGCTCTGAAAGCACACTAATGTGAAATGTCAGGCCCAAAACTTCCTGAGTACAACTACCCTGGATTCTCAGGAATATGTACAATCTTGCGAATGCATATATATACATTCACATATTTAGTATGTGGAAGATTCACTGGCAACCAGTCGACGTTGTACCCATTCTACCCAAGGTCAACTGGGATAGGCTCCAGCGCACCTGTAACCCTAATGAGGCCAAGTGGTTTGGAAAATTGAAGGATTAATACAGAAACAGCAGTTTTGCCAGAACTGGACAACATGGCCTCTTTAATTCCACAACATTTTACAGCCAGGTTTTTTTTAAAAATGGAGGGATAGCGCAAGGTCACTGACATTCATTGTACCTACATGGTTGTAATGGAAATTTACCTGACCAGGCTCTTACATGTGATCATATATTATATTGTCTTTAAAAAGTAAAAAAAAAAAAAAAAAAAACGTATTTCATTCAAGTATTTCATGCATCTCTATAATTTACTGACATCTAGTCTATGTAATCCACTACAACTGAAATTTATGCAGCTCTTTGTTGAAGCATGTATTTATTTTGTTACTTATTTCAGAACAGCATTTATTGATTTGAAGAACTCCAACAGTAACAGTGCTTAACGCTGCTTAAATCTTCACATTTTCACCCTTTGTACCTGGCTAGTTCCTGACCTGCAGCACCAAAGGAACAACACTGTGCTCTCATATCGAAGACTCTGGATCATCATAAAGTATTCTGTGTTGTGGTTTAACCAGTGCTATCTCCACAACCAATTAAAACATGTTGTATATGTAGTTGTTGCTGAGGTCATAATTAGTGACTTTAATTGCAACGGTCGCCTTGACAGTCTCGCCTTCCTGGTCTTACCCATTTAAGAGTCCCTGTCAGTCATAGCCCTAGCCAGCTAATAAAGTCTCCAAAGTTTGGAGTGATATACCACGAACAAATGCAATTTGTCTTGTTCAACAAGCAGATTCTGAATTGCTTTGGATCACTTCTGCATTGGTGGTGGTTATATGGGGTCAAAAGGGCTCAAAATTAGACTGGTAGAGAAAGTGCTATCGGTCCAATGGTTATAGGGTGTGCAAATATTTGATTCTCTGGAGGCTGGCGACCCACATTACAAACTGTCCATCCGGACGCATCAGTCTTACAACAATAAACCAGGAATGGCCTGAAGGGTTAATTCACCAGTCCTGTCTCGTTCTGTTCCGCTACAGCAAACATATCTGGCATAGTCGGTATCCTACAACATTCATTACCATTGCTAATAAAGGTTGAATTGGAACATCTGCTGCAGCTAGTTTCCACCAATAAGTAAAGCTTCTTGGAAACATTCAATGGTTTTATGTTACTAAAATGATTTATCCCTTTAGACAGCAACCAAACTGGAAACCTTAAAAATACTCCAATGAAAGGGACTACTCCAAGGCTTATTTATTCGGTTTGGCGTAAAAGGGTATCCCCCCCCCCCCCCCTCCTCCCCCTCCTCAAACTTTATCAGGCAATGGAGTGAGGAAACAAGGGGCTGTAGATAAATAAAAGTGTTGGGAATGGTAATGATGCCAAATAATGATTTCTGCTGAGGAAATTGGATCTATTGCCACAGGAAAGAGATTGAGAAGAAAGACCTAAGGAAAGGCAAAGGCACCCACATCAGCATTTCATGCAGGTGCATCCAAGCTCGCTAAAGGAGAGACCGTCATAGTACAGAGGAAAGCTGTTTTAGCACCCTATATATGGCCTCACTGCCCTGTGGTTCGTGCTTTTGTTGTCTGTCCCAGGAGTGCATGAAAGCTGGCAAAGTGCGTTAAGACTCCAGGGGGATTACTTACGAAGGGGGAAGCCTGTAATTTGGATTTGAACACTCTTGTCACACTAGCCTGGAACTTTTCTGAACACCTCGTATGTTGGCAGACATCAACATCAGTGACAGACTACCAACATTCTTAGTTATGTGTGAGCAACATGTCTCTTTATTTATCCTTCAGTGTGCAGACAAGTGACCACCTGCCGCAATTTATTTTGCCAGCAAATATGTTTCCATCATCATGCTCAAAGAGTGCACAGCGCGTGTAGTCGCTATTATCCTTGCTCTGTTCAATTATTGATTTTGTGCGTTCCGGCGGGTGAAAGCCGGAGCACGCTGTGCCTGGGCCAAACAAATGTGTTTGCGCCGTCACAGACTTCTCCTGTATCTTAGCTGCGCTCGCATCACAATTTTGCCAGCGGGCTTGCAGTTTCCCCAGGTGCACCATTGCAGTCCCACCCTCTCAGCAGCGGCACCATCATTGACATCTCCACGGCGCATGAGGGATGTTGCCTTGACAGATTCCTCCCCTCATCCGCCCCAATCTGATATGTCAGAGGACTGGCAACACCGCTAACTCACTGACATCATTCTGCACACGGTCTTCGCTCACCACGGGGGAGCAGATTTGTCTGAGCTTATTCAGCCAAAAGTAATTTTGAAATGATAATGTATTACGTCACCGTTGCACCGAGATGCAGCACCCACCTATCAATTACCAACTGTAAGTCAGGTTTTCAGCCAGAGTTGTCTTCGCGAGTCCACATGCAAGTCATTAAAAGGTGGATCATGATGTAATACTACTGAAATAAACATCCAAAACAGAATACACAGCAAAAAATTGCAGTGAAAATGAAACCCTAACCCTAATCCTCGGAATGCTCGTCAAACTTCATGCTCCACCCACATTAGGTAGTGTAGCCAAAAAAAAACAAAAAAGCTTCAGAATTTAATTTGCTTCTGGTTGAGGCTCGTTTGGGCAAATTCAGTAGTTGGAGTTTGAGGGAGCCTCTTATTTTCTGGTTTGCCTGGTACCAGCCAAGTGCAATCCCTGGAATTTGCCCAAAATGGCTGACTTTGTACATGCTGTTTGCAAGTTCCACCGATCAAATTAGAATTGGGGCTAATTATTGTAACATTCCACAGAGAAAGCTGCTGAGTGATTATTGGAGGAAGTCGTGTTAAATACATACAATTTCACCAGGATATACTTTCCTAAATTGGTGGGGGATACATTGAAGCCCTGAGATAAGTGAAAAACTGGTCAAAAGAATAATAACAAAAAGCGATTCCAAGAGGAACTTAATTATAGATGTCAACAAGTTTGACATGGACGGACAGTATTAGTGTTCAAACTTCCATGATACCAACGCCCTTGTTGCAATTCGCTGGCCACTAGCTCCAAGGCAGTGTTGGAAATTTCATTAAACTATGTAAACGCATGTGCTTTGGGCATCGTTCACCAATCTTGCTAACTAAAAATTACATTAACATGAACTAAACAAGTTTGGAAATGTGTGTTTAGTAGATAATTCTTCTGCTGTAGCAGTGCTTCTGGCCAATGAAAATCTGTTCATTCCCCCTTAAAATTATGCCAAATGAGGAGTCATTTTCAAGGTAAATAAAGAAATCTACCAAACACAAATTGCCAAATTTACTTGTGAGACAGATAGGTTGAAGCCATTCTTTGTGTACAGCTTCCAACCAAACAAAATCCCTCTGGCTATCTATTCGCAGCCAAATGCATGGGGATTTCATGCGCTGCTGCTTCAAAGATCGAGGTGGTTATGGATTAGGCACGATGCTTTAAAAAGCTGCCCTCATATTAACAAAACCTGTCCAAATATCTTTTCAGACAGCAGCATCTTTTCACACCACAATCCCTGGGCTATTTGAAAGATAATGTCACCTGAATTAGTTACATTTTATTCCTATGTGAATATGTTTCTACGTAAGGACAAGAAGTATACAGAAAGAACAACTGCAAGAGAGTGAGAACATATCTACATTCCCAGGGGTGCGGGGGGCGAGTCCAACTGCCTGTTATTCCTATATAGAGCATGTAAAGTACAAGTGTGAATGTTTCTGACACAGCTCAAAGTGTGCTGAATAGGTCTCGGCACACAATCCGGGGTGAGCGCTACAAAAGCACAGCTTAGTTTTCATGGTTGAAGTGTTATAATACTCTGATCACCATTCTACTGCCTCGTGCTTTGTTAATACACAATGCAAAGCCCCTTTTCCACTGCAGTCGGCTTGACACATTTGCCATTCGTTGGCAAAAGTCAGTTCTTTTCCCCCCCCCCCCGAGTATTTGGTCATGCAAAGTGTGCTAAGGGGGATATACGGGGGAGTTAAATTTTGCTATCGGTTGCTCGTCGGTCCGATTGGAGGACCGGCATAAGTGGCTCAACGATGTAGTTTGTTCATGTGGTGTTGCCATACCGCTTTCTTTACACATCTGGATTGGATGCAGCTGAACACCACTTACCTGGAAAATTGCAAACAAATTGCAGTCGGCGACTCACACCCGCACACCTGGCGATTGACCCTCGCACACAAACTCTCGCTGCGACTGGTCTTATCAGGAAAGAACATTTTGACACCACATATACTGTCCTGTGTTTTATTTTATTTTTTTGTATTATTATTATTGAACCAGGAACATGGCGTGATTATCAAGGACAAAGCAGATTCTCCTGGCTGCTGCAGCTACTATAATATTACAAGGAAAGGAAACGGGCAAGAATAAAGGTGCAAGTGCGGTGTAGGCAATTATCGGCCCACTCATTGACTACACTCGTGCAACCACGCTTCGCTTTTTAGCCACAGGCAGCGGCTGCCTGAATCTCAGTTTGTATCTGAAATTTTCTTTTTACAAAAAGTTTGTTAGTTTGTCGCCGAAGACATATGACATCCTCAATCCTATACGATCCTGGCGAGATACTTTTCTTCTGTTTTTACCGCTTTTGTACTTTTTAGTGACGGAAAGGATGTCTTCGCTTGTTTTTCTTCAACAAGATGTGCATGGTAGTCTACTCTTCAATCAATTGGAAATAACCTTGCGCTAAACCAATCTGCATTCTCTTGGAGCAGAAGGAATGTTCGCTCTCTTCGGTCTCAATGAAGAATGACAAATTCATGTGAAAATGTGTTCTAAATACCGCAGTTACTTCAAACAATCACTAAACAAAACCATCTTGGATTCGTGCGGGGATCTTTTTGAAGGGTAAACACTTATTCCCTGGAGCAATTTTGGACCTGTCAGCCGATAAGCTTGCTTTTATTTCGCAAATAAAAAACTGTCAGATTTATCTATTATTAACATGGCTACTTATAATGGCCACATTTGTGCCTCAACAAAATGGGTCCAGATGATTAGCAGTTAATTAGCCACGCTCCAGGTTATTGATTATTCTCCCACAGAACTCATTAACTCTAAACGTGTGTCTGAGAGGAATGGTTGGAGTTTACTTCATAATGCTTCCCACTGATGCCTATTTTACTGGATTTCGAGCAAGTCATAAATTGTACGCGAGGCTTCAATTACTTGTGTTGGATGGAATTCAAGACATCAAATTTGCCATTTCTGTCACTTCCTGTGGTTTACATCCTGCTGAAACAGGAAGTGAGCGATGTCCCCGGATATTGTGCAACCACTCTCCCGCCATTATCATCACTAAGGTGTCAAACACGTCCGAGCGACTTGGTTTCCCCCATCTGAGGGGACCAGAGGGTGAAATATGGGCACCTGACAAGCATAAATTATGTTAATAGATTTTAATAAAAATCGCTTTACTCCAAAGGTTTCAGTACTTTGAATTGTCAAAATGATCTAGTGGTTCTACCTGGAGAGAATTCGGAAGCTTAAGTTAGAGCACTAAAATATTAAAACAAGAAATTGTGATGCCCTGTGAGGAATGGCTGGCGCTTGATGAAAAATGGAGAACGCACAAGTGTCTCTCCCAGGTGGAGTTTTCTACATTTTATTAATTGATCTGACGGCGGAATCTGGTCCTCCATAATGGCTCGGTATAATGAAGAAGATACCAAGCACATTCGGGAATATTTTAATGAACAAACGCCAATATCATTTTTGGTCAATTCCGCTCAGTAATTTACAATTAGGCTGTCCTTGTTATCTAAAATAAAAATTGTAATTAAGTAAGAAATTGGGCTTTTGTGTTAGCGATGGTGATTAGTAATGATGGTCTATTCAAGGGAAGAATTATCAGAAAATTATTCTTATGAAAGGAAGAAAACACGGCCATGCCATGCGACCTCTGCCACCCCACAATGACGGCGAGACTGTAAATTATCCACGGCGTGTTGTTAATTGAACTGTGCCATTGTTACCAAGGCAGGATGTCGATTGATCGGTTACTGGTGCTTCCAAAGCTTCCTCGGACTTGACAGTTTGAGTCGAGGAACAAAAGGATGAAGAAAAGACGGGATGAACAGTGAACTGGAAAAATACTTGGAAAGAGAGTTGTGTGGCGGGGGGGGGGGCATCTTGGAAACGGAGTGGAAACGAGAGACCTCGCTTTTCAATTACTGCACTCAAGAGGTTAAATCAATAAAATTTGAATTGCTTATGGTAATCACCTACACTCCAATCACTGGGATCAGCATAAGCAATCTGCTGACCCCAGCCATGCTCAGCCACTGATTGAAACATATCAAGCTGGCTGCAAGGGTCAGCAGAGATTAAACTGTGTATATATATTTGTTTGTGTGACCTGCCTGGCCTTTTGATATTTCTTATAAAGAGAGTGGGACTTTTTAAAATACAAATGCTAGGCCGGACAGTTTTATTAACGAGAACATTTTAGAGGCCTGCATGATATGGAATGTGGCATCAGAAGTGCAGAAATTACACAGCAAAGGGGTCAAGCAATTAAAGTGGATTAGGTGTTTTAGTCACCACTACAACGTTTTACTTCAGCTGACTTAGGGCATTTTTACTTCTTGGTAAGACATCAGGCTGGAGTTTGCAATTTTCCCCAAATAAACACTTTTTGTCATATTTGTTAAAACTGAGAGTAATACATGAGTACAATTATCTAATTTCATTTCCAAGCAACCACCGCGCCTGAGAAAAACAACCAGTCAGGGATCAAGGCATGATTGATGAGTTGTCGATCATTTATCTTGCACTCGCACGCACACCCACCACGGCCTGCCGCTGACCTTTTACCTCGGGCTTCGGGAGCTTTACTTTGCCTTTTGCAGCCTAGACCATCAATAGGCTTTTTTTGCGTACATGAAATCTTAAGTTCAGCTGATAAAAAAAACGGAAGCAAAAACAAAAGTGTTGCCTTTTTATATTTTTGTTCACGTAACCAAAAGCATAGTGGCTAATGACTAGAATGATCATAATCGACAATCATTTGTTGTTGTATAACTTATCGCTGCCCATTTAGATGCTTCAATAAAAGCAATTTTATGCGAAGGTCAACAAAAAGTTAAACACAAACATTCATTCATTGTATATCCACTCCCAGAGTTGGAAGGTTGCAAAATGGACAACAACATATGTCAGGTTTTGTGTGGTCAATTGTATTACATTTTTCAATACAGTACTCTACTCATAGAATTGAGGAGTACAGAATGCCAGATTGCGCTTTTCAAACTCGTGCATATGCATTCGCGAGCAGGTCGAGGGAAAAAGTTGGGAGGTGATGCACAAGGTGGAAATTTTTCTGCTGTCTTTTGTATGTATGAAAACTGCAGAGAAAAAGCAGATTTCCATATTTTGTGCAATGGAAGCGGTATTCATGAGCATTGGCTTGCTTTGTGTATTGTGAAAGTCGGTATGTCGCTAAATTAACTTTGCTTAGTGTAGATTAAAATGCTGGACGCTAAACCAGGTATTGTTGGTTTTATCATGAATATTTAAAAAAACAAAACACTAATTACAACATGTTAGTATAATGTTTTATAAATAATGTAGCACTCTATCAGATTGTACGATTAAAAATATACAGTAATGACATAATTAAATGGAATGTAAAGTATTCAACAGGTTTTGCTTCTCTTAAATGGATATTGTGCTGCTCCTTCTGGTGTGTGCACTTTGGCCACCTGGGGGCAGTATAATACAGACACACAGATATACTTGGAGACGGTCAATCCTCAATAAGATGCAATATTATTAGTCATTCTTCGCAGAGGATAAAGAATACATGCCTGTGATTATTGCTATATCTGTCAACGCGACCTTATGCCATCTACAAGAGCATATAAAATGTTCTGCCTGTCACTATACATCGCTGGCATAAAGAAATGAAGAAATACATTATTTGTAGTAAAGCAATAACCATCGAACCAATTCAGTAAAATTAAACTGCACATCTTACCATGATGCAAAGGGAAGAAAATAAAGATTGTGCGGCCTCAAAATGTCCACCTGATGATACCCAATTGATTCCCATTCCCGTAAATCGTCCTGGCTATCTTCTCATCACATTTGCAAGACCTTAAGGTGCCGCTGTAAGATATAAATACCTGCTTCATCTCCGCGTGGAGCGTTACTTTGAAGTTGCATCTAATTAAGCAGCAACTCAGTTAAAAAGCTGAACAGAAAAGACACGAGGCAGATCCTTAGCGTGTGGATGACGGTTAATGAAGCACGGACACAAAAGAACAGACATCGTGATGTGACGCCTTCAAATGCACGCAGTCTAATAAGGCTGCCATACATGAAATATAGAATTTACGACACACGCCGGATCAAAACTGGATGTGTGCTAATTAGCTGATTTATAATGCATGTCTTGGTGTAAATGTTCATCCCAGTCTGTACATAGAAGGAGGGATGTGGTTGACGAATGTGACTGTGATAACCCGCCGACCACCCACCACCACCCCAAAAAAAGTACATTTGCTGCAAGTTTCATTTAGTTCATTATCTGGTCATTGATATTGTGCTCCATATGGTGTGTGTGCTTTGTCTCGTGACATTTGGTGTAATTGTAACAGTATTTCAGAAAAAGAACATCATACCAACAGTCAAACATTGTGGTGGAAGTGTGATGGTCTGGGGCTGCTTCTTCATAAGGACCTGGACGACTTGCTGTGATTGACGGAATCATGAATTCTGCTCTCTACAATTATGTTCCACCATCAGTTTGTGACTTCAAGCTGAAGTGCACTTGGGTTCTGCAGCACGACAACGATCCAAAACACACTTGCAAGTCAACTTCTGAATGGCTTAAAAAAAAAAAAAAAAAGCTTTCGAAGTGGCCAAATCAAATTCTGAACCTGAATCCGATCGAAATGTTGTGGCATGACATTAAAGAGGCTGTTTATGCTCGAAAACCCTGGATTAAAACAATTCTACAAGGAAGAGTGCTCCAAAATATCTCTACGGAGATGTGAAAGACTCATTGCCAGTTCGAGAAAATACTTGATTTTAGTTGTTATTGCTGAGGGTGGCCCATCCAGTTATTAGGTTTAAAGGGCCATTACTTTTTCACACTGGGCCACGTAGCATGTGTGGGGATCTGTACATACACTTAATGTTAGTAGTTAGTTTTGCAGACAGACTGCAGCATACTGAGCATTTGTAAGTACTGGGTGTGTCCAGGGTTGTTAGTTAAAGACTGTGCAGGGCTTATTTCGGCGCCTCCTCTTCTCCCAAGCTGTGAAATGCTTGGCTTGTCTGAGGAATGAGAGACCCTGAAGGGCCAAGGGTCCTGAACAAATGAGCTCCCATAAAAAACAAAAGAAAACTCCTACTTATACAGGAACAGGACACAATGCAGACAAGCAGCCGCCCAAAGCAGCCTTCATGGTAATTTCATCCCACTATTTGCGATGCCCACCCATGGGTTTCAGCACTCTGGATTGACGCCAGTCACCTTCATGTGCAGCGAGAGGCATTCGTCATATCAGCGGCTGGCACACTGTATCAACAGAAGTCCGCTCATTTTTTATTTTATTTTTTTATTTTTTTTGCCTTAGCATTCTGACTAATTGCATTTGATAATGGGGCCAAAACCGAGTCCTGTTCATGCATGTCAATTAAGCAGCGAGTGTTAAATATGTGACATTCAATCAGGGTGTTTTTGCACCGGTTTGAAATTAAAGAAAAGCAGCATTTTGGGGATATGCAGAGGAATGTTCGCAGCAAAGCTAATGAAGTTAATTGCTGGAGCTGAGGCACTTTTATGAGCTGCACCTGGTCCATAAATGATTCCTAATGAGGAAGCAAGCCGTTTGACTTTTAAATGCTTCCCTCTAGTGGCAAGGAGAAACAGTTCTGAATCATCACAGTGAAAGACTGGAGCAGATGTGTGGTGGTTAAACACAGGCAGCACAATGCAAAACTGATTTTTGGGGGGCGAATAAAGAACTTAAAATTGTTTTGTTTTTTTAATCAGTTGACAGCACATTATTACAAATATGTCCTGAATTAGCTGGCAACTAAATGCAAATGTGGTAATTATTTTTTAATCTGTCTCTGCTTTTGTTGTCCCGATGGGTGGTGGTCTGCTGCAAAATGTTGATTTTTTTTTTTTTGTAAATCGATATTTTTGTTTGCTGTATAGCGGTGATGCCTTTATTTGTTATTTTCCTAGTTAGTTAGTTAGTTAGTTTATTAGTTATTTTAATTGGATTTGTTTCTCTGTCACCCACTGAAGGTTGAGTGTTCTAATCTTTTTCTGGACACTGTTGACTTGTGTTTGTCCCACAACAATTCAGTATTCTGCGGTTTGACTCACCGTTCACCTAAATAAACATGCTGAAAGTCATTCCAAGACCATTAACATTTTTCATGTCCGACTGAAGTGTTATTCTTTTTGCTACGTTGATTTATACATATTCTAATGCATCTAGGTCACCTGTTGAGGTATGACAGGTAATACTTAAAATGTTTGCCTACCAAGGTCATCTTGATAAAATACATGGGCCCAATTCATCATTTATGATGTATTTTTATGAGAACAGAATATACCACACGTAAAATGTACATTACTAAACTTTTATTTTGAATTTTCTTGACCTTAGTGCAATTCAGGTGAAGTTGCCTGTAATGGATGTTTGTTCTAGGGATTATTTCTTTGTCATGAGCCGGGTTCACACAAACCAATTTTTAACATCTTCAATCATTTTTAAATTATAGTCGAAGAAGAAATGGAAGTTGCTAGGCTAATTATTAGCTTATCTGGTAGCTACATTGTGGTGGTTTCAAGCCACAATCAGTTCGTGGCTTGGACGAAGTCGGTGTTGACCAGACATAAAGATTTCCACTCGTAAATATTGAAAACAGGTTTTACATTTACGATTGTCAGCCCCCAACCATGTTCCGGTCTTAATACATCTCACACCACGCGATAATTGATCAGAAGGAACTTTTAGAGACTGCAGGAGCCACCGTTGTTTTTAATTTCACAAATCCATCTTTCCAAACCGTCGATGAACATATCGGTGGATGTAAAAAAATACAAATCTGTAGCATGCAAACAATACAGTCAACAAATCAGAACTGGATAACATTTCTTTAGATGTTTTTAATATTCTTCTGAAAGACTGGCTTTATAAGTAGCATTAAAGGACAATTGATTGCTCCCAAGCTCCCCCTGCACTTGTAAAGTGTAATTTACTATTTAGACACTGTGGTAAATACCATTCAGCAGTGGTAAATGTGCATTTCGTAACTCACTGACCTTTTTTTTTCGGGCGAGCTTTCTGAGATTGTAACCACCTCAAGCTAGTTTATCTGTATATATGTCAATATCTTGTAAATAACATCACTGACTAGTCAGAAAGGTTGGTGCTGAGACAAGAGAGGTAGCACAAAAATCATTACTAATTTAAATACAAGGTGGTGTGTGTGTTTTGTTTCCCCCCACACTGACATGTAAGCAAAGACCGGTCCAAAGATCAGATAGGCACGATTGCCTGGAAGCCTTCCACCAGTTGTGGAATGCGCTGGGAGGTGCCCAGACATGTCCCTTCACTGCCAGTGATCAAAGTACTGTAAGAACATTACATAACACTCAGCCATTCCAAATAAATAATTCTGCTTTTTATTCAAGTGAGAGCCATACTTAACACTGTAACTCCCGATTTGCATTTTATTTGATCGCAAGCGGCTAACTGAAGAACCCACGTCCCGCAGGCCAACATGTTAGACGGTATAATTATGCAATTCATCTTTTCAGAAAAGGACCTTGAATACCCCGAGGACTGAGCAACATTGTTTGCATGCCACTCAATTAAGAACCTGTGTTCAAACCTGTTCTACCAGTAAAACAGACACCCGACAATCCATTTATCTATTGTCGCTTGGACCTTAAACAACTAAATTTGACGTGCATTCCAGGCGTGGTCCTGCTCCCGGTCTTAACCGTAACCATCCATTTAATACCATGGTTTGTTGATCCACAGGAAACAGTGGTACAGAAGGCCAAAATTTATAGAACTTCACCTGAACTGGAAGTGGCTCCAACATGGTGACATCCACTTGTAGGTAAACAGTCATTGCTGCATGATCAGAGAACAGTGTATTTGTCTTTAGCAGCATGTGGCTCATTGCCCAAGGTAATTCTCTTTAGCTCTGTTAAAAGAAACTATGTAGTAAATGCAGCAACTATGTTTGTGGTCGCAAGGCAACTTGATTTTTAATATAAGCAGCTGCCATGTTGGTCAGAAGACCATGTATTCACTGCAGCTTATCAAAAACGGTGCAATACTTTCCAAATTATATCTGACCAAACAGGACAAAGATTCAACAAACCAAGCGGGATTACACTGACTATTATCACCTTGTCATGGGGTAGTCAACTAACAAAAAGAAGCTGCCCTGAGGATTGTCCAAAAATGGCTTAGTCAGTTGATATTTTTGACTCCGTTGACCAAGAGCTGAGCAGACTTAATATATAGCGTTTAGCCAGGTGGTATTGCTGGGAGTTGAGAATGAAGCCCCTCAAAGACTCCTCAAAGTTCCCCAGTATGACAAGATAAGGCCTTCTGAAGAAAATAAGAGCATAAGGGAGGCATTACACTCCCTGGTGTACTGGTTGACTGGTTGAGGGACAGTCTTCTTCAACAAACGAGAACTTTACTGAGGACATTCAGTGATGTAGTATGGGAATTCCAGATCAAGTGGAGGAAGATCCTGAATCAACAGTGGTAGTCCCTTCAGAAACAACTCAAAATTCCGACTCAGCAGTGGTAGTGAAGGACCAGATTGGGGGTAAAGGCCCAGATCCCAAGTCATACTTTACTTTGAATATCTAAGTAACCAGTTTATTCTATGTAAATGGGGTCCAAGGATGTCAAACCCACTTTCATCCTTGCACTTATTTCACTGCTTTGGTTTCTTTCACCAATTTCTTAGACAGTGAGCAAAATGAGGTTGGATTTTTTTAAATCTTTTATTTGAATTCTCAACATTCAATACAAACAATCACCACCCAAAACCTTTTACAATACAGAATTTTGAGATTTAGCAAACTGAAGTAAACAAATGGTTAAGGGGCAGTGGCTGTCATCTTCAGAGAACGAGAACTTTACTGAGGACATTGTAGGTCATCGATAGGGTGACCGCCACACCCACGACAAAGGCCAGAAACCTGCAGGGCTGACGCACAGCGGCTAGGTAGACGATGGTGTGGCAGATCCGAGAACCGGCAAAGAGGCGGAAGTGAAGCAGGGCGACTGACAGTTCCGGTCCGCTCAGAGCGTAGAAAAAGCCCACCAGCACAAAGGGAATGACGTTCTCCAAGTCATTTAGATGACATCTTTGAAACAAAAACAGTTATTTTCTGCTTTGTCAGGATTTTTTGTCATTGTAAATTATTGAAATAGAACAACAGTGAGAAGTGACCACCAAAAAATAAAAGACTATGAATGTACAACATTCCAATGTTAGAACAAATAGCGATATCTTTTGGTAAATATACTGTATACTGGCCATTTCTTTATTTTTGTCATGTAATTCTTTTCTACATTACTGTAATAAACACTTGAAAACACCAAGAGAACTTTCTAGTTTACTCTTGAATATTCCTTTGACAGTAGGGTGTGGTATTAAGAGGTCAATTTAAGATGGGTAAGTCCCCACAGAAGGTCCAGGTAACAAATGCACAGCCTGCCACTAATTATTATACAATTACTTGGAACAGGGTGTTCAAAATATCCTTTCTTAATAAGCCAAAGATAAGACAAATACATTATGTAGCAATTTAGCAAATTGAATTGCAGACTACGCAGAAATTTCACTCACCTACGAACTCGCTCAACATCTGGATGTGTTCTCAGCATCTTCTTTTTCTCCTCCGTACGTCGATGGCCCACATCTTCCTCATTGGCAAAGGCCTAAAACATGGCCATACACGCTAAAATAATGTTTCCTGTTTTAACAGTTATTGAAGAATTGACTGGTGTTGACCTACCCCTCTGCTGAAGCGGTAATGAGCAGTAATCGGCGCCATGATCATCAACTTCAGGATAACAATAAGTGAGTATGTGCTGAAAGCCATGAACACCTCATCTTCCATCAGGTGCACCATTGTGACAGCTGATAAAGACCGCTATTAGAGTCGAGGTTGACTTGCAAAAAGTAAATATGTATGGTAAGTGTTGAGTTGATCAGCTTAGCTGCTTGTGTGTTGTCAGTTGCAGCGAGACAAGACTGGAGTGTGTTAGAAACAAACGGGTCAACCCTTAACCTGGTCACTCTGAGGGTGGAGCCAGCCAACAATGAAAACTGAAAGACCGTGACCAAGTGTAAAGGGACATTGATGGTCTGATGAACTGCATCACATACATTTCCGTGTGGAAAGCACAGGGAAGTAAAGTGGGTTTTTTTCAACAATAAATTTTGACTCAGCCCTGAAATGAAGACTCTCCTGAATGTGAAGAGAGCTTTATTCTCAAGAGATAAAGAGGAACTTTAAAGAGTAGAACAGTAAAAATGCCTTCAGCAGAACAATGCCAGAGAGGTGTGGACAAATAACTGAAGAGGGGTGGACAAGCCACAATTGGATACCAGGACTGGGCAAACGAGTTAAACCTGTTTTTCAATGGATTTGACTCTGCTCCCCTGCCAACTTCCAATCAATATGACCCCACCTCTCCAGGTTGATCATCTCTCCCAAACTGCAGCTCTTCTCAACTCAGCTCCCCACAAATGACTCTGCCCCTCCCCCAACCCTAATCAAAATCCCCACAATACCTTTAGTTACGACTTGAATATTCACGTTCAATCTGTGCATAATGTTACAGTGGATTTAACTTGTTTTAAAATCAAGTACAGTGCATTTGTTGAGTACAAGATCATCACCGATTCTGTTCATAACCTTTACAGACAGAATTTCCAGGCGCAGTAAAGGTGTTGAGGGGGTTCGGTTTGGTGGCTTCAGAATTACGTCTCTGCTTTTCGCAGATGATGTGGTACTGTCAGCTTCATGAAACCGTAACCTTCAACTCTCGCTAGAGCGGCTCGCAGCCGAGTGTGAAGCGGTTGGGATGAGAATCAGCTCCTCCAAATCTGAGGCCATGGTCTTCAGTCGGAAAAGGGTGGCGTGCCCTCTCATAGTCAAGAATGAGATCCTGCCCCAAGTGGTGGAGTTGACACTCAGTCATCCGGCAGAGGTTTAGAGTAGAGCTGCTGCTCCTCTGCATCAAGAGAAGCCAGATAAGGTCGCTTGGCCATCCTGTTAGGATGCCTCCCTGTTGAGGTGTTCCTGGGTGAGAAGCTCGTCATCTGGGAGGGGCTCAGAGTAGAGCCGCTGCTCCTCCACATCGAGAGGAGCGAGATGAGGTGGGTCGGGCACCTTGTTAGGATGCCTCCTGTACACCTCCTTGATGAGATGTTCCGGGCACGTCCCACTGGTAGGAGGCCCCCAGAACGACCCAGGATACATTGGAGAGACAGCTGGCCTGGGAATGTCTCTGGATCCCCATGGAAGCGCTGGACTTCCCTGGTTAGGCTGCTGCCCACAGATACCTTTTTGTCCAGTCCAGCCTTTTGCCCAAAATGTCAAGTTGGTGATTCAGTGAGAGTGTACACTGACTGAATAGATTTCTTTGATGCAATGGTTAAGAAACATACAGTATTCTGAGTGTAATTCAGTTTTTCAGGGTTTCATGACATTTTTGCTCATGATTCATTTGCTATGAAAGATTTGAAAGTTAAAATTTGAACTACTGAATATTTTAGTATGCCTTCTGGCATACTTTTTGAACTTTTACCCAAAAATAGTCATTAAAATGGTTGTATGAAAAATGTTTATTTGCCAAATTATTCGAGTGAATACTTTAATACCCCGTTAGAAATAAACGGCCGGCACGAAAATATTGTGCTTCTAAGCTGGGTAAAGGTGGTCTTAGGACCTTTAGAAGTTGGAGCAGAATTTCAGTTATCTTCATCCAAATGGTGAAAATGGTTGAGGGACAGTCATCTTCAAAGAACGAGAACTTTACTGAGGACATTGTAGGCCATTGATACGGTGGCTGCCAGGCCCACGAGAAAAGACAGACCCCTGCAGGGCTGAGGAAAAGCCCCAATGTAGGAGATGGTGTGGCAGATCCGAGAACCGGCAAAGATGCGGAAATGAAGGAGTGCGGCTGGGAGTTCCGGTCCGCTCAGGGCGTAGAATAAGCCGACCATCACGAAAGGAACAACGTTCTCCAAGTCATTCAGGTGACATCTGGTTAACAAAAAACAGAAATCACTGAAATGAGGAACATGTCGGAGTACATTGAATATTTAAACACCAAAATTTTCAAGCAAACCATTCACACATTACAAATCACGAAAATCCAATAGCTTAAGGCTAACCTATAATACAAAACATCATAGACAGCTAATTAAAATTAGCATTAATGTTCCAGTAATTCTAAACCTTCAAACAACTGCTACTTTATACTAAAGTTTGAGCGACCAGGGTTTTTCGTCGTCAACGCAAAGGTGATGATAGTCAGGTTAACATTTATTAATTGATGACATCATTGATATTTTTTCAGTTGTCAAGCCTCGTGAGGATAAGCGGAACTCGCTCTGCACATTTTCGCCTTCAAACTCGAGCTTGCTCACTCACTTTCTTGCTCCAATCACATCGCTCATCCAATCACATTCAGACAGTCAGAGCTTTTAAAACTCTTAACAGAATTTCATGTAACAGAACTGCAGGGTCGCTAAATGTCATAGTGTATAATAGTACGGTAGTATATAATTTAAAGAAATTAGAGGAGGGAATGCTTGGCAATAATATATGGTAGCAAATTTGCAGTTTTACAAGGATCGCTCAAGAATTTTATAAGATCTGACTGTCTGTGAGCCCATGTAACAGTAGCGGTATTAAGAGGTGGATTAAGTTAAATCCACACAAAAGGCCCAGGTACCAAATGCACTACCCGCCACTCATTGTCTACTGTTACTTGGAAAAGACAAGACAACAAATACATGATGTAGCAATTTCGCAAATTAAACTGCAGTCTCAGCAGAATTTGCCTCACCTACGAGCTCGCTCAACATCTGGGTGGGCCCTCAGCAGTTTCTTTCTCTCCTCTGCAGACTTATGGGCCACATCTTCCACATTGGCGAAGGACTAAAGCATGAACATACACACTGAAATAACGTTTTGACAGTCGTTGAATACACGACTGGTGTTGACCTACCCCTCTGCTGAAGCGGTAAAAAGCAGTCAATGGCGACATCATCATCATCTTCAGGATAACAATAAGTGCATAGGTTCTGTAAGCCATGAACACCTCATCTTGCATCAGGTCCAACATCGTGACTGCTTTACAGCTGATAGAAAAGGACAATTCAAAGTGAATATGTATCTAACAGTCGAGTTGATCAGCCTACGAACCTGTGTGGTGTCAGTTGTAGCGAGGCAAGACTGGAATGTGTTACATAAAACAAGTCAACCTTTAACCCAGTCACTCTCGGGGGTGGAGCCAGCCAACATTCAAATCGTGAATGTTGGCCAGATGATCATACCAGCAAGTCTGCAAAGAAATCCTGCGGCTTTTTGCTTTCTTCATTGTGAGGAAGAGGCAGGAGTTGTGGGTGCTTCACCATGACAACACAGGCCTGCTCACAATAGTGCCCTGAGCATCAGACTGTTCTGGCCAAGAAGAACTGTGCTGGAGAAACCTTCCTTCTCACCCGACCTGGCTCTGTGGGATTTTTGTGTTCCTCTTTCCGAACCTCAAGGGGACCTGTATTTAAGAAATACAACATCAAAATGAGTTTGACAGAATAATGTCGTATATGTTTTGTCCGTATCAGCCTTTTGCCCAAAATGTCAAGCTGGTGATTTCAGTAACAGTGTACACAGATTGGAATGGACTCTCTGATTCATTGGTTGAGAAACATATTCTGATAGTAATGTTTCTGTTTTGCAAGGCTTGCTAAGATTTTAATTCATATTTCAATCTTTGAAAGCTCAAATTTCAACTACTGAATGTTTTAGTAGGCCTTTTGGAATATGGCATTGGCTATACTTTTTAAACTTTTATCGGACCAAAAACTAGTCGGGCCGGTTACCTCGCGAGCAGGCTGGAGGCTAGCACTTCTCGTCGCGGTGTTGAAAGCCGCGTGACCACCTGGTAGGATGTATTCCAGCCAGTGGAGGCTTTAAGCGGGTATATTTTCACAGTTCAAACATGAAGGGATGTGTAGGAATAAGAAACATGCTAGCTGAACTAGCAATTATTTTTCAGCGTGGCAAGGATTTCAGCCACCCGGAAGGACACAAAAAAAATCCAAATAAATTTGGGACAACTGTGAGACTAAACCAACTGGTGAAGTGTCAGGAAATCAAATTCTCCTCATGAAACCAAAAGTGCTATTTTCTCCTTGGTGATTTCCACGGCTGCGTTTAGTGCTCTCTTCTTCATCTTCTCTTCCGTCAAACCTCAGTCAACACACGCGCTCTCCAGACTGCGGCTCGACCCGAGCTGCACGGTAGTCGCAATCACTTTTGTCTCAAACTCTTGTCATTTCGCTTTAATCAAGCGCGCGTCATGTCGCAGTGTTTGGGAGCCAGGTGCTTGAAACACCCCGCGCTTGAACAAAGAGCCCTGCCTTGCCAACGTGAGGCGCTTTGAAAAGAGCGTGCAAAACACCTGCCAGTCACATACCAGCAAGCCCGGCACAGTCACTTTGTTGGGTGCCTTTGCCAGTTTGGGAGGGGAATCGTCGACTGTTGTAGGATGTTGTGAGCGAGCGTCAGCTGCCAAATGGAAACAGAATGTTGGTAGTTTGTCTATATGGCCCAAGGCGTGTTTTCCATGATTCTGACATGCTGATTCATGTGCAAACGTGAGACTAATATCAGGTGACACACAAGCCATCAATGTTAGTTATTCGGCGCCTGACGTTTTCCCTGTGCTCTTTGCTTTGAACAGAGGGGAGCTTGTGTTTGCACAAAACAGATTAATGCCCTTTGCGTCGGCCATTTCTGAGTGCTCATCATTCATACTAGCATTACACAGGGTACTGTATTCCACATTTAGGTTTTTTTTTTTCCAAACAACTGTGGTGGAGAAAGAACAATGAAACAGTCATTTTGTAGACCGCCAATTGGTTTTAAGACTTCTAGCGCTCCTAAATTTCATCAAAGCACTCAAAAATATTCCAGGTGATAATAGCATAGTTGTTATGTTTGGTATTGTTTTCTAATAATTCCTTGGAACAGTGGTTCTCCAACATTTTACACTAAGTACTTAGCCCTCCAAGTACCAGCAACATAACCAATATTAAATTCCTGTTCATCAAAAACGAGACAGAGGTTTTATTCCCAAAAGGTTTAATTTATTTTAATATTATTGTAAGTCACTGTACCATTATGCAGTTTGAACATGAACACTGCACTTAAAGATAGGAGGAAAAAGTACTCTGATAATGATTAAATTAAAAGATATTGCACATAAAGGTTTAATAAAAGTTGTACTACAACTTAATACAAATGTAATTGTTTAAAAACAAACAATTCTTAAAGGTTAAATGCAAATATATTGAACTTAGAAAGTTAAATACAACTGAACTGTACTTGGACAGTTGTTCTTTTGGGGACCACTAGAAAACCATCCATCCATTTTCTATACCGCTTATCCTCACTAGGGTCACAGGCTGGTAGTACCTCTAATCAGTTCATAGATGATTACCACAACCAGGAAATAAACTGCATTTGTAAAAATGGATCCGAATAAATGACGAAAGGGTAAAAGCACCATTTTAAGTTTAGTAACAATGCATCCCTGATGGTATCTGACGTCACATAAAATGTCATTACAGCCACCTAGTGGACGAAAAAAAGTTGAATCCATGCTTTTTCTGCTTTGGATGCTTTTGTTTCTTTCTCCCAAAACCGCTGATCAATGCATCACCATGCACAACAAGAGTTGGTAGCAAAATATTAGTTATTTCTCCTGTATTTCTTATTTATTCGCGCGCTTTCAAATGACTTGTATGGACCGAGCGAGCGGACGGGCGTCCTCCTTTTGTGCAGCAGATTCCCTGAGAAAACTAATGTCCCGTGATTTCCCACAAGGAGTGGTAATGGCTAAAAGCTGCATTGATTCCTTGCCAGCCCTGCCAGTAATTGGGATGCGAGCTGTGCTGTGTTCCCATTGATTTCTCATGGTCGCCAGGTTATGCCGCTGGTGTAGGACAACAATGACTAAATAACAGCCTGGCCAATGATCTTAATGCCAGAAGCCAAGCAAAGTTATTGATTTCATTACAGAATGCCTCCTAGGTTCTCGGCACATACATTTTTTTATTGATCACAACCGGTGTCCGCATTACTTTCAGGACTGTCACATGCAGCCGCCAATCAATGAAAGCCGAATTCTGCGACTGCATCGCTCGTCGGGGGCGGGCAATAAATTTGGCGGCATATAATCAGGATTTGGAAGGTGACCCCGACTGATCGAATTGATAAGTGCAAGCGTTTTCCCTGCAACCTGTGGGTTAAACCATAAATATTGTGTGATTAACTTGTCCAATTGGGTTTCATTTGACCCCATTCACACGCCGGTGGCCCAAGGGCAGCACGAAAATAAGAAATCAGATTAGCAGCCGAACAGGAGAAATGCTCTGATAACACTGTACCAATGATAGGGTTTTTTATTTTGTCATTTTACCTGAACCTCAAAATAGAGAAATCATATTAACTGGATGGGTGGACTAACTTCTGAATAGTAGTTAAAGCCACAATATTTTATCAGTAAATGGTTAATTTTGTGGCAGCACGGTGGACGACTGGTTAGAGCGTCTGCCTCACAGTTCTGAGGACCGGGGTTCAATCCCCGGCCCCGCCTGTGTGGAGTTTGCATGCTCTCCACGTGCCTGTGTGGGTTTCCTCTCACATCCCAAAAACATGCATGGTAGGTTAATTGAAGTCTCTAAATTCCCCCTAGGTGTGAATGTAAGTGCGAATGGTTGTTTGTTTATGTGTGCCCTGCGATTGGCTGACAACCAGTTCAGGGTGTACCCCATGATAGCTGGGATAGGCACCAGCACTTCCGCGACCCTTGTGAGGATAAGCGGCTCAGAAAATGGATGGATGGATGGTTAATTTTGTCAAACTGTCATTTTTTTGGTCAGAACATATGAATGGAATTAAAAACTGTACCTAAATAAAAAATTTAAAACGACCAGTTGTCAAAGATTAAATGCAACTGTATTGTACTAAAAAGCTGAGCTGAACTTAGTTCAGTTGTTGCAGTAATTATTTCGCGTATCAGTAGAGAGAGCCCGCGAACTACTAGTGGTACTAGTACCACACTTTGAGAATCACTGCTTTATGTCATCCATAGATTAGTTGATAAATCCTTCTTAAAGTTTTTGCGTGGGTGAAATATCACAGCCACTGAACACCAAATAAACGGACTCTCGTAATTTATGTAGCCACCTCCAGGATTTTTTAAATTAAAATTATATTAAACTTGTCCTTGGTGAAGCACATCGCTCAATATTTTTGGAAAAGAGTCCCACTTCATCATATTTCTGAATAATATCTGAAGAAGATCTGAAAATGTTGCCATTATCCCACTGTACATCAGTTTATAAGGCAGATAAATTAAGCTGTCTTTCTTTCAGAAATGGATAATGCCCTTTGTACAGTCCATCATTTCAGGGCCAAGGATTTATGAGTGACTGTTCCATTTCCTTATGAATCATTGACTACTTTTTATTTATCATCTGCCAGTTAACACACAAATTAGGTCAGTCACATGGTATTAAGAGGAGACCTTCACCTCCCTATGTGGTAACATGGGTCATGGGAGTTTGTACTGTGTGCTTTGTTTGTTACTATCATCCCTGATGATGATGATGATGACATTCATGTTTCATGTTTAGCCGCACATCATCACCCAGTCCCTAGTTGTCAAGGTGGTCCCCCGAGAACGACGAGGTTCAGGTTATTTTTTTTGTCCGATCAGTCTTTCAAAGTCAGCTCCTACTCTCTTCTAACTCAGTCGACTTAAGGATCCTCCTTCACCTGTTGGCACGGCTGTACTTAACATGATCAATATGGCTTTATTGACAGACTATGCACCACAGTCCTTGAAAGTGGCTGTAATTGAACCTCTTCTTAAAAAAGCCACTCTTGATCCAAATGCCTTAATTATAAACCGATCTTCCTTTTCTCTCCAACTTTCACGACAAAGCGGTTGCCAAGAAAGTGTGTGACTGTTTTCCATAGTGAGCAGCATTAAAGGAACTCCCTTAAATGAGTGTAAATCCTTGTTGTCAGATTTTTAAATATCGCTAATGAAGACTCTATTTAATGGACATTTAGAAGGCAATCATGGTGTCCCGCAGGGGTCCGTCCTTGGACCTGCACTGTTCAGTCTTTATGTGCTTCTCGTTGGTAGTATTATTCGAAAAAACTCCCGTTGTTATACAGATGTCCCACAACTTCATTTATAAATGAAATCTGATGAAACCAATTAGTTATTAAATTTTCAGCTGTGCCTGAAATAAATCAACAAATGACTTTTATCGATAGGATTGATATTTTTAGTGGTTGAGATTTTACTTTTGATAATAATACATACATTTTGAAAGTTGAAGTTAATCAGTCAAAATCACAACCGTCAAACTGTTGTGGCTCTGAGTAGTGTTAACAAAGGTGTGCCACATTGTTCTGTTTTAGGACCACTTGAATTCACAACTCATATGACTTGTGAAGTTCAGTACATCTGTTTTTGGATACTACATCCACTACCGCATTGCAGCATTTTAATGTTACCTCAGAAAATGTCAATGCTGTTACATATTATGATGTTTGCCAGAGGTCTTAATACATTGTGGCATGCTTTTTCAAATAACTGTGCAGCATTTGCACCCATTTATGGGCTTCAGCTCCAATCATTTGTGATTGACAGTATCTTAATCTCAGATGATGAGTGCTATAACACACATCCAGTCAGTGGGTATATTTATAATGGTTTTCCCTGTTGGTGGTAGGCTGCCCCAGTGCTTGGGGTAGTAAACCTACACAACTTTCCCCTCCGAATGTATCTTAATGAAGACGCTCATTAAGGATCAGCAGTTGCACACCGCTCTTAATGAGTCACACAGCTGCTCATTAGGCGCAGCCCTTTAGGCTTTGTCTTTTTACTCACTTGCGAACGTGGCCCCGAACCCTCATTACGTCCACCTTTTTAGAAAGCCATTGTTGAGGTGGGTGATCAAACTGGTTAGCACATCTGGTAGCATATAAAAACCTTGTCATTGGCTGTTAAAGACTGTTGTGACATACAGAACAGTGGTAAAAGCCACAAGGTCTGGACATGAATTAAGTACACTAAAGTGAACATAATGCTGCCATTTATATACTCAGCGAAATTACATTATGAATAACATTGAACACAGATGTCCTAACGCAACTGCAGTTTCACAGTGTCGCTGAGCCGGTGGATGATATCTTTGCTGAATACACTTTCAAAAACAATCCATTACAAGGACAAAATAAGCAAATGTTATTGTAATGTGCATGAATTGAATTGTGCTCTGAAGCAGAAGATAATTTAAAAACGCAATCGAATAAAATGTTTGTGTTGAGAGATTATCATCGCACTGCATCATGTCGCACCATTTTTTGGAGACCGAAAAAACGTAGCAACAATCAGTTCCTGAAGGACTGGATTCAGAAACATACTTAAAGGCCATAGATTTGTGTGCGCGTGGCGCATTCTGTGGACACATCACCAAACAATGTGGACATCATCGCCAAACATTTACGTAAGAGCTACTTATCAGCAGCTAAATCTTCCCATGTGAAAATGTGTTGTTAAGCATTTCAACAGGGGTGTGTAGATTTTTTTTTTAATCCACTTTTTGGAATGAGGATTGGAATTGAAGACTCTAAATTGCCCGTAGGTATGAATGTGAGTGTGAATGGTTGTTTGTTTACATGTGCCCTGCGATTGGCTGGTGACCAGTTCATGGTGTACCCCGCCTCTCGCCCAAAGATAGCTGGGATAGGCTCCAGCATGCCCGCGACCCTAGTGAGGATAAGGGGAACGGAAGATGAATGAATGAATATATGGAATGACTTTTGCCCCCATTTTTTTTATAGATAGAAAATGGCATATCAAGCAAACTGAGCAATTACCTAATTGTGGAAGGTTTTTTTTTTGCCGTGCTCGTTACTTCAACTGAGTTTGGCAGACTAAAAGCAATGCACTCTGGGTGATCCAGCCAGGCAAGGATCTCGCACAGCAGGAGGGGCTGCAGCTCCTCATTATGGCACTATTTTAACAAAGCACTCTCTCTCCCCTCTGCACGGTTGCATGTAACCACTGCTCAATATACCATGCCTTTCCTTTCAGCCCTCACAAAGAGATATAAATCTTTCCGGGCAGGATAATTACCAAGATAATTTTATCCATAATGATACTTGTCAGTCAGGGGAGGTGATGAAATTGAAAAAAAAAAAAAAAAAAAAATCTCCACTGTGAAGTTTCCAGCCCAGATTTATCCCTAGATTTATGAAGAAGAAAAGAGTAACTGAAGTCTGAGAAACTTTTAGGTCTATAATAATGGGCTAACTCCATAAATCCTCACAGTGTGAGCAGAGTGTACATTTTCCACGTGGCCTCAGGTGAAGCTTGTATCATTTTGAAATACAGGTTGCTATGAATGAAACTCAAAATCATCATTGATTTGCATGTCTGCCACTGACTAGATGATGCATTTTTCTGAATTGCAGCATGTTTTAAGAAGTTGTAGCTTAAAAAGCCTTCTCATAGCCTTTTTTTTTTTTTTTTTTTTTTTAACATACGTGCAAATGTATTGGGAACACTTCGTATTCTATTCCAAATCAAAACATGAAGAAAATCATTATCAAATGTTAAAGAATGCTGAAAAAGTGATGAAAAAAAGAATATTAGGCTGTTATTAAAATGCACTGTGGTGCAGAAGCAGTAACCATTTGCCTCTGAGGAACTCCAAATAAAGTTCAGCTGTCCTAGTAGGCATGTAGATGTAGATGCGCACACTTGTGCACATCTCAGTTGCTTATTTTTACTTATTCCCTCAAATATTTTTCAGCATTACAGGTAATGGGTAACATTAAATGTGGAAAACGTTCTGAATTGATTTATCTGGGTCTCATTTCTATTTTATTTTTTTATGTCACAAAATCCTGGCATTTGAACAAGGGTGTGTAGACTTTTTATATCCACTATAGAACTTCCTTGTTCCTGTTTCTGTTGTATTTGTCTCTATTATGCTGTTGGACAAGTGTAAACAAAATCATATTTTTAAATTTCTTGGGTAATAGCTGAATTTATTGAGGCCTTTTTTTTTTTTTTTTTTACTTGTACTCTTGTCAATACTCTTACTTTACTTTACTCTACCCATATCTCCATGGAGCGGAAACGTGACTAAATGTGCCACCCTAATCCGAACCCTTTCTAAGATTATCCACAGTGACAATAAAGTGAACATAATGTGCTCATGTCGGGGCTTCTGTCATTCAACTTGACACTTAATTTACTGTTCACACACATGCCTGTAAATACGCAGACGTGTACTGCGTGTACATCTCAGCAATCCAGGACAGGCCTTTTAACAAAACCGCGCACTTGATCATCGCGTGGCGCACTAGAGAAAGCTGACGCCCTCGCGATGGAGAAACTGCAACACTTTGATCTCATTTTGAAATTCTTCTAACTTGTCTTAGTGTGGGTTTTTTTAAGTAAAAAAAGGGATTCTTACATTATTTCTGAGATGCTGTTATGAGGCTTGGTGGCAAAGGTAAAGGCCTCCCGTGGATAAGAGGAGATAAAAGCTGAGAAAAAGAAAAGAAAAACACAAAAGACATCACTGGCTGGATGTTATAATATTTAGCATAAGCAGTGCCAAACATTTCTTCAAGGAATACGCATCTTGTGCTTTCTTTTAAAAAATTAACGTGGAGGAACTGGGACCCTGTTACCCGTTGTATCACTCAACAAAGGCAACGGAACTATCACTTACGTCAAAGTTTGACAATGACAGAATTAGAGCAGGGTTTTTCGCAGCTCCCCGTCCCCCCACGGGGAACCTCGGCGCGCGCAACTCCGAAAAGTTTACTTTTCGTTGTCATTTGAAATTACGCTCATTTGCATTTTGGCAGAGGAACAGGGGGGCTATGAAAAAAACAACGACGCGGCGTGCCTTTGAAATGGAACCTCGAAGCACTTGCTGTCTTGGTGATCGCCCCTGCAGGGCTTTAACAAATATGGAATTCGGGAGATTGAGCAACTTCTTCATTAAAGATGATGTTCTTTCTCCCTCTGTTCCTTTCACTGAATGGACTGGAGCTCTTGATAATGTCCCAAATTCATTTATAATGCAGTGGATATAAAAAGTCCACATACCCCCCTGGTATAATTCCAGATCATGTGATTTAAAAAAACCGAGATCAAAATCACTTCCAAACAACTCGATTGAAAAATGTAATATTTTCGAGAGGGGATGTAAAAATAAACAACTGTAATAGTCACAGTCACAACCGTACTCGAACATCTGAACTTTATATTTGGGGCTAATCAGAGGCAAATGGTGGCAGGTGTATGCTGACTTCCATTTAACGTGCATAGAAAATGCCACTGTTAATGCCATTGTTATAGTCTCTTCTCCACATAGTTCATTCCTCAGATTAAAAAAAAAAAAAATGTTAGTTTTTTTTTTGCAATGGGAAATCTTCGACAGAAGAATATACAGGCCATACCACAAGATTCAAACCACTCATCACCAAAAAGAATCAGAAGGCCAGATTGGATTTTGCAAAGAAATACAGAGATGAGCCATTATAAAGTTTTGGAACAAAGTTTTCTGGACTGATGAGACCAAGATTAACCTTTACCAAAGTGCTGGAAAGGCCAAAGTATGAAGAAAGAAAAAAGCTGCTTATGATCCAAAACACACAAGCTCATCTGTGAAGCACGGTGGAGGTAATGTCACAGCTTGGGCTTGCATGGCTGCTTCTGCACTTGTCTTTATTGCTGATGTAATTCATGATGGTAGCGGCAGAATGAATTCTGAAGTCTACAAAACCATTTTTTTCTGGCAGTTTACAGAAAAATGCATCCAAACTAATGGGGAGAAGCTTCATCATGCAACAAGACAATGACCCCAAACACACTGCCAACACAACAAAGGACTTCATCGGGGGGGGGGGTGGGGAGTCTTAGACTGGTCGGGTCAATCGCCAGAACTTAACCCGATGCAGTTATTGCAAGTAAAAGTTATGCCACCAAATATTAAATGCCATTCACTTGAAGTTAATTTAATAATGCCTGTTCCAATATTTTTGCTCACTTGAAAAGTTTGCGGCTTTAAACAAAAGGTTCTCGGTCCTGAGTGGGTTAACACATCTACATGTAAATACCATGAAATAAAAGATGGAAGTCTGAACTTTTGTCTCATATTCATCTTTTAATCTGAAACCCAAATGTCTTCAGTATACAACAAAAAAACAAAGGAATCGACCTTGCCGTTCCAATACTTTTGAAGGGGACTGTAAATCCATTATAATACTCTATGTGAGGTTCAAATCCAAATGTATTCTACTTTCTCTGTTGAAAGGCCAGACATCCACAATCCATTTTTGAAAATGATAAATGCCTGAGAGAAAAAGTGCAATCTCATTCACAGTAAGCTTACCAAAAACTTGAGACTACTGACTAGTGTGTTTGTACAAATTATTTTGAGACGTGCACTTTCTGCGGTGAAAGGCATCACCAACCTTTGGCTCACTGTTTTGCAGGAAAGCATTAATAATTGCTTGGCTGGTCCAGTTTTCTTTCTTTCTTTGTTTTTTTTTTTTTTAAATATGTTGTAATTTGGTGTCATCAATGTTTTGATGAAATTAATGAAAAAATGAGAGTGAGGCAAAATGTTTGCACTCTTGCAGCGTGAACACTTCAGTGTGACATACGTGTTGGTCGTATAAATCCAGCTAATATGCAAATTCTGTGAAATGATGACATAATACATATACGTTATCCAAATAAGTCATTAACTTCATCATTCATCGATCTGTCCCAACACACACATGCACATGCACGAATACCAGGTATATATACCAGGTATTTTTTTGGCCTGTATCTGTTGGAGAGCTGTTCTCAAGTTTTTTTTCAGTACCCTTCAGTTGTATTTCACTTGAAAGTACAATGCGTTTGCATTTAATCTAACAACTGTTTGTATTTAAATGTAGATTTAGATTGAATTTGTATTTGACTTTTAGGTGCACCGCATTTTGACTGAATCATTGGCTGGACCTGGGTTCATCTCCCGCACCTGGTGACAATTGGACTCGCTGAAGGTAATATAAAGAGGGCGTTTCCTTCTCCTCAGTTGTTTGGATGTCTTCAGGGAGGTAACGCCTTCATTTGGCTCCCTACATTTGTTTGTGGCTGTGGAGTATGTGTGTTTGACTGTCTTAAAAAGCTTGATTTTTGTTTTATTTTGACTTCCAAGTAATTTCCTCCTTTTTAGAGTGACTTCCAAAGTCATTTCAGTTTGGTTTAAGATCTACTTCTTTTGTTCATCTATCATTTTGATGAACTTTGTGGGTTTCCCCAACAAGCGACCCTGTATAAAAATGTGTTATAGCGGGAAATGTAACAATATATTTAAGCGCAGTGTTCATGTTGCCTACAATAATAAGTAATTGTCAGAATAGTCAGTTCAGGGTGTACCCTGCCTCTCGCCCGAAGATAGCTGAGATAGGCTCCAGCACGCCCGCGACCCAATGGATGGATGGATGGATGTCAGAATATCACCTGACTTATTTTTTATTGTACACTTGGTCCTATGATGCAACTGTATTTTAATGTCGGTCTTGATGGTGGTACTTAGTATAAAAAGTTTGAGAACCACTGAACCACACTCCCTGTGGGAGTGGTCACTTTTTTATTTCTTTTTTTAAATGGGCTCAAAATGGGCTCCACCTGTAGTTGTCGTGGTAACCCGTACTCACCTATTTGTCCAGCTGGAAATGGGGCGGGACTTGGTACTGGCTTATGACAGAAGGTCGGCCCCTCAAAACATGCTTTCATCAAAATAGCCCCAAGATCAAGATCTATATTACACTTTTACATACCATATTTTTGTCTTACTGAGATTAGCCTGTCACCGAAATGTAAAGAAGTGTGAGGGGGAAAAAAACTGCATATAAAATAGCAAATAGCGTAATTGTCTTTTTTTTTTTTTTAACCTTTTCGCAAAACAAGAAAAAACAAGCTCTTTTTAAATGTATGTTCTGACAATAATTTAAAACAGACAAGGCATTAAGCTACCAGGCTAACAACCTGATAAGAGTCTTGACACAAAACTTTTCTAAATGGGGTAAAAAAAACAACGAAAAACTGCAGTTACAGAGCATGTAAAAACTGAAAGAAATGTACATTCACTAATGTTCTAAATAGAATAAAATTCCACTGCAGCATGGGCTCTTGAGCGCCACAGCTTCCTTCTGTGTGGAAGCGAGAGAAGAAACATTTGAAAAGGCGAAGAAGGGAAATGAAAGGAAAATCAATGAGGGCGGATTTTCGTTTGAGCGGGCCAGTGTGAAAAATCCAGCCGAGCGTTTCACATGCCGCCGAGCCTGATGCTGACCTCCATACGGCGTGCAGATCAATGGACAGGACGGAGGCCACCGGGGTATTGATTGATTAATCAAAGCTAATGTTCTTTTGATCAGCACGGCCGCCCTATTAACTGGTGTAGGCGAAGTAAAACAGCAAGTTTTATTTACTCATTCGTGGTATGTGAAGTGTGAAGATGCTCGCTTTCATTGCCTTCCAACAGTGACAATCTTGTCATGAATAGGAATCGTGGTGAGTTTTCTTTATCGGCCGCAGTAATAATTTGGTTTCACACCAAAACATAGAACAGATTATGATTTGTTTCTTTATTTTATCAGTTTGTCTCCGACAACGCAAATAGTTCAGCAAACAGTGGCGTTAGCTGTGGGGTTAGCCTACAGCAAAACATGCTATCAAGCCAAAGCATCAGGGTCAACATTGACCAAAATGAAACAAAATGGAAACTTGTTTCACTTTAACGGAGCGAGTTGGACGATTAGTCGACGTAACGTCAAGTCACGTCATGCTGTCACGACAAGAAAAGTCATATCTGGTTATTATTGAAATGTTTAGCTCAATACTGTGTACAAGTAGTGATTAATGCATGGGTAGGTAGACGGCTAGATAAACACTCTTCTACTTTGCAAGTCCGACTCGTTTCATTTTTTAATGAGCTCCTCAAGTACAGAGATTTTCATGTCTTCCTCTCCTCTTCCCACCTCAATTTACGTTCCCAAACTTGACGCTCTTGAAATCGCTTCTCGTAATTTCGAAGGTGAGCGCTTCTCTCTTCGTTTGAAAGGCCCCTCGCTCCCTCGCCGCCCTTGGGTTTCCTCAATGTCAGCGCTCACTTCAAACGCCTCAGAATGAGCTCTGAGGACTCCGTCGAGATTTCCCATTGCAAACAATTATTCTGTCCGTGCTGCTCCGACAGAGATTCCTCTAGATTTATATTACTAGGCCATGAGTCAAATTTCCGTGTCTCGGCGGTATGGTGTGCTTCACAGAGGTTCCGCTGTTGACCCAACGCCTGAGGTGAATGTAAAAGATTCGCTATTGAGATATCTTAAAGCTACTTTAGTCAGGGGTGCGATTTGAAGAATAATCTATTGCAAAACGTCTCTAGCCGAATGGTCGCATTAGCCATTGCCTACTGTTGATTTTTCATGCCTGTGCAAATGTGATGGGAATACAGACAGTTCTTGGGATTGTTTCAAGCTCCCTCTTGAACCACTGTACCATTAAAACAAATTGAGAGCTACCTCTTGGGTACTAACAAATGTGAAGCGTTCGTATCTCAATTTTTTCCTCTCAAGTCAAGGCAACAACAAAAAAATCAGTCGAGCTACCGCTCGTATCTCCAGAAACTTTTAAGTCAAGGTGCCACTGTCTTTCAAATTCCCCAAAAATCATCCAATCAATTCAAAGCAAGTGACCATTGTGCTCTCCTTCAACTTGATTGTTTTTGCCCAACACGAGTCCAAGTTCACAATCACTGCCGAACTTTTCAATTTCGGATTTCTTGTCCGGCCCTCTTTTTGCTCTTCCTCTGGAGGTCCTACAACCCCTCTGGCCTAGACACCTTGCTTCTTTCATGCTGTTTGGCTATATCATCCAAAATAGATAAGAAAGCCCCTCTGTTGCCACAGGAAAGCATTGTGAAGCCTGGCCCCCGCCCGCCCTTCGCCCCCAAGCAGTGGATCTCCCCCGAACGAGCTCCAGTCCACAACTGGAACTTTAAAAGAGGCTTGAGTTGCAACAGCGCTCACCTCCCCGCTGTAACCACCCACACGGACGAGACACACACACTGCAGCCATGTCCTGGAGGGAAAACGAATCTGAGTAAACATGGCTGAATAAATAAATGCGTCAACTTTTTCTCATTTGGATTTTCACATTCTGGCTGGAGGACTCAGGTGAAGTTTTCAATGACTCTTATAGACTTTTATTGCTGTTTTGGTTTAGTATCAAGGAAAAATAAATAGTGAGAATTTTAATGTTGTAATTTAAAACAAGTTCAATTACCCGAATTGATTTGTGATCCAATTTTTGTTTAATTTTCTATTTGAATCATAATCATCATGTTATCTGTATTGTGAAAGTGATGTTCAGAGATTGATATAGTTTAAGTCAGTTATTTATCATCTTTCATGAAATATTGGTAGATTTAATGGGTGTTTGGACTTAGACCACGATTAGACTCAACTTTTTTTTCCTCATCCTTATTTGTTTCTTTTCTTTCAGGCAACTGGAGACGATACTGACTGGGACCCAACCTGTGAAATGTAAAAGAAAAAAAAAATATATATATATATATATTTTTTTTTTTTTAAAAAGACTAGATCTTCAGTTGTGGATTCAAGTGTTATGATACCATCGAAAACTTTGATAATTGGGAAAAGACACAATTTGAGGAAAACAACCATTTCTGTAAAAATAAGTATCCAGAAGAAATCATTGCCATATAAATCACGCAAATTTTCGGACAGACATAACTTTCAGTCTCTCTCTTGCAAAATGACCAAAATGAAGTTGGCCAACTCTGCTACTCACAAGTTCATTTATCCTGTAATGTATTTTATAACATCAAATATTGTGATTGCTGTGAAAGTAAAGTGATTGTTGGGCACCCAAATTGTGAAACGTATCATTTTGTACAGTCCATTTGATCACATTTGTAGCCTACAAACTGGTTTTACTATGAATTAACCCTGTCAATTGGTCATATTTATTTATTTCTTTATTTCAACGATTGACAACTGTATATAAAGGCACAGGACGAAAGTGAAGCCAAATCAATAATAAAACGTAATTACGACGGCTCCCGTTGGATGGTGTCACAAGTGCGGTACCGCTTCATCTGAATCGATGCTGATCAACTTTTCTAATTGCGAGCGAGCCTCAGACAGGTGAGGCCGGAGCGGTTTGATCTCTCAAACATGTATTCCATCTCTTCTCCCTTCGCGAGGGAGCATCCAAGCAAGGTCAGCGCTCAAAGGCAACGCTGCTGCACCATGGGAAATGAGCGCGTGCCAGCCTCCCACTTTGGCGGGATCAGCGCGCCATCAGAAGGATCGGACTGACACTAGTGAAGTCCCCCGGTATCACCTATCACAACCTGTTTCTGGCGCTGAGGAAACCAAAGACCTGCTCTAATTGTATCATTAATATCATTGCAGTCTGAGGGCCAATTATTCTTGCTTTGAATTTCACCTGCCGCAACCTTGAATCGGCTTCCGGGTGGATGTTTGAGCACAAATAGGCTGGGAGTCATGGAGGACTTTTTTTTGTGTCTCTGTGATCAAAGCTGGCTTGAAAACAGCATGCAACAAATGACCTTCAACTTTAAAACAAAAACAAAAAAATCATTGTGCTGAACATGACTCATAGTTTGTACAGTAATGTATATGTCGTAGGGGTATGGTCACATACCAATTTTTAACAGTTTTGTAAATATTATATGATGATGCGAGTGTGTGCTTACAGATGTACTCCAAGGGACTGCAACGATTAATGAAATACCTCCAATAATTCGATTACAAAAAATGTTGAAGCAAAATCTTTGCCTCGAAGCAAACGCGTAATAAACTGAAGTACTCAACAGCCAGCCAAATCTGCACTCTCAATCGCTGACACCCAGTCATTCACCAGGCCAAGCCCCGCCTTTTAAAAGCCATACACCAAGTCACAGATACTACAATAGAATGTGAGGACAGCGACCCCAAGTATACAAAATAACTGCACCTCACATGCATGTTTAATAATGCAAAATTTACTTTTATTCAATTATTCGATGGGATAATCAGTACATTTATTTATTTATTTTTTTTAAATATTTGCTAGATGCAGCCAAACTTAACTTTTACGATTGTTGGTCCCGACCACTTCAATGAGCTAAATCTTAATTAACCAATGTTAGGTAAACAAAAAAAATCAGTCAAAATGAAAAAGGTTTGTACAAGATAACAGTTCATTCTTATTGTTTTATTTTACAGTTTATAATGAATTTTATCAGAGTTAATGAACCACTTATTTAATTAAACAAAAAGGGATATAAAATGTATTTTTCTTTTACCACTTTTTAAAATGTACAATCAATAAATTAAACAATTATCAAATTAGCCAAATCTTTTTCTCATTGGCCCACCTCTGCTCAGGCCACTTCTCTGAAAATATCGTTCACGCAAGCTGGCCGCGCTGTCCAATAGCAAGACGGCGTCCAGGGATCTTTTTTTTCTTTTAAAACATGCACATTCATTCGTCATCCGCCGCAAACAGCATGACAAAATCCAAAGTGCCGTTGATAATGGATAGTCGGGCCATTACTGACGGCGTGGCCCGCTCGGCCATTTTTTCTTCATCATAAACTACGTGTGGGATGCCGGGGCCTGGCTAAGTGTCGTTTTTCACCGCCGCCACGGGCTAAAGAAACACTGATGAATTAAACAAGGAGAAAACAATCAATCTCAGCAAGACGATTTGTCAGGCGTGAGGGACTTGATCACCGCTGGCCTGCCGGGCGTTCATCCAAACCGACCTCTCGGTGGGTGGGAGGGGGTGCAATGCAAACAAACATGCGCAATGCCTCATGACACAAATTCACAGCAACTACACGACAACGTACACCGCAATGTACATTGTAGCTAATGATCGGTGTGTCAGTTTCAAGCTCCCCCTAGAGTTGGGAAAATTTAATGTTGCTAGACCGACCGACCGACCGGAAGACGGGAAAATGCTGATGTTACTGGGGGCCATTTTGAGAAGAAAATGTTAATAAAATACATCATGCTCACCGGAGATGCTGATGATTAAATGTCTTAATGTGTGCAGATCGCTAGAAACGTGCTTGGCGAGTCAAACTTGGCTGATTCTGACCAACCAATCACAGGACCAAAAAGAAATGTTGACGTCAGATAGCCTCTGGCTCTGTGAGGACAAATTTGAAATCTGATTGATAGACTGAAACGTGAGGAAGGTGTTTCACGTGTACATTTTGTTGTTTTCATATTGCAATTTCAATTTTTACCCGATTAATCGATGGGATCATTGGTAAAATAATTGATTATAAAGGTATGCTAGTTTTTTTGATTATTAGACGCGGCTTGGGTCTGAGCACAAAAAGTAAAAACATTTTTTTCAACAAATTAAATAGGAAAGATTTCCTAAGAAACAGAAAAAAAATCTATGTCGAACCGGTACGATTGGGATATTTTACATTTTGCTCCGCAGTCGGAGTAGTTATCGAGAGACTGAATCCAGTCCATCCAACACCAATAATGGACTGTATTTCCCAGCCAGAAGGCCCTTGTCGTGTAGTTGTGAGAAATCCCAACGCGGATGCTTCCACGTAGGCATCGTGCCCGCGTGTGTGTACTAGAAAGTGTTCAGAGCGGCATTGACACGAAACAGGTTGTTTGAAGAATACCCAGAGAGGAGTTGAACCCCTGAACACAACCATTAAATGGGACCTAATGAAGTGAAACGCTGTGAGCGTATATGTGTGTGTGTGTGTGTGTGTGTGTGATAGGGATCTGAGTAGATGGCCTAGGGAATCAATCAAGCAGGTTCCAGCCTCCATCTTATCAAGTGGCAGCGCGCTGACCGATGGTCCAGATTTGAGATGATCTACATGCCTTTATGTAAGTGGGACTAATCCATCAAGAACCGGGCCATACAAGCTCACTCCATCATTGCCGCCGAGTCCCCACCTCACAGAGCTTTTGGAGTTTTTTTTTTGGTTTTTTTTTTCTTTTGTTATCTGGCGAGGAGTGGTGGGGGGTGCACTAGAAGGGAAAACAATTTAAAAGTTGTCAGTTTGCGTCATTTATTTCCATCAGAGATGGCATCATTCGGTGTTAATAAATCACACAGCCAGCTCACCCGCGACCCGAGTGAGGATAAGCGGTATAGAAAGTGGATGGATGAATTCGCATAAGGGATTTTTATACGTAATTCAGATGTAAAGTGAGGGGGGGGGGGGGGGGGAATTGCAAATCATCTTTATTCTTGTCGGCAATGTTAAAATATAGTTGCATAGTAGGCTAAAGTGTTGAGGTTTTAGTCCTAGAAAGTACATTTGTAACATTCTTAAGGGTTAAATTCAAATATTTTGACCTTAAAAGTGAAATAAAACTAATCTAGCATGATGCACAGTTCGAACATTTAATTCAGTGATTCTTAATGTACCACGAGAGGGAGCCTGCGTAGAACACTTTTGTAATCGTTGGTCTATTTTATTGAAAAAGTATCCTCTTAAAACACTGCTTTTGATTCCTTCATGACCAAGTTTCTTGCCATCACGTAGCATGGCCTCATTCCCAGCCCTTTCCCTCCTTGTGCAGGAGCCAAACTCGTCCCTGGAGTTTATCCCACATCAAATTCCGCATTTTTCTCCCAAACATTCCTGTAATTAATTCACTCATTTACACTCTCTTTGCTTCAAGGTCAAGTCTTCTGATATCTTAATTAAAAGGAAAAACACAGAGAGAAAGAAGAGGGAGAAAAAAGGTTTTTTTTTTTTCTTTTTTGGTCTTCAAATGATTCCTCAGTTTTGTGAGCTGCTCGATCAGATCTTTTAAACTCACGTTAACACCCCCGATTAATCCCCCGCACCCTTCAGTTGGCTCGCTAATGAAATTAAGAAGGAGAAGCCTCCATAACGGATTCGGCGCACATCGCAAGGGGGGGAAGGTCGGGACGCTTGACTGGCATCGGAACAATCACGCAGGCAAGTTTGAGAGAGAAGACGGGGATGTGCTTTCCAAGTTTCAGGGACCTTTACAAGCAAAAAATTAATAAATAAAAAAGAACACATCTCATTAATGCACACGTTTATTGCCAGTTTTGGAATGTTGATTTTCCACCAAAGGAATGAAGTCATATTTTCACTTTCAACCCTTCGCACATACAGGCAATCTTCAATTAACCTTAAACAAAAGTTAACCTTAAGCACATTAATCCCACTGTCACACAAGGAAATCATATTATATAAGAGCTCCCATAATGGCATTAACAGTATAAAAAGTATTCAGACACTGGTTCAAGGTTGTAGTCAACTACAAACTACTGAACATGAATGTGAGGGAAAATAAGATTGAGAGGCTTGCGTGGTGAACTTGAGGTCCATTTGGTTATTTGGAGCATCTCCAGAGCTTCAGGCCATTGGAAGCTCATGGTAGGCCGCATACTGTCCCGTCACATGATGATATATCTGCCCGAGCGACGAAACATGATTACGACAATTGCAGCAGTTTTAGGGGACCTCGTTTTTCGCCATTCATGTGCCTACCTGTCTCTCAATGTCAGCCAACAGGCTGCTTGCGCCCAAGCGGAAGAGTTGAGGAGACAGCCAGTCGTTGCCCAGCTCCTCTTTGATCAGCAGAAGCCACACCAAAGACTCCTTGGCTGTTCGGATGCCCCCCGCCGGCTTGAAGCCCACCTGAGGGCCCACGCGACAGAATCGCCGTCTGATTAGACGACTGGAAAGTTGAAACTAACAGCACAAAACACTCTGAATACACTATATCAATAAATAGGAGCGAGGTTTTACTACTAAAGTCCTGAAGCAGTTTGACAATTTAGTGACACTTTACCTTGTGGCCCGTACGCAGGAAGTAGTCACGTATGGCCCTCCCCATCACTATGGCAACAGGGTAGGTGGCATTGACAGATTCCTTTCCCGTGGATGTCTTGATGAAGTCGGAACCTGGCGGGTTTAAGCGCAAGTCGTACAGTTGAACGGTTGTTTTAAAAGGGGACATTATGGAAAGTCGACTATTGTTGGTATGCAAAATAGGGGCTAAGGTTAAATTTAGAGCCTCGACCGATTAATCGGCTGATCTAACGAGCCGATATTAGCCCTTGTCAAATCAGCTCTGAAACACATCAATTTTTGTTTTATTCTACAAGTTAGTGAGAGCATAACTGGCGAAAATACCAACAAAGGTCCGGGAAAGTGGACTCTTGGTGCTCTGGTCCGACAAGAACAGATGTTGCTGCTGATGTCGAACAGAGGGTAGCTGTACCCCCATCAATAAAATCCTTAATTTTCCCTTCCCTTCCTTCACAGCCAATTATCAGCTTTCCCGATAAAAATAGAAGATGAAATGACACTCTTTTAATAGATGATCCACAAACTATAGAGTGATAATCAGCCCTTCTGTCTCCCCCGGTGCTTAATGACTGTTCATTACGGAACAGAACAAGATGAACATTTTCCAGTTCATTAAAGACCTGTGCTATTTATTTTTCCAGTCAGGTCTTTTTTTCTTTTTTTTTTTTTTTTAAGCATTCTCCCCCTCGCTTTCCCTCAAAGTGGCATAATCCTTAAAATTCGTTACGGGGTGTCTTAATTACCAGATAATGGATAACGGTTATTAAATACGGGTGGCGGTAATGAAGCTCCATTCATTTGTGCGGGAAGGGGGAGTGGTGGGTGGAGGGGGCGGGGGGCTTACTGGCGGAGGAAAATAGCCTGCGTCAGAGATTAATAGGTGAAATTATCATTCAATTTCAGGAATCTCATCCGCAATTCATAGGAACAAGAGGAGATTAAGAAGTGAGAGTGGCGACAAAAGCAATGCATTTTAATAATGATCTCTATCAGCCCCCCCACCCCCCCCCCCGACAATTCGGTTCCGTAATCAGCTCTTTACGTGACGGCGGAATACGTCGGAGCAGTCGGCTCGTTTGTGTGAAACCCACCGGCCATCATGGCGACCAAACTGGCCTTGTAGACATTGGCGAAGGTGCCCAGCTCGCCGACAGCCAGGATGGTCTTCAAGTGGGCGTCGCCGCAGGCTTCTCGGAACTGACAGATCTCGTCATACATCGCTGTGGAAGGCAAACATGGACTCCATTTTATGCCCCTGATCAAGGATGTTTGCAATAAGCGGGCAGACTTTTATTAGAAGCAATTATATATATATATATATATATATATATTTTTTTTTTTTTTAGATGGTCTCTCGACCTTCCCACTGTCCTGTGAGAGCGAGCGTCCTGTTGATGACAATGTCGATCTCTGTGGCCCCATCTGCTACGGCCATGCGAACTTCTGTCAGGCGGCTCTCGAGTGGGGTCTGACCCGCTGGGAAACCTGTGGCCACTGGGAGAGGACATGTTTGGTTTTAGTTTTTTTGCATTAATTATATATAGGTGCAGCTAAGAAGATGAATCTCGCAGAAAATTTTATTCCAACCTAATTCTATAATTATTTTTTATTTTTTTTATTTTAATTGTTTCCTATTGGTTTAATAATTCAGGGGCGTAAAACGTCGTGGCCTGCTCCACGTTTTTTTTTTTTTTTTTTTTTAAATTAAATTAAACATGGCCACATTTAGATGTTATGAGAAAGCAAAAACAATTTTAAGATAGCCCAGTATTTTGTAAATAAATTAAATTATTAAGTTCAACAAAAAGTGAATGTTGCAAAACATCAGATTTATTTAAATTTTTTTTTTAAACATGTATTTAAATTATTTTAAGTTCAACAAAAAGTGAATGTTGCAAAACATCACATTTACTTAAATTATTTTTGTAAAAAATATATAATAATAAAATGTAAAAAATGGATCAATCGGGACAAATTTACATTTTATAAGTTGAACGTTAAAAGATATTACGCAATTTTCAAATATTTTCATATAGTCATTAGTTGTTAGTTTTACTATTTCCACGCGGGTTTAGTTTAAGACGACTTACCCGATGCAACGGGAAGATTGGAGTTGGCAGCTTTGAGTGATTGGACGGCGTCGGCCACTCGCGACGGATACACGCACACCGCAGCGGTCGTCACGCCTTCGGACACAAAACACAGACGCAGCAGAGGCTGAATGACTTCAACTGGTCTGTGTCTCCCCCTTGCAGGTTGTAAACAAAACTGCTGGATGTTGACCAGAGAAAAGTAGTCACCACCGGACAAACCCCAAGAAGAAAAAACAAAAAATACACAATCGTACTTATGAAGCAGAATATTTAATACAACCATCATGCTCAAAGCCTCAGCAGACCTTTGTCGTGCATGTCCATCTCCTTGAGTAGCTCGTACTGGACGGGCTGGCTGGCTTTCATGCACAGCCGGTGGACGTTGGACGGCGTGTCGTCCCCCGCCAGAGTCGTCAGGTCGATACACGTGACGGCCTTCAGCAGCCAGGCAGCCTGCGGGCGGGGGGGGGGGGGGGGGAATACGACTATATTAGAACAGTGGTTTGCAAACAATGTACTGTACTGGATTAGAAACAGAAACCACTTTAACATTACGCACATTTTGAATAATGCAAATATTGTTGTACCTGCCACTGTTTCGTGGGGATCTTCAGTCCTTGGATGCACTGAGCTCTCCTCAGCACAGCTTGTGTGTTCACTCTCACTTTGGAGAGCCACTCCAGATCTGATGTACAACGGGGAGAGAAGGGGGGAAAAAAAGCATGTAGACAAGAGATTTTTCTGCCTATAGAATTTGAAGGCAGTCACCTCCACTTAATTTTGGGTCACCTCCGACGCTGATATCATTAAAACTGTTTATATATGATAAGCGTTGCGCTATTTGGATGTTTCTTTTTTTTATATTTATTTCACTGCAAATGCGTTATTGTTGAGCAAAAATGTGTGTTAAGGGTGAGCTACAGACACTGCCACCAGATGGCGTCAGCGAACTTGACAATATCCAGCCACCATTTAGTTACCTTGCAGTGTGAAAGTACAAACTATGTGGCGTTTTGTGCAAGTATTTTGTCAAATTTCTTTCTTCTTACCATTGATCCTAAGAAAGTGCGTGCTGGCAAGAAGTGAATGATGTGCATTGAGTTAAATTTTATACTGTAATTCACCCAAACAAACAAACAAACACAAACATCCCTACAGTCTAGTGGGCTCAAAATGGAGTGTCTATCAAATATAAAGAAATCTGGAAACTAGAAGAAAAAAAAAGCGTTTGAGGTAAGCTGAGTGGTCATGAGTTCTTAATTACATGGTCACGAGAAAGCATCAAACAATTTCTTTACAACAAGCCAGGAAAAAAGTCCGTTGTATTTGTGGCACAAAACTCCATCCCTGCGTTTTGCAGGTCGTTTACCTCCAAAGTGTAACTTATTAAACAAACACACGAGAAAAGAAGGCGATCCTGACAAAAGTGCCGAATGACGAGCAGACATTTTTCGTAGCGACTTCTAGCTGGCTCACACTTACCGAGCTGGGTCCCCGGGTTTCTCGCGGACATGGTGACAAATTATATTTTGAAGCGCAGATATTATTTTCAAGATACCAAGCCAAGCTGTCAAGTACCACTTCCTGGGGACAAAGTGTACCGGAAGTGGAAACCCTTCGCAGTAAAATATCAATCCGCAACCTAAAACGTTGACGCTTTTTGTTCCCACCGCTCCTAGTCATTACTTAATCCAAGTGTAAATTTATCAGTAAAATTCTTGAATAAACATATTGTAATTTCGAATTAAACGCGCGCAGGAAGTGGAACCCTTTCATAGTAAAATACAGCACGCGTTGTGAATTTCTCTTGTAATGCCAAATTTGCGCCACGAGAGGGAGCTGTCGATTATAGCTTAGAGCTATGTTTTATTTTTTCCCAATAAAAGTAGAAAGTATGAAAAGGTTAAAAAGTGAAAGAAATGTTGAAACAGAGATTAAAAATCAAAATAAAAAGGTAAAAGTGGTTTTAAAAAAAAAAGTACAGGAAAATAAATACAAGAATTAAAAAAAAAAGAAAAGGATAGGGTAAAATTCTCACCAAAATTAGCTTTGGGTTGCACATACACACGTCATGTATAATAATAATAAAATCGTCTTGGGTTGCCACCATATCACAAATCAGTGAGTGAACAGCTACAAACCAGGATCTTCGTTGTTAAAATGAGTTTTAGCTATCGTAACGAGTGAAAGAGTCACATATGATGTGCTGATACAGTTGAGTTCAGTTTCCACTCAGCGACAGTGTGTTCCCCGTGACCCTGAACAGGAAAAAAAATGGGACGAATGGAGGAAAAAACAAACCTAACTCCAAGTATTTGAAAGAATGAAAGACACTGGCAATGTTCTTCGATGACTAGACTCCGGTGGAAGTGATGGCGCGCTGACTCATGTGAGGAAAAGAACCAAGTGGATGTGAGTCAGCGTTGAGTCACTCCATCACTGCTTTCAGAGCTCATATAAAAGTAATAACTCATTTGAAGCTGTTGGGAAGGGGTTCAATCGCAACTTTCAAATTCCTCGTCATATTTTAAAAAGGCAAAACTAGGGGGAAAAATGCTAACAGCTTTTATGCTAACATCTGCCTCACACCAATAATATTGATTTCAAACATTATCGAAAACAATATATAAAACCCAAATGTGATACTGGATGTAGAATGCAAACATGCTAACAATTGCTAAAAATGCTAACATGCCAAAGGCTAATAGCTGGTATACTGAGCCAGGCCTGGAATTGTTTCCACCACCATTAACCACTTATCATGCGGCATGACTGAAAACAAAGTTTCAAAAAAAGTTAGCGGACCTTAGTAAAAATAATCGTGGTCAGTGTCTGTTCCCCAAAGGAGACTTTGTGGTCGGTTCCTTGTGGGAAAAGCAGACTACACGTTAACCAGACTGATTGACAGGCACTTTGGTGCTCCTGTGGTCCAGCATATGAACGAAACCACAACAGTATGTCCGCAGATTCGCTGTACGAGGAAATTATCTCAGATCTCAATACGGTGTTATTTAAAAAATTCAACGATGAATGAGCAATTGAACCCAAACCTGAAAAATTGCTTTCTTTTCTTTAGTCGGTTACAAAAAAAAAAAAAAGACGCTTTGATTTCGATTCTTTGCAATGCCCTCAAACAAGGGTTAGGAACCATATATGTAAATGTACAATGATTTTTCAGTATTTTGTTATACAGAGAAGTGATTCACAACGTGCGGTACTAGTACAACTAGTGGCACATGGGCTCCCTCTAGTGGAATGTGAAAGAATCACTGCGTAAGTACAGTTCAGTTAATAAATTATGCAAAAAGACTGATGTTTATTTAATTTATATCTGATCTGCATAATCGTTTGGAACACAGGGTAACAAATGATTAATAATACAAAGGGTCACATTGACAAATTGTATTTACAGTAGCACATAAAACGCACACACGTTCTGGATGCCATACTTTTTTTTTTATTATTTATTTATTGTGCTGAATAAAACGTAGTGAATATCTATAAAGACTTTTAGCAAGCGAGTAAAAGTTGTAGTGTAATCCAAGACAGGAAGTGGATAGGAAAAAACAAAAAAAAAGTTAGATACTTTAAGTGTTAGATGCTTTCGAAGAAAAAAAAATCGGAAAAATCCAACCACGTGCCTCGCAGCTTCTAGTACACAATAAAAGTTACAAGTTCAGTTGAGGTGAATAGAAAAACAGTCATAGAATGTATCCCGGCAAAAAAAATAAACATTTCAAGATGTTCACCCAATGTTCTCTGGATGTCAAAACAGTATTTAGGTTTGATATTGAGGTAAAAAACAGGCCTTTTGAGAGGTAGTAATGTGTATCTGATTGTACTAGAATATGAAAGTTATGACAAGTAACTTTTTTTTTTTTCTTTTTTTTTTTTTAATATAAAGACTCCCAGAGCTGAAAGTTCATCCACAGTGGCTTCAACAATCATCTGAGTCAAACAGCTTGTAAGGCAGTCTTCATGTAACATACGCTGCAAGTACTGGTATATTTTGGGTGAGAGAGGATCTACACAGGAGTGGATTCAGCTGCATGTTCTCAGGCTTAATGAAGAGATGCCGAGGAAAAGTCGTATTACGGGAATAAACTCACTTAAAAAAAAATAAAATAAAATACAAAAAAAAAAGTTGTAATTTCAAGGGAATACATTTAGTCTTTTAGAAGGAAAGTCTTAATATTACAGCAATAGCTTTGTACATTTTTTCTGAGAATTTGGAATGTCGCAAGAATAAAGCCATATTTATTTCCAGAAATAAAGTTTGTAATATCACAAGAAAAGAAGTTACTGTTATAGTATATAAAAATTACTGGTAATGTTTTGTTTTGGGGTTTTTTTAGAAAAAAAGTTGCATTAAAAAAAAAAAGTCAAAATAATATGAGGAAAATGTCAGAATATAGCAAGAATAAAGTTTTTTTAAGAACCAGTCAAAATATTTTTCTGAAAATTTGAAATATGAGGGAAAAAATCACATTACATGAATAAAGTTACACTAATTTCTTAACCTTAAATTGTTATCGGATTAGTCATTCTATCTTGCTCAACATTGTTACCGTAATATGTTTGTCATGTAAATCTCAATGCTTTCTATAATCACACTTTTTTCTTGTGATATTAGGACTTTTCTTCCCTCCTGTTTGTTTTTCTTCGTAATATCAGGAGCTTTAAACAAAGAAATCTTTGCGAGTTATAAGGTTTCAAATTAATCTTGGCTATCTGCATTCAAAAGTGTAAAACGTTATATAGCAAATAAAGTGATGTTTACGTACAATAAAACAGTAATCCCCAAAGTGTGGCACACTGGCTCCCTCTAGTGGTACGTGAAAGAATTACTGAATTAAATGTTCAAACTGTGCAGAATGTAGCTTAACCTTTTTTTTCCTATCTTTAAAAACAGTGTTAATTTTCAAACTGTGGGTTGTTACAGTGATATCCATTTTAGGAATCAAACCACTGCCACATTTTTGATTACCTCTTGGGTTGTAGGATGAACACAAGGCTGAGTTAACAGCAATGAAAAACCTACTGTGTTGAAGAAAATCAATTTACGTGGTCCGTATACAAACAACTTAGCTGGATCCAATCCGTCGATTTGGGTTGAATTCTGTAGCATTTGCTGACCCGCAATCATTCCTGATCTATTCTTCGAAACTTCATTTGTCGTGCAGAACCTCCAATTGAGTATATATAACACACCACGCTTTACACAGTGTCATATTTGACGCGAGAATAGACTGTTGCACATGAAGGCGGATTGAAAGGATCGATGACGCTCCTCTGAACCTCTACCTCTGGCCTTGGGTGAAAAATAGTATAATAATATCTCCCAAAATAAAAAGCAATCCCGTATACATCTGGTTTAACCATATAACAAGAAAAAAAAAATATTAAATCACCTTTGCGTACACAAGACACCTAATCAAGTATACCAACTAATTCAAAACAAGAAAACATAGTCATGAATACAATATACAATATTCAAATCTGAAAGCCACTTGAGGGTGAGAAATGTACTGAGATTAGACAAAGCACTTTCAAATGAGGAGCTTCTGCAGTCCTGATATACTGGAGATTATTAATATAAATCAGCATTGCTCATACTGAAAGTAAACCGGCATGACCAAAACTGGAGGTAGTGAATTGATTAGTCCATTGTTAGCTGACACTTTTGAGGTACGGTCCATTCATTACTTTAGGTAGTACAATCAGGAAAAGAAAAAAAAATAGCTCTACCCATTGGAGAAAAAAAAAAAAAAAAAAAAAACAAACATTCAAGTTAACTATTGTCAAACAGAAATCCCAGTTTGTCAATGAGGAAAAATGTTGCATTATGTGTCGATATAGAGTAACATTAAAGGGAATAAATGAACATGTTAGCTGCTTGGGTTTTAAGTAAATAAAAACAGACCACTGACTTTTTTTTCTTTCCACCAGGTATCGCGAAAGAAGCAAATGTCAGGTAGCGAAGTAGGTTTAAAAAGTAGACATTACAGTGGGACATCTAAAGTCGGACGCCCCTTTTATGACCCTTTTAACAAATACAATTTCATTGATTGATTGATTGATTCGATAATTCGCCGATGTGTCGAACCGCCGCAGTGTAGCGCCAGCTACTGGCGAGGAGGACTTACTCTGTCCAATTCTTTCACCTTAAGTATCGGTGGCTGGTGTCGGCAGCCTTCACGAGCACCCAATATCTTGAAATAAGGCCGGTATCGACCAAACACCGATACCTGGTATCGGTACTTGCCCATTCTGATTTAAAACAAATACAATTGCATTCAACCTTAGATATTCCGCTGAATTTTGCTCGGCCAACCTGACTTGAGCTTCTTCATCGATCACTCCGGATGCACCTGATCGAAAAACAAAACAGTTGCAGACAAAATGCAGTTTCTTCAAGCATGACCTCGCTTTCAATACACAGTATAATAAAGTAAGTTCCAACACAAACGTGTGAACGCACACTGCCTTCCTGTGCGTCGCTTCGAATGTGCTTCGGCGACAGCGCGCATTATTCAAGAGCGGATTGTGCTGAGTCGGAGGTAGTTTTTTTCTTTTTTCTTTTTTTGGGAAAAAAAAAAAAAAAAAAAAACTGCTGAGAAGTTGCCGCGCATCAGTGACCACAAAGCACTGACATGCAAAGCAGATTTATTTCGACGCAAGTTTCCCCTTGCGTGTTACAGTGTGAGATGAGATGTCCGATGCTACGCTGCCACTTAAAAATCCAGGTATGGCGTGTGTTCTGAGGTAAAGTGTTTGTTCTATCTTGAGGTTATTTTGCAAGGCAGGACCGTCTGAGGATATACAGTACAGAGTGTATTTGCAGTGCATCATTGAACAATGAAGGTTTAAAGCTATGTTGCGCATCGGCAAACAACTTAAGCCATGAATGAATAAACGACGCGTACAGTACTTGGATACAAACGAGTTTGGTTGTGGCGAACCGGAGGTTTGCGATTCCACCAAGAACAGGGCAACTAAAGCAAAACGCAAAAAAAAAAATGAGACCAGGGTATGACCTAAAGTCAATGAAAAGTAAAGCTTTAAAAATGTATTTAAGGCATAGGAATCTTCAGAATATCATACTTGATTATAATTATCTTGTCAATGTTTTAAGCTCATTATTTTAGACGACGAATGGGTTGGGAGACAGAATGGAAACAATATCATCGCTTTCAGGCATTTCACATTTTTCATAAATCGATACTATTGGTCGAGCCCCACACGGGTCTGTTATTTTGACAAATGATCAAGCAATCTAAAGTGTTCAACCGATTGCTTGCTTGAACAATACAATGATTAATAACTAAAAAAAAAAATCTGCCCATTTTGATGCGAGGATTCCACTCGACAGCAATGATATATATTTTGTATTATATTAAAGTGAGATTTTTCTTTGGGGGTTAAAATTAGTCAAAGTAAATATACAACCTGACCCATTTTCATTTTTCTACGAAGTGTTGGTGTCGGTATGAGTATCGATCCGGTTGTGAATTAGTTTCAATGAATTCAAATGGGGTATAACAGTTGAATTGCATAATAGTAAAAATGTTTTCCCTTAACCTAGCTACACAAATACCGATAACCAGGCCGAATTAGCGCATTTTTCCTCTCTTTCAATCCCAGTCAGCAAAAGGCAATATTGATTAGATTAGGCAATATCGAAAGATTATCGTGACCGATTATCCTTTGGTGTGCGGTGGAATAAGAGTGATTTTTTTTTTAGTTTGTTTGTCCTCCCCAATGTAAACATTAAACCTGTTAAATATTAATGATCACAAATCCACAGATTTTGTCCGATTACGATTGATTTTGAGTGGGCGGATTTTTGTTGTTGGAGTTCACTATATGTAAAGATAGTGTGACGTGATATTTTGTTTGTTTGGAAACCTGAGCGAACAACTTTAGCAAGCTTGCCTTTAGTTCAAGAATATTTGAAGAAAACTGCCCTGAGGAAAATGTGCGTCTCCCTGTCCTTGGTGGTCATGCATCAGTTTGGGTATAATTTGCAATAGAAGACCTGCGTTCTGCATTTCGAAATGACAAAAAATATATATAGTTTGGGAGAGCGTTAAGCGCAGGCACGTCTCCAAGTGTGCCAAAAGGTGTGTCTGCACGTTGCGGAAACTGGAAGGGAAACCTCTTTCGCCTGCTCGGTGACAGGTCCCTGCGTCCAGCGACAAAGCAAAACACTGGATACGGACTGAAGTAAAAGTAAAATGAGATGTGGAAAAGGTTAAAAAAAACAAGTGGTCAAGGTAGTCTTTTCCCTTTGAAAGACCTGACAGCTGAATGAGGTAGAGGTTTCATGGTATGGAAGCTTAATCTTCCTCCGGGGACTCCCCAGCCTCTTCTTCCTCCTCCTCCTCCTCCTCCTCCTCCTCTTCTTCTTCCTGGCAAGGAAAAGGATGAATTATGTCAGTTACAATAGACGACATAAATTAGTACAGGACAACGGATTTGTTAGGACACGATGTTTTCCTTTCGGTGTCCGAATTTTCACAGAAAAAGCAAAATGCAGAAGGTTGGGAAAAAAATCCAAAGTCGTCAACATTGGATTTTTTTCCTCTATAAGAAAGTAGAAACATAAATCCCATTTTTGGGATGGAAAGAAGATTCTGCCATATCGTAGGAAGCTATATGATGAATTTTGTTTCAATCTCTCGGCGATGTCGTGCAAGCGCAGGTTTTTTAATTATATATATATATATATATTTTTTTTTTTTTTTTTGTCAAGGGCATACTATCACCATGCAACAACGGCCGAGAGGCAATAACACATTCCCACTCCCTACTCAGATGAGATGAATTTCATTTTCCACATGGCTTCATTTTATATATGGAGAGACTAACTGGCACAATCTATAACCTTCCTCCTTTCCCAGGCCACGGGAGTGAAACCCATTGAGCGGCCCAAGCGTTTTCAGAAACCTGCAGCTCAGCTTCCATTCATTAGCGCTCGCGTACGGCGGCCTCGAAGAGCCGGCTAAACGCTACCACGTGTGACGAGGGCGAACGAGAACAAGAGAGGGAAAAAGTGGTGTGGATGGGGGGGGGGGGGACTACCACAAAAGAACCATTAATAATATTGGCCTGCCATGCACAAACTTGACAAAGATGATTCCATGCAGGCAAGGTAAATACATGAAAAAGGTGAAATCGGATTCTAAACTCAACTTCGCAACGTTGTAGCTATGTTATAATACAAAAAGAGGAAACGGGCGAGACATAAAGACCAGTTTGCTTGATGACACTATTTGAGCGACAGACATTCTCCACGCTTCGCTTTATAGCCACAGGTACATCTGTTTTCAAATGTAGGTAATAAAACTAAAGTACAGATACCTTGAAAAAAACTATTCAGTACAGTAATAAGTACTTGTACTTCTTTACATCCCACCACCGATTAAGAGTAAAGTTAGCTTTCGAATGCGTCAAGGCTTACCCCACCCTGCTCACCGGAATGAAATGGTTTTGAGGTTTTGCTGTTGCCAGCCGTTGTTTGGGCTGCGATAAAGCAGCCTATCAAGGTGGGTGAGCTAAATGACATTTTTATGGTTTGCAGCTCCCCGGGCCTCACAGCACCTCCCAACTACTTCAGGCCCTGTTCCCACAAAGCCACAAATCAGAGGTGAGTTATGCAAGCGGCCTGTACCAGCGAACACAGGGAGGTTGGTAGATTCCTGGACAGTGAGGGCATGCTGGGGGTGGGGGTCCTGTGTCGTGTTTCACTCATTCGACTTCCATTCTCCCGCTCATGAATGTGCTCGCATGGGGAACACGAGGCATTAGTCGCAATTCGACGTTATGTCTGCACGTGCGGGGAAAGGGGAGAGTGTGCTTTCAGAAAGGAATTCAGCGAGTTAGATAAAAAACTTCTTTCGTTTGTTTTGCAGAATTTTAGGCTGCACTTGTGCTTCAAAGAGAAGCTAACCGGACTAATCCAAGCCGTCCTGAATAGACTTAAAGAAATGATGTTTAAAAAGTCTGTGTATAGACAAAAACAAATTTTGAGCAAGCATTCTTCACATTAAGACCTTAACTAATATTGATTCTGGGCATGCATTTTTGCAGGTTTTTGTAGCTTTTTGAAATGACTTCAGACCTCAGCATGCTTCCGTGAGATCAGTTAAGCCAGCGTCAAATGATTTGATTCATAAAATGAGAAAGATAGAAGTCAGATTAGCGTACAATAATAAGGATCTCTTACCTGAGCAGGCTTTTTCTGGACGACTTGCTGTGGCTGCAAGAGAGCAGAGAGGGACAAGTGTTACTCCTACTCAGGAATATTCTAATCATTGACACAAACACATCCTAAAACCTGCTTCAATTTTCAATTTGGCTTGAATTGAATCGTTCAGGTACAAAATTTCCAAGACATTAGATACACCACGGGGGGAGGGGGCGATGGGGTAAAGTGGCAAGATGGAAGGAAGCCTTTTCTTACTAAGAAAAACATCCAACCCTGCTCCAGTTTGCAAAAACATACATTAAGTCCCACATGCAGTTCAGGAAAACTGGTGTTTTACGGGAAAGTCTCACTTTCTTTTTCTCTCAAATGTATATTTGTTGCAAACTGCAGTCAATTTTGCCCCAAAAACCTTCAGGCTTTCACTACAAAGCTGGAAATAAAGAACTTTGACTTTCAGCATGACGACAACCCAACGTATGAATCCAATTCAACAAATAGGACAAGTCAAGGATATGCCTATTTGGTCCATGGCCAAAGTAAACTAAAAACAATATAAACTGACCGATAATAAAAAGCCAACAATTTTACAGGGAGTATCCCAGGGCTAGCCTGAGTTTTATAGCTAAAGGCCAAGAGCCAAAGGAAGCGGCTACCCACCGCTGGGGCATTATAAGCGCCAAGAGAATTCTAATGGATGACTTCAGTGTATAAGATGCAGCTGCCCTTCACACCTCATAGACACCGAGACCTAAGCAAACTGAAACTGGACGAACGTCTTATTCGGACGGACAGCGGTAAGCTCTACGTATCAAATGTATGAATGGAACATTCCCGGGAACTAGTACTGTTGAGACTGCGTCACTTCATCACAACTCAACTCAAAAAGATGACGAAGCTCGGAAAAACAAAGGCAAGACAAAGAAGCAGAACCTCCACCGTGCACAAAAGCATGCGAGTAGAGGTATTGTTTCAAATGCTGGCTGTTTGTTAGTTTGTTTTTGTTGTTGTTGTTGTTGTTGTTGTTGTTTTTTGGACACTTCAATCAGTCACACGTTATGGAGATTCATTTACAAGCCACGTAAATGTACATGTCATTTACCCTTTTTCAAGGTAATGTCACATAATTGGGCTGAGAGGGCCTACGGAGAAACTAGTTCTCTCTGACACTTTGGGAAGAAGAGCTTCAGGACTCAAGTCTTAAATCTCAACGCAATGTGCAGGACAGACCAAAACAGTTGTATGCTTACTGTATTTTGTCTTGATGTTGGAACAGATGAATCCACTTCCAGTGTTCGACGAGATGTTCTATTGCTTTTCATGTAGCTTTTTCTATCAGGTTTTCAGGATTGCTTATAGACTGATGCGTTGTGAGGGATTTCCTAAGCCGTCCTAAATCTTTACAGGAAGTAGCATTACAGCAAGAGAACAGCTGAGCAGCCCGACTGCTCTGAGAATGTAAGGAGAACATGGAGATGTATCCTGTGCTCGTAATCCAGGCCAGCTGCAGGCCACTGAGCTTCCCGACGCACAGATCGCTTTTAGCAGCTGGTGGGTTTTGGACCAGCTGGAATGCCAAAAGGCTAAAAAACAGCTACGGCAGTCCATGCCAACACCGGATGGGTAACACGAGTTAGGTGCAAAAACACAGCCCTTCCAAGTTGGAAGTCTTATCACCTACTGTTTAATGAGCTTATGTTTCCTCAATGCCTAAAAATAATTCGGCACGTACAAAAGTGAGCTGTCAGCTGTCAGTGGATCAAATGCGATATAGCATGATAAATTAACGTTTTTGAGAAAAGATGCTTTGAAAGTCACATAAAAGCTTCAGCGTACAAGAAGACATTCACCATGAACGCAGGATGATGTAATTGTCGCGACTTTCGACTACTCGCATGATTTGTTTGGCAGGTTGTTTTGGGGTTTTTTTTTTTTTTTTACACCGGATTCCCTTCCTGACACAATCCCTTGTCCAAAAGACAAACATTCACCTTACGGTGAATCAAAACCTCCATCCATCCATGGGACAAAAGCTCAAAGGAAAGGCCGCTTAAGATTGCAGCAACGCACCTAAAACTGAGGATCATAAAGCACCAACACCATGCATCTAGCATGTAAACAATCATGAACCCACGTTGCTTAAATGATGGTATTCAGTCATTATTTTGTTCACCACAAATGACATGACGTCACATTTACGTGAGGTTCATCAATCGCATTAGCTAGCATACTAGCCTAAATAACATGCTAGCACAAACTGCCACACAAACAAATATGCGCATTAGCACTTTATACAAACAGTATTAAGTCATTAATCAAACCTTTTTGACATTTATTTTTGACTAACCCAACATTAATGTTAGGCAAATCGTAACAGCCAACAAAACAAAGACACCTCAAACGCAGACGAAAAACTATCTATTAATTAGACCTGGCAAAAGCAACAACACTGCACCAGATGGCGCCAAAGATGAGTACAAAAACAGCAAATAAACGAGATTTTCAGCAAATCATGGATAGGTTCCGAAAAAAAAGATGCAAATTTGTGAATGTCAAATATGCGGGGTTCACTGTACTTCCGTGGTTGTTTTGGTGCAAGTCATTTAAAAGTAACACAGTTAGCAGCACTTATTCTATTTCTACTTTGACTACTGCTCCTTATTATTCTTTGTATTATTATTTTTTTACTTTTACACAGTACATGCATTTGTCAAATGATCCCTAATAAGAGCATTAAAAATAACCATTTCGGAAAATCTACTCCCTTTTGGCAAAGACTGCTCTCTCTCCCAGTGCCCTCGCTAAGACCCTTCACTCCTCTCCCCCCCCAAAAAAAGAGAAATCAGCGCATTGTCTTTCACTTACTGTGGCGGCTTTTTGATGTTGCCCAGCTCTGACACTATGAATCACTCGTAGGCCCCAGCAGCTGCTCAGTCGTACAAGCGATTCGAGAGACAGCTTGAGGCGTAGCGCGAGGGCAAGCCCATTCAAAGGAATGTTGGGTAAGAATGACTCAAAAGGGGGGGGAGTGCGGTTGGGACCCCTTTCTCGACTGAAACACAATCCCCCGTCTGCTGCTGGAAGAATGCGAGCACTCCTCCTGGGCTCCTCACCCACCCAGAAGTCCCATCCGATCAAAGGGAAAAGCCTTCACTCCCCAGAAAGTACACTGCACAGGCCGCCATTCATAAGAGACTCAAGGCCAGTCGGCCTGCTCCCCATCCTCTCCTTTGTGTCTCCTAAATGTTTTAGCCTCTACTTCATAGGTGTCAAACTCAAGGCCCGGGGGCCAGATGCGGCCCGCCACATCATGTTCTACAGTAACAGTTCTCAAACAGTACTTGAACAAACTATTATCCTTGTCTTCTGATTTCAAAAGCAGTTATCCCTCAATTTGTTGTGTAATGGTCATAATATGATTTGGTGATTAAACATTTCACTGTTCGAACGGCCCTCTGAGGGAAATCATCACTACAATGCGGCCCGGGACAAAAATTTGTTTGACACCCCTGCTCGACTTGAATCACTAAAAAAAATATTCATACCAGTTAGATACAGTATGTTTGGTAGAAAACAGCTTTACTACATCAGGATGCACACACGTCATTTGCTGGTTAGTAAGAACGCGCAAGAAACATAATTATGCGCAAACATGAATTTGCTCCCTAAATCTAATTTCCCAATTATTAAATTGAATTCCGCAGTAAGAATCTGTAAACTCCGATGCAGAATTCCATTGTTGTTTATAGTCCTCAATGAAGTGTGTATGCATTAAGTAAAATATGTTTGACTTTGAATTGTATTACGAAAACAAGGTGAATGTAATTTTTTTTTTTTTTTTTTTTGTCCAATCAGATTTCAGCCTCTGTGTTACCATGTTGATAACATCTCCCCACGGCATTCAGCATCAGTAGTGCTGGCTCATGTAACTAAAGTTATATTAGCAATTAGACTGTTTCTTTAACCAATCAGATTTCAAATGTGTCCTCACGGGTCCAGTGAGCTGGCTCGCGATCACGTCGGCATTCTTCCTCAAATTGGTCAGTCAGAACAAAAGTTGTTACAAACGACTTCAACTAGCCAAACACATCTGTAGCAGTCCGCATATATTATTACAGTTAATGATCATCTCTAGTTAGTATAATGTACTGTAATTGATTAAAATTTGTTTTTGTCATGTTTTTAGAGAAATATTCATTCTCAACTTCTCCAGTTGCTGTACAGTATTGATGGTTTCTATAATTGTGATGTGATATTGGTGATATTAAGAGGTGGATTAAGTCAGGTAACTAGTAGTATGAATAAACTCCATTAAAAAAAAAAAAAAAAAAAGTGACAAGACAAAAAACTGAACTGCACTGCACGTAAACTACGTGCGACTCATTCCCGCTCTGCTGTCCTTGCAGAGGTTTTCATTCTCCCTTAAGATAGAAGCTGATGTTTGCTCTAGTTAACCGTTACTGAGCCTGCTAACCTTTGCACCTCCTTTGAAGCCCGGTGGATAATTGGAGCGGCGAGGTCAGACCTCCACAAACACACATGGCTGCATGGGTGTAACGGCTGTAATGGGATATGCAGCAGACGAAGCGCTATGTCGTGTCGGAGGCTGTAAAAATCTGGAATGCTTGACATTTAAATAGTTAAAGTTTAACAACTGTGCCTAATAGAGCACTTTGCCTCGGTGAACATTTTACCTATATGGCAGGTTTGTGGAACACTTGGGAATAAACACCGTCTGCTCAGAGATACAGCAGATGCGACTGGGATGACTACACCAAGAATTTAGATGCATGTCCAAATATATGTCATGAAGCAATTAAATCTGAATAGCAATATATATATTTTTTCAGATAATGTAATCCATTCATGTTATTCAGTTTTGTTCTTGCCTAGGGTTTTTTTTTTCCAACACAAAGCATATTTTTGCCTAGTTGCGGATTTTGGGGGCTAACCTATCCTCATTATTTGCTGAAAAACTCACCTGTTCACTGTTTTGTACTCAAGCAAAAGCCATATCTCATATATAAATATTGCTTTTCATCTTAGTGCCAAGCATCTATGTTGAACTGAACTTTAGTCAGGCCATAACTTTGCCTAATAGAATAAAAGCAGGGCTGCAGCTATTGAATATTTGTAGAATTTATTATTCTACTGATTATCCCATTGATTTAATTGAGTAATTGGATAAAAAATAATTTGCGTGTATTGTGAGGTTCATGTAAACTCATTGTTCACCCGGGGTCACCATCCTCTTGTTCCGCACTGTAATATCTGTGACTTTGACTGTGTGTGGCTTTAGGTGGGGTTTGTTTTAAGATCCAAACCAATTAGAGGTTGACCTGCGTCCCCGGAAAGAATTGAATTTGATCCTATCTAAAACTTCCTCTAAATGTAAACCAAAGAGATACGTTATCAGCCGCTTCCTCATTGGCCAAACACTGAACATTTTAGTAAACATCGGAAATGTAAACCTCAGGTAGCCGTGGCGACGCAGGTAAGCATACAGCTTGCAGTTCAAACAGACATTTGCGGGCTTTACCACGGTCACGCAAACATGTCAAGCTATTACGGTACGCCATTTGGAACAAGTCATACACCCATTGGACAGACGGGGAAACGTACCGTATGTTTTGTTAACCTGAGGGTAGCATTGCTGGAAACGCTATACATTTTGGAAGTCGCTCCTCTCCCACTAAACACTGACCCGTTGACGCCACCCACTGTCCCGAGAGCCACTGCCCCCACCAGAGTTATGAATTGCACCTATCAGGGTCCGACGATTAGGGGGAATTTGCCGAAGGGCCCTTTGTAGAGCAGAAAACTGTCCGTCGTTGTAAGGAATGTGGAAAATTCCTCACAGACAAGCAGCCTTTTGTTTGGAAAGGGTTTTTTTTTTTTTTTTTTTTGGGGGGGTGCTTGGTTTGGAAGGAAAGAAAGGCGCAGACAAATTGGACTGGCTCCATTTAGGAGCCTCTGCTGTTTGAAGTGAAATCTGTTCCCAGAGTATATGGAGGGGGGGGGGGGAATCAGGGTAAAAGGCAATGCAACAAATTTGCCCTGGCTTTTTTTTTTTTTGCCAAAAGTGGCTCCCCACTTTTTACACCAACAAAAAAAATACTCCACATAAATCACCATCATGACCACCAATAAAATACAGTATTGCTACTAAGTGTTCATCAAAAACGATACAGCTTTTATTCCTAAAATGTATATTTAATTACTTAAATATTGTAAGCCACTGTAACATTATGTACAGCTCGAACATTAACACTGTGCTTATAGGAAAGTTTTAGAAAATGTTCTTCAATAAAGATTCAATTCAAACAAACGGTTCTTAAAGATTAAATGTAAACGATTCTCCTGAAAAGTTAGATATCACTGAACGGTACTGTACCACGCATTGCGAATTACTGCTTTACAGGATAGTAAAAAAAATAAAAAATAAAAATAAGAATTCCACTCGCGCTTGTTCTACCAGAGTTGCACATGTTATGAATTAACCTGTCTTGCCTGAAACGGCTCAGTTCCTGCCTCATAATAACAGCGGTGCAAATATGCTAATGAGATGAAAGTCTGTATCTATTTTAAAGATTTTTCCTTAATTTTTATTTTTTATTTTTTTTAAAGCGGAATTGTGGGGAGACACCATGGAGGACACGCCGTGACAGCTGCGGAGCTTCCTGTGTAAAACAAACAGTCGGTGAGCTAAGTGCCCTCCCTCTGCAAATGCACTACTTCATGTTTATTTGTAGATCCTGTCCAACAAGGATCATTACAACGGGGAACATTTTTAACTCATCTCAATTTTTGAAGAGTCGTTACAAATTGGTTTGTGTCAGATACCGTATGCAGGATAGCCCAAAATCCCCCCCCCCCCCCAAGGGGAATTCCAGAGAGTTCAAACAATGTGCCAGGTTTGCAGTTGTCCAAATGTCCTCATCCCTCTGTGCACGAGGAATAACGGGAGAATTCCACTATGAGCATGTAAAATAGCTGTTTTATGGTGAAATGATTCAACTGTTCCACAGTCAGCAGCAGGAAAAAAGAGGTGGGCGCGCATGATAAGCGGGGGTGACCTGTGGAAATCCACTAAGGTCCTCAGAGACCTCCTAATGCCGGGACAAAGGTCTCTAGTGGTTGGAATTCAGCCCTTCTGCAGTCAAAACTAGAGGAAGGAATGGTCTCTGACCACTGACACCCCCCCGCCCCCTGCATGCCCCCCACTCAAAAACTCCTTTCAGTATGTGTGTGATCTCCGGGGCCTTCTCGCCCTGTTACAGACACCCTGAGGGAACTCGTGTGGTATAGTAGTACGCGTCTAAAAATAACTGGACGCACTCCATCCAGAAGGCAAATGTAGCCAAGAACATAAAATGTAAGACAAGAAACTAGAAAAGAGGTTTTTTGTTTAGGATTTTTATTATTTGGATATATTTAGAAAGCTGAAATGATAAAGAATGACTTGATAAGCCCATTTGACCTCAGTCGCTAACCAAAACAGCAGCACTGAAGCACAGCTACAGTCTCCCAGGGGAGTTATTATGGAGTCAGATGAATAAATATGGATTGTGAAAGATAATCTGAGTAATCTTGTGGCCTCACGGTCGAGAGTTTCTGGGTTCAAATCCCGGCTCGAATCTCAATCTCTAACTTCTTTCCAGATTCAACGTTAGCTAGGTTAGGCTCCTGCTCACCCGCAACCCAGTTAAAAAAAAAGAAAACAACTTAAAATGCTATTGAAAACTGCAATAGTGGTAGTAACTGTGCAATGACTAGCTCTGCAAATCGTGACATAGAGTCACTTAGTCTACATTTGCAAAGGCAGTACCTTGCTTTGGTCCTTCAGTTTGTCTCATTTAAAAGTAAAATCCTCCCAAGAATTGACACACTTTGCAGCTGACACACACGTTGACATGGAAAGAAACATTTCGAGTCTGCTCTGCATGCACAAGCAGCCCCTGTGCTAGCCTTCTAAAATAAAAAAAATAAACGGGGGATGCTAGCACACTGTTACATTTACACGATGACATCACCTATCCAGCATTTAGTATCGGTGCACCGCAATCAGAAAACTATTTTCCGCCCACTCTATTGCCGGACATTAAGACTTGACTTAAGGCGGACTACAACACCACGGACTGATGGGCGGTCAGTTGCAGGGCGGTGGTGGGTGGTCACCGACCAGGATTTAAGCCAGTTGCATGAAAGTCATCTAGGAGTGTGTGTGTGTGTGTATATATATATATATATATAGATATAGATATGGAGTTTGCATGTTCTCCCCGTGCCTGCGTGGGTTTTCTCCGGGCACTCCGGTTTCCTCCCGCATCCCAAAAACATGCATTAATTGGAGACTCTAAATTGCCCGTAGGCATGACTGTGAGTGCGAATGGTTGTTTGTTTCTATGTGCCCTGCGATTGGCTGGCAACCAGTTTAGGGTGTACCCCGCCTCCTGCCCGATGACAGCTGGGATAGGCTCCAGCACGCCCGCGACCCTAGTGAGGAGAAGCGGCTCAGAAAACGGATGGATGGATATATCCATCATTCCATTTTCTTTAGCACAAAACCTGTTCAGGGTTGCATGGAAGCTGTAGCTTTTCCCAACTGACTTATCAGTCAGCTATGTAAGAGATTACATTGTCAGTGAGCCAAGGAGATATTAGTCACAGCACATTTTTTAACATACAAAGTTAGTCCAAAATTGAACATGACTCATACTGGAGCCAAATGAATGTTCAAAATAGTAAGACTTTGATGCGCCACAGGAATTGATTCAGTCCTGACTCACTCTGGATACAGCAAATCTATTGCCAAGAAACCCCGCACACTTAGTTCGGTATTTTCTCTTCGGGGCTTCAACGGCTTTTGAATGTTTGTGACGGATCACAATAGAATTTTCATCGCTTCCGAACCCAAGCAACAGCTTTTCACACACTGATTGTCGCGAAGGGTTCTTCAAAGCTGCTGGCCAAAAGCCAAGAAGTGCTGCTCATCACCTCAACCTTCCCACTCGCTTGGCACTTGCCACCGCTGTCTGACCCAAAGCCAAGAGCAGCAAAGCCGTGCACTTTTGGACTTTTTCAGCCTCTCGTCGTCACACTCCATCAACTCCCCCTCACATGCGCTCGCGCCAAAACACTTGCGCTTCCTCTTCCATTCAGCGGGTCATTTCCGCAGGGTTTGCATGTGGGGCGTATTAGTCTCACAGTAGCCTCCATTGAAGGTTTGTGCGGTCACAGAAAAGAGTGAGATGGGTGCGAGTGTGAGTACGAGTGTGTCCCGGGTGTGAGTAACTTCAGATGTGACTGCGGAGAATTGAGCACAAAGAGGCAGCTGTGTGTGGAAGGAAGCGGGGATGCGGAGAGGAACTGGACCGCTGGTGGTAGAGGAAAGCCGCGGACAAAGTCAGAGGAGTGATGAAGAGAAGCCTTACAAATACATACGGCGCATTTCCTACTTGGCATGACTCAATACAAGGCTGTCCTCACACACACACAAAAACATTAAACTGGAGGTCATGATCCACGGACGAAAACGCCTGACTCATTTCCCGTGTCTGAGCACGAGTCAAGGTACAGTCATCCTCAAAATTGTCACGTTTATTATTGTTAGTGTCGCGAAAGTGGCCATCCTACCTGTAGAATTACTACGTGGGGGATTTTAAACCGGCTGTACTTTGCATACATTTATGTTGGAACTTTGCCAGTAAAAATGATGTAAAGTCTCATTTTACTTTGCGCTTTGACACTATTTAGTTAGTTGGTCTAACTCAGTCAAATGCATTGCCGCTGGCAGACGAAACAACACATAAACAACGGATCCCAAGTCTTGACACATGAAGATAAATGTCTGCCTTCTTAGTGCACATCAAATAGTAAGAGACTTTCCAAAAACTGCAGACAAGACCGGACAAGCACTTGCATCCCGCTGACATTATTTCAGATCAATTCATATCACTGTTACACTGCGTTGAACCAAGCCAAGTGCTGTGAAAATCAAATTCCTTATGTTGTTTGTCAAAAGAGGACTAACACCTGGGTGTTCATTTGGGGAGCATCATTGAACGAGCAAGCAACAAAGCGCTCCGCAGACGACCAGTCTCTCTGAATGGCCGCGTGTCTGACTCCAACCCAGGAAACCCCGCTGTGTCGCAAATGCAGTTTTATGGGAATGTGCCTGCTGCAGTTGGACAGATCTTAATCTTAATCGCGACGTCTATGCTTGATCGTCGGGGGGAAAAAAATAAAAAAATTGTTGGGTTGGTAAAGCAGTTTTATATCCAGACAGCCACTCAAAGGCAGCACCTTTTGGCTCTCGACTGGTTATCTAAAGAGCAGACTGTCTGTAGTTGATGTCAAGGCCAGAGCGTGGGCGTCGGAGCGGAGGTGTGTGTACCTGGGACACGCAGGCACCAGCAGAGACACTAGTACAAAGAAAGCACTCCGGAAAACTTCAACCGGTTTGTTATCAGTTCAGTCCAATGGTTCAGTGGCGGCCTTGCAGCTGGGTTGAGAAACTGATTTGGTGGTGATGCCGCTCATGTAGTAATCAACTTCCTCACTTGAAGCTCATCTGAAGATTTTTGCAAACAGCGCACATCCGCTGTGACATTTAAGATAGCTTTATCCTACGTTTGGTTGAACATTTCCGTGGTTAAATATACAATGTTTAATTCTCTTTTCGTGTTAGTTTTACGCTAAACTTCAACTGGGAAGGACAAATAAATGAAGAAAGCACAGTTTGCGTCTTTCGGGGATCTGTGCGAGTCTTCATTTCCTCAATGTGATGTTATAGGATAGTCTTCCAGGTGTGTTTTAATGTTTAAAAGTGTTTTTTTTTTTTTTTTGTATGGTCTCTCTATATCGTGGATTTTCACCTATTGGGGGCTGGGTCTGGAACGTAGCTCCCACAATTCACTGCCGTTGAGCCACAGTAGACCGCCAGACGAGAGCCGTGGCGACAAAGTGTGGAATCTAGTGAACATGCAAAGAGTCCATCTCCGCACAAACCTTCCTGGTCGCACCTCTGACTCCATTTCCTTGCGCTATCAATCATACCTGCCACTTCGGTGCTGATAAACACTGAGGCCTTCAAGCTGTCACAGGCATTATTTCAGTTTTCCTGCGGTCAGACTGGAGGGTAAACATTTTCTTTGACTGATAACGGCAACATTGGGGGCAGGGGGTGGGGGATCTCCTTGAGCACATTTACACTGCAGAGAAAAGTGAAGCATTGAGGTGGCATAATCCCATTTAATGACGCCACAAGTCATTTCTCAAGATGTATTAAAAGCAGGTGGCAAAGCTAAACGGTGAGCCCGTTGAGTAACAAAAAGGCTTTTCAATGACAGGAAGTGAGCGTGTGGTCATAAAATCCGTCACTTGAAGTGTTTCTCTTTCTCTCTCAGACTTTCCCATCGATTGGTTGTTAAAACCTGGTATTCAAGCACACCTGTGTGAACGCAAGTCAACAGCTGAAAGTTCAGGTGTGAACGCATTCAGGATGAAAAGCGTTCCAATCCATCTTGGCCAATTTTGAAAAAAATTTGGTTTCAGGCGATCTAAAACTACTTCCGATGCCTGACTTTTATGCTCTACTATCGATTCTCAAGTCACAAATATTGATACTTTTGATATTTCAATCATGAAAAGAAACAGTGGAAAATCGGCAGCATCTTTCTCCGTAAGTCAGTCGCCAAAAACAAAATGGCAGCGCGTAAATTATTATTATTTCACCTCCACAAACAGCCAGTCGTGAAATTTTACCGAGCAATTATGATAAAACAGCCATGCCACGGTGAACTGAGAAAAATAAAGACGAGAAAATATGTAATTACAATAACATTTTATAGATATATATTTATTTGCATTCAGTGTAATTTGCTTTAACTGTTCAGGGACTTCAATAGAAACACAAGCCGCAGTGCAGCGGAAGAACGCATGCTGACTGATTATTTTCAAATGTGAAGATTTTTGTCCCAGGATGCAGAAGTAGTAGACACCCAACGACTTACCCATTTCCTGGGTCGCCCCCTGCGTCTTTTCTCCCCGGTCGCCTCAGCTTTCTGTGGACAAAGGAATTGATTAGGACTCCATGAGAGGGGCAATTGAAGACAGACTCAAATATTACACATAAATGGATGATAGTAATAATAATCAGTTGTATGGAGCTGTCATAGTGTTTGCGCAATAACCCTCCTTTTAAGGAAATAAAGCAGTCGTTTCCCTTTTACAATGCTCGGCCCACTAGTCTGCACTCTGTCGTCCTGGTTCTACCTGCTACATTTTTAATGGGGACATGTGATGGTCAAAGGGAAAGACAATACCCTGTTGAATTAATCATCAGCGTGTTTAATATGGCTGAGCAGCGGCTCATCTTCAAATTGACATAACTACTGACCTTATATCAAATGCGACTGTGTTTTTACAAGCGTACCGAACATTCCAATGATAATCCTGGCCCCATGTTGTGGATTAGTGGAATTGATGTATTTGTACAGTATACGTGTTGGGAGTCACCTTCTGTGCTGCCTTCGAGGGGCCCTTGTTCTTACTTCCTTTGGGGCGGCCCCTCGGTCGCTTGGGGACGGGCTCGCCGCTCGGCTCCTGCAGGGGAGGAGGAGGGTATGACATGGGTGTGGAGAACACGAAACAAAAGCGGGGAGCCCCCGCACCCGCACCGTACCCACCTCGATTCACAACACACACACACACACACACACACACACACACTGGGCAACCCCTCTTGTGTGGCTCCCTTTTCAAGCATGCGCTCATTTACTGGTGGTGGTCTCCCATTTGGTCACTGCTTTATGGGTCGAGAGCGCCACAGACAAAAGGTGTGCGAGTGTGTGCGACAATCGCGTGCATGTGTGGCCCGACACCGGGAGGCGTTTTATTCCCTTTCTTACCGTCTTCACCTATTTTTAACAAAGCCTGTTTCAATACGCCGACGTGCTTTTGCATCTGGAAATCTGTGGAAAAGGTGACAGTTTGCCAATTTGCACATCGACGTTGTGGCATTAGTACTGAGTTAATCAGTTCAGTTCAGTCAGTAGTAGTGCACTATTACACAACATTCTGTACTTGGTGTAGAATTTTTTTGATACAGTCGTGTCTTTTTGGGTGAAGAGTACAGGTGCCTCCACCAAAGCAAATCATGTGCATCTACTTTGTTTTCTAGCTCAAATCTGCTCCCAAAACTGCAACTTGTTTTCCCTCTTAATCTTGAGATATTGCAAACAAACTATTTTGCTCGAGTTCAGATTGCAAAACTAGTCATTCGTCATTGTGTTGTGCGTCAATAGGATGAGGTTTATATGGTTTTCACGATAACAGCCATTTAAGGGAAACCATAAGGACAAAAATGTGCTTGACACCACCATGTCCTGGAGACTCCAACTGCTGGAGACAAATTCCTTGTGTGTTTTATCATAGTTGGCTGGAAAATACCATGCAAATTATAATTCGGATTGTGTTTCTGGTGTAAAATACTTAAGGGAAAAATCTCCCACTTGTCATGGTGTCTGGGACTCCACTCATGGATGTATCTCATTAAACCTTCCAGACTGGGGGGAACAAAAAAAAAAATCTTATTTTTTTTTTTTTTTTTTTTTAAACATTCACATAGGCGAAAGAGTCATGTTACACACTGCAATCATTTTCAAATGTGCTTGTTTTTTTGTTTTTGTTTTTATTGAATGAATTAATGTGTTATTTTGGTTTTTTGTTTGTTTGTTTTAAAGAGAAATGTCGCTTAAAGTTGTTGTTATGTTTGCATGAACAGAGGAATGAACTCATACTGACTTTTTGGAGTTTCCTCGGTCTCCCCGGTCTCCTCTTCTGGGGCTCCGCGGCCCCTGCGGGCTCCTGGGAGCTCTCGCCGGCCTCGTCCCCGCGTCCGCTCATAGTTCTTAGTTCCAAAAAAAAATAATAATAATAAATAAAAAATGTTATGGTAGATTTTGTTATCCAGTTGAGTGCGAGATGGGTGGCGGTTTGAAACTATACGAGTCGCGCGGGGAGGGGAGCCTGGAAGTTTGGGGACACGGTGAGCACCGGGGGGAGTGCCGAAGGGACGCCGGAGAAGAAGCGACCCAACTCGGTTTACAACGCACCGCGGCACCGAGGTCGACCGTGGAGCAGCGGCGAGGCGTGACAGATCGGCACGGAGCGTCTGACAAGAAGCATACTAACCGCATCCACGGTCCACTCCAGGAGAAAAAAAAGCGCTCAATGAGGATGAGGTTTAAAAAAAAAAAAAAAAAAAATAGGAGGGGGGAAAAAAAGAGGACGAAATCACCTCTCCCGTGGGTGGACACGCAGGGCAGAAGGGGAGGAGGAGTTGGGAAAGTGGGGTGGGCTGGGGTGGGTGGCGGGGGTGGGGGGGTCTGGACTGGGGCCAGAGAAAACACACCAGACGGATGCTTGGCGCTGGGCCAGTCGTGACAGACCGCATTTATGAATTAAATTCACATTTTCACACGTTTCAATGGAATGCGAGCACCGGACAGCCATTGAGAGGAAAGTTCACTTCTCAATGGTGGCATGCTAATGCTATCAGCTCCAAAATGGAGGAGGATCCTCCGACTTGAGTTGACTTTTCAGAACATTTTGTTACCCGTTTATTCATTAGAAAAATATCACTCTTTACTTTATTAAACATACAGTAATATCCTCATTTAATAGAATGCAGAATGGAACAGTTTGTGCATCATGATTTCATGCTTCCATGCCTTGATATTGGGTTCCTGGTATGCACACATTGGCCACCAGGGGCCAGTATAGTCGAGACAGATAATACACAAAGATGAGGTTCGCAACTGAATGACTCAATGAGCTGCAGTAATATTAGTCGTTTTTCAGAGAGGATAAAGAATATATACCTGTGAGTATTGCTGCATTGTCTGTCTTCGTGTGTTTCTGCACCAGTTGTGTTCAAATATCCTTTTTTTTTTTTTTAAACGGTTATTATTAGAGCAACATGGATGCTAGTTTCGTTTGTCCTTCTATGGCATTTTGCATTGAGTGTTAGCATTAAGATAGTGGACTTTCGTAAGTTATGTAGTTTGGTTAAATACACAACGTGTAATTAATTCACTTTTGTTTTATGCGTAAACTTAAACAGAGAATCACAAAGAAAGGAGAAACTATTTCGAGTTCCGATAATTTTTTATTTTCGTTCTATTCGTTGTATTTTATAATTAATACAGAGTAATATAATGTGAAATTGCTGTGGACAAATGAACTTGTCTCATAATTCTTGTGGAATAAAGTAGTTGTATGACTTCCAGCTCAGATTGTGCAACACAAATTCTGCCTAGCAACAAGTGACTGTGTAAATGTGTGGGGATCAGGAAAAATAATCCAAGTAATACTGTTTTGTATTTTATTTTTTTTTATTTCAGATGAAAGTTTCAAAAAAAAGAATTTAGAATTTTAGACATTGCCCAGTCTCATTTGGAAGATGGTACAATTTTCCTGTTTTTCTTCAGCCCAACAGTACTTTATAGTTAATACAGAGCAAAAGATAACCCACAGTACATAAATAATGGACATAACTCAGTTAAGTAACCTTTATTTCTATTGAAGCTGATGGAATGGCGACTAACAGACCAACATGCGTGAGACCGAAAACACAGCCTCACCGAGATAAATGCAAGGTGTCCACTTGGTGGAATGGCCGCGGCCCACTTTGAAGCTCTCCGCCGTGGACGCGCAGGGAGATCAATTACCCAAGAACAACAGAAACAAAGAATAAAGTGTCTTATGTGCGCGACCTTTCCCACGATCCCGCCGTCCCCTCAAAATGCTTTTACAGCAAGCAAAAGGTCGTGAAATGATCGGCCGCAGTGAGTTTAACGTAGCCGCGACGCTATCAAACTGTTTGTGAGTGTAACTACTCGCTCCAATGCAGGCAATGACTCCATGGTTAATTTGTAGCAAGTATTCATTCATAAAAAAAGGGCCCCTCCTAAAGAAGGGGGTTTCTGTGCAACGCCCGCCCCCGCAGACTGAGTGGCGTCGGCATCAAACCAATACAATCAATGGGCCGCCCAGCTCCCTCAGCTACCTTCAGGGTGGTTTCGTGCAGGCGCACATGTGCAGCCTGACCCCTTGTTGGAGCGCAATTAAAAGAGAGCGTAAATATGTTACTGCGCTTTGTGAGCCTTCGCGTCATCTCAGACTTTCCATCTTTGCAGCATGGAATGCTGCCTGAGCTAAATAAATACATCCGAAACAGTCTATCAAGCATCTGGCTGCGAAACTACCACTCTATTTGTTGTATTGCACACAGTGGTGGGAAGTAACCAAGAAAAACAAAATACTGCATTACTGTACTTACACAAACTATATTTTTCAGGTGTCTGTGCTTTACTTTTCGGAAAACGGATACAGCGGCGCCTTGACTTACGAGTTGAATCCATTCCGTGTCCATGCTCGTAACTGATATGGAATGATACAGTTTGTGCACCATGATTTCATGCTTCGATGACCATCAACATTGTGCTCCTTCTGGTGTGCACGCCTTGTCCACCAGGGGGCAGTAAAATACAGACATACATAATACATGAAGAAGAGTTTCACAACGAAAGTGTAATATTAATGGATGATGGGGAAAAATCAGAGGGACTAAATAAAATGTTTAATTCTGTAATGTGACACATTTCATCTTGCAACATTTTCCATCTTCCTTTCAACCTGTTTTTTCCTGTTAATCATTTTTTTCTCTTAAAAATAGGACTTCATGTTACCACTTTATTTTTCCGGAAAAATCAGATTTTTTTTTTTTTTTTTCTTGTAACCCTTGAGAAGAAAACTGAATCCAAAACTAAGGGTCATTTTGCTCCATTTCCTGCTAACATGTCATGGCTGTCATCAACACATGGCATGTGTGTGTGTGTGCATGTTCATTGCGGTTGAAGTGTTTTGCTGCATTTTGTTGGCTACAAGGAAATAGCGGCCAACTTTACCCTTTAATTTCGGTCTAGCGTGTTGGAGTGCAACTTAAGCATGATGGACAGCGCGGTTTTCGGCGCATACCGTTTTGCGTCGACTGCTAATAGCAACTGTGACTTCAACATCCACATTCTTGGCCGTGCTTTTGGCAAGGCAAGAAAAGGACCCTATTCACAGCACGGGAACAGATGAGAGTTTGACCGCCGTGCCACCCAAAGTCCATTTGAACAGTCTCCCCTCCAGACATGTCCCTGCCGTGCTTTCTCAAAGCAGCGGCACACATGTCATGCATTTACGGCGCATAGTGCTGAGAGGCCATCTGCCAAACACTTTGGATTGTTTAAGAATTCCTATTTCAATCTGGTTTCGGATTACAAGCGTTTTCGGAAAAGATTTCCGGGGAGGGGGTTGGGGGGGGGGGGCACTGCGCCCCGCATTTATGTCTTTTCAACTCAATTAAATTGAGTTTCTTTCGCTCCCCGCTCTTGCGCTTTCAAGGACAACATCTCGGTGTGGAGGACGACGTCTGTGTTCTTCCCGACTGTCAGGGAAGGAATGAACACATTAAATATAGACGCAGGGAGATAAAGTAAGCCGTCCAGATGTCGGGCGGTCGGATAGGGTGTGTGTGCATGTGTGATTAACCCAGAATAGCATTTGGGGTATACAGTACAATTGCACATACAGTATGTAAAAGAAAAACTATATTTAAAAAAACATGGACATTATACTTTTCTTTTAGAACACTTCCCAGTCAAGTCATATTGAGAATTTTGACCCCAAATGTATGGAAATTTCGCACATTTCTTTAAGCACAAAACCACATGACTTAGGAATGTCAGCTAGCTTAATGCTAACACATAATGGGAAACGCCATCAATATGCTAACAGAACTAGCATAGATATTTCAGTAGTTGTAAACCTTTACACGAAAGTGTGGTACGAATACCACTACCGGTATGGGGACTCCTTCTTGTGGTACGCTAAGAATCACAGCCCAAGTACAGTTCCATTGTATTTAACTTTTAAGTTCAATACATTTGCACAAATTGAATGTGTCTTTTTTTTTTTTTTTAAATATTCAACCTTCAAAGCATCTAAACTGCGTAATTTCGGTTCATCTATAAAGCACCGTAAAATCCCAAACGTGCAACTCAGGCAGAACTCAAAATAAAACTAATGAAGGGAACAGACAAACTAAACACCGGGCTGCAGACATATTGGACTCTCACGTTCTAAATGTTGCAAAACGGCGGTGAACATACCACAGTGTCAAGTCAGTGCATTCCTGGCCTTCCACCGTCAAACTATTTTCTCCTCGTACATGGCGGAAAACTGAGTGTGTTACATTCCACAAAACACAGGATCCATGAAGATTAGGGACACTGGAATGTGGGAAAAAAAAAAAAAAAAACGTAATGAAAAAACCTGAGGAGGAAGCTTTGAGGATTTAGAGGCCTGTCCTGTCAGGCGAGCAGTGATATGCTCCAACAAGTCTGACAAGTTGTACATTAAACATTTTGAAGGTGAAAATGGCTGCGTGCACTGTATTTGGACCCCTAAATATAATTTCAACCAAATCACTCGTGAATAACATTTCATTTTAATTCTATATTTTTATTTTTTGTATAAAATGGGCAAAAAGAGATAATTATATTTGTGCACCTGATGCCTCTATAGAATTTACTTTGGATTAAGAAACAAAAACATAATTTTGTAAAAAAAAAAGAAGAATGAAAAGAATATCCAAGAAAATATAATTTTGTCTAAATTTAATTTTTTTTGTTTTGTTTCAAATACTGTACAATGAATTCAATTGAGACAGAAAAGTAAATAAGAATTAATAAAAAAGAGAGCTTTTTTTATTGTCCAAATGTGTCAAGATACAGGGGAAGAAAAAAAAAAAAAAAACATTGTTACATTGATTCATCACGAACACTAATAATTTTCCTGGGTTATTTTTTTATTTGATTTTGTGTGTGTGTAAACTGTGCAGACGAACTCCAATGGATTTGTGGAATCCGGCCGCCACACCCACAGAGTTCAGAGGTCACATTGCAACGTTGGAGTGTGTCTCAGAAGGCCTCTTTGTCAGCGCACACGAGAATCGTAAGCACCAAGATTCCTTAAGCAAAACTATATATTGGTAATACCTATTTCGCTCCACATAAAAAATACATTTAAAAAAACACACACACAAATGTATTGGAAATAGTCATTTTTGTCAACTATTACACCCTCACACCTCTCACCAGGAGGTATTTAAAGCTTACAAGTCTAAATTTTCGGTAGGGAAACAACGTCCTCTGCTGGTTCTGGAATGTGAGCATACGTTTTTTCCAACTGCCTTTCCAGAAATACAAAAGTACTATTAGCGTGATTATTTTTACTTGAATCAAAATGAAAATCAATTACACCAATCAAATCATCAGTAACCAGGTCTGTGGTTTTCTTCCTTAAATAAAGGAAACCGGAATCCCACTCACTTTAAAGTTGTCTTTTTCGTTCACATGTTCCAGGCCCGTCTGAGCGGGCGGATGTTTAAATTTTCCCTAATCCGCATTTAAAGTGTGCAGGCCATTGCGATGACATCAACCGTTCCTGCACACGCAGACCTCCACAATGCTATTAATAGACCTGCCAGGGGACCCTCACCGATTGCATCCATACCTCAGAAAGAACTCCAAAGTGACATGATGTTTACATACTTTCGGGTGAGATTGTTCTGTAGAAAGAGGTCACAAGAAACCAAAAAGAACATGTTTAGTCTGCTCTCTGTGATTTTTTTTTCCAACTTACAGTTGAATTTTTGTCAGCGGCGAAACATTTTCCTGAAAAAGTGGGAATATGAATTGCTATATAGCTATGATACATAATGCAAGCCGACAATACATCATATCTATCTCCATGAAGGGGAACATTAGTGGGAACTGAAATCTTTCACATGAAACAAATACATTTTTGTCTACTATTCCGATCAAAATATAGCCCAGAATGTGTTGACTTTATTTGTTAGGAGTCCACTTGCATCGGGTCAACGTTATTTTGGTCAAGAATCCAAATAAAGGTGCTGGTATCAGGATTTAGTTTTTTAGTTTGTATTTTTTTTTTCCATTACAGTCCACTTGCATCGGGGGTGACAACATTTTTTGGTGAGGATCAGAATAAAAATGCAAATTTGAGCAAATTAACAACAACTTCGGCACTGAAAGTTTCTTGAGAACAACTATTTATCCAGAGACCCATTGCACAGCCAACAAAAATATGTCTTGCATAATATGTTGCGTGTGGAAAATCAGGCCCTCTTGAATGATTTACGTGTTTTGATTTCTGCGCATGAAACATCGCAGTTGGCGAGAGGAAGCATACTCGTCGCGCGGAATTTCTCCAATCAGGTACGAGCAATTCAGCCCGTTTCCGCGAAGCACTCTGAATCCACAGTAGCAGTAAACCGCAAAAAGGGCCTGTGAGCTTTTCCTCGATGGCCAAGTGTTTTTCCAAGAAGAGAAACATTTCCAGCGAGGCCGAGACATTCCTGCCATGCTTCGCGTCAAACACGGGCTCGGTGTGTCGTAAATCAACATGCAGCACAGAGAATGTTTCATTTCAGGTTTTAAACGGAATACTCCCCAGTCTACATCAACGTAATGCGCCTTTCAGAATGTCTCATTTCACCCCCAAAAATGTTTCGATTTTTCCAGTGAATGTCCATTTTCACTGAATTATCCATTTTTATAAAGGTTCCCAGTGTCCTAATAAATAACATGCCCGCGACATGCTTTTGTCATAAAAGAATTATGCGTAATAAGTCGGCAAGCGACTATTGTTTCAGTGAAACGTACTGTAAAATACCACGATACAACCATGATAAAGAATCAATCTTTACAACAGTAGAAAATAGAATAGTCATGTTTATTTCATTTTTATTTGCCTTGCTGCAGTAGCACACTGATAATGCCTGCAAATGTTCAACGGAAGGAACCTTTCCCTGGTACCTCGACAGACCAAGCGGGTGCGAGTGGGTTTGGGAAAGCCGGAGGGATACCAGGCGGGAGCGAGTGGATTCAACTAAAAAAAAAAAAAAAAAATAATACAAATGAATAAAAACAACAATTTCACTCAATTAGTTCCCCGATTTTGTGCTTTACGCAAAATCTAAAAGGACAACCAATGCTGTGTTGTTACTGCCTACTGTTTGTGCTCAGGCACTAATATGATAATGTTGTTCTGGCGCCATCTGTTGGCATCCCGGTGGCAAGCGACTATGTTGCGCTGATGTGAGGAGCTTCATTTAGTCAGGCCATTGCTTTGTGTAATAGCTACAAGTGCTTTGCCACCATCTTGCGGTATCAGTAGGCAATTACAAAACTTTTTGGGGAAGCCGCCAATTATGATTATTGATCATAATTGCAACAGCAGGGGTTCACTGTGATTTATCCGCCATTTTGACTGGATACCTGTGTGCAGTTGCTCATGGAAAAACAAGAGAGTGCGTCCTCGCCATCTGAGGAGGAAGACGAGTCGGAGTCGGACATCTCGCCGTCCGAAGTGTTGGGCGGGTGTGCGCCCAAGTATTCCTCATACATGGCAGCCACGGTAGCCACTGAGAATGGAGGGTTTTCCTCACCAATCCTAAAGAAATAACACGTTATAAAGGTGAGGAAACAGGGTGGCAATGTATGGGATTGTAGTACTGATGAGCAAAAAGAAAAGTACAGTCGTGACTTGGGATTCACTGTTGGGAGACCCACCTGCAAAAAGCCTCACCGGGGTTTATCCACAGCGTGAAGTCAAGGGGCAGTCGCAGGTCACAGAACCGCAGCCCGCTCTCGTGGCAGGCCCGAAGGAGTTCTGGGTCATTCCTGTTGTGCCGGTTCACCCGTATACACCTACAACAGACGTCGACCTCGGATAATATTTGGAATAATTCAATGGGCTGTTATATTGCAGTGCCGTACCTGTACGCTTCCCCCTTGCTGGGATTTTCGGGGTACCAGTGACCCTCAAATTTCCTCTGCAATGCAAGACTTAGCCTCTTGATAAAGAGTTCTGTTTTTTGGAATGCCACGTCTTTGGAAACAAGTGTGGTCATTATTGGAAACACAGCATCGGTTATTTCTTGTTCCATATTTTGAAATGTTCCCAACGTGACCGTTGTGGAAAAAAGGTGTCCATATTGTCTTCTTTTTTTCCCCCGCCAAGGGAGTGCCAAATTAAGAAAACGCAGCATGTGAATGTGTAGAACTCATGTAGAAGAGCTGCAAGTAAAAAAATAAAAAAAAAGAAAAGAAAAGAAAATGGCCTTTATGATGACAGAAATGCATCATAAAGTCCTTGGCGGAGGTAACAAATAAAGTGCACTGACCCATATGCAGTTTGTATCCCTAATATTAGTTTCTATTTTTTTTCAACAAATCCTCTCTAAAGCATTCGGGAATTACTTTCCACAGTACTGTATATGAAAACAATGAAGCCAATATGTTTGGTCAAATTTTGTTCAAGGAAAATAAGCAAATATTCAAATTTTATTTGAACAATTACAATACATTTATTTGTACATATATTGTCATTTATTCATAAGTTGAATACCACACTGGCCTTTTATCCGAATATTATCAAATCCACAAATGAAACATATTACCGGTTAATAAATTTTCAAAAAGCCACATATCTGGGGAGCTTTTTTTATTCATCAATTGAATGTCTCACTTCAAGCTGTTAAAAAAAACAAAAATATCAGTTAGGGAGAAATACAAAATAGTGTTCACATCACACACAATCCAAATGCTCTGCCTGAGAACTATATTTGCACCTTAAAAGCATCAAATATCATCAAAGTTACAATCAAAATATACTCTAGTATATTAAAAATAAACGGGCGTGTGTCTGTGTAAAAGGACATCATCCATCTGTGAGTAAATTCTCTTCTACATAGAAGTCAAACCTGCACCCCTTGATTCAAACCCGCACGACGTCTGAGCCCTTGCTGGGTTTTTACAGTTCCGTCCTCCCCTCGGCCATCGAGGAGTCGGCGGCGGCACCCGTGGAGGCGGAGCCAGAGGCCCCCTCAACATCTTTAGGTTGGAACGACAGCGAGGCCGAGTTGATGCAGTAACGTTTTCCGGTGGGTTTTGGGCCGTCATCGAACAGGTGTCCAAGATGGGCTCCGCACTGCATCGGGATGGAGAATGGAGCGACTGTAGTTATTCGTGTGGCGGGCCATATTATGGAATATTGATTTTTGTGTTCCGTACATATACAAATAGATGGGTCAATGGAGTTCCGGCGCACGTATCAAGTGTTAAATTAAGCAACAAAGTCACTGCAAAAAGTACTAAAACACTGATCAGTAGGACGTGTGAATCCCACTTTGGTGAAATTTGGTGTCAGGAGTGTACCTGGCCACAGGTGGTCTCCACTCTATGCATGCCATAGGAGAAATCATCTGACACAGCGATGGTCTCCTGTTTCACAAGGTCAAAGAAGGAAGGCCAGCCTGCGTGGACGTCATGAATTGGGAAAAGCAGAGATGGAGACTTAATACTCACGCAACAAAATCATTCCTTTTTGTTTCAGCCACAATAGGAGAGCAAAATCTCGATGCATGAATTGACAATCGCAAAGCTATTCAAGAATCCATTCAGATTGCTCTTACCTGATCCTGAGTCAAATTTGGATTTGGAGCTAAAAAAGAAAACAGTTCCAAAAGTACAAAAGTCACTTTCATGAAAAACTATTTTAGGCTACAAATATTGTATAAAACAGTAAGTACGGCAATAGAAATGAATAACACCATAAATATGGTACTTATTAAATAGTATTACTGCAATGCATTGACGTCAAGTCACGCAGGAGTAAGGTCTCACCTGAACAATGGCGCCCCGCACACGACACACGTGTAGGTTCCCTCTTCATTGTGGTACGTGAACTCTCCTGTGAAGGCGCTGTGCAGAACAAGTTGTGTAGCATAAGAGGCAGAGGTGGCAAAAGTACTCACATTCTGTACTTAAAAGATTATAGCAAACCAGGACAGTATACCGGGTGTATAGGCTCGTACTTGCACTTGAAAAAAAAATGCTCCGATACTACGACACCGATACCAGACTGACGTAAAACTCTTAAGGCCATATCACTCAGCCCTATGTTAACATATTCAAAGCGTGTCAAGCCTGTGTTATCATCTGAATGCCGTCACTAATAATAAGCAAGTGGTTCCGGGCTTTTTTCCCCACACCTTTCTGTTCCTCGCTCCTGGGTCACATGATACTGCTTGGGCGTGAGACGTTTCTTCATCTCCTCCTGAGAGAAGGTCACGGGCCATGTCTTCTTGCTTCGGGCAGCTCCTACGGGAAAGCTTGATGATGTTAACTCAGTTGTCATCGCCAATTAAAGCAGCATTTTTTTTTTCTCGATTAAAAAATAGCTCCTCAGGATATGTTCCAAAGCTTCATTTTCACCATCATTCATAAAAAAAAATAAACCTTTACAACAAGGTGTGTGAATTAGTCAAACAAAATCAAACCCACTCGACGCGTGCAAGCTGCAAAAGGAAGCCAAGCAGTGAACCATTCGGTTTGGGTCGTTAGCGCTCGGATTCTACGTGTGTGACAACGAACAACACAAACAGCCATGAAACTAAAGCATAAGCATACGCCAGTGTTGATTTTTAACAAGAAATTACCGACACACTTCTTGTATTACTGTCCTGACATTACCGTGGCAATCCAAGATGGCCTATTTTGCTGTTTTAGCACTAGCATTTGCGCTAATGTTACTGTTCGGAGCTGTGAGCGGATGACAATGAGGAATTTGAATCTCTTATAATATTCTGAACTCCTGTTTCCACGCCAGTGTTGTGTTGAACAGAATAATCGCCAATGTCATGTTTTTCTTCTTTTGGCCCATCAACTCGTTGCGATTGAATCAACAGCGCCTCTCCTGGCTGCAGCCAAGCAGTGCACTCCATTTTTGCCTCAATCGCTTTTGGAATTATAGTTAATGGTTGCACCTCGTTTTCGTAATTGCGACGAGCGGTGGTATTGAGAGGTCGGCGAAGTCTGGAAAGTTCCCATGTACCAAATGCACGGCCCGCCACTCTTTCTACGGCCATTATTCCCCGTGTTTGACCTTAGCGGTCAAGAATCGAGCTCCGATACGTTTGATCAGATCTGATTGGAAACCGTCACGCAATCAGCGTTACTGGTTTTCCCAGGGAGGTTCGACCGAAATTCAGAAAACCAGTGAAAGCGGCGCATCATTGTGAACACACATTGACACACACGCAGACTGGGGACTGTTAAGACGACATGCTGAGACACGAGCCAAATGTTACGGCTTTTTTTTTTTTTTTTTTTTTTTTAAGAAAGAGCGAGGCAGAGCACAGCAGGCACACGGCACCCAGTCAGTGGACCTGAGGGAAGACTGCAGGACCTCAGAGTCACAGGCTGACTCTTGCTTATTAGATGGAGCAGATTGAAGCCCGACATGGCTGCTGAGGAGAGACGCTCCAACCACCACTAGAATGAAAACACCCTCCTCCGCAGGGCTTACAACTGGATGAAAAAAAAAGGAGCAGACACAAGGAGAGGTCACAACACACATGAGGTCACGATGAACTGAGCGGGGGTTATTGGGATTTGACGGTTACAAAGGAAGCAAAATGTTCGACGATGGTGGCTGGATATTTGCGTCTTTCTTCTGGGCTTTAAACGGAGCGAAATGGAGAGCACGATGTCACGCTCGTTTTTAACGGAATCATATTGGACTGGTTACCGTCCGGTTATGCTCGTATTGGCAATAATGTTAAAATTGGTAGCTGAACATTGCCTGTACAGCAATTAAAGGTTGAAATGTAGGGATCTATTTGGGCTCTGGAACATTTATTTTGATTTGTTTCTATCAATGGGAAATGTCATGTCGCGGTTCAGTCACCTGACTTCCATGCAGGCAGCGTGCTGGATTCCGTTTCAACTTAACACACATGCTGGTATGAATTTGGATCGTGGTCACACGTCCGAGTGCTACGAGAGCTTAAGAAGAATGACTCTACCTAGCCAAATGGCAGACACTGCAGGGCGGCAGACCGAGCTGCTGCCTTGCTCAATGACACGGTGCGAGGCCAGGAAGAGCCCACGTCTGAGCAGGGCGGCCATGAGATTGTCACACTACAGAGAGACAGAGAGTAGGCGGGATTACTTGTCGAAATATTTGGACCGGTCTGACCAATTTGACCAATCGAGGACGCTGGCGGAACAGAAGTGTTTCAAACAAGCGCTGGGCGAGCCTCCGCTTACGATGTAATCTGATTGGTCACTTGCTGCAAGCAATATATACATAGCGACTCTTAGCGAGTTATCCAACAAGAGGTTTGGACAACTTGAATATTAATAGCTCAGCGCATACTAAATGAAAGCAGACGTGTCGCGTTACAAGTAAACCATCTGAAGTTTTGCTTGGAAACTGCATTATGCAAATGTAACAGCATTCGCCGGTTTCTGATAGGTTCCTCATAATAATTGGCGTTGATTTGTGACATTCTGAACGTTGATACCACAGTCGTGTATTTTTCTGGGACAGTGGCCACAGTGTTCACACGATGGAGTTTGAAATAAGATGCCATGTTGTTTGTAGTAGATGTTTTTTTTTTGTTTTTTTTAATCCAAAAACGAGCATTGTAAGGCTAAGAATACATTTTTTGAAAAGGTCTGCAGTTCTTATTTTCGTACAGGCAATTATTATTATTCTTGGCAATTATGGATGCATGGAAAATGAACAGTATGTAAGAGTGAAGTGCTGCACTGTTGGCAAAATTACACAAACAGCTGGATTCATCGAGAAGGCGCCATATTGAAACGCAGGGACTTTTGTGTTCACCCCCACCGACCACTTTAATAATAACAATAACAACATGCTCACTGTCAAATGAGCAACAACAAAAACAACAAAACGAATTCCATTCATGTTGCATTGTAGGCAAAAACAATCACTCAACTCTGTGTTTATGACATTGTTATTGGTCTCCCTTAAAACTCGATCGCCTAAAATGCAAGTCATCATTTCGAAGCAGTAAAGAGAGCATTTACACTTACATTCGCCATTGTTACTGTCAGATTGACTTCGTAATTAAAATGCTGTAACATACCAGCGGGGAGTAGGCGCAGGAACGCGATGGAAGAGAGAGAAAAAAAAAATGACGACGATCAGCGAGTGACAGTCTACCGGTGACAACAGGCTGAAACGTGAGCCGCAGATGGGACAGACACAAGCGGACAAGCTTGGTAACACGTCCCGCGACACTTCCAACTATGCAAAACAGCTCGATTGCTGGACGTATCCATTTATGGTCACGACCTGTCTATTTTCTTTCAGAAACTTTATTTCAAACCGAACAGTGTGCAATACTGTACGTGGCAATCATATAAAAATCGAAAATATTTGAATTTTTATGATATGAAATGGGATCTCTTTTATTATTGGGGTTTGCTGTATATATTTTGTCGACTCTCGACCCGTCTATTTCAATGTATGAACTTTATTTATTAATGTAAACTGTGAAGAATACGTGCCATTGATACAAAAGTTTTAAAAAATATATATATGATACTTATTAAAACAAATCCTGAAAACAAAATGAATTAACTATGCAGGATGAAGTTTAAGAAATATAGTACTTATATAAAAATCTTACGACAGATCAGTCTTTTACTAATTTTCAATAAAGTTTTCGAGTAGGAAAAAAAAACTTTGTTTACGCCCTTCTAGTGACGTCATAGCTACGCGTCCCAGGCCAGTTCCACTTCTCACATCGGTCCTTTGTTAATAATCTGCAGTTTTCAGTAAACACGACGGAATTTCGACCATTTTAAAGATGAGCAGTGAAAAATACCCGAGGTCGTCGATTGAAGATGACTTCAACTATGGCACAAATGTTGCCACTGCCAGTGTCCAAATACGTATGGGTATGTGAAGTAGCATAACTGGTATGACGTATTTAAAAAAGCTAGCCTCTGGCTATCGTAAATATAGCAGCATTACTCGTTGTTGTTGTTGTTGTTGACAGTTTAGCTCACATAAATGTATTGCTTCATAATATCTATAATGTTAGCTGGATAGTAGCTCGCTTGTATGGACAATCGATGGATATTCAATTACTACAATTTTTAAGGCCTGTATTAGCATTGCTGAAGCAAACTTGGCATTCTTGTTTTGTTAGAACTTTCTTCTCTTGTTGTCATCAAGCTGTCACCACAATAAAACCATCCATTGTGTTGTCTACTGTTGCTTAGACTTCCTGCGGAAGGTATACACCCTCCTGAGCTTGCAGATCATTCTGACGACGGGCACGTCTGCCCTTTTTATGTTCTCTCAGACCATCAAGGAGTTTGTCCATGCCAGGTGAGAACATGACAATGTAGCTGGGACCCAATACTTAACCGTAAAATGTTGTTTACATAAATCAGCAAGTTAGCTTGTATGCAGCTAGTGTCATAAATGCCATATGTCCTCAAATAGTCAAGATCACTTATGTAGCCCTTAAGTCACCCAAAAAAAAAGAAGAAAGAAATTGACATTAGTTGAAACAACATGAGAGCCCATTGCAAGTAGACGCCTTCCGGGACGTGGTTCTCCTCAGGACCTGTCGATGCAGAATCATCCACAGCAACAGCTTCACATAGTCATCGCCACCTTGCCCCCTTTCTGAGCGAGGGGTGGGGCAGGTCGGTGCCACAGCCTCCACACTAGTGTCGACCAGTTTAATGCCTCTGACACCTCAAATCGACCACTAGGTGGCTGTAATAACTACTTTGATTGACTGACATTTTAGAAACACATCTAATATGGTGTTGATCATTTTCAAATCATGATGTGTTGTGTGGAGGGGGGGGAAATCCATGCATTCCAAAAGTGTTTGCCATTGTTTCTGACTTAACTTTCGCCTGCTGTCTTTCGCAGCCCTGCTGTTGTTTTGGTTTCTGCTCTGGGCTCTCTGGTCCTGCTTCTGGCCTTGGCCGTGTACCGACACAAGCATCCAGTCAACCTCTACCTGCTGCTTGTATTTGTAAGCATATGGCAGATTACCAGTTTGCGTCGAGCTAGCGAGAAGCGAAGGGACTCAAACGCACGCCAGACACAGAACATCCCAAAACGAGTCTTTTGTCTCCAAATTTTACGGTCTTCAAAGCGTTTGACTTTGGAGGTTGTATTGTATTTCTTAACTAACGACTGCTTTTAATGAACTGTGTGTTGTTTACAGACTTTACTGGAGGCGATCTCTGTTGCCACAGCTTGTAAGTAGTGTTTGAACTGAATACAGTGGTATCTTGACTTACAAGAGTCAACTTAATTATATTTTGAGCTACAAGGTGTCACTTAGTTTTTTTTTTTTTTAATTGAGCTGCTCTCTTTACACAGTGACTTTCTACGAGTACTCCACTGTGCTCCAAGCCTTGTTCCTGACCTGCGCCGTGTTCGCCGCACTGACCGCCTACACCTTCCAGTCCAAGAGAGATTTCACCAAACTGGGAGCAGCGTAAGTTGGCACAAAAAAAAAGTGGATGGGAAGAAATACACGTCCAGACTTACTGAACAGTATATCGTTTTCTCGCTGTTGCAGGCTTTTTACCTGCTTGTGGATCCTCCTAATTGCAAGTGTTATGAGGGTGAGTGGAGCAACTTGACATCTTCTCACTTTCGTTCATTCAATTTACTGTGTAGTTGCTAGTTGGTCAGAATAGGAAATCTTCACTGAGATTTGGGAAAATTGCCTTAGCTGAAGAGCGATGCACAAATGATTTCATTATTTACATTCTATTTAATTATGTTACACGATGTTTTCATAAAGTACATGAGTGTACAGTTCTATTTTGCAGGTTACAAAAGCTTTTGTCCCTGTTTTTGCCCCCTTGGTGTTGTTCTCCCTGCAGGTGTTTTTCAACAGCGACAGCACCGAGCTGCTGTTCGCCGGGACCGGGGCACTCGTCTTCTGTGGCTTCATCATCTACGACACCCACCTGCTGATGAAGCAGCTCTCCCCCGAGGAGCACATCCTGGCCTCCATCAACCTCTACCTGGACATCGTCAACCTCTTCCTTCACATTTTGCGTATCCTGGACTCGATGAAGAAGCACTAAAAAGGCCGGTGTCCATTTTAAAAGCTTGAATTGAATTGATTGATTTTGGTTTTAACACGATGGGCAGCTGTACTGACAGTTAATTCTTTACGTTCTTTTTACACTCTCTAAATTTGGCTCAGAGTTACTGGTAAAATGTTATAAATTAAAAGTAAATCTATTCTGAAGGGATCAAAATGCTTTAATGCTGTAATGTGACGTAATCCGTGGGATGCAATGTCTTTACGTTCATGCCTGTTTTGAAACTACATTTGATTTAATGGCTCTTGAAAGATTTGAATAAGTACCATCTGTATATGTGCAATCTTCAACATGTGATACCTGTGCAGGTTGATCAGATTCAGTTGTTCACTTTCACTACTGTGTTAACAATGTTTTCTTAAGTCTGAATTCTTGTTTGGCCTTTGTGCTTTTTTCGTAACTTAATTTCCCCACTGTGGGGCGTATAAACGATGATCTTAAATGTCAAACCAAACAAAAACTCGACACTTTTGTTTTTAACACAACTGCACGTGCAATTCTGTGGATCAAAACCATAACTAATGGAATTCACTCGTATGTGGTCACAGATGACATTGATGCATTTCAGTCGCTTTATTGCCACGCACCTTCATGCAAAGCTGCTAACCGCTACAACTCAAGCAAGTCACTCACATGCAGAATCCATGACAAGCCAGCGTTTAACTTAAGTTAAAATGTCCCTTTGCATTTTCATCTTTACTGATGTCACAACCTCCGATTAAAAGGCCCACACTCCGAGTTAGAGATCTTACAATAAGATCTATCCTGTGGCAGAATTTCTGCAAAAATTTAAATTTTAGGTCGATCAATGTTCCTTCTTCAGTAATGATGAAACTCTGCGTTTATTTTGTAATTTAAATGCACATTATATGTTACTGTATTTTGTTTTCATTCCTTCAAGAATCCCCGTTTTGATTTTCGGACTAACTTCATTTGTATGTGTTATCATCTTTGAATGTATGTAAATTCCACTGAACAATAAAGTATTTAAAAAGAAAACGTAGTCACGTGTTTTAAGGGAACCAACCTGCTCCCCATTCTACATTGGTTCCATAAACAACCAATCAGTGTTGCGTTTTCTTTTCTTGTTTATGTGTGATTGGCGGTTGGCGACGACTTTATAAACGCGATGACTGCCATCTACCGTGATAAATGGGAACAGCATCTTCACTGACAAAAAATGGGCAACATACTGGATCTTTTTTTTTGGGTATTTTGACAATTTTTCATTTTCTGCAAACGAATATCAATATTTGTAGTGTATTTTAAATTTTACAGTTATGTTGTCAGTATCTTAAAGAATAAAACAACTAAAACATTTTACAGAAATATATACGTATAAATGGCAAAACCAATCGATAATTTCGCAGTGGTCTCATTTTTTTAAGAGCTGTATATTAAGTCAAGAAAAGTTTAAAGAGACGTCTTTATTCCACGTTTGCGTGTTTTTGAGTCTGCCAAACTTTTTGGTCTAATCCAATTAGAACGCAGCAGCCTGTCACTTTGTCCGACGTCACTTCCGCCCAAAAGTCCTTTGCAAGAGTTGGACCAAGATGGCGTCAACGCAGTTAACGGACGAGGAGCTTTACTCCGAATTGAAGCGCCTCGGTTTCACTCCGGGTCCGGTTACCGAACACACTCGTCCGGTGTATTTGAAGAAGCTGAAGAAGCTTCGCGAAGAGCACCAGCGAGGAGTTCGAGCCGCTAAAACCCGCAGCGGCGCGGTCGTCAATAGCGGCGGCGGCAACACGGCGGGAGCCAGGCCAGCCAGCCACAACGTCACGCACCTGAGCTCCAGCAGGAGACCGGGCCGGAAGTCCACCGTCCTCGGCTTCAGCTCGGACGAGTCCGACGCCGAGGCTCCCCTGAAAAAGAAGGCTCTCAACCACAGCGACGGGGTGCAGCGGAGGAGCCCGGCTCTGAAGATAAAGCTCGATAGAGAGAAAAGTCGACATGGCGCGGGGAGTCCACTGAACAGCAACAACTCAACGTTGGGTCCGGGGGGGAACAGACGTGTCTCCTCGGGCTGGGAACTCGGCGTTAAATCGAGTCTCGAAGCGGATGGAAGGGATTACGACGAATCCGAGGACGAATTTGAGGGGGGCGAAGAGAAGTCCTCGCGTTCTTTAAATGGCAGTCGGGCGTCATACTTAAATACACGCAAGCTAGCCGGGAACTACTCCGACGAGGACGAGGAGGTTTGGGGCCTTGGTGGGGACCGACAGCGGGGTAGTCTGGAGCCCAGACGGGGCCGCGCGAAGGAGGCATTCTTAGCGCCGAGCCCACCCGGGAGTCTCAATATGGTGCGCAGACGGAAGGAGGAGGAGGAAGAGGGAGACGACACGGAGAGAATCTTTCCGAGGAAGTCCATCTACGTGTCGCTTTCGGAGAACCACAGAGAAGACGCGGAGAGAAACAACCACGCCGTCGGCGAGGACGCCAGTCGTTTCAGCATCGGGCTGAGACCGCGATTTTCCAACTACAGCAGCCTTGCCCACACCTACAGGGGCAACCACTCCAATCACACCGCCCCCAACCACTCGTACACCCAGCCGCTGAAGGAGAAGCTGTCCGCCGCACCGGAGGATGAGCTTTTCCAGCAGTTCAAAAGGGAAGAGGTGGCGACCTCGAGCAGTTTCAGTGCCCACTACCTGTCCATGTTCCTGCTCACGGCAGCATGCCTCTTCTTCCTCGTGCTGGGCCTCATGTACCTCAGGATGAGGGGCACTGGCTCATCAGAGGTAGATGTAGTCAGTAAGTATCACCAAATTAGATTTTAGAGCTGCACACATGCATCTTTAAATTCCAGTGCAACATGTAGAATAGGACAGCACACAAAATCATTTCAAATTGAATTGGAACTAAATGCTTACCTGCGGGTGGGGGAAAAGCTCTGATTGCACCACTTTGGAAACAAACCCTTTCGGGTCTATTCACCAAGGCAGAGCAATTGTTTTTGTTTTTTTTTGGGGGGGGGCAAGGTAAGCCGTAGTTTGAATGTGTGACCTGTCAGTCGAAAAAAGGGATGCTACCTGCGGTAAATTGCTCGGGAGGGGGATGTAACCTAATTTACATTTCAAAGGGTAAGTTTGTTCACTGTGTAGACATGGTTGAAATTCATACGTGGTTAACGTAATCATTGAGAGACTGACTTTTCTGTTCCTCCGATTAATGGCCGTCACAATCACGGAATTCGATTTACGTTTGTCGGCCCCGACCGTTTTGCGAGCAGCATCAAAAAACAGGAGTGCAGAACATCCAGAGAAGAAAAACTCATCCCCTTTTAAAAAAAATCTAAGTACTTATTCACATCAAGGAAATAGTCAAATGGCGATATCTAACACCTGCAATAATAGCCCACTCTTTTTTAAAGCACTCCTAATCTGTTCTATTGTGAGGTTGTCTCTTGTACACAACCCCCCAAAGATTTTTTATTGGATTTAGGTCTGGGCACGAGGCTGGTCTGTTCCAAAACATCCATTTTCATATGTTGGAGCTTTTTGTTGATTGGGATTTATGCATGCAGTATGGCTGAGAGAAACAATCGAGTGACTGTAATAAGTAATTTAGCAAAATACTTTGTCAATAAGAGTCATCATGCACACTGTCATGCTGGTTTTTCTTTAGGAATAAGTGTTGCAGAAAAGCTTGGTCTAATTCAGCCAAGTGTTTGGTGATGGAAGTGGTTGGTGTGGTGAGAACTGGCGTGTATAGACAGTGACTCACTTATTTAATGGCTGTCTCCAACATATGCTCTAATTGCAAAAGAAGCAATGTTCCTGAAACCAGTCAAGCTTGTGCCCTCATTTTAAAGCTTATTTTGACGGCATCATTTTTTCTTTTGTTGCAGTTAAGAGTCACCCGTTTGGCAGAGAGTTTGACACCACGCACGTAAGCATACATTTTTCCTATGGACTGTACACCCTGTCTTGGTCTCATTCTTGCTTACTGAACTGTGTAATAAGAGCTGGATATCAGGTAAAGGCAATCGGATTAGGTTTTGAATTATGTTTGAATTATTCCCGTCCACAGGACAAGACCGTGAGGGATCTCATTTTGAAGCTGCTGCTCAATCTCCACGATCATCTGGCGCACATTGCTGGTAGGTATCAATGGTTAACATAGCAAAGCTACCTATTCTCTGTATGAGTAATGAGTGAGTTTGATCTAGCTAGAACCGTGGTTTTCAAACTTTTTAAACCAAGTAGCCCCTAAAAACAATCGTTGTCAAAATACCGTCATGAGGACCAACATTAAAAGGCATTAGCATAATAGGTCTAAGTGCAATGTCTGCTGCTCTCGCTCATGTTTGGGCTCATAATGTGTAGCGTGAGAAGTTTATGCAGGTGGTTGTGATAATTTATTTTATTTTTATTTTTTTTACGGGCATGTTACATGACCAACTTTAATTACGTTTTGTGAAGAATTTTGTATTTTATCATATATTTTGTGCGTGAAGGTTTGTCATGGTATCCCACAGAGGTCCATACTTGGAACAGTGCTGTTCAGTTTATACATCCTTGTTTGGATGTATAATTCCCAAAATGTTTTTAAGGGTGTTTAGAGCCAGTTATGAGCAAAAACCTAAATGCCAAACATACTCCGATTACAGTATGTGTAAAACCTTCATTCGTGTTTGGTAAGGTTTTATTTATGCAAGTGTTTTCTTATGTTTCCAGGCCAACATGACTGTGGAGACCAGCAATACCCAAACAGAAGTCTGTCCATAGATGAGGCCTCTGAGTATTTGACGGTATAGTCATTAATGAATATCCCATTTAAATGTAACCACAATAATGTTTTTCCACAATCCACAATTACCCAGGTTTGTCATAAAAATAGGTCATCTGGTGGCGAGATTCATATTGTTTTATCCATCTGTAGGCTCAGAATAAGGAGTTTGGAGACTTAATTTTCACGTCGCTTGAGTGGATCATCCGGACAGGCCAAGATATTGGGATAAGGTAATTGACGATAATTTATATTTTTATCCCGATCAGGGTTTCATTGGCACTTACTGTGTGTGTGGTCGATAGGCTGACTGGGCAGGCGGCCGACGAGCCCATGACCGACGTAGCAGAGATCGCTCGGCTCGAATCCACACATCCAAGGATGGCCTTCACGTGCCGCTTCCGCCGAGCTTTCCTCACCGTCATCAGCAGAGTCTCTCTCTTTGCAGCCGGTAGGATAAAACGCTTTCTTAAACATAGCCCCGCTATCCGTGTTCACACGGTAATGTAATTATCATTTAAGAATAATTTGCCCCCTGGCACAAGTGGAATGTGCGTTTCCTTAGTCACGTTTGAACGTGTGACTCATGCGTGTGCATGTCTGTACGCAGTGGTTGGTGGTGTGTGGGGTCTAGTGTGCTACGTCAAGTATCGCTGGAAGAGAGAGGAGGAGGAAACTAGGCAAATGTATCACATGGTGGAGAGAATCATCGGTAAGAAGCACCTCACATTCAAGATACTTTAGTTTTCATATGAAGAGATGAGGAAATAATTATAGGAACTAATGGCCATATTGCGAATAGGTATGCGAGTCATCATCGATTCTGTACATTATCAAGCTTCTTTAATGAATACAATTTCCATTTTCATTTGTTTTACAGCAGCATAATATGAATACAGTAAAATATTTGTACAGAATAAGCAATTGAGAGATACTATTCCGAGGACCTCAGGCCAATTCATTGACTGAAAGCTGTGTGACATTGAGTACGTCATTTCCTAACGTTGACTGTGTTGTTGATGTTGTTGTTCAGATGTCCTAAGGAGCCATAATGAGGCTTGTCAAGAGAACCAAGATCTTCAGCCCTACTTGCCCATACCGCACGTCAGGGATTCACTTGTTCAGCCTCAGGACCGGTCAGTACAAACACGGATCACACAGATGAAATAAAGCAAAAACACCTGTCAGTGAGGTTGTGGGGGGGGAATGAATTCCCCCCACACCCGGCTAATACCTAATATAATACCATTTATGTTGTCGCACAGGAAGAAAATGCAGAGAATCTGGGAGCGCGCTGTGAGATTTCTGTCTGCCAACGAGTCCAGAATTCGAACCGAGAGCCAGAAAATCGGGGGATCAGACTTCCTCGTCTGGAGGTGGATCCAGCCGTCTCTCAGTTGCGACAAGACCTCCTCGATCCCCTCCAAAGTTTGGCAGGGAAAAGGTGCCACACTCAAAAAAGTGTCGCTATGTTTTTTTGTGATTCATCAGTTTCAGTACCGACTTTTTTTTTTTTTTTTTAAATATAATTATTATTTCTCAGCTTTCCCTCTTGACCGACGGAATTCCCCACCAAACAGCCTGACTCCGTGTCTGAAGATCCGGAACATGTTTGACCCAGTCATGTGAGTGTCTCGCTCTGCCAGTTTTGGTGATAAGCTACCAAACGTTCTTTGTTCCCAGCTCATAAGTTGTTTGCTTTTCAGGGAGGTCGGGGAGAACTGGGATCTCGCCATCCACGAGGCCATCCTGGAGAAGTGTAGCGACAACAACGGCATTGTCCACATTGCAGTTGACAAGAACTCTCGAGAGGTATTCATGCGCGACGACTACATCCTGATGTTGTGCCTGCAGCGCAATGGGCTGCGGTGATTTCACAAGCGTCCTCCCCACTTTTCTGAACAGGGCTGTGTCTATGTCAAGTGCCTCTCTGCAGAGCACTCAGGGAAAGCCTTCAAGGCACTTCATGGCTCTTGGTTTGATGGTAGGTAACTAATTATTTCAACAACAACAAAAATGTACATCTGAGAAGATGGGCGATATTACAGAAGCTCTACTTGCATCTTAAGCTCCACATGATTTACAACCCGGTAGCAATCGGATAACCCGATTGCAAAAAATTAAAAAGATGTAACAAAATATTATCGATGTTAGCTAATTTAATATAGCCTTCCGATGCTCGTTAATGTATTGCAATGCCCCCACAAGTGCTCAAGGATAGACATAGCCGCCAGTGCACTTTCAGGCCTTTTTTTATTTTATTTATTTTTTTACTAACTGTAACAATATATGTAATATGCACATTCGTACACTAGCTTCTATGGCACAAAACTGACACCCGGAGATTTAATGTGTAGACAGGCAAAAAAAAACATGATTGTAATTGGAAATTTGATTTATTTATTTTTTGCGGGGGGGGGGGGGGGGGGGGGGGGGGGTTCTGGTATTCTATTTTAAGGCTGTATCACAAATCCCGTAAGCAATAGTATACACTTACTACAGGGGATGAAAAAGTGAAAGCAACTGTAGTTTTCTCTCAGTAACGTATTGATGCTTTGCGTCGACAGGTAAGCTGGTGACGGTGAAATACCTGCGTTTGGACCGGTACCACCAGCGCTTCCCTCAGGCTCAGGCCTGCAGCACACCCCTGAAGGCCTCCAACCTCCAGAGAAACGCCACGAACACTATGGCCAGCTCGCAGACCCGCGGCTCGGCCACCTCCTCAGGCTTCTCATAAGTTTCTCCTCCTTCGGTCCTTTCTAACAGAGACGACTTAACTTTTTTTTTTTTTTTTTAAACATTTATATATTACTTATTTTCCCAGAGTCTTTTCCAGTGTTGGTTTTCTACAGTCTTTGTATCAAAAATGTCACAGATGGAACAATTTCCTCTGGGTCTGTTTAAATGTGTGTGCAAAGACTCCGATCCTGCGTCTCTTCCACAGTCGGCGGAGTTCACTGCGGCTCAGTATGGATATACGGCTGCTGCGTGTATCGGTCTATGCCTCCATGTCGGCGTCCATTACAGCAGTGTTGATTTCCTCTCGTTATTTCCGACGAACAATGTCGTTAGCGCGAGGAAGGCATGAGAAGACTTGAAGAGGACAATGCTGTAAATACATGGGAATGACGGCACAAGCTTTATTGAATAATCTGCATTAAAAGCAAACCACAAGCCTCTGCGCCCGCCTGCCTCTCCCCCCCCCCCCCCCCATTTCTTTTATTATTATTTTGTTTTGTTCCGTTTCTGCCCCGTTGGCCTCCGTAACTCACAGTGCTCCTGAAATAACAGAATCAGGGAGTGTTGTCTTGTACATTCGCCTGAAGCGTACTTCAGTTGTAATCCAGTATATGATGTTATGATTTACGTGTATTATTTACCTCTGTAAAGTCAGGCCCTTTTCTCTCATGTTACCAATTGAAGTTTTTCTCATTTTTTACGTTCACTATGTCCCCCCGTTTTGAAATGATGCCACCGTGACCTTTGGAGCACTCTAAATATATTGATAGTTTGTAATTAGTAATATTTTAAGCTCTATTAAGAGACATACTTGCTTTATATATATGCATATATATATATATATATATATATATATATATATATATATATATATATATACATATACATACAGCACCTCTTTACAACACTCAGATGCACCTAATTCATGTTTTTAAATGCAGTGAATTGAAAGTCGCATTCAGTATTTGCAGTGTATAGTTGTGTATGAATGATGCACATTGACAGATGTTCACAAACCTGATGCAAGTTTGCAGCAGACATCCCAACTGTGCCTTAAATGTGTTTATTTTATTTTTGTTTTTGTTTTGTTTAGTTTTTAAACTGGGCACTGCATCGCTGTGGGGGAATGTACTCGGTTTGAAATGTTGAAACAGGTTTAAAGGGGTGAGGAAAGCTTGCCATAGTTGTAGTTTTGTTAGATTTTGACATCCTGATATTTGATATTTTGTAGCAGTTTCCTCTGATTTATTAAACCAAATGCTCCTCTATTTATTATTTTTTAATCAGCCATGGTGATGTACTATTTCATGTCACTAGAACTGTTATGTGTCATAACTTTTTTTTTTTTTCTTCCCTCCCCCATCAAGGACTGACCTTACATCTGCTGCCAGACTATTGTCAGGATGTGTAAAACAAAATAAAGAACACTTTCAGTAATAAGACAATTGTTTTGGCTGTTTACTTACCTGTATAATTTGTGCCCGCTTTGCATAAACTTGCAAACCAACAGAGCAAAGTATATAACGGTCTGCTGTAAAATATATTCATACATATTAATTTCTATATATAAAAAAAAAAGCTTATTTCAAAAGCGCTTCTATAAGTGACCACTAGGGGTCAATGTTGTCTCAAAAAAAAAGATTCAAATTGCAATTTTATTTATTAACATCAAGAAGTTATGATCAGAACCCGAGCGGTGTTCTGTTATTGGACTTCTGTGCTCGTCACGGATTGTCCATAACGAACACCATGTTCAAGCATAAGTGTGGGTTCTCTGAGGCGGGCTCTCCTATCCTACGACCCAGGACACGCTGGAGAGACTACGTCCTTCGGCTGGCCTGGGAACGTCTCGGGATCCCCCCGGAAGAGCTGGATGAAGTGGCTGGGGAGAGGGAAGTCTGGGCGTCCCTGCTGAAGCTACTGCCCCCGCGACCCGACCCGGATAAGCGGTAGAGAATGGATGGATGGAACTGTATGCAATAATACCTGACAGTTTATGATGCATGATTGTGACGTCATAAGCATGAGCCGATCCACAGACTTCCTTGTACAGTGCGGTATAAGGAAGTCTGTCGGCGTTTTCAGTGCCCTAAAACACGGTTTGTGTGTGGAATGTGGGTGGGAAAAAACAAATATAGTACATATAGCTTTAAAAAAAAACACACACACACACACACCCGTGCTGGTGTGGACATGTATTATCGTCCTTATTTTATGGAAATTCCAGCGTCCAGAAGCTAAACTGGGGTACCTGCTCGGCTGACAGCGAAACAAGTGGGCGCTTACTAACTAAAATAATTGGTTGGCTTGCGAGTGGGCGGGCTCAAACGGAAGTATTTCAAGAGCGGTGGTGGTGTTTATACTTTCGGTTTAGTTCGAGCCTTCGAGAAGGAACAGCATTTGTCTGAGTCAAAAAACGACGGCGAATTTCGATCGATCGTCGTCTCAAACATGAAATTCGTGACAATTTGGGTTATTCTGGCGGCTTTTTCCTGGACCGCGTACTCCAAGTTCCGTAAGTATGAGATTCAACATCATTTTTTTAAAGATATTTTTATTTTATTTTTATTACTAGGACTACAAAATGCAACAAACTGTGTAAAAACCGATTTGACTGCAATACAAATGACCTCCAAAAAATTTCGAGCATAAATTGGGTGACTGCTGTCGACTTAGTTCAGTTTCGATTTCTTATAACTGTTAACTGCAGTAACTCCACCCTCCACAGACAGGAGTGGCGGGGACTATTTACAAATACTTCATTACTGTTTTTTACTTGAGTATATGAACTCTGATGAACTTTCTGTTTCCGAAGGTATATTTGGCCCAAACACAACATTACTCATTGCCAAAATAACAGTTTTTCTTCAGCTGGCACTAGGAAAGGTGGAGGGAATTATGAACAGTTAAAAAAAAATAATAATAATAATAATTAAAAAAAAACACAAAACTGTCTCAACTTAATTTGGGGTTAATCAGAGGCACTTTAAATGTTGGTTGGTGTGAGCTGATTCCTATTGAACATAAGTTTGAATGTGATTGGTTAATTCTGAACACTGGTTTGTCATCTAGAATCCCCAACGGTGCATGTATACAGCCACCTGCCGGGGCAGTTCGGGATGACGAACACCCTGATCTGTCACGTGAGTCAGTTCCACCCCCCTGACATCACCGTCAAGTTGTTCAAGAATGGACAGGAGGTCCCGGGCGCCTTCGAGAGCGACTTGAGCTTCGAAAAAAACTGGCACTTCCATCTGACCAAGCACGTGGCGTTCACACCCACGAGGGACGACAAATACTTGTGCCAAGTCACTCATGCGTCGAGTCTTCCCAACAATTTCGACTGGGGTGAGAAAAGTGCAAAATTTATCACAGCGGAACCGCCAAAGTCAAATCCTGTTCATCGTCCATTTTATGCAGAGCATAATACGCAGTCGGCTGAAAAAAAGTGATCTCATCTACATTTACCTTCGAGTATCGCCATTGTCGTATCTGAGCATTTTATTTTATTTTTTTCGAGCGCAAGTACAGATGTACAGTATCAGTGCATTGATACAATACATTGAATTTTTTTTTCTTACAGAGGCCAACATGTGAGCAGGTGCCAGGGAAGCAATTCTATCACAATTCAGCCAGAGCGCCAGAATCATGGATTTCCCACTGCATTCATCAATCTCTCACATCTTCTTCCGCATTCAAAGTGACACGAACAGCTTCAGCTTCCGCTGCTGTATCTTCAATAAACTAAATCACACAAAATGCTTTCTCAGTCATTACTTCATCCTTGAGCTAAACTCACAATCAGTCATTTAAGGGTTAATATCACTCTGAAGTTATAGTAATCAAGGCTTTGCGTTCTGTTCTTTGTACTTGTATCAGCTTTGTGCAACAATGAGGTTTGTTTGTCCTTAATATGTGTTTTGTTGAAACATGTTGAAATATCTTGCCTAATAAAATTCTCTGGTGCTTACATGTTTACTCACACTCACGATCATTTGTTGCTGAAATTTGGCAGTGGACACTTAATGTAATATAAAAGGCCTATTTTTTAGGAGTGGAAAGTTCGGCAATTTGTTTTTAAATGTAGGATTAAAGGTCAAAGGTCATCCCTTGAAGATGTCGACTCCAATCTTCAAATGTAGGATTACAGGTAAAAAGACACTGGAAAAAGTACTGATAAATGGACAAGCTACTAGTTACTTACTTCGCACCACTTTAGCTAATTTGCGGTTGGCAAAGTGACATCTGATTTCAAATATTAGCAAAATAGTGATTTTAGCGAATTTGTGGTTAACTAAGGAGTGGAAGTACAAAAAAATCGGTTTTCAAATGTAGGAGTAAAGGTAAAAAAGTCATCAGAAAAAGTGCAGATGACTTAAAAATCAAAATGTTTTTTTTTTAATTAAATATGTCTACGTCATTATAATAAGCAGTTAACTGATTTGTCGGTCGGATGGGGCAAACAACGATTTAGGAGTTAAAGGTCAAAACAAACACGTCAAGTTGGACGTTACAGGCTGAATAAAACAATATTTTTGTGGCTGGTGGAACCGAGCACGTAGAAAATGTCATAAAAAATAAATCTGCAGCATCTCCACTTCCGCGTATTTCCAAATCCGGTTTTGCACTGGTGCGGTCATAATGCTGTTTTGTTGACCGAAGTGCGCCGGCGTGTGGGCGGTGTTCAAGTCAACCTTTGCACCGCCCGCGTGGCACACCGATGACGGTATGTCTAGAAACCTTTGTTGGCATGTTACTTTCGTTTAACGTGATTTAGTTTTGAGTCAAAATAACGAAGAAAGTGAGTTTAAAGTGATGAATACACGCCTCTACTTGACCGCGTTCGTTTTTGTGTGCCTCTTGGGCTCTTCGGTGACCAAAGAATGTAAGTAGTTATTTGTACATTTCGAAATGTGAAGTTGCACAATGTTGTTCGGTAAATGTATTCTTCTAAAAAGTACATTTTCATTCATTTTTCTTTATAAACAATGTTGGGTCTTGCATGCATGGAAATTCTCTCTGGGGTTTTTCGCTGTACAATTTCTTATGTCAAAATAAAACGTGTTGTTTCAGTGTGTATCTGTATTTTTTTTTAATGTTGATATTTCTTTTAGTTATATCGTGATAATGCCAATAATTGTGATCATATTAGCCATGATAATCCTGGTGTGAATTTTCTTAGCTTCTCATTATAATTGAGCTGTGAACATTCAGGGTGAACCTAAAAATGCACTTGAACCTTTACTGGTAAAGTTATTAAAACATTAGAATACAGATGTCGAACTGTTCAACATTTGAGTACTTTTTACACAACTTGCTAACAAGGAGCTAAACAACAAAATTACATTCTTTCTGTGACTCTTCCTGTCTCTCTGATTTCTGTTGCAACCATTTCATGACACTTTCAGCTCAGTGGCCACTTCCCTTTGAACAAAGAAATACAGAAAGACTGGAAGAGTCACAGAAAGGCACCGATACCCATCCATGGAAATATATTGATTGTGATTTTTATTTATTTTTTTATAGCCCCACCAATTGTTCAGGTGTACAGTCGGACAACGGGAGTGTTGGGCAAAGCCAACGTCCTCCTGTGCCACGTGAGCAACTTCCACCCGCCACTGATCAAAGTGGACCTGCAGAGAAATGGCGCCGTGATCCAGAAGGCCAATCAGACAGAGATGGTCTTCCTGGAGGACTGGGACTACTGTCTGACCAAATATGTGCCCTTCATTCCCCAAAGTGGAGAGGAGTACACCTGCCTGGTGACTCACATGGGGATTACCAGGAGGTTTTCTTGGGGTAGGTTTGCATCTTCAGGCACACGAACCTCCGTAGCATGAGACGATAATAATTGTTTCGATTATTACGGAATCTAATCTTGAACTGCACTGACTCGACGGCAACAATGTAACTTGATCATTTTGTCGTTTACTGTCGGGTATAACTGCAGAGCTGTTCCTAATCAGAACTGCAGCTAACGATTATTTTGATCATTGATTCATCTGTTGATAGTGTTTTTCTTTCAACTAATCGATGAATCGGATTTAAAAAAAAATAAAAAATTACATCCATTTATTGAAAAACGACAATATTTTAAATTGGTAGTGCAGAAAATGTACAAACTTTCATTGATTATTATTCAGTTACTGGTTTGGGCCGTAACTTCAGAAAATGGGCAAAAAATGTTGATCATTGTTTTCACAAAGTAAAACCAAATATTGGTAAATGTCTTATTTTGATGAAACACAAAGTCTGCTTTATTTGAGGACTACAGAAATATGATAATATTTACTAGCAATTTTAAGTCTTGAAATGATTAATCAACGATCAAAATGGTTGTTGATTACTTTGCTCATCGATTAGTTGTTGGAAAGATTATTTTCCCCTACAAAAATGGGAAATAAAAAATATTTTGCAGTTCCATTTGAAAGGAGACATCCATTTTCATTTTCACAATTTAAAATAGTCACAAGTAGAATTGTCCCGAGCCAAACAGCCTTGAAAGTTAAAGAGACACTGTTGTTAACAGTATTATTATCTTTTTTTTATGCAGAACCGGATATGTAACATTTTCCCGCTCCCTTGTTTTGGGTAGGTACTGGTTTCCTTTTCGAGAACATGAAAACAAATCTTTTTTTTTTTTTTTTTGTGTTCTCTTTGTTCTACTTGTACTGAAGTTTTTAGTTTTTAATCCTTTGTTTTCCACAGGTCAACTCTGTCTTGAGATGAAGAATCTAATAATAAAAAAAAAAAAGTAAAAATAATGATTTTGGCACTGGTGCAAATACGCTCGGTGGATAAAACTGAGCAGAACAACACAAGTGACGTGGGATCCTGCTTCGACCGGTTGTGTTGACGGAGAACAATAAAGAATAGACGGTGGAATGTGGAATAGGACTCGAGTGGACGTAATATGACACCCAGTGTACAGTAAATGTCTCATAAACCGTCATTAATGTTGGCCAGTGGAGGGAAGAAAAACTACTGCAACTCAGGAAAAGGTTTGAAGAGATCATGTTTATTGCGCAAATATATTGCACCAGTTGTTGTATAATCGCACTACAGTAGTAAAAGAGTATGTGTCAAAGTTCAAGTGGAAATATTTGCACTACCTTTAACTCCAAACGTGCCTCAAAAGCTATTGATCTGCTGGAGAATTGTTGTTAACGATCACAACAGTCTATGATACATATGATGCTTCGAAAGAGTAAATTTCGCATGTCATTTCTGCGTGAGAATTGCATCTTGGCTTGGTTTCTCACATCCATACTTAAACATTGGGGATTGATTTTCATTCAACATGTGCATGGGTTTATCATTCGACTTTTGGGGGGGGGGGGGGGGGGTTTCACAGTGCATGATATGCTGCTGCCTATTCAAATAAAATACATTTTGCATCATGACAATTTTATTTTTTTTTAAACAATGGGTCCTAAGGAAGTGAATAATGAGAAGAAGGAGCTGATGATGTCATTTAAATTAAAATGTGAAATTATGGATAAACATGAGTTTGGTGTGCATATCGACTTGGTGAAGATGTACGAGCGTAGTACTTCTAGGTTTGTCGACAAAAGCTTTGACGATGTTAAAATCATTTTTGTAGTGGACCCTCTGTCCATGAAAAGATGGAGAAGCTGCTGAAAGTTTGGCGAAAATGGCAAAAAAAAAAGAAGCTGAATATTAAGTTCTGAAATGTGTTTTTATGCAGAACAATACTGTATAGTGCTTTTTTCTGACTAAAAACAGGTTACAACAAAAATTGTCACTTGTTTTGGGGGGGCTGGAACAGATGAACTGAATTTGTATTAATTTCATTGGGGCAAATTCATTTGAGATACGAATGATTGAAGTTACGAGCATGGTCACGGAGCGAATTTATCTCGTAAATCAACGTACAGTATGTCGAAGTTGGGTGAGGCCATAACCTTGTCTAAATAAAAAAATATATGCTTTGCAGCCATCTTGTGATAGAGATTTCAAACAATTCCAAATTGTTTTTGCAATCCGAGGGGAGGGTCGTCTCCTGTTTGCGAATTTGTACATTGTTTACAACGGAAGCCGCGAGGGCGGCCACCCGGAAAAGGTTCACGCATTGTCGCTGCATGTCGACACACGTCTGCGTGTCTGCGTTGTAGGGAGTTTCCACACTTTCGCCACTCGCAAAGTTTTCTTGCTCCGCTTCGTGGCCGTTATCAGCGCAGACGGTCTAAAATGGACCCAAACGCGTTTCTCTACAACGTCCCCCCGATGCTCATTGAACGATTTTGTGAAATCATGGACACTGGATGTCAACGCTATGGATGGCGCGGACTAGGTGAGTGTTTATTGATTTTTACCCTTGAATTCGACGTCTTAACATTCGCTTCGGTGGCCAAAGTTTAAGTTTGCATGAATGGAAAAAAAAAATAAAATAAAAATTAATTGGCCCATTTGAAATGAAACTGCGGACAACCAAAATGAATTACAATATTTTATTATTTATTTTGTATATTTTATGAATTACAATAGTTGTATTATTAATAGTTATTATTACTATGACCATTCTCATTATTGTCAGAAGTGATACATATTAACGTTACAGTACAACATTATATTTATATGCATAGAGAATATAGACAACAATAACAACATTTATATTTAATATGTATTTTTACATAAAAATTACCTAAGAGTCAGAGCTTTGTTGTGTTCAGGGGAAATACACATGGAACGGTATCAAAACAAATATCGATTGCATTGTTGTTAAAATTGAAATTAGTGGAAGTAGTTGTCATCGTGATGGATACATGTATTATAAATAACAGGAAGTATTCCTCCTTGTTACTTCTGCTTATTGTTTTAAATCGGGGAAATTCTTTGCATTATTAATATAAAAAGGCACTAAGTAACTTTCCCCCTGTAATAGTTAACTACTATAACGACCTGCGATTGGCTGGCGACGTGTTCATGGTGTACACGCCACTTGCTCATAGTCAATTGGGGAAAGCTCCAGCAGACCTTTGACCCTCTTGAGAAAAAGTGGTATGGAAAATGGATGATTTAAAATACTATAATGACTATAATTAACTATAACAATGGATGTTTATGTTTCGTTTTCTAATGCTACTGCCAAAGGGAAGAACATCAATGACACTGGTCGAAAGATAGACCTTTGTGGGACACCATAACTATTGTTTCCCGGCTTTCGTCGTCATTCTATTTTAATTGTTTATGTATTCAATATATCTTAAAAGTTTATTTTGAGTTTGAAGTTGCGATAGGTCTGGTAAATTGAGTGGATGATAATCATTTGTCTTTCTGCGACAGCCGCCCGAATCGTTCCGAGCTTTACGGAGGTTCGCTTGTACGAGCGCATGGAGGCAGGAGGTCGCAGTCCCACCAAGGAGCTGCTGTGGTCGTGGGCCCAGCAGAACCCGCGAGTACAGGACCTGCTCAAAGTACTGCAGGACATGGGCCACTATAGGGCTATGCAGCTCTTTCAGGGCCAATTTCATGCAGTTAAAGGTACTGTAAGCACGACTTAACACAGAGAAAAATCCTTGTTTTTATGTACACTATTTCCCAAGTTTAACCAATGACTGTAGTAGTGACTATATTTCAGAGACACCTTTGCCCCTTACAAATAAATGTGAACCCACAGGACATGTGTCAACAGCTAATATGAAGGTAATGATGACCATTGCGATAATGATGCAACCAGCAAAAACAGGGCTTTAAGCGTGTTTTTTTTGTTCTTTTTTTCTAAAAGGAGTCCATCCAATTTGGGACGAATCATTCTCATGAAACAATAAGTCTGAGTGAGTAAATAGAACATTTGAAAGGAGGCAGCTGCACGTATGCGGGATTTCTCTGAGGAAATCAGTTTGTTTGTGTTTTCCAGGAAAACCCCAGCCGCCAATCAGTTTGCGGGACATCCAAGAGGGAACCAAAGATTTTCACCCCGAAATGAGAATTTCAGAAGGCTGCTTCTCTGACGTCTACCTGGCACGGACGGGAGGAGAAATGTTTGCGGTGAAGCTTTTCAAACAGGTTACTGGCCGTCTCACTGACATTTGAACTGATTTTTATAATGTGAGACCCCACAAATGGACAAAGGACACAAATTATCTTTTGACAAATACTTTTGAAAAAATCTTTCATCAGTTGGAATTTTTGTAAAATCTCACAAAATCAAGCAGTTCACGCCGCAATAACCACAGAAAAAGCACAGGAAATCCTGCAGGGAAATAATCATGTGATTTTAAAAATGTATTTATTTATTTATGTATTTCCTCTCACCCACAAATGACTCCGTTCATTGGACAAACATCATAGGCTTATCAGAAGTGAAAGTCAGTCATGCGGCAGTTTCAGTCTGGATTGAATATCTTTATCATTCTCTGTAGGTAAATAATGTCTCCTGGAAGAAACTGTGGGATATTTTCCAAAAAGAAATGGAAATTCACCGATTGTACGTGCTTCTTGTTATCGGTAAAACCATTTGTTGTTGTTGACATACCTTCTATTGTAGTGATTATGCAGCACGGTGATGTGTTGCAGGTGCCGACATCCAAACATTTTAGAGTTGTTGGGCTGCTTTTCGAATGAGAGGCGCTACTGTCTGGTCTATCCTTACATGCCAAAAGGATCACTCTTTCATAGACTCCATCATCAGGTGTGTGCGGCTTTTCAAAAATGAGTTTGTTCAAAGACGTCTTAACCTTTATTGAGGATTCATTTGTAAATATGAATGTCTCTACAGAACACTCTGCCCCCTTTGTCCTGGCATGAACGTCTCGCCATTATAAAGGGGATCGCAAAGGCCTTACATCACCTCCATACGTCCCAACCATGTGCAGTCGTCTGCGGGAATCTGTCCAGGTACGAATACATTCGGACTTAAAGGACACATTTGATGCAGTGATGCAATCACTTTTGACATCCACTTGTCACTAGATACAAAAGATTTTAATTTTTCTATTGACACTTGATGGATGAGCAGGCACTCCGTACACCCAACTATTTGTATACAAGTAATTAAAAATTACTTGAAATTCAAATGGCTTCTTCGCACAGTTCCAACGTACTCCTGGACGACGTCTTGCAACCCAAACTGTCCGATTTCGGCTTGGCCCGACTCCGTCCTCATTCGGTCAACCGTCATTACACCATCACCCTGGATGTGGGTTCCCACGGCAACCCGGAGTACCTCCCTGAGGAGTACCTCCGAAGTGGCAAACTCTCCACCAGCCTGGATGTTTTCAGCTTCGGAACGGTAACGTAACTAATCAACTTTCTCACTGAATGAAATGTGTTTTTTTTTTTTGGTTGTTGTTGTTGCCATTACTACGAATGAGTCTATTGAATCAAAATGGTAAAAATCATCCCAGCATGCATCACCTTCATTTCCTCTTTTCATATCAATACAATACCACGTTTCACAGTCCACTGACTTGCCCAGTATAAACTTCTTCTTTTACTTTGGTTTCAAGTGTCAAGTGTTTTTTTTTTTATTTTTATTTTTTTTAAAACCAACAGTCTGAAACTGCAGTAAATGATGCTGTGAAAAGTGTACATTTCCAAGACGCTGTTGAGCAAAGTGACAGTCACTCAAACTGTTTGTGTTTTTTGTTTGTTTGTTTGTTTGTTTTTTAAATGCACACTAGCCAATCTTAGTCATTATTAACAATTAGGTATGCACCAATACCACTTTGACTGCAATTACTTGCATACATTTGAGTGCTGGCTGATACCAAATATTAATACTTTTTATTTTAACCAAGTATTGTTCAAAAACACAACCCCTTTCTTGAACATGGCACAAGTTTCACTCCAATAAAACACTGATATAAGTACGAGTGCAGACGCACAGTACCCACACATCTCTATTACATTATGCATTTTTGGGATGAACAGTTTGTATAGTTAAAATGTTTGTGTGCAGCGCCTCACAAGTGACTACACCCCTCATATTTCAGCAATGTTTGCCCTCAGGTTGTCATGGAAACGGTGACGGGACGTAAAGTCGTAGAGCAGCTGCCGAAACATACGCTGCTGGTGAGTGAGGACGACAGCGGAAAACGGGAACAGTCTGGCTCTACACTTCCTATGAAATTGCATAACGTAACATACGCTTAAACCGGTTTTTAACCAATGGGAGTACATTAGTGAGTACAGTTCAGTTGTATTTCACTTTAAGGTAGAATACATTGAATCTTTTAGAATTGTTTGTTTTCCAGCATTTCGGTAACATTTTTATATAACTTATGTGCAATATGTGAATAAATAATAAATAAGTAAAATAATTACTGCACACTGTTGCTTTAACTTGAAATAATCCCCCATAACGACCCCAATAAATAAATAATTTATTATCTATTCATTATGATTTCTAATTTGTTGTTGACGTCTCCTTTTAACAGAGGGATTTGCTCACCTCCGAAGCGGAGGACAGCGGCAGCGTGGACTCCTGCCTGCAGTTTTTGGACGCGTCGGCCGGTCGATGGCCGACGTCTTTGGCGCGCAGTCTTCTGGAACTTTCCTTGCAATGTGTCACAAGTCACCATTCCAGACCCAGCATGGAGAATGTAAGGGATTCTCAAAGTGTGGTCCAAGTAGCAATAATTGTATCTGGGCTCCCTCTAGTGGTATGTGAAAGAATCCCTGCCTAAGTACTGTTCAGCTGTATTTAACTTTTAAGTTCAATACATTTGTATTTAGTCTTTTAGAGCTGTTTGTTTTAAATGATTTTTAGGTATGATTTTTTTTTTTTTTACTTTTATGTGTATAGTAATGCATTTTAATTAAACCATTAAAGTACTTTTTTTTAAATTTTCTATAGTTAAGTGCAGTTCAAATTATAATTTTACATGTGGTTAAACTTTTTTATCAGGCAGTAGAATGTTTTTTTGTTTTTTTGTTGTTGTTTTTTTACTTTTCATCCTGATTTAATTTGTTACTTTTAAACTCGCACAGTTTAAATATATATTTTTAATGAAGAAGGTTCGTTTGAATTCAACATTTAAGTGCAATACATTTGCATTGAATCTTTAAGAACGGTTTGATTATAAACATATTTTGGGGGACAATTTTTTTATTTAACTTTTATTTGCAACACATTTTAATCGATTCATTCACAGGTACAGTTTTTATTTCCCTATATTGAAGCACAGTCTTCATGTTCATGCGATGCATAATTGGACAGTGGTTTGCGATAAGGTTAAAAACACTTTTTAGGGATAAAACCTGCCTCTTTTTTGATGAACACTTAGGCCTACTACGCTACTGAATTTGAATGTTGGTCATTTTTTGTAGTATTTTTTGAGGTGTACAAAGTTTATATGCATAGAGAATATAGACAAATATAGAGAATATAGTTTTGAGGTGTACAAAGTTTAAGAACCGCTGATCTAGTGTGAGTAAACCGTAAGGTGTTTCGATATAATATTGTCAAATCTTTTCATTCTTTTAGGTGCTCCAGGCATTGAGCCAACCGCTTCCACCACCCAGCTTCTCCTCTTTGGACCGCCCTCACAGCCTGGATGACAGCGCCCCAACTCACATCCAGCACGGCCCCTCACCCAGCATCCCCGTGGAGCACGACGAACATCGAAGCCTGCCCGGCTCTCCGGCGCGGCCCTGCGAATGCAGCCAGTCAGAGGTGACGTACAGAATCGTCACTGAGGCTGAGAACGTCCAGGCCAAAGTCGATGGAGACCTGTTGTACAAAAGCTGGCCGGTGCAGTGCAGCTGCCAAGCCGAAACAGGAGGTCTATCCTGTGAGGACTGCAGGGCTAACGGGTTTAGCAGCACGAGCCCGGACTTAGCAGATTAACTGTCCGTTGTTTTTCTTTCTTTTTTTTTTATGTTCGATGCACGGACTGAGATAAACTCCTGCGTTGCTGGTTGTAGAAATCATTTTTAGTGTTTTTCTGGACACAATTTTAAAACCAGTTTTAGCTATTTTGTTCTATTACCTCTTATTCTCAAATAGTGGTCGCAATAAGTCACCGTTGTATCGTCTATTTATAAGTTACAAGTTCCCAATCCTCCAGCATAACTACTCACTTCCGTTATGCAGTATATGGTAGTAACAATTCTCCATCAAACCAGTCATTTGACATCAGCCTGTAATCGATGCTTCCTTTGAGTAAACATCTTGTCTGGTTCTATTTGCTGTTGACTAAATAAACAATCCTGGCTACTGCTTGAAGAAAGACGTTGGACACCACCACCTGTCCAACATTTCATGGAAATTGGTTACATACGTATATATTTTGGATATGCTAAATGTTTGTTTGCTACTGTATGATCCTTCAGTGGTGTGTTATCCTAAGTTAGGCGCACATAAACACCATATATAATAACCAAAGCTCACTTTAAATTATATTTGACATGAGTGTTGATGACATTTGACTATTTTATTGTTCAAACATTGTCATAATAAAATGTTTGTGTTGGTATTACAGTGTTTCTTTGCAAATAACGTAAACCCGCAAGTGATTGATGCCCACCCAAAAAGGTTTATAATTGCCTATAGATGCCAGTAGATGGTAGCAAAGCACTTATTTTTTCCTATTAGACAGGGCTAGGGCCTGAATAATTCATTGGCTACAAGATGGAACCAAAGCAAGATTTTTATAAAACAGATTTTTGGCACCAATTGGTGAATTTTCAGCAAATAAAGTATTGTAGCGCACCACCCCCAGAAAAAAAAATCCCTACAAATTCACAAATTACTATTACTATGTGAGGATTCACTGTACTGTAATGCTTGTGTTGTCTATTGGGGAAAGATAACATTTGTCAAGTACATAGTAAATGGTGAACTTTATTTTTTTTATATAAAAGTAAATGGTGAACTTGATTTTTTTTATATAAAAGAAAGTTGGGGTTTAGTAGCTAAAAAGTATTTTATTCTCGGGGAATCGAGAGAAAAAGTATTTTATTCTCGGGGAATCGAACCACATTCTCGGAAAAGCGTCCGTTTTATAAACGCGAAACGTGTGTTTCCCTAAATCCCGATTTTTAGATTAAACCTGAACGCAACATCAGCTGTCACCGGAAACAATATGTACTGCTTTTCAAAATAAAACCCAGGTGACGCCGAGATGAGGAAAACGAAGTTGTCTACACACACAAAAAGTAGTAAAAATGCTTTATTCCAGATAAAATCATCTATTTATGTCACAAGTAGTTTCTCAACGTCGCACTGTTGGGTGTAAAATGCAATTTTATACAAGACATCCGGGTAAAGCTTTAATTTTGAAAAGCCGCTTCGCGGAAGTGGTGGTGTTGATTTGGCAGGAGGTTTTATTTGTGCTTTGCCCAGTTTCGGACTCGTTGGCCACACGTACACACACAACTGTGTGTGTGTGTGTGTGTGTGCCTCTTATTTGCTCGTTCAGTTTTCTTCGCGGGTCGAGAATGGTCTTGTCAACATCACAACAAGTCGCCCTGGCGTTCACGGCGGTGCTGTTCACGTTCGTCGTCCTCCCGAAGATGTTCGGCGTCGGCACTGGGGCGAAGGAGACGAGGCTCGAGCCTCGCTACTCCAGGAAAGGTGACGTCATTCAGGATTAATTATTCTCATTAGACAGTACAGCTCGTTGACCACCGTACTGTTAAGATCAATATAAAGGGCCAAGAATATTCTCATAATAATTGTCCATAAACCTATAAATAGATTTATCTGGAATTATTAAATAGATGAATAATCTATTTAAAGTGTATTTTTTTTGCTAGTGAAGAGACAGTGCCGATGTGGTGGAAACACAGACAGTTCTGGGGATTGTTTCAAATTCTCCCTATCTTATAAAAATACACACTTGAACTTGCACACTGTTACCATTTCACTATCACTTTAGGAAAAGTCATCCGATTTCAGGGTGATTGAATTTGACATTTAGGATATTTGTATTTGTCTGTCAACACTGGACATATTTGACCTAAACGTATGTAAGGGTTGAACTACAGCCAGCCAATCCACCACGATGCATGAAAACTTGATTTCCCGTTCTCCGAACGATATATGTGCGGCAGGAGGTCCGTCGGTCAGCACGGGCGCCCCCAGCTCACATCAGTCGGCCGAGAGCGTGCAGCAGATGAAGAGGCTGATGGAGCAGGAGCTGAAGGCCGACAAGTTCAAATCCAACAATAACAGCAAGGGCTACGTGTTCACGCTCATGCCGTTGTACGCCATTGGGGTCGGGGTGTTTGCGGCGTACAAGTTTCTTAAGGTAGGCTCGAATTCAACGCCGATAACGCCAAATGAGTGAAATTCACCTTTCCACATTTACTGTTTCAGATTACAAATTGTCCGAATAACGGCTTCCCCTAATCTGCACGTCAGTAAATAAACATCCTGGCTCCCGTTTGCGGAAATGTGATCTTAATATTTTTGTCTTCATCAACAGATCAAGTCTTCAGATGACCAGGCACAAAAGGACAAATTTGCAAAAGGAGCCAAAAAATCGGCCGAAGCAGGTGTGTTTTGCATACGCTGGAATTTGCATTTGAATACCTTGCGTTTGTTTTACTCTGATATTTGCTTACGGAAAGTAATTGAAATGTGTGGGTGTGTTTATTTTTCCTGCAGAGAACCAGTTGAGCGAACTGGAACAAAGGCTCGCGCAAACAGAGAGGATGCTCAATTCCATTCTCATCCAGCTTGACCCGCTCACAAACTGGTGAGTGGTCCCATTTTGCTATTTATAGGTATATGTTTGAGAACAAAATGAACATTTTACGTTACAAATATTGTCATTTGGCGCATTTATTTGCAGAAAATGAAAATAACCATTGTTTTCCTGAGTACAGTATATGTTGTTTTTTTTTTATAAAAACAAGTTTCCTTTCTTGCACTGTGGAACCATAAAAGTCAACTTCCAATGTTTTATGTTCATCACTGTTTTCCTCTTTGGCATCACAAGTTGTGTATAGATGCCATAAGATGGTGACAAGGTACTTAAAGATTGAGAAACCATAAAGCTTCTAGCATGTACACAAACATGACTCATGTTACATAAACAAATTATCAGCAGACAACACAAACAAAGCAAATTAGCATATTGGCCTAAATAACAAATATGCGGGGATTCTCTGTATAAATGCTCATCGTTGGAGGATGCCCGGCGGGATTTATACTCCGACAATGCTTTTCATGGCGACAATTGTAGAAGATGCCAAATCTACACTTATCTCTCCTCATCGGTCATCAGTGCCAAATCTGTGGCCCAGGATCAGAAGAACGAGATCTTGACCCAACTCCAGACCATCCGCTACCTTATGAAAAAAAGAGGAATGGACTGCCCGCCTTTGAACGGTGAGTGTGCCTCCAGACCTTGTTAAAGTGTCATGTTAAAAAAACAGTGTACAATTCAACTTGAGCGTCCACGTTGCGACACTTTGCGTCTCATTTGACTCTGTTGTTGGCGTCGACCACTTTGCGAAAGGTTCTCCCGGACGGAACGCGTGCAATTTACTCGCACATTGACTTGGATGCCACTGTGTTAGTATAGAGACGCGACAAAGTGCCCTTTAGTAACGATTCGATTCAAATGTATTGCGGAAATACAAATGGAAAGTGTATGTTTAATATACATAACAAATCTGATTAGTTTTAGACAACCTTCACGGGCTTTATTGTTATGTTGCGACTACGAGCGCTCTCCCGATCATACTGTGCATACTAAATGTTCCTAGCTTATGTTGTGACTACTAGCTGCTATTCGGTCAAGATAAGTTGAGTGCAGCTGGACGAAGATAGTTGTTTTGTTTTCTTTCTCTCTCACTGCGATATAACGAAAGGGATTTTTGTCTGAGCTTCAGCGAGGGGTGACAACGCGTAAGACCTTTTCCTCTCTTTGCGAAGACTTTTCTTTCTTTTTTGTAAGAAAAACCCGCAAAGACAAGTGTGCTTCCTTACTTATTCTGTCAGGAAAAAGATTTGCCAAAACAGTTGGTGTCAGCAGTGCACTTCAACAAGTAATAATAGTTTCTTTTAATAATGGAATATTAACTCATTCTCATGTTTGAATTTTGTATGAGAACATATTTAATAAGCGGTTTAATCATAATGAATTGACCACAACTTGAATTTAAAATATGTAAAATCCTTTTTTACTCATAGTTTTGTAATGTGCAATGTTACAGTGGCTTTAATTCTTTTTAAATCAAGTGTTGTTAAGTACAGTTCAGTTGTATTTATCTTTAAAGCGCACATTTGCATTTCATCTTTCACAACTGTTTTAAGATATTTTTTGGACAATCAAGAATTTTGATTTAACATTGCCGTTTACTATTTCTGACTTGTAGAGTCCTGCTTCGAGCAGAGTCTGGACCACCTCATCGAAACGCTGGGGGCCAGGGAGACGTCGCCGCACGCCGACAAAAGCTCGGAAAAGTCAGGAGGCGGCGACATGAAGGAACCTCTCCCGGAAAGATCGGAGGAGGAAACGGCGGAAGGGAACGCAGGCGACGCCGAGGAGGAAGACGAGGAAGCCGACGAAGAGGAGCGAACGGAGGAAGAGGAAGGATACGAGGAGTTTGATGTCACGCCTTCGCTCGAGGACGCAAACCACGAGGATGGCGGCCAAGTGCGGCGGGCGTGCGGCCTCAGGCGGCGCATCGTTCCGGAATGAACACACTGCGGGCAGTAGCTTTCTGTATAGGATTATTTATTGTCTGAAAATTAGTCACAAAGTCCTTGTCTCGCCCTCCCTCTCAAGAAAAAAAAATGTTTCAATCACTCAGTACACAGGGCCAGTTGTTTCTGATATAATGTAAGTGCAGTCTGTCCTCTGTTCCATCAGCAGCTGTTATTAAATGTGGGAGAAAAAAAAAAAAAAAGATTTAGATGTGCCTTTTTAAAGTTGGGAGTGAACTGACTAACGCGAAATTTTAATTTTGGATTTAATCGCGTTTTTAAAATCTCATCGAACTGGAATTGTTTATAAAACCACGTGTCTATTATGGCAAATACGATTTTTATTTTTATTTTAACCAATGCATTTTCATACAATTTTGGTCATGTTTAATTAAAATAATATAAATATGTTTTGTAAATGATTAAATGACATAGTAAAGGTAATTACAGTCCCAAAAAAAAAAGCGTATTCCTTATTACTTTAAAGTCCTTTCAAATAAGTTTTAAAAGTCAAAAGTCTCGCTGCATGTTTTTGTGACTTCCTTGCCTGCAAAATGTTATAGCATGGTATAATCTTTAAAAAAAAAAAAAAAAAGTGTGAACTCGCAATTCATCTTGAATATTGTCACTGTCCTCCTTCCTCGTGCTTTATAATCGTTTGATACATCCAAAGTTTAATTGCCGTCATTCAGTTACTGTCCCTTACCTGGAATTATATGAAAACAAAAATGTTCCTTGTTTTTATCTTGTTTGGATTTTGTATGCGTTGCATTGCATTTATTGTCTTTTTAAAAAAAAAAATCTCCTTACTTTCTCCCAATATTCGTAGATTGTGGAAGTGGTGGGCTAAAACATATTTCTAAAGAAATAAATGGATAAAAGATTGACGGATGTGCTATTTATTGATTTTTTTTGCTCATGCCATATTTATTGGTAAAGTTCACATTTTTATATTTCATTTAGGCAAGTCATTTGATGGGTATATAAAAAAAAAAAAAAGGTGTAATGGAATTTTTTTTAAAAACTTTTTTAAAAGAAATATACATACAAAAATGTTGGGACGTTGGATTCACAGTATTTTTGTGTGTGTTGTTTCATTGCTTTTTATTTTTAATGCAGTGAAATATTGCAGAAAATATGAAATAGTACCATGGATATGAAACATTTTATATCCATCTCTTACCTTGAAATGTCAGATTGATGAAGGTTCTCATTATGTCCTGTAGATGGCGTTACAATAACAGGGAAATAGAAATGAAGCCTCAAAAATCTTATTAATCTCTGACCTTATGCTGTAGGAACAAATAATTCCTCCCTCATAGAGTTTCAGTTAATAACTCTATTCTACATGTAAAGGGAATTTTGAAATATTAAACTCAGCGAGCACACATCATACCCTATCGGCATACTTTTGAAATGTGACCTAATTAGAGAAGTTCTGCCGGGTGAAATAAACCAAGTGCCTTCATCACAACTCCTAATTAGATATACAGCGTTTATTAATGACTTCCTCTCATTGCGGCATGGAAACCAAGTTGTGGGATTGGTCGCAAATTAGCTTCTCAATTAAGGAAGGCAACATTTAATCAGCTCAGTGTTCCTCCGCTGGGATTTTGGCCTAATTCCTTCCGAGTGGTCTGCTGTTCGCAGGATAAAGTCTTTGCATTATTGTGCCAGGTGCTTTTTGAATGGACGTTCACTAATCACGCTCGAGACGATCTCGAGGGTTTAGAAGGAAAATGTGTTTTTTTTTTTGAGAGAGAAGGATTAAAGGTGTTCAAAACATGCTCAGCAGTATTGACATACTTGAAAGGTCTGATGACTCGGCCACAAAATGTAAAAAAAAAATGTAAACATTTGACAGCAATAAAAATAAAAAAAACATTTCTTTTTTGTACTTTTCACCCTGAAATGGAACTGTCTGTGTAACCACCACATTTTCAAAGGTTCCCACCGAAACATTTTTAAGGGTCATAGGGCAATCTCGAAACAGTAAAAGAGTCCAAGTTATGTATACGCGTGTCATGGGGAAATTTCAGAGTCCAAGTCATGTATTTCTATTTATGGAACAGTGATAGCAGCTTGAAACATTCCTGAGAACTGTCTGGGTGTCCGCCACATTTGCCTTTCTTACACAATATTTTGACATCTTTTATTGTACTGTATTCTCTTCTGTATAATCTTAACTTGCAAGCATTTCTAGCCCACTAAGCCTGATCATGATGTCATTCTTCCGCCTTCGTGAAGTATTTATATATATTTTCAAGTTTCCTTTTGGCCCTTGGATGTCTTCAAAGTCGGCAGGGTTGTGTTGCCGGACCTTTGAAAGTGAGGCACAAGTATCACGCTTCATCAGTTCTAAATCGTGGCGACGGTGTAGTTGGGTGGAGTTCAAACGGCAGAACGTTCCCCCGTCTCCGTCTGACAGGCCTTCTCGCTCTGTAGTTCCCCCACGTAAATATGTTTCAGCAAGATTACTAATCATGCACTGGAGATTTTGTGTGGAATATTAACCACGTTTTTGAATACTACTTGCTACTACTACTAAACCACTCTTCTGCAAAGAGACGAAAATGGAATTAGCCCACTCTAGTTCTCACTGGCTCTGTTGCGTTCGACCTTTTCGTTGACCGTAAGATACAGTACTTCATTCACATAATTGCCAGATTGCCCGCAAATCAATTGTTTTCTTTTACATGGTGAACTAAAATGACCCAAGTAATGACTCGACTTGCAGAAAGTTAGCGGAGACCGGACTTGCTTGATTTCTGCAGCAGCAAGTTGAAGGCTCAGACTCAATGACTTAAGTACGACTTGCGGCCTCCTCCTTCCCTGCTCTGGCCGAGAACCTCGTCTTTCCGAAGAAATGTTGTTATTTTACCCTGCAATTCCTGATAAGGATCAGCTACCCGGCTCCTCTATTTTGAGAGCTGAGCGATCGCAAGGATGTGGGAAAAAGACTCAGTTTGGGTTCTATTTTAAAGTACATTACATTACATTTGCTCCAAAGGGACTTTGGATTCCAAGTACTGTAGTTGAGTCTCAGGAAAGGTCACCCTGAAGGCACGCTCTTTACTTTTTCCTGTAAGCGTGAGAGCAGACAGGGACCATCTTGGTCCACAAGCTTCATTCTCTGTGATGAATGCTCTCATTAGGAAATCAGTGAGCAGCCCAATTTTGCATTGTCACCAAATGGCGCGCTTGAAATGGAAGTGGGTGGCAGCACATCACGGAAAGTGAAGAATACAACTGCAAAGTTCTTTTTTTGTTTTGCTTTTTTTTCTTCCCCACAAAGGTTAAATTGGCCTTAAAATCTGGCAAATCCAAGGGCTTCTACAAAGTCATTGGAGGTCACGGCCATCTATTGCAATCCAGTCGTGGAATATGTCTCCATTTTGTGGACTTTAGGGATTTTGTTTTTCTTCTCTCGCTTGACCTTTCAAAGCAATTTTCCGTCGGGATTGTTTGAACGCACGGATCGTGACAACAATCCATCTGACCGCTGATTGTTTTGACCCATGAGGGTTAAAAAAAAAAAAAAGAAATCTTATTGTGATGACACCATCCGCTTAAGTGATATTCCATTGATAACCCCTTTGGTCAGAAATGGAAAAAAAACAAAAAAACAGACGCGAGCAAATTGAATAAAGTCGATGTCGATACTAGCGACAAAACGAGAAGCTGACTGGCAGCAAAAGATAAAAAAAAAAAAAAAAAAAAAGAGATCAATACCAAGCAGGGAAGAATAACAAATAAGAGCATCTTGGAATTATATATTTTTAAAAAAAAACAGCCTCTCACGATTGCCTTACTCCAATCCCAGCGCCATTAATTCCACTCCGTACAGATGTAATCACAACAAGTAATGAGTAATTAGGTTACTCGGAGGCTGGCGTTTCACAAAGCGGCTGTTCTGTACATTCGGGAATAACGAGGCGCGTAATTAAAGGCGAGCCTCCTGCTTTGGCTCTCTGTTGATTGAGTTGTGCTCAAATTTACTCAAGATGTCACTCTCTCCTCCTCGATCACCAAAAATGGAGTGAAGACAGTTGCATTATGAAGTGCACGTTTTCATTTTTTTCATATCTATGGGCTTCAAACAGTCATTGTCTGCAGACGGTGTTCAATAAAGTGTTACAAATGATGGTGACATTAAGAGTTCTGTTGTAGAATTGGAGGTACTCTGCAGAAAATAGCTGTAATTCCTAAATGGTGAAATGTCATATTTAGGTCCACACTTCCCATTCTAATTTCTTTATATCAAATATCATGTTAAAATACTGCGTGTCAAATGAAATAGACATCGAGATTACAAGTAAAGAGAGCAGCTTTATTTCCCTCAGTTTCTGTCTGTTTCCTTCGATGCAAAATTCAACAGGAGAGCAACAGAGATGCGCGGCGGACGGATGACTCATCTCTTTTTTTTCCTTCTCCACCCTGTAAATCTAAAATGCCAGCGTGCAATCAAGAATCAGCTTCCAATTATAAGCTCCGTTCACTTGAATGAGATTCAACCACTGAATCCTTCAATCACGCACGATAATGTTTATGCCATGACGAAATGAGCCCTTTCTAATTATAAAGTCAGTTGGCTCCTAGAACAGCTGAACTTTATTTGGGGTTAGAAGCACTTTAAACGGTGGGAGTTGTGTGCTGACTTCCATTGAATATGAGTTTGAATGTCATGAACTGAACACGGCCAAATCCCCAGTTTGTGGCAGTTTCTGGTATGGGCAATATGTGTCCTCAGTTATAAGAGAGTGTGCACACTTGTGCAACCACTATCTCAGTTTGGAGCTGTTTTTCTTCAGTTCTAACTCAAGGCGGAAGGAATTATGAACAGTTCCAAGTGCAGGTCGGTGTTAGCATAAAACCTGCTTCTGCTAGAAAGCCCCCCCCCCAAAAAGAGCAGGGAAAGCCTACCAGAGCACTAAGTGAACTTTATTTTGGTTCAATCGCGGACACTTTAAATAGTGGTAGATTTGCAGTGAACGCAGCCACGTCCCAGTTATGAGAGGGTGTGCACACTTTTGCAAGCACATGATCTCAGCGTTTATTTTCAAGGGAAAGCGCAGTGACGGATGGGTCATGTTTTTGAGCGATGGAAATCCAAAATGCCAGCGTGATATATGTGCGTTCTTATTTTTTTTGGGGGGGGGGGGGGGGGGGGGAACGGGGGAGCGAGCGTGACGCTGACGCGCGTCTGCGTCCTGGAGGTGGGCCGGGGCGGAGGAGCTCGACGCTCGTAAGCGCCACCGTGCGTCGTCTCGCACAGCGCCACAACAATGGGCACCGCGCGTTTGGCTTCCCGAAAGACCCGCAGGGGCGTCGAGCGCGTCCGATCGGCGACCGAAGCGAGCCCGCTGGAGCTTTTTCGCTGACCGGCATCAGGACCGCGGACCGCGCGCGCGCGCGCGCGCGCTGGCTCGCTCAACTTCCACCCGCCGCTTCTCCATCGAGTCATGTCTGATCCGGAGCGATGGGCAAGTTTGACGACAACGAGAGGATAATCCTCAACGTCGGGGGCACCAGGCACGAGACGTACAAGAGCACCCTGAAGACGCTGCCGGGGACGCGCCTGGCCCTGCTCGCCTCCGACTCGGACATCGGCTCGGTGCTGGATCAGCTGCAACAAGTCCCCGGCTTCATCGAGTACAACGCGCGGACCAACGAGTACTTCTTCGACCGCCACCCGGGCGTCTTCGCCTACGTGCTCAACTACTACCGCACCGGCAAGCTCCACTGCCCGGCGGATGTGTGCGGACCGCTGTTCGAGGAGGAGCTCTCCTTTTGGGGCATCGACGAGACGGACGTGGAGCCCTGCTGCTGGATGACGTACCGGCAGCACCGGGACGCTGAGGAGGCGCTGGACGTGTTCGAGCTCAACGTGGACAACGGGGAGCAGGAGGACGACGACGTGGGCAAGAGGCTCGGCATCGAGGACGCGGCCGCGGACGGGAGTGGCGGCCTGTGGAGGAAGTGGCAGCCGGTCGTCTGGAATCTGTTCGAGGACCCCTACTCCTCCAGGGCGGCCAGGGTAAGGACGCGCGGAGGATTCTGGTCGGCTCACCCGAAAGCACCTTATCGCTCGAGAACAGAGCTTCTCAAACTTTTTACACCCCAGAACCCCCCCCCCCCCCACACACACAAAAACAAAAATACAAATAAAAAAATACTTTGCTCTCCAAGTACCACCGTGACCATCATAAAAAATGTCAATCTTGTAGTAGACCTACGTGTTCATCAAAAAGGCAAAAATATATTAAATGTTATTGTAGGACTATGGGCGGCATGGTGGACTACTGGTTAGAGCGTCAGCCTCACAGTTCTGTGGACCCGGGTTAGATCCCCGGCCCCGCCTGTGTGGAGTTTGCATGTTCTCCCCGTGCCTGCGTGGGTTTTCTCCGGGCACTCCGGTTTCCTCCCACATCTCAAAAACATGCATTAATATGTGACTCTAAATTGCCCGTAGGTGTGACTGCGAATGGTTGTTTGTTTGTATCTGCCCTGCGATTGGCTGGCAACCAGTCCAGGGTGTACCCCGCTTCCTGCCCGATGACAGCTGGGATAGGCTCCAGCACGCCCGCGACCCTAGTGAGGAGAAGCGGCTCAGAAAATGGATGGATGGATGTAAGACTATGTCACATAACACTGTGCTTAAATATGACGAAAATGAAAAATGTGTACTTGTGGGGACTTTGCCCATTAAAAAAATAATAATAATAAAACAAACACTTTTTGTCAACTTTATCTGGCCTGACAGTCAAACTTTAGTAAAAAAAACAAAACAAAAAACAAACAAAAAAAAAACTTGTCCTCTCTGGTCCAATTTTGCACCCTTTATTAGATTTTTAAGAAAACACAGCGTCAGAGGAAAAACAACCAATCCAAGACAGAAGGCGTGAACGACGAGATGTCAGTAGCTGTGGCGTAATATCCACCCCGGAAAGTAAAAAATAGGGGTCTGAGACGAACAAACAAAAGCAGAGCGACCTCAAGCGGCTGAGGATTCAAAAGCAACGTGTTTGCTCAACAGATAAGTTCAGCACCCCTTTTTGATATTTCATTGATTGCACAGTACAAAAAATACAATTTCAAACCAATAAAATTTCATGTTATGGTAACACTCCATTACGAATTAGCGAATGTCAGCTTGTTGAGCGTGCTGAAGCTTTCTTAGTATTGCTAGCCAAATGTATGTCAACAAAAATATAAATAAATAATAAAAAAATCCATTTTAAAAAAAGCACTTCAGCGGTTCAATTCAAATGTATTGCGTTTTATGAGATTTAACGTTAGCCGTGATGTAGCACATTTCAAGAAGATAACTTGAAATGTCGTATAGTTTTGAATATTATTTTTTCAAATTAGATTTTGCGACATGTTGGCGCCCACCCAGCAACGGACCCCTGTGCGGCCCCACGTAATGCACATGCCAGAAACTGCCATTGGTGATAATATAAATGTATCACGAGAAGGGGACATTTAAAAAAAAAAAAATGGATTTTATTATTTCAGTAGATTGTGTAAATCATGTCAGTCAGTTGTTTTTCGTCTAATGAACCCAAAAATCACCAAAAAACTGCATGCTGCCTAAACTGATATTGTGCTTGTGTTTTCGTCACGTATTCATATTCACACGCGCACACTTGTTGGCGGTGGGCTCTGCGTCACGTTCAAGGTGACCCAACGCTCACTTTTGTGCTACTTTATATAATATTGTCTACCTCAGAATATGGTTGCAATGTAAATAATGAGATTTTGACAACCTGCCTTGATTGTGAGTAATCCAAGCCCTAGAGCGATGATGAATCCGAAAATTCACTTATTATTTCCGCAAAAGTTCCATCCAGGACAATAGGTGACAAGCCTCCGCTGCCTACATATGTGTTGCTAAGATACTCGTCCAGTTGGATGCAATCGGAGCAGCTTTGCAGATGGACTCCACTTCCTCTTTTGGCAAAACAATGAACTCACCTTTACAATTCTGCACTTGTGCAAACAAAAGCTGTATCAGGCTATGATGCACATAACACAGGCAGTTGGGGTCAACATATTTTTGGGGGGTGTGTTTACATTGTTGTTTTCCGATGACCGAAAGGTACTTTATGAGGTTTTTTTTTTTTTTTCATTTCCAGGCGAGCCCAAAGCCCAAAAGCACAAGACTGTCCCTTTAATGGACTTGCTTGCAAGTGCTCGTGCCAGCAGTCGTGTTTCTGTGGGCTCCCCACGCTCTTTCTATTGTTGTAGCCATCCAGTTCTCGCTTCCCTCTCACACACAGCCCTCTTTAATCTGCATGCAGTGCGACCCGAAACATGTGAGAATATCTGTTTTAATGTTTGTTTGCTTGGTTTTTTTTGTAAAAAAAAAAAAAAAAAAAAAATTTGCAAGAGTGTTAGGGCCACGCTGAGAGAGAGAGAGAGAGAAAAAAAGACACATTATGAGAATACAGAATGAAGTTATAATTACAGGATAAATTATGAATTCTATGAAAATGAAGTTGACGTTTTTACATAGAGTCGTAATATTACAAAAAGACATAAAAATATAGTACTATATTTGATGAATAAAGTCATAACATTCTCATTGTAACAAACTCACATTTAAGTGTTAATAGAATTATGTCAGAATTCTTACGAGAATAAAGTTTACCGATTACTTTTTTACAAGAATAAAGTCGAACTATCACGAGTTCATTGCGTTTGTATTTGTATGGAAATTTTGATATTGTCAAAATTACAAGTTTGGGCTCAGAATATTACAAGAAGAAAGTTGTAATTCTTAAGAGAATAAACTATACAGAATACATACTTTTAGTAGAATAAAGTAATCATTTTACAAGAATAATGTCTTACTTATATGAGTCTGTTGCATTTACAGTGGTGTGGGAATTCTGATATTCACCTAAAAAATTCTGACTATGCTCGTGATATGAGAATGAAGCTGTAATTTTTGTCACATAAAGTAATAATATGACAAGAATAATGTCATATTTAAAGCATGAACTTGTACAGGTAATATTGCAAGAACATAAGGTGTTGATATTAATCGAATCAAGTCGTAATTCGTCAGAGAATAAACTTTACGGATTGCATAAAGGAAGAAGAATAAAGTCATACATAACTAAATTAATATAGCGACTATGATCACAATGATCGAAGTTACCTTTGTCTTTTTTCTCGTAACTTTCCAACCTGATGTCTTGTGGTGTTCGAACTTTATTCTACTTCCGACATTGCGACTACTTTCCCCCTCGTAATGTTGTGATTTTTGTTTTGTTTTGTTTTTGTTTTTAAATTCGCTGTTTCCCTCAGACTCCTTTGTAAAAATACTGCGTGTGAATTTATGGTTGTGTGTGGGGATTTTTTGGTGTTCATTTCCTGTGTGTTAATTAGTGGATTTGTCCCTCTCATGTTTCTGTAGTTGGCCCTGGCTGGATTGTGATGGCAACAAACTAAACGAAAGACAAATTGCGACCGCCATCGATTTCATTTTCTACGTCTGCACTGCGAGGCAGATGTTTTACTGCCTGTACTTTAGTACCACCCCTGCCCCCCCTTTCCCTTTGACTCGCCCTCACCCACGCAACCCCGTCCCCCCCACCATTTCCGTTTCCTATCCCCGTCTACGATCGCATCGGAGACCGACGCTTGCTTTCTGCCACTTAAGAGGTTGAAAATCCAACCTGTCTGGGCGCCGCCCGCCTGAAGACACCGAAGCCGGGCTGCACGCTCAGCCTCTGTGTTGTCATGGCAACATCATTGCTCATCACCACGGCCTGTTTTCACCGGGATCCGTCTGCTCTGTGAAACACATTGATTTCCGAAACCTGCTAGACCGTGAACCCCCTTATTGCTCGGTTACCCCTTGGCGTGCCAGCTTGTTAGTTTCCAGGCGCTGATGCATTGAAAATGAAGCGCGTTGGAGCGTGACTCATTCAAACCACATGTGCATGCGGGTATTTTGGCGTCTTTGCATCGTGTTACCTGCTGTAGGTGGCGCCAACATGTTGCTCGCTTGCTACCGGTAACTTGACAGACCGTTTCCGTCGTAGCTGGTCGCTACATTTGAACTCGATCTATATGCCATCCAATCCAAATCACAGGTATCTGCTGTGATACAGTTAACAGTTAATAGGAGGTTGAACATTAAAAGATTTTGTTTTTGAGATCAAATATGAGGACAAACTCACTGGGACACCTAAGAAGTGAAAGTCTCTGCGAAGACTTTGTAGAATCGTGGTTTAATTCATTCCAAAAGTTTTCGATGGGGTTCGTTTAATTCTTTACTGAAGTAAAATTGTCCAAAAAGTCAGTACTGGGAATGGGACAAATGTGTGCGTCTGAGCTGTCGGTAAAAGACGCAATGTGAAATGGGAATTTCCCCGAAGTTCACAGCAACGTATTCTGGTAAGAGGAGGGAGGGAGGGGGGGGGGGGGGGGGGGGGGGGTGAGGTGGGGGAATGCAAAGTACTCTCCAAAAACAACAGTCTCTGTTTATTAAACCGACAAAGAAGGCCACCGCATCAACGGAAGGGTCAGTTAAAGTGGCGCACATCCTGACCAAGCACAAAAAAGCCCTTCACCGAACGGGATCAATAAAGAGCCAGGAATCATGATTCTGGGAGCATAAAAAATAAGATCGGTTGACATATTTGTGTGAGTCACCCTTTTGATGAGTTCATCTTAGTTATTTTACGCAATATGAGTCCTGTACAGTGAATGCCCGCAATTTGCGGGGTATTGTGATCGAGCTCAGCCCCAAATAGTAACTGAAGCACCCCCTGAAAAAAAAGGCATTTCTAATTGCCTCTATAGATGTCACAAGATGGTGGCGAAAGACTTAAAACAGACAGGATCGTAAAGCACTAACACCATGCATCTAGCATGCACACAATTATGAACCCATGGTACATCGACGATGGCATTCAGTCGTTAAAATTATTTAAAACAAACAAACCGCCTTCACGAGGCCCCTCAATAGTATTAGCTAGCATACCAGCCTAAATATGCAGGTGTATGCAATGTATTTTTTAAAATTATTGATGGATCTAAGAAATGTTACACAATATAAATGGCCAGCCACGAATAGTGAAAATTTGCAAATAGTTGAAGCCCCGCTGAAAGAGGGTTGCAATAACTTATAGATGCCAGAAGATGGTGGCAATAATGCACATTTTTAATTGTGTTATATGAAAAACAAGCATATTCATTCTCGCTACGGAAATGAAGAATTTTAATAAATCTGTCGTGTAAAAGTAGCTCACCGAAACAAACAGTTGGAGACCCCTGATGTTACCTTTGAGCAGGACCACAGGTGTTTGAGGGCCCTGCCTCATTCGGAAAACCCCGTCGAACCCCGTTGAGGCGGAAACAGACGCGGAGGCTAATATAGGCCGACGCGTACACAGCAGCGGACCTGTCGCCCGGCTAGGAAGGCGGGGCAAGCGTCTGTCCGAGCGTGGGCGGCGACGGCACGCTGCTGGGCCTGTTTGGAGCCGCTGTCAGTCATGTTAAGCCGTCCCGCCAATCACGACGGCGTGCCGATGCTGTTAACTGTAACAGCTTGGCGTATTAGAGCAGTGTATCACGGGAACGGGAGGTTTGTTGTTGCTTCGGAGTCAACACACTGACGCTAACGTCGTGCTATTTGGGTTTATTAGTCACTGTTGATGCTACTGGAATGTTTTCTTTCTCGTCGGTGCCCTTCGATATGTGCGACAGCTGAGTTTTTATATGGACAAAATGGTAAGCAGAAACCAACATTCAAGGGGAAAAAAAACAGACATTCTGTAATGTTGATAATGTCGCTATCATTTGAGATAAATTGGCAATAAAGTACAGCCAGATCCACTAAAGTTGAATGCCCCTGAGGTCATACTCTAAGGTTTTGCTTCAGTTATGACATACAAGTACAGTCCAATATTGCACTCAGCACTTTTTCTTTATTTTTTTCTTTTAGCTAGTGTGCCGGTACATCTTCATGTTAATACAAGTGAATATTAATTGTCATCTTTTTTAAATGTGTGAAACATTGATAGATTTGACAGATTTGGACTTAGACCAATGTTGCACTGCTTTGTTTATTAATTATGCTCTCCCCCTCCCAGTTAATTACATTGACACCACTGGATGTTTAACCAGGATATGAAAAAAAAAAAACATTTATTTGGTAAGCAAACATCCGTAACATCCTCTTATTTCTTCTTCATTGGTTCCTGGGTGAATCATATGATAATATAGCGCACATCAGTGACCAGCAACGATGAAATTGCAGAAATATGTTTGCAGACAGAATAAGAAAAGAGACAGAGGCCTGTTGGACAGTTAATTAAGGCGACTCCTTCAAGTATGCATGAATGGAGTTTTTCCTTCACAGTTGCCGGCTAAATCCGGCATCCCATCGGGCTTTTCACTCCCTGTCTTGTCTGTTGTCCTCATCTCTTTCCCCCCCCCCCCCCCCCCTCATCACACACTCTCAAATGCAAAATGAAGAACTTGCTCACTCACTTGCAAAGGGACTTTTAAATTATTTGGCGCCAGAAGTCATGCACCAGATCCGGCATCCACGAGAAGTTAGTCTGACGACGTCCGTTTCCGTGAGAGTTTTTAAACGTCTTTAAGTGGAGAAGAGCAAATTGAGCCACTGAGACCTCGAGTAGGCGAGCTGCATTTTGGCTATTTTAGATAAAAGGCATATCTTTCAGATGAATACTGGTCCAAATCAAGGTTTAGTTCCAATTTTGACAAAAACGGGGCAGTCCATTATTACACTCAGCACGGTTTCGTTTAGTTTGGGTGCCCGTGTGTCTGCATTTGAAATAAATATACAATTGGTGGAAGATCAGATAAATAATTCACGAAGCTATTAAAGAGCTAAATTATGACACAACCCTTTGGTCAATGGTCGGCATGACTTGCATTTGTTTGTAAATGAATGCACTCCTCTTTGTTCCGCTAAACAGTTTTGTGAGGCTTGAGAGGCAAAATCTAAAAAAAAAAAAAAAAAAAATCAAATTTGCTCAGTCTGCAAAAATAAGCCAACATTATTTTAGCATGAAGGAAGTGTTGAGTCTTGAACTTTTTGCAGGTCAAACCCCTGATGGCTCCAGGATTATACAGAAGATGTGCTTTTAGTTGGGTTCGCGTCATATGTATCATGCATTTATGGATGCGAAAGGTGTGCGCCTCGTCTCGGACCACCGGCAGAAGCGGTGATGCGCCACCCCCGTGTTAAAATTCATATGAGCTATAAGCCATATGTTTAGACCCAATGCTGAATAATTCATGTGTATCATATTTGTTCCGAAAGACCGAATGTTTCCCAAGGACAACAGATTGACTGAAAGTTCTTGTTTTGCACAACCCCGAGGCTCTTTCCTTTAAAGGGATAATGCAAATTCTCACCGTCAGGCTCATATGAGTTTCCTGAGACTTGCCCCCAGCGGGCTTCTGTACCACAAACAGATTGTAGAAATGGATAATTGCCTTAAACCTGTTTTCTTACTACAGTAACACACAATAGAGGCAAAATATTTACACTTGACTGTCACTAGGATAGTGAGTTACATCATTGTTGATTCATTACATGTTACGTTTTCTCAAGCCATCCTAAAAGATGTAATATGAACAGTTTGACATTAAAGTAACGTTACGATTTAGAAAATACAGTGACTTGTAATAAGAGGTGGATTCCAGTAGGGGTAAGGCCTTTATTTTTTTTTTACAAACACTTTAAAAGTTCACAATATCACTTTCAAGCAACAGCTGAAGAAGGGAAATTTGCAACCAAAAAAAATTGGACCTTTAGGCAGTAGGACTGAGAGTGACGAAGAATGAAAAAAAAAAATGAACACAAACAAAATAAAAGATGAACAAAAGAGAACAAAATCATAGCAGCAGCTCAGAGGGTGACGGTGTTCATTTTCAACACGCTCATATTTATTTGCAAGGGATCACATTTATTGCACATTTGTCTCTCAGGTGACACTCGGCTGCTCCACAGCTTTGATCTGAAAACCTCATTTGTCATCAACTGTCTGAGAGAGTTTTCGAATAAACAGGCAGATTGGAAACTGATGCATGAGACACTTTGTAATTAATGAGTCACAATTAATCACATTTCAATACAATTGACACACACAACAGTAAAATTTGTCGTATGTATTTCAGAGTTGAGGAGTGGATTCAGTCACGCGCGAAATAAAACTGAAAAATGAGATCTCACCCGCATCCAACTTATACACAGTTCTTGAAAATGTGGCTTAGTGTCTGACCTCCATGTGCCCGTATACCCTCACTACAGCATAAATTATATAGTGGTAATAATTGATTCTTATTTCCTCATTGAAATTAATGGAAATGCCGTGAATCTGTTCAAGCCCCACATTGTGCTCCTCCTGGTGTGCATGCCTTTGCCACCGGGGGCAATATAATACAGACTTAAAGAGAAACAAAGAAGAGTATCACAACTAAGTGACTGCAGTAATATTAGTCATTTCTGTCTACATGTCTTGCTGCACATTTTGTGTTCAAGTGTCGTTTCTTAAAGGGTTACAACTACTGCAACATCCGTGCTAGTTTCGTTAACCCGCCTATGGCAGTTTGCATTATTTGTTGGCATCAAGCTAGCAGACATTCAAAGGGATATGGTTTGTCATAAATACACGTAATTCTTTTAGTTTTATGTTTCGCTTGACAGTAAACTTCAACTGGGTTCAGAATTGAGGCTGCGGTTTGACTGGTTTCATTTGGGAAGTTGGGAACATGGCGAGATGCGCTCCAAAATAAGGTGTATGGATAAAAGATGATGCTTTTGCGTCAGTGTCAGTCTTCACGTTGGACCAGTGGGAATACAAAAATGATTCACGTCTTGTTCTGTTGGCTTCACATGAGAGCCAAATGACCCCCGACCCTGCAGTGCGGCGCAGCAGACTTTTGTCTCTCTGAAGTTTCTTTCATGGTTCAGTGTGCGCGACCCGGCAGAGGCAGTCCTATTAGTAATTCTCGAGCGAATTCAGTCTTCTGGTGACCGGAAGGGCCCTCTAGACCTGCTCATCAGACTCCCGGGCAGAGGATGATGTTCATGCCTGATTCCGCTCACTCTGTAACAAGACGTGAACAAGAAGTAGTGCTGCAATGTCCCGAAGCAAAATCTTAAAAGGGCCCATACCTGAAATGTCGCGGCCATTTTAAAGTAATGCGTACTGCAATTACAGTAACAAACAAGTACGTGCAGTGGTGGTGCCTTGCTAAAACAAAGAGAATTACGTACACGTCGTGTACTTATAACCACCTTTGCCCAAAGTCTGCTTAGCTTAGCAGGCTAACGAATACCATCTAGGTAGCGATGTTATATAGTTTCAAGCAACGGATAGTTGAACACAAACTGTGCCGCAACCCACATAGACACACACTATAACAATCCACAGGCATGTGTACTTTATCCTAAAACAACCAATCGTACTGGAGCTAACTGAGTCACTTAAAGTAGTTGTGAAACTCTTCTTCGTTTGTGTCTGCATGAGTGTATTATACGGCCCCTGTGGCCAAGTAGCTCACGACCGAGGGAGCCACAATGAATGAATCATGATGAACAAAATGATATTCAATTTAATTATGTATATAAAGAAAAGGACCGGATTAATGGCACTTACGTTCATTTCAATGGGGAACGATGATTTGAAATACGATTTTCAACACTTTACATTTGTTAATAACTAATAAAATGAACAGACCCACATAGGGACTGACCAATAGTATCAATTTGTTAAACAATACGACATTCACCAAATTTGAAGATAGGTTTCCACTCTACAGCAGTGCTCATTTCAGTTGCGTGTTGACACATACAATGTGGATTACAAATAAATGTGATCCTGTGTATTTCAAGTCCAAATATTGCACCACTATGTTATAAATGGCCTCTTAAACTTGATTCAAACAAGCTACACGAGTGAAAATTACTGACCGTACGTCCAACAAATGAGACTACATGACATCGTACTGAACAGATTCTGTTGTATAATAATAACTAAATCTATTATTCCTGTTATACAGTTCAACAAGTCCATTTTAATCAACAGGCATCGAAATATCTTAATGTCCTTGAGAACTTACAGTGACACCCTAGAAGGCTGAAACTCTGCGATCGAGGATGGATTTTTAGCTGCGGCAAGCACAAAGTGTATTCCTGCCAAAGTCAAATTGTTTACCTCCAAATCAGTCCCAGTTCAGTATCGGGGTGAAAGTGATATCTCAGGACACGCAATGACTTTGCAGTTTTTTGTTTTGGTTTCTTTTGCTTCCTGCTACCTATCATCTTCACCCTGTGTCCTGCTTTATTTGTCAGTGTCCTACATAAGGTTGTCGAGATTGTAGGTCTTGCTGAACAGATATAAGCATTTTGTTCACAATTTAAAACAGTTCTCATGTGTCCAATTGACATGCTTTTGTCGAAATCAAGAATTATAGCACCAAACATTTTACCAGCTCAGCTAAGTTTTTTTTCTTAACATGAGCACTATGAGTGCCATTTATCTGAAACCCTGACTTCTTAACCACCACTCACGTCTTATTATTTGGAAAAAAATCCAAACATCTTTGGCGACGTTATAAAATGAAAAACATTTTTCTCTGGTAGCAAGAAATAAATCTGTTTTGAAAAGAATGCAAAACCCACCACAAACTGTTAATGGACAGATTTAGTACCCGCCATCAATTTTTTTTATACCTCTATACCTTAATTGCCCTTGTCCTTTTTAACATACTGTTGACGAATCCATCAAAAATACCAATGTACTTGCTAAAAAAAAAAATAATCTTTTTACCAAGTTTTCTGATAACCTTTAAATATGACTTCAGCAACTATGCTATAAGGCTAACAAATGCATCATGGCATTATAAAGAGAAACTAAAACATGGAATCAGATCTCCTCAGATCAGAATGTCAAAACAAATCAATATGAATCGGATGCCTACCGGTGCGGGCGCAGAGTGAATGGACGACACAACGTAAAAAAGACGTAGAGATGGTTTAAGTCACCTGTGGTTGGATTTTGTACGTTGTGATCAATAGCAAATTTCGCATTTTTTGTTGTTGTTAAATCTGCTCACAATATTTGATAGCATAATAATACTAGCTATCGCTTGGTTTAGAAAAAAACACAACCGACATTCGGTTTGTAACCTATTTTTAAAAAAGATTTGTGCAAAGAAATTTTGAAATGATTTATATGGGGATTGTATCTCAAAATCCTTTTTTTACTACAAGTACATTTCCGTCTGAACTTTTACTTTAGTTCAGGAGTTGAAACAGTACTTTTACCGCCATCTTTTTAAAATAAGCCACTACGTACTCTGGGCAGCAATTGGATGTCAATTTCACATCTCCACTATTTATGCAGCCTGTATTACTGTACGTTAGTGGAAAAAATGTCACATTTAAATGTTGTGGTGTCTGTGGTCACACTCGCAAGCCAGCACGTAACTATAACCCTCTCCTCTGAAGCACCCTCATTTACCCGCTCTCGTCAGACACGGGCAATTATGTTTTTTTTTCTCCGCCTCAAACCGCAGCTCACGTTAGAGGTGTACATAAGTGGTCATTGGCAAAGAAGAGGTGCTTCATCTTTATCTTTCTTGGTTTAACTCTTGTCACTTCTTCAACCGGTTGAGAAGCTTGATTTCCATTTCCTCAAGTGAAGGCGATATTTAACCCTTGCATGCTGTTCGGGTTTGACTCATTTTTGACAGCAAAAAAAAAATGTCCTAAATGTCATTCTTTCTCCCTAAAGTTTGATGAATTTTCCAGAAGTGACCCACAATACGCAAAAATGAACATATTTTAAAATATCATTCTTTTCTACAGGTGCTACAAAGTTTGACCAGTGTCTACCACCACATTGGTCCAAAACTTGCGCCGGTTGATCTTTGAAGGGTTGCGAGGGCAATCTCGAAACAGTAAGCGTGCAAATCATGGACGTCTATTTAAAATTATTTTCACGGGGTAGTTGGAAACAGTCTCAAGAACTGTCTGCATTTCCACCACATTTGCGACCATGCAGTGTGTAAGGGTTAAAAAAAAATGCATGCGTACGTGTGGAAATCGAGAAGACCATTTCTGTCAGAGTAGTTATGACGCGAATCGTCTCCGCTCCTGCTTTTGATCTTCGACTGCCAGACGACAGGAGGTTGTTAACGCTGGCGGTGCCCTGCCTTGACGCCATCTGGGCAGCTTTTGCGCTCCACTCCCGCCATCACACCGCCATGCTAATGCACTTCCTGTAGCAGGCGGTCGTACAGTACTCATTGATCGCGGGATGACGACAGAATATACTGTAGATGCTAAACTGTTGCTGCAAATAGGTGCCTCTGTCCTGCTCAGCGCCCGTGGAAATGTCATCACGATCTGCTGAATATTAGCCTCGCGGTTGTTCACCATCACTAATGTTTCTTCATCCTTTCACTCTGTGATTGATGAAGTTGTTTATGGGTTGTGATAAATTAGGTTACTCAAGTGTATGCGAGAGGCCAGCGCTGAAGCCTGCTGGATGCGTCAAAACCTTTGTACTGAAAATTGATGTGGTGCGCGTTGAAGAGAACGTTGATCCCGCTCCATTTTCCCCATTGAATCGTAATGATCCGTTTCGGCTCCAATAAAACTGCCACGCGGTTACTAACGCCTCCCCGATGCTCCTTGTGAGTGTTTTCATTTTGTGTTTGACTGTTGGTGCTGTTCAATTAACATCTGAACGGGGGGGGGGGGGGGGTGCGAATCAACCAAGCGATGGTATCGTAAATGGAAAAACTTACACAACACTCATAACTCAAGGTCTGTATGAATGTGAAAATATTTGCAGATTACCATTTTGTTAGATTAATAGTGCCAATGTGAGACTCCAGTTGCGTGCCTTGTATATGCAAACTTTGCTCTTCTTAATCTGGGCTTGACTGATGTCATATTAATTTATCGAAAACAAAATGACACAGTATTTACATACTTGTTGCCTATTTTCCCCAGAGTTTATTTATAGTGACACACTACATCAGTTATTCTTTTCAAAACTGACACTCATTGCAACAAATACACCAGCTTCAAACACCCGGATTTGTAAAGACTTCCTTCGCTTTAAAAATGTGTTTTTTGCCTAATACGTTAAAAAAGTACATTATAGATAAAATAGAAAACAAGGCCACTTGATTGATCGAGCGGAGCCTATATCCAAGTCATTTTTCTTTCAGCCATCACACCCATGCGGAAACTGTCGCCAGACAGCGACAAGGCCGTCACAAATTGTTCAAATGACCATTAAGGTTTTGGCCGGCAGAATAGTCGTCTGGTCATAGAAAGTGAGGACTTGTTTCACTTGACATCTCGGTCCCAGCATTTTATCTCACCCCTTTTGTAGTGACGACCAATTTTAGTTTTCATTAGGTTTAAGGTCCTCTTTTGTTTATGTGTTATTTTGCTAGAATCCTTCGGTTGTTGGGGTGACTTATTCTCTCAACTTCCCTTTCAGAAAATATTCAAACCCTGTTCCCAACCAGCCAATCCATCTAAGAATTTGTCTTGGGGTGAAAATTAGCAAGATATTTGAGCAGCAATTGCCAGGGTCTGCTTTTGTGAGGAGAAAATATAGCTTTTCCTCGTATGAGGACTTTCCCTTCTTTGGAAAACGTTCCTCTGTTCCTGCCGGTGGGTCTGGCCTGCCTGTGGGGATAGGGAGCACATTAACTGCAATTTTGCAATAAACGTAACAGTTGTTGCACATTTTGTCCACTGGAGGCCACACTGACAGCCATTTAAATGACCACTTACCACTTCAATGACATTCTGAAATTGGCTGTTCATTAGGATTTGATGCCTGATATCGATGCACTTGTGAAGTTTCAGGAGCATATAAAATGCTGTGCCTCCTTTGCACTACATTTCTGTGAAATTGAATACCTCCTGTAGAAATTTGAAGACACTGAATATTGCAAAATATCAGTCGACAGCTTTAGTTCAAATGAGATTGTTTTTTTTTTTCATGCACTGCTACAACTTGTATATATTTTATGTATACATTTACAAGGTAGTGGGACAACTGTAAAACCTTTGAAAAGTTTGCACTTCACTGTGTATGGTATGGTGACTCAATTGAGGTTGTCAAGCTATCCAGATGAATGTGGAGATTTATGTACATTTTAAAATAATTCCTAGATCTTAACAAGTAGATCCAAATAACCTGGATATTTTTGGGGACATATTATAACATGACTGGGTATTTTCAGTATGTCTATTTTTCACCATTAGTGTAAAGTAGTGCAACAGGAAAGGGTGGGATGAGTCACAGCATTTCTCTGGAAGGAACGTGGACCCACTTACCCAGTTCGGTCATAGCAGATTTGGCAACAGCTCTCCAAGTTCATCATCATCATTCAAAAAATCTTTGCTCCATTTGGTATTCTTTCTCTTTTATAGCGTTGTTTTTCGGCCTGTTAATTTTTTTGCTAAAGCGAATAGCTTGTTAAAATCCAAAGTGCCCAGATAATGGAGGCTCTGTGGGAAAACCAAGCGTAACAAATGAACCCACTTTTGTCGCTTTTTGAATGAAACCTTTCTTGCAGTTGATTACACAGAGACGTGCATCACTAATCTGCATGAAACTGCCATAAGTAGGTAACCTTAATCCACAGTAACATATTTTGGCATGCCACGACAGGTGAAAAAGGACCAAAACCAGCATTGACCTCCACTAAGGCCAAACAATCCAGAGTTTTAACAGTAATTTCAGTCAAGAATGTATATTGTTAAATAACCTTTCTTGGATGGCTTTTTTTGCTGCTTTGCAAAAGTGTTAGTTTGGTAGATTACGTGTACATTACATGATATATTTCTCGCCCAGTACATAATTTTTCATTCAATTGAATCAGATCAAAAAAAACATAAACATGCTTTATCTTTGTGTTGACTGAAAACATTGTGAGGCTCTGAAGTAAAAGGATGGATCAGCTAATTGGCTCCATGTTCCCTGAGAGTGACTTTACGGTAATGCTTCTTCCTCCTAGTCTGCGGCTGTACATGTTTAATGACTGAGAATACAGGCGAGAGTGACAAGGAGGTCTTGTAAAACTGTCTTGTCGAGAATGGAAGGCACCTGCACACGCGGGAGAACGATTAGACCATGGGAAAAGGTCGCGTTTTATAGGCCTGTCTTCTCACCCCTTTGAACAGTGGTAATTATGGCGTGGGGCGTCCAGACATAAGACCTTATGTTCCTTTTCACAATTGGAATAGTCAGCAACTGCCTGACTAGGTACGGTTTCCGACCTTAGTACAACTCATCTGTAGCCCGAAACCCCTTAGAGAGACCTTAAACCTGAAATACTGGCCTACACTCTGATAGGTACCGTGTCTTCTTTGCCAGTACCGGGTAGTACCATGTGCTGTTTCTAGTACCTGTTCAGCCAGGTCTGAGAATTCCAAGCCAATGCCATATGATGAATGTAAACGACTGCTAGTCTGGAAATCTTGAAACTGTACAAGATGTAAATGTGTCAATTCATCAGAGAGTGGTAACAGTGTTCAAGAGGGACCTTGAAACAGTCCCCAGAACTGTCTGTGTTCCCACCACAACAGTCCATTTTCTTTCTCCTCCAGTGTTATTTGTTAGCGTGTCTGACTGTATTCAATGTTTTTTGGAAAAGTAAAGGCCTTCCTCAAATCAAAAACTCGACGCCTGGAAGCTAAAGGAAGGGCTACTGAGGAACACAACACCATTCACATCTGAGCTGCTCTGTTTTTTGTTTTGTTTTGTCCCCCCCCCCCCCACCCCCCGTCCCCAAGTGCTACTATGAAATAACACTGCTTTCATCACCCTGATATCATTCCTGGAACTGTCAGCTGTCAGACAGTTCTAAATTCAGCCGTTGGTCTTTCTGTTTAATTCAGGGTTGGTAGATGCCAAGATTTAGCTGTGAATCAAACTTGCATGTACATTGGACAAAATTGTTGGTACCCCTGGACTTGAAAGAGGAACATTCAAATTGAACGGGCGGACAATACAAATGGTAACCAAAGAGCCTAGAACAACTTCCTTGGAGAATATCATTTAGACATATAAGACAAAACTGGAGCTTTTTGACAAGTTTCATCATATTTTTTTTTACAGAGACAAAAATGAATCATCCAAAAAAAAATACTGTGAAACATAAAGATGCTGGGGCCTCACTTATCAAAGAATGTGTAGTATACCTACGGACAAAACATTCTGCATTCTGGAGTCAGAAAGCTTGGTCTCAGTCGCAGGTCGTGGGCCCTCCAGGACAATGAACTAAAACACAGAAGAACAAAACACCGAACTATTCTGAAATGGCCTTCTCTAATCCCTCATGTAAATCCTCTTTAACATCTGTCGAAGAAGCTGAAACATCCAGTCTAGAGAATGATCCCTTCAAATCTCAGACATCTGAAGCGGTTTGCTCACAGTTAGTGCTCGATTGAGGTAATTTCCTCAAAAGGTTGCACCACAACATATTTGCTGTATTGTGAAAACCTCCGATTGTGGTAGAACAAAAGGGAAATTGTACAAAATGGAAGTTTTTAAGTTTCAAAGCTATGGATTCGGTGTAGAACAAAAAGGTCATTGTGTTCACGATCACAAACTTTGGAACTGTCACAAAGACGGACAAAGTCGCAGACCAAAGAGGACTACCCATCAATTTTTATGTGGAAGAGACACCCATTGCTGCGTAATGTTCAAATAATGTATGCAGCTGCGCTAAGGCAGATACATTTGTCTGAGCCCAAACCTTCTGGGATGTCTCCTGCCTGTGTGTTAATTACTTTGTGAGGATGCTAATGGATTACATTCTGCCATATAGCATGTTTGTACCCAGACATTGAGCCGGTGCAGCTTTCATTTCGTATTACTTCGACACTAATCCGAAAGTTTCTTTTTGGATTGAAGCTTATTTTCCAAACGTGTGTCATACCTTGAAATCCTGGTTTTCTGTCAAGCTCCTCCTGTGTTATCGTGGGATTGAATTTGAGCTCGGCGGCAGAATTTTCTCAAAGAATGCTGCATACACTTCCCGTCCACCAAAACAGGACATCACTGCAAGATCTCCAATATCCATGCTTCCGTGAGAGCAACGGAACCTGTTGAGCCAGACGAGGCGATCAATCAGAAATGGGCTTTGGCGAAAAACACAGACACACCAGGGATGAGCTCAGATTTGGCCAAGTCTCTTGGCTTTCCCTGTATACAGTGCCTCACTGACTTGGCCTACATTCACACCTTTTTTTCCCATCAGATGGATATTCTTAGACGGCTTTTTCAGGGTTACTCTTTCGGGACGGAGATCAGAATGCCAAAGTTGAGTCCATGTATTATTATTGTAGTATTTGATTTTCACAAGGCAACGAGCATCCTGGAACAAATTTCTAAACCTTTGATTTGGTATTTTGTTTGTGCTTTCTCTCATTATTCTTCCCCTGTTCCCTCAAATGAGATGGAATATTTTCCCCCTGACCTCTAAGACAGGATGTGTCGCCATACGATTCCAAGTCTGCCTGGCATTGATCTTTCTGGCAGAGCTTGTTCTTTTGTCTCCTTTGAAGGAAATGCTTCTTTTGAACATATCTGCTTGCCTGCACGGCTACACGCAAGCATAAAACGCCAAATCTCCCACAGTGATTGTCTGTTTGGCTACTATTCGCCGCAGGAGTTTTGCATGTAAATCCAGAAATATCCCTTTTTTCCCCCCCTCGTGTGAATTGTGCTGCTTTGCTCACGTCGTTTCCCTTTTCCCACCTTCCCCTCTGAGAGGTGTGGTGTTTGAAACAAACCAAAAAAAAAGGTTATTTTTAGCACTTTAATGAATAGACTTAGTGTAAAATGGCTGCAGCGGGAGGTCAGACACTGCTTATTTGTCGTCAGGGTGGACTAACCCCAAGGCGCAAAGTACCACGTCATGTAGTGTAACCAGAGGGCCCAGGCTTGGGGAAGCTGGCTCCTTCCACCTGCCCCTTCATGTTTTTCTGTCACACGCAGCCCTAAGGCATTTTAAAATAAAATAAGAAGAAAACTGAAATGTATCTACTCTCTAATGGTGTCTAGTGTGAATATTGCACAGCGCATATAAAGTGTTTCCTGTCCCCCTGGAGTATGGGGAGCCCCCAGCAACACGTGTCCTCCTTTTTTTCTTTTTTTTGGTCACAAGACCTGCAGGTATTTCCAGTTGATTTTACAAAACATGTTGAAAATGAGTTTGACGCCGCTTCTAGGGTTTTCTATCATTGAGTTTGCAATTCCTGACTCAACCCCTCCAATTCAACATCCACTGTTTTTCCCTTTGTGTCTGACCATGGATGGCTGTGACCTTGAGACGGGAGAATTTGGAGATCACAAACCCAGCGGAGAGTCTAGGGAGGGATTAGTGTTGATGTTTTCCTTGGCATGCTTTCATAGCAGAAGGTGACACCCAGACACAGTGGTGAGAGAGCACAAAACTAAAAAAACAAAAAAATTAAAATAATAATAATAAAAGCCATACATTCAGTTCAGGACCACATATCTTCTCTGAGAACCTTTTAAATGTGTTTTTGAAGCTTTTGTTTCCCTCCTGTATTGAAATCATCCATGCTCGTCCGCAAATATTGCATATACATTGACAGCTCTCGGCCTGACGTCTTATCATATCCCAGATCACGAACGTGCGAAAAGTCGAAATTTGGGGAATGTGGGAAATCGTTGCTAAAATGTCCTGAATGAGGGGAATAATATGAATAGGTGAAGAAATTGTGTGCAGGGTGTGCAGAGAGTTTTACTGTATTTAGTTCCTTTTTGAGCTCCAAGCTGTATTGATGTTGGTGTGACGGTGTAGGGAAGTAGTGTCTGTAATAATCATTGCCACGGGTTCCATCCTCTCTCCCCCTGTGTGTTTGTGTGCTCCTCTTCTAAGCCGGTTCTCTTTTGCCGTGGCTCTGCTCGCTTCCTCCAGGGTAATTGGCCTTAACTCGATGCGAAACGCCAGATAAGTTCAGCCGTAATGCCTGCTGTTGATAAATATCCGCTGGGGGCGGGGGGGGGGGGGGGCTGCTCCAGCGTGTGCTCGTGTTTGTAAGGAATCCATCAAATGCCTGCTTGACAATATGCATGTGCGCTGTGAACTGATATGTGGATGATGTAAGCACTTCAGGAATTCAGAATGTTGGCCGATTTTTATTTATATTTATTTTTTTTGCTTTGAATTGCAAGCAAATCATTTAGATGTGAGCAGCGTACTCAACTCCCGTCAACAACAAACAGCAATTTGGCACATGGTGGACAATTTTTCCAAAAAGAGGCTTACAAGCTGTTTAATGCCACTCCCAGTTGAATATTTGAACACAAACAGTGGAGCAACACATGTAGACAGACAATATAGTAATACTCACAGGCATATATTCTTTATCCTCTGCGAAAAGGACTATATTACTGTGACTTACCGAGGAGCTAAGACTGGTATCATGTACTGTTTATCAATATGTCTGAATTATACTGCCCCTACGTGGCCAAGGCGCACACACTAGAAGGAGCAGCACAATTTTCATTGAATCGAAGCAAAAACATTTACAATTTCTTTACGTTCTATTAAATCATGTCAGTGTGTGTTTTTATAAAGTACAATATGACAGAGTGCTATTTTTCCTGACATTTTTTCCATGAAACATTTTCAATGGGGAAAGATGATTTGAAGGCACCGCTGTACAGTGCAGTCGAAGATTCCATGAAGTGATTTATATTTATTCCCATTTACATTGTATTCCATGGGGGGAAATTGCAATACTTCTAACTGTCCTCAAAGGACTACAATATCTTTTTTTTTTTTTTTTTTTTTTTATATTTAAACATTAAAAATGCTCAACTTTTCACTGGCTGTATGGCGCTGCTACTCTGCCAGTCTGTTTGATCGTAATGGGAGCTGCTTCATGAATCATTAAAGGCATTTTTCTTCCAGAACACAGTGCGATTTGGCTTAATGGACGCGGGCGATGAGAGCTTTTCCATTTGATCTGTATTATTTAAAGAGGAATCCTCGGACAATGGACGGTCAGAATGCTAGCGAGCCGCAATGAGCGGCAACATTCATTATCGTCACTCGCTTGTCTGCCTCTCCTCTTTCACCATGTCTGTAATCTGCTTTTGTCTTCCATTTTTCATGCCTCCTTTTTTGAGCTGCCTGCGTGCGCTCGGTTGTCTCTTTGCTGCCGTCTCCTTGTTTCGGAGGCTTTTTATCTAATCAGCTTTCAGACAGAAATGAAATTATTGCGCTAATGGTAGGTTTTATTCCGGAGAAGGTTTTACCACACTGTCATCTCACATTTGCATACATAAATGTGACTGTTCTCTTTTGTTGTCATCCAAAAGTAGCATGCTAAAACTGTAAAAACCTCTGTGTGTCTGTGTGTTGCACGTCAATTGCTATGGTTTATTGATTATGATAATAAACAGAATATAAGGGTCATGGAAATGGGTCCATATAAAAGTTACAAAGTCTTGTGCGGTTTCTTGGGTGAAACAAGTATTTGATCCCCAAGCTCGAGAGGTTCAGTGCAGTGGTACCTTGACTTTTCAGGGTAAAAGGGTTAAAACTGAATTATAAAGAAATAAGAATACAGACATGGCAAAATTCTTCAGAATTAAGGAAACAGACTCTATATTCCCCCAGCAGTGCAAAGGTGAAGTTTGGGTAGTGTTATGTGCTCGCATGTGGGTATGGAGAGCTATCTATTTTGCATGAATGTCTGCTTATGACAAAACAAAGTGTTTATGATTGAATGTAATACCTAATCCGTAAATTCCCATGGAAAGTTTCCAAATTCCCTATCTTAACTTCCTATGGCAATTTACCTGAAACTTTCCCATGGATAAATACAGTATGACTGATTAAAGGGGAACATACCTGGAATTGCCTTTTTTTTTTTTTACAATAATATTGACTAAATCAGCAGATGCATCAAATAGCGACCAATCACGCTCACTGCCAACTTGGCTTTTTTTTTTTTTTTTTTTTTTTAATCACTGAAGCGCACAGAAGGCGTTCAGACCACTGGCGTCAGTACCGTGTCTCAGTGGTTTTATATCCTCATCCACACCCTGGATGTCAGTTGTAGTTTTATTTTGGTGCAGTATCTGATCCTATACGACCCATATGATTACATTTCTGCATTTAAAAAAAAAACGACGGTAAAGACGGCAGGTCCAAGTCTGCTCGCACGTTGTTGCTTTGTCAAAACATATCGGCATTCGGCTCAGCTCAGGGTCGATGGGTGCGGGCGTTGTCCGATCCGCTCCCGTCTTTTGTCACGGCGCTCGGCAGCCGGCGCTTACACGTTCCTCATCGTCATAGCAACAGAAGACGTCCCTACCTCATCTCCTCAGCGAAGATGTTGAATAACGCCGAGCTTTTTAGAATGGAAAACAGACATGTTTACCAAGCCCCAACAAATGAGACCATCTGTATGTATATGGCATTGAGTTTGAGGATTAGAAAGTATCGGTGCTGTCAATATTAAGTACAATGAATCCCCGCTATTTTGCGGTTTGGCATGATTTTTGGGGGGGATCTATCACGCCATAATTCGTTATTCGTTGAAAAATTTACATATAGGAAAAATGGTTAAGTGAGTTGAGTTTTATTTAGACACAAGTAGTGCTTTGCCGCCATCTATAGGCAATTACAAACCTTTTTAGTGACAGGGTTCCCCCTCTCATGGTAAGAATCCTCTGCTGAAGTACAGTTCAGTTGTATTTGAAGTTTGGGTTTAAACTTAATTAAAAAAAGAATTTCCTCTTGTTCCAAAACAGTTTCCAGGTGTCTTAAAAAAAATGTTTTGGCAAAATCCACAACAAATAATGAATTGCAACATAATATCAACTTGTTGCACTATTGTCGAAATGTTTCAGGGGGACGCTTCTGTCTAAGGCAAATCTAGAGTACGGCTTTTGTTACCATGACAACGGAGAGCGACAAAGTGAGCGTCAATATTCAGCGATTTCTCCCACCCCGCTATCGACAATTCCGCAAAACGTTTTGTGGCATTATCGGCTACTTCTGAAGGCCATTTCTTGTTCTTTTTATCACACATGAGGTTTGATCTCAGAGGTGATCATCATTTGTAACAGGGCCCGACCGATTAACCGGCCCACCCATTTTAATTGGCCGATATTAGCCCTTTTCAAATTGGCCAAAATATGCTGATTTTTGCAGATTTATTTTTATTTCTTTTACACAATACAACATAAAACAAAGATAATGACAAAAAAGAATCGGTCGACTTTTGACGATTTCTCTCTCTGTTGTAAAATTAAGCAAATACTAAGGGACGGAGGTAGAAAAATGGCAAATGAAAAAAACTTAGTGATTGAAGGGACTGTATGAGTTTTGTGTCAGCTGTAGTGCGTGCGTGTGGGTGCGCGCGTGTGTGTGTGTGCATCCTTGAGCGTGGACACACATTAAGGGAGATGTATCACGCTTCTGCTCGCCTTATTTCGACTCTCTGTGTAATTGCACGTTTGCCTTCCTTTCGCTTTGTTTTTTTGTTTTCATTTTAAATGACAATAATATATTCATGTATTCAGGAAATCTTGGGAGGGCTGAGAAAAAGGCCTGCCAACTAGGCTTTTAATCACGACAGAGAAAGACGTCCGCAGACATCCCTTTTCTACTCACAAACGTAAATAGCACACACATCATGATTTTGAACATTTGGACCTCTGTTACTATCGCAGTTGCTTAGTAAGATGCAGTAATATTTGTCATTCTTCACAGAGGATAAAGAATATATGAGTATTTTTATTATCCGTCTCAGCGGACTTTCCTTGTTTCGTTGAACAAATGCGTCGCTCTATGACTTCATGAGATGAAATTGGATGTCGGATTTTTAGTAAGTGACAAACTCACCTACCGTAGATGTACTGTACCTGTTTCTAATTCAGCGTCATGTTTTTTTACCCGGATTTTTCTCTGATCCTGTTGTCAAACGTGACGCCTCCAACTCCAAACACTCTGCGCCGCATTGGCTGAGACATGCCGCCGGCTATTAAAATATCAAGACGGCTCAGTCTAATGAGGCCACGCCTGCCATCCCCGTCCATGTCTTTCTGATCCCTTCCTCTGTTTCAGATTATCCCGTCAGACTTTTCAGATGTGCGCTAGCCTTGAAATGTGATTAATGTCAAGTTTCGTCTCCCAGGATTTGGGAGCTCGGATTTAAAGACACAAACAGAATCAAAGGGTTGTGTCATTTATTGAAAATCTGGCCTGTTAGTGCCCTCACGAGGAAATGTGCAGGCTATTGCAACTTTCTGTGAAGACAAGGGCTGTTTGGGGAAATGTCGGATATTACTATTTTTTATTTGTCGCAATAGACTACTGCAAAATCAGGTCTCATGGAACACATGGAAAGGGGTAGGGCTCAGCCTTCATGCCGTCCGCACAAGTTGTTGCGGAAATGTTGCTAAACAATAGACAAACACGCTCATAGAAACCTCTGCCTGTGCTGTCATCAATCAATGGGACGCGTCAACTATAGGCAAGCTGCTGAAATATGGATGGCGACATGAACAGATGAAAGTGCGCGAGTGAGACAGAGTTATATTTAGTATCACAGTCTCCCTGGAACCTTCAAGACAGTACTTTTATCTGACTTGCAGGCTGTAATGTAGCGTTTGTTTCTGTTTGTGTAATGTTGCGATGTTGTTCACCGGGTGAATACGTGCAATGACCAAATGTTTACATGCACTCATCATGGGCATGACTGTCATATAACTTGCAAACGTTTGTTAGCTTAATGATAAGAGGCAATGAAAAACCCCATAGACGGGCTAACAGAACTAGCATACATTTTGAGGCGTTATAACTCTATGAACAACAGATATTTGAACACAAACTGCATGTATTCTTTATTCTCAAAAAAAAAAACAGCAGCTCATTGAGCAATTGTGACCATCTTCTTCTCGTATACACGTATTTATACTTCCCCCTGGTTGCCAAGGAGCAGCAAAATGTACTAAAGCATGAAATAATTGATGAAAAAATTATTTAAATTCTTTACATCCTATGTGTTATTAGTGTGAGTTTTTATAAAGTACAAAACTATCATGTAGGTTTTTTTTTTTTTTTTTTACATAAAATGCATCACACCCCCCAAAAAAGATGTTTTATGGTGGGACTTAAAAGAAGAATGAATTATTCAAATGAAAATAGACATTTTTGATGGGCTGTTTATTTATTTATTTAAGTTTTTTTAGCTGTGGAAAACCATTGGCTGCCAAAAGCAATATGGGTTTAGCAGCGTTCCCCCAGTGAGCTGTCATGTCACAGCGCGGCTGCATAATGAGGAAGAGGAGTGAGACTGTGCGTGTGTTCGTGTGGGGGGGGGGGAGACAGTAATGGCAGACAACAAGGGGAACAGTAAATCCTTCTCGTCATGTGGAAATGCTTCTCAGTTTTTTTCTTCTTCTGTTTCTGGACGTCACTTGCTCTATTATTGTCAATTCTTTGTCATTGTCATTAATGGACAAATGGACTCACATTACAATTAACAAGTGTAATATGAAAGCTTGCTGATGAACATCCTGTTCATCCTCCCCGACTGCATTGTCCAATTCACCATCTTGAGCGATTTAAAAAAAAAAAAAAGATAAAAGTGGCGTTACCATGGCGGCAGCTGATCAAGGGAAGACGTTCAGCACCGTGTTTGATAAAAGGAAAATTTCCTGCGTTGGATATTCTGGGACCTTTTCTCCCAGGCTTTATTTTCAGCATGCTTTTGTTTCAATACAACATCACGTTATCCAGGCTTGTCTCTATAGAATGAGGCTGAGATGGAAGTCAATTACTTGGCAGTTCAATTATGCAACAATGAGCTTTAATGAGCCATTCAGCTAAATTCACAACATAATATTGATTTAACTAGTGTTTAATTTTAGAACCTGATAAAGAAAAAAAAAAAAAATCAGGCGTCATGCCTGCTTCCCAGCATGAACTTTTCCCTCCTACAGATCGGCCGCTATTACAGCAGCACGCCAAAGCAGATTTAATGTATTGCGTTTTTAACGCATTCATTTTTGATTCATTAATTGCAGAACATACAAAAAAGTCTCATGTAAAAAAACAACATTTAATTAATCCCACTTCTATTTCTGACATTTGGGATGAAATGGTTTGAAAATTATACATATATATCATTTCACAATTATAGTGACCAAAATTGTCAATTGGTTCTCCAATTGAGAATCATTTGATTGCAACGAAAAAAAAAAAAAAAGATCACCAACACAAGGTAACACATCAATGTTCTCGAATTTAATAGAACCCACCATTGCTAGTTGAAACGTATTGTAATGCCCGCAAGTGGTCAAAGATAGCTTTACTGCTTGCTTTATTAAACAAATGGTAAAAAAGAAAAGAAATACACACAATGTAAAAGATAGCTTTACTGCTTGCTTTATTAAACAAATGGTAAAAAAGAAAAGAAATACACACAATGTAAAAGATAGCTTTACTGCTTGCTTTATTAAACAAATGGTAAAAAAGAAAAGAAATACACACAATGTAAGTAAAATACCAACTAATGCCCAAGTCACTCAACATGCATGCTTAGCTGACGTCACTCACCAGGTCAAGCTCCCCCTTTTAAAGCCAGTGCATACTCAAAGTCACAGATACTACAGTAGAACGGGAGGATGTCTGTTTGTTGGTCAAAATTGTTTGAATTACAAAAAAATTGTTTAATGGGCTTCAAAATGTTTAGTTAAAACGTGATTCCTTAATTTCAAACACTCTATTTAGATTTTTATTAGCGAATTCCACCATGAGCTAAAGTTAATGGTCTTGACTGAATACATTTGATCAAAAACTTTGTCCTGCCATTCTTTTCTTCTTTATCCACCTGACCTCAATAGTGACAAAATCTTTATTTATGCTGTGTTATTTTTGTCTTTCTCTAACTTTAATCTGCTGAGTACATGTTTAGCAGTCTGTTCTCCTCAATGTGACTTCCAGCGAGTGCAGCAGTTAAGAGCACCATGAATAAACAAAAGGACGCATCAGTCACTTTTCCCGTCATCTACGTCTCAAAGGGTCAAATAAATGAATGCGATGTTGATTTCAGTGTCACTTTTGGGTAGACAATACGTAATATAATTAAGTGCTTTGTTTGGCATTGGAAGATGACATTGACTTTGTTTACAGCGGTATGCCAACCTCTGACAAAACATATTTTTGTGACGATGTTTACACCATAAAACATTTTCTTGACATACGAAAAGGAGCTATTGCTCTACTATCATCCTATAGCTAAAACAAATTATACAAATCAATCATGCCAATTTACAATTGTGTGCTAAAGGTAGCAACCAATCAGGCGCTATATTGACCCGGGTTGCTAAAGCAGTCAGACAAATGAAGCACATTTGATTGATACTTTTAACAAAAAAACAAAAACTAATCAATCAACAATGTCTTTTGATGGATTCCAAAATTGATGAGGAAAAAAAACATTCAGCACGCGATTTACGTCCATCCATCCATCCATCCATCCATTTTCTTCCGCTTATCCGAGGGCGGGTCACGGGGGCAGTAGCTTTAGCGGGGAAGCCCAGACTTCCCTCTCCACAGCCACTTCCTCTAGCTCTTCCGAGGGGATCTCGAGGCGTTCCTAGGCAAGCCGAGAGCCGTAGTCTGTCCAGCATATCCTGGGTCGTCCCCGGGGTTTCCTCCCGGTGAGACGTGCCCGGAACACCTCACCAGGGAGGCGTCCTGGAGGCATCCTAAACAGATGCCCGAGCCACCTCATCTGGTTCCTCTCGATGTGGAGGAGCAGCGGCTCTAGTCTGAGCCCCTCCCGGATGACCGAGCTTCTCACCCTCTCTCTAAGGGAGAGCCCGGACACCCTGGGGAGGAAACTCATTTCGGCCGCTTGGATCCGGGATCATGTTCTTTCGGTCACGACCCACAGCTCGTGACCATAGGTGAGGGTAGGAATGTAGATCGGTAAATAGAGAGCTTCACCTTTTGGCTTAGCTCCTTCTTCACCACAACGGACCGATACAAAGTCTGCATCACTGCAGACGCTGCACCGATCCGCCTGTCGATCTCCCGTTCCATTCTTCCCTCACTCCTAAACAAGACCCCAAGATACTTGAAATCCTCCACTTGGGGAAGGATCTCATACCCGACCTGGAGAGGGCACTCCACCCTTTTCCGACTGAGGACCATTTGTCTCAGATTTGGCGGTGCTGATGTAATATTTAAGTCCAGTTTACTCGTAAGAGCTGAACGATGTTTCAACTGGATACAAAGTCAGGCATATGACGCAAATGTTGTCTGCAGTCTCTGAATTAGTCATGGACTTTTTGTGTTTGGGCGTATGAATGCAATCATTCCCTCTAAAATCTACACAAACTTGCTTTTTCGCTCACAGTCATGCTGGAAAACGAGACTCGACTCTCTGTCTGTAAGAATATTTGGGAGGCTAAAAGTTCAATGGTGTTTACCGTGCATGAGAGCTTTCTTGTTACTTGTCAAGCGCATAACGACTTACAGTGTAATTCAAATAACTGTTCAAATATGTCATGATAGTTAGTGTGGCAATTGCTAGCAATAGCTTAAAGCTGCTTTGGAACACACAACTGTCATTAGATACTGACTGATCTGGTCAGCTTTTCATTTAGAGTCCACGGTGTCGCGTTGTTCATGTCGTATTGAATAAAGGTCACGACAACTTGGTGGGACCAAGTCATGCACCATTCGTATAGTATAGTCCAAGCAGAAAAGAAAAACACACACACAACCACACACAGTTATTTATTATAAAATGCAAAGCACTACTCTAGCATGTGATTGGAATAGGGCACATACTTCTTGACATCTTGATATCAAGGGTACACTCTCTGCATGTTACACAAGTCCTCTACTTGCGCAAATTACTCTTGGAAGGCACCTCAAAGCGTTATGGAAGGCCACATTTCTGAGCAATGTCAACTTTGCTTTGGTTTGCATTTCCTGTAATGTATTTTGTCCGGTCATATCTCACACTGTTGCAATATGGTAAGGGCCACGGGACAACCGAATTTGAATTTTAACCAGTAATGATCCAGTTCACATTATTTCGATCATGACCTTTAATGTGGATATTTTATGATTTTGCCTTTTTTTTTTTTTTTTTAAATCACCATAATGTTTTCAAAATAAAAGAGGCAAAATGGGACAAGCTTCTGTCCATCATGGACAATCATGAGCATCTACTGCAGCTTCGGTGGCATGCTTCTGTCACTGCTCTGCTCCACTGACAGACTGAGGAAATGAAGTGAACCTTTCATTTCTGACACTGTATGTTTGCTCCTTTGCTTGATCCACTTTATCCCAAACTGCCTGACATACCAACATAAATATGATTCAATCTGATGGCATACATATTCCCGTGCCTCATGTCAATAGGGAGAAGTGTGTGTTTACCTGTTTCACTTGCTAATAGATTGCTTCTGTCTCTGTAGGCAATTTAAATTGAAGCAAATTAATTAAACTTGTCTGTGTTTACTGTCTCGCTCAAGAGTAAATGATTTATCTTGATTTTTCCTAAGCCAGTATATAACTCCAAGTAAACTGAAACATCAGGGTAAACCTTAGTAAATTGTGTGTTTCTCTTCTTCCCCTGCAGTTTATTGCCTTCGCGTCTTTGTTCTTCATCCTGGTTTCCATCACTACCTTCTGTTTGGAGACCCATGAGGCGTTCCACACTATTATCAACAAGACGGAGGTGATGCGGAACAGCAGCCTGCCTGATCTGGGACCACAGTACGAGATAGAAACCGACCCCGCTCTCACGTATGTGGAAGGTGTATGTGTCTTCTGGTTCACCATTGAGTTCCTGGTCCGGGTGACCTTCTGCCCAGTCAAGTTGGAATTTGTTAAGAGTCTCCTCAACATTATCGACTTTGTGGCCATCCTTCCTTTCTACTTGGAAGTAGGGCTGAGTGGCCTTTCCTCAAAAGCTGCCAAGGATGTGTTGGGATTCCTCAGGGTGGTGCGTTTTGTTCGTATCCTGCGTATCTTCAAGCTTACCCGTCACTTTGTGGGGCTTCGAGTGTTGGGCCACACGCTACGGGCCAGCACCAATGAATTCCTGCTGCTAATCATCTTCCTGGCATTGGGAGTGTTAATATTCGCCACCATGATCTATTACGCCGAACGCATTGGCGCTAAGCCCAACGATCCCACGGCGAGCCTCCACACCAAGTTCAAGAACATCCCCATCGGCTTCTGGTGGGCCGTGGTGACCATGACCACTCTGGGATATGGCGACATGTATCCAAAGACGTGGTCTGGCATGGTCGTGGGCGCGCTGTGCGCTTTGGCCGGAGTGCTCACGATAGCCATGCCCGTGCCTGTGATCGTCAATAACTTTGGGATGTACTACTCCCTGGCCATGGCCAAGCAGAAGCTCCCCAAGAAGCGGAAGAAACATATTCCTCAGGCGGTGCAGGGAGGGTCCCCGACCTACTACAAAGCTGATGTCAACACCACCTGCAACAGCACGCAAGGCGACTTGTGCCACGTCAAAGGCGGCAGGGTGCTTGAACGCAACCGCTCAGGTAAGGCTACACAGGAGAGAAAACGACCAGAAACCTAGTACACACAAGGGTTATAGATATAACGATACATGGACTCGTGCGTTTAATTTGTTCCGTCTTTATCACAGGGTTCATACTGTCTTTCTTCAACGTGTACTATTTAGGTTTCTTTGTAAAGTACAGCGTAGAAAGGTTTTAATTATTTCAAATATGACTTCACTCTTTTTCTTAGTATCTATATTATCTTTGGGATTTACCAGTTTGTCTAATTGCTTTGTATATGGCTTTACTGAGGTGTTATTGTGTTGTTTCCTAAATGCTGTCTGTAATCTCCCTTATGGATGGATGAGATCATTCCAATTGTTCTTGGTTTAGTAGAACCTTTCTACGCTGACTCATGCAAAGAAACCTAAACTGTCAAGAGTCCTGTCCACCTAAACCAAAGGTATTGAGCGGTCAATTGTGACCTCACACTGTACCCGGACTAATTTGGCCGCACAGGGCATCTAACCTGCCAGAAAGCACAAGTTGGGCAACCTGTTCATGGTAATGACATTCCAGTGGCTATTCCTTGTCATTTCTACTGTGGTACCATGATACAAACAGCCACTTGGTCCTCCAGTTCCTCTGTTTCAGTTTAGCTCCTTGATCGGCTATTGTTCCTTTCCACCTCACAATCACGGAATCCAACAAAATAGTTCTGATAATGTTCTCGATTCATCATTGTCCGACCTGACTGCTTCTTTTCTGAGCATATCAGTGAGAGAACCGTTTTAACACACTTCACAGCGCAGGATAATCTGTCAGGATAATCTTTAGAGACATCAGATAGTCGGGCCTTTGCCATCTTTGGTCGGAACGGGAGAATTGAGCTCAAAATCGGCAAGATTATTTTTGTGTTTTATTGAGTTGTGAAGTTAGTTTACCCTGCAGAGTATTATTTTTTTCCCCAATATTAAGTGGTATATATATTTTTAAAAAACTATCCCAAAGGGACCTCTTCACACAAGGTGTTTGACAGTTTAGGATAGAATCTGAAAACAGAAGGTACCTGTTTTCCTCCGATTTTAACTCATGCTAGCAATTTCATCTGACACATTTTGACGAAAATGTGTTTTGAACTTTGCTTGCTGGCTGTCCAGACATTTATTCAGTTTCTTCTTTTTCTTTCATTACATTGTTCAACCTCCTCTTCACTATGCATGGACCAGAATCTGGTGTAGTCTCCTGTGCGAAATCCTCAGAGGACACTTGAAATGTACTGCACTCTTTGGAATGAGATAATGGATCTTAAGAAATGATCTCATCAAACTACATTCATTAGGTGGTGAACTAGCTTCATCGTTGTTGGACACTGTTGTCACGCGAGCTATAGTAGGACCGGAAGAACAATATTAACAATAACTCCGGCAAAAGTTGCAGTCTTCAAATGAACGTTATTACGTCATTACCGCTCACAGTTCTGTCGGCGGACTGTAGCGGGGTCAGCGACCTGACCATGTCTCCAGAGGAGAGGGTCCCCATGCGAAGGTCCAGCACCCGGGAGCAGGACCGCCGCAGTGGGGGGACGTGTTTTCTACTTGCTGCTAGCGATTACAACTGTCCTGCAGATGGAGGCATAAGAAAAACAGGTATGTATACTACTAACTACTTTGAAACCTGACTACCTGTCCCAGTCTGGTTTTGCTGTAGGGAGGGGAGCACACCTTTTACTTGGCAAAGAGTACAATTAGTTACCTACAAAGTCCAATAATTACAATTAGATTGTACTTCAAGGGGCATAAATTGAACAATCTAAAATTGCTTTAAAAGCCATCTGTCGGAATTATCTATATGAATATTTAAAGCCCCCATTAGGGCGATTTGAGGAGACGTTGCTGTAAAGGTAGTTATTAAATTCACTGGTGAAAATTGATGCTCGACAGAGAGGGTTTAGTTTCATGCTCTCGAAAGAAATCTGTCATCTATCTATCGTTGTATCTGTATGTATGTAAAAAGAATGAATGTTTGTTCGTTAAAAAAAAGATTCTAATACAAGACGCCATGTCCAAGAAGCTTGCCTTTGCCGACTTTAATCACAACAAAGGATAAAAGCTCCAATTTGCCCCATCGTCATGATGCGTTTGCCCGGCTTAAGACTTCGTGGTGATTTACTGTGATTGTTTGGGAAATAATTTGCGCATGCACTCACCATACACAATGTGATAGTTGCTCTGTTTCACTCCTGTCTCCTGTCTTGCCATGGTTCACTCGGCCTGGACTCGGATGCCTGCCTGCCTGCCTGCCTGCCTGTGTGTGTTCATGTCCCGCACCACCACCGCCGCCACCTCCACCTCTCTGTCACGCCCCATCCGAAGGCTACGACAAATCTCAGAGCTTAAACAACATAGCTGCTAACGCCCTGAGGTTGTCCCCCGTCACCTCGCCCTACGGATCGCCCTGCCCTCTACGGCGCTCCCGTTCCCCAATTCCCTCCATCCTGTGAGACGTCCAGCGTCGCCAGCCTTTTTTTTTTTTGCATTACCCGCTCCATACCCTACAATCACAAAGTGAACTTTGTGCTAGATATCGTGGCTAGTATTACACACCTGTAGCGAAGACTGATCCACTGATGACTGCCTGAGTGTGCTTGGCTATCATCCTTGTCAGCTCTCCTGTGCCACTTGAAGTTTCCTTTTTCTTTATTTGATATTGTCATATTGCAATAAAAAAAAAAACTGACTGGTGGCTTTCAAAGTAGCAGCCATAAGATTTAATAATAAAAGACATGTTGGTAATCAGGGTTATTAGATGTTGTTTTATTTCGATACCTAGAGAGAAAAGATGCGCTTCCATAAAAACCAGAAAGACAGACAGCTGTTTATTCATTTTATCCTCATTTAATTGTGTTTTCCTTGAGATTTGTCATTCAAACAAGCGCGCACATCTGTCCCTGTTCACCTGCTCATGTTTTTGCATGGACTCCACTCTGTAAGCCATTGTTGTCTGCCAGCCACGTTGCCAGGGGAGACCACACCAGGCACACTGTGAAAATACATATATATGCGGCCATGTGAAAAAAGGAAGTACTTGTACACCCGCTTTTAGTTCGGTTTTATGTGTCAGGACCTGTATAGCAAACTTCAGTGCACTATTTGGCTTCAATCTGCAGAGGCGCTGTTGAGTCAGCCTTAACAAATGCGGTCCAAAGAAAAATGACATGATATCAACTATGGGAAGTTGAGCTACATCCATGATTATGAATGTTGTGCTCAATAAACAGGCATCCAAACACGAGTTCAGAACATTACGATTCTCAAGTAACATGAAGATATTCATGAAATAGCATTTTATCGAGTGAATATCACTTGTAATATTACAACTTTATTCCTTAAACTTTTTTCTTGCACACCTTTCAAAAATTGGATGATTACATTTGCTCGTCATATCACAACTTTATTTTTCGGACAATGTGACTTTTTTCTTTTTTTGTTAGAAATTCTCTTATGTTAGCACAAATGTATCAATTTTCCTTGTCCTAAAATTTCATTTTGGAAATATGATGACTTTTGTTTTTTTTTTTTTTTTTTTTTGCAGAATATGACAAATTCTCATAATATTATGACTTTCTATGACTTTTCATATTATCACAACTTGATATCAAAACTTTTGTCTTGTAATATCAGTCGTACTTTTTGACTTCATCTTTGTAAGGTTCCAATTTTTTCCCCAGCTATCATCGGGCAGAAGGAGGGGTACGCCCTGAACTGGTTGCCAGCCAATCGCAGTTTTTCCCCCTCATAATTAAAAAAAAAAAGTAATTCCCTTGTGGACCGAATACTGGAAAAAAAATAATACTAATAATAACGTCGCTTCACATTAGTCATAGTGAAAGCTATCCATCTGTGTTATTACAGAAAAGTAATTGCTCATCTGACATTGTATTTATTGAATTTTCAGAGCTGATGTCTAAAACCGTGACAGAGGGTCCTCTTTCATTTCCACATGACTGCACATATGTGCACGTATAAGTTGTATGTATGTTTCTGGTTGTTGACTCTTAGATAACTGCAAAGAGATGGTGTTTACTGGTTTCACACAAGCAGAGAGTGGCGTTCTCGCTTAAAGGCTTTGGGAACGCGGCGCCCTGGCAGAAAGGTAACCCCTCTGCATGGGTCTGTGGGTTCAATGCAGGAATCCCCTCAGCTGTTCGGTCCCAGTGTTTTTGGTTTTGGTTGGATGCACTCAAAGATGGAGGTCATTCAATAATCTACGAGACGACAGAACAGATTGGGTTTGCGGGGCTTTAGTTGGTTTTATGAAATATGTGGGGGAAGTATATTGAAATAACATTGTTGTGAATTGACAATATATCATGGAAACATTAAAAACGTTGCTACAAATACGGATTAACGGGGTGGCTGAAGATCCTGTAGTCACATGCAATTTGATTTGTATTTTTATATACAATATATGGAACTAGAGTGGGCCATCTCCATTTTGTCATTTTTAAAAATGTTGACAAGATTTATCTCCAGTTTTGACATAATGGGGGCAGTGCATTATTGCACTGAGCGCTTTTCTTGATTCATCAATACAACACTGGGCCAACTCCAAGGCTGCAACTCTAGGAAAAACATCCCAAAATGTGAGGCTCAGAAATTATTTCGTTAAATTTTTTTTTTCAGGAGGTAATGACATTTTTTTTCTTGTAACATTGCGACTTTTTCACAATTTCTTTCTCCCAACATGGTGATTTTCTCTCTCTCGTAGATCACAAATTCATCCTTGTAACACGACGACATGTCTAGTCTGTCTTTGTGGTATTTTCTCAGAAAAGCTGCATTTTTTTCTTATGATAAAACACCCTATTTCTAAGTCTAGGGTTTAATTGAATAAAATCAGGATTTTGTGTTTTTCTCCTAACTTTACAACTTCTCATATTCTGACTTTTTCCTTTGTGGCCTTAATACTTTTTTGTAGGTATAACCCTCAATTTAAACAAAGAGGGATTATTATTATCATTATTATTATTATTATTTTAATACAGTCTGCATAAATTGCCTGTGTGATCCAACAGGTGTGCAGACTGCACACGTGGACCTCACCCTTTCCTCCATTATGTCCATCCCAGTAGCAAAGGGTTGCTTAGCAACTGGCTTGCAGATGATGCATTTTGCGCATAGAATTGCCCCCCAAAAAAAAAAGAAAATCAAAGAAAAATAAAAAAAGAGTGCTCTTAAAAACATTTCTCCTTGTCTGTTGACTAAATTATTGATTACTTCCATCTAAAACACAACAATAGTAGCACACCATGTTGTTTCATCCTTGTGCATGTATTTGGAATAAATAGAACGTGCATGGCAAGAGGTTCGAGGGAGACAGGATGAGAAGGATTTGATATAGTTAATTTGATTCAGTAGCACACCCGGGATGAGACTATATAACAATATTAGGACCTGTTGCAGTGGGAAGACCCCATTTGGAGGCCTCCCAGCCACTCCTACAGGACAATAAAGGAGGGAGCCGACGCAAAAACCGCTAGGAGACGGCTGCTCGGCCCGTGGCTGAAGGAACTTCACCGATAACCCAGAAGGACCGCGAGAAGCATTTAATCCTGAGCAAAACAGCCAAAGCAAACAGGACACGTGCTGGAATAGACTTCTGTAAATAAGTCACCGACAGCAGCACGGTCGTCGCCGTTGGTTGCTAAGTTGCACCGTGAGACACTCAAATCTCGCTATGGTACCCCCCCCCCCCCCCCCCCCCCCTCCTTGCAATAAGTGTATTAAGTCGAGGCACTTTGTGTTCTGAAATGGAGTGTATTCATATTATGAACATCCAGTATATACAGCACAGAGAGACAAGTGTGCTAAGTTGAATCAATGTGACATCTCTGCTTCTGTTACTCTTGGTAAATTTCAGTATAGGTTAAAATGCTCTGCCGTGTGTTACTGTATGTGCGTATCCTATCAAGAAACCTTTTCAAAGGTCGAGTAGGTGGACGTTTTATGTCGTCACTTTCTGGTAGGGCCCGACCGATTAATCGGCTGCTCTAAGCCCTTTTGAAATGAGCATAAATCGGCCGATTATTTTGTTGATTTTTCCCTCTTTTTTTGAAAAATGACATTCAAACAAACAGAACAAAAATTGACAAAAATAAGCAGCCGATGATTTTTGCCGATTTTTCTCTCTGTTTTAAAATAAAACAAGTACTTCAGGACAAAGTATTGAAAAACTGTCAAACATTTTGCCTGTAATTCATATATGTTATTGTTGTAAGCATTCAGGGAGCAAAAAGATTTAAATTTGTTTTAATTGGCCGATTAATCGGTTATCAGAAAAAAAAATCGATATCGGTCGGGCCTTACTTTCTAGTTTAGCACAGAAACGGGTGAGAAAGGGAACTCCCCCCAGCCACCCCCCCCCATAATGCAATCGCCCATGTAGAAGTCTCCCACTGTGCGTTGAACATGCAACGAGCCTGCGTTAGTGCTGCAAATCTTCACCTGAAACCAAATGATTACGACCAGATGAATCCTCATGACTCAGTGGTGGTAAAATCAACGGAATCTTCCAAATATATCTAATCCTGTACCCCGCTCCTTTAATTTCTGGGTCTGGAGAAAATGTGTAGCAGACGTTTACCAAGTTTAAAAAAAACAAAAAACAAAAAAAAAAAAAAGTGAGACTTTTCTCGAATGGCTACTTTTGCACAGTAGCAATTCCATGTACAAAAAATAATCAGATCTGCTTCGTGGGAAAGGTGTATTAGGGTCACACTTAAAAGGAGAAAGAAAATGATAACGTTACAAGAATAATGTTTCACAATTATGATGAGAATATTTCACCAAAAATTCTGAATCTAACGCAAATAGTAATATAACAACACAAACGTCGAGAACACAAGAAAAGTTATTTTACTTTATTTCAGTAAGATTATTCCCTTTTTCCCCTCTAAAAATATGCCGTTATTCTTGTATGATTGTGATTGTAAGAATAACAGAAATTTTTTTTCTTGTAAGATCGCACCTTAGTCTTGGGGAAAAGAAAAAAGTAATAATGCACGTTTGTTCTGAAAATATGACGAAGAGTATGACTTTTATCTCATCAAATATTATGGATTTATTCTTGTAAGATCCCCAGTATTTTTTTTTTTTTTTTAAAGATAAGGACTGTTTTTAACCCTCTTAAAATTATGACTGTATCCTCTCGTGTTTATGATTTTTCTCAAAAAAAAGAGAGAAAACCTTGTAGTTATAAGATTACACCTTATTCCTCAATAAAATGTAAGAGTGAAATCTTTTTTTAAATGACTTCATTTTTTTATCAAGAAAAAAAGATATTAATTGTAAGATTCCCTCTGGTTTTTTTTTCAAGAATTAAGAAACTTTAGGATTTTTTAAGATTATAATTTTTTCTTGAAAAAAATGCAAGATGCACATTGTTTTCTGATATTTATTCAATTCAACGTTATCCAAGACTATGATTTTTTTTTTTTTAAGTATTAAGTAGTATTCTGACTTTTTCCACATCAATTTAAAACTTTATTCTCAGCTTTATTTTAGTTTCTTTTCTTTTTTCTTTTTTCAGTGTGGCCCTAACTCTCCTTGGTAGATTTGCAATAATCGGAGAAACAGAAAGCGCCAATCCACACTGTGATTTTTAGTCAAAAACATGAGGGTTGATGGGAAAAAACTGAGAAGATTGACGGCGAGGACTGTCATGTGGCATTGTTGATGTGTCGCCCTCTACCCACAATCCTCCTTGTGTAGTACACACGCTGCTTTACTCTTGAATTTGACCAAGGAGTACCGTTCTTTGTGTATTTTTAAGATGATGTCGTAACTTGGAGAAAAAAAAAAAAAAGCTGTTTATTTTTCTGAATCCCGAACTTGTATTTTTGTGTCTTACTGTTCATGGTAGTCCGATGCTGTACTTCTCCATCGTGTCTTCAAACGTGTCGAGCTTTTTGATCCGAGTTCACGTTTTGTATGTTTTATCGTGAGCAAAAAAAAAAAAAAAATCTAGTTTGAAGTCTGTATTTGTGGAGCCTTTGTTGGAATTCTGAAGTGCATGCTTAAAAAAGAAGAAGAAGAAAAAAGAGAACCGTTATGTCAAAGAATTAAAAAAAAAGATGACACTGTATATCATGTTGGGAACAATGTGTATAAAGTTGAATACTATGTGAAAGATTCACATAAACTATTTATCTTTTAACAAACGGTTCCTTGTTTTATTTCATATATAAAAATGTGACACTTGGGGTTTCGTGAACTGAAAAGTGACGTCATATGAAGCCTGAGACGATTCCATGTGAAAGCGTTTTAAAAATTTTATAAATTCTCTGTGAATTTACAGGTAAGCGTCCCAAGCATGCAAACACAAACAAATGCATGTGAATCGCAAAAGTATTTGTCAAAGTGTGGTACTAGTACCACGAGTGATACACAGGCTATATAAAATTCCTCTAAAATTGCAGTTGCAGTCCTGTTACCTATATAAATTTGTTTAATTCAGTACATTTACAACCTAAATTCTAATACTTGTTCCATGAAATTGTAGTCATTTACTTCCAACAGTCTATTCTTTTTATTTCATACTGGTTCTCTTTTTTGGTCCAATCAGATTTCAGTCTCCATGTGTTGCCATGTCAAATGTCGAATCTGCCCAGTACTGCTGGGTGATGTACCTTAAACTGTATTAACAATGGGTCTGTTTCTTTAATCAATCAGATTTTAGGTTCTTGCTCACGGGGTCAGCTCGCTGGTCCACGATGATGTCAGCATTTTTCCGTCCTCTGATTGGTTGGTCAGAGAAATTCGAGTTTGACCAGCAAAAACCTGTCTGTAGTGATCTGTACGCGTGCATATATTTAATAATCAGCATCTCTGGTGAGTATGATGCATTTTTACTTTAATAAAAATGTTTTTGTCATGTTGTTAGCTCAATATTGTTTCTGAACTGCTCAAAATAATGAACGTGGCACAATTGCTTGCCGTTATTGATTGATTTTATTTTTTATTTTTGTATAGAACTGCTGCTAACTTACGAACAAACTGCGCAAAGCAGGCGGAGGAGCTGATTAAAGTGAATGTAATGTGGTATGTTTTTGGTTGCATTTCGTTTCCTTGTTATTGGAAATGGTACACATTTAAAACCACATTACCCTGCGGGGATGTGTGACAAAAAGAATGGGAAAAAAAACTGCGGCTTTCCCAGTCTATATATGGAAACTCAAACACTGAATATTTGATTTAAGGCGTGTTTGGAAGAAATTGTGAGCAAGGCCATTCCACTTTCTTCGTCGTGTTCGCCTATTCATTCTTCGACTCCCGCCTCACATTAAGCACCATATGGGGGAACTGTATCTCTCAGGCATTCCAACTATCTTTACTCCGGTAACCATGGAAACAGCCACAGACGTGCCACGCAGATGTAAACAGTTGGAGTTGGGAGTGTGTTTTAGTCAAGGAAAAGAACCATCTGCATCCTACATCCGCCCACCACACACTCCCATGCCTGGGGAAGAGGCAGGATGAGAGTTTCTTAAAATGTAAAATGAAAGAATCGAAAACACTTAGATGTGTGGATTGATATGCACACTGAAATGACCCGGTCTGCCACTGGAGGGACGCCAGAGTAGAAGTAATGTGTTCCAATTAAGTGTCACGCAGGCAGCATTTTGAAGCAACTGGAGATGTTTGAGGGAGGGCTGGCTGACTCCAAAGTCGAATGCATTGCAGTAATCCATCCGAGATGCGATGAAGACGCTGATTACTGTTTCAAAGTGCTGCTGTGTAACAAAAGGCTTCAATGTTGTTATCACATCGTACATTCAACAGGGGACTTTTCTTGATACAGTCCTTAAAAACACTCAACTGTATTTTGTCCTGACCTTGAAAATGATATTTGGTTTATTTGTGCTTAGTCTTCACAGTGATACTGTGGATTACTACATACGATGTCAATCTGCAAAAAAACAAAAAACAAAAAAAGAAGTGAAGTACCTAGTCTGTTAAAGAGCTTCTACATACGGGTATATTAACCAAAACACGCACACAATGAGTTCATTGATTCAGTGTGTATAGTGACACATGATTAGATCTTTAAAGTGCTTTGATAAAAACACACTCGTGATCACGAAGCTTTGTCTATACGGTGGGAAAACAAGATGCGTCATACTGCGACGTGACATTTCGGTCCCGTTAAGTGCCGTGTAATGAGGCCGCCGTAGAGAGCCGAGTGACTCAGGTGCTGTGAGTGGAGGCTCCATTTACAGGCTTTATTCCGCGCATGTACTCAAAAAGCCGCGGTAGCACTCTAAATTGCTGGCGCGATGACATGGAGCCCCTCGCTGACAACCGCGAGGGGATTGTTTAGTGGCAGAAGCTAAGTGGAGGGACTCTGGAAATGGCGGCGTCAATTCGCCAGGTTAACCGAAATTATAATAATTAGACAGTAGAAAAACAAAAACGGCCGAGATGGAGTCGGGCGTGGCGCCGGAAAGACGCAGCAGGATGTGTGTGCGCTTGCACAGGAAAACCGAAAGCTGTTCAGCTGCCCATTACAACACTTCACTCCTCTGAGTATGTGGGATACTTATGTGTACTCTTCCATTTATTTTTAGCTTTTCATCCTTCCTTTAGGCACAGGAAGAGGGCATAGGATACAGGTACTAGTATTGGCATGGGTGTATCCCTACTAAATAGTGATTAGTTTGATGAGAGAAAGATTGACTTTGATTTTATGATAAATTCCAAGAAAGTGTAACATAATAACTCTGAAAACTGAACAGCCCAAGCAGGATGAAAAGATGACCAAATATTTAGTTCAGACATTGCAATTGATCAGCAGAAGCTTCTAATCCGCCTCAGCTGCCTCCGTTTCTTCCACAGGTCGAGAGATCATAGACTGGCTGCACCCAGCGGCGTCTTCAGGAGCCAGTCGAGCCAACGTGAGGCTGTAGCATCAGGCGTCGCCAGCGACACTCCCGTTGGTGGACTAAATTGAGCCCGTAAGATCATCTTTCTTAAATGTCTCCATGCATTTATCGACTGTTTTTTAACTTCAAAGTTCAATATAACTGAACTGTACTTAGGCAGTGATTATATAGCATACCACTAGAGGGAGCCGGCATAGTGCGCCTACACTTTGTGAATCACTGGTTACACACCCACGAGCCGATTGTGGTACAGCGTCGAGCAACAGCTACAGTTGAAGGAACATGTAGTGAATCGTCGCTTACAATGGTCATGCAAATCTGCAACAGTCAATCACAGGGCAGTCAATGGCCGCGTTTAAAAATGAAGCAGGCGAGTAAATTACCGATCGAATTCAAAGGGGACTGGCTGAGCCTCAGCGAGAGTCGTGCGCTCCGCTGATCGTCTTTCCGCTCGGTACCCCCGACTTCAATCAGCATGTTGGAATTCTCAAGTACAGCCATTTGCAAAGCAGAAATATTGCCAATCTCAAAGCCAACCCCCCCGTCCGTGCCCTACGAGTGCGCCGCACCCGTGGAACAACTTACTCGCAATCTCCTTTCCACGGAATGATCGCAATTTATCATTCGCTGGGGCTACGGTGGCTGCAGACAAGAGGAGCAAAGTTCCATTTCACATAAGCAGCGGAATGCAGACGATGCAACAACCACAGTAAAGCCTTCAAATGGATTCAAGTGAACAAGACTTCATATTTAGTTGAACAACCTTGTGTCTGTCTACTTGTTTATTTTATTTATTCATTTTGACATTAACTGTCATTTGCCACTGTACGAACAGGTTATAAAAGCTATCCATGGTAACACACATCCCATTTAATACATATTTATGATTGCTGTAAGAGGATTATTATTGTAATTACCAAACATGGTATTGCAGTGGTTTTGGTTTCAGTGTGTGTGGCCTCATTAAGTGCGTAATCACATCCCAAAATGCTCCGCATCTTAAAGCACGAATAAACAGCGTCCCTCATCTTTACAAATGGCTGTTCTGTTTATGCTTGTATTCGCAGAAAATCTGGATTAAAAGGCACTAATTTATTAGATAATCCTGCATGTGTTTCAATGCAGACGTGTGTGGCACAGTAGAGTATAGTTTATAGATTAAATGAAAATAATCAAATGTACAGTGGCAGATCCTATTGAAGCCCACCAAAGCCCAATGAAAAAAGCACTTGCACTCGCACTCGCTTCAATGAGATTGGTCTCGCGAGGTAATTTTTCCCATGAAGCTCCTTTCAAGCGTCGGAATTGTCAGGATTCGTTAGGCTTATCGCTCTATTAATCCACATGTGATTAAGCAGGATTTCTGCGATTCTGCTTGGCTAAAAGAGTATCACCTGTGCGGTTATCAAACACGGAATTTCAACGCGTGTGACCCAATATTCGGGGTTAAAAACATTTAGACATGGGTAGTCATAGTCATTAGCAGTGTTTTTGTTGACTTGGTTTAATTTGTTTTGTTTCATGTTTGTCAAATCGTGAGGCTACTCGTGTCTTGTCCAGGTGTGCCTCGTTGTCTCCCCAGTTCGGTTGTATTTAGTTCCCTGATTTCTTTCATTCTGCCAGTTCATTGGTGTTCTCCATTTCAATCTACAACTCCACAACATTCTAAGGGAAAATGCACCACTCTAGTTTGAAACTGTTATCTGCGCCCTTTGTTTCTTGTATAACCTCAGCAGACATTCTCCAAATATTCGCATTCAACATGCGACCACAAAGACGACTGCTTTCAAATTGAAAACCGGTGAAAAATCTGCAGGGGAATGGCCAAATGGCTTTTGAAATAGCCAACCTTCGGGGGGTTTGGAAAACATTAGAGTCGAATTTTTCCGAAACGTGTTATTTCCAAGCGGCACAAAGTATGTCACCGTCCGCCCGGATGTTGAGAACGCCACTCCTCGAGATTGCTCGTGTTGATCAGCTCAGACGGGCTGGTGCCTGAAGGCACCGCGTGCCTCTTTGTTTCATTAGCATCATTTGATTACCAACGTCTGAATGTATCGCTGGCATCACATTCGCAGCTGAAGGCGCCGTGTGTGTTTGAGTGGGATGATAGTGGAAGAAATGTGACTCAGAGGCACATCCTCACACCTATATCAATAGAAGGGGGGGGGGGGGGGGGGGGGGGGAACAACAACTTTGTGGAGCCTTTAAGGGTGGAATATCGTTTGCGTGAAGGTGCTCGAATGTCCTAACTTTTCAGTAGTGATCGCAGATCGTTTATTTGCATCATCGAATAGATTTTCTTTTTTTCGACAGCGGTCATTGGAATGTAGCCAGACTTGTTCATATTTGTTTGAATAAATCAATACATTTAGAATTGCAAGATTCTTTGGTATGGAAAGTCACATGTCAATAATGCGCAGCTACAAAAAACGAGAATTAAAAGTTGATTACTTCCTACAAGTCTGGAAGGTTATCGAGTGCTTAGATCCACATGAGATCGAATGCAATCCGTAATTAATCAAAATTAAGTGTTAAATCCTCGGCCCTAATTGAAACTAATGATTAGTGAATAAGTTGTGTTACCTGTATGTGTAAATAAATAGCATTCTTTGCTGGTTAATATGAAATCTAATACAATTGGAGAACTTCCAGCGTTGAAAATGTGCTGTTTTAAACACATCCATTAAGAACATTTTAATCTGATTTCAAATGTTGGATTCATTAGTACAATCCCAACAGAGATGACCACGACATGTCTTTTCGCTGAACGTCATCAGTTCATTAAAAAGATTATCCTTTCAAAATGGGCTCAGCCCTGCGTATCGCCGTTGGAGGACGTCAATTAACGCAGGCTAACGGTTGTACTCTTGAGTTTCGTCGGACCAAGATGCCCTTTGGAAACTAAGCGGATTTAATGGCGCGACTGTCCCTTTTTTTATTATTATTCAAACGACCTTTGTGTCACTTACGGGTATAAGGAAGCGACTTGGCAAGTCATCAGGTTCTTTTGCAGTAAGTGAACTGCAAAACAGAATTACTTCATTGGCTAGATGGCGGATTAGCATTCTGTTTACTGTTTTTTGTTTTTTTGCTTTCTTTTGAGTTTTACATATGTGCTCCAAAAATATTTGTCCGATATAAACTTTTTTTTTTATTTTTTTTTTTTTTTTAAGTTCACAGCAGACAAACACGACGGGGAAATCAAGCATCTTTCAAATGTCAGGAGTTGCTTGGCAACTGTCGCAGAGGTGAATTGCACTGCTAAAATGGTTGCGTCACCCAAAAATAAATAAATTAAATAAACTTTGAAAATGTAGTGGGAAAAAAATATATATTCAACAAAGGCCCTTTCTTAACATTTACATCCTGCGTGTACAAATCACAAATAAACAGTGCAAGTTTGGAATTTTGCATTTCACGTTGATATTATCGCACCTCTCCACTCAATATGCAAATTAGGGGCCCACTATCTCTCAGCGGTTTTCACTTTGAATCCAAGCGTGCAGCATTTTAAATGTGTTTTTATGCTCTTTTAATAAGCACATTTGCATCGTTTGAGCTCATATTAAAGCATTGCAGGTGGTTATTTAGTGACGCCTTTACACTATATGTTTGTAGGCACCTCATGAAGTTAGGTGAGTAGGAGAGCGATAAGCAAAGTTAATGTTTCGCAGTGTTATTGGGTGCAAACACATCTTTAATAGATGTTATGAAATGCTTCCGAGCTCAAAAAGTGGAAATCGTAACATTCCACCATTTGCTCAATTTAGCCAGAATTATTCACATCCTTTCTGGCATATTCAATGTTCTGAATGTTGATTAAAATATTACCAGGAGTCTTCAGAATGATGAAAATGATTGACTCATAATTATCATATTTTGTTTAGGGACGGGCGAGTACCGATACCAGGAATCGATATCGGGCCGATACCGGCAGAATTTCAAGGAGTCGGGTCCTCGTGAAGGCTGCCGATACCAGCAAGTGATACTTAAGGAGATCAAAAATAATAATCTGACATCCAATAAGTCCTCCTAGCCTGTAGTTGGCGCTACACTGCAGCGGTTTAACACATCGGCGAATCATCACGTGTGTCAGAAAGAAAGAAAAGTCTTTGTTCACAATTATAAGTCATTGTGTTATTTGACATTTTATGTGTCAAAAGTGAAATGATGATGTTGGCAATATTTTTTGAGGCGGTGCTCGTTCCAAGAAGTACGCAAAGCACTCACGCTAAATTATGAATTGTCACGCGAATGATGAAGTCACTGATGTTATTCTAACACTTCTCAATGAATGCGACGTAAAAAAGGCGCTCTCATCACGCTGCCACTCCTGAAGGCAGCCTGTATTATCTCGCTGCCATGGCGACCGCGGCACATTGGACTCGTCAACCTCCAGCCGAAGGTGCGAGATATTCTGTTCCGCTACAAAAAGTCGTCCTTGGCGGCTTCATCAGAAAAGGCTTGAGCCACAGAAAAAGCATTCCAATGAATGAGCAGTTTGAAGGCGCAAGTAGGTAGAGCAGCTGGCGGATGAGGACCGAGATGAGCCGCAATACAAAATGACCATCAGGTGACGAACGACAGCCGCAAACGTTTGACCTGCTCCGATCGCGCGGCGAAAGCAAGACATCGTTTCTCATTAACTTGTCGTTTCAAAAGGAATCGTCTGATTTATGACCTCATCCGTCACACTGAGGGATGCTGTAATTGTTTTCATTTTTCATTTCAGTACCCTCCTTTGCCGCGTGCTCATCAGATCGCTGGTTTTGAAATTCAAAAGGTATTTTCTGGAATAGGCTACGGCAGTGGTTAAATACAAGTTTTTGCTAAAACACACACAAAAAACAAAAGGGGTAAAAACAATACCTCTCGCCATCTTGAATGAGGGTCAGACATTCCATTTTTTTTTCTGGAAACTCATTCTTTACAGGGATTCGGTCTAATTCAAATGGTTTGTTGGGCCTTCCCCTCCATTTGCCCTTCAAACACCATTCATCCCTGTGGCGTCATGGCAACAAGGAACACTCACGACAAAACAGCGACAGATATGAAAAGGCTTATGTAAGATATATTTGAAGGAAAATGGCTTTCGGATTCAAATGGACCACTGGCAAACAACCACAGGTCTGTAAAGTTTGAAGGTTTTCTCGTGTGTCACTGGGTTTACTAATTGTGTGGCGCTTTTTTTTTTCTTTGTCTGCGTGTATCTAGATAAGCTCAAAGTAATTTCCTGTTTATTCTTGATTGTTATTCATGTTGCGTTTGTGTAAAGAAAAAAAAAAAACAACTCGTCTCTTAGTGACTTGAAAGAAAAACCCCACAAACAATAACCAAATAGCCAGAAAACACAAATTTGCTTCCTAAAACAAAAAATTCTGCAGTAGTAAATAATAAATTACGAACAAACGCTACAATATTAAAGAATCTAATGTGATATAATGTTAAATTCCAAACTAGTGATTCTCAAAAAGTGAAAAAATCCGCAAGTACAGTTCAGTTGTATTTAACTTTTGTTTATATTTTTATTTTATTTTATTTTATTTTTTTTTTTTAATTTGGTAAAGGACTTGTATTTGCTTTGGCAAGTGTGGTAAATAGAAAAGTCAATCCAATTCAAAAAATGTCGTCGTCCACCGCTTCACAACTTCCAAAACATGGAGCACTTTCAAACCAGCGGCTGACGTGACCTTTAGCGATTTAGAATGGGCCCCACCAGCGGCTACAATAAATAAACAAACGCACCTCATTACAGCTCCAAATATTGAAAAAATAGGAAAACTAGAAGAGGACTCACAATTGGTCAACCCATAGAACAATGAGCTTGATGATGTCATTTCCTCTGAGTCGTGTAGCTCGCTTTTTCTTTTCTCTTCCTCGAGATGGCTAAAAAGGTTTTGTGTGTGTTGAGACAACTTCAGGGCATAATTGCCACTATGGCAAATGCCTGTGACACGACACAATGTTTTAACAATTGTAAGGAAGACGTAACAAAATCATACCAACATTCTAGAGGGTCTTTCAAATTATATTTAGGAATCGCTTTCACTCCAGCTAAAGTTACATTTTGTCTCGGGAGAACTATGATGTACACAACAAGTACATGTTTCTGTATTTTGTGTCTGGATTTCATGCAGGGGGGCAGGGGGGAATGTCCTCTCATTCTGGAATGCCTCTGCTGCCATCTACAGGTCATGACAGAACGCAGCACTTGAAGGTTAACTTGAAGAAATTGTTTCACCATTCACTTAAAATCACTGCTTTGCAGCAAAACACGTTTCGTCATCTTTCACCCAAGCCTTTCTGAGCTATATTAGATTTTAATCCTATTTTCAAAGTAGTTTTACTTGAAAATATTTTTCTATTATTATTTTTTTAAACCCTAACAATAACCCTAGTTTCCTATTGGCATCATTATTTATCTTGAAACAGCTTCCACACGTGATCTTCCGCATTTTGGAACAAGGACCAACATCAGAATAATAATAATAACGATTTATCGACATCTGAAGAATCCTTGTTGGTCTGAATCAACACGAAAATGCACCAAACAACAAACAAACAAACAAATCAATTTGGACATTTTACTGTGGTTACAGTACAGCCCAGAAGGCAAGAGAAAGAAAGAAAATATGACAATAAAAAAAGCATTTCTGGCTTTTTATTGTCTTTTTTTCCTTTTCTTTTTTGTTTTGCACATTTTGAATCGTCAATGTGTTGAGAAAGCTTTTATTTTGTTACCTTTATTATTATTTTTTTCTCCCCTTGAGCACCGCAAGAGACACAATGAGAAATATGAACATCTGGTTGAAAAGGAGTTTCGTCATTGTGACAAATGATGGTGGTGAGTTTTTTTGTGTGTGTGTCCCCCCCCCCCATACATTTGTACAGCATTACAAAAGCCTTGTCGTGACGAGCTCTACAGTGTCTTTAAATTTCTGGCTTAACTTTGTGGCTGCAGTGAAATAAAGGGAAACCAACTGAAACTGTTCCCATTAAGATTTTGTATAATACACCGCAATTCGTAGAAAACTGACATTTTCTTCGTAAAAACACTTTAAGAAAAATTACATTATGATATATAATATATATTACCTAAAAAAATAAGGTTTTATTCCTAATAATTGTATTTATTGTAATTGTAAGCCACTGTCACATTATGTGAAATAAAAACTACTTAAATAATGATTCAAATAAACTGTGTCAAAAGATTTTTTTTCTTAAACTTATTTGTATGGAACCTCGAGAAAGACTTCGATTTGTAGCAATAACAAAAATAATAATTAGGTTTAACATTTACTTGAAAAGGCGTTTTTAGAATATATGCAAAATATAAGTAAATAAAAGAAATATATGATCCAGAAGTAACCTAAAATGATTAAGAATTTTACTTACACCAAAGAAAAATGCAGAGAATTAAATAATAAACATTTTATTAAATTAGGAAATAATAAAATAAATAGATTTAAAACCCTAACTTTGTGATTCAGTCATGTAAATTAATTCATTTAAAATATAATTTCAATCAAATAAAATAAAATTAAAATGTAATCAAATTTGGAAAACATAAAATTACGTTTATGTTAAAAAATTTAGCAAAACAATGCAGCATATTACATTTTTAATTCAAGACAATTAAACAACCTAAATCTAAATTTAAGTACAAATGAAAAAACTAATTTCTAGGAATAGTTGTGGCATTATTCTGAATGATCTGTTTTCTTGTTATTCATGCAAAATAAAACTAGAAAGCATATTAAATACATTTTCCTCCAGAGATTTAAAAACAATTGTGTTAAATTAGTCTTGTTACTTCGTGTTATAAATACACTATGACTAATAGGGTTCAGAGATGGATGGATCATATTTTATTTGTAATAATTGTCATCATCAGCCCTTGAAAAATCGCTTTATGATTCCCAACTCTTGCGCTGTTTACGCTGGAAGGCTTTATTCACAATGTTGCTTTGATAATCCAATCAAAGGGAATGTATCTGAGTTCGACTCAATGTCATTCGTGCCGCGGTCCCAGCTGTTTCTTTACAATTTTGTCATCAATCAAGATGCTAATCACAGACGCCGACAAAAAAAAAAGAATTCCAGTCGTCTGTCTCCTGGAATTTTTCTTATTGTGGTTTCCCGATCACCCTCCGATGGTCCTTGATTAATTGGTAACAGAGGTCAGATGATCCAACTTTCAAAAGGAGTCGAAATACAAGTCACAGAAGAAGAAAAAAATGCAGGAATGCAAGAGATAAATGATTCCAAAGCGAAGGTTCACTTCCTGACAGTTCAGCCGTCCAAAACGTCCTCTGAAACTTCCTCCACTCTGCATGGTGTTCATATTAACTTCAATGCGGTTCTGCTTGGATAGCTGTTTCCGACTCCCCTGTTTTCGCAGTATGTGCGGGGTGAGCGAAAGGTTATCGCATTGACATCCCTCGAGCGGTTTTAGGACGCGTTCGCTGCGTTTTTCCCGTAACTTTTGCATTTGTCTCCTCAAAGGAGCCGAGCTTGAGTTAAAACAAAACAAAAAATGAACACAGGCCTTTGCGTGTGCGAGCAGAGCGAATATTCCCCACATGAAGTCATGTATTCCAGAACAATCAACGTCTGTTTCAAAACACATGATTATTTGGCTTAGATTCTCAGGAAACACTGAAGCTCCCCTGCCTGGGCCGGCCCCAGAGTCGGCGTCAGCGCACACGTATACTGAGACTGTAACTGCCTCGCATGTGGACAAAACGAGCCACAGTCCACGATGCACTTTCATAATTTTTTACATGTATACAATATATATCTACTGTGACTGATTTTTAGAGAGCAAACATTTGACCTTGAATGAAACGGGGCTTCGGTGGTCGCTGCGAACACAGTGTAAACAGCTTTAGCACGACGCAGAAAGTAGCAAGAACCCACTCCCCTTTTTGTGATGATTTGGAAAGAGGGACAGCGGGGGATGCAAGCTTGCCGAGCATGAGGAAATCTGGATCCCATTTTTTATGTAAACGTGACACGTGAAGGAGTCAACGGAATCGCAAGTGACGTGCTGCACAGATGGTTTTCTGCTCTCGGCGCAAACCGAAAGGTTGGCCCTGTCGAAGCTTGGAAACACGGCCGTACTTTGTATGCGAAACTATAGTTGGAGCCTGAGAAGTAGACCTTTCGAATTTGGTCATCAACTGTTTTGCTAATGTAGGGTTGGGCAAAGTTTTGCCAGCTCCGTTTTGTAATCATTGTATTTTTCCCATAAAATTGTTTGGTGAAAATGTTTTATTTTTTTTTATTTTTAAACTAATTAAATAATCGCTTCATTCGACTATTTGAAATAATCCAATCAAAAATATTGGTAAAATAATTCATAGGCGGGTCGCTGATCCAACTTTCAGCTTTTTGTTGACAGAGACAAACGGTCGAATACGACATACTGGGAGAACACTCACAAGGAACTGCTGTAGACCACAACTCACACCCGGTCACTCACACTGAACTAACCCTGCTTCCAGTTCCTGAGGTAAATCACTTGGCCACGCCCCTTAAAGACACACGAATACTACAGTATCGACAGTAATTCCACTTTATAAAAGCAATTTTTCTTTACATTCTCTTGTTTGTGTGTGTGTGTGTGTGTGCGTGTGTGCGTGCGTGCGTGCGTGCGTGTGTGTGTGTGTGTGTGTGTGTGTGTGTTTCAGTTTGTTTTAATTCAAAACAGGAATTTTTTTTTATGGAAAAAAAAAAAGTGGTGTTCTGGAAGACTGGAATGGATTCGTGGCATTTCAATTCCAAGTGAAGAAAATTGATTCCATTTGAGAGTAAATTGAGTTGTGTATGTATGTATGTGTATATATACATGTTTATTATATATATATATATATATATATATATATCCATCCATCCATTTTCTGAGCCGCTTCTCCTCACTAGGGTCGCGGGCGTGCTGGAGCCTATCCCAGCTGTCATCGGGCAGGAGGCGGGGTACACTGAACTGGTTGCCAGCCAATCGCAGGGCATATATATATATATATATATATATATAGGTAGATAGATAGATAGATAGATAGATAGATAGATAGATAGATAGATAGATAGATATATATATGTATTGGATTTAAAAAATTATAATTTTTTTTTTTTTTTTTTTACCTCATCTATGACTAACCCTGCCCATCTGTCATTTTATTTTTTTTGGAGCACAAAAGTTTGCAATGCATAGTCTATACAAAATATGAAGTCAGGCACTTTCTTTTTTTCTTTCTAAATATTATGCTCGGCGGTATGCGAAGCCCTACGCTTATCTTGACAGCATTGTTGCGTGAAAATCAACATTGATCTCTGCAAAAAGTTTCCCTTATTTGGTGTGTAAATCAAGGATAAAAACAAAAGGGTCAGGTTTCGAAGGTTTGGATGTTCTGTGCCATGAGTCAGGAAGTGCTCGTGTGTCTGCGCGTTCACTTTTTCTGTACTTCCACAGCTTGCTTGTGTGTGTGTGTGTGTGTGTGTGTGTGAGAGTGAGTGTGTGTGTGGTGGACAATGCATGCTTTATTATGACTGAGAAGGGACCAACTTGCACCAGTGCGTGCCTCTTTTTTCTGTTTCCACCGACAGGGTTGTTGTGCTCTTAAAAGCACCACGCCAACAGTTGTGTAATTGCTCGCAAGGGTTCCTTTGCATGGGACACATCTGGATGGAGGCGTTTGGGAAGGAGTTCTCCCTTTATGCAACGGATGAACAATGAGCACATCTGTTCAATTTTCTTCCCAAATATCCTTCGTTGAATTCGCACCCCCCATTCCCCCCCACCCCTCAATCCCCAATGCAAATCCTAATCCCGCCCCTCTGTTTCCTCTCCTCACCAGCAGAACAGCCGAGTTAGGAATGAGAAGGGGGCTGGGTTCTTTCTTTGTTTTATTTTTTTGCCTTTTTGTTTTGCACATTTCCAATCGTCACTAATTGAGAAGACGCTGTTTCTCCACTTATTTTTTATTTGTATTTGTTTTTTGTCTGTCTGAACACTGTAGGAGTTTTGCCGTAAACAAAATGGGGAAAGTGAACATCTGCCTGAAAAGGAGTTTGATCATTGTGACAAGTTTGATGATTGTAAGTACTTTTTTTTTTTTTTCCATATGGTTTCCACTCCATTCCCATGACACACACCATGTGTTATATGACTTGCTGGTGCTCATACAACAGATTTTCAATGCAGGACAATCTTTTTCCTCTGCAACAGGCTCCCCAAATGTTGTGAAGTAACGTGTCGCAACTTGTGTGCTGTCAACACAAAAGTTTTGTTCTCGTTGCAGCTTGCAGGCGCGCTCATGTTGGCCGGGACCCTTTTCAGCCACGGGCACTACCACCGGGACGACGAGGTAACGCCCCTTTATCTGACAAACTCTCAATCTGGTCTATCGCTATGGGAATGTAAAAAGAAAAAAAAGAAGAAAAAAAAAAGAGTGTGTCCCTTTAAGTCCAGTTCAGTTGTATTTAACTTTTAAGTTTAATACATTTTCCCATATTTAAGAGCAGTATTGAAGTTCAAACTGTGCATTATGTTTTTGTGGTTTACAATGATATTAAATATACATTTTAGGAATAGAACCTCTGTCTTGTTTACATCTAGTTAATATTTAGGCCGCTGTGTTTTAATGTTGGTACTTGGTAGTAATTCACTTCAATTAAAGAAATACGATGTATTTTTGTATTAAAATATGCCCTGACTTCTTTTATATTTCGGAGAAATATCAGCTAAAAAATAAACATAAATAAGATGAGCAGGTCTGCATTTTTGGAGTGCATGAATGAGAATTTATTCGGACATTAGACAAAATATAATGCACTGTAACTAGTAGTCAACTGACTAAATAAGCTTATTGATCTTTTTTTTTTGTATTACTATACAACTGCTTTGAAAAAATTGAAAAATATTAAATAACTAAGTATAAATAAAAAAAGAATGATCAGAGCAACATGTCCACATTTGTGTCAATTCAGTAGCATTTTGCAATGGAAAGCAGTAGGATACAAACATATGTTTGAGTTTTAATTCCTAAATTCATCAAAAATAATATTTACTCACCATTATCACCATATTCTTCAAAAAAAAAAAAAAAAATCCAAGTGCTTGCTTCAAGCTCTTTATTGCCAATCCTAGTTGAAGTTTAAAACTAAAACCAAAGAGAATTGCACATTTTGTATTTATAACTTGCAGGTCCATTAGCTTAATGCAAACACGGAAAGCAATACGCCATAGACGGGCTAATGGAAATAGCTTTGATGTTGCAGTCGTTTTATGTACGAAAGTATACAGAATGTCTTGTTAGTTATGACCATAACAAAGACATTATTTTGATACACTAGCCTATGAAGTCCTCTCGAGAACTACAGTGATACTGTAAATCCACAGATAGAGGACATGATCGTGGGCATCAAGGTCCTGTACGCGCTCTCCATCACCACCCTGGTCCTGCCCATCATCGGCTTGTATGGCGCCTGCAAAGAGAAGAGATGGGTGCTCATTGTGGTGGGTGAACACACACGCACACACACACGGCATAAGTACTCACACGCTGTACTTAGTGTAAGTAGAAGTACAGATACTTGTGCAAAGAAATGCTCTGGTAAAAGATGTACTGCTTCCCTTGCTGTACTGGAGAAAAAGTTAAAAAGTAGAGACTGAAATGTACTAAAGCTGTGATGCTCAAAGAGCGGTACGACTAATTTAATCAGTACGGTTCAGTTGCATTTGACTTTGTTTTTCTTCAGCTGGAACTGGGGCCTTAGACAGGGTGGAAGGAATTATGAACATTTCCAAATACTGTACCAGTCAGTGTTAGCACAAAACCTTAAGCATAAAAAAAAAAAACAAATCCATGAAAACCCTACTAGAACATCAGAAAAGGCACTTTAAATGGCAGCAGCCACGTCCCCAGTTATGAGGGTGTGCACACTTGTGCAACCACATCATCTCAGTTGTTTATTTTTACTTCGCCTCTGGAAAAGATTGATTAAAAATTCAGATAAGTTATCAAAATGATCGCTCATATTAATGGTGGTTTTGAAATGACTTATTTTTTATTTTTTTTACTGTATGTCACAAAACCCGGCATTTGAACAGGGGTGTGTAGACTTTTTATATGCACTGTATGTGTCTCAGTTCACCGTTGGAATGATCCTGTGCAACCTGTTTGTGCTTTACATGGCCATCCATTTGCTGATCATGCGGCCTGTGGTAATTTCAACACACATTTTCTTCGCGTTCCCGTTTTTGGATGATTACGTTTCAAGCGTTTTCGTGTGTGTTCTCGCTTCTGCAGATCATTAAGATCATGTCCAGATTCTACCTAAGCATGCAGCCAATTAGCAACGCCAGCGAGCTTGATCTGAGAGTGCTGGAGGAAACCCAAATAGAAGTAGGTGACATCAGCAGGCGCGAACACAAAATGGAGGGCTTCTCTGTTCCCTGTGTTTGCTTCCTAGTTGGGCTGTTGCGGAGTGCAACAGGGCTACAAGGAGTGGGGCTACAACATCTCCAAGTCGTGCCTGTGCAACGACACCTCGGACGACTGTGTGAGTACGCAGAACAACGCCGTGTTACGCTTAGCGTGGCTGATATGTTCCGGAACCAATCGCAATTGGCGAAAATCCACACTATGGAGAGGCCAGACACTGCAAAAATATTGCTCTTATTTCCGGTTGTCACATTTTCGGTGCTGAGTCTTATTTCTTTCTGAGCTTCTGAGTGAATGAAAGTTCTTTTACTGGACCGGTTGCTGTCACTTGTGTCGTAGGTGGCCGCCCCCAGCAACAGCAGCTTGTTCCAGCTCACAGATAACAAGCCTGTCATGATTTATAAAGAGGTACAAATATGTCATTACGTGTGTAAAAGTAGCCTTAAACTCATGCTGATGTGTCTGTATGCAGGACAAAAGTGTATAAAGTAACTTGGAGGAGGCCTATGCAGTATTTACTAAGTAGCACAGTACAATATTTACTCACTTCTGGTCTCCCAGCCAATCAGCAAGTCAATTAGATCACACACCTATTGAAATATTTATAATAATAGTAATAATAGTGAAATACATTATGATGATGATGATGATGATGATTATTATATGTCAATTAAACTATTGGTCTAATTAATTATTGACATAAATATATCATTATTATTTTATTATGTAAGATTATACAACAGTTCTAAGAATATTTTACATAATGCGACAATCACTGGAGTAGAGTATATTTTTCATTTTTAATGTACTGTGCGGATACAGCAGTGAATTCTCAGTGTGGTGCTTGTACTTGGGCTCCCTCTAGTGGTACACAAAAGAATCACTGAATTTCATGTGTGCGTAAATGTTACAATAGGTTCAACTTTTTTTTTTTTTTTTATTAAGTTCAGTACATTTGTGACTTCCAGTTGAGTTGTGTTTACCTTTTATTTCAAAACGTTGACATTTAACCGTTTGTTTTATTTCGGTACAAACTTTAACTTTCATCTGCAACACATTTTCATCTAATTAGTTGAGTCATGTTGAAAGTGTGAATGTTACATTGACTTACAAAAATGGGAAATATACTTTTTAAGACTAAAACCTTTGTCTTGTTTTTGATGAAAACTTGTCATTATGGTGGTATTAAAAAAAAAAAAAAAAGAGAACCACTGCTGTACACTATATTGTCATGCTGGTATTTTAATAGTTTGCTATTGTTGTGACATTATATTATTGGTTCCCATTTGCCCAATATTCAGCCTCACCTCCAAAGACATTTTGGGTTTTTATCTCATCCAGTTATTATTTTAACTTGGTGTAACATGCTTGTCTGTTGCAGCCCTGCCTTCCGCTCCTCCTCTCACATTTAAACCTGGCCATAGACATTTTGGTGGGCACCTCAGCGGGCTTGACTTCATTGTGGGTACGGACTCTCGGGATTTCTGTCAATTCTTATTTCATGCTTCTGTGCAAGGACTTTGAATCCGCCTCACTGTTGTCACGTTTCTCTCCAGGCGCTGTCCTGCGTGCTGAGCATCGCCGTCCTGTGTCAGCTGAAAGAGAAAAAGGACACGCTGGTGGTGGCGTACAGTCGAGAGGCCAAAACGGGCAACTACGCCGTCCTCGCCGAGCCCGCGGAGCTCACCTGATCGCCTCTCCGGAGTCACGATGCGCCACAAAGTATTAACGTCCAGTGTGTGACCTCAAAGGTCAAAGCCATGAGTGTGGAATCAGAGCTTAATTTTAACTTAACCAAAATATGCATCCTCTAATTACTGTGTTGTATTGTGTGCAATTGAATGGAAGTGTGTGATTCCTCAGCTGACTTTTGCATGTAAAGGAATCCCACGATGAAGTTTTTGATATGTTTACAGTATAGTGTTTCTTATTGTTTGTTTTAAAACTGAAAATTGAATCGTGCAATAAAATGGTTGCATTTTTACTCTTATTAGGAAGATTGGTGTGTTTTTTTTTTGTACATTTAATTGAATAGGGGATTTTAAGCCAGGTTAAATTTACTTTGACATTACGGCTTTTAAACATGTTCCAATCAGATATATATTTTTAAAACTTAAGTAGTGATTATAATCCCTCAAGGGGATATTCAAGTTCCACGCTCATTTGAAAATTTTCATCATTTTTTCCACATGGGAAATTTTATTCATGTAAGTAGCATTATTTGAATGTTTCAGCAATATATTATAAATATTGTAAGACAGAGATTTTTTTTTTTTGCATTTTTATTTTATTGTGTGTATGTATTGAAAAAAAAAAAACAAAAGGAACAATTATCACATTTCATTTCCACTATTTACAGTCAAGTATATGACATGGTGAATACATTGTATGTTCATCTGATGCAAAAAAAGTCCCCCCAAAAATGCATGAATAATACCGGTATACATTATTGGCTTCAAAGTGCACACATTTTCATCGTTTCAAACAAATTGAAAATGGATGAAATCAATGATGAGAAGCGTTTGCAAAATCAAACATGACGACTCTATACATGTGCTTTTATACAAACGGAGGTTTCCAGTGTGTACAATGTGTGGTAACATTCTCAGTCATTTCTGTTGAGTCCTGTTTAGCCATTCAAACCTGTAGCGATCTGGTTAAATAACATTGCAAACACTGTGCTACATACATAAAGAGTCGGTTACATATATTTCTCTATTATATTCATACCTGACTTTCTAAGTGTGTGGAAATATCATTTCCCCCAGTGCATGCTGGGATAGTACGCTGGTTAACCTGCTAAGATAATCATATACAGCTCATAATTGTACCTGATAAACGTTAAACGGGACCATCATTCATCATTTATAGGCAAAATGCATGTGGGTTACATGTCATGTTTACGTGCATTTTAATTGGTACATATTCAAATGATAGCCTGGTTATTAATGGTATACAGCATATTGTGTTTGACATGTGCAAATTCAAAGAAGGGTCGCTCCGGGGTGACTAGAAGGCACCGGGGACGTATCGATTGGACTGGAGCAGAGCCATGAACTCCTGTTTGCGCTTCATCTGCACCATCAGCTTCAGGCTCATCACCAAAAGGACTGCCTGGGGAAAAAAAAAAAAAAAAGTAAATTGGTAGGAATTATGAACAGCTAGAAATAATATTTTTAAAACATGCCAGGAAAAGCCTACTAGAACACCTGAACTTTATTTGGGGTTAATGAGAGACACTTTAAAGGGTGGCAGGTGTGTGCTGACTCCCATTTAACATGAATTTGAATGTGATTCATTAACACAGCCACATCCCCAGTTATAGGAGGGTGTGCACACCTGTGCAACCACATTATTTCGGTTGTTTATTTTTATTTCCACTCTAAAAAAAATATTGAATTGTACAGGATTTAAAAAAAAAAAAGAAAGAAAAGACCTACCCAAAACACTCCACTTCCAAATTTAATTCCCATGGCCAGTGAGAAAGCTCGCTTCAATGCTGAGACGTAGATTTGTAGGCAAGCCTGTGGATTTAACAGTAAATAATAGTAAATATTTATGAATACATCTACATCAAAAGTTTTTTTTGTTTTGTTTTTTTTTACCTCCTGATAGACATATTGGTTCTTTGGAGCCCCCAGAGTGGCGCTTCCTCGCAGTCGTATCTGATTGAGAAAAAAAATACAAAAATACTGTAGTTAAAAAAAAAAACTGATCATGAAATGTGAGTGCTCCAAAGAAGTCGACAGAGGGCGCTATTGAGCCGGGCCTAACTAGTTTGTGCCTTAACTGTAACCAAAGTAGAAGCTCAACAGGAAGAACAGAAGGCAGTCAAAAGTTTGTTGGTGCTGGATGATTTAGAGCCAAAAATGTGACTTTAAAATGTTAAAATACCACGAATGGAGTGAGGCTGTATGGCACAGGTAAAGTTGTCAGTACCTTGGCTTATTTTGTAACTTTGCTACCTTTGAGGTTGCAGTTTATGTTGTTGAGTTGATGTTTTGCTATGAGCCTAATTTTCCTGCCTTTTTTTTTTTAAATAGGCAGATAATCTCAACTCATCTTAATTTATAAAGCACTTTAAAAAGCAACCGCAGCTAAAACAAAGTGCTGTATGTTAGTAAAATGGAGTTAAATATTTAACTATAGATAAAAATATATATAATTGTATAAAAAAATACTATTTCATTGTTAACTTTCTTGATTTTGATGAGATTATTATGATATTTCATTGTTAATTTAATTGATTTTCTGTTTTTTTTTTAACTGGAAGCTTAAGCAATTCTTTTGTTTTTATTCAAATCCAAATGACATGTATACAAATTCTAAGATATATCAAACATTCTAACAATAAAAAAATATTATTTCCCTGATGACATACAGTAATAACAGCTAGACCAATATTCAATAGAGAAATAGAATCTCAATTCCCATTTTACTTAATTTTGCAGGGCTGCATAATGTTAAGTATATACTGTATTGTGCTGTATATATCTTAAAGGGACACTCACGCATTTCCCCGGCGAATGACAATGACAAGAAGCGGGGATGGCTGTGCCCCAGTCTTTGTAGCCTTCAACGAGCCCGCAGCATTTAAACTGGTGAGCGCAGACACACAATACACTCCATTTATTTCCAGAAATGGGAATATACTGAATGCTGTGTGCTTACATGCGCTTGAATACTGTGAAGCAAGGTCCTGTTGACTTTGCTGGTGGCACTCAGGGGCATCATGGACAGCAATTTGGACTCCTCTCTTGCCACCCCTGTCTAAAAAGAACCTCTTAAATTGTGTTGTGAATAAATACACCGCGAGCGTGTACTCTACCTCATAAATGTCCTGGTAGCTTAGTGCTGTTTTGACGATGATTGTTTGACTGGCTGCCGCCATGCCGGCTGCAAACTGCACAGGGAAAGACATACAGGGGATATTAAAAATAACAAATAAAAAGTCTACACACCCCTGTACATTGTGGTAGACGGAGGTAGTGAATGTTATAATTACCAGAATCAAACACCACCTCCTCCCCGTGCAGGCGCCGAAGACGCCGAGCACGGACAGCAGCAGGCAGGCTATCTCCAAGATGTACAAAATCACCACGGACACGTTGGACACCAGCTGCGGGGATGAATAATAATCATGTAAGCCGCATATTTGACATTTACACGGTATATGCACTCGCAGGCCACAGCATTCGGCCGGTACAGTCTAATGACGGCCAATACAAAAATGCTGCCTTGACAAAGACAATAATGCTTCATTTTAATTGACATAATGTTTATGATTGTGATTGTAGTTTGCAGTAATGTACAGCCTATATATTTTTAAATAGTATTACTGAATGTATTTGGTTTTATTTTTGAATCCATTTTATTATTATTGAAGCTGTTGCTCTTGTTTTTAGGTCCTATTTAAGTAATTTAGTAAAATTTTGTAATATTCACAGTTAGTACAAAAAGGGACTAGAATGCAAAAGTACAATTATTTTTTAACATACAGTACATTATTCTTGAGTTATTTTGTATTTTTTGTACTTTCATTATTTTCTTAATTGATTTAATTTCCAAATATTTTGAATTATTATTTAACTAGATTTTTAAAATGCGTAAACCTGAGTAGTCATTTAGCTATTAGAAATTAGTCTTACACTATGTTTTTATCCTTTTATGAATTTACAATGCAACTAATACTCATATTAGGGACACCAACAAATTAAAAATGGAGTATATTACAATATATAAAAACATCAGTTGAGTGATGGTTTAGGTTTTCCATTATGAGTTAAAATTAGCATTATTGGGGACAAATTGGATATTATCCAGTTTCAATAAGTGTGTCTAATATCCATGTAACACCATTAAAAGTGTTTGCATGTTATTATTGAGTATGAATTTGGCTCTGATGATTGTTTTTGAAGGACGTGACGAGGGGAGCAGGGCCGTAAAAAGGGGCGGGAGAGGGTGAAAGTTCAGGGTCGCATGTGCATGACGTGAAGATGATTCACTGTCTCGCTCAAGGACGCGGCAGTGGGAGAGACAAGAGATGCTCGCCACGGCGTCAACCCTTTCGGAGTCCCACCTGGCCCGCTTGCAGGAGGTCCCGGTGTCCCACCGCCGTCATGGTCAGCATGAAGAAGCACAGAGCCTTGGGGGAGGTAAACAACACAACATTAAGAGACACAACAGGAATCTGCAGGGTTAAGGAGACGTTCCCAGCTGACACATTTCCCAATAATCGTAATTCTCAAATGGTTGGCTCCCTCTAGCGGTGCTTTGAAGAATCACTGTCGAAGCACAGTTCAGTTGTATTTAACTTTTTGGTACAAAATAGTTGCATTTAATCTTTAACTGTTTTTCCTTCAGCCTGTATTATAAAGTTACAATTTATATTTAATTATTTTTGAGTGTGATACATTAGAATTGAATCCCGCGATGCTAATATACTTGGTAGTAAAAGCTTGAGAACCAATGTGCAACTGGAAAACAGTTTTAAGAGCTTAAAATGTCAGATTTGTATCATTTTATTTTAAAGGCTCATTGATTGTTTTGGAAAATTGTATATTTAAGGAATGCATGATTCTACTTCTACACAATGACAAATTGATTTTAAAACATACACTTTTTGTGATTGACTCAATATCTGGGTGGGGACAAGAATAAGCCATTTTAGTACTTCAACACGTATAGTATTTGATATAATTCCATGTATTGAACACAGTTTAAATGCTTGGAAAGGTCCTCCAATTGTGCAACATTACTCCAACCTTTCCCAAACAGATTTCAGCTGCATCCCTTTCAATCAAATCGTTCAAGATGAACTCCATTCTTAAGTTACAACAGTATCGAGCAAGAATTGGGGTTTTAAAATAAGTGTTTGGATTTCATGGGAGGTTGAAGTTGAAAGATCAGGTTTCAAGAGAGGATTGTGGTTTCAAAATTGGGTTCAGGTTTCAAGTTTGACTTTCTAGCCTAGTTTCGGGTTGACAGCTAGATAGATAGATAAACAAAAATAAAACTGCATTCTGACGGATGGCCTTCCACGTGACGTCACCTGCCAGCTATAGTCACTGCAAATGTTGTCAACCGAAAACACTGTGCAAAAGGCGGTCGCCCCGGAGGGCTCTCATTTTTGCATCCGTTCGTTCACCCATCAACCGGGCGGAAATTCACGTACCATATTGACGGCGCAGGCGAATATGAACGGCCTCTTTAGGCTCGTTTTATCCGCCACCACGACCACCGCGTTCCGCTGCATGTCGCCGCCTCCGCCGCCGCCGCCGCAGACCCCCAGCTTTGACAACGCCCCGAAAGCACACGGGAGAAGGAGAACGGCCAAAGATGCGTGCTCGTGATGTTTAGGACGTAACGGCATCCGAGCGCGTGCGGGGACGTCACAGAGATGCGCTGGATGAGGCTGCATTTGAGGACACTCGGAATTCTCGCTATCGCGGGTTGAATGTGACGTAACCAAGGGGCATAGGCATACAGTGGCGGTTCGAACTTCACTGAGGGAAACCTAGGTTGCAATAACTTTGGCTTTGTTTTCATTATAGTATACAGTATTTCCTTGTTTAGTATCTAGGCATATTTAAAAAAAAAAAAAAAAAAAAGCTACATTAAAAAGCATAATAGTTATTGATCATATTCCTGGAATGCTGCATGGGAGAACTCGTACAGTGTTCCCGGATATATATTGTTTTGCACACACCATGTTTGAACTGCATAATTGCTCATAACTGTTTGAAACATGGAGAATGAGGTTTCGTGCAGGTGAACTGCATTTCCCACAATCCCTTCCTCTTTAAAGGGGCAGCGACAATGTTTTCTCCAGAACAGGTAGGGCGGGATTCTATTGTTTCTACAGGTGCTATGGAGAGAGGGGAGAGGAACTGAAGTCAGTATAAAAGCACTGTTGGCACTAAAAGGGGGAGGGAAAGGACAATTTGTGAAGGAGAGGCAGGTGGATCAGACGGCTCACTGGATGACGGGCACAAAAAAGTACATTGTGTTGTTTCTGTCAAGTGGATCACCTCTGAAGTCCCAGGTAAGAAAAGGATGGGCTTTTTTTGTTCGTTTTTTTTTTGTTGCACTTGTCTTTGAAGACGGTCACCGCCTGAAGGTCTGACAATAGAGACTCTAAGCAAAGACAAAAAAAGGATCGAGAACTTGGGAGCAGGGTGGAAAATGTGAAGAAGTGTGTAACCTTTGAACGGCACAATTTGACACCTTGACAAACCGTCTTCGGGAACTGGTCGGACGGGATCGACGTGGACACGTTTGCTCCAATTCACCCTGCGGTGAGACATATTTGCTTGTGTGTATTGACTTTCCCCAAACCTCAAACGTCACTGGCATCCCCAAAAGGGCCGAATACCCCCCAGGCAGCCCCTCCCCCGCCCCCAACCGAGCTGCTCCAGGATGCAGAACCCGGGACCGGAACATGACGACACCTTCGACTACCTGTTCAAGATCATATTGATCGGCGACTCCAACGTGGGGAAGACCTGCGTGGTCCAGAACTTCAAGTCGGGGGTTTTCTCGGAGAAGCAGCAGAACACCATCGGAGTGGATTTCACTGTGCGCACTTTGGATATTGAGGGCAAGAAAGTCAAGGTCAGTAAACTGTTTATTTCTGAGCAACCGGCCTTCAGGGGGGGTTTGATACCGAATATGCGGAAAACAAGTGCACAGAGAGCCGTTGAAGACAAAGCTGAGCAAAAAGTCCCAGCGTGCGACTGCTTATAGCAAAGATAAGCCATGAGGAAGCACTAAAATGAGGCCCTCATTTTTGCCTTTGTGTGTTGTTTTTTTTTGTGTGGCGTCAGCTGGTTTCGCACTGACACGCTCGAGCTCACTGTCAAAAATTGTCTTTAAAAAAGGATGTCAAAGCCATCAAGCGGAACGTTTGTGGGTTTTTTTTTTTAATTACAAGGGCTCTTTTGGTTGGAGTGTCTAAAAACAAGTCCGACCGGCCTATGTAACCGAGAACCGGCTCTTCAGGTTCCTCCGCGTGATCTCTTGGCCAAGGACCTGATAAGTAGTTGAGCTACACCATGATTGGTTTTGCAAACGCTGACGTTAACAATGATTAATTACAGTCAAATTCAAAATACGGTTGTAAACCAAGTTTAAAATCGTTAGCCGAAGCGCACGACTGCCTAATTCGCTTTTGATTGTTTTTGGAAAACAAGGGGGGCGGGGGGGGGGACAACAAATTTAACGAACGGGAAGAGTCCAGTTGGCTCGATTCAACTTTTGCGGATAACCATGGCCTGGATGACAGAATCTACACAGACAAAGAAAAAACAGTTATCAGCGAGCACATTGGTGTTTTTTTATACTTAGATGGACTAACGTAACTAGCATCGTTGTTGCGGCGTGATAATCCTTTAAGCAATGCCTATTGCAACACAAAAGGTGTAGCAACACGTGCAGACAGACAATATAACAATACTCACAGGCTTTTATTCTTTATCCTCTCCGAAGAACAACTAATATTGCTTCACATAACTGGGTAGTTGAGTGAAACTCTTCTTTGTTTGTCTGCATGACTGTGTTATACTGCCCCAAGGTAGGCAACTCACACACACTCGACGGAGACGCAATGGCACATAGTTGAATTCTTTACATTCTTTTAAGATATTTATTTATGATATGTTTTATTATTTTATAGAGTGCAATTTTCCTTAATAAAAAAATCACAAAATTGACCAACATTCGTTGTTGTTTTTTGGGGGAGAGGCTGGAACAGATTAATGGCTTTTCCATTCAGTTCTATGAGGTAAGATGATTTGGGTCACAGGTGGGGTCACGGAACGAATTCAACTCGTATCTTAAGGCACCAGTGTATTAGGCTAATGAAATGGGAGGGAGAAGAAGACACTTAATGCTGGTGTGGACAACCGACAGCCAGACCGCGAAGATCTAGGACAAAAGGCCCCAAAGTACGTAAAATAATAAGCAATAGTTCTACTTTATGTGTATGTAAATGTCGTATGCCCCTTAGGGGACTTCACAAAAACTGGTTCCCCTTTCCCTGCTGTCGATGCTACAGTAAACAAGTGCAGCGGATGAGGGTTCCTGAGGCAGCTGTTGCTATACTAACATAATTTGTCACATGCTCCTGTGAATGTGTGCATGATTAACATCCACTCGACCTTCTTACTAAGCAGTATTAATTGAACATGTATGATTGTGAAGCAGTATTTTCTTACAGGCGTTGAATCAGTAGTTCTACTCATATCAGTTACATCTACTTTGGAAGGGAGTGTGAGTACTTTCTTTTTCCATCTGTGACTGGTACTGTCTGCAACAGATGCAAGTGTGGGACACGGCGGGACAGGAGCGCTTCCGGACCATCACGCAAAGTTACTACCGCAGCGCTCACGGCGCCATGATCACCTACGACATCACGCGGCGCGGCACCTTCCAGTCGGTCAGCGACTGGATTCAGGAAGTGGAGCTCTACGGGGCGGCCAACGTGGTGCTGGTTCTCATCGGTGAGTGTGCAGTTCGCCACATCCAGCAGGTGGCTACCTGGTGAAAAAAAAAAAGTGTTTTTAATATTTCGACATTTACGCTGATGGGTGGGCAAATTCTGTCTAGCATTCCTGCCATGAATATATAGATGCCACAAAATGGCAGCAAAGCACTACTTTTTGTTGTTAGACAGGGCTATGGCCTGATTAAATGAAGCTCCTCCTCTCACTTTCACATAGTTCCTTGGCACCAAGGAATTTCAGTGAATAATGGAGGATACGTTCAAAAATAATAATCAGAATATGTAGTGTAATAATAAATCATAGTTTTAAAAATTGGGCTTCACAAATTCTCCCTCGCAACAAGTAAACGTTACAAAATGGAATTTACACAATTCTGGTGGTCAGGCTTACTACATTTGAATTTCAGTTTCTCAATGAATCACAATTTAAAAGCTTTTTAAAAAATCACAGTCTGCCTAGCAACAGGTGACTATTCAAAAACGCGTGACGTGAACAGAAAATAAAATCTGCAGCCATGTTGTTGGTACATTTGTCAACTTTTATAATCAATCCTGTTGACTATTTTGTTTTTGTGTAGTTTATTACATTAGAAGGTAATTTGGATATCAAGTGTACATAAATAAAATAATGTACTGCTTATTTCTTGGTGACTGGTGCATTTTTCCCCCCATTTGAAATCACTAGTGTAAGTTGATATGTTTGTAGTATAGAAATGGTTGCTGTATGTGGTTTTTAGTTCTGTCTCTCTGTCATACCAGGTAACAAATGCGACCTGGAGGATGAGCGCGAGGTTTTGTTTGAGGAGGCCTGCAGTCTGGCAAAAGAAAGGGGCGCGCTCGCTGCCCTGGAAACATCCGCCAAGGTGACCCAAATTTTGCACACACACGAAAAAAAAAAAAAGGAACAAATTCTTGACATTTATTTGAAATCATATCAATCAATCAAATGATACATACAATTTCAAGCCACAAAATAACAGATAATTGTGATCAAAGACAGTTCTTTCACATAATGATTGACCTATGTGTCAAACTGCCGCAGTCTAGTTAATGTCATATATTTTTATTTATTTATTTATTTATTTTTACCTTAAGTGTCTATGGCTGGTATAGCTGCTTTGATATCCTTGATATCGAATAAATGCTAATAAGAGCTTTCCTGCGCATGTGTTCAGGAGGGTCAGAACGTGGAGGAGAGTTTCATGTTGATGGCGAGGGAGCTTCTGTCTCGGAACGGCCTCCAGGTCCAGCAGGATGGGCTGGACAGCTTCAGCAGGCCCAGACTTCTCCTCAGGACTAACTCCCGGCCAGTGATCGGCACCGTGGGCGCCTTCACATCGGCGGACAAGAAGTCGTGTTGTTGAGGATGTTAGACGACGTGACAGTGGATGCCTATCGGGACAATAAGAATGGCTGCGCATCACTCAGGAGGTGATTTGGAAGCATTGAAGAATCAATGCGGAGAACCTTGAAATTTCTTCCTTTTACGATCCTACGTTTTCACCTTTTGAGGATTTGAAGTGCCAGTGTTTGACCCTTCGCCTTCTCTGGAGGAAACTGGAGCATGGGCGACAGTGGACATAAAAATGCTCAATAAAAGATTTTTCATTTGTCTGTTGTGGGTGTGACAATGCTTCAATTTGTATTAAATGTGAAACAAAATATGCACCGTTAAACTCATTGCGATAACGTTGATAATAGCCTACGTTCTGACTGCGATCTGCTTTCAGCCTCAATAGCTGAATGTTATGCAATTTAATGAAAGCAGCTTAGCTTTTCTGCATTCTGGGGATTTGAGATTTGTAAGAATTATCTAACATCCAAACACAGTAGGATTAATCATTTTAGGGTATTCCCTCCCATGTTTACATAGTTAAGATGTGGCATTTTTCAGATTTTTCTTTTTTGGTCTCACGAATTAATCATTCTACTATGTGGTTATTAAATATACACTTGTCATTGACGACGATTGGCAATATGTGTGAATTTGCCAATATATGCCCTGTGATTGGTTGATCACCATTCCAGTGTATACTCTGCCTCTTGCCTAAAATCAGCTGCGATTGGTTAATGACACTCTATAGAAAATGGATGGATAAAAAACAAATCTGATTTACCATCGTGTAATGAAACTGGATGACTGTAATTTAATGGGACAACTAAAAGCTGATCTTGTTTTACAATGTTAAACAGTGACACCCAGTGGGGTTCTTTTGAACTTCAACAGAATAATCTCATTGGGTGTTGCGATTTCGCCGCCAGTCCACTGGAAGGCGCTCCATGATCATGTAACGCAAACCTTTTTAATGAGACGTGCATGTCCGTTGGAAGGTGGGAGTACGGCTGCAGCGTTTCTGTTTTAGTTGGCTGGGTTCTGCCACAACGACAGTTTTGTAAGAGCCGGACATTGTTTCTCCATAAACTAAAGAGACTTTGGGTGAAAATAAGAATGTTTTTTAATGGTTATTTTTTGCTGAGACGCTTGAGAAGCTACCTGGATGACAAGCTAGCGGTGAGTTAAGCCACGCCCATCCATGAACACGATTCTGTAGTAGACGTGACAGACAGATGTTTCAGCCAATCACCTTCCACTATTTTAAACGTAACTTCAAATGTAATATATCAGTTAAATATGCATGTTTTCTTGTTTAAAATGTAATCAGTTCCTATTAATTAGCCATTTTTTAATGACAATGTGAATGTTTATGTACTTTTAAATATTTTACTAATATTGTAAACTTCACAGTAAACATTTCTTTAAACGCAACTCTTTAATGAGATAGATATAATCAAATACACATTTTTAATGATGTAATAATAATTAATAAACCATTTTTAAAATAAAACGATAGAAACATGTTCCATGTATATAATAAATTGTTTATTTTACTAATATTGTATTTATATTTCTATCAATTAGCCAAGTTTTTTTATTGAAATAAATGAATACAAATAAATAAAAAATGAATACATTCATGTAAAATTTCTAAAATAGTTTATATAATAATTGCATAATTATTTTTGGTTATAATTTAATTAGAATTACAAAACTACTAAATATATTTTTTTACAAATACTTTATATTGTTATTTGCAATCAAATTTATTTAACAAGAGGTGAATTTAAAAAAAAGTAATTTTTAATTAGCCAATTGTCAGGGAAAAACTGCAAAATTAATACAAATATGACAGGATTGATGATAATGTAAATACTCTATGGGTCGGATTATAGAACAGAGGAGGCCGAATGTGGACCCTGTGCCATACTTTGTCCACCCGTGTTCTCAGTCTAATGTCTCGAGTTCATGATAATAATGTTAGTATTAAAACATATTCACTTGACCAGTGGGTAATATGATTTGTCTTTTGCTTTTTCAAGCCATAAAATTAAAAAAAAAAAAAAATCCCAGAAAAAATAGACACCTTTTTATTTCCAAAGGTCTTATTCAAAGTACCACTCATTCATTCATTCAACAGTACAAAAAGTAATTGAGAGATAAAGCACCTGTAGTTCGTAGTTTTGAGCAGTTGGGGTCGACGTTTGACTTGGGAATACAACCCGATTGAGGAAAAGTTCTGCACAAACTAAAGTTGACTAAGCACAGCAACGGGACACTTTCAGGATCCCTTTTGAGGATTCTGACGCCCCTTAAAAGACTCCCCTTCTTATTTACATGAATTGCAAAATACATTGGACAAAACGTACCATTGTCTCCTTTCAAAAGCAAAAATCGCTGAGTCAACCTGTGATAATTCTTCACCCTGATCCTAGACTAAATTCCCCTGCACACAAACCATAAACCACTAATCCGCCTCGAGATTAACTCAACCTGATGATCTCAAATTTTTTCAGGTTCCGCTCTTTCAAGGGCCTCGGTCGGAGCCCCTCCTCCGTCTCCCCCACCAGCTCTTGGGCCTCATTCTCCGTCCCCCCTTGTCCCCCGTTGGCCCCCCCTGTCTGTACATCCTTGGGACACTCCCCGTTGTAGGTCTTGACGTAGTCCGCCACACGCCAGCCCCGGAACTCCTGCGGCTCGGCGCAGGTGAGGCCCGTGTGGGCCACGCCGGGGTGCAGCTTGAGCCAGTAGATCAGGTAGTGGATGTTGTAGTCGCAGATCCACGGATTGTTGCCCAGAGACAGCTTGCGCAGGAAGTACAGGTCCTCCAGGACGCCGTACTGGAAGTAGTGGAGGCTGTTGTTGGACAGGTCCAGCTCGCGGAGGTACAGCAGCCCTGCGAATGCACCTGGGAGGGAAATAAATGACTTTGTTAAATGGTTTGACAGATAAAGACTCAACATTTTCCGCTAACAACCCAGGCTAAACTGAGCTCCTCCCTAAAGTTTGCCTCTCAGTCAAAAGGTAACCCTTTGACGTGGCATTCACAAATTTGGGACACTTTCAGTATAAATGGGCTTTGGCAATTTTCAGTGCGATTGACTCCGTGATTGCCTGCCACCGGGCTTCTTTCTTGTCATACAATCTGAAAAAGATTCCACTCATATTGTCTGTTTCAACAACAAGAGTTGCTAAATCGCTAAGTCAAAAAGTTGCAGAACGCCTATGTCACAATGCAATATTTGTACGATCCATTTGTCCTTGTGGCGTGATGTGTCCCCTGTTGTCCTTCAGAGGAAATGAATGCGAGTCAATGGAGTGTCTCGTGCGCTGACAGGAAGGAAGTGAGCGATCGGAAAAAGACATTTCCGAGCGTTTCCTGCTGCGCTCTGTTGGCCTCAAGCTTGGCTTTGATCTCGTCGAGGAAGGGGAGGGAAACGGGAAGAGTGTTGGTAACCATATGTTTAAAAATAATTAAACGCATAAAAAAATAATGGAAGAGGATGAGGGAGACGTCCTGTTTTATATCCAGCTTGCTTGACCGCGACCTTCTGAAACCGTCTCGGGCTTTTTCCGCACATACTAAAATAGAGTACGAAGCTATCATTAGAGGAAATATCATGTTTCACAGGCGTGTCAAACCTTCAATGTCAAAAATAGTTGACATCCTTAGATGTCAATGAACCTGGAAAAAGACTACTATGGGGGATTTGTGATGGAAAATGTACTTTTTAATGTTTATATCCAAATAGTGTAGTCTGGAGTGTCTCAAACCCCCCCCCCCCCCCCCCCCCCCCCCCACCCACACACACCGCCCCATCAAGTGTGAAATTAAACAACCAAGTAAATCCTAAGTTATCTTCCTATTTCTTAAAATATATCGTTCTGCATTTCCACTCCACTGTTGCCAAATATTCGGGCCATAAATGCCCCCACAACGAGTTTCTCAGTCAATAAGGTGACAGCTGGGCTGGATGAAGTTCCACTTTGATGTTGCGGCCGAAGCACTGTCATGTCGAAGCCAAAAGGTAAGGAGAGCTGCAGTGTTAGCACAGATTAGCGTGAGCAACATTAGTTTCGAAGTTCTGCTAAACTGTTAACGTGGGAGTTGTGAGCTTGCGAGTAATTGTGTCTGGCAATGTAATGGGCTACACTGTATTTTGAGCAAAGCGTTGATGTTATTGAAATAACAGGGAACTTTTTAAAATGATAAATTAAAAAAATAAATGATTATCAAACATTCCAATTATGCTGTATGAAAATGTAATCCTTTTACCCTTAACGGTTGATAACACCCTCACCATGGGTCTAAATACCGAAGAGGGAAAGCCCCTGGTGAGGTTATTTACACGGGCGTGCTAATGAATACAACTAAAGGGATTTGTTAAGGGTTTCATTTCCGCGCGGCAGACATCATTAGCTTTGAGCCTCACGGTGGTCCATTGGCGGAATGAGAGACACATGCTGGAGAAGCTCAAGATCATTTGTCGCGCTATCTTTTTAAATATAATTTTTTTTTCGTCAGTGTTTGGCGACGCAGTGGATATTAATAGATTGTGCAAGTGTACCTCTTGTCTATAAGTTGCATGGAAAAAGAATACTTCATCTTTTTGTGTTCTTGAATGTGTTCTTTTTAATTATTTTCACTGGCACCTGTGTCTATTTGGTTCAGGCTGGTGCTGCTGAGGTTGAGCAGCTTGAGGTCTTTGGACAGTAGGAACTGCTTGGGCTTGAGATGTTTGATGTTGTTGCCGGACAGATCCATCTTCACGATGTCGGAAGGCAGATTGGATGGGACGTTGCTCAAACCTGCCAGAAAAAAGAGGAGACATCACTCGACCTGTCGCAGTAAGTTGGCTGCGGAGAACGTAAGGGAGACATTTAGTTCCCCATATTAGTGTATGATTTGTGTGAATTGTAATTGATGGCCCTAAAAATTTTTATAATTCCCTACCGTGTATATACCACAAAGTATAATGACAGAACGCTTTAATTTCATTTCAAACGCAGCTCACAAAATTACCATTAAAAGTAAATGGCCTACAGTTGTTAAAAAAAAAAAAAAAAAACTATTTTACGTCAGGTTGCTCATAAGTAGAGTTCTCACTGTACTTCTTTGACACCAATTACTAGTTCTCTAATAGCTTTAGCTTTGGCGCCATCTTGTGGGATCTTACAGCATCATAGAAAGAGCATAAAACCATGAATAGATGAGTTTTTCATTGGTTTATCAATGATTTGACAAGAATACTGAAGAAACACTGTAGATACCATTTTTGGTCCAAGTGTTATTACAAACACTTGCGCATGTTTCGACCTGGCTTTTTTGCATCTGTTTTGTCCATCTTGTCAGCATCCTATAAAATCGCAAGTTCCCACAGGTCACCTCGGAGTCAACGGGAGCCCCCGAAGATCCGATTTGTCTGAGTCTAGCTATTTTCAAGATGTTGCGTGGGTTGTGTGCAATATTTTCCCTTTTTTTTTTTTTTTTTTTTTTTTTTTTTTTTTTTTTTTTTTTTTTTTTTTTTTTACAACAAACACAAGTGTCTCAAGGCGTTTCTCAGGTCCACACTCTCACAATTCCGCTCAGATTGACCTTTAATGCATGAAACAGTGATTCTCATACGCCATACATGATTGTGCGAACATTTGATCACTGCTGTAATCTCGAGATGGTTGAGATTTTCCTTTCGAGGCTCAAGCTTCTTGCTCTTCACACTTGATAAACAGAACCGGAAGTTTGTTTGTGGCACTCATTCAGTTGTGAGGCTTTGGACACATTCATCAAATAAAATATTTTCAAAAGCTAGTTTTTTTTGGCCTCCTCGTTGTTTGCGTCTGAAGAATACTCATGGATGGTTTTTACAGTGCAGATGCTTCAGGCTTTATAGGCAGACTTCACCGACACAGATGTTGTAAGCTGTTATCATGGCGCCTCGGTGCCGTAAAGCAAGGCTAAGATTGGATACTGAAATGCACCTCGAAGGTTTGTTGTTATTCAAGGAGCAGACTTTTAAGATAGCATTTCATGTGCCTCCACAGACTTGTGATCGAAAGGGAATCCCACTTTTCCCCCCAGTGTGTGTCTACAGCCTTTTTGGAGCCTATTTGCAGAGGACAGCTGGAAAGTGTTTGGCACATCTCAATGCAAAAGGACTCTGGGGCTGGCTCTGTGTCTTTGGGAGCAAATATACAAATTATACCTGTCCAAGAGAGAAGCTGTGGTCGAGGAAAGATACAATTTCCTACATTTGATTCTTCGATGAAAGTGGATAGATGAGAAGCACCCGTAAAAAAAAGTTTTGGACAGTGCAAAAACAGTGCCTTGTGCCACACTTTGGAGCTTTAGAGCGCCTTGTTGTCGGCCATGAGTGTGCACGCGTCAGACAGGGTTAGGCAAAAGAGCGATAAGGGAAAAATCCGAATTGACATTCAGCGTGTGGACCAAGCTTCCTGGTCCCGTGGCCGCTTTAGAGTGCCTCATTGTCAGCTCTGAGAGCGCACACATCACTGTGAGATTGTGGAAGAACGAAAAAAAAAAATGGATATATTTGGAGGCTTTGTGCAAATATATTTTCGGGGCTCAGTTATGTGAAGGCAGTGTAAAGATGCTGGCCGCAGTAGGATGCATTTTCCAGGTGGTAGCGGTGGTATTGGATGGTTGAGCGGGGCGTGGTTTCAGCACATTCAGCGGACAAGCCGACAGCGTTTGAGATGCGTTTTCCCAATTTTCCCAAGCGTCATTCTACACACTTGGCAATTTTTATTTTGATTATTTTATTTAGATCATTCAAATGTGGCGGGGTTTTTAACAACACTCTTGCCTGTGGTATGTCAAATTTACGAGGCATATTTCTTTTCACTTCACAGGAAATTTAAGTCGGTAGGGTGACTTCCACAGACACACTGAATGTGTAACGCAAGCATGTGAGGAAGCCTAAATGCGTCTATGATTTATTTGGACTGGAGGACATTAATCGACATAGCCTACTACAGAAGGGATAAGAAGGATGATTTCTGAGACTAAGTTATTATTGTACATGGTTTATATTGTTTAGACTGCGCAATATTTTTTTGCACTTTGGATTCAGGCCCAGGTTTTGTCAAATGACAGGTTTTTAGGCCGAGACATTTATGGCTGCGCAAGTAGCTGCACGCAGCAATCGTTTTAGTGCAGTGCAAAAGTCAATAGTGCACTTCTACGGGGATCCCTTTAGCCCTTGCAGTCAAACACCCGTTTCATAACTCTTGCACAAAGTCCAGTTCTGAACGGACCTCCTGCAGGAAATGTCTCATTACCTGGCAGAAGCTGCATCCTCTGCATAATCCTGTTCGATTCAGGTTTCTTTTCCCTCCAAATCCCTTTGGAAGAGTATTTTATTTTTTTTAAATGTCTCCTTCTTTTGAATAATGGCAGTAATCAAAACATATTTTTCAGTATGCTCTTGAGTAACAGCATTTAGTAAACAGAAAAGTGTGTCTCTGGGCTCATTTCTCGCTGAGTCCCAGTGCTGAGAATGACGTGGAGCCTGAAATTTGCTGTGGTTTCACCTCAAAGAAGCAACCCTCAAACCACAGGGGCGGCGCCATTTTGACACAAGGGAGGAAAATGAGGAGAGAGAAAAATAAAAAAAGGACTCAATTTGATTTGTTCTGGTCTTGTGTCAGAAAGAAAACCATGTTTCCATATATGTCCTGCGTGAACTTATTCCGCCATGCGGGCTTGGTTCACATGCTTTTCATTCTCTTTGGTTCACTGTAATTTGGACCAGTGCTACTTGTCAAGTAATATAGGTAACTTTACCTTTGTATAAACCTGTCAATAAGGGTAGTAGATTGGGATTGGTATAGAGTAGAATTATGTCATTTCCACCAGTCTTCTAGGTGCAATATTTCCAAGGGGTTTAACGACCAAAGATATTTTTGTAGTCAACTATAATGTGATGGAAATCGAGTCTAAGTCAACGAATCAATGATGTTATTGATATTTTGTCATCACAGTACAATGATGGATTCCCGTAAAGATATTTTTGACAGACAGGCATCGCAAAAAAATGAAAACAAGATTAAAAATGCGCCTCACCAGTACACTAAATGTAGTTGTAATTACTGGGAGTCCTGTGCATGTTTCTCTGCAACAAACCGGCCGGTCTCATCTTCCATTGGATAGCCTGTTATAAGATGAGACATCGAAGGCAAGCTCCCAAAAAATTAAGCAATTCTCCGTTTCACTGTTTCTATTTCACTTGTGCTTAGCGATTCGTCGACTTCAAGTGTTAAATGTCTATGTGGTGTAGTAAAGTTGACTAGTCAACTAATTGGTACAACCTCTAGTATGTCCAGTACTTATTTCCAATTGCTCCAACTTTGTTCTCTTCCAGTTTTATTTTTAATTATTACCGCAGCCTGTTTCGCCCTCAATTTTGTTGCCTTTGTTAAATTGGTTCCATTCATTATGCATTCATTGCTTCAGGTCGTAAGTAAAACCTATCATCTTAAAAACGTGTCAGCTTAATCCCATTTCATAAGATCCTCATGATTAAAACCAATACATATGTTTGTCTACTCAACCATGGTCGTGCGCAACATTTTATGCGCAAAACTCAGGTTGCATCGTAAACCAGCTGCAGCAGAACTGCTGGGTATCAATGTCAGGAGTCAGATAGAGATCCCATTCAACAGTCCAACTGAAGTAATACTCGGAAAATGTGCAAAACATCCTTTCTCAACCATTTGCCCGACACAGATGGTGCTTTGTGGGGTTCTGGCTAGTCGATGCTTAGTGAAAAATTATGCGAAAGATGTTTTTTAGGTTTGAATCATGCTCAAAGACAGAGAGGCTATTTGATCAGTGGTGTAGTAGTGGGAGCCAAAAAGCCTCCTCATTGTTTGATAGAGGAAACAGTGGGCAGACATATGAAGGCGTGATAAGAGGAAAGCCATATAAAGGTAATCAGAGTATAGCGTGATATGGCTGCACCTAATTCAGGTGTTATCATTTTTGGGGAGAAACAGCAGAAACAGTTCTCAAAAAAAGATAATTGAAGACACATACAGAACCAGATGTCAATTGGACACTCTTCTTCGTCTTTTGTCTTTGTCTCGCTAATTCCGGCCTGTCTATTTGCTGCTTTCTTATACCCAAGCGAGGTTTAAAAACAAAGACAGATTTTTAGATGCGATTTACTATTTCTTTACAGAGGATTAATGTTTTCGGGGAAAAATACAAAAACAACCAAACACATGAAATAGTGATTCACAGCCACAATGGGACCATATGTGTTTTCATCTCAAGCGAGAAAGACTCTTCCATTGCAGTAAGTAATTTATTCCCAACAGTCGGTTCTCTTCATTTGTTAGTACTTCTCTTGGCTGCATTGCTCACTAGTATGTGTAAGTGGGTGCGAGATTTTCTGTCCAATCAGATTTCAGCCTCTGTGTGCTGCCATACTAACTAATTTGGCAGGGCATTCAGAATCAGTAGTGCTGTTGTTGTAACTTGAGCAATATTAGCAAGGGGACTGTTTCTTTTATCAATCAGATTTCAAATTTGTCCTCACAAGGCCTGCAATGATGTCAAAATGTTTTTCTGATTGGTTGGTAGAAGCAAAACCTGTTACTAACAAAACACGTTTGTCGCGATCCGCACACGTTAATACATTTCATAATCAGCATCTCTGTATGATGTAGTTTAGTTTTCATCTGTCATGTTATTAGATAAATATTGATTCTGAACTGCTCCAGAGTATGTCCATGGCATAGTTGTGTGCTGTTATATTGTGCTTTTGTATAGTATTGATGGTTTCTATAATTGCAACATGATAGGTGACATGATGATATTAAGAGTTTAAGTTGGGTAAGTGCCCACTGACATGCGACATGCTCACCTTTGTTTCTGCAGTCCAGCAGAGGTTTGGGGAACATGTATGTGTGGCACATGGATGGGGCCACTGGCTTTTTGATTGGTGGCTTAGGATGAGTCTCATCCACCTGGTTGTCACCTGCACACAACGAGTCCACGTTCAGCTTCTTCAGCTTCTGGCCCCTCAGTGAAAGGGGCTCTGCGCACTTGGCGTAATTGCCCAGGTTGCGGTTACTAGGCACCTGCAGCGTCCTAAGCAGGCTGTCCAACGGGCAGTGACAGCTCCAGGGGTTGTCGTAGAGACGGAGGTAGGTAAGGCGGGGCATGGGGAGCAGGACCTCCTCGGAGGCCGTTTTCAGGCGGTTGTGTTGCAGCAGCAGTGTCCTGAGCTTGGAAAGGCCATTGAACGCTCGGTCCTCCATCATGGAGATGTCGTTCTGTTGGAGGTCCAGGCTTTTCAGTTGGGTGAACTGGGAGAACATGTTGTCCCGCAGAACCTAAATGAGGAGAAATGGGATTTGTCATTTGAAAGCTACTGAGACCTTACATTACCCTTAAAATGAAATGGCTTACAGATGATTTGATTTTGAAAACCAGAAGTGAACATGTACATTCGCATCCCGTGAAGACTCTCCGTAACTTCTACTAACAACCCAGCCTAAAATTAAACTTAAACTCCTCCCCAACATACAATGGTGTTAGTCTCACAATCAAGATGGATCACTTCAATATACTTCCTTGACACCAATTACTACTTTCCTATTAGCCAGGGGTTTGGCACCATCATTTGGCATTATAGAAAGAGTGCAATGCCATGAAAAGGACTTTTTTTTGTGAATAGCTGAAGATAGGTTTCACGGAAAAAAACTTGTTTTTGTCAATAGCAAACTGCGACCCGGCAGGGGTTTACTGTCCTGCCATACGTGCATATATACTTGCCATTCTGTTTACTTGAATTTTTTTTCACAGCAGTGCTTTTAAGCAGCAAGTTAGCTAGGCCAAAATTCATTGTTGACATTCTTTAAAATCCAGGATGTGTGTATGTCGTTTACACAGAAAGGCAAGGTTGTTCATTGAATTTCTGTTGAGCACACGTGCACAAACAGCCAGTTTTCCATTTGATCTCAGCCCCCCTCTGATGTTGCACAGATGTTCATGCCGTCAACAAACTGGCTGTAATTTGGGTCATGGTGAGAGAACAGATCCACCGACTGGATGGAAATGAATCCAGAGATCTTCATTGGAGACATAAAGGAGGAATGGACAAGCTGTGGCTTGGATCAAGACTGCAGCAGGTGCTACGTGTCTTGTATCCTGAGAGCTGCTTGTACTTGCCTGGATTTTATTCCTGGCCAGTAGCAGGTGGTGGATATCTTTGGGCCAGTCTTGGATCACGGTCGTCAACTGCCTGTCCTGACAGTCCAGGTACTTCTCTCCCGCTTCTATGTATTCCTTGCACTCCTGAGTTTGGCGCCTCACGACGCCGGCCCTTCCCCTGCCCCGCGTATGGGTCCACTTGGCGCTCCCCCGCTCCGCGATGCTGGACCGCTGGGCTCTGCGGGGCTCGGCGAACCGGAGGAGCAGCAAGAGGCACAGTGCGGCGAGGAAACGCATGATGGAAGATGACGGTAGTCAGGTCAGCCTCGGAAGATGGCGTGATGTGTTTGTCACAGCTAGAAAAAAAGAGGACAGGAAGTTGATTTAGGTCTTCTGTTTAGGTAAATAAAATGATGTGCAGCGTTCATCTGCTATTTGCTCAGGATAGGGACTGAACCCTGCCACAAATAGCGAAAATTGGCAAGGAGTTGACGTTCCCACTAAAAAGGTTTATAATTGCCTGTAGATGTCACAAGATGGCGGCAAAGCACTATTTTTCTTTTAGAATGAGCTATGATCTGTCTAAATGAAGCGCCTTCCTCTCACTTCAACATAGCTCGTTGGCACAGAGATCCCACAAGATAGTGCCATAGCAATAATTTATATTAGACAGGGCTTTGGCCTCAGCACAAAAAAGCGTATAGCAGAGGATAGGTTCTTTAAAAAGCAGCTCATTGGGGAATTAGCAAATCACAAACATGCGGGCAGCACTAGTTAATTTGTTGGAAAGTCATGGACACACTCCAAAGGGTTTAGTCCATTCCTCTCAAGTTCCACACTAAATTCATCCAAACACACCTTTATGGACCTTGTTCCGTGCACTTGGAACAGAATAAGGTACTCCCTAAATCGTGAATGCATAGAATGCATGCATTCAGCCCATCCCGACTGATTAGTTGATAAAATGGGCCTTAATTGATTAAAGGCTTTTGGAATATGTATTTAAACATTGCATTTGCATTTTATGGACTCCTTTGCAATCAAGAGTGACTCCTTTGCGATCAGAGGCAGAAACCTCATCCAAGCATCGCAGACACACACACACACGCAAGCCTGCACAATGAGTCAGTTCCAACTGTACCAAACCGCAGCCCTCCCCTTGACAGTCTCGCAGTGTCTCGCACACTGGAACAAGCCCGTCAGTGCGGCTGACCCTTTTGTGTGAATAATTGATGGGCAACAGACAGAAACAGCTGAGAATGTATAAGTGGATCCATTTTTTTTTCTTCCCACTGGGCCCTCCTGGACGGTCAATCACCTCGCATTAAACATCCATGAACGCTACTTTGTGACTTCCAGTGATCTCTAGTGAGGTTCCACCCAGCCCAGTAGAACTGTGGGCTATTAGCTCTTTGTAGTTTTGTTGACGGTATTTATACACACTATAGTTGTCCAGGTTGGATTTGTACCTAATGATCCCACACTCTGTTTAATCTGCGTGATGCACTAAATTATAATCCAACTAATCTCGCTAATATGCTGTTTATTAGTCACTCCCTCCATGTGTCACTCAGCATATCGTCTTTCCCGGCCCTAAAACATTAGCACTCTTTTAACTCTAATTCCGTTTATAGACAGCGAAGCTTTTCCAAGCCATCAAAACCGGCGCAAGTCATTTTGCTATCACAGCTGTTAAACAGCAACTCATCTGCGATATAATACATTTCCCAGAAAAGCCAATGTGGTTCACCTCGTGCGCACACCAGCCTGAATTTAGCCATCGCTGGCTAGCATTATTGTCCCGACCATGCCTCTTATAAGACGCTTTCCCTCTGTGTGTCAATATTTTGCTCAGAGCTGTGGTCACTTCCATCTCCGGGGATGTGGCTTTAAATATCATCCAGACTTTTATTGTCTGCAAGTGAAAAAGTTAGTGCAATGGGACCTTGTAAAAGACTTTCGTGGCCCCCAAAATGACAATTTTATGCTACGAACAGTAACTTTTTCTACAAAATCCTATTTAATCCTTGAGAACAAGTTCTATGGGCTGTAATTGCCAGTTATGTAACAGGTTTACGATTCTATTTTAATCATTTCAGTCGTCACTTATTGTAGCTTGGTACCAATGTGGACTCCCTCCAAGACACTTAATCCTTCTTCTGTTTTACAGTATATTTGCTAAATCCATATTTGGCTGTAAATACCGCATGATTGGTTGACATGCTTTAGGGTCTTTGTGTTAACTGCTTATATTAGGTGCAAATTGTAAATACATTAGATTTTTTTTTTCCAAAAGTTTCTGTGGTCAGTCAGGGAAAGCGTGCCAGCTGAAGAAACACTGCCAGCATGTAGTTCTTAACAGCAGGGAGGATGATTATGGTGTTATACTTTGGCCAGCATGATTGCTAAAACATTCTTTCTGAAAATGGGAGCATTGAATTGGTAATTGTACTCACAGATTTCTAAACCAATACAGTTTACAGACTTGGTGTAAAAACAAAGTTAAAAACCATATATGTGGCCATATATAGATGTGTATTCTATCTCTTTGGATTCATATACAATCCGATTATTTGTCTCGCAAGGAACAGGACAGACAAATTCCGCCACATGCTGTGTCTATGAAATATCTATGGGTTTTTGAAGGGTCATTGGATGTCCGTAGACCGAAGAACAGACGTCATCGCATACCACCTACAGGAGGAAAACTGTGTGGGAAAGACACTTTAAGGATCAAGGAAACACAGATGGAAGGTGCTTACATCTTTGAAAACCATTTTCGAGTCCCTGGCTTCAACCAAGGGAGAACGTGAGTCCATGTTAGAACAATGCACGGGACACAATCTATGAGTAGCTTGGGGTTTATTTATACTTGTGTTTTTCTCTCGCTGGTAGAGATAAAAAAGTGCCACCTATTTAACAGTTCCACCTCCAAATCCTTTGAATGCATCACCACTTCCTAAAAATGACTAGACACAGAACTCCACAGGGAGCTCTTTTGACACAAGGGCCACTTTGTTGCGCAAGGAAAGAAACTAGAACCAGAAGGAGAGCGCTTGCAAAAACAACCAAGGCAGAACAAAGGCCCCCACCCCAAGATCCATGCATTTCTCAAAGCAAGCAATCTTATTTTAGGGTTAATTGCAAAAAATTGCCAAGTGGTTTTATGATCTCTGCCTAAAGCTGCTTGTGGATGCTTGAAACTGATCCAGCTGCAATCCAATAACAGGGAATGCAAGGGGCGACTGTAAGAAAGTAAAGTGATGTCAGTGGCCAAGTCTAACCATGAAACACGGACGGTGTTGACACAGACATACAGTAGAGTGTGTATGTAGACACGGCAAGCATAAAAGAGGAACCCTGAGTGCCTAATTGAAGACAGATTTGTTTGTTTCTGCAAAGAGGGACAGAAAAGTTGGTTTTTGACAAGGGGGCCAATAAAAACTTCCGCGGAGCCTCTTTTCCTACAGTGTTACCAAGAGAACAAGTTGTTCCATGTTTTTTCCTTTGTGTTGGGGCAGCCAATGTATAGTACTTGAGATATGCTGGTTGCAGTGTCACCCCCCAGCCCCCACCCTCGTCACCTCCCACCCCTCCCGTGTCTTGGCGGCTGCGCTAATGCACTAAAAACTCTCCGCCATCTGGATTTTGTCTTCAGTGGGAAATTGGTACAGTCGGCATTCATTCAAATCATTTGTCAATGACTCAGTGGGTCATCATGGGCACGCCGGGGTTGCAGCTCAGTGATAAAAGGTGATGAAAAGTGGAAACCTGGATGGACCTTGGTGCTGTTAATTCTCTAAATCTCTGAATTTGAGCTGTATCGTAGAATTAACATGACAAGTAAACACAGGACAACTGGAGAGTAGGATAGGATAATAAAGTAAGAGTCTGTCTCCATTGTGGTCCACTTAAATGTAGCAGTGAGAAGCTGAAACAGCAATACTTGGAAGTATATGAGCCTAACTAATCAGCACACATTTGCAAGTTAAGCCTTTTTCCTCCCCTTCCCTTTTCTTGGCCTGGGCAGAATTCCAGGGTTAAAGCACATGTGGCTGGAATTTTACTCACACGGGGGGTATGCACCCCCCCCCCCCCCCCACACCACCACCACCACTCCTCTGTCTCAATTTGCGTTAAGCTGCATACATATGTCAAGAAGTACAAAAAGGATGTTGCACAGCTGAAACCAAATTCCCTATAGACAAGATAAAGATGAATTAAGTCGTTAAGTGGACAGAATTACCCAGAGATTTGTACAATTGGCTGAATTAACCCCTTCACTCGCACAAAAGCCGTCCTTATCTGGTTCGGTCACTCGTCACAAGGGACGGACTAGTAAATCATGGCAGTTCCATGGGGCCACCATAAAATGTTTTCTTTTTCCCCTCAGAAGGGATCTTGGCCTTGTGGGAACGGGAATGGGATGTCTGCAAGACGCGCTTAGATCAGCAGAATTCTACATTGGCAGTTTGGGCCATTTAGACTTCAAAAGTCAACCACTTTTGTTGAGAGAATTGCCTTCATTTGATCCATCCATCTAAGCACACTGACATTACATGTGTTTTTTTTTTGTATTTATATACTTTTCATGCACATGAGCAAAAAAGAGGAGTGTATATATATATATTGTCTTGCCATATTATTTCATGCAACAATTTCAGAAAACCATGAATGGCTATTGGAGTTTTTCCCCCAAGCCTTGAGGGAGTTTAATCACAAACATGCGGGAGGATGTATATCAGATGGGACCGGAATGCAACAGTGTCATGTGAGTCCTACCTGACCAGGGAGGGAATCTGGCTCGGGTTGGTCAATTAGGACCTGCAGATCACCGGTGTGTCCCGCGTCCCCGGCTCCTAATCCTGACATGAGCGCAGCGTCCAAGCCAAGAACATCTGCCTCGAAATTTAAAGCAATGAGTGAAGGACAACTGGCTGCTCCTTCTCTCTCTCTCTCTCTCTCTCTCTCTCTCTCTCTCTCTCTCTCTCTCTCTCTCTCTCTCTCTCTCTCCTCACACAGGGTTTAGGAAGATGCAAGCTAATTGGGGGACTGTGTGTATGTGTGGTTTAATGTTACACATCACCCAATAACATACATGGAGGAGGGTCTGTACTGTCCCCCCCGCCCCCCCTTGCTAAATATGTAGTGTACCTCCTCCAGAATTTAGTGCTGGCTGGGCTGATGCATTGCGAGATAAAGGACGTCATTGGGTTATTGGTCAGTGGGTCTTTTGTGGCTGTGATGTAATCCAAGTAGACGGCAAAGTAAAGATTAGCAGTTTTTCTTCAAAATAGCCTTATTTCCCATCTGAAAAGGAAGCTCTTGCCTTGAGTGTTTTGTCAACAGTTTATTCCTTAACAATCAAGTATCACATCAAATGAAGCAGCTTCCAGTCTCTTGTTTACTACAGCGTCTGCCTCTCCCTCAACCAGTTGCTTACATGTACCAATAGGGCCCGACTGATAAAAAGCAGCTCCGACATGGTTTATTCTGAGGTCTATTCGGTAAAAATATGTGCCTGCCTGCTCCTCTTGTGTTCTACTTCCCTTCTCCAGTGGATCAACAGTGGGTGAAACAGCACCATATTAGGACCACCATTGTACTCTGTCTGAAATAGATTGTTTACTGCCAAACTCTTCCATTGGCTTGAGGGCACTTAGAACAGCTCAGGTTGAAGTAAATAGGAAGGAGCGTAGCCACTTACCAAATACTATAAAACTGTGTGTAAATTTGCAGCAGTCGTGGGGCAAGCAGTAGCTTCACAGTACACGATCAAATAAAAATGTCTCAAAAAGTACATACATACAAACTAAAACAATGACGACAAGCACGTTGCAATTTACTGTGTGTGAAATCTGGGCCTGTTTCGTCTTACACAAAGCCATTATTCTGTTCTTTGAATGGTAACAGGTGGATACACAGGTTAATTGTACCTTCTGCCATCTAGTGGAAGAACATTTAAATGTTCTGCCTGTCACTATATGTCACTGGCATAGCTAGAGGAAGAAAAATACATTATTATTTACTCAAAAGCAATGATGTAAACAATCAATAGATGAATTGAAGAGTGCACATTTCTGCAAGAATTGTTACAAATGTGCATATTTCAAAGGAACACAAATATTTGTAGATTGTATTGAAATACTCCAGAAAGCTGCAAAAGGAACTCCGCTGGAAAGGGGGAGGGGGAGTAATGAAGTTAGCAAATCCAACTGCATGTCAGAATGATTCATTGAAATTGTGCTATTTGTAGCAAGTTTGGCAGCGATGTAAACACAAAACAAAGCAGGCCTCTAATTAGCCTCAAGCTTCTTTCCCTCCATATTCCTCTGCATGTTGTCATTGATGTTAGCAATACTTTCCTTTATCTTGTGTCAGAACAAAAAAGAAGTCCTAATTAAATTGAGACATACATGTTTTATCACTTCAACAAGCCCTCGACCTGCTCCCTTTCCTTTATCTGCAGGCTTTTTTTCCAGTCTATTTGATGAGCTGTGTGTCTGTCTTTTGTTGTCTCTCAGTCCTTTGTTTCTCTTCTGTACCTGGCCTCTGTCCATTACACAATGGAAACACACACACCCACCCGTGCAGATGCAACTATTTAAGCCAACCAAATGATCCCATAGCACCATCTGCAACACGTATGACTTCCCTTTTTTATGACCATAGGCTGCATTTCCCCCAGCTGAGGTGCAAGGAAAGTCCTTCTTCTCTCGCATAAAAAGACAGTCAACATGAATCACTGTTTAGAGCAGGGATGCTGCGTTTTCCCAGCCTTTTGAATCCTCCTACATAGTCAAATGACAGCTTATCATGGCGGGTCAGCTCTTGTGTCATGTTGTCAATGATTAAAAGTCGTCTTGCAATTGCACTGGAATGTGTCTGTGGACAGACAATGGAGAGATGGGAAAAGAACAGGGAAAATAAACGACTCTCTTAAAATCTGCAGGGTACACAGTGCAAGTTTACCTTGAAATATCAGCACTTTGGTCAGTTAATTACATCATTTTAGATGTCTTGCTGTTGGGAGGATTGTTAGTGTTAGTTTGTGTCCAGTGAACAGTAATTTCCTGGCCTAGCATGCATGCCAAGTGGACTGAAGCATTTCAATTGACAACCTCCTTGGTGAACCATAGCAAATTTTGAATGAGGCCACATAGCTCCCTGTGGGGAGGGCGGTGTGGGGTCACCAGAACCGGATAGTTCCCTCTCCCAAGCCAACACAACAGTGTCGGGAAACAGGGTTTTGGGTGGTTGTCTTCAACCTTTATAACCTTACCCCCTGGCAAAAATACCTTTTAGTCCTTAAAATGGTTTAATTTTCAAACACTGACAGGATCAAGTCATTATGAACTCATAATTTTGCCCCCTTCTTCCTGCGGGATCTTCTGTCAGACTATGGTGGACCTTACGATCAATTGAGGAATACCAGGCGCAAGTCATGAGAATATCAGATCGTATTCCTGCATGCTCAAGACTGATGATGAGATTCCTTCTCGGTGGTAACTAGTTCACAGAATCCCATTGTTGTGGGGGAAAGACACGTTGATTTGGAATTTTCAGCCTATGTTGTTGGGTAGCGCAAATAGACGCAACACAAAAATACTCCCAGCTGGAAGGAGTAATTATTTGCATCTTTATCTGCCTTTCATTGAAGTTACGAAAGAATCTTGAATTTCTGTGGTTTCTCTCCAGCCACCATTTGTTGTTTTTGCATAGCGACATTGAGAAAGTGGCGCTGTGGGAAAAAAAAACAAAGCTTATTGGCTTGCTGGGATTGAAGATTTTAATTGGATCACTTTCGATAAATGACATTAGCAAGAAATGTGTGCAACTGATTGGTGATAAATTCTCTTGAACCAATTGAGGAGTGCAACCGGCATAGGCATTGTTGTGGTCATCTTTTCTCACTACGCCACGTCTTGCGCCCACAACAGGATCGTGCAGATCATTCCCTTTCTCCTGCAGAAGATCTCACGGCGGGACCACAGGCAGGCCTGTAATCAGGCGAGGTTGATCCGATCATCGATCTCTGGTGCCTTGTCCAATCTCAAGGAACGACGAGTCGAGGACTTCCAGCATCACGCCACGAAGTAGGATTGCAGGTTGTTTGGCTGGCTACTAGGATGGACATGACCTTAGTCTTGCTGGTATGATGTACCCTGTTGAGTACTGACTGGATGCCAGAATGGTCGTTTGTCAGGAGAACAATGTCATTTTCATATGCCAGAGCAGTGATGTGTGTGTGATGTACATATCGGTGGAGTCCCCCAGGGCATTGCGCATTATCAGTTCTACGTTATAGTTGAACCGTGTGGTAGACATTGCACAGACTTGACAAACACCAGAACAGACGTCAATGGATTTGGATGAAATGTGGTGTGTTGCTTTGGTGTTACCCAAAGAAAACGGTATTTTGTTCAATAATGAAATACTGTTAAGTCCACCTTTAGTTTATGTTGTATCCCCATAGAAACTCACACATTAACTTTTACCTCTGACTGTTTGGCTTCTACATTTGCTCTATAAAAACCCCAAACATATCTGCTCTGCTGGCTCTTAACATCAATTAGAACTTTAACCTCCTACTTCTGTAATTTCTCTAACTTTCCCACTGTGGGTGCAGTTTAAAAAGACGACGGCGCCTTAAAACCGAGCAACTATAAGGGGCTGCGGTGTGTCACAGTGCTCCGGTGGAGTGCCAACTACGCCGCCCACTGTGTTTATCTGCTGGTGTGCTACAATGCACACTGATCAAGATTATTTGAGGACCTGCTGGAGCCGTCTGCAAATCATTTGCTCTTGTCAAAGCGTTAAGTGCTATTTTCATTTACTTGACTGAGTCAGAGTTGGGCTAGCTTGACAAGATGATTGATTGTCTTGCATGTGAAGGTGTTGTATCGGGTCTCTCTACTCCACTAAGTCATCACCCACCCATTTATCTCCACATGAAGCCTCTGATGTTTTCGATAACTGGATTACGGCATGTGTATTTTTTTGCAGACGTGATTTAAAGACACATCATTACCTAAGACCGCTGACTATGGGGTGGGAGTTCATAGGTCATCCAAGATAAGACCCCCCTGAGCTACATATCGTCACTCAACAAGCACTCATCCTCGCTCCTTGGTCATTAAAAACATGTGTCTGGACATGTCGCCGTGTTCATTAGCTGTCTGTTTTTTCAACTCCCAAGCTCCTGCTGCTTCTATTTGTGGTTGTGTCCATGTTGTACAGTACTGCCATTACTTCTACAGCCTGTACAGGGAAAGAGCTCATTAGACTGCCATAAAAAAAGTGAAGTTCTGTGGTTTAGGGCATGTGTAGCCACGTTTGCATCAAGCGATACATTTCGGTTCAGTATTGTAGCCGTTGTACCAGTAAATACGGATCTGGTGAGCATTTCCGTCAAGGACTGTGTTGGCGGAATGCCGATAAATAGTGAGACGTTATAACAATGCGACGCAGTTTGCACAACCGTCATTGAATTTGAGGGAGATGTATACAAACATCAACAATGGATGTCATCAAGCATTTTGTATAAGTCACTACAAGACAGCTTCTAACGCTACCCTTGTCGTACCGTTTCTTCGTTTCTTAGCGTACGGTAGTTATTTTGGTCATCTTCACAACGTTTGACAGTGGCAAGACGTGGTGACTTGTACACAAAAAGCTTTTTTTCTGCCAATTATGGTTCATTTTTGGACCTTAATTTGAGATTAAAGACATGGTTATCCTCCATCCCTTTCATTCTGTGCTCACTTTCTCTGTCATTATGCTTGTGGATGCGAAGGCCTCTCCAAGTACCAAACCGAAAATCTTCCATATACTCCTCAGAAAGATTTCCATCATTTTTCTGACCACAGACAAGTTGGGGGAAAAAAAGAAATGAAAAATGTGAATATCATGGAAGGAAATGGAAAACTGTGTTCTTCAAGATGCCATTGCCCTCACGGAAAATTACATGTCTGTCTCTTTGTGGTCTGAACACTGAGTGAAATAGAAAATGAAACAGCAGTCTTGGGGACACTTTGTATTTGGAAAAGAAAAGCTGTGAAAGTTGATTTAAATGTGTTAAAAAAAATGTTTACTGTTGTGCAAATCCTGGCAAGGAGTGTTTAGGGGTGGTGCTTTGCACATTTCGTCCTTAGAAGAACGATGAGAACTTTAAAAAGAAATTCTGGTATTGATTCAGTTGTTGCTGACTGGACTCACAAGCAGAAATAATGATTTACATTCAGCCTCTCTTAAACAATAGCTTAAATATTAAACCAGATGGTTGTTGTGTTTTCGTTCAGGGTGATGAAGTCGGAAAAAAACAACAAATTGTAGCAACAGACGAAAAACAAACAAAACAACGTCAAGTGTGTGGCTATTACTGTTGTTTTTAACCATCTTAACCAAGGAAAGGGTGGAGTTTACAAGGATGTGGTCGTCCGTGGATGGTGGTGGCTGGATGAAAGGGGAGCACTGGAGCACTTCATCACAAACATACATATACACACCAGGCAAAGATGTATGTAAATGAACAGCTGCCCTAGGGGTCTGGTGCACAGATGAGGTTAATTATTTCCATCCAGCTCACTAGTTAGACTATTTTTTTCTGCCTGAATGTCAAAGTTCCCATTCAGGTATTTTCTTTCTCTCAATTCAGTGGCTTTACTCATTGTACATCTGCCAGTCTTATTGTATTGCTTTTATATCCCTTGAGCTTGACCTTTTGTGGTGCATGGCGCTGCTGCACATGCTACACAATGTGTGCACATTATTTATGGAGATTACATTTGTTGCTTTTTTGCCTTTTGTGTGTCAACGGGCATCAAGGCCTTCAGTTGAAAATCCCCAAATATGTAATAAATGAGCTTTCATCCATGTTTATCAGAGGTGGGTAGTAATGACTAAGGAGCTACATGTACTCTCTTATTTTACTTTTTGGAAAAAAACTACATGCAACATACTTTTTACTTTGAGTATTTTTGGTAAGAAGACCCGACTAAGGATAAGCGGTAATTCATCATTTTTCTGTTTTGCTAACAAATGTAATGTGTTTTCTTTCTTTGATTCCAAATGTAGCTTTAAATTACACAAAATAAAAGCTTCAAATACAGTCGCGACACTCTTCATTGTACCTTCATTGCAAACAAGTAAGTGGCGGTACTCTCCCTTGACAGTTGTTAGGTGTCCTCAGATGGATACCTCCCAAAAGGTCACATATCTGGAATCAATTAACTTGCCATGCAGTCTGGCACTAGCCCACTTATTTGAACCTTCAGCCGGAGCATAAATGCATGTTTTTAAATCTTTTAAATGTGTTGCTTTGTGTCAGGTATTTACTTAACCGCTTCTCCAGCAAAGAGCTTCAGGAAAGGAGGTTTACAAGTTCAGGATCTGTCTAACAAAGAAAGTGAGTCAGCTTGTTCCAGTAAGCTGTTACTGAAGGGGGGCATTTACGACGAGGGTCATTAACTGATGCTGAGTGTGTAGTCTTCCAGCGAGCATAGAATGTACACTAAGCCTGTTTTGTTTCCAGGTGTTGCCACTGCAGGAAGACCAAAAAACACAGTCTGACAGGATTTAATTTTGTTGCGTTTTTACAGTTTTAAATCTGACTAAGCTAATGAAACAATGACAGCTGTTGGCCAACACCTTTGTCCAATGTCCAGTTTTTTTTCATGAGTTAACAGCAAAATAGGTCAAGGAAGCGTTGAGATTTGGTCGCCACGGTGACATTAAAAACACAAAGTCAAGTCAATTTTACTTAATTTATAGAGGGCCAATTCACAACAGAAGTTGTCTAAAGGCGCTTTACACATTGATCATTCCAAGAAACACACTTCACATACATTATCTATATATCGTCACATTCGGGCGGAAACCTTGTACTGTCCAAATATGGTCAATTTCATATTTTTTCACAAATCGATGCTGTTGGTCTGCACCCAGGTCGTTTGTTCTTTTTACGCATTATTAACCAATTGAAGTTCTGAAATAGCTTGAGAAAAAAAAAATCTATGAACTAACTCTTGAATGCGCGCACCTTCTGAGAAATGTTGTAAAACTCCGCCTCTTCCCCAACTCCGCGGGAGCTGTGCGGCATTGAGCCGCCTCAAGATTGATGGATGTTTTTTTTAGAGAATAACGAGTGAAAATAGTAAGGTTAAACACATTTGAGTTAGCCTGTTTGGTTAAGAATTAAAAATCACATTGCAATTTGTTGGTAAGATGACAACATCCAATACAAGAGCTGTATCAAAATCTCTACAAGGTAATGACGCATGTATTGTTCATTTAAACCCCTCTTCAGCCTTTACTGTTCCTTGTAAATGAAGTCGGATGTGTCGAGGACATGGCAATTTTAAAAGTCTGCAAATGATTCTGTAAAAGCTGATGTCGGGCTTTTTAAGGCACTTTAAACATCTGTTTATGAAGTGTCTGCAGACACTTTGCCTCAAGGACAAACTCGTTGACAAGAGAAAGCGTAACGGTATGTGAAGTATGGAAAAAACAACAACACTTGTGCGTGTGTTCGATTTAATTTGGATGCTCGAAATAGTGCTAAAAAAAAAAGTGGATCTCAGTTGTAATTGTTGTGACTCTGGCCTGCATGTGCTCATAAAATCATTTTTGTTTGCAGATTGATCCCCCTGTGTCAAGGTGTACCATAAAACAGTCTACACCAGTCGAGCTAGTCAGAGGCACATACAGTACATCATCAGTATTTATGCCACTGTCACATCGATGGATTTTTTTCACATTTTTAGAAGGTAGTCGGCGGTGAGGAAACCGCTGACTCGGCACATTTCGCCTCCAATTCAAACATTGTGGAGCTATACTGTATACTGTGTCATTAGTGCAGCTGTGTTAGGAAGAAGCCATGCAAAATCCCTATACGGGGAAAAGAGGGAAAATAAAAGCTGCCAACATTACTACTGAACATATTCAGTAATCCCACTCTTCAGTCATGCTTAACAGCTCCTCTTGCATCATTTTCATCTGTTCTGCATTATGGAACTACAGTGATAAACTGCGTTGGAAAGATCTGGTGTCTTTTTGGCACGTACAGATTTTGTAGCATGTGAAGGATGATAAATAGTATAGTGAGGAAGTGGAGGTATACATTTGTCTGCACTCGCATGATGGGGAAGCTTTGATCATTCCCACATATGTTTACAATCACAAGACGAGTTCATGTAACCAAACATGGGAATTGACAATTCATAGAAACGCTCAGGATGAAACCCAGAGTCTGAATTGTACTGTAAGTATTGTTGGTTCAAGATTAATTTGCAATCTCTGCAAAAGACAATCAACCCAAGGGTCTTGGAAATTAATAAAGAGCGGTACAATTGACACAATGATTAACACATTTGTCTAAAATTTGCAATTCCCTTAAAAATTCCACACAGGAAGGCCTGTGCCGAGATTCAAACCCAGAACCTCAGAACTGTGAGGCAGACCGTGTTGTCCATATCTAATACATGGAAAAATATAATAACATAACATAATAAAATATGTTTTTTGGACTCATAAATGACACAAAAGAGTCACTTTAAAACGCCCAGTGAGTTGAACGCAAGCTATACTAAATTGCAGTAAATGACTATATTCTGGCCCCTGCTGGACATTTTGGTTTCAGGCAGCAAATGTATTTATTTAATGTTTGTTCTGTATATATTTAACTGAGGGGGTTAATAGATCAAGCAATCGTTTGGAAACTCGTTTTTTATTTAATTTTAAATGGCTTCTTTGCAGCAGGCGTTGTTAAGGACGTACGGCGTCGTTGCTATGACAACCAAGGTGTCGCACACAAAACACGGTTGGAGTGAAAACTGTGATTTGTGTTCGGTTTTACGAACATTTCCAATTGTTTGTCAACAGTGTTTTTTTTTGTGCCTTTACTTTGTTTCGTGTGCTTACGTACAGCTGTTCACAAGGTAGGTCAACTTAACACGTTGTTTAGGACACTGACAACGACGCTGCTAGTTTAGCCTTAGCCGACTTAAGCTAACATAACATAGGAAACTATCAACAATGTTGCATTTGAGATAACCATATTCAGTACTTTTGTGTTGACATATTAGTTTCACGTTTTATTCTCAATTATGGTGACATAATGCTGCAAGAGAGAGACTTTCAGTGTTTAGATATGTCAGCATTTCAACATTGGTACTGTTTTTTTTTTTTTTTGCACATTACACTCATGTAATGCCTATTTGTGTGAGTTCTCAGAGATGGAGACTGAGATTGAGAAGGAGAAGGACGCCCCTCTTGTGGCCATACGACCTGATGCTTCATTTTCAGAGGTCACTGCTTGGTCTACTTTTCAGCGCCTGGATGAGGCAAGACTCGTATACTATTGTGTGCATGATGCAAAAAAGAAAAAAAAAGACAAAATCTTAGTCATTAGCTTGTGTTTCATTTCTGAATCAGTCCGGATAAAACAGCATTTATGTTAATGAAAGCTTATGTGATATAATGCAGCTATATGGTCATGATTTTGAACCATAGTTTTAAGTAAATAATCTTAAAATGAAGATCACGGGCTTAAAATACTGTTTTAACAAGCATGAATTGAATTGGATGGCACGGTTCGAGAGTGGTTAGCACGTCTGCCTCACAGTTCTGAGGTTCGAGGTTTGGATCTGCTCACCTTGCGTGGATTTTCTTCTTGAATCTTTTCTAGAAAATGCCCACAAAAGTCACGTTCTGTCGCATGCTTGAGGATGATATGGATCTACACTTTGTTTTCCATGTCACAAATAACCCTTTTATTCAAACGTGCTTCAGTGCCATCAGTAAAGATATGGCTTTTAAAAAAGTGACAACACACATTTGATGCCATTTAAATGGAACTTTATTGGTATTTTTAAATATAAAAAGTGCATATCCTTTGGGATGACAATGACTATGAATGATAGAAAAGATATTGTACACATACTCAAAGCTCCACACACTCCTCATTATACTACGAATGGCCACAACGTCTTCTTCATTGCTCAAATATTAACATCATCATCATCATCATCATTATTATTATACCTTGTTTTTGTATAACTCCCGGACATATAAAGTCTATCAAACTTCACAAAATAAAAATAAATACTGTACACATCCTCAATATAGAAAAAAATAATCTTTCCTGCATTCTGCTCATTCACAGTGTGTTAGAAGGAATAAAGTGATGCAATACAGTGATCTGGAATTAGGTGGCAGTATTATACAAGTGGTGAGACTTTTTATTTTATTGATTTATTTTTTTATAGCTATCTTTTTTTCTGCAGTCGTTTCTTACTCCAGTGGCTATGGTTTGAAAAACAATGTGGTTATGTTTCTTCCTGCTGTTCATATGCTGTCTAGTACAATGCAAAGAGTCATGAATAAAACGCAAATATGCATCATAGAATTATGGAACATGTGCAGAATATCTCAGTTTAATTTAAAAAAAAAACAACAATAGGCTATTACTTGTGTACTGCTGCCAGTCACCAGTTCGACCCACTCAAAAAATGGACTCTGCAGCTTTTGTATGCCTCACTTGAATGGCTGTTGTTAATTATGCAAGCGTTTAGAGTGGGCAAAATGATAGCTCATAAGTTTAACTATTTCTGTGCAATGAGCTGAGTCTAAGCTGGTTTAATAGAAAGATGCAGCAGGACAGCAAGTGGATTATTGACAGAGAACCTCAGTGGAAAAAAAATCATCCATAGTAACATATCTTTTAATATGATGGCCCCTGCAGGAGGCTAGCTTTTACACAGCTCGTGTGATATTTCTATTTGTCAGTTCTTGTTCACAGTCCATTGTTCTTTATTGTCATTTTAATTCAAAATTTAGAAGGTTATATATGCCGCAGTGGAGAACTGACAGCACGGTTGATTTTTGTTTTTGTTTAGACCAGGGATGCACCGATAACACTTTTTTTCCCCCCACACAATACAGGTCAAGTACTGTACTTACATTTGAGTACTGATATTCGATAATGCAATTACGTCTTGCAATTGTGATCAAAAAGTATTTTATTTTAATCAAACACAAACTTTTCTTGAACATGGCATAAATTTCCACTCAAATAGCACTTTGCAGAGTAACAACTTGTCATTAGTGATGTTTTAACACACACCTGTGTGCTTTTCTAAATCTTGGCACACATTTCTCGTAAATGTAGCCTGTAACACAAGGCATTTAGGTTCTAAAATAAAACTGGCAGGAAAACTGAAGTGATACATGATAACAGGATCACTTCTCTTTTGTCTTGACTCTGTTTTAAAAAATGTAAGGGGCAGGTTATTTTTATTACAAGTGTTATGTAGTAGGTTGACCTATTGATTTAATGAGCCATTCACAGTTTGACTGTACAGGTCCTTGTGTCCTTTGACTTGAATGGCTTAATCTTAGATATGCTACTGGCAGGATCAACCAGGCGCCTCCGCGCTTCGTGACAAGAACACTGCTCGCTTGGTCGGAGATGAGCAAGTGCTCGAGGAACTCGGTCCAGGCCCGACTACAGTGGTTAAGTGGTATCGGTGTCGTAGTATCGAAACATTTTTGCAAGTACGAGTCCGGACATATCGATATATCGGTACATCCCTAATTTGGACTGCTTCCAAAGTGCCCAACAGGCTTGCGAATGTGTAACATTTGGTGATATGTGTAAGTATGTGCATGTGAGTCTACAGTCTGTTTCCGGTACTACTTCTGACTGTCCATTTTTCCATATTCATTCGCCAGTCCTCTTACGGAGTGTAATTCTTGGGCCGTATCATCATCTTGACCGTCTTGAACGCCTGCCTGTAGTTGGTCGGGTAGTACTCTGTCGACATGTTATGCCACGTTCCCCAGAAGATCCCGTTCCTGACCCCCTTGTACCTTTTGTGGTAGTACTTGCCGTTGAGGTTGGCCGACATGCAGGCATCAAACCACCAGCCGGAGCTGTAGTAGGCTCCGCAGTTACCCGAGGGGTACATGTCATTGTCGCGGTCTGGGGTGGAGAAGAACTTTTGGTCGTGGTTGAAGTGCTTGTTGAAGCTGATTGCGTTCCCGGCCGTCCCACTGTAACGACACAATGATCGTTAGAAGTTCGCACCTTTATTGTTTGCGTGTTGTGACAGAAACAGATACTCCACCTGTATCCGCTGATGGACAGCCTGTATCGTAGGTAGTCATTGGCCACATAGAACTGGTCATACTTGGCATACTCCCGCACACCCTCAAAGTCCTCCAGCTCAATACGCATCGTCATGTCTTTGGCCTTTGTCAGCAGATGGATGTGGTCGTTGCCCAACCAGAACTCACCTCTACGGCCGGCAGGGAAATGGGAGCAATAGATAAAGGCCGAAAGAGATAGAGATAAATTATGTAGGGACCGATATAGTTGTTCACAAGAGGGCACTGTTAGTCATACTGAATTTACTTTACGACCACGGGGGACAGGTTGTAAGGGTAGAGTAGGGTGACAGTAAACGAAGGACAAGATAGCACATAATTCTTCCAGAATCTTTTACCTGAGGTTGCCGAAGCCTTTCTTGTATTCAGTCCAGGTGCGGTTGAAGCTGACAGACCCATCAAGTCGCTGCTGTATAACCGTCCAGCCGCCACCAAAGGACTCCATGTCACAATAGACCTCGAACGTCCCGTTGCGGGGGTCGGGGGTTATGCGATACACTCCATTCTTCCTCGTCTCCAGCACATTGTAGTCTGAGCAGTCCCGAGGGGCTAAAATGACTGCGGGGCGACAGAAAGTGAATTGAAGCGAGGTTATTTGTGATGGGAATGTGACTGGATGATATTCAATCTTATTTTTGCTTTGCTCTCAATGGGTTTTTTTTTCTTCACCCCCAGTCCTGCCAAGAGTACCGTAATAGAAATGGCCTCCGAGGCTGAAGAAAGTAATTCAATTTTTAATCATAATGAAAGTTTTCAGTGCTGAATTAAATCCTGGGGCACTGTATTGGAACGCAAAACGGTTTGCCAACTTTTCCCCATGACTTAATAAAAGGTGTCCCCTTGTGAAGCCCACATAACCGGGGAAGTCTGCTGTTTTGCATACGAACGTTCAGCACTGTCCTTACCGCGTAGCATCTCAACATGATCGCCCTGTCTGGAATTCAGAACTCCAACATGAAAGAATGTAATGGACAAAAGGACAAAGACGACTGTAAGACTACGGTTAAGAACTTTCTGACCTCCATCCCTCCAAATCTTTTTTTTTTTTCTTTTGAACCTGCCCATTTTTTTCTTGAGCACTTGTTCCCCTGTGGTTGCGCTGCATGCAGGGCTACAAGACTCCTCAGACTCTTGGGAATGGGGGAACAAACTTGTCAAAAATGTGGGAAAGTGTAAAACTGGATTAAAGTGGCTCTTCCCATGGAACCTATGTCATGCTGACACTGGAGCAGACTCCATGTGGACTCTTTTTGATACAATTTTGTTGTGCTGGCTTGTAGGATCTGTAGATTAGGGAGGTGGAGCACAGACGTTGAGAAATTTCAGGAGGCATCTGGTACAGGTCTGCGAATCAGTGAAAAATATTCACACTCATGGTAGTTCCTGGTACCATTACTCTAAGCAGACTCTTTTCATGCCTCAGTGAGGAATACATGTTGAGCAATGTGCCTGTAAATCTTTGCAGGCTTCTTGGGTGCACTGTGGCTGCATATGGAAAGCTAAGAGGATATTTGTGAATCTAATACTGGATTTTTAAGATTGACTCACTCATGCCATGTGACTTACGAAATGTAATAAGAGCCATCATGACTGGCTGTCCTATTAAGGTTGCTGTTCAGTGAATGACCCTCTTGCCAGCCTTTTTGTTTTACACGATTCCTGGTGCACCGTTTGGATTCCTTAATGGGTTTCCGGCTCACTTGGCGCGTCACGTGACTGACAGTTAGAGCATGAATTATCGGCGTGTCCTGTTTGACTGTGGCAAGATAAGTGACTGGCAACAAAATGCAACATGACAGCCAGTCCTCACCCTCCTGTCAGGAATACAAATGTTTTTTCCGAGCAGATAGTCTAGTAGTCCTGCCTTTCAAATGAAACACTACTTTTTTACAGAAGCGAAACACAAATGCCTTGCTGGATGAGGTTGTGCGTTCCATTCACAAGGATATCTGTACTGTGGAGAAAAGTCGGGCCAGTTCTCATTGTTTGAGTGAGTTAATGTTGCTGAACATGAACATTAATTCCTGTCAGTTCTCCTCAAGGCCCATATTCATCCCTGCAGGAGTGAAAGGGAAGATTAGTGCTGACGGCAGGGATGTACACTTGCAAAATAAGTTGGGATAAATACACTGTGAGCCGTGTATGTTAAAATGACAACTTTGCTTTTGCTACGCACTCCATGACTGATGCTCTGAGATGACTTTTCAAAGCCCATTTGAAGAGCTGCGGCAATGTGCTTGCTTGCTAAGTCCTTGCGCACGTGATCCATTTAAAATTTGTTGGTGCAATTCTCCTCTGTGCTTTACTGCTTCTTCACATTTTAAATAGCACATTCAAACATTTCTCACTGCAGTGTGGCAGCTGGTAGCTGACTCTGAAGTAACGGCAGCCCTGCAGAGTTCTCCTTTAAGCACTTTGCCTTTATGAAAAATGTGAAAACATGAAAGTCTTCTCAACAATTCTTATCTCCGGGAGTAATGTCGGTGTTAATTTAACATCTGGAATTAATCGGAAAAACAAGTGCTCATACGAGGATGGAATGGTGTGACATGAAAAACCTTTGAAGAGCCGAAAGATTCCATCATCAGATTGTCACCAATCTCGAAGGCAACAGCTGTTTCTTTTTGTTTTCATTTGGATTCACTTCAGACACTCCAGGCACGACTTGTGTCAGAACCATTAGCCAATTCTTGAGCTGAACATTGCCGACTGATGTGCAAAGACCAGCGTTACTGACCCCCATCAACCACCCGTGACTAATGTCAGGAAAGCCGCCTACATTGCTCCTTGTGTTGTTGGCAAGAGATAATGAGAATTAGTTGTTTCATGCAGGACTGAGCATTCAAGAGCATGACCTCCAAAAGGGGTGAGTCAGACAGGAAAGAGGGATTAGGTGGCAAGTAAGGAAAAGAAAGTTAAGCCAGGAAGAAAAAGGAGCATCTTCCAGACAAGAAATTGAATGAATGATGAAGGACACATGCATTCGGGATAAACATTTGAGAACAGCATTGAAGTGGAGTTTTGAAGGAGAAAAAGGCAAGTTGAATGCTGGGATTCCCTTCACACCACTCGCTCGACTAATCTACTTAGAAATAAGCTCACATATCCTCCCCCCCTCTCTCCAAAAAAAACCCAATATAGCATCACATTCTTTTTCCCCCATGCAACAAAGTCCGCCTTTAAACTGAAAGTGCTTTCTGCTATTTTTCATAGCACGTTTGCTTTTTCTTTTATGTTTATTGCCCTTGTTTCTCCCTCTCCCCATTTTTGGAGTGCATAAGAGAAGTGTTGGAATGTCAGGCCACTTCAACGCCACAGTCTTATGTAAGAGGTCAATTGTACATATTTCTTCCCTCAAGTGCAATAATGACCACAACCTGAAACTATTCACCGATGTCCACAGAAGCTCGCTCACTGAACATGTTGGAATTAGAGATTAAAATGAGCGATTTGGGCATTACTGAAGAAGGTAAATTGCCAGGAATTCACCCCCAGGAGAACCATTGAACTATTGAACCAATTTTGAAGGTGAATGCTTTGAGGATTGGTACTATCACACTGCAGTTGAGACTATGGTGGAGGAATACTTACACTGTGGCGTATTCTGTACTGCACATTGTGTGGTGCAGGTGGAGCTCAGCTTGTTGACCACGCCAGTGATGTTCTCCACACGTCTGTCCACCATGGACTGCACGTTGTCCATGTTGAGCAGGTTGAGGCCCTCCATGCGACCCTGCAGTGTGGAGATTTGGTTCCTGGCATTGCGCAGGCTCACTGACATCCTGTTCAGCTTCACCTGGAAAAGAACATTGATTTTGTGATTCAAAACCCGGTGGCTTAACCAAGTCACTCAGCCTATGTGCTTGGCCAGCCAGATGGAAGTTTGAGACTAGAGGGAGTCTGCGTGATGGTTGGATGGCTGCCAAAGTGGATGTGCGAGTCAACAAGCTTACCAGGCGAAACAAAAATGTACCCTCTTTTGGATGGCGGCTAATGTATATTCCCAACACTGTTTACAGAACAAGGAATTTTCCCCCGTGCTGTGGTGCCCTGTGGGAACTTCATTCCATTGGACTATTTATATATATTTATGTAGAATTTTTTTTTTTTAAGGGAAGCACATTTGTAATTAGATTTGATGATAGAATACCCCCAACAATAATTGAACCATGTCACGAGAAATGATAACATTCATAATTCTCCCTTTTTAAACAAAGATTGCTTGTTCCAACCAAAATCAGCCTCATACCTGCATCTCCTGCATACTGCTCGGACCAGGTGTGATTTTCCCAAAATGATGTCCGTGTCCCAATCCAGTGCCTTCCACAGTAGCGCCAGACACCATCACGTTGTCCATTTCTTCTTGGCTGGACCCACTTTGCACATCCTGTCTTGTCAGGTCCAGTCCTGCCACATCTCCTGTCTGTCCCTGGTCTGCCTGCTGGTGCCCGTAGACTCCACTCCCACGCATGTTGCTGCACTCATGGCAGCCGCTCTTCAGCTTGTTTACCACCTCCTTCAGGCTCTGCAGCTCTTTCATTGTCTTTTCCAGTAGCCTGAACTGCTTGGGCAGCTGAATGGTGAGCGGAGGCAGGGTTACCTGGTAGGGGCACTCGTCGGCCTCCTCTGCTCCGGCCCCTGACACCGAGCCCCCGCAATGGCCGGAAGGTCTCAGTTTGATGGCGCAGGAGCCTGAGGTACCAGAGTCTGCTCCCAAAGTGTAGGGTCCTCTTGCATCCCACTTCTGGTGTGAACTACCGGGGAAGTCCGCTGCATGACAGGTGTTTGGCGCCAAGGTGGCTGTGAGCACGAGAGCGGCACAAACCAGAAGAGTCCTCATTTTTGTTGAGTTGCAAAGAAATAACTAAAAAGTGCTCTGAATAGAATAAAAAGTGGGGGCGATTCAGTGAGGATCGGTGGAGTCAGGTCTGCGTATGTATGTGTGTGGGTAAGCGCAACCTGCAGGGATGAGAGAGTGCAGGGGAACTGGCGCTGCCTGCGATGCTGTGTCATAAATATGAGGACGAGCGAGCGAGCGAGGGAGGAGGAGAGAGAAAGGGAGGGTGCCGACTTTGAGGGGATGGGAGGGGCGGCACTATTACGTAATGGCCACAGCCATTTCGGTGGTATTTTGAAAAGCTGAGTGATGCTGCAAGATCTTATTGTTTTTTGTTTGTGTTTGTTTTTTGGGGTTTTTTTTTAGAGGTGGGTGTTTGTGAGGAAAATGTATGCCCTTTGGCCGCGGCCATTGCTTGGTGACAACCTGCCTCACTCGGAAGTTAGCCCGTCTCCCTCAGGATCGAAATGACTCAGTGTACAGGAACTCTCCACTCGACTGACTTTAGGTGGATGCTTCCCCCCCCGACTTTACCCTTTTTGTGAACTGAACACAAGTGAAAGCAGCAATCTTTCTTCCCACCAGTCAGTCTCCACTTCCAAGGGCACAATTTTCCCTCCAAATCCAGCGACATAAGAGAGTCTTTAGTACTAACAATCTTTTCCAAACCTCTCAGATTGGCTGGCTTGAGATTCTGCAAATTTATTTAGGCGCACTAGTCATTAGAGACTTACAAATGAGTGTTATTGCTAATATGTCCTATATTCATTTTTTATGTTTTCCCACCATCACAAGGGAGTGAGGGAACACATGAAAACAAATTTGTACTAATCTTCGCTGGTGTTTTATACAGTAGCAGAGTCCGGACCAGTGGTTGCCTGCAGTTGCAGTTGCAGTTGCCATATGGAAATTAAAAAGCAAACCTAAGTGGCTCCCGCGGACTCGCTCGTGGATGTCATTAAGACTTTTGTGGGTGCTCTCTATTCATTTGTGCTGCTTAAGGATTCTCTGTGTGCTTGGAGTAACTTCCAGCAGAGAAAAAAAACATTCTTACATTGCGTCAGAAGTTAATTAAGCTTTCTTGTAGTTTGTCCAAAGCTACAGAATGAAACAACCACTTTATTTATGTCCCTGCTAACTTACAATCCCGTTTGTAAACATTCTGTTGTGCTTTGGCAGAAGTTTTCTCGTCATTGTGTGATGTTTTTTTACACATACATTATTTTTGTCTTGATACTATCCTTGTTCTTATGGCTGCAGGTTCATTAACTTGCCCCCAGCATCAATTCCTGGGCCGTAGTTATTGTTTTTTGGCGTACTAAAATAAGATTTTGTGATTCATAACATTCATTACACATGGACAGAAGTGGAACCGAGCGCGGATGGAGAAGTCGACGGCAAATATTACAACTGAAGGGCCCTCACCTTCTCGTCGTGATTTAGTCTGCCTGCGGGCACAATTCCAAATCAAAAAGTCAATATCAGAACATGATGGGAAAGAGGATGATTCTCTCCACAGTGATGATCTGTGTTTTTTTTCATTGATGTCGCTGTGTTTCCACATATACTGACCAGACTGTCCATTAGGTTTACCTGGACAATCTAATGAAATCAATACGGAAAATTCTGCCCTTACAAAGACAGTCATGTTCCGTTCTGATTGCAGCTGTCACACTCGCATTGTTTATTATTGTGGTCGCAGTTTACAGTTATATACATCTGTACTGCAGCATACTGAGTGTTTGTCTAATATCTACCCCCTTTCACAAAGCTAAATCAGGTATTTAACATATTAGAAACTGCTACTCTGCATGCTCCGTTCACTTATTCGTACGTGCTTGTGGAGGTCCAGGCCGCCTGCTGTCTGCACGCATAAATATAATTTAGCGATTGTCTCACTTCAAAGATGGCCGGCCACATGTTACGCCTTACGCACTCACCCCATAAAATCTTTAAATTCCCTTTAACGGCTGCAGATAAGTCTCATCACCAGAAGGGGCGAGGCTTGCCTCAAAATGCTCTGAGCTGTTTCAAATCAAATGTTCAGCGTGCAGCCAAGATGTCTGCTGTTTCGCTGCTGCGTCATCTGTGACGGTAAAAATCATAGCACAATCTTATTTGGTGAATCATCTGTAGCTTCCAAATCAATCCTAGTTGTTTTCATTCCTGTGGGATGAGCGTCACAATAATAACGTTTTATTCCTGAGCCTGTGATCAATTTCATGACTAACAATGAAGATGCAGGCTTGGATGACCCACGTAATATTTCAAGATGGAAGATTGTGACACATTTTTAAGGAAGCCATAATACGCAATATCGCTTTGCTTGTCCTGACCTGACATTCTCTGACTGCTAACGCCGCAAAATCTCAGAATAAATCGTATTAACGACAGCCCTATTATCTCATGAGCCCATATTGCTCAAAGGAACGTGTTTGGGGCATGCAAGCAGGCTATACATGAGCCAGATATTGTAAAATGGAATGAATAGTAAACAACATGATTACCTATGCCTGGTGTTTAAAAGTCATGTTATATCTATGTGTGTGTGTTTGCTGTGTTTAGATTACACAGTCAAGGTTATCCCCCCCATTATCCCCTCATCCCGACCAGCCTGGCTCCTTTGATAAGAGCGGAGCACCTGTCCGCCTTTTCCATCATTGTGACACACTAAAGTGTCTCGCCACGGGGTGAAATTTACCCACAACAACTCTTTCAGTGAAGACACTGATAATCAGGCCAAAAGAGCAGCCCAAAAGGGGAAATCATCAACATGTTCTTCCTACAGCTATATATCTTTCATTCTGCTAGCTTTTTAATCTTGAGAATTGCTGCTATGGTTTTTGTTGTTTTTTTTTTTTTTATAAACGTCCCCCTTCGAGATTAGCCATTGTTCCTTTTTATAACGCTGAGGTCAGTGCACTGTGAGGCTCTGATTTGTGTCAATAAAGGTTTCTTCAACTGTTTTAAAGCATTTGTGCTTTATCACGTCAGGCCATTTCAGACCCCTATTAACACGATAAATTACAACACATTTGTTTGTGTTTTTATGCATCCATTTTATGGGCGCTGTGTCGTTTTGCTGCCTTTCAGATGCTGTCACTGGGAAAAATCAGTAAAACCAAAGTGGACAAGTTGAAAGCAATCTATATTCAACTCAGTGATGAAGTGAAGAGGTATGCTACCTTGTTTTTAGTGGAAACAAAAGTCGACCTCCTTACATTTTTGGTTGATATGCGGGAGCCAAAGACTGCAAAGCACAAGTCGAGAAGAAGGGTGGAGACAGTGGACCTGTGTGCCAAAACTAATGTGACTAAAGCATCCAATTTCAGCCTTAGTAATGTAGTGGAACTCAGAAATAAAGCTGTATTTCAGGTGGAAAAATTGGGAGAAATTAAACTAGCTTTTTTTTTTTTTGGAGAAGAAAGAATATCACTGAGTATACCTGAAGATCCCAAATATATTTCTTTTGTTGCATGACGGGTATAAAATATTAAAAGCAGTACTTAGCAAAAGACATCAAATGTACATCACTCCTTCCTCCATCAGTGCCCAGGATTCGGAGGACCAGCTTTTGGAAGAGGCCAAGAGGCTCCGTGCTGAGCTGAGGAGGCTGCAAGCCGACTTGGAGAAAAGCGGAGAGCTGAGCTTCTCCGAGGAGCCCACGAGTGAGGCGGGCAAGCTAAGGCAGCAGCTCCTGCGGGCGTTCAACGAACTGAGAGCAGCCGAGGATAGAGACTACATGACACAGCACCAGCTCAAGTGGTGAGACGCACGCATTCAAACGCATTCACAACCAGCAGTCAAGCTGAGCAGAGCCCAAGTGTCCAAATCTTTGACAGCGAAAAGCAACTTTTTGATGCTACGGCATTTCTTGACCGTTGGGGAGAAAAGTATGTAACTTCGAAATAAATTAGCTTTATCACATCAACTGCGTCTGTTAATCCAAACACCAGTTGCCAGTGGAATTTAATATTTCCTCCCCTGAGTGTTCTGTGCAGTTTAGTGCCTTGACGTCAGTGCAGAAGTTATTTCTGTTTCCCTCTCTCTCTCTTTCGCCCATCTCTCGCCAGCCATTTTCCTCAATTCTGCCACAGGCCTCCCTTTTTCCTTCCTCCAAATCTCTCAGTGCTACTATCGGTGCGTCCAAATGGTCAGAGGCACCCAGAGAAATGGAAAAGAACACTCCAGTGCTCCCCCGGAGGTCAGCGGGAGGTCACTGGAACATTACTAGGCAACGTGATAACATGCACCGGTGCTTCCTGAACATTCAGTCCCGTGACCCCTTTGGAAATAACAACCAAAACTCAAGTAATATCTACTTTGTGCCCCCCTTGTTACAGACTTTTCGATTTCTCTTGTTTTCCTCTCACCTTACTTTACCCTTGGAGCAGGCTCCAGGAAGAGAAGCGGTGTCTGCTGAAGGAGAACAACATGCCGCCAAAACTTGATGTAAGTTTATCTCAGCGCCTGTCATGTGGAGTCACTGAGACAGGGATTTCACTTGAGAGAAGATGAATTTGAGGTTTACTTTAGACTTCATCCAGACGTCACCATTAGTAGTCCACAATGTACTTTTTGGAATATGTGACGAGAAGGGCTGAAAAAATTAATCCATTAATGTGAATAATTCGATTACAAAAATCGTTATTTGAATCCGCACCAAATTATACACTTTCAGCACCTTTATCCAGTTGTGCACCAAAATGTGTACGAGTACATTAGTTATTTTTGGGATCCAAGTCCATAACTGTTAGAGCAGCCTTTAATTCATAACATCGTCTCAGCAATAATTGGCAGCTTAGTCTCATATAACGTATGCATGTTGTGCTGTAGTGACACAAGCATTTATTTGGGACATGAATAGCTCCACTCCAAATAAAACAAAAACAGGCCAGGCCGACTTAAATTAGCATGAGTGACCGCATCTTTTGGAGCTGATAATTAATCTGCTGTTAGATCCCACAGGAACTGGAGAGCACCACAGTGACCCTTCAGGACAAATGTGAGAAACTGAAAAAAGAAGTGGGCCAGAGACAGATGGAAGTCAGGTATTTGTACTCTCCTGTGCCTGTTTTCCTTGTGTTGTTTCTTCAGAAAATGTTCAAAAGGGGCGCTGCAGTAAAACATTAATTGTGTATGAAACATTATTGTGTACTTTTCAGTTGTTTGTCTTGCACAGAGGTCTGAAGGAAGACATGGAAACATATCAAATGCAAACACTCAAGGGGGAGAAAGAGCTGGAAGACGCAGAGAAAATTCTACAACTCAAGGAGGTGTGTGTATTCTTGTTTGAGAGAGAGAGAGAGAGAGAGAGCGGGCATTGGCTCCATCGCACCATCAATAAAATAACAAATCTACTGTACTTTCTCTCTCTTGTGTGTTTGTGTGCTGCAAGGCCGAGAAAGCTCAGCTCCTCGCCGCACCTGAGCAGATTTTAAAGGAGATTGGAGAGAAACGCTCCAAGAGGGAGTGAGTGAGACACGTTTAACAATCTGTGTCCAATAAGTGCAGGAAATGTACCAAATGCCCGGGATATAAACTCGAAATGAGCTGCTTAGACGCCTTCACTTGAAATAGCACAAGAAAACAGTAATGGCTCAATATGCCACCTGATACACTCTCCTTCTGTTAGTGCACTCAAATCACACTCTAATCATTCACTTCTGCTGCATGGAGACCTTCATATACATGAAACTGCATTCGATTAAATGGCCTTTCAAATTGTGTATTAAATAAACATAATTGTACAACTTTGCCTCATAAATCTTATTGTTCATCCCGACTTTAAATCAGGAGCTAAAAGCCGTTTGTTGCCACTTTGGCATTCAAGGTGTCACGATTTAATAAATGCTCTTATTGCTTTGAGTAGCAAGTGTGAAGTGCTAACCTTCCTCATTCCCACAAATTGGCATTTAGAGCCGCGGTAAAGACATTGGGAGCGATGGACGCCCAGTTTTCGGAGATGACGCAGAAAGCGAAGGAGGTGGATGAACACAATGACCTCCTCAGGGCACAAAAGGAGGAGCTGGCCAAGGAGCTGGAGGGTCTTCAGGCCCAAGTGGAGGCCAGCCAAAGGAGGTGCAGTCAGCTCCAGAAAGAGCACGAGGTCCTCAGGGAAGAAGAAGCTGAGCTTATGGGGCACAGGTACACTTAACTTCCTTTCAGGTGTAGGATTTAGGGCAGAATTAACATATACCTGCACAATCTAATAAAATCCAATACATGAATTGTTACTTTCTTATGTGCCACTCTACATCCTACACACACACTGGCCTCATGAAAAACAGTACCGCATTTGATTTTTAGGCTTGAAGTGAAGTATTCCGATGTTTTTTATTTTATATGTTTGCATACTTGTCACTGTTTTTTATAATACCAGAGGGATCCTGGAAATGAAGTTGCAGAATATCATGTGTGAGCGAAAGCTGCTTTGCGAGAGCCGGTCTGTGCAGCTCAAAGAGAAAAAAAGGTAAACAATACATGCCTGTATGTGCTGAATTTCAACAATATACACTGTCTGTATGGAGGAATTTCTGTAGTTGAAAGATAATCGACTCCGTGCTTGCACCTTGGAGGCATTTGGCCATGTCAGTTAGAGGTTTTACACCCGATTTACAAGCTAATATTCACTGACAATTGATTTGCTCTGACCATTGTGCGAGGCATGATGATGGTGATGAATATTTCAATGACGTCTGTGCGTCTCCTCAGGCAAATGCAGGTCTTCAAGAGGATGGAGCGTGCCCTGACCATAGCCACTGAGCAGCTCAAACACACTCAATCTACCTGCACTGATTTGCAAGCACAGGTAATCTATTGCGTGATGATTTAACTTGCTAAAGTGTTTGCAGCATATTGCTATAATTCTGCTATCGCTATTATGAGTACAGAGTCAAGACTACAGGTGTTTTGATTTTTTTTTTTTTTTTGACTTGAATTGTCACTGTTCCTGTTATCAGGAACATTCATATCATCCATTACATCAGGACCATGTTTTTGTGTGTCTTTTAGCTTCCTGTAATTTCACTGTTGAGTACAGTTTGTGAAGCGAAAGAGAGGAATCAAGGGAATGGTGTCAGCACATCTCACTTGTACATGAAAGGAAATACCTATGACACATCAGGGATTTCACATATTTGGAAATGTCGCAAACAAAATGTTTCTGCAAATTCATGGTTTTTTTTATGGCCAGATCTTTTTATGTGGGGCTTTGTGACATTTAAGTTAGGTCGGATGTGTTTTGCTGGCTTGCATATCTACAAGGTACATCAACACAACTCGACAGCAATGTCATAATTTTTGTGTTATAGCTTCATTTGAACTGTAAGGTTTTTGCAATTCATAAACTATCAATTTCACAAATGACTTTAATTTGCAAGTACTTAAGTGGAATATGTCTACTGAACTTCTAACGGCAACAATCTGCACAAACTTTTGACAGTGACTTTCCGACTTCTATTTCCAGTTGGATGCGCTTCCGAAAAGAGGTGCCGGTATCGCGCAGAGGATGGCGCTTCAGAAGGAAGTGGATGCACTCAAAGTGAGCATTGAAAAACAGGTGAGGATGTGGGCGCAGTGTGTGGGCAAGTGCGATGTTGTTAGCAACTGCAACGTGGGCTGCCTCATCAGTCCTACTCGCGGACAAAGGTAGCATTGTTTTCAATAGTACTGTCATTTTTCTTACACGTCTGCATACTTAACAAATAGCAACGCATTCCAAAAGCATGAAGTTGTTACAGCTGAGAACAATGCTAAGTATTCTCCCTCCTCCCTTGCTAGTTATCAAGAGCTGAAAAGGCGAGTCAGAAGCAGCAGCAGTCTGGGATCATTCAGGAGCTGCTAAGGGAATCGGACGGCCTGAGAGAAGAACTGCATCACCTCAGATGTCTGACATACATCAAAGCAGAGGAGAGGGGCCAGAAGCACCGCGAGATGCTCAGAGCCGAGGTGCAACACACACACACGCATACAGACACACACACACACACACACGTAATCACCTGTAATACCGTCCATGTGTTCGAATCTGACACAAAGATTCCATCGACTGAAATGTTTTCAAATTTTGCAAACCCCTGTCCTGCTTCTAGTTTCCGTCTCATGTCTAGGGCTGAAACGATTCATCGAATAACTTGAATAATTCGATTATAAAAAAAGTCAAAGCAAAATCTCTTCCTCGAAACTTAGCAGCGATAATTTTTCCATATGGACTAATGTTACTGCAGTCTCACACTCCTCTCGGTGTAGGCAAAAGTTTGGCGCTACGGTGGCGAGCCAGCGGGAAAGAGTGCGGAAAATACAGAGCATGTCCAAAGTTTGGGATAATTACACACTTAAAAAAGAAGATAAACTGCAATGTGTCTACTGCTAAGCAGAACTCACTAACGTACAAGTTACTGTACAGCATGTGTACGAATGTCAGCTCAAGGTATTGATGTTGGCTAATTTGATAGCTTACCACCGCTAGTTAGAACGTATGGTAATCCCTTCCCAAGTGGTCAAGAATAGACCTGCCAGTGCACTTTCAAACGCTTGTTTGAACAAATGGGAACAAAATAAGAACATAATAAGAAAATTCATACGCAAGCTGCTATGGCCACAGGTACTCGACAGTATGCAGACAGGTACTCAACAGTATGCAACAGTATGCAGACTGGCTAGCGGTTAGCCATTTAACAGGCAACCGCTAACTTGAGCTCACAACAGCCAACTCTAAACTCTCATTCACTGATGCCCATGTCACTCACCAGTCCCGACCCCACCTTTTAAAGCCACGCACACTCAAAGTCACAGATATTACAGTGTGGAACAAGAAGATGACGACCCCAAGTGGACAACAATAATACCTGCACCTCACATGCACATTTTCTTATTTATGAATGCAGAATATTTTTTCCCAATTAATTGATGGGGGTAACCCGTAGAATAATCAATTGTAAAACATATTTGAAACGTGTCTTTCTGCTGCGGCTAGCGACACTGTAAAATGCTCCGCGTGTGTCATTGAATCCGTCTGCAGCAAATGAACCAGCACATCCAACAGGAACTTCGAGAGAAAGAGCTCATCAAGATGCACCACAGCAAGCTGAGTGCCATGCTGCAGCGCAGGTGTCACACTTTTTTTCTTTTCATTTCTCTTTGCAGACTTCCCCTAAATTATGGCAATTCAGTTCATGTTTGCGAGGGTAAGGACATGATCTATATACAGCAAACTAATGTGACTAGTTCACCTCAACAACAACAAAAAAAGACGAATCTTTGGGCATTTGTGATGCTCATGTGACACCGCCGGCGAGAACAGGAAGCTCTCGCTTAAAAAGGCATCTGTTGTCTCCACACACTGATTTTAAGCCCAACGGAGTCACTAATTAATTGTTTCCTTATTGCTCAGAGTGCTACAGTATGGCGAACTTTGCAACGTTATCACAGAGGAGAAAAATAAGTATGTCAAGCTGAAGCAGATCGCCTCACAGACCATCACGGAGTTGATGGAACAGGCGAAGGTGCTGGAAAATGAGCTGGAGATCCAAAAGAGCATTGTCACCAAGAAGGACAGGTTAAGAAATGTTAACTGTGTATGGCGTTTTGATAAATTCAATTGAATTTCAGAAAATCATGCTGTATTTTTAGATTGCTGGCCAAAGTTCACAAGAAGCTCTCTAATAGCTGCAAAATAAGGGATAAACTACGCAACAACATCAACAAGGTCTCCTGTTTCTTTTTCTTTATTGGTGTTTTTCAGAGTTGGATAATCAGTTGTTTTGTTGTTTTTCCGATAGGTTGCTTGGCAAAGCCGTCTGGTCCGCCAGGAGCGCGAGGATAATGAAGTGGAGTTACAGACGCTGAGGCAAATGATCAGCCTCCAGGAGCAAGCGCTTAGCGACATGATCAAGAACCAGGAAGGGGCCGTACAGCGGCGCAATTTTCTGTGCGATCAGCATTTGAACCAACCAACACATTCATGATTCAAACACCGTGCTTCATATCTTGTTTGCGTGTTCACCCGTAGCGGCATTCAGCTGCTGGAGCACGAGGAGGTGTTGTTCGACTACCAGGAGAAGGTCAACACACAGGAGGCGGCCATCGCCGAGGGCAATGTGGCGCTGGAGAACCTTGAGAAGGAAATGAGAGATCTGAAGGTGGCCATCAGCGAGGAGAAGAGGCAGATCGGCTTCAAGAAGAAGGAAGTGCTGGTCCAGAAGAAGATGGAGGAGGAGCTCATCATGCTGCAGCTGGAAGTAGGCTTACCTAATTGTTGCAAGAACATCGGAAGTGTGCACATATAATGATATTGCTGATACATCACATTAGATTGGAGTGCGTGTTCTTTCTTGCCGGTAAATGTGTTACCATGTGATGAGTCACCCTTGCCTTAACACACCAGCGTATTACATTTAGTCTATCAGGATGTATGTGATGAACGTAGTGTATATTGAGTCAGACTCAACCTGTCACGTCAAGTTTAACAGTGTCATCATCTCCGGATTCCAGGCAGGGCATGAGTTATTATGGGTACAGGAATGCGTGCCTCAACTTAATGTGTATGTTCGTCAGTTCGGAGGCGTTTTTAAGTGTTGCCCTGGAACACGGCGTTTAAGCAGCTGCAAACAATGTGAGAATCAATTGGAACTCAACTTTGAAGACGTTTTAATGAGACTTGTATAGGCAGACTAGAATAGACTCCAGTTAATTAAAGAAGCAAGTGTCTCGTTTGACCTCTGTAATTTCTCCCTTGGTTTAAAAAAAAAAAAAAAAAAGGTTTATTCTGAATTTAATTAATGTACTCTCCAAAATGGTATATTACTGCAAATGGCCAGCTTTTGTGCTCATCTTCCATCCATGTTTTGTTAAGACCCACTGGCTGTTTGAGAGAAACAACTGAGTCAGTCTGAAATGCGAACATGCATAAAGATGTGCATCCAAAACAGGATGGATGAAACGTTCCTCGGAGACTACAAATGGGAGAAAAGTACAAATGGGAGAAAAGCACAAATGCATCTAAGCATGTTTACAATGCAGAAAAGGACAGCTACATTGGCTATAAAAAGTCTACACACCCCTGGCCAAATGCCTTCTATCAGAAGCCTGAAGTTTTTGTGCTAACACTGAGTCCTATTTTGAACTGTTCATAAGTCCTTCCACCTTGTCTTTGGCCCCCAGTTGCCTCTGAAAAAAACAGCCCCAAAGCATGATGCTGTCACCACCCTGCATCACTGTCGGTCAGGTGTTCTTTTGGTGAGGAGCATTGTTGGGTTTCTCCAAACATACCTGTTGGACTTAAAGCCAACATGTTCAACCTAGGTTTCATTGGACAGTAACAGAATCTCCCAAGCACATGTGGTATGGTCCAGGGAAACCAAGCTTGAACTTTCTTGCAGAAAAAAAAGCCTACTAGAACTGGCGAAAATTGTTTTGGGTTATCCAAATAACTTTAACCGGTGGCAGTTTTATGCTGACTTCCCTTTAACATGAGTTTGAATGTGATTGGTTAATTCCCAGTTATAAGAGGGTGTGCATACTTGTGCAACCACATTATTTTTACTTCTCAAGTTGTACAGGTTTTAGGTCACATTAATGGTCGAAAAAGTTTTGGAGTTCTTGAATTTGAACAGAGGTCACTTTCAGTACATTCATGCTGACAGGTTTTGACTTCTGTAGCTCAAAATCATCATCAGAGGTCATGTCATCGCAGTCTCTTCCAGACCATCACAGACCCTTTTCCCCTCCCATCTGTGTCCTGTCTGCTGTGTATCAATTATTTGCATCCATTTCATTGCATTCTTAACATTCTATTGTTCCTGTCATCATATGCAGTATGTCACATAAGCTATTGCATGGAAACCTTAAATTTGAGGAGACATTCCTGGTCTCCAGAGGATAATTGTTCACTTGTAATGTCAAAGGTAGAATGACTCAACACTGGATTTCCACGACACTGACAAATATCATTTGGAATCTTTTCACCTAGCGCCGTTGCTAGGTATGATTGTCAGTGTTTAATATCACAACACAGACTACTGTCATCCTATCTGACTTCCAGTATGATTCCTTCTGTCGGTTCATCTGGCTATCAATCCAATATATGCCGACTAGTGCCCCCTCCCTCCATTGTAAAATGGATCATATTCCAAACAGTTCATCTTGCTGCACGGGGGAGCCAAAATGTAATATATTGGACGAGGCTTGCCAGTTCAGTTCAGTCTCTATGCGAATTCAATCCCCATGCAGGTTGTTTAGTCTTCCATTTCTCATATTTGTATTCATCTTTGACCGCTTTATCTGCTCATTGCAACCTGGCTATTCCCCTCCCCTCCCATCACTTTTGATGGCAAATTTAGAAAAAGATGGATTAGGCCATCTGCGAGACCATTGTTGTTCAATACACGGAGGCTGCCATTTGCTTCGAATTTTAATCGCAGCAAAATAAACCGAGGTTGGTGTTGGATTTGTGTTCCTGAGCTGGTGGCACCTCTCTGGATTTGTAAAAGCAGGATAACTCCCTCGCAACAGTTCAAAACAGTCTTCCAACCAGTTATCCTATCTGCGTACGTGGTTCATGTCACAGCCTTTTGGACAAAACCCCCACTCCATCACTTCATTCTTTCAGGGAAGGGCGGATGACATGCTGCTCACTCCCTACGGTGGTGAGTCATATTGTGCCTGTCCCTACATTTTCATCCAACCTGTCTGGAAAAGGAGCATGGGGAAATCCACAGTCGAGACACGTGGAGCAGGAACAAAGTAGCAAGAAAATGGGCTTTGCTTTAAGCCATTGGTCTGGCTGGATCTCAAGTGTTCTTTTCATTTCTACAATATCACATTACTCCCTGCAGTTGAAAGGAATGTGATACCTATAATAAAACCTTCACCTGCTGATAAATCCACTTCATATGCATTAAATCCGGAAGGTCCCTGTGAAGTGTTAATAACAACCCTGACACATTTGAATAGTTGGAAAAGTATATAAATTTAGGCTGCAAAATCAAGAAGTTCTGTCCGCTGAATGCTCTCAAAGCACACCACTCCCAACTGTCAATCAAATACCAGTGCTATGACTTGAAAAAAATGGATACTACATCGTGTAGCGTCTTTTCATATGCCTACCAATACTTACATTTTTGAGCCGTGCAAATATATCAACTTTGAGCTTCCAGTGGCTAAAATAACTGGGTCATCGAGGGGCTTTTCCAAGCCGTGACAACGAGGCGCTCTAAAGCGGCTATGCCAGCCCGAAGCCCCTCTCCACAATGATGTATAATGTATTTATAAACAAATCTCGCAAGTCATTTCAGGGTCTTTAAAAGAAAAAGGAAAACATCTCTTGTCTGACTCTCTCAAACTATGCCTATTCCAAACCACAAATATTCTACATTTTATTATAATACAAGCATAGCTATATTTTTCTACCTCCCACGATATACAGAGTTTTTAATTTCATGCATGGCCTGGACCCTACTTATCATTCTTGTAATGTGTTTTGAGACTTGCTGAAGCCTAAGGTCCTGTGCTTTTCTTTCTGTTCCCATCTATTCCTGACAACCAGTAAGAGAGAGAGGCGGGTAGCTCTGGGGAGGAAGGGGGGGGGGGGTTGGGGGGTTGTTGGCGGCCTAATCATCATCAAGTAATTTGCCGCGGAATATCAGGCTTTAGTGTCGAAACTCCTCCCATTTATTATATATTTTTAATCCAATTTATCTTATCTGACATAGTTTTAAAAAAAAAAAATGAGTGGGAAGCTTTAAAGCAACACTTTGTGTTCACTTTGGCTTCAGAATCATGGCTGTAATTAGAAGCATAGCCTGTCTGTTGTTGCCATAGAAACCCTCGATCACTTACTTTTAGTGGACTATATAAGTTATTCTTATTGTATTTGTGCGGATGGTTTTTATTGCTAATTCATGATGTTTAAACGGCAATTTACAACAATGGCCCAAAAGTAAATCCACTTCTCAACTGGAGCAAAATATGCAAATATGCAAAAAAAAAAAAAAAAAAAAGCATTTTAACGTTGTTCGTCTTCATTCACCTTGTACATTTATGCATTACCTAATATATATATTACAGATCTGAGATGCAGGAGAAAGCGTTTCTAAGTGATGACCGAATCTGTCGCTTGCAAGCTAGCCTCGCTTTCTTCAGCTTCAGTTTGCGAGCTGTGATTGGGATGAAAAAAATTCTTCCCTTGTTCTTTAGTGCTGAGGAGACATGTGGCTTAAATGTGGTGTGCGACCGACCCCCTGAGAGATTTCTTAAGATGTAAGAGATGATTTGTGTAAAGGTTTGTAGGCTACACATGGTGTTGAGAGGTGCTACAGATGGCAGCACACTGAGAAGATTACATATTTTTTCTATCCTCCTCAAATGGTTAATTCGTTGAGCATGCACCTGTGGAGGAAGTACTACTATGGTACTTTGTTAAACCATTGCAGTCATTGTACTTAAATTTAAATCTGGATATAATCTGTCTGTTTGGTGCATTATTATGGAAACTGGAGATAACCCAGATCCCTGTCTGTCAACGCCAATTTTTGTTTTTCTCACTTCGTCTTTTCATTCTTTCTCTTTTGATTTCACATCCTTTATCTACCGCCGTTTGATATTTTATGCTGCTTCACTTTATGTCCTTCCTCCATCGCTCTCAGTGGATCGGCATCTCACTCCCGTCTCTGCACTGGAGCCCATAAGCGGCATGTTTTGCCTTTCACATGATGCCCATATGACACAGAGGCTGAAGCAGCTGTATTTAAAGGGCCGAGACGTCACTTTGAATCAGAGCAGCTGCCCATGCACACTCGAGAGGCTTCATTAATCTCGTGAAGTTCGAGGAAATGGGAATCATCGCTTTGTTCCACGCTGTCTTTCTTTTTTCCCCCCTTCCTCTTTTTATCTGCTGCACACACCTTCACACACGTTGCGATACAGGCGTGCAAACACGCATAATCCGCGTGGTTGAGCTGCTGTTTCATAAGACGGGTCACGCCGGGTCACGACCGCCTGTGTCTCCCTTTTTGTTTTCACACCCTGTTTTTCTCCTCCTCCTGATCCCCCACTTCTGTCTTTCCAGTTACTTCCTCAGGGTTCCTACTTGATCCCTTACAGCATCTATAAATATTTTCTCCTGTTGCTTTTTGCTGTTTTCGTGGCCCTGACAATGGGTGTCTGTGTTTTTTTCCTTCTATTTTATGCATACATATTGGTATGGCTCCTTGAATGACTCTCCTACTTTTTCATACATAGCCACAATTCCACATAGGAGCCAATGTCTTTATTTTTCAAAATGTATCACTAGTTATTTTTGGCTGATAGAAGGGTTAGTGTTGGTAGAAAGTGAAGAATACTTTTTATTATTTGAACTTTGTTATTCGTTGGAAAATAACTAACCTTTAATGCTGGAATTTGTTTGCATGACTGCTTTTTGGTCAACAGGCTTATTCAGAATCATATTTATTCATACATTTGACTCCACTTGCATTCTAATCATACAGATGTTGGAGGTCAGAGACCAGACGCTAGATAATCTAACAAAAACAGCAGATTACAAAGAGCTAAAAGGCTCCGATCCGTCCTCCTCTGAACTGTTCAAGAAGATAGAGAAGGTACGCTGCAACCTTTACAAATCTGCTCGGGTGAATATTGCATTTTTAAAGATGTTGTGTGTCTCCCGTTGTAGCTGGAGGCCAGCCTTGCTGAGAGGGAGAGGCAGCTTTTGGAGAGAGGGCTCCTCGTGGACCAGGTGACACGTCTCTCCAAGGATCTCCAAGAACAGAAAGACAACTGCCAACAAGACAAACTGTCGCTGGCCAAGAAGGTAGACTTAAAATTCAATGATGAGGCTCAGCTAACACACATGTAACCAAGTATTTATGGATGTCTGCGGTCTAGTTGAATGAGCTGCGAACCCACATCATTGACATCAGCCGCCGCTTGATGGCCACGTCTGCAGAACTGTCGATGAAGCAAGCGGCTGTCTTGTGCCTCCAGCAGGAGGTCAAAGAGAAAGAGCTTCAGGTCAGAGCAGACTCGTGACCCTGCGGCGTACTGATTATTGGGGCCGAAAGGGGGGCCTCTGTCACGCATTTCCACACATGACCTATGCTTGTGGGTGCAGAACAGACGCAGTGACAGTGGTGAAAATTCATAAAGTACAAATACTGTACTCAAGTAGACTTTTCAGGTGTCTGCGCTTTACTCTTTTTATTTTTACTCCTTACATTTAGAAACAGATACTGTATCTGTACATTAAATTGATTAATTGAAATCTTGATTTATAAGGTAGAAAAAAACGAACATAGAGGAATGTGAAAGCAATATAGTAAGTACAGTAAATAGATATTGTGTTTTACAGTAATGCTTAACTATATTTATAATTTTATATGTACATGTCGCTAGAGTTTCTCTCACGGAAATGCACAGGTGTCGTCAGTAAAAGAGATAATCAAAAATTGCCAACAGTCTAGATCCAAATGATTTCCTTTATTGACGCACGCTTGTCTTTTGGGCAATCCGCTTCTTCCTTTGACAATGTTTTTTTTGCTTCAATTAAAAAATAATAATAATAATGACACAGTACAGTGTATTGTATGTGTAGCTTCAAAACCCAATACAGGGTCACAGGTTTTCTGTTGCAGCACACCGGTAAATGTGCGGTGCTCAGTCACTTGGTGTGGGGTGAAGAGTCGCTAACTGCAATTTTTTTCACGATGATTCTCTTTAGTTGTGTTTGGCCACATTGCTCGGTGTGTGGCGGGCCTAAGGTGCATTTTTTTCAGTTGTTATTAGTAACTCATTTAGCAGGTTGTTTGTTATTCAGTTCACGACGTTAGCAAAACCATGGCAAAAGTCAAGCCAACGCTAGCTAGCGCTTGTTTAAAAATAAAACAAAGAAAAAAAAAAAGTTATTTTTTTTCTTCTCAGTATGAGCACTATGTAAATTTTAATAAAAGTGAGTAACTATTTTGTATGCAGTTTTTGTTGTTGTTGTGCCAAATTATTAAAACGGGTATCGTGTAGAATTGACTGTGAAAAATATTTTTTATTTGTTACTTCAGTTCTTAACTACATTTCAGAGGTTGTACTTTTTACTTTTAAGTACTGGAGTTGAATCACTTCTACTTTTGCCAGTCATTTTTTACACAAATATCTGTCCTGCTACTTGAGAGTGTCACACACTGAGTACTTTTGCCAACCTCTGCCGTGTGATTTGAACACAAAGTCAATTTACTACATGCTGTTTTATTGGTGTGTCCCTCTAGATGGAAAGGTGTCAGAGGCGGTTGGAGCAAGGCCTGCCACCCTGCCCTGAGATGGAGGAAGAATGGAGGAGGATGCTCCGGGACAAAAAGAGGAGACAGAGAGACAAAGATGAGCGAGAGAGGGTAAAGAGATCATTGGTCAGGACTTGATTAACGTGCCCGAGTGAGAGGAGGAGGGGAGGAAGAAACGAAGAACGAAGACAAGGCGCAAGGCAGGAATTGATTAAAGCTGTGAGGCACAGAAGTGTTGCTTTATATCTGCGAGTGTACATCATGAGAGTAAGGAGAGATTTAAAACACACACACACATAAAACACACACACGCGCAAAACAAGGACTAGATTCGCTTTGTCAATGTGCAAAAATAAGAAGAGCTGGAAACTGGCACACTAGGCGTCATCGGTTGCGTCTGAAAGCAGTCCAGATCGTCTTATCTATAGTTTCTTTTTCTCATCCGGTTTATTCCTGTTTATCGCTGCCGGCCCCGAAAAGACACCACAAGCCTCCACATGCAAATGAGAGAGAGGACGTTGAGGGATTGTCAAAGCTTGTCAATGAGGCACTTCTAAGTATTTAACCTCCTCCCAGAATGCTTTGTGAACTTCCCAGTTCAATGTGTTTCCTGTCTATCTGTTAGCCATCCATGCGTCCTTGCCTCCCCAGTTAAAAGCTAATATTTCTCGTGCTAGACAATAATCCATTCATATGCTTTGAAGTCTCTGGGATTTCAGCATGGCTAAAACAGAGCCCAGCGACGCGCTTCTGGCATGAGTCCCCCCTCCCCCACTGTATAAGAACTTGAGCAACTTTGTTCACGTCAGTGGTTATCTGGCACAATTGTGAGTTAGTTATTATTACTAGGTCCAAGCCTGTTAACTCGCGACGTAGCTGGTGGCTAGCGGCTCTCGTCGCTGCGACATAGTGGGATCCAGCCACTGCAGGTTTTAAGTGGATATATTGTCAAAGCACTTTGTAAACATGTTTTTAAAGGTCCTATATAAGTAATTATTATTATTATTATTATTATATTCTCGTGGCTCAAACATGTAGGGATTTGTAGGCAGAAGAATGATGCTAGATGAGGAAGCATACATTTTTCAGTCGGGTGTGGTTTGACATATTCAGCAGACACGCCCACACGCAATTCTTTTTAATCATTTAAATTTGCCAGCGTTCTCAACACTCTTCTCTGTGGTGTATTACATTTCGAAGACATTTATTCTCACTTGACCGGGACTTTAAAAATATTCCCACGAGTTACATTCAAAGGCTACCTAAGGCCAGTTCATCCAATCAGAAGTCTGAAGAAACGCTACAAAAGGTTAATGAATAAGGGACTCGAACATTGAAATTTGAGTCTTTTTTAAAATCAGAATTCCCCAAAAAGGGCCAGCAAAGGTTTGCATGTGGACAAAAGGTCAAAAAGCCTCCAAAAGTGTTTATAATATTCAATGTTTATGTAGTTATGGCCTTATCGTAGTCTCAAGACACATTTGCAGAAAGTGCCTCCAAATTCTTCTTGTGAAAAGTGCATCTGGGTCAGAGCTTGGGCAAATGGCTTTAATGAGCCAGAAGATGGAAAGAATGGCACCTTACTCACAGCACTGCTGTGGTGTTCACGCTTAACTGAAAATGCGTTCTGCACTCTTGAGAGAATATCTTGTTGCTGGAGTGATATATTTTTGTCATTCTGAGCACTTGCATTTGTTTTGACATATCACACATATTGAATTTATTATTCCATTTTCATGATTAAACTCCTCCAAAATTGAATTTCAGTGCCGCATTCCAAGGTCACCCATCAATATTAAAACATTGCCTCGCGTGTGCGCAGCTGGCAGACGAGGACGAGTGGAAGCAGTTGGCGAACGGACAGTACACCACGGCGGAGAGTCGACCCGATGCCTACATCCCCCACACAGACGCGCTCCCTCTGCCCAAACCCTATGGAGCGCAGGCCCCTTTCAAGCCATCGCAACCAGGTGCCAACATGAGACACATACGCAAACCGACACATCTCAAACCCTTAGAGCTATAGAGGAAATACAAAAAAAAAAATATATATATATATATATAATTCCACTGTCCCTCAGCACTGTGCCTCCCTTTTAGCATAGTTCCTCTAATTGCTTCATGGCTGCATCTGGTTGTAATCGTGTTTCTGTATTTACAGGCAATAGCTTGTTTATGCTGCGTTTGTCGACAAGTGAGAGTGCGAGGGAGTTGCAAGGGAGATTTTCTGAATATTTTACCATTTTTTGTCTTCTAATGTTGCCCGTCTATGAATGCATTGCAGCGTGTTTAAGCCATGAGTTTAAACCCTGAAAGGAGAAATGTAAATATAGAGAGGCTGATCACACAGTGGAAGAGGGTAGACAGTGAGGAAAAAACAAAAGGGGAGAAATTCAAGGTGGTGCCAAAAGAAATACGAACATGCTAAATATTAACTTGATTCCCGATTTCTTTGTAGGTTGTGGTAGAAAAAAAAAGTCACGTCACTACAATGGCATTGCTCGCCTGTTGCACATTAGTGATTCATAACTTTATTTCTGTTCTTAAGTCAGTTGCCAGGGGTGGGAGTAGTCTACCTTTTATTACAAAAACGTATTTGGATCTAATTTGGACATGAGGTGTTTAAACGCCGGTTAAACTGGAAATAAACCAACCAGCGGCGAGTAGTTATGACTGACAACATTTGGTCACTGTTTAGCATCGCTCTATAGAAACAAACAACATAAATCTCAATTGAACAGTTGGTTTAGTGGAAAAGGCAACACACTCCGAAGGCAAGTTAGCACATGCTGAGACTTGAGCTCGTTTGCACGTTTTTGAGCGGAATGGCAGATAATCGTATGACAGCACAGCGACTACTACTTTTCTCTTCAACAAATTTCACTTTTGCAGAAGTTTAAAACACTACATTTCAAACTCAAGAGGGAAGTTTCTGGATGGGATCGTAATGGCTAGATTAACTAAAACAACTAGAAAACAATTCTGGATGGATTAAGGTTACTGGCAACCTAAAGATTTTTTTCTTTTTTTTTGTAAATTATTTCAAATGATTATTGTTGCTAGCTTATGAAAGTGTGAAAATGGCTTGGATATTTCAACTTAATGCACAATTTAGTAACTCACCGTATGCAAAAATGAATAATGATCTAAACATGTATAACTTTAAATTCTGCTAGAAGATATTTTAAATGTTGCATTAATATTGTTGAAGTATGGATGAAGTAATTTCTAAAAATAAGAGCAAACTTGAGCTAATATCTAAGCTGTTAGTGCCTCATACGTAACAGAGCAGCATGTTAAAGGACAGGTCAATGAAGTTAATTTAGTAAGATATTGTCTTCAGGAGTAATGGTGTGTGTGATCATCCATTGCTGGCAGCTGCTGAGAGCTGTCGGATCTATTTAGCACCAAACAGTTTGGGCTTCATTAAGCGACTACATAACACCGACCGGACGAGGCTAACGACTGCGGAGGCTCGGATTCCCGCTAAAAGATGAGAAATTCCGGAAAAATCTTTTCTGTGCAAGCTGTTTGCTGAAAGTGACTCAGCTTGTTCTGTCGCTGAGATCATTTCCTGACTGCGGATTGAAATATTTTTAAGATGTGCAAACTTCTAAATGCATCTGGATGTTTTTTTTTATTTTTTTATAGATAATAAAATTTAAGTGGAAACAAAACATGTTGTCCCTTTTATTCAAAACCTATAGAATGCATGGTATTTCACAAAAAAAAATGACAAAAATCTACACATTCCACACTGACATTTTCCAGAGACTGCTTACAGTTTTAAAAAAACATAAAAAAATCAAAGATGATTGATCACTCACGGTCACATGATTCAAAACAGACCATTGCATGCATGTCTTCTTTTCATCTCCTTTTGGTTCCTTTGGTTGGATGCCGTGCTTTCCTCAAGCATTTGCTAGACATCTTTCTGCAATGTGTTGTGGAAATAAATGTCTTGTCTAATGAAGCCCAGTTGCTTTGTTCTCTCATTATCTCAAACAGGAGACGTGTATTCAAATATTGGAACAGTCTGAGTCAAACGATTACAGGAAATAATCCAACATGGTCTTGAACGGTCAAGATGAAATAGGTCGCACAGCAGTTTTCCAGAGCCACCAAATGAGGACATGGGATGTTTATATTATGACAAATTGTGTTATTTATTGTCTTTCTTGGAATCCACCTGCAATCTGAGAAATTTGCCAGAACACATTTTTACTGTGCTGTAAAAATAATAATCAGAAAAAAAAACCAGAAACAAGACCCCAACTAATTTCCCTCATCGCTGACCAAATGCCCCTAAATCTTTAAAAATATTAGCCTAACCTTCCATCTTTTAAATCCCTCAAGTGTGTCCCTCTGCGCTTCGCATTATGTCCTCATTTAGATTTTCTCTGAAGTAATAATTGCACCCCGTTTTAAAACATCCCCGCCCATTCATCCGACGTTAACGGTTAAAGCCAGATGAATATCCTCATGGTCCGAGTCTAAACATCTTAATGTGTCCTTAACCAGGAGCTGTGAAATAACCCTGCCAAGAACCATACAAAACTCTTTGTCAGCAAGCCTGACAGAAAGCATGTGTTTGATTTATAAGTACTGCATAGCGAGTGCCTTGAAATACAAGTGACCTGAATTTTCTGAGAGACAAGGCGTCGTTTGGTGCAATTTTTTGCTTTGACTTCTAGCAAAAAATGTATGTTACGAGCGCTGTATGGTGGCAGCGAACTCAACTCACTTCACAACAAGCAGCACTTTTGCAGATAGTGACGGGTTCTTCAAAAAAGAGGCTCCAGGCTGTTTATTGCCACTCCCAGTTAATTTTGAGTTTCAGTAACTGAACATCAAACAAAGACAATCAAATTATGTATTTAAAACAACTGCTTAGCTTTAAGTCCGCTTCGCTAAATCCTAAGCGCCATCGACAGGCGAACGACTAGGACTATGACAACGAATACTTGAACATAAACAGTTGAGCAACACATGTAGAAAGACAATATAATAAGACTCATAAGAATATATTCTTTATCCTCTGTGAAGAACAATCAATTTTACCGTCTACTTGCATTGAGTATCTGTATTATACTGTGGCCAAGGCGCATACTCCAGAAGGAACAGCACAAAGTTCATTGAACTGAACAAAACATCTGGCAAAAAATAGTTGCGAGCATGGTCACAGAAAATATTAAACTCTTACCTCAAGCCACCACTGTATTTCCTAAAAAAGTCTCAAATTAGATGCCATTCCCCTATTAATTGCGTTGTCCATTTGAACAAAAAAGCACTGTGGCCTTTTACATTATTGATGAACTAATTATTGATGAAAAACGATACATTTATTTAAAAAATGCACATACATAATGAGACTCCACCCTAATAAATACCTTATGTATAGACGCGTGATCCTCCCTTCGATTGACTAAATTTACAACCTCGGTCACTACAACTGAGCATTCATCTCAATTTTTGACCCATAACTTCTGCCCGATCTCATTAAATTGCACAGGTGTACCTTATGTTGATGTACTGTTATAGCATGTGCAGAGATTGTGGTTGCTTGTTTATACAATTGTATTGATTGAGTATAAGAAGGCTTCCCTGACATGAATCAAAATGTAAACAAATGTTAGTTTTCTCCCTTTGTCTCTAGTCCTGGCAACATCTCAGCTGGCGGCTTCTGTCTTCCCATTCATCTCTTCCTGCTTGTGTGATTGCTCTCGTTATTCATCATTCCCTTGTCTTCCATCCATCTACACTCCCATCTGTCCTTTTTTTGGGGGGGTTCATTTTCCCTCAAATCCCAGCAGAATGAGTGTCTGTTTCAGAGCCGTCTCCTCCACAAATGTAGCGTCCACGTTCTCCTGCTCCTCAAAGGGGTTCAGAGCTGGAGCGCAGGAAGGACGAGGGGGCTTCTTTTAGAGGATTTCACGTGAGAAGCATCCACACATACACGCACACATTACCTTGCTCCTCTATGTCAGAAAGCACTTTGGCCAGGTACGTCAGAGGCAAGACGTCTGTTCTGAAGCATGCTTTGTCTCTGCCGGTGAAAGCAAATCCCTGCAGAAGGACAAGTGGAAAAAAGTCTACTGACTTTCTGTGTCTGCTGGCCAAAAGAACCAAGAAATTAAAAACTAGATTAAAAAAAAAAATTAAAATGTGTTGCTTTCAGTGGTGTGACACTAAGTGCCTTTGTGTCAAATGCTAAAATTCTGGGGCTCTATTATGTATATGCAAGCGTGACTTTGTGAGTGTGTGTGTGTATGTGTGTGTTACCTTGTTTTTGTTCCGTCCCCCCAACAGATTCTTGACGTAATCTCTGGAGATGGAAGCCGAAATGATAGGATGATCCCACATGTGGTAGAATCTGTTTGCCTACACACACACAAAAGATGACATACTCTAAATGGGGTTCTAAAAAAAAAATAATAATAAATAAACCAGGAGCATATAAGCATCTGTCCCTTTCTATTTTGGGGCTTGTGACATACTATACAACCTTGCTCATGTTTAATACTAAAATCAAAAATAAACAACTACGCTCCATCAGTCATGTTGATACAGAGCTGCTTTCTGTTTCCACTAACCACAGCCAGACGCTCGTGCGAGCGCTCATTAATCAATGTTGAATTTTTTTTTTTCCCCCTCCCCAAGATGAATATTTTAAGCCCGATTGTGAAACTTTGCCACTAAATTATTTACGACACTCAGCCTCGGTATCTCGGTGTGACCGGCTCGGTTTGACATTGCTGCAAATTACAGCCCTCCGGTATGGCATGAAAAATAAATCGAAACAAACTGAACGGAACGTGATGAAACCTTTGGCGGCGAGGGCCAAGATGTGTTGCATCATGCGCACTTGTTTTATCTACAGCAGGGGTGCCTAATACATTGCCAATTGAGATAGGAATCGTCCAAAATGGACCAACTTTTCCTGTGTTCTCAAGATAGATCGATAGATCGATATATTCACTGTGTGCGTGTGTGTGTGTGCGTGTGTGTTTTGTACCCCTCTCGCCTCTCAAAATCAGCCAAAAAGCATCTGACTGGCAGGAAACAGAACAGAGACACAAAACACTCAACATTCCTCTAATCACAATGCAGACAGGGGGCACACAGACACTTATGGTTATTAACACATACTGTACCCACACACTTAGCACATGGATGTTACACAACAGACACACAGTGGTGGACCACTCCCCAAGACTTAGACAGAAAACACCTCCCAACACACACACACACACACAGAGTCGTTATTTATACAAGTGCTTTGTGATTGTTCTGTGAGACTTTAAATAACTGCGTGCACTTTAATTTCTGGACATCAAAACTTCCTTGCTACTTGAACTTGGGATTGTGCATTGTTTTAATGATAGACACACGTACCTCTGGAAGTCTCTTTAATACACTGAACTTGAGTTTCTCATTAGCTGCACTGTTGTCCAAATCTGTGCCCACAAGAAAATGGAATTTAGCAACTTCAGTCAACACCAATAACGAAAACCAATTGAAAGTTTCAATTCAAACTCAGCATTATTATTGTTTGTAAAAGCTCAATTTTATGATGCGGCTCCTGTGTTGGCATACTGCAGGTGTACCTAATGCTGTGGCCGGTGATATTTCTGGTCGAGCTAGCATAAGCAGTAATTCTCAATGTGTGGTATGAGTACCACAAATGTTACGTGGGCTGCCTCGAATGGCACGCGAAAGTATCACTGAATTTAATGTTCAAACTGTGCGTAACGTTACAGTGGCAGAAATTGTACATTTGTTTAGTATAGTTCAGTTATATTTAACTTTAAATACAATACATTTGCATTTCATCTTTTAGAATGTTTTTTTTTTAAAACATTTATCTTGGTATTTACATGCAGGTGCACCTGTCATGAGTCGAGACACGAAGGTGTCCGTTAGCTGAAGGAAGCGGTGGTCGACGTACTGTAGGAAAGTGTGATGAGGGAGGCAACGCAAAGCCAACGCCGCTAGCAGAGTATGATAACCTGATCACAAGAAACAAAACACTTTAGTGTGGTTACGATTACACAACTGCGAACCTGACACAGCATGAGTGACTAAGATCTGATTCACACGTTTGCACGATGCTAAAGGTGCTGATGTTTAACATGCCGTAACTTTCTGATTGGTTGCTTTTGTGTGTGTTGGCGGTACCAGGTGGGAGGGGCATGCAGAGACCCCTGGTGGCTTCTAGGATCCGAAGCATGAAGTGAAACACAGCCCACTCGCCTGGACTGGCCCGATGTGTGCTGGAACAACACGTCCAGAGAAATTTGGACATTGAAGCATTGCGAAATCATGTGAGATGGACATGCGCACACACACACACACTCACAGGGGCATATTTAGTCATTTGGTGGCCCAAGGCAAACCCAGTCGTGTTGCTCTCCATATCCGTGTCGTGCAAAGATTTTGAATATTAATGTTTTATCATCAATTAAAAACTGCAAATTTGAGAAATTTCCTGAGCTAGCTGAATTCCTTGCAATGCTTTTTGAGAATTGCTCTCTAACAAGTGAATCATCTCAACGATTTTAGTGTAATTGATAGAACATAAATGCGTAGTCAAATGGAATAGTCCATTGCATGAGAAGCATGGGGGGCACACAATACTATTATATTTTGAGGTGTTTTTAGTCAAGACTAAAACAAGGATAGTTCCTTTGAATTAAAAAAATAACTTATATTTCAATCAGTTTTGATGAGACGTTTGGGGGCGCCTGGAAATCATTGCCCGCGTTTACCGAATACTAAGTCCGCCCCTGCACACGCGCAAACATGCTGGGATGTGAACACACATATTATAAGAAAGGGAGGTGCACATTGATAAAAGAGGGACACTTACAAGCACAGAACAAAAGGGCCCAGCTTGTGCTTCAGCCAGACTGACTCCAGCATGTGTCTGATCAGCTCCAGCTACAAACACACACACAAAACAAACTCACAGTTTGGGAAATTAGATTCCAAGGAAAGTCCAACTCACAGCTTGAGGCAAGGGCGGGAATTCGAGCCTGAAAACAAAACTTTCTGCATATTTTTTACATCTGTGGCCATCTTTATTTTTTTGGGGGCATTTAAGCTCAGCTTGCTCTTCTGTATCCCTGCTTCCCTCTTTAGAAGCCACACTTCCTATTTTCAGTTCCACCCAGCCCGATTGGCGTGTGAACACGCGCAATGACACGCCATCGGCCACATCCGTTCGCCGTACATATGTCAGCACACGAGATCACTTGACTGCGCTTGGCGCGACTAAAACGTGTACTTGACACACAAACACACACACAGTCACACATACGATCTCTCACTGAACATAACAGGAAGACAATCCACCATTAGTTTCCACACTCTCCAAACATGTCCTCAATGGCTGTCAATGATTAGCAAGACAATAAGTAATGTTTAATACTTATACTGAATTTTTTTGCTTTGATTTGCAAGCAAAAATTCGAGATATGAGCGCTGTACGAACAGCTCTTCAAAAAAGAGGCTTCACGCTGTTTATTGCTACTCCTAGTTGAGGTTTACTATCAAACTAAACAGAAAACAAAGAGAATTACATGTGTATTGAAGACTGCCACACAACTTTGCTCCCCGCTAGCTTAATGCTAACACACAATGCAAAAGGCCACAGACAGGTTAACGAATAGCATCTCTGTGACGGTATTATCACCCTTTATGCAACGGATATTTAAACACAAACCTTGCAGCAACACATGTAGACAGACAATACAACAATACTCACATATTATTCTTTATCGTCTGTGAAAAACGACTAATATTACTGTGGCTTACTGAGTCACAATAGTTGTGAAACTCTTCTTCGTTTGTGTCTGCATGACCTTATTATACTGCCCCTTCCGGTGGGCAAGTCATGCACGCCAGAAGGAGCCGCAACAGATGAATCATGTTTAGCTCTTTAAATTCTATTTAATTATGTTGTTACTATATGTTTTTATAAATTACAATATTATATGTGCTTGCACAGATTAAGGGCATATCCATTCATTTCAATGGGGAACGATAATTTGAATTAATGTGTTTGATGTTACGAGATAGAGTGGTCACAGAAGGAATTAAACTTGTATCGAGGGGCCACTGTATCCAGTATATATCTTTTTTTTTTTAAATAATCATCTTGTGTACAGTTTTTGTTCTGCTCAAATCAGTGAGATAAGTTTTTTTTTATGATAAATAAAATATTTAGGAATCCTGTTTTTTGATTTTTTCCCCCCCCATGATCAGATTGATTTGTTTTGTTTCTTCAAATGTTTTTGCCCATTTTTCATCTTTCTTAAAAAAATATTGAATTAGGTTTCTTGGGTGGTCGTGTCAATACTTTGCAACTATATTAAACTTTAGAATGCACCATGTGTGTCAATGTTTTCGTTGCGATGTACAAATGTTAGCTGAAACTCTGGATTGATGTTTTTGGGGATTAATTTTGGTTATTCAAGAAATAGAGTTCTAGCTCCTCTGGCCCACTAATATTGATACTTCTGTCTGCTCCTCAGGTTCAATAAATTCCGATTTTTTTTCTTTTATAGTCAATATCTTTTCAACTAGCTGCGGGCCTCTAAATCTGTAGAAAAGGTGAAAATTTGTGGTTACAAAAATCCCTTTGTTAGAATATCTAAAAGCAGCCATTCCTCATAACAAGGCTCTTTCTGAGAGAAAAGTAATAACCTTCATCATCCAGAAGAGTGTTTCTCCTGCATAATTAAAACCTCCCCAGTCTATTTCAAAACAGAACTTTCAATATGTATTCACTGACTTCTCGCTTGCTCTTTGCACTGCATAATAAAAAGCAATGCATCGCTGTTGTCCATAGCAACGGGGAGACAGGGAATAAATAACTATGACAATAATGTAGTGTGGAGTCGCAATCTATCACAACAGAACTTCCTGGCTCTTTAAAAGCTTTAATCTATTTCACGCCCCCCCCCCCCCCCCAACCAACTTGTGTCAATGCAGCCATTAGTCTCAATAAGCACCAAAGGGTGGGGTAGGGGGACGAGAGTGCGATGTTCTTTTGTTTGGAGAGTGGACATTTGGCCGGCATTATTGAATTTAGGGTGTGTGTGGGGCAGCCGCCAAAACTGCTCATTTTTTTTCTCCACCGTCGTTTCCAATTCCGTACCTGTATTCTAGCCGGCGTGGAGGTTATGTTTTCATCAGCATTTGTTTGTTTTTCAGCGAGATTAAAGCAAAACCTACTCGACTAATTTCCATGAAACTTATTTGAAAGTGGCGCTGACACCAAAGAGGAATGCATTAAATTTTGGGGTGGATTCAGAGTGTGAATAAGGCATCAATCTTAATGACAAATTTAAGAGGTGGGTGTACAATCAGGTTGTTAGACCTTGGCGGAGGTCTATGCTGGGCTCAGTGCCATTCACAGTCGTCTTGTTTTGATAAATATCACATTGTCTACTCTGGTTGGTTTGTAGCTGTGGAAGGATTTACCTCCCAGGAATACTAAACACTCACAGTCTCACTAATTCACATCATTTCAGACAGAAATCACAAGATGTAAATTGTTTTCTCAAATGTTAGTATTTGATCTTAAGCTTTTAAAACACAACCTCAAGTAAAAGTCAGGATGTTTTGTACAAAAAGTAAAAACACATCTTGCTTCCGGTAATGTCACATAGCAAGAAAAGTGGGAGGTACCGACCAGTTTGGCTACATAGTTGATGACCAGGGAGTCTATCTTCTTCTTGCCCTGGCGAGGCAGGTGTGTATTGAGATGCTCTCGGAGCTTCTCCACCGTCTACAACACACACAAAAAAGGAAGAAAACACACACGCACACAGTTTGGTCTCATGTAGATAAAAGCAGAGCGGCGGGAAAGGAGGGAAGCGGGCGACCGGGCGACCGGACGACCGGGTCATTCTAAGAATAGTCCACGTGCCGCACTAACATCTTGTCTGAACTCTGTTAAACTGAAGCTATCTGCACTTTTCGAATGGCGCTGAGCACGGGCAAAGCTGCAGGATAAGAAAATGTTCATCAAACTGTTTAAGAAAAAGGAGAAAAAAAACTTAAAACACATCCTTTTTTGAAAAAAAAAAAAAATTGGGTGACTCATCTGAGAGTTCACCAGATAACACTGGTGGGAAATAATTGCCTTTTTGCCTTTGATCTTTGGCCAACTTCCATTCACATATAACCTTCCACTCTATCACTGATGCTCTAAAGCTGTTGGCATTTCATTTCAGATTGCAGGGAGTTAACTGTACGTCTAAATTCCAGAATTCATCAAACCGTTGTAAGGTTCTAGAGAAAGGGAGCAAACCCTTTGATTAAAATCATGTACTGTATATCCAAATACTGGATAAACCATAATATCGGCGACGTTGCCACATCGTTCGCCTGTGATTCAAATATCGAACCACTGCAAATTCTCCCTTGTGAAAACTAGTGTCAATCCCACACACCGCGTGACAGTTCAGTCGCGTTTGGTCATGTCACATTATTGTCATAAAGAGGACAGCAAAAATAGCAGTTAGCAACATAATGCAAAACTATTTGGCACCCGTCCACTTTGACCTCTTCACGCTTATACGGTCGCCACATCGATTGATTCTGCCTTCTCACCAGGCCTATGAGCAGCTTCTGGTGGTGATCCTCCTCTTGGAAAAGCGGAACCAGCTTCCTGTCTGGAGGAGACAGAAGAAACGTTTAACGGAAAACCGCAACACGACTGGAGTTTCAGGTGGGTCACTGCAGTCGGCCTCATTAACCCCGGGCATTATTAGAAGTGGACGTTGAAAAACACAAATGCGAGAGGGGGATTGTGGGTAATATAAGGCATTAATGGATTCTTTTTGGGGAGTGTTTTGGCTTTGAAAAAAAACATCACAAAACTTTGGGGGGGAGGTTATGAGACTGCGCTACCGCTGTGAGCAGATGAATAATTTCACACTTCCATATATAATTTTTATTTAATCAAGCACATGCAAGAAGCCGTCTTTTTTATATAATCTTTATTTAATCACGCACATGCAAGAAGCCGCCTTTTTTATGTGTCATATGTAACAACCCGCAGGGCGCAGCATGCGTGCGGCTGCTTTATATGCACATACATGTATTATTATTTGAAAACATGCAGGTAGTCGTTGTCAGTAGCAACAGTATTAGCATTAGCCGCTTATTTACATATCGACATTAGCTTTGGGCAAAAATGCCAAATATTTGCCAGCTTTAACATGTTAAAAAATGTTTCTTTTTTAATCAAATGAGTTTAACAAATATTATTTAGATAATATAATAATATAGTTTATATATACTATTTAATCATTTGTATAATAAAAAAGTTTAATGTAATAGTGGTCGAAGTCCAAACGTCCATCAAACTAACCGGTATTTCATGAAAGATGATCACATTAACTTATGTTCATATTCATTCTTATATTCACTATTTCTTTTCAATTTTTTTGTCTCTATCTAAACCTAACTTTCTGAGATTTTTTTGGGCAGGAGGTGAAGGCCAGTTTCATGGGCGTGACCATCTTGGGAAAAGAAATATAGTTGGCCTGGTGTTTTGCTGATGAATCAGGAAAAGTGCTGAGTGGAATTATGGACTGCCTCCGACATGTCTAAATGGAATTAAACCTTGAATTAACCAGTATTCATCTAAAAGATTAGTTTCTGCACTTACAATTGCCCAAAACTAAGTTACACCACTATATTTCTTAGTGTTTACATTTTTCTGAAAAGGGAAAAAAAACTGTCTGTTCGTTGCCGTCTCTGTGTGAGCGTGCTTCTAATGTCTTACCAAGAGGCCAAGTGTCTACCATGGAAAGAACCCTACAAAAAAGAGAGAAAAGATTTGCTGTAAACCTCCCAAAGTTACAGCTTGCATTGGATGTCCTTCAAAATCAATAAGGTCCCTTCTCTGTCGTGTGGTAATCATTCCTGAACATTTGAAGATTGTTCAATAATTACACCCGGTAGAATGATGACTCCCCCCAAAAAAATAACATGTATTGATGTGAACTTTTGCCACAGCTGCTTCACGTGTATTGAATATCCTTTAAAATCAATAAGCCTCCTGCTCTGGAACGTGCAGAGGGCTGGAAAAACGAGCAAGGGTTGTTTTTTTTTTTTTACTTTTGGCCTCAGCTATCTCAACCAGCTTGTGCTTGATATTGAAAATCAATATGCCTCTGTGTTTAAAGATCGGATGTAACGCAGGAAGCTGGAAATGACCATGGGCAGGTTTGACTTTTGGCCTCTGCCACCTCTTGATGATGATCATTGAAAATCAATAAGAGTCTTGCGCTGATGTGTCCCTGAGAGTTTTGAAGATCAGATGGAAATCGTGACAAGAAGAACGTTTGGAATGAGTTTGCATCATTCTCATTTTAAATTGTATTATTCAGAATCCATTGATAATAAATAAAATTTAATATTTGTACTAATATTTGTACACTAAATTAACACATTATTTTAGATAAATGAATTAATGATAATGATGTATTTTATTCAAAGGTGCATTTTAGAGCATACAAGGACACCGCACAAGCAAACACTAAAAATCAAGGTAAAAAAGAACATTAAAAACATAAGAAACACCAATGTAAAAACAAGACTGGGGACTGATAAAATAATAAATACATTTTCATTAACATATTTTAGGGGGTGGGGGAATAATGCAACAAACAGGCCATATTTTCCCACCCCAATCAATAGGACTCTTCCTCTGACTTATAGAAACAACACCTGAAAAAGTTAGGAAAAAAGCAGACCTACTTCTTAGTGTTCTCCAACACATGAGTCATGTGGCTTGAGGGTTTTTCTGTCATCTAGACGAAAGGAGCACAAGAATGAGCATGGAACAGGGAAAAACATATTCCCACGGTGTTTGACCGTTTGCTTTGCAGCATTATTTACAAGTTTGCTCCAGTAGGCCTGAACGTGAGACGTTCTGTATCTGGGGTTGGGCTCGACGTCAAAATATGCTGTCCTCTCCGTGTTCCACTGCAGCTCGGACCAGAAGCCCTGGACACTCCTGGCCTGCACGTAGCAGCAAGACAAAAACAGCACAAAGGGAGCACACTGTATGACTCAGGTTACTGACTCACATTTACATGTTTTTTTTCCCCCCAACTTTGCCAAAGTCAAATTCAGGATACACACAGATTGTACAATGCTATAGACCAGTGGTTCTAAAACTTTGTTCCCAGCCTAAAATAAACGTGTGCTTAAATATAGGAAAATAAAAGATTATATTCAAATAATGATAACTTATAGAAAAAATGTGTAACGTTATGCATAGTTTAAACATTTCATTCAGTGATTCTTTCACTCACCACAAGAGGGCGCTTACGAACCACTGGTGTAGGCAAACAATCATTCATGGTCAAATCCAACCACAATGTATTTTTTGTTGTGCATTCCAACACACAGGCAGTGACTGTCAAAGAAATAAAGTCATAATTTCACACGTCATTACCTTCCCTTTAAAGACAGACTCGGTATGCAGCAGAGTGGTGCACAGCACACCGGGGATCTCCGTCAGACACGCTGGTACCTCCTGCAGGGCTGAGAGTGTGAACCAGGTGCAAAGACTAAATACAGTATGTGTGGAGGCTACCTTCCCGTCAAACACCGATGAGCAAGGCAGCAGTTTATCCAGGCTGAGGGACCTCTGGTAGCTAATTCTGTATAAAGATGCTGCAGAGATGTAAAACACACGCACACACATAAGCACAAGAGCAGCTTCATAAAAGTTATTAACGAGACATCCAACTTTCTGTTTCTCTTGACACTTACCTAGAATGAACTCCTGGATGGGGTCAAAGGACTCAAATACTTTCACATTGTCACACAGCCACTCAATAATCTGCAAGTATTCAGATGCCCCCCCCAAAATATCCATTTTTAACATAAAAGTTTGTTTACTTATAGAAGACATGCCGTGGCGCTTAAATGCCAGCCTCTCTGCTTCAGCGCGTACCTCCAGCTCCACGTTTGGGTCATTTCCGCTGTAAAGGAGAAGGCAGTGAAGGGTGGCCAGGCGCTGAGCGTCAACCATGTTGTTGGGTCTCCTTGTGAGATGGATGGAGTACAGAAACAAGACAAAACTGACAAAACATTTCCTTAGCAGCCTGTCTACTGCCGTCTCCCTCCTGCAGGTGGCGCTCACCCAGAACGGGGGTCTGATCGTAGAATCTGCAGAAGGTGGGCTGGGCTGAGTTGGACACCATGGATAGTCCCATTTGGCAGGTCCAACAGGGCCACACTTGACTCGTCATCTGCGTGCAGCACTGTGAACACTCCGGACTTTGACGATAGGCCCAAGTCCGCATCATCACCTAAAGGTCAGATACAAGCACATTTTTACATTTTTTTATGCGCCACCTAATGGGAAAGATGTGTGTACAAAAAAATAACAGCTTCACTGTTATTTTTTACATTTCGTCAATGTCGGGCGGAAACCTCGTATCTCCAAATATGGCCAATTTCATGCTTTTTCTTCAATCATTACTATTGGTCAGACCTCAAGTGGTCTGGTATTTTACAAATTATTAACCAATTAAAAGTATTGAAAATAGCTTGAGAACAAATCTATTAATGCTTTTGAACGCTAGAACTGTCTGAGAAGTGTTGTAAAACTACGCCTCCACTCTGCGGGAGCCGTGCGACATTATGTTGCCTCAAGAGTCAAAGTCTGGTTCATTTTTATACAATGACAAGTGAAAATAGTTAAGTTAGTTCCAGTCAGGTCCATAAATATTGGGAAATTGAAACAATTATCATATTTTTGCCTCTAAACACCATGCCAAAGGATTTGAAATGAAACGAACAAAATGTGCTTTCAGCTTTAATGTGAGGGTTTTTACATCCAAATCAGGTGACGGAATTACAACAGTTATGTGCCTCCCACTTTTTAAGGGAACAAAAGTAATGGGACAAGTTAACAATTACAAGTCAAACTTTCACTTTTTAATAATTAGTTGCAAACCCTTTGTAGAAAATTAGAGCCTAAAGTCTGGAACGCGTAGACATCACCAGACGCTGGATTTCATCCCTGGTTGTGCTCTGCCAGGCCTCTACAGCAACTGTCTTCAGTTCCTGCTTATTCCTAGGGAATTTTCCCTTCAGTTTCCTCATCAGCAAGTGAAATGCGTGCTCAATCGGATTCAGGTCAGGTGATTGACTTGGCCATTGCATAAAACTCTCTGCTTTTGCGGTATGCTTTGGGTCATTGTCCATCTGCACTGTGTTTTAAATGTGTATCTGCACTGTGACATTTATGTGCTATATAATGAATAAGCCTTATAGTATCAGGCTAAGGATATGTCAAAACTGAATAAAGAGATACCATTTTTGGCCCACATAAAGTTACGCAGTTCTAAACACACAAAACCAATGTGTCTCAGTGGGATAACACTTAATGAGAAAAAGAGTGCCCAACACTTTATCTTACCAGACAGGAAGAGGGAGTGGCAGAGCATCTCCTGCTGCCTGGTGTTGATGCAGTGCAGGAAGCAAGCGCGCAGATACACCACGACGTAGTAACCTACATATGGAAATAACAACTCCGCTTTGTCAGCGTGCATGCTGCTTCGCTGTCTGTGTACAGACATTAATTAGGCCGAATGAGACCACACACTCTCGGTTGGATTTAGAAATTATTTTACAAGAGAAAAAGTGTGTGCGTGTGTGTGTGTGTGTGTGTGTGTGTGTGTGTGCGTGCGTGCGTGCGTGTGTGTGTTTGACCTATAGGAATGAAGAGGGGATGGAGCAGCGTGCTGTCCCGTGTCGGCTGGCCCAAAGTGACCCGGAAAGTCTTGCTGCAGTCTGAAAGAGGATGAAAAGGAAAAATTAGTTCTCACGCTGGAGACACACTACAGCAGGTGACACAGACACACATCGACACACACCTTTGTGAACTAAAACCACAGAATAGATGAGCTCCGCTTTGTGGCAAGCGGGTCGACTGGAGCACACGCACATGCTTCCTAGAGTCAAATATAAAAATGTTGAAATTGTAATCATAATAATACATGTGAGCAGAATTTTTCATGCAGCTTGTGTTGGATCTCATTAGATGTTCATGGGGACCTCATGTTGAGGCATGGACTGAAAATTGATTGTGCTTCTGACATATTCAAATAAGGATATCGCAATTAAATATGCATCAATCAGCAAGGCTGTGTGAAAATGTAGATTCAACCAGCTTTTAATCAAATGGTGAAAATACAATCATTATTTCATTGCATTGGGTTGAGGGACTTACGTTCTCATTTTCCGAAAGAGAAAAACAACAACAACACAAATATAACATTAGGTGTCGGTTATTGATGTGTTTAATGTGCGGGCAATTACTGTCTAATGAGTCTTACCTAATTGGTTTGTGAATACTTCCATCTTTACTCGCTCTGGCTTCTCCACGTGATGGTGGTCAAAACCCAAGTTCACAAACCTGTTACACACACACCATTATCTACACTTACTGGCCACAACATTAGGCACACCTGCACTGATTGATACTGACAGAGAGGCTCTCATTGGATTGTGCTAGTGTAACAAATGCTGTGGCCATTTGACAGCGATATTACAGTTAATATGCAAACTGTGTACTATGTGTACTAGTAGTAGCTCCCTTACTTGACGGTGCTGAAAGCATGAGCAGGCAACGCTAATGGGAGCTCCAGCTGTGGGACAGCAACGCAAAGCAGAAAGGCTATAAGAATGATATACAGTACATCTACACTACTCACAAAAAGGTTCAGGTTATTGGGCTAGCAGGTGAAACTTCAGGATGAACTTAAACTGATCTACAGGGGATAAGGACTGAGGACTGCCGCAAATAGCAAATATTTATGAATATATATATATATATATATATATATACACATATTTTTTTGGAATGAAGGAGGTTGTAATTGCCTATGTATGTCACAAGATGGTGTAAAAAACACTTAAAACGGAGAGGACCATAAAGTATCAACACTGTGCATCTAGTATGAACACAATCATGAAGCTATTGTACATAAACAACTGTATTCTGTCGTTAAATTATTCAACACAAACAAACCACCTTCACATGAGGCTCGTCAATTGTATTAGCTTGGATACTAGCCTACAATAATACACTAGCACAAACTGACGCGATGTCACACATCGGCAACAAATATGCGCACTAGCACTTAACACAATCACTATTAAGTCATTAAAATCATTTTGGGGAATTTACACACAATAATAAAATATTAGGCAATACAGGCAAATTGTAACAACAAAGTAGACCACACGGGCTTCTAGTAGCTGCATCGGGAGAAAAGCAGAAACATACTTTCAGTTTCACTTTTGACAGTTGTGTCGGAAGAGTTACAGAAAGGCATATCAGTGAACGTCTTTGGAAATGTTCATGGATCAAACACCTGTCAAGGTTCATTTTAGGTTCATCCTGAAATTGTAAGTAGTGTACGTATGCATATAATGTAGGCTTCGGATGGGCGGGGGGTTATAGTTACCACAGTTTCACAATTGTGGTTGTCGTAGAACTGCACACATCGCAGCAGGAACTTGTCCTGTGGAAAACATGTGCATGCATTTAAATCCGATTTTTACCACATGCTCCACACAGACGATGTAAACGTATCATGTGAGCGTTGCATTACCGCATGGGTGAGATAATAGAGCCTCTGCGTGTGCACGTCCCATTGGACCCAGCAGAAATCCTCCGCCACCCGCTCGGCTGTCTTGGACAAACGCTCCGGATTGGCCACCACCTGCAAATATGGAGCTCAATGCAAAGCCTTCCCGTATGGTCGCCATTGTCAGCTCCAATACTTTCAGTCACTTTGTACAGGATTGCAACAATGTGCCTTATTATGCGGCTTTTAAAGCAAATTGAAGCAATTCAAAAAAATGACATTTCTGTTTTGTTTTGTAGCAGCTCAGGGAGATGTAATTATAGCAGAAGTCGAACGTGTTTCAAAATGAAACATTCAAATTCAAGCTTCAAGCACCCACGGGGAGCCTTGTATTACTGGGAAGGTGGAGGGCATGCAGAGTCCATCTTACCACTTTGTAACCCTCATGCCTGGTCAGCATGACGTGGTACTGATCCACATCTGAAGCACACACACACAGCGGTAACTAAGTCAAGATCTACAGTGGATTTCAAAAGTCTACATACCCCTGTTAAAATGCCAGGTCTTTGTGGTGTGTGGCCTCTGAACAGGGGTGTGGAGAGTTTTCATATTCTACACATTGGGCCAATTCATTGAGTATCTGAAGTCCAGTCCACGAGCTGGACGAGGGGAAAAAATGAGACTCACATCCATCTTCAGTTAGCAGCAGCAGGTGGCTCTCCTGCACTGATCTGCGGTTAGTTTCAGGATGGAGAAACTGAAAGCCGAAAGTAATCCGATATTTTCAAGGCCGCTCCTCTACACGCATCATTTCTGCTTTTCACATGCTCTACCTGCACTTTGACCCTGCAGTCTACCGCCTTTAAGACTTTGGTGTTGTTGATAGGATGGATCTCAATCAGGAGCGTCAAGCACTGGGATACTAAAGCGAGGGATGAGAAATGATGAAGCATGTCAATGAAAGAAGGAGCATGTGAACGTGTCTCACTTGGTTTGAGGTGCTCCTCTCCACCATTGTTTTGTGCCAAGCTGACAGCTGAGAGGGAAAGGAAGAAAAAGATAAGTTAACCCCTTTAATATACACTGAAACAAATGTTTTGTATCACCCCCAAATTGTCCGCTTGCTGCTGTGTATTGGGCTCACCTAACAACGTTTCCTCCTTGTTCAGGGAGCAGCTGCTAACACACACCTGCTTGTCGAAGGTATACAGGAGCTGTTGGAGAGAACACACACAGGTGCATAAGCAAATGTATTGAACTTAAAAGTGAAATACAACTGAACTGTACTTGGCCAGTGGATTATTTTTGAGTACCAGAATCTCTACAGCACATATATTGATGTGACATGAACACACAAACTCACCTTATTCTGCTTGGTGCTTGAGTCATATTTCCCAACACGTGTGGCCCCACTTGATCCCTATAAGCAGAGAAGAGATTATTGCAGCGCTTAATTAATTCAAGTACTCTACATTCAATACTAAAAAGTACAAACCTTGAAAAAAAAAAAAAAAGAACCTCTTCACAAGGCCATCTTTGACCTCCAAAATCAGTTTGGCGAGTCTGTCATTAAAAATGTATGCCGCGCTGAGCGGTTTAAGAACACAACTTTATTCACTGAGGGTTTAAAAGTTTCCTGAATCCCCAAATAATGGATATGAAGTGGAATCATCAGGAGGGAACATGTGCTTTATGCAGTTTGATTTCTGAGTCCATTTGATGATGCGTGATGCACACACACACGCACGATAGCCGACGCGAGCAGCTTTTTTGCCCCAATTTTTTTATTTTTTTTGATCATAAATAGACTTGAAGATAACCTATACAAAAAATTTTGTGTTACTCCACTATTTATGTTGTAATAGTAGCTAATAGCAAGCATCTGGAAGTAATTGATGCCCTCCTAAAATGGTTAATTGCCTATTGATGCCACAAGATGGTAGCAAAACATTACTTTTGTCTAAACTCCTCAACTCACATCAACATAGTTCCTTGGGAACCAGGATGCCACACAATGCCCCCAAAGTAATATTATTGCTATGGCATAAGTACAAAAACAGCAAATCCAGTGGATATAAAAAGTCTACACACCCCTGTTCAAATGCTAGGTTTTTTTCATATAAAAAAATGAGACCAAGATTAATCATTTTATAACTTTGTCCACAACTATGTGGCTTATAACCTGTACAACTCAATCGGAAAAACAAAAACAATCTTTTTGAGAGTGCTAGTAAAAATAAACAACTGTGACCTGGTTGCACAAGTGTGCACACCCACCTATTACAGGGGATATAACCTGCCAGCATTTAAAAATAGCGCCAAAGCATGATAAAGTTCAAACTTGGTTGTATTATTGTTATTTATTTATTTATTTTGCCAAAACACAGTTGAAATTTCCCCCAAATCAAAAATTGTAGACAGGACGTTGCACACACAATAATAGTAATAACCTTCCAGGAGTAAAGGATGCCCCCATCTCTCTCAGTGTTGAGGATTAAAATGTCCACTGCTCCAGAGTAGTCTGCAGACACAGCGTCATCGGGGAAACAACATCAGTGTGCCTTGACATTTACATTGGAATTATGCCCATTATTACCCATATATTAGTTCAACCTTGATGATGCGTAATCCCGCCATAACAGTACTGTAAACCCCTATACTATGCTTCTTTAATAAAAAAAAACACACACAATTGTCACGTATACACACAAACTATGTCTTCTTTGGCCGCAACATCATTTTAGCACAGGATGCTCCCTTTGGCCCTTGTGTGCTTCAGGGATGCCTGAGGATCAATAACATTCCCAATCTAAATGCATCTTTTCTCCTTTTTAGTAAATAAATGATGCACATGTGTAGTTTAGAATCTATACTGAACAAAAATATGAATGCAAAAGTTTTTCATGAGCTGAACTAAAACTATTTTTGTACACGAAAGGCCAAGTTCTAGCAAAAATCCAAATTTGTGTTAGTGAGCACTTCTCCTTTGCCAAGATAATTTTATTTAAATCTTATCTTTGAGTTCAGCTCATTAAGAAGGGAGCATAAACACCAGTGTTGCTTGTATGCTTTCGTTCAGTGTATGTGATACTTAAATTATTATTCAGGTAAATTTCGCGTTTTGTTTTTGTTCTTTTAAGTGCACTCTGACAGCGCGAGTGTCAGCTGACCGACAACACTTGAATGCCTCACCTTTCACCCTGCACACCGCCGCCTCCTTCCTTCGGATGTCAGCCTCCACATCTCTGCGCAGGTCAAACTCGGGCTGCACTTTTAACATAAGAGCACAACCAAATCTTTTGGTAAAAGAACACGATTAAGACCAAGAACTTAACAGTGCGTCGTTTCCGTGCAAATTCTGCAGTCTTTCCTGGTGTGGAATCACATGAGCGAAAGTCTTGTTAACTTTTTTTTCTTTCTTGTAAAAGTTAAGACAGCCTAGCTTTTAACTTTGTCCTCAGTCATATCAGAAATGTTCCACACGTAGCAGCTCCTCCCTGTCCTTTGTCGCGCTGCCATAGGCCGAGGGAGACATCACTCCAGCCGGGCTGGAATCTCTCACCACCATCCAGTCACTTAGGCAGCTCACAATCGAGTGTCACATTCATTTGTTACGCATGCACGCACTGGCCAAAATAATAAGGTACACCTCACTACTGAGATCCACTGTGGAATGTATTTCAAATATGCCTTTACCAAGTTTGTTATTGTGCAAGAATTCGTTAAAATAAAAAGCAGGTGCACAATTATTTAACAGATTCCATATCATAAAGTTGTTTTGTTTGGTATGATTGTTAAGTTCTCTTTTAGGTGGGCGATCGTTGTAAATGTAGTCAACACTGCCCTCTTGCGTACATTTTATGAACTTGCACGGTGTCTTTCGTGACCTCAAAGATGTTATGAAAAACGGAAGAGCACCACCTCTCACTAATTGTTGGCATAGTGTTAAAACAATTTAAACACGATGTTATAGCAGTGTATTTTAATTTTCACCTTGTTTTGAAGGCGTATGAGATTATAATGAAAAAAAGATTAAATTTAAATAGCTTCCAACTGTATAACAATTTCTTTCTGTATATCCCTTTGTCATGGGAGTGTTTTAAACAGTCGTTAATGTTATGAAGTTTTCCAATTATAGTCATCCCTTGTTTATCACAAGGTACGTTCTAGAACACACGGTATACAAAAATATATATATATTTTTTTAATCTACGGTATAAGTAGATTTCATTTTGATGTAGCTTGTAAAATACAAATATTTGCAGATTTACCCTTCCAATCTGTAGGCACCTATTATGAGACATCACATTAGAGTAAATGATCACGTTGGAACATTCATTTACTGAAGAACACAATGAAAATGATAGACAGCTAGGTCTTTATTGAACACACATGACAACCATGAAAGGAGTGTTATCAACGCGTCCCTTGAAAATCAATATGCAGGTTTGGCCAACAAATGGAGCTCTTTTGAAGAATGTCAAATGGTTCAAAGCAGTGGTGTCTCAAAGTGATGCATTGCTTCAGAAAGATTGGGTTTATCCATCCTTAGCGCTTATTGAAATTAATAATAAGAACAATAAAATGAGAGCCATGAAAAAAATTTAAAATGTTGATAGCTATGTAAAATTGGATAGTTTGAAATCCGCAATACAATAAAACCGCAAAAAGCAAACCGCGAGGAGGACTGTATACAATCTGACGGGGATGTCGTGGCCTCGCTTGCAGAGTGAGTCACGACACCTCAATATTCGATCTTTGGCGACTTTTCACTTCCTGGTTGGCTCGCGCGTCACGTTGCCGGGCAGAACCGAGTGGAGCCGAGCCATTTCGGAATTGTGGAGCGCGACCACCCGCACCCTTCCCCCGCCTTGTTCTCAACCCCCGGATCGTCGGTTCTGTCCGCCTCCTTCTCCTCCTCCTCCTCCCCCTTTTGCCCAGCTACGTGATCAACCAGGAGTCCCCGGCAGCGGCACGGCGCAACAACACACTGACAGCTGCGATTGACTCACAACCGAAGAGGGGGGCAAAGATGGAGCACAGAGACGCCGACTTCAACATCCTGCTCGCGACCGATTCCTACAAGGTACCGTACCTCAGGCGGGATGAGGGTGGTGGGGGCTGATGGATGGAAATGCATTCAAGTCAAGGTGGCTCCACCATCAGTCCCAAGGCCACCGCACTGAGGTGGTCGACACCAGGCCGAGTCGACCGGAGGATGCGGAGGAGAGACTTAAACGGAGGTGGGGGGCTGATTAAAACAAACCATCTCCCAGTCGGCTTTAATCCCTCCCCGGAATCACCGGTCGATACTCGGCTGGCTTTCCTCTGCTATCCCATCAATAGCTGAATGAGCTAACGTGCTAACTTACGTACGAACCAATGGGGAAGCGCGATGTTAACAAGCTAACATTTGTTAGCATCGGGCTAGCAAGTGTCCGCTGCGCTCCTCCGTGGGAAGAGTCTAATTCGGAAGGAATTATAACAGTTATTATGAACCAAAATAGAGCGAGGGTGGTGAACATTTAAACTTGTGGGAGAAACGGAATGGAAATGACCTTAGCCCCATAGCTGCGTTGTCGCGGTGCCAAGTTGCGCCATTCCATTTTTTATAGCTGGTATTCCTTCGTTCTTAAATTTTATTATGCATGACCGAGAAACCACTTATAGGGAGAATTGAAACAAAAAATACAAACAAACAAAGTTTGCCAAAATGTTCATCCCTGGGTCCGTTGTCAGGCTAGTTGCCATGTACTGTGGTCACGTGATTGCACTGTCACTACTGCAATTATGTTGGTTTATTTAATTTTTTAGTAGAATTCTTCCTTGTGTTATTATTAATTTATTTTTTATACAATGTACAGTATCTTAAAGAGCTGTAGGTGATGGAAATAAAGTTTGAAAACAGCATATCTTAATGTCAGAAAAGCTCCCAGACTAGCGTCAGTCACAAAAGCTATATTTCAAAACCAAATTACGGATTTTCACTGTCAATGGGGGCCAGACGACCAACCAGTGCATCTACAAAGAGATCCTGCAGCGTTTGCTTTGTTCAGTGTGCGAGAAGAGGCAAAGGGGTTGCAAAGTGCGATAAACTCCAGGGGATACCTTCAAAAGAGAAAACTCCAATGTGAGTATAAACAGAATCAGCTGCAGTGATGATGAACAATCTGTACTTGTACAAAACATGCTTGGACATAATCTGTGCCGAGCGAGCAAGCATCTCCCTTAAAATAAAATTAGAGGAAGTTGCACGAAGAAGTCAGAGAAGGGTCATGACACCGATCATGTTTTATGTCTTCTGGATGTGTGTTTCTTAAATGGCTGCTGAGGTTTCATCTAATATACAGCTGTGGGAGAAATTGGCCGTCTCCTCTTATCATGAAAAGTTAAGCCCCCCACCCCACCCCACCCCCACCCACACACCCACACCACCCCACCCCCACCACCTATTGTTTGGAAACATTCACAATGACAAGTGTAGGCATGAGGGGGTGTGGGACTTATGACATTTTAGGTAGCAGGACAGCCCCCTTGCTGCAACTCATTTTGAACACACATCCTCCAGTACAGTTTGGACAAGCCCTGAAGTAACCTTAATCTCATTATTTTTTATATGATTTGCACCGATCACATTACATACAGAGAGCTGCATTTTAAGTCTGTCCACTTTGGTGTTTAGAATAGCCAAAGAGAAAACTGGATATTAGTAGAGAGTGTGTGTGGGTGGGGAGCTACACGTCCTCCTGTGAATGTCTTGACTCTATTTTGAGGCCATGAAAGGACACTGACAGGGGTCAAATAAACTGAGTTGGTCGTTGACATTTATCTTTGCCTCTCGTTTTTTCCGCCCTTCCCAAGACTGCAGTTTAGTCTGCGGACCACACAGATTCAAGTTTAAACCTTAAGTGAACATAAAACGAGTTAAGATTGTGTGTTAAAAGGCCGCCGACATAGTAAATCACAAATTTTCCACCCGGTATAGTTTGTTTTGAATGCAAAATCCCTAGAATAGTAGTTCACATCTGACAGACGTGCATTGAAACTGTTCCATCAATTCCAATTTTATCAGGGAGAACAGTCTGTAGGCTTTCCATTTATTACACTCATTTTCACTGCTATAGTGGATGACTTTAAATTGATTTAATTCAGTACAGTGACACGTGTTCAATCTTCAAATCCCTGTGTGGATTTAATGGATGACCAACAGGGTCACATGATTACTATATTTTATTTTGTTAAGGTTGCCCCTTTTATGGCATAGGTACTTCCTGTTTGAGGAAATGCGCCCGGGCATGTGTCAGTCGGGAAAACTCTGACTTGTAACATTTTAGCAACATCTTACATAGTTTTAAACCACTGTAACAAAAAAAAATGTCACATTCAAGCAGTGAGTGTGTGATTAGGTGGAGGTTCACCCCCCCCCCCCCCATAAGCTATAATACCCCCTCATGCTGTATTTTGCAACGATGAATAGTTTTGCTATTGTTCAGTTTCCTCTTAGTTGTGCAATTTGAAGATAACGCACACCTTGCTAGATTAGTTGAACTATTGAGTTCAGTGGTTGAAGGGTCAGATGAAGTTTATTTAATAATCTTTATTGACAGTGTATGTGGTGACGCTCCTCCATTGTGCCCGTGTGATAAGTTCTTGTGTGTTCTTTACGTGCAGGTAACGCATTACAAACAGTACCCCCCAAACACGAGTAAAGTCTACTCCTACTTCGAATGTCGTGAGAAGAGGACAGATCCCACCAAAAGCAGAAAAGTCAAATACGACAAAACCGTCTTCTACGGCCTGCAGTACATCCTCCACAAATACCTCAAAGGTAAGTCTTGACTTCATCGGTTTTATTTGAATGGTACTTGCCATCCCAACATGGACCAAAAATGGTATCTCGAGCATCAATAACCAAATGTTCATTTCTTGTGAAATAATCATTAAGATTTAGTGCATGCACGTGAAGCAGGATGTACGCATTTGTAGTTTGCGCCACTTGAGCAAAAGGAGTCTGTGGCCTCCTAAGAGGATTTCATGGTGCGACGGCAGAGGTGCCGCGGGGGAGAGCGAGTGGCACAAAAGCACAGCTGCTTTTTGAGCCAATGAGAGCGGACGACCGGCCCTACCCGACGACCCCCGCCTCCTCTCCTTCCAACCGGGCTCAATGATTAACCTTCCCATTTGCATTCTTGATCCTTCAACTATTCAATCCAAAGTGTACCCGAGGACGCAGAAATGCTTTGTCAGCAGAAAGGTGTTGTTTTTTTATGCTATTAGGCTAGCAGTATATCAAATTATCAGCAGAATGGGAACAAAATATTTTGTCGCTTTTTTGTAAAGTGACATGCTACACTGCATAAATTGGTCTTGAAAAATCAAGAAAAAAAGTAATCAGAATCCTGTCTGGATTTTGCAGTTTACCATGAACTTTTATTTGCTCCCAGAATTTAGTTTTTCTTCAAAATGATTACAATATGTCCTTATTGTAATGCTGTTTCTTGTGATTAAAAATGTCAGTTTCCCCCCAATTGGTGCATTGTTTTCATTCAAATGGTACAACTGTACCAGTGTAGCATCCAGTGTCTCCTCATTGAAATAGGATTTTTCCACAAATGTACCAATGGGATCTTTATGCTGTTTGGAAAGTTAAAGCTAGAAATACACAATATCAAGAAGTGAGTGTAAGTAAGAGGACAAAGAAGCCCTGTCGCTGCGCATCGGATGCGTCTAATTGGATTACAACCATGGACAGTAAAATAGCATTCCAGTCCCTTGGGCTTCTTCGCTTCATTTTTTTCCACTTCATACTAAATCTCTCTCCCTCTCGTGTCCAGGAAAGGTAGTCACTCCTGAGAAGATCCAGGAGGCCAAGGAGGTGTACCGGGAACACTTCCAGGATGATGTTTTTAACGAGAAAGGGTGGACGTACATTTTGGAGGTCGGAAACTCAATATTACCTGGCTTGAAGTTTCGGAATCTTGGAGAGAGTGTGTCATTTTGCAGAAATACAACGGCCACCTGCCTATAGAAATCAAGGCGGTACCGGAGGGGAGCGTCATCCCCCGCGGCAACGTGTTGTTCACCGTGGAGAGCACGGATCCCGAATGCTACTGGCTCACCAACTGGGTGGAGGTGAGTCCAGGAGGAAGCACACAGACAAACTCATTTACGCCTATGGACAATTTTGAGTCGAATTAACCATGTGCATGTTTTTGGCACGTGGGAAGAAGCCAGAATGAGATTCGAACACAGATCTTCTTGACTGAGAGGCAGACAAGCATACCAGTAGTTCATTTAGCTATAACGAAAACATAAAAGCAGGCATATTTGTTCAAGCACAGTCATGCACACACTGTGTAAAATTGGGCACGTTACACACACACTGATGCACCCGCTCAAATCCCCACAGCTGGTATAAAGACATGCATCAAAAAACGCACACACACACACAATATGATAAAATTAGACGCATGATTCTGCTTTGTTGCCCTCGTTGAGAAGGAGCAACCACTCTCTTTCTTGATGACAGAGCAAGCTATAATGTACCCACCTCATTTAATCATGCCGTAATGACCACTATTTTTATGACATTAGTCAAGGTCAATATGTAAGTAATGCTGTATGACCTTGTGTGTATATGCAAAAGGGGGAGTTGTACCGGAGTCACATGAGTCTGTTTAGTATGTGTGCATGTTTGTGTTCATCGACTTTTTTTCTTGTTGCGTAATCCCGTTAGCAGACAAACAAAGACCAACTATTCAAAACAACCTCCCGCCCAGAAATAATAGCTTTGCCTTGGGTGACGACACACACACACACACACACACACACACCGAAAGGAGGTGACCTTCACCACACACCCACACTGTGTTTTCCATGTAATGTGAGTTGAGATGCTTGTTTTCACGCTTTTATTCACCTAGAAGGAATTCGGGAACATCAAGGAATGTGTTACCCACTTCTCAGCCTGTTGGTTTAAGGTTTTAGCTCCAGTTGACCACTCAACGGGGCATTGACTGTCCCTCCTCTTTCCGTCAGACCATCCTGGTGCAGATCTGGTACCCCATCACCGTAGCGACCAACTCCAGGGAACAGAAAAAGATCCTGGCCAGGTATCTCCTGGACACGTCGGGGAACTTGCAGGGTCTCGAGTACAAACTGCACGACTTCGGCTACCGGGGCGTTTCCTCGCAAGAGGTACTGAGGAAATTTCATCATGTAGTAAAGTCACGTAGGGTGTATTTAATTTCTTTCCTATCTTCTATTGTTTTCTACAGACCGCGGGCATCGGCGCCTCTGCTCACTTGGTCAACTTTAAGGGCACGGATACAGTCGCTGGCATCTGTGTGATCAAGAAGTACTATGGCACCAAGGACCCAGTCCCAGGGTTCTCTGTACCTGCTGCGGAACACAGGTACACACACACACACATACACACACACTGCGGTCCAATAAATGTGTTCACAATGCAGTGTATTCCTGCTATTTCACAGATTCTTAAACAAATGTTTTTGTTTATTTTAAAAAAAAATTTATGGGCTTTACCGTGTACAGGTGGGTCCAAATTTTTAGTTGTGCACCTTCAGTGTGGTACCACAACATGGTGGCCAACCCTGAGGTCTTCTGGAAGACATGCAGTGTAATTAAGAGTAAGAAGAAGAGGCGAAGAAGGTCTTCCCACTAACCTCCCATAATCGTAGTTGTTCGCACAGAGCATACATAATATTAGTATTGTTGTATGCTCTCTATGTGTTGCTGCTCTGTGTGTGAAGTAGCAGTTGTTTGAAGGTTTATAATTCCAATAACATCAACGCTAATTTCCGTTAGCCTGACTATGGTGTTTTGCATTATCAGTTAGCATTAAGCTTAGTTTTGCATGAACTTCCAACTGTACATGTGAGAGTCTTCTTTTCGTTTCCTCAGTGATGGTATGTAATAGTCCTCAATTTCTTGACAATGGCAGAGTGAGAACAGGTGCTAAGGAACACTTTAAAAAGTGTGTTTTAATAAGTTTAAAGCTGGCAGAAGGGGTCAAATCATTTACCATTTCTGTCTCTTTACATCGCAGATTGTCACCTATTGCAGGTGGGCCTGGAACGTACCCCCGCCTCCCGCGATGAAAGCGGGCACTGTAAAAAAGCACATTTGTACACAGTCAAGTGCAATGTAATGAATCATTATATTGGCCTCTTTATTCAGTCTGAAGTCCAATATGGGGATTCTGGGGAAAGACACAAAGATGAAGTGGAATCATAAAAGGAGATCAGGAATTATCCTGTCTTTATTAATCTTTACAGTAGCAAAGCTGCTCTCTGTTAGGTGGAATTTTTCAGCCGTAGTCGTCCAAATCCACCCAGAGACATCTGCTGTGTGTCGGGGGCTCGTTTGGCTCCCCATGCCATGATTGGCTGGAGGCAGGAAGCTTGTGATTGGCTGTCGCACTGTGTACACATGCTGTTGTTTTATGGCACCGGTCTATTTGTGCCACACACACGCACGTACACACACGGCTGCTTCCTCCCCGCCATCAGGGCTGTTACTGCTGCTTCGGTTCATCCTTCATTCCCGCACCAGTGCGTTGTAGGGCGGTCGCATTGTTGCCATAGTAACTGGTATGGAATGACACGCACAGTTATACACACGTGTTTACCTTAGCAAGGGGTCCATTGCACTGTAACAAATCGTTCATGGTTGATGTGATTTGAGGAATGCAATGTTTGTACCGTGGGTGTATTATTCCTTTAAATGAATGAAAAAAATCAACATCTTTAATACCCTTGTAGTCAAAAAATGGCAACCCAATATCATAAAGTCAATAAATCATGCATTAAATTAAGCTTTTACCCCTTAAATCCCCTAGGCCAGGGGTGTCAAACTCAAATTCATGGTGGGCCAAAATAAAAAATTGGCACAACGTCACAGGCCAAACTCAATATTTAATGAAAAATCACTGCGATAGGCATGTTGCCCTTCTCTGCAGAAATGTAGCGCTAAAGTTTATCATATGACAACAAACTTAGATTTTGCTTAAACACTGAATCTGGAATAAACAAACTTTTAATATTATAAATACGAGAAATCAAATTTGCGATAAAAGACATCAGTGGTATTTGTTTGTTGTTTTGCATTTATATAGATAACATGAATTCTTCTGTCTCTCCATCTTCTATTTATCTATCTCCAACTACCTCTTTTTGATGAAATCTTTTTTCAAAGGCCAACAACAAAACAACCCAAAAAAATAAGAATGTCCTTCAATAAAAATCCAAACTTCAAACTATTAACAGTCCCTGCCTAGGACTTGATAAAGAACATGAAAAAAACCCACCAATTCAATTATGTTATGTTCTTTGTTACGGCCACGTTGCTCCGCACACGACAAACATGTTTTTCTTGCAAAAATTTGCAATAGATTATTTTTGTATAATTTTTTTAAAAGTGCTTACCTACAAATGGGGTGGGCGTGCCAATAAAACAAACATGATAAACCAATTACTCCTCCCAACATTAGCTTTGGGCCAATTAAAAAGTGTGTGACGTATCATCACTATCTGAGGTCCCTGCATGAATAAAATTGGTTTTATTTTTAGACCATAAATTGTATTATTACAGAAATAAAGTCCTGTTATTGTTCTTTTTAGAACAAAAGGTGTGTTTTTTGAGAATATAGTCCTATTATTTACATAATAGTTTAATTGGCATTTGTCCCCGGAGATTTTTGCCCCTGGACCAAAAATCCCTGCTTTTAAAGTTACAATTTAAAACTTTTCTCATGTGAAAATAAGGACATGTGTCTCCCTTGTGGACAGTCTGTAAGTTTACAGGTACAACTCAACAAATTAAAATATGTTTGAAAATTTCATTTAATTCAGTACTCATATAGATTCATTAAAGACAGGAACGTACTTTTCAGAAGGCTATTTCGTACTCAATATCTGTATTAAGAATTATTTTGCATGATCCTTGATTGTTTATGTAATATTCTAATTTATTGAGGTGGTGAATTCAGGGTTTTTAATTTGCTGTAAACTATAATCAAATTATGAAATATTTTATTCTGGCTGACGTGAATTAGTGATCTTTACTTTTTGAATTGAACTACTGAACTAAATTAAGCTTTAGAGGCTATTCTAACTCTAGATGCACTTGTAATACCTTATTTTCTGTCACAGCACCATCACAGCATGGGGCAAGGACCACGAGAAGGACGCCTTCGAGCACATCATCAAGCAGTTCCCCGGCGTGCCCGTCTCCATCGTCAGCGACAGCTACGACATCTACAACGCCTGCGAGAAGATCTGGGGCGAGGACCTCCGCGGGCTCATCGAGTCACGCAGCGCCGACGCGCCGCTCGTCGTGCGGCCAGACTCGGGGAACCCCCTCGATACAGTGTTAAAGGTGCGCTCGTAGATTTTCCACACTTTCCAAATTCCCTGCGATATTAGAGTTCGTCTTTATAAGTGAATTTGTGTCAGGTTTTGGAGATCCTGGGTAAGAAGTTCCCGCCAGAGGAGAACTCCAAAGGATTCATGGTGCTGCCTCCTTATATCCGAGTCATCCAAGGAGACGGAGTGGACATTAACACTCTACAGGAGGTACACGCACTTGTAACGCGCTCACTGAGGATAAAGGAATCCATTTTTCTCACTCCATTTTGTGACGTGACAGATTGTGGAGGGGATGAAACAGCATCGGTGGTCCATTGAGAACGTTTCCTTCGGCTCTGGGGGGGCTCTGCTCCAGAAACTAACCAGAGATCTGCTCAACTGTTCCTTCAAATGCAGCTACGTGGTCACAAACGGACTTGGGGTGAGGGACCGCCCACAAATGTCTACCCTTGAGCCATTGCATTGTTGAATTGTGTTATTTCTTGTGTTAACTGTAAAATTTTGTAATTCGATATTTTGTGTATGCATGACAGTTTTTTTTTATTTATTTTTTTATACTATGTGAAATACTATGGTGGTCCATTCTGTGAAAATTGCTACTTAAATAAAATGTAGTTATTTACTTTCAGATTTGCTATTGAGAGGAACTGAGCATTTTCCCTGCTTCGTTCCAGGTGAACGTGTTCAAGGATCCCGTAGCAGACCCCAACAAGAGGTCAAAGAAAGGACGCCTGTCTCTGCACCGGACTCAAAGCGGGGAGTTTGTCACCCTGGAAGAGGGCAAAGGTGACCTGGAGGAGTACGGAGTGGTGAGTTCACTTGGGGTATTAGTAAAAGGGTATTTAAAAAAAAAATCACAAAATATACAATACTTTCCAAAGTCTTATGCCAGCAATAGCTTTGTTTTTATGTACAGTGGTGCCTTGAAATACAATTGACTTGACTTAGGCGCCATCATTCAGCCAATTTTATTTAATTTTTAATTTTTGTCCCCTCATTTTTACTTTGACTTGCGAGCAAACATTTAAGATACGCCCGCCATATGGTGGCAGTGAACTCATTCCCAAAAAGCAGTAGTTTGGCAGATAGTGAACAATTCTTCAAAAAAGCGGCTTCAAGCTGTTTAATGCCACTCCCAGTTTAAATTTACTGTCAAACTAAACATTATACAAAGAGAAGTACCCGTTGTGTATTTAAAACAACCACATAGCTTTGCCTCAGTAAAGCCCGCACAGTGGTGCATCAACACGTATACAAACAATATAATGATACTTATAGGCATATATTCTTTATCATCTGCAAAAAACTGCTCAAATTACTCCAGCTTTGTGAGTCACTTACAGTAGTTGTGAAATTCTTCGTTTTTGTGTGTATGACTCCATTATACTGCCACGTAGTGGCCAAGTTGTGCACACCAGGAGCCGCGAAGAATTTATCATGATGCACAAACTGCTACCTTTTTCATAGAATTCGTTTTGACATATAAACCAGTAAAATTGCACAACTCAATTGGATTTCATGTATAAAGGCACTTTAAAGAATAACCTGAGCTGTAACAAAGTGCTGTACATAAATAAAAATCCCAAATAGAACACAATAAAGTACTACTAATAAATTCAATAGTCTCTGTTAATAAAAATAAACCTCTTTAAACTCATAAAACCAAGTGGGACATGGAAGCACTCCTGCAGCTGCTCTTCTGTGTCTTTACACCAAACTGACAGAGTACAATTTTGGCAAAATGTTATCAAGGAGTGGTGGAAGAGACAGGAAAATAGTTTCAATCTAGATAAAGCTACAGAGGAATATGTATTTTAGATATAGTTTTCCCATTTCAGTCACTATATAATCCTCCATAAACCAGGATGTAGGCTGCTAATTATAAATATAGGGACAAATTAACTAAAGCAACAAGGGGCGCCATATCTTCAAGCGTCAAAATTGCTCAATAACAATAATAAGGACATGAGGAAAATCCCCTGCTGTTGTTTTTAAAATGTTCACAGCGATCCAGCGTGTGTTTGTTCCTCACGTCTTCTTCTTCTACTTCCACTTTCCCCCCCAACCAGGACCTGTTGCACACGGTCTTCCAGAACGGCAAGATTGTGCAGACGTACACGTTTGACCAAGTCAGAGACAATGCCAAGCTCAAGGAGAGCGAGCTTGACTAGCTACCGCCACTAGTCCGCCATTCATTAATACCGCCCCCCAATTCCTTCTCGAACCCCTCTTCCTCAGCCTCTGACATCACACACCCTAAAATAAACCGAGGCCTTGTGCACTGATGATATATCCTGCCCGGAAGTCCCCTAAAACTGTGACTTCCATTAAAAAAAAATAATAATAAATCACAAGAACTCCACAGAGCTCACTCACTTCTGAGGATGACAAATGATATATAAAAAAATATGAAGAAATGTGTACGAAGTGCGGCAAGCCAATGGAAGGATGGATGTTCTCCGAGCTGCTGCCACGCCCTCTGAACGAACCGGACGACGTGATCGGCTGCTCTGTTTCACCACACGCCCTCTGTAATCTACCTGGCTTCGTCTTTTATGTGAAGGCATTTAAATATATTTAAATAGCAGTGCGGTTTTACTTTCAGCCAAAATGTAAAAGAAAAGGCCCAAATCTTTCAAGTGCTGCCTGAATGTTTTGCGCTAAAGTCATTGGTGCATTTCTGCAAGGTTTCGAAATCTCCCTCAAAGAGCATTCCCATCATCAAGAGGCCATCAAAATCTTCCATTTTGTCAAGTTGATACATCACATAAAATGTCTTGACTGGAATGAAGAGGATTGAAGGACATGAATCACTTCCTGACTGTGTGTGTTAGGTGTCGCTTCTGATGTGTGAGTCTTAACATCTATATGTGGTATTCCTTTATGCAAATCATAATTCTGGGATTTTTTATTTGTTTTCACTAGCAAGGTATTTATTGTGGAGGAGGGGGAAGCTGGGAGAGTCCAGTTGAATATTTCTTCGACAACCGCATCGGTTTCCATCAGTATCGCTGCCTTTAATGTGGTGTGTCTCCTCGGATCAACCGATTTAAGAATATGGGCGCTACGAGATGGTCACATCACAGGTATCTTAACTTCCCAGCAAGAATATCCAATCAACACCGAGCTCCTCTTAAGCTGTTTGAGTATTTATTTCATATGCTTGATGTCCATGTACTACGACACTCTTTGTCCTCACTGCTAAGACAATTCAGCCCACTATTCGAATGACTGTCTTACTCTTAACACTTTTTCCACTACTCTATAAAATTTCTGCACACACGTAGGACAACTGTATGTTACTACTAAAGTAAAACGGTGCACTAGTTGACATCTGTGAGCTGCTGGTACTACTAGGGAAGTGCTAACTTGTAGACTTATGTCACTGGTAGTCCGAGTACTTGTCAACGAATGTACCGTGTTGCTTCATGAGTAACGTAGTTGTCCCACTAGTAAGGACAAAAAGTGAACTTGTCCCTGGACCTTAAGATATCGCATAAATGCTGAAGCAGCTTTATGGAAAGCCGTAGTGCACTGGTAGAATGAGTCTTACTGCTTCCTTTTACATTAAGTCTTACTGCTTCCTTTTACATTATATAACATTTCTGCAATGTTAGTATACTAGCAGGATGACTACATATTTGTCGTGAGGCAAAACTACTAGTGGACATGCCTACGAGTTGGTTCTAGTAGTTACTAGTGTAGCACAGTATTTTACTAGTAAGGTTTAATTGCATACTAGTCGGGAAAATGTGGCTCAGTAGTGGAAAAACGTTTCTAACAGTTCTTTCTATTAGTGCACTGAATTGTCTCAGTCGTAAAGGACAATGAGTGTAATTGAAGATTGATGTTAAGCAGGATATCAAAGATTGTCATAGCCTTACTATGGCAACGCTGTTATTGTGAACAATCGCGACAGCTATTTGTGGAGATTTCTTTAGATCAATTGTACAAAAAAATGCACAGTATTACATTTAAACTGGAGTAATCCAAACCACCAAATAGTAGAATAACTAATCTAAAAATATTTTTTTTGCTTGGATTTTTAAGAATATGTTTTAAATGTTTTTTTTCTAAATGCCACTATTTTCCTTCCTTTTTTTTTTTTTTTTTTTTTTTTTTTTTGCGCAAACTTCTGCTAAATTCTCTTTGTTTCCGTAATCCAGAGCTCCCTCTGCTGCACAAATCCATGTTATTTCAAAAATGGTGGTCCATCATGTGCATTAGCGTGGCTGTAGACCTGTGATGTCACCCACTTCGATCCCCTCACACCATCACACTCGATTAACAGCGAGCTGATAAAACTGCACAGCCACCTGTAACGCGCTGAAGTAGGTCACACTTCTTTTATATAATTTGCCTGCCCCTTTGTTTGATTTTACAACTGCTGTTAAAACTCACCTCCCAGTTTGCTGTTCCCTTTTTTTTTTTTTTTTTTACACAACTAGAGGGTGCTTTTTTTTTTTTTTTTAAGGACTTAATGTTGATTTCACTGTTCTTACCTCAGATGAATATTGTATATTGCAGTAAATATCCTTATTTACAAACGGCCTGGCCATGTACTGCCTTTCTCTACTGTACATACAACTAGTTTGGTTGAAATCAGACCGTGGGGGGGTGGAAGCGGGTCCGAGAGACCACCACACTAGATGATGATATTTTTGTTAGGAAGACCTTTTTTGTACCAACACAAAATATCCAACCTGCTCGACTGTTTGGACGTGTGTGCGTGTGTGTTATGAATGATCAAGTGTTTGTGAATTATGTCTTTCCTTGTGTTGTTGACTTCCTCGCGTGTATATGTTGGTTGTCCCGATTCTCACCAACACTTTTAAACTCACCCACATAGCTACCTTTGTCGACGACACAACAATTAAACACCCCACCTGTCTGTTTGATGACGTTTCATCCATTTTTTTGCTTCAGATTGTCTTGTTCGTGTTGTCCAGTGTCCAATATAAATGCAAAATGGCATTAAATTGAACTTTAGGGGACACAATATGATGCTTTTCCTGTTAGTTTTTTTTCTGGGATCAATTAGATATGTATTCATAGTCCAATTGGGAAGGATTGACTATTTTTCAGACTAGTGCAATAATTAGTTTATTTTGTTTGTTGGTCATTTTTAAGACTTCTAAATGCCTTAAATATTGAAGTGAATGTGTGTCTGATTTTAAAACATGATTCCTGCCGATATGTCAAGACTAATGTAGTGCGGTTTAAAAAATTATTATCATAACGAGCGACTGAAATGAAGCAAATCCTTTAAATAAACCTTTAGCATTATTTGTGGTTAAAATTGCGCTTGTTATCCGGGATACTACACTTCCCACAATGCATTGCGTTGTGTTCTCGAATCCGCAGTTTTGCCACAGGAGAATAGTTAACCTCCTAAAGAAAAATAACAACCAAACGTTGATTTCAAACACATTCGTGCTATATTGTCAATGTATCGAATGTATTTTGTGTTCGGTAACGCTTGGAAATTCTTGTCCTTATACATATATGTATTTACATAAAAGAACTTTGAGAATCTTTTGCTTTTGTTCCGGCCGTCATATGACCCGGTCGGCTTCGAGGAGGTTTGCCCGCACGCTCAAATTTGAGCCTCATCTCACTCAAATTATAGCCATGAGCCTCATCTCACTCAAATTATAGCCGCACACAAAAAAAGTGGACGTTACGAAATTCAGTCTTTTTGTGGGGGGGGGGATTCTGGAACGTTCCATAGCAGGAAGAACGTTACAGAGCTGTAACAAATGATATAATATTTGTTATACGCGTGTTCGACTCTACGCTGTAAAACAAAACAAAAAAAAACGCTCCAGTTAATTTGCTTTTTGTTTAAACTGTAAAAAGTTTCCCCTAGCTTCGGTGCCTCATGACCGAATTCATCGTCGAACTTTTCCCTTCTCTCGTCACTTTTTTCAGTGCTCATTTTTTGCAGTGTGAGCAGCAGACTCACGTCACGATGTCAAATCACGCCTACTTTTTATTTTATTTATTTATTTATTTATTTTTTTTTGCCTCCGTGTGTGGGACCAACATCACCGACTCAACACAGTTCAGGACTCCACAAAAAAAAAAAAAAAAAAAAAGTTTTGGACCCAAGTCGTGATGACCGGATTTCGGCTCAACTTGTCACCGCTGAAGGAGCCACTGGGCTTCGTCAAACTAGTGGAGTGGGTAAGTTGGTTCTTTTTGTTTCTTTTTTTAAAGTATGTGACTGAGGAAGAAAGTGGGTCAGAACCAGACGACAAGAAGGTGCGGTTCCTTTTTTCCCCCTTCTCATCTAATCTACCCCATAAGCAGCTACAAAACGTTTTTGGACCGTTTTCTTGACTTTTTTTGTTGATGCAATTTAATTAAAAGGATCTCTTCGGAAAAAAAGTGTATTGAAGTCCAATTAACACCTCAGCATTGGAGGTACAGCATATTAGTATAGATTGATTGGGAACATACAGTGTGCAAAAATTTTTACCCTTTTGTCCCCACAAAGTACTGGTATATGAGAGTCAAAGTTATACAGTGGACCCCCGCATACTCTGTTTAGTATCTGCAGAATCACCTATTTTGGTTGTTTTAAATAATAATAATAATAATAAAAAAAATGTTTATATATATATCTATATATATAGATATATATATCACTTTACCACAACATTATATACAGTGGTGCCTTAAGAGTTTGATTCATTTTTGACCATGCTCGCAACACAAAACATTCATCTCAAATCCTTTTTCCCCATTAAAATTAATTGGAATGCCATCAATGGGTTCCAGCCTCCCTCAAAAAAAAAAGGAATGTATTTTTTGTAAGAAAAAATAGCATTCTATAATATTGAACTTTATAAAACAGTAATGACGTAATAAAGTAGAAAGTAAAGAATTAAAAAAATTGTGCATTATGAATTTGTTACGACTAGTGTGCATAACTTAACAGTAAAATACAGTCACGAAGACACAAACCAAGATTTTCGGAACTACTATTACTGAGTAAACTGCTGTAATATTAGTCGTGTTTCGCAGAGTATAAAGAATGTGCATGTATTGTAATGTCTCTAAATGTGTTACAATATGTTGCTAAGAGGATCATATCAATGCTAGTTTCATTAGCCCGTCTATGGTGTTTTAGCATTGAGCTAGCATAAGCAAAATTATGTGGTTGTTAGAAATACACGACATGTAATCCTCTTTCTGTTTCTTGTAAATTGGGTAATTTGTATCGCAAGGCACCACTGTATAACTGAAATTCTTTTATTTTGTGTGTGTGTGTGAAGTGAAGAAAGTGAAACGGTGTCCATTTCACCGGTTACCGCGGCCCTGTGCTTCAAATGACACGGTTACAGATTAAAGCCACGCTCAGCAATAATTGACCCCACGGAATAACAGTCTGGCGGAAAAAGCTCATACACATACCTCGTGTTTGACCATAAAGTATAGAGTTTACTTGCATCTGTTCTATTTTCCTCCAATTGGAGCTGCTCGTTACGTACTGGGTCACATGCTGATTGTGAACGCGTTAATTGTGTCAAATGATGAGCTGGGAAGAGACACCCAGAAAGTTAATGTCATCATTCCGGAGCGGGAATACACAGTGGACCTAAACGCTTGTACTTCCTGAGAGTCAAATGTAAACAGGAAGTATCGAATGCTTAGAAGTGAGGATGTTGACCCACATGTTGGAAATACGACGTTGGCGTCGTCCTCTCATACACTGATGTCGCCGCCATTTTTTAGCATCTTGCATGTGCGCCATGTGGCTACATGATCTATAACGAATGGGGTGGGGGTCAGGGGGAAATCAGCATTTCAACAGGAAGCACACAGGGGCCGGTGTCATGTGGAGCAACATCTGGTTTCAGGCCTCGAGGTGTCTGTGTGTGTTTAAAGAACGCATGTGGTTGAAGCTAAAATGCTAACGCTGCCCGTGTAGCCAGCACTTTTAAACAGAACGCACCCTGAACACTTACACTCACGTCAAATTAGACCCATTGTGACATTTGACAGCAATAAAAATGGCCTAAGTGTCGTCCTGTCACCCTGAAATTTGAGTGAGCCAAAATGCACAAAAATGAAAAGATTTAAAATGATCACTGGCTACAACATGAGGCTGTTCTGGGTAATTTTAGATTTACCATGCGTGTTAAATCAAGGAAAACTCATGAAACTGTACGTGCCATAAATGTGTTTATTTTTCATGGTACAGTTGTTCAAGAGGGAGCTTCAGACAGTCCTGAGAACTCTCTGTGGTTCCACCACATTTGCAGAGTTTCAGAATAATACAGACATATGGATATACTGTACATGGAGCCGGTCAAATCTCATCAGTGAGCTGCTGTGAAATTAGTCATTCTTCACAGAGGATAAATAATATATGCCTGAGAGTATTGTCTGTCTTACATGTGTTGCTCCACAACATTACTATTTGTGCATGGAAAATCAACAGAATGGCAGGGTTAAAACAAATTATTTTTCTACAGTCCTTGCGATAAACCTTGACTAATGTGCTGCATCTTTTTATGTCGTTCATGTCAGGGGCTGTCCGTCTTGACTTCTTAAAACACGATTTCTAAGAATGGCATTTGTGTGCACGCATTAGCGTCACATGGTCTCCTCCACGCTAAATTGCATCCTGCCCCCACTCCCGCGAGGCATTCTGCAGTGGAATGCTCTCCAAGGAGACACTTTTATTCCTCAACGTCCATTGTAGACAGTCAAAGATAATGAGGGAATGCAAGTTCTGGAGAAGTTGGCTGTGAATGTTGAACAACTGTTAGGCTGTGGAATTATCCATCTCTCTTTTTCCCTATCTCTCTCTCTCTCCAATTCATTTTTGCAACCCAGTTTGCTTTTTGGTCACCGTTAATTCTGTCATTGGGAGGGCTATATGTCAATCATTACACACTGTAAATAAAGAGTTCCCTGGATATTCCTAAATCGCTGATGAAATATTTTTATTTAAACCTGTCCTTTGTTATATGCTGAAAAACTCACCAATTCGCTATTTATGCGCTGAGGCCGTAGCGCTGTCTAATGGGAAAGTATTGCTTTGCCGCCATCTGGCATCTATAGGCAATTTTCGACTTTTCTACTGTGCTCTTCTAATATATTGCTGTCTTGTTGTTCCAAACAGCTCACGGCCATATTTGCTTTTGGAAGCTGCGGCGGCTTCGTGGCAAAGAACATCGTGTCCATCTTCTGCGGCGATGGCAGGAACGAAACGCTCACCGCGAACTTCCACTACCCCTTTAGGTTAGAACTTGAACTTTTTTTTTTACCGCCCCCCCCCTCGCCACATACACCTGGTTGATGTGCTTTATGTTGTCAGGTTAAGCGAAGTGCCGCTCATCGAGGGAAACTCCACGATATGTAACCACTCCGTCGGCACCACGCACCTGATGGGTGACTCGTCCTCCGCGGCCGAGTTCTTCGTGGGCGTCGCCATCGTCTGCTTCCTGTACAGCATGGCCGCCCTATTAGTTTATTTGGGTTACATGCACGTTTACAAGAACTCTGACTTTGGACCCATTTTGGTGAGGGTTTTGTATCTCCGTCATGTTAAAAGTAGCATACCGTGCATATAAAAAGTCTACACACCCATGTTCAAAGAAAGTTCAGATGTTCCAGGTGGCTTCTATATATTTATAGTGATTTGTGTGTGTGTCGACCACTTCCAGGACTTTGTGATCACGGCGGTCATAGTGTTCCTGTGGCTGGTGTGTTCGTCCGCTTGGGCCAAGGGTCTGCAGAACGTGAAGGACGCCACGGACACCGAAGGCATCGGTGCCACCGTCGCGCTCTGCAAGGGCGGCAACATCACCTGCGAGGTCACCGAGTTCGCCAACCTGCGCACGCTCAATATCTCCGTGGTGAGACTTTCCGTCAATCACTGAAATTCAATCGATTAAATGCCTGGTTGGGAAACACTGGGCTAGTCGATGTTTTTTTTTCTGATCATGTGACATTTGTGCAGCACCTTGTTACTAGGCAGAATTGGTGGGGGGCTCAACCAATCGCTCCCAGTGCTGCTTCTCGAGCTTTTACTGCGTCAAACAGCAGAGAAAGGACAGGGAGGGGTGTCAGGAACACGATGAGAATTACTCCAAAGATGGGACTAAATTAATTCTAAACATTTTGCCATATATGCACTAGTCTGTATTGAATAAAATATATATTTGAGGAAGAAAGTTAATGTAATATTTTCTAACAGCACCATCAGTTGGGTTTTATGCAAAATTCTCACTGGCCAGTTTCTTCAGCATACTGACTCACACAGTCATGAGACACTGAGCAACAACACTTTAAAAAATTTTTCCCCCCACTCACACTTTGCTTGGAATCAACAAAAACAGGCAGTGAGTCAGGAACTCTGTATTTATTAATTAAAATGTGTCTCTTTTTGTGTTTTAAAATCCCCCCCTGCGCAATGCTTTCAGGTATTTGGCTACCTCAATATGTTCGTGTGGGCCGGCAACGCCTGGTTTGTGTACAAGGAGACTCGCTGGCACTCGCAGAAAATCTCAACTCAACCGGGACCGGGGAGGCAGCAGGTTCCAGCGGCTATCTGACGCACACAAACACCGTAAACAAACACCTTATTTTATTGGCAAATTGGTGTTTTGTACCCAAAAATCCCCTTTTTGCTGATGCCCCAATGCATTTAGAATATCAAATTCCTACTTTCTTACAACAAAGATAGCTTTTCATGTTTATTAAGTAGTTTGACGAAAGAAATTCAGGGTTATCATTAGGGTACTGGTATTATCCCTCGGCTTGTTCTCATAGAGGGAAGATACTTATTATGACTGAATATTATTGTGCATTAGTATTTTTTTTTTTTTTTGCAGAGAAAGAGACTCATTGTGAGCTCAGGATGCTTTTTTCCTGCCTTTGTTCACGAAGAACATTTAATGAGGCTCTCCTGGCTTTTGAATGAATTGATCTGATTATATATTTTTCATCTTTATTCATCCCAGAAAAGGTGCTCGCTGCATGCGTCCAAAAAAAGACGGAAACCTAATTGTATCAGGAGAGGTATTCAATCTTTCTGCGCCTTTCTCCATGCCAGGATTTATTTAAGAAACTGAGTGTCAACACCCCTGTCAAATTTGAATGATATTAAAAAAAAATAATAATAATAAAATCCCCACGAATAGAAAATGAGACTTCACAATCGTGAAAAAAAAGTCAAGCCCTTGTCTCCGTTCTCAGACACTGTGGACGTGTCTGCTGAATGCAACAACGAAGCATTCTTAAAAAAAAAAAAAAAAAAAACTCTATATCTCCACAAATGAGGACTACATATTTCTCAGTCTTTGCACGTTTTCAGCAATTATCTTCCAACAAGTATAGTACATTTAGAGACAAAACTCTGAATTTACTCTTTAAATCCTGGTTAGAATTGAGTTTTTCCAGAAACAACTGATGAAGTTGTGGAATGTAGTATTTTTTTACATGCTTATTCTCTTGCCTTTTTAAAGATTGAACCAGGCTAATTAAACACATCTTCCTCCTCCAGGAATAGAAATGAAATGAAAAGGCAAAAACCAAATATCATGTCAGGATTTCCTGGCGTTTTATTCCTAGTGAGGTACGCTGGGCCGCTCTCGTCCAAATCCGTGTCATTCCGAGGGGGAGTGATGGGAGCTGTGCCGTGAGTAATACATCTTTCTACCCAGTTGTCAAGGAAATATCTCTGGTGTTATTTCCTCCCTATTACTTATGGATGAGGAGGCAGAGGCAGAATGTTGAATAGCGATGTTGGGCTCGCGGAGGACTAGATGCCGATATTTGACACTCATTGGAGGCAATTAGCGTTGCCAAATTCACCTTTAAGATCATTTCAAATATGTTCACGTCATGTTCCATTCACTGTTTTTCCTCTCATTCTGTAGTGTTTTATGCTTGATTTGTTTGCATTGAGGTGGCTGTTCGAGATATTTCCAGTGTATTTTCATATCTGTTTTGCTAAAAAATGTAAGTAGATGGATGTCAAATAAAATACTGAATGTGGGGGGGCTATACTGGTTATGCCTCTGCATATGCTCTATCCTCAATGGTTGCGATACATTTCATTTGCCATTTAAATCATATTTGATTGTTTTATGAACTATTCGGAATGTAGATATTCATTTTGTCTTTCTGCAATACTATATATATATATATATATATATATATATATATATACACACACACATATATATATATATACACACACACATATATATATATATATATATATATATGTATATATACATATATATATATATATATATATATATGTATATATATATATGTATATATACATACATATATATATATATATATGTATATATATCTATATATATATATATATATATATATATATATATATATATACCGTGTTATATTTGCATCCCTATATTATTCAGTACTTAAAGTGGGGGAAATTTGAGGTGCAGTTGCTTGTTTTAGCCACAAGAGGTCAGCGCAGTAGAATACAGTACATTATTTTGTGACCCTGGCTACTGGTTAATATCTGTGGTAGGGAGTTTTCGTTAAACACTATCAGAAACACTGACCTACATTTACAAACTAAATTCAAATAATTATCCCATGAAATTGTATTACTTCATTCAAAACAGTCTATTATTTCCATTTGGTTGCCTTTCTCATAGCTGCACTGCTTCCAGTAGATTATTTATTTATTTTTTGTCCAATCAGAATGCAGCCCTATATGTGTTGCCATGTCAATCTAATCTGCTCAGGGCCTTCAGAATCAGTAGTTCTGGCAGATGTAATTTAAATTATATGAGCAATTGTACTGTTTCCTTCACCAATCAGATTTTAAATGAACTCTCACAGGGCCAGAGCGCTGGCCCTCGATGACGTCTGCATTTTTCTGCCCTCTGATTGGTTCGTCGGGAAAAAAAACTTGCCAGTTCAACTTGTAAAACATCTATAGCGATCTGCACACTAACATATTTAATTATGTGCATCTCTGGTGAGTATGATGTATTTCATAGGTACCAAATACATCTTAACGTTAATTCACGTGCTTGGAAAAAAATATTGCTTAATATATCATGATCGTTCCGCCTTCCCTCTCATGCAATGGACTATTCTATCTCTATGCTGCGCATGTGCAGACTTGATTCAGGAAAACAATTGGCGTGGTGTGAGGAAAATGAAGAGGTTTCATCCCGGTGCAGCGGGAAGGAAAAAGTTTATATCAAAACGACCAACGGTTTCATCCCTTTTCACCGTGACACCAAATGTGCGTCACCGACAACAGCAAGAGCCAGTCGCAGTCGCGCTGCTGCTGTCAGTGTCGGTTGAGAAGGATGCAGTAGAGCTCAAGTGGAGAGTGCCGATTCTCATCAGGAAAATGTGACTCTATATTAAATGTTGATTAATCAATAACAAGAAAGAGCGAAGAGATGATTCACTTGTTGGATAATAATTCCCAAGAAGGATTTTAAGTACTTTGCTCAGGAAACTTCTCAAATTCTCACATTTTAGATTTAGATTTTTTAAAAAAAGTAGTTTATTTAACCCTGAAATCTCATTCCTCCGTACAATAAACTGAGCAAAATAGCGTTGAACTTCTGACCTCATCGAGTCGCGACCTTTCCACTCCAACCCTCCGACGACAGCAGAGTCTTGCCGAAGGCTGCCGGAGATGACGTCACACGCTCGTTCCTCGCCTGCTGCGTGCGAAGGAGCGAGCGAGAGAAAACGAGAGAGGGGAAGGACGAGCAGGAAGAGCAATGGCGACACTGGCTCGCCTCATACCAAGTCCGGATACCTTCCTCAGCGAGCCTTGGTCTTCGTTCGTCGGTCCTGCTCAACTGCGTCTCGTTGACGGTAAGTTGGCAACGCGACAGCGTCAGCGAGGGGGCAGCCACTGCTAACAAGCTAATGCTAACCAGTTTGTGTATGTGTGCTTGCGTGCCACCCGCCCACCCTGTAAAGTTTGTTGAATGTGTCCTCTTATTTTCGAATTCGTCGTAACATTTTTGTTTCCACGCAGACTCGCCTTTGAAGGAGTTCCACGCAGAGCTTGTTGTCAACGAAGAAGGTGAGTGGGGAAGTTGGAGCTGTCACGTAAGCTGCGTGGTGCCTTGTTATTGTAACAGCACCGAGCACTTTAGCTTCAAGTTAACACTTGGACGTGTGTAACATTTCGTAGATTCCTAAATGATTTGCACGAGAAACAGCATAATCAGACAGATATTGATATATATTACGTTATAACCGTTATGTTATTTTTCTGAATTCATTCTAACGTTAATTCAGAAAATTTAGCACAAAAAATGTACGAGGACAAAATTATCTCGCACTCCACGAGTTAAAACACTTACTAGAATAAATATAGAACAGTCAAGAGGCATTTGTAGTTGATAAAATTAATGAAATTAGCGTTGGAAGAGACAGAAAATGCCCACGAGACCTGGACAGTGTTGGCTCTGTGTGTGCAACCAATGTAACTGATTGACATCACATTTGGCAGAAGCATATGAAAATATATATGGTTATTATATAGGTTTGGAAAAGTATATTTGTAGCTCGTTGAATGACCACTTCCGACAGCCAGTCAGCACACATACATTGTGTGTGCGTGTAGGATTTAAAACACAAACAAGCATTAACGCTCACACCGAAGGACAATTTTCTGCCTGTATACGTGAATGCTTGTCTTCTTTTTTGGGGTATCGCTGCCCTAAAGCTCCCCCCCCCCCCCCTGCAGGGAGCAGCCAGAGGAGTTCCTTCACACCTCCGTGGGTATAAATACTCCCAAGCGCAGCATGTCACTCTGTTGAATCACTGCCAAGCCACAGCCCTCGTGGACACACAGACACATATACACATGGCTGAGGAAGCACTTCACATTGGCTGGTCAAATACCAACCCCCCCCCCCCCCCCCAACCCTGAATGCACTCAGTCACTCACATGCTTTATCTTCCTCTGTCAGAGCGGAGCTGTGTGTACTGGCTGCCCACCAGCGAGGAGAAACACCTTGAACATGTGTGTACAGTGTTCCCCCGCTATATCGCGGTCCATCATTCGCTTCAGCTTGAAGCATGTACGCTTTGCCTCTTATTTGGAGAACTGTGCAAGTGATATAGTCTTAACAGGTGCCAGGGAATGCTTTAAAAGTGTTAAAAATAAAACATTAAGAAATCCCCATTAGAGTGGTCTGTTTGAAAAACATCGTAATGACTTCAGTAATACAAAAAGTTCTAATGTTCGTGGTTTTGCACCAATCACGAGTGAGTCTGGAGCATGATCTCCCGCAATAAACGGGGGATCACGGTAGTCATTATCTGTAGGAAACATATAATTCGAGCTCCAAGAAGTGAGCAGAATAAAGGAAGGCTGAATGTAATCGCATCGAGTGAAGCGCCAGCCAGTGGATTGCAATTTCAAAAGGAGCGATTTTTCTTGAATGAGCTCGTCCTTGCTTATTCTTCACGGCTGCTCGACACTAATGACTGAGGTCTCGAAGTCTGAATGTAACACAGACACATTTTTTATTTTGATTTTATTTTTTGTAATGCACTAAAGGTCACAAGACATCAGGGTTGAAGTAAAACTTTGTCATTTAGAAAATTGTGCAAAATTTCCCATTGTTATTGAAAAATGAATTCTAGGCTTAAGGCTGGTTCGCAACAGGTTAGCTGGTCTTTCTCTCAGTTCAAACAGGAACTGCATGTAACTCCTAGTGAAAACTGGCATCCAGTGAGTGAATGTTTCAGTCCAGCTTTCACTCTTTCTAGTTCATTTTCCTGCCTGTCAGCTCCTTGGCAGCGTGCGAAGCGCGCAAGTTGGCTGGAGCACTCTCCCTCCGAGTCGGGCTGCACAAATAGGTTGCACACTCACACTGCATTTTGCTTGGCACCTCCACAGGAAACTGCGTTCTGTCCTTATTCACGTCACTCTCATTCAAGCTCCACCTTGGCTTGCTGCAGCCTGGCAAAGCGCCCTTTTGGCGTCATAAATATACCCCTCGTGAGCCACGTGTTGTTGTAATGCATGTTAGTGAAAGAAAGTTCTCCACAGTGGTGCCTTCAGATAAGAGTGCCCCCGCTTAACATTTTGTCAAGATACAAGCTGTTGTTCAAACGATTTTTTTGCTTTGACTTGGAAGCGAAAATTTGAGAGCTTGGAGGAGACGCTAACACTGAACTAATAGCGTGGAAAACAGCCAACGCGACAAGCGAGGCCACGCCCCTTGACGGCACACAACACCAAATGTACAACTGAGCATGTATGACTTTTGGCTTAAATACACTATGCAACCAGTTTATTACATTGCATTCTCTTATGTTATAGTATGTTTTTATTTACAATAGTGCTATCTTTCTGTATTAAAAAGATGTTAATGGTCATTCATTTCAATTGGGAAAATCCTTTTTACACACACAACACTGTGGACAGGTGCGTGTATATATAGATCTGACAGGGGCAAAGTTTTTGCACGCTCAGAATGACAGTCACCACGACTCTCTTGTACACAAACACCCACAATCCCGCCGATTTTCTCCTCTCTTTCTCTCCCTCACCAGCACTGTTAAACACACATCCCAGTGCTGCTAGATAAGTGTGGATGCATTCAAAGGGATGATTTAAAAACTTGACATTGTCTATCTTGTTTCTCTACATGGAGTTGGCAGGAAGTCATTGATTGGCCGGTTTGTGTGATCTTCTTGCTGTCCTCTTCAGAGATGCTCCACCGCCGTCTGTTTCCAGTGCTGGAGGACTTTCGTCTCGTTGTCTGCCATGTCTGCAATCAGGTGGTCACTCCTCAGGCCTTCCTCACGCACTACGGTAAGATTAAATGGGTTTAGACTCGGGATTTTTCCTCCCAAATCTGTGTACACACATACTGACCACATTTGAGTATCCAATCTGCTTGGAAATGGTCCGTGCCGACACTCAGAAATGTCAAAACTGTTAAAATTTTGTGATCGCAAATCCTTGTGTGGGATCAACACACAGTCTGCCCTTGGGCAAGGCACATCCCCTCAAAACTGAGTGGCCCAGTTACAATATTTACACTCTCATCGCCGTTCACTGATTACGACTCGACTCGCTCGCATCTGCCTGCGAGCTGCTGCTTCTGGCACCTGCTCCAACCTCAGCGTCTGTTTGAGGTTGAGGGTACGCACACACACACAAACTGCTGAGAGAAAAGACACCCGCATAATTGCATGCGCACGCAGTCTTACTTTTGGTTTCTCAGCGGAAAGAGGTCAGTGGTATTGTGAGGACGCACGCACGCAGGCTCGCGGCAGCCGTTGTTTTGTCCCTGCTCCTACACAGCCTCTACCCCCACCCATTGCAGCGGTTCTGCTTGCTGACACACACACAATCGGGGGTGGGGGAACAACAGGTCTAAAACACACTCATTAAACATGCACACACACATACACGGGGCAGCGTGAAACAACACGTCACAACAAGTCGTCGTTGGGCGCACGTGAAGTCTGTATTTATGAATTGGATTAGAGTCATGACTTCAAATTCAAATTATAGGACCGACTACAGTGTGTCATACATGCATAAAAAAAAAAAAATGTTCCGGCCTCCGGTAAATGAGCAGTCCTGTGCGTTTCCTCCGATTGTTGCGCATTCCCATTGCGCCACTGTCCCAAGTGTGTGGCGCCTCTGTCCCCTGCCCGCCTAGTGGAGATCTATTCATTGCGTTGGCCTTGTTCGTGTCCACTGTACATACATCATGGAATCTGCTTTCATGCTTAAACTCTACTTTGAGGTCATACATTTAGAAACACACACACTAAGAAAGGGATTTGCTAGCTGGAGGGTCAGCTCGCCCAGTTTGTAGCTCAACTGTAGCTGTGGTTCTCAAATTTCTACACCACGTACCACCTAGGTATTACTAGCGTGACCAGTATTAAAATACTCTCAAAGTAGGCAAAGTGTTCATCAAAACGAGGCAGAAGCTTTTTTTTTTTTTTTTTACATACAAAAGTGTATTTAATACTGTAAGCCGCTGTAACAATGCACGGTTTGAACGTTAACATTGCGTCATATTTGTGTCCTTGCAGTAGAAAGGGGGGGGGGGGGGGGGGGGAAGAGTGGTGCTAATGCAACATTAAGCAAATTTGCCAACAACCAATAGACCTCACAGAAGAAAAACGAAGGACAAAACATGAGGTAGATTATTATTCATGTTATTTTTATTACTGCAATCTGTTTTTGTTTTTTTGCCGAGTGTGTACCAAAACATGGTTTATTTTTGTCATTTGTGTTGGCACACTTTTTTTTTTATTATAAATTGACATTCTTGTCTTGTTTTATTGCCATGCTTGTTGTATTGTTTTTGGTACAGTAAACAAATAAAACAAAATAAATACTATAGCCAAACGTCCACTCTAAGAGGCTTTAACATTGCATATTAGTTAATTAAAAAAAATAAAAAAAAGCTTGAATTTTGGAGTCTCTTGAACAGTTAAACAGTTTGAAAAAGTGCACACAAGAATGGCATGTGTGATATTTAACTCACTTCACACTCTTAATTTTCTCCCCTAATCTATTGATTCATCATCACAACACCCCCTGGCCTTTCTCTGTGTAAATGACCCAGCAGTTTCCTCATCACGCACCCGGTCCGGCCAATCAGCAGCCGGCTAGGCTCTCAGCATCGCCATAACGACAGGCAGGCAGGCGGGCAGGCAGGAGTGCATAGTAGCGAGGGTACCCTTGCAGTTGAGTGGCTTTGTGACCTTGCCTGGGCAGCCGTCCCTCTATTGTAAATCACCACCACTGGATGAGCTCTATTGGGGGTGAAAAAACGGCTCATCTGGTCATTTTCACTGCGAGTAGTCTCAAACATGCTTGACGAGCCAATCCAGGCCAGAGTTGCACGCACATACGCTGGCACTAATACTAAAATAGCTTACGTCTGATGTGTGGAGCCGTGTGAAATAATCTGTTCATGTCACCGACTCGACGGTAGGTGCGTACCTGCGAATGCGACTGTGGACTTTGATCCGGCAACTCTGAATACAGCTGCCACTAGTCCTATGCTTCCAGTTGCATATTTACTCACCTGCCATCAGCGCGCACACACACACACACACAAAATTAATCACGTAAGGACGTCCTGCGAGACAGATATACGCACATCTCATCAGATGTTGTGGCTAGAGTGTGTGTACGCTTGTTTATTTGTGTGTTTTTCTTTCCCTCTCCCCGTTTCCTCTGTGTCCATTCATTCAGGTAATAGGGGTTTAGTTTCCCAGTGAGACAGAGCGCAAGAATCCTGGACCACAACCCCCCTTCATCCTCTCCCCACTTTGCTCCCACAAAGACATGCATAGCAAGAACCGTAAGTGTGAGCTCCTCTCTCTTGATTTATTTCCCTGCCCGCTTCTGGCTCGTCCGCATCCCCTCACTCTTACGCTCTGATCAGCTTTGGCTCCAAATGTATTCATAATTGATGGCTGTGGTGAGTTTGCACTGCGCACAGACACAGCAGTAGCAGCTTGGTGGGGGTTCACAAGAACACCAACATTGGCCTTTAACAATGCATTATATCTGTATGTGTAAACGCTGATTTTTTTGTCTCATTTCAGAGAAGCGCCACAGCTCTCCCGTCCCTTCAAGGAGCCCGCTGGTCCTCATGAAGGCCAAAGCCCCCGCCGTGGCAAGCGGTCCTGAGGATGCATTGGCCTTTCGGATCCCCAAAGACTATCCTCACTCCCGCTTCAGCAAAGCGCCACTCGCCGTCTATCCTCCAAAGGGGGCTCGGAGCAAGCCATGGTCTGCCATACACTGAACTCCCGCCCCCACACGCACCACACACGTTTAATGCGGGGATACATATACTAAAAACTGTAAAAAAAAATGAACGCTTAAAAATATTTTACGAAGGTTCATTGAAATGCACTTTTTAAAATCGCTAGCTTTATTTTATTTTTTTTTCCACTATATAATGACACCCCTTCTTATTCCCTCAAGTGTATCTCTTCCGGTCGTGAGCTTGGAAAAGATGCCCTGCCTCAGCCGAGCCAACTCGACCTCACAAGTCCGTCTCGCTGCCTCGTCTTCTTCCCCCTCTTTGTCCCCTCTCAAACACCCGCCGCTCCCAGCCGTGGGCTTCTCCAATGTGAAACTACCGAATGGTCGCGGCAACACGGGGCCCTCCACGCCGCGCTCCTCCGCATCGCCGTCGTCTCTGGACGTGCGCCCCAGCCCGGCGCGCTCTCCTCCTGACAGGCGGCCGGCATCGTCGCTTTCCCCCTCCCCCGCTCCTTTGCCTGCTCACCGGCCGGCCTCTCAGCTGTCGTCACTGTCACCTTCTGAGAAGAAGAATCAAAATGGCACCAAGGCTTCTTCCAGGTCGCACAACAGGCTTTCAGGTTAGCAGGGGTTCTGTTTTATTCTGTATTAATGTTCGAGCTTCTTAGAAATCATTCAGAGGATTTCCTGCCGTTGTGCGCGCATGCGCTTTATAAATTCACACACTCGCTCATTCTTATCTCCTTAACTTTTGGAGAGCATCCAGGCTGAATATTTGGCTGCAGACAAGATGGCCGTGACAGGCAGTGGGAGACTTTCCCTCCTCTTTTCAACAATTTCCCTCTCACTCTTATATCACTGCTCTCTCTCCCCTCCAGATATCCAATCTGTTAACTACTATTGTAACTGCATCAAAATGTCTGACTCTAAATGTTTTGTGGTTTAACTGATATATTTCCTCTTTTTTTTCTTCCATCCTTTTCTTCCTGCTTTGGTGCACACCCTTTAATTCCACAGCTCAGAGATTTCCTCCATATTTTACCCTCGCTCAGGGCTCCCTCTGTTCCTGAGTCATGATTTCATATTTTTATTTATTTTTCAACACTCAGTTGTTGTCACATGGTATGTAATAAAACATCACAACCGATTTGGAATTTCAAATGGAACTGGTTTATTTTCCCACTTTCCCACAAACTAGATTGCCAATTTCTGCTTCTTTTTTTTTTTTTCCATATGAATTGCAGCAACTAGATGCAGATGTGAACATCATAAATACTCATTGTGATAGTTGTTTGGAAATGGCACTTTAAATGTGTGCTTTCCCCCCCCCCCCCCCTTTTTTCTTAACAGGAAGAATATTTGACCCAAATAAGCACTGTGGCGTTCAGGACCCTGAAACCAAACAGCCGTGCACGCGCTCCCTCACCTGCAAGGTTCCAACACACCAGCCATCCATCCCAAACACACACGTATTTATTATAACTAATGTTTATAAACTAACTGTATGTACGTAATAGCAGAAAGATGCAAATTACTGCTGCAGGCTCAAAATTAATAGTCTTTTAACTTTGGGAATATAATCCTTTGTTTTGTGGGACTGCACTTTTTTTTTTTTTTAACAGCAAATGTGAATAATGGCAAATAATTTGAGTCATGAACAAAAAAAAAAATTCTAAAGTAGTTTGGACAGGTAGCAAAAGAAGGCAAAAAAGGTAGTTTTAAAGGGATGAAGGATGCAAAATAAAGTAGGTCCAAGGAAAGGAAGGCCGGAGGTCAGGAAGGCAGAAAAGCAGGTTTAAGCCACAAAGGAAGAATGGTAGGATGGTTGAACACAAAAACAGGTGTGACAGAGGGAAGCGAGGAAGTTAGAAAAGCAGGTATAGGTGAAGGAAGAATGTAAGGATACTTGAATAATAAGTGGGAAACGGAAGGAAGGAGGGATGTTACAATGGGAAAAAAAAACTAAATGTAATTAACAATGTTTTTTGAGTGTTACCTACTTTTGGTCCATCCTGGTAAAGGGTTGACGAACTTCTGTATTATATAGAACCATATTTTTTGCTTGTATTCATTTGATTAGAGTGCATTTGAAAATCAGTTCCGTTATTGATGTTTTGAAAATACTGTATGTGAATGTCAGCTGTTGCAGTCATGATAGCAACATTGCTGAGAGAAGACAGCCTCGATTCAAAGCTAAGACTGAAGTCGTCAGCTTTTGCCCCATTGCAATATAATTCTGCACAGTTTTCATTTGCTCAATGCAAATAACCAAGCATGGCAAAACACTTATCACCCTGTAAGCAAGACAAACTACCCACTTAGAACATTGCTCCTCTGCTTGCAGACTCACTCCCTAACCCACCGCCGAGCCGTGCCTGGCAGGAGGAAACATTTTGACGTCCTCCTGGCCGAGCACAGGGGCAGGACCAAGGAGAAGGATGCAGCGAAGGAGAAAGACAAGGACGGTTGCAGCCCGAGTGTCGTCTCGCAAGACGCCGCGTCTCCCAGCAAGTCTCAATGCCCTAATGGACGTGCTCTGTCCACACTGAAATTAAAGCTGGCAAACGCACACATACCCAGGTAGGAATGGGCTTGGAAAGAATCTGTTTCGTCCTTGTCTGTTCACTTTTTCCCCCACCAGGGGATGCTGTAAACAAGAGTTGAGGAGAGTTACTGTGAAGAAAGTATTATCAGAAACTCATTTCCTCTTTCTATTCACGCTCTGAGCCTTGGTTTTGTCCTCTGCTTTGGCTGGGGAGCAAACATTCACAAGTGCAATTATTTTGTCTTTGTGCTGATGTGACAAAATCCTTGTTTTCATGACTTTAGCCTGTTTTTGTCAGTCTCTCAATCCGGAATGTGCATATCAACCTAAGAACAAAAGCAAAAGACCTTGTAAAGAGGTAAATATCTGTTGCTTGAAGCTGAACTACTACTTCCTTGCCATATTCTTTAACTACTCCAGGGTTCCAGGCATCACCACCTCAGCTCCTCAGCTTCCGCCACCAGCACCCTTCGCTGTTCCAGGTCCCTTCCCCGTCCCGGCCTCCAACCCAGAGCACTCGCCCCAGCCTTGGACAACAACAGCAGGCGGAGATGGCGAGCGGCTGTCTAGTGACGACGGCGACGCGCAGACTCCCGAGGACGCCCACCCACCTATCTTTCACTTCTCTAAAGTCCACCCACAGCCTTCAGGGGTGAATATGGACTTATTTTTGAAGTTGTTGGCATTTTATGAGTTAATTTGGGGGGGGGGGTTAATACCCTCTTAGACATGCTTCGGGCAGCAATTCATTTGAGCCATGTAGAAGCATGATCAGTCTGTAATTTCTTGCCCGCTCGTTTTTTCCTACCCGCCTTTTCTGGGTGCAGTTTTGCATATTCAGCAGCAGGCTCATGGGACGAGGCCACTACGTGTTTGACAGGCGGTGGGACAGGATGAGGCTGGCGCTCCAAAACATGGTGGAGAAGCACCTCAATGCACAAATGTGGAGGTCAGTGTTTTTTTTCTTTTTTTGTTTTTCTTTCTTCTCTCTCTTCTATGTCCGTTTCACACAAAACTCAATCTGAAAATATACGGTTAGTCTCCTGGGCCAGTGTATACACGCATGAATTTGTACCTTAAAGCAGTGGTTCTCAAACTGGGGTCCCCGGAGTTGTAGCTTGGGGGTCTGCAAAATAATTTGAATGAACTAAAATTAAAAAATAAACATTTTTTTCTGAACATGACATCATTTTTCCTCAACAGTCAACTTTTTAATCCCTATTGAATTTAGAGGTTCTCTTCGTAGAAACGTTGAATTGGCTTGAGGATTATAAGGATGTCCTTCTTCATTCTTGTGTCAGACCCAAAAAGTTTGAGACCCCTTAAATAGACCTCATGCGTCTTGTTCCAGAAAGGTTCCTCTTGCTGCAGAGAGCCTGTCCTCCCTTTCGCCCTCTGGCGGCACGTCCCAGCAGGCACCCCTTCCCTCTCCCCCGTCGGACACTCGTCCGCCTTTAACCACCCCGTCCAGTTCCATCTCCTGCGGTCCCTCCTTCCCTCATCCCATATCTTCACCTCGAAGTTTGACCTTCAGAGATGCCCCACAGCCAATTTCCACTCTGGGAGCATCCCATCACAGCGCGCACAGGGCCAGTCGCCCCACCAAAGAGAGAGAGGACTCTTTCGTGGGAGCTAAGAGAAAAAACTCTTCCTACTACTGCTCCTTTCGGAACGGGACCAGCTATCATCCGCCGTTGCAAGCATCAGGGGGCCCGGACGCGACCCTGGCGAGGAAAAAGGGACACGGTCGCGAGGGAAACGGGCTTTGGAGCTACAGTGACCACTGGTTATCGAAAGCTGATGGCTCCCGCAGCCATAACTCAAATAACAGGTAGGTGGAGGTCATGCCTGCCTCTATGAGTCAGGTTGGACTGCAGCGTTTATTCATCAAGCTCCAACTGGTGCTCGCTAAATGTCATTAACTGCAAATTCCCCTCTTCTTCTCCCCAGTGATCTTGGCAACACCGGTATATCCTACTCTGCCAGCAGGGAGCTGACAGCCGCCCCCTCCTCTGGAGCGTTGAATTATGGGCAAAAAGCAGAGGGGAGGAAGAGGAAGAGCGGCGGCTCTTATGAAGGGAAGACCGGCAACAAGCTCAACAGGCTGGGCGGTGTGGACGGCTTCTTTGGGAACGGGAACGACAGCGAGTCCCAAAGACAGGTAGGCTGTCTTTTTAGTAGCTACTCTCTTTGCATGAAATCCATTTGTTCTGTTTAGTATTTAACCTGCAAATGATTATTCACCCTGCAGACAGAGGAAATCCTCTATAATGAATACCAATAATGAACCCCCGTTTACCGCCGGGGTTATGTTCCAGACCCACCCGCCACCGGTGTAAATCTGTGATATGAAGAGACCATTTAAACCAAAACAACAACAAAGATGTTAGTTAGTTTACCCCTCCCACATGCTTTAAACAGTTAAACTTATTAAAGCATGCTTAAACCTATTAAAACAAACTTTTTTTGTTTTCTCTAGTGCCTGTTCCCACTCTCTCGCTACTGTACTACAAAACTGACATGTTGAACAAAAAAACGAAAGTTACCGTGTATGAAAAGTCTTGTTTCCGTCTTCCTCTCCCTGCAGGCCGAGTTGCATCACTGACACCTGTATGGTAGAATGTCTGGCAGTGAGACCCAACCCAATCCCCTTATTGACAGAACCAATCAGACTGCTTCACCTGTGTGATGTCGCTTATTTACTTCCGTTTACGGCAGCCAAGCGGGCTCAGGAGTCTTGGGCCGCACGTTCTCGCCTGCTTGTTTTCACCCTCCGGTTCTAATTTTGAATGACGCTGACGGAAATGAACGCGGGACTGCGGAGTCCAAATGCCGTGTTCATGAGGAATTCATTTTTCACTTTTTTATAAGAGTTTCTTTGTGGTCAGCTGACAAGGAACTACTACAGGACTGGAACATCGGCTTCAACATTTCTTCTTTTTTTTTTTTTTTTTCTCTTCTCCTGCAATCTTTGCTCAATGGCAAACTTTTCAGTTGGGTTTTAACCAGCTTCTTCGCCCTCTTACCTTCCCTCCCTCTTTTTTTACTCCCCGTTTTATATGAAGCCGCTTTTTACGCGGACTCTCTTTGCAGTCTTTTGTCCCGTGTGCATTGTGTACACCCAGCATGGCTGTTTAAAGTGCTCTTACTGCCCTCGTCCTCCCTCGCAGCAGCTTCCACCAGTGCCACACTAAGACCCCGTTCACATTTACAATATATACATTTACAGGGGGAAAAAAATCTGTTAACCAATGATGCCGTTCAATGCATTGTATTGTACCGAATATAGGTGGAAGTCTGAACTAAAGGAAACATTATTTTTTGCTATTTTAACAGATTTTCTTAGGTCTTTCTAGAGTGCCATGTACCATTTAGGGTTTGAGCTAAAGGAATAATTGTCATTTTGAAGAAATGTTGAAAGTATTATACAGTTGAAAATGTGTACATATCTGTTTATGATTACTCTTTGGTATTTATTATGCTCCCCGTTTGTACTGAGCTGCAGAAAGGAGGATTTAAACAGCTATATAATTTGACGTCAATGGCCTGGTTTCCCCCCTGAAATTCACATATTTGCAATTTACTTTTTTTTATGATTATTATTACTTGAGTTCCAATTTTAGTTGCTCAAGTTCAAGTGTGTGTCCATTGACCATTACACAACAGACTTCTTCATCCACGCACTATTTAAGTCGATGTACAAGCTTTATTGAAAGATAAAAGACGGGAAAATGTTTCATCACCACTCCCTGCAGTACTTCCTCTTCCCTCGGTTCACCACATTGCTCATCGCAAGCGGAATAGTGAGAACACACTATCGATACTCTTGTGGGGAACGTGTGACGTGTCCATTTGTCATCACATAAACGCTTGGAGCCTGTCATACAACAGGTGCTTTTTAAGCAAGACTGTGAGAATATGAGTATCGTCTTCATCTTTAGGGCCCGTCTGTCAGTATTTCCTCTCATATTTAAAACACATCAGTGCCCCTTTCAACACTATTAAAGTTCATATACTGTTCATATAAAAAGTCTACACACACCCTGTTCAAATGCCAGGTTTTTGTGATATAGAAAATGAAGATGAGTCCACCATTGTTGTGACCGAGATTACCTGTACAACTCAATGAGGGGTGGGGGGAATCTTTTCCTGAGGGGAAGTAAAAGTAAACAACAGAAATAACGTCGTTGCACAAGTGTGCACACCCTCTGGAATAACAGAACAGAACAGCTGCACTTTCTTTGGGTTTAATCAGAGGGCCTTTAAATGGTGGCAGGTGTGGGCTGACTCCGATTTACGTGAGTTTGAATGTTGATTGGTTCATTCAGAACACAGCCATATCTTAGTCATAAGGCAGTGTGCACACTTGTGCAACCACATTATCTCAGCTGTTTTATTTACACTCTTAAAAAATTAAATTGACTTTAACTTGTACAGGCGATGGGTAGCATTGATGGTCAAATGTTTGGAAATTATTTTTCATGGTCTCAATTAACTTCTGAACAGTGGTGTGTAGACTTTTTATAGCCACTGTAGATTGTAGGAAAACTAAGCGTTTTGCATCATATTCCAAAAAAGGTCTCTCATTCCTGTTTTCATCACTGGTCTTCCCAAATGTGTGTTGTTTTTTTTTTTTTAAGACTGATCCCAGTGTTATGTATATTTGCTAGGTGAGGATTAGAATGCTTATTTTGGGGGGGAAGGAGGAAAACACACTGGGTTAAATACATACGTCCGGCCTAATGTTCATAGTGTGGGAGCTTCTCAACTGAGGTTTATCTTTTTTGATAGGAACCCCAACGTGAGGTGATATTGTGACAATGCAGCTAAAACAATGACAAAGTTCACGTTGATTTTTGTACGTCATTGTCTTTGCTTGTTGTTGACGCTTCCCCTTCTGTGGTGTTTGCACTTTGTAACAAAATCTTTAACCAAGTTCTATTTATATATATTTGACACGTTCAAAGTCAAAATTTATATTTGTATGTCTCTGGCAACTGCAGTAAAAAAAAAAAAACAAAAAAAAAAGGAAGAGTTAACAGAACAACGACCTCCTGATACCAGCGCACTGTTCTTTTTTTTTTTTTTTTTTTTTTTTTTGTTTTTTTTTTTTTGTTTCAGGATGCAAACTGTGGTAAAAGTTGAATGTCTGCTACTCGCCTTGTTATTAAATCCATTTATTTCACTGCCGTCAGAGCAGTTGTTGTTTTAAAAGAACACTTGTTTAAAAAGAAAAGCTTTTATTAAATAACTTAAGTGTGATGTCTTTGGGCGGGGAGAATTATTTCATGTTGTGTCTCCAGCTATAAAGTTTGTCATGTCAAGCACATGGCAAAATCAACCTTCACTCTTTTTGACATACTTTATTTAATGCCTTTGAAAATATTGCTCTGAAAATTTGTTATATTGACCTTCCCATGTCTGTGCAGTTTCATTTTCCAGTCTTCTTGAGGTCTGGCTTAGGTCTCATTAGGTTATGTCCAGTTGTACACAGGTAGTTAAAGAAAATTGTTTAATATACATAAGAAAAAATATCAAAACCTCATGCAAGGAATTTGAATGACTCTTTTTAAATACCCACGTTTGTGTGGACATGGCCGAAAGCGGCAGCAAAGACTACAAGCTTTTGTTCCACAGGCGACAAGGTCCAACCAAAGAACGTAGCCGCGCAAATGCCCTGCGGACTTTAGCCGTTGTTCGCCATCTTCGAAGTGTCCACGCTGAACTGAAATTCCACCGAAGGGATCTGCGGCTGACCTCTGGGAGGTAAGACAAAAGTCCGCTCAAAATGGATGTGCAGTTGACATTGATTTTCTTGTGCTTGTGCTTTTATTTACCCAACCCCAGTGTTCAAAATGTTTATGGTAGAGTACAACTAGTGACATTTTAAAATTCCACTCGTTAACATTTAGTACAGTACAGTAAACGTTTTTTTTTAGTACCATCTAAAAATTTTTTTAAAAAAAAGCTATCCAAGTATCAACATTAAAATATTCTAACTTTGTAGGCCCAAGTATTTATCAAAAACAATGCAGTTGTTTTATTGCTAAAAAAAAGTATATTCTGTTTTTGTAAGCCACTGTAGCATGCACAGTGTGCTTAAATGTAGGAAAGTCAAAAAAGTGCATGATTTAAAAATGCATGATTGGATTATATTGTTTTGAATATTGCAAATTGTATTGCATTTAATGGATAAGGCTATTGAATACTGTACATACTTAAATAGCTATAGGAGGCTAACAGCTACCGCAAAATGATGACAAACAAGTAAATAGATTTATATTGCATCCCCCCCCCCCAAAAAAAGTGTCCAAACATGTCACTTTAAGATGGTGTCACTGCACCCTGCGTGTTATTGAAAAGATTTTTAAAAAGCTCCATTCGACCACATCCAGCAGCACTGACGTACCCCCCAAACGCCACAACCCGCACCCCACTCCTCCTCAATGCAAACAGCATTCTTATGATAATGGATTAATGCTGGTGCTTAAGTTAATTGTGTGTAGTTGTGGGCACCCTTTTGTGGGTTTGCTTTCATCCTCCTCGAGAAAAGACCCAAAATGGAGTTAGAGTTCTACTGAAATACTTCATTTATAACGTTTTTTGTTTGTTTGTTTGATTAAAAACATTTTCTCTTTGTAAAGGACCCATTTGAACCTCTAAACCAGCGATTCTCAGTGTGGTAAGCGGGTGTCCTCTAGTGGTAGTCGAAAGAATCACTGCCCTTGTACAATTCAGTTGTATTTAACTTTACTCAATAAATTTGCATTTAATCCAAAGATTATTTTTTTTTCAAAACGTATTGAAGTACGTTTTTTACTTTAGCCTTTGTTTGATGCATTTAAGTTTGATGATTATTTAAATGCAGCATTTTATTTTTCTACATGCAAGTGCAGTGCTTATGTTGAAACTGCAAAATGTTGCAGCGGCTCACAATAACCAAAATGTATTATGAATAAAGGTTCACACAGCATCATGGAAAAATATGTATTAATACTTAAGATATAAATGTATTAGTGCACACAGGAAGTACACTTATGTGACCCCATCCCACATTTCTTGATTTATAAGGCACACTAATATGAAAATGACACTACTGTGGATGTACCCTTCTGTCATGATTTTATTAATATCCAGCCAGTACATGATTTAAATGTAACTATAGTGTTGAGTATTTTAAAAAATTTGCATGCGATTTAGACATTTCTAGTCACTTTCCTTCCCCCCCCAAAAAAATTAATTAAGTTGTTTGGCCCACCTGCACAGTCAGTTATTCAAAATTTAACAATATTCGAAACACCTGTTGAGTTACAGTTGAGTGCTGCTCCTGTCAAACACACCAGTTAGTTGCTCAATTTTGCTACTCAATCGTCTGACATTAAGATAGTTTACTCAAATTTGGATAAGACAATTGATAAATCTTTTTTTTTTTTGACATACTGGACAAAATCCAACTCCCATTTCGAACTTTGGCTATTTAAAGTGAGTAAGGGTTTAGGGGGTAAACAAGGTAGGTTCATCACTTAGTACTATATATTTTTAGTAGCCTTAGTGTTGTTCAAGTACAATTGTTGGACTTTTGGGGAGTTAGCATAACGAGCTACATTTTAGCATCAATGTTAGCTTGAGCTAAGCTAACAAACGTTAGCCTTGTTGTTGAAAAGCAAACATTTTACGTTTGTTATCCTAAAATGTTGTGATGGGGAACACGATTAACATTAAACACTACTACAGTAAAAATGTTGCTTTTCTTTTTCTTTTAAAACAGCCAACATTTAGTCGTTTAAGTCAGTTTGTTGACTCATTTGAGCTACTGAATGCATTTATAATAATAATGTAAATTTTGGAGATGTGATCCAGGGTATTTTTGCCTTTGTGGAATGAGGGTAATCCTTGTTTATGCTTTATTTGCATATGCACTCACCAGCCGAAACAAAATCCAAACACTGCAATTGTACCTCATGTTATCACAGGTTAGTTTATACTTTTGCAAACAATATAACGGTGTATACATTTCAGTGGTGGGAAGTAGTGAATGTACTTAAGTTGATTTTTCAGGTATCTTTACTTTGGAAGTGTAATTTTGTTAGTTATTATTAGCTAATTTAGCTTTTTTCCCCCTCATCAATTCACAACAAAGCTATGGGAGCAGATATTTTGATGACAAACGCTACTTAAAACAAAAATCTCCTTATGAGCACTGTAAATTAAGAGGTATTCTACTTTGCGTGGAGGGTTTTTCATTGTGCCAAGTTATTGACGCGTGCATAATTAACAGTAAACCACAAACATATTTATTTTGCTCCAGAGTAAATAAAATGCTTATTTTGAAAAAAATAAAAAATATCATGGATAGTCAATGTCTTCTCAAATGAATGCAAAATAATGCCTGGAAAATGTATGCCCCCCCCCCCCCCCGCCCAGAGGTTCTTTAAATGTCACCGAAGAGATGTATTGCAGTTTAAATGTAAATGCACCTTAAAGTATCTAGAGTCAATACTTTTTTTTGGTACTTAAATACATGGGTAGAATCAGTAAACCAACTTCTACTTTTACTAGAAGTACAGATTGAGTACTTTTGTCACATTGGACAAATTGGCTGATAAGAGATGGGGGGGGGAAAAAACCCACCTCGTGATTAGTCGACTTCAAGCGTTTAAACGATGCTTAGTAGCATCGACTAATCGGTTCAACTTGCTCGGTTTACCTGACTGTGGAAATTCTATTACAGATTTTTATTTTATTTTTGGGTTCTTAAGCTACCAATACAAGTTCCTGAAGCTTAAAAAAATAAAAAACCTAATATATATGTTTAAAAAATCCAAAGGTTATCACACTGGTCACTACTAGCAAAGAATGAGCCTTTTTACTTTTGTACATAAAGTACATTTCAGTCTATACTTTTTTTTTGTAGCTAAATACTTAGCTTTAATCAGTACTACAGTTTTTTTTTTTAATATAACAGTATCTGTACTTCTACTGTACTTCTAAGTACAGTGTGAATGACAAATTGTCAGTAAAACGACAGAAAATTGATGCTGTCGTTTCTCATTTGGACCCACACAAGTTAGTTTCTCTCTTGAGCAGTATTTTTGTGTCGTGCCACAACTTTGCACATGTGTACGCTTTTTGATTGGATTTTTACATGCAGTTTAAAGCGTTGTGTTCGCGTACCGTTGGAGAAGTTCGTGCTCTCAAAGGCTCGCTTGCGCGTTTTGGGGGCGACACAAACTGGGCGCTCGACGTGTGTATGGCCTTTGGATTAAAGCTGCAAAGAAATCAAAGGGGATCGTAAGGACGACGCGTTGTGCTTTCATGTCCGTCTGTTTGTTTTTCCTGGAAATTCTTATGTGTTGTCGGCCCTGCTTTTCTCGCAGCCCCAGCGGGACGGGGGGAAGCGGGTGCACCTTTGCGCAGAGGCAGCCTCGGCGCCCGAGAGGCTCCTCTGGGTGCACAAAGGCAGCGGCTCGCAGTTGCAACTTCGCTCGGGAGGAGTGAACCGGCCGCACCGAACACGCTCCGGATCTGCCAAATCGGCTCGTCTAGCTCCCTCGAACACACCAGCCGGCAGCCCCCATCCGGGAGATACACGGTAAGCGCTCGTTTTGTGGCGGTTTGGCGATGCACGGAAGGCTCTCGGCGCCTCCGCTTCGGGCTTCCCGAGCGTGCTTGTTTTTGCAGAAAATGGCGTCATCGCCCTCTTGTTTCTGCCCGGCCGCGGCGAGCACGCTTCCAGGGGCTTCGGGCAGCCCGCACACGCCGCGCTAAGCCCCGCGGGGTGTGCACACGGCCTCGCCGGCGTCTTTTCGAGGCAAATAGGCCACCGAAGCGGCGGCTAGCCGACGGTTTCGTGCGGTGGAAGGACGCGCAAAGATGGAAGGGTCACCGGTCCTGTGCGCCAGGCTGCTGCCTCTCGGAAATGGTGCTGGGGCTTTTGGCGCACATTAGCACCGCCGTCGTGGGGCCAAACGAGCCCGGACGGCCTGGGGTGGCTCCGCGTCGCTACCACCGAGGCGACTGTCGCGTTTACACGGTGTTTGTGCGTGCTTTTAGCCAGCTCGGCTCGTCTTTACGCCGCACTTCCCTGCCGTTGTGCTGTCGCCGCGAAGGGGGCCTCCACCGCTACGGCGCGGACGGAAGGTGCATTTCAACGGCGAGGCGAGCCGAGCTAACCCGCTTTTTGTTGCTCTTCAACGCCGTATTAACGTGCAAAAGGAGCCTTTTGAGCAGGGTTGGGGGGCGAAGAAAAGGCGGGCCGATGCTAATCGTGTCACGGGAGAGGAGACAACCTCGCGCGCTGCCTCGCTGCTTCTTTTACGCAAAAACACGAGTGGGGATAGTTTGCACACGAAAAAGTGGGGAAGTCCGTCCGCTGCGCGAGCACCACGGCGGCGCTGCTGCCGCTGCTTTTTGCGCAGCTGCGTGGCCCAACCGCCAAGCGAGCACCGGCCAACCTTTTGTCAATAGTTGGAACTCTTGGGCACAAAAAAGGGAGCACAATAGTCACCGCGCCGGCCCCCTTTATGGCCCGTCAATGCGCTCCTAAGTCCCACTCCGGCTGTCCCCCCCCACCTACCCACCCACCCCTGCCGGATCAGCTTGTGCATGCGTCCTAGCGGCCACTACCACCACGGCGAGGCCACTCGACTCACTCTACTTTGCCTGCTTCAGGATCGATCGCGACATTTGCACGTCACTTGATATTTGCCGTAAGTTTAATAAGAGTTATGCAACCACAGCTTGCGGGATCTGATCAACCGGATCCACGCGCGACCCACTCGACACCGGGATGTGTCGTTTGTAAATCGCCCGGTGGGTGTTTTGCGTCACGGCCTGTGTATGTAGAGCCGGGCTGGAGCGGCTTTGGAAAATGCACCCGACCGGCAACACTCTCCGGCGCTGCGCAGGCGGAGTCGAGGCCAAAGAGGGAGCTCGAAAGCCGGTCACGGCTCCACAGCTCCTCGCCCCCCAGTGAGCAGGCCGGTCAGAGAGCAGCACGTCCAGCCCTTCTCGTTCCTCCTCCTCCCTTCGACCGTTCATGGGGTGGGCTGGTCACGCGTGGATCGTTTTGGTCCCCCCTTAAGAGATGGACAATCATACGCACCGGGGAATGTGCTGGGCAAGGGGGAGTCACGCGTGGGTTTGTCTGCTTCCTCCGTGACGCGCCACGCGTTTCTGCTAGTGTGTTTAAACCCACCAGCGTTTGGCTGGGGGGGGAATAAATATTTTCGAAAGTAAGTAAAGATGATTAACTGCTTGCACAAGTGTCCACACTCACGTATAACATGCGATGTGATTGTGTTTAGCCTAAGCATTCAAATTAATGTTAAATGGGAGTCGGCACACACCTGCCACCTTTTAAATTGCCTCTGATGTACTCCAATTAAAGTTGAGCTGTCGTAGTATCGGATTTTCCTGAAATGTTTGTAGTTGCATCTTACAGCACGAGCAAAGGTCGGCAGAGAGCTTCCTGGGCATCGGAGGAATCTCGTTGTTCTCAGGTATCCTAAGTCAGGAGAAAGGTGCTAAAGGATTTCCAAGGCATGAAAATATATCATGGAACACAGATAAGACAATCGTCAAGCATTACCAAGGACTGGAAGTCCCTCCAAATTTGAAAAGACATGAAGAAAACTGGTCAGGGAAGTGTGCCACGAGCCTGACAGCAACACTGAAGGAGCTGCAGGAATTTCTTGCAAGTACTGGCTGTTTAGTACATGTGACAACTATCTCCTGTCTTCTTCACATATCTGGGCTATGTGGGTTAGGGTGGCAAGAGGGAAGCCTTATTTTACAAAGAAAACCATCCAAGCCTGGCAATATTTTCCAAAACAAAAAGCACACTTCAAATCTAACAAACATGTGGGAAAACGTGTTAAACCTTTTGGCCATAATTCCAAAGGTAAGTTTTGGTGAAGCTCGCCATACCTTGCAGTGACGCATGGTGGTGGCAGCATTGTGCTTTGGGCCTCTTTTTCTAAAGCTGGAGCTATAGGGTCTTATTCAAGGTGGAGTGAATTCTGAACAGTTCCAAATAACAGTCTGTGTTAGCACGAAACCTTCAGGCTTCTGTTAGAAAGCAAAGAAGAAGACAGAAAAAAGCCTCCTAGAACAGCTGAACTTTGAGTTAGTTATATGGTGGCAGATGTTTTGACTCCTTTTCAACATGAGTGTGAATGTGAGTGGTTAATTCTGAACACATCCACACCCCCAGTGTCCAGATCTCTTGTTCATTGTTACTTCCCCTCTTGAAAATATTAGATTTTCGCCCAGGTTATAAGTCACAGTAATGGTAGAAAAAGCTTTGAAATGATTCATCTTGGTCTGGCATTTGAGCATGGGTGTGTAGACTTTTTAATATTCACTGTACATACAAGTTTGAATTGGGAACACAATGGGACAAAGTGGTAGAACCTAAACCTCATATATTTACTACTTGAGCTCCACCTTCCCTTGTTTTTATCTCATTTGTCTTTGCTTTTTAATGAAAATGAGTTGTGCCTGTGGGTTATCAGGCAGTGTTGACAGGTTGTATATCAAGTGTTGTTGCAGGAGCAGGTGTAAACAGATGGAAGATAAACAGAGTACGAATGAACCGTAGACATCTTGTGTGATTGCATCTTTCGTTTGGGTATTTTAAGATACACCTGTCGAGTCAAAACGTTTATAAAAAAAAAAAAAAAAAAAAGTAATCCTACTCAGTTTTCACAAGCCATCCACAGGTCCACTGAGAATAAGTGCAATGCTGTCACTTTTGTGTTTGTCTAAAAGTGACGTGCACCGCCACATTGACCGTATTTGCGGAAGACGATCATAGAGAGCGCCACGATGTCAGGCCTTCCTCCTCATCGTGGTGCCCTATCATCATTGGTTCCAGAGTGTGGCGCTGCTCCATTAGCAGGAAGTCCTGTCTGGATGCTTCCTCCCAGCCACCGGGAAGCACCGTGAGAAGGTGGCGACTGCTTACTTCTCCAGTCCCTCCTGGGTTTGTGTTTCGCTTGCTGGTTTAAACCACGCTGTGGATTATCACTGAGGATGCGGCGTCACATATTTGCTCATAAATTATGTAACTCGCAAGAGATGGATTTGTGAGACATATTTCAACATCAACTCGCAATAAAACCATCCATTTGCTCACGCTGGAGACGGATCATCGCACGGCTTGGAAGTGTGCGCATTTTTATGGCAGTATGTTGGTGGGTTAGCAGGATTAAACAAAATAGCAGATTTCCACTAAATTTTGTAGAGGAATGGGCCAAGAAAGAATATTTTGGTGCAGATTGAATAAATGGATTGGCACCTTTGAAGCCCACTGGTGCCAGTGACAACAGATGGAGCTGTGTTGTGGGGAAAAAGTTGGCGTTGTCAGTTGAATGTCGTTGAATATAGTACAGTTGTACCTCATCTTACAAGTGCCTCAATGTACAAGTTTTTGTTATACGAGCCGTCACTCGGCTTATTTTCCACCTTGAGTTAGGAGCATGCGTCAGACCCACTACTCCAGTGAAGCAGCAAATAAAATGGAGCATTAAGGTGGAACCTTGTGGTTCACCAACCAAGTCACAAATTTTTCGGACAAATATTGCTCGGGCTTATGAACTATGTTTCGTGACATCCAGGTGGAACACAGTTAAATTTGTTTACATTCTCTTGTATTATTTTTTTAAATTTACAATACAGTGCTGCTTATCTATATATTTTTTTATTATAAATTTATTATTCATTTATTTATTTATTTTAACCAAAAAAATTTGTTGTACAGCCCCGCAGTATATTTAGTTCTCCCTTGCTGGGGGTGTCCTGTCCGTTGGAGTCAGCTCTTAACCACAAAACGTTTTACACAATAAATATCAGATTTGTCTCCCTCTGTTGGGCTGTAGCGCGAACTACAAGTATAAACATGGCTGACTGCTGTGTTGAAGCAAAAAAGACAAAACAATTTTGTTTGATTTCTGCTCTTCAAATGTACTGTTTGCTGATCTTTTAGTGTTGAATCGCCAAGTAATCATAAAAACACCCAATAATCGAGCTTCCATTAAACAGGTTAAACACCTTTATCTTGCCAATTCATCTTTTTAATGTTACAATTAAAGGTGACGCGTACACACAGATGGTGGGTGAAGAGGTGGGAAAAGCCTGACATGTTCTTTTATGAAGTTAACTTGCTTAATTCGATTGGAGATGAGCAAAGTTGGATGCTGTTTAAATGGTGAAAATCAGAGGAAAGTAAATCAATGTTCAGTGCTATTTATGTAGTTTACACTAAACTGGGTACAATGACGTTTGCATTATATCTCCACTAGAGGGAAGCATCGCTCCAATTTCCACAGTTTTGTTATGAAGACGCCCGACTCAAAAATCTCAAGAGGGATCATTTTTATTATTTTTTTAAAGTGTCTCTGGTCTTTTACAAGCATGTTCATGTGATGTCTATTTAAAGAGGAAAAAAAACCTTTCATAAGCGGTGATGGATTCAAACAGGCCCACTGCTAAGTTTCATGATTAAAAGTTGAAGCTGTTCCTCTATTTTCATCTGCTGTTTATTTTTGTCTGATGTGTAATATCGCATGTTACAGGTGAGCGTACTGGCAGTGAACGTGGCGTCTCAGCACCATGGTGAAGACAAAGTCATCTGGGAGGAAGAGCTCTCACTCTGTTCGCCAAGAGGTAAGAAAAAAAAAAAAAGACTGAAGCTGAGGAAAAGCAACACAGCAAACTGCTGTTCTTCTTGAGATTTAATTGAGCGCCACATGAGTTATTTTGCTGTCGCCATGGCGGTTCAGGAAAGAGTCCAGGTGGCCCACTTTGCGCCGTTCTGATGTTCAGCGAAGCGCCCGAGTCTAGGAGTCATTTATCCCCTTTCAAGGGCAGCGGGGACGTGCGGAGCGAGGGAGACGGACGAGGGAGAGAGAGAGAAGATGAGGATAAATCGGTGGAGGAAAGATCAGGAGGCGCAGCAGATTTCGTACACACATGCACGCTCATGGATTGGCCCGCAGTTACTAATCTACTGAGGGGTGCCTGCCTATGTGTCATGATGTTAACTTAGCCCCTGGATGCTAAGGATTGATGAGATGACACACATGCAATTCATTTCAGAACACAAGAGTTAGTGATTACATTAGTCAACGTAAATGTCATTGTACAGGAACACAGCTAATGAAATGCGGCAATTTTCAACTCGTAACTGAAGTACAGTCGGGGATATGTTCCAGACTCACTCGCGATAGCTGAAAATCAGCCATATAGAAACCATATTGTTACACTCTTAGCATAATTTACCAAATCATTTTTGTACTGTTTCGGAAAACGAGAGGAAAAAAAAAATACAAGGAACAAGAAGGGGGCCCAGTTGCCCTGATTCAACCTTTGCCGATTACCATGACCTGGATGACTGAGAATCTACACAGACAGAGATAATTTTTATTTTTTTTAAACAAGTACATTAGTAGTTTATTGATTTTGTGACAGGAAGTTCAAAATGACTTAGGCCATTGATGGTAGGCTAACAATTTACAGATTTTTATTTATAGTTTTACTTCTCCCAGTTCAACCACTTTTAAGCCTATTAAAACAGTCTTAAACTTTTAAAACACTTGAATTTTCCTTAACGCCTGTTCTCACTCTCGCTTTAAGCTGTTTGTCACCCCCCCCCCCCCCCAGTTGTTTACTGTAAAACTGATGCATAAATTAAGAGAATCAGACATTGTGTATTAAAACACTAAAATGTTTAAAAAAAAAGGCAAAGTCTGCAAGCATAATGCTAACATATTTTGTAAAACACAACCAAACCATAGAATTTCATATAACCAAAGTCTGCTATCTCAATGCTAACATATATACACTGGAGACGGGCTACCAAAATTAGCATAGATGTTACAGTCACTATAAACCTTCTCGAGCTGTCTTGTGTACTCTCCCTGTCTGGTACTGTCCCCTCAGCCGGCGACGGAGGAAAGTCCACATAGTCCAAACACCCAACACTCCCCGCCGTCGAACTGCTCCTCAGACCACCTCTGCTCTCCCGCTCCCACCGAGGCGCCAGCTAAAAATCTCCAAGAAGCCCCAGTGGACGCCCAGGAAAAGGGCGACTGCTCTCCCCAAGCCAAGCCCCTGTGGCGACCCATCCCCCCTCTGCTGCCAGAGCCTGACAGGGGGGCTGTCCCCGACACCCAGGACCAGAGCTGCCAGACCGAGGAGTGGCTGCACCAGACTACCGGTGGTGCTCATAACACAGGTAACGATCCTAAGCGTTCCAAAATAAAGCAGCTATTAAAAGTAACAAGTAACAATGCTCCGCATTGTTTGCATCGTTCAAGGTCACTGTGTGGAGCCCGGAGACCCTCCTGTACTCCAGCAGCCCCTGCACACCTCCAAATCTGGAATTCACCAGATCATTGAATGCTTTCGTTCAGGTTTGGAACATACCCTGTTATTCATAGTTTACTGCAGTTGGTTTGCTTCAATTCAATGGGCATTGTACTGCTCCTTGTGGTGTGTATGCATTCGCCACCTGGGGGCAGTATAATAGACATACGGATATAGAGTATATTGTTTTTTGCAGATGATAAAGAATATATGCCTGTGAGTATTGATCGATTCTGAACACAGCCTATGTGTTGACTGCTGTTTTTTTTTTTTTTTTGGTTTGCAGGCACCAGCCAGCTGAGGCACATGCTGCTGAGGGAGGTGGACACTATCTTTGAGTGTAAAGTGTGTCGAAGTCTCTTCCGAGGCCTGCCCAACCTCATCACGCACAAAGAGTACTACTGCCTGTCACGGCTGCCCGAGTACGATGGTCAGTGTTCACCCTTCACCTTCACCGTTAAGTGTTATAGTATCTGACTGTCACAGCATTTGGGATTTTGATGCAGTGTGCCTAATGTTAAGGCACGAAACATCCCAGCAGTCTTTTCCCAAATCTCATTTTGTTTCTTAGTCTTAATCTGCTGCTGAATGCAGTTATGAAGGTGAACTCCCGGCTTGTGTGACTTTTAAGTTGTCCAATGCAGACCTTGTTCCATTTCGAGCCTATTATCAGTGCCTGAGAGGGTGTTGTGTTGTTATTTTGATGAATGACTGCAAAGGTTTCTCTATAATGTGCATCTTTTGGCTTCTGGAGACTTTCACCAGAAAGTATGAACTGTTTAAAGCGTTTTTACACCTTTGTAATTGGCAGGCGATGACCGACAGAGCATAGCCCTTCAGGATTTGACGGACATCATCTATCACAGAGGGGACCGACCGGACTACGTGGTGCGACTGGAGCCCATCCAGACCACCAGCAAGGCCGTGTACCAGTATCTCACCACAGAGGAGGAGATGGCTCGGTATCCGTCACGAGCGCCCAGGTGGTGGAGATGACGTGCTAACTAACGTGCAATTTCCTCGCCCTCGCCGCCACTGACCACATTTGTCATCTGTCTCTCACAGTGCCAGGGATAGTCCGGTCGCATGGGAAGGAGAGCCGAGGGAGGCTGAAAACAACCAGACCGGCCAGCCCCGTGGTCCAGAGAGCCCAGCGCACAGCCAGCACAGCCAGGGCCGGAAGAAGTGGGATGCAGAAGAGCTGGAGGCTAAAGAAGAGGCACCACAGCCTGAGGACGAGGAATCCACAAGTGGGGTAGGTGGCACACATCACGAGCCCATTACGGTGAGGGTGTAGTTACTTTACCTGTTACGGTAAATGACATCATTAAGCCATACTTCATGCAAGTTGATCCCTCACTTGTCTCTCCTCTGTCCAGGTGGAGGACGTGACGATCTCGTGCTGTCTGTGCGGTCAGGACTTCAACTCGCGTCGCAGCATCCGACGTCACTGTCGCAAAATGCACAAGACCAAACTGGAGGAGCTCCGCAAGTACACCGAGACACGGACGGTCCCGACCAGCCTGCTCTCCATGGTGAAAGGTTAGTTAAATTCCGCATACTTTCAGTGTTTGGACAGTTGTACTTTGACTAATGAGTTAGGCTGCAGCTATTGGAAGATTTTTAAAATTGATTATTCTACAATCAACGATTAATCAAGTAATCAGACAAAAAACGGATTTAGCATTATTAAACAGCAAAATGTGTACGTGAGTTGCATGTATTATTGTTGTCCACTTGGCGTCGTCATCCTCACATTCCATACTAGAATGTGTGTTACTTTTACTTGGCTATCGCTGACAGTGTCAAGGTACCACTGTATGTACTTGTTTCAAAGTAAACATAGCTGAAAGGGTTTGTTGTTTTTATGAAGGTAGGCCACAGTCACTGAACACACCACCCGGAAAGTCGTGCCCCGTGTGCCACAAAGTGTTTGCCACCAAAACCAACGTGCGCCGCCACTTCGATGAGGTGCACCGCGGCCTGCGGCGGGACGCCATCACCCCCGCCATCGCCTCGAGGCCCGGCCAGCCCCTGTCTCTTGAGGCCACCCCTCCCAGGAAGGGGAACAGCGCCTCGCCTCCGCGAGGCAGCGGCTCCAAGTCCGCCCCCGTCAACGCCAGAGCGGCGCTCCCCAACCAGAACCGCGCGAAGCCTCCGAGTCAAACTCCGGCCTCTCCGCAGGCGGCGACCCAGGCGCCGAGCCGCTGTTCGCTGTGCAAGAGGAGCTACAGCTCCCAGGTTAGCCTTTCCAGTGGCCTCATTTTTTGCTTACTTTTGGGCTTACTTTATTAGGTCTATACAAAGACCGAGGCATAGGCAGATGCACTATTTTCTAAATAAAACCTTTGCTGATCTGCCTCCCTTTGTGTTGTGTTTTTCAGCTCATGTTAAAGAGACACATGCGCATCGTCCACAAGATTTACAGCGTCAAAAGTAATCGATCGGTGATTACGTTAACCTCTCCGCAAACTCCACCGGCGACCTCCACCAACAGCAGCAGCAGCAGAGTTCCACCGAGCGACAGTGTCCAAGTCAAAGAGGAAGCGGTTGAACCCTCAGAGGACGAGCAAGACAAGGACAGGGACCTAAGTCCGCCCGCATCTCCTGCTCACAGCACCGGGTCGACTAAAAGTGCCTCCGTTGCCCCCAGCGCCCTGAAAGTGAAGGAAGAGGAGACCCCGTGCACCCCAAGGGCAGCAGTCAGCGTGCCCGCCGTGAGTCAGGCGGCCAAAAGCAAACTGTCGGTGGGCTTCGACTTCAAGCAGCTCTTCTGCAAGCTCTGCAAGCGACAGTTCAGCTCGCGTCAGAACCTGTCCAAGCACATCGAGCTGCACATGGACGGCAACGACATCTTCATCAAGTTCTACCGCTGCCCACTGTGCCGCTACGAGTCGCGCCGCAAGCGGGACGTCCTGCGCCACGTCACGGTGGTGCACAAGAAGTCGTCGCCCTACCTGGCCAAGATTATGCCCAAACTGGAGAGCCGGGCGGTGAAGAGGCTCGCCGAGGCCGTCCTCAACAACGCCAACCCCAAGAGAACGGGCGGCGGCAAGGGGGAAGTGAACGGGCGCCACCCGTCGACCGCGTCCTCGCCTTGTCCCTCGCCTCCCGTCACCCGCAAGCAAGACGGCGCCGCGTCGGCGGCATCGGCACAGCCTCCCGCCTCCGCTCGGAAAACGCAGGAGCTGTCATCACAGACTCCCGCCCCCTCGCCGCCCGTCACACGGAAGCAAGAGAGGCAACAGGCCCACCAGCCTCGGCCCATCAGCCCCCCGATGACGCGGCGCAGCGACAAACACTCGCACCAGCGCAACCCGTCCTCCGCTTTGGCGGCACACACCCGCCGTCACGACCCGCCGTCTGAGAGCAGCGGCTCCGGATCGTCCTCCACCGAAGTGCGAGTGACCAAGAACTTCTCCCTGCACGCCTGCGACCAGTGTGGGCGCGCCTTTGCAAAGAAGGTACTAACTTCACATTACTACTCTCGAAAATCCTCACTTGTCCCCCCCCCCCCCCCCCCCCGACTTGAATCAAATGGGTTGGAAAAGGAGTATAATGGATTGGGTCATCGCGGAGGCCCAAGCGCCATCACACTGTATTGCCTCTGGAATGCTTTTTTTCCACACACATCGCTCACATGCTTTGTTTTTATATTGTCGTATAGTGTTCGCAAGAGGTGCCTTACAAATCTTAAATTCTTTACACCTGTGGTTGTCAAACATTTTACACCAAGTACCAAGCAGACCCAGACGAGACTCAATTCCCCCTCAACGTACTCCTTCAACAGACTTCCCTTGACAATTTCTACTTTTATATTAGCACAATTTCTACTTTTATATTAGCCTAGGCTTTGGCCCCATCTGGTGGGATTATGTGCAAATTGGCGCCAATAGATGTTTCACTTTGCATTTTCGAGGCGCCACAGGATTGGAGTGGAACATTCCCCAACTGCAACTGACTAAATTTGTCGTCTGTTCCCAGTTGTACCTGGAGTCTCACAAGCGAAGTCACCGCAATGCGGTGACGGCGGCGGCCAGCAGGAGAAAAGGCGTCAGCACGCGCTCCAAGTCGTTGGTGTGGTGAAGAACAACAACAAACGCAGTGTAAGAACTTTTCTCGGGACACTTTTGCCTGTACTCCTCCAAACCTTTCCTTTCTTCCCCACCGCTCCCCCTGGCCTGCCCCTAGCCAGCCACATTCACCACACAAAAAGCGTGAGTGTGTACTTGAGTTTGTGGCTTAAGAGGTGCGTTTGTGTGCGTTTTTTTTTTGTCCTGTGAAGAGCTGAGACGAAACGTCTACCAGCTGTGTTTCCTTTTATGTTGATGTGAAATCTCGCTCTTTGTTTAACGCCTCCTTTTTATCATCCTGCGTTCTTCTCCCTGGCTGGCACAGTCAACGGGGCACAACGGACACCTCAGAAAGTTGATTTAAAATGTGGAAAAGTGGACCAACAACATCCAGAAGAGCCACACTAAAAAAAAAAAAGAAAATTCGGTCTGTCTGACTGATGTAAATCCAGAGGAAAGCTGCATGTAGTGCACAAACTGTCCAGAAGATGGTGCTCCTATCCATGAAAACCGCCGGGCAATGGAGATTGAGCTGTGTCGCCCCCCAACACCCCCCCCCCCCCCCCCCCCCCGCCCGCTTTTTTTTAGTAGACAAAGCACTAATTCCAAACCCTAGTCATATTTCATAAATTATATAAAGTGTGTGTGTGTGTGTTAGACTTAAAGGGTCAGTGAAAGTCACATTGTTTGATAATCGATAACTTTTTAATTGAGTTAGAAATGAAATGAAAAATGTTAGTAATACAGGGTAAAAGAAAATCCCCCAAAGTGTGTTTTTGAGTTCTTGCCAAATGACTGACATAATTTTTGTTTTGCGTTTTGATTCCTTAAATTTCTCCTTCACTTTTATGTGCACCCTGTTTTACTTTACTGTTTTAGTTAAATGTAGCTTTACCTGAGTTTATTCTAGACTTTTGAACTGGACTCTTTACAGATTGAAATGCACAGTCTGTGTCCTAGACCAGGAACAATATCAAGTCCTAAGTTTTTGTTCCATGAATTGCTGGGATGGAGTTGCGCTTAAAGGGCATCTATATGATTTAGGTAGGTGGTCGGGTAGTCTGTGAAACACTGGCGATATGAAGACCAAATGTAAATAATGTTCAAACAGAAAAGCCATGAAATGGAACAAAAGCTGTAAACTTTATTTTTTACATGAAATGTGTGGAACGAACTCGACGTTAGGAGAGGGGAAATGTATAAATTATTCTTCCTACATGGACGCTGTTAATATTAGTTGAAATAGTCACTGTAGGTCGCATTGACAAGTTTGAGCATTTTATTTTGCGAGTGATGTTATGAGAGCGAAAACCTCAAGGTATGGCAATGACTATTTTCTTTTTACGTATTCATCTTAAGTTGGAAATCTTTCAAATGTGACCAGAATGTACAAACCACACACAAATAAACATTCAAACTTCTAAGGGGGAGTTTTGTGTTAATTTGTTTGGTAGCTCTCAGATATAAATATTAAAACCACATCCATCATATTTGTTTACATCTTTCGCAGACATTTCATTTAGCTTGCTTTTGCCCACATTTACCATTTTTCATTTCCTGTTTGACGATTTCACTTTTTATTTTAGTAGTCACTTTTTTTTTTTTCTTGACGTCGCCAAGCGTGATACAAGAAATTTGTTTAGAAAGTTATGTTTTAATGCCTTTCATTTGGTCTATGATGGTCTCTTGATATAAGAGTTAATTCATTCTGTGACCTCGCTCACATCCCAAATCATCTTTCCCCATTGAAATGAACGGAAATGCAATTAATCTAGCGGTGAGGGTCTGAAGTGCACTCATACAGAATTTTCGCTCGGATGTCAAGACAAAAAAAAAGGTCTAAGCGACGACTCATATCTTGGCACCACTGTACATTGTGGGTTCATTTGTTCCATTAAATAAAAAACAAAAAGGGGGGGGACATTTGATTTTTCAATTGAATAGATGGGCATTTATTTCAATTATTTAATTAGAAATGGGTATTGGGGCAATCACATTTAAGAGCAATTTGAAGATGAAACTGCTACATTATTAGTGCGACACATATTCCAGGACTCGTTGCAATGACACGATCTGACCTCGAGATGACGCCATTGCTCCACGCCCCACCCTCCAATGGCCTCTGCGGACAAGTGGTCTCCCTCCCGCCAACGGGCACACGGGCGAACCCCGGTGGGGATGCTCCCACTCGCATTCCTCGCGGCTGATCAAATTGTTATTAGAGCGCAGATGGGATGCGCTTCATTTATTTTCATCTATCAATTTTAATCTCTGCCGCACCAGCATCCGTGACGCGTTCCTTTAGGTGGGGGCGGTGCTAATTGATAATCAATGGCCGTAGTGAAAAATTTGACGTGGGGGGGGGGGTGATGGAGGCAATCAATTAGGCGGATTTTGACGACTTATTGAGGCGCCCGTGAAGTGTTTTATGAAATTATCACGTTTACTGTTTAAACCATCGACCCCCAAAACCGATATCGATTGGCACTAAACTTGATTGACGTTCGTGTGACGCAATTAGGCGCAGCATCGAATGCAGGTGTTTTCTGATAATTGACGACGTGACGTCGTGGGACTTCTTTTTTTTTTTTTTTTTTTTTTTTCTTTTCCCTTTCCCTCCTCTCCTCTCTCTCCGTCTCGCGCACGCTCTTGCTCCCTCCACCTTCCCGTGCCCGCGCACGTCTTTTCTTTTTTTATTTTTTATTTTGGGGGCTGCGCTTGATTGAGGCAGCTGCTCGCTCTCGTTTGGTGCCCACGGACGCCGCATTAACGCACCTGTTTGCAAACGCCAGCGTTCATCCCTACTTTGGCGTCTTCACTTTCCCCTCTTTTTAAAAAATTACCGTGGAGAAGGAATATCGCGCTCACGGAGGACTATATTTGTTTTTTTGTTTGTGGTGGAGGGACCCCTGCACGGGAGAAGACTCGAGGTCGTTATCTTCCACTCTCTGAGGACTTAAAAGGTATTTTGTAATGACATTTTTGGTCCTCCCTTTCACATTCCACCAGTGACATTCTCCATCATTTCCATGCTTTGAATTCGTGCGTGGGTAATGGGAGCCCACCAAAGGGATCTTGCAGCGGTGTTTCCTCAGCTTTCACAGTGGATGGCACTGTCTCATTTAATGAGGCGGCATAATGAGCTCGGGGCGAGTATTTTTCAATTTCATCGTATTACTCCATGATTGGGGTGAATGCTGAAAACCTTTATTTTTTTTATTTTTTTTTTATTTATTTTTTTTTTAAATTGTCAAAGTTTCCCTGTGTAATATTCCAATGTGCAATTTACCTTTTTTAAAAAAAAAAAAAAAAAAAAAAAAAATTCATTATTTTTAGATGCACTAGAGGCAGTGCATTTATTGGCATTTGGGGTGAATTTGATAAAATACTATTTCCTGAGCCAGATAGTCCTTAAAATCCACCTCGAGTATTAAATCATGAACGTTTTTAGTGTAATTGGCAACATGAATGAACATTTAATGTAGTTACCCATTATGCCTGCTTTAATATTCAAATATTCATGGTGAAAAGCATCACTTGTCATTCTCCTCTTCATCTCTAATTTATCCTCCTCAGCAGACACAGACAGCAGTGCTACTGTAACTCGCAAATGCGTCCAGGTCTTTCTGGTGTCGGTTACGCAAATTTGGTGTCACCATGAAAAAGGTTTCAACCTTTGCTTGTTCTCTTCTCCGCTTCATTTCCCTCACAAGGTGCAAACAAGTTTATTTGAAAATTGTTACCTTCTGCCTGAATTAAATCTGCCCATGCACAAAAAGGACTAGTCCATTGCATGAGAAGGGAGGGGGTAAAGCACTTGATAATGATAGATCTAGTATTTTGATGTTTTTAAGCATGTGAATTAAGACTAAAATGATGATAATGGGGTATATGTGCAACAACTTCCACATTTGGCAAAACTGGTCGACGCACTTCTTCTGGTTCAAGTGACCGGTGAAGACTAATAGCCGGAAACTGGGACAAAGCACCCATAGGAACGTTAAACCTCTACAATGGATTTTGTTTTTCACAAAATGTCTTCAAGAGCTACCAAAAATGACTGTATCTGATGTTTAGGCTTCATTCGCGTTGCTGTGTATCATATCATGTTTGGATAAATATTTAACTTTTGTCTGAAGACACCAGCCATAAAGAAAACATTTTAAGATTGCTTGTTAGTGCAGCATGCACAGTTAAGTCCGCTAAGCTTTTTTTCTTGGTTTGGTCACGTGAGATTCTGCATATAGTGGATTGCTTTAAAAAAAAAAAAAAAGTTTTGGAGATGTTTGGGGCCCTGAGATATTGCAATCTCCTGTTTGCCTACTGGTTAAATCGCCCCCGATGACAAATGACAAATTTTTATAAAAATAAAATAGATTGGTGGAGCTGGGGAAGTTTTGCAGCAGGTTAGGCTGATTAAACACGGTTAAATGTTCTGATCAGTGAGAAAAAGCTGCTGAGTAGTTTTCCATTGATATTGCCCCCCCCCCCCCCCCAAAAAGGGGGCTTTTAAATGTTATCATTTACAAAGGTAAAAAATTTGGTGCTCGTCCCACCAAATCATACATCACAGATGCTGGAAAAAGCGACATCAAAGAATGATGGCGCAGATCTAAAACTGCAATGAATGGTGACAACAAGATGCGATTCCAACCATGAGAGTAACACCAATTGTGATGGAGGGGGGGGGGGGGGGGACTGTCACTTCCTGAAAAGAGCAGTGAGCTCCCCGGAGACCAGCGCAGGCCTGCTCAAGAGTGATGGAAAAGAGGAGGCGGAGGCACGGGCGCACAGGGAGGATGGTGTAAATAAGGCAAGGCAGGCGAAGCGGTCGGGTGGGCGTCGGGATGCGCTGAAGTAGCGCCGAGGAGACTGCGCCAGGAATGAAACGGGACAAGGGAGAGTGGAACGAATCAGTCAAACTCACCGCTGCCAGTCTGATGGACAGAAAGGACGAGTCACGCACTCTTCAGGGTCTCTTTTTTTATTTATTTATTATTATTTTTTTTAATAAAACCTCCCAAAGAAAAAGCGCCTTTTGTCAAGTCTGCATCTTTAAAGAAATTGATTTGAAAGGATGCAAGGAAGCATTTTAGCTCTAAGGGAAGATGATCACTTGTTGGTTTTTACAAACGGTGTCAGAAAAAAAAAAAGATGGGAACCGATTCAGGTGATTGCTGACCAAGACACAAATATTTGGATCTGCACCAGAACTGAAGATTTAGCCTATCCTTCCTTGGGTTATTCCGTCCATCCATCCATCCATTTTCTACCGCTTATCCGGGTCGGGTCACGGGGGCAGTAGCTTTAGCAGGGACGCCCAGACCTCCCTCTCCCCAGCCACTTCATCCAGCTCTTCCGGGGGGATCCCGAGGCGTTCCCAGGCCAGCCGAAGGACGTAGTCTCTCCAGCGTGTCCTGGGTCGTCCCCGGGGTCTCCTCTCGGTGGGACGTGCCCGGAACACCTCACCAGGGAGGTGTCCGGGAGGCATCCGAATCAGATGCCCCAGCCACCTCATCTGGCTCCTCTCAGTGCGGAGGAGCAGCGGCTCTACTCTGAGATCCTCCCGGATGACCGAGGTTCTCACCCTATCTCTAAGGGAGAGCCCGGACACCCTGGGGAGGAAACTCATTTCGGCCGCTTGTATCCGGGATCTTGTTCTTTCAGCTCGTGACCATAGGTGAGGGTAGGAACGAAGATCGACCGGTAAATTGAGAGCTTCGCCTTTCGGTTTAGCTCTTTGTTTACCACAACGGACCGATACAAAGTCTGCATCACTGCAGACGCTGCACCGATCCGCCTGTCGATCTCCCGTTCCATTCTTCCCTCACTCGTGAACAAGACCCCAAGATACTTGCACTCCTCCACTTGGGGCAGGATCTCATCCCCGACCTGGAGTTATTCGGAATTGGTAGTAATAGTACTCACACGAAAACTGACAAAAAGCACGTAATCTCCAAATTGAATGTTTTTATTGTTAATCTAAAAAACTATTATTTTTATTCTTAGCTATTTTTGCTGTTTTTTTTTTTCTTTCTCTCCCAAATTTACCATCGTAATTTGGATCAAAAAGTAGGTAATCCTTCCTTGCATTCATCTGAATCTACGCACCAAGTTTTCACCCAAATCTGTTGTCCAGTTTTGACTTCTAGTTTTAGTTGTCACAACCATTCAGATGATGAGCATAATCACCGAATTGTCAGATAATGTTCAGATTCACAATCCGAATTAGGTGTTCAAGCGTTAGCCAAACCTTCCTTGAATTCTAAAGCTACACAGGAAATTTTATGAAAATTTGTGGTGGACTTTTTAAGTGGTAACAAACCATCTCATATTGGATAAATTTCAGATGTTAACGCTTTTTATCTGAAAAATCACATTTGTTGTCTGGACAAGAAAAATAGATGCGTTCTCATAGGAAGGTTGTAGTTAAAGTTAAAATTCTTGTGAACTGCTGCATTTTTTTTATTTTATTTTAAACCAAGACCAAAGAAATCAGACGACGTACTGTGTACATTTATTTGATTTTTAGTTTCAGCTGATAGTTGTCTGACATGTTTATGCTAACGAACATTGTCACGCTGCGTACAACAGGATATCTCGTTATCGTTACATTTGGTCGTTGACGCTACGATAAAACATGCCAAGCAGCGGAGCGTCTGATGATCAAGCGGTTGACCCGCATCGGCTCGCTGAGCGGGGGGGGGGGGGGGGGAAGTGTTGAATAAACAATATCGTGCACGGGCTAAAATTACGCTGATGCTAGCAGATCTGCCCAACCAAGCCAGCTTCTTAATCATGGCGGGCCGCTTTCATTGCCTATGTACTGTAGCGGCTTTGACCTCATTTCATTTAGAGAGCCGGGGAAGTGATGAATTAATTGGGACACAATTGCATTAGAGATGATCCACAGAGCGAGAAAAAGCCAGCGAGCGAGGGAGATATCCATGCTGCGCCTGGAGACTTAAACCTATTAGGGGCCCTCCATGATGAAATTAGGCACAGTTGCCTTTTCTTGAGAGGTAACCGGCCCCCATGCTGGATTGGCATGAAAATGTGATGCTGGCGTCCCTCGAAGTTTCATGTCCCTCAACTGGGTGTTCATACCCAGCTATATCAAAGGAAAAATCTCAGTTGCAGTCACGAACACCGCCAGTGATTCCCGATCAGTTTCGCTTAATTGGTTTGAAAGGTTTTTATGTACTACAAATATGCTTTTAACCCCACTTTGACGTAGGGAATCATAGTTCATCTCCTCGTACATATGCTACCAGTAAGTTTGCATATTTTTGTGGTTGACCAACTTCACAATTCAGCCCAGTTGTTGGCGATAACGCACAAACGTGTTGGTTGTATTATATTGTAACGGTGTTCGCCCCGAAGGTTTCTGCCTGTGCCCCTAAAACGTTAAGTTGGGGGCCATTGTGCTCACAAATGTTAGTCTGGAGCCCTGAATGAAAAATTGCTTCCGGGAGGTGGTGAAATACTTTTTAACTTAGCACTGGCAAGAGCGGGGCTAAGTCATTTATCAATCATTCACTCTCTGTGGCCAGTAACAGTAAAGCAGGCCCAGCAATTTCTTTTAATAGACTCTTTTCACTGGGCTGTTTGTGCCGCAGCTACAAACCTAATTAGTTGGCTAATCTGCGTGTTCTCGGCGGCCCACAAAAGCCAAGCGTGTCACTATTGAGGTAAACGGGACGATTCGAATAAAAAAAGATGGCCTGAATATGAAAAAATGTCAGTCGAAACCAATTGGCCTCGGTTGGCATTTTAATTGGAATTAGTTAGAAGTTTAACCTGATAGGTCCAACAAAGAACCTCGATTCGACCTCGCGATACTCAATTTCCCCAAATAGATCACCGTATTTGAGGCCAGCGAAAATAAGTGAATTCAACATCAATGGCGGCCCACCTTTAAACAATGTCTGTGCGATAAATAAAATAAGCGACTGTGGATTTGGGCTGCAAAAAAAAAAAAAACCCAAAGAGAATCCCGCAGGCCTGGGCTCATGAAAGCATATTAGCACTCGTGTCATGTAGGAGCCAGCCGCTTTGTCACAAGCAATTTTCAGCGCCAGCCACAACCCGGCCGCAGCGGCGTGATGCCAGATATTCTGACTTCCTCGCAGCGACGAAGGTGCGAGCTCCTTTTCCTGAGCCCTGGCGGCCAATGGAGACTTGACGGCGCACTAAATCTGCGTTTGGCTGAACAGATGCAACCTCCATCTGTTGTGATCCTCGACCTCACAAGTGTGCGTCTGTGGCAAATCTGACTTTTTGGGGGTTCTTAATTATGGGATGGCAGTGCTCTTTTTGGAAACCCCATGGCGATGTGCGACTGTGCAGGCGATTTTCGCCCAACGGCCTTGTCTCATGTGCTCCAATGAACCTTTGTCACGCCTTCAAGCACTTTACACGCGTGGTGGACCGCACTTGCCTGTGGGCGGACCAGTGGTCACGTGACCTCGGTATTCCAAAGCTGTTTTTTTTTTTTTTTTTTTTGGGGGGGTGGGGGCGATCCTCTGTTATTCGCCCGAAAAGTACTTGCTGATTTTGTACTAAGGCCAAAGCAATAAAAGCATTTTGGCATCATCTTGGGGCCAAGGAACATTGTTGAAGTGAGTTGAGGAGCATCATTTAGATGAAAGGAGTGCTTTGCCGGCGTCTTGGCATTTCATAGGCAATTAACCTTTTTTACGGGGCCGTCAATTACTCATGGATTTTTGCTATTTGCATAAGGGCTCGGTTCCTATCCCACTGCGAATTACTCCCCCCAAAAAGTTAAAATTTTATTTTTGGAGAGAGCCCACCCCAGTTTTTTTGCTAAACTTTGCAGTTTGCAGATTTTGGCTATTCAGTCAGATCTCCTGCTATTGTATTGCTATATCTGTCTGTCTCTGAAGTTGTTTCTTGAAAGTTGACTTGCGCCAAGCTTATTGTGGTGGTCGTAGGCTATTTTCCAGCAGTCTTGAACGCAGCATTAAAGCTCTCTTCTTCTGTCTCTCCCACCAGGCTTGACAGAACATGTGACCGGTAGGTGGACTCCCTAAAAAGATTGGAAACAGTCAACACTAACCCCCTCTAGATGCGCCTCTTTTGGAATATGACTCACTCATGGGGCTCAGCTAGCTTCACCCCTTGGCTCCTCTCCCTCTCCCTTGTAAACTAGTAAAAGAAAAAAAAAAAAAAAAAAGTTTTACTTTTTGGAATACTTGACCTTAACGAGATTTCCTCTGATCATGGAGCCTCAATCGAACGCTCAGCTGCAGTCCAACCCCGTCGCCTCCCTCCTGCTGGCCGTCTCCTACGCTTGCCTCCTGCCCGTCGCCTGGCCGCAGCGACTCCCCGTCGACCCGCAGGCCGCGCCGGAGTACGCCCACTCCATCCGGCTGGACGGCGACATCATCCTGGGCGGCTTGTTCCCGGTACACTCGCGGGGTGACCGCGGCATGCCCTGCGGGGACCTCAAGAAGGAGAAGGGCATCCACCGACTGGAGGCCATGATGTTCGCCATCGACCTGATCAACAAGGACCCCGAGCTGCTGCCCAACATCACGCTGGGGGCGCGGATCTTGGATACGTGCTCCAGGGACACGTACGCTTTGGAGCAGTCGCTGACCTTCGTGCAGGCCCTGATCGAGAGGGACGGCTCCGACGTGCGCTGCGCCAACGGAGACCCGCCCATCTTCACCAAGCCAGATAAAATCGTGGGTGTGATCGGAGCGGCGGCCAGCTCCGTGTCCATCATGGTGGCCAACATCCTGCGTCTGTTTAAGGTAAGAGCAGACTCTCCTCGTACGCCTCTGGATGCACATCTGATTGTGTCTGACCTTGAATCTCTGCCTTGGCATCGTAGCATTGTGCTTGTGTGGGTATTCCCCGGGCACTCCGCCTTCCTCTCACATTCCAAAAATATGCATGTTAGGTTAATTCAAGACAAAAATTCAGCGACCCCCAACTGCCCCACCCACCCCCCACTATTATGCTGAAGGGAATTCTTAGTTCCTCTTCATTGAGCCGGTCCCATCTTGGGGTAATGAGGCAATGACACTTAGTGTGTGTGGTGGGGGGGGCGACAGAAGCTACGCAAATGCAGAAATTCTTCAATTGACATACTTTCGACCGTCCCAAACATTCACTCAATTACAGCTGAAATGTGTCAACAAGGCTCTTAACGATTTGCGAGCACGTGGGCATCCCTTTGTGCGCGGCGCGTGGGCCTAATTGAGCATCCCTTTGAGCGTTTGGTTTTGTTTGCTAGAGAGCGTTTTGCAAGGCCAACCCTGCATCATGAGGATATTTGTCAATTATGGAGGTTAAGTGTCGCTTTTGAGTCGTGGCGGGTTAAGTGTGATGTGGATGAGGGTTGAGGTAAAAATGCTCATCACAACTGCAGTGATGGGTTCATTATTGGCTGTGCTTTAAAGAACTACAAGTCAATTCTTCTGCGACACTTGCAAAACAACTGTCTGGTGCTATTGGACGCCAAGATTTACATATTAAACGCGAGCGACTCAGCGCATTTTAAGCCAGGATCTGTCACGACTCTTCACCTCATTTGCCTAATACGATTTACAGGCTTGTTTGCGAGCATATGTGCGTGTGTGCATTGTATGATGAGAAGCTCCACCTGTCTGTATGTGTGTCCACCGTGTTTGTGTTGCGGCAGCTTTAGCCTATGAATAAACTGCAGTCTGAAAATTGGGTGGGTGTGTATATATATATATATATTAGACTTTACACCGATCTGATCGGCGTTATCGGTATCGGCCGATAATTAGCATTTTATGCTGATTGGCTTTCACGTCATAAGTCGCCGATCCGATCAATGACGTCATCGATCGGCTCCGCACAAGACATTTAACTCCCCGTCTTGGTCGCGTATGAATCCAAAAGCTAGTTTATTTTTAGCCTCGTCACGTGTGTTGTTGCGCAGTACTGTAACTATCTGACGGCCAACAAAGTTTTTCCAATCTTGTCGGTCAAAAAACACGTTGTCGGTGTTGGACTATTTTGCGGTGTCTCAGACAAACAACACAAATTATTTGCAGTCTGTGCACAACTGAAGTACGTCGTGGGGAATGTCATCTAAATGCTTCAACACAAATTTGATCGAGCGCCTGAAGAATGTACACGAGGAGGATGCCGCATTCAAGCAACGCAGCGTGGGGGGGGAGAAAAGAAAAATGTCAAACGGAACCTAACTCTGGGCAACACCCGTCCATATAGCCGGGACCGTGAGAAAGTTAGCGTAAGCATGTCATTAATAGTATTTTATTCAAGTAATTTAAATACAATAAGTTAGCACCCATTATTTCTGTCAGTTGTAAAGTTGATTTGACCTAATCTATGTCAGTGGCCAATCCTTGAATGCCCCCAAGAGGTAATTGGTGTTTGAACTTTTGTCTAAAATGCTTGAGAACAATTTGAGCTGGGCTCCAGCACGCCCGCAACCCTTGCGAAGATAAGCTGTACAGAAAATGGATGGATGGAAGGATACAGTATAGCGTACACATGTATATACAATAAACGAACAAGTCACGTAAATAGACGCGTTGCTCCATCTTGTGATCAGATCGTCTATTGTTTTTTTATAAAACTTGCTACTCTGTGAACGGCCCCAAAAATCCTGATCGTGTAAAGATGTGTGTATATATATATATATATATATATATATATATATATATATGAGAGACATGGCCCGGTACGCTGCAGTAAGATGTTATTATTTTAAAATGGGCTAATCTGACAGTGCCAGTCACAGCGAAGGGCTCACAAAATGGAATGCGCGCGCTTGTGCGAGTGTCTGTGCGCTTTTGAAAGTGGTAGACAAAAGCGATTCAAACAACGGATTGTTGACCTCAAGTAAATAACATATTTGCAATATCCTGATGTCGGCGTGCGAGAAATGGCGGCTCGTCGTCTCCAAAGTGTAAACGAAACCGCTTGAAAACCACCAAATGTCTTTTGAATCGTAGAGACGCTCTTTTGATAGCATCTGTTCGCCATCAGCATCTGCATGCACTCCAAGTCGGTTTGTCTCTTGAACGAGATGAGATTTATTCTTAAAGCTGCGTCGTCCGATTTTCGGTCTTTGGACGCAAACTACAAACTTGTCAGGGAATTAACTTCCAACTATCAGTGTGCACTGATGAGACGATCTAGGATTTTATTATTTAGGGTTTCCTCTTGAAGTTTATCCTTATCAGTGCTTGGAAGTAAGCAGGCAGTGCAAAAAGTCAGTGGAGATGACATAAGACATTAAGATGGAACTTAACAATAATCCTCAAGGGGAAAGCCACCAGCAGCTTGTTTCATTTAAAAGGAAGAGTCTTCACTTTTGGAAATAATTTGCATAAAAAGCTCGGAAGCGTCAACTTGGTCAATGTATATGTAACGAGCAAACAGAAAGACGAGCATTAGGATACATATACAGTAGATGCAGTTTACTCATGGGTATATGTTTTTTGCAAGGGCAATTGTGACCATCCCCATGTATATCACGTATGTATAATACTGCCCCCAAGTGGCCAATAAAAACTGGCAGATGTAAAAAAAAAAAAAAAGGTTTGGAATGAAATGCAATGCAATTAAATGTCAGTCTCACTTCCAATTTCACCAGAAATGAAGGAAAATGTTAAGTGTCCTATGGATTCCATCAAGTTGCGTGAAAATTGCCCAAGTTGTTTCTGCATTATCCTGCAAAGTAACAGCCATAATAACATCATAAAATGGACCCCATTAGTGGAAGTTTATTGGACCCCTCCAGCAATCCCTTTACACTTGCGTCGCCGTTTTATGTGCATTAGTGTTTGTTTTTCAAGCATTCCAAGGCGGCGGTCAGTCACAAGAGGGAAGTCTTTCCCGCGGCCTTCCCCGCTCCGCACTCGCACCCTCTGCTGCGTTGCCTCGCATCTCATCTCGGCGTCATGAACATACGACGACCATCTTATCGCTTCCATAAGTCGGCCTTCTGCTCTCCTCTCCGTCTGTCGGGGGAATTAAGCGCAGCGCTCCGAGGAATACATCTGCATCTGTATCCCCGCAGCGTGACTGCTAAATCTGCCTTTCGGTTCTTGTTGGAAGACACTTGTACGCAGCGATAGTCTGCCTTGGAACTTTGAGGGATTGCTTGGACACAAAATTTATTAGTTTTCACAGCAATTGTCTGTTTTTCAGACCTTAACCTTCAAAATTGACAAAGCTTAGTGTTCCACAACCCGGCTCAAAAGAAAAAAATCAAATGTATTTTTTTCACTAAATAAAATTATTGACATGAATTGAGGCTGCAGCTAAATTTATTTGTTTTCTTTTTCCCGGTTTTATTGGACAATGTTTTCTACCTTGAAAACTGGCAGCTAAAACTTTAAATCGCTTCACCATTACCTGTGGAAAAAATATCCATCAATAAGTGCAATCTGAAATACATACATGCCATTATATATGCACAGTCTTCACAATGCGCATTTATAATAGATGGAGAAAGTCCACACACCCCTGCCAGTGGCAGTTTTTTTTATTAAAATAATATTGGACCGAGATCAGTTTTCAAAACTTATTTTCAACCATTAACATGACCTATAACCTGTACTCTATTGAGAGGGGGAAAAAATGAATGAATATTTTTGGGAGGGGAAGTAAAGGGAATTATGAACAGTTCCAAATACCAGTTAGCACAAAATTCAGGTTTCTGTTCGAAAGCTCAATAAAATGGCAGGTAAAAGCCAAATTGAACCTCTGAACTTCATTTAGGATTGATCAAAAGCACAAAATTGTAGCATGTGTGTGCTGACTCTCATTTAACATGAGTTTGAATGTGATTGGTTAATTCTGAACAGACACATCTCCAGTTATAAGAGGGTGTGCACACTTTTGCAATCACATTGACGGTGGCCCTCAAATATTTTTCCAGGTGAATTTTACAGTTGGTAGGTCAACAGGAAGTAAAGGGGATAAAAGAGGAATCCTCCAGAGCGCAACGCTCTACTTTGCATTTGTTCGTCAAGACACTGTACGTGAAGAGGTTGATGATGACTGATGGTGGGGATGAAGAGTAGGAAAACTCATTAGATCTTCAGCTTTATGTCGACACGCAGTTTGTTTCCTGGCGTGCTCCCGCGGTGATCGAATCTTGACTAACAAAGGCGCGCTAACGAGACTGCGCAGTGATGCCACCCTTAATGGTCCTCCCGGAATAATGTATTACTGCTTTTTTTGGGGGCCTGACGATTCATTTATGCAAGGCCAAGATGTTGATTATAGGAATCTGCTATAAATCTCCTCTATTCGCTCAATAGTGCTCATACTGAATAAGTGCTCTTCGCCTTAGATAAGAATATTCAAACTGCGCCAAACTCGGCCTCTTTTCCCCTTGTTAAAAACGTCCCAAAACGCAGTGCAACAGTAAACTCTGCAGACCTGTTAGCGGTCCATTACGCACTCGTGTGTGTATGTGTGTGTGTGTGTGTGTACACACACACTAAATGAAAGTTTAATCAAGTTCTCTGATGAGAAACAGGAGATCATTACATTTACGTGCAGTCAAACTGCTGACTGTGAGTGTTAATGCGTACAATTAACCTGAGCGTGCACGCGCCCCAATGAGAGCCGGACAAGCTCGTCCCCAACGGATTTAATTGAATTGTTGTGTTTACGACGTAGGATAAGAAAAGCTTTAATCAGGTGAGCTCGAAACACAAAGGACTAACTTCCCAGATTCATTTTGGAGGAGAACTTTTGACTTGGACACTGACCTTTTTAAAGTGCGTCTTTTCGGCAGCTTGTCACACCTGGCGGAAGTATTCAGGTCATCTTTCTGTCCACTTAGCCTTCACTTAGGGAGCAGCTAATGGGTGTGACATGTGGCGCCAGACTGACACTTGCTATAGAAAGGTCTGCAGTAAGAAAACGGAGCTGCTGTTGAATGTGACACTCACAGCTGAGACCAGTGTTGGGCGGAATGACCGTAAAATGTCACGACATTCATTAATCAAGAAAATATGACCCAAGTGACCCAATTTAGTTTTTTGCGATATGACGTCACTCGGCCAATAATTTTTGAATTCTTTTTTTGTTTTTGTTTTTTGCCCTGTGCGCAAAAAGTTGAAGTTTACTGTCAAACTAAACCTAAAATTAAATGATTGCCCCTGCAATGATCAAGTTGTGAACATAAGTCAAGGAACAAAAGTGAGATGGAGGGCCAGATCTGGTTGAGATGAAGACAAAAATAAACAGTGCAGGTTTTATTCCCACATTTATCTGATTCTGATACACGATAGATGAATAGCAATGACGCATAAATTTTTAGGTGAATTTAGTGACAATCACTGACAGAGTACCATTCAGTTGGATTTGTCAAAAAGATTTGAGTTTAATTTTTAACCATGTGCAGTACATTTGAACTGAAACATTTGTTGGATTTTATGTTTTTAAGCACAGTGCTAATGTTGAAACTGCATAATGTTAGTGACTTCTGAGAACATGAAATTAACGTTTTACAAATAAAACGTCTGTGCTTTATGTTAGGGTGGTATTTGGAGTTTTTTTTATTTTTTATTTTTTTTGAGGTAGTACTTGGTTCAAAAAGTTTGAGAAACCACTTCTGTGACCCATTGACACTACCATGTCAATCACCAGACTTAAACCCAATGGAGAATTTTTCTTAACTCTGGCTTGACTTTCTGCCATCCTGGTGGGCCAGAATGCAGCATTACCTCATTGGATTGTTTGGGAGCATAGGTGACAAATTGAACGCGTGGGTGAGAAGTTCAACACGACGCCGTGGGGCCACGTGGGTGAAGACGGCGCCCCCCCCCCCCCCCCCCCCCCCCACCGTCTCCATTCTCAACTGTCGCTCAATTGTCGAGTCGGGTTTGATACCCTTTTAAAAGCACCAATCTAAAATGGATCAAAGGCAGGCGCCTCATGGATTATTTCTGACTGGGTTGCAGACGGCAAGTGCGAGGGAGAGAGTGAGAGAGGGAGAGAGAGAGGGATGGAGGTAATAAAAAAAGTTCAAATGTATTTTTAATTTTCAGAATGGGAGAAGAGTGCTCGCTAAACTCTGCCTCCTCTTTCAAGCAACGTTTTGCGATGACAAGGATGCATACTCTGAAGTTGAAACACCCCAAAAAGTTCAAAGAATTAAAAATGTACTGTTTTTTTATTTATTCCTCCCATTATTAAAAAAAATAAAATAAAAAATAAAAAGTAGGCCAGATAAGGAGAGGATGGAGCTTTGGAATGGTGTCTCATGAGAGAGTATTTTCCAAAATAAGCCCCAAATAAATAAATATCTATCATCGCTTGCAATGAGCACTAGTTAACTTTTTCACTAGCTCGAGTTCCCCCTCTCATCTGTTTGCAATAAATGTATTTTCCTGTCTACTTTGCCGTAACTATTTGCCCGTATTCGCTAACATTTGTGCAAATGGCAAAATGAAAAATATTTGGAAAATATGAATATCCCAACTAACATTTTAGTGTAATTTGGCCCCTTTCTTGACTCTACATGGCTCCCTGTCCACTTGGTAATGGGAGCAGGCGGACGAGCGAGCCGAGGAGTTCACCAAGAGCACTGCGCGGAACTCGGGGGGCCGAGGACGGCACCGTAAGAGGTGTTGTTGCATCTCGCCGCGGTGTTGCATTAGATCAGACAGGAGAAGTGGGAGGGAAAAAAAAAACAAACAAGTTTAAGTGTTTGGCGTCTCCACGTCCGTCCGCCGTCTTCTGTTCCTGCCGCCGTTCACACCAACAGCGGCGGCGTGTGAAGCACGGGCGCAAAATAACACTGAAACTGAAAGAGGTCCTAAAAATCTATAAAAGTGTTCGTGTTGACTGGAAGTACGCTTTAAAATAGAACTCCTGGAACATAACTGGATATGGCACTTCCTGACCATGCATTATTTACACGCGCCATTCGCGTTTGTCTGTTGCAACAGCGGTTATCAACATTGATTTATCGATAGGCTGGCGCTAAAATGGGAAGATTATTTATAGTATGACGCGGTGGCGGGGTGGGCGAGGTGTTTGTGTGCGAGATTAGCTGTTGTACATTAGCATGACAGGAAGTTTTTTTTCACCTTTTAATTGCCGGAACACAGTGCATCTACAATCTTTCAAATTGGGTGTGTCAACTAGCAAGTATGAATTTTCTAATTGTATGTTGTACTTTGTTTGTGGTTAGTAGTGCTCATTTGCTAATAGAGAGAAACATTTCAGTTTTTTGACAAAAAAACCCAAAACAACCTTGACATGTCCAAGTACAGGTTTTGTTACCATGACAGCCCACATTTCCAACCCGTCTTGCAATCATTTGCAGCCATCAGTCCGCTTTCTTCCGCTTATCCAAGGACACGTCGCGGGGGCAGTAGCTTCAGCAGTGTTTGTTTGAAAACGACAGCAAATCGAGCAACCTTTTGTTGTTATTGGGGACTTCGGGAGTCTTTTAACACTCCAGATTAGATGTTCACTCCATCTGCAGATGAATGGCGCACGTGCACAGCCACTGCTGTCTTGTTTAACCATATGCAAATGTACTTGTCAATGAACATTTACCACATGTCCAAATAAAAACCCTTTCTTGCACTTTCCCAAACAGATTTTTCCCCATCCGCATCCCACGCGGTGCAGCTCTAAACAGCCCTGGTGCAACGGCGTGCCCATGTATTTTTAATGGCCACGCTGGAATCCCGGCTTTGAATAATGCAGTGACGATGAGAGAGAGAGAGAGAGAGAGAGGGCACGATGAGTGCGAGGGAGGGGAAGGGTGTGATAGAGATGTGAGGAGAGGACGAAAGAGAATAGATGGCGTGATATGTGGGCGTTGAAGTCATCACAGCGGCGAGGGGAGCAGAGTGAGAACTCTCACCTCGCTACAGCTATTCCTGGCGTCCTTCCCAAATCCTGTTATTTCATCACCCCTTTCCCCTCCCACTTCATCCTTTTCATTCCAAGCGCCACCATCCTTCTCTTCCCAAATCTTTTAAGACATTGACATATTACCCACAACTCCAGTGCAATGTTTTATTTTAATTTTTTTCTGAGTAATTGCCTATTGAGGATGGGGGCAGATGCTCCTTCGCAGATTCATGACTCGGGGTCACAAAAGGGGCAAAATAGCGGTATGGCACAATATATGGACAGCCTGCAGGCAAATGTTGAGAAATCAAACGATTAATATGCACGAGCCCATGTGCAAAAATATTTTCGTATGCATTTTTCAATATTGCAGTCCGTCAAAACTTGAAATTCTTATCCATTGTATTAAATAGATGTTATGCCATTAGAAATGCAAATTGATCAAGCACGCTACTGAGTGGTAATTCTAGTTTTATTTTTCTATTATTGTTAATAATTCATCCTTATGCCTCCACAATCCAGGGGGAACTGGTCCGTATAATGCGTTTTAGTTTTACTGTTATATGGCCAGGAGTTGTAATATTTCAGTACTTGGCACTGCTGCATATTGTCTGCATGTGTATATATATATATATATATATATATAGTCCAATACATATATACAGTGGAGCATTGAATTGGTTTTGCTGGTGCTTTATCAATTGTGTACAATTAAAAGACAAATGTAAGCTTTCAGATACTCTCAGTCGAACTAATTGCGTTTCAGGAGTTGCCAAGGAAACATTCATATTTTGTCAGCAAAGTTGACTTTTGTACATGACTGCCGCCTGCCAGTCGTCAGTCACCTCACCAGTGGCGGTGACTCACGCTCGTTGCCTCATTTCCTGTTGGCATCTCGCCATTTTTAAGTTTGGCTGGGAGAGATGATTAATTTGAGCGCATAAGTGACGAAAGAAACCTTCAGGCATCTGTATTTTAGTATTTGTTGTTTATATATTTAATATCAGCAACATCTGTGGTAATTAGGCTGACATTTAGAATGGCTTTGATGTAGTGAGGATGAAAGTTTCTGGTCTACGTAGTTTGTGCTTTGATTTGGCCAAATTGTCCTCCTCTTTCTGGGGGGAAAAAAGAGAATTGTGGATCCCCCAACTCTAGTTGCTATGGTAACCAATTTACAGTACAGTGTTTCTCCTGCATAATTGCATTTAGTGTAAAAACTCACATTTGCTGTTTTTATGCTCCCGGGCCAAAACCCTGTTTGGTATAAACTTTGCGCTTTGACGCCACCTTCTCTGTCCTCGTCACTGAGTGAATCACTAGCGCCTCTGCTGGTGGTGGCCAAGTAGCGCATTCCATTTTGCCTCAATCGCTTCAAGATATGATTGATCAACCACTGCTGCCACTTTGCATTGAATACATTTTGCTCAATCTTTGCATACCTAATTGTTTTTATTTCAAATTGTTCGATTAATCGCAGCAAGACTTGTGGGAGTTCCTGTTGAGCCAATTTCGAGCGTTTGCATCATTGTATTGCAACACTTGAATTTGCATTTCTTTTCCTAGCCATACGATACAAGTTTATCTGACTGCCTAATGGCAGCTGGCAAATTGTCATCCTCCATGTTCGATGACACCTTTTGGCAAAGCGGCCGACAAAATCCTTTTGGATGTTTTTGTTTTTTCTTCTGCGTGGCTACCACCACCGCTCGAATCCATTAAAAAAAAAAAAAAAAAAAAAAAAGGCAGCTTTTATAGCGAGGCGTAAATCTCTCGGAGCACGTTTCACTCGCCGCCTCAGCGGGGATTTAACGGCTAAGACGAGACGAGTCCTTCCCTCCTCTCACTGAACGCCGTCCAAGTGGAGCTGGCCTCGTGCCAGATGTTTCCGCGCACTAAAACCACTTTGGTTCACACATTTAAACACATACACTTGCTCTTTTCTTGTGCATACATCTGAATCATGTCCAGCCTTTCAGTGTCTGAATTCTATTTCTTGGCGATTTAGTTAGGCTGGAGGCTTGCACTTTAAATGTACTGGCAAAACTACAATTGTGTATTTTAACTCCACTGCATATTTTGGGAGTTATTAAACACATTAAAGTGTTTTTCAATTCTTAACATTTATTTGTAAAAACAGACCCACTCTGGACTGATTTGTGGAAAAAATAGACAATTGACCAAGTTTGGACATGTTTTCACCAGGCAGAGACAATCACATGGGCAGAATACACTGTTACTGTATATTATATATTGTACGTAACTAAAAAGGATTTTAATTGAAAATTTGTACATTGTAACAATCAAATTCAATTAAATGCATGAAATCTTTTGTAGCTTTTTTATTTTTGGGAAATTTTTATAGTTTATGACAAGTCAAAGAAATAAACCGCTGCACCTGTCGCAGTAGGGTTGGCACACAAGCTAGCGCTAACACATTACAAGTGACCTGGCTGGTCCACCAACAAGTATTCAGACCGTTATAGAAGCAAACAAAGGGTCACCACGGTAACGAGAGCAGCATTAATTTGTTTTAACCAATGTTGGATGATAACATAGTTCTGCTTTATCATTAATCATTTTGATTACTGGCGCCATTTCCATCCTTCCCCTGAAATGAAATGAAATCGTCTCACCTTTCAGTCGAGAAATGGCGGGATTAGACTTGCAAAAAAAAAAAATCATAATTTGATTCCTTAGCAAATAAATGAGTCATTCAGCTTCCTCAGCCAAGTGTTTCATGTTCACTTCACTTCCTGGCCAAATCTTGTGACAATTTCCAAGCTTTTTTAAAAAAAAAAAAGGTTTTAATTCTGCGCAGTTTAGCTAAGTGTGTAAAAACAAGGTTTGACATGCATTCAAGTTAAGATGTGACGGAAATATACACTGCTTTGGGTCTTTTAAAGGTGCGGCTTAATGTCAGCTTAAGGCTCCTACTGAAGTGACGATAAGAGGAAGACGAAGTGACAGCGTGCATGCTTTACATGACACCGAACAACAACAAACCCGATTCCGTCTCCTTACTTCTGTCCACTGGAAAATGAAAAGGGACTTCGGATACAAAAAAAGAAGTTTTTCACGCAACCGAAATTGTCAATGGCGCAATACTGTGACCCGTAATATTGGTCCAGCGTTTTACAAGCTGTTATTCAAAGGCTTAGTAATTGTGCCGAAAGGCATCCTTTGCATACGTCTCAAGCCCAAAAGTCCATTAAGTGTATATGTCCAAGTGAAAGGATGCTTTTAATAGCCTGAAGCCACACGCACTGCGCCAACAACAATCACGGCGCTTACGGGAAGTCCGCAGTGAATAATGTCCGCCGTTAGGGTGAGCAGCAGAAGCCGGCGAATAAAAATGTCCGTGTCAGCGAGATTGTCTTTGTGTAGGTAGGGTACACAAGTTTATAGGGCGAGCAAAGTGAGTTAGGCGTCTGCATTACACCTGCCAGCTGGGCCCCTCCTCCCCCGCTCAAGACCAGACACAAGAACTCTTCATCGGAGAACTAAAAATACAGTTCTGGGAGTCAGAGCTTAATGAGACTTTAGTTCTGTAGCTAGGATATTTAAAAAAAAAAAAAAAAAAAAAAAAAAAAAAAATTAAGCTGGGATAGACTCCAGCTCACCACTAATGAAGATTAGCACTGTACAAAATGATGGATGGGTGTGGTAGGGCACTCATTGAAACACATGCAAATGATTCAAATTATACCATGAAATGTTTTTTTGTAAGACATTTTTATAGGGGGATTAATTTAAAGTTTCCCAAACTTTTTAGTCATATTTAAAAAAACAAACAAAAAACAAATTTCTATGATCCATAACGTTTAAGTCGGCTTGCTTAATGCTAACACAATACAAAACACAGCTGGTATCAATTCTGTAGTAGTTGGAGGCCTTTAAGCAAGAGATTTGAACACAGTGCAGCACATGTAGACAGAAAATATAACAATACTTGCCGGCATATATTCTTTATCCTCTGCGCATAATGACTAATATTACAGCGGCTGACTGAGTCACTTAGTTGTGAAACTCCTTCATTTATGAAAGTCTCTTATACTGCCTCCTGGTGGCCATGGTGTGCACACCAGAAGAACACAATGTCAATGGGCTTTGAAGCATGAAATAATGCACGTTTAATTCTTGACATTCTAATCAATAATGCTGTAGCTGCAAATTACAATACTGCAGGGTGCCATTTTACCAAGTAAAAAAAAACAATTACAAAAAATGTTTGTTGGTATTTTTTGTGGCGACGGAACAGAGTAATGGCATTTCCGCAAGTCGAGGCAACGGCTTGCCACAGTTAATCCTAATGATTCATTTGTGTCTCATTAACCTCACACTCAAGAATAGGATGCATATTAGCTGTTTGTGTGATTTAAAGTATCTATCACCTTCTCCCTGTATTCCCCTGCTGGATGTTATGTGGGTTATTTTTGAGCCATTCCTCTGTAATATTTGTCGGTGTGTGTGTGCGCGCCTGGTCAAGAGGCCTGAGGGATCCTGATTAATTTATCCACCAATTGCCGATAAACAGGCCGCCTTGAGACATGAAACACGCCCACGAGTGCTTCCCCGCGCACGCAGTTTTTTTTTCCTTCTTCTTCTTTTGGAAAGCCACGGATGTAAAAACAAACTCATCGTTGGCATGCGGCGCACGTGTTTTGGGTGTGTGTGTGTGTGCGCGCGCGTCCTCCTCGGAGAGATGCACAGATGCAGCGCACGGCAAGAAGGGGCAAACGGAATGAAAAGAGCAGAATGTGTCGAGTTGAGCTCCTGTCAGATTTCTGCTGCCGTAGCAGCTTTTTGACACTTTTGTGTGTGTGTGTGCGTGTGTGTGTGTGGACAATGCGTCAGGTGCAGCCAGTTGGCAAAACCAATATAGTTCCTACACTTGCAGTCATTCAAGCCTCAGCTGCATTATACTTTTTTTATTTATTTCTTTTTTTATATGAAATAGAGTGGTGCCTTGATAAGTTTAATTTGTTCGGCAACCACGCTTTTGACTGAAAACACTTGTATCTCAAAGCATCTTTCCATGTTGAAATGAATGGATATTCCATTAACCTGTTCCACCGTAACAAAAACCATAGCACTCTATAATGTACTTTATAGAAACATCAGTAATGACTTAATTAAACGGGATGTAAATAATTAAACAGATTTTGACACATTTGTTTTGCTTCAATTCGATGTACATTGTGCCGCTCCTTTTAGTGTGCACCATAGCCACCTGGGGGAAGTACAATTAAATGAATAAACATTTAGTTTTATGAAGAAGTTTACTTATTTAGTTAACCGCACACAAAAAATCTTTCCCCCCCCTCATTGTTAGCTGCTACTTTATTTTTGGAAGTCAAGAGACATTCCTGGAAATGAACTTCTAAGTGCCCAGGGATGTGTAGGGGGAGGTGGTCATGTGACAGAAATGTCACTCTCCATCCAAGCAAACAGGATGATGTGGATTTAAAAAAAAAAAAAGTTTTTATTTTCTGTCCCTCCCTCTCTCGCCTGTCACTTTTCCAAGAGGAGTTTTTGACTCATTCCATTATTTTGGATTTCTCTCGATTTGGCTGCATGTCAGTTTGCATTTAAGTCTCTTAATGCCCACTAAACAGAAATGTTGCCATCAAGGAAGCGACTGTCCACGCATTGGTCTAAATTTTCGGTTGAATGCGGTTTTATGAATTGAGGTGCTAAATTACTTGTCTTGAGTTTTCCTGGCTGGTCCTGCGATATAAAAGTAGTGGTAGTTAAATAGGACAACTACAGTTATTTTCACCTTAGTACAAGCCAGTGTAGCATCACAATGACCCTCTCCACATCCTTTGGTCACTTCTCCCCCCACCACATTAATGCCATGAAATATGTAGTCTCGATTTATTTAAAAAAAAAAAAAAAAAAAAAAGTTCTCCATTCTGTCCTCTTATTCCTGCCTGGCAGTAATTATGACTGCCTAATTGGCACTACAGGGGCCCTGAAAGAAAGTGTGTATGTATGAATATGTATGTACGAGGGCTTTCTCAGCAATTAATGTGAATACAAAGCAAAAGCCGCATTGCCAGCCGCCGCAATGAAGGTTAGCTCGGAATCAAACGTCTTGCACTGACATGCATACATACCACGCGGACGCCATAATGGAAATTAAGTCCGGAGTGTTTATTTGTGCTTTTCAAGCTGTCACAATGTGCTGTACCTGCTTGACAAATTTAATATATTTTGTGCTTGCAAGCGATTTCTGGCCCACAGCAATAATTGAACCGTTTATGCACTGTCCTAGCGCTATTTATAGCGAGGGGGAAGATGCAGGAAAGTGACGGAGGCTCTGCACGTCCTGTTGAAAAATTCATCAGTGGTGCCTGAGTACAGGTGGCCTGCGGGAAGGCAAGGACTCGTGGGAAAATGGAGCCGGTAGCGTGCTCCCACCCTTCACGGGTTTGTCAGGACCCTCAAGATTTCCACTCGAAAACTGTTGGTTTAAAACGGTTAATTGGATGAATGTGTAAAATTCATTTTAATCATTTCAGGGTTAGTGCATTTTTAAGACAGTGTAGGCTGACCGCCTTGATCGAGCTTGGGAAGAATTATTTGAACTCTAACTTTCGAGTACCTTTTTAGGTCCAGAAAGAGCAAGGTGTTAAGGGTTCAAAGGCACAATATTTGACAACTCACGCAAACTACATCATACATATGACATTTTTTTGTTCATAACTGTAGAGGTGCTTCAATACAACACATCAAATCTCAAATGATTGTTTCGACTGCTTCCCCTTCCCTTCTCATGCAATGGACTATTCCACCTCACTGCGCCTGTGCAGACTTCATTCAGGGAGACGAAACAAACTGGCGCGGTTGTGAGGAAAATTTGCTCCAAATGAACACGCAAGGTTTTATATCTAACCCTAAACCGTCTCTAAAAACTGGACTACCAATCGAAAATGGGATGTGAGATTTAAGATCTGCTTCAAACATGAGGTCAGAAAATACCAATTTACCCATTGTAATTGTCAGGCTGCTAATTTAATTGAATGGAAATGAATTTAAGTCTGACTTGGTCAGTCCCTCACCAGCCATCAACCTCACCGCAAAAATAAACTAATAAACTGTTTTGCTTGACTTCTGGATTCAAAAGAAGTTATTAAGGAACTTTTTGTCCCTCCCTACAAGGTACAATGATGTAACCATCTTAGTGTAGTGGAAGATTCCAATGATACCAAGAGCAACAGTGGGACATTCCATCTCCAGATGGGAAATACAATATTTATTAATACAGCCAATTAATAACTAGAGAGCCAAGGGAGATTTTTTTGGGGAAACAAAAGGTAGAAAAGTCAAACAGAGCAGCAGAAGGACCCCTCGATAAAGTGCTCGTGCTTGATCACACTTCCCACATTGTCTGGCCCTCGAGCTCTCTTGAAGTCGGAGCTCGTTCAATATCGTAGATGTGCTCATTTACACCCACAGGCCTTCGGAAAGCCAGAGGGCCGCCACCAAAACCAGCCGTCTGCACAGAAACTCGTGCACACGCAGCGCGGCTACGTGAGAAGGTCCCGCTTGGCCTGCGGCTTTTTAATTCTCTCATCCTGTCGTGGCTGACTGGCACCTCCGAGGCAGGCGCAGACACACGGACGCCAAGTTTAGTCTCTCAGAAATCAACCGGCTGTCGTTTTTACGATACCTGCGCACACCCCGAACAAAATAAGTCCGCTGTCTTATCCGCGAGAACGCGCACACGCTCGCACATTAGCTCCTGGCGAAAGTATTCCTATCAGCGCTCCGTGTTTTCATTAGGTGTTTATCGTCGCCCCGGACATTGAAGTGAAGTTTTTGAGGGGGCCGAAATTGAGTTATAAACTTAAATTCTCTTTGTTAGAACCAATCTAAGTCGAAGTGCTTTTATGAGACAATGCCCACAGATGAGGTTGCAATGATGTTTTGGGGGATTTTAAGACGGTGCAACTCCACCTTTTAGCAGTCTTATGACTTCTCGGCTATCTGCTCCAATGTAAGTGTCCCCTCTATCCTCCATTTGGTCTCCTTATAATCTAATCCATTATTTTCCCTGTTGGCAGGCTGCCCCCCACTGCGCTAAGGCTGTTTTTATCGTGGCTGTTGGGCTGTGAACATCACAGCATCACCCAAAGCAGATGAGCCTTGAAATCCATTTTGGAGGAACAAGAAATCAAAAAGTTGTTATTTTTGTGTCTCGCCATCCAGCTCATTTGCTCCTTTTCGTCGACCACAACTCCCGCTTTGGCATCCTTCCCTCTCTCCTCCCCCTCCATCCCCTCCCTCCTCCCTCCTCTCGCTCCACTCACCCGTCATATATATTTCTTGTTTTTGGCAAATGAGATCGCCCGCTCCCAGCGGCATACTTTTTTTTCCCCCTCCATTCAGTGAGCTTGTGAATGACAGCCGCTTTGTTTTGTGTTCCCTCCGTTTGTCATAGCTAATAAATTCCAAATGGAGGAAGATGGAGAATAGGATGTGAGGGAATGATGGGAACTGAAGGGGAGGCTGCAGAGTGGAGTTGAAGGGCAGTTTAACCTCATCTGGAAAACAAAAAAAATGGAATGTTTGAAAATCAACAGTTCTTAAAGATTGAATGCAAATGTATTGAACTTTAGAGTTAAATACGACTTAACTGTAGTTGGGCAATTATTTTGCATACTACTAGAGGGAGACTGCGTGCTACTAGTACCATATATTGAAAATCACTAGTTTAGGGGTTAGATTAGGGCTCGACTGATACGGATTTTTTTTGTTGTAAATTCAGATTTTTGGCAATGAGTTACTGGTATTTGCCAGTTATACTAGCAGGGCAATTGGTGTACTAGTGGGATACTAGTAGGCCTGCAAAGTGTTAGATTTGGTTCTTTGGCGTGGCAACAGTTGGATAAAAATGATAAATGTGAGTCAGAGCACAGCTGTGGTTAAAGGCTTCACATGAAAAAGAGGGTGTTTGTTTCAAAGCGTGACCGTGTCGCAAGTGTGCGGCGTCCCTCTGCAGAACCGTACGACGACGCTCGCACTTTTGCATGTCATCGTCTGCTTAAGTGATGCCAGCCAATGTGCCTCCCGGGGGCTCGGAGTGTTAATTGGCCTTCAAAGTTAACACATCAATGACGAAATGGAACGTGTGTGTTTGTGTGTGTGTGTGTGTGTGTGGGGGGGGGGAGAGGAACATCAAGAGCGTAAAGATGCTGTCAGTTTTCTTCAACTTTAAGTAATTATTGTGAATGCCTAATCTGTCATTGTTTCACCTCCCTTCTCATGCAATGGACTAGTCCAAATTGGAGCATGCGTAAGTGTATTTGCGGGCTTTTACTCACCGAAAAAGACAAATGAAGTGGCTGAGGGTCGATAAACTGCAGCAAACAGGAAGTGAACCCCTGAGTCAGCTAATTAATGATTATCTAATCGCGGATGTACGAGTCAACCGGTGTCGTTTGTTCATTATGTTGTCATGATTATTAATGGGGAAACAATCATGAGAGGGGCTGAATGGACTTTGGGGCTGAACAGGGGAGGGGGGAAAAAAATGCTGTTTTCACTCAATACAATAATTCGAGTCAACTCATCCAATTCCGTACAAAATTTGGGTTTCTGCTCACATTTCGGGCCAAATGACTCGGACACGCTTCAGCGTTCCTCCGACTCCATCGGCGTGTCGTTTTGCACGAATGTATCAACACCTAAAAGGTGACCTTTTCAAATGTCGTGCTGCTCGACATATTGCATTTATATATATTTTTCACACACGCGGTTTACAGGCATTTACACACATTGTCACTGTGATACACGCTCCAATAGAGATCGTTTCCATCCCTGTACCCGAGGCGCTCGATTGTAACTGCCTTTGAAAAGCAGTAGACTATGATCAACACAAGCTGCATTGGACTGTTGAGGTTTCGATAAGACGCAGAGGGTGAGCTTCTTGAATAATTAAAGGTGGAGGGGGAGAAAATGCAGAAGCAATCTGTGAGTGAGACAATGGACGGAAATTAAGAGGAGAGAGGTTGAAGAAGCGATACCGAGGCAGAAAGCTGAGCTGTCAAGGTCTCATCAGAGCAAACGAAGTCAGGCCTTGGTGCATCAACACCTCCCACTAATAACACTGGATTAATCACAGGCACGCACACCTGACAGCGATGGTTATCTATGGGCACGTTAAATGGGATCTGCGGACTTATCAGGTGTATTGCGCTGATTTGTTTGCCTGAGCGAGAATGGAACGCTTCCCCCCCCCGACCAATACACTTTACCCTGCGGCCTACTGATTTTTGCATATCACTTTGACTTTAAACAAAAGTACTCACGAGGGATGCACCAGTAGCTGTAATTTCAAACTGTACGAGTACTTGCGTTTGCCGACTCGATATTTGGTAATGCCATTGCATCTTGCAATTGTGAGGAAATGTATTTATTTTACCGTAATCAAATATTGTTCATAAAGACAAACACATTCTTGAACGTAGCATAATTTCGCTCAAATAGAAAACTTTTTAAAGTTGTATCTTTACATTTTAACATCCAACTGCGTGTGTTTAAAATGTAGCTTGTAACACAAGGTATTTCAGTTGTGGTGTTTCAGTCTGAACACTAGGGGGCACTAGCTGTGCACTTCTTCTCGCTCTGCCTGACTACAGAATTAATCCCACATTGCAAAGCAAAATAAACAACAAAATCAATCATTACAACGGTGTGATTGTATTGTTAACCAAAGCATTCCAGTACAAGTTAATACATGTATGCATTTTTCTCATATTGTACCGAAATAAAGTTCACTTTTATTTACAGTGTCTCTGAACGCAACGGCTCACGAAGCGGTTTCGTGAGCTGTGAACGGAAACATGAATGGCGGCTGCGCTGAACTGCAAGCCGGCATTAATTACATGACCAAACGGCTAAAGAAATAACGTAGAAACAACAACAAAAAAGTTTAAACATCCATTTTGTAGCGCACAGTTTGCAGTCGCCGTCCTTAAAGTATCAATACTTGGATTCGGTACTGTTGTCAAGTGATTTTCTTCAATGCTGTAGAAATATGCATTAAGAAGTCTACCAAATCAGAGCAAGATATAAAATGAAGCTGAGGTTATATTGGTAGACAGTCTTCAGTTTTTCCTCCTCATTATGAGTTGTTGCGTCTTCTCCAAGCAAAAACGAGCCTATTGATCTTGAATGTCACACACGTGCTGGTGGACGTGCTGAGGCCCTCCTGAGTTGGACATTCGTCGACGCAAGCCAGAGAGCGGGCCCTGTCTTTTTTTTTTTTTTTTTTTTTTTGACCGATATCTGACCTGAGGCATCTAGGTCAGCAGGTGGACGTGTATGTAAGACTCTTATTTTCGTAACGAGACTTCTGTTGAACTGAGCCGTGGCCACGCTCTCATACTCTCTGGCATTGTACGCCAACGCGTCCTCTTTTATTCTCCAGCATCCCTTTCATCTTTGCTCCCTCAACACACCCGCTTGCTCTCTTTCATTGTTATGCCCAAGCCTCCCAGTGTGTCACGCGGGGGGGGGGGGGGGAATATCCCAAATTGGCTTGGCTGCCACTTTTTAAGGATGCATTTATCTTATGCATAGTCATACAAGACTTATTTGGGAAATGCTATTTTTTTTTTTCCACAGTTTAAGTGAGCGGTTTAAGTCGGCCTGTCTAACTGCATTTAATCCGCCAAGGAGATCAAGGTCCTTGTAGGTGTGTGTGTTTGTGATGGATTGTGACTGCGTGTGTTCTGAAAAGAAGGATCTGTTAGCTGTCAGCTGCTGATGTCTACCTGGATGTTAATTGGCATTTCTGACTAACCTTTTCCAGTCTGGATTGAGCTTGCTGTCCATCAGGACCTCGTCGCGCATTCTTAATGTGTTCAGTAAAATCCCCAGAGGCCAATTTTCACGAACAAAGACATTAAAGCTGGTTAGCAGACGTGCATGTTCCCGAAATATAACTATTGGCTATTTTACGATGCTTCAACTCTTCAATTTTCAACTGGTCTGTTTTTGACATTTCGTTGCATTTGTTAAACAACAAAAAGTCTTTGTAATAGACACTGAAGGACTTTTCTTTGTTAAAAATAGTGGTGCTTTGTGATACAAGTTTAAGTTGTTCTGCGATACAAATAACATAATTAAATGGAATGTAAAGAGTCAAACAGTTTGTGCATCCTGATTAATTTCTTGCTGCTTTTTCTGGTGTGCGCAACTTGGCACCAGGGGGCAGTATACTAGTCATAGATGCACAAACTAAATTTTACTCAACTGCTGTGACTCAGTAATTTGCAGTAGCATTAGTTATTTTTTCACAAAATATATGCCTGAGAGTATCATTGTCTGTCTACATGTGTTGCTGCACCGTTGAAATATCTGTTCTTTACAGCGTTATCACACCGCTACATAGATGCTATCCTGTTCCTGGTGTTTCCCATTATGTGCTAGCATTAAGTTAGTTTTTTGGTTTAAATGCACGGTCATTTTTTCTTTTGTTTGATGGTAAACTTCAACTGTGATTAGTGGCATGAAACACTTGAAGTCGCTCTTTTGAAGATTTGTTCACTATGCTAAATGACAGCTCGTATCGTGAAAAACTCAAGGCACCACTATATTTGTGGTACATGGGTCAAATGGGCAGAAGTGTGTGTGAGGCCCGCGTCAGGGTCTGATATTGCCTTGAGAGCGCCTATCAAGTAGCAGCACCTCGACACACAAACCACAAACACCCTGAAAAACCTGTTCACGCGGGACTGGCTAATTGAAGAGCGCTCATTGATTGGCAGGTTATTTGAGATTGCAAGTGCTTGGAAATCTATATAACCAGTGGTACCCGTGTCTGTGAGAGAGAGAGAGAGAGAGAGAGAGAGGGGGAACATGATCGTGTGTGTGTCTGTGACAGCCAGACAGACTTCACTGATTGTACACACTGACACAGAGAGCGAGAGACGCTCGTGTGTCTCCGTTACTGCGAATTCGTTTCAGCAGCATCATGCAACTTAAAACTATTTTTGGGCTTTTTGACCGTCTGGTGAAAGTGTGTATGAAAAATGCTGATTTCATACACAAGGAGATGGAAAGTGTGTGTTAAAAAAATGGGAAGCTTACCGGCTGGTCATTCAGAGGTTGCTCCCCCCCCCAAAAAAAAATTGATTCAACAAGTGCAAAATGCCAGGAAAGAAAAACGTGACGCGACACATGAAAATCAATTTCCTTCAAATTGGCATTTGACATTACCTTAATCAACCCAGTCGGGAAACCAAAGCATCCATCGATTTTTATTTTTTCACGACAATGAAATCAGTATTTCAAAAAGATTATGTTCTGACACTGTTCTAAGCGACTACGCACAAAGGCCTTTGTTAAACAGCTGCAAAATGTAGACCTGAGACCCTCTTCACATTCAAACGCAGAAACCACCAGGGACAAAAACATTCAAATGAGTCTACTCTCCTGAATATAATTGAGAAATATTAACATGCCAGCTTACTGTAGTTCCAGGAGCAGCCTGTTTCGGGAGCAAATGAGTCAGGCCTGAATTAGTTACACCTCTGGCACTTTGCTGCCGTCCACGGCTGAAACGATTAATCGAAAAAGTTAAATAATTCGACAATAATACCAGCACCTCATATTTTGTTGTTGAATAAACCCGAATGTTTTATCCAATTCATCGAATGGATATTTGGTAAAATAATCGATTCTAAAAATATTCCATAGCTGCAGCCCTACTGCCATGTCGTGTGGCAGCTATGCAAAATATGTTGAGCAACACAAACTTAAATCAATCAACTTCTATGCATTTGAGCAACTTCATCTGGCCAAGGCCTAATTCATTATCAAATTATTAGCGCCCCGAAGACATGCTCACCGCGAACGGCCTCGGTGGCCAATAATGAAAAGATGGATTATGTGCAGTATTGTCCTCTGGTGTGACATTACGGAATTGCATTAACGTGCCGGAAAAGTAGCAGGCTCCCTCCTCGGGGTAAAATAAAGTTAACTTTTCCCGGCGAGACACGGCCGCCACTGACATTAGCATAATATACCGGAGCTCCATTTAATCACATCTTTAATGGTGGGTTCCTGTTGAATTTTATATGGCCTTTTCCCTCTGTACCTTTTTTTTTTTTTTTTTTTTTGTCTTGCTTCAGTGCTCTTCAGTGAAACCTACCTTTTTTTTGGGAGGGGGGTGATATAACAGCCGCTGGATGGAACTTCCTTCTTCCTGTTTGGTGACACAGTGAAAACATTCACAGCAGGGCACACACACACACACACTCAGCAACCACTCCCCGCCAAGAGCTCGGAGAGACGGATAAAAGAGCATCTCTGTCTAAGTATCCGGAATAGTGTGTGTGTTCGTGTTCGTGAGAGAGTGAGTGGGTGGCGAGCCCTGCTGATGGGAACGGGGGATGTGAACAAAAGAGTTGAGGGGATGCGGAAAAGAGTCTCTGTAGATTAGAACAGATTGTTTCCCTTACATAAAAACAAAAGGAAGAACATTACCTTTGTCGTCCTTGCTGCACTTCCTGGGGGATGGTGAGGTTTTTTTTTTGTTTTTTTTTTGGGGTTAGCTGTGGGATAAGCCCCACCTGCATGCGTGTGTGTGCTGCCAAATTAGCGTATTCAAATGAAACCTAGATGAGATGGCATCACTTTTTTTACTGAGCTGGGAAGAGAATTGCTAAAAAAAAAAAAAGGCTTCAAGGCTTTTTTATTGCCACTCCCAGTTGAAGTTTACTGTCAGACCAAACATAAAACAAATATAATTATACAACAAACTCATAGCTTTTCCTTAATAAGGTCCATTTAGCGTTATGCGAACAATGCAAAATGCCATACACGGGCTAACAAATGGCATTGTCACGGTGTTGTTACCCTTCAAGCAACTGATATTGAAACACAGTGGCGCAGCAAATGTAGACCGACATAATAATAGTCACTGATATATATTCTTTATCCTCTGCCAAGAAGGGCTATTATTACTGCAGCTCACAAAAGAGTTGAGACGTCTCCATGTATATCCCTACGTTGTTTACGATACTGTCCTCAGGTGGCCTGGCGCGCACACTGGAAGGAGCAGCACAATGTCAATTGTATTGAGGCCAAAAAATGGCAAAAACTGTTTAATTACTTAAATTGTTGTTACTTTGGTTTTATAAAGTACATTATACATTTATAACATGAGTGCTAGTTTTCTACAGGGGAGACGTTTTTCGGAAAAATATGATTCATTAACTATATATCGTTGTCTATGCAAGCGTTTAGTGACAGGCAGAACAATTAAATGCTCCTCCACCAGTTGGCAGAATGTACAATTAAGACATGTATCCACGTGTGGATGTGAAATCTAACTTTTGTCAGCGTCATGATACAAATTAGCATTGAGTCAACGTCGAGCTACTTGGCGTGCCCGAGGTGCTTAATCCGCCGTAACACAATTCGGAGGTCACGTTGTTCCCGAGAGATTCAGTGTCACAAATTGTAAAGTGAAATCTTCAATATTCTCCACATCAAAAGAATCGTCCCAAAAAAACAACAACAAATCTTTTCCCCTCTTCTTTGTGTGCTCGCGTTGCTTTTATCTAGATAACAGAAATATTTTGCGAATGAAAGCCCTTGAGTGCTTCGGAAATGCTTCCTTTTGAAAGGTGGACTGAATGGCGTGAAATTCTCAAGGTCGCCAATGTACTGCAACAGTCACGTCAGACTACCTGACTCATTTGATTCAATGTGGGTATGAATGTGATAAGATAAGTTTTAAGTGTGAGCCACTACCAACAAACGTGAAATCACAGTGACGCAATGCCGCACTCATCCCCTCCTAAAAATGAGCAGGGCACTAAAAAGGAAGCTTTCAATTTCCTGGCCTTCGCTACTTGTGAAGCTGTCCAGTTAAATAACTCGCAGGACCTTTTTTTTTTTTGGGGGGGGGGGGTTGTTATCCTCAGTGTTTGTAACTTGCTAGGATGTAGTCCTCTCACTCCCTTTCATTCATATTTCACAAGCATGCATCAGATATGAATGTGGCCGAACGGGCACGAACTCTGCACACTTGTTCACCTTTCGCACTAATGAAGTTGGCTCAGGAGACATTGACAGATTTGAACCAGTGTTAGTCATTAGTTTGTATTTTATTTTGGCATATTGTTAAGCATTCACACACACAATGTGTGTAGTTGCTTTATTAAACCCCTTAACATATACATGAATGTATTCATCAAACAGATAGGTGGCGGTAAATCAGTCTCTCACAGTAACTCCCTACCCTTGTAAACAACTTTATTAGCTCCTTGTCAAGAGGCCGACGGCAACACCGAAGAGGCTGCTGGAATTTCTGGCAAGTCCGAGGCTGTTTAGTACCTGTGACAACAATCTCCCGTCTTCTATATGTTGGCACAATGGGGTACTGTGGTAGCCTTATTTGACCAAAAGAAAGCGTGACTCCATTTGGCAAAATCACACTTGAAATCTCCCAAACGCATGCAGGAAACTGTAACTCCCTTCCCTTGCTAACAACTTGATTAGCTTCTTGCGCGGAACATAACTTGGTGTTATGAAGGAAATCATTAGAGATGCGGCTTTACAGGCTTACAGCGCCGATCGCTGGCACCTGGGCAGCAGTTACGTGCCAGATGAGGCATCCCAGCGCTTTCGTGTCTCTGTGGAGCCATGAAAGAAATTGTTCCAAAGATTTTACTGAAAACAATATGGGCATGTCTGGCGTGCCAGTAGACTTTGCATAATTTCGAAACGACACAGTGAACTTGTGCAATGCAACGCCACTGCAAAATGTATTGCCTCGATGCCTTGACTTTCATTCTGTGACCAAATCATCTTTCCGCATTGAAATGAATTGAAATGCCATTAATCCATTCCAGTCAGCCAGCAAAATTAAATTCATTTTTTTTTTTTTTTTAATTTGGCTCTATTTGTGCTTTTGTTCCGAATGTTACGGCAGGTCACTTTACAGTATTCAGCCTCATTTAATCACATTTTCTGTACATTTTCACAAAATAGGTCCCTCAGCTCCAGTGAAATCGCAGTCTAATAGTTTCTCCCATAATGTTGTGGTCCTGGTCCTTGTGCTGAAATCTTGTGTGCATGGCAGCATGGCAAAGGTGTCTCTAAAAAAATTAGCCCCAAATAACTTCCTGGCAGAAGGCATCTTACGTTAGCTTTCACATTCAGCCGTGCTGCTTTTTCCGCCTTTTTTCGGTGTATCATGGAGCAACCTTCTACTCTCCTCAGTGCTCCCTGTATCAGCTGTGTGCGTGCGCATGTGTGCGCGCGTGTGTGTTTCTCACACTGAGGGCAGTGTGCCAAGGGGATATCCGGCTTTTGCCAGCTCACTGACCAGTTATTGGTCATTCACCACGGGGTTGTCCCTCCACTTGCAGGGGCAAGCAAGCACGCACACACACAACAGCATGCTGCGAAAAGGAAGTGCAGTACACACTTAATCCATTGCCACATGAAAAACGGGTTTTAAAAAACAAAAACACAGTTTCCCCATGTCTTTGGCCACACGCAATTGACATAAGGTCCTGTTTTTGAAAGCTAGCACAGAGGAAAAACCCTACAACTGTCATTCTTTGGTGTTTAGGATTAAAAAAAAAATATATATAATTTATTTATATAATTTATATATAAATATATCTGCATGTTTCCTATTTTCCTAATTTCGCCATGACTGCTATTGCGTCTTTCAAGAGATTGACTTTCTTTGGGTTTCCGATTGGCTAAAGTTTTTCCTGCTGGAATTCACCACCTGTATGTGGCAAGAGCTTAATATATATTTATTCATTTTTTTCGTGTTATTGGAAATTGCTGGTGGCAATGTTTTTGTAGGTACAGGATATTTGGACAATACGGTGGGATCTCGAATTACGAGTGACCCGACTTACAAGTTTTTTTTTTTTTTTTTTTTTTTTTTTTAATACGAGCAGTCACTCCCAGTTTGAAGTTTACTGTCACTAAACATAAGACGGAGAATTACACATTGTGTGTTTAAAACAACCGCATAACTTCGCCTTATACGAAAGTCTACTAGCTTAATGCTAACACACGATGGAAAGACGGAACAAAACAAGCATTCTTGCGGTTAAATTGTAAAGCGCTTTGAGGAGCTTAAAGGTATACAAGTGAAAACCCATTTAACCCTTTAGGCAACGGATAGTTGAACACAAATGTTGCAGTAACACATGTAGACAGAAATTTACAGCCATATTGTTTATCCTCTGCAAAAAGTGACTTACTGCAGCTTACTGAATCAGTTGTGAAACTCTTCACGTATGTCTGTCTTGGCCAAAGTGCTCACACCTGAAGGAGCACAATGTGGGAGATAAAATTGTTGAGTTGAGTCTCGTTTTTGGAACAAATTTAACTTATGAGTCAAGGCACCACTGTCGCTTGTCTTAAATGTTCTGAAATGAGTTGGAATGCTGCACACGAAGATTTTGTTATTCTGCAGTGTGGTTGTGTATTCTTCACACTGCATATTGCGCTGGAATTGCTTCCGTGCTAACCATGTTACCTCCATGTGGAGCGAGTCTATCGCGCACTTTAATGTGACGCCGCCTCCAGCAATTTCAGCGAGGAGGGATATTGTCCCCGGCACTCTCACGTCGGTGGGTGCCATAAAGATAAATGCAAAACACACACGGGCACGCAGTCAGTCACGCTTTTCGTCTGTCAGGGTAGAAAGCGTTTGCCTGCAAAGGAAATGGTTTGATGATGCAAGTATCCTTGAAAACACAAACGCACGTCTCCTAAATTTCACTGACATGGCGATGTGACAGAAAACATGTTTTGTTTTTAACATGAGCCACCTGCTACTTGGCATGGCGAACAAATAAAGGCTGAGTTTTGTGTTCCCCTTGTGGCCTACATTTTGTTGCCACTCTACTGCAAGAGCATGTTGGCAACCGGTTTGAAAAATGCTGACACACTCTTTTGGGTGTATGAATTCTACCGCCCCACAGACTCAAAGTTGAGAAAACTTTGGAATAAGCTGCCTGTATAAAGAGAGATGGCCTCTGAGGTTACGGTGTCAAATTAATGTTATGTATTGTATAGAATAGTAATCGAAAAGTGCTGGAGACTCTCTTATCCTCTTATTATATTTCCTTTATTTAGTCAGGTGATGCAATTGAAAGCATTCTCATTTGCAATGTCGACCTAGCTGCAGACAAAAGGAGTAAAACAAAGAAAAATAAAAGCAAATGCATATACAACAAATTATACAATGTGATAGTTACATATTTACATAGCACAGCGTGAATAAAAGGTTCGTAACTGGCTAAAAACAGGCAGTGATTTACAATATCCCTAAATTTTTAAACGATATTGGCATGAACAATTGGAAAGATGACAAAAAGTAGTGCAGACTTTGGGAACATAGAGGTTCATAAAACTGCTGGAACAGAGAGTGTGGGTGGTGGTATGCATGGTGAGCAGTGAGTGACGATAAGGTGGTGGAAGTTTATTGGCTTGAGTGAGGATTTATTCGTGAATCATTATAGTCACTCAATGGACAAATGGACTGGGACCCCTCGGATCGATTAACTCAATTAAGAGTCCCGTAACTTTCGTAGTAGTTACCGCACCTTTTGGTCAATCCCCCTAAGGCAATAACATTAGCAGGCTATCATCAGATGCAAGATGGAGGAAGAAAAATGAAAGGATGCTGGAGGAGAACATTGGTCACACTTGAGGGGACGGGAGGTGTTATTTTGGGCTCCATCGCAGCGTGCGCTCGCTGCCGGCCTCGTCCCGCCTCTGCAGACGCATCTGTTTGTCTTGCATCAGTGTCCCTTCAGCCCTTGTTCCTGTCACTCCCGCTCGCCTGGCTCCGTCTTTACTCCCTTTTCTTCCTGCTCTTCCGAGCAAACGGCATCCATCTTTTCTCCTAAAGCCCTAAATCAAATATTGATACTTACTACTTTTGTTTGTTTTCAGGCTCCCAATTATCAGCCAGTGTATTTAAGCATAGAAATCAAGGAGGAGTAATGGCGTTCACAAGACGTGACTTCCGATTTATAAAAAAAAAAAAAAAAAAAGCGAGGATGAGACGCAGCCGTTGGCCTTTGCCCCCGCAACATGTTAGCTTTCACTCCTGCAATTATGAATGCCAGATTCTATTAGCTGAGGCAACACTGATCAAAGCCCCCCACTCCCCTCCACGACTCCTCCCTGCAGAGGTTTGCAGTCAGACATCCGCCACCTCATTGGTCATCTGCTGCTTCCTCGATTAAATCCTCCCACGCTGCAGCCACTCATTGGGTGCTGTTGGTAAAAGCACAGCCATCATTAATGCATCGTTACCTTGTTGAATCACTTCAACATTAAGGAGTCACTGAGTTGATAAGAGTTGATTGTTTTCACTGTCCCTGGATTAGTACCAAAGTGAGCACTGTCATTCATTCCTTTTTATACTTACTACCTGTTTTTGTAGACCTCCAGATGCTGAATGAAAGTGCAAAAATGTGTGTTCAACAGTGTTTGCATGCTAATGAGCGTGAAGCAAGCAAGCAAGCCAGCCGTAGTAGCGCAGAGCAGAGTGGTCCTGCGTGACCAGTTGCTTCCGAAAAGAGGTGTTCCAGCCCCCCGTCTGCCTGCTGGGGAGGCTGTAGCTTGAGGGGCTTCCTGCGAGAAGAGGCTGGTCTGGAAAAGATGACCAGCCGGGCTGAATAAATGGCCCCTGACAGGGTGGAAAAAGGCTGAGAAGTGGTAGGAATCTGTTGAGTTGGGGCAGCGGTTGGCCCTGTGGGAGAGGGTTGATGAGGCCAGTGGAAGGAAAGAATTTGGAAAGAATGTTTCGGCTTGTGTGTGCTGGTGTTGGGGAGTGTGTACGGGAAAGAGTGACTGCCATTTTGTGCGTAACAACAAAACCAGTGACAAGAACCAGTCTGTGCTCTTCAGACTAGTTCATCTGAAGATTTTTGCCTGCAGTCATACGGCTCTGCTATCTTTAAATCTTTTTCTTTCTGTTGTTGGCCCATGCGGATCTCGTTTTGCATTCAGCACAATCTACCTGTTGCTGTACCCACAAATCTTCACGACCCGTGTGCTTGTTTGTTCGTGACACGCTTCTTTGTCACATCAGTCGTGCCATTAAGCCAACGTGAAGGGCAAAAAGATGGAGGGATTTGTCACATTTCAGTGGAATCAACTGCGACCTTTGATGGGCTGCACTTGCTGAATAATAAGGTAGAACTCCTCTGGCTGATTTTAGCAAGGCAGCAGTTAATTTGGGTAAATTACAGCATTTGACAGATTCCTTGGTGCTCTCGTTTGCATTCCAGCCATCTGATTTTTCTTGACAGTTTGTTGGTTAGTCTAAAAAAGGGGTCAAACCTTTTGAATGCGTCAGTCCTTGAAGAAAACGTGGTAAGATTTATTTCCGGTACCCTTTGGTCCTGTCCATCATGGAGATGCCTTGAGTCTGGTTTGGAGCAATTAGGGCATCAGTAAAAATGGGAGTGTAATGGGTGAATTCTGAGATTTCTTTGCGTACCAGGTGTGTCGGAAAGGTTCCAGGACTGGCGAGATATCTTAAATTCAAATGAAAGATTCTTCCAGGATCCTCTGCAGCTCAGTGTCCAGGGCCATCTTGATGTCATACTCATCTTTAAAAATGGTTTGATCCCCTTGAGCTTCGGAATGAAGGGGGGGAGAAATTGGCACAGCTCTTTAAGCTCGTCCCATCCTGACACCTTCAGACAGCTCTTTCATGTTCTCTTCAAAATTATACTTGTCTGTTGTTACATTTGGGATTGGTCTGCAACAATTCCTATTTGGATCAGTCTTCCTCCTTTATTCTGACCATCTGTCGCTCAACCACATCAGACAGCATCGCCTCAAGTCCCTCTTGGTTCTTCCTTTGTGAAGGACTTGAACACAGAGGAAAAAAGCCCACTTCTTTCGAGAGAAGAATGACGTGTTTAGCTCCATTTTATTTATTTTTTGATTTATTTTTTTTTAAATTCACCCATCCATCCATTTTCTGAGCCGCTTCTCCTCACTAGGGTCGCGGGCGTGCTGGAGCCTATCCCAGCTATCATCGGGCAGGAGGCGGGGTACACTGAACTGGTTGCCAGCCAATCGCAGCCATTTTTAAAATTTATTTTTTTTCTGACAACACTCAATGCTGTGCGTGATCTGCGGTGCCTCTGTATCTGTAAATTGTGCAGTCGGTGAGCATATGCTTGCGTGTGTGCGTAATGTATGTGCAGGTGTGTTTGCAGAAGCTCGGGACACTGTTGCGGTTTTCACGTAACCTTGCAAGACTCTTTGCTCCCCTTTGTCCATCTTGCCATCTGCTCGGCATGACATTCAGCTTCAGCAGCTCAACATAGATATTTGTCCTCGAAGGGCGGCACTCGTACTATCTTTTGGATGCTGTCTAGGTTAAGTTTCTTCGACTAAGCAACATTCAGACTCTAATAAGGGTAAAGACAGATTTCAATGCTAGTTTTTGCTCTTTGGGGCTTGAAAATGTATTGGCAGGCATGCCAACCAAATGTGTCAGCAACAGGTGGCGCCGAGCAGAAGGCACAATAACAGTGGCAAATTTTTTGATTTTTTGATTTTTTATTTATTTTTTTTCCCCCTAAATTCAACACTTGGATATAACTTTCACATCACAAAAAATGACTCATGTGAAAAGTTAACCCAAACCCCCAGTATGCATTTTTAAAATTATACATTTAATACCACTGGCTTTAAATTTTGAAATCCATAAGTTAGGCTCCGCAAATGACCTTAAAGTACGTTTTCAGAACAACAGTGGAATTGGAGCATGATGAGCCCAAGTGGCCCAAAATAGCTGCACTTCTCATGCACATATTGTTTAATGATTCAAAACAATCCGATTAATCGATGGAATCTTACAATACTCGATTCAGAAAGTATTGTATCTGCAGTCCTAATTGACTTGTTTTCTAGTCGGAAGGTATTTGGATATTTGAGATGACTTTAAAGCATCGATGAACATATTGTAAATTCCACTGGGTAATATTTGTATTTGTGGCTTTGCCAGCAGCAGGAATTCCAAGCGGTCCAAAGTCTCCCAACCAGCAGCTGCCAGTTGGACACGAATGCAGCAAACGCACACCTACACCATTCTAATGAAGAGTTCCCGCACTCTGTTGACTTGTTCCTAAATATTGATGGCAAAATGAGCAGGAGGACAATTCCCGACTCCACAGCGGGGAAGCTAAATATCTCCGAGAAGAGGTTGGAGTTTGCGGAGGGGGTGGTGGGGAATATGGAGCCGACTTTGCTGAGTCGGCACAATATTCTAATTAGTATCTCTGATTTGCTTATCATAAATATTCATGTTCGAATCCGACCAGGTGCTTGCGAAGACACTTCAGAGGTTTTCTCAGTCCCCGCTGGTTCCGACCTGCCCAGCGATATTGCATTGATAGGTGCTGTCACACACACACACACACACACACACACACACAAACAGGCACACGTACACACACTCGAATGCGTGTGTATTCATTCATCATTCATGCATTCGCAGGTCGAAAGTGTTGGATTTAAATTTTCCTCGCCCTTGACCTTCACTCACCTGTCCGCAATGAGATGCACACATGCAGTCAGCTCTCAAGAAACGTGTGTGTGTGTTGAAAGGTCTGTCGCACAAGTGACTCATCTCTGCTTATTACAATTCTGCACGCTGCCTTTGCAAGAAATCCCCAAATGTCTGCCCTCATACAGGCCGAGGGGTGTAAATCATATCGTGATATAATAGTGAGGTCAGATTAAAACATAATTCAGTGGTCAAAAAGTCTCATTTAGTCACTCATTTGTTGTCTTTAAATCAGTGTGTTACCCTCTAATGAAGTCTACGACAGGTCGTCAAGCTCCCGGTAACAAGTCACCGTTAAATATTCGATCGATGTTATTGGAAGCTTAGTTCGCTCCATTGTACTGAAATGAGGAATCATTTTCATTTCATCTGTTTGTAATGATGATTCGGTGTCAAATTGTGTGGGGTGATTCATCTTGAGGCCGTGCTCGGAGCTCCATCGTGCGTGCTGAAGGGCCTCGTTTGCAACAATGAACTGCTCGCTGCACTAAATGAACAGAGACAAAAATATACAATGTTAATCCTCGCTCAGTGAAAGGGATACATTTGTATTTTCAAGTCGACACGTTTTGGACTTCATATTGTAGTAAGCATGTTAACCTAAGAACCCTGTTGAAATGAATGACAGGCTATTCGACTTGGAAAGTCTGTCAGTACGTATTCTTTATCATTTTAGCTCACAGGATGTTTGAACTTCTTGAGTCGATTGTCATTTGGAAGCAAGAACAATAGATTTTCAATGGATGGTTAGATCCTATATGTTTAAAGTTGCTATGATTAGTTATTTTCAGGCTTTCAATGGCAACAGATCACTTTTAATCATCTTCACTGCCTCGCAGACCGTCGTAGCTTATATGACTCAGTCACGTAACACAATTGCAGGGTCACTACAAAAAAAGGAGGGAATGCTTAATTGTGGCCGCCCAGCTACAGACCATGTTACATGGATTCTTGCAAGAGTTCCGACTGGCTGTGAAGGTGTCTGTGTGATTTGTGATTGGATGTGAGTCGGAGGATGGGGCGACTGGAAGGAGGATGAAGAGCGAGAAGCACTCGATGGATATTTTTAAAACAGAGGTTGTTGGTCGTCTACCATTCGCCCCCGTTTCATCGTCGAAGCAGTCTATATTCTGTTCTTTGAATTTGCGAATTGAAAGGCCGACGTGAGGATTTCGAGTGTTCGTTAGATGGGCATGCATAGCACTTGCGCTTTTGTTTGAGTTCAGACATGCTTTATCACAATTTTGAGGTGATATACCTTAAAATGTTTTTTGAGCACATGGCCAGTCAATAGTTTTGAATGGTTTGTCATGCTCGAGAGGCTTGGTGAAGAAACGGTTTGCCACCTTTCCCGACGGCGTCCAGTGTCTCAGTATGAATGGCCTTTTTCGGTCTTTGCTCATTTCATCCAAATAGAACAGCTGCGAGGGATTAACTTGAGCCAGTGTGGTTTGGCACAGTGGTAGCAACAGTCCAGCCAAAGAGTGTCGCAATCAAAGAATACTTTACAATTGTGCTACATGTGTGCTAATGCGTTTACAGGCCCTTGACCCAGTGACAATTCAGTAATCTCTGACGGTATTGAATTACACATCCAGTCCAAGGCCACTCACCTCAGGCACCCTTGGGTGAATCCTTGCAAACACAAACAGATTCCCTTTCAAGTGCAACATTCCTCGAATGATGTTATCTGTGGGGGGAATAGAAAAGTGCATGCTCGCACACATTTATCTCCCGGACATGCTCAAGGTGCTCGTCTGGCTGAAATCCTGCTTCACCCAAGGGCATCTTCATCCCCGATGTCGTGTTTGTGTACTCGTGTGCTGTTGCCACGTGTAAGAACATATGTCACAGGGAGACTGGGCATTTTCTGAAGGACCAATCTAGCTTTGAATAGCTGTGAAACAGGTGTTTTGGATGATCACACTGGTTAGGGAAGAAATGTCCAAAAGAGAGCCTGAGTTTTCAGTTCTTTTTGCTAGATTAACTCAGGCTTTTAAACTCTGCAAGTTACTGCAGTGAACCCGTTATTTGCTGCGAATAGTGAAAATTTATTTTCCTAAAAAGGGTTTATAATTGCGTAAATATGCCAAAAGATGGCCGATAAGTACTTAGAACGGAGATGATCGTCATGCACCTAGCATGTACACAATCGTGAACCCATGTTACATAAACCACTGTATTCAGTAAATTATTCAACATGAACAAACCAGCTTCACATGAGGCTCATCAGCAGGATCAGCTAGCACACTAGCCGACATAACACGCTAGTGCAAACTGGCACGACATCACCAATAGGCAAACAAATGTTTGCACTTGCACTTTCCACAAACCGTATTGTCATTAAACTCTCCTTTTGGCTTTTATACTCACTCATAAATGTTTGTGAATACAGCCAAATTGTAACAAAAACATCTCAAAAGGAGACAAAAACATGATCAATGAATTAAATCTAACAAGATTTCACCAGATGGCGCCAAAATAATACTTTTAAATAAAAGATTTCAATATGCGGATTTGCGAATGCCAAACCATTATAATACGTGGGAATTAACATTAACTTTTTGGACCACCAACTTTGTTCGGAATCCAGCATTGTCTTTTGGATTTAGAGATGGGACTGTGCGAGACCGGTCCTCTAGCTGGCCCAACAGTGGGTTCCGCCCGTCAGATTTTGATCGTCACTTACTGTCGATAATGTGTAACATCTTTGTCAACGCCGCGCATGATGCCCGCGGTGACATGAAGCGATCCGTATCGCATTCCCTGCGTGAATTCCCTTCCCTCATCTGTGCCATGTAATATTCCACCTGAATTATACATGTGCAATTCAATATTTATTTCAAGTGGTATTTTGGAGGAAGAGTTGTGGCATGTTTGCAAGCGTATCCCACGTGGGAGCTGCTCACTATCAGACCCGACGTGTTCCCTCCCTCTCGGCTATCAGCGGGCCTTGAATTATTCGTGCCGCTGAAAATCTCAAGCGTGTAACAACAATGGCGGCGGATGTTCAAACGAGACAGTTGTTCCTCCCGGGTCCATGTCATTCTTGTTTGAGAAGGTTAACATAAGAATACCAATGATGTGGAAAGCGATCTGTGTAGGTTCAACTTTTAGTTGTAGACTGTGTGTGTGTATTTGCTTTAGGGCAAAGCATCACAAAGGATTCATCTGCATGACACGCATCAATGAGGCTCATCGATTGGCCCTGCATGGCCTGGTGAGTTTTGGCCAAGGATGCCTGCAGCTTTACATCCTCCCTGACAAGTTGCTCGTTCGGACATCAGCTTTACTAATGTCGGAGCACTATCTATCGACCCATAGCATTGGTTCTTGGTGGATATTGTAGTTGCCCTGTATTTTATTGGAAAGTTTGAACATAGGGCCTCTTGGATCCTCAGCTACCAGTGTTGAATTCAGCAAGACATGAGAGAGGCAGGGATTCAGTTAAGAATGGGAGCTTCATGGTGGGGTTCTGTTGGCATCAGTGATCCATGTCATTGTCCCGAGCCCTAGCCAGTACCTGGAAACATTTTGCTAAATGGGGCGGTTAAGTCCGTTTTGAGAAATGACCGTTGCAAAGATTTTGCTTCAACCTTTTTTGCAATCCAATTGGAGTCTAATCGTTTAAGCCCTACATTTGGCAATATTGCAAATTAGGATTCAGTAGGATTATACTAACAAAACTCAACGATGTTGAGCTCTTTCCACAGCAAAGTAGTTATGATTCAAACATCAGCGCCTACCCTCATTGCAGCCAAGTAGTACACCATTTTTTCACCAGCCATAATTAATCAACTATTGCGCACTCTTTCTTGATGCTATAAAAGTCGAGAGTTTAAATTGGCAAAAGCCTCCTATCATAAGTCACCGACAAAGTGAGATGACCACAGGGTACACCAAACTAGACCAGTAATATTTCATTTTCTTCTTGATATGAAAAAAGGCAAACCCTAAATTAAATCACCCGGGCAAGATCGAATTTGTGACCCAAGCTTTTCCAGCACGTAGCATATTACTGGTGACAAACCATATAACACTCCCCACTTAGTGCGGTATCGCAGGTGTTGGCGCCAGCGAACGCACGATAAATCGCGGATGCACACAAAGGCAAAACACGCAGGCTCGTCGATCTGCTGCATGGCGCACATATGCACCCGTCACACCGCATCGAAATGAAACATAAATAGTTAGATTTATCCACGTGTTCTCTCTCCCACCAATCAGTCACTTGCACTGAGGCGGTGCTCCACAATGGGCATAATATCCCTGACTCTGAGCCTCTTTGGGGAAAGCCCTCGCCGCGGCCGCCGAGCAATTCCAAACACATTTCCACAACCCGTTCTCCCGCGCCACAAACAGACATCCATCACACCGGACAAATAAGACGTATTGGCCCGACAGATACAGTAAGGGTGTGTATGAGAATGCACGCGAAAGCGTGCATCCCGGCCACCTTCGCATCTCAGCAGAGCCGTCGTGCCAGTCAGATCCGTGCCTTAACGTCCAGATATATTTTAAATGATCTCCTCTTTGGGGGAAAACCTCTGCGTTGTGGCTCACAACGAATAATCATGTCACTTGGATACACACACTACTTGAAATGCAGTTGGATGTGTGTGAAAGGACGAAGGAGTTGGGTATATTTGCTCGCGAAAGGGTGTTTCAAAAAGCGAGCAGACTGGTCGCTGTTAGGATGAGGGCTGACGCTTGAAAAGGTTGTTAACCTCACTGCACGCCAACCGAAGTGCAGCTGTACAATAGCGTTACGCAACACATGCATGCCCGTTGTAGAATTTCATGGCAATTTAGAATGAATATACGGTGGTACATTGAGTCACGAGTGATTCCACTTACGAGTCTGCTAGCTTAATGCTAACACACAATGTAACGGTGGGCTAACAAATCTAGCATCAATATCGCGGTTATAACCCTTTAAGCAACGGATATTTAAACATTAATAGTGCAGCAACAAATGTAGACAGACAATATAACCACTCCAGGCATATATTCTTTATCATCTGCAAAGAATTATTACTGTTACTGCAATTTACTGAGTAGTTATGACCGTTTGTATCAGTATGTAATCTGCTTCATGGTGGCCAAGGCGTGTACAGTACATGGAGCCGGACAATGAATTGATCATGATGTGCAAACAAATTCTTTAAATTCAATTTGTGTTAGTACTGTGTTTTTATAAAGTACAGTTGTAGAATTCTAGTTTTCTTACAAAAACACAATTTTACACTTTTTGTTGGTTTTATTGGGTGGCTGGAGCATATTGACATTTCCATTCATTTCAATGGGGAAATATGATTCGAGATATCGTTTTGTTATGAATAAAACTCGCAAGTCAAGACACCAATGTGTAAATATAGTTGATATATTAATATACAAAAATAGGATTTAGCAAATTGATGGAAATCTGGACTATAATACACTGTAAAGGTTTAGGAGCCAGACTTGGGCCATTGTTTCCCTGACCAAATATAATGGGACCATAAAACTAAATATATTAATGTTGTGTATTAGCTGAAGTGGCAAGTAAAATGTCCCCAAGGGTATTAAAATGGCATCGTAAGAAAGTAAATAGTTTAACGTCTTACACTTGCCTCTCTTAAACTGCAATGGAATGAACGCCCATTTAATGTCCTTATTTGTTATAGTCTGCTGTGGGGAAGGGAAAAAAAACCAAAACGTAGTCCCATACTGTACCACTGGACGAGGTGGGTTGGATGTGTACCATTACTGAATATAAGGGACTAAGTGCTACTGTTATTGTATTGTCACCAATGGACAAAGTCGCCTTTGCGTTGCCGTCCTCTTCACCGACAGAGACAAGATTGAGTGATAGATGAAAGTGGCCGTCCGTCAAAAAGTGCGCTCCCGTAACGGATGTCGTGGTTGTCTCTCGCAAGGCTGACAGATGGACTCAGGCGGACTGACAGGAATCGCCGAAAAGTCACCAAGTCATCTGTCTTAAGGCGAGAAGAGATGGGAGGAATGACACAGTAGCAGAGGCTTATGGGATGCGTCGGAAGATTCCCCCCCCCCCCCTCCCCCCCAATCTTGAAACATTTTCAGGAGTTATACGTGAGGATGATTGCTTAAAAAGTTTGCATCCGCAGCCTCGCTTCTTCTGCGGCCGTATGTCAGAGTGAGGTGCTGTCAGAAATTGCTGGAAATGAGCGCTGCTTCTGTGAAGACGTTTTGATCGGCCGGCGCACTGACTCAATCCAAATTGACTCGAGGTTTTGCAGATAAAAGGTTTAGTGTAACGCCGTGGAGGTCGAGGTTTATAAAATCCTTGAAATTGCCACCAACGAGTCTGTCTATCTGAAATGTAATTCAAAATACATTTAATATTTGAATTAAGAGATCTGCCGGTTGCTGCCAAGTAGTAATTACTGAAGGGTACATGTCCAGCAAATATTCCTCACAATTAAAAATGGACGAATCAATTTCAAGTCATTGATTCAGCTGGTTTTCTAGGTTCACAATTGTAACATTTAGCTTGAAAAGTTTTCCACTTACTTAGCAAATAAAACCAAGGGAGTTACAGTCCCGAAAATAGACTAATCAGTTTTATGCTCCCTCATTCAGCATCAGATGGGCACTTGCCAGACGATTACCTCGTTGGGTATAACTTCATGCGCAGCCCTATTTCACCGACTGACTTCCAAATTTGCTGACGTGCGAGACTTGAGCCACTTAACAGCACTCATTAAGCGCTGACTCATGTTTTTTTATTTATTTTTTTAAACAAAGAATTGAAAGCCCAAAGTGAACTCATTCAACTGACAGCAAGCTGACCTCGGCGTGAACTCCCATCGTGTTGAAGTTGGGTACTGTGTCTATACTCACAGGCCTCATTTGGTACACCTGCACAGTCCAATGACGTGCCATGACAGCAATTAAACTTAAAAAAAAATAATAATAATAATAATTTAAAATGTTCTTTAGGACCTGTTCTCACTCTCTTGCTATCAAGAAAGAGGAGACTATCGTATAACATCACTTTGACAGAGAGCCAATATATGGGCCGATGTATTCTCGCATACAGCACAGCATCTTACCTGCAATGCTGCTTAAGACTTGCACGCCAGCTTTCATTGACGGCTCCTTCAGGCGATCACCGGCGCGTTTGATAACGTGTCACTTGCAGGTCGACGGCTATCAGGGAGTTGCGAAGATTTCTAGCAGCGCGACGGGAGGGGAGCCTGAGTAATTCCAGTTTTTTTTTTTTAGCCCTCAAGTTAAAACAATTCGCTGGCTCTGATCTTCTGAGATGACTCCAACTGTCATGTGTACGAGAGAGTTAAAGAAAGCGCGGTGCGCAACACGTGTGGCAGCAAAGGAGGATTGTTTAGGGAGATGCGAATGGAGGAGAGAAGTTGAGAATTGGTGCGAATAGAATAGGGAGGGACGGAACAGCACTGAGCATGTTGAGTGGACGCCGTTGCATGGATACCATGGAAACAACCTCACTGACTTTATTTTTGCGTAACCAGCACCACATGTTAATCATCTACCCATTTGTTGCCCCTGAATTGTTTTCATCTCACCACGACATTTTGGAGAATTGTTTGCATCCAGTTTTGTGGCAACAGCGTGGGAACGGCCGGTCCACCTCTAAACTCAATTGACCAGCCATTTTCAAAGCAGAGTTGCCCTTTTGCCAGCCATTTTAGAGCATTTTGACTGGCCAACAGAATATTTTTTGATGACAATATAAGAAGCAAACCTACCAAAATAGTCAACCCTTCATGAGCAAAAAAATATTGTTAAATAAATAATAAATTAACTTTTTTCTGCTTTTTGTTGAACAGCAGTAGAAGAACATGGATAGGTTTCACCTCAAACGGGTTACTGACCAAAAAGCGTTGCAAAGAAACATATCAAGCAGAACATTGACTTTGACACTAACCTATATTTGTTTTGTGACACCCAACTGTAAACCAACAAAAACACGACAGAGAGGGCTTTTGATGGCAAAATAATTTATATGCAAAAATCCAACAATAAAATGAGCTGCGGGCACGCCGACTCACTGCGTGGCTCCAATTGAACGTCAGTGGCTGTTCGAGTGTGAGGTACTTAATCTTGTCTGACTGCCAACATGTTGGCATTTCTCTCCCTCATCAACGTGACAAGTAGAGATTTGTCGCCTAGTCTTTATCTTCTACTTAAAAACTGTACTGATCTCAAATCCAAAGCAGTTTTATGGATCGTCTGCTTTACTGTACTTATGTAAAATGCACAAAAAGCACACATTTGTCGGGTTGTTGTTTAGTTTATTTGGCAGCCTTATTCAATAATATGGCGCATGCAATCAATAGTGTTCGGAAAGCCAATCTACACCTCAAGCGCAACTGCTTTCTTTTTGACTCATTTCACATTAGCTCCTCTCGATGTAATATGCACGGCGGCTGGCGAGGGCGCTGAGGATAGGACGGCTCAGGACACCTGCGGGGATGCGAGGCCAGAGGTGTAAACAAGCCAGGCGGGAAATAAAGGCGGGAAGCGCTGGCGGGGGAACAAGCGAGTGGAGATGAAAAGACGGGAGGGAGCGAGCCGAGGTCACGTTTGATGCGTAGTACGTTTTTAGATAAGTGGCGAGCAAATATTTGCCGCGATACATCAGATGACTTTTTAATTAGCAATTGGAGGCGATTCATGTGCGTGACCGCTTTATACGACGGATAAACTCAGCACAAAGGGATTGTCTCGGGGAAAAGGTTGTCTGCTGTAAAAATCAGCTGGCTACAGGTTGACTCTCCTCTGAATGACACCGTAACAATAATTGCCAAAAGTGGCATTCATGTGTTTTGAGGGAAAATGTCAACGGTTATTAATTAAACAGTCGTCGGGCGCCGCACAGATGAGTTGACCTTTCCAAAACCTTTAGTTTTTTTTTTTGCAAAGACAGATGAGGACGGTGTGGGTAAAAAGCTGGGGAACGCGGCATCGCCCCGCCTTAAGCCTGATCTTTACCGAGGTGAGAAAACCAAAGTGTGGCGAGCTTGTGGAAATGAGAAACATGAAAAGAGAAGTGTGAGTGGAAGCCAAAGCAATTGAGCGACTGAAAATAGGATGGAGGATGTGAGCGGAGTGAGAAATTAAGCTGGAAAAGTTAAAGCCGTGTGGAAAAAAACAAACAAGTGGAGAAGAAACAGGATGCACATAAAGATGCTTAGCAGAATACAAGAACTTGAAGTGGTGGCCATGTACTGGAATTGCCAGAATGGAATTCAGTGCCCAATCAGATTTCTCTGATGTTATCCCCTATATTGCTCTCCCCTACTCAGAATTGCTACGATGTATTAACTGGCATCGCAGTCCTCACTTCATTTATTTTGACTCTCAGCATTCTTGCAATTTCTGGTTTATCTGCAAAACAACTCCATTTTCTTTTTCCCCCCACTCAACCGACTGTCATCCCATTTGTCACATCACACACTTTCTGTTCCTTTATCCATTCCCCCTCTTCATTTTTTTGCATTCAGTTCTGCATATTTCATCCAAGTATTACGTCTCGGTGACATTTATCTCCCCATTTGTCATCCATCAAGCTCTCTCAATTACTGCCTGACTTCCACATAGCCCACCTTTTGTCTTTTTTCCAAATCTTTCATCTCCCCTTCACTGCACCCTCAGAAGAAAGCCCCCCCCCCCCCCGTCCCCACCATCACCACTCATGAAATAATTCATTTATCCCTCTTCCCCATTCATTATCGTGCCCACCCCACTTTGCTTCTCCCACGCAGCCTTTCATCAACAGGCCTTTTGAGTGTGAACAACAATGCTTGTTTATCACTGCTTTTGCGTTATTTACCAACTCCGCCATGTTGCCCGCAAGATTACCCCAAATCCTCTTTGACTGAGGCAGCTCGGCTAAATGCAGTGCGCCACCTGTGGGAAGTTGGCTCTCCAGATCACTGCCTCAGGGCCAGATTGTTTGCTACGCCCCCGTGCACGATTCCCAAGAACTTTCCCTGGAGTTCTAGCGTTGCCGACCCCGTCTGCCCCTTATCATTCCCCGGGAACCCTCTTCTGCCCCAACCACGAGTTCTGCCTTAGCACGTTTGCCTGTCCCTGTGGCTGTTTGGTGCTTTGCTATGTAACGACAGCAAAAACTCTAAATCCTTCCCAATCTTCAAAGACTCTTCATCTAGACTTTGAAGTTAACCTTGAAATTTACTATGCTGCTGCTCACTTGTTTGTTGCTGGACTAGTCACAGTTAAGTCGGTTCCAAATATTCCTGCATTTCTACAAACGTCCGTGTCATATCTGGCCTTGGCGGAGGTCTATTGCACTTGCCACGAGCGACGCAAGGTGGCCCCAACTTGCATTAAATGTAATTGGTTTATTTTTGAGCAGTCAATAAAGCTGCATACACAATAAGGTTTGTAATCCACCTGAGCGGTTTTATCTGCCGGCTAAAATATGAACGCTTGACTCGTTTTTATGCCACAAGATGGGTGACTATGTGAGTATGCTATTTATTTCTTTCTTTTTTTTATATGGCTCAAGACAACATAACCAAGATGGCCCTTCCCTCATAAGAGAAACAGATGGTAAAAAAAAGTAGCCAACGTGTGACTCAAATAGTGTGCAAGGAGGTGTGTTGCTCAATTGGGAGGCGTTTTTGGGAAACCTTGCTTCCCGGTACATTTCTCCCTAAAAATAAAATGATCCCGCTTCCCCAGAGAGCGCACGGTGCAGATGACGAGGCGGTCCTCCAACAGTCTTGACGGTGCTCTCCCCAGCGGCTTGTGCGAAGTTGCGAGTGTTTCGCTCTTTAATGAAGCCGAGCTACTGTTGATAGACTTAATAGAGCAGGGGACACGTGCATCAGTTTGCCCTCTTTAAAGGCACCGCCAGGAAAGTTGGAACAGAGTTTGCACCTGTGAGCACAATGGTTCAGTTCATATTCTATTAGGAACACAATGGCATTCAATGGTGAACTCAACAAGGTCGAGCAATCGCCGTCGCACTTCCTGCATTGGTCAATGAAAACATTACATTTGGGCTTGTTTCTTTTTGGTTCGACTAGCTCAGCAGCACGATTTACATCTTATCAAGGCGTTTTTGGAAGCCGGGGAGGACAAACTGCAAGCGAGCGAGAGGGCAATCACGGTCCGTGCTAACGCTGAAATTGGTGGGTTTAAAGCTCCAGCTGTGCGCGCGTCCTTTCGAGGATGAAGGGCAGCACCTCAACCGCAGCCAAAAAACCTGCAACGGGTTGAATTAGTCGACTTTTTGGAGGACTCTCTGTCGTATCGCCCATTTGCGCGGCATCCTAATGAGTGGAAAACATCTTTACCAATTGTCTGACAAAGTTAAATGTAAAAAATTCCAAAGAGAATTATGAAAGTTGTGTGATTGCAGCACTGATGATTTGCGTATGAAGAGCTGTCCTTAATTTCCCTCCAGTTGACCTTTTTTCTTAGCAGCAGGTGCAGATTCATCACCTCGGCCATAAATTGTTTCCAGATAAGTGTGTCCTTTAATAAGGTTCCTCTTGAAATTCAAAGTGACCCATGCGATGAGTTGCTATCGCCACTCCGGAAGCCAAGCGTTCCGTGTCGCCGTCGTTAATTCAGTGTCACCCCGAGCGTGTTGCCCCCGTGGCTTGGCGACACCTTCAATTTTAGCTTGTGCCTCCAGGCAAATGTCACACGACTGACGCTTCTGTGTGCAAAAACACAGTTCCCAATATGGTTGGCTAATAAATAGTTAATTGAGCTGAATGCCAAAAGTGTGTGCAAAATATGTCCTTCGAAGGCCCCCCCCCATTATATCGCAGTTTATCTTTCACACCGGTGCTATATCGCAGATTTTTAAGCATTGAACAGTTTTTTGTTTTTTTTTGTAATGAGTTTGGAGCGCACAGTCGCTAAGTCGTTTGTGTAATCAGGAGGGAGGTATAATTATTAATTAGTGATTTTGGAGCCTTCAACATGGTGTAATCCTGACTAAAGCGAGGATAAATAGGTGAAAGAGAGCATGTGTGCATTTCAAAACAGGCTTTGTCTGCCCTTTGTCTGGCCTCCTTTTCACTCTCATCACTGTCGCTTATTTATTTCCAACCCCTTTACGATCTTCGATTGCTTTCCCCCCATTTAGGTTTTCACTATGATAGGTTCCTCATTCCGTCCTGTAAGTCTATCCAACTTAGTTTGTTCCTCAATTTTGTTTCTTCCTTTTGTCTGTGTGCTTCCTTGACATTCCCGCTTATCATTCCCCCCACTCTGTTATTGTCTTGGTTCTCTTTGGCTCCTATTAAAAGTTTCCCTCTTGTTGTTGTCTCTTCTGTTGTTTCTCTTTTCGTCTTCCTCTGATGCTGCCCCCGTGCTGTTGTATATCTTCCTTTATAACGACTTTTTCCCTCACTTTTTCATCTCTTCATTCCTCTTCTTGTGTATTTACCCGTCAACGTAAAAAAAAAAAAAAAAAGTTCCACACAGTGATTGTACTCAAGAGTGCCCTGTAATGTGGGGTGCAAGCGTGGTGCACGAGCACGCGGAATAAAAGGGAATGCCGGTGTCTATTAGCGTCCTGATTCACTTAGCTGCTAATTTACAGCAGCCACACTTTTAAAATGGACAGTTGTGGCTCTAACAGTTTCTAATACTTTATTTTAATGACACTTGATTAATAGGATGACCCGATGACATTTTTATTTATTTTTTTCAGTCACTTGCTTGCGTCTATGTATACAGAGTCCTGCTCCGATACCTCGGGAATGCATTAAAGAAAAAGAGTGCATCCAAATGGTCTCAACTTCAACTGAAATATTTAAGAATCCAAAAGTGCGTGGAAAATTCCTGCCAGGGCCCCCCGCAGACTGTAGCGATCCCCTCTCCCCAATTAGACCCTGCACCTGACTTGGCCCGCCGAACACGAGTTACATTGCTAGCATTTAAAAACAACTCCTCCTCCTTGGAAGTCTGCAGGCTTGAGCCAATTAAAACAAGTTAAAAAGACGGACTTTTGACTTATAGGTTCTCCTATCGATTAGTTTCTTAAGTCTCCTCCAATAGTTTCTTTCTTTAGAGCAATTTATTTCAGTGTATATCTGGACATTCTCTTCTGAAACCGTAGAGAAACGGGCATTTTTTTCAAATCGGCTCAGTTATAGAGTTGTCATTTTAGTGAAAAAAAAACAAAAAACAAGTTGCATCAACCAATTAAAATGCTCGAATTACGACTAAATATATCCACATAATCATTCACAAGATTCTTTCTGTGAATTTGGACATTTTTATTCATAATGCTGATCCACCTGGCACTTCCACATGACACTTTGTGTGTAATGTAAAGCGAGCGCATGCATGTGTGCAATTCAGTCGGGTTAATTAGCTCCAGACCGAGGCCATCAATCAGTCTCGAGCTCGCAACGCTGCTCACGACAGCTCCATTACTGCAAGATATATATATATACGCACGCATGCACGCATGAAAACATTGCATATGTTTCCACACGCGTTTCTGTATGCCCACAAAGAGCACGCGTTATAATTAACACACGGATAACGGCTTTGTTGGCTCGGTAAGGTCACATGCTTGCACGTGGCAAATGATATTCTGCGAGGTTCCTTTTTCAAAGAGCACTTTTGGACCTCAAATTTCCTCGATTTCACCGCAACTCGCAAAGAGGCATTTCAAAAGGTCGCTTTATCTGAAGGGTACTGGATGATGCGGAGCAGAGAGAGTTCAGTTTGCTGACATTTCTCACTGTGGTGCAACACCACCGCAGCTACTCCTACTACTTATTTTTTATGGATATTCTGAGTTGAGTTGGACTCAAAGAAATCAGGCTAGTGTCACCATGCGAACTACAAAATCTGACCTCAGCCAGCAGAGGATTTTTCAAACAATGACATTCTATTTTTATAAATGCAAAGGCGTGTCTCTAGCACTAATTGAAACTCCTTTTAAGCAGGGCAACGCGCATACTTTTTCTCCCTTAATCTCACACACTCTTCTCAACACACACGCACATTCATTAGAGCAAATGGAATTATGGGAGGATTGGAAGCATAATCTCCTTCCCCGGTGGTGTGGGTGAACCAAGCCATTAATTTCCCTGCCGCTAGCGCCCAATTCCGCTCACTTTGGAGGCGAAAGAGCGGCGGAGTCGCTCGCATCTCACACCACATGCTCGACTCTGCGTTGTCGCTTCAGCGTTTCACAAAAAGTAGCAGAATAACTGCAGTTCGGTGAAAAAGTTACGTTTTGTGTGTTTCTGACCAATTTTTTTGTTTTAAGTGCAGAATCCCTGCATTGTTTGCATTTTTGCACAATTTCCAACATCATTTATGAGTCTCCACCACAGCTAGTTAGCCCCTCTGCATGTTAATGACTCTGGACTGGGAAATAAAACGGCCCCATTTGCATAATTCTCCATTGTCTGCGCATTTGTGAAATGTAAAATGACAAAAGATCAAAGCAGCCAGTTTGCACAGGTCACTTGGCCACGTTTCCGCCGCTCTCGTAAACATCGCGTTTCCTCGCCACCGCGCCTTTATTTCCTCTTTTAAATGGATATGTGAGCACAGATGAGAGGTGTTCATTAACGTGCGTGAACACGCACTCATTGTTTCACCAATTGTTTTGAGTTTGTGCCGCCGATGAATTATGCATCCTCGGTTTCACTGCACAAATATCATTTACGACGGTTCACGAGGTAAATAACCAACAAGACACTGTCCCGGTATGATAACTGTCACTTGTTGTTTTTGGCGGATATAATGGATGGCCCGGAAACGGGAAGCGCTGTGTACACGTCGCACATAAAAGTGCAACGTGTCTCGCGCTGTATCGGTGACCTTTAAAAATAAATGCCAACGTGAGGATGCAAAGTGGCAGGTGCGTCACATCTGACACTAAAAGGGGAATAAAGACATTGAGTAACGGGCATTTTGAAATGTTAGACACACACATACACACACTCCATATGTAATTGCTTAATGTCATCCTGATCCCAGTTGGGTTGTGCTCAGCACTTCTGAACCTGTGTGTGTCAGACAGCTGACACTTAAATGTATGTTTGCCTTCAGACTGACACTGAGCGCTTGCATTCTCGCAATGAATGCTAATGAGACTTCTATTTGGTGTGTGTGAGTGTGTGTATGTCGACCAGTACACCCTTTGAATGCCCCCTTCTATCAGATGTCAAATCTGCCCGTCATCCATCAAACTCCTTTAATGTTACCCATCACGAATACACGTGTGTGTGTGTGTGTGTGTGTGAGTGTGATTCAATCTGCTCTCTCAAGTTATGCGCAAGTGCGACCGCATCCCTTTATCATCCTCAGTTTTTTTTTTTGTTTTTGTTTTGGTCAGTCCGGCCTGAAGTTGCAAGGGTTTTTGCTTACCTCGTTTCTCTCTCGCCCCTCCAGATCCCTCAGATCAGCTACGCATCCACGGCCCCCGAGCTGAGCGACAACACCCGCTACGACTTCTTCTCCCGCGTGGTGCCGCCGGACTCCTACCAGGCTCAGGCCATGATGGACATCGTCACGGCCATGGGGTGGAACTACGTGTCCACGCTGGCCTCCGAGGGCAACTACGGCGAGAGCGGCGTGGAGGCGTTCGTCCAGATCTCACGAGAAACTGGTAGGAACCCAAAATTTTCTATTTGTCGTCCGTTTTGACAGATTTTGGCTGTAGTTGGGAATTCCTTGCCTCAACAAAAGTCCCTTTTTTAGTAAAGGTTTGTACACCCGGACACAGTATGAAGCAAAACAGGACTGTATATCAAACAAAGGGTGATTGATCAAAATTGATCTTTTATTCACCAAGTTAACAGCAGTAAGGGAACTGTCCTCATTCAAATGCGACGGCCCCCCCCAACAAGCACCCAAACAGTGGTCCAAGTCTTTGTGGTGCGTTCACAACCAGTATGAAATCACAACACCCCTTAACTTTAACAACCATGTAGCTACAATTATGAAGAATAAAAAATAGAATCCACTTTAACTTCTTGGCTTACAGCAGATGCAGATGATCGTCTCAGAAATGCCATCCCCCGTGCGCTCTTTTTCCATTTATCCAAACGAGCAACAGCTTTTCGACTTTCTCTCGGTCCTTTTGAAGATACTGCACTTTCTTGACGGCGTCAGCAGAAACAAACAAAACATTTGTTTCTACAATAGTATTCATTCTGGACTTTTCCCACACCCGGACAATGGGGCACTCTCAAGCAGACGTGCCCAGTGGGAGGCTCCTCTCCTGTCTTCCATCTTTCCCTGCGTGACGTGCGTGCAGTTACAGCCAACAACGTGGCGCTCTAATGCGGCCATGTCAGCGGACTTTCCAAATGGGAATGTATTTTTGGTGTGTGCATAGCTACCTAGCTAACTGCATGTCACAATTGCACTTGATAAACACTGATGCAAACAGGTGGTCTAGTGGGGGAGCAGAAACAAATCTTTGAACTGACTTTACAGGTTCTTTAAAGACGGAACAAAAGTCTGTTTTGATGCATAACTGTTTTAGCGTGTCTTAAGTGCTTTGACTCATGTCAAATGTGTATTTATTTTGTGGAGATGCCTCTCAAAGGTGAGTGAAAATGAAGGGAAAAGCCAACACGTGGTTGCGTTCTTCAATGGCTCTTCTCATCTTGAAGCCCCACAACCTGAAATAGACATGGATGGAAATAAATGCAATCTAGGCCACTTCCGTTGGTATCGAAGTGCATTTTCCCCCCCAGGTTGGTGTGTTCAACTGTGTCATATTGGATCATGCATCTATTCAAAAGTAGCTTAGCAGTGAATGGGTACAATGAAGTGTGCAGTGTTAAGTGTCAAGTCACAATCACTCCCGCATTAAGGGAGGGAGAGAGAGAGCAAATTGCATGTGCGTAAACGAGTGACACCTTAAAAGTGAAGACTGGAAGCGCCAGCCAGGTTTTTCTTTATTTAAAATTGTATTTATTTTTTTATGGCAGACGTCCCTGCGGAGCATCACGCCGCCTCACATCAGCTCATGAAATGCGCCAAGTGATATTGACGGATCAGAAATGGGGCCGGCTTTCTTGTCTTATTGGGAAAACATCACTTTAGGCAAATAGTTACTGACTGACGCACCTGAAAACGTGGAGGCTGTATCGTCTCTCTCGCTGATTCCTTGCTCTTCGCTCAGTGTTTGTGCACGACAGCTGTGTGCTCAGGTCTGCGAGTGTCCATTTCAGACTCCTCTCTGTGCATGTTTGGAGCCGGCTTGCCTCGGGGTTGTGAGCTGTGGCAGTCAGCACATTGATGTTTACCATGGTGTCGTGTGTGTCGTGTGTGTGTGTGAGAGAGAGAGGAGTCAGCAGATAGTCTGCCGTGTGTGTGCGTTTGTGCGCAACATGCTGTGACAGCAGTCAGTCACTTGTTTACACTCGGCTCATATGAACACAACTGAGAAAATCTCAGGCGAAAAACAAGACGAGATGGAGCAGAAAGGCTAAAAATGGCCGGATGGTGGTTGAGGGGGGGGGGCGGAGGGGTAAACTGGAGTTATATGTTCATTAATATTGGTGTGCTCTATGAAGAATTTAAAAATGACAGAAATGTTTAAAGTGGCTTAACAGCATCTCCATTTCACAATGGCGGACCTGACATGGCTGTGAAAATGTATTTGTTTGTATGTGACTTCCAATATGCAGCTTGGATGTGTCAATCCAGAATTGATTCGGATGTAAAACTATGCACAAATCCAGCATGTTGAAATGTAGAAAAATATTCTTTATAATAAACTGTATGTAGTTTGGCCAATTTGCGGTGTGTACGCAGCGTCAGAAGCTCTAGTGTTGAACGACGTTTAATCCGGATCAGTTTCACGTGAAACATGAAGCATTGCAAATCCATCCATTTTCCTCTCATTAGCACGACTGGTAAGATGGAGCCTATCCCCCCTAACTTTAGGTGAGAGGCGGGGGACCGGTTGCTCTCCAATCTCCGGGCACATGTAGACAACTAATTCACATTCACAAGCTGGAGAGATTTGGACTCTTGGCTGGGTTTAGAAACTCCTTGGGATCCCCCTGGAGGAACCAGATGAAATGGCTGGGGAGAAGCGTATCTGGCCTTCCGTTTCGGCTTCTGCCCATGCGACCCGACCCCGGATAAGTGAAAGAAAATGGATGGGTGGAAGGGTTTTGGTCTTAAAGAATAAGATTGTATTTCCTTGGGATGTAGATAATTGTTGGATCTGGAACTATTTTTGGTAATACACAATCCCAAACTGTTGCTTTCATAGCTGAACATGATCGTTTTCATGTATCCCCCAAACATTTTTACCTACTTTGAATACAAAATTCAACAATTCTTGTTAGTGCATCTTTTAAATCAGAGACATTAATATTGTTGCTAGGCACCCTCGGGGCCTGTGAAAACAAACAACCAACGTCCCACCAACACGTGCATGCTTAGAGAAAAAGCTAAACATCTTTTTTTGTGCGTGCAGAACTGCAGGGAATTTCTTGATTATTTTGTGATTTGCAGCGCGATGATTGTAGCCCTACGTGGCTCTCCGCATGCTCACGGAGAGCATCCATTTTAATTGCCGCACCATTGTTTACTCTCCAGCGCGAGCGCCTTTGCATGCTAATGTCGTAAGCATGCCACGAACGAACGGGGCCGCTGACGCGGTCGTCATGGCGATCGGCGGAATGCCGCGGCATTTCGAGCGGGAAGTGTCCTACTTCTGTGTGCTGCCGCCGCGCTCGGCTCCCGGGAGGAAGAGGAGCCGATAAAAAGTTTGCCGCAGCTAATTTTTCAGCAAAGTCCACGACAGTCAGCAAAATCTTTGCTTTTAAAACTGACTGCTGTAGGCGTGAAATAAAAAATAGCTTTTTACTTGTTTGAGCAAACTGGAGTCTCATGTCGGTGCATATGTTTGCCTATTGTTATTGCTGCTTGTTGTTGTGTTGTCACCTTCAAAGTAATAGTGACTCATTGACTCTTAGATTTGATCCAGGTTATACACATGGTAGGCAGTTTACTGTATGTCGAGGAGGACGAGATTCTTGTTCAGGATGATACTTGACCTCCATTTAGCTATCGACATTTATCAAAGCGTTGATCGATTTGGCAGTTGACAAATGCGGAAGCCTCGGCAGAGGTCTGCGCGCTCCGGCCCGCTCTAGAAATTTAAGGTCTCCGGAAAGCTTTACAACATTGCTGTCAACCACCTCCATAGATTAGATGTGCGCCTCGCTTTCCTCACCACTCAAGTCCTAATAAAACTGAGGGAAACGATGAAAAATTTACTTTGTTTCTTCCGAAGCTGTCGTGTATTCAAGGCGGTGTCGCTGGTTTTGTGTCCTGTTCCGTCGGCGGTTGCTCGCCTCTCATCGTGTCATGTTGCACTTCAAAGCGCCGATAATTCACCTCTCCATCTTTGATGTGCGGTTGGATTTCTTGAATGTAAACGGTAGGGTTTATCTCTGACGGGGGAAGGCCACTAAGTTTAAATCCGCAGTCGAGCGGAGCTTTTCCGCTGTGTTTCATCTTTTTTTTTTTTTTTTTTTTTTTTTGCTCGGCAAAAGATGCAGGTGTTTCAGCGGGGGGGCTCCTCTCGCTAGAAGGAAGCCCTCCCTCTCCTGTGAACCTCCTGCTGTGGAAATGGATGTATAAGGCCTGCTATACCATTGTTACACAGCACAGTGTAGAAAATACGGCAAGCTAAAATGGGCTCAAAATAACGGAAATGTTTTTTAAACAAGACATGACCTACTCTTGTCTGCGATCTACATTCCTGCATGACCCACATAGACAAACTGTGACTTGTGGCAGAAGAAACCTCACACTGGTGGCTCTGCTGAAAGCCCGACAGTCTGCGACCAAGGCTAGAAAATGAGAACATAATTAATCATTCATGTCCAGATTCATTTCATTAATTCTCAGGCTCCAAACTAATCTTCCGCCTCTAACAGGGCCTCGCCTTGCCTTTGGTTTGACTTTTATGTCCAGAGCTTTCCTTCACAAAGAGAGTGGTCCTTGTCATCGTCACATCTATTCCCCCCCCCCCCTCTATATATGATTTATTTAAGGGAGTGAGATAAAACATTCCCTGACTGGAGAGGGGCATTTTAATCCATTTCACGTGTATTATATTACACAGATATTGCAGATCAAGAGGTTTCTTGTAATTGAAAGACACCAAAGACAAAATCCTTGACACTGCAGGGGATGTTCCCCCCCCCCCCCCCCAGTGCAACTAATGGGCCGAGCAGCGATGTCACATCACCGTCAAGGTCTGTGAATCAGTTTGTCTGGAAATATCTTTTTAACAGGGTGCTCGAGAAGCACACCTGCGCGCCACCTGACAAATTTCACATCTCTGCACCAAAACCAAACAATCTTAGAACAATCGGACTAGTTAAGTGGTAGAGAACTAAAACTGTTTTAGTGAATTTCAGCGACCGAAGCCACACTGTTAGTTTCACATCAGAATAAACAGGGTTCTTCTCCCCGGAAGTTTTAGCCATCATTTGCGGTTCATCGCCAAAACCGCTAATGACGCAGATCGTGTTTTCATGAAACCAATCTCATCACATGCGTTTAATTCTCAAGGCTGCGCAAATGCTCTTTGACGCAACGTTGTCCCTCACGTCACTATTTCCGTGTTTGGTGTCCTTCGATAGACTCAGAAATGTCCTTTTATTTAGCACACATGCTGAGTCATGCTTACAGGGTTTTGAGCGAGTGGGTGTTGTACAAACATCAACCTATCCATGTGTAAGCAATTAAAGCGGCCTTGGTATTCATCTCAAGGTGAAGATGTCTTTGGCGCATTCACGCGAAGGCCTACGTGCTCTACAAAGTGCCTTCGCTCGCGCTCTGCTTATCCTTGACATGTTTTGTCTTTCTAAAGACATGTTTTCCTCATCCGCGGTGTCCGAGTTGCCCTCAGCCTATTGAAGCAGCCTTCGTGTGATTCATTTGAAACTAAATCATCGTCCAGAGGTCATTAACGTGGACGATTTTATTACGAAGGAGGTGATGCCAGCCTTACGGTAGCCCTCTTCCAGCTGGGTGAAACAGACAATATCCATTAGGAGTTAACAGCCCGTTTTGGATCGCATTGCTGTCTCCACAGGACATTAAAAGATGGTAATTATTACCTAAGCACTTCTGTGAATTTCATCCCATCCAGCCCAAACTGCCAATTTTAATCAGTTGGCTCAGATATGATGACCAACAAGAATTCCCTACTGATTCCCTGAATGTATTCTCTGTTCAGTGATCACTGGTTACTATGGAAGGAACCATTTCATTTTCCAGCCACAAATAGTTTTCAGTCTATTGTAGTTCACCCAAAAGGTGTTTGGTGGGCTTGAGGTCTACCAAAACTCCTCTTCATGGACCCAACGTTGACCTCTCCTCCCAAACGCTTCCCAGAAAAGGTCCGCATGGATTGTGTCGATTCATGACTCACTAGCCCCAACCCTCAATTGATACATTCCTTGTCCTAATGATTGTTTTGCACAGTAAAATCCAATAAATGTCTAGTGGTTGTCGACCACTGTGCGTTTGCATCTGATTAAATGGTGGAGCCCCATGTGACACTCCTTTTGTAGCGCTTTACTCTGTCTTGCTGCTAATAAATCAAATGTGCATATACACACGCGCACATTCCCTTAGACACAAGTTTATATATTTCCCTCCAAAGATTGCAAACACACACTTGTCCTCCGACAGACCCGGCTGATGGATGGCCGACTGGCAAGAGGCTGATTAGCCCGAGTGACTGGGCCAGAATTACAATTCTGTCGGCACCGCGATTGCATTGTTACGTTAGCAACAAGCCATGTCGGATGTGCGATGAGGGGTCGACGCTCTCTATCAATCTCGTCAGACTGCTCATTGCTCTCCATCGTGATTTCTCCTCTGTCAATCTCCTACCAAAGTATTCACTGCGAAGTTCTCAAGATGGCAAAATTACACCAAATTATTCGATTGGTCGGACAAGGTCAGATGGGGTAATGTGGCCTTAACCTTAGATACAACCGCACGGTCTAAGAGGCAATACATTAAACAGGCATTAGATACTTGTTACTTTGCAGTATCATGTTGTTGTCAATCAAAATTCAGCATTATTTTGTCTACAGCACTTGTATTAGTTCTGGGGGTTGAACGGCTTTTTTTTTTTTTTTTGTCAACCAAAATGCGATGCGGCCCAAGTCCTGAAAATTGTCCGATTGGAAGATCAGATGCCACAAACGTGATTAGCACATAGTCGACTTCAAGCTTTGAATGTCGGTGCGGACTTTGACTAATCGGTTTAACTCCCATCTTGGATCAGGCGAGATGTAGCTTGGTGTGCCTAATGTTGTGGTGTCAAATCAAAAATCGTAAGCGCCTCATATAATGTAACCGTTTAGACTCAATTCGTTGTCGTGAGTGAAAAGAAAATGGTGCCAACCATCAGAGTCCTGCTCTTCCCTTTCATTGGTTGACCACATATTTACATGTAAATGGATGTTCACAGCAACGGCAGTACCAAAGAGCCAATTATGCCGCTTTGCAATTCAACCTGACAAATAGCAGCCGCCGCACGGAACATTCCGCCGCCGCTTCTCACCAAAGTTTGACAGGCGCCATAATGTTTGTGCAAACCTACTGATTTGGAAGTTTGTTTCTTCCCCATTTTTTCCCCACTGCGAATTTGTTATTATTCAAAGGAGAACTTTGAATTTACACCAGTGTGCAGTATATGTCCCTTTCCCCCCTACTTCTCTTTATGCTTTTTTTTGTGGGTTTTCCTCAAATGTGCAGCCTCACTAATGTCACATTATCTTGACTGAATTCCTTTTTTATGTATTTAAATTTTATTTTTTTTTTTTTTTTTACATTTGCATCATCCACCCCTCACTCTTAACCAGGACCGCTGCAAAATTATCGCTCTGTCTGCTGCTGCAAGCGGCTTTCAGCACTCACGTCAGTTTCTTCGGCCCACAAATGGGAACTTTTCAGCAGTAAATGCAGGCTGTCAGTGTACGTCTATGTATTTGACAGATGGGCGACCAAAGTGCCCAAACAGAGATGGACGCTCAGTAAAATGCAGATGTTAAACAGGAAAAATGGTACATTACGCATGCATTGATTTATTTTTTTTCATATCCCACCACAAATGTATTTCGTATTTAGTCAATGGAACTGACTGTGTGTGTGTGTGTGTGTGTGTGTGTGTGTGTGTGTGTGTGTTGATCTGGCTGCTGTGTTGCCATGGCAGCACGGGCAAAGGGGGAGGGGCGGTGGCTTGAAGAGAAAGTTTAGGCCAGTAGTTGGACTTGTGCTTCGTATTCCATGTTGCCTTTTCCCACCCACGCAGCGGTTAGGTGCCGGACCCCCCCAAACAACAAGTCTTTAGACACAGTCAAGCATCTTAAGATTAATTGGTAATACGCAGCCTTACCGTTCACAGCAGTGCCTCAGGGGCCAACATATTTGGGCCAATTCTCTAGTTTAAATTAATTGGAGGAAAACAAGATAAGGCTATAAAATAAGAGGAAGAGCACAGTCCTGATCTGCTAGAGGCCCGAACTTATTCTAAATTCATGAGGTTAGGAAATACAAGGAAATGCAGCACGAGCGCTGAGAAAATGTGATTCTCGATAAGCAGCGTTTCGTTTAGCTCCAAGTTAGTGTGTGTGTGTGTGTGTGTGTGTAATGTATATTTGCGATTGGGCGGCGGTCTTTGGCGCTTGTACATACGCCTGCGGCTGTTCTCCCAGCATTGCGACATGCACAGAACCTCTAATGAAAGAGAAAAATATATGGCTTTTGTCTCACTCTGCACTTTCCTTGTTTCTCACCCTCACTTCCTTGTGTAATTTTGAACCGCCAAGAGCACACGCATCCACTTTTCTCTGTTTTTATCTATGCGAATTGGGTTTAAGCTGTAAACTTGAATGGCATTTATTGAATCTCGCTGATTACCGGTGCAGATGCCGGGAGACGCGGACTGAACATTTATTGCCGTTTTAATGACATGGTCAAAGCAACTTTTTTCGTGTTGTGTAAAATGCGAACGCCCGCAGCGAAATGCGGGGATGAGCAATGGGCATCTGATCATTGGAGCAGAAGGAATTTAATACCTGGGAACAGCCGCAGTAGAGAATCAGGGTCTTTCTGACTCATCTGCCACAATGCCTGGTAGAAAAGAGAACATTTAACCGCTGAAAATACGATCATAATGATAAAGTGCCAGATATATGTTTTGCTGACTACACATCAGAAAATCCACTTGAGGCTCATTATTTCATAGATTAACTCCGGAATACGTCGTTTGACCTAAAGTAGTGTGTCCAATGTGCGATAGCCAGGCGTGTACAGAAAATGGCCTGGCAATTTGCAGGACTACATTATACTTGGTTTTGACAAACTGTCAGTCAGTTATTTCCCATGTAATGATACCAACAAAGAAGAATGAGATCCCATTTGCAGCTTTTTTTTTTTTTTTTTTTTAAACCAGCCCGCGTCTGGGTTAGCACCCAGGCAGCCTGTTAAATTGAATGTCAACTTCGATTATTTCTTTACAAGCTCCTTTAAAAGAACTTTTGAAAGTTGTCTTAATCTTCCACTGATCTGACTTCTCCAGGCATTTTATTTATTTATTTATTTTTAGAGATGTATATATATATATTTAGCTGCCAACGTCAGGATCAGTTTGACTTTGCTCAAAAGCAGCCTCCCGCTAGTTAGATAAATGAACCGGAAGGCCTGAGAAGTCTTCTTTTGCTCAGCCAATATTTAAAGTTCAGGTGCAGAAGAAACACACTCTATAAATACACACACACACACACACACATCTGGTGCCGTATTAGCTATTACTGGTGCTTTATTTTCCCGTATGCACATTTTAGTTTTTTTTTTTTTTTTTAAATGGACAAAAAGTGACAATGTTTGCAGTCAGTCGAGCCCTGGTAAACATCCACCGACGTGTTTTGATGTCAAATCAACGACTGAGCTCGTAATCGCGTTATGAACCGTTTGGATACGGAATGACACGCACGCTCGTTACGGCAGCAATGAATCCTTTTCCAAACTTCTTCCCAAAGCCTGAATCCACGGAAGATGAAAAGCACGGAGGTGACTGTATGGGAGAGAATGCCAGCGAACTCCGTGGGCACATAGATTTAGGAGACATGAAAGTGTATCTACACGCCGTGTGTTTGCGTGCCAACATCCTGATTAGCGCTGTTTATAATTAGATCATTTTAATCTGTTGAAAGGTCCCCAAGATGCTGTCAGGCACACTTTTATGCAAATTGTCTCCTGTCCTAGCCGTCAACTTTGAGTCAGCAAAGACGACGACGGTTTGGAGGAGGGCCAGTCATGAATCTCTATGAATGTATATCTATTCCAAAGCTCAAAGTTTGAGTGCTGACTTTGTAATTTTTCAAACTCTTGCTCTGATTAAAAAGCCGTCCCAACAGTGATTGTAGAACTTTTAGCAAAGCATGCTCGCATTTGATTATCGTCGCCATATGTTTTTAACATTAAATAAGAGCGTTCATGTAAAAAATGTTTGAATTTGCTGTTCAATGTGATCCAAGTTACTTTTACAGTGGAACCTCTTGTCCAACACAACCTGTTTGTTTATTTTGGTGGGCCATTTAATTCTTGACATTCTTACTGTATGTTTTTATAATGTACAATATTATAGTGCTATTTTCCTTATCATTTGATGCTTACTAAACTGAGGTCGGGCAAGATGATTTTTTTTCAAGGCATATTTTTCTTTTTGGTCCAATTACAAATTGCACAACTTCAACTTTCAAGGTTCCAAAGGAGTTTTCCTTTTTTTGTTGACTCGCTGTAATGAACCCACACTTGTTTACGGAACGAAGACAGTTTCTGGAGTCCAATTTACCTTTTGGGGATACTGTATATTAGATATGACCTCATGGGCTAGAATTAGACTCCTGTTCCTGACCGTGTATGTACTGTAAGTCTAATGCAAACATCCACAATTCTCAGTGAGTGCTTGTCAATTGGGATGTTTGTTTCCTCTGGCTGCAGTGTGCCTGTTCAGGTATTTGCGAATTAATAAGTCAACACTCGCATGTGCCAAAGTGCACACACTCCGCCCGTGTTCTTTCGGCGAATCCCAGCAGTGCGATGATGTAGGATGGCCTCAGGCCCCCCGTTCCCCACCGAATGGCTCTGCGGAGACAAATTCAACAGTTTAGGTAGATTACACAGTTGCACCTGCACACACGTACAGTAGTTGCTGTCATTATAACGTTGCATTTTCTCCAGCTTCTATTGTTGCATCCAGTGACTGGATAAGCCCGCCCAGGCTTTTTTTTGATAATTTTACGACCCGTCCTCCCACCATATGTCTTCATGAAGCTCTTTCCTGCCGTGTTCGTTTCCTAGCACGCGCATGTGCCCACTCAAGCAGTGAGAGAAGCTGTCGGCAAGTCATGGTGGAATGGTAGTCGCTCGCTCTCTCATTTGTTCTTTAATTAAATGCAAGCATACTCAGTCATATTTGTCTGCAGAGTTAATAGATGAGTCATTACTTGATGTGTGTTGTTGTATAGGTTCCAAGCAGACATGAGCACTCAGAGGTTGTTAATGCATGTATGTGAAAGAATAAGCCCACAGCAATCCGTCAACTAATTAAATTGGCACTTTTTGAATGAGTTGAATTGGTGGCGCAGCTGTTTGTCTAAATGTGTGGCACAGACAGAGATAATCACTCCAGGACTGGGAGCCATGGCGATGTAAAGTGCAAGATCATTATTCCTCTCCAAGTACATGACTGTGCCGTGTTTTTTTTTTTTTTTTCTTTTTTTGCTTATAGTGTTGGAAATTACATTTAATACTTGGGGAATGTGCTTCTGTCACCGGTTATTTGTCTTTTGGATGGCCAAGCATTAGCATCAAGGCAAGGGATTTATTTTATGGCAAGTTTGCCCTTCATTTGAGTCAATTCTGCAGTCATAAGGTCCAAAATTATCTTCCAGTCAATTGTAAGAGGAAAAATATGAAGCGCATATAAGTTTGGTCTAATTGTATATACATAGAGATTTTCCTTTTTCTTTTCAACATTAAACAGTTTTTTTTTTATAGTGCACATTCCAAATCAGCAGAGGGTAGCAAATTACAAGGCAGTATCGGTTTTGTGAAAATCGCCTGTCAAACTAAACAGAATAACCCGTTGTTTAAAACAACCATACAACTTGGCCTTAGGAATGCCCCCGCTACCATAATGCTAACACATAATGAAAGTGCCATAGGCTAATGAATGGCATTGACAGACATGGAGTTATAAACCTTTACACAATGAATATTTGAACAAAATGGCGGTGCAACACATGAAGACAGACAATGTAATACTCAACAGGCATACATTCTTTATCTGCAAAAAATGACTACAATTATTACTGCTATTGAGTCTCAGAGTGTAGTGCTATCTCTAACTTTTATACTGCTACTCAGTGGCATAGGCGGGTACTGAAGGAGCAGCACAATGACTTGAATTGCAACATTTTATATATAATATATATATATATAAAACATGATTCACAAACTGTTCTTTATATTCTGTTTAATATAGTGTATTATTATAGTGGTATTTTTCTTGTTAAAAACACATTACATTGTTTTTTTTTTAGGGGGGAGAGGAATATTGGACCATCCCCCGGCTTACAAAATGGCGGCGTTATGATCTATTAACGCGCCGCTAGTAAGCATTAGGTGTCAAACGCTGTACGGTTTGCGCTGCTGTGTTTTTGTCTCACTCAAACAAATTGAGATTGAGAAATGGAGGGCGAGCCCGAAGCGGAAGGAGGGCGGCGAGAACGCGGGAGGAAAGATGAGCGATGTGCGCAGCGAAGAGAAATCTCATAAGTTCTCCGCTCCCTCGCTTCCTCTCGATGTTTACCATCAGTGGAGACAGACGAGCCCCGCAGTCAATTACAGGTGCTTGTTAGACTATAAATGGAGTAAAGGAGTCATGTTGCCCTTCCAGGAGAATACCAATGTAATTTGTTGCAACACATTACGAAGTAAAACACACTTGACTCCCGTCTCAACGAGACGAGCTTTCTAGTGTGGTTTAGCGCCAATTCCCCTGCCCGAATTACGTTGTTTGAGGGAATAAGCAGAGGTCGGAGGAAGTCATACTGTGTTTTAATCTTAGAGTTTGAAGCAAGTCAAGGTACTGTGCTGAAAATCAAGCAAATAGTCCTGACTTGGGTCCTACACGCTTTCTTACATGTACAGTATTTGCATATTGGCCACTTGTGTACTTAATTAGCTGTACCAACATATTTAATGATCCCAAACCAGTCTCCATGTTGTCGATTACTTTGTCTTCTCAGTTAAAAGCATGACTGACATTGAGGTTCTGTTTGGCCAGCTATTGTTGCGATAAACTGGAAAGTTAACATTGCTTTACCTCTCTTTGTGTTTTAAAGTGACTGATGAAGTTTACGTCATAGTTGTGCCTCTTTGGGTTGCAAACCTTGCGTATTGCCATTTTCCTTTTCCCGATTTTATTAACAGCATGATTCTTGAATCAAAATGTAATATTTTCAAATCTCTCATGGCTTTGCACTCTGCATCATAGCCTACTGGTGTCTTGCTTTGCATCAAAATTGCGCTTAAAAAAGCAGATTTTTCAAATGTAAACATGCAAGACTTGTCAAGTCATGTAGTTCAAGTTGAGTCTCATGCATACCACGTCAGTGGAGTCATAAGTTTCAAGCAAGTCCTAAAATTTACCATCTAACCTTATTTTTTATCAGCAGTGAACCCAATGACAAAAATGTTTCTGTAACTGTTATTTCATGTAGTTATTCTGCAGAAACTGATGTTTCAATCCCTTTCTTGACCGAGTTTCAATAGTTTTTCATGTTTCAAAATTCAGTCCAAAAGTCTTAATAGAATACACAGCAAAAACGAGACTAGATAAAAAAGGCTGATCTTACTTTTGAGCAATTTAGGACATTCAAAAGTTTTCAGAGAATTGATGTCATTCAAAAGACGCCCTGTGGGAAAACAATATGATGCCTTGCCTATTTGCGAGTTAAAAGCAAATCATCGAGCCGGCTGGAAATCAAACGGCATTCACTTTTCCTCACTTATGCGCCATCAAAGTGAGCTGAGCTTTTGACTTTTTGTTGTTGAAATTAGACCTCCACTGTAGACTGAAGCGGAATGGGCTTTCTTTTTCTCCTTGACTGACCGCAAGATTAGCGTCGTTCTAGGGCACATTAAAACCTTTCCCCCCCGTCTGACCTTGTGAACGTGGGCTGGCACCTGCTCTTTCTGCACTTGAAAATGAATTCATGCCAAAACCTACCCTAGATTGGTTTTGTCTGACGTTTTGAACTCTGTCAAGTCATTTTCATTTTTTGAAAATAGAATAGAGGGGTTGAGGGACCGGGGGAGGGATGAGAGAAAAATGGGCACAAACACAGCTGGATATCAAATGTGAAGTTGCAATGGCGCTGCTGTCGGTCGCACCTCCATAAGTCTGCTCCGCCACGGAAAAGACGGAAATCTTGCATGATCAAACAAGAGCTAACAAAAATTAAGAAACATAGCAACAACCGGGAAACTTTTTTTTTACGGCTAAATCCTGAAATCCTAAAGAGGAAAGACCATGGAAAAAATCCTGGAGACCGTGTGAAAGCGGAGTTTGTCTACTGCGCGAGGTAGTTGTGAGTTCTCAAATGAAGCTGACTGGTGTTTTTAGTAACACGCTTAGGACATGTTTTTACTTACGCCTGCTTCCTTGTTCCTCAGTCAGGTTGCTTCTTGATTGGCTACATTCTGTTTTATGTCAGAACTCGTGGAGTCATCGGCTTTCCCCACACATGTGAAGACTTTTCATCTAAATACTAACGTTTAATAAACAAGACTCTTGGCTGTGATCCGTGTTGCACCCAGGATAATCTTGTAGGATAATATAAAATAATCAACATAATCTGTCATTTAGCATCCTTGGTCGGGAAGGGGCAAAATTGGGACCCAAACAGCCGATTATCTCGATGTATGTCTCAGGCCTAACATACGACATGGACGGTAATGAGACAACAGTACACCTAACAGTAACTGCATCCACGTTAGATGTGACGCTATTATAAACAAGTTGAGACCAAGAGGTAAGAAGGATAAAGAGAGGAAAAGGGAAGCGCGCTGCGTGAAAGGAGATCCCCTGGCCGCATAACAAGCCTGAGCCGTCCTTGACTATCAGTTCAATTCAATCAATACAAAGCAGATGTCCTCAGATTTAGGAGTCGCATCTGCCTGCAATCTCATGCGTCCATAGGAGCGTAATGAGTCTCCCACTGGCATACTACAGGTGTGACCCAGCCTATAAATGGCACAGCCACTTGTTCCCAGCAGTAATGATCAAAACAGACATAACAGTGATAGCAACACCTGCTACTTTTTTCACTCTCTCCCCTCGCAAACCTGGTTTGCCACTTTTACCTCATACCGTCTGTTAATTCTCCAGCACGCTGCAACGCTCCCAAAAGCCACCAAAAACGCCTCTGAGCGCTCGAGTCAAGTTTCCCGCATAGTTTGCTTTATTGAAATGCCAGGGCGTTTTGTGGCATCAGCACATATGCCACACTGCATGCACTCATCACACAGGACCCCGAGCATTGCATTTGATAGGGTCAACAGAGGGGGAGTCATCTCAACGGCTCAGTCATAAGACGATTTGGGTGCGTTTCACTGTGCGACAAACAGATGATGATTTCACTGGACTGGGAGCGAGACGTGGGTAATGTGTAGTCTTTTGTATTTGTGAAAAAAGTGCTTTCAAAATTCTGCGCTCTACATGTAATGTTGAATTGAGTGTAAATTGGAAACCTTTCTTACCTCGACATACATGCTGAAAGTAGATGCAGTCCAGGTGCCGAGAGCCTGCTTTAAAAAAAAAAAAAAAAAAAAAAAAAGACCACATCCCCCATGGCCATAAATAAAGGCAAATAAGTCATAAGGTGAGGGAGAAGTGCTTACCGGTAGAAAAGGAAGAAGATGGCTCCCTCCGGGTGGCACCAAATCAGGGGTCGACACGACTTAATCCCGAGGTAAATGTAATCCCACAGTTCAATAGTCGCACGGCACCACTGCAGGACATTTACATTTGACAAGCTACGTTTTATTTTTTTAGATTATTAAATGTAATATTCCTACACATGCACAGATTATAATTTTTTTGCTTCAGCGTTAACTGTACCTGTTTTGTGCTACCGGAGATAAAATACAATTGGCCATATTCATGGCAGCGTTATTGTTTGGGATGAAAGCACCCACATCAAAGAGCAGTGCATTGAATCGTTCATACGGCATGAGCATTGATTGCATTGTTTTTTTGATAAAATCTGAATAGGCCCCTAATTGCTTTCAATACATCAAGGCTTTAAACAACAGTAGGATTTTTGTACACATGGAACCCATTTTGTGGGAAAAATTATAGTTTCAGGAAATATAAGGGTTGGATGACTTTCTCATACTTTGGTCTCCAACCTTTTTTGCACCACAAATAGATTTCACGTCAAGACATCAGATAACGTTTCTTAAAACTGAAGTGTAAATTTAAGCAGAATACACCTTGCTGCAGACTTGTTAAATGTTGTCATGCGCCTTGACAGTGTAAAAGCTTGAGTTAATTCGACCACTCCTTCGCTCCATGTCAGCTCTTTACACACACACACACACACACACACACGAGCCTATTCATGCTTCATCTTGTCAGACCTCGCCTGTTAATAATTATTTAAGTTTACCATCAGCTGCCCATCAGCCTCATAATTGGCTTGTAGGTTGAAAATGCGCATGGGCTTATAGGTTTGTGTGTGTGTGTGTGTGTTGGAAGAGCCAATGAATGATCAGAGTCCCATAGGAAATTTAATAAAAGAACGTGTTCAGTTTAACAGGTATTTGTGAATGAAGGATAAGCCGTTTACAATCCAAAGCCAGTTTTACCAGCTTGGCGCGTTTTGTGCGCGCGCACATCCGTGGCTTTATTTGAGGGAAATGTTTTGTTCCGTGTGCGTACTCATTAATAAGCAGTTTGCGTGTATTGTCGGTTTAAAGCCCACTGCGAATAGTCTGGCCAGCCTGTTTCTCTTTCAGCCAATAGCAGCTTATGTTGTCCTTTCATGGCTTTAATTACCAGCCAACAAACGTGTGTTTGTGTGTGTGCATTTAAATGTGTCTACATTTGATGTTCCTAGCCCTTTTTAGCGCACTTTTGTTCTGACAGGGGGTGGCAAAACCCAACAAGCTGGCACCAAATTTGAGCGAGCTTTAGTACATTGTTGTATGCAGATGTTTCACACATTCAGAAGAGCAGCAGGTGCTCGGTTAATTTTTTTTTCTTCATCTGTAATAATGCCCCACCCCCCACATTTTCAGCCTCTGTTACGAACGCTACCTACAGTGTTGAGCGGTTAATATTGATGTAAATGTCAGAGTTTATGCAGTGACGGTGCGTGGAAAGGAAGGTAATTCTGCTGCACGTACCTGTAGGGATGAGGAGATGAATAACTCTCCTAACACGACAGCTAATGCAAAATTAACTATTTATCATTGCATTGTGTTTCTCATGAAAGCTCAGCCAGACCAGAATACCTTAGCACTTAGTTACCAAAGAAAGAGCCTTTGTGTGTGTGTGTGTGTGTGTGAGGGGGGGGACTTAGCTGTCTAAGCCACATTTGAGACCACCAAGGCTTTTGTCACCTGCAGAATCACCAGTTGAATTTGGTCTGAGATTTGAAGGAGGTGTCAAGGATCTTGGCAGTTGTCTTTAGTGGAACCGGCAGCCTGCAAATGACCAATCCCAATGTCCATAATTTGGTTTGTAACTGTTTGATCCTTGCCTTGCAATTGACTGACGTTGAGCCCATGGTGCACCCCGCCTCTCCAATCTCCCCGAGACCCTGTAATCCCCAGAGCTCAGCCATTCCCAACCGAGCTAATGCTGCCTCTGCTCAAGTTGACTTCTTAGACTTAGGTAAGGTGTACATATACCAAGATCTCCATCCTTGAAATCGATGATGCGCTGCGTTTGTTGCTGTCATTTTTACCACCGCAATTTCTCATTTCAGTCCACCGCCCCATCCTCGACCTATGTTATCATTCAAGAGGGAAAAAAACACCCATGTTGAATATCTGAAATGTAGCTGTTGTTCAGCATCATCAGCCCTTCCTCTCTGAAATTGACTTGTTCATGCACCTGTAGTCTCCACATTATCTCAACTTGATCGTGTGTTTTCTGGCCGTTCGCCCAACACAAACCCATCACAGAATAACGTTTTCCACGAGGCTTTATCGCCTCCCCGGGCCGTTTGGAGGACGACTCATCGCGATGCAAGGACAAAGCGCCTCTGATTTCTCGAATTTAGTGAAATGTTTAACAGAGACGGATTTGGGGGATGACATAAAGAGCGAGGTTGATGGTCTGTGAACAGAAGGCTGGAAGAGTGAGGGGATATTAAGAGATCGTTGTAGGAGAGCGACAGACTGAACTGTAAAAACCCTGGCCTTTGGAAAACAAACTGACAGCGATGAAGCCTTTAAGTAGAAGTGAAAAGGTGATGAGGATGAGGCGAGGCTGATGGAGGATGGATCGAATTAAGAGCATGCTTTTATCAAAACACACAAGCTTAAAGATGCAATTAAGCTGCAACCTTTATTTGTCTCCACAACCCGTGTCTCTTAAAGAGAACATTCCCAGCGTACAATCACTTCAAACTTTGGTATGTGTTTAAAAATGTGTATTTGTGGAATACCACGTAAGGTATAAGCTATCGGGTTCAGTCATTTGGTCTTCCAGCTTTGCTTGGCTATTATTTAGCAACTGCGGCTTCCTTCAATAATATAAAAATATTGTGAATTATCAAAGATCCTTAATTGTCCATAGGTGAAAATGTATCAATGGTTTATTTGTGCTTCTGTGTGTGTTCAGTCCCATTTGGCTGAATTGTGTGTGGGGGGAGTAGGCCAGTTGGAGGGACTGAAAGAAGGGCACAGGGCTTGAGAAAAGGAGGGATAGCAAAGCGGGGAAGAGGCTTTTGATGCTCACCCAATAACGCTCAGCTGTGGTGCCAACGGAGCGCATTGAAATTGAAATTGCACGCGAAGCGCTAGATCACACACTCTAGGGGGAGCAAAAATCCCGGCGGTGTCATCCCCGAGACCGCTCTGCATTTCTGTGGTGGCCGACCGAGGGAGGGATGACATGGGAGGCGAGCGAGGGGAAAGGGCCACTTTAATCCAGAGGGTCGGTGAGAAGCGGTTGTTTGGAGAGTTGGTTGTTTGTGCCTCGCAAACCTTTTTTCTGAGGCACAAGTCCTGGCAAGTGTGCTTGAATCAAGAGACCATACACCTTTCTTGTAGCTCCTCTTCCACTTGAAACATGTCATGTTTGAGTCTACAGTCATATATTGTATTTTTTTTATCCTCTGCGAAGCGTGACTACAAAAACCCCATTTGAGTTGTAGGTAGGACATGCCCAGCTGCAGTATGATTGGCTGCACAAAGTGTGAAATAAGTGTGAATTGCCATTTATTCCGCCCCCAGGTGGCCAAGGTGCACAAACCAGAATGAGCTGCAGAAAGTGCGTTGAATTGAATGAGTGAAACTTCTTATTTTTTATTCTATTTAAATGTCATTGTGTTTTAAGACCGTACAATATCATAGTGCCATTTTCTATAGTACTGCAGTTTGTAATTTGGTCAGCGATGCATCAAGCCAAAAACTATCGCTACTGCTACCAGATTGAATAAGAAAACCCGAAAAGCTGAGCCAATTACTCCGTGTCTCCATTTTGTTGGCTTATTTCTGCAAGCTTTGACTCCAGACTACTGTTTCTTTGCCATTAAGCATTGGAAGGCTTGGTTACTAAATAGCGTTCCCAAATCCTGAACTAAACCTTCCAGACTTTGCAACTCAGGTTTATTTGCAATCACACAAATGAAATTGCTGCCGTGGGGAATGCCGCAATGGAAAAAAAAAGAAAAAAGACTGCAATTCTGGTCTGTGAATGCCTGGTCGAGGTGATCTTTTCATAAATCTCCCTTGCCTTCCTTTCCCTGGCGGGTGTGTGTACAGGGCTATCAGCGTACTAATATGTGCACGCGTGTTCCGTGTCTTTCCCTTGTTAGCTTTGATAGCTGTTATGGATATGCCTCATAATCTTTTACTGGAGCCGGTCTCATCTCTGAGCTGGCCTGTGAAGCGATTGGGAGGAACCAATTACCATTCCTGACGCCCCAGGGAGAGCGGGTGGGCGGGAGGAAATGTGGAGGGGATAGCAGCTGCGGGGAGGACGGGTGGCGACACGCGAGGCGAAGAGAGCCGGCCACTCGTGCGGCAACGAAGGAACGATGCGAGGGAGAGCGAAAGGCGGTATTACACGGCAGCGACAGGTGGAGTTGGTGTCAGAAATGCAGATGTAGAGATTTAAAACAAAAGAGTGCAATGCGGAGAGGAGATGAAGCAGGGCTGTGAAGTGATTTGAAGGGCCTGCTGAATTTCATCACATCTCCCCACAGGCTGCAATGGAGACGACTACAAGGACATTTCTAATCGTATCGAGATCTCATTAAGCCAAATTATCCTCAAAGATACCAATCCTCAGCCTGGGATCCTTAAAATGGCGTTTATTAAGCTTCAGAAGCACAGTTATCTCACATTTTCCTATCTTGGTAAGTGATGAATCAATAAGTCATTAAAATAAATGAGTAAAGGATGAGTTCTGCCTTTGCTGGAGTTTCTTTGTCATTGTACATTGGATGTCTTTGAAGAGAGTGCAAGAGGCTCAAGAAGCCACCGCGAGTCCCGATTAAGACATTGCCTTGTTCAAGTGGGATGTGGGTGGGGAGAGAGAGTCTCCAGTGGACAACCGGCATTTGAAGGGGCGAGGAGGAGGGCCAAGCTTATGTTTCAGTGCAGAAACCACAAAAAGTTCTGCATTAGGTATGAACAGTCCAGTTTTGAACCCCAACCTTAGAACTGGGAGTCAGATGTAATCACTCACCCCGTGCTCGCCATATAAATTTAAAATATTACCCCAAAAAGGATCTAAATGAAATGTTGTTTTGTGGAAAGACATCCCACAACTGTGCTCAAAAAGCTATTTATTTTTGCCATTCACACAGATGCACAAATACACGTGGCTCGTAAATGTTCATGTTCTCTGCTCCGAGCCAGAGAGAGGAAATATCCTCATCATACGTGAGCATGTTGCAAAGAGGAGGTTGTGTGCGTGTGTGTGTGTGTGTGTTTGCAGGTAATAACGCAAAGCCCGCTCTAGGGGTGTTGGGGGCTCCAGTGGCGTCCAGCTGGCTCTTAATGGCACGGCAACAGTCAGCCGTTCCCTCCAGCGCTGCCACTTTGTTCCCTCAGTTGTTTCGCGGTATCTTTTGCTCTCTCCTTCACTGTCACTCCTCCTCCTCCTTCTCCTCTCTGGCATCTGTGAGTGTGCCTCTCTCACCGCCCGCTGCATTTTGCATCCCCGCACAAAACCCCACCGCCATCATCTTTGCTCGGCTCCACCAATTTAAATCCCTACCTTTTGCTATTCCTCCCCCCACGTAATTTGCTTCCTCTGGCATCTTCACCCCTGCGCCCCCACACCCCAACTCCCCACCTACACGCCTCCCAAAACCCTGCCTGCCATCTCTCCCTCCTCTCTTTCCATCTTTAATCCCTGCACACTTTTACTGCCAGCCTGCAGGGCTCTCCAGTGCACAATGTGAATGTTTAATGAATCTTGTCTTTTACAATATCTGTCAAATCTACCTCCACTCTTCCACCTGTCCTCCTCCATTTCACAGCATCTCCCCCCACCCCGACTTTATTTACTGCCCTACAGCTACCCAGCTGGTTACAAGCAATAGGAGTCGCCCGAGGGACACCTGAAGTAAAAAAGGAAGAATTTTTTATGGGAAACCACATGGGAGAGGGTGGAAAATATGCTTTAGCGCATGATTGAGGGAATCTTGCTGCTTGATTTGTATATATGGTAAATTTGTCTACAAAGGTATGGGTGCAGCTGGTCACCTCCAGGAACTGGAAGAAAACATGCAGTTTATCCTCCCTTTGCAGCAGCAGGTTCCACTCCTTTGGGAAGCCGAACATTGATCCACTGTGGAGGCTGCCAATAAGACTTGGAATGAGTTTCTGATCAGCTTATTGATTCCATTATACTTTTTTGAAGGTCATTTTTGAAATGTTCAAAGACAGAACTGTGTCGTCATTGTGGCGCTACAGCGTTAAGCGGTTTCCACCATTTGTTTTCCTGACTGTTTGGGGTAGTGGCTAATACAGGGCCCAGTGACACACTATCAGTGGCCCGCACTATATAAGAACTTCAGCGGATTTGTTCGCGTCAGCCGTTATCTGCCGCAATTGCGAAGTGTAGTTAACCACCTAGCTATACCTAGACCGCAGAAATTCATCATTTTGTATGGTCTGCTGGTGTGGCCGCTTTAGAGCGCCTCATTGTCGGCCATGAGTGCGCGGACGACATGCAGAGAGAGACGGAAAAGCGAAAGAAGGAAAACAAAAAATGCTGACTTGACAGCCGGTGTGTGGCCCGGGTCTTTGGGCTGCTGTGGCCACTTTAGAGCGCCTCATTGTCGCTTTGTGGAAAAGCCCTGTGACAAACTGATGCATTCCCGCCACTAGAGGCTTTAAGTGGATATATATTCACGACTCAAACGTCATTTGTAGAAAATAAAGATGCTAGAGGAAGTAGCATCCATTTTCCAGGTTGTAGTACTGGTATTTGACCATTCAAATTTGGCAGGGTTAACGACTGTTCTCTGTGATGTTAAAAATTGACATTTATTTCCACATTTATAAAGAAAAACTGCTTAATTATATATACAGAAGTTGTTGCTGTGCAGGTCAAAATTTGTTGTTAAGAGCTTAAATGTCTGGCATGTTTCAGTATTCAACTGCACCATCTCCTCGTGGTGTTTTTTCCAGGGTGGAGTTGCACTTCAAATTCAAGGTTACAAAAGAGGTTTGTGTTGTTTGCCTTAATTTGCAACCTGAACATGCCACAGACTATCCAGACTTATCTTCTTAGATGTATTAATTCCACCTGACCAACCGGTGGCAGTCATCTGCGTATGCGCGTCCTGCAATATTGAGCTAAACATGTTTTTCATCTTAATTTCAGTGTGTTCATCACTAGTCTTCTCATGCATTCAGTCATTGTCCCACGATGCATTAAAATGTGGTCGGTCAACTATAGACTGCACGGAAATTGATCGAGAAGTGCAAATGTGGGGAGAACAGGATGAAAGTTATTAAAAAAATAAAAATAAAAATAAAAAAAAGTTAACATGAAAATGTTCCAAGGGGGGATCATTAAGATTAAGTATAACATGAAAAATGAGCTGAAAGATTTTATTTGGCTTTTTGTACTCTGCATTATCATAATTAATACAAATTTTTGAAAACGTTCAGCAGTTGGCCTTATACATTTCTATTTAGCGCTTACTAATCCTTAAGTAGAAAGCCAAATAAAGAGAAGTGCACTAATCAAGTCTGTAATTATATGCCACGTCAACAGCTTTTGGACTTTCACTGTGTGGAATTTGTCCTTCTGGTCGAAATACCTCAGGCTACATTTGAGCGCTGAATTAGTTGAGTCGATGGAGCGTTTTGTTGGCTGGCGGAGGGAGTCGCGCCTTACTTTTGTTCCTTTTCTTGCTGCAGTCGATAATTAAAAACAAAACTTGGGCTTGGGCTTTCCTTTCTTCAAGGAGCTTGAGGTGGTAATTACGTATTTTTAATACCTCAAGCAGGCAGGCCACATTGCGTTATGTAGCTAGCTAGATGGGTAGCTGGTGCGAGCACTAACATTTGTCCATTATCATGCCAGCGTTCTGTTGTTTCATCCTCTAAAGTTGTAGTAAACATTGGTTTCGTAAATGTTGACAACGGCGACGAAGGGAGGCGAAGCGTCATCGCAAGACGCAAGCAACCCTATTGGTCGAGTGCAACGGCAGATATTTAAATAAATAAATCAATCAATCAATAAATCAAACGTACTAGGGTTTTCATTTTGGCATCATAGGGCCAAATCGTTTGGTGGATTATTGACAAATGATGTGGGTTCCGATCTAGAAAATCATTTGTGATGGCAAATTGTCCCACTAACGTGGCTAAAATCTTGAAGTCTGATCCAGGCATTAACCTAAAGACCTAAAAAGAACTTTCTGCTTTTATTTTCTCCTGATATCTGATGACAGGCTGCACTTCCATGTCTCCCAAGTCGGAAGACAAATAAATAGTCTGACCTGATTACTTTGGGGGGAATTTAAGTCATTAGGATTGGAACTTGCAATGAGCGCTCGTTCCTAAATTGTCACAGAAAATTGCTCGGTGAATAATTTTTTTTTTTTTTTTTTTTGCATCTAAATTGGATTTTACCTCGGTTGTATAATCACAAGTGTGAAACATATCACAAACGGGTGTAAATTGTTCTTTGCCTCATTTGATAATCGGTGTGCAGTTTCAGATGCTGTGTTACTAAATTTACAATAGGGTTTTGCGGCTTTTGAAAGCCTTACCTGGTGCAACTTGTGTTGCGCTTTGGTAATAAGGGCTCACAAATAATAATCTATTGTTTCTGCATCACCGTCATTTCTTCATCGGCGTGTGGTGCATTCAAAGATGACTCCCTAACCGATCAGTTGCAGACAATTCCCGGGCTCCCTCACAGGATTCCTCCTCTTGAATGTCCGGACTCCATTGCCGGCGGACGCTCTGTCATCGTCGTAATTGAAAGAGAAACACTTGATACGCCAGCCGTGTCGATCTGTTGTGCACCAGCTTCGCTGTTAATGTAATGTTAATAGAACATTAGCCTCCCGAGGCCTCCACGTCAGCCCAGTGATGGAAAGCGCCCCAAGCCTTTCCTGCATGTGCTTAAAGAGTTTGTTGTTGTTTACGTCACACTTGATCTCTGGCTTATTTTGTATTTGTAATGTTTTTATTGACCGATGCAGATGGAGTGTCTGAAATAGATGTCTTTTTTCGCGCCCATTTGACACTTTATATGCACTACTCCAACTGCACTATGCGGCTTCATATATTGGTTTTGTAGCGCAAATACTTTATATATGGCTGGAAATGTTTTTTTTTTTTTTACAAAGATGGATGAAATGAACATGCAAATAAGTTTGCAAAATTAAACACTGACTAACTTTTTTTAATTACAAAAAAGTGGATTGTCCCCATGCAATTGAAACGTAAGAATAAAGAATTTAAAATACAATTATTTTACCTTCTATCCCAACTATTGTCGGTCCGTACTTTTATTGGTAAAACAACTACGACACCCAATACCAGGCTGCCATATACTATACTATTATATCCTCGCTGAGTGTGCAGTTTGGCAGATAGCGAACAGTTCTTCAATAAGCATAAACTTGTGCTTTGAAGCTTACAGTAAAACTAACACAAAATAAAGGGAATTGCCCGTTTTAAGCAAAACTCCGAGCTTTGTCTTGTAAATGTCTGCTAACTTAAGGCTGACTGGCTTTGGTGACAACTTGTGACTGCTGCTCTTGCGCTGTGCCTCGAAGAGTACACCGCCAAAGACCTAAAGGAAGGTGTGTGGCTCACGGGAAATGCATTAAGCAAGTTCAAGAGGGTCATTTAATGCAGCTGAAGCTGTCAAACAGAGAGAAAATGAAAGGATGAAGAGGAGCTGAGAGGTAGAGCATGCCTGTGTATATGTCAACAAGAGACTTATTGGAAGGAAGACTCTCTAACTAAAGGGGATATTGGCAAAGCATCATTCCCCCCTGGTACTGCTTGTATTCCTCTGCGCTTAGGTTCTTTCTGACAGCTTTAATCAACACTATAAGGTTTGCTGAGGTTTCATTGTAGAGTGTTGGTTGCGAGGGCCTTCTAGGACCTGATCGATAGATGTAATTTTTAGAGAGGGGAGGGGCGGAGGTAGATATTAGGAAGTCGATGGAGAGTGCTCAGAGGGAGGGAGGAGCACACGAGAAGGCAGACGTGCGGACACTGAGAGGAAAGACGGCGACCGAGAGCAGGATTAAAGACGCCAGGGCAAAATCGATGCCTGCGTACTGACACCCTTTCAAATCACGGTGTTTTGTGGCCACTTGATTGGCCCTGAGCCACATGGGGGGGCCCCACTGAGGAGCACATAAGAGTCATACTTCCTGGATTACTGGGTCAAAGAGCATCCAGGAGAGAGAGAGACAAATCACACTTGATGTTCTTTAATGGAGCAGGAAGCTTTCTACTTCTCACATTGTCCTCCAACTTTGTACTGCTTGAAATGCGCTGCCACAAGGGTTTCAGGTATAAAACCAACTTTTGAATGGCGAGGAGGGGCCACTATAAGACAGACAGACGGATATGCTGTTCATTGAGACGTCTCAGCTCATCAGTACGGCACTAATTAGTCAATCTATGCAGAGGATAAAAAATACATGACCGTGGGTACTGTTACATTGTCTGTCTACGTTTGTCCAATTGGTTGCTTGAAGGGTTATAGCACTGTAAAATAGATTCTATTTAGCATTCGCATTAAGTTAGCAAACTGAAAGGCTAAGCTATGGGGTTGTTTTAAATGCACGTAGTAATTGTCTTGGTTTTATGTGAAGTTAGGCAGTGAACTTCATCTGGGAGCGGCGATAAACAGCTTGTTAGCCTCGTTATTGGAGATTTTTTTCACTATTTGCCAAAGTGCTGCTTGTTGTGACGTGACTTGAGTTCACTGCCACCACGCAGTGCCCGCATCTTAAGTTGAGGCTCGCAAGTCAAAGTAAAAAAAAAAAATACAAAATAAATAAAAATCTGAATCGCAGCTTGTATCTCAAGGCACTGCTGTGTGTGTGTGTGTGTGTGTAAGAGAGAGAGAGAGAAAGAGACATTCTCTTGGAACACACTAAGAGGAATGGAGAGTAAAAACAAGGCCTCGCGGTGTCTTTGCAAATCCACATCGACTGTGACATTAGTGCTTTTTGTTATTGCACATGATTGCGTAATAGCTGAACCTGGCACTGAGCCAGCTATGCAAAAGAAGTTTCATCAACTTTGCTATTGTGCCCAATCTCCATTGTGCTACAGCTGGCAGCATATGTGGATTATGAAAATGAAGTGCCTCTTCCGTGCAGCGTGCTCCACGTTTGCCTGGGCAACGCCAGCTCGGAATTGCCATCGTGCCACATCCATTTCCTGTAGCTCGTATCATTTCCCCGTGACACAACCCGACTGGAGTGCTCCTCCAGCTCTAGTGCGGTCGGGGTGGCGAAATGCAAACGGCTGCAGAGGAGACGGCAACCTTTGTGTCATTTGGCAAGTACCGCGGGTCCATAGAAAAGCGCCGAAGCTCTCGGCTGAAGAAATAGTGCGACTGCAAGAAGCAGAGCCTCGGGCCAACGTGCTCAATACCTGAACAATACTTCATGCGCAAGGTGTATTGATCCGCTCCAATCTCTGCACGAGCTTTGCCGAAGCAGTGACGCATTAACAGGAGCTGGCAGTCATTATATTTACACTGAAGAAACCTGTATATTGTATGGGAATGTGTCAACACTGATATTGCCGGGTCCCTATGAAGTGAACATAAATATGCATTCTACCACAGAGGAAGATTGTTGACCCTGCCAAATTTGAATGTTTAATAAACTGGCAGAGTATATATGGAGTAAGGCTTCAGAATCGTGGAAAATCAAGCCATTGTCTCCGCTCTCATTTGCTGTGGGGGTTTCCGTTGGATGCGCTGAAATCATGTCCTGCTCAACCGTCAACAAATACAGATCTTCACATCCGTACATGCGAACTGTGAAAATATATCTGCATAACGCCTATGCTGTTACATTAACTGCCATTGGAGTCTTCAATTCATGTGTTGACACATTTCTCTCTCTGAAATGTTTTTTCTCATTCAGATGACATTTCTGGTGGTTTCTGATTTTAGTTTCCGAAACAGCCAATAGAGCAGCCTTCTGTGTGTGTTCTGCAATGCCACAGCAGTTGCCGCAATGGAAATAGGTCATGAAAAGCCCTAATGTTTTTGTATAAGAGCATGAAAACACCCACTCACCAAATGTAATTTGAAAAAAGAAAATGCTCACACTGTGCAACCGTCCCATCCATGTAAGGTAACCGTGGCGCTATATTAGCATAGCGTGCACAACAACCCCCGTTTGCGCCAGGTGTACAAGACCGTGCTGGACACACGCACATACGCGCACACACAAGGCGCATACCGGTAATATATTCCTCTCCATTCAAGCATGCTGTTTGCCCACACAGATGGTATCGGCAACAATAAGTTCTGTACAGTCATTGCTATTCACAAAGCATAATTGGAAAATTCTAATAGAAACAAATTACCGGCTGAATATTGGATGGACCGTCTGATCGGCCAGCTGCGCGCACACTGTCTCGACGTATCGGTGAGGGTCTGTTGAATATTTAATCCTAGTGTGCTGCGTCTTATTTGGCAAATGGCGTAATTGTCTCATACATGCAGGCGAAGGCAACTTCTTCATCGGCTCTTTGCGTGTTGCCGGGTGACCGATTTCAAGATGATGGATAATGATAAGCTGTTAAACGTGTGCGTGCTTGCATGTGCTCAAACAAAATTGTGACATACAATAATGCAAGTTTCTTGTGATGGCCTGGCCTGTAACAGCTGTGTGTGGTTTCGTCTCCGCATACTTGCAATAAATGACCGCATTTAGCGTAATGGAATACTCTCATCATTGAGTAAAGCACATTAGATTTGGTCAAACTTTGTCATTCTGCATCATATAGCTGTGATTGGTAGTTAGCCAGGTATTTTGGTCATGGTAACTGACCTAGTAATCTGTTTAAGAATGCTGTACAGAAAGAAATAAACACAATTTGTCTCCGCGAACGCACCTCACGCGGAAACATGACAGCAAGCCAGAATTAATTAAGTCAGTCGGATTTTTAAAATAATAATAATAATAATAATAATGTAGAAACAAAGAAAGGTTCCCTCCATCACAGTTTCATCTGCACAACACACAAACGGCTGCAAATAAGTTCAATGCGGAAAAAGTGCTAACCGTTAAAACTTTACGTTAAAGGCGAAACTGGTCACAGCCTGGGCTCGTAATGATCCCAGATCCTATAATGAGCGCATTACACGGTAAAATACAAAACACGAACAGAATATGAACACCTAATTTCCGACTTTTGTGGCCCATCAAAGAAACTCGACTCACCACTGTGCACGTGAAGCGGAGCAAGCAACCGGGGGCTCGTGTTGTCGCCTGAGCGGAGTTCGTCCATTTCGCAGAGCGTAATTTGCTCCCAGAAGGTACGTCAGGCTGGTCATGTGGTATCGGTGTCTACAGTATCTGAGAATTTTTACGAGTACCGATATTTTTCTGATGTACACTTTGGACACGATGCCGGATACCGGTATCGCCGAATCCCGAGTCCTACCCCAAACCAGCCCGTTCAGGCCACAAACAAGATGGCGCCAAGGCATTGTGATAATGTAACTTTAAATTTGCAACAAATGCCACACACACATTAGATAAACATCAATAGCTCTTTCGTGTCTCTCCCTAGCTTAATGAGAGTTCCAGTCGAGCGCCTTCATCTGGCCGGAGGTTAGCGGTCCCTGCCTGCGGGGACTTGAAGAGGCTCTGACGCTCTCCCGGCTGGTGTTTGTCCAGAAACTGCTGCAACATCTATATAGTGCCGTACATGCACATACTGGCACACGGCCTTAGTCCCAGGTCCAGGCAGTAATTGGATGTCTGATTACTGCCAGCTAGTATATGTGTGTGTGTCGTGTGTGTGTGTGCGTGCGTGTGCGTGCGTGTGTGCGTGCGCGCGCCCGTGTGTGTGAGAGAGCGAGAGAGAGAGAGAGCGTGCCAGTAAAGGAATTGCCTGAAAAGTAGAGAAATCTTCTCGGAGGGGAAGAAACGTAGGGTGTTGGAGCGAGAGGACATGTTCTCACTTTGTGATCTCCCAGCTTAACGTTGACCTTGTGCTTCTTATCTGTGCTCTGACATCCAATCATGCCTTGCTTATCTTCTCCCCCCTCACCTCATACATTTTAGTTTTCATCTTCTACTGTTGCCTCCTCATCCCTCCATCCCAACTCCCCCTTCCCATTGCCACCACACAGCCTTCTCGCCGCAATATCCCCCGTCCTCATCATCCAAGCTCGCCGTCTAGCTAAAGGAAAGCCTGCGGGGATTCTTGCCATTGATTGCAAAAAAGGGGCCGCTGGTCAGATGACTGTCGGCCACTGTCTGACGCCGCGCGGTCCGTCCACGTATAGACTGCATTTGTAAACTTAATTTAAGAATTCCATCTCGTTTACATGATGGCTCTCACTTCTATGTAGTGTTATTTGAGTCTCAGAAGACTGGGACTGGCCTCTAGAATTCTATGGTGGATGCCAAGACCACCTTGTTTGGGCTCTGCTTCTAATTGATGGCCCTTCAAGCAACTTGGTGTTGAGGGGGGACGTGCATGAAATGAAAATCAGAATGACTTGCATGCGATGAAAGTGCACAAGTACCAAACAAATCAATCCTCTACCCATTTCATGGTCCTGACGGATTGAGCTTGACATCTAGTGTGTAGTCACTTCTTTCTGAAAAGAGAAAAGAAACTCACCTGGAGCTAATGCAGCTAACCCTATCCTACACTGGACCCTCACCCCCAAAAAGGCAAGCCAGATCAGGATTTATCACGTTTCAAAAGCCGATGACCAAGTTCACTTCCTGAACAAAACTAATACATGACCAGTCGTTTACAGTATGCTTTTCCTCACAGTGGTTCTGGATATGTCAGGCAACACGAGAGCCAGCATAAACTCTGTGTATAATGTTTGATACCGTGTAGTAGCGCACAGTGGCGTGTCTCTAAAGGAGAGGCTGGAACCAGTTTGAAATACCACACTCAAACAATGGTCAATAAAAGTAGGTGCCCACCTGGCTCACGTCAGACCTCAAGAAGTGCCGACTTGAGAGCTAGACTCTTCGACTCGTGGTGACGACAGACCGGCCAAATTGGCGTGCGCGCACCGTAAACGCACAGCGTATCGGATAGCAGATGTTAAACCTCCAACTGTACCGCAAACTCATTCCGTCAAACACTCGACAAAGTTGAAAGAGGTCCGTATGAGATTCAATATCTCTGGCTATTGATGTATTTAAATATCAGTACAGTAGAATACTGCCAAGCCTGTCATCTCTCTTAATAAATGAAGATGGAGCCAACCCCTAAGATGTAAATTGTTGACTTTTCTTTCTCGTCTCAACTATCAACTTGACGACAAAAAGCAGCCACTTTTATTAATCGCCGTCAATGTACAACAAACTGGAACCATTTATTGAGGTATGGACTCATTGAAGTTGGATAATTTAATGTAGTGAAGGATGATTTGAAATGTTGGGTGTCTGTAACGTTTGAACTGCAAAATGCATTTTCACCTCAGGTCTGTTTGGGATTTGCGATATCTTAATTTGACATGTCCACTGCAGGCAACGAGGCCTGTATCTTTTGAGTCATATTTTAATTAAAGGATGTACATTTCCATGGGAAGAGGGTCCTTGGGTGTTTTTTAGTGATATGCAAGCCAGGGAAGATGTTTAAACTCACTCGGAGCAGCAGAACATGTTTGCCACAAACCTTAATCCACAAAAACCTGAAATTGAGTCAGAGTTTGGACACACAACAAGCGCAATGTACGTCAACGCACTCCTGGAGAAGCGCACAGAATCTCAATCACATGAATCATTGATTGCTAAAGTCCACGCTGCAGCGCCCCGAGCAATGGACATAAAGCAGCAGCACATTTCAGAATTTTAAAGGGGCGGCAGCGAGGGGAGAGCTTGTCATAACAGCGTTTCTGTCACTTGTGGGCGGGTTCATCAAAGAGCGACTAGCTAAATTCCCGAAAGCCATTCATTGTCTCGGTGTTGCGGGCGAAGTCGCACACCTCGTATAAGGCCTTCTTAACAATAGACCGTTGATTGCAATGACTTCTTTTACTCACTCCCATGTCTGTGTCGTGAAAATGTACTTGTTTTAGTCTGGTGGGGACGGGTGCAAGTGTCGCCTCCAACATATGAATGCCCGCGAACAGGTCGCTTTCAAGCCCGCACACGGGCCAACGAGTTGGCAAATTAACAGACACAATGTGGCTAAATTACAATGTAGTCACAATCCATTCCCCACTGAAGCCTCAGTAATCGGGTGATTAGAGATAAGCTAAGAGCTTGTGGTGCTCCACGGATGCAGAGCGCAAATAATTCAATCATCCTGTTCCTGACAAAAGTGAGACAACTGCTGTGAGCTTTTGCATGGGCTAATATAGTGGCTTGTACTAGGACAAAGCTTAATGTGAAAATACTGTACTTGGAATAGGATGCTTGTCTGACAGTTTTACACCACTAAGAAATGTTATTTATTTTAACTTATTTATCCAGGTAAGGCAATTGAGAGCAGATTGTCATTCGCAATGCCGACCTGGCAGCAGACAGCACAGTAAAACGAAGCAAAATAAAAGGAAATACTAATACAAAGACAACAAACTACTTGGTGATATAGTTGCATACTATGTGGATGAGGAAGCAGAAGCTTTCAATGCTAATTGCAATTGTTTCCACAACCTCACCGCGTCCAAAACATTTGCCGTCGCGTTGACTCTTCCCGGATACCTTTGTGATCGACGCACCTCGTCACAAATGAAGACATTCATCATCCGCGCAATCTGCACGGAAAACAAAACATTTATAATCAACGCAATATGTGGTGGGGGGGAACGGTTCCAAACACATTACAAAAGCCGCTTTGTTTCTTGATTTCGCGAACCCTTTCAAATCACGTAAGCTTGGAGCAGATTGCTTAGTTACGAAAATTTTAACTCGTAAGCAATTTGATTAAAAACACAGATGTAGTTTGTAACATTGAATAACAACTATGAGGTAAAAAGTATCCTACATTTGTATTTGAAGGTCATATCGCTTACTGTCTAAGGACCCTTTTTATTTCCCATCAGGCACGTAAGAAAGACAGTCGGTTTTTGTCCAGTAACTCTTCTCTCGCCAATGATGATAAATGTTTGAGGATTTAGACGCACTTTGGTATTCCGGTTTGTCTGCGACTTAATTTGATGTGTGGAAAGTGTGCGCTGCATGCGGACAGTTACTGATGATACAAGTCAAACAAACTGGCTTAATCACTTCTAAACCGCTCCAAGGACAACGCCGAACGCACCAATGCTCCTGCATGTGTGCGTGTGTCTAATACCGCCCATATTCTTGCAATGCAAGCCCATGAATACAAAAGTGCACGTCAAGTAGGCGATTATCCTCAAAAGTATTCGGAGGAAGTATTTGCTTTTAGTATTCAGGTGTCGGCGCCTGCACACAATATCATCACTCGGAACCATCCCGGGAGGCTTTGAGTTGGTGGACGCTAATGAATATTTGCACGCACGTGTTCGCGGGCCGTCATGCGTACGACTTGCGATTAAGAGAAGTGGCGCGGCGAAGCTGACACTGTACACATGCGCAACAAATGGCCTCATTCAGCAGCACAAACAAACAAGATGGAAGACATGGAGATTTGCGCACAGGTTGAGAATGTGGCAGGCTTAATGTGCCACAGAAATAATCCGACACCAACGCGCACCTTCACACCTTGATCTGGGCTAATGATACAATAAAAGGGAGCTAATAAAACAGCCTAAGTATGACATGTACAAATACGTCAAATATGATTTGCCTTATTGTTATCGCTGGCAATGGGAAAGGGGGAAAAAATGGTCGGCATTATATGGCACGACGTTGGAGAGCGATGTAGTTATCTTAGAAGAAATGTCCCTTCTTGTGGTGTGAAAGAACTGCTGACTGAAACCAAAGAAGCCGCTCGTCAGTGTTGTGCCACGCGCCTATTCAAAGGCTACGACATTCTGTTCAACATTTGCGGATGACCATGACCTGGATGAGTTAGAATCTACACAGACAGTAAGCACTATAATGTTGCCGTTTGTTTGCCATTCATTAGGAAGCAAGTTGTTCTGGCTTGGCCTACTGCTTCCCTGTCTAGAATTTCAAAGCACTGTATTTTTGTCCTTCATATATTGGTTTCTGAAAGTGAACTATGAATGGAAAAGCTTACGCCCAAAAGCCTTTTTAAAAAAAAAAATAAAAAAATAAAAAATAAAGTTTAAATGTTTTTTTAAATGAATAAAGCAAGTAACCTGTTCAATCAAGCATTGTTTTCCCTCCTTTGGTCCCAGGTGGAGTTTGCATCGCACAGTCCTTGAAGATCCCAAGGGAGCCGAAGCCAGGGGAGTTTGACAAGATCATTAGACGCCTATTGGAGACCTCCAACGCCAGGGCCATCATTATGTTCGCTAACGAGGACGACATACGGTACGTGCTGACTTCCGACAAGTGTCCCGCTGTCTCCGCGCCCACTCAAATTTTTGCTTTTGTAGCCATTTGTTTGACACCTCACACCTTTTTTCCATTTTGTGGGTAAGATAGTGTGCTGCCTTCATCAACAGGCGCGTTTTGGATGCAGCAAAGAGGAACAACCAGACGGGCCACTTCCTGTGGGTGGGCTCCGACAGCTGGGGCTCCAAGATCTCCCCCGTGATTGGCCAGGAGAGGGTGGCAGGGGGAGCCATCACCATCCTTCCCAAGCGAGCATCTGTGGACGGTGAGTGTGAGAAAGTAGCGAGCTGAACATTTCTTAAGTTGTTAAAAATTCATCTCAGATAGGGCTTTCTATTAGACCTCAGACGCTGAGAGGGACACAAAGGCAACAACCTAGGAAATGAACACAAGGAAGACGGATGAGGAAATCTGTGTTGGTCTCTAAGAGGAAAAATCAAATCAGGAGCTACGGCCCAGAGCAGTTTGGGGATTTGGCCGCCTCGCTTAAAAGCGCTTCTCCGCTGCCGAGGCCCAAACTTCGGTCACCTTCGGCTCCCTTCCGATCCCAGGGCCAGGTTTTTTTTCCAGACAGTCTAAGCTAGAAAGGGTCAAGCTTTGTCTTAAACCTAACAATGTCCAAAGCATTGTAAATTGCACATCTTTGATATTTTAGTTTCTTACTAATCCTATCAACCCGGTCGGTCAATCCCGTCTTCCGCGAGTAAAACTCCCGCCGCGTTCCAGAGGAGCTCCGCAGGTGCATTACCCTGACAGCCGAGGAGATTAATGAAGGCAGCTCTTGTCAGCGTTTACCACAAGTCAAGCATGGCGCAGCACGTCTGACGTCAGTCTGATGCACTCCAGGGATTTCGCCGCCCTCCACAGTTGGTTTCACTCACACTCCGACGGTGTCCCAGCGGAGTGAGCTGTCAATGGATCTTTGCAGTTTTGCAGGAATGTCTGTGGGGGATGCATTCGGGTCTTCTATCACCACGCATTTCTAGTCTAACATGGACAGAGCTCATTAAAAAGCTTCATTGTGATATAGAAACCTAAATACCAGCTAACCTCAATGGCACAGCTCGTCAGTCGAGCGTGTCGCATCATTAATAGTCTTTGATGTTCTCACAGCCTTTGACCGCTATTTCCGGAGCCGCTCCCTTTCCAACAACAGACGGAACGTTTGGTTTGCCGAGTTTTGGGAGGAGAACTTCAACTGTAAGCTGGGCATGCACGGTAAACGACCCGGCATCCTTAAGAAATGCACAGGTAAGACACTTCCGCACCGGCGTCTTTTATATGGGCACTATGAGAATTTGAACACATTAGCCATTAATGAATGGGCTATTACGCATTTATCATTCACTGGCGCTGTTTATATTCAACTGGAATTCAACAGTTACTGCCACCGAGATATATATTCGTCAAGTACGTTTTTCCAACAGGTAGGCGTGGAACAGGGTCTCGCCCAGGTTGTCTTTGAAATTCAGTTTTGTAAATAACTTTAATGACCAAGTGATCCCGGTAGATGGCGTCATTGCATCTCTTTGGATTTGAGTAGAAAAAGATTAGGTGATGAATCTCGGCTTGTCACGTCAATTGTGAGGGAGAGTATGTAATACGGTGTAGTTAGTAGAAAGTGTGTCGCGGTCGTGAGAGAGAAATGGGGGAAATGTTCACGCAGCGAACGACAGTCCCCGTGTAAAAATGCCACCGGTGTTCAACTCGAGCCTAGCAGTGAGTCAGCGTCGCTAATGACACCTGATTTATTTATATATTTTTTTCTTTCCCCATTTTGTGTCAGTTTTTCCCCCATTTTTTTTCTTTTTTGGGGGTGGGAGGGGAACCAACCCTGAAAAAGCTTATTGGCAGTATCTTACGCAATAGCCATGTTGTCGTAAGTTTGTTGGCATCTGCGCTTCGACCTGAATTTTCTGCAGTCGTGTCAAAACGCTTGCAGCTTATTCCAGACAAAGCCAAGCACCGGAACTGAGGTGGAACCCATCTGTGCTGACAAGCTGTAGCTGTGTGTCATTACATGTGACTATAGCTCAACTCAAAGTGCCTTAAAGTACAGTCAGCAATGCTATCCAATGCGTCTTTATGACTCACTGTAATATCAAGCGTAAATCCTGTTCCGTGCGTGCGTGCCTCACAGCGGGTATCCCCGTCTGACGGCCGCCATTAATTCACGTAATTAGGTTTGTAAGGGCTGCGACTCCCATTGACCATCCATTACTTGCCGTGGCATTTGTGCAAGCGGGCGAGCACGTGTCGAGGGCCCCGATGTCGGACAGCCGAGTCCATTAATTCCAAGCGGCGGAGTTTGCGACCTCCGGATCATCGACTCACGGAAGCCAATTGGCGGGGCCCTTCTGCTCAAGGTCACCGCGGCGACACACCTGATGGCGAGCATATGGAGAAATGGCCATGATTTATTATTGCCTGAGGGAGAAGCACACTGAAACACACTGTCAATAAGTGGAAAGAGAAGAGGTACTATGAAACAGAATCCATTTGATTAATAGAGTAAAAAAAAAAAAGACAATTACATAGCGGTACCTTGACTTACAAGCTTACAAGTGTTCGACTGCTCTCAGTGGCGTATCATCGTCAGGGTAGAGAAAACATCACCACGGGATCTGCCAACACGACAGATGTCAGGCGCATTAATTTTTGATATCCCCCAGGTCCCGTCACAAACATTGCACCCACCTACCTGTCACCCTCACTAATCCCATCATGCTTTGCCACAGGGGCCGTAGAAAGTCAAGTGGAGACTTAATGTGTCCAGCGCGGCCCATCAAATCATTTTTACATGAAAGCTTCTCGCTCGTATTTTGTGGCATTTTGTAAAGTAGCACTGTAATTGGTAGAAAAGTGAAGACAACGCAACTCTGTTTGGTATTTAGTGTGAATTTGGCGAACAAAAGTTGTATCATTCGTTAAAATAGATGTTTTCTTCAGCGCTTCCAACTGAGTGATTTTGAAAAGCATTTGTCAAGGTGCGGCGTTGAGAATGACGTGCGTGCTATGTCACCAAAATGTACAGAAGGCAGTGTTGTCTGCTGCGTTAATGGGAACAATAACTCCTCACTTAGAGGTCATTCAGCAACACTTAATGGAGGGGGGGAAATGACAATTTGGATTACATCCATTGCAGTCGTGCCTTGAGATACAAACGACCTGACTTGAGAGTTTTTAGAGATGCGGCCTGTTTTGTTTTGCTTTTATTTGTGCGTGCAAAATTGAGATGCAAGCGCTGTATGGTGGCAGTGAACTCAACTCAATTCACAACAAGCAGCACTTTGGCAAATGGTGAGCAGTTCTTCAAAAAAAGTGGCGTAAAGGTGTTGGCCTCTCCCAGTTTAAGTTTACTGTCAAAATACACATCAAACGAGAACTGTGTTGTGTGTTGAAAACAACCTCACGGCCACAGCTTACTTACCCTTTAGTCTGCTAGTTTCATGCTAATGATAACACAATGGAAACACCACGTATATCATCCGTCAATTTTCTAATACCGCTCATATATACATATTTAACCTTTTAAGCAACGGCTATTTGAACAAAAGGCGCAGCAACAAATAAGACTATAAAAGTACTCAGTGATGTTGTCTTTATCCTCTGCGAGGAGCTGAGCCTCCATGAACAGTATATCCGTATGTCAGTCTTATACTGCCCCCAGGTGGCCGCGCACCAGGAGGAGCAGCAAAATGACTTCAATTGATGCAATGTGTGACAAAGGCTTCTTTTTTATTCTATTTGCCATTAATGTATGTTTTTAGAAAGTACAATATTTATTTGTATTTAAAAAATAAAAAAAAATAGTTACATTTGTTTTTGGGGGAGGCTGGAAGGGATTAATGGCGTTTCCATGCATTTCAATGGTGAGAGATTTGAGATGAGATTGATTAGATTTGCTAGCATGGTTTCAGAACGAATTAAACTCTTATTTCAAAGCACCACTGTATTTCATCACGATTCTTAGTTGTCAAGTGATGCTTCCAAATTTGTAGGTATGTCTTTGGCAAGAAGATCCATGCTCCCATCAATCACCGGCACTACCAGTGTGGATGCTGTGTGCGTGCCGCACACTCTAAATTAGCTGCAAATCAAGCGTGTGCTAACGAGGTGTATGGAGGGGAGCGGGCTTATCGGGCTATGAAAGCCTCGAACTGAAGCACTGAGACAGATGGCCATCTCCAAAGACAATGATAGCGACACATGCACAGACTCGCATTTGTCGTCGCCCCTGTGAGCTCAAGTGCCATTTAGCCGCCGCCAAATTATCTTTTGTCATAGTCCCGTCGAGGACGTGCTTACTTTGCTTCCTTCACATGCGATTGATGCGGAAGGCGCCGCCACGCGTGCCTGGATGGAGCACGCGTGCGCACAGGTTGAGTGTTTGCTTTATGCTTTGATGTTGGAACATCCCATCGATCACTACAGTCGTAAACGCCCACGTACACACCGAAATGTCTTGGGAGGGCTTTCAGGAGAGTACAAATGGATGTACACTGGGCTCATATAAAGTCTACACACAACCTGTTTAAATGTCAAGTTTTTGCTTTATAAAATCATAAAATAAAAAAAATTAGACCAAAGTACATCATTCCTGATTTAAAGTCCCTTTGATTAACCCCAACTAAAGTTCAGCTGTGCAAGTAGTCTTTTTTTACAAGTCACGGTAGAGCAGAGAGCTTCCACATCATCTGAGGGATCTCATTCAAAGGCATCAATCCAGAGAAGGGTACAAAAGGATTTCCAAGGCATTAAAAATACCATGAAACACAGTGAAGACAGCCATCATCAAGTGGAGAATATATGGCACAGCAAATACCAATGCCAAGAACAGGATATCCCCCGCAAAATTGATAAAAAAGACGAGAAGAAAAGTGGATCGGGAAGCTGCCGAAAGACTGACCCCAACATTGGAGCCGCAGGAGTTTTTGGCAAGTACTGGCTCTATACGTGACAACAATCTATCCCGTATTCGTGTCGGGGCTATGGGATAGGGTGGCAAGACCTATCTTACGTCGGGGGGGAAAAAAAAGTACTTAATCTCCCTAACCGAAGTCCAGAAGTTATGTTTGGCGCAAACACCATACCTACAGGGAAGCACGGTGGTAGCAGCATCGTGCTTTGGGGCCGTTTTTCTTCAACTGGGACTGGGGCCTTAGTCAAAGTGGAGGGAATGTCAGGAAAAGCGTACAAGAACAGCTGAACTTTATTCGGTGCGAAACAAAAGCACGTGTAATGTTGGCAGGATGTGATGGATTAATTCTGAACACTATGGATATTGTAGTTCCAAAATAGATGTATATAGTATTGGTATGTTATGGACACGATTCTTGTATTCATGTTGTCATTCTGAGTGTCGTTTTCCTTGCTGTCTGGGTTGTTCAGCCCTGGAGTAAAGACTCAACAAATCGGTTTTATCCCACTAAAACGATGGTTGAGTCAAAGTGAACTTTATTGCTAAATCATCACAAGAGGTATTTGTTGTAAATTGCCCCTTCTCTTCCACGTCCCAAGGCTGTTTTCTCACTGCACCGATTTTGCTTTATTTGTATACTCCCTTCATGTACCTCCACTTTTCTCAATGTGGCATCTCCCCATCCGGCTGTTTAGATTGTGTTGCGCCACGCCCTTTTTTTGCTCTGACGAATGCGCGTTTGCGTGGGATGGCTGGCTGGCATCAAACAGGCGATCCCTCAGCGTGACATTCCTGTTTGCTAGCTGACAAGCGGCGAAGCAAGCGAGATGTAACGGAGAATAAAGTTAAATGGAAAACACGGGGGGGTGTAAACACAGCCCGATTCAGCATAATATGAATGACTCATGAATATTTGATTGAAGCTCTTTGTATCTCCGGTAATATATACCCATAAGTCATGTCATATATATTAAATGCTTACGTCAGGATTGTGGCATTCAGAGCAGTGAATTCCAGTCTTTTGGACACCTCCTGCTTATTTGCAAATTTTGTCGTGGAGATTAGTCACTGAGGAATGTCAGCCTCATGTAAAGATACAAATCACACCCATAAATTACCCCTCCACCGATCTTTGTGTAACCTTGAAGTTTCATAACACCCCCACGAGGTCTGCCAACTCGACGGGTGTCGGTTACCTTTTATGGGTGAATGCCCCCGGTGAATTATTTGAATACAATAATACATACCATGTTAACATAGTCATCTACTTGAATGACTACATGGCTTCAACTGTTTTTAATTCCCTTTCTTGGATTACACTTCTGCAAAAATACTTTTTTTTTTGTATTAGTCAACATATGGTTTTGTATGACTCAAATCCCTTCAGACTTGCTATTGTGTCATTTATTTTTGGAAACCCTGTCAACTGTCTTGAGTACTGTCAGAAACCCGATGTGCGTGTCTGGCCTGCATTCCTCCCCCTTTTGTTATGCTATCCACAACCCTCCACGCATAAACTCATTCACTGGCCGAATGATAGCAAATTATTTTACACACGGTTCCTAAACAAAAATGTCACTAATGATGCAATGTATTCTTATTTATGTGACGTATCGATATATTTCCTCAGTGTCACCGTTTAATTACTTTGAGCTGAATCTTCCTCTGATCCTCATCTATTGTTTTGCGATTGATTATTCATTTTTGGTGTGGCATGTAAGCTTGGACGCTTCCAGCCACAGCTTGTGTGTGTGCGCGCACTACAAGTCAAATAGAAAGTAATAAAAGTTTAGGTCTTGAGGTGTGTGCGGGCATGCAACTTGCCAGCCTGTCATGAACTTGACATCTCCGGAAAAACCAATCACCGTAAAGGTATTCATGACCATTTCAAATGATTGTGTGTGTTATTCGGAAGATTGGCCACTTTAATTCCCCTTGTATTTATTCCTAGTGGGTGTGATAAACAAAAAAGTGGTGTGTATATTTTTTGACTCGGGGAGGGGGGTGTAAAGCAGCTTAATTTAATGGGCCAAAACGGAGGCGGTGTGAATTGAATTTGCGCAGCTAAATGATGTTTAATTAAGGAGCTGGTTCAAATCATTGGCCGGCCTGTCATCCGTGCAGCCATCAATCACATGCGGTTTGCACGCCGGTCCATAAAGTCATCCATCAAGGTGCTGCCGCGAGTCAGTGTTCTTCAATCGGCTTACTTAACTAAACCCAATTTAATGGCGCCGTGTTGCATTGAAAGCAACGCTGGCCACAGTAGCAGAACAATGGATTATTCACCGCTTACAGTATTTACGGGTTGGTCTGTTTGAATGGAATTGACAAAGTTGTGATTTTTGTTTTGTTGTTTGTTGGGTTTTTTTGTTTGTTTTTAAGGAAACGTGCACACTTTAAAAGTGGAGGTGTATCTGTCTATCAGGTTATTGGGTTGAATCCCACCTGGGGATGAGAAACTTGTAAAAATTGGGAATCCTTTGAGTCCCAAGTACTGCAGTCGTGCCCTCGAGCAATGCAATGAAGTACAGGAAAAACAAATTGAATAAAACATGGTTATCTTTAATTCCGTCACTCCTTGACAATAGCCAACATTGTGTTGACAAATACACAGTGGATTCAATTGCATCTCAAATCATATTTCCCCATTAAAATGAAGGGAAATGCCATCAATCAAAACTGTAATGTTTTTTTAATGAGGAAAAATAGTACTCTATATTTTACTTAATAAAAATGTACAGTCATGAGATGATTAAATAGAATGCAAAGAATTCCGCAGTTTTTGTCACTTTTGCACGAATTCAATGGATATAGTGTGTTTCTTGGCCACCTGGGGGCAGTATAATGCAGGATATGGGCATAGATCGAGACGGTCACATCTCAGTCAGCCGCAGTAATATTAGTTGTTTGCAGAGAATATATGCCTGTGAGTATTGTTACATCAGTATACGTCTTGCTGTGTTCAAATATTCGTTGCTCGAATGGTTAATACACCGCAACGCTGATGCTATTGGTTCGCCCGTTTATAGCGTTTTGCATTGTTTGTTAGCATTAAGCTAAACGGAATTGAACCAAGGCAAAGCTACGTGCTTGTTTCAAATACAGGTGTAATTTTCTGTTTGCTTTGACTATAAACTTCAACTGAGAGTGGCAAACGCCTTGAAATATCTTTTTTGAAGAATTGTAGTCACATCTCAAGACATCGCTCTAGGTACTTTTGCCTATATAATACTTAAAAAAAAAAAAAAAAAAAAAAAAAAAGATGCAATCATCAGGCAACTTTCATTAAACATTGGAAGCTCTGTGAATACTAACCATGATACTCATTAAAAAACCAGAACCAGATTAGGTGTTTAGCCAAACACTTTTTTTGTTTAGTTTTTTGTTTTTTGCCCGAGGCATTGACCACACACTGAATGACTAGCACGTCAATAGGAAAGAAACGACACATTTAATCACAAAATGATGGAACGATGGCCTTAAGGCAGAAAGAGGTGAGATGTTCGTTTGTGTCCTTGTGCCGAGTTCAGCTCTCGGGTCTCCTCATCGTGCGTCTTCATTGAGAGCGAAATAAAATTTGTGGAACGATGCAATAGCTTAAGACAAAGACATACCATGCGCTCTGTTCACCTATCACTTTTTATTCTTGCTATTCCTCACAAAGATGTATGAATATTCCATATACTGCATTCTAAAAAGGATGTTGAGCATTAGCTTGGGTCTCTACCTTGGATTGGAATTGTTTGCGTTGGATGCAAAAGTTCACCTTTAGAGGTCTTGTCATAATAGGCCCTTTTTGTTGACGCCGATAGCAGCTGGGTTCATAAATATCCACTTGGATTCAATAGATTCAAATCAGACACTCAAGATTTGAAAACACAGAGAAATGAAAGTTGGAGGCATTTTGTACAGTTGTCAACTTCACCTTTGGACAGATGTGACGTGCTTTTTAATAAACCGCCGCAAGCCGGTGTCCCGCATTTAGTATCCACGTGCGTTACATGCGCGGGTAAAGCGAACTCACATTTGTGACAATTTACCAGACGTGACGAGCTGCTACTGGGCTGCAGACAGCGAGAAGAGGGCTGCGCAAAAACGCGCACACCTGATGCAATCCCTAGAAACGGTGGCTTTCCCCCACACTGGCGTCTCTCATAAGGGCAACCCTCATTTAGCCGTCTCCAGGCACTATTGCGTTTTCTTGCAAAATGCCGATGATGCACTCGCTCCTCGCTCCAGAGAAATTCTCATTGGGTGACATTACGGCGTGCGCACGGCATGCTCAAAGCGCAATGTTCGCATCGCGGCGCGCGCACGGCTGCTGGGAACTATAGCGATAACAAATGGCTACAATTTGTTACTTTCACGGCTCGCTTTGTTTGTCGAGGTCAGATTAATTGGACTTGTCCAGTCAATTTGATTACTGTGGCTTACTGTGCAATTTTGATCGTCTCCTTCACGTGTATGTCTGGATTATACTGCCCCAAGGTGGCCATGGCGCTCACACTAGAAGCAGAATGTCCATTTGAATTGAAGCAAAAAATGTTTAATTTCCTCATTCTATTTTAATGATGTCATTAATGTAGGCTTTTATAAAGCACAATCTTATAGTATGCTATTTTTCTTATTAGCAAAATACATTACAAACAGCGAAGTTTGTCGCTAGAAGTGGACCCGATTGGTACACTGGCCGAAGCCGTTGACGAAATCCATTGCGACTCCCGTTACACTCCCCTATTACATACTTGTGTTCCCGTCCAATGCTGCTGATCACATTCTATAATCTGCGATGAGTTTGGAAAGCCAAACTTTTGGGTGATCGTCATTGCAGCCAACAGGCAGCAAGTGTGTTGCTCTGGTGATGGAAAGCTGCGCTGTCCAAGATAATGACAGCCATGTTTTGTGCGTGGAAGTCACCAAATGAATGCCTCGTTCGGTGTTATTTATGGACTATTAGGGTAATTGGCTTTTCGATTACGTCACGTCGCTCGGCGGCCAGCTCGAGCACCTTTTGATGATTTGTCGAACGATGTTTTGGAACGCTTTGTTTCCAGACCCAATTACGGTTCTGCCGTCTCTTTTATTCAGAACAAATGAGCCACTCGCTACAGTACAGATGTATGCTTCTCAATTGCTGTGTTGCGGATTACAATCGTGAACAATATTGCACTCTGCCCGCTTGACTCGCGACGATAAACGCGGGCGGCTAATGCGGCTATGTGAGGCAGTTGTGACAAAAGGCCATATGGCCTCTTGTTGGAAATTTTTGTTGCCAGTGTACATTCTGAAAAGGGGAGCAGTAAGTGGTAAAAATTGCTCTAAAATAACATCGATAGGCAGTGGCGGTCGTCTCCTACAGAGGGTTCTTCCACAACGGGGGCCGCACATTATGCGCATGCCAGAAAGCGCCACTGTCATTGTGCGATGTTTTCTTTGGTCTGTTGTCAACGGACTTCAAAAGCTAAGAGGAAGATGATGGAGGGGAAAAAATGGGGAAGAATCCAAATGAAATCAAACCTTTTGGCAATTTACTGGTAAGTTTGACCATCCATGTTTGGCCGCTTTAAGAGAACATTATCAGAATCCCCTTGAGCGATGCACTTAACTCGAGAACCATCCCTGGGGAGGCTTCTTAGTGACGCAAACGGAGGTTACGCAAGGCGTCCTTTTCCTTTTGTTGACGTACTATATCCCCTAAAATGCTCAGGCTCATGCACTGTGCAAAAGGCGTGTTTTATGGCTTCAAACCACCTGTAGCTTTATTTTTTTATTGCCCTGCATACAATGACATGCATACAAACCACGTCGAAGCCATAGAAAACCGGCAACTGGATTCCGTTTTCTGGACCCCATTAATGCCTCGTAGACGCTCGTATTGATCGAAGGGCCTCTGCTATTGTTAATGCATTTCTGTTCAGATGACTTTTGATTTTGTTTCCCGAGGTGGCTACTTGCTAAAAAGAAAAAAAGAAAAAATAGGCTGTGAGGAGAACAGGGTTGAAGAGCACAGTGGAGGAGAGAGAGGATTGCCATTGTAGCCTGAAATTGGTGATAAAGTTAAATGTAAAAGAAATGAGAGCTGTATTGAATTCGAATGGTGTTTAAATGTGTTTCTGGTGTTATGGTGACCTTAGGGAACTACATTAAAACTACATACAGTGGTGACTTGAGATGGATTGAAATCCCATTAATCTGTTCCAGCCCCCCCCCCCCCCCCAAAAAAAAACTAATTCTGTGTTTTAATAAGAAAAATAGCCATTTTTATATTGGACTTTATATATAAAAAGACAACATACAGTAAAGACATTTGAATAGAATGTAAAGAATGAAACCGTTTTTAACAATTTGTGCTCTTCAATTCAATGGACATTGTGCAGCTCCTGGTGCGTGCACCTTGGCCAGCTGGGGGCAGTATAATGCAGACACATGAAAAGTTTCACAACTGACGGTAAGCTGCAGTGATATTAGTCATTTGTTGCAAAAGATAAAGAATATATGCCTAGGAGTATTGTTATATTGTCTGTCCACGTGTTGATGCACCCGCACCGTTTGTGTTCAAATATCTGTTGCTTAAAGGGTTCTAAAACTGCAGCGCCGATGTTATTCGTTAGCCCGTTTAGCATTGAGCTAAAGGGGATTTACTGAGGGTAAGCTACGCGGTTTTTGAAATACACCATGTAATTTTGTTCAGTTTCACAGTAAGCTTTAACTGGAAGTGGCATTAAGTCCTCTTTTTCAAGCTTTGTTGACTAGCTGCCCAAACTGCTGCTTATGAAGTGAGTTGAGTTCACTGCCACCATACAGTGCCCTTATCTCAGATTTTTGCTCATAAGTCAAAGCAAAAATAAAATAGTCCGGAAAAACCAGCAAGTCGGGGGCACCACTGGATTGAAGCTCGTGTTTAAATGCAAATACTGCATGCATTTTGCATTTTTTGCTCCTTGCTGTGCTTAACTGCAATCCTAAAATAGTGATGCGGGTTAAGAGGTATTCCTTCTTCAACAGGCACACTGCCGTAGAAAGCGTGTAAATGTCTAAGGACTTTACATACTGCACATTATGCACTGCGGTCAAATGACTGCGATACAAACGGTTGTTGAGGGAAGGGGTTCAAAACGCGGCCAGGCATTTGCGTCCCGGTCTCGTCCTCGTACAAGGAAAGGCCATTTAGAGCGCATCTCGGCGTGTTCTTTCACCTGTGACTTTGCGCTCGGGACGTGAATGGACCGAGGGCGGTGCCGCTTCATTAAAGGACACTTTTTCGCTATTCCTCACTGCTGTTTTTCTTTTCATAGGCCTTATTCATCATTTAACACGGCCTACTGCCCTCCGGTTTGGAGTAGATTTTGTTGTTTTTTTTTTTGCCGCGATAATGCCAAATGTTTCCGTTTTGCGACTCAGGTTTGGAGAAGGTGGGCCGCGACTCCAGCTACGAGCAGGAGGGCAAGGTGCAGTTCGTGATGGACGCCGTGTACGCCATGGCCCACGCGCTGCACCACATGCACCGCAAGCTGTGCCACGGCTACCCGGGCCTGTGCCCGCGCATGGCGAACGGCATCGACGGCAAGGAGCTGCTCGGCCACATCCGCGCCGTCAACTTCAACGGTGAGTGGCACAGCCATGCTGTCACTTTGTTACTTGCAAACAAACAAAAACACTGCGCTATTTTTGTTCCGTTGCTTATATTTAACGTTACATCAATGCTGGTTTCCTCAGCCCTTCTATGGCATTTTGCTTTGTGTGTTCGCACTAAGCTAGTGGACTTTAAGGCCAATTTTTGTGGTTGTTTGAAATACATGTCATTTTTTGTTTTACGTTTAGTTTAATAGGAAACTTAAGTCGGGTCACTCGTATCTCAAAGGCACCACTTTAAACGGAACGCTCTCCCCAGGGTAGTTGTTTGTCGGTCACACCATTAGGTACGCCTACCAATCGTCATAACAAAAAAAAAAATTATTTAGTTTACGGTACAACTGCACAGCCTCATACTGAGAGCCGTTTGTACAATTTTGATCAACTCTGTTCCATGAGGGGCAAATTATGAGCACTTTTTAAATGAAACGATTTACGGCCCACGATAGCGGCTGGTGTGTCGTGTGCATATATTATCTAATAAGTAGAATCCATTCATCCCTGTAGAATATCTGTCATTCTAAAGCATTTCTCCTGTCGTCTTTATTGCAGGCAGTTGATTGAAATAAATGAATATAATGCAACTAGAACTAGAACAGGATTCCCGGTAGTTCATTTGTTTGACTGCAGCCGCTTTATAATTGCACCAAGAATGTCATTCTAAATTGCTAACACAATGTGCATCTAATAGAAATATATATGTCCAAATAATGAGGAATAAATGAGTTCTCACAAGTGTACTCATCCCAAGTTGTGTAATTATGTGAAAAGCTATTTAAGAATAAAATCAACTGAAATGACTGACATCAATGGCTTCAATTTGGTCAAATGCAGGTGCCCATTTCAGTCCTTCATTTCCCCCTTGTGATTTCTCCCCCCTCCTCACAATTTTAATTGGGCTCCCTCATTTCGTCCTAAATATCGGACGCTATATATTTTTGAATGTTTCCTTAGCCCCCCCCCCCCCCACACACACACACCCGATGCTTCTCGCAAAGGAGTGCGTTTGGATTCTGCCGCTGTCTATCGACAGGGCCTTGATCTGCACTCTTGCGCTCCAAAGGGTATTTTTTAGTTATTGCCAGCTTCGAGGAGAGCCAGATCCTCCCTTAACCCCTTTGAATGGCTTAGCTCAGGTTAGCACAACACGCTGCCGATGTCCCCGGCACCGTGTCGAGGCAGAATAACACAATCGACCGGGAGACGACAGAGCTAGCGAGCAGAGCAGAGAGTCGGTTTCGTGAGTCGCCGACGGCGGAATGTTTTGATCTCACCGCAAGATGTATAAATCACGTGAACATCTTAAGTGTAAATAAATCATCACGCACTTCCCGACGAGGCGAAAGCGGGAGGACGTCCGTCACGTTGAATCTTCACACCAGCGCTCGGCGTAAAGCCGAAAGCCGTTTGAGCGTCGATTTCATATTCTTGATATCCAGCTTCATGTCCATGCACTAGTATCCTCCTTTTTACTTCCTTCTTCACTAGTAAGGCAATTCAGGCCGACGAGTATGCAATTAAACCTTACCAGTGAACTACTGTGCTGCTCTAGTAACCCTCCTGGAATAGCGTTAAAATTCCCACTAATAGTTTTGCCTCACTAGTAACAAACATAAAGTTGTCCTCCTAGTGTGTATAAATGGCATACAGTAGTGGAAGGCATTGTTCTTCTCGTGCCCCTTTGTCATTCTACTCCAAATATCCAGTTTAAGACCCACTATTTGTCATCTCTGTTAAGAAAATTCAGCGCACTAGTAGAACGACTGTTTCTTACTGTTTTTCTGTAACTCGTGACACTTTTGGCCTACTAGTAATCAATTAAAATACTATGCTGCAAAACTACAAGGCACAACTAGAAGGCACGTGTTACAGACTAGCAGCCTCCTGGACCCTACTAGTTGCACCAAAATGCCACTCATAGTTTTGCTTCACTAGTAACATAGTAGTTGTCCTACTAGTATGCCAGTTGTCTTGAAGTGTGGGAAAATGTTATAGGTCTTAATAGAATGTTTGTCTTGATGGGAACCTTTTTCCCACTACTAGTGCCCCTTTTGCACTACTAATTAAACCCTACTTGTAAACTACTGTGCTGCGCAAGTAAAGCTACTTGTGCCAACTAGTAGGCATGTGTAATGCACAGTCATTCCGCTAGTGCGCTGAATTGTCTTACTAGAGGACAATTTTGGCATAGCCTACTAGTGGTACTACTATGTTACTAGTGAGGCAAAACTGCGCAGTAGTTAACTGCGCACTACTAGTGACATAGTCGACATCTAGCGTGCACTTGTCAACTAGTGCACGGTTTTGCCTCAATCGTAACGTAACTTGTGAAATGTCTTAGAGAAGTGGAGAAAATGTTGCTAGTATACACAGTTGCTCCAATAGTACGCAGTGTTGTCTTACTAGTGAGAATAAAGAGTCTACTAGTACATGGATCTACTGGATAGCAAAGATATCAAATTAAAATGAAATTGCTTTCCATCCATCAGCGACGACTGTGTTTAAAATGTAACGTTTGTCTGTCAGGCAGGTTCAGACGCTGCGGTCCCTTCCCCGCCTGTCATACCGCAGCCCACATTCGCCCCCTTCCAGTTACCATGGCGACGGCTCGCCCGTGCCGACGTCGCCAGTGTTAGTTAGCCTCGGTAAAAGTGCCCGACAAAGAGAGTGCGCTACACCGCGAGAGGGAAGCCAAATGAGACAGAAGATGCGATTCTCCTTGAAGCGAATGGGAAGCGCCTTCCCGATAATTCAATCAGCTGGCGAGACGCAGACGATCACGTTCCGCGGGGGTATGAAACGGTTCCACGGAGCCGGCCCGCTCACAAATTGCGCGTCGCTGTCGTCGGGCTTTTCGTATGCAACTCGACGACAAATGGGTGCAGGGCTACTCGATTCTCCTTCTAATTGTAGTACTCCTAGCAACCCCCTGATACTGTGCAGATATTCTTCCGAGTACAAGTCGATGCTGATGACGCTATGACATCGTTGTCATCGGTATATCGTTAGCCTAATAGCATACTTGCCTTAGTCATTTTTTAAAATTTGTCACATCAATAAAAAATGCACCTAAAAGAGAATACAAATGTCCAAAGTTTGAGATAATTTCGCATATAACAAGGAAGATAAAGCGCAATTGGTACCACAACATCGTATAGTAACGAAAATGCATCATAAGCGCATTCGTACACAAGCTGTCGATGGCCACAACTCACGTCAGCCACTCAACACGCAGACCGTCACTCACCAGAACAGGCCTCGCCTTTCAAAGCCATACACACTTAAAGTCACGGATAGTAAGTGAAGATGGAGACCCAAAATCAATATTTATCGAAATACTCGATCAATCAACGGGATAGTCGGTGTAATAGTCTATTCTAAAAATATTGGATAGCCGCAGCTCTAAAAATGACTGGCAATTCTGCTATTAGGCTAATGCTATGAAATAGTTTGCTTAAACAACCTCACATGTAGATTAACTTTGAATTCACATTGGTCTGGCTTTGTTCTGAGCACATTTCTCAGAGGCTTTCAAAATGAAGACCTCACGTCTGTCCTCAAAATCCTCGGCGTCCTTCGCTTGCGTCCTTATTTTTCTGCCTCGCTATCGCCCTCCTTATTCTGTCACGCTTCTGTTTGCTTCACCAACCCGCCGCTGACTCACCAGTTAATGTTTGCACATGGATGACGCACCCCTAAACAAGCAATACCAATGAATACTTACCCTTTGTGTCCACAAGAGAACGCAAGGCCTAACTTTGCTCTCCACATGCCACCATCGTGACCTACATTGAAATACAGTGGCCTGTGTGTTCAATAAAAAGGGGACAAAAGTTTTGTCAAAAGTAGATGTAATATTGTCAGCAACTGTAAGATTATATGCTATAAAAAAAAAATACAATATGATTTAAAAATGTATTGCACGTAACGGTTCAATAGATTTTACCTAAAATATTTCAAAACAGTTCTTAGTTTGAAGGCAAATGTATTTAGGCAGGGATTGTTTCACATAGCACACTTTGCGAATCACTCAACAACAACATGCCTCATTGACAAACATCCACTGACGTTTTCCCAATCTTGTTTGTGCGATCGGCTCTTAGCTTAACATTTATCACAATACAAACACCTGGTAGCATATTTGCTCACATTGGACTGCAAAGCAGTTGGTCACAGAGTTACTTCGACATTAATTATTACAATAATTGTGTTTATACAAAAATATTTTCACTAAAACTGCCATGGGACAAAGTTGAACTGACCTGCCAAGGTTAATTCAGATGCACACTTAGGAGAAAATGTACCACCAGGGTCAGTGTAGATATACATTTTGAATTTCCATCACATTTCTGCTGGCTATTTGTTGTTCCGCTCAAGCGAGTGCAAGACGAGAAAACTTTCTTCGCAGTCCGCCAGGTCACGTCTCCCGCCAGGAGACGAGGCGGACCCCGACACGGGAAGCAGCTTGCGCTAATTAGAGCGGCTTGACTTTGAGGGGGTGAACTCCGTACCCGGCAGCGTGTAACCTGGCACGAGCGCCGGGGAGGGAGGGGGTCGCGGAGGCCGAGCAACGACGAAGGTCTTCGACCGGCTGGCCGACGACAAAGCGCGCCTACTCGTAATGACCGGAGTTGAGCGCAGAGCACCGTAATGGTGGAATTTACTTGCTAACAGATGATGAACTCGCCCGGGACCTAATGATCTCGGGGAGCGAGAGCGAGCCGAAAGGACCGTCGCGACCTGACCTCGCGAAGAGGCGTGAGAAATAAAAACCTATGGCCATAACGTGGCTGAGATGGCGAGGAGAGGAGAGGTGACGGACAGCCTGTTAAGACAAATGGCTTATTTTTTACCGGTCGATAACAACTTCAGACGGGGACAGGATCCGGTAAAAGGTCTAACCTATTTAGCACAATTTGTGCGTGATGACCCTCTGAAGTAGCGAGCGCGTTGTCGCGACTTTGCCGGGGCGGGTCGACTTTGAGAAGCGGGAAACTTTAAGAAACAATAGTACAGAGGAGCTTAGTTTTAAATCCCCGAGGTCGTCGGCCGTACGGAAGACCGAGAGGGTAAAATGAGTGCCGCGTGCATCGCAATATCTAAAGTTGGGGAGCTGAACCATTTGGGAAGAATAATGGAGAATGTGATATTTTCAAAGCTGAGTAATAAGTCAATTTGTCTGTCTTGTTGCCACAACTGTCTCCAGTTCAAGCTGTATTAAGCCAGAACTGTTAGCATACATGAAATACTAGTCTACACTCTACTAAAGAAGCGCTACCTCACAATGGAATCATTATTGAGCGAACAAGATGATGCATTTCGTTTCTTCAGTGACTCCTTTCCCATTGTCTCACATGGCTGCAGCGGCGGTTCCTGGCACAAGCAACATTGCGGCGGCACTGAGGTGGCGTTGCGAAAATATTTGCTGCAAAGGCGTGACATGATGAGCACTGGCGCCCCCTCTGTGCGACAGTTAGTAGAGATGCACTGTGATGTCCATGTTCAGAGTGAATGTAAATCCCAGGGCTGACATTCTAGCATAGATGAAATCTCCCTTGGGGTTATTGTTCTATACTACGTCTAACGAACCATCGCAGTCCCTATAGATCAGTTAATTCCATCCCCGCCCAGCTGTGGAAACGAACACGGCGGGCACAAAAGAAAATGCTATTCTTACTGGTCGCAGAGCAAACAAAAAGACAGCCCGACACGCAACCTGGAACTACTACTGTTACGGGGGAACAACAAACAACACTACGTAATTCCTAACACTGTTTTACAAAATGCCGCGAGGCAGGCAGGCAAGTGGCGCTTTAACTCCAGCTGTAGCATGCCAAGTCGCATTTGTATATAGTCGTCGGTAATGCCTTGTAGTATTTGACTCTTTGCTTAAACAACCTCACATGTAGATGAACTTTGAATTCGTGCCCATGTTTTACTTAATTGTTTGGCATCACTTTGTTGCCCCTTAAGTTACTGTTGTGCAAGGTCCCTGTTCGTTTTACAGCATGACAAACTCAATAGATGCGAACGCGAGCGACCCTCCACCTTTCAAGCCACTGCAGATGGAAACGGTTGAGTCAACCCACTCGTTTAGCTAAAGTCACGGAAATGTTAAACAGTTCTGTGGCGTCATTGAATTGTGCTCCTGATTCATTAGCCTCTGATTGCATGTCATTTTCTTAAAAAGAACTGCCTCAGACTGACATTTAATCCCCTACTTATTACCTGCCGCTCTTGCAACAAGCAGCAGGTAATACGTTACTAGGGTTTATTGACATAACGTGGTTTTTTTTTACACTCCGCCTCAGCTATCGCAGAAGCGGCGAATGCATGGCTACGCCACGTGTTCAAGGTTTAGCGTTTGAGTTTTTCACGTTTGGGGGTTACGGAGGTGAAGGCAGTTAAAAGGCCTGGAAAAAGGGTCGATGTGAAGTTTTCACCAATTTGTGCCTTGAGAGAGATTCGATGCAGCCCGGGAAAGAACTTGCTCAGCATCTGGCGGCGTTGTCGTCACAACGCCAAATTGATCCCTGTACAGTGGAAAGTTTCGAAAGGAGCCTAGTTCTCCTGATGATCTTTGGGCAAGATTAGCAGCCAAGAAAATTTTGGCGCAGTGAAGAAAATGCTTAAATATTCAGAAGCGCGCAAGGATAAGAGGGAAGATCAGTAGAAAAGACGCGCGAACGAACGTTCGGTCCTGCCTAAACGCACGCACAGTGATGTCCTGATATATAAATGTCATTTGTAGCGTAACCAAGCTGGTGAGTCAAAAGCCCACATCGCAAATCATCTTTCATCCTTGAAGTTAACAGAAAAGCCATTTTTACGATCCAGAAAGGTAGACGGACAAAAGCAATAAAAACATTTGTAATAAGGCACATACCAATAATATAAATATAACAATAATATTGTAAAGAACTTGTGAATAATGTATAATTCATTGCAATCGTGAGTACCGAGGGCAGTATAATACAGACGGTCACAACTCCTCAGTAAGATGCAGTTCTAGTCGTCATTTTTTTGCAGGGGATAAAGAATCTTACAGTATTTATATTGTCGATCTACATGTGTCGCTTCAACATTTGTGTTGAAATATGTATTGCCGAAAGCATTATTACATCACGCCGATACTGTTGGTATTTTTGTTATTTGTATTTTTTGGAGCATTATGCGGATATTCTTAAGCCAAAGCTATGTGGTTGTTTCAAATACACATAATTTGTATTTTTCTGTATAGTTTCACAGTAAACTTCAGCTGGGAGTGGCAATAAAAACTTTGGTTTCCCTGTCCTTGCTGCATCAACTCACTGGTATTGACCATTACTTAGCTATTATGACCATCTTGAAATAAAGAAGGTAAATCAGCAGATATGATTAAAGATGTCTTGATTTTTTTGGTAAGATAGCTGTACATTGTTGGACCTGGAAAGGTACAAACCCTTCTTGTCCTAAAATTAGCCTTAGAGTGGACGATAGCATTGATTGCACCTTGAGTGCGTTCAATGATAGTCCCTCCATGAAGCAAAGTGCATGAATTCTCCTCAAGTTGTTGCTCTTATTGTTTTTCTTTCAGACAAACGGTCGACCAAACCGGCCTTTATTTAAGCCCACACAGGCTTTATAACAAAGGGGGGGATGGGGTTTGAAAGTGTCTGCTGTGGGGAGAAACAGAGCGGAGAGACGACGGGTATGTTTTTTTGTTTTTTTGGGCGGGGGAGTAGAAAGGGAGCGACGCGATGAACCAAGACTAAAAGTTAAGGCGAACCAGACTGGAATAGAAGTACATGAAGACAGATGCAGCTGCTGCGCAAGGAAGGAAAGAAGGGCCTGGCTTTAAGACGGCGAACAGACTGCAAACATGTCCCTTTGTAAAGGCCACATTGTTTTTATAGTAGAGCTGCAATTGCGCAGATGTTTGGCTTTCCACCTCAGCCGGAGACAAAATAATTGTTTACAGAATAAGTGTGCGTCACTTAGTCAGTCAATACTTCCCTCTTCTGTCCTGTCCAATGAACCCAACGATAGCTGTATTCATTAGGAGAGCTCGGGCCGCCATCCCTGAAGCTGAAATCTAAATGAAGTTACGGGAAGTCGTCCGGTACAAGCTTTCCAACATAACGGCGCGACGCTCCCAGCCGCTATTTCAATTTGCACCAATTCCCGCTGCTTTTAAAACCACGCTTATTTACATCCACCCACACAATCACTCAAGACTGAATTATCGTCTTCAGCTCAAGGTAAAAATGAAAAGAAAAAAAGGAAAATAATTCTCCACTTGCATCAGTTTAAAAGATGTAAAATAGCAAGTAAGGTGAGGATGGTACATTTATCTGACATATTTTCCACCTTCACTGATGTCTAGGGATGCCTTGAACCAGACCCCAACCAAAGTGGCCCCGAAGTGAACACACCCACGGTTAAAGTTCTTTTAAAGCGTCGCTGAATTGTTTTCCTTTTTATGTATCGTCAGCTGTATCCCACCATATCAATGACTTATAGTCGCCGGGTTTTATTTCCATAATGCAACGCTTCCTTCACATGTACACGGTAATTGGATTTTCTCTTGCGCTCCGTCCGTGTCCGCCATCCGATTGGATTGTCTGCATTAAAAAAAAATACTGAAGGAAAAAAGGACAGCTGAAACGGAACAAAAGGAGAAATAGCTTATTGGCGCCTAGCAAAGCGAAGACATAAACGTACTCGTGCGTGCGTTTATTCACTCTTGAGCACATACGCAGTTTATATTGTAGACGGAACATAACACTTATTATATAATATATCTGTTAAATAGAAATCTGCATTAATCCTGCATGTGGAAGAAGCGCTTTTTTGATAATGCCATAAAAATGTTATCACGAGGCTTCCGGTGGTTTTTCAGTGAACACCAAATGTGCAATATAGCATAGTTACCATGACAACGCTGTTTAAATGTGGAGCGCAGCCTACTCCTCTCAGGTGCGCATCAAGTGATTTTTTTTTTTGCAGGCTAATTGCCATCACCTACTGTTTCCCCCTCTCAGGAAGTGCCGGCACTCCGGTGGTTTTCAACGAGAACGGAGACGCGCCGGGAAGGTACGATATTTTCCAGTACCAGATCACCAACAGATCCACCGCCGAGTACAGAGTCATCGGCTCCTGGACCAATAAACTGCACCTCAAGGTGGGACGACCCATGATTTTCAAAGCACATATCAAACAGATGAAGGCGAACTCACAGACTGTTTGGAAGTCCACACAGGACTTCGTTAAAACAAGCAAACAAAAAAAAGACAGATGGGAAGAGTAACGGGCAATAAATGCTTTCCACGTGATGGATGCCTGGCTGAGTGTGATTGAACATATGTTTTGTTTTTGTCTATAAAACCGGTTGGGGTGATACGATGCGGTGAAAATTGTTGGCAGAATAGCTGATATACAGAGGATATAAAAAGTGGACGCACCCTTGTTCAAATACCAGGTTTTGGTGATATTTACAAAATGAGACCCTGATAATTCATTTCCAAACATTGTAGAGATGGGACGTAAAGTGAACTGAAAAATTTGCACGAGTGCGCGCATCCTACTATAACTCGGTTGTGGCTGTGTCCAGAATTTACAGATCACATTCAAACTCGCCAGCATGATTTAAAGTGTCTAATGAACCCCAAATAAATGCCGGCTAATCTGTAGTGGGTTTTTCTAATGGGCAATTTTTGTTCCTTCTAGTAGAAGCCTGAACGTTTTGTGCTAACACTGCCGTTTGGAACTGTTCCTAATTCTCTCCGCTTTGACTAAGGCCCCAGTTCCAGCTGAAGAAAACAAGACAAGGTTTAACCTTGGCTTCATCGCACTGTAACACATTTACACGTTTGGGAGCTTTTAAGGTCTGATGAAACCAAGGTTGAAATGTAGTTTTTCGTTAGCTAGAACTAGGGTGTTCTTCAACAAGGTGGAGGGAATTATGAACAGTTCTAAATCACACTCGGCATTAAAACCTTGCGGCTTTTACTAGAAAGCGAAAACAGTCAGGAAAAGACTACTAGAACAACTTAAATTCCTTTTGAGGTCATCAGAGGCACCTTAAATGGCGGCAGATGTGCGCCGACTGCCATTTAACATGAGTTTGAAGGTGATGGGTAGATTCTGAATACAGCCACTTCCCAGTTATGAAGTGTGCGCACACTTGTACATCCGCATTATTTGAGATATTTTGACTTCCTCTCAGATTTGACCCCAAAAAAATCATTGGAGTTGTACTGGTTATAGGTCACATGAATAGTGGAAAAAGTTTAGAAATGATTAAAATGATGACAAAAACCTGTCATTTGAAAAGGGGTGTGTAGACTTTATATCCAATGTAAAATGACTACACCTTCATTGGCAGTAACGCGTCTAGAACCTGTAGGCTGTTTAAAAAAAGAACCAAGTGAATTTATTTTGGGTTACTCTGACAAAGATCGGTAAGTCAACGAATGAGGGATGAATCAGATAAGGGAGATGTATTCTGTCGGAAGCGATCATGCGGCGCGAGATGTTTGAAAAAGTTTCCAAACCACGCTTATTTGCACTCCCGCTCACGCGCAGACATGCGAGGATGTGAAGTAATTATTTTCCCTGACAGTTATATTTGCATCTCCAGAGCAAACTGCCAAGCTGTGGATGGGAAACATACTAGAATTCTCATTTCAGCTTTTCCACTGGTCATTTAGATGCGTAATTGTATTTATTTACTTTTTCAACTGCTCAATTGCGTTTGAAGCAGCGGTTTCCAAACTGGGGTCAGAGAGCTGTAGCTTGGGAGAAGTCAAAATAATTAGCAATAAATTATGAAAATATCCACATATGGGGACTGGTGTGCCAATGAAACAAACATAATCAATTCCTACCTACTTTAGCTTTGGGTAACAAAGGGTTTATTATTATGACAGGAATATATTTATTGGAAATATAGGTGTGTGTGTCCCGAGAAAAAGTCCTTTCCAGATTCAGCGGAATATCGTGAGGAAAAAATTGTATTGTGGAAATTGTTAAAACACAGCTTTATCTTGAACAATGCAAACTCTGGAATCTCTGTCTCGATAAACACAATATTCCTTAGTTTGGTGGTTCTCTTAAGTGTTGTACGACTGTCAATAGTGAGATGTGGGCTCCCTCTAGCGGTAGCTAACAGAATCACTGAATTAAAGGTTGAAACGGTGAACAACGCTACAGTGGCTTCAACCTTTTTTTAAATCACTGCATTTGATTACAGTTCAGTTGTAGTTAACTCGCATGCACAATTCTGTTGCATTTAATCTTTTACTTGTTTTCATGTAACTTAAGTGAAATACATTTTAATTGAATCTATATTCATGTCGATTTTTCATTTTCCTACATCTAAGCGCAGTGTTAATGTTCAAATGGCAGTTATAGTGGCTTACAATAATATGAAATATACCTTTTAGTAATAAAACATCTGCCTTGTTTTTTCTTTTAATGGTGGTACTTTGATAGCAAAGTATTTTGTGTAAACAGTTTGAGAACCATTAGACTTATTACGTATGAAAAGTCTTAATTCAAATGTGTATATGTCTACCTATCATGTTTTTCCATTTATTATTATTGCACATTCTTTTCGTGTGCATTTCGACTAAATTGTCGCGACGACGGGCCTTTTCCCCGCAGGTCAAGGCCATGCGCTGGAAGACCGGTGACCCATCGCTGCCGGCCTCGGTGTGCAGCCTCCCGTGCCGCGCCGGGGAGAGGAAGAAGGTGGTGAAGGGGGTACCCTGCTGCTGGCACTGCGAGCGTTGCGAGGGCTACCACTACCAGGTACACGGGGGCGGGGGGCGAACGTCTTCCTTCATTAAAGGTAGTTTAACGAGACACGAGCAAGTTCGCGTGTTAGTTTGTCGGGGTACAGTCAAAGTACGAAGAAAATATCAAGCATAACAGCAGCCGGGCTGGCAAAAGTCAATGAGGAGGATCAACAGTCATTTTGCTAACAGGAGCGGCGGCAAGCGGTTCAATAATTACTGTAGATTTGGGACTTGAGGGGCGGAAGTCCTGTAGCCATGGCGCCATGACAAAACACAAGCGCGTCACAATAAAGCAAGTGGAGGAAAAACAATGCGCTACATGCAGTTGGGGATTTGGAGTCGTTAACGCGGATGAATGGGCCTCCGTCGGACAGGTAGGATCTGAACCCGGAGAGGGCGGCGTCGGCAACGTAGGCGGTTTCAAGCCGGGCGAGAGGATTATTGTCTCCCGTTTGTTCATTTTACGGTAAATAAAAAATAATACAGCGCATCATATCGTACGCGGAGCCTGTACTACTACTTTCGCCAGTCTTTTTACCCAAGTATCTGTACTTCTACCGAAGCGCGAATACATTTGCCATCTCCGCAGGCTTCCGAGTTCACGTGCGAGCTGTGTCCGTACGAGATGCGGCCGGACGCCAACCGCACCGGCTGCGTGCCCATCCCCATCATCAAGCTGGAGTGGCACTCTCCGTGGGCCGTGGTCCCCGTCTTCCTCTCCATGCTGGGCATCGTCGCCACGTCGTTCGTCATCGTCACCTTCGTGCGCTACAACGACACGCCCATCGTGCGAGCGTCGGGCCGCGAGATGAGTTACGTGCTCTTAACGGGGATCTTCCTGTGCTACGCCATCACCTTCCCGATGATCGCCGCGCCGGACGTGGGCGTTTGCTCCTTCCGCAGGATCTTCCTGGGCTTGGGCATGTGCTTCAGCTACGCGGCGCTCCTCACCAAGACCAACAGGATACACCGCATCTTCGAGCAGGGGAAGAAGTCCGTAACCGCGCCCAGGTGAAGATCGACCCTCGCGTGTCGTCGCGGATGCAATTGATACTTTGCGCGCACGGATGCGCCTTATTCACGAGACACGAACGAGCAGCTCTTCTTCCGGGCCTCGCCGCCATTATTCATCATCGGGCGTGAACTCGTGCCTTTTCGCGCTCAGCGAGAGACCCTCCCGGGACACCGCGTCAACCGAGCGACCGAAAAGTTAACGTCTGATTCAACGGCCGTCGGTTTCAAGCGTGTACCGACGGGAGACCGTCCGTTTCCTTGCCAGATCTTGAACTGACTGGAGTTTTCCCCATAAATAGTTTTTGAAAACGGTTCGGACCGTTCGGTTTGGTTCAGCACGCGCAAGTTATTTTTCCCCTCATTTCCTATGGCGGCGAAGCGTACAGTAGCGTTAACGACAGCCAAGACGTCGGCGCGCAGTGTCGCGGCGTCACGTCGACTCGTCGAGTAGTCGAACAGGCGCGAGGCGGCATGATCTCCCAGCGACGCAGCAGCCAATTATCTCAGTACTCGAGCGGGATTCATAACGCCGCAACGGCATACGGCGCTCTTTCGGTGCACTTTTTGCACCAGAACCGCGCAGGATCCCAGGAGAATCCTTCCGGAAGCGTACGAAGGCGATTTACAGGGAGCTCTCCGTTTACATTTCAAGGTTACCGACCAAAGCGCGATCTAGTTTGCCCCGCGGCGTAATAAGTCGTCACGTGGCTCACGAAGGGGCGCTCGTTTACCACGGTATCATTTTTCATTTGATTGTTTCATATTCTTGGCTTTGAAACTTTAGTCAGGAAACGAACATAATGCTCACCAATGAAAAACACGGATCTACACTAATGTAATTTATTTTTCCTCACAAGCCGGCCAGCTCAAAACCAAAAGAACGTTTCTGTCGCCGCCGACTTCCTCGGCTAACTAAGATGACATTCGGTTGCCGTGAAGGCGGGCGGATTAGTCTTTCGTCCTATACCGAAGTCTGATAACCGTTAACCACTTCTCAAATTGTCAAATGTTCTGTTTTTCATGCGCCTCCGCCTTAAAAAGGTCGTCTCATCGCAGGTTCATCTCTCCGGCCTCCCAGCTGGTCATTACTTTCAGCCTCATCTCAGTGCAGCTGTTGGGCGTGTTCGTGTGGTTCGCCGTGGACCCGCCGCACACGGTGGTGGACTACGGCGAGCAGCGCACCCAGGACCCCAGGGCGGCGCGCGGGGTCCTCAAGTGCGACATCTCGGACCTGTCGCTCATCTGCTCCCTGGGCTACTCCATCCTGCTGATGGTAACGTGCACGGTGTACGCCATCAAGACGCGCGGCGTTCCCGAGACCTTCAACGAGGCCAAGCCCATCGGCTTCACCATGTACACCACCTGTATCATCTGGCTGGCCTTCATACCCATCTTCTTCGGAACTTCGCAATCTGCAGAGAGGGTAAGCGTTTGACCGTAACGGAGTCGAGTTAATTTGTATAGCCCTTAATCCCAAAAGAATCTCAAACGGCTTCACGGGCGCACAGTTGGCAAAAATAAACGACATCCCCCGACCCCTCTCGGAGCGGGCAGCGGCAGTAAAACGGGCCAAAATCCAAATGTCAGGGGGGGTAAGGCTGGGCAAGAGGTAATTTACATTCTTGCTGCGGTTTAACTAAATGTACCAGTGTACAAAATGTCTTAAGTTGATATTTAACTATTTCTAGAAAGTTAATTGCTCTAAATCAGGGGTGTGAAACTCAAATTCACGGTGGGCGAAAATTCCAAATTGGGACAACGTCGTGGTCCAAACTCAATATTTAATGAAAAATGACTGCGATATGCACGTTTCCGTACTCTGCAGAAATGTAACGTTAAAGTTTATCATATGACAACAATGTTAAGTTAACCGTTTGGCCATTATTGGGAAGTGTAAATTTGGTCGAGGAGACCGGTAGCATAATTGCTAACGACTTCAACAGAAAGGGAAGGGGCGCTCGCCGGTCTAGACTGATGGGTCAACACACTAGCAAAGCATTCTGGGATTAGTAATATTAGCGGCGCATGTGCTATATATATTTGATATGGTCTCGCGGGCCAAATATAATTTGACACACAGGCTCTAAATCGTCCGGGTCGGGTGTTCCAGAGTACCGGAGCCCAAATGGAGAATGTTGTAGAACCTTGTTTTTAGCACTCAGTCACCAAAAGACCAGCATGTTAAATGTACGGTATCGGTAAGTAAGCCAGCCGCCTTGGTGTCAACGGCTCGGACAGTAGACTCGGGAGGGGAACTACTCTGTATTTTCTTCCACGCAGGCGTCCCAATACGAACGTACCCGTCTTATGAAGTATTCAGTGACAGGTTAGCGGTGACGATGCATTTATGGGCTTCCCATAGGTATGGCTGAGCTCTCCTGCGCGTTTTCCAACGTTATTACATTTCGGAATTACCCATTTCACAGTTATGGATTTTGACTGGTCACCGTTGCGGAACGGATGCCTTTTCGCACTCGCCAAAAGCTTTTTCGGAGATGAAATATGCGTTCGCGGCTACAGAAATAGGTGGCTGGCAATAGAGTTTTGTCAGCTGTAGCTACGCTAATATGTTACGTCTGCCTGACTGAGTTTTGAGTGTATGTAGTTTTTCCATTTGCTCGCGTAATGACTGGAGGCATCTAAAAATCTCGTTTTAAAACGGAAAGAAAAACGCCAAAGGGAGTTGTAGCTGCTCGAGCGGCCGACTCTAAAACGTCTGCCCCATTTTGTCATCTTCCTCTCCCAAAGCAGCTCAGTACCTTCGAGTCCACCGAAGTTTCACGACTTCCCTCCCGCTCGACAGCGGAAGAGCCGGCGGGTAAAATGTCTCCCTACTTCGGAGCGTCACTCGTGCCTTTATTTGTTTTATTTGTCCTTTTCCCCTGCACCTCAGCCCCATTTTTCTTTGAAGGCCGGTGCTGACTGAGAAACAATGTCGCCTAAGCTCTCATACGGGGGCGGAAGCGTTATTGTATTTTTCGTAGTTTCCCTCACCCGACATTTACTGAACCGAAGATCTTTTCAGTCGCTTGTTCTTAACGTCGGACACTCGGTTCCTAAAGTTAGATTAGAGAATATGCGGGGCTTTCGACATATAGCGATAAGGTTTACCGTGTGTTAATCCGGTACGGTTCAGTTGTATTTACCAAACTGCCATATTTATTTGGGTACAATTTGTATTGAACTTGCATATAAATGTTTAAATTGAATGAATGTTTAAGGACCTTTATTGAAGCACAGCGTGAATGTTCACACTGTGCATAATGTCGCAGTGTCTTAAAATGAAGAATATACTTTTTAGGAATAAAAAGCTTTGTTTTGGTTGAAAATTTTTGTACATGTCGGTACTAGCTAAAACGTTTGGGATCACTACGTTACACGATTGATTTAGCAAGCTATCGAGTGTAATTTTCTCGTGGAAATGTTTTCCCCTCCAATGTAATGTTGTTGTTATTGCCATAATCAGAATCATCTTTATTTGCTAAGTATGTCCAAAAAACACAAGGAATTCGTCTCCGGTAGTTGGAGCCGCTCTAGTACGACAACAGACAGTAAATTGACAGAACACTTTAGAGATATCAAGACATTGACAAAAACAGTCACTGAGCAATAATAATAATAATGTGAATGAAATGTATACAGTTGGTAATGTAAGCCAGTGGAGTTCTGAAGCGCACTTTTTCCTCATCTCGACCCGATTGGCCGTTCGTTGTACAAGCTCCACCCTTAGCCAATATAATGGAACCGTCTTCCCGCAGATCCAATCTCCTCACGAGGCCACGACCCCGCGTACTTTTTGCAGCGGCGTGGTGTGTATTGACATATCGTTGCGTTCGCTCTCTTGACTCTCCTAATTAGTCCGTGCGCCTTTGTGTGTTTTTGCACGACGGCACGCCGCGTGTAATTGGGATATCCGCTGTGCCTTTTATGTGTCCTATCTAATTGGAATATTGTGAGGAAACTGGCTGGTTTAGAGGGCGGAAGGGAATAACCTGGTAGTGATGTGGTTGGCTGATTTGGGGGGGGGGGGGGGGGGCTTTAATGAGGAGAGTTAGGATCAACTTTCTCGTCACGGCCTCCCATATCCCGCTCGGGTTTGTCGGAATGCCAACGACAGAACTCCTTTGCGCCCGATTACTCTTAGGCACTTTGGAATGTGGCAAACATAAAATACACAACAGCAATCATACCCAAGCGCCACCGATCCCTAAAAGCACTATCAGAACTCAATAATGAAAGTCAATTGTGATTACAGCGCTGTATGGTGTCAGTGAAGTCAACTCATTTAACAACAAACAACCATTTGGCAGATAGGGTCATATTTTCCCGTTGGCGTGTAAGTCGGTATCAAGATGACTGCAGTTGTTGTAAACGGCGCTTTCAGACAGATTCCCAAGCCGCCGTGCATCACGTTTGAATTAATACGGCGAGGGGCCAGGTGTCCGTCAGCGTGTCGAGTCAACCGCCGGAGGCACGGACCACGAGAGCGACTCAACACGCGCAATACGATGTTTCACCTTTTCGGCGGCGCGAGAGGAATTCTGGTTAAGTTAAGCCCAGGTATCAGAGGGAGCGCCCACATTTTAGGGTCACTCCAACATAGCTCGAGGACACGCAAGTTATAGACTTAAGTGGAAGGCAGAACGGGCGCAGAGTCTTTTCTGACTTGTGCATACTGCAGAATATAGCCCATAGTGAACAATTGTTCCTAAAAGATGTTTCGTTTATCGGCAGTCTCAGTTGACGTTTAAAATGATAGAACTGTGTAAGACGAATAATTGCGCACACACCTCCTAATCCACATCTCCCTCTTTCTCTCACTCGTACCTGTTTTGAGTCAGAGCGGCGTCGAGCATTCGAAGAGGGTCCGGACAAGTGCCGATGGGGGGGGATGACAGCGGGGAGAAGAGCCGTAGTGTCGTAATAGCAAGACGGGATGATTGAGGCGAGGAGAGCCGAGGGCGGTTGAAGGGGCTCGACAAATTGCACATGAGAAGAGGGTGAAGTGCGGCGTGTTAAAGCTCCAGGTGGAAGATTGTGAGGTTACTATGGACAGTTAATCAGTATCTTCCCCTTTTTGCAAAGTGGATGCCATCCAATGGTTCTCACCCAAAGTATTGGAAGGGCAAGGTCAATTCCTTTTTTGTTGATCAAAAGATAAAAATTCCAGCTCTTATTTCAAGGTATTTACAGTGCAACTCAGGACTGAGCACCTTTTTGTTTAACGCCACCCACTTTTCAAGTGAGCAAAAGTATCGGAACAGACATTTTAAAATAAAGTGAGTAATATTTGGTGACCTAACCCTTACTTTTTTGAAATGCTTTTCCAGTTGTTGTTTTTTTCTGGTGGGTTTTCCCCCCTTCAGCCTCCTCCTCAGGAGGTAAAACCCACGCTTTATCGGGTTTAGGTCCAGCGATTAGTTTGGATGCATTTTTGGAAGTCGCCAGACAAAATGGTTTTGTAGACTTCAGAATTGATTCTGCCGCTACCATCATGAAAAGACGAGCGAGCAAGCTGTGGCGTTACCTCCTCCTTGCTTCACAGATGAGCTCGTGGGTTTTGGATCATAAGCAGATCCTTTCCATCACTTCTGTCTCATCGTTCCAAAATCCAATCTGGCCTTCCGATGAGCGGTTCACATCTTATATGGAAGTTTTCGAACAGTCGATCGTAACCCCCACCCCTTCCCCGTCGGCAGTGATGTCTATCAGTTTGTCTTGGTCAGTAGTTTTTGTTTTTCAGGACATTCACAATGTTTGTAGAATAGCTCTTCTCTCACCTTCAAAATGGTTTTCACAGGTTTCAATACTTTTGCTCACTTGAAAAGTGGGTGGCTTCAAGCAAAGGTGCTCTGTCCTGAGTTGTTGAGCACAAGTATTCATACCCCTTCACATTTTTCTGTTAGACTATTTGTTTACAAACAATTTATATAAAATATGCCATAATGACCAAGTAAAAACATATTCGGTACATAAGTATTCACAGTCTTTGCGACGAAACCATGGAATTATCCGAAAATATTTCAGCAGCATCGAAGGTCCCAAAAAGCACCGGTTGTTTGGAACCACCGGGACCCTTCCGTCTGACCCGAGAAGAAGGGCCTCTGTCAGAGAGGTGAACAAGAACCCCTCGTGGAGATAAAACCATTCAGAAAGTCAACCATTGCTAACGCACGTGGCAGCCCGCCAAAAGACACTTTAAGGATTGTCAGACCTGCAGTAACAAAATTATCTGGTCTGAATTGCAAGTGTCATATCTGGAGGAGGATGTACCGCTCATCACCTGGCTAGCACCATCCCTACTGTGAAGCAGGGTAAGATGACAGCTGCCAAACAGAGGAATTCTTCAAAAGAAGTTGCTGTGGAACTCTGACGAGGGTGTAGATTGACCTTCCAACATGACATTGACCCAAACCACACGGGCTTCAGGAGCAGCCTGGACTTGAATCCAATGGAACATCTCTGTAAAGATCTAAAAATGGCTGCCCATTCAACTTTAAGAGGATTGGAAGAAAATGCCCCAAGCTCGTAGAGACAGACCACCTCTGTATCTGTTTACATTGTCAATAAATTTGCACAACTGTTTTGGGATATTTTTTTTTAAACTATTCAAATCCGCTTTAGAATAAGTTTAATGTGGAAAAAGTGAGTGAATAATTTGTGGTGCCACTGTAAATATTATGAAATAAAAGCTGGCGTTTTGATCTGATGCCTAAATGTCTTCAGTATATAACAAAAAAAATGGACCTCGGTATTGCAATACTTCTGAAGGGGGACTGTATTCTAGCCCCCAAAAAAGCTTTAAGATACAAGTTGAATTTGTTGTGTGACCACATTTGAAATGTTGCTTAAATTGAATGGACATTGTGGTACGGAGACGCTCAGGAGCCAGTCAAAACTTCAGTAAGCTGTAGTAATATTAGTGGCTCTTCACAGGTGCAATTATTATCGTAGTTTGACAGGGTTAGTTAGCTGATGCGAGTCCACGATTTTATCGGTATGATGTCCAGGCCCGTCATAATTTCTTTAAGGTTCAAGTGGGGGGGGGCCTTATCCTCCTCACGGGCACATATTGTATGAAATGTAATACAATAGTATAAGTCGTTTTTATTTTTTGGCACAGGCCTCTTGAACACTCATTTGTGTGGAGCATTGCAATAGTCTGCTTGAGAGCGCTAATTAAAAAACAAGGTTAAGTCATCCCAAGCGCTTTTATTTTTGATCATTGACAAAAAAAACAGCAGCACCTGTCGGGATGGCAATTAAAATACTCCTGCGTAATCACCTTGGCGGAGGAGAGACTACAGTGTCAATGTTTGAATCTTGAGGGAGGAATTCGCTAATTGTCTACTTTCCACTCCATCATCTCAATGTTGCGGGAGGGATGCTTCTGGACCGGAGGCAGCGTGCAACAGAAGTTGCTAACAGGCCGTTGGGATGACCTCTGGCGAATCGTCCATTAGAGATGTGGACAAAAAATATACTTGAGCTGAGGTGTGAGTCTTCCCTCCTCTGGTGGAAATGCAGGCAGTTCGCTAGCTTCAGCTATTGTTTTTGAGCAGACAGATTAAGGTCAGGTGTAGTGTAATTCACTATTGAAGGTACAAAATAACTGCATACCATTATTTAGTCCCTTATCAAACAGAAATGATAGTTTTCTAATAAAAAATAACAATTCAAATTGGACTTGTTAATAACAGGTCAGACCATGGTTTTTTTGCACAGAGCTATTTCAGTTTGTTCAAGGTGTGAATTGTCACCAGTTGTAATTAAGCCCTGACTTTCCTCAGATTTGGGCCAACTAAAAGCTCACATTGTGCATAATTGCAAAAATGACTGATATGCATTCCAAGCAGAGAACAATAGCCATGGAGTCCTTTGAATGTCTTGGACCACCTGCAGTTTGCCTACATGGGAATTACAGTCCCACTAAAAAGGACAAACTCTGACAGCATTGTTGGTATCCCCAAGAGTGTGTGCTATTTAAACTGCATACACTCCTTGAGGTCTCAGCAGACTATTAACCCCTTATTGCTCAGTGACTGTTTACAAATAAAGATAGTTGGATTTATCTTACCCAACATTATAAAAAATAGACACAAAAGGAATGAAGACACTGGTTTCTTTTGAGGAGGGTGTATGGGAGATTGTTCAGATCACAGCCTCTAAACAATCCCCCCCCTTTATTTGAAATAGGAGGGATTTACAAATCATAATGTTCTAAGCAATAAGACACTTGTCCCGATCACATGATGCTGAGTCATCTAAAATCGTCCATAATACAAGCTAAGCAAATAAATGATAACTTCTAGAATATATTTAACAATAGTACAGTAACCTATCATGTCGTCGAAAGAGGGCTGTTTTCCACAGCAATGCATTTGGTTATTGTCCCTTGTAGATGTACATCCAGACCACCACCCTGACAGTGTCACTCAGCCTGTCTGCATCTGTCTCATTGGGAATGCTGTATGTGCCCAAAGTGTACATCATCCTTCTTCACCCTGAACAGAATGTGCCCAAACGGAAACGCAGCTTCAAGGTAATGCATGTATGTTTTATTATTGGGAAATGCAAACGCTGTTGTCACACAGGCCATTGTGACTGCCGCTGCCATGTCCGGGAAGTTGTCGCAGAAGGGGTCTGACCGGCCCAACGGCGAAGTCAAGACTGAGCTGTGTGAAAGTCTGGAGACAGATGGTGGGTATCTCCGGTTCGGGCATTCTTCTTCTTCTTCTTCTTCTTCTTCTTCTTCTTCTTCTTCTTCTTCTTCTTCTTCTTCTTCTTCTTCTTCTTCTTCTTCTTCTTCTTCTTCTTCTTCTTCTTCTTCTTCTTCTTCTTCTTCTTCTTCTTCTTCTTCTTCTTCTTCTTCTTCTTCTTCTTCTTCTTCTTCTTCTTCTTCTTCTTCTTCTTCTTCTTCTTCTTCTTCTTCTTCTTCTTCTTCTTCTTCTTCTTCTTCTTCTTCTTCTTCTTCTTCTTCTTCTTCTTCTTCTTCTTCTTCTTCTTCTTCTTCTTCTTCTTCTTCTTCTTCTTCTTCTTCTTCTTCTTCTTCTTCTTCTTCTTCTTCTTCTTCTTCTTCTTCTTCTTCTTCTTCTTCTTCTTCTTCTTCTTCTTCTTCTTCTTCTTCTTCTTCTTCTTCTTCTTCTTCTTCTTCTTCTTCTTCTTCTTCTTCTTCTTCTTCTTCTTCTTCTTCTTCTTCTTCTTCTTCTTCTTCTTCTTCTTCTTCTTCTTCTTCTTCTTCTTCTTCTTCTTCTTCTTCTTCTTCTTCTTCTTCTTCTTCTTCTTCTTCTTCTTCTTCTTCTTCTTCTTCTTCTTCTTCTTCTTCTTCTTCTTCTTCTTCTTCTTCTTCTTCTTCTTCTTCTTCTTCTTCTTCTTCTTCTTCTTCTTCTTCTTCTTCTTCTTCTTCTTCTTCTTCTTCTTCTTCTTCTTCTTCTTCTTCTTCTTCTTCTTCTTCTTCTTCTTCTTCTTCTTCTTCTTCTTCTTCTTCTTCTTCTTCTTCTTCTTCTTCTTCTTCTTCTTCTTCTTCTTCTTCTTCTTCTTCTTCTTCTTCTTCTTCTTCTTCTTCTTCTTCTTCTTCTTCTTCTTCTTCTTCTTCTTCTTCTTCTTCTTCTTCTTCTTCTTCTTCTTCTTCTTCTTCTTCTTCTTCTTCTTCTTCTTCTTCTTCTTCTTCTTCTTCTTCTTCTTCTTCTTCTTCTTCTTCTTCTTCTTCTTCTTCTTCTTCTTCTTCTTCTTCTTCTTCTTCTTCTTCTTCTTCTTCTTCTTCTTCTTCTTCTTCTTCTTCTTCTTCTTCTTCTTCTTCTTCTTCTTCTTCTTCTTCTTCTTCTTCTTCTTCTTCTTCTTCTTCTTCTTCTTCTTCTTCTTCTTCTTCTTCTTCTTCTTCTTCTTCTTCTTCTTCTTCTTCTTCTTCTTCTTCTTCTTCTTCTTCTTCTTCTTCTTCTTCTTCTTCTTCTTCTTCTTCTTCTTCTTCTTCTTCTTCTTCTTCTTCTTCTTCTTCTTCTTCTTCTTCTTCTTCTTCTTCTTCTTCTTCTTCTTCTTCTTCTTCTTCTTCTTCTTCTTCTTCTTCTTCTTCTTCTTCTTCTTCTTCTTCTTCTTCTTCTTCTTCTTCTTCTTCTTCTTCTTCTTCTTCTTCTTCTTCTTCTTCTTCTTCTTCTTCTTCTTCTTCTTCTTCTTCTTCTTCTTCTTCTTCTTCTTCTTCTTCTTCTTCTTCTTCTTCTTCTTCTTCTTCTTCTTCTTCTTCTTCTTCTTCTTCTTCTTCTTCTTCTTCTTCTTCTTCTTCTTCTTCTTCTTCTTCTTCTTCTTCTTCTTCTTCTTCTTCTTCTTCTTCTTCTTCTTCTTCTTCTTCTTCTTCTTCTTCTTCTTCTTCTTCTTCTTCTTCTTCTTCTTCTTCTTCTTCTTCTTCTTCTTCTTCTTCTTCTTCTTCTTCTTCTTCTTCTTCTTCTTCTTCTTCTTCTTCTTCTTCTTCTTCTTCTTCTTCTTCTTCTTCTTCTTCTTCTTCTTCTTCTTCTTCTTCTTCACCACCAATGACCAAATAAAGAAAACTCAACACACTGCCAATTTGTTTCATCTCCTTTATTGTAACATGTTACCTTACCAGTGAGTAGTCATGCCTGGAAAATAGTCAACACTTTGAATTGTTTAATGCTTCATTTTGTCAGTGAAGAAATTACATACCTGATTGGAAAGTATTCTAGAGTGGCTATCATTCAAGTTGAATATTTTTGTGAATTCCTTCAATGATAGCCACTCTTCAGCATATATTCTTAAGAGTGGCTATCATTGAAGAAATTCACAAAAATATTCAATTTGAATATTTTTAATCTCTTGAGGTACCATTTAGACACTTTTTTTTCAACAATTGTGGGTACATACCTTGGCACACAGCTGGACTTTTGCTTCATCCCAAAATGACAGGCCCCTCTTTTGTCACACAGCTTCATCCACTAAGACAACATACGTCAGCTACAGCAATCACGCCATCTGAAAGGCACAACAGGAAGTGTGTCACAGGCTGACAGACAAGATTCAAGCATGAGACATTTTGTATCATTTCACTGAAAGGTGGAGCTAGTGTGCTTGCTTTCATACTGCTCATTGATACACCCATTTAAAGAAGACTATGAACAAATGACTAAGATTTCAAAAATCTACAAGACTCAAAACATGTTTGTTGTTCTCTAATTGTAAGTATTTTTGTGGTTGTGAATTCCCCCCCATTCTTGTCTCACCTTTGTTGATGAATCATACTGAGATGAGTGAGTTTCCTCCCACCGTCTTGGCAAACTGGGTTGTGAACCTGTAACACACCATGGGTGATGCATGCAGCTTTTTCTACCAAAATGAGATTTATTTATAATAAAGGAATGTTTTTGCAAATGCTGATTCATGCTCATCCTTGGACAGAGGCACACTCTGTCACAGCATTTTAAGGCCAAATTAAGTAAGCAGGAGGGCCACCAAAGGCTCTCAGACTGAAGTGAAAACACTCAGTGTGGCTTAGGAAATCAACTGCTCAACTTTGTGCTCGTGTTGTGAGCGACATTGTCAGTTCTGCATGTTTATTATTGTGGTAACAGCAATGACATTTACAGATTTAGAAACTGTGCACCTGCAAGCTACAACCACAATAGTCAACATGATTAAATCTACCTTTTGCTGGGAATCATCCATGCAGAGTAACGCAGACCCTCTTATCCTGGTCACAACAGCACCTTAATCGAAACAGAAAAGTCAATTACAATACATTCTACAAAAAGACAGATTTACTTACAAATACAGGGGTATGGAAAGTATTCAGAGCCCCTTAAATATTTCAGTTATATTGCAGCCATTTGCTAAAATCATGCATTTCTTTTCCCCATATTGACAGAAAAATAACAATTGTTCTAATTTTTACTGATTTATTAAAAGAAAAACTGAAATATCACAGCCATAAGTATGCAGATCCTCTCCACTTCTGTCAGGTTGGATGGTGAACAGCAATTTTCACATTGTTCTGGAGCCACTGTTTTACCTGTGCTTCAGGTCATAGTCTTGTTGGAGCATTTTCATCCTGTCCCTGCAGCTGAAAAACCACCATGCTTCACTGTTGGGACTAGGTGATGAGCAGTGCCTAGTTTTCTCCACACACAAGGCCAAAATGTTCTCAGGTGGTTTTTTTAACAACACTTATGCAGGCTTTCACTAAGGAGATGTTTCCTAATCAAACAGCTGGACTCCAATGACGGTGTAGCACCCAAATTAAAGAGTGTCATAGCAAAGGGTCTGAATATTTATGGCGGTGTGGTATTTCAACAATTCTGTGTACATTGAGGGGGGAAAAGGTGAACTTCAATACAACTGAAAATTTTAAAAGGGTGTTTGAATACCAAATTTAAAAATCACAAGTCTAATTCAGAAACATTTGTAACTTTACGTTTTAGAACTGAAAAACATCCTATGGAATCACTACCAATTAAAACAAAATATTTTATATGCAATACACAAATTTTACCACAATACTTTAATATTCCAAAGACTGTGCCAATTAACTGTCAGATGGCCTACACCAGGGGATGCCGTTACCTGAAATAAACTCCAAAGATACGGATCCAAGTCATCCCCTCACGTTTTCTGCAGTCACAGCTGGCTGACGACACCCTGGTCCCCCAGCAAAGCCGCTCCAATTTAGTTCAGACAACATTTGGGCTTTTTTTTTATTCTTTCACACCAATTGAAGTGTTAAAGGCAAAATGTATTTTGTTAGCCTAATTGTCTGTGAAGCTTTAGTCATCCAAGTTATGCCAATCTGAAAAGGCTGAATTAAGGAAACTTAATTTTAACAAAACCTTCTAAAATTACTGGCTACTCAACTAACACTTTTCAAAGCAACTAGCCACTAATTCAGACTGCAATTCTGCCCAAACTGGAGGGGAAAAAATAAAACTTACATTCTTGAAGGACAAGATTGATTTTTGCCCTTTCCCACTCCCAAGATGTGGTGACCTCTTCAAAACATTCAAACTGGATTACACTCCAACTACCACAAATTTTGACAAGTGGTCCAAGCTGGATTGGGCAAAAAAAAAATTAACTTTACACATTCACTTAAAGCAATTACTTTCAACCAGTCAAAGATAAAGCTACATAAAATTCAGTAAAAGTTAAGTTTAAGCAAGCCAATTAAACAAATTTCAAAAGCTGTTTTGTTACAGTTTTTACTTTCATGTCATACAAATGCTTTGTCAAGCATACTATGCATTAGAACCCTCAAGTGTTTGACACTGGCAATGCAGAATTAACTACAAGTGAATCACATTAGCTCACACACTTACCAGCTGTCCTTCAGAGTTGAAAAGTTTGCTTTCTGCACAGCTTCAAACACTTTAGAAGAGCTCCATGTGCTCAGTCCTGCATCTCCATTTCTACTGAGCATGTCTCTGCTAAATTCACCAGGTGCTCTTATTGTCGGGAGCCACACCTGCTGGTTCCCCAGGCAACCAATTGGGAGAAATGAGACTCCAAGCACTTGGGGGGGGATGGGAAAAAAATAGTTTCAGACAAATAGAAAAGCTGCACATTAGTCTCAAACACCAAAACAAGGTTTTCCTGAATAATTGACCAAGTTCTAAATTTAACGGGATAAACAATACTTCAAGTATCATTAAGTTAAAGTAAATCAGCTTAACTTCATTTGCACCAAGACAAAAAGTTAAATGCATCCATTCTCAAGTTCAGAGTTTCTCATGACCACAATTCTGCCCAAGCTTGAAGCTGTTGAAGGACAAGGGGGGGGGGGACATTTATTTTATCCTTTAAGAGTTTATTAAATTTCAAATGCCCCTGTTAGTAAAACTTAACCACTCCCAGGTACCAAGATGTGGTCAACCTCTTTAAAAGGTTCAAACTGGATTCCATTCCACAAATTGTATGTTCTTGACAAGTGGTCCAAGCTGGAGTTGGGTAAAACCAACACACATCCAATTAAAAAAAACAAAAATAATAATAACTGAACTATAAAGCTACATTAGGAAGCAAGCTAGTGGGCACAGAAAGTCTTCACACACTTACATTTTTCACTTTTACTGCAGCTGTTTAGGTTCTTTACCCCCCCCCCCCCCCCCTCAATGTACAAACACCAAATTTTGACAAAAAATGAAGTTGACATTTGCAGATTTAAAAAACGGATATATCACAGCCATAAGTATTCAGACCCATTACTCAATATTTAGTAGAAGCACCCTTTTTGAGCCAATACAGCCAAGGGTTTATGGGTGCAGTATGCAACAAGTTTTTCTACCGGGATTTGGGGATGCTCTCCACTTCTGTCAGGTTGGATGGTGAACGTTTGTAGACAGCCATTTTCAAGTCTCTCAGCCCAGACCACTCTGGAGAAGGTTTTCATCCAGGAAAGAACTAGGACTCCAGGCAGAATGAGTAGACAGGCCAGGCACATTGAAAACTATAGTTTCAGACAAATGGAAAAGATGCAGTCTTAAATTCCTAAAGAATTGTTACTGGATTGTCAAGTCCTACATTTAACTAGGGATCTCAAAATTGTTAAAGTCTCTTAAATCAGCACTACAAGAAAATTAACAAAAAAGTTCAATACATACATTGTCAAGTTCTGTGCTCATCGGAACCCTAAGTGCAGCACAAATTTGCAACCTTGGCCAGGTCTGAGCTCTTCTGGCAGTTCCTCTGCCATGCACTGTAAGGTATTATATAGACAGGTGTGTGGCTTTCCTAATCAAGTCCAATCAAACAGCTGACTCCAATGAAGGTGTACAACCATTTCAAGGATGATCAGCACCAGTTAACAAGAGTGTCACAACAAAAGGTCTGAATACTTACGGCTGTGTGATTTCAGATTTTCCTTTAATAAATCTGCAAACATTTCAACAATTCCTTTTTTTTCTGTCAATATGGGGTGCTGTGTGTACATTATGAAAAAATTAACTTCAAATTTACCAAATGGCTGCAATAACTGAAAAATGTAAGGGGATCTGAATACTTTCTGTACACCAATTACATTCCTATAGTTTTTGAACAAAGCTATATTGTTACAATTTTAACTTTGATGTTTTTAATTTGTGATAAACTATTCAAGCACTGCAGAATTAATTTGAACAAACTCCAAGTGACACACATACCGGCTGTCGTTCCAAGTTGAAACAGTTGCTCCCTGCACAAAGACATCCATGTGCTCAGTCCTGCGTCCCATTTGCACTGAGCACATCGCTGCTAAATGCACCAGGCATGTTGATTGTAACAAGCTTGTTCCCCAGGCAGCCAATTGGGGGGGGGGGGGGGGGGGGGAAGGGACTCTAGGCAGATTGAAAACTATAGTTGCAGACAAATGGAAATGAGATGTACAGTCTTATATTCCTAAAGAATTATTGTCACAACAAAGTCCGTTTAACCAACATCTCAAAACAATGGTTAAAATAAAATCTTATATCAGCTTTTGCACAGAGAGACAAATAAATACATACGTTGTCAAGTTCTGGGTTTTTCCTATGACCACGATTCTGCGCCAAAACAAATTTGCTTGAAGCTGTTAAGGACAAGAAAATTTCATTTCTAAATTTTCTTTAACATTGTTTTGGGTTGAATGGTTGTCAAGTTGGCACTGGTTAGTAAAACTTACCCCCTCCCAGGTGACAAGATTTAGTGACACTCTCTTCCACAGCAGTCACAAATTGTTTGGACTATTGACAAGCAGTCCAAGTTTGATGTGGGTGAAACAAAATAGACATGAAGCTATACAAACAAAAATGTATTAACAAAACAGTTTGTAAAATAAACTGACCAAGAGCAAGTTTGCTCACAGGGGATAAAAGTGAAGCTTTTCAAAAGCAATAACCAGTTTTCTTGGGACCATTTTAACAATTACCTTTTGAATTGAATTTGTGATACAAATGTATGCACGGAAACAATGCAGAACAAACAAGTGAAGCACATGCTTACCAGCTGTCCTGAGTTGCTTTCTGCACAGCTCTTTATGCTGCGCGTCGCTCCGAAATGCACCAGGTACTCCGTAACGAATCACACCTGCTGGTTCCCCAGGCAACCAATTGGGTGGCAGGGTGTGTGTGTGACTCCAGGCCCAGGTAGAAACAGACATACAAACAACAACAGGATGGGACAGAAAAGATATGAAATCAGTCTCAAATAAATTCCAAACATTTAAAGTTTTCCTCAATAATTAATTATTCTCAAACCAGATCATTCTAAAATGATTGTTATCTCAACACTATGATTAAATCATACATTCAGAAATCAAAGCATTTGCAAAAGTACATCTTGGGGGGGGGGAACAAACAAACCAAAAAACAAGCATAAAGATTACTAAACTTCATTGGCACAAACTCAACATTGGAAATTTCCCCCCTTACCAGTTGCATCAGGAGCTGCGGGTGCATCTTCCTTCAGGTGGGGGTGGGTCTGACCTAACTGAGCCACTGCCAAACAATTTATACCATGAGTTTGCCCACAGTTTGAGTTCCACAGAGTCTTCGGTCTTCTCGCCTTCTGCATGTCTGGAAAGCAACTTGACAACATTTTCTTGTGACTGAATTGGTATTCAACACAACATGCATAAACATGACATCATTATTATTATTCTTTTTTTTTTTTTAAATACTGGATCAACTAAACCTACCTTACATCACCAAGCCATTTGATAAATGGCTGCACCGCAGCCACCGTGCAAGCGCGTGGCCCCGGCATCGGGCACCTTGGTGCCCAGTCACACTACTGACTGTCTTTGCGGCCCTCTTATTGCTTTGTCCCCGTCGTCAGCCACAGCTGCAAGCACTCGCAACGAGCCACAGGTGAAACTCAATAAGCTTGTGTGGCTCCCGTCTCCCGGGGCAACCGGGATGCGTTTCATTGTTTTCAAACATGTAGGCACCGTTTTTCTTTCACTTTTATATCCGATATCAATTATTGAAGTAGTTCTTTTTTTATCGTCGTTATATAATATCAATATTGCAACTTCTTTTTAGGAATAAAACCACTGGGCCTGCTGACCTACTGTATTTTCATGTTGCTGATTACGGTGGTACCTGTTGAGAATGGAAAAAAAAAAAAAAAAAAAACGACAAAATTACAATAATCAAGTCTTGTTTATAATGGCTGAGTTGCTTCCAAAAGTGCTGATGATTTTCAAATAGCTCAGTGGTGGAGCCAGTCGCAAAGAGAAACAAAAGGTCACTTCTCAACACTGATTGCCAATGGCAATGTGAGTAGCGTGGCGCAGAGGCTCTGTGCACACCCTGAAACCGGACGATCGCTGGTTCGTATCCCCGCCCGAGCAAATAACGTCATCGTGTACGTGGATGACACGCAAACCCGTATTGGCTACGAATAAATGCGGTTGGGTGTTTGGCAGTGGTAGGTGCAGAATGGCAGCCACCGGGATATAATTGAATGGCAAAAACATCTGACTTCATTATTGTCAGTCTGCGGTTCTTATCTTTTTTAGCCCTAACCTACTGCTATCTCGCCACTTAAAATTCTAGACACAAAAGATCCATCCCAGTACAAATATTGTTATCAATCGAGAGGACAAAGTCGTTTCTTGTCACCGCTGTGAGTAAAGAGTACAACAGCACGAGAGACTTATGTGACTGTGATTCCACTGCAGGTGCTGCAGCCCCACTAGCTAATCCTCATTGCTGCAAATTGGGGAGAAGAAACAAAGAAATAAATAGACACCCCTCAAACATATGACTGAGATGCAAAGTGCAGCGTTTATTCAAAACGAAAGTGGTTAAGCCATCCATGTGAATCACAGCTCGAGGAAAAAGCTCCACGTCCGGTTTGCCCGGCAACAAAAAAACAACAACGTGGTCCCATTACAAAATATAAATCAAGTGTTTCAGCTGTCGTCATCAGCTCAAACCAAGTTTGAGTACAACTTTGTGCGTAGGCCTGCACAATCCGCAGATAAGGCAAACTAATGGGGAGAAAAACACAAACAAAAGATTACAAAGAGTAAATGAAAGCAGTGTCCCACTTAATTAAAACGAGTCCCAGATAAAACTGGGCAAAAGGAACATAATACCCTCTAAATTGTATTTGTGGATGTGATTACTGAATATCTGTGGCTGTGCAGCTTGTTTTGTTTGTGCACAATTTGCAGTCGTCTGCTCCGGCCAAAGACGACTCCGTGGGATATTTCAACTTCCCGATTCGGCTGCAAATGGCTGTCAGCGAGGAAGATAATAAGGTGTATATACATTTTTGATCTCATCACGCCATGGGTAATGGCTCGGATGCGGTTTCCCACGTAAATGACAGCATCTCCATCCGGACCGTGTCACGGATACGGTTAGCCATACAGATATTGTGAAACCAGCCGTTACCACCGGAAACCCCGCGAAAGGTTACAAAGATCTGGAGCTGAATATTAATCATTTCAAAGCTGAAACACTTCTGATTATTCAAACTTTTAACACGGTTGACACATTTGATAACAGATGTATGTGACTACAGCGGCCGCGTGATGGGATGATGTAAAAATGCGCATTATCTGCATATGGATTTTGTTTTCAATAATGCAGCCGTTTGACTGCACCTTGATGTATACTCAAGTTGTTGGTTTATTTTTGGAATCCTTGCCATAATAAGACTTTGGATTTACATCGTAAGACATTCTCATCATGACAACTAATCATCTTTACTATGACATGATACAATTGTTTATTGCATAAAATGATACCATAAGATTATGAATGATCAAAGTGACAGAATATATACTATGGAATTTTTAATACCACATGATGTATAATAAGACTTCACGGAGAAAAAATTGTTGAAGACATGATGACTATAATTTACTACAAGAAGCCTTTTGCCTTTTTAGTGTTAAAAAAGCCCTACGATATACAACTTGTCTTTCCTGATCATTCATCTTCCGTTCCGCTTCTCCTCACTAGGGGCTGGAGGCTATCTCCGGGCGAGAGGCGGGGCACACCCTCAACTGGTTGCCAGCCAATCACAGTTTTAAAAAAAATATTATAATAATAAAAACATTTTAAAAAGCCTTAGGATACAACAATGTCTTTAGTTTGCATAGTCAACATGGTCAATTCTTTTTCAAGCCTTATGATACCTTGTCTTCAAAAAACAACCTTGCTATGCATGGTACTTTTTCTTCCAAAAGACTTTTGTGTAAAATAAAGCTTGACTCTCCAACATATATAAAGCTGTGTGTTTTTGTAAAAAAGCCTATATCATCTCTTTTATGCCAAATAAAGACTTTTCATCATGATTTTGTATATATAACAAGCATTACTATACATTGTCTTTTTGTGAAATAAAGTTTTACTATACTTTTGTGTAAAATGAATGTATTTTTGTACGTAAAACGCTTTACTATGTGTGTTTTTAATCATATATTATTGCATACATAAAGCCTCACTACGTTGTCTTTTGTGTTGTTTTGTGTTAAATAAAACCATTACTATACAAGGTCGTTTTTTGTCTCCACACACACAAAAAAAGCCTTACTATACATGGTTGTTTCTTTTCTCTTTAAAAAATGCCTTACTATACATGGTCTTTTTTTTCCCCCCCAAAAAAACGCCTTACTATATATACATGGTCGTTTTAAAAAAAACAAAACTAAAAAAAAAATAACCCTTACTGTAAAAAACGTCTTACTATACAAGGTCGTTTTTTTCCCCACACAAAAAAGCGCCTTACTATACATGGTTGTTTCTTTTCTCTTTAAAAAATGCCTTACTATACATGGTCGTTTTTTCCCTCAAAAAAAAATGCCTTACTATACATGGTCGTTTTTTTCCCCACACAAAAAACGCCTTACTATACATGGTCGTTTTTTTTCTCTAAAAAAAAGCCTTACTATACATGGTCGGTTTTTCCCACAAAAAAGCGCCTTACTATACATGGTCGTTTTTCCCCCCACACAAAAAACGCCTTACTGTACATGGTCGTTTTTTCCCACAAAAAAGCGCCTTACTGTACATGCTCGTTTTTTCCCCCACACAAAAAACGCCTTACTGTACATGGTCATTTTTTGCGCCAAAAAAAAAAACCTTACTATACATTGTCGTTTTTTTCTGGAAAAAAAACGCCTTACTATACATGGTCGTTTTTTCCCACAAAAAAGCGCCTTACTATACATGGTCATTTTTTCCCCCCCACAAAAAACGCCTTACATGGTCGTTTTTTTCCCCCACACAAAAAAGCGCCTTACTATACATGGTCGTTTTTCCCCCCACACAAAAAACGCCTTACTGTACATGGTCGTTTTTTTTCTCTAAAAAAACGCCTTACTATACATGGTCGTTTTTTCCCACAAAAAAGCGCCTTACTATACATGGTCATTTTTTTTCTCTAAAAAAACGCCTTACTATACATGGTCGCCTTACTATAAAACGCCTTACTATACATGCTCGTTTTTTTCCACACAAAAAACGCCTTACTATACATGGTCGTTTATTCTCTAAAAAACGCCTTACTATACATGGTCGTTTTTTTCCGCAAAAAAAAAGCCTTACTATACATGGTCGTTTTTTTTCTCTAAAAAAACGCCTTACTATACATGGTCGTTTTTTCCCCACAAAAAAGCGCCTTACTATACATGGTCGTTTTTTCCCCCCCACACAAAAAATCGCCTTACTATACATGGTCGTTTTTTCCACAAAAAAAAAAGCCTTACTATACTTGGTCGTTTTTTTCCCCACACAAAAAAGCGCCTTACAATACATGGTCGTTTTTTCACCCACACAAAAAACGCCTTACTATACATGGTCGTTTTTTCTCTAAAAAAACGCCTTACTATACATGGTCCGTTTTTTCTCTAAAAAAACGCCTTACTATACATGGTCGTTTTTTCTCTAAAAAAACGCCTTACTATACATGGTCGTTTTTTCCCACAAAAAAGCGCCTTACTATACATTGTCGTTTTTTCTGTAAAAAAACGCCTTACTATACATGGTCGTTTTTTCTCTAAAAAAACGCCTTACTATACATGGTCGTTTTTTCCCACAAAAAAGCGCCTTACTATACGTGGTCGTTTTTTCCCCCCCACACAAAAAATCGCCTTACTATACATGGTCGTTTTTTTCCACAAAAAAAAACGCCTTACTATACATGGTCGTTTTTTCACTCAAAAAAACGCCTTACTATACATGGTCGTTTTTTTCCCCACACAAAAAACGCCTTACTATACATGGTCGTTTTTTTCCACACAAAAAACGCCTTACTATACATGGTCGTTTTTTCTCTAAAAAAACGCCTTACTATACATGGTCGTTTTTTCCCACAAAAAAACGCCTTACTATACATGGTCGTTTTTTCCCCCACACAAAAAACGCCTTACTATACATGGTCGTTTTTTCCCCACAAAAAAACGCCTTACTATACATGGTCGTTTTTTCCCCCACACAAAAAACGCCTTACTATACATGGTCGTTTTTTCCCACACAAAAAACGCCTTACTATACATGGTCGTTTTTTCCCCACACAAAAAACGCCTTACTATACATGGTCGTTTTTTTCTCTAAAAAAACGCCTTACTATACATGGTCGTTTTTTTCCGCAAAAAAAAACGCCTTACTATACATGGTCGTTTTTTTTCTCTAAAAAAACGCCTTACTATACATGGTCGTTTTTCCCACACAAAAAACGCCTTACTATACATGGTCGTTTTTTTCTCTAAAAAAACGCCTTACTATACATGGTCGTTTTTTTCTCTAAAAAAACGCCTTACTATACATGGTCGCCTTACTATAAAACGCCTTACTATACATGGTCGTTTTTTTCCGCAAAAAAAAAAGCCTTACTATACATGGTCGTTTTTTTTCTCTAAAAAAACGCCTTACTATACATGGTCGTTTTTTCTCTAAAAAAACGCCTTACTATACATGGTCGTTTTTTCCCCCACACAAAAAACGCCTTACTATACATGGTCGTTTTTTCTCTAAAAAAACGCCTTACTATACATGGTCGTTTTTTCCCACAAAAAAAACGCCTTACTATACATTGTCGTTTTTTCACTAAAAAAACGCCTTACTATACATGGTCGTTTTTTCCCACAAAAAAGCGCCTTACTATACATGCTCGTTTTTTCCCACAAAAAAAACGCCTTACTATACATTGTCGTTTTTTCACTAAAAAAACGCCTTACTATACATGCTCGTTTTTTCCCCCACACAAAAAACGCCTTACTATACATGGTCGTTTTTTTCGCCAAAAAAAAACCCCTTACTATACATTGTCGTTTTTTTCTGTAAAAAAACGCCTTACTATACATGGTCGTTTTTTTCGCCAAAAAAAAACGGCTTACTATACATGGTCGTTTTTTTCTCTAAAAAAACGCCTTACTATACATGGTCGTTTTTTCCCACACAAAAAACGCCTTACTATACATGGTCGTTTTTTTCTCTAAAAAAACGCCTTACTATACATGGTCGCCTTACTATAAAACGCCTTACTATACATGGTCGTTTTTTTCCGCAAAAAAAAAAGCCTTACTATACATGGTCGTTTTTTTTCTCTAAAAAAACGCCTTACTATACATGGTCGTTTTTTCTCTAAAAAAAACGCCTTACTATACATGGTCGTTTTTTCCCCCACACAAAAAACGCCTTACTATACATGGTCGTTTTTTCTCTAAAAAAACGCCTTACTATACATGGTCGTTTTTTCCCACAAAAAAAACGCCTTACTATACATGGTCGTTTTTTCTCTATAAAAACGCCTTACTATACATGGTCGTTTTTTCCCACAAAAAAGCGCCTTACTATACATGCTCGTTTTTTCCCCCACACAAAAAACGCCTTACTATACATGGTCGTTTTTTTCGCCAAAAAAAACCCCCTTACTATACATTGTCGTTTTTTTCTGTAAAAAAACGCCTTACTATACATGGTCGTTTTTTTCGCCAAAAAAAAACGGCTTACTATACATTGTCGTTTTTTTCTGTAAAAAAACGCCTTACTGTACATGGTCGTTTTTTTCGCCAAAAAAAAACCCCTTACTATACATTGTCGTTTTTTTCTGTAAAAAAACGCCTTACTATACATGGTCGTTTTTTCCCTCAAAAAAGCGCCTTACTATACATGGTCGTTTTTCCCCCCCCCACAAAAAACGCCTTACTATACATGGTCGTTTTTTTCCACAAAAAAAACGCCTTACTATACATGGTCGTTTTTTCTCTAAAAAAACGCCTTACTATACATTGTCGTTTTTTTCTGTAAAAAAACGCCTTACTATACATGGTCGTTTTTTCCCCCACACAAAAAACGCCTTACTATACATGGTCGTTTTTTCTCTAAAAAAAACGCCTTACTATACATGGTCGATTTTTCTCTAAAAAAACGCCTTACTATACATGGTCGTTTTTTTCCGCAAAAAAAAAGCCTTACTATACATGGTCGTTTTTTTTCTCTAAAAAAACGCCTTACTATACATGGTCGTTTTTTCCCACACAAAAAACGCCTTACTATACATGGTCGTTTTTTCTCTAAAAAAAACGCCTTACTATACATGGTCGTTTTTTCCCACAAAAAAAGCGCCTTACTATACATGGTCGTTTTTCCCCCCACACAAAAAACGCCTTACTGTACATGGCCGTTTTTTTCCGCAAAAAATAACGCCTTACTATACATGGTCGTTTTTTTCCCCAAAAAAACGCCTTACTATACATGGTCGTTTTTTCTCTAAAAAAAACGCCTTACTATACATGGTCGATTTTTCTCTAAAAAAACGCCTTACTATACATGGTCGCCTTACTATAAAACGCCTTACTATACATGGTCGTTTTTTTCCCCAAAAAAAAAAGCCTTACTATACATGGTCGTTTTTTTTCTCTAAAAAAACGCCTTACTATACATGGTCGTTTTTTCTCTAAAAAAAACGCCTTACTATACATGGTCGTTTTTTCCCCCACACAAAAAACGCCTTACTATACATGGTCGTTTTTTCTCTCAAAAAACGCCTTACTATACATGATCGTTTTTTCCCACAAAAAAAACGCCTTACTATACATAGTCGTTTTTTCTCTAAAAAAACGCCTTACTATACATGGCCGTTTTTTTCCGCAAAAAAACCCGCCTTACTATACATGCTCGTTTTTTCCCCCACACAAAAAACGCCTTACTATACATGGTCGTTTTTTTCGCCAAAAAAAACCCCCTTACTATACATTGTCGTTTTTTTCTGTAAAAAAACGCCTTACTATACATGGTCGTTTTTTTCGCCAAAAAAAAACCCCTTACTATACATTGTCGTTTTTTTCTGTAAAAAAACGCCTTACTGTACATGGTCGTTTTTTTCGCCAAAAAAAAACCCCTTACTATACATTGTCGTTTTTTTCTGTAAAAAAACGCCTTACTATACATGGTCGTTTTTTCCCTCAAAAAAGCGCCTTACTATACATGGTCGTTTTTCCCCCCCCCACAAAAAACGCCTTACTATACATGGTCGTTTTTTTCCACAAAAAAAACGCCTTACTATACATGGTCGTTTTTTCTCTAAAAAAACGCCTTACTATACATTGTCGTTTTTTTCTGTAAAAAAACGCCTTACTATACATGGTCGTTTTTTCCCCCACACAAAAAACGCCTTACTATACATGGTCGTTTTTTCTCTAAAAAAACGCCTTACTATACATGGTCGTTTTTTCTCTAAAAAAACGCCTTACTATACATGGTCATTTTTTTCCGCAAAAAAAAAAACGCCTTACTATACATGGTCGTTTTTTTTCTCTAAAAAAACGCCTTACTATACATGGTCGTTTTTTCCCACACAAAAAACGCCTTACTATACATGGTCGTTTTTTCTCTAAAAAAAACGCCTTACTATACATGGTCGTTTTTTCCCACAAAAAAAGCGCCTTACTATACATGGTCGTTTTTCCCCCCACACAAAAAACGCCTTACTGTACATGGCCGTTTTTTTCCGCAAAAAATAACGCCTTACTATACATGGTCGTTTTTTTCCCCACACAAAAAAGCGCCTTACAATACATGGTCGTTTTTTCCCACAAAAAAGCGCCTTACTATACATGGTCGTTTTTTTCCCCACACAAAAAACGCCTTACTATACATGGTTGTTTTTTCTCTAAAAAAACGCCTTACTATACATGGTCGTTTTTTCCCACAAAAAAGCGCCTTCAATACTGCTCGTTTTTTCCCCCACACAAAAAACGCCTTACTGTACATGGTCGTTTTTTTCGCCAATAAAAACCCCCTTACTATACATTGTCGTTTTTTTCTGTAAAAAAACGCCTTACTATACATGGTCGTTTTTTCTCTAAAAAAACGCCTTACTATACATGGTCGTTTTTTCTCTAAAAAAACGCCTTACTATACATGGTCGTTTTTTCCCACAAAAAAGCGCCTTACTATACATGGTCGTTTTTTCCCCACACAAAAAAGCGCCTTACTATACATGGTCGTTTTTTCCCACACAAAAAACGCCTTACTATACGTGGTCGTTTTTTTCCACAAAAAAAAACGCCTTACTATACATGGTCGTTTTTTCTCTAAAAAACACGCCTTACTATACATGGTCGTTTTTTCCCACAAAAAAGCGCCTTACTATACATGCTCGTTTTTTCCCCCCACACAAAAAACGCCTTACTGTACATGGTCATTTTTTTCCACAAAAAAAACGCCTTACTATACATGGTCGTTTTTTCTCAAAAAAACACGCCTTACTGTACATGGTCATTTTTTTCCACAAAAAAAACGCCTTACTATACATGGTCGTTTTTTCCCCTCTAAAAAAAGAACCTTAATATACATGATCGTTTTTTTCCACAAAAAAATCCCTTAACATACATTGTCATTTTTTCTCTGTCAAAAAAAAAAATCCAACTATACATACATACAGCTTTTGCTCACTCCTGGGATTAAAAGTTTCATAGGTGGGCCAGTTTTGTGTGCGTGCACGTGACAGTGCGTGTTTACAGCACTATGCTGAATATGTCCACTCGTCTCCTGTGTCACCAGGAGGCCCCGGGCTCACGCCATGACGTTAATAGTTTGACAGGCCCCGCTGCTCGCTTTCGCTCCCTCCCGTCTGCTCGTCGAGCTCCCCGCATCCCTCCATCCCTCCCTGGGGCGGTGGCACTCGCGCTCTTTGTCATCTCACTCCACCGTCACACAAATGCAGGTTGTGACCGTCATGCGGCATGCTTAAGAAACAGTCAACAACACTCTGTACATGTTTTTCAAGTTTTCTTTGCCAAATGTCACTTTCTTGGCCTTCTACTCTTTACGGAAACTTGTACTTCGGGTCTACCTTTTGTGCCGTAAATGGTAAACAACAGCAAAGCGGGTGAGATTGAGACTCATTTCAGATAATGAGGCCATCAGGAGTCCGCTCACGTCATACTGTGTTGACAGTAACTTTAGTCACCGGCAAGTCACCATTAATGCTTGTTAGCCGCAAAGCAGTACACAGTCACCAGTCGGAATTAAACCTGACCCCGAGTTACCATGAGCACGGTGCTATTTTTAGACGCGGGCCCAAAAATTAGTCATTCAATGACAATACAACGTTTTGCATCTTAAGAGACATCGCCTCTATTTAAAATCCTTTATGCTCTTGTGTGAAGTTATGACATATCACACAAAAAGACGGATGACGTTCTGGCCCAGATTTCATCTCACTAAACGGATACAACCCACAAAAGTGACTTCATTCATTAGGGAAATCAAAACAAAGGAGAAAATTGATTAAATGATATCTTTATTCCAGTGAATACACGATAAGATTTCTGGCTGGTGGTAAACAAATAGAGGGCATGTTGATTTTGATTTCAATCAATAGCTGCTAGTATTGAGATTTATAGTAAATATAGTACAGATACTTGTGACTAGGGTTACACAGTATAGCCTACCGGTACTTTAAAAGTACCGCGATAATCCGCTGTCAAAAATGAAATCATACCATGTATTTATAGTACCGGTACGTCAGCGCAGTTCGGCAGAGAGCGAACAGTTCTCAAAAAAATAAAAGAAGCCGAGTGACTGTTGAATGATCACTTTCTGCAAACTATGTACTGCATTTCTATGTGGAAAGAACAAAAGCTGGGCGAGCACGCTGTGGTAGACCCCTCCCGACAACAGTATGGCAAGCGTGGTCAATGAATCTGACAGCTCAAACAAAGATCATTTAACATTGTACAGTATATTTAAGCACCAAAAATGTTCAACCAAACCACATAATTCCACTAGCTTAATGCTAACATAAAATGCCAAACATTATAGTTGGGCTAACGGAATACAGGTATAGAAATATTGGTAACGTGACTTTGACGTCAATCATGTCCACAAGTCACATTCGAGTTGAGTACAGAGATGCTTTTCATGTTCTGCAGACGACCGGCAATCAGCCTTCTCCCGTCAATCTCACATGAAAAAATAAAAAATAAACCTACACAAGAGAAAAACACATTTTTCACCAGAGTGGGACGCGACAGAATGTATCTTTAATCTGCGTTCTGTCTGCATGGAGTCTATGTTGTACGCCGGGGCGGGGAGCCTATTTCCATAAAAACTACCAATCCAAGTCCAATCAGTGCAGCCATCCAGCGTAAATGATCTCCTCCAGACATCTGCCCTCAGTGATTCATAACCTAAACATTCATCGCAGACTCCATGTGCAATTTCATGTCATGGATCTTCTAGTATCGCACCGTCAGTATCGTGAGTGACATCGGGGTTCCGCCCTGGAGGACCTCACTATGGCTACGAGCAAAGTCCCACATAGTATAAAATATAACATACGTCACTACAACGTGAATGCAAAGATGGTAGGTGAGGAGACAGGTAATTATCATTTTTTTTCGACAGGTCATAAATCAACTAAAGTCGTTTAAAAAAAGAAAAAAGAAGTGCCGTGTCATAAAAGTGCCGTGTCGAACGCCTTCTTCAAGTCCACAAAAACACATGTAGACTGGTTGGGCGAACTCCCATGCACCCTCGAGGACCCTACTGAGGGTGTAGAGCATGTCCACTGTTCCACGGCCAGGACGAAAACCACACTGCTCCTCCTGAATCTGAGATTCCACTTCCCGACGGACCCTCCTCTCCGCAACAATTAGGCAACAAATATTACAGGCCTCTTAATCATGTAAAGAAGGGAATTCTAAAAGACTAGTACACTTCCTTAGTGATACTAGAAAGAATCACTGCCAAAGTACAATTCCGCTGTATCTAACTTTTAATTTCAACATATTTGCATTTTATCTTTAAGAACTGTCAGATTTTGAGCATTTATTTAGGTATAATTTTGATTTAACTTTTCTGTATAATGCCTCCTAATTGAATCATGATTGAAGTTTTTTTTCTTTCCTATTTTGAAATGCAGTGTTATTTTTCAAACTGCCTAACATTACGGTTGTTGCAATAATACTGAATATACTTTTTAAGGAATAAAACCACTGTCTGTTTTTTGATGAACACTTGCCCACCCCTGAAATAGAGCGTGCAGGTGGATCTAATGTTGTCCCCAGCGTGGTGTTTCTTTTCGGGTTGGACGACGAGTTAGCCGAGCGGACCCGATGCCATCTCGCAGCGGGCGCGTCTCTATAGAAACAGTGCACTTTTAATCAGGAAAGCAGAATTGAGTTTGAGGAGGAGGAGGAGAACAGAACGGCGACGACAAGAGCGCTAATGCTTAATCTTATTTGGTGTTCATGCATAACGTTGCATCATTTCGAGGAAAACAGCAAGCTACTGAAGAGGATGGACTGTACACAGCAGTACACATGCTAAAAACTCTTATTACAAACGCACTGATCTGATTTAGACATTGAAATGCAAAAAGCGCACCCATAAATGGCAAAAAAAAAATGGAAAAAAATATTGTAGGGGGTCTATTTACCAATATTTTGTCAACAGGTCAGCAATCGTTTGATTTGTCAAGTTGCTAAAAAAAAAAAAAAACTCTTTTAGGCACAGGCATAATAGCTTGCAGCCAGGCAAAAAAAGAAGAAGACTTTGCTGTTCCTGCCAGAACAGTTCACCTTATCTGCACATTGCACGAGTGAGATAAGAGGGAATGTTGTTATGATAGCACACTGAAGAAACACTGACTGAATCATAATTACGGCTATCATTGTTACCTCTAACTCAAGGGGGGGGAAAAATAAATAAATCATCCAAGCGACGGCTCTAATCTAAAAAAAAAAACTTGTAAGTCCAGGTACCGGTGCATTCATTTGTACTTTCTAAATATTAAATATGTGCTGTACAACCAGTGAATTGGGAACATGAAATAAAAGCTATTTTGGAGAATTGTGGAGACCAAAGGAAGACATTCCGTCCGCTGTCAAGATGGAACAGAGCAGCAGGAGTCACATTTAAATCAATGACTCAACCATTACAACCTGTTTAATGTAGACCGCGCAGATGAATCATTTTAACTTGTGGAATGAAGGCGCTCGTAAAGTGTTTCATTGCGACTCACAAATCGGAGCTGAAGCCAAGCTGTGATTTGTTCTGGAGCACTCATCTCTCACGACTTCCCGACTTTCCCATCAGACGGTCGGCGGTCAGTCATTAGACCCACGTGTGGAAGCGCCGGCTCATACAAGAAGAGCCCACTGGAAGAACAATGTGACGATGAGCTCCTGTGTGGAAGGAAAGGACGAAATGGAGTGGTTATAGTCACCTGAAAAAAGAAAAAAAAATATATATATATATATATATATATTCTTTCCTACTGCCCAGTTGGCTTACTTGGCATAAACCATCCATGCTGACTATTTTGCCAATCTGTTCCTAACCCTAGAGCAAAACGCTCTTGTTCAAATGCATGTAACCTAACTATTTGCACTCGTTATTGTACCCCCAAAAATTGAAAAATACCCAGACTTTCAATCTTGAGGCAACATAATACTGCACGTCACCCGCGGCAGAATTTTACAACACTTCTCAGACAATTGAGCATTTGTGAATACATGACAAAAAAAAAAATTGTGCAATGTGACTCCCATGGATTGACATGTTCACTTTCACAGGTTCATGTGAAGGGTCCAAATGTCCGAGTGTTGCGGCGGATGCCTCACGTGGTCTGTGCGTTACATATCAAGACGTCCCCAGGGTGTCGACCGTCAACAATGTCCCTAGCGGGAGCAATAAAAATAAGTCTGTCCAACAGTCAGTCATCTGCAGCTGACAACACATCCGAACATGTCTCTCCTGTACTGTATATTCACAGCGTAGGGAGGTATTTTTCAACACGTTTGAATAATCACAATCCAGCAAAATACAAACTCTAAGACTATGTCTCTCTAGAACAGTGATACACTGTGAACAATCTTGGTAAAAATAAATAATAATGGCTAAATTGGCAGGCTTTAATCCATCTATCGCAATCAAAATAATGTGCTTTCAGTTCCCACCAAGTAAAGCCATCACTTTCTTTATTCCACATCCGACTTAACCTTTAACTTTTTGGGATACCAATTGCGTGGTGGCAAAATTATGCAGGATTTTTTTTTTTTTTACCTTGAATTGATTTTTCTGTACAGCATGCGTATTGAACACACGTTGTCTCTGGGTTGCAAAATCCATCGTTTGCATCACCACTTCATGGAACATAGTCTTCTTTGATTTGTACTACTTGCTTACACTTGCGTTGTTAATCTGATTCCTGATACACGGCTGGCTGGCTTCTGCCTTTCTGTGCATTTATTTTTTATTTTGCACCTTTCTGTGGCAATCTATCAACATTCTGCGAAGGTCGATGTTGAAGTATTGTGAAATGGCATAATCTATTTGTTAATGCAATTTTGCTTTTGTCTCTTCTTAACTGTTGATGCAGTGAAAATAATGATGCTTTTTGGTTGTGCCATGGAATCCTGTAACCAGTTCTATGGGATACATTACTGTGACTTGTACCTTTCAGGAATAAGGACAGAAATTGCCTCCCCATTTCAAAACAACATTTCTCGTCTCCTCTCCTACAATATCTTCAATTTGCATTGTATAAAAGGATCACGAGGGCTAAAACCACACATTTAAAAAAAAATATTCTTTGAAATGGACATATTGGCAGAAAGAAGCAAAGTTTCCCCAAATCAATAATAGATTAAAAGAAGTGAGAAATACTTTGAACTCAGTTTTCCATTTCCTTGAAGTGTGATGGTCTATTAAATTCTTTGAAGACACAACACATACGTCCTAAGCCTCTAACAAGCAACAAAGTCTGAAAACTTGAGAAAGTGCACCAAATAAAGGAATATATTACCCATGCTGTGTTCATCCCTCCTTTTTTTCAACGGTTTCTTTTGTCCTCTCTGCATCATTTTGACTGCAAAACAGACAGAAAGGATGCCAGTTAGAATGGGAGCTCTGTTGCCTCTCCTTCCCATGATGCTTTGCTGTCTAGCCAGAGTCAATGCGAGCCACCAACGGCGAACAGCGGAGTACAGCTCCACACTGGGAAGCACGAGCACCAGCGGATTCCGCTTTCCTTTCAAATATTAAAGCCCGAGTCTAATCTCGTCCCCGGCTATCAAGTTAGCAATTCAAATCACAAACAATGGTGCGGCTGCTCGCGGCGTCCTCCGCGACACCCCGGGGCGAAAGGCCCTCGCCTTTGCAAATATTTGTAAATGTCAGTGGAAAGAGGTCGAAAAACACCATTACCACTTCACCAGTGACATTTCTGTGCATCAGTGGTGCATTAGAGAGCAAAACTGCTTCCACTTTGAGTCAACTGCACGAGATGCTTGCTTGGCATTTGTTTTCAATTCGGAATCAAGTAGATCGTGTGCGTCTACTTCATGTTTTCTTGCAAAACTCTGACCCAAAATAGCAAATTGTCTCCACTTTTAATGACGTTAAGCATTTCTTTGTACCCCAACTCCTTGTCAAAACAAATCTGCAATGGTTAAACAAATTGCTTTCATTGAATTCTGATTTCAAAACTAGTTATCCATTAATTTGTTGTGTATCTTTCCCAACAATACTATACTTCATAAAAACATACAGCAATGAAATAAGTAGGATGTAAAAACTATTTTTTGCCACGTTTTTTGGTACAATTCAAGGGACATCGTGCTGCTCCTTCTGGTGTGGAGATAATTTCTTTATTTATTTTTACCCTTTACACTTGTATGATTGTTACATAAAGGATACACTATATGAGACTGCTATTACAGATTGTTTTTATTTCCATTATTTCCTAAGGGGAAAAAGTGATTCTAAATCAAATCGGAAGTGGACGAATTGCATTGAACTTCACTGAGTGAACGTCTTCATTGAGTGAACGTGAAGTGCTACACTTTCATGAGTTGCTTTTTCCCAACCTGCTGCCGTTGTTCGAGAGCACGAGTTTGGGTTTGAGGAGGTGCCGCTGTCCCGCAGGCTGAGGCGGGAATTATATCGGGCCTACGCAAGAGGTTGCTGTGGACGGATTCAAAAACTATCAATCTCACACTCTATGGCTTCCTGCCGCTGGGGCTCAGGGCCGCCTGACTCATGACTTGAGTCATACCGTTGTGGCCTTCAACCAACACATCCATCATGCACCTTATGCTTCCAACTAATGTAGAGTATTATACAATCATCAATTTAGTGCCTGATTGTGCACTGTCACTTTTCCGGGTGAGTAGATGTCTAGACCGACACATCGTAAAGGGACCCTGAGGCACTCATGGGACAGATTGGATAGAATTCTGTGTGACTGTGTGAAATGTGCCTGGAAAACCTGGAAGATGCCCTCAACACCTCATCTGACCTCTTTTTAATGGCAGCAATTGTACTCCAAGGAGCTTCCAGAATTTGATCTACAGTATAGTGACTCTCTCACCGGAAGGAAGCAGACGGGTGAAAAGGAAGAGTTTATGAGTGTAGATTGCACTTGGGGTGGTACCCACAAATGAACACGACTTTTAAAGCTATAAAATACCATTCGCCAGAGGAGGACCAGGAGTGTGACACACCGAGCGAAAAGAGAAAACAGGAGATTACCCAAATAGTTACAATTGTTACGATACAGCGTTATAATATATAGAGGCATAGTATTTCTAACAGGCAGGATCATCCGTCAACCACAGAAAGAGTTTCCGCAAGACGTCCGCTAGAGCTGGAGAAAAACACGTCAATGTGTAGGAAAAACTAGCGATTCCCTGAGCAATAAAAAAAGAAACACTTATATGATCCTGGCAGGTTGGGATTTGACGCATGCAATTGAAGTGTGTATGGAAGCGCTGCCATACAGTGTCATAAATTCTGGTCATGTTTTTTTTTTTTTTTTTTTTCCAAAAAAGCAGGTCAACAACCAACAACCTGCAATTTTATCCGAGAGGGAAACATCCAACGAAGATGTACAGCTAGTTGATGTACAATCAACGTTAACGTTGTCCTTCTGGGATTTAATAGCTATTCAAGCTGCTACCTAAACCTTCAAAATGTCATGAACAAGTCTCTTCATCACAGGTCAAAAGCCTTCTGAGGACTCACTTAATTGTGGAATTAAGTATACAACAAAAGTACAGTCCATTGCTTATTGATATAACATGTTTATATAAATATATAAATACAGCTATTGCGTTGGAACATCCATCCAGATTGTGGGATCTCTCCAATTCCAAATTCCACGACTCGAAATGCTCAAGAAACCTTGTCATCGGACTCATTTACAATCACCATGGAGCGTATTTGCCTTTTTAATGCGCAATTCAAATTCTAAAATATATATATATATATTCTAAATATTTGCCCAACCCAAACAGCCGCAATTTTAGGTAGCGAGCCCCTGTTGCATTATTATAACAAAAGATTATACGCCACTTTTGAGTATGGACCTATTCAAACGTTCTCTAGCTCTTTATTGGCCAACAGCACAAGTTTTGTTAGTACAGTCCCGAAGCAACATTCAATTGATTAGCACGAGTAGTTTTTTTTCATGAAACAATTTCCGAGCAGCTCCCATTGGTATTCTTCTCTGTTTTGTTCTCCTTCAACACGGAGGAGGAGGTGGATGCTCGTCGGCGTTTGAGATCTGAAGGGCCTGGTGAATAATAAGTGAAGTTCCCTGCTTAATTCTAACAGTAAATCTCCAGACAAAGTCAAAGTCAAAGCTTTCTGCTCTCACAAAGACTCAAGATGGAATATATTTTAAGAGAAAATAAATGTCAGAAAAATCACATAACGGTTAAACGCAAAGCAAACCAGCAATAAGAGCGGGACACTCCGTCATATTTAATTCGTTCTGTGACCACGCTTGTATCTCAAATCATCTTTCCTCATTGAAATGAATGGGACTCAGTGAACTGAAGTAATATTAGTCGCTTTTCACAAAGGATAAAGAATATACGCCTGTGATTGTTGTTACATTGTCAGTCTACATGTGTTGCTGTACTGTTTTTGTTCAAGTACCTTTTGCTTTACAGGTTATCACAGCGCCACATAGATACTAGTCTTTTGCCTGTCTATGGCATTTTGCACTGTGTGTTGGCATTCAGCTAGCAGACATTCAAAGTGATGTGGTTGCTTTAAATGCCAAATGTCATTCTCTTTGTTTTATGTTTAGTTTGGCAGTAAATTGAAGAACTTTTCACGATGTGTTCACTAATTTAGGGTCGCGGGCGTGCTGGAGCCTATCCCAGCTATCATCGGGCAGGAGGCGGGGTACACCCTGAACCGGTTGCCAGCCAATCGCAGGGCACATACAAACAAACGACCATTTGCACTCACATTCGCACCTACGGGCAATTTAGAGTCTCCAATGAATGCATGTTTTTGGGATGTGGGAGGAAACCGGAGTGCCCGGAGAAAACCCACGCGGGCACGGAGAGAACATGCAAACCCCACACAGGGGGGGCCGGGGATTGAACCCCGGTCCTCAGAACTGTGAGGCTGACGCTCTAACCAGTCGTCCACCGTGCCGCCTCTAGTGTTTATTTTACTACAAAAAAAATGATAGCACACACTCAAACTCCTGCGATACGATGTATTATTTTTGATAAAAAAAACTAATAGGTGCACCGCAATATAGCAAGGGAAAATTGCACATGCATGATGTATACTAATTGTCACTTTCATCCTGACTCATGTTCGACAGGGTACAAAGTCTATGTCATGCTAATACTTCTTTAAGGAAGCAATCATCCATTTTCTCGGCTGACATTTTGATACGTCCAAACAAGAAAAGTAGGCGTGGAATGATGTTAATTACCACCAATTGTGTGAAGGCTCAGTGAGGCATTTCAAAGGGAAGTGAATCACTTTTGGATAGCAAGGAGCCGGTCAAACTGTCCATTATTAGAACAGACCAAATTGGATGCAAAAATGAGTAAATATATTGAATAATAATAATAGGGGGTTGATTGTGAGAAAATAAAATTGAACCTATTTACCTCTGGTGGGGGTGGGGGGTGGGGGTTGAATTGTACAGCTGATGTTGCACAGCTTGGTGTGGAAATTCCTACTGGGTTCTGCATACGGTCAATTTCGCAGCAAAAAATGCTCCGAAATATGTCCGACAAAGATAATTAGTACTTGCAAATAGTTCCGAGAGACAGCTTTGTGCGGATATGCCTACAGGCTAAAAAGGCGCGCGACCCACCTCCGCTCCGATGATTCCCTCGCCGCCTACGCACTTAAACCACAGCCTCGTAAGCTGTCTCCTCTGTTTCCCTACACACCGGCAAACGTCCCGAGGCCGCCGAAGTGGAGTGGTCCGCTGCAGCCTACCCCCAGTAATTAACTGTCACAACGTTTCAAAACTAACAAATGGACTTGGTGTCAAGGAGGCCCCATTAATTTACTGGCCCGCACTCGTCCATCCTATTATCTCCATTACGGCTGGCTTTCGTGTCCGGGCCATCCTCTCCCTGCACCGATTCCCTGCAATGTTGTGGTCAACTTTCAACACGCAAGGGAGTACGTGCCTTGCAGGAAGCAACACAAGAGAGTCTGTACTCCATCTCTCATAGTCGCGTCGGTAAATAACAGATGCATGCCTCATATGATAATACAATAAGCAGCGTGGGTACAAAAGTAGGTTCGGACTGATATGCTTCATAGACAGTATTTCCCTCCCGGTCAAGCATATTTAAAGCCTCATCCAACCCGAGGGGCCTTTAAAATGTGCAGCTGGGGGAAAACAGCACTGTTGAGGCAGTCATTCGTGATGTATAAATGACTACATGACACGCAGGCTTCGGAATTTGGGCTGCGGCTCACGTTTATCACTCTTCAAAAGGTAACATGGCGTCGATGGTTTGTGAGAGGGCGGAACCGAGTCGCTCGCGTTTTTGCTCCTTCCCAGTGACACCAAAGCATTTCTGAAAGTTCGGGGCGTACCCGAGCTTTCAGCTTTCAGCTCATCTAAAGTAGGCCTTTGCTCGTTTCAAATTCCAGATACTTTACATAGCTTTTCAAACCACATAACTCCAGGTGGAGTAAATGTCGCCTTTATTTGGATTGACCGCTAAATGCATGATACCACCTGCACGGTTGCACATAAAAGACCATGAATGCTGACACTGTACTGGAACGTCTGACATTGAATTCACATTTCACAGTCTTATTACCTCAGCTGTATTAAAATAAAATAACAATAAAATAAAACAGTTTTTCAAAAAAACAGCTAAGGCCCCTTTCTTTTCCCAGTGGTCCACAACGGCATGTTTGAATGCTAAAACCCCTGACCTCAAACCCATCAAACACCTTTGGGATGAACTAGAATGGCCTCAGAAATATTCTTGTGGATAAATAGACAGGAAATCCTCACAGCCACCTCAAAATCTTGAAGAACAGTATTATTTTATTGAACCACAAACGACATGGTGCGATTGTCAACGTAGAAGTAGATTGCCGAGGCCGCGGTAGCTATATAATGATAAAACGAAAGGAGGACACAGGTGAGAAGACAAGAGTGTGGGTTGGCAACGATAGACCCATTCAGTGACTTCAATTTCGACGACAGAGACTCTCCATGCTTTGCTTTTTAACCAGAGGTACATATGAAATTAATATAGTTAAGTATAATCGTAAGACAATGTATATAATATATTGGTGCAGCTTGGCGGAGGCCAGCTCGATCTTGCTTGGCACCATGAAAGGTATTTTTTGTTGTAAAATATCATGTAATACAACACTGCGCGACAGTTCGGTCATGTCCCTCGGTGTGCGACGCCTAACGTGACTCGCCACGACGACGTTCTATTCCGGAGTAGAGGATTTGCAGAGCCCTCGTTTTATCATATTAGCCTCAGATGCTTTCTGCTTACTGCAAGTCCTTTCACTGTTTCTCACCTTGGGAGTTAGTAATCAATATTGTCAATTAGCACCACGAGCAGCACATGATTTGAATGTAATTGTAGTTAAAAAGTCCTACGTTGCCGCACAGGTGGGCCTAATTTACCTTCTTAGTTTGTGTGTTGTATGATTGCGTGCGGGAACACGAGCAATTCAGGCATTATAAGCACTGTTGAGCAAAAACTGAGCCTACATACATAATGTACATGTACGTGTGTGCCGATAATTGGTCATATTGGACCTATGTGGATGTGAATCTTACATAAAAAAAAAAAATCTATTAAAAAAAGTTAATGTAATCAGAGTGTCAGCAATCTGCGTTGCCGCCAACGACCCTACGAATAGACCGCAAGCCGGTTCTAAAAATAGTGCAAAAGTTATGGGACATTGTGATTTCCGAGGAATGTTGTTGAAGCGATCATTTGAAAATGTGAGAACTTGCAGATTTAATAGAAATCACTTTTGTAGATATGGCTGTTGTTGGCCCATTGTTCTCGTCCCACACTTGATTTTTAACAATTATTGTGAGAAATCATTAACATGGTCATAATTAATAACAATAATAACATGTGGTTAAAGGTAACTTGATCAAATTTGTTATTGTCAAACTGGTATTCCTACACAGTAATCAATATCCAAGAAATGTGTTCTTTGCATTTAACCCAGCACAGTGAACACATACGCCTTAGTGGAACACGCTGATACGCAGTTGAAGCGCCCAGGTAGCATTTCGGGGTATCAGTGTCTTGCTCAAGGACACCACAGCCGTGAGTCCGGGGGATGTTGGCGGATGGTCCGGTTGGGGTCTGGAAACTAGGTCCGCCACGGTGGCAGGCGAAGATCTTAACCATTGGGCCACGGCTTCGGCGTGTCACGAACACTGACAGCAACAAGCAACAGTGGCCGTACTTGAAAATGGATACGAAATGTGCAGTTCTTCAACTTTTTGAATGCTGCTGAGAAACACGCTGTTTGTGTCTTGCCCCCTCTTGCCCACCCTACCAACAGAGCGGCACCTTCTGACTCCCCATTGTCCCCGGCCTGTCTCCGACACACACGCGTGCTTTCATGTGGATTCCTGAGGGAGCGATAAAAGACGCCCACCCACGCTGTTCCACAGTATTGCACATACTGGAAAGATGCGGCGGAACTGTGACACTTTCACTCACACACATGCACAATGGCGTTTAAATACACATTCAGAATTCATGCGTGAAACGACGTACGCTCCGCCTTTTACTGCTATATTTGCATGCGAAATGTTGTACAACCGGTAGTAGTATGATAGCCAGAGTATGAGTGCTCATCTCATTCAGAACTTTATGTGACTCCATCACAGGGAGTCCATTTTTACCATCGAAATATTCCTTGTACACCTCGCTCCTTCGAGAACGGCAAAGTGACTGCAGGGCTCAGTTGACATTCTGCTGACGAACAGCCATTAAATGTCACCCAGCTGGCGACTGATAAAAGGGTGGAAAGAAGTGGGCGGCAGGTTTTTCTTTTGTTGTTGATGCACCCCTGCCTCGCATCACTCGTTGTCGCAGCTAAAAGCTGCTTTGTATGGCTCACGGGTCATAACATTAGCTACAACGGGTACAAGGAGCCAAGAGCTTTATCGGACAGATATTTAACAATGGATTGGAACTTCAAAATATCTCCACCCCCCCATTCCCCATGACATAGAAAAAAGTCACAAAAACAGAAGAAAGCATTCAGGAAAAGGAAAAATCACAAACACACTGTTTTTCTGAATTCAATCACAACAAACTTCTGAACAAATTGAACAAGGGAAGCACAAGAGCGTTGATAATGGAATTTCCGTCTCATTTTTTTCCGGACCACCGAGACCACGGCGGTGAGCGTTATGGTGCAATTCCACTCTGCATATGTGAGGATTTAGGCTTCTTCATCAGTTAGCGTTAGCGGATGCCGGATGGGTGCTCATAGCACTTGTGCATTTGTTGCATTTAGACTGTATGCAGAAAATGAACAATTTCACAAATTTGCTTCAGTGGAAAAGTGTGAGATTCCTATACGCTAACCATCTCGCCTCACACTGTAGTATGAGCATGTTCATCCCATGTTACCATAGCAACAGCAGTGGCAGGCAAGCAAAAGAATGAACAGGATGAGACAAAGAGTGCACCAATAAATAAATAAATAAAGTGTGAAGGGTAGTGCTAATGAGTTGAGAAGGGAAGGATAGATAGAAGATGAAGGAGTAGTAGGAGTATTGTGCTGCCAGGGTCCTGGTGACGCCACTCTTCACCATTGACACACTAGTGGGACACCGTGGCCTGTCGGCGGCCTCAATTGATGACACGTTCCCTGTTCTCGTCGCTCTCTTCGCAATCCAAATGACGTCAAACTAGTCAGTTGCTCAAAGTAGCCCCGCGTAACCGTGGCGTGTTTGTATCAATGTGTCTACTTCATACTTTCATTTGGCACTCGAATGGCACTCAGCAGGGCACGGACCTCTGGCGGTGCTGCAATTGCCCACTGTCGGCGACATTATGATTCATACGTACTTTGAAATTAAGGACATTTTATTCAGTGGATTCTTTCTTAGCAGTCCCATTCGTGCACATGGAGCTACGGGCAGTTTGGAGTCTTCAATGAGCCTGACATGCATGTTTTTGGCATGTGCGGAGAATCTGGACTACTCGGAGAAAACCCACACAAGCACGGGAAGAACTCCACACAGGCGAGTCGAACCCGGAAGCTCTGCACTGTGCCGCCCACAGTTGCATATCCTCGTCGTCGGGCGGAAACATCGTCTCTCCAAATATTTTCAAGTACATTTCCCCCCCCCCCCACAAATCGATGCTATTGGTCTGTCCACACGTTTTCTGTTATTTTTATGCATGATCAACCAATTTAGAGTGTAGCTTGAGAGCAAGTCTATTTTATTCAACACTCAACTATCTGAGAAGTGTTGTAATACTCCGCCTCTTCCCTGACTCTGGAGGAGCCGTGCGACATTTTGTCACCTCAAGATTGAAAGTCTGGATATTTTTTAAACATTAACGAGTGAAACTAGTTACGTTAGATACATTTCAGTAAGCCTGTTTGGTTAAGAAACAAAGTGGAAATATTGGTTTCATTGTAGTCGCTCCCAAAGAGTTCGGACTTAAGATGTGAAAAATCCGCAGTTTGACGTGTTTTCTGCTTCAGTTCGACAACATGACAACATGTGTCTGCTTCTCCTCCACCAGAGCCCTTCTGGCACACTCTCCTTTTGACAAACCAGGGCATGAAAATAAGCCCACCGAGTGCCAGGCGAATTCTAAACGCAGGGCCACTTTTCCTCGGCCTCGCCTCTTGAATCAACCTCCTTTTATCTCTGTCTTGCATCCCTTGTTCCTCCTCTCCTCACACTAGAAAGGGAAACGAAATTCGCGCAGAAACCACCAGCTTCTTCTCTCTCCTCCGGCCGTGGCCGCCCGTTCAACTTGCCGCCGCTGTCGTCGTCGTCTATCTGCCGCTCGCTTAAGCGCCGTGACGCGCATGTGCCGCTTTTGCTCGAATGTGCAGTGATGTAAAAGCTCGTTGGAAACATTCAACGAAGGAACAAAAGTACGGGGACGCCCGGCCTTTGGAATATTTGTCGCTGCAGCTGCTTTGGAGCAAACGGGCCTTGCCTAAACTGTTACCACAAAGTCGGAAGCATATCATTGGCAACTAACATTGATTAATGTATCAAACTTGTCTTCATGCGTTATGCCAACCCTGTAGGGCACAAAAGAGCGAATTCCTTAAATCCCCGGGTATGGGTTGGAGCGGTATTAAGAGAAAATGTTCCCCAGTCCTGATTCATGGCCTCTACCACTTCAGCCATATTTCCCATCTAATGTATTGTTGCTTCAGAATTCCTCCTCAGTGTGTGGTTCATGTGTATATTGGCTCATAAATCCTCATTGAATGGATGTCGTCCAGACTTGTGACGGCTGTGGCGTTTGCTTAATTTACACTGAAGGACAATTTTGTCCGCTGTTATCACCTCGCTCTCACCTTCTATTTGACTCTCAGCACTTGGCTTTGTTTGGGGGCTCCTTCCATCCTTTTTCCCTGGACTCAATGTACCGAACATTTCTTGACTTTTTCCCCCACAAACGTCTTACGCCCTTCTCTCCCATCTGATCGATGTTGGATGTTACCTTGTAAACAGTTTGTGAAGTTTGTCCGTACGGTTTGCATCAACAACTTTCGTGGCGGCAGAGCGTATAAAGCTATCCACGATGGGTTGCCGTGGCAACAGGAAGGCGCATAAACCCCTTCCAAGATCCCTCGAAAAAACACAGAGGCAGCGCAGTGGATTCAAAGAAAAAGGTACGTCTTAAATGCTTAGCCCTAATTTGACGAGAGTGTCATTATTTTGGACGGATTACGCAATGACAATGCGGAATGATGGCGCTCGTAAACAATGATGACTTTGTGAGCTCGCTGGGACTGTGAGAGAGGATCGTTTTAGGCCTTACAAAGCGGAGTCAAGTGGATGACTTGCAGTCAGTCATATGAAGTCAGGATGCTAATGGGCCTTGTTTGCCATTTCTTGGTTCCCACGTCGTCAAGAACCGCATCGACAAGTCTGCTTTTACAAAGTTTTCATTTTAGCTCTCGAGGCTTTCCATTTTCAAGTATTACTCGAAAATAACGCCTGTTGCCGCAAAGATTCGCTCAAACCTTCGGCGCATTTCCTACCTTCCGAAGCTCGAGTGTCAAATGTAGCGTTAAATTTCCCCCCTTTACTTGTGTCGTGGTAGAAATGTCTCGTGGGAATTTGTGTTATTATTTGATATGTTAACATTTGTCTTGCTGTCAGCCATTGAATAATGCAGAGAAATGAAGGCTGAGCCGGTCCTCCCTATTCTTTTCCTAATGACTGCGATGTGGCCTTTGGCTTGTTCTTTCATTTGTATTTTTAGTCGAGTGAGCAGTGTTTGTAGAAACAATATGAGCTTGATTGCAATTCCTCCCCCAGCGAGCTGCTATTTTCAAAGGAGTAATGTTGCAATTAACGGCAACAATCGCTACTGATATAATCACAATGACCATGTATTTACCCCAACAATACATTGGAATTGTTTTTACCTTTCATTTGTAGCTTTCTAAACAACTCACACAATATCTTAAATAGCAGAAGTGCTTTTCAACAATACATTTCTCAGAAATGACTGCACATTTGATTTTTGACTAAAGCTGTTTAAATATCAATGGAGCACATTGAATGTTTGACCGTCCTTTTCTGCCAGCGATACGAGCGCCTCCTGCTTGTGCAGCGCCGTAAATAAACTTACTTTTAATCACCCTGCTCAAATATAATTAGCATTTGATTTGTGTTCGTATGGAAGTGGGCTATAGCCGCGCGGCTCATTAAGCAAATCAAACTGACTTGTTTGCTGTTCTCGCCCTGATTTCACATGATGGGCAAAGAAGGCGAAGAAGAAAGCGAAAAGGGGAGGAGAGTTGAAGGATGCAAATAATAAACAATAGATAAAACAAAGTTATGCGTGACTAGTCCCTTGCATAACTATCCTGGCGTGATTATAAAAAAACATTTTTTTTAAATCTATTGCACATAAACAGTGTGCAAGTGAGATCATGTGGAGGAGGACATAAATAAAAAGTTAACACCGTTAAGGACCATGCACATTACAAATGTGATTTTAAGACGAAGAAGTCTCTCTTGCCTTCGATTGATGGTCTTGTTAAAAATAAAAAGACTATAAAAAAAAAAGAAAATAAATGGCCGTAATTCTGAAACACCTCCCATATCTGTCTCACAGCCAAGGCGATTCTTTTTGGGATTTTGCAGGCGCTGCTTTGTCAGCTAAATTCTGGAGGCCCGCTAGAGAATATTCTAGTAAATATATTGTCTTGGAGTGATCAGAATGGACAGCCCATAAAAGCCAGTGGTGCCAGTTATAAAACAGTCTGGAGATGGCAGAGCACTTTTCAATAAGATAAAAAGAATTATAGCATTACTTCAAAAACAGAGGTGTGAATTCTCTCAGTGTTAAATCGTAAAATGGAGAATAGATGACAGCTTTTTTGTGGATGACACAAAACCAACAACTGAGGACACTTCAGTAATTTCATTTCATAATTCAATTCAAAACTCGTTTTGTTCACTTAACCAGGCTTGTTGCGATGTCATGTGATGTCAAGTCAAAGTCAATTCATCGATGATGTCATTCATCGATGTCCCCAACTTCTTTTTTGGGTTTTTTTTGTACCATGGACTGGTTTCATCTACTGACATATTTTGACGGACAGGGATAGGAACAAATCAATACATAACGAACAAATGTATTAAAGATACAACTCAACATTATGCTAATTGTAGTTGCCGTAATTAGCAGCAGACAAGTGAGTCGAACATCCTCTGTAAATTGGCCGACTGGAAGACGAGACTCCGAAAACGTGATATGCGATTAACGTCGATACGGAGTAGTAAAGTTGACTTGTCGACCAGCCGGTTCGACCCCTACCGTACATATTTTTCTGTATAGGTGGTTTGCTATTTTCTTCCACTCAGTGGGTGTGTATATTTTGAATGTGAAGGAAAGAGCTTAGACTGTCACTTCATCACATGGAAACTTTAGCCCCATGAGAGTTTTGCTCGCATTTTTGTGTGTTTGTGCAGTGTGTGGGTGATGATTGACAGCTCGGTGCTCGTGGGTTAGTCCACTACTGAGAGCAAATCCCTGGAGAGGAGGCGCACACCGGCGAGGAAACAACCACATACACACACACACACACACACACAATGACGTTTGTGTGACTTGTTGTCTGTTTATCGGACTTTTTATTCCCAATGCTGGTATTGACACAGACGTGTGCGTGCGTGTGTGTGTGCCTCTGCGTGCGCTGCTGGGCGCCGAGGTCAAGTGTGTATTAAAGCAACGATGAAACACTAATTCGACTGGCTGCTATTCAACATTTAAAAGCACTCGACCGACCCGCCTGCAATTAGCTGATGCGCTGACTGTTTTAATGACGAGCACCCGCCGGTGCTTTTCAGGCGCGGACAAAGCAAGCAAAACAATTAGGGAAGATTTCATTCACCTCATTTGGACGCTTGTGTATAAATAGCGGGAATTATTGTGCGGAATATAAGCAAACCCAATAGAAGTGTTGTTCCATATCACAGCAAGGGATTTATGTTTGGAATTCCTTTTGCCCATAAGAAATAATGGAAATGTAATTACTGTGTTCAAGAGGTTAGGTATCGTCTATACCCTGATTGCATTTATTTTATTTTTTTGCACCTGAGTCTGAGTCCCTTGATTTTGAGTATCTGCCAATACCGAGTTCCGATCCGAAACCTCGGCAATACATTAATAAGAACAAAATCTCAATGCATTGTCACATAAGCGCAAAAGTCATCATGCAAAGTCACAGAAAATGCAACAGCAAATTTGAAATTCAGCTTTTGGCGTGGACATGAGATTTCAATACTTGACAAATGGCTTTTTATTTGTGGATGAATGTGACAACACCTCTTAGAAGTGGACTTAAGGGCGCTAGTTTTACTTCTAAAACGTATCACTGTGTGAAATTTGTTCCAGAATTGAATTGAATCCAGTTCCAGAATTGTCCGCTGCTGTTTACTAGCGCAATCAACAGACAGAGACTGGTAGTTCTGGTAAAAGCCGTCTCTCTCCTTTTCTACTCTCTAACCCAACCGGCAGACGGCAGACGGCCGCCCCACGCAGAGTTTTGGGTCCGCTCGAGGTTTCTTCCCACGAGGGAATTTTTCCTTGCCTCCATCGCCTGGTGCTTGCTCACGCGGGATTCAGTTGGTCTTTTAATAAGTGAGGAGTGTGGTTTGAGACTTGCTCCATGTATGAAGTGCCCTGACACGACTTTTTGTTGTGACTTGGCACTCTATAAATAAAATTGGGCGAAGCGGTACCGAGAATGAATGGATACATCTTTTTTCTTCTTCGTTTCTGAGGCTTTACTGTGTTTCATATCCATCTTTCAGCAAGTGCACCGCACTCTGCAAAAGAAACAAGAACTGTGATGACGCATTGCACGTCATTATGCAATGTGGGATTACAATGAACTCTCTGACACCAGAGACGGCGTGATAAAAGGCGAGCGGGCGAGGACTCCCCGTGTGCTTTGTTGTTGGGGAGGATTAGACACAGGGATAGTCATCACCACGACAGACGAGCTGAGAAGAAAAGCGCAACGGTGACAGCTTTGTTGCTTCTTCCAGCGTTAGTTTTTTTGTTTGTTTTGTTTGTTTTTTTACCCTAAAGCCAGAAACACAAGCAACCGAACGTGCTGCAGTCAGCGTGACTTCACAATGCGGCGTTTCCAATATTTTGACAAAATATTTGGATTTCTTGCCAAATGTTGCACGCTCACCTCAATCAATACAGCTGCTCTGCATCACATTTTTAATTCCGCTCTTCACACTTCAGTGCTCTTCCCACTAACAAGCTAAAAAAGCTCATCTCTTATCACGGCCGAGATAATTAGCATTCCGAGAGGCCCGAGCGCTGTAATTGCATGCTCGTGTGTGCGAGTTAATCTACGATTCAAGTCAGATATATTTACAGTGCATCATCAGCCAGCCGAGGTCCCAGAGCACATAATAAAACACGCATCCAGATAATAAACAACAAAACCTACGTGACACTAATCCTCCATGCCTTGTGTATTAAAAACAAGTGCGCACAGACCCTGTGTGCGCCATTATGATATTGATGCTGCTATTGCCGCCAAACCAAAACAATTAAAGATCCTCGTGTGGCACTTAGTCACCTTCGATCACCGCTTCTTAATCCTACACACAAGTAAATATGACAATGGTGTTCATTACGCTCGTAACGTTCTTGTTATGCTTGCGCTTGAATGCTCGCCAATTGCGATTGTAGGTGGACGCCACAACAAACCACATTCGTAACGATGAACACACTATTGAGTTATGTCAAACAGGGTATATCAATACCAAAATGTATTATCACTGTAGCGGCACATGTTTAATGCTGTGGCAGGTGAGTACATAGAATTACAAATGCCATAATGAAATAGAAAAAGTGCATTTTGTGCACTTTACTCATGTAAAGTCACTAATGGAGGGTATACTGCAGCACCTCTGCCCGTGGGCCACCCACGGTCTGCAATATAGTGGATGCCAGGTGGGGGGCGACAGTCGGTGGTTAGCAACTTCCGCCCCCAAAATGTAACATGGCCTCTTCAACTATTGTTTGAAATGCTACAACTGGAGCATTAATGTTTACACGGCAGCTCCACTAACCTTTCGTTATAACTGGCCTGTCTGCCATCCCTCCTGCCTCAGAAACGCGTCTCCAGCGTCGAACCTACACGTTGACGCCGAAACTCTGCAGCAAGCGACGGAAAACGTCCAGTAATTTTCATACACTTGAATGTGCCTGCTAGGACGCAAATCAATATTTTTAATCCCTGAGGAGGGTTGCGGCCGAAAAAGAGCCATTAAATTTTGGTAGCGGTGTATAAATAGTAATATATGACGGTGGGTATCGATGAAGGTGTACACTCTGTTGCTGATTCAAGCTGAGGTCTGAGCTCCATTAAAGTCCTCTTCTAGTAGTATTTATCTCTCTTTTTGTCACTTCAGTGGACAACAGCTAGAACAAGGTTCTTTGTGGGTGTGAAAGGTGGAAAAAGAGTAAGTTCTCAATTGTCACATCACGACGAGGCATGACACAAAGGCACCTGGAGACGTTTCATGAAGCGGGATGCGTGCGCTTTAAAAGGATGCTCTATTGCCACAAGAACATTTGGAAGCCCCCCACAGCTTTGACGTACATTTGTCGACAACACTCCCCTGGAACTTTGCATGTCTTGCTTCCTAACCTTGGGGCTAAATCATTTGTACGGCCCGATGCCTTAACGTCAGGACCCATGGCATCCCGGTTTAAAGTGTCTCCTTCCTATAAATTATTGGTGTTAATGCATTAGCCTCTGGCCTCTCCTTTCTCCAATAGACGCTGATGTATTAAATTGTTCTCTCGGTGCAGTGTCGGAAAATCCAAAAAAGCTAGTGGACAGACATCCAATGATAGTTAAAAGACTGTTTTAAAAAAAGGAATTATTTCTATCCGGTTTTTCTATGCGCTGTTAATAAAACAGCCTTGAACGTCCATTAAATGAACATATCATCAACTCTGTTTTATTGCAGGGGAGCTTAGTGAAAGGCAGTGCGCTGACAGACTTGCTGGCAGTGTGTCAATAAGACTTGTCAGATATCCAGCTTGGCTCTTCTCTGCAGGAGTTGTCAACATCGCTGTGATCACGCTGTGTACATCACACACACACACACCCACACATAACATGCACACATATTTTGATATCAAACAATCCAAACCAAGTGTGAAGGGTTTCCTCTTCAAGCTACTGCTTCAACCTCGGGATTCACAACCAGAAAAGCTGTTACAGAAAAAAAGAATACACTGTCACAAGTAGATAATTGACAGATTTGTAGGTGTCAACACATCTATTCACACATTTCTTGAGACTACTCGAAATAGAGCAAGAGAAGAAATGTTTATGCTAAATCCAACATGCAAGTGTACAACGAGAGGACACTGCAGAGGAGACCAACATATAAATCATGAATATGGACAGTGTGACCTGAGACAGCTGAACGAAGTGATCCATGGAAAGAAGAGGATGTTCATTTTTGCCAACAAATTCTGTAGTGCGTGTATCTCATTTACATAATGGTATTCATTGTTGCACATCCTGTCCTGACCCTCCTGCAAAACCAGCAGCAACATCTCATCTACGACATGCTCCATTCAGAAGGCAAACATTAGCAGATGGTAGCGACTTCTGATGGCCGTAGCCGTGGGAGTGCAATTCACCAACAAATTCTGATTGAGGGGCTTATATTTATGCTTTTTGCTACCTTAAGATGCATGGAAGTTGATGAGTAACTGCTCCTAAATTAACAATAGCCTACATGTGATATACGAATCCCTATCCACCTGTCTTAACAACACATCAACTTTCACCAAAAACAAAAGTTAATCAACATGATTTGAATACGCTTGCTGCAAACAGGATGCAGTGGAGCTTTTTTGTTTTTTGGTTTTTTTGGGAGGGGGGGGAACAGATCATAGGCCAATTTAAAGTGTCCAAAACAAAGATGCTGTCGGACTAAATGAACACCTCAGACAGACAATTTGAATTGTAAATTGCCTCGGAGAAAGAGGCCGACCTGTTTTGTTGTGGTCAGACGGGCGTTTGGATACAGACAAGGTTTCCGTCTGATGAGTCGGAGCTTCCTTTGATGCACCTCCCGGGCGAGTATGACCCGCCGTGCCGAGGAGCCCGCCTCATCGCCGCCGCGTTAGTGGGAAGACAGGCAAAAGAGCAGCGTGGCATCAGGTCCGCCATATGGCTATCTGATCTTTTCAGCTTGGACCAATCTGCCAAACCCGTGGGAGCTTGGCCTCGTTCTCTGCGCACTCCATTTCAAACACCTCTGATAGCGGTCGCAGCCACTGGGCTCAAGCGAAACATTTATACAGGAGAGCTACGGCCTCGACATCAAGTCTCACGAAAGTCAAGCGAGAGATATGTGATATGACTCAAAAGAATAACGCATACTACATCAGGACTCAATTTAACCTAGGTCCTCCCACTTCTTAATTGAACCCTTTCAGCAAAACTCCCCAATCACCAATGCTTTGGCTGCGCCCAGGTGCTGCGAATGCAAATGATGATACTTAATACCGCAATTAGATTTGAGCTCTCAGGACACATATCGACCTGTTTTTACCTTTACGCCGGGTGAAAGAAAAGCTTTATTACTGATTCTAAATTGGTGCACAGTTTGAGCCAAGAGTCCCGCGGTTAGAACGGGTCACTGGGACCCAGCACAGTTAAACACTGACCAACAATATGCTAAACTAGACACACAGAAAGGGAGTTGTTTAAAACAACAACGACGCATGTGAGGCTACTTTATTCATACATACAAAATATACAGACGAGAAACGGCACCTGGGGGCCACTGTCTTAATGCAGAGCTGCAACTGATTTTCTATTTTAATCCCAGATGGGGAAAATCTCTTATTGTTGGCTTGTACCCTTCCACGTGGAACACATCACATCAGAGAGAACCGATTGTCTTTGATTTTAATGATGGTCAGTGCTACTTGGCCAAGGCAGACAAGGCAACACCCTGAAGCCAGTCTCAAACATGAACTGATCTTACTGAATATCACTCACTTATTGAATCATGACATTTTTTTTAGATAGGCTGTATCATTAAGGGCGGCACGGTGGACGACTGGTTAGACCGTCAGCCTCACAGTTCTGAGGAGCGGGGTTCAATCCCCGACCCCGCCTGTGTGGAGTTTGCATGTTCTCCCCGTGCCTGCGTGGGTTTTCTCCGGGCACTCCGGTTTCCTCCCACATCCCAAAAACATGCATTCATTGGAGACTCTAAATTGCCCGTAGGTCTGAGTGCGAATGGTTGTTGGTTTGTATGTGCCCTGCGATTGGCTGGAAACCAGTTCAGGGTGTACCCCACCTCCTGCCCGATGATAGCTGAGATAGGCTCCAGCAGGCCCGCGACCCTAGTGAGGAGAAGCGGCTCAGAAAATGGATGGATGGATGGATGTACCATTAAGATAAAGGTCAGATTGGATCGCTCTGACGTCCTCAAATGTATTACAAGTTTTTCTGGGCTGCTTCACAGGGACACTGGTCTCGTTTCAGCATCACTTGTAAGGATCAGTTCTAAGGGGCTCCAGGACGACTGCCTCTGTGATATCATCAGCTAGCAGGAAGCGCTGAGACAAAAACACAAGCCCTTTGTGATCAAAGATACTGAGGTAGAGAGAGTGAGAGAGGAATGGCTGAATAAAACCCCTGGAGACATTCATCATATCTACAGAAACCACACACACAGCACGCACGGTATGTCAGAGAGGTTCCAGGACTGGTGTCACAAAATATATGTTTCAAACCCAAACGATCGACCAGTCGTTCAGTGCTCGGTAAGAAGCGACAACTCTTGCTGCTTCACTATGACAATTCGTCTTGCTCACGATGTCTGAGCATCTGACAGTTCCTGGCTGAGGAGAACATGGCCATGCTGGAGCACTCACTTCATCGGGCTTTGTGTAATATACATTCGAAGGGGAAAACTTTGTTGTTTATATTTAAAAATACATCTTTTGTGACTCCAGTCCTTAAACCTTTCTGACACACCTCATACTCAGCCCCATGCAGAATTCTACATGCTACTGAGCTGCTGCATAAACTAGTCTAGTCTCTACCATGACTGTGACTTTTTTTTTTGTTTTTTTTTTTTTGCCATACTGAGCACTTACGGAGAAGTTTGAATTGTCCTGTCGGTCACAGGTGGCAAGAGGGCATTGAACAAGCTGGCGTGTACCCAGAGAACCTAATCAATCAATTGATGTATCATTTTAAAAGCAAGGTGGACTTCATTTGAAGACCCGAAGGATTTAACTATGCAAGGAAGAAGACCTTGTGTCTCTCCAATTAGATCGTCTTGAAAAATGCTAGTCAATCAAACATAAGCGGTCTTAAAAAGTCATTAAAATAGCAACAAGACAAGATTCATGCGACACATGACGGCTACCTAAATACTTTCTGCCTCTGTAAATAGCATCCATTAGTGAAAATCCGTTGGTTCTCTGCAGGCTCTTCCTCCTGATTAACTCGGGTATGTTTGCACAAATTACCGCTGTGATCAGAATAGTGCAGTTGGCGACCTGTTCATTAGGAGGCAAATAATGCTTTAGTTCTCCTTACAGAATGTTTTGTAGTCAGTTAGCAGCAGACTAAAGAGGAGGAAGTGTTATTGGCTGCAAAAATGGAGATAGGATGCTGAGTGTCCATAACTTGTGCTAAGGCAGAATCCCAAATTGCCGCTGTTAATGTTTTCATTTCACCGATGACTCACGTTCCTCTCGCACTTCCTCTTTGTCTCATTCCATCTGTCCTTGACAACCTTGCCACTCACGCACACCAATACGCACGAGTCATTACTCTTCCATTTTCCTCCAATTAGACCGTCCCTCTTCAGAGTCAATCAGAGAGACAGGACAATGCAAAAAAAAATAATAATAATAATAAAAGACCTGGCTTAGTTTTTGAAAAATTTACCGCTTGGTTCCCCCCCCCCCCCCCCCTCGTTTAAACGCATGCATACATTGACTTTCCAATGTTGAGCCATAAAAAAAAAATAATAATAATTCTGTCGGTGTCATACTTTATGGTTTTGCCACTTTAATGATGTGAGAGTCACCGGGTGATGGATGACCGCTGGAATGAGCATAGACGTTCAGGATGAGCACAGTCTGTTCTGTTTTCCGCCATTGCCAAAAAGAAACGCACCCACTCCTTTGGCGTGTGCCGTCCTCACCCGTCTTAATGCCACAAACAGGTGGGCCTCGTTTACCATCGGGTCTACTTCCAGGAGAGATTAATAATAACAAATTGATTGCGGCAATTACCGTTGGCATATTCGAATTAATGTTCATCAACACACCACAGCTAATGGCTCAATGAAGTAGTTGGTTACCCCTTTTAGCCAGACGGGATTCCTCTCAGCGTGATACAGTGCCGTTCAACAAAACCACATTTATAAGAAGGCTGTTTAATTGACGCTGACGTCACAAGCATACGTTTATCCTGAGCTAAACACACCAATAAAATATTATAACGTGCACAGAGAATACACCTTTTTCAAGAGATCAGGCCATTGTTGGTGTCCTTAAAGATATGTGACGATGTATTCTTGTCACAGTATATTGCAAAGCCAACTCCTATTATAAAAGCCATCAAAGGAAGTGCAGGAGATTGTGAAAGTGTAACAAAAGTTGTGGTTGACACTTGAACGGTTAGTTTATCTACATTGATCTGTCCCTCTCATCTAAATGGGCCAGAATTCACAGATGCATGTTTACTTGCGATAAAAAGAAAGTGCTGGATCGGACCGTTGCCCACACCGTGACATTGGTGACGCTTAGAGCTTCGATACTTTGTCCTAGCTGACCTGTTTTCGTTTCTTTTCTTTTCTTTTTTACCACCTCTGCTAATGGTCCAGAGGGCAATCACTGTGTTTCAAGACTTGATGAAGTGGAGCCTATTGTGGCGAACAAAGGCTAACTCCATCTTGGTTCTCTCTGTCTGACACCGTCAGTCCCTGGGGGAGTTTGAGGCTCCCTGCCAGTTGCGTAGTCTCCTGCCTGGTGGTTCCGTTTAACGGTTACAGAATCGGGTGCGATGACAGAAAGGAAAGATTCACATCGGAGTCCGTTGCAGACTGGGACAACGATGAATGATTACATGAAACACAAGGGAGTTTTTGTAGGCTGTACTCTCATTCAAAGCCATTTTGATAGAACCTGAGCTTCAATCTTGTCTGTTTTAGGATTGGTGTCACAAAAGATAACCTTCATATCCAAACTAGGACATTTCCCCTTCAATGTGCGCCAGACGATCAACCAGCACATCTACAAAGAGATCCTTTTGCGTTTGTGGCAACTCACGTCTGCTCGCAATGGCCAGAGCCTCTGACAGTTCCTGCCTGAAAAAAACATCACCGACCTGGCTCCATATGATTTTTTTATTTTTTTTTTTACTTTCCCAAGCTCAAGGAATTCATCAAGGGGACATGTTTTAAAGAGTTGGATAAACATCAAGACGGCTATGATGACCGAGCTGCGGAGGATCCCGGAAGAATCCTTCCAGAAGTGCATGAAGGTGAGGCAGAGAAGAATGGGAACGTGCGTCAGACTCCGAGGGGTTTACTTTGAAGGGGAAAACTTGTAGTTTGGATTTCAAATATATCTTCTGTGACACCAGTCCTGGACATTTCTCACTGACTGACAATGACGAGTGGCTCTTACATGCTAGTTGGTGGTAAAAACAACTGTGTTGAAAATCAGTTTGCACTGTATTTCCTCAAGGAGCTGCAATAGGTGCATTTGCATGAGAAGAGCCTCAGTATAGATAGCGTCACTTAGAGAAGCAATACAAAGATGCTAATTTCAATTTGAAGAGAGGAGCACTCGCTCACAGCAGATGGTACGTGAGCGACAAGACATCATGTGTGAAATGGAGGAAGGAAGGTCCTCTGGGAAAGACTCCTCTCTCACAGCGTATCGCTGCCTGTCACGTCTTTTGCCATGTTCCACTTCGTCTCTTTTGTTTGTGTCAGAATGTATTTAATTTCTCTCAGGAACCTTACAGTGCACTACAGTGTGGTGATGATGGGGTGGAATAAGGTAAAATTGGTTTGCTTCTGCTTACTGATCATTTCCAAACTAAAGAAGAGTAAAACACGGGGGGATTGCTTATGGATGTATATTCTCTGTTATGCTTCTTTCTTTCTTTCAAGGTCTATTCTGGTTTATGCTGACACTTAGGCTTTCTTCCCTCTTGTTTCATCTGCTTCTTTAGCATCATCATCTCTCTTGTGCCAACCACCTCTGGCAGCTTTTCAATTTCGGCCTCTGTATTTCCACAGCCTGTCCTCCCTCAGGGATAAACACACACAGACTATAAGGCTATATCGCCTTTGGGTAACACAAACACACTGTCCGGTCACACATTATGTTCGCTAGAGAAGCCACAAGCCACATTTTCTACCAAAAGGTTTGTTAGAATCATTTATGATGTGCTGATTTCATGGAATTTGACCTGTACATTTACTGTGTAAAGTGCTAATTTATTAAAGTAAGCTTGACATGACTAAGATTCAAGGTCACATAAGGCAGTAACAGATATTCAACAGATGGACTTTTTTTCCCCATTATACCAAGAGGCCAAACTGCAGCCACAGGTGCCCAATGCCATTCAAGCAACCACCCTTTCTAAACCCAGAGGTACTTAATCGTCTGAAAAGCTCTTTAGCAGCTGTTATTTACATGAGAGCGCAGCTCAGGTGGAGCTCTAATTCACTGACATCAGCTCCTGTCAGTGGTGACAAATGGCAACGGGGGTGACGGACTAATGTGCGGCAGGGTATGCCTCACACTTTTACAAAGTGGCTGACTGGAGCCCATTGGAAGGAAATATAGAGTCCATTAATGTCGCCAAATGGGCCGGCTGAGTCAGGGGGAAATGGGTTTGATTTGTGAACTATTTGGGAAGAATCAAATCAAAGTAAGCAAAGAAAAAAAGATCACATTGTCTACGTTAGCCTGCAATACATGCAATTTCCCTATTTAAGAATCAGTACTCGTAGTTAATGGAAGCGGTCCATGGGTTAGGGCAGGCATTAGCAAACTTTAGTGCGTTCATACGAGCACCAGCAACGTAGTCAAAGGCTAACGCCACAACACCAGCACCAGCACCAGTTGTATTCAGCGGCGTGTCGCCTGACATGTCCACAATCCCGTTATTAGTGACTGACTTCTTAATGGGGTTTCAATTTGTCAATTGACGCGTTCACAGATGTTATGGACTCATTAGCGACTTGATGTAATTGTTTTTTAGCCCGAACATGATTGAGCACGCCCGGCCCAGTAATTGTTGTAATCCATTTGGCTTTTGCAGCTCTTGCACAAGGAGGCTTTATGCTTAATGTCAATGTGACCCCCTCCTCGCACCGCCACCATCTGCGTCACTTCATTAATGACAGGATTTTGTAATGAATTTGAGATTGGCTTAATGTCTGTAAAGACACTGTTTAGGAAAGGAGACAAGCTTTGTCGGATTAATCCAAAACCATATGGCTTCAATGACATGTAAACAAAAACATTTGCGCTTGTGGACATTCAGATTTAGACAGCCCCATGCTATACATGCACACGCAACACTTATTAACACCCATGTGGCTTCACACACACACAAACACATTTTCTTTCTCTCTCTCACACACACACACACACACACACAGGACGCCATCTCATTTGTGTGCACAAATGAACATAAATCCAATATTCACTATTAATGAACAAACAAACTAAATGAAGCAATCGCCCCTCAGTCTCCCACTGTGAGGCAGTGTGCTTTTGGACTTTAATTACAATCCTCATATTACATTAATTGTGAACAAATGACCTTGGCAATTCGCGGCATAAATATATTGAATTAGTGCAGCGGAGGTGCATCCTCTAATGCAATAAGATCAATATTTTACTGTTGCTAAATACACTAAAAAGTGTAAAAAATGTTGTCTTGAGTTTGTTGTCACATTTCTGTCAGGCCAATTATATATTACTCGTGCACTCACTGTAGTAGTCTCGCCACGCTGCACTATTTGCATATCTGTTGTTGACCAATACTGGCCACTCATGCCAGAGTAGCATCTGCCCCATTTGCACACTAACCAAGGAATATCTGCAACATTTGCACAATCAACATTGTCCCAGATTATCGCACTACAAGTCACTTTAAACTGCATACTTTCCTTGAAGTCTCGGCGCCCTTTGCACAATGGTCATTGCGCCGGACTATTGCTATATTAGTCATTCAAACTGCTCTAAGTGCTAGAGGACAATTGTGCATGTTTTTGCACAATTGTCCCAAAACAAATAATTGTACCGGCATTACCAGATAACTAGCAACCCTTTATTGTTCAGTGACTGTTTTTGTCAATGTCTTTGTGTCTCAAAAGTGTTCTCTGTCCATTGACTGTCTGTTGTCGTACAAGAGCGGCTCCAACTACTGCAGACAAATTCCTTGTGTGTTTTTTGGACATACTTGGCAAATAAAGATGATTCTGATCTAAAAGTCATGTCATTATGTAAAAACTGAGCTACATGTGGTTGTGAAAGGTTCCATTTAAACCACAAGTTGAAGCGTTTGAGAAAAGAGCAAAGGTCAGGCAATTATTACAATTTTATATTTGCTCTTCAGTGCATCATTCTTGATTGAGGGTTGCACGGTACATGCGGGAGACAGTATACGTTTCCCCAGTGGTATAAATTTGGACTCTACCGACCCATCGGGATAACGCTTTTTTATGTCATCGTATCTGCCTCAGATAACTGATAAATTAACGTGATATGGAGAGTAGCAAAACACCCGAATAAGTGACTAGTTGGTCCAGTGCACTTTTAACAGAAGGTTTTCTATTTTAGACTCTCTAGAAATCGTCAGTCAAGAGCAACATCACTAATTGTCTCGGAACGACCCTGAGATGATGAGAGCCGAGCTTAAGCGATTGGATTCATTGAGGACCCAAACAAATCTGTTTATTTACAAGAGGAGGAGGCCCGGTTCAACTGGCACTGCCAAATATTGTACGCAGGCGCCAGGATGGCTCTTTCTGCATGCAAAGTAGCATCGTAATGTCTGGCTCAACAACAGAATGTAATTTAGCAGCAATATAAAAGGGATTTTGAGCGGAGGCCCGTGGAAAACCAGTTAACCTGTATCATCCGGCTGAGATGGGGGGTGCAGCCCACTTCCTCTGGCCCTTTGCGGAGTAATGAGAGCTGGTCGAACGCGGTGCACTCGGCCTCCCCAGATCGTTAACTCCTCACAACACGAAGCGCGACTGGCACAAAGGTCTCACAAAATGAGCTATGGAAGTCCCAAAGGTCCCATTAGTCCCTGCAGGATTTAGCCAAGCGGCAGAAAAGTACTTAGCATGTGATTGTATTTTTCAGCCCATTAAAACTTGGAAAAGACTGATTATTATGGACATAGGTCACTTGTATGCAGCATGAGTAGCGCAATTATACCTTCAATCAAAGGACAGTCAAACTGTCATTTATGTGCTGACAACATTTGAATGTGCTCGCCCATATATGAATGTAAATACTTTATTATTCTTGCAGTGAATGCAAAATCCATACAAGGAATTGATTCCTTTGAGCTGACACTCTGAGAAGGATTATTAAAGAACCCGCCACCCCTACAAGTAGCCAACCACCTCTGACTTGAGGTCACTAAATAATTTATAAACAACTGGTAAAGGGCTAATTGTTTCCAATGATAAAGTCCCTTCCTCCTTATTCCCTTCCTTTCTTGCCGTGTTCACTTCCAGTGGATGCTCCACTCATTGGTCAGGATGATAGATGAGAGGAATGCCCCGCTTGTCACACTAGTCTGGCCGCACATCTGTTAGCTAAAAGATCCACAATGACCGCAAAAGAACTGCAGAATCCCCCCAACAATAGAGTGAGAGAACACAGAGGAGAGATAAGCGCTACTGAATGGATACTAAATGGAACTCAGTTAACAAATACAATATAATGATTAGAGTCCTTTTTAGTTTGAAATGTTATTGTACCTTTGTAATGTTTCACCAACATGCCAAAACTTCAACCTCTGTGGGTATGTTGAGGCCCTAATATTGAGCCTTGAGGCACACCACATATAGTCACAAAAGATGCCAGATCAATCAAATCATGTCATCATACCAGAACTACTCAAGTAAACAACTCAGGATGAACAGTAGGCCTTTAACATTGTCTTTACCAGTGTAGCACACCAAGCTTGACATAAGTCACACAGATATTGTAAGAAAGTGTCTGAAAAATCTAATGCATATCAAGTAAAGAGGCACAGTGTCATACCCTCAGCAACAGAAGCCCTGTTAACTGTGCCTTTAGATACGAGTTTGATTTGTTCCGTGAACCTGCTCGTAACACAAAACACATTTCTCCCTATTGAAATGAATGGAAATTCCATTAAGTCATTCCAGCCTCCCCAAAGACAGAAATGTTTGTAACGTGTTTTTTTAAATAAGAAAAAAAAGGATAATATTGTCCTTTTGAAAAAGGCATTCAGTAATGATGTCATTATTGTAACTACAATGTAAAGAAATTAAACTGTTTCCGCCGCATTTATTTGCTTTAATTCAATGGGCATGGAGCGGTCCTTCTGGTATACGTGCCTTGGTAACCCGGGGGCAGTATAATACAATATATACACAGAGATGGTCTCAGTAAGCCAGAGTAATAGCAGTCGTTCTTCGCAGAGGATAAAGAATGTATGCCCGTGAGTAGCTCTATGCGATATAATGATATATATCATTGATAAAATGCCGATCGTACGATATAATCCTCAATTTGTTTTCAATCGTTACATTTACCTTGTCACTACTGAGGGAATCGTGGAATTTCTTTCCCTCCGCTTAGTAATGCTTTTACTGAATAAATGGTAGGCATACTTGAATGTTACTTGAATCACTATGTTGGATTTATTTTCATTCTTTCCACCCTGCTGCATTACTTGAAAACTGGTGTCACTTGTATCTCCAGGCACCACTGTACACTAAACTCTATTGAATGAGTAAATTAATCAGTATTAAGGAATTTTGGGGTGAACGACCAACAACTAAAATCAATGTTGGAGGTAATTTGATAACATGGAATTCGAAAATATTTTAGCAAAAGGAGGCGACAAGGCACTGGTAATAGAAGCTACTGCCACGAAGAGCATCCATAACACTATAAAGTTCATAGAGTGTAGATTTATGGCTTTTGCATCGTTCTGCTTTAATACAGCAGCGGATTTATATGGGTGCGACTAGCAAATTGGTGTGGGTAATCTCTCCGTGCCACTAAAAAAACTGTTTGCATTCTCCATCTTTTTGGAGGATTGAGTTAGAACTGCTTGTATGCCTTGCGGGCAGAACCTCTTACCACTCAAATTGGATTCAGTTGTAGTCATCCAACACTATGTGCATATTACTGTTGTTCTTTTTCATCCTTGGGCCCATTTCTGTGCCTTCTTCCAGGTCCCTCCATATATCTGTGGGGGGAGGCAGTGGACAACTGGTGACTGAGTGGCAAACGATGATCACTTTTCTGATGAGTGGTTAAAATGGGAGGGGGGGGGGGAGGGGGGGGGAAGACTGACAAGATGAGAGGATGGAAGTTGAAGAATGAGGATTTCGACATGGCTGCTCCTCTCATTACTTGATAGCGCTATTTTGCCAATTGCTCCGTTCCATCTTCCCTCCGTGTCACCATCCGGCACACAGAAGGGAGGTTACTTTGATTTCCCTTTTTACTCCCCGGTATTATCGCATCTATTGGTTCATGAGAAAAATCTGGGATAAAGCAGGAATTTAAAAGGTACGTTATATCTATGTTAAATACTTTTTTTTCCACCTGCATATTCATGTCTTGAATTAACATTTTTGTTGTACTTTGCACTTTCCGAAACTTTTAAAACAGTTTTTTTTTTTTAATGTCATTGGTATATTCCAAATTAGCCTTCTGATGAATTAATTGGCACCACTGTTAGTGGTTCTATTATAGCTGAACTGGCAAAAATGGAACTCAAACTCAGCTAGTTTAGTTTGCAGTACTGTATACTCAACAGAGGAGTGGTTAGAATCCAATCAGATCTAATCGGTGAGATTCAGCTGCCTTTGTAGCATCACACATGCTGTATTTGGGATTCAAATTGCAGTTTTAGCCGGAAAAAGCTCGGAGCAAACAAAGGCTGTTTTGAAGCTTTTTCTAAACTCTGTGGATCTTGGGAATAAGCTTTAACAATAAAGATAGACAAAAATCGAATTCAAAGTGCAGGCAAATTTTAGTTTAGGCAAGTTTTATGGCATTATGCCGATTAGGTTGTTTGTGCTCTTGAGAGTTATCTCGGGAACTCTATTATTACTGTGCTCGCATGGTCGACTTTCTCAACAAGTTAGTTTTGTCTGTAAAATATTCCAAAAGTCACAATGACATTAATTTTGTCCCTCCAAGCTGAGGCAAGCATGCATACGCTAATCATCTAATTATCCCCTCGTTGACTCGAGATGTCACTCATTACACAAAAGAAAAAAACACAGGCAGACACTCTTGGGAATTTAAAAAATATTGTTTGTTTGCGTTACAAAGCCAGCCATCCCTGATCGACAACATCCGACCATCTTAATCTGGTATTAATTAAGTGTTGCTTTGTTTTTGCAAAGTTGAGTAAAGTGAATGTAAACCGTAAGGAGAATGCACTACCTTCACTTTCTGTTTGGATACATTCTGCAGCAAACTAGATAAGCCTGAATTAGTTATATCTCTGTTGTGTGAAGATGTTGAATGATGCAACATGACCTTGTTGAAAAATTCCAAATCATTTATAAAGTAAGTTCTTTTCAATCTTACTGTGTGCGTGAAGCCTGCAGAGCAACCATTACCATATACCGTGCAAAATGTAATGTGTACAGTGACCTGCGTTTTTCACCTCCAGGGGTGTCATAGTCTATCATTTACAGGCAGGCAGGCAAAGAGTGATAAGCATATGTAAAAGAATTATGTGGTTTGGTTCCTGTTTTCAGGATATTTATAGAATATGGAACACGACACATTGTGTTACATTTTCCGGGAAGCTTTTCAGCTCTCGTTTACAGTATTTAAATCTTCTATTCATGTTTTCAAAATATGTACGCTTTCACGCGCCAATGGCCAAAGCGGAATTCTTAACTGGGTGCCGTGCTTAATCGCTGCAGAAGTGCAAAAAAAAAAAAGAAGAGAAGAAAACAAACATGCATTGCTTTTGTTTCTTACTTTGATATTCGGTCCATGTGAGTCGTCATTGCCACCACCGAGGAGGTTGTGTTTTAAATTGCATTTGTTTTGTAGTTAGCGGGATGAATATTTGGTCCACGGTGTGGTTTGACAGCCAATAAAGTATGGGAGGGGGGGTGTTGTGGAAAAAAATTTCAGTATGCTACACATCTCCCCCTTTCGCAATTGCCTGGAGTCACTTCTTGTGTATTCTAATGATTCAATCCTGTGATTCACTCATAAAGGTTCAAAGGCACACTGAAAACAATTGTACAATAGCAAATGTGACATGTTCCATCACAGTGGTAAACTATTCCGAATTCTCTCTCGCTCTGCTCACAAATTCCCTTACAAGCATGTGCGCCCGCGCCCCGCGGAAAAGAGCGTCCTGAGCCCTGGCAGGACGTCTGACAGATCCGCCATGCCAGGAAGGCCTGCAGCACTGACAACAAGCAGGCAGGCAGGCAAGCAGGCATGGCGGGCATGGTGGGCTACTCCAAGTCAGTCACTGAGTGGCGCAAACCAACCCATGGCACTGCAAATTCACAAGCCAAAAAAACACAAAATTTTCCAGCTCATTTTATTCTCCCCTTTGATTAGGTGACACGACATTGGGATTATTTCTAATGACAAAAGTAAATTGACGATGGTGATATTTAGTTCAGTAGCGTAGAACTAATAATATGAGCATATTTGCCCATCTTGAACAGTGTCAATTTAAAATGGGCATTATGTTCAGCTCACAATAAAGTGGTCAATGAGTCATTGAAACTCCCCAGCATTCCTGTTTGAGCCCACTTTTTAACAATAAAACTCCATTTTTGGTGACTTGTTTTCAAGAATTAACATTTGAAGTCAGCTGGGAGTTTTGAGTACGGCTGACAGGACGTCCAATAGGAGCCTATTGGGCAACCAAGTGGCACATTGTTCATGTGGGCTTGGCTTTAAAAAAAAAAAAAGAAAAAGAAAAACTGTTGAAAATTATGCTAATCCTACAACTGTTTCTCGCATTTTAAAGATGTTTTACATGTCACACACACCCACACGCAGAAGAAAAAAAAAAAAGTCAGAAAGTATGCACATATATTAAACAACACCTTCTCAGACAACAGAAATTATGGCGTTGAACTGTATGTCCTGTTGCATTAAAAAGCCCCAGGGAGGCAATTGAAAGCAGCTTCAGCGAGGTTAACATGTGAAAACGTAGGTAAACATTTTTGCTCGACATGCCGGGCTCATTTTCTACTTCAGTGCAAAAGTAGAGAAGCGGTGTAAAAGCCTTAATACATAATTCACCGCCATCTGTCCATAGCACATGTTGTGTAATAAAAAGAGGTCTTGTCTCCGTCTCTAGCACTCTCATTCCCATGTAGCAATACTTCCACTTATTCGCTCGTCCCTCCCCGCACATTTTACTTGCCTGTTCTCATTCCCCGTTTGCAGAGGATGCAAGCCCCCCCCCCATCGGTGTGATTAGCATTTCTCATAACTCATCTGATCTATTGTCGAGGACATTGTGTGTGTGCTGGCGGGTGTCTGTGTGCTCTTGCCATCCCTTCAGGTCCATTATGGAGGCTGACAATGCAATAACCACGTGAACCACTTTCTTTTGTAGTCCTTCTTGAGGCTGCACCGCGTGGGAGGTTAAGTGCCGATCTTCGGTTTGTGTCTGTGCGTGTGGGTAGCATGTCATCTGAGGGCAGAGAAGCCGCCCAATGATTAGTCTCCTTCAATAACCAGCTTCTTTTTGGCTGACGCTCATGGGAAGAGAAACGCACAGAGCTTCGCAATGTACAGTGAGACGTAAGGGAAGTAAATTGTACATTGGAAGCTTTGGTTTTACATGCGGGCCAATGATTGCGGAATAGCTAGATTGTTGAATCCATCTCAATTTTAGATGTAATGCATCCTCACACAAGACACTGACACGGTAGTCGGGCGGCTGCTATCGAATCATTTTTACAATCAATTATTCTCATTGATTAATCGGATCAAAATAGATTTTGCATTCTTCCACAACAGAATGTGGATGTGAGGTGCAGCTATTAATGTTGTCCACTTGGGGTCGCCATCCTCACGTTCCCCGCTATAATATCTTTGAGCGTCTAAGGCTTTAAAAGGCGGGGCCAGGCCTGGTGAGTGACGTGGGTGTCAGCGAATGAGAGTGTAGCGTTGTCTGTTGTGAGCTCAGGTTAGCAGCTGGCTGTTAACATGCGTGTTTACTTTGTTACTATTTGTTCAATAAAGGGATTTAAAGCACATTGGCGGCTGTGCTTATTCTTGACTGTTTGTGGCATTACAATACGTTAGAATTAGCCATGGTAGACGATATTAAATTAGCTAACATCAATACCTTGTGTTGGCGATCGTAGACCTTCTGCTATTACACGTTAGTAAATTCTGCTTTGCGCTTTGTACTTAATTAATTTTAAAGTAAGTATGACATGATCCCAAACATATGGCTCACCGCCATCGTGACCTATTTCTTCACGGAGTAAAATTAGTCAAAGGTAGAGATTTTGCTTTCTCTTTTTTTTTGTATGTGAATTGCAGTGTTGGATTAATCTTTTTCAGCCCTACACGGTAGATAACGCTACGGTTTGGCAAGATCCATTCATGATTTTTACACTTCCATTCTGGAAAATAGTTTTTCAAATGCTTTAATGACTATGCCGTCTAACCTGTTGCGATGGTGGAAATCCCATTTACATCACAGACAATATACTGTATTTACTTTTCTCAACGCTCTTCCCTATTGACGGTCCACCACAATCATTTAGCACTACAGAGGCCAGGGAAGGTCTGCTCGCTTGCCGAATTGTGCTCATAGATCACCACCGCATATTTCCCAGTGTTCTCCAGGCCTATTGTGTGTCTGCTTTAGTAAAGTATCGCTCTTATAAATTCTTCTCTGTCGGTGCGCGGCAAAGAGCGACACAGAGGAATCGTTGCGTAGTTCTAGATCTATTGTCATATATCGCTAAACCCTGAAGGTAGTCTAGGAAAGGCTGGGGCCACATACATATTTAAGACAGCGGGGGGAAATGATTCCTCCAAGAGCTACTCTTGAACATTTATTATTCCTGCTTTTGTTCCTTGCTTGCAGCAAGGAATCTAATTCATATAAAAATCGTGGCTTACATAATGGCAAAGGTTTCAATCCCGAAATGTTCACAAATGTTTTGGAAAATTGCCATAACACATCACATCAAAACATTCCTTAGCACTACGAATAAAGGGTAGGTGTAGGGAAATGCCAAATGTTACTCAGTTCAAGTATCAATTTGTCATTAAAGCTCGAATGCACGTAGTAATTTTTCCCTTGAAATAACACCTTAGCGAACCAGCAGCACCTACTTGAATGGTCGAATATTAGGCTTGGACCAGCCTTACGTTGCATGGTAATATGAAAGTTTAAAACGGCGAAGTTAAGGTTTCGTTTCAAACTTTCACATCTTACTTTACTTTCTTACCATGTAATTTTCAGCAACCCTTAACCCTTCAAAAGTGCAGATGTCCTTCTTTAATGCAAAACAAGCATCTCCAATGCAGCCAAGGCTAGTATCGACTGCCGCTGGCAACGGGAATCGAACAACATTCTCTCGTGCCAAAGCTCACGGCGTAGAAATAAGAATACAGAGAGAGTCTATGTCTGTCCCTTTGCGTACAAGCAACGGAAGCAAGGTATGCTTTTCTAGGACCAGAAAGTACAACTATGTTTCCAAAACTGTAAAAGTCAAGCATCATGGGTGCAAAAGCAGAACTTAACTAAAATATACTTTACTTCCATCTCTTGGTGTGTGAGTATAGATGAGCATGTTTGAACCATTATCCACAATATTACTTGTCCTTTTTCGGAAAGTGCTCTCTGATCTCATGCTCATTTGTACGTGCGTAATTACTGTTTTTTTTATTACAATGACCAATGCCACGCGGCGCAGCGTTTTAAAGTGTATGGAAGTGAACAGTCACACAGTGCCTTTGTAATCTGGGCCATTAGAAATGACATTTCAAAGTTGGATAAAAAGGGACCTATTTTCATATGGATGAATTTAAACTGCCTTGCCACAATTTTCTTTGACCTGTCGACTTTTCTCTCATTGTCACTCTGTACTTATTGTTCTTAATACTTGCTTGTATTTTTCTTGAACTTTTTTGTTCCGTTTATACTTCCTGTGCTCGGTGAGAGCTGAGTGCACGCACACAGTAAGGCACTTCGGCGTTGGAGGGTCAAGTATCCCCGAAAAGTTAAAAAGCACTCCGGCAATGCTGAGGTCAGTCACGACACACAACTTTGTGTGCAGACACAAACTGCTCTCCAAACCTCCACAGGACTCACAATACGTAGGCAGATCACACTGGAGTGTATAATCCTGAATATATATGTAAAACAAATATCGTGGGGTGGTGTCTCTAGGTAGAAGGATTGTGCCGACATCTACAAACAACACAAAGTGCGTGACAGTTTGGAGTAGAGGAAGTTGATTGACAATGGGGATAAAGTGAGGGTACATTCAAATCTTGCTAGTAGTTTTAACACCGTAAACTCCCCCTTTAAAACTCAATGTACCCATATTATTTTTAACCAGACCGGTTCAGGGTGTACCCCGCCTCCCGCTCGGAGATAGCTGGGATAGGCTCCAGCAGCCCGCGACCCGAGTGAGGATAAGCGGTAAAGAAAATGGATGGATGGATGGATGGATGGATGGATGGATGGGAGAATCTCGCTCTGAATGTTCACTTTGAATGATGCCACCCTGTGATAGAGCCAGTGTGTAATGTCCCTGCAACCTGACTCCGACTCTACTGCTACGAGCATGAAATTAAAAAAGGATTCCCATGAAACATTATCCAACAGCTGGCAAAGGCCAAACAATTCAGCAGTATGAAACAATTACAGGTAAATGTAATTTCAGTTCATGCAAAAATGACTGACGGTTGGGTGGGGGGGCGGGGTGTTTCAATTTTCTCCGTAGAGTAGAGGGGTGATTTGGGGAAAGATTCAGACTGAAAGGTACGATTGCCTGCAGAATCAAATGCAGATGCTGAATACACGAGAGAATGACTCAGCGCCTGACATATGTGTGCGTGCGTGCGTGCGCGTGTGTGTGTGTGTGTGTGTGAGGCAAGTCTATTGATATTGGGGGAAATTGAAAAAGGAAAGGCTGGGGTGGGAATAAAGAACAAGCCAAAACGGACCAGAGACACACAACTCCGATAAGTGTCCCCATTGCTCGGAAAAAAAGCAGCCCAAATCAAACAACACCTGTAAATTTTACTAAGGGTTACAAACACATTTGCGCTTCACAAACCTCACATAAAAGATCTTTTGTAAATGAAAGCAATTCACATTCAATTGCAGTCTTTGTGTTTGTCACACATTCTCCGTATGCAATTTCTTATTCCTCCCCTGCCCCCTCTTGACCACAATTGTGATGAAAAATGCAGTGGGGTCGAATGCAGGACTGCCACGCTGGGCTATATTTGTATATCGACGCAGCTTCCAACAGGATTTATGAATAAGTCATTAAAGCCATTTAGGGGCAGAAATGTCTGGTTGAAACCAACAGAAACATTTGTGTTGAGTAAGACCGCTGTGATGAACTAATAAGCAGGGGATGGTGTCAAATGTTTGCTGTTATATTCTGGTCCACTTAGTATGGAATGAAATGAGGCAAGATTCAGAGTTCTCATTTTTGTGCATTTACTTCTGAAAACTGTTTTTACAGTCTGGAATTTGTTGAGTTTGAACTCTCAACTGAAAAAGCATACTGTGTATCAAAACTTCTTTTATGGGTTTTGACAGTATAATACTAACTGTAATGCCCTGGCATGTGGGAGAGCAACATTTGCTGATGCAATTTTGAGCTGATTATGGAAAACGGTCAAACACAAACGCAATGACCTCACTCACGCCCGGGCACTCAAGCGCCACCCCACCAGGCCCCGGAAGGAAAGGATCACCTTAAAGGAATATGCACGCACACATATGTACAGTGTTTTCTATCCATGTTTGCTTTTTTGTGTGTTCAAATAGGTTTAGAAAATGTTTAAAAGTGGGTCTTCTAATAAGATAAAATGTGTTTTAAGCCTGTTGTAGGGGCAAAACTATTTTGGAAAAATGTTTTTTTCTATGGTCTCGCTATATGTTGCATATTTTCACCTATTAACAACCAAATATGTTAGTGATCACGAAATATAGAATTAGACTAAATCAATGTTCATACTGTATGTAAAAAGCATAGGACGTAGGATCAACCCCTGTGGGACCAAAAGTAATTTAAACAATCCAAACTCTTTGGAGGAAAGGATGTTCCCCAAACTCTCCACACGCGAATGAAATATGAAACAGCAGGTCTTAATGTGTCACTAAACCGATCGAAGAAAACGATGCAACGGTGATTCAACGTAATGGCAGCTCGGTCAACAGAGCTTAATTGAAAACACAAGTACATGCGTCAACAACGGCACTAACGAGTGAGATGCCACCTTTCCTCAAGTTTTGTTTACTTGCGCCCGGCTTGCTTCCCCGCTCCAAGCGTTAATAACTGTATGTGTGTGTGTGCGGCAAATTTGCAGCCGGGTAATGATTTTGGAAATGGGGTGGCAGTGTGCTGGACTCACAATGTCGGCCTGACTGATTCTCTGACAAATAGAAAGTGTATTAGAGAGGACAGTTTGTCACCTCTGGGTAACCCGAAGAACATTTCTTTTTGTCGCGTCCCATTTATATTTAACTTTTTCTTTCCTTTTAATCTCTAAAGTGTCATCTTATTGTGAGCTACTTTACAGTTTTCACATGAGCATATTATTGGCGAGTGGTCCTGTACTTACAATCAAGTCAGTGATATATTTGCTCAGAAATAGCTTTAATCAATGTTAAACGTCAGTATGAAAAGTATTAAAACCTAAGCCTCCTGCTGCCCCTTTGTGCAATTAGTGACAGCCGCCATTGTGTCCCTTGATATAGCGGCAGTGATATACTGTGGGGTTCAATTAGCCACATTTGTCACTGTCTCGCCAAGCTTGTTTACACGTTCTGCCAGGGACAATGAAGTCCCATCAGTGGCACACCAGCAGTGGGCGATTTCTGTTCTTACATACTGTATGGACCAGTGCTGTTGATTAGGGCCGTGGATATTCAATTCGATTGGTGTGCCGCTTGCTATGTAACGAAAAGGCAAATTGGTCTGTCCCACTCCCATAATTAGAGCCAAAATACATTACGGATGGTCCAGATGAATGAGTGTTTATCCTTCTTACAAGTAAGGACTACAGCAAAAATTGGAGACAAATTACTGTGGCGCCTTGAGATGCGAGTGACCATCTCCATGTATATCCATGTCTGTATTATTTTCTATGAATTTCTGTAATCGTCTTCCTGACAACCTTATTGCTGCGTTGATATTGGCTGTCAGGAATAAACATCCCATGGATCACTGGGATAATGTGAGAAAAATTGAACTCCCACTTCTTCTGTGAGCAATCATACCAAAAAACAAACAAACCCAATTTACAATAAAGAAATGGAGGCAGATGGAGAAAAGGTTCTGTTGAGGGATTCTGTCGAGTACGAGAGCATGCCAGCGGGAGATCAAAAAGCAGAGATGACATAAAGCGGGAATAGAAATGAGTAAACAACACAGGATGACACCTGAAATTAAAAAATACAAATCGTGAAGACAGTATTGACGCTGGCTTCGGGAAGGTTTTAAATAAAATAAAAAATAAAAATCCCACTGGCTTTATGAATATGATACACACAATTGGTTATTGCAATTACACACACACACACACACACACACACAAAAGGGGAGGCATAAGGGAGGTGGATGAGAAAGTTACAAGGGTGCTTATTATGTGGTGGACGCCTGCACGTCCCGCTTGGCTGCTGAACACTATTGATGCATTGCGGTGTGCAGAGCTTGGGAGGAGACACAATCTTGTCATGTGCCAACATATGGCGCGTTGGCGCCCGAGCACGCGGACTGCTAATGCCATCTCTTGCTTGGGGAAAGAATATTATCGGGGAAGAAAAGATGGGGAGCAGGAGCAAATAAGAGAAGAGAAAGGTTGCGATAAGGAAAGGGAGGGGGGAGGCAAATGAGAAAACGCAAGGCGGTTGTTGGAGAGAAGAAGAGCTTGGAGGGAGGAGTGTAGAACAAGTGAGGGGGATTGGGAAGAGGATGAGAGTGCAAAGTGAAAGCCAGGAAGTGCACGTTGAATTATGAATATGTTGGAAGCGATGCAGGGTTTCATGCGCTCGCCTGCAGCGTGGGCGGCTGCATTGATGCGATCTGGAATGCAGGACACATGCTGGATTCCCCTCCCAAAACACATGACGCTACCGCAACGTAACGTTCGAGAGATGTTCTTATGGATTCAAACCCACACATCGTGTTAAGACTCGAAGTCGAGCTTTGAACACATTATACTCAGTAGTTTATTTATGTTGTTACAGTTGAAAGAATAAAGCTTCACTAATGGAGAAACAATATTATGTTCTGAATATTATCTGAAATGCAAAAACCATTGATTAAATTAACTAACAAAAAAATTCTTGATTAATGCCATTTTTCAACCTGTTTTGATTTTTATTTTTATTTTTTTTTAAATCTCTTCAGCTTTGATCCAATTTAGGAGCAAGGACTTTAAGAAAGTTAAAAGTGAAGAAGAGTATGCTCTACAAAAGGGCATAAAAGAAACAAGACAGACAAGATGAAAAACTATTGGATGTTGAAAGGCTGGGGACAAAAGAGAGAGACAATCAAGCGTGGGTAACGACGGGCACAATATGAGGTGACCGACAAAGGGAACAATTGTAACAAGGCTGAAAGGATGGTGGGGGATGTTGAAAGTGAGGCAGAGGAGTAAGTGGAGTCAAAATGAAAGTCAGAAAGACGAGAAATTGATGAAGGCTTAAACAGGAGAGCGAGGCATAGAATAGAGTTGCTCTCGAAAGGTCAGGGAAGAAGTAGTTAGGGCGTCGGGTGTTTTATTTGACCTAGCAGTTATTATTTGCGTAGATGCAGGGCGCAAAGTGTGGTTAAAAAGTTTGGGGCGCAAACTCATGACTGCAAGCGACACTAAAACCTTTAAGGAGGAACTTTGCACTTGATTTAACCCTCCTGTTATGTCAAAATGGCCTATCTTAAAGTTTAGAAAGCTACACTTGTGAAAATATATCCATCCATCCATCCATTTTCTGAGCCACTTCTCCTCACTAGGGTCGCGGGCGTGCTGGAGCCTATCCCAGCTGTCATCGGGCAGGAGGCGGGGTACACCCTGAACTGGTTGCCAGCCAATCGCGGGGCACATACAAACAAACAACATTCGCACTCACATTCACACCTACGGGCAATTTAGAGTATCCAATTCATGCATGTTCTTGGGATGTGGGAGGAAACCGGAGTGCCCGGAGAAAACCCACGCAGGCACGGGGAGAACATGCAAACTCCACACAAGCGGGACCGGGGATTGAACCCCGCTCCTCAGAACTGTGAGGCTGACGCTCTAACCAGTTGTCCACCGTGCCGCCGTGAAAATATATTTTAATGGAAAAAAAAAAAAACAGTATACATGGGTCATTTTCATATAATTTGATCAATAAGAGTGAAGACATGGCCCACTGAATTTCCTTTTGAAAATCAATGAAGTTTATTGACATGAGTATTTGAATCATTGGCAGTTGTTATCCCGGCAAAATGTCTTTACCATTAGGTGTAAGAACTGAAGTTTCATGATTTTCAACATGTTTTCTGAAGATGCCAATTGCTGATTTTGAAATATAGGATGCCCCCCAGCCCCCCCTCCTATTGTGTGAATTTTGCATTCACACAATAGCGAACAGCAAAATAATTTAGGTTATTTCTGAGATACTGTATGTATGAATTGTTTGAAGACAAGAGTGGAATGGGTTTCATGAATAGTTACGATCATTCATGGACTTGTGCCTGCAGAGTTTGAACGGCAACACGTAAATTGTGCAACTTACACGATTTCTATGAAGCGGTTTGTCTTTACTGTTATGCACGTTGTCTTTACCGTTATAAAAAGCCGTGCATTTTAACAGGCCACCACCATTTGCTCTGTCAAAAAGGATTGCCTTTCCTATGAATGCCTAAACATTTAAATCATCCATAACATTTTGAAAATACAACTAAGCCTCATAGTTTGTGATATATTTACGGTTTACAGTATTAATATAGGCAATTATTAACATTTGACAACAGGAGTGTTAAACTAACAGAGGAGCTCAAAGCATTGAGTTCTATTAAAAACTCTATTATTTAGGAGCAGGTAGACATAATATTCTGTTGCTCCAACAGAGAGAAAGACACCATTTTCTCCAACGGAAGACATTTTTTTCATCATACATATCAGCTCCGTAGATCAAATATCCTGAGACCTCCTTTGAGAGGAATGAAACGCAAACGTGAATGTTTTGAGTTCTTTCATATTGCAACACGTCCCTTTTCCTGCAGTGAAACACTATCGTTCCATTATGCACGGAACAGCAGTGCTTTCATAAAGCGAACCAAATCTTTTAACTGCTTTAACGCGGTAACATTTGGTCTCGGCGAGCTGTGAGCGGCGGTTCGGCGTTGGCTCTCCTGCAAACGTCTCCTTAATGATCCGATGTTTGTCCTTGGTCGGGAAGCCCTCGAACGACCATGAGTAATGTCGCCCGAAGTTCACTTGAATGGAATACGGCCTTGCTGTGAAAGGGATCACGTATCTTGCTTGCAAATTGTCTACTCAACTACAGTTTATTTTGTACCTGATGTTCCTATGATTCATGGCCGTCCAGCCAAGGAAAAAGACAATTATAAAAGCGGCACCATGAACAGCATTACAGAAGGAGAAAAAGATGTTTTTTTCCAGAAAAGAGCTGGAGACACTGTGAAAATGAAATTGTTGTTTGCTGACAAGTTTATAATGAGGTAGAATGGCGAGAAAGTTCCCTTTTCGTCGAGGCAGAATGACCAGGGACAGTAACTCGATTCCTAGGAATCGTTTGTTATAGCTTGCATGACCATTCCACTTATCGGTTCCTTTTAGGGAAAAATAAATAACATAAACAAATAAATAACAGAAATTGTAGCGCTTTGACTGGGATCTGCCGCTGGTAAAGTGCCTCGTTCTCTGTCGTGATTGTGCTCACGTTACGGCGAGAATGACGGAAGAGTGAGAAGAAAAAAAGTGTTGAGAACTGGCCGTTACGGGTGGCTCGCCACTCTGATGTTCACCTATCGGGATTGTGCCTCTGGCGGGAGCTCCCCCGACTCTCTCTGGGCGTGGAAGTTTCAGAAATCTCAATTTCTGTAATCGTGCAGAGGCTATTTTCCAAAACCAGGTGCTTTTTTTTTTTTTGTACACAGAATAAATCTTTGTTTTCCCATCCAAATTAGTTTTGATTCAGGTTGAATGCAAATGGGGCATTGTCAATATTGTCAAATGTTAGTAGCCAAAGTGTCATATATTGGGAAACTAATGGAATAACTAATGGATACCTGGTGCATCAAAAGAGAGCTGATATCCTGGCAGGAATGATAAATGTTCAAAACTTTCCTCTGATGTTTAAAGATGTTACATAAATTGGGCTTAAAAATTGTATTTTCTCTGGACAATTTCTTAAAGCACTCGGATATCTTGTGTTAAGCTTTTTGGTGTCTTGAGAGGTAGCCTAAATCACCTATTTTTCTTTTCTTTTTTCCCCCCAGGAAATGACAGATTATGACTGCATACTGGATATGCTGCATCTTCTTTCCAAAGTTAAAGACATTAAAGAGTTAATGCAAAAACAAAAAAATTAAAAAAAAAACCTTACCCAATGACAATCAAAAGAAACGGTAAGACTAGAGAGTCAATAAGGAATTGGCTTGATAAGCAGTATCAATTCTTATCAATGCCCATCTCATAAACATCAGACATTTAACAATCTACTAATTAGCGTGCATTGCTCTCAGGCAACATCCTAGTAAATTCACGCGGCAAGTTCTTTTAAATGAAAATTACTTTGTAAAATAAGTTGCTCGATGCTTTCTCAAAATATTAAAAAGCAATCAATCCCATGCTATAAACTCTGTAATGTTTTGTCACACACTTGACAATAACCTCAATAGACTTAACACAACGATACGCAGCTTTTTATTCCTATTCTCAGTTTGTTTTCCCACTCGAGGCTCTCAAGATGAGCACTCATGATTGGCCCCGCAATCGCTCCGAGTTCGGGCATAATTGCCCCATCCTCCGAGCTGCCGACTGCATCGGCGGCTAAGCCTGTCTAAGATCATTATTTCAATTTGCTCTTAGCGGGGTTGTCAACACTCCAACGTTCCTGCAGGGCGCGCGTCGCTTCTGACCCGCCGACTAGTTGCTAATCCTGTTACGCCGCAAGAGATAACGTAACAAAAGGTTCATATGGTGGAGAGAAACAAGCTAAAGCTAAGCTCCCCCACAAATGTCATCGCAGCATGAGATATTATTAGGAAAAACATTTGAAATCTGTTAAAGCTGCAGTGGGAGCACCAATTTGGCATTAGACTATATATAATGTATACAGAAGTATTATATACTGTACAGTATGTGCCTTCATGTGGATGGGGTATTATGTGGGAGTTTGCATATCACCGATAACTTCAAAGCAGTTAGGGTCAGGGCGTATGCTGTAGTATGCAGGTGGCCTTAGGCTGCCCACAATAAAAGGCCAGTCTAAAATGTGTAGTTTTACTGTACTGAGGGCAGAGGGCCGGGCGGTATGGACCACCCCCAACAACAACAAAAACAGTCAAGCTGGACATTTTCGAGTAGCCTTTTACTGTGGGCAGCCTAAGGCACACCTGTGAGGCGGACGTATTGTTTCGACAAAGGAGAAGTGCTCACTGACACAGACTATATTTACGAGAAATAGGCCTTTTGTGTACATAGATAATGTCTTTAGCTTGTGAAAAATGCGAGCCAAAAAAAAACAAAACAATTGTTACATTTATAATTTTGTCCAGTATACATTTCTGCTCAGTCAAGTGCATTATGTTTTGTACAAAATCAAATTCGAAGGAGACGCGAGCCTATCTGGAGCTGTTGAGTTGAAGACTCACTTGCATTCGCTCCAAACCGACAGCCTTGTTATGTTTATGTTGCGGCAGAAGCAGAGGAAAATGCACATCCATATGACCTCCATCAGCTCTATGTCGTACACTGTGACAGGTTTCTGCAAAAGTGTGTGTGTGTGTGTGTGTTTGTTTATTTGTTTGCATCTTTCTGCGTGCATGCGTGCAGTCAGTTATGGGGTTGGACATTATGCTGCATTCAATGTTGTCACGTTCGTGTTTTACAAATGACTCTTCCTCGCCACATGAAGAATGAGAAGCAGCTGTGACAGTGAATCCCTCATCTTTGTCACTTGTCCTTTTTTTAAACCTTCCACAGGGAAGTTTGATCTGATCGAGTTAAAGCCGTCTTCGCGGCTCACCAAATGAGCTGCGAATGTAGAGGAATTTGTCCATTTTTAAGCAACAATTACTTTTTTTTCAACTCCCACATGCGCATCATTCGAGCAGCCATCTCCTACTAAGAAAGACATTGACAATAAACATAATCATGAAAAAATAAATCATCTCTGGTGGCTGCTAAGCAACCACAAAAATGTCCAATCGGATCATTTGTCAAATAAATGGACTTGGACAGCAAAGCATTTAAATGATGTATCCGCGTGTGTTATTAAAGTGCAAAATGGTTATTTATGTGCCTGCAGTGGCCTTGAAACGAAACAAATAATGGATACATAAAATAAGATGTGACTCGAATGTGAAGATTCGAGCATCAGGTAGTAAAAGACAACAAATCTATACCTCCTATGTGGACATGTAATGAAAAACAACAAGACGACAGCTACATTACAGCGAGACACTGATGGAGCGGCGCTATGATAGCGTAATCTGTTTTACACATTCGCTCAATAATACCCTCATTTGCTTCCCTTTATCCCAGTTAGGAAACTTGTGCAGCGAGCGTGATAAATGACGTATTGTGAGGCTCAGACATCAGCAACACTGAACTTGTTATTACTGCACGCATGCGTGTTAGCCACAAAACTGATGTTCTAGTAGACTTTTCCTGATCTTTTTTTTGCTTTCTAGCAGAAGCCAAGAAGCCCTTGTTGAAAACGTTGACTGCGATTTGGCTCATGCTTTGGGACTTGTTTTCCTTCAGCTGGAACTGGGGCCGGAGTCGAGGAGGAGGGAATTATGAACAGTTCCAAATAGCCGTCAGTGTTAGCACAAAACCTTCATATTTCTGCTAGGAAGCAAAGAAATGATGTCATGAGAAGCCTCCTAGAACATCTGACATTGATTTGGGGTTAATCAGAAAGGTGTGTGTTGACTCCCATTTAACATGAGTTTGAATGTGATTGGTCTATTCTGAACACAGACATATCCCAGTTACAGTATAAGAGGGTGTGCACACTTGTGCAACCACATTATTTCAGTTATTTTTACTGACCCTCTCAAAAAGTGTGTTATACAGGTTATAGGCTACATAAATGATGGAAAAAGCTTTGAAATTATTTTTCTTGGTCTAATCTTTTTAAGTCACAAAAACCTGGCATTTGAACAAGGGTGTGTAGACTTTTTATATCCACTGTATAACAGTATAACATAATGAGGACATTCTGGCTTCATTTGTGTGCCATTTTTCATAAACGTCCGTTGCTTAGGATCTTCAATTCTTGGAAAAATCCTCACGGATCTCCTCTTGCTTTAACCTTTTAGTCGTCCTCTCGTGCAGCTTCGTTGCGCTTCTTTGCTAAGAGCACCGGCGCCCAAAGAATCATCACATGCCCGGCGAATTCGTCACTAGCGGTGCCGCACGTTTATCGGAGCACATGTAGCACTTTGATTGTGTAACCATGCGTTTCTTTTTTCCCCGATTTGTCATCCTGTTGGTCTGCTCGTTATCTCATTATCCTATCAGTCAATCAGTCGTCACTCAGCATCTGTTTCCAACACACACACACAACACAACACACGCGTCTGCGAGTCAGCACCATTAGCTGGCGAGTCCGTCAACTGGCTTGCCGCCTGAAATTTGTCCAATTCATCCTTGCCAGTCGTAATCAATCAGCGTAATCCGCCGATTGTTCACGATGCGGTGTGACATGTCCCAAGGAGCACAAAAGGCGTCATCAACATACTGACTAAACACAAACATGGATAACAACGTTACACACTCCCAGTGCTCATTAACACGCTCAAAGGATGGCGTCAAAGCAGGCCGTTAAGTGACAAAATCATATCAAAGACAGCCTGGTGTGTGCGTTTGGTTTTGTTGGTGTACACGTACAGTAAACTCACAAGGCACAATATTAGCTACCGCTGCAGAATTCAATGAAAATAGAATTGGAAATTCTGCCTTAACAAATACAGTGACTCCGACTCAACTCAAACTCAGCAGTTTGACAGGTAGTGAACAGTTCTTCAAAAAAAAGAGGCTTCAAGATGTTCATATGCCACTCCCAGTTGAAGTTTACCATCAAACTAAACTTGAAAACAAAGAGAATTTCATGTTGTGTATTTCTAACTTTGCCTGATCCGAATGTCCGCTGGCTTATTGCTAACACACATTGCAAAACGACGTAGTTGAGCTATGGAAACTAGCATCAATGTCGCGGTATGCGTAACGCATTTCAGCACAAACGGTGTAGCAACAGACAACGTAGACAGAGAACACAACTAATATTACTGCAGGATTATGAGTCAGTGGTGAAACTCTTCTTCATGTCACGGAGCAGTAAACGGCAGTCAGTGTTATCAAAATCGAAAAAATACGAGGGCCCCGTCCTCCGATTCGTTCCTCTCAGCGGAACCAACAATCAATCTGTCCATCATCCGACCGTCGCACCTGAGATAACGCGCAAAGTTCCCAAATTGTGTCACACAAGATGACCACCGAGAATATTTCTATCCATTTTTTTTTTTTTAATCTCTCGTCTTCTGCTACATGTCCATTCCGAAAGGCAACAAGCAGTGGCGAGCTGTAGACGTCAATGCGTGGTGTGTCGGAAGGAATAAAAGATAGAATCAGTTTGGCGGAGGCAGGCTGATCAAAATAAGAATAGAATAGATGCCACACGACACAATGTCACAATGCACTTTTCCCTCTTGGAGAGTCACAACATCTCCATTTGCAATAAAATGCAATATGGCAGCCTATTACAATATACAAGGCTGCATTATTGCAGAGGAATAATTTATGAGGGCTGAAAGCTTATACTAGCATAAAATGTGAATTCAATATCCACATTATGACTCATAATTGGCCTTCGTTACAGAGCCTTAGCACGACTGCTGCGTGCTGGTGTATGCTGGCTAATTATTGAAACGCAGGTTACTTGAAAACAGGCTGGGAACCAAGTACATGGGAGGCACTGAACACTGACCTGTTTGGACAAAATATGCAGTTCATATTTAATATAAAGAAGTGATTACATTGCTATTAATTTCAATACATTTGCGCCATACGCTTTGCAGTGCGTTCTTTGCTTATGGCGCAGTTACAGTATGATGGAGCCCTTCTAATTCTGCCTAGTGGCTGTGCAAAAAATGACCAGGAAAAGTAATATTTGATATTTTTGCTTCGTCTCCTGGATAATTATTATTACCGATTCCCAATGGGGCTCGTGAAACTTGCTTAACAGTGTTATTGTCCTTAATGTATGTACACACACACACACACACACACACACACATCTCACATGGCTCCTACCCGGAATATATATGTAATATCAGGCTGGAGCTATAGGATCAGTGGGTATCGGAGAATTTTTAGGAGTACCGGGTGTGGGTGTGGATACCACCAATACCGGACACTGGTTTAACTGTATATAATACTGCATGTATGAATGAATAAGTGAGTGAATATATCTCCTTCAGTCACTATGATAGTTTCCCATGTCTTGGTTGTCTCCGAGCTGCAGGAGAGGAGGAACAACAACAACTTTCCTGCAAATGACGAATTGACAAATAATGACTAGAAACTGTAGCACTTTAAAAAATACTGAAAGCACTTTCCCACTTGCACTTTATAAGTTAGGCATTTTTGCCCCAGTTTTCATGTGAAAAGACTGATTTATAGAATGCTTTCATGTACTTGTTGATATGTCTTGTCTAAGTTTGAAGTGACCTGCCAAGGGACTACCAATGTGCATTAGCTGTATGCTAACTTGGGCATATTATTGTACTAGTGTTCATTGATGTGCATTGTCCCTTTTAAATAAATAAATGCATCATCTGGAAATATCAGATAGTAAAAAAAGAGTGTAGCCTACTGTACTTTTCTTAGTATGGAGCCAGTATAAATGGTTAGTAGACCCCAATTCTTCCACATACCAAAACCACCACTGGTGTTGTTTTTTTGTTTTCCTCTCTCAATACAGTGTATGTTTTGGTCACCCTCCATCAAGGTTTCAAAGGAAACCTTTTGAATCTCTGCAACAAAGTTGCTCACAGTACCTTTGCTTGTGTCAGGTTGTTGTGTCAAGATGTGACTTCCGCATCATCCATTTGCTCTCTTTTGCCCAAAGTCGTCGTCCTCAGATTTTCATGACACCCTGAACAAAATAGTGCAAGAAAGTAAATGAACACAAGATCAAATGCAGGCGTAAAATGAAGGTCAACAGCCACCACATCTATACAAAACATGAGTGTTTTGTATTTAGACGATGCATAAAAGAGTAGTCGTAGAGTAATCATGATTGCAAAAGCAGTAAAAGCAGTGTGCACATATTCTGTTCTTCTATTTTTATTCAAACTATGGTTAACTGAGCTCCCTGTGGTGATATTTATCTGTGATTGCGCTTTAGTGCTAAAGTATCTCAAAAATGTGGATCATGCTTTGCTGCCGTCACCAGCACATACTAACGTGCAGGCTTTCCTTTGCATGCAATTAATAAACACAAGGCCATTAACAAGCCTTATGAGCCAATATTGCTTCATTTGCAACTTTTCTTCCCCGTGATTGTGAGAATGTTAGCAGGCTCCCTCTGTTATTCTTTGCCGGGCAACCAAACAAAAGCCATGGAGAAAAGTGTACACCACAGACTGGGAGAGGAGAGAAAAAAAAAACAAAGGTTTTCTTCAACAGTTCAGCTTTGACGGCTGATGAAAGGGACGACTTTGACGACTGTATTTGTCAAGGATAGACGGGGGGGGAAAATGACTTATGTATGTGTGCTTAATAAGTGATGGATGGCGAAGACAGCCTTGGCTTTGTGCGTGCACGCGTCTCACCCCGCAATGCACCGTGCTTCACGAGAAAAGTTGAATTTTGACTTGAAAGACCCAAAGCAAGGCATTGTACGTTATTATGAGAGAAAAGACAGATGTAGACGTCAATTGTGCTGTGGTTGGAAAAAACAAATGTGTCACATTGACTTTTCACAGTATCTTGGAAAGCGTTAACTTGAGCTGTAAAAGAAACAATAATTGACATCTTGTTCATGGGTTGCTTTAAATTGCTTACGATTAAAATGGCCCAACTGAGTCAATAGGACAATTTAGGAGGACATTTTACCCCAAAAAAAATAAAAAATGAATGATTGTGTTACATTTGAACCATTTTTAGAATTAGCCCAACTGATCTAAACGTTTTGTCTGCTTTTTCCTGACTTAGTTTTTGTCACCTGCAAATTCTTGTTGACTTTCAAACTCCATCAGCATTGACAAATTCATTATATTGCCAAAGCAACAGCTCTTTTTAACTTCGCCAAACAGGCTTTTAAGCCCACTCAGCATCATTCTTTATTTGTTTATCTCCTTCTCCACAGAAGGCGGGCTGACACGGATCCAGACCCCCCAAAATAGAGCTGCTCTCATCCCACTCCGATTACACACACTGGTGTCACACACACACACACACACACTTGGAGGAACATTTTATATGAATGTTATGTACATCCAGTAAATGGGTATAACACGAATGCAAATCAAACTCCCAAGGGAACAAGTGCTTTTAGAAGGTCATAGCCCAAGTGATATTATATATACATATCACATTATATATTGATTTTGCATTACTAAACAACAACAGCAACATATAATACAAAAACAAAGTATATGTGACGTGCAGGTATTATTTTTGTGTACTTGTGGTTGCCGTCCTCAAGTTCTACATTGTAGTATCTGTGACTTTGAGTGTGTCTGGCCAGGCCTAACGAGTGACGTGTTGTCAGCTCAGGTTAGCGGCTGGCTGGTCACTAGCTAACCGTTAGCCAGTCTGTGTTTCGAAAAACAAAAACAGTCCAGTTGCCTTGATTCAAACTTTGCAGGCCTTTTTTGTTATCGAGCTATTCGATGAATCATTTCAGCTAAATTTTGGACTAAGTTTGAAATCAAATGCCTTCCTCAATGGTTCAGGCAAATTCTAGGCCTGTTCTTTTGTATATTCAAGCCAGGACCTGTTGGACATGGCCCATAAATAACGCCACGCATCACGAGGCGCTCCCACGTCGTACAAATGAGCCTCGGACATCATTTCTGGTGCACAAGGTCAACGTGGGTTTAAACGTGGCCATTATGGGAATTGGGCACTCTGTCACTTCAACTACACAATCAGGTGTGAGGAATTGTGTTTGCCTCCTGGCTTCTTTTATGCTCGCATCATCCTGTATATGGGTCAAACATCCAGTGAGCACAAGTGCGGTGCTGTCAAATGACCTCTTCATTATTGTAATATATTGTCATTGCAATGTAGTCACACAAGAAATCATCGCAATGTGTTATCAAATGCGCTGAAGATCACAAAAAAATTGGCCTTATTTAAAAAAAACAAAAAACCAATATAATCTTTTTTAACGAAAAGAACTGTTTTTTAACATATGAGAGAGTGGTACCACAGAGCTCATCAATCACATTTAGGCTTTCGTTAAACCCAGGAGTTGAATCCATTATTAAACAGCATGAAGCTAGATTTGTGTGTAATTTACAATCTGCCTCAGAGCAAGCAATTAGCACGGCGGTCGGTCCAGTTCACGTTCATATTTGGCACTAATCAACGTGAAATTCATAAATCTCCAAGTTGTGGTATTGATGTGCTTCCAGGCTAGTTGAGCAACACGCTAACTCTAATGTAGACACATTCGCTGAGAAATGTGAGCTCTGATATGTGATTTGTCTTCACACATATACAAAGTGACACATAAACCATATTATGCATCCACATCCGCACACTTGGTATCACAGACATGAGACTGCTCATGTGTGGCGTGCCATCTGTGTCGTGAACAAGAAGTCTTTGCGTTGCCCCTCCCCGAGGGTTCGCTTCTCATGTCCTCACGCACGCCGTCATGTTCTCCACCTTCTTCTTCTTTGGTGATGACATGAATGGTACTCCTTTGTGTGCCTGAAGTGTATCATGCGTGCGTCTCTACCCCTGGCAAGCGTGTTTATGCACTGCGCATTAATATGTGAAGAACTGTGCCTATAATGTCAGGAGAGTACTGCGCGTGAATAAAGAAAACAGAATTTCCTTAGATGTTGCGTCATGTAGTCCTTCAGGATCAATTTAAAGCTGGGTAAACATTACGCAAACAAAGGAGGACTTTGTAATAGGGAATCTTTTTCTGCCTATGTCTGGCTTTTTTTTTTTTTGCGAGGGAGACAATACGTGTGGGGCTGAACGGGAATTAATTGACAATTGGCAATTTTCACCGCAGCTATTTTGGCGAGTCAACGCAGGGTTACCTCCAGCATATTCGATAGCATTATTCACGGGCACGTTCCATTGAGGTGGGACAGGACACGAGAAATGAAGTTAGTAAATGACGGCTGTGTTTGGCTGCTGAGAAAGAAGCCTTTTGGGACGCAGCTAGGTGGAAACTGAGCCAGAAATTATGGTGGCCCATTCAGGTCCATTGATACCACCCGAGACTCCTTGGGCTGCTCTAAATATGCAAAGTTAACACATCTGAAGAAGGCTAATAAAATGTCATTTAAAACCAGTTTCAGTCAGGAAGTGGCTACGTCATCGAGACGCGGGAACTGGATTGACCCCCGCTTGCAACATCACATCAATATAAGATGAAAAGTGGGACGAAATGATAAGTTCCGACAACTCTCTCAACTCATCTCGCTTCCTGTTTGATGTCGATGGCTTACAGGAAGTTACGACGGGTACAAGCCTTCTCGATCATGCGGGGTCATGCAGAGGGCAGTTATGACGGCCTGCAGCCCAATCCCACGTAGCAGGCCTCGTTATCAAAGTGCTTATCTCTTCACCAAGACAATAATGCTCACTAAAGTCTTCCCCAGCATATTTGCGATTCGCAATTTGCAGCCTCACCTATTTGTAACGATGTTGACATGAGTTGAGGAGCTTCAATTAGAGAAAAAACTAATTCCTCTATCATTCTCATTTTCTCTCTCCAACAAACATGGACTTTTGAATGACCCACTAAAAATTGTCAAGATAAGTAGCAGTTCCTGTCATAGGACACGAGACGGAAAGTCAGTGACATCAAGCGGAACTTTGAAAAGTTCCTGGTGGGCCCGGATGGAAAACGTGATGAGATGGCACCCGGCTATTAAGTCTTTGCCACCATCCTGTGACCTCTGTTGGCAATTATCAAGTTTTTTCTGCGGTCCATCAATTACCTCCCTATTCGCAGCAGGGCTTGGTCCCTAACACTGTACAGGTTGTGCATGTGTACCTAATATTGTGACCAGTCCTTTTTGCACTGTATACTCACTTTTGGAGCACCATTTTTGTCATCCTTTCCCCCCCGAGAGCTGTCACAAAGATGAATGGCTAAGCAACAGAGCTGAGGATCTATCGATGGCGCCTTCAAAAAAAATAAAAATAAATAAATAATTTAAAAAAAGCCATACTGGAAGCAATTTAAGGCGTCCCAGGCAGGAAATAGAAATCTGATAATCCCTAATGGCTCTCAGCCACTCTGGACACCCTCCCCAGCCAATAGTTTCCCCTTTTTCAAGCACACCGCCTGTGAATTCTTCATTTGCTGAATCTCGAGAGGCGTGAGAACGCACAGTGTCCCAGATGTCGACGCATTGGCTTCTGCTGAGGGGTACTTTTGTACACAATCGAGCTCTGATTCCTTCAATCAGCAAAACACGGAAGCAGGGAAAAAAAACACGACTTTAAGATGTCATAGTCAAAGGAAATGGTTTCTCCCATTAGAGGGACGAAACGTTAGGATTAACCTTTAGCATCTGAGCTCTTGATGACTTTTCCTATGGGACTGAATGGGGTCAACACATGACACTAAAAAGCATGGTGCCCAGTGGATATGAAAATAGGCACACTCCTTGGGACTTCTAACACTTGTTGTCATGAGCACTAAAGATAGAATGGCACCAATGTCGACCCCGCAAGGAACACCTGCTACCCCCGCCTACCGACTACAGAGGATGAGGAGTCAAGCTTCTTTTCGGGCTCTATGGCGCTCAGTCCACCTGGTTCTTCTTCAAAAGTCTGGGCCGGATTTACAGCGTCACGCAGCAGAGTGGGGCACGAGGAGCGGGCCGCTCGCCAAACATCCGAGTGTGCAGACGCTCGCTTAAACAAAACACCTGTAGCGATGATTGCAGCAAACCTGGAGAGCTGAAACAATTCATCGAATAACTCAATTTAATTACAAAAAAACCCAAAAGAATGGGGTTGAGGCAGAATCAATCAATCCAGTCGCTTTATTGAACAAACTGTAACAAAATAAAGGCGTGATAAGGACAGTTATACATGAGCTGCTACGGCCATGAAAGAACGCCCAGGCACACGGTCATTATGCAGACTGGCAAATCTGAGGTCACAACACTCAAATTCGTTGACGCCCACGTCACTCGCCATGCCAGGCCCCACCTTTTACAGCCACACACACTCAAAGTCACAGATATCATCAAGTGGAACATGATGAGGGTGACCTCAAGTGGATAAAAATAATACTGCCACCTCACATGCACATTTTGATGTTTAATAAAGCAATTTTGTTTTACTTAATGGATTAATCAATACGATAATTGGCATCGTTTTAATTAAAATATTAATTAAAATATTTGATAGCTGCAGCCTTACATACACACTTTAATTACTTTTTTACTTTTTTTTTTATTTACAATTATAATCACAAATGTGATGTGTTGTGCCATACTTCTCCCATGTCAGAGAACAGATTCGCTGGGAGGAATTAATGTGAACGAAGCAAAATGTTTAAGAATACAGAACGAAGAAAAACAGGTGGGGGGGGGGGGGGGGGATGCTTTCATGATGTAATCCAATGGTGTTGCTTTTAGAGTTAAGTGTAAGCGTGTATGTTCGTGTGTGTGCACAGCATGTGTCTGTAGTATTTCATGGGCTGGTACACTAACTTTAAGAGGCAATAATGGTCCCACAGCACCATCTGTTGATTATAAGGGGCAACAATAGCAGGAGTACACATGGAGCTATTTTTATTTTCAGGAGTACTATGATTTAGGTGCTTTAGAGTGTGTGTGTGTCCCCCTCCTCTAATGTGATATTATAAATAAGACATTTGTTGCAAAGGAAGCAGAACATGTCAGCCAACACCCAATGGAAGATTTCTCACAGTTAGCATTGAGAGCAACAAGGGGGGCAATTACTAAAAATGTGACAAATTCACTCCTAACTGGAGTGATATGTTTTTTTTCCCTCCTCTATCGCAGTTTGTGACATTTTCAGTTTTCAGTTTCTCTCCTCTCACGCAGAAAAGCGCTCACGGCGTTTTAAATCGATACGTACTTATTGATTAAGGAACCATTAAAGTTTGAAGATTAGACGCAAAGGCGGTAACACGTTCCCTCGCTGGTTGATTACGAGCGCTGTAATGTCCTGAAATTATCGACTGGACCGAAGACGGTCACATCCCTGGAGCGGTTTTAAAAAAAGAAAATGGTGAGGGGGAAAAAGAAAAATGCTGGGGCGGGGGGGTAAATCAATGTTTATTTCACCCAGTGGATGATACATACTGTACAAAAGCCTGTAAAGAGGGAAAATCCATTTATTACATTAACAATACTGAGCCTTTTTACCACCTGCTGTTCTGCACGCTCACAACAATCCTAATTGAATTATATTATCATCAGCATAAAAGGCTATACATTTTCTTCTACTTTACAGGAATAATGGGAAAATATCTATTTGCCTACTTTTTATGTAAATTGAAATTAAAGTGCTCTTTTTTGGGCCTCCTGATAAGAATGTAATCTAAACAATTTTAACAATTTTATTCCATTGGCCTTTTTTTTTTAACGCACATACATGCTGCTCCTCCGCATCGAGAGGAGCCAGCTGAGGTGGCTCGGGCATCTGCTTAGGATGCCTCCCGGACGCCTCCCTGGCGAGGTGTTCCGGGTGAGGAGACCCCGGGGACGACCCAGGACACGCTGGAGAGAACGTCTCTCGGCTGGCCCGGGAACGCCTCGGGATCCCCTCGGAAGAGCTGGATGAAGTGGCTGTGGAGAGGGAAGTCTGGGCATCCCTGCTGAAGCTACTGCCCCCGCGACCCGACCTCGGCTAAGCGGTAGAAAATGGATGGATGGATGGACATGCAATAGATGCAAAAGCGTTTTCTCCCGCTCCCATTTACAAAACGGCAATTCATCAATTCCTTCGGAGGTTCCATGCCAGTGCAAAGGATGAAACAGGAGGGATCTGATTGGATGTCATGATGACATCACTGCTGCAGTCACCTTTTTTTCTGCATTGCACTGAATCAGCAGACGACTAAAAAAAATTTTTTTTTATGAATTTATTTATTTCTTTTTTTTTATTTATTTATTTTTTTTTTTTTTAAAAGTGGTCCATGCAGACTGAGCATCATATGATTTACAAGCACTGAGCAGTCAGCTTGCATAACAAAACAAGCATTAATGTGCCAACACATGTATCCCCGTGAGGAAACGTCACGTGACCACATTAACATGGAGGAACGCTCCCGAGGAGGACGCGCTCTGCCTTATAATTGCCGACAGCCTTCAAATCTGGACTCCTATTGAATTTCGATGCCTTCCTTATTAAGACAGCAGAGGGAAAGCAGCTCGGATATCCAGAGCCAGTCACCCGCTTTGATCGACTTTGCCCCTAATAGGAGTTTCACTCGCTCTCTTGCTTTTTTTTTCCATCTTTACTTTCTGCACTCCAACACTCCAAATGAGCAAAAGAGAGATGAATTACTGTTTGAAATTCACCTTAAACGAGGCATGAGTCTGGCAAAAAGACTTCAAATGGTCCTTATATAAAATATTTTTAAATCAGTTAATAGGTAAAACAGCAAAAATGTTGACCTTGAGCTTGACAGATATGCGATTTCTGGGGCCGATACCGATATTGGGGGCACAAAAAAAAAAAGCTCATATCTGATATATCGGCCAAAAAATGATAAATACACAAATTTTTCTAACACCCAAATTATGTTTCAACACTAAGAAACAGAACACTACCAAATTAAAAGAAGGAACTTTAATTAGAAACACTGTCAATATAAGGACTGTAAACCATATGCAGTCTTACATTAAATAATAGTGAACATAGGAATTAACAGTTGCATATATCTTTATTTCACAAAGATGCAACTCTCATGACGTTATAATGTTGTAAGGCGCTAGACGCTAAAGTGTAAGTTTACAAAGTCACACCTGATCATTCACAACACTGTACAGGTCAAGTCCGTCACCTAAAACATTCCGTGGATTGTGCCCGTGAACCTTATGAAGTGCTCGGTACAAATGTAAACTAAATGCAGTTAGTTTAAACCACTTGAAACCTCTCGGCTTTGAAGAGGATGCACAACCTTAACCACCGCTAGCTCATTCATCCATTAGAATGCACTTTAACACTACTTACGCCGACACAGACGCTATTGTTATTAAGCAAGTCTGCCACCGCACAAATGACAACAAATGCTCTGCGCACATGCTGCAATTAAGGCATAATGGTGCATATTAGCCATCTTGCCTGGAAGGATTTCAGTGCACCGCCATAACATCACATGCACATTTTTGTTGTTTAATAATGCAAAATCTGTTTTTATCCGGTTACTCGATTAAACGATGGGCTAATCGGTAGAGTAATTGATTCTAAAAAATATTGGAGCGTCTGGAACGTATCCCTTGTGATAAGCGGGGAGTTCACTGTACCGTATTCTTATAATAAAATTAAACACGGGCCACGAGATAGCATGCAATCTTTTCAATTAAAATGTAACAAAAGTTTAATGTTACATCACACTTTATTAACTTAATATTTTTTGTAAATGTCCCCAAAAAAATTGGCAGGCTATTTTTTTTTATTGTAAATGTGAATGTGAAAAGAAATCACCTTTTTATTTAAATGTTTTAAGGTCATTGCTGCAAGACATCACGCAGTTTTTAAAGGACAATTTTAGATATCACATTAGTTTAAAAAAAATGAAGACTGTGAAAACCATATAAATTTAAAAGCATCTCATCCTATCATTACATATAGACAATCGCCCCTGTGAATGGGGCCTTCTACAAGTTTAATTTGTTCCATGAACACACGCATAGCTATACACGAAGGAGACGGTCACAACTGTTCAGTAAGTTGCAGCAGTTTTTTGCAGTGGATACAGAATATATGCCTGTGAGAATTGTTATAGTCTGTCTACATGTGTTGCTGCACCGTTTGTGTTCAAGCATCTTTTGCCTTGAGGGTTATAATGCCACAACATTGATGCTATTCGTTAGCCAGTCTATGGCGCTTTGCATTGTGTGTTCGCATTATGCTCGAGGGCTTTCTAAGGCATAGCTTTGTGGTTTTAAATACGTGTAATTCTCTTGGTTTGATGTTTTGTTTGACAGTAAACTTCAACTGGGAGTGTTTTTAAAGAATTGTTAACTAACAAACAGCTTGTTTACAAGAATTGCTTACTATCTGCCAAACAGCTGCTTTTTGTGAAGCTCGCTGCCACCATCTAGTGTTCGTTAACTTAAATATTCTCAAGACAAAATATCGATTGAACGACAGCTTGTTTCTCTAAAATCTCTAAAAACTTAATTCGGGTCCACTGTGCTTTATATTTCTAACGACAAACTTAGGTTGTAATCAGAAGTCTTGTAAAATAGGGGCAAATATTTAAGTATACAACTATCATCCAACTATCATCCAATTTAAGTTTAAAGAAGAGATTCGGGTGAAAATAAATGCATGTAAAAAAGAAGTGAGGAATCTCAGTGAAGAAAATTTGCAAAAATGAAAAGAACACGAAGTAGATACATAAAAGGATGTTTGACATCTGTGCAAAATACAACTTTCTGACTTTTCAGGTGTGAGAAACACAATCGGCTTTGTTATAGTTTGCACTGCATCATACTGAGAGCTGTTGTTAACATGGAAGTTGCTTTTGAATGTTTTCTGACTAAAATGAACATTCTGTGGTCATTAACATCTTTGTAGATTTAAAAAAAAGAAAGAAAACATACAAGCTAACGTGAATGCAATTTAATTGGCAAATGGAGCACTATTAAGCAGTCTTGTGTTTGTTTTACCTTTGCAGTTTTCAGCGTTGCTTCCATACTGTAACTCGCTCTTTCTCCATGTTTCGCACTTCAACAAAAGTAAACAAACATTCACATGTAAAGTCCAGCGTTGGAGGCAGTACACGCAAGTCAGCAAAGGGCAAAAAAAAATAAAAAAATAATAATAATAAATCATTAACTTTCTGTTTCTATCCAGCAATAAAGCAAAAAATGATGAATACGTGTGCTCCTCACCCATGTGTCTTTGTTGTTATTTGTCGCCATTTGGACGCTTGACAGCGGCCAAAGTTGTAAATCCCAAAGGAGAACTTTATGTCATTTGGTGGCTTTTTATCAGTTGAATTTTTACATAAAATTGATTATACTGTACATGAGCCCATAAAGAGGGAAAGGGCGGAGGCACGGAAACGCAACGGGTGTCACACTGGTCTGATTGTGGACTTGATTGAGCAACACTGGCAGCTGGCAAAACCAGAGTGTAGCGACGACCGCTGGACAGGTGGGGAATTGCAGGGAGGCGACAACAAATGACTAAATTCAAATTATGCATCATAAAAACTTGAATGATGATGATCATCATCAATTAATAATTCATATACACTATGAAAACAATATTGAAATTTAAACATTCAATGAAATCGTCAATAAACGTGAAAATAATAAAGTATATCTGTATATTTTATTTTGTTGATTCAGGGAGGCACAATTGAATTATTGGATTAAAACTCAATTATGAATCTGTAATATTAAAAAAAAATACCTGATGACTCATTTATGTTTCTTACCACCGCACCAGTAGCGTGTGTGTGCGTGTGTGTGTGTGTGTGTGTGTGTGTTTTGTGTTTCCCGTATATTATATATGCTGTGTTTTTTTTTCTGTTGAAAACTTTATGTGTGCCATCTTGGCCTGTGGGACTCCCTGGAAGAAGAGCTCTTGTATCTCAATGGGACAATTCCTACAAGAAAAAAAATGAAAACAAAACATTTGAATTTAAATAAAAAATAATCAATGATATCCGTATATTTTATTTCACCTAAATTTTATCACTTAAAACTGGCGACCAGTTCAAGTCGTACCCCGGTAAAGGCTCTTCCTCACCCGAGACCCTAATTAGGAGAAGAAACACAGAAAATGGATGAATGGCTCTATTCAGTACATATCATATACAGGTATATGTGAAGTAAGCGAGTCTGCCACAGAGTTGTGCTTTTGTAGGCTAGAGTGGGTAGTACCTCATCATGGTCCCTTCCCTCTGGTTCAAATCAAAGGCATCTCTCGGCATCTTTTGTGCTCCATCATCTGCACCTCCCATCAGTGTGCATTTTTCCCTATTTTTATCATCACTTGCATCCACCTTCTTCTTCTCTTCCTCCTCCCCCTCCCGAATCAGGCCGCAGGTTTGAGAAGCGGATAAGGTCAGCGGAAGATAAGTGCAATTCGTATCCGTCTGGCATCTCGCTCGCCTGCAGATTGCTTCTGCCCGGAGTCACGTCAGCGGACAATTCACCTCTTACCCCCGCTTTTGTCGTCAATCTGGCTTTTCAAAAAAGGTCGACATCAATCCCAATGTGAGTGTAGTCAAACTACCGTGAGATAAAACGAATGTTTACTGACGTTGGCGAAACAATAAAATGTGCGGTATGAGACTGTGAAATTAATTTGCAGTAAATATAGTTTGGTATCTAAACAGCCATCCATCCATCAATTTTCTGAGCCACTTCTCCTGCTGGCGTGCTGGAGCCTATCCCAGCTATCATTGAACTGTGAGGCAGACGCTCTAGTCGCCCACCGTGCCGCCGGTACCTAAACAAACAGTTATAAAAGATTACATTCAAATGTTTTGAACTGAAAGGAATACAATTCAACAGTCCTTAAGATACTGTACTAGATTTTTAAATCATTATGCACAGTTTGAACATTTAATGTAGTGATTCTTTCGCATACCACTTGAGGAAGTCCACACTTTGAGAGTCACTGCTCGACACGATTCATGACAAAACCTGGATGCAATGTTAAATAGTAATGGTTGCAGAATCTGTGGGATGGACACAAGTTCAAAAAGATTCAACGCAAACTCATTGATATTATTGAGCAAAGTTAAATACAACTGCAATGTATTTAATAAATGTGCTGCACTGGATTAAAAAAAAAGAAGTGGTGTAGCCACTATATAAAGCCACTATAAAAGTATGCACAGTTTGAACGTTTAATTCAGTGATGCTTTCGTGTAGCACTAGAGGGAGCCCACATACTACTACAATGTTAACTAGTTATGTTTTCAGAATCTGTGGGACAGAGTCGTCAAAAGAAAACAAAAAACAAAAACAGCATTTCCCCTTAACGCCTTCTGCTAGCTCAGTTGTCAAAATATCCTTTACATAAGCTAACATGTAAACGACGTGTCTTATGTGATGTGTTAACGATTCAATTCTTTTTGCTTCCACCTGTTGTTTCGGTTGTGTCATTTTCCAAAATAAATGACACACTTACCCTTCCGCGGCATAAAGCGCCTCATTTGCCGCACGGTAAGCCATCGCACATTACACAAATAAGCATTCCCCCTCCTGAATTGCACGTAACAAATGAGTTTAAATGAGGCCATTTAGGTGTAAGTGTGGCACTTCATCATTTTCCACCGCAATCATTACCGGGGCCCGACGCACAAGTGGCTAGCTCGCTGAATTATGCATGTTTGTTTGTTGCTTTCATTACGCAAGATGACGTCTGAGGCGGAATAATGGAGGATTTCCGAGTGTTATTATATGGCGCTTGCTCATACTTTCCACTTAGAGAGATGATGAGCACTTTGGGGGCCTCTTTGCGCCGCATGAGCTCGATTGTCACGCGCCGCTGAGATGAGCTTCGTTTTCTTATTTCTGCACTTGCATGTGTCGTTTGGGATCCAGCTGCAGTCAACAATCCGTAACTGGGGAGAAGAAGAAAAAAAAAGACCATGACAAGATCAAAATGCTTCTAAAAAAAACAAGTCACACTTATTTACTGTATGAAGAGCCATAACATTCACCCCTCACAAACATACACACACATAAAACACTCACCCAAATACTTTTTTAAGTGAGTGGGACAGGTTTTTGGGTGTGTGTGAGAGTTTTTTTTTTTTTTGGATGTTTGTTTGCATGAGGTTTTTGTGTATGTTAGAGAGGCTTTTGGGTGTGAAGATTTTTTTTTTTGGTATGTGTGTGAGAGGTTTTTGAGTGTGTTAAGAATGTTGCTATGTGAGAAGTGGTTTGATGTGTGTGAGAGTTTTTGTGTGATAGGTTTGTGTGAGTAAGAGTTTTTTGTTTTGTGTGAGTTTTATCGTTTTTTGGACACGTGACATTTTGGGAAGTGAGAGGTTTTTATTTGTGCGTGAGACGATTTTTGGCGAAGGTTTTTGTATGAGTGTGAGTTTTTGTGTGCCGGTGAGTGAGAGGTTTTCTGGTAATGTGAAAGAGATTTTTGTGTACGTGTAAGAGATCAATGTTATATTTTGCCTACACGGCAACTCACACCAACATCTTTTCATTTACTTGAAAACTTTTTGCACTTTTTGATTTGGCTCTATATTGGCTCTAATTCGATTACGCATGTGTATTAATGCAGCTTGATGAGAAAAGCTGCTTGTCTCACGCACAGTATGATCAACGCGCGTGGCTTGGCGCCTTCAGGCTTGTCAGCCAGTCGCCAGAATTCCCAGCAGGACTCTGGAGGCCCGCTGTTAGCCTCTACATCCACTTCTCGCTCACGGGAGGAAGCGCCGGGACTGCCAGATTGTCCGTAGAGAGCTGCAGAGCCAGCATCTGCGTGCACTAGTTACGTTTTGGCTACGTCTCAAGACAAGGCGTGGAAATAACACTTAGCTCCGTGTAAGAGAGTGCAAGCACGTGTTTTTGCAAAAGGAGTGCAAGGATTTTAATAATGAAGCAGCAAACAAAGGACCATAAGACGATTCCAGCTATTGTTTCTTTCTCTTTTTCCTTCACTTCACGCACTCTTCTAGAGTATAACATTGCTGCTATTGGCTCTTTTCTTTCTTTGTGCCCTTCTACAACCTTCCATGACATTAACACACCTTGCTTTAAAGTCAAGCAAAGCTGCACAGAAAGACTGAACTGTAGCGCTCAATTCAGCGAAAATGCAGTAACATGATTTATGGATTGAACACAAACGGTGAAGCAACACATGAAGACAGATAATACAACAATACTCACAGGCATACATTCCTTAGTCTGTGTGGTGTGGAAAACGACTATTATTATTACTGAGGAGGTGTGACATCACCTCTGTCTCCATGTTTGTCTGTATTATATTGCCACCAAGGCAGCCAAGGCACGCACACTAGAAGGAGCAGCACACACACACACACACACACAGACACACGCGCACACACACACAGGTATAAAGTCATGCAGTTTTGCTGATTTAGTCAGAGATAGATGGCCCTACTGCTGCAAATTTGATTGTGTCTTGTGATCCTCCTCTTAATGTTATGGCTCTGTGCTACAGTGCCACCTGCTGACCATCCTTGGAATTGTGTATTGATTTCAGACTGCGTATTCTCCAGACATAACACACGTGCAAGGCAGGAGATGAGCCATTTCATACTGTGAATAGCTTCAGAACACGCCGCGTGCTACTTGAAGATGCAAATCGAGGTGGCGGTGTCATGCCAGCCTTGATTGGAACACATGGACAAACACATCAGAGCTATTTTGGAACTATGTCTGCTTAGAACTACTAGCATCTTCATCTAGAAAGAGCTGTGAAGTAAGTGATTATATAACACTAATCAACTAAGCATTGAATTGGTGAGCTGAATCTGAACCATGCACAATGGGGCCTTTAAATCATGCCGCATGCTCTCTGTGCTGACATTGCCGTAAATAACATCCTCCAGGAGGATAATTTGTCCAATTAAAACAACACGCCGCCTTGGCGTATCAGTGCGATGAGCCAGACAATTCACTGTGATTGTGTCTCATTAGGCCTAATTTGCAGACGCGATACCCTTCGAGTCTTTGACTAATGATACCTGATCTCGGCAAACAATGGATGTCCTGTGGAAAAGTTGCTGTGAGATGGAAATATGTCTCATGTCGCAATGTGTTTCAATATGTCTGCAAGCTGGAAGGCTTACTGTCAATATACTCTAGATATATAATGTTCTTTCTCCTGTGTTTTTCCCCATTTTTTTCATTCAGAATTATTGAAAGTGCAGAAAATAAATACAAGTGGAGACAGTATAGTATACAGGAAACAGTTGTGCAGTTGTGGACTGAAAAGATTCATCGAATAGCTGGATTGAAGAAACGGTAATAAGATAAACAGGCAATTAGCATATTCCTTCATGAGGCTTCAATGGCCACAAGTGATGGCCAGGGATTCAACTCGCAACCTGAGCCAACACTCTCTTTGGCTGACACAAATGTCAGTCACCAGGTCAGGTCCCACTTTTTTAAAGCCACGCACACTCAAAGTCACACATCAGACAGTGTAAAATGTGATGATGGCGACCCCAAGTGGACATACTAACACCTGCACCTCATTTGCATGTTTTATTAGTATTGTATTAGTATTGTTGTTTAATAGTGTAAAATCCATTTTTATCCCATTACTTCAACAATCAATGGGAATAATCTATTCCAAAAACATTCGATAGCTGCAGGCCTAGACAATAGGCAATTTCTTCCACTTTTTTATTATTTTCTTTTATTTAATTTTTTTTTTTTTTAGCATATGACCACTTGTGGCAAAAGTACAGGTCGTTGTGTAGACTGTAAAATAAGAAGTACTGATTCCCCTTCTTGACTGAAGAAAAAGTTTAAAAAGTACTTAAGTAAAAATGAATTTTCATTAATACACATCCATCATCCATCTACTTTTTTTTATAATGTTTATTTTTGTTCGTCTATCTGCTGAACTCAACTTTATTTACAGAGCACAACGATAATAATAATAATAATGAAAATTATAATCATAGCTACATAATAATAGAATAATACAGTAGAAACAGCTGTGTATGATGCAGTTCAGTTCTACAGCACTGACACAATCATAAACAAATATGGTTAAACCAATACCTATTCATAAAACTATTTAAGAGACTGGTGAGGTGTTTTTAAAAAAAAAAAAAACTAAATCTGGAGCAATTATTTGTAAAACATTTACAAAATTGCCCCTATAAGGTCACTTACAATTAAAAAAATAAATAAATAAATAAAAAATGTAAAAAAAACAGCAGATGGCAGCATTGACAAACTAACTTGAAGGCCTGAAACAAATGGCAGCCTCCTGAAGATGAGCTGACAGAAAGAAAAAATTGATGTTTTAAAGGACAACCGTGAGGACAACAGTATTGTTTTATTGGTTCAGGGATTAAAGCTTCATGTGAGGACATAAATTAGATAAAGCCATGCACCTTCACTCCTCTTTATGCATGTGATCTTGTCACCATCACGTCTTCTATTCTGACTTGGACTGTACGTGCGTGTGCACCCATGGGGTATAATTACGATAAAACAAATGCATTGAATTAAACCGTCACGGTCCTATATGTGCTTTCCACAACGACAACAAGCCTCAGTACACTCAAGAATCCTCTCTGCGTTAATCCCGCTGTGCACATGTGCACTCATTCCTGATTTTTGCCTTTGTGTGTGTGCATGCTTGTGTGTGCGTGTGTGTGCGTGTGCCCTTGACGGCCCCCTCAGTGTGTGTGTGTGTAAGCTTTTGCGTGTTTTTATGCATGAGCACATCAGTGCGAGGGCCTCTCCCCTTTATCTGCACCCGTACACACGCCAAGAATCGGGGTCTCTGTGGGACCCGCGCGCGCGCACACACACACACAATGGACATGATAATTACATGTGAGATCTTGCCCTGTTGCACCTTCTCTAACTCTGGAGGAATTTCAAGGTCGAATGGAATCTTTTATTTCAAGGATTTAACCTATACAGGGTGCATAAATACTATATGGGACTTCGCACCAGCGGGAATTTTGGCCCAGTCCTCCAATCCAAGGCTTTCTTATTCTTCTGGCATGATGTGATTTTACGTTCCGGTGCTCTAACTTTCTTTAAATCCACTGCTTTTCCTAACTGGATGAAGGTCAAATGACGATATTGGCTGAAGGGAGTGAAAATGATAAAAAAAAAAAAAAAATTGGCTGAGCACACGGCCCCCCGCCTCCAGGTTGGATTTGGCTTATTTGAAGTAGAACGTCACCTGTTAGGAGGTGTCCACACGGGATCACCTTTGTATGCATGATTTTCAATGTCCATGTTGAACATGGAGTTAGCGGTCTGCACCTCAATGTGAATCGATCACCGAGAGCACTTCAGACATAATGTGCCCATTTCATTTAGTCCTGAAAGTCTCTTGAATTATTGACTAAGCAATTGGTCATACAGAACTCTATCAATGTGTGTGGGGTTCTTTAACTGAAAAGGTCCAGTTCACATGTGCTAGAATCCCAGTTCACTTAATTCAGCAATGCAGAAAATCTGAAATTAAATTAGACCTACAGTAGTTCTACAGTAAGTAATGTATGTATAAATCTATGTATGTGGTCTATGTGTATTTGTACTTATCTATGTAAATGTGAGGATTGCACATAACCAGTAAGCTCCAGAAATTTTAGTCTTTTAATTCTTCGCAGACGCTAAAGAATATGTGCCCGTGAGTATTGTTATATTATCGGTCTATATGTGTTTCTCCACCATTTGTGCTCAAATATCTGTTGCTTGAAGGGTTATAACACCGAGACACAGATGCTATTGTTAGCCCGTCTATGGCGTTTTTAATTATTTGTTAGCATCAAGATAGCACACAATGTGTTTCAGTATATTCATATTGTATTTTTTTTTGTACTGCATGTTGGAAATAAACATTCAGTCTGAAAAAACTATCCCAAAAAAAATTAACAAATATGTCAGTTGTGTAAAGGCAGACTTTTTAAGTTTTGTATTATCGGTTATTATTATTAGTATAATCTTGCATCTAAACATAAAATTCCCTCACTTTATAGCTATCGTATATACGCCTCCTGTTCGTGATAGGAAGAAATTGATTTTTTTTTGTTTGGTTGTTTGTTTGGTTTTTGTTTTTTTGCATTTATCAACGCGGGCGTGGCTGCCATGGCCGCCTAAGGCAGTGGCAGAAGAGAAGGGGTCTGTAGCCACGGTCTTCCCGGGGGCTTGTGGATGCGCCAGTGATGGATGAAGAGTGACAGATCGGGGTTAGCCGCCAGGGGAGTCCATTTTCTTTGCAGTGTACGCTGCCATATAGCGAGGGGAGAGGAAGGCGTGAAGAGAAGAGAACCCCTCCTCTCCTTCTCCTGCTCCTCCTCCTCTTCCTCCCTCACTCTCTCTCTCTCGCTCCACTCCGGTGCATCAGTGAGCTTCAGGCGGCTCCACGCCGCATTGACGCTGCTCCATCCTACTCAACTCACACACCGGGACGAAAACAGTGGATGCTATTTGCACTGGATTTTGGATCCTGTGATATGCAACACATTTCCTCCTCTCCTTTTCGCTTAGTCCAATGAGGAGGCGCTCCCCACTGCCCGGTGATGATGAATGCAGATGCAGCACGGTCACACATTTGGATGTAACCCACAAGTTTGCGCCTCGTGAATGCAGCGGTTTGTTTGTTTGTGTATTTCTTGACTGAGAAAGTGAGCATTCTACGCTGTCTCCAACATGGATGTTGACAGAATGGAAGAGCAGCAGAGTACATGAAGGTGCACTTTCTGGATTTCCAATTCCGCAATTCCCCGCACGATGCAGATCCTCTCACCCGGGATGTTATTTGTGTTATTTCTTGTCCATGCACATGTGTGTTTGTCCATGAGAAACAATGGGCACATAAAGGAGGACGTGAGCGCACACCCCGCCAGGACTTCCAGCGGGTCACCCCAGAAGAGTCGCCAAATTAAAGCCAGAGACCGCGCCACAGGTGAATCCCCGGTGGAACTGCAGGCAATCGTCCGAGGGACCTTCAACTCCACGCATCCGTGGAAACGAGGGGTCACGGGAGAAGTGAGGCGCTTTGCGCACAACAAGCACGACTTGAATAGGACAGTGACATCTGCGGGGGATGCTGTCTCACATTGGGACCTGACGCGGCACCGTAGTAAGAGGATAAAGTTGAACGGCGGGCTGAGTAGCGCGGGCACGCCGGCAAGTGGACACCACAATGCGCCTAAGCCCTCCTCAACGGGAGGTGGGGGGCCCACGGATGGAGATCGACACAGGAGGGGCACAAAAGAGGAGAAGGCTTGGAAGAGGGGGAGAACCCGGCAGAACAAAAGCTACGGGGCTCTGGCTCAGCCTCACGCGTCGCCATGGGAACCCATCCCCAAGCCCGTGGCCCTCACATCCACAGACGCGCCCTTTGACCTCTTCACCAGGAGGCCCGAGCTCTTCACGTTCCGGGAGGAGAATCCCTGGGACGCCACGCCGATCACGCCGCCCGGCTTGCAGGACTTCGGGGACGAGATCAAGAACCCGTTCTACCCGGTGACAAGCGAGACGTCGAGCGCTTACGCCATCACCTGCGTCTCCGGGGTGATCTTCCTGGTGGGCATAGCGGGCAACGTCGCCATCCTGTGCATCGTGTGCCAGAACTACTATATGAAGAGCATCTCCAACTCGCTGCTGGCTAATCTGGCAGTGTGGGATTTTGTGCTCATCTTGTTCTGCCTGCCCATGGTGGTCTTCCATGAGTTGACCAAGTCGTGGCTTCTGGGGGAGTTCACCTGCAGGGTGGTGCCATACATGGAGGTAACGTTGTGCCATCAATCTTTATGGTTTTACTGTATTATTGGTTATCAATTGGTTATCACGTTGGCCTCACAATGAGGCTCTGGGTTTCAATCTTGGCCTTCCTAGCGTCCTCCCACATTCCATAACCATGTACAGTATGTTAGGTTCGGTGGAAACTCCAAATCAGTGTTTCCCAACCGATACTGAGCCAAGGCATACTGTTTTTTATGTTAATAAAATCTCACAGCACACAGCTAAACAAAAATGTCACAAAATGGGTACAGTGGTGCTTTGAGATACAAGTGACGCAAATTTTAGGTACGAGCCCTGTACGGTGGCAACAAGCAGCAGTTTGGCAGTTAGTGAACAATTCTTCAAAATAAAGAGGCTTCAAGCTGTTTATTGTCACTCCCGGTTGAAGTTTACTCAAACAAAGAGAATTACAAGTGTATTTAATCAAACCACATAACTGCCTAGAAGTAGGCAGTTAAAGCTAACACATAATGGGAAACTCCATAGAGGGGCTGACGAATAGCAGCCGTATCTCTGTGTTATAAGCCTTCAAGCAACTTATATTCAAACACAAATTGTGGGGCAACACATGTAGACAGACAATGTGACAATAAAGTCATAAAGCTGCCTCATGCAGTCGGTGCCTCTGACCACAGACATCTTGCTCTGTCACGCAGCAAAATATAATATCAGAAAGAAAGGTTATATGAGGTTATAACATAGAATACATTTTATAACACAAGTGAGGATGTATTAGTTTGCACTCTGTACCTGACAGTGCAGCTCTGCATTAGGATTTGGGACTTTGAGGTGGGTTTCCTTAAATGGCCAGAAAAATGCATAGAAACTGGTTTAGGATATCAGCCAATAGAAAGAGACACTGATTTGTCACCTGCAACTCATGTGAAGCCTCACCTGGCCTCAAGGTACAAGACACACAAATACAGACAACCCCTTCCCAAAATAAAGCTTGGGAGCACACCTGCCACACCTACAGACGACTTTTTCACACAAACACAGTCAATCTAGGACTCTGCCATTTGTTATTTCCGTGCACACAGACAGCCACCTTTGAATGACAGGTTGTTTACACCATGTTGATTCCTTCCCCTTTGTGCGCTCGCTGCAATTCCATCAGCGTCACCTGACAGGAGACGCTCCCTTTTGTATCTGGAGCAGGTGTTTTTAACGTGAGGGAGCTTCATTTTTGGAAAGGGCCATCATCATAAACTGCCTCGGGATGGAAAGCAGATGAAGGCAGGTTTAAAGGCTTTCCTCCTGAAATGACAACAAACCCATTTGGTTAAGGACGCAACCAAAGGATATCAGGATATGACTGAGTATGCTTATGCTATTGTCACAGATACATTAATACACATAAAATGCATTTGTTGGCTGTCACATGCATAACCCCTGACTGTAAGGCAAGTTAAGCCAATCAAAAGCCAGATGAAAGTAATTGATGGAAAAGGCACCATGACAACAAGCAATTTCAGGAAACTGTGTAATGGTCAACCCTGAATATAAAGTTCACAGTACAAAAAGAGTGAATGGGAGTTTGTGTGCATGCGAGTCAGAAAGTCAGCTTGCAATGTTGCTTAAGGTTATTGTCTCTCAGTAGACACTACAGTAGACACATAACTCAAATTCAGTGTGATGGAATGTCAGCATCTGGCCACAAAAACCTGACGACACGCGAGCCCAACCACTGACAGCCCCGCTATGCTGCCTTCAGTGAACCTGGTTTTATTTGGCGTTCAATAGAGAGGTGCGAAAAGCGCATCAGAGATTTGGGCTGGAGCCAGCCTGTATTATTTCAGATAAGCTGTGTTGTCATGCAAATGCCAGACAGTCGTGCACAGAGCAGCACATTCGTATGAGGGGCCCTTAGGGACATAATACAGGGATAACCATTACACACACACTACTGAAATCCGGTCGTGTAATATTTAATATTAAGTGTAATATAGACAGATTTTTAAGCATAGAGCACACCGTACTAGTAAGACACACCAACAAACATTTAGCATTCAAAAGCATAATGACACAGTTGTTTACAAGTGTATAATAGAAGTAAACGCCCAGTGTCTTATTGCCTTAAAACCGCAATGTCACACATGGTCACGCATTCTTTTTGAAACTACAGTAAGAGACTGATCCCTTTGGATGAATCGGGGTGGGGTGTTTTCCCCCTACGCACACGCTTCTTTCCATCTGGCTTAATGCTAATTGTCTCTCCTCATCACGGAACACAAATCTAACAAGTCCCTGAAGGTGAGTGAATTCCAGAGTGAGTTCTCTGGCAGTTGTACTCGATCATCAATGGGGTCACATGTCATAAAGATACACTAAGCTGATTTTTTATTAGGACTTCATGAGGTACACCTACCCTATAAGACCCAATATAGGTGGTGAATTAAAATACCTGAAATAATGATCCTCAATTAGAATTGACACTTGCAGGTACACAACATTCCGCCATAGTGGATTAGATTTTGTGTGGCAATGAAAAACTCATTGTTAACTGCATCTCAGTGAGCTCAAGTCAAAGCATTGTGCTCTGACTGTTATGGGACACGTTTCTTTATCAACTGCCTCAAGGCTGATTGCCACCCTTTCACATTAGATAGGACACCACTTGTGAAGATATATGAACTGTGTGTTGAGTAGATTCCTCTGGCCTTGTCGGCAGGATTTGAAAGTAAAATACAACAACAATCACGGCAGTCAGTTGCTTTTAACTTTTAAGTTAAATACATTTGCATTTCATTTTCATCTTCAGGAACACAAGGATAGGTGATTGACAGGTGTGGAGCGTGCTTTTCGTGCGTCAACTCCCGCTTCTGTGCGGGCCCTGCTGGGTTGTACTGCACCCCGCCAGGCCGCCTCCGCTACGCTACAGCGGACCTCCGCGAGGAGGGGGGGCAAAGAGAAAACCGGCACACTGATGCAGCGCCAGAGAGGGAAGACTCTCTGAGAGAGTGAGATTTATTAAAAAGGGCCGCAAGGAGCTGCAGAGGAGCCGGGGGTAAAGACCCACCGAAATGGTGGGCATTCGTCAGCTTGACACGTTCCCATTGGCTGACTTTGAGGGATGACAATCACAGTTTTGCCTTGTGTAACGCTCAAGCAATCCTAGTTTAGTACAAGCTTGTATATCTAGTTAACCATCATGTCTGCGCACACACATGCAAAGTTAGTGGGGCATGCTTATCCAGCAGATGGGTGGAATGGCCTTCTCCCCACTGATCGCTGCCCGCGGCTGTTCTCCCTGCATCAGCTATCTGTGATTAGACAAAAGCCTCAGGGGAACACACACACTATCGCTCACACACACAGTAAGTACAGTGTTGAAGCATTTTTGCAGCACGCAACCCAGCTACACTATATCTGATGTCGCGCCCTGTCTGCGTCGCGGCCTCCCGCTATTGATTGCTCATTGGAGGGTATTTAAACAATTCAGCTCAGCGGCTGTCCATTTGCCCACACATTACAGACGTTATTGTGTTTTTCAATGAAGCGACAAGCCCACACAATGTGACGCATAGGCCTATTATTAGTAGCCAAATTGATCATTGTGAGAGTACTACTGTGAAATATTCATTCGGTGATTTGCGTACTTCAGTCAATTGATTGAACAGCGGCATGGACAGGCCAATAAATGAGGCTCTGTAGAATAGTGCAGAATAAAGTTGAAAAGCCCATCTGTCCGCTGCGACACCTCTAGCACAACTCCAACGACCTGGAAAAGTCACTTTTCCAGCAGCTACGCTCAAGACTGGAAGGCAAAGGTATTTCTTTTTCATATCCAATGGAAATATGCCCCAGACCGTGATGTAATTTAATGGAGGAGGAATTTATTGTCCAGAAGAATGTGCCTGGGAGATGCTATAAAATGCAAGGAGCGGCATCACTAAATGGGGCTTTTGATATTTGATCTCATGAGAGGCTCTACTTATGCTAATTATTGTATTTCACTTTGTTGCACACTGCTAGAACCCTCAAGGCAATTCATATAAAACATTATTTGGCATGTAATAAAATCTTTAGCGGCTTTCTCCAGAAGCGTGTGATGGTGTGTTGTAGGGGTTGAACGACAAAAGACTTTTTTGGGGTGATTCTGATGTGATGAAAGACGGGTCAAAGTCGATTATTGGTCGATTATTGGTCGATTATTGGTCATTTTTCATCACAGCAGAACCTAGGACTATTTTAAGACGAGTTGCAATCAGAATAAACGAAGCTAGGCTAGCCAACCTCTATTCTGAACCACAACTTCCTATTTTCATCGTCTCGGACCTGTGCAGACTGTGTCGCTTTGTAGACTTCGCATTTCACTGATCCTGGAGTTCGTTATATCGTCCGGAGATGGCAGTAGACGGGGCGAGTCGAAACTCCTGTAAATTGGCCGACGGCTGTTCTCCCTGCATCAAGCTATACTTGCGTCCCGTTTTAATAAAACCTTTGATATAGTGATAAAAAAAAAAAAAATGAAATGAAAGGCGATACCATTTTATTTGAGATGCCGCACAGTCAAAAGAAGGCCATGCGAGTTGACCCATTCGAAGACGACACACCCTGGCTGGCAGATTGATGTTATGGTCTGGTGAAGACTCAGTCTATGGCAACACACACACACACACATACTGGGTGTGTGTGAAAGTGTGTTGGGTGTGCACACTATCCCCATTCATCATTTGAGAACTCGCATTACAGCTGACGGCGGTCACATGGCCAAACAGGCTCCACCAGTGCTCGTTAGGAGCCAATTAATAACGTGCAGCCTTTGTGGCACCGTCACACCAGACCTTGAATCAGGGAGTTAATGACCTTTTATCAAATAAATCCACAGTGGGACACCTGCATCACCCGCTGCTCATATAAATGACCACAACATAAAAAATAACATGTTGCAGGCATATTCCAAGCCTAATTATAGAATCCGGCCTTCATAATGGAGCAGTACTGAGCTTGGATATAAGTCATTTATGAGAAATTTTGCAACTCAAGTCAAATTCAAGTCGAATCCTTTGCCCTCTTTTTTGAGCTGCCACACTCTTACAGCAGACTGAGTAATACCTGCCTAATAATAGCGTATAAATTATACATGAACCAAAATTACTGTTTAAATATGGATGTATAACCAAGCCAGTTCCCAACTTCCAATGAACCTGGGCTGGTCAAGAGGTAGAATTGGAATATCAACAAAGTTAATCACTTGTTACGGCTCATTTCTCTCTACTTTCCATCTCCAGTCTTTTCCCCTCCTTCTTCCTATTTCTATTCTTCTGTCGCTGTTTTCCCTGCCTCATCTGCATGAAATCCCATCCCCGAACACGGCTTTGTCACGCCACCAGCCCTGACTTTTGGACTCCTCTCTCTCTTTTAAATCTGCCCCACTCCCCCAGAGAACAAAGTTTGTTTGTTGTGCCCTCGCGCGCCGCCCTGATACACTGATCAAAGCTACTCCTCCGTGGCGGTGTTTAAAAGACACTCGTCCGGTGTATTAGCATGCTGCCACACGTGGGAATGAAGATGCCATGAAGGAAAAATTTGCGCTTGCATTGGCCAAAGACAAGACATACCATACATGTTGGTGGGTCCCAAAATGTGTGTATGCTGTTCTTAAATTCCAGATGACCTTTCCTAATTATCCTGGCTTTTGATTTGTCAAGGGAAAAATATTAAGCCTCTAGTAGACAAAGAGACAGTTGAAATATAACCTGATGGCTGGTCTAAGAAGTGTCTGGCGAAGTCATATATGCACACATGAACAGGCAGTTATCATCTCCCTTATGCAACTTGTCCCCCCAACCGTAGACATCTTGCTTTGTCTCACAGAAAAGTGATATAATATTAGGGAGAACTCCTCACAAGGTTATAAAACAGAATACATTTTATAAGGGCAAAGGCATATTTTCCTAACAGGATTCCGGAGGTCATCAAACATGCATGTGTGTGCGCAGCATTACTCATCATGCAGTGCGTGTGTATTCATACATCCATCTCCGTCCAGGAAGTTTGTGTTTCGAGAAGCAAAGCCGGGGCTCACTGGGGCCATCTGGGATCCTGGCTGCCGTAATTAAATTTCATATGACGGGAGGGACTGTTGGGGGGGAGTAGCGGCGATGGTGGGTTATGTGTGAGGAAGGGATGTTTAATGTCGAACAAGAGAGTGAGGAAGTAAAGTCATTGGGAGAAAAGCCAGAGATGGAATGAAGAGGATGTTGGGAATAAGGGGGAGCGTGTGTTTTGGCAGGTTTGGTGCTGGAGGCCAGTTCACGAGATGGTTCGTGCGAGGACACACAAGGATACACACTCCAGCTGCTGTAGAGGAATACTTTGCACGGTGCCAAACTGGCTGTTAATCCAACAGATCCTTTTGCATGAGGAACAATCCTTCTCATGATCTTAAATAGCAGCCTGCAGCCTTCTGTTGAGTGTCAGACATCTTCACCCCGTCTCTTTATTTAGAGCCTGTTTGTGTGTGTGCTGCGAGGAAATATACTTTCTCTTTAAGATACTGCCAAGTGGAGATGAATGCATCTGCTCGTTGTTATCCCATTCCCAGTGAAGAATGGGAATGTGACAGGCTTGACTACAAGTTCAGAAAGTGTTTCACATCTGTGGCGTTTGTCAGATTAGCACTTCCTTTCCTCCGCCGCCTCCCGTCGTCCTGGAGGAACAATGCGGTGGATAATGGATGCTGGCTTTAATGTGACGTTAATCCTCTCTGCTCCTTTCAGGTGGCTTCCCTGGGCGTGACAACCTTCACCCTGTGCGCGCTTTGCATCGACCGCTTCCGGGCGGCCACTAATGTGCAGATGTACTACGAGATGATCGAAAACTGCACCTCCACCACGGCCAAGCTGGCCGTCATCTGGATCGGGGCTCTCCTCCTGGCGCTGCCCGAGCTGCTCATCCGGCAACTGGTGGTCGAAGACGCCGAAATCCCAGACGAGCCTCCCGTGGAACGCTGCATCATCCGGATCTCCACGTCCCTCCCGGATATGCTCTACGTGTTGGGGTTGACCTACGAGGGCGCGCGGCTGTGGTGGTGCTTCGGCTGCTACTTTTGCCTGCCGACCCTCTTCACCATCGGGTGCTCGCTGGTGACGGCGCGGAAGATCCGACACGCTGAGCAGGCCAGCGTGCGGAGCAACAAGAAGCAAATCCGCCTGGAGAGCCAGATGAACTGCACGGTGGTGGCGCTAGCCATCGTCTATGGCGCCTGCGTGGTGCCCGAGAACATCTGCAACATCGTGTCCGTGTACATGGCGGCCGGCGTTCCCGAGAGCACCATGTCCGTGCTCCACCTGCTCTCCCAGCTGCTGCTCTTCTGCCGGGCGGCGGTGACCCCCGTGCTGCTCCTGCTGCTGTGTCGCCCGCTGGGCAGGGCCTTTTTGGACTGCTGCTGTTGCTGCTGCTGCAGCCGTACGCCCTCCTCCACCACGGCCAGCGACGATAACGAACACGAGTGCACCACCGAGCTGGAGCTGTCGCCGTTCAGCACCATCCGCCGGGAGCTGAGCAACTACACACCGGCCGGATCTCACTGCTAGGATGAAGGTCCGGTTGCCTTACCCAGTCCAGTTGCCAAATAGGCACATGATGGAGGACACTCAAGGCTTGGTTTCTTATTACCTCCGCTAAGCAGAAAGGCATTTGTGTTTCCCATGTAAAGTACGGTTCATCGTTCGCAGCCCTGCGATATCACTTCTTTTTTTTCATTTTACAGTTGTACCTTGAATTACAAGTGCCCCAAATAACGAGTTTTTCAATTTACGAACTGTAAACGATTTTTTTTTTTTTGCTTTGTGCGGCGAGCCAACATTTTAATTACGTGCGAACTTCAGATACGCGAGCGACAGTTGTCAATGCACTTTCAGCTGTTTATTGAAAGGGATAAACAGGCAAACACACAAATACAAAATGAAAACACTCGCAAGGAGCACGGCCTGAACACTTAACTAACTGTGTGGTAAATGGCCAACTTGTGTTTGATTTAGAGCTCCTGAGTGTACACTAGGCCACGCCCTTTTGAAGACACACAGCAACACACAAATACTAGTGTGTTGGAGTGTGTGTGTGTGCGTGTTAAAACGGCGTGTGTGTGTGTGTGTGTGTGTGTGTTTGACTTTCAGCCTAATTAGACACATTCTTTTATTTTGTTTCATTATGTTTTCATATTTATATTTTCCAATACATTGCTATTTTACTTTATTAAAAACTTAACAAAAACATTGTTGTTTTTTTTTAGGCGGTGAGCTTGGTCACAAAACAACTTAAACCAGTAAGTCAAGGTACCACTGTACTCACTTACTGCGATGCCCTCGCATGTGGGAAAAGCGAGCCACAATCGCCGATGCACTTTTCAGCCATTCGTTGAAAACCGGGAGAAGAGTGAAACACAGCAAGCACACTTACTGTATGCAGAAGCTGCTGTCGTTCACAACTCTCATCCAGGCGCTCACCTCATCAGGCCCCGCCTCTTAAAGGCACAGTATTTTCTAAACATTTTATGCTTGCAATAATTTTTTGTGTTGAAATACATTTACAGTATGTTTTTAAAGTGTTTTTTAATATATTTAAATGTGTTTAAACCATAATTTTGTTTACAGTTTTGCTTTGGCGAATTTCTACGCTCCACTGACTCCTATTCTATTTTAACACTGCAAATTCACTGAATCATAACCAAAACAACCGTGCCGCCACTCAGTTAATATGTGGTCAGGCGTCTAGGACAGAAGTTGGCTACAGACCTGTCATTGCAAAACACAAACTTGTTGAAATTATGCCAAGCAACCACGTGTCATGATGAGAGACATCGCATCCAGGCAGTTCACACTGCCTGAAGGTATTACAGGACTGTTTACATACGAAATCTACTGTAATTGTACACGTTGTTATGCACATTTCCTCTTATTTGTGACGGGAGATTGTTGTGGTCTTAGCTTGCACGTTCTGTTGAAATCCAATACAAAAGCTGTGTCAAAAATTGCTGAATGTTTGATACAGTTCTTGTTTAGGATGTCCAAATTTTTAATTGTGCAAGTATACGTCTATACTGTACATACTAAACGCATTACTGTGACTGTGTTGGACATTACTGGGCTGGTCTCAGAGAAGCATAAATAAGTGATAATAAAAAGGTTCTCAACGGACTCATCAAATGGACCACGATTGAATACGAAACGCACTCAGCATGGACAACACGGACTGCTCACTACACTATTGTATCATATTATGCCTTGCACTTGGAGCTGTATATATAAAAAAAAAACAAAAAAAAAAAAACGACAGAATACTACACTCTCTTTGGTGCTCTTATGATGAATGCGCTGTAAACAACAAATCAATCAGTTCCACATAAGAATCGCGAGCAATTGAGCTGCACACTTCATTTCTGGTCAAAAAGACAAATGGTGGTTATTTGTGTGAGTGTGGACTATACTAAAAATGAGTGTGATTAAAAAAAAAAATTTAATAAAAATTTTAAAAAAGCTACATTTGAATAACTGATCAGCTCGAGAGTAGAGTGCTACCGCTTGTAAAACTGTACCAAAGTGACGACTTTTAAAAAGTGTAAAAATGACGAATCAATGTGTGTAATGTACTGTAAATTAGCATTTCTAATCCCGCAAAGGAGACCTGGGTTGAGACCATTTTGAAATTACAATCAAGACAACTGGGGAGGAAACAGCCAAAAAGAGTTTACATTTATCCAAAAAAGTCATCCCCATCAAGCCTTTGATGCCCAAAATCTAAGCAAAAACTCTATTCATTTTGAAAGATGTTTAAAAACAACAGATTGAGGGTTATCTCTCCTTTAGCAAATTTCTCGTGGTTATTTGCATGTATCCAAACAAATCCTATTGATTTTGAAGTATATCTCACCCAAGATGTAAGAGGAAGCGCAGGCTAAGGCCAGACGGCATTGTACTTTTTCCACTGTCAGCACTTTTTCACACTTTGGGGAATTATCACTCCATGTCAGAGCAAGAATCTGAATGATTATGGATAATATACAATCCAAGATGCTTAAAGTAGCTCACAAAGGTCATATTGGTGCATGTTGTTTTATTGATTTTTTTTTTTGCACTGCTAATTAGCGATTGCTTCCTGGGGATGACTATCTCATGTTTTCTTCTTAGATTGACCAAAATAAATAAAAACAAGCCTTATGATAGTCACGACCCAGATGCAATGTTTTTAAGAACTCTGTGTATCACAATCAGTTGAATTCTGCACTGCCAAACACCTATCTGTAGCAGCAGATCGCCATTTCTAGCGCTCACTCTCACACGAGAGGTCAGTTTGGCTCTAATGTCGACAATCCCAAAGGTTGATCCTGCAGTGCCGTTAACTACCGTGGTGCTACTGTACGTGCAAACCAGAGCACAAATCATAGCTCATTATTTCAACTCACAAATCCAGATTTTGTGACCGAAGTCAAAGTGACCTCCCAGATTTTTCCGGAACATTTTACGCGGCGGGTTGGGGGAGGGGTACGGCAGATTCTAAGTGGCTCGGTGTGTAGTTGTGTGTGGTTCAAGCTGTTGATGATGTGATTCTTGTGGCATACAGTGTGTATTCTCAACTGTGTCCTCTGTCCTTAATTGGTGGCTGCAAATGTAAGCACATGCACTGTTGTCTTCAAACCCACTCACTGGTTTCTAAATAGCTTTTTATATAGCCAAAAACTGTCCCTTTTGTCTATCAAGGAATGGAAAACTGTACATTAAAACCCACAAATCCAAGTTTCAGTTTCTTGTTATCATACCAAGGAGGCTGTTTCTCGCACTATTGTTTACCTCAGCTGTTTTCTTACAGAGATGGGAAAAGTATTCACACCCTGTAGTTAAGCACTGATTCAACCCCTCTATTTCAGTAAAAAAAAAAAGGAGATTCTGAAAATGTAGTGGATATACAGTAAAAACATCTATACACCTCAGTTCCACCACCTCTGTGAGACAGATAAATCATTTCAAAACATTTTACACCATTAATGTGACCTATAACCTGTACAATACTGACTGACCCCAATTAAAATTCTTCTGTTCTTGTAGGCTTTTCCTGACATGTTTTTGCTTTCAAGATTTTGCTGTGGTGCACTGAAACCAAGGTTGAACTTTTGGGCAATAAGTCCCAAAAATATGTTTGGCCCAAACAACAACACTGCTCGTGACCAAAAGAATATCATTCCTACAATGACGCATGAGGGTACAAATCTTAACGACAACTTGAACACAGACTGCAATCCACTTTCTGCCATTTTTCTGTCACCTCCTTGTTGTCACTTTGCTATGTCAACTTCCTCCAAAGTCTTTATTCATTCTATTTAAAAATCCATCGTCTTGCCGTCACACCAGTAGGGCTGTTGCTATGGAGACACGTTGCTGTTACGGATACCATATCGATACCGCTCTGCCACTGAGGTGAATAAACTTGTGATAAAAGCTGGCCGGTTTTATAGAATTCGGATAAATCTATGGTACACCGCCAAAGAGATGAGCAAACCACCAGATCTAACAGCCTGTTGTGTCGCAGTTATTTTTTCCCGCAGTTGCTCCCCAAGCTGTCGCAGCTTCCTTTACGGACCTCACACAAGTGATGAATATCATCATTCTGCCATTAGCATGAACAATCGAGCCCTTGTTTGCCATAAGGATGCAGCACGGACAATTTAAATGAGCAGAAACTGAATTAGCGGTCTCCACACTGAGCAGAAACACAGAAAGGGTTACTTTTGCTTGCTTTGTCACTCATTTATAGGTCTCTGAGAAACATGAACGGCTGACTGAGCTTGAAGCATATTCATTGATGGATCTCAAGTGTGTGTGTTGAGAGGCGAAAGACCTTCAACACATCACACACACATTACTGCACCACTGCTGCAATAATAGTTTCCTTAAATGTCCTTTCTCGTGCCTGGGAGCAACTAATGAGGTTTTGTTACTTCAAAAGGTCTTTTCTCTTCGACTCTAAACAGCAGGCCAGCAGGCCGGTAATGATACCTTGGCAGATACAAAGAAACTAAAACTAAAGAAGTCCAAGATGTATTTAATGCGCTCAAAAGGTGACGGACCCCAATTAAATTATGCAGATTGCTGGTATACAAGCGAATGTAAAAGTTACTGAGGCCACTGTTTCCCAACCTGTAGAGCCAAAACAGATTTTTACATTTACTTGTAACTTTCTAAAAAATAAACTAAAATCTTTTTTTCATCTCCAAATTTGAAAACAGATGTTGAACGACTCCAAATTTTAACTTTTTTTGTTGTTTTCTTCCACTCCTCATTTGAATACCAGGACTGAAAGCAACAGGGGTTTTTAGCATACAATTAGCAAATTGTTCTGCTATCACTATGTCGCTGGCATAGATAGAAAGAAGAAAGGCACACCTGATGATATCTCACAACTCATCTCTGTACATGAAATTATGTTACTTTGTTGCTATCACCCAAAAAAAAAGGACCGTTTGTCAATTATGTAAACATGGTCTTCATTATCAGGAGAGCCAGACGGGCACCTGCTGCTGACTACTCGATGGGCCCTCTCTAACGAGCGCCGTATATTGCCATGGAAACCCTTCAGCCCGCAGATTGACAGAGAATGGTGATGCTTCTTCTCGGTGGCCTCATGCACCCTCCGTTCACATCCCCTCCTTCCTCTTGTGACATCTCTCTTCCCCTTTGTCAAGTTATATTTTGTCTTTTAATCTACAGCATCTGTGCTTTTCCTAGTTTTTACTCCGTTGTTCTATCTTTAGCCTCCTCAGCCTAACTCTATGTTCCCCTTCCACCGCTTCACCATCTCATCAATAATCCCCCTTGGTAGTTTTAATTACAGAGAGGAGGACTAAATGAAACCCCAATTAATGCCCTCCTTGTCAGTGCGCAGAGGGAGCCACCACGCTGCTCGAAAATCCGATTTTCATCAAGGGGCATATTTTCCGGAGTGATTACTTTACGCAATGTTTAACTGTATTAGGGTGGTCCATTGAAACTGCAGATGAGTTAGGATAATGCTCACAAATAGCTTTACCTCAATCTGTCGCTTGTGGGGGTGGGGGTGGGTGGATGGGGGGTGGGTGCGGGGGGGGGGGGTGGGGGGTGGGGCGGGGCGACGGTAAAGCTGCAGGAAATGATTTTTCAATGGACAGACATATATCACAAGCTGTGGAAACCTAATGCACTCTGCATGAATTGGATTTCAGTCAGACATAATCACATTATGATTGATCATAATGCGGCACTGGATGTCACAGTTGGTGACATCATCACATTATGGAACAGAATTGCTTTTATTTAGTGATGTAAGCTGTTCAGTTTTGCAACATGATTTTTAATGAGGCCAATACAGGTTAAAAACATGGTGTCCCTAAAAGTCACAATACACTTCATCTTTTCTATTTTTTGTTTCAGTTATCATTCAGACAGACATGAGGCCATCAGCAGAGAAGCTTAATGGCCGTCACACTGCTCCAACTCTGAGTAGACTTTACGCTCTCAATGGCAAGTTTCTTGAAACAGGACCTGATCTTCTTCTACCACGCTAAACTCCTAGAGCAGGCATTCATGCAAAACAAGGGAAAGTCCATGCAGAGGGCTGCACTGGAACTCGACATCAATAAAAGCTTGATTTAGCGGATGCTTCCGACAGTGAGAAAGCTTTACCCGTACCGACTTCAGGTTGTTGAAAGGCTTCAAGCGGAAGATTCTCGTGTGGGTATGTGGGAATCAATTGCATAATGACTTTTTGGACACCCTGTATATTAGTATTTTTCTTTTTTTCCCCTAATTTAGGCGTGTGTATAAGAATGTGCACTTGACATTTGACTTGATGTTATGCTGCAACACTCCTGTGACGGTTACTGCCTTCAATATGTAAAAGGGGCTAATTATGCAAAATACTTTGCCCACCATCTGGTGACATACAGCAGCGCACAATCACTCCATTGCTCCCATGCACGCAACAGGGGGTTCCTTTTCTTCTCCGCCCCCCTGGTGAGTCCAGCTCATTGCGATCTTCTTTCCAGATTCACTAGTACTCTCACACACACAGTGATAATCTACCATTGATTGGCCGGACCGACTGAAAGCCATTGTCGCATCATTCACTCTGCAAACCTACAGTCCAAAGGAACCAAAGCCTAGAAATGCATTGCCGACCACAGCAAACCCCGCTGGGCATCTTCTGGGTTTATTCATGTGTTCCGATACACAAACACACGCAAAAAGTGTAGTAAGGAAGTAAATTACCATTTCAGCAAGTTAAAGAAGCATTCCAACATGTTCCACTGCAGGAGAGACAGGATGAACACCCCCACCACCACCCCCCAAAAAAAGGCGTTCTGCACAGCCACCTGCAGTGTGACAAGGACCCATCTCAACGGATTGGGTCTCTTCTGTTGGTGAGGTTCGACTGCATGATTATTGCACTCAAGCCACAAGCTGAGCCAGACACTTCTCCCTGGGAGGTGGCAGCCGATGGCTAAGTGCACTGGAAGCACCAGTGGACCAGGACAATACCAATTAGGCTGAGCAAAGAAAAAAATATGGATCCTTGCCTTTGTGTCTCCTGTTCATTCATGAGCTTACCATGCAATACATAAAAATGTTATATGTATGTGTAATACATTTTCCATCTAAATCCCATCAGAATATGTTACCCAGTATAAAACAAAAACTTGTATTACTTTTTCTGCCTTAATCCAATCAAAAATTCACGATAACTTAATAATCTGTTATATACCAGACTCCTGGAAGGCTTTGTCTTGGAAGAGAATTGCTTTATATAGTTAATCGCATAGTTGTCGAAGTCATTTTTTAGCGTTTGCAACAAGAAAAAACACAACAAATCAACCAAACAAGAATCCAGTTGCCTCAATTTAACCTGTGCGGATGACTGAGAATATAGGCCCTCTCTAACGAGCGCCGTTGGTGTTTTTATTGATATTGTGAAAGTGACTAAAAAATGACTTGGGCAATTATGTTACTAGGCTAAAGAAGTACAAATATACCCCTAAACACAAATTTGAAGTTAACTGTAATTTTTTCTTTCAAACAAAAGACAAGGGATTGAAAACAACAACAAGGCAGCAAAGCGTAATATTTGTTAGCACGTCTCACAGTTTTGAGCTTTGAGGTTCGACTCTCAGCTCTGGCTTTGCTGTATGGAGTTTTCAGGTTTTCCCTGTGCTTGCGTGAGCTTTCTCTGTGTACTGCGGCTTCCTCCCACATTCCAAAAACATGCATGTTAGGTTCATTCAAGACTCTACATTATCCATAGGTTTTAATGTGGGTGTGGTTAGCCCAAAGTCCAATGGAATAGGACTCCAGCTCACCCATGAAACTATTGAGGATAAACAGTATAGAAAATGGACACAACAATGAACCCAAACCCAACTGTTCCAAACAACTATACCATCAGAAATTAACTATTTATGTGTATTCAAATGGCTTGTCCAAAAAAGGAATTACCCATGATGCCTCAGCATTATGATGACATCATGCTATGATCACGCTTTTCCAATAACCTAATGCGTCGACACAGAGCGACGCTCTGGGTGATGTCATGACACGACACATTAGAGCTGTGAGCAGCCCCATTCCTGTGGTCGAAAGAAGCCCGTTGTGGCTGTCCAGCCTTTAGCTTTGTCAATTACACCCTTTTACAAGCTTCTGGACTGCCGCTCTATCATGAACCGTGAGTACGGCCTCCACTGGTGCCCACTGCTGCTGACTCTGCATGGCAGACTCACCCTCAAACACTCTCTACCTCCAGTGACCTGAATCCACACTTCATTCAACTCAATTAATCTTCACAGCTAGTAAAAAAGCTACCCATTTGTAAATGGAATGGATACAAACACCATGCACAGAAGAAATTGAGTTTTACAATCAGCTTGACTCCACAGATGACATGTCAATATTATTCCACCATGCAGCATGGAGTGACGAAACAAGTTCAGCTGGAAGTATTTTTGGTGATGAATTAGGTCTGGAGGTAGGATCTCTGATATGCTCCCCCTCTGCAGAATACATGGTGGAGAGTGTTTTGGGGTGCGGGTCGTTTGGAAAGGTTGTCCACTGCAAGAAGCTGCCCAGCAACGAGTCAGTAGCTCTTAAAATCATCATGGAGAAAGACTTCATCAACGACGCACACAAAGAGGTGGAGACCCTGGAAGTGCTCAAAAACTTTAATTTGGAAAAATTCAACATCGTCAAATGGTACAGCTCCTTTGTCCACGAGGGTCATTATTGTCATGAGTTTGAGAAGCTAGACATGAGTCTTTACCAATACCAGGTCACAGAGAAAAATTCTCTGGAGCTCAAGGAGATACGGCCTATTCTGCAGCAGGTTTGCTTCCACCACAGAATGATGCAGGATTGTTGAGTTTGTTGACGAGGTGAAATGACTATTATTCTAAATCATTTCAGGTGGCTGTATCTCTGCAGCTCCTAAAGAGCCTGGGGATAGTCCATACCGACCTCAAACCAGATAACATCATGCTAGTGGATCATGTACATCAGCCACTGAGAGTGAAAGTCATCGATTTTGGTACAGCCAATTTGATTTCAGAGAGGTGTAGGGGTTCAGAACTTCAGACACTCTGGTTCAGGTGAGCTAGTGACAGCTACGATGGAACATACCGCATGACCATTAAATGGTAGTAAAATGTTAATGTTTGCCAAAGATCTCCGGAGATTCTGCTGGGAGCTTCCTTCAGTGAGGCTATTGATATCTGGTCTCTCGGCTGCATTGCAGCAGAACTGTTCATGGGCAGAGCATTGTTCCCTAGCAGCGATGAGTTTGATATGGTGAGTCCAGTACAACTTTGTTTGGAACATAGCCAGATATACGCAACATTTGTTTAGTAAATGTAATTATGATTATTTCACTAGATGAGACACATACTTCGCGTCATAGGAAAGCCACCCAACCATCTGCTGAATACTGGCATACACACAAAACAATATTTCCAACATTACATTGCAAGATGTGAAAAAAGGACACCAACCCTGTGGATGTTTAAGGTATGGAATGTTTTGAAGATTTATATTCAGAACAGCTTTTAATAAATACAAATAAATTGTATCCTCTTTAGTCAAAACTGTACAGTTCCTCTTGCATACCCTGCACCGTTAACAGCCTAAATGACCTACTGGAGGTAAGAGGCCTTAAGTAGCTGAAAGTCATTCCAATTGGGAGTAAGAACACACACAAAAGTCCTGCCATTTTTTTTCTTCTTCTTTATGAGGGATGCAGCGAGCTGTCCGGAGAAGACGCGAGAGCTGACGATCTTGACAGGAGGACCTTCGTTGAAATACTGGGGAAGATGCTGCAGCTGGATCCCAATGAAAGGATCAGACCCAACCAGATTCTTCAGCATCCCTTCATCACCATGAGCCACCTCATCAGGGACTTCAATGACTGCCAATAGTAAGAAATTGTCAACCTCTATTGTCGAGAAATTGCCAACCTCCATTGTCGCAGAGGTTTTTGACATGCTCAATCCCGGATGATTTCTAGCGTTAAATCCTGCTCGGACCTCCTGAGCAGGCATTTGACTGAGGGCTCGTTGAGCCAAGGAGATATCCAGCAGTCCTGTGCAGTGTGACGCCACCATCAGACCTTCAAGACTCTTCAGGATGAGGACGATGGGTGAAGATTCAGACACCAAGACAACGGGATATAAACTAACTTGACGCAGGCGGCCATCCTACTATCTGTTTGGTTTTGGAATGTTTCAATAAGAACAATTGGAATATACGGAAAAATATCAAGTGAACGTTAAAATCAAACAAAAATGTAACTGTCCTATGTTAAAATGCCATATGAGAGCAAGACAGATTAAAGGATGACCCCCTTTGGGTCCTCCCATAGATTTTGAATTGGAATCAGCTTTGAGTTCTGGTTGCTTTCACCCAAAACAACTGGTTAGTGTGACTTCACGACTGAGTGTACAACAAATCATACACAAATAAATGTGGGTCTGCCCTGAAGTATGATGGAAAAACTTGGCAGTGCAAGATTATTTCTCCCTCTTGGCACTCACTACTTACACAGCATCTTTGAACAAAGCCACTACAAACAAATGTTCGGTTACAGCGCTTTTTACAAGGGATTAAGCGACATTATAAATGTAGTTCCATGCATTTTTGATATCTTATGGTCATATACCGGTGCTGCTGTTCAAATTGACTTTATAACCGAGGTTTAGTTTTGTTGGGTGAGACGCTTCCCAGCATACCTATAGGACCACTCGTAATTGAGTGTCACACATCACGGGACACGACGTCAAATTCTCCAGATGAGTACTTTTTAATCCCCTTTTCGAACATGTAAACTCTTATCTTTCATGACGAAGGATGTATCAACTGTGATGCGGTGTTTCATGGCCACTGTTTAAGATACATGGAGCCTTCTTCAAGTGACAAAATGAATGCTAATGAGGATGATCCTTACTATTTTATTGTCGGTGCAACTGAGGATGCAGAATTCCTAAATATCATACCCTGATCCTGCCACACTGCACCAAAGCTCAGTCTGCCGCAGAATCATTCTCAATACTGGAATTTTCAGCCAGTTTTGGTTGGTAAAGGCTGTTCAATGTGACTTTTGTGAATGAGGCAGCATCTGTGGATCTCAAGGACAAAGGCCATCCCGTGGCCTGACACAAATGTCAGTAGATATCTTTGGATTTCCCCCACTAAATGTCAGCGCCTGCCTGCATCTCCGCCCTCGTTACCTGTCAGCACATGAGGGAATGAGAGGAAACACTTGAAGGATGGGTGAACATGGTTGCAGCACAGCACAAACAACCATACTCCAAAGGGTACTGTCTTATTTTGGTACCTCCTGAAAACCCAAATAGCTTTGCTATTTCCCTTCTTTTATCCCATGTGCCTTCCTCAAGTTGACTTTGGACAGCATAGCAAAAATGTACATGCACAGACTAACTGCAATAAAAACATACACCACATTTTCTTTCCCCATTTTTTTGTCATAAATCACTAAAATGAGTTCAGACTTGCTCAAAACTTCCTAACATTAAAAAAATGTAGGCGTTTAACCTTTAAAACTGACAATTTTAAAATTTGAATTATGGACTTTTTTTAACAAAATGTAATTTTTTTTTCGATGTTTTTGCTGCTGGGCGGAAACCAAATATGTCAATTAGGGTTAATTTATTATTATTATTTTTTTTTTTTTAAATCGATAGTAATGGTTAGTCTCCATGTGGTCATGTGTTTGTTTTTACCAATTATTAACCAATCTAAAGTTATTACTATGACTATTATTCTCTTGAACACTTCTGAGAAGTGTTCTATAACTCCACCTCTTTTTGACTTTGCAGGAGCCTCCCAGCAATTTGTTGCCTCAAGATTGAAAGTCTGTATGTTTTTTTTAGACAAAATCCGGTGAAAATACTTTGGTTATTTACATTTGAGTAGGCCAGTTTTGTTAAAAATCGATAGCTTTCAATGACACAAAAGTGAAGCCCTGAGCAACCATTCCATCGTGTGTCTGATAATTTCGGGTCCGAGCGTCGCCATTTTATCACTGGCCTCAATGAGTCGAAAACTGACAGAAGGCGACAACTCTTCGCATCGCTTCCCTTTGCAACCACCCACTCGCTCTGCTTTACTCTGGTTCAGCTGGAGTTTAAACGCGGTGACATCGCGCATTGCCTGTATGCTAATGCAGGCGGTTGGGAGGAAATCAGAGTCAACACAAATAGGCCACGATGCCGCCGCTAGTGCTGTTTGCTACGACTGGAACCCTTCAGCGAAACTGGGGTGACATGTCATACTTTTTTTTTATATTATTTGTACGTCAGTGTTATTATCATTAGATTAAGTTTATTTAATGTAAGGAGCCAACATGACCGCCAAGGTTTTTGCATTCCTGCTGTTCTTATTCTCTGCCGTAAACCAATGATTACACTCACAGCTCATCCTAAAGCTCTTTTCATTATCTGGTTTACCTTCCACCTCAGCGTTTGAACAGATTAGCTAGACTCACACACATACACACACACACACGCACACACGCACACACAGACACACACACACAGTTCTAATCTTCTGTTCATAGCTGCCAATGACTCAAGCAAAATGGACCAGGGAATTGGGGACTATGGCCAATGAAAAGGAAGCTGCTTCATAGCAACACACACACAGATAGACGACTGTTCTCCATTTTTAATGTCGCACAGACAGCTTGACCTAGTATTTGGGGCTCTGTGTGTGCTTTGTGTTTTGAGGCAGAAGACAAATTCATTGTTTATGTCAAATGTTAATGCATTCAGACGTGTATCTGCACCCCAAATAGCGCTTGTGACCGCCGCGATGAGTCACACAAACAGTCAAGTTGTATCAACATACCGCGCAGGGTGTTCAGGCCACTGGGCCCACCTGAATATATTTGTCACAGTCTTTGCAAACCCACACATTAGCTGTCATGCGACCGCTTTTTGACCTCCCTGTTGGCGTCCGTTTTGCAGTGGCCTACATCCATGCCAGCTGCTCTTGTGGCAGCAACCCTTCCAACTTGAAAGTGCAATGTTTTGGTAAAGCACGCTCTGGTTGCCAAGTCAACGGCGCATAGTGGAAAAAGAGTTGAAATAAACGCTCTTGACACAAAGAGGGCAGCTCGTTAAAATAAATCTGAACTTCGAGGGGAAAACTGTTAGCTAAAACGAGGTGACGTTTTACCCAGATACAGAATATTACACACTGTAATGAGATCCCATATCAGCTCGACAAATTAAATGTTGAGTTGATAAGATTTGACAGAGATATAAGCATCCAAGCATGCTAAATGGGATTTTTCATGTTCATTTAAATTACTGCCTAATCTGGATCAAATATGGATGAAATTTTATTCTGATTTTTTGAACAAATTACAAAATACCGCATCATGAGAAACTATAGATCCTCGCCTTGCTAAAATAATAGTTTTCTTTTTTTTCTAAAAAATACAAGAAAAGTCAACCAAATACTGAATATATTAGATTTACTAATCATTTCATTTCAGGGGTAGAATTGCACGATCTGTTCAACAGAGGATGTAGCCAATTTTAGTAGAGGTGGCCCAAGTCTTGAGATGATTTTGGCAAAAAAAGATTTCTTTTTTTTCCCAAAAAACCAACAAACAAACAATATACCAATAAATCATTTCATACAAATGAATAAGAGTGTCAAGTAAACAGTCCCAGATTTCATCCAGCCATCCATTTTCTGTACCGCCTTTCCTCACTAGGGTAGCGGGCGCGCACACAAAGTCAATTTGTATCATCTCAACTTAATTTTATTTATGAGCACATTAAAAACAACTACTTCAGTATATTTTGTATACATTTTGCGAAATATTTGTTTGGTCAAATGTTCCTTTATCCAATAAAGGTTGGAAAATGTTATCTGTAGGCGGCAATTCCTTGGATCATAACCTTTACACAATGCACAAGGACTCCAAATTGTAATTACATTTTGTTTTGCTTTTTCCATTGTCATATGTTATGATATTTGTAGCGACTTCCTTGTTTTTTTTTACTAGCACACAAGTAAACCAACAAATAACAGCCTTGTAAAATCCATCAAGAAATTGTCTTTGCAGCTTGCCCAGCAGTCCAAGGTCCTTTGGCTGCTCTGCCTCGTGGATTATGTGCACATATTATTTACATGTCTTTCATGTGTGTGAGTCACAGGAAGAATGACTGAGGCAAATAAAACCTATAGTCAAATTCAACATTTCCTCCATATCGGTAGAAATCATGGTTGCTATACTGTCCATCAACCTTCCTCGGACAAGTTAAGTTGTGTGATTCTACGTCATATTTCTCCCTTGGGAGATGTTTGCTTGCGGTAGCGTGAAACAAAACCTAGCACAACAAGCTGTCATTGTGCAGCAGTTGTTGCTGCACCATTTAAAAAAAAAAAGAAAAAAAGAACAGCACACTCGCAGCAACGAGGATGCATGGGGGATGTCACTGTTTACACCAGGGAGGAAGAGATTGTGTTTCGTTGCTTCACTACGGGTGTCATGTGCTGCAAAATTGAGGCCCTCGTCATCAGTACTGGGGGGTTATTCAGGGTTGATGGAACCATAACACGCAACTACACGATAAGTGTGCTTGCATATTGGAACACTGTGCATTATTGTTGTCCAGCACCACACATTTTATTTACATTTGGATGTCTGAGATTTGCTTTATTTCATATTTAGTATCGCTCACACACTTTGAATTAGAGATACTATACATCTGTGCACGTACTCGGACTAGTAAAAATGCTCCGATACCACGACACCCAATACCCTTTACCAGGTTGTCATATATTGTACTATTCTATCCTCCCTCAGCGTGCGGTGTGCAGTTCTTATAAATAGAATAGTGTGCTTCCTTCAAGTCGTTTATTGACGTTCCCAGTTGAATTTCTCAGTAAAACTACCACAAAATAATTGGAATTACGTTGTATATTTATGCAAACACAGAGCTAGTTAACTAAATGCTAACACATCATGCAAAATGCCATAGATAGGCTAACGAACAGCACTGACATTATAGTATCAAACTTTAAATGGGTATATATTCTTTCTATTCTGTGAAAAACAAGTTTTAAACAATATTTAATTGTCACATTTGCACAGCTTGTGCTTTATGCTTATTACTTTTTGAACAGTAGTTTATTAAAATAAAACGCATTTTCATCAATATTGCAAGACATAACTATCAAGTATCTGTACTCATCACCGGTGAGTACTCAAATGTAAGTACTTGTACTCGTACTTGGTCTGAAATATTGTGGTATTGGTGCATCCCAATTCAAATGTTTGTTAAAGGTTGGGACGTCACTTCCAAGGTCAAAAGGGTCAAGTTGGAACAATACCCACTGTGTGTGTCTGTGTGAATATGTGTGTGCATGTGTGTGCGTGTCTGTGTTTGTGTTTGGACGTGTGGGAGTGATCCAAACGGATCGGTCAGTTCCCTGTCACCACACGTACACGCACGTCTTGTCGGGCCCACTCGCACGGATATGTAGATTTCGTCGATTACGCACACACAAAGTGTACAGTGTAAAGACAAAGGGAGGCAAGTGCATAATTTGTGAGTCAAAGCCGCACTTGTTCGCACGACACAAACACTCACACTTGGACAAAGACGAAGGGAAACAGGAAGGAAAGCTGTAACTTTCCACTGAGGCTTGGCCACTACCCCGATTTCACTTTCTCTTCTGTGGTCATGGCAGCCTTTGTGTGTGCTACCTTGTATCCTGTGTGCATGTTAGTGTGAATGAATGAATGCAGGAGGTGCGAGACGCGGTCTACAGCCTCATTTTCGGTCGCTAAGAATTGTAACACCTCGTCTTTTCTAATGAGTCTCGCCTTTTCTGGTTAATTCCTCCTCGATTTGCCCATCTATTACGTCATACTTCAATTGAAGCTACATGCTTTTGTGCACGGATGCAAAGCAGCCCCTGCGTGCTCGTGCATCAAGTCAGCACTGCGTGCCTCTTAGATTCTCATTGGACCTCTGCCTCTCTGATTGGAAAGTTGTGAGGACAGATGGGGTCTACATAACGGTGTGAAGTCTCAGATGTGAAGTTTGGAGGCAAAATAGAGAGTTTACAAATCATCGACATTTGGCCCACTATCTCAATATGTATAACGATCTTATCTAATTCAGTACAGGGCACTTTTTTTACTTTTCATGCACAGTAAATTTTTTAAGTACAGTTCAGTTCTATTTAACTTTTAAGTACAGTACAATACATATGATTTAGTTTTAAAGAACTCCGTTTTTACACTTTTATTGTAGTACATTTTTTGTGTGACTTATGTGCGATGCATTTTAATGGAATCATTATTTAAGTACATTTGTACTCTTCGTATATTTAAGTCTTTTTTAGGGGCTTCTAGTGTAAAAAGTTTGAGAACCACCACTAAAGTAATGGGCTTCTAAATTATTTTTATATTTTAGGGGGGAAACACTTCAGAATTCATGAATATTATCAGCTCGAACACGAGTCTTGTGTAGTTCTTGCAATACACAATTGAGCTGCTATGCTTGAATTAACCTACCTCTCCTGCTTTGAATTAGCATTTGAAATAATGAATAACTAAAAAAATGGGAACCTGGATGTCCTTGTTCATGCTGAAATTTTATTTTAGCGTTTTGTGTGCGAGAAAAATAGGATTTCACAAATTTGGCGCACACGTCAGTGTAATATATTCTAATTAGAGGTCCCTTTTCAGAGCTCCTCAAATGACAAAATATTTGCCTTGTGTGCCGAGTGAGCTCTCAGCTATGATTACACAAAGATGTGCTCCGCACGGCCACGTTTCATATCGCAGTCATTGCCATAGTAACAACAAAAAAAAAGGTCTCCTTTTGAATATCATCCCTTAGAAGATTTCGCGCAGTGGAAGCCGTCAGGAGATGTGCTCGGAGATCAGTAAGAGAGCGGCACTGGGAGCATGTAAATCCGCTCCCAGTGTTCCCAGCTGTAGCGTGCGATGGGAGGGAGGGGGCAGGCTGTTGCTAGGTGGAGCCGCACTGGTGCTTTTCAGGCAGATTAGGCTGGGTTAACTACACTCGAAACACGCTGAAAAGCTCTCGTTTATAAAAATCCGCTTGTGCCTGCTACAGCACCCGTGGGTGGACCTGGATGTAAAAATATAGAACAGCATGTAGATGAAGCTAGGGAATGGCAGAAGAAGGATGGAGAGGAGGTGGTGAGAAGAAATGTGGGAAGAAAAGCGCACATAGAAAGGGAGGGGCAATCACAAACTGTATTTGCAGTTAGTTTGACGGAGAGGCACTCACTTGCCACAATATTAGGTACGCCTGCACAATTGAATGGCATCCAATAAAAGAGCTGCGCTAATGTCATCACTATATTACTGGACATCGTAATGACATGCTGTGATAGCATTCAGTATTGTAGTCCTCAGTTTATATTTGGCATTTCAACCAGTGTCGGCTCATCAATAGAGGGTAATAGGGCGCTGCCCCACCACATTACATCCTGTGAAGACAAAAAAATGGAATAAAAATACTGACAATAGAATAAAAGATTTAGAAATAGATGTAGATCTATTTTTAGATGAGTAAGATATCATAATTAATTATGAGTTTTGTTCTGTTGTCTGATTTTATGGTGCACTTCCAGTCTGGGGGTGCGGAAATCTTTACCCATTGACTCTTGTTAAAAGTTTGACATGCGTAGTAGCGCCTCATAAATGCAAAAAATAGAAGCAAGGTGGGGCACATTGCAGTGCCCCGAAATGACCTATGTCACATCTTGGCTGGCTCTCTATGCACACAGCACTTTGGCTTTGGTTGGCGTGTTGAAGACGTCACTCATCACTCTTGTTTAAGCTAACAATAATAGATGATCGTAAATATGACTACAATTGTTTAATGGGAAACAGACATATTTTATGCTCGTGCTGTGCGAAAGCACATTCAGACTTCACACTTCGGCTGGCTATCGGGCTGACAGCAAGGATTTTGCTAGCGGGAATTCGATCCCCAGTGAAGACCCCGACAGAGAAACACAGTTTTTATCATTGCAATGGTGTAGTGTAGTGTGTGTCTCTAATATTTAGCCCCTTGCACAAAGCTTTTCCGAGAACAACAAGCAGCTCTCATTACCCAAAAGCTTATACTCTCAATTACAAAAGGCAGATTTGGGGCTTCTCGACAGCAGTCAGTGGTAATAAAAGAGGACAAACAGCTCCAACGGATTCATGTTTTTCCTCCCATTCCGCCCGTTGGATTGAAACAACTGATTGGTTTGCGCAGGATGATTGTTTATTGATTGTGTAGCGGAATACGACGCATATTTGTTCACCTCCATCTTGCTGAATCTCAGCTGCAGTCTGTAGGTTAGTCAACAATGCGACAGAGATCCTTTTGAAGACTTCATGTTAGTGAGCTAAGGCAGGCAGGATGCAGACCAGAACAATAGACAAGTACAGTTCGGAGATTCAGGTGGGCAAACCCCAGCTAAATTGTGTTTCACACACACACGATTGCTCAGTGGTTTAAAAAAAAATAATAATCCAAACTTGCACGCTAGAGCACACGCCTATGCACGAGCTGTGGGGCAAATGGAGTTCACCATGGCAACAGCAGAGTCCGACACAGGTGGTCCGATATGTGTGGATGCACCTGCATACATGGGACCCACACATGAGCGCACACAAAAAAACAGGGAGTCGATGATGTAAATGTGATAGAGAAAACATGTCCGCCTTTTAATGGAAATTAAATATCTTTTACAAGTTGGACAAAGACCTTTTTTGAATGAATGAATAAATGAATGAAAAAAAAAAAAACAAATACACAAAAATCTTGTAGAATGCAAGCTGGAAAATCATGGATGAATTCGAAATTTTCTTCCATTTTTACTTCCCAATATCCCAATACTATTCTCCAGATAGAGTACACACACGAGAGTGAAAGTCGGAGAATCCACAGGTATTATGCGAGTGCCCTTGACAGAATAGAGTGGCCGTCGCCTTAATGCAGACGGAGTGGGGGAGAAAAAAGGATGTGATGATGACGCAAAACCATTAGAAGCCCAGAAATACGCCTGGACAGGACAGCCAGTCAGGAAGAGAATGGGGTCACGGGCTAATTGGACAGCAAATACATCAGTCTGGATGATCTGTGCACTGGCACGTGTGAGCAAATGATTAGCACCTGAGCACGAATGTAAACATGTTGTGCACTGATGGATATATTATAAAAAGTCTCAAAAGACTTATTTTTGCTGTATCACACAACAGGAATCTGGCATGTACACACACACACACACACACACTTGTACTCGGGCCTGGATGTATTTCAGACACACTTTGATCCAGCAGATTTCTGAGGGGTGTTATAAGATTATAGGGATTGTTGGCGACAGATATGGTGAACTCTCCTCCCCTTGCGCTCATTATCTGCTGTTGCCTCTCTAGTTCCCTCTTCCTCTCTTTCTGTCTCCTGATGAATCAATTTAGAATATTATTTCTGCATTGTGGAAGCAAAAGTCAATATAGAGCAAAAGTTGAATCAGGCAGGACTTACATGAATGATTAATATAGCTCAGTAAGCGTGCTGCTCTGCACCTGTCTTCTAGCACCTGCGCATGAAGCTGGAAATAACGCCGACTTTTCTTTATGCACACTACTTGATTATGCACTTTAAAGGGTGCGGAAAGAAGTGGGTTATTCATGCATGACAAAAAGACAAGGAGGCGAAGGTGATGCGGTGAACGGAGGAAAAACGAAGGAAAATGAGGAAGGGAACGGAAGCAGATGGGGGTCACTGGGGAATGATGGATTAAAGAAGGGGCCAGCAAAGAGATTTATGTATGATTTATGGATCTTTTCGCTTGCTGTAGAGGAGAAGTGAGCAGCAGGGGCGGCGTGCCACTGAGGACGGCAAAGCCCAAGGTTGAATTATTCAAGGAAGTCGTCGGGTAAACATCCGAGTCAACACGCTCACGTCCGAGCCTTCGCCCCTCCTCGGATCTCCTAGTAGACAGATGGAACAGGAAGTGTGTCAGTGGGTCAAAGGCAGATGTCGGTGCCACAGCGCCGACTGTCACCTCGATTAACCCCGGGGGGGGGGGGAATTGGCTTCTATTAAATGAATGTCCGATTACCCCAATTCCAGCTGGAGTGACTTCTCATGAGAAGTATTGGAATCAAGGTTGCGTTGCACCAGGGAGGAATTTAGGCTTATAAGCACATTATTTGTTGTACATGAGTACAATCAGTAAAATGGTCAGTTTAAAAAGAGACAGAGACATATATTCTTTATCCTCTGCAAAGAACGACTAATATTGCTGCGGCTTACTGAGGAGCTGTAACCGTCTCCTTGTATATCTGTATTACAAGTGGCCAAGGCGTACACACCAGGAGCAACACAATGTCCATTGAATTGACGCAAAAAAAGTGGCAAAAACTGTTTACAAAATTCTTTACATTCTATTTGATTATATCTTTACATTATTGCATTTCTTAAGCACAACATTACATATTGCTCTTTTTCTTATTTCTGTGATATCTTTGGAAATGCGTCATTTACGATACAACTCTCGCATCAGATCTCATTTGATTGCAGCAAATGAAGCGTGCAAAGGCTATAAGCTATACTCGAATTGGACCACATCTTAATTGTTATCAGTTTGTCCTAAATAGTTGTGTGGCTAGCAATAACGATGCACCACAAACCAAGTGGAGCACTTAACTCTCCATTAAACCCTAAAGTTGTCACACTCTGCGAAGAGAGTCGACGTTAATAAACAAGTTCTGGCATTTACTGATCTTTATGATTTCCCTCTGCAGTATTTATTGTGACATTTCTTTTAATCTGTTGAACATCAGGCTTGACTAAAATGCTAATGTGCCATTTACATATGAAACCGCAACTATTCCACAACTGCGCGGTCATTTAATAGGTTGGTTCAAAAGGTTAAAAGTGTCATTGTAGCTTTCTGATACCACAAAAGAGTGTTTACATGCCCGACTCGCCTACATGTATTACAGGCATTTGTGTGTTCAAATGAGCATCTTATATTCATAATCCATCGTGTTTTTCATTATGCATGGATAAAAGCAGCCTTAAGGGTCCGTATGCCAAGGAAATAGCTTAAAAATATTTATTGTGACGGCCATGTTGGGTGAATGGGGCAGGGATAATCTCGCTATTCATGTCATTGTTTTTAATTTTTCATTCAATTTGAAGTCTTTTTTTCGTTTTGTTCTTGTGTGAGCTCCGGTGTGGTGCAGCTGTCGGAACCTCGTCACCTGTCGGGATCTACGAAACGGAAACACCCGTTCCTAATTAACGTCAGGATTATGCAAATCCAAATTGAACTGTGGAATTTAGCGGCCCGGTGACCCCGTCTCCTGATTGACAGCGCAGCGGTCATAATGCACACACACGAAAACAATAATTTCTGCAGCTACTGGCGTGTGTGAGGAGGGGTCCATGTGGTGGCCATGGAGGCCCTGTTGTCCATGTGCGTGAGATGAATGATAATTTGGTCATTACAGCTGCGGCACGAATTACGCTCAGACGAACACACACAGTCCACACTATTAGTTTTAAACAACAAAATGTTGCTGTATACACTATCTAACCCTCTATTCCTCTATTTTGTAGCTCAGTAGGGTTGCAGGGTAGCTGGGGCCTATCCCGCAGAGTGAGGAAAAAGGTGGAGTTTTACACATGCGGCCAAGACACTCTCAGTCACTTTAAACCAAAAACAAGCTACCCTTAGCTCCTCCCCCAAATATCTTCAAACAAGGAAGATGTCATGACTCACATGTCATGATACCGATAGAAAACCATTTCACGGAGCAGAAATGTCACCCTGTGCAATCGCACATATTGTAAATATTCAAATAACCTAATATGCATGTCTTTGGAATGTGGGAGGGAGCCTGAGTACATGCAAACTCCACACAGGAAGCCCAGAACACGAACCTCCAAAGTGTGAGGAAAGACTTGCTAACCACTAGTCCACCATGGTGCCCCAATAGAGCATCAAGTAACACCAAAAGACAAGGGGTTGTTATCACATATTTAGCACCTCTTTTTTAAATCTCTAATAAGTACCAACTTGGCACTCCCTTGACATTTCACTGTTTAAAAAAAAGGGCTGGTTCTGCTAAGTGTGTGTTTGCATATACGTCTCAAATGTGTTTGCACGCACTCAACAGACGCGAAGACAGCAGCGTGCGTGGGTGCCGCGTGGTGTGGGAAGTGAAGGAGGAGGGTGCGAAAGATGGCATCGGCGGCAGGATCACAATGAGGAGAAATAAAAGCGCACATGTGAGTTCTGGACATGGGGGACAGATGGAGTGACTCAAATGCAACCATTGCTGTTCCAATTTTAACATTTTGACCTTGATGGGAAGCATGCAAATGTCATCGAAATGTTGGCAAGAAGAAGAAAAGTCACCTGTATTGCAGCTCTTATATTTAAATGTGAAAATCTGCTGTCTGCAGCTAGGCGGCCTATCGTTTGGAGTCAGCCAGCACTTTCTTAAATGTCTTTGTTTGGCTCAAAAGGCTGCCCCTCGCCTCTTAACTGGAGCACATATCATTTCTCCTGACCGTCACGTGCTTGTTTTTCATCCATCCATTTCCGCTCCTCCCCCTACTCATCCTTCAGTGACGCACGGCATCATATTCTCTCTCTAGGGAGTATGATGTAACTTAATATTAGTCATTGATATGCAGAGAAAGGCTCTATACTCCCCATCAGGGTAGACCGTGGGCTGCATTTGTGTGCGTTTGTTGTGTTTGCGTGTTAATGCAACCCAAGTATAAGTCTATTTCATAATGAAGTCGGCCTAGTGTTACATTGTAAAGCGCTTGGATTTCAGGGTGGAACATTTGATAAAAGCCCACTGGAGACTTTCGAGTGTTCACCAAAGCAGGGAGGCCGCCGTGGGATCTCATTAAAAATGTTTCTGTTGTGCGTTTTCTGAAAAGGAACAACCACTGCTGTGATAGTCGTCTTTATTTGTCATTTTCATACCTTTATTTTTGGGGGCTCTAAGACATATTGACATGACAGATATAAACACAGTGTCTCATTTCCATTCCGGTGTGGATGTTTATTAAAAGACACACTTTGGGCTAAGAATAGACTTTGTAGAGCATGATTGATCTTCAATAGGAATGAGCATTTTGTGTCTTGAGGAGTTGCTAATAATATTTGAGGCTAATAAATTTCAATCTATCCATTTTCTATACTGAAGGGAGTTGGAGCTGTAAGTATTGCCTGATCGATGTTGTTGTCTTCTAAAATACAAAATCAAAAGTCATCTGAAGGTCATACTGTTTTCCCCACGGCGCCACACTTGATAGTCAACTTCCTACGCACTGCCTCGTCTGTCTGAGTCTGAGTTGAAGAGGAGGAGGAGAAAGAGCGCAACAACAACAACTATCAGCAAGTGTCCATATGACTAAATGTCGGCGTCGGGCTCGGCCAATTGGATCACGCATAGAGTCTCCGTAACCCATGGCTACAATCTCCCACAAACCCCTCTGGGCACCACGGAGGATGGTGAACAGGATTTGAAAAGAACGCACAAAAACCCTCGCAGTATACAGTTTCAACGTGAGAATAAAAGCAGAAACACACTAGCCCCACCTTAGCGGACACCTTTCAGCCAAATTGGATCATACACTGACTGAGCTATCATCCCTCGCTGGAACCTGGAGGTGGTTGGGACTGTCTGGCGGCAGGTACGTAGAGCCAGACAGCGGAGTGTGTCGCTGATTGAACAAAGAGGGGGCGTACGCGGGCGGTGAATATGACAGCTACCAGCAAAGGTCAACAAGGGGGAACAAAAGACTTGTAAATGTCAGTTGCTATAAAGTTGCCATGGACAACCAGGCCCAGGCTCATAAAAATTGTGACAAATAATCCTAATTAGATTTTCCTCAATAAGGGGCTCTGGGCGCCTTGTTGCCATGATGATCACTTTTTATTGATTTTAAGACACACAGCGGGAAGCACGCCACGTGTAAAAAATTACATAACTAAGATTCCATCAAGGGAAGTGCATAAAGGTTTTCGAAGTAAAGAGATGTTCTTGCTCAAGCCTATTGGAGATAACTGGAGTGCAGTTGAAGACGAGGAGAGGTGAAAATGAAGGTCAGGTCGAGGTTGAACCGACGTACAAGCGAGGACGAGGCGGTGATTGGGGTTAGTTCAGATGACGACCTTAAAAGGAAGGTCAGTGGGGTCTCTCGCAAGAAAAGCAGATATTTCGCACATATAGACAAACAAGCATTCACACTCGCATTCACAACTATAGACAACTTAGATTCTTTGATGAACATAACATGCATGATTTGGTAACGGGGAGGACATGCTAACCACTATTTTTGGCCATTATTGGGATTTCAAGTCCTTTTTGTTTATGCAGTGCAGACTATCAGGCCCCGTTTAATGTAGTTAAGCAGACTAAACAAAAATAAGCCGTAAAAAGGTAACAACTGAAGAATAAAATGCCATTTCTGGCCCAAGTTTACGCTCTTAGGTACTGCCACGAACAAAAACAATGCACACGTAAAATATGACCTCTCCATGCAGGGCGGATGTGTTGGACAAGATAACCTAACAAAAGCACTATCAAGGCTGTATTTAATGAATAAAAACAAGCCACCAGAGTAGGGGAGGTTCATTAAATCCAAAGGGAGGAGAGAAGCTGCATAAGATTGCTACAAGGGACATTCAGACAAGTTGATTACAATATCACCTTAAGGAGGAGAAAGGCGGGGAGAGGAGAAACGGGTGTTTTGCCTCTTTGTGACGGGACGTGCCCTCCGCGGTCAGGGGGGTTGCTTTGAATCCCTAATGAGGAAACTGTTGAACGCCTCCCGGGCATAATGCAAAGCTCCTTTTGGGAGGAATGTCTTTATCCTCGCTTCATCTTTCCCGCCCTGGAGGAAGCACAAATCTTATCCGAGCAACAGGCGCCTTGGAAATATCTCCAACGCAAAAAAAAAAACATGACAACATATAGTGTAAACAAAAAATTAAAAAAAACAAAAAACATTTATTATGAATGCCTCTCATAGGCTACACAAATGCACAGTGCCATCTGTCCATTCAATAATGGCTCAAATTGGAGGAAATGGGTTCTGAAATTACATTTTCTGCGCTCCTCATTCTAAGTGCGTGGCCACAGACTCACATTAATTTCCGGAGGGACTAAGTCAAGCGTCACCCAAAGACAGCTTCACCGCCAGGCCATTCGCCGCCTGAAATGAGCCTAATGGAACGGATTTGATGAGAAAATGTTATCGTCACGCTACTGACGGCAGGCTTGTCAAGCACCTTAATGGGATGCAGACGTAACAGGGGCGTTTGGCTTACTGTTCTTGACAAGCAGGAAAATATTATTATGTGTTAGCTAAAGCACCAAAAATGACTGCAATACAGGAGGGTGGGGGTGCATGCAGTGTTTCTGTCGGTGTTTTTACGACATGATGGCTGCTGAGTACTACTGGGACAAGCCTGAGCAGCACTGATGCATATATGAGCAACCATTTTGCTCATGTTTCTGTGAATGAAAACAGGATTTTAGGCTCAGAAGGGGCCCGCCCAAGCCAGGACACAACAACGTCACGTTGCTGCCATCTACTGTGCAACCTTGGTACTACAGAATATTACAGTCAAACTTTGCTCTGGCCAATAAATATCCATCACAAAACAAAAAACTAAACAAAAAACACAGAGGGAGTATATCAAACTCTGAACTCTCCCCACAGAAAACTGTTCCGGCATTTAAATTGTTTTAAGATGGGGGGAAAAGTACAGATCCAGCATTCTGCATGACCAAGTAGCCGAACAGGTTAGGTTAAAAATAAAAAAATAAAAAATAAAAGGATAATGCCAGGATATGCTCAAATAATACTTTTCGGACTGTGTCAATCAAAGCTGAAGAAGGATATGTCTGTAGAGTCGTATAGCATGTACTTTTGAAATGCACTTTTAACAACACATTTCATTCTCGAAAAATGCTTCTTTTTTTGTAACTGCAAATACTACTACTTCTTTGAGATTATATTTTAACATTGAAACGCCACATTAATTGCAATAACTACAATTTCATAATAAAGCTGTGCGGAAACCGTGAGACGCTCAAGTCTTGTTTGGTTTTGTTTTTCCCCGGTTGTACCTGAACGCACCAGTAAAGTCATCAGACGCTCGCACCCGCTGCGGATACTGCAGAGCGCCTTTGAAAACAATGTTTCGGGACAGGGAAGCAGATGTATCTCGATGACCAATGATGGTCCGTCGTTCCAGAGACACTCCTCGGATCAGGACCGATGAGTCCAGCGGTTCCGGTGAGTCTGATGAGTCCGCACGCGGGCTGGCGCCATGGATGCGGCTGTACTTCTACGGAATGCACGGCGTCACCCTGGATGTGCTGTTCTCCGCGGTGCAGGGGGTTTTATCCGACCGGGACCCGAAGTTACTGGGCTTTTCCTCGCCGTGTTTGTGCGTGGTGCATTCACTGACCCACTTAGCGCTGGAGAAGGTCTACTCGAAGAAGAGGTGCTTTCCAGGGAGGCCTGTGGTTTTCCATCTGCTCCTCTATCCATCTGTTTACATCGGGCTGCAGGTTCTGATAGGAAACATCCGCAACGCACTGACCAAGCAGGTGAGGGTCATTTCAGGGACGCACTTGGTCCTCCACTACATCCTGGCTCTTTATTTTAGTCAGGTGTTCCACAAGGGGCTGTCTAGGCTGCAGTACTATCCCACCAGAGGAGCCCTTCCTCTTCAAAGCCTCCCTGGGTACTTCCGCTTCTTGTTTTTTGGGATGCACGGCTTTTTGGACGAGGTGGCGTTCACCTCCGTGTTCAATCTGGTGGAGAACCGGAGCCTGACGGGTTACACGTCCCTGTGGTCCTTCCTCATGTACGGCAGCTGCAGCTTCGTGATGGAGAAGCTCTACCTGCACCTGCACTTCCAAAGAGGCTGGAGGACCTGGCAGAGGCTCCCCATCTACATCTGCTTCATCTACACCTGGGAGCTGTGCTGGGGTCTGGGTCTGAGGCACTTCGGCGCCTGCTCCTGGGACTACTCCCACTATCCGCACAACTTCATGGGACTCATCACCCTCCTCTACTTGCCGGGGTGGGCCTGCCTGAGTCTTTACCAAGATGTGCTGTCCAACATCCTGCTCGGCATCAGGTGCACCAAAGAGACTCAGCGATCAAGCGTGGCTGGCAGAGAAGTCAATGGACAGCCTCGATCTCGGGAAAAAATATTTTAAATGTACAAACTGGCGTAGTGGTGTTACATTAACACTGACTGTGATTCACACAGGCGAGACATTTATTAAGAAATTAAAGAGGGAGAGTCGATAATTACATGACCTCAAAGGCTATTTATACAGCGGTTTCACCCGTGCATGTGCAATGCGGACTTGTTTTTTTTTTTTTTTTACTTTTCATATGAAACTAGGAGAGAGATGCTTAACTACAAATGAAATTCAGCCAATATCAGCATAAGGCGCCTTTGAGACCTCCCCATTTCAAACAAACAAAAAAACAAAAAGCATTTCATATTCCTCGTATTAAGTAGATGCTGTGCTGTTAGAAATGCATATTGGTCAAGCTCCCACATTTTAGTTTATTTTTTGTTTAATTAACTGCAAGCAGACTACGTCCATGCAAACAGAAAAATATGTGAGCTTGCTGACAGGGTGGACAATGACAGGTTGGACATTTTTGGCTAACGTTTGCATGTAATGAGCACATGGTGCACCATCACTTAGCAATATGATTCAATCAAAAACCCGACCGCGTACTGTTTAAAAAATACGGTTTTGATATTTCACTATGACAGAGTTGACACGCTCAACATCCAACTGCACACATACTGTGATATGAGAAAAATCACAAAACATAAGTGTAAATATTTACCCCGCAACTATCCACTGTTTCATTCTCTACTGAAGACAAAATGCTGGTCGTAATATGTCACTGTAAACATTCTAGAGCTTCTTAAACGGGTAGCTACGCGATAATGACAAGGTGGACAGCAATTTCAGGGACACGTGCAAAACCTTCAATATGATTATGAAAATAGAATATACGTGGTGGAAATCACCCGTTTTATCAAGACAATAAAACCATGCAATAAAATTTGGATTTAGTATCATTTAACACCGTATTACACACACTGTTATCCCGAGCAGTGTTTGGGAAATGCCTTAATCATGCATAGCCGATGAACAAAAAACGGTGTAAAGAAAAGGAAACATATTTTAAGAGGCTTATCATTGTAGTGGTATGTGTGCAAATGTTTGGTCACCTATAATAAGACCTTAAAGTGTCATTATTCAGCTGCATTTTCATGATGACTGAGTGATTCTGATGAAGACACCAAAGGCACTTTGTAGTGATACTGACCCTTCCACACTGTCTGGCTCTGCCATGTTTCTACTCACAGAAATAGCCTATCTTACGGTCACGTAAATATGTAGTCACTGTGAATGGAATCCTCCATTGAGTTGTTTTAATCCAACATTATAGTCTGCTCTTGTGCTCAAATTATGTGTATATTAGTAAAGCGTACTTAAAAAAAATAAAAACCGATACCTCGCACTGTGATGATCAAATCAAATCTCTGTAAATCCTGTTTAACTAGTTGTCGTTGCAGGTGCGCGGCATGAATTGGACCACAGAGTAACATCTGTTCCCATAAAGCTGGTTCCTCATTACAAACGCAACATCAAGTCCCGACATGACAAACCTGTTTTGAATGCCACGTTAGTAAGACCAGTTTGGATGTGATGACGTCAACTTGCACTGTGGCATGGATTGTCAAAATAAGAAGAAGAAGAATAAAAATGCAATAAAATATAACATGTTCTTGCGTCTGACTTTGCATTTCTTAATTGAAACATTCTGTCGACTTGACATGAACACGATTGCATGCTCCAGCCTTCAGCCCCCTGAACACAACATAACGCCGGTGAGAGAATACTGCACACACAGACCTCCATGAAGAATTATTAGCAGACAGATGAAACACTACCTGTAAGACAGCCGTACAAAACACTATATATTTTCTTGCAATGAACTTTGCAATCACCAAAAAAGAGCTGTATAAGCAATAATTTGGGTGCAAACTAAAAATTGAAAGTTATTTGTAACACAATGGAAGCCATCCACTTTGTTTTTCCATTGAGTTTGAACACAATATAGCACTGGGAGGAAGTCAGCAAGCAAAAAAATGCACACTACAGTATGTTTATACCGCCATCTATCGCAAAAGAATCACTGTCTTAAGTACAGTCAGTTGTATTTCAGTTTTAAATTCAAAACATTTGCATTTCATTTTTAACAACTGTTTGTTTTCAAACATTTATTTAGGTACAATTTTTGCTTAACTTTTATGTTCACTCAGTAAGAACTTGCCCCCTATATTGAAGTGCAGTGTTTAAGTTCAAACTATGCATGTTAGAGTGGTTTACAACAATATTAAATATAATTTTGGGGGACTAAAATCTCTGTCTTGTTGGCTAATGAATTTTAATGTTGCTCATTATGGTTCTACTTGGAGAGCTAAGTATTTTTGTTGTTGGTGGTGGTGGTGGTACATAAGAACCACTGAGCTCGTGAAATGATGCGCTTTTGTGGTACACTTCAGCAAATGTATTTTTGCTTAATTTAATTTCACTTGTTTTATATCACCAAAAAGGTCTCATTAAGAGCACAATACTTTTGGTGTAGCAATGTAATCGTTATGTCTATTTTATTTGTCAGGATTCCAATAAAATTTACCAATGCAGCAAGCAAATAAATAGATACAATTTTATATTATGTGTCACAACACCTCTTAATTTTAACAAATAGAAATATTCCTAAGAGTACAGTTTGATCTGGATTTTAATTCAACAATGCATGTTTGACAAAGGTTTTCTGAATCTGTCTCTTATTCTAGTGAAATGCTGCTCTCTTGTGGTTTACTTGAAGAGTTTCGCTTTAGTTTTTGAGTGATGCACACACAACATTAGCATAGCATGGCTGCAGTTTTATTTACTATAGCACAGGTGTCAAAGTGGTGGCCCAGGGGCCAGATTCATTCTGCCACATCATTTTATGTGGCCCGCGAAAGCAAATTTGGCTAAAGTTTGCATGTATTTGCTCATTGTGTTCTGGTGGAATAGCATTGAGATATTTGCAAGCATTTTTTTTTTTACCAATCCCACTTTGAAAAACCGTCGAAAAACATGTTTTTATAGGCTTCTGATTTCAAAACTGGTTATTCATCTACGTGTTGTGTATACTGTATGTAATTACACTATATAAGGTCATCTTTAATTTATATGGGTTCACAGTTGTAGTGGCCCTCCGAGGGAAGTCCTAACTATGATGTGGCCCGTGACAAAAATGAGTTTGATACCCCTGTACTATAGTGTATTCATCATTTTTATGTCGTCATTCTCTGATATTGACTTTATTTATTTATTTATTTATTGCACATTGTGGTCCCAAGTGAAGACCAATCTTCCCATTGTTAGGCATACAGACAAGTTGTATGAATGCCAACCTGTTAAAAAATGCATGTGAAAGCCTATAGGCCACGTCTTCCTCCAAGATCCAAAATATAATATTCATGTCATCCTCTGCCCTCCTTCTCGTTTTGTGGGTCAGACTAATATTTCATGAGGGCGACCCCCTGCTCGGTGTCTCCAGAAAAAACACACACAACATGACCATGCAGACACACAACTGACACATTCTTCTCTTGCATGTTTGCCTGAGGATGTGGATACCAAGTGACATTAGCTGGCACTGAGATAGAGTTTCCAATACATGGACTGTTTCACGTCACATTTGCTACTTTAACTTGCGTAGTTTACCTTTGAGGTATTTGTAAGATGGAAGCGGGAAGAAGCAACAGTTTCAGAACTCACTTCCACACACTCAAAAGGAAGCGAAGCCTCTTGTGTTCTCTCGCTGTGGCTATCTAGAAATCAAACCAGGTGGAGCAATGCAGCGTTTCCCGTTTTTCTCCACCTGTCAGTCAGGTTTGTCAAGGTGGCCAAGCATCTAAGTGTCGTGCACAGAATTTGGTTTGACCAAAGACCACGTGGAAGCACGCATTAGTGATGAATAATGTAGAAGCTGCGTTGATTCAAGTTATTCAGATAGATCAATAAAACAGACATAGAGTGGATATAAAGTCTAAACACCCCTGATCAAATGTCAGGTTTTTTGTGCACAAGATGACTCAATTCAAAACTTTTTCCACCATTAATATGCGCTATAGGCGGCACGGTGGACGACTGGTTAGAGCGTCAGCCTCACAGTTCTGAGGTGCGGGGTTCAATCCCCGTCCCCGCCTGTGTGGAGTTTGCATGTTCTCCCCGTGCCTGCGTGGGTTTTCTCCGGGCACTCCGGTTTCCTCCCACATCCCAAAAACATGCATTAATTGGAGACTCTAAATTGCCCGTAGGCATGACTGTGAGCGCGAATGGTTGTTTGTTCCTATGTGCCCTGCGATTGGCTGGCAACCAGTTCAGGGTGTACCCCGCCTCCTGCCCGATGACAGCTGGGATAGGCTCCAGCACGCCCGCGACCCTAGTGAGGAGAAGCGGCTCAGAAAATGGATGGATGGATGAATATGCGCTCTAACGTGTACAACTCAATTGAGAAAGAAAATCTTTTTGAGAGTGGAAATAAAAAAATAAATAGATAATGTGGTCTACACACCCTCTAACAACATGGAAGGTGGCTGTGTTCACAATGTACAAATTCATGTTAAAAGGGAGTCAGCACACACCTGTGCCTCTGATCTATCCCAAATGAAGTTCAGATGTTCTAGTAGGCTTTTCCTGACCGTTTTTTCCATTTGAGATTTTTGACATTTAGCCCCAAAGCATGATGCTGCCACCACCCTGCTTCATTGTAGGTATGGTGTTCTTTTGGTCATGAGCAGTCACGTGTTTGTGCCAGAAATACCTACATCTGAAAACATCTAAACTGTTGCAAACCCATCTGAATGCAATTTAAGTTTCATTCACAAGCCAGTCATTCACCAACCGAGCCACAATAAGACAAGAATTTGGATTCGTGCAGCCTGGAAGAGACTGTACACTAAAATGTTCCCAGATATGGAGCACAACGCAGCCACTACCTCCCTAAGGGCCCACGTTGGACAAGTAACTGAAAGCCACTTGAACTGGGACACTGGGTTACGCATTTAGGAGTACAAAAGCACAAACTGTGTCTCACAAGTGCCATAAATAAAGCATGTAGCAAAAAAATAAAATAAAACAAATTTAAAAAAAATTCACATCTGGAGTGTATTTTCTTTTTCTTTTTTTTTTAATTTCCACCACACCGCCATTCTGCGTGACACCCATTGATGAGCCTGACTGAGCATGTTGCAAAAATATCCTCAGGCTTACTGTTGAAATGTGTATGACTCATGCAGGCAATGATGTATACTTGTGTAAAAAGGCGAAGATAACGATAGAAATATAATATATAAAGGACATGATTCATGTATGTGCCACACATGGTCCTCGTGCCCCTGAGGGTACGTATACTAACTAGAGCAGTCTTAATTTTACCTCAATGTATTATGGACTATATTTAGTGCGTTGTGATAAATCATCCAAGCTGCATTCATAGTCCAGGGAGCAAATTAAGTCTTAAATCCATGGAGAATGGTTCTTTATAATGCCCAGATAACTGCAGACCCTCTTTTCTGACTGAATTAAGCAGCACAATCCTATATGAGGAAAGGAATTATCATTTTAATACTTTTTTTTTTTTTTTTTTTAAAGGTGCATTTAGATTTGCATTAATTTCAACCCATAGTCCCTCAAGTAGCTCTCACTATTATGTTGGCAACATGCACCTTGTGTCTTACCTCCTCCCATTCTGCACTGCACACATTCCTGTCATAAAAGGCAGGGGCGGACAGGACCGTACCAAACCTAAGAGAGGATATCGCGAGACATGTTATTTTATGTATATTAATAAAGCCACTTCAATTCAAGTATAACAAAACCATGTTCAATTGAGAGATGATGACGTCAACGCGTTTTTTTTTTTTTTTTTTTTTTTTTTTTTTTGAGGGCGTGGGACGCAGCCGTAGGAGGTCGTGACACCCCATTCCACAAGAATGGACTCGTCCTGACACTGCCATGTTGGATGGAACAGGCTGCGGGCGCTAAGGCAGCTGGACTTCCCAGGAAAGGGACGGACGAAGGCCACGGATGACCCGGGGATTGTTTATGGATCTTTCCGGACTCAGTTTACCGTCTTAGAGTCCGTAATACGTTATCGTTTGGTGAACAATGAGTGGACTTCATAAGCAACAACGGCATATAAATGTCGGTTCCATGCTACTGACGCCTCAAGAGAATGACTACCTTTTCAACCACCTCGGCAGGAAATGCATCGTAAGTTACTTTATATTAACCTTGCGATAACTTGGTTTATTATGATTGCGCCACGCTTCATGTTTGACGTTAGCTTGTCCCTTTCTTTTCCTATTGGAGTGGGGAAGGTGGGTTTGTTTTGACAGCCGAGACGGCGGGGGTGTGGGGGTGGGGGGGGGACGTCGAACCTCGCTCGGGACGGTCACTTTCGGCCGTAACCTGCGTTGTCATCCAGTTTTGTTTTGTTTTTTTGTTTTTTTCCGCCCACGACGCTTAAAAGTTGACGCTTGACACACCTGAAGTCACCCAGCAAATGTTGTTACCTGACATAGCTCCGCCACTCCGCTACGACCGAGTTGACATAGTTAGCTGCTAAATCAATCATCGGCTCGCAAAAGTAGCATTTGTGTGTGTGCGTGTGTGTGTGTGTGTGTGTGTCGGTATTATATAAGGTTAGCCGAACCTGGGTTGTTTTCGGGAAGTGTGTTCACTGAATGTGCCGACAAGGCTTGGCAGGGGACAGCGCTGACTAGTGAAAACTCATCGGGGCTTTTTATTTTATTTTATTTTATTTTATTTTATCCCCCCGCCCTCGTCCCGTCTTCGGTCCCCAAAAATCTGAAGTCTTGCTCGACCAGTCTGACTACAGTGCCGTGTCACCTAAAATAAAAATAAATCACCTGTCCCTTCTCTCCTTTTCTATTACTTAGTTTAACACTATGTATTTATCCACTTTTTTTGCCCCAATGGCTGGCATTCGAGAGAAAATAAATAAATAAATGCTCCAGTACTTTTGACACCTGTGGCACTTTACCAGCCTGACGTAACTTCCGGGAAGGTGGCATTGGAGTCACGTCAGCATTGTGGAGATACTTTCAAGTTAAACGCAGAGGATAACACTTTTGTTAGTAAAAGGCAAATTATGCTCTGCAGAATGGATGATGGATATTAGATTGTTTTTTCATTTTCAGTTATCAGTTTAGTCCATTATGTAGCTCGTCATTTGGTCAAAGGTGGTTATATCCAACATATTGTCAGTGTGCTTCCCCCTAGTGGGCTGGAGCTGTTTTTCTCAACCCGAATTGAGCCAAGGCACATATTTTCCTTTTTAAATATCCCAAATCTTACCAAACGTACATATAATGAAATAATGATGATGGTGTTGTCTCAATTGATACAATAATGTACTCACTCGGTGTGATTATGTGGCCCGTTTATTTGAGCATCACTGTCGTCTTCCATCTAGTGGAAAAAGCATTTAATTGCTCTGCCTGTCACCATACGTAACTCGCATAGGTAGATGAACAATTATGTTATTTGTAAAGCGTGAAAAAAAATTGTGAAGTTGTACAATTTCCCATAGGACAGTGGTTGGGAGTGACTGGTCTGGAGTGTCATAGTTTTTAAAGATTACTTCCATATTACCCTTTTTATAATGTTATTTATAAGTGTCATGGCATATCAGCCACACTATTGTATTGTAATGGCCCTTATGTTCTGATTTTCACGTGACCTCATCTCAGTTTGCTTCCTCAATGTATTCACTGATTCGTGAAAGTGAAATTTGCAATGGTTGGGGAAGCGTTTTTTTTTTCCTTTTTCTTTCTGCTCACCTGGCAGCAGTGAGCTACCTGTGCTCCATTTCCTTTTCCCGTGAGCCTTGACAGACACCTCACACTCTGCTCTCTTTGTCTTCCCTCTTGCGTAAGAACACAGGTTTCTGGGGTGTGCCGTAGGTTGACGTAGGCCCGCTCAGAAATACGGCGACGACGTTCCTCCGGCGCTCTTTGGCAATTGTGTGACTCTGCATGAGACGGGGGAATTGGGAGCATTCCTCGCAATTGTACGATATCTTTGCATCCAGAGAGGGTAGCTTGTCTCTGAGATTGTGTCTCCTCAATAATCTAATTAAAATGCCTGGGAGTGATTTAACGGCTGTCTTATATATTGCACATAGTGTCTCTTGTTGATTTTTGCTTCTACGTCTTGATTGTATTCCTGGTTGACTGTGGAAAATGGGTCAAGTGAGGTTTTTATTGCTTAGTCAGTGCAATAAAAAAAATAGAGGAACATGATTTCACGACTGCTTTGACTCATGCACGTGCAGAGATGCTCATTGGTATTCCCTCGCTTTTCACCATCAGCAGTACTGCCGGCCTCGGAGGGGGGTTGTTAGGGGTCCAATCGACGCTGTGTGTTTGTGTGCGTGTGCGTGTGCACAGACTGCCTGATCAGCAATCCCCATCCTACAGGAAGTCCCGTGGTCAGACCTCCTTTGGTGATTTGTGCTGGATAAGTGGAACATGATTCCACTCGATATTGCCCTATCTATCTCCTTCCTGTCGCCATTATTTAAAAAAAACAAAACAGAAAAGAATCTAATTTTAACTGATTCTTTTATCTATTTCTACCTCCTGCACAAATGAGGTCAAGCTTTCTTGTCTCCTTGTACTCGAGGGGCACAGAAATGAAAAATTGTCGTCACTGGTTTGAGTAAAAGAAGCAAGCGAGCTCATGTAGCCATAACGCTACAGCCAGCGCTTCACTTCCTGTCATCTTTGACCCTATCAGGAACTATCAGCACTCCATGGGCAGAAGAAACCTCAGGCTCTTAAGTCCTGACGTGATTAAAAATACCTTAAAATAGCCGCTTTTTACTGCTGCCATGAGAATCTGATTTGAAGCTATTATGTAAAGGAATTACTAAAGAAGTGGCATTTCAGAACATGTCGTGTAATCATGTGTGTACTGTATAAGCAAAGCAAAAACATGTATTGGAGTCTCTATTTGTGTATTTAACGGAGCACGCATGCTGACCATGATGTAATGTCTGTGGTGCTTTTCCTTGTGTGCAGTAATGCGTGGGCTGCATGATGCACTTTAGCAAATGTGGCAATGCTTCAAAAATGATATCATGAGCAGTACAAGTTGTCACTTCTATCAATATTTAACTCAGAACAGGAACCCGTGTTTGTGTTCCTTGCAAGCTTCTCAGTCACAAGATAAAATGACACCTGAGGGCTTCCGTGGCAGAAAACACCTCCAAGCCTCAACCTGTTCTTCCCAAATGTGAACACGAGACATGATGCGAATCACAACTAAAATGGGCCATCAGCTCAGCATGTGTTTCCATCCCTGATGCTTTCATCTGTGCGTTAATAGCTGAACCCCACATGACGCCGGTACCCCCACAGCAAGCTGTAAACCCAAAATGGCGTCTGAGCTGCGTCTGAAAGGGTGCACCGCTCGTCTGTGCTTTACGTGTATCCTTTAACTTCGTCAACGTAAAGAAGCAGGAAGGATTTCTCGGTTAATGCCGGTGATGAGGTCGGAGTGTCACTTTTAGTAATGCCTTTTAAATAAGTTTTTATAGTTCTTGAGCAGCTTCCTGTTCTTAGTCTTACAGTGTAAAGTTAATCTAATCCGAGCATGTGTGCTTAGCCCCAATAAGATCTTAAAACCTTAAGGCAGCGGTTCTCAAGTACCACCTAAAAAAAGTACTTGGCTCGCCAAGTACCGAAAATTTGTATTCAACATTATTGTAAGACATAAGTGAGGCTTGACTCTGTTGCTGTGTGTCTTTCCCCGATCCTAGACATTATCCTCAGGGGTGGTCCAGGTGTTCACTGCAGACAGGAACGCCACGTGGACCAAGAGATGTTGCGGCGTTGCCTGTCTGATCAAGGACAACCCGCAGCGCTCCTACTTCATCCGAGTCTTTGACGTCAAGGTAGGCGAATGCGATGCGGTTGAGTGTCAACATCAGAAACGTAACGCGTCTGTGCCTTCTCTATCCTACATGGTGTGTTTTGTAACAGGACAGTAAGATGCTGTTCGAACAGGAGCTGTACAACAACTTCAACATGAATCCCTCCAGACCGTACTTCATCACATTTGCTGGAGACGTGAGTTGACTTCCACCTTCCTGCGGCAACCATAATAATGATGTATTTTGCATCTATTTATAGAAACGCTGATTCAGAAGCTTAAAGGAGTCTCCATCTCCATCATATTGACAAAAGCGCATGCCCTCTCATCACTGGGAAACCGTTTTTTAATATAAAACAGGAACGACTGTGCCTTTGTATGCCTCAGTTTGAAATTGAATATATTTATTGTAGTGAGATTTTATCCAATAACGAAAGTCCTAAGCAAGACCCGTTTTATCTGTTGTGCCGCAGCGTTGGTGGGTGCAGCAGACCGTGAAGTATGCGGCACTGTAAATTGTGGTGATAAGAGACTCATCGCTGTGTACACATCGTCAAAATTGTTTTAGCACAATAAACTCAACACTCATTGTACACTCAGCTGTGTATGACTGTATAAGGAATTGTGCCTTTGTTTTCTTTCTGTGTTCATTCTTTTGTTGTCCCCCTCACCCAAACCTACAGTCCAGCCAAGTGGGCCTGAACTTTGCTAGCGAGGAGGAGGCTAAGCGTTTCCGAGGTCACCTGGCAGAGCTCTTGGGCAAAAGGCAAAGGAAAACTGGTACTGACTTCCTTATTGCGCCTCACCCTCTTTAACCACCCCTTAGTGATTGATTGGAGTTCAGCTCAGGCAAAGGCAAAGGGCCTTCAAGGATGGAGAAGTCAACTTCTAAGCGTGTCATTTTCCCAGTGTTTAATCACATGCAAAAACACGACACGTTCGTCACCATCTTCAGTCTGCTACAACAAAGCAGATCGGTAAATGTACAGTGTACATATTTATGCATCAGGTGTTGCGTTCTACGGTAAATGTACAGTGTACATATTTATCCATCAGGTGTTGCGTTCTGAAATAGGCAAGTTGCAAAAGCTTATCCAGAAAATGTAATGTTGTCCCTGTCCTAAGGAGGAGGGCACTAGAGACCAAATGCAACAGCAGAACCTGTCATGAATCGAAAATAAAGATTCAATAATTATCTTTTCAAGCACACTGACAATCATCTTTCTTGCAAACCCTGAAGAAAAAGTCAAAATTTCTTGGCACAATTTCACTGCTCAGGTTTGATGAAGCATATTTGTCTCTCACCCTTGTCATCTTCTTCTAAACTAAACCTTCCATTGGAACCTTCACTTTCCTCTTTCTGCTTTGGGTTGACTCTTTGCTTAGAAGGCTTCTTTCCTCTGTTCTCCAGAGAACTCGCACCGTAATACAGCAGCATCTTTGCATCCAGGTCACTTCTCCTGGACCTTTGCCACACTTTCTTTCGGATGTACGGCTGTCATAATAACTGTATGTATGTGCCGAACGTAGCGCACTAACTCTCCCAATTTCGCCAAGCCTTTCTTTTTCACAAACTCCTTTCTTTGTCTGTCTGCCTTAGCTTCTCGCCAAGCCACCGCTTAGCGCAACGTTGTAACTATTTCATTTGTCTGTGTTCACAGAGAAGAGACGCGAGCCTCCAAATGGTACGTCCTCCACCGTTTCCTGTCGCTAACGTCACATTTCTTAGTATGCTTGCTGTTTTTAGGTGAATGGATTTTGTCCCAGACGGTTCTTCTCCCAATCACCAATTTCCATCCTCTTTGTCCCTTACTTTCCCTCCCGACCTTCGTGTTTTCATAAGCAGAGATTTAATCTGGGATTAGGCATCCATGAAGAGTTACATAAAATCTGTGTGCTAAATCCTCAAATAATATGACGGGATTAGAGCCCCGAGTGTGTGTGGTTTGATGGGAAAGGGAGGAGAAACCAGTAAAAGTGGGTGGAGATATGACAGCGTCGAGCCAATCCAAGCGGGATAATCTTGCGATGGAAAGTCGGTTGGAAAAGGCGTCCATGTGTGTCGATTGACAATCACAGCAGGGACTCCAGCTGTCCTGATGGAGGGCTTGTCCAAACAAGTGTTGGCAGGATGTGCGTCCCTTCAGCTCAGACAGCACACCAGTCCACTCTTCCAGATGTCTGATGAGGGTATTAAAGGCTAAATCCAAGTTGGCTTACGATGTGCACCTCCTTTGGCTCTTGTGTTTTGGAAATCTTTTTAGACCAGGCAGAACCATCTTCTTGACTTTCGAGAGTGGATTTATTTGTCACCAAAGGAGGATTCTTTTTCCAGAGTTGATTCTCACCTGGATATGATGCGTCCACCAGAAACAATTTGTCATTTTTTGTCCTGAGAAAATCGTCTGTCTTTGGAGCCGATGCAAGTTCACTCCAGGATCTCCCTCGCAGCGATGATGTTCTGCACCACCTTCCTGTCCGCTCCCTCGGAAGAGCTCGGCGGCGAAAGCGGCGGTGGAGCGGGAGCCGGCGGCAGGGGCTTGGGCCCGGCTAGCTGCTTGTCCACCTTGCACTGCTTGGTTCTCCCCCAGGATGAACTTTACCCGGGTCTCTCGGAGCCCTCCTTCACACAAGTGCGAGCTCACAGCTTTATCGGCGACATGCTGCTAGACGTCAGGGGGGGCGCATGCCACGATCGAGATAGTGGGGGTATTTGGGACAGGGTGAGGAGGAGACGCAGTCGCTCCGCTTCGCCTTTACCCAGCAAAACACCAAAAAGTCCTTGTAGTGACAGTTTGAAAGGTATGTAAGCCTCTGGGACTAAATCTGCAGAAATGGGGCTGTGTTTTTGTGTTACTCTCCTCTCTATATGTGTAAAATCTACCCGAGTGAGCTTGTAGTTGCAAAATAGTCAGACGACGGCCACCGCATCTGTCCGAATGATACTTGAAAGGAAATAGAAAAAAGGAAGTGCATTGTGACTTATGGGGCACCCTGTACTTTCGATAGAAATATGGCGTTAAGGCTTTCTCTCAATGTCATCTTCTAGGCCCCACGCTGCCAATGGCCACTGTGGACATCGAAAACCCAGAGATCAGCACGGGGCACCGTTTCCATAGCAACTCTCAGGTGAACAACATCATCCACTCCACCTTCAAGAGGGAGAAGAAGGGCAAAGGCAAAAAGAAGAGGCTCACCAAGGCTGACATCGGCACACAGAGCAACTTCCAGTGAGTCACTGGGCTTTATTTGTTTATTGCATTTTCACACTGACATTCGAGACCGATTTGCCAGTGAAGGTGTCACCTGTGGTTTTGTTGATTCACGCATCTCTGCTTTGGCACAGGCACATTGGGCACGTAGGATGGGATCCAAACACAGGCTTTGACGTAAGTAAAGGCTTAAAGGAAACAATGCAACTTTGCCCTGTATGAATCAACATGATGAGTGCGTGACACTCCACATGCTTTCAAATCAAGGCCTGGCTGTTTAGCTCCGTGTCATTCAGACTTACAGATCTTTGAAATTAACCATCGGCTCCAAAATATTAATCTTCGCCGCACGGCCGTGTCGTCAGTGCAGTTACACAAGGAGATTTTTGGAGGGAAGGCGACCTGTGTTTGCATAATCCTTGGACTTGTTCCCCAAAAAAAAAAAAGCATCCCCAGTATGAGATTATACCGGGGCGTGCTGAAATTCAAATGATTTCATTTCACAAGTCAATGCTTTCAAGGCCTTAAAATTGATAGGAATGGATGATGTCATTCAAATGAATTGTTCCCATCTTCTGGTTTAAATCAGTGGATTGACACAGGGGCCTGCAACATTCTAGTTCAAAGAGAAATTGGTTCTCAGCAAAAATTGGTTACGAACACTAGAGGGTGGTGGTGAGCAATTCTTCAAAAAAAGAGGCGAATTGTTTCCTTGAAGCTGTTTGACACTCCCACTGGAAGTTGAAATCTAAAGCAAAGAGAATTACACATGTATTTGATCAAACTTCATTTTTACACTAAAAAAAAAATAATAATAATAATTAGCATTATGCTAACACAAAATGCAAAACAAAATAGCATTGAGGTGACATAATTATAACTCTTTAAACAATGGATATTTGAAATCAAGGAGAAGCGGCTCGGAAAATGGATGGATGGATATTTGAAATCAAACAGTGGAGCAACCCATGTAGACAGACAGTAACGATATTCAGGCTAATATTCTTTATTTTCTGAGATTACCGTTTTCCACTATGTTAACCATTGTGTTTTTGTTTTTGTTTTGTTTTGTCCTCACAGCTGAATAACTTGGACCCCGAGCTGAAGCACCTCTTCGACATGTGCGGCATCTCCGAGGCTCAGCTCAAGGACAAAGAGACCTCCAAGGTCATCTATGACTTCATTGAGAAGAAGGGTGGAGTGGAAGCTGTCAAAAATGAGCTGCGCAGACAAGGTGGGCCACACGAGAGTGCGCTATGTGTCGCTTCTGAAAAGGATAACTGACGTCAACGTAACCGGTGCTGTGGTTTTATGCTCAGGGCCTCCCTGCATTGGTACGTTTCCATGCATGGTGTGGTGTGACACACCATGCATGTTAAATGATAATCAGCACCGCATTTGTCATAAAAAGCTATGGCAAAAATTGAAGAGTTGAAACGAAAAAGCAGGGGTCTTCATTTTTTTTTTTTTTTTTTTTTTTGTGAAGTGAATTTTTTTTTTTTAGTTCTGGTTCCAGGTTAAAGCTATCCATCCATTTTACGAACCGCTTAACCTCACTAGGAGGCTAATTTGGGGAAACAAATCTCACTCTGATTGAAGTCTTTCAAAGAGTTCTTTATTTTTTTAATGGTAAAACCAGACAACTCCCAAAAAATAACAGACAAGTCAAAAATGTTCACGTAACTTTAAAATTACACTAAAATTAGGCTTTGAGAATAAAAAATAGCTTGCGCTCACTTTCCTGCAAAATGTAAGCTATAATAGCGGTGAGTTAACGAGAAATAGCTGCCGCTGCCATGTTTGTGATGATGTAAAAACGTATGGGCTTGTGATTGGCTTAAAATGAGATGATGGCAGCTGCAGCAAAATGTTCATGGCGCTTGGCGTTTCTGTTAGGAAATGTAGCATCGAAAGATGCATTGATAGGCTGTATGCTTTTAGGCATGGCTCTATTTTCGTCTTAATGGTACTTCATGGCTTTTCCGGTTGAACTCTTCAATTAAACTTGGGTGAAGAAAAAGGTATAATCTTTTATCCACTGAATGTCACACTAGTTTTCACACTGAGAAACAACACTGTGGTTGAAAACACAAACTAGGAACCCAACCCAGACCTTTTGTTTGTTTAGTTTTTTACTCCAGGTGTCTATGTGGTTGATTTGGTGTGCACTGTGGTTTCTGTTTCCCATCAGTCCCATCCAGGTCACTTCTCCTGGACCTTTGCCACACTTTCTTTCGGATGTACGGCTGTCATAATAACTGTATGTATGTGCCGAACGTAGCGCACTAACTCTCCCAATTTCGCCAAGCCTTTCTTTTTCACAAACTCCTTTCTTTGTCTGTCTGCCTTAGCTTCTCGCCAAGCCACCGCTTAGCGCAACGTTGTAACTATTTCATTTGTCTGTGTTCACAGAGAAGAGACGCGAGCCTCCAAATGGTACGTCCTCCACCGTTTCCTGTCGCTAACGTCACATTTCTTAGTATGCTTGCTGTTTTTAGGTGAATGGATTTTGTCCCAGACGGTTCTTCTCCCAATCACCAATTTCCATCCTCTTTGTCCCTTACTTTCCCTCCCGACCTTCGTGTTTTCATAAGCAGAGATTTAATCTGGGATTAGGCATCCATGAAGAGTTACATAAAATCTGTGTGCTAAATCCTCAAATAATATGACGGGATTAGAGCCCCGAGTGTGTGTGGTTTGATGGGAAAGGGAGGAGAAACCAGTAAAAGTGGGTGGAGATATGACAGCGTCGAGCCAATCCAAGCGGGATAATCTTGCGATGGAAAGTCGGTTGGAAAAGGCGTCCATGTGTGTCGATTGACAATCACAGCAGGGACTCCAGCTGTCCTGATGGAGGGCTTGTCCAAACAAGTGTTGGCAGGATGTGCGTCCCTTCAGCTCAGACAGCACACCAGTCCACTCTTCCAGATGTCTGATGAGGGTATTAAAGGCTAAATCCAAGTTGCCTTACGATGTGCACCTCCTTTGGCTCTTGTGTTTTGGAAATCTTTTTAGACCAGGCAGAACCATCTTCTTGACTTTCGAGAGTGGATTTATTTGTCACCAAAGGAGGATTCTTTTTCCAGAGTTGATTCTCACCTGGATATGATGCGTCCACCAGAAACAATTTGTCATTTTTTGTCCTGAGAAAATCGTCTGTCTTTGGAGCCGGTGCAAGTTCACTCCAGGATCTCCCTCGCAGCGATAATGTTCTGCACCACCTTCCTGTCCGCTCCCTCGGAAGAGCTCGGCGGCGAAAGCGGCGGTGGAGCGGGAGCCGGCGGCAGGGGCTTGGGCCCGGCTAGCTGCTTGTCCACCTTGCACTGCTTGGTTCTCCCCCAGGATGAACTTTACCCGGGTCTCTCGGAGCCCTCCTTCACACAAGTGCGAGCTCACAGCTTTATCGGCGACATGCTGCTAGACGTCAGGGGGGGCGCATGCCACGATCGAGATAGTGGGGGTATTTGGGACAGGGTGAGGAGGAGACGCAGTCGCTCCGCTTCGCCTTTACCCAGCAAAACACCAAAAAGTCCTTGTAGTGACAGTTTGAAAGGTATGTAAGCCTCTGGGACTAAATCTGCAGAAATGGGGCTGTGTTTTTGTGTTACTCTCCTCTCTATATGTGTAAAATCTACCCGAGTGAGCTTGTAGTTGCAAAATAGTCAGACGACGGCCACCGCATCTGTCCGAATGATACTTGAAAGGAAATAGAAAAAAGGAAGTGCATTGTGACTTATGGGGCACCCTGTACTTTCGATAGAAATATGGCGTTAAGGCTTTCTCTCAATGTCATCTTCTAGGCCCCACGCTGCCAATGGCCACTGTGGACATCGAAAACCCAGAGATCAGCACGGGGCACCGTTTCCATAGCAACTCTCAGGTGAACAACATCATCCACTCCACCTTCAAGAGGGAGAAGAAGGGCAAAGGCAAAAAGAAGAGGCTCACCAAGGCTGACATCGGCACACAGAGCAACTTCCAGTGAGTCACTGGGCTTTATTTGTTTATTGCATTTTCACACTGACATTCGAGACCGATTTGCCAGTGAAGGTGTCACCTGTGGTTTTGTTGATTCACGCATCTCTGCTTTGGCACAGGCACATTGGACACGTAGGATGGGATCCAAACACAGGCTTTGACGTAAGTAAAGGCTTAAAGGAAACAATGCAACTTTGCCCTGTATGAATCAACATGATGAGTGCGTGACACTCCACATGCTTTCAAATCAAGGCCTGGCTGTTTAGCTCCGTGTCATTCAGACTTACAGATCTTTGAAATTAACCATCGGCTCCAAAATATTAATCTTCGCCGCACGGCCGTGTCGTCAGTGCAGTTACACAAGGAGATTTTTGGAGGGAAGGCGACCTGTGTTTGCATAATCCTTGGACTTGTTCCCAAAAAAAAAAAAAGCATCCCCAGTATGAGATTATACCGGGGCGTGCTGAAATTCAAATGATTTCATTTCACAAGTCAATGCTTTCAAGGCCTTAAAATGGATAGGAATGGATGATGTCATTCAAATGAATTGTTCCCATCTTCTGGTTTAAATCAGTGGATTGACACAGGGGCCTGCAACATTCTAGTTCAAAGAGAAATTGGTTCTCAGCAAAAATTGGTTACGAACACTAGAGGGTGGTGGTGAGCAATTCTTCAAAAAAAGAGGCGAATTGCTTCCTTGAAGCTGTTTGACACTCCCACTGGAAGTTGAAATCTAAAGCAAAGAGAATTACACATGTATTTGATCAAACTTCATTTTTACACTAAAAAAAAAAAAAAAAAAAAAAAGATTAGCATTATGCTAACACAAAATGCAAAACAAAATAGCATTGAGGTGACATAATTATAACTCTTTAAACAATGGATATTTGAAATCAAGGAGAAGCGGCTCGGAAAATGGATGGATGGATATTTGAAATCAAACAGTGGAGCAACCCATGTAGACAGACAGTAACGATATTCAGGCTAATATTCTTTATTTTCTGAGATTACCGTTTTCCACTATGTTAACCATTGTGTTTTTGTTTTGTTTTGTCCTCACAGCTGAATAACTTGGACCCCGAGCTGAAGAACCTCTTCGACATGTGCGGCATCTCCGAGGCTCAGCTCAAGGACAAAGAGACCTCCAAGGTCATCTATGACTTCATTGAGAAGAAGGGTGGAGTGGAAGCTGTCAAAAATGAGCTGCGCAGACAAAGTGGGCCACACGAGAGTGCGCTATGTGTCGCTTCTGAAAAGGATAACTGACGTCAACGTAACCGGTGCTGTGGTTTTATGCTCAGGGCCTCCCTGCATTGGTACGTTTCCATGCATGGTCTGGTGTGACACACCATGCATGTCAAATGATAATCAGCACCGCATTTGTCATAAAAAGCTATGGCAAAAATTGAAGAGTTGAAACGAAAAAGCAGGGGTCTTCATTTTTTTTTTTTTTTTTTTTTTGTGAAGTGAATTTTTTTTTTTTAGTTCTGGTTCCAGGTTAAAGCTATCCATCCATTTTACGAACCGCTTAACCTCACTAGGAGGCTAATTTGGGGAAACAAATCTCACTCTGATTGAAGTCTTTCAAAGAGTTCTTTATTTTTTTAATGGTAAAACCAGACAACTCCCAAAAAATAACAGACAAGTCAAAAATGTTCACGTAACTTTAAAATTACACTAAAATTAGGCTTTGAGAATAAAAAATAGCTTGCGCTCACTTTCCTGCAAAATGTAAGCTATAATAGCGGTGAGTTAACGAGAAATAGCTGCCGCTGCCATGTTTGTGATGATGTAAAAACGTATGGGCTTGTGATTGGCTTAAAATGAGATGATGGCAGCTGCAGCAAAATGTTCATGGCGCTTGGCGTTTCTGTTAGGAAATGTAGCATCGAAAGATGCATTGATAGGCTGTATGCTTTTAGGCATGGCTCTATTTTCGTCTTAATGGTACTTCATGGCTTTTCCGGTTGAACTCTTCAATTAAACTTGGGTGAAGAAAAAGGTCTAATCTTTTATCCACTGAATGTCACACTAGTTTTCACACTGAGAAACAACACTGTGGTTGAAAACACAAACTAGGAACCCAACCCAGACCTTTTGTTTGTTTAGTTTTTTACTCCAGGTGTCTATGTGGTTGATTTGGTGTGCACTGTGGTTTCTGTTTCCCATCAGCCTTAAGAAAAACACACCTATAACATGTTAGCTCACCATAATATGAACGGTAATGTGTGAATGCTGCCCTTCAGTGGCGTACCATTGTAACTGCATAGTGCCTTCACAGACCGGAGCATAAAATGTCTGCAGTGAGTGTGATGTTTTATCCATCCATCCATGTGCAAAACCGCTTATCCTCATTTGGGTTGCGGATTAGTTGGATTCTACCCCAGCTGACTTCTGGCGAGAGGCGGGGACTGGTCGCCCTGGACTGGTCGCCGGCCAATCACAGGCAGATAGACAAACAAGCACATTCACACCTATGAACACTTCAGAGTTGTCAATGAATCTCACTTTGCTCATCGCTACCTGGGGGGCTGCACTCAAACAGACCAAAATCCAGATGTCAGTGGGTAAGGCAGGGCAAGGAATCTGATGTGTTTTTGGGGGGGCTAGTGGGAGAAAGCTGGAGTACCTGGAGAAAACCCACATACTTAAAAAAAATTGATTAAATCGAAGTTTTTTTCTTTCTCCAGCTCCTCCGCCCCCGCCATCCAGAGGTGGCCCTCCTCCGCCTCCCCCTCACCATGGCTCAGCCCCGCCGCCAAACTATGCATGTTAGAGTGGTTTACAACAATATTAAATATACTTTGGGGGGACTAAAATCTCTGTCTTGTTGGCTAATGAATTTTAATGTTGCTCATTATGGTTCTACTTGGAGAGCTAAGTATTTTTGTTGTTGGTGGTGGTGGTGGTACATAAGAACCACTGAGCTCGTGAAATGATGCGCTTTTGTGGTACACTTCAGCAAATGTATTTTTGCTTAATTTAATTTCACTTGTTTTATATCACCAAAAAGGTCTCATTAAGAGCACAATACTTTTGGTGTAGCAATGTAATCGTTATGTCTATTTTATTTGTCAGGATTCCAATAAAATGTACCAATGCAGCAAGCAAATAAATGGATACAATTTTATATTATGTGTCACAACACCTCTTAATTTTAACAAATAGAAATATTCCTAAGAGTACAGTTTGATCTGGATTTTAATTCAACAATGCATGTTTGACAAAGGTTTTCTGAATCTGTCTCTTATTCTAGTGAAATGCTGCTCTCTTGTGGTTTACTTGAAGAGTTTCGCTTTAGTTTTTGAGTGATGCACACACAACATTAGCATAGCATGGCTGCAGTTGTATTTACTATAGCACAGGTGTCAAACTGGTGGCCCAGGGGCCAGATTCATTCTGCCACATCATTTTATGTGGCCCGCGAAAGCAAATTTGGCTAAAGTTTGCATGTATTTGCTCATTGTGTTCTGGTGTAATAGCATTGAGATATTTGCAAGCATTTTTTTTTGTTACCAATCCCACTTTGAAAAACTGTCGAAAAACATGTTTTTATAGGCTTCTGATTTCAAAACTGGTTATTCATCAACGTGTTGTGTATACTGTATGTAATTACACTATATAAGGTCATCTTTAATTTATATGGGTTCACAGTTGTAGTGGCCCTCCGAGGGAAGTCCTAACTACGATGTGGCCCGTGACAAAAATGAGTTTGATACCCCTGTACTATAGTGTATTCATCATTTTTATGTCGTCATTCTCTGATATTGACTTTATTTATTTATTTATTTATTGCACATTGTGGTCCCAAGTGAAGACCAATCTTCCCATTGTTAGGCATACAGACAAGTTGTATGAATGCCAACCTGTTAAAAAATGCATGTGAAAGCCTATAGGGCACGTCTTCCTCCAAGATCCAAAACATAATATTCATGTCATCCTCTGCCCTCCTTCTCTTGTTTTGTGGGTCAGACTAATATTTCATGAGGGCGACCCCCTGCTCGGTGTCTCCAGAAAAAACACACACAACATGACCATGCAGACACACAACTGACACATTCTTCTCTTGCATGTTTGCCTGAGGATGTGGATACCAAGTGACATTAGCTGGCACTGAGATAGAGTTTCCAATACATGGACTGTTTCACGTCACATTTGCTACTTTAACTTGCGTAGTTTACCTTTGAGGTATTTGTAAGATGGAAGCGGGAAGAAGCAACAGTTTCAGAACTCACTTCCACACACTCAAAAGGAAGCGAAGCCTCTTGTGTTCTCTCGCTGTGGCTATCTAGAAATCAAACCAGGTGGAGCAATGCAGCGTTTCCCGTTTTTCTCCACCTGTCAGTCAGGTTTGTCAAGGTGGCCAAGCATCTAAGTGTCGTGCACAGAATTTGGTTTGGCCAAAGACCACGTGGAAGCACGCATTAGTGAAGAAAAATGTAGAAGCTGCGTTGATTCAAGTTATTCAGATAGATCAATAAAACAGACATAGAGTGGATATAAAGTCTAAACACCCCTGATCAAATGTCAGGTTTTTTGTGCACAAGATGACTCAATTCAAAACTTTTTCCACCATTAATATGCGCTATAACGTGTACAACTCAATTGAGAAAGAAAATCTTTTTGAGAGTGGAAATAAAAAAATAAATAGATAATGTGGTCTACACACCCTCTAACAACTGGAATGTGGCTGTGTTCACAATGTACAAATTCATGTTAAAAGGGAGTCAGCACACACCTGTGCCTCTGATCTATCCCAAATGAAGTTCAGATGTTCTAGTAGGCTTTTCCTGACCGTTTTTTCCATTTGAGATTTTTGACATTTAGCCCCAAAGCATGATGCTGCCACCACCCTGCTTCATTGTAGGTATGGCGTTCTTTTGGTCATGAGCAGTCACGTGTTTGTGCCAGAAATACCTACATCTGAAAACATCTAAACTGTTGCAAACCCATCTGAATGCAATTTAAGTTTCATTCACAAGCCAGTCATTCACCAACCGAGCCACAATAAGACAAGAATTTGGATTCGTGCAGCCTGGAAGAGACTGTACACTAAAATGTTCCCAGATATGGAGCACAACGCAGCCACTACCTCCCTAAGGGCCCACGTTGGACAAGTAACTGAAAGCCACTTGAACTGGGACACTGGGCTACGCATTTAGGAGTACAAAAGCACAAACTGTGTCTCACAAGTGCCATAAATAAAGCATGTAGCAAAAAAATAAAATAAAACAAATTTTAAAAAAATTCACATCTGGAGTGTATTTTCTTTTTTTTTTTTTTTTATTTCCACCACACCGCCATTCTGCGTGACACCCATTGATGAGCCTGACTGAGCATGTTGCAAAAATATCCTCAGGCTTACTGTTGAAATGTGTATGACTCATGCAGGCAATGATGTATACTTGTGTAAAAAGGCGAAGATAACGATAGAAATATAATATATAAAGGACATGATTCATGTATGTGCCACACATGGTCCTCGTCCCCCTGAGGGTACGTATACTAACTAGAGCAGTCTTAATTTTACCTCAATGTATTATGGACTATATTTAGTGCGTTGTGATAAATCATCCAAGCTGCATTCATAGTCCAGGGAGCAAATTAAGTCTTAAATCCATGGAGAATGGTTCTTTATAATGCCCAGATAACTGCAGACCCTCTTTTCTGACTGAATTAAGCAGCACAATCCTATATGAGGAAAGGAATTATCATTTTAATACTTTTTTTTTTTTTTTTTTTAAAGGTGCATTTAGATTTGCATTAATTTCAACCCATAGTCCCTCAAGTAGCTCTCACTATTATGTTGGCAACATGCACCTTGTGTCTTACCTCCTCCCATTCTGCACTGCACACATTCCTGTCATAAAAGGCAGGGGCGGACAGGACCGTACCAAACCTAAGAGAGGATATCGCGAGACATGTTATTTTATGTATATTAATAAAGCCACTTCAATTCAAGTACAACAAAACCATGTTCAATTGTGAGATGATGACGTCAACGCGTGTTTTTTTTTTTTTTTTTTTTTTTGAGGGCGTGGGACGCAGCCGTAGGAGGTCGTGACACCCCATTCCACAAGAATGGACTCGTCCTGACACTGCCATGTTGGATGGAACAGGCTGCGGGCGCTAAGGCAGCTGGACTTCCCAGGAAAGTTTTTTTTTGCCCTTTTCCGCTCTATTTTTGACCTTATTTCGCACACAAGCAAGATCTGGCGTCTTCTTCTTCAGCACCTCTGACATCACAGCTGTACGACGATCGGATCAAAGTGACTTAAGTGTGGGGGGGGAGAGGGGACGGGGGACGGACGAAGGCCACGGATGACCCGGGGATTGTTTATGGATCTTTCCGGACTCAGTTTACCGTCTTAGAGTCCGTAATACGTTATCGTTTGGTGAACAATGAGTGGACTTCATAAGCAACAACGGCATATAAATGTCGGTTCCATGCTACTGACGCCTCAAGAGAATGACTACCTTTTCAACCACCTCGGCAGGAAATGCATCGTAAGTTACTTTATATTAACCTTGCGATAACTTGGTTTATTATGATTGCGCCACGCTTCATGTTTGACGTTAGCTTGTCCCTTTCTTTTCCTATTGGAGTGGGGAAGGTGGGTTTGTTTTGACAGCCGAGACGGCGGGGGGGGGGGGACGTCGAACCTCGCTCGGGACGGTCACTTTCGGCCGTAACCTGCGTTGTCATCCAGTTTTGTTTTGTTTTTTTGTTTTTTTCCGCCCACGACGCTTAAAAGTTGACGCTTGACACACCTGAAGTCACCCAGGAAATGTTGTTACCTGACATAGCTCCGCCACTCCGCTACGACCGAGTTGACATAGTTAGCTGCTAAATCAATCATCGGCTCGCAAAAGTAGCATTTGTGTGTGTGCGTGTGTGTGTGTGTGTGTGTGTGTGTGTGTGTCGGTATTATATAAGGTTAGCCGAACCTGGGTTGTTTTCGGGAAGTGTGTTCACTGAAGGAATGTGCCGACAAGGCTTGGCAGGGGACAGCGCTGACTAGTGAAAACTCATCGGGGCTTTTTATTTTATTTTATTTTATCCCCCCGCCCTCGTCCCGTCTTCGGTCCCCAAAAATCTGAAGTCTTGCTCGACCAGTCTGACTACAGTGCCCTGTCACCTAAAATAAAAATAAATCACCTTTGAGTCTGTCCCTTCTCTCCTTTCCTATTACTTAGTTTAACACTATGTATTTATCCACTTTTTTTTGCCCCAATGGCTGGCATTCGACAGAAAATAAATAAATAAATGCTCCAGTACTTTTGACACCTGTGGCACTTTACCAGCCTGACGTAACTTCCGGGAAGGTGGCATTGGAGTCACGTCAGCATTGTGGAGATACTTTCAAGTTAAACGCAGAGGATAACACTTTTGTTAGTCAAAGGCAAATTATGCTCTGCAGAATGGATGATGGATATTAGATTGTTTTTTCATTTTCAGTTATCAGTTTAGTCCATTATGTAGCTCGTCATTTGGTCAAAGGTGGTTATATCCAACATATTGTCAGTGTGCTTCCCCCTAGTGGGGTGGAGCTGTTTTTCTCAACCCGAATTGAGCCAAGGCACATATTTTCCTTTTTAAATATCCCAAATCTTACCAAACGTACATATAATGAAATAATGATGATGGTGTTGTCTCAATTGATACAATAATGTACTCACTCGGTGTGATTATGTGGCCCGTTTATTTGAGCATCACTGTCTTCTTCCATCTAGTGGAAAAAGCATTTAATTGCTCTGCCTGTCACCATACGTAACTCGCATAGGTAGATGAACAATTATGTTATTTGTAAAGCGTGAAAAAAAATTGTGAAGTTGTACAATTTCCCATAGGACAGTGGTTGGGAGTGACTGGTCTGGAGTGTCATAGTTTTTTAAGATTACTTCCATATTACCCTTTTTATAATGTTATTTATAAGTGTCATGGCATATCAGCCACACTATTGTATTGTAATGGCCCTTATGTTCTGATTTTCACGTGACCTCATCTCAGTTTGCTTCCTCAATGTATTCACTGATTCGTGAAAGTGAAATTTGCAATGGTTGGGGAAGCGTTTTTTTTTTCCTTTTTCTTTCTGCTCACCTGGCAGCAGTGAGCTACCTGTGCTCCATTTCCTTTTCCCGTGAGCCTTGACAGACACCTCACACTCTGCTCTCTTTGTCTTCCCTCTTGCGTAAGAACACAGGTTTCTGGGGTGTGCCGTAGGTTGACGTAGGCCCGCTCAGAAATACGGCGACGACGTTCCTCCGGCGCTCTTTGGCAATTGTGTGACTCTGCATGAGACGGGGGAATTGGGAGCATTCCTCGCAATTGTACGATATCTTTGCATCCAGAGAGGGTAGCTTGTCTCTGAGATTGTGTCTCCTCAATAATCTAATTAAAATGCCTGGGAGTGATTTAACGGCTGTCTTATATATTGCACATAGTGTCTCTTGTTGATTTTTGCTTCTACGTCTTGATTGTATTCCTGGTTGACTGTGGAAAATGGGTCAAGTGAGGTTTTTATTGCTTAGTCAGTGCAATAAAAAAAATAGAGGAACATGATTTCACGACTGCTTTGACTCATGCACGTGCAGAGATGCTCATTGGTATTCCCTCGCTTTTCACCATCAGCAGTACTGCCGGCCTCGGAGGGGGGTTGTTAGGGGTCCAATCGACGCTGTGTGTTTGTGTGCGTGTGCGCGTGCACAGACTGCCTGATCAGCAATCCCCATCCTACAGGAAGTCCCGTGGTCAGACCTCCTTTGGTGATTTGTGCTGGATAAGTGGAACATGATTCCACTCGATATTGCCCTATCTATCTCCTTCCTGTCGCCATTATTTAAAAAAAAAAAAAACAGAAAAGAATCTAATTTTAACTGATTCTTTTATCTATTTCTACCTCCTGCACAAATGAGGTCAAGCTTTCTTGTCTCCTTGTACTCGAGGGGCACAGAAATGAAAAATTGTCGTCACTGGTTTGAGTAAAAGAAGCAAGCGAGCTCATGTAGCCATAACGCTACAGCCAGCGCTTCACTTCCTGTCATCTTTGACCCTGTCAGGAACTATCAGCACTCCATGGGCAGAAGAAACCTCAGGCTCTTAAGTCCTGACGTGATTAAAAATACCTTAAAATAGCCGCTTTTTACTGCTGCCATGAGAATCTGATTTGAAGCTATTATGTAAAGGAATTACTAAAGAAGTGGCATTTCAGAACATGTCGTGTAATCATGTGTGTACTGTATAAGCAAAGCAAAAACATGTATTGGAGTCTCTATTTGTGTATTTAACGGAGCACGCAGTATTTTAGCAACGTAATGGACTGATTGACTAATGCTGACCATGATGTAATGTCTGTGGTGCTTTTCCTTGTGTGCAGTAATGCGTGGGCTGCATGATGCACTTTAGCAAATGTGGCAATGCTTCAAAAATGATATCATGAGCAGTACAAGTTGTCACTTCTATCAATATTTAACTCAGAACAGGAACCCGTGTTTGTGTTCCTTGCAAGCTTCTCAGTCACAAGATAAAATGACACCTGAGGGCTTCCGTGGCAGAAAACACCTCCAAGCCTCAACCTGTTCTTCCCAAATGTGAACACGAGACATGATGCGAATCACAACTAAAATGGGCCATCAGCTCAGCATGTGTTTCCATCCCTGATGCTTTCATCTGTGCGTTAATAGCTGAACCCCACATGACGCCGGTACCCCCACAGCAAGCTGTAAACCCAAAATGGCGTCTGAGCTGCGTCTGAAAGGGTGCACCGCTCGTCTGTGCTTTACGTGTATCCTTTAACTTCGTCAACGTAAAGAAGCAGGAAGGATTTCTCGGTTAATGCCGGTGATGAGGTCGGAGTGTCACTTTTAGTAATGCCTTTTAAATAAGTTTTTATAGTTCTTGAGCAGCTTCCTGTTCTTAGTCTTACAGTGTAAAGTTAATCTAATCCGAGCATGTGTGCTTAGCCCCAATAAGATCTTAAAACCTTAAGGCAGCGGTTCTCAAGTACCACCTAAAAAAAGTACTTGGCTCGCCAAGTACCGAAAATTTGTATTCAACATTATTGTAAGACATAAGTGAGGCTTGACTCTGTTGCTGTGTGTCTTTCCCCGATCCTAGACATTATCCTCAGGGGTGGTCCAGGTGTTCACTGCAGACAGGAACGCCACGTGGACCAAGAGATGTTGCGGCGTTGCCTGTCTGATCAAGGACAACCCGCAGCGCTCCTACTTCATCCGAGTCTTTGACGTCAAGGTAGGCGAATGCGATGCGGTTGAGTGTCAACATCAGAAACGTAACGCGTCTGTGCCTTCTCTATCCTACATGGTGTGTTTTGTAACAGGACAGTAAGATGCTGTTCGAACAGGAGCTGTACAACAACTTCAACATGAATCCCTCCAGACCGTACTTCATCACATTTGCTGGAGACGTGAGTTGACTTCCACCTTCCTGCGGCAACCATAATAATGATGTATTTTGCATCTATTTATAGAAACGCTGATTCAGAAGCTTAAAGGAGTCTCCATCTCCATCATATTGACAAAAGCGCATGCCCTCTCATCACTGGGAAACCGGTTTTTAATATAAAACAGGAACGACTGTGCCTTTGTATGCCTCAGTTTGAAATTGAATATATTTATTGTAGTGAGATTTTATCCAATAACGAAAGTCCTAAGCAAGACCCGTTTTATCTGTTGTGCCGCAGCGTTGGTGGGTGCAGCAGACCGTGAAGTATGCGGCACTGTAAATTGTGGTGATAAGAGACTCATCGCTGTGTACACATCGTCAAAATTGTTTTAGCACAATAAACTCAACACTCATTGTACACTCAGCTGTGTATGACTGTATAAGGAATTGTGCCTTTGTTTTCTTTCTGTGTTCATTCTTTTGTTGTCCCCCTCACCCAAACCTACAGTCCAGCCAAGTGGGCCTGAACTTTGCTAGCGAGGAGGAGGCTAAGCGTTTCCGAGGTCACCTGGCAGAGCTCTTGGGCAAAAGGCAAAGGAAAACTGGTACTGACTTCCTTATTGCGCCTCACCCTCTTTAACCACCCCTTAGTGATTGATTGGAGTTCAGCTCAGGCAAAGGCAAAGGGCCTTCAAGGATGGAGAAGTCAACTTCTAAGCGTGTCATTTTCCCAGTGTTTAATCACATGCAAAAACACGACACGTTCGTCACCATCTTCAGTCTGCTACAACAAAGCAGATCGGTAAATGTACAGTGTACATATTTATGCATCAGGTGTTGCGTTCTACGGTAAATGTACAGTGTACATATTTATCCATCAGGTGTTGCGTTCTGAAATAGGCAAGTTGCAAAAGCTTATCCAGAAAATGTAATGTTGTCCCTGTCCTAAGGAGGAGGGCACTAGAGACCAAATGCAACAGCAGAACCTGTCATGAATCGAAAATAAAGATTCAATAATTATCTTTTCAAGCACACTGACAATCATCTTTCTTGCAAACCCTGAAGAAAAAGTCAAAATTTCTTGGCACAATTTCACTGCTCAGGTTTGATGAAGCATATTTGTCTCTCACCCTTGTCATCTTCTTCTAAACTAAACCTTCCATTGGAACCTTCACTTTCCTCTTTCTGCTTTGGGTTGACTCTTTGCTTAGAAGGCTTCTTTCCTCTGTTCTCCAGAGAACTCGCACCGTAATACAGCAGCATCTTTGCATCCAGGTCACTTCTCCTGGACCTTTGCCACACTTTCTTTCGGATGTACGGCTGTCATAATAACTGTATGTATGTGCCGAACGTAGCGCACTAACTCTCCCAATTTCGCCAAGCCTTTCTTTTTCACAAACTCCTTTCTTTGTCTGTCTGCCTTAGCTTCTCGCCAAGCCACCGCTTAGCGCAACGTTGTAACTATTTCATTTGTCTGTGTTCACAGAGAAGAGACGCGAGCCTCCAAATGGTACGTCCTCCACCGTTTCCTGTCGCTAACGTCACATTTCTTAGTATGCTTGCTGTTTTTAGGTGAATGGATTTTGTCCCAGACGGTTCTTCTCCCAATCACCAATTTCCATCCTCTTTGTCCCTTACTTTCCCTCCCGACCTTCGTGTTTTCATAAGCAGAGATTTAATCTGGGATTAGGCATCCATGAAGAGTTACATAAAATCTGTGTGCTAAATCCTCAAATAATATGACGGGATTAGAGCCCCGAGTGTGTGTGGTTTGATGGGAAAGGGAGGAGAAACCAGTAAAAGTGGGTGGAGATATGACAGCGTCGAGCCAATCCAAGCGGGATAATCTTGCGATGGAAAGTCGGTTGGAAAAGGCGTCCATGTGTGTCGATTGACAATCACAGCAGGGACTCCAGCTGTCCTGATGGAGGGCTTGTCCAAACAAGTGTTGGCAGGATGTGCGTCCCTTCAGCTCAGACAGCACACCAGTCCACTCTTCCAGATGTCTGATGAGGGTATTAAAGGCTAAATCCAAGTTGCCTTACGATGTGCACCTCCTTTGGCTCTTGTGTTTTGGAAATCTTTTTAGACCAGGCAGAACCATCTTCTTGACTTTCGAGAGTGGATTTATTTGTCACCAAAGGAGGATTCTTTTTCCAGAGTTGATTCTCACCTGGATATGATGCGTCCACCAGAAACAATTTGTCATTTTTTGTCCTGAGAAAATCGTCTGTCTTTGGAGCCGGTGCAAGTTCACTCCAGGATCTCCCTCGCAGCGATGATGTTCTGCACCACCTTCCTGTCCGCTCCCTCGGAAGAGCTCGGCGGCGAAAGCGGCGGTGGAGCGGGAGCCGGCGGCAGGGGCTTGGGCCCGGCTAGCTGCTTGTCCACCTTGCACTGCTTGGTTCTCCCCCAGGATGAACTTTACCCGGGTCTCTCGGAGCCCTCCTTCACACAAGTGCGAGCTCACAGCTTTATCGGCGACATGCTGCTAGACGTCAGGGGGGGCGCATGCCACGATCGAGATAGTGGGGGTATTTGGGACAGGGTGAGGAGGAGACGCAGTCGCTCCGCTTCGCCTTTACCCAGCAAAACACCAAAAAGTCCTTGTAGTGACAGTTTGAAAGGTATGTAAGTCTCTGGGACTAAATCTGCAGAAATGGGGCTGTGTTTTTGTGTTACTCTCCTCTCTATATGTGTAAAATCTACCCGAGTGAGCTTGTAGTTGCAAAATAGTCAGACGACGGCCACCGCATCTGTCCGAATGATACTTGAAAGGAAATAGAAAAAAGGAAGTGCATTGTGACTTATGGGGCACCCTGTACTTTCGATAGAAATATGGCATTAATGCTTTCTCTCAATGTCATCTTCTAGGCCCCACGCTGCCAATGGCCACTGTGGACATCAAAAACCCAGAGATCAGCACGGGGCACCGTTTCCATAGCAACTCTCAGGTGAACAACATCATCCACTCCACCTTCAAGAGGGAGAAGAAGGGCAAAGGCAAAAAGAAGAGGCTCACCAAGGCTGACATCGGCACACCGAGCAACTTCCAGTGAGTCACTGGGCTTTATTTGTTTATTGCATTTTCACACTGACATTCGTGACCGATTTGCCAGTGAAGGTGTCACCTGTGGTTTTGTTGATTCACGCATCTCTGCTTTGGCACAGGCACATTGGGCACGTAGGATGGGATCCAAACACAGGCTTTGACGTAAGTAAAGGCTTAAAGGAAACAATGCAACTTTGCCCTGTATGAATCAACATGATGAGTGCGTGACACTCCACATGCTTTCAAATCAAGGCCTGGCTGTTTAGCTCCGTGTCATTCAGACTTACAGATCTTTGAAATTAACCATCGGCTCCAAAATATTAATCTTCGCCGCACGGCCGTGTCGTCAGTGCAGTTACACAAGGAGATTTTTGGAGGGAAGGCGACCTGTGTTTGCATAATCCTTGGACTTGTTCCCAAAAAAAAAAAAGCATCCCCAGTATGAGATTATACCGGGGCGTGCTGAAATTCAAATGATTTCATTTCACAAGTCAATGCTTTCAAGGCCTTAAAATTGATAGGAATGGATGATGTCATTCAAATGAATTGTTCCCATCTTCTGGTTTAAATCAGTGGATTGACACAGGGGCCTGCAACATTCTAGTTCAAAGAGAAATTGGTTCTCAGCAAAAATTGGTTACGAACACTAGAGGGTGGTGGTGAGCAATTCTTTAAAAAAAGAGGCGAATTGCTTCCTTGGAGCTGTTTGACACTCCCACTGGAAGTTGAAATCTAAAGCAAAGAGAATTACACATGTATTTGATCAAACTTCATTTTTACACTAAAAAAAAAAAAAATTAGCATTATGCTAACACAAAATGCAAAACAAAATAGCATTGAGGTGACATAATTATAACTCTTTAAACAATGGATATTTGAAATCAAGGAGAAGCGGCTCGGAAAATGGATGGATGGATATTTGAAATCAAACAGTGGAGCAACCCATGTAGACAGACAGTAACGATATTCAGGCTAATATTCTTTATTTTCTGAGATTACCGTTTTCCACTATGTTAACCATTGTGTTTTTGTTTTGTTTTGTCCTCACAGCTGAATAACTTGGACCCCGAGCTGAAGAACCTCTTCGACATGTGCGGCATCTCCGAGGCTCAGCTCAAGGACAAAGAGACCTCCAAGGTCATCTATGACTTCATTGAGAAGAAGGGTGGAGTGGAAGCTGTCAAAAATGAGCTGCGCAGACAAGGTGGGCCACACGAGAGTGCGCTATGTGTCGCTTCTGAAAAGGATAACTGACGTCAACGTAACCGGTGCTGTGGTTTTATCCTCAGGGCCTCCCTGCATTGGTACGTTTCCACGCATGGTCTGGTGTGACACACCATGCATGTCAAATGATAATCAGCACCGCATTTGTCATAAAAAGCTATGGCAAAAATTGAAGAGTTGAAACGAAAAAGCAGGGGTCTTCATTTTTTTTTTTTTTTTTTTTTTTTTTTTTTTTTTTTGTGAAGTGAATTTTTTTTTTTTTTGTTCTGGTTCCAGGTTAAAGCTATCCATCCATTTTACGAACCGCTTAACCTCACTAGGAGGCTAATTTGGGGAAACAAATCTCACTCTGATTGAAGTCTTTCAAAGAGTTCTTTATTTTTTTAATGGTAAAACCAGACAACTCCCAAAAAATAACAGACAAGTCAAAAATGTTCACGTAACTTTAAAATTACACTAAAATTAGGCTTTGAGAATAAAAAATAGCTTGCGCTCACTTTCCTGCAAAATGTAAGCTATAATAGCGGTGAGTTAACGAGAAATAGCTGCCGCTGCCATGTTTGTGATGATGTAAAAACGTATGGGCTTGTGATTGGCTTAAAATGAGATGATGGCAGCTGCAGCAAAATGTTCATGGCGCTTGGCGTTTCTGTTAGGAAATGTAGCATCGAAAGATGCATTGATAGGCTGTATGCTTTTAGGCATGGCTCTATTTTCGTCTTAATGGTACTTCATGGCTTTTCCGGTTGAACTCTTCAATTAAACTTGGGTGAAGAAAAAGGTATAATCTTTTATCCACTGAATGTCACACTAGTTTTCACACTGAGAAACAACACTGTGGTTGAAAACACAAACTAGGAACCCAACCCAGACCTTTTGTTTGTTTAGTTTTTTACTCCAGGTGTCTATGTGGTTGATTTGGTGTGCACTGTGGTTTCTGTTTCCCATCAGCCTTAAGAAAAACACACCTATAACATGTTAGCTCACCATAATATGAACGGTAATGTGTGAATGCTGCCCTTCAGTGGCGTACCATTGTAACTGCATAGTGCCTTCACAGACCGGAGCATAAAATGTCTGCAGTGAGTGTGACGTTTTAGCCATCCATCCATGTGCAAAACCGCTTATCCTCATTTGGGTTGCGGATTAGTTGGATTCTACCCCAGCTGACTTCTGGCGAGAGGCGGGGACTGGTCGCCCTGGACTGGTCGCCGGCCAATCACAGGCAGATAGACAAACAAGCACATTCACACCTATGAACACTTCAGAGTTGTCAATGAATCTCACTTTGCTCATCGCTACCTGGGGGGCGGCACTAAAACAGACCAAAATCCAGATGTCAGTGGGTAAGGCAGGGCAAGGAATCTGATGTGTTTTTGGGGGGGCTAGTGGGAGAAAGCTGGAGTACCTGGAGAAAACCCACATACTTAAAAAAAATTGATTAAATCGAAGTTTTTTTCTTTCTCCAGCTCCTCCGCCCCCGCCATCCAGAGGTGGCCCTCCTCCGCCTCCCCCTCACCATGGCTCAGCCCCGCCGCCCCCACCTCCCGCCCGCGGGCGCGGCGCCCCGCCGCCCCCGCCGCCCTCCAGAGCCCCCGTCTCTGCCCCGCCGCCCCCGCCTCCGTCCCGGCCAGGCATGACCGCTCCCCCGCCACCTCCGCCCAGCCGAGGCTCCCTGCCGCCGCCCCCGCCGCCGGCCCACGCCTCTGCACCCGGGCCGCCTCCTCCACTGCCCCCCACATCTTCCATTCCTTCCTTCGGGGGAGCACCTCCGCCTCCTCCGCCCCCTCCCGGACCCCCGCCGGTGTCCTTTGAGGCCAACGTAGTGGATAACGCCCTGGCGCCCGCCGGGGGCAAGTCAGCCTTGCTGAGTCAGATCCGGGAAGGCACCCAGCTGAAGAAGATAGAGCAGAAGGAGCGGCCTGTGTCCAACACCACCGGGCGAGACGCGCTCCTGGACCAAATCCGACAAGGAATCCAACTCAAACCTGTGAGTATCTCCTCATTACTGTAAACCTTGGCCGACTGTTTTTAGTCTGACCTTGAATCCTGCTTTCTCATCCTCAGAGGGATGAAACAAATGACTCACCTCCTTCCTCCCTGGCCCCCTCAGCCGGTATCGTGGGGGCGCTGATGGAGGTCATGCAGAAGAGGAGCAAGGCCATTCATTCTTCAGGTACTTTAATATTCTAAAGCACTGATTCTCGAAGTGTGGTTCGCAGGCTCCCTCTAATGGTATGCACAAGAATCACTGAATTAAATGGCCAAACTGTGCATAACACAGGGGCTTTTTTTACATCCAGTACTATACCGTTCAGTACATTTCAATTGTATTTAACTTTTAAGTACAATACATTTGCATTTAATTGTTTAGAAATGTTTATTTTCAAACATTTTTTTAGGTGCAAAGTTATTTAGCTTATTTGTATTTAATGACTCATTCAATACAAATTAGATTTTACTACAGAGGGCTCAATATTTTTGTAGGTGGTACTTTGTGTAAATGTTTAAGAACCACTGTTCTAACAATTCCCAGAATTCCCCAGGGGTCATTTTTGTCTGCCTCACTCAAGTCTGATTCTCTTCCATAGATGAGGACGACGACGATGAAGATGACGAGGACTTTGAAGATGAGGATGAATGGGAGGACTAGTGATGTTTTCTTTCCCCACCTGTATTCCCTTCCACACCTTTGGATGATTATGATGCAAAAATTGTTCCTTTCGTTCTTAAAAAAGGAATCTCTAATTTCAAATCACAAAAAAAATGTACATTTTCTATCAATTTGCTGTATATTTGTTGTTGCCTTTATGCTTTTTTTGTATTCATCTGTGCAATACCTCATTTAATCTGTCGGACATTCTCATCTGTTGTTTTTGTTTCTATGACAACTGTCTTTTTTTTTTAAACCCTTTTCTGCTTGTTTTGCCTCTCGTCAGACCATCTGTCACTTGTCATCGCACATTCCCTGCATCCTGTCGCGCTCGCCCTCGTCTTCCCAAAATAACGTGCAATTTTGACATCAAGCTGTCGATTATCTTCTGGTCAGTTATTGGAGGCGAGAGTTGCCACATGTCTTCCTTTTGTCTCTTCAGTGGCGGGGGAAGAGAAAAATATTTTCATAGCCTAATTGTGGTTTCTTTTTTCTTACTCTAATGATCTTAGTGTATGTAGCACTCCTATTTTCTTAAACAAAAACAAAAAAATTTGGACTATTTAGCTTGATCTGCTGTCCTCTGTCAATGCGCTCCAGATTTGAGTCTTGATATATTTTTTTGACACAGAAAGAGAAGACTCGCTGCATGACAACAGGACATGTTCAGGTCTGTATAGTCTGTATCATACGTGCGCGAACAATGGAATTGCGGCGGTGTATTTGACTGTTATCGTGCTGTGTACATTTGCTTATAATGCGGTATCGATAACTGTTGCAGACTCCTGTTGCATAAACTGACACAATAAAATGTTATTTTAATAAGTGATATTTTGTGACGCAGTCGTGCCGTGAATATCTCATACCATTGCAATCCTTGAGGCATTTGGACATAAACCCCCTCCCCAGCGCCCACCTATTAACATGATGCTACATACAAGTGGAGTTGTAAGTCACAACAGAATCTTTTTGTTTCTTCATCTTTTTATACTTTACAATATGAAGCAGAGTATTGACAATATTTGTTGGAATTGGGTCATTGTTAAACTTGAGGAATAAAGACGTTTAGTTTTAACGCCTGATGCTTATATTTATTAGAAACAAAATGGACTGCTTTTGTTTTATATGACCAACGTAACATTGACTATTAAGCAATCTTGTTTAAATGAAGAACTTATAGGCAGTGTTAAGTTTTCACCACTGAATAAACATACATTGAAAATGAGCCGAAATAATAATTAGACAGTCTATTTGACATTGGTGACGATTATGTGAGAAAGCTGAAAGCTAGTAATGCAAACCGGTCATGCATAACTAGTAAATAATGGTGTAAGCTTTATTATATTATTTATTATAGTATTCTTGAGAAAATTGTATCGCTCTAAGTAGAAAAATTGTTCGGCAATTTTGATGAGTCCTTTTTTGAAGGAAAAAAAATACATTTAGAATTGGCAAAATATACAGCCTTGAATGTACCGTTGAATTAGCAATGAGGCTGATTTGGCTAAAATGCTGACAGTAGCAAGAATGGGTGAAATTCAATACAGTATACTATTATTAGCATAGATAAATATGTTTTGTTAATATGACATTCAATGTACAATTACATTGGTGGAATAATATGGAATGTGCAGCTAATTTAGTTTAATTCTATGCAACCTCTTGTACATTGTGTCCTCCAATAAACAGATCTAATGACATATTTTGGTGTTTACTTGCCTGTTTACAATCAGATGGTGCATGTATTTTTGATATTGTGAAGCATATTTTACGATCAATCCACAACACAGTATTAAAAGAGCTCATTGTTCTTGTTTATGGACAAGCCCTTCTTTACGCAAGTGTGTCAATAACAACAGCATCAATTCTGTTTGCCATTTTATTTTTAGCTAAATGTATCACATCTCAGCTGTGGACCTTCTGACCGGGATCAGACCAAGGTATGTCACTTTCCGCTCGCTCTGTGTACCCATCGTGACATGCACGCACGCACGCAGTCTAAAGCCACATTTGAAATCTGCATGAGTAAGGAATGCAAAGGTTTAAATTCAGTTTAACAGCTTCAGAGAGATGTACTATCCTCATCCAGCTATTGCAGCGCTAACTGTTTCATTGTATCTTGGGGGACTGGTTTTATATTACTGTGTACAGCACAAACGTGTCTCTGAATTTTACATGAGGGGTCACTGACCACATTTAAAAGCAGGAAGTCTCCACATTTTACAGCAGATCTCGCTGGAAGGGTTCCCCTTATTGGCACTTGGACGGATTGTTATGACAAAGTGCTCCACTTCCTACGAGTAAGTTTTATTCTTAGGAACACTTAGGCCGTGGAAGGCATGCACGCTGAGGGGAAGGATATCGAGTACATGTGTTGTCACAAGTCCTAAAATTATCAAATAAAACATGCAGATTGCTGTCAAGTGAGCGGGCGCCAAAGTTAATAGTATTTTACACGTCTGGCGCAGGTTTTAAGGCACTTAACACCTACTAAACACGTACTCTTCATGCATCTGTTGACCGGGCCTCATCCATCCAAGTAGCAGCTTCATAAAATGATACAAACAAAGCATTTCCTGTTCCTTGCAACCGAAACATTGCTCATGATAATATCCCCTTTTATGTCAATGACGAGGGTGTCTAATTGTTATTATCAGCTGTCACTCGTCATGCATTATGAACGTCCCAACCAGAGCTATATACAGTAACCCCAGTGGGCAAAATGAATGGTTCATTTGCATCTCAGGAAACTGATCACAACTATTAAAAATTCTAGACGAAAAATGGAAACTGGATAGGATTCTTGGTAGTAATTAAGAAAGACAAACCAAACAATCTGTATTTAGAAATGAACACTTCATTCAATCAAACAAGAGCACATCATATTTACAAGTTGACAAGAAAAAAAAAATATCAATAAACAAACTTTTAAGTTTTTAAAAATAAAATAAAGTTACAAAATAGATCGTTTGTACCAGGGCAAAAAAAAAAATCCCACTTTTTTTTTTTTTTTAAACCACTGTTGCTCTTCCTGTGTCAAAGCCAGTTACCATGGCAACTTCTTCTTTCTTCTATATTATCGTAGGTGTAACGGGAGTTCAACCTGTAAGAAAATATCAATAATTCTGAAGCAAAGATTTGCACTTCAGCGTCAACTGACAGTGTTTGTGTTGTTGCTACGTCTGCCTTTATCAAACCTCTGCTGAACACTTGGCTATGAATAGCAGCAATAAGTGGCAGGAATTTCGCAGCTGGGGGCAGAGCTGACTTTTTTTCCACTGTGACAAGCCGCGAGATAACAACACACTCGCCTCATTTTAAAAGAGCTACAAGTTTTTAGCGGAGACCATTGATTCGACTTAAGATGCATTTGGGAGTCCGTCTCCCCATCTTTGGTGAAAATGTTACTTTTTCCTGAATCAATGTGTGTACGTACTCAAGTGACGGTTTTGAGTTCAACTAAACAATGTGAATATTGTTATTGTTGTTTAATATGAAGCAGCAAACGTCAACATCAACAAAGAATTACACGTTTTGTATTTAACCAAACTACGTCTCTCTAGCTTACGAACGTCAAAAAACTTAATGCTAACACACAATACAAAATGCCATAAACGAGCTAACGAAACAGGCATCAATGTCGCAGTAATTAGGATACAATTATAAACCAATTTATATTCAAACACAAGCAAGAACCAAACATGCAGACAGAAGATACAACAATACTCACAGGCATCTATTCTTTATCCTCTGCGAACATCGACTGATATTATTGGAGCTTAATTGTGACAGTGTTCGTCATCAAATCTGCGTGTAGTGTGTCTGCATGCATTGCACTACCCCCTGGTGGCCAATGTCCACATACCAGAAGGAGCAGCAAAATGTCAACGGGCATTGAAGCATGAAATCACGACGCACAAACCATTCATTAATGTTATTACTGTATGTTTGTATAAAGTACAATGCTGTAGAGTGTTAGTTTTCTTACTAAAAAACTTGCTAAGTATATATGTAACATAAATATGTGCAAGCTTGGCCTGATAGTGAAATGAATGTTTCCCTCACCTTCCTCAGGCTGCGGATGCTGCTGTTCCGGATGGAGTCCATCAGCTGGTCGTGGGCCGACCTCATGGGCGTGGACGGCCTGCTGCCCTCCTCCCCCCGCCTCTCCGCCGCCACGGGCCTCAGCGCGTTCTTCAGCTCCTTCAGGATGCAGGTGGTCTCGTCCTTGGCCTTGCCCTTCTTGCCCTTCTTCCCTTTGGTCTTGGACTTCTTGCTGCTCGCCTCGTGGGATTTGATCACCTCCGCGATGGTCCGGGTGGGCTTCTTCTTCTCCTGACGAGAGGGAAGCAGTGGCAGAGGAGGGGGTGGTGGTGGTGGTGGAGGAGGCGGAGGCGGTGGTGGAGGTGCAGGAGGTGTCTGTTTCTTAGCCAGGTTGCTGCGCGGGACTTTAGGAGAGGACCAAGGAGAGGATCTAGGTGAGCTGCAGGGTGTTCCTCGCTAGAAAAAGAAAGAAAGCCTCATGTTGGAAATAACACAATACTAATGCTGTCGTCTGTGACGTTACCAGTGCAGTGGTCCGGGGGTTGGTGGCTCCTTCCGGCGCCCCCTGTTGCTGCTGTTGCCTCTGCTCCTGCAGTCGTTTCTGCCTCTGACGGTCCTGGTTCCTGGTGAGGATTCCCGTCATGCTCATCCTGGGACCAGGTAGATTAAACTGGTAGCCCAGCTTGATCAAGGTGTGGTTTTCCCGAAGTATCTTCACCATCTCCATCTCTACCTAAAGTAGAGGAAGCCATGTTGTGGCAAAAAAAAAAAAAGGACATTCAGAGTAGGAGCGAGGCTAGACACCAACCTGTCCTCCACAGATGTGCCTCTGGTTATGGAATCGGAGCTCGGTCAGGGTGTTGTTTCCTGGCAGGGCTTGAACCAGCGCCAGGACGCCCTTCCCGCTCACGTAGTTGGACTCGATGTTGAGGCTCACGATGGACGAGTTCTCCCGCAGCATCTTGGCGATGGCCAGAGCCACCGGGTCGTCCGCGTGGGTATTGGCAAGGCTGAAGACGCGCACGTGCGTGTTGGGCCTCAGAGCTTCCGCGAATCGGATAAGAGTCTCCTACGAAAGCAATATTTTGTGCTCTGAATTATTTCTTGGTTATCTTATCTTGCGTCATGCCTTGTGTTTTACCTGCTGTTTCGGCAACACGTTTTGCTGTTGTGTCTTAATAATAGTAATGACGATAAAGCCCCAAAAAATGTAAAATTAGTTGTCAGATTAAAAAGAATAAGAAGAAACAAAGACATTTCAATACGGTATATGCTTATATGGTATTGAGATTTATTATGCTCAATAATTGTAACCACAGTGTGTTGTGGGAAATGATTCAATTTCACTTAATTTGTCTGAAAATTATTGATTATTCACTACATACAACGTTCATCTCTCTCTGCCAGCGACTTACAGTGACAGGCAAATAATTTAAATGCTGTTCCAGAAGGTGCAATTAACCTTTGGATCCACCAGTTGCCATTCATGCAACAGAATGATAGCGTTGTGTTCAACTAAACCAGATCTAGATTTCACACGAAGTGAATTTGACGAGTTTCTCAAGATAAGAGCTGTCGCTCGGCGGATTTCTTGTCTTCGGTTGTGAGCAAAAGTTTAATTTACGAATGCTAGATGGTGGCAGCAAACGCTAACAAACAAAGAAAATTACACTTGTATTTAACAAAACCACATTGCCTTATGAAAGCCTGCTAGCTCAATGCTAAAACTCATGCCAAAACGCCATAGACGGGCTAACGAAGCTAACATTGATGTATTCTACCTTATATTTAAACATATAAATTGATCGTTGTTTTGTTACCGTTGTTCGTCCTCTCTTTATTCTCTATTTATCTGATTTCTTTTTATTTTTTTCAGGGGGAAACTTCGTCCTGCACTCCCGTTCCAATATGGGGGAACACACCCGGAAAGAAGTGCGCCACAAACGTCTTTTTCTGACAGTGAGGTACAGTTCTGAGATTAGATTATGGTCAATTCTACATGGAAATGGTCGCATTTTTGTACCTGTGAGATGTCGTCGATGTTGTTCAAGTTAACTTCCGTAAGCTCGGGGTCGTCGCTGAGCGATCGTTGCAGGGCCTCGTCCACGACGGTGGGGTTCCCGTTGGCGTTAGGGTCTGCAGGTTGAGGGGGAGGAGTCAGTCTGACAGGCTCCGCCCTCTGCGGCTTCAGCTGCTGGGGGACGTTGACAGGCGTCGGCGGCAATACGGGCTCCACGTGAGCTTTTTCCCCTTCGTCGTCGTCTTCTTCGTCCTCTTCTGTTACGACCTCCTCCTCCTCCTCCTCCTCCTCTTCGCTTTCATCCTCCTCTTCATCCTCCTCTTCTTCCTCCTCTTTTTGCTGTTGTTGCTCTTTCTCGCTTCCGTCATCCTTTTCGTCCTCTGATTCGCTTTTTCTGTCTGTCACTCCCTCGTCGTCTTCATCCTATGTCAACACATTTTAAACAGCCTGTTGCTTTTAAAAGGACATTTTGTCCCAAATTCACCAATCACTCCCATCGTTTTTCTTTCGCGCTTATTATCATTAGGGTGAGCTGGAGCCTATCTTAGCTGACTAGCTGTATTTTCGGAGTAGTTTTGGTGCTGGCTCTGACTCTTATCCCTAGGGTCCCTAGTTCAACATTCAAACACACAGGAAGGCCCGAGCACAGATTCGAACTCAGAACCTCAAACCTGTGAGGCAGATGTGCTAATGACATTCCCTCCAATTCAATTCTGAACGACAAATTTCATGTCATCTTTTGCTACTGACCGTTTTAGGGCTGGTTCCAGCGATTTCATTTTCTAGGATTTTCTGGGTCTCGGCTTCCCAATATTTCATGAGGGCCTCTCTGCTGAAGGTCCCGGTCGGGGTCTTGTCGGTCTGGTCCCTCTGTCGTAGCCCAATGGGCACGTTGGCGTCGGGGTCGATGTCCACCAGCTCCTTCTCCAGCTCGGCCAGCTCTTCGGGGCTGAGTGACGCCAGGAGCTCATCCTCGTCCACGTCTTCGTACTTGCTCAGCTCCCGGCGGTATCCGAAACAACTCATCGCCAAAGCGGGATTAGCATAGACCGCTCACATTTAAAAACATAGACTCTCTCGTAAAAACTTATCTTTGGAATTCTGAATCAAGTCACAATCGGTCTCCAGTCCAAACCAGATATCTGCGCGTTGGTGTCCTCGCCTCGTCTAATCTCCCGCAGCTGCCGCCCCGGCCTTAAGAGAGGGATCAGAGGGGTATGTGGCAAAAATGGCGGCCCCTATGATGCGCCGTCTTTTTTTGGGAGGCCGGCGCTCTAAAGGGAACAGAGCCACGAAAAGCATGTGAGCTCAGAGGCTGCGGCCTGTCATCGTTGCGGCGTGTCACCGATGCCTGAGTGGCTTTGTTCATAGCCAAGAACAGAACACACAATAACAAACACAAATGGAGACATGGCATCACAAACCTCTCTTGGGTACATGGACATTGTTTATAGCCATCCCTATTGCAGCCACTAGGGGGTGTATATTTCCATGGTTTACGGGCTTTGCTATGCTATGCTTGGATGTATGCCTTCTCCATCTCCTTAATTCATTTCTTTGGCAATTCCGCCCGGAGACAGCATCTCAGCATAACTTCTAAGTGAATTGAAAATGGGATTTGAATGTATAATTCATTATACATGAATTATTAATGTTGTTGTTTGTATTATGTAGTATTTGAAGGTAAATATATATATATATATATATATATATATCACCAAGTCCCGGCTACTTGACAAGCTCACAACAAGGAAATACTGAGAAACAACAAACAAATGCAACTCATTGAATTAATAGGATGCAGGTGACAGAAAACTGGTCTGGAAGCCACACAAAGGGCAGATTGTACTGGATTAATTCAAATATAACAGGAAACGTGTTTGGCCACAAGACAAATATGCGATTGAAATATTCAGTTGTCTTAAAAATTTTGCCTTTTGAAAGATAATAAGGCTCAGTTTTGATTGATTGGGAAGTATTTATTTCAATGTAAAGTATGTATGAGGGACGTTGCTGATACTTAAGGCTCATTTAGGCACAAAATTAAACAAAAAGCTCTTGTTATGATCCATTATTAATTAATTCATTGTGCGACGTTTGCAAAGCAGAATTCCCCATATTGCCAGTAATTAGCAATGGGACATGGGTTGGTTTCACCAAAAACAGTGGTTTCTGACCAAAAAGTGGAGAAAAACAGCTTTTTGTGAAAAGAAACATCAAGCAGAACAGTGACTTTGACGTGAATATTTTTTTTTACTTTTGTGACACCTCAAACTATTAAAAAAAAAAAAAAAAAACTTGATTGAGAAAGTGCTTTTGATAGCAAACTGATTTATTGTTATATACTATACATATATACTATACAAACTTGTCTGACTTCCAGCGTGTTTGCATTTACAGACGTGACGAGCCAACATTCACTGCCTAATCTTTATCTTCGACTCAAAAGCTGTGCTGATCTCAAATCCAAAGCGATGCAACGCTGCCATCTACTGGGATCTGTGAGTCATTACAGTGGTTTACAAAGCTGAGTGTCACCGACAAGATGGGCGAGACACACCTACCCGCTGAAAAACGTACTTGACGAATATGCAGTAAACGGTTGGGTTAGACATTTAGTGAATATAAACAACCACGGCCGTTATGGATGCAAGTTATCCGGAAAGAAAGAATTTTGTGTACACATTTTTAGCATAGCTTTGTTATTAGTTTTATATGAGCTTAATTTAGGATCATTTTCTGACCTTTCTTTTGTGACCGCTATTGATTCAAGTGGAATGAGGGATGTCACAGCATCAGTCATTACGAAGCAACTGCATGTTGTCTGAAAATGAGCTTTTACGCATATAACATCATTTGTGTATGCTATATGTTAAGTAGATGCGCCTTGGTTGAATATCAAAGCCAAAAATTCCTTCGGCGGAAGAACAACCTGCATTCATTTACATTCAAAAGGAGCAGCTCTCGGGGATAACCCTCGCATATTCCGAATGGAATACACCCATCCGCGTTTCGAGCCGAAGCGCCCACGCGCCAGTGACGAGCCGGTTGATCCGTGGGAGAAGTCTCAGACGTGGTCAGCGTGTGACACGGTGACTCAGCCCGTAGGCGGCCTCTCCAGTCCTTCAAAAAGCCTCTGCCGCTCTGCGTGGAGGCAGGCAGACGGCTGGCCCATCCTCAAGTTTCACTGCTTGGACCTTGCACACACACACGCACGCACACACGCACGCACACACACACACACACGGGCTCTCAGTTATCTCCAGCTTCGGATTATAAAGACCGACTTTCATGCAGCGGATTTGGGCAGCCTTGCATTTGTGCTCCATATGAGGGAGAAAGTAAGTCTGGTTGTTTTGTTTTTGTGTTTTGACTCATTTGTCATACAGTATATTGTGTATGTAATGTATGGGCTGTCATCTGAGTACATGTGTGGACAATGGCATTCTGTGTTTAAAAGGATATCTCTTGTAGCAGTAAAAAGGTGGATTTTTTTTTTTTTTTTCCGCATGTGTGTTAAGTGAAAGCTGACATTTGTTTTCACTCATGATGTTGACAAAGGCAGATGAGCTTGTGCTAAGCCTGCAGTGAGACAATATTGACTTTCAGTGTTATATGCCATTGCATTTTCATTCACTCATCGTGCCAGGCCACAACATGGGAGGTACAACTCAGTGACAGTGTCAGAAAATGAGCATTATTATATAATTAGACTGCGTCCCTAATATTAGGACATCTTTGCAGATCTTCAAGGCACCTTGCGTCCTCCTGAGTCTGTTCACAAGTTTGAATCTGTGCTGTGGACAATTTGGAACCCCGATAACTGATGATGTGAGCAAGCTGTCGCTTCTGGTGAGCTTTTTAAAACGTACATTTTCCACACGTGATTGTTCGTTTTAATTAGATTGATGCCACTCCTTTTAGAAGCACAACATCCCTTCCGATTATGAGATTCCGCTTCATTACATTCCCAAAGAAGTGGTATGTATGTGACAAATATTGCCTTAGACCTTAAACGTGAAGAAAATATCTTCTTATTCTCAGTCAATGGTGTATTTCTTAGGCTGGTGCGTGCTGGGTGGTGTTGAACGTCTATCCTTTGGAGCAAAGTCTTCGCAACCTGGCCAACATGTTTGGGGCCGACTCCTCCAACAAGGAAAATATCCTGGTCTTCATCGCCATGCTGAAGAGCTTGCGCTTCACGTTTGACCACCAGGAACTGGTAAGTCGACATGGCTGTCCTCTATTCAGTCTTTGCGTACGGGAAATTAATTGGATGTCGTCACGCAGGAAACCGCGATGCAAGTCTTCCAGTGTCACTACCAGGAGGGGAGCTTGAAGAACGAGCTGTATTTCAACTACATTGAGGATATCCTCCACGTTGCAGGTCAAGAGACATCCAAATTCTCCTGCAAGCCACCATCGTGTCTCAGTACAGCAAATGCACCAGGTGAACACGCATGTTTATAATAGATGCTTCCAATATTTGCATTAAGTGGGGAGCAGAAGTGAGCGTGGGGCAGTTTTTTGTTTTTTGTACCAATATCCAGCCACGTTTATCCTTATTAAGGTCACGGGTGAGCAGGAGCCTATCTGAGGTGATTTTGGGCAAAGTACATTGCACTAATTGCCAGCCAATCACAGGCCATAATAGACAAGCTCACACTCAAATATGGACAATTTTCAGTCACATCAAGTTTATTCATATAGCTCTTAATCGCAAAAGAGTCTCAAAGGGCTTGACAAGCCCACAGTTCACAAAAATCAACGGGAGGGAGAGAAGTGGCAATAAAACAGGCCAAAATCCAGATGTCAAGGCGCGAGGTAGGGCAAGGAATCTAATGTGTGTTTTTTGGGGGGGCATGTGTGAGGATGCCAGAGTAGCCGGAGAAAGCACAGGGAGAATTTCTTGTCAATATGTGTTTTATAGTTAATACAGAACTGTGATTCAAACTCACTAATGTGTATCAATAAAGTTAATCTAGCTAATCTGCTCAAATTGGATTCCAGTCATTTGAAAATGACATATATTATCACTATACAATCACTGCTGTTTTTAGTATGGATAATAGGTTGACGCTTCAATATAACTCAAGATCAGGGGATTTGGACAGTCTGTGATCAGATTTCGTAGTTGGAATATATTCCGATAATATGTCCTTACCGCAGGGGATCACATGGAAGGCCGTGATTACGTATGGTGGAAAAGAACGCCGTTGCTGTTGGTGTTCATTCCTGTAACGGCTTGCGTCGTTCTCATCATATGGCGGGTGAGTGGATGAAATTTATAACGCTCGGTTCTGTTGTATTTACATGAGCGCTATGTAACCGCCTCACGGCAAGACATGTACGATTTCAGGCAGTTATTTTTACTGTGTCGTCTTTCCTGTGTTTACGAGAACATATTAACATTATGCAAACAATATAATCGCCTTGCAAACAGTTGTTTAAAAGTGTCCAAACTGAAACAGGACTAGTTTATGTTTTTTGGCATAGTTAGTATATCGTGGTGTAGTCGACACGTCTCCCACCGCACAATTCAGTACTTCAGCCTTATGTTTTGCCTAAAGCCATTTTAGAATTTGTCTATTGGAGAGGATGACAATTTTTTTTCTGTTGGCTATTGAATTTATAGCACAAATTAATGTAATAAACTCAAACTGGAGCTCATGTCAATCATTACTACCAATACATCTTATTAGCTGAATATATAAAATAATAGAAAATGAATGCAAATTATCAACGACTTGAATTAAGACAGATCCAAGCCAGACTCTTATTCTAATAATGTGTTTAAGAAACTGTAGTACTAACAAAAATAATAAATACACATGAATAATACAAAATATATTTTTTTTTTTTGGGGGGGAAAAAATCCCATTACATGAAATCTCCAAGGGCCACTCCAATAAATAATGATGTTCTCTTGTCTTAGTGAGCACTTCCTGAAAGGAAATCCCTGTTAACAAGTGCTCATCAAATATTCAGCAGTGTTTTATGGCTCCCTATTAGCTCACCTAATGACGTCCGCTTGGTGATTAACTAATCGTCATTTTCTTCAGGTCACATCTACGAGACATTTACCGGAGCACGCTGCTGAGGATATAGAAATGGCACCTTGTGACACCGTTCCCAGCGTGACTGTCTCCATCCCGCTTCAAAGGGCCGCCCACGCCCATGAAAGCAGATGAAGAATAAAGACCAAGGGGGGAAGGATCTGTACGGGACGAGCTCAGATGGCTCGTTCTGCCGAGATGTGGCACGTCAGTCAAATTGACACCACCTCCTGCGACGGCGAGCGTGTGGTTACCCTGACGCAGAACTCTCTTGGGCCACATATTATACAAATCGTATATGGACTTAAGGAACTGGAAAGAACCACTTCATCATTCCATGCTTTCCGATTTCTACTATCCAAGTGGTGTGATGCAGCAAAGCAGACGTGTAAAGCAACCAGGATGTTGCTGGTGTTCCAAACCTCCTCTGACATTAAAGGCAATGTAAAAACGGAGGCCGGAGCATCACGTATGGATTCCTGCAATGCTACAAGGTGTAAAATGTCCTACCACTGGACTCTGGAGCATTGGAAAAGCGGGTGCTTGGGGAAGGCAATTGTGTTCTTTGCACACAAAGCACAGTAAAAGCATGCTTGGATGGAGTTTCTGTGGAAGAAGACCAATCATCAAACGCCTCGGGAATGGACGACCTGCGGTTTTAGAATCAGGCGTCCTCGAGGCAGACATGGGGACTCAAGTCATCGCGACATGGACTTAAGTTGACTTGAGTCACTATTTTGGTGACTTGTAACTTAACGTGACAAAAACTAAAAGACTCAAGACTCGACTAGAGGTGTGAAGAGCTGTTGTACACACATTCAGGTTAGATAAATTGGCCAATCATATCACTGTCCGACCTTACTGGGCTTCTCTCTTTATGAAGACCAGATACTGCAGGTAAGACTGCAAAGGTGACTTGACTCAAGACTCGTCTTGACTTGAGGTAACCTGTGATCTGATTTGACTTTCCAAAGGCAAAATGACTTGGGACTAACGGGTTGAACCCATGAATCCCCAAGTTCAACCTCTACCTTGGACTTGCTCGAGATATCAGTGACATCATCGATAAATCGACTTCGACTCGACTTTCAGCACATTATACAGGCGTCCCACTATTTTTTAACACATTGTGTAATATTACAGTATAGCCATTGGAGTTTGATTACGCATGTCTTGCTGTTTCTTTTAATACCTTCTCAGCATATAAACACATAGAAAGGGATGCGTTGGAGCCACTTGTGCACTTGTTGTTGACATTGCGATGATCGGTCACAGATGGTAAAGCTGCCGGTCGCAAACAACACTGCGCCTGCGGTTCAACAAGGGTCCCACTTTGTGTATCAAAGCTCGGAGCAGATGGCAAAGATAGCCGCGGCCAGACTGGCTGTGAATCCCTCCATTGTGTCCCCCTTCCACCCGTGATCTATCACTTCTTCTTCTTCTTCCTCTTCTACGCCACAGCAAAAAAGCGCTGGACTTTCTAATGCCTCATTCACTGAGTCAATCCTGTTTCGGTCATGAGAACATGACTGTGTGGAGAGAGTGTCTCGCACACTCACACACACACACACACACACACACACACACACACACAGAGGGAAGACAGGAGGGTCGACGATGTACAGACGGACGGATGGACGGACGGGCGGATGAGCTCAATGAGGAGCATAAGAGGGACGCTTGTTCTCGGCCCACAAAAGACGTGGCCGTAGGCTGGGGGAAATGCCACTTACCAACACGACTGATGTCGGCCCAGTGCGATGAATAAACGCGCTAGGAATCTCTGCCGACCGCACAAAACTGCGAACGGTGATTAATATTGCAATAACAGTTTTTCAGTATTCCAATGATTGCGTTCCAAGGAACCCCTTCATTAAAATATAAACGAGTGCAAACAGCTAAAACAGATTTAAAAAGTTAAGAATTTGGGGGCTTTTGGGTGAAATTTCATGATGAACTTAAAATGCAACCTTTAACGGTGAACTTAATTTAACCTGATCTACACTTTTGAATGCACAACTGTTTAATGTTTCAGTTTCATCCTAGAATTTCACCTCAAAGCCCAATATCCCTACTTTTGGTGAGTAGTGTACATTCCAGTGTATGTTTTCCTTGAAATTAGTATTCAAAAGCGGTGTAATGTTTACGGACGCTTCCAGGGAAAGTATTTTTGTAAATGTGAGTCATTCTACAACAAAATGCAGTGAGCACATTTGTTCATCCTACACGTTTTTGTCTGAAGACTAACACTTCTATACTGTTTTTGCCAGTTTTACCAGCTTTAGAGACATGTATAATCATAAATTGCTAAGTATACTCAAAAGTGTGAAATGATATCCTGTGTTTGGCCCTACTCTTTTTTGGCTACAATTACAAATCTACAACCTGTTTAGAGGTGTTTCTAATATTCTGGTTGGCTTATTTAGCCACAATGTAAAAATGAAACTACAGTACAATTAGAAACAGCTCAGTATGACGCAGTGCAGTTTTGCACCACTGCGCCCCACTTGAATGAAACATGTATTTAAATGTATGTTTTATTATTATTAAAGTTTCAATCAAAAAAATGAGTTTGTGTTGGATCCTTTGACTTTCTGTCACATATTTTGTTGTGACGTTTATACAGCGTGTTAACTGTGTATTTAACGCAAGAACAACGACGTGTATGATGATCGTCTTGAGAGGCTTCTATTTTGTGGTGTTTTGCAAATTTCAAAGGGGAAAAGAGCACAACCAAACAGTCGTTGAATGCGTTCTTGTTTGAATATTAATTGAAAAGATGGTATTCCTAATAGGACAAAAGGAGGAGTGAAACAATTGATCGTCGCAATGCTACTTTATTACATTCTGTAAGAGAATTTTTAGCTACACGGTTAGATAATCATTGAAAGGTAAGATTTTTTTTTCTTTTTTTTACATCTAACAAGTCTTTAAACGCTTTGTTAAATTAATTTCCTTGGCGTTATGATTTTCCCGTCTTGAAATAGAATATAATAAACGTATTTTTGACAAGTTTACTCTGTCATTAACTCTCCGGTTTCCGAGGTAGACAAACGCAACATTCAGTTTCAACTATGCGATGCTTTTATTTTATTCAGTCATTTCCGCCGGAAACACCTCAGCTTTTGTTTTGGAAAGCTACTAGCCACGGTCGCCATTATTCTTCCTGGCTTGACGTTCGAGCAAAACATTTATTTACAAATTTATTTTATTTTTATCATATATTTTTAAGCAAAGAGCACGCTTTCAGCCTTTTATGTAAGTCGTTTGTACCCCCGTGAGTTTGCAACGTTGCCCGGCGGCCACAGAATGGAGAGGCGGTCCGAGGGCGCTGGTAAGTTGCTAAGCTAACGTTGGCAAGCTAACAGCTGCCGCCATGAACAGTTGAATAAAATGCGTTTTTTTACCCCCAATCTGTCGCTGTACATAAGCTAAATACTGACAGCTAAGGGCGACCGTATATGTTACACAAACGCTTAAATTTGGCCTGCATGGCGAAGTAAAATAGCACATGAGACCCTGCACGCGCTTTATAAAAAATTAAACAGGAGTTGCCCGGATGTTCCGATCGCCCACTGCATGTTGGGTTTTGCTGCTTCCCTTAATGTCGTAAACGCAATCAAGCACTTTATTTGATCAGTTGTTTCTAATGAAAACCCACATGCATTTGGGCGCCCGTTCCGTTCACGTAGCACGGTTCGGCTCATTTGCAGTTGATTTACAACGGTTGCTGTTTACTCTTCCGGTTTTAGGTGCACAACATCGAGCGTTTGCGCACATTGTTATGTTCATTAGCATGGTACAATTATTTGCATTTTCAAGTTGAAATTCTGGGGCGAGTTGAAGTCACCCCAGCGCAATGCCACCCTGTGCGGACGCACACACTGCACATGCCAGAAACCGCTACTGTATATGTGCCCTGCAATTGATTGGCGACCAGTCCAGGGTGTACTCCACTTCTCGCACAAAGTCTCGCCTCATGTGACCCTAACTCGGACAAACACAATAGTACATCGATGGATGGCTAGTTTTACGGGCCGCTAACTGCTTGTTGTGGCCCGCCTAGGCGGTGGAGGGCCTCTCCCCCTGGCCTCCCTCCGACTGATGGCCTCCCCGCTGCAGCTGACGTACTCCTACATGTGGCAGGTGATCCGCCAGAGGAACGTCAGTCAGTACAAGAAGGTGGAGGAGTTTGTCACCATGGTGACACAGACTGTTCCGGAGCTCATGAGTTTCAAACAGACGGCCCAGCTCGTCTTGGGTTTGAGGGCAAGGGTAAGAGGGTAACTTCACTATACACATGTCCACGAATCCAACTACTATACAGTACAGTGATACCTTCACCTACAAGTTTAATTTGTTCCATAACTCAATTATCTTGTATAGCACATTAATTTCCCCCATTGAAGTGAATTAAAATGCCATTTTGGCTCACAACACAAAGCTAAAAAATCAACAAGAGCGACTGCTGTTAACTTGAAAAAATTGGTCGGGGATGTTGAGGGACTTGTAAGTCAAGGTACTATTCTACTTGTCTACTTATTTCTTCTTTTAGATCATTTTGGATTTGCTCCAGAGGGAGGGTCAACCAGACTCCCGCACTATTCAAACACTAATAAATAAACTGAAGATCGCTACACATCCAGGGGTAAGAATGTGAACACTCTCTTTCTAAAACATAAACAGTGTTAAACATTGAATCCTTTCTGTCACGAAAGGATGCGGAAGTGGAGAAATGTCAAACCAACTTCATGGTGCTGGTCCAGAATCTGCTGAAAAGCGCCACAGAGAGGAAGCACTTCTTTAAGGTACGCTCTGACTTCATGGAACAATACATTGTTGGGCTCCGGTCCCAGTTGTCATGGATACAGTGGATTCATGGGGCCTGTATAATAATAATAACAAAAGATGAATCCATGGTAGCTGTGAAATTGGTCAGCTTTCCCAGATTTTGGAGGTCTCCGCTGTCATCGAAGCTCACGCATTGGGTTTTATTTCACAGGAAGTGTTCCCAGTTCAGTATGGCACAAAGTTTGACACGGCGCTGCAGACTCTGACCGCCGGTCTGGTGTGCAAGTTGGAGCAACTGCTTCCTGTTCCCAATCTCTCCCAGGTACGCACTCCACCAAAAATACCCGAAGAAAACAAACCCAAGCACAGGGAGAACATGCAAACTCCACATTTGAGCCCAGGACCTCTCGACTGTGAGGCTCTGTTAACCACTATTCAACTGCGCTGCCTCTGCCTAATCACACCAAAATGGATCAAATCTGGTCATTCGCAGCTAAGGGTCTGCAACACTGTCTGAGTCATCTTTTTCTACCTCAGCTCAGTGCCATGATCTCATCAGAGCCCACTAATCTGGACGCATGTGGGGGCTTCATCCCTGAAGGCAGCGACCTCAAAACTCTCCTCCTGTACCAGCAGGCCAAGGGCCTCCTGTCTGGTAAAGGTATGAACAAGCTTGCTTTTATAGCACATTATCTGACCTAACACGAAATGGTGCCATTACAGTAAACCCTGCCCATGTGTGTTCTTCACCTAATCACGCTTTTTGAATTAATTTTTTATTTTTTGCTCTTTCTGTAATGCCATAAGTTGCCACATTCCCAAAAAAAGTTACCAAATTCCTTGGTAAAAAAAATATATATATATAGTAATTGGTATCAAGGAAGTATGTTGAAGTTATACATCTCAACTGACAGACTAACAGCCAACTCTCTACCCTCATTTGCTGACTCCCACATCACTCACCAGATCAGGCCTGACCTTTTAAGCCATACACACTCAAAGCCACAGATATTACAGTGTAGAACTTGAGGATGGCAACTCCAAGTTGCAAAATAATTTCTTTACTGATTAAACGATGGGATAATTGGTAGAATAATTGATTCAGTCAATAATCAATAGCTGCAGCCCAAGTTTAAGATTATCAATATAGGCAATTATAACACATTTTGAGGCAGTTGTGTTTTTGCAGTATTTGTGGGTTTTACTGTGGTGAATCCTCTTCCATCTGTTTTCATTGAGGAGCCTAACCAAAACTTCTCCATGTGTCCAGCAACCATCTCGTCTTCAGTGGGCGAGTGTGTGCTCTCGTCGCTAGCCTTCCGACCCAAACCTGTCGAGCCGCCTCCGCCGCCTCCTCCTCCTCCTCCTCCTCCCCCTCCTCCTCCCCCTCTACAGCCCGTGGTCAGCCCCCCGATCGCAAGCCCTCTCACTGACCACGACGACTTAGGTGACATGTCAGACCAGTCGGATGACATGGCGGTCCTTGTTACCGCCTCTCAAGTCGATACCGCAGCCAGTAGCGGAGCCGCAAAGGGTCTCCCAAAAACAGCGGTTTCTGAGGCGAATCTGGGGCTGGAGGCGGAGCAAAGAAAAGGAGACGACGAGGCCGTGACGGTAGACAAGTCGGAACAGCCACGAACACCCTTGAAATCCATCCCCTTCAAGGTCGTGACGGTGCCCATGAAAACGGCGTCGCCGCATTCCACCGTGACAAAAGACGGCCAAAAGGTCCAAACGCAGCGAGTCACCCTGCACCAGTGGGTGTCGCAGATAGCCACCAACACCATCTCCCTCCCGGCCTTGCCGCCGCTCCCCCTTGACAGGCTTAGCGATGACGACTACTCCAGGCCGAGCATCCGGAGAAAGAAGCAAATCAGGCCCCCCGCCGACCGGTTCAACTGCACCATGTGCGACAAGAGCTTCCCTTACCAGTCCAAGCTCATGGACCACGAGCGCATCCACACGGGCGAGAAGCCCTTCGCATGCACGTCGTGCAACAAAAGCTTCCGCACGCAGGCATTCCTCAACAATCACCTGAAGACGCACAGCACGGCGCGGCCGTACGCCTGCGGCCAGTGTGGCAAGTGCTTCGCCAAGCTGCAGAGCCTCACCAAGCACATGCTGGCCCACAGCGGCCAGAAGCCCTTCTACTGTGACATCTGCAACAAGGGCTTCACGCAGTCCACCTACTTCAAGAGGCACATGGAGTGCCACACCAGCCAGATGACGTTCCCGTGCAAGCACTGCAACAAGAGCTTCCCGACCTCCTTCAAGCTGAGTAACCACGAGCGCTGGCACACTCGAGACCGCCCGCACATGTGCGAGCGCTGCGGCAAGCGCTTCCTGGTGCCCAGCCTGCTGAAGCGACACATGGGCTACCACATTGGCGACCGCCAGTACCTCTGCTCCCAGTGCGGCAAGACTTTCGTTTACCTCTCAGACCTGAAACGACACCAGCAGGACCACATCCCCAAAGCCAAGATCCCGTGCCCCGTGTGCCAAAAGAAGTTCTCCAGCAAGTACTGCCTGAGGGTGCACCTGCGTATCCACACTCGCGAGAGGCCGTACCGCTGCTCCATATGCGAGAAGAGCTTCACGCAAGTGGGGAACTTGAAGGTCCACATCCGGCTGCACACCAACGAGCGGCCCTTCAGCTGCGAAGTGTGCGGCAAGACGTACAAGCTGGCGTCGCACCTCAACGTCCACAAACGGACTCACTCGTGCAAGAAGCCGTGGATGTGCGACACGTGCGGGAAGGGCTTTACCGTGCCGGGCCTGCTGAAGAACCACGAGCAGGTGCACCTGCGCGAGGCCAACCCGGACTTAGCTGCCAAGCGCAGGAACAGGGGCAAGCAGAAGAAAAACTCCCTCAAGAGGAAGTTTGACGAGGAGGAGGAGGAAGGCATCGACGAATACTGATGGAATATAGTGGTGCCTTGAGATACGAGTGACTGCACCAATTTTTTTCTGCTTTGACTTACAAGCGTGAGATACAAGTGCTGTCTGGTGGCAGTGCCTAAACTCACTTCACAACAAGCAGCAATTTGGCAGCTAAAATTAGTGAACAATTCTTCAAAAGAGAAGCTTCAAGATGTTTATTGCCACTCCCCGTTGAAGTTTAGTGTCACACTAAAAAAGAATTGCACCTTGCGTATTTAAAAAAAAAAAAAAAAAAAAAACATAGCTTAGCCCTTCCGTACGCTAGATTAATGCTAACTCTAAAAAAAAAGCATCTATGTTGCAGTGCTTTAACCGTTTACGTAATGAATTGAACACAATATAACAGGACTCAGTCTTTATCCTGTGCATAGAACTATTATTGCCGTACTGATAACCTGATAGAGGAGAGAGATGTCGCAATTAGGGCTGCAACTAAAAATCATTTTAACACAAGTAATCAACCTGCTTTCATGGAGGACTAAAGAAATTTGAGAATATTTATTACTGAGGGGCTGAAATTCCGAGAATTTAGACAATTTAAAGTTAAACAAGGTCTCCAAACGATTCATCGGTTATCAAAATAGTCGATTAATTTGATAATTGATTAGTTGGCAATTAATTGTTCCTCAATAAACAGGATATTTGTTTCTGTCTTTTATAAAGTACACTGATATGGAGTGCTATTTTTCTATTGAAATCTACAATCCAGCAATTTTTGTTGTTTTTAGGGGAAGACTGGATTGACATTTCCATTCGTTTCAATGGGAAAAGATTTGAAATCAAGAGTAGTCAATGAAAGAATTCCACTTGTATCTCAAGGCACAACTGTTATTTTCAAAGGCTCTTGAAAAAGCATCCAACGGTGAACACAAGACTTTAACCTGTAATCAGGCTTTTGTTTTACATTTTGCTTCTACTATCAACTATGACTTATCTTAGCTAGCTTCGTAACATTTTATTTTGCTTTGCTCATAAGTAGCTTTATTCTGTAGCAAGTTTGTGTGTGTGTGTGTGTATGCAATCAATGAACTGAAAGGCAAGCATGGCATTAATCCTTTTCATTTGTGTAAAAAAAAAAAAAAGTGACGTAATGTATTATTTTCCTCAGTAGTATTCAAGTGCATGTGACTTGACTGACATTTGTAGTATTCTGACATTTGCATTGGGCTGCGCTCTGCTTTTGATTTTTTTTGGGAACGTAGTTTAGGCGGGGAGTGCATTAATGGATTACAAGTGTAACTCTCAGTGTCATAGTATTATTTTTATTTTTTTTATATACAAATATGATGAAGTTACAGCTGTACACCTGAGAACAATAAAAGTGATAGAGTACATTAGTGCCTTTATTTCACATACTCATTCATCTTCATATTAAGTGAAGACGTCCGCCATTAATCTTCCTTACTGGACCTGAGGCAGTCACCCTCTTAACACTTAAAATGTTTTGTCCTAATGGCTTTTTAATTTTAAGTCCTTTATTTCCCACCCCTCTTTGACTCCATTGTGAGTTTTTGTCTCCCATTCATGTTTAATTGAGCTCCTCCCTTACATCTGCTACTCACTATTAAAACCAGCCTTTGCAAAGATGATCATGAGGTCTGACTTTAAAAACATTTTTAGTAGTGGGCGCATTAAGATCAGTCTCGCTTAATGAGAATCTGTCTTTGCACTGTATGGTTTGAATTAATGCTTAGTTTGATGTTTAATAAGCTACCATCTGGGCCATTTTGTCTGACTAAACATTTTTTGTAGAGGGCGCATTAAGATCAGACTCGCTTAATGAGAATCTGTCTTTGCAATCCATGGTTTGAATTAATGCTTAGTTTGATGTGTAATAACCTACCATGTGGGCCATTTTTTTTTTTAAAGCAAGTGGACAGTCAAGAGGTGAGTCACTTCCTTTCCTTCCCCAGGAGGCCTTCCTCGACCATTATGGCCAAGCCAGCAGCAGTACGAGGCCACATAGTACATACATTAGTACGTAATTGAATCATCAGACTTAACTGTCTGTTGCCTGGGAGACGGTGACATCTGACATGTAAGACAACAATGCAGCTCATGTAAAACAGATGGTCTGGGCCCACTTGAGTTTTTTAAATGTTCAGAAAAGATTCACTCCTCAAAGATAAGCGAATTTTAAAATTACACTCAAAAGGACAAATAAGTAGACAAGTAAATAAAAAATGTGTTTATTATTATATACATATTATTTATGCGTCAGATATTGTACCTACTTTTTAATATATTATTTTTGTGCGGTAGTTATTCTGTCTTCCGTTAGGAACTTCTGAAGCCGGAACAGTTTATCCTTTTCGGGGGAGATAGTTTGTGGCGGACCACCGCCGGCCATATTTCCGCTAATAACAACCCTAGCTAGCCAACCCAATGATTGTTTTGTGCTAGCAACTGTGCTTCGGTGCACTTTGGAAACCATCATGGAGGAGTGTGATGAAAAGAACATTTAATTTACTGATAAGTATTCAATAATCTCTGGTAATAAAAGCGAAACAGAACAAAAATAACCCAAAAACCCTCCGATCGGCCAGCGTACTGCGATAGCCACTTGCTTTGCTCCTTTAGCATGTAGCCTGCTTATGAATTGTGGTCGGCTGTCATTAACATCTTTAGAATAATTAGTGTGTTCCCAATAGGTTTACAGACAAGTAAATGTAAACTCTGGTGTAATCATGTTTCAAGCGATCATTTCCTGACCGGTAAGCTTTGAAAAGATTTTCGTCGCGTGAGTAATGTATAATACATAATTATTAATGTGTCTCATTAGATATACTTCATTTGATATGTTTTCCCCACCATCCTTGCAGTTTAGCATTCACCACAGGCCTACAAGATGAAGATGTTCTCAGTGGCTCACAAGACTGTCTTTGTGGTGGACCACTGTCCCTACATGGCTGAGTCCAGTCGCCAGCAGGTGGAGTGTGATGTGCTGACCAAGAGCCGAGGCCAAGGAGTCATCCCTTTGGCCCCAGTGTCCAAATCCCTGTGGACGTGCGCCGTGGAGTGCTCTATGGAGTACTGCCGCATCCTGTATGACATTTATCCACTGGACAAACTGGTTAGTGAGTTGTTCTGGTTCCTTACGACAATGGGAGGCCAGATGCTTTCATTTAAAATCTATATTTCTTTACAGATTAATTACATTGTGAGTGACTCAGAGTTCCACCTCTTGAATAGCTGGAAACGTGATTACCAAAGCACTCATGAGGTTAGTTACGTCCCTTTTATTTTAGAAAAATCTCATGGGAAAACACCACAAAAATGATTGCATCTGAAACAATGATCATCTCAAAACGCCACAGACAGGCTAAGGAATACCATCGCTGTAGCTTTGTTATAACCATATAAGCAACTGATATTATAACACAAATGGTGGAGCAACACATGTAAACAGACAATACACAGGAATCACAGGCATGTATCCCTTCTCCTTTGTGAAATAAGAATATTACTGCAGCTAACTAAGTCGATTGTGAAACTCTTCGTGTGTCTATGTCTGTCCAGATGGACCAGTACAATGTACATTGACTTGAAGCAAAACAATGTGGCAAAAACGATTTTATTCTTTACATGTTTATCTCTCACATCAAAGCACAGTGTTTGGGAATCACTGCATTAAACGCAAGCCCGCTATTTTGTACAAATTCAAATGTGGACTATATGTAGTTCCATTTCCTTTGTTTCCTTGTCCGACAGCTCATGTCATCTCTGGCCGCGGTGGGGCCACCCAACCCGCGCGAAGACCCCGAGTGCTGCAGCATCCTGCACGGGCTGGTGGCGGCGGTGGAGTCGCTGTGCAAGATCACCGAACTGCAGCACGAGAAGCGCATCGCCCTGATGGACACGGCCGAGAGGGTCGCCAACAGGGGTCGTATTATCTGTCTAACGAATGCTAAGAGGTAGACATGACAGTGATAGAAAGTTCATCATTATTATCGTCAACCAAAAAATTAAAAGTACTATATACATTACATATCGTAATTTGTTGAATTTTGCAGTGACACTCACGTGCGCATGTTGGAAGACTGCATTCAGGAGACCATCTTGGAGCAAAACAAGCTAGCAGCAGGATCAGACAGGTCAGTTTGTTTCTTTTTATAGCTATTGTCGGTCTCTTTTTTTTTTTTACATCACAAAAACCTGGCATTTGAACTTCTTTACATACATACATATTTAATATACAGTATATTATTGGCTCTTTCAGGCTGATGGGCATCCAGCAGTGTGAGCTGGTCCTCATTCACATTTACCCCCAGGGGGATGACACGCTGGTGTCGGACCGGGCCAAGAAAGAGGTGGATGCTTCAAAGTCTTCTTTTTTATATATTTATATCACGGCATTTATTTTTTGAATTTCTCCGTCTCTCAGGTGTCGCCTCTGCTGACCAGCGAGGTCCACAGCGTCCGCGCAGGAAGACACTTGGCCACCAAGCTCAACATTCTGGTGCAGCAGCACTTCGACTTGGCCTCCACCACCATCACTAACATCCCCATGAAGGTAAGCGCCCTTGAACCCCCGGCGTCCATACTCACATACACATTCAAATATGCCTTTGCTTTGTAAACATGTTCTCACAAGCCGCATGCATTGCACCACTCACGTCTGCTTTGAGTTCTCACTCTTTTTGCTTGCCCGCTCTCTACTCGCGAGCCCCTCCTCACCTCCAACGACTAACTTCACGCTCTTTTTTTTTTTTTTTTTTCGTTTTGTACATCTCACCTGCATGTCGATGCGACTGAACCCTGCTGCTGGTTTCATGCTGTATTTTCTGTTTTGATAGCCCACATTAAATGTTTGCGAACAGGTTAGTACTTGATTCTCACACACACACGCACGTGCGGAGGAAGGGGCAGAGTCCGAGTCATGTGTCGTCTCTTTTTGTTGTGTGAGTGGTTGTGTGTGTGTATGACCTGCGAGACGTTTAAGAACAGACAACTCTGGTCTCACTGACTTTATTGTTTTGTTTTTAATACAGTGGTACCTTAAGTTATGAGTTGAATTCATTCCGTGATAAGCTTGTAACGCAATTTACTTGTACAGTGAACCTTGGGTTACAGATTCTATTTGTTCCGTGACCCGGTTCCCAAACCGAAATGTTCTCAAACTGAGGTATTGTTTCCCATTGAAGTGAATTGAAACTCAGTGAATCCATTCCAACCGCAGAGCGATGTTATTCATTCATTCATCTTCCGTTACACTTATCCTCACTAGGGTCGCGGGTGTGCTGGAGCCTATCCCAGCTATCTCCGGGCGACAGGCGGGGCTTGCCCTATAGAGCAATTTTAAAATTGATGTCAGACCTGTTAATTGTGAGAATCGTCAGTGGCCCATTCATTCTCAATGGGAGTTATTTTGGGAGTTTCTAAAAAAAAATAAAAAATTGGTCCAATCTGAGTACGGCCGAGACACATTTTTTGATACCACATTTGTTCAGATGTTAAACAATGTGGGCTGTACCACTGGAGTTGCTAAAAAGGAAATGACCTATTCAAACTGTTTTTTTGTTTGTAGCAAATAAATTGTGTGATCATTTAAATCACTGCCACCAGTGTTGTCTCTTCTTCACCCTTAAATCTGTTCAGTGTCTGTGTGTTCCTCCTTCACTCTTCCACTTACAGTCCCGACCAATCCCCCACTGTGTTATCCTGATTACATCACTTAAGTGTTGAAACACACCTTTAGCTCTTAGCATATAGCTTACCCTCCCCTTCCACCCCAGAGTGTAAAAGAAATCCACCTCGCATAACCAGAACATGAAATCAGCAGTGTGTGAGAATTTGTATTTTGTTATTAGACGGGATACTAACGTGTTGTATTTGTTTGTGTCTCTTCTGCGGACGGACAGGAAGAGCAGCACGCCAACACGTCGGCCAATTACGACGTGGAGCTCCTGCATCACAAGGACGCCCACATGGAGTTCTTTAAAAGTGGTGAGTAAAATGAAACAGGTCATAACTCTTAAGAAGACAAACTATTCATTCTGTCACTTTTTTTTTTGCGGCACAGGAGACTTGCATATGGCCGGCACCAGCACGCGGGAAAATGGACTCAAAGAAACGGTCACATTGAAATGGTGCACGCCGCGGACCATCTCCATAGGTGCGTTCAAGTCAAATGGGAGATGGAATTGTTTTGAAAATGTGTAATGACTCAATTACTTTTTTTTTTTTTAAACCGCATTCAGAACTGCATTATTGCACGGGAGCTTATCGCATCTCCCCCACTGACGTCAACAGTCGTCCTTCGTCATGTCTGACCAACTTTCTCCTCAATGGTAAGTCGCAGAGTCCAAAACGTGCCTTGGCTCAATAACAGTTTGCAAACACCATCTTAGACAGACGGGTGATGTCAATTGCGACTGAGTTTTGCCTAAGGCAGTGATTCTCAAAGTGTGGTAGTACTCTAGTGGTACATAAGTATCTCTAGTATCTGTAGTGGTACATAAAAGAGTCACTGCCTAAGTACAGTTCATTTGTATTCAACTTTTTAGCAGTACAATACATTTTCTTGCTGCCAATTTGGTCAATTTGATTTTTTTATAAATCAATACTATTGGTCATTCCCAACAAACTATTAACGAAACAAACTGTTTTTTGTTTTGTTTTTTGTTTTGTTATATACTTTAAAATTGTAGTTTTGCAGGTGCAGTGACAATTTGCATATAATCTTGAAGAAACATTCAATTTTAAACAAAAATTTGTTGGTAAACGTTTATGTGCAATACGTTTGCATTTAACAATTGGTTCTTGTTCGCTCCAGGTCGATCGGTGCTCCTGGAGCAGCCGAGGAAGTCGGGGTCAAAGGTCATCAGCCACATGCTCAGCTGCCACGGAGGAGAGATCTTCCTGCACGTGCTCAATAACAACCGTTCCATGCTGGAGGACCCGCCCTCCATCAGTGAGGGCTGTGGCGGCCGAGTGACAGACTATCGCATCACTGTGCGTTTATTACAAAAACACAGCCCAAAGATCTCCTGTTTTTTTTAAATTCCTTTCGTCTCTTTCAGGACTTTGGCGAGTTCATGAAGGAAAACCGCCTGACTCCCGTTTCCGAGGCCTCCCATCATCCGGCGGCGAAGCTGCCAGCGGAGCGGGCCAAAGCTCAGCTTGAACGCCACACGCGTTACTGGCCCATGATCATCTCCCAGACCACCATTTTCAACATGCAGGCAGTGAGCACATCATCCCTCACCTTTCTCACAATAATCAATGGGGCATCCTTTGGCATGTGTTCCCATCTGCTAAGGTGGTTCCTCTGGCTAACCTGATCGTGAAAGAGGCTCTGACTGAGGAGGACGTTCTCACCTGCCAGAAGACCGTCTACAACCTGGTGGACATGGAGAGGAAAAACGACCCGCTTCCTATCTCCACTGTGGGTTCCAGAGGCAAAGGCCCCAAGAGGTCGGTTTGTGTACAACTTCCTGTGTATCGTTTTTTTTTTTTTTTTTTTTTAAACACTACTCACAAAAAGTTAGGGATCAAGACGCAAAGAGTGAGATGTTGAAATGTTTTGCTTACACGGCCGACAGTCAGGGCAAGCCGAAAGATACTATAAACTAAACCGCACAGACCACAGGAGGGAGCGGTATGGCCAAACAGCTCACTGAGGGTGACACATTGAAACAACTCCCCCCCCCCCCCCCCAAACAGAAGTCTTAACGAGTATGAATCATTTTGTGACAAGCAAACCTGTGCCCCAGTGGTTGCATTTGACGAGGCAATTCATCAATTGTGTTGTTTGAAGATGAGTGGAGGCAAGCACTCACCCACCAACTACACAGCTGCACTATAACCTTTACAAGTGAACTTGTTTGAGTAGTGTTTATCAACCTGAATGAGATTTGTTCCCCGCAGAGACGAGCAGTACCGTATAATGTGGAACGAGCTGGAGACTTTAGTGAAAACCCACGCCGGGGCCACCGACAGGCACCAGAGGGTCCTGGAATGCATCGTCGCCTGCCGCAGTAAACCTCCCGAGGAAGAGGAGAGGAAGAAGCGAGGAAGGAAGAGGGAGGACAGGGAAGACCGGGCAGAGAAAAACGTGGCCAAGGATGTCGAGGACAAAAGCTGGAAGGACTCAGAAAGGTGACTCACTTTCACATGTGTGTGTGGGCAAACAGGTAACTGTGACTTCTTTGTTTTTAGGGTGAAAAGTGTGCCGGATAAAGAGGATCAGGAGTCGGAAGTCATCAAGGATTCACCGGACTCACCAGAGCCCCTCATCAAGAAACCCCGCCTGGCCACTGACGAGGTTGAAGCACCAGAGGGCGCAAAAGGTAATTGAATCAGGGTGGTTGTGTTTTCTTTCTCAACCTTGAGTGAGCCATTTTAGATGTATTTTTATTGGAAGTGTCATCTAAACTTGATGCCTTGTGTCGCCACAGGTCCCGTCTCGCTCCTCTCTCTGTGGACCAATCGGATCACTGCCAAGTCCAGGAAGCGCCGGGAGTTAATAGGCAGAGCGCGCTCAGTCAACAGCAAGTTCGAGCTGTACCAGCACCTCAAAGATGAAAACGGGTGAGTTGGGAATCGACTCTCAAATAGATAAAATCAACTCACATGTGCTCGGATGTTGCATTAATGGACATTTTCTCTGTTTACAGAATGGACATTCATGAAAATGGCAAGGCGTCCAGATGATACTTTTCCAACAAGCAGCGGTGCCTCTGTATGTTTTAAATTTGGCTGTCAGTCACGCCCTAAAAGCACGACTTGCCAGTGAAATGAAAGGAAGAATTTACATTTTTTTTAACCATTTTTGTAAATATGCCATTCTTGAATTGTATATTGCAATAAAAGCACACAAAAGAGAACGCTGGAATACATTAAGATGATGCTCACTTTTTATTACACACCCTACATGTAGCTCATTAACAATCAGTTTACAGAAAAACAGTCTCACGATGTTATCTGGCTTAACTAACTCACAAAACTAAGTTTTGATGTTTTGATGTATTAGAGAGTGAATATACGGCGTGAAATTGTACGCAAACATATATGGCAGTAGTATGCATGTAAGTGGAACATCATTAGTCGGAATTATATGGAAGCAACAATGAGAAGGAAGTCACTGGAGATTGGAAAAAAATTAGGTAAATGTCACAGTAAACAGACTGGAAGCAAACATCAAAATGACAGGAGCAGTTGGGAGCTAGTCTATTACAGATGTTTTTATTTTTATAGTTTTATAAATTGAGTGACAATTGGGATTAATTTAACAAAATAGATGTATCAACTTGCTGTGACGTCATTATCAACCAAATTCGGACTTCCGTGCAAAAAAAAGTTTGGTTATTTTTGTTAGTTAAATTATGATGCGATTTTATAATGTGTGTGTATGTGGTTTTTTTTTTTTAAGAAAAGAAATTCGAGATCGAAGTGATTTCATGTAGGCATCCGTCTTGGTTTTCCAACTTGCTGTGATCTGATATTAGACTCTAAACTTTGATTTACGGGGAGAAAGTAAAAGTAAAAAAAAAATGGCGTGATATTGTAATCTAAATGTATATATTTTTAAAGTGTGTTACAAAAACTGTTTTCACAACGTCAAGTCATTTCACGGAGGCTGCCATCTTGGGTTGTCGACGTCCCTGACGTCATCGTACCTCACCAAATTTGGATTTACGGTGGAAAACGAAACGTTACGCCTCCTTCTTCTTCGACCCCACCCGTGTTGTACCGCGTCTCTAAAGTCTCAACTTGGTCCAAAGTGTACTGAACGGTTGGTCAGTGTTGCGAAATTCACCTAAGAATGTACGCGGGACGGCGCCGTTAAGCTGCTGTGACTTCCAGACAATAAGCGAAAACTTTCGCTTTAGAGAGGCTAAAATGGAGAACGACATCCTGGAGATGGAGTCGCTCTCTGACGCCGAGGAGCTGGAGGCAGATGCCCGCTTGGAAATGATCGCAGAAGACGTCGGTGAGACAGACACTGGAGCTGATTTTTAATACTACTTTTGTTTGTTTAGTTTGGGAAGCTTAGTCGCAAAAGTGGCCACACAGGCGCACATATGGCAAAAGGGAAGCCCATGCCAACTCTCCATGAGTCATGACTTAAAACTGTGTTGAAATCAGTTTGCATTGCAATTTGCAGTGTTTTGAACTGTGTTGTTGTGACTTGCTGGCAACGCAAACTTGTGGTTTTCCCTAGCTTGGGCGTGTCTCCATGCCCGTCATAATTAAATCAATAAATAAACCAGCCCTTTCGTGTTCCTCAGGGATGTCACATGGGCCCGCTGACATTTTCTGGGATGTTGTGGTTCTGCTAAGCAACAGCTCGTTTGTTGTTGCTTCCATTCCTTGAGTGGAACCGCACTGCATCGTAGAAGTGGGCGAGAATGAAGTCCAACCTGTCTTTCAAGGGGAAACTTTTGTTGTGGGTTTGTGTGTTTGCTTTACGGCCATGTCACAATAGTAGATACATCTAATCAATCAGTCTCGTCCATCTATTTTCTATAGACTTGTCTGGGATACACCTGCACTGGTACCCGAATCTCTCGACTGTGAGGCAGACATGCTAAACACAATTTCACCGTGCTGCCCTTACACATAACATATTTGTTGAACGTGCATATCATATTTTGGGCGATGTCATCAATGTGTTGGTTCTATTTTCCGAAATGGAACAAATTTAAAAATTGGAATGCAGAAATCCGGCGGCACGGTGGACGACTGGTTAGAGCGTCAGCCTCACAGTTCTGAGGACCCGGGTTCAATCCCCGGCCCCGCCTGTGTGGAGTTTGCATGTTCTCCCCGTGCCTGCGTGGGTTTTCTCCGGGCACTCCGGTTTCCTCCCACATCCCAAAAACATGCATTAATTGGAGACTCTAAATTGCCCGTAGGCATGACTGTGAGTGCGAATGGTTGTTTGTTTCTCTGTGCCCTGCGATTGGCTGGCAACCAGTTCAGGGTGTACCCCGCCTCCTGCCCGATGACAGCTGGGATAGGCTCCAGCACGCCCGCGACCCTAGTGAGGAGAAGCGGCTCGGAAAATGGATGGAATGCAGAAATCCAGAATCTGTCCATCAGCATAAATTGTGCTCCTCTATCACATGCATTATTTGAATTTTTCAGCTTGTGTTGTATCTGATGAGATTTTTTCAGAAGCACCGCATGAAGTGGCTCCTTTTGCACCAATTTTGACAGGCACCTCTCAAAAGGAGGATATTATCGACCCCAATGTCAGTTAGTGCACTTTGCTTTAATGACTCATCAATTATTCACACCCAGACTTTGGGAGCATTATTAAGACTGAAAGCATGGAGATACAAAGTACAGTGTTGTTCCTTTTTTGTGATATCGAACCAAAACCACACAATAAAAAAAGTGTGACCCTCGCTGCTGGAACACAGGCAGGAAGTACCATTCACAATGGGGAGGGCATCAAACCAGCCTTGCTGCGTGTCTAAAATAAATAACACTCTAAGAATGCATATGTTGCATCGTTGTTCTCTGTGGGATTATTATCTGTCAGCTGGATGCGCTCGAGAGGAAGTGGTGAGGCCTCTGTAGATAATCATATTTAGTTGAGATTGCAGACATGACAACCATACACCACCCACCCAAAGCAAAAATTAGAAAGGATTTAACGTTGCGTTCCTACACGATTTCAATCTATCCATCATTTTTATATTTTTTTAACCTTTGGTTTCCTTCTACAGTCTACCCTGAGGAGTTTCTACCAACATATCACAGTATTATAGAAGGTTCGACGGTAACTAAAGTGCAACTGGTGAGTCTGGCATATTCCATATTTCCATAGTACAGGTGTGACTCAATAAATTGGAATGTCATATATACTGTAAATATAAAATAAGATGCTGCAGTATCGTTCTACATCAGTAAACCCACTGTAATAACCACACTGTTGAAAGCAGCTGCACGTGCTTTGTCATGTTTTATTGTTTGAGTGGAGGTGGAGGACGGGTGTCGTAATGTTTGCACATGCCACATCACCCGCGTAAACTGCGACCACACTTAAAACCCTCAGCGCCATATCAGCGTGTCGCAGGACACGGGGCAGCCGTCCTCTCCTCCCCGACATGTACGAAGTCATGGAGAAAGAGGAGTACGCGTTCCAGCCCGCCGACTTACCCGACGGGCCGCGCTTTTGCCCGCAGGCCGAGTTCAACGACAAGCCCGATTCGCTGTTCTTCAACGACGGCGTCCGGCGCATCGACTTCATCCTGGTCTACGAGGATGAGGACAGGAAGGAGTTTGAGAAGCGACATACGTTTGCACGCCGAAAGGTAATTTTGCGGAACTCTACTGAGTAATGGCCTGCTGTATTTTATCCGCATGTGCTATACCAGTAGTTCTCAAAGTGTGGCTACACGAGTTGTCTCTGGTGGCGAAAGAATCGCTGAATTAAAAATAAAAATTACATTTAAAACATGCATTACGGTTTATAATTTTTAATCCAGTACACTACATTTTTTACTTTTCATGCACAGTATGCTTTTGTATTTTTCAAGTACCGTACGTTTTTTAAGTAGTGCAGTTCAGTTGTATTTAACTTTAAGTACAGGAGGCTACAATGCATTTCTACTCCATCTTTAAGAGCTTTTTTTTTTTTAATTACATTTTTTATTTTCCTACGTTTAAGTCTAGTGTTAATGTTCAAACTGCAATGTTACTTTACTACGACTACTAATGTTACTAGTGGTACTCGTGTTCTCTCTATTGGTATGCAAAAGAATCAATAAAAAAAATACATTTACAACATATAAAACATGCAATTCAATCAAATATATTAGAATGAAGCTATGCATGCAGCCTGTTTTTTTTTTTTATTATTCCAGTATAGTAAATTTTTTTACTTTTCAAGTTCGCTACATTTTATTAAGTACAGTGCTGTTGTATTTAACTTTTAAGGACAGTAGGCTATAATACATTGGCATCAAAATTCCAACAACATTTTAGAATGTATTTCACCAAGCTTCACAAATACAAATACATACACTGTTGTTTGAATGCGGTTAAGCATATTGTAACGCACAAAAGGCCTTTTCATTGCCAGTGAATGTCATTTTTCAACGTGAAAAAAGTCAAACATTAAACTTAAGTTTAACATTAAACTTAGTGACTGTAGTTTTTGAACATCTCGTTATTATTCAAGATATTATTAGACTATGAATCTATGTCAAATATTTGGGAACGCATTATATGGTAATCTCGTAGAATCCATCAATAAATAGTAAAAAAAAAAAAAAAGCTGTAAATGTAACCTGCATTATTATTATTTGATTGTATTTCTTCACTGAAGTAGATATAATCACTCTAAACCGCAGCCACAATTAATCAAAATTGAGCATTTTTATTTTTCATAAAAGCCCCTTTTTTATATGCAATTCTTATTTTAGAGCTAAATTGTTTAGGTGGCGGCACGGTGGCCGACTGGTTAGAGCGTCAGCCTCACAGTTCTGAGGACCCGGGTTCAATCCCCGGCCCCGCCTGTGTGGAGTTTGCATGTTCTCCCCGTGCCTGCGTGGGTTTTCTCCGGGTACTCCGGTTTCCTCCCACATCCCAAAAACATGCATGAATTGGAGGCTCTAAATTGCCCGTAGGCATGACTGTGAGTGCGAATGGTTGTTTGTTTGTATGTGCCCTGCGATTGGCTGGCAACCAGTTCAGGGTGTACCCCGCCTCCTGCCCGATGACAGCTGGGATAGGCTCCAGCACGCCCGTGACCCTAGTGAGGAAAAGCGGCTCAGAAAATGGATGGATGGATTGTGTAGGTGGGTATACCCATTGTAGCGTCCTGTGAGTGTACAGTCGAAACCTATGCGTTTCAATAACTATTGACTCTGGACTACTATTTGCACAGGGAGTTTTAGTTTACATCAGCTTAAATGTGTCACAGCCATTCATATTTATGGAGTAGCTCTTTTTTTTTAATGCTATCTTAAATCCCTGCCAGGACATAAATGAACAGAATCACACTCATACAGTATGTTCTATTGCTGTATTTCACAACTGGGTGGTGCACAGTAGGTATTGTCGAATGCTCGTGAGCTCTGTTTATACCTGCAGTGTTGCGAAATGCATGCCCACAAGGTGATCTCATGACAAGTTTTGCCATTCTGTATCTACTCCAGTCACTCGTGAGTGTGTCCATATCCAAATGCACCTCTTAAAGGGATTGCTTTGGATCAGGTCAGCCAAAACAAACATTGATGGTATTCCGTGTATGTTATGGCTTCTCATGGGAATGATAAGAAGACGTGGGAAAACGTCCTGGGTCCCGCTGAAAGCCACAAGATTAAGGGCATCCCAGAATGCACTACTCAAATGAGTACTTATGAAGTCAATTGTTGTATTTGTGCAGCATAATAAAGTGTCTTCCTGGTCTGCAGAGACGGCGGGAATACTTTGAGGCCAGCCTGATGAAAATGGGAATGGAGTTAGAGGCGACACGATCTGTGAGTGGATTCTTTTAGGTTTGGTTGTTTGTTTGTTTGTGTGTGATTTTTCTGTGTGCAAGTTGTGGTAGAACCCAAGGGTGGACAAAGTTTGAAGTCGTAAAGATGGGCCAAGTCATTCATAGATGGTTAAAATGTGTATGTTAAATATGTGAAATTGTTTATTTTCATTATTAATCCATGCTCATTTTTTTATTATTTTATCATATTTTATATTTATAAGTAATTTAATTCTAACTAATTAACCTGTTTTTGTTTTATTATTTAAAAATAAAACAACCAGTTATTTTTTGAGCAATTTAAATAAATAATTACATTTAAATGTACCTATTTTGTGGCCAAATGGCTAAATTAATGTAGCATATAAAATATTTTATTTTGATAATAAAATGCAACGTAAAGTGCAATGCCACGTCGATCCAGGTGGCGGACGACAACCTGATGTTCGTCAAAGTGCACATGCCGTGGGACACGCTGTGCACGTACGCCGAGGTGCTGCACATCAAGCTGCCCATCCAGCCCAACGACCTGTCGTCGCAGCGCTCGCCGTGGTGGCACTGGCTGTCGGTGGTCACCAAGCCCTTCTACCCGGACGAGAGCCTCATCACCAAGGAGGCCGAGTTCTTCACCGCCCCCTTCGAGAAAGACCGTCTGGAGTACTTCTACGTCAAGGACAAGGACCTTTTCTTCACATCATCCATGAGGAACAGGATGGTGAGCTCGCACTTGAAATGATCATTTTGAGCATCACAATGAAGGACAACGACGCTGTCTTCCAGACTTATTACATTTTGAGTCGAGCTCCCTATGAGATACGAGGCAGCGTGAAGAAGTTTGGCATCCGAAAACTGTTAGACGGCGGCGTTTACAAAGCTGCGTACCCGCTCCACGACGTAAGTGTTGACCGTCACCTGTGGGTGTTCGCTCGCAGGACGTTTCCTGGAGGTTCATCCCGTGTCATGTGTTGATCCAGTGCAGGTTCAATGTGAAGTCCCAAGAAGAAGGCTGCCCCAACGAGAGATTCCGCCTCTACAAAGAATGGGCACACCCCAAAAGCTTCTACAAGATGCAGCCACTAGTCCTCATAAGGTGACATCATTCATATGTGCGCTCAACCGGTGATTCTCAACCAGGTGTGCTGTCTGAAAATGATTTATTTATCACAAATGATGTATCTTTGTTCATCTGTCTATGCCAGGATAATTAAATGCTCTTTGAGGAAATGGCAGAAATTACAGTTAACCTGTGTATCCACCTGTTGCCATTCGTACAACATAATACAGTGGAACATCAGTTTACAAAGAACCCAGTTTTTATTCACAACATTTCGGGAGAAAAAACATCTTCAGGCACTATGTTCGGTTCACAAACGGTCTTGGCATGGTGGTGTGCCATGGGATTTTTCCAATGTCCAATATGTGCCTTGGCTCAATAGAAGTTGGGAAACACTGCTCTACAATTGTTCCACAGGAAGTACTACGGCGAGAAGATTGGAATTTATTTCGCCTGGTTGGGCTTCTACACCATCATGTTGGCTCTGGCTGCTGTTGTGGGTCTCAGTTGTTTCATATACGGATACAAAACGCAAGAAACCAGCACGTGGAGGTACTCGTCACAAGTACATAAAGAGAGTCTTAATCTCTACTGTGTGCTAATTCCAGCTATTCCTTAACAACGACATCTGCTGTCTCGTGTGTTTGCAGCAAAGAGGTCTGCGACCCAAACATTGGAGGCAAAATAGTGATGTGCCCGCAGTGCGACCAGGAGTGCAAATACTGGCGGTTAAACAGCACTTGTGAAGCGTCAAAGGTCAATATACTGTATACATCTCTTTGTCTGTTGATGGGTCATATTATTCCCCCCAAAATATATTTAGGTACAAAAAGTAAGTTAGGGATATTGGTCTTAAACTTGATTCTTTTGTTTTGTAGAAACTGTGCATATTTGACAATTTCGGCACTCTGGTGTTTGCAGTTTTCATGGCAATCTGGGGTAAGTCTCTGATTTGAGTGTTGTTGTCATTGTTTTTTTTCCCCCCAAACATTACTCAGGCGTTATTCTAATCAGCAGATGTGTCTGTCTTGGTCTCCTCGCTGCAGTGACGCTGTTCCTGGAATTTTGGAAGCGCTACCAGGCCGAGCTGGAATACCAGTGGGACACTGTGGAGTTCCTGGAGCAGGAGGAGCCGCCCCGGCCAGAATATGAGGCCAAGTGTATATACGAGAGGAAAAACCCAGTCACAGGGGTGATTTTCAGTCCTTTTGTCATCTCAGTTTGGTTGCAATGGTTCAAAGTTACAGTAGTTTTATGTCTGTGCGTGTGTCTGTGTGATTTAGATGAAAGAAAAAGTGCCATACACAACCTGTGGACGATGCATTCGGGTGTCAATAGGAATAGGGACAGTTTTATTCTGGGTAATATAATTCTTTCAAGGTTGTTCCTTTAAGTCAAAATCCATCATGTTAAAGTTTGAATCTTTGCGTCACAGATCCTGCTAATTGTGGCGTCCATCGTGGCCATCACCGTGTACCGCCTGGCCGCCTTCTTCGCCTTCTCGGCCAGGCTGCGAGCGCAGGACCTGAAGGAGCTGGAACCCCTCAAGGAGTACGTGACGCCGCAGATGGCCACGTCGGTCACGGCCTCGCTCATCAGCTTCGTGGTCATCATGATCCTTAACATGCTGTACGAGCGGGTCGCCATCTGGATCACCAACTTCGGTGAGTCGTCGTAATCGAAACGGAAATGTGAATGTTTACAGTGTTCCCTCGCTATATCGATATATTTCTTTCTCCTAACAGAGCTGCCAAGGACAAAGACTGACTATGAGAACAGCCTGACGCTCAAGATGTTCCTCTTCCAGTTTGTCAACTATTACTCGTCTTGTTTTTACATCGCTTTCGCCAAAGGGAAAGCCGTCGGTTATCCCGGACGACCCGTCTACCTCTTGGGAAAATACCGCAATGAGGAGGTAAGGTTCTTCTCCCTCTGTTTGCATGTTTACTGGTTGAACTGTTTTGGATTTGTGTTCTCGTTTTTTTATTTTTTATTATTCTGATTTTTTTAAATTAGTGTGATCCTGGTGGATGTCTGATTGAACTGACCACCCAGCTGTCAATCATCATGGGCGGTAAAGCCATCTGGAACAACATTCAAGAGGTCCTATTACCGTAAGAAATCAAAAATGCACGACGAGCCGATACCGCTATAGCAGCTCAGCTGAACTATGACCTCCACCCCGTGCGTCTCGCAGGTGGGTGAAAAATTTGATCTTCCGCCACTGCACGCGTGCGTCGTCGCAGAAGGTGATTCCTCGCTGGGAGCAGGACTACCAGCTTCAGTCCATGTCCAACCTGGGACTCTTCTATGAGTATCTGGAAATGGGTAAGAAGAAGTTGAAGCGTTCAAAAGCCCACAAGCACCATTTACACAAAGCAATATTAAATAATGCATGAAATGTTGTCTTGCTCACCTAAAAATAAGAACTAATGAGGACAACCGGTATGAAAAAAAATTATGGATGGATGGTATTAACTGTGCAGAATTATGCATAATGTCAGACATTAATACACTATAATAATACACTGTAGATATGAATATAGTGGTGTGTTTTTCCACTCACGCAGTCATCCAGTTTGGCTTCGTCACCCTTTTCGTGGCCTCCTTCCCCTTGGCTCCGGTCCTGGCGCTGGTCAACAACCTGTTCGAAATCCGCGTGGACGCCTGGAAAATCACCACGCAGTTCCGCCGCATCGTTCCGGAGAAGGCCCAGGACATCGGCGCCTGGCAGCCCATCCTTCAAGGCGTCGCCATCCTGGCCGTCGCCACCAATGTGAGCTCCCGTCCTAGTTTGCCGTCCTCAGCCGTACGACGTCATCAATTGCGGATTCATTTGAATTGTGCCCAGGCTATGATCATCGCCTTCACCTCCGACATGATCCCACGGCTGGTCTACTACTGGTCTTTCTCCGTGTACCCGTATGGAGAGCGCGATTCTCAAACCATGCAGGGCTACATCGAAAGCTCCCTGTCCATCTTCAACATCAGCGATTTCTCCAACTTCAGCAGGCCTCTGAGCGCGCCGTACAACATCAGTACCTGCAGGTACAAAGAGGACAACGCCATAAATAGCTTTTGTTTTATGGGACAGTTGTAACAGTGTTAAGGAAGGACCTTGAAACAGTCCTGTGAACTGTCTGTTTTCACACAATTTTGACAAAGTCAGGAGTAGAAAGTGCAGATATCTGTTTTCCAGTGTAGTGAGTGAAAAGTCAAAAGACAAATGCGTAATTGTGAAAAATGTAGGTACAATGAAGTATTTGTACTTTCTTACTTCTCACCGCACAAACAAACACATTTTTTTCCAGGTATCGAGATTTCCGCTACCCTCCTGGGCACCCTAAGGAGTACGAGTACAACATCTACTACTGGCATGTGATCGCTGCCAAAATGGCGTTTATAATTGTTGTCGAGGTAGGAACACAAGCAGCAAGTCTCAGACTCTAAGAAAAAATACCTTATCTTGAGTTACAAATGGATGTCTGTCGACAGCACATCGTTTACTTGACCAAGTTCATCCTGTCCTATGTCATCCCCGACGTGCCGTACGCCGTCAAAGAGCAAATGAAGCGGGAGAAGTACCTGACCCAGGTGATCCTGCATGAGACGAACCTCAAGCTGGTCACCAAGCGTTTGAAGCCGGCCCACGACGCCGCGCACAAGAACTCGGAGGGCAAGTCAGCGAACCAGGAAATTGAGCTGAATCTGGATTTTTGAAAATGCTTGCGAATGACTGAAAGTGAACAAAACTGACAATTTCAAAGATGATATAAGCAAGCAAGTTGGACAGTAAGGAGAAACACTGCTCATGTGTTGCGATTCAGAGAGAAGAATACAATGTAAAGTGTAAATTGGTGTTTCCGACAGGTCACGTGATAAGCTTTACTGTTAAATTCTGACATATTTCAGTATTATTGAAAGCCATAGAGAGACACTTTGTTTTTACTTTACAATCACATGCCAATCATCTCACAATATATACATACAATGAGTTCATTAGAAAAGCGCTGCATAATAGGAATAATCTGTTTTAGATGAGACATTCTTATTTTAGCAGCAAAATAGTCTGTGTGGCACATGTCACAAAATGTAATGTTTACATTACGTCTCTTTGCCACGGTTTTATTATGTTTCTGTCAAAATGATGAATTTTGTATTTGAAAACTCCATTTATTCTGCTGCACTTTTTTATGGACAGGGTTCCACTTATGTGACCACTGCTGCACAGTATTTTTAACTGCATGTTGGAACCTGTGTTAAAACAGTTATCTGCAATACCTCTGCTGTATTATTGCCATGCTTTATGATGGTACTATAACCACTATAAAGGGCCTCTCTCATTTGTATCTGTCTTTTATACAGACCTATTAAATTGTTCTATAAAGAAAATGTGTGCTTCAAGTCATTCTTGTCATGGGGTAATAAAACAAAATAGCTTCATCTTAGAAGTATTTATTATTGTTTTCATGGCTAATATTATTATTTTGATTTAACTAAATGTATGTGGCAGCTTTAGTTCACATTTTATACACTATAAAATGCGTTATTAAGATAAAATACTGTGTGTTTTCGCCAGTTTTCACATTTATGATCAGGTGGGCGTGTCTTTGCGATGACGTGACGTCATCAACGTGCGCAGAAACCACATGGCTTGTTGGCAGATCCAGTTCTTGCGTTTTGGTTCACGACTTGTCATTTGTATACAGTAGTTTATCCACAATTTTACAAGTGTATTTCATCCATCATGAGTTCTCAAATTACTTGTATCGGCTGGGTGAAGCAAGGTGCTGCCAAGGAAATTCCGGACAAAGTAAGTAAAGTTGTAGAACGATTAGCTTGCTAACGTTAGCCTGTCGGGTCCTAATGTGTAAACAAGATAGTCTGACACCTATCCAGCTGTTTAAATAATGACGGCAGAGGTTTTCAGTAAGTGATGATGTTTATTAAGATGATTGCTCTTTTACAGGTTGAATTGAGTCAGGAGGAGCTGCAACGCATCATCAATGAGACGAAGGAGGAGCTGGGGTGCGTTTATGTGCAGTATTTTTAGTCAGGATATTCAAATGATGCGTGAGCTCTGAATTATGTGTTGTTGTTGTTTTTAAAATAAGGGAACAAGCAGCAGAGGAGGAGGAGGATGCCGGCATTGTAGCTGACGATGATATTGGCGATGTTGCCGCAGCGCAAAATGAAGAAGAGGATGAACTTGGAGAATATGACCTGGATAAATATGATGAAGAGGACATAGGTAAGGGATTTGACCACATTTTGTGCAGTCCCTCCTCGTGTTCTTCGATACTATACCTGCATAAAGTACCTCGATGCTAGTACTGAATGATGCCGATACCAACACATGAGTAAAGGCAGTGGAATAATAGGTGACAAAACAAATTCCAATTCTTTGTATTTTTATTCATTCACTATATTAGGATTCTAATTAGGTTACTATTGATAAAATAAAAAATGTAAACACATTTTAACACAAAATATTTAACATATTTAAATTGAATATATATATTTTTGAGGTGTATTTACTATATAAGATTTCACGGGTACACACTAGAGTATATGTATTATGGGACTAGATATGTGTAAAATTGCCTCGGCAAATGCAACCAGTCGGGAACAAGATTGATTATCACCAAATAATTCACACTGGTTTGACTTAAAAGGAAGTCAGTGTATCACATGCTAACCTTTCGTTCTTCTAATTGGTCATATAATTCAGGACACCGGTCAGCGATAATCTCTTCCGATAGCTTTCTACCACGCCTTGCAGACAGGCTTTGCCATAATTATCGGCTTGCCCTGGTGGTTGGCCATGTAGGCAAAATAATTCCAGATGACACCGCATGCGTCTGGAAGGTGCACAGGGGCACGAGAGTTAGTCGCCTTTTCTTGACTCTATATGTATATATACTAACAAATATTTTTTATACATATTAGACAAATACAAGTATCGGGACTCCACTGTCAGGCCTCTTAAAGAGAACAGCTAGCAAGGTTTAGTACAACGTTATTTTTTGGGAGTCAATTAACCAAATCATTTGTGTCTCCAATGTAGCAACGGCCAACCTTGGGGACAGCCTGGCTGGGCTCACCGTGTTCTGCTCGAATGACGAGGACCCTTACATCACGCTCAAAGATACTGTGAGTTGAACGCTCGGTGAATGTGGAAGTCTGCCATTTTAAATATAAAATATCATCTTTGGTCTCCATTTTGAGGATCAATATGAGCGAGACGAATTCCAAATCAAGCCCACCGACAACCTCATCCTTTCTGGCAAGGCTGACAAGGACTGCTGCAACCTGGAAATCTATGGTAAACCTCAGACGTGTCGCCACCAAGAACAATCCAGTAGGGTTGAAACAATTAATGGAACAAGTCATTCAGAACGCATTCATTCATTAGTTCCCGATGGCCACAACTCATTCAACACGCAGACTTAACAACCAGCCAACTCTGTACTCTCATTCGTTGATGCCCACGTCACTCACCAGTCTAGGCCCTCATGTTTTAATGCCATACAAAGTACTATCTTAGAATGTGAGGATAGTGACCCCGAGTGGACAAAAATAATACCTGAGCCTCACATGCTAATGTTAATTGTGTTTAATAATGAGAAATACATTTTTAACTGATTAAGCGAAAGAATACTCAATTCTAAAAATAATGTTACAGCCCTAATCACTTCCATTCCAGTGTACAACGCCGAGGAGGACTCTCTGTACGTGCACCACGACATTCTGTTGCCGGCGTACCCACTAAGCATCGAGTGGCTCAACTTTGATCCAAACCCTGAGGAAACTCTATGTAAGATAAAACCAAAAGTGTCATATTTGCTGTTAAATAGTTAGTGGAGATGTATAATTTTTCCTTGTGTGACCAGCTAACTACGCCGCCGTGGGAAATATGACGCCGCAGATCGACGTGTGGGACCTGGATGTGGTGGACTGCCTGGAGCCCGCGTTCACGCTGGGAAGCAAAGAGGCGGCCAAGAAGAAGAAAAAGAGCAAGAAGGTACGTATTTTAAAGCTGTCTGATTTTTTTTTTTTGTGACATTTCTCTTTTGGTTGATGTTAGGGTGCATCCGCAGAGACTGTGGAAGGACACACTGATGCAGTGTTGGATTTGTCCTGGAATAAGCTGGTCAGGTCGGTAATATATATTCATTTTAGGGCCCAACCGATTAGATCGGCAGGCCGATTTAATCGGCTGATGTAGATATATTTTTTACATTAACACATTACAGTATAAAGATAATCTGGAAAAAAAAAAAAAAAATATATATATATATATATATATATATATATGTATTTTTTTTATGAAAGGTGATACTCTGTGTGCTACGCTCCAGAGTGGTCCGCAAAAAAATAAATAAATAAAAATGTTCAAACTGTGTGTAATATTACAGTGGCTTAAACTTTTTTGTAATTCAGTACAGTACATTTTTTAGCTCCAGTGCAGTTATAGTTAACTTTATTTAGCTTTATTTTAACTGTATTTTAACCATGTGAAGCACTTTAAATCCTACTGTGGGTGCTATAGAAATAAAATGTACTTACTTACTGTTGCCTTGGCATGTCCTCGACAGCCTACAAATGCAAATTTCTTGTGACGAGAATGTTCTGAAATGTCATCATTATATATTTCATGTCCCATTTTAATTCTCAGGAATGTCTTAGCCAGCGGATCAGCAGACGCATCGGTTATCCTGTGGGATCTGTCTCAAGGCAAACCCGCCACCACCCTCCACAGACACGCTGATAAAGTATGATGCAGATTAATGGGGATATTATTAAATGAATATCACACTTGACTCCTGCTCTTCCTGTTATATTTATTCTAGGTTCAGACGTTGACTTTCCACCCATTTGAGGCGCAGACTCTCCTGTCGGGATCATATGACAAGTATGTTACACGTTGACATTTGCTTAGAGCGCATGTTTGAAACCCGTGGCACGCTGTCTTTGCAGGACGGCCCTCCTGTACGACTGCCGCAGCCCGGACGGCTACCGCACGTGGCGATTCAGCGGTCAAGTTGAGCGCTTGGTGTGGAACCACTTTTCACCGTGTAACTTCCTGGTAGGTGACATGAGTTATTTCAGGTTCAAATATTTTGAACAGCGCCGGTGATCTGTGATTGTGTTTCAGGCCAGCACGGAGGATGGCTTTGTGTACTGTCTGGATGCGCGCGCCGATAAACCCATTTTCACACTGAAGGCACATGATGAAGAAGTGTCAGGTGTGCATGAAAAATATACTTTAGTACAGTAATAAGGTATTTGTACTCTGTTACTTTGCACTTCTCCAACTTTGTATGTATTTTTAGGTTTGGATCTCAGCAGCCAGATTAAAGGCTGCTTGGTGACGTCGTCGGCAGACAAGCACGTCAAGATCTGGGACATTTTGGGGAGCAAACCCATTCTGGTGCATTCGAGGGACATGAAAATGGTAGGAATTTTGTGGAACGGTTAAATTGATGCAGAGAAAGAAGCAGCGTGACACTTGATGTTTGCGATGGGGCGCACAGGGCGTGGTGTTCTGTGCGGCATGTTGTCCCGATCGGCCCTTCACATACGCTTTTGGGGGACAGAGAGACGGCTTGCGGGTTTGGGATATAAGTGATGTTGCAGCAGGTATGACCAAAATTCTCCCGGAATCAATCTCCCGTAAAAAGGAATGACCTTTCTGTCATAAATGTCTAATTGTTTATGATATTTACCTCTAGTGGCTGCGACGTTTGGTAGTCGGGAGCGCTTGGTGGTGAATGCAGGATCTGAAACATCCGCAGCTGCAGCAGTGATGGACACCTCGTAGTGGCACGACGACAGTCTGCTCATATCAAAATACTTGTACTTTTTCATTTACAACAATGTGCTTTCACGGCAAATTCTTGTTAGATTCTCAAAGACGCAAGTTCATATATGCATTCATATTGTTGGAATTACCAGTTTGTTGCTGAAGGCTGCAAATCCTTTGTACAGTTCCCAGAATGCCAAACTAATACAGTTTACATATTTACTGGTATAACTGTTAATCAAAATGTTGTATATCCAATGTATAAATACAGTTTTTGAATATGCTAGCTTAATATTTTGTTATGTTTTCTTTTTTTTATTGGCTTTTTATATTATTGCAACTATGAGCCAACTTGTTACAGTGGTGGAGCCATGGCGTGATAAAAAGTCATGACGACATACTGTAATTGGGTAAATTCAATTGTAATCGGTATTGTTATTAAAAGAGAATTTTTTTTGATAATCAAATCTTTTATTTACACTTTATAAGAAGACTGATTGCAATTAATCCATTTATTTTTGTGAGTTGTGTAATTTACAGTAACTCAGTACATTTTATTTTTATTTTGGGGCGTTTAAATAGGTAAGCAAACTTGTCCACAAAAATACATTGTAATCCGTCTGCAAATACAAGTTAAAATAATATTAGACCCTATGCTATTTCCTGCTCACCTTGTCTTTGCATTTTACCGGGAAATTGGAAAGTACAATTTTCTAGATCAATGTAAAGCTCTGGTAAAATTTAACAATAATACAGACTATTGCGTATGCAGTTTATTATTTGATAAAAAAAAAATTATAGGACGTCGTTTTTGGAGCTAATGTAATGCGGAACCAATTTTAAAGGCTACACCAACCCACCCGGAAGCAAATAGTGACGCACATGGAGAAGTAGCAGCATGGCGTCGGGTCACTTGAGCAAAATAAACAGTCTAATATCGACATTTTCCAAATGTAGTAGATTTTGGCCCGCCCAAAGTAAGTACATTTTTTTATTTGGAATTAACTATCTGCAAGTTTGTATGTACGCCGTTGACCTTTAACGATGCCGAGTAAAACTAACGACAGCTAACCTTGACGTTTGTTGACCAGCTGAAAATATTAAAATGTATATTTTATTAGTAAATCGCGATCATAGCGAGCCACCAGGCCTTACTTGAAAGCAACAATTTCAAAATGTGTTTTGCAGCTTTCTTGGGTCCAGTTCGAGATGCGTCCAATGTCCGTGGTCCTTCCATTGATGACTGCAGGTTTGTTTATTGTCAAACTAATTACTGTAATATCCTGTAATTGATTGATTCTCTTTATTAGTGACGTGGAGATCGGTTTGACTTCAGACGGGAAGACCGTTGTGTGCTACCATCCAACCGTGGATATTCCTTATGAGCTCACCCAGGTCGTAGTACAGTACAGGACAGACATAATTCACATTGCAATCATGCATTGCATGCATTGTTATCTGATGTACCTTTCCTTTGCTCCATTGCAGCCGATCGAGAGGCCCGATCCGCTCAGTAGCCCGCCCGAGACCCACGAGCAGGTGCTGAAGGCCCACCTCAGCAAGGAGGTGCTGAGGGACAAACCGGGTCCCACCATAGAGGAGCTGAGCAAGATGTTTTTCACCACCAAACACCGCTGGTATCCAGTCGGACAGTAAGTCAACACACAATGCACAATTAATGGAAAATTAGCTCTTTTTATATGCGCTTAATGTTGTTTTCCCCCGCTATATTTACAGGTACCACATGAGACGCATAAAAAAGAATACTCCAAAGGACAGATAGTTGTCTGTATGTATATGTTATGAACATGTTTCTGTAAAATAAACTTCTAGGTTTGTGCACAGTATTTTGCGTTATTGTGGGCCTTTATGGACATAAAATAAAATGTTGTGTTATTACTCAACACAAATGGGTACGTCCCAACATTTGCTAGAAAACCTTAGTTTTCCTTTCAGAATCATTATTTTCAATGACATACTAGTCTGCAAAATAATGTTGCAACACTAAAAGTTGAGCAAAATGTCCATTTCAGATTAAAAAAATATTCAATCAACAAAATTCACTGAAAAAAAATGATGGTAAATTTCTCGTTTCAATGTGAAATGTAACTATAATGCATATCAGCAGAACGCATGTTTCATTCACTGTACATATTGTACGTATCATAATTAATCAATATGTTATTGTATAATCACTCAATATTATTATGCTGTTCTTCCCATGTTACACTAATTGTACAAATACTACTGTAGCATAATTAGACTCTGATTTACCAACATGCAAAATCTAAATCCGGTTTGTGTTGTTTAGAATAGATTTGAATTCATTTTAGAAGTTCCTCAATGTTGCTACTTATCATAAATACAAGTGTTTGTCCATTGCAATGCAACTGGTTTATTAATTGACCTCAAAAACACATTTCACACCATCAATTATGACATTATACTTAACGTATTAGAGAAAATAAGGATTAGAAGCATTGTACTGGAATGGGTTAAAAGTTATTTGGATAGGGGATAACAATGTGTAATGATTAATTATAATTACTGCTCAACACGTTTGGCCATTACTTGTGGTGTCCCCCAGGGATGTTATTGGAGTCCAAGTTACTTATAATATACTATACTTTTTTTTTTAAATTTATATATTTTTTGCTCGTGTCTACAAGCAGGTGAGTTTTGTTTATGAGAAAATAGAAAATAAATCGAAAACGCAAAAAGCAGACGATCCTGACTGGCTGCATTTTTTCCTGTGACGTACCTTGAAAACGGAAGCGGGCGTGGTGGGCCCCGCCCCGGCAGCTCGCTAGCTCGCTCAGTCCATCCAGCCTGCCGAAGAGAAGGCGACTGCACGGCTAATAATATCCCCCAAAAAAGCCAACACAAGATGGCCGGTTTGCCTCGTAGGATTGTCAAGGTACACTCCAGCGACACACCGTTGAGCGTGGGTGGTAACAGGACTCGCGTGACGTGGGTGTTATTTGAACGCAACGGGTATTTTTTTTTTTTTGCTGTCCTCTGGACGGGGAGGTTGACATTAGCACGGTTAGCTCCGTGGCTAGCTGCCTGAAATGTTTTGTTTGCCACTTCCGCTCTTTCGCGTCCACTCTTCTCCACGTCGGATGATACATAGTTTCTAAATTCGTTATATTAACTGAAACTCGTGAACGTACTGTGTGAATATAATGACACAGTTCGAGTGGCCATATGAATGGCATTCGCCAGGCTAAGCAACTGTGTCGCTATGGTGGTGGCTTCACATTCTAACTGCAGGAATTCACAGTACCAAACCGTTCAATTCCTGCTTTAAATGTGTTAAAAGATCCAGGTACACTCGGAACCTTCCGCCACAGCTTTTAATCAAGTTTAGCAGGATTGAACAGCGATTAGCATAACAAAGCTAATTGACAGAGGCCATCTAATAACGACTTCCTTGTCGCATCTAAATTTGAGGCTTTTTCTTCCCTCGGTGAGACAATCAAAAGGTCATGTGCATTAAAGCACAAACGTCATGATTTGCATTAAATTAAGTGTTTCACTCATTGCAGTTAGTGTTTTCCTCAAAGGGCCATTATGACTGAAACCATATATATATGGACGCCTCTTCATATTATTACATACACACCAGTGGTTCTCAAACATTCTAAACTAAGTGCCTCTTAAAATAGATCATTTACTCTCCAAGTATCACCATATTGAACAACTTTAACATAACAACTACTTTAACATACAAGGCCCAAGTGTTAATCAATAAAACGATATGCCAAGAGCGATCTGGAACTTTGCGGTATCTTGAAAAGTTTACCACCCCGTTTTAATCCAAGGCGCCTTGCCTGCCTTTCAGACCTTGACTGGAATCTTCTGTCACGCTGCTGTTTGCTGTCAAGCTGGTGGCCAACGCTAGCCGTTGGTGCCTTACCAAGAGCACGGTGTTACAAAGATAATGCAGATAAATGCAAATAAGTGTGTTTTTCAACAAATAGTTTATATTGTGTTCTACAGGAAACAATGTTAGTAGGAGTCTTCATAAATGGTGATTTGCAAATGAATTTCTTAAAGTCCATCTTGAGTGGCACAACATGCGGTGATCCCCAAAATATGTTCTGATTCGTCCTCAGGAGACGCTGCGGCTGATGCAAGAGCCCGTACCCGGCATCACGGCGACGCCTGACGAAGGCAACGCGCGCTACTTCCACGTATACATCGGGGGACCCAAAGACTCTCCGTTTGAAGGAGGCACTTTTAAACTTGAACTATTTCTCCCAGAGGAGTACCCCATGGCAGCCCCCAAAGTGCGATTCATGACCAGAATTTACCACCCGAACGTCGACCGACTGGGGAGAATATGTTTAGACATTTTGAAAGGTAACCTCATTTAATACATGTTGCTTTCTGGATGTGACCTTTTTTTAGTCATTATCTCCCATTTCTCCTCCAGAGAAGTGGTCTCCGGCCCTGCAAATCCGCACCGTGTTGCTCTCCATCCAGGCATTATTAAGCGCTCCCAATCCCGACGACCCCCTGGCAAACGATGTCGCTGAGCAGTGGAAGAAGAGCGAAAGCACCGCCATAGAGACAGGTCTGGATTTTTTTGATTGAAACTCACACTTTGAATCTTGGGCTCAAACGATTAATCGAAGCACTAATTTGTTGCATTGAATTTTTCCACACACGCTAATGTTACTCCAGACTCGTGCACCACTCTGTGTAGAAATAAGTTGGCACGATGCCAGCGAGGCAAGAGTGCGTAAAAGACAGTGGCCACAGTTTTTGATCATTTCACACTTGAAAAAGAAGATAAAGAGCAATGTGTCTACTGACCGAACTAACGTACGACAACAGCACGTCTAACATCGCCAACACAAGATATCAGTGTTGGCTAGTTTAATAGCCTACCATTGCTAGTTAAAACGAGGATAATTAGCCAGTTAACTGTGACTCCTACATCACTCACCAGACCAGAACTAAAGTCACAAATATTCTAATGTGGAATGTGCGGGATGGTGACCCAAAGTGGACCACAATAATACAAGTACCTCACATGCAGTTTTTGTTGTTTAATAATGCAACATCAGTTTTTATCCGATTACTCGATAGGATAAACTAACTTATTATTATTATTTTTTTCCCCCCTCCTGCAGCCCGAACATGGACCAAGCTGTACGCAAACTCCAACAACGAGCGTCACAGTAGCAGCACTGGCGTCTGAATGTGATCCGCGATGTGTACTCCATTACTGTCAATGTTTGAATTTGACAGACAAAATCAGATTATAAATCCACATCTATTTGAAAGAAATCTACTGTTGCAGACCTTTGGGGTGACTTTTTTTGTTTTCCTTTTTAAGATGTGTTTAATGGTTGTGAGCCTTTTTTTCCCCCCTCTCCCTTTCCACGCTTCCCCTGTGTTGCTATTTAAATGCATGGACAGAGAATGACACCCTCCTCACTACAGTCTTAAGACGAATAATGTGTTCATATACAGTATCATGGAAGAGCCAGGCGCACACTGGTATGAAATCCTCATGCATTAAAGCTGTCCTACTTTTAATACATGCATCATTTGTCAACTCATCTGTCTTTTTATGTCGTGTACTGTACACTCACTCTGCCAAGGGTTACTGTTGCTGAAATTGTAGGGTTTCCTCGAAGGTGTGTGTTTATTTTTTTTGTGATTACATAGGAAAGCTAAAACACATTTCCTGTTCTGTGATTGACAGCAAACTTGGAACAGTGTGATGATGCTACAAGTGAAAGGAGCTGTAGTCTAAAAAATTGGATTAAAAAAAAAAAAAAAAATACTTGTATATGCATAAGCAGTGTAGTACATAACTTTCCCTGCTAGGTAGAGCAGCCACATTTGAACGGCAGGATAAGGATGCACTGTGGTCATCTACTGAGAATTGTCAGGTACCAAAATGTTACAACTGAATTAGCAGACATTTATCTGCTCAGTCACAGTTACTTTATTACCTTATTTAATTAATTATGTATTTATTTTTAAATTGCAGGAGTAGTCTTTTCTACATGACCATGGAAATGAGCTGGTGACTCTCAGGTAATGTCAGCTTCACCATCACACATTTTGTGTTATGACCAAAAAATGAAGAAAATATAACAGTCAATGTTTTCTTGTCTTTGCCTCTGCTGTCCTACAAACGTCCACAGGATGGCGCCATAAGCCAGTCCTCCTGGTGACAGAGGGGACTCCCTAATATTGTCATTCTGAGGTACAGCAGATGTTAACTTGTAGGTTTAGTTCTGTGATCTAGTGATTGCACGCTACATCTAGGCTCAAACTGTTTTTGTCCTATTTCAAGTACTCCCCTGAAGCCTGGATGACAGTTTATGACCTGGTTCCCATGGTAACGGCCAGACATTGGGCTTCGCAGGAAACGATGTGAATATGTCTTGACTAATTATTAACTCATCAGCGTAGCTCGTTGTCACTCGAGGGCGTTATTGCTCCGACGGCCTTGTTTGTCATATTATATGAACCTGTTTTGAAGCCAGGGTCTAAACCTAAACGATGACGACAGCAGGTTACAGATGAGCATCCTATACGTAGTGGTGAAAACACTTCGGCCTGACAGGCGACGACAGGCTCCCATTTTAGGTCCGCATCAGCACTTTTATCGAACACCTGATACTTGCTTATGGTGGTAGAGAGACCTCATAATGTACACTAATAAAAAGTTAGGGCTATTCGGCTTGCAGGTAAAATTTCAGGATCTACCTAAAATGTACTGTGACCTTTACAGCTGAACTTATTTTAACCTCTAAACTCTTGAATGCAGACGTCCAAATGTTCAGTGTTTCAGTACTCGAACCGTGCTTGGGCCCACTTGACACCTAACGTCCGCTGCGTTTAGCTCGCCCAAGTGCGCAGGTTTGATACACTTTGTAGGAATGTAGCTGTATCAATTACTGTAATGCAACCCTTCCCTGCCAGTTAATCAAGTCCCCTTGAAAAATAGAAATAAACTATGACTAGAAATAATCGACATTAAAAAAAAATAATGCAATGCCTCTCACTAGTTCATGATAACAGCCACTTTGCTCAATAGAAATAAACACAACAACTTGGAATCAACAAAAAAAAGTCTAAAGGCGCACACTGGCACATGTATGTATGGGAGCAATGTATGTGTCGGAATTAATACAATGGCTCCTATCACCAGTTATTAATGCTAACAGCCAAATTGTGCAATAGAAATAAATGTGACAACTCGAAGTAATCCACAAAAAATGTCCAAGGAGTGCTGGTACATGCATGGGAGCAATGTACATGTCATAGTTAAGGCAACGGCTCTTCTCACCAGTTATACGTCCCGGCCAACTTGCACAATAGAAATAGACAATAAAGTAAAGTGAGTACACCGTCCTTAGCGTGTAGTTGCACTACCTACTGGAGAGTTTGGTGAATTGCATCTTCCTCATCCCTTTTCCAAAACATACTGCAAGTGCGAAGAAGAGAGCACTTTTAGCCCATGTTGACATCTCAAGTGCACACAAAATGTCAACACAAATAATTATTAGCACAAAGACGCCGTCGCTGTGCTGCAAAGCACCACAACAATTAAAAAAAACAGAATCCTTTTGAACGTGATGTCACTGCAATTCCAGACACATTTTCAAGCCCCTTCCTCCTCCCTCTCGCCTCCATCCATGCATTGCCTGTATTCAGGTCTCCACCCCCCCCCCCCCCCCCCCCCCCCCCCCACCTTACATAACAGCTCATTCATAAATCAGCACCACACCTCAGGGAGGGATGAGGCTGAGACAAAATGTCTTCACCGGGAGATTTTTTGCTGCAGCGTGTGAATACTGATGAGAGGTCAAGTCATGTCACGGGGAAAATGCACTGAAAATAGTGCAAACATCATAGTTCTCGCTGACCGCTACATTCAGCATCTCAATGCAACATTCAGTCAGCAGTTTTATGTAATACTGGGAAGATTTTGTGGAAATAGCTCTTCCTGCGCAATTATTTGATGGCGTTACATCGCGCAGGTGTACCTAATGTTGTGGCCATCCCATCGGAGGCCTCCGAGCTAATCAGATGAGGATTTCTCTGCGTAATCCGAGTGAAGCATCGCAACTAAATAAGATTACAATCGCTGTGTGCATGTGACAATGATGCGGCAGTTGTTAGTGTTGGTAACTTGTGACACAACCGTCCCGGTTCCTCCAGAAATTGGATCCCGCTATTCCCTTCACACTTGGGCTAAAAGAAGACTCCGAAATTGCTTTCCATTGCTGCGTAGGACGACAACAATGACGCACTTACAGAAACATAAAGACGGGACAATTTACTGTTCAGGTGACCCATGCACATATGAATACGAAAGAATTTACAAGGTGGCACTTTTTGACAGGCCTTTTTGGGCTACAAATGATTTTACCTTCCAAATTCTGCCTGGCAACAAAAAAATCATCTGTGCTGATTTACACTGCTATGCAATAGGATACATTATATCTGCTGTAAACTGTATAGAAGTGTGACAGTCGTTTGGGTGATTTAAAAAAAAAAAAAAAAAAAAAAAACATTTTCCTGTTGGAACAAGCAAAAACGCATTGGAGCAAGATGAAAAATGTCAACAAGACATATTTGTGGGGGTGTACAGGTTGAGTTTATGAGGATTAGAAAGCCACAACTGATCGGATCATCGTGTAGACCGCGGACCGGTTAGGAGTCGGCATTTTTCTCACGGACCGACACACACACACACACACACACACACACACACACACACACACATATATATATATATATATACACACACACACACACACACACACACGCGCTTGCCTCGCTTCTGCTTCATCCTTCGCCGTTCATGGTGCGTCCACAGTGGGCCCGATGCAGGGTTGGGGGTCGGAGTTATTGTAGGCAGCCAGACCAGATTGCAGTTCCGTAGCTCCTCAATGAGAGTAGACTTTGAACTCCGTAAAAGTAGTTCTGCCTGTGTCGAGCAGCAACCTACGACAGTATCTGTTTCAGAGCGGACGTGAGAGTTAACTGTTGCGATAAACCCATATTAGGACTCCTGATGTAGTGTTGTTTCGTTCAAAAGAACAAATCTTTTCAGTAAACGTAATGAGCTGAATTAGTTTATGAAATGATTTCGTTCTTTGAGGTCTGCCGCCATTAGCCAACCCACTCGGACCGGAAACAGAAGCGTTCGAGCCGACTCGGACCGGAAACGGAAGCGTTCTGTGCAGTCTCGACGTGTCAATTGAGATCCAGTCAATTTTCAAAATAAAACACATTGACACGCGAATTGCAATACAACAGAAATTATATAAATTGGTCATTCTTTCTCTGTGGCCCGGTACCGGTCTGCGGACCGGTGGTTGGGGACAACTAGTGTTGATGACTGGAAGTGTACACACAATCCTGACAAGTGTGTTATTTTCATGACAACAAAGGCCTTTTCTCCATTGAGCCTCCATTGTCTGCAACTTCGACTCCATTATCTCCACCAACAAGTCGATTGTCTCACATGGCCCACTTTTGATCAATCGTTATCTCGCACAGGGATGTCTCCCCTGTCTTCTGTTATCTCAACTTTTATGATGTGGATTCTCCTCAGCTAACAGGTGAAAGGTTAACAGAGGTTTAGGGTCCACATGCACCTTGATACATTTGAACACTTCACTCACGCACCGGAGGACTGTGTTACGTATTCATTATCAGCCCAGATGCGAATGAAGTTAATGAGTGCAGCGACTGCATTGTTAAATCAGCCGCTATCACATGCCTGACACTGAGTGGAACATGGGAGTGTCATGACATGTGGGACATATTTAACTTTTAACGTGTTTAGTCAGTGGAAGCAGTTTTTAGCAGTGGTATCTGTTTGCTTGCTACACTTGCAAATAGGAGCCAATGATCTCATCAATGTCATGTTAATGGGGACAAAATAGCACCAACAATTCATTGTCAGCTTGCCTGTTTGTTGGGGTGACTAATAGAACTTAAGTGACGTACTCACTAATTTTATGAGTCAAGAGGACTCAATGTGCGGCTTGTATGTACAGGTTTCACTCATTACAAGCACAACATATTAGCAGCTTTTCAGTTAAATTACTGTTTTCCAAGCTTTATTGAGCCAAGGCACATTTGACTTTTAAAAAAATCTCACGGCACACAACCGGACAAAAATGTCACAAAGTGTGTTGTCAGTGGTTCTCAGTTTTTACACCAAATATCCCCTTAAAAGATACTTTGCTTTCCAAGTACACCAAAGTTAGAGGCCCAACTGTTCATAAAAAAAGCAAATATTAGTCATAAAAAGTATATTTAATATAAATTGTAAGCTTCTGTAACACTATGCAAAGTGTGAGCATTATCACGACACTTCAATATAGTTTTTTTTTTTTTTTTTTTTAAAGTACTTAATTGATTCAATTGAAACTTCTTTAAGATTAAATGCAAATCTATGGTACTTAAGTGAAATACAACTGAACTGTACCTAGGCTGCTTCGGTTTTAAATGCAATGCAGATATTTTCCATTCATTCTTGTATGTTTGATTGTATTTCATGTTATAGCTCTCTCATTTTGTATTTGTATATGTGTTCAGTGATTCTTTCACTCATAGGGGACATTTGTAGTAAATAAATAATTTTCAGACCAATGACTGTCAGTGAAAGTGGATAATTTCCCACAACACACCTGATGATGTCACTGCACAATGGTTGTGAATTCCTGCCTGAAACTGCAAACCACATGATAGTGTCTAAATACAAAACGTATTGCAATATGTCAGCAGTTGACATTTACATCTTTCTCTTGGGCATTTACAATCTTCCAACATCGAAAAGTGATCAGAGTGCTAAAAATGGCACATTTGACTGACAAATTAATATTTTATGCATGCCTTTTTCTTGGCATTTGCACACAACCAGAGCCTGAGGCTTGTTTATTTGAAATGGAAGTGAAAGTTGTCAGTTGCTGATGGTACTTATGTGTCAGTTTCATTTTTAAATTGGCTAGGATTTCTCACTTATTTGTGTGTATTTTTCCAGATTACAGTTGTTTTTTTTTTTTTTAAACACTTGAAGTTTTGATTAACAGATTTCCAATTGTGAAATATTTGATATCTTTCCACAAGCTAAAAGCTGCAATGATGTGACGGCATTTCCCAAAGATCATAGTGCTTATTAGGCATCCAATCAGAATGCTCTGATGCTTGAGGGCATATTACTTATTAAATCATAATAAGAATATTGATAAGTAGTCATTAAATGCAATTGGATTTTTAAAAAAATGTATTGCTTATGCTTATCCTATTGTCACGACTTGATAGGGGATTGCTATGGTTGCCCATCGATTGATATTTTCGGGCATTTCGCCAGTGGATTGCTGGGAGACCACAGCCAATCAGATGACGCTAACCTGACGCGGAATACCGCCCATCCGGAATAACCCGTCCAATGAGATCGCGTCATCTTCCACAGGGGCGTGGCTTGTATATGTCAAACTCCACTCTGCTGTGTACTGAGTCAGCGGCGGCCATGCGCATATGGACCCAGAGGAGGGCCGTCTACATAAAATCCCTGGCGGGGTCGGGGGTCTCCATTCACCGCTTACCAGAGAACTTAACCCAGCCGTTGGAGATTCGACCTGCTTTCCTGACTTATAGTCAACCGAGGAACACTTAAAAAAAAAAAAAACCCTTGTGAGGCTTAACCCAGCCGTTGTAGATTCGACCTGCTTTCCTGATTTATAGTCAACCGAGGAACACTTAAAAAAAAACAAAAACCTTGGAGCCTCACAACTAGTCCCCTCCTCCTCTCTTGACTGTAGGATTTTGGTGGTGATGCGGCGGCTGTGTTGCTAGCCCCTATTTTCGGTATTTATTTTCTACTTGTCGCCGGTTCTACCTCGAGTGAAGACAGCATTCAGGATGAAACTGAAACCCAACCAGACCAGGACGTACGACGGCGACGGTTTTAAGAAGCGAGCGGCGTGCCTGTGCTTCAAGAACGAGCGCGAAGAGGAGGTAAGGGGAAGCCGTCTGGCCGTGCGTTGCCCTCGGCTACGCACATGACACACGCCGGTATACTTTTGGGGCCTTCTCGCTCCCTAAATACGCCGTCCATCACACACTAACTGGGGCCGTGACTTCAAATAACGTCGTTTGGCTTAAGCAATTCTTACGTTAAGTGGGATTCTCACTAAATGCGTCACAACATATTCAAATTTAGATGTTCTTTTTTTTTGTTATTTTTTCCTTTTTTCTTTTTTTTTTTTTTTTTTTGTCTACGGTTTCCACTGATGCGCCTTGGACCATCCAGTTTGGGCTAGTTTGAGGAGTCAAGAAAAAAACCAAAAACGAGTGTCGTCATCGGGGTCTCTATTTGGCAGCACTAAACTACCTGTTTGGGTTTTCAAAGTAATCCACTTCCGCTACTTTTGTATTGGACCCGTGCCTGGTTGTGATGCTATACTCTTATTTTGAACACTGACATATGTACTTCCGTGAAGCCTCTCGCTAGCTTGCAGGCGCGGAGGCAGGGGGGCGAGGCGCTTTATTGCACGTCCACCGGGTTTTCCCACGTACTCGAGTGTATCGATCATATCATATGAGTGTTTAAATGAATATACATCAAGTGTCACCCGGCCTTCATCATAAAACTACCTTACTGTGTAGTAGCTGGGTGTCATTCATGTCTTTTACTGCATCTCGATCGGCCAGTTTGGCGCATAGCGTTGGTGCGTATGAGGATTTAAAGGGGACGTAGCATGTAAATAACGAACACGAGCTGACGGGCATGAGTTGTTGTCTTCTAAACTCACCCCTTACGTTGGTATTCTTATCCGTGACCTATAGTTACCCCAGAAAGTTGACGCTAACTCATAATAGGGGATCAGTCCCTTGATTTTTATTTATTTTTTTCATTTAAAGCAATCAAACATTTGTGCCTAAATGTCTCAGCAAGATTTCACAAGAAGAGGCAAGTGGGCAACCTGTCAAAATATTGACTCACCATCATGGTATGGAACAGTAGACAATCACAATGTAGTCTTATTCAAGCCTGTTACACACTCACCTCTTGCTTAACCTGTATGTGTTTTTAATCTGTATGAATAATTATGACACGTCATGCAGGCCTGGATTCTAATTTGCAGTCTGATGCCAATCCGTCAACATTATGCACGTTAGTCGACAGTCCATCACATTTTTCAAGATGGCAACAGAAGCTCCTCGAACCTCCTGCGTAGCTTCGGCACAAAAAGGGAAGTCACCCACAATCTAGAATTACTACTTTGAGCATTTACACCATAATATTCTGAGGGAAGAAGTGTGTTAATGTTTTAGTGTTTTTTTTTGTTTTATGTGACTGTGCTTCACTAGTTAAAAACAATTCTAGTGATGATTGTGGGGATGATTATGTCATGGTTATTGGCCACAGGATACAGTCTTGAGTGTTTCAAGGAAGGGCCTATCTGAGGGTACGACTGCTGCTCAGGTTTGGACACGTGACCATTTGAATTTTATGAGCCTGGCATCGAGTCGGCGCCCATGTAATCGCAGAGGTGACTTCGCTTTGTCGCCAGCGGCGACTGTAATCTAAGTTGGTAACAAAGAGCTCCTTTTCAGGCCAAAGCAGCCTTAGATGTTAGACTTTGCCCCATCAGTGCCCGAGCCTGGAGACATGAGAGGCGATTGTTGTGAAAGAAGAGCCAAATTGACTCCTGCAACTCTGTACAATGGGACTAAACGGCCCTTGTGACTCATCAACTATTAGAATTGGCTTGTTAGTTGTGGATAGCAGGTGAAAGAGCAAGGGATTTTAATAGTTATTTCATCTGCCATGTGATAATCAGGAGCCCCGTTTTTCTATTTGACAGCTACAGGCGTTCCTCAACGGGTTAGATGAGGTGTTTATGTCGTCCAGAATATCCCGCTCGGAGGTTTTGCTGTTGCTGTGTGACTAGGGGAGATTCAAGGTACTCTTATTGTATAACCACCGCGATTTAATGTTGTGTGCAGAACACAAGTGTATTTTATTTTTTTTTTTTACTTCCCACACTTGAAAATGTTGACACTACTGATTATTCTCATGTCCACAAGTTCCACAAGTTATTGGTAAAGGAAGCATATTTGACAAGGTGATTTGGGCTACCCACTATAAGATATTTTTTATTTTACCGTTATGCAGATTATTTGCAATGGCCACCTGCTGTGGCTGCAGACAGCAGAGTAACACAAAGCAAAATAAAAGCAAATTCAAATAAACTGTACAATGTGATATAGTTACTATTCACTTAATAAGTTGCATTATATCATAGCATATGGTGAATAAAAGATTCATAACAGGCTAAAAACAGGTGTGGCAATCATGTGCAGCATCCCTCATCAACTTTTTCAACAACGACATTGGGGTGAATGAGGTGAGGTTTATTATTTGTTGCAGTATGTTCCAGTCGTTTTGGGTAGAAAATTGAAAAGATTGACCCAATGTAGTGCAGACTTTGGGAATGAAGAGGTTAAAAACTGCTGGAACAGAGAGTGCGGGTGGTGGTATGCATCGTGAGCAGAGAGCGAAAGGTCGTGGAACCGTGCGACCTTCAACAAGAAAAGTGAAAATTGATGGATAAATTCGACAAAAATGAAGTCAACTCTTATTTTATTTTTTTTTGCTCGCTCACACGATCAGATTGTGTGCTGTTTTGAATTCCACGAAGCTGTCCTTTCAGGTACCTTCCGTGCATATTGTCGCCTCCACTGGTGCGAACGACGTGCATGTAGCTTATACCGAGAAGTGTTGCTCGCTAAGTTTATGACATTTGTCAGGCCTCTATTGAGGCGATTTACTGTAAGTTGCTCCTCCTCCTCCAAGCAAGCGCCACACTGGGAGCTGGTGTGAATTGCTCAACAGTCAGGGAAACACTTCTGGGGTTTCGTTTTATTTATTTTTTCGCCCTTGCTGACCCTCTTTCCAAATTTAACCTGGGTTTCTGTCCAGCTGTCACTTGTCCTCTGACCTATCTTGCAGGACGGTGTGAGTTATTTTGTTTTTGTCGCAAGCGTTCAAATGGTAGAATACACTGTTCACTGACACACACTTTCGACTGATAGTGTAGTTTGGTGTTATTGCATAATGAATCTTACTTTTCATGACTCCTATTTTCCCAAGATCATAGCGTTATTTTCTGCATTTAAGTAGCTTCCAGTAGGCGTCTCAGCAATGTAGCGCATCAGCAAGCGTCTCCACATGACTAGTCCAAATTAAACACACTTTGTAGTATGTAGATTTGGTGCGCTAAATTCCTCTAGTCATTAAAGTCAAACCAAATGGAGCCCCGTGTTGCCGCCGCGCAACTGACAACCTGACGGTCCGTTTGGGTTTTGTCCTATCCACGCCAGCTTTTGTTTTGTACACACATCCCACCTCTTTTTGGAGCTAAGCCTCCACAGGACGGCGAGGGCTGGAGTGTGGGAACACGCCCAAAACGCAAAGAAAGAATGAATGAATTCTTCGAGGGGCAAGCACTTTGAGCAGGTGACAGCTCGGTATATAAGTCCTTTTGTCTCACCGTGAGGGTCACATTGTTCCATTGTGCACCTTTTCAAATACTGTACACTGCACCTGTTGTACATTGTAAACACCTGTATGTGCTACCGTTGTGGCATTTGCACCATCTAGCTACACAACACACTTAGCCAGGAGTTCTCGGACTTTTTGATTCCAGGTAGAGAAATTTTTCCAAGGACCCTCTCATAGTCCTAATGCCAATTTAATATAACTTCTATGCCATAGGACGGTCATTCTTAGTCTCAAAGTGTGGTACATGGGCTCCCTCTAGTGGGAGGTGAAAGAATCACTGCCTGAGTACAGTTCAGTTGTATTTAACTTTTTAGTGCAATACATTTGAATTTAATCTTTATGGAGCATTTATGTAGGTACATTTTTTATTTATCTTACAGGTATGTGCCATATGTTTTAATGGCATCATAATTTAAGTGGTTTTATTAATTTCAGACATAAAACCTGTCTTGTTTTTGATGAAAACTTTGACCTTGTGTGCTACTTACTGGTGGTACTTTGATAGCAAATAATTTTTTTAATTGCTAGGTGGTATAGAACGTTTCAGAAGCAGTGCCATAGGAATTAAAAAGTTGCCTGCTTTTGAGAAAAAAAGTAGAAACTTTTCAACCCCAAATTTATATTTTTTAGAGTAAAACGTTGTATTTGTTAGAGAATAAAGTCATGATTTTTCCAGAAATATAAAGTAATCATCTTTACATGAACAAAGACGTATTCTATCAGAATAAAAAGTCATCATCTTGTGAGAATAAAGTTGTATTCTTCCAAGATAAAGTTGAAATATTATACTAAAGTCAAAGTCTAATGAAGGAAGAAAGTATTATTTTAACAAGTACATTTCAAATTGCAAATTATTTTGCTGATCCCTAAGCTACAGTCAGGGGGACCGTACTAGTACGGTGGTAACACTGCAGCTACAATAGAAGCCGAAAGGTGCACAGATATGTTCCGGAAGATGGCTGCACGTGTCCAAAAGGAAGCATCTTGCAGTCGCTCTGACCCTACAGAGGCCTCTTGCTCGCCATCCAAATCCTGTTAAGGGTGCCAGCCAACTCCTCAGATTATGCGGGATCACATGCGGGTCTGTCACCATCTGTTGCGTAAGATGCTTTTTATTTGAATATTATATTTTACTGTGGATTTGTAACAAAAATGCACTGAAAAAAAACTTAAATCAGCAGTTTGTAACAAGAGTGCAAGTGTGCGCCCTTGAGCTATTTTTGGCTCCTCGTGACCCATCTGGTGTGTGTACACTCGCTGGCCACTCCATTAGGTACACTGGCACTTCATAAGCAGCTGTAAGATGTAAGCAAAATTGCTGCCTTTCTAAAGACAGTGATTCTCAGTTCAGGTTTATTTAGTAAGTAAATGAGAATTTTTGGACCTATTAAGTGAAATTGGCACATTAAAGTGTGAATTGCTGGTCTTTAAAACTAAGGGCTGCAGTATGTTGGATTAAATGCTTGTCTGCCCATTACAAACATTCTTTTATTATTTTTCATATATGCATGTATGTGTGTGTATATAGTAACTGCATCAAAGTGTGCTAATGGTTACAGCAGCTGTGTTGTGCCGCCGACCTCACTGAGGCTTCCAGAAAGTGATCCGCACATATCGCCGCACACTGCAGTTGTCGTGTAATGCCAGCTCCCTACCACCCCCCACCCGCTGGCGGGTGCTCACAAGTGTACTGGTAGAAACTGAGCGGCCCCTGTTTGGTTTTGGGGGATTTTGTATACTAAGACAGTCACGTCACAGCGAAATAAAAAAACTGTTGATGTTAAATTGGGACAAATGCACAATTATTATACATAACGTAGCCTATTTTGAACCATAGTATTTTTATTTATTTATTTATTTTTTGCTGCACAGGTGTTGTTGGTCAGCAGCAGTCGGCACCCGGACCAGTGGATCGTCCCCGGAGGAGGGATGGAGCCCGAGGAGGAGCCTTGTGGAGCGGCGGTGCGGGAAGTCTTTGAGGAGGTGGGGGGGGGAAAAAAAGACTTTTCCCATTCATGTTTCATTATTTATACAATAATGTTCCGCTGTTTGCGTGTGATATGAAACGAACCCTGTGAGTAATTGACGCCCCCCCCCACTCTCAAAAATGTTTATAATTGCCTATAGATGTCACGACTGTGGCATGTTAAATTGAAAATCAAAGCTTCTTGCCTCCTTACTTGAACATAGTGTATTTCCTTGGTATTAAGGAAATAGATGGATGGGTGTATAATTTCCTTTGTGGAGGTAAAAAAAAAAAAAGCACCCTTTTGAACTTGGTGGCGCAGCAGTGACCATGCCGAGGTCAGTATTTGCATCTGAGGTGAGGATATTTGCATCGGAGGCGTCGCTCGCTGAGACCCTTGTCTTCTCAGGCACGACGGCGGTCTAAACTTGGATCCTCGCAGGATTCCCGAGCATTCGCGGGCCCGCTCGCAGGGGAACGGACAAACGAATGGCCAATGTGTCGTATGTCTTGATGTCCCCAAATTACACCTGAGTAAATAAACTCATGTCAGGTGTTAGGAGAGGGACCTTAATGTCATTTTGCATTATTTTTTTGCTCGGATTTGGGCCAAGGAAGCAGTCGTGTCGATTCAAAAGCATTGGTGGGCCATATATTGACTCAGAACAAACAAAGAAACCATAAAAAAAAATCTTCTTTTTTTCTTCTTCTTCCTCAGGCTGGTGTCAAGGGCAAGCTAGGACGTCTGCTTGGCGTGTTTGAGGTAAGACTTGTGATATACATGTGAACCAGGAGGTGGCCAGTTGCCAGTAGAAACTCTTTCGCATATCATTACTGTCATCAGGGCAGATTTGACAACTTCTAATTTTGTTAGAATTGTTTTGGTCAATTTTTACAGCAATCGAAAAGAATACATTCAAACAAAAAGGCGGTTCCAGTATTTATTGTTGGGATTTTAACTTATGTCCTTGCTGTCCGTCTCATTCCCAACAGCAAAACCAAGATCGGAAGCACCGGACCTACGTGTACGTGCTGACCGTCACCGAGACATTGGAGGCCTGGGAAGACTCGGTCAACATAGGTGTATTATCGTTTTGACTCCTGTCTGTCCATGTGTGAACTATTCGGGGTTCGCTTTGTTTTTTTTTTCTTGTGGACCATCTTTCTTTAGCTATTTGCGGAAATTTCACCATTTATCATATTTGCGCACTTCCAGTAACACTTTAAGATGCCACGAGATGAGGTTAAAGCTCTGCATAATAGGAAAGTAGTAATTGGTGTCAAGGCAATAGTGTTCCCTGCCGTTTGCTTGGACTCAGCACAAAAATGGCAAAAAGATCAATTTTTCCATAAAAAACAGGGCATAGGTTTAAAAAAAAAAAAAAATCCACAAATCAGTGAATTTGTAAGTAGCAAATATGTGGGGAAACTAAGTTGGAGTGATGCATCTTGACTGAGAGACACGTATGTTCGGGAGGAGCGAAGTTTAACCTGCGTTAGTGGAAATTGCAGCGAGTCTGCTATGATTATGGTGCATTTTTTTTTTGAAAAGCAAATCATCTGTAAGCCATTTATTTGTAAGGGTAATGTTGTAAGATAGGTTTAACATGATATTAAAGGGTTTTAAGATGATAGTTTTGGGGTATATTTAGTGTTTAAACTATTAATATAGAAATTTTTATGAGGGGCATCAATTTTCCACATTGGTGGCAGAGCGCAATCCCGTTCGGTTTCCTGTATTTATGCGTGTATGTTAACCTGCCAAGGGGTTTGTTTACCTTCTGCAATATATAGCATGTCTGTCGAGCCCATACGGAGCGCAGGGGCAACATAAATGTGCACCACTCATCTCAGCAATGTTGCCACTTGGTACTTTAGACATACACGTGTCAACATTTGTTCTTTGTCTCCCCCCGCAGGCCGCAAGCGCGAGTGGTTCACGGTGGACGAGGCCATCAAAGTGCTGCAGAGCCACAAGCCCGTGCACGCCGAGTACCTGCGGAGGCTCCAGCAGCTCCAGCTCAGCTGCTCGCCCACCAACGGCAACTCCATCCTAGCCAGCCCGCCGGCCAACGACAACTACCCGCACTACAGTGCCACGGCCACCACGCCTTCCACGGGCAGTACGCTGGCCTCCTCCCGCAGATAGGACTCCAATACGTGACGTTTTTGTACAGCCTCGCATGGAACCCGAACTCTTCAGCAAGTTGTGTAAATAGTCTTACCTGCTGGACGGACCAAAGCCATTGCCAGAACTTGAGAAGGACTCACGTGATTGAGCAGTGAGATGGCAACGCTCATGCGGCAAACTCGCACGTTTTTGTCACGGTGACGAGCAGGAGGACGCCGTGGATGCTGCTGGCATGCCTTATAGTACTTTGTATGAATGTTTCTGTTCTCTTTTTGGCACAACACACACAATCTGTGGTCAATAAACACAAAGCATGACCATGGCGGGAACGTTGTCAGACACAAGGATGGCTTTTAGTGCATGGTGGCGACATCATCCACATAGAAGGTGCTCGTTTTTTCTAGTTCTTATTCATTATCAACTATTTTAAGTCACCGCAAGTTGGCATTAAAAACAAATAATAATAATAACTGATGTTACATTGCAAAGAGTATTAGGGCAATACTGGAAAGCATAATTTAAAAAAAGTCAATTGTGAGAATAAAAGTGTCATTTTCATGAGGGGAAAAAAGTAACCGTTCAGGAATTAAATTTTTTTTTAAAGTTGGACTATTATGAGTGTAAAATTGTCATAGTTCATAACAAAATGATAAAATATACAGATAATAGAAAAAGAAAATTTCATAATTACAATGCATGTGCAAAAATGAATTTTATTTATTTATTATATTCATAATAAACCCTCAAGGGGAAATCAACTCAGTATCCTATTTTTTGCCACAATTTCTTTGCACAAAAATGTAGATTTGTTACAAAAATACTTAATAGAAGAAAGATAAGAGACAAAGAAATTTTGGAAATGTATCACAAATCAGACTATTTCTAAAGCACTTTAAAAAAAAAAAACCCAAAAAAACATCCGCAGCTGTAAAAATGTGCTGTATATAAAGTTGCAACTTAAAAAATAAAAACAATGTAACAATAAGAAATTAATAGCAATATTTTCCAAATTAAACTATCATTAGCCTAATAGCATAATCTTCAGTCACATATTAATGTTTTGGAAAAACAAGGGGAAAAAAGAAGCAATTTTTAGCAAGCATTTTTTTATTGGTAACAATTAGTTAAAAGTGACTTAGACGATCATGCTATTAGGATAATAATATACTACCGGTACTTTAAAAACAAACTCCTGCAGTGCCTCAACTGTGTCTTTGACCAAACTGTCACAGTCCATATGTTGGCTGCCTGCTGTAATTTCAAAAACTTATTTTACTCAAAACAAAACAAACAAAAATTCTCATAATGCAGTATTTAATGCTCTTTTTTTTTTTTTTTTTTTTTTTGGTTGTACACTTAGTAGAACAAATTGAAAGTATGGCCCATGCTGGATGTATTTCTTTATTACTAGTATTATTTCTGGGCCCTTGTTGGCCAGTTCAAAGGTCACAGGAGGCTGGACCCGCTGTCTGTGAATTGCTACCTCAGTCCAGGAAAAAAAAAAAAGTAGATGAGTTGGGGATGCTGTCTGCTGACAACAACACTGCTGTGCTCGTCGTTAACACTTTACCCAAAGCATCCGTCGGTGATGTCACGTGTGAAAAAGCCGCCTGGTTCCCACCTTTCAAACTATATGAAGGTCTCTGCAGTATAACGTGTGTGTTTGCCACGGGCTGCTTCCTGTTCGAGCGTTTACACACACATTCACACACACACACACCTTTTTTAGATGGCCTTTGCTTTAACATTTGAACTCACTAGAGCTGCTCTTGTTTTTAAATGTATGGTGTTGCCCAGGAGGCTTTGATACACTTTCTGCCAAAAAAAAAAAAAAAAAGTCAAATATAAGACAGAAGCTGTAAATTTGCTTCTGCTGATGGCTGAATGACGATGCTCTTAATTTGTCAATGCCTTTGGAAACATATCGGAATTGTGTTTTTAACTGAAATGAACCTGTACTTAACTGTTTTGTATCTTTTTAACTACGTACAAATAACTGGAGAACCCCTACACACCACAACACACACCCACTGTGTGCTTTGTACAGTCCTGACGATGATTTGGATGTGTCTTTGTGGAAGCAATTCAACTCATTAAAACTCACTAAAGGCATTTATGGAATAACAAATTTAATTTTTCACTTGCAGTTTCCCAACATCACTAAAATGTGTGTGTGAAAGTGTTCTTACGGAAGTGAATTATGTGCCAAATTTGAACATTTCATGTAGACATAGAGAAAAATACACTTTTAATGATTTAATGTGGGGGGTGGGGGGGAGTGTGTGGTGTCGAGACTGTACTTTTGAACTTGTGACTGATGAATCCCTTCTGTCATGTAATAGCACATGATATGTTTAAATGAAATCCCCAAACATTGACTTTTCAGGCAATTATTGAACCTTCAGTCACCCTAAAGTCCCATGTATTTAATGCAAGTGAATGTAAGCTGGTGCAAGCCTCATTGAGGATGTTTCTGTCACACTTTGAATGTTAAATCAAAGGAACCAGGAGAGATGTAATTGATTCTTATGCACGGTGAAGTGGAAATTGACTGACTTTAAACTGGAAATATTGTGTTGTGGGGGGGGGGGCATTAAATGGGGGTAAACTCTTACTGCAACTGTTGGTGGTGTTTTTTTTGTCCCCCCTTTAGTAAGTTAAATGTCATTGCATTTTTATAAAAAGCTTCTATGGGGTTAATACTCCCAACAATTTCCACACCCCCGCACCTCTTATGTTCCTCTTATTGCCTGACAAATGTGACACTTTGTCACCGTATTAAATTGCAATGACACTAGAGGGGCGATATTCAAAGACCCTTTACCAGGTAATGGAGCCTGTAGTAAAAATAGTATCCTAGCAACATACAGTATGAGAGCCATACAAAAGTAACCTTACAAAGAATACGTGGTCATAGAAGGCCACTGTGTAGCCTATTAGACACCTTATGAGAGACAATACAAGGGATGTATTTAAATTTTTTAAAATTTAGAATCAAGGAAACAACAATTTAAAAAAAAATAAAAATCTTAGGGGGACCTTATTGCCCCCAGCAACGTCACCCTGTGTGGCCTCACATATTGCACATGCCAGAAACCGCCACTGGCTCTCAGTATGATGTAAGTACAAAATATTGTTAAAGCAATCAAGAATTAGCATTTCAACAGCACATTTTTTGATATTTTTGAACCTTTTGAGTGTAATTATTTAGAGTATGTACCTACAGTGTTTTTAATATTTTTGTCATTTATTTGCATGAGAGGGTACATTTTTTAAATATATACATTAGAAAAAGCTCTTAGTGTAATAGAACCTCAAGATTTACCTATTGTTAAATCAATCTAAAATTGGCATTTTCATCATTCTAAAGACATCTTTTTGATACAACTCTGGAACCTTATTATAGAGTGTGAAGGTGCATCTGCTAATACGTCTAACAATATGAAATTCTTGTTTACAAAATATTTAAAACATTTTTATTAAAACATATTATCAATATACATCATTTTATAGATGCAAATATTACAGTGCAAATTAAATCTGGCGGAGGCAAAAAGTAGATCCATCCACCTGCCCAAACAGGGGTGTGTGGAGTCTCATTGCTTGACATATTTCTTTTTAAATATGTTCCACAAACAAATAAAAACAAAGTTCGAAACGGAGACGTCCTGTTGGGACTGGGCGTGTTTTAGTAAGAAAAACACAACAATACAAAAAAACAAACTCAAATTCATCCACAACGGCGTCACCTGACACCTCAGGTAAATTTAGCCCCGCCCGGCATGACGTCACTAGCCCACACGGATGGATTTTCAGTAGGACAAAACAGGAGAAGAACAACAACAACAAAAAAGTTTCCTACCGGAACGGGTTCGTTGTACTCGGGTTAACAATGTCGACGAGGCTGTGAAAAGGCGAAAAAAATAAAATAAAATAAAAAACCTCGCCCCACTATGGAGGAGTTGTTCTTCAAGTCGGCGCTGGACTACCACCGGCAGGACACCGACACCACGCTGGCCTTGCCGGCCGAGCCCAGCGCTCGGTCGTCGGCGAGACTTCCGTCCAGTGACCGCAGCCTGCGGGTCCAGCAGCAGGTTCAGCTCACGTTGGCACGGAAGTCCAAAAGGAGCGTGTCCAACGGTAAACACTACTTCTTCTTTATGTGTCATTTTTTAGCATTGTTCCGCGAAGCTAAACATTCTCTACATATATACTGTAATTATTATTATTATTAGTAGTAGTAGTAGTAGTAGTATTAGTAGTACACAGCTTGCTGTTAAACTCCACCTTCACTGCATTCATTCTCTGCTGCTGTTGTCATGTAATCTTAAATGAGGACTAGACTATCAAAACTAACCCAAACCCAATGCAATTAATCACACACTACTGTATACAGATTTACTTCGAAGAGCCACACCCTCAGGGCTGGAGAACTTTCGTAAAAGTAAATATTACCTGGATAAAAGGGTGTATTTTAGTGAGGTAGTCTTTCATTGCATTGATGTCTTTGATTGACTTAAAATGCAAAACTGATTTTTGCAGTGGAATGCACGTCACATAGTATTTTAGTGGTCCAACAGGTTTCAGCGGGCTCATTCATCTGCCAAAAAGCAACATGGAGGCAGCTTATTGGTTTGAACTGTATCAAATATTTACCTTTTATTGATGAGGCAATAACAGACTTTGGACTCTGGTCACAGACTTATCGTGTCATCCTATTGTGCGCTTACACACACCAGTCACGACATTCTGTTCACCAATGAGAGCTAGTAGCTTTGTCAACAATGCTCACTTTTGATTGACACTCTCACAGCTATTATTTTAATACTATGTTAATTATTATGGTCATAGTTTGTACTGGTTGACCTACTTCTGGAGCTTATTGGATGCCAAATATGATCAGCGTCATCATCACCGTTCAGTCACCCATTCATGCAAATGAGCGTTTGTGTTGTAGTATATTTGGGTTCGGCTTCCCAGGAAGTGTCTGCGATGCGTTCAGGTGATTACGTCGGCGTGCAACTCAACACTCTCCACTGAACCTCATCGACTTGTTTCAGGCAGTGTCCACTTACAGAGAAGCGCCGCCAAGAGTTCCGACGCTGCGGACGGACTGAGGCCTCACACCGCGGTAAGTTTGAGTTTACTGTATGTTCATTCATAATTTATTAAAGCGTGACTAAGAAGAAAATGCTGAAGCTACTTTGTGATTTATTCACTCTGCCAAATTCAAGCAAGCAGAGAAATGGTTCTAATTTGTTTGTACGCTGAACTGTTTATGCCTCTCAGTTATGACACCGTTAACTTAATGTATTTTTCCATTTATTAGATTTTTATTTATATACTTAACTATATATATATTTTTTAATGTATCTATTTGTTTCTTATTCATCTTGTTTATTATTAATGTATTCATATTTTACATTTTTATTTGATTTCTTTGTGTATTGTTTTTACATTTTTAACTTATATTTTTATATATTTATGCATATTGTCATTTTTATTGTAATCATGTGATTCTCTATAGTTTTGCTTTTTTAATATTTTATATAAAACATTTATCTAATTATTATGTATTATTTGAACTGAATACCCACTAGTCGCAGCACATAGCCCTGCCACAAATATCGAAAATGTGGAAATAATTGACGTCCCCCCCAAGGTTTATACACGACTTAATTGCCTGTAGATGCCACAAGATGGTGTTAAAGGCTTACTTTTGTCTAAATGATACTCCTCAACTCACTTGAGCACAGAAACATCAAATAATTAAGGATAACTGTACATTATTAATGGTAAGTTAACTATATACCTTATAATGAACCTTAAATACTGATACATGTGTGTTTTGTTCCACAGGTAAATGGCTTTGGTTGCTCTCTGTCAAGCACCGAGCGTGTGCGGAGGCCTTCCAGGAGAGTGGAGGTCTCACCCCCAGGGACGCCCGACACGGCTCAGCGCCATTTTGTCTTCAACGGCCGCCATTTCGGTACATCCACCCTGCTCGCTCGCAGTGTGTCCCACAGGAACTGCTCCCCGCTCGGCCGCTCGCTAGGCTCGCAGAAGCACTACGCCCTCTCCGAGGCCCCACGTTGGGTGCGGACGAACCCCTCCATGCCCGCCAACGGGAGCGTCCGCTTTTGGTCGGACGCTTCGTTTCGCCAGCGCGGGCACGAGTCCGGGTGGAATGAGTCAGGCTGGAATGAGTCGGCTTTCCACCAGAGCGAAGGGATGGTCGCCGCCCCCCGGTTACGTGACGTAACCTGGATGTCAAAAAGTCACAGGCTTCTCAGACTGAACACGTACCCGCCCTCGGGCAACAGTTTGGAGGTGGACATGGGGGGGCGAGCGGGGGCTGAGCTTCATCAGATCCAAGCCAACAACGTCTCAACTCCGTAAGACCTCTTTTTGACACATTTGACTGTATGGATGGAGATTCTGATTTGTCGTCTTGCCCAGGAGGTCCGAGAAACCTCCGGAGATGACGCTGGAGAGGGCCGTCAACCTGCTGTCTCAGGAGAACGAGTACACGCTGATCAGCGCCGCCGCGCTCATCCAATCTCAGTGTTTCAAGAGCGCCGACGCAAGGAAGACGGTTTGAGCCTCTCGTGTTCCGATACTCGTAATCCCTCGCTAATGGCACGTGTACGACCAAATACCAAGTGGCCACATTGCTGACAGCTCAGACGTCCCTGCATTTGAGCACGATGGCGCAGATTTCTGTTGACCCTGCGCTCCGAATGGGCCTGACACACATGCTATATACAGTATATTGCAAAAGGTAAACAAGTTCCTTGGCGTGCCATAGACTTACAGCAAACCAATTGGGGCCGAGCCCTGCCAAGAACAGTGAAAAACTTCCAGTAATTTACGTCTCCCCCTAAAATGTTAGTAAGTTCAAACCGGAACTGTACCACAACGTATGTTCTTCAAACAGTTACATTACTCTAACAAATAAATGTCTTTCTGATTATTTGATTTAGAAAAAAATGCGCCGATTGTGAATGTGTACATGCACATGTGGCAAAGACGCTCCATACTTTCCACGAACAGCCCAAGCAGCAAATACCTGGAAATAGGTTCTACAAAAAAACAAAAAAGATCAATAGTTGAATTTGTGAAGAGTGAGCCGTGAATATGTGGGGGATTACTGTGCAGTGACGAATATTGTGACCAGTGTGTGAGTTACATTCAAAGTCCTCTTTTAGGTTTATTTCCTGCGCGGCATCAAAAAGCTGCTGCAGCTGCTCCACAACGACGAGGAGGAGGTGCAGCGCGCCGCTGCCGCCGCCCTGCGCAACGTGGTGTACCAGAGCAGCGACAACAAAATGGAGGTGAAGGACCACGCCGGCCTGGCCACCATTTTGGGCGTGCTGAAGAACAGTCACGATACAGAGACCAGAAGACAGCTTGCCGGTCAGTTTTGTACTTAAAAAGCACCATTTATGCATCGCAACCAGGATTAGGCTCCTTACCTGATGACCTTTAACCTCTCAGGCCTCCTGTGGAACCTGTCTTCTCATGACCTCCTGAAGGAAAACCTCTCCAGAGAGGCCCTGGCAGTCCTCACGAAGTCCGTCCTGGTGCCGAGCTCGGGCGTTTCCGAAGGGGAGAATCCCAAAGATGAATTGCTCGCCGACGATGAGGTTTTCTACAATGCTACTGGCTGCCTCAGGTACGCCACACGACTGTAGGTGTGCGGAAAATTGTCCAGTTTAACTAATTGGTCCAAAAGTTTTTTTAATTTACAGATGTGCCTCAATATATTGAATTTGTTCTGTGACCTTGCCAACCCAATTCAATCGACGTTGTGCTGCTTCCTCGGTTGTGTGCACCTTGGCCACCTGGTGGCAGTATAATAATGACATCAGAATGAGAATCAGAATCATCTTTATTTTGCCAAGTATGTCCAAAAAAAACACACAAGGAATTTGTCTCCATTAGTTGGAGCTGCTTTAGTACGACAACAGACAGTCAATTGACAGGGAATACTTTTGAGACATAAAGACATTGAGAAAAAATGCGCAAATTGCGTTACAATTGTTTTTATTGTTAAGTAACCATTACAAAAAACTACTGTAATAAACCTTACATTTGGTGGTGATTTAAATAAGTGTTGCGCATCAATATGTGGAAACTGAAGTCTGAAAAGAGTTAAGGACTGAATTATCACATTTTCTCTGAAAGTTCTCCTTTTTCCAGTTTGAAAACCCCTATCCCTCGGTTTTAGAACTGTTTTACAAAGAGTCTCCTGTCAAACGTCAGAACACCATCTGCCGCTGTTTGTTTAAAAAAAAAAAAAACTCACTTGTGGAAGTTTTTGTGTTTAGAAACCTGACCTCATCTGGTCCAGATGGAAGGAAAGCCATGCGGGAGTGCGAGAACCTCATCGACTCTCTGGTCTACTACATCCGACGGACCGTGTCCGACTACAAGGCTGACGACAAGGTAGCGTTGAAAGCCTTCTTTCCTCTTGCGACACTCACGTCTCACATTAATCCGATGCTTTCATCTCCAAAAGTCCACAGAGAACTGTGTGTGCATCCTGCACAACCTGTCCTATCAGATCGAGTCGGAGCTGCCCGATAAGTACGCCGCAAATCTCCTACAATCGCAAGAACACGTGACGCCCAAGCCAAAGGCGGTCGGATGTTTCGCTCAGCGCAGTGCCAAGACCAAAGAGGTATAAAAAAAAGCGACTTAATATTTGTAGTAATACTTTGGTACTTCCCACCACTGAATCTTATAAGTGACAATGTATCGCGTGTCTGCCCAGCAAGAGCAGGATCACTGCAGGCTGCTTGAGGAGAAGGCCAACCCCCGCGGCATCGAGTGGCTGTGGAGCTCCATCACCATCCGTATGTACCTGTCGCTCATCGCCCGCAGCTTGCGACACCACACGCAGGAGGCGGCCATTGGAGCTCTGCAGAACATCACGGCAGGGAACGGAGCGGTGAGAGCCTAGCGGACGTCATCTGGGTTCTTTAATTCCCAACTGCAAATTTCAAGAGAATGTTTTGGCTCCCTCTTGTGGAAAGATCTGACAATTGACAAAGTGAATTCGTCTCGAAGTATATCCCCATGAATTGCATTTCGTGCATTGAAAAGTATAGTAAGAAGTCAATGCAGATGTTTTTTCCTAACAAATTGTTTACTTGCAGGTGACGGAATCCATCGCCTACACCATCGTCCACAGGGAAAATGGCCTCCAGCACGTGAGGAAAATGTTGCAGGAGGGCGAGCTCGACGTAAAGAGGACGGCCGTGTCACTCATCAAAAACCTCTCTCGGTTCTTCAAGCTGCACCCCGATATTGGTTAGTTGTCTCATTAATCACCATTAGAAACTTTTTTTAAAGAAAAAACAACAACAAATATGTCACCCTGTAGTTAGGCAGGTGCTGCCAGAGGTAGTGGAGCTCCTGCCCAATAACGACACGGGGAGAGACCTTCCCTCGGACGTGACAGCGTTTCTGTGTCACATCCTCTTCAACCTGAGCCAAAGTGATGTGCACAACGTCCGAGCCCTGTTGAGCCAGGACGCCCTCCCTAAGATCTGCAACATCAGCAAGAAGGACAACGGGTCAGTCAGCAGCTCCTGTACATCCATCATGTGTCATTTTATTCTTTAAAAAAAAAAAAAATCCATCTTTTTGTAGTTACGGCCCAAGTAGAGCAGGTGTAGCAGCATGTCTCCTTCTGCACGCCATGTGGAACCACAGCGATCTCCATGGGACATACAAGAAGGTCAGCAATGATGGAGGCCGACTCATTCGTTTTTTTTCCGATGTGACAGCGACATCCACTTACAATTTATGGATCTGTGTTCAACAGTGTGGCTTCAGGAAAGCTGATTTTATAAATGCAAGGACCACAAAGGCAGTAAACTCCATCTAGAAGACGTCAAATGTCACTTTTGTGGAACATTTCACATGTGGACATATATTGTTGGTTCACAACTGAACTTTATAGATGTGCATTCATATTTTATTCAATAGTTGACTTACATATTTTGTAGCTTTTATATATATATAATAGTGTAGAAAATATGACTAGCACTTGTTTTTTCACCCGCAACAGAAAAGTAACCACACTGAAACAGTTACAGGAATATCTTGTGCAACTTTAAACAAGCTGGTGTCTCTTTTTTACTGTTTTGAGTTGTTCGTCAAAAACATCAACCTAATGTCGTTGTTTAAATGCCAAAGCCCACAAACAAGCACACGTGACAGCTAATAACAAGAGTAATAAATCATAGTGAATGAAGCAAGGAAAACTGTCAGCCACTTAATAAGAAAATATATTTATATACACTTGGCTACGCATGAATTTTTCAAACATCATTCTAAAGGTTAATATTATCTTGTTTTCCTCATTTAAGGGGATGCTATTGGTTTTTGGTCCTCTAGAGTGCAGTAGTGCACCATTTTTAATGAAGTCTAATTTTGGCGTCCTTTAATGTGTCCCCAAGTGGCCTTCAACTCATAATGCATAAATTCCCCCGAATCCTCATATGCTTGAAGTGCTTTAACACTCTGATTAAACTCTCAGCCTTTCTATTTGCGGAACTCACTCCAGTCAACTTTTAATCATCTCTTAATTCGCTTTATGTGTGTGTGTGTTTGAGAGCTATTTTGGTGCAGTGTGTGCGATTTCCAGTGCAAGGCGAGGGGAAAAGCTGTGCACAGACCCAAATCCTTTTGAACAATAGGCCTCTTTGTCGTCAGTGGAGCTTACACGGCCGCTGCGAGGGAGAGGCTCATCCTCTGCTAATGAAGTCTAGACACCGGGGAAAATGGTAGAAGGAGTGAGTATTTCCCAGGGAACTGTGTCTTTTGAACCCACTCGAGCGCTCAAGAATTTTGGGAGTGAAGAACCACCCTGTTAATGTCAGGACAGACCCTGATAAAAGCCACTTTGGCGGTTACAATTCCAGTTAGCTCAGCGAGCTAACCTGGCTAACTGTGACGATAATAATATATATAATAATATAATATATAATAATAGCGCAGCACGGTGGATGACTGGTTAGCACATCAGCCTCACAGTTCTGAGGACCGGGGTTCAAATCCCGGCACCGCCTGTGTGGAGTTTGCATGTTCTCCCCGTACCTGCGTGGGTTTTCTCCGGGCACTCCGGTTTCCTCCCACATCCCAAAAACATGCATGCTAGGTTGATTGAGGACTCTAAATTGCTCGTAGGTGTGAATGTGTGCGCGAAGGGTTGTTTGTTTATATGTGCCCTGCGATTGGCTGGCGACCAGTTCAGGGCCTCCTGCCCGAAGATAGCTGGGATAGGCTCGACCTGTTACAGATAATGCATGGATGGATAGCTCACAGCAGCCAAAGAGGAAAACAATGAGAAAGTCCAAAAACAAATCAAGATAAATATAGTCATTTCAATGGATTCCTGATAACTTTACTAATTGAAGCCTTTTCATTTTTCATTTAGGTGTTACTGATAAGCAAATTAAGGTCTTTATTTTGCTGAGACAGTCTTTTTAGAGTTTTAGAAATGAGAAATGTGAATTTGTTTGAATGTTTTTGTTGTAATTGGTTACAAGGGCACATTGCCTTTAATTTTATTTGGTTTTATTATACAATACCTTTCTACATCATGGGGGAACAACAATGATGTGATGGTTTCCTTTAGAAGGTAAGCGTATATTACCTTTCTATTTCCAAAAGTTTTTTCTTTTAAGGTAACAAGCTTATATTTCCACCCCAGCGCCATCTCCTGGGTCTAGCGAGGCAACTCCCAAAGCGCCTATTGAGGGTATCCAAGGTATGCTGAGAACCTCGCAGATCCCGCACACAGCTGTGTGCCGAGGTCGACGAGGACGAAGACCACAAAGTGAGTGCTTTTTTTTTTTTAAACTTCTTAATGCTTAGGTCTGACGCTTAAGACCGAGTGCACTTAAAGGTACTCGTGACCAGACTGGGATCAAGGGAGGTTGATTTGAGAAGCTTAGAGGAAAACATGTCAAGGAAATCAGGGTGCAAGTGAAATTAAAGCTACGGAATATGAGTTTGGAGCTCATTCCCGTCCTGTAAAATAGAAATACTAAATGAAAACCTGCTTCATTTTCGATCAACACGTTTGAGCAAATTGAGCATGATTTACAGTACTCTTGTAGTCCCTCTCACATAAATAAAACATGAGTTGTTTTCAGCTCGTCATCCGTCTAAACATATCATCCACAGAAATGTAAAAAATGTTAGAGATCCCTGAGCCATCAATTACACGCCGAGAGGCAAATTGTTTTGGAGACGTGTGCGATATGACTCGCAAGTCTTCAATATTTATGCAGTGGTGCAGCAATGGAAGTGTGACTTAAAGCTGCAATGTAAGGCAGAAAATTTCCTCCCTCTGGGGATTTTTATTTTTTTTCTTATGCTGCATAATCAAAGTTGAGAAAGTTTTGCATAGTTCTTTTACGATCACTGAGGGAAGAGGCAAAACCTTTTTTCACTAAGTGCCACCAAAAACAAAATACTCATGACCAAAATTAAAAATCCCCTTGTGTAATAAGTATTCATCAAAAACGAGACAGGAAAATATTTAATATTATTGTCAGCCACTGCACAGTAAGAAAATTAACACTGCGCTTAAATATAGTGAAACATTTTTAAAAAATAGTTAAATAAATTGATTGCCCTTAAAAGTTAAATGAAAACTTTACCTAAATAAAAGTTTAAAAAGAAAAACTGTTCTTAAAGATTAAATCGACCTAAAAATGTAAAATACAACTGAACTGAACTTGCTGTGTGATTCTTTAATCTACCACGAGAGGGAGCCAGTGTACCACTTGTGGTACGAGCACTACATTTTGAGAATGCAGAAAATGACACAGAAAGGAGGTCAGACAGACACCTCCTTCATAAACACCATGGATTAAATCACTGCTCTGTATTGAATATAAACAAAAAATACAAATGCAAAATAGCGCCATCTGTCGCCACTGTATTATAGAAGCTCCGGTTTGAAAGGTCCCGGCCAGTGCGGCAGTCGCTGTAGCTTTAACGGGTCCATCATGCCTTGCAGTGCCCCAGTTCTTTTCCCACGTTTACAAGCCCCCCTCGTTCATCCCCGCCCTCGCCAGTGTGCACACACCAGCAAAGTGAGGGAGTGAGAGAGAGAGAGAGAGAGAGCTGCGGATGCTGAACGCTCCGTGTCGGATGTCCGGTGAGTGGAGCGTGCGAGCGAGCCGTGTTTACGTGCACATGCGGCGGCGGCGTGACGCGCATCGGCCCGCAGCAGACGAGATCTCCCCGTCTCCCCCCTCCTCTCCTTCCTCCAATCTATCCCTCTATCCCCGCAAAGTAGGCTGCTGCCTTTCCTTGAGTAGGGGACCATTTTTTAAATCCATAGGGGAATAAACTGCTTGGAGGGGAACATGCGTGAGCGTAACAGGACACTGTGAGAAGGTATGTTTTGTTTTGGTGAGGTCAAGCCAACCTATGGTGACTGATTAGCTAATGTCTGCTTGTTTATGCATTCTATGCTAATAATAATCATCAGAATACTTTGACTTGGCATGCACGTGGCATGATACAGAGTGGTTGTGCAATGATTGCCGCTTTTGGAACACAACTGGAACAGCAGCAAGCTTGTGTTATACTGATATAAACACAATAAGTCAAATTATTGTGCTTGTTTACCTTTAAAAATAACATACATCAATCTGTCCTTGGTTGAGGACATGCATCTAAATGCTTAATACCGCAAGTAAATATACTTGCATCATGTTTGTACTCATTTAAAAACACTTGAAATGATTGTTATACTGTTTTATCTTATTGTAGTCGACGGTCTAGGAAATGATAAAATCCAATTTCACGTCCTAGAATGCTGTTTTTTTTTTTTATTATTTCTTTAACGATCCTGAACTTACTTAACTTAAAAATTCTTTGTAGTGCTGTTGAGTAACTAATCCCGTTGGAGTGGGTCTTTTTGCAGAAACTCCCCTCCCACTGAGTTGAGCTCAGAGTCTTACAGGCTTATTGTCGCCACCAAGCTGATTAGTTTGAATTTACGAGACTGCGAGGTGTCGTTTAGTGTCAACGTGGTCAACATACTGGCTCCATATGTAGGAACTTTTTTTTACACCGAGTACAAGTACTAGTATTGGCCGATGCCAAGTATCAATACTTGATAATGCCATTACGTCTTGATGACACGAAGAAGAACATAGAGTCCGGTGGATGTACAAGGAGGAGTATGGATGCCAGGTTGCCTCTGTTTGTTAACTGCAAAATAAAGTGCTGATTCATGAGAATACCACAAATTATAAAATAAAACTGTGACAGGAGAACTGAAGTGATACTTAATCACAGAATCAGACCAGAACATAATTTGCGGCCGGCTAAAAAGTACTGACATCTGTATTTACCTTCAAGTATCAACACACAGCTTATATGTCATGCTGGTAAAGTAGTGTCGGTGTCCAAGTATCGAATCATTTTTTCGAGTATGAGTACAGACAGTATCAGCACCAGTCCCTATCAATATGTAAAGATGCACTAAAACGTGCAGCCTAACACAAAGACAGTCATGTTCACTTTTGATAATTTGCCAATACTGGAAATTTGCCATGTTTGTGGGTGTCTGATATTACACGGAGATTACTGAGAGCTATTTCTAATATTTTGACCCTCGCATGGGTGCACTTAACGAAGGCTTATTTGTAGCATGTACTTCAGACCTCAACATGGGCTAAAAATGGCAATTAAGGTTTGATGAGTTCTACTAACTGTCCATGCTTAAAATTAATGCGAAAGTCCTCATTGGATGTTTTTAAACTGAGCTTTGTGTGCTAGGCCACATGTTTTTCTACTGTGTATCATATCTGTCAGATGGGACAGTGGGAAATAAACCTGAAGCCCATGTGTGCCAACTAAAATGACAAGGTCACCAGCGTATTACTTCGCTGGCGGCCCGAGTGCCTCCATCAAACTAATTGATATCTTGTCCGGGGGACACGGGTCAATCTAATCTAATTTACTTTTTTATATTAAAGCAACTGCTGACATGAACGCTCCTTGTTATGCTGCTGTCCTCCTATACTGCTAGCGTGGCCAAAATGCGTCCCCCCGAGGACAAGTGTTGTGTGATCTCGCTTGACTGGCAATGGAGCTAGCGTGCAAGCATATAGCGGTCTGATTGCATCCTTTGTGTATTTGCTAAACTCTCTGAAAACATATAAAAGGCACAAGTTTCTGTTAACATCATAGCCATGAAAGAGTACAAAGATATAGCTTTATTTCGATGTCAAAAACAGCACATTTACTTATAGTGCTTGTGGTTGTGTGACACTGTTGTTCTCCATGCTTCACAGATTCAGGTATGTGTATTAAAAATTGTTTATCTTCACTTTACACGCAACTCTATCCTGTTTCACCACATTTATTATGATAACATTGCTTTAATTTGCTTTTTGAGCTAAAGTTCCCATTGTACTGCTACTATTCCCAAACATACAGGACTCCACTCTGTTTTGTTTGAAAAAAAAAAAAAAACAACCTTGGTTGTAACAAAGTGCTATACGTAGATAGAAGTCGAACAGACAATATATGACAATTGAATACAGAATAGGAGTTATCTTCTGGATGCGAGGCGAGTGGTGGGATTTTTGGACTGGTTGACTCCACAAAGTGAAGTACATTACAGTAATTCATCTGAGATGCGATGACGGCATAGATTACTTTTTAATGTCGTCTGCATTTCGATAGAGTCAGTGACAGGAAAGCGCTGGTTACTTCTTAATTGTTTCTGCTCAACTTTTCCCCGATCAATGCAGTCAACTGTGCTGTGCGAGCGAGGCTCGGCACAAAAGGCCAGCGGGCTGCGTCGCCATGGTGATGAATTGTTTGCATTCAGTCAGGCCGTCGGCTAGCCATGTGGACACACACACACCACAGTGGTCTCTCTTGTCGGCACGTCGCTTGTTTTGAGTGAAGTCGTCCTTTAAAAAATGATGACATCATCTGTTTGTGCCTGATTTTCACTGTCACTTTAATATTCCATGATATGATTATAAGGGAATTGCGCCTCTTTTTTTCTTGATTACTTGTACAAGCGTTTGCAGTGTAACCACAGTGTTCCCTCCCTCGCTCTGCTTTCCTGTGGCATCCCGAGAATGACGCTCGAAGAGAGTGAAGTTTTAGCTAAGTTTAGCTCAGTTCACCGCGCAGGCGGCGCACATGTCCAAGTACTGTATTGTGAATCCAGCTGTCTATTTTGTAGCTTTTTTTTTTTTTTGTCTGCGTTGCAGTTTGTGCTCGTTCTATTGTGTCCAAACACTGGCCGTTCGTGCTGACCTGGCAGCCATAAGTGTCGCACTTAGTATGGCTGACATTATTATAGAAGGAAAAGAAAAGCCTGTGGAAATGTCACATCATAAAGGAGACGCTGCACACGCTGTGTAGAGTTTATTTATTTTGCTTTTAAATGCGCCAACAGTGCAAGTTAAGGCTGTTTTTCCTCATAATGGCTGCTGATGGGAATTGTATCATTGTGCAGGTATACCTAATGTTGTGGCCAGTCTTCATAATGCAAACGCCCATATATGAACATAAATGCTTTGAGAATTTAACATCTATTTTGAAGATTTTGAGCCGCTCAAGAATGCAGCTAGTGTGCACACCCTTTAATCAGATTTCTTATTTCCTGTGAGGAATGAGAATTCCGGAAGCTTCTGAGGCTACAAGACGTATAGCGGCGTCTAAATGTGGGTGTATAGATTTACAAGCAAGCTGCACCAAAATAGGCACTCGCTGTTTACTCACTACCACGTCTGGGATGATTTATTTATCCGTCGGCTGACATTGGCTGGCATCAAAGTGGCTTTAAGGGCAAGTGTAGTTATTCACAAGTGAAGAAAATCAAAGGTCGTTCCCACAAGGAAGCACACTGGAGTGCTCGTGATGTCGCGCAGCTAATTTGATTAGGGAGTCTTTAAGTTAGTGCTGTGTTTTTCATTTAGTTGGTAGAAAAGTGCCTTTTCATCACAAAGATTAAAAAAGAGCAGCAGCTGCCCCTGAACAGCTGGTTTCTTCCAATGCTCTTCAGGCCTAGCTCTACGTTTAATGAAAGCAAATTTCAATAAACTACTGAGAAAAAGTGCCAAGAAATCTTAACTTTGATCAGACTTTCAAACAGTTTGATTTGGTTTAATCTAATGGCTCCAATCTATATACTGGCTGTTTTGCGTGTTACAAAACACTAGAATCCCACTCAAGTCAGTTTTAAAAATAACGTTTTTCTCATTCACTTACTTAAAACGTCTGTGTGCTGCTGAAATGCAGTTGACCCCACTACAATAATAATCACATTTAAATGACTACCTTTTAGAAAAACTGAGCATTAGCGCTCCCAAGTCAGTGGTATAGTCAACGTTGTGAGTCACAATTTCCAGGGATCACCAGCCTTTTTGAAAGTGAGAGCTACTTCTTGGGTACTGTTAAATGCGAAGGGCTACCACTTTGATACACACTTCTGCAAAAACAAATTGTCTCAAATGACCTTTAATTATGTTATTTAAGTGAAAATGCTGATCATGTTCATGATTTCTCACATTAATTATCAACTGATTTAAAAAGGTTGGAAACATCACTATCAACATAAATCAAGTCAAAAGAGAGCATTGGGCATAATACCAGCCGTATCACCAATAGCCCCATGATTACTTGTACAATATTCCAAGGAAATCGCAATGTCCCATCACTGGTGAGCCCTAGACTTGAGTATGATTTCTCACAGATATGCCCAGCTAAGTGTGTGTATGTACATACAATACATGTTCGTGAGTGATGCGTGTCAAGGTATTCTTCCTTGTTGCACAGAACCACGGCGTGGTGTGTGGATCCATTCACCGCCGAATAAACACTCTGCTCCGACGTTTCGATCGCTCTCGTGAAACTGCGACACATCATCACATCGTCCGCTAAATGCTCCCCAGCCAGATGCCAAATGTGCCTATTGTAATGCACTCCTCGCTAGCCCGTCATTTAAATGGAGAGACCCACACTGGGAGATTTGCGCGCACAAAATAAGGCCCGAGCGCTAAGCACCGGCGCCTTCTGCTGCGGTCTGTGCGGCCGCTCTGGCTCGCCGTTGGGTGCAGCCCCTGCCAGGTTGGTAATGAGTCCGCCGAGGTGCTTGTGTCAGCTTTTTGAAATAGCTTTCCAGCTGCGTGCATGCAACTGCTGTTAGCTTTGCCGCATGGAAATCAGACTAGAAGCGGGGAGGCCTTTTGTCTGAAAAGCCATATGAGCATTTATTCGAAATATTTAATATCCAGCTTGAGGTCCGTGTACTAGTACGCTCTTTGGCATACTAGTAGGACAAAAAAAAAATGTTACTGTTCAGGCAAATCTGTGCATTAGTTGACATCTTTGCGCTACTAGTAGTGAAACGCTAGATGTTAACTAGTAGAATATGGTAGAATTTTACACATTGTCTAACAACAAAATAAGTGAGACAATTCAGTGAACTAGTAGAACGAATGTGTCTTACTTATGGTTGCAGCTATCAAATACACTGAACCCCATTATTCGTGGGGGATAGGGCTCAAGCCCGGCTTTGAATAGCAAAAATCCTCAAACAATTGATGACAATACCCCCCCCCCCCCCCCCCCCCCCCTAAAATTTATTGGCGACAAAGGACTACTTTTGTCTAAATGAAGTTCATAAACTCAATTGTTTGTTTGGCAACCTGATTCCACCAAAGCAGCCAAAGCAATGCTGTTATTGCTGTTCTCCTTGTTAGGATGGCCATTGAACCCTTTAGCACCCTCTTGTGGTGTGAAGGAATGAGGGCGTCTGGATGAAGGCCATGGAGCTGAAAGTGTGGGTGGACGGCGTGCAGCGCATCGTGTGTGGCGTTACCGAGTTCACCACTTGTCAGGAAGTGGTCATCGCGCTTGCTCAAGCCATCGGTAAGCCCCTGAATTAAACGGATTCTTGTCAATAGACACTTGTTGCTAGGCAGAGTTCATAGCATAGCATGCACACATTGATGAAGTCACTCCCAAAAATGCTGATTTAGGATTACGTGTTATTTTGTCAACATCAAATTTACAATTGAATCACCAATCCGTAAGGTAGCACCTTTTGCTGGATTTGACAGGGTACTGCCTTAATACAAAATTACCTCAATATGTGTCATCCTGCAGAGTTCATAATTTGCTGAGAAATTGTCACAATTGTACACTCCATCCCTGAATTCAGCCCTGAAATGCACCAAGAGTCCCATTTTATATCTCTTTCCCACAAGCCCCCAGCTCAAGATATTGTTCTCCTGGAGGTCTTGAATGGTGACTGTGGAGCAGGAGTTATGGCGCTCACTGTCCTTTGTGCATCCCGTGCCTTTTTATCCACAGCAGTCTGTGGTGATGAATGTGCCTCTTTTGCTCGCACCCACGCTCCATCTGCGCAGACACAGAATTCACAGAGCTGTGAACCATTGAACCCAGTTCCCAGTACCCACCTTTTGTTGAGGTGGAATTTTGCCCGCTATAAAATCCCTTCTTTAATGTTTACTGTAAGAGTGTTCTTTTCCATTGCCGCACAGGTCGTGGGGGGAGTGAGTGAAGAATTGTTTTGAAATACAGCCCACCTTACACCTTAAAAGTAGTGGGAACATTAGAGTTGAAGAGTTCTCAACAGTGCACTTATTACCTGTGAGTGGAAATAGAAATAACAGGGTTGAACACTGCCAAAGGTCACCATTAGATGGGGGTTGCTTTGACCATATATAGTTCGAGCTCTATAGAGCTCTAATTATACATATATATATACATACATGCATATATACATACATGCATATATATATATATATATATATATATACACATATATATATACATACATATATATATATACATATATATATATATATACATATATATATACACACATATATATATATATATATACATACATATATATATACGCATATATATATATGCAAATATATATATATATATGGGGGGGTATGGATTAATGGCATTTCAATTCATTTCAATGGGAAAGATGATTTGAGATACGGGTGTTTTGAGTTATGACACACTTATTCTTCTTGTCCCAGGCCGCACAGGCAGGTACACCTTGATTGAGAAATGGAGGGAGACGGAGCGCCACCTGGCCCCCCACGAGAACCCCGTGGTGTCGCTCAACAAGTGGGGCCAGTACGCCAGCGACGTGCAGCTCATCCTCCAGCGGACCGGCCCGTCCGTCAGCGAACGAGACCCCTCGGATGGGCTGGCCCGCGGGTCCGACCGCGCCTTCTACCGCCAGAGCCTGCCCCCGCTGGCCAAGCTGCGCCCGTCGGTGGCTGACCGTTCGCTCAAGCGCAGGGAGCCCAAACGCAAGTCTCTGACCTTCAGCGGAGGAGCGAGAGGTCTGCGGGAGATATTTGGAAAAAGCCGAGATACGGAAGGTAGCGTAAGGAGTTACTTTCTCATCCGCTTAATTGGGAACACCAGAACCATCTAATGTGAACCAATGCGTTAGTTTTATGTAAATTGCTGCTTTTACAAAACTTACGGAACGTCATAGTAGTATATATTGGTGGCCATTGGTAAGCCCCTGACATACATTTCTGCACACTAGTTTGTTCAACTCCGTTACTGGTGATGCAAAACTCGTTGACAACTCCTTGCTACTAGTGATATTATACAATTCTACTTGTTAACATCTAGCACTTGACTAGTAGTACTAGTGTGCAGATGTCAACTAGTCCAGTTTTGCCTCCACTGATAACATGTATCTGTCCTCCTAGTATGGCAAAGTTGTCTTAAAACAAAATAAGACAATTCAGTAGAACAACTAGGGCGTACTATTCGCACAACTGTCTTACTAGTAAAACAAATAACTGCCTTCTACTACTGTATAACATTTCTGCAATGCCTCCCTGTGCGGCCCCACATAACGCACATGCCAGAAACTGCCACTGAATAGGGCTACTACATGGTACTAGTTTGTCAAGGACACAGTTTTGCCGCACTAGTAACATGTAGTTGTCGACTGTCTGTTAGTTGTGTTGATGACATTTCAACCCACTATTTTGCCACCTGTGTGTTTAAGCAGCTAAGCTCGCCCAGCAGCGCGGCGTGAGCTTGAACCTGAACCGGGTCGTCGGGGGCGGCAGCGGGGGGTCCTCGGCGGCGGGGAGTCCGGCCCGAGAGCTGGGCCGACTGGTGCAGCTGCAGAGAGACAAACTGCAAGTCCTGGAAAGCCGCCTGCTGGGCTGCGAGGCCGAACTGCGGGAATGGGAGGAGGCCGGCGAGGTGAGTGGGGATCCTCATCAGCAGCCCGTGTTGCCTGGCAACCAACTAAACCCTGTATGTCGTTAATAATATTATACGCCATCGTTTTTTAAGTTGAATCAATTTTCCACCCACCAGGAAGGATGCCTAGAAGAGGAGCTGCTGGTGTTGGAACAGCAGGCGAGGAGGAACGATGCCGAGATGGACGAGGAGGAGTTCTGGCAGAACGAGCTGCACATCGAGCAGGAGAGCGAGCGGCAACTCCGGCAACAGCTGGCTGAGCTGCAGGCCCGCGTACGCGACTGCGAGGCCAAGCTTTCGGAATACTTAGCACGCATTCAGGTTGTTTTATTGAGCGCCCGCAGTGGAAAATCTGGTACGTTTTTCAAGTCAAAACAATGACTGCTTTCTGTGCTTTAGAGCATGGAGAGTGGCCTGGAGCAAGAACGTCTGCTGCAGGACGACGAGCTGTATCACATGATCAATGAGGAGGAGGTAACGTCGGTTCACTTTGGACTGCAAAACATTGCCAAATGCATGCATAGACAGATTGAAACAAATGCCGTGGTACATTGGTTTGTTATGACAATTATGTAGACAGATAATATACAAATATTCACAAAACTTATTCAGGGTTGACTGTACGATTTGGTGCTAATCCAAAATTGTGGGGGATTCAATGTTTTTTTTTTTTTTTTTTTTTATTGCTTTGGTGTCAGGTGGAGGCCCAGCTGGAGAAGGTGACAACCGAGCTGGGCATGCAGAGCCACCACACGGCTCGCCTGGAGAGCAGTTGCAGGGCATTGGAACGTTCGCTCGGCCAGTCCGGCAAGAGACTACAGGTCCGCGTCCCAAACAACTGTGAAGCATTTTTCACATCCAGCACAAAAACGAATGTTGGAGGAAGATGCTCGCGGGGGTTTGCAAATCCCATCCTTCCGCGCTGGAGTGGAACCGTGCAAATCTAAGCTCATTAGGTCGCGGACAGGGAAGACGAGTTCAATCTCTACTTTGCAGGAAGGCTCCGAAGGATCCTTTGCTGCACTTGATTCAAAGTGTCAAATGTATACACAAGTTCCCCCTGGGTGTGAGGTCATAATGAGAAAAGGGAAGGGGGGAAGGTGGATATTAGAGCATTCTTTGCCTTATTAGAGGCCCCAAGAAGTCTCCAATCCCTTGCCTGCACTTGCATAGCTAACCTTTTTTTTTTTTTTTAAACTAGGCTATGTCTTCTAGAAAGCCTACTATGATGTCTTGAGATGGGTTTTTTTTTCCTCCTAGGAGAAGGAGCAGGAGCTGGAGCAGCTGACCAAAGAGCTTCGCCAGGTCAACCTGCAGCAGTTCATTCAGCAGACGGGCACCAAGGTGACCGTGCTGCCAGCTCAGCAACCTGCGGGGGACGACGACGACGACAACAATGGTATGTAAACACACATGCAACAAGAGTGAATAGAATAATTAGAAATAAGAAAACAGTGAATTTACAAAACAAATCTTGCATTGCAAAAATGAAAATGTCCTTTGGCTTTGTTTCTCCACTTGCTTGCTTGTTAAGAATTAGATTTCACAGTCTATGATGTCCTTGTATATCTGCTCCCCCATTATATTGATTTATTTCTGCTTCCCACCCTGCATCTCTTCTACAGATAGCAATTCCACAAGTCGGCGCAAATTCCCCATACAAACACCAATAACGCCATTACGCAATACAAAGACATTCTACATGGCAACTTTTTTTAATTTTAGGGAGTGTTGGCCGCTCATAATGCACATGCCAGAAACCAACACTGAATATGTCAACAACTAAATTACTATTACTAAAACGTTACTAGTAAGGCACAGTCGTTCTACTAGTGTGGCTTAAGTCTCTTAATTGTGGTACGTGGTCTGCCTGTAGTGGTATGTGAAAGAATCACCGCCAAAGTACAGTTCAGTTGTATTTAACCCTTTAGTCCAATACGTTTGCAATATCTTGTTTAGACAATACATTTCAATTGAATCATTATTTTCCCCCTATATTTAAGCACAGTGTAATGTTGTGCAACTTTCGCATTATGTTACGGAGGCTTACAGTAATATTAAATATACAACTGGTCAAAGGTTTTGAAACATTATCCCATGCTATTGAATAGAGGAGTGTTTCTAAACATTTGACAGTTAGTGTACTTTTTAGGAGTAAACCCTCTGTCTTGTTTTTGATGAAAACTTCCTTCTACGTGATTTTATTTTGTATTTGGATGATGGTGGTACTTGGAAAACTAAGTACTTTTGTTTTTGTTTTTTTGGTGTAAAAAATTTGAGAAGAACTGCCATAACGATATCACAATTTTCCTAGCTAAGCTGGAGATTCCTGCACATGTGTGTGCACAGTGCCACTCTGTGGTCATACGCAGTATAAAAAGGTAGATTTGAATTCAATGTGGCAACTGTTTGGTGCTTAAAAGCTTATGTGTGTAACCCTATTATACCAACTGAATTACACATCACCCCTCACCCTTTCTCAGGCGCTCATTGAAATACTCACCATTCTTATATTTGCTTGCCACAGACGAGGATTGCGCCTCTCTGAGACGCCTCCTACCCAGCGACCTGCGCTCCCTGCAGAGCACCACATCCTCCGGACTCAACCCTGAAGGCATCTACGTTTGAAAAGCGGTAACCGTTAGACGATATTTTGATGGTAAGTTAGGCTGATGTCACCCAAACTCTCGTGCAAGTAATTGAACCTGAGTGGAACTGGAGTCCCATCTTTTCTGAGCTACCTTTAGGACTTCAAATGATGTCAATACGCAGTGCATTTGCAACTCTTCATATCTGTTCAAATGCTGTATATATAAAAAGAAGACAAGTCAGGCCAGCAGATGTATTTTTGTTGACTACGGAAATGTTTTTTTTTTGTATTGGAATGCTAAAAAAAACCAATAGCAGAGAATCTTATCAGGATGTCAGCAATGCATACATGCACGATCATGCACAACCATAATATTTGATTGCCTTACTCTGATGTGCTGAAAGCGCACATCAAGTGAACTCACAGTAGGTAGAGCCGCATCGTTTTTTACTTGAGGAAAAAATGGGTTTCGCACCAATTCAGGGAAATTCTTAGACGTCAGTTTTATTTTGTATTGATTTGAAGTTTGAAGAAAAATGAAGGAAACCGGGAAACTGATTTTAGTTCTGTTGTGCATCAAAGATTTAGCGTCACTCAAGTTAGCTTTGCAATTTCCGAGAGCCATTAATATCTGCTTTTTGTTCCAGTCTTAACACTTTATCCTTTAGTTCCCAAACGAGAGGACATTTCAAGCCTATAGGCTTGAACATCCCAGATTGGCCACGAGGTGGTAGCAAAACCAAGATTATGCAGACTGACGTTTTTGAATAATCACACTCCATTCACTTTGAAATAACTAGCATTAAACTGCATCCTAACGTGTCTGTTGTGTTGACTAAAGCAGGGACTCTGTAGTGTTTTTATCCAAACAAAAGATGTCTACTATGAACCAAAGCTAGTGTGACAAAACATGAAATAAAAAGGTTAGATGAATGTATTTTTTATACACCCTGGACAGCATCCATTTGATTCAAACAACAGTGAAGAAATCCACTATAGTGTCGTCGTTATAGTAGTGACTGACTGGAGCACTGTAACTTACTAATAAGAGAATATTGGCATGCCTTACCGCGAAGAAACTGTAAAATGTAAATAACATTTTAAGATGCACTACTTGGAAAGTGTGCATTGAATAGAACCCATAATATGCACACACACACACACACAAAAATGCTTTGAAGGGTGATTCAAAAAAATGAAGCCGCAGCAAAGCTGGGTATGTTTTTCCACATGTACAAATGTTGCCTGTTATGGAGTGCTGTTGTGCCATCTGTTGATTTTAAATAAAATGTGCAAATACTACACAATTGAGGTGATATTGACTGAGCTACACAAGCATAAGGTATATCTATAATGTCATATGCCTTCTCAGGAAAGTTTTTGGGGTGTAGAAAGTGTCTTGACACATGAGGTAACCTTTTTGTTGACCAGACCAGATGAGGCGAAAGCAGCAGAAACCCTCATCTGGCGGACAAAGGATGAAAACAACTTAATTTTTAATGTGTCTCCGAGTGCACACCTGTTCTCAGACAAGAACGCAAACAAAAGTTGACTCAATTTGGGACTTGTGCAACAAAACTTTGCCCATCACACCGGCCTCGCTGTTATAGCGCTACTTTATTTCATACTTTTATCAGAGGTCAGAGGGGCTCGGATTACATCTGTGACCATTTAACCCCTGAAAACCTGATATGTGGCACAAAAAATAAAAAGCTTAATGCGGGAGCATTGTCCTTTCGATAAAGCCAAGCCACGTGTCGTGAAAGTAAAATACGTAAGCTTTGACATCTTCTAAATGTGATGAATATGGAGTCAACTAGGATGTCAATACATAGAAACCCATAAAATCAATTAGTCATTTTGCACGTATGAGGCAAATAACGCATCATTAGATGGATTGGACTACTGTTTACAATGAAGATGGACAACTGTGGCGTATGTGTGGGCATGGCCTAGCTGACACTGTCATTAAATAGCCCCTTGGCCACCTCTCCTGAATGTGTTTATTCTGCACTGGGCAGGCGAGGAAGTGGCAAACAGATGGGCATCCATGAATTATGGAAATGATGGGCTCTGATTAACCAGCGTGTTCTCTTTTTCCCCCCCCGCTGGATGAAAGTAACTTGGGTGCTGCCAAGTTGAGCGCACGAGCCGCGCTGTCACTCACCCGAGCACGGGATTGATGGCAAAAAAAAAATTGCGTTAGGAGAATAAAAAATCTCAAGTCGTACAACTCGTTACAAGTTTTACTTGTGGCCTTTATTTATCTATTTAAGGCAACTGAGAACATTCTAAACCGAAAAGAACGAGGAGGTTCGTAAGAATGCTGGAATGTAAAGTGCGGGTTGTGGTATGCATGGTGAGCAGAGAGTGAAGAAAGGGGGGATCTTGTCAATAAAATAGTATAATAGTTGTAATAGCTGATTGCCGTGCCACTTACATATGTAAGTAGACAAAAAAGTTCAAATATAGGAATTTTTTTCGTGTCGTTGATGATAATGTGCCGTTTATAACAGTTAAAGAAGGTGGTCATCCCAAGAACCTTTTTCATGTGCCTCTTGGCCTGTAAAATGTCGAATTGATTACCATTCAAGTCACCTCCTTTACGAAGACGCAGTGTTTTGCAACTTAATGATCATTAATTACGCATCTCATCCCAATCACTGTTTAATTCTTTAATTACTGTCTTCAAATGGAGTTGGCTCTCCAAAAGTGTTTCATCAAAGCTTTTTTTATAAAGTGTTTGATTTGGTGTGGAAGGGCTACCAATTATCTTTGCATTGGCAGCGCAATTTGGCAGTGCCTCCATTTAGCGGATGACCCCCCCCCCCCCCCCCCCCCCACCCCTTACCACCAACACACACACATTGTCCCCATCCCCTTACTCTCATAAATGAAGAGAGACAGCCTTATTCGGCGACCAGCACTGCAAAGCAATTAAAAGGGAATTAAGTGTGCACGGGGAGAAATTGGATATGATACCCGAAGCCTATTTTAAATGTCAACGTTATTACAGTGTTGTTGTTTGGCATCCTTTTGGCTGCCTCGCCCCTTTGCCAGGAGTGACAGCCCATAGTGTTGCGCGCTTAATGAAGCCTTCTCGCTGTCCTCAGGGTGATCTTTTTTGGGGGTGCGCTATGTACCACCTCTCATTAGGATCCCGGTAGAGAGGACGCCTTGCCCTTCCTAACATGCAAATGTTGGCGTTTGACACTCTTGCCTTAATGACACGATGGGAAATGGCTGCCGCGGTATACATTTATCACTTTTCTGATGCTCGTTCCTCACGAAGGGCGAGGTGTGACACGAGCTAATAGGCATCTTGATTGAGCCGGCGTGATACGAACACGCCGGAACGTCCACTGTAATGCTCCTCGTCGGTGCAGTGAAGAAAAACGTGCAGCGCTCAGTGCTCTGATGAGCTTTGTGACGAGGGCTGCGGATTTCCCATGATGCACCTCCATCCATCTTTCGCCACAATATTAATTTTATTTGTTTTACTAATTTGTGTCTCCCCTCTGTATTAGACGCTCGGGCCTCCATTTATCATTGTAAATTATGACTGCTGCTTATTACGACGAGATTGTTAAGTGCATTCTTCTCCCAGCTCCCCGATCGAGGCAGATGGCCACCCTGCTGTTTACGTCGTGAGTATTGAGGTTTTTTCCCCGAGATACAAGCCGTCGCCAAAGCACACAGTTCACGAAGGTCCACAGTGGAAAACGTCAAGGATGGGCAAACGAAACATGGACAGACAATATAACAAAACTCACAGGCATATATTCTTTATCCTCTGTGAAAAACAACTCATATTACTGCCGTTTCCTGAGTCACTTACTTGTGAAACTTCTTCGTGTATTATGCTTGGGTGTATTATACTGCCTCCAGGTGGTCAAGGCGTGCACTCCAGAAAGAGCACAATGCCAATGGGTATGAAGCCTGAAATCATGATCCAAAAACTTGAATAACTCTTTACATTCTATTTAATTATTACTACCAAATTGACTGTTCAAGGCTAAAAATTATCATCATCATAAAGTTAATATGGGTGCATTGAAGGAAGATGTTTAGTGGTATTGAGGATTTATTTATATATATATAGTTTTATTTTTTACTTTTCTAGTGCATTTAGATGACTGGATACGCCTCTATTGAGGATAATTATGAATAGTTTTTGGTCAAATTCAAATGTTAAAATATTTATAGAGGTGAAATTGACAAGCATTTAAATAAATAATCACAAATATTTCAAAAATAAACATTTCAAAACTGAAATATTTAAGAAAAAGGACAACTATTATTTTGTGATTACACAACATTCAAATACGGCTACAAATAAAAGCCACAAAAAGCCCTGTACTGTCCTAACTACCTACTCAAATTTCATACTTGATATTTCATGGTTTGCAATGTTGCCTATACTAAAAAAAAGCACCCTTTAAACCAAAAAACTAAGTATAATGGACTCCGATGACAACCTGTTGGTAAGATGCACTTTTTTTTTTTTTAATATACACAAGCGATCCAATGCAACACTATCCGTTCAAAAGAAAAACTGCTTGGAAAGAAAGCTCCTGTCGTCGCGTGAATTAGAACAGCTGATCCGGGGTAGCCACAGCGACTATGCCAAGGAATTATGTAGCTTTGATTCCAATGAATCACAAGTCCCCGCTGCAGTGCACAGACTGGATTTAGATTTCTTTAAAAAAAAAAAAAAAAAAAATGTTTTAAATAACATCCTCAGAGGGTTTTTCCTGGCATCTCTTTATAGGCTGTGGACATATTCTCTGAGCTAAGCCAGTCTGCTGCCGTTGGCCAGCATGCAGCAGCTCCACCGGACCCATTTGAAGTCCTTGAAGGCACCACGGCAGATGTGCTTGCCTTTTTCTTTTTTTTTTTAAACAACTGAACACCCTTTGTGTCCTCAAATTGCACAAGAGTTCAAGGAACAACTGATTCCTTTATCGCTTTCTCTATTATTCCAACTACTCTGTGTGTGTATCCTTGTGCTTTGTTCTCAACACAATCTGCCTTGTGTGTCACACTTCATTCTGCCAGATAATGGAAGAAGGTGACGGCAGCATCTGAAGTCAGGAGATGAAAGACATCATTTGGAAGAAGACACACACACACACAAAATGCAAAACTGCATTGTATGCCAGTAAATCTATTAATACAAAACAAAGATCAGATGACACAATTGACTTGATACCTTTTATCCTTGAATATAAAGTATATTTTACTGACCAAAATTCAGTATTATTGCAAAGTGAGGTCATTAAGAGAGTTTAAAAAATGGGCCGGTAACAGAATTTGAAACATTACTTTGTTCTGAAGCGTGTTGTAAATCCTTAAATGTCCATTCATTCAATGTTACTATAAAGTGCCTTTGGTGTCCTCATCAGAATCACTCATTCATAATGACGATGTGGTGGACAATGACAGGGTGGACGTTTTTGACTTGATGTTAGTTAGCATTTTTGGGGCTAATTTTAGCATAATGAAAGTAATTATAAGTTGGCAAACATTTGCACATATACATGTACTGTGGGAGCTAGACCCATATGCATTTCTACCAGCATAACATCTACTTAATACAATGAAAATAAAATTTCAATGGGACAAACCTTTTGGGTTGAAATTGCGACATCTCACTATGGTGGTAATGATTCCTGTCATTAGAGTGTTGCGTTTCCAAAAGGAGGAACAAGTGCTGTTCTTTATTATGATAATGTCAAGTGTTTAGCTCGATACGCTTAATTAATTCGGTCTGTTTGTATTTATGGCCCGATAAAGAAAAGCCTACAAAAAACGCTGACCGTGCTATCTGGCAATTCCCTCCCCGCCTTTTCCTTTGTAGGTTTTTTTTTCCTTCTCCACACTGACTACTTTTTCCACCCAATTACGTTTGAACAGAACCTGCCCGTGCTGATGGAGTTCCTGTAATCTCTTCCCTTCCGCATCCCTGGCGCGAACACGGCGGGGCCGAGGTTACGCGCAACCCGGCGCACCTCGTCTCCGTGCCCTTGAGCAGTAATTGGTCCAATCCCTCCACGATCTGACTGGAGGGCACCGGAATCCACAACTCCCCAATCAGCCGGCTGTCAGTCACTCCGCCAGCTAAACTAAAGCCGGGCATGGCTAACAGGCTGAGATTGGGATTTAGAGTTGGACAGACATAAATCTGGGAGACAAGTTTGTGCTCGGCCAGGTAGTCGGGCTATTACTGGAGTGGATGACAGCCATGTTGCTGGTTCAGGGGGAAGCCCGGAATCCAATTCTGCCTGTCGTGAGAAGACGAGTTTGGGCAATTTTCCTGCAAATATACATAAGTGACCACATCCCCTGCCAAAATGGTTGTTTAGTTCGGACCGATCCAAACTGAGATTGCTTTTGTCGGGTGTGTATCTTGACAGATAATTCACTTCTACATACCCACATATAATACTATAACGGCACACACTGGCATATAGTCTTTATCCTCTGCGAAGAACAACTAATATTACTGCAGCTTACTGAGTTGTGACCACGGTCTACATGTATATTCATAAGGAGTAGGACACTGTCCAGTGAATTAATGCAAAACCGTGGCGAAACCAATTTAATTTAAATGTCATTACTGTAAAGTACAACATTATAGAGTGCTATTTTTCCTACTAAAAACAAATCACGAAAATGTGCTATCTCTTGTTATGCAAAGCCAAATGTTGTTTTTGTGAGAGACCAAAGGTAGTGGAAAATGCAAATTATGTTTGATGAAGAATAATAATTTCCCCATTAATATCTCCAAGGAGGCTGTGTTTTCTTCACCATTTGTTTGGGCGTCCGGATAAAGAGAGGTGTGGCTGCAGGAATTTGTCTTCACTTTTACCATTGCAAGGTAGGAGATATTGCCTACTTATGAATAATGCATGCTTTTGATGCTTATGCAAAGGTTGCTCATCTATGAAGTTACACCATTTGGTGCTGATCTGTTCCTGTCCGTTTTGTTTGCCTACTTTGGGCTATGAACGCTTTAATATTGCACCAAGCATGTGCCAAATGTCCATCCCTGCTTGTAAAGGCACGCCTGGCCGCTCACGGTTGCAAATGAATGGGGTGTTTCATAGGCACATTCGTAGAACCCCTGGCATCCACGCTGTACAAATTCCATTGTCAATCTGCACCCGCAGGCCCACGCGTGCCCACGCTGACCTTGCTGTCGGGGCCACGCGGGCGCGCACGCTCACGAGCACGCGACTATCGATCGACAGTGAAAAAGTTCACGCGCGGTGTCGTTCATCACGCCGGAAAAGCCGGTGCCTGACGATAATCCCTTCCAACGGTGATTAATTCGGTGAAATAATGATCTGCGTCGACACAATCATTCCCTTTCCTCCCGGAGACACATTTAAAAGGGGAACAGTGGTAGCTAAAGTAGATGAATGGCCTCCTGCGGTAGTAAATAATGAAACCTTTACCGGAGTGGAGCTGTGACCTGTGCTGGACGGTCAATGCTTGCGGCTTTATACTAGTAGTTGTAACTAGTACAGCTCACGTCGAAATGAATATGTATATCGTGTGTATGCTGCAGGTGAATAATCTAAGTACATTTATTTGCATATTTTGTATTAGTATAGTTTGAAACATCCTTGTTTTCTTCTTCGTCTATCATTTTCTTTTACCGCTGTACCTGCTTTCTTCTTCGCTCACTCGCGCCCCCTTCTGTTTTACCTGGAGATGTGAACATTTTCCAGCGATGATGTGTCAGGAAAGTTTCATTGTCTTGCATCTTTAAGCACATATACATTTGAGACGTGCACATTTTCCAGCAACGACGTTTGAGGTAAGTTTCATTGTAGAGCATCTTCAAGCAAATATACATTTGATGATATTACCTCAAAACGACCTAAGCTAATGTCTCTTTCGTTCTCGACGGGCTGTAGCACGTTAGGCTAATAGCATTTATGTGATTTTTTTATTTTTCCCTCCCCTCCCAGTTGTCTTTTTAGCCATCTACGTTTTATAAAAACGTATAAAAATACCCCTAAACTGTTAAGTTTTAAATGTATATAAGCAATAATTGCAAATTAGCACTAAACATTTAATACATAATCGTTAAAATGTTCCTGAGGCTGATGGGGATGCTATTAGTTGGATTCAAATTTGTGATCCTTCTCCAAATGCAACTTAAGCACGTCAGTATCAATTTTGCTTTTATCCCTTCACATGAATGTGAACATTTTATATGATGATGGCCCTGGTGATGGGAGTCAGCAGCTCGCAGAAAGTCACTGGGTTTTATCGTCTTAAAACTGTGAATGTGAGAGTCCATTTTCAATGCAATCCATTCAGGAGCTGTGGGAAAATCATCGAGTCGTCGTGGAGCCCTTCTCCGCGGCACCATGAGTGACTTAACCACATTTTGTCCCTTGGAATGGTGCAGCGGAATCATATTCTGCCTGCATGTTGTGCATGATTTTATTCCGCCACCGGAGGAGGTTTCCAGCGCCTCCACCTGGCGCCGTGCACGCATGCTGAGCAGCGTTCGCATTAATATTCAGATTGATCACATCCTACGATTTATCTCCTCGCTGCCGGGTGCATTGACACCGCGCACAAGTGGCCGCCCTGTTGTTTGATGAGCGTTGATAATTATGTCAGCCATATGCCGCTCTTTTAAAAGCACCTGATCTGAACCCAACACAAGGCGAAAGTAGCGTTGAAAGGCAAAGCCGTCGTTTGCCGCAGACCAACCATCATTGACATTCTCTGTGTTTATTATTTGCTGCTCTTTGCCCCCCATTTTTCCCCTCATCTTCCCCATCTTTGCCGTTCCTTCAGCACCCCCCACTCCTGGTTCCCCCACGCTCGGCTGCAACCCCCACCCCTGGCTCACTTGATTATGTGGAGCCAGAGTCGGGGAAAGTGTCACTATGGAAACAGGGGCAGAGGCAGTGGAGGGCTCTCGATGGGAGAGAGGCAGCGGAGAAAGAAAGAGATGGGCTGTGGAATCCACCAGCGGTCATCTGGACTGAAAATTTGGGAGGTAACAACTGAATTTTATTCACCACTCAAAGAGGAAGAGAGGCACAGCTGTGAGGTTTATTTTTACTCCAAGCACTTTGCTAAACCTTAAGTGCCTCAATCTTTTTTCTTTTTTAATCCAAGCACCATTCCTCAGCCCATTAGACACAGATTCCAACCTCCTTTGCGCTTCATCTGCACTTCTACTGCCAAATTGTCAGCCATTTCTCTAATGACAACCATATTTAAATGAAACACAAGGTAATGATTTCAGTCGTGCCCTGGCCACATATTCAAGTAAATATAATCAGCTTTACATTAGATTTAAGAAAAGAATGTTGCCTTCGGGTGTTACATACAATTCAAATTCATTATTACCATCATTTGAATATATTATTCAGCGATCCACCAGACAACTTTGGACTATCAAATCAACATTTTGCTCATCATCATATCTTGTCTCAAGAGAACTTCACCTTGATTGAAGCTTGAGCTCTTGAGCTTAAGGTCTCCATTTGTGAACATTCTGGTCACAAATGAATAACACATCTGTCTTATGTTGGGATTTTGGAACAATACACCACAACCGAACAGAGCTTCTGAAACGGTTTTTTATGTGAAACGGAGTTTGAGAAGCAGGGCGGTGTCGGAGGATGGAGAGAAAGAGGGGGTGCGCGGGTTAGGGAAGGGGGAGGAGTACAAAAAAAAAAGAGGAGGGCGAGCCGAATGGGAGGGAGGTTTGATAGTGAGACGCGAGCGGAGCCAGAGGCAAAGAGGAGGCGAGGGTGAAGGAGCAGCATCTCCTCATCGGTCTCCATCCTCAAGCCGACAAGTTCCCGGCCGCCTCTGAAGTTCCAGCAAAGACGCCCGCTGTGAGGTAAGACCTTCTTCTCCCATCAAGCATCGTTGTAGCTAGTCTTTTGAGTCTCGTGTGTCATAGGAAATAGGGTCTGGTTTATCAAAATGTCAGCCGTTGACATTTGAATATTGATAGCATTCTGTCACGATAATACATTTCCCAGTGGAAAACTTCGCAATGATGCTTGTGCCTTTAACTTGTGAGTATTGTGTTCATGACATCATATTATCTGTTGCTAATTTACGAACAAAATTCCACTGTTCGATTTAGAATCGATTGAACCAATGGCGTGTATATTCTTGATCCTTAAATACGTATTTTCTCGCTTAAAAACGTGATGATCCTTGTGGCACTGCAGCCAACAGACCATTGGTGCGGTCTCGCTATCTGTCCACCACTCTCTTCATTAGTGCCATTAAAGGTGCCCTAATGTTATCAGCTGTATCGATCCGCCGAACCTGTTTTGCAGGGAGGCAATCAGCCCGACCCGTGCACCTTCCTCCCTCTGTCTTATTTTATTTTATTATTTTTTTTTACTGTGCTCTTTGTGCAAGCCAATACGATTCCTCAGAACAGTGTGCAATTATTGAGTGGACTAGCGCAGTGTCTTAGCGCCAGTGTGCAGATATTATGATGTCATCAGAGTGGCCAGACCCTCTCTTTCCTTCCCGGCTTGACAGCCGTCAAGTGTTAGGTGGAAACACCAGAACAAAATGTGGCGGTCACCTGGAGCAATTTTTAAAATATTCTTTTGAAGACAGAATTACATATGTTGTTGGAGTCTTTGTCCCAACCTCCTACAACGTGAATCCGTATCTTTGCTTGTTTCCTGCCTGTGCGTATTAACACAAGACGATAAGCCAATCTGGGCAATATGAGAAAACTGTACCGCAGGTGACACATCTGCATGACTAATGCAGATAATTTGACGTGTTATCCCCCAAATGAGCGTGATGATTGACACGTCGAGGCGAACACGCTCGAGTGCCAACGCGACAAGGCGGGAATATACGCTGGCAGTTGTAGCGACGGGCCCGGCGCGCAACGGCAACCGACGCGGGGCCCACACTCGATGCAAGTATTCGTCGGCGCCTGTGGGCAGCATCTGCTTGCGAGTGGACTGGCGCGCTCAAAGAAAGTGGATGGAGATCAATGCGAGCAGCTGTTCTGCGCACTTCAAACGCCGCTGTGTTGTCGGCGCTGACAGGCTCTCGCGCCAGGGAATGAAAGGCTAATGAGGCAGTCATCGCACAAACGCACCCGGCAGACCTATGAATATTGATACGCCCCAGGAGAGGGAGGGGAAGCAGGGTGTATATGCACACCATGGGTGCGGGGTGGTAAATGCGGTATGTTGGAAGGACTTAAAAGGGTGGTTATGTACAGGCGGCTCACTGATCAGTTCCTTCGGGGTCTAACACATACATTTTAGTTAAGTCTCTGCACCTTCAGCTATCAGTTTGACTGCAAACAAGCGATTCAGGGGCTGATGTCTGATCAGGACAGTCAGTAACTTGAAGAATGTATTTGCAAAGATCAGGCAGTCCTTGAGGGTCTTAAGGTTAAAACAGTTGAACCACCACCAGGACTACCAGAACTTTCTGAGAAGAGGCGACAGCAGTCCGGTGACACCAAAAGTACCTTTTACGTTTGTCATCCTCTTCTGCTTTTTGGCATTTCTCGAAAATCTGGTAGGTAGAAGATGATCTGCTTCGTAGGTTTCAGATCCTTGTAGATGAACACGAGGCCAACAATGGGGTTACCACCATCGATCTCAAAGTCGACTAGCATCATCTCAGCCTACACCAACTGTCAGCAGCCAAGCTAACGAAACGGCGTAAGGACTTTGGCTACAACGGCAGGCGGTCAGGGAGGGTATGACTGATGAGGCAGGAAGACGCTCCACCGTACGTGGGCGACTGAGCCGCCATCTTGACTCCGGCTCGTAAATCAAACCTCGCTCCCCTCCGGCGCCTATCTTCCGTTCGCAGACCTAGACGGCGCCGTGTTCGCCGGCCCGTGACGAGAAGTTGCGCCGTCCCGGCAGCTATCGATCGTGCCGGATGAGTTTGTCAGGACGAGCGTTACACCCGTCTGACCGTGGTCACTGGAGTGTCCCGCCATGTCTCCGGCCGGCGCCGTGTGTCCCCGGGCTACATGTTCTGTCTTAATGTCAAGTCAGTACAACTGTCAGCCCTGTTGCACATTGTTTCAGTTCAAAATAAGATATTTGTCCACTGAAATAAATCAAGTGCCAGGAAGCTTGTAGGCCTTTGATTCACACTTACACAAGAATCTGATGCTCATTCTCCTTACTCATAACGGCGAATGTAAACCACTCATGAGCTTAGCTTAGCGTTACGACTAGAAACAGCTAGCATGTTTAGATTTAAAAAAAAAAAAAAAAAAAAAAAACTGCCACATGCTCAACCATGCAATCATGTCTTGTCTTTCAAGCTTTGGAAACAACAACAAAAAAATGAATCTCCTTTTTCATATTTCTTTCCTGCAGTGGGTGTCAGTTTCTTCAACTAGGTGGCACCAGTGTCGGTGATTGTATGACTCTGGTAAGTACTGATAATGTGTTGCGGTGCAGTATCGCAGTTTCCAGGGTTTTGCAGGGACTATTTGTGAAGTCACAAGCGCTGAAATGTGTTAATAAATCTGCGTTTTTATACAGATTAACGGTCCGGAAGCACCTTTTAGTCACAGTCCATTATCTTTCCTCTGTGGCTGGTGGGTTATGGCGGCGGGGGCTGATATTTAAATCAAATGTAATTTCGTCTAATTTTTGAAAATCAGTTGTAAAAGTTCAAACTAGCGCAGTAATGGATTTACAATCATATTCAAATACTAAAGGGCAGTTGGCGGTAAAAAAAAAAAAAAAAAAAAAAAAAAAGAGAGAGAAAAGCGATATCAGACTCCTTTAAAATGAAGTAGTTAAATTATTCACTTGCGCTGGCTCCGTCCATTTAAAAGCCAATTGCGTGAGCGTTTCAGGGAAAACAGGGAGATGTTTGATATGCTGCTGTCATTCTGATTTTAAGGGGGGGATAAATTCCATATTCTTGACAGCTAGAAAATTAAGGGGCCCTTGAATCTGATATTGCTGACAGGTGAATTTTTGACAAGCTAAAGCTCACAAATATTGCTTGCACACGCCTTCCTGGAATTTATTTTCCGGCACTTCCACTGATGAATGACAGTGATTATGAGGACTATGCAACATTTTTACAGAGGGCATCAGACATTGACTGCAAACTTCCTCTTCAAAAAAAGGCCCAAAAAATACAAAGCAATAATAACTTCCAGTGGAGCTATTCTAAAAAAAGAAAAAACAGTGGAGGAGGAGAAACTCAATCAATTTCCCAGACATCCTAGAGAAACAGAAAGCAAATGTATCGACGACAGTGGCGGAGGCGGCACTAAAGTTGCGCCACCCCGTCGCCAGTGCCGGCGCACACTCATTGTCCTCGGGCGCTTTCACGGCATTTCTTCATCTCGTTTCCTGAGCCCAGTTTGTGAAACTCAAGTGGCACTGCATGAAAGAGCTCACCCACTCAACCTCCCGGCCTGCTGAGAGCACTTGAAAGCAATTTTCTTTTAATCAAGTTCACTATAAAGGCCCTTCTGACGCCAGCCACAGCAACACGACCTTTTTTGTTTTGTTTTTTTCCCTCATCCCAGCCTCGGCATACTATATTGATTTCCTGATGAGTGTTTTATATAAAATACTGTGTACCGACGTAATGAGAATTCTCTTGAGCTTATTGCTCTCGCGGACTGATATGAAAATGAAGGCGCCCTGTATAAAAAGAGGGCCCTCTTTTTCGGAAATTGGATTTTACATAACGAGAGCTCGTTTTTCACATTTACAGGAAGCAGTATTGCTGCAGTGGTACCGGTCCTAACCCCTTCAGTTTTCAACTGAACCAGCTAAGTACCATTTATTCTTAAATGTCATGGAACATAAGCTCAAAATTCATGGGCTGGGTGTTTCAATAACATCACAATTTTGTCCATTAGGTCCAGACGTTGCGCTGAAGTGCAACAAAGAAGTGGAAACCTGTGAGAAGACTCCCGAGCACACAGGTTGGCCTGACTGCCCTTTCTGGCTCCTTAGAGAAAAATACCAAAAGGATGTGAAAATGATCGATGGTAGTTTAGATGAGCCATTATAGAGTGTGAGCAGCATTTGATGTCTCAGTCGTGACAAGACAAACGATCCTTTACGGTATTTATTATGTTTTATAGCAAGAGTCTACCGCTGGTGTATTCATGACGTCGTAAATCCCAGACTTCCCGTTCAATACCTGTACGGGTGGGGAAAACATGCATTTATTATTTATTTAGGCTATATGTGCACAATGTCCTGAAAGGTCATACACAGAGGGAAAAAAACACAAACACAACCCACACCCAGGATTTAGGGGGACAGATTTTCTATGAATTTTAAAGTGGTACAAACGCAAACATTCAAGTATCTGCACTTTTCACTTCACTGGTGACCCTCTGCTGCTGCATGGATCCCCAAGTGGGAAAGCTGGAGGGGAAATGCAAAAAGTGAAAACTTCAGCAAAGGGACGCTGGCAATGGCTTTGACTCACAAAGCACAAGAAATAACTAATATTTGTTTTAAAAAAAAAGTTCATTTTCATTGGAAAAGCCAACATAGTACGTAGCTAATATCCATTAAACTCCATGACAACCAAATGAAAAATTCGAGAGAAAAATATCACATTGCTGTGTAATGTTCCTTCACTTCATCTAAGTTGAAGCAGCACAACTGAAAATGTAATCCTCCGCACCTTTCCTTGGCTAATGAAATCCACCAAAAGAAACACAAAGCACTTAAGGCAGGCAAATAAAGGGAGTGAATAAAGACCTGCAATATATTTTAAATTGAGTCTCAGGCTGCCTGTGAAGCAATCCTTGGGAAACCGTAAATCTATTCTGCAGTCACCGAAAGCTCAGTCAAAGTCAATAAGAACGGAATATTTGTTTGCCAGATGCCTTAAACGGTACATTTCCTCCACTTTGCCTATTTTCATCTGCTATGTGCAATCTTTCTACTCTCTGCTGCTCAAACAATTTTCTTCATAGCACTGCAGAAACTGGCATGAGTCATACTGCCTGATTGAGGGGATTTATGTGTCCACATGTCGCAGTTTGATTTCAAGAAACATTTCAGCAATCCAAGACCTTTTGAAGTTTTGCAGGATTTTTTATTTTTTTTTATGTCAACATGAGTGTCCCCCATTGCTCAAAGAAACATCCATAAAGGCCTAGTTGGGTGATTTTTGGTATGGAAGAACTGGTCTAGCTCTGACCTCGAGACTTTGAAACACTTTTTGGAAAAACCTCACAAATGCTCGACAGACACGCCACAATCAAATGGAAAATCTTTGTTGCCAAGGTGCCACTAAGACCTTTTTTTTTTTGTTCAATGTCCTTCCCTATTGTTGTATCTGTCTGTATTTGCATAGCTATAAATCAGCGCATAACGTGACGAGCACCATACAGGACTTTTATCTTCCGATAGTTACCCGAGGATTTAAAATGTGAGGGAAACGGTGCATTACGTTGTTTCGACGGGTGCTTAATGACTGCGCCCGAGCCGATCTCAGGTTGCATCGTTGACCGCCGACCCCGGCCGGCTCGACGCTGGGGGCCGCCTTTCTGTCGGTGTTAATGAGATGAGTCCGCTGTGTCTCGGGGTCACGCCGATATTTACCGAAAGCGTTGTAGCGGCAGCGATCCGCACCTCCCTGCGGTGCCCGCGTGCCTCATTTGCATAGCTTTCAGACTTCCTTTCCCCGCTCTCGCCGTGCTCCTCCCGCGTGATCGACAGGCTCCTTCGCACTTCTCTTCAGTTTGTGTCGCACATGTTAATTAACGCCGCTAATTAGCTTTCCCCCACTAAAAGGCTGCATTAAATCAGAGATGGAATGGCAAATGATTCCTTGAATTAGCATAATTGTGTTTTAGAAGTGTAAAGATTTGGGCATTAGGGATGCTAGCTCACTCTTTTCTTCCATCATTTGTTGTGTTTTGGGCTCCAAGCCCAAGGGGCCATTGGAGGTTGGTTTGCTGGGTAGGTTGCAGGGCTCTGGGACCCTACCAGGGCCAAAACGTTAATGAGGCCCGCTCCCCTCTCGGATGCAAGAGACACAGGAAAAACAAACGGGCGATGTGCTCCCCCTCAGGTGTTCCTGAGCCCGCCGGAGCGGAACTGCCATGAGTGACTTTTGCAATCAGGAATAGTCAGAGGAGGAAAAAGGAGAAAGTTACCCATGATTGCGTGTGCCCTTGCTCAATGCGTGCTGGGATTTACTTCGACCTCAGAGAGAGTCAAAAGAAATGATTTCTAGTATTCGAGCAAACTTTTCACTTTATCGTAGAAGATGAGTGGCACTTACCCCCTCACGCGGTGAGCAGTCTGATGTTATGATGCCGATAAGTGAATCGGCGGTGTACAATGGAGAGCTAGAGCTTTTCCAATAGCTTTATATGGGATGTCACTGTTCATGGATCACAAATCCGGATTTACTACTGATCACCAGCGTCCACCTCGTCCCGCCATCGAACATGACCGAAGCTGTCGGCGTCCGGCACACGATGCCTCCAGTAACACATGATGCACTTTTCACCATCTCTCCACGAGCAAACTAGCTCTCTGCGGGTGAATTATTCAGGGTGAACTTCTTCCCAAAGGCTCCGTAGAGGAACGGTGACAGTTTGGGGTTTGGATGATAACTGAGAGTGTTGTCATATAAGTTATTATGGAGGCAGACAGATATACCATAATGCTGAAGATTCCCGCTCTGGCCCTGAATGTGCTCCGGGCATGAAAATCCATTAAGAGGCAGTAGAGGAAGGAAAGGGAGAAATGATGTAAAGAGGAAGACTGAAATTATCACCCCGTCCGCACTAGGACTCTTTTAATTTGATAAATCCCATTCCATTTCAGACAAATCATTTCACTTTTTATAGACCATAGCACATGCACATGCCATCACATTCCGCAGGCCACAGATTCAATTATATGCAATGATTTTCTAGTGGCACGCAAAAATATCTTTTCCGTGCTTTTAAGTGGGAGAGTAACCGAGCGTGGAGAGCACAAAGAAAATGGAAAAAGCAAAAAAAAAAAAATAATAATAATAATAAATAGAAATAAAAACACAGGGCAAGGCAGAAGTGGACAACAAAGGCAAAAGAGTCCAAGAGATATTGAGTGTAGAAAGCGAATGACTCTGTTTGGATGTCAAACATCCATTATGTCTGTTTGAGTGCCGCTTGTAGGCACTGGAGAGTTGGCGAGCTCAGCTCAGCCAGATGAAGAACCGAGGGCATCACCGGGGCTTTTATTCATAGACAACAAAAGACTTTCACCCATTGTGACCTACATGAGATTTGTTGTTTGGCAAAGTTTCGCTAAGTTTATTTCACTGGTCTGACCGAGAAATATTGCTGCACTTGGAAAGTTCCCTCAGCATCCAGTGTCATTTTTACTCCCTGTTTTTGTCTAGCAGGCAGTCAGCTGGTAAAAACGACCCTTTGGAAATGTCTTGCTTATGGTACAGAACCACCTACTGTTTTTTTTTTTTTTTTTTTTTAATCTTTTCGCCAGCTTTTAGCCAGGCTAGCCATATTAAGAGAAACATATCATCACTCTCAGTCTGAAAACCAATATGGCCAAATATGATCAATTCCACTTTTTTTTCCCCCTCACAAATCGATACTAATAGTTGCCACATCGTCTGTTATGTTCACCAATTATTAACAAATCTAAAGTATGGCTTGAGAGCAAATCTATTAACTCTTCTTGACACTTCAAGTGTCTGCGACGTGTCGTAAAACTCCACCTCTTCTTGACTCCGCGGGAGCCTGGCGGCATTATCTTGTCTCAAGATTTAAAGTGTGTTTTTGACAAAAACAAGTGGAAATAGGTAGCTCAGATACAGATACAGATAGAGAAGACCTGTTTTGTTAAAATTTGATAGTAATGCTGCAGCCACCAAGGTAAGTTTGCGTGCAGATTCATTTCCGCCTTTGAAAGTGTCAGTCATCTCATTTAAAAAATAAAAAAAAACTTTTTTTAAATTGCATCACTAATGGCTCTTAGACCTTTGAAATAGAGTTTGGGAACTTTTGTGAAGTACTAAAGTCTTTTCTCTAGATTGGGCCATGCCCGGATTGCAGACTTTGATGGGCACAACTGGCGGCGATCACGTGTCTGTAACATTCCAATCAATGACATCATAAATTAACTCTTTTTTTAATTGAATTAAATCCGAAATTGAATATGATTATGAGGCTGTGTTGGGTTGATGTTGGTACGCAAAAATATATGACAGCAATTTAATACCAACTTTAACGATGCGATATTTGATAACTCAAGCGAGGTAATGTTTTTCGATTTGTTGAGAAGTCGTGGTTTCGGAAACACGAGGATTCCGCTCGACAGCGACGATATGTGTGTGATAGTTTCGTTGCATATAATAAATAATATTTGGGTATTAGTCTGGGTTCAGGTTTCATATTTGTCATCATAAACAGCACTATAGTTTTCCCTTTTTTTTAAAAATATGCTTCAGCGATATTTTACAGTGGCGATAGCTGTGTTGTAAGTCTCATTCCACAAGTTAATTTAATACCACCTGCCACAGGTCCGAGCTCTACGCAAGTGCAACCAAGATGTGTGGTGTTTTTTTTCGTCAAGATACAAGGTGCTGATGGGCTTTCAAATGAAGAAAGTGACTGCACGTAATAGCTGCTTTTACACGCACACATTTATTTTTGCACTCACTGCACGGGGAATAACAGTAAGCATCCCGTAATTGCAATGACGTGTTTGATCGTTTCTCACCTTCCTCTTCTGTCTCTTAACATAAAATGTGCCTTTGTTAACATAAGGCAATTGGCACAATGGCCACAATATAAGACATACAGCTTAGCGTCTTGGCTGTTGTGTCACCGCTGATATTTACAGATAACCAAAATCATTATGTGGGTCGATAACTGACCAATTGGCCAGGCTTTATATTTCCAATCTGGTGACTGCACCTTATGTGTACTGAAATGTGTTTTGCTCCTTATTTCCCTTTCACCTTTTAGATGACTCGTAAGCTTTGGTTTCAGTCTCTCCGTTGTTAATTTAACGAACAAATCACCGCAAACTCTATTTGCATAAACAGATCGATCAACTGTGTGCGAGCAAACGAGACCGTAACAAGATGGCAGCAGCAGAAATCAACAATTTTCATCTTTAAGTATCCCGCGGCCTCATTTAAGATAGGATGGGGTGGGGGGCGGCGGGGATCGGGCCTTTAATGTGGCAACAAAAATATGACAGGTACACACACCCGCGCACACAACCCGTGCAGCCTTGATTGAGTGTAAGTGTCTGCGTTGGCGGTCAAGGTCAGCTGATAATGGGAGAGATTGAGGACAGGGTGAGGCAGCGGCGGGGGGTTCGCCAGCCGTCTCAGGTAATGAGATTTACGACCCTGAGCTCTCACCGCACGCCCCCCCCCCCTCCTCCCCCCTCCCCATCCACCAGCTAACATGATTTATAGATCTAATAGACGTCACAGCTCCCACCTAAGATAGAGGCTTCACATTATCACAGAGGCAAAGTCATCTGTTCAACAGGGTACGAATATACGACAACTTTACCAAGATGTCAGTGTACGCGTGGGCGTGTGTCTTTGCGTGTTAGCATTGTTGTCAGCATCGTTTATATTCATTTGGGAGAAAGGATCCCTCATGATGATTGCTTCAAAGACAAAAGCTACAGCTTTTGAAGGCTTTAAGGAGCTCCATTGGTAAAAGCAGAGACGTGACATTCGTAATTGCTGTATGTTGCCAATGTCTCATGAAGATCGATTGCGGGATCTTCATGAGTTCATCTACCTCCAATTGAGGAAACTCCCTCTGAGGAATTCTCTTTGTCCGATAGATGAAATAGATGTATGACCTAAGGGAAGGAAAAAAAATTTCAAAGTGTAATAAAAAAACGGTCCACGCTAAACTACAACTTGATTAGCTGCCACACAAAATGGTGGGATTACCCTGCCGTGCCACCCTCCACGGCACTAACGCGCTAAATAAAATGCCATTCAATCGAAGCAACGCACAAACCGCGCTATTGTTCCATGCGCTGCGCGTGAAGCCAGACGTGGTGCAGCTGCAGCTGCATAGGATGGAAGCCATTGAACTGACTGCTGATTACCAACAGCAGCAAAACAACGGAGTCGATGCTTGCTGTCTGTTCAGCTTTGTTTGCTTACGCTTCTGCAAAAAAAAAAAAAAAAACACCAACAATATGGTGACGGCCAGATTGCTTCCCAATAGATGCAGTGTTAATATTTGCACTAGGCCTTCTGTACGTGTTGAAAAATATGCTCGATTGGATTTTGAGCGCATGCTTACACACAAAAACGCCTCCAATCCCTTCAGTTGTTTGCTCTTATGCCGCCTCCCATCTCTGCTTATTTTGAGAATTAAACCAATAAGCCCCCCCCGCTAAGCTACAGCCTAGCGGTTATTGATGTGCAGCCTTATTATTGTCTGGAGTTTGTTCTGCTTGTATTCACTGTGTCTGCCTTTGGGCCAGCACACAGTCACATTCAACAATGTGACAGTGAGGGACTCGGAGCCACACAGGCAGCTGTGGGAATTGAGGCAAGAACATGCTGTGGAAATCATTAATGCTCTGATATGTGTTTTGCCTGTGAGTATTTTCATGAATCCTTCAGCTGTTTTGGAAACTGAGCGATTAATTTTTAATTTTGAGAGGATACACAGAAAAATCGCTTCAGGGGACATGGATTTTGCTGATTGGAACAAGTCGTTTTGAGCCACAAAATGGGAGAGACAAAAGACTTTTACAGTAAATGTATTCATAGCAAAAGTTCAGTTTAGAAGAATAAGTGAGATTGAACACTTCCAAAAACACTGTTTAATAAACCGGCCTGGTTCGGTACACGCGTCGCAAAATGTTGCAGTCCTTAAAAGTTTAGATATCCCCCTAGCAAACACCGGAAGCCGGTCAGGCTTTCTTCAAGAGTACCGAAGTCACGTTTTATCCCCTCTCACATTTTATCTCATCTTGCACATTGTCGCCTTGTGGGTGTTGCTCGCCACTCCAGCCCGCCGGCGACTTTGTCACTTTGATGGCAGGTGGGAGGAGAGGCGCAGTTGCGGGGCAAACCACGAGGCGCACTTTGTCTTAGCAGGTGTAGATAGTGAAAATGACTAAAGGTGATAATCATCCTCGTGTCGCCGACGTTAGATTTGGACGAATTGATAGCTTCGTCCCTCAATTGTGTGCCTGACTTCCTGGTGAGCAAGAGACAAATGAAGCAGATGCATCAAACAAGCAAACGATTCCTGTTGAGCAAACGTAGCCAGGTTAATACAGTAGAGAGGCACTCCCTGGTTTTATTCGAGCACAGTGTCCTAAAACATCCCCGTTTTGTTCCAACACAGAGGAGGGCGAGTGTTGCCAGTGGCGGCTTAAAATGGCGGCCGCAAGTCACCGCACTGGATCCGAACCAAGCCTAGCAGACGGTGGCCGAGCGAGTGGTTGGATGGCTGCGTTGGTAAGCAGCAGCTTGTTAGGGTGGAAATGGATTAGCGAGCGGCACAATGGGAGTCTTAGGCGTGTCTGCGGTGTTGTGTTAAAGCCCTGCCTGTGTTGCCCCGGCTGCTCGACTCATTTATGCCCAGCGGTGCATGCAGCAGCCAGCACTCTCACACTGGGCTGTTCTAATTGCCGTGGCTTTCTCCTGTGCTTTCTGCATCCATCAAAGAACTGAATTAACCTGCAGCGCCGCGCAATTGTTGTGTTTGTCACGCGCCGCCGGTAGCGGAATGATTTTTTTTTTTTTTTTTTTGCTCAGTTATTGTTACCTTGACAGAGAGACTTTTGAGATGTTTTTGCTCTTTTTACAGTAAGCAGGTTTCAGCAGCCCCTGCGGGTTGCGACTTGACATTCAAAAGTCACAGAAATAGCTCGAGCGAAGCTTTATCTCAAGGTCGCATAAGCCAACACCTTCCTACAATGTGTTCATTTTCGCACCAAACAACCGGTCGTTGCAGCCGTGAACAATTGTACATTCATTCATATATACCAACTTTCTCCACACACACGCACGCACACACACGTAATAACAAGATCTTCTTTGGTCCATCCCAGAAAATTTAGGGAAATCGGCAATCCTGCTCACCAGTCAAATAAACAAACAGTCAAATTCTTAAGCTAATTCATCTCTTCAAGGATTCTGATTTTGTATTTTTGTCCTGGCTAATTCACTTCAGGGAAGGGATAACTGGGAAGAATGACGGCGAGCATAGCTTGTGAAGAAGACATGGACTTACCTCGATACATCCATCCTTTATCTGCAACCTGTTCTGTGCAGGGACAGCGCAAGGGGGTTCACCTTGGACCGGCCGCCACGCTGTCACAGGGCTGCGGCGTGCAGATAAGCAGCCACAGGGCTTCTATCTTGCAGACATTTGACATGTTGCAGTTGGAAAAACACAAGTTTAAAAAAGCAAATTAATGATGTTTGAATCCCATTAAGCGGCTTAGACTCAGGCTCTTTGCATTGTACATTCCGGCTCAATGTCACACCGCCGTGGCTTACTGGGACACTTGAATGCGGCCTAATCGTATTATTAACACCTTTTGCTCTTCCTGCTATGACGGCTTAAAGCGTCCGCCGTGACAAAAGCCTTATCGCACACACTCATTCACACAGTCTGCAGGTAAACTGCCTGTATTTGTGCCGTCTTCTTCCTGCCATCCCTATTAGCTTTGGGAATGTGCCAGAGAAGAAAAAACAACAACATTTGAATGACGTCTAAGACAAGACAAAGAAAAATCTATTAATACCCGCAAATATATTCCATGTTTATATGCCTGAATAAATCACAAACATATTTAAAAATTCTCTCACTCAGGTGATTTTTGTGCTGGAAGTAACCATGCGTGCGTGACATTTTTCCAGTTGCGTGGAAGCGCTGCCTCGCTAAATTAAGATTGACGTGTCCCTATTGCCCTTTGCCGTGAACAAGCAGATAATCAAGAATCCCGTTTTGACCCGTACAGCCCCTCCAGTCCTCCCCGCCCGACTCGCCCGTGTCTTGAGATGGCGTTCGAGCACTCCAATGTCGCTGACGGAGATTGATTTGGTGAGTGTTTGTGAGGGGATGACAGAAAGATGAATTTATTCTGTGGCTGTCACACTGTTTAAATATTCATTTGTCATGTTATAATGCAGTGGCGCTGATATTATTCTGCCACTGCCTCCTTCCGCATATCCTGCTTTGCATTTTTGGGCTTTTCATGGCTTGTCATGCATGTGTTGCGAGGATTGGAATCCCCTTTAAAATCCTTTTATATATTGTCTCTCCTCTGTCGTGCCCGTCATGTTTAAGTGGATCTCACAAACCGGTGACAAAAAGATTTAGCAGTTTGCAGCAGATTTAATAAAAGAGGCATCTTGACTAAAATCGAGAAAATTGCGTTTACCGTCTGCTAGCTGAGATTGAGGGCGATGGAGAGGTGTAATGAAATAAAAGCCCAAGCGAGGAGATGGACTATTGGGCAGGTCACGTCCGTCTGCAATGCACTTATCAGGTGGGGATTTTCTGGAAGTGTCACTCGCTGTAGGAAGCCTTCAAGGCCCTCGGGAAAAGGGGACGCTGGGCTGGTGACAGGGCTATCTGCCTCTGACAGCCCAAAGACCTAAAGCCGGATGGCTGGGACAGATAAGGCCGCATCAACACTGACACACGTGCGCAGCGGCTGAGGCGCACACACACACACACACACACACACATGCACATGCACGCACACACGCCAACAAACTGGCATTCACTTTGCATTAACAAATTACCTATTGCCTGACCACTGGCCGGTTGGTTTGCTGGTGTGCACGCACACATACACACACCCACACACACAATCACACGCATTCACACTGGCTGCGTCCCTGTCTGGCAGCCAGTGAGGCTTCCCATTAGTTGTGGTGCAGTGTGCAAAGTGAGGAGCGCTGGGGCGAGAGACATCAATTTGCTTCCTCTAATGCGCTCGCTGCCCCCACAAGACATATTGATTATTTCTTCCCCGCAAAGCGACAAATAGCAATTTCGGAGGCATAATGGAGATAGATGGGTTGGTTTATAAAAAGCCCCCAAAGAAAAGTTGTAAGGCGGGGGGGGGGGGGGGGGGGGTCTTCCATCCTCTTTTTGTTGCCCCTGTATCTCTCCATCTCGTCAGTGTTGACGTCCGCAATTTTTCCATATCACACAAAGTGAAGAAATGTGAGCAAATAAATGAGGCAGGGCTGCGGTCAATACAAATAAAGGGAAGGGAATAGAGGACAGATGTTTGCAAACTTTTTTCTTTGCGGGGGTGCGCAGATGTCGAGGCGGTTCATCAATGCAACATTTGATGCCCCCCACACCCCCCTTTCCACAACGAGTGACACCTCCTCCAGTCTTAATGGCGGTGCTGCAGAGAGCAGCTGGTGCCGCAGTGTTTGTTCTGCCCCAGCCTCTGCTTGATGCATCTACTTCATATCCCCCCCGTGTTAGCGTCAGCGTGAATGAGCCTTATGGTGCAACATTCAATACTCGATTCACTCATCTTTCTCCATTCTCCCCCCCCCAACAAAAAAAACTGAAAAAGGTTTTGCTATTTTTTTTTTAATAAGGAACATAGCACTTTATATAACTACTGTATAAAAAACTATTGTAGTTCCTTTTTCCTTTGAGGAAGTGCTGCCTCTATGAGTGAAAATACAAATTATGCTTTTACTTTGTCTTCATGGAGGCTCACTTTTCTCTTTCAAGTTTGGGCTGCTTAAGAACAAAAAGGCTACTTGAAAACACTCAGGCTCCGCCCACTGTCATCATGGTAATGAAAACCATACTTTGCATCGGGTGAGATGTGGCTCATTTGCATGAGACAGAACCGCCCAGAGGATATCGGGTCTGCTTTAATTGTTGAGCCTTGACGGATTTGGACAAAATCGCGTCACAGAAATGTTGTTAAGAAACCTGGGAACTGTTTTAAAATGGGGAAAAAAAGAATCCTGTCTTCTTTAAACAAACATCTTGTTAATTTGAGCCAGATTCAGCTTTGTCATTAAACTATGAAATCATGTCAAATCTTGTGGGGGCTACTAGTTTTTTTCACGGAGGATAAAGAATACCTACCTGTGAATATTGTAATATTGTCCGCTTTCATGTGTTGCTGCATCGATTGTGTTCAAATAGCCATTGCTATTCTGCCCAACTGCTTCTTGTTGTGAAGTGAGTTGACTTCCCTGCCATAATAAAGCAAGGCACCACTGGAGTATTTTACAAGTCTCATCCACTGACAGCTGGGATGTCAAACAAATTGTAAGGAATATCTATCTCGCGTGCAAAACATAACCCCAGCATCAAACGTGCAATTTGCAGGCTGCTATTGGCGCTTCACTTTGTACATTCATCCTTTGACATTGCCCGGAGTCAGCCATGTTCTCCCCATCCACAGCAATTGAAGTGTTCAGTGTCACGTTCAAGAGAGAGTCTCTGGAGGAGCCGGCGGATCGAGCTAGCAATCATCCAATAACAAGATGGCCACTCTGCCAGCTGAGCCATTTTATATCACGGGGTCTTGCGTTTTAAATTTATGATCCAAGTCTGACTCTCGTTAGCTCCGCCAGTGGCATCCAGTCAGGACCGGATGGCAAGCATGTCACGTTTCAAAGAGTCTGTTGTTTCCACTCGTTTACATCCGTGTTGGCAGGGACATCTTTTCATAAAGTTTGCAGTGGTTTCCCCGCTGTCATTTAGGTCCCAAAATGTCTCTGTACATTATCAGTTTTCCTCTTTTTCTTCTCTCCCGTTGCAGACAGCTCATGCAGCGAGAGCACGAAGGCTGATTCGCTGTCGCCTCCAGCAATAGGAGCCCAGCGTGGCCCCAAGCCTCCATGAGGTAAACAAGCTAATACGCCGCTCATCACGCCACAGAATGATGGGAATTGGTTAAGCCGTGTATACAACTTTTTCCTGCCCCTATCAAAAAATAAATCAAATAAAAAATTTTAAAAAAGATGTCTGCAAGTGATAACTAGTGAAAAGTTAATGGACTTTCGGCCTCCTCAAACTATCCTTGTGATAATGTAACTCGAAATATAGATTGCTTGAGCGATATGGCTGCAGTTTTTAAGAGATGCTTCAAGTTGAGACGTCAATACGCTGACAGACAATGTAATATTCGACCCGTAGTACGTTCCAATTTGGGGGAATGACAAAGTGAAGCAAAGCAAAGCAAATGTATTTATATAGCGCATTTCATACACAAGGTAACTCAGTGTGCTTTACATGATTAAAAGCATTTAAAAACAAAGGGAAAAAACAGCTTATAAACATTTAAAACAAAGAGAAAAATAAAAATACAATTACAACAGCGTACAGTACAGGAAATGGCATTTAAAAGTGGAAACGCTCTCAAAAGCATGAGGGGAAAAAAGAAGAGTTTTTAACCATTTAAACTTGGGCCTGACGTCACTTCTGTTGTCAGTTTTTGCTATTTGTGTGCAGCATAACAGCTAAATGCTGCGTCACCGTGTTTGCTTTGGACTCTGTGCTCCAAGTGATATACAAAACAGAAGTGATATAAAGCATCACAACTTTACTGTACACAATTGAAATTTTGTTTCCCCCTCCCAAAAAAAAAAAAACATTCACAAGCCGTCACCTTTCCTGGGTAATACGTATTACGTTTTCTTTTTCTGTTGTGTTGCGTAGTCTGCAAATCATTTAGTGAACAGCAATTCGGATTGAAGCCACAAGACTGTTTTGTGCTGTGAATGGGAGAAATATTGCAGAGGTGTGCTCCGGCTCTTTTATCTCGATAAGCTGCCTTCTTCCAGTCGCTTGAACCTCCTTTCATCATTGCTTTCGTTAATATTTCATGCACACACACACACACACAACCTTTTTTTATTTCAATTTTCAGCTCTCAAGCTACTATCATTGTTTAGTCACTAGAAAATCTTGCAAATCACAGATGGAGTTTTTGTTTAGAGTGTAACTATGAATAATTTAATATTTTCTAGTACTGGTTTAACCGTGTGAAGAGTGAAGCCGATGCCTCGCATGCTGCGCGTCAACAACAAACTCAACAAACACAACACTTTTAGATTTAGTGTTTGTACACAATGTATCCGCAGCCCTTCTGCTCTTCCCCAGAAACAAGTAACAGTAAGTTTTTGTGGTTTTTAAAAGTTGACATATAGTCCTTGCCAATAAAAATGAACATAATTTCGAAATTCAAATAGACATTAATTTCCTTCCCTGTGAGCATTTTGTCCAGCAGTGATATGGACTGTTGATTTCAAATATTTTTTAGCCTCCTATAAGTGAATAAAGTGGATATGACAGGCCTATTCATTTATTTTTTATTATTATTATTTTTTTCAGCTGTAATGGATTACAGCTTTAATTGCATGCAACAAGCCTGCAGCGGGCCATTAAGCATAGTAAATGATTTCCAAAGCTAGTTTGACGAATGGGGGAAACTTTCAGCATCTCAGTGACTTTAATACCCAGCCTGCTCTGGCTGCCGTCATCGACGTAGTTTGTCAAATGAGGGCGGTGTTGCCATTACAAAGCAGAATAGCGATGGCAACTTGTTTTAGCGCGCGTGTAAACCGGCACGCTTAATGAAATGGAATTCTTAAACACCCCGGCCAATCCCCGGCAGAGTAATAACGCATTCCTCCCCAGAGATGGAGCAGGCCTAAATTATAGGAAGCAGCCCCTGACAGAGAAAAGTGACGCATTCAAAATGAGCTTATTATCCCTGTTACTGTCAATGCAGCACAGCCCAGCTGTCAGCGATCACAACAGGCATGTTGTATAAAGACAACGGCGTTAGAGGCAACGGGGGCCTGATAAGAGGAATGATCCAAACTGGTGATGAAGCCAGACAGGTGAGCTGGAGAGGAAAAGAGGGGGCGGGGGCTGTTATCGGGGGGAATGGAGAGGAATGGGTGCACGGAGGGATGAGGCAAGACTGTCACGCCAGGTGGAAACAAAAGAACAGATGGGATTATCGGAAGGGGATGCAGAAGTAAGCAAGAATAATGTTTGGATTCTGTGGATGGAGGGATGGCTGTTGATGGGATGCTGGAACGGAGGAGAAACGGGGGGATGAGATGGAGGGGTGAGGGGCGCCTGGTATTATCCGGTATCGATTTACTCTACTCAGGGATGGCTGGACGCCTAATGAAGTGTGGGATCTTGGGCTTGCCGTGTGCGCTTGTCTGTGTTGCTTATAGCTTTTAGGATGCATGATGGCATGATGCGGCACCTGTGTGTGTGTGTGTGTGCGTGTGTGTATATACACGTGTGTCTTACAAGCAGACGCTAATCATAATAGCCGATCTTTGTTTGGAGGGGGATTTTTGTTTGAACGTCTTGTAACATGCTTACATTTGAGGGGGGGGGGGACAACAACTGATTAAAAGCAAATGTACTGTTGTAAAAGGTTAAATACAACTGACGACTTGTCCACCAGGGGCCAGTATATTACAGTCTACTGGCTCAGTAAACTGCAGTGAATTTGCTGTTTTTCACAGAGGATAAAGAAAATATGCCTGTGCATATTGTTAGATTGTCTGTCATTGGGCATTTTACATGGTGTGTTAGCATTAAGCTAGCGGAAGGTTAAGCCGTGTAGCTGTTTAAAATACACAATGTAACTCTCTTTGCTCACAATCAACTTTCATCCACACACCTTCCCCGCCAAATATTAAGCGCACCATTTTCTTAATTTTCCGCTGAATTAGGACAATGTCCCTCTCGTGAGCCACAACTACCAATTACCAGGTACCAAAGGCCCAAGTAAGAAACAAAAGCTAGTGAAGACAAATCCCCAAAATATCTCCTTCCCATCCCAGTGCGGCTCCTCCATTCCTTCCGTCGCCACTCATCTCGCCACCACCCTCCTCCACCGGTCTAATCCTGTGCCCGACATGCTCCCTCTTTGTTCTGCGGCCCCGACAAGCCATCTCATTCCCTTGCTCTGAGGACAGTCCCGGTGTGCTCGGGATAATGGAATGAAATGCCGGCGTGATAAAGCTCCAAGGATCCGGGGAGAAAACACAGGAGTGTGTCAAGCAGGGTGATAACACTCCATTCTCCCTCGTGTCTGTCCGAGGAGCACGGATTACAATTTTACAAGCGGGCTTTTGCTTATTTGCGGCCCCTTGCGCGAGGTTTACAAAGCGAGGTGTCACGGGGATGGCAGAATACTCTCGTATCTGTCAGGCGCAAAGGCCTTTATTAATTTTGACGCGTGCTGCCTCGTGTTGGTGGACAGGCAATTTAAAGTCGCCGGAGCAAAAGCTAACTGCTCCCAGTGGAGGCACGAACTCCAGAGTTGGTGTTGTCATAATAGGAGCTGTAAAGCCTCGCTCATGTTTTGTGTGCACTCAATGTAATATAGATATCGAAATCCATAGCGCCACTAGCTCGTGCTGTCGCATAGGCTAAAACTAGTGATGTTTTCTTCAAATTGCCAGCACATTTCTGGGACCTATGAGACCAATTACTGTACTTCATTTCTGGTCATATATGTTAAATATTATGGCTGCACCAATATCTCTTTTTTCAAACCGAGTGCAAATCCTTCTTGCAATTGGGATGACAATGTTTTATTTTAATCAAATATTGTTCAAAACACAAACTGTTATTGAACATGGAATCATTCATTCAATTTTACTCAAATATGACTCTTAATTCATGCATTTCTTATTATTTTGGGGAGACGCAAAGATGAAAGTTGAGGCAAAGCGCCAGTGATATAACTCCTTTTTTAAAGAGCAGAAAGAGTATTATGCCTGTTAAAATTGTTATATCAATGTATCGTATATGTTGCGCTGCCATTTGTGTTCAAATATTTATTTAAAGGTTTATAGTGGGACAGCGATGCTATTCTTTAGCCCGTCTACGACGTTTTGCATTATGTGGCCGCATTAAGCTGGCACGGCATGTGTTTACGTAAATATACAACTTGTAATTAGTTTTACTCTAAACTTCAACTGGGAGTGCCAATTAATAGCTTGAAGTAAGCCCACGTTGACTCTTTTTGAAGAACTGTTCGCAATCTGCCCCAGTGCACACCCCACGCTCAGGGAGGACAAAATATTATCGTATATGACAGGCTGGTTAAGGTTATCTGGTCTTGTATTATTTGAGCATTTTTATGGCGAGTCGGAGTACAGACATACAGTATCGGCACCAATACTGATACGGGTACCGGTGCTTATATCTGAACATCATTTTAGCGGATTAGCCGGTAACTTCGACCGGTCCAAGTGCAGGATCCAACTGTTGAGGTTGATGCATTTTATGTCTCAGACAGCATTCTCAACAACAAACTATTTGTGCAGGCCTTGAACTGGCCATTTTGTCTTTGTCACCACAATTTAGCAAGTGGTGCAGTAGAATAGAAATGATTGTTGTCGCCACAAAACAATTTCAAAATCAATGAAAAAGTCGAGCAAAGGAGCAGCGTGAAGATTTCTAGCTAGCGCGGTCTTGGGCTATTACATGGCCGTCCACCTCCTCTTGACCTCAATCTGCTCGGCATCCACACAGATGGAAAAGGCGGCGGGATTCCCGCTTTTAGTCTCAGCGGCCACTCGGCCCTGCGACTTGACCTCCGCCCATCTAACCAAAACATTCAACGAGCTGACCTTGGCCATAGAAAGAGGATAACTGAAGGAGGGTGTTGTGGGCTACCTCAGGGGAGATCCTCTCACCCTCGAAATAGAAAAGGTGGCAATTAAGTGCCAATCTAATCGTCCCTCTGGTAAATCAGCCCTGAAAATTCCACCCTCATATCTCATAGTCTTTATTCACACGACTTCCTCATCATCGCTGGCTATTGGCTTAATCACGCCTCCGCCATCCACAGATAAGAGCGCGATAGCCTTATCGCCGCGGCTCATTTCCAGATCCGTGAAATTAATAAAGTCCACCTCCCGTCTCGGTTATGGGGGCAAGTTTATATTAGTTGTCACGTACAAGCTCTTGTGAAGTAGTACTCTTAGCCGGTTTTTACAGTTTGCAAAGAAAAGTGACAGGAATTCCTCTTCTGGTAGTTAAAGACAAAGAAAATTATATTTGCGGTATAGTTTTTCCACGATGATGAGGTGTGTTTTATGTGGCTCATTTGTCAGATGCACAGCAGTTGTATTATTAATTTCATGTAGTTAACTACTTCATTTTCTTTAATATGCACCTGGGGAGAACTCATTGTTTCCCTCTGGAGTGGACTTTGTAAATATTGTTAGCGCGACTGTAAAATATTAATTATTAGCACTATGATGGGGCGCAGCCCGAGGAAAGGTTGTAAACTCCCATCTCCTGACTGACTTGGAACCTAATCAGATAAAACTGGACAGCGAGCTGCTTTCCAGCCAAAGTCCTCCAAGTTTCCGTGTTGGCTCCTGTAATCAGCGGGGAGACAGTTGCTTTCACCACGCTGTTCCACCTGCCGGCTCCTCTGAGTAAACGGCTGCGCTTCGCCGACCAAATCCACTCCAACCCTCTGCCGGAGTCACACTCCAGCACACAGTGCTCTCGCACATCGATTTTGGGGAAAAGGGGGAAGGCTGGATGACGGGCGCTACCCGTCACAGAAACGATGTTGGCAGAGGAATGAGACGGGCTCCCGTGAGGTTTGGGCCTGTCATTTATTTCTAAATGACGGCAGATGGCGGGCTTGGCGCTTGCACCGTTCTCCCCGTGTCCCAAGATACACTTCTATGATGGATGTGGCGACCGGGAAACGCGGTGGAGGAGGCCGAGGCACATCTGCGCAGGCCGATAACGGGGCCAAAGTGCGTCTGGGCTTTCTGGCCGTCCGAGTTTATTTGATTCTGCGGCTTTGTTATGCAGGCCTGCATTGAGGTGAACGTCCAAGCATGATGTTGACACCTGCTGGCAAACCAACCTTTTCTTACTTGGCAGGACATTATGAAGAAGCTTTTAAAAATACACATCCATCCTTCACTGAGGAACTGACACAGACGGTTTCACACCTTCAGGTCCAAAGACGCATTAAATTGAGCAATCACCGCCCAACAACAGCGTTGCAAAGGTCACGTCAGCATCATCAACCTAATCGCCGTCCACCGTCGCTTTCGGTGATTTAGGCTCGCAGTAAAAGCGTCATAACCCGCCCAAGCGCGTCCGTGCCCATAAACGTAACCCGGGCAACGGGGATGTCGGGCTGCCCGCCGCCGATGCGTCTTCGGGATTCTCTGCCTAGCGCCGCGCGGTGTCAAGTCAGGCGTTAAGAGTCGATTTAGCTGCGGCATTGGGGGAGGCTCGCACATTAGCGGCAAGGAAATAGCAGCCAGCAAATACTTAGTGGGTGATTGGCTCCGCAATAACACAACACCCCCTTTGGCAGCCTGTCAAGCGCTACTGTACGGATGCCGTTCCAAAGAGGGGCCCATTAGCGGGCGGGGCGGCTTTGTCAAGCGTGTCGCTGCTTCACGCATTTACGCCACAGGGATGTTTTATGTCATCCGTGATCATTTTGGGGTATCACACACGAGGTGATAAAGTTAAAAGCAAAGCTGAGCGTAGATTCTAACAGAGCCAAAGAGGTAAACCCTAAAGGGGTAACATTGATTTTATTGCAAAGATAATTGCATTCGACGTCGGCTTCGTAGCTACCGTGGTGGTATTAATTTGCAGTAAACAGCGAACATGTCTTAGCGTGAATATGTAAATCCGTGGGTTTCTGTTTCTTCTCGTTGTCAGCTCCAACTCAACTCAACTACTAAAAAGCACTGCAACGCCAGTCGTGATTTTGTTGTGTACATCCGTTTCACATTTTGACTTCATTGCCCGTCCTTGATTTGATTTGTTAGCGGTGATCATACATACGACTTTGCGCATCCCTGCGCACCGCCTCTCAAACCGCCGTGGCTCAGAGGTGAAATTTCCAATGCTGTCAAGTGGAAATTACATTTACCTAATGCTAATTTGTTTTCCCAATTATGTCTGTGGAGAATTGTAATTACTTCCTGGATCGCGTACCCTGGGAATGTGTTCTGCCATGTTGCAAGTGCTGCTTTCATGCGTAGAACTTCAGTGTTGTGATTAGGTTCTGTGGCATAAGTATCCTCGCGTGAGAATCATTTGTGCTCATTTACGAAGAGAGAGCAATAGAAACCTCCTGTTGTGAATAATTAAGATAATATATTGTAATTTCGAAGTCACAGTCCAGTCCTTAGCCAAGCAAACCGTGACACTAAACTGGTTGCGCATGGGCTCAGTGTTGTAATTGTGTCATTGAAATATGAATGGCATTGCGTTGCTTTAATTGATGGCCCTCTGCAATGAATATAAGCCGCTTTGCATGGCGATTTCAGACGCCGTTGGTGCGTGACAAAGTGTTGGTAATCAACAAAGTCAGGTGAGTACGTGTTGGATGACAGCGTCGACCAAATATCATGTGCAAAAAGCCCCCCCACCCTCTCCTAGTCTTTTCTGTTCAGCCCACGAGATGATGCAAAAACCCCTCAGGAGCTTTTTTTTTTTTTTTTTTAATCTTAAACACTCTTAGGGGCACCCTCCTGACTGGCATGTCATTAGGAGAGTGCCACGCTCGTGCGTCCCCCGCCAGACAGGCCACGCCACAGGCTGCATGCTAATTGCGGAGGCGTAGCCGGCATGAGATGACCTTGTATGGTAAAAGGAAAGAGGCAGATAAGTGGTTTTGTTTAGCGTCTGGTGGGCAGGGGGCCTCTCGCGCTCAAACCGCCTTTGTCTTGACCTTGGGCGGCAAAGTGGGCCAAGTCAGAGCACTCGCTGGAGAGAGATCATAAAGCCGGCGCCTCATTAAAAAAATATGAAGCAATGTAGTGTGTATAATGGGTAACAGGCATATCACATCACATTATATAATGCAGATGTAATGAGCAGCGCGTCATTGCCGTTATCACAACATATCGTTTTTGCTTCACGCCATTAGGTCCCAGTCATATTACGACAGTCAAATTTATCCATTCACCTTTCAAGGCGATCATTCCCCTCATGGCTGCTGTATAATAGATGTGAGGTCATCTTCTCAAAGGGCATGCAATTTCTACTAAACAGGAAAAGCTGCTTCATAATCCTGATAAAGATGTAGGTACCTTTTTTATTTTGGGACTCGCAGTAAGCAATCTCTCGACTCTTTAGCGCGCCGAACATGTCGGGCTTTATCTGTAATTTTATCAGAACCGCTCCAGTCCCAAGAACGCGACCTTTTTGGCAGCACGCGTGCTCTTTGTGCTTGCCTCTGACAGGTTTCCTCTCGCCGCTGAACCGTAAAGTCCTTAGATTAAAGTCCAATCAATGACAAAGCACGTACGGATGAGCGAGACGAGACGGACGCAGAACTCTTCAATAAAAGGTCAAACACAGCTACAGTTAGACTGATGGATGGCGCAAGACCTCAAAATTGCATTTCTTGCATTGTTTGACAGCTAAATGTAATGCACTACGGTCTAAACAAACAAAACCAAGCATGTGTGTGCCGTCAGCGAGTAAGGACGAACTGCTAACCTATCGTTTTTAGCGCCATTAGTTCTTTGCTGACACGCATTGATAAAGAGGTGCCGTCTCCTTCGGTCCTCATTAAAAAGTCGTCATATTAAAAACAATAATTCCAGACCTTTGCTGATGAGTATTTTATTGCCTTCATGAAAATATTGGAGAGAGAGAGAGAGAGAGAGAGGGAGATAGAGAGAAAATCTTCAGCCGTTAATGAAAGTGACAGCGGAGGGGCGCGACAAAGTAGAAGCTGATAAGGGTGATTTGTTAGTTTTATATTGATTTTGATTTTTAGACTGAATATTTCTTTTGCCAATTTAGCCAGCTTACAGAAACATCTTAACATATAGCCAATAGGATCGTAATGATACACCAAAGTTAAGATTGCATTACTATCTCGATTTCTGACACACGGTTCAATTTGTTATTGAACATTTTATAACGTGCCAAACGTAAATTTTGGGACGCTGTCTTTGAAGGTGTATTAACATGTTTGACTTGAAAGTATTTTGGAGGATTTAGGGCAAATAATCCGTTATCCCAATTTTCGGTTTTGATACTGTATCGTTATAGGCTTAATTGTTAATGTGGACACCTCCACTATCACAAAGGCTTTGTCGTCACTGTCTGAACTACCCAAAACAAGTGCTATATTCTCTTCCAAGGTTGTAGAGACTTGGTGGTAAGTCAGTCTCCCTCTGGGCATGAAAGTTTTAATCTGCATGCGAAAGAGTCTGATTCACTTTTGACTTGTTGACATGCGACTGCCTGAAGTGCCAGGAGGAAGGTTTGCCTCTACGTGGGAGGGGAATCAATCCATCATTGCGATAAAAGTTGCTTCTTGGAACAACCGCAGCGTAGACAAAGTTGCAATCGAAATCAAATGCGTTGTGGCAGATTCTCCTCGGAATAGCTGCTCAGGTGGCTGCTGCGCCTGATTGGCTATTCGGGGGTCAATCCTTTTACTGGCAGGTGCTTCCGCCAGCACTTTTCCATGATAGCAACACGAGAAACGGGCAAAGCGATCCTCTAAAACCCCCGCAGTGGAAAAGCAGCAGCAGCAGAAACTTGGAGGCTATCAAGTGGAATGGGAGGCTTACTGCGAGGAGAGAGTCATCCATGCACATGTAGCAGTAACCTAATGAAAATCCTGCCGAGTCTTAATGACACTGGGACCTGCGGCGGCACTGAGTTCCACAAACAAAGCTTAATAACGCCCGCAAAGACTGAATTTTCTCACACAGCAGCTGCAAGTCTAATGAACGCCCTTGAAATGTCAAAGGCACAACAGTGGAGTTTGGTTTAAATGGACGCACATTGATTCACAATGAACTGTGTTATTACCTAAGGTAGCGCTTATGTTCGCGTTTTGTTGCTCTACGAGTAGAAAACCAGCTGCTGCCCGCATGTTCAGCCTTTTAAAAGCCCCGCTTTAAGTGCAAATGCTTTTGTTGCACATTATGCCATAATGTTACTTTAATGCCGCCACATGCTGGTGTTTGCAGGCTCCACCGCTGATTAAATGAGTCCACCTGTATCTTGATGGAGGGGTAAAAAGTCGACCTGATTAATTAATTGCCTTTCCCGCCCAAGTGGAGTAAAACTAAAAATAACAGCGTAGCTAATCTGTGAATAGAAACAAGAGTGCACCGCAATCGCTAATCTATGAAGGAGGGAAACCTTGAATAATGAAAGGAAATGAAGCCAATTTCACACGTGCAAAGCGACGCGCAAACCGGCGGCTCACGGGAATACGCTGAGCCATTTGATTGGCCCCGAGGGACTCAATATCTACGATTTAATTTCAGATAGCAAGTAAGCATATCCTGTTACAAGCCATTACAAGAGTTTAATGCCAGCCTCTGTTTGCTCTGCTCAATGTATATCGGCGCACGTCTTGGGAGTTAGCCATTCGAGATGCAATTACCAAGATTCCTGCTACTTGTTGTTGCTACTTGCTTTCTTTTCAACTTTTTTTCAAATCTATACTAATTAAATCCAATTCAAAAATAACTAGTTTAGTGTCATCCATGCATCCATTTTCTACCGCTTATCCGAGGTCGGGTCGCGGGGGAAGTAGCTTTAGCAGGGATGCCCGGACTTCCCTCTCTCACCCCCCGCAGGATTCCCCGAGGGAGACGGTCAAACGGTAAAAGAATACTCCCTTTGTGTTGGTTGACGAATAGCTCTATTTTAGCTTTGATATTTAAGGACAAACTTCCCACTGTGGCAAATGAACAGAGGCGTTCTACTTTGTGGGCCACATCCAAAAGCCCACACTATTGATCATTCCACAACCTGCTGGGCGGAAATTGGAACGCAAGCTGGATAAAATGTGCCGGGAACTATTAAATGTTGCGGAAGCACTAGGGAGAAAATGATTTAGAGAGGCTGTAACTTTCGGAGAAAATGATATTGGTGTAATACAGGTTGAAACGGTACATTCAGGGGGTGGAAGGATGCTCATTTGCAACATTTCATATTCTCGCCACTTGCCTCAGTTTTGAGGTGTAATATCGGCCTTCCAAATCAGCAGTAGCCCCATTACTCATCCCCCACTGCGCTGTCTCCTGGCTGGGGCTCCGCTGCTCATGCAGATTACAGGGATATATGAGGGCTATTTTGTTCGCCGCAGGGTGGAAACGATCACAGGCAACCCCATCCCTCTCTTGATGCACCACCCTACATCTGTTCACCCCCCGCCGCCACCACCCACCTATTCCACATAAGCCGATCTGGAGATCCGTCATAGCCTGCTTCCTATCAGATCTGAGGCAGCGACATCGATTGGCCATCAATTATGGATGATGTGTATTAAAAATTGGGTCGCACTAAGAGCCATTGGTTGGCTTGCTCGTTGGCCGCCGGACTGCGGATGTGACACAGTCAGTGCGACGGAGGCACTTTAGTGAAGAGAAATGACATTTTTAGCCGAAGCAAAATCTGACTCATGCTTTCTTTTGTGAAATAACAAATGCGCTGACACTTTGAGTGATCTTTTAGAACCTCTACTGAGGTGCAAATCCACAATTCCAATCAATGCATTCCCCCCCCCCCCCCCCTCTCCTCAAGGTGTTGAAGCACGCGTTCCGTCTTGATTCAGGTCTGTCCTCATCTGACGACTAAAGAGACCATTTGTCCTGTGACTGGGCTTTTACATCTCGACTTTTGAGTGAGCCGCCTCTCAAACAGCCACTCGGTCCGGCAACATCATCCATCATTGTTCGACGGAGATGTCACAGCTCGTTGTGTGAGGTGTTATCCCCTCTCAAAGCATTTTTAGAGATGATAAAGTCAAAGCTAAACTTGCACCCGAGGAGGGCAAACTGTTCTTCAGCTCGTCACGGTCTCAATGCTGATTTAACACGCCGGCAACAGTTTTCAACTCAGAGGAGATGATAGCAGGCGCGGGGACGTCGGCACACTGGCAACCTTTCATTAGGCGCCGGATACGGCGCAAGTCATCAAAATGTAGTTGCTGCTCAACAAGGGATATAATTGGTTCGTGGCTAATGGCGGTTTGAAACTGTTAGCTGTGGGTTTATCTCTGCAGTCGCAGTTTGAGCGTGAGCATTTGTCTCATATGCACAGCTTGTTGTGAACGCCGGATGGCAGTCAGAGGGCTTAACTGCTATTTGCTTCTTTTGTTGTTTTCACAGGATCCACCGGGATGGGACGATGGCTGCCACATATAAAGCCTGAACATGGCACCTCAAGTTCACCAAGATCAATTAGATAAAGGAAGAAACAAAAACTAAACTGATAGGAACATTATTTAGGCTCCTCTGCATGGAGGTATGTATGCATTATTTCCAACTGTAAGTGAAAAATGTGCCAAAAACTGTTTAATTCTTTCCATTTTATTGAATATTTTCAATACTGTGTGTTTTTACAAAGTACAATATTATAGAGTGCTATTTTTTTTTTCAAATTTCAAATGACATTTCCATTCATTTCAGTCTCGAGTTGATTTGAGATGGTCACGGAAAAAATTAAACTCGTATCGCAAGGCACCATTGTATATCCAAACTCTATAATGCACATAAATATCCATAGGCTGTAATGTATTTCTCTGTGCAAAGCTATTTTTAACACTTTCCGCCCTACATATTTTCTGCCCTCCGTTTAGAAGTGTTTTCTCGCCAGTCACGTCTTATGAGGCCTCGTGCTGACCCCCACCACCGCCTCCATCTCCCCACCCCCGGCGCAGCACAGTCGCATTATTAAACTTGTATAAGATCATTAGCATACAAAGCAGGAAACCTACAGCATCGCAGTCATACATATTTATCTGGACGTGCCTGGCTCGCACTTGCACTGTAACCCCTTTGCACGCAAAGCGTGTCCGGCTAGCTGTCGCAGGTGACGGCACATTTCGGCCGCTGTGAAGTGGGTATTACTTGAAGCGTGCCCGGTTTTAAGGGGTAGATATTTATCGAGACGATGCCGCCCTGTAAGGGAAGGTGCACATTTGGAAACAGCAGACGGACGCTCGGGTTCATCACTGCGCTTTGTTTCAACCACAACAAATGTAATTTCCACACGAGCGTCTAATAAGCATATACATAATCAAATACATATTCATCTGCTCGCGCACATAATCAAACAGGGACTTGGCGAGTACACAAGTGTCACCTGTGGGTTAGCTGTGCATGAGTGGGAGAGCAGCTCCGCTTCTGCAAAATGCACTTTGCGCACGACCACGCCATCATTGTCTCCTTGCTCTCCTGGGTACCACCCCCCTCTGTTTTCCTGCTTTCCCCTTCCCCTCTTTTTCAAGCTCCCCCCTGATTGCCAACCCCTCCATGCTTGCGATGTAGAATTCTCTTGATAGCATGCCTTGCTTTTCCCCAGTGGCATTTAACACACAAAATTGGGTGGGGCTCTAAAAAAATGCATAGTCTTTGTCAAACTTGGCATTTAAACATTTTAGTAAGCTACTAGATACTGCAATGTAGATCTACAAATGTGTTTGCTTTCATTTTCCTCTTCATGGCCCCTTGTTGCGAGGCAGAGTCCCTGGGGCTCATTCATCGCTGCCCCAAAGGCCAGTGACAACGCACCAATCAAACTAGAGGCTGAAGGTGAAAGCCAATAGGAACAATACTATAAGAAATACGTTTACCGACACAAACTGATAGAATCGCGATCCGCTGGTTGCCACTGCTTCTTCCTTCCTTTCCTCCCCCCTCCCCCCACCCCCTCTTCTTCCCTCCTGTGAGATTGCTGTTGTGTCTTATGGCTTTTTATTCCTACGTGATGGTCGATGGGTTCATGTAGGAGCAGAAGCCACTAAACACGCGGTGACCGCTCAGCGCGACGGCCGACGTCACACTGATTTTGTTGTTGTTGTTGAATTTATTCATCGTTCTGCCTCCGAACAGGAGGTGTAAAGTTTTCATTACAAAAGCAGGCCACAGAGATGAGATGCATAGAGGTAGGTCCTCCTTCTTTTTATGTACTTTGGGAAAACAATGTAGAAATGGTCATCAACACATCACACGTCCAATATTCAAGTTTAAAAATGTAAATTAATTGGATACTTTCCTGAAAACTTGCATTTCTTACCTCTTTCAATACTTTTTGACCAACTTGTGGAACAGTGGCATTTATTCCCTTAAAGCTCCCCTTGAGCTGAGTTCCCCACCAACCAATTAAGCGTAAAATTCAAATGACCCCCATTGCTGTTGGGTCCACTTTGGCGTGATGGGATTGGGTTTAAATGTCAACTGTCTGTTCGTGTCGCCGGCTCGCCCCCCTGGAGCGCAATCCGAATAAAGCCTGAACGTGTTGTTGTTGTAAGCCAAAAGGCTGAATTATGAATCCACTGGATGTATATTACAACGGTTTGACACATGCTTCCAATTGTGGGACATTACTTCTGCACCGACGCAAGGTTGGATTAATATTCAAGATGACATTGCAATAGCTGTGCTCTACTGGGGTTTAATGATTTATTCACCGCTGCGAGTTGTTGTGATCTAATATTCCGCAGGCGGGATGGGAAGTTTCTTTCGCTTGCATTATCGGTTTAATTTATTTTACGTGGTGTTTCTTTTTCATACGCGTGGGGGTCTGAGAGAATTCCAGAGCAGAGTCGAGATGGGTCTTTTCGATCCTGGACCAGCAGGGGCTCTATGGGAATCTGAAGGTAGGAACGCATGTCTTAGAGGAGTAGAGGAGGGAGTATTATTTCCAAATAGCGCAGGAAGGAGATTGATTGCAGATGCCTGCGGCTGCGTGCGCCTTATGATCTGATGCTGCTTTCGACGTTGCAAATGTCAGAAACGCGCTGAGAAATCCGACGGCACGAACGCATTTGCACGGACGTGCGCTGGGTCTCGATTAGGCCTCGGCGTCCGTGGGTCCTCGAACCCCGATCGAGTGGCGCGAGGTCACGCGACCCTCAACTTCAATTTTTAAAGTGACCGTCAGAAATTGAATTTTCATGTGACAAATGACATGTGATGTGTTTGTGTACAGTATCAAACCCTCCGCAGGCTACGCTTTGATTTGCCTGATAAATAATGCTCTTTTGTGTTCTCTGCTTCATTTGTTCCCGTTTGTAATGTCAGCGCTGTTCAATAAAACATGAACAATGCCTATTCAACCTGCTGCATATCTCCTGTTTCATTTGTCACTCAAACGTTGGTGTTTTGGCTTTGTTTCCCATCTCACAAACGTCAAACACTGGCACGTATATGCGCGTATGCAGTCCAATGGTTGTTTTGTTATGAGACGCATGCACAGGAAGTTTCATTCCATGCAATTAAGAGACAGTGACTAAAGCTGCATTTCAGCCCCCGTGTCAGCACGCTGACACATTGAGAGGTGCACTAAATCTGCTTCCATTTCTGCCTCATTAAACAATAGCGAAGCCTTTAATCAGCACTACATGATAGCCTACAAAGTTGAGCCGTGAGCCTTGAGAGGATTGTTTGCTCGCCTCCACACGGCAGCTGGACAGCGTTAGCAGGGGAATCGCCCTCGCCGTCTTTTTTTTTTTTTTTTTCCTGATGAAATCAGAGGAAATCCACAAGCGGACCACACACACACACTCAAACACTCTCTCTCGCACTCGCTCTCTCTCTCTTTTTAAACTTCGCTGTTCAATAATTCTCAGTGATAGGCCTCTCCTTTGAGTGCTGATTCCTCATTCCCATTACCGAAAGGCAAAGAGATCCTCGTGTTTGTCGGCACGCAAGTGATAATTGGATAATCCCCGAAATTTGGCCAACTGCACAGAAAGGGAATCTAATTAAAGCGCAAAGACGGTCAAATATTTGGTTGACTCAACACGAGCTGCTGTGACGCACAAATGTAAGCCGAGATCTCCAGTCCTCCTGAATAATAAAGCCAGCGTTCATATTTTATCATTTGACACTGGGCGCCGTCTATAATGTCCACTAAAATGTAAACATGGCATCGACAACCAAACAAACATCGTAGGCGCCTCAGCGATAATCCATAGCAGTGATTCATGTATTGAGTTTACCCACAAAAATGTATTTTTCCTCATCCATCTATCCCATATTGTGACAGGCAGAAAATTAAATGCGCTTCCCCTTGATCACAGGTGTCAAACTGGTGGCCCAGGGGCCAGGTCTGGCCCACCACGTCATTTTATGTGGCCCGCGAGAGTGTGCATCGACTTTGTTTCTTGCTAAAATACCGATTTCCAAATTGTCTCCACTTTTAAAAATATTGAGATATTCCAAGCATTATTTTTATCATCCCTACTTTTAAAATAAAATGTATTTGTACTGTAGTTGAACAGTTTTTACTGGCTTTTGATTTCAAAAGTAATTATCCATGAATTTGTGTATTTGTAATAATATGAGGCAATCATACATTCATATGGGTTTGCAGCCATAACGGCCCTCCGAGTGGAACCATAACTGCAATGTGGCCTGTGACAAAAATGAGTTTGACACCCCTGCACTAGATGGTTGAAGGTACATAATTAACCTGTGTACAGGTATTCACTTTTTTTGTTGTTGACATTTTTGTTCTATGGTGTGCTCAAATATTTCCAATGTAAAATATGTGCCTTGGCTCAATAAAAGTTCAAACAAAAAGACCACATATAATGATCTTGCTCATGAAGCAGACACAAAAAAAGAAATGAAGTTATTACCATCAAAGTATAATATAGTTATCATCATGTTTTGTTATTCAGGAGCAAGAGAAAATGGTTGCCTAGCTACAGTATATGGATAGTTGATGTCGGCGTGTCAATGCTGTATTGATAAGAATACAAATACAATATATTACACTATTGATATTTTGTGGCACCACTCCTATATCACATATTCAGCCTTCACATAGATTGTTCTCTTTTTTTTCTCTTCATCAATATATTGATGTGTTTGTAATATTTTACCCCTTGTGTAGTGAAAATAGGTACTATGATGCAACACTTTTCACACCACAATAATGGATTTTCTTTGTGCACCGTGCAATGACAATAAAGATTCTGATTCTAAACAACAATATTAATGAACACCTTTCTGGCAGTGTCAACCAAGCTGAGGATCCCACATCTCCTCCTCCCAGAAATCAAAGTCGAACACAATAGCCGAGAAAACGAGCCCCGCTTTCTCTCAGTAATGACTGTCGGCCTCAGGCGCAGCCGTTCTGCCAGCTCACGCCGCCGAGAATGCGACCCGCAGACGTCCCGGTGTGACAGCCGTGTGCTGAGTTGCGAACATTTGTTCCACAGCTCACTTAAGAAAAGCTGCCACCGCCACGCCACGCCGTGTCCACTTAATGAGAATGAAGCGTCAGCGTTCTGCCTGCAATTACAGTGCTTAGGAGTCTTTAATGATATGTTAATGGCTTGGCTCTATTACCTCTCAGCTGCCCAAACAACATTAAATATCCCGCGGCTGATTAATCCGGCATCCACAAAAACATCCAATTAGAGGGGAAATGTTTGACTCCGCTCTTGCCAAACAACATGCGGCCAAGAATGACGGGCGGTAGATTAAATGCGATATTGGAGTCAAAACAGAGCCAGCAAGATGAGTGAAGGTTCATTTTTGTTCTTGTTGGTTTTACAATAAAAGTATTACCAAACCTGGCAATGACATTTACAGGGAAAGGGAAGTGTAACATGAGGATACAAGGCTAGGAAAGACCAAAATAAATGTTTCGGCTCGCCTGTCACTGCGCCTTAGCTTTGGACGCTGCAGTATGAAACTCCAGTCTCTACTTTGCTTTAGCGGTCTGTTCTCTTACTGCCCTCAGTCTCTTTTTGAATCAAATGTCTTATTGCCGTGGCCAGCTCTGACTAAATATGAGTAGCTAGTATTTAGTGAGATAGACGGTCTAGCTCAGCTGTTAATTGACAAATTCATCAGAGAGGACCTGCAATTGGCTGAAGACCGGTCTAGGGTGTCAGCTGGGTTAGGCTTCATGCTGTCCCAAGACTTGTGCCCCCATAGCGTCATCATAAGAACTTCCGAAGAGTTGCTCTGCTGAAGGGTACGGTGCAAAATGCGCAGCTGTTGCCGAACGCCGTGGGTCACCTGGGTCAGAGCCGTGACCTCGCCGTTGCGCAACAGTCTGTCGTCCCAGCAGGCCTGTGTTGTCGAGCGGGCTCACGCCGCCTCAAAGTTAGACTGATCGCAAAAGTGCCCCCATTAGTCTGCCCCCTCCTCCTCCAACACTCTTCTTCTTCTTCACTGTTCATTAGTAGAGTAGAACTCCGATTGTCTTCGCTGCTTTTCAAAGCGCTTCAAAACAAAAGCGTTTTTCTCTCACCACCTACAATAATCACGCAACGCAACCCCCCCGGTGATTGCTGTCGACATCAAGCTCACAGGGACCATCCTGATTATTTACGTGACAGATTCATCTTCGGGGAAGCTCCTCTAGCAGCACCGTGGAGACGCCATCCCTGCTTGTAAGGAAACCAAAATATGCTCTCACTGTGATGCAGTGCAGTTCTACACCACTGATAGTCTTGATGGGATACACCCATACCAAGTTCCGGTACTTGCTCGTGCTATTACGTCTGGCAATTGATTGAAAATGTGTTTTCAAATATTGTTTTCCTCGAACATGGCATTTCAGCTATGTTGTGTCTCACATCCACATCCATTTCGCTAAGTGTATTTTGCAGTCAGCTAACTAAGCGTTTACCTTAAAGTATCTCCGCACGGCTGACGTGGCTCCTACTCACCCTGCCGTGAAGTTATGTCAGACTGGTAAAGTAGTATCGGTGTTGCAGTATCGGAGCTTTTTTTTTTGTTTTTTCGATTATGAGTAGACATACAGTATTGGGTGCATCCCGAGGTAAAACCTTAATTCGATACATGTGTGAAGCAAAATATTTTAAAAAGTGCCCAGTATGATGCAATACTAGTAGTAAACAACTACACTAGTAAACATTCATATTCAACAGTGTGTCAGTAGCAAAACTAAACATCAATGACATTTTATAAGATGTCATTCTGGTAGTGTAAAATTTACACACCACATAATACTATTTCTTTCTTAATTAACTACAATGACAACAACAACAAAAAATCATTCAAAGTAACTAATTAAAGGCCAATAGTGTGCTACAGTGCATTTCACTATGTGGCTCGGACTACATGAGACGTGACTTCATTTCAGAATTGTGCATTGTCTCGGATAAAAGTGAGAAGTTGAAATGCAATCACATCACAGACTAAACAATACAACAACGTGTCGGCCTGATAGCGCGTGTGATAGTGGTCCACTCATCAATCTTCGCCATAAAAGCCTCCTCACAGCGGTGGGCCTTTAGCTCCATCTCGTCTCTTATCAGCTCTCATCAGCAGGCCAAGAGAAAGAGGTTGCAAGGGCTCCTGCTCATTTGAGGCAAACAAAAAGAACGATGGGGCGGAGGGAAGGGGTGGTTTGCAGCCAGAGCATCCTTATCAAAGACCCCGTGGGCTGAGCTAAAAATAGAAAGCAAGGGAGATTGGCATCGATTTGCGCTGCCGTTGACGGCTCGATTGACAGCAGCGCGGCAGCGTCTGGCTGTTGAGCCATCGAGGGAATCCGCCGGAGCGGCTATGATGAGATGAGATGGGCAGATAACTTCTGACAAGCTCCTCTACCCGCCACCCGCCTGTAATCACACACGCGCGCGCACACACAAGTACAAGTGAAAAAGTAATTACCACACACACACACAAACACAGACACTTGAGCAAGTTAAGGGACGTTGGCTGGCTGAGCATCCCACCTGTCCGCTGCCTTGTGCCAAGTCCGAGCCCGTGCGCTCCTACACATACCAACTAGCTGTGGATGTCCACACACAGCATCCAGCATGCAGCCACTGTCCTCCGGGCTCGGCTCGCCAGTAAACACCAGGCCGTCCTTAGAGGGCCCGTCAGTGTCACTGACCTTTGTTTTTAGTGCTGTAAATGAACTCCACTAAGTGATTAGTGTTATTACATTGTCTACTTTGCTTCACCGCCATGTCACTCATGTCCCTGCTGGATTAACTTACTACTCGAGCGTGGCAGCAAATGATGTGCTACCTCCCTGCCAGCATTGTTAAAGGTAGCCTGGCGCCCTGGGAAATATGCTCATTAGTGGATAGGTGTGCAAAGGTTTGGTTTGGGGGAAGTTTAGTGGGGGGAAATAGCTCTCAAAATTAATGGATTTTAACAGAAATAAAAAATAGCGCTGCAGGTCTGCTGTCAGTCATCGTGCTAAACCAACCAGTGTTATATTACATATTTACGGAAAGAATTCTAATTTCAACTCTCTCAACGTGGGAAAATCTTTTCCAGACACTTTTAATTCCAGTCTTTGTGCTAAAACATGACTTTCTCATCTGCCTCAAAAAGAGATACTTCCAAACTTAATTATTTATTGAGGTAATGTAGAACACATTTCAACACGCTGGCCAGTTTAATTGAGGTTTAACAGAACATTTGATCTGCAGTAACCCTGTCTAACGCTTTCTCCCATCCTTCCTCCTTTGCTATAATTATACAACAAAGGCCAAATAACCATCATTCAAAAGCTGCATTTGTGTGTGTGTGTGTGTGTGTGTGTGTGTGTGTGTGTGTGCGCGCGCGCGCGCGCGTGCGTGCGTGCGTGTCTTAATTAGGTGATTTTCCGCAATCTGCTACAGTGGCTCAGCAAATCTGTCGGTGGAAACAGTCACTCTGAGCTGCTGCTAATTCGAAAACCATTGAAATGCACGAGTGCCTGTTCAGATTTGGGAGCATTGTTGTCAGTCCAGTCAATTTGGTGCAGGTCAGTTTCATAGTCCGGTTTATGGCTTGATTTTATTTTTAAAACGGTATATGTCTACCTCTGGTGGTGAAAAGGAGGACGAGTTTTCTATGTGATGACATAAATATTCAAGTAGTATTGTCATGACACACAAAAATGTAAGAGGAATAATATTTAAATAATAAGGGATTTCTAAAATATTTTAATAAAAAATGTACAGTATGTAAACGATGCATTTTGTTAAATGTTTCATTGGCTTTATTCCCACGAGCGATAACAGAATGCACATTCATACAACAGCTGCTATTTGCTACAACTCCAAGCACTCCACACATAAACATAGACTCCCTGAATTGAGCCAACGTTTAGGCTTAATTGTCCCTTTACGCTTTCATCTTTACTCTTACAACTTAAAACGTATACTATATATATATATATATATATATATATATATATATATATATATTTTATTTATTTTTATTTTTTCTTTTTCAAAATCTGCCTGAGGTCAAGTGTGATATCATCTCAGATGTGGCCACCTTGCATCATAAAGCACATTTAACAACTGAAGGTCCAGCTGTATGAATGTAATATTGTTTAATGTTAATGTTTAATTTAAATAACCTTTTTTTTTTTAAACCTCCCAAGGTCTTGAATGACGTCATAACAGACAGGAAGTGAAAAGCAAGAGCGATCTCTTTCTTTCTTTCTCTTTTTTTTTGTTTCATGAGTGTTTGTGAGTTGTTTTTGCACTTTACCGTCAAAACAATGTTACATTGGATAATGGAATGTCTACATATGTTTGTATCATGTTTATATATGTGAATAAGATTTTTGGGGGGGTGATGTTGCCACCCTGCATCATGAAGCCCTTTCTAAACAAAAACAAACTTAAAGGTGTATAAATGTAACGTGTAGTTACATTTTTCATCAGACTCTTTTCTAAGTTATTTTTTTTCCCTAAATCCACCTTTGGTCAAGCGTGACCCCAGCACAGACCGGAAGTCAATGTAAAAACGATGTCGCCACCTAGCGTCAGAAAGGCGCAACAACTGGTTCGTTCCGGTCTTCGTCAGCCAACCAGGAAAGGGGGTTTGCTGTGATCTGGACTGAGGCGGATGAGACCAGCGACCATTGTTCCGTTCCGCCTCTCCTCGCCTTTTACCAGGCTAAAAACAAGAGCCCGAAGCGGCTTCTGGCTACCAAACGGAGCTAACGACGCGAGCTGGCGGATATCGTCACGTTTTTTTTGTTTTTTTTTGTGTCCCCTCTCGACGTACTCCCAACCCGAGTGGTGGGGTCCGCTCGGGTTTGTCAGTCAGCTGCTAAATGGAAATAAAACGAGGAGCTGAAAATGGCAGCAGTCGAGGTGCGTGTTCTTCCATGTTACACAAAAACAGGAAAAGCAAACCAAGCGGGTTCATTTGCTAGCTTTGTCAGCATTAGGAGGGTTGCGGGTAACTAGGTGACGATCATGATGCGTTCACGGTCCGGCTAGTGTGTGTGTTTGCAGATGCACAGCACGAATTAGCATGGGAAGTGGAGCTGGTTAGCATCATCCTGCTTTTCCGTGCTACTACTAGCTGTCTGGTCAGCTGACCCTTCTTCTTCTTCTCGTCTTGTTGACGACATATTATGGGGTGGAAGGTATTGCCATGTGAGCCTGTGCGAGCAGGGCCTGCAGGTGAGGCGGCTGTTGATGCTAATAGTGGAGAAAAACACTGAGATGGATGTGTCCGAAAGAGGTCTTCAAAGATGTAATTAGCTTCTTGATACAGCAATTAAGCTTCTCCCATTATTTTTGCCTTCAAATTCAATTCAGTTATTTCAAACTTAATGTTCATAACACATGGACAGATTAAATAAAACATATATCAAAATCCAGTGCAAAATACCTCTTCAAGACTGATACAACAACTTAAGACTGTGGTTGATATGGTTGATTTTATTGTCTTTCTCTTTATTACTAGTCAAACTCCCTTCTGATCTGTCATATCGGGTACCACAACAGCAGTACCTTAGTAGTTTGTTTATTTATTTATTTTGTTGGGGGGGGGGGGGGGGGCTCATAAAAAAAAAAAGACCCAATTAGAGTGAGGTCTCTAAACCAAACAATGATTTTTTTGGGGGGGTGGGGTTTTCTGTTTCAGCTAATGACCTCCCTGTGCATTACCTCCGCCTCCTGGCCCCGCCATTGCAGCTCCTGTCAGCTGCAATGTGGCGTGTCGTGCAGCAGGGACTGGTGGACCACTACGGCATGCTGGAGGAGTTTGTTACCATGGTGACGGAGCTGGTCCCCGAGCTTATGAGCTACAGCCAGAGGGCTCAGCTCACCCTGGGACTAAGGGCCAGGGTCAGTAATAAGCAGTCTCTCAGCACTTTATTTTCTAATGGGATGAGTTGAAAATGGTCGGGTGGGTTTTGTGTTTGTGTGTGTGTGTGTGTGCGCAGCTGGTTCTGGAGTTGTGTCGAGGTGAGCAGCCAGCGGACATGCGGACCATGCAGCCCCATCTGGACAGAATCAAAGCTCCTGTCAGCACAGCCAAGGATCACCATGTGAGTATAATATCATAAAGAACATCATGGCTTACATATAAAACCTGCCTCAATGGTTTTTGTGTTGTGTGTTGTCAAGAGTACCATAGACCTGGTGGAGGAATCTGAGGTGAACTTTGTGGAGCTAGTGCACTCCTTATTGGAGGATCCAATGGAGAGGAAGTACTTTTTTGAGGTGAGACCATGCTCTATTTTTTTCTTCTTTTTTTTCTCGTCTCCTGGAATATTTAAACATGGAAACCATTTTCTCTGTCTTATCGTAGGAGATCTTTCCTGTGTACTTTGGGCCAAAGTATGATGCAGCACTCGAGATGTTGGTGTGGGAGTTTATTTCCAGACTGGAGGAACTGCTCCCGGTCCCCGACTTCACACAGGTGCCTTGTTTCAGCATCAACATCACTGCATCACCGCACACCACATTAGACTGTGCGCATGTACCTAATGTTGTGGTTTTCAGTGTATGTTTTCCTTTTCAAAACACTCAAATGATCTGCCTGTAATTCATACCTTGACTGTTGTAAGCATTAACACATTCACCTGCCATTGATGGCTTTAAAAGTCTAATATCCATGTTAACTGGGAAGGCTGGCAGTGAATGAGTTAAGGGATCATAAAATATGCTATTTTATTCATTAAATATTTTTTTTTAATTCATCAGATATTGGAATTGTATTTATCCTACAAGTCCAATTGTCATCGGCCTCCTAAAATCCATATCGTTGGGCCCTAATGTTCCCTATCGGAGGACTTTGGTTGACATTATTTTTAATTACATGTCACTGACCAACCGTTCTGTTTTGAGGATATGTAATTATCTTTTCTCATCTCAGCTGGCAGCTTTGCTCGGCGACGCTCCGTCCTTCCTCAGCGACTGTTTACAATCCTTTTTCCCGCCAGCCGACATGAAGGCTCTACTTGAACACCACAGAAACCTTGGTCATTTTGAGGAAAAAGGTGATCCCACTTTCTCATGTTTTTGTCACTAGACACTACAGAAACAAACAAAAGTGTGTGTGTGGGGGGGGGGGACCTATAACATCCAGGGATGATCTATAAAATAAATTAATCCGTTCCAAAAAGTCTGACTAAACCGAATCGTACGAAAACTTAAGCAATTACTTCCAATCGGACATGTTAATCCAATTAATCCATTTCAGACACTCCATATTTACAAAATATACATTTTATAGAGAACAACTGTAGTTAAACATACAGAGAACGACATGAACTAAATAGAAATGACAAATGAAATGGATAAATGAACATTACTCATCACTTTTACCTTTATAGACGAGGGGAGAGGAGAGGTTATTGTTAGGAATGGAAATCTGACATTGTCGTACTTTGCTACGTGTTCTTTCTAGAATTATTTGGCGTCTCATTTTCTTGAGCACTTGGAACTTTCTTTGGCCCCATTGTGGCTTATTGAGCAGCCGCATCTCAATCAATAAGCACAAAAAAAACCAATTTGGATTTTTACGTGTGTGTTTTTTTTATGCTCCTCCGTAGATCCAAGGTTATTACCTATGGACGACTGCATCCTCACCTCGATGTCCCTGCCTCCTGGGACCAAAGCCGCCACGGACACTACCTCCTACTTGCCCGCTCACAGAGACCCAAGGCCCTCGGAGCACCACGCCCGCCCCGACGCGCCCGCCAACACGAGCACCCCAGAGATGACGAGAAGGTGGCCTCGAGACTTTTCTAACGAGAACAGGAAGGTGAATTCCTGCGACGAAACCATAGACCTTACGACGTCCAACGATCCAGAGCCCGATGAGCTCAGCCAAAGCTTCAGAGGGGGTCGGGCCCTCAGAAAGAGGAAGCTGAGCGGTGGCGTGGAGACACCCGCAAAGCAGCGGATGGAAGCGTCATCATTCTTGTAAGGGAACCATTTGCACATTGCTCAGGAGAGAAACTGCTAGTAACTGATGCCCCCTGACCCAAATGTTTTATAATTGCAATAAATAAAAGACATTGATGAGCTCTAAATAGATGGTTTACAGTGTTTACTCCAAAACATTAAGCTGATAATTATGTCTATTTTATTTTTTGACATTTGCAGAGAGTCCTCTGTGGATGATGAGAATTCTGGTGAATCTCCCTTAATCTCCATATGGGGCGATTATACAGGTTTGTATCACAATTGATTAAATTTGTCGTGTATTTAGTTTATATACACTACTCTTCAAAAGTTTGGTTTCAGTTGTATATGTCCTTATTCTTTTTTTATTATTATTTATTTATTTTGAAACTTTTTTCCCACATTAACAATGTCTATGCTCTATTTCTGATTACTTAAACGTGAGCTTCATTTAAAAATAAAAATAAAAACTTTGTGATTGTTAGAAGCTCCTGAAGGTCCTGCCACGGCGGCGAGCGACCCAAAAGTTCCCTGGACGGAAGAGGAGACTCTCCATCTGCTCGACATTTGGGGGAATGACACGGTGCAGCAGGCTTTGAAGGGTTGCCTGAAGAACCGGCACATTTACGTCCAGATCGCCCACACAATGGCCGAGAGGGGCTTCAAGAGGACGGTGGAGCAGTGCCAGACACGCATCAAGCGCCTGAAGAAAGGCTTCCGCCAGAATAAGTTAGTGTTGTCTTGTCTCGCTGGTTGCTGATGTTCTTCCTGACTTCAACTGAAACGCTCTCTTCCTCAGGGGCACCTCCCGAGTGGAGCATACATTTTACGAGCACATGAAGCGGGTGCTGGGATCGCCGGCCGCGTCCGCCGCGCCAGATTTGACGTATGACGTCGACGAGGTTATCGACGACGAGGAGTCTCAGGACGGTGACGAGGACTTGCAGTTTGTGGGGCAGACCAGTCAGGAAATGGGTACGATTCCACCTTTTTGTCACAAAAAAAACAGAGAAAGAGTGGGCACTGGGCAATGACATCAAATGAGTGTTTTTCTGTTTTAAGGAACTAGAAATGTGCCATGGACAGAACCGGAAACGCTGGCCCTCATCAACACGTGGGGCCAGGAGAAGCTGCAGCAGGAGCTGAGAGGAACAAACAGAACCATGCACATGTTCCCTATCATCTCCACACAGATGGCCGCGCAGGGCTTCTCCAGGACGCCCGAGCAGTGCCAAACCAGGCTGAAGAGGCTCAAGTCCAGTTTCAGGCAGTGCTACGAAAACAAGTAAGTGCACTTCGGGAAAGATGCTTCTCTCTCTCTCTCTCTCTTTTTTTTTTTTTTTTTTTTTTTAAAGATTAGAGGTTTCGACACCACGCCTGACCCTTCTTTTCCTGCAGCATGAAGGGTCTGGAGCAAGTTCAGTGCAAGTTTTATAACGAGCTGGCAAGATTTTTATTGAAAGAACACCGCTCAACGCCGCAAATGAATGAGACGTCAGCAGAGACCGACGACAACGACTCGCCCTCCTGCTCCGTTCAGGACGTCGGTACGAACAAATGCTGTCCACTGGGACATTACTGTTACTCTGAAAACAAACTTTTGACACCATGGACCACCTTACAAAATATTTATCTTTTTATGTACCCCCATCATGAATAATCAAAAATCGAGGCAGAGGTTTAATTCCTAAAAAGTGATGTTTCATGTTTTCCTCCTTGATCTGTGCCTTCAGTGTCTGTTGTCAGCCTCCAGGATGACAGGAAGAAAGTCCCCTGGGCTGACAAAGAGACCATCATCCTTCTGGAGCTTTGGGGAGAATCGCAGGTAGAGTTTTAGTCATATTGACACGCAGCTTCGCATTCCCAAGTGTGTTCCCGCTGATGTGTTGTTTTTATGCTTTTTCATTAATCTTTAGATCCAGCAGAACACTAAAGGTTTTCCGCCCAACGTTCACATTTTCAGTGAAATATCAGAGAAACTGTCCGTCCACGGTTTCACTCGCACCGCCGAGCAGTGCCACACCAGAATCAAAAGACTCAAGACCAATTACTGGCAGTGTCGAGACAGCATGAGGTGAAAGAATAAACACAAGCGACAGAGTTACTTTTCAATCAAGCTGTTAAACTTATAAATGTCCGTCCTTACTGCAGCTCGTCCGGGACCGAAAAGCTCAATTTCAAATTCTTCAATTTGATGGAACAAATCCTGGACAAGCGTCCGTCCACCTCCACCGCTGTAGTCACAGACCCCATTGAAATATCAGAAGACTCCAACGGCGACTCTGTGACTGAAACGGGTAAAGATCAGGAACAAATGAGACATGAGACTGTCAATGTGCAAAATGACACAAACAGTTTCACCTCTTCTCTCAGAGGGAGAAGCGGGCGTAGCCATCAGCTCGTGGTCGGATGAGGAGACCTCGGCACTGATCGACATCTGGGGAGAAGAGGAAGTGCAGCGCTCGCTCACGGGTTTCGTCTCCAACGGACACGTTTACGCCGAAATTTCCGGGCGGCTGCACGACCTCGGCTACGCCAAAACCCCGGAGCAGTGCCACGAGAAAGTTAAGATGTTGAAGAGCAACTTTCTCAAGTGTTACGAAGGGAAGAAGTGAGTGGGATTGTTGCGCGGAGGTGTACCAAATTCATCGTCCTCTGAGCGTAATAATGATTATTCCTCCTTTTTAGATGCGGAAGGCGAGTGGATGACATTCTACAAGTGAAGTTCTACAACCAGTTGGAGCAAGTGTTCGGCACGGACGTGGTTTCGCTAGACGACTGCGACGAGCAGGATGCGGGGACGCTAGACCCTCTGAACACGCCATGGAGCGAGCAGGAAACGGAGGCCCTGGTGGAGGTGTGGGCCGCCGACGACGTGCAGCACAGCCTGAAGACCTGCATCCGCAACGGGCACGTCTTCGTCGACATAGCCAAGAGGCTGGCTGCAGTGGGCTACGTCAGGAGCGCCGAGCAGTGCCAGGCCAGGATCAAACGGCTGAAGAAGACCTACAGGCGCCACTGCAACAGCCGCAGGTAATGATGCAGAGACTGTGTGTGTTTTTACTGCTCTTAGAATGTGTGTGGTGTCCTCGACATGGCCAACACAGTACACTACGCAGAAGGGGTTATGTCATCGGCTTGTCAGTAGGAATTATTTAAAAAAAAAAAAAAAAACTTCAGGTATAGTTGGGTGTAGGAATAATGCAAATATGTTTTTTTTTTTTTAAAAGATCTTTGCCTGTTTATTGATTTCTACATTAGACTGTTTTTGTTTTATCCCCCCCTACCCAGAAATGGCCGATCCGGAGCCTTTCGCTACTTCAACCTCCTCGCTCCGGTGCTGGGTGATGATGCCCTCTTTGATGAAGTGGATACTTCGTCGTCTTCTGCTTCTCTAACCTTGCCGCCCTTTGAAGAAACCTACGCAGACGTCTGTAGGTCCACTCGCCTTCCCGTCTATTCAAAGTACAACATGCGCTACAATCGTCACACCGCGCTCCGTTCCTCCATTTTAGACGAGCAGCCCTCCACCAGCCACCTGGTGCCCGACCCGAGCAGGAAGATGCCGTGGTCGGACCAGGAGACGCACACCCTGCTGGAGATTTGGGGCGAGGACAACGTGCAGCTGACCCTGAGGGGTTGCCTGAAGAACCGCCACGTCTTCGAGTTCATCTCGGAGAGGATGAGCAACCGGGGCTACGCCAGGACCACGGAGCAGTGCTACACTCGCATCAAGCGCCTTAAATACGGCTTCCTCCACGAAAAGTGACCTTTTGTCGTTGCCTAGTCCACTACTTAAAAATCTCAATATTGTGATTAGGGAGTAGGAAATGAGCTGAGTGATTCCGAATGCAGCCGGTGCGTTCAGAATCATTCAGCTCATTCCCTACTCCCTAAATCACAACAAAAGGACTTGTAGTTAGTGAAAATTCCGATTTGGTCTTTTCTCCGCAGGCAGGAATTTAAGTTCTTCCGAGAAATGGAGGAAATCTTCAGTCGGGAGTTAAAGTTGGACGCGTCGGTCGCAGGCATCCCGGTCCCGGACGAGCCCGACAGCGGCACGTACGAACCCATCAGAGGTAAAGCGACCAATTCGCAGAGCACAGCAGACCTCCCCCAAAGCTTCATGATTCCAATCCGTCCCCCTCCAGATTTTGTGTCCCCGGGCAACCAGTGGCTGTCGGACAACTCCAAGCATCCGTGGAGCGACGGCGAGACGGAGGTGTTGCTGAGCGTGTGGGGGAGCGAGGATGTGCAGGAGAACCTGAAGGGCTGCACCAAGAACAAGCACATCTTCATGCAGATCTCTGACGCGCTAGCCAGCCACGGCTACCAGCGCACGCCCGAGCAGTGCCAGACCCGGATCAAGAGGCTCAAGTACAGCTTCCGGCAGTTCCTCGACGGCAGGAAGTAAGTGTAGAATGCACGCCCGGTACATCCTGTCTCTCCAAAGCAGGCTCTGATTGCGTCTCATGTTTGCAGAGGAGACAAACAGGAGTGCAAGTATTTTGACCAGCTGGTCAAGATATTTGGCGACAAGTACATCATCTCTGACCAGCAGCCCGACGATGTGGCTGATGTTTTTGGTGAGTGCTTTTCAAGTGGGAAGGGCAGATAAAAATTGACAGTTTCATTTTTATTTTTATATTTAATTCTCAAATAAATATGATCTTTAAATTGTAACGTAAATGAAGGCAATTGTAAAGTAAATGAAAGCCATGTTGTTATTCAGTGCTTTGATTGAAACGACATACTGACCAACTCGTTTTTATGCTCAATACTGATGCACAAGAGGGAGTATGATACAGGAGTTATGTCTCGTCTACATTATTCCAAATAATTGAGTCACCACGAGGGAAAAAAAATACTTTTACATACATTCTCTAGTTATGATTTGAAGTTACACTCTTACCTGTGCACATAATATATAATAATTCAAAACAAAAAGAACAGTATTTAAAAAAAAAAAAAAAAAAACATGAAATCATCCATACATAAAGTGAGAGATTTAACAGTTTTGCTCTCTGTGCTGTAGAGTCGTAAAATAAAAGGCACTTTGTTGCCGTGCCAAATACTGGAGCCACAAGGAGGTCGAAGAAGAATGTTCAACCGGGACGTTCATGCTGAAAAACTGTGACGTCATCGTATGCGCTGATGCCATATTCGGGCGCTTCCGCCCACCCCCCAGCCTCACCCCAATCCCAAACCAAGACGCTCAGAAGGGACGCACGTGTGACCGTGTCCTCGCATGATGCTGGTCTTCCTTCGGGAACCGCTGACCTTTTTCCAAACAAATGTCCACTATCTTTTTTGTACTTGACGACACTTCACGAGTCCAATCTATTACCTTTCTACTTCATTTTATACACTATTGTTGTATACAATTTTAAGTGCTAAAGAATGAGATACATTCTGTTTCTTAATCACGTCAGACGTCTTAAGCAGAGTTCTATTTATTTAAAACGTTTCTGTATGTGATCCAAAGTTTTATAGCTAATTTATTTGTTTGTTTTTTCACCGTCACTGAGTTTTCTTTCTTTCTTCTCATGCGTATGATCGTTTTTTTTTTTTTTGTTTTGGGTTTTTTTTTTTTTATCATTGGTGAAAAGCTGGTTTAATTTCAGGATATATTGCTGTAATTTGTCATGTTAGAATTTCAAACTTTGTACAGCGGGATCATTATAAATAAAGCGCCCTCAAGGGAAAAAAACGGTTTGTGACTCAATTACAAACTGAGTGAAATGCCGCCGTCTTGTGGCCAATCGGAAGAGTTACATCTTAGGTGGGCAGTTTTTCCTGAACTGTTGCTGCACTTAGAACATTTCGTAGTATATTACAAATCGCAGTTCTATCGCGCAGTAGATTACATGGCAAGCGACTGCTGCTCGACACATTTCGACAAGGTGAGTCTTCAAAGTTCTTTAGCGAATTTATTTCAACTTTGTTCGCCAACTTTTAACACTAATTCACGTTTTCGGCGTGCTAGCAATTTGCTAGCATGGTAACTAAAATGTTTGCCCGAACGAAGTTATATAACGTCAACTGCCTGCTAAAATTACACAAGTATGGCAATAAATAAATGCACGCGGTAATTAAAATACTTAGTCATAGGCAATGTAGAGCTATTAAACGCGTATTTAGTACTTATTGATTTAAATTGTTTAGCAATTGGGCTTCATTAAGGTCACCTGCGAGCTTAAATGAAGCTAATATATGGAGTCGGTGTTGTATGTACTGATAACTAATTGCGCTTTATCATTAAAGTATTGGCTGCAACCCTTTCCAACATCTGGAGAAGAGCGCCGTTTAGTGGGAGGGAGCTTGCCAGCATCAGTATATTCTCAGTTAAACAGAATTAATAAAGTATAACTTTTTGTATGTGTGAATTGTACAATTTCTGTCCATAGGCTTACATCTTAAACTGCCAAGTTGACTCTAAAATGTCCACGTCAAACAAAAATGGCAGACTTTGTATCTTTTAGGGCATGCTTCTTGAGATTTTTATTACAGCTCTACTCTGTATACACATGCTTACCAAATGTCGTGTAGATAATTATGTTACTGCCCTCTGTGCTGCAGGCCATTAAGAAGGTGTCTCCACCTCAGTCCTGTTCTCGTCACTGGTGAGCCACACAGACAGTCGGAGAGATAAAAATGTCATGTTTGAATTTGTTTCAGCAAATAAAGATGAGCAACCAGCAGGAGGCTTAATTCCTGTGATGATATCATGGTGAAGGTGGAAACATGTTACAACACCCAAAATGGATTAATTTCCAATGGTGAGGATGGTAAAAGATTGTGCTCCACACTAGACCTCATTGTTAACTCGCACACTCCAGGCTTATTGAAGAAGCAAGTTTCTGAAGTCTGGTTCAAGTTGTCAGTTTCCCCCTGTATGCTCATCTGCGTTAAAGACAATCTTCTGAAGGAGCGTAAGGACACATAAGATGACTTGCAGCAACCAATCCTGACATCCTGCTTTTTGTGTGCAGTCTTGACAACCTCTTGGTGACGTCATCCAGAGCTGCAAGATGTACGAAGCTGGCCTGTTGCCATGTCTGCTGGGTTGAACACGCTGCAAAACAAATGATGCCTTAAACATTTTAACTTCTTTCTCCAAAGCTGCAGTCAGGACCCTCAACAAGGTACTTCATTTTCCTCGTGAGACCCTCACGTGATGGGTTTCCCTTCGACTAATGTCCACCAGGTAGTGCTGAAGAATCTCTTGGCCCTGAAGAACCCAAGACTTCATGCGTGTAGTGTGGAGTCACCACCAGCTTTTTATGGCTCTTTTTAACTGTCAGCTGCAATGTTATTTTAATAAAATAAGAAAATATATTCATGTCTTGTGTTCTGTATACTGTTAATTTCAACTGGTCAAAGAAATGTCGCCCATTTGGGAGAACCTGAGTCGACGATCTCCACGCACCTTGGACTGACTCATGAAGCAGATCTCCTTCGTTAAGGTCAAACTTGATCTATTGCAAAGACAGACTGGATAAATTAAAGTACCTGATGGTTCGTTGATGATGATGTAGGTGGTGGTGAAAAGGGCATCATGATCAACTTCCTGTCCAACATGCTGAGATGACGTAAGCTGCAAACCAACTCAATGTAAGTTTTGAAGATCACTCACCTGCTTTTTGGTTTTTGACTCTTCATGCAGGGCGGCTTCCGGTCCAGGCCTTCCTCTCACTCTGGTGCCCTCCTCTTCCTCAGCTGAAGGACAACATCCAGAAGGTGACAAAGCCAAACTATGAAGAAGTGGGGGATGAATTTGAGAAGCCAACATTTGAGCTGTTGGTACGCTCGGAATGCTCTCCACAATCCTCGTGACTTTCTTTGCCCAAATGTGTTCTTGTTCTTCCACAGGCTGAGGAACATGTTCAGCTTCCTGGTAATGCAGCTGGGCGAGGGCACAATGTCAAGAACATCCTCTTTCCTTGTGGGTCAATCCTTGTGACAACTTGTCTGTATTCCCTAACATTTATTTTTGTATGTAAAAGCCAAAAGGTGAGTTTAATGACTTGCGAGTGCGCATAATCGTTTGCCCATGTGTAATGTCACATCGTTTTCTGCTAGTGTCTTATTTAACGTGGTTCATTTGTGTTGACTAATTAAATTACTGAATACAGTTGTTTATGTAACATAGATTCACGATTGTATACATGCTAGAAGTATGGTGTTGGTACTTTACGATACTCTGTTTTAAGTGTTGTCGCCGTTATTGGCATCTATAAGCAATTACAAAAATGTGTGACCTTGACTGGACGGGACTCTAGATAGCCATCAAATGTATGCTATTGGATTTCTGACTCCTTGGCGAACTACTTGAAATAGCACGGTGATGTGTTGGAGACGCTTGGTTCAGTCTGCAGAGATTCTGATACTTGCTAAACCTCATTAATTAAAAATGACCATAAACTATGCCGATGAAAGATCCGGTGGCGTTATTCCCATGACCCGCTGGACAGAGTCCGGGAAACCACAAGTCTTTGGCTTCCGGGTGGAGTATGGTTGCAAAGCTTAAACTGAAAGGAATTGACAGAAGGGCATCACCAGGAGTGGAGACTATGGCTTGATTTGACTCAACACGGGAAACCTCACCCAGCCCAGGCACGGCGGACAGGATTTTCAGATTGACAGCTCTCTCTCGATTCCGTGCGAGGTGGTGCATGGCCATTCTTAGTTGATGGAGCAATTTGTCTGGGGGAAGAAGGGGTAGAAAAAAATATTTCAGCCGCCAGGGTTCATGCTACGTTCTCCCATGCCCTCCCAGAGGGACACTCGGCAGGCCAGCAAAGTGGAAGGAAAAAAAAAAAACTGAGGTCAGAAGAATTATTATTAAATGTTTTCCCTCCATCCCACTGTTCTGAATTTCTCTGGCTGGTTGAGAGGCCCAGTGGGATAACATGTAAATGCGGGGTGTGACATCTGCTGGGCGGAGGATTATTTATTTTATTTTAATTTTTTTTCTTTCCCTTCTCCGCCCTCAAGCATCCCTCTGTTCTGAACTTCTCTGGTTAGCAGAGAAACCCTCTGGGCAGGCATGGGAGACTGTGGCATGACCCCCACCGGCTGGATGATATATTTTATTATTATTATATCTCACTGTTATTTGTGATCTGTTATGAATGTCTCTCAGTCGGCCAGAGAAGTTCAAAACAGCGGGATGGAGAGAAAAAAAAATTCTTAAAGGAGGGGGGGGGAATGTGTTTTCATCCAGCCAGCGGGGGTCATGCCTCGCTCTCACATGCCCACCCAGAGGGCCTCTCGACTGCCCAGAGAAGTTCATAACAGTGGGGGCGGGGCTCATGCAGCCGCCAGGGGGGCACACCCTGCTGTCTCATGCCTGTCCAGGGGGCCTCTCGACCGGCCAGAGAAGTTCAAAACAGCGAGATGGAAGAAAAATAACCGATCTCCATTCAGCTGTTATGAACTTCACTAGCCGGCCAAGAGGCCTTCTGAGCGGTCATGTGAGAGCGAGGCATGACCCTCGCCGGATGGATGATGATGATTTTTTTTTTTATTTATTTTTTTTTATTTCAAAATAATTATTATTTTTTCATTTTTAAAAATAACAACGAGATGGAGAAGGAAAACCGTTTAGGGGTGGGGGGTTGTATGATTCATTCAGCCAGGGGGGTAACACCCTGCTTTCACATGCCCGTCCAGAGGGCCTCTCGACCGGCCAAAGAAGTTCAAAACAGCGGGGGCTGGAGCTCATCCAGCCACCAGGGGGCACACCCTGCTTTCACATGCCCGTCCAGAGGGCCTCTCTACCGGCCAAAGAAGTTTAAAACAGCGAGATGTAGGAAAAATAACCGATGTCCATTCAGCTGTTACGAACTTCACTAGCCAGCCAAGAGGCCTTCTGAGCGGTCATGTGAGAGCGAGGCATGACCCTCGCATGATGGATGTTTTTTTTTTTTTTTTTTTTTTAATTATTAATGTTTCTTTTTAAATAACAACGAGATGGAGAAGGAAAACCGATTTTTTATTTTATTTTATTTTTTATTTATTTTTTTGGAGGGGGGGGGGGGTGTTCATCCGGCCAGGGGGGTAACACCCTCCTTTCACATGTCCGTCCAGAGGGCCTCTCGACCGGCCAAAGAAGTTCAAAATCAGCGGGGGAGCGGAGATCATCCAGCCGCCAGGGGGCACACCCTGCTATCACATGCCTGTCCAGGGGGCCTCTCGACCGGCCAAGAAGTTCAAAACAGCGAGATGGAAGAAAAATATCCGATCTCCATTCAGCTGTTATGAACTTCACTAGCCGGCCAAGAGGCCTTCTGAGCGGTCATGTGAGGGCGAGGCATGACCCTCGCCTGATGGATGATGATGATTTTTTTATTTCAAAATAATTATTTTTTCATTTTTAAAAATAACAACGAGATGGAGAAGGAAAACCGTTTAGGGGTGGGGGGTTGTATGATTCATTCAGCCAGGGGGGGTAACACTCTGCTTTCACGTGCCCGTCCAGAGGGCCTCTCGACCGGCCAAAGAAGTTCAAAACAGCGGGGGCTGGAGCTCATCCAGCCACCAGGGGGCACACCCTGCTTTCACATGCCCGTCCAGAGGGCCTCTCTACCGGCCAAAGAAGTTCAAAAC